>NC_057922.1:54275254-63507754 GCF_018873765.1 Telopea speciosissima
TTAACGCAACAATATGTTTTTTATAAAAATATTAAACTAATCGCATTTTACAATCTACTAGTAAATTAACCGGATATTATTCGGTCCGAAATGAAAATATTCGAATCCAATTATTTTTTGGACGGATTTGAATATCTTTTAGAAACCAAAATTCCGGATTCCAAAACCCCTAACAGATTCGAACACATATTATATACTAATTTTCAACTATCCATTTACATCCCTAGGCATTGACATGTTTAATCGTGCTATAAGCGGATTATTTCAGTCTAAGTATTTTGGTCGGTACTAGTCAAGTAACCATTGGACCTATCTTGCACTGCAACGCCTGATTATTAATTAGTCAATTTGAACCGGACATATTTAGTAATCAGCCAAACCATTCTTGGAATTCAGCCAATCAATTCAAGTTAGACCTACGAGTAGGAGTGTAAATGAATAGCCAAAATCCGTTTCCGTATCCGTGTCCGTATCCGTTTAGCACTATCCGAATCCGTCCGAAAGCTAAATGGAAGCGGATACGGATTGACTATAGCTATCCGAAAAGCTATATTTACATGTAAACAGATAAAATATCCGACATGTATTCGTGTCCATATCCGTTTAGCACTATCCGAATCCGTCCGATAGCTAATCGGATGCGGATGCGGATGCGGATATAGCACTATTCGAGTCGAATCCGATCCGTTTACAACCCTACCTACGAGTGCAAATCTAAATCTTAAAACTCTGTTAAAACTAGTCAATTCAGGTTAAAATTAAAACTGTTTACCCAAGGGGTGTTGTGTGTCAATATGTAGATTTGGACTGGTATCGATGTGAGAGTGAGTGAATCCAAAACATGATGTAGTAAGGGTACACTGGTTTCGGTTTCTCTTATCGGTTTGGTATCGGTTCAGGTTCGATTTACCATGTAAATATTTTTCATAGTACGGAAAAAATGTGATTTTTTTATGAGTCATGCTAGTATTGGATTACATCGGTTTGGGTTCATTTTCGGTCCAGTTTTCTAAGATTAACTAAGTTTATTATCAGTATCAATGCAGTCCATTTTTGATTTGGTGTTAAAAAACCCCAATCCAAAACATTATCCAATAAGCACATATCGGTTTCAAATCGAACCAATTTCAATCATTTCTGTTTTATTTTGTCAGTTCAGGCCAAGTTTTGACACCCTTAGTTTACACTTTGAAATTTTTTGTGCAAGTCAGGTGAACTCAACCAACTCGACAGATGCGGAAACCATCATTCTGTTCAAATTCTAGCCTTGTTGCTTGCTTGTTTTTCCTGTGAGTATCACATTTTTTTCTTTTTTGGGTACGACTTTATAGGGCTATACTTGGATAAAAATGCTCTGCAATACCATTGGGTGTGCGGTGCTAGGAGTGTCATTAAAGCCCGGCTGGCTCGAACCCGCCCTGAGCCCAGCCTGGACCAGACCCTAATTTTTCAACCTTGAGGGCGGGTTTGGGTTTAGTTATAATATGGCTCTGGCAGGGTTGGATCGGGTTAGGGTTTAGATCCCGGGCTTAGCCCGGCCCTGCCCAACTCAACCCTGTATTAATTATAAGTATATAATATTACATATATAGCCTAATAAAAAAATTAAAAAGCAAAAGACAAAAAAAGCCCTAAAGGCACATGGGATTACAAACAAAATCAGGGTCAGGGTCAGGGTCAAGACAGGGTCAATCAGGGCCAACCCGACCCTGGTCGACCCTATCAGAGTCAATCAGGGCCAACCCGATCCTGTCCGACCCTATCAGAGTCAATCAGGGCCGGGTCGGGTCAGGAAAAACCCTGACAGGGTCGAAACTGGATTGAGGGTTTCTTGGCCCTGACAGAGTCGGGTCGGGTCAGGGTTTAAGTTAAGACCTCTAGGGTTGGGTTAGGGTTTAGGGTAGGCCTGGCCCATCCTGATCCGTTATATTTAGATGCCAAGAAAAAAAAGAAACAAAAAAACATAATAAGAGAAAATTCATGATGACATAATGATTGTTTTATGTGTGTATATCTCTTTTCAAATTCAAAATTTTTTGAATTTTTTGTTTTCTTTCCTTGGCATCCAAAAATAGCCTTAAGCGTCAAATTAGCATGGGAAGAAAGGTTCCTAGCGAAATGTCCCTAAAATAGTTTATGCAAAGTCCTTCGATGTGCAATTATTTCCAGCTTATCTCCTCACTTCTTGCCCTACGGGTGGTAGTACACATGGGACACATGGTACACGATGCCCTTTTATGAGTGGTTTCACAGATTATCATTAACCATGAATAGTGGTGTTCGAATACAATGTTAAAGTGTACCATCAAAGCTGAGGGTAGGTCTTAGGTGGAAATGTCAACTAGTATATAAAGTCATGTAAGATCTCAGTTTATTTCAATATAAAATTAAGGAGAAAGAACGTTACCTGGGCACGTGCGTTGTACTACCCCTACGTCCAGACACGACGGTGGATAAAATGACTGATATGGTCATTTCTCCTTCCTCTTGTGTTGGGTGCAGGGGGAACGTACTGCATGCACCTAGATATATAGGGATGTAAACAGATCGGATTCGGCATCCGCATTCGATTAGCTTTCGAACGGATTCGGATAGTACTAAACGGATACAGATACAGATATAGATACAGATACAGATCGATATTTTATCCGTTTACATGTAAATATAGCTTTTCGGATAGCTATAGCCTATCCGTATCCGCATTCGTTTAGCTTTCAGACGGATTCGAATAGTGCTAAATAAATACGGACATGGATACGAAAACGGATTTCAGCTATTCATTTACACCCCTACACCTAGGCAATGTTCTCTTTCCCATAAATTTATTTTCAAATAACATAAGACTAAAGTTTCCCTCCACCCATACATAGAGTTTAGAGCTATGTTAGCATATAGAACTTTGAAGTTTTTTTTTTCTTTGGTGGGATAGAACTTTAGGCAATGTTGTCTTTCCCATAAAATTATTTCCAAATAACATAAGACTAAAGTTTCCCTCCACTCATACATAGAGTCTAGAGCTATGTTAGCATATGGAACTCTGAAGTTTTTTTTTTTTTTTTGGTGGGATAGAACTTTGAAGTTCAGAGAGTCCACACTCCAAAGTTGTGTAAGCATGATCAATCATAAAAAAAATAGTACAAGTTTCAAAATTTCGACTGTTTGTTTAACTTTGGGGGAAGAGGTGTTTGTGGGGAGGGTGGCCTATGTGCGCATAGAGCCAATGAGAATGTATGCACAAACATCAAAATGATTGGCGTTTTCACTTTCATGGGAGCAGGTGATCATTTTGCCCTATCTAAAGTGCAAGGCCACACTTCTGAGTCCTCACAAATATCTTTTTCTCTTAACTGTTAAGTCTTTAATCCTAGTTTTTAAAGTCCAATTATTGTCATTTTGCACATGGAAAAAATAAATAAAATAAATTCATCACCCAGTGATAACCTTTTAATATGTTTTTCGTTATATATACTCGGTGTATGTTGCTGTCAATAGCTTCTTTCCTTGGTCTGGTCTGATCTTGCATACAATAGAACCAGAAGGCAGAGCGGGTGAGAGCCATGAAATGGGTTCTAGAGGAGAACTCTCCAATGTTTAAGTTAGATCTTAGAACAATATAGCAGTTAATGGGGCCGGAGACGAAAATTTGATTCTAGAGCCTCTGGGTCCCAACCAGTAGAATAGTCATAAGGATCCTACCTTCCTCTCTCGCCTCCGCCTCACTTTATATGACGTTGCCTTGCCCATGCTTCCTTAGGATTGTGTATTCTTCAAGTTAGGCAAGAGATCCGAATGGGAATCGCTAACTGAATTTGTCAATGTTGTCAGTGTGTGCCTTTTGACAGGCCACATATAAAGTTCCGTGTGCATACTTCAAGCGTGAGGCTATGGTTGGGGTTCAACCGGATTATGAGTCATTATTCCCTTACCGTTCCCTGGTGTATTCTCATGGCATTGGAGGTCAGATTCTATATGTATCAGTGTATATATATGCTCAATAAATAATGAAAATGCTAATCTTAGAGATACTCTGATGTCATAGTCCAATCAAATGGCATTAAAACTCTCATGCTTTTCAAATTCAAGGGATAAGGTTGTGTGGAGAGGATATCTGCACATCACACCGGTGGGTCTACATATTTAAAATAAGATAAAGAAAATAATAAAAAAAATGTATGTAAGAAGAGAATTGCATTTCATTTTGGTGTCATGGGAAAGATTTTTCACTAAAAACAAATATAGGATCTTTTAAAGTGATGGTTTTACAACTACTTCACTCTACAATTGTGCATGAGGACTCAAGAGCATAGTTGGTAAATATGCATGTGTATCATAAAATGATACATTCCTCCATGTTGTATATAAATAGTATATCATAATTACATGTTGTTTTTATACTTTGATAATACTAATTATTTTATTTTTTATTTTAAATATTCTTGTATTTGATTACAAGTAGTTTTACATACAAATAGGAACAAAGAACCCTGAAAGGCAGCGTAATTCTACACCTAGATCAATAAAAAGGAGCATGAAATAATCGTCCTATCCCATGAGAAGCGGAAATCCCACTCCTATTGATGCTTTCAGGCATGCTTCCAATAACCCCCCCCTCCACACACACTGTCTTTCAAGATACAATGTCTAACAAAGCTTGAATTAATAAAGGGAGAAAGAACACAACCTAGATGCTTGAGCAATTTGGATCCTCTACTACCGAGCTACCCGGTAGGACCGTGCTGCCCAGACACGGCGAGGTGCGCAATGATTGCCTCACCCCTGCCCCAGCGCCTTGCCAGAGTGAGGGTAAGATAGTCATTGTGCACCTCATCGTGTTTGGGCAGCACGATCCTATTCGGCAGCTCGGTAATAGAGGATCTGGATTCGTGCCTGTGGAACGCATCCCCTGCCCAGACACATGGGCTAGCAAAATGATCACTGCACTCCATGAAAAGGCAAAATTTTTTGATGACACAATGGTCATTTCGTTCACCTTTGTGTATGGCATACGCACAGTACACTGCACGCACCCAGGTGGCGTTCTTTTTCTCATTAATAAATTATGATTAGTGACCTATCACATGCACACAGTGGGAATAATGTGCTTATCAAATCAAATCTTTGACCAGAACAAAAATAAGTGATCTTCCATGGCAGAACCATGCATTAATGTTTATAGTACATGCAGTCATGAAAAGAGCACATTGTACGTGTTTACTAACACTGTTTTTGCTTATTATATTAGCATGGCTTGTTGCCCTGCAAATCTAAAATTATTTTAGTGGATCGAAGTATAAGGATTTTTCCATTTCCCATAATTTAAGGAGCCTGCGGGTACCATATTTGTCTCTTTGTGAGTCCTCTTCTTACCTTCTTGTGGGGCCCTGATGGAGTTGATGACCGGTCGGCCTTTGAATTGCACCAAAAAAAAGGGTCAAAAAAATCCACTACCTCTACTCTACCGCCTGAATGGATAGGTGGGAATGGGATCTGAGGCGCTCTTTACTTATTTAATACGAATATTATATATAGAATGGTATACTTTTACGGCCTTGATTTCATTAGCTAGACCACACGTGCCCTCTAAAAACCTTTTTCAAACAAGCTATATAATGTTGTATATTGCACAATCATTCTTGTTTCTGTGAATAGGCCAACTGGTTCATTGTTTTTTTTTTTTTTTTTAGTGAAAAGAATATTTATTAAATAAAGCCCCCTAGGAAGCCTAACATTACAAGCATCAAACAAAAAAAAAAACACACCACAAAAAGGAAGGTGGTGAATCCAAAACAAAAAAACCTTTCAGAGGAAACACCCTTTATTGCCAGCGCATCAGTTGGGAAATTGGCTTCTCGAAGCGTATGAGAGAAGCTTAATTATAGATTGAAAAAAGCTTGCAAGTCTGTTGCAGTCCGCAATGATGTGTGATATACACGAAAGGATGGAGGTATTAATACCTCTAAGACTATTGATCACCATCAGGTTATCACTCTCAATAGTAACATGAAGGAACTCTCTCACTAAGGCAATAATCATGGCTTGTCGGACCATGAATGCTTCAGCCAACTGGTTCATTGTTAATTTTAAGATTTCGAACTCTGGTGGTTGTATACCCTACAAATAGCAATAAGGTAGCAGGGTCCAAGGGCTCATGTGATCGAATCTCCTATTTCACCATGGAGAGGATTTGAGGCCTAAGGGTTAAATATAATATACCTTTTATTATAAAAAAAATAATAAAATAAAATCTATTAACGAAGGTCCAAACTAAGAAAAAAGTTTTCGTCCCCATTATGTGATACTATAGTTCGATTCTTTGCCTCCTATTATACGAAGTCGAAAACATCCTTTCCCAATACAATCAACAAGATGTTCTCTCTCTTCAACGTGAATCGAATCAAATTGATTTGGTTTTACTCAATTCCTATTTAGTTTCATTCAATTCATATATGGTCTCAGTAATTCGGTCCAAATTCAATTTTAAGTGAAAGTAGTTTATTGAAACGAATTGAATAACGTTAGGAAGAAGATTACAACCTCATGAATGAAGATATAGTCTATCTTCTTTGAGAGTTAGTGTCTAGCATAGCACACTGTTAAGGAGATAACACAGAATATGGGATTTGAATTACGGTGTATATCTTATTGATATAATAGGCAATATACATACAAAGAATGCAAGGGTCAATTACCCAACAAAGATGGAAAGAACCTAATCTATTTCTATGAATATGATACAGAATCAATTATCCTATAAGAGATAGTTATGAAGACTCATATGGTAAAACTCCCCCTCAAGTTGGAGCGTGCAGGTTACAAACGCCCAACTTGGAGCTGAGATGTTGAAATGGTTTCCGGTCAAGTGACTTAGTGAAGAGATCGGCCAGTTGATCAGAACTAGGAACCTTAGTAGGATGAATAAGGCCTTGTTGAAGTTTGTCACGAACCACATGGCAGTCTATTTCAATCTGCTTGGTGCGTTCGTGAAAAACAGGATTAGATGCTATATGAATGGCCGCCTGATTATCACAATATAGAGGTGTGGGGGAAGTTGGAGGGATTCCCAAGTCAGTCAACAAAGTACTCAACCAAGATATCTCACAAGTTGCAACTGCCATGGCCCAATATTCGGCCTCCACAGAGGAACGGGACACAGTAGTCTGCTTCTTTGTTTTCCACAAAATGGGACTAGAACCAAGGAGGATGCAGTAGCCAATCATGGATCATCGGGTCCTAGGGCATGTGGCCCAATCGGAATCACAATATCCATAGAGCTGGAGTGAAGAAGCCGAAGAAAAAAATATGCCTTGCCCTGGTGTTGATTTCAAAAAAATGAAGCAATCGATGCGCAACATTCAAATGCGGTTGGCGGGGCTGGTGCGTAAATTGACTCAGAATGTTAACCGTATGAGTAATCTCAGGGCGAGTAACAGTGAGATAAATTAAGCGACCAATGAGCCGACAGTAAATTGACAGATCTGGTAAGAAATCCCCATTGGAATCCGTAAGGCGCAAATTCTGTTCCATGGGGAATGAGCAGGTATAGCAGTGGTGGGTGTGGCAAGTATGGCCGTGGAGGTTGAAGATGAATCATCTCCAGGCATGATGAAGAAAAAAATGAAAATCCAAGATCGGTTAGGCTGATACCATGTTAAGGAGATAACACAGAATATGGGATTTGAATTACTGTGTATATCTTATTGATATAATAAGCAATATATATACAAAGAATGCAAAGGTCAATCACCCAACTAAGATGGAAAGAACCTAATCTATTCCTATGAATATGATACAGAATCAATTATCCTACAATTATCCTAGTCATGAGATAGCTATGAAGACTCATATGGTAAGATACACCTTTGTTGGTTTAGAAGAGAATCTAGGAATGTCACACTTTACCAACAATGAGGAATCTTCTTTGTCGAGCATACACATCATGTTTGGCTTTAGTAGAAGGGTTGGCACTGACAAATCCCAATTAACTCAACATGTTTGAGATGTGGTGTCGAGGTGGAGACCCCAACAAATATCTTGTTAACTTACCCCTTCGCCCAAGCAATAAGGTTTGGTTGTTTGTTATCACACAAGGTGAGAGCTTAGACGATGCATAGATTCGGTCATGAATCATGATTCAAAGCAAAGCTGGAATCAAATTGATTGTTATGATAAGAAGCATGGTCGGTAGAGTAGGGGCTTATGTGGATTTATAGTATAGTATTTATGGAAAGCGAGAAATGACATGATCTTTAGGAGTAAGAATTGGACCCTTTTGACGTTATAGAGGCTGCTCAAAAGGCTCGTTGTGAAATCCTTCAAGCTAAGGGCCCTCCTCCAACGAGTCATGGGATTATCGACATCAACTCAATGTTTATTCTAAAAGGATTTGTTTTGTTTTTTTCCATGCATCTTGGAATATAGATCAACAGAAAGGGGGACTAGGAATTGTGACCAGAGATCACTCGGGGTGACCATGTGATGCAAAGTCTGAACTATTAGTTTTTTCTCAAAACTTACCTCAATTTGGATCTTCTATTGTCGAGCTGCCCGACAGGATTGTGCTGTCTAGACACGATGAGGTGTGCAATGACTGTCTTACCCCTACCCGAACGTCTTCCCCCCCCGTGTAGATTCAATCCAAATTTAAATGACCGATGTAGGTGAAGGAAAACTCGTTTTCCTCTCCCCTCCCCCCAAAAAAAAAAAAAAATCGAAAAAAAGCCCAAGCTAGTGGGTCTCAATTTAATCTATCCAAGTTTGCCTGGAAACTTCCCCATAATCCCCATCCCAAAGTAGGCTTATACTCATGAGAGCCCACCATATATTAATGCGTTCTTTATCCAGACAACCCAGGAACTCACCATTAATGGCATTCATCCATTTACAAAGTAGGCAAAGCAAAAAAGAAAGAAAGAAAGAAACAATATAAATTAGAAAGGAGAAGAAATTACTTGTCTTTGACTCTTTGTCTCTTCCTCTCTCTTGCTTTCTGTGTTGTGATGGAAACCCAAGTGAGCTTGGCATAATAAACTCGAGATTGATACTCAAATTAGTGTGAACTCCACAATTGGGAAGATGCAAAGCTTGAAGGTATGCACCAGAAATATTGAATCAATCTTTAAGTAGATAAACAATATAGAGTGGAATCCACATTCCATGGATGGAAAACTATTAATATTGCTTTCTCTTCCTTCAATGATGTTTACGTTTAAACAGACAGGGAAAAAGGTGTTTAAGTGGTCATTGCAATAACCATGGATATATATGGTCCATGGTGCTCAGTCCATATGAGGACTACAATGCAAATTAATTTTTCCTACCTTTGTTAAACTTACAATTAATTAATTGACCCATGTGTTAGGGATATCGGTCTTGGATTGATGGTTGGGACCAATGGTCGTAGTGGTACCTGGGGTATGTTGGTCTCTAAGTTGAGACCCCTCCTCCTTTATCACCTGCAACATGTCAGATCTTTTCTGGAATAAATGTTGATCATTCGCGAACCCCTTGTGAGTCACCTCTAGTGGACTAAATTTTATCACCAATAAAACAAAACAAAAAAAAAAAAAGAAGGGACCCATGTGTTGAATGTTTGTGGAGTCTGGAACTTAAGCAAAACATAAGCTTTGATTAGAAGATGGGAAGATGCTTAATTAGTCCCATGGCAAGGAAGATTCTTAGGTTTTACAAGGTGGATCCCATGTTTTAACCTAGCGAGTTATTGAGGTAAAACAATAAGGTTGGGATATTAGCTCTGCCATTAAAAGGAAGGATTTAGTGAATCTTGCTAAAGGTAAAATTGATTAGAAAAGGGGTGAGAGGGGGGGGGGGGGTTGTGTATGACCCCGTTTTTGGAATAAAAATACAGAGGGGTGTGGGTTTTGGTATTTTAAAAGGTATTTTATTCGCATAGAACGATTTCAATTAAGTATGATTGTTCACATTGCATGGCCGTACATAAAACCTTTTGCTTTAAAAAAATTATATCAGAACTATGTTGAGAGAAGAAAGGGGAGAAGATTGTAAGAGAAATGACATAGTGGATCTTTATCAATATAGAATTGATTAGAACAATACCACCCTTACGAGAAGGATCCACTAGGTTTTAACCTTTTTATTATTTTTTTTTGCTAAAGGTCAGCAATTTGTATTAAAGTATGAAAAGATTAAGAGTTACAGTGAGTGATTGGAATGTACCAAAAGAAAATCCCAGCCTTCTGCCATCCAAAGCATAGCAGATTCTGGAATTCTTACAAATACAGATTTGGGAACATCCCAAATCATAGTAAATCTTAAGTGAACCTGTAGTGGGGTCTGCCTAGAGCTTCCCAATTAACCACGTGTGCGACAATGCTTGGGGTGGTATTCCAAAAGGTAGAAGTCCTTTCCTTCACCGCATGATTTGCTAAGGCGTCTGCAGCCGAGTTTGCCTCGCGAAAGTAGTGAGTTACTCGCCACTGGATTGTGTCAAGATAGGGCGAGATAGTCCACCAATCTTGCACAAAGCGCCAGGGTATTGAGCGAGTAAGAATTGCTGACACAACCGCCATTGAGTCGCTCGCAATCCACAAGTTCTCGATATTCAGCTCTTGCGCCTTCTTAGCGCCAGTAAAGAAAGCACCCATCTCTGCCATGTAGTTAGATCCCACCCCCTGATAATCTGCGAAGCATCTTAAAGCACAACCTCGTTGGTCCCTAATAATACCACCTGCTCCCAGTGATCTTGGGTTTCCCAACGACGACCTGTCAATGTTTAGTTTAAACCAGCCATCAGGGGGATGTCTCCATCTTACCTCAATGATCTTCCTTTTAGGGGGCTTCAAAATTACACACTTAAGTCTCCTTGCAATTATCAGATCTCGAATGGATTTGACTTGTACCCCATGCGCCCTGGAGTAGTTCATTACCTCTCTATAGCATAGCTGTGTCACTTGCGTTGGAGTCCTTCTTGTGTTGTCATAACGGCGCCTGTTGCGCTCCATCCATATTTGCTGGCATATAATAATAAGCATGGCATTCCACGCTTTGGGAAGGGGGACTATCTTTGCCTTTCTGCGCCACCAGGAGAAGAGTAGCTCGATGGAGGGGAAGCCACTCCAAGCCTCATTGAACAGCAAAAGAGCCTCACTCCAAATCTGATCTGAAAAAGCACAATCAAGGAACAGGTGCTGCCCCGACTCGCAAGCCACTAAGCACATTTCACACCTAGACACCATAGGCACCATCTTGCTACATATTTTGTTATCAGTGGGCAGTGCATCGTGTGCCAATCGCCATCCAAACACTGAAGATCGAGGGTGCAGATCTCTATTCCAGATTGCCCAATGCCATGCCGGTTTCTTCGTTTTCAACCTCAACTCATCCCAGGCCGACTTGACTGAAAACAAACCTGATTTCATGTGAGCCCAACATCGCCTATCCTCCCTATCTGATAGCTTAATATTCAAGCCTTGGATCAAGTTAAAGATATTATGAAGAGCAGCATCGCCTATAGATGGAAGCATCCATCGACCTTCCTCCACAAAATCTGCCACCTTAACACATAGACAGCGAGGTATCTGACTCGGGTGGAGCAAGTCCTCAATACTTTGATTATTAATCCATTTATCATACCAGAAGTTAATGAAGTTGCCGTTGCCAACCACCGACTGCTCAGCCGATTGGACTAAGCCCCACACTTTGCAAAGGCCTGGCAGTATTGCAGAGGTTCCAGCTGATTGTTTTAGTGACCCATCTTTCTTCACAAACCTCCCTCTCAAGAAGGTAGCAAATGCCGATTCATCAGTTCCGATCGTCAATGCCAGCTTTGCTATTAGCACCAAATTTAGGTCCCTTAGGCGTCGAATACAAAGACCCCCCTCCCATTTGGGTTTACAAAGGTTGTTCCATCACACAGTGATCGCCTTGGAGCGATCGGCTTCTCCTGACCAAATGAAGTTTCTTATCCATCTTTCCATCTTTACAATTGCACCCGCAGGCCATGGATAAACTGAGAAATTATGCACAGTCATGCTGCCCATCATAGATCGAACTAATTCAATGCGCCCTGCCATAGATAGTAAACGTCCCTTCCAAGCTACAAGTCTTTGCTTAAACTGGTCCATGAGGGGAAGAATTATATCGCGCTTCACTCTACCTTTCTTCAAGATCACTCCCAAATATTTTGTAGGTAAAGTGCAAACGGGAATCTGCAATACCTCCTCCAGTCGCTGTCTTCTAGCGGTAGAAATTCTTCCTAGGAACACTTTGCTTTTTGCAAGGTTGATCACTTGACCAGAGTACCTCCGGTAAGCCTCTAGGAAATGTTTAACCCTCCTCACACTTGCTATCTCTGCCTTCATAAAGATGAAAAGGTCATCTGCATAAAGAAGATGGGATGGTGTGGATACCTGTCTGGGGCCTGGCAGTGCCTTAAGCCACCCTCTGTCGCGAAGCACATTGAGTCCTCTACACAGAATTTCTTCTGATAAAATAAATAAAAGAGGGGACAGCGGGTCACCCTGCCTCAATCCCCTTCCATCCCAAAAAAGCCTACAGGACCGCCATTGATCAACACTGATATTCTAGTAGAAAGGAGAATTTGGTGCACCCAGTGAATCCAGTGTTGAGAGAAACCAAAGGCACCCTGGACGTCGAAAAGAAAGCCCCACTCCAGGGTGTCAAAAGCTTTTTGTATATCCAGTTTCATTCCCATGCCACCCCCCTGCATTTTACCTCCATCATATTAGAAAGCTCCGATGCAACCTCGATGTTTTAAAAAATTACCTTGCCTCTCTAGAATGCGCCTTGTTCAGGGGAGATCAATTTATGCAGTATAGCAGACAGTCTCGTCGCCATAATTTTTGGGATAATTTTAAAGAAAAGATTACCCAAGCATAGAGGACGAAACTGTCCCACTCTGTTAGCACCTTCAACTTTAGGGATCAGGCACATGAAATTACAGTTCACCCCTTTTGTGATAACTCCTTCCTTGAAGAAACTTTGGATTCCTCTACAAACCTCCAAGCCAATAATATCCCAACAAACCCTGAAAAAAGTGCCAGGGAAGCCATCAGGGCCCGAGGCACTGTTGGGGTCCAAGTCAAACACTGCCGCTCTTATTTCATGAAATGATGGAATCAAAGTAAGCATATCATTATCCATGTCAGTGATTGTGGATGGGATTACTATCAGTAGCACCACATCTCGGGTTGTCGTTCCCCCTTTGAAAAAATTCTCATAGTGGGCAGCCATGTGGACACCAATCGCATTTGCATCCGACAAGATCGAGCCATCCTCTTTAACAATCTCCCGCATGGTGTTTCGGATGCGCCGCGACCTGGTGGAAGTGTGGAAATACTTAGTGTATCTGTCACCAAATTTCAGCCATTTGTCCCTTGCTTTTTCGCTCCAAAGCTTCTCTTGGAGCTCTATAGCCTTGCCGTATTCAATACGAGCCTGCAGTTCTCTGTCAAATAGCTCCTCTGAAAACCCTTCTGAATCCATTAGACTCTGTACAGAATCTAAACAAGCCTTAGAGCGTAGTACCTCATGATCAATTTGCGGGTACACCCCTTTAGCCCATTCCCTCAACGGTCCTTTAAACCTCTTCAATTTTTTAGTCACCACAAATAAAGGGGAACCCAAAACAGGTACGGTCCAGGAGTTTCTCACCACGTCAAGGAACTCTGCATGCTCAGTCCAGAAGCGTTGCATACAGAAGGGAACATTGGACGGGCCACTATGTTTTAACTTACCATTAAATGAAAATGCTTTCCTCCATTAGTTTCTATGACCTGAACTCCTAAGTTTGACCATTCAATAATGAAAATATGGGATCGCATTCTCTGTCTGGAACCGTGGCTCCTGTACACACATGTGGGGTGAGTGGGAGAACACGACATCATTTGCGCATTTCATGGGGGCAGGACGATCATTTCCCCTCACCCATTTATTTGGGCACAGGCTGCACACTCTCGGACAGAGTTCTTTTCTCAAAATTTATTTATGGGAGAGACATCTATACATTGTCCGCTTATACTAGCATCTTACTCGCAAGCCAATAACGAGGTATGTTTAATGAGGACCGAGAAGGGGGAGGCAAATATTTGATGGAGAGGAGGAGAGAGAATGTGAGAGACAGCTTAATTTCTTTTCCCTTTAGTTATATGCCCTTCCTTTCTTCAGAATTTTTTAAGCCAATCTAGGATCCTATATGTGATGTAGATCAGACTTCCAATAGGTTTAAGCGGCCCATAGATAGAAAAGCATAATCCTTGGGGGTACATGTTGTTGCCATTTTACCTAAATAGTTCTTCTCTTAGAGGTTGTTTTCTCTCTGTGTATTCAAAAAAAAAATTCTGATAAAAGAAGATTGGGTATTCATTAAAATGTGTTGGGCACACGGCTGGAGGTGTCACGCCCCTGTTCCAGACAAGGAATATAATATCATATAAAGGGTGACTAGGACGACGCGTGTCATCCTACTAAACCGCCCGGATCACTGACACAGTGTCCCAACGCACAGTCATAACCAATATTAACACAATATAATATTAGAATGCAGAAAAAGAGGAATATTACATTCCAAGGATCAGTAGTATTGCGGAAGCGTATAAATCGAATAGTTACAAGATGTTCAAAGGCTAGATGATAAATACAGTAATTAGTTACATTTCCAATGACCATCTAATAACTATCAAAAATGGTATAACAAGAAGTATTTCAACATAGGCCTTAGCCTCAAAAGTAAATCAAAAAGGGATCAAGTCCCGAATATCCTCACGCCCGTAGGCACAATCATCGCAAGGACACCCGCCGCCATGTTCCTCAAACACGGCCTCCGGTTCCTCCTCACCAATCTCATCGTACCCGAGGGCTGCACTCCAAGTCCCGCGAGATATCCGTCACCGCATCATAATCTAAAAAGTGTGCGCACGAGGGGGTTAGCTCCACCGAGCGTGAGGGGATGGGGATGCACAAACACGCAATTCACATAGTCCAATGATGCATGCACATGTTAAGTCCATTTTTCCACCTAACAAACAACTAAGTCAATGGCATATGCTATCGTGACAACTCGGAGACACTGTGGGTCACTTAACTTATCGCCACAATGAAACCTCAATTGTCACGTGGGACCTACACCGATCGAAGCCTCCAAGACCACTCTGGCAGGACCCATGATAACCAATACTACCATGATGGCCTCTCCCACCTCCACGAATCCGTTGCACGATTACCCAACACCTAAACCCCCGTTGGTAAGGGTCGTAGCATAAGGGTGTGAAATCCTAGTCACAATATACTACATGCAAGTCCTATCGTCCCGAGAGGTAATCCGGCGCATCAACTTTTCATCCGGTTTAGTGCCCGGTTAGCACGCATGGCACGGCGCATACGTTCAATATGACATTCAACATAATTTCTTCATAAATGTATATAGTGTTGGGGTTAAGACTCGACCACCCACCGAGACCCATCAAGGTACAACATTACCAATCAACATTATAACAAATAGATATAAAATTATGCAATATGCGCAAACATGCTTATTAATTATAATGAGTACATAATATATAGTGCAATAATAATAACAAGCCCAAACAACCAAACCCACTCACTACGTATACGCCAAGCACCAAGATTATCGCTTGTCGCCTCGATCAAGCAATAAGCCACAAGATGAATATATTAACCTAAACAAAGAGTGAAATAAGGTTAAACGAGCGAAGGAAAGGATCCCCAAAAGGTCTCCCATAATCACTTAAGTATAAGGTTTCAGGAACAAAGTGGTTGCGGGAGTGGTTTCATGCCCAAATTCTCGCAACCACATGTAAATCCTAGGAAATCGGGGTTCGGACAGCTTTAGTCAAGGTCGGATGGGATGTGGTTTTAAAATCGAAACCGAGTGTAAATCCGAGCTTCACAGGGGCTCAGGACAATTTTAGTCAAGGTCGGATGCGGATGTGGTTTCAAAAATTGAAACCGAGTGTAAATCCGACCTTCACAGGGGCTCGGACAATTTTAGTCAAGGTCGATGGGATGTGGTTTCGTAAAACTGAAACCGAGTGTAAATCCGACCTTCACAGGGGCCTTCTCGGGAAGGTAATTTGGGTGGTTTCTTGCGGTCTGAAACCACATGTAAACCCTCACACCTTCGTGTCCAAAATCCGAAGGATTCCCTCCAAGGACCCCATTTTCAAGTGGTTTTTAAGCACAAGAACTTCTAGGAACTCCATCCTAAGCTCATTAGGGTCCAACCTTAAATCTCTCAAATGGCAATGAGAACCCTTACATTAGAGCTCATAATGGAGTGAAATAACTCCACCATAGCTTGGGCTTTAATGCTCCATCGACTCCCTAGGTTCCAAGAGAGATCTAGGTCAATCTCTCCCATTACCCAACCCCTTTTTAAAATCCAAAATAGAAGAAGGAAGAAGCTTCAATAGCTTACCTACCCCCAAGATGAGAGAGCTCCACGATTTATGGCCCAAGAGATGGGGTCTCCACCTTCCTCCAAGCCTCTTCACCTTCCTCTTCCTCTTTCTCTCCTCTTTCTCTCCTCTTTCTCTCCTCCACGATTTAGGGTAGAAGAGAATGATGAAGGAGAAGTAATGTTTTCTCTCTCCCTCATGGACTCATTTATAATAAATGGGTATTTGGGTACCTCTAGACAAATGGGTCATGAGGCCTAATGGATCAACCCATTAGTCCTATGTGGGTAAGTGGATGGAATAACCCATCATTGGGTCAATAGGATAAATGGGCCTGCCCACAACTTTAATTAGGGAAAAGCCCATTCTTAGATGGGTTCATATGAGATGGGTATAAGTCCCCAATGTACTTCCTAAAGGTACGTGGGACCCGAATTTAAATTATTCCCTTCTCTCATGAAATAGCTCGAGCGGTTCAAGCCCGGACCCGCACTTCGAGGTTACCAAGGGAAGAATAATTAATAAGTCTTGAGGCTAGAACTTACTTTTCCCCTGTCATGGTTTATTACCCATGACCCCGAACAGCTTCGCCACGGCAATGCTAAGCTCATCACCGAACGAATTATCCAATCGAGGTGACGGTCCAGGATGCTCTCTCCCGAACTCCTCGCTTCCGGGCTGGTACTTGGAGGGTAGTCGAAAGTCGCCAACGAACTTTTCCCATCGGCGGTTGAGGAATCTTTCCTCCACAGTAAACCCGTCTTGTGGTCAATGATTTTGTAGCTAGGTTTGACCATCATGGAGAACAGGTCACCAAGATACATGGCAATGTATCTACACGTCACGAGAAGAAATGATATTTAATTATATCCTGGGTACGGTATAACATCCCCCCACCTTATAAGAAATTTCGTCCTCGAAATTTGACGTACCTTGTAGATAGGCAAGAAAAGGGTATTTCGCCCGCATCTCTACCTCGCCTCCCAAGAAGCTTCCTCTTGGATGGTTGCACCATTTTATCTTCACATAATGAATGGGCCGGTTGCGAAGATGAACAACCTTGCGCCCAAAATCTTTTCAGCGTCTTTATAGGACATGTCGGCCGCAAGTTCCGTGGTTCATGCGTCAATACATGGCTTGGATCATGGACATACTTCCTCAACATGGACACGTGGAAGACGTCGTGCACACCTTCTAAAGATGGAGGGAGTGCTAACCGATATGCCACCGGTCCAATCCGTGCAAGGATCTCAAAGGCCCTATAAATCTCGGACTCACTTGCCCTTCTTGTTGAAACGCATCACCCTTTGGAGGGTGATACCTTAAGGAACACTTTATCGCCGATAGTGAACTCAAGGTCTTTCCGCCTCAAGTCTCGCATAACCCTTCTCGCTGGATCGAGCCGCCTTGATCCGCTCACGAATCAAGTCCACCTTCTCGCATGTTGCCCGAATCAACTCGGGTCCAAGAATACGCCTGTTCACCTACTTCGTCCCAATATAACGGTGTCCGACACTTCTTCCCATATCGAGCCTCAAACGGTGCCATGCCTATAGTAGCCTGGTAATCGTTATTGTAAGCAAACTCAATAAGTGAGAGATGCTCGTCCCATGCCCGCATATCAATGGCACAAGCTCGGAGCATATCTTCCAATGTCCGAATAGTCCTCTCCGATCGTCTGGTCGGTTTGAGGGTGGAAGGCTGTACTAAAACTCAACAAGTGTACCCATTGCCTTTCAAAACCCTCCCGTAACTTAGATGTAATCGGGATCCCGATCGGAGATGATGTCGACAGAACTCCGTGTAGACGAACTACATTATCAATGTACAAGCGATCCAGCTTGTCCATCGAATAGGTAATCTTCATGGGGATGAAGTGAGCCGTCTTTGTCAATCTGTCAATGACAACCCATATGGTATCGACACCTCTAGGCGGGCAACCCGGAGACAAAATCCATGGTAACATGCTCCCACTTCCACTCGGAACAGGCAATGACCGTAAGAGGCCATGAGGTCACCTTCGTCCGCCTTCACCGCCGACAAGTAAGACATTTTGCCACATACTCAGCCACATCCCTCTTCATTCCACTCCACCAGAATATTCCTTCGATCTCTATACATCTTCGTACTACCTGGATGAATAGAATAGGGAGAGTCATGGGCCTCCTAACACTTCCTTCCTCAACCGAGGGTTACTAGGAACACATAGCCGTTGTCCGAACATGAGAACACCACTCTTTGTTAAAGTAAAATCCAGTTCCCGCTGCGTGTCCCCCTTGATAACCTCAATAACCTTTTGAATCTCCTCATCGAAGCCTGGGCTGATTGAATTCGCCCTACCAAGTGTGGATTGTATCGATAAAGCTGATAGAGATAAGGTAACACCATCAACCAAGAATTCCAGTCCATCCTTCTAGCTTCCTCAATGAGTTTCTCACCGATCGCTAGTGATGCCGTGACAAGGACCGAGATTTCCGGCTCAGCGCATCCGCTACTACATTTGCCTTGCCTCGGGTGGTAATGGATGGTACAATCATAATCTTTTAACAACTCCAACCACCGTCGCTGCCTCATATTGAGCTCCTTCTGTAAAGAAGTATTTGAGGCTCTTGTGATCACCGTATATTTCGCTCTTCTCACCATATAAATAATGTCTCCGGATCTTGAGCAAAAACCCACAAGCAAGCTCCAAATCATGGGTCGGGTAATTCTTCTCATAGTCCTTCAATTGCCGAGAAGCATAGGCCACTACCTTCCCATCTTGCATTAGAACACAACCCAAGCCCATTTTAGATGCATCATCAGACTACCATCCCTCCTACCATTAGGAATGGTAAGCACGGAGCGGAAACCACCTCGCTTGAGCTCTTGGAAGCTCTTTTCACAGCCTATCGACCACTCGAACTTCACTCCCTTTCGGGTCGGCCGTGTCATAGGAGCGGAGAGCCTTGAGAAGTTCTCAATAAATCTCCTGTAATAGCCACTAGTCCCAGGAAACTACGAATGTCCGCACATTCTTGGGTATCGCCATCAACCATCGACTTCACCTTGCCGGGTCAACCTCTATACCCTTACCGAAACAAGGTGTCCTGAAATGCCACTGTTGTAGCCAAAACTCACACTTACCGAATTTGGCGTACAATCGCTTCTCCCTTAGGCGTTGCAATACTAGGCGGAGATGGTCCGCATGCTCCTCCTCGCTCTTGGAATAGACCAAGATGTCATCAATGAAGACAATGACATACTTGTCTAGAACATCGTGGAACACCGGTTCATCAACTCCATAAAAGCGCAGGGGCATTGGTCAGCCCGAAGGACATGACCAAGAACTCATCATGACTATAGCGAGATCTGAATGCTTGTCTTGCGATATCACCATTTTCGATCTTCAATCGATGGTACCCTGACCAAGATCAATTTTCGAGAACACCTTAGCACCCCGTAGTTGATCGAATAGGTCATCGATCCTAGGCAAAGGATACCGGTTCTTGATTGTCAATTTGTTGAGCTCATGGTAGTCAATGCACGACGCATACTACCGTCCTTCTTTTTCACAAACAACACGGTGCTCCCAAGGAGATACACGGGTCTAATGAAACCCTTCTTCAACAGGTCATTCAACTGCTCTTGTAGCTCCTTTAGCTCAGTTGGGGCCATCCTGTAAGGTGCCTTGATATCGGGGCTGCACCAGAATCGATCTATCATGAACTCGTCTCGCGATCCGGTGGCAACCGCGTTAGATCCTCGGGAAAGACATCCGGAAAGTCTTTCACCACGCACAACTCTTCCAAAGGCTCGCCTTTGGCTTCGTGTCTATCACGGATGCTAGATAACACCGACATCCTCTCGCCAACAACTTCGTACTTGGAGGCGAGATGATAACCTTCTTGGGTCTCTCCCGCCTAGTACCCATAAACACAAACTCTTCACCTTTAGTTGTTTGAATAGAACCCTCCTCTCGAAGCAGTTAGACTCGGCTTTGTGAGTTGAAAGCCAATCCATTCCCAAAATCACATCAAAGTCTTTCATATCCAGCAGTACTAAGCTTGCTTCGAGTCCGTGACCACCCACACATACGGGCAAGGATCATAAACCGAGTCAAGTTCAACCTTGCTACCCGTTGGTGTACTCGACTATCAATTTCGGGCCATTAGCTTTGGTTCAATGGACATCTTCTTAGCAAAACTAGGGGACACAAAAGAGTGTGATGCCCCGAATCAAATAAAGCATAAGCAGTGAGAGCAAACAAGAACGACACGACAAGCAAGGACAACCAATCATAGAAACAAAAGCTATTAATATGCACATCTTAAGAGTAGAGTGCATTACCTGTAATAACACTGGGATCGCCTGGGCCTCTTCATTTGTCAGAATACACCGACCTTGAGATCTATGGGCCGGAGCAGAAGAAGAGAACGCACAATCGCCTTGGCTTGGGGTGCCTTTTGTGTAGCTGCACTGGAGGTCCTATCATCCGAGGATGAGGACAGGCTCGAACCATATGCCCGGACTCCTTGCAATTGTAACATATAAGAGTCTGGGAACCATAGTGAGGAGTTGATGTAGGCTCGGGCGCTTGCATCGCATCGACCTCCGGATCGGACCGGAAAAGCATGAGTGTAGGATCCTCTCTTTTGGAATTTTGTGGATCCCCTAGGTTCATGAGAGGTCATGGGCCTTTTACCAACCTGAATGGCCTGTAATTTCTCTCTGCTGGTCCTCAATCACCTTAGCGGCCCGGACCGCTCTCAAAGATAAGTAGGGTACTTGTGTAGCACCACGATACTAATGCTAGGTCTAAGCCCCTTCTCAAACTTCCTAGCCTTCACATTCTCGGCCTTCATGTGTACCGGGAGAAGTAAAACAGCTCCTCAAAAGCTTTCTGGTACTCAAGGACCGATTTGGATCCTTGAAAGAAGCTCATAAACTCGGACTCCTTCCTATCACGGAAGTTCGAGGGAAGAAATTTTTGAAGAAGACTTCCTTGAATTGAGCCCAAGTTGCCTCTGGGTGAGTTGCCCAAAAATGGTCTTTAGAGGAGAGCCACCACGCATCGAATCACCCCGGAGCTGGTAGGTAGCACACCGGATCTTGTCCGTGTCATTGCATCAGATCAATTCAAAGATCCTCTCAAGATCCCTTATAAATGTTGCCGGAAAAAGGAATCATGGGCCATCTTGTAGAAGGTTGGAGGACGATGTTTCGAAATCTTTCCGATAACCTAGCAAAGATCCACCAAGCCGGAGCCACCGCTTGGATGGAGGAGCCACCAAGTGGGAGGTAGAGTAGGTGCTGGCACCTCTTGTGTCAAAGGAATTCCGGAGTGGCTTGAGCCGAGGAACACTAGGTACAGCAGAACTCCACTGGGCGGTGGGGAGGATTGACTTGCACAGAGGAGACACTGGCGCCTTTCCCTAACAAAGTCTTGGAACATAGCATCATGTTTTGCATAAATTGGCGTTGCTCTTGTTGCGCCTCCCTATGCTCTCGTTCCATGGATTGCAACCTATTGCTCAACAACGCGGTGACATCCGCATTATTACTAATCGGCGGTGCTACCGGTAGAACTGTATTTGAAGCCTCACCGGCTTCTTCCCTAGCAGGAGAACGGTTGGCATTTGACTGCGTGTATTAACCATGGTTCACACCAGTTACAACCAACACCCATAGTTATAGGCACAATAGCAATATTAAGCAAACCAATCAAAAATCGATTTACAAAGGTAAACACAGTTACACGAGGGGTAAGGGAAGCAATAATGAGGGTAATAAGCATTAGAAACAAGTTGGTTAAGCAAAACAGGTCAAAAACCCTTTGCCGGGTCGGATTTACGTGCGATTTCACTAGGCTGCATCCGAGTGTAAATCCGAGATTCACAGGACCAAAGTTTGGTCTCGGGAAACCGCAGATTCACATCGGTTTCAAAGTTTTGCACCAGTGTAAAATCGCATGGCCCGTAAATAGAATTTCTAACTCGAAACTCTTTCTCAAAACCCAAATTCCTATTTCTAAACACACCCTACGCTCTGGAGAACCCAAAATCGCACTCGTTCTTGCTCCATTTCCCTTCTAGGTGGATTTTTGGCACTCCAACCCACCTCCATAGAATTTGATCGAGTTCAGGTATGACCTCTTCCCTCTCTATCGATCTATCTCTTTCTCCCTTCGACTTCTCTTATGGAGAAACCCCAAAACCCATTTCGGGTTTACTAGGTTTGAGTTTTTTCGTTTTCTCCTAGCTATATAGATGGATTTTTGTCCATCCCTCCTTCGTTTCCCATCATATGCAACCTAGTTGAGGCATTTACCCCAATTTTGCACCATCACCATGGGTTTGGGTTGGATTTTGGAGAAATCCCCAAAACCCTAACCGAAAATTCTATTTCCTTTTTTGCCCAAATCAAGTTCGGTTTTGGTAGGTAGGCTTGGTGTATGTAATTTGGGGTTGTCTCAAGCCATTACCTATTTACTTCTTGCAATTTGAACTCCAAGAACCACATCTGAAATTTTTTTTTTTTTTTTTTTTTTTAGAGTTTCAAGCATGCCTCATGATCGAATGCACCCCTTGTTTGCTTGCATTTATCATTTCATAAGAGGGCTTAATCCCAAGCATAACATGGCTATGAATAATTGTCCCTATGAGTTAAAATCCATGTACCATATCTGAATTTTCCTTTCTTTGAAGTTCTAAGCATGATTTACCACAAGTTAGCTCCATATATTGCTTGAACTAGGTATTTGGTATAAACTTCATGTTCTAGGTATAATATGGCCATGTATGTATATTGTTTACTATGCCATTCAACTTCCAACCAAATTCTGAAAATTTCCTCTTTGGTTTTCTTAGTATATTTTCTTATCAATTCAGTCCAATTTTTGTTTGAACTAATTGCTTGCATAATATAATGCTCTCAAGCATAATGTGGCCATGTACATTTATCCTCTATGATTGCATCTACATGTTGGCCATGCATTCCCTTTTCCCTAACTCCTTAGACCATTCACAACAAAATTTTCCTAGTACATTTCCTCGCTGTAATTTGGTTAATCTGTTGTAGGAATCAAGGTCTAGGTTCTAATTCCTTGTCTCTTTTCATTGTATATCTGCTTAGGCCTTAATATCCAAGCATTGACTTAATATGTTTCTATATTCTTGGCCTTCTTTTGGTTGCAGGTTAGGGAAGTAAATGGCTCCTAGAACAAGGCGTGCACGGCCGAACAGCTGCCCCACCGCTTTGGATGCACTATGGTTCCAAGACCTAGAGAAACAAGAGATGTACCAAGACCACTTTCGCTTTAAGAGTATCTTGGAGGGAAGAGATGTAGTATGGAAGACCTCAAGGCCTACAAAGTAGGGCCGAGATTTGAAGCACTGGGGTGGTCCAACCTCCTCAACCTTCCAGAGCCATTCTATCCCAAGCTCATTCGTCACTTCTACGCCAACTCGCACACCGAGAACCTAGGCACGCGAGATTACCGGATCATCTCTTATGTCAAGGAGTCACCATTTCCTTCACAGGGGCACAGTTGCATGTGCATCCTCAATGTAGCTATTTGGGGAGAGAAGACCCATCACAGCACCATGGAAGAATCCCTACTCTTTTCTTAGGAAAGAGGCATACAGGAATTATACGGGAGCTTACACGTGGGGCATTCGAGAAGAAAGTGCCGAGACTTCTTTTGCTAATTCTCCCAGGATATTGAGCCGGATTGTGCAAAGACAACATCGTGCCTATAGCAGGTCACCGCACCATGCCTTCCATCTTCGTAGGCTATGTGGCCTATCACCTCTACAAAGGCATTCCCATCCGCCCGCCCTACATTATCATGCGGACCATGGATCATGCGGGCGAAATCCGTGAAGAACTTAGATTTACCCTATGGGAGGTTTCTCACCACTATTTTCCAGCATTTTGGAGTTGACTTGGGTGAGGAGGATCAAGACTTAATCAAGATCCACCTCTAGATCGTAATGCAAATGGCGAGGATGCGAATTGTGATGGATGCATATAGTGATGGGGAGCCATTGGTCCCAGCAGAGGGCCACGGGCCCGAGCCTCAGTACATGAGCCTCCTCTCGCCGGCGTGCATGCGGCCTCTTCATCCGATCGCTCCTAGTGGGTCGACATCGATAGGATTCTTGCAGGTTTGGGCGGATGAGCACCGGCATGGCTCGGGGTTTGAAGGAGTGAACACTAGGCTCGATGCATCGATGCACGCATGGAGAGCTTCGAGCAGCGAGATGGAGGACTTGCACTCCTACCTCCATGATGAGGGCACAGAGGATGAGCCGTGAGTGATGATGAGATGGAGCAGAGACCTCCGTCCATTCCCACCATGCCCTATGGACTCCTAGCTATTTGTCTTACCATGTAGTAAATTTTTTTTTTCCTTGGTTGTAAGAATTTGAAGTTTAATAAACTGAATTTTTGTAATCACTCATTTGGCTTATGGAAAATATATTCACAATGAAACGAAGGAATATATCTATAAATATATACACATGTCTTTCCTTCCACCGTTGTGCCTATCATTTGCTATTGTCTTCACTTTCACCCTAAACTAGTCTTTCCCTAGCATTTACACACATTCAATTATGCAGTGTTGGAAGCTTTTAACTTAGCAACCTATTATGGAGAGTAAATCACAAACCGCTAGATCGTGGCTGGTGCAGCATCTCGCTCCGATACCACTCTCACGCCCTATTCCGCATAAGGAATATAATATCATATAAAGGGTGACTAGGACGACGCGTGTCATCCTACTAAACCGCCCGGATCACGACACGTTGTCCCAACGCATACCATAACCAATATTAACACAATATAATATTAGAATGCGTAAAAGAGGAATATTACATTCCAAGGATCGTAGTATTGGAAGCGTATAAATCGAATAGTTACAAGATGTTCAAAGGCTAGATGATAAATACAGAATTAGTTACATTTCCAATGACCATCTAATAACTATCAAAAATGGTATAACAAGAAGTATTTCAACATAGGCCTTAGCCTCAAAAGTAAATCAAAAAGGGATCGAGTCCCGAATATCCTCACGGCCCGTAGGCACAATCATCGCAAGGACACCCGCCGCCATGTTCCTCAAACACGGCCTCCGGTTCCTCCTCACCAATCTCATCGCACTCGAGGGCTGCACTCCAAGTCCCGCGAGATATCCGTCACCGCATCATAATCTAAAAGTGTGCGCACGAGGGGTTAGCTCCATCGAGCAGCTGAGGGGATGGGGATGCACAAACACGCAACCACATAGTCCAATGATGCATGCACATGTTAAGTCCATTTTTCCACCTAACAAACAACTAAGTCAATGGCATATGCTATCGGTGACAACTCGGAGACACTGTGGGTCACTTAACTTATCGCCACAATGAAACCTCAATTGTCACGTGGGACCTACGCCGATCGAAGCCTCCAAGACCACTCGTGGCGGACCTACGATAACCAATACTACCATGATGGCCTCTCCCACCTCCACGTAATCCGGTGATCGATTACCCAACACCTAAACCCCTGTTGGTAAGGGTCGTAGCATAAGGGTGTGAAATCCTAGCCACAATATACTACATGCAAGTCCTATCGTCCCGAGAGGTAATCCGGCGCATCAACTTTTCATCCGGTTTAGTGCTTGCTACACAAGACGGCACGCGCATGATTCAACATGACATTCAACATAATTTCTTCATAAATATATATAGTGTTGGGGTTAGCATCTCACCCACCGCACCGAGACCCATCAAGGTACAACATTACCAATCAACATTATAACAAATAGATATAAAATTATGCAATATGCGCAAACATGCTTATTAATTATAATGAGTACATAATATATAGTGCAATAATAATAACAAGCCCAAACAACCAAACCCACTCTCACTACGTATACGCCAAGCACCAAGATTATCATTGTCGCCTCGATCAAGCAATAAGCCACAAGATGAATATATTAACCTAAACAAAGAGTGAAATAAGGTTAAACGAGCGAAGGGAAAGGATCCCCAAAAGGTCTCCCATAATCACTTAAGTATAAGGTTTCAGGAACAAAGTGGTTGCAGGAGTGGTTTCATGCCCAAATTCGCAACCACATGTAAATCCTAGGAAACCGGGGTTCGGGACAGCTTTAGTCAAGGTCGGATGCGGATGTGGTTTTAAAACTGAAACCGAGTGTAAATCCGAGCTTCACAGGGCTCAGGACAATTTTAGTCAAGGTCGGATGTGGATGTGGTTTTAAAACGAAACCGAGTGTAAATCCGACCTTCACAGGGGCTCAGGACAATTTTAGTCAAGGTCGGATGCGATGTGGTTTCGTAAAACTCGAAACCGAGTGTAAATCCGACCTTCACAGGGGCCTTCTGGGAAGGTAATTTCGGGTGGTTTCTTGCAGGTCTGAAACCACATGTAAACCCTCACACCTTCAGGTCCAAAATCCGAAGGATTCCCCTCCAAGGACCCCATTTTCAAGTGGTTTTTAAGCACAAGAACTTCTAGGAACTCCATCCTAAGCTCATTAGGGTCCAACCTTAAATTTCTCAAATGGCAATGAGAACCCTTACATTAGAGCTCATAATGGAGTGAAATAACTCCACCATAGCTTGGGCTTTAATGCTCCATCGACTCCCTAGGTTCCAAGAGAGATCTAGGTCAATCTCTCCCATTACCCAACCCCTTTTTAAAATCCAAAATAGAAGAAGGAAGAAGCTTCAATAGCTTACCTACCCCCAAGATGAGAGAGCTCCACGATTTATGGCCCAAGAGATGGGGTCTCCACCTTCCTCCAAGCCTCTTCACCTTCCTCTTCCTCTTTCTCTCCTCTTTCTCTCCTCTTTCTCTCCTCCACGATTTAGGGTAGAAGAGAATGATGAAGGAGAAGTAATGTTCTCTCTCTCCCTCATGGACTCATTTATAATAAATGGGTATTTGGGTACCTCTAGACAAATGGGTCATGAGGCCTAATGGGTCAACCCATTAGTCCTATGTGGGTAAGTGGATGGAATAACCCATCATTGGGTCAATAGGTTAAATGGGCCTGCCCACAACTTTAATTAGGAAAAGCCCATTCTTAGATGGGTTCATATGAGATGGGTATAAGTCCCCAATGTACTTCCTAAAGGTACGTGGGATCCGAACTTAAATTATTCCCTTCTCTCATGAAATAGCTCGAGCGGTTCAAGCCGGACCCGCACTCGAGGTTACCAAGGGAAGAATAATTAATAAGTCTTGAGGCTAGAACTTACTTTTCCCCTGTCATGGTTTATTACCCATGACCCCAACAGCTTCGCCACGCAATGCTAAGCTCATCACCGAACGAATTATCCAAGCGAGGTGACGGTCCAGGATGCTCTCTCCCGAACTCCTCGCTTCCCGGGCTGGTACTTGGAGGGTAGTCGACAAGTCGCCGTCAACGAACTTTCCCCACGGCGGTTGAGGAATCTTTCCTCCACAGCAAACCGTGCGTGGTCAACGATTTTGTAGCTAGGTTTGACCATCATGGAGAACAGGTCACCAGCATACATGGCATCGGTATCTACACGTCACGAGAAGAAATGATATTTAATTATATCCCGGGGTACGGGTATAACAGGAGGAGGGTTAATAAATTCCCTCAACTATGGAGTGGATAATGGTGAAGCTGTCGTACACATTGTGGACAGGGCCGTCCTGACTGGGGCATCAGCAATAGTGTTTGACTCTCTACAAAAAACAGAAAAACGACACTCTTGAAAGATGGAAGCCAGATAAAGGTCGAATAAATCCATAGCCCCATTGTTGGTTCAACCTATTGTTTGTGTTAACTTCGTTGGAAGTAAAAGGCCATATTTGTTTCCTTGCAATTTTTCCCTTGTAAATAAAATTTTTCATAAATTTATTCTCCATGTAAAATGTTATTATTTTTTAAATATTTTAAGTTAAAATAAACAGTGAAAAATCTTATTTTATAAAAAATTATTATTTTTTCTCCTTGATACATGACCCCAAAAATTAAAAAAAAATTCCTTTTTCTCTAACCCAAAACAAGAGACAAGAAAATTTTATTTTTCCTTCTTGTTTAAATTTAATTATCAATTTTAGTAAGTTCTTAAGTTAATTGTATAATTATTTCTAATAATGATAACAAATTTTCTATATTTTTATTATTATTGCCGTTCCCATTAATAGAGGGAGACAAAGCCTTCATGCCTCATGGGCCTGACCAAGAAACAATATTCCACCACTTTTTATCAGGTCAGATTTCAATTAAAATTTATTTCTGTTTTTCAGTTCAGCAAAAAGTTGCTTCTCCATTTGCTTCAAAAACTTTTTTTTGTTGGTTCATTCCAAAATATAAAACAGACCGATGAACACCCATATTCATCACTTGTCCAACATGTGCATGTACATGGTCTTTCAAATTTTTATGGGATATTGCATATCACAAAACTGGGGCGCTGTTCTTTGTGCCACAGCGCAGGCTGTGCCCAGGCACATGGGGGTGGGTGCAATGACCACCCTGCCTCCTTGCACAAGCTGCCCATGTGCCTGAGCGTAGCCTGCACTACGGCACAGAGAACATTCTCCCCACAAAAATATAGGAAAAAAAAAAATAGAAACCTAGAGGATCCTCACGGAGTATGTATTCCTCGGTACATTTGAGCTATATAACTATTAGTGCAATTTAGGGATGCAAGTTTAGCCTTGTCGGCCGAAACTTGTCCTGGCCTGAGCCCGAATAGGGCCTAGGCTGAGATATCTTGGCCCTGAAAGCGGGTCAGGACTGGAAATTTCTAACCATGAGTTAGGGCCTGCGCTACGGCCCAGAGAACATTCTTCCATAATATGTTGTACTCTTCATATAAGTGATATAAACATTTTATTATAGTGTTATTTTACCTAAAATTGATAATTTTCTCCCTAGCCGAGTCCATCCCATGCATCTCCCTTACCCCTCTCCATGATCAGGGCCGATCAGGGTCAGCTTGACCCAACCCTGAGGGCGGGTTAGGGTTGGATTTTTCAATCCCTGAGTCAGAGTCGGTTCAGGCCTAGACCCAGCTAATGGGACTCAGGTTTGGGCTAGGGTTTTTATTAAGCCTAGCCCAACCCGACCCTATTGTAGCCCTAGTGCAATTGGATGATATCCTGCCAATAGAATGCAGACCTCCCAGAAGGTCACGAGTTTGACTCTCTTTACTCTTCATTGTGTGCCTTCAAGAGGTCACTTGCATGGTTTTAGTGCACGGTATTGGATCAGGTGATACGATACCGATACCTCAAACCATGGTCACATGTCTGTTTTAGCTTGTTTTATTTTCAAAATTCTACTAAAACCTTGTGTTTAATTGTGTAGAGCAAGGGTTTCACTATCCAGATTACCCCCCCCCCCAAGTTGTAATAGATCTGTTGACTTTCTTGGCTGGCTAACTTGAATCTCCCAGTCCAATTCTGAACTGGGTCGATTCCAGGCCTTTCCAGAGTCTCTAGTATATGTTATGCTCAACCAGGCCCAGCCCAGCCCATCCAAACCCAAATCGCCACATGACCAAACCATTGACACCAAAGAGTTAAGCAAAATATCACCAATCCACATAACAACCACCTATCTTGCAGAGTTAACAAAACTTCATTTTTCATCCATAGTGACTTCTATATAACAATGGAGCTTTCTGATTTTTGGGTCCTTCTATGCTTCACCATGCCTAGTGAAAGTTCTTCTGTTTCAAAGTAAATTGAGTATAGAAATTTGGAATTTTCCATGGAGAACTATGTTCCCTTTAATGGGATAATCATCAGGTGACTTATATAACCAACCACTTCTATGAATTGTTGAGTTATATTCTACTAACTTTTTAACTATTAAATTCAGACTCAACTCATTCTCATCCCTTTGGAGCTAATCATACCCTTATAACACTAAAGAGAAAATATCATATTTTTCTAGATGAATTTAGGCCCATCAGTTTGTCTGTTTGTGTACTGTAATTTATAAAATAATTTCTAAACTTTTAGTTGGGAGGTTACAGAGTTTTTTTAGCAGAATTATTTTCCCTTTCCAATCTACTTTTATAAAGGGAAGCCAGATTGCAGATAACATCATTATTATACATGAAATCATTCATTATATGACAAATTGTTAGGAGAAGAAACAAGGGTGAGTCATGATTAAGCTGGACATGTCTAAGGCTTACGATCGCTTAGAATGGGATTTCAGACATGCCATTTTTGGGTATTTAGGTTTTTCTAATCATCAATATGATCTTATTAAGTTTTTTTTTACTTTACTCTATCACTTACTCAATTAAACTCAAGTGTGGAGATTTTGTTTTCATTTTTTATTTTTTTCGTTGGCCTTCTATAGATATAGGTCAAGGATGCCCTTTAAGTCTATACTTGTTCATCCTTGCCATGAAAGGCTTGTCTCGCCTGTTGGTGGTTTATAGGGACTTCAATCTTTTTTCGAGTATCAAAATTGCAAGATCTGCCTCCTGAGATTACTCTCACTTGCTTTTGTAGATGGTACTTTATATTTTGTCGTGCTAATATTGATGATATTAGCACTATTCAGTATTCAGGCCATCCTTCATCTCTTGAGGATCTTGTTGGGTTATGTATAAATAGTAGTAAGAGTTAAGTCTAAATTAGTAAGAATACTCTATTTGCTTGCGACATCAAGTTTTTCATAAGTTTGGTATGAAAAAGATGTCCTCGTCTTCTCTTTGTTTAAGCGCTCCTTTAATTGTTAACAAATCGAGGAGATTGAAATTCCTTAACAAATATAGTTCCAACCCCCTCCCCCCCCCCCCCCCAAAAAAAAAAAAAAAAAAAACCCACTTTTCAAATCCCCCCCCCAAAAAAACCCCCCCCCCCCCCCCACCCCCCCCCCCCCCCCCCCAACCCCCCCCCCCCCAACCCCCCCACCCCAAACCCCCCCACCCCCCCCCCCCCCCCCCCCCCCCCCCCCCCCCCCCCCCCCCCCCCCCCCCCCCCCCCCCCCCCCCCCCCCCCCCCCCCCCCCCCCCCCCCCCCCCCCCCCCCCCCCCCCCCCCCCCCCCCCCCCCCCCCCCCCCCCACCCCCCCCCCCCCCCCCCCCCCCCCCCCACCCCCAAAAACACCCTCCAAACCCACAAACACCCCCCCCCCCCCCCCCCCCCCCCCCCCCCCCCCCCCTTTTTTTCCCCCCCCCCTCATATATTGTTATATGCAACTAAGTGCACATCCTTATAAATATAGTGCAAGGTATGCTAACTAAGTGGAAGGCATCCTTGTTGTCTTAGGCAGGGAAATCAATTCTAATAAAATCTATATTTTGCTCTATGCCAACCTATTTAATGTCTTTTACTTGTTCCCAAAGACGATATACTCTCAATTGGATTCTATCAGTGCATGCTTTTGGAGAGGTGAATTTTTAGGTTGTAAAAGGATTTTTCCGATGCATTGATCAAGAATGTGCAAACTTAAGAATTATGGTGGCGGATTAGGTTTAAACTGAGTTCTTGTACATAACAAATCTCTTCTTTTAAAACTTGGTTGAAGATTTTCACTAATGCTACTTCTTTATGAGCTAAGATACTTATAAGGTTGAATATTTCCATACAACTAGTATCATTAACCAAAATTTTGTTCCCAAGAAATGATCTTGGGTATGGAATAGCATTTCTCATATCATTCCTCAATCGAGGATTATGGTATGATGGAAAGTATCTCCAAGCCCAAACCATATGTGACCTTATGTGTAATTTGTTGACGCCTTGCTCATCTCCCATTAAAGATGTTTGTTTCTTCATTTCATTTTTCTCAATTACATGTTATTTCTTGTGGAATGATAGGAATTAGTGTCTTATCTCTCATAGTCAACCGAATCCTTATGGAGTGATTACCAATATTAACCGATGGATATTTGATCAAAACCTCCTTAATTTTCCCATTTTTTTGTTGTTGCAAGTCCATACTCAGCATTACCTTTGTCTATGAATGATGGATTGAGCTCTTCTCCAGGGAGCCCAACACGCCCAGAGGGACATCCAGCCATTGGGTTGTACCACACACATCCCTAGGTATGCACCGAGATATATGCCGAGATGTGTGCGGCACAGCCCAACCCTTGAATGCCCCCTGGGCACTCCTTGGGCGCTGAGCTCCCTGGGGAGGAGCCAGATCCATGAATGATTACCTTGAGCTTGTTCAACCTAGATCTGTTACTATTTTTCGTGATGGAAGTTTTATTAAAGAGACTAATGAAACAGATGGAAATCAATTCTCATTTTCAATAAACACTTTATTACTGCATGTATGAATGTTAATTTTGGATATACATGGAGTGTCCAGGAACAGAGGCAAGGGGAATGCTCCAGAGACTGCAAAAAGCGAGGTCATTAAGTGCAGCTTGCATCGACATTTGAATTGACTGTTAGTAATTAGTGGTGTGGGTGGATCAAAGTACTTATAAGTGGCTATGGGAAATTTTTACTGTTTTGTTGGATATAAAAACTATTTTTTTTTTTTGTGGTAAACTATTATTAACAAGAACGATAGGACATTAGGACCTGTATTAAAGTTGCTCGTAAGCTTGATGTTCATGCTAGCATGCCAAGGAGTAGTAAACTTAGAATTGATGTACCTAATAATATAATCTCTTTCCATTTATATTATTGTTTATTTTCTCATTAAAGGAAAAAAAAAAAACTCATTCTCATCCCCCAACATTTTTTTAAAATACACACCATTTTCCTTAATTACTATAATCAAACATAAAAATAAAAAATAAAAAAAAACAAGAACAAGAGAAGTGAAGAAGAAGAGAAACCCTTAAGTCAAGGGAGTCACCATCACTTGGTGGATCGCGACCAGTGCAGCCACTCACTTCATTCCAAGGATCGAAGGGTTTGAGCGTTGGAGGGTTTCACTTCATTCCACGCACCCTTTGAAAATTTCACATACACCCCTTACTTTTTAACTTAAAATCATTTAAGTCCACGCCGTTAATATTAAGTGTTTAATGTTAAAAACCTTTTTAAATTGGCCAAATGACCCAAACTATCTTTTCTTCTAACCACACCTAAAACTTAAAAGACCTTATTGCCTTGACCTATTTGTTATTAATTTGAAAAGACCTTTTTACCCTACCCTATTTGTTCTTAAGAAACTGACCCCCACCCAATGCTACCGTTGCATATCCACTTGGAGCGAGAATTAAATGGTTTTAAATTGAAAAATAGGGGGTATACGTAAAATTTTCAAGGGGTGCATGTGAAATAATCAGAATCTTAAGGGTGCATGCAGAATATTGGATCCATTTTAGGGGTATGTGTATTTAATCCTAAAAATAATAAAAAAAAAGACCACCCAAGCTTCAAACTCAAAAGTTCCTTATTGCAAGGCGTCTCCTTGGCAACTATGAATAGAATAGTAAACTTGCAACCATATTTTTGTCAATTTGGAAACAAACAAATAGACGGTCTATAGTTGCAATTTACAAGTAAGGGAAGGGAAAGGAAACCAAATCAGTTTTAAAAGAAAATTAGAAACTATTATGAATGTGGTTGCGTAACTCTTACTAAATATGCTGATCTAACTTTCTAAGTAGAATGTTTTTTTATCCTTCTCAAATCCATGAATTTGATTGCAAAATAAGAACTTTTTATAATTAATTTTAAAAATTATACAATCACGCTGTGTAATTATTACAAAAAATTTCATTTTAAATTTGAGTTAATTTTACGAAAGTAATTTTCTGTCCGAAAGTGTGGCCTACGCCAACAATCCCATGTGTCTAGCTATCTCTTTCCTCCTCAAAACAAGGGGGTAGAAATGTCTTTTTATATGGAAGGAGAGAGAGAGACTCATGGGAGTGTTGGCGTAAGCCACATTCTAGGACATAGTTCGATTTGCCTTAATTTGATAATGCTATCCTTCATTTCCTTTCCACCAGAAGAATCAAATAGGAAGATGACAAAGAAAGAAAATATGACAAATGAAGAGTGGTATCTTGTTGAGAAAATACTGAAAAATTGAAATGTCAATATCTTATGAGACAAGTTAAAAAATGGGAAAATGAACCTTGAAAGATAATGTACTCTTATGCCCAGACACAAAGGGGCTTGAAATGACTGCACTACAAGCTGTAGCGGCTACATTGACTTTCAGGGAACCCTTTTTAGTAAAAAAAAATTTTAAAAAAAAGTTCTCTGTAGGGGAGAGTGTACGGTCCAGCCTAGACATAGAGGGGGCTAAATGATCGCCCTACCTCCAAGAAAGGCAAGAATTCCACCCCCATGATGCCAACACCTGTACTCTCTTAGACCCCCCAGCATGCACACAGGGCCACGCTCCCCCCATACAAAGAACACCGACCCAAAAAAAATTATGTGTCCGCTTGATAACCTTACGGGTGTTTCTGTTTTGGTTATGTGCTGAGAAACAACAAAACAATTTTTTCATTTTCTGTGCTGAAAAACCGTTTTTGACCTGCTTGGTAAACCTATTCTTGAAAACAAACAAAATCCTTTTTTTTTAAAAAAAAAAAAATTAACAAAATGATATGTTTGGCACATTTTTTCAATTTTACAAAAGAGCATAGTGAACAAATATAGGAGTTTTTATCGGGCACATTTTTTCAATTTTCAGTCAATAAACGACAGAACATGTTCTGTCAAAAGTTTTTCAGGGAGCATAAATTTTGATTTATGTTTTCAAAAACAATCATAACAAACACTTCGTTATCAAACGATTTTTAGATGTTTTTTCGTTTCTCATAACGAAAAAACACCAGAAACTGTTTCTGATAAGGATATCAAGCGCCCAATTTGATGTGTTATAAGTTAAATGGGCTGGGAATGAAGCAGATGATCCATTCTGATTTTGAAGCATAATTTCTTTACTCTGTTCTGAACTTTTGATCACTAGTTGCAGCAATCCGATTTGGCAATTAGGATCATTTGAGAGACTAATTAAAATCTTCCTTTCTCGTGATCCAAAGTTCGAAATCGAAGAAGAAATGGTGAAGAGATACTGATAATTAATGGGTTGGACGCCAAGAAATTTCGATTTGCCTAAGATTGACAGCCCACGCATCTAATCCGTAATTTCTTTATTTCTTCTTCTTCTGTACAAAACCAACTACTTTTTCTCACCCATCCCTTTCTGAATTTATCAAATTCTTCTCTTCCCTATCTGCTTTCCAACCACTTTCGTCCCCTCACTCCTCGTACATCATAAATAAAATCTCTCTCTCTCTCTCACTCACTCTCTTCCTTCAGTTCATCTCATTGATCGATCAATCGATCGATTCAATGGCCGAACCATCATCTTCCTTCTGCTCTGCTAAATTTCTGGTAGTGATTTGCCTAATAACGGCGATTCCTCTGGCACTGGTGATATCGTTGGAGAGGAGAATCAAATCGGAAGAGGGTTACGGAGGCAGTTACGAGTACTACAGTAATGGATGGTTGAGGGAGAGTTGCAAATGGGACGATCTCAACCGTCGGTTCCTCATCTCCTCCTTCGACGGCGGTCTCTCCCAGATCTTACTTCCCCATGATCACAACTCCGGCACAGTTTTGCTGGAAGAGGCCGTCGTCCATGACGATGAGGTTGCAGGAAACGCCACTTTGGGGATCGTGATTGACCGGAGCAGGAATCGCCTTCTCGTTGCCATTGCCGATGTCCTCGGCAATCGTTATGGTGCCGTCGCTGCTTACGATCTCACCACCTGGAATCGCCTCTTCCTCACTCAGCTCAGCGGCCTACCAGGTGAGTCTTCACGAGTCATTGACTCATCTGTGACATTTTTTCCGATTTAGTTTATCCTCCTGTCTGCACGACTACTACTATCTCTTTGGAGTTTGGACCACGGTTTAAAATCCGGAATCGGAGGAATTGATTGATTCGAATCGGTCAAGCTCGATTTTAGTTCTTGTTATGGTTCCAGTCGATTCTTGACCGATTCAACTGAATCGGTTTCTAATTCCGCTTATTTGAACCTTGGATTCGACTGATCTCAACTCTGATTATGTTTGATTTCCACACTTCTCTTTTAGATCGGCTATGAATGAAGTTATATTTTATTTATTGGATCGAGTTTCCATCCACCAACGGATCTCATTCACCGACGGGTGAGAGAAGGGGGGAGGGGCGGGAATAGGTATCGAGAGGATATTTTGGAACATAGAAAACCCTAAAAGGGGTTTGTGAACCCTAAAATGATGGGTTGAGGAAAACTTTATCCTTGTTTATTTATTTGTCTTTTTTCCTTCTTTTAGGTAATAAAATAGCAGAAAAACAATGTGACGTATATCTTGTAAGAAAATCTATAGGTTTGTGTAATCGAAACTCTAAACAGTCACACATGTGGAAATCTTTTGTTTCTTCTTTCTAATTCCGTTTTCCAAGTTTTTAATATATTCCGAGATGAGGTTGATCCTATGTCGAATTCGGGGTTTTTAAACTTTATCAGAGTTTGTTCCAATTTCATAACTACTACATTGTTTTGTTTAAGGATATCAATTGGTCGCTTTGATCCGGTTTAGATTTGTTATTGGGTCAACCTGAAACCAAACCATTAAGGAAGTTTTTGGTTTTTGTTTTATTCCAGTTTGTTATCAATTTGCAATCGGGTTACTATTAAGTCCAGCTTGATCCGGTTCAAGTCTACATGTATACATAAGGAAAATAATGGCAAAATTATGCTTTTTTGTTCTTTTTTTTTTCTTTTTTTCTTTTCCATGGTTTCTTATCAGGCTACTATCGGTTTGATTCTAGTTGAATTGATCGATTTTGATCTATCCAATCGGTTCATCGGTTCGGGCTGAAATTTGACACTCTAATTAATTAGACTTTTAACATTGTTTCCTAATTTCATTTGTTTGTTTGTTTGCTTTCTACATGAATCATGAACTCATTTAATTGGTTAATTAGGGGATGAGAAGTCATTCGCAGATGATGTGGCAGTGGATTCAGATGGCAATGCTTACATAACAGATGCCAAGAACAACAAGATATGGAAGGTAGGGGTGGAGGGAGACCTTAAATATGTGATCAAAAGCCCACTTTTCCACCCCAAGGAGTGGTACAAGACTTTTGTAGGCCTCAATGGTATAGTTTACCATCCTAAGGGTTTCTTGCTAGTTATCCACACCTTCACTGGCAATCTCTTCAAGATAGATCATTTGGGGGATGTTAAGGAAGAGGTTCAAGTTAAGTTAGTTAAGTTGGTTGGAGGAGGTTCTTTGGCCCTTGGGGATGGCATGGAGCTTATGTCTCCTACAAAGCTTGTAGTAGCAGGATCAACACCTTCTGGGAGATTGGTTGAGAGCTTGGATGAATGGGAAACCGCGAAGGTGGTCGCTAAGTACTCCGGGCCTTTGCATCGGTTAGCCACCGGCGTTACTGTCAAGGATGGAAAGCCATATCTGAACCACATGTTTGGCTTGGGACTGCCTAGGAGAAAGCATGTCATCGTCGAGGCCGCCTTCTCCCCGGTTTAAGTCTGCCGGCATACTTAGATCAATAATATGTAGTTACTATAGTTACAAGTCTTAAGATCATAGCATAGGATAGATAATCAAGGATCTTAACTTTCTAAGTACGGGGAGTGATTCATGCATGTTGAAAACATTATATGCCATTCTTTGGTTTGTCTAGTTAGTTAGTGTATGTTTTGTTTATCAAAAAAATAAATAAAAAATTAATGTATGTTTTTCTTTTTAATTATTTGTTTGGAGAGGGTTCTCTAAACAAGCAGCATAGGGAGCGCATCAATGAGGGGCAACAAACAGTTTCATACAAAGGGGTAGAGAGGTTATTTCATGAGAGAGAGAGAGAGAGAGAGATGGCACTAATGTACCCGGCTCAAAGAACCTTTTCGATCTTTAATGTATAGTATTTTTCAAGAGAGGGTTTCCCACATCACTAGTGTGGGGGAATTTGCCATGTCACACCAGTCACAGTGTGGGGAATGGTATCATCCACATGGGGTATATATGATCAGAGATAGAGAATAAAAAAATATGGAAAATATTCTCTGAACCGTCAAGGTAGGGTAAGATAGCACCTCTGTGTCTATCTCTCCTCATGGAAATGACCTCATTGCCCTCTTATGTACGGCATTCTTTTGCCACGCTTCATTCATGGTGTGCTCCCATATGTTGCTTGCGTAGATAATCCTCTCTATAATTTATTTATGGAAAAAAGGAGCCAATCCGGGAGTGTGGTGCCCTAGACACAGGATGGGGCGAAATGATCATCCCACCCCCATGAAAGGCAAAAATTTCACCCCTGTTGATGCTTCCGCTTAATGCTCCCATTGGCCTTTGTGTTGGCGCAAGGGCCATACTCCCAGACAGAAAACTCTTCCCCTGTATTTATTCACTCTTAAACTAGACAATGTCTGCTTCTTGTTATAGCCCAAGAAGTCCTTGTTATCTGTTTTTTACTTGGCCTGGCTAAAATTTTTTTACGTTTCTCCTATTGTATTTTCACTTATTATGACCAAATCAATCATTCATGATTATAGTATTCAGGCAAAATATTTGGCTTCTTCCCTGAATTTATCAACTATTATAAATCCAAGTCCAGCCCAACGAATGTTTTAGTTGGGCTTCAAAACATGAGCTTTGTGCCGCTGGTTGAATCAAAATTTTGTTTTGGCTGTCTCTGACTCATCTCATCCTTCCTGATTATTATAGCTGAATTTTGTTCCTTTTTCAATTGGATTAACAAAGTCTCTAAGTTTGATTCAAAATCTTAAGGTGTTAAGAAGAGAGAGCTGCTCAAGTATTTGAAGTCATTAGGACCTAAACAAATCAATGTGGAACTATCTCCCATCATCTCAACAATGTTTCAGGAATCGGTCACATCGGCTGATTCGGACTTTTCCAGATTGGATCATCCGATCCAAAAGAGGCCTGAGGAATCACTCTGAATTGGGATCACAGATGCCAATTCTGATTCAAATCAAGCGATTCACCTGATCCGATTTCAATTCCTCAATCCATGTACCTCCAGACCCAAAAAGAAAAACAAAAAAAGAAGATGAGATAAAAGGAAATAGTTTGTTCAGATTATATTTAAACTACACTCTTATCCACTTCAAGGGATAATTATAAACACCTTCAGCTTCAAAAAATAAAAAACTTCTCTTGCTAATGATATATTTTTCTTTGGGGAAAGTTTTCATACACGGGTAAGCCGTGTATGTGAGAGGGTCTTTCACAAAGAGTTGGAAAAGTCATAAATCCCCACTCATTAATTAATGCCTTGAAACTCCCACCCTTTCACATACACGGTTTACAGGACCGTGTATGAAAACTTTCCACCTTTTTCTTTAAAGGGTTATAGGATATTTGTTTCAAAATCAAACCACAAGCTTTTATATGAAAGAATGAATTCCAATTATTATATGATTATATCGTAACCATCAACAACGAGTATAGAGAAGTGGAAATTATTATGGAACAATAGAAGTGTAAAGAAACACATGCATTGTTTTTTCTTTTATTTATTTAAATATTTTTTGGGGAGTGTTTGTGAACGGGAGCCAGGTCTTTCTATTTTTATTTTTTATGGTTAAGGGGGACCAGGTCTTAATGATTACAACCTATGTGTTAAAAACACCATTTTAAATCTATTTAGAATGGCTTTAGATAACAACTTCTAACAAGGAAAAATGTGCATTTTAAAAACAAAAATGTGTTCAATAAAGTAGAAGAAAATTGAAAGTAGATGATAGAGACCTTTAGCATATTTTTATTATCTTACATAAAAGAAAATACATAAAAGAGAGAACACATAAAGAGAAGAAAGTTGAAGAGAGAAAAGAGAAACTTAGTAAGAATACATATAACTTGAACTTGATATTATAACAAAGAAAGGAAAACAACTTACAATAGAGTTCTTTAAACTAGAGACTCCTTAAATAGACATAAGACAGTAAGAAGAGAATGGGAGACGAGGAAATAGTACACAAAGTAAGGTGGTACACTAACATAAGCGGTACACTAGGGAAGGTGGAAGACATAGGTAGTGGAGAGAAGACTTGAAAAAAGAGGAGGTGGAATATTTATTGTATAATCAAATACTCAAAAAAAGTAGGGAGAAGGTTCTCTAAGCCGTTGGGGGTAAAGTAGGGAGAAAATTCTTAATTTAAGCCGTTGGGGGTAGGGTATGCTAGCATCTTTGTGCCTATCTCTCTCCTCTACACATAAAATGACCATGTTGCCTTCCAATGTATGATATTATTTTACTGCATGTTATTGATGTGCTCCTCTATATTGCTTGCTCAGAGAACCCTCTCCCAAATAGTATAATCATGTAAAATGGTAAATGATATTTTAATGTCCTATCTTGATTATACAGTCAAAAAATTTGTTATTTCAACAATTTTACTAACTAATGGCATAATATTGGGGGTTTTGGTTCTATTTGGCCTTTTTTTTTGGGGGGGGGGGGGGGAGGGGGTTGGTCCATTTTTTTAGGTTCTTAAGATTAGTGGGGTTTTCGTGATGCACTGATGTTTTGTGCATGTACAATTGTCGTCATCCATGGGGAAGGGGACAATTTTCAACATCTACAGTATCAAAGCAATATTCTGATATTTTAGCATAAGATGATAGCACTAAAACAGTTTAATTATTGACTCTACAGAAAAACTGAATGAGCCTCATTAAGCTAGAGATTTTCTTTCTTTGAGTCCAATTTTTCAATCTATGACAAAGTTGTTTCATATTTCTAGGGCAACGTTACCTTCTATTAAGTTCAAGACTTAAGACAGATTACTATGACTATCCCAAACAAGAAATACAGATTAAATTTTGATATCATATAAAGTTAACAAGTTTCTTAATTATCTTACTACAAATTTTAGTCACCAAAATACATTACACAACCAAATAGGTGAACAAATTTCTATACTACATAAATTCAATACGTCGAGTTCCGATACCACATATCCCTAGCCAAGGTGGGTGTGATTGCGATTATCATAGTTGCCTAAGCCTGTCTGAGAATGAATACTCTGCACATACATTCACCTGAAACTACATCTCAGTTGCCAATACCTGTCCCACTTCGAGGCTGGATTAGGTTCTCGTACGAAATCCATTCTCGGTGGATGGCGCACAATGGAATCCACTTACTCTCTTGGATTCCATCTGTGTGCCATCCAGATCCAGTGTACGAGAACCTAAACAATCCTTTCCCACTTCTTGCCATTTGAAAGGTGAATAGGGATATATATATATATGGAAGCAAAAGGGATAGGTGCTGGCATCTGAAATGTACGTTCAGGTGAATGTATGTGTAGAGGATTCATCCTCGTTTGAGTCTACTCGACCACATGAAGGGGTCGGTTTGATGATTTGATTGATTTTTTTTGGGGGGGGGAGGGGGTCTCTACCTGTCAACGTGGCCCCTGTGCCCAATGCATGGGCCAATCACAACGCATGCGAGAGCATCAATGGAGGTGAGATTTTTGCATTCAAGGACTTCGCTTGGTCATATGTATTGGTCAGTTCAAGCAAGTTAGCATGATTTTTGACACCCAAATCTACATGCTTCCATATGTTGCCTATGTTTAGGTAATCAAAATCGATGAAGGGAGTAGTCTTTGGCATTTTTCTGATCCAATCTTGATCTGGATTAGATGGAATGGCTTGAATCACCTTGGAAAAACTATGATAGAATTTTTTTTTAAAAAGAAAAAGAAATATGTCTCTAAGCTAAAGGCATTTCCTATGCTCTCTCACGTAAGTGTTTTTTATTTTTTTTTTCATCTAAAAAAATGAATATAAAACCATAATGTGAAAGGATGTAGGAAATGTTGTAGGCTCGAAGAACCCTTCCCCAAAAGAATAAATTGGCTTTGCTCTTTCTCTGGCTCTCCTCCTCCTACGTGGAGTTGAGATGGGGTATCAAACCCAAGCCCGCACCGACAAGCTTGAAAAATCAAAACCAAAATCAATTATTAAGAACACCATTTGATTTTGGTTTTTGAAAATATAATTTCTAAATGAATCGATTGCCCTTAGATAAGCCCGATTAATTCAATAAATCACCCAATTATCATCCATTACATTAATCAACCACTAAGGTTGACTAATAAGTATACATACAAACCAACTTAATTGAATTATTGGCCAAAATCAATTAAGACCGGTAATGAACCAAATAATTATTGATCAGTATCGAACTATCGGTATTATGAGCATAAAGAAAATGTTAGATGAACGGAAGAGAAGCATTATGATTCCTATTTAAGAAAATAAAGGTGATATTCAAAGCTGCAATAATTATGGAGGCATAAAACTAATGAGACATACTATGAAATTATGGGAGAGAGTTATAGAAATTTGCCTGAGAAAAAAAAAAACTACTATTACGGGAAAACCAATTTGGTTTTATGTCAAAAAGATCCACAATATAAGTTATTTATTTATTTAGGATACTCATGGACATATTTAGAGTTGCGAAAAAAATCTCTATATGGCCTTTATTGACTTATAAAAAAACTTATGATAGAGTCTCTATAGAGTTAATGTGGTAAGTATGAGAGAAGAAGTAAATATGGGGACATAATTAAAGATAGAGACGAAGAATGATGCACAGTCACGTGGCTCGCGCAACAGCGTGGGCCAATGGAAGCACACACAGGGGCATCGACTAGGGGATTTTTCATTCTGTAGGGCGCAAGGCAGTCATTTCAAGGGGGTTGTGTCTAGGCGCAGGTTGCATGTAACTAGGCAGTGTTCTTTTTCCCCTAAAGATATGTATAAAAGTATGGTAGATTAGTGTAAGAACTGTGGGGGATCAATCTACTGAATTCCCAATTTCAATTGGATTACACAAAGGATTAGCTTTAAGCCCTTATTTGTGTTGCGCTTATCATAAAAGATTTAATCAGATATTCATGATGAGGTTCTTGGTGTATGCTTTTTTATTGATGATATTATTTTGGTGGAATGAGACAAAAACAGAGATTATTGTCAAGTTGGAGCAATGGAGATCAACTTTGGAATCAAAAGTTCTAAGCTAAGTCGAACGAAGATGGAGTATATAGTGTGTTACTTTAGTTACACTAGGATGAATAATGAGGTGCTGAAAATTGATGAGAAGGAGGTGTGACAGTGGTGTTATCCGAAGAAAAAAAAAGAACGAAGAAAGAAAGAGAAACCAAGGCAGGGAGGGATGGAGAGGAGTGAGAGAGGAGAGAGAATGGGTTAGGTTAGGGTTGGGGTTGGGTTAAGGTTGGATACTCTCATGACCGTTGGATTAAGAAGTGCCACATGTCATGATTTTAATGGGGTAATTGACAGAAATTGTAAGATTAGGAATTGAAAGGATAAAAAACCTGAGAAGGAGATTCTGTAAAGTGATTATTTTAGGTAATTAAGATCAATCACAAATAAAGAAGCTGATGTAGAGGATAATGTTTCACATATAATTTAAATATGATGAATGAAATGGAGAGGTGTGTCTGGAGTGTTGAGTTATCTTTTAAAACTCTAAGAAAAATTTTAGAGGACAGTCATACAACTGACTATGATACATAATGCAGAATGTTGGGCAATTAAGGAGCATCATATAGATAAACTCAATGTAACTCATATGAGGATGTTGAGATGGATGTATAGCAAAACTTAGATGGATAAAATAAGGAATGATCATATTAGAGCTAATGTGGGAATAGCTCCAATACACGATAAGCTACGAGAAAATCGTTTGAAGTGGCATGGCCATGTTCAAAAGAGTCCTTTGGATGCACGAGTGTGGAAGAATGATTTAATTTATATTGAAGGAACTTAAAGAGCCAGGGACATACCTAAAATGATTCTTGGAGAAGTGGTGTGGAAAGACATGCACAACTTAGAACTTAGGTATTGTATCAAGTATGACCTCAAATAGAGCTTATTGGAGGGTACAGTTAAATTCATGTAGTTGACCCATTTAGTTGGGATAAGGCCAAGTTGTTGATGTTGTGTCAGACTATTAGTATTAGATTTGACTACTGGCATTTAATTAATTTTTGTTAATCAATTGGTTTCGACATTGTGCCTAAGATGTGCATGACTGGTTACGATCTAATTGAAACAAACCGATTTTCTCTCTCGAGAAACATGCACATTTAGGGAGAAAGAACACTGCCAAACTACATAACATATGCTAGCTCCTCCCTTATATGAAATGGCATATTTGTCCCTATTGTTGAAGGAGAGAGATAGACACAAGAGGCACTAGATTATGCTATGCGGTTGAATAGGGAACTCGATCCCTTTTTTCAATTGTGTAACCAAGGATTGTAATACCACTAGATTATGCTAGGCTTCGTGATTTTTCTGGTACTTGGATTGATGATCGCCCTAGTCTTATTTCTCATATCCTCTCCTATTTCTTGGGCTTGTTTACTAGTTCTAATCCTATGGGTATAGATAACTTTCTTGAATGTATTTTTCCCTAGAGTTTATGTGGAGCAAAACATGCACTTGTGTAGGCCTATGTCTGATTTAGAGATTAAATCAGCTATTTTTCAGATTGGGACATACAAAGCCCTAGGACTTGATGGTCTCCCTAGCAAGTTTTTTCAGTTTCATTGGTCTATAGTTGGTCACGTTGTTACTCAAGTTGTGCAAAGATTTTTCTCCAATGGTTTTATGCGCAAGAAATTTAACAAAGCTGTTGTGATTCTTATCTCTAAGCAACAAAACCCTGAGGAGATTACTCATTTTAGACCCAATAGTCTTTGTTCTGTCGTTTATATGGTCATTGCTAAGTCTATAGCTAATAGGTTAAAGCCTCTTTTGAATAGCCTAGTTAGCCCTTATCAAAGTGTGTTTGTCCCCTCTCAATCCATCTCAGACAACATTTATGTGGCACATGAAGTGTTACATCAAATGCTTAATAGCAAAAGTAAAAAGGGTTGTATGACACTCAAGCTAGATCTTAGCAAGGCCTATAATAGAATAGAATGGAGTTTTTTAGAAAGGGTGCTATTGAGAATGAGTTTTGATAATAGGGAGAATGTTCTCTGTGCCGCAGCGTAGGCTGCGCCCAGGCACATGGGCCTACCACTCAAGGGGACAGGGTGGTCATTATGCCCACCCCCATGTGCCTGGTCGCAGCCTGCACTACGGCACAAAGAATAGCACCCCTTGATAATATTTGGGTAAATTAGATCATGCAATGTGTCTCTACTGTAGAATATCATGTTAAATTTAATGGTGAAGTCATTGGTACAGTAACCCCTACTGGGGGACTTCGACAAGGTTGTCTCCTTAACCCTTATTTGTTCATTCTCTATCAAGAAGCCTTCTCGAGTAAACTCCTTCAGGCTGAACAGCCCCATCTTATTTCAGGGATCAAGACTAGCAGATTTGGGCCTAGTATTTCTCACATTTTCTTTGTGGATGACTGTTTTTTTTTTTTTTTTTTCCATAGCTAAGTTGAGTGAATATAATGTAATTGCTGATTTCATCCATGATTTCTGTTTAGCTTCAAGATAAGAGCTGAATTTAGGAAACTCAAATGTTAGTTTTAGTCCTTTCACCTCTATGGACTTCAGAGTATCTATCTCTAATGTTGCGGTGTTCAAGAAGTCACTGTTCATGGCAAATACCTAGGATTGCCCATTGAATTTTGTGGATCTAAGAAAATTATTTTCTCCTTCCATTGTGGAGCGTGTGCATAGGAAGTTAGTTGATTGGAAGAATAATTTCTTATCCATTGCTGCTAAGGAGGTTCTAATTAAAGCAGTGGTCTTTAGTCTTCCATCTTATGCTATGTCCATTTTTTCCTACCTATGTCCATTTGTCATGATTTGAGTAAAGCTATAAAGCATTTTTTGTGGAAAGATTCTAATGGAACGGGAGTTTTTTGGATTAACTGGTCACACCTTTGTCAAAGCAAGCATAATGGTGGTCTTGGATTTCGTGATTTTAGGAGTTTTAATTGTACCTTACTTGCTAGGCAGTGTTGGAGGATCCTCAATAATCCGGAGGCTATTTGGATGAAAGTTCTCAAGGGAAAATATTTTTCTCAAACCTCTTTTCTAGAAGCGCCCATAAAAAAAGTCTTGTTCTTAGGCATGACATAGTTTAGTTTATGGTCATGATCTCTTGATTAAAGATCTCTGTAGGAGAATAGGAGATGGTACTTCTACTAGGATTTATCTTAACGCTTGGGTCTCATCTATCGCATCTAGTACAATCTCTAGTTCTCCTACCAATAACTTGCATCTTATGTCCGACCTTATTGACTCTAGACTAGCTTGATGGAATTTGATTGGGTTAAAAATGCCTTTTATACTATTGAGGTATCAACTATCTTAAGAATTCCTTTGGGTGTTGCCTCTAAAGCTAACTCTTGGTTCTAGACTATTTCTTTAAATGGTTTTTATTCAGTAAAATAAGCATATTATCTAGTTTTGCATCATCTTAATTTTGTTGATTCTCCTAGCTCTAAGTTAGCTCAACCTTTATTTTGGAAGCATCTATGGAAACCAAAACTGCTCCCTAAACTCAAGGTCTTTTTATGGAAATGTTGTAATATAATTGTTGTCAAACATTGCTTATTTCTAAGGCACATTTCACCAAATCCCATTTGCCCACTATGTCTCCCGACTGAAGAGAATGTTTTACATGCTTTGTTCTTGTGTAAATTTGCCTCTGATTGTTGGAGGGCTCCTCCCTTCAAATTTAATACCAATAATTTACAAGGAATTTTTTATGGTGGATGTAGTGCAGCAGTTCTTAAATATTTCAGCTCATTTTCTGATTCCTGAAGATGCAGTGCTTTAATGGAACAATTTTATTTTTAACCATATTAACCCTTCTCTTTTTTATGTAATTCAGGGGTTTTATCACTCTGTTGAGAAAGGAAGACATGGTATAAACACTATGGCGAATTTTGCTGGCTCCCACTTCAAAATTCCTGCATCTTTCCATGAGTCTGTTAGGAAGGCCTCATCCACCTTCTACTGGGGGGAATCTGAGAAAGGGGCAACAATTCATTGGATGTCATGGGCTAGGCTATGCAGGTCAAAAAGCAATGGTGGTTTGGGGTTCAAGGATTCTAGACTCCAGAATCAGGCTTTACTAGCCAAGGCAGCCTGGAGGTTGTGGGAATCCCCTGACTCCTTTTGGGCGAACTTTTATCGAAGCTATTTATTTCCCAACTTCAGATTTTCTTCATGCAAGATTGGGAAACAAGCCCTCGTGGGGCTAGCGAAGTCTAATGGAAGGGAGAAAAGTCTTGCAGGATGGATTATTGTGGCAAGTGGGAAATGGTAATCAAATTAATATTTGGGAAGATCGATGGGTACTCTCCTTGTTAGGTTATAAACTCCAGTACACTCGCCCATCGAATTGCCATCTCTCATCCGTTGTGGACCTTATTGACCCTGGAAACCAGACTTGGCATATGGATTTACTACAACTTTACTTTCAACCTTCTGACAGAGAAGCCATCCTCAAAATCCCTCTTAGTTTATTTGTGGCTGCGGATAAGCGTATTTGGGACCATAGCCGAATGGGATCTTCAGTGTCAAATTAGCCAACCAAATGTTGGTGAAAATGCAGGATGAGAAAGAGGCTGCAAATGCATCATCATCAAGGGTGCGTAATTGGGATTTTGTTCCAGATTCTATTTGGAAGCGTATCTGGGCTATAAGAACCTTACCCAAGATAAAAACCTTCAATTGGCGTGCATTCAATGAAGGTTTAGCTACTGGAGATGGATTAGCTAACTGAAAGGTTCCTATTGACCCGGTTTGCGCTAGATGTGGAGCACAAAGGGAAACAGTGGGACACCTGCTCTTTGAATGTTCGTTTTCCAGAGCAATATGGTTTGGAAGCTCTCTAACGCACTCTCCCTCCTTTACCTCGGCTCCATCTCTGCATGAATGACTAAGTGGTTGGGATGTGCTATTTCGCAAGGATAAAGGGCTGGCCCGAGAATCACTTGTGAAAGCTTCTTTCATATGCTGGTACATTTGGCGTGCAAGGAATGACATGGTGTTTAAAAGTAAATCCTGGACACCTGTAGAGGTTATTTCAGCTGCAGAGAGGGCGTATAATGAATACGCTTCTGCAATGGCAACCCCAACAAAGGCTCATGCTCCTGCTACTTTTCCGACATCAAATGATAAGGCGCGTTGGGCTCTCCCTCTTGTTGGTATGATGAAGGCAAACTGTGATGCAGCACTTACAAAGGATATATCTAGAGGGGGCTTGGGGGTTATTTTCAGAGATCATAGAGGTGTACAAATGAAGGCCCTCTCAATCCCCTTCCATCTCAGTTTGGTTCTTCAAGGGGAAGCAGCGGCAGTTCGAAGTGCTCTCATCCAAGCCCTTGAAGATGGACACCAATGATTGCAAGTGGAATTTGATAGCAAGGAACTTCTCTCCTTTCTCCTCGACCCCAACCGTGTTCCACCCTCTGAAGCGGCTATCATGATTGCGGACGTAAGGCGATTAGCTGCCTCTTTTACGTCTATTTCCTTTCTTTGTATTCCAAGGGATCTAAACTCTGTTGCAGATACCTTGGCTAGGAAGGCCCTGTCCATCATGTGTAATACAGATTGGCCGCTTACCATTCCGTGGCTTCATACCCTTTGCCTAAATGAAGCCATTGGCTGTACACATGCCTTTGATCAGTAAATTTATTTCTTACCAAAAAAAAAAAAAAAGACATAGTATAAATAGGAATCATTATGAGTATCATTCTGATGGTTCTTGGAAATCTAATAATGCTTGTGGTGGCAAGGGGGTTATCATTCGGAATTCTAATGGAACTTTTGTTGTAGCTAAATGTAGATTTGGGTGTCCACTAAGAGACGACATTCTCTTGGCTAGAAGCTTATCTCTTCAACATTTACAAGTGTGTTTGATTCTTTAGGTCTTCTTGCTTGTTTGAATAGGTCAGCGTCAGCCCCGGATTGGGTGAGTAATGTTCTAGTTGATGACATTTTACATTTGTGTAATGAATTTTCTAGTGTCTGTTTTTGTTATATTCCTCGTAATTTGAATAGAGAAACCCATGTATTAGCTAAGGGGGCTTCTTTGGTCCATGTGTCTAACGTCTGGTGGGTTCAGTCACATCCTTTCATTGTACAACTTGTTATTCTTAAGTGCATAAAAGATTTCTGAAGGTTCCCTTAAAAAATCGCTTGGTGGGGGCGTTTCCCCCCTTCTTTGATTAAAAAAAAAGAAAAGGATTGTAAACTCAAAATCCGAGTCAAATTGGTACCAAAAACTCGGCCCCAAGTCTAAACAACCCTAGAATCGCCAAATTTGGTTTTGGTCATTGATGATTTGATCGATTCGATTTCGGATATTTTAAATAGTGTGTAACCCATTCATGGTTCTAAGTATCGATTCCGTATTGTCCATATCGGATGATACGTATCGGTTTTGCTAGTCGCCATCAATACCGATATCATGCCGATACTATATCAATAGCATGGTACGGATAAGGGGTAAAATGGTTAGAAAACTCATTTTTTAAGGAAATTCAGGGGTATTTTTGTTCGATACAGCCAATCCAGACCGATATCGTATCAATTTTGTGAGTTGCCGATACCCATTCCGATATCATGCACTAAACCCATGAACCCATTGGAACAAATTTAATTGTGTCGGTGAACAAGTACCTGGCGCAATTGATAGCTTGAGGTCTTGAGTTCAATCCTCTGGTTGACAGCTTCCCTCCCCTCATGGAATAGACTAGAGAAGTTTGTTTTTTTTTGGTTTGGGTTGAAAGCATAGAGTAGGTGAGTGTCCTGTACAATAATGGAATGACAGTTTCCGTACAGTTGGCGTCGACGGGAAAGTGATTAAATCAGGATCGTAGATATTAACAGATTGCCACGTGGCAGTAAATCAAGAAGAACTACGTCAACCGATATAGATTTTGTTTTCCTTTGTTGTATTTCTCGATTCTTGAACAGAGACGGACTTGACTCTCCCCATAACAGCAAGGGTGATTCGCAGAAAGCTTTCGGCTTTCCTCTCCGGCTTCCTCGATTTCAAAATCTCTATTACTCATCTTTAGTTTTAGTTTCTCGGATTTGTTCGTGTTTCTCGTCTTAGTTTCTGCATCTATACTTCATACCATGGCAGAGGAGAGGTACAACATGAAGAATCCAGCGGTCAAGAGGATTCTTCAGGAAGTCAAGGAGATGCAGTCAAGCCCTTCCGATGATTTCATGAGCCTTCCACTCGAGGTAAATCACAAAGTTTTCAATTTTAATTGTGTTTTTTTTCTAATCATAACTGAGTTTCTAGGGTTTATTGTAAGGATCTGTCCTTTTGACTCAATTTCATTCAGCTAATTGATGGTGTATATTAGAAATATTATGAGTTGATTTTATGAGTGATGGAGTCAAGAATTTATTCTGGTACAATATTAGCGTCATTCGTTTAATAAGGACGTATTTCGTATGTTTGACTTACAATTTTTTTCAATGCTTTCGCTGAATTTTAAAATGAAAGTATGATTTTGGGTATTTATCTGAAATCAAGGAGTCTGTAAATGTTTTTAGTGAATTTTAGTTTCCTAATATTAGTGTGGGATCTATATTGCAGTTAGGAATGTCAGATGATCTAATGTGTATTCTTATTAGTTATGTTCTACAATTTGCTATTGCATGCATCAGATTACACTTAAAGAGATCCCTACGGTTTTGAATTCTAATATTTTCTTAGGGACAAGTGTCATACATTGAAGCATTAAATCCTCATTTGGTATGCGTGTTTGTGTGTGTATTAGCCAACGATTGATTGGTAAGGGTTCTTTTAGTTGAATACCACCTGTTTGCTGTGCACATAGTGTTTACATGCAGTACCTGCATTTTGCGCTCATACAGTAGTAGCATACTAGTATGCCTTTTATGGGAAAGGTTCTCTGAACCACTGGGGTAGGGTACACTAGCACCGCTGTGTATGTCGCTTTCCTCCTCACATGAAATTACCTTGCTGCCTTCCTATGGTCGATAAATTTTTTTCGCAACCCATTGGTGCACTGCCCTATGCCGCTTACTCAGAACCCTCTCATGTCTTTTATATATAAATCTTTTGGAGCATTTTTTTTTGGTGGTTGAGGAAGGGAGGGGGGGCTTAATTGTTCTTACCATACTCCATATTGTAAGGGAGATTGATGTGTGAGGGAGAGGAAGAGAAGATAAAAACTAAGCTGTACAAAACAGAGAGAGAGAGAGAGAGAGAAAGAGAGAAAGACTTCCCTCCAATCTAGGACTCTCTTGTTTCCTAAAGGACCTAAACCAAAATAGAAGCAAACACCATAATTGATAAACTAAATTATTTTACCCCCAAGACTGCCGAAAGATATATTGATGCAGTTACGTTAATAGCAGCAAATAGGAGGGCTTTTTTTTGTTTTTTAAATAATTGTTGGGTTTAATTTTTTGTAAGTTTTTTTAGATAACATTGGCAGTAGTTGATTTCAAAGTAGTTTTTAGAGTTTGTTTCAGTTTTAGAGTCCTGTTAGGAGTCTTATTTTTCTTCTTTAAATACAAGCATGTAACCAACACAAGGCAAATTTAATGAATAGAAATTGGGTTGTTAACTGTATTATTGTGGTAGGACAACAGCTCATGTGACCTTCTTCCTTTTCTTCTTCTCTTTCCCTCCTTTGTTTAACTTATTCCCTAAGCAGCACGAGTCTCTTTCTTCTACTCCTCTATTAGCCTTTCTTCTTTTATTTATTTATTTATTGTGTATCCATTGACTTCCTCACTCCTTATTCTGTCATTACTGAACCAGTGGGTTGAGAGGGTGATGCAGATCCAAGCACTAGGAAGAAGAAGCCGAAACCATGAGTGGCTGTTTCTATTTTCGTTGGAGCCTTTTTATTTCTTTGTAATTTGTTTTTTCTTAAGTAGGGGTAAAACAGTCTTTTAGTTGGCTTAGTATCCCTCCATGATTTTAGAGGGATAGGTGGTTCTTTTTATTATTTACTTTATTTGTTGCAATTTGTATTCCTAGTTAGAATACAAGTGAGTGAGTTATAATTAGATTTTCAGTTTAGTTGTCACTAATCCTAGTTGGATTAGGACTGGTTTTAGGACTTGGAATTAGGATTCCAAGTCATACTTGTGTAAGGCCTTTGGCCACCTTTCATTATTATAAATAGCAGAATCGTGGGAGGCTCCCCCACAACTTTAAACTTCAAAAAAAACTCTCTGATTTCAGATCTGAACTGCTGCACTCGAACTGCTGCATCTGCTCCTTCTACGAGCCTATATCCTTGTGGACTCAAGGAGGGTAAGGGTGGGTTCTCCTACGACTCCTTGCACTGTGAAGGTCAGGAGGCTTCTTCAAGTATTCAAGCTGCTGCAGCTTCTGCACATTCAGACCTGCAACCAGTAAGTGACATCTGATTTATTATTTCCATTGCTGAACCCTAACCTGCTACTATTCTCCCTTTAGAAACCCTAGATCCCTTTATTCCCTTCATTCTCAAAACCCTAAACCCTAACCCTAATATTTCTGAAACCCTATTTCCTATTCAAACCTAATTAAAACCTATCCTAATAGACTCTTAAAAATCTGCAGACCATTACCCAATAAAGCCCTAGTTCAATCTCCCATTCCTAACCCTAAATTTGCCCTAATCACCCTATTCTGTCCCCATTCGGCCAACCTTATTACAGCCTGGTCCTAAGTGAGATTTATTTCACCTAGGCTACATCTAGGACCAGGCTGTAATAAGGTTGGCCGAATGGGGGCAGAATAGGGTGATTAGGGCAAATTTAGGGTTAGGAATGGGAGATTGAACTAGGGCTTTATTGGGTAATGGTCTGCAGATTTTTAAGAGTTTATTAGGATAGGTTTTAATTAAATTTGAATAGGAAATAGGGTTTCAGAAATATTAGGGTTAGGGTTTAGGGTTTTGAGAATGAAGGGAATAAAGGGATCTAGGGTTTCTAAAGGGAGAATAGTAGCAGGTTAGGAGGGTTCAGCAATGGAAATAATAAATCAGATGTCACTTACTGGTTGCAGGTCTGAATGTGCAGAAGCAGCAGCAGCTTGAATACTTGAAGAAGCCTCCTGACCTTCACAGTGCAAGGAGTCGCAGGAGAACCCACCCTTAACCACCTTGAGTCCACAAGGATATAGGCTCGCAGATGCAGCAGTTCAGATCTGAAATCAGAGAGTTTTTTTTGAACTTTGAAGTTGTGGGGGAGCCTCCCACAATTCTGCTATTTATAATAATGAAAGGTGGCCAAAGGCCTTACACAAGTATGACTTGGAATCCTAATTCCAAGTCCTAAAACCAGTCCTAATCCAACTAGGATTAGTGACAACTAAACTGAAAATCTAATTATAACTCACTCACTTGTATTCTAACTAGGAATACAAATTGCAACAAAAGAAGTAAATAATAAAAAGAACCACCTATCCCTCTAAAATCGTGGAGGGATACTAAGCCAACTAAAAGACTGTTTTACCCCTACTTAAGAAAAAACAAATTACAAAGAAATAAAAAGGCTCCAACGAAAATAGAAACAGCCTCTCATGGTTTCGGCTTCTTCTTCCTAGTGCTTGGATCTGCATCAGAGGGACTTGATCAATCTCCTTCCGTGGTTATACAAACCTCAGGGGTGGCCAAGTTTGTGGAGTTTGATGTCCAACAATTGAGTGGATGGTGAGTTTATGTGCAGTAACCAGGTCTGACCTCTATGCTACTGCTTGGATGATTTCAAAGAATTTTCTAAAGTCTTAGACTGTAGATTTAGTTGCTGGTGGATTCTATTCAACAGTCCCATGGATTAGGGACCTTCATATGAAATTCCAGATCAAACAAATCCATATTGAGGGCGATCTCTCATGGGAAATCAGCCTTTTCTTCCTCTGCTGTCTGCTGATAAGCTCAAGACGCTGAAGACAACTTTTCGTGGTGGTCTATAATCATTTATTTATTTTGTTTTCCAAGGCTGCCCCTCCGCCTTTTCATTTATACCTCTTTATCCTTTATTTTGTTTCCATTCCAAGTTTGTCTCCATTCTATAATTACTAATTCCTTTGTATCCTTAGCTCTGTGTTTACCAATTGACCCCTTGATGAATCTGGTTAATTACCAGATTGCCACTCTCCCTTTACAAACTTCAATTTATTTACAATTTTGTCATTATCTTTCAACCTTTAGTTAGTGTACACTTGGGTGGGCCCATAGCGACCCAAATAAGGGTTTTCGAACTGGGGATCGCTTTCTTGCAATTTCTAATCATGATAGGACTATTTCACATCTTCAATCCCGAGTTGTACAAGTTATATCAAGAATTGTCTTAGAGTCGGGAGAATACTGAGGCTAAACTTGATAAGTTCATGGAAGAAACACAAAGCCTCTTTATGGAGTTTCATGCCTTCATAAGGACTGACAAACAAAAGAAGCTGAACCATTTACACAAGTTCAGTTTGGTAATTTACAGATTGAAGATATGCCTCCGAAGGATGTCACATTGCAATTTTTATGCGGGGGCTATGGCATCAAGATTGAGGCTCCAGAGTTCAGTGTTGGAAACGGGTCAGAGGATTCTTTGATTGGCTTACTAAAGTTGAAGGGATTTCGCTTATAAATCCTTTCCGAAGGAAAAAAAAAAAAAGTGAGTTCATTCTCACCAAATTTACTGGCTATGCATGTTCATGGTGGGATGACGTACTATATTCGAGGCTTGTCCGACGACTTGGATCCGTTACTAATTGGGAGGCAGTAAAGCAGATTTTGAACGAGAAGTTTGTTCCTCCCAATTACGATAAGGTATGTGGATACTTATATGTCAGACTTCCACAAATTGTCTTCGAGGTGTCGGCTTCAGGAGATGGAACAACAAAAGTTCTGAGGTATATTACTAGGCTGGATACTGAGTTACACTAGAGCTGTCCAACGGTTATATCAGGTCCGTTGATGTGGCACCTGTCTATACCAAGATAGCTGAAGAAAAGTACAACTATTTGAAGAACATGCTCAAAACTTCTCCAGCTTATAGGCCTCTACTCTGGATTGAAGAAAAGAAGCCTGAACCCCGTAGAGTGGAAGAAAGGAAGATAGAGATTAAGTGCTCAAACAAAAATCTAATTATTATACTTTAATTTTGCTTTTTTGAAAAGCAGGAGAAAAAGCAGGAGATTCTTATATATATAAATTTTATTGTCAGTTTTCAATATCAAGTGCTGTAGCTTCCATCATGAATTGTGTATGTTTCCCTGAGATATACTGATAATTGCACTATTTTTCTTAGACAAGTTAGGAAATTATTTTTTTCCCTGTAAGAAGAGAAGGGGGGGGGGGGGGGGCGAAGTACTTTTCATTTGTATCTTTGTTTTAGTTGCAATTTCCACAATTGTAGACAATTTCATGAATGAACTTTCTTCTTTTTTTATTGGAAATCAGCTGATTTTGTTTTGATGTGTTTAGGAAAATATATTTGAATGGCAATTTGCCATTAGGGGCCCTTGTGACACTGAGTTTCAGGGAGGAATTTATCATGGACGTATCCAGTTGCCAGCAGAATATCCATTCCAGCCTCCTTCATTTATGATGCTAACGGTAATTACCTAGTTCTCTGAGGAATTTGTCTAGATTTAACTTGCTAAAATTTTCATCTGGAATTTTGAATTTTGGATGAGGTCTTCACTTGGTTATCATTGTTTTTCTTTTTTCCAGCCAAATGGCCGTTTTGAAACTCAAACAAAGATTTGCCTAAGCATATCAAATCATCATCCTGAGCATTGGCAGCCCTCATGGAGTGGTAAGTTTTTGTTTTTTTTTTTGGTTGCTTTGTTGTAAAGAATATGATATAAATTGCATCCACAATCCCCCGCCCCCAAACCCTAAAACTAGGCATTTATGGTGCATTTGAAATTTCCATATGGACTCTTGATACCATTGCTCTTACCTATGGATGATTCCGTTTGAAATGTAATTTGTTCTAAAACTAGTTTTGAGCTGGTCTGGAGAACCAAAGTTGATATTATTCAACTTTGCCACGTAAGAATGGTGCTTGAAATGCTTTATAGTTTTGTGATGCTGTTTAATGTATTTATCATAGAACTGAACTATGAAGAGCGTGCTGCTAATTGATCTTTGTCAAATGATACTGGAAATCTAAGTTTTATATGCATCTGTGTTGCCTCGTTGTCAAGCTTGTACACAGCAGTGCTCAAAGCTCCTTGGTACATCTGTCCAGGCTAGGTTTCCCTGTTGTGTGCATTCTGAAGAGAAAAAAAGTTGTTCTAGGGTGACCAGTTTCTAATGAGACAGGCTTTATATTGGGGATATGTTTGGTATGCAAGAGTAAAGATTTTTTTAGGGAGCAGGTTTATGGATGGTGTAATGCAACCCTGGGTTCCAAAACCCTATTCTTGGGTTGCTATGGGCCCACCCAAGTGATAAAAATCCAATTATCTAATGGAACAGTCGCAACAAAAACAACAACTCAGCCTTATCTCAACTAATGGAGCAGTTGCAATTCTTTAAATATTTTGAAGTCCGGACCATTGAAATAAAGGAAAACAGAATCTGGGACTGAACTGTAAATGACCATGTGAGGTAATTGGTCCCATTTAATTTGTCGGACTCGTCTGGAGGATGGATTATTGATGTAGATAAGTCACTTAGAGGGCTTATTTTAGTGGAAATAAGCCTTAGGTTGAGTTATATATGTGTTGGGCTTTTGATCCCATGGGCTTACTTTGTAATTGGCTAATTTAATGAGCCAAAAATATGGGTAGAAAGTAGGAAAACAGTATTTACTTTATTAGTTTAGTTAGAGTCCTATGTTGAGTATGTTTTCTTTATTATTTCACTGTCCTAGTCAATTTAGGATACCTTATTAGTTAAGGATTGGGTTAGGCCTTTCCTTTTTAGTGTCTAAGTCTATTTTGGAGTCTTCTATATAAGTTTGTAAGGGAGGCTAGCATTGTACACGGATTTAAATGAATAGAAAAGTTGCTTATGCAATGTTGAAATCCTGGGGTAGGATAGGTGAGAGAGGCCTAGGGTGAGAATTCTCATTCCATTCCCCCATCCCCTTCCATCGGTTCTTGAATCCAACCTCTAATGTTGTTCAAATCGTTCTCAAGAGTGCTGCAAGCTGCTGGGATTTCTTTGAACTGATTGTCACATCGATTTCTTGAAGATTACCACATCAAGATCATTGCTCTGCTTCAACCGGTAACAAATTTGTGGGTTTTTATTTGTTACTTCAAGCAAGGAAATTGTTCCCTCATTTGAGTTCCCATTGTTCTCTTCGTTCCCTCATATGATTTCTTGTTTATTGGAGGGTTCTCTATTTGATCCTACCTGGGATTAGACCTATTCTGGTTCTAGTCTTACATTAGTTATGACCATTAGTCCCAACACGACTCACCTTGCTATCCGCAACTCCCCTTATGGAGGTTCCTCTAATGCCACTCTCCGTCGTAGAGCCGTCATGTCAACACAAGCGAATGGAGAAATGAAATGCTTTAAAAAAGACATCATCAAAGCGCACAGGAGACTGGTGGAGGCCAGGCAAAGGCTGGCAGGGGCCGACAGAGGTTGGTAGGGACCAGGCTGAAGCTGCAGGGGCCAGGTGGAGGTGGCAGGGGCCGGTGGAGGCTGGTAGGGACCAGGTGGAGGCAGCAGGGGTCGGCGGTGGCTGGCAGGGGTCAAGTGAAGGGTGGAAGGAGCCATGCGGGGCTGGCAAAGGCCTAGGCGGAGGGCTCTAGGACCAGGCGGAGGGTGGCGGGGCCAGATAGAGGTCAGCAGGGTCAGCATGGTCAGTGGTGGTCAGTGTGGCATGACATGCCTCAGGGCATGTTCAGTTGACCGTGCTTGGCCGAGTGAGGGAGGCTGAAGCCTTGGTTGCGTGAGGGGTCTAACCTTCTACCCGTGAATTAAAAAAAAAAAAACCCCAAAGTATTAGGCTCTGATTCCAAGTTGAGAAGAGAAGATTAGAGAATGATTTGTCTTGTCTATGTATGACAGAGGCCTTTCTTAGTAATAGAGAGGATTGGGAATTTGGGATTACAACGGTATGAGTATGGAATGTAGTACAACTCCATATATGGTATGGCGTACAAGGCTACGTTGTACATGAGTCATACTCCTTATCCTTAACAGGCTTCTTAACAATTAGCCAGAGAATCTAACCTCCATTGTGAATAAGACTAAAGGTTGTTTTCAACCTTTCAATAGAGACAACCAGCGGTAAGTTCCCTGGCTTACTTTTGAGAGAACTCACTTGATAGAAGTTCAATATGAGAATTTAAGAGATCTCTACTTACAACTCTCATGAGAATCAAGCATTAACAGACCCAAACAATCAAATATAGAAACAAGTAAAATATCTAAAATTGAATCAGGTGATACTGTAGCAACCAGACCTGGTTGTTGATTTTGGTCTCACAAAATAGGAGGATTTTGGGAACAAGAACCTAGAGCCTGGATCGCCCTGAGGTGATGAACCAACACCCAAAAATCTCAGGGAGAAAGGAGTTGAATCGATGTAGATCAATTCAACCTTATGTGAGCTGTAACTACCGCATAGAGCAGGGTAGGCCACTAAGAAGAAAGTAAACAGGAAATGATGGAGAAGAAATGACGAGGAAGGAAGAGGAAAGAAGGGAGAAACAGGAAAAACTTACCCGGGATGGGACTCAACTGAATCGGTCAAGGGAAGAAATAGAGAGGATAGAGAAGCAGTGAGCCAACAAATTTGCACCGCAACAAACTTAGCAACTATTCATTCATTAAATTCTCTACGTATCTAATCAATAGTTACAGCATATATATAGACTCTTAAAAACTGAAGTTGACTCAAAGAAGGAAACTGAAACAAACTATTCTATGTTATCTAACTTCCATAAAATAAAATCACAAGAATAACCCAACAATTAAATAAATTCCTAAGTACTCCTATGGGACTGAAAACTGGATTTGGATCTGGTTCTTCTCTGTCTGGGCTTCCAGATTGGGTCGTGCCGGTTCAACCACGAAAGTGCTACTGGATCAACGGGTCTGTCCATAGGGTATCTATGGACGACCCACATATTTGTACTAAATAGTGGTCTGAAATTTTTTAGAGGGTAGACCGAAAGGTCCCCTGCTCACCATAGTTATTAAGGCGTCCTGGCGGTTTTGAAGAATCAAAGCGTTTGGGCGCCTTGGTGGAAAGGCGATACTTCATTATTTTATTATATTTTTTACATTTTATTCTATTTTCTATGTTCTTATTGGTTATGTGTATATGATTTTCTTACATTACGATACACCGAATCATTTAAAAACAAAACAAAATTAAAATATGTAAAGTTTTATTCTATTTCTTATATTTTCATAGGCTTGTATACATTATTTCTGTATATTGTGTTACATGGAATCACCTAAGCCAAACAAAAACGAAAAAAAAAAAACGAAAGTCCTCCTCACTCCTCACCGTCTCACCCATAACCAAAAGAGAAGAAAGAAAACCTGCGAAAGAGAAAAGGAGAAAAAGGAGCAGTGGCAAGGGCGACTGTCGCGACTCCCTCAGACCTCACTCCTCCCTCTCAGTCCCCATTTTCGACCAGCGTCCGGTGAGGCGACGACATCTCCAACCTTGTAAGTATTTTGCCTTTTTTTTTTTTTTTTTTTTTTCTTTTTTCCTTCAAAAATCTGAACCCCTTCTAACATCTTCACTCTCCACTCTCCACCGACATCTCCATCTCCAGCCTCAACCTCCACCGGCGTCCGGCGACATCTCCAGCCTTGAAGGTAAGTATTGTGCTTTATTTTTTTCTTTTCCCTTCTAAGCCTCTATCTTCTAAAGTCTAAACCCTTTCTCTAACCATCTCCAGCCTCCATCCCCACCAGCGACATCTCCATTACCCTGTCAACAGTCTCCACCCCCACCGGCGACATCTCCAGCTTCCACAGGAAGTGTTGTGCCTTTTTTTTTTTTCCTTCTAAAGTCTAAACCCTTCTTCTAACCCTCTCTATGTTTCTTCCTTTTGCAGCGGTGACCTTTTACATCTTCCGGCACCGCTGTCTTCCTTTACTCCGGCATTCCGGCAGCATCTTCCGGCCAGCAGCAAGTGTCCTTTTTTTCGGTTTCAGTTCTTCTCTTCTTCCGGCCAGCAGCACACCATCTTCTATTTTTTTTAATTTTTCTTATTCTCCTATGCCTTATTCTTCTGTGGCTGGTTTCTACTAGTGATGGCCGGTGGCTTTGGCTGCTGCCGGAGTGGCTGTTGCTGTAATTTCTGCAATTCAATGTAAATTGTGCATTCCTTAGTATAATTTATGAAATGCATGTGTTATTGTAAGTTATGCAATCTGTGGTTATGTAACTATTTATTCCTTGATTATGTGAGTTTATAATTCTAACATCATGTGAATGAGTAATTATGTGATTCATTGATTTTGTAATTATGTGATTCACTGATTTTGTAATTCTATGATTATGCTATTGTGCAATTCCTTGATTATGTACTTCAATTCTTTCATATTTATTTAGTATATAAGTAGAATTATATAAAAATTAATATGCTATTTGTGCCTAATAAAATGGTTATATAAAAAAAAAACACTAAAATGCCTTGTTCGCCAAGGCGACGCCTTACGGCCGCCCTATCGCCAAGGCGCTTAGGAAGGCCCTCAAACGCCATGGTCGCCTTGCCGCCTTGATAACTATGCTGCTCACATGTCAAGTTTCAGCTCAATTGGAGTAAGTCATGGCGAAATAATGCTTTCAAAAATCCAGGACTTCCAAGAAGGTGCAGGGCGATGTGTAGAGAACCAAGACCATGCATGACAATAAATGGGGGTTGGGGTATATGATTGAATTTAAGTAGGAAATTGGCGAGTGATCAATACTGACCGTTCTCTAATTATCCAGTGGTCAGAATTGCCACATCACCAATCCATATCACACAACTAGGTGGGTCACCCATAGATACTGTATGGATGGGGGACTGTCCATAAAACCTTTTGCCTTTTTTTTTTTAATATTCTAATTTTTTTCGTGGATAAAAGATTCAATAGTTTCACTCTCTATCATTTGGCCTTTGACTTTCTGGAAAGCCTTCCAAGATCCCTCCCCCTAGCCATTTCACGCTGTGATTTCATTGTATGGTCTTTGTATTATTCTTTAACGAGATAGGTTGCCCGTAGGCATGCTGAATGATTTTCTGTTTATTTACGTATTGGAAACTTGCCTGTCATGACAATTTTTCTTCACTTTTATCACTGTTTTTGCAGTCCGGACTGCTTTGGTAGCAGTGATTGCTTTCATGCCCACCAACCCGGATGGTGCATTGGGCTCACTGGATTACAAAAAGGAAGAAAGACGTGCATTGGCCATCAAATCTCGTGATGCAGCTCCAAGGTTTGGAACTCCAGAACGCCAAAAGCTGATTGATGAGGTATGCTTCCAATTAATTTACCATACCCCCTTTTTTTGGGTTGGACTTGACTACCTTTTCAAAGTAAAAGCTCTCGCTAAAAAGTTTCCTGATTACACAGATTCACCAGTATATGCTAAGCAAAGCACCCCCTGTTCCCCAACTCATCCCTCAACAGATCTCCAATGAACCCTCTACCAGTGAAGAAGGGGAAGCGGAAAGCAGTCCACAAAATGCTGGTGTAGTTGCAGTGGGTGAGGAGCATCCAAATCCAGAAGGGGATGACAACAGGATGGTGGAAGACATTCGGGAAGTCCACATGAATGCTAATGCTGGGCCCTTGAGAGTCAGTTTCACTGCGGGATTGAGAGTGTCGAGACAAGTGCCAGTTGTGGATCCCAATGAGCAACTAGAGCAGGGGCCAGAAATGAGGGTGCCGAAGCCTTCTGATGACCGTTTGTTTACATGGGCTGCTGTTGGGCTTACTGTTGCCATTGTGGTTCTTTTACTCAAGAAATTCTTGAAGTCTAATGGATATGCTGCTGGTTACATGGATGGGTTGTAAATAGAGAAATGTGGGGATGTCTGAACGACGGAATGCAGCTGATCAATCAACTAGGAATTGAAACAGATGTAGTTACATTTTCCTTTCCCAAAGGTAAATATGTATTATATTATATACAATGGTCATTACTTGTGATTTTTTTCTTTTCAATATTTTCTTGTAACTCTTCTGTTTAAGCATTAGTTTTCAATTGCTGTAATTTTTTTTTTGAGGAAAACTTGTACTAAGTGGTCAATATTTTATAAAATTTAAAGGAGATAGCTAATAATAAATCTTGAATTACTTCTGAACGTAATTAAAAAATAGAAAAAACAGGTCTTGAACACATAGTTAAAAGGAATTTGAGAAGTTAATTTTTAATGAGGTGGCTGACTAAAGCTGGAGGCAAGTTAAACTGCAAAACCCACCTGCCCATTAAAAGGTGCATTTAATTATCAAAACTGGGTTTAGAGTTATTTTTATTTAGGCCGAGAGCCTTGGGCACAAGATTTATTAAGGTTCTTGAGATTTGAAGGAACCAGTTTGGATGGATGTGAAAGTCTTTGGATTATCTATCCAACCTGGTTCTCTTTCAGATGCTCCAGGTATGAATTGCGACTACAAATCAAAGTGTATAACTTATTCTTCTGTCATACAAGTTGTTGGAAGTGTTTTTTAGCTGATAATTGACACAAATGGAGAATGATGTAGACAGCATGTTTTAGAAACATAAGCAATAAAAGCACATCGTAAATATGCCAAACAATACAAGAATGGCTTATGGGACTATTGTTCATTTCCCTTCTTTTCTCCCATTTTTATTCACTGTACGCATAAAGCCTTTGTTTGGGTGATGTGGCTTGAGTCTCCTCGTCTTCAGGTGGTGGGGGTCAGGAAGCTACTCTTTGTAATTTTGTTTTCAGAATTTTTTGAACAATTGAAATGCGCCTCCAAATTCCTAAAAGTGTACAGTGGCGGTAGTGCTAGGTCGAGATGTTGACACTTGGCAGCTCAGACATTCAACGGTCGTCTCCTAGTCTTCAGGTGGTGGGGGACAGGAAGCTACTCTTTGTAATTTTGTTTTCATAATGTTTTGAACAATTGAAATGCACCTCCAAATTCCTAAAAGTGTACTGTGGCGGCAGTGCAGTGCTAGGTTGAGATGTTGACACCTGGCAACTCAGACATCCAACGATTCAAGCTCAACATAAGTCAATGAGCTTGGACCGATGGATGTCCAAGAGGCCATGTGTCAACATCTCCACCCTGATCCTTGAGATCTAGAAAAAAAAAAATAAAATTAAACAATAGTCCCTCTTATAGGTGCTTGCATAAAAATAAATCATGGGAAAAGGAACGCTGCCTGGTCGGGTGGTCTTCTGCTCCTGTGCTCAGACATAGGTTTATGTGAAATTACTATCTTGTTTCTGTAAAATAAAAAATTTCATTTATGTTGATGTCCTTACATGTTTTCTCATTAGCACCCCGTGTTGATGTAGAAACCACACGTTCAGACAACAATCTCTTGCCCATAAATCATTGTTTTGATACCATACTGAATGAGTTATCAACGGTGATTTAACTCATTGAACTCCTGAATAGTGAGCCTCACCATTGACTCCAACTCTCCATCCTATTGAAAAAAAGTTCAAAATACCATTTATCGTCTAATAAGAGAATCAGATGCTATGGCTAAACAGATTCTTTCTTCGTGAAGAAGGACAATGTCCTTTTCTCTCAAAGTCGATTGGTTTGTGTGGTATGTTTTTTTTCCCCACAATCATTGTCAATGTTAGCTGTTAGACATCTTCTTTTCCATTTTTTTGAAATTAATAGTCCTATTTATTTCATTATTTCTTATGAAGAGGATTTAGATGACTCCATTTGGAAGTTGCTACTTCTAGTGGCAACAAAATAAAAAAGCGACAGAGATCGATCTGAGTTAGAAAGTATGAAAAAGCGATAGAGATCACTACGAAGCTAGAATACAATTTCCCACCAATACAGATAAAGAAGTGGGTGATTGAATTGTCTAGTAAGAGGCGTTTGTTTAATGAGATGAAAGTGTGGGATCCATGAGTGGGATGTGAGAGGGATTGGGAAGGTTCCTGCACATTGAGGCAGTGTACTTCTTTTTCTCATACGAAAAAAAAAAAAAAAAAAAAAAATTCGACAAATAACTAAGGTCTGATCTTAGCAATTTGGATCCTCTACCGCATGCTGCTGTCCTGTGCCGTGCAGATACAGGGTTACGTGCAATGATCGCCTTACCCCTGCCTGAGTGGGGGTAAGGCGATCATTGTGTGCAGCCCTGTGTCTGCGCAGCACGGACAGTGCGCCATAGAGAATTGGATCCCTGATCTTAATACCCAAAAAAAAAAAAAGAAGAAAGGAAAAAGGAAAAGTGAAAAAAAACAAAATATATAAGATCTGATTTAGTTAGACCTTGCTATCATCATCACCACCACCAGATGGACTAGAGCTTCTTCCAAGACTGATACAGAGTATGGGTTTGGCTAGCGAAATGAAGACCCAATATAGCCTCACCAAAGCAATCGTTAGAGTCAGGTAATAGACCCAGCAATTGACTAGATCAACCAATTCTACATTCATCAACAGCTCTGATCGCTTCACCTCAAGGATGACCACCATGGTTTCCACCTCTTTCCTCAGACCAAACCACCACAACCCACCAAAGCTTGCAGCCATGGCAACCCTTTCCACCCATCTTTCCTTCCTCACTACCCTTATCACCGTGTCATCCAACACTGGTCTCACTGTGACTCTCGACCAATGAAGCATTATCTCATACAACCCTATAAAGAACACAACCCGACTCATCAAATTTGTGATTCTACCACTTCCTGTGCCTCTGCTGATGCCATTCAAGTCAAGGGGCCAAAACCCAGATGCTATAGTCCTTTCAATGCCCAATACAACACAGACATTAAACGTGCAGAGTAAAGTCCAAGCAGCATAGAGGTAAGCTTGGGATGGTGGAGTAGCAGTGGGCTTAGTACTGTTGCTGTTGCTGCTATATGGAAGGAAAGCAGAACAACCCATCAATGCCTGTAGAAGAGCTGTGAAGCTGATAATGGATACAAGGAGATGAAGAAGAGTTGGGTAACTTGGGTTAGTGTAGAACAAGGATAGTGGGAATAAGGAGGAGAAAGATAGTGAAGAGGGTGGAGAGGTGAAGGAGAGGATATAATGGGAATTAGCAAGCCTAGCTAGAAGCAGGAAAGATAAGGGAAGGATGAGACTAAGGAGGGAGAGAGTTATGATGTAGAAAGGTTCACTCAAGAATGGTTTCTGTAACAGCTGCTGACCTCTTTCCTTCCATCTTTCCCAACCCATTAGTTGATGATTGAAATCTTGAAGACTTTAACACCTTCTCCTCCTTCCCTCCCAGATCCAAACCTGCAAAAACTAAAAAATCTGATCAGTGATCAGTTCCCTTGTTTGAAAAATTAGGGAACAAAGTAACACAAGGTCCAGTATTTATATATTTCCCCTATTATTTGCAATTCGTACCGAGGTGGTGGCCACCAATGGCCATAGTTCACGGTTTAGGAATCGGTATGGTATCGGCTGTAACAAATCGGTATCCGTGGTACCCAATACCAATACCTGATTGATACGGTATGGTGTATCCATCTGTACTGAGGGCAAAATGGTCAAAAAAGTATGAAAGCGATAGTGTCCAATACAAACCCATATGTCGTATCAGCCAAACCGCATTGATATCGGTATCATTTTCGGCCGGGACAGATAAGAGTGATTTAAGTCCTTGCCGTATCGTTAGTTGATATTAATTACCAAATATATGTATCTGTATGTATCGTTAGTTGATATTGGCCATGGGCCATGATTGTAGGTTGAATATATATTTTATGCACACAAGAATCAGTGTGATATGTTTGGATAAGACGGATCATGGATCAGACCAAAAAATGGTCAAGTTGAGTGGGGCTTGATTGCATGATATTATCATCTCTCCACTTCACTTCAGGCTCCTTAGTCTAACAACTTTTTTATTTTTGTAAGGCAGCCTAACAATTTATAAAGAGGTTAGGACTTAAGAGGATAGATAAGACTTCTAGCCTAACATCTTAATTAAAGTCTTCCCCTAATCCCCTCCAAATTTTCTTTTTCATTGTATCTTAGTTATTTAATCATCTTAACAAAATGCTTATTAATTGAAAGTCAAATCTTTGAACAACTTGAATGATTGATACAACGACTAGTAAACTAAAGGAAGTCTTAATCATGAAAATGAGCTACCAAGTAAGAGATGAAATTCCCCATCAATCTAGTGGAAGATTCCTGTAGATTTGCTAATGAATTCTAGAAAAGGAATGCTCCATGGAAAGGAGTTTCACGTAAAAAATGAATATGAAGCATTAGGTTTTCATTCTCGGAATAGATTCTAGGTCTAGAATGTATTCTGGAAGCGAGAAATAGAGAACTGAATTCCAGAATACGTTCTAGACCCAGAATATATTCTCAGAATGCATACCAAACACATCTTAGGTGAGCAATACATAGATTCCATAGCAAACTGCAATGCCAAAACTTTTACCAACAACGACTTTGCATGACCAAGGGCAATGGAAATTTGAAGCTATCAATTTAAACATAAAGACTAGAATTGATTATTACAATTGTTCATAAGGTCGAAGATAGAGCAACATGAATGTGGAATTTCCCAATCTGATTGGATTGCCCTGCCCTCTCTGGATATCCAGATCTTAAACTTCAATCTGCACAGTTGGATCACGCTTATCATCTTTGAAAGCTAATTGTACATTTCAGGGTTTTCAAAAATCAGACTCCGATACATCTTCTTGTCTTTCAATACTTGTGTATTAATGATTATTGAGAAGTAAGATCTCAAGTATACTCTCAGTACATTTCATTCTGGGACTGTTCGATTAACTGTGAGGGCCAAAGCTTCATATTTGACTTCAAGACCAATCTGTTTCATTCTGGGACTGTTCGATTAACTGGAGGCTGAACTAAATGGAATCTTGCAGGGGTAGAAACATTCTTTGAAGGATGGGATCCATCTCAAAGAAATCTGGCTCAATAATTATAGACTAAATAGCTTTTTGACTCTCCAAGAAAACATGTGTATTCCCTGGAATCTAATACCCCCTATCTTGAACTGGCAAAACTAACTTCCAATTTTTCAACTATAAATTTCTTGCACCAGAACAACCACTGGTTTAAGACACTACGCTCTCTAGCTCTTTTTTCTATCACAACCAGAACTACTATCCTCCCCCCCCCCCCCCCTTGATGTATGATGTACAGACTTTCCTTTCTCTTTAATATGTATATTTTCGCTTTCTCATTAAAAAACAAAAAAAATTCACTTGAATGTGTTGGTAATGTGACCACCTGACCTCACTCACTTTCATGAGAATGGGTCAATGTGTCATTTGTTTAATGTATATAAAAGAGAGGGGCAATTCCTAGTTGTAGAATATAGCTATCAAGAAATAAATACACTATTGTTTTTTTTCCTTGTTGGTAATGGGAATAAAGGCACTCCAACGGCTATATTACGGTTACATATGCAACAGCTATATAATTGCTATATACATGAGTTTATAAATAGGATATGTGAATCGATCATATTATTATTTTGGCGCTTGCTACTAATCTGTCTAAACAAACCCAGATGAACAAATTATCTTTTGTATTTGACAGTTCAGTTTTGGTTCTATTTGTTTATAAACTTTCTTTTTCTCATTAAAAAAAAAAAATATAGGACATGTGAATCAATCATCACAGCTAATGTACAGCCTTCTACTTGAGTATAGACACTTCAGAATGAAGAGATTTTCTTTCCCCTCACTGTCAAAAAAAGCACCCTCATATAATTATCGTTTTTGTTCCCTCTATTCTCAACAAATATCGATGATAGGAATTCACTCAAAAAATATTTTTTTTTTGGTAAGAGAATTCAATCAAAAAATTGATATTAGGAACAATGTTTTTTTTTAACAACCCCCCCCTCCAAAAAAAAAAAAAAAACCCCGAGAGGTTTGCAATATAAATTCTATATTTTCCAAACTTAGTTATACCATATGGAAGAGTAATGCAGCAATACTCACCAGGTAACTATCTCCATTAACCATATGTATAATATTAAGTTCAAATTTGTTATGTGCCTAATGGGCCCACTCTAATATATGGACGCTAGATTGACTAGCTAAGTATAAGATAGATTAAAGGACTTGATTTAACTCATTCCATCAGCTCCGAGCTTTTGGCGCATCTGTCAATTACCTAACAAAATTTTATCATATCAGCAACAATAACTACAACAACCAAGAGCACCCTCCCCCGCATCATGTTTGTGTCTTGGAGGAGTACAAAACAGAGTATCTTGTGTTTTCAGTGGCTCTTAGAAACCTATTGGAATATGAGGATCTCAGTAAACATCTAAAACCCTGTAAAATGTGAGTGTTGATATTGGGAAAGCTGGAATTCTATATATTCTCGAGTCAGAACTGCAGAAACTTCGTTCAAGAGTTGAAATGTCCTTGCTTCTAGGATGGAAGATAATTTTTTACCAAGGTTGAAGAGAATGGAGTTCCATACATGTTTGCTGGAAATTCAAATATAGTCTAGACCTGCCAACTTGACCCTTGAAAATAAACCCAATTGCAGTTTCAGTTCAATTTCTTCAACTTGGGTTGTTCCTTAAGCCCTCCTGGTTTGTACCTTAGTGGCGATTTCTGCAGAAGAGAAATTTACTCTCAATGCCTCCGCACTTCCGCTATTATCTTAAAGAGATTTTCTTATTGAAACTCCTTAAGGTATCAAATAATTTCTAACCCTCCTTTTTTTATTTTTTATTTTTTTCCCTCTTAACATCCAGGAGGGTGAATTGGTTTCCTGGTCTGAACAAATCATGTAAGCTTACTGTTTAACATGCCCAGCTGCCTTAAGAACTTGGGAAATTATCTGGATTAGACAGGAGTCAAATTTTACTCAAATTCAATCATTTATCCACCTATGTATGTTCATATGCTCCTTGGTGGTCCATACACCCCTTTGATATTCACATAATTTTCAATTTTCTTTTCGGCCACTTGACAAGCTCCATTTGGGCTGAAAATTGATATGTGAGCTTGGGGTGTCTATCCATCCACAAATTTTCAGCCCCATCCAACCTGCCATTTGGTATATATGAGATTTGCTTTGGTTAACCTACTCTTGTAGATGCATTTTACTGCATTTCAAAGCTATGAGCAAAGCATGAGTTCAGGAAGGTATAAGCGGAAATCTGTTATCACACACTTGATGCAACTAAAAGAGATGCATTGCATATCCTAGAAATTGCTGTGCTCTTCTCTAGTAATGGAAATGCCACAAAGTCCTTGGTGACCAGCAAATCTACATCTTTACAAGTACACATGCACACAGATTGGTGACAGGAGGTGGTAGCTACTTTCCTTGACATCCAGCTGCTTTTAGGAAGTTGTCAAATGGGCTGGCAGGAGGCAATCTCAGAACCGACCAAGGCTCAGTCGGCAATACACTTAGAATTTGCTCATCATCATTGCTTATCTGTGTGAAATAGAAATCATCAAATCAAATCAGAAAATGAAACCATCCATATCTAAAATTACTGGAAAGATCAGAACAAAGTTTCCATGGATTGTAAGTGTTTGTTATTAACTGCTGCCTTTATTCGGTACAACCACCTTGTCATGAATCATGGTCCAACAGACACTGACAATTTGAGTAGAACTCACCTTATGTATGGCAGAAATGCCATTTGCAGCGAAGTCCAAGGACAGCTGATCCACTGGTCTTGAGTCATGTGTTTCACGGGCCAACCAACTAGACAACTTCATCCTGGAACCTGTGCCTAGGGCCTCACATTGACTAGCCATCATGCTGTATGGGATGGGCGAAGTTGAGACAGATGTGCCAGCCACTTGGCCAGCCACTTCAAGTGCCTGATCCCACAAAAAACAGGTCAGTAAATGCATAAAAAACAGAATGCAAACCAACAGTAGCAGATAGTTGGCATGCAAAAGCCATGTCCTTGGGTTAAAGAAATAAATGGCTAAACAATTGCAGGCAAGCACGACATGATATGCATTCCTGCCACATATGCATGCCAAACCATAAAATCATAAAGTATGGGCTACACATATAGATCATTCAACACTTCAAAACCTAGACCAGAAAAGCCATTTAGTGAGACAGCCCAATAAGAGGACTGAGTGGATAGCAGATCTTTGGTTCAGTATAATCATATCATGTCAGCTTGAGAAAAGACTGGACTTCCAGAGCCAACAGGGTGGTTCAACCCAGTAATGACTCAACCAGCCAGTAAGACTACCATCTAGGTTCAATGCACAACCAGGTTCAAGATCAGAGGAAACCAAGACGCCAAATGTTGTGAAGCAATTTCTATATTTTCTAGAGAAATGATTTCTTTAATAATTCATGTTTACTCATGCATATCTATAAGATAGGTATAAAAAGATCACAAAAGATAAGAATGGAAGTTATTTATCTTCCACTATATTTTTTAACCGCTCCACTGGGGCACCTCCTGTACCCTCCCCCCATCCTCATGGAAGACATGGAATAGACGTGGTACACTTGGGAGCCAGGTTTCCAGGTCATCCAGTATGACTGGAATGACCTGGAAAGTAAGGAGTGTCATGAACCATTTGAAGTATCATCTAATTAAATGGTTATTTATGCAAGTATCTATATACATGCTAGGAAATAGAAAGGTAATAACTGATTCTAGCAGCTGTCCAACACTGATAACAAGGGACAAGGATGGCGACATAGGCACTTTGGGAATGAAACGGGAGGCATCAGCAACGGATGATTCACTTATCACATCATCCTCAACCAAAGAGTTTGCTTGGAAATCCTGCAACAGTAAGACAATACCCATCAATATCATAATGCTAATGTACTTATTATGCTATTGTGATACATCAGCATCTCTCTATGTCAGCAATAGTGATGTGTGCAGGGGAGGGTATACACTTGTAGCAATGAATTGGGTTGGGTTGACTGCTGACAATAATAACATCTAAGGACCCAACCTATTTACTAATCAGGTCGGAAAGTATTGGATCAAAGTTGGTCATGGTTGGATCAGCTTGTGGGGATGCTCGCAAAAATCAGGTCATGCTTGGGCTCTTATATGGTATACAAGCTACGGGCCTAACAATGTAGAATTAATGGGTCCAGTTAGCAGGTTGAGTCTAGTATCTCCAACCCTAATTGTGGGCACGTGCATGAAGTCTTGGAGATTCAAAGGCTTGAACTGCAACTCCATTTGAATTCTTTTTCTTCTTTTTTGGGTGGAAATAGGCATATTTAAAAGATTTTATCTACATTTACTCAACGCCTTAAAATGAGGGAACAAGAACTTCAATAATGTGGGAAAAAATTTCAGGCATTTGGGGAAATATAAATCTGAAGCAAGATAGCACTAACAGAAGCAGGCTAACTTTAATTCAGGTTAAGTAGCTACATCAGAAGTTACAAATTAAAGTGATAATATAAGATAATAACGCATACCCCATCAAAAGAAAGTGATTCGTTTGAAAGAGCAATTGTCTGAAGGTGGTTCCAGTCAAGAAGAGATTGTGGACCAAACAAGATGGCATCATCAGGTGTAAATGCTAATGACAATTGCCTCCCCACATCTTCAGCATCCAGCTTTACAAGAACCAAAAAAAAATAATGTGTAACCTCAGTTTCAAACACACAAAGAGGTCAAAAGGTTTTGCAGAGTCCGGTCCAGCAAAAGGAATGGCATACCTCAGTGGCCCTAGAAAGGCTTCCGACTAAGATGTCCAGTATAACCTTCTCAGATTCATGAACAGCCTCCCTTAATTTAGAGAGCAAAGAGCTAGCAGCTTGATGGTCAGCAGCAGATCCATATTCCTTCACATCTGTCTGAGGCTTTATATACAATTGAAAGTCATCACCAATGCCCAAAAAAGGGTCCACCTGGTTTTGTAAGAACGTTATAATTAAGGATGAGTGAAAATAAAACATTGGATGACTCCAAGGTCTCCAAAAGTTTGGTAACTCTAAATGTGCACATTAGTGTAGTAGAAATTATGAAAACAAATGGTTGGATTGACACTTAGAAAACTGTACTGTACCATGGACATTTGACATAGAAATTGTCACACCATGCGGTTGATCAGAACCCCCTCAAAGGTGTGTGGGAAATGTGAGAATTTATAACTGAAAAAGATGTTCATAGGATCGGGATTAGGAGTATTTTTAGAATAACTCAAGCTAGTTACAGACCTTACTGAAGCCCCGAAAACATCTCACTACAGCCAATAAACATGAATAGGGAATGTGTTGGGAAAAATTAGAAGACCTAACCATACTCATGGCAGGGCTCGCATCAAGGAGTAAAAGTCCATGAAAGCTTGATGCTTGAGAGATGGCCATTCAATAATAATTTATTTAATATATTTCTCGTGAACATCTCATTCTCAAGTACTCCGAGGCCTAGACAAAATCTCACGTGGATGATTAGCCAAACAAGTTGTCCATAGACAGCCATGTATAGTGGTCCTCACTCCTTGGGTTTTATACTAAAGGTTTTCCTGGGGCCAACAACCTCCACACCATTGCTTTTACATTTTTCTATGCTAGTACTTTGCCTTATTCATAATATCCTTCTCTTCCTGGCGGGGAAAAAATTAATTAAGGTGGATAAGGACTGAGTTCCATCATGCTCCCTGCTAAGTTATATTTACAGGAAGCAAACTAGGTCAAGAAAACTTACATGATCACAAACCACAGACTTAAGCAAATCATTCAGATCAGGAACATTATATATCTTGGCCGCAAACATCAACATTCCTGAAGCTAACGTAAAAAGTGACCTCTGGCATGAAGGTAGCAACAGTCCTGCCAATTAGATCATAGAAAGAAAAATTTAACTCTTTCAAGTTCAAGAGGTTTTCCTTTTGTGCTTTACGAGATTTTGAATTACAATACCATTAGAAGGATCCAGAGATATATTTCGGAGAGAAATTGGAAGCTGAAAGAAGCGGACAAGAAGGTTGTGATTGGTGCTCTGCAACATCACAAATTTTGAGAAAATTAAGAAAACCTGGCATGGAGGAAAGAGTTTGGTTGTAGATACTAAGCAAAAAATTAGAATGTAGTGCAGTGGTTTTCATTATACACAATACTGACTGCTGAAAAAATGAATTCAAGCATATTGAATACTTCAGGACAAATTTCGGCACAAATATCACACTTCCACATTCTAGTGAGCTCTCACCTTAAAGTGTGAAGCAATAAGAGTTAAGCTGAAAGAATGAGCTATAGCCTCAAAATTTGAAGGCAAATTATCTGTAAGATTGGCTTGTATCCAGAAACCAGAAAGCAACTGTGCTGTTTGGTCCTCACTTAGTTTAATAATTTTTGGCTCCTGCATATTAGAGAAGTGGAAGGAAAGATAATGGTTATTGCTTGAAATGCAGGGAAAAGAAGTGTGCTACATCCCAAATAACATAATGCACTCATGAAGACTCCCTAGCAACTAATGCACTTACTGCCTCTGCTAAGCAAGCTGGCCCAGTTGACCTTTCAATAATAGAACAGCTCATCATCTTGTAAAAGTTGGCGGAGTTTTTGCGGGCCCAGCCCTGTTTCCATTCTTCTTCACCAGATTCTGTATCCTTACAGTCATTTTGATTATGATTCCCATGCATTTCTACCATAACACTGTCCTTCTCCTTGCGAAGCTTCTCAAGTAAGGCAGCAGCAGAAGCAAACGGCGATGCAGTTTTGGAGTGCCACTTTCTTGGTTCATATAGACTACCAGATTGTAAAAATGCTAAGTCATGTCTGTGATTGTTGAAGGATGGAACAAGGATAACAGCAAATATCTGGTGAGCTCCAACACGAGCTTCAATATCTGGATGCATCATTGTTTTCAAAAGTTGGAGGAGAAGTGCTTCTGGGAAGACCTACAGAAACAAAAAGAACATAGTGGTTAGAAGAGAACTAGAAAAATGCTGTTAACCTCAAAATAAATTACTGTACCATGCAGTGAATTCACAGACAAGAGCTGGACTGTTGACCGCCAGACCAAGGCTGTCTGTACTAGTCCAAGGGCCAAAAGTACTTGTAAAACAGTTGACGATCAACTGACTGTCAAGCCAATAATTCATATCACCCAGACCATTAGAAACAGTAAAAGGATCTGCCATGACACTTTTACTATCCTAATCATTAGCATTAAAAATTTTATTATAGTTGCTCTCGGCAATTATTAATCTTTTGTCTTTGCAAGGATCCATGTAGCCGACCCCATTTAGTTGGGATAAGGCTGAGTTTTTGTTGTTGTAGTAGATTCTACTGGTAAACTTGAACGCAAAACCACCCAGTTTGCAAGCCAGTACTGAAATCACCATGTTGAATGCTGTAAATGTTTTCTGATAGAACCTTCCACACAGAAATTCTCTCTTATAACATATAATTCCACAAGAACTCACCCAAAAACAGGTGAGTTATATAGCATGAGAATTATTTTTATAAGCAAGCTATCTCTTAGATCTAGTAATATTTTGAGAAACAAAGTTGGGATAAGGCTTGGATGTTGTTATTGTTATTGTAAGGGATAGCTTGCTTATAAAAATATTGTTCATAAGTATGTAGCAAAACTCTATCTATAATTAATATTGGATCGTCTGGACCATTCGAGCAAGACTGCAAACCATCAGACAAAGTGGTCCAACACTCAGTTCAGTTTTAAAAAGCGATGTTATCATTCACGGAGAGAAAGAAAATCATATTGAGGCAGCAGAAATGCAGAATATCAAATTAAGAAGAAAAGCAAAAGGAGATTGAACACATTTTACCAGCTTTGGATATGAGGCCACAGATGCTACAGAAATTACATGAGCCAGAATAAACAATGACCAAATGGTTGCCCTTGCAACAACACCCGCAGGTGGAAGCTTCTCCAGTGTTATTGCCATCAAATCAAGCAGTGGCCGAGCATCATCAATCTAGCAGAAACCAACTCATAAAATAGATTATTTGGCACAACAAAACCCAAGAAAAAAAAATTAGGAATACCCACAAAAACAAAAGCACGCAATGGATATGCATAGCACTCACTCCTTTAGCAATTTCTAATAAGCAGTCTTCAATGGAAGTTTGGAGTGAAATGTTCAAGTCTGACTCTTGCTGTCCTACTAACTCAACTGTTGCCTGAAGAGACTTCCTCAAATGCCTGCATAGATCACTGAAAATCCCAATCTCAGAGACTATGGCTCGTGTTCTGAGTTGTCGAGCCAAAGCAGTAGCAATCTGAATGATATCAGATTTAAGTCGCAGATCATGTGCAACATTTTTGTGGTCCAGATGTCGAATGACAGCAGATAGAACCAATTGCTCATTTCCTACAAGTAGACAATGGCCATACAACCAAAGAGGAGTAAAAATATACAAATATATCAGTTTCAGAAAACAAAGGATTATTTTGAGAGGGGGGGAAGAATCGGATCCAGAGATTTATAAACATGATATGTGAGACAAATAAACATAGAGAATTATAGATGTGGACGAACGAAAAAAAATCAAAGCCTCGAATATGAAAATTACTACATAGAGAATTATAGATGCGGTCGAACAAAAAAAAATCAAAGCCTCGAATATGAAAATTACTAGGTGAGACGACCAAGCAGCCCCAGAAAACCAAATGCTTAACCCCACTGTATGAACGCTGGGCAGATAATTATATATTTGGACCACTTTTTTTTTTTTTTTTTGTGATTAAAAAATTCATTACCAAAAGGAGAAAGAAATATAAAAGGGCCCTAGAAATGGGGAAGATGAAAAAAAACATTACAAAGCTTACAATACAACAGAAAGCAAACCCAATCCTTAGGGAGAGGAGGCAGAGGCCTTCAGTAAGGAGAGGGGAAGGCCCTAGGACACAGAAATAAGCCTGTTCCTCGGGGAATAAACACGCCGAGAGGAGACCAAAGAGCTTGCTTTTGACATAAAAAGTGATAAAGTTCCAAATCTGTTGGAAGGATCTGGAGCTGAAGGACCATTTTCTAAGATTGCGCTCTATCCAGATATTATTAATTGCGGCACCAAAGGCAAGCTTACTCACCACATCACAGATTGACTTACAGGCAATGGACATATCCACCCAGATCCATTCCCTAGTGAAAGGAAGACTCCTCTGAGTCCTCTGCCAGCATTTCGCTAGGAACCCTTTCCAAATTGAAGAGAAGGGAGGGCCAAGAGATAAGCGAAGACGAGGTGGTCCACATCTTCCAGAGCATTCCAACAGAGACAGCAGGATGAGGAGGCCGGAATCTAATGATGAATGAGAAAGGACTCCGTTGGGAGCAGTTGGAAAGAGCCCATCAAACAATGAAGTTATGATGAGGGATGTGGTTTTTAAACCAAACCTACTTGTGCCAAGGGGACAAAGGGCCAGAAGATCTAATGAGGTCCCAAGCGCTTTGGAGTTAAATAGGCCCAAAGAAGATGCAGACCAAACTACATTATCTCCCTTACCATGAGGCCTTTCAAGAATGGAAGGCAAGGCATTCTAGATGGCAGATAACAAGGTAGAAGAAGAAGGCAGGGAGCCAAATTGTCATGGCTAATGACGTCGGTAATCAGGGGGCCCAATTGTCATGGCTAATTAGTAGAACGAATATGGAGTATATGATGTGTAATTTTAGTCACACTATGATGGATACTGACAGGGTACAAATTGAGGAAAAAGAGATACTGCAAAGTGACTATTTTAAAAATCTAAGGCCAATCATAAATAAAGAAGGTGACATAGAGGATGATGTTTCACAGAGAATTAAAATGAGATGGATGATGTAGAGAGGTGTGACCAACATATTCCTTTAAAGCTTAAAGGAAAGTTCTATAGGACTATTGTACAACCAGCCATGGTGTATGGGGTAGAATGTTGGGCAATTAAGAAGTGTCATATTGAGAAGCTATGTGTAGCAGAGATGAGGATGTTAAGATGGATGTGTGGAAAAACTGGGAAGTATAAACTAAGGAATGATTGTATTAGAGCTGACTTGGGAGTTGCCCCAATCAATGACAAGCTCCGAGAGAGCCGTTTGAGGTTGTATGGTCATGTTCAACGAAGGCTTAGGGACACCTCAGTAATGAGGAGTAATATGATTCCGATTGGAGGAGCTAAAAGAGCTAGCGGCAAGCCTAAAATGACCATATGAGAAGTTGTGAGGAAGGGCATGCATAGTCTAGGTCTTGTACCAAGTATGACCTCAGACAGAGCCTATTGGAGGGCAAAGGTCAATGTAGCAGACCCCTATTAGCTGAGATTCTCCTAAGTCCTGACTTGCTGTGCTGTGCTGTGCCTCTTTTCTCTTACTTTCATCTTTCATTTTCTTTTTATTTTCCATCTTTCATTTGTCATTATTCATTTTTCATTTCTCATCTCATTTCCCATCCCTCTTCCCATCTCTTCATTCCCCTTTTTTGTTTAGACCTCAACTTTCCTTACTTTGTTTTGTTGGATCCATGGCCAACCCCATTAAGTTGGGATAAGGCTGAATTTGTTGTTGTTGAATGTCATCTGCAACCATGTACTGCTTACTAAATCCTAAACTGTAAATGGCTCTAGCACCAACTGAATGAAGGAGAACACCCATAGGGTGCCAATGATCAAGCCAAAGTAAGGTAGAGGCACCATCATCAATTGGAAGGAAATGGCCCCAAGAACAATAAGCCTAATCTTCAGAACCTTGCACCAGACCCAAGAAGCATCTGTAATAGGAACAATCCAGATAGAATCATTGTGAAGAAGACCAAAGACCTAGTCAACCCAAATACTTTTCTTCTCAACGACAAGCTTCCAGTTTGGTTTAAGAATAACAGCTGAATTAACCTCTGTGATTCTTCTCAAGCCAAGACATCCCACATCCTTGGGAAGACAAACCGCAGCCCAGCCGATGGGGTGGAGGAATTTGGAGGACTCAGATCCTTTCCAAGGATAAAACACGAATAAAGGATAGATCTGATCAATTCCAGGCGACCAGCATAGGAGAGTAGCTTGCCTTTCCAAAGTTGGAGTCTCTTACGCATAACTTCTAACATAGGAGTACAATGTTGAGTTGTCAACCAGCCCAGAATCATAACCCAAGTACTTGACCGGAAGACATCCTACGGAGAACCGAGTCTTCTCAAACAGCCTAGCCTTGTAAACATCAGACCCCTGCTAAGAACAAGAGAGACAACCTCTCAAAATGGTGCAAACACAACGTAATGGTCCAATCGAAACAATATTCTCAAGGGCTATAGCTTAAGATCCTAACACTTAGGGATGGGAGAGATAAGTTGTTGATCCATACAAGACCGAAGACTTCTGGATGGGACTTCAAGGGCTAAGGAGAGATGAATGGAGAGAGGGGACAGTCCAGAAGGAACGGAGAAGAAATGCATTGATAGATCCAATTGACAAAAACTGGAGGAAAGGCCATCTTAAGCAAGACTTTAGAAATGAATCCCACCTTAGAAAGTCAAAAGCTTTTTGGATTTCGATCTTCATGAGGGCGGCAAGGGAATGGGATTTTCTGTCGAAGCCTCAGACGAGCTCATTGCAGAGGACATTATAAGTGATATTCCTGCCAGAAATGAAAGCCGATTTGCTTGTCACTAACAAGAGAGTCAACCACCAACTTAAGCTTGTTGAAAGAGATGGTACAAAAGTCTTGATAAGGTTGCCAGTTGTCACAATTGTTTCATGTGAGCTTCTGTCACAGTAATTAAATGGAATGCCCATTTTTATCATGAAAAAGTGTGGTAAACTAGAAGTCGTGGCACTGATGAGGTCCAAAAAGTAGCTACATGATGGTTAATGACTTGAAGACAAAAGTTCCATAGCAATTAAAGAGAAGATATGAAGGTTTGCATAGCTTGCCTCTCAAAATTTGTTATTATCAAAAAGGAGAGAGAGAGAGAGAGAGAAGACATGAAATCAAGTTTGATATTGTATCCTCAATAAACAGCTTACTGAAAAAACAAATCATGAAGAATTTCACATTGGAGGCCTAATTATAAATCATTTGTTATTATTGTACATTATCCAACAGGGAAAAATATCGATACCACACATCAAATATAACAAAAAAATAAGTTTTTGCTAGAGAGAGAGAAGGAAAGGCACCAAAATACCTGCAGTCTCCACAAAGTAGCACATATCAGACAGAACAACCATAGCTAATCCTTGCTGAGGAACCCAATGTTTCCCTTTATCAAAGTAAATGAACATTGGATCCAAAACCCAACGCATTGTTGTACTCTCCTTGGCCAATTCAGCCATCTTCTGGACACAAATTTGAGCCCATATTTTTGGATTTTCAATCTCTTCTCTGTAGTGCAAGTAAACCAATGTATTAACCACAGTCCACCACATGATGTTCTTCTCTTTGGCGGAAAGGAAAGAAAAAAATTCTCATGAGTCAAATGCATCACAAATCAAGAATACGATACTGAAGAATCCCCATTTTTGCTCATAATTACCTAGTCAATAGAGTGCAATCTTTCTTTTCTCGTCTTGGCCTGATGTAGCTCAGGATGAGATCACTACCAACACCTGCACCACCCCTTGCTTCACATCTAACAACTTCGTCAACCCAATTGTGATGAGGCTCCCCCCTTTGATCATCATCCACAAGATTTATATCTGGTTCATAGTTATCCAGTGTGACATGCACAATCTGCACAAAGTATATTTTCTTAAATCAAAAGAAATCCATGATTGAGGAACCCAAATAAATTTCTACGGCCAACATTTTGGAGATGTAAACAGTAGCTTAAATTGGAAGTATATTTGCAAGTAGAGAGACATGGCAGATTATCTGACTTGCATACATACATAGACACGCAATTTAATCATGACTTGCTACGGGCTTACAAACTGTTGATTGCATGTAACTAAAATGTACACATTTGTTGTTGTCAGACAGTCACACGGATAGCGTCATATGGTTACATACCAAGTGCACTGATCTAATAAAACTGAATCGAGACACACCCACACCCTTAATAAGTTTGCGTATTATACATGCATAATCGTGTTCCATATGTATTATTCAATAAAACGTTTTTTACAAATTGTTCAATAGATACGGAAAAAGTTGCACTTTTTATAAGAACCTGTATGCGCGTATGTCATGTGTATTCTGTATTATTGGGTGAAAAAAAAGGCTCCTGGATCTCACCATCGGAGAACCATTCTTGGACCTCGCCGGTGCTGCCTGTCTCACCAGTCACCACCTTCTTCTTCAGAGCTCAGAGAGACAGAGAGAGAGAGAGAGAAAAAGTTTCATCTTCAACTTTTCTCCAAGCTCCTTGCAGAGCGGAAAAATGGAAGATCTTCTTTTTTCAGACCCTTCTTCCCTTCCCCCATTCTCAGGAATTTTCTGCGTTTTGCTTCATATTGCAGAGCTTCCTTGAGATTTCAGAAAAATCTTTGAAAAAGAGAGCCCTTATTGCACAATGGATAGAACTACTTTTGCCAATAAAGAATAAGAAATAAAAGATGAAATTTTCGGTGGCTTTGATCGTTGTGCTCAATGCAGCCTTTTATTTTATTTATTTTTAACAAAATTTAACATAATCGAGTCATTTTGGGTAGATTTGGAGTTTGGACACATTTAGGGTCCTCTCCCATGTGTGACTATGTAGAAATATATTTCCTATGCATTATTATTTATCATAAGATTGGTTGCAACTTTAAACTCTCTTTGACTTGAAATCCCAATAATGAGTATTACATGTAAATATAAACCCATACTTTTGGTTTTAAAATAAACGTGTTAAACGCGTATTAAACACGTACCATATCATTGCCATACACGTTTTATTGTGCCAGATTTTTTAAAAGTATTATTGCCGTCTAATCCATTTAATTGCCCTACGTATCCGTACCCATTCTATTGCCGTTCCCAAACTGACTAACTAAACCCACACCACGACGTACTTGCATCAATATGAGTAAAATGTCAAAAATCTGACAATAGTTGCGGAGTATTGGATTCACAAACCTAAGAAACAAGATATGAGCTCCACCTCTCAGTTATTCAGAAGAAGCTACTTTCTTATAGCGAAAAGTATCTACTGCTGCCCCTAATCATTCCTCTATCAAAACATTTTCAAATTGGTGCTTCTAACTTTGACCTGGTTTCCATGTTCAGAGCTCCACCTCTCAGTTATTTCAGAAGAAACTACTTTCTTATATAGCGGAAAGTATCTACTGTTACCCCTAATCATTCTTCTATCGAAACATTTTCAAATTGATGCTTCTAACTTTGACCTGGTTTCCATGTTCAGCTTCTAACTTCTAATCAAATTGGTGTTTCTAAAATAATTGTATGCCACGAAATAAGTCATAAAACACTGGATACAATTGCCAACAAAGTTAGGCTTTAGAAACACACTCACCTCATCAAAATTATCAAGAACGTGTGAGAACTCTGCCATGAACCACACCTGGAACACAAGAAACCAATTGACTCAATGGGGAACTAAACAGAGGTGAATTACAAAAGTGACTGTTCTTCTGAAGAAATCATGATGCACTAACAAGAAACATTATAAAGGGTGAAAAAAGGTCACTAACTACCATTGCCGAAAGGCATTGCAAGCTTGATGCCCTCAAACAGCACTTCGTACATTCCTCCCCAGATTCACGTGCCAGCAAACATACTTTATGAACCAATTTCTCAATGTTGTGGGCATAAGTTCCATCAGCCTGTTCATATACAAGGTACAAATAGAACCAGCATAAAGCATATGGATGAAGTAACCATAAAAAATAAAAAGGAAAGTAAAATCACAAAAGAAGCCTGTGCATTGTTCATTTATCAGAAAAGGTAGACATGAAAGCTAGTCAACACTCAAAAGATTGGGACATAAGATATCAAAAAAAATGTTTTTTTAAAGCAATGCCCAAGACATAAAACAAAAATGCAGATGCTTAATACTTTGTTAAGGCCAAAAAATAAAATCCATAAGTTGATGGCATCTTCTCCAAGTACGAAAGCACCTCACAAGGTGTTGGCACAAATGCCCAACCCAACCATCTCAAATCTAGTCAGGTGCTCAAACAAATTCCCCTTCTTCAGAATTCAGATCAAGTGATTGAAGAGAATTATTCACTACACTAGTAAACTACCACAGATCCCCCCCCCCCTCCAAAAAAAAATAAAATTTAGGGATCAAGAACTCCTGGCTTTTTTGCATTGGGGTTACAATTTTTGTGGCAAGGAAAAATCCATCATTAATTCCATTATGTTGCTGGCTTATCACAATGGGAGATAAGCTCAATAACCTTTCAAACTTCACACTTATGCCCTTAATTTTCTGATTAAATTTCCAGTTAAAAGAAATTTAAAGCACGGAGGATAAACAATTATGAACATGAATGTCTACAAGTGTAGAATGCCCATTATGCTGCTAAATGTTCAATATTTATATCATTCTTTTTTTCCATTTGATTGATCTTTGCACTTCCCTCCATACCAGGAAACACTATTTTGACACCACAATCTCTTTAACTTTCCTCTTTTGCCAGGAAGAACTACAAAACCTCAAATCCTATAAATCAAACAGATTACCATAACATGGTCTACCAACAGTGGAAAATTTGTAAAATAACCTTTATTTTTTCACTAAATGGATGTTTCACCAATCGGAAAATTTTCCCGATTTCTCAACAAAATATTGTTAGCAGCTTTTTTTTTTTTGATAGATAGGACCCTAGGAGAGTTGAACCCATGACCCTTTAATTATGAGGTGTCGTCATTACCAAATGACCTAACCCCTTGGGGTTGAGACATTTACATGGAAGACTTGAAAAAATTCAACAGTTTGTACAATGTGAAGAAAGTGATGGCAAGACACCTGAGTACCTTATCAGAATAAATAAGTCAATAATATACTACAATCACCTGACTACGAATGAATCTGGTCAAGGTTTTGCATCCAAGAATCCGAACACTGTCTTGCTTTGTGTAATCCAAGAGTTCAACTACCACATTCAGTAGGCTGAGAGAAAAGTATGCCCTATAAAACAAAACACATCCATTTGAATTATATTCAAAATATTGCCGAAGACATCAATTATGGCCTAGCAACAAAAGAATGGAAACAAACTCACCTTTTTATTATTATTATTTTTTTGTGTGGATAGAATAACAGATAAGGGCTAAAAAAGCAAAGGTGTCCAGCTATACATGCATACACGAAACTCAATTAATCGGACCCATAAGGAGGTCATGAATATACCAGAATGCCAAAATAAAGACTCTGCTCACAGCTCACCACATATTCATCACACCGACCTGCCCTATAAACAAAGTATGTCTATTCATCCACTCTTGGCTCACAAGTCTGCTAAGGAGTTTGAAAACCTCAGTTTCCATGAAAATGAGACATTCCACTGTTTACAATGGTGCCTAGCCCTTATTATTAGATAAGCTAAGGGTGTCACTTTGGAATCAAAACCGACCGTTTAAAACCGTACCTAACCAAATAAGAATTGGTACGGTTTCGGTATCTAAGGCAAAACCGTTCAGTACAAGCTGTACCATACTGAATTAACTATTCCCGAACCGAACCATGTATACACATGTATAGTAAATATAAATTATGTATCTCAATATATATTGTATATGTGTATCTCATGTATTATACATGAGATATGGTTTATGAAACTGTATAAAAACCAAACCAAACAAGAAACCGTTTATGAAACCGAATAAAAACACACCGAAACCTAACCTACTCGATACGGTTTTGGTATCGAAAATGCATTCAGGTTCTTGGTACAGTATGTTTTTGTTTTCTCTTTTCTGTCTCCTACACCGAACCGAAACTGTACCAAATTCCAAGACCGTACCGATTGACACCCTTAAGCTAAGCCAGTCTGCTAAGGAGTTTGCTGACCTTGGTTTCCATGAAAATGAGATATTCCCTTATTATCAGACAAGCTAATCTCCAAGGAAGTTGTTCCTTTTGTGAAATCATGTAATAACCAGTGCCGAGTACTACCCTCAAATCACAAGATGGATCCAAGGCTGACAATTAAAAATTTTGAACCCACTGTATTACTGACATGGTTTGAGGAATCAGTATTGGATCGCCCAAATCGGGCAATTCGTATCGGAATCGGCAGAAGGCAATACTGATTCCGAGGTGATCTTGTATCGGTGGATCGGTACAAACCAAAGTTACAAAAGTTTTAAAAAAACATCCGACTTTTTTAAAGAAAAACTGGGGTAAATCCATTCGATCTGGCCCAATTCAGGGTGATCCGGATCGGTATCTGCCGGGACTGATACCGATTACTAAAAACTGTGATTACTGGTTGAACTTCTGCTGCATTGGAGTCTGCTCTTCCAAGTTCCAAGGGGCCTGAAAAAATGAGAATGATTCCCATATGGCAAATAGATCCATTTTCCGACTACTAAAATAAGTAAATGAAGGTTGCTAGGAATTTATGGAGAAAAACTCCCCAAATAATATAGTAAAAACATAAGTGAAAGAGAAGAAGTCTTGAAACTCCACCATAAATTCCAAACAAGGAGAATATTCAAATAATACCAAATCTGGGTCAACCAAATGATACTGAATTCACTTCTTGAGTTGCCTTGATCAAGAAATGGAACCACCAGTTCTTAAAAGTTCTAAGAATAGAGGACAAGGAGTCTAGTTTCATTAGAACAATTAACTCCAAAAAAAACTTATTTACTAACAAGAGAACCCTATTCAACAACTAAAAGTAGAGTAAAATGTTAAGAGTTTATGTAATAAGGATACTTTAGGAACTAGTTTATTGTCTAGTTACCTTATATTGTAATTTTTTTTACCTTTTACCTCCCTAGGGAGGTGTATGTAATTTCTTTCTTATTACTAGTGAAGTAATATAGGTGTGATGGAGATAATACTCCAACACACAACATTCCCAAATCTTCTCTTCTCTTCTCCTCTCTTCTTCTCATCCATCTTCTTCAACCTTCTTCCTCCATCTTTCTCCTTGTTCTTTACATTCCTTAACTTCAAACTTGGTATCAGAGTGCACTTTGTTGGTTTGAGAGTTGAAATACCTTCTTGTTCCTTCATCTCTCTCTCTCTTTGGAACCCTAGGTTACAAAGAGGTTCCAAGGAAGGGATTCTTATGTGAAGTGTTTGAAGAAATCTTGCAAGGAGCATGAATGAAGACCATGGAGACATCAAAAGAGCATCTCTTTTGAAGGAATAGGCATTTGAAGCTCATCTCAAGCAAATCCAGCCATGGCCATGTTACCGCCAGCCTATTTTAATATTTTTTTTCTCTCTCCTTCATGCGGCCAGTGTTGCAGCTGAAGTTAGGCTCCTTTGGATCGCCCTAGGGTGTTCATTACCCCTCCCATGGTCTTGCTTCATACTTCTACGAGTTGGTGCTCCACAACTAAGTTTTTCCCTTGTTTTCAAGTTACCGCCAGCTTTTTTTCTCTGTTTAACCTGAGAAATGGTTCTATGATAATTTGGTAATGTAAAGGCAGGTTAGGGTAACCTAGCCCCAATTAACCCACAATGCAATAACTCTACAGCAGGGTACAAACCAGGTCCGACAATAGGACTTAGGATTCAGGTCAAACACAACTTTCAGCCACTTAAAAGGGACTGTAACTAGGGCCAAATGCAAGGCTGAGAATGCTCAGCAAACCCTGAGAACAGGGACTGATTTGGATGAGCAGAAACAGTAGGTCACCAAATTAGAAAGTAAAAGAAATAGGTGTGGAAACCAAACCAACCTGTAGAAAGTCCCCAAAGTCAGGTAGAGTGGAGAGAAGGTTGAAGAGGGGCTGCACTCCAAATTTTAGCCAATTCTCCCAAATTAGAAAGTTTGGAGAAAACTTGCAAACCAGCACTGCACTTGGACTCCAAGCTGGATCGAGCGTAGGGCTTATTGAAAGGAGGCTTTGCTGCAATTTTGGTGAAGTTCTGATAGATGAAAGTGAAGTTATGGAGGTGGAATGAAATAGACGGTTTGTGTTCTTGGTGGATTCCAGCCAATGGAATGGGGTAGAAGTGGGAATCGAATGGAGGGGATGGTAGTGTGAGATGATGTTCCAAAACTCTACAGGTTTAGATGAAGGGGAGTGGAGTTTCACAGCCTTGATGTTGTAGCAGAAATCAAGTCTCAGGGGCAGCAGCAGCCTCACTCGAATGGGTGCAGTGGCACAGCAATCTTCAATGGATCTTCTCAGCACCTGTGTTGATGTAAGGGGAAGCAGCAGCAGTAACTGTTGCAGCCACAGATCAGTGGTAGCAGCACTAAAGGAGCTCGAGTAAGGTAATGAAGAGGGGAAGAAGAGAAGATAGAAGAAGAGGGTAGGGGAATGGCTCTCTCAGCCTTGGCCTCTCACCCACAGCTATCTCAGCTGTTGCAGCACAGGAGAAATTCCCATACTCGATGGGTAAATTGGCCTGAGATTCTTTTCTCTAAATTCTCATCTTTCATTAAGATGTGATGCCTCTAATAGCTTAGGCAAGCTTACAATAGAATAGAAACTTCCCAAAAAAAAAAGCTAATCTAAAATAGAAACTACTAAATCCTAACTAAATAGAAGTTCACTAAATTAACTTGGCTTTATACTTCAGCCACAAATTAGAAACTATTAAATATGGAAACTATTAAAGTGCACCAACTCCAGCTGACCGGTCAAAGGAGGATCCTAGCAAAATCGCGGAGCATCTTCCTCTCAAAATTGGGGAGCATCTTTGACTGGTCAAGGGGGATTCTTGTCACAATCGTGGGGCATCTTGGACCCCTGCTGGGCTGACTCTAGCTGGTCCATCTCTGGCCCAAAGGGCGGCCTGGTCCTTTGTCTCTTCTTCTGGCCAGAATCTACATCATTTGGTTTCCTTGAAGTTGGTGCCTTATGATTGTTTGAGCTTCCTAGTGGTTGTATAATTGAAGCTATGCTTTAAAGGATTTGGTGGAGTTGCTTTTCTTTCAGACGTTTGCCTTGTTTGATTGCTGGACTGTGATTATCAATGTTTGAAAGGCTATTTTGAGTCTATTTGGGTTGAGACTATAGTTCCAATTTGAATTTTGAGTGTTCACCCCACTTTGCAAGCTTGATTTTACATCATGTCTGGGAAAAGTGGTTCAACAAAGGTTGTTTCGAGTAGTGCTCCTCCTACTCAGGTGCTTTTCGACAACCCCAACACTCAAATTTCCCTTGTAAAGGCAGACAATACCAACTACTTAGATTAGGCACATTCGGTGAAGCTTTCCCTCCGGAGTAGGGGGAAACTAGGGTATGTTACAAGCACCATCAAAACCCCCACTCTTGATGACCCAGCATATCAAAAATGGGAGATAGAGAACCCGACGGTTATGACTTGGCTTATCTTCTCTATGAAGCCTGAGATTGGGAGAAGATTTATGAGAAAGGAAACTGCCAAGGACACCTGGGATAGTGTTTCCAAAACCTTTGACCGCATTGGTGACTCGGCTAAGGTGTATCAACTTCACCAGAGGATCATTACAATGAACCAAGGGGATAAGTCTATTTCTGAATTTTATAATACTATCATTGGTCTATGGGAAGAGTATGATCATTATAGGGATCTTCAACCATCCAGCCCATAAGATGAAGCAAAGGTTTATCGCACCCTTGAGAAAGAGCATGTTCTTATTCTGCTTTGTGGCTTGAACCCGGAGTATGAGCCCATCCATATACAAATCCTAGGCAGATCTCTTCCATCCCTAGATGAGGTGTACAGTTATTTGTAGAGTGAGGAGACTCGGAGGGTAGCTATGGAACCTGCATCCTCCCTTGAGCCATCTACTCTTTCTTCTAGCTTCCAGAGAGATTGGCATGCTGGCGGCAAAGGCCAAGGCCCACCCCGTAGAGATGACAGAGATAAGCCCAAATGCAACCATTATGGGAGACCTGGGCATACTAGAGAGAGGTGTTGGACTCTTCATGGCCGTCCTCTTGGTGCACGTGGTGGATCTACTGGTGCACGTGGTGGCTGTAGAGGGGAGCTAGAGCACATTCTATGATGACTAAGACTGATACTCTAGAGTACCCACCTAGCATACAGGTTGATTCCAGCGTACTCACCAGGAAGGACATTGCAGCATTTCGCAGTTTCATGTCACAGTTGGAAGCAACCCATCTTCTACACCTACAATGCCAGATTCCTCATCATCCTCAGCTTTGCAGGCCTCTACATCCGTCCCTACTACGGCCCCATCTTGGGTCATTGACTCTGGTGCCACTGACCACATGACTGGTACTTCCCAATATTATGATTCCTACTCCATTTATTCTAATAGGAATAAGGTCGGATAGCTGATGGCTTCCTTTCCTCCATCTCTGGTAAGGGCAGTATTCCTATTACATCTTCCATTTCTCTTGATTCCACTGTTCATGTGCCTAACTTTGCCATTAATCTGTTGTCTGTGAGTCACCTAACTAAATCCTTGAATTGCTCTGTCACTTGTTTCCCTTCCCACTGGCTTTTTCAGGATTTGGGGACGAAAATGATTATTGACAGTGGACGTGAGGAGAAAAGGCTCTATCTTCTTGAACCTCGACCACCTTTTTTTGCCCATAGCTCAATCCTATATGTGTGGACGTTGTGATAGTAGTTTTGTGGATTCTATAATGTTATGGCATCGGTGTCTTGGTCATCCATCTTTTGTTGTAATGAGGAAATAGTTACCTCATTTATTTTCTTTTTTTTCTTCTTCCCATGTTTTTCAATGTGAACCATGTATGTTTGCCAAACATTGTCGCGCATCTTATCCGTATCAGGGTAATAGATCTATTGTTCTTTTTCACATTGTGCATACGGATGTTTGGGGACCATCTCCTACTACCTCTATTTTCTGTTGTCCCTACTTTGTTTCTTTTGTTGATGACTATTCCCGCACTACTTGGACTGTTCTGATGAAACATAAGAGTGATGTCTACGATGCATTTAAAATTTTTTATCAAATGATTCTTGTTTAGTTTAAAATTAAAATCAAAATTGCTCGTTCTGATAAAAGGGGGGAGTACATGTTTGGTGGCCTCCAAAACTTCTTTACTGATAATGGCATTATCCATCAGCTAGCGTGTATTGACACACCCCAACAAAATGGGGTAGCTGAGAGGAAAAATCGCCTTTATTGGAGGTCACTCAAAGTCTTTTATTTGGCATGCATGTTCCTAAGACATTTTGGTCTAATGCCCTTCTTACAGCTTCCTTTTTCATCAACCGCATAACTACAAAACTTCTTGGTCCAATATCTCCCTTGGAAACCTTGTCTCCTCAAGTTCCTGCTTTCTCTCTTCCTCCCAAGATCATTGGATGTGTTATGTTCATGTTAACAAATCTTCTCAGACTAAACTTAACCCCAAGGTTCTCAAATGCCTCTTTCTTGGATATTCTTCTAATACCAAAGGCCACAAGTGTTATCATCCTTCCTCCTGTCACTGTCTCCTCTCCAAAGATGTTACCTTCCTTGAATTTGTACCCTTCTTTGCTGCTCATCAACATCCTCTTCAGGGGGAGAATTGTGGGAGTGAAAAGGTTGCTAATGATATTCCCTTTCTTTCTCGCCTAACTATTTCTCCTTTTATGCTTGACATTGGTAAACATAAAGAAGTGGATGTGGTTGATATTGATAGTCAATCAGGTGTTGGTTCTAACAATACGAAGGAGTTAAATGTGTACAAAAGTGGCTACTGGAGGAAGAAGACCTGCCAAGAGTCCTCTTTGGGTCCACATCCTGAGCTCCACCATCCTCATGCAGGTGACAATTCTTCCATGCCTTCTGATTTAGACCTTCTTATTGTTGTTAGAAAGGGACACAGAGTTTGTACTAATCCTATAGCCCAATTTATTTCTTATGATGCTCTCTCTCCTACAGGTATTGCCTTTACTGTTGCCCTCTCTTTTGTTTCCATTCCCAAGAGTGTTACTGAAGCTATGTCTAACCCAAAGTGGAAGCAAGTCATGTCTAAGGAAATGATGGCTCTTGCAAAGAATAGTACTTGGAAATTGGTAGATCTTCCCAAGGGGAGTATACCAGTTGGATGCAGGTGGATCTACACAATCAAGTATCGATCTGATGGTGTGGTTGAGAGGTACATGGCAAGGTTGGTAGCCAAAGGGTACAGTCAGGCATATGAGATTAATTACCCGAAGACATTTGCTCCTGTGGCTAAACACAACTCTATAAGAGTTTTCTTATCATTGGCGGCCAATAAAGATTGGCCATTGTATCAGTTAGATGTGAAGAATGTCTTCTTCCATGGTGACTTAAAAGAGGAAATGTACATGCAAACCCCACCCGACTTCAAGCTTCCTTCAGCTGAAGGGAGAGTGTGTCTTCTCAAGAAAGCACTATATGGCCTCAAACAGTCGCCAAAGGCATGGTTTGAGAGGTTCAAACAAACTATTTTGAAGAATGAGTATTCCCAGAATTAAGCTGACCACACTCTATTTAGCCGGCAAGGTAATTAATGTTATCATCACAACTCTTATTGTTTATGTTGATGACATTGTAGTGATTGGAGATACAGAGCTGAGATAGCTAGGCTGAAGACCTACTTGTCTCAACAATTTGATATAAAAGATTTGGATCCCTTGAAGTATTTCTTGGGAATTTAAGTGTCAACATCCAACAAAGGAATCAACATATGTCAAAGGAAGTTTGTTCTTGATTTATTGAAAAAGACAAGCATGTTGGGCTGCAAAATAGCAAATTCTTCTATTGAGTAGAATCAGAAACTAGGAGAAGATTGTGGTCCCTCTCTTGTTGATGTCGGGAAGTACCAACAAACTAGGAGAAGACAGGCGAGTGGGAAAGCCCATCTATCTGTCTATGACTCGCCCAAATATTTCTTATGTACTGGGAGTGATGAGCCAATTTGTGCATGCTCCTAAGAGTGGACATTTGGATGTTGTATACCGCATTCTCAGATACTTGAAGTCCTCTCCAGGGAAAGGACTATTGTATGCCAAGCACAATCACTTGATAATAGAAGGTTTCACAGATGCCGATTGGGCTGGATGCATCTTAGACAGAAGGTCTACATCTGGTTATTGCACATTTGTGGGAGGTAACTTAGTCACATGGAGAAGCAAAAAACAATCGGTTGTAGCTAGATCCAGTGCAGAGGCAGAATTTAGGACTATGGCTCATGGAGTTTGTGAACTCATATGGTTACGACGAATGGTCCAAGAGTTGGGGTTTGACACTGAAGGACATATGCGGCTCTACTATGATAACAAAGCCACCAGAAGCATTGCTCACAACCCGGTGCAACATGGCAAAACAAACACATCGAAGTGGACCGACACTTCATCAAGGAGAAGATAAACTCTGGCTGCATTTGCATCCCTTTTGTGAAGACTAGTGATCAATTGGCAGACATCTTCACCAAAGGGCTTACTTCTCTCCAATTGGTACCTTTTACCTCCCTAGGGAGGCGTATGTAATTTCTTTCTTATTATTAGTGAAGTAATATAGATGTGGTGGAGACAATACTCCAACACACAACATTCCACCATCTTCTCTTCTCTTCTCTTCTCTTCCTCCATCTTCTTCAACCTGCTTCCTCCATCTTTCTCCTTGTTCTTTACATTCTTTAACTTCCAACTTAAAAAAATCAAAAAAAAAAATAAGAAAGGGAAAAAGAGTATACTTACATCTGCTCCTTGCACATGCAAAGCAGCTTATGGTAGGCTTCTATGATGACACTGATATATTTGATGTGGTCAGACCGCAATTCTTTTGAGCACCTTTGTTCAAGATACTTAGCAATCTACAACAAATAAAAGGAGAACAACACAATTTCAAGTAAGTAGAAGCCAATTATACTAATTAATCATAGGAGGTTAAATTATGTTGAAAGAGGGCAGTACCTTAGGAATACGGAAGGGATTCTTGGCAGCATATTCACATAACTTACCAATTTTCCGTTCATTTGGAGCACCTTCCTGCAAAATTAGGCAGCAAGACTTTATTCTTCTGGATTTTAAATATACAATTACGACTATTCTGTACTAATTAACACTATTTAAGGAGACGTGTGTCTCTTTCAAAGAAGGATACAAGATATCCAACATGGTAACCCTACAAACTCGACAGCCAAACACTTCTGTATTGGTATACCTTACTTATGTTCTTCATGTAGGGAATCATCTGAATCCAGCTTTCCTCTTCTAGCCACTACCTATAATATGCTTTCTTCAAAAGGCAACATGTGTGAACACAGCCATAGAATGACTGATAGGTGTGTTCTTGTTACATAGGCAAGGACAAGAGAGCCGCTCATCTTAACATTTAACATATACAATAAGTTAACCATCAACTGAATGGCTCAAGCTCATATTGAATTCTCTAACATCTTTCTTACATTTCACACTCATGTTTGAAAGATTTAGCTAAAGCTCAAAAAGTTAAAGCACCAGATAACATTAACTGATTTCACATTTTTCCCGAGTGAAGGAAAGGCTAGCCTAAACAATGGGCCCCACAAAAGAAAAAGCAGCCACAATTACATAAAAGTAATTTTTGCCAGTCATTTCCATGTGGAGTAGAAAGCATTTCATTCTGACAAAGAAGTTGAAACAATGGTAGTAACTGTAGTTGTAGTAGTAGGTGTATGGAAATCACTCTTATAATAATGCTAATAATATAAAAATAATGATATATCTGCAACAGATACATAGTTCACTATCTGAACCAACAAACCAGAAGTAGATTTTAGCATCCCATTTAGCTCGTTCAAATGCAAGAGAATCAATCGAGTACCTTAGGCAACATCTCACATTACAAAACCAAACGCCGCACGTTTATTGTGCAACAACCAGAGCATGGTATATTGATTCGTAAACAAACAAACAGCGTAGAAAAGATCAAATAAGAAGTTGGTAAGTACTCACAAGAGATTTGGGGAATATCTCAGCAAGCAGCTTCTTGTACCGTTTGACGGGTTGCCTGGATCTCGACCTGAAAGCAGGGCAGCAAACACACATGTTCCCGCAAACAGGAAGAATTCTTCGGGAGATAAAACCCATTCTCTGCAGAAATATTAAAAAAAAAAAAAAATTGGAAACGGGAAGAACTCCTCTTAGATCCTCCAGAACTTGAAAGTTAACAAAAGCAAGCAAAAACCCAAAATGCCGAACCGACAACGATATAGCTTAAATACTAAATAAGCAAAACCAAGTACGAACAGCAACTCAAGAAAAATGACCACCCCGGAAAAACCCTCAAGCAGAAAAGTTTTAACACTTCAATGTATACAATTTCTATCTCCTCCCAATTAAAAATGTAGGAGAAGTGGAGAACATACTCTGCTCTGCAGAAGCAGCTTCAGTTAGCAAAACCTTCCAAGAGAAGCAGGCGCGATATACGAGGAGAAGAGAGGGTGGGAAAAGTGGAATGGAAGAAATCGATCACGAGATAGAGTCAGTTTTATACTGGAAAAAATAAATCTGCTTCCTGTCAGAACTCGAAGGGAACAAAAATCCAACCTTTTTTTATGTTTATGGAATTTAAAAGCTCTCATGGTCTTGGCGGGCTTCAATTTAACCGGCTGTGAGCGGCTGTTTTATATTCTTCTTCTGTACCTTTTCTTCATCTTCTTTAATGGTGGATTGTGGAACTCTCTACTGTAGTACCGTTGTCACCTTGTATTGCAGAAATCAGTTAAAACTCTCAAACAGAAATTCTAATTTCTAAAGCCATTTTAATGGAGAACAATCTTGAATCAAAGTGGAAATCCAGGTGGCATTCCAAATTGTTCCTACGTGTTCTAAAACTCAATAGAGAAGTGACTGGTTTGGACATTGGACACGGAACAGAGCCAAAACTGAGAATTTTGTAGGGCATTGGGCTTTCGGGAATCATTGATTGGGTTGGTTCTGACCATGGTTTCAGTGCATGGTATTGGAACGGTTATCGGTAACGTAGAAAATCGATATAATATTGATACGATAGTGGCCTAGATCGACTGTATCGGACAAATTATCCCTTGATTTTTTAAAAAAATAAATTTTCGGATCATTTTACCCCTTGTTCGTACCTTGCCACCGATATGATATTGACTCGGTATCGATATCGGTGACTAGCAAAACTGATATGTATCACCCGATACAGACGATACGATACCGATACTTAGAACCATGGTTCCGCTTCAAGGTGGAATGTTGGGTTCCAGATCCTCTACTACCGAGTTGCCCGATAGGACCGTGTTGCACAGACACAGCAAAGTGGGAAATGACTACCTTACCTCTGTCCGAGCAAGGGTAAGGCAATCATTTTCTACCTCACCATGTCTGCACAGCTTGGTCCTACTGAGCTGCTCAGCAGTAGAGGATCCAGATCCCCTTCACAATAATGAGAAATTGATAGAATTTCTGTATGCGTCCAAAGGGTAAGAAAACCCTTTGAATTCAATAAGCATGGTATCAGTCACCTGCAAAACTGATATGGTATCAACATGAATCAGCTGTATTGGACATATTTGCCTTTGATTTAAATTTTTTAACGGTTTTATCCCTTAACTATACCGTTTCATTGATACGGTATTGGGATTGGTGATTAACAAAACTAATATGTATCACTTGGGCGATACGATACTTTCACCTTAAACCATGTGAATACTTGACAAGCAAACCTTGGATCAATCGAAGCAATCGAAATCGATCAGACCAAATTGAATTTGACTGATGGAATTCTTTAATTGGTTCAATATCAGTTTTGGTTTTTAAGATCCATTAAAAGCCAAAGCGATAAGATCCTTAACGAAACTATTAGACAACCACCGCGAAGAAGATGAAGATGAAGATACACATGGGATGACAGAGAGTTATGTGGAAGGATTTTTCTTTTTCTTGGCGTAATTGTATCAAGTATTTTTATGGTAACCTTAATTATATAAACCGGTAACTTGTATGGTTAGTATTGATATAAGAATGGAAAACTTATCTAATTCAATTGGATTTTTTAAAAATTACTTTAAATTATATCGAAGGTCATTAGTGAATGATCGTGTTAGAGCGAAACACCAATCAAAGCACGAAAAGAAACAAGAACAGAACAAGATGACACAGAGATTTAACATGATTCACACACCAGTATAGTGTGCTGCATCCACGGGTGAAGGCGAAGCTGTTTCACTATGTAAATCGGAGAAGGTTACAATGGAGAACTCTCAAGAACACCTAAAACAGCGTTGCTGCTCTCTCCCTGAAACCCTAAAACGAAAACCCCCCAAATCTTACTCTCTTTACAATAAACCGGGTAAAGAACATAAATACTCCTCCATCGGATCCTGATCGATCCATCGGGTCGGATCAAACCATAGCCAGGTCCTTCGCTACCATAACAAATCTCAGAAAAAGTTTCATTCGAATCACCACAAAAAATGTCAGAGCGGGTCATTCTTAGAAACTGGTCCAAGAATTCAAGACATGTATATAACAGCTCCCAATCATACATTTTGAAGGCTGCCTCCGTGGAAAATGCACCATCGTTATTTCTCCCATAAAAAAAATTATCAAGCATCCAAGATCAAAATATTTATACCAATTTAACAGTTCTAGGTGTTATAACTTTTTTCGTTTAGTTTGATACACCTGATCGCAGCCGCAGGGTGAGTGAGAGGAGATCGGGATTCAGGTCCGGAAGCAGGGTCACAGAGGGATCTTTGTCACCTCCAGTTGGCCGCCTGGCCCAGTTCCCCAAGTTCCTCTAACAAAGGGGGGCTGAAATGACCTCTCTTCTCATGCCCAAACACTCTGCCCGGGTGGGGTCCACCATCCCCCTATTAGAGGAACTAGGGAACTAGGCCGGTCAGCAAACTGGAGGAGATAATTTTCCGTCACAGAGAGGACGTCACCGTTGCCACTGAAGAGTCGTGAGAGGGATGAGTGAGATAGTGAGGCACGAGATAGCATTTCCATATCAGGTTAAAGCTTGCGGGTTAAAAATTTAGATTTCAAACCTCACTGTTGGATCATCGTACTCCACATGTCGCCATTTTAGATGGGAATGGGGAGGGGAATTGGGTTGACAGAACTGGAAATGATAAAAATCCGTAAGGACGAGACCATTTAAATTGCGAAAATGATAAAAATCCGTAAGGACGAGACCATTTAAATTGCAAAAATTATCATCTGCGATTCCCTGTTTGATACGGTTCCCTAGTGCCTCAAATAAGAAGAGATGGACCCCCCCCCCCCCCACCCCCCACCCTTTTAAGAGAACCGCAGGTGATTAAATTGGTGTTGACGCTCAAACTTGGAGATGGTTGCGGTTCTCCATGCACTAGAATGGAGTTCCCCGTTGATTTTGAAGATTTCCCAATCCATAATCTTTCTCCCAAGGCTAGTGTTGGGTAAAATAGGACCAAAATGCTTTTAATTTTCAAGTATTTTGCTCAAAACATTCTTTTAATTTTTTCAACACCATAGCAACCAAAGTGTGGTATTTAGGTTCAGGCATATATAACTTAACAGTAAAGTATACGTAAGGCATTAGTACTCTGTTCTACAGATCTGGAAACACAAGTCCACATCGGATGTGTGAGTGTGGTGTGTGTTGTGTATATCCGCCATTCTACGGTCCTAAAAGTCGATTAACCTTTGAGATTGGTGTGTGGTTTATTTGATTACACTTTCATCAAAAACAAAAACTAATAAATGCACCGACGGCGAAGAAGAGTACTAGGTAATAAAATTGGACATGTCAAAAGGATAATTTTTAATCCCAAAAAATGCCTAGATGAAAGTCACAAAAAATGTGTGTATATCCGCCATTCTACGGTCCTAAAAATCGATTAACCTTTGAGATTGGTATGTGGTTTGTTTGATTACACTTTCATCAAAAACAAAAACTAATAAATGCACCGACAACGAAGAGGAGTACTAGGTAATAAAATTGGACATGTCAAAAGGATAATTTTTAATCCCAAAAAATGCCTAGATGAAAGTCACAAAAAATGTGTGCTCATGAGCTAAGAGCATATAAGAATTCAATAGATAGTAATGGCATAATGGCATAATAGGATTTGTACAGACAATCAAACCTGATGGAAGTAGAGTTGCTAGTCTTAAGAGTTTTTTCGCTACAAAGCTGACCTGAAAATTAAAAGAATACTTGTAATGATATCTATATTTCCCAGGTGACGTCGACCCAGTTTGAAATTCGTTACCGGGAAGTATAAAAAAAAAACAAAAAGGAATGACTGAATGAAAAATTTAAGAATTTGCTAGCCAGGCAAGGCCAAGATGAAAAGAAAACCCCCAAATCTGATTAATGGGGACAAAAAAGGGAAGGGAATAAGAAGGTTCTCGGCTGCATAATTCAGCATTTCGATACCTATAAATGAACTCTCACACAAACAGAAATAAGTCAGTAAGCCCAGTCCAGATATATCTTTAATTTTCAACAAATGAAACAGACATCTAATCAAGCAATATCGGAGATAAACCTCCATTTAGTAAACGGACCACCAGATCCACTAAGGCTATGTTTCCAAGTACAAGACTTGTATAACCTACACATGAGCAAGAAATAGTAGGGGATCTAAGAAGCATATCAGGTGGTACAGTGTCATCTTGATGTGGTGTAAATCATCAATATAGTGAATATGAAGCATAACCAACAGCAGCCTTTTAATACCAACAGCAGATCAATTGATGATCAACCGTAAGTGAAAACAATATACAGACAGCAGTTTAATACCAATAACAGATCAAGAACATCAATAGCAACTCAATGATAGCATTCCTATTGAAGTAACTGATTTATATAAAGGTTATCTATAAGCCTGCTATAATGTCCAAATCAAAATGACAGTAATCATGTTCGAAACCATTTAACCCAATACCACAAAAAAGCTGAAAACCATATAGATAAAGTAAAAGTAAAAGTAATGATGTCCGAAACCATTTAACCCAAACCATAAGCATGCTATCGTTCATCCTTGCCCACCTAAAAACCATATATAACCCAAATCCACAAAAAGCTGAAAAGTTCATGACTCGTTCATCAATCTTCATTGATGTCCTTGCTATCTGGCATATACAATTCCAATACCTTCGGCTTGTCTTACTCAGTTGCTTTCAAGAAGAGATTGACTACGTTCTTCCTTTCCATTAAAAACTGTTTCGCACACCCTGACCATATTGATGTGGAGTTAGTCTCTATTAGAGGCTTGCAAAAGTTGTAACAGTCTACTACTATCAACATCATTAGCAAATGATTCTACAATCATATGTAATCAACAAGAACTTCATCAATAACATTTAGACATGGCAAGAAGTTTCTTATTCCCAGTTCATCAAATTTTTATATTGATTTGGCTTTTTCCTCAACTGATCATTTTGGGGTGACAAGGATTGTTTCTAAGTTGAGGTGGTTTTACTATGAAAGCATAGCAAGTATAAAGTATGGGACTTGGAATTTCAACTGCAATCCTGAACTTCTTTCTCATCATTAAACAGAGCCAAGCACCAGAACCACTACCACCTACAATTTCAGATGAAATGCTGAAACCAGCACACAGTGTATTCACAACTCAACTCCACCACCTCACCACCCCTTACCCCCTCCCCAATCCCACCAAAAAAAAACAAAAAAAACTTGAGAAGATTATGTTCTTTTTCCCTTGCCCACTCTACAATCAACTCTTGCACTCCGAGCATTTCTTAACCAAAAGGTTTGTTATTTTTAACAACAACACTAATTGTTTAAAAAACTACAAGTTAAGGGCATGGATCTGAAGGTAGAATGAAAACAGGGACAGCTTAATAGGAAAAAGAATCTCATTGATAGATCCAGAGCTCCAAAGAATATCTCATGGGACTGATAAAACATGGGTTTACACCAAATCCTGGCAATAATAGTTTTATTCCTTGTTTGACTACAAGTTGTGAGACCCAAGATAATATATATGAGAAATTAGAATCCGAGTAATGGTTGCAGCTTTCAGATCCACAACAAAATGTACTATTACCAACCAATCTCTGCATTCAAAAATAACTCCATTCCAAATCATAAACCAGTCACTGGATTAAGAAACAAATTAACCATCTAAATTCTGCTTATCAAACTAGTTACTCAGGCTAGAACTACTCTGTCCAGAAGGTTTGGACCCTACATCAAATTACTCTGAACCAAAATGTAACCAGAGGTGCAACACTTTCCAGATGTTAGCTAATGAAAAGATATAATGAATAAATAATAAAGCAAATGCAGAATAATCAATTCCAGCTGAGAGCAATCTAATGAGATCCATATCTTGCACAGATCGAGAAAGCCTAAACCCAGAAATTGATACTCCAAAAACCTAAAATCCAAAATGATGTCCTCGCCTGAGAGAGATAGAGCGACCAAGCAAAAAAGTAAGAGATTCAAGGTTAGTTAGTTACCTTCCCAACAAATTGAAATCTGAAAAAAAAAAAAAAAAAAAAACCCCCTAAATCAGAGAGACAAAGAGACCAAATAACAAGTGAGATAGAGTGACATAGCTCAGTAAGCTTGTTTTATTAGGAATAAGTCTAGGGTTGGGTTATATTTGGACCTTTGATCCCATGGATTTTCTCTGTAATAGGTCACTTTTATGGACCTAAAGAAGGGGTACATAGGCATAGTACAAATTCTCGTTTCGTCTCGGTTGATATCTCGGAAGCTTCGAGCATTTCGGTCGAGCCAAAACGAGATGGCACATCGAATTGGAAAAATACAATATTTCGGTTGAAATTTCGGCGAGATGTCAAAATTTTGACTGTTTGTAACATGTGGCCGAAATTTCGGCCACATGTTACAAACCCCAAGTATAAAAACGACATATCTCATCAGTCTCGGCCAAAATTTCGATTGAGAGCTCTCTGGAAGTGCCATTTCGCCATTTTAAGCTGGTTTTTCATGCTTTTGTACTTTCTTCTTTGATTCTTCGCTGCATCAATGCCAAAATCACTGGGAAACACATCATTGAAGCTTTCTAGCACATCATTGAGGCTTATTCTACAATTTTAGGAAACCATATTCTCCAAAAATCTTTTTTTGAGAAAAAAATGTCAATACATATTGGTTAGTGATGAATTTATTATATGTTAGACACTGGAGGCTGATCTACAACCTCACAGTATCGCATTTTTTTCCTATATATATATATATATTAGATTTTTTATTGTTCTGTTTCAAAATTTTGAATTTCCTACAGCAAAAATCTAAAAAAAAAAATAGGGGTTATGAAAATTGTATGTAGATTAATTAAATATATGTTAGACACCATTGGGCGATCTACGGCCTCACGGTGTGAAAATAGGGGTTATGTAAACTATATGGGGATCAATTAAATATATGATATGACTTATGAGTCGTTGACTTTATGTTAGGTAGAGAATTTACTTGTTGAAATTGCTTATTAATTATCATGTCCTCTAGTATGTGTATGTGTAATTAATTAAGTTATACATTAGGATTCGACCGTATAATGCCAATCAAGGGTACAAATCCAAAACACCACTTTGGGTGACTATTTTTGCAATTTGAACATATAAATGAGTTTATATAGCCTAAAACATGGTTTCCATGAAGTTTCAGGCCTTAATTTAGCCTAAAACCAATCGAAACCTTGCAGGAAAAATACCAAATTTCGGTCGAAATATTTGAAATTTCGAGTATTTCGGATATTTCAGTCAAACCGAAACACCGAAACGAAACAAGATTTTAAACCTTGTACATAGGTTGCATACGAGATTAGCTCTATACTCAGTTTATTTTCATGTTTTAGTGTTTTAAATTGAACCGGTTAAACCGCTGGTCCAATTTAAGTGATTTTAAAATATTCTTTTAGAATAAAATCTTTTTAACTTGAGTTATATTTTAGGGTCCACACCTCTCCACGAATTTTAGAGAGGGAGTGTTTTGTATTTAGACATATTCCTAGGCTGCATAGGAATTTAGGCATTTGGCCAATATAAATAAAGCTAACCGTGGGGCTCCTCTTTACCTCATTGTTTTTAGAAAATTCTGCTCAAGCTGCTCTGCAACTTTGACCTCTCCCTTGGAGAATGTCTTGTGTTTGATCAAGGCTGGTGGGATTGGTGTTTGATCCAATCAACACCTTGCAATGTGAAGCCCGAGGGGTTCGTTGGTGGGATTGGTGTTTGATCCAATGGACACTGTGCGGTGTGAAGCCCGAGTGGTTCCTCTCAAGTTCTACTTTCAAGTTTCTATCCAATATTCAATTTTTATTCAACTCTTGCATTCAATCAAACAAGCTGCTGCCAAGGATTCCCTGCACAACAATAAGTTTGAAACATCCCCCATCCCCATACTTCTTCTTCTAATCCTCTACATCCCCAACCCTAAGTATACCCCTTTTGTTTCCACTTTTCTCCACGTTCTCAATTCTGTCCAGACTTATCCTTCCATCAGAAATTCACCAAATTTAAACCACAACACCCCCTTCCTACCCTACACTCGATCCATACTTCTGCCGCTTTTCATCCAACCAAACCCTAGATTCTCCATCTCATAGTAAAACCCAAAACCCTAAATTTACCACAGACCAAACCAGCCATCAGTTCTTCCCCAAATCAGGATCGAACCTTCCCCTCCTCAACTGGGAAACTCGATCTGAGTTTGATCCCCAAACTCCCACTCAAAACCTAGAAAACCCCACTTCCATTAAACCCCATAGACCCTAATTTCTGCCCAGCCCAATCTAACCATCAGAACCTCACCCAAAGCTGACCAAGTGCTCTATTCTCCCTAGGGAACTAATGTAGAAGGGGTTCAAGTAAGAACCACTCTACAAGAGGATTGTTAATAGTTGCAACAGATCGTCAATAATGGAAGCAAATCAAAATTAGAAGGTAAATACCAAAATAGAAGGTAATAAATACTAGGTAATCCAACCAGCAGTTTGGTGTCAAACTTGGATCGAATGGAGCAGGAAGTGAGGAGAACCTTTGCTGGAAATCACAGCCAATTACAATGGCTAGGTTGAGAGACACGAGGCTGACACCAAAATAGAAAGTTAAGCCCTGCAGGCCAAACTAGCCAACAACTTGAACTCTAATCTGGATCGAGTGGAGGTCTTGAAGGGATGAAAGTTTGCTGCAAGTTTGGTTCAGTTCAGATGGACAGAAGTGGAGATATGAGTTGGGAATGAAAATAGAAGGTTGGTGCAATGGTGCTGTAGAACAATCCAGCCAATAGAAGGGCCTCCAACAGGGATCAAATGGAGTGTCTGGTGGTGTGATTCAGCTCTCCAAATCCCAACAGATTCTGATGGAGGGTGGTGAAGATATGGGATTCAGAAGTTGCAGCAAAACATCAACTTGCAGGAGCAGCAGCAGTCTTCAATCGATTGGTAGCAGCAGTAGCAGTCTTTGGAATCAATTGAGGATGGATTCTGATCTTCAGGTTGAGTTCTCAATGAATTGTTGGAGTCACAAACTAAAGCAGCAATGGAGATCGAGTAGGGGTAGGAGAAGAAGGGGGTAGGGAAATGGCTTTCTCAGCCTGGGTTTCTCACCCACAGCTATCCCAGATGTTGAACAAGGGTTTTACACCCATAATCGAGTGCAAGAATGCCTCAAAATTTCATTCATTAATTCTGTCAATCAATTACAATAGCTGCCTTTATATAGACTGAGGCTAGGCTACAAAAATAGAAAGTACAACTTAACAACTGTTTGGAAAATAGAAACTAATGAAAATAGTAACTAATGGAAATAGAAACTGAATAAAATTAGAAACCACTAAAGGCTTTATAACTCAGCCTTTCTAAACATGCAAAGATAACCAAATTAGAAACTGTCTAATATAAACTGAAAATAGAAACTAAACTATGGCAGCATTAAAATAGAATCTTCCTTCACTTGATGGGCCCACAAGATCTTCTAAAAATATTCTCACCAAGGCAAAACAAGGGGCTGTGACACTGTTCACATGAACAGTAACGTAAACAGTGTTTTGACCTCTTTTTCTTCATATTTCGATCTACATCATGAACAGTCAATCCAACCTGGTTCCAATTCCCTCACTCTAAACCCTAGATCCTTCCAATTTCCACTTTCCAAAAACCCAAAATCCGTAACCCTAAACCTAATTTGCTGTTAATTCAAGTTTACACACTTCCGCCCATCAAAACATCTCAAGACCTTCATTGATACACTCCCCAACACCTGCCTAGCCTAACCAACACCACAACCCCTAACCCTAATTTTGACCCTATATTGACCTTGTCAGATCACCAGTTCATATCATCCTGGTTTACTAGCTCCTAGTTGGTCTCCTACCAATCTAGGACTACATTAGGGACAGAGAGACAAAGAGAGAGAGAGAGAGAGAGAGAGAGAGTGAGAATGAGTTTGGGAAGAAGCCATACCGTTGCCCCGAGTCGCGTTGTGTGAGGTTGAGCCGCGGTTCTCTTCTTTGAGGGCGATTACGCCGACTTGAGCCCTGGTAGAAGCAGCATTTTTATTTGAGGACACCTCAAATGGAAAATTTTAATTAGAAAACACCTATGTAGGTGAATTCTACCTGATGTAGATCAAAACATGAAGAAGAAGAGGCCAAAACAATGTTCAAGTGAACAGTGGTGTCACAGCCCCTTGATTTGGCTTGGTGGGAATATTCCTAGAAGAATCGTGGGGCAGAACAGTCTTTAATTATTAGCTACTTCAAGTCTTTAAGTGAAGGGTATAAATGTCAATTTCATTTGAAAATTTTTGAATTGCAAGTGCTGGCTGACTGGCATCTTTGGTGGGGACCACATGAAGATTTCGGCTGCACCTTTTGGAGAGTGCAAATTTTATTTTGTTGTTATTTTCTTTCACTCCTAGTTATTTAAAAAGTAGTTTCTATTTTCATGTTGCAAGTCTATTATGTTAAGTTTCTATTGTCTTTTAACTTGAGGTGCAAGCATAGCCCTCTATATATTTGTAATGGCTTTTAGAAGCCCCCCACGATTTTACAGTTGAATGAAGATTGCTTTTGGCAAATTATGATTCCTTCCTCAAGTTTTGATTGTGACTGAAGGGTTGAGAAAACTGGCTGAGAGAACCGAAGCATCTTTAGTCTTCCCTTCTCCTATCTTCTTCCTTTTCCTACTACCCTGCTTGACCTCTGTTGGTGACTGCTGCTGCCTGTGACTGTTGCTGCTACTGAAGATCACCATCCGAAGACATCCCTCCACTTCAACTGTTGTTGCTGCTGATAGATCATTCAATCGAAGCTGTGGCTGCACCCCCGCAAACCCCTTTGGCTGCAAGTTTCTAATTTCATAACTCCTCATCCCATCAACAAACCCAGTTGGGTTTTGAAGCACACCATCCCCCGTTCATTCCCTCCACTCGATCCTCACTTCCACCCCATTCCACTGGCTGAAACCTTCTATTTTCATTCCACCCTCATAACTTCACTTCTACTCATCAGAACTTCACCAAACTTGCAGCAGAGCCCTCTCTCCATAGATCCTACACTTGATCCAAGTTAGAGCCCAAACTGGTGGCTAGTTTGGCCTACAGAGAATTAGTTTCTAGTTTGGTAGTTGCTGTCATATTTTCCAGCTCAACCATCAGAATCAATTGAAACTTTCAACAGTGTTTCTATCCTATACAAGCATCATTCAATCCAAAGCTGGGAGAATTCCTTTGGCTGGTTTGGTTGATTTCACAAACTTTCTAATTCTGTCTCTTGTTTCTATTTTGGATTTGTGGGTTTTCTTGGGACTATAGGGTTAATTTAGTCTTACATTTCTACCCTAAGTCGCCTTTTAGAATAAAAACTTAGTTCCATAGGTTCACATGCTTCTGCTTTGGTTCACCTCAAATAGCAACCAAACGGTTTAAATAAATCGAGTTTACGTTTCTACGAAAAGACTTCCCGTAGAATTAGTGAACCAAACAACCCCTTTCGGCATTTCATCGAACACCTAATGGGCATCCAAAATCAATAACAGCAATGCACAGACGAATGCAAAACCTTTTTTTCAGCATTTCATCAAACAACTCATGGGTAAAATTTGCCGACGCGGTTGATTAGCAAAATCTGCATGAGAATTTAACCTCTCTCTGTTCAGGACTCCCAATTGTTCGGCTCCAGAGAGATTCAAAACTCACCAATTCAATTAAGCATTTGATATTCATATTTGGATACTCTCCCCTCTTCCCTCCTGCATCCACTCTACTCCACCAGAAGTTCTTAATTTCATATTCAGAATTACTCCTCTCTCTTTTTCAACTTCAATCAACTCCATTATTATATACATATAAGAACAAGATCTGGGTATTTGATTCCTGCATTTAGTTTTTACTTCCACCACATTGGGTCTGAAGTTCTTAAACCCTTTTTTTCTCCCTTTTCATCGTCAATCAAGGGCTTCAGATTACATTTGTTTGCTTCTTTCGAAGAGGTACCTTTTAAGCCTTCATAATTAATTTCTTTCCGTAGATGCAGTTGGTTGCGTCACTCTCACAACTCCCTCCATGAGTTCAAATTGTTTCCACCTTCTAACTTTTTACTGTTACTCTCCATAACGTATCCATCTTTAGAACCATCCCATCCCATCTTTGGTTGATCTTGGAAAACGATGAAGAAATCAATCCTTTTCGTTTCATTGATTCTTCGGTTGATACGCCTAGTTTCCTGTGGCATTTTTGTGTTGGACCATTGGGAGAATGCTTAGACTCTACTCGTCTCTTCTCATGTTGCGAATGTTGTGCTACTAATGCAAAATCGACCTCGAACCAGGGAGAAACCAGTGAGACATTGATTGCAGCCAGGATCAACACGATAAGGAGCAAATTAAATGACAAACTCTTTTTTTTTATTGCTGTTTTTCTATTACACATGAATGAAGAACAGAAAGGATAAAGAAAAAGAATAAAGGGATATAGAAGGGGTGATAGGATCAGCTCTCTCAGCCAGGCTCTCACCAGCCCATCGTCCTCTCACCTACGGTCTCTCACAGTTGCCGCATCTCATAGCTTCAACCATAACTCTTTTCTCTTCAATTTCTGTCCTCTTCTGCTCACCACATACGCCTATTTATAATAAACCAGTTACAAAACAACCCAATCCCAACCTAATTAAGAAACTAAATAATCCTAGAAAATAGAAACCAAACTTGATTGCAATTAAATACCCTACAAATCAGCAAATCAGTAACTAATAAATCAGGAAAATCTTCACATAGGAGGCAGGCCGATAGCTAGTATTACTCCCAAATAAGACTGATCGATTGGGCCAGAAATTGAACCAAACTAGGCTGGTTCGATGGATTTAATTAAACCCAGAATATGGGATTAAAAAAAAAACCATAACCAATTGGAGCTCCTCCATCCCAAGTCGTTTCTGCATCAGCTGTTCACAGATTTACATTTTATCGTCGCTGCAGATTCGCCTGAGATCCCACCAAGCCACCGACTCCAGCCCCTGAAAGTGGAGGAACCCACTCCACGTGCTTTTAGAACAAGGCATTTTCATTGTCTCAGAACGTGGAATGGGTCATACGGTGGGTTCCAAAATTGGACGCATTCCAAGATCCAAGTACCAAAAATGGATACCAAACACTAATTTTATTACCTCAGAATGCTTGCTAAGCTTGGAATGCATACCAAACACAGCCTTAGTTATTTGATTTAAGAATGCCACCAATTTTTATTTTTTTTTCTTGTGTGTGAAAATGTCACATTTTGATAGAAGGTCTGGTTATCATGTCTCAGTTGGGTTTTTGCTATTAGCTCCATCTTCCACTACCTTGGTTTATGAGTAAAACGTCACTATTCTTTTTCCTGTTTTCCTGTGGACTGCATATGGGGATGTAAAGTTTACTATTTACCATATTATATCTATAGTCCATTCAATCCCATAAAGCTGCATTGTTTTATTGGAGCAAGCAAAGGATTTTGAAAGTATTTTGGAATGATCGTTTTGGTTGGAATGTCTGGTTACACTTCCTAAAAAGGTTTAGGATGAAGTGGTCTTTCCCTGATACTTGCTGACCTTGATCAAAGGGTGGAATGAAAGCTTTCTGTATCATATGAAACATGTTTTAATTTTTTTGGAGCAGGCACGTTGTTATGGGTGGAGGAAACTGGTCTTCTTACCTCTTTGAGAATGAATGCTCCCCGCTCCCCCTCCCCCAAATAAGAAAGATTTAAAAAAAAAAAAAAAAAAAAGACAGGTGGGGTGGTTAGTCAGATCATCTTCTTATTGCTGGTCCTCCAATTTCTTAATCTGTTTTTGGTTTGGGTTTCCTCTTTTTCTTTTTTATTCTCAGTGAATACCTAAATTTAGGGGGAGGACTTCTTGCTGGTTTTGCAGGACCCAAGGAAAAAGGAAAAAGAAATACCAAATAACAACTAAAGACTCATTGGTAGATTTGAAATCCAATCAGCCCTAATCCTACTAGAGAAATTACTATAAAAAGGCCCTGATGCAGGACAATCATGGGGTAACCCTAAGTACCAAGTTGATGTATGAAATCCATCCACTTGGAGTTGATCTATGAAATCCATCCATCATATTCTAAAGAAAATAGAGGATAGGATGGGTTCAGGTATATGTTTTAATGAGTCCTACTTCATGTAGGATACTTGGAAATTGTACCTCTAGAGTTGAGATTTCAATAGAAGCAAGTAAAGGGAGGTGCAGTTAGGCTAGTGTCGATTATTATTGCTTCTGGACAGGTGCAGCAGGTTGATGGGTTATATAAGCAGTTATCTGGGGATTTGGCTTCTATAGTTTCAATCAGTTGGCTGAAATTGGTTAAAGCTTGAAGGCTGAGGAGCTATAGATTTGAGAGATTCAGTTGGTAGGGTCATTTTTCCGTTTTAGTATCAACCCTACCTTTTAATGAAGGAAAATCTTTTGCATGTCTCTTTAAACTTGATTCAAGCTGGAGTTTGGGTACCAACTCATTTATTTAAGGGGTTGTCCTTCTTGTTGTATTTGTTGTTTCTTTCATTTGCCCCAGCTGCACCCCATCCTAATAGAGAGGAGTTCTAGTGGTTGGGCCCTGTTCAACAAGAGAACAGACTAAAACACTTGGTGTTCATGGATTTATCATTTTAGGTTTGTAAACTGAATTAATCTTATATAATATGCTTTGCCTTCATTGTTGTCTTTAAGAGTTTAGACAAAGTTCACTCTCTGGTGGCTGTTATTTGACTTTTGGATTTCTTTCTGATGCTTTTTTCAGGACACCATTCCTCAACTTTATCTTCCATGTGTTTGTTAGCAGCATATTCTTGTAAAAAGAAAGCGTTGTTTTAGTCTTCTTGGGATTGAGAAAGCATTACAGTTTTCTAGATCTATATTCATCCTGAGTTTTAGTAGGCTCTATCTCTTTTTTTATATTAATGAGTCTTGAAATTTTAACTTTATATGTTTGCTTTTGTTGGAAAATACTATCTTGTTGATTCTGGATATACACATACGCCTGGGTATATGGCACCTTTCAGGAATATTCGATATCATCAAGTCCAAATATCACCATACTAAATAATATGACTGAAAGAGTCAGTTTCAGTATACTCTGTTAGTAGGGGTGGTAGATCGACACATTTGTACCCACCTGCATTAAATATAAAAAAAAAAATGGCACAAAGAATGTAGCTAACAACATGAAGCACATAGGAGATTAAATGTCATTTCAATTTATGAACAGATTCTGTTTGAAAAAGCATTCCCAAAAAAAAGTGATGATAAACTTCCATCATAAAAAGCCTACTGCACACTACTTTTAGGTTTGGCTTCACAAATTCTATTCCTGCAGTCCCTCTATGTAGAGAAAAATCTACAGTTAGTTTATAAGTGGGTCAGCCTTCCTGTCTCTCACCACCACATAATGCCAAGCCAATTCAGCATAATGATATATATATATATGTATACATATACCAGAAGTAGACCAAATACGGATTCGAAAGCTAACCTGGAGATTCTCCAAGAGATTCTAGCAATGTCTCTCTTAAGACGTGCTATTTCTACTTTCTTTTCTTTTATATTTGAAGCCACAAATGGAATTATGCTTTCATGACAAATATAAATTTGATCACATAATATAGTTAATTCAGCTTCAGATGAGGTGATCAAATTTCTTATAATACCTATTTCTTCTCTAAGCTGATCAATACAATACATTAGCAGATGAACCATATAAATGAATAGTAAAATATTTTTAGATGAACAGTGACATGAATAATGCCAACCAGCTTGAATCCTAACTATGGAAAAAAATTATTCTATCAAACCAATAAACTCCATATATATTAGAATTCACACTTACATATGAATTGTACAATAAGAATCCGACTGAGAAGAAAGACAAAAGCAAACAGAGGGAAGAAATTCCACAAGTTGGAGAAGACACTCGTAGTCCGAAAACACCGTTTAAATTACAGAAGAAACATTGTCACTCATACAGGAATAAGAAAATACACTCAGACACTTGCACACTTACACATCAAGTAGATCGTTCTGAGTCTGAAGATGTTGAGACATTAGAACAAGAACTCCAAGGAGCACAAGTTAATAAAGTTATGTATGGACGCAAAACTATTCCAGTAGCTCCAACCAATATATAATATATATATATATATATTTCAGTATTTTCACCAAGCAGTTCTGATAAGTGCAGCTTCTTCACTCTAATGTGTAGTCTAACAAGAAAAATAAGCATATTTCCAAAAGCCCTTTCAACAGTCTAATTAAATGGAAAATAATGAATGCAGAAAGCAAGGCTCACTGCTTAACTCTTATTCAAGTAACTTAAATCTGATTCACATGGAAAGACCTCAAGTAATTACAACTAACAGGTAAATTATATGTGTGCCCCTTTCATATCACCCAAGTGCATTAGTATTTAGAGCTAACAAAGGAAAGGCAATTCATGTCTTCACCCTACTTTTCCTTTAGTTTGAATGCAAACAACTTGAAACTTTGATTGATTGCATTACGACTTTAGACGGTTGCAAGAATGGAATAATCATTCATGGGAATTTTTTAGATGAAACTATAATTGATAAGAGCAAGAGTGTAAACACACAAACTAACGAAGCAGGAACAACTGTAAACATGATATAGTAGCTAGCTTGAAGTGTAATTCTGCTCTACCAAATTACCTCTGTTTCTTCCTCTCTTTTTTTATTCAGCTCCATCTTTGACATCAAGTGAAATGAGACTCCCAATGCTTACTATTTGCCAGTTGCCACGACGTGTAAGATTACTAGCCCTTCCATTATGGGGATCATAAAGCACCAGCATGCCTAAACGCTTCTCCACCCCTGGACTTGTCTCGAGTAGAACTTCACCCTTCTTTGAATAGCATATAGGCCTGATGTACTCATCAAAATACCCTAACACCGTTCGTTGTTCGATCGAGAACTGTTTCTCCCAAGAGTCCCTCACGCCATAATCTTTCATCACCCACAGCTCGACATGGACCCTGGAGAAGTTACAGAGCATGCAAAGTTGTCCTCCTAGAACCCCGACGGCCATGTTAAACTTATTGTCCACAAAATGGGGCAGTGGCACCTCTCGATACACATCATCTTTAACGTCAATGGAAACAATCACATTGGGGGCAGTGTTAGGTCCCATGACTCCCGTCTTGCGCTTTGCAACCCAATGAAAGGCAGAATTAGTAAAAATCCCAAGTCTGTGTTCGATGCTAAGGAAGGGAATGCCCTCTACTCTTCTCCATGAGTTGGTGCTGAGAGAGTAGACCTTCACCTCTGAGACAATGTACTTACTGTCATCAAAGAGACCACTCTCAGGATAGAACTGTGAAACCCTTATCACCTTGTAATCGTCGGTGGTAGGGTCGTAACCGAACCCATAAGCAGTGAAATGGGCAAAGCAGGAATTGTTGGGAAACTCTATAGGCGTAAAGGGCAGCTTCTTATGCGTTCTTGTAGATGGATTCCAAAGGAATGTGTCGTACACTTCTTTTCGGTAATCAGAGGCTACGCCGTCGTCGTCGAACATACATAGTAAGCCGTTACAGGAAGCCAATATAAGGAATCCTATTGGAAACTCGAACGGGCAATTCAGTTCTACCGCCGCATCAAGTACTTCCGCCGCTTCTTGTTTGCAAACATTTAAGTCCACATACAAGAATTTTGGGTCTCCCGTTAAAATGAGGATGAGGTTGGTATTGGTTGCAAGGGATCGACTGAGGTGCATTTTGACAAAATCAGTATCAGTTATTAGAGCACACCACGGTTTGCATACGCACCTAAACCTTAAAAGAGGCTTGACCGGAAGCCTTGAAAGTATAGCCATGATGAGGTCCTCAGGGAGATTCTTGGTTAGCATTGCCTCTTCTTCTTCTCTTATCTTCTCTTCATTCAAGTCATTGTCCGCCATGGCTCTACTGGCTAGGGACTAGGGCTTCCTTCGAAGAGAATTAATAAATAATGAGAATCCACAAGCAGCACAGCACTCCTCCACAGTCCGCACAGAGGAAGTGAGGAACTCAGGGCGGAAGACGATAGGTGCCTTTTGCTGTTAATTGAACCTTGGCCTTCTGTTTATTGATCTTTTCTTGTCTGTGGATCTCCTTCGTCCTTGAGGTCCGTTTCGTTGCAAGAGAAATGGGAAAGGGAGTGAAGAGGGATTTTCTTTTGGGGCTGATGTTCTCTGGACGCAGCGCAGCCTGCGCCCAGTCACATGAGTTTGCCATTCAGGGGGTAGGGTGGTTATTTCGCCCACCCCATGTGGGCAGAGAAAACATTTGACCTTTTTTTTCTTCTCTTTAACAAGTTATTAGATTGGTTCTAAAATTGATGTAGTAAATTTTTTTTGGGTTGATGTTCTCTGTGCCGTAGTGTAAGTTGCGCCCAGACACATGGGCATGCCACTCAAGGGTAGGGACGCAGGGTGGTCATTGTGCCCACCCTCATGTGTCTGGGTGGAGCGTGTACCTCCAACACAGAGAACATTCTCCTTTTTTGTTTGTTTAAATTTGTAATTCAACCCACTTTACCAACTTGCATTTTTTAAGGCTTTTTCTTAATAATAATTTATTTAAAAAAAAAAAAAAAGCATACATTAAAATTTTGAAATTCAAAAGAAGACATTTATCGCAATACATAAAATTTCAATTTTAGTTAATCATGGTGAGATCAAACTTTTTGTTATATATCACTGAATTTTGATGAATTTAAAATAATATTTGAAAACACATCATAGCTACCTCGTTGCAACCCACACACAAATGTGTATAGGCAATTAGATAGCTTTTGAATTCTAACAATTTGGAGATCAATTGGGGGATATTATTGGACATTCATAAATAGGTGGGTAGACATTTATAGTCATTAATGACCATAGTAGCAAAACCAAACTGTAAATTCGGGCCTTATAATTCAAAATGCAAACATTCAACGGACCTCTTCTGCATTTCTCGAACTTTGTGTGGAAGAGAAAAATAAAACGATTTCCAATGTCCAATGACAAGTTGGATAAAGGAAATGCTATCTACAGTCGGTTGGATTTTTCCTCAATCAAACGAAGTGTATATTTTACTTACAAAAAAAAAACACAGAAATGGCCACAAACAAGACCAGCCTCAATGGCATGTCTATATCAAATTGCAATGTCAAATTCTTAATTTTTTTTTTTTTGAAGTTTTCTAGTTATGATGCGAGCACTACATACAAGGGCAAGGATAGGGTCACCACCATTCCTAGGTAAACATAGTTCTTCCAAAACAATAAGACCCTAGGCCATTCTCTGAAAACTATGGTTTATGTCTTCCTTCAAGCTATTTAATCTAGCCATGACTTTGGAAGAAACACTTCCCATTTTCAATCAAGTAATGGTTCTAGGAAGAACTTCCTACACCAATAAGAGAAACACATATAAGAACACTCCCTAAGTACCTCTGTCCGTGTAGGGGCGGGGGGGGGGGGAAACAAAGGTTTCTCTCAATCTTTCCCTTACTCTTCTTGAGTTCAAAAATCAGCATCAATTAAGCCTATGAACATTGATGATGAATTACAGAAAAAGAAGCTACTATAAGGCGAAAAACAACAAAAAATAAAAATCAATTCATCTCAGCATTCAATTAAACTCCAAAAAGCAACAACCACAGAGTCCTATGTTTAATGGATCATTTTGCACAACCCTATCAACATATATAGAGTTCCAATCTAAAAATATATCATGCCCTGATTTATCTAGATAAATCCTAGTCAAAGGGGTCAAAGGGACGAGTGAGGTTATCACTCGTTGATAAATAAAAATAATAATGAATAAAAACAACCAAAAAGCAAGCGCAAGAAGAGAGAAGTAAGCCAATATGAGAACCTCATGAACATCAATAACTGATACTCTTGATGCAATTTACAATTATTTCCTTCAATCTGCAGTAGTCACCCCTTCAAGCTTGTTTTGAACAACATTAAATAATCCCATTTTGTGGAAATAGATTCAAATAATACAGTACTGAATGATGAGAGAACAAAGGGGCGAGTGGGGTTATACTCTTATACATATATTTGGCCATATTATTTCTGTTTTCGCCCCTCGACCATCTGTGCCTTTACTTGTAAGTAACTTTAGTGGAGGGCCAGTTTGAAGGATCTGGTTACCATGAAACTAGCTTCACCTCAGAGAGAGAGAGAGAGAGAGAAATATGGAAAGGGGTTTTAAAATTTGAAGGTTTATTTATGGGGAACCCAATTTATTAATTTGATAAGAAAATCTTGATCAACAAATTAGCAATACCCAGAGGAAACATAGTAAAATCAGTTCAATTTCTAGAAATTTCTACCACAAAATAAATTTGGAGGTCAACTCAAAAGTAACACCTTTCTCACAAAACTACAACATAGCTACCAATTAATCACTCTATTTAGTGATGGCGTCAACATAATTGATAAATTGGAAAATTAAATTTTACAATTTAAGTAAATAAAGGACAACAATTACGTAGAACAAGATGAAAGACATAAGGAAGCCAGACTTATGTATTTTTTATTTACCCTGATTGACCTTGAATATATGTATATAAATGTACTTTACCCTTCTTGTTTATTTAAATATCATTTCTCTATTATTATTCATTTCTTTCTATTTTCATAAATTCATGGTACCCTTACCATCAACTTTTTATAATAAATAAAAAATTCTTTTTCATGGAAACTCTAGATTTCTCCTCCCATTCCACGTCAATCTCTCTCCTAGAGATCATCTCTTTCTTAGTCTTCTCTACGTTAATTACAGTAAGAAATCAGCCAAATTTACGGTAAAAAGAAAAACAATCCCTTTGAGAGGATAAATTTCTTCCCATTTCTATCTCCTCCCTAAAGCCTCTTTCCTTGATTTCCTTTGCATTACTCCTCCTCCTCCTCCTCCGTTTTCTTCTTCTTCTCTCTCCACATCGCACAAATAACCTCCCCTTACACGTATCTCTCTCTATGTTTCCAAACTTAGGTTGTCACCCCAATTCAAACACCATCTCTCCCCCAAAACTGTCATTCTCATTTCACTCCACTTCCCCATTCCTTCTGTATCCCAAACTCTCTCCCTCTTCTCCCCTCCTCTCCATACATCTCTCTCTATATACATATATATGAATTGGTTAGTGATTGAATTCCAGACTTCCTTCTCCTTTCAAGGCTCCTATTTGAAAGAGAATCCAGTACGTAGGCTCTTGTCCAACATCTTGCCCAGACTGCACATGCAGCATCAGACACAGTGAGGCGTGAAAGACCTCCTCACCTCTGCCCGAGCACCTTGCTCGAACAGGGGTGAGGAGCTCTTTTCACGCCTCGATCACCAAGTCTGGCACTGCACATGCAGCCCGGGCAGCGTGATGGACAGAATCCTTTTTGCCACACGTACATTCAATAATTGAAAATTGACGCATGTTGGCATTCCAATTTTCCTTCTCCTATCAGGCCTATCTGAAAGAGAATCCCGTACCTACTTGGAAATCATCTATAAATACCTTCATAAAAATTCCAAAGCATAAAACAAATGTCCACTTGTGCATTTGAACTTTTTATGTTTCCCTGATCTCTATTGTTTTCAATCATGGCAAATACTCTCTGTATGGTTCATTTTTGCACAATTAATTGGTAGGACTATTGGAGCCATAGAACAGATCGTAGGATCTCGTTGGATTTAGATGGTGGGTTCATTATATATCGTAACTGGGAACTGTTTTGCTTCTCAATCTAGATCTCCATAATCTCCCTCTCCATCCAATCCTCTTTCAGATTTTTTGAATCTATTTCGTGATACAAGTCAGAGATTGTTGGAATTTTTCAAAATATTGATATGGACTTTTAGTCCCACATCGGCTATGAAAGGAAAGCTCATTGGGTTTATATGTGTTAGTAGTAAGTAGTTATTATAATCACATCTAATGCTAGAAGAGATTGTACGGTGCACTTGCGAGAGAGGACGGTACCCGTCCGAGCGCGTACGCGTGCGCGTGCGTGAGGCGCAATGTGGCGCTTTGATGGCGCACTATGAGAGCCAATGGGTGTGATCCATCCGAACAGGCCTTGTGGGCCTATAAATGGGCCACGAATTCTCTCAGTCCAGAGAATCAAAAAAAATCTCTGATAGCTTCACAGTGTTACTGTCCCTGCAACCAGTAACAGTCCGCCTGATTTATCGATTTCGTTCGACTCAGGCCTTCTTTCTGTCCTCTCCTTTTTGTTCAGATTTCTAACAGAGATTAAGGGGGGGGGGAAAGAGGAAGCAAAGTGGATAGATCTCTCTTTCTCTCTCTTCCTTTCTCTGTCTCTTTTCTCTTGCTATAATTTTTTTTTTTCAGATTATGTCCAACCTCATGTAGCAACTTTAAATACTTAATTTATACTTCTGAAATCTGTATTGTGTATAGAGAAATCCAAAATAGAGAGAGTAGAGCTAGCACAAGAGGTGAGAAGAGTCCAAAACCAAAAAAAGCTCAAAAGCTTTAGTAATAGAATACCAAATACCAAAATCCAACATGCTTTCAAGATTTTCTTATTAATACATATGAAAATTTTTTAGTAATCGCAAAGATATGTGGACTTTTCATTTTGTGGTTGTAATTTGGTGGTTTTTATTATTAAATAATTATCCTAATTAATTATATACTAAACCGTAATTCTAATTTTATGGACCTTTACAATTAATTATCTATCATTAAAAAGAAACCATTAACAAGTCTCAAAATATGAATGAATGGAAGTTTAGCTCCTAAAACACTCTCTCTACATGCACAAGAAGATGATGGTGATTAAAGTCTACTACAGTGACAGTATTATAGATGAGCTCCTGTGGAAAAATAGATCCACAATTTAATGATAAAAATATTTCCACCTCTCATTCTTGTTACTTAATACTTATTTAATATGGGAAAAAAAATGAAAAAGTCATCTTATTCAATTCAAAACCCCTAGGAGAAATTTGGATCCCTCCCACTTCACACTGCAAAATGCGTCAATTAAATTTTTTTTAATTATTGTTTAACTATAATCTTAATTTATTAGTCGCTCGAATCAATATAATACACGATTGATAATATCAACATAAGTAATTTTTTTGGGTAAAAATATCAGTATAAGTAAGTTAATAGATATATTATGCAAATGAATATTTTTATTTAATTTAAATAAAAATATTTGAGTGTAGAAGAAATCAATTTAAAAATGGAATAACATCTCAATGAGGCATAAGTTTGTGTATCATAAGTGTTTCTTCATAGGAACACCCATGAATTCTATCAATTACGGTTTTATTTTGTCACATTCCAAGAATTGATACAAAATTTTGGATTGATCTTGTAAGGATTTTGTTTTCTTAGAGTTCTCCATTGATATGACATTCTTATTTTAATGAAAATATAATTACTTTTGAAAAGGAGAACAATAACTAAAGTTGAATCGCTGACAGGAACAAAATAAAAGAATTAGGGAATAAATCAGACACTTATTTTTAGGATATAGGATAGAGGGACTTGAACCTTCACGATTTATTTACATAATTTAAATGCATTTAGTGATTTCGTTATCTTCCATTTAACAAATGCCTACATGTGCATTTGCATGTGCGAGTTTAGTAGAGAGAGATCGAATGCCTACATGTGCATTTGCACGTACAGATGTCTATCTGTCACACCCCTATCCCCACATTAAGGCAACGTGACGAGAATACCCCTGTATTCCACCCCAAACCATAGGATCTATATTTTGTTGTGTCATGTACACTACCCGGCATTCTCATTTAAGGAATACGAACATAATCAGAGTCATAGCGGAATTAAATAATAATAATCCAAATATTATAAGAGTTCTAGATGATAAGATATTTATATGAATAGCCACTTGATTCCAATCCATCAAGTTATCATCACGTATATCAAGTACTAAATATCGGAAGTAAAGAAGGTAATGAAATACCAAGAGTTATCGGTTACATTCATCCAGTATAAGGTTCAAATGAAAATAAAGTAATATCCGAATCATGGGCCTCTAGCTCAGCCTATTGTGCCTCGTGAGCACAATCATCACAAATATAGTCAGGTCCCTGCTCCATCTCTAGCTGGACACCCCAAGCCTCGTACTCATTGCCATGATGATACGCTGGATTAACCTCAGTTGGATCCACCACACCTACATCCATATCTAAAAACATAGATTCCCGCAAGATGAGCTTCCACAAGCCTAGTGAGCGATTAAACCATACACAATCATACAATATTAAATATACCATTGATGCATGCTAAAGTATGCTTATTGCATATGATGCATGGATGTTTTTGTTCATTTTCTCTCTAATAACGAGATTCTAAATCGGGTCAAGTACTATAATAACCCAGATAGCATCGTCGGCAATAGTGCCAATAACCGGTTGACATTCCGACCATGTCAAATCCAAGCTACAATGAGAGCCTGCGAGACCGGACCCCCTCACCGGGTTGTCCGCAAACCCTCGATACAAACCCCGTCCTGGTGTCTAGCCCGATATACGGTCGACACCTGAACTTCACGGTGGGCTACCTCGAAATACGGTCGGGACCCATGGGTTTGCCCGACACCTAAACCCCTGCTGGTAAGGGTCTTAGTACTGGGTAATTATAACCTAACCAGCAAGCAACTATTGTAATGCAATTATATATAGATAATCATTCACGGGTGTAACTTAGAGGTCGAGTCCAGAGTGCCTTACACGGAGGCCCGACTATCCTCTCACCCTCTAGCTTACATCCAAGCAAGTAGCAATACGGTGAGTGTGATACCGATGTAACGGTTGACCGGTCACCACCCGAATTCAATCAATCATTTCCATATCACATATAGAATAACATTTGTAACACTCTCCTCACCACACTCTCATGGTAAACTCATGCCCAACACTAAATCACGGTACTTGGATTCCATTACAAGTACATGCTACATTCCATATCCATGTATTTAGCATCATTCAATCATGGTTGTATCACATAATACTACGCATCAGTCCATGATAGTAAGAGAAATGAGGGATAACACAGCATGCATAATATACACACGACATCAACGATGCACAGCTTAGTTTGATGCCTAATGAGAAACACGCCATAAAATAGTCAAAGTGCTCAATCCACTCACAAAGTCAAAGTATAGGTATCCTTAGCTCCCGCACAGTGCATGCTCCTCCCGTACGTGTACGCTAGCCTAACATGTCAATATATAGGCGTATCATAGGTGAGAAGAGGTCTAGTTGAAGTTCTGAAGTTGGAACTTCAAAACAGTGTTGAAATAGCCTTGGCGGACGATGTCCTGTATCCTAGGCAGCTCATGACATCAGTCGCCTGCTGCATCGTCCATCAGAGTCTGAGAATGCAGGAAATGGCCTGGTTCTTCTCCAATTCAAGGCCAATGGCCAAGGGGGCTTCAAGGTCTATGTAGGGGGTACCAATGGCCTCTAGTGAAGCCATTAATTCATTGGGTTTAACCCAATTAGGGTCCAATAGGCTAGGGTTTGATTCCTAAACCCTAAATCTTCAAGATTGAAAGTCTACAATGGGGTTTCATAGCATCTAAGCAAAAGGGACTGAGAATGGTCTGTCCTAGGATTTCAATTGATGCTCTAGGCATCCAATTAAACAAATAGATCATTTACAAGGAAAAGCCCTAAGTTTTGGTATGAGATTGGATGAATTCCAATCCATTCCAAGTAGGAACAAGCTTAGAAATCACATAGGCTTGAGAGCTTACCAAAGGATTAGCTAGGACAGCCAAGGGAAGGTCTTCTATGGTTGAGATGGAGCTTCAATCAACTATTCCCATGAGCTCCAAGGGCCAAGATTGAAGATAACCAGCGTGGAGAGTGAGGTGAGCTCAAGTAGGTCTTCAATGGAGGTGGAACCTCCCTTTCTCTCTCTTCCTTCTTCCTTCTTCCTTCTTCCTCCTTCTCCTTCCCTTCCTTGCTCTCCATGTTTTCCCTCCTCAAGGTTGTGAGATGAGAGAAATGAAGAGAAGCCGGTCTCTTACCTTGTTTAGCTAAGGATCTTAAGTCATGTTTGGTTGGAGCGCTTCCCTAAGGTCCAAAATGGGTTTGAGTCACGGTGGAACCCAAATAGGTCATAGGTTCATGGGCTTAGGGTTTAGTTGAGTCATTTGGATTCCAAATAGCCTAAAACAAGCAAGGGCTGAGCCCTAAGTTGAGGTATGGTCAAACCATGGTATGATTAGCCACACAGAGAACATTTCTGTACTAGGCAGCTCATGGCATCATCCGCCAGGCCTAAAATGGGTCTTTTGAATGGCTGAAAGGGCTGGGGCTTCTTCGAGGGGTCAATACAAGTAAGGAGATAGCAGTGGGTATTCATGGCATACAATTCACACGTATGGGGTGCATCAAAGATGCGAAATGATTAGGTAGTCTAATTAGTCATGCGATTTACGGAATACTTGTAATGATGCTCACCTAATCGAAGTCCTCCTTCAGGACACCAAACAACTTCCTTGTTTCAATGCACACCTCGTAGAGGCACCATGTGCCCATGCGATCGGGTCTCGGGTTCTCTCTTCGGCCGGCTCTCCCATTCTCGGGTTGATAATCTTGTAGGTTGGTTTAATAGCTGCTTTAAATAATTCCTCATCAAATAATTTACCCTTATGAGTTTGGAGGATAGTTCTCGAACTTACGATCGACAAATCTTCCCCACTCTCGGTTAATGAATCTCTCCTCGGCCGGCTCTCCCATTCTCGGGTTGATAATCTTGTAGGTTGGTTTAATAGCTGCTTTAAATAATTCACCCACGAATAGGGCTTCCGTATCTACATTACAATACAAATTCACATGTTTAAATTAGTATAGGTTTGGTTATGGATGTAACACTATCCTTTTTTCTCTTTCTCTCTCTCTCCCCATTGAGCTTACTAAAAATGGTTAAACAATTGAAAGGTTGGTGTTTCGACGGAGGAAGTGTTGCACATGATAGTCGAGAAAAGGATCATGCAAATCGACATTCAAGGGTAAACAACAATCTCTCTGTTCTTTTTCTCCATCTTATCTTAGCTTTTTTTTTCGTTTTTTTTCATTTTCACTTGGACCGTTGGGTGTTCCAAATTTTCAAATGGAACTAATTCAACGGAATTCCTCACCAAATAATTTACCCTTATGGGTTTTAGTACAGGTTCCTCTAGTTATTTAATTGTTTATTGAGATTGGAAAGGTTCGGTTGTGTTTGGTATGAGTGCGTATTCCCATTCTGAAAACGTAGAATGCATTTTTATCTGAGAATGCAAACAATGTTCAGATACATGTTTAGTTTAAATGCATTATTTATTTAAGAATGTCTAGGGGGCGTTTGGTTCACTAATTCTGTAGGTGCCTGTATTGATTTTGAACATAATTACATAGAGAAACTTTCTACAGATTCATTCTCCCGCCAGATTAATTGTTTGGTTACCCTATTTCTGTGACCTGAATATTCTTGAAAAACTATTAGGTTACAGGTCAGTTGGTTCATCTTGGATCCGACCAAAAAAACTGCTTGGTTGATCAAGTTCCTACCATGAATTACATTAATTCCAGCTCAACATATGCAAAAAAAATAATTTTTATAGACTTATTCCCTCCTCCCAGACTTCTTCTATTGGTCTCTGTGCTATTGCAGGGGTCACACAGTCTGGCAGCAAAACCCTTTCCAATTTGTAAATAAATATTAGATTATTAATATTAAGTATTTAATTTTTTTTGTTTATGCATAAATAGCACTTAGATATTATTAAGCTACGGCAATGAAATCTATATTTCCCAGGTGACGTCGACCCGGTTTGAAATTCTTTACTGGGAAGAAAAAAGTGAATGACCGAATGAGAAATTTATGAATTTGCAAGCCAGGCAAGGCCATGATGAAAATTGAAAAGAAACCCCACCCCCACCCCAAAAAAAAAAAAAATTCTGATCAATGGGGAAAAAAGGGAAGGGAATAAGAAGGTCCTCGGCTGCATAATTCAGCAATTCGATACTTACTAATGAACTCTCAGACAAACAGAAACAAGAGCTGCAAAAGCTCCACTTCAAAAAGAACCTATTCAGTAGGGAATAATATATAAGCCCAGTCCAGATATATCTTTAATTTTCAACAAATGAAACAGACATCTAATCAACCAATATCGGAGATCAACCTCCATTTAGTAAACGAACCACCAGATCCACTGGGGATATGTTTCCAAGTACAAGACTTATAACCTAAACATGAGCAAGAAATAGTAGGGGATCTAAGAAAGCAAACGAGGTGGTAGAGTGTCATCTTAATGTGGTGAAAATCATCAATATTGTGAATATGAAGCATAACCACCAGCAGATCAATTGATGATCAACCGTAAGTGAACAATAGATAGACAGCAGTTTAATACCAATAGCAGATCAAGAACATCAATAGCAACTCCATGATAGCATTTAGTAAATGAAGGACAGCTGCAATAAGTCAACGAACCATGTTCTATTCCAAATGTCTATTCCTATTGAAGTAACTGATTTCTATAAAGGTTATCTATAAGGCTGCTATAATGTCCAAATCAAAATAAAAGTAATCATGTTCGAAACCATTTAACCCAATACCATATAAACGCTGAAAAACATATAGATAAAGTAAAAGTATTGATGTTCGAAACCATTTAACCCAAACCATAAGCATGCTATAGTTCATCCTTGCCCACAAAAAACCATATAATCCAAATAACCAAAATCCACAAAAAGCTGAAAAGTTCATGACTCCATTCATCAGTCTTCATTGATGTCCTCGCTATCTAACATATACAATTCCAGTACCTTCGGCTTGTCTTCTTCAATTGCTTTCAAGAAGGGATTGACTAAGTTCTTCCTTTCCATTAAAAACTGTTTCGCACACCCTGACCATATTGATGTGGAGTTAGTCTCTATTGGAGGCTTGGAAAAGTTGTAACAATACTACTACAACATCATTAGCAAATGATTCTACAAACATATGTAATCAACAAAAACTTCATCATTAACATTTAGACATGGCAAGAAGTATCTTATTCCCAATTCATCAAATTCTTATATCTAATTGGTTTTTTCCTCAACTGGTCGTTTTGGGGCGACAAGGATAATATCTAACATGAGGTGGTTTTAGTATGAAAGCATAGCAAGTATAAAGTATGGGACTTGGGGAATTTCAACTGCAATCCTGAACTTCTTTCTCATCATTAAACAGAGCCAAGCACCAGAACCACTACCACCTACAATTTCAGAAGTACTGCTGAAACCAGCACACAGTGTATTCACAACTCAACTCCACTATCTCACCACCCCTCACCCCCTCCCCCCTCTCCCCCCCAAAAAAAAACAAAAAAAACACCTCGAGAAGATTATGTTCTTTTTCCCCTTGCCCACTCTACAATCTCTTGCACTCACAGCATTTCTTAACCAAAAGGTTTGTTATTTTTAACAACAACAATAATTATTTAAAAAACTACAGGTTAAGGCATGGATCTGAAGGTAGAATGAAAACAGGGAAAGCTAAATAGGAAAAAGAATCTCACTGATCAATCCAGAGCTCCAAAGAATATCTCATGGAACTGCTAAAATATGGGTTTACACCAAATCCTGGTAATAATAGTTTTATTCCTTGTTTGACTACAAGTTGTGAGACCCAAGATAATACAATGAAAAATTAGAATTCCGAGTACTGGTTGCAGCTTACAGATCCACAACAAAATGTACTATTACCAACCAATCTCTGCATTTGAAAATAACCCCATTCCAAATCATAAACCAGTCACTGGATTAAGAAGCAAATTAACCATCTAAATTCTGCTTATCAAACTAGTTACTCAGGCTATAACTACTCTGTCCAGAAGGTTTGGACCCTACATCAAATTACTCTGAACCAAAATGTAAGCAGAGGTGCAACACTTCCAAGATGTTAGCAAATGAAAAGATAAGTGAATAAATACTGAATCAGATGCAGAAAAATCAATTCCAGCTGAGAGCATTCTAATGAGATCCATCCCTTGCACAGATCGAGAAAGCATAAACCCAGAAATTGATGCTCCAAAAAACCCTAAAACCCAAAATGATGTCCTCGCTGAGAGAGTTAGAGCGACCAAGCAAAGAAGTAAGAGAGATTCAAGGTTAGTTACCTCTCCCACAAATTGAAATCTAAAAAAAAAAAACCCTAAATCAGAGACAAAGAGACAAGATAACGAGAGAGAGAGTGACATACCAAGAGGGATAGAGAGACAGAGAGAGAGATAGGTACAGAGCAAGAGAGAGAGAGAGAGAGAGAGAATGAGAGTTTGGGAAGAAGCCATACCGTTGCCCTGAGTCGCACCGTGTGAGGTTGAGCTGCGGTTCTCTTCTTCGAGGACGACCACGCCGACAAAGTTGAGTCCAGGTAGAAGCACCATTTTTATATGAGGACCTCAAATGGAAAATTCTAATTAGAAAACACCTATGTAGGTAAATTCTGCCCTGAGTCACCTTTTAGCATAAAAAGGTAGTTCCATAGGTTCACATGCTTCTGCTTTGGTTCACCTCAAATAGCAACCAAATGGTTTAAATAAATCGGGTTTACATTTCTATGGAAAGGCTTCCCGTAGAATTAGCGAACCAAACACTTCCTTAGGCATTTCATCAAACACCTAATGGGCATCCAAAATTAGTAACAGCAATGTGCAGACGAATACAAAACCTTTTTTTCAGCATTTCATCAAACAACTCATGGGTAAAATTTGCCAAGGCAGTTGATTAGCAAAATCTACATGAGAATTAAATCTCTCTATGTTCAGGACTCCCAATTGTTCGGCTCCAGAGAAATTCAAAACTCGCCAATTCAATTAAGCATTCAATATTCATATTTGGATCCTCTCCCATCTTCCCTCCTGCATCCACTCTACTCCACCAGAAGTTCTTAATTTCATATTCAGTATTACTCCTCTCTCTTTCTCAACTTTAATCAATTTCATTATTATATACATATAATAACAAGATCAGAGTATTTTATTCCTGCATTTAGTTTGTACTTCCACCGCATTGCGTCTGAAGTTCTTAAACCCATTTTTTTCTCTCTTTTCGTCGTCGATCAAGGGCTTCGGATTACATTTAATTCGCTTCTTTTGAAGATGTACCTTATTAAACATTCATAATTAAATTTTTTCCGTAGATTCAGTTGGTTGCGTCACTCTCACAACACTCTCCATGAGTCCAATTGTTTCCACCTTCTCATTTTTCTACTGTCACTCTCCATCTGTACCCATCTTTAAAACCATCCCATCCCATCTTTGGTTGATGGGGGACCGGAAAGGAGACAAGAGAATACAGGAAGAAAATCAGAATTGCAAGGGGAAAGAGGAAAAACCGTGAGAAGAAGAAGATGGGGGATCAGAGTTGCAAGGGGAAAAGGAGGAGGGTGCACACGCACAAATCCATGAACTCAATTCATTCTTTTGGTTATTCAATTCTGTTCCCCATTCTTTCTCAAAATAAAGTCTTTTAAAAACTCAAAATCAAAAAAAAAAAAATGAAGAAAATAACTCCCTAACAACTACTTCTACAACAATAACTGCCCCCTAATAAATACTTCTACAGCAATAACTGCTAAATAACTATAAAAATAAAATATAAAACATAAATAAACTAAATGCAGGGCTGGTAGGTCTTGGGCTTGGACCTGAGATGGTATCCCTTGGAATATCTAATTGGGCTTGGGCTAGGGCTAGTAAGAGCAGCCCCCAAATGTCCTGCATCAACTCTCCCTTGCTTTAAAAAAAACTTAACCCCGAGTTTGGATAAACCTGGGAAACCAGTACATGTGATGCACATCCATGCCGTTCAAAAGCTCCGGTAATTCACGAGAAGAGGATATGAAATCTTAAAACAGCACGTCCTCTCAATACTGGAATGTCGAAGTCATACTGTTGTAGCATCTCCGGTGTTGTTCGTCAATCCAAGTTGATGAGATGGAATAATATGGAACGATTGGTTGTTGCAATCATGTGGGTAAAGGGGTTCAAAGGATGTTATGGTAAAGAGGATAGGTAGTTGTATATGAGTATTTTGGAGTTCTGGCTTGGGGTTTCCAGAACAAGGAAGGGAACAAGATAAGAGAACTCAGATAGGAGAAGAAAGATAAGGAGAGGGAAAGAGAGACTGAAAGTGAGAAGAATCTGAGAGAGAGAGAGCGAGTAAAGCTTTTGCCACACAGGAAAAGAAGAAGAAGAATAGAGATTCACTCAGGCTTGGGCTCTGGTACCAAAATAATGGGGGAGAGAATAGGAGAAGAGGAAAAGATAGAAAGAAATTAGAATTGCAAGGGGAAAGAGGAGAAACCGTGAGAAGAAGAAGAGGGGGGATCAGAGTCGCAGGGGGAAAAGAGGAGGAGGGGGGGAAGGAGGTTGCACACGCACACAGCCAAAAACTCAATTCATTCTTTTGATTATTCAATTCTGTTCCCCATTCCTTCTCAAAATACAGTCTTTAAAAACTCATAATCAAAAAAAAAAATGAAGAAAATAACTCCCTAACAACTACTTTTACAACAATAACTACCCCCTAATAACTACTTCTACATCAATAACTGTTAAATAACTCTAAAAATAAAATATAAAACATAAATAAACTAAATGCAAGGCTAGTAGGGATTGGGCTTGGGCCTGAGATGGTATCCCTTGGAATATCTGATTGGCCCTGGGCTAGGGCTAGTAGGAGGAGCCCCCAAATGTCCTGCATTGCGAATGTTGTGCTACTCACAGATTTACATTTTGTCGTCGCTGCAGATTCGCCCAAGATCCCACCAAGGCACCGTCTCCAACCCCTGTAAATGGAGGAACCCAACTCCCCGTGCTTTTAGACCAAGACATTTTCATTGTCTCAGAACGTGGAATGGGTCATATGGTGCGTTCCAGAATTGGCCACGTTCTCTGATGCATTTCAAGATCCAAGTACAAAAATGTACACCAAACACTAATTTTATTACCTCATAATGCTTTCTAAGCTTGGAATGCATTCCAAGAATGCATACCAAACACAGCCTTAGTTATTTGATTTAAGAATGCCCAAATTTTTTTTCTTCTTAGTGTGAAAATGTCACCTTTTGATAGAAAGTCTGGCTATCATGTCTCAATCGGGTTTTTGCTATTAGCTCTATCTTCCACTCCCTTGGTTTATGAGTAAAATGTAACTTAACTCTTCTTTTTACTGTGGACTGCATATGGGGATGTAAAGTTTACTATTTACCATAGTATATCTATAGTCCATTCAATTCCAAAAAGCTGCTGTAACAAAATAGAGCCCTAGTTCTGACCAGCTGTGAAGAACAAAGAAGAAGAAGAAGAAGAAGAAGAAGAGGGAGAAGAGAAGAAGAGAAGAAGAGAAGAAGAGAAGAGAGAGATCGATTGAGAGCAATAAACTCCCTCACGATTTCTGTGTAAGTAAATCGTGAGGGGGGCAGTCTTATTTATAACCTTAATTAATGAATTACAAGTAAACTGCCCAAAATACCCTTAAGACAATGAAATAAACTAGAAATATAAATAAGACTAAAACACCCCCAGAAACCCTGTAAACTCTAATCGACAACTCTTAACAATCCCCCTCAAGCTGGAGCGTAGACATCACCAAGATCCAGCTTGGAACAACCACTCAAGAACTGAGGTCGAAACAAAGCCTTCGTAAACATATCTCCAAGCTGAAACAGGGAACGAACAAAGGGAGTAGTAATTAGCTTCTTCTTAACAACATCTCGAACAAAATGACAGTCAACTTCAATGTGCTTGGTTCGTTCATGAAAAACAGGGTTGTTGGCAATATAAATGGCAGCTTGGTTATCACAGTACGTCTCCATGGGCTGATCACTAGAATAACCAAGCTCACGAGCAAAAGAACGAACCCACATCAACTCTGCAGCTGTATAAGCCATAGCTCTGTACTCAGCCTCAGCACTGGAACGAGCAATGGTGGTCTGTTTCTTGCTCTTCCAAGTAACCAAATTACCTCCAAAGAAGGTACAATAACCTGTAGTCGATCTTCTATCGCCATCAGAACCAGCCCAATCAGCATCAGAGAATCCAATAATACTAGTGTGACCATGACGACAGTAAACCAGCCCCTTACCTGGAGCACCCTTGAGATAGCGTAAAATACGACAAGCAACATCCCAATGTACTTGCTTAGGTGTCTACATGAACTGACTAACTACACCTACAGCAAAGGAGATATCGGGACGAGTAACAGTGAGGTAAATAAGTTTACCGACCAGGCGTCGATACGGATGTGGGTCACTAAGTTCCTTGTCATCAGAAGTACCAAACTTGACATGTGGATCCATAGGAGTATCAATAGGTTTGCAACTCAACATTCCTGTCTCACCAAGTAAATCAAGTACATACTTCCTCTGGGACAGGCTAAGATCTCGAGAACTGCGAACAACCTCAATACCAAAAAAGTACCTGAGGCTACCCAAATCCTTGATCTGAAAATTATTATGCAAATATGTCTTCACCTGTGCAATCCCAGAAGCGTCATTACCAGTAACAATAATGTCATCAACATAAACTACTAAGATGACCACGTTAGACCCCTGACGTCTAACAAAGATAGAGTGATCAGAATAGCACTGAAAAAACCCACAACCAGCCATAACACTGCTAAATTTATCAAACCACGCACGGGGAGACTATTTCAGTCCATAAATGGCCTTATGAAGGCGGCAAACCCGGACAGTATCCTCCCCCTGAGCAACATAACCAGGAGGTTGCTCCATGTACACCTCCTCCTGTAGATCACCATATAAGAAGGCATTCTTCACATCCATCTGATAGAGAGGCCAATCAAGATCGACAGCCAAGGAAAGCAAAATGCGAACAGAATTCAACCTCGCAATAGGAGAGAAAGTCTCGAAGTAGTCGATCCCATAGGTCTGTGTAAACCCCTTGGCAACCAAACGGGCCTTGAGTCGCTCCACAGTGCCATCTGGATGGTACTTAACTGTGTACACCCACGACACTTAACAAGATCCTTACCAGGAGGTAGATCAACCAACGACCAAGTCTTACGAGAGACCAAGGCATCCATCTCTACATCCATAGCAGTTTTCCACCCAGGGTGGGATAAGGCAAGCGTATAAGAGTGGGGAACAAAAGTAGAATATAAAGCAGCAACAAAAACACGATGATGAAGTGGAAGATGGGAAACAGAAACATAATTGGCTAATGGGTAAAGAGGGGTCTGAGTGCAAGTGCGAGTACCTTTCCTCTGGGCAATAGGGAGATCATCAACGTCTAAAATGGGATCCGCAGGCAAGGAGTCAGTTGGTGGCGGTGGAGAGGCAGCCTCAATAGGTGGATTTGGCAGTGGCAGCGGCTGCTGTTGGGTACGACGCGTGTAGACCTTCACCTGCGTGGGACCAGGATTTGCAACCAATGGGATAGGAGGAGGAACATGTTCAGCCACAATACAATCAACCCCACCAGTATCAAGAATAGGATCCACACCAATGGAAGAAGCAGCAAAATAAGGAGAGTTTTCGAAGAATGTAACATCAGCGGAAACAAACTGTTGGCGAGAGATGGGATCAAAACACCTATAACCCTTTTGGGTACTAGAATAACCAAGAAACAAACACTTGATAGCCCTAGGAGATAGTTTATCAAGACCATGACAAATTGGACAATATGGAAGCACATGAACAAAACATTGGCAACCAAATACACAAGGGGGAAGAGAGAAAACAGCTCGATTAGGAAAAACAATATTAAATGGAATTTGATCAGTAAGAACAGAAGAAAGCATACGATTAATCAAGAAACAAGCGATTAAAAGTGCATCAGCCCAATAGAGTTTAGGAACATGCATATGAAACATCAAGGACCTAGTAATGTCTAACAAATGGCGGATTTTGCGCTCTGCCACACCATTTTGCACACCATTTTGTTGAGGTGTGTAAGAGCCACTAGTTTGATGAATGATGCCATTGTCAGAACAAAAGGAGGAAACCTCACGTTGAATTATCTCTACGGCATTGTCAGTACGCAAAATTTTCAAATGAACACCAAATTGAACACGAATTTCATTATAAAATTGTTTGAAAATAGAAACAAATTCAGATCTATCCTTCAAAAGGTACAGCCATGTCATACGAGAATGATCATCAATAAAACTAACAAAATAATAAAAACCCAACCGACTCTTGACCCAACAAGGGCCCCAAATATCTGAATGGACTAACTGAAATTAAGAAGTACTCCTAGACTCTGGACTCAAAGGAAAAACAGTACGATGATGTTTGCCAAGCTCACAAGCTTCACACTCAATGCGGGAGACAGATTTGCAGCTAGGAACAAGAAGGTGCAACTTGGATAAAGAAGGATGTTCCAGCCGATAGTGCCAATGTAAAGGAGAAGTGTTAGAAGAAGTAGCAACCACTGCCGTAGGAGGAGATGCCAAATCAAAGTAATAGAAGCCACCCTTCTCATGTCCTCCACCAATCGTCGTCCTTGTTGCAAGATCCTGAAAGACACAATGAGAAGGATGAAAAGTTATAAAACAATTCAAGGTCTTAGTTAATTGACTAACAGAGAGAAGATTAAGAAGAAGCTTAGGTACATGAAGAACATTAGACAAGGAAAGGTCAGAAGATAAGGGGTTGTCCCCATGACCAGTAACCGGTATAAAGAACCCATCGGCAATAGAAATCCGAGATGGGACAGTGGACTGTGTAAAAGATGAAAATAAATTGGGCTTACCAATCATGTGAGAAGAGGCACCGGAGTCAATGACCCACGGAGAAGATGAGGAGGCGAAACATGCAGTAGATGTACCTGAGTGGGCAAGAACAGCTGTAGATGTAGAGGAGGATGCCTCAAGTTGCTACACTTGTTGTAATAGTTGAGAAACCAGGTCATTGGAGGAACTACCACCATCAATTGAAGACCCATAAGTAGTGTCAGAATGTGGCACAGGATCAGCCGCTCCATCAGAGACTGCAGCGTTAGCAAATTGTTCACGTGCCCATTATGGTTTGCCATGTTTCAGCCAACATTTTTCAACAGTGTGGTTAGGACAACCACAATGAGTACACCATCGAGAGCTACCATCACCTGAGGGGGTACCAGCAGAATTTGAAACAGCCCCACGACTACCATGACCACGACCAGATCCAGAACCACGACCTCGAGAAGAGGTACCACCACCACGACCACGTCCTCCAGTAGAGATAAAGAGGGCAGAATTATCCTTGGAGACAGGAGCTGGATCAGACTTTACCACCGAAGGAGAAACAACTCTCTGGATCTGACAATATGCTTCATTCATAGATGGAATCTTCTCCCCAGTCAATAATTGGCTTTTGACAGATTGAAGATCAGGATCCAATCCAGAGAGAAACTTAGCAACCAAAAACTCAAATCGTTGGGATTTAATTACAGAGGCATCGGTGGAGATAGGCTGGTACACATTGAGTTCTTCCCACATTCCCTTCAGTGAACTATAGTATTCGCCAAGGGACTTTCCTTCTTGCATGAAAGAGAAAAATTTCTCATATAGATCATAAATGCGAGACAGATTAGTATCTTGAGAATAGCTTTCCTTGAGTTCTTCTCAAACACCCTTGGCAGTTTTATGAAACATAACATTAGAGGCGATGGATGGCTCCATGCTATTCCAAAGCCAGCAAAGAAGGGTCGCATTTTCTGCCTTCCAATCATCATATTTTGCATCAGTAGATGCTGGCAGTGTCATAGTGAGATAAGACATCTTCCGGCGAGCAGTAACATAAACTTCAAAAGCTTGAGACCAAAGCAGCTAGTTGGAGGCACCATTCAGCTTGAATGTAGTAATCTGAATATTAAAATTGTCCGTGGGAGGCTTAGAATCAGCCATTAGGTTAAATAATATTGTCACAAATTACCTGGGGTAGATAGAGAGCAGGGACAGCCAACAATAATGAAGACAAACTAAACAGTCGATTTCAATCGAAACCCAAATTAGGGTAAAAATCGACAACTGCAGAAAGGGGGCTGAACAGCCCAAAAACAATCAATTGTTGGTGTAGATAACCACAAAATATTGAGGAATAAAAATCCCCAAACCAGCAGCCAATATGGAGAAGAAATCCCAGGAGAAAAAAAAAGGAGTCGATTCTCACAGGGTTTTGAGAATCGATCACTTCATGCAGCAGAAACTCGAACAGCACCAGCCACAAAAGGCACAATCATTCTTCAGTAAAACAGGGAGCCCTAGTCCTTCATTAGGGTATGACTAGGGTTCAAACAGGAATGTACAGCATCTGGTTGCTGTAGACCAAGCTAAGAGAGCAAGATGAAGGAGAGGCCTTCAAAACAGCAACAAACAAAAATTCTGTTGATCAGAATTAGTGCTTTGATACCATGTACCAAAATAGAGCCCCAGTTCTGACCAGCTGTGAAGAACAAAGAAGAAGAAGAAGAAGAAGAAGAACAAGAGGGAGAAGAGAAGAAGAAAAGAGAGAGATCGATTGAGAGCAATAAACTCCCTCACGATTTCTGTGTAAGTAAATCGTGAGGGGGGCAGTCTTATTTATAACCTTAATTAATGAATTACAAGTAAACTGCCCAAAATACCCTTAAGACAATGAAATAAACTAGAAATATAAATAAGACTAAAACACCCCCAGAAACCCTGTAAACTCTAATCGACAACTCTTAACAGCTGCAATTTTTTCTTGGAGCGAGGAAAGTTTTTGGAAAGTATTTTGGAATGATTGTTTTGGTTGGAACATTTGGTTACACTTCCTAAAAAGGTTTAGAATGAAGTGGTCTTTCCCTGGTACTTGCTGAACTTGATCAAAGGGTGGAATGAAAGCTTTCTGTATCATATGAAACATGTTTTCATTTTTTTGGAGTAGGCAGGTTGTTATGGGTGGAGGAAAGTGGTCTTCTTACCTCTTTGAGAATGAACGCTCCCTCTTCCCCCAAACAAGAAAGATTTAAAAAAAAAAACAAAAGACAGAGGTGGGGTGGTTAGTCAGATCATCTTCATATTGTTGGTCCTCCATTTTGATTATGGGGCACTATCTGGCAACTTCTTTTGCTTATTTGGGGTGGTTATTTTTTATGACTCTTTTTTTTAAGCTTCTAGCTGGACATCTGCTTTTGTATCTGGCTTTTGATAGTGGGTTTTTTCTTAATCTGTTTTTGGTTTGGGTTTCCACTTTTTTTCTTTCTTATTCTCCATAAATACCTAACTTTAGGGGGAGGACTTCTTGCGGGTTTTGCAGGACCCAAGGAAAAAAGAAAAAGAAATACCAAATAACAACTAAACATTCATTGTTAGAAATGAAATCAAATCAGCCCTAATACTGCTCGAGAAATTACTATAAAAAGGCCCTGATGCAGGAAAATCATGGGGTAACCTTAAGTACCAAGTTGATGTATGAAATCCATCCACTTGTAGTTTATCTATGAAATCCATACATCCTCTTTTAAAGAAAATAGAGGATAGGATGGGTTCTGGCATATGTTATAATGAGTCCTACTTCATGTAGGATACTTGGAAATTGTACTTCTAGAGTTCAAATTTCAGTGTGAAAATTGAATAGAAGCAAGTAAAGGGAGGTGCAGTCAGGGTAGTGTCGATTACTATTGCTTCTGGACAGGTGCAGCAGGTTGATGGGTTGAGAAAAAAACAGAAACTTCAGTGTGTTATATAAGCAGTTATCAGGGGATTTGGCTTCTAAGGTTCCAATCAGTTGGCTGAAATTAGCAAAAGCTTGAAGGGCTGAGGAGCTAAAGATTTGAGAGATTCAGTTGGTAGGGTCATTTTTTCGTTTTAGTATCAGCCCTACCTTTTAATGAAGGAAAATATTTTACATGTCTGTTTAGACTTGATTCAAGCTGGTGTTTGGGTACCAACTAATTTATTTAAGCGGTTGTCCTTCCTGTTGTATTTGTTGCTTCTTTCATTTGCCCCCGCTGCACCCCATCCTAATAGAGAGGAGTACAAGTGGTTGGGCCCTGTTCAACAAGAGAACAGACTAAAAGACTTGCTGTTCATGGATTTATCATTTTAGATTGTAAACTGAATTAATCTTATATAATATACTTCGCCTTCATTGCTGTATTTAAGAGTTTAGACAAAGTTCTGTCTCTGGTGGCTGTTATTTGACTTTTGGATTTCTTTCTGATGCTTTTTTCAGGACACCATTCCTCAACTTTATCTTCCATGTCTATGTTAGCAGCATATTCTTGTAGAAAGAAAGCATTGTTTCAGTCTTCTTGGGATTGAAAAAGCATTAGAGTTTTCTAGATCTATATTCATCTTGAGTTTTAGAAAATGCAATATTGCATTTAACATCATCTCTTTTTTTATATTAATGACACTTGAAATTTTAACTTTATATGTTTGCTTTTGTAGGAAAATACTATCTTGTTGATTCGGGATACACACATACGCCTGGGTATATGACACCTTTCAGGAATATTCGATATCATCAAGTCCAAATATCACTATACTAAATAATATGACTGAAAGTGTCACTTTCAGTTTCAGTATACTCTGTTAAGAGGGGCAGTATATCATCACATTTGTACCCACCTGCGTTAAATAAAAAAAAAAGCACATAGAATGTAGCTAACAACATGAAGCACATAGGAGATTTAATGTAATTTCAGTTTATGAACAGATTCTGCTTGAAAAAGCATTCCTAAAAAAGGTGACGATAAACTTCGATCATAAGGAGTATAAGACAGCAAACAAAACCCAAAAAAAGCCTACTGCAATCTACTTTTAGGGAAAAATCTTCACTTAGTTTATAAGTGGGTCATGCTTCCTGTCTCTCCCCACCACATACTGCCAATTCATCATAATGACATATATATATATATATATATAGATAGATAGATAGATAGATAGATAGATAGATAGATAGATGTCACTATTTTCACCAAGCAGTTCTTACAAGTGCAGCTTCTTCACTCTAATGTGTAGTTTAACAAGGAAAATAAGCATATTTCCAAAAGTACTTTCAGCAGTCTAATTAAATGGAAAATAATGAATGCAGAAAGCAAGGATCACTGCTTAACTCTTATCCAAGTAACTGAAATCTGATTCACATGGAAAAATGTCAAGTAATTACAACTGACAGATAAATTATATGCCCCTTTCACATCACCCAAGTGCATTAGTATTTAGTGCAAACAAAGGAAAGGCAATGCATGTCTTCACCCTACTTTTCCTTTAGTTTGAATGCAAACAGCTTGAAACTTTGACTGATTGCGTTACGGCTTTAGACGGTTGCATGAATGGAATAATCATTGATAAGACCAAGAGTATAAACACACAAACTAATGAGGAGGGAACAATTGTAAACATGATATAGTAGCTAGCTTGAAGTGTAAATCTGCTCTACCAAATTACCTATGTTTCTTCCTTCTTTTTATTCAGCTCCATCTTTGGCATCAAGTGAAATGAGACTCCCAATGCTTACTATATCCCAGCTGTCATGAGGTGTAAGATTACAAGCCCTTCCATTATGGGGATCATAAAGCACCATCGCTCCTGGACATTTCTCCACTAATGGACTTGTCTTGAGTAGAACTTCACCCTTCTTTGAATAGCATATAGGCCTGATGTACTTATCAAAATACCCTAACACCAATGGTTGTTCAATCGAGAACTGTTTCTCCCAAGAGTCCCTCACGCCATAATCTTTCATCACCCACAACTCAACGCAAACCCTGGAGAAGTTAGAGAGCATGCAGAGTTGTCCTCCTAGAACCCCGATGGCCATGTGAAACGTATCATCCACAAAATCGGGGAGTGGCACCTCTCGATACACATCATCTTTAACATCAATGGAAACAATCACATTGGGGGCAGTGTTGGGTCCCATGTCTCCAGTCTTGCGATATACAACCCAATGAAAAGCAGAATTTGTAAAAACCCCAAGTCTGTGTTCGATGCTAAGGAAGGGAATGTCCTTGATTCTTCTCCATGAGTTGGTGCTGAGAGAGTAGACATTCACCTCCGAGACAATGTACTTACTGTCCCTAAAGAGACCATTACGAGGATAGAACTGTAAAACCCTTATCACCTTGTAATCGTCGGTGGTAGGGTCGTAACCGAACCCATAAGCAGTGACATGGGCATAGCCGGCATTGATGGGAAATTCTATAGGCGTAAAGGGCAGCTTCTTATGTGTTCTTGTAGATGGATTCCAAAGGAATGTGTCGTACACATTTTTTTTGCTAAATAACGAGACTACGCCGTCGTCGTCGAACATACATACTAAGCCGTTACAAGAAGCCAATATAAGGTATCCAATTGGAGACTTGAACGGATGATCAAGCTTTACCGCCGCTTCTTGTTCGCAAACATCGAAGTCCACAGAGAAGATTTTTTGGTGTTCCTCTAAAATCAGGATGAGGTTGGTATTGGTTGCAAGGGATCGGGTGAGGTGCATTTTGGCAAAATCAGGATCGGTTATTAGATCACACCATGCTTTGCATACATACCTAAACTTTGAAAGGGACTTCACCGAAAGCCTTGAAAGTATGTCCAAGATGAGGTCCTCAGGGAGATTCTTGGTTAGCATCGCTTCTTCTTTTCTTATCTTCTCATTTACATCAGTCTCCGCCATGGCTAGGGTCCTAGGGACTAGGGCTTCCTTCGAAGAGAAGAAATATAATGAGAATACACAAGCAGCACTCCTCCACAGTCTGCACAGAGGAAGTAAGGAACGCAGGACGGAAGACGGTAGGTGCCTTTTGCTGTTAACTGAACCCAGAATGGCATTCCCGTCCTCGATTGCTTCTTTCGACCCACTTAACCAAGTATGAAGTACCCAAGCGTCAAACGGCTCAAAATATTAAAAAAACAAAAAAAAAAAACCTTTCAGCCTGACCCGAGTGTCTCAGAGACTCAGACCTCAAAGGAGGTAAACAAGGATTTTGAAGAGTGGCGAACGATGAGGAAATCAATCCAGTTGAAGTCTCCACTCAAACCCTAGGAATGTAAAGGACGATTGATCGATTATTAGCTAGCGTTTGGGTTTTTCTGTTTCTTGGCTACGACAAAAACTCCACAACCCAAATCGGACTTGGCCCAACTCGGTCAAAACTCGGATATTGAGATTGGGTTTTGTCTATCACTTGGTTCCCTAATTTGGTGATGAGGCATATATGTTCATCAAAGAGGTGTGTTGTACTTGTTTCGGCACTACACTTATGGACCTAATGGATAGTATATGCCCAACCAATCCACTGATAGGATAAGTCTCTTATCTTATTTTTGAATGAGTGGATGGTGTAGACCTATTTACGGGATTGGTCTATATCATCTTATTTGCATGTAAGTACGTACATATAAATTTGTATATGAGGTAACACTATCAACACTATGTTAAACGATTCTGGATGATATAGTTTTGTTATGTCGTTCTTTTCTTTTTGTTTTCTTTTGCCATGTTCTCTTGATGTAATTAGAGAAGCCCATCAATTAGCAAAGGCTGCATTTACATTTTCATTGTCCCGTGTGCGGTGGTATTCTCCACCCCCTTCTCTTGTTTGTAATCATTTTGGCCGGAGTTTCTCCAAGGCCAATTTTGCTTAATAAAGGGTCCTTTTATTTGTCACTATGGATAGTGAAGTAGTTCAATTCACTAACTTTTTATTTACACTTTGAAATCATTTTGAGGAATTGAAATGGAGGGGTAAAATTTGTAAATTCACCGCTAATGGAATCTTGTACGGAGGGGTAGGGACATTTGGGGGAAACACAAATGGAGCTGCAAAGGGAAAGTGTAAAACTTTGAAGATGGTGGCGAACTGCCCAACACCACCGTCAAACAAAACTTCAATGGCTTCAACGATGCCCATTCCGAGTAGTGTAAATTTCTTCGGAGATCTCACAAGAGACGCAATGAAGGAGAGAGTGAGAAAGAATAGAAATTAAATTATTGCTCTTTAGCCCTATTCCTAAACATACTCAAACTCAATTTGTAGTGGCAGTGGCGGAAGGAAAAAACAATCATCTCACAATGGCAGTGGTAAAAGAATTAAAAGAGGAATCAATTTCCATAGTGGAGCGACAAGAGGAACTGGAATCATCGACGAGGGAAAACCCACTCTAAGAATCGGGAGATTCCTCAAACCTTGTGTTCATTATATAGTGAATCAGCTGATAGATTCCTCAAACCTTGTGTTTATCATGTAATCAAGCAGCTGGGATTCCTATAGTTTGTCTTCTTTCCGAAATCATCACTTTAAGACCCTGCAAATAGCCTCCAAAAGTCCATAGATGTCCCTAGATGAAATGGAAGCATTGGGTCTCCCGTTTGCTGCCATTGTACGGACACATATGGGTGAAGGCCAGTATGATGCGATCATGGATAGAGTCTGAAAGGACCAAGATTTGGTCCTTGCATTAGCAGATAAATGGTACCCTCGGTATCCTCTTATAAGGCCACGTCTAATGTGGAGAGATTCAAGGAGGAAATCTGGCACCAGAGTCTCGGATGTTCCCACTTACATCAGTCCTTGCAACATGATCGGAGAGAATTGTAGGAGGGAGAGGGACGGGGAGGGGATCCCAGAGGCGAAGAGGAAGGGGAACTGAAGATGGGGGTAGAGATTTGGTGAGGTATTATTAGTTTGTAAATTGTTATATGAACCCTTCTTATTAGAATAACATGAGTGAAAATTGGGAATAAGAAAGTCATTGTGAAGTTAAAATTTTCACTAGACATAGTGACACGAAAGAAAACCTAATAAAGAAATATATAAAAGAAAAGACCCATAAATAATGAGCCGTGCGCTTTGAGATAAAACCATAGAATTTTATGGGAGGCCCATCAAGAAGATCCCGAATCTACCTAACATTCGAACAAATTATATATTGAATGTGGAAAATTTATAGATCAAGGTCTATTAACATTTTTTGGGGAGGGGTCTTACAAAAATAATAATTCATTGGGATTGAGTTCTCCATCGGGAGCGTAGCATACACTAGCACTCCCTAAGTCTATCTCTTTCCACCCCAATAATGGACAAAAATGTCATTTCATAGAGAGAGTGAGAGAGTGAGAGATTGGGAGGCACTAATGCTATGATCCCAGACAAAAAACACCATTGATATTTCCTTTTAGGGGAAAACTCCTCACAATGCCAAAGTGCAATTCCTCACTATCGTGGGTTTTTTTTTTATTATTTTCTCCATCTTGCTCTGAATATGTCTGTGCCATATGGATGATGTTTTTTTTAGGACAACCATTGGTGTGGCACCATGAGACACACCATGGCAATGGAGAAGTAAGTTTTAGCCCTTGGCTTATTTATTTATCTTTTTCCTCGATGCCCTCGAAGTGCGGGTCAAGATTTAGACCGCCCGGGCTATTTTAGTTGAGTTGGGAATATTCTATTTGTGGGTCCCCCTTATTTAAGGGAGCGTGTGATGGGCTTATAATCCCATGGTGGATGGACCCATCCCCAAGTGGGTTCTTTTCTATTTGAAACCTATGGGCAGGCCCATTTAGTTAAGAGGCCCATTCAACTTGAGGGCCCATTTGACTCTATTTGACCCAAAGATGGGTTAACCCATTCCTTTACCCTAAATAAGACCATGGGTCAACCCATTAAGCCCTCTTGACCCATTTAACTTAAACTACCCATTTGGCCTAATGACCCATTTATCTTGGATCCACCCATTTAACTACTTGACCCATTTAACTTAAAGGACCCAAGCCCATTTTCTATAAATAAGACAAAAGGGGGGGGGGGAGAAGCATTCATTTTCATTTCTTCTCCCATCTAACCTAAATCGTGGAGGAGAGAAAGAGGAGAGAAAGGAGAAAGAAGAAAGAAGAAAGAAGGAAAGAAGAAAGAAGGAAGGAGAAAAGGAGAAGGAGGAATGGAAAAGCTTGGTTGAAGGCTTGGAATCTCACCTTGTGGAGCCCTCTACGTGGAGCTTTTCTACATTGGGGAAGGTAAGCCATTGAAACCCACATCTCTTCATCTATTTTGAGTTTTGAGGTTTGGGAAATGGGAGAGATTCGACCAAGGAATCGATGGAACCTCTAAACCTAGACTATAGTGGAGTTATTTCACTCCATTACAAGCCCTAAGCCTAAGTAATCTCTTTCCATTTAAGAAATTTAAGGTTTCTACCATATTATGTCTTAATTTAGGTTCTCTTTGTTTTCCCTCTTAAATCCATGGGATTACATGGACCTAATGAGGTCTTAGAACCCTAATGTACCTAGGAGGAAGCTTTCTTGAAGCCTCCCTACCTTTAAACCCCTTGGAAAATGAATCCCTAGCAAGAAACCCTTCAATTTTCGATTCTGCGGTATGTGGTTTTACATGTGGTTTCGCACTGAGAAACCACACCGCAACCACCCTTGGCAGAGACCTTCCTAAGCCCCCGGTTAGCTAGGACTTACATGTGGTTTTAGACCGCAAGAAATCACCCCGAAATTACCTTCCCGAGAAGGCCCCGTGAAGGTCGGATTTACACTCGGTTTCTTTCAAACCACATCCGCATCCGACCTTGACTAAAATTGTCCCGAGCCCCTCGTGAAGGTCGGATTTACACTCGGTTTCAGTTTTCAAATCACATCCGCATCCGACCTTGACTAAAATTGTCCCTGAGCCCTCGTGAAGGTCGGATTTACACTCGGTTCATTTCAAACCACATCTCGCATCCGACCTTGACTAAAATTGTCCCGAGCCCCGTGAAGGTCGGATTTACACTCGGTTTCAGTTTCTAAAACCACATCCGCACCGACCTTGACTAAAAGTCCCGAACCCTGGTTTCCTAGGATTTACACTCGGTTTCGTTTTCAAACCACATCCGCAACCGACCTTGATCGAAACTGTCCGAACCCCGGTTTCCTAGGATTTACACTGGTTTAGCCAAAACCACATCTCGCAACCGACCTTGATCGAAATCGTCCCGAGCCCCTGGTTTCCTAGGATTTACATGTGGTTGCAATTTGGGCATGAAACCACTCCCGCAACCACTCTACTTCAAACCTTATACTTAAATGATTTATGGGAGACCTTTTGGGGATCCGTCCCTTTACTTAATTAACCCTATTTTCACTCTTTATTTAGGTTTAAAGTTTTCATCTTGTGACGTGTTACTTGATTTCGCGACAACTCATAACATCGGGGCATAACACATATTGTGAGTGGGTTTGGTTGTTTGGGCTTGATATTATTATTGCATTGTATATTATGTCATCATTATAAATTATTAAGCATGCTTGCATATTGCATACTTTTATATATGAATGTTATGATGTTAATTGGAGATGCTTTACTTTGATGGGTCTCTGTGCGGTGGTGCGTCGAAACCCCGGATAATATATATATTTATGAAGAAATTATGTTGAATGTCATGTTGAATCAGATGCGCGCGTGCCGTGCCGGTAACCGGGCACTAAACCGATGAAAAGTTGATGCGCCCGGATTACCTCTCGGGACGATAGGACTTGCATGTAGTCGTGGCTAGGATTTTACACCCTTATGCTACGACCCTTACCAACAGGGGTTTAGGTGTTGGGTAATCGCACACCGGATTCGTGGAGGTGGGAGAGGCCATCATGGTAGTATTGGTTATCGGGGTCCGCCACCGAGTGGTCTTGGAGGCTTCGATCGGCGTAGGTCCCAGGTGACAATTGAGGTTTCATTGTGGTGATAAGTTAAGTGACCCACTGTCTCCCGAGTTGTCACGAGAGCATATGCCATTGACTTAGTTGTGATGTTAGGTGGAAAATTTACTTAACATATGCATGCATCATTGGACTATGTGAATTGTGTGTTTGTGCATCCCCATCCCCTCACGGCTCGGTGGAGAGCTAACCCCTCGTGTACACAATTTTTAGATTATGATGCAGTACGGAGGAGCCTAAGTCGTGTTAGAGGAACATGGCAACGGGTGTCCTTGTGACAATTGTGCCTACGGGCCGTGAGAATTCTAGGGACTTGTTCCCCTTTTGTTTATTTTAGGCGTAGGCCCATGTATAAACATTTTCGTTATACCCTTGTTGATCATTATTAGATGGTAATGAAAAATGGATTAACTACGTATTTATCATCTAGGCTTTGATCATCTTGTAACTATTAATTTTATACGCTTCCGCAAAACTAGTGATCATTTGGAATGTAATATTTCCCTTTCCCACACGATATTATATTGTTTTAATATTAGTTATGATCGTGCGTTGGGACACCGTGTCGTGATCCTGGCAGCTTAGTAGGATGACAAGCGTCGTCCTAGTCACCCCTTATAATGTATTTTATCCCTTGTTGGGATGGGGGCGTGAGAGTGGTATCGAGCCATGATGCTCGCACCGACCACAGCCTCGCGGACTCTTGATTTACTCTCCACAATTAGGTTCTAAACTAAAAATCTTCAAGAACATAAATGATGGTGTGCAGACATAGGAGAAGACGATTGTGGTGAAACAAGAACTTAGAAGATAATAGGTAACATGGAACTTAGGACTTGAACCATAGGTCGTAAAGCTACAACTATATAATTGCTTGGTTGAGCCTTAAGTAGGTCATAAATGGGTAACTATATGTTATAATTCATAAACAATAATGAATCAATCATAACCAAGCACAATTATCAACAATGATTTAAATAAGAGAGAATTAAGCAAATACATAGAGATACATATAAGATTAATTATAAATATTCAATTATTCCAAATCTTCTTGGGAGGCAATCATATCCTTCCCATTTCAACATTCATGATTTCATCTATTCCAACAAAGACATATGATTCTATCCCGCTTCAATCAAAAGATACTTATCTAAACACCATGATTGTTCCGATTCTCTGCTCGCATAATCGTGTCTTTCTCAACTCGAAATGCAAGATCTCATCTGCTCCAACTCAAAACATTTGATTCTGTTCATCTCGATTAAATATACAAGTCTACCATTTCTAAAAGTTCCCAGTTGTTCATCCTAAGACAAGAACTATAAGAACCGATCCGGGATAACTTTAATTGTTGAGAGAAAGCTGAGCTAGACATTGCACCACCGCCACCATCGCGACCAAGAAAGGTGTCGATGTCACCTACCCCTCTCTCGATACCTCCAGGCGCCAAGTCTGGTTGGAGAGTTGCTTCGTGACCTCATCGAAGCCATCCACCACTCGTAGGTTCAGCTGCCTGATGGTCATCGAATGTCAATACCTCCCACTTGATTAAGGTATAGGATTCCTTCTAAGTGAACAATAGGTCCTTGCTCCTCCAATGGACACATTGATAACGCCGGCAACTATGCTGCAATGAAGGCTATAGGAACCCCTTGACACATGAAACAACCTGATAATTCTGTATGCCTGGGTTCTCGGTGTCCAGATTTGTATAGAATGGTAAATGAGTTGTAGGTAGTATGGTTCAGGAAGGTTGAGAATGTTGGTCCACCCCAATGCCTCGAATCTCTGCCCCACCATGGAAGCTTTGAGATCATCCAACACTACATCCCGCCCTTCCACTATATTTTTTAAAGCGAAAGTAGTCCTGGTAAAGCTCGGGTCCTCTATCTTTTGAAACCATAGTGGATCTAGGACAGTTGGTGCAACTTGTTCAACACATGCACGCTGTGTTCTTGGAGCCATTGATTATTTTAACCTGCAGCTAAAAGCCAAGATTGATAGCAAATTTGTACCTTGAATGCTAAGGCCTAAGTAGATGATCAATGTAAGGTTGTGAAGTTCAAAACCTAGTCCTTGATTTTCCTTCCAAAGCAAATTAAATTTCAGCAGGATTCTTAGGCTAGAAAATTTTGATTTTATCCAATTGTGATCTAAGAAGTTAGGGAAAAAGGAAAAGGCATGACCATTATGTGAATGACATGATAAATAATGAAGATTCATGGTCATAATATGCCTAGAAAGTAATGCTTTATGCAAAACAGTGAGTTCAAGCAAAATATGGACTTATTTGATCTTGAAACATGCTATAAACTTTAAAGAAAATTTTTAGATTTTGTGATTGGAAGTTTGAATCTTGAGAAACAAGTAAAGTTGGCTTGTGACCACTCAAAGGATGTAAACTAAGCCCTATCTAGTAAGACCGATTCATACATGGCAAAAGAGAAGAGGAAAATTCGAGTAGGTTTTGGTTTTTCCAAAATCCAACCTAAATCCTTGAGTTAGATGCCAAGATCGTATGCAAGCCCTTGTATAGGTTGCTTATGGTGAGAAAATGGTTAAGATTAGATTGTGAACAGTCTACTGAGCAAAAGAAAGCAAAACCCCCCAAGTTTCCAAAACCTAAATTGTGTTTTGGGGTTTCTCCTTGAGAGAACTCGATGGGAGAGAGAAAGATCTTACCTGAATGCGATTGGATGTTGTTGAGGAGTAATTTGGAGCACTAAAATCCACCGAGGAGGGAAGTGAGAGCAAGAACGATCGCGGCTTTTGGTTCTTCAAATGTATTAGAGTTGTGTTTTGAAGGAAGGAAATAAACCTCTAAGTCGTGGGTTTTAAAATTTTAATTTTTGGGCCATGCGGTTTCATCCGTGGATTCAATTTTGTGAAACCGATCGAGAATCCATGAATTTCTAATAACAAAATTGGTTCTGTGAAAGCTCGGATTTACCTGTGGTTGCAACCATCGAAACCACACCTAAAACCGCCCAAGCCATAAAGGGTTTTCTTGCCCTGTCTTGATGAACCAACCTATGTTAGGCTTTTATTACCTCTATTTGATGTTTCCTCGCCCCTCTTGTGGCATATCTTACCCCGGTAACTTAAGCTTTATGCTTGACAAATAAAATTATAGAAGTGAAATGTCTACAAGATGTGGAAATTGTATTGTGACAAGAGCATATAAGGGAAATGAGACATGATAACCAGAGGAAGATGTTTGGAGTGAAGAGAAATGAATAAGATCAATGCACATGTAAAATCCGTGTGAAATCCCTAGTGCATGGACGTGAATAATGAGATCAATGTGAACAACATATACTTTTGGCTACTTTACATCCCAACGAATATGAAACAAGCAAGTTATTGGATGAAAATACCTCAACAAGAGACAAGAATTATTTATTTGAGGAAGAGAGGAAAGATTCTAAGGATTTTTATCAACGATCATGTATACAAGAGAATATGCTTGAAGATAAGACAATGTGATAATTTTCTATGAGATTTTATGGCATGTAAAAGGATTAGATTTGAACTTGAAGAGTTTCTTCAAAATATTGTGAATTGAGGACTTTACCACAACCAAAACCTGGGCATAATCCAAGTAAAATTCAACTAGACATGACAGCATAGTGATAATCTCTAAAATGCTTGCAAAGACTTGAAAGTTTATAAAAGATGCAATAATCAAACAAGGATCCAACAACTTAGTGCCATCGATCAAATAGGACTTGATTTATACCCAAAAACCCTAGTTCCAATCGGTTTGGCATGGATTTGGTGTACATGGTCATGGTATTACAAGCAAAGTCAAGACATGATCACAACTTGAAATGATTCATCCCAAATCCAAGAAAAGAGAAAGTAGGAATGGGAAGAAAGCCATATCTTGAACAAGTGAGAGTTAAACCTTGAGGCTTAAGATTATAAGAAAACCACCCGAGGGAAGCTTGAACGGAAGTCCCTGTAGAGCTTTTTCTCCCTGCGGTTATGTTCCTTTCTTTGGAGCCAAAAGTGAGTTTTAAAACTCGCGGCTCTGTTATGTTAAATTTCGCAAATGAACGAACGAGCGAATCCACTTATCGTGAATCCGCTCCGCATAAAACTTGAAATTATCATTATAAATCTGTGCGGATCAACGAACGGATCCACACTCATGCATCCGTCCGTAAATCCGTTTGACTTAAACCCTCTCGGCCATTGAGACTTTTGAGATTGGACAAACGAACGGATTCGCATTCCACATCCGCCTGTTAGTCCACTCTCCCTATTTTCGCGAGAGGAGCCACGAATGCACCCGAGTCCGACACCGCTCGTGAGTCCACCCGATTTCTTTTAGGATTTTTAGCTTGTTTTGGAGACCTTTGACTACACTTATATGTGATGATTATGTGCCTATACCCTAGATCGGACACCCCGTTGTGTGACCCATTTGTGGGAACCACCTAAGTCTAGTCAATACCTTGAATTGAAAGAGGTTAGGACTTTTACCCGATGGGCCAGCTAATAAGAACTAGCAGCATTGGTAACCGTTGTGACTCCTCTCTTACATAAAGGAGAAGAGTTACCTTTGAGGATAAAGACCTTAGACCCGTGAATTTAAAGACCCAAACCTTATGGATAGGAAACCTAAACCTATACGGTAGAGACCCTCAATGGGGTGCGTAGGAAAGGAAAGTAATAGACTGGTTTATTTGAGTAAGCCATGAAGGTCATGTGTATTTGGAAGTCATTCATAACACCTCAAGCTAGTGACGACTCTATTTGAACTTTACTTGGTCCATCCAAACCTTGTTTAGACTCATAGAGAAAGTCCTACACCGTGATTTGACTTTCCAAAAAAAAAAAAAAAAAAAAGACTTAGTGAACCGTACCTGAGAACTTCTTGTTGTGGTGGATTGACCTAGATGACAAATATGTCCATAGGGATTTGAATGTAATTATTGAATCTATGCCTACATATTGGTGTGATAAATATATATAGATATCCCTTAGAACCTTGGACTTGTGTGTCTAGAGTGATTCTCTGGTACTACAAGTATGACCTTACATCGACCTTGCTGTGTAACTAGTTGGTGCCCTGACCTTGGTTGACCAAACCTTAGGGTAATGAAGAATGAATTTAATGACCGGATAGGTTAAATTATGGAGACGCTTAAAGAGTTGACTTGGACAAAAGCTAGTAAAGGTTGTTGGTTCTCGAAAGAGGACTGATGTGGACTCTTTCCTGTGGGATAATTGTGTTATAGGTTTAAAGGTTGTGAAAGCTAAAACTGAAGGATGTAACAAAACCTTCTCCAACGACAGATATGAATGGGGTAATGGATCACCAAATGCGTTCCCTCCGTACTGGGAGTGAACAATAGGAGATTCCATCAATATTCCAAATCATTCTAAAGTTGGGTTAGGTAATGAGACAACCGGATGTGAAAGCCTTCGAATGTGAACCCTATGTTGGGACATGGACAAAGTTAAATCCTGTAACCCAAGACTGACTGCAGTAGTGAAGGCTAGAATGGTATCACCGATCGGAAGATTTAGGGAACTCTGTTCCTTGAGACTTAACTTAGTAGTTGGAACCCTGTTTTCTAGGGTTATTGTGAACCACACCCCGTGGTAATGTGACCCTGTAAGGAAAAGAGAATTGTGGAACCTGACTTGCTGTGCCACGTAGGCACTGCCTCATCTTGACCCGACCTTTGACTTAGTTCAAGATGTGGGTGACCGGGATGTTGTTATCCAACAGCCCTTCTCACTTGAGACCCTAGCGCCTCAAATTTCGGGGATGAAATTTCTTGTAAGGTGGGGAGGATGTTATACCCGCACCCGGATCATAATTAATTATTATTTCTTCCCGTGACGTGTGGTTATCACTGCCACGTGCTGGTGAGCTGTTCTCACTGGTGGTCAAACCCAGTTATAAATTATTGACCATGATACGGGCTTACCATTGACACACCATGGCAATGGAGAAGTAAGTTTTAGCCCTTGGCTTATTTATTTATCTTTTTCCTCGATGCCCTCGAAGTGCGGGTCAAGATTTAGACCGCCCGGGCTATTTTAGTTGAGTTGGGAATATTCTATTTGTGGGTCCCCCTTATTTAAGGGAGCGTGTGATGGGCTTATAATCCCATGGTGGATGGACCCATCCCCAAGTGGGTTCTTTTCTATTTGAAACCTATGGGCAGGCCCATTTAGTTAAGAGGCCCATTCAACTTGAGGGCCCATTTGACTCTATTTGACCCAAAGATGGGTTAACCCATTCCTTTACCCTAAATAAGACCATGGGTCAACCCATTAAGCCCTCTTGACCCATTTAACTTAAACTACCCATTTGGCCTAATGACCCATTTATCTTGGATCCACCCATTTAACTACTTGACCCATTTAACTTAAAGGACCCAAGCCCATTTTCTATAAATAAGACAAAGGGGGGGGGGGAGAAGCATTCATTTTCATTTCTTCTCCCATCTAACCTAAATCGTGGAGGAGAGAAAGAGGAGAGAAAGGAGAAAGAAGAAAGAAGAAAGAAGGAAAGAAGAAAGAAGGAAGGAGAAAAGGAGAAGGAGGAATGGAAAAGCTTGGTTGAAGGCTTGGAATCTCACCTTGTGGAGCCCTCTACGTGGAGCTTTTCTACATTGGGGAAGGTAAGCCATTGAAACCCACATCTCTTCATCTATTTTGAGTTTTGAGGTTTGGGAAATGGGAGAGATTGGACCAAGGAATCGATGGAACCTCTAAACCTAGACTATAGTGGAGTTATTTCACTCCATTACAAGCCCTAAGCCTAAGTAATCTCTTTCCATTTAAGAAATTTAAGGTTTCTACCCTATTATGTCTTAATTTAGGTTCTCTTTGTTTTCCCTCTTAAATCCATGGGATTACATGGACCTAATGAGGTCTTAGAACCCTAATGTACCTAGGAGGAAGCTTTCTTGAAGCCTCCCTACCTTTAAACCCCTTGGAAAATGAATCCCTAGCAAGAAACCCTTCAATTTTCGATTCTGCGGTATGTGGTTTTACATGTGGTTTCGCACTGAGAAACCACACCGCAACCACCCTTGGCAGAGACCTTCCTAAGCCCCTGGTTAGCTAGGACTTACATGTGGTTTTAGACCTGCAAGAAATCACCCCCAAATTACCTTCCCGAGAAGGCCCCTGTGAAGGTCGGATTTACACTCGGTTTCGATTTCAAACCACATCCGCATCCGACCTTGACTAAAATTGTCCTCGAGCCTCGTGAAGGTCGGATTTACACTCGGTTTGATTTTTAAACCACATCCGCATCCGACCTTGACTAAAATTGTCCTGAGCCCCTGTGAAGGTCGGATTTACACTCGGTTTCGTTTTCGAAACCACATCCGCATCCGACCTTGACTAAAATTGTCCGAGCCCCTGTGAAGGTCGGATTTACACTCGGTTTCGCCAAACCACATCCGCAACCGACCTTGACTAAAACGTCCGAACCCCTGGTTTTCTAGGATTTACACTCGGTTTCATTTTCAAACCACATCTAACCGACCTTGATAACTGTCCGAACCCCTGGTTTCCTAGGATTTACACTCGGTTTCAGTTTTCTGAAACCACATCTGCAACCGACCTTGACTGAAACTGTCCTGAGCCCCTGGTTTCCTAGGATTTACATGTGGTTGCAGAATTTGGCATGAAACCACTCCTGCAACCACTCTACTTCTGAAACCTTATACTTAAATGATTTATGGGAGACCTTTTGGGGATCCGTCCCTTTACTTAATTAACCCTATTTTCACTCTTTATTGAGGTTTAAAGTTTTCATCTTGTGACGTGTTACTTGATTTCGGCGACAACTCATAACATCGGGGCATAACACATATTGTGAGTGGGTTTGGTTGTTTGGGCTTGATATTATTATTGCATTGTATATTATGTCATCATTATAAATTATTAAGCATGCTTCGCATATTGCATACTTTTATATATGAATGTTATGATGTTAATTGGAGATGCTTTACTTTGATGGGTCTCGGTGCGGTGGGTGCGTGCAAAACCCGGATAATATATATATTTATGAAGAAATTATGTTGAATGTCATGTTGAATGTATGCGCCGTGCGTCTTGTGCCGGTAACCGGGCACTAAACCGGATGAAAAGTTGATGCGCCGGATTACCTCTCGGGACGATAGGACTTGCATGTAGCGTGGCTAGGATTTTACACCCTTATGCTACGACCCTTACCAACAGGGGTTTAGGTGTTGGGTAATCAACATCGGATTCCGTGGAGGTGGGAGAGGCCATCATGGTAGTATTGGTTATCGGGTCCTGCCAGAGTGGTCTTGGAGGCTTCGATCGGCGTAGGTCCCAGGTGACAATTGAGGTTTCATTGTGGCGATAAGTTAAGTGACCCACAGTGTCTCCCGAGTTGTCACAGTAGCATATGCCATTGACTTAGTTGTGATGTTAGGTGGAAAATTTACTTAACATATGCATGCATCATTGGACTATGTGAATTGTGTGTTTGTGCATCCCCATCCCCTCACTGCTCGGTGGAGAGCTAACCCCCTCGTGTACACAATTTTTAGATTATGATGCGGTACGGAGGAGCCGGAAAGTCGTGTTAGAGGAACATGGCAACGGGTGTCCTTGTGACAATTGTGCCTACGGGCCGTGAGAATTCTAGGGACTTGTTCCCCTTTATTTATTTTAGGGCGTAGGCCCATGTATAAACATTTCTTGTTATACCCTTGTTGATCATTATTAGATGGTAATGAAAAATGGATTAACTACGGTATTTATCATCTAGGCTTTGATCATCTTGTAACTATTAATTTTATACGCTTTCGCAAAACTAGTGATAATTTGGAATGTAATATTTCCCTTTCCGCACTCGATATTATATTGTTTTAATATTAGTTATGACCCCCCCCCCCCCCCCCCTTTTTTTTTTTTTTTTTTTTTTTGATGAGAGGGGAGGAAAAAAAACCCCAACAAAAAAAAAAAACCCCCCCCCCACCAAAATAAAAAAAAAAAAAAAAAAATAAACAAAAAAAAAAAAAAAAAAAAAAAAAAAAAAAAAAAAAAAAAAAAAAAAAACAACCCCCCCCCCCCCCCCCCCCCCCCCCCCCCCCCCCCCCCCCCCCCCCCCCCCCCCCCCAAAAAAAAAAAAAAAAAAAAACAAAACCCTCCCCCCCCCCCCCCCCCCCCCCCCCCCCCGGGTAACCTTATTTACAATCTCATTCTCCCCCTCATTTTCCATTGAAAGGGATGGCAGCCCATTTACATATTTTGAGCTATCTAGGGACATTCAGGAAGGTTGCCCCTTAAGCCCCTATTTATTTATTTGGCTATGGAAGTATTATCATGATTGTTGACAACATATGGAGATCCAGGTCTCTTTAGAGGCATTAAAGTGGCTAGATCAGTTCCTGAAATTTCACATATACTCTTTGCGGATGACACTTTCATTTTTTGCAAAGCTATTGTGGATGATATTTTTACTATTAAAATTATTTTAGATCTCTTTTAAGACCTTTCAGGACAGAAACCAACTTGAGTAAAAGTGACTTTTGTTTTAGTAAGAATGTCCCAATTTCGGAGAAGAGATCTTTATGTACCTTGATAGGTATGAAAGAAATGCCTAATGACTCTATCTATCTTGGCACTAAGTTTTTCATTCTTGTTCAAAAGTAAAGGATTTGGGTTTGGTTATCTAAATTGATATAGAGGACATCTAGGACGAATTCTTGGGCCCTTTGAATTGGCAGAAGATCACGTGGTCCGGACGAAAATATTGATTTTCCCGGGGTCACTGCCGGGACCCTAACTTTTGACTAGGGTCGAGTTACGGGAGCCACAACCCTAGTTCGAAAACGACAACCAGTGCTCTATTTAGGGTTTTCCAGGCCTGCGAATCACAACCACAAATCATCCATTTTAGGGGTTTTCCGGGCCCGTGAAGTTTATTGCATGATTTAGGGTTTTTTGTAGTTTCCAATTTTCTTAAGTTTCTTGGCCTTCTGTGAGTTGACCTACCTATAAAAGGTGTCTTTGAAACTTCTATAAGGTTATCTCACATTTTCTAATTAAAAGTCACATATTTTCTCTTCTTCCAAACAAGCATTAAGGATTCTATTACCTTGTGGATTCGAGGGTTTGTCTGTACCAGAATGATATCTAATCCACTATATTTTCGACTGTGTTAAGAAGAATGAGGAATATAATGACTTCTTGGAAAACTGATCAGCTTTTCTTTGCAAGGTGTAAAGTTCTTATACAATCTATTCTAGCATCAATTCCAGGATATCTAATGTCAAGTTTTTTATGTCGCCTCAAAATTTGTAAGGGCGTTGATTCTATTTGCCTCAACTTTTGGAATGGTAATACAAGGTCTGTTTCATTGCATGGGATACTAGATGTCACACCCCAAATCACCCCTGGGAGGATTCGATAGGTGAACTGAATTGCACGATAGCAATCTGTCAAACCCCAAGGATCCAGAAGCTGTTAATATCATTCACAAACACACACACCCATAACGATGGATAAGAATTTAAATACAGAGTGCTGCAGAAGCTAATATTTACATTAATCATTCAAGTTAAGATATACACTGCATTGTTCTTGTTCTTACACACCACCAACCTAGCAGTCCTTACACCTCCAACCAATAGCTTCACAATACAACAAAAGGGGCAAGGCAACGTAAGCCCCACACAAAGCTATGCAAAAAGGGAAGTTAGTAGATTCCTTTCTGCTACCCCATTTTGTTGAGGACTATAAAGTGCTGTTGTTTGATGGATAATACCATAAAATTCACAAAAATCATCAGTAGAGAAGTATTCCCTTCCTCTATCTGTTCGTAAGATTAAATCTTACGATCTAATTGATTTTCCACCTCGGCTTTGTACATTTTGAATTTCTCCTACGCCTCATCTTTAATCCTTAGCAGGTATACATATGTATATTTTGAACAATCATCTATAAAATTGATGAAATATCTTTTACCACCTCTAGTTAAAATACCTTCTAACTCACACAAATTAGAATGCACCAATTCTAAGAGTTGTGTATTCATTTATACTTTCTTAAAGGATTTTCTAGCAATTTTAGACTTGATGCATACAAAACATTTGTCTTGACTAGAAGAAATGCATTCCGATAATAAACCTAATATAACCATATTTCTTATGCACTTATAATTAACATGCCCAAATCTAGAATGCCAAGTATCAAAAGTAGAAACAATATAAGCAGAAGATGAATGTCCATTAATCATATTAAACTTATACATGCCATTCGATGCATAACCTTTCCCAACATAAATTCCCCCTTTGGACACTATGATGTTCCTCGACTCAAATAGGATTTTAAATCCATGTTAGTCAAGCAAGCTTACAAACATTAGATTCTTCCTAATATCAGGAACATGAAGTACATCATTTAAAGTAAGCTTCTTTCCGGATATGAGATTCAGAACCATTGTGTCTTTTCCTATGACCTTAGCAGTTGAAGAATTTCCTATAAAGAGATCTTGTCCATCTGCTATAGGTTTATAAACTTTGAACAAGTTTTTGTTCTTGGCAATGTGTTTGGTTGCACCAAAATCGATTCACCATTCTTCATCATCACCAACTGTATATACTTCAGATATCATAGCAGCCCAATCATCATTGTCTTTTTATCCGAAACTGATCCTTTCCCATCATACTTTCTCTTTTTGCCCTTAAAAGATGCATTTTCTATAACATGAGCCTTTGGAGATTTTTCCTCCAATTCAAGTTTGTCCAATTTGCGAGAATTCTCTTCAACTTGGATATACTTGATCAACTCTTGCATAGTCATTGCATCCTTCTTTTGTTTCAACTCTTTCCAATAATCTTTCCAAGCAAGAGGTAACTTAAAAATAATGAAAGATACTTGGAAAGATTCGTCAAGAGAATGGCCCTCAGAGATGATTTGATTCATGAGACCTTGCAACTCATAAGTTTATGAAATAATGGACTTATCTCCTACCATTCTGTAATCAAATAACTTACTCACAAGAAACTTCTTGTTGCCCGCATCTTTGATTTTGTACTTCTTGTCGAGATCCTCCAAAAGTTCCTTTGATGTGCTTTCTGCAAATTTGGGCCCGTATACATCATACATTGAGTTCGACAGTCCATTGAGAATGTAACCTTTGCACATGAAATCGTCTTATTCCCACTTCTGGGGTTGCTTCATTTGTACCAGTGTGTCTCCACTTGTAGGTTCTCCATCGGTGTTTGTCGGTGCTACTGGCTTCTCTTCAATCAGAACATGAGCAATCTTCAGAGCAGTGAGGAAGAAATGCATCTTCCCTTTCCAAAGCTTGAAGAACGAACCATCAAACTTGTCCAGTTTGGTGATCTCGTTCCCAGGTATCTTCATTACTGTTGTCTCCTCCATTGATCAATTACTGTCTTAAGATTGTTACAAAATCGAGATCAAATAAGGAAGAGGACAGAGAGATGGCTTGATTCGAACGAGGTCGGTTTGTCCTTAAGATAGTATTTACACCCTAATACTGCAAGGGTTGCAACAAACTTGCCTCCCAAGATGAAACAGGCTGGACTGATTACAAGTTGCAGAGACAGTAATCACATGAAACTATTAGAGAGAATTATTATATCAGAGTGACTGAACTCGTGGGCTATATATGGGCTTGGACCTAGCTATTCGTATGGGTACAACCATTAAGCTCATATGGCTGTTCAGATGGGTCACCCCCTCCCTATTAGACCAGCCACCTATTCAACGGTCGGATCCTAAGCACCCCTTTGATTAGACACTGATCCAATGGTTGGAACATAACCATCGCACTGGTTCTCAGACCTGCAACCCAGAAAAGATTAAGGCGCCTCATTGCGATGATGCGCAAGTGCGAAGTGAAAGTGCTCCATCAAAGGCCCACATTGTGCCTCACGCACGCGCACGCGTACGCGTATGGGCTCGAACGGTCACCTTCCTCGCTCGCAAGTGCACCATATAATCCTTTCTAAACATAACATCTGATAATAGGTCACAAGCATATATAGCCAAAAGGTTTCCTTCTCCATAACCGATGTGGGACTAAAGTCCCATACCATTATTTAGAAAATTCCAACAAACAACATATGATCCAATCAAGTGGATTGATCAAATCCATATAAGCCATGCAAATCAAGGGCTGTTATTGGCTGTATTCACCAGAGAACACTCTTTAGTTTAGCCACAAATCAAGTTTAATACTCTATTTTCATATAAAAAAAATAAAAATTTTACAGCTCTATTTGAATCCTATAACTAATTATTTATTAGATTATAGGGATTGGGATCACTACAGTGTCAAAGTACAGTTTTTCACCAATGAGGGATAGGAAATCGAATCGTTCAATAGGGTCTTTTAATGAGGAAAGAGAGTGTGGGATCCACGGGTGGGATTTGACAGGGCATGCGTAGAAATATGCACACTGGCGTCGTGATAATTATTTTCCCTAAATTATATCTTAGATATTTTATCCACGTATTTAGATCATGAAACTAATGAGACTCTAAAGTTAAAAATAATTCTTTAAAAACTTTATAGGGAAAAAGTCAACATATCATCATAGTGTACATGTCTCCTCACAAACTTTGTCTTCTTTTTTCGTATTTAATGATGTGGGTTTTCCTATATACGAATCACTACTCACCAAAATATTTCTCCCCTTTATACTTGTATAATGTCAATATAAGAGGACAACATGTCGATCCCTCTCCGAACTTTATATCGTTGTTTGGGAAATTTCAGTAGACTAAAAGAATGCCAAATTAAGCTGCCACATTGACATACATCTAGCATATGTTCTTTTTAATTAGTACTTCAATAAGGGAACATTAACCTCAAATCAAAACCCTAATAATATTTCGAAGGAGAGGATTCTCTGAGCAAACTGCTTAGAGAGCATAGCATTTAGGGATGTTAACGAATTGGGCTGGGTCGGGCTTGTCCTAAACCCTAGCCCAACCCTAAGGTTTTTTAACTCATTCCAAGCCCAGCTCGGCCCTTCCAGGGCCTAACAAACCTTTGACCCAACTTAGGCCTGGCAGGGCTTACAAGAGACTGGCCCGATCTTGACGCTGATTGACCTTGATAGGGCTGGCCCGACCATGATTGACCTTGAATATTGTAAATATAAAATATATATATATATATGGTTAGGGTTTGTAGTGATGTTCTTGTGTCTCTCTCTGTTTCTCTCTCACCATTGAGCTCATGTAAAATGGTTAAACAATTGAATGGTTGGTGCTTCGACGGAGGAGGTGTTGCACATAATAGTCACGAAAAGGCTCATGCAAATCGACATTCAAGGGTAATCAACAATCTCTTTCTTCTTTTGGTTACCCTGATTCTGTCAGTTGGTTCATCTTGAATCCGACCAAAAAATTGTTTAGTTGATCAAGTTCCTATCATGAATTACATTAATTCTAGCCTAACATATGCAAGAAAAAGAGTTTTTATAGACTTATTCCCTCCTCCTAGACTTCTTCCAATGGCCCCTGTGCTGGTGTAGGGGCTACACAGCTTGGCAACAAACCCCTTCCCAAATTTGTAAATAAATATGAGAGTATTTGTATTTTTTTTTTTTTGGGTAAGAAGATTATTAGTATTAAGTACTTACTTTTTTTTTTTTTTTTTTGTTTATACATAAATAGCACTTAGATATCATTAAGCAATTTAAGCTCCAATAGTCACTAGGTCTATTATTTTGCAAATAAATATTCAAGCATAAGAAATGCCACATTTGAGCATCAATGGTAGTTCAATGTTATTAGTTAAATTCAACAACCAATCTTGAAATAAGCCTCACTCATATTCTTATAAATATTATGGGAAAAAGATCTCTGTCCGGGAGTGTGGCCTACGCCAACACTCCCATGAGTCTATCTCTTTTCTCCCTATGTGAAAAGACACCTCTGTCCCCTTGTTTTAAGGAGGAGAGAGATAGACACATGGGAGTGCTGGCGTAGGCCACACTCCCGGACAGAAAACTGCTTCCCAAATATTATATAAAGGATCTTGTGAATGATCGCTCAGGATACATGGAGTTCCTCCCACCAGGTGAAATGTTACTATAGGGTCATCCTCTATTATTTTGGAAGCTACTATCTACATTTTTTGGGTCCCATGTTTCTAACATGAATTATGTTAATTCCAGTCCAGGTCAAGTCGTTTTACAGTATAAGGATCTCCTCCAACGTCCTTGTATGCTACTCACATATCCTTGTTTGTTGTTCGAAAGCTATAATTGTTCCTCTGAGGTATCCTTATAAATAGTTTGTGGAAGGACGTATTGCTGGTGTGACGGTGGGCAGACCCTCGACGGTAGAAATTGATTGATGGTTGGAAGACAAATATTTTCCCTCATCTATTAGTTTATACATCCCACAATCATGATTTTTCCCTGTCAACAAATATAAAAAAACATAGTTGTAAATAATTTATGTATAACCAGCTAATTACACATAATTGTTAATTTCTTCATTACAAGTGAAATAATTATACATAATTACAAGTCATACCGGGGTGGAATGTAGGCAACACCAAAAACCTTATCATATTTCTAGTCCTTGAGTGCACCTTCGAACCTTGCACTGTTCTTTTCCACATTCACACATTCTGAAGTGGTCCACAATACATAAAAAAAATAGGGAAAAAGATCTCTGTCCAGGAGTGTAGCCTATGCTAGCACTCCCATGAGTCTCTCTCCTCCCTATGTAAAAAGACACATCTACCCCCTTGTTTTAAGGAGGAGAGAGATAGGCACATAGGAGTGCAGGCGTAGGCCACACTCTCGGACAGAAAACTACTTCCCAAAAAAATAATTGTGCTTACAACATTTGTAGAATCTTCTTCCCGGATTACTCTCAGTATTCGATTTTTTTATTATTCATGTACCACCACATATATCACATCTAGCAACATTATCCATCTAGACAAAATTCAACATTGACACATTTGACACATTAGGTGATACACATTTGATGGATAAGACAAACATCGATTCCTTCAAAATGATGTTTGGGGCAGATTGTAGTAGATGAGCTTTGGATTGGTGGTGACCATACAATTATACTCTCTCTCTCTCTCTCTCTCTCATGCCATCTGTTCAGTTCTCAACCCATAGTCTTCCCCCAAGCCTAGTGTTGTGCAAAATAGGACCAACATGCTTTTAATTTTCAAGTATTTAGCCCAAAACATTCTTTTAATTTTTTTAACTCCATAGCAACCAAAGTGTGGTATTTAGTTTCAATTATGTATAAGTTAATAGTAAAGTATAAGGCATTATTAGTACTCTGTTCTTCAGATCTGGAAACACGATCACCTATGCATCAAAAACTAATAAATGCACCAACGAAGAGTACTACCAGGTAATAAAATTGGATGTGTCAAAAGGATAATTTTTTATGCACTAATGCGATAACAGCAGATAAGAATTCAAACCCGTTGGAAGGGATAACACTTAGTGAGTAGAAGAAGTTGGATGTTGGCTAACCCCTATCCTTCATCATGTCCATAATTATTCAGAAATCAATAAACCATCTATAGATTCAATCAAATGACACGAATAAAAGAAGTACAGTTGCTAATCTTAAGAGTTTTTTCGCTACACAGATGGCCTGAAAATTAAAAGACTACTTGCAATGAATTCTATATTTCCCAGGTGATGACGACCCAGTTTGAAATTCCTTACTGGGAAGAAAAAAGGAATGAGGGAATGAGAAATTTACGAATTTGCAAGCCAGGCGAGGCCAAGATGAAAAGCAACCCCCCCAATTCTGATTAATGGGGGAAAAAAAGAAGGAAATAAGAAGGTCCTCGGCTGCATAATTCAGCAATTCGATACTTATAAATGAACTCTCAGACAAACAGAACTAAAAGCGCAAAAACTCCACTTCAAAAAGCACGAATTCAGTAGGGAATAATATATAAGCCCAGTCCAGATATATCTTTAATTTTCAACAAATGAAACAGACATCTAATCAACCAATATCGGAGACAAACCTCCATTTAGTAACGAACCACCAGATCCACTAGGGATATGTTTCCAAGTACAAGACTTAAATAACCAACACATGAGAAAGAATTAGTAGGGGGTCTACGAAAGCAAATCAGGTGGTAGAGTGTCATCTTGTTGTGGTGAAAATCATCAATGTAGTGAATATGAAGCGTAACCAACAGCATATCAATTGGTGATCAACCGTAAGTGAAAACAATACCTAGACAGCAGTTTAATACCAATAGCAGATCAAGAACATCAATAGCAACTCAATGATAGCATTTAGTAAATGAAGGACAGCGGCAATAAGTTAACAAACCATGTTCTATTCCAAATGTCTATTCCTATTGAAGCAACTGATTTATATAAAGGTTATCTATAAGCCTGCTATAATGTCCAACTCAAAATAAAAGTAATCATGTTCGAAACCATTTAACCCAATACCACAAAAAAGCTGAAAACCATATAGATAAAGTAAAAGTAATGATGTTCGAAACCATTTAACCCAAACCATAAGCATGCTATCGTTCATCCTTGCCCATAAAAAAACCATATAACCCAAATCCACAAAAAGCAGAAAAGTACATGACTCATTCATCAGTCTTCATTGATGTCCTCACTATCTGGCATATACAATTCCAATACCTTCAGCTTGTCTTCCTCGCTTGCTTTCAAGAAGAGATTGACCAAGTTCTTCCTTTCCATTAAAAACTGTTTCACACACCCTGACCATATTGATGAGGAGTTAGTCTCTATTGGAGGCTTGGAAAAGTTGTAACAGTCTACTACTGTCAACATCATTAGCAAATGATTCTACAATCATATGTAAATCAAGGACTTCATCATTAACATTTAGACATGGCAAGAAGTTTCTTATTCCCAGTTCATCAAATTCTTAATCTAATTGGCTTTTTCCTCAACCGATCATTTTGGGGCGATAAGGATAGTTTCTAAGATGAGGTGGATTTAGTATGAAAGCATAGGAAGTATAAAGTATGGGACTTGGAATTTCAACTGCAATCCTGAACTTCTTTCTCATCATTAAAAACAGAGCCAACCACCAGAACCACTACCACCTACAATTTCAGATGAATTGCTGAAACCAGACAGTGTATTCACAACTCAACTCCACCACCTCCCCTCCCCTCACCCCCCCCCCTCCTCAAAGAAAAGGAAAAAAAAAAAGAGAAGATTATTTTCTTTTTCCCCTTGCCCACTCTACAATCAACCCTTGCACTCGGAGCATTTCTTAACCAAAAGGTTTGTTACATTTAACAACAATAATTGTTTAACAAAGCTACAGTTTAAGGCATGGATCTGAAGGTAGAATGAAAACAGGGACAGCTTAATAGGAAAAAAAATCTCACTGATAGATCCAGAGCTCCAAAGAATATCTCATTGGACTGATAAAACATGGGTTTGAACCAAATCCTGGCAATAATAGTTTTATTCCTTGTTTGACAACAAGCAGTGAGACCCAAAACAATACATATGAGAAATTAGAATTCCGAGTACTGGTCGCAGCTTTCAGATCCACGACAAAATGTACTATTACCAACCAATCTCTGCATTCGAAAATAACTCCATTCCAAATATTAAACCAGTCACTGGATTAAGAAGCAAATTATCCATCAAAATTCTGCTTATCAAACTAGTTACTCAGGCTAGAACTACTCTGTCCAGAAGGTTTGGACCCTACATCAAATTACTCTGAACAAAAATGTAACCCGAGGTGCAGCCCTTCCCAGATGTTAGCTGATGAAAAGATATAAATGAATAAATAATGAAGCAGATGCAGAATAATCAATTCCAGCTGAGCACAGTCTAATGAGATCCAAATCTTGCACAGATCGAGAAAGCCTAAACCCAGAAATTGATACTCCAAAAACCTAAAATCCAAAATGGTATCCTCCGCTGAGAGAGAGAGAGAGCGACCAAGCCAAAAAGCAGGTTAGTTACCTTCCCCACAAATTGAAATCTGGAAAAAAAAAAAAAAAAAAAAAAAACCATAAATCAGAGAGACAAAGAGACCAGATAAGGAGAGAGATAGAGTGACATAACGAGAGGGACTGATGCAGATTCATCACCGAAATAAGCTTGTTTTATTAGGAATAAGTCTAGGCCTGGGTTATATACAAGTGGGGCCTTTGATCCCATGGGTTTTCTCTATAATAGGTCACTTTTATGAACCTAAAATAGGGGCACATAAGCATAGTACAAAATTTTGTTTCGTCTCGGTTGATATCTCAGAAATTTCAAGTATTTCTGTCGAACTGAAACGAGATGGCACATCGAATTGAAAAAATACAATGTTTTGGTCGAAATTTCGACTGTTTGTAACATCTCGCCGAAATTTCGCCCACATGTTACAAACCCCAGGTATAAAAAGGACATATCTCGTCAATTTCAGTCGAAATTTCGACCGAGAGCTCTCTGGAAATGCCATTTTAAGCTTGTTTTTCATGTTTTTGTACTTTCTTCTTCGATTCTTCGCCACATCAACGCCGAAATCACTGGGAAACACATCATTGAAGCTTGTTCTACAATTTCAGGTAAACCATATTCTCCAAAATTCTTTTTTTCAAAAAAAAATATGTCAATACATGTTGGTTATTGATGAATTTATCATATGTTAGACACCGGAGGCCGATCGACAATCTCACAGTTTCAAATTTTTTTTCTATATATATGTATTATTTTTTTATTTTTCTGCTTCAAAGTTTTGATTTTCCTACAACAAAAATCTAAAAAAAATAGGAGTTACGTAAACTATATGGAGATAAATATATGTTAGACACCATTGCCCGATCTACGGTGATGCAGATCTACGGGCCTACATTTGCAAGAATAAGAAGAAGAAGCCCTAGGAGTAGGGCCTATTTGGAGCCTTAGTTTATTTTTGCATTAGTAGTTTCCGTACGTTGTTTATTTTTCAGTCTAATTGTAAACTTAAATTGAACAGGTTCAGACCATGGTCCAATTTAAGTGATTTAATTCTATTGGTTGCTTAGGAAATCTTTTTATTTAAGTTATTTTAATTCCACCCCTCCACGATTTCTAATGAGGGAGTGATTTATTTCTGTAATAGGAATCAGCCTAGTGATACAAATTCCTAGGCTGAACAGGAATTAGGCCTTGGCCAAGTTACAATTAAATAAATCATGGGAGGCTCCCCCACAATTCAGAATTCACAAACTTAGCTTTCTACTTGCTACCATTGCTGCTGCTGCATTGCTCTATCGAGTGTTGCCTTGTGGATCCTATCAAGGTGAAGGGACTGGTGGATCTCCAGTTGACTCCTTGCAGCTAGTAGATCGGGAGGACCTATTTCCTATCTTCAAACAACTGCCATTGAAGACCTGCAACTCCAAGTAAGTAATTTACAATATTAGCCATCACTCTTCTTCTCCTAATCCTCTAACCTAGCCCCATCGATCCCCATCATCATTTCACCAATAAACCCAATCGATGCTCTAAACCCTAGACCAAAAATTCCTAGTCTAAACCCTAGATTCCCTCACTCTCATCTTTATAAAACCCGAAACCCTAATTTTCTGTTTTTGAAATTCTTATTCAAACATCACTAAACTTAGTTCCTTAGACTCCCCTAAACCTGCCTAGCTTTACCATATAAGATACCTATCCATTACCCTAACCCTAATCCTAAAATTGACTTAACACTTCAAATCTACCCCCATCGAACCAGCAGCTTACAGGTCCTAGTTGAGTTGGCTCCTAGTAGATCTCCTATCTATCTAGGACTACACTATACGGCCTCACGGTGTCGAAAATAGGGGTTATGTAAACTGTATGGGGATCAATTAAATATATGTTATGACTTATGAGTCATTGACTTTATGTTAGGTAGAGAATTTACTTGTTTAAATTGCTTATTAATTATTATATCCTCTAGTACTTAAAGCCTTAAACAATGCGTATGTGTAACTAACTAAGTTATTCATTAGGATTCGACCGTATACTGCCACTCAAGGGTGCAAATTCAAAACACCACTTTGGGTGACTATTTTTGCAATTTGAACATTTACATGTGTTTATATAGCCTAAAACATGTCTTCCATGAAGTTTCAGGCCTTAATTTGGCCTAAAACCAACCGAAACCTTGTAGGAAAAATACAAAATTTCGATCGAAATATCTGAAATTTTGAGTATTTTGGATACTTCGGTCAGACTGAAACATCGAAACAAAACGAGATTCTAAACCTTGTACATAGGTTGCATACGGAATTAGCACTATACTTAGTTTATTTTAATGTTTTAGTGTTTTAAATTGAACCATTGATCCAATTTAAGTGATTTTAGAATATTTCTTATAGAATAGAATATTTACATGTGTTTTAAATTGAACCAGGCTAACTAAAATGGAAATCCAATAAAACTCAAATTGGAAATTTCCCATCGTGTCTAATAACTACCTTACAATAAAAGATTGCATAATAATTTCCCAAAATAAAATAAACTTCCTAAAATCCTACTAGATCCAAACGCTCAAACTAGACCCAGTTCTACTGGGTTTGGGTCGGTCCAATGTAATACACCAATTGGGTCGGCCCGGTCCAAGATTGTCCTGCATCACAATTGAGGATAGGATTCTGATCTTTAGGTTGAGTTCTTAATGAATTGTTGCAGTCCCAAACAGAAGCAGCAATGGAGACTGAGTAGGGGTAGGAGAAGAAGATAGAAGAAGATCGGGGTAGGGAAATGGCTTTCTCAGCCTGGGTCTCTCACCCACAGCTTTCCCAGATGTTGAACAGGGGTTTTACTCCCATAATCGAGTGCAAAATGCCTCAAAATTTCATTCATTAATTCTGTCAATCAATTACAATAGCTGCCTTTATATAGACTGAGGCTAGGTTACAAAAATAGAAAGTAAAAATTAGCAACTGTTTGGAAAATAGTAACTAATGAAAATAAAAACTGAATAAAATTAGAAACTACTAAAGGCTTTATAACTCAACTTTCTCAACATGCAAAGATAACCAGATTAGAAACTACCTAATATAAACTGAAAATAGAAACTAAACTATGGCAGCATTAGGATAGAATCTTCCTCCACTTGATGGGCCCACAAGATCTTCTAAAAATATTCTCACCAAGGCAAAACAAGGGGCTGTTACACTGTTCACGTGAACAGTAACATAAACAGTGTTTCGGCCTCTTTTTCTTCATATTTCGATCTACACCAGGAACACTCGATCCAACCTGGTTCCAATTCCCTCACTCTAAACACTAGATCCTTACAATTTCCACTTTCCAAAAACCCGAAATCCGTAACCCTAAACCTACTTTGCTGTTAATTCAAGTTTACAAACTTCCGCCCATCAAAACATCTCAGGACCTTCACAAATAGACACCCCTACACCTGCCTAGCATAACCAACACCACAAACCCTAACCGTAATTATGACCTAAAAGCCTTTGGATCACCAATTCATATCAGGTCCTGGTATACTAGATCCTAGTTGGTCTCCTACCAATCTAGGACTACATTAGGAACAGAGAGACAAGAGAGATAGGGACAAAGCAAGAAAGAGAGTGAGAGAGGGGCAGACCGAGAATGAGAGTTTGGGAAGAAGCCATACGGTTGCCCCAAGTCGTGCTGTGTGAGGTAGAGCTGCGGATCTCTTCTTCGAGGACGACCATGCCGACAAAGTTAAGTCCAGGTAGAAGCACCGTTTTTATATGAGGACACCGTAAATGGAAAATTCTAATTAGAAAACACCATGTAGGTGAATTCTACCTGATGTAGATCAAAACATAGTTCAAAATCTCGCGGGCGAGATCTCGGAAATCTCGGCAAACTCGAGCTAGTCGAGACGAGATATGATACGAAACACCAAAACGTCAAATCTCGATTGAAATCATCTCATGAGTTTCGAGAATCTCGCAAGGTATCGGCTTTTAAGTGAAACACACTTTATAAAAATGCCAGAACTCAACCTCTAGTTCGAAATTTCGAACTCTCTTGGTCGAAACAGAGCTCTTTGCTGTGGAGAAGGAGAAAAACATCAAGGGAGCCTTACTTCATGTTTTTGGACAAATCTCCACCATTTCTACTGGGATTCACTACAAAGAGACTTGGGAGCTGCTTATTCCTCCATAATTGGCTACATTATTTTTAAGTAAATTTACTATTCACAAAACCTTTTTTTTTTTTGGGGAAAAAAATATGAGTAATACTAGTTGTATGGGTGTGGATTATATATATGTAGCACATCGGCCCATAAGTGGACTCAATCCACCACGTCATAGTTCATATCAGTAGGCAGTCACTTGTTGGGACTTGGGACACTTATGTATTATTGTTCACTGTACTTGGTAGTTGCCTAGTTGGTAATTGGTATTATTGACTTATTGTTGGAAGTCGGGAGTTGGGGCATGGGACTTGGGACTTATGTTATGCATTATTGACTTATTGTTTAAGTCTTTAACTATTTCTTTTTCAAGATTATGTGTCTTCATCCATTATTGCATAATGTACATGTTTTACCTTCAAACTATATGTAGAATAGACAATATTACATTAAGGGTTCAGCCTTTACAACCAACCAAGGGTACAAATTCAAAACACCAAATTGGGTGTTTTTTTGTAATTTGAACCTTTAAATATGTTTATTAAGCCTAAAACAAGCTTCCCATAAAGTTTTAGAGCAAACAATGGCAGAATTTGCCCAACGAAACATTGTTCTGAAACAAAAAAAAAAAAACATAGTCTCGCTGAAATCTCGAGATCTCGGAAAACTCGACCTGGTCGAGACCAAGTTTTCGAACCTTGGATCAAAACATGAAGAAGAAGAGGCCATAACATTGTTCAAGTGAACAGTGTCACAGCCCCTTGATTTGGCTTGGTGAGAATATTCCTAGAAGAATCGTGGGGCAGAACAGTCTTTAATTATTAGCTACTTCAAGTCTTTAAGTGAAGGGTATAAACATCAATTTCAATTAACAAATTTTGAATTGCAAGTGCTGGCCAACTGGCATCTTTGGTGAGGACCACATGAAGATTTCAGCTGCACCTTTTGGAGAATGAAGATTTTATTTTGTTGCTACTTTCTTTCACTCCTAGTTATTTAAAAAGAAGTTTCTATTTTCATGTTGCAAGTCTAATATGTTAAGGTTCTACTGTATTTTAACTTGAGGAGCAAGCATAGCCCTCTGTATATTTGTAATGGCTTTTAGAAGCCCCCCACGATTTTACAGTTGAATGAAGATTGCTTTTGGCAAATTATGATTCCTTTCTCAAGTTTTCATTGCGACTTGAAGGGTTGAGAAACCTGGCTGAGAGAGCCGAAGCATCTTTATCCTTCCCTTCTCCGATCTTCTTCCTTTTCCTCCTACCCTACTCGAGCTCTGTTGGTGACTGCTGCTGCCTGTGACTGTTGCTGCTACAGAAAATCACTGACATCCCTCCACTTCAACTGTTGCTGCTGCTGATAGATCGTTCGATTGAAGCAGTTGCTGCACCCCTCCCTTTGGCTGCAAGTTTCTAATTTCATAACTCCCCATCCCATCAACAAACCCAGCTAGATTTTGAAGCACACCATCCCCCATTCATTCCCTCCACTCGATCCTCACTTCGACCCCATTCCAATGGCTGAAACCTTCTATTTTCACTCCACGCTCATACCTTCACTTCTACCCATCAGAACTTCACCAAACATGCAGCAGAGCCCTCTCTCCATAGATCCTGCACTCGATCCAAGATAGAGCCCAAACTGATGGCTAGTTTGGCCTAGAAAGAATTAGTTTCTATTTTGGGAGTTGCTGTCATATTTTGCAGCTCAACCATCAGAATCAATTGAAACTTTCAGCAGTGTTTCTACCCTAGACAAGCATTATTCGATCCAAAGCTGGGATAATTCCTTTGGCTGGTTTGGTTGATTTCACAAACTTTCTAATTCTGCCTCCTGTTTCTATTTTGGATTTGTGGGTTTTCTTGGGACTACATTAGGTTCTCTCCATAGATCCTACACTTGAGCCAAGTTAGAGCCCAAACTAATGGCTAGTTTAGCCTACAAAGAACTAGTTTCTATTTTGGGAGTTGCTATCATATTTTGCAGCTCAACCATCAGAATCAATTGAAACTTTCAGCAATGTTTCTACCCTATACAAGCATTATTCGATCCCAAGCTGGGAGAAGTCCTTTGGCTGGTTTGGTTGATTTCATAAACTTTCTAATTCTGCCTCTTGTTCCTATTTTGGATTTGTGGGTTTTCTTGGGACTAAATTAACCTAATTTAGTCTTACATTACTACCATGAGTCACCTTTTAGAATAAAAACGTAGTTCCATAGGTTCACATGCTTCTGCTTTGGTTCACCTCAAAAAGCAACCAAACAGTTTAAATAAATCGAGTTTACGTTTCTACGAAAAGACTTCCCGTAGAATGAGCGAACCAAATCCCCTTTCGGCATTTAATTGAACACCTAATGGGCATCCAAAATTAATAACAGCAACGCACAGACTAATACAAAACCCTTTTTTCAGCATTTCATCAAACAACTCATGGGTAAAATTTGCCGAGGTGGTTGATTAGCTAAAGCTGCATGAGAATTTAATCTCTCTCTGTTCAGGACTCCCAATTGTTCGGCTCTAGAGAGATTCAAAACTCGCCAATTCAATTAAGCATTTGGAATTCATATTTGGATCGACTCTACGCCACAGGAAGTTCTTAAATTCGTATTCAGAATTACTCCTCCTTTCTCAACTTCAATCACCTCCATTATTATATACATATAAGAACAAGATCTGGGTATTTGATTCCTGCATTTAGTTTTTAGTTCCACCACATTGCGTCTGATGTTCTTAAACCCTTTTTTTCTCCCTTTTCGTCATCAATCAAGGGCTTCGGATTACATTTATTTCACTTCTTTCGAAGATGTACCTTTTAAACCTTCATAATTAATTTCTTTCCGTAGATTCAGTTGGTTCCATCACTCTCACAACTCTCTCCATGAGTCCAAAATGTTTACACCTTCTAACTTTTCTACTGTTATTCTCCATCACGTATCCATCTTTAAAACCATCCCATCCCATCTTTGGTTAATCTTGGAAAACGAAGAAGAAATTAATCCTCTTCATTTCATTGATTCTTTGGTTGATACGCCTAGTTGCTTGTGTCATTATTGTGTTGGACCATAGGGAGAATGCTCAGACTCTACTCGTCTCTTCTCGTGTTTCGAATGTTGTGCTACTAATGCAAAATCGACCTGAAACCAAGGAGAAACCAGTGAGAGATCGATTGCAGCCAGGATCAACACGATAAGGAACAAATTAAATGACAAACTCTTTTTATTTTATTGCTGTTTTTCTATTACATATGAATGAAGAACATAAAGGATAAAGAAAAAGAATAAAGGGATACAGAAGGGGGGATAGGATCAGCTCTCTCAGCCAGGCTCTCACCAGCCGATCATCCTCTCACCCACGGTCTCTCATCGTTGCCGCATCACATAGCTTCAACCATAACTCTTTTCTCTTCAATTTCTGTCCTCTTCTGCTCACCACTTACGCCTATTTATAATAAACCAGTTACAAATCAACCCAATCCCAACCTAATTAAGAAACTAAATAATCCTAGAAAATAGAAACTATCGATTACATAAAACACCCATTTAAAATAGAAACTTCCAAGTCTAATAAAACACCCACACAAGGTATAATTAAATCCTAAAATCTAGGACTGCAAAAGGGCTGCGTAATCCTCAAGAGGCTTCTCCAATCTCCATGCAATAGCCATGGGGTCCACGGGATCTGAAGAATATTCCCTCGAATTCTTCTCCACGTATTGGCCATGGAGCCCTCAAACATCTGAAGAATATCTTCTGTTAGACAGGCTGTACGATAGCTTAACTCTGGCAGAATTTGATTCCTAAAATATCTCTTCAAATAAGGTCAATCTATTGCCTAAAAGAAAACTGGTCAATCCCTATAATGTAAGCAGCATCTTGGCTTGACATGATGGACGCTATCCCCTTCAGATCTCCAAACTAGATTGCAATTAAATCCCCTACAAATCAGCAAATCAGTAACTAATAAATCTAGAAAATCTTCACATAAGAGACAGGCCGATAGCTAGTATTTCTCCCAAATAAGACAGATCGATTGGGCCAGAAGTTGAACCAAACTAGGCTGGTTCGATGGATTTAATTCAACCTAGAATATAGGATAAAAAAAACCATAATCAATTGGAGCTCCTCCATCCCAAGTCGTGTCTGCATCAGCTACTCACAGATTTACATTTTATTGTTGCTGCAGATTCGCCCGAGGTTCCACCAAGCCACCGACTCCAGCCCCTGAAAGTGGAGGAACCCACTCCCCGTGCTTTTAGAACAAGGTATTTTGATTGTCGCAGAACGTGGAATGGGTCATATGGTGTATTCCAAAATTGGCCGCATTCTCTGACGCATTCCAAGATCCAAGTACAAAAAATGGATACTAAACACTAATTTTATTACCTCAGAATGCTTTCTAAGATTGGAATGCATACCAAACACAGCCTTAGTTATTTGATTTAAGAATGCCACCAAATTTTCTTTTCTTTTGTGTGTGAAAATGTCAAATTTTGATAGGTCTGGTTAGCATGTCTCAATCGGGTTTTTGCTATTACCTCCATGTTCCACTCCCTTGGTTTATGAGTAAAATGTCACTACTCTTGTTTTTCCTGTGGACTGCATATGGGGATGTAAAGTCTACTATTTACCATATTATATCTATAGCCCATTCAATTCTATAAAGCTGCATTTTTTGATTGGAGCAAGGAAAGTTTTTTTAAAGTATTTTGGAATGATTATTTTGGTTGGAACGTTCGGTTACACTTCCTAAAAAGGTTTAGAATGAAGTGGCCTTTCCCTGGTACTTGCTGACCTTGATCAAAGGGTGGAATGAAAGCTCTGTATCATATGAAACATGTTTTCATTTTTTTGGAGTAGGCAGGTTGTTATGGGTGGAGGAAAGTGGTCTTCTTACCTCTTTGAGAATGAACGCTCCCCCTTCCCCCAAATAAGAAAGATTTAAAAAAAAAAAAAAACAAGACAGGCGGGGTGGTTAGTCAGATCATCTTCTTATTGTTGGTCCTCCATTATGATTAATTATGGGGCACTGTCTGGCCACTTCTTTTGCTTATTTGGGGTGATTTTTTTTATGACTCTTTTTTTTAAGCTTCTAGCTGGACATCTGCTTTTGTATCTGGCTTTTGATAGTGGTTTTTTTCTTAATCTGTTTTTGGTTTGGGTTTCCACTTTTTTTCTTTTTTATTCTGAGTACATACCTAACTTTAGGGGGAGGACTTCTTGATGGTTTTGCAGGACCCAAGGAAAAAAGAAAAAGAAATACCAAATGACAACTAAACACTCATTGTTAGAAATGAAATCCAATCAGCCCTAATCCTGCTAGAGAAATTACTTTTTTCCTTTTTATTCTCAGCAAATACCTAACTTTAGGGAGAGGACTTCTTGCGGGTTTTGCAGGACCCAAGGAAAAAAGAAAAAGAAATACAAAATAACAACTAAACACTCATTGTTAGAAATGAAATCAAATCAGCCCTAATACTGCTCGAGAAATTACTATAAAAAGTCCCTGATGCAGGAAAATCATGGGGTAACCTTAAGTACCAAGTTGATGTATGAAATCCATCCACTTGGAGTTCAGCCATGAAATCCATACATCCTCTTTTAAAGAAAATAGAGGATAGGATGGGTTCTGGTATATGTTTTAATGAGTCCTACTTCATGTAGGATACTTGGAAATTGTACTTCTAGAGTTCAGATTTCATTATGAAAATTGAATAGAAGCAAGTAAAGGGAGGTGCAGTTAGGGTAGTGTCGATTACCATTGCTTCTGGACAGGTGCAACAGGTTAATGGGTTGAGAAAAAAACAGAAACTTCAGTATGTTATATAAGCAGTTATCTTGGGATTTGGCTTCTATGGTTCCAATCAGTTGGCTGAAATTAGCAAAAGCCTGAGGAGCTAAAGATTTGAGAGATTCAGTTGGTAGGGTCATTTTTTCGTTTTAGTATCAGCCCTACCTTTTAATGAAGGAAAATATTTTACATGTCTCTTTAGACTTGATTCAAGCTGGTGTTTGGGTACCAACTAATTTATTTAAGTGGTTGTCCTTCTTGTTGTATTCTTTGCTTCTTTCATTTGCCCCTGCTGCACCCCATCCTAATAGAGAGGAGTACAAGTGGTTGGGCCTTGTTCAATAAGAAAATAGACTAAAAGACTTGCTGTTCATGGATTTATCATTTTAGATTTGTAAACTGAATTAATCTTATATAATATACTTCGCCTTCATTGCTGTCTTTAAGAGTTTAGACAAAGTTCTGTCTTTGGTGGCGGTTATTTGACTTTTGGATTTCTTTCTGATGCTTTTTTCAGGATACCATTCCTCAACTTTATCTTCCATGTGTATGTTAGCAGCATATTCTTGTAAAAAGAAAGCGTTGTTTCAGTCTTCTTGGGGTTGAAAAAGCATTAGAGTTTTCTAGATCTATATTCATCCTGAGTTTTAGAAAACGCAATATTGCATTTAACATCATCCTTAGTAGGCTCTATCTCTCTTTTATATTAATGACACATGAAATTTTAACTTTATATGTTTGCTTTTGTAGGAAAATACTATCTTGTTGATTCTGGATACACACATACGCCTGGGTATATGACACCTTTCAGGAATATTCGATATCATCAAGTCTAAATATCACTATACTAAATAATATGAATGAAAGAGTCACTTTCAGTTTCAGTATACTCTGTTAAGAGGGGTGGTATATCATCACATTTGTACCCACCTGCGTTAAATTAAAAACAAGGCACATAGAATGTAGCTAACAACATGAAGCACATAGGAGATTTAATGTAATTTCAGTTTATGAACAGATTCTGATTAAAAAAGCATTCCGAAAAAAAGTAACGATAAACTTCCATCATAAGGAGTATAAGACGGCAAACAAAACCCAAAAAAAGCCTACTGCAAACTATTTTTAGGGAAAAATCGTCAGTTAGTTTATAAGTGGGTCATGCTTCCTGTCTCTCCCCACCACATACTGCCAATTCATCATAAAGATAGATAGATGTCACTATTTTCACCAAGCAGTTCTTACAAGTGCAGCTTCTTCACTCTAATGTGTAGTTTAACAAGGAAAATAAGCATATTTCCAAAAGCTCTTTCAGCAGTCTAATTAAATGGAAAATAATGAATGCAGAAAGCAAGGCTCACTGCTTAACTCTTATCCAACTAACTGAAATCTGATTCACATGGAAAAATCTCAAGTAATTACAACTGACAGATAAATTATATGCCCCTTTCACATCACCCAAGTGCATTAGTATTTAGAGCTAACAAAGGAAAGGCAATGCATGTCTTCACCCTACTTTTCCTTTAGTTTGAATGCAAACAGCTTGAAACTTTGACTGATTGCATTACGACTTTAGACGGTTGCATGAATGGAATAATCATTGATAAGAGCAAGAGTATAAACACACAAACTAATGAGGAGGGAACAATTGTAAACACGATATAGTAACTAGCTTGAAGTGTAAATCTGCTCTACCAAATTACCTCTGTTTCTTCCTTCTTTTTTCTTTTATTCAGCTCCATCTTTGGCATCAAGTGAAATGAGACTCCCAATGCTTACTATATCCCAGCTGTCATGAGGCGTAAGATTACTAGCCCTTCCATTATGGGGATCATAAAGCACCAACGCTCCTGGACACTTCTCCACTAATGCACTTGTCTTGAGTAGAACTTCACCCTTCTTTGAATAGCATATAGGCCTGATGTACTTATCAAAATACCCTAACACCAATGGTTGATCAATCGAGAACTGTTTCTCCCAAGAGTCCCTCACGCCATAATCTTTCATCACCCACAACTCAACGCAGACCCTGGAGAAGTTAGAGAGCATGCAAAGTTGTCCTCCTAGAACCCCTATGGCCATGTGAAACGTATCGTCCACAAAATCGGGGAGTGGCACCTCTCGATACACATCATCTTTAACATCAATGGAAACAATCACATTGGGGGCAGTGTTGGGTCCCATGTCTCCAGTCTTGCGATATACAACCCAATGAAAAGCAGAATTTGTAAAAACCCCAAGTCTGTGTTCGATGCTAAGGAAGGGAATGTCCTTGATTCTTCTCCATGAGTTGGTGCTGAGAGAGTAGACATTCACCTCCGAGACAATGTACTTACTGTCCCTAAAGAGACCATTACGAGGATAGAACTGTAAAACCCTTATCACCTTGTAATCGTCAGTGTTAGGGTCGTAACCGAACCCATAAGCAGTGACATGGGCATAGCCGGCATTGATGGGAAACTCTATAGGCGTAAAGGGCAGCTTCTTATGTGTTCTTGTAGATGGATTCCAAAGGAATGTGTCGTACACATTTTTTTTGCTAAATAACGAGACTACGCCGTCGTCGTCGAACATACATACTAAGCCGTTACAAGAAGCCAATATAAGGTATCCAATTGGAGACTTGAACGGATGATCAAGCTTTACCGCCGCTTCTTGTTCGCAAACATCGAAGTCCACAGAGAAGATTTTTTGGTGTTCCTCTAAAATCAGGATGAGGTTGGTATTGGTTGCAAGGGATCGGGTGAGGTGCATTTTGACAAAATCAGGATCGGTTATTAGAGCACACCATGCTTTGCATACATACCTAAACCTTGAAAGGGACTTCACCGGAAGCCTTGAAAGTATGTCCAAGATGAGGTCCTCAGGGAGATTCTTGGTTAGCATCGCTTCTTCTTTTCTTATCTTCTCATTTACGTCATTCTCCGCCATGGACTAGGGCTTCCTTCGAAGAGAAGAAATATAATGAGAATACACAAGCAGCACTCCTCCACAGTCTGCACAGAGGAAGTAAGGAACGCAGGACGGAAGACTGTAGGTGCCTTTCGCTGTTAACTGAACCCAGAATGGCATTCCCGTCCTCGATTGCTTCTTTCGACCTACTAAACCAGGTATGAAGTACCCAAGCGTCCAACGGCTCAAAACATTAAAAAAAAAAAAAAAATCAACCCTTTCGGCCTGACCCGAGCGTCTCAGAGACTCAGACCTCAAAGGAGGTAAACAAGGATTTTGAAGAGTGGCGAACGATGAGGAAATCAATCCAGTTGAAGTCTCACTCAAACCCTAGGAATGTAGAGTATGATTGATCGATTATTAGATAGCGTTTGGGTTTTTCTGTTTCTTGGCCACGACAAAAAGCCACAACCCAAATCGGACTTGGCCTAACTCGGTCAAAACTTGGATATTGAGGGTTTTGTCTAGCACTTGTTTCACTAATTTAGTGATGAGGTATATATGTTCAGCAAGGAGGTGTGTTGTACTTGTATCGGCACTACACTAAGGACCTTATTGTATTTGGATCTAATGGATAGTATATGCCCAACCAATCCAATGATAGGATAAGTCTCTTATCTTATTTTTGAGTGAGTGGATAGTGTAGTTTACCGGATTGGTCTATATCATCTTAATTGAAGGTTTGGATCAAACCAGAATTTCGTTTTGGAATATGTTTAAAGTTCATTTTTTAATCGCTTCTTGTGCATAATTTATTATGAATGAGCATGTTGCATGATTTGGTTGATGTTAATTAAGAATCATGTTTTTTTGGATCTTATCATTGCTCACTCGGTGATTCAATGGAGACCTAAACTGAAACTAAAACAACTCATGATGCAAGGACTTCATCACTAAGTCAAAAAGTAATATTATGTTTATATTTTGTATTATTATTATTATTTTTTTTTGGTAGAATATGTTTTGTATTATAATAGTTGATGGAAATTAGTACTTTTGCATATAAGTAGGTACATATAAATTTGTATATGAGCATGAAAATTTATAGACTTGCTATAAGCAAGTACAATTGCGTGAGCAAATGAAAGTGTTGCGTACAATTTGCCCACGAGTACTGACTCATATTATAATGATTTATATGTATAAATGTGGGGGTTATTTTTAGAATGCATATTTTATATGTTGGCTCTCTTCTTAAAAGTTAAATAAAGTCAAGTAAATGGTAATTTTCTACTTGTAATTAGAATCTAACAGATAAGTTTAGATTCAGTTATATAAGTGTTTGTAATATTACCTTAGTTTAAAGGTGGAACCACTAGGCTAAATATCAAAATAGCAGATATATAGTGATGATCAATGTTGAATCAATATACGTGCTAACACAAAAATGGAATGGTAAGTAAAGGAATAAAGACATAAATGTTGTTGAATCAATATAAGTGCTTACATGAAAGGAAAATGGACTGGTAAGTAAAGGAATAAAGACATAAATGTCTTGGTGACATATATCTGGTGAGGCTAATGAGGTAACACTATGAACTCTATGCTAAACGATTGTGGATGATATAGTTTTGTTATGTCGTTCTTTTCTTTTGCCATGTTCTCTTGATGTAATTAGAGAAGCCCATCAATTAGCAAAGGCTGCATTTAGATTTTCATTGTCCCGTGTGCGGTGGTGTTCTCCACCCCCTTCTCTTATTTTGCTTAATAAAGGGTCCTTCTATTTGTCACTATGGAGAGTGAAGTAGTTCACTTCACTATCTTTTTATTTACCCTTTGAAATCATTTTGATGAATTGAAATGGAGGGGTAAAATTTGTAATTTCACCCCTAAATCCCTAATGGAATCTTGTAGGGAGGGGTAGGGACATTTGGGAGAAACACAAATGGAGCTGCAAAGGGAAAGTGTAAAACTTAGAAGATGGTGGCAAATTGCCCAACACCACCGTCAAACAAAACTTCAATGTCTTCAACGATGCCCATTCCAAGCAGTGTAAATTTCTTCGGAGATCTCACAAAAGACGCAGTGAAGGAGAGAGTGAAAAAGAATAGAAATGAAATTATTGCTCTTTAGCCTTGTTCCTGAACATACTTAAACTCAATTTGTAGTGGCAGTGGCGGAAGGAAAAGCCATCATCTCACAATGACAGTGGTAAAAAAATTAAAAGAGGAATCAATTTTCATAGTGGAGCGACAAGAGGAACTGGAATCACCGACGGGGGAAAACCCACTCCGAGAATCGGTAGATTACTCAAACCTTGTGTTCATTATGTAGTGAATCAATTGATAGATTCCTCAAACCGTGTGTATATCATGTAATGAAGCAGTTGGGATTCCTATAGTTTATCTTCTTTCCAAAATCATCACTTTAAGACCCTGCAAATAGCCTCCAAAAGTCCATAGGTGTCCCTAGATGAAATGGAAGCATTGGGTCTCCTGTTTGCTGCCATTGTATGGACACATATGGATGAAGGCCAGTATATACGATGCAATCATGGATTTCACTTATAGAGTCTGAAAGGACCAAGATTTGGTCCTTGCATTAGCAGATAAATGGTACCCTCAATATCCTTTTATAAGTCCATGTCTGATGTGGAGAGATTCAAGGAGGAAATCAGGCACCAGAGTCTCAGATGTTCCCACCTACATCAGTCCTTGCAACATGATCGGAGAGAATTGTAGGAGGGAGAGGGACGGGGAGGGGATCCCAGAGACGAAGAGGGAGGGGAACTAGAGATGGGGGTAGAGGTTTGATGAGGTATTAGTTTGTAAATTGTTATATAAACCTTTCTTATTAGAATAACCTGAGTGAAAACTGGAGATAAGAAAATCATGGTGAAGTAAAAATTTTCACTAGACATAGTGACACGAAAGAAAACCTAATAAAGAAATATATAAAAAAAAAAGGCCCATAAATAATGAGCCGTGCGCTTTGAGATAAAACCATAGATTTTGATGGGAGGCCCATCAAGAAGATCCCAAAGCTACCTAACATTCGAACAAATTATATATTGAATGAGTGGGAAATTTATAGATCAAGGTCTATGGACATTTTTTGGGGAGGTGTCTTACAAAGATAATAATTCATTGGGATTGAGTTCTCCATCGGGAGCACAGCATACACTAGCACTCCCTAAGTCTATCTCTTTCCACCCCAACAAAGGATAAAAATGTCATTTCATAGAGAATGAGAGATTGGGAGGCACTAATACTATGCTCCCAGACAAAAAACACCATCGATAATCCCTTTTAGGGGAAAACTCCTCACAATGCCAAAGTGCAATTCCTCACTATCATGGGTTTTGTTTTTTATTATTTTATCCATCTTGCTCTGAATATGTCTGTCCCATGTGGATGATACTTTTTTTAGGACAACCATTGGTGTGGCATGTAGATTCCTCCCCACATTGAGATTGTGGGGAACCCTCTCCTTTCTTTTATTAATGAGATAGCAAAGAAAATAAATTTGGATGCCCCAAGGCTTCAATTTTGCCCATTATTAGCCCAAGTCCGAGTTATCCTTGATTGAAATCAGATCAAATGGACTGTTTAACACCTAGAATATGGACTCATTTTTCCATTAAATGTATCATGTGGGGGAGAATGGCCCTTGCATGCATAAGGGCCAATGAGAGTACATGTGGAAGCATCAAGTGGAGAGATCAATGACCCCCATGTGTTTGGGCGCAAACACCACGCTCCCTACAGAAACCATTTTCCCTTTATTAGTACAATAGTAAAAGGAGAAAGGAGGCTATGTTGCCATAAAACTTGATATGGATAAGGCCTATGACCGTTTGGAGTAGGGACTTATTCGATCGGTTTTTGACTTCCTAGGATTTGGGGTTGAATGGGGTAACCTTATTTACAATCTCATTCTCCCCCTCATTTTCCATTAAAATGGATGGCAACCCATTTAAATACTTTGAGCTATCTAGGGACATTCAGGAAGGTTGCCCCTTAAGCCCCTATTTGTTTATTCGGCTATGGAAGTATTATCATGATTGTTGACAACATATGGAGATCCAGGTCTCTTTAGAGACATTAAAGTGGCTAGATCAGCTCCTGAAATTTCACATATACTCTTTGCGGATGACACTTTCATTTTTTACAGAACTATTGTGGATGATATTTTTACTATTAAAGTTGTTCTAGATCTCTTTTAAGACCTTTTAGGACAGAAACCAACTTAAGTAAAAGTGACTTTTGTTTTAGTAAGAATGTCCCAATTTTGGAGAAAAGATATTTATGTACCTTGATAGGTATGAAAGAAATGCCTATTGTCTCTATCTATTTAGGCACTAAGCTTTTTCATTCTCGTTCAAAAGTAAAGGATTTGGGTTTGGTTATCTAAATTGATGTAGAGGACATCTAGGACGAATTCTTGGACCGTTTGGATTGGCAGAAGGTCACATGGTCTGGACAACAATATTGATTTTCCCAGGGTCACTGCCGGGACCCTAACTTTTGACTAGGGTGGAGTTACGGGAGCCACAACCCCAGTTCGGAAACGTCAACCAGTGCTCTATTTAGGGTTTTTCAGGCCTGCGAATCACAACCACAAATCATCCGTTTTAGGGGTTTTTCAGGCCCGTGAAGTTTGTTGCACGATTTAGGGTTTTTTCTAGTTTCCAATTCGCTTAAGTTTCTTGGCCTTCTGTGAGTTAACATACCTATAAAAGGTGTCTTTGGAACTTCTATAAGATTATCTCACATTTTCTAATCAAAAGTCACATATTTTCTCTTCTTCCAAACTAGCATTAAGGATTCTATTACCTTGTGGATTCGAGGGTTTGTCTGTACTAGAACGATATCTAGTCCACTATATTTTCGACTGTGTTAAGAAGAATGAGGAATATAATGACTTCTTGAAAAACTGATCAACTTTCCTTTGCAGGGTGTAAAGTTCTTATACAATCTATTCTAGCATCAATTCCGGATATCTAATGTCATGTTTTCTATTTGGCCTCAAATTTTGCAAGGGCATTGATTCTATTTGCCTCAACTTTTGGAATGGTAATATAAGGTCTGTTTCATTGCATGGGATACTAGATGTCACACCCCAAACCACCCCCTGAGAGGATTAGGTAGGTGAACTAAATTGCACGATTGCAATCTGCCAAACCCCAAGGATGCAGAAGCTGTTAATATCATTCACAAACACACACACCTATAACGATGGATAAGAATTTAAAAACAGATGGTTGCAGAAGCTAATATTTACATTAATCATTCAAGTTAACATATATCAGGAACATGAAGTACATTATTCAAAGTAAGCTTCTTTTCGGATGTAAGAATCAGAACTACTGTGCCCTTTCCTATGACCTTAACAGTTGAAGAATTTCCCATATAGAGATCTTGTCCATCTGCTATAGGTTCATTAACTTTGAACAAGTTTTTGTTCTTGGCAATGTGTTTGGTTGCATCGGAATCGATTCACCATTCTTCATCATCACCAACTTTATATACTTCAGATATCATAGCAGCTCAATCATCATTGTCAACCATGTTGGCTTGGTCCTTTTGTTGCTTCTCTTAACGATTTTTTTCCCATTTCCAACAAACCGCTTTAGGGTTAGTAAAAGTATCCTTCTTTTTATCCGAAACAGATCCCTTCCCATCATACTTTCTCTTTTTGCTCTTACAAGATGCATTTTCTATAACATGAGCCTTTGGAGATTTTTTCTCCAATTCAAGTTTGTCCAATTTGCGAGGATTCTCTTCAACTCGGATATATTTGATCAACTCTTACATAGTCATTGCATCCTTCTTTTATTTCAACTCTTCCCAACAATCTTTCCAAGCAAGAGGTAACTTAGAAATAATGGAAGATACTTTGAAAGATTCGTTAAGAGAATGGCCTTTAGAGATGATTTGATTCATGAGACCTTGCAACCCATAAGTTTGTGAAATAATGGACTTATCTCCTACCATTCTGTAATCAAATAACTTACTCACAAGAAACTTCATGTTGCCCGTATCTTTGATTTTGTACTTCTTGTCGAGATCCTCCCATAGTTCCTTTGATGTGCTTTCTGCAAATTTGGGCCCGTATACATCATACATTGAGTTCGACAGTCCATTGAGAATGTAACATTTGCACATGAAATCGTCTTATTCCCACTTCTGGCGTTGCTTCATTTGTACCAGTGTTTCTCCACTTGTAGGTTCTCCATTGGTGTTTGTCGGTGCTACTGGCTTCTCTTCAATCAAAATATGAGCAATCTTCAGAGCAATGAGGAAGAAATATATCTTCCCTTTCCAGCACTTGAAGAACGAACCATCAAACTTGTCCAGTTTGGTGATCTTGTTCCCAGGTATCTTCATCACTGTTGTCTCCTCCATGATCAATTACAGTCTTAAGATTGTTACAAAACTGAGATCAAATATGGAAGAGAACAAAGAGATGGCCTGAGTCGAACAAGGACGTCGTTTTGTCCTTAAGACAGTATTTGCACCCTATTACTGCAATGGGTTGCGGCAAACCTGCCTCCCAAGATAAAACAAGCTGGACTGATGACTAGTTGCAGAGACAGTAATCAAATGAAAGTATCAGAGAGAATTATTATATCAGAGTGACTGAACTCGTGGGCTATATATGGGCTTGGACCTAGCTATTTGTATGGGTACAACCATTGAGCTCATATGGCTGTTCGGATGGGTCACCCCCTCCCTATTAGACCAGCCACCTATTCAACGGTTAGATCCTAAGCACCCCTTTGATTAGACACTGATCCAATGGTTGGAACATAACCATCGCACTGGTTTCAGACCTGCGACCTAGAAAAGATTAAGGCGCCTCATTGCGACGATGCGCAAGTGCGAAGTGAAAAGTGCTCCATCAAAGCGCCACATTGCACCCCGTGCACACATACTTGTATGCGCTCGGACCGTCACCGTCCTGGCTTGCAAGTGCACTGTACAATTCTTTCTAAACATAACATCTGATAATAGATCACAAACATATATAAGCCAAAAGATTTCCTTCTCCATAATTGATGTGGGACTAAAGTCCCACACCATTATTTAGAAAATTCCAACAAACAACAAGTGACCCAATCAATCGGATTGATCAAATCCATATAAGCCATGCAAATCAAGGGCTATTATTGGTTGTATTCACCAGAAAACACTCTTTAGTTTAGCCACAAGTCAAGTTTAATACTCTATTTTCATATAAAAAAAATAAAAAGTTTACAGCTCTATTTGAATCATATAACTAATTATTTATTAGATTATAGGGATTGGGATCACTACAGTGTCAAAGTACAATTTTCCACCAATGAAGGGATAGGAAATCGAATCGTTCAATAGGGTCTTTTAATGAGGAAAGAGAGTGTGGGATCCATGGGTGGGATTTGATAGGGCATGCGTAGGAATATGCACATTGGCGTCGTGATAAGTATTTTCCCTAAATTATATATATCTTAGATATTTTATCCACGTATTTAGATCATGAAACTAATGAAACTCTAAAGTTAAAAATAATTCTTTAAAAACTTTATAGGGAAAAAGTCAGCATATCATCATAGTGTACATGTCTCCTCACAAACTCTCTCTTCTTTTCTCGTATTTAATGATGTGGGTTTTCCCATATACGAATCACTACTCACCAAAACATTTCTCCCCCTTTATACTTGTATAATGTCAATATAAGAGGACAACATGTCGATCCCTCTCCTAACTTTATATCATCGTTTGGGAAATTTCAGTAGACTAAAAGAATGCCAAATTAAGCTGCCACATTGACATACATCTAGCATATGTTCTTTTTAATTAGTACTTCAATAAGGGAACATTAACCTCAAATCAAAACGCTAATAATATTTAGAAGGAGAGGATTCTCTGAGCAAACTGCTTAGAGAGCATAGAAATTACGGGTGTTAACGGATTGGGTTGGGTTAGGCTTGCCCTAAACCCTAGCCCAACCCGAAGGTCTTTTAACTCATTCCAAGCCCAGCTCAGCCCTTCCAGGGCCCAACAAACCCTTGACCCAAGTTGGGCCTGGCAAGGTTTACAAGAGCCTAGCCCGATCTTGACGCTGATTGACCTTGATAGGCCGGCCTGACCCTGATTGACCTTGAATATTGTTAATATAAAATTAATAGTCAAGAAAAGGCTCATGCAAATCGACATTCAAGGGTAATCAACAATCTCTTTCTTCTTTTGGTTACCCTGATTCTGTCAGTTGGTTCATCTTGAATCCGACCGAAAAATTGTTTAGTTAATCAAGTTCCTATCATGAATTACATTAATTCCAGCCTAACATATGCAAGAAAAAGAGTTTTTATAGACTTATTCCCTCCTCCAAAACTTCTTCCAATGGCACCTGTGCTGGTGCAGGGGCTACACAGTTTGGCAACAAACCCATTCCCAAATTTGTAAATAAATGAGAGTTGTTTTTTTTTTTGGGTAAGAAGATTATTAGTACTAAGTACTTAACTTTTTTTTGTGTTTATGCATAAATAGCACTTAGATATCATTATGCAATTCAAGCTCGGACACTCACTAGGTCTATTATTATGCACATAAATATTCAAGGATAAGAAATGCCACATTTGAGCATCAACGGCAGTTCAATGTTATTAGTTAAATTCAACAACCAATCTTGAAATAAGCCTCACTCATATTCTTATAAATATTATATAAAGGATCTTGCGAGTGATGAGTGATTGCTCGGGATACATGGAGTTCCTCCCACCAGGTGAAATGTTACTATAGGGTCATCCTCTCTTATTTTGGAAGTTACTATCTACATTTTTTGGGTCCCATGTTTCTAACATGAATTATGTTAATTCCAGTCCAACATACGCAAAAAAAAAAAGTTTTTACAGACTTAATTCCTCTTCTCAGATTTCTTCACTTGTTAAGGTCAAGTCGTTTTACAGCATCAAGGATCTCCTCTAACGTCCTTTTATGCTATTCATATATCCTTGTTTGTTGTTCGGTAACTATAATTGTTCCTCTGAAGTATCCTTACAGATAGTCTGTGGAAGGACGTATTGTTGGTGTGACGGTGGGTAGACCCTCGACAGTAGAAATTGTTTGATGGTTGGAAGACGAATATTTTCCCTCACCTATAAATTTAAACATCCCACAATCATGATTTTTCCCAATCAACAAATATAAAAAGACATAGTTGTAAATAATTTATGCATAACCAACTAATTACACATAATTGTTAATTTCTTCATTACAAGTGAAATAATTATACATAATTACTAATAATACCGAGGTGGAATGTAGGCAACATCAAAAACCTCATCCTATCTCTGGTCCTTGAGTGCACCTTCGAACCTTGCACTGTTCTTTTCCACATTGACACATTCCTAAGTGGTCCATAGTACATAAAAAAAATAATTGTGCTTACGACACTTGTAGAATCTTCTTCCCGGATTACTCTCAGTATTCGATTTTTTTATTATTCATTTACCACCACATATATCACATCTAGCCACATTATCCATCTAGGCAAAATTCAACATTGACACATGAGGTGATACACATTTGCTGGATACGAAAAAGAAATATCGATTCCTTCAAAATGATGTTCGGGGCAGGTTGTAGTAGATGAGCTTTGGATTGGTGGTGACCATACAATCACCCGGATTACTCTCTCTCTCTCTCTCTCACATGCCATCTGTTTAGTTCTCAACCCATAGTCTTCTCCCAAAGCAACTCTTGTGCAAAATAGCACCAACATGCTTTTAATTTTTTTAACACCATAGCAACCAAAGTGTGGTATTTAGCTTCAATCATATATAAGTTAACAGGAGATCAGAATTCAAACCCGATGGAAGGGATAACACATAGTGAGTAGAAGAAGTTGGCTGTTGGCCGCCCCTATCCTTCATCATGTCCATCATTATTCAGCTTAGCCACAAAGATATGGCTACAATTCAGAAATCAATAAACCATCCATAGATTCAAGTAAATGACACGAACAAAAGAAGTCGAGTTGCTAGTCTTAAGAGTTTTTTCGCTACAAAGATGGCCTGAAAATTAAAAGAATACTTGCAATGAATTCTATATTTCCCAGGTGATGACGACCCAGTTTGAAATTCGTTACTGGGAAGAAAAAAGGAATGAGGGAATGAGAAATTTACGAATTTGCAAGCCAGGCAAGGCCAAGATGAAAAGAAACCCCCCCAATTCTGATTAATGAGGGGAAAAAGGGGAAGGAAATAAGACTGTCCTCGGCTGCATAATTCTGCAATTCGATACTTATAAATGAACTCTTACAAAAACAGAATAAGAGCGCAAAAACTCCACTTCAAAAAGAACGAATTCAGTAGGGAATAATATATAAGCCCAGTCCAGATATATCTTTAATTTTCAACAAATGAAACAGACATCTAATCAACCAATATCGGAGATAAACCTCCATTTAGTAACGAACCACCAGATCCACTAGGGATATGTTTCCAAGTACAAGACTTATATAACCTACACATGAGAAAGAAATAGTACGGGGTCTAAGAAAGCAAATCAGGAGGTAGAGTGTCATCTTGTTGTGGTGTAAATCATCAATATAGTGAATATGAAGCGTAACCAACAGCAGATCAATTGATGATCAACCATAAGTGAAAACAATACATAGACAGCAGTTTAATACCAATAGCAGATCAAGAACATCAATAGCAACTCAATGAAAGCATTTAGTAAAAGGACAGCTGCAATAAGTTAACGAACCATGTCTATTCCAAATGTCTATTCCTGTTGAAGTAACTGATTTATATAAAGGTTATCTATAAGCCTGCTATAATGTCCAAATCAAAATAAAAGTAATCATGTTCGAAACCATTTAGACCAATACCACAAAAAAGCTGAAAACCATATAGATAAAGTAAAAGTAAGAGTAATGATGTTCGAAACCATTTAACCCAAACCATAAGCATGCTATCGTTCATCCTTTCCCATAAAAAAAACCATATAACCCAAATCCACAAAAAGCAGAAAAGTACATGACTCATTCATCAGTCTTCATTGATGTCCTCAGTATCTGGCATATACAATTCCAATACCTTCAGCTTGTCTTCCTCGCTTGCTTTCAAGAAGAGATTGACTAAGTTCTTCCTTTCCATTAAAAACTGTTTCGCACACCCTGACCATATTGATGAGGAGTTAGTCTCTATTGGAGGCTTGGAAAAGTTGTAACAGTCTACTACTGTCAACATCATTAGCAAATGATTCTACAATCATATGTAATCAACAAGGGCTTCATCATTAACATTTAGACACGGCAAGAAGTTTCTTATTCCCAGTTCATCAAATTCTTAATCTAATTGGCTTTTTCCTCAACTGATCATTTTGGGGCGATAAGGATAGTTTCTAAGATGAGGTGGTTTTAGTATGAAAGCATAGGAAGTATAAAGTATGGGACTTGGAATTTCAACTGCAATCCTGAACTTCTTTCTCATCATTAAAAACAGAGCCAAGCACCAGAACCAATACCACCTACAATTTCAGATGAACTGCTGAAACCAGACAGTGTATTCACAACTCAACTCCACCACCTCACCTCCCCTCACCGACCCCCCCCCCCCCCTTCCTTCATAGAAAAGGAAAAAAAAAAGAGAAGATTATTTTCTTTTCCCCTTGCCCACTCTACAATCAACTCTTGCACTCGGAGCATTTCTTAACCAAAAGGTTTGTTATATTTAACAACAATAATTGTTTAACAAAGCTACAGGTTAAGGCATGGGTCTGAACGTAGAATGAAAACAGGGACAGCTTAATAGGAAAAAAAAATCTCCCTGATAGATCCAGAGCTCCAAAGAATATCTCATTGGACTGATAAAACATGGATTTGAACCAAATCCTGGCAATAATAGTTTTATTCCTTGTTTGACTACAAGCAGTGAGACCCAAAATAATACATATGAGAAATTAGAATTCCGAGTACTGGTCGCAGCTTTCAGATCCACGACAAGATGTACTATTACCAACCAATCTCTGCATTTGAAAATAACTCCATTCCAAATATTAAACCAGTCACTGGATTAATAAGCAAATTAACCATCTAAATTCTGCTTATCAAACTAGTTACTCAGGCTAGAACTACTCTGTCCAGAAGGTTTGGACCCTACATCAAATTACTCTGAACCAAAATGTAACCCGACGTGCAGCACTTCCCAGATGTTAGCTAATGAAAACATATAAATGAATAAATAATGAAGCAGATGCAGAATAATCAATTCCAGCTGAGAACAGTCTAATGAGATCCAAATCTTGCACAGATCGACAAAGCCTAAACCCCGAAATTGATACTCCAAAAACCTAAAATCCAAAATGGTGTCCTCCGCGGAGAGAGAGATAGAGCGACCAAGCAAAAAAGTAAGAGATTCAAGGTTAGTTACCTTCCCCACAAATTGTAATCTGGAAAAAAAAAAAAAAAAAACCCATAAATCAGAGAGACAAAGAGACCAGACAAGGAGAGAGATAGAGTGACATAACGAGAGGGACTGATGCAGATTCATCACCGAAATAAGCTTGTTTTATTAGGAATAAGTATAGGGCTGGGTTATATACATGTGGGGCCTTTGATCTCATGGGTTTTCTCTATAATAGGTCACTTTTATGAACCTAAAGTAGGGGTACATAAGCATAGTACAAAATCTTGTTTCGTCTCGGTTGATATCTCAGAAATTTCGAGTATTTCTGTCGAGCTGAAACGAGATGGCACATCGAATTGAAAAAATACAATGTTTTGGTCGAAATTTCAGCGAGATGTCGAAATTTCGACTGTTTGTAACATCTCGCCGAAATTTCGCCCACATGTTACAAACCCCAGGTATAAAAAGGACATATCTCGTCAATTTCAGTCGAAATTTCGACCAAGAGCTCTTTGGAAGTGCCATTTTGCCATTTTAAGCTGGTTTTTCATGTTTTTGTACTTTCTTCTTCGATTCTTCGCCACATCAACGCCGAAATCACTGGGAAACACATCATAGAAGCTTCCTAGCACATCATTGAAGCTTGTTCTACAATTTCAGGTAAACCATATTCTCCAAAATTCTTTTTTTCAAAAAAAAATGTCAATACATGTTGGTTATTGATGAATTTATTATATGTTAGACACCGGAGGCCGATCGACAATCTCACGGTGTCAAATTATTTTTCTATATATTTGTATTATTTTTTTATTTTTCTGCTTCAAAATTTTGATTTTCCTACAGCAATAATCTAAAAAAAATAGGTGTTATGTATACTATATGGAGATAACTATATGTTAGACACCATTGGCCGATCTACGTTGATGCAGATCCATGGGCCTACATTCGCAAGAATAAGAAGCCCTAGGAGTAGGGCCTATTTGGAGCCTTAGTTTGCTTTTGCATTAGTAATTTCCATATTTTGTTTATTTTTCAGTTTAATTGTAAACTTAAATTGAACAGGTTCAGACCATGGTCCAATTTAAGTGACTTAATTCTATTGGTTGCTTAGGGAATCTTTTTATTTAAGTTATTTTAATTCCACCCCTCCACGATTTCTAATGAGGGAGTGATTTATTTCTGTAATAGGAATCAGCCTAGTGATTCAAATTCCTAGGGTGAATAGGAATTAGGCCTTTGGCCAAGTTACAAATAAATAAATCATGGAAGGCTCCCCCACAATTCAGAATTCACAAACTTAGCTTTCTAATTGCTATCATTGCTGCTGCTGCCTTGCTCTATTGAGTGTTGCCTTGTGGATCCTATCAAGGTGAAGGGACTAGTGGATCTCCAGTTGACTCCTTGTAGCTTGTAGATCGGGAGGACGTATTTCCTATCTTTAAGCAATTGCCATTGAAGACCTGCAACTCCAAGTAAGTAATTTACAGTATTAGCCATCACCCTTCTTCTCCTATTCCTCTAACCTAGCCCCATCGATCCCCATCATCATTTCACCAATAAACCCAATCGATGCTCTAAACCCTAGACCATCTACATTCTATCCAGCACTATTCCCTCATCAAAATCCATCCATATTTTGACAACAGCTCCTTCACATCATCCCATCCACTCAACTTTAGATTCAGACCCATCCCATCATCTAAACCCTAATCCCCCTCAACTCCAATTAAAACCTAAAACCCTAAAAATCCACCTACCCTATTCCTACCATCAGAATCTGTCCAAACTTGGATCCAATATTCCCCTCACCATTAGGGAAGCTCGACCCAAACTTCTGCCAAAAATTCCTAGTCTAAACCCTAGATTCCCTCACTCTCATCTTTCCAAAACCCGAAACCCTAATTTTCTGTTTTTGAAATTCTTATTCAAACATCACTAAACTTAGTTCCTTAGACTCCCCTACACCTGCCTAGCTTTACCATATAAGATACCTATCCATTACCCTAACCCTAATCCTAAAATTGACCTAACACTTCAAATCTGCCCCCATCGAACCAACAGCTTATAGGTCCTAGTTGTGTTGGCTCCTAGCAGATCTCCTATCTATCTAGGACTACACTATACGGCCTCACAATGTCGAAAATAGGGGTTATGTAAACTGTATGGGGATCAATTAAATATATGCTATGACTTTTGAGTCATTGACTTTATGTTAGGTAAAGAATTTACTTGTTTAAATTGCTTATTAATTATTATGTCCTCTTGTACTTAAAGCCTTAAACAATGTGTATGTGTAATTAACTAAGTTATTCATTAGGATTCGACTGTATACTGCCAATCAAAGGTGCAAATCCAAACCACTTTGGGTGACTATTTTTGCAATTTGAATATTTACATGTGTTTATATAGCCTAAAACATGTCTTCCTTGAAGTTTCAGGCCTTAATTTGGCCTAAAACCAACCGAAACCTTGTAGGAAACATACAAAATTTCGATCGAAATATCTAAAATTTTGAGTATTTCGGATATTTCGGTCAGACTGAACATCGAAACGAAACGAGATTTTAAACCTTGTACACAGGTTGCATATGGAATTAGCACTATACTTAGTTTATTTTTATGTTTTAGTGTTCTAAATTGAAGCATTGGTCCAATTTAAGTGATTTTAGAATATTTCTTATAGAATAGAATCTTTTAAACTTACGTTACATTTTAGGGTCCACACCTCTCCACGACTTTTAGAGAAGGAGTGTTTTGTATTTAGACACAGCCTAGGATTCCTATTCCTAGGCTGCATAGGAATTTAGGCACTTGGCCAATATAAATGAAGCTAACCATGGGGCTCCTCTTTACCCCACTGTTTTTAGAAAATTCTGCTCAAGCTGCTCTGCAACTTTGATCTCTCCCTTGGAGATTGTCTTGTGTTTGATCAAGGCTGGTGGGATTGGTGTTTGATCCAATCGACACCTTGCAGTGTGAAACCCAGGGGGTTCATTGGTGGGATTGGTGTTTTATCCAATCGACACTCTGCAGTGTGAAAGTTAATATTTATGGTTGATTGATTCTAGTAATGAATGAAGAGTTTACAGCATGAAGGAGAAGAGGAAGAAGAAGACAGTTGGAGAGAATCGTGGAAAGTTAGAAGATTCTTCTCCTAACATCCATTTACTTCATTAAGCCATAATTAGGAAATTACAAGGACCTCCCTAGGGAGGTAAAAGAGAAACATAATAAAAGTTACAAAATACAACTCTAAGACATATGACATAGACATGTACTGAAGTACCCCTAGTACATACACTCTAACACTCCCCCTCAAGCTGGAGAATAAATGTCATACATTCCCAGCTCGGACAATAAGGTACTAAAGAGACTAGGGATGAGACCCTTGGTGAAGATATCTGCTACTTGATCACCCGTCTTCACAAAGGGAGTACAAATGCACCCAGAATCCAGCTTCTCTTTGATGAAGTGTCGATCAACCTCAATATGTTTGGTTCGATCATGCTGAACCGGATTATGGGCAATGCTTATAGCAGCTTTGTTGTCACAATAAAGTCTCATTGGCCCTTCAGTTTCAAAGCTCAAATCTTGAAGAAGTCTTTTTAGCCATATAAGCTCACACACTCCATGAGCCATGGCCCTAAACTCAGCTTCTGCACTGGATCTAGCTACAACTGGTTGTTTCTTGCTCCTCCAGGTAACCAGATTACCACCCACACAAAGGTACAGTACCCAGAAGTAGATCTCCTGTCAGAGACTGAGCTAGCCCAATTAGCATCTGTGTAGCCTTCAATCTGCAAATGGTCCTGTCTGGCAAATAGAAGGCCTTTTCCCGGACAGGATTTCAAGTATCTAATGATGCAATACACCGCATCCAAATGTCCACTCCTGGGGGAATGCATGAACTGACTCACCACTCCAACTGCATAAGAGATGTTAGGTCGAGTCAGAAAGAGATAGATGAGTTTCCCAACTAATCTTTGGTACTTGCTTGCATTTATAAGAGAAGAACCACATTCATCACCAAGCTTATGATTCGGGTCAATGGGAGAAGTTGTCGGTTTGCACCCTATCATACCTGTCTCTTTCGAAAGATCCAAGACAAATTTCCTCTGGCAGATGTTGATTCCTTTCCTTGATCTAGATACTTCAATACCCAAGAAGTATTTCAAGAGTCCAAGGTCTTTGATCTCAAGCTGTCTAGCCAAATAAGACTTCAAGCTGTTTATCTCCGCAACATCATTCCCAGTTACCACAATGTCATCAACATAGACAATGAGAGTCAGAATCGTGTACCATTACCTCTCTTGATAAACAAGGTGTGGTCGCTTGGCTCGGATAATACCCATTCTTCAAGATGGCTTGTCTAAATCTCTCAAACCAGGCCTTAGGAGACTGCTTGAGGCCATAGAGAGCCTTCTTCAAGAGACACACTTTCCCTTCAGCTAAGGGACACTTAAAAGGTGGAGGTTGCATGTACACTTCCTCTGCTAAATTTCCATGAAGAAATGCATTCTTCACATCTAATTGGTACATTGGCCAATCTTTATTGGCTGCCACTGAAAGAAGAACCCTGATTGAGTTATGCTTGGCTATGGGGGCAAAAGTCTCCTGGTAGTTAATGTCATACACCTGACTATACCTTTTTACAACCAATCTAGCTTTGTACCTCTCCACTGTACCATCGGATCTATACTTGACTGTATAAACCCATCTGCATCCAACTGGAGTTCTCCCCCTGGGAAGATCAACTAGTGTCCAAGTATTGTTCTTCTCTAGAGCCACCATTTCCTCAGTCATTGCTTGCATCCATTTTGGATCAGATAAGGCCTCTGTGACATTTTTGGGAATAGAAGAAGACTCAAGGGCAATGGAAAAAACAATACCTGTAGGAGAAATGGAGTCATAGGAAACAAACTGGGCTATGGGGTTAGTACAGGCTCTCTTCCCCTTTCTCATAGCAATGGGAAGATCTAATTCAGAAGGAGAGGAATTACCTGAATGAGGAGGATGAGACAGAGGATGTGGATCCAAAGAGGGGTTTCGGCAGGGTTGCTTATACCATGGTTGCTTCCCTTTTTCCTTCAACAAGCATTCACCTCTTGTGAATGCACCATCTTCTTTGAATCTTATTCCCTTGTATTCTTTTTTGCTGCTAGTATCACCACCACTACTAGCATCAATATCAACAAAAACATCCACTTCTTTGTACTTTCCAATATCAAATAGGAATGGGGAAGTGGAGGTAGGCAAGGGAGATAGAAAGGGAATGACATCAGCATTCTGTTCACTGCTAGTACTCTCCCCCTGAACAGAATGTTGAGGGGAAGAAAAATAAGGGATAGACTCAAAGAAGGTGACATCTTTGGAGAGAAGTCGCCTTCTGGAAGGAGGATGGTAGCACTTATACCCTTTGGTGGAATCAGAGTAGCCCAAGAAGATGCACTTAAGAGCTTTGGGATCGAGCTTGGTACGGGTTGATTTGTTGACATGAACATAACAATCACAACCAAAGACTCTCGGAGGCAAGGAAAAAACTGAGGATTGAGGAGAAAGAAGAGCCAGTGGAGATTTGGAGCCAAGAAGTGAAGTTGGCATCCGGTTAATAAGAAATGCAGCGGTAAGAAGTGCATCCCACCAAAAGGTCTTAGGCACATGCATACCAAAGAGAAGACCCCTGGTGATCTCCAGCAAATGGCGATTTTTGCGCTCAGCCACCCCATTTTGTTGTGGGGTATCAACACAAGCCAGTTGATGGAGGATGCCATTATCAGTAAAGAACTGTTGGAGCCCCCCATACATGTACTCAGCCCCCTTATCAGACCGAACAATTTGAATGCGGGTACCAAACTGAGTACTAATAAGGTGATAAAAATCCTTAAAAGCATCACAAACATCACTCTTTTGTTTCAACAAAACAGTCCAAGTAGACCGAGAATAGTCATCCACAAATGAAACAAAGTAACGAAATCCAGATAAAGAAGTAGTAAGGGAAGGCCCCCAAACATCAGTATGAACAAGGGAAAAAGGTACAGTAGATCTATTACCCCGATAAGGATAAGATGTGCGACAGTGTTTAGCAAAAATACAAGATTCACACTGAAAAACATAAGATGAAGGAAAAGAAGTAAACAAATGGGGTAACTGTCTCCTTATAACAACAAAAGAGGGATGACCCAAACGCTGATGCCAAAGCATTACAGACTCCAAAGTACTACGGTCACTCCGACCACAAACATAAGCTACAGCAGTCGATTGGGCAGGTAACCGTGGTTCAAGAAGATAGAGTCCTCCTTTCTTAGTCCCACTGCCAATAACCCTCTTTGTCTCCAAATCCTAAAAGACACAATAGGAAGGAAAGAAAGTAACACAACAATGTAAGGATTTGGTTAGGTGACTCACTGATAATAGGTCAGTAGCAAAATCAGAAACATGAAGGACAGACTCAAGGGAAATAGAAGGAGTAACTCACACATTACCCTTACCAGAGACAGAAGAAAGGGAACCATCAGCAACCCTTACCTTGCCCCGGCCAGAGCAAATGGAGTAGGAATCATAGTACTGGGACATACCAGTCATGTGGTCAGATGCTCCAAAGTCAATAATCCAGGTGGGTGCAGTAGAAGGAGTAGACGAGACCTGCAGAGCTGAAGCAGAAGTAGCTAACCCTCCTGAAGTAGAACCAGTAGCTGACCCTCTAAGGTGAGACATGAGCCGGCGGAGGGCGGCAATGTCATCCTGTGACAGAGAATCAGGAGCAGACTGGAGTCCAGATGTCTCAGACTCGGATGTCACAGAGTGAGCCCGAGCCCCCCCCCCCCCCCCACGCTTGCCTCCACGGTCACTAGAGGAACCACTACGCATACTAGGGGGCTGCCCATGAAGATCCCTACACCTGTCCTTGGTGTGTCTAAGCTTGCCACAATGATCACATTTGAACCTCTCACGGTGATCTCCACGAGTTGGCCCTTGGCCTCTTCCCCCACTTTTCCAGTCTCTGTGGGAACTAGAAACAAGAGCAGATCTCTCTGTTGATGGTGTAGCATCCATAGTTGTTCTCCTAGTTTCCTCACTCTGCAAGTAGCTGCACACGTCATCCAGAGATGGAAAGGGAGATCTCCTTAGGATTTGCAAGCAAAGAGGCTCATATTCTGGGTTAAGACCACCCAGCAAAATAAGGACTTTTTCCTTTTCACGGTTCCTGTAGACCATTGCCTCATCCTCAGAATTGGACAGGTGGATATTGTTATAGTGATCATACTCCTCCCACAAACTGATAACAGTGTTATAGTAGTCAGATATGCTCCTATCGCCCTGTTTCATATGAATGATTTTTTGAAGGATTTGATACACTTTAGTTGCATCACCAACTCTATCATAAATCTTGGAGGCACTGTCCCAGATATCCTTCGTAGTCTCCTTGCTCATAAACCTCTTACTTATCTCAGGTTTCATGGAGAATATCAACCAAGTCATAACAGTGGAGTTCTCAGTCTCCCACTGGACATAGCCTGTATCAGTGGTAGCAGGAGCCTTGATAGATCCAGTAATGTATCCCAATTTCCCCTTACTGCGGAGGGACAACTTCACAAAACGGGACCAATCCAAGTAGTTGGTATGGTCCAATTTCACAACGGATATTTGGGTGTTGGGATTGTCAAAGGAGGCTATAATTGGGGCATCACTGGCCGGAATTGGTCCACTGACCTAAGAATCAGCCCCAGACACCATAGACATACTGCCAAACAAGTCAGGGGAATGCAAAATAGAGCCTTGTATAAATGGGGAGACACCGCAACCCAACCACAGCAAGGAGAACAGCAAGCAACAGGCAAGCCAAGAGCATACAAACTTGATGAAAAAAAAAAAAAAAAGAAACACAAACTAAATGTTTCCACAAACCAAACAACAGCAGCACATATCATCCAAGGCCATAACACTACTCAAATCTGCCACTCACAACAATTAAGAACCACACAAGACAGCACATCCTCAACAAGGTCTTCAACAGAAAAAAAAGAGAAAATACCCTGCTGGCAGTATCGTGGATGACAGAGTAGAGCTCTCAAACCTGCTTCATGTAGCAATCAACACCTTATGAGCCTTAAAGAGGACCTCAAGGCGACTCAAAAGATCCCAGCCCCAAAGCAAATCAAGCTGCCAACAGGCAGAATCGAACAGAGAAAAGAAACCCACTGGCGGAAAAAACTGGCCAGCAATATTTGAAGCAGCACTCCTCGAGCTGCTTCTCTCTTCAACCGACTGTTGGAGGGGTTGAAAGGACACCCCTGGGCGATCCAAATGCACCACACCTCATCCCAAAAGGTTGAGAGATGAGGGAGAAACGAAAAAAAGTTGCAGAAGCTGGCGGTAAAATGGTGCAGCTGCTGGAGCTTCAACTCTGCTTCATCAACATCTGCAGTCCCTCCATTCTATATTGAATCAAAGAATGGAACTCCAAAGAGATGTATTGCTTCACATGGTACAGCCCCTAATGGAACCCTAAAGAGAAGAAGGGTTCCAAAGAGAGGTAGAAGAAACAAGGCAGACCCTAGCCGACTCTCAAACCAGTGAAGCCCGAGTGGTTCCTCTCAAGTTCTACTTTCAAGTTTCTGTCCAATATTCAATTTTTATTCAACTCTTGCATTCAAACAAGCTGCTGCCAAGGATTCCCTGCACAACAGTAAGTTTGAAACATCCCCCATCCCCATATTTCTTCTTCTAATCCTCTACATCCCCAACCCTAAGGATACCCCTTTTGTTTCCACTTTTCTCCACACTCAATTCTGTCCAGACATATCCCTCCATCAGAAATTCACCAAATTTAAACCACAACACCCCCTGCCTACCCTACACTTGATCCACACTTCTGCCCCTTTTCATCAAACCAAACCCTAGATTCTCATCTCCATATTTAAACCCAAAACCCTAAATTACCCACACACCAAACCAGCCATCAGTTCTGCCCCAAATTTGGATCGAACCTTCCCCTCCTCAATTGAGAAACTCAATCTGAGTTTGATCCCCAAACTCCCACTCAAACCCTAGAAAACCCCACTTCCATTAAACCCCATAACCCTAATTTCTGCCCAGCCCATCCTAACCATCAAAACCTCACCCAAAGCTGACTGAGTGCCCTATTCTCCCTAGGGAACTAATGTAGAAGGGGTTCAAGTAAGAACCACTCTACAGGAGGATCGTTAATAGTTGCAGCAGATCATCAATAATGGAAGCAAATCAAAATTAGATCAAAATACAATGGAGCAGGCAGTGAGGAGAACCTTTGCTAAAAATCACAGCCAATTACAATGGCGAGGTTGACAGATATGAGGCTGACACCAAAATAGAAAGTTAAGCCCTGCAGGCCAAACCGGCCAACAACTTGAACTCAAATCTGGATCGAGTGGAGGTCTTGAAGGGATGAAACTTTGCAGCAGTTTAGTTCAGTTCTGATGGACAGAAGTGGAGATATGAGTTGGGGATGAAAATAGAAGGTTGGCGCTGTAGAACAATCCAGCCAATAGAAGGGCCAGCAACAGGGATCGAGTGGAGTGTCTGGTGGTGTGATTCAGCTCTCCAAATCTCAACAGATTCTGATGGAGGGTGGTGAAGATATGGGATTCAGAAGTTGCAGCAAAACATCAACTTGCAGGAGCAGCAGCAGCCTTCAATCGATTGGTCGCAGCAGTAGCAGTCTTTGGAATCAATTTAGTGGGGGACAGAATAGGAGGGAAAATCTGAGAAGAAATCAGAGGGGGGGGGGGGGGAAGAAGCCGAGAGAAGGAGAAGAAAAGGTGGGGGGGGGGGGTGCACACGCACAAACTCACTTTTTTTCAATTCATTCTTGCATAATCTCCCAATACGATGGTTACAAATCTATTTCTAAAACCCAAAAAATAAAGACTCCTAATTACTTACTAAAACTAGGCTAACTAAAATGGAAACCCAATAAAACTCATATTGGAAATTTCCCTACATGTCTAATAACTGCCTTAAAATAAAAGATTACATAATAATTCCCAAATAAAATAAACTTCTTAAAATCCCACTAGATCCAAACACTCAAACTGGACTCGGTTCAACTGGGTTTGGGTCGGTCCAATGTAGTACACCAGTTGGGTCGGCCCGGTCAAAGATTGTCCTGAATCAATTTTCCTAGAGTTGAAAAAAACTCGACCACGAGTTTACTAAAATGAAAAGATCAGCATCACTCGATTGGCATCCATAAACATCGGCTTTGATGGGATGATGATTAAATGCTCCCCGCGATCAACCACCAAGATGTAGTGGATTTATGATAACAATGGCAGACTTGTAATTTATTGGACTGCTAACCAGAGAGAAGAAAAAAAAATGTGGTGTAGTGATTGGTAGGGAGGGTAAACTTGCAAACTATAAAAAGAAAGACAAAGGGGAACAAAATAGAAAGGAGGGGTAATTCTGGAATCACAAGGAATTTAAGACATTTTAACAAGGCAAGAGTTAAGACGTTAGAAGAGGGGGTAATATTGGAGAAAGTGATCGTCTCCTACTTTGCGACTGTGGGGGTGTGATGCGAGGAAGGAGAAAATCCAAGAGCAACCAGGTACGTCTTCCACTTTCTTTTTTTTTTTGGCTTCTTGATTTCTCTCTGCTATTCTTCTTTCTCTGTCTCGCACTCTCTTCCTCTTTTGCACCTCTTTTTTTTTTTTGGCTTTGGCAGAACCCCGGGCGAGAGGGATGATGTTGATCGAAGTTGCAAAAAACACAAGTGAGAGCAATGGGGGAAGGGTTAGCATTGGGGAATCGGAGACAGGGGACTTGTGGTGGGGACCGAAGGAATGTGGTTTGCTCTCTTTTTTTATGGGAATCGCAGGGATAGGGTTTGCTGGGGGTGGGGTTCGGCTTGATGGTATGGTTGCTGTTGAGGTTAGGTCACAATTGCAGCGAAGAGGAAATAGAAAAGAGCAGGACGAAGAATAGAATGGGGGAAAAGTGAGACTGAGTAAATAGCAGGAAAGAGAGACTGAGAGGATGAAGAATCAAAGAGAGAGTGGGCGAGATTCACCCAGGTTTAGGCTCTGATACCAAATAATGGGGGACAGAATAGGAGAGGGGAAATCTGAAAAGAAATCAAAGGGGGGGGCGAGACTCACTTTTTTTTCAATTCATTACGTTGGTTACACATCTATCTATTTATAAAACCCCAAAAAATAAATACTCATAATTACTTACCAAAACCAGGCTAACTAAAATGGAAATCCAATAAAACTCAAATTGGAAATTTCCCAACGTGTCTAATAACTATCTTAAAATAAAAGATTACATAATAATTTCCCAAATAAAATAAACTTCCTAAAATCCTACTAGATCCAAACACTCAAACTAGACCCGGTTCTACTGGGTTTGGGTCGGTCCAAAGTAGTACACCAGTTGGGTCGGCCCGGTCCAAGATTGTCCTGCATCACAATTGAGGATGGATTCTGATCTTCAGGTTGAGTTCTTAATGAATTGTTGCAGTCACAAACAGAGGCAGAAATGGAGACTGTGTAGGGGTAGGAGAAGAAGATAGAAGAAGAAGGGGGTAGGGAAATGGCTTTCTCAGCCTGGGTCTCTCACCCACAGCTATCCCAGATGTTGAACAGGGGTTTTACTCCCATAATCGAGTGCAAGATGCCTCAAAATTTCATTCATTAATTCTGTCAATCAATTACAATAGCTGCCTTTATACAGACTGAGGCTAGGTTACAAAAATAGAAAGTAAAAATTAGCAACTGTTTGGAAAATAGAAACTAATGAAAATAGTAACTAATGAAAATAAAAACTGAATAAAATTAGAAACTACTAAAGGCTTTATAACTCAACATTCTAAACATGCAAAGATAACCAGATTAGAAACTACCTAATATAAACTGAAAATAGAAACTAAACTATGGCAGCATTAGGATAGAATCTTCCTCCACTTGATGGGCCCACAAGATCTTCTAAAAATATGCTCACCAAGGCAAAACAAGGGGCTGTTACACTGTTCACGTGAACAGTAACATAAACAGTGTTTTGGCCTCTTTTGCTTCATATTTCGATCTACACCAGGAACACTCGATCCAACCTGGTTCCAATTCCCTCACTCTAAACCCTAGATCCTTCCAATTTCCACTTTCCAAATACCCAAAATCCGTAACCCTAAACCTAATTTGCTATTAATTCAAGTTTACAAACTTCCGCCCATCAAGACATCTCAGGACCTTCACTGATAGACTCCCCTACACCTGCCTAGCATAACCAACACCACAAACCCTAACCGTAATTTTGACCTAAAAGCCTTCGGATCACCAATTCATATCAGGTCCTGGTTTACTAGATCCTAGTTGGTCTCCTACCAATCTAGGACTACATTAGGAACAGAGAGACAAGAGAGATAGGGACAAAGCAAGAAAAAGAGAGAGAGAGGGACAGAGCGACAATGAGAGTTTGGGAAGAAGCCATACAGTTGCCCCGAGTCGTGCTGTGTGAGGTAGAGCTGCAGTTCTCTTCTTCGAGGACGGCCATGCCAACAAAGTTGAGTCCAGGTTGAAGCACCGTTTTTATATGAGGACACCGTAAATGGAAAATTCTAATTAGAGAACACCATGTAGGTGAATTCTACTTGATGTAGATCAAAACATAGTTCAAAATCTCGCGGGCGAGATCTCGAAAATCTCGGTAAACTCGAGCTAGTCGAGACGAGATATGATACGAAACACCAAAATGTCAAATCTCGGTTGAAATCATCTCGTGAGTTTCGAAAATCTTGCGAGGTATCGGCTTTTAGGTGAAACACACTTTATAAAAATGCCAGAACTCGACCTATTGTTCGAAATTCCGAACTTTCTTGGTCTAAACAGAGCTCTTTGCTGTGGAGAAGGAGAAAAACATCAAGGGAGCCTTACTTTCTTCATTTTTTTGGCCAAATCTTCACCATTTCTACTGGGATTCACTACAAAGAGACTTGGGAGCTGACTATTCCTCCTCAATTGGCTACATTATTTTTAAGTAAATTTACTATTCACAAAACCCTTTATTTTTTTTTGGGAAAAAAATATGAGTAATACTTGTTGTATGGGTATGGAATATATATATGTTACACATCGGACCATAAGTGGACTCGATCCACCACGTCATAGTTCATATCAGTAGCCAGTCACTTGTTGGGACTTGGGACTTGGGAGACTTATGTATTATTGTTCACGGTACTTGGTTGTTGCCCAGTTGGTAATTGGTATTATTGACTTATTGTTGGAAGTTGGGAGTTGGGGCTTGGGACTTGGGACTTATGTTATGTGTTATTGACTAATTGTTTGTCTTTAACTATTTCTTTTTCAAGATTACGTGTCTTCATCCATTATTGCATAATGTACATGTTTTACTTTCAAACTATATGTAGAATAGACAATATTACATTAAGGGTTCAGCCTTTACAGCCAACTAAGGGTACAAATTCAAAACACCAAATTGGGTGTTTTTTTTTAGATTGAACTTTTAAATATGTTTATTAAGCCTAAAACAAGCTTCCCATAAAGTTTTAGAGCAAACAATGGCAGAATTTGCCCAATGAAACATTGTTCCAAAACAAAACAAGAAACACAATCTCGCTGAAATCTTGAGATCTCGGAAAACTCGACCTGGTCGAGACCAAGTTTTCGAACCTTGGATCAAAACATGAAGAAGAGGAGGCCAAAAGATTGTTCAAGTGAACAGTGTCAGCCCCTTGATTTGGCTTGGTGAGAATATTCCTAGAAGAATTGTGGGGCAGAACCGTCTTTAATTATTAGCTACTTCAAGTCTTTAAGTGAAGGGTATAAACATCAATTTCAATTAACAAATTTTGAATTGCGAGTGCTGGCCAACTGGCATCTTTGGTGAGGACCACATGAAGATTTCAGCTGCACCTTTTGGAGAATGAAGATTTTATTTTGTTGCTACTTTCTTTCACTCCTAGTTATTTAAAAAGAAGTTTCCATTTCATGTTGCAAGTCTATTATGTTAAGGTTCTATTGTATTTTAACTTGAGGAGCAAGCATAGCCCTCTGTATATTTGTAATGGCTTTTAGAAGCCCCCCACAATTTTACAGTTGAATGAAGACTGCTTTTGGCAAATTATGATTCCTTTCGCAAGTTTTCATTGCGACTTGAAGGGTTGACAAACCTGGCTGAGAGAGCCGAAGCATCTTTATCCTTCCCTTCTCCTATCTTCTTCCTTTTCCTCCTACCCTACTCGAGCTCTGTTGGTGACTGCTGCTGCCTGTGACTGTTGCTGCTACTGAAAATCACTGACATCCCTCCACTTCAACTGTTGCTGCTACTGATAGATCGTTCAATCGAAGCAGTTGCTGCACCCCTCCCTTTGGCTGCAAGTTTCTAATTTCATAACTCCCCATCCCATCAACAAACCCAGCTAGATTTTGAAGCACACCATCCCCCATTCATTCCCTCCACTCGATCCTCACTTCAACCCCATTCCACTGGCTGAAACCTTCTATTTTCACTCCACTCTCCTAACTTCACTTCTACCCATCAGAACCTCACCAAACTTGCAGCAGAGCCCTCTCTCCATAGATCCTACACTTCATCCAAGTTAGAGCCCAAACTGGTGGATAGTTTGGCCTACAAAGAATTAGTTTCTATTTTGGGAGTTGCTGTCATATTTTGCAGCTCAACCATCAGAATCAATTGAAACTTTCAGCAGTGTTTCTACCCTATACAAGCATTATTCGATCCAAAGCTGGAAGTATTCCTTTGGCAGGTTTGGTTGATTTCACAAACTTTCTAATTCTTCCTCTTGTTCCTATTTTGGATTTGTAGGTTTTCCTGGGACTAAATTAACCTAATTTAGTCTTACATTACTACCATGAGTCACCTTTTAGAATAAAAACGTAGTTCCATAGGTTCACATGCTTCTGCTTTGGTTCACCACAAAAAGCAACCAAACAGTTTAAATAAATCGAGTTTACGTTTCTACGAAAAGACTTCCCGTAGAATGAGCGAACCAAACCCCCTTTCGGCATTTAATTGAACACCTAATGGGCATCCAAAATTAATAACAGCAACGCACAGACGAATACAAAACCCTTTTTTCAGCATTTCATCAAACAACTCATGGGTAAAATTTGCCGAGGTGGTTGATTAGCTAAAGCTGCATGAGAATTTAATCTCTCTCTGTTCAGGACTCCCAATTGTTCGGCTCTAGAGAGATTCAAAACTCGCCAATTCAATTAAGCATTTGGAATTCATATTTGGATCCACTCTACTCCACAGGAAGTTCTTAAATTCGTATTCAGAATTACTCCTCCTTTCTCAACTTCAATCACCTCCATTATTATATACATATAAGAACAAGATCTGGGTATTTGATTCCTGCATTTAGTTTTTAGTTCCACCACATTGCGTCTGATGTTCTGAAACCTTTTTTTTCTCCCTTTTCGTCATCAATCAAGGGCTTCGGATTACATTTATTTCACTTCTTTCGAAGATGTACCTTTTAAACCTTCATAATTAATTTCTTTCCGTAGATTCAGTTGGTTCCATCACTCTCACAACTCTCTCCATGAGTCCAAAATGTTTACACCTTCTAACTTTTCTACTGTTATTCTCCATCACGTATCCATCTTTAAAACCATCCCATCCCATCTTTGGTTAATCTTGGAAAACGAAGAAGAAATTAATCCTCTTCATTTCATTGATTCTTCGGTTGATACGCCTAGTTTCTTGTGTCATTATTGTGTTGGACCATAGGGAGAATGCTCAGACTCTACTCGTCTCTTCTCGTGTTTTGAATGTTGTGCTACTAATGCAAAATTGACCTCGAACCAAGGAGAAACCAGTGAGAGTTCGATTGCAGCCAGGATCAACACGATAAGGAACAAATTAAATGACAAACTCTTTTTCTTTCATTGCTGTTTTTCTATTACATATGAATGAAGAACATAAAGGATAAAGAAAAAGAATAAAGGGATATAGAAGGAGGGATAGGATCAGCTCTCTCAGCCAGGCTCTGACCAGCCCATCATCCTCTCACCCACGGTATCTCATCGTTGCCGCATCACATAGCTTCAACCATAACTCTTTTCTGTTCAATTTCTGTCCTCTTCTGCTCACCATATACGCCTATTTATAATAAACCAGTTACAAATCAACCCAATCCCAACCTAATTAAGAAACTAAATAATCCTAGAAAATAGAAACCATCGATTACATCAAACACCCATTTAAAATAGAAACTTCCAAGTCTAATAAAACAACCACACAGGGTATAAATAAATCCTAAAATCTAGGACTACAAAAGGGCTGCGTAATCCTCAAGAGGTTTCTCCAATCTCCATGCAATAGCCATGGGGTCCACGGGATCTGGAGAATATTCCCTCGAATTCTTTTCCACGTATTGGCTATGGAGCCCACAAAAATCTGAAGAATATCTTCTGTTAGACAGGCTGTACGATAGCTAATCTCTAGCAGAATTTGATTCCTAAAATATCTCTTCAAATAAGGTCAATCTATTCCCTAAAAGAAAACTGGTCGATCCCTATAATGCAAGCAGCATCTTGGCTTGACATGATGGACGATATCCCCTTCAGATCTCCAAACTAGATTGCAATTAAATCCCCTACAAATCAGCAAATCAGTAACTAATAAATCTAGAAAATCTTCACATAAGAGACAGGCCGATAGCTAGTATTTCTCCCAAATAAGACAGATCGATTGGGCCAGAAGTTGAACCAAACTAGGCTGGTTCGATGGATTTAATTCAACCCAGAATATAGGATATAAAAAACCATAACCAATTGGAGCTCCTCCATCCCAAGTCCTGTCTGCATCAGCTACTCACAGATTTACATTTTATTGTCGCTGCAGATTCGCCCGAGATCCCACCAAGCCACCAACTCCAGCCCCTGAAAGTGGAGGAACCCACTCCCCGTGCTTTTAGAACAAGGTATTTTGATTGTCTCAGAACATGGAATGGGTCATATAGTGTGTTCCAAGGCCGCATTCTCTGACGCATTCCAAGATCCAAGTACAAAATATGGATACCAAACACTAATTTTATTACCTCAGAATGCTTTCTAAGCTTGGAATGCATACCAAACACAGCCTTAGTTATTTGATTTAAGAATGCCACCAATTTTTCTTTTCTTTTGTGTGTGAAAATGTCACATTTTGATAGAAGGCCTGGTTAACATGTCTCAATCGGGTTTTTGCTATTAGCTCCATCTTCCACTCCCTTGGTTTATGAGTAAAATGTCACTACTCTTCTTTTTCCTGTGGACTGCATAAGGGGATGTAAAGTCTACTATTTACCATATTATACCTATAGCCCATTCAATTCCATAAAGCTGCATTTTTTTATTGGAGCGAGGAAAGTTTTTTGAAAGTATTTTGGAATGATTATTTTGGTTCAAACCATAGTTGTCATGGCGTCGCCATGGCGCCGCCATGGCGTCCTGGCGTTGGGAGAGGGGGCATATCGAGCTACGCCATGGTGGATGTCAATATATCGTTCGATATGGCTTCCATGGCGACGCCATGGCGTCGCCATGGACGCCATACCACGATATGTTGGCATATCGGTCGATATTTGTACATATAAAAGTTAGATTAAAATTATTTTTTTTTAAACCATTTAATAGCTTAGATGCTTTGCTCCAAATCACATACACTAAAGAAAGACTATTGCTATCAAGCTTCAGTAAACAGGTTAGCCTATCATTTGATTTTTACTATTGCTTTCAATTATTTGATAGGTTAATCTATTTTTTCAATTTTTCATACTTTCATATACACTAATGGATATTAGTTACACTTTCATGAATTAAACCATAGTGGCATAGTATATTAGTAGTAGTGTAGTACACTTTCATGTTGATTTTTGATGTTATAGGACATATATTATAGCATACTAAATGACATTAAAAATACAGAAAATAAAAAATTAAACATGGTCGACATGCTCGCCATGGCAACGCCATGGCGGGCGACATGTCGATATATCGACGTGACACCCTTCCACCGACTTGGATCGCCGTGACGCCGTGACAACTATGGTTCAAACGTTTGGTTACACTTCCTAAAAAGGTTTAGAATGAAGTGGTCTTTCCCTGGTACTTGCTGACCTTGATCAAAGGGTGGAATGAAAGCTGTCTGTATCATACGAAACATGTTTTCATTTTTTTGGCGTAGGCAGGTTGTATGGGTGGAGGAAAGTGGTCTTCTTACCTCTTTGAGAATGAACGCTCCCCCTTCCCCCAAATAAGAAAGATTTAAAAAAAACAAAAGACAGGAGGGGTGGTTAGTCAGATCATCTTCTTATTGTTGGTCCTCCATTTTGATTAATTATGGGGCACTGTCTGGCCACTTCTTTTGCCTATTTGGGGTGATTTTTTTTATGACTCTTTTTTTAAGCTTCTAGCTGGACATCTGCTTTTGTATCTGGCTTTTGATAGTGGTTTTTTTCTTAATCTGTTTTTGGTTTGGATTTCCACTTTTTTTCTTTTTTATTCTCAGTAAATACCTAGCTTTAGAGGGAGGACTTCTTGCTGGTTTTGCAGGACCCAAGGAAAAAAGAAAAAGAAATACGAAATGACAACTAAACACTCATTGTTAGAAATGAAATCCAATCAGCCCTAATCCTGCTAGAGAAATTACTTTTTTCTTTTTTATTCTCAGCAAATACTTAACTTTAGGGAGAGGACTTCTTGCTGGTTTTGCAGGACCCAAGGAAAAAAGAAAAAGAAATACCAAATAACAAATAAACACTCATTGTTAGAAATGAAATCAAATCAGCCCTAATACTGCTCGAGAAATTACTATATAAAGTCCCTGATGCAGGAAAATCATGGGGTAACCTTAAGTACCAAGTTGATGTATGAAATCCATCCACTTGGAGTTTAGCTATGAAATCCATACATCCCCTTTTAAAGAAAATAGAGGATAGGATGGGTTCTGGTATATGTTTTAATGAGCCCTACTTCATGTAGGATACTTGGAAATTGTACTTCTAGAGTTCAGATTTCGGTGTGAAAATTGAACAGAAGCAAGTAAAGGGAGGTGCAGTTAGGGTAGTGTTGATTACTATTGCTTCTGGACAGGTGCAACAGGTTGATGGGTTGAGAAAAAACACAGAAACTTCAGTGTGTTATATAAGCAGTTATCTGGGGATTTGGCTTCAATGGTTCCAATCAGTTGGCTGAAATTAGCAAAAGCTTGAAGAGCTGAGGAGCTAAAGATTTGAGAGATTCCGTTGGTAGGGTCATTTTTTCGTTTTAGTATCAGCCCTACCTTTTAATGAAGGAAAATATTTTACATGTCTCTTTAGACTTGATTCAAGCTGGTGTTTGGGTACCAACTAATTTATTTAAGCGGTTGTCCTTCTTGTTGTATTTGTTGCTTCTTTCATTTACCCCTGCTGCACCCCATCCTAATAGAGAGGAGTACAAGTGGTTGGGCCTTGTTCAACAAGAGAATAGACTAAAAGACTTGCTGTTCATGGATTTATCATTTTAGATTTGTAAACTCAATTAATCTTAAATAATATACTTTGCCTTCATTGCTGTCTTTAAGAGTTTAGACAAAGTTCTGTCTCTGGTGGCTGTTCTTTGACTTTTGGATTTCTTTCTGATGCTTTTTTCAGGATACCATTCCTCAACTTTATCTTCCATGTGTATGTTAGCAGCATACTCTTGTAGAAAGAAAGCGTTGTTTCAGTCTTCTTGGGATTGAAAAAGCATTAGAGTTTTCTACATCTCTATTCATCCTGAGTTTTAGAAAACGCAATATTGCATTTAACATCATCCTTAGTAGGCTCTATCTCTCTTTTATATTAATGACACATGAAATTTTAACTTTATATGTTTGCTTTTGTAGGAAAATACTATCTTGTTGATTCTGGATACACACATACGCCTGGGTATATGACACCTTTCAGGAATATTCGATATCATCAAGTCTAAATATCACTATACTAAATAATATGAATGAAAGAGTCACTTTCAGTTTCAGTAAACTCTGTTAAGAGGGGCGGTATATCATCACATTTGTACCCACCTGCGTTAAATAAAAAAAAAGGCACATAGAATGTAGCTAACAACATGAAGCACATAGGAGATTTAATGTAATTTCAGTTTATGAACAGATTCTGCTTAAAAAAGCATTCCGAAAAAAAGTAACGATAAACTTCCATCATAAGGAGTATAAGACAGCAAACAAAACCCAAAAAAAAGCCTACTGCAAACTATTTTTAGGGAAAAATCTTCAGTTAGTTTATAAGTGGGTCATGCTTCCTGTCTCTCCCCACCACATACTGCCAATTCATCATAATGATATATATATATATAGATAGATAGATACATAGATAAATAGATGTCACTATTTTCACCAAGCAGTTCTGAAAAGTGCAGCTTCTTCACTCTAATGTGTAGTGTAACAAGAAAAATAAGCATATTTCCAAAAGCTCTTTCAGCAGTCTAACTAAATGGAAAATAATGAATGCAAAAAGCAAGGCTCACTGCTTAACTCTTATCCAAGTAACTGAAATCTGATTCACATGGAAAAATGTCAAGTAATTACAGCTGACAGATAAATTATATGCCCCTTTCACATCACCCAAGTGCATTAGTATTTAGTGCAAACAAAGGAAAGGCAATGCATGTCTTCACCCTACTTTTCCTTTAGTTTGAATGCAAACGGCTTGAAACTTTGACTGATTGCATTACAACTTTAGACGGTTACATGAATGGAATAATCATTGATAAGAGCAAGAGTATAAACACACAAACTAATGAGGAGGGAGCAATTGTAAACATGATATAGTAGCTAGCTTGAAGTGTAAATCTGCTCTACCAAATTACCTCTGTTTCTTCCTTCTTTTTTCTTTTATTCACTCCATCTTTGGCATCAAGTGAAATGAGACTCCCAATGCTTACTATATCCCATCTGTCATGAGGCGTAAGATTACTAGCCCTTCCATTATGGGGATCATAAAGCACCAGCGCTCCTGGACACTTCTCCACTAATGGACTTGTCTTGAGTAGAACTTCACCCTTCTTTGAATAGCATATAGGCCAGATGTACTTATCAAAACACCCTAACACCAATGGTTGTTCAATCGAGAACTGTTTCTCCCACGAGTCCCTCACGCCATAATCGTTCATCACCCACAACTCAACGCAGACCCTGGAGAAGTTAGAGAGCATGCAGAGTTGTCCTCCTAGAACCCCGATGGCCATGTGAAACGTATCGTCCACAAAATCGGGGAGTGGCACCTCTCGATACACATCATCTTTAACATCAATGGAAGCAATCACATTGGGGGCAGTGTTGGGTCCCATGGCTCCCGTCATGCGATATACAACCCAATGAAAAGCAGAATTTGTAAAAACCCCAAGTCTGTGTTCGATGCTAAGGAAGGGAATGTCCTCGATTCTTCTCCATGAGTTGGTGCTGAGAGAGTAGACCTTCACCTCCGAGACAATGTACTTATTGTCATTAAAGAGACCATCACGAAGATAGAACTGTAAAACCCTTATCACCTTGTAATCATCGGTGGTAGGGTCGTAACCGAACCCATAAGCAGTGACATGGGCATACCCCGCATTGATGGGAAACTCTATAGGCGTAAACGGCAGCTTCTTATGTGTTCTTGTAGATGGATTCCAAAGGAATGTGTCGTACACTTTTTTTTGGCCAAATAACGAGACTACGACGTCGTCGTCGAACATACATACTAAGCCGTTACAAGAAGCCAACATAAGGTAATCAATTGGAGACTTGTACAGATGATCAAGCTTTACCGTCGCTTCTTGTTCGCAAACATCGAAGTCCACAGAGAAGATTTTTTGATATCTCCCTAAAATCAGGATGAGGTTGGTATTGGTTGCAAGGGATCGGGTGAGGTGAATTTTGACAAAATCAGGATCGGTTATTAGAGCACACCATGCTTTGCATACATACCTAAACCTTAAAAGGGACTTCACCGGAAGCCTTGAAAGTATGTCCAAGATGAGGTCCTCAGGGAGATTCTTGGTTAGCATCGCCTCTTCTTTTCTTATCTTCTCATTTACGTCATTCTCCGCCATGGCTAGCGTCCTAGGCACTAGGGCTTCCTTCGAAGAGAAGAAATATAATGAGAATACACAAGCAGCACTCCTCCACAGTCTGCACAGAGGAATTGAGGAACGCAGGGCGGAGGACGGTAGGTGCCTTTTGCTGTTAACTGAACCCAGAATGGCATTCCCGTCCTTGATTGCTTCTTTCGACCTACTTAACCAAGTATGAACTATGAAGTACCCAAGCGTCCAACGGCTCAAACTATTTTAAAAAAACAAAACCTTTCGGCCTGACCCGAGCTTCTCAGAGACTCAGACCTCAAAGGAGGTAAACAAGGATTTTGAAGAGTGGCGATCGATGAGGAAAACTATCCAGTTGAAGTCTCACTCACACGCTAGGAATGTAAAGTACGATCGATCGATTATTAAATAGCGTTTGGGTTTTTCTGTTTCTTGGCCACGACAAAAATCCACAACCCAGGAGTAGAATGTTCTGCATGGGCTTTTTTGGTTATTTACCGTGGAGAGGTTGTTTTTTGTCAATCTGGAAGGATGGAAGCATCTCATATGCTGGAGCCAGAAGTGATGGCGATATGGAACGGTCTTCAGGAAAGCTACTTACTACTCACCATTTCTGCTTTGAAGAGATCTGGTGCTTGTCCCGAGATATTCTCTCTTTTGTCCCTCAGTATCTCACAACCATGGCCGCTTATTTTCATCCCTCGAATCTTAAACATTTTGGACTCTGATCAACTATGCAATTTTGTGTGTATGCCTAGGAGTAGCTCTATTTTTGTGGGTGGCTAGTTTACTTAAATTTACTTTACTAACTCTTGATGTTCCATCCCCCTCTGGGTTTAAAACTGCTGTGAACTTTTGTTTATATTAATTCAGTTGGTTTATTTTTCATCAAAAAAAAAAATCCACAACCTAAATCGGACTTGGCCTAACTCGGTCAAACCAGAATTTAGTTTTGGAATATGTTTAAAGTTCATTTTTTAATTGATTCTTGTGCATAATTTATTATCAATGAGCATGTTGCATGATTTGGTTGATGTTAATTAAGAATCATGTTTTTTTGGATCTTATCATTACTCACTTTTTTGTTTTTTTGATGAAAGACTTTATATATTAAATAAGACTAGAGGTTACATGTTTTTGTACATATAAGTGGATGTGTCACACCACTTAATCGTTATATTAGTAAAGTTCCCAATCATTTTAGCAAACTCCAAAAAACTAGTTATAAGGTTCCATGGGACTAGGGTTAGAAACCTAGGGCTAAACGTTTCATATATTTTTTGTTGCAACACTATATCTCTTTTAAGATTATATTTTCTTCATTTGCTCTCTTCCACCCTTGGACGATGCAACACAGCACCGCTTCCATTTCATCTTGAGTTGCCAGCTGAACTGCATCTGTAATAATTCTTTGTCCATTAATCAAAAGGGAAAATATCCATCTAGCTATTCTAAGTTGGGGATCAAAAATGCCTGCGACCAGTAAACCAGGTAATCCTTGATGTTAGTTAAGATTGAAGTAAGAGGTGGAAAATGTGTGTTTTGTGGTGAAAGCATTGATGAATCAAATGATGGTGGTGTTAATTGCATATCAGAAATCCATTTAAGCACATTGTGGATGACCAGTAATGGGTTAGCCTTAAAATCACACATGATAATTTTGTTTCTTACATACCAAATATAATAACATGTAATTATAAAAACTGAGCAAAACCAGCATAGAGTTTGTTTGTTCATGGCTTTCGAGCCAATGAAGGATGCAAGGACTTTATTACTAAGTTAAAAAGTAATTTATTATGTCTATGGTTTGTATCATATTTGTTGATGGAAATTAGTATTTATGAATATAAGTACGTAAAACATAAATTTTTATATGGTTAACCTTTTGGGTTGATGTGTGGTTTGTGTGATTACACTTTCATTAAAAAAAAAACATATATTTCCATCTCCAACCAAATCAGCCTGGCCCTTGCAGCATCTTAAAGATCTGCTATATATTCCGACTCATATAACAACATTAAGTATATAGATCATGGAGATCCTTTTTGTATAACGATAATGGTAAATTTGGCTCGCAATGCCTTGAGCAACAAAGCTGTATATATTTTCTGATCTTATTATAACTTTCTTTTTGTCACAAAAAAAAAAACATAAATTTGTATATGAGTATGAATATTTATTGACTTGCTATATACAAGTACAATTGCATGAGTAAATGAAAATGTGGGGGTTACAATTTGCCCAAAAGTACTGACTCGTATTATAATGATTTATATGTATATATGTGGTAAACCCAAAATATGAGGTTATTGTGAGAATGCATATCTTATATGTTGGCTCTCTTCTTAAAAGTTAAATAAAGTCAAGTAGAATGGTAATTTTCTACTTGTAATTAGAATCTATCAGATAGGCTTAGATTCAGTTATGTAAGTGTTTGTAACATTACCTTAGTTCAAAGGTGGAAGCACTAGGCTAAATATCTAAATAGCAGATATATAGTGATGACCAATGCTGAATCAATATAAGTGCTTACATGAAAGGAAAATGGAATGGTAAGTAAAGGAATAAAGACACAACTGCCTTGGTGACTTATATCTAGTGAGGCTAATTAGATAACACTATCAATTCTATGTTAAATGATTGTGGATGATACAGTTTTGTTATGTCATTCTTTTATTTTTGTTTTATTTTGTCATGTTCTCTTGATGTACTTAGAGAAGCCCATCAATTAGCAAAGGATGCATTTAGATCTTCATTGTCCCGTGTGCGGTGGTGTTCTCCACCCTCTTCTCTTGTTTGTAATCATCTTGGCCGGAGTTTTTCCAAGGCCGATTTTACTTAATATATTTTTATTTTTGTGACTGCAAAAACTAACTCAAGTGTAATTTAAAAAGAAATCAAGAACCAACATAAATAAAGGGAAGAAATTTTCTGTATGGGAGTATGGCCTACGCCAGCACTCCCATGTGTCTATTTCTCTCCTCCTTAAAACAAGGGGGTAGAGGTGTCTTTTCACATGGGGAGGAGAGAGATAGACTAATGGGAGTGTTGGTGTAGGCCACACTCTCGTACCAAAAACTATTTCCCATAAATAAATAAGGGTCCTTCTATTTGTCACTGTTGCGTCAAGAAATCGTCGAGCGGTCCTGCGAGTGCCGTCACCTGCAAGTGGACCAAGGGGTCAACAGAGAGAACCGGTGTGGTTCCGGCCTAGGGCTCTCCGATGCCAAAGTTAGATCTCCTGGCGCAAATAGATGAATAGTGATTATTCAGTATGAGTTTAGATGTCCCTTTAAGGGTGGTGTACCTTTCCTTTTATAGTAGTGTATGGCAGTGTGGAGAGTCCCAGTTTGATGGCGAGTGTGTCGTTGGGTGGATAGAGGCCCTGGGTAACGGGGCTCTATCCTGATTGATCATCTCCCCGCAGGAGGGAGTGTCCTAGTGGTATCAAGATCCTTGGTGGATAGATACCCGCGTGTGGTGATAACGTCCTTGGTGCTTGAATCCGTCTGGGTGACGTGACTTCTAAGCAGTGGTCTAGAGTCCTGGTGGTGACATGAGTCTATAGCGATACGATCGGGTCGTAGGTGGGTAGCCCCCACCTCACGTTTGTGCCCACGATGCTGTGCCTGGGTGCAGGCCACGCCTGGGTGTGGCCACGCCTTGGTGAGGCCGCGCCTGAGTGGTAGCCTCGCCTGGATGTGTGGCCGCGCCTAGGTGAGGCCGCGCCCGAGTGGTGGCTGCGCCTGGGTGAGGCCGCGCCCTGATGTGTGCCCGCGCCCAAGTGAGGCCGCGCCCGGATGTGTGGCCACGCCGAGGTGAGGCCGCGCCTGGGTGAGAGGCCGCGCCTGGATGTGGCCGCGCCTAGGTGAGGCCGCACCTGGGTGGTGGCCGCGCTTGGGTGGTGGCCGCTCCTGGGTGAGGTCGCGCCTGGGTGTGGCCGCGCCTGGGTGAGAGGCCGCGCCTGAGGCCGCGCCTGGGTGAGGCCGCGCCTGGGCGAGAGGCCGCGTCTGGGTGTGGCCATGCCTTGGTGAGGCCGCGCCTGAGTGGTGGCCGCGCGTGGGTGGTGGCCGCTCCTGGGTGAGGTCACGCCTGGGTGTAGCTGCGCCTGGATGTGGCCGCACCTGGGCGAGAGGCCGCGCCTGGGTATGGCCAAGCCTTGGTGAGGCCGCGCCTGAGTGGTGGCCGCGTCTGGGTGCAGGCCGCGCCTGAGTGGTGGCCGCGTCTGGGTGCAGGCTGCGCCTGGGTGTGTCCGCGCCTGGGTGAGAGGCCGCCTGGGTGTGGCCGCGCCCGAGTGGAGGCCGCACCTAGGTGAGGCCACGCCTGGATGTGGCCGCGCCTGGGTGAGGCCACGCCTGGGTGCTGGGACCCAGGTTCGTTCCCCTTGGTTCTGGAGCAGGTCGCCCTGTGACATGTGACGGTCGCTGATTGGCCCGGTGAATATTGGATGTATTATTTGCCCCCCACTCTCTTGGGATAGGATGTCCAAGAGAGTAGATGCCTTTACATAGTGAGGGGTCCGCTGCGAATAGACTTTCCTTGCGGGGCTTGCCTGTAAATCTAGTAATGAGGTAGGAGAGATTGGGGGTTCAAACCTTTCCTCCTGCACTTTTTCATCTTTTATTTTTTATAGACATATGTCCTTCTCCTTCACTTTCTCTTCTTTCACTTCTCATTCCTCTTTCTTATTTTTTGTCCTCTTTTTGGTGTCCACCATGTGTTAGTCTTTGGGTCACCTAGACTAGTATCCATTTTGCTTGATTTTGGGTCCTTGTGTTTGCTTTATGCTCACTTGGTGTCTTGTTTGCTGGGAGGGCTTCAATGGTGCTTGGCTTGAGTGCCTTACCTCTGGTGGTCTCTGTTACTTGCCAGTGGTGTGGCCTCGTCGTCATGTGCCTGCCTCCCCGTGAGATCGCCTTCCCCTTGAGGTAAGTTCGACCCCTTCTCTTTCTTTCTTTTTTTTTTTTTTTTTTTTTTTTTTTTTTTTTTTTTTTAATGCAGGGCTGCGCCTAGGTGAGGCCGCGCCTAGGGAGCGAGGCCGTGCCTGTGGGGCGTGAGGCCGCGCCTGGGTCACCGAGCTTGTGGGGCTTGAGGCCGCACCTATGGTGGCCACGGCGTGGGTGTGATGGACCATCATGCTTGTCCACTCTCCTTCTTCTTGTCTGTGATGGATCTGCTGTTTGTACTTTGCAGGTGGTCTTCATTTCATTTTTCTTGCTAGCTTCTTGTCTGGGAGATCGTTGCTCTGAGCAAGCAGCTAGTCTGCTTCATTATTTATCCATGTCATCACCTAATGACTCTGATCCGACTGCGGTTGTGGTTGGATCCCTTGAGGAGTCTTCTTCCCCCGTGGATACTTTTTCTTCTTTGCCTTAACCTGTTGCTAGTGAAGGGAGGAGGAGGTTTCTGGAGATTTCACCCCTAGTAGGGGTCGTAGGGCCTCCAGAGCTTCTATTTCTGTTGGTGACCTTAGGAGTAAGTTGGCTTTCATTCCTAACGTCTTGACTTCTTCGAACTTGGCGGTTCGCATTCTGGAGAAGACCCGTGATTATGACTTCTCAAGGTTCCCTTAGGTCACTACGCTGCTACCTGAGACTGCTATAGTGGCTCGTGTCTCTCCTGAGGATGATGTTGTGGTGACAGAGGAGGGTGCGGTCTTACCAGAGGAGGGTGTTGCTCGTCCGGCTGAGGTTGATATGATGTCTCCTTCTGGATCAGAGGCTGCTCCTCCACTAGATGCCCCCTGATTTTATAGATGTTCTTTCTGGATGTTGACTTTTTGGATGATAACTTTTGGATTGTGATGCTTGCTTTTGTATGTACTTGACTCTTTCTTTAGATGTTGATATGATTTGATCCTTGTCGCTTTGATATTGATCTATGCAATCTCATGTAGTTGGCGGTCCATAGGGATGCCTTATCTCGGTGGTCCCCGAACCTTAGTGGCATGACGCCTCAGTGGTGGCATAACGTCTTGGGCATAAAGCCTCGGTGGTGGCATAACGCCTTAGGCATAAAGCCTCAATGGTGGTATAATGCCTTAGGCATGAAGCCTCAATGGTGGCATAAAGCCTTAGGCATAAAGCCTCAGTGGTGGCATGACGCCTTAGGCATGAACCTCAGTGGTGGCATGACGCCTTAGGCCTGAAGCCTTAGTGTTGGCATGTTGCCTTAGGCATGAAGCCTCAGTGGTGGCATGACGCCTTAGGCCTGAAGCCTTAGTGTTGGCATGTTGCCTTAGGCATGAAGCCTCAGTGGTGGCATGACGTCTTAGGCATGAAGCCTCAGTGTTGGCATATTGCCTTAGGCATGAAGCCTCAGTGGTGGCATGACGCCTTAGGCATGAAGCCTCAGTGTTGGCATGTTGCCTTAGGCCTGAAGTCTCAGTGGTGGCATGACGCCTTAGGCATGAAGCCTCAGTGTTGGCATGTTGCCTTAGACATAAAGCCTCAGTGGTGGCATGACGCCTTAGGCCTGAAGCCTCAGTGGTGGCATGTTGCCTTAGACATAAAGCCTCAGTGGTGGCATGACGCCTTAGGCATGAAGCCTCAGTGGTGGCATAACGCCTTAGGCATAGAGCCTCAATGGTGGCATAAAGCCTTAGGCATGAAGCCTCAGTGGTGGCATGACGCCTTAGGTATGAAGCCTCAGTGGTGGCATGACGCCTTAGGCATAAAGCCTCAGTGTTGGCATATTGTCTTAGGCATGAAGCCTCAGTGTTGGCATGTTGCCTTAGGCATAAAGCCTCAGTGGTGGCATGACGCCTTAGGCATAAAGCCTCAGTGGTGGCATGTTGCCTTAGGCATAAAGCCTCAGGGGTGGCATAACGCCTTAGGCATGAAGCCTCAGTGGTGGCATAAAGCCTTAGGCATGAAGCCTCAGGGGTGGCATAACGCCTTAGGCATAGAGCCTCAGTGGTGGCATAAAGCCTTAGGCATGAAGCCTCAGTGGTGGCATGACGCCTTAGGCATAAAGCCTCAGTGTTGGCATGTTGCCTTAGGCATAAAGCCTCAGTGGTGGCATGACGCCTTAGGCATGAAGCCTCAGTGGTGGCATGACGCCTTAGGCCTGAAGCCTCAGTGGTGGCATATTGCCTTAGGCATTAAGCCTCAGTTGAGTAGTAGAAGAAGCCGAGTATTCCCGAATTTTTTTTCAATTCATCCTTGAAACTGTAATGCCATCTACTGCTACTGTTGGTGGTGCCAAACTCCATTCTATTACTTCTACGATAATACTTTTTCAAGTGTAGTGAGTTCCAGGCACGGTCTACCTTCTTGCCTCCCGGAGAGTCTTCAAGCGGTAGGTCCCTGGACGTATCTGCTTGAAGACTATGTAGGGTCCTTCCCAGTTGGCTGACAGCTTCCCTGCCTTCTGTGGCTGTAATGCACTTGCCCCCTGTAGGACTAGATCTCCCTGGTGGAATAGCCTTTCCTTGACCCTGGCATTATAGTACCTGGCAGTATGTTGTTGGTAGGCGACGTTCCTTAGTAGTGCTCTCTCACGGACCTCATCTATAAAGTCTAAGTTCGCCCGTAGTCCGTCGATATAGGTACGTTCGTTGAAGTGCAGAACCCGATGGGACATGGCGCAGACCTCTACTGGCGCCAATGCTTCAGTGCCATATGCTAGGCGAAATGGGCTCTCTCCTGTGGGTGTCCGTACTGTGGTATGCCCACAGAACGGTTGGTAGCTCTTCGACCCATTTCCCTTTGGCTCCTTCTAGCCTTTTCTTGACTCCTTCCAGTAATTTTCTGTTGGTGACCTCCACCTGACCATTGGCCTGTGGGTATGCTACCGATACAGGTCGATAGTCGATGTTGTAGCTGTGACAGAATGCTTGGAATTTGGGGTTGTTGAAATGTTTCCCGTTGTCTGAGACGAGGATCTGTGGTACCCCAAACCTGTAGATGACGTCATCGTGGACGAACTTCTCCATCTCTGTCTCTGTTATCTTGGCCAAGGGTTTAGCTTTGACCCACTTGGTGAAGTAGTCAATCGCGATGACCAGGTACTTTCTGTTTCCGGTCTTTGCAGTGAAGTTGCCTAAGATGTCCAGTCCCCACATGGAAAAAGGTATGGGGTTGAGGATTGATGTCAGCTTGGTGGCGGGTAGATGGGGTACTGGGGCGAACAAGTGACATTGCTCACACTTCTTGGCATATTGGATGGCCTCCTCTTGCATTCGTGGTCAGTCTAGTCCCTGGCGGAGGATTTTGTAGGCTAGGGCTCGTCCTCCCATATGGCTTCCACATATCCCCTCACGGACTTCTGCTAGGGCATACTCTGTCCCCTTGGGTCCTAGGCACCGGAGTAGTGGTGCTGTTGCCCCCCGCTTGTACAGTACCCCGTCTAGGACGGTGTACTTTGCAGCTCTCATCCTGATCTTCCTTGCCTAGGCCTTGTCTTCTGGTAAGACGTCGTCCTATAGGTAGTTGAGTATAGGGTCCATCTAGTTAGGCCCCTCCTCAATCTCATTAACTTGCTTCTCCCGGCATGTTAGCTCATGTAATATTTCCACGTACACTGCATTGGCCAGGTTTCTGAGTTCATCATTGGCTAGTCTGGACAGTGCATCAATAGTTGCATTCTCGATCCTTAGAACTCGAACCATCTCGAACTTCCTGACCTCGGACCTCGAACCTCGAACCTCGAACTTCTACCATGGTTTATCGATCATGGTCCTTGGCCATGGCCAAAGACCCCCTTTTTATTTTTCTTTCTTCTCTCTCTTCTTCTTTGCTTTTGGGCAGCGGCCTTTGACGGATGGCACCCATTCATAAATTTTTATTTTTTTTTCTTTTTTTTCTTTTTTTCTCTCTCTCTTAATAGGTGACGTCCATTGATGACGACCATAGCCCTTTGGCCGTGGCCTCTTGGTCATGGTCTTTTGGCCATGGCCTCTTGGCCGTAGCACTTGGCCTCTCTCTTTTAATAGGTAACGTCCATTGATGACGACCATAGCCCTTTGGCCGTGGCCCCTTGGTCGTGGTCTTTTGGCCATGGCCTCTTGGCTGTAGCCACTTGGCTTCTCTCTCTTTTTCTTTTTTTTTTCTTTTTTTTTTTTCTGGCTCTGTCTCTTGTAAGGTGCATTCAACAACAAAGTCTGCCAAGGCTTGGCCTTTGATGGCAGTCCTGGGTTGGAACCTGATGTCATGCTCACTTAACTCCACCGCCCATGCTATCAATCGCCCGGAGACGTCCAGCTTGTGCAGTATCTTCTTCAAGGGTAGGTCTGTGAGGACTATGATGGTATGGGCTTGGAAGTATGGTCGTAGCTTCCTGGCTGCCGTTACCAATGCATAGGCTACCTTCTCGATCCTAGTGTACCTAGTCTCTGCATCGATCAGGACATGGCTGACATAGTAGATGGGCCTCTGGACTTTGTCTTCTTCCTTCAAGACGATCGCGACCGCGACAGGGGTGGCGGCAGTAGAGCGCAACTCTTCATTAGGTTCCTGGTCGCCCAAGCAGTGGTGGGCTCTCTAGGTACTCCTTCAATTCTCCGAACGCCTTCTGGCACTCTTCCGTCCATGTGAAATCTTTAGGGCTTTGGAGGTTCTTTAATGTTTTGAAGAATGGTAAGCACTTATCACCTGATCGTGACACGAACCTGGAAAGGGCGGCAACCCTTCCATTCAACCTCTGCACTTCCCTGACCGTTCGAGGAGGTGCCATCTCTTGGATGGCCTTGATCTTGGATGGGTTGGCTTCTATTCCACGGACTGAGACCATGAACCCCAGGAATTTTCTGGACGTTACGCCGAAGGCGCACTTTGCAGGGTTTAGCTTCATCTGGTTCCTCCTCAGTACTGCGAATGCCTCCTCTAGGTCGGTCAGGTGTTGGTTGGCGTAGATGCTTTTCACGAGCATGTCATCCACGTATACCTCCATGTTGCGCCCGATCTGCTCCTCGAACATCTTGTTGACCATCCTCTGATAGGTGGCCCCTGCATTCTTTAACCCGAACGGCATGACGTTGTAGCAGTAGTTCTCTTTGTCCGTCCGGAATGTGGTGTAAGACTCATCATCCTCATACATGAGGATCTGGTTGTATCCGGAGTAGGCGTCCATGAAACTCAGCATCTCATGGCCTGCGGTGGCGTCGATCAGTAGGTCGATCCTGGGCAGTGGGTACTCATCTTTTGGGCATGCCTTATTCAGGTCGGTATAGTCGACACACATCCTCCACTTCCCACTTGGCTTTGGTGTCATGACCACGTTGGCGAGCTAGGTTAGGAACTTCTCCTTTCTGATGAACCCTAATCGGCTTAACTTCTCGACCTCCTCCTTGATTGTCGCTTGTCGGTCGAGGGCAAAGTTACGCCGCTTCTGTTGAACGGGCTTCCTGGTAGGGTCGCCATGTAGTTGGTGTTCCGCTATGGAACGTGGTATTCCCGACATGTCGGAGGTCGACCATGCGAAGACATCCATGTTCGCTTGGAGGAGGTGTCCAAGCCCTTCTTTCTGTTCCTTGCTTAGCAGCGAGCCGACCTGAACGACCTTGGGGGGGTCATCCTGGCTGAGGGGCCATGGGATGAGGTCTTCCACTGGCCTTCCCCTTCTCTCTGTCAGTTCATCTCTCTGGTCACTGACCATGCTCTCTAGGCAGAGTGCCATTCCACGGGTGTTGCCATTGTTCTTTTTCATGAAGGTGGCATAGCACTCCCTTGCTTTCTTCTAGTCTCCTCGGACTTCGCCTACCCCATTCTCGGTGGGGAACTTCATCTTCAGGTGAAGTGGCGATATGACTCCTCTAAGGGCTGTCAGTGATGGTCGCCCTAAGAGGCCATTGAAGGACACCACAGACTTGACTACCATGAAATTCACCATGACGGTTACTTGTTGAGGGTGTACCCCGAAGGTGACAGGTAGCTCTATGGTACCTCTGATGGAGGCGGTGGCACCTGAGAATCCATGGAGATAAGTGGGCTCTGGTTTGAGCTGGTCGTCCCCGAACCCGAACTGTCGATAGGCGTCCAAGGAGAGTACGTCAACAGATGCCCCTGTGTCTATCAGTACCCTGTGTACAAGTCGATTGGCTACCTCCACCTGTACTACCAAGGCATCTTCATGCGGGAAGTTTAGTCCTTCCAGGTCTTCATCCGAGAAGGAGATCACCGCCTCGATCCTGGCTATCTTGCTGGGCTTCTCTGCTACTCCCATGAACCTGGCATGAGCTTTAGCTTTTCTGGTGGACTCTTGCCCCGATCCTCCAAGTATGGTGAGGATAGGAGGTCCCTTGGTGCCACTAGGTTCTGTTGCATCTCTCCGCTCTTCTGGGCGGTCTCTCTCTCGATCTGTTCTTCTTTCTTCTCGTCTCGGTTCCACTCTGTCTCTGTCGCGACCTCTATCTCCTTGGCCTGAGCAGTTGTCACGTCTCCCCTTCACATACTTATTCAAGCTTCCTGCTCTTACCAGTTGTTCTATCTCTCTTTTTAATTGATAGCACTCCTCTGTGTCGTGCCCATTCTCTTTGTGGAAGAGACAATATTTGTTAGGGTTCCGCTTCTCTGGTCCTGCTAGCATGGGTCGTGGCCAATGGAGTAGGTCACGGTCCTGGATCTGCATGAGTATCTGGGACCTGGTGGTGTTCAGTGGTGTGAACTCAGGGGTGCTTGCCCTCTCGCTTCTCTCTGGGCGGTGGTCTGTCCTCCTAGATGGGCGGTCGCTCTTCTCTTATCGACGCTCTGTCCTCGACCTCTTACCCTCTTTGCGGTCATCAGGTGCTAACCTCTTGTTGTCCTGTGGCTTGGCCTCAATTATTTTCGTTCTAGCTTGTAGTACCTCGGCCATATTTGTAAACTCGTTGCACCGCTCCAGGAGCTCTTTCATAGTCCTGGTCTCATGACGTGCCAGGTCCTTGATCAAGTCCAGGTCCCTAATACCTCTTGCTAGGGCTGCATGCTGTGTCTGGTCATCCAAGTCTCGAACCTCCAGGGACTCCTTAGTGAACCTGGTAACGTATTCCCTGAGAGATTCCCCAGGGTTCTATACCACGTTCAGTAGATTGATGGTGGTCTTCTTCTGCTTGACGCTGCTTTGGAAACGGGCGACGAACTGTTCGCATAGCTCTACGAACGAGCATATAGATTTAGGTCGTAGCCTAGAGAACTATGATGTGGCTGCTCCCTTGAGGGATGCAGGGAATGCCCGACAGGAGACCACGTCCGACCCCCCATACAGCGTCATCATGCCATTAAAGTAGTTGATGTGGTCATTAGGGTCAGTGGTACCACTGTAGAGTTCAAAGGTGGGTAGTCGAAACCTGGAAGGTAGTGTGGCTGACATGATCTCTGCCGAGAATGGGTGTTGTCCAGGTATGGAATGTGTCTCGCCTTTGGTCTGCTTCTTCAACCCTTTCAGCTTCTCATCCAGATCGCGAAGTCTTTGATCAAGCTCCGCGTCCCGTGTCTGTCCCCCACGCCTGGCCGAACGTTCGCTGCGACCTCGTTCACGCTCTCTCCTGGATGTCCCCTCCCGCCTTGAGTGTTGGCAGGATGGTGAATGGTCATGCCGTGATGAACCCTGTCATGAAGGTGAGGGGCTTTCTTCTCTGCAGGTCTGGCTTCGTCGTGGTATGTGACCTTCTTCCAGTCGTCCGTCGAACACAGACCTCCGGACCGATCTCTGCGGGCTAGACACCCTCGCCCTGGGTGTTGGCGTCCTCCCACGTTCTGACCGTGGCAAGAGGTCTCTTGTTCTCCTGGGATGCTGGGAAGGGTCCCCCCCGCTGCGGAGTGGAGGTTGCCTATTGCGCAAGTCTCTTTGATCTCACGCCCCTAGGAGATGATCTCCCAGGGTTCGGCTCTTGTCGAGGTATGGACTCCACCCTTGCTAATGGTGAAGTCCTTCGACGGTGAGACGTCGCCCGCTGCGTCATGTATTCTTGAAAGAGTCGTTGTTCATCGAGGATCTGTCGTTGCAGGTCGTTGATCTGACCCACAGTGGCTGGAGCATTGGGGTCAGGTGTCACCTCCACCACCACATCGTCGGCCTCGTCATTGTTGGGCTCGTCAACCACGAACTGGTCATTAAGGGGGATCTCTTCCTCCAGAGGGACATGGTCCTGGTCCTTGGCTCTGCTGCGAGAGCACTCTAGGGGTGGTGATCCATTCCTTGATCCATTGTTGGTGGTGGTAGTCTTTCTTCGTGCCATTGAGTGAATATGGAAGCGAGCTAGTAGATGTAATGGCTAGCGTCGTTCCCACAGACGGCGCCAATCTGTTGCGTCAAGAAATTGTCGAGCGGTCCTGCGAGTGCCGTCACCTGCAAGTGGACCAAAGGGTCAACAGAGAGAACCGGTGTGGTTCTGGCCTAGGGCTCTCCGATGCCAAAGTTAGATCTCCTGGCACAAATAGATGAATAGTGATTATTCAGTATGAGTTTAGATGTCCCTTTAAGGGTGGTGTACCTTTCCTTTTATAGTAGTGTATGGCAGTGTGGAGAGTCCCAGTTTGGTGGCGAGTGTGTCGTTGAGTGGATAAAGGCCCTGGGTAACGGGGCTCTATCCTGATTGATCATCTCCCCGCGGGAGGGAGTGTCCTAGTGGTATCAAGATCCTTGGTGGATAGATACCCGTGTGTGGTGATAACGTCCTTGGTGCTTGAATCCGTCTGGGTGACGTGACTTCTAAGCAGTGGTCTAGAGTCCTGGTGGTGACATGAGTCTATAACGATACGATCGGGTCGTAGGTGGGTAGCCCCCACCTCACGTTTGTGCCCACGATGCTGTGCCTGGGTGCAGGCCGCGCCTGGGTGTGGCCACGCCTTGGTGAGGCCGTGCCTGAGTGGTGGCCGCGCCTGGGTGAGGCCGCGCCTGGATGTGTGGCCGTGCCTAGGTGAGGCCGCGCCCGAGTGGTGGCCGCGCCTGGGTAAGGCCGCGCCTGGATGTGGCCGCGCCTAGGTGAGGCCGCACCTGGGTGGTGGCCGCTCCTGGGTGAGGTCACGCCTGGGTGTGGTCGCCCCTGGGTGAGAGGCCGCGCCTGGATGTGGCCGCGCCTGGGCGAGAGGCCGCGCCTGGGTGTGGCCACGCCTTGGTGAGGCCGCGCCTGAGTGGTGGCCGCGTCTGGGTGCAGGCCGCGCCTGGGTGTGTCCGCGCCTGGGTGAGAGGCCGCCTGGGTGTGGCGGCGCCTAGGTGAGGCCGCGCCCTAGTGGAGGCCGCGCCTGGGTGCTGGGACCCCGGTTTGTTCCCCTTGGTTCTGGAGCGGGTCGCCCTGTGACACGTGGCGGTCGCTGATTGGCCCGGTGAATATTGGATGTATCAGTCACTATGGAGAGTGAAGTAGTTCACTTCACTATCTTTTTATTTACCCTTTGAAATCATTTTGATGAATTGAAATGTAGGGGTAAAATTTGTAAATTCACCCCTAATGGAATCTTGTAGGGAGGGGTAGGGAGATTTGGGGGAAACACAAATGGAGCCGCAAAGGGAAAGTGCAAAACTTAGAAGATGATGGCAATCTGGCCAACACCACCGTCAAACAAAACTTCAATGGCTTCAACGATGTCCATTCCGGGCAGTGTAAATTTCTTCGGAGATCTCACAAGAGGCGCAGTGAAGGAGAGAGTGAGAAAGAATAGAAATGAAATTATTGCTCTTTAGCCCTGTTCCTAAACATACTTAAACTCAATTTGTCATGGCAGTGGCGGAAGGAAAAAGCCTTCATGTCACAATGGCAGTGGTAAAAGAATTAAAAGAGGAATCAATTTCCATAGTGGGGCGACAAGAGGAATTGGATTCCTATAGTTTGTCTTCTTTCTGAAGTCATCACTTAAAGACCCTACAAATAGCCTCCAAAAGTCCAGAGATGTTCCCAGATGAAATGGAAGCATTGGGTCTCCCGTTTGCTGCCATTGTATGGACCCATATAGGTGAAGGCCAGTATATATGATGCGATCATGGATTTCACTTTATAGAGTCTGAAAGGACTAATATTTGGTCCTTGCATTAGCAGATAAATGATACCCTCATTATCCTTTTATAAGGTCACGTTTGATGTGGAGAGATTCAAGGAGGAAATCTGGCACCAGAGTCTCTGATGTTCCCACCTACAACAGTCCTTGAAACATGATCGAAGAGAATTGTAGGAGGGATAGGGACGGGGAGGGGATCCCGAAGCCAAAGAGGGAGGGGAACTGGAGATGGGGGTAGAGATTTGGTGAGGTATTATTAATTGTGAAATTATTATATGAACCCTTCTTATTAGAATAACATGCGTGAAAACTGGGGATAAGAAAGTCATGGTAAAGTTAAAATTTTCACTACACATAGTGACAGGAAAGAAAACCTAATAAAGAAATATATAAAAGAAAAGACCCATAAATAATGAGTCATGCGCTTTGAGATAAAACCATAGAATTTGATGGGAGGCCCATCAAGAGGATCCCGGATCTACCTAACATTCGAACAAATTATATATATATTGAATGAGTGGGAAATTTATAGATCAAGGTCTATTGACATTTTTTAGGGAGGGGTCTTACAGAGATAATATTTCATTGGGATTGAGTTCTCCATTAGGAGCATAGCACACACTAGCACCTCCTAAGTCTATCTCTTTCCTCCCCAACAAGGGACAAAAATGTAATTACATAGAGAGAGAGAGAGAGACTGGGAGGCACTAATGCTACGCTCCCAGACAAAAAACATCATCTATATTACCTTTTAGGGGAAAACTCCTCACAATGCCAGAGTGCAATTCCTCACTTTCTTGGTTTTTTTTTATTGTTATTTTCTCCATCTTGCTCTGAATATGTCTGTCCCATGTGGATGATACTTTTTTTAGGACAACCAGTGATGTGGCATGCAGATTCTTCCCCACATTGACATCATGGGGAACCCTCTCCTTTCTTCAATTAATGAGATAGTAAAGAAAATAAATTTGGATGCCCCAAGGCTTTGATTTTGCCCATTATTAGCCCAAGTCCGATTTAGCCTTGATTGAAACCAGATCAAATGGGCTGTATAACACCTGAAATTTGAACTCATTTTCCCATTAAATGTATCCTGTGGGGGAGAATGGCCCTTGCATGCATAAGGGTCAATGAGAGTACATGTGGAAGCATCAAGTGGAGAGATCAATGTCCCCCATGTGTTTGGGCGCAAACACCACGCTCCCTACAGGAACCATTTTCCCTTTATAAGTACAATAGTAGAAGGAGAAAGGAGGCTATGTTGCCATAAAGCTTGATATGGATAAGGTCTATGACCATTTGGAGTAGGGACTTATCAGATCAGTTTTGACTTCCTAGGATTTGGGGTTGAATGGGGTAACCTTATTTACAATCTCATTTTCTCCCCGTCATTTTCCATTAAAATGGATGGTAACTCATTTAAATACTTTAAGCTATCTAGGGACATTCGGCAAGGTTGCCCCTTAAGCCCTTATTTGTTTATTTCGGCTATGGAAGTATTATCATGATTGTTGACAATATATGGAGATCTAGGTTTTTTTAGAGGCATTAAAGTGGTTAGATCAGCTCCTGAAATTTCACATATACTCTTTGCGGATGACACTTTCATTTTTTGCAGAGCTATTGTGGATGATATTTTTACTATTAAAGTTGTTTTAGATCTCTTTTAAGACCTTTAAGGATAGAAAATAACTTGAGTAAAAGTGACCTTTGTTTTAGTAAGAACGTCCCAGTTTCGGAGAAGAGATCTTTATGTACCTTGATAGGTATGAAAGAAATGCCTAATAACTCTATCTATCTAGGCACTAAGCTTTTTCATTCTCGTTCAAAAGTAAAGGATTTGGGTTTGGTTATCAAAATTGATGTAAAGGACATCTCAAACGAATTTTTGGATCGTTTGGATTGGTAGAAGGTCACATGGTCCGGACGAAAATATTGATTTTCTCGGGGTCACTGTCGGGACCCTAACTTTTGACTAGGGTGGAGTTACGGGAGCCACAACCCTAGTTCGAAAACATCAACCAATGCTCTATTTAGGGTTTTCCAGGGCTGCGAATCACAACCACAAATCATCCATTTTAGAGGTTTTCCAGGCCTGCGAAGTTAGTTGCGCGATTTATGGTTTTTTATAGTTTCCAATTTTCTTACGTTTTTTGCCTTCTGCGAGTTGACCTACCTATGAAAGGTGTCTTTGGAACTTCTATAAGGTTATCCTACATTTTCTAATCAAAAGTCGTGTATTTTCTCTTCTTCCTCACTGGAATTAGAGATTCTATTACCTTGTGGATTCGATGGTTCGTCTGTGCTAGAACGATATAGTCCACTATATTTTTGACTGTGTTAAGAAGAAAGAGGAATATAATGACTTATTGGAAAACTAATCAGCTTTCCTTTGCAGGGTGTAAAATTCTTATACAATCTGTTCTGGCATCAATTCCAGGATATCTACTGTCATGTTTTCTATTTCCCCTCAAAATTTGCAAGGGCGTTGATTCTAGTTGCCTCAACTTTTGGAATGGTAATACAAGGTCAGGTAAAAAGGTATATTTCATTGCATGAGATACTTAGATGTACTCCTATCTCCCGAGGGGGGTTGGGTATTCGCTAGGTGAATATCCATAACAAGACCCTTATTCTCAAACTTGGATGGAGATTATTCAACAATACCAATGCTCTTTGGGCTAATGTGCTTAAAGCTAAATACTTCCCTCATCAATCTGTTTTTGACCCTAAGGTAATGGAAAAAATAGAAGCATCATGGCCTTGGAATAGCATAGCTCAGATCCTACCTACCCTCAAATAGTCGTTTGCACTATAGGAGATGAAAGAACATCATTTTTCTAGAGGATCCATGGGTCCCTTCTATTCCTGAGAATTGTCTTACCCCTCTCTCGCATGGATGTGATACCAAAGAGCTTATTAGTAAGTTTGTAATAGATGCCAATGGAGTTTTTCCTCGTTTCCTCCTTCTCTTCCTTACATTTTGTGGATTCGATTAGTAATGTATCAATATCTAATGATGCTGACAGCTAGAGGTGCTTATTAACCAAAGATGGTAGCTTCTTTGCAAATTAGTTGCATATTTTTTACTTACATCTAAATGCCCTTCTAAAGTCTCTAAGACTTAAGTTTGGTGGCGTTTTCTTTGGAAACTTTCTATTCATCTAAAATTTAAGATGTTTTTTTGGTGTGTGTTACATGCAGGACTCATAGTCAAAGCAACACTTTCGAAGTGAATACAGATCGATCCACATTGTGTATTTTGTAGATCTTGTGTTGAATCCATATGACACATTTTCCTTTCATGTGACTAGTCTAAGTGTATTTGGGTTGCAGGTCCTCTGGGATTAAGAATTGAGCGTCTCTCCCACCCTTTGTTAGAACAGCTTTGCATCACCACTATTCAATTGACATTTTGATAAACTCTCCCTTAAATGGTTCTTATCAGTTTTTATTATTACTTGTTATGTTATTTGACATCTTAGGAACAAGATGCTTCACGGACATGCTAAGCCGGATCCTTTTTGGGTTCTTCGCAATATCTCTAGTTGGTTGAAACATTTACCTCCCTTCCCCTTTTATTCCCTTTAATTTACTTAAACATGATATGTCTGATTGCTCTCCACACTCTATTATTAACTCTATGCCTATATTACAGTACCCTATTTTGATCTATGCAAAGTCTTCTAATTCACTCTTAAACAAATCTGGTTGGACATATGGCCTGTTTTAAAAGGACACTTTATTTTGATAGCTACAAGGTTTTTGGACACATGTCAACTTTTGGCATCAAAGATCCATAGCATCGCCAGGGGTCGTGAGCATGTAGCCAATTTAAATCACAAAATTAAAGATCCCAGATAAACTATTAGGAATTTCCACTTCCATTACCCATCATACTACCATTTTAACTTTTATTAAGAAACTAACTCAATATCCCTTGGATAATAGGCATACTTTTATACTTCAAAGAAACATTGTGGACATATCTTTAGCTCTTACTAGTAAACGTGCACGTGTGGCCATATGTTGGGGCAATAGAGAAACAAGCGAGGGTAGATCATAGAGAGAACAAGAGATTTTGAGAGAGAAGGAACGTGAGGGAGAATCCAAGAGAGAATGACGATTAGGGGAGGTAGGGAGAGTTAAGGCTACGTTTAGTAAAGTTTCTATTCTAAGAACATTACTCTTTGGCAGAACCATCTTTTTCTCTTTTTTATTTTATTTTTTATTATTATTATTATTTTTTTAAAACTGTATTATTTGGCTCTAGATTAGTGTTTGGTAAACTTGTTCCAGAATTGTTTCCAGAATATAAAAAGAACAAAAAGGGCATTTGGTAAAACCTGTTCTAGAACAATTTCTCAACACTGTTGCCAATATTTATAGAAATATCATTATCATCATAATTAACCCAAATAATTTTGTAAATGTCATTACCATCCAAGACACCATAACCAAAAATTACAAAAAAAAAAATGCCATTAATGGTAATTATGAAAATGTCATTACATCTACACAATTTGGGAAAATATAAACATTTGTACTAAATTACTATTAAAACTATTACACAGTCCAAGTGGCAAGTTCTAAACTTTAGTAACAAGAAAATAGAGTAGGGAGTGTTTGAAAGATGTCTAGTAGTTTCAACTGAAGAACTTTTATGTTTAAGGAAATGTATATGCCTCCAAAGTCAAAACAGATTATTGAACAAAATAGAGCTGAATTTAAAATTGTCTTGTTGCAAAAAAGGTCTTAGTGGATTCGAACCACTATCCCATTGAAACATGCTTGAGACATGCTCATGTTTCAAGTGCTCTACCAATTAGAGCTAAAGACCCATCAAATAGAGTTTGGAATTTACAAGTAACCATGAGATGTTGCTACAAACTTTGCTTCAAAGAGAATACCCATTGAATTTTCGAAATTTCAGTGAAGATTCAAATTTCAAAGCATTGTAAGCCTGAAAAAACAGAATGACAATATCCATGGTATGTACTCACTTGTCCTTACTTTATGGTATCTAGCACCCTAATATGCTTGTATTTTATTCTAAAATTATATTTTCAAATGGTTAGTTCCAGCAACATACAACCTCTTGAACAGGGCAACAATCATAAAATCTCTCTATTCAATATCTTTTTGATAGAAATGAACAGATGGAGTCTATCCAATCATATAGAATAGAAATGAACTAAACAACAATACTCATGAAATCAAAAACTGATATTGATTTCCTACTCAAACTCATCCACCAAAAAAATTCATATTGATTTCCTGCCACCATGATTTTCAAGTCCTATAGATTGGTTCTATTATAATTAAATAAGCGCAAGTAGCAATATAAGAAATCTAACAAAGAGGTTAACTGAGATCAGCTATTAATAAAATTTCTAGTCTTATCACTTAGCTAAATAGGTCGGAGGTATAGATCATTAGTCACGGATAAACTTGTTGAAAAGTGGAGCAATTACTATAGGATAAAGAGGGTCATCATCACAATGGATAGAGCACACATGAATTCCCAAAGATAGATGGCCAAGTAAGGACTTCCTTTCTGCTGAAAAAGGGAGAAATGAATGGGTATGTTGATAAAAGATGTGAATTCTAATTAAACAACAAGAGATCCATACCAGAATATAGATACCAAATGCTGAATATGCTTCTATGTTCACAAGTTTCAAATCAACATTGAACTTGCCTCCACAACATCAACATGTATAACTACTGATTTCTAGCTGCCCCACTCTTAACAATATCCGAAAGAGAGCAAGAGTAATAGATTTTGACGGTTGGTATAACCCCCCCCCCCAAAAAAAATAAATAAATAAATAAATCCCCGACTCATTATTTCAACTAACTATATAGTCTCATCAAGGAAATGACAAAGTGTCAACAATGAAAAGAACTTACATAATAAGGTATGTTGTATTGCTAGCCCGGCCAGTGCATCACCTCTAGTGATCATATGAACGCATGGATACCAAGGATACTTATTGGATCTACTGGCCACCATTGTGATGATGTTGGATTGACGTAGATGAATTCAATTACAACATTTGAATGATCTTCAACAACCTTTACAACTACTTTGGCAAGGTAACCAAATAAGCTCATTTCAGCAAGGAGTAGCAGGCCCGTACCACGAGACAAATCCTAGATGCAGATCAAGATTTCTTTCATTCAACAACATTCTGTAGTTAAAAATTTTCTAACAAAAAACCTAAATAAAACATTGCAGAGAACTTTAATGCCAATTACAGTTGATTCAACATTATAAATTGGCGATGTTTTAAAATGAAAACTTTAAATTTCAGTCTATACACAAATCGATGCCAAAATATCATGTGAGCATTAACTAATCTGCCAGTCAAGTATATGGAAGAAACTTTTGTGACCAATAAAGCTATAAGACTTGAAGCAAATGCAGGAAATCAACACTATAATGAGGTTAATAATAAATAAAGTGAAGAAGACTCACCTTTGTAGCAAAAGAATCAAAGGTGGAGAGCGTGCACAACTAAGGTACAGCCAGACAAGTCACAACATACTCAATGTCTTCTCTCAAAGTTGCGAGCTAGCTTGTAGTCTTCAAAGTGGTCACCAAGTCTTGCAAAGGTTAAAAATGTTCTTCTAATTGCAAGAACATTAAAAGTCTAACACATTCCAAGAGAAATAAAAGCAAAATCAATGACTCTTATTCATCTGAAAACAAATCAAACCAAAATCTACCACTTACCAGTATGAAAGAAAGGTTGAGATTATTAAAAATTTTGATTAGATAATTTACAATACAAGATACCCCTCAAACATATAATGAACATTTCAAATCATATAGTACTTATTGTGTTTATGCTCATGTTCATGATGATGATGGTCATTTCAAATCATATAGTACTTATTGTGTTTATGCTCATGATCATGATCATGACTTGTATGATCTTCATGATCTTCCTTTGAGTCCTCTGCATTAACTGTACTCTCAATCTTGGTAACTTTCCTATAATGTTAGTTATCAGCATCCATATATACCGATAAGCTCCAAGGAAAGATGAACAAATGAATGAAAAAGACCAAAAGGTACCATACATTAAATCATTCAGAATCAATAATAATGGACCAAGCAATAGAAAGGAATCATCCTTCCATCATTTCAGTGGTTCAACTGCTAACCTAAACAAATCCATTCAAGGACAATGCTACATGTAGACCCATAAAAGCAACATGCTATTCAAAATTTACGCCTAGAAGATCTTCTAGGCTAAAGAAATAAGAGATTGAGCAAACACAGTCCCTCAAACCATTGACAGAGAATAGTTTTTTGAAGAATAAATTTTCGGATACAATAACTGAAACACATAGTGGCATCAAAATATAAAACACATGCAATTGCGTAAATTTCTGCAATTCTAACTCCTATGCATCACACAAACATATAGGATCCAAACTGGATGAAATATTTGTTGAGCAATTAGCAATATTAAAGAAATTGGATTTCAATGAAAAGGCATAAAATACGGTAATGGGTTTAGAAGTCCTCGGAATATATTCAAATCAACATGTATAATAGAATAATGTTTTTCATTCCTTAGCAAATGTCACCACAAAATCATGGCAACAGTAAAGGCAGAAAAATAAAACCTGTCCAACTCAAAGCCTCCAATCCCAAGAACATAATCCAAATCATCTTTGCCAAATTGAGTTCCCTTTAGTTGAGCCATGCCATTTATTTTCTACACCCAATTGCAATGCCAACAGAAAAATTAAAATTTTAACAGATGCAAAGCCTTAAAATACATGTGAATTGAAACAAAAGTACCATTTGTCCATTTCTAACATTTATATGCTGGGTCAGAGAAGCAATTATTAGCTCACTGAATGGGAACACCTTGTTTCTATAACATGCAAACAACCCTGCATTTGATATATCGTACTATGAGCTCAACGTGACTTGTAGACACTATTCAGAAACTAAAATTCTCTTGCAGTTGCTCTACTCAAGTGAAGAAATAACACTACATGAGTCGGAGAAGAATAAGTCGAAGTAAATAATTCAAAAAAGAAAATTGCATAGATTTCTTACTCAATGGATTTAACAAAGCTGGCGTTTCTGCAAAGGAATCAATCACACTCGATAAATCTCAAATTAGATAGAAAAAAAAAAAGAAGAAGCAAACAATAGCGGTAACGGGGATCCCATATGGTAGGATATAAACAAAAACTCTCCTGAATAAGTTAGCAATCATACATCATGTACGTTTAAATAAATTTGCATAGGTCCCAAGAACCTATGGCAAATAAAAAGAGAAGCATCAAAGCAACTCTACTGAAGAAGCCTCAAATCAAGAATAAAATCATAGGAAAAATAATAGTCACGATCTAGGGAAGCATCAAAGCAACTCTACTGAAGAAGCCTCAAATCAGGAATCAAATTATAGGGCAAATAATAGTCACGATCTAGAGCTATGATTCAATTACAAATAAAAGAGAAGCAATCAAACCTACAACTTGCGAATGAGAAGCATCAAAGCAACTCTACTGAAAAAGCCTCAAATCAGGAATCAAATTATAGGGCAAATAATAGTCACGATCTAGAGCTATGATTTAATTACAAATAAAAGAGAAGCAATCAAACCTACAACTTGCGATTGAGGCTTCTCTGGATCAGAATCATAGCAACTAATCAAATTATAGGGCGAATAACAGAGTCTTGGTCTAAAGCTGTGATTCAATTAAAAAGAAAAGAGAAGAAATCAGAATTACTGCTGGCAATTTGAGGCTTCTTCAATCAGACATATGGCTTGATATTTAAGGTGCACCGATGAGATGATTATGGAGAGATACGAAGGCAAATTGTTGAGCTGCACTAACCAAGCGACAAGCGACCAAGGGGGCTAAGATGGGACGAGGAGAGGCGTGAAGGAATGGGAAGAAGAGAGTGAGAGAAAAGCCGCGAGGAAGAGAAAGGAGTAAGGATCGAGGGATTATTATCCTCTCCAATTCCCTATAGCTCGGCAGTATAGCAGTACTAGTATAGATGTTTGATACGTGGCAGTTCGGATATCCAACGGTTTGAACTCAACATAGTCAATGAGATCAGATCGTTGGATGTCCAAACAGCCACGTGTTGGACATCCACATTAGCATTGCCCCACTACCAAACTACAGAGAATTGGAGAGGATAATTTTCCAAAGATCGAGAGTATAAGAAGTGGAGAGAAAATATTTGAATATAATAATTAAAATTAAATAAAAAGGTACCAATAATTCATAAAAATGTAAACTAAAAGAAAAAGAGTTAGTTAACGAAATGTGGCATTTAAATAAGTAAGAAAGGGTAAGTCAGTCAAGTGAAAAAGTATCTACGAAACATGAGTTCATACACTTATATAATAGTATGATAATATGATTCATATTATGATACTATATGATTTAATCTATTTTTTGTAAATAAAAAACAATAGGGAAGAAACCCCGTCCCATTTTAAATTGACGGAAAATGCTTGTCCAATGACGGGGTCGAAGTATATGATTTAATCTATTTTTTGTAAATAAAAAACAATAGAGAACAAAAACCGTCCCATTTTAAATTGACGGAAAATGCTGGTCCAGTGACGGGCGACTTCGACCCCGCTAGAAAACATCGAAACATGGAATTCGCGCCCACATTTTAGTTTGTACGCCCAGGAAGACCAAAAATCGAATTCCAGTTTTCAGATTTCATTTCGTTTGCCATTCCACACTTCCGGAAAATCATGGCCAGGGTTCCCACCAAGCACAATCGTGATCCAGTGCCGGTATGCTATCGTTATCCATTATTTCTTCTCCATTCGATTCCATGTTTGATTCTCAGATCAATATAGTTCAGTTACACTGTATAGAGTTTGATATACGATAATGATAAAGCCTAATATAACATGTATATCAGAGTGAATTCATAACATGGGTTCCTGGAAATAAAAACCCTCATGCGGTGAAAGCTGATGTATTTTGTGAAATGATATGTTGGAACTGCAGAAATTGATTATCTTTTTTAACGCAAACAACAATGTGTTTAGACTTCAAATCCACCAAATTTGTAATTTTCTTAAGTGATTGTGGCGTTAGTGACTCACCACTTCCTGCATTTCTCCCTCAGGATTTCCAAGGGTTTTTGAACAACTTGCAAGATTGGGAGCTTTCGTTCAAAGAGAAAGACAAGAAGTTGAAAACTCAAGCTCAGGGAGAGAGAAAAGTGGTAACCCATATACTTCACCTAAATTTTCCATGTTCATTATGCTCGTTGTCTTCAATTACTATAACCCACTATTCTTTTGTAGTAGCCTGACCCCTAATTTGAAGATTCTAACTCTAACTAACCCATTCCAACTCTTATTTATTTATTTATTTATTTTGTTTGTCCTGCTTGTTTCAGTGGGATTATGAGTATCAAGGTGGATATCCCTTGAGGAAAATACTTTTGGGCATTGCCAATATAGGAGGGGAGGGAAGTGTCCCAGGAGAAGTGGGCCAAGATTCCAACTTCCCTTTGATTTCTTGATTATGAACTAAGAAGAGAATCCACTATACAATAATAGAAGTAGAAGAGAAATGACTGATAACTATATGAGCTACAATTTGGACTCAAGACTCGCATTCTTAATTTTGAAATTGAGACTTAGGCATATTGACCCAATTATGAATTTAGAAACTCCAAAGAGTGGATCCCAAGCTTAACTAAATCTTCCCATTGACTTAAACAAATACCAATGCCAAAATTTAACTAAATCTTCCTATTGACTGAACAATAAAAATGCCACCACAGTCCAATACCCTCTGACTTATATTCAAGGCAGCTTGACCGCGGAAGTCATTCATCTCTTTAGAAAGTTAAATGAATAGGCCTCTTTTAAATGGGTTCCAAAATCACACCAAACGAACAAGTGATGGCCTCCAAAAAGCTTGACCTGGAGAAAAGTGACAAAATAGACCTAAAGGTCAAAATAAAACCCAAAAGAGATAACCTGAATCTTGTTGGAAGATATGAAACTATAGTCCTATGGTTTAACTCTTCATTTCATGCTTGTGCATCCTACTCCCTCCCCAAAATGGACTCTATTTAAGAACAATTTCCAAGACCGGAAGAACTATGATTTTCAAAAAAGGAAAAAAATACTAATAGAAATAAGTAATAAGAAATTATTTTTATTGATTCGAATGCGAAAGAAAGTTGAATAAAATGTTTCTTAAATCTAAAAAGTTGCACATATATTTGCAACAGTATGTAATTAAAGCTGTGTTTGCTTCTCAACGGTATATACTTTTGTGGTCATTACTTTTCAAGCATAGTGGATTCTTATTTCAAATTCATTTTCCCTCATCTTATGATTTCAAATAATTTATTTCCAAACTTGATTCTTGATTAGTTGGTTATGGTGGTTTGTCATGAACCAAAGTTCTGTTAATCCAGATGTCCCAGTTTGCATTGGTTTTGATAATTAATCTTCATCAACTTATATCTCTTACGAGATCGCTGGGAATAACGAAAGAATCAACTCATACAAAATATTAGGTGTACAATTTCGGTTCTTCTAACAGTAGTTTCTATTATTTTATGGGCTTTCTTACACTGAGGGAAAGTGTGAAGCACGCCTACATTGCCTAGTCAACTTTCTAACTGGAATTTGTGTCATCTGTGAGACAAAGCTAATTGAAAAACACAGGTTTAAATTTCACTAAATATTGACGTTCAATTGAGTTCCTCATCCAAACTCTGAATCTTTATACTGCTATTATAAAGTTTTAGTGGGTTTACTTAGCATTTTACTCATCTACTACTAGTACTTTTTGTGTGGATGATTTATTACTCATGTTTTTTAATGAACATTTATGAAGGTGTCTTCATCTCAGGATACTGGAAAGTTTGGCGGAGATCAAGAGCTCTCAGGCAAAATCTTACCAGAGGATTATTTGAGAAATAATGCACACGGATATGACTTTTCAAGGAACTTTGGTGCGATGAGTCATATGTCAAGTGGCTTTTTGGCTGAAGAAAATTCTCCAGATGCAGCTTCGGAGAAGGAATTGGTATTGTATATAATCTGTTGATTTGTTTTGTTATGAATGGGTAAGCCTATCTATTGGCTAAGGTTTGCCATTTTGTCCCCTTTCACAGGGCAATGAGTATTTCAAGCAGAAGAAGTTCAAAGAAGCAATTGATTGCTATTCGAGAAGCATTGCATTGTCACCTACAGCTGTTGCTTTTGCAAACAGAGCCATGGCCTGCCTCAAAATGAAAAGGCTAGTTGTACTTTCTGATGTGTTTACCTACTCTATTATATGTGTTTTTACTTTCACAAATCAGAATTTTTATGACCCTATCTTATTGTGCAAAAGTAAGTTGTACAAGATTTTTTACCCTCTGGAAAAGTTATTTTCTTTTTATCCTCTATTTCTCTCCGTTTTGCCCTTTGTTTACCTTAGATGTTAAATTTTAAAATTCTCTCCCCCCCCCTCCCATTAACTTTCAGTTGACTTATGACTTTAACATAATTCTTTTTGGCCCTTTTTATAGATTTGTAGAGGCTGAGAGTGACTGTTCGGAAGCCTTAAATCTAGATGACCGCTATGTAAAAGCATATTCAAGGCGTGCAACAGCCCGAAAAGAACTTGGGAAGTATAAAGCATCCATGGAAGGTATATCAAGACCTGAATCTTTTTTTCCTGATTTCAAAATCTAATGTGTTCCATTATTAAAAAGAAAAAAAAACTTACTTTTTGTACAACTTAGCTAGTGTCATGGAGAATTCTAATTATTGTTATGATTATGAATTTACATGATCTGATATGATTATCTAACCACAGATTCTGAGTTTGCGCTGAGGCTGGAACCCCACAACCAAGAGCTAAAGAAGCAGTATAATGAGGCAAAAGGATTGTATGAGAGGGTGAGAATTTCTGCAAGTATCTTCATTAATAACATCCAATGTTTATCTTTGCTTTCTTGAAGGTCCCTGTATGGTGTTCTGTGAGGGAGATGAGCCCTGACGTTTGATTGGGGGATCCCAAGGCTGGTTCAGTCTAATTGTCCATTTTACCTTTTGAAATTTTCACCATTTTCTCTTATGATTATTTATAATAATGCGACGGTTTGGATGGTGTTGAAATATCAGTCTAGGGGCAGATAGGTCTTTTTGATGTCTTATTTTAGTTTGTTTTTATTATGTCGGTTTGGTGTAGGGGCAGTTCTGTCCAAAAGTCTTTTTTTAATTATAAATACAAAGTAGCTGACCTGCGTGAGAACATTCTGTTCTAACGCAGGTCCCATTCTCTTTTGGGATGTGTGTTTTCTCTTCCTTTTCTTCTTCCTCTAGTCTGGTTGTGAACTCTTGATATTATAACGTGGTATCAGAGATTTCTAATCAGATTGGACTGCTTTCAACGATTCTCTTTTGATCTTCTTTTTCAGATTTCTTCTTGTGGTGTGCAGCCACCCATAGCTGCTCTTACCATGGTTTAAATCCACTCCTTTCGATAAATTAATGGAGTGTTTTTACTGCATAGATACCTACTATTATTTGCTGATTGGACGTCTACATCAACCACACTCGGGATTACAAGTTTTGATTTCAGAATAAGTCCCTGATAAATATTAATCTCTTCTGGGATTTTTTTTTTTGGAGTTCTACGATGGAGGTCTGCAACTCTATGATGTTCTACGATGAAGGTCGCTTCTGGTGCTCAATTGCAACTGCAATATGCTGGTTATGGGGCTTGTTTGAAGGACTTGATCTTCTTCCCATAAGACCAGTTATCGATTTTTTTGGCTGGCTCCTTTGGCTGTGGATTTGCTGCTGGTTGGTTCTTATTTCTTTCTACTGCAGATTACATATTCTTTTATCCTTGAAGCTGGTTCTTTTGCTGCTATTTCCTTCACTCTCTTTAAAGTCGATTGCTGCCCTGGGATTTTACTTGTTCTCTTATAAGTTCTTGGAGTGTGTCTAATATGGCTGATTCGAAGACCGCCAATGATAATGTAAATGTCCAGATCGCCTCTATAAAACTGAAGGGGAATTCCAACTATTTACTTTGGGCACAAGCTGTCCGTGTCTACATTATGGCTAAGGATAAACTTAGTTATATTACCTCTGATCCTCCTCCATTCGATTCTAGGGACTACATACCTGGGTGAAGGAGAATGCCATTATCTTAATTTGGTTATGGAACAACATGGAGTCGGATATTGCTGCCAATGTCATGTTTCACACCACCGCAAAGGGAGTGCGGGATGACTTGAAGGAGACCTACTCTCAAGAGAAGAGTATGACACAGATTTATGACCTCTATGAGAAGCTGTTTCAATTCCAACAATCTGACAAATCTCTCCAAGAGTATTATAGTGCCTTTAAGGGCATGGTTAAAGAATTAAATATGTTCCAGCCACTCACTACTGATATTGAGAAGTTGAAGGCCCAAAGAAACGAATTTTTTGTCTCCAAATTCTTGGCTGGTTTGAATCTAAGTCTGAAGACTGTAAAGAGGCATCTACTTGCTGGTGAATCTGTTCCTACTTTGAATGATACTTTAGATTGCAGCTCATAATTTCCCCTAGTTCCGAGCCTGACACTAACCCCAAGGAGAATTCAGCTTTTACTACTACCAGGGGCCGTGGTTCAGAGGGAGGATGTGGTTTTGGTGGTTGTGGTTCAGGTGGACAACATATAAATAAGGCTGCCCGGCTGTGTTCATATTATAGGAAGACAAATCACACTGTTGAGACATGCTAGTCCAAGCATGGGAAACCAGAATGGGCTCAAAACTTGCCCAATCATGCAGCCCCTGAAGATGGTTCTGATCTAGTTGCTCCGAGTGATACTAAACCTGGTTCAGCCGTGGGAGATTCATCTACCAACCTTCGTGATGAGATTCATCAGCTGATGCGCCGTATAAAGAGTCTCTAGTCATCCACTTCCACTACTGGGGCATCTACTTTCATTGCCACACTGGCTCCTGTAGGTACACCTGCTTTTTTTTTCCCACCACTTCCACACCTTGGATCATTGATTCGGAGGCTTCCGCTCACATGACTGGTAAGTCATCTGTTTTTAGTTCTATTTCATCTAATTCTCACACTCCTGTTATTGTGGCCAATGGTTCCTCCACCCCTGTTATTAGGCATGGCATTGTTTGTCTTAATTCCAATATTTCTCTTGCTTCTGTATTACATGTTCCTCAATTTCCCTTAAGTCTTCTTTCAGTTAGCCAACTTACCAAAAATTTGAACTGCTCAATGACATTCTTCTCTTCTCACTGTATTTTTCAGGATCTTCACACGAGGAAGACGATTGGTGGAGGGTGTGAGAAGAATGGGCTGTATTATCTGAATGGTGCTACTCTGTCTACAGCTACTACTGTTGGTGGAGTGTTCCCTTTCCAATGGCCTTGTAGGCTAGGCCATTTATCTTTGTCTTGATTAAAGGTTTTGTTTCCGTAGTTTAAATCTTTAGATATGTTAAAGTGTGAGGGCTGCGAGTTGGGTAAGCATCATCGTGCTACTTATCCATAAAGTACTATGTCCCGTAGTCCGTCCTTATTTTCATTAGTGTATTCCGATGTGTGGGGTCCTTGTCGTGCAAATAATAGACATGATTTTTTATATTTTGTCACTTTTGTAGATGACCATTCTAGAACTATATGGCTGTATCTTTTAAAGGATAGGTCTGAATTTCTACATGTATTTTAAAGTTTTTGCAATGAAATAAAGACCAAGTTTAATGCTTTTATTAAAAATTTCGGTTTAATAATGCTTAGGAGTTTGTTCAAAATGAGATATTTTCTTTTTGTGTTGCTAACCGAATGATTCATCAAACTGGTTGTTGCTATACTCAACAAAATGGGGTAGCGGAACGAAATAATAGACATTTACTTGAGGTTGCCCGGGCTCTCATGTTGCATATGCAGGTGCCCAAACATTTTTGGTGTGATGCAGTTCTTATTGCTTTTTTTTTATTAATTGAATGCCTTCATCTGTCCTTGCAGATAAATCTCCTTTTTCTATTTTATTTCCTAGAATATCGATTTTCACCTTGCCTCCTAGAGTTTTTGGGCGTGTTTGTTAACATTGTTTTATTCATAACATTCATCTCCTGATGATAAATTAGGTCCTCGGTCAACCAAATGCATCTTCCCGGGTTACTCTAGGACCCAGAAAGGATATAGGTGTTATGACCCTCTAACTCGGAGGCAGTTTGTTAGTGCGGATGTCACCTTCTTTAAAGGTACATCTTATTTTTCGGGTCAGCCCACTGTGTCTAGTGATCCGTTAGCTGTGTCTGACCCTCCTCCCATTCCGGCTATTGTTCCTATGTCTACTTCTCTACTACAGGTGTATAGGCGCAAGAGGCACATTGGGCAGCTCGATACAGATAATGCTGGTCCATCTACATCGCTTCCTGTACCTTCCTCAACTTCTGGTGGAGATCCAAGTTTACCTGCTTTTTTTGACTTACCAGCTGATTTGGATCCTGATGACTTACCTATTGCCACTCGGAAAGGTAAGCATTAATGCACTAAAAAATCTCTGGTTACTTATTCCATTGAAAAATTTGTTTCTTTGTCTCGCCTTCCATCCTGCTCTCATAGTCTTGCTACTTCCCTGTCTGCCTATACCATTCCTCGCACCCATACTGAGGCTCTTGCTTTCTCTGGTTGGAAGAAAGCCATGGATGCGAAAATGGATGCCTTACTGACTCGACATACATAGGAGTTTATGGATTTACCTCCTGGTAAAGACTTGGTCAAGTGTCGTTGGGTGTATACTATTAAGTATCATTTTGATGGGTCTGTTGAGTGGCTAAAAGCCCGTCTAATTGCTAAGGGATATTCCCAAACCTATGGTGTGGATTATTTTGAGAACTTTTCTCCTATGACTAGGCTGAATTCTGTTTGTCTCATTATCTCTATGGCTGTGAATTTTGATTGGCCCTTATATCAGTTGGACATTAAAATGCTTTCCTGTATGGTGAGTTACTTGAAGAGGTCTATATGGAGCAACCTTCAGGGTATGTTGCTCAAGGGGAGAATAGTGGACGTGTATGTAGGCTGCATAAGGCCATTTATGGGCTGAAACAATCTCCTCGGGCATGGTTTGAGAAATTTAGTTCCATTGTGACTGACTTTGGTTTTTCCCAGTGTTTCTTAGACCATTCTGTGGTTGTTCGTCGCCAAGGAGAGAAGTTGGTTGTTCTTGTTGTCTATGTAGATGACATCATTGTGTCAGGAAATGATGAGAGTGAGATCAGGGAGGTGAAAGATTACTTACAACAGCATTTTCAGACTAAAGACTTGGGCCAACTTCATTATTTTCTTGGGATTGGGGTCATCAGAAGCAAAAAGAGGATCAGCCTGTCACCAAAAAAGTGTGTTTTGGATCTTTTGACTGAAACTGGTATGCTTGCTGCAAAACCAGTAGAATTCCTAGGGATCCAAATAAAAGATTTGGCACTGATGATGGTGAGTGTTTTAAGGATGTTCACTCCTACAAAAGCTTAGTTGGAAAACTTTTATACTTGACTGTCACTAGACCGAATATATCTTATGCAATTGGGGTTCTCTGTCAGTTCATGCAATCCCCTTGTAAGTCTCATTGGGATGCCGCTATTCCGGTTCTTTGGCATTTGAAGGGTGCTCCGAGGAAGGGGCTTGTTCATAGTCCCAATAGACTCATTGAGCTTGTTGCCTATTCTGATGCAGATTGGGCAGGTTCGTCTAGTGATCGTCGGTCTACCACAGGGTATTGTACGTCCGTTGGAGGAAATTTGGTTACATGGCGAAGCAAGAAACAGACAACTGTTGCCAGATCCAGTGCTGAAGCAGAGTATAGAGCTATAGCTCATACTACTGCAGAGTTGATGTGGGTTAGATCTCTCCTACTTGAGATGGGGTTTCCAGTTCCGACTCCTATGAAGATGTTTTATGACAACCAGGCAGCCATCTACATTGCTAGTTACCCTTTCTTTCATGAGAGGGCTAAGCATATTGACGTGGATTGTCACTTCGTTCGCAGTGCAGTCTTGAAGAAACTGATTGAGACACTGTTTGTCACTTCATCCGATCAAATTGCTGATGTGTTTACCAAGTCCTTGTTTGCCCCTAGTTTTCAGTCTTGTTGTAACAAGCTGAGCATGGGTGATATATATACTCCAGCTTGACGGGGGAGTGTTGAAATGTAAGTTGAGGGGCAGATAGGTCTTTTTGATGTCTTATTTTAGTTTGTTTTCATTATGTTGGTTTGGTGTAGGGGCGGTTCTGTCCAAAAGTCCTTTTTTTAATTATAAATACAAAGTAGCTGACATGTGTGAGAACATTCTATTCTAACGTAGGTCCCATTCTCTCTCGGGATTTGTGTTTTCTCCTCCTTTTCTTTTTCCTCTAGTCTGGTTGTTAACTCTTGATATTATAACAGATGGTTAGGAACTTGTAAGCACTTGATGCTGGTGCTTGTGCCCCTATAGAAATGAAGGTGGGATTTTTCCTGTATATGTGTTGCATGTACCTCCACTTTTAACCATTTAGGCCCTCATTTTAATCATCTAGCTTCCTTGAGGAGGTGGCGTAGTGCAGTCTACTGAGTATTGATATTGTGTATGAAATGAAGAGGTTTGCTAAATAAGTCGATCACTTGGAAGTCAATTGTGTATTTCCCTCATCATTTGTATGATACTACCTTGTTGTATTTGTTACCCATGGTATTAGTGGCATATTGAAGATGTTGATGTTCTTAGTTTCTTTTATGTTTGGTGAACACTGAACCAATGATGCATTTTGGATTTTTTTGTGTATTCTATTTCCTTCTATCTGCCATATCAAACTTTTTGCACATGGATGTATAATGTATTTGGTTAAAGTGTTGGCTTCGTAGTGGCAAACTGGCAATAGATTTCGGTTAGACCAAACACTTGTCTTCCCAAGTTCCCAACCATTCTTTCCCAACTTTTTTAACGAGGAACAGAAAATATTTATCATAATGATGTCAAAAGAACATGGAACTATGCCCTGATGTTAGTCATTTGTGGGGGATTATGGATCTGCAATGTGTGTTGCTTGTACATTTTGGTTTATTGCATGGTATAACAGTATTCCATGGCCATGAGGCAATAAAATGTTCAGTATTATTGATTAAATATTTGACATTAAAATAACATGGGTACCCAAATCTTAGCCTCTAGAAGTCCATTTTTTACTAGATCATGCATTTCCTAAATTCCTTGGCTTGGGATAATAATTTGAATTGGCTTGTTATGAATGAATTCTCCACTTCGATGTCTAAAATCGATGAAAGGGTGGTTTGCTGGAGAGAGAATACATCCCTTTAAGCATATCAAAAACCAACTAAATATAGTCCTCCCTCCCTTCCTTTCCTACCTCATCTTTCTCTCTCTGTCTGTCTTTGTCTGTCTCTTTGTCCCTCCATTTTTTTAAGGTGGATTCCAAGTTGGGGTCCTTGATCATTGAATTCAAATCCTTACATCAATTGCTTGTCTAGCTAAGCTCTTGCTACACATAGTAAGTCGTAATTGGCTTGGTTTGTCTAACTACTTGTTTCTAATCCATAATATTGTATTAGACTGATTATCAGAAAAAAAAAACACGTTACCAAAAATACAACAACAAACTCAGCCTTATCCCAACTTAATGGGGTTTGCTACATGGATCCAAACACAACAAAAGAAAACTAAGTTCTAACAGGGGATGCAATATGAAAGAAGAAATGGAAACTGAGGAAAGATGCAATATGACACTAGATACAAAATGGAAAGTGGAAAATGACAAGTGAAAGATGAAAGATAGTGAGAGGAAAGAAGCCTAACCCAGCATGATAGGAGAATCTCAGCTAAATGGGGTCTGTGATCTGGATCCTTGCCCTCCAATAGGCCCTGTCCGAAGTCATACTAGGTACAAGACCTAGGTTATGCATGTCCTTCCTCACCACTTCTCTTATGGTCTTTTTAGGCCTGCCCCTAGCTCCTTTTCAATCGGGATCATATCACTCCTCCTTACTGGGGCGTCCCTAGGCCTCCGTTGAATATGACCAAACCACCTTAAGCAGCTCTCGGAGCTTGTCACTGATCGGGGCGACTCCCACATCCGTTCTAATACGTTCGTTCTGTACTTTATCCTTCCTTGTTTTACCACACATCCATCTTAACATCCTCATCTCTGCTACACAAAGCTTATCAGTACCACAATTCTATAGAACTTTCCTTTAAGCTTTAAAGGAATACGTCGATCACACAGCACTCTAGACCATAGTCCGAAATCTCGCGAGATCTCGCCGAGATTCTCGGTTTTTCGATTTTCCGAGTCGAGATGACCTACGAGAGACAAAACTACACTTTCTCGCCGAGATCTCGGCTATATCTCGTTTCGATTGGGTCTCTAATTTATGTTAAAAACAGGAACAAAAAATTCAAAATCTCGCCGGCCCGGGTATGGGCTTGGGCCAAAATGACCCATTTAACTTATCTAAACACCCCATCTCGACAGAACTCTGCGAGATTCTGTCAAGAGGGGGTGTTTACTCTATTTTGCTCTCTCTTCTCTTCCCTTTTTTATTTTTTGCTTGGATTTAAAGCTTTGGAAGCTGATTTTGCTGCCAAACTGAAGATTGAAGCTCACTTTTGCAAGATTGATCAAGTTTTTGAAGGATTTTTGAAAGGTAACCTATTTTCCCTAAATCTATTTTTTTCAAAAAAATTTGATGAAATCTTGGTAGATTCATGTGATTTTGAGTTATGTTACACAACTTTGGCCGATCTATCACTTGATGGAGGTTGAATTTTTTTGGGTTATTATATTTTTTATTATAATTTTTGGAAAAATAAATAAATTTTTTCAAAACAGAAATAAAAAAAAGTAGGATAAATACTTATTGTTTGGATGTGATTTTGATATATGTTAGACAAGTTTGCATGCTCTACAGCCTCTTGGAGTCATTTTTTTTTCACCCTTTAAAAAAAATATTTTTTTTCAGTTTTAATAATAATATTATTAAAATAGTTAAAAAATATATAAAATTAAGAAAAAATACCTGTTTTTGTTGGAAAATTATGCACAACATTTGTACATAATGTCTAACTTCAAATGATGTCAAATACATCATTATGTTATAATATTTTATATTTGAAGGTATAATTATTTTTAATAAAAATTGTAAATATTATTTTTAATTTAGAAATAAATACTAGGGTTAGGGAATAAATAAGAGATAGGTATTTGATTGTTCTAGTACCTTCATATTATGTTCAATAGTTATGAATACAATACTTTAAGTGTTTAATACCTTACTTTAAGTCTGTAATAGTTACTAATACATGTTTTTTTATGTAACAGTGTAAAAAATAAGATATTTCTTACACAATGGGGGATATAGCATGGCTACATGGAGTCCCGATGTCTAAGGACAAAAAGAAGTCAAAGTGTAACTACTGTGGAAAGATTCTAAATTCTGGAGGAGCAACTAGGTTAAAGGAACATTGGTCTGGTCTGGGCAAGGATGTTACCAAATTCCGAAATGCTCCGAGCCAAGTGAAACTGGCAATGGCACAAAACTTGAGAGGAGTACGAACAAAGAAAGATGAGAGGGAAAGACAACAAATAGCTTTTGATGAGGTAGTTTTAGAGAGGCCTGCTGTAGAGATCCGTGGAGGAGTAGGAGATGATATTGAATATAAGCCTACACCTGGTGAGTTCAAATCAGAAGCTGAATGGAGGATTTATCAGAAGACTTTGACAGAGAGTAGGCAAAATTTTCATTTTGAGTATATAAGAGCATATGAGTAAGCAAGAGGAGCTGATGGATCTGGCTCAGTTGCACCAGTGCAACAAGATGAGAGGAGGAGAAGCACTGGCATAAGAGATATCCCACAGCCCTAAGCCCGACTACGAGCACGTTCCCAAGATACCATTTTTGAGTAGGATCCATCTACCTTTAGGCAACAAGATGCCTTTCAGCCAACCATCCCGCAAGTGTTTGGTGGTAAACAAGAGGAAGCACGCAAAGCCTTCAGCAAGTTCATGCTATACAATGGCATTCTAGTTAATGTAGCACAAGGAACATATTATAATGCATTCCTTGACGTTGCAGGGAGGGCTGGCCCAGGATGGAAGGGGCCTACACCATATGAGTTGAATAATGTATATTTGCCTCAAGAGGTAGAGGAGTTGAAAGAGTACACAGAGGGTCTGAAGCCAAGGTGGGACACATATGAGGTTACTCTTATGGCTGATGGTTGGACTGGACCTACTAGACAGTCCATTATAAATTTCATGGTGAGTTGTAATGGGAAGACTGTCTTCTTGAAGTCTGTTGATGCATCAAAGCATGTCAAGGATGCATCATACTTGTATAAGCTACTGAAGCAAGTGGTGGAGGAAGATATATAAGCAAAGAACGTTATCCAAATTGTGACGGATAACGGTTCTAATTTTAATAAGGCTTGAGAGAAATTGATGAACAAGAAGAGTAAGAGGATCCGCCTCTTTTGGACTCCATGTGCAACCCATTCTATTGATTTAATGCTGAAGGACATGGGGAAAAAAACTTTGGTGGCTGGTGTGGTCAATAGGGCAAGGCAAGTGACCACCTTTGTGTATAACCATGGTTATGTTTTAGCCATGATGAGGGAAAAATGCAAGGGGATTTAGTGAGGCCTGGTGTCACTCGATTTGCCACCAATTACATTGCATTGAAGAGCATTCAGACGAAAGTGGTAGGTCTGAGGTCAATGTTTGCAAGTGACCAATGGTTTAGTTGGCCAAGTTCTAGGACAGAAGAAGGGAAGGCAGCACAACAGACCATTGCAAGTGATCAATTTTAGAAGGACTTGTATAAAGTTGTTGCCATATTAGAGCCAGTGGTGGCAGTACTAAGGATGGTTGACACGGAGAAGAAGCCTACCTTGCCCCACATATATGCTGCCCTGCAGAAGATGAAGGAAATGGTCCGAGCTGCAATACCCCGAAGTACTCGCTCATACATTAACATCATTGATGAGCGATGGGAGAAGCACGTGAGTCATCCCTTGCATAAAGCTGGTGAGTTCAACATTTCAACATACTTTACACTTTTTATGAGTTTTTACATTTACATATTCAAAACTCGAAAGTATTAAGTCACTAACAACTTATATTTGTGATTTCCCCTTTACTAGCATACTATTTGAATCCAAAGTAGTACCAGTACTCCCATAATCTTGGACTGGACACGGATTTGTTACTGGCAGTTGAAACTGTTATTGAGAAGTTGGAGGTCAATCCCAAGACACAATCCGACTGCAATGATGAGGTGAGACTATGGACTTTGGTATTTTGGTAGTTAGTAAATGATTGAAATTTAAAATGAAAATAGATCAAATTCTTCAGAGAGGCCTCAGCAAGTTTCAGTCGAAAAGCTGCAGTAATGGGTAGACAGAAGTCAGACCCTGGTAGGTGGCAATTTGGCATGACATTACATTTATGAATTATAATTTTATCCTTTTAAAATGCACATATTCTTAATATTCTATGTTTATAACGCAGCTAACTGGTGGGTGCTTTATGGTACAAGTTCACCCAACCTGAGGAAGGTAGCAATCAAAGTGCTCTCACAAACTTGTTCATCCTCTGGGTGCGAGCGCAATTGGAGTACATTCGAATTGATATGCTCAAAGAGGCGAAACAGATTGGGTAGTCAACGACTGGAGCAGCTGGTGTATGTGCATTATAATATGAGACTAAGGATGAGGCACATACGTGAAGAATTTGAGAACAATGACAAAGATCCCATCGAGCTAGCCAACATATTTCAGGAGGACTCTGATGATGATGAGGATCCCCTATTCCAGTGGGTGAGGGATCGTGGTGCATCAGAGATGGATGAGCTTGGAGGTAGGCTCGACTCCACCATTGCGTCCGTAACAGGTACAGATGTTGACGATTATATGTCGCAAAAGGGGCGTGCACATTCTCAGTCACCGAGACCTTTTGAGGATGCAACAGGAACTGTTCCTGATGATGATGATGATGATGGTGATGGTGATGGTGATGATCCTGCTGGTGGTGATGATGCTATCAGTGGTGATGCTGGTGGTAGTGGTGGTGGTGGCATGTAGAGTGGTAGTTATTATGATGATCGTCATGAGGGGATGCGCGAGCAATACCAGCATGAAGTGGGAACCCAGGAGGACCCTGTGCGTTTCACAGGTGAGTCTCAGTTTACACATGCCACACAAGATCAAGACCATAGTGGCCACAGAAAAACGTACAAGAGAAGGACGGGTCGCAAACACAATCAACCTCAGTATGATGACACGAGTATGAACACCATGCTAGCAAGTTTTGGAAGCATGACTATGGATACTGGTAGTGAGCATCAGTCGTGGCAATCATATCAACCTCATCATCACTATGATTATGGCCAGTAGAGCACCGGTTCTGAATATAGTGCCTATGGCCAGTTTGGCCAGTCAACACATACGTATGACTATCAAAGCAGTGAGTCTGGCATTGGGTCCACATTCCCAGTCCCATACATTCCTCAATATGACAGTAGCATAAGCAGTGGATATGAACCTTCACAGTAACGGTCTAACGCCACTGTGGAACAGCTATACCCTAGGATAGGGGTCTTGGCATATGTGGATGAGAACTCTTATATGAATGTTGTTGCAACAGTGGAGCAACAATATGTCATGGGAAGATTATGTGGGACAAATGGGGAATGAATATGTGATTCAATCTAATTTTATGTGATGATAGTTGTAACTTGTAACATTGTTAAGCTTGAGCAATTTGATGTATCACTTATTCACTTTAACATTTGTAATGCTTATTAAGTTGTTTTCCTATTAATTGAATGTTTTGTTTGAGTCCTATATACATAAATTATGTCATTAATGTATATAGTATGCTATTTTAATACGTCTTCTCCTACCAACCAAGGGTCCGATGTAAAAGTCCTATTTGGACAAAGTTTTTGCAAAATCTGATAATGCCATTGTGTTTAAATGGCCTAAAATAGGCTGTATACCAATTTTCAGACCCAAAAGAGGTCTAAAACCCACCGAGATGGGCTTCCGAGTCGGAAAATAAAAAAAAAGTGCACAAACTCGGCGAGATCTTGGCCCAACTCAGTTTTTGGCTGGGCCGAGATGGCTCCGAGACCCGAGTTTTCGAACCTTGCTCCAGACGTACCTCTCCACTTCATCCATCCCACTTTAATTCTCTGGGAAACATCATCCTCTATGCCACCTTCTTTACTTATGATTGCTCCTAGATATCTAAAATAGTCACTTTGTGGTATCTCTCTATCCTCAATTCGAACCATATCAGTATCCATCAGAGTGTGACTAAAATTACACATCATATACTCCGTCTTTGTTCTATTAATCTTAAAGCCGCTTGTTTCCAATGTTGACCTCCAAAGCTCTAACTTAGAGTTAATTCCTTCGTTCGTCTCATCCACCAAAACGATATCATCAGCGAAGAGCATACATCACGAGATCTCGTTTTGAATGCTCTTAATTAAATCGTCTATGATAAGCGCAAAAAGATAAGGGCTTAAGGCTGATCCTTGGTGGAACCCAATCGTAATTGGGAATTCTTCCATGATCTCCCACAGATCTCACACTAGTCACCACGCCCTCATACATGTCTTTAATAACATCCACATATTTGCTAGAAACTCCTCTTCTCACTAGGACACGCTGGATTAAATCTCTAGAAACTCGATCATAAGCTTTTTCTAAGTCAATAGAGACCATATGGAGATCCTTCTTGCTTTCTCTATATCTTTCCATGAGCCTCCTTAATACGTAGATAGCTTCTGTCGTGGATCTACCTGCCATAAAGCCGAACTGGTTTACCAAGATATGAGTCTCTCTTCTTAAACGGGTTTCAATAACCTTCTCCCATAGTTTCATAGTGTGACTCATAAGCTTAATACTTCTATAGTTGTTGCAACTTTGGATATCACTTTTATTTTTGTAGATTGGGACTAGAATGCTTCTCCGCTATTCATCTGGCATCTTCCTTGTGTTCAAAATTCTGTTAAATAGATTAGTCGACCAAGAAACCCCACAGTCTCCGGGGTTTTCCACACTTCTATTGGAATCTCGTCTGGGCCTGGAGTCTTGCCTGCTTTTGTCTTTCTTAAGGCTTCTTTAATTTTCGCCACACTAATCTTTCTTACGTGTCTATGACGTGTGGCGTCTTGCTGAAAACTGTAATCATCTGGGTCATTTCTACTCGACCTATCTCTATTTAGTAGGTCACAGATATACTCATCCCATCTCTTCACAATGTCCTCATCTCTCACCAACACTCTTGATGGACCTCACCTGATCAAAATCTCTACTCTTCCTTTCTCTGATCTTAGCTATCTTATCAATAGCTTTTTATCCTTCTTTAGTGTTTAGGTTGGTATAAAGATCCTCATATTTCTTCGCCCTAGCCAACCCCACAATCTTCCTAGCTTCGTTTCTTGCATCATTATATTTCTTTTTATCATCTTTTTCTCTAGTCCTTTGCCAAGTCTTAAAACACTCTTTCTTGGTCTTAATGGCTGCTTAGACCTCATCATTCCACCACCAAGTCTCCCTAGGGGCCTGACGACTACCCTTTGCTTCCCCTAGCACATCTTTGGCTGCCCTCTTAATACATGTCATCGTCTTGTTCCACATCACATTAGTGTCTCCCTCAAAGTTCCATTTTCCTTGTTTGACCACAATATCAGTAAAAGTCCTTAGAGACTCCCCCGTTAATTTCCACCACCTTATCTTAGGGTACTTAGGTTCCTTTCTCTACTCTTCTATACACTGAGGTACATATCCAGGATCACCAGTCTATGTTGGGTGGTTAAGCTCCCCCCAGGGATGACCTTACAGTCCGTATACAACGTTCTATTTGTCCTTCTTGTAAGGAAGAAGTCTATTTGGCTGGCATGGTTCCCACTTTTATAGGTAACTAAGTGCTCTTCTGTTTTTGTCAAAGAGGGTGTTCACAATGGGAAGATCATAAGCTACCGCAAAGTCTAGGATTGAGGTCCCTTCCTCGTTCCTCTCCCTGATACCAAAACCTCCATGGACTCCTTCATAACCTCTACGGTCACTCCTGTATCCGTTGAAGTCCCCTCCAATGATAATTGATTCATCTTGGCCAAAACCCTGCATTAGATCATCATGAGTTTTCAGAAAAAGGCGCTTACTACTTTCATCCAGTCCTACTTGGGGTGCATAAGCTTAAATAATATTGACAATCTCTTTCTCCAATACTAGTTTGATGGCCATAATCCTGGTGCCCAGTCTTTTGACCTGTACTACGTCATTCTTTAGATCTTTGTCCACTATTATGCCCACACTACTTTTGTTACTGTGGTCTCCTGAATACCAAAGTTTGAAGTCATCCAACATCTTAGCTTTGTTTCCCTTCCATCTAGTCTCTTGGATACAAGCGATATTAATCCTTCGTCTCTTCATGACATCCTCCAATTGCAAGTTCTTACCTGTTAAGGATCCTAATAAAGCATGCTCTTTCGGAGGTCAATGGATATATAAACTCCAACCCTCCAGTGACTGGGGAAAAATGCAGCAGACCATCTTCCAGTTGGCGGGTCATCTCCTCCTTCCATACGATCTGATTGTCATCTCTTTGTTGGGCTCTTCCCCACCAAAAGTGTCACACCCCGGCCCGGTTCATAGGGGTCAAGTGTGACTGGATGTCTCTGACATCCAACCAATCCCCCAGGATCGCAAGTGCAGTACCATATTTACAAACATATCTCACAAATACAGTAATCAGAGGCAGCGGAAATAATTTAAATAATAGAGGTAACATCAGTAATAAGAGAAGTCTAAGTGATATTTCATTTATATAAAGGATAAAGCTTGTGATACAACTATATAGTTCTCAAAAGTACCACAAGGTAAAACTATACAAGAACCATAATATAACTATACAAAATGTTATAAACACAAAAGAGTGGGGAGATAGCCTGGACTGTCAGGCCAAGATTAAGAGAATGCGCAATCGTCACGTGCGCACGAAGCATCGTGCACTTCATACTCCAGCGCCGCCCATCCACCACCAAAAGTAACCTTGTCATCTGAAAAATAAGGATATCCACAGGGGTAGGCTCCACTGAGCCCAGCAAGGGAAACACACAAGCAAGTGCAAATAGTCCATGATGAATGACCTAGAGCTAAGAATACTTCTAACAACAGTATTAAGTCTCATGAGGTATAAGTGTTACTGTAATAGAATGCCAGCCTCGGTCCCGGAAACACATAACCAGACGTTGGTCACCCGAGCGAAACCATTCTACTACAGTGAAGACCCGCCAGTTCCGGAATGAACACATCGGACCCCAGCAGACCCCCAATGACTAACCTTACTATTTGTTCCCACAGCGGAGTACACACGCTAACATGGGACAGTGAATGGCATTCCGGAATTTATCCTTAGGACTTACCATGGGTTATCCAACACCTCAACCCCTGTTGATAACGGTCGTAGCACGGGTTCATGCCAATCCTAACCATATGCATACTATCATGATGACATATGAATCATAATAGATAATACAGCAATTCTGTCCAACAACATCATCATCATAACAAATTCCAAGAATCAAGTAATATATGCAAAATGCAATATGGAAATGCAACCTAAAATCATGCACATCTAATTCAAAGAAGTTAAAGCTAACAAAAGTACATGATCAGTGTTATTAATATGATGCATGACATGCCAATCATAATAAACCAAAATTAATTATCACAAACACGCCGAAATTAAAGTCAAAATCCCCTTACCTGAGATAGTTAATAATCTTAGTCAGATAGAAACCCAAAGGCCTAAGTAATCCTCACAAAAAATGGAGTAAAACAGTCCTAATTAGACATCGAAACATCATATATTAGTTAGGGTAGTAGTCTAGGTCAAACCCTAAGAAAACAGCCCAACAAACACATAAAAAGGGGCAGCCGGATGTAGACTGCCAGAGGGCCAGATGACCGCCCCTAGGCCAGCAACTCCATCCGGCTGCCAAGTCAAAATTGGGGCTTTTGTTCCAAATGCATGGATCCTCACATGCATGGACCCGAATTCATAATTTAGACCCAATTTAAGGTGGGTCAACATAATTAGGTTGATTTAATTCAAAACCTATAACTAATTTGGGAAATTGGTCAAATTAACCTAATCTACCATTCTAGGGTTTAATAGGTTGTATGATTCAGCTGTAATTGAAAGACAATAAGGTAATATTCAGGTTATCACATAACCAGAATCATAACAGGTTCAAATTCAAGAAAAAATTAAGGGTTTTGGTCCAATTTCACCCAATCTATGGTTTGAGGGCTGAATTGGGTTTAAGATCTAATTGAAGATAAGAGAATGGAGAAGAAGAAGGAAAATACAGCAGTAACATCATGGCTTACCTGATACAACAGTTGGGAGTGAAGATAGCAATCTTGTTGGTAAGCTCCAAAGTTCCTTTAATGGAGGTTTCCGAGTTCCAATTCCAAATTCCAAGCTTTAGGCCTTCCTTTTCTTTCTTTCTTCTTCTCTTTTCTCCTATCTTCCTCTTCTTTCTCCAAGGTTCTAAGGCTGAGTCGATTTGTCTTAGTTTTTAGATAAGAAATGAATAGTTAAACTAATTTTTGTATTTATATAGTAAAGTCTAACTAAGGCATGTTTGCCTTAGTCAAATTAGAATTAGTTTTAAAGAAACATTTTCCTAAACTGATTTTTATAGAATTAATTACTTAATCAGCCTATATTTAAGTCAAATATGTAATGTCATATGACATAAATAGGAAGGTCAGCTAGGGTAGACTATGGGAAGCTGAATCCTTCACTGGGATGTGGGTCCCACAAAGATAAATTACTATTGTGCCCCTCTATACTATTTAAATAAAGATTACTATATATAAATATACAAGAAGGGTTTGTCACCTACAAGCCGGTCTAGGATAGAGTAAGGTTTTGCAAGCTATCAATAAAGTATGCCAGACACAGGAAGTTGATGTGTTGCTGCCCATAGCATTGAGGCTAGCATAGGCACAGAACCAGAACCTGAAATCACATAGGTTCCAAAAGTTCAAATTTACTGCGGGTTTCACAAAAAGGGGGGGAAAGAAATATGATTTGGACCCTTTGATAATTCATTATGTTGTTAATGTAAGGTAATTATTTAATCTTTGAGTATTAAACGATAAATCTATGATCATGGTGGTCTTATTAGTGAAAGCTTTCATTATGGCTTGTCTAAGATGTAGCCCTTTGGTTGGATGATACAAATTGATAAATTATTGATGTCTAAGATATGGATGTTTGCAATACCCAAAAGAAACATTGTGGGAGTGGGGTTAACTTCATTTGAACAAAGCGTATGTGCAACTTGCGTAGTTTAAATAGCCTTTTCCCCTATTTCATGCTTCTTTTTTGCACCCTTCTATCTAGTGTCACCGCCAAAATCCTGATCCAATCTACAAGAGTATGGAAAGCTGCTTTGCTGATTGAGGATCTTGACTAAGCCTCCTCCTTATTGATCCTTTTATTTATTGTCCAGTACTTTTTGTATTAATGTGCTGTATCTGTTGATTTGTTTGGTACTGAAAGTGTTCCAATTGAAAACATCATGGTTTAATCTTATTGTATCCTTTGTTTTTCAACACTACATACAGCAGGGAGGATAATATCAGCTGGGAGAAACTTTTTGACAATTTGTTTTAGGGTAGTATTCCTTTCTTGCGTATTGTTTACATGGAACTGGAGCTCCTTTTTCCTATGTGGCAGCCATCATAGATCTAGATGTTTGTTTTTTCATGTCTGCCATTTGTCCTTGGGAAGAAGCATATATTTTATTTCTGTCTATGGTATTCTCGACGTTTGATTTGTGGTGATGCTAAATATTTGAAACCTAGGCAAGAAGTTGCTTTGTAAGAGACACCACCGATTATAGGGCCATTTTACACTACATCCTGAAAAATTCATAAAGGATATTAACTCAATATGTGAACGTCTTATAACTTCTATTTCAACTTTCAACAGATAGCACATTTGTGAAATTTTTGTGCTTTCTATTAGTGCTGGACATGCTAGAATTTCCAAGTTAATTTCTTGAACCAATGCTCTGTTGATTAAACTTTGATGGTGATCAATAGTATTTGCTATGGAGCTGATCTTTTGGAATATCCTGTCCAGGATATTCTCAAGAAGGCTGCTACAGTGGTAAAAAACTCCATTCAAGGGGCACCACAAGTTGAAGTCAAAGGGGATCTTTGGAGTGGTCATTTGGTCTCTAATACCTCTCAAAAGATTGAATTGGATCACAACAAGGTGACAAAATAATTTTGATATTCCTTTGGCAAAGCCTTTAAGTCCCACTTGGACTTGCATGTTGTGGAATAAAGAACAAAAAAATTGTAGAACATTTTGTGTGTGGCCTATCAAAAATAACAGTGTGTAGGGTCTGCAGCTCGGGCAGGTGTGGATTGGCGATTGATGAATTTAACAAATGCCAGGCCTGGGGCCCTGCATGATATATTTCAGATTTAAGGTGGAATTTCTCATGGCCGGTAGTTTTTTTCATCAAAAGGGTTTTTGCAGACCCTAAAAATTAATGTATTCCTCAGGTCATTCCCTCTCCATGGCATTAGTTTCAGCATTATGGTCCTATGCCAAATAACCACGTACAGGCTATATATGGGTTGGTTAAACTTGAATTGGTTGGACAATAGTATTCTGAGAAACATAAGTAAACTCACCTATTTGATGATGTTGGAACAATATTCTATATATAATTGAAGTGTCAGAATCCCAATTGCAGGAGAAAAATGTGAAAGCTCCTGATATAACTATGAGGAATGGAAGCAGCAGTGAGGGACAAGAACCTGATGGATCTCAAGAACATGTGAGCCTAAGTTCCACAGCGGAGAGTGCTAAGGTTTTACCACAAGATCTTTCCTTCCTGTAGAGGTCATGTATTTTTCCATATTTGAACCATGGTTGACCATCTAGCGGCCCTTCGTTTTATTTTTATTATAATGAAAAAAGGAGTGAGTTCATGTGATAGAAGACCTCACACCAATCTCACTAGTAGAATTTCAGCCACAGACAAGTACACGGAAGTGCAACAAAAGTTAGTGCCAAGTGAGGATCTGGCACTCCTCTAGCCGTGTGGCGGGAGCTGGATGGTCCAGCGCTATGAAACCACCCCAAAAACAGGGGTGGACTGGTCATTTCACAGGTGGGGCCCAGGTAGCCACGGCTGGAGGAAATCCATTTCGGCCAAGTGACACTAGATATATGAGAATGCCATTGTAGCACTATGGCAATTTTTTTATTTTAGGAACTTCCCTTGCTTTTTTTAGGGTGAAACTTGACCAGTGAGATACTGAGATGGGTTTGATGTTCTATATCACATCTAATCATAGACCTACACACAGCTATCCATGTCTGCCACATGGAAAGTTTTGAAATTTGGGTGAACCTGAAAGTTCACCTATTGCAGTTGAGTGTTTAGAGGTCCCCCCACCCCCAAACCAGAAGGAAAAAACACACAAAGTGGCAAATAAGTAACTGCTACCCTAATGTTGGATTCAAAATTAAAATTTGATAGTGTGCAACCCTTCTCCAATGGTGTCTACTATCTAAAAAACTTTACTTTGTACAAGTAAAAAACGTTATGGCCTGTCCCCCACCACCCCCCCCCCCGAAATTTCTGCTTCTATGGCAATAGTCCATTTTTTGTAATTTAACAAAATTTCTCCTTCAAAGCCATTTTGGGCTCTGGAATTATGTGTTATTTCTTTCTTCTTGTTTCATTCTACAATGTCCTCTAACTTTAACATAGAAGCTTTGCTATTGGCCCCAAATAACAGTTCAGGATGTCAGTGCAAGAACTTGCTTCAAGAGCAGCTTCTCGAGCCGTGGCTGGAGCTGCCAAAAACATTACACCACCGAAGTCGGCATACCAGTTTGAGATTTCGTGGAGAGGGCTATCTGGTGATCGTGCACTACAGGCTCGTTTGTTGAAGGTTTGGCAATAATACTCTTTCTGTCCTTGACTGCAGCAGCTGCCATGGCAGATATAACCCACCTATTACCCATTGAGGAAAGGCTTCCTTGACTGGTTAACTAGGTAAAGCAGCCCATGATGGTCTTTTATCTGCCTTGTGGCAGTTAAATCGGTGCTCAAATTTTGGGGACATGCGTATGAAACACTGTACTAATGTGGGAAGGTTTGGTAGAGATAACTTATTCCACGTGTCAGAATAATGCTTTGAATGATTGTTTTAAAAACTTTTTTGAAAGTGGTTTTGACATGTGGTACCCTGTTTTTCCAATGATCAGAATGGGCATGTTGGCCATCTACATGGTTCAGTAAACTCCAGATGTACACTTTTAACATCCCAGAACAAAAGGATTTTGGTACCTGTTAAAGTGTGTATCGTGGGTGCTGGTCCATGGACTTCCATGGACCAGTGTACCGTGGGATTATTCTGTCTAATAGCTTGCTTAGCGAGTTAGTGGTCTTTATCTTTAATCTTTATTCCTTTATTTCCTTATTGTTCCCTTATGTACGTGGGCTTAGTACGTTGGTTATTTACTTTGTAACTGTACTTCCACTCTTAGTAGATTCCTTCTAAGAGTAGGTGATTGGATTAATATATATTAGTTGGCTAGTGTGCGATAGAAAGTATTCCTTTCCATTGCACTCTAGCCCCTCTTTCTCTCCACTTCATCTTCTCCATCTTTGGTGCTGGTTACTAAGCTCTGGTATTATTACAGTACCTTCTGCTACTCTACCTGCATGCATATGAACACATCCATGGGGTTGGGCCTTATATTGGTAGGGAATCTTTTGAGGCAGCAATTTCAAACAATTGTGTTATTGTAAACATTGAATCATTTTGTTTCCCATTCAACTCCCTTATTTCATTTGGCTCGCCAAAAAAAGTGTAGACCATCTTGAGCAAACTGGTTTTTTGTGTGTGTAGGGGGGGGGGGGGGTTAAATTATCCAACAGGTTCTGTTTTGATTGGATTATCCTGTTTTAGCATAAATAAGCACACACTTTTAGGATTGTCTGTCCTGCACCTTATGTTATATTTCCTTTTCCAAAATTTTTACTACTTATTATTGTTTTGGTTTGGTTAGGGTGTATCACCAATGACCTTGCCACAATTGTTCAAAAATACACTGTCTGCTCCGATACTGATTGATATCATAAGGTGTATAGCCACCTTTTTCATGTAAGTGGAGGATTTCTTCTTCTGATTATTCTTTCCGGAGCATTATGTATTTCCTCAAGGTTTGATTTTTAGTCCTATTACAGGACCGAAACTGAGCTTGCAGTCCAATTTTTGAATAACTTGATCAAAGTGGCACGATTTGACATGATCATCATGTGTCTCTCTGCCTCAGACAGGGCTGGTATGCTTACTTGGTTGCATTATAACTTTTTCTGGGAGAACTGTAGATTGCCTTTTTGTGTGTCCGACTGACAAATGTATATAAATCAAATTCTATGTTCCATATCAAAATGATAAACACCCTAAACAACATTAGTTTACAAAAACTGGGAGGAAAACACTTTTTTTTTTGTTGGGGGGGCGGGGGAAGAATCCATGTGACAGTACTTCCAAGCAGGAGTTAATTTGTCGTAAAAATGCATTGGTGTTTTCAGAACTTCTCAAGCACCTATTGGAGAGAGCAATGAAATAAAATTAAAGAAAAGGATGAAAATACAATTGTGATAAATTACACAAGGAACAATAGGCTCCCTGCAATGTTTTTCATAATGATTCCCCCACACTGTTAATAGAAATCCTACAAGGAGATATGTTATATGCTTTGGTTGAACTTTGAAGTATGGTGAGAATCAGTCTCTGGACTTCTTCCCTTTAATGATTTGACGTACCTAGGCTGAACTTATTCCCACCAGGATGATTTTTTTTGCCCTTTTTGAATTTCCCCATAGCTTTGTTTTGATATGGTGATACTTCAAAATGGAATGATCTGACTGCTTAGTTTGCAGAAGTAGAAAATTGGGATATTTAGAGCTTTTGTGGAAAACTATTTCTAATAATTAGATTTTGTAAAAGTCTCCTTCCTCTGTGAAGAATGTATGCAACAAGAGTTTGTGCCTGAGTGTACTGAACCCACATTTCATGCAAGGTGTTCATATGTTGGTTCTCAGTCTAACGTGTTTGCATTGACTGCCAAAACAGACATGCAGAAGATATGGTGTGAAGTATTCTCTACTGATGGCAAGTACGCTGAGATTCTCAGAAAACTACAACTGAAGTACTGCTCCGGATATGGCATGTTGAGTCCAATGGCTCAGTGAAAGAATCATTGACTCAGTCAAATTTTGCATTTCCTCCATTCAAAACATTCCCCTCCATAACAATCAGGCAACATGCTGATATGCTCCACCTCTTGCTTCTTTCCTTGGGAGCCTTTCTTCTCCCTTATGTTCAATATATTTAGGTCTTCTGTTTATATAATTTTTTTTGGATAATTGTATATTGTGGGGAGGAAATAGGGGGGGGGAAAGGAACACTAACATGGTTTGTAAAAAAAAAGGAGCGGGGGGAGGGGAACTAATATAACAAATCTAGAGGAGGATTCCTATGTTTTTGATTTTCTGAGAAAGCCACTTCTTTTGCTAAACCATTAAGCAAAGCCCTCTGATATATGGAAGCAAGTACATCTTTAAGCTAGATTTGGTAGCTGCCACTGGCTCTACAGGTTTGACATTACTGAAGATTTTAACATTTTTTTGCTGCCCTATTTTCTGATGTAGCATGGAAATGGTAACTTGATATTGTTCAAGCTGGACGCGAGAGATAAAACGGAAGTTGCAGAAAAGCAATCTATATTTCAAAACTTCAGATATGTCTACTGTCTCCATTACAACGATTTAAATTGCAAAACTGCAACTAAACTAAACGGACTTAACCAACTAGGAGTTGAACTCTCAACGAGAAACAACTCTTAAAATAGAAACCTGTGTAGAATCCACTACTATGAAATAAAGAAAGTAAATAAAGACTTAAATCCCATTCCAGCAAGTTTAATTTCTGAAATAAGACTACCTTGATTTCAAGCAATATCTTCCAAGTTCAGATCTCCTCCCCTGCAGGTAACCACCCCAAACCATCTCACACCAGCCATGGGGTGTGGGACTGGGTGGTTACCTTCAGGGGAGGAGATCCAAATTCATATCTTCCTGTCCCACTCTTGCACCCCATGGACGGTATGAGATAGGTTGGGGTAGTTACCTGCATGGCAGGAGATCCAAATTCATATCTTCCTGCTTGTTCATGGATAGTACTATTGTATTTCCCATTGAATTGAAAAGTATTTCTGTGGTTCAGTTCTTGGGTAAGTCCTAGTTCTGGTAGCATTAGGGCATTGTAAAATCTCTTCTTCTCCTTCTACCTTCAGCCGACTCTGCCTCAAGCTCATAGCAGTCAAAGAATGAAATGAAGACAGTCAGCAGTCGTCATCCGCGAAGCTATGGGAATGAGAAGGCGATGAAGCTGGTCAATCAGTGCCAGTTACAGTGCCAGAGCAAGGAAAAGTTCAAGTGTAAACTGACGAGTTGCCTATAGAGTATGTCGCAATAAAGGAAACCTTTATTGAAAAGTATTTCTGTGGTTCAGTTCTTGGGTAAGTCCTAGTTCAGGTAGTATTGCTACACTTTCAGCTTCTGTGCCTGTCTTCAAGAGGATTTTTGTTGCAATGCAAGCACCGGATAAAGTCCATAGAACAGCGTTCATTTATGCATGTTTTGATTGCTTAGTGACAAACTGCATTCACTTGGTAAGCCTTTTACCTTATAGTTGCACTATTTCATGAGGAACCCACGAACAGAAATAGCAAATACAGAACACAGTAAGGATTAATAGGTCGCTATGCATGTCATTCACTTGTTTTCAAATTCCAAGTGGAACCCAAAAGTTTTCCTATACCAAGTGTGGCAAGCCATTCCAAACACTACAAAGTCAGTACATCTGTTTGAAATTTTGAAGAAAGACCAGAGAGGGAGGAGATAAGTTGCTAGCTGTTAGCACTATGCTCTCATTTTGCAGTGGAAGATGATGTATCCAGTTGGGTACTAAATACAAATCTCAAGACAATCTTTTGCAGCGAAAGTGTGAATGTGAGGTTCTGTTTATTTCCAGGTAGAATTTGAGGGAAAAGAAAAAGATTTTGCTTAATAATTTTCCTTTCAAATGCTTCCTATCTAGAAACTGACGGATCCTAAACAAAAGAAAACCATTTTTCCCATTTAGTCTATAAGAATGGTTGCAGGTATATAAAGTAATGTAAAACAAAGGGCAGACGTTTGTGTATATAGATAGCATGCATCCTGGTCTCAGAGATGGTGCCTGAGTGCTTATTATGGAATAAAGAAGCCATCTTTATGCAAATCCAGTAAGAAAAGATATAAATCATTTAAATTTTATGGCTTTAGAGACTCGAACTCCCAATCACACACCACCACCTCACCCCCCCCCCCCCAAAAAAAAAAAAAAAACCCAATGTAAAACCAATCATCATAGCTTTTACTTGCAGATGACCTAATTCTCCAAGTACTCTTTTCGTCACAGCTCAGGTATTGGAATCAAATCTTGTATTCACTCTATTTCTTCTTATCTTCCAACCATAGAGGAACCAATCATGAGTTGCTGCAAAACCTACAGAGTAAGTAGATTTAGAAACTTATGGGAGCTATGCCTAGATGAGAAAAAAACTAAAAAAGGGTTGGTGGAGGGGTTTGGGAAATTTGGTGGTGGCGGAAGGTAAAGAATGCCAAAGAATGCCAAAACGCATATACTCCTTCCCTAACATGTCTAAAATCCAATGCCCAAACCACCTAAGCCTCCTAATTGAAGCACAATGATTCTTTCCACAAGATTTTTTTTTTTTTTGGGTGGAAATCTCTCCACAAAATTTTAGTTATAAACAAACCATTACAAAAACTAAGCATTTGGTTCTTAGAAGGTCCACCTAGGAAATGGTTCCTGCATAACCCAAATATTTGCCATATGTGGAAGATCAGATGGGTCTCAATTTTTGTCGGCAAATAAACCCTAAAGTTCCCTGCTTACATATACCAAATATCACCCCAAACAGGGTTCGCCAAGTGACAAAATAAGGCGCTGAAAATTTCAAGACTGAGAAATGCAGGAAAATGAGGAGTATACATACATTAGGATGCATACCAACACAGTAGGTATTTGATTAAATTTCTATATGACATTAACACATGGCTAATAAAAAAAATGTCCTCTATACAACACTCAACATTGGCACATCATTTGTCCACATGGCACAATGATATTCTGCCGTATCTTACAGCAAATGAATCTCTGCATTGACATCAAGCATCATTGCAACTGCTCTAATAATAATATAGTTACAGAAGTTAGAAACAACAATTTGCAGGAGTTACCACCTACACTCCACAGATTGTTGGGCACATCAACAACTAGCTACAGAGTGCATGGTTTCATGTATGGCCTTGTAGCATTGGAGACTGCAAAGTGGTAGTTTTGACTTGGAATCCCGGTACTTGTAAGTATTACTACACGATGGCCCAGCACACTTCTCACGCGGAGGGGGGTAACTGAAAATCCACAGCAATGACCAATTAAACCATCAGCGGACACAAAAAAGTTTGGTTTGGTGTTCAATGTCTCATAATATAAATTTTGGCTTTGAAAGAGAATGGAATGGATATGAACCTGCTTGATTTGGTGTCAAATATGCTTGGTAGTCCTACATCTTTAGGGAAGGTAACTACTGTCCCAGTAGGGCCAATGACCCATTTAACAGTACTTGGTGCAAGCGTCATTGCGTTGGCAGCTTTCTCCTGTATGAAACCCCATATTGGTTCTCTAGTCAAATAACAGGAACAAAAGAAGTTTGACTCTCAGTTGCTGCAAAAATGCTCATTTATTACTTGGTACCTGTGCCAATTCATCCCGCCGCCGCTTATTCTTGTCCTCCCGCCTCTTCCTATTGGAGTCCTGGCCTAGAATCTTCCTGATTGCCTCAGCCTGAAAGAATCCAACAAGAAAATTAGACGATTCAATTGTTTTCAAACAACGAGCAAAAATAGATTATAAAAGGCAGACCTCCGATTCTCTAGCAGCCTTTTCTACTTGCATTCTACGTCTTTGAGCAGCCTCAGCTTTCTTCAGTTGCTGCTCCACTTCTGAAAGCTTCTCCTTTTGCTCTGTTATATCAAGGGAGAAAGAGGGAGGAGAACAAAAAAATAAGGAACAGAAAATTCTAATGGAAATCCAACAAATATACTTACTTCAGAATTGCAATAATATGAGAAAAGAATGCTCACTTCTTGGTGGGGCAGGGGGGAGCCCATTTGGAAACTCAATCAGATTTGCTCCAGTCCCGGAAGAAACATCTTTTCCAGTCTGGAGGGCTCGTTGGCGTGTCGTTAGGGAAATTTCCTTCTTGCTTTCCATCAATGTATCGACAGATTCTTTTCTCGGTTTCTTCCGCTTAGCTTCAGGCTCACCATCTGATGCTGGTTCTTCTTCTTCAAAATAATCTGTATCCTCAGACACCCTATCCGATCTTGATTTCTTCTGACCATCTTTTCCTGACCTTGATGAACCATATTCTTCCATATCCTCATCATATTCACCATCAACAATCCTACTCTTTGAAACCTTCAAAATTCTTCTCTGTTTCCTGCTTCCTTCATCATCATCGTCTTCATATTCAGCACCATAGCCTGTGGCAGACTTGGAGGTTTTGAGTCGCTCAAGGTAGCGGATCTCCTCATCTCCATCACTATCGTCAAATGCATCATCCAAAACACGCCTCTTGGGAACCCTCTTGCTCTTACGAACTGGCTCAAATTTGTCTGTTCGCTTCCCAGAGTCTTCATACATTTTGCCTTTGGAAGAATCCTCCCTTTTCCCAAGATTAAAACCACCTCTCGAGAAATTTGTCCATGGGACTCCTTGAAATCCGCTTGCCTTTTCCGGAGGAGGGGAGTTATCATCATCTGAATTGTCCTGCAACCAATTTATATATACAGATAAAGAAACCAAAAGGATTTCAACTATTTGTTAGGCAAAAAGTTCTCTGACAGGAAAGGGTACACCAACACCATCTCTCTCTATATCTCCTCCTCACATGAAGTGACCTCACTGCCCTCCCATGTATGAAAATGTTCCGTCACACCCACCTCAAAATACAATCCTCTATGCCACTTGCTTAGAAAACCCTCTCCTTATTTATTAATATTTTATAGTCAAAATCACTGTGGCAACATTACAGGTATCAATACTCTGAGATTTATTCCTCAACCCCCCTCAACTCAATATAAACACACTGTGTTCAAGACTCCTAATGAGTGTTTTTTTTTTGGTAAAGACTCCTAATCAGTTACATCTGGGACAATCCACTTATCAAATAATAGAAACATCTGGCTGGATAAATTTGGGACAAGGAAAGATCCAAGACAGATCCCTTGGTCACCCCTGACTCCATTGCATATGCCCCAAGAACACTATATTTATTCTAAGGAGCAAGGAGAAATGTTTCCTGAGGGGAAGTGTACTGGACAAACCCAGACAATAGAGGGGGCAAAATGACCACCCCACCCCCATGAAAAGCGAAAATGACCACCCACCTGATGCTTCTGCGTGTTCTCTCATTGGTCCCACACACATAAGGGCCATGCTCCCCCATTGGAAACATTTCCTCTTATTCTAATAACCACTACTGTATAATTTGAAAAGATATCGAGTAAGTACCTGAAGAATCAGTTTTTGCCTTGGCCGAGGGGCATCTGAAGAACGAGAAGACTTAACAGAAGAAGACCCACCACCGGAGGCAACATCTGATGTTGATTTTGCATGAATCGTACAGGTAACTCCACCTACCTTGAGCTTTACCTTTTTAAACTTGCTTTCATTTCCTATTCCATCTGAACATACTCCCCCTGAATTACGACTCTCCCCATTCTTTCCACTGCCAATATAACTATCTGTCTTTCTTGACTGCAGTTCAGAGCTTTCCTTCACCTTGTTTGTGCTTTTCCAATTAGCAGGAGCAAGAACGCCTTCACTGCAACGTTTGGAATCTGACCCACTTCGCCCATTATCATTACTACCTTTTGAACTGCCATTGCCATAAAATCTATCATATTCGTCCTTCCTAATCTTTTTACAGGCCGTTTCACCATCATCTTTACTGCTAGATGACATCCGTGTACACTGGTTCAGATTGAACTCTTTCTTCCGAGAACTTGCATCATAACCAGTGTTCTCATCACTGGAGACTTTGCTAACATTGTCTGAGGGTGGTGTAGATGACAATGGTGAATGATCATGAGTATCTGGAAAAGGTTGTGAATCAGGCCGAGGACGGCGGAATGTGTTACTCCTCTTCTTCCTTACAGTGCTTCCAACACCATCAAAACTAGAGCCACCGAAGCTTTCCATGGGAGGAAAGAATGAACCTGCACCAAGGGAAGATAGTTCTTGCTCCTCCAAAAATGAGGAAGGAAACCCAAGAAACCTAGTAGTCCAGAAAGTCTGAAAAGGCTAGCGGAAAGTGATGGAAAAGGTTAGTTAATATATTGAATTAAACCTCTTAGTCAAACAGAAGCAATATTGCCAATATACTGCAATAACAGTAGGAAGAGAAGCAAATCGAACCAACATTCACAAAGATATCGAAGGTAAGTTCTTGTCTCAAATTTTACATCACGCAGTACTGGAAAAAAGCCACAAACAAGAGCACAAAGCTTCAGGAACGATAAAAGACAGACAACAGAAATGATCGATTATCGAAAAACAAACACCAAATAACTCAAAGTCATTTGGGAGGAACAGGGCACTGACCCAACGAGCATAGACGTAAACGATGAACAGAGCCCAAAGAAACGAAGTGACACGAAAAGATAAAATAGCCGGACAACCCAGAGATCAAAGGAAAACAGAAACCTAACGCAGAGAAACGTCCTAGCGATGGACATAGTTGGACGCTAATGGAGTGCCAGGATGAGAAACTCAACCTCCAATTAAACCCCCAAACAGATAAATACGCTTCGATCAAACCATCAAGCAACGAAAGCACAGAAGAACCCAAGAAACAAAGATGAAGATTGGATCACAACCACATCACACATCAAAAGGAAAGCAGAAATCGAAGGAAAAAACAAATATTTACAGAAAAATAATAAAAGAAAGAGAAACGCATCTCATCAATCCATCCAACAGTCAGCGGAATCAAAACAACAGAGAGGGAGAGATGAAAATATAAAAAGACAGAGGCTTTACCTTGTCAATGGAGGCGATGATCACGAAACCCTAAACGTCTTCGAAGCGACAAACCGAAAAATCAAGGGACCCAGAAGAAGGGTTAAAAAAAAGGAGAGAGAGGATGTTACTTGCGTTAAGAACCAGGTAACTTTGCCTTGCTTGGCTTGGTGCTGTGATGATGATGATGGGTTGGGTGTAGAAAGGCTGGGGAGCTCTTGGGTGAGCAGAAGAGTTATCAGTTTTAGTTCATGACGAGGAGAGAGGTAAAGTAGAAGCCTAATCTTCTCCGTCTTTCTTTTTCCACCACACCTGTGTTGTTTTTGTTGTTGCTGTCCTCCTATCTCCTTGTGGTCACCACCCCAGTAACCCATCTCTCTCTCTCTCTCTCTCTCTCTCTCTCTCTCGGGAGGAATTGCTGCAGGTGTGCGCATGCTAAAACATAGCGCACCCCTGTATACATAGAGAACTCTCTACTCTCTACTCTCTACTCTCTACTCCATATATACAAACATGGGAAAAAGATCTCTATCCGGGAGTGTGGCCTACGCCAGCACTCCTATGAATCTATCTCTCCCCTCCCTATGTGAAAAGACACCTCTGCCCCCTTGTTTTAAGTTGGAGAGAGATAGACACATAGGAGTGCTGGCGTACGCCACACTCCCAGACAGAAAACTGTTTCCCATACAACATATAGCCATATAGGTATATAGTCTCTTTCCTTATATGTTTAGACCAAAATGGTTTCATTAAAGCGGAAAAGTATCTCCTGCAGTTCCCTGCCCGGCCCAGTTCCCCAATTCCTCTAGTAGGGGTGCGGGGGATCCCACTCGGGCCGAGTGTTTGGGTAGGGGTAGGGTGGTCATTCCAGTTGGTCGAGCAGAGAACTGGAAGGGATAAAGATCCCATTAAAGGTATACAGCACATTCAAGATCATGTCCTCATTTACTATGAACTTCTTCATTATCTTTTCAAAAAGAAGGGGAAGACTAACTTTATATCCATTACTATTGATATGCACAAGGCTTATGATTGGATTGAATGAATTATGTTTAGTGTGAAGTCAACATCTTTTGTTGAGCTTTATAATGGTTCTCCTTTAATTCCCTTTGAACCTAAAAGAGGGTTGCAATAAGGAGACTCATTATTGCCTTATCTTTTTATTCTATGTTCATAAGTTTTCTCCTCCCATCTTAATAGAGTTCAGACTATGAAACATCTTCACGGAGTTCGAATTGTTCGTGCTTGTGGACCTATTTCTCATTATCTTTCGCTGACGACTTAATTCTATTTGGGAAAGCCTACATGAGAGAGGCCAAAACTTTTAAATACATATTAGCGCAAGATTGTTTTTATTCAGAGCAACAAATCAAAGGCCGAGTTCAGTCCAAATGTTAATAATCTACTGAAACGTCAACTCTTCGAGCATTTCCACATTTCTTGTACGTCTCGATTAGATTTCTACCTTGGAATCCCCTTCTCAAGTAGGAGGTTATCTAAAGATCATTGCTTTGAATTGCTTTCAACAGTTAATTTTTGGCTTAGGCACTGGAAAATCAAGATTCATTAGTATAGTTGGTAGATATACTTTGATTCAAGCTACTCTTTCGGCTCTACCACAATATTATATGTCATGCTTCCAATTGCCAACATCCATACATACCAAATTACATGTTGCTGACCATTCTTTCTTTTGGACTAATGGAGATGATAAATTGGTTCCTACGATCAGTTGGAGGTCTATTTGTACTTCCAAATGTGTGGGGGGGGGGGGGTAAACCTAAAGCTCTCAAGCCATATGAACTCAGCTCTATTATGTAAAAAGGCTTGAGAACTTCTACACTTAAATCTTTATTTCTGGGGTCGAGTAATGAAAGCGAAATACTTTCCTAGGTGCTGCTTCCTCCAATTTGCATGTCTTCCAACAACATCTTGGGGTGGCAATCTGTGAGACCCACCTCTAATTTGAACCTTTCGAACTTGTATGATTTTAGGTTCTGGTTCAATGTCCATGCTTACCTCTATGTTGTGGGTTGCATCGATTGTGGATTCGGATCAATCCGTTGACTCACCTATGGAGGATTTCGGGGAGCCAACACAGTTAGCCATCATTGAATCCGAAGAACTTGCCGAGTCCTAGCATATACGCTTCATATGTCAAACATGCTGGATTGAGCATATGCAGAACCTCACAATCTCATAGGCCTAGTTTAGATAAGAACTTGTTTTTACATATAAGACTGAAGTTTTAATAGTGTTATGGGGGACTGAGACGTAAATTTTCTCTTGTGGGATCCACATTCTCTGTGGTCCGGGGCTGCCTGTGTGCCAACTTGCCTAGGGCCTCAATTATGTCACGGTATGTCTAACCCATGACTTAAACATGGGATTTTAGGCTGAAAATTCTGGTTTAATTAGTTTACAAAAACTAATTCTAAAAACTGATTTTCTTAAGGCTAAACCAAACAGCCTTTAGTTATCCCTTCATATATAAGTTGTCCTTAGCTTTAGATGTTCATTTCCAACTCAAGCAAAATTCGGTTCTACTCTAAGGAAGAGAAGAAGTGAAAGAGGAGGAAGGGAAGAAGAATCTAGGGCTTGTAAAATCTCTTGGCAATTGAAGTTGGGAGCTTGGGAGGGGATCATTGGTGGTGTGCTACTACTTTCTACACATCAACCCAAGGTAGATGGCTCATCCAAATTCTGGAATTTCCCATTCCTCTTTTCTTCTTTGATTTCCATTTGAGCTTATGACTCAATCAACCCAACCTTCTTGTAATTAGATAGGTTGACCTATAAAGGCCCTAAACCCTAACTCAATTGGGTTAATCCAACACAATTGGGCATCACCTCCAACCCCTTGTGCCCATTTGCCCTCTTTCTATGATGATCTGCCATGTTCATAAGGGTTGTAAGAATCCTTTCATTATCTTCTATGATTGGAACCCTTGGCTTGATCATACATGTAATTAGGTCAAAATGACCCCATGGCAATACCCTAGGTTTTCCTAAATTAATTTGGGGGATTAGGTTCCATGTATGGCAAGATCCATGTGTTAGACCTAAAAAATCAGCTACTGTTTTACCCACCAAATTCAGGCTGGTGACCCCTTCGGTCGATCGGATTCAGGGCAGTTCTGAATCCGATTGACCCCTATTGTCCTAGCTTGGATCCTAGATGGTTTGGGCTTATTCCTAGATCTATGTAGTGTCTAATTTATGCGATTTACTACCTGTTAGGACTGTTAGGTGAGGTTTTTTGTGGAGTTGTATCATCTTCGGACTTATACAGTCATCCAACTTCAGGTAAGGGGTTTTTTACTTATTTTGAGAGTGTTTCTTTACTTAATTTGCTGTTTATGCTGGCTGCCATTGACATGCATAAATATAGGATTATTAGTCATGTAGTGTTGTAGCTTTCTTTTGCATTAGATGAATGCATGATAATAGGTTATCATTTCATACTGCATTTGCATAATTGTCACTGTGATATATATTGATGTGTTTGACAGATGATGCTTGAACTGCTTACTATACTATCTACTGCTTCATAGGTCATCCATATTAGAAATGCATATGGTTAGGCTATCATAAACCTAGTGCTACGACCTTTGCCAACAGGGGTGAGGTGTTGGATAACCTGTGACAGGTCTAAAGGGTAATTCCGAAATGCCATTCACTATCCTAAGTCTGAAGAGTACTACCAAAATGGGAACAAACAGTAGGGTTAGCATCGAGGGTCCGCCGGGGTCTGATGTGTACATTCCGGAACTGACGGGTCTTCACCGTAGTAGAGTGGTATTCTCGGGTGACCGATGTTTAATTTGTGTTTCTGGGACTGAAAATATCATACCTACTACAGTAACACTTAAACCTCATGAGACCTAGATCTATTGCTAGTTGCATGCTTAATTTAGAACATGCATCATGGACTATTTGCATCTGCTTGCATGTTTTTCCTTACTGGGTTCAGTGGAGCTCACCCCTATGGATCCCTCTTTTTCTGATGGTATGGCTGGTTCTGAGAAACCAGGAATTGGACTTGATGCTGCTGCGGACTTCCACACCGATGAGGGTCGTGCAGTGCAGGAGTTTGAAGTACATGATGTGTGTTGCATATGCGATGCGTGCGCGCCCCTATGATCTGGCCCGATGGAGCAGGCTAATATCTTTTGTGTTTATACATTATTTTTGTATAGTGAAGCTTATAGTGGCTGTTTATACTTCTGACTTGTATTACTTTTGTGAGGACTGTATAGATGTAATACAAGTTTCAATCTATATAAATATCAAGTTTATCACTCAGATCTCGTTATTTATTGTTGTTATCATTATTACTTATTATCTTCCGTTGCGTTTGATTTGCTGTGTTATGATAAACTGTGGATGGGAGTACTGCACTTGTGATCCTGGAGGTTGATTGGGTGTCAGTTGGCATCCGGTCACACCATGACCTTATTAACCGGGCCGGGGTGTGACACAATCTATTTCTAGATGTAAGTCTCTCTTTAAAAGGGATTTTTTTTATCAAATTGGAATAGGTTTCTTTGTTAATCCATGGTTCGATTATAGGATTTCTAGGGTAATTCCTTTGTCAGCCCCCTCCCCTATTCATTTCCTTGCTCTTACTCGAGTAGTTGACATTATTATTCTTAATTCCATGATTTGGATTGCCCCTGTTACTTCTTTATGGTGGTCCCCTAATATAGGTGAGACTATCCTTTCTATCCCTTTCTCAAGTATATGTCAAGATGATAATATTATTTGGGCTCCAACATCTTCAACCAACTTCTTTGTTTTATCAACAGATCACATCTTGTTTCCCATTGCAAATACGGATAGAAATCCAATTTAGTTGAAGCTCTAGCATCTTTCTAAAACCCCAAAAGTTTGATTTCTTCTTTGGAAAATTTCCATGACAGGATGCCCCTTCCTCAACTTTTGAACTCAAGAGGTATTATGGTTCCAGATGTATGCCCCTTTTGTTCTCAAAATCAAGTTGATGCAAACCATTCATTTCTCAAATGCACCTAAGTCTTACCTCTTTGGTACAAATATGAATTTCTCCCTCTAAGAATGCTTCATTTTCTTGGCATACTAAGTATATAATTGTTGACTGCTTCGATCTCCTTGCTCAAATTCAGAATATTTCTATCCTCCATGCTTTTTTTTTGGTGAAATTCTATCTTCCATACTTTGCGAGAAGGAAATAATGTGGCAGATAACCTTGCTTCTTTTGTTATTATTACTAAGATGTTTATCATCTGGAACATCTCCCCTCCCTCATTTTTGTCAAACCATCTTAGTCTTGACTGTAATGGGGTTTTCTTCCCCCACTTCTGTTAATATTCCTTAATAAAGTACAATTTGTCAAAAAAATAAAAAATAAAAAAAAAAAATAAAAATCCCTCCATGGCACGGTTTTAAAAATCAAAATAGGATCGATCCAATTGGCGGATTTGATTTGGATTGGAATCGGCCATGACCGATCTTGATTTGGGCTATTTTGGAGCGGCCGATTCTAGGGTTTTTGGGACCAGATTTATGGGTTTTAAATCTAAGGGGCCAATTCTAAGGTTTTTGGGACTGATTTGACCCCAATTCCGATTTTAAAATCCTTGCTCCATGGGCCTTGGAAATTTGAACTCAATCTCCCTCCCTCCTCTCTTAGATTCATTGTTTAACTAAGTGGAATTGACAACAAAATCAACTTCGATTGATGGATTCTAATTCCATCAGAATCAATTGGAATTGACTATTTTTATCATCTAATAATGCGAAATCAACTTAGAATGCATTCCAAGAATACATATCAAATGCTGCCTAAGTACTATAAGTGGGATCCGATACAAGGTTAATCGAAGAAAATTCAAATGTAACCCAAAACATGGCCTTGGCCCCTAGCCCATTGAGTGCTCTACCTCGAGCCATCGACATCTTACGCTCTACTGAAATAGATTTCGTGGAAAACCAGCTACATCCAATCTTGGTTGGCCTCTTACCCTTAGCCACAAATCATCCCTGTATTTTGCCACATATGTGGGTTTGGTCCTCCAAGGCTTGTTAGAGGTCTCTTCAACCTACTCATAGATCCTATATGATAACATAAATGACATTCATTGTTGGACCGAGTTTTCCTTCAACCACGGTGAATGTGAATCCATTTCACCGTGGTTTCTCGATGTGCGCGAGAAGGTATGGGGGTAGTTTGGAAACATACCAAAACCCTATAGGGTTCTGTGAACCCTAGGATGGTGGCTAAACCTTTACCCAAAAAATAAAAATGAATGGATTAAATGCAATGGAATTCTATCGATCAAATGGCCAAGATTTTGGGTCCATCTGATAGATTTGATATTGTTAATAATGTGCATCATCATGTGGGATCGGGTTCCTCTCTTGCGAGCCCAACACCCAGGGAGTGCCCAGTGAGACATCCAACGGCGTTGGACTGCTGCGTGCGGGGATGCACGCCGAGCCCCACACAGGAACACATCCTCGCGTGCCCAGTAGCCCAATGCTGTTGGATGCCTCACCGGGCACTCCCTGAGCACTGGGCTGGCAGGAGAGGAGCCGAATCCCTTCATGTGACCATAGATGCGATACATGTAATTAGCTCCCTAACAGTTCTTGGATAAAGTAAAGTTTACATCCAAATTCCAAACCCAATAAAGGATTATGAAACAAAATAAATAATCCTGGATTGATTGCATTTTAAACGCTTTTGAGCTTTCTTCCTCAAAATCTTATGTAAACCCCTCGAAGGAGATCTTATCTCAACAAGGCCTTTATCGAAATCCCAGATCACTTCTGATCAGGCTCCATGGATTCAGATGAAGATGAGAGGATCCCATTCAGCCAGAGACCCGAATGGTCTGACATCAAGCCAGTCCCTCAAGACGACGGCCCCAACCCAGTCGTACCCATCGCTTACCATGAAGATTTCAAGGAAACCATGGATTACTTCCGAGCTGTTTATCTTGCTGACGAGAGAACCCCTCGATCTCTGCGTCTCACTTGGGAGGCTATTGCCATGAACGCCGGGAATTACACGGTAACTCACTGAATCAACTCGACAACTGAACGAGTAGAAGAGGAACTTTTTTCTCGCCTCATTTTACCTGTTCTTGCTTCATACAACTCTAAAGTTATTTTTTTTCTGGGTGTTTGAATTTGCATGACTTATTTATTACTCTAGTGAAATAAGAGGCCCAATTATGCAAATTCTGAAGTGAAAATTTTACAAAATGGAAGCCTTGCAGGTTGGATTGACTTTTTGTTGTGGAGTTTTATTCTCTTCTTGGGGGTCTGATGGGACTAGGGTCACTAAACAGCAAGGTTACAACCCTAACCCCCAATGGTAGGATCGAATGCACTGCAGTACAGGCTGTACAGCAGTTCACCCTTGATTAACAGCAGTAATGAGGGTGATGATAGGGCTAAAAACTGGGTCAACAGTAGGGATATGTACTGGTAATAAGGCCACATAATATAAACACAATCTAAGGGTCAGATTGGTGCCTACAGTGGAGTTACCGAGTATGGCTACTACTTCTGTCAGAATCAGGAACTAATTGAAAATCTGTGACCCTTAGGTCAGAATACCTTAAAATCACAGTTACAACTGATGGCCAGAGTAAAAATTACAGAACCATCCCCAAAATAGCATCTATAGATCAACCAATAGGATTAGCCAACAGCCACCTCAGATGGGGCTCAAACTATTGTCAAAGGTAGGATGGTAGGATCTCTTGAACACTTCAAAAGGTAAGCCACAGATGATGGCTGGGTAGGGAGTAATGGAGTAAGAACATGATCAGTAACTCTACGGAGAAAAATAGAAACTTACAGCCACAGATTTAACCAGCCAATAGATAGACTTGAAAGTACCATCAAAGTAGAGTATAAGTAGAGTAACCCCTTCCAAAGTTTGATGTATAGTTCTTGAGTTGTAGGAACTTGAATGTTGCTGCAGTTGAACTCCAAACAAGGCTGCCGCGGGGTTGATTTTGAATCTCTGCAATACCAGCCTTCTTTAAGAATCGATGGAGCAGTCTTCTGTGGATTGCCAGCAACAATAACAAAGAACAAAGATGGTCTCGGTATCTTGAAGTGAAGCTTGTTGCAGGTCCAGTAAAATCGAAACTAGGAAGAAGAGAAAATGGAGAAGAGAAAATGGAGAAGTGGGGGGGGGGGAATATGACCAAGGCTTCTCACCTATGGCCTTGGCCAGTCTTTCACTCACCTAAGGTATAACACCTCAGTCAACTGCATCACACATCAACTTAGCATAAGAACCAAAGCTTCATTAATCATTTCAAATTGCAGGTATAGGCACAATGGCCCTTGCAATATGTAGGTGCTTGGAGTGCTCTAAAAGAGGCCCACACTTATAGTGGGGGCTAAGCATAAGCTAAGCATGTCTTTCCTCGCCACTAAAGAGGTCAGCCACATGGATCCTTGCTCTCCAATCAGCTCTATTCAAAGTCATACATGATACGAGGCTTAAGCTAAGCATGTCTTTCCTCACCACTTCTCCTATGGTTATTTTAGGCCTGCCATGGCTCTTTTGGTTCCCTCAATTTGAATCAAGTCACTTCTCCGTACTGGGGTATCCGAAGGCCTCCGTTGAACATGGCCATGCCACCTCATATTACTCTCTCTAAGCTTATCATGGATTGGAGCTACTCCCAACCCAGCTCTAATATGGTCATTCCTTACTTTATCCTTTCTAATTTTCCCAGACATCCATCTCAACATCCTCATCTCCGCTACTCATAGTTTATTTATACGACACTTCTTAACAGCCCAGCATTTCGTACCATACGTCATAGCTGGTCAAATGACAGTCTTATGAAAACTTCCTTTAAGCTTTAAAGGAATATGCTGATCACACAGTACTTCTGACGTACCTTTCCACTTCATCTACCCTATTTTAATCTTCTAGGCAACGTTATTCTCTAAGTCATCTTCCTTATTTATGATTGATCCCAGATATCTAAAATAATCACTTTGTGGGATCTCCCTCTCACCAATAAGTTACACACCATATATTCCGTCTTAGTTCGACTTATCTTCATCCTTGTACAATAAGAAACTTAAATAGAAGGTAAGATATCCTAAGATCTAAGTAGTATCTATTTAAAACTGAAAGTCTGAAAATAGAAACCAATCCCTATTTTCGTGTAGGATTCAAGTCTCTTCTATTTTGGGCTTATAGAATGGGTCCATTGCAATACAAAACTCAAAATCACCTAGTCCATGACCCATATAACCCATTGGGGACTTAAATTTGGGTCTAAGTTACTGAACCACAGGCTCAATTTGACCAAAATAACTGAACCATACCCAAATCCGAAAATTTTTCTTTCTTTGATCTACATCAGAAACTTTGATACTACATCGATTTCTTATTCCCTGTTTGGTTGAGTGGAAGGATGGGAGAGGATGAAATGTGCAGATTTCTAATTGATTTCTTATTCTCTGATTGGTAACTAGTTAACTTTCCTGCAAAATCCAACAGAAATCCTTATTTTTGCTACTTAGATTTTGCAGGAATTCTTATAGTTGTGATAAAATTTAATGACAAACTTAAATTCTAAGCAATTCTGGGACATTGTTCTGGAAATTTAATTGGCCCTCTAGAATTTATTGATAGGATTATAGGAGCCAATTAGAGCTGGGCTTGCTTATGCGCTCTGGTTTGATCATGTGCAACAAAGCTGGAGATAGACAGTCATTCACCTTTAAAATCATTATAGACTGTTATCATGAGGAGCAGGTTTTCTGTCCTTTTATTGTTTTTGTTTTACCATCAGACCCTTTCCAGCTGTGTCCACACAATTATCCGACATGACACGTGGACACAAGAGAAATCTACAAGGGAAGTGTCTAACTAATCCTACCTATATTATCTGGCATGTCGGAATTAAATAATGTTTACATAACACTCAGAAATTAGAAGCATGCTGTAGTATTCAATGTACAATATCAACAGTCATTATTAATGTTTGGATTTTCAAAATTATAGTGTGCCATTATTCAACTGGCCAAAATGTATTTCTTATCTGGTCATTCTGATCTGCTCAGTCATCCATCTCTGATCAAGGTACTAAAACTCGGGTCTCGGTACCAACTCGACTCTTGGAAAAACCGAGACAAGTCCGAGATCTCGCTGAGTTGGTGCATTTTTTTTTCTTCAACTCGAAGCCTCAACTTTGGGTCAACCTGAGATCTGGACCCGAGATCTCGCCGAGATATGTCGAGTTTTGTCCAATTAGGTAAGGTATTTAAGTGGTAGGTGGGTCAAAATAATGGGTCAAAACCGAGATCCAATCGAGATCCGAGATCTCGCTGAGATATTGCACTTTTGAGATTCGTAGGCAGTCTCGTCTCGGCTTTTCCAAAAACCGAGAAACTCGGCGAGATCTCGGAGTTCTCGAACTACGCCTCTGATTCAACAGGTCAGTTTTGGTCCATTAGGTTCTGATTAGTTTTAGGGAGAAATATTTTCAGTTAGAGCAAAGCACAAAGTAGTTTAAAGAAATCTTTGTCTAACCTGTGGTAGACTGCATCATAATGATAAGGGCAACTACTCAAAAAATAAAAAATAATACTGCCATCACTGCAGCGGAGGGAGATTGACCCTTCTTTTAAGCTTTCTTGTTTGTGCATAAGAAATGAATGTATTAGAGTGACATCGAAATTGAAAAATTGATTATATAGCTAAATTCCAAGAAATGCATGCGTATTCTGTCCATGAAGAAATTCAACTCTGGATAGTGTGTTTCTTTTTGATTAGTAGGCAATTTCATTAACCTGTTAGCTTCAATAAAGTTAAAAGTACTGGCTGCATACTCTATGCATACTCTTCTAGGAGGGATTTCACAGCAGCATCCCTCTAGGCCCTTTCACAATGATTGCTACAGGATTGTCATGCATTGTTCCATGCTTTCTTAGTGCTGACTGGTATAAGCTCTTCTTTCTTTTCTCTAGGTGTGGCATTTCAGGCGTCTTATACTTGAGACACTTAATACTGACCTTCATGAGGAATTGGATTTCATTGAAAACATTGCCAAGAGTAACTCCAAAAACTATCAGATATGGTGAGTCATTGTAGCTTCCTATCTCATCTATGTTTTTATTCTTAGGGAACATATAGGTAAGAGAGAGAGATTCCTAAGAAAGGAATAAAATTTCACAGGAACCAGGTAAAAATCGCTGCTCTATCTACTGAGATCATGGATGGGCAATGTCTTCTCTTCTTGATGATATCCCATAAACAAACATCATGCCTATTCGTAATCTCAGCCATGACACATGTATATCCCCATGATCTCAGATTTTACATTGGCTATTCGTAGAATCTGTAGAGCTATATGTGTGGAATATTTTTTTCCCCTTTGGACTCCTTATTCTGGTCATAGGATGAGTATGCATACAAATGACCAATGGAGAAACAGTGAGGACTCTTGATGGCTGCCTATTAATACTCACTACTGTGAGGTGTAGTTGGTTCATTGTTTATCCTAGCGAAGCACACTTTGAACTTGATTATTTGCAGGCCACATTAATGTAGTCCTAGATTGGTAGGAGACCAACTAGAAGCCAGTGAACCAGGGTCTGCTATGAACACTAAATTGGCTAGGCTAAAATAGGTGTTTATGGTGAAATTAGGGTTAGGGTTTGATGTGTGGGTTATGTCAAGTTGATGTAGGGGAGTCTATCAGTGAAGGTCCTGAGATGTTTTGATGGAGGGAAGTATGTAAACTTGAATAGGCAGCAATTTAGGTTTAGGGTTTGGGGTTTTGGGAAAGAGGAAGATAATGGAATCTAGGGTTTTTGCTGGTCAGAATTGGACCAGCTTTGGATCGAGTGTCTACTGTCTAGGGGATAGAGAGGGATGTTCAGTCCAAGTATGGGGCTGAATGGATGGATGGTTAGGTCTGTGGGGAATTTAGGATATGGGAAACTTGAAAATAACAAGGGGGAAAGCTAGGGTTGGGGTTGTAGGGGATTAGGAGAAGAAGGGGATGGGGATGGGGATGATTCAAACTTACTATTGTTGCAGAGAATCCTTAGCAGCAGCTTGTTTGAACGGAGAAACTTGAATAAAAATTGAATCTTGCATGAAGAACACCAAAAGAAAGCTTCAAAAGAACCACCCGGGCTTCACTGTCGATTGGATCAAATACCAATCCCACCAACGAACCACCTGGGCTTCCCACCGCAAGGTGTCAATCAGATCAAACACCGATCCCACCAGCCTTGATCAAACACAAGACAAAAATCTTCAATGGAGAAGAAGAGCAGCAAAAGCTTTTCATTAATATCAAAATTCGTCTCCATGCTCCCCAACCCCCTTACAACCTTATATAAAAGACTCAAAAATACACTTCTACACTAAAAAGGAAAGGCCTAACCCAATCCTTGACTTATTAGGTAACCTAAACTAATTAGGAAACTAAAATACTAAAGGAAATAGACTCAAAACATGGCTGGACTTATAGAGTCCTAATCTAGCCCAACTTAAGTTGTCACATGACCACTTAACCAAGTCACATGATCACTTAAGTGATCACATGACCACTAATTACATAAAAATAAAACTAAGTAAGGAATCCCATATGTAACCTAATTACCCATATTTTAGGCCCATAAAAGTAGCCTATTACATAGAAAACCCATGGGATCAAAGGCCCAACATGTATATAACTTGTTAGAATAATGTACACCAGAATACCATGGGGGTATTCTGGTCCTTTTGGGGTTAATTTTATGTTATTAAGTGCTATTAGCTTATGTCAGCTATGTGGGTTTTAGTCCCACATCGCCTAGCTTCTATTATTTGTAACTTCCCCTCTATTATAAATGGAGGGGCCTTTATCTCATTAATACAAGTCATTCCATTATTTTATTCCCTCTCTCTGACCCACGGTTCAACCAACATGGTATCAGAGCTGGTTTGATCTAGGTTAGAGAGAAGAAAAAACCCTATTTTCTCCCTTCTTTTCCTCTAATCGATCTCTCCTCCTCTTCTCCCTTCTCATTTTTTCCTGCTCCAGTTCTTCTCCCTTTCAGCCCAAAAACAAGGGCAGCACTAATGAGGTAGACATAATATCGATGATTTAGTGCTGCCCCCCTTTCTCTTTTATCGTTTTTTATTAAAAAACCCTACTGGAAGCCTCATCTGCGATTTGGAGTTCCCCTTCTTTGAGATCAGATCTCTATAAACCTGATCCTCTAATTTAGGAACACCCTATGCAGCCTTTTTCCAGCCCTATTCTACCCTATTCCTAAACCTAACTTCCCTTTTTCTTTATCTCCATCAATTGTTATTTTTTCCAGCCTAGATCCCCAAATTGATTTCACCTTGTTAGGGTTTTTCAAAACCCTGGCTCTAATCGATTTTGGGGTTTCCCTTTGTCAGATGCAGCTAATTTAAGGGATAATTCCCAACTAATCCAAGCCCTAATCGACCTCAGTTTGAACATAATCTGATGGCTGGATCTGTCCCTACAGCAGAATCTTTACATCTTGCCTTTTATGGTTCCCTGTTGACACCCTAACTCAAATCGATATTAGGATTACCAGTTTGAGTTCTTGCTGCCTTTTGAGGGATGATTACTCCACCTACAGAGACCACTCAACCTCAGTATTTGCCTCTTTCCAAGTGTTTGAAGACCCCTTACCCCAATCGATCTCTATTTTTCAGGGTTTTTCAAAACCCTAACATTAATCGATTTTTTGGGTTAGGGTTACCTACTGCTATTGGAGTTTTTTGTTGGTGTTTCTACCATCAAGAAGGACATTCTACTTCAACTATTTATGACTTGAAGAAGGTCTACTGCACAACATAGCTGCTGCCCTCTTTTTCTGCGATTTTTGGTATTTCTCCCACATGAAGATCAAGTCTCAATTACCAAGAAGATTGTTCATTTGAACTGGAGATCCATTCCAGCAGTTGAGGTCAGCCTGTATTACAATAAGCCTGCACCTTTGACAAGTCATCCTCACTTTTGTTGAAGCCCCCTTCCCTACAATCGATATTCACTTTCAGGGTTTTTGTAAAAAACCCTGGCTATAATCGATCGCAGTCCACTATTGTTGATTTTTTTGAGGAGAGTTTTATAAACATCAGAGGAGTATTCAGCCCATTATTCAGCATCATTCATCAGGTTTTTTTTAGTAAAAATTACAATTCATTCTGTTGGCTTGGTTTCTTTAATTTATACCCTATTTCACTTACTTATTCCTCTATGGAGGGCTGCTTCAACTGCCTACGGATTTGTCTGGTTATTTATCTTGTCTTTGTTGGTTATTTTGAGCTTTACTACCTATCTGGCTGGTATTATTGATTGGCTTCCATCAGCATGACTGGTTGATGTGTTACTGCTGCCTTCAAGTGGCATACTGCTGCCCTATGATTATGATTGAGTTTCCTCTTATTGGAGATCGAATTTCTTTCGTTATGGAAGACTCGAATCTGCTACCCTGGAGATCAGCTTCTTTGGGACTACAACAGTGTGTTCTACGGTTATTGGCTACCCCTACGAACCTATTCAGTTATGTGGAGCCTTTCTGGTTTAAATCCAGCATACTTTGGAGCTTGAATCCTAACATTGTTACTAATTCAGATCTGATCCAGTTTTTGTTGAAGCTTCTTCATTCAGCTGCTGTCCGGATATCTTCGTTAGTACTGTTTAGCATGTGGGAGTTTCTACCTTGGAGTTTTTCGCACAATTGCTCCTCCCTGTTTGAAGATTGATCAGGCCTTGAAAGATGGAGCATTTCCTTACTTCAAATCAGATCGGTATACTTTTCAGATTTGCCCATTGGAGTTGGGAGTTTCTCCCCTGCAGGGGTTTCCATCAAAAGTGTTTGTTTGATCGATGGAAGATGGTTGGAACTTTATGTTGCATAATTTACTACTCCTTCATAATCCCACTGCTATTTTTCCTTCACCACCTCTCGAAACATACCTTGGCATTCCCCATAAACACTTTGGAAGATCATGGTATTCTCTTGTTTGCCTTTTCTTCTTTTTCCATTATACTTGGCAGCCATTGGCAAACTCTGGACTGTTATGTTTTGCACTATCTCTACAATCATCTCTCGTATGTCCACGTGCACTCCACGTGAGGGGGGGATTATATACAGTATACCTGCAACCATTGCAGAGAGCAGAACATGCAGGGACACTTGGTGCAAAACATAGAAGGTCAGAGGTTTCACCATTGCCAAAGGGTATCTACTTTGTTATTGGTTAAGGGGGAGGCTGATGTTAAAAGTTTTGAAGATGTTTGGTTATTTTTGAAGATGTTTGGTTGTTGCCTGCCTATATGAGGTTCTACAAATTGGGTTGATCTTTTCCGCTGCTTGATTTTTACTGCTGCTTGACTCATCTGACGGCTACCCTAGTTACTTATCTTCAAGATTATATTTCAGAGATTCATTATTGGACAAAGATTGGTGAGAGATGCCTTTTTTGCTGATCAAGTCTGTCCAAGTTTGAAGGTCTATTTTTTTTTCAAGTTCTTGAAGGTCTATTTGGGAGCTGCATTCATTCTGAAGCTGGATTCTGCTACAACTTATTTTTCCCGTTTTATTCAAGTTGCGCATTAGTACCTTGTATGCGCCAACTTGAGGGGGAGTGTTAGCATTGTTATGGAGAGAGTTTTTTTCTTTAGTAGAGAGTTTTTTTTCTTTAGTTCAGGCTGGATCTTCCTTCTTTCATATTTGTATAATCCAGCGTGAGGGGAGTATTAGAATAATGTACACCAGAATACCGTGGGGGTATTCCGGTCCTTTTGGGGTTAATTTTATGTTATTAAGTGTTATTAGCTTATGTCGGCTATGTGGGTTTTAGTCCCACATCGCCTAGCTTCTATTATTTGTAACTTCCTCTCTATTATAAATAGAGGGGCCTTTCTCTCATTAATACAAGTCATTCCATTATTTTATTCCCTCTCTCTGACCCATGGTTCAACCAACATAACCCAACCCTAGACTTATTCCGAATAAAACAAGCCTATTTCGGTGATGAATTTGCATCACACATACTGAAACATGATAAACTCCAGTTGCATTTGAGAAATCAATTACTGTAACGTGAGCATGAGGAAGGGAATCTTGTGATTTTCCCAATAATTATAAGGTGGAACATGCTGAAAATATTGTTGATTGCAAGATGTGTTTAGGATAGGTCCCAATGCATATATTTTGAATATATTTGGGTATCTTCACATAAACTTTATACCTGTGATCTGATGGTGAGTGACCATGCAACAGAAAGAGTTTGCAAAAATTCTTTTAGAAATCTAAAAAGGGTATCTGGTGGACGAGTTGACATTTGAGAGAATTAGTTTTATCCAAATTTTGCAGAAACCCTGAGAGGAGATTGAGGACATGCAGGGCATGGTGAGGTGTCCCCTGTAACAGACAATCAGTATCACATATTCATTGTGAAGAGGAAAGATGGACCCATTGTGATAAGATGTGGGTGGCTGTTTTGCACAAGAACATTATATGCATACATCAATGATATCTTCAGATCAGCTCAATGGAGTAACACAAAGGCACTCCAAGATCCAAATTGGGTGACTTAGATTCATTCTAATTTGTAGTCTGATTTTTTGTAATCAGGGGTATGATTTTCATTTTCTCATTTTAATAAGGGCAGAATTATAGTTTTGTTTTGTTATTTAAAAGTTTGGAGTTGATCTAGCTGTTAGAAGGGTCTTGTAGTAGTTCACGTGGAGTCTGGGAATTGTCTTTAATTTATTTTAAAAATTGAGCCTTCATAGTCCATACGTGAGCTGCAATTTAGGAATGTTAGTCTAAATTGCTTTCTATGTTGGAGTCCTTAGCTTGAAAGCTAGCTGTCTAGAGTTTTTTTTTCTTTCTTGGGTGAATAAATAATTCATTACCAAAAGGAGAGAATGATACAAGGAGCCCCAGAGAACAGGGGAAAAGAATAACAAAATAAGAGAGAGACAAAGCAACATAGAATCAGCCCCAATCCTCAGATAGGAGGTAGGGGGGCTGAAGCAAGGAGAGAGGGAGGCCCCAGGAGACAGCAATAAGCCTGTTCCTTGGGGGTGTTAGCACATTTGGAGGGGTTGAAGGGGACCTTACTATGGACTTCAAAAGCTATAAAGTCCCAAACTTGTTGGAAAGATCTAGAGTGGAGTCCATTTTCTGAGGTTGCGCTCCATCCAAATATGATAGATGGTAGCCTCAAAGGCAGGCTTGACCACCACATCACAGATAGTCTTCCCAGCACAAGTCAAGTCCGCCCAAATCCATTCCCTTGGAAAGGACAGAATCTACTCGAAGGCCAACACTTCGCCAGAAGCCCTTTCCAAACTGAAGAGGAGAAAGGGCAATCAAAGAAGAGATGATTGACATCTCCAATAGCATTCCAACAAAGGCAACAGGATGGGGAGGTAGGGATTTGCCGTGAATGAGGAAGGATTGCGTTGGGAAGCAGTTGGAGAAGGCCCGCCAAACAGTGAAGCTGTGGTGGGGAATGTGATCCTTAAATCAAACCAACTTGTGCCAAGGAGACAAAGGTTCATGAGCTCTTCTGAGGTCCCATACCGACTTGGAACTGAAGAGGTCAGAAGAAAAAGGGAACCAAACAACAATATCTCCAGAACCAATGGGCCTCTTCTGGGGACGGAAGGAAGTGCGTTTCAGATTGTGGTCAACAGGAGGGAGATAGAGGGTGGAGGAGCCCAATCACCATGATGAAGAATATCCATAACCAATAAATCCTTACTAAAGCCCATACTGTAAATGGTTCTGGCTCCGACTGAGAGGAGGAAAACACCCCTCAGGTGCAATGGTCAAGCCAAAGGCGAGTAGAGGCACCATCATCAATCAGGGAAGTAACGGCTCCATAAGCAAGAGGGTAGAGCTTCAAAATCTTTCTCCAGACCCAAGAGGCTATTATGTAGGTAATTGATTTTCTTTGGGATTTCTTTTTTCTAGTTATATGTAACCTACTCCCACACTCTCCAAATTTGACTTGAATGAATGAAAATTGATTGGTCATGGCTGCTGCCTAAATTGGCTTCTTTTCTCTCTCCTCCCCCACTGTGTTAGTTCATTTCCCTCTTCTCTTTCTTCTTCTTCGATATCTTTTCTTTCCCATTTCCCTCTTCTCATTTTCTATCTTAAGTCCCCCTTTCTTCTTCACCCATTTGTCTAAATTATCTTCTTTATATTAGATCGGGATCTTCCAAATTCTATCTCTCATATCCATTGATCACTTATTTGGATTATCTTCAATATTGTCAAAATCTGAATCATTAGATTTAGAGAATCAGATCTGAGATTGGTCAGCCTACAAGCTGGAATCTTCACTTGGGTTATTCCTATATTCTGTCTTTAGGCCCACAACCTGCAGGCTGGATCTTATGGCCCTGCATAATACAGCTAGCATTTTTTCCAACAGTGGGAATCAGATGTGTATTTAGAAAGTATAATAAACCTTAATTTCAGAGGTGGGGAAGACGATGTGGTAATGGTGTAGCTGGAATGAGGATGGAGAATCACAATGGGGGCAGGCATGGGTTAATGCATAACTAAGGCTGAAGAACCATAATTCAGCAACGTAAGAAGAGGGCTTGTTGGTCACAAGGGTCAGAACCGGACAGGGCTGTAATGTCACTCAGAGGGAGAAAACTAATGACTCCAAAAATATTAATCAGATGGCTGCAGAATTCAAGTCGGGTTTTCCTAAATGACATCCAAGTGATCTGCAAAGTTTCACAGAAATCTTCCTAATGGGGGACAGAATAGGAGAGGGGAAATCTGAGAAGAAATCAAAGGGGAGGGGGGGAAGAGAAGTGACCGTGAGAAGAAGAAGAAGAAGAAGAAGAAGAAGAAGAAGAGAAGAAACCTTGAGAAGAAGTAGAAGAAAGGGGGGGGGGGGGGGAGGAGTGCACAAGCACAACTCATAAACTCAATTCATCTTCATTCATTATCTTCATCATCATCTTCATCATACTTGGCCGAATGGCCTGTACAGCTCTTATAAAGAGAGTAAAGAAATAAAAAGACTGTTGATCTCCACTTGGGAAGACCAAACAACAAAGAAAAAGGAAACACCAACAGTTAGGCTGTTGGTCTCCATTGGTGGAGCATATCAATAGGCCTAGCAGCCCAACAGCTTTGACTCAACAAAAATAAAAGAAACTGAACCCAAGTGGGCCTGAACCGAAAATACATATGAACCAAAAATTATAATAGAAACTAACATGGGCCAGCAAAAGGGTACTCCAAATCAGCACCATAACCTATCATGAAAGAAATCTCCATCCATCAAAAGTGAATCCAATCCAAGCTGAAGTTGTTTGCGCAGTCTCTGTTGGTAGACTTTTCGAAAGTCTTTGGGAATGGGGCTGATGTCCTCATTAGGGGGGGGGGTCCACCATATTTCGCCTGCATCAACTTTCCCCCTCTTAAAAAAACTTGTCCTCGAGTTTTAATAAATCAGGGACTGATCTTGTATGACAGCAGGACTGATTTTTTTTTTGTTTTTCTTCACTGTACTGCAAAACTGTAACAGGAAAGAGGGGATAGAGAAGAAAAAGGAAGGAAGAAGAATAGAATGGGGAGGAGAGATCACAGGGAAAGGAAGAAGATGGGATCCTTCGGCTCTGATACCGGATAATGGGGGACAGAATAGGAGAGGGGAAATCTGAGAAGAAATCAGAGGGGAGGGGGGGGGGGGGGGGGGGGAGGGAGAGGAGGAGTGCACAAACGCAACAAATAAACTCAATTCATCTTCATGCATCAGCTTCATCATCATCTTCATCATCATCTTCATCATACTTGGCCGAATGGCCTGTACAACTCTTATAAAGAGAGCAAAGAAATAAAAAGACTGTTGATCTCCACTTGGGAAGACCAAACAACAAAGAAAAAGGAAACACCAACAGTTAGGCTGTTGGTCTCCATTGGTGGAACATATCAATAGGCCTAGAAGCCCGACAGCCTTGACTCAACAAAAATAAAAGGAACTGAACCCAATGGGCCTGAACCGAAAATACATATGAACCAAAAATTATAATAATAACTAACATGGACCAGCAAAAGGGTACTCCAAATCAGCACCACAACCTATCACGAACGAAATCTCCATCCATCCAAAGTGAACCCAATCCGAACTGAAGTTGTTTGCGCAGTCTCTGTTGGTAGACTTTTCGAAAGTCTTTGGGAATGGGGCTGATGTCCTCATTAGGGGGGGGGGTCCACCATATTTTGCCTGCATCACTTCCTTATCTAGCAGGGTGCGATTGGAATGATTTCAGGCACGGTTATGGAATATGAATATATGGATTGAACTATGATCTCGTGACCCGTATCAATGAAGAATGTAATGGAACACGAACTGTAAAGTTTGGAAGCGAACTGATCAGAACTAGAAGAGATGTCTCAAAAATTGACTAGAGCAAAAAAAATTAATATATATTCTGTGTAGTTTTGCACCTATAATCCTTGTCAATTGAGATCATTCAAGTAGCAGGTAACTCCTGAATGTAGCATATGGGGGCAGACTCATTCAAATAAGATAATCCAAGAATTTCTGATCCCCCCTACATTGGCATCTTTAGCATCATTAAGCAACTTTTTGCCTCCAGTCAATTTTTCTCTTTTGAACTGCTTAATTGGATAGTCGCCAATCTGCTCAATTACAAAGTAATAATTGGTAGCAATAAAAAGAACATTTAATAGATGTGTTAACCTTTTATGATTAGATTTCTGTAGGCATCATAGGCGGTGGGTTGCAGAGAAATTGGGAACTGAAGCTAGAAGCATGGAGCTCAAGTTCACGAGGAAAATTCTTTCACTTGATGCCAAAAATTATCATGCCTGGTCTCATAGGCAGGTATGTAAGTATGTTAAAAATGATCCCTTCATATATCTAATACTACATAACTGAAGAGTAAACTTTTGAGTGCCAAGCCATTCCTGTTAAATAGATATGGTACAAAGTAGCCCGTCATTTATTTTTATCTTTTGGGTGCCAAGTCATTCCTGTTAATTGGTCTATTAAAGACTGTCTTTAAGTCCATTTTTTGTGTGTAGTAGGCTCCTATTGGTCATTGTATGGCAGGGAGTACATACGATTCAGTTTCAAGCATAGTTGTCAAGGCGTCCAGGCGCTTTGGTCGACTTGGGTGCCTTGGACGCCTTGGTTGCCTACTTGGTGTCGCCATGATTTTTTACCCTCTCCAACGCCTTGGGTCGCCTAACCGCCGTGACAACTATGGTTTCAAGAATACACTCGACCAATTGGTGTTGACTTTTCAGAGTCCTTGTTTCCATAGCACTTGCCAAGCTTTATCATGATAAAATATATTAAAGAAAAATTGCTTGCGTTAGAGCTGCTGAATGGGCAGATTCCTTCAGTGTGTCGTGCATTCTTAGGTTACTTCCATCGGTTGAGAAGTATTAAACCGTACTTCATATAAATAATTTATGTCGCTCCCTGCTGATTGATGACCCAAGAGTATGCGCTGGTTGTTGCTACATAGATCATACAACCCGGGGTTCAGAATCCTGACTGTAGGTCACTATGGGCCCACACAAGTGATAAACTGCTAAAAAATTAAAAGTAATGGCAATTTTGTAATTTTGAGAAAATCAGGTCCGTAAGACTGAGGTAATAGCATAGGGGACAAATCAGGAATTAAAGCTGAAGGGAAGAGAAGAATTCTGAAATTTAAGATAGAGATAGAATAAAATAGAAACAAACTCAAGAAACAGGGTTTTTTTGGGGAATTTAATAATTATTGCCCTTATGAGGAATTAGAAGAACATATCTTTGTCAACCTCATGACACAGTCCAGCGGAAGGGAGAACCTGCTTCAAATGAGAGATCTCCTCCTTAAGAGGTCCAATAGATCTGATATTTTAGGTACTGAATTGGAACACCAAGCCCTATTGATTTAACAAAAATCAATCCCAGAAATCAACCAGCAATTGAATGATTTAAGTCTGAAATCTATAGTTGTGTAGGCAATGCCTAGATGTCCAGGCACGTTGGTCGCCTAGGCGGGGGTTTAGGCGCCTTGTTGGTGTCGCCTTATGTTCAGATCCCCTCCAATGCCTTGGGTCACCTAGACGCCGTGAGAACTACGTTGAAATCAAGAGCTGGCGGTAGGAACAAATCCAACAGTGGTTTCAGGCTTGGGTTTCACAGCAGAGATATTGATAAAGGCTAAAGACGTAGGGTTTAGGTCGTCCTAGAGTATGGAAGCAAACCTCAAAAATATCTGTCCAAACCTTGAAGGATCCACTGGGTTCTAACGATCCTTTTATCAACCCACGATACTGCCACAACATGGAAAATAGGAGGGTAACAGCAAATAAAATTTAAGAATCAGGAAGAAAGAATAAATGAATAAGAGAACAGAATGTCCATGAGTTAGGAGGAAGGTGGGAAAAAGGAATAATGGACGAAGGAAAAACAGAAGAGTCACGCAGTTCCCAGTCGTGAGAGTTAAAACACAAACTCAAATTTTGTTCAATATTCAATTTCTAATCCCATTAGGGTAGGTTCCATTCATATATAAAGTTAAAACTCCTAATTATGGAGTTGTAAATCAATTTAAAAACTAACACAAAAACAGTAATTCTACGTATCTACTTCCCCAATATAGAACAGAATTAAAAAGGAAACAAAAGAATGCATACTCAAACAAAATTAATGCCTAAATTTCCTACTGGACGAAAACCAGATTTGGATCCGGTTCGTCTTGGTCTGGGCTTCTAATCGGGTTTCTGTCGGTTTAAGAAAGTGCTACTGCATCAATTCCCCCGGTATTGAGATAAAATCGCCCTCGAGTTTAGTGGAAGGGCATGAATAGGAGAGTTGGGAAGCACTTCTCATGCTCCACACTCTTTTCACAAACTAGGTTTAGATGATGAGGAATTGATGGCACATCCTCTTGAAATATATGGGGAATAACCAACCCAATAGGTAGAACATCCATCGTTGCAGTAGAGTCTTGTTGTATTACCCACAACCTCATGTTCTTCACAAGAGGGTTTTACCCACTTCATGAACCACAATCTTTCGTCTTCCTCTGCCGTTATTATCTGTTATTCTTGTGTCTGTATTACTGGCGTTGTCTTTTTTGTCTTTGATCATACTTCCAATCAGTCTTTGAAAAACAATCATTTGTCATATATGGCAAGGCTTTAGGATACACAAATTTCTATCACGATTGACTACAACTTTTCATGCTTCCAACAACTGTCGGCCAACTTTAATAATACATTTAGAAGACACTCAAATAACTCACAAGAAGCACCATTGAAATATTGAGTAATTAAAAATTCGATGAAAACATCACCTTTAGATTTAATGTTGATCTCATTTGTCTTAGATAACATCTCCACCACAGACATGAAACAGAATTCTCAGTTCACCGTTCATCTATGAATAAAAAAAGCAGTTCTTCCATTGGGCAAACTATCTCTGGTCTTGAAAAATATAGGCACCCATGGCCATGTTAGGCTCTAATACCAATTAATGCAACATGGGATTCAAAATTTCTGACTGTAGGTCGTTATGGGCCTACCCAAGTGCATAGTTCTAAAACTTGCGAGATCTCGATCGAGTTCTCGGTTTTCTGTGAGGTCGAGACAAGACTTAATACGAGTTCGAAAAGTGCAATATCTTGGTCGAGTCTCGGGTCGACCCAGATCTTGATCCATCTTATCCTTTTAAAAGTATCGTAACTCGACAGAACTCGAGATTTCTCGATCGAGTTCCATCCAGAACCTCTTTTCTTCCCCTGTGACGGCTGTGAGCTTATTTTACCTCCGAATTTCAACGCCTCATGGTAACCGCGTCTTCTATACTCTAGGATAGGGGACTTGGAATATGTTGATGACAACATTTATATGAATGCTGTGGCAAACTATGTGCAAAATTACAACAACACTATGACATGGGAATTCTATGTGGATTTTGTTGGGACTGAATTCATTAATCAATCACATTTTATGTGACATTGTTAAACAGATTGATGTATTGTACACTTTAACATTTCTCATGCTTATTTAAGTTGTTTTACATTAATTGAATGCTTTGATTGCTTTCTATTACTAAATTATGTGTAGAGTAGGGTATTTTAGTACGTCGTCGCCTACCAACTTAAGGTTCGAAGTGAAACTCCTATTTGGACTTTGTTTTTGCAAAATCTGATAGTACCATTGTGTTTAAATTGCCTAAAATAAACTGAGTACCAAGTTTCAGACCCAAACTAGGTCTAAAACCCACTGAAACCAGGTTTCGAGTTGGAAATGCACCAACTCGACCGAGATCTTGAGATATCTCGAGTCAACTCGGTTTTCCAAGGGGTCGAGTTCTAAGTTTTAGTACCATGCCCAAGTGATATACTACTCAAAAATTAAAAGTAATGGTAATTCTGTAATTTTGAAACAAGTCAGGCCCTTCAAAGGAAGTAATGTAGTCCTAGATTGGTAGGAGACCAACCATAGTTGTCAAGGCGGCAAGGCGACCTAAGGCGGTGGAGGGGTGCCTAAGCGTTTAGGCGACAAGGCGTGTTATTTTTATTTCCCCTCTTTTATAACATATTTAGTATGCTACAATATGTGCCTTATATCATAAAAAATCAACAGTAAGCCACATCAAGTCATAAAAAATCAATATAGAACTAGGAGACAACAGAACTGAAGAAGCAAGCTAATGGAAGTTTGAAACAATCAAAACATACATTTGGTTTATACTATTCTTAGAAAATATGATTTTATCAATAAGTAATTAAACTGCTCTCGATTTAGAGAAATGTTATTGTTCTCTAAGAATTTTGACTGATCAAATGATTTTATTTTTACATGAGACTTTTTGTATTATGTAGAACACAAAACCAGCTTTCCAACAAATCCAAGATTGCTTAAATCTGATTTATATTGAAGGAGTTATGTTTCGGTCAAACCTTATTTGGTGTGCGTAAATGCTGTCAAAATCGCTTTGAATGGAAATATTTTATTAAATATCAAAACAAATGAATATTTTACCGCAATTTGGGTTTTTAGCAATGTTTTATCATATTGAGATTTATGGAATTTTTAAATCTGAGAAAAAACTCAGCATTAGAAAGTTGAAAATTTCACCTACCGCCAAAAATCCAGTTTTTTGTTCTTGAATTGGGGGTTTGACTTTTTATCCTTTTGGAATTTAGTTTTTTAACTATTTTTATTGGATTCAAATATGGGTGTATTTGCTTATTTATGAATAATATCTAATACAAATATAAAAACATTTACGTAAATGTTATTTGGCATAAATAAATGCTAGAACCTGGTCTGATACCAATTAAGCTAGTGCAAGGTGCCCTACACTATGGCGGTAGTCGCCTAGGCCCCTAGAGATCCGCCTGGAAGCCTAGGCGGCGCCTTGACAACTATGAGACCAACCAGGAGCCAATCAATCAGGATCTGTTATGAACAGGTAAATCAGCTAGGTCAAAATAGGGTTTTGTGAAATTAGGGTTAGGGTTTGATGTTAGGGTTAGGTTAGGTAAGTATAGGGGAGTCTAACAATGAAGGTCCTTAGATGATTTGATGGATGGAAATATGCTGATTTGAATTAACAACAATATATAGGGTTAGGGTTTCGGGTTTTTGAAAAGAGTAAAATAGGGGAATCTAAGGTTTATGATGAGAATTTGGGGAAGGGCTTTGGATCGAGTTTCCCTAGGAGTGAGAAAGAGATTTGGTCCAAGTTTGGGCTATTTCTGATGGTGGGTTTGATCTATGGTAGTTTTAGGGTTTTTGGGAATTGATTTGAGATGGGGGAAATTAGGATTTCAGTGATTGGAAAGGGCAGCAAGGGAGATCGAGTTCTCCTTATGGGCAGGGGGTGTTGTGGTTGAAGTTTTGATGGCTGGTTAGGTCTGTGGGGAATTTAGGGTATGAGAAACTTGAAAATAATAAGGAGGAAAGCTAGGTTTGGGGTTGTAAAGGATTAGAAGAAGGATGGGGATGGGGATGTCTCAAACTTACTGTAGTTGCAGATTACTCTTTGCAGCAGCTTGTTTGAGGATGAAATCTTCAAGTAACTTGAAGGAGAGCTTCAAAAGAACCACCCGGGTTTCAGACTGCAAGGTATCGATTGGATCAAACACTAATCCCACCAGTCTTGATCACACACAAGACAATCTTCAGCAATGAAGAACAAGTTGTAGAGCAGCAGCTCAAAAGAGAGAGATTTTTCAAAATTCAGAGGTGAGAAACCTCTCCACCGAATTCCTTTATTTATAGTGGCCAAAGGCCCAATTCCTATGCAGCCTATGAGTGTAAATACTCCTAGCCAGCTAACTCTAATATCACCTCCCTTGACTAATTCATGGGAGCTGTGGACCCAAAGAAAAACATAAGTACATTAAATAAAAAAAAAAGTGACTTAAGTCACTTAAATTGAATCACCGGTTCAATTTAAAACACTAAAATATGAAAATAAACCTAGTATAGAAGATAATCCCGTATGCAACCTATGTACCCCTACTTTAGGTCTATAAAAGTGTTCTATTACATTGAAAACCCATGGGACCAAAAGGCCCAACATGTATATAACTTAACCCTAGACTTATTCCCATCAAAATAAGACTCTTTTGGTGATGTATCTGCATCAGGAAGGTAATAGAATAGGGGACAAATAAGGAATTAACTCTGAAGGGAAGAGAACAATTCTGGAATTTAAGATAGAGATGGAATAAAATAGAAACAAACTCGAAGAAACATTTGTCAGCCAGAGGATATAACGAGTTTTGAAAAAAAAAAAAAAAAAGGCACTGTAAGCGTTGTATGCTTCGGGTGACCAAATATGAAATTATGAACTGGTACCATAGGCTTTTTGATGGCGAACGAAGTGAAAAAAGCAATCCATTGAAAGATTTGTTACCGCTCACTAAATTCTGTCCTGTAATTTGGAGACGAGTAGGGCTCTTAAGAGGAAGGTAATAGAATAGGGGACAAATCAGGAATTTAACTTCTGAAGGGAAGAGAACAATTCTGGAATTTAAGATAGAGATGGAATAAAATAGAAACAAACTCAAAGAAACAGGGTTCTTTTTGTGAATTTAATAATTATTGCCCTTACGAGGAATTAGAAGAACATATCTTCTTCAACCTCATGAAACAGTCCAGCGGAAGGGAGCACCTGCTTCAAATGAGAGATCTCTTCCTTAAGAGGCCCAATAGATCTGATATTTTAGTACAAAATTCAACACCAAGCCCTATTGATTTACAAAAATCAATCCCAGAAATCTACCAGCAATCAAATGGTTAGTTCTGAAATCAAGAGTTGGTGGTAGGAACAAAACCAGCGGTGGTTTCAGGCTTGGGTTTTGCAGCAATGATATTGAGAGGGGCTAAAGAACTAGGGTTTAGGTCGCCCTAGAGTATGGAAGCAAACCCCAAAAAATCAGTCCAAATCTTGAAGGATCCACCAAGTTCTAACTATCCTTTTATCAACCCACAATACTACCACAGCAGGGGAAATAGGAGGTAAGAGAAACCAAAATATAAGAGGCGGGGAGAAAGAATAAAGGAATAAGAGAACAGAATGTACCTGAGATGGGAGGAAGGTGGGAGAAAGAAATAGAAGAGGGAAGAATGTAACAGTCACACAACTGTCAACCGTGAGAGGAAACCTTAACTCAAATTTCATTCAATATTCAATCTCTAATCCCCATCGTAGGGTTACATGTTACATGCATAAAGATAAAAACTCCTAATTATAGAGTTAGAAATCAATGAGGAAACTAACACTAAAACAGGACTCCAACGTATCTACTTCCCAAATATAAAATAGAATAAAATAAAAGATCACCTGATCAACCCAAATTAATGCCTAAAAATCCTACTGAACCAAAACCAGATTTTGACCTGGTTTCTCTTGGTCTGGGCTTCCAAATGGGTTTGTGCCGGTCCAAGAAAGCATTACTGCATCAGCTTGTCATTTATTTTTAATTTTTTGGTGTGAGGCCTGTCCACTTATTAGGGTTGTTGCTAGGTGCAATGGTAAAAATTTGGGACTACCGTTCTGAAGACGAGGGTTCAAGTCTGAGGGGACACATTGGGAAAAAAAAATTCCTAAGTTGGGACCAATTCTAATCTATCCCTCCTGAAACCCTGCAAAATTGGGACTTGGTTATGGTTATGCAGTCTTCCGATTTAATTGATGTATTAAGGCTATATAGTTAAATTGATTTGTTTCTATAGTAGACTTCTATTGATTGATATATGGCAGGGAAGCCTGCGATTCAGTTTCAGGCATACATTCAGCTAATGAATGTTGACTCTCAAAAGCTCTTGTTTCTATAGCAGTTGGCAGATTTTTGGTACAAGGGTAATTCCCACCCAACCCATAAGACCCTTTCTCAGATGCAGATAAAACACAGAAATGGGCTTATTTTAGTGGGTTGGGTTCTATACATGTTGGGCCTTTGGTCCAAGGGGTTTCTTTGTTATAGTCCACTTTAATGGGCTTAAAATATGGGTAGGAGGAATGAATACGAGAGGGGTTTTCAAAAAAGTTCGTGTCAGGCGAGAGTGAGGGGAGTGCACGTTAGGCTATGGTGGTGAAGGCTAGGGTTTGGAGTTTTGCGAACTGCGTAATGGAGGGTCCCCCTCCTCGGGAGGAGCACCTACCTGATCCTCCTCTTCGTGGGGTCGCCTCGGGTGGGGCTGCTCCCTCTTTTGCGACAGTGGTGTCTCGTTCGTTGGCCCCTTCTTTTTCTGCAAAGTCCTAAGTGGACATCTCGGTGAAGCAGCCATCGTCTTTCTATGGAGAGCCTGCAGTGTTCTTCTTGAAGGAGGAAATCGATCTCTTAGAGCAGGCTTTTTCGACCACGCTGATCGCCAAATGCAGTCATGGAAGACCTTCGCTGCACGCGATTAAGGCTTTCCTCCATAAGAATCTATTTGTACAGGGTAATGTCGTGGTCTCGACATTGGACAGGCGTCATGTCTTACTGCGTTTCTCGGCGATGGCAGACTTCGTGAAGGTATGGGTGAAGGAGCAAGTGTGTATTCAGGGGTTTCTCTTTCGGTTCCTGAAGTGGTCGTCTGCGTTCGTTTCTGGTTGGGAGTCACCCCTGGTTCCTGTGTGGGTCTCGATGCCGGGCTTGCCCATTAATCTTTACCAGGGTAATTTCCTGGCTTCAATCGCTGGTGCAATAGGGAAGCTCTTGAAGGTAGATGGCGCGACTGCTGCTGTTACAAGGACAGTTGAGGCTAGATTCTGCATGGAGGTTGATCGCAGGGGTGAGCTGCCATCAAAGGTTTGCATTGGGTGTGGAGCTGAGGGTTTCTACTAGAGGGTGGTCTACGAGAAGCTGCCTGTGTACTGCGCTAGGTGTTCAGAGTTGGGCCATGTGAAGGAAGTTTGCAGGAAAGCTCGATCGGCAACAGGGCCTGCAACTCAGCCGGATGTCACTGCGAGCTTGCGGGAACGACGTGTGGAAGTTCCAGCGCTCCATGCTCAGACTGGCAACAGGGGCAGCAATGGAGTTTGTGTTCCGTCTGGGGAAGGAACTTCTCGAGGTGAGGAGAGGAGGCTGTCGATGACTGCCTAGTGACAAGGAGCCCATAAACGGTCTGGCCGATGGAGGCAACCTGGTGCTTGTGCAACGGCCAGGGAGGGTGCGACGGGCGGTGTTGAGGAGGATCGTCGAGAGCTTCCGGTGAGTGTCCCTACCATTGGAGAGCCACGGGTGATCGAGGAAGGATTGGCAGCAGGGAATGTTGCGCTGCCGGTGCCGGAGGGGATGACGGGGGTTCAACCTTTTGCCGTGGGAGCTCCTTCCTTAGAGGAGGCTCCAATCGTTGTGGCTGGAGTTGGCGTGAATAATGGGCAGTGCGATTTGGGCAGTGACTTGGGGTTTGATTTGCATTCTCAGGAGGATTTAGGGGTGCGTGAAGGTGAATCTGAATGGGTGCCCAGGGGGTCAGCTGCTAGTGGAGGTTGTTCGCAATCTGTGGAGGAGCACTCTGCGGTTTTCTTTCGACACAGGGATCCGTCTAGGCGAACCAGGGACGATTCCCCGGTGGTCGAGTTGCCTGTTCCCACCTTGGACCGAGAGGCCCTGTTGGAAAGTTTTTGAAGATTCAACGCTGTGATCGAAAGCAGAGTTCGACGAACAGTTGAAAGGCTGGGGGAGGAAAATAGGCAGCCTTCGGGGGCGAGGGCAGAGAGACGAACACGGCAGGTATCTACTCGTGCTATGCTGCTCAGGGCGGCAAAGGTTTACAACAGGAAGACAAGGCGGGGTAGGCCAGCCAGGGTGGAGCCAAGCCAGCGTATCACAAGATCCATGGGATCGATAGAGCCACTCCAAACTGTTTCCTAATGAATTGTTTGTTTTGGAATGCTCGAGGAATAGGAAACAAGCCAACCTCAAGGCGGCTGAAAGCTTTAGTGAGTTAGCATAAGATTGACGTTGTTGCAAATGCAGAACCTAAAGCACAGAAGACTAAGGGGCAGAAGGTTATGAGAAGGATTGGGCTGGATTCCCTGCATACCCTGGACAGATTGTGGATTTTTTGGAGGGAGTCAGTGCAGGTAACAGCGGTGGAGGAGCACAACCAGTATGTCACTCTTCGGTGTGTTGATGCAGGGGTGGGAAGCTTTTTCATTTCCTTTGTGCATGGTTTGTGCACGGCAGCTGAGAGGAGGGAATTGTGGTCTAGCTTGGAGGCTTTTTCCAGATCTATTGATGAGCCGTGGGCGGTGGGGGGCGATTTTAATGTGGTGGCTGCCCTGATGGAAAAAGCAGGGGGTCGCCCTGCTTGTTCTCACTCCCTTGAGGAGTTTGGCAGCTTTGTTAGTGGGGCTGGACTCTTGGATGCGGGTTACTCTGGCAGTATTTTCACTTGGTTAAATAACCAGGAGGGTACCAGAAGGGTTTTGGCTAGGTTGGATCGCTTTTTTGTTAATGCAGAGTGGGCTGGGACTTACCTACGGACTGAGGTCACTCACTTTAACCGGACTTGTTCAGATCATGCCCCTATTGGGGTATCCTTTGCAGTCAGTGGTGACCAAGGTTTTTCGTCCTTTAAGTTCCAGCAGATGTGGCTGTTACATCCGAATTTTATGGAATTTGTCAAGAGCCAGTGGGAAAAGCTGGTTGTGGGTTCTCCGCTTTGTGCTTTGTATCTAAAGCTAAATGGTCTTCGCGGTGCATTGCGTCATTGGAATAAAGAGGTGTTTGGCAACATCCATCAGAGGGTCAGGGATGTAGAGGACTGTGTTAGCAGGGCAGAGGCAGAATCGGATCAGTGCAACAGTGAAGAGGCTAGGGGGGCTTTGCAAGCAGCCAGGGAGGCTCTTCAGGGGTTTCTGCTGCAAGAGGAAATTTTCTGGAGGCAAAAGTCACGGGCAACCTGGTTGAAGGAGGGGGACCGAAACACGAAATTCTTCCATTCCTTAGTGAAGGTCAGACGGCCCTGACGGCTTCTCTGGGATTTTCTTCTCGGCCTGTTGGGAGTTAGTGGGGCATGATGTGTGGGAGGCTGTTTGGGATTTTTCTCAGGCGGGGCCCTCCCAAGAAGCTTTACGTCAGCCAATCTGGTGCTCATCCCTAAGAAGGAGAATCCGGAGGTGATGGCAGACTTTCGGCTTATTAGCTTGTGTAACTTCTCCTACAAGATCCTGGCAAAGATCATTACCACTAGACTGGCAGGGCTACTTCCGTCTTTGGTGGCAGAGGAGCAGGGTGCTTTTGTGCAGGGACGATGCATACATGACAACATTGCCATTGTCCAGGAGATGGTTCAAGACTTGAACCGAAAGGCAAGGGGTGGCAATGTGATTCTTAAGCTGGATATGGCCAAGGCTTATGACCGCTTGGAGTGGGAGTTCCTCTGGCTTGTCTTGGAAAGGTTTGGCTTTAGTGAGGCGTGGATTTCTCTGATTAAGAAGAGGGTCGAGAACTGCTGGTTTTCAGTTGTTTTGGGTGGCAAACAGTTGGGTTTCTTTAAATCTTCCAGGGGGGTGTGACAGGGAGACCCCCTCTCTCTCGCACTGTTTGTTCTAGCAGAGGAGGTGCTTAGCATGGGTTTAAAAGGATTGTTTGTTGATGGCCTGGCGGCCTACTATAGGCTTCCGAGGGGATGTCCAGGAATCTGACATAGCCTCTTTGCGGATGACACCATTATTTTTTCCAGGGGATTGAAGAGATCGCTTAAGCAGATTATGGGCTTCATCACCAAGTATGAAGGGTTCTCTGGCCAGCTGGTTAATAGGCAGAAGAGCTGTTATGTACTCGGCAACAAAGCTTCGATGGCTGCAACACATATGGTCGGGGTGGTAACTGGGTTCCCCAGGAAGTCCCTTCCTATCACTTACCTTGGAGCCCCCCTATGTGCGGGAAGAATGAAGATAAATCTTTTTGATGGGCTGGTAGGGAAGATCAGAAGTAAAGTGGCGGGGTGGAAGGGTAGGTTGCTGTCCTCTGGGGGTCGTGTTACGCTCGTGAAGCATGTACTCTCTTCCATGCCAATTCATGTTTTGGCCACTTTGGACCCTCCGAAAGCGGTCTTGCGCAGTCTGTACAAGATCTTTGCTGGCTTCCTTTGGGGCAGCTCTGAATGGGGCAACCGCAGACACTGGGTAAGCTGGAAGAAGGTTTGTATGCCTATGGCGGAGGGGGGACTTGGTGTTCGACTGCTACAGGATGTGGGGACTGCTCTCAGGTTGAAAGGGTTTTGGAAGGTTTTGTCAGAGCATACACTGTGGAGTGAATTTTTCAGGGCTAAGTATTTCAAAAATTTGCATGTCACCTTGGCAGGGCGGGTTGGGACTGGATCTAAATCCTGGCGTAGCACCATGGAGTTCAAGGGGTTTGTTATGGAGAGGTCCAGGTGGTTGATTGGGGTTGGCAATAACTCATTCTGGCTGGATAACTGGGAGGGAGTTGGCCCTCTTATAGACTTCGTGGATAACGGTTTGCTTGTGGATGTGAACCTGTGTGTTAAAGATGCGGTTAATGATGAGGGGAACTGGAAGGAGGAAATCCTAAGCCTCATCGATTCAGAGGCAATCAGGGACAGCATCAGGTCAGGAGACTTTACACTCTCTAACAGGGATGATTTGTTGATTTGGACTCGGGTGTGTGATGGCCGTTTCTCCTCTAGATCAGCATGGAATGAAGTCAGGCAGAGGGACTCTGAAAGATCCTTTGCTAAATGGATCTGGAATCAGTTGGTGCCTTTGAAGGTGGGGTTTTTTGCTTGGCAGCTCCTTGTGGGTAAAATTCCATCGATGATGCTCTTATGGCCCTTGGCATCCCCTTAGCATCTAGATGCAATTGTTGTGGACAGCCAAGGAGGGAAACTGCGGACCACTGTTTGGGCGCTGGCAGAACGGCAACGAAGGTTTGGGAGTATTTTTCACGGCTTTTGGACATCCCTTATTTGCCCACACAGGATGTCAGAAGTCGGATTTTATTCTGGCATGGCGCAGGGAGCTGCAAGAGCCGCAGTGGCTACATCATTGGCATATTGCCGGCGCTGATTGTCTGGGAACTTTGGAAAGAGAGGAATAACAGAAGGCATGAGGAGAAACGATGTAGTGCTGCCTCCATCATTGAGTGTATCAAGGGATGGATAAGGGAGGTGCAGTTTCCCCCCAAGGTTGGTGGATTGGAGTCCCCTAGGGATACCTTAATTCTTCAGTGCTTTGGCCGTGTGGCCCCTCGGGCAAGGATGAAACAGCCCCTTCCAATCTATTGGCGTTCCCCTTTGCGGTCCGTGAAACTAAATGTTGACGGAGCTTGTAAAGGAAACCCGGGGATTGGTGCGGGAGGAGGGGTGATTAGGGACCATTCAGGTATGGTGCTGGCAGCCTTTGCAAATTTCTATGGAGAGTGCACTAATGCCATAGCAGAGCTCAGAGCGTTAAGGGATGGCTTGAAATTATGCCAGGAGCTAGGATTTGCAGACGTGGTTGTAAATTCTGACTCGGCTACTACTGTAAGTATGGTCAACCTCAAGAGATGTAACTTATGGAAAGGCTGGTACTGGTTCCAGGAGGTTTTGGCACTGGTCATTCAGACGTGGGCCACAGTGTCCTTTGCCTTTCGGGAAAGCAACAAAGCGGCAGATTGGCTGGCCAGAAAAGCTTGTGATACAAGCGCTTCACTCACCTACTTCCAGGACAGCCTGCCTGGGGGGAGCTTTGCAAGTATCATTAGGGAAGACAAGGCTGGGTTGCCGGTTTTCAGGTTCTAGCAGGTTATTCTTTTGCTTGTATGGGTCAGTTCAATGAGGGTGTACCGGAGTGGTTAAGTGTCGGGAAAGGGGTAAGGCGGGATGTCCCCTCCTTGTATTCTTTGATTCTTTTGATTGATTAATAAAATTCTAGGGGCTGCCCTGGGTCCCAGTTAAGTTCGGGTTAAAAAAAAAAAAAAAAAAAGGAATGAATACGAGATTTACTTTATAAGTGTAGTTAGAGTCCTTCGTTTTTTTAATTGTTATTAAAGTTTTGTATTTGGGTTGGATTAGGTCTTGATGAGTCTAGCCTTGTTTTAAGCTGTTTTCCTTTATTATAGCTGAGTTTTAGTAGCAATGGTAGACTTTCTCCAAAGTAAGCTATTGGGTGGAGGGGTTTTGGGCCTAGTTTGATTACTATTTTGAGTTTTCTATTTAAGCATAGGTAAGGGCTATGCCTTGTACACAAATTTGATGAATAAAGTTTGGCCTTTTCCTTTGGTTCTGTTGATTCAGAATGCTCCCTGCTGTGGTAATTCAATAGGCTCCCTGATGGTGATTCCAAGATTGGGATACTGGTGGTGATTCCAGCCCTGCAGATCAGGTGGTGATTCCTTATCATGTCATAGTTGTCAAGGCGTCGTTTCAGGCTCCTTGGTTGCCTATGCGGGCGCCTTTCGTCTGGGCCCTCTCCAACGCCATGACAACTATCGATCATATCCAAGGATTTAAGTATCGGTATCGGGTATCGTATCGGTCAGGCGATTTTAAGAGACGTATCGTATTGTATCGGAGATACGTATCGATCGGTGTAGAAACGCATGAAAATGATCAAAATATACATGAAAATACACTATACATAATGTACTCCATATCTTATAAACATTACCATTTGTTTTAAAGTTAAGAAGAAAAAAAAAAAATTTCATTTTAAAGAAGGAATTTTCGGTTTTGGGTAAAAATGGTCAAAGAAACATGGATTTGAAACCAAATCTTTGTAAATGCATACAAAGAATGCAATTTCTATGTTTGTTTAACATATTCTCTTTGATTCATACCAATAATCAAAGATTAAAGCAAAAGATTCAAGTTTTTTTCAAAAAACTTACCTAACCCTTCAAGAACAGCTTTTGAATTCGAATGTGGGCTGTTAGATCCACCAAATGATGTGATTTCAGCTCCTCTAAGTTCGTTTTTGGCAAAGAATTGATAGCCCTCAAGAAATCTTACCCAAAAAACAAGTTTAAATGTGTTTTTGGAAGGGTTTCTCAAAGCTGGGAAGACCTTTTTTCCGCCAGGACTGCTAGAAATCGAGTTTTAGGTGAAAAGAATGAAATGACCATGTGTTTTTTAAGTTAACGATACGTATCGAGTCGTCTCGATATGTATCGGTCGATACATATCGAGACGACTCGATACGTCTCGATACATTTCGTTTTTTAACTATAATAAAATAATCTTTTTTAAAAACTCTCGACTGTATCGATACGTATCGATCGTATCATATCGTATCAGTATGTCTCGGTCGATACGTCTCGATACAGTCGAGACATTTGCATTTTAAAAAAAAAAGATACGTCTCGGCCTGTATCGTATCGACCACGACCGATACCGAGACGTATCGGCCGAGACGATACGATACGGACCGAGACTTAAATCCTTGATCATATCTTTTCTATTCTAGTTTCAGTTCTTTTTTTTTTTTTTTTTTTTTTTTTTTATAAATTAAAAAAAAAACCCTAAATTCACTTTCAATTCTGAAATCAGTTATTCTTCAAAAATTTCTGTATTTGATTTGGTTTTTTAGAATTGATTTCAGAAATACTGTTATGGATTCAGTTTCTGTTTATGCTCAGTTCTGCCATCGATTTTCAGAATCTTATTTTGAGCATGATTCTTCAAATCTCTGCTTTCTGAAATTGATATTCTAGTTCCGAGTACTGGTTTCTGCTTACATATAAATTGCTCATTATTGGTTTCCTAAAATCTGGTTTGAAGCCCTGAATCAGTTCTGCGATTCTTCAGTTTTTAAGTAACCTATTTTCAGTAGGACTACTCCATCAGTGAGCATCTGACCGTCATATCATTACTATACTTTGCAGAACTGTTCCATCCTTAGAACATTCCTCTCGACCAGGATTTCAGCCAAATCTGAATTGTGTTTTTCTGTTATTAGTTTTTCTCCTAATCTGGTTCTTATTCCTTTTAACCACAATCTTGCCGCAAACTGATCTCCCACTGGATCTTCACTGATCAGAATTAGCACTGCATTATCCTCCCAATTGAAACCCCCCAAATGAGGTGGGATTCAATTCGGGGGTCTCCGCTGTCAATAGCTAGAGGCCTTTCAACCATGCCAAGGGTGTTACCTCTGTACTTGGAAGACTTCATCATCTTAAAAATATTAATTAATTAGAACTGGTGAATGGTCAGAGTGCCCTTTTGTAACGCCCCCAAATCCGTCTAGGAGTTTAGGTTGTTTACGGTCCACAAGATCGATAGTCTTAGCGAAAAGGAACCGGAGCGTGAACCAAATAAAAATCGTCATAGCTTCAAATTTTAGTAGCAGCGTATCTAATCATAACCATTCATAAAAACACAACAGAAGTCTTTAAATAATCCAACAACATCTACCTTGTTACAGTCATCTTTAAAATTTTAAACTAACACCTTATTACAAATCTTCCCAAAAAGTCTCAAATTAATTCATATTCCTGAAATTTCAAACCTAATAAAATCACTGATATCCTCTAACAAAAAATATAGTAAGGTCCATCATTATCATCATGTGGCTCCTCCTCTTTGGTCGCCCATCCACCAAGTGTGATTTCAGGTTCTAAGGGCTCATTATCTGAAATTTGTAAGGGATAAGCTTCCAAAAGCTTAGCAAGTACACGACATAATAACCATTCGAGTATTCCAAATTAGAGACACTAATTGAGGAATAGCAGCAGTCGAGATTAGATAGAAATCATGGTAATAACGAAATAGTAGATCATAAACAAAGATGAGGTCATGCTATAAAATAATTTTCTCTTGAACATTTCCAATTAATTCTTGGTAAACATGAAATATGGCCCCGTAATGTGATACAGCCTTTAACCATTTCTAGGTTCCACCAATGCCAATTCTTATGGCTATCAATATATATCCTTTAGGATCATGACATGGTGCCCCATAACGTGATACGGCTTGTAACGTAATAAACCTTAAACAACATGTCATTACCATTAGGTGTAAATCAATAATTTCTTTTTTTTTTTTTAATCCAAATGTAGGAGAACATAACCCCCAACTCACAAAATAACATGCAATATAATTTCATAAGAATTCTCCCTTTAAACACATGCGTGAAAATACGTCACGATACTAATATTGTTATAGGAATTTAAATCATGACATGTTATATTCACCATATAAAATCACTATGGTAAATAACCAAAAGATAGGCTCCCCAAATCAACCGAATTACGATTAGAATAGCTCATAGGTTGGCTTAAGATGTATCCACATAAAATCAGCATTTTGATAGGAATAGATCATCATATATCAAATAAAAAATTTAGTAATTTATCATGGATCCAATAAAAGTTCATAATAAATTATACTGTAACACCATCGAATAGGGGACATGGATCATCATAGAATGAATCGATTAGAGAGTATGGATCATTAGAGACCAGATCAAATAGACACAGATTCATTGGAGGTCAAATCAAATAGAGCATAGATCATTGAAGAATAAATCAAATAGAGGATCGAAGAGGAATTAAGAATACAAGCATGGAATCATAAAGTGCACTTACACGTTTGAAGAAATCAAAATAATATCTTAACCCCTTTAGGTATACGGTCTTTAACAGCAAATCCAGTTTCTTCAAAGTCACACTGCCTAAGCTTGAAGGAATCTTCCAAGCTTGAGAAATCGATGGAGAAAAAGGTAAATCCCCTCCTTGATCTTCTTCTTTTTCCCCTTCTCTCTCTTCCACGACCTCTCTCTTTTCCTCTCTTTCTCGTTCTTCTCTGGTTTTCCCCTCAAGGCGTGGAGCGGCAGGTTATGCGTGCCCACGGTTGGCTTAAAAGGATTTCCCTATTATTCCTCTAATTCCCTCTAGGGTAGGAGTCCCTTTTTAAATTAATTTCTTTCTCCTAACCCCCACGATTTTAATCCCTTCTATATCTCTATTTTTCCTTATTTATCTATTTATTTACTTATTTAACACCACTCCCTATGATTTTGAAATCCTTACCTATTTTATCTCAACTTCCCCAAATTCACAAGGAATTTCCCCCTCTTCTTGTACGTGATGAACACTCCTAATTTGAGTCCTCCTCTCACAAGGTAGTTATCAAGTGGGGCCCACCATGCTTCCCAAAGCAAAAGAAATAAAATAACCTTATTTGCTACCCTCAAGAATCAATACTTAGACCTCTTTAAAACCTCATGCGAAGACAACCATCAAGCCAACTATGAATTTGATATTACATCAACCGAAAAATAAATACGAAATTTATAGATAGATCATCTCACCTCGAACATCCAATGATCGCGGATCAAAACTCAAGATCTTCAGTTGGCCGCCGGTTCACAATTTGTGACAGGTTGTGAAAAGTCCAAATTACCCTTTATTTTGACATGAGTATTACATAACAGGTTGGGCTTTAAATTAATTCCTCCATTATGCCGGGATATTACTCCTTTAGTGTGTCATGCTATCAAGGTATCAGTTACACTCAAAGAACTAACACTCGGAACTCAACCAGGTTTCGACCTTGGGAAAAACCGAGTTGACTCGAGATATCTCGAGATCTTGATCGAGTTGGAGCATTTTTTTTCAACTCGAAACCTGGGTTCGATGGGTTTTAGACCTAGTTTGGGTCTGAAACTTGGTACTCTGCCTATTCTAGGCCATTTAAATACAATGGCACGATCAGATTTTGTAAAAAACAAAGTCCAAATAGGAGTTTCACTTAGTGGGAAACTAAGACAGACACTTATGCCAAAAACCAGGACAGACTCAGGACAAACACTTATTATGCCTAACATCATTGAAGTAAATGTTTTTGTATTTGTATTTCATTTACTTAAGATATTATTCATAAATAAGAAAACCCCCCCTATTTGAATCCATTAAAAATAAAAAATAAATTCCAAAAGGAAAAAAAGTCAACCCCCGAGTTCAAGAACAAAAACTGGATTTTCGACGGTAGATGCAATTTTCAACTTTCTAATGCTAGGGTTTTTCTCAAATCTAAAAATTCCATCAATCTTAATATGGTAAAACATTGTTAAAAACCAAAAGTGCAGTAAAATATTCATTTGTTTTGATGTCCAAAAAAATATTTTCATTCAAAGTGATTTTGACAGCATTCGTGCACACCAAATTAAGTTTGACCGGTACATAACTCCTTCAATATAAATCAGATTTAAGCAATCTTGGACTTGTTGGAAAGCTTTTATGTGACTAAATGTCCACTGAAATTCCCAAAACCACCAGGATCTCAGTTCTGTGGCCTACCTCACAGTTAATATTCAAGTAATCATTAAGAGAATCAAAGTAACGCAACGGAAGATTAATACTATAATATAAACATCATTAATTGAGTTCTATGTTATAATGGTAGAGTCTATGTACCATACAGTTCTTCAAACTTAACATCCATTATATCTACATAATATTACAAGATGAATATTTACATAAAAGAGATTGTGTTAACATATCCAACGTCAACTACATCAAACCATAGCCACTGAAGGCACAACTGACACAGGCACATGCATCACCGTGCTCATCCTGCTCAGCTCCTCCAATGTTTGCTTCTTGCTCGACAACAAACTAGGATGAAGGGTCCACATCCATCATCGCCACACTACCTGTCATATCTAAAAGAGAGATATATTGAGCAGTGAGCTCCATGAGCCCAATGAGTGGAATCACACAAACAAACACATATAGTCCATAATTTATGCGTGATTTGATATTAACATCATCAACAATGCCTAACAAGCATAATGCCTAAGTTTCATGTTAAGTCATATACTACAACAACTTCTGTTGCAATGGAAGCCTGCTAGACACGTGTACGTCTTGCCCGACAAAACCCCTATGTTAACCCTAGCTCTCCCTCAGGTACGAGCAACTCCGTCTGCCATCTGAGTTCAAGAATAGTGCACAATTCCGTCGGTATCACTATCGGTTACCAACACCTTTCCCCTTGTTGGTAAGGGGTGTAGTGTAGGTATGCTCTAGCCATATGCATTCTAATCATGATGTAATGCGCATGATTGAAGGTATGATCGATGCCCATACAAAGCCATACCAACCCTCATACAATGATCAATATAAATGGTTTTCTATGCATAACCATCCCATGCTCATCTCTAAATCACAATCACATTCAATGCTTCTCACTATCAAACCCAAGATCATTATGCCAATGCAAATATATGAATCATATCACACATGATGCATGTTTCAACATATGTTTCATACATAATATAAAATAAATAAACACTCCATAAAAAGAAATCATTTCCCACTCACCTTCAAATACGTGAGAGTTCCCGCAAACAATTCCCAAAGTCCACCCTCGTGAGGCCTCACCGTAGTGTTAATCTCTAAGGAAAATAGTGTTTATTAGCTTAAAAGACTAAATGGTTAAACCCCAAGAAGCCCAGACCCTAATCAGCAAAACAGAGTTTAGCAGGGAGGAATCGGATGGTCAAGCACACAGGGACCAGACGACTGCAGTGAGCCTAGCTTGACCATCTGGTGGTTGCTGCAGTGCTCGAATTTGAGTAAAAAACTCAGGTGGTTTTGCCCCAAACGCCAAATTAGAGTGATAGAACAGGGGGGAAGATTATTAGTATGATGATAAGCACATATGAACTCAATTGAGCTTCAATTAGGAAGAATTAAAGCTCAACCAAGTTACAAAGGCTCAAAATAAGGGTTAGAATATAATTAGCGTAACCAAGAACAAATTCAAAGTCATAGTTGCTGAACTTACATTCAAATCAGTCAAATTAGGTTTATCATATAAAGCTTTCCAACAAGTCCAAGATTGCTTAAATCTGATTTGTATTAAAGGAGTTATGTACCGGTCAAACTTAATTTGGTGTGCTCGAATGTTGTCAAAATCACTCTGAATGAAAATGTTTTTTTGGACATCAAAACAAATGAATATTTTGCCGCACTTTTGGTTTTTAGCAATGTTTTACCATATTAAGATTTATGGAATTTTTAAATTTGAGAAAAACCCCAGCATTAGAAAGTTGAAAATTGCATCTACTGCCGAAAATCCAGTTTTTGTTCTTGAACTGGGGGGTTTTGACTTTTTTTTCCCCCCCTTTTGGAAGTTGATTTTTTAACTAGTTTTATTGGATTCAAATAGGGGGTATTTGCTTATTTATGAATAATTACTTAAATGATATTAGGCCTAAATAAGTGTCTGTATCCCAAGGTTTGCATAGATAGGTGTCTGTATACCAAGATTTCCCACTGAGATCTCAAGTTTTAGCATTCATATAAAGGAGTTTGGGTCGAGATCTAGACGAGATATTGCACTTTCTCGTTTCGTATGCCATCTCATCTCGACCTTGGGTAAAACCGAGATTTTCATGAGTTTTAGTACATTGGTTATACTTTGTTTTACCTTCGCCAAAATTATTTGACTGAATGTTCTAAACAATCCAGTATATTGCAATTTTTTAAAGATCTGCATGGAAATAGAAATAAAAATTAGAATATGAGGCACTGTTCAACTGATTTCAGTGGTCTTAAAATCCAAACACTATTTTTTTAATGCATGGCCAGGTATAGTATTGTCAGCATCGTTATTATTCTTGTTCTTATTCGTACAGCATTTTTATTATATTATAATCAGTATTATTGTTATTGTTGATTCCATGGATCCATGTATATGACTTTCATTTGTAAAAGATTTGATAGATGAGATGTAAAACAATTTCATTGACTCAACCGTGTCAGATTCTTTGAGCAATTTACTTGAGAATAAAAGAAGTGTTTCTTTCGATATGAGAATCCATGGATCTTAGCTTAAATTACATTAAAGTGGAACTGCGGACTAACAAAGAATGTGTTGCATGCAGTGGGTTCTTCAGGCCTTAGGTGGGTGGGAAGATGAGCTTGATTATTGTCTACAGCTCCTCGAAGAAGATGTTTATAACAATTCAGCGTGGAATCAGGTATGGAAGAAATGTGAGGCCCCTGCTTGATAGATGTTAAAAAGTGTACCAAGGGTGAAGTAGTATTTGTGGCATGTGCACGGTTTGTGCAGTTTCCTCAGCAGTCGGCACCTGATTTGCACATTGCTTTAGCTGTTTAAAATGTTTGGATTTCATCTATTGGATCTCTTGCATGCTTAGTGTTGATCATAATAAAAACACTATCAGCACTTAATAAAAGAGTTACAGCATTGCCATCTTGTCAGACCCATTTTCAGCATGAAACCTCTAGGCTCTCTACCAAAAGAGGTTTACTTACCTGCATATGTGCTACATGTAAGTTGTGCTTTATTATAGATCTTGGTGTCTATTAGACATGGATGTTCTGGCCATTATCTTGATGATGTTTGGCTACCCCATAAAAAATAAGATCATTTCATTCCATTTTCTGTCATTCTGGAAAAAGCCTATCCCGAATGTGTGCGAGTGCTAAAATTTTATGCATAAGTTCTATTATCTGTTATCATTAATTCATTATTGTGATGACATGATGTTTGATGATGAACTATTGGAATCTTTAAAAACTAATGAGTAGAAGATTTAATCCTATGTGTTTGGGAGATCCTCTTATCTACTTGTAAACAAAATCAGTTTCACACATTTGAACACAATTTTTGATGAGCTTAGACTAATTGGTGTTTTTTAACAGAGATATTTTGTCATAACAAGATCTCCTCTTTTGGGAGGCTTGCCAGCCATGAGAGAGTCTGAAGTAAGATACACTGTTGAAGTCATTCTATCGAACCCTGATAATGAAAGTCCATGGAGATACCTTCGAGGCTTATACAAAGGTGACAATGAACTATTAGTCAGTGACTCTCAAGTGTCTTCTCTCTGTCTGAAGGTTCTAAGTATTCGAGGCAACACTTTTGCCTTGAGCCTGCTGTTGGATATACTCTGCCATGGTCTCCAGCCAAGTGAAGAGTTAAAAAGTGTAGTTGAAGGTTTGACCAATTCAAATTCAGATTCAACTGATTCAAACTTGGCAATAAAAGTTTGTTCTGTGTTGGAAACTCTAGATCCAATGAGGTCAAACTATTGGGCCTGGCGCAAGGCCAATCTTCCATCTCATGCCATAGCTATTTGAGATTATGAGAATTGAGCTTTAATTGTCCATCATGATCTGTAGTATTTATTTTATAGTCATTTTGTCTATTGGGGCCTTTTGCTGATAATTTATTCCTTTCAGTCAAGAATATTCAATGGAAACACTTTTCTTGTGGATTTCATTGTAAGCCTTTTCTGACTTTGCAGCAGTTTGTTGTTTTCATTACCTTTGATATTTGTTTGATACTATATGTAGTTCTCACTCTTTGAAATAGTGACATGATAATTACTATCCCCTCATGTGTTTGATCGAATATCCATATCTTACATGTTTGACGCAATGTGTTGAACCTCAAACTGGATGTGGGCGGTTGGATTTCTTGATCTGGTACCGGGGTCTCCTTCAGGTTGGGTCAGTATTTGACCCAAAGGTGAGAAAATACAGGTTAGAGCTGTTTGATCTGAACAGTGTTTATTGACCCATTCTATCCATATCAATCAATTTAGCACAACCATAGAGTACAGATCAAACTGACACATTGTCCATACATCTAGTTATTGCTTGTCCACATTGGTGGAAATCTTTATTTCTGTCATGATGGATCGGCTGGAAGCATTTCCTTCTGCATTGATTTCTAGTGATCCACTAGGGAGTTGACAAAACCATAGGCTTCTTTGCTGGTTAGTGGATACATGGAATGTTAGAACATGAGCTACCATATTTATTGTCTATTATCATGCTTTAATTGTTATTAGACTTAAAGTGTAAAAGTAGTACCCTTTTTTTTTTTTTTTTTGGTTAAAGGTAAGCAAATAATAGATTAATTAAAAAAGTGATGTACATGTTTAATCTCCAGGCATACCCAGATGAAAAGAAAAACCACCAGTCTTTTAGCTACTGTCCTTAAAAAGTCTGGCCCTATAAGCTAAGTTGTGAGCAGGGAAAATAAATTGCGAGTCCCCGGACCTCAGCTTCTTGTGAACTTCTTGTATTGCCAAAGTTTATAGAATGTTGCAATAAATTGTTGGTTAGAAATAAGTACATAACCCCATCTGCTTGCCATTGTGGTTGGTTCAAAACTGCTATAAAAAAAATTCAGTATTTGCTTTGTCCTTGGTATCAAGATTGAGGTAGAATGATGGTGGTGGTGGTGTGGTGATAGTGTTTTGGGGGGGGGGGGGGGGGGGAACAAGTAGGGTCTTTTAAGGCTAGAACCTTGAAGGTAGTCAGTTTTGATGCCTAAAGAACCTTCTGCCCATATCCTTTTGGATAAGGAACATGAGAGTTGTATATGCCACTCAGTTTTGACTTCTAGAGAGAGCACAATGGGCACTAATCATCAATATTCTTGAAAGCTTTTATTTTAATTTTGGTAGTGACTAGTGAGAACCCCAACAAGAACTTTCCAAAGAATTTTATTTAAAAAAAAAAAAAATTTGGATGCAAGGGTAAATTCCAAATTTTTTTCCATAATAATTTTTCTTGGGGATAGGGTTAGCCTATTGAGATGCTTAAGTGCGTTGTAGCAGATTTTGTTGAAAGGAAATATTCGGTGGTATGTGGTGGGATTATAAGCTTGGAAGCCAAGGATCGTTCCAAATGTTTGTTGAGTTCCCATCATCAATCCGTTGACAAAGAATTGACAACAAGTTGGGCCAAATCGTTCGTAAGCTGTTCCAAGTCCGAGATCCTTTTAAGTAGTGGAATGGAAGGGTTCAAAAGAGGCCTATTTCGGGCATATTTGGCCCGTAAGATATGAGACTAAAGATCGTCAGGTTGGATTAGGAAACACCGTACTAATTTGAAGAGGAGGGCTCTATTATGAGTATAGCTTGATCTAATTCCGAGTTCGCCATTTAGGTTGATAGATTTTGGACCATAAATAGGACATAATGTTCGTTTCTTTTCTAAGGATCCTGTCCAAAATGATGCACTGATAGAATCAAGAGTGGAACACAAGGATTTAGGAAAGAGAAAACAAGACATTTGGAACGTGGGAATGGAGTTAAGAATAGATTTGATTAGTACCGTTCGTCCTGCCTGTGATAAAAGGTTGCATTTCCAATTAGACAGTTTCCTTTTGATACGAATGATAAGGTAGGTGGTTCAAAGATTGGTTTTTTTTTTCTTCTTTTTTTCTGAAAGAACTGAAGTTTAAAAGATCCAAAGATCAACTATCAAACCGAAACCTAGGTTACTCTTGAGCATTCCAAGATATGTTAGTTGATACAAATTCCGGATGGCCATCCCAAAAATAAGAATTCCTTAACCGCATAGCATTTTTTCGAAAAGATTCCACTACTAAATTTACTTTTCTATAACAATTGGTTATATTCCAATTAATAGAGGATAAAAGGTTTAAACTAGAGAACATATTAGATTGAGATAATTGCCTAATGCATTTGTCTGCAACATTCTCATGAGGTAGGTGATATCCATTGCCGAATTAAAGATAAAAAAGAGCAACCCAGTGCACGAGACTCTCACTACTGTAAGGTTTGAGAGGGGCAAATGATAGTTTTCACATAATTGGAAGAAGCACTGAGAAAAAACCATTGTGTACCATGGATCAAGTCCGAAAGCTTCTTGGCAAAGTTGTGAATAATTGAGAATGAAGGCCTGAGATATCATGTTAAGTAATAGTTACAAAAGCTTTTAATTTAGTTATTATGATTTGATTTGATTTTCCTTCCCTTTCTTTTATTTCTCTTGCAATCAATGAGTTAAAAGGGAAACTTGGGTGTCCTTGAAAGACACAAACATTATCCGGAAACAAGTTGAAATGTTTAATGAAGAGATACAAAATATAGACATTAAACGAAATAAGAGAAGTGAAAAACTTAAAAACATTGTTCACCATGTTGGGGTGGAAACGACTCTCTTTTTGAAGTGAGCACCTTATGAATTCGTATGCACCACACAAGAGCATATGTGTAGGATCAACGAGCACAAAAAAGAAAAATAAGCATAAATAAGTGACAAAAGATTTATGTTGTTTAACAATACCGCTTACATCCACGGAGTGAGACAATCTTCTACTAAGAACAAGAGAAGAAAAACAATATAACTTTGTACACCCCTTTCTCTCTTCCCTTTCTTACTTGATCACACACTCTCTCTCTCACAATCTTCCACTAAGAACAGGAGAAGAAAAACAATACAACTCTGGACACCCTTTCTCTCTCTCTCTCTCTCTCTCCTGGTGTCTTACACCCTTAGCTTCTCACTTCTCTATAGTGTCCTCTATCTTGTTACTTTCTCTTTCCTTAAAGAAAACCCACTACACACTTCTTCCAAAGTCTCTTAAAAAAATTCACCTAGCTTAATGACTTTAATCACCAACAACTTCCATTCTCTTCAAAGGCTCAACCTAGTTAGAGACACCAATCTTCCACTCTAATGAACAACCCGACTAGATCATTGAACCAATCTATCTGCCAGTCTAGATAAAATCCACCAACCCTAACAATCTCCACCTTGAAGATGTTGAAAAATTGAAATGCCATCGATCATTTTTCTATATTATCAACAAAAGAAACCTTACACATGTTCCTTCCAACTCGTGCACTTCGTTTACATTCAGTCATTGGGGTAATGAAAATACCGTTAGCTGTTGTACTCCCAACAATTGATATAAGCTTTTACATTCTTCTCCTTTCATCATAAGTACACATCCACGTGAGACCTTCATTACTCCATCAACAATTGAAGTCTTAAATCCCATGGAGTCCAATCGACCAATGAAGATTAGATTTCTATGCATTTCTAAAACATGCTTCACATCACCAAGAGTACGAATTGCTCCATCAAACATTCTTATCTTCATCAGTCTCATACCCTTGATATCACGTACAAATAGATCCATTACTAAGTGACACACTTCCTTTGATCTCTTGGAACTTGTCAAAAAAATTCTTTCTTAGAGTAAACATGAAAAGAATTTTCAGAATCTAAAATTCTTTCATCACATGAAACAATAACCATAACTTTGGAAGAATGTGATTTCTTCTCTCCTTATTTCAAACACTCCCTCTTCATGTGCCCAAATTTTCTACAATACTACCCTTTTTTTGTTAAAAGAAAAGACGACTCACCATCTTCCCTAGGATTGAAAATAACACCTCACTGCAATCCGATCCACTATACCATTAGATTCATTCCTTATGCCTCAACTCAAACACCTTTCTCCTCCAACTACCGGATTTTGGCCACTGCTATGTTATCGAATGAAGTTCTAGCAGCAAGGAACACAAAAGAATTAGGCTTCTTATATTTGCACCAATATGTTTCTGCTGGCCTATGATATCGAATGAATGTTCTACCACCAAGGAGTACGAAAGAACCTAATGAAGTTCTACCACCAAGGAGTACAAAAGAATGAAGTTCTAGCAACAAGGAGAGCGAAGGAACTGAAGATACTTCTCTCTGCACGGGTTCAGAGTCTGAATTTTGAACTGAAGCTTCTTTTGTTTGCACCGGTATTTTCTGCTAGGTCCAAACTCTACAATTTCAAATTATGAGTACATTAGATTTTGGATGTTGTACAACTCATGAAGACCATTTTTGCCCCTAATCACACTTGCTTTGGGGCGCAAAAATGGAGATGGTTACAGATATTATGTGATATTGTCAAGTGGAGGGACTAAATTATAAGGAAACTATCACTACGAGACTAAAATGCTATATCCACTTAAGCTATTATTTTTTGTAATTATCTTATTTGAGAACTATAGATAATGTCATATAAAGATAGTTGAGTAGGATCCCACACTTGGCAAGTTGAGTGGTAACATGGTTTTGCAATCCTAAATCTATAAATAAATCTTAGGGAGGAGAAAAGGGTGCTCCATAAGAAATTAGTGGGTCTTTTTCTCTAGTCCCATGCATCACTCTCTCATTCTTTTCCTTTTTGTGAGTTAGGATTTTGAACCCTATTGACTGGAGAGTGCATTCTTCCGTTGCATATCTTGTGTAAGTGTTGTTCGAGGGATTACTGACCAGCCTGTACTCACTAGCGTGATCTAGTACTGACTGATTTCCTTATAGGTACTACGCTTATGGTGCAACATGTAGTCCCAAGTTCCTTCTGGAATGGTTAACAATTTAATTTGGCACCCTCTATTCCAACACTTATGTTTGGTGAAATCTATTGTATACTCCTTATTAAAAGAGTTGATTCTTTTGATTGGTAGCAAGGGAAATTGAAGGGAAGGGAAGGAAGTTTTAAAACTTAAAAAATAAATATTTGTAATCATTACCTCACATGATTATATAGCTAACTCCAATTTATTTTATAATTTAGCTATAAAAATTCATTTTACTTCGTATATATCCAAAAATAAAATAAAATAAAAATTACATCTAAAAAATATTGTTACTAAATACGGTAGGAAATTAAAATAATTTATACAATCATGTTAAATAAGGATTACCAAAATTTCATTTTTAGATGCAATGGTTAATGCAAGGGCACTAGGAGGATGGCCATTAGATTAGTTTTGGATTTTATTAGATGTTTTGTCATTAATGCTAATATTGGATGTACATATTTTGTTTAAGGGAGAAAGAATACTACCCGGTCTGTGCTTAGCGTGGCGACCACTTCCAGACACATAACCGCCTTGGGACACTTGAAAATGACCATCTTTTGACTCCATATAAAGGTTGATTTTTTCAGGACGCCCCAAGGCGATTCTTGCAAGCCCCTCTATTCCCCCTTGTTCAAGAAACTAGGACTATTATATAATTATATTTCTACGGCTTCAGAATGACCTTCAGGCATGTAGATTTATTGGGGATGATACTAACGAATTTTTGTTTTAAGTAATTCTTAGTTTGTTTTGCTAAACAACAAAAATTTCACTTTTCGATTTAAAAATTTTCACTTCCCTCCATTTAATTTCCCTTGCAAGCAAGCGGAGCGTTTTGAATTTGATGGGTGGGAATGGTCTATAGTCTACAGTGATGGTTCGTTACAGCTACTTCAGTTTACTGGTATCAGACATCGCCGTCGGTTTTTATTACCTGCTTTTAACCTCTGTTCTGCTTGATTTTTCAATACATGAAACCCATGTTTTATGCTCTTAAAGTCATGCTCTGGAAATTCTGCAAACCCGATTGTTGGGCTTGCTCACTTAGTGTTCGTGACTTGCTGAAAGGGACGATGAGGGGCATTGGGGTGAGAAGCAGAGTCCTTCAAAACCTGGGTCTGATTGAACTTCAGCGAAGTCGCTACTTCATTATGTGATCTTCAAAGAGGAAGACTTGGGGATGCATTATATTTCCAGATTAGAAATCTTGCGGAGGAAACCCTTGTAAGTCTTTAAAACTCTTTTTGTATTCCAGCTGAAATATTTCATTTTCTTGTTTTACATGGAAATAATTTTATGGGTTTTGGTCCCTTTTTGGGTCTTATTAATCTCTTCTATGTTCTTCTCTTCCTGTGTCTTCACGTTGATTTGCATCAATCGTTTGCGTTGTATTAAGAACTTCATATGCTACGGTGCCTTCTTTTATGCTTTCATCCTATTGTGTTCCACTTCGGGCCAGCGGAAGTAGCTCAGAAACAGTAAATGACGTTTCATATCAAATTTCTAGTTTGATTGGCCAATCAAAATGGGAAGATAACAAGTTTTTGAAGTCATTGGTTTCTCATTTAAGTCCTGATGTAGCTTCCAAGGTTATAGAGCTTCAAGGGGCTAATGTTGAACTCGCAGTTCGGTTTTTCAAGTGGGTCTGCAAGCAATCCACTTATTGCTATGATTTGGAGAACAGGATCAGCTTATTGAAATCATTAGTTTCAGCTAATCTGTTTTCTATTGCACAAAAGGCGATAATTTCAACACTTAATGGTTGTGGTAATGGAGAAGAGGAGATTGTTAAGCTAATGCGTGCACTTGATGATATGCGTAAGATGGGGTTTCGGCTAAACTATCCTTGTTATAGCACACTCTTGATGACCTTAGCTAAGTTGAGTATGGGCGTCCCAGCATTTTCTACTTATTCAAGAATGTTGGTTGATGGGTTTGTTCCTGATTTTATTGTTTACAAGACCATGATCAATGCACTTTGCAAGAGTGGGTTTGTACAAGCTGCTGAAATGTTCTTTTCTAGGGTTTTGAGGCTTGGATTTGATCTTGATACTCATGTTTATACTTCCTTAGTATTGGGAAATTGCAGGCAAAATGATCTTCCTGAAGCATTTCGGGTATTTGAGCTGATGTCTAAGGACGAAGGTTGTAGTGCCAATTCTGTTACTTACTCAATACTGATATATGGCCTGTGTGAAGCAGGTATGATTGGAGAAGCTTTTCAATTGCAGCAAGAAATGATGAAAAAGGGCTTTGCACCAACTATTCATACTTACACCATCCTTATCAAGGCAATGTGTGATAATGGTTCAATTTATAAGGCTTTAAGTTTGTTTGATGAGATGACTGGAAGAGGATGTAAACCAAACTTTCACACTTATACCATATTGATTGATATATTATGCAGAGTTGGAAAACTTGATGGAGCCACAGAGATGTTTAAAAGGATGCTAGAAGATGGCGTATTTCCTAGTGCAGTAACCTTCAACGCACTGATCAATGGTTACTGCAAAGAAGGTCGGGTTGTGTCAGCCTTTGAACTTCTTAATATGATGGAGAAAAGGAATTGCAAGCCTAACATCCGAACTTATAATCAGCTCATTGAAGGATTGTGCAGAATTCATATGCCCCACAAAGCATTGTTGCTATTGACAAGCGTAATTGATAATGGGTTGATGCCCAATACAGTAACCTACAACATTCTTGTTGATGGGTTCTGTAGGGAAGGTCATCTCGATATGGCTTTTAATATATTTAATTCAATGAAATCAGTTGGCCTTGGACCTGATAGTTTTACTTTCACTGCTCTTATTTTTGAGTTATGCAAACAAGGAAAATTGGAGCTAGCAAATGGGCTTTTATGTATAATGACAAAGAAGGGAATACATCCTGATGAAGTGACATATACTGTCCTAATTGACAGGTATTGCAAGATAGGTAAAATAGCGACTGCATTTATGATTCTCAAAGAAATGGTCAAGAACAGCTGTCCACCAACTTTTCACACTTTCAATTCATTTCTTGATGCTCTCAGCAAACAAAACATGCTGCTTGAAGAACATGCAATGTTTGGGAAAATGCTTAAGTATGGTTTAGTTCCTTCAGTAGTCACTTACACCATTGTGATTAATGGACATTGTCATGCTGGTGATATTGCCTCTTCTTTCAAAGTGTTGGAGCTTATGAAGCAGGCTGAATGCCATCCAAATGTCTATACTTATACTGTTTTGATTGATGGTCTTTGCAAAAATGGAAGAATGGATGAAGCAGAGATGTTTCTGTTTGGTATGGCTAGTTCTGGAGTGCTTCCAAATCGTGTGACATACACTGTATTAGTGAAAGCACATCTTAAGGCTGGAAGATTGGACCGTGCGTTTGACATTCTAGGTGTCATGATCAAAGATGGATGGCAGCCCAATTGTAATATCTATTACGCACTGTTGAAGGGGCAGCATTCGTCAAGCAAGGGTGTTGAGGTAAACGCAGCAAGTCCCAACCCCGATTTTGATAGTGAGTCATTAGTTTTGAAAGAGAAAGATGATGATTGGTTCTCCAATCAAGTCTTTAGGGGAATTGACATAGACAATGCTTTTAAACTTAGAGATAAGCTTGAGAAATGTGGTGGGCTTACTGCAGATATGTATAATATTATTATTATAGGCTTTTGTAAGGAAGGAAGAATTGCCGAAGCCGATTGTCTTACCCGAGATATGTTGAAACGTGGTCTTTTTCCTGACAAAGCTGTTTGTTCGTATCTTATTGAACACTACTGTAGGGAGTGCAAATTTGATTATTGCCTTGAAATCTTACATCAAATTCTTGGCAGTGGTTGTACACCACCGTTGTCATCATACAATCCTTTGATTGATGGACTTCGTAACCAAGGGAAGGTTCAAGAGGCACAAAAACTGATTTCTGACATCTTAAAACATAACGTTGAGAATGGCATTGCACTTTCACCAAATATAGAATTCCTGTTGAAGAGAGATGAGCCTGATGGATGTCTTGAACTATTAAAACAGATTGAGCAGCTGCATCAAAATGAGAGGTCAACAATTTAGTTCTTACTCTATTGTCAGCGCACAGCAGTTTGTGGGGTTACGGGATGCATCAAATAGCATGCATTATAAAGCTTGAATGATGAGGTACATGAAATTTTATTTAGTACTTTTTCCTTCTAGATTTATGAGAAAGTATAGAATACACTGAAAGCGAATTCTAGTTTGATACCTGTGAAAAACTTGCAGACTGGAAGCTTAAAAGTGGACTAGTGGAGTCAATATAAATTTTGGTGTTTGTTCCTTCTCAGAGATGGTCCAGTGTTTAAGCTATCTCGATCAATGACCACAGCAATGGTGTGTGGGAAGTAGATTGCTATGGTTCAGCAATGTACATGTGTGTAGTGAATCATACCAAAACAATTGAGTGATGTGAGGAACTACACGAAACAATAATATATTAACTAGTTTGCTCTCTCTCTCTCTCTCTTTATATATATATAGGAGTTTTTTCCCTCTCTTTTCTATATCGGAATGTAATTTCATCTTGGAGAATGGATTGAATAGATTGAAGTGCATTTTTTTTTGGGCTGCTGTGCGAACTTTCTGGTGTTCTTTCTTCCGTCTTCTTCACTCAAACCAGGTCTGAGATATTGTTTTCAGGTTTGATATCCTTTCCCATCTCCTGACGCTCTTCTTCTTCTGTGCTTTCTTATTCCTTTGTGTTTCTTAATCTTCTCCTTCCTTTCTTAGTATTATTCTGTTTTTTTTTTCTTTCTGCAACTGTCTACCAAACTGAACTGAGAAAGAAGTGATCGATCTCACTCATGATAAATCTGTTTAGTCTGAAACTTTGGGCGAAGAATACTCTGCCCTAGTTAATCTGATCCCTAGAATCTCATTCCCAACCGTGCTTCATGCTGTGAGTTATTAGCCTGAGATAAAGCCTGATTTCTCTGCTACCACCTGGGTTAGTTTCAGGTAAATTTTATTACTTTCCTGGTTGATTATTGAGGAATTAGGGTGGCTGAAGTAAAAGAAGCCTTAAAAATGATGAATAGGTAAAGTAGTAGGCATAGATGGTATACCAATAGAGGTTTGGAAGAGTGTAGGAATTTGTGGATTTATTGTGGCTAAATAAGTTGTTTAATAAGATTTTGAGCACAAGAAAAATGTAGGATGAATGGGGAAGAAGCATTGTGGTACCGATTTATAAAAATAAAGGTGATATTCAAAGCTGTAATAATTGTAGAGGAATTAAACTCATGAACCATTCTATGAAATTATGAGAGAAAGTAATTGAAGTGTGTCTGAGACAAGTAACTAAGGTTCCGGATAACCAATTTGGTTTTATGCTAGGGAGATCAACCACCGAAGCTATTTATTTTCTTAAGAGACTAATGGAAAGATTTAGAGCATATAAGAAAGATCTTCATATGGTCTTTATTGAGTATATGATGTGTAACTTTAGTAACAATAGGATTGAGAGTGGGGTGGTGAAAATTTATGATAAGGAGTCACCACAAAGTAATGACTTTCGATACCTAGGTTTAATCATGGATAAAGAAGGAGAAATAGGGGTGATATTATACTAAGAATTAGAATAAGGTGGATGAAATGGAGGGGTGTATCTAGAGTGCTGTGTTATCGACATATCCCTTCAAAGTTCAAAGGGAAATTTTATAGAGCAGTTATACGACCAGCAATGACATATGGGGCTGAATGTGGAGCAGTAAAGAAAAAATATTTAAACAAATTTAATGTGGCTGAAATGAGGATGTTGGGGTGAATGAATGGTAAAACTAGAAAAGATAAAATAATTAATGAACAAATTAGTCAGACCTGGGAGTTGCGAGAAACTCGTCTGAGGTGGCATGGACAGGTGCAACGTAGGCCTTAGAATGCTCCAGTGCGGAGAAGTGATTTATTTCAAATTGAAGGTGCTAAAAGAGCTAGAGGTAGGCCTAACATAACCATAGGAGAAGTGGTGAGGAAAGACATGTATAGCTTAGGACTGGAATCTTGTATGGCTTTGCATAGAGCTGATTGGAGATTAGGATCCATGTAGTTGAGATAAGGCTGAGTTGTTGTATGTTGGAACGAGTGTGTCCAGTTGATATTTCCCTCTGTTGGGCATGGACTTGGAACTTTGTTTGATTAAGTAGATGGCATTTGATATAGATAAAAATGAGAATCTGTTTGTTGTATTAGACTTGGAAATCTATTTCAGTAGACATCTTGGTTAGGGTCTCAGAAAGAATAATGGCAGTACATTGATCATTTTATTTTATAATATGGGTAGTAATTGTTGCTTCTGCATCTCTTTCATTAGAGGAATATTTCATATATTCTGTTGTTATTTACAGTGGTTGTTGGATATATTTCCATTTTGCAAGCTATTTTTCCTTAGCTCAGCACCTAGTGACATGTTTTATTTGTTCACCAGTCCTGGGTGTGTGTTGTTGCATCACTGTACCAATTTTGTTAGATGTAGAGACTGGTGGTAAATGGTTTTGAGTCTCCAAAAGTTCCTCCAATTGTTTTGGAAATGTTAAATCTTGACGTGATTTTATGAACACCCATATGTGCTGCCACTGGATGGATAATCAGCAAGTGCATAACCATGCAGTTCAGCCAGATGAACGCATGAAACTGACTTCCAGGCATAGTGACATGAGGAAGTAGAAATAAAAATTTGAGTAACTTTTTTAGTTCAGCAGAAAGTCTCTTGTCTGATTCTGTATTGTATTTTTTTTCAAAGGATTCAGATCAGAGGAATTAGCTATATGTAGAGCATACTTATAAATGCTCTTTTAAAGAAGAAAAAATAAAATTTTGAGAATTAAATCAAGTTAGGGCTGTTTTTGGTATGATTTCTATTTCAATTTCATGGAGTCATAAATTGAAATTAGGGTGTTTAGTATGATTTGTTCATCTTATTTACGAGAAATCAAAATCAATTTCATCTGAAATAGTGAAATAGCTGAGGACCTGTTTCAATATTGAAATTGAAATCAATTTCAAGTCTATTCTGTGCTCCACTTTAATGAGCATGTGTTATTAACGGGGGTAAATGTATCATTTGGTATGTTTAAAAAGAAATAAAAACAATACCACTCTATTTTGCCACCACTGCTGCCGCAGTCACCACCACCACTACCACCACGCAACCACCATCACCATCACCGCCGCCACCACTACCACCAGCACCCCCTGCCCCATCCCCACCACCACCGACACCACCTTCTACCAAAGAAATACAGAGAATCTATTCTCAGAAATTGAACTATCAAATGGATTTCTTATTCTTGAAATATTTCAGATTGATGCAACCAAAACAATTTCAATTTCTTAACCAATGATTTAATTGTTGACTATTTCGTGAAATCAATCCGAAATTGAAATTGATATCATACCAAATCAGCCCTTAGACTTTCAAATTATTTTCAATATATCTTTTCATTGGTTTACTTTTTCCTTTCTTTCTTAATGGTTTCTCAATGTTGAGGATGGATTCTTGTGGACCCTTTTTTTTGGTGAATGATTTAAATTATATTGAAGAAAAGAAAACAAAAGCAAAACTTCAGCCACATTGGCTAGACAAGGGAAAATCCCAAACAAAAGAAAGAGAACGATCTTCAAATGGATGAAACATCAAAATCAGGGAAGGGATATGGTCAATCACAGATTAAGTTTCCCATTCCTTGGAGCTAAGGTAGTAAGTACGGCGTAAATCTTAAGCGGAAACTTCTCCTATAAGTATAGATGTAATGGGCATCAGAATCATCATCTTTTTTAAGATGCTTCGAAGGTGCATTTGAGTCATGCAGAAGGCAGGCTGAAGAATAAGGCTGCCAATCAGGAATGCAAAGGAAAGGAGATTCCAAGATTGGATCCATGATGGCATCATTTAGTACAGACTCCGAAAGCTCCTCTGAAGAAGCAACAAAAGAATTATCAGCCTTACACTGAGGGCCTATTCCAGACTCAGGATGGGGGAAAGATGCGTAATAAAGTCTCCCTCACACAACTTCCAGGCTCACATCAGAGTAGATCATAGAAGCAGAAGATTTCTTATTTTTCTTCTTCCCCTTAGCAGGGGGCCGATTAGGATTTGGAAAACCAGAGTTGGAAGTGCTATGATGGACAGAATGTGGAACTGTAGGTTCAAAACCCTGATCATTGATTTCTCTTTTTTCTCCTGCACTGCTGGTTCAATAGTGGAACGCATCAAAACCTGGGTAAAGGAGGTTCAGCTACTCTCCAGGGTTGGACGGTTGGGGTCAATAAGAGACAGGTTGTTAGTGTTTTGGGCTTTTGGCCCCTACACCCAAGCTGGCACACCCTTTGCCAGTTTATTGGTGTCCTCCCTTCACTTCGGTAAAACTCAATGTGGATGGTGCTTGTAGGGACAATTTGGGCTTTGGAGGGCATGGAGGGGTCATCAGGGACTCGAACGGTGTCGTCCTGGCGGCCTTTTCAAACTTTATGGTGCCTGTACTAGCTCAGCTATTGTCCCTTGGAGGGCATGGAGGGGTCATCGGGACTCGAACGGTGTCGTCCTAGCGGCCTTTTCAAACTTTATGGTGCCTGTACTAACTCGATAGCTGAGCTCAGAGCATTGAGGGATGGTCTGGCTCTCTGCCAGGGCTTAGGTATTTTCGACATGGTGGTTAACTCGGATTCCGAGTCCATAGTCAGAATGGTTAACCAAAAAAGGTGTTCCTTGTGGAAGGGATGGTATTGGTTCCGGGAGGTGCTGGAGCTGTTTTCTTATGCCCGGGCTTTTGTGACCTTTGCGTTTCGAGAAAGCAATAGGGCGGCTGATTGTTTGGCAAACCTTGCTTGCGACTCTGGGTCGTCTAACATCTTGCATCGGGGCTGTCTCCCTTCCGGGATGCTCCAGGATATTCTTCGAGAGGACAAGGCTGGACTGCCGATTCTCAGGAAATAGCACTTATGTCTTGCTCCCCTTGTTGGGGGGAAGGAGTGACAGTAAGGACTTGAGTGTGTTGGCTCTATGGGTTGGGGTAAGGTGCTATGTCCCCCCCATGTATTCTTTATTGTTCTCGTGGATTATCAATAAACCTTTAGGGGCTGGCCCGGGTCCCAGGTAAAATTCGGGTTTAAAAAAAAAAAAAAGTACCCACTTTCTTCTGTATTTGAGATTGATCCTGACACCCACTTTTCAGTGTATTTATAACAGTTGGCTCCATGCATCTCAAAAACTAGAGGTAGCCCAGCCATAATCCCATTAAAATGGGAAGTAGGATTGTAATTTGTCTCTTCAATATTATCCTCCATAATACCTCCATGCTTAGAAGCTAGGGGATACAAGGGCCCATCAACATTTTTATATTCAACTCCACTAGGCCACCTTTTTGACCTTCCACCGAATTGGATCCCCCAATTTCTTCTTGTGATATAATACTCGTCTATTCTGCAGCCTGATGTGGTCACAGCACTATCCGCCATACCCTCTTGTTGAGCACAAACATTATCCAATATAATATCCCTCCCCCCCAGCTGGCATATCTTCCTCAATTCCCTCTAGCTTATCATACCGATTCCCATTCACGAGATTTCTTCCTTGGAGCTGCATGTTTGTAGCTGATCTTGATGGTTTTGCCTTCCAAGTCAGAAATCCTTATTGAGATTCTCCTGAACTAGAGTTGGATTTTGAATTATGAATTTGAATGGAAAATTTCCCTATTCCTTCATCCCTGTTGCAATTGCTTGCAGCCACCATCGCTGGTGTTTTATCACCTATGGCCACCAAATTTGGTGGTGCTCCGCAATCAACTACTGAACCACTAGATTTAACCTTTCACTCCTTTCTTGAAGTTGCACAATGAGTAGAGGAGTGTCCAAAAGTGAGGCATTCCGAGCAACGTGGTGGCAACCATTCATATCTGACTTCTTGCATGATGGTATCCTCTCTTTCCATAGATATGGGGATGGGATGGGTGGGTTCATGACTGGCTGGACGATCTACATACTCTAGCGAATGCCAACTGTTCATTCTGGTTTTTCGGTCTATGAAAAGTGGCCTCCTGATAGTATTGCAGATAACACTCAAAGCCTTGGCAGACCAAAGGTGAAGGGCCTGGTTTGGGAGACAAATCCAAACATGTAAGGATCTAAGATCCATTTTCTGCAGATAAATTGAAGGACTCCAAGGTGGAACGATTAAAGTTTTCTTGTGACCATGCCATGGTCCTCCTTCAAGAACTTTCACCATATCTTCTTCAAGACTAAATTTAAATAAGGAGAAAGAACTCCAGTAAACTAGAGAGTTTCCATACCTTGGATAAGGCCAATTTAACTGCTTCGAAAGAAGGCTGGCGTCCCAAGAAATGGCCTACAACTGATGATTTCCGGTTTGCAATATCTTCAGAGAAAATCTCCTTTGAACAAGATGCAGTAGGAACACCATTTAGTAGGGTTGGTTCGACAAAATGGAGAGACATACCCTCATCATATCCAGAAGTGGCTGAGAAGAGAGAAGTCCAGGTTTTCCTTAGCTAATTATCTCCTCTATGGGTTCGGAGAACTCTGCTCCTCCCACTCTTTCTGCTTTGGAGGTGATGTATATTGCATTTTTGGTTTATTTTGATGGTGAATGTTATCAGACCTTTTCATTTTTATGTATCTCTCTCATTGTATCATTCTTCGAGAACTGCAGTAAGTTTCTTGCATTTTAATTAAATTGTAAACTACTAAACTTAAGGGTCCATGCTCATTTTCTGGAGCCTATGTTACATGATGACGCACCCCCCTCCCCATGATCAAGAAAGAGTTATTCTCTGGAAAAGTATGCCAACAATGAAGTACAGCTTGGTACCATAGTTGTCGTGGCGTCGCCATGGCATCCTGGCGTTGGAGAAGCATGCATGTCGACCTACGCCATTGCATCCCTCTTCGATTTCTTCTTCCTGTCTCTCTTTCCCTCTTTGATTTCTTCTTTATTTCTTCTTTCCCTCTTCGATTTCTTCTTCCCGTCTCTCTGTCTCTGTTTTGCAACTAAGAAGTCACCAGATCTGATTCCAGGAATTAAATACTCTTTGTTTAGTTGATTTATCTGATGAGTTCTTGCTAGAATTGTTAGAACATGATGTGGCGATGCTTCGCCTGAAGGTTTAGACTGGACTAAGAAGAGTTGAAGGAGTTATCTCCTTCGTGCTACGCTGTTTTCCGTCCCAGGCTGAGGTCGTAAGGTTGAAGACAACCATAAATCCATAATCCGATCGTAGGTTATTACAAACCCTTATTTTTGCCTTTTTCCTAAAGTACCCTTCTCTTCTTTTATTCCCCTTTGTCCATACTTTACACATCCCTCCAAGTTTACCCTTGGTCATTAAATCAAAACCCTTTTATACCCTTTCTTAGATTCTGCTTAATTACAAGATTGCCATCCTTAAAACTTGAGAAACAATAGAGAAAAAATAAAACATGGCTTGAGTATACATTTATTAAAACATTAAAAATAGAGAAAATAAAAAAATAAAACATGGTCAACATGATCGCCATGGCAACGCCATGGCGAGCAACATGTCGATATATCGACATGACACCCCTCCACTGACTTGAATCGCCATGACGACGTGACAACTATGCTTGGTACTCATGTAGAGTGAAACATCAATTCAAGCATATTTGAATTTATCATGTATCGATGTTTGTGAGTTCTTTCTATCTACTGTTCTTTGTCGGACTCTTATTCTACCTGTTCAGGTACACTCCTGCAGGGGACCAAAAGCATCTGTTGCATTGGTTAAGAAACTTTCTTTAAGCTGTATTGCACCTTTGTGCTTTGCCATTGATTGTGTCACATTGTTGTTGAGCTGATGCATACTAACCCAACGTATCCGTCGTGTTTATTAAGATCCTTATACTGAATGTTCTCAATCAATGGAAAGAAGTTGTTGGGGGTATGGGTATGCGATGCATATATTACATCAAATAATCTGAAGGCTGGCTGTGGGATTGATTTAGGTCAAGAATTGTCAATCTTAACTGAACATGGATGTCACGGAAGCATGAGAATTTGACCATACTGTTTGACTACCCAGTTCCTTTTACAGATTTCCTTGGGCTATGTGTGGAAGAAAAGAAATGAAAGAAAAATTTTGAAAATTTTCTTTTAAAACAAAGAGAGAGAAAGACACATACTAATCATTAGTTTCATCGTGACTTTTGCCTTATTATGTTTTTCTTTTCTTTACTTGCCTTCTAAGTATAGCTTTATGGAATTGATTTGCGTCTGGTGAGAATGTATGAAGATTCTTTTGGCCAGTTATTTGTTGATTTACTTATTTGGAGCTAGGCTAGGTGATCTTTGATATTTCCAGTTTTTGGAAATATTGTAGAAGAGTGACTTTGCATGTTGAATTTCTTTCTAGATTCTTTTGAAATTTATACAGAAGAAAACCTGATCAGAATTGTAACCCAATGAAAAAAAACCAAAAAAAAACCAGCAGATTCAATGATACTTCGAAGTGCCCTAGATGGATGAACCCTGCTTAATATGAGTGAATCCGACATCATTAATGCTGGATTTGAAGAACTCGCTTACAACTAATTCTCGATTTAACACCATTAAAGCTCATCAAAGGGAGATAAAAAAGATTGGGCAAATATCTTGTAAAAAAGATATTTTACAAGAAAATGTTCTTCCATGTAATGTTATTTTATTTTTTTTGTAAATATTGGAAAATCAAATTTTACAGAAATTTTTTTCTTCCGTGCCTTTTTTACATGGCGACAAACGGAACCTAGAGAATAATGACATCATCCAAAAATATCTTGTCAAGAAAAAGTAAAAAGAAGAAAAAATTCAAACATTTTGGCACTATTGAAGGCTCAAGGACATAGGAGGGTTTTTTGTTCCATGTAAACTTGAATGCATTGAGACTAGTCAGGGCTAAATGCTATTTAAATTAATTATTTAACAGTGCATGAATCCGATCCGATGCAATTTTTTCTTCCAGAAATTTCTTTAATTTTTATTATTTCATGATTTATGGGTAATTCCTGAACTACTTATTTCTGCCAGCAATGTGATCTGGTGAAATGACAATGTCAAGTTGTCAACATAGCAGATAAACCCAATAAAACATTCTTAAAATTTTTTAAATGTTTCATCAAAATTAATTCATTCTTAAGTGTTATTATTATTAATTAATCATATTTAAAAATATTTTAAAAATGTTTATGTCCAATCAATGATCGAGATTCTTTATCTTGGCTGTTTCGATAGATTGCAGTTTTAGAGGTTGTATTTTCCATACTTAAAAATCCATTATGGAATTTTTATCCTTTGCTGTTCGCTGCCCGAACAGCACAGTGTTGTCTCCTCACATGAGGCGCAAAATGACGACTTAATCTCCCTTGGGCAGTGTGCTTCGGTAGGGAGGTTAAGTCGTCATTTTGCCCCCATGTGAGGAGACAACAGGTGTTGTTCGGGCAGCGGACAGCGGAGGATAACGATGTTAAAGTGGAGGAAGTTAAATGTTATGTTTTCTATCACTGAGGGGTTTGCATGTTATTTTCAATCGTTGTTGCACTTGTTGTTAATTACTATAGATGAGTTACATTCACTTTGTGCAACCTCAATGGGAAAACACCCTATAGGATCACACTACTGGCTGGTACACTCAGCATGAGAGATTGTTAGATGGCAATCTATGTAGCTTGGGGGGGGGGGGGGGGAAGGGGAGAGATACAATACATCACTATGTGACATCTCTCGTCCTCCTATTCTTCTCTCTCCTCTCTCTTAGGTTTGAGAGTTAGGTTTCTGAAATCCTAATTCGGGAAAAGCATCTCTATTGCATTGATCCCTGTTGCCCGTGCTGAGTAGCTAGTTCAAGTGCTACAATCCTTCGAAGAATCTGCATTTGTGGGTTTTGAGGTAACCCTAACCCCAATATATGAATTTGATCAAACCTTGGTTGATGAAATGTTTCTTAATGCGGGGATGTAAAATTTTCTCGGGCATTCCCCACTTCCAACAGGATCTGTTGTAAACTTGATAGAGCTTTTGTCAATAGAAGCTGAATTCCTCAGCCCTGTCATATTTGATATTCCCCCATTAGACTATCAATCTTGGTTGATTTGGACTTCAGGCCCAAACCCTTCCAAGTTCTTTGATGCTTGGATTGACAAGACTACAAGACATTAGTTGCTCAAGGTTGAGGTGAACCTGTCCCTCCACCCCATATGGACCCCCTCACCGGCTCTGCAACCAAGTTGAAGAATGTGAAAAAATTATTTAAAGTTTGGAATACAAATGTGTGTAGTGACAGTGCATGAGAGTCAAGAAATCTGCAGATCATTTCCTCTTTATTCAAAGACTCTCTCCCTTGACCTTTACCATGTTCATTTTCAATGGAAGAAAAAGATGCTAAGGCAGCTTATGTGGAGGCCTTGAGGGTGGAGGAATCAATTCTAAAGTAGAAATCCAGACTTAATTGGTTACAACTTGACGATGGGAACAATGGGTTCTTCCACAAGTCAAATCAATTGCAGATAGGACCGAAGCAACATTCTTGAAGTGGTTAGAGAGGATGGTCTTACTACAGAGCCCCACCAGATTGCCCAGTCTTTTACTAGACTTTTTGGGACTACTCATTGGGAGGAAGAGTGCATCAGTTTTCTTTGCTTGTGGGTTGTACCCTATTTGATTTCCAGAAGGGTGCCTTGGTGGCAAAGGTTTTAATTGAGGAGATCAAAGCAGCAGTCTTCGCTTCTAAGGATGCAAGGCTCCTGGTCCCAATGGCTTCAATACTTCTACAAGTCAGCTTGGGAATTCATTGGCTCTGATCTTATTGTTGCTATACAGTAGTTCTTCTCTCATGCCTATATGCCAAGTCAGTAAACTCTACTTCCATATGCCTTGCTCCTAACTCTAAAATAATTATGGCATTCAGTGATTATAGAGCAATAGTCTTACACAATATGCTCTACAAATTTATTGCTAAGATCATAGCCAATAGGCTTCAATGGATCAACTTGTGTCTCATAATCAGTTTGGCCCAGTATTGGCCAAAGACCAATTCAGCCAGATTGAAACCAGACCGAACCAACCGATTGACACCTCTAGTTTGGTAGTTACAGTAAACTATAAAACAAGTATTAAAGAAGGAAGAAAGTATCTCTGACATGTAAACCAAGTTGCATGTTAGCTACATCCATTAGAGTATTCAGGAGTTTCCACGGCTAAGATAAGTAGTCCTATCTGTTGGGAAGCTTTAGTAAATGTTTACCACCAAAAAAAAAAAAAAAGAAGCTTCATTAAACCATCTGTTTCCATTCATTTAAAGTTGGGAGAACGCACAATAATGTCTAGAGTATTGGTACAAAGGAATGTGTGCTAATACAAAAGAGGGTATTTGATGCAATTAGACTTTGAAATTTGACATATGGCTAATCTAGACTATGTTCTTTCTATCCAACAGTCAAAATGGACATTTCATCTCTCCATGAGGCAGAATAGATGCATTGTGACATTTAGATAAATAACAGACCTTCGTGACAATAACAATTCACCTATATAAATGCCTGGTGACATTTGGAAATGTCCTTTTGCAAAGACAAATGAACACATCATATGTTGAGTAATATCTCAAAGAACAGGGTATTAACACCCAACACAGAATTTTTCCAAAACTTCCAAGCAAATACACAATATTATTGGATATGTTCTATTGGAATGTAGATGATGCACAGAAATTTAAAAAAAAAAATGCCAGCTCATTTTGGACACATTTCAAAAGAAAAAACTCATTATGTAGCAGGAGTAGTACCTCAGGAGTTCTATTTTTCCATATCCATCCCCATCGATATCTTTTTAACTAGATGCATCTTCTATTGATTTCAGTGTAAACCATGAATGCGACCTGGTCTCTACATCATGAGATGGTAGGTAGGTGTATTTTTTAAATCTTGGACCTCTTGGTTTGGTAAGGACTGAGGGAAGGTTTACATTTCATGGCACTTCCATATGCTCAAAAACTTATTGCACCACTCACCCAATGTATACAATGTTCAAGCAGAACTATAGCACAAGATTTGTTAATGATCAAGGGATGGAATCCACTGGTCACTCCAAAAATTTACTGATCTAACTACCATTCAGGAATTTTCCAGACTATAAGCATGAGGTTGCATACGATGTAGGGCATTTAAATTGGAAAACAGAGGAATTTGGAGGGTATTTACCATCCAGAATTGATGCCATTAATGAACCCTTTCAGAATAGGAATCTCCAACCTAGTTTCACTGACATGCAGGTGTTGTGTAATGTAGTCTCTTTAAGTGTCAACCATAAATTGAGTTCACATGTCACTAGAAAATAACAAAAAGAACAAAGTTACCGAGGAAAAATTGAAGCATAGTTTCTCAGTCATGGACAAAGCCTTCTTCATTATACATGCATGCATGGCTACAAGAAAAAGAAGCTTTTACATGAAACTACTGGCTTTTGACCATGGTCATTGCCACAATTAGCTGTGTCTTGTACATTATGTGATAACTCTGATGTTCCAACAACTTATATTCCCTATACTTGTTTTCATCAATAAGATGTCAATGTCCATCCAGACCTGATTGATCTGTTCTCCAGAAATGCAGTGGAAGGAGCTGAAAGGCTTTCAAACCAACCTGAATTCTCTAGGAGTCTCTTGATCAGCAAACCTACCGCATAACAAAGGCCTGAGGCTGTCAACCCCATGAGCAAATAGTAAAGTACTGTCTTGACATAAGACCTTGGTGGCCTCCGAACATGGGCCTTCCCTATTGCAAGTAGAATAATGCACACAAGAGAAGCTGCACCACACATAATGAGCTTGTATAACTCATCATCGCTCTTACGGAAAGAAAAGCCGTATGTAACAGGTGGTAATAATCCAAATATAATGTATGATAGCACTGCAACTATTGCATGCAATCGGAAATTCTCTCTCCTTCCAAGTGTTTCTTCGTATCGATCAATAATTGAATTTTCTTGACTGGTGGTTTCATTGAAATCATTCTTCAGTTCCTTAATCTGGAATCATATTCAGAAATAATTATGCAGAAAACTGGAATCATGCCAGACAAAAATCCTTTAGAGACAACTATATCCAAAATGAAGAAAGGAACACCATGTTAGTTTGTATTCTTGATGATGGGCGCATATCCAGTTAATTAACATTATAAGAGATACCAAAAGAATTTCTATTCTTCAGCTCCTGGACCTGCCATTTTCCCTCTTCTGGGTGAAGAAAGGAAAATTTATTATAAACAAGTTGTTCCCCTTTACTTTCCTGCTCATTTTTAGACCACACCATACCTTGGTGCTTTGAGCAAGGATTTAAATCTTGAGATTTGGTCGGCCATATTGGCTGATCCGTCTCAGGATTGGCCAGCACCAATCCATCCAATACTGGCCGATTCTACTGGCATTCTGATAAAGATTGACCTGCTTTGGGCTTGATCAGTCAATCTGTCTCGGAATCTGCAGTGTCTCAGATTTTATCATTGCTACTAGGATCCTAGACTAAGCAACGGAAATATATTGTCTCATGGCCTGTGTTCCATAATATTTATTTAGTTTCATAAAAAAATATTTAGAAGTGATAAGAATGACAGAGGCAGGTTGTTTTTAGAGACACGTCTTGTCAGGCCCATCAGATTTGTTAATTCTTTTATGAACATCTATCTTTTATGGGTCATCTCTTCCTTTATAACGCCTATATTGTTGCTTCTCAGGGCTATGCAGCTCTATTTTGTTCCTGCATTAAGTGTGTTGGAATATGTACACCAGAATACCATGGGGGTATTCTGGTCCTTTTAGGTTGTTTATTTGTTATGTTATTAGGTTTAGCCTGCTCCTCTTATAGAGTCGGCTAGTGTAGGGGTAATTCTGTCCCTTTTGTATTTTTCTCTCTATTATAAATAAAGAGCTTGCCTGATCGATCACATCACTCAAGCATTACAATCTATTCTTCTTCCATCTTCTCTTCTCTCTTTTCTCCTCTCTAAAGTTACTAGTTACAGGTCCTAGGTTTTCTACATGGTATCAGAGCTGTTGTAACTAGTGATTAATTCTCTTCTTGGTTTGCAGTTTTGAGAGTCGTTTCAAAATTCTCCGATTTATGGAGAAACCCTAGTTCATAGAAAGAAAAGAAGAACTGGGGTTTCCTGCCCATTTAATCTTTATCCTTTTTTTTTGTTTAATCTTCCACAGTCATTTGTTCTGCCTAATACTTTGAATATCTCTTTTATTGCTGAATCCAGTTGCCGCTGTTGATTCTTCGAATTCCCTTCTTTTCCGCCTCTGGCTGCCGCTGCTGTACTTTTTTTACTCAAAACGGCTTTCTCTTGTTTTTGAAGATCTGTTTCTGGGTTATAAAACCCTAGTCTCTTGTTCTTGGTTCTTCGATTGGACACCTGATGTCTATTGGAAACCTGATTGCTATCCTGTTGTTATCGGAGGAGATTAGATGGTCTTTTTTGCTGATGTTCGCGGTTACGTAGTTCTCTGCTGCAATTTCCGTCTGGTTGCAGATCACCGTCTGTTCTTTTTCTCGGTTGCGAGGAGGAGAGTTTGGAGTTGTGGTTGGGTTTCGTAAGTTGCTGAATGGGCTCTCGTTCTCTGCTGTTGGCTATTAACTTCTGGTGGTATCGATCCTTTGCTGGAATTTTGTTGCTGCAACTGCTGAGTCTAAGTGTTGCTGCTATTTGCTCATATCGATGTGCAATTGTCAACCTGCCTTGCTGAGTCTATTTTCTGAATTGAAGGATCTGGTAAAATAATCTCTGGGTTTTTTTGCTGATGGCGTCTGCTGAATTGATTATCCCCTGCTACTGCTTAGATGGTTCTTTGCGACCCGCTGCCGATCTTCCCCTGACTTGGCCCGATGTGGCAACGTTGTCGCTGGGTTCTGTTTATCGTAGGAGGTGGGAGACGAATTTGGTTCTTCCCTTTTTACCAGATAATCTCTTAAGCCCTCTTTACAAATTTGTTCCTCCTTTTAGTATTAAAGCCCTCACATCCTTTGATGACTTTCAATTCCAAAATTACCCTTTTGCCTTGGGTGGTATTTGCAATTAGTTTTCATCTATATTACAACATGCACATTCTGGTTATTTACTAGAATGCCATTGCTTGCATAATTGGATTTCAATTTAATTGCAATTCTACCATTCCCCTATTTGACTATCTAATTGACCCTTGTAAATTCTGATTTATTACCAGTTTGCCCTTTGGCCTGGATTGTGTTTAAAAGTGGATTTCAACCAAATTACAGCCATGCCAACCTTTTTTTCCAACTCCGTCTCCTTTCAATATTTCTAATTCCCTTCAAATCCCAAACCTTTGGTATTTACCCATAACACCTTTGGACATTTCTGGTAAATTATAATTTGCCATTCCTTCCTTTTTTAATTACCTATAGCACCTTTGGAAAATTCTGAAAAATTACAGTTTTGCCATTATTCCGCATATCATCTCCTTTATTTGTCCGCGTGTACCACTACACGTGAGGGGGAGATTGAATATTCCATTGCTGAACATTGCAGAACTTGCAAAAACTTGCAGACATTGCAGAACCTTGTAGACATCGCAGAACATTTGTGCAAAACATTGAAGATCAGTTTTTTTCATCATTGCCATTGGGTATCTCTTGTTACTGGGTTGAATTTGCCATGAGGGGGAGATTGAAGTTTTGAAGATATTTTTGGGATCTTGTTTGGTTGCCTATTTGAGGATTTATAGTTGGGTTGACTAAGGTTTTTCCAATGTTTGCTGCCCTATTTATTTATCTTCAAGATTATATGTTATTGTGAAGATCCGAGATTCATTACTAAACAGTTATTGAAAATCGATGAAAGTTGCCTTTTTTGGAAGATTGTGTCTGCCCTTTTTTCTGCCTTTATTAAGATCGGTGCTTCTCTCAATTTTGAAGATCGACCCTTCCCAGGCTTTGCAGAACAATCCTGTCCCGGTTTGCTGATCAAGTCTCCAAGTTTTGAAGATCAATTCTCTCTAGTTCTTGAAGATTTACTATGTCCAAGATTATTTGGCAGCTTCATCCATCCGCCATTGTGTCAAGCTGGACTCTGCTGCAACTCTGTTTCTTCCTATTTTGTTCAAGTTGGGCATTAGTGCTTTATATGCGCCAACTTGAGGGGGAGTGTTGGAATATGTACACCAGAATACCGTGGGGGTATTCTAGTCCTTTTAGGTTGTTTATTTGTTATGTTATTAGGTTTAGCCTGCTCCTCTTATAGAGTCGGCTAGTGTAGGGGTAATTCTGTCCCCTTTGTATTTTTCTCTTTATTATAAATAAAGAGCTTGCCTGATCGATCAGATCACTCAAGCATTACAATCTATTCTTCTTCCATCTTCTCTTCTCTCTTTTCTCCTCTCTAAACTTACTGAGGTTTTCTACAAAGTGCATATTGGGTGGCCATCACATGCTGCATCTTAGATATTCCTTTATTCCTACGTAATAGATTTCCAGTAGTTCATATAAAGCAATATTGCTGACAATGGAAAATTACTCACATTGTGCAAAATGATGACGAGTCCACTCATCAGATTTGCCAATCCCAGAATTACAATATTCACTGTGAAATCACAAAATGAGGATAATTTAAGAAAAAAAGTAGTCTAAACAAAATTATAGATATAAACTTGGGTAATGGAAAAATATGGATTCAATCAAAATGAAAAAGAAAGATCTTATGAAACTTGTAGAACAGCAGATATCATAGGTATCGATAAACAAAATATCCATATACAAGAAATAATTACTGGACAATCTGTTGTATAGATATTTCTGATACATATCTGTGATCAATAGAGCTCTGGACTTCAGTTTCTTTAGAAGGTGACACATCCTTGTGGAAACATAATATCAAGCAATCACACAGTAACAGATAAACAGAAACATAATATTTCTAAATGACTAAGAATTTTGGAACAATAAGGTTTTGCACAGAAGGCTCAATTGATGAGCAAATAATTTCACCATTGGCATTCACTTTGATATATCTTCTCACTCTATATGTTATTTATTATTCTACATTTGACAGGATTTTATTGGTGAGACCACCTCATTTTAAATTAATCAAATAAATTGCAGCATAGTCAACAAATATAATCAACAACTGGGAACTCAATGCATCAGTCGAAGTCCACAATATCCTTCAAACCATAGTTACCAGATCATCGAGGGTGCACCAAGCAGAATTGAAACATTGGAACACCAATTTTGAAAAGATACAAAATTTGGAGCATTCTTGGAGCATACACAGCAGTTGTTGGTTGGGGTGCAACCACAACACATATCCAAAAGCCCCTTCTATTTGGATCATCAATGTAAACCTTCTAATTTTTATAATTAGTACAATCCAAAAAGAAGAATAGAAAAAGATCCTTTTTATTTTATTTTTTTTGAGTTGAGAAAGTAACTACTGACCCACTTTACCTTCCCATCATGTAGAACTGAAAAAAAAATGCAGTTACAAAAGCAATCCACTATTTCAAAAAGCATAAAAATTATCCATGACATTTCTCAGATAACACTGTCAACTCACAAGTAGAAACTTAAATTCGGATTCCCCCTTATGAATTAAGATCTTATATTGTACATGAATGTACTGAATTACACAAAGACATTATTGTGTTAGTAACTTGACTAAAAGTTTATTTTTAATCTTGGTTGGGGATTCCCTGCACTAGGGGTGGAGAGGGGGAGAATCCTACAATTACAAGCCTATAGATAACAAGTTGGTACAGTAACAAGCAAAGAGCACCAATGCTAAAGGCAAAGCCCAGACCCACCAAGGATTAGTACCAGAAATACCCTAATATGTATTGGGAATATTATTCCTTTGGAAGTCGTGTATTGCTCAAGAATGGTGTCATAATGTTGCAGGTTAGCTCTTTGAGCTGATTCCCTCATAGAAGACTGCTGCTGTACGCCTGTACTACTATATTGTTCTTTTTTATAGATTTACTTGTGATACAAAATTGAATATCAGAATGATTTGTTTTGTCAAGAGTCGATAGAGGCCCACTTTATTCATAGATGAGAAAAGAAAACAAATAAGATTTGTTAGGTGGATATGACTCATCCTTATTGTAATACACACGAGATACATTGAACCTAGACTCATGACATACATTAACAGTCCCCCTCAAGTTGGTGCATATATGTCTCTCATGCCCAACTTGCATACAATTGAATGAAACACCTTACAATGCAAACCCTTTGTGAACACATCAGCTAACTGATTTGCCGAGGTAACTAAAGTAATACAAATGGTGCCTTGTTCGAGTTTCTCCTTGATGAAGTGTTGGTTAATTTCAATATGTTTGGTCCTGTCATGCTGAACCGCATTGTGAGCTATGCTAATTGCTGCCTTGTTATCACAATACAGCTCATAGGTTCTGCAATAGTTACTCCCAAATTACTGAGTAATACCTTGAGCAATACGAGCTCATAGACTTCCTGTGCGATTGCCCAATACTCTGCTTCAGCATTTGATCTAGACACTACTGGTTGCTTCTTGCTTCTCTAGGTGACTAGATTCCCTCCAAGGAAAGTACGATACCTTGATGTAGAATGGCGATCATCAATAGAACCAGCCCAATCAGCATCCGTAAAAGCTTCCAACTTTAGATTGCCATTGTTGGAAAATAAGAGGCCTTTTCCAGGGGCTGACTCTAAGTATCTCAGAATTCTGTATACTGCCTCGAGATGTGCAGTCTGTGGATTGTGTAAGAATTGAATGGCAATCCCCACTGCATATGCAATATCTGGCCAAGTATGAGAGAGGCATATCAACCTCCCAACTAATCTCTGATAACTCTCTCTCTATATACTGGACCACCACCCTTGCTGCTGAGATGATGATTGATTTCAATAGGAGAGTCAGCTGGCTTACATCCAAGCCTTCCTGTCTCACTGAGAAGATCTAGGACATACTTTCTCTGGGAAATAAAGATGCCCCTGTTCGATCGAGTGACTTCTATTCCAAGGAAATATCGGAGAGGTCCCAAATCCTTAATCTCGAGTTCTTTTGCTAATTAGGCCTTTATCTTAGAGATTTTTGCCTCATCACTACGTGTCACTAGACTCACTACTATATCATTAATATATACAATGAGAGAAGTGACCTTATCATCTCCATGTTTGATGAACAAAGTGTGATCAGCTTGACTTTGTTTGTAGCCAAATTTCTGCATAGCCCTCAAAAATCGTCCAAACCATGCCAGTGGATATTATTTTACGCCATAGAGAGATTTCCTTAACCGGCACACCTTCCCAGCTATGGATGATGCTTCAAAACCTGAACGTCCATTTATACTTCCTCTTCCAAGTCGCCATTAAGGAAGACATTCTTGACATCTAACTACTAGAGATTCCAACCTAGATTGGCAGCACACGATAGTAGAGCACGACCTGAGTTCATTTTCGCAACAAGGGTGAAAGTATCCTGATAGTCAATGCCATAGGTTTGTGTAAAGCCCTTGACAACCAACCTTGCTTTGTACCTCTCAATGGTTCCATCAGCCTTATGCTTCACAATGTACTCCCACTTACATCCTACTAGCTTCTTCCCTTCTATATAGGGAAAAAGTTCCAAAGTGCCATTCTTTTTAAGAGCCTGCATTTCGTCTATCATAACGTCGTTCCAATTGGGATTAGTCATATATCTTTCCAGCCTAGTGGAATAAAAATAGAGGATATGGAGGAAACACGGGCCTGATAGGATGGGGACAAGGATTCATGGGAAATAAAGTTAGAAATGGGATGTTTAGTATATGCTCTAACTCTTCTCTTAATAGCAATAGGAATGTCAAAGGCATTAGTACCAGTGGAAGAATTAGTATTACCTGAATGAGGTGAAGGAGGTGGATCAAGATCAGGGAGTACCGTTGGCATGGTAGGTCAGTCGTGGGCTGTTTTGTGTGGTCGTTGCGCTGGAGAAAGTAAGTAAGTCCTTTTTCCAAGTATCACCCTTCACTGTTATTTGCTTGTGCTCTCTTCCCCTCAATACAAACAGTATCGACAAAAAGGCCTGGAGGAGTATCTGGCAATATACTCTCCCCTTAAGAGATGAATGATAGTAAGGTTCAGATTCATGGAATGTAACATCCATGGCAAAAAAATAGAATATGGGAGGGAGAATGATAGCATTTGTAACCCTTATGGGGGCCAAAGTACCCAAGGAAGATACAACGGAAAGCCCTGGGCTCAAGTTTGGATCGGGAGGGTATGGAGTTGTGAGCATAACAAACACACCCACACTTGAAGAGAAAGATGAGAAGCCAAGGAAGGATCCAGAAGAAAACTCCCATGGGTTTTAAAGTCCAGAACGCTGAAAGGAACTCCGTTTATAAGATAGGCCGCAGTGATGACAACATCGCCCTAATAATACTTCAAAACATTCATTATAAAGAGAAGGGAACGAGTAACATCAAGTAGATGACGATTCTTCCGCTTAGGAATTCAATTTTGTCCCGGAGTACAAACACAGGAAGTTTGGAAGAGGATGCCCAGCTCATCAAGATATTAATGAAAATGATTGTCAATATATTTGGTTCCGTTATCATAACGAAGAATCCAGACCTGGGCACTACACTAGGTCCGGATTATGGTGTGAAAGGAACAAATGCAGGTAAAAGTTTCAGATTTATTGCGATGAAGATAAACCCAAGTTAAACGAGTACAGTTATCAATGAAAGAAATAAACCACTTAAAACCATATCTAGAGACAATGCGAAAGGGTCCCAATACATCTGAGTGAATAACAGAAAATGGAATGTCACTTTTATTAGAACTTGAAGAATATGAAGTGCAGGTATGTTTAGCTAACTCACAGGTTTCACAATGAAGGGTGTCTGGACTACAACCCTTTATTAAAGCAGGAAACATTAAACTTAAAGTACGGAATGAAGGATGAGCAAGCCATTGGTGTCAACAATGTATTTGCTGTAGAACACTATCAGCCCAAAGGGTATGAGTAGAGAGTCAATAGGAGGATCCGGAACTAAGTAGTACAGGCCGTCTCGCACCTTACCATAGCCAATCGTTGCTCCCTTCACCAGATCCTAGAAAGACAGTGGGTACAATAAAATGAGACACAATTAATTTCAACTGTGAGACGGACGGAAAATAGAGAGCAAGTTGGCAAATAGGTTAGGTACATGTAAAACAGATGACAAGGATATATTGAGAGAACATTTCATAGAACCTTTACTAGAAATGGAGGATAAAGATCCATCTGCCACACAAAACTTGTCCTTACCCAAACTAGGTAGGTATGAACAAAAGAGGTTGAAGGACCATATGATCAGAGGCTCCAAGATCAAGAGCTAGGAAGGACTAGAACCAGAGGAGACATGAAAAATACCTAACTGGACAAGATTGGAAGTAGAGGTAGGGCTAGGCACAGAAAGAGTGGTCCCAAGCTGAGACATCATGCGCTGAAGTGCCAGTAACTGATCTGAAGAGAAGGGTGTTGTAAACACGGATGCAGGAACAAGCAGTCCAATCTGAGAAGTATCAGTAGGCTCAGTGAGATGTGTCTGGTACCGAGTATAACACTGTTTCCCACCATGACCCCCTTTAGGGCGACAATATAGTTTCTAAAATGTCTTATGGGTATGCTGGGGTTTGCGGCGATAGTCACATTTGACTGGTTCTCTAGTACTAGAAGTTGCCTTAGGAGCAAAAGGCTCCCCATTTGCAAGTGTAGAAACCAGGGCTGAGCGAGGCCACACAACAGGTGGCATCATAACAGAATGGTGGCGGTCTTCATGTTGAAGCAAGTACTAAACCAGGAGGGTGGGAAATGTATCCTTGCCAAGAATCTGAACGTGAATCTGGTCGTACTCTAGATTTAGGCCAGTAAGAAAATCATAGACCCGTTCCATTTCACGCTCTTTCTGAAAAGTAGTGGCATCAGAAGTACATGCCATGGGAACATGGTGATAAAAATCCAGTTGTTGCCATAGAGCATTCAGAGCAACATAATAAGATGTAAGAGACAAACCCTTCTAAGCAGTATCATGAACTTGTCGGCAGAGCTCATAGATTTGTGCATAGTTACTGGTCTGTGCACATATCTGTTGTACTGCATCCCATAACTCCTTTGCAAATTCATAAGAATGAAACTGGCATTGATATGAGGCTCCATGGAATTGAGCAAAAATGACATAATCAATGTATCATTAGCTAGCCATATATTTTTGGCAGTGCCTTCCGTTGGTATAGGGGTATTACCCGTCAGGTACCCCAAAAAATGATTTCCACGAATGGTCAACCAATATGCCCTTGACCAGGCAAGGAAATTAGACCCGTTCAATTTTGTTGGTCCCAGCTGGAGGGATGATTTATGGCCATGAGTCCCAACACAACTTACCTCACTACCCCCAAGACCTCCCAAGGGGATAGTATTGCTACTTTCCGCCATAGAGTCGGAATCTCAAGCAAAATGATAGGGTGTTGAAAGTATATGTGAGAAAATAAAGAGAAGCAATGTGGTGACTATCGTATCATAGAAGTAGAAGTGGTGCGAGGGCGCTGGAGACCATATGAGGGAAGGTGGTAACCTGGTAGCAAGTAATAGGGCTTAGGAGAGCAATGGTGAGGCTGAGGGCCTAGGAGGACCTAACAGAAGATCGGTAAAGGCCTAGGTGACCTTAGCGATCGAGGTACAGGCCTTGGGTGGCCCAGCGGATGAGCGACGAGGGGCCTGGGGCCTCGCAGGTGAGTGGAAAGGGGCCTGGAGGCCTCATGGGTGAGCGGCAAGGGCATAGGGCCAGAAGGAGGGCAACAAGGCTGCTGACACCAGTGGTGGATTGGTAGGGGCCGACAAGGGCTGGCGATGCCAGCGAGGAGGCCTAAGAGGCATAGCGGTGACTAGCGGTAGCAGGCTGTAGGTGGTGGTGCGACATGCATCGATCAACAATGGTTCGTGGTGATGTTAGAGAGTCACAAGTGGTGCGATGCGTTGGTGCATGTTCAGTTAACCATGCTTGACCGGAGAGGCCAGAGTCTCGAGAACTAGTGATGGTGATCCTTCTGGGGGTGTAAAAATAAAAAACCTCTCTACGGTTTTGGGCTCTGACACCAAGTTGAATATCATAATGATTTGGTTGGTCAAGAGGTGACAGAGGCCCACTTTATTTATAGATGAGAAAAGAGAACAAATAAGGTATGTTGGGTGGATGTGACTCATCCCTATCCTAACACAAACGAGAAACATTGAATCTAGACTCATGACATACATTAATAAACAACAACAATAACAACTCAGCCTTATCCCAATTAAATGGGGTCGGCTACATGGATTCTTGCCCTCCAATCAGCTCTATTCGAGGCCATACTTGATACATAGCCCTATGCATGTCTCCTCGCCATTTCTCTTAAGATCATTTTAGGTCTGCCCCTGGCTCTTTTAGTTCTTTCAATTTGGATCAAATCACTCCTCCGTACTGGGGCATCCAAAGGCCTCCGTTGAACATGACCATGCCACCTCAAACGACTTTCTCATAGCTTATCATGTATCGGAACTACTCCCAAATCAGCTCTAATATGATCATACTTTACTTTATTAATGTAGTCCTAGATAGATGACAAATCCACTAGGAGCCAATAACCAGGACCTTCCTAAAACAACTAGCCGATTGAGGCAGATTTGAGGAAATTAGGACAAAACTAGGGTTATACTTAGGGTAATGGGGTGGGATCTTATTTAGTAAAGCTCGGCAGGTTTTTAGAAGCCTAATGATGTAGGTTGGGTGAGCTTTGAGTGAAGATTTACAAAATCAGAAAATTAGGGTTAGGGTTTTGGGGGAAGATGAATGTGGTGAATTTCAGGGTTTAGAGTTGGAGTTATGGGCAGGGATTCAGGTCGAGTTTCCCAATGGCAGAGGAGGTCACTCGGCCAAAGTTTGATGTTTAGATGAGGGCTGGAAGTGGTTGATCTGTAATTTAGGGTTTGGATTCTAATGGAGGTGAAGGGGGGGGGGGGAATTAGGGTTTTTGAGGGGAGGATGGGCCTAGGGTTCAGGTCGAGTGGAAGGGTTGATGTGTAGGAGCTGTGGTTGAATTTTGAAGGTAAACTAATGGGGGAATTGAGCTGAACAACTTAATGAAGGTCTAGGGTTTATATGAATTGATGGGGATTATGGGGAAGATGATAATTTCTAGAGTTTAAGGAATTCAAATAAAATAAAAGGGGCGAATGTAGGGTAGGCTGTAGAGGATTAGGAGAAGAAGGGAATGACTGAAAACATTAATCAACTTACTGGAATTGCAGGTTCTTCAATGGCAGCTTGAAGATGAGCTTGAACAAGACCTCCCAATCTTAACAGATGCAAGGGGTTGATCGGAGTCCACCAATCCCTTCACCTTGAGATCCACTAGGCACACTCACCAAGGAGCAGAGCAGCAGCAGCAGCAATGGCATGCAAACATGACTGAAAATAATTAATCTGAACTGTGGGGAGCCTCTCATGATTTCTTTTATTTTATAATATGGCTATAGTCCAAATCCTATAACAATCTAAATCCCTCCTTCATAAATCATGAAAGGGTAAGACTGAAATTAAAAACTAATTAAAACAACTTAAAACCAATTAAAACCTTAAACTAAGAAGATTCCTAAGTAACCAATAGGATATAAGACCCTATCAGCCAATAGGAACATTTCACTTAAATTGGACCAGTGGTTCAACCGGTTCAATTTAAAACACTAAAACATGAAAAATAAACAAAGTATTGGGCTAATCCTATATGCAACCTATGTACCCCTAGTTTAGGCTCATTAAAGTGGCCTATTACATAGAAAACCCTTGGGGATCAAAGACCCAACATATATGTATCCCAACCCTAGACTTATTTCTAAAGAAATAAGCCCATTTCGATGATGAATCTGCATCATTTATCCTTCCTAGTTTTCCCAACCATCCATCTCAACATCCTCATTTTCGCCACGCTATGTTTATGTATATGATGTTTTTAACTATCCAACATTCCGGACCATACATCATAGCCCCTCGTATGACTATCCTATAAAATTTTCCTTTATGTTTTAATGGAATACGCCGATCACACAACACTCTAGACGCACCTCCCCACTTCATCCATCCTATTTTAATTCTCTATGAAACATCATCCTCTATATCACCCTCTTTACTAATGATTGAACTCAGATACCTAAAATAATCACTTTGCGAAATCTCCATCTCATCAATTTTCATCACCTCATTATCAGTCTTAGTGTTATCAAAGTTACACACCACATACTCCGTCTTAGTTCTACTTCTCTTAAAACCTTTTGATTCCAAGGTTGATCTCTATAACTCCAACTTGGCATTAATCCCTACTTTTGTCTCATCAACCAAAACATAATCTTCAGCAGAGAGCATATATCAAGGAACCTCATCTTGAATGTCGTTGGTTAAATCATCCATGATGAGCGCAAACAAATAAGGGCTTAAATCTGATCCTTGATGTAAACCCAATTTTAATTGGGAATTCACTACCATGACCCCCCCAGTTCTTACAATTGTCACCGCACCATTATACATATCTTTATTTATGTCCACATATTTATTTGAAACACTTCTCTTCTCTAGAACTTGCCAGACTGACTCTCTAAGGACTCTGTCATAAGATTTTTCTAGGTCAATAAAGGCCATATGGAGATCCTTCTTGCAATCTCTAAATCTTTCCATGAGTTTCCTAAGTAAATAGCTTCTATCGTGGATCTTTCTGGAAAAAAACCAAATTGGTTCTCCATAATAGTAGTTTCTTGTCTCAGGTGGGTTTCAATAACCCTCTCCCATAATTTCATAGTATGAGTCATTAGTTTTATGGTTCTATATTATTACAACTCTGAATATCATCTTTATTTTTGTAAATTGGAACCGCTATGCTTCTCCTCCATTCATTTGGCATTTTTTCTTATGCTCATAATCTTATTAAACAACTTGATTACCCAAGATAAACCATAGATTCCTAAGCTCTTCCACTCTTCTATTGGGACCTTATCTGGGCTGTGTTGCTTGCCTAGTTTCCTTCTTAAAGCTTCTTTTACTTCAGACACCGTAATCTTTCATATATATCTATGACATGTGGTGTCTTGATGGGTACTGCAGTCTTTCGGAACACTATTACTCGAAGTGTCTTCATTTAGTACGTTTCAGAAAAAACCTTCCAGATTTACTTGTGATGAATAATAATAATAATAATAATAATAATAATAGTAATAGTAATAATACTAACGCTAATAATAACAATAATAATGTAATGCACAATAACAAGTGGATCCTATACACATCTCAAATTCATAGCCTTAAAGTTGATTAGAAGCTTTAATGGAATCAATCTGATTTTGTTTGAAGTTGAACAAATTCTTTTGAAATACATACATGTGGTAGCGTCACTAGCAGCAGCAGAAGATACAACACCCAGGCTTGTAATTGATTCAATTAAACCACCATATATAATGCTTTTTAAGACATCCCATTCATGAGCTCTTCCAGGTACTGCTGAATCAACAACATCATGCATATCTCGATCAGCTTGAATACATACTGCAACATTATCTCCTGCAACATTATATAAGATATATCAATATTTTTTTCCTTTTTAGGGAGGCATATAATCAATATAGATCAACAACACTATGCATACAGCAACAGCATCTCCTGCATCATGATATTAAGGATTGATCTTTTGTTTCCTTTTAGGGTTGGGAGGTAAATCAAGATATTCAATCTAAGATTATAGCTTTTGAACAGAAGTGGCACAAAAAAAAAATAATGCTTATTTTTAGATTATGATATAGAATAAGGAATGGAGGAAGGAAAATATTAGTTATAGAATTACAAAGATGAGACTTGGAAAGCATAGCATACAACATTGCTCCCCTTCACTATGTTCCTTTAGTCAATTGATATAAAATGTCAACATACTCTCCCGGTCTCCCTCCCTTTCCTTCTTTCCCTGGAGGGTATACCAGGACAACAATACATGGCCTTAAATAGAGTTTAGGCAAAACAGGATCCATGTAGCTGTCCCCAATTAGTTGGCTTAAGTCTTTGTTGAGTTTAGTTGGCTTAGGTGGTGCGGGAACCAGCTTGATGGAACAGTTCAACATGTAATATGATATAAGCAATCTGATTAATCAAACCAAAATAAGTGGTACAAGAACAAATAACATATTACGAGAATCCTCTTCCAGTGGGATCAAATGAAGTTAGAGAGAGAGAGAGAGAGAGAGAGAGAAGATTTTGTGTGGAATTGCTTGAATGTGGCTTATGTACAATGTGTCCATATACACCTCCTCATCAAGTTCTCCATTGAGAAAAGCATTTTTCACATCCAGCTGTTGTAAATCCCATCCAAGATTGACTGCACAAGATAACAAAACTCAAACAGTATTCAACTTTGCAACCGGGGCAAATGTCTCCTGGTAATTGATCCCATATGTCTAAGTAAACCCTTTTGCCACGAGTTGTGCCTTATATCTATCCACAATGCCATTCACCTTCTGTTTCACCATAAACACCCACTTGCATCCAACAGTCCTTTTCCCTGGAGGAAGAATCACAAGCTCCCATGTGTCATTTTTTTTTTCAAGGCTTCCATTTCTTTCATCATTGCCGCCTTCCACTTTCCATCTAAAAGAGCTTCCTACCAATTTTGAGGAATACGAACAGAAGAAATAGAAGAAACAAAAGCATGAAAAGATGGAGAAAGAGATTCATAAGAAACAACATGAGATATAGGGTGCTAAGTGCAAGCCCTAACACCTAGGCGAACAGTAATAGGTAGGTCAAGAGAAGAAGTATTACCAGGTCGGGAAGTAGATTCTGCCGTTCTGGATCCGGAGTTGGCAACTGGATGGATACTTGTGTCATAGTGGATTGAAGTTGCTTGTGTCTGGTTCTGCTCTTTGCATAAACCTTCAAATTTGAGGCATCAATCCTCCTCTGAAATTCACCAATGGTTTTCTGGACTGGAGTGATCTCTCCCTGAGTAGGAATTTCGATAATCTCCCCCTGTGTAGGAACATCTCCCCCTGAAGAAGAGGAAGGGACAAGAGCAGGAACCTCCCCTTGTATAGGGACAGAAGAGGGAGGAACAAGAGCAGACTCATCATGAACATCTCTAAGGGGGGTCTATGGTCAACACATCTTCACTAGAACTCTCCCCTTGAAGAGGTGGGAACGAATAATAGGAGAGAGTCTCATGAAAGACCACATCCCTACTGACCATGGTACGTCGGGCAATAGGATAATAGCACTTGTACCCCTTTTGGGTAGCAGAGTAACCTAAGAAAATGCAGCAGAGACCACGGGGCTCAAGTTTACTAGAGGATTTCGTATTCCTAGCATAACAAACATAGCCAAACACCTTAGGGGGAGCAATAAAGGAAGAAGAGCCATGTAATAGCTCAACAGGGGGACTTGGAGCCAAGAACCTGAGTGGGCAGCCTATTAATTAAATAGGCTGCAGTAAGGACAACATCCCCCCAATAAAAAGATGGAACATTTCGAGCAAACATAAGTGCTCTAGCCACCTCCAAGAGATGGCGATTTTTCCTCTCAGCCACACCATTTTGGGCTGGAGTATCAACATAACTGGTCTAATGTAAAATCCCATGGGCAGCAAGGTATTTTTGGAACTGACCTTCCATATACTCTGTCCCATTGTAGCTTCTTAAGACTTTGAGAGTGGCATTAAATTGGGTTTGAATCATCTTATGAAAATGCTGAAAACAGGAAAAAACCTCATTTTTTGTGTGCATCAGATAGACCCAAGTGGATCTGGAATAACAGTCTATGAATGTGACAAACCACCGAAGACCAGAGATAAAAACTTTACGGCTAGGACCCCACACATCAGAATGAACCAAGTGAAATAAAGAAGAACTTCTTTTATTAGAAATAGGATAAGTTAAACAAGTCTACACAAACCTCACAAAAAAAAATCTTCCTTATTACAATGTTTAACCAAATCTGGAAATAAATGGCATAAATTTCCTAAGGGGGTTGGCCTAATCTAGAATGCCATTGGTGTAGTGCAGAGGAGAAAGAAGAAGTTTGACTTAGTTGGGAAGGTAATGCTCCTGGAGGAAGAAGTCCATCATCAAGCAGGTACAATCCACCATGCACTTTACCCTATCCAATCGTCTTCCCCGATTCCAGTTCTTGAAAAACACAATGAGTGGGAAAAAAAATCACTTTGCAATTCAGATTTTTTGTAAGGCTACTAATAGAGAGAAGATTAGTAGTGAAATTGGGAATATGCAAAACAGAGGACAAGGTAAGAGAAGGGGAGCAGCTAATGAATCCTTTTTCGGAAACTGATGAAAGGGAGCTATCAGCTACTTTGACCTTATCCTTGCCAGAAGTAGGGGAATAGGTATTAAAAAGGCTAGAAGAACCTGTCATGTGATCAGTGGCACCGGAGTCTATGATCCATGGAGTGGAGACAACCGATGCACAGTGACCAGCAAAAAAAATACTTGAATGGGTAAAGTGGGAACCTGATGGAGTGGAGCAACCGACAGGAAGAGATGTAGTAGAGGCAACGGAAGTCTGTAACATATGCCTGAAAGCCTGTAATTCTTCCTGGGAGAGACTATGTTCAGCAGTGGGGGCTGTAGCTACACTTTCAGTGTGATTAGCCTTGTTTTTAGTTTTAGCACGAGCAAGTTTGGCCTCAAAATCAGTAGGCTTCCCATGTAGTTTCCAACAATTAGCTTTAGTGTGGTATAGTATGTTGCAATGGTCACACTTAACAGGCTCTTTTGCCGAAGTGGCCAAAGCAGTACCCTTAGATGGAGGAATAGGGCTGGAATCAGCAGCTTGAAAAGCTCATCTCTCAACCGTAGGAGAGAACAACATGGCAGCCCGACGGGTCTCCTCAGTGTGAACAAAAGCAAAGGCTTGCTCCAATGTTGGGAAAGGTATCCGACCAAGAACTTGAACACGAATTGGATCGTATTCAGCATTAAGACGAGCTAAAAAATCATAAATACGAATCTGGTCCACATATTTGCGATAGGCAGCAATATCCAGCGGTAGAGGGCTGGAAACGAGAGTAGTAATCCAATTGTTGCCATAAGCTCTTGAGGGCAGCATAATACTTGGAGACAGATAACTCCTTCTGAGCAGTGGCATGGAGTGTCTTACGGATCTCACAAACTTGGGCATCCTTCCCCAATTGTCCATAGGTTTCCTTGGCAACAGTCCATATTTGTGTAGCTGTTTCAAGGAGGAGATACTGACTAAAGAGATCAGGTTGCATGGAGTTCAACAAGAATGACATGACCATAGCATCATTAGCAATCCATCGAGCCTGAAGGGGACCCTCATCAGGAGGCTGTGTAGAGGTGCCAGTAAGATGGCCAGTAAGTCCTCTTCCAGCCATAGTCAAGGAGAGAGATCTGGCCCACATTAAATAATTGGTACCATCCAATTTAATAGCAGCAGCATAAGGGAGAAACTCAGTCCTAGACTGATCATCACCTCCAGAAGTAGCCATGGTAAGATCAGACATCATGAGGTAATCGAGGTACCAAAGCAGCCAGCCAATTAAAGAAACAGAAAATCAGATCGATATGGGCAGAATCGATCAGAAATATGGGAAACATAATATCTTCAAAAAACTTCAATAGAATGGGCTGTAATTGAGGTCAAGTGCACCAATAGGAGAGGAAAAGCTTCCCTCAAAAAAATTCTGCAATCAGATGGCTGAAACCCTAAGATCGATATGGTGTCCGGGTTTTCAAAACCCTAACAGTTGAGATCGATGTAGGAAATGAGCTGCAACTTGAAAAATCTTCAATTGTTGATGAAGAACCTTGATCGATGTTGTCCGAAGCCTGCTAGTGGAGCTCCAAAGTGAACAATCAACCTCCCAAGCTGATAGGGTTGATTTTCAAAAAAAAAAAAATGGAAGCAGTCCAAAAAATCGCAGAAGATAGAAGGCAGCAGCTATCGGGAAAAAAAAATCAGATCATCTACGGTGAGGTGGGATGGAGGGCAGCATCTAGATCATAATATGATCACCTCATTAGTGCTGCCCTTGAAGGATGTAGAGAACCAAGAAGAGAGAAAGGAAGGTGGAAGTGATGGAGAAAACAGGTTTTGTATAACCTAAATCAGAGAATTGGCTCTGCTGCCATGTTAACCGAAACTATTAGAATGAGAATGCTTGAATGATCTAATCGACCAAGCAAGCCTTTGTATTTATAAATTCAGAATTACATCCTAAAGACAGAATTACCCCTAGCTTAGCCGACTTCATTAGGCAATACATTAAACATAAAATAAAACCTCAAAAAGACCAGAATATTCCCACGGTATTCTGGTGTACATTATTCAACAATATGGACATGTGAACTAGGGTTTGGCAGTAATTAAATTACATGCCCTATAATTCACTATGTGATGTTGTTTGGTAGAGGGGTTAATTTGCAATTACTTAGATTAATTGTGAATATCTACATTTTAGTGGAGTAAACAGTATTAATTTTTTTCAAATGGTATTAAATTATCTAATAAGAGGACAGGCCTTGGTGCAATGGTAAAGGTTGCTCGGTTCGAATCTGGACTCTGGAAACAGCCTCTCTGCGAAAGCAAGGGTAAGACTGCGTACATTATGATCCCCCCCAGACCCGCAGTGGCGGGAGCCTCGTGCACTAGGTACGCCCTTTTAAAAAAAATTATCTAATAATATCTTTAATTAGATTAAAGATATAGTGGGATAATTATGTTAGATAAATATCACTTTTTTATTCTACCTCTTCCCTCCCTTTAGTAGCAATCTAGGAATAGGACACTTGGCATGTAGGGATTGGAAATCCCAATGATACTCTATGTAAGAAACCCTAATTAGTGGGTTTTATAAAGAGAAGTGGAGAGGAGGCAACCCACGATTTTAGTAGTCTCCTCCCACCCCCCAATGTTTTGATCTCTCTCCTACTCCTTGTGTGTGTGAGTTAGGGTTTGTGAAACTCTAAAAGAGAGAGGTTAAGTGTGTCCCTCTTGGAGTTTGAATCCGTTTAGCACTGAAGGCATCGATTCTTGGTGTTGCTAGGGCCTCGGGTGTGCAAGAGCTATTATCAGGAGGAGGAACTACAATTGTGGTTCTAAGGTAACCCGTTTCCCTTCCTGATTAATTTTTTTTTTTGTACGATGATTTCGGATGCAAGAGATACCCAATCCAAATTTTCAGCTGCATTTTTGGGTTTCCACCATCAAATCTAACACACAGTATTTATCGTATCAATAAAACAGAAGGCTTTTTAATTGTTTGTTGATACTGAGAGTTGGGAAAATAAGTGTGTGTGCAAATTGAACTATCCCATTGAAGAATTGCTAGGGAATCACGGTACATACCCCTATCAGATTGGTCTCCTGCAAATCCCACTGCTCCTTGTAGGGATGTAAGAGTGACTTGGTGCACATCTTTCTGAAATTCCCCACCTGAAACCTCAACTCTTTCATTCACATGAAATTCATCAACGGGCAAAAATTTTGGAGGCAGTACTGATATGGTGTTCCCATCTGCAAATGCTTCTCAAAAATACAAAACAATTAAATTGGTAAGTTAACACTAAAGTTTTGATCAAGGAATCAAAGGGGGGGGGGGGGAGCAGTTATAATCAAGAAAAGAAAATAATTTGAGAAGTTGGGGAACAATTTTCCAATGGAAAAAGAAGACCTGCCCAAAATAGCTGATGAAAACCAGGAAAATAGAGCGCCATTATTTCTGATCAGCATTGGTTCATAATTCTCTCTGAAGGAATTGCTGTACATGATGAAAAAAATTTATCTTTTTTTTCATTCTTCTTTCCTTTTTCTTTTTCATGGAAGTTTTGTTTGTGCTAACCATGCATTATCATTACATCACTCAAATCAATATTGAAATTGACAAATGAAAAAGGCCAATTGAGGTCCTCAAGCAGATCAAGCATTTTCACTTATCTAATAATAATCTGAGACTTTGTTAATATTTTCTAGCATGGGCAACAACTGACTTCAGCTTAGTTGCGAAAGTCACCAACACTCGTTAAGACACTCTTGCACTGCTTTAAGTTCTTGCAAGAGCACAAACCTCTCATACGGATCTATGGCCAGATTTGTGGCTGTAATAGCAAGTTCATGCAGATCGATATATGGATCTGCTGGAGGTAGGCTTGCTTAAAAGATTGAAGGGAAAGATTTAGATCTGATAACCTACCAGAAAATTACCGCAGGGAAAAGGGAGAAAAAGAAGATCGCAAAGATGAAGGAGAAAAGATCAACCGTGGGGGAAGAGAGGAGAGAGAAGAGATCGTGGGGAGGCTCACACACAGCTTTATCAAAAAAAAAATTCTATTTTATTCCAAAATCACATGCCGTTTGGGGGGGGGGGGGGGGATTGGTTACATATTTATAAGGAAATAAATAAAAGAAAATCTCCAAGATTAACTCAATTACAAAGACTTTCCTAAGTAGACAGCTAAAAACTCTAAATTTCCTAAATGAACTTGAAGACTAACAACTTAAGAATAAAATTTAAGATAAATCCCTATCCAACTATCACCAACATGGAACCAATAAAATAAAATAATAATTTCATGTAACCCCTTAATCCCCAACTTTGGACCTTATAATTCAGCCATTGTAGTAAATAGGCATAAAAATTAAACAGCCGTGTGTTTGAATGCTTGAATGATCAAAATCGATCACCCAGCCCCTTTATTTATAATAATCAGAATTACAACTACTCATTATGAAAGTAGAATGCCCCCCTTGCCTATTCCTATTAGGAATTCCTATTCCAACTAGGAATCCCAAATAGAGATCGGCTGAGGGAAAAAATACAGAAAAAGAAATAAAACTAAAAGATAAAACTAACAAAAATAAAGGACTAAATTACCCCTATCGGATAAAGTAGCCTATTTTAACACTCCCCCTCAAGTTGGAGCATAAATATCAACCATGCCCAACTTGATAAGAATAGGATGAAAAACCTTCCCACTTAAGCCTTTAGTGAACACATCAGCAAGCTGGTCCGCAGATTGCACAAAAGGGACACACACCAGTCCTCCTTCCAACTCTTTAATAAAATGCCTGTCAACCTCCACATGCTTGGTACGATCATGCTAAACAGGGTTGTGAGCAATGCTAATAGCAGCCTTGTTGTCACAATATAGCATCATGGGAAGATGAACAGGAGAACCGATATCTTGTAATAAACCTTTTGAGCCATAACATCTCACAAATATGTTGTGCTATAGCACGAAACTCAGCTTCAACACTAGACATTGCCACTACGTTCTGCTTTTTACTACGCCATGTAACAAGGTTACCACCAACAAATGAGCAATAGCCAGAAATGGACTTTCTATCAGAGGAACCAGCCCAATCTGCATCAGTATATGCTTCGACACGAAGATGGCCATTCGGAGACAAAAGAATTCATTTTCCCGGTGCTGACTTTAACTAACGAAGGATCCGGATAACAGCATCCATGTGAGAGGAATGCGGATCATGCATGAACTGACTAACCATACTTACAGATACTGCTATGTCAGGTCTTGTATGAGACAGATAAATGAGCTTTCCAACCAATCTTTGATAACGACCTTTGTCGACCAGTGTTCCCTCCTTTTCTTTAAGTCTGGTAGTAGCATCCATAGGTGTATCAGAAGGATGACACCCTAGCATCCCAGTCTCGGTCAATAAATCTAGGATGTACTTCCTTTGAGAAAGAAAGATGCCTTTAGAAGACCGAGCTACTTCTATCCCTAGAAAGTACTTTAGTTTTCTCAGATCCTTTATTTCAAACTCTTGCCCAAGGTAAGTCTTCAACTGGGTGATTTCATGATTGTTATTCCCGGTCACCACAATATCATCCACATAAACTATTAGGACGGTTACCTTTCCACCATTTTTCTTGATAAACAGGTGTTAACAAAACAGGAATTTCGTGAATGGCTTGAATGATCAATGAGATCAGTCAAGCTCTCTATTTATAATAATAATAATAATAAAAGAGATTACAAAGGGAAACACTGTTCACGACACTGTTCACATGAACAGTGTCACAACCCAAATTACAATCCTACCCTTATTCAAAAGTACATAAATAAAGCATAAATAGAAAACCAAAAATACCCTTATAATATCGGGTAACACATCTCAACACTCTCCCTCAAGTTGGGGCATAGATATCACACATGCCCAACTTGACTAGACTAGGATAAAACAACTTCCCACTCAACCCTTTAGTGAAGACATCAGCCAGTTGATCTCCAGACTTCACAAAAGGAATACAAATCTGCCCACTTTCTAACTTCTCCTTGATGAAGTGTCTATCAATCTCCACATGTTTGGTACGGTCATGCTGCATTGAATTGTGGGCAATGCTAATTGCTGCTTTGTTGTCATAGTACAACATCACTGGAAGATGAACAGAACCACGGATATCAAGGAGTAAACTCTGAAGCCATAGTAACTCACATATGCCCTGGGCTATAGCACGGAATTCAGCTTCAGCACTAGATCTTGCCACAACATTTTGCTTTTTACTCCACCATATGACTAGATTTCCTCCAACAAAAGTACAATAGCCGGAGGTAGATTTCTGTCGGGGTTACCACCCCAGTCCAAGATCGTGTAAGCCTCAATGCGAAGATGGTCATGAGGAGACAAAAGGATCCCCTTTCCTGAAGCTGACTTCAAGTAATGGAGAATACGAAGAACAGCAGCCATGTGAGTAGAATAAGGATCATGCATGAACTGGGTCACAAGACTCATAGCAATGGCAATATCTGGTCTGGTGTGGGAGAGATAAATCAGCTTGCCCACCAATCGTTGATATCTCGCCCTTATCAAAGTTCACCATCCTTCTCTTGCAGACGGGTAGTAGCTTCCAAGGGAGTGTCACAAGGATGACAACCAAGCAAACCAGTCTCGATAGTAAATCTAGAACATACTTTCTCTGGGAGAGAAAGATGCCTTTTGGAGAACGGGCAACTTCAATCCCAAGAAAATATCTTAGCTGTCCTAGATCTTTTATGTCAAATTCCCGTCCCAAGAAAGCCTTCAGGTGATAAACTTCATCTGTATCATTACCAGTCATAACTATATCATCAACATAAACTATGAGAAGAGTGACCTTTTCTCCCTTTCGCTTGATGAACAGAGTGTGATCAACATAACTCTGTTTGTATCCACAGGAGACCATGGCTTTATGAAACCTACCAAACCATGCCCGTGGAGATTGCTTCAACCCATAGAGTGCCCTTTTGAGCCTATAAACTTTCCCATAGGTCTTATCAGAGGAAAAACCCGGAGGAACATCCATATAAACCTCCTCTTCCAACTCCCCATGAAGAAGGCATTTTTTACATCCAACTGCTGTAGATCCCAGCCAAAGTTGACAGCACAAGACAGTAAGACCCGGATAGTGTTCAACTTCGCAAAAGGGGTAAATGTCTCCTGGTAGTCGATCCCATAAGTTTGAGTGAAGCCTCTGGCCACAAGCCTAGCTTTATATCTATCCACTGTTCCATCTGGCTTCTGCTTGACAACAAATACCCATTTGCACCCGACTGGTTTCTTACCCGAAGGAAGAACAACTAGCTCCCATGTCTCATTTTTAAGTAAGGCCGTCATTTCTTCCATCATAGCTACTTTCCACTTTGGATCTGCAATCGCCTCCTGCCATTTCTGAGGAATAGAAACAGAGGAAAGAGAAGAAACAAATGCACGATAGGATGGAGATAAAGCATCATAGGAAACAACATTGGAGATGGGGTGTTGGGTGCATGACCTTACGCCTTTACGAACAATGATAGGTAAGTTAAGGGAAGGATCCTTACCAGATGATGTAGTAAGGTCTGGATCTGGATCAAGAGCAGACGATTGTGGAGGTAGTATGGTGGTGGTGGTAGTCTCAACTTGTCCTGTGCGCTCCCGGGTATATACCTTATCAACAGGGATTTGACTAACTGGTCTATGCTCCCCCTGAATAGGAGCCACTATAGGAGCTGAAGTTACAGAGGGCTCCCCCTGAATAGAAGCCGGAAGAATAGCAGACACATCTTTAAAACCCTGATCCTGCTCCCCCTAAAGAGATGTCTGGGAATAATATGACAAGGACTCATGGAACACAATATCCATCGAGACAAAAGTACGACAAGAGGGTGGATGGTAACACTTGTATCCTTTCTGGGTCGTAGAATAGCCCAGAAAAATACACCGAATGCTCCGTGGATCAAATTTCCCATGAGGATGATGATTGCGGACATAGCAAACACAACCAAAAACTTTGGGGGGAACCACAAAGGAGGAGGAACCCTGGAGGAGATCAACGGGGGAACGACCATCAAGGACACGAGTAGGCACACTGTTGATGAGATAAGCAATGGTAAGAATGGCATCACCCCAAGAGTGAGAAGGAACCCGCCGCGCAAACATAATGGCCCGGCTACCTCAAGGAGATGTCTATTTTTCCTTTCAAGAACCCCATTCTGGGAGTGTGTCAACACAAACTAGTCCGATGGACAATACCACGCAGTACCAAATAAAGTCGAACCGACCCTCCACGTACATTTCCGCCATTATCACTACGTAAAATGCGCAAGGTGGCATTCAATTGGGTCTGAACCATACGATGAAATAACTGAAAACATCGGAAGACCTCACTTTTATGGCTCATGTACACCCAAGTGCATAGTTGTCACGGCGTCACGGCGTCACGGCGATCCAAGTTGGTGGAGGGGTGTCACGTCGATATATCGACATGTCGCCCGCCATGGCGTTGCCATTGCGAGCATGTCGACAATGTTTTAATTTTTATTTTCTCTATTTTTAATGGTTTAATAGATGTATACTCAAGCCATGTTTTATTTTTTCTCTATTGTTTCTCAAGTTTTAAGGATGGCAATCTTGTAATTAAGCAGAATCTAAGAAAGGGCATAAAAGGGTTTTGATTTAATGACTAAGGGTAAACTTGGAGGGATGTGTAAAGTATGGATAAAGGGGAATAAAAGAAGAGAAGGGTACTTTAGGAAAAAGGAAAAAATAAAGGTTTGTAATAACCCACGATCGGATTTATGGTTATCTTCAACCTGGGACGGAAAAAGGCAAAGTACAAAGGAGATAACTCCTTCAACTCTTCTCGGTCATAGTACTATATCTCGCGATATATCGGTATCTCGGGCCTACCGAGATATCCGAAATATCCGAGATATCGCGAATATTCCCGAAATATTGCATTTTTTCTCGCAATATTTCGGGGTCCATCTCGGGGTATTTGGCCGTATTTAGGCACGAAACTTCATGGACAGCCTTATTTAAGCTTAATAAACACATTTAAACCATAAAATTGTAAAAATGTGAATTCAAATTGGTGTTTTGGGCTTGCACCTTGATTGACATACGTCGCCGACCTTAATGTATAAATAGTTAAATACACATAGATTAATGAAATCACAACTTAAGTTACAAATTACAAGTGCTAAAGCGCTAATAGTAGTTCTTGTGCCTCCCTGGATCAATCCCACTCATGCCTCGCCGAGTCGACGTCCATTGCTCTCTGTTTGAATGACATATGTGGACCACGGTATAGAATCGGAGAAGAAACGAGTGTAGTCATCCACAAGTGTCACGTAAATGGAATCATCACGATCAGAGGTAACCTATCCTAGGATATAAACTAGGGTTACCAATCGATCCAAATCCGTGAAGAAGATGATCCATTGTGATATGATGTTGGCGCCGCACAAGAGGCGATGGCATTGGCTGCATGTATGGTAGTGAGGTTGGTATCTAGGTCCGCTAGGGTATGCAAAGATGTTATCTACAAAAAGATGATCGAGTATGTCCCCTCGACCTGGATGGTAGTCATAGTCCCCTACCCCACTAAACGCCCATATGATGATGATCCATATCCATATCCACCGTAAGGTTGTGATGCACCATAATCCGATGCCAATGGAGTGGCATGTAAGGCTAAAAGATGGGGCACGCCAATGTCAGGTCGGTCCTCCTCCCTATCACCCATACTCAAACCACCAACAGAGCTAGATAGGTTATCAATGTCCATGTGATCAGGTTGCATTGTGTTTGCCGACCCCTACGCTTCTGTTGATGTATGTAGGGGCCTCTCGAGGAGTGGGGGCGCGGGGCACGTGCTCCGTGGTCCGTATCTGTGTGGCATGATCAAACCGTGTCTCTCCAGTGAATCGGAGCGGGTCACAGTGCCGAATCCTGGGCCTCCTGGCCTACCACATAACGCCTCGCATGCCGTCATATTCTTCACCAAAGATCACCACCACCAACATCACCACCACCAAGATCACCATCACCACCACCATCACCATCATCACCATCATCATCATTCGAGGACTTAGACGATCTTCATCATCGGCCAACATTGCCACACCAATGGTGGAATGGTATGGTGAGGCTTCCTCGCATGTATCCGACCTCGCCGCCATATACTCGTCCACATCGACCAATCTGAAGTTATCATGGGGTCGGGCCTACCTCCCTCCTCATCCAAGACTGGCTCACCTCTATCCTCACCCAATCCACAATAGGGTCCTCATCGTCGAGTCAACTTGAAGATGTCAGGCTAGATCAATGGTGCCCCTCTGTCCCTCATGTCCCATGCGTATGTGTTGCGGTTTCAGCCTCAAGTCAGAGCACATACACTACGCCGATAACGTTGAGACCCCAATCTGTTGCGCCATACTTGGAGGTGGATGAGTGCGAAAGGTACTCAGCCTCCTCTCACAACCAGATTGCGAGAACATGTTTGGCAAGGACTTTAATGCTATTCTTCTTAAGTTTTCAGCCGATTCCCATACAACACCCACCATTCAAATCGTGCATTATAAGTTTACAACAAAAAAGACATGTGTCAAATGTTGTTTCAACTTTCAACTTTCAAATTTCAATACATATGTAATTTAAAACTTAAAAGAATTACCAAGATCACCACGTGCTCTGCCTTGTATCGCAGCCTCGTTCCAAAACTTCCCAATGCATCCCTAAATACCTTGATCTATACCCATGTGGAAAATTAGTAAGTACTTCTTCACTACTTATTTGAAAGCATCATAAGTTGAGTTTCCAAATGAACTCAGCTTCATTTGTTGCAAATTGCTTGTAGTGCGCCATCCGCTCCAACTTCTTCACTACTTGTTTTCAAAGATCAATAAGTTGAGTTTCCAACCCAAGCCTATTGTTATATTGATACTTAGGGTTGAAGTAGTATCTTGAAATATGACATATAGAATAGAGGTATTGTCAAATGCATAGGTAATTAGTAAATAATAATCTATGAATTAGTAAACATAAAACAAATTTACTCACCACCTTATGCGGTGGATGCATAAGTTGATTCTCCAATGAGCATTTATGATATCTAAGAAGTGTTTGCTACTGCGAGGACCCACACTATAGACACTATCTTTCATCCGATCCATTGAAGATATAGGACTGGCATGGTTGGGCCCTTCAGAGCGAGTCGCAACATGTAGAACTTGAATTACGGCTCTAAAACTTTCACCACTTTGCTTAGTTTGGTCCAGAAGTCCTCGGATGACATCGTTGTTTGTGCTTCCCTCCCATTTGCGATCTTGGAACCCTTCCATAAAACCACCTCGAAGCAAACATGCTTCTCACCGCCTTCTTTGTCTCAATGCTTTTGAGGCAATGTAGTTGGTGGCAAATCTTGTGATGCCAGGCCTAACCAAGTCACCCCCACATTTTTCCCTCGATAGATTGAGTGCATAGGAGTGGTTGTATACAAAGTTGGTGACTTGTCTTGCACTTTCAACCACGATCTTCACCAACTTTAACTTTCCCATATCTTTTAGCATTAAGTCAATGCAATGGGCTGCACAAGGAGTCCGAAGAGCCGGTACTTATTATTGTTCATCATCTTCTCACCGGCCGCGAAGTTACTTCCATTGTCTGTTACAATCTGGACAACATTCTCAATACCCACATCTTTTTCCACTACTTCCTTTAACAATCTGTAAATATATTTTGCATCCTTTATCTCTTTGGATGCATCCACATTTGAGGAACACTGTCCTCCCATCACAATAAATCGTGAAATTGATGATGGACTTTCTTAGAGGCCCAGTCCATCCATACGCCATTATAGTCACCCCATATGTCTCCCACATATTCTTCATCTCACTAATGTACTCATCAATCTCACTCTTTTGTTGAGGTAGATAAACATTCATTACCTCATAGGGGTGGGGCCCTTGAATCTGGCCCCCTGCAATGGTATCTATCATTGGTATCATAATGGGGGCCTTGTGCGATGTTCTTTGAGATGGTATGGTATAGCATCCACTTAGCTATTGATTCTTTAACCAATCCCTTCATCCCCTTCCGTGCTCCTTTGATTACTGGGTTGTTGCTTCCTTTCTTCTTATGCAATTTAGGATCGGATGTTGATGGTGATGCTGATGCTTGGTAGAGGTGTTGGGGTTGCCCTCGCTTTGTGATCTTTTAAAAGGATTCAAAGTTTTAGGACCTCCAGAACTCGCCGGCTCCTCCACTACCCCCTACTCTTTGTCTCTGTGATCATCTTGAAAACTTCCTCTACTCCTTGAAACAGTCCGCTAAAATCCCTAGCCTCCTCTGCTTGTTTGTATGTCATCAGATGCTATGCAATGTCATCATCGAGGAGGAGGAGGAGTCATCATCATCATCATTGTATCGTCTTCCTCCTCCCATCGAACTCCTCACTGTATCCTCAAGTTGTTCTCTTATCCTTTGCTTGTCGCCCTTCCTCTTCTTTCTTCCCCTCAAACTATCACCAATCTCCTGGCTACTTGTAGGGGACCATATACAACCTACAACATCTTTAGATCCTCGGTGGATGTTGTTTAAGTCTCTTGGACCCACCTCCCATAAATTGCATGTGACAATAATTACATATAGATTTTCTCTTATCCCCATCAATGGGAGTACCATGTAACCATGCAATGTCACCCCTATCTTTGGCTGGTTGGTCTCTCTTGTTCCCTCTGTTCTCTTTGTTCCGTCCGCCCCCTTTGTTGACTACTTTCCCCCCCTTTTGCTTGCCCCTCGCACGTTGTCTATCACGATCCGCCATAATGATACTTGTTTCTTTGCAATGTAAGTAACACAAATAATTAAAAAACTTAATGTAGATGCACTTCAATTGACACTTTTAGATTACTAATACACTTGTATAGTTATTTAATATTTTTCTCCTAACCCTTATATTTTTCACAAAATTAAAACCAATTTTTTATATATAATGTTAATATAAGTATTGACCTAACACAACAAAACTATGAATTAGTAAACATAATATACATGTAATGCATCTCAAAACATATAGAAATAACTTTCATATTTTTTTCATTATTTTTTAAACTTAAAACTCATATTTTTTCCTTATTTATTTCTGTTTTTTTAATTTTTTATATATTTTTCTTAATTTTCGAAAATTAAAAGAATTATTTAAGAGCGAGAAAAATAAATCCGACCTTTGTGAAGCCGTAGATCGGCCATTGGTGTCTAACATATATTTAATTCATTACCATCTAAGTCATATTACCCCTAATTATTTCCTATTTTAGTTGTAGGAAAATGAATTTTTAAAACCAGAAAAAAATAAAAAAATACATATGGGAAAAAATTTCGACACCGTGATGTAGATCGGCCTCCGGTGTCAACATATATTAATATCATCAACATCCAACAACATTTGTACAAAGTTTTTTAAAAAAAATAGTTTTAGAGAAATATAATTTACCTTAAATAATGAAAATAGGCTTGGATGATGAGCTTAGATGACCCTCGAAGCGTCTTCCGTGACAAGGAGCTTAATGAGGCTTGGAAGGGAGGAAGAAGAGAAAATTTCATTTTCAGCAGCTCTCGGTCGAAATATCGACCAAGAGCTGCAAATATGAAATTTATAAGGATTTTGAATGTGACGCTATTGTCGCTTTACAATATCTCGCGATATATCGTGATATCTCGCGATATATACGTGAGTTCCACGATATATCGTCGAAATATCTCGATATATCGGCAGTTATTGTACTTTTTTATTCGACCTTGTTTCGTATCTCGGTCATGTCGAGATTCACGAAATATCGCGATATATCGCCGATATTTCGCGAGATTTTATACCATGTTCTCGGTCCAGTCTAAACCTTCAAGCAAAGCATCGCCACATCATGTTCTATCAATTCCAGCAAGAACTCATCATAGAAATCAACTAAGCAAGGAGTATTTAATTCCTGGAATCAAATCTGGCGACTTCTTAGTTGCAAAACAGAGACAGAGAGACAGGAAGAAGAAATCGAAGAGGGAAAGAGAGACAGGAAGAAGAAATCGAAGAGGGAAAGAGAGATAGGAAGAAGAAATCAAGCAGGACGCCATGGCGTAGGTCGCCATGCAGGCTTCTCCAGCGCCAGGACGCCATGGCGACGCCATAACAACTATGCCCAAGTGGCACGAGTATAACAATCAAGAAACGAGATAAACCATCGATGACCAAAAAGGGAAGTACAACGGGCAGAGCCCCACACATCAGAATGAACCAAAGCAAAAGGAAACTCACTTCTTTTATTTAAGGAAGAATAACTGGAACGAGTCTGTTTGGCCAAAACACAAGCCTCACATAAAAACTCATTCCTATTACAATGCTTAATCAAGCTTGGAAACAAAAGGAACAAAGTACTAAGGGATGGATGACCAAGTCGCGAGCCTAGAGATGAAGGTCGGGGACGAGGTGGATGTAAATGATGAGTCAGAGAGGAAGCCGAATGCAAAGTAGGAAGGCTGACCCGGGTCAAGTAGAGACCACCCTGCATCTTACCACCCCCAATCGTGCGCCCCGTCTCCAGATCCTGTATGACACAATGAGAAGGGAAAAAAGTCAGTTTGCAGTTCAGATCTCTAGTTAGACTACTAATAGAGAGAAGGTTGGTAGAAAAGGACGGAACATGCAAAACAGATTTTAATGAAAGGGTAGGTGAGCAGCGTATGGAACCCTTCCCATTAATAGGAGAAAGGGAACCATTAGCTACTCGATCATTGTCTTTGCCAGGAGATGGAGAATAAAGATGAAATACATGGGAGGAGCCAGTCATGTGGTCAATGGCACCGGAATCTATAATCTAAGGACTGGATACAGCCGATGCACACAGACTACTGACTGGAGTACCTGAGGCAAAATTAGAACCAGGAGGGGCAGCAGGTGTAGATGCCGTAGTGGAGGCAGTGGAAGAGGCCTGTAGCATGCGACGGAAAGCTAGGAGCTCATCCTGAGTAAGCCCAATGTCAGATGAAGGGGCAGCAGCAGTAGTAGTAGGAGAATCAGCCATATGAGCCTTAGGCTTAAACTTCCCACTAGCTTTCTTTTCCTCAAAATCAGCAGGCTTCCCATAGAGCTTCCTACACTGAGCCTTAGTATGATAGAGCCTGTTACAGTGTTCACACTTGACAGGACCTTTAGGGACAGCAGTACCACCATCAGTAGTGGTAAGAGAAGGAGTACTGGAAGTAACTTGCAAGGCGGAGCGATCAACAATAGAGGAATGCAGCATAGCAGCCCGACGAGATTCCTCATTATGAACCAAGGCAAAGGCCTGCTCTAGGGATGGAAAAGGGGACTGCCCAAGTACTTGCACCCGAATAGGATCAAACTCCATATTTAGTCTAGCCAAAAAATCATAGACACGTATTTTGTCAACGTGTTTGCGATAGGCAGCGGATCGATGCGTGAAAGGACGATAGTCGGAGTAATGATCCAATTGCTGCCACATGTTCTTGAGGGCAGCATAGTATTTGGAGACAGAGAGCTCCTGTTGAGTAGTGGCATTAGCCTTCTTTCTAATCTCATAGACCTGTGCATCATTCCCCGTGCGACCATAAGTCTCTTTGGCACCATTTCAGATACTATGGGCAGTGTCCAGTAGAAGAAAATTGTCTCAGATATCCCCTTGCATAGAATGGATCAAGTAGGACATCACCATCGCATCATTCGATAACCACTTGTTGAGCTGAGAACCCTCTTCCACTGGTTTAGTTGTTGTCCCAAGAAGATGGCCAGTGAGGCCACGGCCAGCTACTGTCAAATAGGTAGATCGAGACCACTTCAGGTAGTTAGAGCCATCAAGTTTGATTGGGGCAGCAAGGGGAAGAAAATCAGTCCGGGGCTGGCCATCAATGCTAGAAGAGGCCGAAGAAGAATCTGAACCAGTCATTGCAGCAGGTAACCAATCTTCAATGAAGCAGCAAACAACCAAAAAATATCCAAAAAAATTCTGGAATCGACCCCCAATAGAAAAGGGCTGTATTGGAGCAAAAAATCTCAGATATGTAGGCTGGGAATGATGTTGAATGAAGGCAGCAAGGGAGCCAATCAGATGCAGCAGGAACCAGCAGCCCAACCCCAAGATCGATTAATATCAGGGTTTTGAAAAAAACCCCTGAGAAGAGAGATCGATAAGGGGCTGGGGTCTTCAACCAATCTGATGAAGTGAATAGGGGCTGAGAACAATATCAAATAAAGATCCCACAATAGAAGATGCAGGCGAAACAAATGTAGAGGCCTAATCTCCAAAAAAAATAGGAATCTTCAAATCGCAGACAGTGCTTCAGCTCCACTCGATCCAAAAAAGAGGCATAAAAAAGGAGGTATATTGGGGCAGCAGCTAGATCATTACGATCACCTCAGTAGTGCTGCCCTAATGGGAGAAGAACCAAAAGAAAGGAAGAAAGAAGAAGGGAAGAAGCTCGATGGAGGGAAGGAGAAAAAAATCAAAGGGAGGGAGGTGGGTTTTGAAAACCTAGATCAGAGTGTATTTGGCTCTGATGCCATGTTAACAAAACAGGAATTTCGTGAATGGCTTGAATGATCAATGAGATCAGTCAAGCTCTCTATTTATAATAATAATAATAAAAGAGATTACAAAGGGAAACATTGTTCACGATACTATTCATGACACTGTTCAGGATACTGTTCACATGGACAGTATCACAACCTAAATTACAATCCTACCCTTATTCAAAAGTACATAAATAAAGCATAAATAAAAAACCAAAAATACCTTTATAATATCGGGTAACACATCTCAACAATAGGGTATGATCAGCATTGCTCTGCTTATAACCCGCAGAGACCATTGCCTTGTGAAATCGTCCAAACCAAGCACGGGGGGACTGTTTCAACCCATATAAAGCACGCTTCAATTTACAAACTTTCCGCTAGTTTTATCACAAGAGAAACCTGGTGGAATGTCCATATACACTTCCTCGTCAAGTTCTCAATGGAGGAAGGCATTCTTCACATCTAATTGTTGTAACTCCCAGCCCAAATTCACTGCACAAGAAAGTAGCACTCTGACGGTGTTTAGTTTCGCAACTGGTGCAAAAGTCTCCTGATAATCGATCCCATAAGTCTGAGTAAATCCTTTTGCAACCAAACGTACTTTGTATCGATCCACAATGTCATCTACCTTCTGTTTTACCACAAACACCCACTTACATCCAACTGGTTTCTTTCCTGGAGGAAGAACCACAAGTTCCCATGTATCATTCTTTTTTAAGGCTTGCATTTCTTCCATCATTGCTGCTTTCCACTTTCCATCTGTAAAAGCTTCTTACCAATTTTGGGGAATACGAACAGAAGAAAGAGAAGAGACAAATGTACGAAAGGATGGAGAAAGGGAGTCATAAGAGACTACATGAGAAATGGGAAGCTGGGTACAAGCCCAAATACCTTTACGATGAGCAATAGGTAAATCAGGAGAAGATCTGTTACCTGGCGATTGATCTGGTTCCAGGGCCGACAACTGTGGTGGTGCTGGTGCTGCAGTGGATGGGAGCTGCTTGTATTTGAAATGTCCCTTGTAATAGGTTTTGAGATTAGAGTCGATGATTTTCTTCTGAAATTCCCTAATGGTTTGTTGGACTGGAGTCATCTCCCCCTGAAGGGAATTGTCACCAATAGGATTTTCAGCATCATCTAAGTTCTCCCCCTGGGGAAAATCCTGTTGGGGACCAGCAAAGGCATCGTCTAAGTTCTCCCCTGGGGAAAATCCTGTTGGGCACCAGCAGAGGGAAGAGGGGTGGAAGCAATAGTCGGTTGAGGGGTGAGAACAATAGGTGGTTGGGCCTGGGTCTGGGTCTGTACCGGAAGGTCAACCATCACATCTTCACTGAAAGTCTCCCCCTGAAGAGGTGTGGATTGATAATAGGAGTGAGTTTTATGAAAGACAACATCCATACTGGTGAAGGTACAACGTGTAGGAGGATGGTAACACTTATATCCCTTTTGGGATGGAGAATATCCCAAGAAAATACAACGGACCCCACGGGGTTCGAGCTTGCCAGGAGAGCGGGTATCCCGAACATAACAGACACAACCAAAAACTTTAGGTTGGACGACAAAGGAGGAAGAACCCTGCAGTAAAGAAGTAGGGGTGTCAGAGTCAAGGACTCGGGTAGGGAGCCTATTGATGAGATAGGCAGCAGTCAGGACAGCATCTCCCCAATATTGGGAAGGGACAGAATGGGCAAACATAAGAGCCCGAGTCACCTCAAGGAGGTAGTAGTTTTTCCTTTCAGCCACACCATTTTGAGCTGGGGTATCGACACAACTGGTTTGGTGGAGTATACCATGAGCAACAAGGTAGTGTTGGAACTGACCATCCATGTATTCTTTACCATTATCACTCCGCAATATCTTGAGAGTAGCATTGTATTGGGTTTGAATCATCTTATGAAAATTTTGAAAACAAGAAAAAACTTCACTTTTGTTGTGCATTAAATAGACCCACGTACTCCTAGAATAACAATCAATAAAAGAAACAAACCAACGATGGCCTTTGAGAGATGGTTTCCGGCTAGGACCCCAAACATCAGAATGAATAAGATTAAAAGGAGAAGAACTTCTTTTATTAGAAATGGAATAAGTAGACCAATGTTGTTTAGCCAAAACACAGGCTTCACAAAAAAATTCGTTTCTATGACATTCTTTAGCTAATGCTGGAAATAAAAGGGATAATGTTCCTAAAGGGGGGTGACCTAGTCTGTTATGCAATTGTTGAAGTTCAGAAGAAACTAACGCACTTTGATGTATAGGAGAAGCCAAAGGTGGTGGTGAAGTAGGACTCCCATTATCGAGCAGGTACAATCCACCATGCATCTTACCACATCCAATTGTCGCCCCCGTTGCCAGATCCTGAAACACACAGTGAGAAGGAAAAAAAATTACTTTGCAATTTAAATCACAAGTAAGACTACTGATGGAAAAAAGATTAGTGGTAAATTTAGGACTATGTAAAACAGAGGATAAAGGTAAGGAAGGAGTGCAACTGATAGAGCCCTTCCCAGAGATAGAAGAGAGAGAGCCATCAACCACCCATACTTTATTTTTACCAGATGTAGGAGAGTAACGAGTAAAGAGGCTGGAGGATCCAGTCATATGATCAGTGGCACCGGAGTCTATGATCCAGAGAGAGGAGACTACCGATGCACAATGACCAGCAAAAGAAACACCTGAGTGGGCTAAATGTGAACCTGGAGGCGTGGAAGAACTGGCTGTAGTAGAAGTAGTAGAAGTAGCAGAAGCCTGTAACATACGACGAAAAGCCTGAAGTTCATCCTTGGACAGTCCAGTGTCAGTAGGAGGAGCAGGAGTGACAGCCTCAGTATGATTAGCTTTGTTTTTCGATTTTCGAGCAGCACGTTTAGCATCAAAGTCGGCTGGTTTACCATGTATCTTCCAACAGGTGGCCTTAGTATGCCATAATTTGCCACAATGCTCATATTTAACTGCTGGTTTCTCAGATTTAGAAGTGTCAGCAACCGAAGGAGTAGAACCAACCCCAGTATGCAAGGTTGATCGATCAGGAAGTGTAGTGTTAAGCATAGCAGTTCTTCGGCGATCTTCACTATTAACCAAAGCATAGGACTGTTCCAGAGTAGGGAAAGGATCCTTGCCTAGAATCTGAACCCTAATTGGGTCGTATTCCACATTAAGGCCAGCCAAAAAATCATAAACCCTAATTTTATCAACATGCTTTCTGTAGGCAGCAATGTCAGTGGCATTAGTGGGCTGATAATCAGAGTAATGATCAATTTCTTGCCAGCACTTGCGGAGTTCAGCATAGTATTGAGGGATGGATAAATCATTCTGCTTGGTATCATGGATTTTTTTTCTTAATTCATATATCTGAGCATCATTCCCTACCTGTGAATAGGTGTCTTTGGCAGCCTTCCATATCTGGGCAGCAGTGTCTAGGAGAAGGTCGCCCGGTGCAATTGAAGGATGCATAGAATGAATAAGATATGACATAACCATGGAGTCAGTAGATAACCATTTAGTCAGGGCAGCTCCTTCTTCAATAGGGATGGGAGTAGTGCCTGTAAGGTGTCCTGTGTAGCCTCGGCCAGCAATAGTAAGGTAAGTGGATCTGGACCACATTAGATAATTTGTCCCATCTAGTTTGGTGGGAGAAGCAAAAGGAAGATACTCTGGTCGAGAAGATCCATCAGAGTCAGCTGTAGTGATGTCAGACATCATGTAAGTGCACGGGTTTTTAAATTCCCACAAATTTAACCCTCAGAAGTGGTTCAAACTAGGATCGCATGCCTTGCAGGTGGTGGGGAATAAGCCCTCAAAAAAACAGCAACTTCTGATGATAAAATAAGAAACCCTAAATTTTAAAAAATTTAGGAATAGCTGAAAGTAAAGGAATCGCAGGTTTGAATCTGATGTTGTTTGGATTCAAAGCTGCAATCTGAAAGTAGGTAAGGTGTAGATCAATAAGGGCAGGGATCAATCTCCAAAAATAACACAGAAATCCAGCTTGAAAAAGGCAGCAGCTCGATCTCCAAGGTTTGGAGGAAACCTGCGGCAGATTCTGATCTCACCCAGGTTTGAATGATCTTTAGTGAGGTGTCATTGAGGGCAGCAGCTAAATCTCCATTGGATCACCTCAAAGTTGCTGCCCTAAATGATATAGAGAGTCCGAGAGTGGTGGAGAAGAAGAAAACCAGAAGCCGAGAGAGAGAGAGAGAGAGAAGAAAAAACAAAAAAATCGAGGGGGCTGCTCTTCAGATCAGAGGTGGCTTTGATACCATGTAAACAGCCCTGTGTTTGAATGCTTGAATGACCAAAATCGATCACCCAGCCCCTTTATTTATAATAATCAGAATTACAACTACTCATAATGAAAGTAGGAATGCCTCCCTTGCCTATTCCTATTAGGAATTCCTATTCCAACTAAATCCCAAATAGAGATCGGCTGAAGGGAAAAAATACAGAAAAAGAAATAAAACTAAAAGATAAAACTAAAGGACTAAATTACCCCTATCGGGTAAAGTAGCCTATTTTAACAATGTCAAACCCAACCTAGAACTAAATCCTGGCCCAAAATTTAAACCCACCCTTAAACTGAGCCTGCATTATTCCTTCTCCAAATAGTACCTTAGGCCCTTTATCGCTGTCTAATAATTAAACCATACTCCCCCTCTCAACCATTTTGTTAGAAATGATCTATTACAAAACATTTCTGAATTTCTTAATAAAAAACATATGGCATGCTATTTTCTTATTTGATGATAACTATCAATAAATTATTAAGTATTGGTTAGAAATATGCTGGGAGCTGAACCAACTAACCCATGCTGCATTTGCTAAAAGGAATAGCAGTAGCAGGGCCTAGTGGCAATCAAGATAAAAGAAATATGGAATTTGGTATGCTAAAGGAATATTCATTGAAGTGGATGCTCAATGAGATGGAAAGCCAGGAACAGCTACTTCTCCTCCAGATATCGTTTGGGTCAAAGGAACTTCTATTAAAATTCAAATTTTGTTGTTCACTGCTGCAAAAGTCACTGTACTCATGATTTACCAACTCATTTCAAGAAGCCATTGTCTTCCTAATGTATGCAAGTTGCATCTGGGTGAATTGGTTGACCATTTTTTATTTCATTACCCATGTGTTTTGAACTACAAAGAGCTGTTTCTTATGAATAGGCTGAACTAGGTAGTGAATAACTCTCTAACCTACCATGAAGCTAGACAGTCAGAAATTTAGTGGAACAGCTGGAAATTGTGGTTTTGGCAGCCATAGTTGTCAAGACGCCACCACAAGGGTAGCCTTGATGCCCAAGGTGACTATTTGCCTTATGTTTTAAGGATCCCAGATCCAAAAGATGGAGGAAATATACCTGGAATATGTTACTCTACTTGGAGGCCTTGGAGCCTTGACAATTATGCTGGCGGCTGTCTTGTAATCTATTTCATTAGAAAGAAAAAACATTGCCTTTGGAAATCATGAAATATAGCATAAGCAAGTTGGTTAATCAAGCCATTCTATGATGTAGAAGAACAAGTAATATATAATAAGAACCCTCCTAGAGTGGGGTCAGAGAGTCTGGCAGATATGCACCAACCATCATAAACTTGCCTAATATAATTTCAGGCCATGTTCTTCTCCTACAGTTGGTATGAGTATTTGCAAATGGGATAAATACTTTAGAGGATCTTTAAGGCAGCCACAATAACCAAAACTAGCAAAGAATAGAAGAAACACATACGTACACAATAAACAACTGGAGGGAGAATACACTATCCCTTTGGAGTATGGACCACCCAATTGAAGACTTCCTAGAGAGTTTCAGTGCATACCTCCATCAGTCTTCTTAGTCACACCATCCTTCGGTGCAATGTCGGATTGAGTTTCTGCTGAAAGCACTGTTGCTTGTACAAACGTCACATTGACATTGTGCATATCTTTATGAAATTCCCCAGCTGAAACCTTAATTTTCTCATTCACATGAGATTCTTTGATGGTTACAAATTTTGAAGATGGAACTGAAATAGTGTTACCATCTGCAAATGCTTCTCAAATAACACCAAAAAAATTAAATTGTTAAATTAAATATCAGGCATTTTATCAAGAAAAACTGCAGACTTGAGAAGCGAAGGAATTTAGGGAAAAAGAAAAGAGGACCCAATACCCTTATAGCAGGTGAAAACCATGACAATCAGCACCAACAATCGCTGATCAGCATTGGTCCTGATTAATGTGTCGACCTCCACATCAAAATTGAAATTGATGAAAGAAGATTAAAGCCAATCCAGGACCTTAAGCCGATCAAGCTTCTTTACTACACCGTACATCACATCATAAATCTAATACAATAATGCTAAGATTATGTCCAATTCAGCATCTCAAAACCTACTTTATAATGATGTAGGCCTCTCCTTTCATAAAAACATTTTGGAGGTTTTCTTTGGGGAAAGAACCCAATATAATTCTGGTTGTAGGTGTGAAGTCATTAATTTTGGCGAGGACTTCGAAAAAACATGGGATAATTTGGAAATAATGGAACATTTTTAGATGCCAAAGAGCAATTGATGGTCCACAATAGCCTTTGCCCGCATCACGAAACAAGTCATTACTGGGAAAGGACAATCTCAGAGGTGACCTATACATGTAAACTCAGAATCTTGGCTACCTTTGCTGATCTTTTCCGTTGTACCATCTTGTTTCATTCCAAAATCAGTTTTCACTTCTTCAATGAATACAGAAGTTGACTTTTCATTCAGGGAGAAGCAAGAAATATCCTCAACCTGCTCAATTCCTGTGCCTGCACCATTCACAGGCTTGGAACAGCCTGTAGACGTTGAGATAAAATGTACCTTAGTTCAGCCTGGCACCTCTAATCACAAACTTCATTACCTTAAGAAAAGAAAGTAGAAAGCAGGAGTGCAAAAGAGAGATACTAGGTGAGGGAAGTAGGGAACACCTTGATTTGAAAGATTATCCATTTGTTGCCTGGGTAGAGTTTCAGGCAAATATTCTGACTCTCTCAATGCTTCAGCAGTTTCTTCAACATGATGAGTTGTAACCTCCACTGAATCAACATATCCAACAACAGATGAATTAAGGAACATAAGCATGACATCAGTCAAAACCATGTGGATGTTAACCATATATCTCTAAACCTTGAAATACAGACACTGAGACCTAATGATGCAGCCTGCAGGAAGTTAAATTACTCCCTGCAGATCACTCTCTAAAGAAAATGATTACTTATAAAGTAAGAAAAGGGGAAAAACTGCCTTTGAAGATTTAGTACAAAAAGAGGGCATCTGCCAGCATTGCTGCAACATGAAATACCTATAAGCAGTAACAAGAAGAACTTGTTACTGGTTACTACATCTCATGCAGGATTTGGTTTCTGACTTTGTTCAATAGTTTGAAAATTCCTAAATCAATATATTCACCTTGCTCAGCAGTCTCCTTTCTTCCGATCGACCCAAGAAAAGAGGAAAACCAATTTATGGTCCTCACGGGCATCTGTTCAGGGCTTTGTGTGTTTTCACCCTTGCCACGACCTCCATGAATCCAGAATAGTTTAAAGCCACTACCTGTGAGTTGAAGAAAATGGTCAAACTTTACAGTCCATCTAAAGAGTCTTAAACTGCTATCAGTTATAAATCATTGAAGAGAAATGAACAAAGATAATAATTATCAAGCAGAGTCAACGAAGTCATGCATCCTTATCTAACCATAGAAGTAGGATATGCTCATGGAGTTTATGGGTTTCTAGAAGCCTAAAGTGATAGGTTACTGAAATCCAGGAAGTCAAATAACCAGAGTTGCGGCAAGTTTAGAAATCAAGATTGAATAAAATTTTAATATCAGGAGAAAAGGGATCCGCTTATGCCTTGGCAAAATAGTCTAGGTACAAAGCCAAAGCGTCCTGATCACGTCTTATTCCTAATTTTATTTTACCCAACCCAAATTAGTTTTTAGAAACCTTAATCTCAGTGATGGAATTCAATTAGGACCAAGAACTCCTCTTGTTTAGCATTCGAGATCAACAACTCTGATCTAGTCAAAAGGTCGAGTCCTAATGTTAACAGGGGAACAATATATCAGAAACTTGTCTGTATCTAATGGTCAGATTCTTAGTTACTGAAAAATCCCACATGAAGTAGGAAACCAAGAACTGAGAATCGATCGAAAATTCTCAAAGGATATTAGAACAGTAATCCTTTTTGAGAAACTTTGTTGACTTATTTATCCACCAGTGTCCCCCTTTGGATAATCCGCCGTGTTAGAGCTCCTATTTGATACACATATTGTTTCCTCCCTTTCCTACAAGGTCAGCCTTTTAGAGGAAGCGGTTCCAACATGGTACAGAGCAGGCAGGGGTCACGGTATTGAGTTCCCCTGGGAGCGGGCAGGTGTTGAATTATTTATCCACCCGTGTCCCCCTTTGGATAGTCCACCGTGTTAGAGCTCCTGTTTGATATACATATTGTTTCCTCCCTTTCCTAGGTCGGCCTTTTAGAGGAAGCAGTTCCAACAAACTTGAATATGGGCTCGCACACCACCGTTAGCTGACTTATAAAACGACTGATATATTGTATTCTTCCTAAGAAGCCTCTAATTTCTTTCTCAGTTTTAGGTGGTGGCATTCCATAATTGCCTTTATTTTAGTAGGGTATACTTCTATTCCTATCCAACTCACCATGAATCCTAGAATTCCCACGATAGCGCTAAATAGACATTTTTAAGGATTTAATCTTACTTTCTACTCTTTTGATTCTTTCAAAGAATTTTTTCAAAGCCTCTATGTGACATTCTTGCTCTTTGGATTTGACTATCATGTCATCCACATATGCCTGCACTTCCTTATGCATAAGATCATGGAGGATGGTAGTGGCTTCTCTCTATTAGGTAGCCCCAGCATTTTTCAAGTCCAAGGGCATTACTTTATCCCACTGGGTGATAAAGGATGTTTTCTCCATGTCCTCAGGAGCCACTTTGATTTGATTGTATCCCAAGAATCCGTCCATGAATGACAGGAGGGCATGTCTTGTGGTGTTGTCCACCAAGGTTTCTATGTGTGGTGGGGGGAAATCGTCCTTCAGATTTGCTTTGTTTAAGTCCTTGAAGTCCACACACATCTTACGCAGCCATCTTTTTTTGGGACATGCACAACGTTGGCCAACCATTCTGGGTATTCAGTGACCTCTAAGAAGCCAGCATTGAGTTGTTTATTGACCTCTTATTTATTTTTACATTTTTAGTGTGCATTCGGGCCTCATTCACCTTATTTTTTGCTTTACTGGTTTTGCACCTGGTTACAGGTATCGTCGATGTTGTACTATTTTGGTGCTTACACCCAGCACAAAGGTAGAAACAAAGGGAGTAGTTCTAGGCTCAAACTGGGACAAAATCTTGCTAAATGTCTGAAGGGGAAGGCAATGAAGGTTCCTTTGCACCAAAGGTAAAAACCCCACCTCTTTCAATTTAAAATCCTATCAATTTTGTCGGTGAATTGTCCATGACAAAAACAGAAATAAATAATAATAAAAAAAAGAAACGAAAACAAAAGAAATTACCAGGCTACCATGAACGTGTCAAACTCTTTTCATATTTTGGCGAGAACCTGACCAAGAGACAAGTGAGTTGGACAATGTATCGCCATTGTAAACCCCTCCCTCCCGCAATTGCATTTGATGGGTCTGGGCATCCCTATCCTACACAGCAGATGAGGCAGTGAGGCACCCTATCTCACCTTTACAGCCTGTTTCAATGCACATACATTGGTAGCCCTTTTTACTTGTTGACCTTGAGAACTTTGTTGATCAATTGGAGGCAGCTCCCAAATTGACAAACCATAGCCGTTGAATTAAAGAAAATACTCAAACTGATAGTCCACCTAGAAAGGGAACTTAGGCTTTCTAAGAAAATTAAGATAGTAGATAATCAGGCCAAGAAATGTCAAAAGTATTGGTTTCAATAAACAAATCAATTTATTCAGCAAAAGAGAAGAAGGAATCCACTGGGAACAAAAACCAGATGTTTGATGGCTAAAGGAGTAAGACAATTAAGCATGGTTCTTCAATAATATATCTACTTGAAGGAAATGAACTGATTGTATATATCAGCTGAAAGTGGGTGCAGAAGCATCTTGGGAGTTGAATTACATTAGCTAGACAAAAACATTTCCATGGAGAGAAACAAAGAGGAGGACTAAGTTCAACTTGGGGAGTTTTGCATATTTCTGTTGCTTTGCTTTAGGCCCACCATGCAAGGGACAAAACTTATTCTCTCAAAGTAGTTTTGGTTCTGTAAGAAAGCTCATTCAATTACTTCACAACTAGGTAGGACAGGTGGGAGAGGAACATATATTATAAGTAGTAGCCAAATAAGAGAAAACAAGGCTGAAGTAGCATTGGTTATTGATTTCTAACATAGAGGGGGGGAAAAAGGCACACCCAGTGCAAGAGGCTCCCGCTACTGCAGGTGCAGGGTCTAGGGAGGGGCATATGTAAGCATCCTTACCCCCGCTTCACAGAGAGGTTGTTTCCTGATTCGAACCCACAACCACCATGTTGCAATAGAGCAACCCTACCATTGGGCCGAGGCCTGCCCTCTAAGATAATTTAGGTTTTAGATCTAGGGTTAGGATTTAAGACTAGACTGGGTTTTATGATTTATAATATAACGAGATTAAGAATAAAGCAGATATGTTGATTTACAAAAAACAGTGGGTGACAGCTTAAAAAAAAAAAGGAAAGAAGAAGGGGAGGAGAAAGGAAAACCAACATTGGGTTTCATGGTTGAAGCTTGAGCTTCCAACAGAAATAACTCAATTATTCCATACCCCTCAAAAAACGTAGAGAACGTCATAAAACTCATATTTATTTAGACAACACAACTAAACCATATGATAACTTACAAGCTACACCCATTTGCTATTAATAATTTAATATATGATGTTATTAGAAAAATATAAAAGAATGATATAACCAAAAAACTCGATATAGCCCCAAAATATGATAATAACCCAATACAAAAACAATAAAATTATCCCCATAGTTCTGCAATAGATGACCCAAAAATAAACCCATGACCACTAATTCCTTGCCTGTTATGATCCCATAAGGTAATATATTATTCGACACCCTTAGCAAATAAATGGACTGCTAACTTCTGACTCAAAAGCATATGAGCAAGCAATACTGTTGATTGATTATGCCCTTTTACAATTTTTATTGATTAATGAAACTGAGATCATGCCTCATGTAGTATTAGAGTATTCAATTTATCATATGGAGGGGGAAGGCTTATCTGATTTACCACAAGCACAACACTAGTGCTGTAAATGGATAACCGAAAATCCAAATTCGATCCGCATCCGTATCCGTTTAGGGACATCTGTATTCGTTTAGAGATATCCGGAAAAAAATCCAAATACTCCGATAAAAATCCGTCCAGAAAAAATATCTGAATATTTAATAATAAAAAATTAAGTAAATAAGGATCTTGAGGGTTTTTGAAGATTCAACAGGTTCTAGAATATGAGGAAAAGAGAATCATGATCTAATAGATATGGATTGAGAGAATTGTAACCGCTAGGGGGAGAAAGGTCCGGGTTACACAAGGCAAAGATGTAAAAGGATGGTCGAAAATCCGAATTTGTTCCGCATCCGAATCCGTTTAGAGGTATCCATATTCGACCAAGGAATATCCAGATCCGATCACATCTGATCCGTATCCAAGCCAAATCCGATCCGTTTACAGGCCTGCACACCTCCTAGGGAATACAGTTCTTGCCCAATCCAGCAGAAGGGAATATGCAAGGATCCTCATAGAAACTCTTGTGCAGAGTGGAGAGTAGACGCTCTTCTCCATACGGAGGGTTCAAAACCCTAACTCAAAACTCAAAGAGAGGAGAGACTGTGCTTGCAATTCTAAGGAGAAAGAATTGCAGGTAGGGAGAGAGGCTACATGCATTCGTCTTGTATACAAAGTGAAAGCTGCTAAAACCCTACTTTGCTCTGATTGGTAAGAGGTAGTATACCATGGGTAATCCACCTATGATTCCTTAAACAATTATATCTCTAATTCTCAACTAAAGATATTCAAATTCAAGGACACAAAAAAGTGGATATAACACATATGCCTTATTACAACCAAGTCCCCCCGCCTTGCAATACGGCATAATGGACCTTTAGGCATGGAAACAATTATTGTCACCACCCTAGTCCATCAGAATGTTTTATATAGAGAATCGGAATTTGACACCAAAATTATGTTGCAATCTACTAATGAGAATATTTCTTTACAGAACTGACAATAATCCATTCAGGATTTCATGTGATCCAGTTCAATATACACACATATTTATACTTGCTCTTGTGTCTGGAATCTCCATTCCTGAGAACATATAGCGTACAACCATATGAACAGAATGCCCAGTTTTGTCCCTAGTTGTGAACAAATTTTAGATCAAGAACAGGCCATTACAATTACACAAATTAATCAATGTTAAACAATTTATATATTGATTTGATGGACACACTTCCAACAAATACAATATGCAAATATATTTCTTCCTTGAAAATTCAATGATGTATACATGTGTATAGAGTTTCTAATTCACAATAATAAACAATTATTTTATCACCTTCACAATGAGACAATGGTTAAATGACAGAACTATCACAGTAGAATTTGGTAGAAAATAAAAGTCCATTTCTGTAGGTTTAGGTTAAGGTTATACCTGTTGGAATGAAAAAAGTGAAACACGACAAACATCTGAATATGTCTGGTCTTGTACCATGATCACGGTCATTTACTGGAGGTGTGGGACTACCATCTGGAACAGATTCAGCTACCTCAGAACTTTCACCATTGGTTGCAGGTGCAAAACTGCTCCCATCCAAATTAACTATTGTTTCAATTTTCTCTCGCTTTGCATCAAAATGAATACTTCGAATTTTCCTTTTTCTTTTACGCAAAATAACCCTTTTAGTAATACAAGAATTACAGTTTGGACAGTAAAAATCATGAGAATCCTGCTCCTCTATAACCCTCTCAACATCCAGTTCAGTTATTCCCTGTCGTTGGTCTGCTAATTTTGTACCATCTGCATGTTCCTCTAATTCACTATCAATAGGCTCAAAACTTAAACTCCCACCTGACTTTGACTTTTCAGAAGGTAGAAGATGCAAATCGTAGAGGCTGACATCCTTTAGATTCCTATCTCTTATGTGGCCATCTATAGTAATGAGACTCTTCTGACTGTTGGATTCTGTTATGTTGGGGGACGTACCCAGTGCACGAGGCTCCCGCCACAGCAGGGTCTGGGCGTATTCAGATTCTATTATATTAAAATATGAATTTTCATTTCCTGGCTTTCCACTAGCAATCGTATCAATGTATTCAATACCTGTAGGCAATCATCAAAGAAATGTCACTCTTTTACATCCATGCTATAAGCATAATAAAAAAGAGGTACAGATGAAACAAAAGAAATGGCAAAAAAAAAACATAATCATCCTGCATGTACTAATTGCTAATTTCTGTATCCTCAATAGGCAAAAGAAACATCAGCTGGAGAATTATGAGCAGGAGACAGGAATACTCTTAACAATACATAGAATACAACACAAAACGGAAGACAATAAAAGGATTGTATGCAGCAGACTAAAAAGCCCCCAGCCTTTGTTAGATGGTCACATTATCAGCTCTTCATAGTCCGATTTGGACCACAAAATAAACCACCATTTATGATTTAACAGATAGAAATATAGTGGCACCATCTTGGACCGGTCAAGAAAACTGTCTCTGTTCTTGTTACACATTCAGCATGAAAAAGAAGTGAAAAATAATATATACCAAAGAAGTCCACTTTTGGTTCACTAAAAATCCACCTAGAGTTTGCAAGGAATCCACCTCCCACATAGTGCAACCAACCTATAATACTCAATGAGCAGCAAAGTTAGATATCTGTCAACTTCTATAATGACATGGTGCATGGGATTATATATGTTCACAGAATGCCTTTGTGCAATGTACACATTCAATTCACTTCAAGTATTCTTGGAGCCCCCATGCACAAATTAATGCCTCCATACAGGTACCACTAGAACCATTGATAATTACTATAAATTAACCCCTAAAATAGAAATGCAACTAACAGTGAACCTAATTAGTAAACTAGAATACTATCAACCTATCATAACAATCTTTAAACAACAATAAACCAAGAAAACCCAACAAAAAAAAATTAGATAATTATGAACCGAAACAAACCATCAAATTTACTTAAATAAAAGAAACACAAACATAAAAGAACTGAAAAAAAAAACTTGAAAATTTAAAACCACTGGAATAACTTAAGCCAAAAATATTAAAAACGCCCTGGTGCACTAAAATTAAGGCTCCATATGTTTCCATGTAACATGGCAGACAAAGAAAAAATTTCAGGAAAAATAGGATTTTCGACTATTTGTTATAAACTTATAATGAAAAATCCCTTGAAAATATAGGAAAATTTTGCATAGAGTTGTAAAATATCATTTGCATGAAAAGTTTATAACTAAACAAACAGGGCCTAAAGGAAAACAAACAACCACAACGGACACTAGGACTCAAGCCCTCCCCTAATTTTCAGCTCCACTGTGCATTCGGCTCGCCAGTGACCATTGGTGGCTTCACATGTTTCCACATAAGAAAGGATCTCTACCTTCATTTCCAAATCCGCATCAAAGAGTGTCCCAAAATGACAATATGGACTGATAACAAAATGTCATGTGCACTAACAATAATGTTTTGCCATCCTATTTAAGTAACAAAAGTGCGTGAAGACTAATGCAAGGAAGATAGAGAAGATATCCTGAAATATGCAGGTGGAGATCAACAAATTGAGGAAGATGAACAAGATATCACAAAGCTTTCTATACCATAATTGAGAGCAAGCTCTGAACAAGGATAGAGATAAACACTGTAGTTCAGGTTTTCTAGAACAGGGAAATAGGAAGCATGGGATGGGCAAACAATGAGAGCAGTCAATCAAGCAATATTTGCACTGGCATGAGTCATAGAACTATAATAAGGCATTCTGCATTGGGTCATGTGGGTTGGTTTTTATTAAAATGATGACAGATTAGCATTCATGTGGAAATGTCAAAAGGTAGAAACTACAATTCTGTGACCTTCATATGTCAACTGTATAAAGAGCAACTAAGATAAGGTACATCCTTTTGAAACTATCGCAGCAATATCGAGGAATGAGATGCTAACTAAAGTCGTAATCTCCATAGTTTAAATTAAATGTTTCCCTCGCTAAAGGCCTTTGTTCAATTAAACATTTGATGGCCTTATGAGGAATAGAAAGGGGAAGGAGGGAGAAAATGTTTTCTTTTTCCCATTTATTTAGGTAAAATTAAGCATGATAGAAAGATACAAACACAAGTTGCACTATTAAAAAGTCTGTCATTGATCAGGCTTGAAGCTGGGAGGAGAAAAAGTGCAGAAGAGCTACCAAAAATGCCATTTTTCAGCTAATACCCAGCACAGAACTTAATACGAACACTGAAAAATCACTTAATTAAGCCAATAAAAATCTGATCTCTATGATGTCGCTGTAGTTTGTCGCTGTTAAGTGCTAAGAGAAGTCTTTTTCTAGAAAGTGCAGCAACAACAAAGGCAGAGAAAAGGAAGCATCATCAGCAAGAGAGAGCTATACTTTTACTTTCCCTCTACTTTTCTCGTGGGTTCAGCTCTGTCTTGGTAAGAGGAGAGGATAAAAGCAACCCAGATATCACTAAGATACAAAGGTTGGATGATTTAGCATATTCTATGTGAATCTCCCAGATGAGAAATGAGATTTTATTACTTTCAGTTACTTTCCATTAGAAACAGAGAGTAGCAGAAAGAGAATAAATCAGAAAAAAAAAAAAAACGCAAATGATTTAGATCTTATCAAAGAAGCAACTTTTGTGGGCTCCTCGGCCTACAGAAGAAAACGGAAAAAAGAAAGCGGGACAAATGCTGTTGGGAACTTGAGATAAGGTCAGGAGCATTTACGTTATTGTGATTAAGCAAATGGCTCCTCCTTGAGTTCTCTGCTACTCAAGTCAGCAAAAGAACACAACAAGAAGTGTGTAAAACCCCATCTATCAAAAAAAAAATAGCAGTAACCCACAACACCTTTTACAATTTCACAAATGAAAACCAAAACTGAGAGCAGCAGCAGAAGCATTTTCAAATGTGGGTCTCTTAGTTCACAAGATACATTACCTCCATTTTCATTTCCCTCAAAGAAAACACTCCTCTCTGCTTCTCCTCGCTCTTGTTGAGACCCGTTTCCCTCCATAGGCTTCTCGGGTTCAACAACGGTGTTAACAGTGGCATCAAAAGTGGAATTAGTAGTAGTAGTAGTAGTAATAGTAGTAGTAGACTCTTGAAGCCGAGTCCTTGAGCGAGGCCGGGTCTTCAAATCAGCTCCATCATCGATTAACCCCTCATCTGCCTCCACCTCCTCCATGGTGGTAGCAGCTTCCATGGACATAAAGAAGCAAAAGGAGACAATGACCTTTGCAGTTTGCAGAGATTAGAGCAGTGCAGTGAAGACCGAGTTCGGTTCTTCAATCTGTGAATCAGTTCTATGCTGCAAATTTAATGGGCAATCGTGACCATCCAATGCATTAATTAAACGACAGAAGTTAGGCAGGTCAGCTAACTTCCAAGATCAATTCGAAATTTCTTCCCGGATCTGTGTTCACATTTATTTTAATTGATACGCAGTTATTCAAACTTTGAAGCTAATCCCTGGCCCAGAACTGGGTTCAGATTTCAGACTTTTATTATTAGTAAGCGGGTCAAGTTAAATTTTTTTATTTTATCGTGAATCACGTGAGAATTTCCCCTTTAGCTTCTCTCTACTGCAGTACTACCTCTACCATTAGACCAAATGATAATTAGAGCCAAAACCAGCAAACATGTTAACTACAATGTTTGATTGTGCAACGACAAAAAAAATTAAAATAATGGGTAAAGTACACGTCATGTCCTGATTTTTAAACGAAACTCAGATCACCTCTGATTTTTTTTTAAAACTCAAATCATCCCCTCTACAGTAATAGTGGTAGTCTGTTGTTAGTTATTGGTGTAAAATTATTATTTTACCCTTATACTAAAACATTATAATTAAATTTGCAATACTACCCTTCCTTCCTAATCAAGGGTAGTTTAAGGATATAAATTTATTTAACTGGCTGACATCATCACTTAACAACATAAAACTAACAGTAAGGACTAATTTGTCATATTGGAGTCTAAACTAGGGGGTGATTTGAGTTTTTTCAAAAATCAGGAGGTGATCTAAGTTTCATTTGAAAATCAGGAAGTGACGTGTACTTTACCCTAGAATAATTGGTGCAATCTTGGAAGGAACAGAGGTAGGTAAGTGAGCGAGAACATTGATCATAATATGAATTAAGTTTCTTGAAATGACAATTTGGAAAGCCAGCCGATTAGGGAAAGCTTCTACAACATTCCCATATGTGAATTCAACAATCCGAGGACCACAAATAAAATCCACCTGCTTTAGCATCACGGAAGACACCTCCAACACCTGTGTGGCTAAGAGCACCAAGGGATTGAGGAGGGGGGGGTGGGGAGGGATCCAAGAGATTTGAATAGTGCTATTGGAAGTAGGGCTAAGATTGGGGTTGGGTGTGTCTTGTATTCTACTGTTCAAATATTGTTATTGGTTTTGATTTGTAATCAGGTCGGGTTTTGGATCCATTATATGTAAGGGGGTGGACATGATTGTGTTAGGGGTTCAATGTGTCTTGTATGCGGCTTTTTTCCAATAAGCCCATTGCCCAGTGATTATCCAATGAGGCATCCGACAACTGGGCTGACTGTCACACATCCTCAAGCACGTGCTGTCGGATGCCTCATTGGACACTCATTGGAGAGGAGCCCTATGTGTGTTGTATTTAGAGGTCCATGTATTGTTATTGGTTCTGTATTTATAATTAGATTAGGTTCTGGAACCATCACATGTAAGAGGTAAAATAGTAATTATATGGAGATTAGGGGGTTTTTTTTTTTTTTTTTAATGAGAAAGAGATTAGGGTTTTAAGGCTCCTATGTATTGTCTGTACGGGGAGAGCCATAAAAATAAACAAGGGGAAATCACATTATGAGGTGAAGAGTGGTACAAACAGTTTTTCTGACTTAGTGAAAAATCTATGATTCTCTAACGTGGATGTAGGTATTCATGTCAAACCATGTAAAAGTCTTGGTTGTATGCAATTATTTGCTTGTAGGTTTCTTCCTCGTGATTGCACATTCGTAGATGCAATAGAGATATAGGAATCGAAAAGTGCACAAGGAAAGCAAAGGAAGGAGGGAAAAATAGGAGACTATAATGCAACGAGCTTTCATGCATAATGAATCACCTTGCCCATTTTCTCTTCATGTCTAGCAAATCCTTTGCGCATGAGCATTTCTAGCTTGATATGAAAAGCTTTTCCATTATCGCACAGTTCAAGTCTCCATCTACCCAATTCATTAAAGCCAAGCAATAGATTTTAGGAGGTCTGTTTTGTTCACATCTACTGCCAAGCTAACAGTGTAGTTGACCTTTTCTGTTGCCTAGACATCGACACTTTATTTCCTATCATTTATCTCCGGGTTTTGTACAATTACCACTTCAAAAATTTTGATATCTATTATTACCCCCCTTAAAACTTTCAAACAACTATTACCCTCACCTGTTGCATATTAATAGCTAACTGGTCCCCACTGTTATATTTCCGTAACGGAGAGGGTTAGTCGTGACAGTGTGCCGTTGTCACGGATTTTCTAGGACCAAAATACCCTTTTGGGGTGGTAATTGTAAAAAAAACCCCACCCCATCACCGTCCCTTCTCCTCCTCTTCCTTCTCCTTTTTTTCTTCTTCAGCAACCCCAAACCTTGTTTTCTCCACTTGGGGTCACCTACTGTCATGGGGGAAAGGAATATGTGTCTTTTCTGAGATTGAATAGCAAATAATATAATAAATATTCATGTTTTTATGGAGATATACAAAAAAATTAGAACAACGAAGTGAATTTGGAACTGGAACTTGTACACCCAAACTATCACCCTCGCCAATGTCCGATTAAACAAAGAAAAAACCAGAAATTCTGTGAGGGGTTTCATATTTCATGATTAAAAACAAAACCCAAATCGATAAAACAAACAAATCTTCTTCGCAACCACCAAGTTCAACTACGAAGCACTCGGTTAAAAAATAGAGGCTTTCGTTCCCTGTGCATATTAATCTATTGAGGCCCCAATATCGGTTGGATATGCAAGGGGAAGAGAAAGAGATTGCTCGGAGTCCAGACAGAAATTAATATTATGATTTCAGACCCCAAAAAAAAAAATTTGCACCTTTGAGTTTGAAGGAGGATGAGGAGTAGAAGGGACGGTGATGGGGATAGGACCTCAAGTGGAGAAAACAAGGTTTGGGGTTGCAGAGGAGGAAGAAGAAGAAGGAGAAGGAGGAGGAGGAGAAGGGACGGTGATGGGGTGGGTTTTTTTTTACAATTACCATCCCAAAAAGGCGTTTTGGTCCTAGAAAATCCATGACAACGGCACACTGTCACGACTAACCCTCTCCATTACGAAAATGTAACGATGGGGGCCAGTTAGTTATTAATATGCAACAAGGGAGGGTAATAGTTGTTTGAAAGTTTTTAGGGGGGTAATAGTAGATATCAAAGTTTTTGGAATGGTAATTGTAAAAAACCCTTTATCTCCTCCCCCAAACTAAATAGATATAGGCAGTCCAAAACACTTCTCAAGTGAGTGTTGAGCGTGGGGCTCCTCTATAGCACTACACAGTGTGTTGCGTATTATCCAGTGGCCCGCAATGCTTGGGCACGTAGCCCAACACACCCACCGCTCGTTGTTTAGGAAACTTTATACATAGTACTTCTTGAGCTAATCCATGTTTGTCAGATAAGGGAGCTCAATTCCATCTAGATCCACCATTCATACTCCTTGGCAAGTTAGTATCTCTTCGATTATGTAAGGGCTGCTCCAATTGGGCATGAATTTGCCTCGTGGATCATGTATGGGTGCTCGTTGCTCCTTGAGCACCAAATCACTAACGGATAGTTAACGTGGAACAACCTTCTTGTTGAACATTTGTATCATCCTCACACATCTTTAATCGGTCGAATGGTGCCCCATCACCCTCACACATCTTTAATCGGTCCAATGGTGGGGTGTTGGGCTACGTGCCCAAGCATTGCAGACCATTGGATGTGTGCTACACATTGTGTCACGCTACAGAGGACCCAACGCAGGTGGAGTGTTGATGGGTTTGGTTTAGGGTTCAAGGTGGTTCAAACAATCATCTCATGTGGTTTTCAAAATATTTTGAATTTTTTTAACATCAACCGTTGGATGCATGTCAGGCTAAGTGGCGCACTATGAGCTCACAGAAGTAGGATTGAAGTACCAACTTTGGAAGTAGAGGATCCGGATCCGAGACGTAAACAACTTCCACTCCACATAGACTGATAGACACAAACAATTCACAACCCATCCCTCCTTCGTCCCTAGTTTTTTTCTATTCATAGGAGAGAAATACAAACTCAACATTTTGAAGGTGGTGGTTGACGCATTAATGGCGAAAACCCATCAACATGTGCCATTCTTGATACTAGCCTCATTTTCAAAACGAAGTGTAGAGAAATCAATTACCCTTTTTATTTTCAATGCAACCAGCTTTGGAAGTAAAGGATCCGGATCCGAGACGTAAACAACTTCCACTCCACATAGACTGATAGACACAAACAATTCACAGCCCATCCCTCCTTTTCCTAGTTTTTTTATACAAACTCAACATTTTGAAGGTGGTGGTGGACGCATTAATGGCGAAAACCCATCAACATGTGCCATTCTTGATACTCGGACCATTTTCGAAACCAAGTGTAGAGAAATCAATTACCCTTTTTATTTCCAATGCAACAGGTATATATCATCTTCTCCGCTTTCCAAGTAAAGCGCAAGTCCTAGGAATTTTCACTCCTCAATCCTTCGTGCCTCTACGATTTACATCTAAACAACCCAACCTAACCTAACCTTTTTTTTTTGTGAGAAGTATTTTATTATCTTTGGAACAAAGTTCCACAGCAATCAGCATACAAAGGAAGGAGAATACAAGAGGGAGGTTGCTCATGCCAGTAAAAGTGTCCTTGGCTAGCAGCTGCTAAAGTGGCCAGACAATCTGCCGATGAGTTGGCTTCACGGAGGGTATGTGTGAAAACAATCTCCGTAAAGGAAAGAGCAAGATGATTACAATCGTTAATGATCGAAATGATTCTCCAAGGAATGCTTCGAGATGTGCCATTTAGAATGCTAACCACAAGAAGATTGTCACTTTCCAGGATCAGATTCTGGAATCCAAGTTTAATGGCGAGTTTGAGAGCACAGCGTACTGCGGATGCCTCAGCCACTAGAGCATAATTGTTCCCAATACCAATAGAGAACCCGCAAATAATAGAGCCGTCAAATGATCTGCAGAGCCCTCCAGTACCTTCTCTTCCCGAATTTCCTCTGCTAGCACCATCTACATTGAATTTGACAAAAGGGAGAGTAGGAGCGATCCATCTTACAAGTCTGATACTGCTTTGGTTGTTGGCCCGAAAATTCTGCGTTTGATCCCTTGCGCTAGCCATTGCTCTGAGGGTGATTTCTCTTGGATTGAAAGAGGCTTGCCTGAATATAAGATCTCAATATCCATTCCAAATGTGCCCAAATAATTCCACAAAACAGAGAAAGTTTCAGCCAGTTATTCCTGCTGTGATACCTGATGTTATTAGTTGAGGAGATGATTCCAGATCTGATATCATGATTTGTGAAGAAGTCAATAAGACCCACTTGAATCCAGATGGTTTTGACAACCGGACAATCAAAAAAACAAATGGGATGGAGATTGCGGGTGGAGAAGGCAAATGGAGAAGATGGGATTTAGGTTGTGACCTCTCAAATTTAGTAAAAAAAAGGGAAATCACTGCAATCAATTGATATCTTAAATTGATTTGGCTTCAAATGGATGGCTGTGCGCAGGCAGCTGTGAATCTAGAATGTGTTTTGTTTTGGAAGCAATATTACTTTGTGAGATGTAGGCTCTATCAGTTATTCTGTTTGATTTCTGCCGTTGTACTGTTAGCCAAGGGTTTGCCACCTTCTCCAAGTATTTTACCTGTGCATCTTTTCTTAGCAAGGGAAATTCACATGAAAGGGAATAAGGAATTCTAAATGAAAACCCTGGAGTTTTCTTCGCTGGGTTGTTAGATTATCATAAATATACATAATGAAAAGGAAGTGACTTTGCATGCAGATTCATACAATCAACAGCCATTTCATTCGTCGTAGTTTGAAAAATTTTCCATTCTATTATGATTACTAATGGGTCTTGAGCCAATATTCAATCAACAACATTAAGTAAGGGTTGGAGAAGATAGAAGGATTAAAGATACAGTAATACATGGGCGTATTTTCAATTAATATTCTCTAGTCTATGACTAGGGAAATATAGTCAATTAAAAACTTCAAAAACAAAAAAATATTACAACTCAGTAATCAAATCTTAATGTAACTGTAAGGAAAAAAGGGGGGAGGAAAAAGAAAACAAAAATGGATGCCACTAGGAGTGCAAATCCACCTGAATTTGGGCTCAAATTTGAACCAAAATGACTCAGGCAGGCCAAGCATAGGCACAATTAGATTCAAAATTTATCAATTTGCCAACCCATTCGTATCTGACTTGCACCCCAAGATGCCACTATCAATTGTTCAATGTTCCAATTTGAATGAGAGAAGGCAAATGCAAACTCACTACCATCAAATATGATGTTTTAACCTCCACTCTACAAAATATAAATCTTCGTTTCTCCTGGAAATGCCTTTCCACTTCTTGAACAGTTTGATCACCCCTAGGATCTCACACCAGCTTTATGCCCTCTGTACGAAGTTGTTCTTCCAGAAATAGTTCTAGGATTTCTGTCGCCTCTTCTTTTTGAGTATCCTCCAACAGATCTTTCTTGAACAGAAGATCTCAAAGGTCTCTTCAACTCGATGTGGGGGTTCCGAATCATTCGCTCTCTACCCAAAACAACACTACCATTAGCAGCAGACTCATTTTCATCTTCATCTTCATCTTCATCATCATCATCATCCTCATACTCTTCATCATCACTGACATCCTCAGACTCGGACCACGATGAGCCATAAGACTCCTCATGTTGTTCTTCCTCACTATCATCATCTCCCTTGGTAGCCCCCGTCTTCCGTGCTTGCTTGCGACTACCATCCGACGTGCCAGCCTGCTTAAGTTGGTCCCTTTCCTTGTTCATAAGATGAATATACTGGTACCTCATACCCAGCATCGGATGCTTCTCCACCAACAGATCCCTCTTGAAAGCCTCCCTGAGAACAACAGTGTGTGTCCTAATCTTATTTGAAAGGTAAAAAATACCTGGGTGGTTAATCAAGGCCCTCTTAAACCTTGAACGCAGTCCTAGTTGCTCACCAAGGTAGAGGATGTGGTCTCTATCAGTTTTCTTCGAGACAAGGAGATGGAGGAGCTCATGCAATACAGCAACTGTCCATTTCTCTGCCTGATCACTCTTGGGCTGAAGATGTAGGGCATTCTCATAGGGTGAGATGTAAGGCAATTTCTGCCACTCATCGACCCACTTCTTCACCTTCTTCTCCATATCAAAACTTCTAGAGAATTGGAGGGGAAAGGTAAGGGGCATCCCCTTCCTGTAAGGTGGGTCTGCTTTAGCCATGGCCCTCTTTTCCATGGTGGAGACAGCAAGCTCATCAATCCAGCAAACCAGCTCTAATGCAAGCACTTCAGAACCAGGTGATGTATCAGATGTAACACTGGTGACTTGGAAGTAGTCTGGATATTCGGGGACAAGAGAGCGGACATAATCGTGTGGGAGACCGAGATCCCATCTCAAGCGATCAATGACATGCAGGGGAAGCTTATTGACTCTAGTAAGCATGAGCAACTTGAGAAGCCGATCAGCAGCCGTTTGCCGGTGGTCTGGGTTATCATAGATTAACTGCTCATCTTGATCAAGGCTGAGGACTTCAGGGGTGAGGCGGACGTGGGGACGAACACCGGAACCACTAGGTCGGAACTCTTCAAAGACTGAAGGATAACGGCGGATGAATTCAATGGCTCGGTAAGGGAGGGAGAGGCGTTCTTTGTTCTCAGCAGCAACGGAGACAGGGAGGGACTTGGAGGGCTCAGACTTAATGAGGTTCTTGAGGGCAAGCATAGGCCTCAGGTTCTTCTCCTTCTCAACAGCATGGTCGAGCCCTCGTTCTCGAACCCATTTGATCTTTGCATCTACAAAGGTGCGGCAGCTCTGCTTCTGCTGCAGCCACTGTGGCCGGTTTCGTGCAAGGCACCGGAAGATCAAGATCATGGCTTATGCTCGTATTATTTTGATCAGTTCCCTGTTTTATCCATGTATGAGCTGTGTCCAAAATGCAACAGTTTTAGCCATGACAGCAAAATTATGGTACAGGCAATGTTCAAATATTATTTGGCATAGTAAGTACAAAGAAAACATAAAGATTTATCCGGAAAAGGGGGGGGGGGGGGGAAGGGATGTTAAATAAAAATATGTTCAAGTCTTCAAAAAATTAGGAGCAACACATGCACGCACAAATTTAATCACCATCAAATCTTACTAAAATGGAATGGATACATAGAATGGATTCAATATCAATAAGCACCAAGACAATTAATAAAAACCAAAATAAATTAAACTTAATTAAATTCAAAATGAAAGTAATAAGTATTAAGAGGTGGGAGACCATCACCAAGTATTGCAGGAAGGTAAGGGAATCAAACTTGATAACCGCTGAAAGCTTGATCACGATCAAGGTGCAGAGACATGCAAACTGCAAAGAGAAGTGGGAGACCATCACAAAGTATTTCAAGAAGCTAAGGGAATCAAATTCAATAACTGCTGTATACAGAAACTATGAACCAGGTTAAACCTTGCCAAAGCATAAGTGATAACCAAATGTCCCAATTATGTTACTTGGACAAACCCTCATGCATGAAAAGGGGTGAAAGAAGAAGGGCAGGTATTGAACAGCTACTAAAATCAATAAGATTGTACTTGGACAAACCCTCATGCATGAAAATGGGTAAAAAAAGAAGTGCAGGTATTGAACAGCTACTAAAATCAATAAGATTGTAATGACAGATTCAAGCAATTACACAAGCAAAGCTATTTAGACCATAGTAAATTCAGCAGTTGGAAAAATACAGTATGGGATACATTTAGGCACTCAATTTTAGGAGTTTTTACATATATAAAATTTAGTTTATATATAATTACAAAAGAAGGGTGTACCCAGGGCACGAGGCTCCTGCCACTGCAGGGTCTAGGGAGGGTTATAATGTATGCAGCCTTACTCCTGCTTTTGCCTGGAGGCTGCTTCCAGGCTTGAACCCCGTGACGACTTGGTCACAATGGAGCAACCTTACCGTTGCACCAAGGCCCACCCTCTTATACATAATTATAGGCGAATTATTTAACACAAGGGTCTGTAATTTTTCCAAGCCTCGCAATACATCTATTCCAACCGTTAGATAGAGAAGACATGGTCTAGATTAGCCACGTGTCAAATTTCAGAGTCTAATTCAATCAAATAACCCATTTTGTATTGGCACACATCCTGTGTATGGTTCATGCATGTGTACCAGTACTGTAGACATTAGTGTGCATTCTCCCAACCCTGAGAGGAAACAGACAGTTTAGATTTAAAAACACATAAAAATGAATGGCCCAGCTTTGTTTCGTGATTTTTTGAATATAAAATACACATGTAATATGGAAAAACTTGTTTTTTGTATGTGCTCTAAGTGATTGACATTTAGAAGAATAATTTTCAGGGTCTTTTGATTCGAGAGGGGCAACAGAATTATACTTTATATATTTATGTACACAATAAGGCTGAGTTGTTGTCGTTGTATCTTTATGTACACAAAGGGGGGGGGGGCGAGTTTCCTGCATGGCAGCGCAAATAAGGATTCTTTACACTGGCACCTAGTTCTACCACATGGCAGCTCAGATGAGGCTGGAATTCTGTGGATAGATAGAAAACAAGGTGCCCTACTCACATGCCAAGGTTCAGCCCAATTAGGGTTGGCTAATTGGAAAAAAGAAAAGCACTGAAAATCCAGGTCAAGCAAAAGGGGTGCACATACATATATGAGAGGGTATATGACTGAATTTCGTACTGGAATTTGACACATGGCCCATCCTCACACCATTCCTTAGATATCGAACAGTTAAAATTGCCACATCACTCTTCCAACTGGCAGAATGAGGTATGCTTATGCAAAGAGTCCACATTGCACCTCCATGCAGGAAACATTTTACCATAGAATACAGTGTGTTTGTCACCAATTTTGGATTCAGTTGTGAAGACAGAGGCAGAATGAGGTGTGCTTATGCAAAGAGTCCACATTTGCACCTCCATGCAGGAAACATTTTGCCATAGAATACAGTGTGTTTGTCACCAATTTTGGATTCAGTTGCGAGGACAGAATGACAGATATAAATATAAGTAAAGGACATACAGGTATTACTTGAGCATTATGCACAAATTTACTAATTACAATTCAGTCATGATCAGTTTAAGGACTGGTTCAAACATCTACTTCTCAGTTCAGACATCTCCTATTTTGCAGATTAGTTAATCTTGTCTTTCTTCCATTATCCATTGATACTCTGTATCTCTCTCCTTTTAGTTGCTATATCTTATTTATCAGACTTGCCTGAAATTTCACATGCAATTTTCTGCTAAATTTTTCTACTATATCTGACCACTAAATCCAGTTTTACATCTTTATATTTGTATCCACCAGATCCCCCTGCCCACTCTACATTTTTATTATTTCAGTCCCATCATCTCTATTACACTGAAGAAATCTTTTTTCTTGTTCAGATCAGTTGGACACAATACCAGCAGGAACGCTTGTCTCAAGGAACAAAGCAGTCAGCCCGGAAGAGAATAGTGAAAGAGAAGGAAGTAGAGGAAGAAAAACAGAACAGGAATGTTCTGCACTCTCCAATGATGTGTCATAAAGACATTAGCTATGAGTCTGAGCGATCTCCCTCGTATGGCAATGCCAAAGAAAAAGAGTAGAGCAGCGTCTCGCGGAAATGAATTGACCAGATCGATGGAATTGCATTGCCCTGAAGATCCGGCCGAGCGACCGGACTCGCGAGGGAGGCATGAACTGCGAACGTAGTAACCTAGACTTGTAAGTGTCCAACCATAGAGATGTTTGAGTTTGAGGGGCTCGAGTGTGGTTGGCGAACTGCCTAAGCAAGTTCCCTGTCCCTGAAATTCTCAGGCCGATGTATCGGGATTTGTTAGCCCTGGCCATAATGACTGGTGGCATTCAATGCTGACTGGCTATCCATTTTTGGGGTAATCGACAAAAAGTGGGACCGATTCCGATCTGATCCTGCCTGTCACTCCGGGCAATTCCTCCCTTGTGAAGGTACGACATAGATTATGACAACAGAGCTGGGGCAAGGAAGGCAGATGGAATGGGATCTCACCACTCATTGAGGTATGAAAAGGGGATTCTTTATAAAGTGCTCCAGTAACACTTTGTCCCGGGTATCGGTCCTAGTGTCTATTGCCCTCTCTATTCACAACCTTCCTAATAGTATGTAATCTCTTTAGAGGTGGAAAAAAAAAGAGTGGATCTCTGACCCGCCTATATCATAATATGTTAATGAGGCATTGAGTGAAGCATAAATCATCTGAAACCCAAACTCTTTTTCTCCCACACCTCAGGTCAGAGGCATAAGCTTCATATGTCTTGAGCATATTAAGAGATCCGTGAAAACACTACAAAGAAGAAAAAATATAACCTGACAATATACAATAAGGCTTACGAAGAAATCAATTTCAGTTTTAATTCAGTATGGCTCACAAAGCAATAACAACTTCCCACAGATCCCCCCTCCCCTCACAAAGATTTTCAGTTGCAATAGTGTCCCTTCTGTAAATTACAATTGTAACTTCCATCCAAGGCCAGCCTACAGAAACCCACTAGTAGTGCTCCCAACCCCGCCCCCCCCCAAAAAAAAAAAAATTGTAATTCCCTGAACAAGAACAAAACATCCTGATAATCATGAGAGTGAAAAGGGAGTATCCAGGCAAGGACGGAACAAACAACAAAAAAATCAAAGAGTAAAGAAGAATGTAAATAATCATTTAATAAATAAATCCAGTAAACCAGGTTTAGTAACTTCAAATAATAACAAGGGTACAGAAAACAACCAGTAAATTGATAATGCAACGAACCAGAAGCATAAGAAGAGAAACCACATTATTCAAGATGATGTAAGTGAAGATGAAGCCTCGGTCACTCTGGCGATCTCTGCAAACACACTGTATTCTATAGCAAAATGTTTCTTGCATGGAGGTGCAAATGTGGACTCTTTGCATAAGCACACCTCATTCTGCCACATGGAAGAGTGATGTGGCAATTTTAACTATTCGACATCTAAGGAATGGTGAGGATGGGCCATGTGTCAAATTTCAAGTGTGAAAGTATATTTCATATAACAGCGTGCCCATTTCTGTTTAATACTGTAAATTCGAGCTAACCATGAATTATTCTCAAGTTGGTAATCATCCAACAAATTTTCCAAGCATTCTCAAATTCCTCTTCATTTTTATATTGGAATATACATTTATTCAAATCCTTAAGAAAGGATGATTCCTGCTTCATCAGATTACCAAGATGCTTTATCTCATTCTGCATTATGTGTCAAGTACACAATCCATGCCATGTTTCAGGCAAAACCTCACCTATTGCCATTGCCATTGCAGCATCTTAATCAGTAAAAATGGTTATGAGCTTCTTTTGTCCATGAGCCTCCAAGAATGTCTCAAACAACCATTTGAAAGAAGGAACCGTCTCATCATGTAGTAGAGCAGCTCCAAATATAGTCACACCCCTATGATGGTTGAATCCCGCAAAAATTCCAAACGGCCTGTACTCTTTGTTTGTGCAAAAAGTAGTGTCAAAGATAACAACATCACCAAACAGTGCATAGTCAATGAGCATCCTCGGATCTGCCCAAAATATATTTGTTATTTGTTCTTCATTATCCAGTTGCATAGAATATGTAAATGATGGGTTATTCCTTGTTTCGTTTTCAAAATATGCTAGCAAACTCCTAGCTTCACCAAAGACTAGATGACACTGACGTTTGGTTCGAAGGTAATTATTAAGATCTTCCCTGGTGTAACCTAGGCTTTCGCTACCAGCTACTTGCATGCCCATTAAATCAAAAGTGGCCTTGGGCCTGATACCGGAATCGTCAGCCAAATCTATTCCATAGGCATCTACATTTGAGATTTGGCGCTGAGACTGCATCAAATGAGAAGTAGTTGGTGTATGCAATTCATGGTTGTGGTCATAAAAAAATCTTTACTTTCGTATTGACCATCTTTCAATCTAGATATACACAATCTTGCAAGACAATTGGTTCTTGTTTCGGCACGAGGTTCCTTCGTGAGCATATCTCTCGTCATTTTTCCGATGTCCGTGTTTATTATATACAAATCTCCTCTGTGTAATGATTGTCGGATCTTTCTTGTTCTTATGTGCATGCTCTCCTAATACTAAACTCAACCTTTCTACCATACTGATTATAAAACTCATATACATCATTTTCCGATCCAAACGTCATGCCAATCCGAGGTATGTCCTCAACATACACATCTTCAGCACTATTATCAACCGGTGAAATCACTGTGTTGGACATATTTGACCTTGTAAAAGATGGACCATAGTTGTCCTAGCGTCGCCATGGCGTCCTGGCGCTGGAAAAATGTGCATATCGACCAACGCCATGGCATCCCTGTTTCCCTAAATATCCTATTTTAACCTTGGTTTCTGAGTTTTTTCTTTCTAGACGGTACTACCAGATTCTGGAAAGCCATCATAGGATCCTTACACGCACATCGACTGGTTCTGAGATTTGATCCATAAGTTCTTTTCTCTTGGGCGATCCATTCCTGGAAGTTTCATATCCAGAAGTCTCTCTTTCTGTGAGATTCAAATTTTCGAAGTAATCTGCAACTAAGACATCCGCCAGATCTGATTTCAGATCTCACCATTCGGTTGCCAGCAGAATTTTAAGGCTATTTCTCGTTGGGATCGGCAGACCTTGGCCCTGCGATTTTGTTCCAGAAATTACAGGGAGAATCGTCTTCATATGGAGTTTCCTCTGTTGGAACTACTCCAGTTCACCACCTCTCTTTCTATCGTGCTATTGCAAGGTTGAAGACATATTAAGTCTTTAAAATTGCAAGTAAGGACAACTTATATTGTTTACATAAAACCCCCTATGTTCTCTATTGCTATTCTATTTAGCCCATTCAATTTTCTCTTTAACTCCATTAAATTACAGTTCTGCCACTCCATTACAACTTCAGATTAATTACAATTCTACCATTGCTCTTATAAATCTTGATTTATCTACTAGTTTGCCATTCAACTTTGCTATTCAACTTTGGATTTAATTACAATTCTGCCATGGTCGACATGATCGCCATGGCGTTGTCATGGCGGATGACGTGTCGATATATCGATCAGCCACCCCTCCACCGACTTGGATCGCAGTGACGCTGTGACAACTATGAGATGGACACTTTCAAATTCAGGAAGTGTACGCTGGCAACGCCCTACTGCAATTCATAGACATGTGCAACAAGAGTAACTACATAAAAAATTATAAGGATGACAGGTACAAACATACACGTACAACTACACAATGTTTTATTTCCAGGGAATGTCTAGATAATTCTAATGTAAAGAAATAGAACGTTAAGGACCAGCATATCAGACACATTTAACTTCTCAAAGCAAATAGAAACAATGAAACTAGCAAACCCCTCCTAAGATGATGAAGCACTGATTTGAATAAAGGATGAAACATGCAGAATAGTCAAGAAGCTACAAACCATAAACATATATAGGTAATCCCTGATTTCCACTTTTTCTATTATTAAACCAATAAACCTCTTCCCCATTGAGTTTATCAAATTGTAAGTGATTAATCTCAGGATGGTTTTTTTTTTAAAAAAAAAACTCCAGTCAACCCTTGTGAACTGTCTCATCAGATTTTCAAAGCTAATCTCCAATTATATTTTATCAATAAAGCCAGGAGCCTAGGAAGCTTAGATATCATGCTCCAGTCTTGACAATCCATTTTAACCCTAATGATTACTTCTGCTCTTCCCAGATATCTCTAAAGGACCCTGAAATGTCCATAATATTTGGTGTGTCCAATACTGTAACTTTGTTCCACCACTGTCCCCTTATCGATGTTGTTTCTCCTAAAATTATAATAACTTGGTTTTTTTGTGTTTGTTGAACATAAATTGATCAGGAACCAACAAGTCAACAACAATGCATTATCAGAACTGACTTCAAAGAACAGAGTTTCAGGTCGAGTCCAAATTTTTTGAGTGCATTTCTGTTCAACACACCATTGGGTGCATCTCACTCAAGTAATTCTCTTCAACATTTTTTAAACGGATGGGAAAGGTTATAGCTAAAACAAATACATCTAAAATCTGTAGTTTGGAATCTGATTTTTAAGTAGTGGTTTCAGTTATGGATATAGTTAAGTTCTGAGTCTAGTTCTGTTTTCAAAATCTCAACTTGCCATCAATTTCCAAGTCTCCTATTCCTAGTATGATTTCTTAAAGAATACTACTAATTTCAGAACACTATTCTATTGTTACTGCTGATTTTCTACTACTACTTATTCATTACTCTTGTCATTATCTAATGCAGTTATGAAACTTAAGAATCCAGCGATAAATTTCTGGTTCTGGAGTTGTCCTACTTCCAGTAGGAATACTCAATAGCTGGTTCTAATGGATTTCCCTAATACTTTACTATCTTGTTCTTCCAAAAACACTGAACATTCGACCTGCATATTGGTCAAATCAGACTCTCCAATATTCTGATATTTGAATTCTCTCAAATCTGGCTATCTAATTTATTAGAAAGAAAAAAACTGAAAATAACAAACCTGAAGCTTGAGGCTGCTGAGAAAGCAACATTTCCTCAAAAGCTGTTTTTGAGTTTCCAGATGGAAGTGACAATAAAGAGTGGCAATGGCAACTTCTTGGTTCAGCACATGAGGGAGGTTCTCAGCGATAGAGCGATGGAGAGGTTCTCCCAAATGTGGAGCGGTGGAGAAGCTCTGCAACTCAGAGTTTTAGGGCTTCTTGCTCGTAATGAAGAACGATGGATGGTGACAGATGGTGAGAAATGAATAGGGCTTCTCGTTCAGCACATGACGGAGGTTCTCGTTCGAAATGGGCTTCCACCCCACTTCCCTCTCACGGTTTCGGTTCTGCAACTCGTTTTAGGGCTTCTCTTGCTCTGCCCTGCGTTTTTGGGAAGAAGAAGAGAAGAACGATGGAGCTATTTGGGGATTTTTGTTTGAAACGTTTTGAACCCTAATACTTGGTTTAAGGGTAGGTTGGATTCGGTTTGAGTGAGGATGAACCGGTTTGAGTTGGAGTAAAACGTGATTTAATCATGACATGGATTAAATTTAAAAATGAACGCATGACCTCTTATTTGAGGAGTAGGTCTTTTGCCAACTGAGCTGACCCCTTGGGGTATGATTCTCTCTATTATAACCTAGTATTTTCCTTCAACCGGTAGCTAACATGGGATTTAAAAGTGGTATTTCACATATGGGAGAATGTTCTCTGTGTCGTAGCGTAGGCTGCGCTCGGGGGGTAGGGTGGTCATTGTGCCCACCCCCATGTGCCTGGGCGCCGCCTGTGCTGCGGCACAGAGAACAGCGTCCCTTCACATTTTTTTTTTTTTTTTTTTTTGCGGTGGGGGGAAGTGTCCTTTGCATGGAACACAGGGGCCACACCGTGCACAACAGCCAATGACAGTCCGTGCCCAAGCGCATTGGGGGCGGTCATTTCTGCCCCCATGTGCCTGGGCATGGCCCTTACGTCTACGCAGAGAACATTTCTCTTTTTCTTTCTTTTGACTTCAGACTTTAGAGTTGAGGGTTTGATCAAAGACCAACCGATATGCCTTTTATTCTTCCTGTTTGTTCCATTTAAATACTCAAGGGTGTTAAACGAAACGGTGCAAATTTTTTTAAGTGAAACTTAAATCGAACTGGTTAATAAACGGTATCACATGTTGAATAAATGGTTTCAATTTTATTGGTTTAATAAGGTTTTTAAACTTTTTATAATTCAAACAACCACTTTCTATTACATGTCGTTTAATTCATTGATAGAGTGGCAACTGCTGATACCCTTTGTAAATGGAATGTTAATGTAGATCGGGGGTTGTATGCATTGTGGGAAGCATGAAATGATCTCTCATATACTATTGGGCTGTGATTTTGCTCGTGCAACATGGTTTGGGTGCTCCTTAGGGTTATCTCTACCAACAGATGATGAACCAACTCTATGGTGGTGGATTAGTGGTTGGAGTTCCTGTTTCTCATGATAAGGGGATTCGATGGGATTTCTCTTGCCATGCCTCTTTCATCTGTTGGACGTTGTAGAAGGCAAGAAATGATCAAGTTTTTTGTGGCAAAAGTTGGTTACCTGGTGAAGTTATTGATACCTCAAACAAAGCATTCATGGAGTTCATGGATTCCTTCTCACCACCGACTTTACAGCATTCTTCTCAGCCTTCCCATCCACTGAGCATTATACGATGGGTTGCTTCGAAACAAGGTACAATAAAGATAAACTTGTTAGAATAAATCGATCCGAATAGGAACAAGATCCCATAAGCCAGGATCTCCATAGAGCGTTCAAGAACACAATCAAATAAATAATAGAAAATAGGGATAGAACAACCAACCTTGTTTCGCATCCATACTGATGATGATCGCAACGGAAAATAAAGAACAAAGATCTAGGTGCTTCCCCTCTATTCCCAAAGTAACTGGCCTGATGAGAATACCGAATGCGCAGGGACGACGAACACTGAATATCTCCCTCTCTTTCAAGAATGCACTCCTCAATAGCAATTGAGAATAATAAGTTGTGTTGGGTAGAGGGGGGACCTAGCTCTCCTTATATAGTAATCCCTATAGGGTCTGACTCATCACAGTCCCAATAGGAATCTATCTGGCCCACACTAAGCCAGTCCACATTAGACTTCTAATATAACTTAATGACCCCACTTTATTAGACCAAAACCCTAATTAGCCTGGTTTAGGAATTTAATTATGTCCATATAGAATTTTATTAGAACTAAAATTCTAACATTCTCCCACTTGGACTTACATTAAATTCTTTATTTTTAAAAGGATTTAAAAACAGTTTTGACCAAAACAAATCACAGGCTAACAACTCTTTAAGAAAATTTTATGTGCACCATTTTTAAAATAAATTGGTCTAGAGGTCATATTAGAAAGTCAATCCTATCCCATAGAGTTTTAGACACCGAATCATGACGGTAACTGCATCTGTGATCAAGCGACACAGAGCCTTCCATGGTCACGAGAGCCCTCAACTCTACTATCATGGATGCAATGTGGTAGTGTGACAACGAGATAATACTCACGTAGTGATTCCTTATGTATTATCCGTTTATCAGTACAAAACTTCTCTTATTTAAGTGGCACAGGCTCACTAGAGAAATAAACTTTGTGATTCTAACGAATCTGTATGTCTCATCAGAAATAACTCGAGTTATACTTTATGTGTTACAAGACATACCTTTAGGCTAACAACTTAATGCCCCAGCCTTGCTTAAGGTTAACACATTCCTTAAGACTTTAAAAACAAAAATATATACATCATGTCAATAAATAAAACACTCATGTGTTTAAAAGAAATTGCATGCAATGACACCTGATATATATATAAATCAAGGTTTACCATAAGGTAAAAATTACAAATGAAAATAAACTTTATTTTACAATGGAGCAAAACAACTCCCACTAACCAACCGCATCCCATGATGCTTCTAAACCCATGCTTATGACATGTCTTTCAAATCACAAGGGCGAAGACCTTAGGTTAGGGGATCTATAACCATATCATCTGTACCAATATGCTCCACTGCAATGTCACATTTCTTTACTGTCTCCTTTATGGTCAAATACTTGACCTTCATGTCCTTAGACCCTCTAAGTTCTTTATTGTTGTTTATAAACAACACAGCAAAACTGTTATTACTATATGTCTAGATGGGTCTATCCACAGAATCTAAAATGGTCAACTACTTTATGAGATTCCTGAGTCAAATAACCTGAGTAGCAACCCCATGGCATGCTACAAACTTTACATGTATAGTCAATGTGGTTACCAATGTTTGTTTTGTACTGTTCCATAATACTACCCTTCCTGCTATTAGAAAAACTTAACCAGATGTGGATCTCCTATCATTCTCACAGCTAGCAAGGTCGGAATCTGTATGACCTACTAGCTTGAGTTCAGAATGTGTCTTTATGTTACATATAATCTTTTGTCCCCTACAAGTACCATAATACTTTCTTGGCAAGAACCCGTGGCTAAGACCAGGATCTGACTGATATCTGCCAAGAAGACCCATCACAAAAGTAATATCCGGTCTGGTACAGACCTGAGCATACATGATACTACCTAGTGCGCTAGTATAAGGCACCTCATTATGTCATCCTTCTCAGCTTCATTTTTCGGGCACTGTGTCGAGCTCAGTTTGAGAACAGGGAACATTCCCTGTGTTTGCAATCCAAAGATACCGAACCTCTCCGAATACGATCAACATAAGCCCTCCGAGAAAAACTTAGCAAATGATGAGAACGATCCCTATGGATCTCAATGCCAAGGACAAAAGAAATCTCACCAAGGTCCTTTATGTCAAATTCCCTAGATAATAGTTGCTTTCATTTATGCAACATCCCTAGGTCACCGCTAGCAAGCAGGATGTCATCCATATAAAATATGAGAAAATAGAATTTGCTCCCACTGACCTTGTGATATATACATTGATCCGCTTTGTTTTCCACAAAACCGAATGAAGTCACGACACTGTCAAACTTCAAATACCACTGCCTGGAAGCTTGTTTGAGACCGTAAATAGACTTCTTGAGTCCACGCAAGATGGTCTGAACCATCCACCGCAAGACCCTCAGGTTTAATTCAACAAGCTCCCAAACATCATTATGTTTCATCGATTCCACCTCATCTCTCATTACATCTAACCACAAATCTAACTGAGAACTAGAAACAACGCCTGAATAAGTAACTGGATCAACCACACAACCAATGTCGTAGTCATGTTCTCTCAGATAGACCTCATAGATAAATGGTATTTCTGAATTTCTCCCCTTGATGGATTTCCTTGATGGTGCTACCACTGCTTCACCCTGAATCTGAGAAATCTCAGCTGAAACTACATCAATGATAGGATCCTCAATCGCATCCTGATTGAGAGGAATCTCATCAGGTGCTACATGAATGTCAAGGACCGTTATCAATATCAGGCTCCTGAACTCCAGCAGGTGTAACTAATGGCGTAGTATGCCCCACATCCGTCTGAATAAGTAGAAAAACATGTACCGATGTACCAACCATGTCACTATCTCGAACAGTCTAAGAACAATCATTCCTTTTGGCCATATCAAATTCCAGAAACTTCGCTGCCTAAAAGTCCATAATTCTAGTGTTTCCGCAGGGGTTATAAAATTTATATCCCTTCGAATGATCTGGGTAGCTAACAAAATAGTAATGAGTAGTCCTGGGATCCAACTTGTTCAAAGTCGGATAATATAGTTTTACTTCTGCAGGGCACCCCAAACTCTAAGATGGTTTCTGGGTTTAGTAACTACATGGTTAAGGATACAAGGAGTAGCTTTCAAAAACTTCTCCCATAAGAACTTAGGTAAAATTTGTCTTACTAATCATACTCCTCACCAGTGCGGTTATGCCTTTCGGCGACACCATTTTTCTCAGGACTTCTTGGCATAGTAAATTGATCAACTATCGCAGAGTCCTCTTAGTATTTGGAAAACAGGCCCTTAAGCTATCCAGCATCGCCATGTCTGCCATAATACTCACCCCCACGATCGGATTTAACAATTTTAATAACTTTTCCCAACTGTTTCTCAACTTCAGTCCCAAAAACCTTGAACTTGTCAAGAAATTCAGACTTTTCTTTAATTAAGAACAGATAGCCATATCGGGAGTAGTCGCCTGTTAAAAGTGATGAAATAAAAAATTCCTACACAATGTGGTTGAATAAGGACCACTGATGTCAATGTGAATGACCTCCAATAGGTCAGAACTATAGACTACAGTTTTCTTCTTTATCTTGGTCATCTTTCCCTTACATCAGTCTACATAAGTTTCTAGATCACTTTTGAGAGTAGGTAGGATGTCAGACTTTATCAGTCTTTCCACTCTTGCCTTAGAAATATGACCTAACATCTTATGCCACAATGTGAAAGACCGTTCTTTAGGTAAGGGTCTTTTGAAAACAACGTTTTCAATATTATGGAAGGCGTAGATATCATTGGGAGATAAACACAGTCTGTACAATCTATTGGACGTAATGCAGGAACCCACTTTATTTGAAACAAATTTATCATACTGTTTTTTATTTCAAAATGGTAACTACCAATGTCCAACACTGAAATCGAAATTAAATTCCGCCTGAAGGATGGTACATAAAAAATATTCTTTACAGTCAAATTAAAACTAGAAACTAGTAATAAAATGATATCTCCCATGAACTTTATGTCAATCATATCCATCATTCCCTATGACAAGTCTTAATTCATCCTGATTTGGCCTCTTCCGATTTATGAATCCCTATATGGTAAAAGCAACTTAGTTAGTTGCCCTACCGTCTAGCCTCCAAGTACTGGATGAGGCTTATGATAGATTGGACTCACAAACAAAAGCCAAAGAATCGTTACCTGATGGCCTGGGTTTTGATAATCAAGTCTTGTATTTGTTGCAGTCCTTCTTTATGTGACCCTTCTTCTTGCAAAAGAAGCAGTGATCACTCTCTTTCTTGAAAGAGTCTTTCTTAGGTCCCAAATTGTTAATCCGATCACACTCTTTATTGGCAGACTTATGAGTATGGTTTTTAGGCTTTTCACTCTCATGAGATTTGAAAATAACAAGTAGTTTATCTTCCTCGGATACAACCCTAGAAATAAGGTCATCGATACTCCAGACACCGTCCTGGGAAAGATAGTTGGTTTTGATGATGTCAAAATCAGAAGGTAGGGTATTAAGAACTTGATGAACAATCAAGGCATCAGGAAGAACAATATTCAAGGCTTTGATTTTGGTTTGATAGTCAATCATCCAAACAATATAATCCCTAACACCCCCAGAACCATGGTATTCCATATTAAATAGCCCTTGCAGAAGTCTCCCAATCTTAGCATTCGATGAAACTTGGTATCTTTTGGAAATTGCATCCAGCAATACTCTGGCAGTACATTTATCAGTAGACCACTCTTCAGGTGTTCCGGTATCGACCTCTTTATAGATAGTACAGCTAAGCGATTACTCTTTTCCCATGCAGAATGCATAAATTTTTCGTCCTCAGTACTATCAGCTGTTAGGTCCATTGGTTTATCTATAACAAGGGACGTATGCACATTTGCCATCTCCATGGCAAACATAATGTCCTATTTCCACTTCTTAAAATTTGACCCAGTAAGAATCTCAATAGTGACCATGTTATTATTGACAGAAAAGGTGACTGAAAATTTAAACAATGAACAGTACAATAATCAGCATGATGCAAGTATAGCTTGAAACCTTATAAGCTTATGAGAATTTTACACACATCGTTGTAAAAACACCTTTGGGCTGAATTTTCAACATGCAATTGTAAAAATCCCTACATACCAGTGGCCATGGGAATACAGCTCAACTTTCAAAATCCACCACCTTTGGGTGTACAGAATTCTAGGGTCAGCCTATTCATATGCATACTGTATATGTACCCCTTCAAGTACCAATACATGACCACCACCTTTGGGTGTATGACCACACATTAGAGTTGAAGGACATCCCACAACTGTATGAGACCGGTGTTTCACAAATCCAACAAGGTAGGTCGCTTTGGCGGCTGCATCCTGTCGAACCCATGGAACCCTCTCTTGGGATATTCCAAAATTACTTACATCCTTAAACAAATTGTGTTATTTTATACTTTATGATAAGGGGCTTAACTGTCTCAAAATTAACACAAATATGCCAACAGTATTGTTCATCAAAGTAGGTATTCCAGTAAGTCAGAAAATTAGTTCGGTTCCCAATAGAACGAATCGACAAATTCCATAATAGGACATGCATCAAAAGAATACCAAGAATATTTAAAATATGCATATCTGTTTTTAATGTCTTAAAACTAACACAAAATCCAACGATTCTGTTCATCAAGGTAGGTATTCCAGCAAGTCAGAAAATTAGTTCGATTCCCAATGGAACGAATCGACAAATTCTAGAATAGGGCATGCATTAAAAGAATATCAAAAATATTTAAAATATTCATATCTGATCAAAATAGAGGGCACCACTGTGTAGAGCACAGAAAAACAGAGCCAACGCAAAAAACGGGACCCCAAACAGAGTCTCGTAGCCCCCAGAAAGCCCGGTCAAAGTTCAGGTCCAAATCCGGTTGACTGTACTGGTCAAACCGATCCGAAAAGGCAAACCAAATCAATTTGGTTCAACCCCGGTTCGAGCGAACCGGTTCAGGCCCGGTCCAATCGGGTTTGGGTCAACCCAAAATGGGTCATTACTCGGGTTAACGAGTCAAGTTTTCGGATCAGAAACCGGGTCGACCCGACCCGAGCGGCGCACGTTAGCATTGCCTATAAATAGTATCGGCGCACGATAGCAAAACCCAGATCCCTTTTTTTTTTTTTTTTTTTACTCGCGGCGGTGAAGATCACTCGCCGCGCCGCGTGAGAGCGCGTCCGCGCTCCTGGCGGTGATCCACCCACTGAATATTCTAATTTTTCGAGCTCTACGCCCCCATGTGATCAGATTCTGTTTTTGCCGGCTACAAAAATCGGCAGAATGCCAGTGTCCGTACGGGTTTTTGGAAAACTGGAAAAAACCCTAAAAACCTTGATTCGAATCAAAATTTTTTCGATTCCCTTATTATGTTCTATTATTTTGAATACATATAGGTTCAAGAACGGATCTATGGAGGCTCTGATACCACATGTTAGAATAAATCGATTCGAATAGGAACAAGATCCCATAAGCCAGGATCTCCATAGGGCGTTCAAGAACACAATCAAATAAATAATAGAAAATAGGGATAGAACCACCAACCTTGTTTCGCATCCATACTGATGATGATCGCAGCGGAAAATAAAGAACAAAGATCTAGGTGCTTCCCCTCTATTCCTAAAATAACTGGTCTGATGAGAATACCGAATGCGCAGGGACGACGAACACTGAATATCTCCCTCTCTTTCAAGAATGCACTCCTCAATAGCAATTGAGAATAATAAGTTGTGTTGGGTAGAGGGGGGACCTAGCTCTTCTTATATAGTAATCCCTATAGGGTCTGACTCATCACAGTCCCAATAGGAATCTATCTAGCCCACACTAAGCCAGTCCACATTAGACTTCTAATATAACTTAATGACCCCACTTTATTAGACCAAAACCCTAATTAGCCTGACTTAGGGATTTAATTATGTCCATATAGAATTTTATTAGAACTAAAATTCTAATAAAACTATGATGCAAGTCTGATCCCAAATATATCAATCAGCTGTTTGGGATTGATTTGTCGGGATTTTAAAGGTACTCATCTCCTTGTTGTTTTAATTCTAGAAAGAAGTTCTCTATTGTGGTAGTAGGTGAAGCTATGGCCATTCATAGTGCTCTTTTACATACACTATCTGAAGATTTTGAGGTGGTGTTTCTTGAGTCAGATTGCAGAGATATGGTTTCTTACCTATAGAACGGAGTTGCTACTTCCCCTCCATATTTGCGATCTATTTTGGAGGATATCAAGCATCAGTCAAACTATTTTGCTAGTTGTATTTTCACTTATGTTCCAAGGGAGATGTTTGAGTTAAAATAAAACCGCAAGCGTACGGGTCAATCGTAGCTACGGGTCGAACACGAGGAGATATACGCCACTTTATTTAACTAACTTAAAAGTAATGCAAAGTGAACCAAATTAAAGTGTTAAATTAAACTAATTAAACTAACGAAAATCAATGCATCCTAACTCATAAGCATCTAACAAAATTAAGGGATTAAATCGGCGTCCTAACACATGAGCATCTAACCTATCAAACTAAAGCGAATTGAAAGGAATAAAAATACAGCCACACATACTAACCATATAAAAAGAAATAAAGGAATAAAAATGCATCCATAAACCACAACCATATAAAATTAAAATAAAAGAAATAGAGGGGGAAGAAGAAGAAGATAGAGAGAGATAGAGGAGATGGAGAATGAGATTGAGAGTTTAGATAGTAAAACCTGGATGTGCTTGCATGAATGTAATTGAAAATGTTGAATATTTGCATAAACTTACCATGGCCTCCTCTTCTAAATCTTCAAGTCTTGTCATCAACTTAAGAACTTAGACTAGAAGGCTTAAAACCTAAACTAGAATTAAGAAATTACAACCCAATTGAAGACTTAAATTGAAATTAAAGCATAAACTAAACCTATTATAACCATTAACTAAAAATCATACAAGCAAACTAGAACTTAGAAAAGCCAAAAATCACAAATTAGAAGGAGAAGAAGAGAAGAAATTTCACTAAGTGAATGAGCAATTTTTACAAGAGAGGTAGGGGGTATTTATAGGTAGAAGAGAGGAGAAGAGAGAAGATGGAAGTGTAGGAGAAATATTCCCTAAGAAAAGAGAATATTCTCTTCTCTTTCATCTTTTACAATGCTTTGAATCCTAAGAAAAAAGAAAAAAAAAAAAGAAAGAAAAAGAAGAGAAGATTATTTACATATACCTTCTATTTCTAGAAAAATAAACTTCCAATTCTAACAAGTGTTTCATTTTCTTTGTAGATATCTTCTCCATTCAATAAAATCAAAGCATCTTTGATTTTTCAACCTTCCATAGATGAGAAAATATAAATCTATCCCCAGTAGAATTTCAGAAGTACCCTTGAGAAGTTGAAGGAGAGAGAGAGTAAGGGTGATGACTAGGATTCCTTCAAGAATAAATAAAATACCCATTCTGTCCTTCAGAAAACGTGGAGCATGGGGTGCTTATATAAGCCTCACCATTGTGTTCCTTGCGAAAAATCACCCAAAATAGACCCAAATTTCGTCCAATTCGGAGTTGGGGAGCCCAAGATATCTCAAGTTGAAGTTGGACTGTCCAGAGCCTTCCAAATGGAATCTTTCGGGTACAGTAAAGTAACTTTTGATAATTTGTTAAGGCCCCTAGAATCCGAACTTTCGCTTCACTTTGTCCCCATCCGACTGTCAATAATTATAAATAAACCCCTATACACCATTTTCGCGCGTCGTTACGGAAACGGCCATAACTTCTTCGTTTCAACTCGGAATCAAGTGTCGTTTGAACCGTTACGAAGCTGACTCGATGGGCTAGGCATCCATACTATTACCACCTCGAAAAAACTTAAAAACATCTCCTTAGCATCATCTCTTCTATTTTCACAATAATTCACCTAAACCCTGAAAAGCACAAGAAAACACCGAGTAACTCTGTCCAATGTGGTAAAATGTATGCTTTATGCCCTAAGATTTCACACATAAATGTGCTCATCAGGAGATTAATAGCTTGACTGACTCCCTGGCAAGAAGGGCCCTATCAATGACGTGTACGATGGCGTGGCCTATTTCTGATCTATGGTTACGAGATATTTGTTCATCTTAGCCATGAGTTTCTCACGTTATCCTTAATAAAATCTCTTACCCAAAAAAAAAAAAATTTAAAAAATGGAAGTATGAATTGAATTCTTATATGTTTTCTTTAAATAATTGTTTAATTGTATCATTATATATCTACTAATTATCTATTATTACCATTAATACTTAACTGTTGCCATTACATAGTAATAATATCTTTAATAGTTTAAACAATTCGATTTAAACCGTTTAACTAAATGGTCTCAATTTTAAAACCAAAACTGAACCATTTATTAAACAGTTTCACAGTTTTTGTAAACAGTTTCGATTTGATTTTGACACCCTTACTCAAGATACCATCCCAGATAAGGGATAACAACAATGTAAACCCAATATCCCATATTCCCACTTGCCAATCACTTTCTTCATTTAAGTAGATGGACATGTTCGAAAGCCAATAGCCAGTAGCCATTACTTGGTCGAGTTTTCAATGGTGGTAGTTTTGTACATTTACTTTTTTGGTGTAACATCCCAAGTCCATTATATGGTGTGTGGTCACCCTTGGAGTACTAATCGTCATTTTCTCCACATCTTCGATGGGCCAGAAGTCCATAGGATCTTTATCCCCTCCAGTTCCTCAGTGCCCCTAACAAGGGGAGGGGGACAATGACCACCCTACCTCTACCCGAACACTTTGCCCGAGTGGGGTCCAACCCCCCCTCCTTATTAGAGGCACTAGGGATCTGGAGGAGATAATTTTCCAAAGTCCATATGTCCAATATGTTTTCATGTTGACTTTATGCATGATATGTCAGCCAGACCTGGTATAAAATCCTACGGATTAATTACATTGGTCTTTTAGCTTAATGAATAGTATTAATGCATATATATTTATGTACTAATTTTTCAATTTCTGTGAATATATTTCCCTTTTTTGGGCCCCTACTTGAAAATTATAAAAGTTTAAAACACATGCCCTTTGTTTTCGTTTTTTTGCCGTTTTTAAAATATTTGACCGTCTTGTTTAATTTCTTTAAATGTGCCATCCCAAACAAAGTTTTTTTTTGTTGTTTTTGTTTCTACTAACTATGAATCTATGATACAGCGTGAGAGGAAAAGCCGAGTGAACTAGTTCTTGCACAATGATGGTATTGTCATTAATTTTCCTATTAGTTAGATTATCAGTGAGAACTATACCCATCTATAGAAGGCCAAATTCAACCTTCTTTGGGGAAGAGTAGGAAGTCATGGGTCTTGAAGCTTTAGCAATTAACATCAATCATGCAACCTATTAATAGCTTGTGAAAAAAGAAGCATACGATGCCAGGATGTAGATTCCAACGTGCGGCCTCTCATGGTTAGAATAGTAGAAAAAGTATCATTGTGGATCCTATTCTTTATTATGTGAGAAGGGTATAAAGGAATCTATATAAGGGTGGTGTATGCTTTATTTCCCTTAGTTTATCATAATTGTTAGGGTTCTTACCACAAAATAATAATAATAATAACTGTTAGGGAGAGGGTTTTCTAAGCAAATGACAAAGACGAGCACATTGATAAGGTGCACAAAATAGTATTGTACATGGGAGGCTACAAAGTCATTTTACGCATGATATCCATGTACCCTGTAGCCCAATTTTGTCGCGAAGTTTCCTAATTACTTTTCCACAATGTGGCAATTGGGTTTGATATTATAAGTAGGGTTTAGATAATGGACCTTCTAAATGACACCTCTATAGGTGTATTTAGAATTTGACACCTTTTAATTTTTCTGTCTTATTCTCACATGTTCTTTAAGTTACAAATAAAAGAGTTTTCAAAAATAATTTGAAAGTAATTTATTATTATTATTATGTCATTATCAAAACTATCATTGTTTTGCATATTTTTCGTGTACTTGTGTGAAATAACAGTATTTATCCTCATTGGAAAAAAATAAGTATTATACTAAAAAGACAAAAATAAAATTACAAATTAATTAACACCTTAGGAATGTCTGGAAGAAAATCCCATTAGATAAACTCACATAAACATGTGAATAACGCATTCACAAACCACTGCCAACATAACAAATGAGATCATTTAGCATTTGGGAACACTTGAAAATAAGGGAATGGAATATATATAATTTTTTAATGCTCATGAGGCTTGCATCATCTCTGAGGTTAGCAATTTTGTATAAGTTTGAGGGATGCAGTCCAGACTACCCTCCATATTTATTTGGTTAGGTAAAGGTGAGACATGAAATAAAGCTTTTGAACATGAATGACCATATCAATAATATCTTGGAAATCTAGGAAGCTGACAAAAAGAGAAGTCCATATTATGAAGTTTTTAGTGTAAGCGTGACCAACACTTAGTAATGGCCCTTTTTAAAATCAATTAGATATAACATCACAAGCTTTGGCCTTGGAATATAAGCGGGAAAGTCTAAGACATGCTTTCTTTCTTTCCTGTTTTTTTTTTTGATGAAAGAAAAATATTATATTTTTAGAAAGATGGCAAATTATTACAATATTCATACATACCAGGTAATTTTTGTCTAGCAACAAGTTTAGCTTTGATTTTTAACCATGTTATAATCCCCTCATTGGTTAGATTCCGGAAAATGATATCCTTAGATATGTTCGAAATCTGCAAAAAATAGGTTAACAGTTCGTAGGGCCAAGGAGATCAGGATGGAGTTGGAAGAGGTCCAGGCAAGGAGTCTGAACACCAAACTTCTTTCAGCTTCACTCCTCTCTTGGCAACAAAATTTAACACAGTTAAAATCCCAACCAGCTCTGATTCTAGAATATGATGGTTCTTAACGAAACCTGCATTGACCAAAATGAATTTGCCATTTAACAAACTTAAAGACATGCTTTCTTTTCATTTTATAGTGATGGGTAGTCAAATTAGACATGTAGTTATTTAGGGGTACGTAGTTTAACTCCACCCATGGCCAATGAGGTATGTCTTCACCATGAGTCTTTGTTGGTAAGCTTCACCATGAGTCATGATGGGGTAGGATGAGTGTCAATAATGAGGCCAGGCCATGAGGGGATAAATAATTTAAATATTCGTCATATAGAGAGAATAAAAATGGTGATCAAATCGTGGGTTTTTCATTTCTTAGAGATGAAAGATATCTCCCTCCTTGCTGTTTTAGAGGATCACCTATTTGTTTACTAGTTGGAATTGCAAGATTCACCATTGATTATTGGCTTTTCCTCTCCATTTTTCTATTTATTTATTGGGAAGCAGTTTTCTTTACGGGATTGTGGCCTACGCCAGCACTCCCATGTGTCTATCTCTCTACTCCTTAAAACAAAGGGACAGAGGTGTCTTTTCACATGGGGAGGAGAGAGATAGACTCATGGGAGTGCTGGCATAGGCCACACTCCCGGACAGAGAACTTTTTCCCTTATTTATTTTATGCTGAAATTTGACCAGTGAAACAGATGTGGACAAAAACCACTAATGTTATCCACTTAACAAGAAATATCATTTGATGTCATTCTAAATGACACTAAAACAATTGTATTATTTTTTTGGAAAACACACTAACAATAGTATCATCATGGAAACAAATCCTACGATGTGTATATTAATAAGAGGTACAAGTAACAGCATAATGATAGTTCGTGCTCACTCCCATAGCCTTAGGGCATTAGGGTTTTTGGGCACTGTATCCAAACCAGTATTGGTGGTATTACCACCGACACTAATAATGATATAGATCAGTAGATGATTCCTAAATCCATGAGATGCATCCAACTAGCCAACTAGGGATGGCAAGAAAGTTGGGTCAAACCCATGGTTTCCAGAATCGGGAATTAGATCGGTGAATAGATCGATTCATATTGGAATCGACTGACACTGATCGATCCTAATCGTTAATGCTTGAATTGGAACCGGTTTGGCCCTATTCCTAGTCATTTCTTCATTTTTCAACCTGAGTTGGACCGATTCTTAAGCCAAATCCCGATTCTAAAGCTAATCCAATTTTCACATCCAAATAGCTTAGAAACAGTTGGATCGGCTCGATTCCAATCTAATCTGGATCAGAATCGGCTCTGATGGATTAGGATACCGATTCCATTTTTTAACACCCTGGTCAAATCCAATATCCGAATCGCCCCACCCACCATCAGACATGGTTTCGAACAACACAAATAGTCTATTTTATTTAGGAGAATAATTAATTAATTTTAATTTTAAGAAAGTGTAACGTACAGGGGTAGGTTCTGTAAGTTTTGGATTTTCAAGTGTCAATAACATAACCCAAACTTGTTTTCCCGCACCCGCGCTGACGCGGCAAGAATATAACGGTCATATTCCTTCGATTTTACGCGTCTTCTGATCTCAATCTTGAAATTTTGATTATTGCATCTATCTTGGAGAATCCACAACGGTCATATCCTTCGAATAAAAGCTATTAAGAAGAGGGCAACAGGAGCAGGTAACTCTCGGTCTGTCTCTCTTTGGTTTTCGTTTTCTCTGTTATTGTATTAGAAACTAGAATCGGACCACTCTCCCCCTGTTTTCATACATTCAAATTTCTGGGTTTGCAATCTCCAGCTGGGATACTTCGTGGGTTTTCGAGTTCTCTGTTCATGTGGTAGAAACAAAGGAGTGACGATGAAACACTCAGCAGAGGGTTCTAAGAAGAAGGAGAATCTGGTTTTAGCTTGTGAGAAGCGGCAAAAAGTTTCCTTTCTAAAGAGAACAGAGGGTTTGAAGAAGAAGCTGCGTGAGCTCACGACCCTCTGTGGTATTGAGGGGTTTATGGTCATTGTACCTGAATCTCAACCTGGGAATGACCAATGTTCCCATATTTGGCCAGAGAATCAGGATGAAATTTTGCGTCTTATACAACGATACACTAGCACAGATCATAGGAAACGAAGGAAACACATTTCTAATATGTGTTTGAAGGAAGATCAAAACGAGACTCAGAGCATAGAGAAGGGCCAAGCTACAAAGAAACCCAAAATCTGGCTTCAGGGAGGAGACTCCCTTGATGGGTTTTCTATGGAACACGAATGAATCTTGGGGGGCACTGGGATTGGTTCACCGGACCAACCCCAAGCCTGGCAAAAGTGTGTAATGGCCAGTCCAGGGTATATATGACCTCAGGTGGAGCTGGACCGGTGGCAAGCTTTTAGGTAGTTCACTCAATAATAATGTGGAGATGTGTACAATAGGTATACTATCAAAGAGTTGAAATGAATTTTTGATCTCCTTCCTTAAAAGTAGAATGGCGAAAAACCTGAGAGATAAGAGAAAGGGAAAATAATTTCTTGGCTTGGATTTGGGGTTGTTATATCTTGTATTCTCTCTGAGGCTTCCTCAAGGTAGACGAACATTAGTATGAATAGAGGTAGGTAATCTAGGGCTTTTAAATTTCCCATAGTTGAAGAAAGAAGCATCTTCCTGTTGCTGGAATGGAGCAGAAGAAGCTTGAAAGTGGATAATAAATGAGTGGGTGACTGGGATCTGAAAGACAGGAGATGACAGACTAGCAAGTGAGAAATTTGTTGAATTTAGGTGTCATCGGTGTTATAAAGACAGCTTTATGAGATTCTATCTAATGGAGGAAAAAGCATGGGAAGCAAGGATGTTGCTGGAACTAAGCATTCTATAAGCAGTTCAAAATGGAGTGTGAAGGAGAAGTTTTTAGAATTTCATTTTGTTATTGGTGTTAGAAAGATAGCTTTTTTTTTTTAGGGTGAATAAGTATATATTACCAAACCCCAGGAGGGGGCCGGAAGGAGAAAAGAGAGGGTGGGGGGAGGGGAATGTACAAAGAGGAGGGGGAGAAAGAGAAAACCAGAGATAAGTCCCCCTTTAAATAGAAGGGGACTGCAACAAACTACTATCCAGACCCCAGGTAACAATAATGTGCCTGTTCCTTGGGGTATCCATGAGGGACCGGTGAGGAATAGTGCTGATCTTAGAAGAAACTTCGAAGGAGATGTCTTTCCAAATCAAGTCGAAAGATCTAGATTTGGAAGTCCATCTCCTTAAGTTCCTCTCCATCCAGATATGATGTATAGCAGAGCCAAAAACAAGCTTACCAATGCTGTCACAGATGGTGCTGCCTTTAAAAGCTTTGGTCAACCAGATGCATTCTTGGTCAAAAGGAAGATGTCTCCTACTATGGTACCAGATGGAAGCGAGGGCTTTTATTGAGATGGTGGCAGAAAAAGGGCAAGCAAAGAAGAGGTGGGAAGTGTCCTCAGAACCGTTACAGCAAAAGGTGCAAGAGGGGTGAACAGGGATGTGACGGTGTAAGAGAAAGGCTTGTGTAGGAAGGCAATGGTGAAGCGATCTCCAGGCAGTAAGGCTGTGGTGAGGGATGGAGCCTTTGAACCAAACTAGCTTGTGCCAGGGGACGGGGGCGGAAGGGTTGCGGACAAAGTTCCAAGCAGAGCTGGTGGTAAAACAGCCAGAGGGGGAGGGGAGCCAAATTGCCTTATCCACAAGGGACGGAGTTGGCAAGTGAATGGGGGGGGGGGGGGGAGGGTGGGCCAGATCTGGGAAAGGACAGAGGGAAGAGGAGAAGGGGGGGGGACCAGGAACCTAGGGAAATGATGAGAGACAAGGGGGCAGATTTGGGAATGCCTGAAGAGTAGACAGCTCTAGGGCCAAAAACATTATAAAGAATGCCTAAGGGATGCCAGGGGTCAAGCCAAAGGGAGGTAGAAGAGCCATTGACAATGGCGGTGGAGGTGGCCGTAAGGCCAAGAGGCCAGAGAAGGACATAAAGGAGCGGTCCAAATGGAATCATTCTTGAGAAGATGGGAGTAGACCCAGTTGACCTAAATAGAATCGTGCTTGGAAGAAATTTTCCAAATGAGCTTAAGGATCCCGATTTTGTTGGAGTCTTGAATGCGGCGAATGCCTAATCCTCCTTTAGCCTTGGGAAGGCAGATGGATTTCCAGGTGATTGGATGCAGAAATTTTGAGGTTTCTTTCTCTTTCCAAAGGAAAGCACAGAAGAGTTTCTCAATGGCTTTGATGGTGGCTTTAGGGATGGCAAAGATGCCACACCAATAAATGTAAGAAGATTGGAGGACCGATCTGATACATTCAAGCTTACCCGTATCAGATAAAAGTCTGCCTTTTCAGAGTTGGAGGCGCTTGAGAATATTATCAAGCATGGGTGTGCAATGATAACTGAAAAGCCTGGCGGGGATGAGAGGCAAGCCTAGATATTTAACAGGGAGGGAGCCAAGAGAGAAGCCAGTGAGACGAAGGAGGGAGTCTTTGTTAGACTTAGAGGTCCCAGAGAGGAAGAGTTTGGATTTAAGGAAATTTATTCGAAGCCCAGAACGGTCTTCGAACAGGCGGAGGGAGGACATGATGGCAGCGATAGAGGAGGGGGAGGCCTTGGAGAAGATCATCAAGTCATCAGAGAAAGCCAGGTGGGTTAGGTTGATGTGCTTGCATTTAGGGATGGGGGAAATGAGATGGAGATCGGTTTTGGATTGGAGGCTCCTGGAGAGGACTTCAAGAGCAAGGGAGAAAAGGAAGGGGGAGAGGGGGCATCCTTGGCGGATACCAACAGAAGAGTTGAAAAAACCAGCAGGGGAGCCATTTACAAGGACAAAATAGGAGGGGGAGGAGATGCAAGTGTGAATCCAGTGCACAAAAGCATTAGGGAAGCCCATTTGGATGAGCACATTTCAGATGAAGTCCCAGCGGATAGAGTCAAAAGCTTTGTGCAGATCAATCTTCATGAGAGCAGCAGGGAAGTGAGATTTACGGTCGAAGCCGCGAACAATCTCAGAGCAAAGGATGATATTGTCCGCAATGCTCCGTCCTGAGATGAAGGCAAATTGGTTGGGGCTGACTAGATCAGGGATAACTCGCGGGATCCTATGGGCGAGGATCTTTGCAATGAACTTGTAGAGGAGGTTGCACAGTGAGATAGGTCTAAAATCAGACAAGGAGGAGGCTCCCTCCAATTTGGGAATGAGGCAGAGGAAGGTTTGATTGATCTGGGCAAGTTGACTAGGTTTGAAGAAAAAGCTACGGATGGCTTTGAAGAGCTCGCCTTTGATCGAGTCCCAGCAACTGAGAAAGAAACCCATACTAAAGCCATCGGGACCAGGGGCTTTGTTGGCTTTATGGGAGAGAATGGCTTTGGAGATTTCGTCATCCGAGGGGATGGACAGAAGGAACTCAGAAAGAGAAGGGGGAAAAATTTGTTTATGAGATTAGGGGGAAGGGTGGAGACGGCGTGAGGAGGGGGATTGAAAAGGAAAGAGAAGGAGGCAGCTTCAGCCTTGATCCCAGAGACGGAGGAAATAGGGGTCCCATCAGAAGAGATGAGTTGGGTGATGGAGTTGGAACTAAGCCTGGCACGCAAAGAGCGATGGAAGAAGGCTGTGTTCGAATCACCCAACTCGAGCCACTTGATTCTAGATTTTTGGCGAAGAAAACTTTCTTCGAGGAGGGAGAGAGAGAAAAGCTCCTCGGAAAGCTTTTTCTCCTCCAAATTAAGATCCAAGAGGGAGGGATCTTGTTGAAGGGAAGATTGGACAGGGGCCAGATCAGAACGGCAGGAGGAGAGGCGGGAGTTGATGTTGCCAAAGGTGGAAAGATTCCAGCGCTTAAGGGCCGCTTTAGTGCGGCGGAGCTTGGAGGCGAAGGCGAGGAGGGGAAGGGAGGGGAAATGAACAGAAGGGCACCAAGCTTGGAGAAAAGTGGATTGGAAATAGGCATGGGAGGACCACATGTCGAAGAATTTGAATGGCTTAAGGCCAAAAGAAGAATAGGGCTGGCTAAGGAGGAGGCAAGGATAGTGATCGGATAATCCCTAAGGGTGGAAGGTAGCATGGGAATGAGGGAAGGTAGTGAGCCCGGAATCATTAATGAGGAGGCGGTCGAGTTTACAGGCAATCCGCTCAGGCCCAATCCGTCTGTTGTGCCAAGTAAGAGGAGATCCAGACCACCGAAGATCTTCAAGACCAAGATCTTCAATGCAGTCATTGAAGGAGTTGATAGAGGGGAGGTCAATGGGGCGACCTCCAAATTTTTTGGATTGGTATCTAACCACATTGAAATCACCCCCACCCCCACCCCCCAAGGGAGGGAGTTAATTCCAGCTTTGAGGAGAGAGAGGTCATTCCAAAGGGCTAGACGATCAGCAACCAAATTGTGAGCATCGACCACAGTGAGGAAGATTGAGGAGGAGGAATTCGGAAAGGAGAGATGAAGGTGAAGGAGTTGGGAGGAGGAGTGAGAGATGGAAATATGAATTTTGGAGGGATTCCAAAGGATCCAAATGCGGCCATTAGGGGAATGGGTGTAGTTAGAAAGCAAGGACCAAGAAGGAGCTAAAGAAGCAGCAATACAGGAGGAGTTCTCTTGGAGGACTCGGGTCTCCAGGAGAGCACAAAAGGAGGAATGAGAAGAATTGATGAAAGATCTAATTTCATGATGTTTGGCTAGGGAATTAAGGCCCCTAATGTTCCAAATGAAACTGGCGGACATGACTATAAGGTAGAGGGCAGGGAGGACCTAGGGGGGACACTCCGGTATCGTCTGTGAGAGAATACAATAGCCGGGTCGCGAACAAAAGGGCCCTAAGGGGGGAGGAACGAACAACAGGAAGAGGTTGAGGGGGCGAATAGGGAAAGGGATCGGGATAACTAGAGGGGCTAGAGGAGGGTCCACCGAAAGGGTGGGGAATTGGGATTCAGAAATGGACGGGGTCTGGGAGAAGGAGCAAGAAGATGGGCCGAGAGGAGATGGGCTGGGGGGTGATAATGGGAAGATTGTAGGCAAAATAAGATTTGAAGGTGGGAGGAGGGTTCGGTTGAGGAGGGAAAGATGAACGAAGGTTGGCATGGGTGGGCTTAAGAGGGGTGGATTTAGAGGAGGTTTTAAGATTTTTGGATCTGGTGGCTTTGGACGAAAGGATGGGCTTAAGGGGTTTGGATTTAGTAGAGGTTTTAAGTATTTTGGGCCTGGTGGGGGAGTGGGTGGGCTTGATGGGGGTGAAGTTTATGGAGGGTGAGCGGGCTTTCGGATTGGAGGGCCTAGGAGAAATGGCAGGGGGTTGATGGGCCTGAGCGTGGGTGGGCCAGTTGGGTGATAAAAGGTTTGATGGGCGAGGAAGAGAAAGGGATGGGGGATTAAGATGAGAAGGGGAGGGATTGCTGGAATTAAGGTTGAGAGGACACTTGTCGGGAGATGATAAAGAGGGGACATGGGGGTTGAAAGTAAGAGGAATAGGAAGTAGGGGGAAGTTGTGAATAGGGAAAAGGTGGCAGGGGGGGGGATGTACAAAAAGGGGAAAGGGGTTGGGGGGGAGTTGTGCAAACCTGACGAAAGCTCAAGAGTCGAGCTTTCAATACCAGAGAGGGCATCGTTGACCAGAACTTTGGGGGCAGAGGCATCATCAGCAGCGGATGGAGCTTGAAGAGGCAAGCCTTGGTTCGAGTGATCTGCGAGGGGGACAGAACAATACGAAGTTCTTCCTCGATCAGCATAAGAGACCTCATGGGCAGAGGGAAATCTTGACAATAAAATGGAAGTCGCATCTCCCGAGGGACAAGCTAGGGTTGATGGAGGGCTAGAAATAGCCAGACCGGAGAGCTTGCAGAGCGGCAGAGAGGGCAGGGGGGCAGACTGCAGAGTCTCGTTTCCATCAAGAGCAACAGTAATCGTTGCAGAGGACAGGGTCACATCAGCGGTAATCGACGCAGAGGACAGAGGCACCGCAGATTTCAGGGAGCAGGCAGCCTTTCCAAGAGTTGCCTCCGGCTGGGTTGCAGCGCGATAGAGATTTTTAGGCTGGCGGGAAGAGTTGCAGCAGCGGGATGGAGATCTACCCCGAAGATAAAGCTTCACAGCAGCGGGATCGAGGTCTTCAGATGAAACTTCAGGCATAACGGAGATGGCAGCTTCAGCTGCGACAGGGGCAGCTTCAGACTCAGACGAGACTGTAGCTTCAGGGGTAACATCCGGAAGAGCAGGCACAGCAGTGACTTTCCTTGAGCAAGACAAGGAATGATGGCCAAAGACTTTACAATGAATGCAATGAGGCGGCAACCATTCGAACTTTACAGGCTGCTCAAAATTGAAATCGTCGTCCTCCTCGATGGCGATGGAGGAGGGAGGGGGGGAAGCGGCAGAGATGTCGATACAGATGCGGGCGGAGGAGAGTCTGAGCATCTTAGAGGTTCGATCGTCAGAATACAGAGGAATGCCAATGACCGAGCGTAGCCGGCTGAGATACTCTTGGCTCCAGTAGTGCAGCGGTAGTCCAGGGAGGGTAATCCACAAGGGAATGGTGCAGAGGTCGACCTTGTGGAGCTGAATGAAAGGAGTCCATTGGCGAAGGAAAATTGATTTGGAACCAACCATCCAAGGGGCGCCAGCAAAGGCTCGAGCTTTGACATCGGGGGAGTAAAATTTGAAGATAAATACTCCATTGTCAAGGAGGAAGAGGTCCAGTGCTTCAAGAGCTTTCCATTGCTTGGAGAGGGGAAGCTTTGACAACATTGAAGGAGGGTCTGGCCCCCAGGAAATGGCCCACGAGACAGTCAGTCTATTTGTTGATTTTTGGAGCTAACAGATTGTTTGGGCAGTGAGCATAAGTAGCGCCATTCTCAGAAGAAGGTTGTATAAAGTGAAGCGAAGTTGCAGGGGAGGAAGAGTCACGGTGGAAGAGGTGGTTGGCCCAGTTTTTTCCAGGAGTAGGAGTGGCGGTAGGTAAATGGGTAGTAGTGGTGATGGATGGAGGAGAGAGGTGGGGGGGAGCAGCGGTGGTGGAGGCAGGGGGAGGTTGGGTGCAGGCCTGTAGAGTTGTGCACATCCTAATAGTTAACACTTTTGTTAAACTATTAAATTAGAGATCTGAAGTTGCTTTTGGATTAGTCTCATTTAGGATATATGCTTATGGGCTGAAAATTCTAGCCTGGTTGTACCTATTAACTATTAAGGGTTTGCTAAGCTGGCTTGCATGGTGAAACATTTGGGTTTGTTTCTCGCATCTATTATATGTTCTAAAAATCTTGGATATGTGATTACGAATCAATTATTTTTCGGGGTTTGATCTTTCCATCAGTTATATTTTCCTGAAAATTTTGTCTAGTGGAGTTGATTCAATTGGTTTGTCTATTGGACAAATCTATTGGTTCTGGAATGCCAGACAATGCATCTACCTGCCTAAATTATTTTGGTTTCCTACATTGATTTGATTCCAAAGGAAGGGGGAGGGGGTAGCCTACCTAGATTGTTTGGGCATCTCCATTGCCTAAAAGTATAGTTTGTCACTGTTTCTAACCAGGGATTTCTCTGGTTGGAGTTCTATTTGGCTGTAATCTCTTTCTCTCCTTCTCTCTCTTTTGTTATGAAATACAATTCAATCCTTTCCTTCCTCCCAAATAACTCAGTAGATTGTTTGGGCATCTCCATTTAGGAGCCTAAAAGTATAGTTTGGCAGGGATTTCTCCAGTCAGAGTTCTATGTGGCTGCAGTTCTCTCTTTTGTCATAATATACAATCTAATCCTTTCCTTCCAAAAATATTGGAAAGGTTGGCACTGGACTTGTATCATTTGTTTTGATGTCCAAAAATATATTTTCATTCAGAGCGATTTTGACAGTATTCACACACATCGAATTAAGTTTGACCGGTACATAACTCCTTCAATATAAATCAGATTTAAGCAATCTTGGACTTGTTGGAAAGCTTTCAAAACAAAACTTTCCAACAAGTCCAAGATTGCTAAAATCTGATTTATATTGAAAGAGTTATGTACCAGTCAAACTTAATTCGGTGTGCGCGAATGCTGTCAAAATCGGTCTGAATGAAAATAGTCTTTTGGACATCAAAACAAATGAATATTTTAACTATTTTTATTGGATTCAAATAGGGGGTATTTGCTTATTTATGAATAATATCTTAAGTAAAGTAAATACAAAATGATATTAGGCATAAATAAGTGTCTGTCTTGTCTGTCTTGGTTCCTGGCATAGATAGGTGTCTGTATACCCAGAATTTCCAGCAAGATCTCGAGATCTGGCACTCATATAAAGGACCTAGATGGGCATTTACCTATGTCAAACCGAGATCTCGACCGAGATCCGAGATCTCGGACCGGCGAGATGCGAGATCTCGGCGAGATATTATACTTTTGTGACTCGACCCCCATCTCGTCTCGGATTTTCGAAATACCGAGAAACTCGGCGAGATCTCGCGAGTTCTTGAACTATGGCTCGTACGTGTGCTCCGATTGGCCCCAGTGCTGACGCAGGGGCCACATAGCTTGGCAGCAAACCCCTTCCCAATAATAATTAGTTGTTTTAGAGAGTTACTTTTCTTTACTTTAGAGGTGGTTGGATTCTCTTCTTTTCTAGTGTCCTCTAGTCTTCCTATCTAGGGCTTGAAAGTTGGGGTCATGATCATGATTGTCTTTTGATGGCCAATTACCCTAAGTAGGCTCAAGTAAGAAATGAACCAGTAATAGGCTTAATATCTCCTCTCATCCCTCTTCCTATTCCAATACATACCTCCTCAGCTTCCACTACTTGCTTCCCTAATCAAACTTTACCATAAAGTGAAAAAATCTAATGTTAACCTTATCATAGATTATTTGGTCTGTTAGCTTCCTTATAAGCACATATTAGATCATATTGTTCAGAAGAATTTCTGCTTTTTAAGAGGAGTAAACCAAGAACTGCACAATTGAACTGTTAAGCTCAAGGCTGGATGATACTGTTAACAGTTCAATAGAAACTGCAGTTGGGCAAAATAACAATTGGGGATCATCATTTGTAGCCCTCTGCATGCCTTCAAGTTGTGTATCTTTTGTCCTCATCAAGGCTAGTATAGCGTGACTCTGTTAGTTCATCCCAGCCACCAGTTAGTATGACACTATTAAAACTTCTTTGCTAATTTCTACTGTGTAAATTCTTTAAGGCTCTGTTTGGTTGCAAGGGGAATCAAAGGGAAGGGAAGGAAAAAATTTTCAAACTTAAAAAAAAACTTTTGTAATCATTACCCCATGTGATTGTATAAACTACTTAATTTCTTACTATATTTAGTAATGATACATTTTACATGTAATATTTATTTTACATTTTAAACCAAAGGGAATTGGATGCAAAGTAAAGTGGAATTTAATAACCAAATATGGAATGATTTGGACTTGGTGATATTGTCACATGGGGTAATGATTACAAAAATTCCTTTTTTAAGTATGAAAATTTCACTTCCCTTCCCTTTAATTCCCCTTGCAACCAAACAGAGCCTAATGGATTTTAGTAGCCCAGAAAATTTTTCTAGTGGGTATATGTTACAAAACTTCAACCTTAAGAGTAATAGTCCTAACAGAGTTAAGGTATGGTGATGACCATTCCCAAGCATGTGCTGTTGTGAAGAATTTGTTTAGGAGTGGAAAAATTACATAAAATTACCGAAAAGCATTAAAGAAAAAAAAAAACGAATTTATGGACTCAAGTAAGTATCAATTCACCAACTCTCCTTCAAATCAGATCTATAAATGCCTTAAATCCCTTTTAGTTGAGAACCCAACTCAATAAGAAAGTATTGCTTTATGTGCATAACTTGAGAGTGCTCCTTGTGTTATCATCAAATTAACAGGCCCCCAAATACGGCATAGCTTCCTTTAGCTTCCACTTCCAACATCTTCAAATTTGGTGCTGAGTTCTACTTCAACAATTTGAAAATGATAAGTGGCATCTGATGATCAGATTAAAAAAAAGAGTCTAGCTGAAAGCACAACAGTGCATACAGAGATGAACTTGGAATCCTTCTTTGGGGTAACATCAATCTTCTCTTATGCCAGTATACAAGTCCGCGAATTCTATTCAAGCATGTATGTATGTTTTTATTTCCTCCTCCTAAGACCATGCCCTTTGTTGGCTTACTTGTTTCTTGTTTCTAATTCTATTGCAGAATATTTATGCTTAACAACTTCCTAAATTACTGAGACTGCCACTTTATACAATGTATATGTGGCTTACCCAACAAAACCATAACCCTTTCCATGACTCATAAAGTGTTTGGAACCTTGGAAAAGGATAACTAGTTCAACTGACCATTATACAAAATAAACTAATCAGACACCAGAAATCATGACATTGTGGTTCTAAAGATTTGCAGCATTTTATCAGTGAATTACATATTCCTGCAATTCACATGTGAAGTATCTTGAAAATCTCACTACATATTTCTGTAATAGCTGTTCTCCTTCACTTTTATCTCCTTTTCCTGCAGTCACAAGCCACTAAAATATAATCGAAAACAATTTGTGCTGAGTGAAAGAAAGGATTTAACAAAAAAAGTTCTGACTGAAAAAGAGAGGGAAAAAAACAGAAGTAACAGCAGTGGTAAAGTTGAGAACTAGCCAGTTATACATTATAGTAAAAATGATGGTCATATAACAAAACTGCAACTTAAAAATGAACTCCATTTTCCTTTATAAGCAATACCTTGAAGACACAATAAACAAGATTCTTGTTTTGCAGGACAACATCGACCTGAAGACAGTTTACCTAGAAATGCACGATGTTAATTACAATGTGCACATGTGGGAAGGAAAATATATTGAATCAAGACCTGCCTCGATCTTATTTTCCCATAGATTTTATGCATTAATACAACACACTATAGCATAGCAAGAGGAGAATGATGAAGTTCACCAAATGGTTTGGTGAATTACTTCAGTAGGAAGCCATTTATTCAGATCTAAACAGTCTTTTAGAGGCATGGTACTTGATGGAGTACTTGTTTCATCGTATCTGCAGTGAGAGATGGAAAGACTTTTTCAATCCTTCTGTGTTGCATTAGGTGTGAATCGTGTGACACTGTCATTCTCTTGATTTGACAAACTTTTTACTTGAGCTATTATTGAAATGGAAGTCGCATCTTGCACATGACGTACTTCTACAGTGTGAGATGAAGGAGTAACCTTGGTAGCCATTTTCGAGGATGTGGCCATTGAAGAATTAAACGGCTTATTTTTTTCAGATTCGGCACAAGTTAGAGAATTAGTATCCTGACAACTAAGGGCACTGTAGTCTTCCATGTTCATCATGTTATAACATTCAAGGGTTTTATCCAAACCTGAATCCGTCCCCATACAGATCCCTAGAACACGATTGAATCAAAATAAATAGGGAAAGCGAAGAGTACTTGACACCCACGTGTGTTGATGAAGAACACATAAGATCGCCACTAATAGTTGCATTGATCTGTCAGAGAATGAATGCAATCCGCGATGGGGATCCTCTGCCGCCTCCTAAACTCTCCCACAGATCCCTTTCTTGTGGAGAAAAGAGAAAAGAGAATAGTGAATGCAAGGACCCCTCATCAGTTGTATTTATAATACTCCTCAAAACCCTAACCCACTTCCACAATGGGCCAGGCCGAGCCGGTCCATCTCAATAAAATAGTAGCAGCCACGTCAGCCCTTGTATTTCTTGATCCCCATCAATGATCGACCCGATAATTAATTAAGCCCACACTCATCGCATTTTGGGAAAATCCTAACAATCTCTCACTTAGGCTACATTAATTATAAAGTCATCATTATCAGATGTGGCCATGGGATCTCAATACAACAATAATACTACTAAACCTTGATCCAGTTAGCAAATACATCGATGTCGAGCAACAACAGAGAATACACCTCAACATACGGCATATCTCTTTCTGTCAACTACAACAAAGACCTACTTACTAACATGAATCGCCTTGAGATAATTTGTACAAGGAATGTCATACACGTCTGTGATCACATAAATATCGTCATCATTCCTTGTGGGTCCTCGAACGTATCATGAGCATCGTACGACTCATGGATTACCTTTGAACATCGTCATGATTCGTTAGTAATCGAACAACTTGGTTTATCTCCAATTGAACATCTATGGCTAGAGATAGCCGAACGACTTGGCTCGTGGTCAATCGAACATCCTTAGACCAAAATGGCCAACACATCAACCATATGCATGCATGCAGATGTTATTCATCACAACAAACAAAAGCATCACAATCGAAACGAAACATGTATCAAGTGCTCCCACTCAACAAGCATATCAACGAGATAGGAAGAACTCTCAATCCATAAACAGAACAATCATGTAAAGAAGCACTCCCACTGATCAAGAGAATCGAGCAAACTAAATCGACCAAGTTTGAAAATAAATATTTAAACCACAAATTCCGCATAAAGCAATCAAAATCATCAAACTACTCGAACCGATTACTTCTTTTGTTCTCATTCAAGTTATCATTCTCTAGCTTCTTACTTCCTTATGCACAATTAGATATCAATTCTTTCAAGGGTATTATCGTAGTTTATTATGTGCATCAATTTCTTCAATATGTTTTTCGTGATTTGTTCGCTCATTCATTCCTTTATTATTCCTTGTTTTATTTCAGTGCTAGGTTCATCTTTTCATATTATTGATGCATTATGCCACCGAAGTAGCTTCTGTCAAATGCCTCAAAGCCGGTTATACCCTATAGGTTATAAATTGTTAATCTTTCATCACTATAATTCTTATTGATGGATTATTCGTACATGGTTTATTATGCTCGTTGGTTAACCGTCAGTTGTCACAATTATTCACTTATTATTTTATCTACCATAATAAGTTGTTATTCTTCAACAACATAATTTCCATCAACATATAGAAACAAAACATCATAACATTAGAGATTTCTATATCGCACAAATCATCATGTTCTTTAACCATCGCGTGTCCATTCATCATTCAAACATGTATTAACATATTATCACAAAATCAGTGGTTCTAAACATTTATCATCAACACATCAGACACATAGTTATATGCAATCAAGATGATAAATATCAATCAACAATACTTCTTTACAACAACATTGCATTATTACCCTTTCGGGTCAAAGGTCCACGTCTTTATCGTACTGGTACACGTCTTTATAGTACCGCAAATACCGTGAGATAACAACTTTCGGAAATCTCCCTCCACCTTTGGGTGATAGAGAAACCCCGAGGTTATGCACCTCACTAACAATTTATCGCACTGCAATTACCGCGAGATGTCGATGACTTTCGAAAATTTTCCTCCACCTATGGGCGGTAAGAAAACCCCTAGGCCGCGCATCCCAAATTCTTTGAGTAGACTATCTTTGGATGGACACACTGCCTTTCCGTGAAGAGATCAGTAGTTTTCAGAAATCCTAGCACCTTTGGGCAACTGGAACCCTTATACCACTATCCTTCCCAAGGATTTAAGTCTCGGACCGTATCGTATCATCTTGGCCGATATGTCTCGGTATCGGTCGTGGTCGATACGATACAGGCCGAGACGTATCTTTTTAAAAAAAAATGCAAATGTCTCGATTGTATCGAGACGTATCGACCGATACGATACGATACGATCGATACGTATCAATATAGCCGATAGTTTTTAAAAAAGATTATTTTATTATATTTAAAAAACGTTATGTATCGAGACGTATCGAGTCGTCTCGATATGTATCGATATGTATCGACCGATACATACCGATACATATCGAGACGACTCGATACGTCTCGATACGTATCGTTAACTTAAAAAACACATGGCCATTTCATTCTTTTCACCTAAAACTCGATCTCCAGCAGTCCTGGCGGAAGCTCTTCCCAGCTTTGAGAAACCCTTCCAAAAACACATTTAAACTTGCTTTTTGGGTAAGATTTCTTGAGGGTTTTCAATTCTTTGCCAAAAAAGAACTTAGAGGAGCTGAAATCACATCATTTGGTGGATCTAACAGCCCACATTTGAATTCAAAAGCTGTTCTTGAAGGGTTAGGTAAGTTTTTTGAAAAAAGCTTGAATCTTTTGCTTTAATCTTTGATTATTGGTATGTTTTTTGGTATGAATCAAAGAGAATATGTTAAACAAACATAGAAAATGCATTCTTTGTATGCATTTACAAAGATTTGGTTTCAAATCCATGTTTCTTTCACCATTTTTACCCAAAACCGAAAATTCCTTCTTTAAAATGAAAATTTTTTTTCTTCTTCTTAACTTTAAAACAAATGGTAATGTTTATAAGATATGGAGTACATTATGTATAGATGTATGACATCCCAAGAAGATTATACATTTATCCTAAAATCTGTATTTTTTTTTTGGGGGGGTATTTTCTGAATTTATAAAATACTTAAAAAAATGTAAAAAATCTGATTTTTCCATCTATGCTCTTTCATTATAGTTTGATAAAAAGTATAATTGGCTGAAATAGAATCAAAGACTTAGATTCATATATGTAGTACATTATGTCATTTTTTTTCATTATTTAAAAAATTAAATAATATGTAACTAGTTGTAGAAAATATAAAAATGTTTAAATATTGTTTAGGACAACTTTGCTAGGTAGTAAATACATGAAATGATGCAATGCATGACATGCATCATAATGTTTGTCTATACTTGTATAAATAATAAATTATTGATGTGTGGATTTGAATATTGTTTAATATATATCTTATATAGTTATCTACTTTTGTTTGGTATTTAGGACGATGCCGCGGCAACAAGACATTGGGTGGTCTTATTGTACCAAAATAAACAATAATAGATTGCATACACAGTGCAACTTCTGTGACACCCAACATCTTGGAGGTGGGGTAACTCGGCAAAAAGAGCACATGGCAGGAGGATATGGAAATGTTTCCAAGTGTACAAAGTGCCCTGTAGAGTTAAGCAGGGCAATGCAAAAAACACCTTAGAGATTCCAAAAAAAAATCCAAGCAAGCACATGATGATGTTGATGCATTGGTGAAAAATTTGATGGAAGATTTTGAAGATTATGAAGGATCGGATATGGAAGCAGAGGAGGACCCAGAGTTGGCACTGGCGATGAAACAATCAAGACATGAAGCAAAAGAGTAACAATGGAGAGCTGAGCAATTGATTAGAAGTCAATCAGCTCGACCCAGCCAGGGCCCTGTAGATATTGGTGTTGGCTCCTCTTGTCGTCCATCTCTAAGTAAGGGTAAGCAGCCTCTTGGCCTTAGTAGAGCAACCAGTGTGAAGGGGATGTTTGACCGGTTTATAAAGAGTGGTAAGGGTAAGAGAAAGAAGAGCCCAGATATCAGAGACATGGATCCTAATGTCTATAGAGCAAGGGATGCTAGCCAACAGAGGATTGAAGAATGCTTTCAACCCAAAACACTTAGTAAAAGGATAAGCAGAGCAATCTCCAGATGGTTCCATAGTTCTATGATTCCACCACATAAGGCCAAAGATCCCCACTTCAAGGCCATGGTAAAGGAGATTCAGTGGTGTGGGAAAAATGTTAAGCCACCCACACCTCATGAGATTGCTGGGCCTTACTTGGATGATATTGTCCAAGAGGTGCATGAGTATGTAGAGAGGTTCAAGGAGAAGTGGCCACTATATGGAGTGACCATCATGTGTGATGGATGGAGTGGACCAACAAGATTATCCATCATCAATTTTCTTATCTACTGTGATGGAAGGACGATCTTCCACAAGTTGGTCAATGCATCTAGTGAAATCAAAGATGCCAACTACTTGTACAAGTTAATGGATGAAGTTGTGGAGGACATAGGAGAGGAAATTGTTGTCCAAGTAGTAACTGACAATGCAGCAAATTTCAAGAAGGCTGGTCAGTTGCTTATGTTAAAGAAGCAACATCTATTTTGGACACCATGTGCAGCTCATTGCATAGATTTGATGTTCAAGGACATAGGAGAATTGCCCAAGGTCCAAAAGTTGGTTGGTAATGCAAGGAAAATCACCAACTTTATTTACAACCATAGTTGGGTTTTGGCATTGATGAGGAGTTACACACAAGGAGATTTAGTGAGGCCTGCAACAACAAGATTTGTAACAAATTACATTGCAATTGATAGCCTCATTTCCCGAAAGCATGGGCTGCTACAGATGTTCACCTCTACTGAGTGGTTGACTAGCAATTATGCAAGGTCTGAAATTGGGAGATTTGTTCAAAGATCTTGTCACCTCCTTAAAGTTTTGGGCTGCAATGGACCGACTTTATAATGTTATGATGCCACTCTTTTGTCTGCTTCGAGAGGTTGATGGGGATAAAGAGCAGACCATGGGTAAGATGGTAGAGGCCATGGGATGTGTGAAGAGAAAAATACATGAGAATAACCCAACATCAAATAAGAAGTATTTGAAGATTATATCCGATCGATGGGAAAATATGTTGGTTCAAGATGTTCATTGGGCATGTAATCTTATAAGTGTATGACGTTGGTTTCATTTTAAACACTTAGTAATTAGTAAGTTACTATTTATTTATTTATTATTAGAATTTCTAGGTTTCTAACCATCCATTACAAACCATGTGCAGCATATTATTTGAATCCGGATATCCAATACTCCAATGATATAGGGTGTAGACCGGATCTATTGCGTGCCCTAAGGAATGTTGTGAACAGAATGGAGCCAGATATAGCAAAGGCCACACTTGCCATGGATGAGGTTAGAGCTAAATTAGTTGTATAAATGATTGAAACCAAGAATAGAGTGATTGGTGGAAGTGGACTAATATATATATATATTTTTTAATACCTCTCTAGGCTAAGTATTTTTGGGAGGCCACTCGTGATTTTGGTGATAGAATGGCTATCCATGCTAGGAGCACACAACGCCCAGGTAAGTTAGGTTTACCTAATTTATTATATCATTTAAAATTTGTTTTAAGGTTTTATCTTTTAATATTTCATTTATTATTGTGCAGCTGATTGGTGGCTCAATTATGGGGATACTAGTGCTCTACACTTAACCCGAATTGCAATTCTAGTATTATCCCTGATGGCATCCTCTAGTGGCTGCGAACGTAACTGGAGTACATTCGGGTTGATACACACCAAACCCCGGAATCGTCTCAGTTATTCAAAGTTGGAGAAGCTAGTGTATGTCCATTACAACATGAAGCTGAAGCTTAAATATTTAGAGCTCGAAAGAGCATGCTTGACGATGAAGATCCAGTTAGAGCATGGATAGAAGATACCGATAAGGTATTGGTGATGGATCAATTAAGTGAGGATCGCCAGACAACCAAACCTGATCCAGTGATAGAGAGCATCATTCAACAGATGGATGAGGATGCAACACAGCCACCATCACAAGATCCTTGTCCTAATGTTGAAGAAAATGAAAGTAGCTCTGAAGAAGGTTTAGTCAGGAGGACGAGGTCAGGTCATCCGTATGGAGGAACTCAACAACATGTTGATGATGAGGATGAAGACGACGATGGTGATGGTGATGATGATGGTGATGGTGATGGTGATGGTGATGGTGGTGGTGGTTTTGTTGCTGCTGCTGATGATGATGATGATGATGATGATGACGATGATGATGATGGTAGTGGTGGTGGCCATGGTGCTAGAGGTAGTGGTGGTGGCCATGAGGCTTCACAACATCGTGCTGGGGTTCAGTTCACATTTGAGGCAGGATACACACATACTACCCAAGATATGGATCATGGTCCTGAGCCTGCTGGCCAAAAGACTTACTCGCAGAAGCCGCATAAGGGCAAGTCTGCCAAGCGCTCCCACAATCCATATGATAGTGATGTACTTATGAGTGGCATGGAGTCACTTAGCATTAGTTCTGATTATGCTGGTGCTTCATCAGGCCATGGACATTATGTATCAGGTTCTTCTTCAGACTATGGACATGGGGCTTCTGTAGGGTATGGAAGTTATGGATACAGAGAGAATCAAGCACAAGCACAACCTAGTGCTATCATGACATTAGCCACTCTAGAGCAGTACACATGATTCTACTATGAGTGGGAGAGTCACTACCATCAGTATTTTGACTGGGCTCAGTATTGTGCTTATGTTCGGACAGTACACAACATCATCCTAGTCGCTCCTATTGTTAAAGACCCTTACAGACATGACTTTGATCCACCCCAACATTCTTCATGGCAATAGAGTGACTCTACATGTAAGGAATTTCATCTTTTAATCTTTTATAACAATTTCAAAGTACCGCACTTGTCTGGTTATTGATTATTCACCATTCTTAGTATATATGCATGATATATGACACAAATTGCTTGTTTATATTGTTTTCTGTGTCGAAAAGTGCATTTTCATGTGTATTTTGATCATTTTCTTGCATTTCTGCACCGATCGATACGTATCTCTGATACGATACGATACGTCTCTTAAAATCGCCTGACCGATACGATACCCAATACCGATACTTAAATCCTTGATCCTTCCAATGCATATGCATATCACCTCGTCAAACTTTGGTAACATCGCCTTTGGGCTAATGTCACCTATTCCGCTGCCTTGACAGAACCATAAAAGGATTCAATGGGCTACTTTGGTGGATCATCATTTCATCCTCTCATAATTCCTCAACCAGGTATGCAGCAATATATGTGGAAGTAAACACATCGATCGTCCATAATGTGTTGTGACATGCATATTTATTGTCAAAGCGACAATGGTCAACCCAAAATAGTTCAAATATGCTCAAAGCAGCATAATCGTCCAAAATAGGTCCCTGGAAGTATTAATCGTCCAAAACCAGGTACCAGTGGGTAGGTCTTGAAACTACGAATGAAACAAGACCAACCGGAGCACGATCAGATGCTCCACTCGCCTATACGTCACTTGTAAGTGACACAATCGTTATTGACAGGTCCCATAAAATCAACCAAATATACAAACTGGATACCCAAAACGTTGGCCTTAAAAAATTCAAGCAAAATGGGATATCCAATAACATAATCCAATCAAAACGGCGTTCCAAAACAGGAAAAACAGCTTCTGGAACAATTAAAAACGTTCTAAACAGTCAATTCTGTTCCCAAAACAACTGGAAAATGCAATAACCGCCAAAAACATAATATCTGTTCATACAAAGTATGCCAAATTGCATATCATATCGAAGAGCACGAAAAAACAAACACACCAAAAAAACCGCGTCTCAAAATTCATCCAAACGAACCCACACGGTTCTGGTCATTTTCCCCCTTTTTTTTTATAAAAAAAATCTAAATCGAACTGGTCTGAACCAAACCGGACTGAACCCGGATCGTCTGAACCGGGTTGCCGATCCACCCAACCGGGCTACCCGGGTCAAAACCCGAGTTGAAAAATGGGTCAACCTTGAACGGGTCAGGAATCTTTGACCGGGTCTGGGTCAGGTTTGACCCGGGTCAAACGTGACTCGCAAGGAACAGGGCTGACGTCAGCATCGCTATGAAGATTTTTTTTTCTGCAGCGGCCGCTGGCGTGTGGATCTCACTTGCGGCTTCAGTTGGCACGTCCGGTGGCCGGCGGTGACGATCCACACGTCGCCGTGATCGTCTCTTCAAGCCCTTCGCATCCATGTAAAAATATTAGACTTTTGCCGGTGGAAAATTCCGACAGTGGCGAAAATGTGCGGTTCCGCCAAAATCAGGCCAAAATCCCTATTTCCATCGTCAAAACTCGATCTAGGTTTTAATCAATCGATCCTAGGTCCGTATGGTCGGCTCTGATACCACTTGTTAGAACATTCAAGGGTTTTATCCAAACCCGAATCCATCCCCATACAGATCCCTAGAACACGATTGAATCAAAATAAATAGGAAAAGCGAAGTGTACCTGACACCCACATGTGTTGATGAAGAACACATAAGATCGCCACCAATAGCTGCATTGATCTGTCAGAGAATGAATGCAATCCGCGATGGGGATCCTCTGCCTCCTCCTAAACTCTCCCATAGATCCCTTTCTTGTGGAGAAAAGAGAAAAAAGAATAGTGAATGCAAGGACCCCTCATCAGTTGTATTTATAATACTCCCCAAAACCCTAACCCATTTCCACAATGGGCCAGGCCAGGCCGGTCCATCTTAATAAAATAGTAGCAGCCACGTCGACCCTTGTATTTCTTGATCCCCATCAATGATCGACCCGATTATTAATTAAGCCCACACTCGTCGCATTTTGGGAAAATCCTAACACATCAAGCATATTTGTGAAACCCGCCTCTAAATCGAGCCTAATTCAAATGCCGACCATTAGGTACAAATCTTCTCCAGTTATTAAAGCCAAATTCCTATTATTCGTAATCCGAGCTGATCGATCGTGTTTATCGAACTGCCACTATAGGCTGGCTGTGCTGGCCTAATATTTAGTTTTACCCCACGGGCCCTGCATATTCTAAACTCATTAAAGACCCCGTGCCATATATCGGTACGATCCCAATTATACCCGAGACTTAACATTTCAATTCCGGCATCGAAATCCACTTATAAGCCAAAATCACTTTCCAAAAACCCATTCTTTTAATGCCCTTAACCAAACAAGCCCTAAGGGCTATGATATATAAGTAATACATTGTTCTGAGAATTCATTTGTCAAAAACTTGGACTGAAATCGGTTTTGGAAGAAAGACCTTGGAGTGAATTTGCTTGGAGACCCCCTTTGATTTAGTGCATGCTACCAATTCCCTATTCAATTGAGTTCATCCTTCATTAGGTAAACTCTAAACCCTTTCAATTTCCTTTAATTCTGATTTAAACATCAATAAGGCTCTGTTCGTGATTATTCTTGAGTTCTTCTAACTCAATTGCCCAATTCCTCTCCTATTCTTACAATTTATGTTTTGGCATGCCATTGCATGTGTAATCCTTTGATATACATGCAATTGGACCTAATTAACCTAAAACATGTGTACATTATCTTCACCAAACCCTTGGGCAGATTACGCTGAGTTTGGAGACCAAACTCAACCAAAATCCTGCAATTCTGGGTTCTATCAAGGACCCGGAGTGTCAGGGTCGGTTGACTGGACTTGGCAGGGCCAGAAGATCCGGATCCTTGCTGAGTACTATTTTTGGCCCAGTTTGGGCTGGGTTTGAATGCATGCCCTGTATACCTTTTTCTAACCCTCTGTAATTTATTCTAGGGCCTTTCTAGTACCTTATTTTCTCCTCTTTGTGTTGGGAAAGCTTTCTTCCTTACTTGGCTCATTCCAAGGCTTAAGGTGAGTTGGGGGTTTTGGTTTGAGTCTTGTGTTTTCATGTGCTGATGTTATATGTATGTACTTCTCTTGCATGCACCATGTATGACATTGGTTCTGATTTCTTGTTTAAGGTTCTTGAAACCTGTTGCTAGTTCTAAGTTGCATGCATATTATTTAGCAAGTTGTTAGTATTATGCATGTGTTGATGTTGCTGAAATTACATGATAATAGCTACTAATTTCTTATGGATTATTTCTGTTAAGAATGATTGATTGTGGATTCATATATTGTGGATATTTGTTATGAAATGGATTATGTATTGATGTATGCATGTGAAACCCTGTGTCCTTGAGTGGAAGTGTATATGGAACACGGTGCAGTCTTGGATACAACATGTCATCATTTAGAAATGCATGGTTAGGTTGGAAACCCCAAGCTACAACCCTTATCAGAAGGGGGTTCAGGTGTTGGGTAATCAGGCACTTGATGGTTGGGGTAGGGGGGTATACCAGGATTGGGATGTGCATGATTATCGGGGTCTGCCCGAAGGTTTGGTATTGGGTGCCAAGCGTGGAGGTGGGTTCCTTCTGGTATTGGCTGAGGGAGTATGGAGGCGATAAAGAAGAAGTGACCCAAGATGCTTCCCGAGTTAGTACTGTAACTTGAACTTAGTGACTTAGCCTGTTTGTTAGGTGGATAATTTAAATAATGAAATGTTACATGCATCATTTGAATGTTTGTGTGTTTCCCCTCTCATTGGGCTCAGTGGAGCTCACACTCGTGGAAAACCATTTTAGACGATTGTGCAAGTGATGGACTACCTGTATATGAGTACGTGGACGATGGTGGTGATGAGTTCGCATAACAAGAACCCGAGGAGCATGACGGGTCTTGCGTCTGTGATCTGTGTGCCTTTTCATAGGCGGGCCTAATGGATTAGGCCGGATCTTTTGTTACTTCTTTTTGTGTTTATAGAACCTGATGTATATAATCTTTTGGGATATCTTAGATACCTGTATATACGGAGCGTAAAGTCAAAACAACAAACTCTATGTAAATATTAATATCACATAGTGTTAAACCAGTGCCCAATAACCTGGTTTAAAACCCGGTCTAACAATTCGGTCCTTGTGTGTAGGAGGGGGAGCGTATTACGCTCGTGAGTTGTGGGCCATGATACTCAAGCCATCTCACAAGATTGTTGATCGTGACACGAGGAAAGTCGTCGAGGATAGATTCATCGATAGAGAAAGGGGGAAATTCGTCTATGATGGTGTATTCTGGGAATTCCCTCATTTCGAGAATCCGAAGGGCCCGCACCATTATTACCCATGCCCACTTCATGACAAATGGGTAAGTCACTATCCAAATAATTCATGCCTATGCATGATCATTATTATATATAAATACTAATTGGGCACTAGGACTCTTCTTTAGAATTAAGTTTGGGCTATGGGCCCAATGACTTAAACTAAACCTTAGGCTTATACCATCCAAACATGTCCTATCTAATGGACCTAGAGACTTAGATCTACCCAAACAAGCCCTAAGGACTAAAGCAACTTAACCTAATACCCTCTCTCTCCCTCTCATTTGCAAACACAAAGGAAAGAAATAGAATAGAGAAATCGATAGGAGCAAGAGAGGAGGAGAAGAAGGAAAAGAGGAAGTGAAGAAGAAGGCAAAGAAGAAGAAGAAGATTAGCGAGGAGGAGGCGGTGGAGCTCAAGCTACCATCATCAATCCTTGGTGAGCATTCTCTCTCTCTCTCTCTCTCGCTCAATCCTATCACTTCCTCTCTCTTGTTCACCCATTTAATGTGGGTTTTTGTTATGAATCTCCTACCATTAATGGTCTCACCAACCTTAGAGTGAAACCATTAATGGAGAGGGGATTTATGACAACAAGGGTAAACTACAAAAACCTATATATACACTTTAACCCTCTTTTGTTTGGAACCCCAACTTCTATGGGTAAACCCTAGATTTGGAACTTACGGTTTGGGGGCCTCTCTTCCAAAAGGGGAATTATACTCATGAATCTTGAGTTGGAACACATTGAGAGCCCTAGGTTGTCTTCCCACAACTCTAATGGTCTTCTTATTGGGCTCTTCAAGACCTTGATGCCAAAGCTATAGAAGAACTGTAGAATCATGACCCATAGTGGGTTGGAGCCCTAACCTCTCTTATGGGGTAATGCTCATAACCAAAAAGTCCCTAAAGAACCCTAGATATACCCCACTTTGGCCCAAGACCTTGGAAATCCAAACCAATCTCGGATTAGTGTTGATAGCAGGACAGGCATGAGTAACAGGTAGATGCATCTGCCTGTCGGCAACAAACACATCTGGCTGTCAGCTACTGTTAAGGACAGGCAGGAGTGAGAGGCAGGAACTCATGTCGGTGGCAGGCTTGCTGTTCATGCCAGTGGCATTGTGTCAGCCCTATATGACCTCTTTTGGGACCCACCTCTTATGATCCTAAAACACTAACCTCACTACACATTGTACACCTTCTTTAGGTTCACTCACCCAGCTCGGGGGCGTACTAGCGTGTGGGACGGAGTACTTGATATTGAACGCCAATTCGAGGAACTTGATATTGAAAATTAGTTTGAGAACCAAGGTGAGTGAGTTAAGCAACCGTCTTAATTTATGGATTGTTTGTGTCATGTCTTGTGAATGCCATTCATGCATGTTTGCTATATTATATGATTGTCGTTAAGGTATAGGATGATATACGTATATAGATGTTGATAGGATTTTACATTCTTGTCTTGCGATATTACTATTACTTATGGCACTGTGGTGCGGATGGTATGGGATTTGGTTATGGGATGCGGGTGCCAGTTGGTGTTGGACCTGGGACTCCCATACGGTGGATTGAACTCATGGCATGTCCAAGTGCCGGTGGGTGCTGGGCTTGGGATTGCCGTACTTATAATTGAATTAGAGTTGTCTACTGCATTAGGTGGAAACAGGGTGGTGACCGACCGACCGCTTTTGGTAATCACATCCCGTACTTGTATGTGTATGTATAGGCTAGAGGGGCGAGAGGATAGCCGATCGATCGTATTTCGATATCTATGGACTCGGCCTCTAGCTTATGCATGTGCGTACCTTACTTATACAATAGATGAATGCTGGTTAGGATAAATGTGTACCCAGTACTATGACCCTTACCGACGGGGGTTTAGGTGTCAGTTAAATCTTGAGTCTCGACCGTTATTCGAGGTATAACTCACCGGGAAGTTCGGGCGTCGGCCGTCATTCGGGCCGAATGCTAGGACGGGGTTTGACTCGGGGGTTTGCGTACATCTCTTGGTGGAGACTGGTATGGCAGGCTTCCAGCGCAACTCGGATTTGTCATCGCCAGTATACCATCCGTTTATGGCACCGATGTCGGGGATGCTACCTAAGGTGTTGCTATAGTACTATACCTGACTTAGTTGTGTTGTTATGTGGATAACAATGAAAGTATTTATCATCATTCATTCATGTAGCATGATTGTAAATTATAAGTGATGTACGGTCTACCTCGGTGGTATGGGACACCTTGGTATCCGTACATCATCTGCGGTTTGTGGTCAACCTGATTCATTACTATTTGTGCTTACTGGTGTGGCTTAGCCACTCATTGAGCTCAGTGGAGCTCACTTCTCGAGGAAACATATTTTTAGATGATGCAGGTACATTCGAGCAAGTTAGCACGGAGTATGAGGCTCCCGCTGTTGGATATGAAGATTGATGGACTCTGGAGATCGTGGAGCATGAACCGGAGTGCTTTTGCGAGGTGTGTTCCCTGAGGGAACAGTGATTATGGTCGTGTTGCCGTCTTTTGATACACTTGGACACTTTTACTTTTTGGTTCTTAGTGTATTATTTTGCTTTCCTGTCATGAGAGATGTATTGTATGAACCATTGGTATAATACATAGGTCCTGATGGGAAAGGTCGTATTGATGTCATTAAACTCTATTAACTATATGTTACAATGTAGTTCTGCTGACTCTGATGGCATTTATATTAATACTTTCCTTTTTATCTAGGTTAATTTACACATACCACCCCTGAGGTTTGACGAAAGTATGATTTTACCCTCAATTTTTGGAACATTCTGCGTACCCCCCCAAAGTTTGCAAACGGTAACAAATAAACCCATTCCGTCAGTTCATGACTAACAGTGTTAAAAACATGGGGTGAAGTGACAAAATTGCCCTTGCAAAGAAAAAAAAAACCTGCAACTCATCTTCCCCAAATCGATTGGGAAGATGAGTTGTAGGTAAATAAGCAGAACAACAAAGGATTACAAGATGAGTTGCAGGTAAATAAGTAGAGCCGCAAAGGATCACAGATCCAGTACGATTTAATCACCCAAATGCATTGTTACAACAACATGACCTACAGAAACTACAAACTTGAGATGACCGGAAGCCGAGATGAGTTGTCAAAAGAACACCGAATATAAGGAACAGATTCGTCATCTTATTCTAGTTGATGATTGTTTAGGTTTATTAGGCCTTTAGGGTTAGGGTTGGAATAGTTTATCGTTTATTTTTTCTTCTTCCAAAGATGAGGAGAAACGAAGATCAGCAATCTAGGGTTTTTTACGAGCTCTACGCTCTCATTCTCAACATCCTTCGCTCTCCTCTTTCGATCCCTTTCTCCACCCCTTTTTGGCCATGGCACCACCCGTCCCACCCTTAAGACGAGCATCGACCTAGCAGGTATCGCCGGCCATGTTCGTTTGCTTCTTGGGATTTCACTTGCTTTGATGCTCTGTGGTTCCGTTACTTTCGTGATTGGATTTATCTTACTGCCTTGGGTTCTCGGACTGGTCATGCTTTTCTACTTTGTTAGGATCATTTCCAATATCTCATTGTTGGGTCGCTCGATTCTTTGTCCCACTGCCACATCTGCCTCGTCCGGGAAGGAGATGCCTAGTGAGGGTTTTTATTTCTCCTTTTCTCTTTTTTCGGTTTATTCTTTTAACTCTCTGAAATTCCATTTTTGTTCTTGAAAAACTTTAATTTTGTCGCTGCTCTTTGCTTGAGGATATGTATCGCTGATTGAATTTTTTTTCTTCATCTGCTCGATTCTTGTTTGTATTATATGAATCTGCCTTGTGTGTGAACTGATCTAGTACAAGACTTCATGTACAACAGCAAGCAGGGAAAGGAGTTGAAGATGCAGGAGGAATCAAGAGAGATGGGTTTCTTTCTCTCTGTATAAATGTCAAAAGGTTTGTTTTTTTTGCAAATTTCTTCTACATCTCTGCACCGTTTTGCTTGGTTAATGAATGCTATTGCTGATTCTCTGGTGTTTGTGTTGTTCTGTAGGATTGCTATACAGCTTCAACTAATGTCTCAGAACCAAGGTGTGCTCTACCGTTCTAGGTAGAATGGAGCATTGTTTTGATAGTATCTGCTGCCAATGTTTATCCCAATCGTTTCTCTCCCCCCTTATTTTCCTCCTCAGCTTCTTTATCCTAACACTGTGTTCGCTAAAGATACTGTTGTACAGACTAAGCTTTTACTAATTTTGCACTGTTTGTATTGTTTGAATTTTTTTTCTTCATCTGCTTCCATGGTGTTCCCTACAAGATACCTGCAACTCATCTTCCCACTCGATTTGGGGAAGATGAGTTGCAGGTTTTTTTTTCTTGACAAGGGCAATTTTGTCATTTCACCCCATGTTTTTAACACTGTTAGTCATGAATTGATAGAATGGGTGTATTTGTTAACGTTTGTAAACCTCAGGGGGGTACGCAGAATTATCCAAAACTGGAGGGTAAAATTATACTTTCGTCAAACCTCAGGGGTGGTATGTGTAACTTACCCTTTTATCTATTATATTTATCGTGAATGAGTCTTTGATGCTGCATCAGTGATTCTGGTGGTTGGGGAATGTATTTGTACGCTTTGGTTGCATTTCCCTTGGTTTCGAGATGGGGGTGTAACACCTTGGTATCAGAGCGTGATGCTCTACCTCAAGACTAACTCGAGGTGCACACGACCTGATTTACTCTATACTAGGGATTCAACATTAAAAGCTCCCTTCAACACACAAGATGTAGAAACACAAATTAGAGAACAAAAATTTAATTGGTGTTCAAAGTTGCAACATAGACATAATAAACCAACAGGGAGTTCCCACAGTACATGATTAAACTAAAACATGCCAAAAGGGGAATTACATACTAAACCCTTGGGGTTACAAAAAAGTCATAAGTATGGTGTTCCCGATACAAAAGCCATATAGGCAACAAAATGGGGAACTACTCCTAACATGTCATCACTACTCCGCTGGAGGTAGAGGTGTGCCAGGGGAATTAGGGTGCCTTGAACGACGCTCCACATGAACTACCCTATCATGGATGGCCCTGTATAGGCTTTGCAGCTCTCTGATGTCGGCGGAGTTGTTCTGCGCAACCTCAATCAATGTGGCAAGCTGAGCTGCAATGAATCCCAAACTAGGCTCTACTGTTCCTGAAGATGAGGCCTCGGCATTGTGCCCACTGGCATGTCAAGAACGTCTGCCACGGCGCCTAGCTGGGGGAGAAGGCTCTCAAGTGTGCTGACTCCCCTGAGGCTGCTCAACATTCCCAACCGGTAGTCCTTCCTCCTCGTTACCCTCTTCTCCCACCTCCTCCTCACTTCCTCCTCGCTCTCATCGTTGCCATAGTTCCTCCCGGTTTGTCTAACTGTGAGGTCTGGCTCATCCCCGCTACCTTTATTTCCCCGCATGCACATCTTCCTGATGGAAGTAAGATCAAACCATGAGTCTCCCGTCCCAGACACATACTCCTCGTCGAATTCAATGCCAATATATAGGAAGACTCATATCAATAGCCTTCCATAAGGCAAATCACTCTCTTTGGACTCGTAACATTTTTGGGCCATGTTGTGTATAATGATGTTGGGGAGGTTGAGTGGCCACTCCTCATATAGGCATAAAGCAATGTAGGAATGCATCAAGGAGGCCTGATGTAGATGACCAGCTATAGGAATAAGATTCTACTGCGCCAGTCGAGCCAATACTTTGAAAGTGGGGTGAAACTTTGAAATTAACAAAGCTTGGCTGGTACCATCTCTCTTCAAGCGCTTCCGAAGATTGGAGTTCTCTTCTGCTGTCATGTACTTTAGCGGGTTGGTTTTACCGGGAAAGTACCGGATCTCCCCCTCATTGGGAACATCAATGATGGCTGCCAACTCCACCGCATCAAAAGAGAAATCTTGACCCTTGACCCGGCTGGATATCCGAAGTCCCCTTCTACCATGCTCCTCGGCAATGAGGTTGCTATAAAACTGCCTAACCAAATGTGGGTACACCGCTTCATGAGGGTGGAGCATGCTGGTCCAACCCTAGGCTGCAAACCTTTGCGCGACCTTGAAGGAACAAAGCTCGTCCTCATCAATTTTCCTCTCATGAAGGACCAGCTTTTCCGCGAGGAGGGCCCAACGGGCTACGTGTTCCGCTGTACGGAACATAACATGATTGAAATTTGGAGGCTGCATACCCTTCCCCTACCTCTGCCCCCACCTTGACCTTCCCCTTGACCTCTGCCTTGGCCTTGAGCCCTATTCCTTGCTGCTCTTGGCAGCATGGTAATGACCTGCACATCGTAAAAGGGAAGCACAAATTATAAAAAAAAAAAATTAGGACAAGTATAGGGGGATTAAACAAATGGAAATAACAATGTAATAACAGTAAATTTTGCTTAAGATTATTGAAATACATTATAGTTAACCCCTAAAATCCTAAACTACAAGCCCATCAAGCTACGTACAGTAAGGGACATGAAATGCACAAACAAAATAAAATATGTATGCATATATGTGTGGGCATTAGAGCAAATGCTAAGAAAACCTTATCTGATTTAACCATGGGACAGCATACTCGGGGCTAATTAGATAGAAAACTTACACTTGTTCCAATTGGGTTGTACTTAAGTGAAGTATTGGACAATCATCAACCCACCTAAGGTTCTACTAAGGCATATATGTAAATCAAATTGGGTACAGTAACCAAGCTTGCTAGATTTAGCCTATGGAAGGGAAAAACTCATATAGGCAATTACACAAACACCCCACATACATAATCCATGGTTAGTGTTTTTGAGATCAAAAGGGAAGAGACCTTGCACAAGAATTACAATAAACACAACACACAATGACTATGAAGTATAATCTGTGAGAAATCTTGAGATTAATAGCTGTCCACCAAGCATTCTCAACAAACCATAGAAAAGCCCCATTCTAAAAACCCTAGGTTAAAGCTCTAGATGGGAACAAACCCAAATTTTAAATCTTCTTATGCCACTGTAGGAAACAATGAGTAATAAATGAAATTAGGGATTTGTAAGTGATATGTTGTAATGTGTGTGGAGTGGAGGATAGGGAACCACCATTTAACTCAAGAACACCCAGCTGAAATCTAGGGATTTTAGTGATGAGATGCTTGCTATGTGGGTTGTGATGTGTGAATCGTGGCAGAGAATTAAAACAAGTACAAAACCAAAGATATTAGGGGCCTATAAATAATCACAGCCCATAGATATAAGGGGGAAGGAGAGGAAACCAGGTTCTTGTGCAACCCGAGCAACTAAACAACATGAGAGTTGTGAGTTTCGAAAAAACCTACCTGAATATGAGTTTGGACGATGGAGCAGCATTGCTAGGGCCTTGGAGTTGCTTGGAATGGCAAGGTAGAACCTCCTCTAGTCGTGGGTGAAGAGTTCTCTCAGGTAAGGATGTTTTTGAAATGCAGGAAATAGAACCCATATGGGTTTTAATAAAAAACCACCTGCAGGACAGGCAAAAGCAACTGCCGGTCCCTGAGATTTTTTTTTTCTGCCAGTGGAAATTCCCGAGAATGATCGGCACATGTGACCAGCAAAACCACCTGGGCACCATCCTGCTGGTCCTGGCCATAAGGTTTCTGCCGGTTAGAGTATTAAAAAAAAAAAAAGTGCGTTTATAAAATAAAATAAAATATATAAGTATAATAATAATAACATAATGTAAGAATACAACAAATATAATATACTTTTATTTCCCTTAGTTATAACTTGTGGGACCCACCCACCTTGTACCATGACATGTATACATGCCCTAGTGTTTTACTCATGCACAATTGAACGCAAGTAATGTGACGGTTTCAATTGATTACATGTATTGTTCTAATAATGTCAAAATTTATTTTCACTTCTTAAGGATTCGAGATGGTTCAAACTCGGCAACAAGAAACCGGGGATCCCGCTGCGCCAAATAATGAGATAGTTGTAAACCCCGACCCGGCCAATCCACCCCCTCCTCTACCTCAAGCTGCCGGCCAGGCCACTGGAACTTCAGGCACTTCCATTCCTCCTCCATAGCCGGGGGTGTCGGTTCATGAGGTCACCACACTCGTGGGTGACATTCTTAGAGGCTTTCGGAAGGACCAAAGGCAATATATAGAGACCATGATGATACAATCGGAGCAGCGTCAAGAGTGTCTCTTGGCCCAAATTGGGACCCAATTTCAGGCTGCCATTGTCGGTCAAGCGCCTCAAGTCAGAGCTGCTTCTCCATCACCAACAATCCATGCAGGGGTCGCTATACCACCTCCCTTGGTGTACCACCTACCTCCTGTTGGGCAGCAGGCTCTACCATTTGTGAACCTGATGATTCCAATTGTTAAGCGATTTCCCAAAAGCTCAAACCTCGCACCTTCGTCGGACTCACTAGTGATTTGCTCCTCCCCTCTAAGTGGGTCCAACAAATGGAAAAGATTTTCGATTTCCTGGGTTGCACGGCCGAACAAAGGATAACTTATGTCGATTTTCAACTAGAGGGCGATGCCGAGGCTAGGTGGAAGAGTACTCGACCCAATCTCATGGTTCTTCATCCCAACCTCACTTGGGACCAATTCAAGACCACCTTCTATGAGAACTATTTCCCCAGGAACTTCCGGGAAAAGAAGGAAGTAGAGTTTATGTCACTCGTTCAGGGGTCAAAGTCGGTACTAGAGTACCAACAGAAAATATGAGGAGTTACACCACTTCGCACCTCATTATCTTAGAGATGACCGTGGAAAGGCGAGCAGATTTGAGAGAGGCCTGAGAAACACTATTGGGGCCATAGTGTTGACTCATCACCTTCAATGGTACGCCGAAGTGGTTCAAATGGAAAAGTCCTTCGAGGACCAACAGAATGAAACTTCTTACCTGCAGTCTAGTACCGAAAAGCGGCCTGCATCTTCACATAGCACTCAGGGGCCTAGCAAGTATCCTCGGCCTTATTATGTCAACCCTGCACCATTTCAGTAGAGGAGGCCTGAGGCACCTCAGCTGATCTAGGTTCATCATAGGAATTGGCTTATTTCTTTAGAAATAGGCCTAGGGTTTTTTTTTTTTTGGGTAGAAATAGGCCTAGGGTTGGGTTATATACATGTTGGGCCTTTGTTCCCAAGGGTTTTCTATGTAATAGGCCACTTTAATGAACCTAAACTAGGGGTATGTAGGTTGCATACGGGATTAGCCCAATACTTAGTTTATTTTTATGTTTTTTAATTGAACCGGTTCAAATTGGTTGCATCCAATTTGTTCAATTTAAGTGATCATGTGACTTGGTTAAGTGGTCATGTGATGTAAGTTACGCTGGATTAGGACTCTATAAGTCCAACCATGTTTTGAGTCTTTTTCTTTTAGTATTTTAGTTTCCTAGTTAGTTTAAGTTGCCTAATAGGTTAGGGATAGGGTTAGGCCATTCCTTTTTAGTGTCTAAGTCTATTTTTGAGTCTTCTATATAAGTTTGTAAGGGAGGCCAACATTACATACGAATTTGATTAATAAAAATTAGCTTTATGTTTGCTGCCATTGCTGCTGCTCTTTGTGAGTGTATATCCTTGTGGATCTCAAGGTGGATATGGTGGGTGGACTCCTTGCGCCTGTCCAGTACCGGGAGGTTCTTCTTCTTCTTCAATCGAGCTTCTTCAAGCTGCTGCTACTGCCTTTGAAGGAGATCAAACCAGTAAGTAATTTTAGTTTCCTGCATATATCCTTCCCCTCCATCCATCAAACCCTAACCTCCATTAAACCTGCAACTCCTACCTTAACTAGGACTCCCTCATAACTACAGATCTGTCCATCAATTTCAAACCAAACTTTCCAGCATACAACCCCCACACTTCCCCCTACACTCGATCCTAAACCCAGCTCATAATTCCCACTCTACTCTCTCCATTCCTTCACTCCATTAAAGCCCAAAACCTACAACACAATTCTGTCCAGAATTGCAGAATTTTAAAACCTTCCCAAATCCTATTATTTATATACCATAAAAGCACCCTAGACCTGCATATGAAAGCCATATAAGACCCATTCCCAAATTCCCATCCTAAACCCTAGAATTTAACCTAAAACCTAATGCTGTTCATTCGAACCAGCAACCCCTTTTGCTATTGATCTTGTTATTTGGCTCCTAGTAGGGCTCCTACCTATCTAGGACTACATTATCAACCCACCAAGCCTGCACAGTCGTCAGCTGCATCCCAACCATCCGTACCCGGAGCCCATTGTTACAACTGCAACTAGTATGGGCACTTTTCCAAATCTTGCCCGGGCAAGAAGCCGGAGTCGTCACATCCTCCATCTCGACCACCTATGCCCCATCCTATCAGCCGTGCCATTCAGCCTTACACAGGTGACAGGTTGCCCAGGCAGGTGTATGCTATCACCAAGGAAGAGGCGGAGAGCGCACTAGGAGTGGTGACTGGTATGACAGCTACCTCATCAATAATAGTTTTTACTTGTCCTTTACTTTATCCATGCATGCATACCACGAGATTTATTTGTATCATTTGTCAGGTACCTTAACAATCTCTAATTCACCTGCACATGTATAATGTATTGTTTGACTCGGGGGCATCCCATTCGTTCGTGTCCCCTACTTTTGCGAAGGAGATGCACATTTACCCAAAGAACCTAACTCAGGGACTAGCAGTTAGTACACCTACAGGTAGTGTTGTGAAACTGGACATGGTTTATGAGCCCTGTACGGTGGAAGTATGTGGTCGAAAGACGACAACCTGCCTCATCGAACTCGACATGACTGACTTCGATGTTATTCTCGGAATGGATTGGCTGGCTGACTACCAAGCCAATGTAGTATGTGCCAAGAGGCAGATTGTCTTCAAGCCTAAGTGAGGGAAGAAATTTACTTTTGTTGGAGACTAGAAGAGACATAAGAAGTTGATTATCTCCGCTCTCCAAGCATGGAGATTGATGGATTCAGGCTGTCAGGGTTACCTTGCCTCGGTTATGGACACGAAAGCCAAGATTAAACCTTTGACTGATATTGCTGTAGTGAAGGAGTATCCGGCTGTGTTCCCAGAGGACTTAACAGAGTTGCCTCCCGATCAGGAAACAGAGTTTGTGATAGATCTAATCCCAGGGGCAGCATCAATCTCAAAAGCCCCATATAGAATGGCCCCCACAGAGTTGAAAGAACTACAAACCCAGTTACAAGATTTGTTGAAGAAGGGTTTTATCCGACCTAGCGTGTCCCCTTGGGGGGGGCACCGGTCCTCTTTGTTAAGAAGAAGGATGGCAGTATGCGAATGTGTATAGATTACCGAGAGCTTAATAAGCTAACCAGCAAGAATTGGTACCCACTACTAAGGATAGATGACTTGTTTGACCAGTTGCAAGGTGATAAGGTCTTTTCCAGGATTGATTTGAGATCTAATTATCACCAACTGAAGATCAGGGAGAAGGACATCAGCAAGACAGCGTTCAGATCTCGATATGGACATTACGACTTACGAGTTCTTGGTGATGTCATTTGGGTTAACCAATGCCCCAGCTGCATTTATGGAATTGATGAACCGAGTGCTTTACGGTGTATTGGACAAGTTTGTCATTGTCTTCATTGATGACATCTTGATTTATTCCAACAATACAGAGGAACACTCCCAACACCTGAGGATGGTACTGCAAAGATTGGGAGAAAAGAAGCTATACGCCAAATTTAGTAAGTGCGAGTTTTGGCTTCCACAGGTAGCATTTTTGGGACATATAGTTTCAGAGAAAGGAATTGAAGTGGACCCTGGCAAGGTGAAGGTTGTACTAGAATGGGAAGCACCGAAGAATGTTGACGAAATTTGGAGTTTCCTAGGGCTTGCAAGGTATTACCGAAGGTTTACTGAGAACTTTTCTTGCATATCAGCACCAATGACTAAGTTGACTTGGAAGGGAGTGAAGTTTGAATGGTCAGGGGAGTGTAAAAGGAGCTTTCAAGAGCTAAAACACAAACTGGTCACTGCTCCAGTTTTGACACTCCCATCGGGTACTGGTGGTATGACAGTGTACAATGATGCCTCTAGATCAGGGCTTGGTTGTGTTTTGATGCAGAATGGCAAGGTAGTAGAGTATGTTTCTAAGCAACTGAAAGACTACGAGAAGAACTACCCCACTCACGATCTTGAGTTGGCGGCGGTAGGTTTTGCACTCAAGATTTGGCGTCATTACCTATATGGAGAGAAAAGCGAAATCTTCAACGATCACAAGAGCTTGAAGTACTTCTTCACTCAGAACTGGAATATGTGGCAAAGAAGATGGTTGGAGCTGATGAAAGACTATGATTGCACCATTCAATACCTTCCACACAAAGCTAATGTGGTAGCAGATGCACTTAGTAGAAAGTCACAAACCCTTTCCTTGGCAGCCTTGACAGTCAATGAGCGGCTTATAGAGAAAGCCAGAAGGATGGAGTTGGAAGTGTTGATTGATGATGCTACTATGTTACTTGCCGCCCTGATAGTACAACCCTCATTGGTAGAGAAGATCAAAGCAGCCCAACCTACTGATGCAAAGTTACAAAAATTGATAGATGGTATTCGAGAAGAGAGGCAACAAGATTCAGACTTCACATTGACTGAGGATGGTACCCTCCGATTCAGAAGTAGACTGTGTGTACCCAACGATGATCAATTGAGGAAAGATATAATGACAGAGGCTGATTGTTCATCGTACTCAGTACACCCCGGCAGCACCAAGATGTACAAAGACTTAAAGATGCATTATTGGTGGATCGGGATGAAGGCTAATGTGGCAACATTTGTAGCGAAGTGTTTTACCTATCAACAGGTCAAAGCGGAGAGACACCGGCCTTATGGGTTGCTGCAGTCACTTCCTATTCTAGAATGGAAGTGGGAGCATATCACCCATGGACTTTGTCACCAGATTGCCCCGAACACCTAGGGGTGTTGATGCCATATGGGTGATTGTTGATCGGCTCACCAAGACCGCACACTTCATTCCGATTAAGGTAACCTATCCAAAGGACAAGCTGACAAAGCTGTACATGGACAATGTTGTTCGCTTGCATGGGGTTCCAGTAAGCATTATTTCAAATCGTGATCATAGGTTCACATCCAGATTTTGGGGTGGTTTCCAGAAGGCTATGGGCACACTACTGAACTTTAGTACGTCCTTCCACCCACAGACCGATGGTCAGTCAGAGGGGACCATACAGATACTAGAAGACATACTCAGGGCATGTGCCATTGATTTGAAAGGCAGCTGGGACGAGCATATTTCACTCATTAAATTTGCTAACAACAACAGTTACTAGGCTACTATTGGTATGGCACCGTTCGAAGCACAGTATGGCAGAAAGTGTAGGACACCATTGTACTGGGACGAGGTTGTGAGCAAAGGATATTAGGGCCCGAATTGATACAGGCCACATGTGAAAAGATAGACTTGATTAGAGACCGAATCAAGGCGGCCCAATCAAGGCAGAAAAGCTATGCTGATTTGAAACGAAAAGACCTCGAGTTTACCGTGGGTGACAAAGTGTTTCTTCGAGTGTCGCCAACGAAAAGCGTGTTGCGGTTCGGTAAGAAAGGAAAGTTGAGTCCTAGGTACATTGGACCGTATGAAATCCTGGCGAGGATTGGACCGGTAGTGTACAGATTGGCGTTACCCCCTCATTAGCTAGTATCCATGATGTGTTCCACGTCTCGATGTTGAGAAAGTACATTGCCAATTCCAGCCATGTTTTAGCTCAGTAGCCAACTGAGCTTGCGGAAGATATGACTTATGTCGAGGAGCCTGTGAAGATCCTTAATAGGAATGAGCACAATCTCCGCAATTGTGTCGTCTCTTATGTAAAGGTACGATGGAGAAACCACTCTAATGAAGAGGCATCTTGGGAGAGCGAGAGCGAAATTCAAACAACGCATCCCCATCTTTTCTACATGACAGGTATGTCTTAATTTCGAGGATGAAATTCTTATAAGGTGTGGGGAATGTTAAACCCGTGCCCAATAACCTGGTTTAAAACCAGGCCTAACAATACAGTCCGGTTGAACCTCGTGTGTAGGAGGGGGAGCGTATTACGCTCATGAGTTGTGGGCCATAATACTCAAGCCATCTCACAAGTTCATCGATCGTGATACAAGGAAAGTCGTTGAGGATATATCCATCGATAGAGAAAGGGGGAAATTCATCTATGATGGTGTATTCTTGGAATTCCCTCATTTTGAAAATCCGCAGGGCCCGCACCGTTATTACCCATGCCCACTTCATGACAAATGGGAGTAAATCACTATCCGAATAATTCACGCCTATGCACGATCATTAGTATATATATAAATACTTATTGGGCTCTAGGACTCTTCTTTAGAATTAAATATGTGCCATCAGCCCAAGTGGATCTAAGGGCCCAATGAATTAAACTAGACCTTGGGCTTATACCATCCAAACATGTCCTATCTAATGGACCTAGAGACTTTGATCTACCCAAACAAGCCCTAAGGACTAAGCAACTTAACCTAATACCCTCTCTCTCCCTTTCATTTGCAAACACAACGTAAAGAAATAGAATAGAGAAATTGTGGGAGCAAGAGAGGAGGAGAAGAAGGAAAAGAGAAAGTGAAAAAGAAGGCAAGAAAGAAGAAGGAGATTAAGGAGGAGGAGGTGGTGGATCTCAAGCTACCATCATCAATCCTTGGTGAGCATTCTCTCTCTCTCTCAATCCTATCACTTCCTCTCTCTTGTTCACCCATTTAATGTGGGTTTTTGTTATGAATCTCCTACCATTAATGGTCTCACCAACCTTAGAGTGGAACCGTTAATGGAGAGGGGATTTATGACAACAAGGGTAAACTACAAAAACCCATATATACACTTTAACCCTCTTTTGTTTGGAACCCCAACTTCTATGGGTAAACCGTAGATTTGGAACTTGTGGTTTGGGGGCCTCTCTACCAAAAGAGGAATGATACTCATGAATCTTGAGTTGGAACACATTGAGAGCCCTAGGTTATCTTCCCACAACTCTAATGGTCTTCTTATTGGGCTCTTCAAGACCTTGATGCCAAAGCCATAGAAGAACCGTTGAATCATGAACCATCATGGGTTAAAGCCCTAAACTCTCTTATGTGGTAATGCGCATGACCAAAAAGTCCCTAAAGGAACCTAGATATACCCCACTTTCGCCCAAGACCTTGGAAATCTAAACCAATCTCAGATTAGTGTTGACAGCAGGATAGGCACGAGTGACAAGTAGATGCATCTGCCTATCGGCAACAAACGCATCTGCCTTTCAGCTACTATCAAGGACAGGCAGGAGTGATAGGCAGGAACTCATACCGGTGGCAGGCTTGTTGTTCATGCCGGTGGCACTGTGTCAGCCCTATATGACCTCTTTTGGGGCCCACCTCTTATGACTCTAAAACACTAACCTTACCACACATTGTACACCTCCTTTAGGTTGACTCACCCGGCTCGGGGGCGTACTAGTATGTGAAACGGAGCACTTAGTATTGAATGCCAATTCGAGGAACTTGATATTGAAAGTTAGTTCGAGAACCAAGGTGAGTGAGTTAAGCAATCGTCTTAATTTATGGATTGTTTGTGTGTCATGTCTTATGAATGTTATTCATACATGTTTGCTATATTGTATGATTGTCGTTAAGGTATAGGACGATACATGTATATAGATGTTGGTAGGACTTTACATTCTTGTCTTGCGATATTACTATTACTTATAGCACTGTGGTGTAGATGGTATCGGATTTGGTTATGGGATCTGGGTGCCGGTTGGTGCTGGACCTGGGACTCTTATACGGTTGATTGAACTCATGACATGTAGAGTTAGGTTTTGGAAACAGGATCCAAGTGTCGGTGGGTGCTGGGCTTGGGATTGCCGTACTTATAATTGCATTAGAGTTGTTTACTGCATTAGGTGGAACGGGGTGGTGACCGACCGACTGCTTTCGGTAATCACATCCCGTACTTGTATGCGTATATATAGGCTAGAAGGGTGAGAGGATAGCCGGCCGACCATATTTCAGTATCTATAGACTCGGCCTCTGGCTTATGCATGTGTGTACCTTACTCATACAATAGATGAATGTTGGTTAGGATAAATATATACCCAGTACTATGACCCATATCAAATGGGGTTTAGGTGTTGGTCAAATCCTGAGTCTCGACCGTTATTCGAGGTACAACTCACCGGGAAGTTAGGGCACCGACCATCATTCGGGCCGAATGCCAGGACGGGGTTTGACTTGGGGGTTTGCGTACATCTCTTGGTGGAGACCGATATGACAAGCTTCCAATGCAATTCAGGTTTGTCATCGCCAGTATACCATTCGTTTATGGTACTGATGTCAAGGATGCTACCTAAGGTGTTGCTATAGTACTATATCTGATTTAGTTGTGTTGTTAGGTGGATAACAATAAAAATATACATCATCATACAGTCTTGTAGTATGATTGTAAATTGTATGTGATGTACGGTCTACCTCGGTGGTATGGGACACCTTAGTATCCGTCCATTATGTGCGATTTGTGGACAACCTCATTCATTACTATTTGTGCTTATTGGTATGGCTAAGCCACTCATTGGGCTCAGTGGAGCTCACTCCTCGAGGAAACATATTTTTAGATGATGCAAGTACATTCGAGCAGGTTGGTGCGGAGTACGAGGCTCCCACTGTTGGGTATGAAGATTTGTGGACTCCGAAGATAGTGGAGCATGGACTAGAGTGCTTTTGCGGGGTGTTCCCCAAGGGATTAATGATTATGGCCATGTTGCCGTCTTTTAATACACTTGGACACTTTTACTTTTTGGTTCTTAGTGTATTATTTTTCTTTCCTGTCATGAGAGATGAATTGTATAAACCATTGGTATAATACATAGGTCCTGATGGGAAAGGTCGTATTGATGTCATTAAACTCTATTAACTATATGTTACAATGTAGTTCCGCCGACTCTGATGGCATTTATATTAATAGTTTCCTTTTTATCTATTATATTTGTCGTTGTAAATGAATTAGTCTTTGATACTGCATCAGTGATTCTGGTGGTTGGGGAGCGTATTTGTAAGCTCTAGTTGCATTTTCCGTGGTTCAGGGATGGGTGTATAACATATATAGTTCCTTAACGGGTTCTTTTGGTATTTTACTGTCTTTAATTGCTTCCGCTATTTCGATTGTTTGTATTGGTGTGTGCTTGGGTAAGAGTGCTGCATTGTGATCCTGGTAGTTTTGAATGCAAGATATCCTCTCCTCATACTATGCCTGGACAATTCGGGCAGGTTGTGACAATATTCCCTCTTGTTTGGTTCCTTGACCGTTTGAAAATTTTGATTCTTCTCTCACTGGAGGCATTGTATCATCATCAAAAGAAGACTAAAATTGCATCTGTGAGTAACTAAAAGCAATAAAGAGCACTGATACCCTGAATTCATGATCAGAAACTGTTTCTCAAATCAAAAGAAGGTGGTGACCACCAATGCACCATAATTCCAATATGAATCATCACACAAACACAAAAACCATAAATCATGACCTACGTTTTCAACGCTGTTTTACTAGTGCATGAAATAGAAAATTGTCAGAATTTCTCACGATAAATTACCATATAGAGGGAGAAACAGAAACCAAAACAGTTTACAATTAGACTATTTAGTATTACTCATATTCAAAGAGTCAAAATTAAGACATTGTGGGTAAGAAATCAAACAGAAATTCAAGCGATTTTAACTAAATTTTCCTATTCTGTTTGTTTCGATGTAAATAGATGAAAATGAAAATTTTACAATAAAGTTAAATTTTTTGCCGTTTATTTTGGACTTTGTAAAAGCAGCAAAAACTCAGACACCGTTTGACAACGTACTAGTGTTTCTTTGCCGTTTCTGACCAAAAACGTATTTTGGTGTTATTGTTACTAGAATAACGTTACTGGCTTCCTGAAAGGTGTTTGATAAACCTGTTCCAAAAATGTATCCAGAACACTATTAATATTGAAAGGTGTTTGATAAAACCTGTTTCTATAATAGTTTTGTATTGATTAATATAAATTACAAAATTGCCATTTTTACTAAAATACATATAAAGTCATAGATGGTAGGACATTAAAAATTATTCTTAATAAAAAAATAAAAAAATATATATTGAAAAGCCATTTAAAGAGAATTATGCGTAACCATTAATACTGTAATCCATATATAGTCAATAACATTAGGACATTAGTTATTACAAACCCATATAAAGTATATATTGAAATAAAAGGTACATAATCATCTCAAGAATATTTTCTCCTCATTTTTTGTTTATGTTCATATTCTTAAGGTCTTTAAGGATATCATTATATATTTTGGACTTTTCCTCTGAAGCTTGAATTGCTCCTATTAAAATCCTTTTTTTTTTCTTCCTTTTCTTGCATAGCTTTCTGCAAATATTCCATAACCCGTACAGATGTAGGAGATGAGGAAGAGGTAACTGAAGTTGAAGTGCCCACACAATCACTTGACATTGGGTTAGGCTGTTTATAACCGCACATGATTTCTTCATCTATGCATTTGAAAAGCCTACAACCCGGGCTTTTATTCTGTATTAAAAATAAAAACATTCTTATTAACATTCACATAATCTTAAAGGAATGTAATTCATGTAAACTTATGTGAATATTAGGCATACCCCTATTGATTTTGGGCAACACCAGAATCTTCGACCGGGGTTTGCTGTGGTTTTTGATGTTCGTACCTTACATTGTCCTTCTCTACACTAATCTTAAATCCTCCACCCACATGAAAAATTCTTTATGTTGTAGACATTTGAAAAAATTTCTACCTTTATTGGGACCTTTCTTTGTTATATCTGTACTACAAATAAAGTTGCAAACTTCACATCTTGCATGTGTAAGCGTATACTGACTAGAAGTCATCTCGTCAAATACAAAGATAGTATGATAATGGATATGATATGAAAGATATTTAAACATGACACAAAGATATAAACTATATTAAGTACATAGCCATTAATCCATCAACACCATCAATATCCATAAGTTTAAAAGTTAACCAAATAAAGTAATAACCATGAATCCATCATCACTATCAATCTCCATAAGTATCAAAATAACATTGTTAAGTATATAACCACGTAGTCCAACCATTATAAAGTCCTCCTAAGTAGGAATCTGAGGTATCCTCATATCGATGGCCAATTGGTTTACAATTTGGAGGCGTCTTCCTGTTATTTGTCTTGCACTTTTCCTCTGAGTTATAGTTGCATTAGCTTGTTCAAAGGATTGGGGGGCGGGATTAATGTCATCTACTATGTGTCTTTTATAACCATACTCCTCAAACAATTCATCCACTCTTTGTTGGTCTTTGATATAGTTATGCAAACCACAACAAGCCAACACAATTGACGTTTGGTCATTAATATCATACGCCTTCACTAACCTTACGATTTGGAACCTATTTTTTAGAACTCCAAATGTCCTTTCAATAATATTCCTTAGAGAGAGATGCCTGTGGTTGAACAACTCTTGAGCCGTTCTTGGTCTCCTGCTCTCCCCATTAAAGTCCGGTAAGTGATACCTTTCTTCTCTAAACGGTGTTAAGTACCCAAGTTGGTTTGCATAACTTGAGTCCACAACATAATACTTACCTAGAAGCATAGTTCAAAATCTCGCGAAATCTTGATCGAGATTTCAGAAATTTAGGATATTTCGACCTCCTTGAAACGAAATGCCACCTCGAATAAAAAAAATACAAAAATTCGATCAAAATTCTCGAAATTTTGAGATATCTCGATATTTTGAAAAAATATCGCGAGATTTTGAATTTCTCGAGAAATTGCTTTATATAAATGAACATGTTTCGTCAGTCTCGGTCGAAATTGCTCTAGTTTTGCACTTTTGCTTGGTTTTCGAATTTCTTTTCCTATCCTGGCTACCCAACCCACCAGCCGCAGCCGTACAACCCGTACATGCTCCCGGAGCCGTCATATGACTCATATCATAGTGGATCAGTGGGTAGTACTTCTTCACAGTTTGGTGACCTATATCCTAGGATAGGTTACCTTCAACATGTTGATGATGCAGTTTACATGGCCACTGTGGATGACTACACTCGCTTCTTCTCCCAGACTATGACGTGGCATGCATTTGTCCTACAGTCGGAGAGCAATACACATCGGCTCCAACGGACCATGAGTGCGGTTGATCCTGGACGGCGGAGTAGTTATTATTAGCAAATTTGTAAACATTTGAGATGAATGATGACTAGTTGACTACTTGACTTGTAGCCTTGTAGGGGACAATTGGGGATATTTTGATTTGGAATGTTTGATATCATCTTCTTAAATCTTAACTCTTAAGTTGTTATTTGTTAACTTGTTATTGACTTGATGTCTTATGTACTTAATATTATGATTTATGACTTAACTTATGAGTCATTATGTTTCCAATTTAGTTCCAAGTCAATTTACTTGTTTAATGTACAATGTGTATGTGTAAATGTGTAATTAACTAAGTCATACATTGGGGTTCGACCGTACGTTGCCAATCAATGGTGCACATCCAAAACACCATTTTGGGTGACTATTTTTGCAATTTGAATATTTAAATATGTTTATATAGCCTAAAATAGGGTTTCCATGAAGTTTCAGGCCTTAACTTGGCCTAAAACCCACCGAAATGACCTATTGAAACATACCAGAAAAAATACAATATTTCGACCGAAATATCCGAAAATTTGAATATTTTGGATATTTCGGTCAGCCCGAAATACCGAAACGAAACGAGTTCTTGAACTATGCCTAGAAGCATTATGAATTATATATATTAATATTAATTATAATAATAAAAATTTGACAGAATAGAACAAATTCTATAATTTACCTGGAGGTGGATAAGGGAAACCTAAAGATGGATCTGCTCTTGCAGCTTCAAAGACTCTAGCATCATGTGCACTACCTTCCCAGCCTGCGTACACAAACGTGAAACGTATATCGAATGAACAAGCACACATGACATTCTGTGTGGTTATTCCCTTTCGATTTCGATATAGGGCTCACTCTCCTGCTTTAACTATTGCATTGATATAGGAGCCATCAATAGCACTGATGCAATCCTAAAAGGAACAATAGGTACATCTTATATTTTTAAGAAAAAAGATTGCAATGATGAATTAATATACTAAAAATGCATAGTCAAAATTGAGATTACCTCAAAACAAGGGTTGTATTTAGGGTTCTATTTTATGTCGTCTGGTATTACCTCATAGGAAGGTGGTTGAATGATTTCCCCCGCTAAATTGACTATAGCTTGTAACACAAGCTGAAAGACAACGCTAATTGTCTGTGTTGACCGCCGAAATTCAGTTGCCACCTTTCTAGTACCTAGAGCATGTGCAACTTTCATCATGAAGATCCCAAGTTGTTCATCAACTCGAATAAAACGAGTGTCTTGCAACCAGTTTCTCCGAACCATGAGGTCACGTAAGTTAAGGAATACGTGTCTTTCAACTTTAAACTTCCTATAGCAAAGATCTGAATGGCCCGTCAATATGTCATGCATTAAAACAGATGAAGGATACAGGCCATCCACGCAGGGTTCTCTAATACTGATCGAATCAAGAACAGCGTCAACCACAGCTAAAATGACAATATCATCTTTCTCTGATGAATCATCTGGGTTATAATAGTTGACTGACATATCTGTAAAGAATATGACAGCAATTAATGCAACGTTATTTATATTCACCTTAATGTCTAAGCTAACTAGTTAAATTACATCATACTACATAATGACATATAGTTGGACATTCCACCAAATAGCATAATCAAATAAAGTATTTTAATAGATGCCATAAAAATCTCAAGTTTACCAAATAGCATAATCAAATAAAGTAGTGGTAGATACATGCCATTAAAGTCTCACATTAACCAAGTATTAATATAAAAAGTATCAAATTTTAAAAGCCAACATGGTTGGTTTCTTTCTACAACTGTGTGTGATTAAACCAGTCAACTGTGTGTGATAAAACCAGTCAAACCAATTTGGATATGGTGGAAGAAGGATTCATCAAAGCACTGAAAGGTTCATGGTGGATTCAAATCCTCCAAAAAATGGGTCTTTTGGCTTCAAACCCAATAAATTTAGACTTTCAAGAAGAAACTAGGTGGGGATTCTCAATTCTCCTCAAAGTTACTGTTCAACAACAAGATCCCAGAGACTATTACTAGGTTGTTGATCATAAATGGTAGGTTAGGTTTCTAAAAAGTGAGGCAAACCCCAAGAATTATATTAATAGATTAAACACCAATCACTTTTCTTGACCCCATCTATTATTTATACTTTAAACACCAATCAAGCCCATTGTTCCTACAGTACTGTGCTTAGGTTTTGCTCCTGTATGGTGGATTTCATATTAAAAAAAACTGGGTGTCTTTGGCTGTAAGGATTTCCCTAACCTAGTCTAGGATACTTGCTTTGTTTGATTATTTGGCTAGTTTGGGTATTTGGCAAGTTAAATATTACACATGTTTAACTTGGAAATTTTTACATTTAATGCTTTAATTAGCAAGACTTTGATGAAAAATGATAGCTAAACAGTTGCATAATTGATGAATGGAGGCTATGAGGACTTTTAGACCAAGGCTTTTAAATTCCATCGCATGGAATGCATTCAAAGAAAAGTTCATGGTAACTTCTCTTGTCTTTCCTCATCATCAAAGTCAAAGGAAAGACTACTGTTCTTTAGGTTATGACCAGCCTCATCCACAACTCACTTCAACAACCACACCAAGCAACTATATCATTCACTCAAACAACATAAGTAAACAAGAACATGAATACTGTAATAGATATGGTATAATAGGCTCAACCAGCCTCATACATGTATCGATGGGCATTGAATCAAGCTCTAAAAATAGAGCAGCTGCAAGGTTTAATAGCCTTTCATAGATATGAATCAATATTAACAGAGAATAATGAATAACACTAAAATCAAAAGGAAAGAATCCATACCTTGGTTGGATTTCTTCAAGCTATAACTCAAAGGCCCAGCAGAGAAAAGAAGACAGAGAGGTTACCTGAGAATAAACACTTCACATTAGATGTAATACTGTAATTGTAAGATCTGCAATAAATTTGAATTTTTGAAATTTGTGTGATTTCAGGTTCCAGTCCTGTGTCGATGCTTGCTTCAATGTTATGGGCTGCATCGGTCGAGGTACTAGACCAACCATCTGACACACCTATGGAGGATTCCGAGGAGGAGTCTTCTCAACCTGCCCTTCTAGAGTCAGAGAACCCTGGTGGGGTCCCGCATCTGAGCTACCTGTGTCAGATATGCTACCTGGAGGGGATGCAGAACCTATCCCTTAACTAACTTATTGTAAGTATGAACTTATTTGTGTATTCGTATGCCGATTATATGACCAATTAGACTTTTAGGGGTATTCTGGTCATTTTATCCTTGTGGGACCCACATCCCCAGTGGAGATTCCAATTCCAAGTAATTACCCATACCCAGTTTACCCATGATGTCATGTGACATCATTCTATAATTACATTAAGGTAATAAGTACAAAATTCTGGTTAAAAACAATTTTAAAAATTAGTTTTAAAAGTTGATTTTACATTAAAAGGCCAAACATGCCTTAGATAACTCAACCACTATAAATATAAACCAATTACACTATTCATCAATCTAAGAGGTTAATAAATTAGTTATAGAAATAATTAATACTCAAATTACCACCCTACCCCTTAGTGCTTCAGAATTATGCATATATATAAACCCCCCCTTTCTATTTTCCTTCTTCCTCTTATCTATAGAAGAATCGATCCAGCCTTGAGAGCCTTGGGGAAACTTAGAGAAAGAAGAAGGAGAGAGAAGTACATCATACGTTGGGGCTATGATTCTATACTTGGAGTTGATGCTTGAGAGTGCAATTGGAGTTCTTTCTACACAATCTAGGACTGCTGTCACACTGATATCACCATCAATTTCAGGTAGGTCCTTAAATTTCTGCTATTCTCTTCTCTTTCTTCTCTAATCCTAAGCCTTAACCCAGTCCTAACCCATGGCAGCCATTAAAATATGTAAACTAAGCTTTAAAATTAGGAATGCTACCAACATAAACCTAATTTAGAACAAATTAGGTTCTGTTATACCTGAAATTTCAGGGTTGTTTCTCTGCTGAATCTAATTTCAGGTTCCATGAACCAATTTATAAGCCCTAAATCATTAATTTGAGAATTAATTAACTTAAATCCCTAATTTTAGTATTAAATCTGAAATTCAACAAATTAGTGAAATGACCCACCTTAATTATTATCTGAAACCAGAAATTGGGACTGTGCATGTTAAGATCTGCCCATTTAAAGTAAAACCCCTAATTCTGCCCCTTGAACCGGACAGCCGATTCAGTCGATTCAGCCATTTGTGACCAAAATACCCCTGATGCCTTTGACTGATCTCTTGGCTATGCTCTAACCTCCAAACATTGCTGATTTTCTGCTGATAGGGACTGTTTCCAGTCTATTCTTGCTAGTTTGTCTATTTTGTTGGGCTATTTTGGAGGGTAATTATTGAGACCTTACCTACAGAGACAGGTAAGGGAATTCTGACCTTAAATTTTGGAGTGTTTATCATTTTAATTTGTTTTGTTCTGATTGCCATGTCATACATCATCAAAATTATCCTATTCATATAGTTTATTAGCTTTTATTTATTGCATTAGAACCTGCATATGATTTAGGTTGCATTGGCATCTTGCATTTGCATTGATATCTACTTGTTACTGATGACTATTATTGGAAAAGTATTGTTCTATTAAATTCAGTTATACATACATGTGTTATCATGCATAGATTGCACTGGGCTAGGCTGTTTTATCATAACCCAGTACTACGCCCCTTACCAACAGGGGGTAAGGTGTTGGACAACCCGTGGTACAGCCAAAGGGTATGCCGGGGTACCATTCACTGTCCCATGTTAGCGTGTGTACTCCGCTGTGGGAACAAACAGTAGGGTTGGTCATTGAGGGTCTGTTGGGTTAGCTGCCTGGTGATATGCTTTCCTGGTGGGTCCTCACCGTAGTAGAATGGTTTCGCTCGGGTGACTGATGTCTAGAACTGCCTGGTGTCATGTTTTCCGGTTGGTCATTGAGGGTCTGTTGGGTTAGCTGCCTTGTGTCATGCTTTCCTGGTAGGTTCTCTTCGAGGTTAGCATCTACTACAGTAGTACTTATACCACATGTGACTTAGTATCCATGTTAGGACATGCTACTTAGGACATTCATCATAATTGCTGCGATATGTTTGCATGCATTCCCTTATTGGGCTCAGTTGAGAGCTCACCCCTCGTGATCACTCTATTTTTTTTACAGATGAGACTTCTATCGCTGCTGTTTGTGCTCCTTTGGGGACTCCTACTGTTCAGGATTCTCCTGTTGATCGCGGAGTTGGTCCTTATGTTCTGGTGGAGCACGATGCTTCGTGCTCCTGCGACGACTGCTCATTCTCCTGATCTCCCAGACTGATCAGGCTCCTCCCTTCCTTTTGTTTATATTACTTTTTGTAGTACTTATGTATATAACCTTTTTGTCTTAGTTAGTGTTACACCTTCTGTGAACTAACTATGTAACCCTGATGTAAAAGCATGTTCATATATATATAAATACAACTGTTATCACTAGTTTCCTTTAATTACTATCTTATTTTATATTAAATTGCTTCCGCTGCTCTTAATTTAATTATATTGTGACTGAAACTGCGAATAGAGAACTGCATGGTGATCTTGGTTGGATGTCAAGGACATCCTGGCACACTTGGCCCTTATGAACCGGGCCGGGGTGTGACATTTAAGTGGTATCAGAGCATGCCACACTTTTTTTCTATTCGCAGTCAAATTCATGATTGGCAGCTCTTGAACTCATTGACCTGAAGGTGAGTTCAACTTAGGATTAATTAAAAACCTCAACTAAAAGCTACCAAGTAAAAACAAATGGAAAAATTGACTGTAGACTGTGATATAAAGATAAAACTTCTATTATATAGATCCGAGTTTATACAAAAATTTCAGCGCATAGGCTGATCTGGTTACATCAGGTTGATATAGGTTAAGTTGAGGACCATAGTCCTTACAAAGTATAAAAGAAAATTACATATAAGTTAAGACCTAGTCTAGATAGTAACATCGGATAGTCACTGTGGTTGTGGGCCCTGTCCCGAGAATTGTGACCTCCACTCTGACAGCTGGGTCTCCACTGCACTCATCCTTCCACCCAACTCAGAAAAAAACCCTATTTCATGGTCCTCTCCATGCTCTCTAATCTGCTGAACAGCTGTGCCCATGTGGTACCATCACCTGTGTACTCTGGAGCAACTGAAGAAGAAGAGGCACCTGGATGCCCAAATGATGCTGCAGGCTGAGACACTGGTGGGTGATCAATAGGCTGTGGCACTGGGACCTCGCTCTCAGGCTGCAGCCATTATAGATCAAGCTGCAATAAAAAAAAAAAATAAAAAAAAATATAATTTAGATAATGAGTGTAAAATCAGTAAAATGTAAAACAAAGTGTATTTCTTTATGCGTGCTCATATATGGGACAGCAGCCCATATGTAAGCGTGCATTGACCAAGAATACAGCAAGTATGTAGTCTAGTCAAGTGTAGAAAAATATATATAAGTATACAAGTTATCTTTGTGTATGAGTACATGTTTATAGTTTACAAACCCAATATAATCCTAAACAAATGTAATGGAACAAGTTAGGCTAGACAAACATGCACATTAAGGTTAACAACTTCATTAGGTCATTTTATCAAACACTAGCTGTGCATATTTAAGCTTGGTTTTATAGGGAGATTTGTGGTTATGATATACCATTAGAAAATAAAGCATCTGAAAGGGGGATACCTTAGAATAGTTGTAGGCATGAAAATGTTCATAAAAACAGTAAAAGAAACCCAAAAAAAAAAAAAAATTAGTTAGGAAGGTCATGTAAGCATTTTATCAAACACTTGCTGAGCACAAGCTGTACACAGTGAATGTTGCATATAGATCTTGAGGAAATGGAAGCAAAAGAGTGAAATCAGCAATAACATAGCACATTGTGACAAAATGAGCTAAGAAAAGTGAATGTGCTAGAAGAGAATAAGAAATTTCTGTTTTGGTTGAAGAACAAAAAAAAATATAGGAAGAGATGCTTATTTAGATCTAAAATGAAATAAGAGAAAGAGAAGGAATGAGGATTTGATCACTTACATTTGATTTGGGGGGGTGAAATCTTGTGTTAGGATCCCTTCTTTAGTCTTGAATGCTCTTAGGAACCCTCTTTGGGGTGTTAGACACTTAGAAAAGAGAAAGGGAGAAGTAAGAGCCGAATGGGTTTCAAATAGAAAAGATGCAGGTTTTTACACTTTTAAGAGAAATTGGTCACTGCCGAGTGAACCGGATGATCGATTCAACTCGGTAGTAAATCCGATTGCCCTTTTTGCTAGGGAATCCGATTCATCCCTTTTGCCTTCTAAAATGGTTTGAAAAATTATAATAGATACTTAGAAGAATAATGAATTGTACCCTATAATATATTAAAATAAAATAATTATATCTTTATAATATAATAAAAAAAAATAATAAGAATAATAATAATACATTATTTAAAACAGAAATAAAATAGAATAAATTAAAATTAAATTAAAAAAAAAGGTACATTAAAAATTATTTAAAAATGATAGAAAATTCTTAAAACTATGTTTGTGTAATATAAGGCTTGTATATTTATAAATTGGGTGTAAAAATCATACTTTTATGCTTTAAATGCTGTGTTAAATGCTATGATTATGCTTAAGTTAGGAAATGGCTATGAAGTGAGTGTTTTTATTGTTTCATTATAATATAATATATTTTAATATGTAGTATGATTTGTGAGTTTTCTTTATAGGAGTTCGATTCCTGGCTTAACATATAATACCAACTCGAGATGAGTTATGTGTTAAGGCCAATTGAAGAGTACAATTACAACCCCGAGAACATCGATGAGCTCAATCGAGCGCTTGAGTTGCTTGTTAATGACCGGGTATATCTACGGTCTGTCTTATGGAATGACAGCAAATCATTGTGGGCCAGAGATTTTTACATCATCGATCGGAGGATGGATTACCTTCGGGCCCACATTTCTCGCATCGAATCTATCCTCCACAGATGGGCAGATATACTTCAAGGCCTCCCTTGAATTCTGTGGAGTACGATAAGGCTTATCTTGCCTTTATTACTACTTTCTCTATTTTGTGCATATATATATATATATATCAAACTGCTGCATGTGCTGATAGTTTGATGTTTATTTTCTTTCTCAGCTGATCATTATGGATCCTCGGCCTCCTGTTACATATCCGAGGCATAACACCAGAGGCCGTGCACAGGCAGCCTCATCCTCCAATCCTACTCATAATGATCCTCCAGCTGGGGGTACACAAGCAAATCATCCTCCTCCTCCCCCTGATATGCCTGCTCACGACACAGCTAGCCTTATAAGGGCTATAATGGAAGGGCAGCAACAGCAAATGCATTAAATGATTACCGATATGGGTAATCAATTCCAAGCAGCCATCAGGAGTATCCAAACTTCACAAGCAGCCCCTGCAACTCCTGCAGCCCCTGCTGTCCCTCCCCCTCCTGCTCCACAACAGGACACTGAAGGCCGCATGATGGAACGGTTCCTCAAGATGCAGCCTTTAACTTTTGCTGGGATCAGCAAGGACACCCTGCTTCCTGTTAAATGGGTGAAAGAGATGGAGAAAGCCTTTGAGTTTCTGGGATGCAATGACCAGCAAAAACTCATCTGTGCTAGATATAAGCTACAGTATGAAGCAGAGGCTTGGTGGGAAACCACAAAGCCTATCTTGCAAGCGGCTCACCTTGTCCTAACTTGGGACATTTTTAAACAAGCTTTCTTTGGGAATTACTTCCCCACCAGTGTGAGGAAGAGGAAAGAGATTGAATTGGCTGAATTGGTTCAGGGATCGAAGTCAGTGCTGGAGTACCAGCAGAAGTTTGAAGAGTTATTTTTCTTTGCTCCTCTTCACTTGGGAACAGATGAAGCTAAAGCACAGAAGTTCGAAGATGGATTAAGGCCACAGATTGCTTCGATTATGGCCACCAGACCGACCCAAGGGTACTCAGAGACCGTGCAAACTGCAAAGAGGGTTGAGGATAAGCAGAGGGATGCTTATCATGTTAGTCAGTCTTCAGGCAAAAGGGCAACACCATTCCCTGACAGAGGATTCAACAAGTATAGTAGGTTTTCTGAATCTAGTGCAGTCTCATCCTTGCCACAGCGAAGTGAGTCTGAGACATCAGTAACCAGGCCGGTGTATGCCAATCCAAGCACCAAGGTGTCAGATTCTACTTCTACTGCTCCATCGAGTGTTGCTGAGTACAAATGTTTCACCTGTGGCCAGATGGGTCATACTTCTAGGACTTGCCATCACAAGAGGCCTATGCTTCCTCCTCGACAACCGGCCGGTAGACCTCAAGGTCGAGTCTACTCTGTGACAGTAAGTGAGGCTAAAGCCAATCAAGCTGTAGTTACTGGTAACTTTCTAAACTCAAGCTTGATAGTAAATTTCAATCATTATTGTCATGCATACATAATCATCAAGTCATGGCATATAGGTACCATCCTTATATGTGATCATCCAGCATATACATTGTTCGATACTGGAGCGACGCACTCCTTTGTATCTCCGTCCTTTGCTAAGAGGATTGGTGTGTTACCTAAGAGTTTATCAGAAGGTTTAGCAGTCAGTACACCTACCGGGTCAAGAATAGACTTGAATACTTTATATGAACCGTGTGCAGTGAGAATTGCTGGTAGAATCGTGAATGCACATCTGATTCTGCTCGATATGACTGACTTTGATGTCATATTGGGTATGGACTGGTTGTCGGCTTATAAAGCTAATGTACTATGTGCTGAAAGGAAGATAGTATTCCAGCCAAAGGGCAAGAAAGGATTCATCTTCATGGGTGATAAGAAGAAAAGGCCAAAGAAGATGGTGATTTCAGCCTTGGAAATGAAGAAACTGTTGAACAAGGGATGCCAAGGATACCTTGTGTCGGTTTTGGATACCAGGACACAGGTTAGGCCAATGGCTGAGATCCCTATTGTTGAGGAATTCCCTGATGTCTTTCCTGATGACTTGACAAGCCTGCCTCCACCAAGAGAGAATGAGTTTGTGATTGATCTTAAACCTGGATCGGCGCCAGTATCTAAAGCACCTTACAGAATGGCACCGACAGAATTGAAAGAATTACAAGCTCAGCTTCAAGACTTATTGAAGAAAGGCTTTATAAGACCAAGTATCTCACCTTGGGGTGCTCCAGTCTTGTTCGTGAAGAAGAAAGACAGCTCCATGAGGATGTGTATTGATTATAGAGAGCTGAACAAGCTAACAATCAAGAACAAGTATCCTCTGCCAAGGATTGATGATCTTTTTGATCAGCTTCAGGGTGCCCAAGTCTTTTTGAAGATAGATCTCAGATCAGGGTTCCATCAGCTTCGAATTAAGGAAGCTGATGTTAGTAAGACTGCTTTCAGGACTCGATATGGGCACTATGAGTTCCTGGTTATGTCATTTGGGCTTACTAATGCCCCAGCAGCATTTATGGCCATGATGAACAGAGTCTTCCATGATGTCCTGGACAAGTTTGTGATAGTCTTCATTGATGATATCTTGATTTACTCCAAGAATGAAGAGGAGCATGCCCAGCATTTGAGATTTATTCTGCAAAGACTGAGAGAGCAGCAACTATATGCAAAATTCAGCAAATGTGAATTTTGGTTACCTCAGGTTGGGTTTCTAGGCCATATTATTTCAGCCAGAGGGATTGAAGTGGACCCAGGGAAGGTTGAAGCTATGGTAAATTGGGAGAGCCCCAAAATAGTAACAGCGATTAGAAGTTTTCTGGGATTAGCTGGGTATTACAGAAGGTTTATTGAAAACTTGTCAAAGATAGCTATGCCCATGACACAGCTTACTAAGAAGGGCGCCAAGTTTGAGTGGAATGAGGACTGTGAAAATAGTTTTCAGGAACTGAAGAAAAGATTGGTAACAACCCCAGTTCTTGTTCTTCCTGATGGAACTGAAGGGATGGTGGTGTACACTGATGCCTCCAAGTCAGGGTTAGGTTGTGTGTTGATGCAGAATGAGAAGGTTATTGCCTATGGTTCTCGACAGTTAAAGGACCATGAGAAGAACTACCCTACACATGACCTAGAATTGGCAGCAGTTGTGTTTGCACTAAAGTTGTGGAGGCATTACCTGTATGGTGAGAAAATTGAGATTTTCACAGATCACAAGAGTTTAAAGTACTTCTTCACACAGAAGGAGTTGAACATGAGGCAAAGGAGGTGGCTTGAACTCATTAATGATTATGAGTTTGATATCTCATATCACCCAGGTAAAGCCAATGTAGTGGCTGATGCACTCAGTAGGAAGTCTACAGATTGGGATATGGGTAGATTTAAGGTTGAGGATGAAATTCTGAAGGACTTACATGCTATGGAAGTGGAAATGATATTTGGTGAAACTGAAGAATTGATTTCTGTATTGATGGTGCAACCATCACTGCGAGCTCAGATAATAGCAGCACAGTCCTCTGATGAAGAATTTCAACACATTATGAATAGTATTAGTACTGGGGCCCAGAAGAGTGCAGATTTTTCACTGACTTCTGATGGAGTGCTTATGTTTAAAGATAGACTATGTGTACCCGCGGATAGTCACTTGAAGGAGCTCATTTTACAAGAGGCTCACCGATCTCCCTATACTGTGCATCCTGGTGGTACCAAGATGTACCGAGACTTGAAACAGTTTATGTGGTGGCATGGTATGAAGAATGATGTAGCAGCCTTTGTTTCCAAGTGTTCTACATGTCAACAGGTTAAGGCTGTTAGGAATAGACCACAAGGACTTTTGCAACCCCTAGCTATACCAGAGTGGAAATGGGAGAATATAACCATGGATTTTGTCACTGGCCTTCCTCGCACTAGGAAGGGAATGGATACAATCTGGGTAATTGTTGACAGGTTGACCAAAACAGCCCACTTCATTCCTATGAAGATTACTTACTCCATGGATCAGCTAGCTAAGCTTTATGTGGATAACATTATCAGACTTCATGGGGTACCAGTGAATATTGTGTCTGACAGAGACCCTAGGTTTACTTCAAGGTTCTGGAAGAGTCTACACAAGGCTTTGGGTTCTGAGTTGAGTCACAGTTCAGCATACCATCCTGAGACAGATGGACAGTCAGAAAGGACAATCCAGACTTTGGAAGACATGCTCAGGGCTTCTGTATTAGAGATGAGTGGCAGCTGGGATGAACACCTTTCTCTGATAGAGTTTGCTTATAATAACAGCTACCACGCATCTATTGATATGACCCCATTTAAGGCATTGTATGGGAAGACGTGTCGTACTCCACTGTATTGGGATGAAGTTGAAGAGCGACGCATTTTAGGTCCTGAGCTGATCCGAAGACTTGTGAGAAGGTGGATCTCGATAAGAGAGAAGATCAAGGCCGCATACCCAGCAGTAAGAGCTATGCAGATAAAAGGAGGCAGCACATACAGTTTAAAGTTGGGGAGAAGGCATTCTTGAAGGTGTCTCCAATCAAGGGTGTTGTGAGATTTGGGAAGAGAGGGAAGTTAAACCCCAGATACATTGGCCCATTTGAGATTCTAAGTAGAGTTGGTCCAGTAGCTTATCAACTAGCACCGCCCCGCCTCTTGCTAGTGTGCATGATGTGTTCCATGTCTCTATATTGAGACAATTTATCCCCGATTCTTCACACTTGCTGCCTCAGCAATCACCTGAGCTTATTGCTGACCTGACTTATGAAGAAGTGCCAGAGGAGATTGTAGACAAAAAGGAACACAACCCGAGGAATCGAATTATCTCTTTTGTTAAAGTCAAGTGGGTAATCACTCAGAGTCAAGCGTCTTGGGAAAGAGAGGACTTAATGAAAGAGAGATACCCTTATCTCTTCGATCTTCCAGGTACGTCAATTTCGAGGACGAAATTCTAATAAGGGGGGTGGAGTGTAAGATCCGCAATAAATTTGAATTTTTGGAACTTGTGTGATTTCAGGTTCCAGTCCTGTGTCGATGCTTGCTTCAATGTTATGGGCTGCATCGGTCGAGGTACTAGACCAACCATCTGACACACCTATGGAGGATTCCGAGGAGGAGTCTTCTCAACCTGCCCTTCTAGAGTCAGAGAACCCTGGTGGGGTCCCGCATCTGAGCTACCTGTGTCAGATATGCTACCTGGAGGGGATGCAGAACCTATCCCTTAACTAACTTATTGTAAGTATGAACTTATTTGTGTATTCGTATACCGATTATATGACCAATTAGACTTTTAGGGGTATTCTGATCATTTTATCCTTGTGGGACCCACATCCCCAGTGGAAATTCCAATTCCAAGTAATTACCCGTACCCAGTTTACCCATGATGTTATGTGACATCATTCTATAATTACATTAAGGTAATAAGAACAAAATTCTGGTTAAAAACAATTTTAAAAATTAGTTTTAAAAGCTGATTTTACATTAAAAGGCCAAACATGCCTTAGATAACTCAACCACTATAAATATAAACCAATTACACTATTCATCAATCTAAGAGGTTAATAAATTAGTTATAGAAATAATTAATACTCAAATTACCACCCTACCCCTTAGTGCTTCAGTATTATGCATATATATAAACCCCCCTTTCTATTTTCCTTCTTCCTCTTATCTAAACATAAGAAGAATCGATCCAACCTTGAGAGCCTTGGGAAACTTAGAGAAAGAAGAAGAAAAAGGGAAGAAGAAGGAGAGAGAAGTACATCATACGTTGGGGCTTTGATTCTACACTTGGAGTTGAAGCTTGAGAGTGCAATTGGAGTTCTTTCTACACAATCTAGGACTGCTGTCACACTGATATCACCATCAATTTCAGGTAGGTCCTTAAATTTCTGCTGTTCTCTTCTCTTTCTTCTCTAATCCTAAGCCTTAACCCAGTCCTAACCCATGGCAGCCATTAAAATATGTAAACTAAGCTTTAAAAATAGGAATGCTACCAACATAAACCTAATTTAGAACAAATTAGGTTCATTATACCTGAAATTTCAGATTGTTTTTGTCAATCTAATTTCGTGTTCCATAAACCAATTTATAAGCCCTAAATCATTAATTTGAGAATTAATTAACCTAAATCCCTAATTTTAGTATTAAATCGAAATTCAACAAATTAGTGAAATGACCCACCTTAATTATTATCCGAAACTAAATTGGGACTGTGCATGTTAAGATCTGCCCATTTAAAGTAAAACCCCTAATTCTGCCCCTTGAACCGGACATCGGTTCACTGGTTCAGCCATTTGTGACCAAAATACCCCGATGCCTTTGACGATCTCTTGGCTATGCTCTAACCTCCAAACATTGCTGATTTTCTCTGATAGGGATCGTTTCAGCCTATTCTTGTGATTTGTCTATTTTGTTGGGCTATTTTGGAGGGTAATTATTGAGACCTTACCTACGAGACAGTAAGGGAATTCCGACCTTAAATTTTGGAGTGTTTATCATTTTAATTTGTTTTGTTCTCGATTGCCATGTCATACATCATCAAAATTATCCTATTCATATAGTTTATTAGCTTTTATTTATTGCATTAGAATCTGATATGATTTAGGTTGCATTGGCATCTTGCATTTGCATTGATATCTACTTGTTACTGATGACTATTATTGGAAAAGTATTGTTCTATTAAATTCAGTTATACATACATGTGTTATCATGCATAGATTGCATCTGACTAGGCTGTTTTATCATAACCCAAGATTACGCCCTTACCAACAAGGGGTAAGGTGTTGGACAACCCGTGGTACAGTAGAAGGATATGCCGGGTACCATTCATCGTCCCATGTTAGCGTGTGTACTCCACTGTGGGAACAAACAGAGGGTTGGTCATTGAGGGTCTGGGTTAGCCGCCTGGTGATATGCTTTCTGGCGGGTCCTCACCGTGGTAGAATGGTTTCGCGAGTGACCGATGTCCGGAACCGCCTGGTGTCATGTTTTCCGGCTGGTCATTGGGGTCTTGGGTTAGTTGCCTTGTGTCATGCTTTCCTGGCAGTTCTCTTCGAGGTTAGCATCTACTACAGTAGTACTTATACCACATGTGACTTAGTATCCATGTTAGGACATGCTACTTAGGACATTCATCATAATTGCTCAATATGTTTGCATGCATTCCCTTATTGGGCTCGATTGAGAGCTCACCCTCGTGATCACTCTATTTTTTTTACGATGAGACTTCTATGCCGCCGTTTGTGCTCCTTTGGGGACTCCTACCGCTCAGATTCTCCTGTTGATCGCGGAGTTGGTCCTTATGTTCTGGTGGAGCACGATGCTTCGTGCTCCTGCGACGACTGATCATTCTCCTGATCTCCCAGACTGATTAGGCTCCTCCCTTCCTTTTGTTTATATTACTTTTTGTAGTACTTATGTATATAACCTTTTTGTCTTAGTTAGTGTTAACACCTTCTGTGAACTAACTGTGTAACCCTGATGTAAAAGCATATTCATATATATATAAATACAACTGTTATCACTAGTTTCCTTTAATTACTATCTTATTTTATATTAAATTGCTTCCGCTGCTCTTAATTTAATTATATTGTGACTGAAACTGCGAATAGAGAACTGCATGGTGATCTTGGTTGGATGTCAAGGACATCCTGGCACACTTGGCCCTTATGAACCGGGCCGGGGTGTGACAGTAATAGTAATGAATTGGGTCAAAGGTGTAATTTTTTTTCCTTGTGAGATATCCCCAATGTAAATTTGTTCATTGTAATAGTAATGAATTGGGTCTTAGTCGCAATTTGTGATTTGTTATGGTAGCTCATAGCTGAGAATCAAGAGGGACTGGTTCTCATGCTTTTAAAGTTCTTAAAGCTAAGCTATTATAAACTTATCTACCCATGCATCCTTCTCAATATAAAGCCCATAAAGTAATGCCTCCCTATCCATCATCACAAACAAGACAATTGACAAATACTCCAACACACTTATCATTTCTTCAACTTGTTGCTTATCCTCACTATGCTGTCCTCACCCGTAGGAAAAGTAATTTTCTGGTACTTGTGGTTCAGAACAGAGTTTTATCTCTACTACTCATATATGGATCCCTCTTTCTAAAGTCACGCTTTTCAATCACTTTTATGTGCGGTTCTGCTTCTTTCCCTTCTTCCTTCCCTTTGTACCATATACATCCAAACAACTTTCTCAAGATCTAAGCGTGAAACTTCTTCTCTTTGAACCAGTTTGGTAAGAAAGGCTGTGATGGTTTAGTGACACCAAATATCGTAGTAATTAGTTTCCTATTTTCACACTTAATGAATATAGTCCACAAAGTTGCTTTAATAAGTGAGATCCAAACATTGCCTTAGAAAGAATTCCTTCTAAGGATAATTACTATAGCATGAATTGACAAGTTGAGCCATCAACCTAGCTATTAACATATTGCTGTGACTTGTAGGGCTTGCTGACTGATGGAGTATGTAATACCTAATTCTATCAAGATAAGCAAGCAACCTCTGCGGAGGGATTTTGAAAAGATTAACATTCTGGTTAATGAATTGTGGTTTCTAAGTACGGTATCTGATCTCCTTGAGACAGTGAGACCCAACCGTCAAACAGATGTTGAGTCCTCATTTGCGAGAAATTAAAAACCTCTCCCTCCCCCTCCTCTCTCTCCTCTCTCTCCAACAGAGCAAGAGAGAGAGAGGCGAGAAACAGAGAGAGACGAACAGATAGGGGTTTTTAATTTCTCCCAAACAAGGGTTCAGATAGCCTCAAAACTACAGTAAAGTGGAGGTCCTGGGGTGTTGTAATGGTCCTCCAAATTTCACCTAAAAATGACTAATTTTGTTGTTGAGATCCAGGGTTTCATAGCAGCAGGTTTCCTTGTAGAAAAAACTAGTTCGTTCCACCATGAATGAGAGAGAGAGAGAGATATTTACCTAGATGGTGGAGGAACAGCAGCAGAGCTCCTTGAGCTTGAGGTGAGGACGATGATAGCTTCAGGTCCCAACTCGAGCAGAACTCACGATGGATCTTGAGCGTGTGCCAAAGAGAGAGAGAGAGAGAGAGAGTTGGAGGTTAGGGTTTTCGAGGTTGAGTGAGCGAGAGATGGAGATAGCAAACAACTCGTTTGGAAGTTCTTATCGGCTAACAGTTTTTGATAAAGGCCACAAAAATGTAAAAACAAGAAAAAGTTGTTATTCTAAAAACGTTATTTTAGCCATAAATTGTTATAAATTTTGATTTTTGTTATAAAAAACAAGTGAAACAAAACGGATTTCTCAAACGTGTTTTCTGTGCTAATTGTGTGTTGGAAACATTAATAGCACAGAAACAACAGAAAAGTAACGTTGTCAAACGGTACCTCAGAAGACCTAGAACAGTTGAGGGAAGAAAGAACAAGAACAAAAAGTATTAAAGCAAAAGCCCAATACCTAGTATAGCAGATTCGATATCTGACCTAAAACTCTATGTTGCACAAAGGAGGGAGAGGGTTTGCGGAGAGGTTGGTTTCACAACAAATGCAAGGGAGGGTTTGCAGAGAGGATGGTTTCACGAGAAACGCAAGGGAGGGTTTGCAAAGAAGCTTTGGGCATGGAAAAAGGGGAGGTATTGAGGGAAATTTAGGCAACTCAATTATTAGAAAAGAGAACCAATACTATAGAAATGTATTCACCTAATGAGATGAGAATGGAGAAATATCAGTCAAACAAAAACTGAAAACTTAATAAAAGAATTTGCAACCTCCCCACCCGCCAAAAAAAAAAGAAAAAAAAGAAATGAGGAATAATTATAAACTAAAGAATAAAGAGTAGTGTATGTTTGTCACATCAATAGTATGCTCAAACTAATAACGCCAATTCTTTATATGAAAAGTAGTAAGCTGAAAAGCAATAAAAAAAATGTACAACCATAGTTAAAGATAGCTTGGTCACCTCCACTACGGTTCTGAGAGGCAGTGTTATAAAAAACTAAACTTTGTTATATCAAAGAGTAGAGGAAAAAATAGATTAACTATGAAATAATTAATGGAAATTAATATTCACGGAAATACTTGAAGTGAAAATTTTTATTATTATTGTGGCAACTTAGGTCTCTCAAAGTTAACAGAGCTCCAAGCCCTGATAGTTTCTGTTTGGGGGTTCTTTCTTTCTTATGGGGACATTAACAAGGCAGATCTTATTAATGCTATCAAGAGTTTCTTCTTTAATCCTAACCAGATCAAAGAAGTCAACCACACATTTCTTTGCCTCATTCCCAAGAAGGAAGGTGCTTCGATCATGCCTAATTTTAGTCCTATTGCTCTACAACTTCTTATACAAATTCATTGCAAAGATCTTAGCCATAAGACTAAAGGTTGTTGTGGGCCTTCTTGTAAGTGATAACCAAGTCTACTTTTATCACTGGAAGAAGTATATCAGACAACATTCTTCTTTACAATGAGATTGTTAGAGTCTTTGATAGAAAATCTCACCCCCTTGCTACGCTCATGAAGATTGATATCCATAAAACTTTTGATTCTTTGAGATGGGACTTCATTGTCAAGCTACTAAATACTAGGTCATCTAAGTGACTCAAGGGTACTAAGGATTATGATAAACTCACATGGATACCCTTGGAGCTGATTCAATAAGAACAAATTGCAGGCAGGTTCAGTTAATTGAGCTCTAGAACAAAATTTTCAACCATAAAAGTCTACCTCTATTTCAGTCAATAGGTGAACTTAACAATGCCCCAAACAAATTTCAAAATTTATGTTAAACTTAAGCACCTTGAGTTGTTTAAGGACACCTTCCCATTCTTTGGATGTGAGGAGCTTCAATGAATGATGTCCTTCTGTAGAAATGGAATAGTTAGACCATATTTGAATCGGTGATAATCGGTGTTAGGATTCAATTGACCAATTCAGACAATTTAATTGTGATTCCTAAAACAATGATGTCCAGAAATATAATATAACCAAATGCATAGATAATACCAATTTAAGGTGTATTTAAATTGTATGGCCTTACTGAAATTTGCCGAGTCCACCCATTCCAAGGAGAATCATTAACCCAAATAGTCTTATTCTCTCGTGCTCCAACATTTTACCAGTGGGATGCAAGCCCCAGAGACGATTAAAATGCAGATCCAGCAAAGACAATGCCCAAAGAAACTCGCATCAACTTCTGTATCTGCTTTTGTAACTGGAATGCCTTCTTCAGTGAGACAACTGAAATCATATAAAAACCCAAACATTATTAGTTGAATGGAAAGAGTGACAGACAACAGACAACAATAGCTCATACCGAGATCTACTGGTTCGCGGAAGTAGGGATCGGAGAGAGAAAGAAGAACAAATCGTCATTTAATCTCATCACAGTTATTGGATCTACGAGTAGCAGAAGAAAGAAAACAAGAAAAACCCCAAAGCCGAGGGCGACATCTCGAGAGAGGAACCAAAGCTTGTTATCAAGAAAATCACCCAGAGGCAGAGCGCTCAAAAGGAAACGCGGTTTGGTAAAGTGGTGGTTGGTATTATCGAAGGTCCGATCCAAACTCATTCATGGTTTCTGTAGAGGGAAGGCTAAGACAAGCCCACAAGCGTACACTATCAAGAGACCGGATCCACCCTCCATGGCCCTCCAAGCCACTCACATGGAATCCATGGTGGGGTCCATAGCAGGAGTGGATTCCATGTGAGTGGCCTTAGATGGTACTTGTACAAGGAAACAATCTACACGGATCTTTATCCCCTTCAGTTCCCTGCCCGGCCTAGTTCCCAGTGCCTCTAACAAGAGGGCCGCAATGACCACCCTAACCCTGTCCGAACACTCTGATCGGGTGGGGTCCAACCCCCCCTTATTAGAGGCACTAGGGAACTGGGCCATGTAGGGAACTAGAGGAGATAATTTTCCGATCCGCACTCTACTACTAAGGGGGAGGGGAGGGGAGAAACTAGAAAATGGTGCCATTTAATGGCAATAGTGTGACCAGGAAAGTCGATCCCATGACCTCGTGGGGGGACATGCAATTCAACTAGAACCGTTCAACCTCATTACAATTTAAAACAGGGTCGGGCCGGGCTGGGCCAGGCTTAGCCCAAGGCCTCAATCCTGACCCACCTGACCCTGACTCAGGGCCAGAAATTTATAACCTTGCCCTCAGGGCCAAATATCTCAGCCCAAGCCTTGTTCGGGCTAAGGGCAGGTTCGGGCCCACAGGGCCAAACTTGCACCCCTACTCTAAAGTATTGGGTGGATGATTGAATTCTTAAGTATGATGCATTGGGCAGTGCACAGCACTTGAGAGGATAAATTTCCCAAATCATGTTACCTATAGGCCATAGCTTTTCTTAATAACCAAACCAACCAATGACTGAATTAAAAAAAAAAAAATATTCTATACCATCTAAACCCATAGCTAGGTGAGAGATACTTGGAGTTAACGATGTTCTAGCGGAGTTTACTAGGAAACACTTAGTGGCTCCATCGCCAATCGACGTGATCGCCTAGGCGCTTCATCTTCTCCGGCTTAGTTCGGCACTACTTGATGCCGTGTTTGCAATACCTGACCTACTTATAGGCTGTCATTATACCCCTCTCTCTCGTTCTTTGCATCTTTAGCTTAGTAATCTCTGCATGCTTCGGGTCTTCATAGGAAGATAGCCTCTAAGAAAAAGAGCATTTGGGTTGACTGGGTTTACTCGAGACTCCTCCGGCAAGACTCTATTTGGACTGTTACTGTCTCCTCTGAGGCTTCTTGGGTTTGGCGCAAGATCCTAGAAGCTCGTCATCTTGTTCAAAGTCACATCCACAATCACATAGGAGATGGGCTCTCCACCTCTCTTTGGCTGGACAACTGGCACCCTAAAGGAATATTACTCCACCTTGTCACCCCAAGGGTTATCTATGCTTCGGGTCTTCATAGGAAGGCTCGGGTGGCTGATATTCTCCATCTTGATGATTGGGCTCCCCCCCCACCCTCCTCTCCGCAGTTATCTCTTATCTGGAGTGAGCTTTAATCTATCAGCAGAAGGTTGCCTTCTAGGGGAGATAGTGTCTCTTGGAATGCTAACAGCTCTCCTGCATTCTCCTCTAAAGGAGCTTGGAACCTTATCCGGCAGAAAGGTCCGATGGCTATTTGGAGGAAGCTTCTGTGGTTCAGGCATTACATCCCTAGGCACTGCTTCACTGCTTGGAGGGTCTTCACTAAATGTCTTCCTACGCAAGCCTTCCTTCGCAGGCGGCACATCCAGGTGTCCAGTTCTTGTTGCCTTTGTTGGAGCAACTCGGAAGACTTGGCTCATCTGTTCTTTGATTGTCCAGTTTCCAAGGTCATATGGAAAGGCATCCTCTCCAAATGCTGGCCTGCCCAAAGAAGGATTCTCAGTTTCTCTAGAGAATGGATTTGGGTTGACATTACCTATGGAGGAACTTCTTTGTGTGATTCAGTGGGAAAGATGGCTTTCTGTGCTGCTATTAGTCACATTTGGATGGAGAGGAATATTAGGAAATGGACCTCCAAATCGCGTACCTTTCAGCAGATATGGGATTCCATTTCCTTTGAAATCTCCTCAAAGCTGCTGTCTGCCCCTCCCTCTTTTTGTAAGGACACCCCAAGGAACATGCTTATTGTTGTCTCCTGGGGTCTCTCTAATGTTTCTCTCTCTTCTAGCTCCTGTTAGCTAATGCTCTCCTAGCCTTGGGCTCTTGTATTCCCCCTTTGGGAGCCTTTTCTTTTTCTTTAGTAATTATATTCTTTATTCACCCAAAAAAAAAAAATCTCCGCATGCTTTCACTTGAATCTTCTTGTTCTTTGCGAAGAGTGAGAAGCCTTTTCTTCTTTTTCCCTTCTTCCTTGAGATGCTTTCTTTGCATTAAATGCTGTGGTTAGTGCTCTTCTCTCATTCGGCGATTAAGGTTCACACATGCATGTAATATCCTACTTGGAAGGTTTATGGATGCTTTTTCTGGGAAGCTGTTATGGTTTATGCAAGTTGGATCTAGCGTATTTCAGTGATCTTCCCATGCTTGGGCTCTCTTATTTCTTATCTTTGGCGTTTCAGCTACTCGACCAAGGCGATGTAAGTTTTATCTATTTCCATTTAGATGCATTTCTCCAGTGCCTGTTTGAGATTGAGATAATCCTGCGTTATGATATACATTTGGGGCTTTTAGTGTTATCATTAGATATGATGGAGTTCTCTATTCCCCATTCCCTATTCTAGATTTAATCATGAAATCTAGTTGCTATACTCTTCGTTGGTATCGGTTGTGGTTTTTGTTGGGAGGTCATCACTACTATTTAAGCTGGTTCATGGTGGCGAGCTTGCTCACCCTTCTCATCCCCCTGAAGCAATCCCCCCCCTCTTCAGTGTGAAAGCTCTTGTGGGTCAGTCGTGCTACACAATATCTTTCCTCATTGAGCAACCCAGCAAATCTGCTCTCTCTTCATTCACCTTCCCTGAATTACCTGGTTCCAGTACCTTCGTTGAGTCCTTAGCAGCAGAATTTACTGCTAAATTGGACCTCCCTGCTATGCCTATTCCCCAAGTTGATGTCACTGAACAGGCTCTCCAGCAAGCACGTAATACTCTGCAGTACGCTATCATCGGCTGGATTCTAGGTAATGTCCATGTATCAGTATTAGAACTTCGGGCCATGTTCAATCGTGCAGGCCAAGCACGATCATTGCGAGTGGAGGAAATACATTTGGTCGAGAATGCCCCAGACCGTTTCATCATCAAATTCTGGTGTGCTCGAGATATGCATGTCACCCTCTTCGCGTAACCTTGGATTTATCTTGGTCATCTAGTTGTTTTGCAGCAATGGAATCCGGAGATTGAGGCTGCACATGTTCTTTTTCCTATGGCCGCCTCTTGGATGCAATTTGCATTGGATGTTTTACGGCTCCGAAATCCTTACTTCTATTTTCTCCAAGGCTGGACGTTGTTTGGAGATTGAATGCCCTACTGGTTTGATCAGTTCACACAATAATCCTACAGCCCGAGTGGTCATTCCCCTTTCTCATAGGTTCGTTTAGTCAGCGGTGGTTAATCTCAGACCTTCAGCTTCCACTCCTATTTCCTTCGCCCATGAGAATAGGCCTGATCCTATATGCCCGAATTGCAACATGTTTGGCCATAAAGGCAAAGATTGTCCATTCAAACCAAGGCTTGAATCCTTGCAGGCTCTAGCTTAGATGGATCCAAACGCTGAGAACTCGCTACTCCCAAATGCAGCAATCCCCCCTCGCCGAGCTAGTCTTCTTACTGAAATCTGTCAAGTGTATGATGAATTTTTCTTGGCTACTGCTGAGGACTCTCCCTTACTCGGGTTCCTACAGTCTCTACAGAAACAGCAGGTGTTACTATTGTGTATTCTCAGAAGCGAAAGGGAGAGGTCCTCCAAGCTATTATAGCTATGGCTCATCTTTTCAACATTAATCTTCCTCTCACATCTGCTAATACGAAGAAGGTGACCCTCGATCTCATTCGTAATTGTGCTCTCCAGAATTCTGCGAATGTTCAGATGGCTACTTCGATTCAGATGGATAATAGTTCTAAATCATTGATGCGTATATCTCCAGCCAAAGCACTCAAACCAGGGGCAAAATTGAAACAGAAAGACATCGCACCTATGAATGCAGAGATTTAGCATACCAGTCCCATTTTCACCATTCCTAATCCATTGAGTGCTTGGCAGGTCCCCAGGAGCCAATCGGTTCTTCAGGGCATTCCTCTCCTCCTCCCTAAGAAGCGTGCAATCATTTGATACAGGTTAGTACAACTAACTTATTTGTTATCATCAAAATCATAATGAGTGATGTGTGGAATTTATTCCAACAATCTCCCCCTTTTTGATGATGACAAATAAATAGTATCAGATGATATAAAGAGATAATATCAAGACAATTTATGTTCAAAATATAAATTACAACTTTATCTCCCCATTCTCTCCCCCTTTGGCATTATCAAAAAGCGGGGATAGAAAGGAAAAAAACTTAATAAAGTTTTGGTCCCCATTGTGTGTTGGGTCCATCAATCTTAGTATCATACATTTCTCTCGGTTTCTATACCATACCAATTTGGATATGATTGGGGGTTCCAAGATCTTTGGTTTTGGGGTACCTTATGTGAACCTTGGTTTTTGGGTAGTCTTTGCACATTTGGATGACTTCTCCAGTTTTGACCATTGTAAGGTCTTCTAGGACGATGAAAAGATTGCTTCATATGATAACATTCCCAAATAGTGTGTCCCTTCTTGTTGCAATTATTGCATACAACAATTTGAGGGATATTTTGAGTCTTCCCTTTGGGATTGGGGTTCTTAACTTGAGGACTTTTCTTTCTTGAGTAGCATTCCTCAATCGAGTGTCCGTCCTTCCTACAGTAGTTACAAAACTTATTTTTCTTTGCTCCCTTACTTGCTATCTTACTTGAACTTGACTTTTGGGTTTGCTTTGAACTCATATTCACATTATAGCCCCCCTTGTTGAAAGGTGCTTTGGAGGCATTTCCAAGAAGAATATCAAGGGTCTATTTGCCATTAGTGAAAGACTCTAAAGCTTTACACAATTTCTCATTTTCTACTTTCAAGTTGTTCACTTGAGAAGTTAGAGTTGTGTTTTGGTCTTTAAGGGTATTGATCTATTTTAAGAGATTCTTTTTAGTAGTAGCTAATTCCATGCTACTTTGGTATAGGTCTTGAAAGGCTTCTTCTAATTCTAGAAAATCCTTATCCTTATGAGATGGAGAAGTGGGGGTTACCTCATTTTCACTTTCTTCATCTTCAATAGCCACAAAAGCAAGGTTGATTTGCTCTTCTTCTTGAGATTCTTCTTCTTCATCGCTTGAATCGAAGGAGTGTTCGACTTTGGATATTTTATTGTATTTCTTTATCTTCAGACAATCTCCCCTAAAATGTCATAGTTTCCTACACTCATAGCAAACAATGTCTTTTGAAGAAGAATCATTATTTTCTATAAGAGCATTTTTACTTTTTTGGTCTCTTAAGAGTCTTCTCTTGTTGAATGTGGCTTTGCCTTTGTTCTTCAGAAACTTTGAGAACTTCTTTGAGAGATATTCGATCTCGTCATCAGATAGTTCTTCATCATCATCACTTACTTCATGGTATGATTTGAACGCTACAACCTTCTTCTTTGGTTCTTTTGGTTCAATCTCCTTGGTGTCTTGTTCGAGCTCCATCTCATGAGTTTGGAGTGATCCCAGCCATAGTTGTCATGGCGTCGCCATGGCATCCTAGCGCTGGAGAAGGTTGCATGGCGACCTACGCCATGGCGTCCCTCTTTGATTTCTTCTTCTTGTCTCTCTTTCCCTCTTCGATTTCTTCTTCCTGTCTTCGATTTCTTCTTCCCTCTTCGATTTATTCTTTCCCTCTTCGATTTCTTTCGATTTCTTCTTTCCCTCTTCGATTTCTTCTTCCTATCTTCTTTCCCTCTTCGATTTCTTTCGATTTCTTCTTTCCCTCTTCAATTTCTTCTTCAATTTCTGAATTTTCTTCTTAAAACTTGAGAAACAATAGAGAAAAAATAAAATATGGCTTGAGTATACATCTATTAAAACATTAAAAATAGAGAAAATAAAAAATTAAACATAGTCGACATGCTCGCTATGGCAACGCCATGGCGGGCAACATGTCGATATATCGACGTGACACCCCTCCACCGACTTGGATCGCCATGACGCCGTGACAACTATGATCCCAGCAGCTCATCTAGACTTAGTTTGTCAATGTCTTTGGATTCTTTGATTGCTGTAGTCTTGGGTCTCCATTCCTTTGAGAGAGATCTCAAAATCTTTCGAACGTTTTCACCATTGGAATAGATTTTTCCAAAATCCTTTCAGCTTGTTCACAATGTTAGTAAACCGAGTAAACATTGCATATATGTCCTCATCATTTTTCATTTTAAATAGTTCATACTCATTTACAAGCATATCAATCTTAAATTGCTTGACCTCTGAAGTACCTTCATAGGTAACATTGAGCTTATCAAACATCTCCTTAGCGGAGTCACACATGTAAGTTCTATTGTACTCCTTTTCTCCTAGAACACATTGAATATAACTTATAGTAATAAAATTGAGTTGAATCTTAGCTTTTTCAGCTGGGGTCCACTCTTCTTTGGGCTTGTCTATGGTATTTGGTCCATTTTCAATTACTTCTCATGCGTCAATGTTATTGGCACACACGAAGTTCTTGAAGCGATTCTTCCAATAGGAGAATCCTTCACCTTCAAAGAAAGGTGGTCTAGTGATAGTGTATCCCTCAATCCTTCGGTTGCTAGAGGATCCCATGGTCTTTAACTCTTAAATAGATTGAAAAACAATCACGGTCTTGAGCTCCCGCTCTGATACCAAATGTGAATTCTGTTGAGAAAAAGTCCTTATACATAAACTCCAATCATCTATCATGATGATATATATGTTTTGATGATAACAAATAAACCAAATTGTACTAACTCTTGTTTAAGATGTTTAGATAAGAGCATAGCACCAAGTGAGGGGGAGCACTCAATTTAAGAGATTGATGCTCAAAGCAAATTGAACCTTGTCCAATCTTTCAAGACATCAAAGAATCATGAAGAATGAAGAACAAGTTTTAAAGACAAAGATCAAGACAAGTTAGAGGAACTCACTTTGAAGACATTCATGTAAAGAAGTGAAGTTCAAGACTTGAAGAAGATTGAAGACTTAGAATTGTGCTATGTTGTTAAATCATGTGTTAAAGTCACAATCAATGTAACACACACACTCATGCATACATACATGTAGTGTGCCCTTAGGAAGTTGTTTTAGACTCTTCCCACATGGACTAAAACCAAAGAAATTGGCCCGGACTTATCCAATGGAATCGACCCAAGTCAGTCCAACCAAGGACTTAACACTTGTTCAGCAAAATAGTTGATTCGGCATATTGAATCTAGATCCAGCATACCGAATCCAGATCCGGCATGCTGAATTTCATTTTTCCTGCAAAATACAATCTCAGGGTTTTGCTCACAGAGAGCAAACGGAATGCTCTGAATCATGATCCGGCATACCGAATCACAATCCAGCATCCCGAATCATGATCCAGCATATCGAATTGGCATATGACTGTTATGAATTAGCCGTTGGTCAACGGATAGATTCCTTGATCTGGCATACCGAATTGGAAAACGACATACCGGATCAGGATAGATTTGTATCCGAAATTAGCAATGATTCTTGGATGCTTTAAGCACCTTTGCCTATAAATAGGTAAGCTAAACACAATTAATCAAAGCTAATCAAAGGCATCAAAAGGCATTACTACTTGATCATCCAAAGCATTGAAGTGTGCATTCTTCATCAAGCATTCGATCACGTACATTTCCTCACTAGCTCCTTCATCACACTTAGCATTAAGATTCAAGTTGAAAGGTAGTACTAAAGTTGAGGTAACTCCTTCTTTAGTACCATTTTATTTTATATGGTTGTTTGAGTTCTCTTGCTCGGAATCAAGAGTAGTTTGAGTCCTCTTGCTCGGAATCAAGAGTGGTGGTGAGTCCTCTTGCTCTCAATCAAGATTTGTACGAGTTCTCTTACTCAAACTCAAGATTTGTTTTAGTGGAATTCTCTCTAAGGTGAGAGGAGTGGACGTAGGCAAGTGTTGGCTGAACTACTATAAATTGTTGTGTTATCTTTGCAATTTTAATTGTCTTTTATTGATAACATTTTTATTTTAGCATAAGTTTTTTTATTCCACTACCTTCACCTATTCCCCCCCTCTAGGTGAATTCACATTTGGTATCAGAGCAGGAGCTCAAGACCGTGATTTTTATAATCCAATTAAGAGTTTAAGACCATGGGATCCTCTGCCAATCGTAAGCTTGAGGGATACACTATCACTAGACCACCTTTCTTTGAAGGTGAAGGATTCTCCTATTGGAAGAATCGCTTCAAGAACTTTGTGTGTGCCAATAATATTGACGCATGGAAAGTAATTGAAAATGGACCAAATACCATAGACAAGCCTAAAGAAGAGTGGACCCCAGCTGAAAAAGCTAAGATTCAACTTAATTTTGTTGCTATAAGTTATATTCAATGTGCTCTAGGAGAAAAGGAGTACAATAAAACTTGCATGTGTGACTCCGCTAAGGAGATGTTTGATAAACTTATTGTTACCTATGAAGGAACTTCAGAGGTCAAGCAATCTAAGATTGATATGCTTGTAAATGAGTATGAACTGTTTAAAATGAAAAATGATGAGGACATATATGTAATGTTTACTCGGTTTACTAACATTGTGAACAAGCTGAAAGGATTAGGAAAAATCTACTCCAATGGTGAAAACGTTCGAAAGATTTTAAGATCTCTCTCAAAGGAATGGAGACCCAAGACTACAGCAATTAACGAATCCAAACACATTGACGAACTAAGTCTAGATGAGCTGCTGGGATCACTCCAAACTCATGAGATGGAGCTCAAATAAGACACCAAGGAGATTGAACCAAAAGAACCAAAGAAGAAGGTTGTAGCGTTCAAATCATACCATGAAGTAAGAGATGATGAAGAAGAACTATCTAATGACGAGATACTCTCAAAGAAGTTCTCAAAGTTTCTAAAGAACAAAGGCAAAGCCACATTCAACAAGAGAAGACTCTCAAGAGACCAAAAAGGTAAAAATGCTCTTAAAGAAAATAATGATTCTTCTTCAAAAGACATTGTTTGCTATGAGTGTAGGAAACCAGGACATTTTAGGAGAGATTGCCCGAAGATAAAGAAATACAATAAAATATACAAAGCCAAACACTCCTTCGATTCAAGCGATGAAGAAGAGGAAGATGAAGAATCTCAAGAAAAAGAGCAACTCAACCTTGCATTTGTGGCTATTGAAGATGAAAAAAGTGAAAATGAGGTAACCCCCACTTCTCCATCTCATAAGGATAAGAATTTTCTAGAATTAGAAGAAGCCTTTGAAGACCTCTACCAAAGTAGCATGGAATTAGCTACTACTAAAATGAATCTCTTAAAAGAGATAAATACCCTCAAAGACCAAAACATAACTTTAACTTCTCAAGTTAACGACTTGGAAGAAGAAAAAGAAAAGTTGTGTAAAGACTTGGAATCTTTTACTAATGAAAAAATAAAATCTTGATATCTTATTTGGAACTTCATCTAAAGTACCTTTTAATAAAGAAGGGTTAGGCTATGGTTTGGATAACAATTCAAAACAAACCCAAAAGCCAAGTTCAAGTAAGATAGCAAGCAAGGGAGCAAAGAAAAATAAATATTGTAACTACTGCAGAAAAAAGGGACATTCTCTTAAGGAATGCTATTCCAAGAAGAAAAGTCCTCAAGCTAAGAAACCCAATCCCAAAGGGGAGACTTAAAGTCCAAATAGCCCTCAAATTGTTTGCAACAAAAAGGGACATTCAATTTGGGATTGTCATGATACTCGATGGAGAAATCAGTACATGGGATCAAAGAATATGAATCAAGCGTATTACAAACCTAGAAGACGTTATTATGGTGAATATCGGAGAGACCCTCCCAAAATTCAAAGACCACATAAGGTACCCCAATACCAAAGACCTTGGAACCCCCAATTATACCCAAATTGGTATGGTAACCAAAAGGTTTGGAAACTAAGAGAAATGTATGATATTAACATTGATGGACCCAACACACAATGGGGACCAAGATTTTATTAAGTTTTTTTTTTCCTTTCTATCCCCGCTTTTTGATAATGCCAAAGGGGGAGAGAAATGGGGAGAAAAAGTTGTAGTTTTCTCTTTGAACTTATTATGCAATTAATGTTATACATTTTCTTGAATATTGCATTATTTTCGGTCAATATTTGTCATCATAAAAAAGGAGGAGATTGTTGAGAAAAAATCCTCATACATAACCAATCATCTATCATGATGATATATATGTTTTGATGATAACAAATAAACCGAATTATACTAACTCTTGTTTAAGATGTTTAGATAAGAGCATAGCACCAAGTGAGGGGGAATTCAAGAGATTGATGCTCAAAGCAAATTGAACCTTGTCCAATCTTTCAAGACATCAAAGAATCATGAAGAATGAAGAATAAGTTTTAAAGACAAAGATCAAGATAAGTTAGAGGAACTCACTTTGAAGACATTCATATAAAGTAGTGAAGTTCAAGACTTAAAGAAGATTGAAGACTTAGAATTGTGCTATGTTGTTAAATCATGTGTTAAAGTCACAATCAATGTATCGCACATACTCACGCATACATACATGTAGTGTGACCCTAGGAGGTTGTTTTAGGCTCTTCCCACATGGACTAAAACCAAAGAAATTGGTCCGGACTTATCCAATGGAATCGACCCAAGTCAGTCCAACCAAGGACTTACACTTGTTCAGCAAAATAGCTGATTTGGCATACCAAATCCAGATCCGGCATGCTGAATTTCATTTTTCTTACAAAACACAATCTCAAGGTTTTGCTCACAGAGAGCAAACGGAATGCTCCGAATCATGATCCGGCATACCGAATCACAATCCAGCATACCGAATTGGCATATGACTATTATGAATTAGCCATTGGTCAATGGATAGATTCCTTGATCCGGCATACCGAATTGGGAAATGGCATACCGGATCAAGACAAATTTGTATCCGAAATTAGCAATGATTCTTGGATGCTTTAAGCACCTTTGCCTATAAATAGGTAAGCTTAATTAAGCTAAACACAATTAATCAAAGCTAATCAAAGGCATCAAAAGGCATTACTACTTGATCATCCAAAGCATTGAAGTGTGCATTCTTCATCAAGCATTCGATCAAGTACATTCCCTCACTAGCTCCTTCATCACACTTAGCATTAAGCTTCAAGTTGAAAGGTAGTACTAAAGTTGAGGTAACTCCTTCTTTAGTACCATTTTATTTTATATGGTTGTTTGAGTTCTCTTGCTCGGAATCAAGAGTAGTTTGAGTCCTCTTGCTCGGAATCAAGAGTGGTGGTGAGTCCTCTTGCTCTCAATCAAGATTTGTACGAGGTCTCTTGCTCATACTCAAGATTTGTTTTAGTGGAATTCTCTCTAAGGTGAGAGGAGTGGACGTAGGCAAGTATTGGCCGAACCACTATAAATTGTTGTGTTATCTTTGCAATTTTAATTGTCTCTTATTGATAACATTTTTATTTCCGCATAAGTTTTTTATTCCACTACCTTCACCTATTCCCCCCCCCTCATTTCGGCATGGATTTGATGGTGGACTGGAGCAGCTTATTAGGATCGTAGAAGGATCCTTTTTCCTGTCGTTTGTGCTCCTTATGGCTGGATGAGTGCTTCTCTTTGATAAAACTCAATCTCATGGTTCCTCTGTTCTGCCCAGGTAACACCGAGAGTAATTTTCTTCATTTTTTTCTTGCTTCGAGTTGAAGGTTGATGCTCTCTTAGTTGAGGATTGGATATGCATAGACTTTGAGCAGTTGTATGACTTGTTTGAAGCTTTTATTACTACTTGCAAGCCTTTGTGAGGCCTTTTAGGGACGACCTCTGGGCTGCTATTATACTCGCCGTGAAGTGTTTGATTTAAGTCATCTTAGACATTTGTCGCTAGGACTGCTTCGGCAGGTGCTATCCTAGGCTCGCTTATAGGACTTCTTGCTTGTTTGGGTTTGAGTGTGTACTCCCCACTTGCCTTTGGTGATATTGTTTATTGTTGGTATCCATCATGGCTGGTTCGGATACATCTGTGCTTGGTACTGCTGATTCTCAGCCTCCCACTGTTGCCCCTCAGTTGGCTTATGAGAGTACTCATCAACAGATTTCTTTTGTGAAGCTTGATGGTACTAATTACCTGGATTGGTCACACTCTGTGAGACTTTCCCTCGGGAGTAAGGGAAAGCTTGGATATATAACAGGTGCTATCAAGGCCCCCATGACTGGTTCACCGGCCTTTGATAAATGGGAGACTGAAAATTCTACTGTTATGACCTGGTTGATCTTCTCCATGAAGCCCGAGATTGGGAGAAGATTTATAAGGAAAGAAACTGCCAAAGCTATTTGGGACAGTGTCTCTGTGGCCTTTGACAGAGTAGGTGACACTGCCAAGGTCTATCAGCTCCATCAACGAATCCACTCATTGAAACAGGGTGACAACACTATTTCTGAGTACTAAAGTGTGTTCCTTAGTCTTGTGGAAGAGTATGATCATTACAGAGACCTTCATTTGACCAACCTAGAGGATGAAGCCAAGGTGTATCTGACTCTTGAAAAAGAGCGTGTCTTCTCTTTGCTTGGTGGTTTGAACTTTGACTATGAGCCAGTTAGACTCCAGCTGTTGGGCCGGTCTCCCCTTCCCTCTCTTAGTGAAGTCTGTAGTTACTTACAGAGTGAAGAGACCAGGCGACTTACTATGGCACCACCACCAGCACCATCTGAGAGGTCAGCCCTCAATTCTAGTTCTGTTCGAGACACCCGTGGAGGTGGTAGAGGCCCAGGGCCTAACCGTGAGGAAGCTAGTACTATAGAGATAGTTGGTGCCAGTGGAGTTGGGCGAGACAGATTTAAATGTGATCATTGTGGTCGCATTGGACACACCAAGGATAGGTGTTGGTCTCTCCATGGTCGTCCTCTTGGTATGCGTGGTCGTGGTAGCCGTAGAGGGGGAGCTCGGGCTCATTCCGCAGCGGCGACTGATGCTGATGCCCCACAGGATGACTCCACCTTTATGGATGCAGCGGTTCGCAGGGTTGTGTCACAGTTGAGCACATCTAGTATGGCTGGATCCTCATCATCCTCAGCTTCCACTGCCGTCCAGTCTTGGGTCATTGACTCGGGTGCCACGGATCACATGACTGGTACGTCTCATTATTATGATTCCTATACCATTTGCTCTGGTAAGGACAAGGTTAGGGTAGCTGACGGCTCCCTTTCCTCCATATCTGGTAAGGGTAATATCCCTATAACATCATCTATTTCACTTTCTTCTGTTCTTCATGTCCCTAACCTTATTCTGAATCTTCTATCTGTGAGTCTTCTGACTAAATCTCTTAACTGCTGTGTCACATTTTTTCCTTCTCACTGTCTTTTTCAGGATTTGGTGACGAAGAGGATTATTGGTAGTGGATGTGAGGAGAAAGGCCTCTACTTTTTTGATCCGTTTTTGCCCACAGCTCATTCCTATGTGTGTAGCCGAAAAGATAATAGTTCTGTGGATTCTGTTATGTTATGGCATCGCCGTCTTGGCCATCCATCTTTTGTTGTAATGAGGAAATAGTTGCCTCACTTATTTTCATCTATTGTCTCTTCTCATGTTTTTCAATGTGAAACCTGTATGTATGCCAAACATTGTAGGTCTTCATATCCTTATCATGGTAATAGAATTGTTGCTCCTTTTCATATTGTGCATACTGATGTGTGGGGTCCTTCCCCTACTACTTATTTATTTGGCTATCGTTACTTTGTGTCATTTGTTGATGATTTTTCATGTGCCACATGGACTGTTCTTCTGAAGCATAAGAGTGAAGTTTGTGATGCCTTTCATAATTTTTACCAAATGATTTTTACCCAATTTGAAACCCGCATCAAAATTGTGCGTTCTGATAAAGGGGGAGACTATATGTTTGGTGGCCTTCAAGCCTTCTTTACTACTCATGGCATTATCCATCAGCTAGCGTGTGTTGACACGCCCCAACAAAATGGGGTTACTGAGAGGAAAAATCGCCATCTCCTAGAGGTCACCCGTAGTCTCTTGCTTGGCATGCATGTCCCCCAGACCTTCTGGTCTACGGCTTCTAACAGCTTCCTTTCTCATCAATCGTATGCCTACCAAGCTTCTTAACTACAAATCTCCCTTGGGCATCTTATCTCCCAAGGCCTCTATTTTTTCTCTTCCTCCTAGAGTCTTTGGTTGTGTTTGTTATGTGCATGTTAACAAATCTGCTCGCACTAAACTTGATCCCAAAGCTCTTAAGTGTCTCTTTCTTGGGTACTCTTCTACTACCAAGGGATACAGGTGTTATCATCCTTCTTCCCACCGAAGTTTCATTTCCTAGGATGTTTCCTTTCTTGAATCTGTCCCTTTCTTTGTTCTTTCTCAGCATCCTCTTCAGGGGGAGAATTATGGGAGTGAACAGGCTACTAATGATTTCTTCCTTTCTCCTATACCTACATCTCCTTTTCTACTTGACATTGGAAAACATAGGACTGTAGATGTGGTTGAGATTAATGATCAACCAGGGGGGAATATAGATTTGGTTGTTGAAAGTGGTTTTGGTAAGGAGAAGGATTACCACATTACATACAAAAAAGGTGAAAGCTTACATAACACAAGAAAGAAGACCTACCAAGAGTCCTCTTCAGATCCAGATCCACATCCTGAGATTCATCCTTCTCAATCAGGTGGCATTCCTTCTCCTCCATCTGATTTGGACCTTCCTATTGGTATTAGGAAAGGAAAAAGAACTTGTACTAATCCTATATCCCAGTTTGTTTCCTATGATGCAAGTTCTCCTACAGGACTTGCCTTTATTTCTGCTCTTTCGATTGCTTTCATTCCCAAGAATCATTGATGCTATGTCTGACCCAAAGTGGAGACTAGCCATGTCTGAGGAGATGATGGCACTTGAGAAGAATGGTACTTGGCAACTTGTTGACCTTCCCAAGGGACGTGTCCCAATTGGATGCAGATGGGTCTACACAATCAAGTATAAATCTGATGGCAGTATTGAGAGCTACAAAGCAAGGTTGGTGGTCAAGGGGTACAGTCAAGTCTATGGAATTGACTATCAGGAGACATTTGCCCCTGTGGCCAAGCATAATTCAACAAGAGTTCTTTTATCCTTAGCTGCCAACAAAGATTGGCCCTTATATCAATTGGATGTGAAGAATGCCTTCCTTCATGGTGATTTGGAAGAGGAAGTGTACATGCAAACTCCACCAGGCTTCAAGATGCCCTCAGCTGAAGGGAAAGTGTGTCTCCTTAAGAAGGCTTTATATGGTCTCAAACAGTCACCAAAGGCATGGTTTGAGCGCTTTCGATAGGCCATTCTGAAGAATGGATATTCCCAGAGCCAAGCTGATCATACTCTCTTTATCAAGCGGAGTAATGGTACTATCACAGCTCTCATTGTCTATGTTGATGATATCGTGGTCACAGGAGATGATACAGCTGAGATAGGTAAATTGAAGAGCTACCTGGCACAACAATTTAAGATCAAAGATTTGGGTCCCTTGAAGTACTTCTTAGAAATAGAAGTATCAAGGACCAAGAAAGGGATCAACATATGTCAGAGGAGGTTTATTCTTGACCTGTTGACAGAGATAGGGATGTTAGGCTGCAAACCAGCTAGCTCTCCTATTGAGCAGAATCACAAACTAGGAGAGGATTGTGGTCCCTCTCTTGTTGATGCAGGGAAGTATCAAAGGCTAGTGGGGAAACTTATCTATCTCTCTATGACTTATCTATCTCTCTATGACTAGGAGAGGATTGTGGTCCCTCTCTTGTTGATGCAGTGGGAGTTGTCAGTCAATTCATGCATGCTCCCAAGAGTGACCATTTGGATGTTGTGTATCGCATTCTAAGGTATTTGAAGTCCTCTCTAGGGAAAGGATTGTTGTATGCAAGGCACAACCACTTGAGAGTGGAAGGCTTCACAGATGCCGATTGGGCTGGTTCCATTACAGACAGGAGATCTACCTCTGGCTATTGTACCTTTGTGGGAGGTAACTTAGTCACATGGAGGAGCAAGAAACAGCATGTTGTGGCCAGATCTAGTACCGAGGCAGAATTTAGAGCTATGGCACATGGAGTGTGTGAGCTCATTTGGCTGAAAAGACTTGTTCAAGAACTGGGATTTGATACTGAAGGGCCCATGAGACTGTACTGTGACAACAAGGCTGCCATCAGTATTGCCCACAACCCTGTGCAACATGACTGGACTAAGCACATTGAGGTTGATAGGCATTTCATCAAGGAGAAGATAGACTTTGGCTGTATTTGTACTCCTTTTGTGAAGACTGAGGATCAGTTGGCAGATATCTTCACCAAAGCTCTTGGCTCTCCTCAATTTAGTTCCTTCCTAAGCAAGCTGGGAATACATGATATATATTCTCCAGCTTGAGGGGGAGTGTTAGAAGTCACGTAATAGGGGTAGTTTAGGAACTAGTCTATCACTAGTTGCCTTATTATGTAATTCTTCTATTTCTTCTTTATTTCCCTTATACCTCCCTAGGGAGGTGGATGTAATTCCTATTAGTGATGATTAAATGAATATATGGTGAATGGAGAAGTCTCTCCATTTACAATTGTTACAGCCCAATACACTCTTCTCTCTTCTCTCTTCTCTCTTCTCTCTTGCTATCTTCTTTTTCCTCCAACCTCTTCCTTCTCTCTTCTTATTTCCTAAACCTATATTCTAACTAACATCCCCAGGATTTCATGTCCTCGACCAGGTCCTTTGCCTTCTGCAACTTTCCAATCTTACAAAGACCATTGATCACAGTATTAAAAGTAATAGAATTAGGAGTAATCCTTCGTCTGATCATCTCCTTAAACAGAGTCTCCACAGTTGCAACCTTACGTTCCTTGACCAAAGCATTCAACAAAGGATTACACGAAAGAATAGATAACCTAAAACCATAATCCCCTGCACGTTGAAAAGCTTCTAAGGCAGAATTCGACCTTGAATTCCTCACATAAGCCAATATCAACATATCAACAATGATCATCGAATTGGAACGGAAGCCATTACTCAATACTGCAATCATATGGAAGAAAGAAACGTTGAAGTGCCTCTCACTCTTAACAAAAGAATCAAGTAATGACCTGATTTCCCCATATTTCTTTGCATTTGCCAGCAAGTGCAGTACTCTACAACAGTACGAGAGTCAAAATTCTATCTCTGACCACCGAAAGTACCTAAGGACAATCTCTGGTTCTGCTTCTGATTCAAACAAAAGTTGCAGAAATCTGTTGGGATTTGTTTCTCTAACTAGGCTTCTCAAGTCACGCCAATGTTGTTTTCTCACGAGTTCAGAAACCCTGGATCGATTAAACCCATCTGACTCAAGACTTTTGTCCCTCAAACATGAGTGAGAGAATCTTCTGGGAGTTTTGGGATGATGATCGAGTACAGAAGCTCTAACTATAGAATAGTTAGACCTACAATGACATGGAAAGCTCATGCTACATCAATTTCTTTTTCCTCAATGAGAAATGGAATGCCAGACAAAGGTGAAATCCAATGAGAAAAGGAACACAGTAGAGGCAAATGCAAGCCCTAGGGTTTCCAAGCTAATCAGGAGAGGCTCTATTCGAAAAATCAACATAAAAGCCTTGTACTCACTCGGCTAAACACAGATGAAATCCAAAGACTTAAAACTCACAAATCAGCAATAGAGTTTCATTAGAGTGAGGTTAAGGAAACGAAGCATATCACATCGACTTCCTTCCTACACAATTTAAAAACAGAGAAATCAGGAGAAACACTCGAGTGGAGATACCTGATTCAGACTGCAGAACTAACGAACAGTCCACCGGCGGCAAAAGTTTGAAATTAATAGAAGGGGATGGAATTTAGCAGAGAACAAAGAAAACTGAAAGGTTTCCTTGTCTTGATTTTTAAAAAAAATTATCTTTTCCGCCGCCGGTGTAGAACCGTATAGGCTAGACTGCTTGAGAGTAAAAAAAAAGAAAAGAAAAAAAAGGGAAAATTATGTTTTCCACCCCTGTAGTTTGAATCTTTTACGTCTACCACCCCTGTAAATTAATTAATTATGTCCATACCCCTTAGTGCTAACTTTGTTAGTTTTAAATTGAAAAGATAGTATTGCCCTTCCATATTCCCTATTAATTTGAAAAGTCAGTTTTACCCTTCCCTATTCTCTATTAATAAACTAACCCCGGATCCAGACCTTCTACGACGACAACCACCTTCTCCGGTGATCCAACAGTTACACCGCTGCCAGCCCCACCCCAATCTCTTCCTGCGGGATCCAAAATCCACCCCTGTTACACGCTCCTCCCTACCTCTACTCGCCCCTGCAAGAGTTGGGAGCCACCAATGCATTAGAATAGATATAGAAAATAGGGAGAATGTTCTCTGTGCCGGGGGTGTAGGCTGCGTCGGGACACATGGGCATGGGCACAATGACCACCCTACCCCCTAAGTGCCAGGCCCATGTGTCTGGGCGCTGCCTGCACTGCAGCACAGAGAACATGAGCCCTAGAAAATAATTGCTTTTGGTCTTGGCTCTTACCAAAAAAAAAAAAAAAGTTGTTTGTCTCAGCGCCGATGGTGGCAGTGGACCAAAGGAGGAGGAGAAAGGGTAAAAGGGTCATATCACAAGGACCCAGGGTTAGTTTGGGTATTAATATTACTAACCCACATCACTACTTGACTGTTCTAATCTAACGATAAGGGTACGGTTGTTAGGTTTTTCCAAAATACAGGGGAGGTTTTTAAAATAGATGAATTTATAGGGGTGGTAGACGTATGGTAAATGTAATTTTCCCAAAAAAAAAAAATAGTGTAAAACCCAAGGTTTTAAAACTCAAGTTTCGACTAGGTTTCGACCAGCCAGAAAACGAGTTCGTCTCGGTTTCGACCATATCTCCGTCAAAACTTGGGACTTTCTCTAGGCTAACTCGAACCTTGGTGAGTTGTTTTTTTTGCCCTGATTCTTGTTGTGCTGCCTATTTTTTACATTTAAAACTCAATCCATGCATTAGATTCACATAGAGAACACTAAAAATATTACTTGTGGTTTTGATCCAAGTTTGATACTGTATATTGTTCTTGGACATGATATCAAATAAGGTTTGATCGGAACATAACTCCTTCAATATAAATGAGATTTAAGCAATCTTGAATTTGTTAGAAAGCTATGTTTTGATAGCTTTCCAATAAATTTAAGCAATTGAAGGAGTTATGTACCGGTCAAACTTAATTTGGTGTGCGCGAATGCTGTCAAAATCGCTCTGAATGAAAATATGTTTTTGGACATCAAAACAAATGAATATTTTATCGCGCTTTTGGTTTTTAGCAATGTTTTACCATATTAAGATTTATGAAATTTTTAGATTTGAGAAAACCCTTAGCACTAGAAAGTTGAAAATTGCACCTACCGTAAAAAAACTAATTTTTGTTCTTGAACTGGGGGGTTGACTTTTTTTCCTTTTGGAATTTGATTTTTTTAACTATTTTTATTGGATTCAAATAGGGGGTATTTGCTTATTTATGAATAATATCTTAAGCTTAAATGATATTAGGCATAACTAAGTGTGTCCTGGTTTTTGCATAAATACCTCTCCTAGTTTCGAGCCAGGTTTCCCCTAGTTTCGATGGGCATATGTGTCAAAACCACCGAAATATGGTCGAAACCAGGGAAACCCAGTCGAATCCAAGGATTTTATAAAATCCCCTTTTAACTAGTCTCGAAAACCTGGGAAACCGAGTTAACTCGGTGGTTTCGACAGGTTTCAGTCGAGTTTTTGTTCCATGGTAAAACCTAGTCATGCCGGTATGTCTCTCTTTCACCCCGTATGGAAATTACCTCTCTACCCTCCCCATCCCCAGCCCAATGGCTACTAACTCAAGCAAACTAGTGGCGTGTCCAACCCTCTCCAAAAAAAATAAAAAAGTCAGGTAGACTTATTATATTTCATAAGGGGAAGGGTTTCCTATGGGGGAGTGTGGCTCTTGTGCATACGGGGCTAATGGAAGTGCACACGGGAGCATCAGGCAGCCTAGCAATCATTTCCCCCTTTCATGGTTTGGTGGGGTGGTCATTTTGCCCCTCCCTTTGTGTCTAGGTGTGGGTGGAATACTCCTCCCTACAAGAAACATTTCTCCATTTCATAATGGGAAAAGGTTGGGCACATTGCCATGGTGCCCAACACGGAAAGACCTCCTTTGGAAAGAACCTGACGACATAGTGGCATTGGCCGAGGTGATAAAACCCATGGCCGAGCTCCTATAGTTAGAAGAATTATTTACTCTCTCTCGGCCCTATTCATACCCAAGGAAGTGGGGGGCATCTGATACGCATAAAAATCGTCCACTAATGCATAGGTGACACGTAGCAGAGGAGACTGAGATCTGAACTTCCCATAACTGGAATATACCTATTGGAACTGGACTCTCCACAATACAAGGAAACCATCTACATGGAAACCTTTCCTACCAAGATTCTCCTCGCATATCCGCTTCCATTCAGGACTTATATCAGGTTCACCTTCTTTTCAGGGATCTTCTACTAGGAATCAAACTTTTCCACCGTCTATCTTATATAAGTAGGGAGCTAAAACACCAGGTATAGGATATTCAATTTCACGCACAAATTTCTTCAAGTTATTGTTCTTTCAACATCCCAGTTGTTGCTCTAAGTTCTGACTTAAACATCAGAGAGTCCTCCCCGGAGTCTGCTCTAGTCCTCTTTGTTGTTCATGCTAATATTGGTCTACTGTGTGCAGGTCTCCGCGTTGGTGTAGAATTCAACGACAACAATAACTAAAAAGTTTCTCTGATTCTTTGTTAATATGGACCAAATTCTTGAAAATTAAAAATGCCCTGAAAATATCATAATTATGAAGCAGAGACATGGAAGCATACATTTGAGTGTGGAAAATATACTTGATTAATAATTCGAATTAGAAATGTGAAATCATTCTTAAGAGTGTCATTTACCTTAACCTAGAGAAGGTCATAAAACAAGGAGTCCTATGCTACCAACAGCTGCCTAGTGCAGTTGGTGAGCTGTGGTGCGCTTCATGCCCATGCTCACCAGGAGGTCTCGAGTTCGAGTCTCCTGGCTCGTACCTTCCCCCCTCCCTATCCCCCCCCCTAAAAAGTAATTATTTATAAAGCTCCCATTTCCAAAAAAAAAGAAAGACATACATATATTCCAATCTATTATCATTAACTTCCATTTCCTGAAATCCCACAAACCCACAAATAAGAAATTCCAAACATGTTAGCATGTAGGACACAACATGATGGCCAATAGACTAGCAGCATATTAGCAAAATTTAGTATGCAGAGAGTATCAAACTTTGATGTAGGGAGCTTTAAAAAAAAAAAGAAAAAGAAAACAATCAGATAAATGTTTTAATTCCTCTTATTAATTAATTAGAGGTAACGAAGAATGCAGTCCCAAGGAATTAAATTCTAATCCCATAGCTAAAGCTAGTTCAGAACTAGTCAAATTCAGCACCATAAGTTTCTTCAGCATGTGTGGCAAGAGAAGAATTTTAGATTGTTTCGTAATAAGACAAGAACAAGACCCCAAGTTGTTGCTGCAATTAAAGAATATGTGTTTTCTAGGTGTGCCTCCATTTCTCTTACTGGGACTTACACCCCTAGAAATCAGTTTCTTGTTGATAGTTGGGGAATTAATGAGCATTGGATTTCTACTGTTCCGAAGGCATGTTCATGGTTTTGACCTCTTCAATGTATGTTTGCTTTGCATTGTGATGGTTCTCTATCTTAAGAAAATGCGACTTATGGAGGGCTGATTCGTGATGCTATGGGTCTCCTCATTATTGCTTTTGCAGGTGTGAGTGTAGATAGATCTGTACTTTCTATGGAGTTGTTCGCTATCTTCCGGGGTATGACTTTATGTATTAAAAAAGGTTTCTATGACGTGTCCATTCGGTCAAATTCCAAATTGGCTATGGACTTACTAAATGGAAAGATTAAAGATCCTTGGGCATTACAATGGTTGAAGAGCAAAATCCACCATTTGAGTGCCTCTCTTTCTTCGATCGGTGGAATATAAGCATGTGTGGAGGGAGGTGAATCAACCAGTAGATTACATTGCTTCCTTACGTACGGGTGATGTGGAGACTATTCTACAACCGGTTGACTTCCCGGAGGATCTTTGTAAATTGGTTAAGGGGGATGCTGATTTCTGTATCTACTATTGGTTGTAACTTCCTTGTTTTTGGCACTTTGGTTGATGCAGGGCCTGTCCCGTTTTAGTTAGGGGCCTCCCATTTACCTCTTTAAGCCTATTTTAAAGGGGTTCAGGTGGCTTCCTATTTTTTTTGTATATTTATTTTTTCATTTTTCATTTTTTTAATATAATTTACTTATCCAAAAAAAAAAAAAACTTGGACCCCCTCTCAAGTCCACTATACTCTGCAGCTCTAGAAGCTAGTTGTTCAGCTCACCCCTTGGGCATATTGGTAGTCTCTTCAAACGCACTAACCTCGATCACTCCAATAATAATATTTTCAGTGTTCTGCCTCCCTTAAGTAAATTAACCAACCTTCACTTGTTACGCTTCCATACCAATGAAATCAGTGGTAGGCTTCTTTAGAAATAGGGAGTATGAAGAATCTAGTTAAATTAAAGATGTAAACAAATAGAATTCGGTCGGATAGTGGCATTATCATATTCATATCCGATTATATTCGGACGGATTCGGATAATATCTTATTAGTTTTCGGACGGATTCGGATAATTTTCGGATAGTGATTTTTTGTCCTAAATAGATATGAATGCAGATCGGATACAAATTTTCTACTATATATTCACATCTTTACCATTTTGTTGATGAGGGTTAGGGTTGAGACTTGAGAGTTCAACAACTACCCTTTCTTCTACTCTTCTTAGTCTTTGATTTTCTTACACTTTTTACTTTTGATTTTATCTTGAATTTATTTTAATAGATATGTGATTCCATGTATCACTGTGTATAAAATAATATATATAAACCAATAGAAAATATAGAAAAAGAATCACATTATCTTAACTTATAAAATTATAAAAATAAGAAAACAATAGACGGACACAAAGATATATTTCAGACATTTTATTACCATCGGATTGCTAAATGAATCGGATAATAATCAGTTGGATAGGGGGATTATCATATTCGTATCCGATTAGTTTTTGAATTCTCCTAAACGGATACAAACACAGATCGAATACGGATTTCTGAATATCAGTTGACATCCTTATGTTAAATTATCAATAGGTTGGAATAAATTCATTGGTACAATCCCCTCTATCCTTGCTAATTTAAGCAGCCTTGAATATCTATACCTCAGTGACAATGAATTCAATGGTTCAATACCCTCAGAAATTGCAGATATGGAAAGTCTAGTTGACTTGGAACTAGAGCACAACAACCTCAACGACTCTCATTCTTTGACTAATCTAAATAAACTGGAGAATCTCTGTATGTATGAGAATCAATTATCTAGTCCAGAGCCATAAAAAATTGGAAATATGGAAAATCTGGTTGACTTGGAGCTTTCTCACAACAAACTCAGTGGTCCAATCCCTCATTCTTTAGCTAATTTAAGTAGACTGGAGAAACTCTTTTTGTTTGACAATCAATTATCTGGACCAGTGCCTTAAAAAATTGGAGATATTGAAAATCTGGTTGACTTGGATCTATCTCATAACAAACTCAATGGTATGAATGTAAATGGATAACCGAAAATCTGAATCTGATCCACATCCGTATCCTTTTAGGGACATCCGTATTCGTTTAGAAATATTCGGAAAAAAATTGAATACATGGATAAAAATCCATCCGGAAAAAAATCTGATTACTTAATAATAAAAAAATTAAGTAAATAATGATCTTGAGGGTTTTTGAAGATTCAACAGGTTCTAGAATATGAGGAAAAGAGAATCATTATCTAAGAGATATGGATTGAGAGTGAATTGTATCCACTAGGGGGAGGAAGGTCCGGGTTACACAAGGTAGAGATGTAAACGGATCGTCGAAAATTCGAATTCGATTTGCTTTCGAATCAATCCAAATCCGTTTAAAGGTTTGCAATGGAACTCTTCTAAGTTTTCTGAAGAAGAATGGACAGGTTGCAGGGTTCTCAGATTTGGGGATTTTTAGTTTGGTTTGAGTGTTAATGGTTTGGTTTGGGTGAGTTTGAACCGGTAGGTGGGTTTGTTTTGGGGTTCATAGGTGGTTCAAAAAGGTGTCATGTGTTTTTCAAAATATTTTGAATTTATTCAATATCATCCGTTGGATGCCGGTCAGGCCAGGTGGCTCACTGTGAGCTACTAGAAGTAGGATGGAAGTAGGAATTTTGGAAGTAGAGGGTTCGGATCCGGTGTAGGTTCATCACCCTTAGTCTGACTGACCACTAGAAAACACATCTGATGATATTGGAACATTACTAGTTGACTGACGAGTGTTGGTACTAGACTCCTCTTCAAATAATTTCTACAATCTGTCCCATATAAGAATGCAAACGCCGAGTGTTTTATCGGCCATTCATGTAGGGGACTTTCAGTCTATTCTTAACTATCTACTCATTACTCACAATTTTTTGTCATAATTTGGTATAGTATTTCTAATTCAAAGCAAAGCAAAGAGAGAAAAAAAATAATTCAATCCTTCCCACCTCAACTATATATGTGGCTTTCAGCCTAAAGAACTACGCCATTATCCTTGTTGACGGTTATTTCTCTCATTCACATGGATTTATAAAACATCAATCCTTCCCACCCCCATTAAATCCTTGGGTTGTCTACGGAATCTAAGGCTGTGTTTGGTATGCATTGTTAGAATGCATTCTAGGTTGATTTTGCATTCTTGAACGATAAAAACAAATATTTTTATCATCTGAGAATTCAAATCGACTTATAATGCATTCCAAGAATGTATACCAAAGGCTGCAGATCGAGTATTTACATTTACTTTTCAAAATCGAAATCATTGTCTTTCCTTGAAATCTTTCCATAATTCTTCCACTTGTGCTCTTTGTCATCTCCAACATGCTCTGGAGATCGACATAACAAACAAACATCACAGAAGCATAGTCAACTTGCCACACTTGATCTTTCATGCATGAACATACAAAATAAACAAAATTAAGAGAGAAAAAAATTAACAAATAGAATAGCTTCTTCTTTTTTTGTAAGGATGAAATTAATTTAAACTGTTCCAAGATCTGTTTGTTAATAATAATAATAGCCCATGGTAGCAGGATCTGCTAGGTAATCCCTCAGTTCAGATACATTAATTTTCCTCTAAGAGAAGTGCTAGCCTCTTACATGATCAGTAGAAGAGAGGTGTCCTTTAAATGTGTTCGTATCTGGAATTAATAATTGGGTAATTTACACATAACACCCCTGAGGTTTGACGAAAGGATAATTTTATCCCCCAGTTTTGAAAAATTCTGTGTACCCCCTTGAGGTTTACAAACAGTAACAAATAAGCCCATTCCGTCAGTTCATGACTAACAATGTTAAAAATAAGAGGTGAACTGACAAAATTACCCTTGTAAAAAAAACAAAAAACCTGCAACTCATGGAAGATGAGTTGCAGGTTTCAAACCCCTTCAACCCTTAAGAAATTTAGGGTTTCAAATTGGGAAAAAAATCCCAAATCAGGGTACCCTTCTTTGCAGAAGGACACGGCAGGAATCACACACTCTCTCTCTGCAAAGAAGACTCCCCAGAAACCTGCTCAGATTCCTGAAGAATTCACTCTATGGCCTTTCTCCTGCTTCCTGCTTCTCTTCTGTAGGGATCGAAATTCGAAGAAAGATCAAAGAAACAACAATGGCATTCCGAATTGGTGGCCTGGTTGAAATCTGCAGCAAAGAAGAGGGGTTCGTGGGTTCTTACTACTCTGCAGAGATTATCTTTCCAGTCGAAAAGACTCATTTCCTGGTAGAATATAAGAATCTTCTAGCCCAAGACGGGAATCGATTGTTGAGAGAGATCGTCCGTGCTGATGAAGTAAGGCCTTATCCTCCTGCAATTCAAGTTTCTAAGTTTGGTCTGTTCGACAGAGTGGATGCCTACAACAAAGATGGATGGTGGGTTGGAAGGATCACTAGAAAAAACAAGTCCAGGTATCATGTGTACTTCGAAATCACTGGAGAAGAAATTGCCTACTCAGTTTCTCAATAGAGAGTTCATCAGGAGTAGAAAAATGGCAGATGGGTATCTTCTCGATAAAGTATGGTGGTTGGTCATTTTGTCTTTCTTCACCCCCTCCGTATTTTAGCTTCTTTGGCACATTCTTTTGGCTTCTTGAATCACATCGATGCATCAAGGGGTCTTTGGATTTTGATACTTCATCTTGTGCTTTTCCGTAACAAAGTTTTTCAATTCATTAGTTTGCAAGACTGATTGCCTCGTCATTGCTAATTTGTTCTTGATCTAGTATCTCTTCTCTCAGGCCCCTGAAACTATTTGGTTCCACAGCAAAGATAGAGAGGAATGAAGGAGGTGGAGCTGTAGAATGCAGAAAGGGTTTTGAAACCTGCAACTCATCTTCCCCAAATCGATTGGGGAAGATGACTTGCAGGTTTTTTTTTTTTTTTTTTTTGCAAGGGTAATTTTGCCAGTTCATCTCTTATTTTTAACACTGTTAGTCATGAACTAATGGAATGGGTTTATTTGTTACTGTTTGCAAACCTCAGGGGGTACGCAGAAATTTTCAAAACTAAAGGATAAAATTATCCTTTCGTCAAACCTCAGGATGATATATGTAAATTACCCTTAATAATTCATGTCTAGGGGTCTTACATGAAAGAGAAGAGAGCCAAATACAGCCAAGGATAACTTGCCAACGAATTGCGATCATGCAACGAGAGTGCCCACACCCATCATCTATTAATTAATTGGATGAATACAGACGGCGGCAAATCATCCTTGGCTGCACTCCACTCTCCACCTCTTCATATGCAAGGCCTTTGGACCCATGATCACCATTGACCACAACTATTATTGAAGACCCATCCCACCCCGAGTAGGGATGGTAAACGGATCGGATTCGGATCGGATGTGATCGGAGCCGGATATTCCTGGCCGGTCGGATACCTCTAAACGGATTCGGATGCGGATCGGATTCGGATTTTTGACCATCCGTTTACATCTCTGCCTTGTGTAACCCGACCTTCCTCCCCTAGTGGATACAATTCACTCTCAATCCATATCTCTTAGATCATGATTCTCTTTTCATCATATTCTAGAATCTATTGAATCTTCAAAAACCCTCAAAATCATTATTTACTTAATTTTTATTATTAAGTATTCGGATTTTTTTCGGAGGATTTTAATCGGAGTATTCGGATTATTTCCGGATATCTCTAAACGAATACGGATGCCCCTAAGCGAACACGGATGCATTCGGATTCGGATTTGTTATCCATTTACATCCCTAACCCCAAGTCTCTATTGATCCATCTCATTTCAGTGTTTCATATCATCATCATGTATATAAAGGCAATTAATAAGGTTAGTAAGTCATTCCTTGGACGATAAATGCATGAGGGATGCTCATATTCTTAGCATTAGTATGATAAACTGAATTGGGTTCCATCACAAGTTCCAATTGAAGCAACTGACTTTCATGTCAGCCAAAGGAAATGACTTTCTTTTCTTTGAACCACAAAATCATTCAGAGTGAGAATAGATATGGGCATGGAGATTAGATGCTATTAGGGATGTAAATGGATAACTGAAATTCGAATCCGAATCCGAATCCGCATTCGTATCCGTTTAGAGGCATCCGTATTCATTTAGAGATATCTGGAAAAAAAAAAAAATCCAAACACTCCGTTAAAAATCCATTTGAAAAAAAAATCCAAATGCTGAATAATAAAAAAATTAAGTAAATAATGATTTTGAGGGTTTTTGAAGATTCAACAAATTCTAGAATATGAGGAAAAGAGAATCATTATCTAAGAGATATGAATTGAGAGTGAATTGTATCCGCTAGAGGGAGGAAGGTCTGGGTTACACAAGGCAGAGATGTAAATGGATCGTCGAAAATCCGAATTCGATCTGCATTCGAATCCATCCAAATCCGTTTAGAGGTATCTGTATTTGGCTAGAGAATATCCGAATCTGATCACATCCGATCTGTATCCGAGCAGGATCCAATCTGTTTGCATCCCTAGATGCTATAGGGTTTTTTGGGAGCATTGCAACTCTTGGGAATTTATAGTCAACAATCAACATGTAAAATTAAATTAACAAAAACTGATTAATTTGAAAGAAAGAGTTCGATTGAGGTGCAACTATGGAAAAATATGATGATATGAAGTAAGAACATTACATCAAGGTGTAACACAAAATTGATTGTGGGATTAGAAGGGGTCCCAAAAGATTGAAAATTTTATGTTAAAAAAAAAAAAGAAATTGTAAAGGAAAATGAGAAGGAACCATTGAAGAAATAGTCTATTATTAATAGACAAGCTAGCTAGCTCCTAGTTGTGTTTATATCTCTTTTTAACACATTCTGTCCATTGTCATTCTACTTGTTTCATCATTCTCATCCATTGGTACATCATGAATTGATAAGTCTCTCATATGAGATTTCAAACCATAATTTAGTAGATCAAAGCTTCCTCCTCCTCTTCTACTAGTTCTGCTTTGATTACATAGTTGTCTTTGTTGTTGCAACACTAAAATAGAAGATGTAGTACCAAAATCTGGTGAGGCCAACATATCTCCTATTAGTCCAAGTTCTGGGCATTCATTCCATTCAGTAAGCCCTAAGAAAACTGGTGAATTCCTCCCTTGTCTTCTCCCTACAATTGTAAGATCATTCCCTTCCTCTAGAATATCTCTAATCAGAACTGCTAATTTCTCCCCATCTGTAACCTCTTCCTCTCTATATTCCATCTGTTTATTCATCTCATTGATATGTTGATATCTTTCCATCTTCTTCTTACTGATCATATTAATATCATTCAAGAAAATGACTGTGACTTTAACATGTCGATGAAGGGCTATACGCGAACCATAGGCAAAAGCTTCATCATCATCAGGTCCACCAATTAAAAGAACAACAACTCTGTAGATGGAAGCCCTACTTGTAACAACAGAAAAATGACCAGCTTGTATTATTATTCCGCGATCAACTAATATACCAACAGAACAAGGTGCCCTCTTTAGAATGTTTCTGTTCATAGCCCTAAGACCACAATTCACAGAGTTAATACTACCATCTATAGCCCATTCTTTATGAAATGGAACTATTATGATAGTTGCTCTCTTATCACATGCAACTTGACATACATCATCATGCATTGTAGCAACATGAGATATGGCAGTGAATTGTTGAATGTTTATGGAATCTTCATTCAATAACTTGTATTGCTTAAAAGCATTGAATATCATTTGATCTGATCTAGAGGAGAAGATGCATGAATTAGTAATATTAATATTATTGGTTGTGTGGTTGTTGTTGTTGTTGTTGTTGTTGTTGTTGTTGCTGCTGCTGCTGCCATTATTATGTGAGGGTTGTGCTTCTTCTTCATTGTGACCTACTAGTATAGGAGAAGCACGACCCACTAGTTCTACTAGTCTGAGAACTATTATAGAGATAGGATTCTCTCTGTTAGCATGTGAAACTTCTATAAGGTTGATCATGGTAGGTACATTCTCTTGTTTTCGAATGCAAACCAACATTCTAAGATCAGAATTGAGTTTCATGTCTTGTATGGTTCTTCTATTTGTTGGTGTATAACTTTGTGAAGGATCATGAAGGAATCTCAAAATTGGTGTTGTGATTCCTGTTATCAGTAGAATTGTAAGGAGAGCAGTTGCATACTCTTCATCATCAAATATCTGTATTGGCACCACACAAAAAAAAAACAAAAAAAAAAACAATAAGCATCATTAAATGTTAATATCAAAGAGAAGAGCAAACTGCTTGCCAATTTAAATCCTTATTTCGGATCATTTATATATAGAGAAAGAGATCGCTACTTGGTCGTGTATAGTCCTTGCACTAGCACAGGGGTCAATGAGAGCAAGTGCAAGGGCATCAATACAGAAGGGATTTTGGCGTAGGAGCCATAAGACCACGCAAAATTCTTTTTGCCATATAGGGCAAGTATAAATTTGTTTGCTATATCATCATTTGTCAATTGGAAGAAGGAGACAATTGTGTTTGGTCCACAATGAGAGATTTCTTTTAGCAGTGTTGAGAATTTAGTCCCACATCGGCTACTAATTTAGTCCTAATTTATACAACAAGGAGCCCCTCCACCTATCAGTTCGAACTTTTGAGAGGGAAACTGTACATGGTATCATAGCTGCCCCATACACAAAGAAGGTAGTAGAAAAATTAGAATTAAAGGATACCACTTTTAAGTGTGTGTGTGAAAAAGTGTATATTCCCATTTTGATGATACCTAGACATGCTCCTTATCTAAAAATGGAAAATTCTCTACCAAATTAGCTACAAAACACCCAAACCTTCTATATTGCCTAATCCTTTGATTAGCCAATGGTGGGATTTTTTTTGAAAACTTAACTTACATCCGCGATTTAAAATATTCTTTTGCCGTGTCTTAAATGCAGGACTCCCTGTCAGAGATTCGCTTTCGAAATGGATACATGTCGAACCTTCATGTGTATTCTGTGGCTTTCACAACGAATCACTTTGGCATCTTTTTATATGTTGTGATTGGATTAAGCGAATCTGGGCTTCTGGCCCGTTGGATTGAGAATTGAGCACTTGTCTGCTCCCTCGCTCACCTGCTTGTGTGCATCCCTACTTGGCTCCAGGGCCATGAACAAACAGTCTTTATGTTGGTTTTTTTCTATTTTTATTATAACTTGTTATCCTGTTTGGTTTGTACGTAACAAAGTCATCAACGATGGTATTAAGGCTAACCCTCTAATGGTCATACATTATGTTAATCGATGGATTTCTGACCTTAATTTGACCCCACTTTCTACTGATCCACCCATAATAACAGCACATCACACACCTAGCCCACCTATACATTGTCCCATTAATGTTGCATCTATCACTAACTCCACAATGGACCCTGGTTTGCTGGTTGCAGGAGTTTTTGATCCCGAACTTGGAATAGCCAAGTGGACTTTCTACATGTTCATTAATGGGCAAAGAATAGTAACCAGAACCGGTCGAACAACATCTACGGATGACATGGAGACAGAGCTTTGTGGCATTCTACAAGGATGGAAGACTGCGGTTGCAAAACATATCAACTTAAAAGAGATATGGTGCTGCAACAAGAAACTTTTTGACCTTTTTACTAATCAAACCTCTCCCTCAATACCGTGGAACATTTTACCGAGTTTTTTGGATTTTGCTGATCTTACACAGAACTTCTCAACCCTTACTTTTAGATGGTACAACCCCCACCCAACTGTAAAAACTTCCGGGTTTTGTTGAACTTTAATATGTGCTCTTTCTCATAAAAAATAAAAAAAAAAAGGATACCACTTTTATATGTTTTCTCTTAAAGGGGTAAAAAATTTGCAAAATTAATTAGTTAGGGTCCAAAGGATATACTTGATATGTGAGCATGAACTTTAGGTTCTGTGCACACTCAAGTAACAAATCAGAGCTTTGACAAATGAATCAAAGACCCTGGGAGAGTGAGGCATGCATGGGCATATATTAATCTAGTAGATCTAGGTAATTTTCCCAATCTATCTAAATTTGATACATGCCTAATCTAGATTATAGCCTCTCTTTTCAATGGTAAAAATATATACATAAACTGTCCATGTGGCACAATGAGGGTAAGGGTATCAATGGGCCGGGATGGGCCAGCGTTGCCCTAAACCCTAGCCCAACCCTAGGAGCCAACCTAAACCCAAGTCCAAGCCCAGCCTAACCTTGGCACCAGTAAATGGAAAAAGATTTGCTACTACCTAAGCTGCTTGCAACCAAAGAAATGGAATCTAGAAACGTATTTAGGAAAATACTTAAACCTAGGAGGGTATTGTGAAACCAAAGGGAAAATGAATTATTCTATTACTTTAGCTACGAGCCCGGATAACAGGAATGTTCCTGCAACCTGGGTACCAGAAAAAATTTCGTCCACAAAAAATGCCACTAATCATGGGGTGGATTTAGTCGATCCTTTGAATCCAACAATATTTTTACATTACTACCCTATTAGAATTATGGGAAAGAGAACGCTACTTGGTCGCGTCGTGCATTGCGCAGCCCCTACACCCAGACACAAGGCCATGTGAAATGATCGCTGGCCATGCCCTTAGGAATTTTTGCCTTTCCCTGGGAACATGGGGGTCATTTCACACAACCCAGCCCAGTGTTTGGGTGAAGGACCTGCGCATCGCACGCAACCAGGTAGTGTAGTATTCTTTCTCAGAATTAGAGAAAAAGATCTCCACTTGGTGATGTTTCCTACGCCCTCTCAGAGATCGCGCATCGTGAGATGACGCCTCTGCCCCTAGGTAGATACCTAGGCGTGCTCACCCATTGAGCCAGACGCTTGTGTAGAGACCATATGACCAAGTAGAGATCTCTTTCCCATAGAATTAATTAGCTAGTTTCATTTTTATTTTTTTTTCAAGAAATCCAAATAAGAAACAGATCGAGATGATGAGCATAAGGGAATATACATACTTACCTTTGCGTTATTCAATATCTTAAAAGTGATGAGTTCTGCTATGCCTCTATTGTTGAGCATGAGTCCCACCACCACACCATCTCGAATTGGTATATTGTAGTAGAGAGATGAAAAGAATACCGCAGTCATCCTTGACAAAAAACCAAGCAATGCAACAATCCCCACAACCCCTGCCACCATTGGCCTTATTATAGACAAGTCTGCGTGTAAACCACACATAAGGAAGAAAGATGGAAGAAACACAGCAGAAACCATTGTATCAAGTTTCTGATCTAATGCTGAACCCAATGGTGGACCTTTTGGTACCACCAATCCAAAAATCAATGGACCCAACATAACATTTTGGCCGGTCAGCAGACTTATAAATCCAGTTATAAACGTCAACAACAATACAGCACAAAAATGTGAATCTTTCACTGGTTTTGCATCAGAAATCTGATTATTTACCCAATTCATCAATGGCCTTAGAACCAAGAAAATAAAGGCAACCAATGCTAATGCTGAGAATACAGCCCATAACGGTATCAAAGAAGAACCAGCTCGAGAAATTCCAAGATTATAAGCAAACAATGTAACTGAGATACCAGCTAAATCAGCATAAACTGATGAAGATACTGCAAGGCGACCAAGATCAGTATTTAGGGTTTTGAGTTCAGTGAGAAGACAAGTTACAACAACGAATGGTACGATACATTGTGATATGGCAATGTAAGGTAGTGAATAAAACAAATGTGAATCTGAAGGGACATATTGTCTTAAAACGAAGGAGATTATTAAGCATAAAGCCACTGGAAGAAGAACGGTTGAGAAGCCTATAACTATGGCTTTCCTTCCTGCTTGTTTAACTATAATCAAATCCATCTTTACACTAAAAAGAAAAATGTATATCATTACACCAAACCATGCTATTGTATCAAATACCAATTTAGCTTCTTCAGGGAATAGCATTGCTGCTACATTCTTATCGCGACACAGACCTGTAGGGCCTATTATTATACCTGCCTGCAAAACAGAGAATGATTGAAAAATGGGCAATTAATTTTCAGGCAAAACAGAGAGGGGAGAGAAACAGAGAAACAGAGAGAGAGAGAAAGAGAGATTACATACAATGATCTGAGAGATGATGAGAGGTTGGCCGAAAGGCTGGAGAAGGAGAGATATGATTCTAGTGGTGATGCAAATTACAGTGACTTGAAGGATGAAAAGAGGAGCTGCGAAATACAAAGGGTTATCTCCATTAAAAACACCTTTGGAGTTGATGGAACGTAAGGAGGTGCATATTAGTGAATGATTTGGTAATGGCATGGCCAAAGCAAGTTTGGAGAAAGAACAAGCAGAGATAGAGAGAGAGAGAGAGAGAGGTAGGAGAAAGGAAGAGGAAACTTAAGGGTGAGATTTTGTGTGGGAACAGAGAGAGAGAGAGAGTGAAGGACCAGCGAAATAAGAGGTCTTGCAATATCCTTGACTCCAACTGTAACCGTTAAAGGTATTGGTCGTTTCCTTCAACTAACTTAGACCACAAAAAAAAAAACTGAATATGAGAGGGAGATTTCTATAAATAAGTTAAGGAGCAATTCGTATGACTTCTGATCCTCCGATTTGGATCCTCTGCTGCCGCCTGCCCGTGCAGCTGGAGTGTCCTCACACTGACAGAGCGAAATGACCCCCCTACCCACTGTCCGAGCACCCTTCCCGGGTGGGGTTGGGCGGTCATTTTTGCCCCTACTTGTGTGAGGCTGCATGCCGGCTGCACGGGCAGCGGTCACAGAGGATCATGATCCCAAATCCTCTGCACATACATTCACCTGAACATATGATTCATTGAGTGAGTCCGGCTCAGCTCCTCATACGAGGAGGGAGTTGTTTCTCCTTGTACACTGGTTACCTGCCATCTACACCACAAAACTGAATACTTGCTCTTATGTTTTCTCCTTTATGATTTTTTTCTTTAATTATTAAATTAAATTTCCAAATTTTGTTTCACGAGTTACTGATTTTTATTGTCTCAATTTCTCATCTCCTCAATTTTCCTCCGGCCTTGTTTGTTTGACGGAGAAAAGTGAAAAAGGTAAAAAAAGTGGGAAACTTGTACTTTTTGACCACAAATTACCACTAATGTGGCTCCCTCAATTATCTCCTCAAAATGGCGACACGGGTACAATTCAAATTGGATAGCCAATTTTGAAATGTCCAAATTTCAACCCAATGAACAACCCTTCCCATTCCCATCATGGATGCTCCCTAGCTTAAAGAAAGCCCAAATTTTATGGGCCCTTAAAACCCATAAACCTATAGCATCTAGGGATGCAAACGCATTGGATCCTGCTCAGATACGGATCGGATGTGATCAGATTCAGATATTTCCTAGCCGAATACGGATAACTCTAAACGGATTTAGATGGATTCGAACGCAGATCGAATTCGGATTTTCGACGATCCGTTTACATCTGTGCCTTGTGTAACCCGGACCTTCCTCCCCCTAACGGATACAATTCACTCTCAATTCATATCTCTTAGATCGATAATGATTCTCTTTTCCTCATATTCTAGAATTTGTTGAATCTTCAAAAACCCTCAAGATCATTATTTACTTAATTTTTTTATTATTCAGCATTTGGATTTTTTTTTCAAACGGATTTTTAACGGAGTGTTTAGATTTTATTTTTTTTTCCGCATATCTCTAATTGTCACACCCCCATCCCTGAACCACGGGGAATGCAAGCTGGAGCATACCAATACGCTCTCTAACCACCGAATCAACGATGCGACCCAAGACTAACTCATTCACAACGACAAATAATAGGTAAAAGGAAAGGATTAATATTAATAACATCGAGTTAGAAGCTAGGTGATAGCATATAAAATATTGTCTATTCAAATTTACCCCTTCATATCAATGGGTTCTAATCGGGATCTATGTATTATCACGTATAATAAATACACTTATCAAGAAAGGAATAAAAGAATACACCTTTGAATCAGAAAATAGTTTATCAAAGTGTAACAAAAGATGGCCACCACCAAGAATCACTGTTCCCTCGTGGAACACATCTCACTGATAGCACTCCGGTCCATGATCCTCATACTTCAAGTCCACCACTCTTCATGACCTTCATCGAGTCTTGAACTCCGTGCCGTCATGCTCGAATGTACCTGCATCAACTAAAAAAATATGTTTCCTCGAGGAGTGAGCTCCAAGCGAGCCCAATGAGTGGCTAAGCCACACAAGCATACACAATAATAATAATGAATGGGGTTGATTGCAAACCATACATGATGGACGGATACCAAGGTGTCCCATACCACCAAGGTAGACCGTACATCACATACAATTACAATCATGCTACATGAATGAATGATGATGTATAGTTTTATTGTTATCCACCTAACACACAACTAAGTCGGGTATAGTACTATAGCAACACCTTAGGTAGCATCCCGACATCGGTACCATAAGCGGATGGTATACCGGCGATGACAAACCCAGTCGCGCTGGAAGCCTCTTGTCGGTCTCCACCAAGAGATATACGCAAACCCCGAGTCAAATCCCGTCCTGGCGTTCGGCCCAAAAATACGGTTGGCGCCGAACTTCCGGGTGGGTATACCCGAATAACGGTCGGAACCCACGGATTTGACCGACACCTAACCCCTGTCGGTAGGGTCATAGTCTTGGGTAAACATTTATCCTAGCCAGTATTCACCTATTGTATGAGTGAGGTACGCATGTGCATAGGCCGAGGCCGAGTCCATAGATACCGAAATACGGTCACGGCTATCCTCTCGCCCCTCTAGCCCATACGTGCGTATACAAGTACGAGATGTGAATACCGAAGGCGGTCGGTCGGTCACCATCCCGTTTCCACCTAATGCAATGGACAACTCTAATGCAATTTCAAGTACGGCAATCTCAAGCCCAGCACCCACCGGCACTTGGATCCCGCTTTCGAAGCCCTAGATCTACATGCCATGAGTGAGTCCATATTATGGAATCCTCGGGTCCAGCACCAACCGGCACCCGAGTCCCATAACTAAATCCAACACCATTCGCACCATAGTGCGTAAAATAAATAATATCGCAAGACAAGAATGTAAAGTCCTATCAACATCTAAACATTTATATCGTCCTATATCTTACTAATAATTATATATTATAGTACACATGCATGAATGACATTCGCAAGACACGACACACAAACATTCCATAAATTAAGGCGTTTGCTTAACTCACTCACCGATTCTCGAGTCAATCGTCGATCGGAGCTCTTCAAATCGGCGTTCGATGCCAAGTACACGCCACGTACTAATACGCCCGAGCCGGGTCAGGCCAACCTAAAGAGAGTGTACAACGTGGGGAGAGATTAGTGCCTTAGGGCTAGAAGAGTTGGGCCCCATAAGTTATCAAACAAGGCTAAAATAGGGGACCGGCACATACGCAAGGCTATATCATGTGCTGTCCATGTGCTGTCCATGTGCCTGTCCCTCTCGGACTTTCCCACCGGCAGATCTAGGTTCTCGGGGACGCACTTGCATGTGCCGTCCATGTGCCTGTCCCTCTCGGACCTCCCACCGCAGATCTTTCTCGGGACTGGCACTTGCATGTGCTGTCCATGTGCTGTCCCTCTCGGACTTCCCACCGGCAGATCTAGTTTTCATGCCATTCCGAGAATGGTTTTGCAGCCCCAAAGTCTTGGGCTAAAATGGGGTATTCTTTGGGGTTTTTTAGGGGTCTCTTTGGCCATGAGAACAACTCCAACCAAGGTGCCATAACACACACCCAACATGGATTTGTAAACCCCATGATCGATTAGGTTTTCCTCCATTAAAATACATATGAAAAGAAAACTCATGGGTTTGGGTATTGGGGTTTTGAAAGGGTCTTTAATCAATGTTATTTAACATCCCTCAAACCCACACATCTACGGTCTTCCATGAGGGTTGGTAAAACCCATAAATGGAGGTAAATCCCCAACTTAGGGTTCATAAATGGAGAAGGGTGAATGGGTTTAAGGTAGGGTTAGGTGCTTCATAGTTAAACATCAAGGATTTGCCATTAATGGCTCTTCTAATTGAGTAGATGGAGCACTCAAGGTGTGCTCAACCAATTCAAACCCTAGGTAATAGAATTAGGGAAAGAGAGATGGAGAGAGAGAGAGAGAGAGAGAGAGAGAAAGAGACTCACCAATGGTTGATGATGATAGCTTGTGCTCCACCATACTTCCCCCTTCTCCTTCCTTCTTCCTCTTCTTCTTTCTCCTTCTTTCTTCTTCTTCTTTCTTCTTCTCTTTCTTCTTCTTTCTTTTTCTCCTCTCCTCTCCACGATTTAGGATTGAAATGTGAGGTGAATAGTAGTTTTGGGTCTTTAATAACCCATCTAGGCATTAGGTCTTGTTTGGTTAGTCTCAAGTCCTTAGGTCCATTTGTTTAGGAGCTTGTTTGGTTAGGTATAAGCCCAAGGTCTAGTTTAAGTCATTGGGCCATTGGATCCACTTGGGCCCATGGCCCAGGCCCATGTCCTAAGTTCTAGTTACAATTAGAAAGAGACTAAGCTCATAAGCCCAAGCCCATTCTAGTTCTTATGCTTATTAATGGTCATGCATAGGCTGAATTATTCGGATAGTGACTTACTCCCAATCATCGCCAAGTGGATAAGGGCGATTCAAGTGCGGCCCCGCGGATCCCTATCATAAGGGAATTCCAAGAATATGCTTTCGTGGACGATTTTCCCCCTTTCTCGACGGTGGATCTTTCCTCGAGGACTTCCCCTGTTTCGCGGTCGATAATCTCGTGTGATGGCTTGAGTATTATGACCCACAGTTCACGAGCGTACTCCACTCTTGGTTCTACACAAAAGGTTTAAACCAGACCGGTGGTCAGATCGCGTTTCAAACCGGGTTTTGGGCACGGATTTAACACTAATTGAATACGGATGCCTCTAAACGGATACGGATACGGATTCGGATTCGAATTTCAATTATCCATTTACATCCCTAATAGCATCTAATCTCCATGCCCATATCTATTCTCACTCTGGCTGATTTTGTGGTTCAAAGAAAAGAAAGTCATTTCCTTTGGATGACATGAAAGTCAGTTGCTTCATTTGGAACTTGTGATGGAACCCAATTCAGTTTATCATACTAATGCTAAGAATATGAGCATCCCTCATGCATTTATCGTCCAAGGCATGACTTACTGACCTTCTTAATTGCCTTTATATACATATATGATGCATCAATCATGATATGAAACACTGAAATAAGATGGATCATTAGAGACTTGGGGTGGTAGGGGGTCTTCAGTAATAGTTGTGGTCAATGGTGATCATGGGTCCAAAGGCCTTGCATATGAAGAGGTGGAGAGTGGAGTGCAGCCAAGGATGATTTGCCGCCGTCTGTATTCATCCAATTAATTAATAGATGATGGGTGTGGCAGTGTCGTTGCATGATCGCAATTCGTTGGCAACTTATCCTTGCCTGTATTTGGCTCTCTTCTTTCTCATGTAAGACCCCCTCCTTAGACCTCAAATATTAATTCCAGAAACCAACACATTTAAAGGACACCTCTCTTCTACTGATCATGTAAGAAGCCAGCACTTCTCTTAGAGGTAAATTAATGTGTCTGAACTGAGGGATTACCTAGCAGATCATGCTACCATGGCCTATTATTATTGTTAACAAACAGATCATGCAACAGTTTAACTTAATTTCATTCTTTAATAAAAAAATAAAAGCTATTCTTTTTGTTAATTTTTTTTTTTCTCTGTTTTGTTTATTCTGTATGTTCATGCATGAAAGATCAAAAGTTTGCTGTCTTCTAGCAAAGAAAATAAAATGATGTTTGTTATATCATTATCTAGAGAAGATTGGAGAGGACAAAGAGCACAAGTGAAAGTGTTCTTTGCATGGAACGCAGCGGCCACGCCACACACAGCAGCCAATGACAGTCTGTGCCCAGGTGCATTGGGGGCGGTCATTTCTGCCCCCATGTGTCTGGGTGTGGCCCTTACATCTACATAGAGAACATTTCTCTTTTTTTTATTTTATTTTTATTTTTTTAATTTTTAATTTTTTACTTTAGACTTTAGAGTTGAGGCTTTGAAAAAGACCAACCGACATGCCTTTTATTCTTCCTGTTTGTTCCATTTAAATACTCAAGGGTGTTAAACGAAACGGTGCAAATTTTTTGATGTGAAACTTAAATCGAACCGGTTAATAAACGGTATCACATGTTGAATAAATGGTTTCAATTTAATTGGTTTAATAAGGTTTTAAAACTTTTTATAATTCAAACAACCACTTTCTATTACATGTCTTTTAATTCATTGATGGAGTGGCAACTGTTGATACCCTTTGTAAACGGAATGTTAATGTAGATCGGGGTTATATGCGTTGTAGGAAGCATGAAAAGATCTCTCATATACTATTGGGCTGTGGTTTTGCTTGTGCAACATGGTTTGGGTGCTCCTTAGGGTTGTCTCTACCAACAGATGATGAACCAACTCTATGGCGGTGGAGTAGTGGTTGGAGTTCCTGTTTCTCATGATAAGAGGATTCGACGGGATTTCTCTTGCCATGCCTCTTTCATTTGTTGGACGTTGTGGAAGGCAAGAAATATTGATCAGGTTTTTTGTTGCAAAAGTTGGTTACCTGGAGAAGTTATTGATACCTCAAACAAAGCATTCATGGAGTTTATGGATTCCTTCTCACCACCGACTTTACAACATTCTTCTCAGCCTTCCCATCCATTGAGTATTACTAGATGGATTGCTTCGGAACAAGGTACAATAAAGATAAATTGTGATGCAAGTCTGATCCCAAATACATCAACCGGCGATTTGGGATTGATTTGTCGGGATTTTAAAGATACTCATCTCCTTGCTTTTTCAATTTCGGAGAAGTTCTCTATTGTGGCAGTAGGTGAGGCCATGGCCATTCATGGTTCTCTTTTACATGCACTATTTGAAGATTTGAGAAGGTGTTTCTTGAGTCAAATTGCAAAGATATGGTTTCTTACCTGTAAAACGGAGTTGCTACTTCCCCTCCATATTTGCTATCTATTTTGGAGGATATCAAGCATCTGTCAAACTATTTTGCTAGTTGTATTTTCACTTATGTTCCTAGGGAGATTAATAGCTTGACTAACTCCCTAGCAAGAAGGGCCCTATAATGACGTATACGATGGTTTGGCCTATTTCCGATCCATGGTTACGAGATATTTGTTCATCTCAGCCATGAGTTTCTCACGTTATCCTTAATAAAATTTCTCTTACCAAAAAAAAAAAAAGAAAAAAAGAAATGGAACTAAGAATTGAATTCTTATATGTTTTCTTTAAATAATTGTTTAATTGTACCATTATTATTACCATTAATACTTAATTATTGCCATTACATAGTACTAATATCTTTTTTAGTTTAAACAATTCAATTTAAACTGTTTAACTAAATGGTCTCAATTTTAAAACCAAAACTGAACCATTTATTAAACAGTTTCACAATTTTTGTAAACAGTTTCGATTTAATTTTGACACCCTTACTCAAGATACCATGCCAGATAAGAGATTACAACAATCTAAGCCCAATATCCCATATTCCCACTGGCCAATCACTTTCTTCGTTTAAGTAAATGGACATGTTCGAAGGCCAACAGCTAGTAACCATTAGTTGGTCAAGTTTTCAGTGGTCGTGGTTTTGTACATTTACTTTTCAGGTGTAACATCCTAAGTCCATTATATGGTGTGAGGTCACCCTTGGAGCACTAATCGTCATTTTCTCCACATCTTCGATGGGCCAGAAGTCCATAGGATCTTTATCCCCTCCAGTTCCTCAGTGCCCCTAAAAAAGGGGGGGGGGGCACAATGACCACCCTACACCTACCCGAACACTCTGCCCGCGTGGGGTCCAACCCCCCCTCCTTATTAGAGGCACTAGGGATCTGGGTCGGACAGGGAACTGGAGGAGAAAATTTTCCAAAGTCCATATGTCCAATAAGTTTTCATGTTGGCTTTATGCATATATGTCAGCCAAACTTGGTATAAAATCCTACGGATTAATTACATTGGTCTTTTAGCTTAATAAATAGTATTGATGCATATATTTATGTAATAATTTTTCAATTTCTGTGAATATATTTCCCTTTTTTGGGCCCCTACTTGAAAATTATAAAAGTTTAAAACACATGCCATCTGTTTTCGTTTATAAGCCGTTTTTGAAATATTTGACCGTCTTGTTTAATTTCTTTAAATGTGCCATCCCAAACAAAGTTTTTTTGTTGTTCCTGTTTTAACTAACTATGATACAACGTGAGAGAAAAAACCCAGTGAAATAGTTCTTGCACAATGATGGTATTGTCATTAATTTTCCTATTAGTTAGGTTATTAGTGAGAACTATACCCCATCTATAGAAGGCCAAATTCAACCTTCTTTGGGGAAGAGTAGCAAGTCATGGGTCTTGAAGTTTTAGCAATTAACATCAATCATGCAACCTATTAATAGCTAGTGAAAAAAGAAGCATACAATGCCAGAATGCAGATTCCAACGTGCGGCCTCTCATGGTTAGAATAGTCAAAACAGTATCATTGTGGGTCCTATTGTTTATTATGTGAAAAGGGTATAAAAGAATCTATATAAGGGTGGTGTAAGCTTTATTTTCCTTAGTTTATCATAACTGTTAGGGTTCTTCTTACCATAAAAAAAAAATAATAATAACAGTTAGGGAGAGGGTTTCTAAGCAAATGACATAGTCGAGCTCATTGATAAGGTGCACAAAATGGTGTCATTTTACGCGTGATATCCATGTACCCTATAGCCCAATTTTGTCGCAGAGTTTCCTAATTACTTTTCTACAATGTGGCAATTGGGTTTGATATTATAAGTAGGATTTAGATAATGGACCTTTTAAATGACACCTCTATAGGTGTATTTAGAACTTGACACCTTTTAATTTCTCTTTGTCTTATTCTCACATGTTCTTTAAGTTACGAATAAAAGAGTTTTCAAAAATAATTTGAAAGTAATTTATTATTATTATGTCATTATCAAAACTATGATTGTTTTGCATATTTTTCGTGTACTTGTGCGAAACGACAGTATTTATCCCCATTGGAAAAAAAAGTATTATACTAAGAAGACAAAAATAAAATTACAAATTAATTGACACCTTAGGAATGTCTGAAAGAAAATCCCATTAGATAAACTCACATAAACATGTGAATAACGCATTCACAAACCACTGCCAAGATAACAAATGGAATCATTTAGCATTTGGGAACACTTGAAAATAAGGGAATGGCAAAAAATAATAATAAAAATATATAAATATATATATATATTTTTTTTTATAAAATTGATGATTGGCTTGTAATGCTCAATACTCATGAGACTTGCATCATCTCTGAGATTAGCAATTTTGTGTAAGTTTGAGGGATGCAATCCAGATTACCCGCCTTATTTATTTGGTTAGTTAAAGGTGAGGCATGAAATAAAGCTTTCGAACATGAATGACCATGTCAATAATATCTTGGAAATTCAGGAAGCTGACAAGAAGAGCAGTCCATATTATGAAGTTTTTAGTGTAAGCGTGACCAACACTGAGTAATGGCCCTTTTTAAAATCCAATTACAAAAAGCTCTAATGTTATCCACTTAACAAGAAATATCATTTGATGTCATTCTAAATGACACTAAAACAATTGTATTATGTTTTTTGAGAAACACTCAAACAATAGTATCATGGAAATAAATCCTGCGATGTCTATATTAATAAGAGGTACAAGTAATAGCACAATAGTCCGTGCTCATTCCCATAGCCTTAGGGCGTTAGGGTTTTAGGGCACGGTATCCAAACCAATATTGTTTGTTGGTGGTAGTATCGGTTACCACCGACACTAATAATGATATAGATTAGTAGATGATTCCTAAATCCATGAGATGCATCCAACTAGCCAACTAGGGATGGCAAGAAAGTTGGGTCAAACCCATGGTTTCAAGAATCGGGAATTGGATCGGTGAATAGATCAATTCATATTGGAATCGACTGACACAGATCCCAATTTCCACCGATCCTAATCATTAATGCTTGAATCGGAACCGGCTTAGCCCTATTCCTAGTCATTTCTTCATTTTTCAACTTGAATCGGACTGATTCTTAAGCCAAATCCCGATTCCAAAGCTAATCCAATTTTCACATCCAAATAGCTTAGAAACAACTGGATCGGCTCGATTCCAATCTGATCTGGATCAGAATCGGCTCTGATGGATTAGGATACCGATTCCATTTTTTAACAATCTGGTCAAATCCAATATCCAAATCGCTCCACCCACCATGAGTCAGGGTTTTATATGAACAACACAAATAGAAATTTTTATCGTCTCAAGTACACTTTTCACAAGTGCACGTCAAGTGCATAGCCTGATGAACGACACGTGGCAAAAGTGAACCTCAACCCTAATACCCGATGGATAGTCTCTCTCTCCTCTTTGGATCTTTCCCTCGCATGCCTCTCATTCGCTTTCTGGAGAAGCCGCCGGAGACGGCAACCAGAAGCCATCTCTATCCTCCTTCTCACCAGCATATGATGCGATTACTCACTGAAGCTTCTTCAGACCAGCTTTCATTTTCGCTCCTCTTACCTTCACTGTTATTGTCTCTACGGTCCTCGGTGAAGGCACCGATCAGAATCATTCAGTTTCGTGGGTTCACTCTTGGACGGTAACTACCGATGGGATAATCACCCAAGTCAAAGAGTACTTCAATTCATCCCTCACTGTTACTCGATTCATTGAAAACTCAAACCAATCGTCACTATCATCTGCTTCTCCTTCTTCAGCATCGTCGTCTTCGTCGTTTAAGTGCAAGCTTCCTAAGACGTTCCGGGTCTTGTTCTAGCAATCTAATTGCAAATTCCAAATCGGTGGTTCCAGTGTTTGAATAAAGGGGAAAGGCGTTGGGCTGAAGTACCCATTTAGATTTGTTCTTAAGAAATTGATGTTAGTAATGCAGAGTGCGGTAGCGATGTATGTCATTTCAATTTGGGTCTTTTGCTTCTGTTAGGGAAATGGGCAAGAAGCAATGCTTGCAAAGCCATTCCCATTCCCATTCCCATATCTTTGTTATTGTATGGCTTTGTCTTCGTCGGCATCATCAAATAAAAGGATCTTCGTGGGTTTGCCTTATGATTTCCCGTTTATCTAATAATCCTCTGTTTTGTGAGTGCAAATCGCAATTTTTTTATATTTTTTCTTTAATTTCAGAATGGTTCTTCATTTTCATAGTATCGTGAACTTCTTTGTTTTTATGACCTTGGAGCATAAACGCTCTTGGGGAGAGAGGAAAACGCTCTTGGGGAGAGAGGAAAACAATTGCAGAAATACTTTTTGTAGAAACACGTTGATCGCCTCTTCTTTAGTGATCTTTATTCTTTCTTTAGTAAAAGCAGATCTGTGTTCAGCTGGTTCTCCTCCACGCCAATCTTCACAAGGTTTTAGTAATCTGCAGATAGAGACGTCTTCTGATTGTCGTCTCCGACGATTTCTCCGACAAGAGAATGAGAGGCGATCGATGTGAGGGAAAGATCCAAAGAGGAGAGAGAAACTATCCATCGGGTATTAATGTTGAGGAGAAGTGAATTTCGTTTTTCAATTTCAACCTTTCGATTCATTTTTACCACGTGTCGCTCATCAAACTATGCACTTGACGTATACTTGTGGAAAATATACTTGAGACGATAAAAATCCCACATGGAGTCTATTTTTTTTTTTTTTAGAAGAATAATTAATTAATTTCAATTTTAAGAAAGTGTAACGTAAAGGAGTAGGTTTTGTAATTTTTGGATTTGCAAGTGTCAATAACATAACCCAAACTTGTTTTCCCGCACCCGCGCTGACGCGGCAAGAATATAACGGTCATATTCCTTCGATTTTACGCGTCTTCTGATCTCAATCTTGAAATTTTGATTATTGCATCTATCTTGGAGAATCTACAACGGTCATATCCTTCGATCAAAAGCTAATAAGAAGAGGGCAACAGGAGCAGGTAAGAACACTTTACTTCCCCTATTTCAAATTTCTGGGTTTGCAATCTCCAGCTGGGATACTTCGTGGGTTTTCGAGTTTGGTTTTCGATTTCTCTGTTCATGTGGTAGAAACAGAGGAGTGACGATGAAGCACTCAGCAGAGGGTTCTAAGAAGAAGGAGAATCTGGTTTTAGCTTGTGAGAAGCGGCAAAAAGTTTCCTTTCTAAAGAGAACAGAGGGTTTGAAGAAGAAGCTGCGTGAGCTCACGACCCTCTGTGGTATTGAGGGGTTTATGGTCATTGTACCTGAATCTCAACCTGGGAATGACCAATGTTCCCATATTTGGCCAGAGAATCAGGATGAAATTTTGCGTCTTATACAACGATACACTAGCACGGATCATAGGAAACGAAGGAAACACATTTCTAATATGTGTTTGAAGGAAGATCAAAAGGAGACTCAGAGCATAGAGAAGGGCCAAGCTACAAAGAAACCCAAAATCTGGCTTCAGGGAGGAGACTCCCTTGATGGGTTTTCTATGGAACAGTTGCAGGAATTGAAGAACGAGATTGATTCAAAGATTTTGGCAGTGAATGTTCAGATTGATCTTCTAAACGGGAAGCAGAGGAAGGGGTTTGAAATAGGGGAAGTACAGTGTTCTGATCATCAAATCATGCCCCTGCCTCTGAGATACTACTCGTATCCTACCCACAGTGAGGAAGAGATCATCAATGGGAGTTTAACAGTGATGAATGCGTCTGATGGAAGCACCAACTGCTTTGAAATGGATGTGGGTCCTCTCAATTGGATCCAACAAGCACCTGAAACACTTGAAGATTTGGTGTTCAGCAGTAGCTACTGCTCCTACTCCACCACCAACGACTACTGTTAATGGGTCAGTAGCTATTGCAGTACAGGAAGTCTTCTGGGGGTTTTCTGATCCCTCCCCACCTCTTCCCCTGGCATTCTTTATCAAATGAGGCCATTTTTTGCTGTTTGGTTGGCAATTCATTTTAAAGATAGAATGAAAACCATTGTTTTCAGGTTACTTAGAGTGAATGACAAGGTTTTGTACAAATTCTGGTTAATTTTTCCATTTTAGATAGATTCTAGAATATGAAATTTTAGCGCAATTATTAAGTTGGCCTAGCTGTATGTATTGGTTGCTTGATTGCAACAATTGGAGAACCTCCTTGTGTTGTACCATGTTAACTCGCTCGTTTTGATATCTTCCAATTCACAGTTTTTTCATCCTAGTTAGAGTATAAGCAAATAGTGTGACTCTTCCATGTGGTATTAAATTTTTCTGATATGATTACAGAAAGATGCTACTGTTTCTAACTGTTGAAGTGACCAGCTGCACTAATTTGAATCTCTCTTGTATTTATCATGGTTTGACGCCGAAAAGATACAATATTGAACAGCACCCGTTAGCTTAAATTTGAATGCTTTAAGATCACCGTTTGCAGGCTTTTATGTTGTTTTGCTGCCATTAGTAAATATATGAACTTCCAAGTTGATAGTAAGAAAAGAAGATTAATATAAGTTTACTAGCCTTGACACCACACCAACCACCAAAGAATCATCACTCATCAGTGAAGGTCTTGGTATTCCTTTTTACCCTTGACCTGAAAGCTTTTAGGCATGCACATGCACTTTTCTGTGAAAACACTACTACTGTACTGGTGTTCCTATTTAGTTTCTAGTCATTGATGCAGAACTTCAACATTACTAACACAATGCTTTATCTCATTGCACATGCAGTAGTTGACAACCAAAGCGTGCATCAGATTCTTTTTTTTTTTTTTTTTTTTAAGTTTTGTTCTCTTTGATACTTGTTTTCCCTTCTACCTCACTGAATTCTCAGAGTTGGTATACATGGACAAAATTGCGTCTTTTAGAATGTGGTAAGACACCAAGTGAGTTATTGTGTTCCTGAAAAAGAAAAAAAGCCTTCTGTTACACAAGAAAAAAATCTTAGTGGATTACTGTCAACCCTTGCAACTGGCTCTTGTGTAGCATCAGCTGTGCATGTTGAACTTGCGGAGCCAGCAATGTAGTTTGGTCATTGGTGGTGTGGTCCATGAAAAAAACTGTGCTTTTAGGGTAACCAACTGCGAGGTTGGTGAAGGTTTGGTGTGCCAGATGCTGTAGTTGACATAGGTGATGTAGAACCGCATAGATGGCAAGCAGTTAGTCTTGGACGGAGTTGAACCTGAACTAAATTTAGCTTCAGTTAAGGGAATTTCTACTTTTGGAAGTCCATATTAACTCAAGAAGACTGGTGTGCGGTTTTTTTTAGTGGGGAGGGGGGTTTATGTTGTTTTATGGGTATTTCCATAACTTTTCTTGCAGACAATTTATGCAAGGTCAAAACTTGTTTATTTTGTGCAATATTGGTGCCATTTGAGAGCTTATTCGATTACCTTTATAAGAAGACTATAATCTTCCATTTCCGGGCTTAATTGGGGGAAGTTATGGCCAATTTAGCAACAGGATGTCAGTCTGTGCCAGAATTTCTATATCTGGAACTTTTGATAAAGAGTTCATTTTGAGTTATTATGTTTATTTGTCTAGGAAAGGAGTCAACTTTTTTCAGGAGTTGCAAAAAAATTTTATATAGAGTTGGATTAGGATAATTAGTTTGTTTGATAAACAAATGAAAAGTATTTGAGTTGCTTTTCCTTTTCCCTCTCTGCTCTTATGGGAAGTTGGAAGCGCAAATAGTCTATGCACGGGTCACTTGTACCCTGTTAATTCATAGTTTGGATGACACAAATTATGGTTTGAGATTCCCATCAGATATCTATTCTCCTTAGCAGTGGGTAAGGTAAGGCTTCTCTTTCTATTGCTACTATTGTACTGTTGTTGGGCTGTAGCTACTTAAGGACAGACACACTGCAGACATGCTGCATTGGGTTGAGAGTGGGATTTGAGTCCCAAAAATGCAATGGCCAGAGCAATGTTTTTCTCTTGGTTTTGTGCATAACCTTTTAGTGGTATTGAATAAAGATGGACAAAAAGCAAGGTGTAGCCCTTCCTTTGCATTGCACAGGGAAGGGGGGCAAAAAGGAGAAAGATAGGTTTGTGACAACGAAGATATGACCCTACCCTTGCACTGCACTGCTGCAGAGTGAAGGAAATAGCCTCGCGACAGTTACCAAGTCAAGCTAAAGCTGATATAATCTCTAAGGTCATAAAGCACCAGTAAGTCACTGAATGAATCTTGGGGGGCACTGGGATTGGTTCACCGGACCAACCCCAAGCCTGACAGAAGTGTGTAATGGCCAGTCCAGGGTATATATGACCTCAGGTGGAGCTGGGCCGGTGGCAAGCTTTTAGGTAATTCACTCAATAATAATGTGGAGACGAATACAATAGGTATACTATCAAAGAGTTGAAATGAATTTTTGATCTCCTTCCTTAAAAGTAGAATGGCGAAAAACCTGAGAGATAAGAGAAAGGGAAAAGAATTTCTTGACTTGGATTTGGGGTTGTTATATCTTGTATTCTCTCTGAGGCTTCCTCAAGGTAGAAGAACATAAGAGAAAGGGAAAAGAATTTCTTGACTTGGATTTGGGGTTGTTATATCTTGTATTCTCTCTGAGGCTTCCTCAAGGTAGAAGAACATTAGTATGAATAGAGGTAGGTAATCTAGGGCTTTAAAATTTCCCATAGTTGAAGAAAGAAGGATCTTCCTGTTGCTGGAATGGAGCAGAAGAAGCTTGAAAGTGGAAAATAAATGAGCGGGCGACTGGGATCTGAAAGACAGGAGATGACTGACTAGCAAGTGAGAAATTTGTTGAATTTAGGTGTCATCGGTGTTACAAAGACAGCTTTATGAGATTCTATCTAACTGAGGAAAAAGCCTGAGAAGCAAAGATGTTGCTGGAACTAAGCATTCTATAAGCAGTTCAAAATGGAGTGTGAAGGAGAAGTTTTTAGAATTTCATTTTGTTATTGGTGTTAGAAAGATAGCTTTCTCTGTTTCTAATAGTGGATTTGCAAGACTATGAGATTCTGTCCAACTGAAGAGGAAAAAGCATGGGAAGCATGAATTTTGAACCAAGGTATACTATAGGAAAAAAAGGGCAAACATGAGTTAATTTTTGCCCCTTTTTTTTTGGGTGCAGGCCTGTAGAGTTGTGCAGATCCTAATAGTTAATACTTTTGTTAAACTATTAAATTAGAGATCTGAAGTTGCTTTTGGATTAGTCTCATTTAGGATATATGCTTATGGGCTGAAAATTCTAGCCTGGTTGTACCTATTAACTATTAAGGGTTTGCTAAGCTGGCTTGCATGGTGAAACGTTTGGGTTTGTTTCTTGCATCTATTATTTGTTCTAAAAATCTTGGATATGTGATTATGAATCAATTATTTTTCGGGGTTTGATCTTTCCATCAGTTATATTTTCCTGAAAATTTTGTCTAGTGGAGTTGATTCAATTGGTTTGTCAATTGGACAAATCTATTGGTTCTGGAATGCCAGACAATGCATCTATCTGCCTAAATTATTTTGGTTTCCTACATTGATTTGATTCCAAAGGAAGGGGGAGGGGGTAGCCTACCTAGATTGTTTGGGCATCTCCATTTAGGAGTCTAAAGTATAGTTTGTCACTGTTTCTAACCAGGGATTTCTCTGGTTGGAGTTCTATTTGGCTGTAATCTCTTTCTCTCCTTCTCTCTCTTTTGTCATAAAATACAATTTAATCCTTTCCTTCATCCCAAATAATTTAGTAGATTGTTTGGGCATCTCCATTTAGGAGCCTAAAAGTATAGTTTGGCACTGTTTCTAAACATGGATTTCTCCGGTCAGAGTTCTATGTGGCCGCAATTCTCTCTTTTGTCATAATATACAATCTAATCCTTTCCTTCCAAAAATATTAGAAAGGTTGGCACTGGACTTGTATCAAGTTGCCATTTGACATGTCATTTTAAGTCACTCTTGGAAGGATTAGTAGCATGTATAAATTGGATTATCTTCTAACATAAATCAAGAATGTCTCTCATGCCAGTAATCATTTTAGTCCAGGTTCATCCGGGTGTGTGTTGCGAGTGTTTTGGGTGGTTTAACCTAAAAAGTAGGTATTGCGAGTTGGTCTTATAATATATCCGTCTGCCATATTAGATTGTGTTAGATTCTACTAACTAGTTGATGTTCAGTAATTTTCCTTCAGATTGGTCACATTATATTGATTGACAGTCTCATCTTTGTATGCTGTTTCAAAGTAGTTCATTATCAGTTCGATATTTTTTGTTGGGGGAGGGGGGGGGGGTTGAAGAACAGTTATGTACTTTATTTTTGGAATCTACAAACTGAATATCTTGTAGAAATTAATTTAAAAAGAAATAATTTTGATATTAAGACATAATTTGCTCATATTGAAGTTTTTTACACTTCAAAGATATTCATACTCAATAAGAAAGTATTGCTTTATGTGCATAACTTAAGAGTACTCCTTGTGTTATCATCAAATTAACAGACCCCCACAAACGGCATGGCTTCCTTTAGCTTCCACTTCCAACATCTTCAAATTTGGTGCTGAGTTCTACATCAACAATTTGAAAATGATAAGTGGCATCTGATGATCAGATTAAAAAAAAAAGTCTAGCTGAAAGCAAAACAGTGCATACAGAGATGAACTTGGAATCCTTCTTTGGGGTTACATCAATCCTTCTCTTATGCCAGTATACAAGTCCGCGAATTCTATTCAAGCATGTATGTATGTTTTTATTTCCTCCTCCTAAGACCATGCCCTTTGTTGGCTTACTTGTATCTTGTTTCTAATTCTATTGCAGAATATTTATGCTTAACAACTTCCTAAATTACTGAGACTGCCACTTTATACAATGTATATGTGGCTTACCCAACAAAACCATAACCCTTTCCATGACTCATAAAGTGTTTGGAAACATGGAAAAGGATAACTAGTTCAACTGACCATTATACAAAATAAACTAATCAGACACCAGATATCATGACATTGTGGTTCTAAAGATTTGCAGCATTTTATCAGTGAATTACATATTCCTGCAATTCACATGTGAAGTATCTTGAAAATCTCACTACATATTTCTGTAATAGCTGTTCTCCTTCACTTTTATCACCTTTTCCTGTAGTCACAAGCCACTAAAATATAATCGAAAACAATTTGTGCTGAGTGAAAGAAAGGATTTAACAAAAAAAGTTCTGACTGAAAAAGAGAGGGAAAAAAACAGAAGTAACAGCAGTGGTAAAGTTGAGAACTAGCCAGTTATACATTATAGTAAAAATGATGGTCAGATAACAAAACTGCAACTTAAAAATGAACTCCATTTTCCTTTATAAGCAATACCTTGAAGACACACAATAAACAAGATTCTTGTTTTGCAGGACAACATCGACCTGAAGACAGTTTACCTAGAAATGCACGATGTTAATTACAATGTGCACATGTGGGAAGGAAAATATATTGAATCATGACCTGCCTCGATCTTATTTTCCCATAGATTTTATGCATTAATACAACACACTATAGCATAGCAAGAGGAGAATGATGAAGTTCACCAAATGGTTTGGTAAATTACTTCAGTAGGAAGCCATTTATTCAGATCTAAACAGTCTTTTAGAGGCATGGTACTTGATGGAGCACTTGTTTCATCGTATCTGCAGTAAGAGGTGGAAAGACTTTTTCAATCTTTCTGTGTTGCATTAGGTGTGAATCGTGTGACACTGTCATTCTCTTGATTTTAAAAACTTTTTACTTGAGCTATTATTGAAATGGAAGTCGCATCTTGCACATGATGTACTTCTACAATGTGAGATGAAGGAGTAACCTTGGTAGCCATTTTCGAGGATGTGGCCATTGAAGAATTAAACAGCTTATTTTTCTCAGATTCGGCACAAGTTAGAGAATTAGTATCCTGACAACTAAGGGCACTATAGTCTTCCATGTTCATCAAGCATATTTGTGAAATCCGCCTCTAAATCGAGCCTAATTCAAATTCTGACCATTAGGTACAAATCTTCTCTAGTTATTAAAGCCAAATTCTTATCATTCGTAATCTGAGCCGATCAGCCGTGTTTATCGGATTGCCACTATAGACTGGCCGTGCCAGCCCAATATTTAGTTTTACCCCGCGGGCCCTGCACGTTCTAAATTCATTAAAGACCCTGTGTCATATATCGGTACAATCCCAATTACACCCGAGACCTAACATTTCGATTTCGGCATCGGAATCCACTTATAAGCCAAAATCACTTTCCAAAAACCCATTCTTTAAATGCCCTTAACCAAACAAGCCCTAAGGGCTATGATATATAAGTAATACATTGTTTTGAGAATTCATTTATCAAAAGCTTGGACTGAAATCGGTTTTGGAAGAAGGACCTTGGAGTGAATTTGCTTGGAGACCCCCTTTGATTTAGTGCATGCTACCAATTTCCTCTTCAATTGCTACCAATTCCCTCTTCAATTGAGTTCATCCTTCATTAGGTAAACTCTAAACCCTTTCAATTTCCTTTAATTCTGATTTAAACATCAATAAGGCTCTGTTCACGATTATTCTTGAGTTCTTCTAACTCAATTGCCCAATTCCTCTCCTATTCTTACAATTTCTATTTTGGTATGCCATTGCATGTGTAATCCTTTGATATACATGCAATTGGACCTAATTAACCTAAAACATGTGTACATCATCTTCCCCAAACCCTTGGGCAGATTACATTGAGTTTGGAGACCAAACTCAGCCAAAATCCTGCAATTCTGGGTTCTATCAAGGACCCGGAGTGTTAGGGCCGGTTGACTAGACTTGGCAGGGCCAGAAGATCCGGATCCCTGCTGAGTACTATTTTTGGCCCAGTTTGGGCTGGGTTTGAATGCATGCCCTGTATACCTTTTTCTAACCCTCTGTAATTTATTCTAGGGCCTTTCTAGTACCTTGTTTTCTCCTCTTTGTGTTGGGAAAGCTTTCTTCCTTACTTGGCTCATTTCAAGGCTTAAGGTGAGTTGGGGGTTTTGGTTTGATTCTTGTGTTTTCATGTGATGATGTTATCTGTATGTACTTCTCTTGAATGCACCATGTATGACATTGGTTTTGATTTCTTGTTTAAGGATCTTGTAACCTATTGCTAGTTCTAAGTTTCATGCATGTTATTTAGGAAGTTGTTAGTACTATGCATGTGTTGATGTTGTTGAAAATACATGATAATAGCTACTAATTTCTTATGGATTATTTCTGTTAAGAATGATTGATTGTGGATTCATATATTGTGGATAATTGTTATGAAATGGATTATGTATTGATGTATGCATGTGAAACCTTGTGTCCTTGAGTGGACGTGTATATGGAACACGATGCACTCTTGGATATAACATGTCATCATTTAGAAATGCATGGTTAGGTTGGAAACCCCAAGCTACAACCCTTACCAGAAGGGGGTTCAGGTGTTGGATAATCAGGCACTCGATGGTTGGAGTAGGGGAGTATACCAGGATTGGGATGTGCATGATTATCGAGGTCTACCTGAAGGTTTGGTACTGGGTGCCAAGCGTGGAAGTGGGTTCCTTATGGTATTGGCTAGGGGAGTATGGCAGTGATAAAGAAGAAGTGACCCAAGATGCTTCCCGAGTCAGTACTGTAGCTTGAACTTAGTGATTTAGCTTGTTTGTTAGGTGCATAATTTAACTAATGAAATGTTACATGCATCATTTGAATGTTTGTGTGTTTCCCGTCTCATTGGGCTCAGTGGAGCTCACACTCTTGGAAAACCATTTTAGATGATTGTGCAGGTGATGGACTACCTGTATATGAGTACGTGGACGATGGTGGTGATGAGTTCGCATAACAAGAACCCGAGGAGCATGACGGGTCTTGCGTCTGTGATCTGTGTGCCTTTTCGTAGGCGGGCCTAATGGATTAGGCTGGATCCTTTGTTACTTCTTTTTGTGTTTATAGAACCTGATGTATATAATCTTTTGGGATATCTTAGATACCTGTATATATGGAGTGTAAAGTCAAAACAACAAACTCTATGTAAATATTAATATCACATAGTGTTAAACCCGTGCCCAATAACCCGGTTTAAAACTTGGTCTAACAATTCGGTCTGGTTGAACCTCATGTGTAAGAGGGGGAGCGTCTTACACTCGTGAGTTGTGGGCCATGATACTCAAGCCATCTCATAAGATTGTCGATCGTGACACAAGGAAAGTCGTCGAGGATAGATTCATCGACAGAGAAAGGGAGAAATTCGTTTATGATGGTGTATTCTTGGAATTCCCTCATTTCGAGAATTTGCAGGGCCCTCACCGTTATTGCCCATGCCCACTTCATGATGAATGGGTAAGTCACTATCCGAATAATTCACGCCTATGCACGATTAGTATTATATATATAAATACTAATTGGGCACTAGGACTCTTCTTTAGAATTAACTTTGGGCCATGGGCCCAAGTGGATCCAAGGGTTCAATGACTTAAACTAAACCTTGGGCTTGTACCATCCAAACATGTCCTATCTAATGGACCTAGAGACTTAGATCTACCCAAACAAGCCTTAAGGACTAAAGCAACTTAACCTAATACCCTCTCTCTCCCTCTCATTTGCAAACACAAAGGAAAGAAATAGAATAGAGAAATAGTGAGAGCAAGAGAGGAGGAGGAGGAAAGAGAAAGTGAAGAAGTAGATTAGGGAGGAGGAGGTGGTGGAGCTCAAGCTAACATCATCCATCCTTGGTGAGCATTCTCTCTCTCTCTCTCAATCCTATCACTTCCTCTCTCTTGTTCACCCATTTAATGTGGGTTTTTGTTATGAATCTCCTACCATTAATGGTCTCACCAACCTTAGAGTGGAACCATTAATAGATAGGGGATTTATGACAACAAGGATGGATAAACCCTAGATTTGGAACTTGCGGTTTGGGGGCCTCTCTACCAAAAGGGGAATGATACTCATGAATCTTGAGTTGGAACACATTGAGAGCCCTAGGTTGTCTTCCCACAACTCTAATGGTCTTCTTATTGGGCTCTTCAAGACCTTGATGCCAAAGCCATAGAAGAACCGTTGAATCATGACCCATCATGGGTTGGAGCCCTAACCTCTCTTATGGGGTAATGCTCATGACCAAAAAGTCCCTAAAGAACCCTAGATATACCCCACTTTGGCCCAAGACCTTGGAAATCCAAACCAATCTCGGATTGGTGTTTACAGCAGGACAGGCACGAGTGACAGGTAGATGCATCTGCCTGTCGGTAACAAACACATCTGCCTGTCAGCTACTGTCAAGGACAGGCAGGAGTGACAGGCAGGAACTCATGCCGGTGGCACTGTGTCAGCCCTATATGACCTCTTTTGGGGCCCACCTCTCTGACCCTAAAACACTAACCTCACCACACATTGTACACCCTCTTTAGGTTGACTCACCCAGCTCGAGGGCGTACTAATGTGTGGGATGGAGTACTTGGTATTGAATACCAATTCGAAGAACTTGATATTGAAAGTTAGTTCGAAAACCAAGGTGAGTGAGTTAAGCAATCGTCTTAATTTATGGTTTGTTTGTGTGTCATGTCTTGTGAATGCCATTTATGCATGTTTGCTATATTATATGATTGTCGTTAAGGTATAGGATGATATACGTATATAGATGTTGATAGGACTTTACATTCTTGTCTTGCAATATTACTATTACTTATGGCACTGTGATGCGGATGGTATCAGATTTTGTTATGGGATGCGGGTGCTGGTTGGCGCTAGGCCTGGGACTCCCATACTGTGGATTGAACTCATGGCATGTAGAGTTAGGTTTTGGAAACGGGATCCAAGTGCCTGTGGGTGCTAGGCTTGGGATTGCCGTACTTATAATTGCATTAGAGTTGTCCACTGCATTAGGTGGAAACGGGGTGGTGACCGACCGACCAATCGCTTTTGGTAATCACATCCAGTACTTGTATGTGTATGTATAGGCTAGAGGGGAGAGAGGATAGCCGATCGACCGTATTTCGGTATCTATGGACTTGGCCTCTGGCTTATGCATGTGCGTACCTTACTCATACAATAGATGAATTAGGATAAATGTATACCCAATACTATGACCCTTACCGACAGAGGTTTAGGTGTCGGTAAAATCCTGAGTCTCGACCGTTATTCGAGGTACAACTCACCTGGAAGTTTGGGCACCGACCGTCATTCGGGCCGAATGCTAGAACGGGGTTTGACTCGGGGATTTGTGTACATCTCTTGGTGGAGACCGGTACAGTAGGCTTCCAGCGTAACCCGGATTTATCATCGCCAGTATACCATCCATTTATGGTACCGATGTCGGGGATGCTACCTAAGGTGTTGCTATAGTACTATACCTGACTCAGTTGTGTTGTTAGGTGGATAACAATGAAAGTATACATCATCATACATTCATGTAGCATGATTGCAAATTGTAAGTGATGTACGGTCTACCTCGGTAGTATGGGACACCTTGGTATCCGTCCATCATGTGCGGTTTGCGGTCAACCTCATTCATTACTATTTGTGCTTGCTGGTGTGGCTTAGCCACTCATTGGGCTCAGTGGAGCTCACTCCTTGAGGAAACATATTTTTACATGATGCAAGTACATTCGAGCAGGTTGACGCGGAGTACGAGGCTCCCGCTGTTGGATATGAAGATTGGTAGACTCCGAACATTATGGAGCATGGACCAAAGTGCTTTTGCAAGGTGTGTTCCCCGAGGGAACAATTATTATGGTCGTGTTGCCATCTTTTGATACACTTGGACACTTTTACTTTTTGGTTTTTAGTGTATTATTTTGCTTTCCTGTCATGAGAGATGTATTGTATGAACCACTGGTATAATTCATAGGTCCTAATGGGAAAGGTCGTATTGATGTCATTAAACTCTATTAACTATATGTTACAAAGTAGTTTTGCCAACTCTGATGGCATTTATAGTAATACTTTCCTTTTTATCCATTATATTTGTCGTTGTGAATGAGTTAGTCTTTGATCCTGCATCAGTGATTCTGGTGGTTGGGGAGCGTATTTGTATGCTCCGATTGTATTTTCCGTGGTTCAAGGATGGGGGTGTAACACCTTGGTATCAGAGCGTGATGTTCTACCTCAAGACTAACTCAAGGTGTACACGACCTGATTTACTCTATACTAGGGATTCAACATAAAGCTCCCTTTAACACACAAGATGTAGAAACACAAATTAGAGAACGAAAATTTAATTTGTGTTCAAAGTTGCTATATAGACATAATAAACCAACAGGGAGTTCCCACAGTACATGATTAAACTAAAACATGCCAAAAGGGGAATTACATACTGAACCCTTGGGGTTACAAAAAAGTCGTAAGTACGGTGTTCCCGATGCAAAAGCCATATAGGCAACAAAATGGGGAACTACTCTTAACATGTCATCACTACTCTGCTGGAGGTAGAGGTGTGCCAGGGGAATCAGGGCGCCCCGAACAACATTCCACACGAACTACCCTATCATGGATGGCCCTGTATAGGCTCTGCAGCTCTCTGATGTCGGCGGTGTTGCTCTGCGCAACCTCAGTCAATGTGGTAAACTGAGCTGCAATGAATCCCAAACTAGGCTCTACTGCTCCTGAAGATGAGGCCTCGGCATCGTACCCACCGGCACGTCGAGAACGTCCGCCATGGCGCCTAGCTAGGGGAGAAGGCTCTCGAGTGTGCTGACTCCCCTGAGACTGCTCAACATTCCCAACCGGTAGTCCTTCCTCCTCGTTACCCTCTTCACCCACCTCCTCCTCACTTCCTCCTCACTCTCATCGTTGCCATAGTTCCTCCCGATTCGTCTAACTGTGAGGTCTGGCTTATCCCCGTTACCTTCATTTCCCCGTATGCGCATCTTCCAGATGGAAGTAAGATCAAACAACGAGTCTCCCATCTCAGACACATCCTCCTCGTCGAATTCAATGCCAATATGTAGGAAGACTCATGTCAATAGCTTTCCATAAGGCAAATCACTCTCTTTGGACTTGTAACCTTTTTGGGCCATGTTGCGTATAATGATGTTGAGAGGTTGAGTGGCCGCTCCTCATATAGGCATAGAGCAATGTAAGAATGTATCAAGGAGGCCTAATATAGATGACCAGCTATAGGAATAAGATTCTTCTACGCCAGTCAAGCCAATACTTTGAAAGTGGGGTGAAACTTTGAAATTAACAAAGCTTGGCTGGTACCATCTCTCCTCAAGCGCTTCCGAATTCTCTTTTGCAATCATGTACTTTAGCGGGTTGGTTTTACCGAAAAAGTACCGGATCTCCCCCTCATTGGGAATAACAATGATGGCTGCCAACTCCACCGCATCAAAAGAGAAATCTTGACCCTTGACCCGACTGGATATCCGAAGTCCTCTTCTACCATGCTCCTCGGCAATGAGGTTGCTATAAAATTGTCTAACCAAATGTGGGTACACCGCTTCATGAGGGTGGAGCATGCTGGTCCAACCCTAGATTGCAAACCTTTGCGCGATCTTGAAGGAACAAAGCTCATCCTCATCAGTTTTCCTCTCCTGAAGGATTGGCTTTTCCGCGAGGAGGGCCCGATGGGCTGCGTGTTTTGCTGTACGGAACATAACATGATTGAAATTTGGAGGCTGCCTACCCCTACCCCTACCTCTGTCCCCACCTTGATCTTCCCCTTGACCTTTGCCTTGGCCTTGAGCTCTATTCCTTGTTGCTCTTGGCAGCATGGTAATGACCTGCACATCGTAAACGGGAAGCATGAATAAAAAAAAAAATTAGGACAAGTATAGGGGGATTAAACAAATGGAAATAACAATGTAATAACAGTAAATTTTGCTTAAGATTATTGAAATACAATAGAGTTAACCCCTAGAATCCTAAACTACAAGCCCATTAAGCTACGTACAACAAGGGACATGAACTGCACAAACAAAATAAAATATGTATGCATATATGTGTAGGCATTAGAACAAATGCTAAGAAAACCTTATCTGATTTAACCATGGGACAGCATAAATCGAGGCTAATTAAATAGAAAACTTACATTTGTTCCAATTGGGTTGTACTTAAAGTGAAGTATTGGACAATCATCAACCCACCTAAGGTTCTACTAAGGCATATATGTAAATCAAATTGGGTACAGTAACCAAGCTTGCTAGAGTTAGCCTATGCAAGGGAAAAACTCATATAGGCAATTACACAAACACCCCACATACATAATCCATGGTTAGTGTTTTTGAGATCAAAAGGGAAGAGACCTTGCACAAGAATTACAATAAACACAACACACAATGACTATGAAGTATAATCTGTGAGAAATCTTGAGATTAATAGCTGTCCACCAAGCATTCTCAACGAACCATCGAAAAGCCCCATTCTAAAAACCCTAGGTTAAAGATCTAGATGGGAACAAAACCAAATTTTAAATTTTCTTATGCCACTGTAGGAAACAATGAGTAATAAATGAAATTAGGGATTTGTAAGTGATATGTTGCAATGTGTATGGAGTGGAGGACAGGGAACTACCATTTAACTCAAGAACACCAAGCTGAAATCTAGGGATTTTAGTGATGAGATGCTTGCTTTGTGGGTTGTGATGTGTGAATCGTGGGCAGAGAATTAAAACAAGTACAAAACCAAAGAGATTAGGGGCCTATAAATAATCACAGCCCATAGATACAAGGGGGAAGGAGAGGAACCCAGGTTCTCGTGCAACCCGAGCAACTAAAAAACATGAGAGTTGTGGGTTTCGGCAAAAACCTACATGAATATGAGTTTGGACGATGGAGCAGCGTTGCCAGGGCCTTGGAGTTGCTTAGAATGGCAAGGTAGAACCTCCTCTAGTCGTGGGTGAAGAGCTCTCTCAGATAAGGATGTTTTTGAAATGACGGAAATAGAACCCGTATGGGTTTTAATCAAAAACCCGCCAGACCTAGCAGGACAGGCAGAAGCAACTGTTGGTCCCTGAGATTTTTTTTTTTGCCAGTGAAAATTCCCGAGAATGATCGGCACATGTGACCGGCAAAACCACCTGGGAACCATCCTGCCGGTCCTGGCTATGAGGTTTCTGCCGGTCGGGGTAAAAAAAAAAAATAAGAAAAGTGTGCGTTTATAAAATAAAATAAAATATATAAGTATAATAATAATAACATAAAGTAAGAATAAAATAAATATAGTAGACTTTTATTTCCCTTAGTTATAACTTGTGGGACCCATCCACCTTGTACCATGACATGTATGCATGCCCTAGTGTTTTACTCATGCACAATTGAATACGAGTAATGTGCCAGTTTCAATTGATTACATGTATTGTTCTAATAATGTCAAATTTTATTTTCACGTCTTAGGGATTCGAGATGGTTCAAACTCGGCAACAACAAGCCGGGGATCCTGCTGCGCCAAATAATGAGATAGTTGCAAACCACGACCCGGCCGATCCACCCCCTCCTCTACCTCAAGCTGTCGGCCAGGCCACCGGAACTTCAGGCACTTCCATTCCTCCTCCTCCACGGCCGGGGGTGTCAGTTCATGAGGTCACCACACTCGTGGGTGACATTCTTAGAGGCTTTCAGGAGGAACAAAGGCAATATATAGAGACCATGATGATACAATCGGAGCAGCGTCAAGAGCATCTCTTGGCCCAAATTGGGACCCAGTTTTAGGCTGCCACTGTCGGTCAAGCGCCTCAAGTCAGAGCTGCTTCTCCATCACCAATAGTCCATGCAGGGGTCGCTATACCACCTCCCTTGGTGTACTACCCACCTCCTGTTGGGCAGCAGGCTCTACCATTTATGAACCCGATAATTCCAAATGTTGAGCGATTTTAAAAGCTCAAACCTCGCACTTCGCCGGACTCACTGGTGATTTGCTCCTCCCCACTAAGTGGGTCCAACAAGTGGAAAAGATTTTTGATTTCCTGGGTTGCACGAACAAACAAAGGATAACTTGTGTCGGTTTTCAACTAGAGGGCGATGCCGAGGCTTGGTGGAAGAGTACTCAGCCCAATCTCATGGTTCTTCATCCCAACCTCACTTGCGACCAATTCAAGACCGCCTTCTATGAGAACTATTTCCCCAGGAACTTCCGGGAAAAGAAGGAAGCAGAGTTTGTGTCACTCGTTCAGGGGTCAAAGTTGGTACTAGAGTACCAACAGAAATATGAGGAGTTACACCACTTCGCACCTCCTTATCTTAGAGATGACCATGGAAAGGTGAGCAGATTTGAGAGAGGCCTGAGAAACACTGTTGGGGCCATAGCGTTGACTCATCACCTTCAACGGTACGCCAAAGTGGTTTAAATGGCAAAGTCCGTCGAGGACCAACAGAATGAAACTTCTCATCCGCAGTCCAGTACCGGAAAGCGGCCTGCATCTTCACAGAGCACTCAGGGGCCTAGCCAATATCCTCGGCCTTATTATGTCAACCCTGCACCATTTCAGTATAGGAGGCCTAAGGCACCTCAGCCCACCAAGCCTGCACAGTCGTCAGCTGCATCTCAACCATCCGTACCCGGAGCCCATTGTTACAACTGCAACTAGTACGGGCACTTTTCCAAATCTTGCCCGGGCAAGAAGCCGGAGTCATCACATCCTCCATCTCGACCACCTATGCCCCATCTTATCAGCCTTGCCATTCAGCCTTACATAGGTAACAGGTTGCCCGGGCAGGTGTATGCTGTCACCAAGGAAGAGGAGGAGAGCGCACCAGGAGTGGTGACTGGTATGACAGCTACCTCATCAATAATAGTTTTTACTTGTCCTTTCATTTATCCATGCATGCATACCACGAGATTTATTTGTATCATGTGTCAGGGACCTTAACAATCTCTAATTCACCTGCACATGTATTGTTTGACTCGGGGGCATCCCATTCGTTCGTGTCCCCTGCTTTTGTGAAGGAGATGCACATTTACCCAAAGAACCTAACTCAGGGACTAGCAGTTAGTACACCTACAGGCAGTGTAGTGAAACTGGACATGGTTTATGAGCCCTATACGGTGGAAGTATGTGGTCGGAAGACGACAGCCCGCCTCATGGAACTCGACATGACCGACTTCGATGTTATTCTCAGAATGGATTGGCTAGCGGATTACCAAGCCAATGTAGTATGTGCCAAGAGGCAGATTGTCTTCAAGCCTAAGGGAGGGAGGAAATTTACTTTTGTGGGAGACCAGAAGAGACATAAGAAGTTGATTATCTCCGCTCACCAAGCAAGAAGATTGATGGGCTGTCAAGGTTACCTTGCCTCGGTTATGGACACGGAAGCCAAGATTAAACCCTTGACTGATATTGCTGTAGTGAAGGAGTATCCGGCTGTGTTCCTAGAGGACTTAACAGAGTTACCTCTCGATCGGGAAACAGAGTTTGTGATAGATCTAATCCCAGGGGCAGCATCAGTCTCAAAAGCCCCATATAGAATGGCCCCCACAGAGTTGAAAGAACTACAAGCCCAGTTACAAGATTTGTTGAAGAAGGGTTTTATCCAACCCAACGTGTCCCCTTGGGGGGCACTGGTCCTCTTTGTTAAGAAGGATGGTAGTATGCAAATGTGCATTGATTACCGAGAGCTTAATAAACTAACCATCAAGAATCGGTACCCACTACCAAGGATAGATGACTTGTTTGACCAGTTGCAAGGTGCAAAGGTGTTTTCCAAGATTGATTTGAGATCTGGTTACCACCAACTCAAGATCAGGGAGAAGGACATCAGCAAGACAGCGTTCAGATCTCAATGTGGACATTACGAGTTCTTGGTGATGTCGTTTGGGTTAACCAATGCCCCAGCTGCATTATGGAATTGATGAACCGAGTATTTCAAGATGTATTGGACAAGTTTGTCATTGTCTTCATTGATGACATCTTGATTTATTCCAAGAATACAGAGGAACACTCCCAACACCTGAGAATGGTACTGCAAAGATTGGGAGAAAAGAAGTTTTATGCCAAATTTAGTAAGTGCGAGTTTTGGCTTCCACAGGTAGCATTTCTGGGACATATAGTTTCAAAGAAAGGAATTGAAGTGGACCCTGGTAAGGTGAAGGCTGTACTAGAATGGGAACCACCAAAGAATGTTGGCGAAATTTGGAGTTTCCTAGGGCTTGCAGGGTATTACCGAAGGTTCACTAAGAACTTTTCTTGCATATCAGCACCAATGACTAAGTTGACTTGGAAGGGAGTGAAGTTTGAATGGTCAAGAGAGTGTAAAAGGAGCTTTCAAGAGCTGAAACACAAACTGGTCACTGCCCCAGTTTTGACACTCCCATCGGGTACTGGTGGTATGACAGTGTACAGTGATGCCTCTAGATCAGGGCTTGGTTGTGTTTTGATGCAAAATGGCAAGGTAGTAGAATGTTTCTAGGCATTTGAAAGACTAACGAGAAGAACTACCCCACTCACGATCTTGAGTTGGCGGCGGTAGTTTTTGCACTCAAGATTTGGCGTCATTACTTGTATGGAGAGAAAAGCGAAATCTTCAGCGATCACAAGAGCTTGAAGTACTTCTTTACTCAGAAGTGGAATATGAGGCAAAGAAGATGATTGGGGCTGATGAAAGACTATGATTGCACCATTCAATACCATCCAGGCAAAACTAATATGGTAGCAGATGCACTTAGTAGAAAATCACAAACCCTTTCCTTGGCAGCCTTGACAGCCAATGAGCGGCTTATAGAGGAAGCCAGAAGGATGGAGTTGGAAGTGTTGATTGATGATGCTACTATGTTACTTGCCGCCCTAACAGTACAACCCTCATTGGTAGAGAAGATCAAAGCAACCCAACCTACTGATGCAGAGTTACAAAAATTGATAGATGGTATTCGAGAAGAGAGGCAGCAAGATTCAGACTTCACATTGACTGAGGATGGTACCCTCCGATTCAGAAGTAGACTGTGTACCCAACAATGATCAATTGAGAAAAGATATAATGACAGAGGCTCATTGTTCACCGTACTCAGTACACCCCAATAGCACCAAGATGTACAAAGACTTAAAGATGCATTATTGGTGGATCGGGATGAAGGCTGATGTGGCAACATTTGTAGAGAAGTGTTTTACTTGTCAACAGGTCAAAGCGGAGAGACACCGGCCTTACGGGTTGCTGCAGTCACTTTCTATTCTAGAATGGAAGTGGGAGCTTATCACCATGGACGTTGTCACCGGATTGCCCCGAATACCTAGGGGTGTTGATGCCATATGGGTGATTGTTGATCGGCTCACCAAGACCACACACTTCATTCCGATTAAGGTAACCTATCCAATGGACAAGCTGGCAAAGCTGTGCATGGATAATGTTGTTCGCTTGCATGGGGTTCCAGTAAGCATTATTTCCGATCATGATCACAGGTTCACATCCAGATTTTGGGGTGGTTTCCAGAAGGCTATGGGTACACTGTTGAACTTTAGTACGTCCTTCCACCCATAGACCGATGGTCAGTCAGAGAGGACCATACAGATACTAGAAGACATACTCAGGGCATGTGCCATTGATTTGAAAGGCAGCTGGGACGAGCATATTTCACTCATTAAATTTGCTTACAACAACAGTTACTAGGCTACTATTGGTATGGCACCGTTCGAAGCACAGTATGGCAGAAAGTGTAGGACACCATTGTACTGGGACGAGGTTGTGAGCAAAGGATATTAGGGCCCGAATTGATACAGGCCACATGTGAAAAGATAGACTTGATTAGAGACCGAATAGAGGCGGCCCAATCAAGGTAGAAAAGCTATGCTAATTTGAAACGAAAAGACCTCGAGTTTACCGTGGGTGACAAAGTGTTTCTTCGAGTATCACCAACGAAAGGCGTGTTGCGGTTTGGTAAGAAAGGAAAGTTGAGTCCTAGGTACATTGGACCGTATGAAATCCTGGCGAGGATTGGACCGGTAGCGTACAGACTGGCATTACCCCCCTCATTAGCTGGTATCCATGATGTATTCCACGTCTCGATGTTGAGAAAGTACATTGCCAATTCCAGTCATGTTTTGGCTCAAGAGCCAACTGAACTTGCGGAAGATATGACTTATGTCGAGGAGCCTGTGAAGATTCTTGAGAGGAATGAGCACAATCTCCGCAATCGTGTCGTCTCTTAAGGTATGATGGAGAAACCACTCTGATGAAGAGGCATCTTGGGAGCGCGAGAGTGAAATTCGAGCAACACATCCCCATCTTTTCTACATGATAGGTATGTCGTAATTTCGAGGATGAAATTCTTATAAAGTGTGGGGAATGTTAAACCCGAGCCCAATAACCCGGTTTAAAACCCGGTCTAACAATACAGTCCGGTTGAACCTCGTGTGTAGGAGGGGGAGCGTATTACGCTCGTGAGTTGTGGGCCATGATACTCAAGCCATCTCACAAGATCGTGACACAAGGAAAGTTGTCGAGGATAGATTCATAGATAAAGAAAGGGGGAAAATCGTCTATGATGGTGTATTCTAGGAATTCCCTCATTTCGAGAATCCGCAGGGCCCGCACTGTTATTACCCATTCCCACTTCATGACGAATGGGAGTAAGCCACTATCTGAATAATTCACACTTATGCATGATCATTATTATATATATAAATACTAATTGGGCTCTAGGACTCTTCTTTAGAATTAAGTTTGGGCCACGGGCCCAAGTGGATCCAAGAGCCCAATTTGAAAAACTGTTTGGTTTCCCTGATTTTGTCAGTTGGATTCAGATTGAATCTGTATGAAAAACTATTTGGTTCAGATAGATCCTATCATCACATTGGCTACTCTATGGCTAAAAAATGAAACAATTATGAAGAATTTTGCATACAACTAATGTTTAAACTTGAATTAAAATAGGAGTTAATAGAGTTCTTATCTAACAGTTGTCATTGTCATGAATTAAATATAGATTCAAAAAGTTGTTATACTATTATGACATCCTATTCCCTCCTAGACATCATCACTTGTTAAGGTCAAGTTTTTTGACAGCATCAAGGACGTCCTCCAACTCCCTTGTATGTTGCTCCAACATCCTTGCTTGACCTTGAGAAGCATTGATTGTTCCCCTGAGGTAACCTTGTATGTATTTTGTGTCCGCAAGTGGTGATTGTGTGATTGTGGTTTGAATTTTTTTGGTATTTCTACATTTGTTGTTAGGAGACGAAGGTTCTCCCTTTTCTATTATTTTAAACATCCCACAACCACAATTGTGTACCTGAAAATAAACAAAATTCCAATTATTGATTAAAAAATGATTTTAAAGGAAATTCTTTATCAAAAGAAAAATAATCTAAAAAAGGAAAAAAAAAATGAATGTTGATTCATACTGAGGTGGAATGGGGACAACGCCAAAAATCACTCCCTATTGCTGGTCCACTAGTACATCTTCGCACTTTGCATTGTCCTTCTCCACAATCACACATTCTAAAGTGATCCTTCCACAAAAAAAAATCATTGTTTAGTTGACACTTGTAGAACATTCTTCCTGGATTACGCTTAGTAGTTGATGTCATTATGATGCATTTAGCACCACAAATTTCACACCTAGCCACATTGTTATCCATCTATCCAAATCCAAAAATGAACACATAATAAGAATTTGTCAATGTAGATGTAACCATTACTAAACCATTACTAACAGTATAACAAACAAATATTAACCAAAAGCATTAGAAGCAACCATTACTAATATGTCAATGTTCTCTTGTAGATCAATCAAATACTAATCTACAAAAACATTACAAAAGATGTCTCAAAAATAAACTAAAATATTACACACAAGCAACAAGTTTTGAAACCATGAAATGTTCTTGCAAACTAAGCAAGCCATAAAAAAAACCCAAACATTGTTCAACACGTCCAAAATAAAAATCATAGAACCCCACCACATAAAACCATAGAACCCAACCACAACATCAACCTTAATTGGTTTCCCCAGTTGCTGACATATACAAGTCCAACAATTTCAGCCTATCTTCCTCCTTTGCTCGTAAGATGACGATGGCTAAGTTTTTCCTTTCCAGAAAAAAAGACTTGATAAGGGCTTGTTTGTGGAAGTCAATGCTTGGGATTGCATCAATTGCAACACAAACTTTGTCTCCAAAAGCTATCTGTGACTCATTCTCCACCATATTCGTGATGGCTGTAGTGATAGCTTTTAAAGGACTTGCAATTTTATCAGCCCCTTGCTTTTTTTTCTTTTGTGGCCTACTTGTGCTAGTTGATTGAGGTCTACCACGTCTACGACTGGAACTTCCAACAGGAGTGTGAGTTGTAGTTTCTTCATTTTGACTCTTCCCATCATCACTAAGGACTAAGTTATCGAGTCCAACAACTGCAGCAGCAGCCTGTGTTGGGGTTGTTGAAGCATTCCCATTTGCAATTTCGTTGCCTAACCACACTGCAACTTCTAAGTAAATGGGAAGTACTTGATGCTCTCTCCAATATTTTTGCTCCTTTTTCTATAACCAAGAACAAGAGAAACAAGAATGACTAAAATGGTATTTTCTAAATTAAATTATTGGATTATTCATATGAAATAAGACAATTGTACCTTAAACTTAGCCCAAACATGTTGTGGTGCATCAAATCTCATCTCTATCGCATTCCAACCTAATCCAAAATTGTTTTGTAAGTCAGACAATGCTTTCAGTCTAGCTTTCCATATCCTGTAGTGGTTTTTGCATTGCTCCCATTCATAGGTTGCTTTATAGCGATCTTTTATCTTAAGTGAGATTGCTTGCCATTACTCTCTCTTGAGACCATTGTCTCCACTTCTCCCATGTCTATGTTGCTGTAAGAGACACTCTAGGAAAAAGTGTGAAATTTCACTAGGCCATGTTGCAATGTCTCTTGTCTTAGACTGAGAGGGGGTTTCGGAGTCCATCAATCTGGAAACCAAAATATATATAAGATGATAATGGCCTAGTGAAAACTAATAAGAAGTAAATGGGACAGCACAAAAGGAAGTGATGGAGACATTCAGACCCATACCTAGGAAATCTACAAATGAAATAACTAATAAGAAGTAAATGGGACAGCATAAAAGGAAGTGATGGAGACATTATTCCTTGCATGGAAGTCTACAAATGAAATTGGATTAAAAAACAGTACAGCAATTTGATCTAAAGTCACCACAGAGAGAAATAACTAATAAGAAGTACATACTAGGAGTAGCATAGTTTGTATCTCAACAAGTTTATACTTGTACATTAACACTTGAACAGGTACAGATTTTAATATTTTATACATGAACATTAATAAGAAGCAAGAGAAGAATACTAGACTCCATCTACCAAATAACCCATTCAACCAATTATTCTTAAAATTCACAGCCATACAGCCCTCCACTAGTCAACCAAACCCTGCAAAACTAGATCTGAGAATAGAACCCCTTTTTTTTTTTTTTTCTGAGGGTTGAAATTCTCTATTTCTTTTTTCAGATCTAACTAAGCTTTCCGAGTTGGTTTATCAGTTCAGAGAAATTTAAAAAGGGATATGATGATGGTGATCCTCATGAGAAGGAAGATACCTAAGAAGCAAGAGAAGGAAAGGAAGGTACTGCGTCTCTGTGGGGTTTTTATTTGAAGCTTTAAACTGAGCCACCACTCATTAAATTAATGATTAAAGCCCCACTGCTTAAATGCTAATGGAAACAATCACTCAGAAAGTAAAGAAGTTATCTCAACATGTTTATACTTGTATATACTTGTACATTAACACTTGAACAGGTACAGATTTTAATATTTTATACGTGAGCAGGAATAACCATTCTATAAACCAAATAAATGGGACAGCATAAAAGGAAGTAGAAGAGGAGCTGCAAGAAGGAAAAGAGAATGAAAAGAAAAAGAAGAGGATTTTCAAACAGAACAACAAAGGGATTTTCAAACAGAACAACAAAGGTAACAGAACAATAAAGAAAGAAATCCTCCTGTTGGGCTCCATAAAGAAATCCTCCTTTGGAGCTCTATAAATCCTCCACCATCACTTCATCCCTTACCCTCTCTCTCTTTCTACCCCTGGCTGGGGGTGGTGAGTTGGGATAGGTTTTACCTATTTGATGAAAGGTGCAGAAGAAGTTTTGAAGAAGAAAAGGTGAAATGGGTTGTGCCTGGCTCCCTGTATTTTTGTCAATTTAATCTTCTTTCATTTCTGAAACAGGTATGTTCAAGATTTCAACTTCTTCAACATAAACACATGCAATGGATACATAGAATGTTCTATTTCTCAAGTTTGAACTTCATCAAAGGATCTGATCTCAAGTTTCAGAAGAGTCCTACTTGAAATTAGGATTTCCCAAACTAAGAACCGATATCAGCAAATAATTCAAAAGATTCAAACAGTAAACAAATATAATCAGGTTAAGCAATGACAGATTGGAAAACCAAATCTAAGAATGGAACAAGATCCTGTTCTTAGGGACTGAAACACAGATCAAAACAGAAATCGGTTATTAGGTAACAACCTTGACAAATGATAAATCAGAAATCCTAGTAATGATAGGATTCTGTATTCTGAACTGAGACTCAGATGTCAATACCACAGGTAGGTCCAGATTAATATCTGATTGTAAATTCTGTGGTCAGAATTAAAATCAAACAGAAATTAACAAGAAACTGAGAAATTCCAGAACTGTAGCATAGCAAAATCAAAGAAACTTGTAAATACTAATCTGTGCTATGATAAAACTGCCAAGACTATTGGCTTAATGATTAAAGTTCATTTCAGTTAGTTTATTTGGTGTTCTTTTGATCCAGTCCAAGACCTTTACCTAGTGTACAGGGTTTACTTTTGATCCAGTTCAAGTTCCTGCTTAAGTGTTTTATCATTGAAGATTAACTTACAGTAGATCCCCTTCATCACATACCTGGCAGCAACCCTATTTTAGGGCTTATTTTGGCAGAGTCAAGATCTGCCACTAAGGGAAATCCATCCATTAGATCCCTGCCAGATTTTGGGGTATTAAATGGATACATAAAATGTTCTATTTCTCTCTCATTCCATGTAGCACAACTAAGCTTGTAAACCAGTTAAGTTCTATGATCTAGACACACCCAGAAGCAACCTTTCACCAATTTTTACATCAAAGCAAACAACAGAAGATTTCCTTTTCCATCCATACATGGAAACAAATGGTCCCAAAATGGAGATTTTGTTACTGACTCAGAAAAAAGGAATTCAACATAATGAGGGCAAAGCATGATCAAAGATGGACACCAAACCAAGAAAATTCAAAATTAAAAAATAAAAATAAAGTACAGCTGCTGAAGTGTTCTCCCTCATCTAAACTTTAAGCAGAGGCAGTGAGAGAGACCTGCAGAGCTGCTGTTTCTCATCCTGGAGAGTATTTTCTCCACCACTGCTACTCAAAACCTCGAAGAGAACTGATAATTATCTAACCTACTGTCAAGATCTGGTATTTTCAGATCTTCAAGTTTAACCATTGATAAAACCATAGCATAATATCATAACTTCATAATGAAAATGATCACAAAAATCAATAAACATTAGAGAAATTAAATTGACCAACTGAGATGAACAAGATTTCATCTCAAAAACATCTTTGAATTTTGATCACAAAGTAACAAGTTATTTTGAAAACAAATTCTTAATTTTACAACAATTCACCAGCCAGCCTTCTACTAACATCTGTTAGAAAGCTGTACTTACCATTCCACCCAGTCCTATTCCAGCCAAACATGTATGATTTAGTTTGGCCATAAATAAAAGTAAATAACAAAAGAACTACACATAATACTGGTCACGAGAACCACATGCCCACATACATAAAATTGTACCATAAATGAGAAGCACATACCACAAACGAAACAAGGTACCACATACAATGTAATGACATAAGAACCACATGCCCATTGTACCATAAAATTACATATCAAACCCATTGTACCATTAAATTACATAACAAACCAATTGTTTCAACAAACCCATTGTACCATCAAATTACATAACAACCCAAATGTTTACAAAGCACATAAATAAAATCTAATCGGATTCTTCTTCTTCTTCATCTTCTTCCTCCTCACTGTAACCTTCGACCCACTCATCCCACATTTTACCTACCATCTCGTCTCGGAATTGATTCATGTCAACATTATTGTAATCTTCATCAACCTCATCATCAATTGCCATTTGTTCAGGATTCCCATTCTCATTATAGGCTGAATTTTCCAGTTCTTCTTGTGCAAGCCACTCCTCTTCTTCAACAGTATTTTTAGTGAGAATATGATTGTGTAGCAAAACACATGCTATCACAATCTAGGATTGGGTCTTGAAAGGGTATTCTGGTTGATTTTTCAGTATCTTGAATCTGGACTTCAATAGAGAGAATGAACATTCAATTACATTTCTCAATTTAGAATGCCTCAAGTTAAATAATTCCTTCGCATTAGCTGGTGCATGTTCGGAGTTACGCCACTCTTTCAAATGATAACGAACATTGCGGTATGGTCTTAAGAAGCCCACTTGGTTAGCAAACCCAGCATCAACAAGATAGTACTTACCTCGAGGTACAACTATCTTTTCTTCTCCTTCCTTATGGATGGCATCATCTAGTATTCGAGAATCTGATGCAGAACCTTCCCATCCTAAAAGTATATATATATACCTCATGTCGAAGTCACAGGCAGCTAAGATATTCTGTGATATATTCCCCTTCCTATCACGAAATCTTTGATGTTAGTCAACTGATACCCATGCAGGGATATGCGAACCATCTATAGCTCCAATGCAGTTGTTGAAGTGTTGGAATATGTACTCCAGAATACCGTGGGGGTATTCTAGACCTTTTGGGGCAGTTTTTATGTTATTAAGTGTAAGTCGGCTGTGGGTTTTAGTCCCACATCGCCTAGCTTAGACTATTTGTAACTTCCCCTCTATTATAAATAGAGGGGCCTTTCTATCATTAATACAAGTCATTCCATTATTTTATTCCCTCTCTCTGACCCACGGTTCAACCAACATGGTATCAAAGCTAGACTGATCTAGGTTAGAAAAAGAGAAAGAAAACCCTAATCCATCTCTTCAATCGACTTCTCCCTTCTTCTCCCTTTCTCGGCTTCTCCTTCTTCTGTTCTTCTTCCTCTCAACCTTGTAAAGGGGCAGCACTAATGAGGTAAACACAGCATATCAATGATTTAGTTGCTGCCCCCCTCCCTTTCTACCTTTTTTTACTAAAACAATTCTGTTCGAAATCTGCTGGAGCCATACCTGTGATATAGGAGCTGTCCAGAATTTTTTGGAGACCTGATTTCTACATAATGTAGACTGATCCTCCATTGTTGGAGCCTCCTGTGCATCTTTTTCCAGCACTCTTCTACCATATTCCTTAGTCTTCCTTCACTTTCTTTTTCCTCTTCATCTTTTATAAACTTTTCCAGCCTCCATACCCAAATCGATCTCACCTTGTCAGAGTTTTGAAAGACTCCAATTGATTTTAGGGTTTCCTTTTTCAGATGCAGCTGATGTTTTGAAGGTGATTCCCTACTACTACAAGCCTTAATCGACCTAAGTTTGGACACTTTCTGATGACTGGATTTGTTTTTACAGCAAAACCTTCACAGCCTGCTATTTTTGGATACCTGTTAAAACCCTGACTCAAATAGAAATTAGGGTTACAGGTTTCAGTTTTTGCTGATTTTTTGAGGGATGATTACTCCAACTACAAGGACCACTTGACCTCAGTATTAACCTCTTTCCAAGTGTTTGAAGATCCCTAACCCCAATCGATCCTCCTTTTCAGGGTTTTACAAAACCCTGATACATATCGATTTTAGGGTTAGGGTTGATTGCTGCTGTTGGAGTTTTTTGGAGGTGTTTCTACCATCAAGAGGGACATTCTACTTCAACTATTCATGGCTTGAAGAAGTTATATTACACAAGATAGCTGCTGCCCTATTTTTTCTACAATTTTTGGTGTTTCTCCCACTTGAAGATCAAGTCTCAATCACCAAGGAGATTGGTTATTCGAACTGGAGATCCATTCCCGCAGTTGTGGTCAGCATCTATTACCAAAAAACATCACCTTTGACAAGTCATCATCACTTTTGTTGAAGCCCCCTTCCCTACAATCGATCTTCACTTTCAGGGTTTTTTACAAAACCCTGACTATAATCGATATAAGGGTTAGGGCAGTCCTCTCTTGCTGATTTTTTTAGGAGAGTTTTATAACCATCAGAGGAGTTTTCAACCCATATTTCAACATCTTTCATCAGTTCTTTTTGGAAAACATTCAGGTTCATTCTTATGGTTCGGTTTCTCCAATTATCAACCTATTTTTTTAGTTGTTCCTATGTGGCTGGCTGCTTCAACTACCTATGGATCTATCGGGTTCTTTATCTTATATTTGCTGGTTCTATTGAGCTTTACTACTATATTTGCTGGTTCTATTGAGCATGACTGGTTGACATGTTACTGCTGCCTTTATGTGGACTACTGTTGCCCTATTATTGAGACTGAGTATCCTACTATTGGAGATCGAATTTCTTTCATTATTGAAGACCCGAATCTACTACCCTGGAGATCAGCTTATTTGGGATTACAACAGTGTGTTCCGAGGTTATTAGTTGCAACTACGAACCTATTCAGTTATGTGAAGCTTTTCTGGTTCATATCCGGCTCACTTTGAGAGCTTGATCCTAGCATTGTTCCCAAACTCATATCTGATCCAAGTTTTTTGTTGAAGATTCTTACATCCATTGCTGTCCAAATATCTTTGTCAGTTCTATTTAGCATGTGGGAGTTTATAGTTTGGAATTTTGCACACTAGTACTTCCTTGTGTGAAATCGATCAAGTTTTTGCAGAATGGTACCTTCTCCTTCTACAAATTAGACCTGTTTTTTTTATAATTCAGATCTGATCGTTGGAGATTGGTGTTTTGGAATTAGTTTGATCGATTGAAAGAAGGATGTAAATTACTGTGTTGCTTTGTCCATGGTTCATTATCCCACTGCTTCTTTTCACTTCACCACCTCCCAAACCATACCTTTGGCATATACCCATAACCACCTTAGAAGTTTATGGTATTCTCTAAATTGCCATTTCTTCTCTTTCCATTACCCTTGACACCTTTTGGAAAATTCTGGAATATTATGTTTTTGCCCTATCACTTACATCATCTCTGTTATGTCCATGTGTATTACACGTGAGGGGGGGATTATGTACAGTATACTGCAGCCATTGCAGAAAGCAGAACTTGCAGGAACACTTGGTGCTAATTGAGGGTTTTGGAGTATGTGGATTAACCTAACTATCCACTCACTAAGCCACTATTGTTAATCTAAATATCCACTCACAAGGTCACTAAGCACCCACTAACTAGCCACTACACTTGGGGTTATGACCATTAAGTGGTCATAACTCATCTAACCTAGCAAAACCGTGGAGGTGAGGAGAGAAAGGAAAATAGAGGAAAAGAGAAGGAGAAGAAGAAGGAAAGAGAAGGAAGGCATCGAAGATTCTAGGGTTTGTGCAACCACTCTACCCTAGGAGTTATTGCTGGACAAGGTAGGTCCTTGATTATATCTCTCTCTCTCTTCCTCTCTTCTTTAATTCTTTTTGGGTTTGGAGATGAAACCATTTGAGTTGGGGGTTTTTTAACCTAAGGTTCCATTTGGAACCTAAGGATGCTTTTGGGTTAGTATCCTCCCTACTTGGAGGCTTGAAGCTAGCCTTGAGTCTTTTCTCTTCCCTTTTCTGGATCTTAATTTCTGGATCTAGGGTTCTTGGTGGAGAAACCCTAGATTTGACGTTTTGATGAAATTACCCTTTGAACCCAACAACCCTATGATCAGGGTAGGGTATTATGACCCTAGGTGGCTTATAGACTTTTTCCCCTAGTCCTTGTGGGTTGAAACCCAAGAGAAATCGAGTTCGGGAGCTTGCATGTGATGAATTTCAGTTTCAGCAGGGTGGTGGACCCTATGGTGGACTCAAACCAGAAACCACCATAAGAGTCCACCCCTTCTCTGCCTGTAGCTAGACCCTGTGGTGGACTCAGACCAGAAACCACAACCAGAGTCCACCCCTTCTTTGCCTGCAGATGGACTCAGGCCAGGATCCACCCAAGAGTCCAGTCTTGGGTTTTAGAGTATTTTACCCAGGGTGGACCCAGGCACTGTGCCTCCACTCAAGAGTCCACCTAAACTCTATTGTTTTACTTAAAGCCTAGACTTCGAGACCCCTCTTACCTCACCTAACTCACTTTGTTACGCTTCTCTAGGCAATATTACTCGTACGGTGGGACTTACATTACGTTGAACGACAACAAACCTTAGTAACGGATCGTGAATGAATAGGTGAGTGGGGTTGGGATTTGACTTGATTTTGGGAGTGTTTATATACATTGTGTATGATTTGAATGCCAATTATCATGCATCTTTCATAAATTGCATATTTATAACTATGATTGTGGATATGTTGGTGATGTGGTTTATGTAGATCTATTTAAAATGCTTGGTTGGGATACGGTGTCGGGTATGCTGGCATCAGATCCCCTTGAATTGTTAATCCTTGCTATTCATGTGCCGTGTCGTGCTGGTACCCGGGTACTAGATGGTATGGGACGTCAATGTGCCCGGAATAGCTCTCGATACGATAGCCTCATATAGTATTATTGCGGTTAGGGTATTTGATCCCCTTGCTACGACCCTTACCAACAGAGGTTTAGGTGTTGGGTAATCAAGGCTCCCTGTGTGCCTAAGGAGTGATTCGAGGCCAGGTCAGGGATGACCATTGGTTATCGGGGTTTGCCTCTGGGTGGCGAGTGGCTTCTACCAGCGCGAGCTCCCTTGTAACAATTGAGGTCTCATCTCGGTGATAAGATAAGTGATCCGCGATGTTACCCGAGTTGTTGCAGTAGCAAGTACCTAGTGACGTAGATGTGCTTGCTAGGTGGATAATTGGATAATAATTCATGCATCATGGACTATATGTTATTGCTTGCATGCTCCCCATCCCCTCACTGGGCTCAGTGGAACTTACCCCCTTTGTGTACACCTTTCAGATATGGCTGCAGATGATGGATTTGTGGCAAACCTAGACGTTCACTCGTCTGAGTATGATTCTATGGGTGTGGAGGACCCAGAGCCGTTGACAGAGGAACACGGCGATGGGTGTCCATGTGATGACTATGCCTATGGGGCATTCTGATTTCGAGACTTACTTCTGTTTCTTTTGGGTCTTACACCATGCATTGTACAGACTATATTTTGATAGTTATGTAATGGTCATTTGAAGTATTACTGGATTACTGTATAACCTAACACTAGGCAGATGAACATTATGTAACTATTACTTAAACGCTTCCGCAGCTCTGTTTTACCTTGGAAATGTAATATTTCTCTGTTTTCGTTTACTAGTATATTTGTGATGATTATATTAGTCCTAACTGTGACTCAATACACTGCAAATCGAAATCCTGGCAGTGAGGGGTGACACATGTCATCCTAGTCATACCCCCTTTTATTATATTTTTTTTCCCTTTTGGGATGGGGGGCATGAAAGCGTGGTATCAGAGCGCAATGCTCTGCATTGAGTCACTGTCTTGCGGAAACCTGATTTACTCCACACAAATAGAGATAATGATATAAAAGCTTCCAAGAGAATAAAATGTTGTGTAAAGACTTAAGGAGAAGACTAGCTAGGTGTGGAAGCCGGTAAGGTTGATAAAAGACAAGATAAGGCGACAATGAGGGAAAGATAGATTTATTTCATTACTTCAGCTGACTGTACATTCACCCTGGTGGGAATCCAAAACAAAATTACAATTAGGATCAGCTGTGCTGGAGTTACTACTGATGCTAGACCACCAATTACAACCATGGTTAAAGTCTATGTGAACTGTTCCAAAAAAAAAAAAAAAAAAAGAAAAAGAAAAGGGAAGAAACAGAAAACAGTCAAGTCATAACTACTGTATCCTCAGATCTTGAGCCTAGCTCTCCATATTGTCTTCTTCACTGTCTTCTTCATAAAGATGTTCATGGACGTAGGTGTCCAAGTCCTTCACTTTCTCTTCTAGGATGTCGAAGCGTGCATGGTGTTTATTCAATTCTCCCCTAATCTTAGTGAAGCATTGGGCCATGTTTGTGCCCAACTGTGCTATGGCAGCAATGATCCTGTCCGTGTCGGAACCAACAAACGGTGCAGAAGATGATGATGCAAAGTCGGTACCTTGCTGATGTGGGGGATCCTCCTCAAGATCCTTTGTTGTATCTGGTGTCTCCTCATCAGTTGGGATGTCAGTCCGGATCTTCATCCTCCCAAGGGCATGAGAACCAAAAGGTACCTCAATTGGTTCCTTCGCCACCTCCCCAGTTAAGTCTACGCCAAAATGCAGGAAAATGGTGGTAAGTAGCCTCCCATATGGCAAGCTCAAGTTGACCTCGGGTTTGGCACGCACATGGCCCATGTTGCAAATGATGGCAAAAGGGAGACAAAAGGGAATGCCCTTGTAGACGGCATAAGCCACATAAGAGACCCCAAAAGATGGCTGAGTGGGATGCCCTCCCTTAGGTATCAGATTGGCTTGGACTATGCGGCTTAGGACCCACTGTGATCACCCGTACTTGGTCTCGCTTGTCTTCTTGGTGGATTTTCCTTTTGTGAGAGTCTTGTAGATCTCCTTGACGTGCTCTGGGTCAAGGGAACCATGCCCACCTGTCAACGAGACATAAAACTTTCTCTCCCCTTTGGCAGGTATCCCTAGTATTCTTGCCAACTCGGTGGTGGTGAAGGAGGTAGGCCCGTTGCAAATAGAGCTGAGGTTGGAGTAGAACTGCCTCACAAGCTCTGGCTAGTGATGTTGGGGAGGTGTCAACATAGATGTCCATCCCAAGGCCTTAAAGCGGGGACCAACTTTGAAAGTGGTGAGGTCATCCACTATGAAGTCCCGACCTTCGACTATGGACCTCTTTGCAAAATGCTCCCGATATATGTCATGCGCCTCAACTGATTTGAAGCGATTGGCATCGTAGGCCATAGGAACTTTTCCTGCCCGATGCGTGTTTCCCACCATTGTAAGGGTACCTACAAAAACAAATGAGAGAAGGAAGTAAATAAGAGGGGAACAATATGGGAAGGAATAGGATGTAATCCTTGTAAGAAACCTAACCAAAAAGAAATACAACACAGGTTCTAAATGGGAAGTTATTAGGGGGGGTTTATAAAAGTATAAGCTTAAGGTGAATAACCTTTTTGAGTTGAGACTCAATGATCCCTCCCTTGTTCTTTATAAAATACAGCATGATAGGGGTTCAACCCTATCTCCAGTTGTGGGAACTCTTAGCAATTAAAGAAAAAAATTAATTCTAAAAAAAAAAAAAGAGAGAAGCAATTGGTTATACATAAATGTGGGAAAGTATTGATAGGCATTGCATAACTAGAACAACAATTTTTTTTCCCTTCCTACATTGTTCTATATGCACCAATATCAACAAGACACCATGATTTTTAGCATGACTGCATATGGATGTATGAGGACGATGTCATTCCATTCAGTCCAAGAGAATAGCATTTTAAATAGTATGAAACATGGAAAAATTATTCTTATCCAAGGCTTGACAGTAAAGGTAATTTCAACCCAAAGAAATTTCAACACAAATGTAAAGGGAAAAGAGGGAAAATCTGTTCTTAGCCAAACAATCTTTGGGATGTGGAATCCCATGACTTGGGTAGTGTTTTTAAACACCTATTTAGGGGCAAGTTGGAGGTTCTAATGTGTTGGGCAAACCCCTTCACGATTTCCCTAAAATTACAGCAAGAAAATTGATTTGGGGGTAAGGAACAATTCGTTTTTCACCCAAAAAGTTAGAATGGGGGGTAATGGGAACAAGTTGAGTGGTTTGCACACTTGTTTTGTGCGATTGAAGTAAGGTTTCATACCTTAGGAACCCCTATTTCTAGTTTCTTCAAGGAAAAAACGAAACAGAGCAACCTAGGGTTGAGTTTGAAGGGAAAATTTGAAGAAAACGAGTTTGGAGAGGAAGAACCTTACCTGGGCTTTATTTGGGGATGAAATCCGCAAGATTGAGCACCCAAAATCGCCAAGGAAAAGGAGTGGAAGCAAGGGAGCAGAGGCTTGGTCCTCTTCTTCGCGCAAAGATGGAGAAGGTGAAGAGGCGAGTGGGTTTTAAGACCCACAGTCTTTTAGTTTTAAGTTGTTTTTTTTCGCTAGACCCAGGAGTGGACCCAACCTGAGTCCACCCTGTGAGTCCACATACCTGCTGGTTCGCACTGGACCCAGGAGTGGACCTAGCCTGAGTCCGCCCTGCGAGTCCACACACCTGCTGTTTCTCGCTGGACCCAGGGGTGGACCCAGCCTGAGTCCGCCTTGTGAGTCCGCTTACTTGCTGTTTCTCGCTGGTCCCGGAGTGGACCTAGACCAGAGTCCAGTCCAGAGTCCACTCGGGCTAAAAAGGTGCTTTTGGACCGGTTTTGCAACCAGTCTTTTTCCACTGTTTTCCACCCTCCTCTGTGTGTAATTCCCCATGTTTATTGACTATCTTACACATCTTTGAGAAAGACTTTGGATTGATTTCTCCTTGTCTTTCCTTTAAATCTTGATGTTGTGTTTGATAAATTGTCAATCTTGAAGGTACGCAACATGGAAGATAACCGCTCAACTGAGAATCGTTCATTTCCCTTGACGAGGCCGCGGAAGGCTCGGGTACTAATTTACCAGATCCTCTGCCAATTCAAAACAGTGCGGATGTGGCCGCGCTATTGGGGAACCTTATGCGAGCCATGCAACAAGAGACAAGTGACATTATGCACAATATGAATGCCCAACTTCAAGTCCTGGTTGCGGATAGGGAAAGGCAGCAAGTGTCCCCTCCTGTACATGTACCACCTCCAGCACTTGCAGCTGCCGCTGCATCGGGAACACTACCCTCGGCCACTGCTGCTGCCGGAAACCCTATGGCACCATTACCACCTCCTGCACCAGCTGCACCCCAAGTGGCGGTACCAGCTTGGGCGGATTCCTCAAGACTATCCGAGAAATTTATGAAACATCGCCCTCCTACCTTCAACAAAATGGCGGATGATTCCATGTATCCAGCTCACTAGATAAGGGATTTGGAAAGGATTTTTGAGGTGCTTCAGTGCATTGATGAGGACAAAATCAGATGTGCGGTCTATCAGCTCAAAGGTGAGGCTGACTCTTGGTGGCGGTCTGAGAAAGAAAACTTTAGACTACTACATCCCAACCCCACCTGGGAACTGTTCAAGGAGACCTTCCTTGAAAATTACTTCTCCAAGAGCTTTCGCGACAAGAAGCAGGCTGAGTTTACAAGTTTGATTCAGGGGTCTAAGTCGGTCCTCGAATTCCAGCAATTGTTCAAGGAGCTCTCCTACTTTGCTCCCGTTCACATGAAGCCCAACACTGTCAAGGCTCGACTGTTCGAGAAGGGTTTAAGGCCCGGTATTAGTATGTCTGTGGTATTGCATGAGTATCCCTCGTACGCTCGGGTGGTTTAAGCTGCCAAGGTGGTAGAAGATAGACAAAGAGAGAATTATAGAGCAATCCAGGCCAGCAAGAGGCCTATGACTTCCTCAAACTATAGGGGGCCTAGCAAGTTTCATAGAGGATCTTACTCCACTTCAGCCCCGACTCAGTACTATAGGCAAGGTGCAGCTCAGGCTCCTAAGCTACCTGCAAATCCTCACTATGAGGCACAGATAGTCCAATGTTTCAACTGTCTGGGCAGTGGTCATATTTCTAGAGAATGCCCATACCCCAAGCGGGGAGGTACTTCAACTGCAGCACCTTCCAAAGCACCTCAGTCACGACCCGCTAGTCGTCCTGCTCTGCCTCCAACCAGCAACCGACCTCAGGGGCAAGTCTATGCACTTACTAATGATGAAGCCCAAGCTGACCCTATTGTGATCACAGGTATGTTTTCTATATGTTCACAACCTGCTTATGTATTGTTTGATTCAGGGGCAACGCATTCTTTTGTATCTCCTATGTTTGCTAAAAGACTAGGAGTCAGCTCGAAACGACTTTCCCAGAATCTTATGGTCAGTACACCAACGGGCAGTGCCGTAGAACTTGATGCACTTTATGAACCTTGCCCTGTATGGATTGATGGTAAGGAACCTGTTGCTCGTCTGATTGAGTTGAACATGAGAGACTTCGACGTGATCTTAGGCATGGATTGGTTGTCTACTTACGAAGCTAGTCTAGTCTGTGCAAAGAAGAGGATTGTGTTTAAACCTGATGAAGGTGTGGAGTTTGTGTTTGAGGGTTGTAAATCTCGAAAGCCCAAGAAAAAACCTATCTCCGCTCTACAAGTCCAGAAGTTAATAGAGGAAGGATGTCAGTGTTACTTGGCATCAGTGATGGATGTTGAAGCAAAGTTCAGGCCACTTGAAGAGATTGATGTGGTTAAGGAATTCCCGGATGTTTTTCCGAAAGACCTGACACGGTTACCACCAGACCGTGAGACCGAATTCATGATTGACTTGATCCCAGGTGTTGCCCCAGTGTCCAAGGCACCCTATAGGATGGCACCTGCAGAGCTGAGAGAGTTGCAGGAACAGCTCAAGGATGGATTTATTGAAGAAGGGGTTCATCAGACCGAGTGTTTCTCCTTGGGGAGCACCGGTATTGTTTGTGAAGAAGAAGGACGGTAGCCTGAGGATGTGCATCGACTATCGTGAGCTCAATAAACTGACGATCAAGAATCGGTACTCGTTACCCAGAATCAATGACTTGTTCGATCAACTACAGGGTGCTAAGGTGTTCTCGAAGATTGACCTCAAGTCAGGATATCATCAGTTGAAAATCAGAGATGGTGACATTAGCAAGACAGCCTTCAGATCTCGCTACAGTCACTATGAATTCTTGGTCATGTCCTTTGGATTGGCCAATGCTCCATCCGCTTTCATGGAGCTGATGAACGGGGTGTTTCATGATGTACTAGACAAGTATGTCATCGTCTTGATTGATGACATCTTGATATACTCGAAGAATGAGGTGGAGCATGCTGAACATCTTCGACTTGTGCTGCAACGCTTGAGAGAGAAGCAGTTGTATGCTAAGTTCAGTAAATGTGAGTTTTGGCTACCCCAAGCGGCTTTCTTGGGGCACGTTGTCTCAGCCAAGGGTATAGAAGTCGACCCCGGCAAGGTGAAGTCGGTAGTTGATTGGGAAACCCCAAGAATGTGGCTGATATCCGTAGTTTCTTGGGTTTAGCTGGCTACTACCAGAGGTTTATCGAAAATTTCTTAAGACTTTCGACCCCGATGACTCGATTGACCCGAAAGGGAGTGAAGTTCGAGTGGTCCGATGAGTGCGAGAAGAGCTTCCTAGAATTAAAGCAAAGACTAATTTCTGCTCCAGTGCTTACCATTCCTAATGGCACTGGGGGAATGGTTGTTTATAGTGATGCGTCAAAGATGGGTATGGGTTGTGTATTGATGTAAGACGGGAAGGTGGTGGCCTACGCCTCTCGGCAATTGAAGGATTATGAAAAGAATTACCCGACTCATAACTTGGAGCTTGCAACTGTGGTCTTTGATCTAAAAATCTGGTGGCATTATCTCTCTGGGGAAGAGTGAGATATACAGTGACCATAAGAGCCTCAAGTACTTCTTCACACAGAAGGAGCTTAATATGAGACAACGGCGATGGTTGGAGTTATTGAAAGATTATGATTGCACCATCCATTATCACCCTGGTAAGGCTAACGTGGTGGCAGATGCCTTGAGTCCAAAGTCACAATCACTATCACTTGCATCACTAGCCGTCAGTGAGGAACTTATTGAGGAAGCAAGGAGGATGGATCTGGAGTTGTTGATAGAGGGTACAGCTATATCTCTGGCAGCCTTGTCAGTTCAACCATCTCTTGTGGGGAAGATTCAATTAGCTCAATCCTCTGATGAAAACTTCCAAAAGATCATTAGAGCAATTCGTGAAGGAACAAAGAGTGAGTTAGACTTTACATTGACAGCGGAGGGTGTCCTCCTGTTCAGAAACCGGTTGTGTGCCCCTAACGACGAGCAGTTAAGGAAGGAGGTGTTGACTGATGCTCACAATTCTCCTTATTCAGTCCACCCAGGCAGCACGAAGATGTTTAAAAATTTGAAGAATTATTACTTGTGGGGTGGAATGAAGAAAGATGTGGCTGAACATGTGGCAAAGTGTCTTACATGTCAACAGGTGAAAGCTGATAGGCAGAGACCTCACGGCCTACTACAAACACTACCTGTTCCGGAATGGAAATGGGAGAACATTACCATGGACTTTGTTACTGGTCTGCCCCGAACACCTAGGGGTGTTGACGCCATCTGGGTCATTGTGCATCGGTTAACCAAAACGGCTCATTTCATTCCTATAAAGGTCACTTACTCGATGGACAAGCTGGCCCAGTTATGTTTTGACAATGTGGTCCGCTTACACGGAGTCCCTGTTAGTATCATTTCCGACAGAGATCCCAGGTTCACTTCTAAATTCTGGGGTGGTTTCCAGAAGGCCATGGGCACATTGCTAAACTTTAGTACAACCTTCCACCCTCAGACAGACGGGCAGTCGAAAAGGACCATACAGACCTTGGAAGATATGCTTCGAGCATGTGCCATTGATATGCAAGGCAGCTGGGATGAGCATATCTCGCTCATCGAGTTCGCTTACAACAATAGTTACCAAGCCACAATTGGTATGGCACTGTTCGATGCTCAGTATGGGAGGGAATGTCGAACGCCGTTGTATTGAGACGAGGTTGGTGAACGTCGTATTTTAGGTCCCGAGCTGATCCAAGCAACTTGTGAGAAGGTGGACCTGATTCGGGAACGAATCAAGGCAGCCCAATCCAGACAGAAAGGTTATGCGGACCTAAGACAGAAGGTCTTAGAATTTATCGTCGGCGACAAGGTTTTCCTCAAGGTGTCACCCACTAAAGGGGTGATGCGTTTCAGCAAGAAGGGTAGACTGAGCGCACGGTTTATCGATCCGTATGAGATTCTGGCTAGAGTCGGACCGGTGGCATATCGGTTGGCTCTCCCTCTATCATTGGAAGGCGTGCATGACGTATTCCACGTATCCATGCTGCGGAAATACGTTCATGACCCGAGTCATATTTTGACACATGAACCACCAGAGCTCACTGCTGATATGTCTTATAAGGAGCAACCCGAGAAGATTTTGGACAGCAAGATTGTTCACCTTCGAAACCGTCCTATCTTCTATGTGAAGATAAAGTGGTGCAATCACACAGAAGAAGAATCATCTTGGGAAGCTGAAGTGGAAATGCGGGTGAAGTACCCCTCTCTTTTTGAGTTACAAGGTACGTCAAATTTCGGGGACGAAATTTCTTGTAAGGTTGGGGGAATGTTAGACCCGCACCCGAGATCATCATTTAATAATAATAATTTTGTGCCACGTAGATGGAGCTGGCGTCTATGCCGGTGAGCTGTTCCCAATGGTGGTCAAACCGAGTTATAAGATCTTTGACCAGTTCACAAGCTTGGCGGTTAAGGAAAGATTTCTCAATCGAGAGTGGAGGAAATTCGTAGACGAAGACTTCATGGACTACCCTCCAAGCATTAGTCCCAAGAGTGAGGAGTACCGAAGAGAGCATCCAATATCTTGTCACATCTACACGACGAGCCCCGGTGAAGTGAACGTCGAAGTAAGAAAGCTCTTCGGGATTTCGGAAATCAATCCTTGATGGGACAAAGGAACTATTCTTGGGTATGTTCTGAACTTGTTTACGAGGTTACTTAATTCCTTTGGTAACCCTCGAAGGGTGGGCCAAAGCCCGAGGTCTATTGCCTTGGGTTTTCCCTATTTCTGGTGGGCTGGACCCTGAACTGGACCCGGTGGTGAGTCCACACTTGTCATAGGGTTTATTGTGGGTAAGGTGTCGTGGGCCCCACCATCTCTTTTATAACTTAGTGCTGGGTCTTAAAGTTTCCCAGGGACCCACTAGAGACTAATTGAGGGTTTTGGAGTATGTAGATTAACCTAACTATCCACTCACAAAGCCACCATTGTTAATCTAAATATCCACTCACAATTTTCACTAAGCACCCACTAACTAGACGGCGACGGGTGTCCATGTGATGACTGCGCCTATGGGGCATTCTGATTTCGAGACTTACTTCTGTTTCTTTTGGGTCTTACACCATGCATTGTACAGACTATATTTTGATAGTTATGTAATGGTCATTTGAAGTATCACTGGATTACTGTATAACCTAACACTAGGCAGATGAACATTATGTAACTATTACTTAAACGCTTCCACAGCTCTGTTTTACCTTGGAAATGTAATATTGATCTGTTTCCGTTTACTAGTATATTTGTGATGATTATATTAGTCCTGACTGTGACTCAATACACTGCAAATCGAGATCCTGACAGTGAGGGGTAACACGTGTCATCCTAGTCAGACCCCCTTTTATTGTATTTTATTCCCTTTTGGGATGGGGGCATGACACAAATCCTCACTATGGGGCACAGACAATCCAATGTTACAACTGTCTGGGCAGCAGTCATATTTCTAGGGAATGCCCGTACCCCAAACGGGGAGGTACTTCAACTGCAGCACCTTCCAAAGCACCTCAGTCAAGATCCGCCAGTCGTCTTGCTCCGCCTCCATCCAGCAACCGACCTCAGGGGCAAGTCTATTCACTTACCAATGATGAAGCCCAAGCTGACCCTACCGTGATCACAGGTATGGTTTCTATATGTTCACAGCCTGCTTATGTGTTGTTTGATTCGGGGGCATCGCATTCTTTTGTATCTCCTACGTTTGCTAAAAGACTAGGAGTCAGCTCGAAACGACTTTCCCAGAATCTTATGGTTAGTACACCGACGGGTAGTGCCATAGAACTTGATGCACTCTATGAACCTTGCCTGGTATGGATTAATGGTAAGGAACTTATTGCTCGTCTGATTGAGTTGAACATGAGAGACTTCGACGTGATCTTAGGAATGGATTGGTTGTCCACCTACGGGGCTAGCCTAGTCTGTGCAAAGAAGAGGATCGTGTTTAAACCAGATGAAGGTGTGGAGTTCGTGTTTGGGGGTTGTAAATCTCGAAAGCCCAAGAAAATCACCATCTCCGCTCTACAAGTCCAGAAACTGATGGAGGAAGGATGTCAGTGTTACCTAGCATCAGTGATGGATGTTGAAGCAAAGGTCAGGCCACTTGGAGAGATCAATGTGGTTAAGGAATTTTCGGATGTTTTTCCGGAAGACCTGACACGGTTACCACCAGACCGTGAGACCGAATTCATGATTGACTTGATCCCAGGTACTGCCCCAGTGTCCAGGGCACCCTATAGGATGGCACCTACAGAGCTAACAGAGTTGCAGGAACAGCTCAAGGACTTATTGAAGAAAGGGTTCACCAGACCAAGTATTTCTCCTTGGGCAGCATTGGTACTGTTTGTGAAGAAGAAGGACGGTAGCCTGAGGATGTGCATCGACTACCGTGAGCTCAATAAATTGACGATGAAGAATCGGTACCCGTTACCCAGAATCGATGACTTGTTCGATCAACTATAGGGTGCTAAGGTGTTCTCGAAGATTGACCTCAGGTCAGCTTATCACCAGTTGAAAATCAGAGATGGTGACATTAGCAAGACAGCCTTCAGATCTCGCTACGGTCAATATGAATTCTTAGTCATGTCCTTCGGATTGACCAATGCCCTGGCCGCTTTCATGGAGTTGATGAACGGGGTGTTTCACGATGTACTGGACAAGTATGTCATCGTCTTCATTGATGATATCTTGATATACTCGAAGAATGAGGTGGAGTACGCTGAGCACCTTCGACTTATGCTGCAGCGCTTGAGAGAGAAGCAGTTGTACGCTAAGTTCAGTAAATGTGAGTTTTGGCTACACCAAGTGGCTTTCTTGGGGCACATCGTCTCAGCTAAGGGTATAGGAGTCTACTCCGGCAAGGTGAAGTCGGTAGTTGACTGGGAAACCCCCAAGAATGTGGCTGATATCCGTAGTTTCTTGGGTTTAGCAGGCTACTACAGGAGGTTTATCGAAAATTTCTCAAGACTCTCAACCCCGATGACTCGACTGACCCGAAAGGGAGTGAGGTTCGAGTGGTCCGATGATTGCGAGAAGAGCTTCCAAGAGACAAGAGTTGAAGCAAAGACTGGTTTCCGCTCCAATGCTTTCCATTCCTAATGGCACTGGGGGAATGGTTGTCTACAGTGATGCGTCAAAGATGGGTCTGGGTTGTGTACTAATGCAAGACGGGAAGGTGGTAGCCTACGCCTCTCGGCAATTGAAGGATTATGAAAAGAACTACCTGACTCATGACTTGGAGCTTACAGCTGTGGTCTTTGCTCTGAAAATCTGGCGGCATTATCTCTATGGGAAGAAGAGCAAGATATACAACGACCATAAGAGACTCAAGTACTTCTTCACACAGAAGGAGCTTAATATGAGACAACGGCGATGGTTGGAGTTGATGAAAGATTATGACTGCACCATCCATTACCACCCTGGTAAGGCTAACGTGGTGGCAAATGCCTTGAGTCGAAAGTCACAGTCACTGTCACTTGCATCACTAGCCGTCAGTGAGGAACTTATCGAAGAAGCAAGAAGGATGGCTTTGGAGTTGCTGATAGAGGGTACTGCTATATCCCTGGCAGCCTTATCAGTTCAACCATCTCTTATGGGGAAGATTCAATTAGCTCAATCCTCCGATGAAGACTTCCAAAAGATCATTGGAGCAATTCGTGAAGGAACACAGCGTGAGTTAGACTTCACATTGACAGCGGAGGGTGTCCTCCTGTTCAGAAACCGGCTGTGTGTTCCCAACGACGAGCAGTTAAGGAAGGGAGTGTTGACTGATGCTCACAGTTCTTATTCAGTTCACCCAGGCAGCACGAAGATGTATAAAGATTTGAAGAATTACTACTGGTGGGATGGAATGAAGAAGGATGTAGCTGAACATGTGGCAAGGTGCCTTACTTGTCAGCAAGTAAAAGCAGATAGGCAGCGACCTCACGGTCTACTACAGTCACTGCCTGTTCCGGAATGGAAGTGGGAGAACATTACCATGGACTTTGTTACTGGTCTGCCCCGAACACCTAGGGGTGTTGACGCCATCTGGGTCACTGTGGATCAGTTAACCAAAACGGCCCATTTCATTCCTATAAAGGTCACCTACTCGATGGACAAGCTGGCCCGATTATATGTTGATAATGTGGTCCGCTTGCACGGAGTCCCTGTTAGCATCATTTCTGACAGAGATCCCAAGTTTACTTCTAAGTTTTGGGGTGGCTTCCAGAAGGCCATGGGCACACTGCTAAACTTTAGTACAGCTTTCCACCCTCAGACAGACAGACAGTCGGAAAGAACTATACAGACCTTGGAAGATATGCTTCGAGCATGTGCCATTAACATGCAAGGCAGCTGGGATGAGCATATCTCGCTCGTCGAGTTCGCTTACAACAACAGTTACCAAGCCACAATTGGTATGGCACCGTTCGAGGCTCAGTATAAGAAGAAATGCCAGACGCCGTTGTATTGGGACGAAGTTGGTGAACGTCGTATTCTGGGTCCCGAGCTGTTCCAGGCAACCTGTGAGAAGGTGGATCTGATTCAGGAGCAAATCAAGGCAGCCCAGTCCAGGCAGAAAGGTTATGCGGACCTGAGGCGGAAGGACTTGGAGTTTGTTGTCGGCAACAAGGTTTTTCTCAAGGTGTCACCCACCAAAGGGGTGATGCGTTTCAGCAAGAAGGGTAAACTGAGCCCACAGTTTATCAGTCTGTATGAGATTCTGGCTAGAGTCGGGCCGGTGGCATATCGGTTGGCTCTCCCTTCATCGTTGGAAGGTGTGCATGACGTATTCCACGTGTCCATGCTGCGGAAATACGTTCACGACCTGAGTCATATTCTCACACATGAACCATCAGAGCTCGCAGCTGATATGTCCTACAAGGAGCAACCCGAGAAGATTTTAGACAGCAAGATTGTTCACCTTCGTAACCATCCTATCTTCTATGTGAAGATAAAGTGGTACAATCACACAGAAGAAGAAGCATCTTGAGAAGCCGAAGTGGAAATGCAGGCGAAGTACCCCTCTTTTCGAGTTACAAGGTACGCCAAATTTCGGGGACGAAATTTCTTGTAAAGTTGGGGGAATGTTAGACCCGCACCCGAGACCAAATTATAATAATGTTATTCTTGTGCCACGTAGATGGAGCTGGCGTCTATGCTGGTGAGCTGTTCGCAATGGTAGTCAAGCTAAGTCATAAGGTCATTGACCAGTTCACAAGCATGGCGGTTGAGGAAAGATTTCTCAATCAAGATTGGGGGAAATTCGTGGATGAAGACTTCATGGACTACCCACCAACCACAAGTCCAAGAGCGAGGAGTACCGAAGAAAGCATCCAGTGTCTTGTCACATCGACACGACGAGCCCTGGTGAAGTGAACGTCGAAGTCAAGAAACTCTTCAGGATTCCGTAAATCAATCCTTGAGGGGGCAAAGGAACTATTCTTGGGTATGTTCTGAACGTCTATGCTGGTGAGCTGTTCGCAATGGTAGTCAAGCTAAGTCATAAGGTCATTGACCAGTTCACAAGCATGGCGGTTGAGGAAAGATTTCTCAATCAAGATTGGGGGAAATTCGTGGATGAAGACTTCATGGACTACCCACCAACCACAAGTCCAAGAGCGAGGAGTACCGAAGAAAGCATCCAGTGTCTTGTCACATCGACACGACGAGCCCTGGTGAAGTGAACGTCGAAGGAAACTCTTCAGGATTCCGTAAATCAATCCTTGAGGGGGCAAAGGAACTATTCTTGGGTATGTTCTGAACTTGTTTACGCGGTTATTTATTTCCTTTGTAACCCTCGAAAGGTAGGCCAAAGCCGGGGGTCTATTGCCTTGGGTTTACCCTATTTCTGAAGGACTGGACCTTGAGCTGGACTCACAGTCGACTCCGCACTGAACTATCATCGATGCAGATCATTACAACATACAACCTCTACTGTGGATATGAGATTTGCCTGCCTTACTTGATCATGCAGACTATGGCATACCAGCACGATCACCCGAGGTCAGGGAACCTCCTATACAGTCGACTCCTCACCAGGGTATTTAGGAGCTTCAGTGTGCCATTGCTCGATGAGGAACATGCTACAAAGAAGGCTGTGAAAGTGAACCGGGTGTCCTTGGTGAAGATGTGCATTCCTATGCCAGTCTTCTCTCCAGAGCTAGGCCACCCAGACTATACTGAGATGGGGCAGCCTGTAGTTGAGGAGGATCTACCCATGTTTGAGAAGGACTTAGATGAGGATGAGGTTCTAGCACCCATGCCTGTTGAACATCCCCCAGTGCCACAGCCTGCAGCACCGTTTGGGCATCCAGGTGCTTCTTCTTCCTCTGCTGCTCCAGAGTACACTGGTGATGGCACTACCTGGGCACAGCTGTTTAGTAGGCTGGACAGCATGGAGAGGACAATGCAGCAGGGTTTTTCCCACTCAGTTTGTAGAGTGGAGATCTCATTTCCATGGGCAGGGTCCACCACCTCAGTGATCACTTGATGCTTCTAATCTTTTTAGTTTAGTCTTAACTTGTATTTTCTTTTCTTGCTTTTCTTGTAAGGGCTATGTCCCCCAGCTTATTACAGTGTGCTAACCTATGTAACCAAATCAGCCTAAGTGCTGAAATTTTGTAAAGACTGGAATATATATATAAATAGAAGTTCTTATCTTTACTTTTACAGTCTTCAATCAAGTTCTTTTTACTCAGTGTCTTTTAATTAAGATTTTTTTTTTTTTTTTTTAAATTTTTAACCCTAGACTGGACTCACCTTCAGATCAATGAGTCCAAGAGCTGCCGTATCATGAACTTGACTGCGAATAGAAATAGAGCATGATTGCTCTGATACCACTTAAATGTCACACTCTGGCCCGGTTTATAAGGGCTAAATGTGACTGGATGCGTCTCACATCCAACCAACCCACCAGGATCGCAAGTGCTGTACTCTATTCGCAGTTTCATTTACAAATACAGAATTTAAATGCAGCGGAAGCAAATAAATAAAGCAATAAAACAGTAATAAAGAAGAACTAGTGGTAACAGTTATATATATATGGACATTTAAGTACAACTGAGTTACATCGGTAGGTCACAAAAGAAGTAACTCAAACCCCCAAAAGACTATATACAATATTCATTACAAAGTGTCACAACAAAAAAGGTAGAGATAGCCTGATCAATCAGGAAGATCACGAGAAGGCACAGTTGTCACATGAGCTTCGTGCTCCACCAGAAAAGGAGTATCAACTCCAAGAGCAGTAGAAAGATCCTGAGCAGAAGGAGCCCCCATAGAAATACCAGCAACACCGAGAGTAGTCTCATCTGAAAAATAAGGTTAACCACGAGGGTGAGCTCCACCGAGCCCAATAAGGAAATGCATATACAAACACAACACAATAGTCCATGATGAATGTCTAATCTATTATGCTCTTAACATGGAAACTAAGTCATATGGGGTATAAGTACTACTGTAGAAGATGCTAACCTCGGTCTCGGAAACACATAACCATACGTCGGTCACCCGAGCGAAACCATTCTACTACGGTGAGGACCCGCCAGTTCAGGCATCATACATCTGACCCTAGCAGACCCCCAATGACCAACCCTACTATTGTTCCCACAGCGGAGTGTGCACGCTAACATGGGACAGTGAATGGTATCCCGGTATTACCCTTCGGACCTACCACAGGTTGTCCAACACCTCTTCCCCTGTTGGTAAGGGACGTAGTACTGGGTAATGATATAAATCCTAACCCAATGCAATCTAATTCATGATGGCATATGTAAGTTCAGACCAATTATAAAGTAAACAATGCTTCATCAACATCAATTGTACAGTATCAAATAAATATCAATGCAATGCAGTATGCCAATGCAACCTACTTCACATGCAGTCTAATGCAAGGAATATAAAGTTAATAAACTACATGATCTGTATAGTATTAATGATGCATGACATGGCATACTTAACAAATAACAATTAAAATAACAAACACACAAAAATTAAGTCAAATTCCCTTACCTAATGTGTTTGGCTAGCCTAGGTAATAAGATTCCCGCATAACAGACAAGAACAGTAGAAAAACAGCAAAGACAGTCCTAGAACAGTAGAAAAACAGCAAGTATTAGGGTCTGGAATGGGTTCAGGTCAGTACCCAATCATTGGGGGGCAAATTGGTCATAAAATGTTGAACCGGACTCAGGGCCAAGGTGAACCAGTCGACCAGTTCAAGGCCTGGTTCTGCATCCAATTCAAAAACCAGATTTGGGGGTTTTGGTCCTGGTGCATGGATCCTTGCATGCATGGGTTTAATTTCATGTTTCCAACCTATGTTAAGGTGGGTCAGCATGAAATAGTGTTTAATTTTAAAAACCACATTCAATTTGGGGGTTTTTAATCAATTAGTTTCAATTACCCATTCAGGGTTCAATAGGCTATTTAATTGAGCAGGAATTTAAAGGACTGCATACAACACTTAGGTTGCAGCAGCATCTAAACCAGAAATCTAGCCTAATTTGGGGTTAGGGTATGGAATTTGGTCTCTCAAATCAATATCCACTAAGGTTTAATGGCAGCTTTTCTTAGAATCTCAATTACATATGGGGAAAATAGGAAAAGAAGATGGAAAATACTGAATTGTGATGACCAACCTGAAATCAGCAGTGAATGATGGAAGAAGACAGTCTCAGATGTGCAGGAACAGCTCCAAATGCAGTCCCAAGCTTCAATTCAAAGTATAGAATCAAAGCTCCAAGATATAGTCTACTTCTCCCACCTTCTTCTTCTCTTTTCCCCTTCTCTTTTTCTTCTTTTCTAGTCTTTCCTTAGGCTGGAACGATTTCTCTCTTTAGTCTTTATGTTTTGTGAATGGTGAATAGTATAGATAGGTTTGTATTTATAGTTAGTGGATTAATTGAATATTGTTTGGTTTTTAAAAGGTAAAATCTGTTTTTCAGAAATAACTTCTTAAATCTGATTTTAGCTAGAATTACTTATTAATTCGATTATTCTAACTATATAGTAAGGTCTTAAAACCTCAGGGGTAATCCGGGTATGGGTAAATGTTGGGAATAGGATTCCCCACTGGAGATGTGGGTCCCACAGAGGTAAATTTACTAAAATACCCCTATAATTCTAATCGGTCGTACAATACACTATAAAATACAATTTAAATCATACTTACAATGAGTTTAATTTAGGGAGAGATCCTGCAAGCGGTCCAGCCAGCAGATCCGGCACAGGTAACTCTGGTGTAGGATTCCATCGGGGTCCTCTGACTCTAAAAGGGCAAGTTGGGAAGAATCCCTGGAATCCTCCATAGGTGTGTCGAGCGATTCATCCGTATGCTCGACCGATGCAACCCATAGCATCGAAGCCACCATAGACTTAGAACTGGAACCTGAAATCACACAAGTTCCAAAAATTTAAATTTGTTGCGGTTTTCACAGAAGGAGCCGTGGAGGTTGGGGGTTTTGACCTAGGGTTCCACTTGGAACCCAAGGATGTTTATGGAATTGATATCCTACCTTCTTGGGGGCTTGAAGCTCACCTCTAAAACCTCTCTTCACCTTTTATTGGAATCTATTTCTTGGATCTAGGGTTCTTGATGGAGAACCCTGGATTTGGATCATTTGAAAGGATTTACTCTTTGAACCCGACAACCCCTTGATAAGGGTAGGGTGTTATGACCCTAGGTGGTTTAAAGACCTTTTCCCCAAGTCCTTGCGGACTAAAACTCAAGTGAAATCGAGTTGGAAAGCTCAAACATTGGGAATTTCGGATTCAGCAGAGAGGTGGACCCAGTGGTGGACCCAGGCCAGAAACCACAACAAGAGTCCACCCCTTCTCTGTTGCAGGTGGACTCAGACCTGGATCCACCCAAGAGTCCGGTCCTGGCTTTTTGGAGCATTTTGCCCAGGTTGGACCGAGCCACTGTGCCTCCACTCAAGAGTCCACCTGGACTCTGTTATCCTACCTTAAGGCTTAACCTCTGAGACCCCTCCTACCATACCTAACTTGCTTTGTCACGCTTCTTTAGGCAATATTATTCGTACGGTGAGGCTTACCTTACGTTGATCGGCGACGAACCCTAATAAACGGATCGTGAACTAATAGTTGAGTGGGGTTGGGATTTGACTTGATTTTTGGGAGTGTTTACATATATTGTGTATGATTTGAATGCCAACTAGCATGCATCTCTCATAATTGCATATTTATAACTATGATTTGTGGATACGTTAGTGATGTGGATTATGTAGTTGTGGTGGATCTATTAGAAATGCTTGGTTGGGATACGGTGTCGGGTATGCCGGCATCGGATCCCCATGAAATGTTATTCCTTGTCTGTCATGTGTCGTGTCGTGTCGTGCTGGTACCCGGGTACTAGATGGTATGGGACGTCAATGTGCCCGGAATACCTCTCGATACGATAGCTTCATGTAGTATTATTGCGGTTAGGATTTTCGATCCCCTTGATACAACCCTTACCAAAAGGGGTTTAGGTGTTGGGTAATCAAGGCTCTCTGTGTGCCTGAGGAGTGATTCGAGGCCAGGTAAAGGATGACCATTGGTTATCGAGGTTTGCCTCCGGGTGGCGAGTGGCTTCTACCGGCGCGAGCCCCAATGTAACAATTGAGGTCACATTTCGGTGACAAGATAAGTGATCCGCGATGTTACCCCAGTTGTTGCAGTAGCAAGTACCTAGTGACTTAGACGTGCCTGCTAGGTGGTTAATTGGTTAATGATTTCATGCATCATGGACTATATGTTATTGTTTGTGTGTTCCCCATCCCCTCGCTGGGCTCAGTGGAGCTTATCCCCTTTGTGTACACCTTTTTAGATATGGCTGCAGATGATGGATTTGTGGCGAACCTAGAGGTTCACTCATCTGAGTATGATTTTGTGGGCGTGGAGGACCCAGAGCCGTTGACAAAGGAATACGGCGACGAGTGTCCATGTGATGACTGTGCCTATGGGGCATTTTGATTCAGAGACTTACTTCTAATTCTTTTGAGTTTATACCATGCATTGTATAAGTTATTTTTTGATAGTTATTTAATGGTCATTTGAATCATCACTGGATTACTGTATAATCTAGCACTAGGCAGATGAACATTATGTAACTATTACTTAAACGCTTCCGCAATTTTGATTTACCTTGGAAATGTAATATTCCTTTGTTTCCGTTTACTAGTATTTTTGTGATGATTATATTAGCTTCTGACTGTGATTCAATACACTGCAAATCGAGATCCTGGCGGTGTGGGGTGACACGTGTCATCTTAATCATACCCCCTTTTATTGTATTTTATCCCTTTTTGGGATGGGGGCGTGACAACTGTGGTGTGGATGGTATCGGATTTGGTTATGGGATCCGAGTGCCGGTTGGTACTGGACCTGGGACTCCCATACGGTGGATTAAACTCATGGCATGTAGAGTTAGGTTTTGGAAACAGGATCCGAGTGCCGGTGGGTGTTGGGCTTGGAATTGCTGTACTAATAATTGCATTAGAGTTGTCTACTGCATTAGGTGGAAACTGGGTAGTGACCGACCGACCGCTTTCGGTAATCACATCCCGTACTTGCATGTGTATGTATAGGCTAGAAGGGTGAGAGGATAGCCGGCTGACCGTATTTCGTTATCTATGGACTCGGCCTCTGGCTTATACATGTGCGTACCTTACTCATACAATAAATGAATGTTGGTTAGGATAAATGTATACCCAGTACTATGACCCTTACCGACAGGGGTTTAGGTGTCAGTTAAATCCTAAGTCTCGACCGTTATTCGAGGTACAACTCACCTGGAAGTTCGGGCGCCGACCGTCATTCGGGCCGAATGCCAGGACGGGGTTTGACTCGGGGGTTTGCGTACATCTCTTGGTGGAGACCGATACTACAGGCTTCCAGCGCAACTCAGGTTTGTCATCGTCAGTATACCATCCGTTTATGGTACCGATGTCAGGGATGCTACCTAAGGTGTTGCTATAGTACTATACCTGACTTAGTTGTGTCGTTAGGTGGATAACAATAAAAGTATACATCATCATACATTCATGTAGCATGACTGTAAATTGTATGTGATGTACGGTCTACCTCGGTGGTATGGGACACCTTGGTATCCGTCCATCATGTACGGTTTGCGGTCAACCTCATTCATTACTATTTGTGCTTGCTGGTATGGCTTAGCCACTCACTGGGCTCAATGGAGCTCACTCTTCGAGGAAACATATTTTTAGATGATGCAGATACATTCGAGCAGGTTGGCACGGAGTACGAGGCTCCCGCTGTTGGATATGAAGATTGGTGGACTTCGAAGATCATGGAGCATGGACCAGAGTGCTTTTGCGAGGTGTTCCCCGAGGGATTAGTGATTATGGCCGTGTTGCCGTCTTTTAATACACTTGGACACTTTTACTTTTTGGTTCTTAGTGTATTATTTTGCTTTCCTGTCATGAGAGATGTATTGTATAAACCATTGGTATAATACATAGGTCCTGATGGGAAAGGTCGTATTGATGTCATTAAACTCTATTAACTATATGTTACAATGTAGTTCCGCCGACTCTGATGGCATTTATATTAATACTTTCCTTTTTATCTATTATATTTGTTGTTGTGAATAAGTTAGTCTTTGATACTGCATCAGTGATTCTGGTGGTTGGGGAGCGTATTTGTAAGCTCCAGTTGCATTTCCCATGGTTTAGGGATGGAGGTGTAACACATTGTTCCTTAACGGGTTCTTTTGGTATTTTACTGTCTTTAATTGCTTCCACTATTTCGATTATTTGTATTGGTGTGTGCTTGGGTAAGAGTGCTGCATTGTGATCCTAGTAGTTTTGAGTGCAAGATATCCTCTCCTCACACTATGCCTGGACAATTCGGGCAGGTTGTGACAATATTCCCTCTTGTTTGGTTCCGTGACCCTTTGAAAATTTTGATTCTTCTCTCATTGGAGGCATTGTATCATCATCAAATGATGACTAAATTCCATCTATGAGTAGCTAAAAGCAATAAAGAGCACTAATACCCTGAATTCATGATCAGGAACTGTTTCTCAAATCAAAAGAAGGTGGTGACCACCAAGGCACCATAATTCCAGTATGAATCATTACACAAACACAAAAACAATAAATCATGACCTACGTTTTCAAGGCTGTTTTACTAGTGCATGAAATAAAAAATTGTCAGAATTTCTCACGATAAATTACCATATAGAGGGAGAAACAGAAACCAAAACAGTTTTCAATTAAACTATTTAGTATTACTCATATTCAAAGAGTCAAAATTAAGACATTGTGGGCAAGAAATCAAACAAAAATTCAAGCGATTTCAACTAAATTTTCCTATTCTGTTTGTTTCGACGTAAATAGATGAAAATGGAAATTTTACAGTAAAGTTAAATTTTCCGCTGTTTGTTTTGAACTTTGTAAAAGCAGCAAAAACTCAGAAGACCTAGAACAATTGAGGGAAGAAAGAACAAGAACGAAAAATATTAAAGCAAAAGCCCAATGCCTAGTATAGCAGATTCGATATCTGACCTAAAACCCTATGTTGCACAGAGGAGGGAGAGGGTTTGCAGAGAGGTTGGTTTCACAAGAAATGCAAGGGACGGTTTGCAGAGAGGATGGTTTCATGAGAAACGCAAGGGAGGGCTTGCAAAGAAGGTTTGGGCATGGAAAAAGGGGAGGTCTTGAGGGAAATTTAGGCAAATCAATTATTGGAAAAGAGAACCAATACTATAGAAATGTATTCACCTAATGAGATGAGAATGGAGAAATATCAGTCAAACAAAAACTGAAAACTTAATAAAAGAATTTGCAACCCCCCCACCCGCCAAAAAAAAAAAGAAAAATAAGAAATGAGGAATAATTATAAACTAGAGAATAAAGAGTACTGTATGTTTGTCACATCAATACTATGCTCAAATTAATAACGCCAATTCTTTCTATGAAAAGTAGTACTCTGAAAAGCAATAAAAAAAATGCACAACCATAGTTAAAGATAGCTTAGTCACCTCCACTACGGTTCTGAGAGGCAGTGTTATCAAAAACTAAACTCTGTTATATCAAAGAGTAGAGGAAAAAATAGATTAACTATGAAATAATTAATGGAAAATAATATTCACAGAAATACTTGAAGTGAAAATTTTTATTATTATTGTGGCAACTTAGGTCTCTCAAAGTTAACAGAGCTCCAAGCCCTAATAGTTTCTGTTTGGGGTTCTTTCTTTCTTACGGGGACATTAACAAGGCAGATCTTATTAATGCTATCAAGAGTTTCTTCTTTAATCCTAACCAGATCAAAGAAGTCAACCACACATTTCTTTGTCTCATTCCCAAGAAGAAAGGTGCTTCGATCATGCCTAATTTTAGTCCTATTGCTCTACAACTTCTAATCAAGGTTCGAGAACTCGCGAGATCTCGGATCGAGATCTCGGTGATATCTCGAAGGTGAAAATCATGGTTTTTTTAGTACAAAAAAACCAATATCTCGCAGAGATCTCGGCGAGATCTCGGCGAGATCTCGGTTGGGCCCAAAGATGCTAGTTAGTTGTATTTAGCCCAATTTTCACCCAAAAACCATTTCCAACATAAGAGAGAGCAGGAACAGAAGTTCTTAGGCTCTAAACCAAGGGGAAAAAACCTCTCCTTCAAATTTCTTCTTCTTTCTTTCGATTGTTGGATGGAATGCACTGTTTGGAGTTAGATTGAAGTGCCAAAGTGAAGATTCAAGTGCCAATTTAGAGCATCATCACCTATTTGCAAGATTTCAAAGGTGTTTTCTATTTCTTCCCCAAAACTTATATGGAAGCTGTGTCACACTATTTGCAACACTATAGCAATTCCATGACATGGGAATTATATGTGGATCGATATAGGGATGAATTTCTTGTTCAATCTCATTTTATGTAACAAATTAAGTGAACATTGATGTAATGTACATTTTATTTGAATGTTTTGATTGATGTGTGCTAATTAGAATGTTTTGATTGCTAATTTGCTATGTTTTACTAAATTATATATAGATTATGTTGTTTTAGACTTTTAGTACGACTCGTCGCCTACCAACCTATGGTCCAAAGTGAAACTCATATTTGGACTTGTTTTTTGGCAAATCTGGGCATGCCATTGTGTTTAAATGGCCTGAAATAGGCTGGATACCAAGTTTCAGACCCAAAATATGTGTACAACCCACCGAGTTGGGGGTCCGAGTCCAAAAAAAAAAAATTGCACCAACTCGCCGAGATCTCGGCTCGACTCGGTTTCTGGCCTAGCCGAGATGCCACCGAGACCCGACTTCTCGAACCTTGCTTCTAATACAAATTCATTGCAAAGATCTTAGTCATAAGACTAAAGGTTGTTATGGACCTTCTTGTAAGTGATATCCAAGTCTGCTTTTGTCACTGGAAGAAGTATATCAGACAACATTCTTCTTTACAATGAGATTGTTAGAGGCTTTGATAGAAAATCTCACCCCCTTGCTACGCTCATGAAGATTGATATCCATAAAACTTTTGATTCTTTGAGATGGGACTTCATTGTCAAGCTACTAAATACTAGGTCATCTAAGTGACTCAAGGGTACTAAGGATTATGATGAACTCACATGGATACCCTTGGAGCTGATTCAATAAGAACAAATTGCAGGCAGGTTCAGTTAATTGAGCTCTAGAACAAAATTTTCAACCATAAAAGTCTACCTCTATTTCAGTCAATAGGTGAACTTAACAATGCCCCAACATATTTCAAAATTTATGTTAAACTTAGGCACCTTGAGTTGTTTAAGGAGACCTTCCCATTCTTCGGATGTGAGGAGCTTTAATGAATGATGTCCTTCTGTAGAAATGGAATAGTCAGACCACATTTGAATCGGTGATAATCGGTGTTAGGATTCAATTGACCAATTCAGTAAATTTAATTATGATTCCTAAAACAATGATGTCCAGAAATATAATATAACCAAATGCATAGATAATACCAATTTAAGGTGTATTTAAATTGTATGGCCTTACTGAAATTTGCCGAGTCTACCCATTCCAAGGAGAATCATTAACCCAAATAGTCTTATTCTCTCGTGCTCCAACATTTTACCAGTTTGATGCAAACCCCAAAGACAATTAAAACGCAGATCCAACAAAGACAATGCCCAAAGAAACTCGCATCAGCTTCTGTATCTGCTTTTGTAACTGGAATGCCTTCTTCAGTGAGACAACTGAAATCATATAAAAACCCAAACATTATTAGTTGAATGGAAAGAGTGACAGACAACAGACAACAGACAACAGTAGCTCATACCGAGATCTACTGGTTCGCGGAAGTAGGGATTGGAGAGAGAAAGAACAACTCGTCGTTCAATCTCTTCACAGTTACTGGATCTATGAGTAGCAGAAGAAAGAAAACAAGAAAAACCCCAAAGCCGAGGGCGACATCTCGAGAGAGGAACCAAAGCTTGTTATCAAGAAAACCACCCAGAGGCAGAGCGCTCAAAAGGAAACGCGGTTTGGTAAAGTGGTGGTTGGTATTATCGAAGGTCCGATCGAAACTCATTCATGGTTTCTGTTTCATGTCGCTGTCAGAGGTCTGCATGAGACAGTAGTTCTTTAAATGATCCGTAGACTGGTGGTTGGTCTAGTACTAAAGCTAAACCACTAAAATAATGGTTGGACAGTGTCCCAGACACCTTTCTAGTTACTTTCACGTAGGGGTGTCAATGGGTCAGGTTGGGCCGGGCCTGCCTAAACCCTGACCCTGACCTTAGAAGCCTTAACCTAAACCCTGATCCTGACCCTGACCCAACCTGGCAGGACCAAGAAACCCTCAACCCTGACCTGACCCTGCCAGGGTTTTCCCTAACCCTGCCCGGCCCGACCCTGATAGGGTCGGGCAGGGTCGGGTTGGCCCTGAATTGACCTTGACTTTAATTTTTTTTTTTTTGGAAATGGTTTTTCTTATGCCTGTAATTTTTACTATGCCAAAGTTGATCAGATTGTAAACATCACTTCAATCTATACGTGGTTTAGAGTTTAGAATAAACACAGAATGAACTACAAGACGTCATGCACAAAAGAATCAAAATAAATGACATTTGCTGATGAAATTAAGCAGAAGAAAAATATACAAAATCCAGTAACCCAAAGGCTGGAAGGACTGAAGGAGCCAGCAGGACGCAAATCAAAATTGAATCAGAAGAAACCCCTAAATCTATAAGAAGGAAAATGAAAACAAATCTCAATCTTAATGAAATTGGAAATATTATGTAACAAAATCAGAAATTTAGAAGAATATCATGAACAAAAAGAAAGAAATTAATATTCCAGGACAATTAATCAACAAAATATTATTATTGGTTACAAAAAACACTAAAACAGATCGAAGCAATAGGTTAACCAGTAAAATTAAAACTACTTCGGCTGTTCCACTAGGGACATTGTTTTTAAGTATTACTTCCCAATAAAATTAAGACTCCTACTGTGACTGCAATTACAATCTAGTAACTAATTAACTCCAATGACCGTGAGTGCTAATTCCACAGATTAATTAAAAAGGCAATCCTCGTGACAGGCCTAATGAAGACCCAGTAGTAACAGAAGAACCAGAGAGAGAGACAGATCAGGCGAAAATCTGGGGAACCAGAAAGTGAAATCTAGGGGGTTTGTTTGTTTAAAATGGTGATATGTAATGGGAGCTCCTCTGGTACTTAGATTTCAACCAGAGAATTCAGGGAGGACGCTTCCCCTTTTGACTTAAAAAAAAAAAAAAAAACCACTGTCGACTCCCAGCGAAAACGCCCACCACCCCTTTTTTTTCCTTTGAAACTTCGATTAACCCCTTCTAGGGTTCGACCCAGTGAAAAGAAAAAAAAAAAAAAAAAGGAGAAAGAGCAAAGAGAAGAGAGCGAGAGACAGAACCAAGAGAGAGATACGGAAGAAGAAGAACAATCGGACATACCTGGTCCAAACTCGCCTTGCAGTTCTCCTCGTCAGCCTTTTCCTCCAAAGTCCAAACGAGAACGATAGATGAGGCTTATCCAGGCATCGCAGAGGGAAAGAGATGGGGTTTGGAGAACATTTCAAGCAAACTGCGAATGAAGGGAAATGTGAATCGCTTTTAGGTTTGGAGGGTTTTGAGTGTTATTTTTTTTTTTTTAATTAGGATAGAGAATAATATAATATATATAAATATCTATATATCTATATATTGTATATATAAAAATAAATAAATAAAAAAAAAAAATATATATATATATATATATATACTTATAAACAATACAGGGTCGGGCCGGGCTCAACCTGAGGCTTAAACCCGAACCCGACCCGACCCTACCAGGGTCAAGCTATTTCTAAACCCCAACCCGCCCTTCGGGTTGAAAAATCAAGGTCGGGTCTGGGCCGGGCTCAAGGCGGGTTCAAGCGGGTTCAGGCCGAGCGGGCTTTCTTGACACCCTACTTTCACGTGTCTAGGTCAGTTCAACTTATTTTTTTTGTTTAGATTATCCAAGGATGTAAACCCACTACAGCTAAGAGGGAAGGCTAAGACAAGCCCATAGAGCATACACTATCAAGAGACCGGATCCACCCTCCAAGCCACTCACATGGAATCCATGGTGGGATCTACAGGAGGAGTGGATTCCATGTGAGTGGCCTTAGACGGTACTTGTACAAGGAAACAATCTGCACGGATCTTTATCCCCTTCAGTTCCCTACCCGGCCCAGTTCCCGGTGCCTCTAACAAGAGGGCCGCAATGACCACCCTAACCCTATCCGAACACTCTGACTGGGTGGGGTCCAACCCCCCCCCTTATTAGAGGCACTAGGGAATTGGGCCATATAGGGAACTAGAGGAGATAATTTTCCGATCCGCACTCCACTACCAAGGGGGAGGGGAGGGGAGAAACTAGAAAATGGTGCCATTTAATGGCAATAGTGGCCAGGAAAGTCGATCCCATGACCTTGTGGGGGGACATGCAATTCAACTGGAACCGTTCAACCTCATTGCAATGGTTTTGTGTATATATATATATATATATATCAATATATATTTTATAGTACAATTTAACACAGGGTTGGGCCAGGCTTAGCCCAAGGCCTCAATCTTGACCCACCTGACTCTGACTCAGGGCCAGAAATTTACAACCCTAACCCGCCCTTAGGGCCAAATATCTCAGCCCAAGCCTTGTTCGGGCTCAGGGCAGGTTTGGACCCACAGGGCCAAACTTGCACTTCTACTCTAAAGTATTGGGTGGACGATTGAATTCTTAAGTATGATGCATTGGGCAGTGCACAGCACTTGAGAGAATAAATTTCCCAAATCATGTTACCCATAGGCCATAGCTTTTCTTAATAACCAAACCTACCAATGACCGAATTAAAAAAAAAAAAAATTTCTCTACCATCTAAACCCATAGCTAGGTGAGAGATACTCGTCCAGATTCCTACGTTCAAAAAAACTCCCTTACCCAATAAAAAACGAAAGAAAACTTTTCTTTCTCAGACTGTTTAATGAGCTTTGAATAAGTTGGGTTTGCAATTAATGAGCAATTTGAATAGGACTAGGAGAGGAGCAAGGAAGACTTGTTGAACTTAGATCCTTTACGTTGAGGCCCATTTTTTCTCAGGGACTCCTCGGTCCACATGTTGCCAAAGCTTTTCCCCCTTTTTGTCTTTTTGGTGGGGTGGTTGTGATGAGAATGAATGAAAGCTCTAAAGAAGAAAAACCTCGTATTCCCATTGCTATTTTAGGAAAGTCCAATCAACCATCGAAACATGGGATTAAGGGATTCGCTCTTCACCATGCTAAAAGAAAACTCAATTAACTCAATCTAATATACTTCTATCAAAAAAAAAAAATTCAATCTTAATATATATGGGATAAAGTTCTTTGCACCTGCGTCCAGACACATGGGATGGGTGAAATGACCGATCCGCCCCTTCGATGATCCAAATCCCGCCCATTTCCCGCCCCATGTGCTTGGGTGCACCTTGTGCTTAGATGCGCTCCCGAATAGAGAACGTGTGCCCAATATATACAAATCAAAATTGAATTGAAATTGAATAGTTTAAAAAACCTCAAACCAATATTTCTTTTAGTTTAGGGTTAATTACAAAACACCCTGTGAGGTTTCTGACAATTATGGATACCTTTGTTTTTAAAATATTTATAAAAGCCACCCCTGCTTTGAAACTATTTATAGATACCCCTCACCCTATCTAAAGGACCATTTTACCCTCACGAATGTCAGGGTTACCCATTAAATCTCATAAATATTTACAAGTGCACATTTCATATCATCTCATCTGTCTTGATCAACAAAAGACTCTTTTAATGATATTCATATCCTTACCCTCACGAATGTCAGGATTACCCATTAAATCTCATAAATATTAAAATTGCACATTTCATGTCATCTCATCTGTCTTGATCAACAAAAGACTCTTTTAATGATATTCATATCCTATTGACCCTACGATCCATTCTCTCTCCTTCAGTTGATGTTTCCAATGAGGCTATAAAGGTATTTTAAAGCTAAACAATTCAATTTTCTGACCCTGAATTAACATTGGAGTCCTTCCCTACTAATTTACCCTATCCCTATAGGTAGCTTAGCTATGTAGACACTCCCATAACCTCCAGTGCCAATGCAATATTTGATGTCAAATCCTTCTGTCGTTTCCATGATGTCACTATATGCAATCGTTCCATCGTAATTCCATATGGAAAATATATCTCCATTTTTTTGTGCTTTTGTTGTATCAGTGTTGAGATTTATGGATTTTTGCCTGAAGAAGAACCAGACAACAACAATTGCAAGTGCAACAACAAGTATGGTGCTAGAAAGAGATATAATAATCGAAAAACGGTTTTGGTTCGATTTCGGTTTGATTTTGTTAATTATTACTGCAAGGAAGACAATGACGAGCTAAACTCAAAAAACAAAGAATAACAAATATATCATTGAAAACAACTTACATTCAAAACAAAAAGAATGGAGCACAAAAGAACATAAAAAAATAGAAAAACAACACACTAAAATTATCAGTTGGGCACAGAAAACAATGGATATACATATGAGCACAACAACAACAACTCACCCTTATCCCAACTAAATGGGGTCAATACATGCTTCCTTTCAAAACAAAGTACGGAAAACTGAGATCCACACAAGGAAATGAAAGTAAGAGGAATGAAGAAATGAGACAAGAAAAATGAGATGGAAAATGAAAGTAAGAGGAATGAGGAATAGGAATGAAGAAATGAGACAAGAAAAGTGAGATGAAAAATGAAAGTAAGAGGAAAGAGGATAGCCTAGGAAATTAGGAAAATCTCAACTACATGGTGTCAACGACGTAGAACCTTGCCCTCTAATAGGCTCTATCTGAGGTCATACTTGACACAAGACCAAGGCTATGAATGTCATTCTTCACCACCTCACCTATGGTCATTTTAGGTCTACTCCTAGCTCTTTTAGCTTCTTCAATCGAAATCATATCACTCCTCCTTATTGGGGCGTCCGCAAGCCTGCGCTGCACATGACCAAACCAACTCAAATGACATTCTCGAAGCTTGTCGCTGATTGGGACGACCCCCACATCAGCTCTAATACGTTCGTTCCTCACTTTATCCTTCCTATTTTTTTCGCACATCTATCTTAACATCCTCATCTCTGCAACACATAGCTTCGCTATACAGCACTTTTTAACTGCCCAACATTCCGCCCCAGCATAAATTTACAAATATATTGGACCAAGTTTCAATACAATTTGTCTACTACAAATCAAAGTATATTACCATTAGAAATACAACTGAACAGTTTCAGGTACTAAATAACAATCTCTCATCTCTACACTTCTACTCTGTCAATATCCCTTATTATACAATTGAAAATAAATGTATAAAAAAACTCATTGTCTGATAAACCACCTACCATAGATGATCTTTACTACATGAATGAAAGCAAAATTAGAGGTAACACTCCCAACAAATTATCATGACAAAGTAACAAGTCAAAAAGTGACCTATGTATAACATCTAGGTAGTCCCTCTACTTGTTACTACACTTCCAAGCAAAAGACATTAATGTTCATCTTACATTATTGCTTGACATGTCCCGATGAATTAATGGTGGCATGCACTCAAGATGGAAGTAACATAAAGCATGAGTGACCCCGTTGATGACATTTAAACGTTTCATCTAATCCAATTCTATAGCTTTTGCTAGATAATTGTGTCTTCTTGTATTCTTTATTTTTTGAGAAATAAAGTACCCTTCCCAAAAAAAAAATTATACCCCCCACCTAGGGAAGACAACTGGAAAAAACCATTGAAACTGGTTATCATCAAGGAAAGATTGTTGTCATTTCTGGTTATCAGAGGTGGAGGTGTTTATGATATGTATTCTTTTGAGTCTTTTGGTAGGGGGAGCCACGTTCAAGAAAAAAAAAAAGGGTTAAATACACGTACCCCCCTGTAATGCACCCAATATTCCTCGTACCCCCCTTGGCCCCCTAAGCTTCTGATAAGTCCACGTACCACCCCTTAATATTCCACGTACCACCCCTGCTTTACCCCCTAATGCCATTTAAGTCCACACCAAGTGCTAAATGCTAAAAAATGACCAAACTACCCTTTCTTCTATCTTTTCTAAAAATTTGAAAAGACCTAATTGCCTTGACTTATTTGCTAAAATTTGAAAATACCAAAATGCCCTCATCTTCCCTAAATCATTATCTTCTTTTACATACCCAATACCACCACCACCACACACCATTAACACCATCACCACCGTGAAGCCCCACCTCCAGCACCACCGCCACCCACCACCATTAATACCACCAACCATCAAGAATAATTTCCATCTTACATCCTTACCTGGGTTACCAGGAAGATTTCTCTTCTTCTTTATCTTCTGTTGCTGCTGAGGAGAAACCGCTGAGAACATAGGATTCAAACTACTCAACCCTCGATCATAAACCTCCATCAAGATCTTGGTCCTGGTGGTATTGAGTGGGGTGTAGTCAGGACTTTGGTCTCGGTCAGACCTCGCCCTTTTGGTATCCTTCTTCTTCTCGTCCTTCTCGCTTGCCCTCTTTTTCTCCGGAGCCTTGTCGTCCACTGCCTTTCTCGCCTTCATGATATCGAACATGTTAGCATACTGGTAGCAGCGGTCCAGTAGCTATGGCATGGTTGTCACCAGGTCCAGCGCGAGTGACTTCACCAGGTCGTGGTTGGTGACCCTGTTATGCTGGGCGTTGAAGGTCATAGCATCGTCCAGGTCTTTAATCTCCAGACTTTACGCGTTGAAGCGGGTGATATAATCTCTGATGGACTCATCAGAACACTACTTGACGGCTAACAGGTTGGCCGCGGTCTTCTTTTGCTTCACGTTACTCTGGAAGCGGCTTACAAAGGCCTTGGCCAACTCAGTGAAGCTTCGGATCGAGTTGGGCTTCAATTTCACGAACCACAGTGCCGCGGGCCCCTTAAGAGAGGTGGGGAAAGAGCATCAATATACCACCTCAGATCCGCCGTAGACCGTCATTATGGCGTTGAAGTAATTGATATGGTCATTGGGATCGCCCTTCCCATCATAGGCCTCAAATGTAGGGGGCTTAAAACCCTTAGGAAGCTCGGCCTCATGAGTTCGGCCGTAAAAGGATGCTGACCGGGCCTAAAAATTTCTTCTGGGACACTTCCCCTCTCCAGGGCAGCGATCTTCGTGTTCATCTCTCTGAGCTTACGGTCAAGCTCACTTTCTACGGTCTGATTGTTGTCGACGTCAGCCCGCGCATGATGTGTGTTCAACTCATCCCTGAGATCACTCCTGGGCGACCTCTATTGGTCAACCCGATCGGTGCGTGTGTCTGAGCCTTTGGAACGTGTTCTCCCGGTCCTGCCCAGAGTTCTTCGGCCAGTGGATGCTGACTGTTCCTCAACACGTGAGGATCTGTTCCTAGTAGGCAGGTTCCCCGTGTGCACAGCTCCTGGAGGCGGTAGTTCTCGCCTGGACGGGTGCGATGACCCTGCCCTACTCCTTGTTGCTCGTACGTCATCTCTCGTGAGCCTCGGGTTTTCTTGGGTAGCCTATCGGAGGAGGGATCAGTGCTGGTGGTAGCGCTGACGCTGGCGGCAAGCCTGTAGCCGCAACCGTTGCCACACTAGCCACTCTCAACACCTGTATCTCACGAAACCACGTCCCTGAGAACTCTGTTTTGATTGAGGACTTATTGTTGCAGGTCCTGAATTTGGCCAACTCTGGCGGGCGCGTTGGGATCTGTAGTCTCCGGGATAAATCCCTGAGGCAGCGGGGGTGGGGGTGGCAACGCTCTGGTACTGCGGCTGGACTGGCCCTGATCTTGCGTCATAGTTTGGCCAACCTCCATTGCTACCGAAGGTTGGGTTCCTGTTGCCTCCCTTGCCGCCGGTAGCTGGGGGTCAACGGGTGCAGTAATCGTTCGCCGTTGTTGGGTTTGCTTCCTTGCATTCCCGCCACCACGAGCGCTCTTTGTTGTCCGGTGTGTTACTGGGTTCTCCAAGACTGGTGGGATTCCGGTGTTGGAAGGAATGACTTTTTGTTCTCCCATCATGATTCTCGAGTGAGCGTTCGGTAGAGTTTCTTAGGCTTTGAGAATGTACGTTCCCACAGACGGCACCAAACTGTTGCGTTAGAAATCTGGCCAAAGCAAACTCTGCCTGCAAGACAAAGATTAGCAAAGAGGACCGGGCGTCGCCGGTGATCTCACTCCGATGCTTAAGTTAGATCTCTGAGCAATAGTCAATTTAGTCAGAATTCAAATGGTTTTTCGGTGTGTGTTACCTCCCTTCTTAAGGTGACTGAGGAGTAGAGTCGTGCCTGAATAGGTAAGCCGGAATCTCGGAGTGGAGTGAGACCGTTATAGAGTGAAGCGTGGGGATAATGCCTATCCGTTACTTCCCACGCGCCGGATTAGGCGTGAGGTGGGCGAAAGTCTCGAACTCTGTTGGTCCATGCTAGACTTAATGTCGTTTATGTATGTGATGGAGGTCATTCCTCACGAGCCTGGATGCATGCGAGCATACGTCACACTAGGAGTACGGGCCTGGGTACGGCCTGGCATCTCGTCTTGCACGACGTTCGCAGCTCGGTACTTTCCTGGGCTAGGGGAGTGTTCTCGTCCACGCCTAAGCTCTGTCTCCGGCCCACGACCTCGATAGTCCATTCTCGTGGCGTATGGTCTTTTGTCCCATCAGGAACAGAAGCCATTACTCAATACTACAATCATATGGAAGAAAGAACCGTTGGAGTGCCTCTCACTCTTAACAAAAGAATCAAGTAATGACCTGATTTCCCCATATTTCTTTGCATTTGCCAGCAAGTGCAGTAATCTACAATAGTAATCAAGACAGTAAGAGAGTCTAAACTCTTTCTCTGACCACCGAAAGTACCTAAGGACAATCTCTGGTTCTACTTCTGATTCAAACAAAAGTTGAAGAAATCTGTTGGGATTTGTTTCTCTAACTAGGCTTCTCAAGTCATCCCAACGTTGTTTGATCACGAGTTCAGAAACCCAGGATCGATTAAACCCATCTGAGTCAAGACTTTTGTCGCTCAAACATGAATGAGAGAATCTTCTGGGAGTTTTGGGATGATGATCGAGTACAGAAGCTCTAACTATAGAATAGTTAGACCTACAACGAAATGGAAAGCTCATGCTACATCAATTTGTTTTTCCTCAATGAGAAATGGAATGCCAACAAAGGTCAAATCCAATCGGAAAAGGAACACAGTAGAGGCAAATGCAAGCCCTAAGGTTTCCAAGCTAATCAGGAGAGGCTCTATCCGAAAAATCAACATAAAAGCCTTGTACTCACTCGGCTCAATACAGATGAAATCCGAAGACTTAAAATTCAGAAATCAGCACTAGAGTTTCATTAGAGTGAGGTTAAGGAAATGAAGCATATCACATCGATTTCCTAGTTCCTACATAATTTAAAAACAGAGAAATCAGGAGAAACACTCGAGTAGAGATACCTGATTTAGACTGCAGAACACTCCACCGGCGGCAAAAGTTTGAACTTAACAGAATGGGATGGAATTTAGCAGAGAACAGAGAAAACTGAAAGGTTTCCTCGTCTTGATTTTTAGAAACATTATCTTTTCCGCCGCCGGTGCAGAACCGTATAGGCTAGAGTCGCAAGACTGCTAGAGAGTAAGAAAAAGAAAAGAAAAAAAAGGGGAAAATTACGTTTTCTATCCCTATAGTTTGAATCTATTATGTCTATCACCCCTGTAAATTAATTAATTACATCCATACCCTTAGTGCTAACTTTGTTAGTTTTAAATTGAAAAGACACTTTTGCCCTTCTATATTCCCTATTAATTTGAAAAGTCAGTTTTACCCTTCCCTATTCTCTATTAATAAACTAACCCAGGATCTAGATCTTCTACGGCAACGACCACCTTCTCCAACAACGACAACCTTCTCCAGTGATCCAATAGGTACAACGCTGCCAGCCCCACCCCAATCTCTTCCTGCGGGATCCAAAACCCACCCCAGTTACACGCTCCTTCCTACCTCTACTCACACCTGTTAGAGTTGGGAGCCACCATTGTATTAGAATAGATATAGAAAATAGGGAGAATGTTCTCCGTGCTGGGGGCTTAGGCTACTCCCAGACACATGGGGGTGGGCGGAATGACCACCCTACCCCCTGAATGGCAGACCCATGTGTCTGGGAGCAGCCTGCGCTGTGGCACAGAGAACATGAGCACTAGAAAATAATTGCTTTTAGTTGATGAATTTTAAGTGCATATTGTTCTGTCACCGCCATTTCTTTCCTTGATTGCTGTCGATGGTAGTAAAAACAAAGATCAAGAGGTTTACACATTCCAGAGCAGAGCAGGCCTCATGGTGAATTGGGGTGATTTCTCCGATTAAGGACCCACTGGATTTTGTAAAGAGAAACATTTCTTTTTGCCTTTATAGCTGTTCCTCCCTTCCTAAACCAAGGCTGGCGAATCAGATCAACCAAGAGACGTTTGAAGGTTTGAACTAAGAGATACGCTCCACACACTACTACTGAATTGGAATTCATCGATGAAAAGCCCTTCCACTCAAATCCACCATCAATTTCCCTAGTCCACTTAAAACATTACTCAAAGGTTTCAAACCAGATAGGATATTTTAGTTAGGATTTGGGAGGTGATGATGCTGGTGGTGGAGGAGGAAAGATAGTTATGGTGTTTTAGGTTCGGAGGCATCAAACTTCTCGAGTTTTATATTGAACGCCATCTTCTTTGCAGCCTTTGAATCGATCGTCGCTGAGCCACTTCTTGCCTCCCCAGATACCGATGATGAATCAAAACCAGCGATTGCAGGTCCATATTTGTTCAAACCTAATTTAAATCTGAACAAGATTGATTAATCATGCCTTTCGAGCTTATTCAAGTCCAGAAGCTCGTATACGATTCTCTCCAGCTTCTGCCATCTCGTCTCAGCGGTGGTGGACCATAGTGAACGGTGGAGAACTCTGATACCTGAAAGGAACTTCAACAGGGCCTAGTTGTTTGTCTTGGCTCTTACCAAAAAAATAAAGGGTTATTTCCAAATGCCTCCCTAAAAATGGCCAAATTTATAGTTGCCCCCTGAACTTTCACTAATTCCACGTGCACCCCTGCTTTCTAAACTAAGTACCACTATAGTCCCTGCCGTTAGACAGGGACGTTATGTTATAACGGATCTCAGTTTTTGAACATCAATGGACCATTCTGCCCCTTGATAGGGTAAAATGACCAAAATGACCTTACCTGGAGAAGAAAAAAAAAAACTGCAACTCATCTTCCCCAAATCGGTTAGGGTTTAGGGAAGATGAGTTCTTGAAGGCCATAGAAGGAAGAAAAGAGAATAAATTGTGCTTTGGTTTTTACCCAAGAGAAGGCTTCTTCTATTCTCTGTGAAAGTTGATTCTGGCCAATGTGAAAGATTGGCAGATCTCCTAGGCGTATTGCAGGGATTCCTGAGATGTAGGTTATGATATCATCTTTCCTTTCTATGAACCAAAAGAAAACCCATTAGTTTAACAAAATATGTTTGAACTATCAACCATTCCAATGGTAAATGTTTATTGGATCAATTGTAACTAATTAAACCCTAGCTAGCTAGGGATGTGAATGTTTTGGGTATTCTAGGGTATTTTAGCCAATTCCGATGAATTCGGATTTGGTTGAGGCTGATTCGACCTACTTGAATCATTGTAGAATTAATAATTAGAAGTCTAGTAACACACCTGAGAAATTTTCAAGTGTAAGAGGTAGATGGCCATGAGCATAAAGGAGGTGAGAATGATAGCGCAATGAAAACAGGGACGGTGCCATCGGCCAGAGCACAGCCACCGGAATATTCCTCCGGTCCCCAATAGCTACTGCCCATGACAATAAAGTGTCAGCCATATTACAAGTTGCAGGTGGTTCAAGCCCATCAAGAAGGTGATCAAATGGAGCTTCCATCTTGGTGTAGACAACATCAACGAATCCTTCTCTTGGGTAAAAACCAAAGCACAATTTATTCTCTTTTCTTCCTTCTATGGCCTTCAGAGGAATACTTCCAATACCTTAAGGGGCATACTTCCAATACCCATTTACCCAATTGGTCCCTCCATTCCTTTCATGTTACTTCAAGAACTCATCTTCCCCAAACCCTAAATGATTTGGGGAAGATGAGTTGCAGGTTTTTTTTTTTTTTTTTTTTTCCAGGTAAGGTCATTTTGGTCATTTTACCCTATCCAGGGGTAGAATGGTCCATCGAAGTTCAAAAATTAGGATCCGTTATAACATAACGTCTCTATCTAACGGCAGGGACTATAGTGGTACTTAGTTTGGAAAACAGGGATGCACGTGGAATTAGTGAAAGTTCAGGGGGACAACTGTAAGTTTGTTCATTTACAGGGGGCATTTGGAAATAACCCAAAAAAAAATGTTGTTTCTCTCGGCGGCGGTGATGGTAGTGGACCAAAGGAGGAGGAGAAAGGGTAAAAGGGTCATCTCACAAGGACCCAGGGTTAGTTTGGGTATTAAGAAAAAATATTACTAACCCACATCACTACTTGACTGTTCTAATCCAACGGTAAGGGTACGGTTGTAAGGTTTTTCCAAAATATAGGGGAGGTTTTTGAAATAGATTAATTTATGGGGGTGATAAACATAATAGATTCAAATTACAGGGGTGGTAAATGTAATTTTTCCAAACAAAAACAGGGTAAAACCTGGTCATACCAGTATGTTTCTCTTTCATCCCCTATAGAAATTACCCCTCTACCCTCCCCATCCCACACCCAATGGCTACTAACTCTAGCAAACCAGTGGTGTGTCCAACCCTCTCCAAAAAAAAATAAAAATAGTCAGATAGACTTATTATATTTCATAAGGGGAAAGTGTTTCCTATGGGAGAGTGTGGCTCTTGCGCATACAAGGCTAATGGAAGCACACACGGGAGCATCAGGCGGCCTGGCGATCATTTCCGCCTTTCATGGTTTGGTGGGATGGTCATTTTGCCCCTCCCTCTGTGTCTAGGTGTGGGCGGTACACTCCTCCCTACAAGAAACATTTCTCCATTTCATAATGGGAAAAGGTTGGGCACTTTGCCATGGTGCCCAACATGGAAAGACCCCGATGACATAGTGGCATTGGCCGAGGTGATAAAACCCATGGCCGAGCTCCTATAGTTAGAAGAATTATTTACTCTCTCTCGGCCCTATTCATACCCAAGGAAGTGGGGGGCATCTGATACACATAAAAATCGCCCATTGATGGGAAGGTGACACGTAGCAGAGGAGACTGAGATTTGAACTTCCCATAACTGGAATATACCTATTGGGACTGAACTCTCCACAATGCAAGGAAACGATCTACATGGAAACTTTTCCTACCAAGACTCTCCTCGCGTATCCGCTTCTATTCAAGACTTATATCAGGATTCACCTTCTTTTCAGGGATCTTCTACTAGGAATCAAACTTTTCCACCGCCTATCTTATATAAGTAGGGAGGTAAAACACAACGTATAGGATATTCAATTTCACGCACAAATTTCTTCAAGTTATTGTTCTTTCAACATCCCAGCTGTTGCTCTACGTTCTGACTTAAACATCAGAGAGTCCTCCCCGGAGTCTGCTCTGGTCCTCTTTGTTGTTCATGTTAATTTTGGTCTACTGTGTGCAGGTCTTCGCGTCGGTGTAGAATTCAACGACAACAATAACTATAAATTTTCTCCGATTCTTAGTTAATATGGGCCAAATTCCTGAAAATTAAAAATGCCCAGAAAATATCATAATTATGAAGCAGGGACATGGAAGCATGCATCAGTGTGGAAAATATACTCGATTAATAATTCGAATTAGAAATGTGAAATCATTCTTAAGAGTGTCATTTCCCTTAACCTAGAGAAGGTCATAAATCAAGGAGTCATATGCTACCAACAGCTGCCTAGTGCAGTTGGTGAGCTGTGGTGCACTTCATGCCCATGCTCACCAGGAGGTCTCGAGTTCGAGTCTCCTAGCTCGTACCTTCCCCCCTCCCTATCCCCCCCTAAAAAGTAATTATATATAAAAGCTCCCATTTCCAAAAAAAAAAAAAGAAAGACATATTTAATTCCTCTTATTAATTAATTAGAGGTCACGAAGAAAGTAGTCCCAAGGAATTAAATTCTAATCCCATAGCTAAAGCTAGTTCATAACCAGTCAAATTCAGCACCATAAGTTTCTTCAGCATGTGTGGCAAGAGAGGAATTTTAGATTGTTCTGTAATAAGATAAGAATAAGACCCCAAGTTGTTGCTGCAATTAAAGAAGATGTGCTTTCTAGGTGTGCCTCCATTTCTCTTACTGGGACTTACACCCCTAGAAATTAGCTTCTTGTTGATAGTTGGGGAATTAATGTGCATTGGATTTCTACTGTTTCGAAGGCATGTTCATGGTTTCGACCTCCTCAGTGTATGTTTGCTTTGCATTCTGATGGCTCTCTATCTCAAGAAAATGCAACTTATGGAGGGCAGATTCGTGAGGCTATAGGTCTCCCCATTATTGCTTTTGCAGGTGTGAGTGTAGATAGATCAGTACTTTCTATAGAGTTGTACGCTATCTTCTGGGGTATGACTTTATGTATTGAAAAAGGTTTCTATGACGTGTCTATTCGATCAGATTCCAAATTGGCTGTGGACTTGCTAAATGGAAAGATTAAAGGTCCTTGGGCATTACAATGGTTGAAGAGCAAAATCCACAATTTGAGTGCCTCTCTTTCTTCGGTGGAATATAAGCATGTGTGGAGGGAGTTGAATCAACCAGTAGATTACATTGCCTCCTTACCTACGGGTGATGTGGAGACTATTCTCCATCCGATTGACTTCCCAAATGATCTTTGTAAATTGGTTAAGGATGCTGATTTCTGTATCTACTATCGGTTGTAACTTTCTTGTTTTTGGCACTTTGGTTGATTCGGGGCCTATCCCGTTTTAGTTAGGGGCCTCCCATTTACCTCTTTAAGCCTATTTTAAAGGGGTTCTAGGTGACTTCCTGTTTTTTTTTTTTCTGTATATTTATTTTTTTATTTTAAAAAAAAATATAATTTACTTATCCAAAAAAAAAACTTGGACCCCCACTCAAGTCCACTATACTCTGCAGCTCTAGAAGCTAGTTGTTCAGCTCACCCCTTGTGCATATTGGTAGTCTCTTCAAACGCACTAACCTCGATCTCTCCAATAATATTATTTTCAGTGTTCTGCCTCCCTTAAGTAAATTAACCAACCTTCGCTTGTTACGCTTCCATACCAATGAAATCAGTGGTAGGATTCTTTAGAAATAGAGAGTATGAAGAATCTGGTTAAATTAAAGATGTAAACGGATATAATTTGGTCGGATAGTGGCATTATCATATTCATATCTGATAATATTCGGCCGGATTTAGATAATATCCTATTAGTTTTCAGACAGATTCAGATAATTTCCGGATAGTGATTTTTTTCCCTAAATGGATCGGATATGAATGCAGATCTTATACGAATTTTCTACTATCCATTGACATCTTTATCGTTTTGTTGATGAGGGTTAGGGTTGAGACTTGAGAGTTCAACAACTACACTTTCTTCTACTCTTCTTAGTCTTTGATTTTCTTACATTTTTTACTTTTGATTTTATCTTGAATTTATTTTAATAGATATGTGATTCCATGTATCACAATGCATAAAAAAATATATATAAACCAAAAGAAAATATAGAAAAAGAATCACATTATCTTAAGTTATAAAATTATAAAAATAAGAAAACAATAGACGGGCACTGAGATATATTTCAAACCTTTATTACCATCGGATTGCTAAATGAATCAGATAGTAATCAGTTGGATAGGGGGATTATCATATTCGTATCTGATTAGTTTTCGGATTCTCCTAAACGAATACGAACACAGATCGAATACGAATTTTTGAATATCCGTTGACATCCTTATGTTAAATTATCAATAGTTGGAATAAATTCCCTGGTACAATCCCCTCTATCCTTGCTAATTTAAGCAGCCTTGAATATCCATACCTCTGTGACAATGAATTCAATGGTTCAATACCATCAGAAATTGCAGATATGGAAAATCTAGTTGACTTGGATCTAGAGCACAACAACCTCAACGGTCCAATCTCTCATTTTTTGACTAATCTAAATAAACTGGAGAATCTCTATATGTATGAGAATCAAATATCTAGTCCAGTGCCATAAAAAATTGGAAATATAGAAAATCTGGTTGACTTGGAGTGGTCCAATCCCTCATTCTTTGGCTAATTTAAGCAAACTAAAGAAGCTCTTTTTGTTTGACAATCAATTATTTGGTCTAGTGCCTTAAAAAATTGGAGATATTGAAAATCTGGTTGACTTGGATCATCTCAAAACAACTCAATGGTAGGGATGTAAATGGTTAGCTGAAAATCCGAATCTGATCCGGAACCGTATCCGTTTAGGGACATTTGTATTCGTTTAGAGATATCTGGAAAAAAAATTGAATACATGGATAGAAATCCATCCGGAAAAAATCCGAATACTTAATAATAAAAAAAATTAAGTAAATAATGATCTTGAGGGTTTTTGAAGATTCAACAGGTTCTAGAATATGAGGAAAAGAGAATCATGATCTAAGAGATATGGATTGAGAGTGAATTGTATCCGCTAGGGAGAGGAAGGTCTAGGTTAAACAAAGGCAGAGATGTAAATGGATGGTCAAAAATCCGAATTCGATCCGCATCCGTTTAGAGGTATCCGTATTCGATCAGGAAATATCTGGATCCGATCACATCCAATATGTATCCTAGTCGAATCCGATCCGTTTACATAGTAGGTTTGATCTATATACTTTGCAGTTCTAGAAGCTAGTTGTCTCTCAAGGTCACTTGTAGCCTTCTTAGCCTCTTCAGCTCGCCCCTTGTATTTCAACACAAGTTCTTGCTTGAAGTTCTTTTTCCTCTCATCCCTTAGGTCACTTGTGCATCCATGTTCATCATCAGACTCTATGCAAATTAAGTCTTCACCATAATTACACTTACTGAACCTATCATAATTTGGTATAGTATTTCTAATACAAAGCAAAGCAAAGTAAGGCAAAGCAAAGCAAAGAGAAAAAAAAAAATTCAATCTTTCCCACCTCCACTAATGTGGTTTTTTGCCTAAAGAACCATGCCATTATCCTTGTTGACGGTTATTCCTAATCTCAATCACATGGATTTATAAAAACATCAATCCTTCCCAGCCCCATTAAATCCTTGGGTTGTCTAGAGAATCTAAGGCTGTGCTTGATATGCATTCTAGGTTGATTTTGTATTTTTGAACGATAAAAATAACTATTTTTATCATCCAAGAATTCAAATCGACTTATAATGCATTCTAAGAATGTATACCAAAGGCTACGGAGTATTTACATTTACTTTTCAAAATTAAAATCATTGTCTTTCCTCGAAATCTTTCGATAATTCTTCTTCTTGTGCTCTTTGTCCTCTCCAACCATCTCTGGGAGATCGACGTAACAAACATCACAGAAGCATAGTCAACTTGCCACATTTGATCTTTCATGCATGAACATGCAGAATAAACAAAAGTAAGAGAGAAAAATTAACAAAAATAGAATACCTTTTTTTTTTTTTTTTTTTGGTAAGGATGAAATTAAGTTAAACTATTGCATGATCTGTTTGTTAACAATAATAATAGGCCATGCTAGGTAATCCCTCAGTTCAGACACATTAATTTACCTCTAATTAAGAGAAGTGCTGGCCTCTTACATGATCAGTAGAAGAGAGGTGTCCTTTAATGTGTTCGTTTCTGGAATTAATATTTGAGGTCTAGGGAGGGGGTCTTACATGAGAAAGAAGAGAGCCAAATACAGCCAAGGATAAATTGCCAACGAATTGCTATCATGCAACGACAGTGCCACACCCTTCATCTATTAATTAATTGGATGAATACTGACGGCGGCAAATCATCCTTGGCTGCATTCCACTCTCCATCTCTTCATATGCAAGGCCTTTGGACCGATGATCACCATTGATCACAGCTTCTATTAATGATCTCTCAAGTCCCTAATGATGCATCATATATATATATATATAGGCAATTAATAAGGTCACTAAGTCCTTCTTGGACGATATATGCATGAGGGGTGCTCATATTCTCAGCATTAGTCTGATCAACTGAATTGGGTTCCATCACAAGTTCCAAATGAAGCAACTGACTTTCATGTCATCCAAAGGAAATGACTTTCTTTTCTTTTAATCACAAAATCATCCACATTTCTCAATGTATGAATCTTTCCTAATTTTGTCAGAGAAGGCCTTTACAGGTCAATGCATTGGGTCCCATTTTCCGGATTAATGGTGGATGAAGAGTATGGAGCTCTAGAAATGGTTAGTTGGCTATTGAGAGAGAGAGAGAGAGAGAGAGAGAGAGAGGGGGGGGTTGTCCATTTTGGTGACAACAAATACACCCTAAGCAAAATTCTGAATTTTTGGGCCTTAGTCCCTTAATCAATTTTGTTTGTACAAATATCTAAATCCTTCAACCTTTGGGTACCAAATGGTCCTTGTTATAAAGTGAATCATATCTCTTTATTATTAACTGTTCAATATATATATACACAATATGTAAATACACTTGGCTAAACAACTGGTGGAGATGTATCCTCATCAGCCCCCCTCAAGCACAATGGCGGTGAGCCGGCAATGAGCTTGCCTTTGAGCCAGGTAAAACGCTGGCAAGAGAGCTCTTGTGAGGACATTGGCAATTTGATCAACCATAGAGAGATATCCAACAGATAATTGTCAAGAGGTAACCATGTCATTGATGAAATGAAAATCTATCTCAATGTGTTTCATTCGAGCATGGAACATCATGTTGGCAGAGAGATAGGTTGCCCCTACATTATCGCACTAAATTAGTGGTTGTATCGATACAAAACACCAAGCTTCTGAAGAAGAGAGCATAGCCAAATCAGCCCAGCTGCATCAGAGGTGACAACACGATACGCAGACTCAGTTGACTAGCGAGAAACACTTTTTTGTTTCTTGGAACTCCATGAAATCATATTCAAGCCGAGAAAAATAGCATAGCCCAACATTGATTTCCTAGCATCAGGGCTACCCGCCCAATCGACATCGGCATAAGCCTGAAGAGCCAAAGAATGGCTGGGACGCATATGGATACCCTCAATGGACGTATGCTTAAGATAGCGAAGAACATGTTTGACAGCATTCCAATGCAAATAGGTGGACCGATGCATGACTTGGGCTAGTTTATTTATTGCAAAATTGAGATCTAGGCAAGTCATGAGAAGATATTGAAGAGCCCCAATTGTTAGATTAAATTGATCTGAATAGGGACAAAATCCCAAAAGCCAGGATCTCCATAGGGCGTTCAAGAACACAATCAAATAAATAATAGAAAATAGGGATAGAACCACTGACCTTGTTTCGCATCCATAGTGATGATGATTGCAGCGGAAAATAAAGAACAAAGATCTAGGTGCTTCCCCTCTATTCCCAAAGTAACTGGCCTGATGAGAATACCGAATGCGTAGGGACGACGAACACTGAATATCTCCCTCTCTTTCAAGAATGCACTCCTCAATAGTAATTGAGAATAATAAGTTGTGATGGGTAGAGGGGGGACCTAGCTCTCCTTATATATTAATCCCTATAGGGTCTGACTCTTCACAGTCCCAATAGGAATCTATCTGGCCCACTAGCAGAGTCCTCTTAGTATTTGGAAAACAGGCCCTTAAGCTATCCAGCATCGCCATGTCTGCCATAATACTCACCCCCACGATCGGATTTGACAATCTTAATAACTTTCCCCAACTGTTTCTCAACTTTAGTCCCAAAAATCTTGAACTTGTCAAGAAATTCAGACTTTTCTTTAATTAAGAACAGATAGCCATATCGGGAGTAGTCGCCTGTTAAAAGTGATGAAATAAAAAATTTCTACACAATGTGGCTGAACAGGGACCACTGATGTCAATTTGAATGACCTCCAATAGGTCAGAACTATAGACTACAGTTTTCTTCTTTATCTTGGTCATCTTTCTCTTACATCAGTCTACATAAGTTTCTAGATCACTTTCGAGAGTAGGTAGGATGTCAGACTTTATCAGTCTTTCCACTCTTGCCTTAGAAATATGACCTAACATCTTATGCCACAATGTGAAAGACCGTTCTTTAGGTAAGGGTCTTTTGGAAACAACGTTTTCAATGTTATGGAAGGCGTAGATATCATTGGGAGATAAACACAGTCTGTACAATCCATTGGACGTAATGCAGGAACCAACTTTATTTAAAACAAATTTATCATACTGTTCTTTATTTCAAAATGGTAACTACCAATGTCCAACACTGAAATCGAAATTAAATTTTGCCTGAAGGATGGCAGACATGGCGATGCTGGATAGCTTAAGGGCCTGTTTTCCAAATACTAAGAGGACTCTGCGATAGTTAGTCAATTTACTATGCCAGGAAGTCCTGAGAAAAATGGTGTCGCCGAAAGGCATAACCGCACTAGTGAAGAGTATGATTAGTAAGACAAATTTTACCTAAGTTCTTATGGGAGAAGTTTTTTGAAAACTACTCATTGTATCCTTAACCATGTAGTTACTAAACCCAGAAATCATCTTAGAGTTTGGGGGTGCCCTGCAGAAGTAAAACTATATTATCCGACTTTGAACAAGTTGGATCCCAGGACTACTCATTACTATTTTGTTAGCTACCCAGATCATTCGAAGGGATATAAATTTTATAACCCCTGCGGAGACACTAGAATTATGGACTTATAGGCAGTGAAGTTTCTGGAATTTGATATGGCCAAAAGGAATGATTGTTCTCAGACTATTCGAGATAGTGACATGGTTGGTACATTGGTACATGTTCTTCTACCTATTCAGACGGATGTGGGGCATACCACGCCATTAGTTACACCTGCTGGAGTTCAGGAGCCTGATATTGATAACTATCCTTGACATTCATGTAGCACCTGATGAGATTCCTCTCAATCAGGATGCGATTGAGGATCCTATCATTGATGCAGTTCTAGCTGAGATTTCTCAGATTCAGGGTGAGGCAATGGTAGCACCATCACGAAAATCCATCAAGGGGAGAAATTTAGAAATACCATCTATCTATGAGGTCTATCTGAGAGAACATGACTACGACATTGGTTGTGTGGTTGATCCAGTTACTTATTCAGGCGTTGTTTCTAGTTCTCAGTTAGATTTGTGGTTACATGTAATGAGAGATGAGGTGGAATCGATGAAACATAATGATGTTTGGGAGCTTGTTGAATTAAACCTGAGGGTCTTGCGGTGGATGGTTCAGACCATCTTGCGTGGACTCAAGAAGTCTATTTACGGTCTCAAACAAGCTTCCAGGCAGTGGTATTTGAAGTTTGACAGTGTCGTGACTTCATTCGATTTTGTGGAAAACAAAGCGGATCAGTGTATATATCACAAGGTCAGTGGGAGCAAATTCTATTTTCTCATATTTTATATGGATGACATCCTGCTTGCTAGCGGTGACCTAGGGATGTTGCATAAATGAAAGCAACTATTATCTAGGGAATTTGACATGAAGGACCTTGGTGAGGTTTCTTTTGTCCTTGGCATTGAGATCCATAGGGATCGTTCTCGTCGTTTACTAAGTTTTTCTCAGAGGGCTTATGTTGATCGTATTCAGGAGAGGTTCAGTATGCTGGATTGCAAACCTGAGAATGTTCATGTTCTCAAACTGAGCTCGACACAGTGCCCGAAAAATGAAGCTGAGAAGGATGACATAATGAGGTGCCTTATATTAGCGCACTAGGTAGTATCATGTATGCTCAGGTCTGTACCAGACCGAATATTACCTTTGTGATGGGTCTTCTTGGCAGATATCAGTCAGATCCTGGTCTTAGCCACTGGGTTGCTGCCAAGAAAGTATTATGGTACTTGTAGGGGATAAAAGATTATATGTAACATAAAGACACATTCCTGAACTCAAGCTAGTGGGTCATACAGATTCCGACCTTGCTAGCTGTGAGAATGATAGGAGATCCACATCTGGTTAAGTTTTTCTAATGGCAGGAAGGGTAGTATTATGGAACAGTACAAAACAAACATTGGTAACCACATTGACTATATAGGTAAAGTTTGTAGCATGCCATGGGGTTGCTACTCAGGTTATTTGACTCAGGAATCTCATAAAGTAGTTGACCATTTTAGATTCTGTGGATAGACCCATCCAGACATATAGTAATAACAGTTTTGCTGTGTTGTTTATAAACAACAATAAAGAACTTAGAGGGTCTAAGGACATGAAGGTCAAGTATTTGACCATAAAGGAGACAGTAAAGAAAGGTGACATTGCAGTGGAGCATATTGATACAGATGATATGGTTATAGATCCCCTAACCTAAGGTCTTCGCCCTTGTGTTTTGAAAGACATGTCATAAGCATGGGTTTAGGTGCATCATGGGATGCGGTTGGTTAGTGGGAGTTGTTTTGCTCCATTGTAAAATAAAGTTTATTTTCATCTGTAATTTTTACCGTGTGGTAAATCTTGGCTTATATGTATCAGTTGTCATTGCATGCAAAATTCTTTTGAACACTTGGGTGTTTCATTTATTGACATGATGTATATATATCTAGTTTTAAAGACTTAAGGAATGTGTTAACCTTAAGCAAGGCTGGGGCATTAAGTTATTAGCCTAAAGGTATGTCTTGTAACACATAAAGTAAAACTCGAGTTATTCAAGATGAGACATACAGATTCGTTAGAATCACGAAGTTTCATCTTGAATAACTCGAGTTTTACTTTATGTGTTACAAGACATACCTTTAGGCTAATAACTTAATGCCCCAGCCTTGCTTAAGGTTAACACATTCCTTAAGTCTTTAAAACTAGATATATATACATCATCAAAACCAACTACCTTTCCCAGGACGATGTCTGGAGTATCGATGACCTTATTTCTAGGGTTGTATCCGAGGAAGAGAAACTACTTGTTATTTCCAAATCCCATGAGAGTGAAAAGTCTAAAAACCATACTCATAAGTCTGCCAATAAAGAGTGCGATCGGATTAACAATTTGGGACCTAAGAAAGACTCTTTCAAGAAAGAGAGTGATCGCTGCTTCTTTTGCAAGAAGAAGGGTCCCATAAAGAAGGACTGCAACAAATACAAGACTTGGTTATCAAAACCCAGGCCATCAAGTAACGATTCTTTGGCTTTTGTTTGTGAGTCCAATCTATCATAAGCCTCATCCAGTACTTGGAGGCTAGACGGCGGGGCAACTAACTAAGTTGCTTTTACCATAGAGGGATTCATAAACCGAAAGAGGCCAAATCAGGATGAATCAAGACTTGTCATAGGGAATGATGGATATGATTGACGTAAAGTTCGTGGGAGATATCATTTTATTACTAGTTTCTAGTTTTAATTTGACTGTAAAGAATACTTTTTATGTACCATCCTTCAGGCGAAATTTAATTTCGATTTCAGTATTGGACATTGGTAGTTACCATTTTGAAATAAAGAACAGTATGATAAATTTGTTTCAAATAAAGTTGGTTCCTGCATTACGTCCAATGGATTGTACAGACTGTGTTTATCTCCCAATGATATCTACGCCTTCCATAACATTGAAAACGTTGTTTCCAAAAGACCCTTACCTAAAGAACGGTCTTTCACATTGTGGCATAAGATGTTAGGTCATATTTCTAAGGCAAGAGTGGAAAGACTGATAAAGTCTCGACATCCTACCTACTCTCGAAAGTGATCTAGAAACTTATGTAGAGCGATGTAAGGGAAAGATGACCAAGATAAAGAAAAAAGCGTAGTCTATAGTTCGACTGTTGGAGGTCATTCAAATTGACATCGTGGTCCCTGTTCACCACATTGTGTAGAAATTTTTATTTCATCACTTTTAACAGGCGACTACTCCCGATATGGCTATCTGTTCTTAATTAAAGAAAAGTCTGAATTTCTTGACAAGTTCAAGATTTTTGGGACTAAAGTTGAGAAACAGTTGGGGAAAGTTATTAAGATTGTTAAATCCGATCGTGGGGGTGAGTATTATGGCAGACATGGCGATGCTGGATTGCTTAAGGGCCTATTTTCCAAATACTAAGAGGACTCTGCGATAGTTGAGTATTATGGCAGACATGGCGATGCTGGATAGCTTATAAGGTTTCAAGCTGTACTTGCATCATGCTGATTATTGTACTGTTCATTGTTTAAATTTTCAGTCACATTTTCTGGCAATAATAACATGGTCACTATTGAGATTCTTACTGGGTCAAATTTTAAGAAGTGGAAAGAGGACATTATGTTTGCCATGAAGATGGCAAATGTGCATACGTCCCTTGTTATAGATAAACCAATGGACCTAACAGCTGATAGTACTGAGGATGAAAAATTTGTGCATTCGCATGGGAAAAGAGTAATCGCTTAGCTATACTATCTATAAAGAGGTCGATACCGGAACACCTTAAGAGTGGTCTACGATAAATGTCTTGCTAGAGTATTTTGGATGCAATTTCCAAGAGATACCAAGTTTCATCGAATGCTAAGATTGGGAGACTTCTGCAAGGGCTATTTAATATGGAATACCATGGTTCTGGGGGTGTTAGGGATTATATTGTTTGGATGATTGACTATCAAACCAAAATCAAAGCCTTGAATATTGTTCTTCCTGATGCCTTGATTGTTCATCAAGTTCTTAATACCCTACCTTCTGATTTTGACATCATCAAAACCAACTACCTTTCCCAGGACAATGTCTGGAGTATCGATGACCTTATTTCTAGGGTTGTATCCGAGGAAGAGAAACTACTTGTTATTTCCAAATCCCATGAGAGTGAAAAGTCTAAAAACCATAAAGAATCTAGGTTTTGCTATCGTGCGCCTGATGCTATTTACAGGCGATGCTAACGTGCGCCTCTCGGGTCGGGTCGACCCAATTTCTGACCCAAAACCCGACCCGTTAACCCAACTACTGACCCGAGTTGGGTTGACCCAAAACCGATTGGACCGGGTCTGAACCGGTTCGTTCGAACCGGGGTTGACCAAATTGATTTGGTTTGACTTTCGGACCGGTTTGACCAGTACAGTCAATCGAATTTGGACTTAAACTTTGACCGGGCTTTCTGGGGGCTACGAGACTCCGTTTGGGGTCCCGTTTTTTGCGTTGGCTCTGTTTTTCTGTGCTCTACACAGTGGTACCCTCTGTTTTGATCAGATATGAATATTGTAAATATTTTTGGTATTCTTTTGATGCATGCCCTTTATGTAATTTATCGGTTCGTTCTATTGGGAACCGAACTAATTTCTGAATTGCTGGAATACCTACCTTGATGAACAGAATTATTATTATTTTGTGTTAATTTTAAGACATTTAAAGCCCCTTATCATAAATTATAAAATAACACATTGTTTAAGGATGTAAGTAATTTTGGAAAATCCCGAAAGAGGGCTTCATGTTTTCGACAGGATGCAGCCGCCAAAGCGACCTTCCTTGTTGGATTTGTGAAACACCGGTCTTATACAGTTGTGGGATGTCCTTCAACGCTGATGTGTGGTCATACACCCAAAGGTGGTGGTCATGTATTGGTATTTGAAGGGGTACATATACAGTATGCATGTGAATAGGTTGACCCTAGAATTCTGCACACCCAAAGGTGGTGGATTTTGAAAGTTGAGCTGTATTCCCATGGCCACTGGTATGTAGGGACTTTTACAATTGCATATTGAGAATTCAGCCCAAAGGTGTTTTCACAACGATGTGTGTAAAATTCTCATTAGCTTATAAGGTTTCAAGCTGTACTTGCATCATGCTGATTATTGTACTGTTCATTGTTTAAATTTTCAGTCACATTTTCTGGCAATAATAACATGGTCACTATTGAGATTCTTACTGGGTCAAATTTTAAGAAGTGGAAAGAGGACATTATGTTTGCCATGAAGATGGCAAATGTGCATACGTCCCTTGTTATAGATAAACCAATGGACCTAACAAATGATAGTATCGAGGATGAAAAATTTGTGCATTCTGCATGGGAAAAGAGTAATCGCTTAGCTATACTATCTATAAAGAGGTCGATACCGGAACACCTTAAGAGTGGTCTACCTGATAAATGTACTGCTAGAGTATTGCTGGATGCAATTTCCAAGAGATACCAAGTTTCATCGAATGCTAAGATTGGGAGACTTCTGCAAGGGCTATTTAATATGGAATACCATGGTTCTGGGGGTGTTAGGGATTATATTGTTTGGATGATTGACTATCAAACCAAAATCAAAGCCTTGAATATTGTTCTTCCTGATGCCTTGATTGTTCATCAAGTTCTTAATACCCTACCTTCTGATTTTGACATCATCAAAACCAACTACCTTTCCCAGGACGATGTCTGGAGTATCGATGACCTTATTTCTAGGGTTGTATCCGAGGAAGAGAAACTACTTGTTATTTCCAAATCCCATGAGAGTGAAAAGTCTAAAAACCATACTCATAAGTCTGCCAATAAAGAGTGCGATCGGATTAACAATTTGGGACCTAAGAAAGACTCTTTCAAGAAAGAGAGTGATCGCTGCTTCTTTTGCAAGAAGAAGGGTCACATAAAGAAGGACTGCAACAAATACAAGACTTGGTTATCAAAACCCAGGCCATCAGGTAAAGATTCTTTGGCTTTTGTTTGTGAGTCCAATCTATCATAAGCCTCATCCAGTACTTGGAGGCTAGACGGCGGGGCAACTAACTAATTTGCTTTTACCATATAGGGATTCATAAACCGAAAGAGGCCAAATCAGGATGAGTCAAGACTTGTCATAGGGAATGATGGATATGATTGACGTAAAGTTCGTGGGAGATATCATTTTATTACTAGTTTCTAGTTTTAATTTGACTGTAAAGAATACTTTTTATGTACCATCCTTCAGGCGAAATTTAATTTCGATTTCAGTGTTGGACATTGGTAGTTACCATTTTGAAATAAAGAACAGTATGATAAATTTGTTTCAAATAAAGTTGGTTCCTGCATTACGTCCAATGGATTGTACAGACTGTGTTTATCTCCCAATGATATCTACGCCTTCCATAATATTGAAAACGTTGTTTCCAAAAGACCCTTACCTAAAGAACGGTCTTTCACATTGTGGCATAAGATGTTAGGTCATATTTCTAAGGCAAGAGTAAAGACTGATAAAGTCGACATCCTACCAACTCTCGAAAGTGATCTAGAAACTTATGTAGACGATGTAAGGAAAGATGACCAAGATAAAGAAGAAAACGTAGTCTATAGTTCGACTGTTGGAGGTCATTCAAATTGACATCAGTGGTCCCTGTTCAGCCACATTGTGTAGAAATTTTTTATTTCATCACTTTTAACAGGCGACTACTCCCGATATGGCTATCTGTTCTTAATTAAAGAAAAGTCTGAATTTCTTGACAAGTTCAAGATTTTTGGGACTAAAGTTGAGAAACAGTTGCGGAAAGTTATTAAAATTGTTAAATCCGATCGTGGGGGTGAGTATTATGGCAGACATGGCGATGCTGGATAGCTTAAGGGCCTGTTTTCCAAATACTAAGAGGACTCTGCGATAGTCGGTCAATTTACTATGCCAGGAAGTCCTGAGAAAAATGGTGTCGCCGAATGACATAACCGCACTAGTGAAGAGTATGATTAGTAAGACAAATTTTACCTAAGTTCTTATGGGAGAAGTTTTTTGAAAACTACTCATTGTATCCTTAACCATGAAGTTACTAAACCCAGAAATCATCTTAGAGTTTGGGGGTGCCCTGCAGAAGTAAAACTATATTATCCGACTTTGAACAAGTTGGATCCCAGGACTACTCATTACTATTTTGTTAGCTACCCAGATCATTCGAAGGGATATAACTTTTATAACCCCTACGGAGACACTAAAATTATGGACTTATAGGCAGCGAAGTTTCTAGAATTTGATATGGCCAAAAGGAATGATTGTTCTCAGACTGTTCGAGATAGTGACATGATTGGTACATGTTCTTCTACCTATTTAGACGGATGTGGGGCATACCACGCCATTAGTTACACCTGCTGGAGTTCAGGAGCCTGATATTGATAACTATCCTTGACATTCATTGAGCACCTGATGAGATTCCTCTCAATCAGGATGCGATTGAGGATCCTATCATTGATGCAGTTCCAGCTGAGATTTCTCAGATTCAGGGTGAGGCAGTGGTAGCACCATCACGGAAATCCATCAAGGGGAGAAATTCAGAAATACCATCTATCTATGAGGTCTATCTGAGAGAACATGACTACGACATTGGTTGTGTGGTTGATCCAGTTACTTATTCAGGCGTTGTTTCTAGTTCTCAGTTAGATTTGTGGTTAGATGCAATGAGAGATGAGGTGGAATCGATGAAACATAATGATGTTTGGGAGCTTGTTGAATTAAACCTGAGGGTCTTGCGGTGGATGGTTGAGACCATCTTGCGTGGACTCAAGAAGTCTATTTACTGGCCTCAAACAAGCTTCCAGGCGGTGGTATTTGAAGTTTGTGATGTCGTGACTTCATTCGGTTTTGTGGAAAACAAAGCGGATCAGTGTATATATCACAAGGTCGGTGGGGAGCAAATTCTATTTTCTCATATTTTATATGGATGACATCCTGCTTGCTAGCGGTGACCTAGGGATGTTGCATAAATGAAAGCAACTATTATCTAGGGAATTTGACATGAAGGACCTTGGTGAGGTTTCTTTTGTCCTTGGCATTGAGATCCATAGGGATCGTTCTCGTCGTTACTAAGTTTTTCTCAGAGGGCTTATGTTGATCGTATTCGGAGAGGTTGAGTATCTTTGGATTGCAAACCCGAGAATGTTCATGTTCTCAAACCGAGCTCGACACATGCCGAAAAATGAAGGCGAGAAGGATGACATAATGAGGTGCCTTATATTTAGCGCACTAGGTAGTATCATGTATGCTCAGTGCATGCGGACGAATATTACCTTTGTGATGGGTCTTCTTGGCGATATCGTCGGATCCTGGTCTTAGCCACAGGTTCTTGCCAAGAAAGTATTATGGTACTTGTAGGGGATAAAAGATTATATGTAACATAAAGACACATTCCTGAACTCAAGCTAGTGGGTCATCTGATTCCGACCTTGCTATTGTGAGAATGATAGGAGATCCACATCTCGGTTAAGTTTTTCTAATGGCAGGAAGGGTAGTATTATGGAACAGTACAAAACAAACATTGGTAACCACATTGACTATACAGGTAAAGTTTGTAGCATGCCATGGGGTTGCTACTCAGGTTATTTGACTCAGGAATCTCATAAAGTAGTTGACCATTTTAGATTCTGTGGATAGACCCATCCAGACATATAGTAATAACAGTTTTGCTGTGTTGTTTATAAACAACAATAAAGAACTTAGAGGGTCTAAGGACATGAAGGTCAAGTATTTGACCATAAAGGAGACAGAAAGAAAGGTGACATTGCGGTGGAGCATATTGATACGGATGATATGGTTATAGATCCCTAACCTAAGGTCTTCGCCCTTGTGTTTTGAAAGACATGTCATAAGCATGGGTTTAGGTGCATCATGGGATGCGGTTGGTTAGTGGGAGTTGTTTTGCTCCATTGTAAAATAAAGTTTATTTTCATCTGTAATTTTTACCGTGTGGTAAATCTTGGCTTATATGTATCAGTTGTCATTGCATGCAAAATTCTTTTGAACACTTGGGTGTTTCATTTATTGACATGATGTATATATATCTAGTTTTAAAGACTTAAGGAATGTGTTAACCTTAAGCAAGGCTGGGGCATTAAGTTATTAGCCTAAAGGTATGTCTTGTAACACATAAAGTAAAACTCGAGTTATTCAAGATGAGACATACAGATTCGTTAGAATCACGAAGTTTATTTCTCTAGTGAGCCTGTGCCACTTAAAGAAGAGAAATTTTGGACTGATAAACGAATAATACATAAGGAATCACTACGTGAGTATTATCTCGTTGCCACACTACCACATTGTATCCATGTTAGTAGAGTTGAGGGCTCTCGTGACCATGGAAGGCTCGTGTCGCTTGATCATAGATGCGATTACGCCATGATTCGGTGTCTAAAACTCTATGAGATAGGATTAACTTTCTAATATGACCTCTAGACCAATTTATTTTAAAAAATTGTGCACATAAAGTTTTCTTAAAGAGTTGTTAGCCTGTGATTTGTTTTGGTCAAAACTGTTTTTAAATCCTTTTAAAAATAAGGAATTTAATGTAAGTCCAAGTGAGAGAATGTTAGAATTTTAGTTCTAATAAAATTCTATATGGACATAATTAAATCCCTAAACCAGGCTAATTAGGGTTTTGGTCTAATAAAGTGAGGTCATTAAGTTATATTAGAAGTCTAATGTGGACTGGCTTAGTGTGGGCCAGATAGATTCCTATTGGGACTGTGATGAGTTAGACCCTATAGGGATTACTATATAAGGAGAGCTAGGTCCCCCCTCTACCCAACACAACTTTTTATTCTCAATTGCTATTGAGGAGTGCATTCTTGAAAGAGAGGGAGATATTCAGTGTTCGTCATCCCTGCGCATTCGGTATTCTCATCAGGCCAGTTACTTTGGGAATAGAGGGGAAGCACCTAGATCTTTGTTCTTTATTTTTCGCTGCGATCATCATCACTATGGATGCGAAACAAGGTTGGTGGTTCTATCCCTATTTTCTATTATTTAGTTGATTGTGTTCTTGAACGCCCTAAATTGATCCGAATAGGGACAAAATTGTTAAATCCGATCGTGGGGGTGAGTACTATGGCAGACATGGCGATGCTGGATAGCTTAAGGGCTCTGATACCACATGTTAGAATAAATTGATCCGAATAGGGACAAGATCCCAAAAGCCAGGATCTCCATAGGGCGTTCAAGAACACAATCAAATAACATAGTCATGTTCTCCCAGATAGACCTCATAGATAGGTGATATAGCTGACCTTCTCTCCCTGGTGGATCTCCGTAATGGTGCCACTACTGCCTCAACCTGAATCTGAGGAATCTCAGCTGGAACTGCATCAATGATAGGATCCTCAACCGCATCCCGAATAAGAGGAATCTCATCAGTGCTACATGAATGTCGGGGACGGTATCAATATCGGCCCGAACTCCGAGTGTAACCAATGGCACAAGATGCCCCACATCATCGAATAGGTAGAAGAATGGGTACCGATGTACCAACCATGTGACTATCTTGAACGATCGAGAACAGTCATTCTTTTTCGCCACATCAAATTCCGAAACTTATTGCTCGTGACTCCACAATCCTAGTGCCTCATGAGGATTATAAAATTTATATCCCTTCGAATGATCTGAGTAGCTGACAAAGTAGCAACGAGTAGTCTTGGGATCCAACTTGTTTAAAGTTGGATTATACAACTTCACTTCTGCAGGGCACCCCCAAACTCTAAGATGGTTTAAACTGGGTTTACGGCCGGTCCATAACTCAAAAGGTGTAAGAGGAGCGGCTTTAGTAGGTACACGGTTAAGGATATAAAGAGCAGTTTTCAAGGCTTCACCCCATAAGAACTTAGGTAAATTTGTCCTACTAACCATACTCCTCACCATGTCCATAAGGGTACGGTTACGCCTTTCGGCGACCCCATTTTGTTAAGGACTTCCTGGCATAGTAAACTGACTAACTATTCCAGAGTCCTCAAGGTATTTAGCAAACGAGCCCTTAAGCTGTCCAACATCGCCATGTCTGCCATAATACTCACCCCCACGATCAGATCTAACAATTTTAATAACTTTCAACATTACAGGTGACGTAGAGTTCGTGGGAGATGTCATTTTATTATTAGATTCTAGTTTTAAATTGACTTTAAAGAACACTTTTTATGTACCGTCCTTTAGGCAGAATTTAATTTCGGTTTCAGTTTTGGACATTAGTGGTTTCTATTTTGAAATAAAGAATACTATGGTTAATTTATTTTTTAATTCATGACTCTATGATACTCAGAACCATCAATCAATGGGGACCCTGAGTCCATAGTAACTTGTTAGCTAGCTGCCATTCATTCCAAAAAACCCGAATAGTAGAGTGACTAAGTGACAGTGAAGCAGCATGGAGATGGATCTCGTAAAGGTCGTTATTACTCTGGCCTTGATATAATATTCGGCCGGTCACTTGATCCTTAATCAAGAAAGAGTCAGGATAAAACTCAAAGAAAGTACGGTTATCAAAACAGAAATGTTGAATAGAGAGTAAATTCCTATGAATTGCAAGGACACATAGAACATGAGAGATGAAATCTGTGAGTCAGTGTAAATAGGGAAGTGAAACCAGAGTGTGTGATTGACAAACCTTGCCCATTCCCAATTATGTTTTGTTTAAGGCCACAGAATGGAGTACTGAGAGCTAGATTCCTCACATTTGCAGTCAGATGATTGTTAGAACCAGAATCAAGTAACCAAGTAGTGGAAATTGAGGAAATTGAAGAAGAGAGATAGACATTACCAAGAAATGCATGATTGAATCGTAGAGGGCATGAAGAAGCCAGATGACCAACGTGAACACAAGTCTGACATGGAAAATGATGGAGAGAAGAAAAAGAAGAACCAGTTTCCAAATTTTACTTGATGGACGAGGGCGAGAATTCTGATAAAAAACGTGGAGGATAGTTATGTTCATTGGACCACAGAGAATAAGAGGGATCCGGAGGCCTTGAAGAAGTGTAGCGGCCAGAAGGACGATGATAACCACAAACACGGATAACCACAAACACGGGGAAATCGAGAATTGACATAGCATCGATTGCTCTGAAAGAGAGTACCACCAGAATCAGAGAATGATTGAGTAGCATCAGTCGTAGATGCTACATTCGCCATCGTCACCACCGATGTAACCTCATCAGAAACAAAGTGTAGAAAACTCTCGTGACTCAGGAGTAGATGAATGAGATCCACAAACGAAACTGGTTCAACACGGAGACGTATTGATGTCGTAAAATCTCTAAAATCAGGACCTAATTATCGAATAGTAGAGAGAATAAGATCCTCATCTCATCACTAATTGGATGATCAATCACAACAAGAGAATCAGCTACAAATCGAAGCTTGAGAAGATGAGCAGCCACCGATGCAGAGTCTTTCTGTAAACGAGAGAGACGATCTTTAAGATCAAGAATCCGAGTACATAGATCCGAGCTAGGGTTTCCCAAACATGTTGAGAGGTTGGAGAACTAACAACAAGAGAGAGCGCCGTTTTAGACAGAGAAAAGACGATCCAGCTCACGATGAGCTGATCTTGACGATCCCATAGTGTGGCCACCGTAGACGAAGAAGAAGTAGGACAGACCACCGGGCAAGGGAAGCTTCCATCAACAAAACCAAGTAGATCGTAACCTTTCAGCACAGGAAGAAATTGTTCACGCCTTAAAAGGTAATTGGTTGAGGAAAGCTTCAATGGAAGATGTGGAGAGATGTTGAGAGCAACAATGGAAGAAGAGGAAGAGCCATTACCAACCAAAGAGCTCGCCGTCGGTGAAGAAGTCACCATGAGAGCTGGAGAAAACCCTAAAACAAGAACCGAGAAAGGGATACAAAAAGCTAAGCATTAAAGGGAACTTGATGAGTCAATCCTCCTGCATGTCTTGCTATTGAACCCCAGCCTTCCTTCCTCCTCATTAGTTGATTAAGTACCAATCCGCCTAAACTCCACTGACTACTTCTCTTGCCGATGCCAATCATGCTTGTCCTTTTTCTGCCTTTAGGGGGAGTAAATGATTTGATATCTCATCCAAGAGAAGGGGTTTTTGGGAGCATTACAACTCTTGGGAATTTATAGTCAGCATGTAAAATTAAATTAACAAAAACTGATTAATTTGAAAGAAAGAGTTCGATTGAGGGTGCAACTATGGAAAAATATGATGATATGAAATAAGAACATTACATGTAAGTGTAACACAAAATTGATTGTGGGATTATTAGAAGGTTCCATAAGATTGAAAACTTTGCTTATTGGTCTATTTAACATAAATTAATTTGCATTTGTATTTCCAAATTGGTGCCTTACTCTAAAATCTTTCTAGCCGTCTTGGTATACAAACATTAAATGAGTAAAAACTCTAGCACTCTAAAATCAATCTCTTTTGAAATTTATGTAAACAAAAAAAAAGAAATTGTAAATGAAAATGAGAAGGAACCATTGAAGAAATAGTCTATTATTAATAGAAAAGCTAGCTAGCTCCTAGTTGTGTTTATATCTCTTTTTAACACATTCTTTCCAAAGTCATTCTACTTGTTTCATCATTCTCATCCATTGGTACATCATGAATTGATAAGTCTCTCATATGAGATTTTGAACCATAATTTAGTAGACCAAAGCTTCCTCCTCCTCCTCTTCTACTAGTTTTGCTTTGATTACATATTTGTCTTTGTTGTTGCAACACTAAAATAGAAGATGTAGTACCAAAATCTGGTGAGGCCAACATATCTCCTATTAGTCCAAGTTCTGGGCATTCATTCCACTCAGTAAGACCCAAGAAAACTGGTGAATTTCTCCCTTGTCTTCTCCCTACAATTGTAAGATCATAACCTTCCTCTAGAATATCTCTAATCAGAACTGCTAATTTCTCCCCATCTGTAACCTCTTCCTCTCTATATTCCATCTGCTCATTCGTCCCATTGATCTGTTTATAGCTTTCCATCTTCTTCTTATTGATCATATTGATATCATTAAAGAAAATGACTGTGACTTTAACATGTCGATGAAGGGCTATACGTGAACCATAGGCAAAAGCTTCGTCATCATCAGGTCCACCAATTAAGAGAACAGCAACTCTGTAGATGGAAGCCCTACTTGTAACAACAGAAAAATGACCAGCTTGTATTATTGTTCCGCGATCAACTAATATACCAACAGAACAAGGTGCCCTCTTTAGAATGTTTCTGTTCATAGCCCTAAGACCATAATTCACAGAATTAATACTACCATCTATTGCCCATTCTTTATGAAATGGAACTATTATGATGGTTGCTCTCTTATCACATGCCACTTGACATACATCATCATGCATTGTAGCAACATGAGATATGGAAGTGAATTGTTGAATGTTTATGGAATCTTCATTCAATAACTTGTATTGCTTAAAAGCATTGAAGATCATTTGATCTGATCTAGAGCAAAAGATGTATGAATTAGTAATATTAATATTATTGGTTGTGTTGTCGTTGTTGTTGTTATTGTTGTTGTTGTTTCTGCTGCTATTGCTGCCATTATTATATGAGGGTTGTGCTTCTTCTTCATTGTGGACTACTAGTATAGGAGAAGCACGACCCACTAGTTCTACTAGTCTGAGAACTATGATCGAGATAGGATTCTCTCTGCTAGCATGTGAAACTTCTATAAGGTTGATCATGGTAGGTACATTCTCTGGTTTTCGAATGCAAACCAACATTCTAAGATCAGAATTGAGTTTCATGTCTTGTATGGTTCTTCTATTTGTTGGTGTATAACTTTGTGAAGGATCATGAAGGATTCTCAAAATTGGTGTTGTGATTGCTGTTATCAGTAGAATTGTAAGGACAGCAAGTGCATACTCTTCATCATCAAATATCTGTATTAGCACCACACACAAAAACAAAAAACAAAAAACAAAAAACCAAAAACCAATAAGCATCAATAAATGTTAATATCAAAGAGAAGAGCAAACTGCTTGCCAATTTAAATCCTTCTTTCGGATAATTTATATATAGGGCAAGAGATCGCTACTGGGTCGTGTATAGCGCTTGCACCAGCGTAGGGGTCAATGAGAGCAAGCGCAAGGGCATCAATACAGATGGGATTTTGGCGCAAGAGCCACAAGATCAAGCAAAATTCTTTTTCCCATATAGGGCAAGTATAAATTTGTTTTCTATATCACCATTTGTCAATTGGAAGAAGGAGACAATTGTGTTTTGTCCACAATGGGGGATTTCTTTTAGCAGTGTTGAGAATTTAGTCCCACATCGGCTACTAATTTAGCCCCAATTTATATAATTAGGAGTCCCTCCACCTATCAGTTCGAACTTTTGAGATGGAAACTGTACATGGTATCAATAGCTGCCCCATACACAAAGAATGTAGTAGAAAAATTAGGATTAAAGGATACCACTTTTATATGTTTTCTCTTAAAGGAATAAAAAATTTGCAAAATTAATTAGTTAGAGTCCAAAGGATATACTTGATATGTGAGCATGACCTTTAGGTTCTCTGCACACTCAAGTAGCAAATCAGAGCTTTGACAAATAAATCAAAGACCCTGGGAGAGTGAGGCATGCATGGGCATACATTAATCTAGTCAATGTAGGTAAATTTCCCAAATCTATCTAAATCTGATACATGCCTAATCCAGACTATAGCCTCTCTTTTCAATGGTAAAAATATTTACATATCTGTCCATGTGGCACAATGAGGGTTGGGGTGCCAACGGGCCGGGATGGGCCAGGGTTGCCCTAAACCCTAGCCCAACCCTGGGAGCCAACCTAAACCCAAACCCAAGCCTAGCCCAACCTTGGCATCAGAAAATGGATTACTTTAGCTGTGAGCCCGGATAGCAGGAATGTTCCTGCAACCTGGGTACCAGAAAAAAACTTTGTCCACAGAAAATGTCACCAATGACGGGTGGATTCAACCGATCCTCTGAATCCAACAATATTTTTGTATTACTACCCTATTAAAACTATGGGAAAGAAAACGCTACTTGGTCTCGCCGTGCATTGCGCAGCCCCTACACCCAGACATAGGGTCGCGTGAAATGATCTTTGGCCACACCCTTAGGATTTTCGCCTTTCCATGGGGGCACGACGGTCATTTCACACAACCCAGCCCAGCTCAGCCCTGTGTCTAGGTGAAGGACCTACTCATCGCACATGACCAAGGTAGCGTAGGGTTCTTTATCAGAATTAGAGAAAAAGATCTCCACTTGGTGGTGTTTCCTACGCCCTCTCATAGGGGAATGTGAGATGACGCCTCTGCCCCTAGGTAGATACCCAGGCGTGCTCACCCATTGAGTCAGACGTTTGTGTAGAGACCATGCGACCAAGTAGAGATCTCTTGCCCATAGAATTAACTAACTAGTTTCATTTTTTTTTTTTTTTTTTCTATTTCAAGAAATTCAAATAAGAAACAGAGATGATGAGCATAAGAAGGGAATATACATACTTACCGCTGCTTCATTCAATATCTTAAAAGTGATGAGTTCTGCTATGCCTCTACTGTTGAGCATGAGTCCCACCACCACACCATCTCGCATTGGTATATTGTAGTAGAGAGCTGAAAAGAATACCGCAGTCATCCTTGCCAAAAAACCAAGCAATGCAACAATCCCCACAACCCCTGCCACCATTGGCTTTATTGTAGACAAGTCTATGTGTAAACCACACATAAGGAAGAAAGATGGAAAAAACACAGCAGTAACCATTGTATCAAGTTTCTGATCTAATGCTGAACCCAATGGTGGACCTTTTGGTATAACCAATCCAAAAATCAATGGACCCAACATAACATTTTGGCCATTAATCAGACTTATAAGGCCAATTATAAACATCAACAACAATACAGCACAAAAATGTGAATCTTTCACTGGTTTTGCATCAGAAATCTGATTATCTACCCAATTCATTAATGGCCTTAGAACCAAGAAAATAAAGGCAACCAATGCAAATGATGAGAGTAAAGCCCATAATGGTATCAAATAAGAACCACCTCGAGAAATTCCAAGATTATAAGCAAACAATGTAGCTGAGAGACCAGCTAGATCAGCATAAACTGATGAAGATACAGCAAGGCGACCAAGATCAGTATTTAGGGTTTTGAGTTCAGTGAGAAGACAAGTTACAACAATGAATGGTATGAGACATTGTGACATGGCAATGTAAGGTAGTGAAGAAAACAAATGTGAATCTGAAGGGACATAGTGTCTTAAAACGAAGGAGATTATTAAGCATGAAGCCAATGGAAGAAGAAGGGTTGAGAAGCCTATAACTATGGCTTTCCTTCCTGCTTGTTTAACTATAATCAAATCCATCTTTACACCATAAAGAAAAAGGTATATCATCACACCAAACCATGATATTGTATCAAATACCAATTTAGCTTCTTCAGGGAATAGCATTGCTAATACTTTCTTATCGCGACACAGACCTGAAGGGCCTATTATTATACCTCCCTGCAAAACAGAGAATGATTGAAAGAAACATGGGTAATTAATTTTCAGGCAAAACAGAGAGGGAGAGAAACAGAGAAACAGAGAAACAGAGAGAGAGAGAGAGAGAGAGAGAGAGAGAGAGAGAGAGAGAGAGAGAGATTACATACAATGATCTGGGAGATGATGAGAGGTTGACCGAAAGGCTGGAGAAGGAGAGATGTGATTCTAGTGGTGATGCAAATTAAAGTGATTTGAAGGATGAAAAGAGGAAGTACGAAATACAAAGGGTTATCTCCAATAAAAACACCTCTGGAGTTGATGGAGCGTAAGGAATCGCATATTAGTGTATGATTTGCTGCTGGCATGGCCAAAGCAAGTTTGGAGAAAGAACAAGCAGAGATAGAGAGAGAGAGAGAGAGAGAGAGAGAGAGGTAGGAGAAAGGAATAGGAAGCTTAAGGGTGAGATTTGTGTGGGAACAGAGAGAGATAGAGAGAGTGAAGGAACGACCAGCGAAATAAGAGGTCATGCAATATCCTTGACTCCAACTGTAACCGTTAACGGTATTGGTCGTTAATTTCCTTCAACTAACTTAGACCACAAAACAAAACCTGAATATGAGAGGGAGATTTCTATAAATAAAAGTTAAGGGGGGCAATTCCTATGACTTCAGATCCTCAATTTGAATCCTCTGCAGCCAACTGCCCGTGCGGCCGGCATGCCCTCACACAGACAGGGCAAAATGACCACCCTACCCACGGTCCAAGCACCCTGCCCGGGTGGGTAGGGCGGTCATTTTTGACCCTGCCTGTGTGAGGCTGCATCCCGGCCGCACGGGCAGAGGCCATAGAGGATCATGATCCCAAATCCTCTGCATGTATATTCACCTGAACGTATGATTCATGGAGTGAGTCCGGCTGAGCTCCTCATACGAGGAGGTAGTTGTTTCTCCTTGTACACTGGTTACCTGCCATCTACACCACAAAACTGAATACTTGCTCTTATGTTTTCTCCTTTATGAATTGTTTCTTTAACTATTAAATTTAATTTCCTAATTTTGTTTCACGAGTTACTGATTTTTATTGTCTTAATTTCTCTTCTCCTCAATTTTCCTCCGGCCTTGTTTGTTTGACAGAGAAAAGTGGAAAAGGTAAAAAAAATGGAAAACTTTACTTTTTTCCCACAAACTACCACAAATGTGACTCCCTCAGTTATTCCCTCAAAATGTCTACATGTGTGTAGCCAATTTTGAAATGTCCAAATTTCAACCCAATGAACAACCCCTCCCATTCCCATCATGGATGTTCCCTAGCTTAAAGAAAGTCCAAATTGTATGTGCCCTTAAAACCCATAAACCTATAGCATCTAGGGATGCAAACGGATTGGATTTGGCTTGGATATGGATCGGATGTGATCAGATTCGGATATTCTCTAGCCGAATACGAATACCTCTAAACGGATTTGGATGGATTCGAATGTAGATTGAATTCGGATTTCAACCATCTATTTACATCTCTGCCTTGTGTAACCCGAACCTTCCTCCCCCTAGCGGATACAATTCACTCTCAATCCATATCTCTTAGATAATGATTCTCTTTTCCTCATATTCTTGAACCTGTTGAATCTTTAAAAACCTTCAAGATCATTATTTATTTAATTTTTTATTAGTAAGTCTTCGAACTTTTTTTTTGGACAGATTTTTATTAGAGTATTCAGATTTTTTTTCGAATATCTCTAAAAGAATACGAATATAGATTCGGATTCGGATTTCAGTTATCCATTTACATCTCTAATAGCATCTAATCTCCATGCCAATATCTATTCTCACTGGATGATTTTGTGGTTCAAATAAGAAAATAAAGTCATGTCCTTTAGAAGACATGAAAGTCAGTTGCTTCATTTGGAACTTGTGATGGAACCCAATTCAGTTTATCATACTAATGCTAAGAATATGAGGATCCCTCATGCATTTATCGTCCAAGGACTGATTGACTGACCTTATTAATTGCCTATTTATATATATATATATGTATGATGATGATATGAAACACTGAAATAAGATGGATCATTAGAGACTTGGGGTGGGAGGGGGTCTTCAGTAATAGTTGTGGTCAATGGTGATCATCGGTCCAAAGGCCTTGCATATGAAGAGATGGAGAGTGGAGTGCAGCCAAGGATGATTTGCCGCCGTCAATATTCATCCAATAGATGATGGCCGGGTGTGGCACTGTTGCATGATAGCAATTCGTTGGCAAGTTATCCTTGGCTGTATTTGTCTCTCTTCTTTCTCATGTAAGACCCCTAGACCTGAAATATTAATGTCAGAAACGAACACATTGAAGGACACCTCTCTTCTACTGATCATGTAAGAGGCTAATAAAGATGATCGATGGGACATTATTCAAAAAACCACCACTTCTTTTAGAGGTAAATTAATGTGTCTGAACTGAGGGATTATCTAGCATGATCTGGGCTATTATTATTATTATTATTATTAACAAACAGCTTGCAACAGTTTAAATTAATTCCATCCTGTAAAAAAAATAATAATAATAAAAAAAAACCTATTCTTTTCGTTAAATGTTTTTTTCTCTGTTTTGTTTATTCTGTATGTTCATGCATGAAAGATCAAAAGCTTGCTATGTCTTCTAGCAAAAAAACAAAAAAAAAATGATGTTTGTTATGTCAATCTCCAGAGAAGATTCAAGAGGACAAAGAGCACAAGTGAAAAATTATCAAAAGACATCGAGGAAAAACACAATGATTTTGATTGTGAAAAGTAAAGTAAATGTATATTAAGCGCTTAGTATACATTCTTAGAATGCATTACAAGTCGATTTAGCACTCTTGGATGATAAAAAATTTTTATCATTCAAGAATACGAAATCAACCTAAAATACAAATTTGTTCAAACTCATTGCCTGGAGTCCTAACAGTGTCTGTTTAACTATGAAAATTTGGAAATAAATGAAATCTGTAATATGTTGGGCTATTGAAATCCTATATCAAATTATGATAGAAATTTGTGAGTGATGAGTTGATAATTAAGAATAAATTGAAAGTCCCCTACTTGAATGGCCGACAAAACACTTGGTGTTTTGCATTCTTTGGCCTGATATGGTATGATTTCTATTTCAATTTTATGAGGTGATTTTTATTTCGGAAATTCCTTAATTTGATTTTTGCATCTTATTTTAATGAATAGAAATTTTGAAATAGCTGAGGAGTTGTTTCAATTTTGAAATTGATTTCACTCTTGCTCTTCAATGAGCACATGGTTAATTTGATGGGCAAAACAGTAATTTCATATTAAAAAGTAAAACACCATCCTTTCTTCTCCTAATGGTCATACCACGACCATGCCCCCACTGCCACCAACACCACCCTCTCCCAATGAAATATAGAGAATCTATTCTCAGAAATTGAATTACCAACTAGAATTTTTTATTTTTTTTATTATTTCAGATTGATGCAACCAAAACAATTTCAATTTCTTGACAAAAATCTATTTGTTGACTATTTCATGAAATCAATCTAAAATCGAAATAGAAATCATACCAAATATAGCCTTAGCTAACCTATGTGCCAGCTCTACCTCGTTTCAATATACATGTTTAAGGCACCGATTGGTAGCATTCAGTGTGAGTAATTCTTGAGGAACAATATGAGAACAAAATTATGTTTGACAAATCCAATTTGATTTTTTATGCTCCCATAAATCGAATCAGTCCAATTTTTAGTCTAGAATGAAGGGATTAGGAGGAAAACAAAAACTTTAATCCGCACAATCCGGATCAATTGTATATATCAATCATCAAACCAGCAATTTTAATAAAGGTATGCTCCTATATTTTTTTCTCCAGAAGTAATTGAACGCAAATATTGTGTTAAACGGATCTCTCAAACAAGGAGAAAAGTATGTAGTTTTGCTCTAGACTAGGAGAGTGAGTTGGGAGAAGAAGACGCAAAATTGTGGAGAACCCAAGGTGTTTATTTCATCCATTTTGAATCAAAAGTAATTGAAGGTAATCTCAGTTTGTACAAGAAGGAAGTGATCTCTTCAGTATAACTACATTGTTGATGGGGATATGAATACAAGATTCTATCACTCAATCTCCAAATCAAATATCAAGAAACGAAGTATCCTTTTCCTCCTTGATGACCTAGGCAACAGGGTAGAGGACCCAATGGGGATTGCCAAATTTTTTATCAAACCACGTAAGTAACATTTTTATTACTTCTAACCCTTTGGATACAAGCTTCATTGAATGTCTCTTTGACAATGTGTTTGAGCATGGTATGGCAAATTCTCTCACAAGAACCCCTCTCCTTGAGGAAATTAAATCAGCAACTTTTTCTATAGGAGCTTATAAGGCACCTGGATCAGATGGCTTTCAAGCATGTTTCTACCAAAAGTTCTGGGATGTCATTTGGAAGGATATTGAAGTCTTGGTCCATTCTTTTTTTGAAACCGGAAACCTCCCCCCTAGCTGTAATCACACCCTTTCATGCATGATTCCCAAAAAAGAAAATGCTTGTCATGCGAATGAATTTCGGGTTATAAGCTTTTGTAATGTTTCATACAAAATTATTGCAAAAATCCTGGCTAATAGACTCAGGCATATCCTTTCCAATTTTATTTCCCTTTTCAAAGCAGCATTCATTCCTGGAAGACAAATCATTGATAACATCTCTGTGGCACAAGAAACTTTTGGGGTACCTAAAGAGACTGAAAGGTAAAATTGGGTATATGCTGCCATAAAAATTGACATGGCCAAAGCATATGACAGAGTGGAATGGAACCTTCAACAAAATTTATTTCAGTTCCTGGGTTTCAATCTCAAATGGATATCTCTCATTAACTCCCTCATTTCAACAACTTCCTTCTCATTCAAGATTGACGGTAGCTCTTTTGAATTCATCAAACCTTCTCGAGGGATAGGCAAGGTTGTCCTCTCAGCCCCTACCTCTTTATCTTTGCAATGGAGGTCCTCTCGCACCTGTTGGCTGCATATAGAGAAATTGGAATGTTTAAAGGTATCAAAATTGCCACAAATGCCCCAAATATCTCTGATCTTTTGTTCGCAGATGATACCTTCATTTTCTATAGAGCTTCCGAGGATGATTTTCTGACAATTAAATCTATTTTGGATCTGTTTTCTGACTTTTCTAGACAACAAAATCAATTTTTCCAAGAGTGAAACTTTTTTTAGCAAAAATGTGTATGGTTCCCATCATTGGAACCTGTGTTCCCTCCTTAAAATGAAGGAAATGGCTCATGATTCCCTCTATCTAGGGGCTAGACTTTGCCATTCTTGGTCCAAGAGCAAGGACCTGACTTTCATTGTTGACAGGGTAAGTTCTAAACTCTCTCGATGGAAAGCAAATTTTTTATCATATGCTGGTTAAAAGGTTTTGATTCAATCTGTTTTACCATCTACACCTTCTTATCTTATGTCTTGTTTCCCAAGAATATTTGTTGGATTCGTTTTACTTAAGACTCTAGAATAATGACAATGAAACCAGGAAAAAAGGCCATCTGATTGGATGGTAAAAAATCTGCCAACCCACTTGCCCTGAAGGTCTTGGACTTCACAAATCAGCAACACATAATAAAGCCCTCATTCTTAAATTTGGGTGGAGGCGTCTCACTGATAAGTCTTCCATTTGGGCCTGAATCTTCAAGGCCAAATAGTTCCCCAAGGTATCAATTTTTTACCCTGAAACACTAGCCAAACGGGAATCTTGGACTTGGAACAGTATACTTTCAGTCCTTCCAGACCTAAAGAAAATGGTGTGCTCTCGGATTGGTAATGGGAAAGATACTCACTGTTGGTTTGATCCTTGGATACCATCAGAACTAGGTCATACTTTTCCCTCAATGAATTTTTTTAATTCAAACTTTGTGAATGTCAAAGATTTGATCTTTGATGGTAATTGGAATCAACATGCTCTTTCTTCTTGTTTCCCTAGTCATGTTATTAATAATATTTTGAGAATAAATATTTCAGAATCTAATGATCTTTGGAGGTGTTCCCTTTCTAATTCAGGGTTATTCTCCACTCAACTCGCGGGCAAGTTCATTTCTTCATCTAGTCAATCTTGCCCCATGATTATCAAATGGTGGCATTTTTTTTGGAAGATTAACATTCATCCGAGATTTAAAATGTTCTTTTGACGTGTCTTACATGTAGGACTTCCTGTTAAAGCTTCTATCTCGAAATGGATGGCCGTCGAGCTTACTTGTGTTTTCTGTGGTTCTTGTGATGAATCGATTGGGCATCTATTCCTATCATGTGATTGGACTAAGCGTATATCGGCATCTGTTCCTCTCGAATTGAGAACCGAGCATCTATCCAACCCTTCATTGGCACATCTGTGTGCTTCTCTCCTTTGCTCAAAAAGCTTTGACAAACAATCTGTAATTTGGTTTTTTATTTTTTCAATTTTTATTGTTACCTGCTATTTCATCTGGTCTATTAGGAACAAAGTTGTTAAGGGATCGGCCAAGGCCGATCCCATGCTGGTTTTAAGAGATGTATTTTGATAGATTGTTGATTTACATGTTCAACCCTTCTCTCATACTATACATGCATCCTCACCATGCACACACTCATCTCATGAATTGAACCAGGATTCTAACCCTGATTTGTAATTCCCTGGTTTAATTTGTCTAGGCATTTATGATCCTGAACTAAGATTAACCAGTTGGGCTTTTTCAATTTTGCTAGCTGGCCAGCATGTACGTTTTAACATTTGCAGGTAGTCCGACAACCACTGATGAGAATGAAGCAGAACTATACAGACTCTTGCAGAGGTGGAAACATGCTGTGAAGGCTAATATTAACCTCGAAGAAGTGTGGTGCAACAACAGAGATCTCTATTCTCTTTTTTATCCAAGTGACAAAATGTGTTTTACCCTGGAACTTACTTAAACAGTATTTTACTTTAGCTGAAGAAACTACAAACTTCTCTAGCGTTAGTTTCAAGTGGTGTAGTAACAAAACCTTCTATAATACGGTTTTGGGTTTGGCTAGGACTAGTTTCAATAGCAATTGTAATATTCCATATCCCAGTGATGTACCTATTTCGCTCTAATTAATATAAGGTTTTATCTTCATCAAACCTAAAAAAAAAAAAAAACAACATTAGAATTAAATCAGAGTTTATAGATCTAAGAAACTATTTTGTTTGAGATTAGAAGCAAGATTCTTCATAATTGTGTTATTTGTCCTAATAATAGCCAAAATAGGCATTTTGCCTCGGACCTTCCTCTGATTTCTCCTCCCCTCCAGTTTTGTTGTATCATCAGCTATTCTTATGGTTGTTACTACACCTGATTTTGGTGTATTTCCGCTTTTTCTAGTTGTTTTGCCCCCTCCGTTCCCTGTATCCCTCTATCCTTGGACTGTGGTGTTTGGTTGGGATCTTTTCCCTTGGATAGCCTTTTAAGCTCTTGATTTGTATTTGTTTTCCTTCTCTTTAATATATTTCCATTCACCCAAAAAAAAAAGTGCATAGACGTAAATTAACCTAATTAAAGGCATCGTTCTGCTGATGTAGTTATGCCCACCATGCATGGATGGAAATTAACCTAATTAACCCTTTTTAATAAAATTGATATAGAAATGGAGATGGAACTCATTTCTTGAGCCCAGGCATGACACAAAGCCAAGTAAGAGAACAAGGTCCATCAGAGGACCTAACATGTACATGTGATGAAGAAATCAACTTGTGTTTCACAAGCCCGAAGAAGATGAGGGAAATAAAAAACCAACAGAAAGAGCAACAAAAGGGACAATATCCCACACTCTCACTACAATAAAACACACTTGTAGCTATGGATAGTGTTAATAGCGGTTTTTTAAAACCACAGCTTTAAATGTCCTATAACAACGATTTTGTCATGTGCAGTACTATGAGATACTTATTACTGCGGTTTTTAATTACTGCGGTGTTTAAAAACCGCAGTATTAGATGACTTTGTAACTATGGAACAAATGTACATTTAAAAACCGCAGTAATATGGAATACATATTACTGTGGTATTTAAAATCTCAGTAACATAGGATTCTATAACTGCGGAAACAAAACCGAAGTTAAAATACTTATTATGGCAGTATTTAAAACCGTGCAACAAAAGACCCTGTAATTGCGAAAATAAAACCGCAGTTAAAAATCACAGTAATATAAGATACTTATTGTTGCGGAAACAAAACTGCAGTTAAAAATCATTGTAATATGAGATACTTATTACCTCGGTATTTAAAATCACAGATACAGATCCTATGACTGTGGAAACAAAATCACAGTTAAAAATCGAAGTGATATGAGATACTTATTGTTGTGGTATTTAACACCGCTGCAACATTAGACCCAACAATTGCGGAAATAAAACCACAGTTAAAAGTTGTAGTAATATGTGATACTTATTGTTACGGTATTTAAAAACACAGTAACAGAGGATCATATATAACTGCAGAAATAAAACCACAACAAATTACATTTCTCCCCCAACCCGCCAGCCCTAATTTCTCTTCCCCAAATTCAATCTCATCCAAACCCACCCAAAAACCATCTCCCCTACTCACTCTCTCTCTCTCTCGTAGCCCTGCAACCCTACGCACTCCAGACTTTTGATCTATTGCATCGTCGACACCGGTGAAGTTAATCTCTCTCTCTCTCTCTCTCTCCTTCTCTGAGAACCCTCTTGTGGCCATGGCCATATATTTCTTTATAACCATGGTTTTGAAAACCAGAACCATGTCATAGTTTTTGGAAAGGGTTTCTCACGCTGCTGGCATAGGAAGGAATTGAAACGCCAGACCCAATTAACGTTTTAGAAAAATGTATTATTCACATGGAGTCCCATTTTTTTTTCAAATTAGATAAAAATTAATTGGGCAAGAGATCACTGCCTGGTTATTCCCAATTCCCATCATGGCTGCTCCATTAAAGAAAGTCCAAATTTTGTGGGCCCTTAAAACCCATAAGTCTATAGCAATTTCGACCCTTAAAACCCGTTAGTCTATAGCATCTAATAATCTCCATGCCCATATCATGTCCCAAGCATGATCGGTGTCTCCTACCATCTCTATCTATCTCTCTCTCTCGCTCTCTCTCGCTCTCTCTCGCTCTCTCTCTTTGGATGATTTTATGGTTCAAAGAAAAGAAAGTCATTTCCTTTGCATGACATGAAAGTCAGTTGCCTCATTTGGAATTTGTGTTGGAACCCAATTCAGTCGATCAGTATAATGCTGAGAATATGAGCATTGTACTCCTCATGCATTTATCGTCCAAGGACTTACTACTGACCTTATTAATTGCCTAGCTATATATATATATAGGAAGAATATTCTCCGTGCTGGGGGCGCAGGCTGCACCCAGACACATGAGGGTGGGCGCAATAACCATCCTACCCCCTTGAATGACAGATCCATGTGTCTGGGCGTAGCCTGCGCTGCGGCACAGAGAACATGAGCCCCATATATATATATATATATATATATGATGCATCATGATATGAAACACTGAAATAAGATGGATCATTAGAGACTTGGGGTGGGAGGGGGTCTTCGGTAATAGTTGTGGTCAATGGTGATCATCGGTCCAAAGGCCTTGCATATGAAGAGGTGGAGAGTGGGAGTGCAGCCAAGGAAGAATTGCCGCCGTCTGTATTCATCCAATAGATGATGGGTTTGGCACTGTTGTATGATTGCAATTCGTTGGCAAGTTATCCTTGGCTGTATTTGGCTCTCTTCTTTCTCATGTAAGACTCCGGCCTAGACCTGAAATATTAAAGGATATATATGTACAATGATTTCGATTTTGAAAAGTAAATGTATACTCTTAGGCATATGCATTCTTGGAATACATTATAAGTCAATTTTACATTCTCAGGAGATAAAAAAAAGAAGAAGTTGTTTTTATCGCTTGAGAATGTGAAATCAAACTAGAATGCAATCGTTCGTTCAAACTCACCGCCCAGAGTCCTAGCAGTGTCCGTTTAATTATGATACTTTCGGAAATAAATGAAATCTGTACTATATAGCGCTATTGAAATACTATATGAAATTATGATAGAAATTTGTGAGTGATGAGTTGATAGCTAAGAATAGACTGAAAGTCCCCTACATGAATGGCCGACAAAACAGTCTGTGTTTGCTTTCTTTGCCTCATTTGGTATGATTTCTATTTTGAAAATTGTTTGATTTGATTTTTGCATCTTATTTAGTGAAATAGAAATTAAATGGAATAGACATTCTGAAACAAATGAGGAGTTGTTTCAATTTCCACTCCTTGGATTTGGATACTTTATATCCATTCCTTGTGTTTATCATGTCCATTATCTATCTTATGTATTTGGATTTCCTTTGTTTGGCATTGGGCGTGCATAAATGAATAGCCTTTTTCTACCAATAAAAAACCCTTTATTAAGAGTACTTTTAATTAAATGGTGTAGTGATGATAAATTTTTATTTCTGTTAAGAGACTTTTAAATGGTGTAGTGATGATAATTTTTTATTTCTGTTAAGAGAATTAGCTTATAAAGGAGTAGTAGGAAAATGTGAAATCTCTCCAAAGGACAATATTGTAAATATTCCTTTTATTTTCATCAAAAGAAAATTTTTTAAATTGAAATTGATTTCACTCTTGTTCTTCAATGAGCACATGGTTAATTTGATGGCAAAGCAGTAATTTCATATTACCCTTCTTCTTCTCCTAATGGTCACACCATGACCATTCCAACCACCATCCTCTCCCAAAGAAGTATAAAGAATCTATTCTTAGAAATCGAATCACCGATTAGATTTTTTATTTTTTAGATATTTCATATTGATGCAACCAAAACAATTCCAATTTCTAGAAAAAATATATTTGTTGACTTATTTCATGAAATCAATCTGAAATCGAAATAGAAATCATACCAAATATGGCTTTAGCTAACCCATGTGTCACCTCTAGCTCCAGCTCGTTTCAACATACATGTTTGAGGCACCAATTGGTAGCATTAGTGTGAGTTATTCTTGAGGAACAATACGAGAGAAAAATTATGTTTGGCAAATCCAATTTGAATTTATGCTCCCATAGATCGAATCAATCCATTTTTTTAATATGAAATGAAGGGATTAGGGGGAAAACAAAAACTTTGATCCATACAATCCGGATCAATTGTTTTAGACCAAAATTAAACCCTCACTTGACTTCTCACACATCCCGACTTTACACCCTCGAAGGAATCCTTCTCATCAGTCATCATTGAACTCGACTTCTCACCCTTAAAAGATAGTTGATTACCAAGTAAGTACCTCTCCTTCTCATCTTCATTATCAAAGGAAAATAGGATTACAATCACTCGTTCTCATACCTTTCTCAGATTAATTATAGAGAAATAACCTTTACTACTATATATAGCGAAACCCCATATAGGCAGTTTAGGAACAACATACACCCTCTAAGAAGAGATGAATGCAACATCTGAAGATTTAAACAGAAACAATAGAAGAGAAGTTACAACAATATTTGTCTTTTTCCTTGCAAGGGCAACCCATCGTTTTATTTTAAATAAGAATAAGAGAACGCTGCTTGATCATGTAACCCTTGCACCAGCATCCAATGAAATACAAATCATTTAAATAGCTGACTTTTTGGAATCAACAGCAGAAGAATCACCAATTGTTCTTCCGGATGAGTAAACGAACTCTTTAACATGGTCCAACAGTGTCTGAGCTTTTGCAGGGTCAAACAGCTCAACCGCATGAAAACCGGTCTCATCGAACCAAGCCACAACAGTCATCCCACTCTTCTCCAACATCTCAACAAACACCCTTTGCCGGTCTACCAACGGGTCCCCACCATAACCCCTAACCAACCACTTCTTCCCTCTCAGACTCAGCAACCCATCCTCGCCCACCCGGTCCAACCGTCCCAACATTGGGTTACAATACTCATGATTCCGATCAGACCCAACCGGTAATGCAAGCTCCCACATCAAGTCATTGGACGGCAGCGATAGGATCTTGTCATCCTTCAGCCTCAGCTCTGATCCAGTCCTCTCCAACCCTCCGAAGTACGGCTGGTTCAATATAAACCCTTGGATCTCCACCGGTTCAAGATCTAATCCAACGGTCCTCAATGCCGCCTGGTAGACAATGTTTCCACCGGAGCTACTCCCCATAAGATAACACGAATTGAAATCCACGTGGTCCCTCAGCCACGGCTCACCATTGGATCTGTCCAATGCCTGTGCTTGGACCCACTGGATCGCTTCCACCGCATCGTCGTAGGCCGCAGGGAGACGGTGTTCGGGTGCGAGACGATATTCTACGGAAGCGATCACTGCGGGGAATTCACGGGCCATATGACAACATGACAGGTGGAAAGGCCGAGAAGCGGCGCTGAAGAGAATGAAACCTCCACCATGGAAGCAAATAATGAGAGGGAGTGCACCGCGACCGGTGGAGGAGGCGGTGGGGAAGAATAAGCGGAGCCAGGTGTTGGTGGTGGCATTGAGAGGAATGTCTTTGGAGAGGACCGAGTCAGGTGAGTCCGAACCGGATTCTTCACCGGTCGGCGGCGAGTTAGGGAAGATGTTGACTCGGGTGAGCGTACCGTCTGGGTTGAGAGTGATTCTGAGTTGCTTGTAAGGATCGATGGAGCTTGGTGTTGGAGGTTCTTCTGCCATGTTTGGTGGCTCTTGCGTTTCTGAAAGGGTGTGGATTGTAAGTGGGAGAGTTGAATAAAATATCTTTCTCATCTGAAATCACATCTTTCTTCCTACTTCTTCTGCGCGTATTAATTAATATAGCGCCTTTACCGAAAAAAAAAAATTAATATAGCGGCTGCATTTAAGGGTCCGTGTATATTAAACGTCAGATTGGTATTTAATTAAATATGCCAATCTGACAGTTGAGAATTGTTGTTCTTTTCTTTAAAGTGGATTCCGATCAAACGTTGTTCGGATGGTGACATTAATTTATTCACCTACACAAACGACTTTCTTAGATGACCACATGAAGACATTAAATACGGTATAACAAGAGGATTAATTATGGCCACACAAATTTGCAATAGTCATCAACAATTTTTTTAATCCCAACACCCAACAACCCCATAGATTGAAGAAGATTTTTGCCACAATTATTGGAATCAGTCAATCAAATGGATGACTTAAATTAGAGAAATACTTGGGCTTATCAAATGATATTCGTCGATCAAAAAACTGTGCTTTCTGAGATGTGAAAGATAGGATTCTCCAAAGGATTGTGAATTGAAAACTCTTGTTAGTAGGGGTGTAAGTTTGGCTTTGTCAGTCCAACCCTGCCCTGAGTCCGAATAGGCCTAATTGGATTTTACAATCGTGGGCTAAGGTGGGTTAAGGTTGAAATTTTCAGGCTGGGGTCAGGGTCGGGCTGGGCCAAGGTTGAAGCCATAGGCTAAGCCCATCCCAACCCGGTCCTGTGTTAGGTTATGTTTTATAATTTATTGATTACATTTTACAATTTTTTATTTAGTATCTAATTATCTATTGGTTTATCCAAAAAAAAAAAAAAAGAAGGCTATTATTTACTGACATAAGTATTTAAAATTTTAAAATTAGACTAAGTTTTTTAACCCAAACACATGAGACTGGTCAATTAGGGCCAACCCGGCCTGATCAGGGTTAATCAGGGCTGGGATGAGATATCTCAGCTAGACCCAGGGCCGGGTTGGGTTTGGGATGAGCTAAGAAGACTCAAGGTTGGGCTAGGGTTTAAAAAAACCCGACCCTATTTCACCCCTAATTGTTACTCACATGATGTGAAGTTCTAAAAAAAATTGTTGCTACTTCTACTCCACAATATGCAATGACACATTTTAAGCTACTTAAAAGGAATAATTATCACCTCCAATTCGCAGGTACCTCCAATTTGCGGGCACCAACCATATGCCTATTGATCCGGCTTGTAGTCACTGTGGTTTCGTCTTGAAAGACCGTTCACAGCCTTCTCAGATGAGAATTTGCGAGGGCAGTCTGATTTTGCAAGCCCCCTTTCTTATCGGGTACCTACTGATTTGCCCTCTGTTCACCTCTTGATCCACGGATGGAGCACCATTATCTCACAAGGTAAGCTTGTTAGTAATCATGTCATCGGCCTCACATGGGGAGTATTTCAATTGCAGTCAATATTTTTTTATCAACTTCCTTTATGTATGTTTCAAGAGATATAAACCATGTCGCTGATTTTCTTTCTCGGAAGGCCTTGTCAGTCTCGTGTATGAAAATCTGGCCACACATTCCACTCCTTGGCTCCTTGACCTTTGTAACAAAATCCCCCCTCCCCCAAAGTTCAAGTTTTCTTATGAAAACCATGCCTCAACGCTATTTGCAAGGAATGTAAACATGAAAAACTAGAATATCTTGCCCTATGATTCATGCACAAGCTGTGGACAGGCAAGTGAGACAGTGGAGTATGCTCTGTTAGAATGTCCTCTTGTCTGATATAACAACCCGGATTGTAGCTATGTTGAATGGATAATCCAAATCAAACAAAAAGGGGACAACAACAAATTTTGCAACACATACACTATATATATATATATATATATGGTGATATGGGATTTTGGAAACTCAAAATCTTTTATTGTATCTAGCCCACATTTTGATGATGGATATCAATGAGAAATAAGAATGTAAGTAGAGGAGGTTTTGGCTAAAATCCTAGTGAACCCTCTATCTACTTCAATTTAAACCATGAAAGTTTGGAGGAATTCCATAGAATTATCTCAAATGCTGATTTTTTTCACCTAAACCAAAGGCAATGGGTTTTTCAGCATGTCATTAGCATATATACATACACTTGTCATTTGATCTCAGGTTCATTAAAGAAATCCATTTAACAATGATCCTAATCGTATGCACTCATTATATTGTGGAATCGTTATCTTCTCCTGTTTGTTGCCCGGACAGGACCATGTTGTCCCCTCACATGGGGGAGCAAAATGATGACCTAACCCCCTGCCCGAACACACTGCCCGGGCAAGGTTAAATCATCATTTCACGCCCCCATGTGAGGGGACAGCACGGTCCTGTCCGGACAGCAGACAGGAGAGGAAAAAAATTCTCTTATATTGTGGGTATATTCAAAGTTTGTATAAGATTTGTTTCTTATGATGGGTTAGGAAGCTTAAGTCTATTGTTGAAAATGAATTTTGTCACCCAAAATAATCCTCCAAACCTTGAACAAAATTCGGCCCAACTTGGCTCTCATAAGTCTCCCGGTAGAAAATGACTACTTTGCCACTGAGGTGACTTAGGTATCCAAACGTTATCAAAACGGGCTAAAATTTGTAACAAGACTCTGCTTTAACATTTTGCGGGAAAATGTAGAGTTTGGTGTGAAGAGTACTGTTTAACCATCATTTTATCAAAATAATTATTCTATGGGTCTCTAGTTTTAAGCACAGTTTTGACTATGTTCCAGGCCAAACTTGTAGTTGATCTGTACATCATTGAGTAGTATTCTCAAATAACTTTTCTAATGATATATAACTAATAAAAATCCGTCCATCGGATTTATTGGAATCATTGTCCGAAGTTCAACCAAAAAACAACTTTTTTTTTTAATAGATTGGATCTTGTGTGGATGAATTGGATCTTAACAATCAACATAGCAAATCAAAGAAAAGAAAACGCGGTTATTGCTCTTTCTTTTGCAAAAGAAAATTAAAAAATATATATATATATATTGAAGCTAGGAATAAATGCATCAAAGCTCACAACAGCTCGAAGACACCACAGGTTCACCCCAAAAATGTCATTTCCCAGCTGATATAAATGTTGTCTGAACTATATTTGGGTCTGTTTGTAAACAATGGGTGTGTGCATTTGTCCTTGACTTCTCCTTGTTATTTTATGATTTGATTTTAACATAACAATTACAATCTTTGATTTGGTAAGGAACTGGTGGGAGTGGGCTTCATAGATACCATTCTCTCTTTGTGAATAATTTTTTTTTTGGCCAATCAAACAAATTGAAATATTATTGAAAGAAAGAAGAGAAAGACCTCCTCCCAGATAAGAGAGAAGGATTTAGACAAACAAAGAAGGGACGCACCCTTATAAAGGATATGAGCCTCCTTATTTAACTTCCCAGCAACATGTAGAAAACCTACACTATCAAAATTACAACTAAGCTTTAGAATATCAGAGACAAGAACATCAATAACCCAGCTCGAGTGGGAAGTTTTATTCGAGCTAGCAACTAGACTATTAGCATCAGAAAACACTATGACTGTTGGAGTTTTTCAACATAATGATGTTGGGAATAGTCCCACATCGGAAACGTAAAGGTGAATACTTGAGTATATTTAATAAAGCTCTATCTAATGTTTAAGTTAATAAACAAGGTGGATGCTACGGTGTATGTGCGAGGACTTTCTTCCGAGCACGCACGAGCGGTGTGGGTTGTAGATTCGTTAGTGGTGCACTCACTACGCACTTAGCACGCTTCGAGCAAGATCTGATCTAGATCGTTCATTTTGATCTAGTGATCCGATTTGAATCTGGATAAGATCAATGTATACAGTTGATCAACAATTATGACTGTTATATTGTTGGATGGCTTAGATCGTACACGATCTAATAGACCAGATTCAAAGATGAAAGAATCCATCTGTTGGGAACAGGTGCCAAGTGGCTTATTAATATCCAGAGATATTTCAAATTTGAGATATATCCCAAAACGTTCTCTTCTTCTCCTCATTCTCAAAGTTGTTGTTGCAGGGAATTTGTTTTGCTGCACGAGCAGATTTCTCTGCTTCTGGCTTTTCTGCTTCTCAAAAGGCTTTCTGAAATCGTTCTTGGCTTCATTTGTGCAATACGCAGCCAAGATAATCAACTTTGTTTGAGGCTTCACTGTGTCTTGGGAGACAATTAGTCTGCAACTTATTTGCATCAGACTGTAGGGACGAATTTCGTCTTAAGGAAAGCGACTCTATAATGCGCCTTGAAGTTTCAAGCCAACTCCTGTTCTAACAATGACTTTCTTTAATCCAAAGCTTTGTGCAAGTAGAAGACCATCTCTCACAGCCTCAGCCTCCATTGCCATTGTCGAAGTCTACATTCCTTCAATTTTTAATGCTTTTGAAGTGCATTATAGCTGGGTTGTTTTTTGTTTAATCAAATACAACGATGAAAGTAAGCCCGTACGTGAATATGTGGTTGGTATTATGAAATCAGAATGTGAGTATAAAGTTTGTTGTAACCAATATGAGTTTATGATTAATTATAGTTGTAAGAAATTTGAGACATTTGGCATTCTTTGTTGCCATGCTTTGAAAGTTTTGAATGTGCTAGATATCAAGTGTATTTCTGCACAGCTTATATTTTGAGGATATGGACACGGGCCGCAAGAAGCATGGTAGTGCTAGTCAATGAAGGCAAACAGGTTGAAGAAGATGTTAACTTAGATAGTTCACAATGATATAGGCGTCTATGTCTTGAACTTGTTATGATAGCATCACAAGCTTCAAGGTCAGCTAAGGGTTATGCTTTGGTAAAGAAAGTTACAAAAGAATTATGTGTCTAGCTTGATAGTATCGATGTATCTGATGGCTCAAAAGTGGTTGTCTCTGATGAGGTCCCAAATGTAATGTTTGCAATAGGGCTGAAGAAAAAAGAAAAGTGTAAAGGTGGTAGTAAGATGAAGAGTTTGAGAGAAAAATAAGGGGGGGAAAAAAAAAAGAGACGTAAAGAGACAACATACACTGAAGATTCACAGGGCAATCATTTAGCTCTTGCACCCACCAGTGGTGCATTTTTTCAACAGATGGATGAGAACATTAGCTTCACTTCAATGTTAACGGTAAATGTGACCATAATTCTTTTGTTATAGTTTATTTCTTGAATTTAATATTTTTTCCATTATTGCCTTTGTGCTGAGAACCTCTGATCATGATCTTTCCTTAGCCTTATCTTCTCAAGCATCAACAAGACATGTTCACTAAACAACAAGATTAAATAGCTCAAGATTCACTTACAAGTAGAGTACACATGTTCTCACTTATATGTAGTGTTTTAAACATCTCTTATGTTTTTTGTAATATTATTGTTCAAACATTAGTTATGGCCACTTTATACCCTTCTTATTTGTAACATTTCATTCCCCTATTATAGTAGTACATTCATAGTTATCTCTATCTTTTATTCTTTTATTCTTTTTTTTTTTGGCCTGTTGATCTAACATGTATTTTTTTTAGGTAGAAACTTAGCCCAATGTAGTTCAGAGCAGCTGGGAGGCGAGAAGGGTATGACTGTTTGTATCTCTGTCTCGCTTTTATGTATCTTGAGATCTAACATGCTTTTTTTTTTAAGGTGAGTCATTAGCTCAAAATGGTAGAGCACCTGGGAATTATCCAGGGTATGATGGTTCAAATCCATCAGGATTCATAAATACACTTAGATACTTATTTGTCTCTAATATATTTTTCATTATATTGATGATAAGAACTATACCAGTACTATTAAATTCTTAGATCTGAGCTGTAGATACTCTCATTCATTAGATTGTTGAACAGCAAAGTGTTGCTTTCTTTGTTAGGAATACTTATGCTCAAGGTTGTTTGTCTAAGAAACATGCGTTTGGTTTCAATCGACACTTGCCTGGACTGTTACCTAACTTCAAATGGAATGAACTAATAAGACCTGCTATAGAATGAAATAACTGTAGTGAAGCTCACTTTTTACTGTAAAGCTATTTCATGATTTGGAAACTATTAAGCGCAAACATAAGTTTCAAATTGTCTTTATCTTTGAACAATGATATACTTATTTGATGGACCACAAAGAGGGGGATGGTTTAAGTTTCTGTCCCTCATGTGGAGAGACTAACTAAGAAAGCATTAATTGTGGTGCAGCAAAGTTCAATTGGTCTTCTTCTGTTATGTATGTCTCGAATTCTTGGATCTGTTTTGAAGAATGACCCGCTCTGACATTTTTGGTGGCGACCCGATGGATCGACCCGGATCCGATGGAGGAGTATTATGTTCTTTACCCGCTTTATTGTAAAGACGAGTAAGATTTGGGGTTTTTCGTTTTAAGGTTTCTGGGGGAGAGCAGCAACGCCGTTTTGGGTGTTCTTGAGAGATCTCCATTATAATTTTTCTCTGATTTGCATAGTGAATCATCTTCGCCTTCACCCGTGGATGTAGCACACCATATTGGTGTGTGCACCACGTTATATCTCTGTGTCCTCTTGCTCTGTTCTTGTTTCTTTTCGTGTTTTTAGTTGGTGTTTGCTATAACATCTTCCTTCATTAATCTTAGAAATTAAAATGGACCAAGGTTCTTGCCCTGAACTATCTTCTTCTGGTCTGAGCTATTTTGAATTAAACATATATGACCCACCTTCTTTAAAGAGAGAAACATGTGCTGAGTTTAGGCTTTTCTCCCCTGCTTTTCCTTTGAATTATGAGCAGGGGAGAAAAGCCAGTCTTCAGTTCAATCCATTCAGTTAAAGGATTATCATATTATATCAAGAATAGAAGACCACCGATCTAACAGTCACAGTTCAATCTATTTTTTTTAGAATGTAATACAATAAAAATTAAATTACAAAATAGTTATAAATATTACCACTTGCTGTTCAATCTCAATGCAGTTGAGCAAGTTGTTTAGCCTTTTGATTTATTCAAGATGTCTGGGTGGTTGTTTCAATTTTTTAACTTTTCTTTAGGCAGCCTAATCTTGTTTATTTCCTTATATCCAAAATGACAACTCTGTTTCAAGGTTAATCATACACTCTGTTTTGCTGATTAATAGAATTTATTTTCTTGATTAATAACTGTTTCAAGGTTAATCATATTGCAGATTGTTCGTTTAATACTTAAGTTGTTATTTCTAGAAGGCAGGTTATCTATTTCTATTTTGTAATTGGTAAGGAAATTGTGATGATGATGCTGCTGTTTCTTCAGTCAGTCAATCTTTCTTTTTTCTAATTTTGTTTTAGTTTTCTTCTTTGGATTCTTCTCCATTTAATTTTGACTGGGTTCGTCAGATCACCCACATCCTACATTACTATTTACTACACCTCTAGTAGAATTAAGGACGGGAAAGAACACACATACATATGTATAGACAGAGAGTTGAATCACTCAATACCTAATCTCATTAAGACTAAAATCCCGAAATTATACATGAACTTGGTTAACCTCTGGGAAAAACCACTAAGAATGAAAATTATAAGAATCAATGGAGCTTTGGTATCAGAAATTTCCATGGTCTTCTGCAAACCTCAACAAAAATCTCAAAATTGAAGCCCTGAAATCTTCCCCAGCTTTCAGTTTGGTTTCAATTACACCTTTCATAATACGTGTGTAAAGGCTTTCAAGCTCTGGTACACCGTATCCTTCAGTGCGATCCACCAAACACTGCTTGAGAGACTCAACCTGGCTGGAAATCTCTCCATCCGACATTACAGCATCTTCTTGGGATTTGCTCTCCCCAGAATAACTTGAAGCATTTGTGAAAGTGTCCAATGGTTCTTCATCAGCCAAAGATTTCTCTGGTCCCTCGACCACACCATTTGAATCAGGTTCCTGAGAAGGGGCTGGTTGAGAAGGTGTTGCCTTTGACAGTCCTGGATCTGCAGACTGTGACTCGTCTTCTATTGTTGATTCAAATGTATATGGTTCAGAATTGAAACAAATTTTTAAGCAAAATAAATAACAATGATAATTAGAAATAAATAGAAACAAAGCTACTATATACTGTGTGGCGTTACATGCTACAGAGATAGGAATACTGGAGAGGGCTCTCTATCACTCTCACTTTCCAGAAAGTTGCTGAGATGGGACTCTTATAACACCCTCACAAACATGATGTATTCATTTTTAATTGCATAATCTCTACAATGATATTTATCCCTCCTCACCCCCACCCCCCCCCCCCAACCCAACCACCCCCCCCCCCCAAAAAAAAAAATTTATTTACAAGGATATTCAAAATGGACCTACTTCCTGATTCTGCTAGATTTATGAAATTGAATTTTCTTGATGTCTAACTACACCTAAACCTTCAACCCAAAAAAACTAGATTTCTACCCGTCACTTCTGATAACATATACTTCAGACATTTGAAAAGACCCCTACAGTCTCTACTGTCTGAATGCTCAAGTAACATTTTGAGTTCTAACCATCACAATAAAAGATCTATTTCATTTTTTTAGCATTAAGAAAAACTGACAGAACCCAAAGGAAGAGTCAATACCAGCTTTCTCAAAGTCTATATTCTTCTTTGTCCGTTTCAATACTTCATAACTTTGAGTTACATTAACCTCAGGTTGGACATTACGAAGTCGAGCACTTGCTCTGGTAACAGCCGTGTGCTGAATAATGGGAGAATTAGGGAAGCCAGTGCCCCCCATATCATCTGTAAAGTGGGTAGGCCCCCCTTGGGCTGCAATCTTGTCACAGAAAGTAACTAATGCTGGGTCCATCTGTGATAGCATCCCATGCACCTGAAAGAAACACAGTTAACAAAAACACAGCTAGAGAAAACAAATCAAAAATCTAGATCAAAACCACTAGAATAGGGGAAAAAACTCATACTGCATCTCGAAGCTCATGAGCTCTGCTGACGATCCTAGCTCCGTTGTAATCATCACCATTGTAGGCCTGAACACAAGCACAAAAGAAAAACATCAAAACACCACAAAGGATAGCAAATAGTGGTAAAGATAGTTTGGATAAGTCTACAGGATCCAGTATGATGTAGATGTCAGTCAGACTATAATTCCCAATATTCGAAAAACCAATAACCCTTCCAGTAAAATTTTAGAAAGTCAAGGCAATCATAGTTTAGAGACATATAAAAGATCGGAAGCATGTCCACACACAAAAGCCCTGAATTACTGTAGTCAATGGTGTTTATACACATGTTTGTGTCATCAGTAATAATGAACTCTTATGAGGCAGCTGAGCTGGTGTGGCCATGGTCGCTAGATGTTCTTCCACCTCGCTCATCCTTCACATGGGAAGTCTTAGCTCAAGGGGCAATTGAACATTGGTAAGAGGATAACACTTTGACCACCCTCTTGAACTAACTGTGAGAAAAGGATTAGGTTTTGTTGAAATGACAAGGCAAGGTGTTAACATGGATGAGGATGACAGCACTGTCAAGGTTTCTCCAGAGGAGCTCTCATAAGTTGGACAGTCTAGATAGGGATAAAGTGGAGAGGTAAGCTCGAGGTCCAGTTCACCCATGCTCATTTAAACCAGATTTGTATCTAGATAAAAGATTCATCCTAGAATCAGACTAGCTCTGGGATGGTTGGACGTGTGGGATATTTTAATTAGCTAGATTAAGCTTCAATATCCAGATTGTATCTATATTAATGAAGCAGTAGGCTCTTGGGTGTATAATGATCCACCATTATGGATCTAAATCAGATCTGGATATGGAAGTGAATATGGAGCCTGGATTTAGATAGGTCTGACCCAGGTCTAACCCATGTGTTCCAAGACTAGATAACCGTGCACCACCCCACCCCTCCTTGTTGGATAATGCCTGCTGTGTCTAGACAGAATAAATCTAAAATGGTTCAGATTCAGTTCATTGACCAAGGACTGATATCCCTCTGGATACTTACCATATTTACAAGAATACAAAACATTTAAGATTGACAAAATTTATGCCAGCCATCAGCATCTATTCAATCTCCTAGATGGCAATAAGCCCTAAACCTAACCCTTTTTATAAGTATATTCTAGTACAGTTCTAAGCTAATGATAATATTTGTTATTTAAGAATTCCATAACATAATACTGTTTTTTTTCCTCTCTATTGATTGGAAAAGAAGTTGTTATCTCTGACCTAGTTTTGAAGGTGAGTATGATCCCCTTAATTTTGAAAATTGACAATAGAAGACCAAATTTACCACATAAGAAAACGTTTCCATTTATCTGCCTCAAAATAATAAAAGATAGACCAAAAGAGTTTACTCTTACAGAGTTTTGTGCATTTTAGGGTTTAGCTTTCAATGATGACTATTTTTGTCAAATAGAAATGGAAAATTATCAGCGCCACCCCTTGACGTTTGCCTATATTTTAAGGCACACCCACTAATTACCATAATATCAGTGCCACCCCCTGCTTTGCCAAACTAATTCCACAGACCCCCTACCGTTAGTTAAGAACTGTTAAGTGGTGATGTCAGCTTTTTAATATTTTTTAAAAGACACTTTTGCCCTTCTTAGTGGGCGAAGTACCTAATCTACCGTTCCATTAAAACACCTACAAACCCTTCTTCCTCACACCCACCGACAACCTTGGAGAATCCACTGCAACCTACCATTTTCTGAAGAGACCTCCTCCAGCGATAAAAACAGTTCGGCGTCAACCGACCACCATTGCCCCACTCTCATCTCCTCAGCAACCACATCCAGATGAGAAGCAAAGGCTGGAACTCAGCAAGAGGCTTTGCTTAGAAACTAGACAAGTCAAGTTCTGGTTTCAGAACTGCTGTACTCAGATGAAGGTAAATTATTGCATGCCCTTTATCATCTTTTCAATTTTTTCTGCTTTTACTTTTCGATGTTAGTTTTGTGAACCAGACGCAACTCGAACGCCATGAAAACTCAATACTGAGAACTTGTCAATTAGGGATGTGATGAGGAATCCAACCTGCACCAACTGCGGTGGACCGGGAATGCTAGGCGAGATCTCTTTACAAGAGCAGCACCTTAGGATTGAGAATGCTCGCCTAAAAGATGAGCTTGATCAAGTGTGTGCCCTCTCTGGGAAGTTCTTGGGCAGGGCAATCTCTCCAATGCCCAACTCCAGCTTGGAACTCGGTGTTGGAAGCAATGGATTTTGTGGGTTAAACACCTCGGCCGTAACGTTGCCTTTGGCATCTAATTTTGATGGTGGTGCCACGGTTTCAGTTTCTGGTGGCTTGGCTGTTGTGCCTTCCCCTATAACTATAGTTGTTGCCACAAACCTTGAGAGAACTGCTGCAAAGTTTAGGTTCGAAGAGATGAGAATGGGGCAATGATGATCGGAGAGTCGTCGGAGAGAGATGGTTTGGGGAGGAGTGAGATAGTTCTAAAAAGCTTCCTTCCATCCTTCCCTTAAATGCAATTCCTCAGCTTCTCTCTATCTTCAAGGTTTAACCTTCTATGTTTATTTCATTGTCTTCGGCCCTCTTCCATTGTGACTGTCTGCGTTCTAACCTTTGAAAAAGACAACTATTCAATTCAAATTCACCCAATTTTTCGAAGCTATTGAACTGATTTCAGCAACCCATTTGTGATTTCTTAAGTCAATCTCGAGCTACTATTCTGATGTTTGTAGCTTCTGATTCTCCATCTTCGTCCCCCCATCGTCTTCTTCTCCACAATTCTTTGCTCACCTTCTCGTTGTCGTTCTCCAAAAAATGTTGGATCCTTACTCTTAAACATGAACTAAAGTAAACCTCTGTTCACCCCCATTCGTAGGATCTATTATTAGATTAAGAACTAGAATGGAGAACGCCGGGAATTGGGAGCAGAAACCTTTGTTCAATGAGCTGAAGCAAGGGAGGGAACTAGTGAAGCAGCTCCAGATGCATCTTGATCCATCCTATTTTGAAGAGACTCGTAGGCGATGGGATGGGGTGATTGTATGCTGGTTGTGAAGTCTCCAACGGCAAGAAATGATTTAGGAATAGATTTTTTATGTTTTTAGTGTAAAGGGTATATTGGTCAAAGGAATTTCATATGTTAACACAATTCAGAAATGGGTAATGGTTGATATTATGGTAGTTAGTGGGTGTGCCTTAAAATATAGGCAAACGTCAGGGGGTGGCACTGATAATTTTCCAATAGAAATTTAGTTGAAAAAGCTAGGAGAAACCTAATCAAAACCAGGCCCACCAAGACCATATATAACTCATTCCCAAAAACCCATATCAACGGTAGAATCCTACAAAGATAGAGTTCAGATCTGCTACCCACATGGGGACGGGTGGGGACAGATCTGAACCCTCCATGGGGGTGTGGGACCCGCCTCTAGGGAGTAGGACCCACACCCCTTGGAGGGATTAGACCTGTCCCCACCCGTCCCCATGTGGGTAGCTGATCCGGATTCCAAAATATGCTAGGAGTTTCTTGGGATGGATATGGATACCCCCCCCAACATTAAAGTCCTAAATATTCCCTGATTTCCCAACTGATCAGCACAGCTCATTTGCTGACCAAGATATAACCAATGTGTTAGGTTTTAGAGTAGAAGAAGAAGAAGAGAGAAGAGAGAAGAGAGAAGCTCCAAGAGAACAAAAACGATTTTTGGGTTATGAGAGTTGTATCTCAAACTAGAGACAAACTAGTTTATATTGAAAAGAATAGATAATTACACATAGGCCCCTGGCCTTATACAAATGTCATAAAGAACATATAAAAGATGTGGTTATATACAAATATACCCCTGACTACTATTCTTAACACAATGATGTTCATAGTTTCCAATGATTTCCCATCATAATGCTAACACTTATCAGCAATTACTTTTCTTCTTCATATCTTTATTTATTTCCATTTAAGTTTCTTAAAATAATCTAGGTCAGAGAGAGAGAGAGAGAAGGGGACGAGGCATGATTATAGAAAAAGCTTGCAGGGTCAAAAGGTTGATGTTGCCAGAACTTTTAAGGAGTTAATCCCCTCACCGCCCTAATCTCCGAAAACATTACTAAAAAAAAGTCTACACATCATCAGCATCATTGACATTTCTTCCTTACCATGTGGAGACATGCGTGGATCCAAGTGATAGTGGTGCAGACCATAGGCTAGGAAAGAAACTAGAATAGCACAAAGGCAAGAACCACACTTAGAACCAGGATCAGATTACGAAATTTGAATAATTTGACAGATTTTGAGAGGGGGGAGGGGGATACCAGTTTTCTAACAAATTACCAAATAGAACCCAGAGCTGTAATTAAGAGTAAATAATTCTGAAATTTCAGAAATAAGAAAGAAGTATGGGACAGTGAACAAGAGGAGTAAAAGAGGCATAATTGTCAAAATCCTAATCAGCCAGAACTGTAACTCGGGGAATTGGATCAAATTGTCCTAAAGGAGTGAATCTGAATATAAAAGTATGATTCAACATGTGTTTAGAGAGAACAACTGGACTGATTAGTGTAATTCTAAAAAAGAGCAAGGGTAATAGATATAACAGAAAAGAACTAATAACTAAGAACTAAAGAGAGAAATCAAGAGGGTATGCAATTAGAAAGTCAACCACAAAATCTCAGATTAAACTAAGTAAAAGTGAATGAGACATAACAGATTAAAGCAAGCTGAAATTAAGTGAGAAAACAGGGAAAGCACTAGTAGCGAAAGAAGAAGAAATAAACGACAATGAGAATAGAATAAGGGATGAGGGAAAGATCACACCTGAGAAGAGATGATCAGAACTAGAATTAGAAGAAAAGAACAGTTGGACAGATCTGGAAGACCCAGTCCTGTATGCAGAGTACAACAGCACCAAAACCTCAAATAACTTAAATTCTTTACTCAAATCATACTTAATTGATTGGGTGGCTGTATACAGATATATAAACTTTCAGAATTTTTAATTCAACTCACAATTAGACTCCTATTCATACTCTCACATTGATTTTACTTAAGAGACTCAAAAGTCGAAACAGAACTCCATACCTGCTAATAAACATCCCATTCTAACTCAAACTCTCTAAATTTGACTACTGATCTCGTTTACTGACTTCAACCCCACTTAATGGGCTTATAATTTAGGCCCATTACAATGAAACCCATAAAAATGAAAAAATCCCAACCTATACCATAACTATCCAAAACTCAAGTTCAGCCCATCGGACTGTCGCCAGCACCTTACAGGCCTCCCAAGCTTACACCTAGGCCTCCATACGGGATCATGATGATCCAACCAGTCTAATGCAACTGCATCAGATAGAAGACCGCATAAACATCTTGCTGGTCCAATTTCAGCCCCAAAAGATAACAGAAGGTGCCCCAAAAGTGAGTTTAATGAAATACCACTGTAAAAAAACCACTTGTATATGTGTGGGCCAATTTCAGCCCCAAACTATTAGTTGACAACACCAAAAATGTTTCATTTGAAATAGCAGAATTGTAAGGAAGGTACAAAAAACAAAAACCTATGAGCATGAGTTACTGTGCAACATGTACAAAAACATAAAGAAAAACATGAAACAAGTCTCTCCGGGCAAAAAAGTTCAAATTTCCAAGATATTATTCCAGTCAGATCTAGGTCCTGAGGAGTGAGACCAGAGAATTCCTTTGTAGAACACGCCCATTCTGCCAACCTTTGAATAACTTCAAATGACAACCTTATTTTATCTCATTTCTTGTCATCAAACCTTTCGGTTTCTTTGCTTCCAGATAGATCACCAGATAGCAAAAGGGATCATATTCCAAATCACTTTAGCCTCAGGGGATAAGATAATATCCGCCACTTCGTAAATAAGTATTTCAGCTTAGGGAGACCAAGATCATATAAACTAAGGACATATGTCCACAGGAACAAAGCCAACTCTAACTTCAAAAATAAGTGCTTAGCAGTCTCCTCGTCTTCATAGCACAAACTACATCTTCTAGCCAAGCTGAAAGCTCAACTCTTAAATTGCTCAATGGTAAGAACTTTCTTATGAATTAGCACCCAGACAAAAAATACAAGTTTTGGCAGAACACTGCACCACCATATCAGATCCCTGTCCTTAATTTCAGAGACTTCACCACTTGAGAAGTTAAAGTACTTGACCTCTTAAACCAATCTTCCACCTTTTATATTCACTGGAGACATCAATAAATATATTCTAAAAACATTACACACCCGCCATATGCCCCATGGGCAGGAAGATAAAAATATCCAACAGCATTTGAACCCCACAGCTCAGCTAGCACTTGAAGATTAAACAGTTCTAGCCAATGTTACTCAGGTTTGGGTACAAGCATGGTTCAAAATTTCGCGATATATCGCCAAAATTTCGGTAAATTTCGACGCTACCGAGACGAGATGGGCTTCCGAATGAAAAAAGTTTAAATTTCGTAGAAATACTTGTGTATTGAGTAGTATATTTCGGTATATTTCGTAGAAATACTTGTGTATTGAGTATTGAACTATTGACTATTATGTAGTTTATGAGTTATGACTTATAAACTTATGCACTTATGACTTCATGAGTTTAAACTAAAGGCTACATTTGACTTTATTTTTGTTTTATTACTTTGTTTAAATTTCTTCTTATGTCTTTTAGTACTTAAACCGTATACTATTTATACATCAGGGTCTGACCGTATACTATCAATCAAGCATGCAAACCCACAACACCACTTTGAGTTCATTTTTTTTGCAATATGAAGGTTTAAATGTGTTTATTTAGCTTAAATAAGGGTGTACATGAAGTATCAGGGCTTAATATGGCCAAAAACCCACCGAGATGGAGTGCCGAAATATGGCAGAAAAAATACCATATTTTGGCAAAATTTCGGCATATTTCGGAAATCTCGACCAGCCCGAAATGGCGAGACGAGACGAGATTTCGAACTATGGGTGCAAGATTGAGTATGGTTATGTACCTAGGAGTCAAACCCACCAGATCCTAAGACATTGGATACAGGGATATGTCTCCAAAAAGGGGTTTCGGTGAGGGGTTCTGGCTGCAGTGGGTTAAAAGAGGGAATGACAGATTCCTTACCTGTAAAGGATATAAAACTTTTAAGAAAAGGGTAAGTTAAAATATAAAAACATGGATGAGGGGTCAAGTACAAATTTCCAAACTAGGACTTAAATATAAATATGAAGTTTAAGTTTTGGGCAAGAGATCTCTACTTGGTCGCATGGTCTCTACACAAGTGTCTAGGCCAATGGGTGAGCACGCCTGGGTATCTACCCAGGGGGCAGAGGCGTCATCTCACGGTGCCCTGTGAGAGGGCATAGGAAACACCACCAATTAGAGATCTTTTTCCCTTAAGGTTTTTACAAAGACTAGTATAATTTACAAGTTTCCAACTCTCACCTTTAAATTTTGAAAATGTCATCTTCCCGCATTGGGTTGCTCCACTGCGATTTAGTGGTTGCAGGTTCGAGTTGGGAAACAGCCTCTCCGCGAAGGGGGGTAAGGCTGCATACATTATGACACACCCCAGACCGCATAGTGGCGGGAGCCTCATGCACTGAGTATGCCCTTTAGTCATTTTCTAACAAAATTGTTTAAATTTGCAAGGCTTCAACAGTTTACATCTGAGTCCACCATAAACCCTGAAAAAAACGCTCCAAATCATGGAGCTAGGGTGTCCCAGCCACCAACCATGAGCCCTGATGACAGTGACACAGAAAGTAGTTGACAAAGGTGTAAGTGTAGCCACAGGTATGTTACCAATCGCATCACCCTCTTCTTCTCCCTTCTCTTCCCCCTCTTTCTTCTTCGTCTTCAACTTCTATCAGCTGCAACTGCTTCAGTTTTGCAATCTTTGCAATGTCCTCTGCTGTGACCTCTCTCTCACTAACATAGTGGAAACAAGCCATGTCCGAAGCAGACTTTGTAGGATCTGACACATATCCCATACCCACACTCCTGCCGTGTTGTGCTAAACACACATGCTTCAGGGTGAACAGCTGTGTTGGAGAACAAAGGTTCTAGCTTTGTTTTCCACCCAAAAAAAATACTATATCTGCCCATCTCCCTGATCAATTTTTTGTCTGAGGGCTCAGCGCAGGGGATCGGCAAGGCCTCTCACATTCCGTGTAAGAAGTTTCATGAGGATGAAGGGTGTTCTCTTTCTCTCGGTATCTCCCTCTCTCTCACGATTCTATTCTGCCCCTTTTCATTTTTTGTTTTTTTTTTAATCTCAAATTGTTACATCTGGTTTGACTAATAAATCCCAGCTTCAATCGATTTCAGAATTTTCCCCCCTTTCCACGATGTAATTCCTAGATAGGGTAATGTAGTCCTAGATTGGTAGAAGACCAACTAGGTTAGATGGAATAGGCAGCAAGTTAGATTTAGGGTTTGGGGCTTTTGGAAAGTGTAAAGTGAGGGGATCTAGGATTTAGAGTGGAGGTATAGGGGTGTCCTTTGGATCGAGTTTCCCTATAGGGCAGAGGGAGGTTCGATCCAATTTTGGGGCAGAACTGTTGGATAGTTTGGTCTGTGGGCAATTTAGGGTTTTGGGTTTTAATTTGGAGATGGAGGATCTAGGGTTTGGATCTATGGAAAGAAGCAGAAGTATGGATCGAGTGTAGGGGATAGGCAGGGGGTGTTGTGGTTTAAATTTGGTGAATTTCTAATGGATGGACAAGTCTGGACAAAATTATGGTTGTTGGGAAATTAAAAACAAAAGGGGGAAAGCTAGGGTTGGGGTTGTAGAAGATTAGGAGAAGAAGTATGGGGTTGGGGATACTTCCACACTTACTTGCTATGACAGAAAGTAATCAGCAGTAACTTGTACTTGCAGAAGCTTTAATAAAAATGGGATCTTGGACAGAACTTGAAGACGAACCACCCGGGCTTCACCATAGTTGTCACGGCGTCACGGCGATCCAAGTCGGTGGAGGGGTGTCACGTCGATATATCGACATGTCGCCCGCCATGGCGTTGCCATGGCGAGCATGTTGACCATGTTTTATTTTTTTATTTTCTCTATTTTTAATGGTTTAATAGATGTATACTCAAGCCATGTTTTATTTTTTCTCTATTGTTTCTCAAGTTTTAAGGATGGCAATCTTGTAATTAAGCAGAATCTAAGAAAGGGCATAAAAGGGTTTTGATTTAATGATTAAGGGTAAACTTGGAGGGATGTGTAAAGTATGGACAAAGGGGAATAAAAGAAGAGAAGGGTACTTTAGGAAAAAGGCAAAAATAAGGGTTTGTAATAACCCACGATCGGATTTATGGTTATCTTCAACCTTACGACTTCAGCCTAGGACGGAAAAGGCAAAGTACGAAGGAGATAACTCCTTCAACTCTTCTCGGTCCAGTCTAAACCTTTAGGCAAAGCATCGCCACATCATGTTCTATCAATTCCAGCAAGAACTCATCACAGAAATCAACTAAGCAAGGAGTATTTAATTCCTGGAATCAGATCTAGCGACTTCTTAGTTGCAAAACAGAGACAGAGAGACAGGAAGAAGAAATTGAAGAGGGAAAGAAGAAATAAAGAAGAAATCGAAGAGGGAAAGAGAGATAAGAAGAAGAAATCAAAGAGGGACGCCATGGCGTAGGTCGCCACGCAGGTTCTCCAGCGCCAGAACGCCATGGCGACGCCATGACAACTATAGGCTTCACACCGCAAGGTGTCGATTGGATCAGACACCAATCCCACCAGCTTTGATCACACACAAAGCAAACTTTCACAGTGGAAGAGAAGTTGCAGCAGCTTGCAAGCAGTTTTTAATTTTCAAAAGTGGAGAGTGAGTTGCTCCATGGTTACTATTGCTTTATACAATGGCCTAAGGGCCTTACTCCTATTCAGCCTAGGAATACTCCTAACCGGCTACACTATTCCACCTCCTCTTCTAATTTCTTGTGAGTGTGAACCCAAAAGAATAAGAAAATACAATAAATTAAAAAGAGGTGACTTAAGTCACTTAAATTGAACCATTGGTTCAACCAGGTTGGGCCAGTTCAATTTAAAAATATAAAACACTGAAAAAAAAATTAAGTATAGAACTAGTACTACTACTAGTACTGATTCTACTTGGGCAACAGCTTCATGTTCTTCTTCTTCTTGCAGAGGTAGTGCTTTTGCTCTGCATCATATGGTGGGGTCCACCATTGACTTGAATCCAAAAATATAAATAAAAGCTTATAACTCTCACCTCTCTTTGCAGCTTATAAGACTTGAACTCAAGACCTCTCACTAGCTTACGTCACAACTACCAGACTAACACTTCAATTGTTCATTAAATCTAAAAAATCAATTTAAATATAGAGTTAAAGTACTCTTTAATTTTTAAATATCTCATATACCTATATGCCAACCAATACCAGGTTATTACTAAGATCAGATTCCACACCTAATGGAATTATGAGGAAAGAATAATCGTGAATTTATGCAATTGCCCCTGAGGTGTAAAATTATAAAAATACCCCTAGGCATAGATAATTAATTATTTATCAACACTTTCAGGTTTCCAAAATTCTGGTGCATTATATCCTCCACTTCTAAAATTTCGTCCTCAAAATTTCACGTACCTCAATCATCAAACAGAAGTGGATAGTGAGTTCTCATCTTGTCCTCGCGCACCCAAGTTGCTTCATGCATTATGTGGATAACCCAAAACGAGCGAAAGATCCAGCATATACTTCTTCAACATTGATACGTGAAATACATCATGCACTCCAGATAAGGCAGGCGGTAGAGCAAGCTCATATGCCACCGGTCCCATCCCCTTGAGGATTTCAAATGGTCCAAAGTATCTAGGGCTCAACATGCCCTTTTCTTGTTTTGAGGGTCTTTTGGGGTTTTTCTTATCATGGTGTGCAGAAAGCACTGCTGCACTTGCTTATGATGAAACATCTTGTTGAAAACAAAATATGAAAGACAAGGGTTTTCTCATGTTTCCAAAGATATGGTAGTGATCTGCTGGAATCGTGGAGTTTTACTGATGTGTTGGTGATCTGTGGCCTTGCCTATGTCAAGAGTTGTTGCTAATACATGACCTGTGGCTGTTCTGCTCCCTACTTATGCTCTATTTTATCATTCCTATTCTTGATGAGATTTATCTGATTAGCAACATCTAATCAGCAGATTTAGATCATATTTTGGGAGATTTATCCTTGCCTGGAATGTATACTTTACTGGAGTTTTATCCTAATCTGCCTTATGGATAAAGAGATCTGTTGATTCCTAATTTTTTGGGCTTAAAGTTTCTAAATCTGATTTGTGCCCACGGATCCAGATCTGACCCTTGGATTTCACCAAAATTTTCGGCACATATTATGATGATTAAAAGGTCTTGACCTTTTTTTTAAAAAAAAATACACTCAGATCAAACCTGTTGATCTTGAGTTAAGCAATGTCTCTCATTCTGCCCTGTTTCTCTTCCCTTCTTGTCTATTCAGATTATGGTTTCCTACCTTTGTCGCATCAAATCATTAGTTGTGTGTGCAGAAACTTGCTACTTGTGGTACTGCAATGGAGTTTATGAAATCCAACTTATATGTGACCGTAGATCGAATATTAATCCTTTCCAGAACCATCAGATCTCGTTTCATGCAAGTTTCCTTAAACTGATATTTCTGTGACTTGCTCACATCTGAAGATCCATACATCAGATCATGTTATAATTTTACAGAGCCATTCTACATGTATATTCTAACCTTCAACCATAATTCCAGCAAGATCAAACGTTGGTTTAAGTCTGATCTAAATTTTAGCTTGAAATATAGTTTTCTTACTTCTCTGTGGCTGGAATTTTTGAAGTCCTCTTCTTGCGTTATGAAGACTGTATTGCCAGTGATAAATATGCTGCTGATGGCTGCAGCTGGCATACGCTAGCACAGCTCCTATTTCCTCTTTGGCTCCCATGTCTGTAATATTTTCCTCAAGTAACTTGACATGTCTGCTTCGATTCCCCTTGACTGATGCTTCTAGACCCTCATCTGGTGTATTGACCTCCCCATTGTTGTTAAGTTGTCCAGGCACAATTTTTTGGATGGGCGCCTTGATCGCCTAGGTGCCGCCTAGGCGCCTTGTTGTTGTCACCTTAATTTTTTTTTTACCTCCTTGACCGCCTTGGTTCGCCTAGACGCCGTGACAACTATGGATCTCCATGCTTCAATAATACTGGACCGGTATTTCTAAACCTTTATCTGGCGTATTATCATGGACCCACTATATTCTGTAAATATGGAATTGAATTCTTGTAATTTATGAACCTTACACTCACTTTTGAACCACTTTTTATGCTTCTTGAAGACTTAAAGCTGAAATATGACAATTACATTACCCCTCCCCCCCCCCCCCAAAAAAAAAAGAAGCCTAGGTGCTTTTAGGTGGTAGCGGCTGTTTTTACAGTAGATCTTTTGGAAAAATCTCAGGTTGACAAATTTTCCATTGCATGTCTGAAACAGAAGAGGTAGCTATGGATGCATCTTTTCCCCAATCATTTTTTTCAGGTTACTGACTAATATTTTGTGAACTGAATGGCTAACTACCTGAGATACTAAGACCATGTCTTTTTTTTTTGGTGCGCGTATGTGTGTGGGTCACAGGATCAAGTTTGAAAACAGCCTCTCTGTGAAAGCAGGGGTAAGGCTGCATACATTATGACCCTCCCCAGACCCCGCAGTGGTGGGAGTCTCGTGCACTGGGTATGCCCTTTTTTTTTTGTGTGAGTGTATGTGATGAGTGTGTGTGAATTGTAAAAAACAAAGAAAAAGATTTTATAAGAGAATAAGAGAAGAAAGTATGAAATAGCCAAATTTAAAAAAAAAAACACACACACACACAAAAAGGGCATCAATAGACTTGATATTTAGAAGGGGGAATGGAAAGAGGTTAGCAAACTTATCCTCCATCCAACAGGTATCCTATCAACTTTAGGGTTTGGGATTAGATGTTCCAACAATCCCACATATTGTTGTTTTTAAATGAGAGTATACCTATAACACATATAAGTGGAGATATTGTTGGCCACACCAGCATGTGTTGTTGTCATTGTTTTCAACACACTAAGTCAGCAGATTTGTGGTATGTGCTTAGTGCAGTGGGCAGTAGATGTAGAGATGTGTTGATTGATTGTGTAGCAGTGATACAGGACAATCTTGGACTACATTGGACAGACCCAACTGGTGTACTACATTGGACCGACCCAAACCCAGTTGAACCGGGTCCAGTTTGAGTGTTTGGATCTAGTAGGATTTTAGGAAGGTTATTTTATTTGGGAAAGTACTATGTAATTTTTTATTTTAAGGTAGTTATTAGACACGTAGGGAAATTTCCAATTTTAGTTTTATTGAGTTTCTATTTTAGTCAGCCTGGCTTTAGTAAGTAATTAGGAGCCTTTATTTTTGGGTTTTACAAATAGATGTTTTGGGTTTTACAAATAGATGTGTAACCAACGTATTGGGGAGATTATGCAACAATGAATTGAAAAAGAAAAGTTAATTTGTGCGTGTGCGCACATTCCCCCCCCCCCCCTTTCTTCTTCTCACGGCTTCTTCTTCCTCCCCCCTCCCCTCTGATTTCTTCTCAGATTTCTCCTCTCCTATTCTGTCCCCCATTAAGCAGTCTGTTAAATAAATGAGGGCAGAGAGCGTCAGAGCATATGGCAGTGTCTATGAGCTTCAGACAAGGTCAACTACTACTATGGAAGAGCAGAGCAGAGAGATGAAATTGTATGGGCTGACATGGTTGAGCCTGGTTGACAGGCAAAGCATGTTGATGATGTGGCATATGGTCAGCTAGATTGGAAGATCAGGGACGCTATGGAGATGTTGCAATCACCTTGGGCATTATGTGAAGCTACATGAGGACGTCTACAAATGAAGTAGACTGCCATCCATGTGTTATGGACAGTTGTGAGCTGGACACAGTTGATAGCAATGTGTTGGCATAGCTGAAGAGTTGGCAGGAGGGCTGGTATAGTTGGCATCATCATGAGTTGGCATTTAACAAATGTGTTTAGCATGATGAAGAGGCAGGTTCAAGTCCTAGAGTGCATGAGGTGATGTTGCTTGATGGAGTTGAGAAGGTGGATGCCTTCGTTAAAGTGAGAAGATTTCAGGTTTCATGGTAGGGCAGCAAACTAAATGAGTTATATCTTCTCTTATATTGGTCGGACCATGAATTGGTAAACATAAGATTTCAAGGAAATCAAGTCAGCTTTCAATGGCAACTGGAATCATGTTTATCGGATGTTTGGGTTGAAGTTATGGTTCGAACATCAGGAATGACATGAGAGTTCAGAACCCTGTTTTTGCTTATCCAGCAACTTCAAGCCCAGCTTTAACGATGTTATGCACATTCTGGGTTGAACCCCAAATAAGGAGAGTTGTTGTCCTTCAAGGTATCTTTAATGCATCGCAAGAGTCGAGCAAAAATCAGGTCAGATGAGGAAGTTATAGGCTGGACAATTGCTGTAGTACATATTGTTTCAGAACACTGTTTCAACATTGTTTCTGCAAATGCAGTAACTTCACAGACTTTTTGAGCTGTCCTCCATTGAGAATTTTTTAAAGTTCAAAACTTGAGAAAGTTATACCTCTGAGTTAGCTTTTAACCCATTTAAAAATCAGATCAATATGGCATCGGGTGAGAGAGTTATGACTTGATCTTCAGACATGGTGCGTATGTTTCAGGAAGTAATTTCTGCATGAGTCGGATTCAAGCTCAGTTTAGGGATCCGTGCACTGAACCTGAGTTGTAGGTAATATTATGAGAAATGTATCTTTTGTTAGTCATCTTTCTTGCTGAAAGCAGGAACTGGGAAAGGGCAGACTCCCTGAAGAGCTAGGCACTTGGCTACAAGCTGAGAAAAGAGGGTTAACCAGGCTATAAGTTGGTAGGTATAGAAACTACAGAGTTATTTATGCCGAGCCCTGAGCTCTCCCATTTGTGAAAAAAGAATTGGGTAAATCGGAGGTCAAACAAAAGAGAGATGGTCTGGACAGTGAAGTTAATTCAGTTTTACAGAACACTGTTTCTACATGTTCGATGACTTTGAGCTCCATTTTGACCCCCTTTCACTGAACCTGGGTTGAAGCTCAAAACATGTGAAATAGAGAGCTTCAAGTCTACTTTCATATGCCTCAAGAATCGTCTCAATCCGAGTCCGATCGAAGAAGTTATGATCTTGAATGTGAATGCAGTAAAGTGTAACCAGAATACTCTGTTTGCACATCCAGTAACTTGCAGCACATTTTTCGAGGTCTTCCTCACTACATGGGTTGAAGACCTTGTTGGATTGTATGGGCCAGAATACCGTGGGGGTATTCTAGATGTTTTCCCTTTTACTGTGTCTTTTCTCTTTTATTATGTCTCTCATGTATGTGGTTTAGTCCCACATTGCTCATGTAATTCTGTTCTCTGTTTTTCATGATTACAAATAGATGTGCTTGGGATGATAATTAATCATCCAAGCCTTATGTTCTAATTTTGATCCTCTCTACATAGTATCAGAGCAGGTTATGAATTAGGACTCCACCTCTCCCATTCTCGATCTCATTTTTCTCTTCTCTTCTCTTCTTCCCTTTCTCGATCTTCCTCCCCTTTGTTTTGTTCTTCTTTTTCCCATAGGGCAGCACTGATGAGGTGATCTATTGATCCAGTTGCTGCCCTCTTTTTCTTACCTCATTCCATGATATCCAGATCTGATCAATAGGGTGCTCGGTCTCTTTGCTGCGAAAATTGGAGACTTCAGCCTTCTTTGGACAGATTCAATCTATACTACAAGGGATTTGTTCACCATATTGGAGCTCAAGAACTGCAGCAGATTGGTATACAAGCATCTACATCAAGTTGAAGACCCCTCAAGATCGATATTTCTTCACAATTACAGGGTTTTGAAAAACCTTGACAATAGTCGATCTTGAGGTTCCACCTATCAGTTGGTTCTGATTTTTTGAGGAGTGATTCTCCCCTATTCAAGGCACACTCAACTGCAATTTCAGCCTCATCCACTCACTTTTTGGGCTTCTTCTCCTCTAATCTATTTCAGCACCATCAGGGTTTTTTTCAAAACCCTGAAAAAATCGATCTCAAGGTTTTCTCTGTCAGTTGTTGCTGATTTTTGGAGACATTTATTCTATCATTACCAGAGGGCTCTCATCCCATTTTCAGCCCTTAACTTGAAGGATTTCTTGGGTTTCTCTTCACAACAGCCCCATTCTGCGATTTGGGATTCTCTACTGTCTTCATGGGTGACTCAGTGGATTCGACTGCTACTTCTGTTGGTGATGGACAAAGCAAATCAGATTATCATACCTTTCCTCCTAATCCAATCAAGTTGGATGGCACTAATTACTTACTTTGGTCTAGGTCTGCTTCCTTTGCTATTGCTGGTCGTGGCCTTACTGGTCATATTAATGGAACCAGTGTTATGCCAACCGAGATTGGAGCTGCTCAAGAAAAGTGGCTTGCCAACAATGGAGTTCCTATGTCCTACCTGATTGGTTCTATGACTACAGATCTGCAGCATAGTTTTCTTCTCCTTGACACAGCCTCGGAAATTTGGGCTGCTTGCAAGGAAACCTACGGACAGCTTGGCAATGATGCCCAGGTATATGAAATCTAGAAGAAGGTCCTTCACACTACTCAGGGAAAATTGACAGTCTCCAAATACTATGCTACTTTGCGCAGCCTTTGGCAGCAACCATAGTTGTCACGGCGTCACGGCGATCCAAGTCGGTGGAGGGGTGTCACGCGATATATCGACATGTCGCCCGCCATGGCGTTGCCATGGCGAGCATGTCGACCATGTTTTATTTTTATTTTTTATTTTCTCTATTTTTAATGTGTTAATAGATGTATACTCAAGCCATGTTTTATTTTTTCTCTATTGTTTCTCAAGTTTTAAGAAGAAAATTCAGAAACCGAAGAAGAAATCGAAGAGGGAAAGAAGAAATCGAAAGAAATCGAAGAGGGAAAGAAGACGGAAGAAGAAATCGAAGAGGGAAAGAAGACAGAAGAAGAAATCAAGAAGAAATCGAAAGAAATTGAAGAGGGAAAGAAGAAATCGAAGAGGGAAGAAGAAATCGAAGACAGGAAGAAGAAATCGAAGAGGGAAAGAGAGTCGAGGAAGAAATCAAAGAGGGTCGCCATGGCGTAGGTCGCCATGCAGCCCTCTCGGCCAGACGCCATGGCGACGCCATGACAACTATGGGCAAGAATCGGACCACTTTTCTGACTTTCACCCAAGTACAGCTGCTGATATTACTTCATATAAGAAACATGTGGATAAGATCAGAATTTATGATTTTTTGGCTGGGTTAAATGTGGAGTATGATCAGATTCGGGTTCAAGTGTTGGGTCACAAACCTTTTCCCACACTTGAACAATCCTACGCACTGGTCTCCTCTAAATAAAACCGTAGGGCTGCCATGTTGCACCCTCCTATTACTGACAGGTCAGGCCTTCAGACTGCTACCCCAGCTGCTCTTGCACCCATAGGCACTACTACTACTGTTTCTACTACTGGTACTATTGCTTGTGAGCATTGTCACAAGCTGTACCACACCAAAGACAAGTGCTGGAAACTTCATGGGAAGCCAGCTGACTTTGAAGCTAAGAGGGCTGCCAAGAAAAAGCCAAAGAACAAAGCCAACCATACTGAGTCTGTTACCACTGCCCCTGCTACTGACACTAGTCTATCCCAGGACGATTTACAGGCATTCCTCCGTGTGCTAAGGACTTTCGCTGCTGCTACCTCTATTACATCCGCTGCTACTGCCAATTCTTCGGCTCCTTTAGGTTCACACTTTGCCCGGTCAGCATAGTTATCAAGGCAGCAAGGCGACCACGGCGTTTAAGGGCCTTCCTAAGCGCCTTGGCGATAGGGCGGCCACAAGGCGTCGCCTTGGCGAACAAGGCATTCTAGTATTCTTTTTCTTATATAACCATTTTATTTGGTACAAATAGCATATGAAAAATTATATAATTCTACTTTGCTAAATAAATATTAATAATTCAAACCAATGCAAGATATTCATCAAAAAAACAAATTAACAAACTAAGTTCATCATATTATCATAGAAATATAGCATATAAATGTGGAACAACATTATAAATTATTAAATATAAAGAATAAAGGGTTGCTAATACTTACCTCTATGATGCCAAAATGAGTGCCTAGGCAGTAGGCCCTAAGGTAGGAACAGCAGCATAAGAATTGCTGGTGGGGGTGGAGAAGCCACACTATCATATCATGATTTCGACAAAATAACAAAATGACGTCTATGATATGTATTCACAGGTCCACATTGTCTCAAGATGAGGATATATCATTCAATTTATTATAGGAAAAAGAAATGAGGATGGAAAAATAAAAAAGAAAAGAAAGAAAAGAACATAGTGCGTCACAGGGAAGGAGAAGGAAGAAAAAAAATTGTAAAGGAGGAGGATGAGAAGAAACAGAAAAAAAATCGATTATCAGTAGGCCTGGGCAGTAGGCCCTAAGGTAGGAATCGTCGATGGGGGCGAAGGCTGGAGGAGCAGCAGCATAAGAAAAAAAAAATGAAAAATCGAGGGGACAATGGGACATGGAGGCGCAGCAGCAGAATAAGAAAAATAGAAGAGAAGAAGAAGAAGAGTAGAAGGTTACTTACCTTGCTAGAAACGTGGTAGTCGAAGGAAGCTTCGTCGGAATCAAAGCGGCTGGCAGGAGAAGACCACTGCCGGAATTGATGGAGACTTGGAGTTGTTCCTTCACCGCAGGTTTTTTCTCCCAAACCCAAATAACGAAGATGAAAAGTCGAGGGTTTCAGTTTTGGACTTTTGTTGAAAAAAAGAAGAAAAAGTCTTTTATACCCTTGATAACATGTATCTCAGTTTAGATAATACATACACCAGCCAATGAAAAGTTAGTAAATAGAATAAAACGTATCTCAGTGTAGATATTCCATATACACTTTCAAATAATAAGTTAGGAAATAGAATAAAAAAATAAATACATAAAATAAATTTAACAAAAAAAAGCAACCGCCTTGGTCACAAGGCGTCCTAAGGCGTCGCCTTGGTCGCCTAGGAGACACCTTGGTAACCAAGGTGGTCACCTTTCTTACATACCATAAGGCCCTCCACCGCCTTACTCCCATATTTCCACCTGGACGCCTTGGCAACGCCTTAATAACTATGCCGGTCAGGTATTCCATTTGGTGGTCACTGTGCTTCTGTAGCTTCCCGTCCTTGGATCATAGATTCTGGAGCTATAGACCACATGACCAGTTCCTCTAGCCTGTTACATCGTTATTCTCCCACTTCTGAGAAAGATAAGGTCAAAGTAGCTGATGGTTCCCTTTCCTCTATATCGGGAAAAGGAATCATCAACTGCACTTCCTCTCTTCTGTTATCCTCTGTGTTATATATTCCTAATTTTACTACTAACCTTCTTTCTATTAGTAGTATTACTCGTGATCTTAATTGCAAAGTAACTTTTTTTCCTTCTTATTGTGTCTTTCAAGATCTGGGCTCTGGGAAGGCGATTGGATTGTATAAAGTACACGGTGGATTGTACCTGCTTAATGATGGTCGCTTCACTCCACCACCATTACCTTCTCCGCTACACCAGAACTCCTTGGCATCTTCTGAACTTTACCAATGACACTCTAGGTTAGGTCACCACCACCCCTTAGGAATTTTAGCACATTTGTTTCCTAGTTTAGTCACCCAACATACTAAGGATGACTTTTTTTGTGAGGCTTGTGTACTGGCCAAACAGCCACGTTCAAATTATCCAATTTCAAATAAAAGGAGTTCTTCTTGTTTTCAATTGGTGCATTCTGATGTTTGGGGCCCTAGTTGTAAAACATCTATTTCTGGTCATCGTTGGTTTGTCTCTTTTATTGATTGTCATTCTAGGAACATATGGGTATATCTTTTGCACACAAAAAATCAGGTTTTTTCATGTTTTCAGCATTTTCATAAAATGGTCCCAACTCAATTCCAGGCTACTCTCAAAATATTGAGGAGTGATAATGGAACCGAGCATACAGAATCTCAATTTCAAAAATATTTGGCTGATCATGGCATTATTCACCAGACTAGTTGTGTTGATACCCCTGCCCAAAATGGCATGGTAGAATGGAAAAACCGCCACTTGTTAGAGATGGCCAGGGCCTTGATGTTTGCTAGGAATGTCCCATCTCAATATTGGGGAGATGTGATTCTCACTGCTATCTCATCAATAGATTACCTACTCGGGTCCTTGACTCCCGTAGCCCATCTGATGTTTTACTGGGGAATTCCTCCTTTATTGTGCCTCCCAAAGTGTTTGGTTGTGTGTTATGCTAGAGATACAAAATCTCCAGGCAACCTTGAACCTAGGTGGCTACGTTGTATTTTCTTGGGTTATTCTCCAACCCAGAAAGGTTATAAGTGTTATCATCCCCCTTCCCGCCGTACTTTGGTTAGTATGGATGTTGTCTTTCATGAGACCCTTTCCTATTATTCTTCACTGCCTCTTCAGGGGGAGAGTTCTAGTGAAGATGTGCATTTTAAGATTCCTCCTTTTGAGGTTCTTGGGCACCTACGGGTGTTGCCTAGCCACCCACGGCTACTGCCCAGCCTCCTTTGGCTGCTGCCCAGCCTCTTTTGGATGCTGCCCATCCTTCTTTAATTGATGCCCAACCTCCTCTGACTGTTGCCCCCTCATCTTAAGAGAATCCTTTACAAGGGGAGACCATAGAAAAGAGTGTTTTTAATGTTCCTATTCAGGGGGAGCTGACTCCAGTCCAGAGAACTATTGGTGAATTTTAGAAGAGGATTGACAACTCCAACATACTCACCTATAAAAGGGGCAGGACCAACAAAAGGCAGCTTTAATCCACTTTAGCACCAATACCCATCCAGTTGCCGGCTCCAGATCCAGATCCTTCCTCTCCTGGTAAGCCCTCTTCTTCCGACCTACCTATTGCTCATCGCAAAGGTACTAGGACTTGCACTTTACATCCCATATCTCGTGTTGTTTCTTATAGTTTTCTTTCCCCTTCTTTTCGTGCATTTGTATCTTCTCTTTCTTCTGTTTCGATTCCTAAAAATTGGCAGGAAGCATCTACAGATGGAAAGTGGAAGGCAGCAATGTTGGAAGAAATGAGAGCACTACACAAAAATAATACGTGGGATCTTATGGCTCTTCCTCCAAGGAAAAAACCAGTTGGATGTAAATGGGTCTTTGTGGTCAAACAGAAGGCTGATGGTTCAGTGGATCGATATAAGGCACGTCAGGTTGCAAAGGGGTTCACTCAAACTTATGGAGTTGACTATCAGGAGGCATTTGCACCAGTGGAAAAACTCAACACTGTACGAGTGTTATTATCTTATGCTGCAAATCTTGGGTGGGATCTTCAGTAGTTAGATGTAAAGAATGCCTTCCTCCATGGGGAGCTTGAGGAAGAGGTATATATGGACATTCCACCAGGCTTCTCTGATGACAGGACCAAGGGCAGGGTCTGTAAATTGAAGCGTGCCCTTTATGGGTTAAAACAGTCACCTAGAGCCTGGTTTGGCAGATTTCACAAAGCTATGATTTCAGCAGGTTATAAGCAGAGCAATGTTGATCATACTTTATTTATCAGACGAGTTGGTGACAAGGTAACTCTTCTCATAGTCTTGTGGTCACTGGTAATGATGGTGATGCTATCAAGAATTTAAAGCTCTTCCTTGGTCGTGAGTTTGAGGTAAAAGATCTTGGACCTCTAAAATATTTTCTAGGATAGAGGTTGCTCAATCTTCGAAGGGCATCTTTCTTTCTCAAAGAAAATATATCCTTGATCTATTGACTGAGACCGGGCTGCTAGGTTGTCATCCTTCAGATACTCCAATGGAAGCTACTACAAGACTTAGGAGAAAGAGGGTGAACCTGTTGACAAGGAGGGTTGCTATCAGCGATTAGTGGGCAAACTAATCTACCTCTCTCACACACGACCTGACATAGCGTTGTTGTAAGTTTGGTGAGCCAGTTTATGCATGATCCCTATTCCTCTCACATGGAGGCAGTCCGTCGTATTTTGCGGTATTTGAAGTCTGCTCCAGGAAAAGGAATCCTTCTCTCACCCAATGGTCACTTAAAGATTGAAGCTTATACTAATGCCAATTGGGCTGGTTCCACTGAAAGAAAATCTTTCTCTGGCTATTGTTCCTTTGTGGGTGGGGAACCTTGTCACATGGCGTAGCAAAAAGCAAAATGTTGTGGCAAGGTCCAGTGCTGAAACTGAATTTCGTGCGATGGCATAAGGAATTTGTGAACTTCTATGGCTTAGAGGATTATTGCAGGATAATGGTGTTGCTGTCCATCTTCCCATGATGCTTTATTGTCACAATAAAGCAGCCATGAGCATTGCTCATAACCTTGTCCAGCATGATCGTACTAAGCATGTGGAGGTTGACCGACATTTCACCAAGGAGAAGCTCGAAGCAGGACTCATTTGTGTTCCCTTTGTGAAGTAATTGGCTGATGTGTTCACTAAGGGACTAAGTGGCAAAATGTTTCTTCCTATCTTAGTCAAGTTGGGTGTGCATGATATATATGCTCCAACTTGAGGGGGAGTGTTGGATTGTATGGGCCAGAATACTGTGGGGGTATTCTGGACTTTTTCCCTTTTATTATGCCTTTTCTCTTTTATTATGTCTCTCTTGTATGTGGTTTAGTCCCACATTGCTCATGTAATTCTGTTCTCTATTTTTCATGATTATAAATAGATGTGCTTAGGATGATAATTAATCATCCAAGCCTTGTGTTCTAATTCTGATCCTCTCTACAGATCTAAAAATAAAAGTTGCAGAACTTTGAGTCTTTTTTCCAATGCCACCAGAGTCAGCTCAATCCATATTTGAAGAGTGAGAGATAGCCATTTTTCCAGCAATGCACAGAAACTGGTCCAACCACACACAGTTTGACCGGGACGGAAAAGGGAAGAAGAGGAGAGAAGTGAGAGTGGAAGGTGAAGCTTCAATGGGGAAAATCCTAAGCTATCAACCCTTCTTGAATGCTACATGCTCAATCAAATGCAAGAAGATTTATGGTTGAGAAATGCTTTGACTATCTAGCTGGGATTTGAGAAGAGAAGAAGAGAAGAAGAAAAGAAACTCATTTTGAAGAGGAGAAAGAGAGGGAGAACTTGGGAGAGCTTCCATGTGTTTACCCTACTGTTATTCACCATTCTTGAGAGGGTTCTTGTTATATTGATTGTTCCAAGAAGATGACTGAAGAATCCATTGAAGATTTGGCTAGGGATTGAGTAGAGAAAAAAGACTTGAGAGAAAGAGAAGAAATAAGAAGAGAAAAGAGAGAGAAGAGAAGAAGAGGAAGGAAGAAGGAAGACAAGGGAGTGCATCATTGACCAGAGACGTCCGTCATCAGCAACTCCAGAGGTTGCTAGTACTAGATAACTTGTACTCACCATAGGCTAGTTATTTGATTAAATGCCTAAGTGAGTTGTGGTTTGTTTTGGGAGGGATTTGCACATTGTATGAGCTGTAACAAGGGCATACATTTATAAGCCCATTTATTATTTGTATTACGGGTGCCCAGTGGGCGCTGGACAGAGAGGAGTTGTAGCTCCTTGGTAGTTGTGGCTGTCTAAAGCCAGGATGGTTGCACCTTCACAGTTGTAGCTGTGTAAAAGCAGGGGTTGTGGAGATTAATCTCTTTTGAGACGTGAGAAATATTTCCTCTTTGGTATTCATTATTACCAAATTCAAACATATAAACAGACTAATTCAGACAATGCCCACGTATTCTAACATTATCCATGGCAAATCAGAAATGGACGCAATTCAAACAATGCCTACGTATTCTAACACTATACATGGCAAATCAGGGGAATGCCCTCTCTCTGATCAGACTCTCATAATCCAAACTGAGCCTTACAGTATATGGTCTGGCATGTTCATTTGTTCCCAAGAAAGATTGTGTGATCAAACATTATCATTTGGAGCCTGTTCCTCCAATATATTACACATAATAAAAAGAAAACTTAAAGAGTAAGAAAATAGAATTAAAGTCAAAGGAGTCAGACTGGCATTAAAGACTCACAAACCTTTGCATTGGTCAGAATGAGATCAACATCTTGCAGGAATGCTGGACAGGTAATGTACTGCCCACAGTCTACGCGATGCAGCAGAGTAGCCATGTCCATGGGATTCTGGATTATTGTGCGATAATTTGGTGCATCTTCATCCATGACTGGATAATGGAACACACTAAATCGTTTATCATATAGAATCCTGCAGCAATAACAAAATGACAATGGGAATTCATTAAAAGCCAAAAAGAGCAATATAGTTCTTCCATCATCCTTTCTACATCAAAAAGCTGAGACTTTGAGGCTCATTTTATGATGGTGCTTATCCCACGCAAGCATGCAAAGACAATTCCTGACTGAAGAAACACCACCAGTGAAAGGTCTTACAGAAGGTTTTCTTAAGAAAAGATAATTTCCTGAATAAAACACTATCCATGCTTGTGATATTGTGGAACAGTAAAATCAGCCGACAAGCTACACTGCCCAATCTGAAGCCTATTTTGCTAGCAAGAAAATTTAAAATAATTTTGACTACAATATTTTTCAATTTCTAAGAAGAAAAGATATGATTAATGAACTCTCAAAATGAACTTACAACAGATTCCCTGATATAAAATATGATGGAGGAGCATGACCTATTCCAAGTGATGGCAACTTAAAAAAAGGAGGGGGCGGAGGGGGGAGGGGGATCATATGCGTTTATCTAACTAAATAATATCAGTTTGCAATCAATCTACTTTAGTTTAATAATTTCCACAAAATTGTGTTTCATATTTTCACAATTACAATCATCGTAAGTTGTGATTACTATGAAAAGCAAATTCAAAAATTATAGTTTACTAGGAGAATTCCTATGGTTTAGAGTATCACGAGACTCCGGGCGGACGCCCAAACTGGATAGGGATCAGCAGTTGCCGATATGATTTTTGGACACTATACCAATGTGTTTCAGCAACCAGGAGATCAGACCTGGGTCAGTCAGGTCAGCCACTGTGGATTGCTTGCATCAAAATACAGAAAATGAACAAGAGAGAGAGAGAGAGAGAGAGAAAGAGAGACAGAATATGGGGACGGAGAATACAAAAGCAAGGCAGAGATATTAGAGCTGCTGCTCATAAAATCCCAGATGATGGGCAGGGATGTCAAGTTCAAGGTTGCAAAGGACATCAAAATCACTTCATGGAAGGATCAGATCACCATCCAAGGGCTGGTAGTGAGCCTCATGCTTGTCTGCATCGCCATCATCACCTGCAAGCTCAACCTCACCATCATTTTCATAGTCTCCCCAAATGCTGCCGACACTGCCTTGCATGGTTTCTTCTTTGTCATGTCATGGGCCAGCTTCCTCTCCTAATTAGGCTTCTACATTTCTCCTTTCACCCTACAGGAGAAATTAAACATGGATTTGAGCCATCTTTTGACAATCTCAATCTCCCAAAAGACAACCTCAGCAATAGGATCTTTCGGGTGTTTGCCAAGGTAGACAAAAAACAGAGATTCAGAGAAGGATTTGGTCTCTCTCACTGATGAATCCAACTTTTATGTTACTTTTTCCACCAATCTCTTTTATTTATTTTTCTAGCTTTTTAATGATTTTTTTTCAGATATATATAAATAAATAAATATATATATATTGCTACGTATATCGAGTAGCTGGTCATCGTCCGTTCTGGGTAGTGGCACAACCACAGCTAAACAGTAGAATTGTGCTTGCTTCTGAGAGTGTTTTTTTTTTTTTTTTTGGCTGCTGTGATGAGTAACGAATTTATTAGCAAAGAGAACAGCTAAAATACAAGAAGGAGGTGCGCATAGAAATAATAGATAAATAAAGATAACAATTCATAAAGGGCAATTTTCCCCCCAAAAATGCTTAGGCGATTAGCCAACTCATCTGTCAGCTTATTTCTCTCAGCTTCCCTGAGAGATACATTCTGATGCAAAATCAAGATTTTACAAGCAGTACAAGCGAAGGAAGAACAAGAAATCAGATTCCAAAATACAACTGTGACATGAAAGCAGAAATCTGACTGCCACGACAACCAACCTTACAGCAGATCTGGCTGTCATGACAACCTATGATTCCAGCTTTCCATCCAGTTTCTGATTCCTGAACATATCAGGAACCTTATCCTAACAGCAGTTCAAATCATGGGATTAATAAGGGAGTCTTATTATCCTTTTTTTTAATTATTATTGTTATCATTAGTAAATGGATTAGGTTGTTGAGTTCAAGCCTGTTTGGTTTGTAATTTTTTTTATTATTTCCAGTTTTCCTGGTTAGTTTCTATCTCTTCCTTGACTAGTCGTTTGAAAGAGTTAAAGTTTGTTTCAGCTTTGGATCCTTCTTTCCTTATCTAGTCAGATTTGATTGCTACTATCGTTTAATCAATTCTAGTTGGATTAGAGGACAAGGGACTGAGCTATAAATACATGTGAGGCCCTCAAGCCGTCCCACCGATTTGAAGTAAATACAAGTTTGAATTTTCTGAGTTCTTCGGATTCAGTAGCATACCTAGTGGATTCTAGGTGGGGTTTAAGTGGATTCCTAACCTGTCTATCATTCTATCTTCCTCTCAATCTTTTTTTTTTTTTTATCTTCCTTTCAATCTCTCTGGCTAGCAATCAAGGTAAGATCTGGACACTTCTATGCCCTACGGCTATATGTTTCCAGTTATTTCTCTCATTGGTTTATTGATTGCTTGATCTGCTATATATTCTGTTCAGTTTACTCTCAGATAGCTCATATTAATTTCTATTGATTGGTTCTCTGAGATTCTGATCAGGCTTGAAGCTGTTAGAGGCAGTGGCCTTGGGATGCAGCAACAGTGAGAGACCCTGGACTGAGAGAGTCCCCTATCACCCTTGCATATCCCGTTCTTCTTACATACCCTTTTATGTTCTTCTTTCCTATGTAAAAGAAAAAGAGAAATAAAACATTCTGTTATTCAATTTTGTTCTTCCTTATTTTATTGAACCTGCTGCAATCGATCTCCCACTGGTTTTTTCCCTGGTTCGAGTTCAAACTTGCATTACAGAGTTTTGTTATGTTTTGAAGTCGGATGTTCACCACATAAAGTTGATTCCTCGACTTTCCAAAACTCGAGGTTGAGATTCTTCAAGACGGGGAGAACTGATGCAATTAAATAGCCTAAATGGGCTTATTTTATTGGAAATAAACTTTGGCTTGGGTTATGCAAGTGTTGGGCCTTTGATCCATTGTGTTTTCATTTTAATAGACCTATAATATAGGAAGAGGCTAGGCATACGGGATTAGTTAAGGGTCTTTATTTCTTTATTTTAATTCTTATTAAGTGTTTTTTTAGTTAGGCTGGATTTGGTTTCTAGAAGTCCAGTCCTGTTTTAAGTCAGTTTCCTTCATTATTTTAGTTTCCTAGTCAAATTAGGCTACTTTATTAGTTAAGGATTGGTTTAGGCCTTTCCCTTTTATTGTTTGAGTCTGTTTTTGAGTCTTCTATATGAGTTTGTAGGGGGTTCAAGGTCCAGCATTCACATGAATTTGATGAATAAAATTTGGCTTTTGTTTTTGGTTCTGTGGTGATTCAGAATGCTCCTTGTTATGGTGAGTCAACATGCCCTGTTGTGGTGATTCAACAGATGGGTTGGAGGTGAATCTATTCTTTATTTGATTTTCTTAAGGTACCTATTATGTTCCTTATTCTCTGCATTCTGTTCAATCTTGGTTCCTGCGATACATCAGTCCTACTCTCACAAGGATTGTTGGATATAAGGTGTTCTACAGTACTAATTTAAATCCTGATTTCAGAAAACTTCATTCGACAATACCCTCATTCATATTCTGTTTTTAAATCCTGATTCTGTTGCTTAGTTGATACGGTCCTACTTCAAGTGGGATTAAGTTTGATTACCTGAAAGTTGAAATCAATATCTGCACTTCACTGTTCTGCTTAATCTGATATTGATAACAAAAACTAATTTTCTGTTGGGCAATTCAAATCTGTGATCGGATCAGCAATACAACTCCTGCATTGACTGGGTTTGACCTATCCCAGTTTCACTAGGACTTGTCCACATCAGTAGATCTGGCCATCAGATCTGGCTGGAATTTTCAGCATAGTTTCCACCCTCTAAAAGAGCTCGACCAGACTTACAGTCTGATCTGTTTAGTAGATTAGATTTTATGCAAGTTTCTCTTAATTGTGGAAATTTTTCACTCGTCATCAATTCTGTTTTGGTGCTGATTTTAACTTCAATTAGAACCACATTACTTGGAACTTCTCTGTTTTCTGGTTCTTGTTCTTATAACCTGCGTATCCAATTTTCTCTTCTTCTGTTTGAATTATTTCTGCTAGAAGTCTAAATCCCATTATAATCACTAAAGAGGCCATGTGAAAGACATGCTTCAACAAATGAGCAACTCTCCAAGGCCAAATGGCCAATCCCTTCCCCTCCATCTGATACCAGCTAATAATATTGGCCACCTCCTTCCATCAACATATTAGAATATCCTGTTCTGAATGCCATGTCCAATCCCACTCAAGGCTCAACAATATAATCTCCCCTCTAGTGAAGTCTACAAATCCTTCCAATCAGATTCCTGACCACTCCAATTCCTGATGAACCCCAAAGAACTTCCACCAAAGTATGACATTACATAGACTGATTACTCATATTGTGTAAACAATATAGTCAAAAATGAAAAGATAGGAGAAACTATTAAATACAATACACTATTCTAATGAGGATTAATTGACTAACTTTAGTAGAAGAGATCGAAGCATAGGAAATGTAAACTAACCGATTGCAGACATCTCGAAGACACATTCGTAGTCGACGGAGGGCATGCTCCTCAGCTTCTGCCTTGGCTTTTATTTCTGATGGCTTTGGACCACTCATGGCCTTCGGTGCCTTGGGGAGTTCAGGAAGGGATGCTGGCTCCTTTGATTTGCTTGTTGACCCTTCAGAAGGGATGGAGAGAACAGCTTGGATCAAACGGTCAAAAAACATCACCCTATCTTGTATTCTTGGTTTGTCCACTTGATACCTGCCAGCAAGAAGTATATTGAAACATTAACTCTGAGCCTGACTATTACCATGGATATTATCTGCATAAATGAATTGAACATAAGCTGCAAAAGGGAAGCATGAAGCATTCGCAAGGTATCAGCAAATGAACAATAGAAAGGACTTCAGCCACTTCCACATTAAGAAATAGGTTGCTTTCTCTAGAAACAGCAATTTTCACATGCTCATGCAAAGGAAGAGTCCAGCCACTTTCCCTTTCAACATTCATAAAGTAGGTCCTGTTTATGTATAAATTAGCTTTGAACTGGATAATGAACAATAATAAAGCTGATATGTATCTTATTTGGTATCACATTGATTACTCAATGGACAACTAAGCTTAAGTGCTTCACGTATTGAAAGATTATACCACATAAAGCACAGACCAATGCTAATCTTTTAGCCCTAGGTAGTCAAAGCCTAGCCTTACTAGGCTCTAGAATAGCACAAAATCAAGGACCACCAACCCTTCCATATTTCTACTTGTAGAAAAAAAAATACTACATGTAGGGCTGTCCATGGATCAGATCATGAGCCACTCCCACCAAAGCAGATAATATTTACATAGATCCTTGAGATCAGGATCTCAAAATGTAATTCAAAATCACATCAAAACTCAATCCCCCACCCATCTGATTCGACAAGATTTTATATTATTATTATAATTAAAAATCTGTGTTGAAATCCGTGAATATTAGCTTAGTCAGTGTGACTACAGCCATTCTTTATTTATAATATGAGAAGGAACATTCTGGAATAGGTACAAGGACAATATTACCCCTATGACAATTTTACCCTTGAACCCATATTACAACACTCCCCCTCAAGTTGGTGCATACATATCGAACATGCCCAACTTACTAATAACAAAACCAAACAACTTACTACTAATTCCCTTAGTAAGAACATCGGCCAGTTGTTCACTAGACTGAACAAATGGAATACAAATTACTCCTTTCTCCAACTTTTCCTTGATAAAGTGCCAGTCAATCTCAACATGTTTAGTACGATCATGTTGGACTGGATTATGAGCAATACTGATTGCTGACTTGCTATCACAGTAGAGCCGCATAGGAAGATCAACAACCATACCAAGATCTTAAAGAAGCCCCTTGAGCCAGAGAAGTTCACAGATACCTTGTGTCATAGCCCTAAATTCAACTTCCGCACTAGACCGAGCAACCACTGCTTGTTTCTTGCTCCTCCAGGTAGTTAAGTTTCCTCCAACAAAGGTACAATATCCAAATGTTGATCTTCTATCATCAAGATTGCTTGCCAATCTGCATCAGTGTATGCTTCTACCTGAAAATGACTATGCGGAGAATACAAGATTCCTTTTCCAGGAGAAGACTTCAGGTACCTTAGAATTCTATATGCTGCCTCTAAGTGAGAAGAGTAAAGGGTCATGTATAAACTGACTCACTACACTCACTGCAACTGCAATATCAGGTAGGGTATGGGAAAAATATATCAACCGACCAAATAATCTCTAATAACTACCCTTATCCACACTCCACAGGGTCACCATCCTTACTCTTCAAGTGTGTGTTGGGCTCCAGAGGGGTATCGGCAGGCTTACACCCAAGCATCCCTATATCATTCAAAAGGTCAAGAGTATATTTTCTCTGGGAAAGAGATATACCCTTGGCTGAATAGGCAACCTCTATTCCCAAGAAATATCATAATCGACCCAAATCTTTGACTTCAAACTCTATGCCTAAATAAGTCTTCAACTTCTGAATTTCTTGTGCATCGTTTCCTGTGATCACTATGTCATCCTCATAGACGATCAGAATTGTGATATGCTGTCCCACCTTTTTTAAAAACAGCGTGTGGTCAGCATTGCTTTGCTTATAGCCATTAGCAATCATGGCTTTATGGAAGCGACCGAACCAGGCCCTTGGTGATTGTTTTAGGTCATATAAGGCTTTCTTCAACTTGCATACTTTTCCCTAAGCAGATGGAGTAGCAAAACCCGAAGGTACCTGCATATAAACATCTTCTTCCAATTCTCCATGCAAGAAGGCATTCTTGACATCGAGTTGTTGAAGATTCCAGCCTTGATTTTAATGTAGTCCTAGATAGGTAGGAGACCTACTAGGAGCCAGGTAAATCAGAGTTTTTAACTATACTGGCCGAATGGGACAGAATAGATAAACTAGGGCAGAATTAGGGTTAGGGTTAGGGTTTTGAGCTAGGGTTTTATTTGGTAATGATGTGCAGGTTTTTGGGAGTCTATTAATGTAAGTTTGGTTTGATTTGGATGAAGTTGGAAATATAGGGTTTCGGGTTAGAGGCCTTGTAAAAATTGGGTGTTTTTAGAATCTAGGATTTAGAGATGGAATCTGGGGAAAGTGAGTTGGTCGAGTGTTAATGGCAGTATTGGGAGTGAGATGAAAATAAAAATATCAGATTGTGATGGGTGGTTAGGTCTAGGTTGAAGTTAGGGCTGTAGGGATTAATTAGGGTTTAAGGGATTATAAGGCTACAATGGAGAATTGAAATTAGGGTTGTTGTCGAGTAAAGTATGAAGGCTGTGGATGAAGTTTGATGATGATTGATGGAGGGAATAAGTATGCTGGTTTGATGATCTGAATTGGATAGATGGGGAAGGTAGGTTTAGGTTAGAGGATGAGAAGTAGAAGGGAATAACTGAAATTAAAATAGCTTATTGGTTTGAAGAGATCCCCAACCACAGCAGCTTGAGCAATTGTGAGACAACCTCCCGATCTTCACGATGCAAGGAGTCGCAGGAGTCCACCTACCCTTTCCACCTTAATAAACCCACAAGGATGCAACACTCTCAAGGAGCAACAGCAGCAACAAAGGCAGCAAGCATAAAGTTGAGTTTTTATTAATCAAAATTCGTATTCAATGCTGGCCTCCCTTACAAACTTATATAGAAGACTCAAAAATAGACTTAGACACTAAAAAGGAAAGGCTTAACCCAATCCTTAACCTATTAGCTAACTTAAACTGACTAGGAAACTGAAATAGACTCAAAATAGAGTCCTAATCCAGCCCAACTAAACAGTTAAAAGAAAAACTAATAAAATCACTTAAATTGAACCACTGGTTCAAACCAGCTTTGGACCGGTTCAAATTAAAACATTAAAAACATGAAAATAAAACTAAGTATAGGGCTAATCCCGTATGTAACCTATGTACCCATATTTTAGGCCCTTTAAAGTGGCCTATTACATAGAAAACCCATGGGATCAAAGGCCCAACATGCCAACCCTAGACTTATTCCTAATAAAATAAGCCCATTTAGGTGATGAATCTGCATCAGCTTTACAGCACAAGAAATAATCACTCTTACTATGTTCATCTTTGCCACAGGGGCAAAGGTTTCTTAGTGATTCCATGGGTTTGGGTGGACCCTTTCACAACCAGACTTGCCTTGTATCTTTCTACTGACCCATCTGACTTGTGCTTCACCACAAAGACCCATTAGCAACCAACGGGTTTCTTTCCTGGTGGAAGAACCTGCAAATCCTAGGTTTTATTTTTCTCCAGGGCATGCATTTCTTCACTCATTGCCTCCTTCCATTTCTGTTCGGCTATTGTTTCCTGCCAATTGTTAGGAATAGAAACGGAGAATAACGAAGAAACAAAAGCATGGAATGAAGGAGTTAGAGAATTATAAGAAACAAAATTGGAAATTGGGTGGTGAGTACAACTCCACTATGGTTTTCGAATAATAATGGGTAAATCAATACTAGAATCAGGAATAGACTTACCAGAGTGATGACTAGGAGCAGGACTTGGAGCAGGTACTAATTGTGTGGGAGCAGTGGCGGTGGTCTCTTTGTGCCAAGTTCCACGAGGAGGGAAGTATGTTCCCCGAGAGAACTTCTTCCAACTCTTTTAATTCTCCAGACTCCCCCTGAACTATAGGTCGCCCATTCTGTCCTTGCTCCTGTTCCTGACTGGTAATCCCATCCTCTAATTCAACAGACAAATCCTCTATGGTAGGAACATACACATCCAGGGGAGCAATTAAAGGTACATCTTCATCACTTGGAATCTCCCCCTAAAGAGGTACTAGCGGTGCAAAATAAGCTTCAGACTCCCGAAAGACCACATCCATGGTCACAAACAATTTTCTAGTTGGAGGATGGTAGCACTTAGACCCTTTCTGGGTAGCTGAATATCCAAGAAAAATACACCGAAGACCTTTGGGATCAAATTTCCCATGGGGATGGTGGTTTCAGGCGAAAACCACACAGCCAAAGACCTTTGGAGGGACAACAAACGTAGATGATCCCAATAAAACATCCAAAGGGAAGCGACCAGCTAAGACACGTGAAGGAAGCCTATTGATCAGGTATGTGGCGGCGAGAATGGCATCGCCCCAGAAACGGGGGGGAACAGTCATGGCAAACATAAGGGAGCGAGCATTTTTAAGTGTCTGTTCTTTCGTTCAGCCACGCCATTCTAAGTCGGAGTATCAACGTAAGACGTCTGATGTATAATACCATGAGAGTCCAAATAGTTGCAAAAGCTCCATCCATGTATTCCTTGCCATTGTCAGACCGTAAAATTTTCACCTTTGCATCAAATTGAGTTTGAACCATCTTGTGAAATAGACGGAAACAGGTAAAAACATCACTCTTGTTGTTCATCAAATATACCCATGTAGTGCGACTATAACAATCAATAAATGTAACAAACAATCAAAAACCAAAAGTAGAAACACACCGGGTGGGTCTCCACTCACACTTCTACTATCAGAAATAGGGTAAACATCCTAGTTTGCTTTACTAGAGTGCAAGCATCGCAAGAAAATTATTGGGATTACATTGTTTGAATAAACTAGGAAATAAAGTAGACAAAACACTCAATGGTGGATGCCCCACACGGCGATGCCACTTATTTAATTCAAGTAATGCAGAGGTAGAATCAAAAAGGCCTGAGATGTCAATGCTATTTGCGAACTGTCAAGCACGTACAAACCACCAACCACCTTACAACATGCAATCGTACAACCCGTTGCCAAGTCCTGGAACAAACAATGATTGGGAAAAAAAGTTACTTTGCAATCTAAGTCCCTAGTTAAACTACTATTGGATAACAAATTAGTAGAGAATTTAGGAACATGCAATACAGAAGAAAGACAAAGAGAAGAGGTGCACTGAATAGATCCCTTGCCCGAGATTGGAGAAAGAGACCCATCAGCAACACGAACTTTGTTATGGCTAGATACAGGAGAATATTTGATAAAAAGGGAGGAAGAACCTGTAATATGGTCGGTTGCAACATAGTGAATGACCTTAGAATCGCATATGACCGAGGTGCAATTCCCACCAAATGAAATACCAGTAGAATGAGTGGTAGCGAAGTCGGATGGTAGGGAAACAGCCAAAGCAACCAAAGAAGGAGACCCAGATGAAGAGGTATCCAAATGTGTCATCATATTCCGGACATGTTGAAGTTCTTCCACAACTTCAGAAATAGAGTGGTCAGGAAGCTGCTCTTTAGAAGATGTCTGGTTTGCACGGGCATTATTGGTACGATTGGATCCACCCTTCCCCCGCCCACGGGTATCTGCAGGACGACCAAGAAGCTTCCAACATCGGTCCTTAGTATGCCAGTCCTTCCCACAGTGATCACATTTAATAGGGGGACGATCACCAGGCACATGAGCACCACCAGAAGTGCAAGAAGAGTTCCCACGAGAAGCACTCTGAGACCCAGAAAGGAGAACCGATCTCTCTTGGTTGACGGGAGTAACCATGGCTGTCCAGCGACTATCTTCCGCCGCAAGGACTATCTACCGCCGCAAGAATCGCATAAGCCTGCTCAAGAGTAGGTAGAGGATCCCGATTCAATATAGTTGCCCGGATCTGATCCAATAGTATAATAGAGAGGTATCCACCTGGAACAACCCTAAGAAATCCACCTTAGGGCTGACAAATCCTTCTCAATGCAACATGAATCCACACAGCATACAAGGAAGAAAAGTTCAAAACTTATTGTATAAAATCATTCTTGTAGCAGGGATACCTGGCTATTTATAATGCTCACACTCTTATCTAACACTAAAAAACAGGAAATTTCTAGCTTCATTAAAACTTGGAAAATAGAAATTGAACTGAACTTCTAATATATATAGAAACTCCAATAGACTTTATTCAGCCTACCTCAAATATAATGGAAAATAGAAACAGGGCTCTTTCGACTCAAATAGACTGAAGTCAGCCTTTTTATATAGAAAACAGAAAATAGAAGCTAAGCTGGAAAGGTTTGCGACAGCCTTACTCTTTCCCACCTGCTTTATCACCCAAAAGATGACCCAGTTTAGAGATCATAGCTCTTCCAAAAATCATGTCAAAGGGCATATGAGGCGTAGAAATCAATCATGCTTGATGAACTCATCCGACCCATCTCCTACATATTGCTAGTTCTATGTTAAGTGGTCCACACCTATTTCATAATTTACCCTTTCACATAATTTGTGAGCATGTACTGACAAAGGGTTGAAACCCTGACAGCCCAAGAGCGCAACAGAGGTGTAATTGAGATTACAGAGTTCCTCTTCCATCCTACATCATAGATTAGACTTGTTTTGTACGTAGAGCTTTGTTTTCTGGGGGATGCTTGATGTATGTTGCTATCTATGTGGGTTGGAGTGTCATTAACCTGTTCATATAGGGCAGGCTGCTGGTCTTGTGGATATGGGGACTGGCATATTAGTTTCCTCGTCAGCCATCCTTTTCTTTTTGTATATTTCTCTCCATGGCTGTCTCAAGCCATAGTTTAAGGAGAGCTACATTGTTAAATGTATTATCCTTTTTAGGTATGTCTTTCAGATTTTCTTTCTCACATTTTAACATGTTCCTAGTTTCCCATTAAAAAACAAAGCAGCATCATAAGGATACCAAACAGCACTCCCGGCTGGCCAGCTAGGATCAAATGAACAAATAGTCTGGAAGCTACACACACACACATGGAGAGAAGAAAATCCTTCAACCAAGTGGGGAACAAGGTGGAGGACAAAATACTTTCCATGAAGGAAAGCTTAACTCAGAAATAGGGCATAATTTTCCCTCAACAAGATTCCTTGAGCTTAATTCCCAGAAACATTATTCCCCAATCTCTTTTTTTTTGGTGGGGGAGGTATGGACAACCACAAGAATTTTTGCACGAAAAACAAAAAAGCACAATCAGGGGTGTACAATAACAACAATACACACAAATCAAAGAGGCCTCGGCCTAACTATAAGACTATGAACTATGTGATTGGAAAAGGGCTTATATACAATACACTTCTGTTCAAGCCCCTCTAGCTAGGTAAGCAGCTAAATAATTGGCTGATCTCATCCTCCAAGAAAGTTAAAAGTTGCCCAGTTCTATGTTAGTCTTGTTCTTTCTTCTTCTTTTTTTTTTTTTTTTTGGGTTTATTTATTTTAACTTTGGTTCCTGGTAGGGGTTATCATGTTCTGGGAGGGCAAGGAGCAGTTATGTCATGCACGTAGTCATCCTTTTGATTGTTGGTCAGGTATGATGTAGGAATGTAGGATAGTAGATAGATGGTATGAAATGGTTTAAAACATCAATAATGGACAATCCAGAGCAAGATGGTCAAAAATGTTCTATCGGTACAAGTCCAGAAGAATCCAGAGCAATCCAATGAATGATCAGAGAATTGATCCAAAACAATCCTCTGATAATGATTTTTTGATCCTTGATGGCCTGGAGTGGCTGGGTTTTCTTGTTTGGGATACAGTGGGGTACTTCTTCACATCTACATCTGGAGTTGGTGTAGATTGGCCAACTGTATCAGTGGGGTTTCAGGATGCATAATTTGGATCCTTTCTTTAACCTCTTTCAATCTGCTTCCCAATTTCCACAACATTGTTCTGTTTGTTTCCAATCAAAATGAGAGAGAAAGGAGTCCATTCACATTAATGAACGTCATTAAATTTGATAGAGCATACACATTACGATGAGAAAATACTGCACAAGGATTCCCCTCCATATCCGCAAGTGGACGTGAGCATGTTCCAAGCAATAATATGGGAAAGTCTGACGGCAATTCCTCCAAAAGTGTCACAAGGACTGCCCTAAGCTGCTCATCTGCCTGAAATTTCAGCCAATAATAAAAAATTGTGAGGATAATATAACTAATGAATTTCCAAAACTTTGTTTTACACAAATTATGGTTGGCATCAATTATGAATGAAACTGTAGGTCAACTATCTACTCACATTCTCCCACCAAAGGTGGAACTGAGGTAAATAAAGAATAGAGGGTGTGGTTCTCCTTGCTTCACCAAATATATGTACCAAGGCCTCCTCCGGCGTCTTTGCACTAGGATCAGAAAGAAGAGAGGGGAGTCCAAGTGAATGAACAGGGAATTTCTCCAGTTCATGTAAAACCGCAGGCCCAACATGGTCCTGTTAAAGTATTAAGTAAATTAAGAACATGATTTCCATTAAGAGCAAAAATTTTGAAATACCAGAAGATTCTAAGGTAATTACCAGGCCCATGCTTTCATCACCACATATTAGAAGTCTAGGCCTGTAGACAAGAGGAAGTGCAGATCCATAGGAAAGAATAGAAAGTTTGCTCATATCTGACGAAGATGTGAGAGTAGGAAAAATTTCAGATACGTGATCCATGACTTTCTGGAGATGTCTTAGTAAACATGGCGCAACAATTAAAGACAATGGCCTTGAGTGTACAATTGAGCCTCTATGAGCAGCAGGAGTAATTGTTGACATGGCTTCTAAGAAATGATACTTTTCGACCCTTACTGAATCAACATCAATCAAAAACTTGTCATCACTAGTGTAAACTTGAGGATATTTTTCACGGAAGGCACGAATTGCAGCTTCTGTGCACAGGGCTTTTAGATCAGCCCCACAATATCCTACACAACTGGCTGCAAGCTCCATCTTTAGCTCCTTTGAAGGTGGTTGCTTCCATTTACGTGTATGAATGTCCAATATCTGAGCACGTGCCTCACAACCAGGTAAAGGAAAATTGAATTCACGATCAAACCGACCAGGACGACGCAGGGCTCCATCGATGGCATCAATTCTATTGGTTGCTCCAATCAAAACAACTTGTCCACGAGAATCAAGACCATCCATCAAAGCAAGCAGAGTTGATACAATTGAGTTGTGTATCTGCTCTTGCTTGCTTGACCTAACAGGCGCAAGGCCATCAATTTCATCAAAGAAAATGATGGATGGCTGATTTCTTTGAGCTTCTTCGAAAAGTAATTTCAGTTGCCTTTCAGCCTCACCAACCCATTTGCTGAGAACATCTGCACCCTTACGCATGTAAAAGCTGACCTTCTGACCAGCCTTTGATGCAGCACAAGCTAACGCTCTTGCGATCAGAGTTTTCCCAGTGCCAGGGGGACCACACAACAAGACTCCCCTTGGAGGAGTGATGTGATAACTTGCAAAGAAATCTGGGTACAGCAAGGGAAAGAATACCATTTCCTTCAAAGCATCAATGTATTCTGAAAGTCCACCAATGTCATCGAAACTTACACTTTCATCAACTTGTAGAGGTTGAATATCTGCCCCTCCCTTAGAACTTGGCCCAGCAGTTTGAACACCAGAAGTCAGAGTAGCAAAAGCATCACTCTGGTGACCCCAACCAGATGCAGCTACATTCAATCCCCATGCTGTTGCCCCATGCATGTCCAGTCCACTGAAGAGCCAAGGTGGCCCATTTCTACTTCCACCTCGTGCCCAAGGAATAGCAGGGCCTTGGTCAAGCTCATCCACGAGAAGTGAATCATCTGAATCTTCAGCCCTAGGTAGGCGATGCCGCTTATGAACTCGTGAACCACCCTTCCTTACATCTCCGCTACCCTTGGTTCCCATTCCTTGGTGCAGAACTCTGCGAGGGGATTGCTGCCTTTGTTTTCCCTCCTTTTCTGGCGATAACCTGCGAACCTCTGCACGATTTCGAAGGTCATATCGTCTCCTTCCATCCTGTTCTTCTTCACCCTCTTCGTCATCACCATCTTCTTCTACTTCATCACCACCCTCACCATCACCTTCACCCTCACCCTCTCCATCCCCCTCATCCTCCTCAACATCCTTCCGATTTTCAGTTTCATCTTGGTCAACCTGATCCTCAGAACTATCCTGATCATCCCCAGATTCTTGATCTGATTGATCTCTTTTGACTTTCTTCAAACGGCGAGGTCGTAATCCTTTGCGACGAGGAAATGATTTACTTTTATTGATCTTTTTATGCCTTGAGGGGGTTGACAATTCTTCTCGACTTGCACTGTTCTCATTCTTGTTTCTAGTAGCACGGTACTTGGGCCTCTGAAACAAATCACAGGACTTCAGTCACAATCAATTCATCATATTCTAAAGTAGTGCGACACCAGTCAAGCCTCAAGCTCCTTAGAAACCAAGCTAATAACTAACCTCCATAAATATTCCATGCTTGGGAGAGTATAAAATCTCACCATTAGGTCATTGTCTTCTGTATCAGAACTGTCTGTGTCGTAGCCTTCCAGATTTACAGACATCTTCCTCTTTCTAGTAGATCGACGAAGGTTTGTTACAACTGACTGCAAACAAGTTACAAGTAACTATAAGAAACTCAGGGGATTCCACATTCAACAAAAGGCAATAAATGGCACATCCCAACCACAGCCAAAAAGAAAACACCTTTAACCGATGTCTGTAAATAATAGAAATAAAAAATGAAATGGCAAAGACGCCCTGGTAACTAAAATAATACAAAGACAATAAATATAGCCATATGATTCTAATGTATCAGGAAGATCATTTAACATAAAAGAAGACATGGGCAGTTCTTTCCAAAAATCATGTTTTTTTGTACATAAGAAGGCCAGTACATGCTGGGTACAATATAAAGACTCTTGAGATGAAAAAAGAGAAAAATCCTAGAGAAACAAAAGTATGGCATGTGAAGTCAATACTAGAAGCAGTCATTTTGATCTGCTGCTGCAGACTAGCTGGTCCATTAACAAGATGGTTGATAACACCATCATTGCACTAACCTGGAAGGACTCTGCAAGTAAACTGCAATAAACGCCGAATGAAAGATAAGCACACTGCATTCCACTATTGCAGGCCCTCCTCCAGGAGAGAGAGAGAGAATTGGCAGGCATTAAAAAAACCCCCAAAGATGGACCAATGCAGAAAATAAACTAAGCATTTCTAACTGCATGTGGTTTCTCATCTAGTCTATCTTCAATTTCTTTTATTTTTGGGTAGCAGAACTTTTTTTTATGGAATTTTGAGCTTAATAATTTTATTTAGGGTTAAAATTGAGTCTAACTAATTCTAATATTATGTTTTAAATTGAGAAAAAAAATTATTTCCCAGTGGACTTCCATATATTTTAGAAGAATATCTTCAACCAATTACTTGTAGTAGAATCTGAAAGCCCTTTATGTAGAATTATTTGGGTAACTATCGATTCTTCTAATCCTGCTTCTTTTTTTTTTCATTGTCAATTATGACATAACTATTTTTAAATCCCACAATTCATTTTCTTACCTTATCATTTTCAGATTTTCTTCAAAAGTTTATAAACCCGTTCCCATTCTTCAAGTTACAACCATAAATTTCCACACCTATTTTCGTTATAACCTTCCAGATATGAGGTGATGAGTGTAGCTGCCCAACATCAATTCGGTATTAGAGCAAGGCTCCATCACAATGTTCTGAATGAAAGGTCCTACACTCCTTTAGATTCAGGGATAGCCATGGGAATAAGCTTTAGGAGGAGACATTGCATCACCAGTTGAATACAGGTAGAGGCCTGCAGTATAATTTGAATCAAACTAGTAAAAGGGAAACAAGTAATATGGTTGATGCTAGTTTAATTACATCAACCTATTTAAAGTTGAAGAGGAAATGTTCCAGAACAATTTTAATACTATCAAATCAGAAAAGGTAATGTCATGATTGAAGAACATAATGCCAAAAAATCAAATCTCAAGTAAAAAATGTAAAAACAAATTTCAAGGGAGTATCCAAGTTAAGAACATTGTAGAATTCTGAAAGAGTATGTTGACATTGAATTTAAAAGATCATTATATTGCTGCCATTGTATGGTTGATTGCTCCATTAGCAACATAGTACTGTGGCACTGAGGAAGCCTTAGAATCACACAAGTGTTTCCTATGATTTGGAGAAGAATTTTTACAATGTTAATGGAGCAGCTGCTAGAAAGAAGAGAAGTGGTTAGCAAGCCTGTCTCTGTTTATAGTTAGAGTTGTTAGCCCAAGTCAGGTCGTGGGGTTAGTTTAGGGATTTGATTTATTTGTTATTTTTCTTAGTATGAAATTAGTTGGAGTCTTTGAGCTGTTAGGAAATTAATTAGCATGGTTGTCATGGCGTCCCCTAGGCGTCCAAGTGCCCTTTTCAGCTTTACTGGAAGGGCGCCGCCTAGGTGCCTTGTTTTTTCCCTCCTCCAATGCCTAGGGTCACCTATGTGCCGTGACAAGTGTAACAGTTTCAAATCTGAGACAATCAACAGTAAGAAGAACTGTGGAGAGAGAAGAAGAAGAGAAGATAGGCAGCAACACACTACAGAGAGGAGATAGGGCAGCAAAGCACTACCGATTGGAGAAAGCAGTGAAATACCCCAATCAGTAGTCACAAGTATACTATATAATGTAAATTAAACTACAAAGGCAATAATACCCTCACACATACGCACCCCTACTAACTGTACCAAACATCAAATAAAACTAAACCACAAAGGTATGACAAGCATACCCCTGTGGTAATACATAATAAGCTACTATTAACACTACCCCTCAAGCTAAAGCATAAATATCACTCATGCCCAGCTTGGATCATCCTTTAGAGAAAAAAAAAAAAGAAAAGGCAGAAATGATGCCTTGGTAAACATATCGCCCAATTCCAACCATACTAACTCAGCTGCAGTATGAGTCATAGCCATGGAACTAAAACTCTTGAGTTCGAGATCTCGGTTTTTCCCAGGGTCGAGACAAGATGGCATACATAACAAAAAATGCAATATCTTGTCAAGATCTCGACCCAAGATCTCGGGTCGACCCAAATCTCAACCCAACTCAGCTTATAAAACTTCCAGATCTCGAGATATCTCGACTTGTCTCGAGCTATCTTGACCAAGAGACTGTCCCATGAGCTGCTGCCTCTGGTTTTTCACCATTTTTGAGCTGGATTTCGTCGGAAAAGCTGCTGCCGGCATCATTCAGCTACACCACAGCAAGATTAGTGCATGATTTGTGGTTCTTCAAATCAATTTCTTCAAACTTTTGAAAAGTAAACCATTTTTTTCCCAAAAAAAAAGGTTTAAACCTTGGTTGATTCAAGTTAATTTAATATATGTTACATAACTTTAGCCGATCTATCACTTTATGGGATTATAGATGTAACATGTTAAACAGAATGATGTATTGTACACTTTAACATTTCTAATGCTTATTTAATTTGGTTTACATTAATTGAATGTTTTGATTGCTTTCTATTACTAAATTATGTGTAGATATGGTATTTTAGTACGTTGTTGCCTACCAACCTAGGGTCCGAAGTGAAACTCCTATTTGGACTTTGTTTTTGCAAAATCAGATAGTGCCTTCGTGTTTAAATGACCTAAAATAGGTTGCGTACCAAGTTTCAGACCCAAACTAAGTCTAAAACCCACCGAAACCAGCCTTCAATTTTTTTTTAAAAATGCACCAACTCGACCGAGATCTCGAGTCAACTCGGTTTTTCCCAAGGTCGAAACCTGGTCAAGTTCTGAGTTTTAGTTCTATGGTCATAGCTTAGCACTCCACTTCAACACTTGATCGCAACCATGGTTTGTTTCCCCAGAGTACTTTTAAGATAACGTAAAATCTGACAAGTTGCTTCCCAATGAGCCCGTTTGGGCGTCTCAATAAACAGACTGATAACTCCAACTACAAAAGAAATATCTAGTCTAGTTACTATAAGATAAATAAGCTTTCCCACAAGCCGTTTGTATTGATGTTTATTTGTAAATTACCATCATTAGCCCCAAAATTTTGATGTGGATCCATAGGTGTATCAACAGGTTTAGAAATTAACATCCCAGTCTATGATAGAAGATCCAACACATACTTCCTATGAGAAAGATATACACCTATGCTACTCCTCACAATCTCAATCCCCAAAAATTACCTGAAAACTCCAAATCTTTCATCTGAATATTCTTTCATAAATAAGACTTAGCCTCATCAATGAATGTCACTAACAAAATGATCGAATTAAGGCTGGGTCAATCCACACTGAATAAAAACTATGCTGAATTTATTAAACCAAGCTTTAGGAGATTGTTTCAGACCATAAATTGCTTTATGCAGTTTGCACACTTTACCAGTATTCTCCCCCTAAGCAACATATCCAGGAGGTTACTCCATATAGACCTCCTGGAGCAAATCACCATACACAAAAGCATTTTTAATATCAAACAAATACAACGGCCAATCAAGATTAACAACAATAAAGATAAGCACCCGAATAGAACTCAATCAAGCACAAGGGGAAAAGTCTCAAAATAGTCAACACCATACATTTAAGTGTACCTTTTTGCCACCAACCAAACCTTAAGCCACTCAACAAAGCCACTGGGGTTGTACTTGATAGTATACACCTAACGACACAACATGACCTTACCTGGAGGGAGATCAACCAATGTCTATATCTTACGAGGAGTGATCTGCCATGGCTTGGGTATGGAGCCGCCTTCTTCGAATCAAGAGAACCTCAACATTGGAGGTGGTGGGGGAAACAATTATATAAAGACAATAAGGAAGGATATTTTGGCGAAAGGAGGAAAGATGCTGACAATTATATAGCGTCACTAAGTCATCGTCTTCTACCTCGCGACAAGAATAGGGAGCGGTGAACCAGATCCACTTAAAATTGAGGGAATTCTCTCCATAATTGTTTAAGGCGATGGAAAGGACAAAAAACCAAGTCGACACCAACAAGGCGACAAGGCGTCGCCTAGGCAACCAAGGCAACACCAAAAGACAAGGCGAGAGAAAGGCGTTGTCTCCCAATTAAAGTGAATTTTTAGGATTAGGTAACTAATCCAATGATATCTCCAAAACCCAACCAACAATCAGTCAAATAAGAAGTCTGAAATTTAAAAACATCTACCTGAATCTAAGCTTGGTATTAAGAAAAAAAGTTGCAGGCTTGGTTCTCATCACAGGAGGGATCTTAAGGGTTGAAACTCAAGGGTTTTGAGTCGCTTGGGGTGGAGGAACTCACACCCAAAATACCACGTCAAATGGGATCGAATATGATAGATCGACCAAATACTTATGGGCTGTAACTATCTTCCAAAACAGAGCACAGTAGCAAAACAGAAATAATAGAAGAAAAAAAGGAAGGGAGGGTAAAGAAAAGACCATACCTGATTAGGAGAATACAGATGCGATTCAAACCAAGACTATAAGAGGAAGGAGAGAGAAAGCACTCAAACAAACTTGCACAACAGCAACACACAATGTAGCAAAATTATTCCAATCCAACAGCATATCTCGGAGAGTGTTTACAAATATAAGGGAAAGAAACAAAGACTCCTAATCAGACTCTATTACTGAAAGCAACTCTAATTCATACTTCCTATGTTTCTATTGTTATCTACTTCTTAGAGAAAATAAAATCCAATAACATAAATAACACAAAGTATGCTAAATATCTCTACAAGATCAGCCCAACCTTGCAACTGCATCCCAGATGGTAGCCATGTGCCCCTGGAAGTCTGCAAATGCTGCTCAATCACTCATAGCAGTTCAACTTCCTATCTGAACAAGGATATACCAGTCATTCAAATAAGAAAAAAGAGAAAAAAGGGGAGTAACCACATAGCTCCATACATTATACACAGTCCACGAGCTAAACGTGTACAACATATTCTACTCCCCAATATTCTCTTTCAACTCCCTCAGCTCCTCTTTTAATGCAAGAGGCACAACTTCAGTGGAACCCATCGAAAGAGCAGTCATCACATTCCTTATTTGGTTATCAAACCAACTTATTAGATTATCCAGTTAGATGTTTTTTAATATAATACTTAATAAACATGATAATTTTGCAATAGGAGAAGATGGTTTGTTAGACAATCATAACGTGCAATGCTCTTCTACAGCTCCCTTGTCTCTTTCACAAGAAAAAAAAAAAAACATTAACAAAAGGAGAAAAAAAAATAAATAGAAGTGCTACTATCAATAAAAGGTTGGCAATCATCAAAACAAAATGGAGAACATTCTTGGAAGTAGTAGTTTACGGTATGAGACAACATGTTTATGAATTTCTCATTCTGCATACTAAACAACATTCTCATCTTAAACTGTTCAACTGAGTAGAAAATATTAGAACATACAATGAATTAAAATCAGAAGCACATACACTGGGGTTGGACGTTCGCATTGGCCGATTCCCCGGGCACAACATCTTGGCAATCTGAGAAGCTGTCCGTTTCTTGGTTTTATTCTTTTTGCGTATAATGGTGGGACCATAATATAGGTATGTGCGACCATACATGCTCGGTCGCCTTCGAAGCCGATCACTTGTGCGGACAGGCCTAGCCTCTGTCCCATCCCCTTTGCTGGAGTTCTTATGATCCATATGAAACAGCTAACATTGACAAATGTTTCCTTTCTAATTACACCTTGAGCAATAAAACTCCTAAATGGAGAAATATAAAAGATAGATGCAACAATAATCAAAAAATCTTGATAACAGCTCCAAAATCAAAGCCAAACAAGAAACATCAAAGCTCTGAACATTTATAAAATTAACCCTAGGTAAACCTAATAAACAATAATTCTACAAGATTAAATAGGAAACTGATAAAGATACACGAATTCATGATGAAGCATAGAACCAACGACAGTTTCAGAGACTGAGACTGAGACAGAAACATTACAAGAACCTCCCTGTTTGATCCAAACTTGTACGACCTCAAGAAATAAATAGTGATTGTAATAAAATTGGAAATTGAAATCAGTGATGCCTCTGCAAGGTATATCAATATTGACGTGGATAAAGGACAAAGAAGGAAATAAGGAAACAAACCTTAAACCAATTTCTTGATTTTTTTTTATGATCCATACAGAACAGCTAACATTGTTAAATATTTTCTTCTAATTACTCATGCAGTAATACATCTCCTACATGCATATATTCAAAAAGATAAAAAGCAGCAATAATCAACAGAACCAGATTACGGCTCCAAAACCAAAGCCATACAAGCAACATCAAAGCTCTGAAAATTTAAAAAGTGAAACCCTAAGTCTAACTAATTGACAATATTTCTACAAGATTGCAAAGAAACAGAAAAAAAAAAAATTCACAATTTCAAAATAACGCACGGAAAAATAACAGTTTCAGAGTCTGAGATAGATACTTCAATGACCTTCCTTGTCCGATCGTAGAATGTACGAGCTCAAGAAGTAAAAAGTTATTCTAATAAAATTGAAAATCGAAAAAAGTGATGTCTGCAAATTATATCTATATTTGCATGTATAAAGGACAGAAAAAGAAATGTAGGAACAAAGGAACTTACCTGCAACCACCATGAGGTACTAAGAACTGAAGTATGGATAAGAAGCTACAATGGAGAGAAAGAGGGACTTAGAGAATATGAGAGGGAAGCAGAGACGGAGAGAAAAAGAAAGAAGGGAAGGAGAGAGAACCAAAGAGAGCGAGCCAGAGAGCTCTGTTCGCTTCTCTAAGAACAGTGAAATGGAGTGCTTATAAAAAGAGGAACCTAAAGCCTTCTCTGGTCGGGAAGAGAACAGAATTACAGAGAGCACACGTGTAACTCTATAACTCGTGAGGAAAATATAAGTTCTTACTGGCTTATAGAGGGAAGATGTATATGAAAATTTTCATTTTGACGTGTAGCTTAATACATATTCATTAAAACTAAGCATTATCCAATTCAAAGGGTGAAAATATGAATTTGAAAAAAAAAACCCTTCGATTTCAGTTTTTTTTTCTTGGAAAAAGGTTTTGAGATTTGGATCATCTCCAATGAGCATCCCCGCCCATCAGTGCCCAATGAAGCATCCAAGGGCTGGGCTGCCGTGCACACATCCTAATCATTGGATACTTCATTGGGCACTCATTGGGCGACCCCCTCTTTGGAGAGGATCTTGATCATAGGTTTCGGTAATAAAAGGCCACCAAGCTCACTAGTGGTACCAAACAGCTCCATGACGATAGGCCACAGGCCAGATTTGGTTCCTCTGCAAGGAGTTCATAGCCCTGGGAGTGCCTAGGGACGCATCCAACGGTTGGGCTGCCTCACACAAATCCTGGCGTGCACCAAGTCAACACGCCAGGATGTGTATGCGGCAGCCCAACCGTTGGATGTGTCCCTGGGCGATGGACTCCCTAGAGAGGAGTTGGATCCCCACAAGCATCACTCGTGGCAACCAAATAGCTCCATTCTTCTTCTGTGTTTTTTGTTTTTTTATTCCAAGTGAAACGGTTCCTTCATTTAAATCATTGAAGACAATATTTTTGTCATCTATGAATCTAGAGACACAAAAGAAATTAGGCATTAAGCTTAGGGATAACTATTTATAAAGAGGTTTTCAACTAATTTTCTTTTTAACTTTTTGTCATAAAAAACAAATATTAATTTTTTATGTTAAACAATATGGGTCGGGCCTATGGGCGCCCACTTGGGGCAGCTGCGAGACCCACAAACCCACTAGGGTTAGAGGAGGTGGGCCACATGGTGGTCCCCCCACCACTTATATATAATGAGTAAGAGAGGGAGGCTGCGTACAACAAATTGTCGCAACCCTCCCTTTCCCCTATCTCACGTTCTCTCTCCCTCACACTCTAGCTCTCGTCCTGCTCTCTCTGTGTTGATCACGCCTTTGTGCGTATGTGTATTGCTTAGGGATTTCATCTTGTTCCCTTGGATTTAGAGTGTGGAATCTCCATTAGAGAAACCTAACGAGTTTGTGGATCATTGTGAAGCTTATGACATCAGAGTTCGTGCGGATCGACGCGTAGGGCAACTGGATCGTTTCCATTGCCTAGAAATCAACATCGAGGTAATTCTAGACCCAAGTTATTTCTATTTAATATTTAAGAACTTAAATAAATAAAAAAACATTAACAAATAAGAGCTCTAGCAATAATATAACGTATTATACAATCGGATGGACTTTAAGAGGATTCAACATAGGGGTGCAACAATATTGTCATGAACTCAAACACCTATACTTAGTGAGGCCCATGACACCAGATTTGGTAGGGACCGCATAAGGAAAACTTGATATTCATTTATGTATTTATCAATGGAGCAAGCAGCTCAAAATCGTATAAAATTTTAAATACTTTGATCACTACATAAAACCGTCAACAGCGAAAAGTCCTACAGAATTAGATGGGGTACCAAACATAAACTTCTTAACCATTACTCCCATAAATCCCCAACTAATACTATCATATAGGGAAGTGACACTTGGCATCTAAAAACAGCCTAGAAATAAAACACTACATCAACAATACATTCTTAACTATTCACGACCTTATGTACACCAAAAATAGCAAAGATCTGACCCTTCAGTTGGTCTTTTCTTGCTCTGCAATTAAGTTTCCTTTGTTTTTCAAACCTTGATCTCGATGGGGCAGGGAAGGGGTATGACTCAACAGTAGAGTGTCATCTTGATGTGGTGAAAGTCATCAGTTCGAGCCTAATTATCTCTAAACTCAATGTAAGTTTTTCTATTTTGACTTGCTCCCCCGTCGTGATTGAAAGTTCATACAGTTATTGTTATTATTTTCAGCTGAATGGACCAATTAAGTGTTAATTAAGGTATACACATTCTACGTCTGAATTTCTATTTTTAGCTGAATGTGTGCGGTTATCATTCTTTGGCCATGGATCCAAGTATGCCACAACTGCTCTTCGTTTTTAGATCATTGTATGCCTATTGATCTCCATGTCTTATAGTATGTGTATCTTTCTTTCAATGGTGTTAGAGCCAGTCATGGAGATTGATGGACTGCAATTTTTTTTATTCTTTGTTTATATGGCTTGATGAATAATGAATATAAAAAAATGGCGGCCATGCCGGAAGCCATGGCTACAAAATTTCACCGCTTGCAAAGCTAGCGTGTTTTCAGCCTGCCAAACCCTTCTCTAATCTCTCGAATTTGATGGTAACCAATCGTTGGGCTGTAGTTTGCCGGATTTTGGGGGGCTTCCGGTGGTGGCCTGATTTGGCTATTGCAATCGAGAGAAAAAAATCGGTTGATATATGTGGCTGCAAACCCTTCCTCAAGGCGGTCGATCTTTTCTTGGACCTTCATGTCTATAATGGGTATTGACATTGCTCTGTTCTCTACAACCACCATAACGGCATAAACTCTTCCCTTTCTCCTATTGTTCACAAATTGAGTTATGTTACATTCTATGTGTAGAAATCTATATATTTTCCGTTAATGTTATTTGTTTTCTTTTTGTCTGCCATTGGTGATGGGACACCTGAGTGAAGCCCAAGTGAATTTTTATCTGTTGTTGTAACTGGAGCGCTGCTGTGCGCATCGTGCAGAGGCCATGTGTGCACAGTGGGCCCCACTGTGCACACATGGTCGCTGTTGCGCCGCACGATGCGTATAGCAGCGCTCCACTTACAGCAGCGGATAAAGGTCCAGCCCAAGTCGGAGGAAGAGTGCAGTGTGCATGTTCTCTTTGGGCATGGTACATTGTCAGGCAATCTTCGTTACTCTCCATCAGAGTTTATCGAGCACTGATCGGATGCCTATGGCGAGCTTGGTATGGGACTTCATCTCTAGAAACTTCAACGCCTCTTCCAAGTTGTTTTTCTTCTTCTTACCCTTTCTCTTCACTCCGTAGGTAAGAGAAAAATACTTTTTTTTTTTGTCGGTGTTTTCTTTTTGGTAAGTGAAGAATGCCTTTTAGGAAACTCCTTTTTTAAGAAATAAAAAAATAAAAAAATAAAAAATAAAAAATAAAAAACCATCTTAAAGATATAAAGATTTAAGGGATTCGACTCCTCTCTTGCGAGTCCAGTGCCGAGAGAGTGCCCAATGAGGCATCCAACGGTACTGGGCTGCTAGGGGCATGGGGATGTGTGGGCCTGGTGCACATCCCGACACACCCAACAGCCCAGCATCATTGGATGCCTTACTAGGCACTCCCTAGGCGCTTGTAGGAGAAGAGCCTGATCCCCATGAAAGTGACGAAGTTGGTATTTTAAAAGTAATAGTCAATGGGACCCACTGAAAGATCTCTTCTGATATTTATTGGGCATGTCTAATTTCATGAAACTATTTAAAGGGAAATACACACCAAGAGAGAAAGAGAGGAAGTTTTAGGTAGTGTGATCATGGCCATTAAGGTAGGTGGCTAGTTGGAAGATACAACAACTATACATGTTGTTCATCACATCGATCAATCTAGAGTTCTGCAGTGAGTGTCTTTCAATTCCATCTTCATGTGTCTTTACACCATGTCCTTGCAGATAAAAATTAATAATAAGAGAAAAAAACACATTGTAATGGGACTTATTTTAAATCACCATGTTATGAGCTTTCTAAAACTCTGTTAGGTTTGGATTTAAGTTTCTTAAGTGATTTTTATTTGGGCTTGGGGGTTTAAAAACTTGTGGGCTTATCTACTTACTTCCATCATACTTTTTAATGAAACCCAATTATGAAGCCTAATAAATGGATCATAAACTGTTTATGTAAGTGAAATCAGAAATTGTTTGGTTTTGATTTAATTTATTGAAATGATTTCTAAAATCTGGTTATGGTTTTTTGTGATTTTGAGTCAACCTAGGGTATTTGACATGCTCTTCAGTGCCATAGAGTCTATGACATCCAGTTTTGTCATGAAACATTGCATATAGCCTATTTAACTCCACATGATGATTTATAATGCCACGAGAACATCAATTCTTATGAAATTTCTTTGAATTTATATACCATATGTGTGTTTAATATAATTTTGCTAGAAATTCATTGAAATAATATGGACCATTTGCTGTCATAAATATAGGTTTATGATTGCTAAATTTTAATGTTGCCACATATTGATTGTTAGGGTTTATAGTGGGTCGCTTTTGTAGCCTTAGGCTACTAGAATGTTTCATTTCAAATGCTGAAATAATTCACCTTGTTGCTTGCACTTAAATCTTAATGCTTGGCATTAGTAGCAATCCTTGTCAGTGGAGTTTAGGGATGTAAATGGATATTCGTAAATCCGTATTCGATCTGCGTTCGTATCCGTTTAGGAGAATCTGAATCCGTCTGAAACTAATCGGATACGAATATGATAATCCCCCTATCCGACCGATTATTATCCGATTCGTTTAACAGTCCGACGGTAATAAAATATCTGAAATATAACTCTGTGTTTGTCTAACCTTCTAAGTTACTTTATTGGATTTTGTTATCTTATTTTTATAAATTTATAAGTTAAGATAATCTGATTCTTTTTCTAGATTTGCTATTGGTATATATATATTGTTTTATGCAATGTGATACATGGAATTACATATCTATTAAAAAATCAAAAGTAAAAAATGTAAGAAAATAAAAGACTAAGAAGAGTAGAAGAAAGGGTAGTTACTGAACTCTCAAGTCTCAACCCTAATCCTCATCATAAAAACGGCAAATATGTTAACAGATAGTCGAAAAATCGTATTCGATCCGTATTCATATCCATTTAGGAGAACCTATATTCAAAAAATCACTATCCGAAAATTATCTGAATCCGTCCAAAAATCGATAGGATATTCTTTGAATCCGTCCGAATATAATCGAATACGAATATGATACTGCCACTATCCGACCGAATTCGATCCGTTTACATCCCTAGTGGAGTTTCATGATTTGAGTGATGATGTTTCCACTCAGTGGGCTAGTTGCTCAAATTGTGATATCGCTATTGTAGACACTAAATTTTGTCACCTTGTAAGTATGTTAGCAACGATGATTAAAGCCCGACTGCTCGAGTGATGACTGTACAACAAAAAATTACCATTTTACCCCTACCCCATTTTTTGTGACTAGACTGTCCCAACTAGAGCCAAAACCCTTAGGATAACCTTATTTAATCATTTTTACGTCCACATATGAAGTTCCACCCAAATCCGGTAACTTTTGTGAAAAATGAATATTTTATCCTTGGTGTATTTCTCGATATCCGAGCCGTTCGATTTGACCTGAATTCATTTGGACGACCTTATTTGGTCATATTGAACTTTCATGTAAAGTTTCAACTTTTGAAACAAGAATCATTTTACCCCTTACACGGTCCTTAGTATCCTTGCACGTGAAATTTCGTGTAAATCCGATACCATTTGGGCCTTGATCAGCGTGAAATGACATTTTTGCACTTTTTTGGATTTCTATGCCATTTTTGGCAAAAATCTGGGCACATCAGCCATACAGATAGAAAGTACGCATTGAGGCCTTCGTGGTGATATGTGGGGCGTCAAAATTGGCCACCCGGTTTGGGAGATATTAAAGTTTGAACATGGAGCTTTAAAATGGAATCTTAAAATATTTTTTCAAAGGAAAAATTCGGGTTAAACTGGTTGACCCAAGACGGGTTGAACCGAGTCGAGTCAAACCGACCTGACCCAGGCTAGTTGGATTGTGGGCATGCCACTAGACCCACTTCCACACACTATGCATGAATAGTGCACACCGTCCAAACTCCCCTATTTGGTCCGCTGTCGACAGTCCTTTTAGTCATTTTGACAAACAACTAGTGGGCTATAAATAGCCCGCCTTGGAACTCATTTTAGAGGAGCTTTGATAAGTGATAAATTCTGGATAAACTTTCTCTGGAAATCCCTTGTTGCCTTCTTTCAATACTCCCCAGTCTCATCCCCAAACCAATTATAGTTTATGAGAAAATATTAGCCAAATAACCGCCACTCGCAACATTTCATTGTTTCTAGCCACCATTTCAAATAGTGATTTACCCTACTTTGGTGGACTTCCCCAGTTATTGGGGATCACCTATACTGAGCCTAGCTCCTTCCACATATCTAGGGTAAGTTTTGTATTTTTTTTATTTATTTTCTATTTGTTTCGATTTTTATAATGAAAATGGTCTGTTGTGAGAAATGTGAGCTTAAAAAATAGTTAATTTGTTTCTAAAATTCTATAAATTATATGATGTCTCTCACCATGCTTGATGTTCACTAATTTATCAGAGATCCAAATCCTCTATTTTTTAGACATTTATGCTCCTGTGGAGTTTTTAGTTTTTTGCAACAGTGGGACCCATAGGATGGTATTTGGGTTTGGCCACTGACAAGGGTGTAAATATCATGTTTAGCATGGTATATCACTTCTTTGGTTTGGGCTGATTCGGACTTGTGATATTTATTTTGTATTCTCTTCTTTTTAATCAATGAATTTACATTCTAGGAAACATGAAGAATTAAAGAAATGCAAGAAAATAATAGAATGTTCTTTATATTATGTTTAAATTTTTAGAGTCATTAGCCAATGTCTTTCTTGCTTAAATGATTTTTGTATGTGTTTCTCATGTATGCCTTTTTCACTAGGGGTATAATGGTAATTTTATAAAATAAAAATTGAAAAAAATCAGAATTTATTTTCAACACATACTGTTTTAAATTGTTTTAAAAATTTTTCATGTGCATACATGCGTATCATGTGTCATAACCATGCATAAAAAATCATTTTTGTCTCGGGGGTATTTGGTAATTTACCAAGTGCAGGCCCAAAGTAACACTCCAGTAACCTTATTTGACATATTTAATAATATTAGGATGTTTAATTACATATCAAATACTTGATATGACTTAAAAGTGCCGGTCTAGCACTTTTACCATTTGACCCTTTAGGGGTATTTTGGTCATTTTGTGATTGAATCATGTTTAGGGCCCCAAAAATATTCTTATCACTTTCTTTGCATGTTTTAACATCCATAAGCATGTCTTAAGCATAAATTTCCATTTTCATGAGTCTTTCATGCATATTGCCCTAATAGGGGCAAATTAGTACTTTTTACCATTTTGTGTTTTTTAGCATTGTATATATTTTAATGATTCACAAGCATGTTGTTAATGATTTTTAATCATGTTTTAATCACTTGTGACATTTAAATGTGATTTTATACATTTATACATATTTTGGCCCTCTAGGGGCATTTTCATAATTTTACCATTTTGACCCTTAAGCCACATTGTCCATCAAATGATTGTCCGTATCCATGATATAATCGTATACTTAGGGTTTTATTATGTATAGTTTATCATGTTTTTACCAGAGTTAAATTTTCTAACTTAGATAAAATACATCAATTAGATTAATTAAGATGTATACTGTACATATTCACCTAACTTAGGGGTGGTAATTAGGTTGAAAGCATTAATCTTAATCAGTCTAATTAGGTCCATATATTGCAACAAAGATAATCAAAATCTTAAAAAAAAAATAATTTAACTAGATGCATAATACGTATAACACAACAATATACAACAGAGTTTGGTCTAGGAGGACCAACCATCGGTCGAGTGCTTGCTAGATGCCTATTATCTTCCCAACCCGTAATCTGACACTTACCCAGAGATCTGAAGCAAACCATCCATTGTGTCATTAGAGTTAATTTAGTATTCCTTCGGTGAAGGAGGGGCATCATTTGTGGGTCCTAGACCCCGATCTAGGTGGCGACTCCCTATCACATCACAACAACATCGCCTCGTGCCACCCACTCGCCCGCCACAGGTGCATCCAGGTCGGATTGATTTTCATCTAGTGTACCTACAAATGTAGATAGTGTTGTTGTATGGATTACAGTTAAGGAAATCATATGGCGAACGAAGTGCTCTTGCCCCCACATATGAGTCTTTGTTTAGTCGATTTCGCTTAACAGTGTGAGGGTGACGTTTTGGGCTTCACAACTTTGGGGGTTCTTGTCTTGCTACCACAGATGATGAAATCTTTTGAGCGGTGTTGTTTCAAGCTTCTCGCCTTGCATGTGAAATAGCCTATTGCATGTTGACGTTACTTGCCACCACAGGTGTGATCACAATGACACGGGATCTTTCCCCAGCTTAGTTTCCTCTACTTATTGAAAATAAGATTGGGATAAATTTGATTAATGGCCCAATGAGTCAGATTTAATTTCTTTTGAAATATTGATATGTCTTTTGTTCTTGCATATTATATGTTTTGGTAAATATTTGTGATTATGTTTGCCAACTTTGACTTCCCAATTGTCTTCCATTAATATCTTGAATGGTTGTTCCAATTTTGAAGAAATGAACAACTTCTTTAATGCATATCTGGCTATTATGAGAATGGACTTTTCTCTTAGAGTTGATGAGCCTTCCAAGCCAGTGTTTGATCGCTCTGTTAAAGCTAAGGCTCTTATGAAGAGTGGGTGGAGTCAAATTGGTTATGCATGTTGATCATGAAACACATTATAGTTAAGACAATCAAGAAAAGTGTCACTCTAATTGAGACTGCTAAGGAATTTCTTGCACTTGTAAACAAGAAATTCACTATTCATGATGAGGCTGACAAAAGCACTCATATTGAGATGTTTACATCTAATTGTTATGATGGTGTGAGTGTAGTTTATGGTTGTATCTTCAAAATGACTATGTATGTCAACAAGTTGTGTGAAATGGGGGTGAAAATTCCAATACGTTCTTTGTATGACAAATTAAGCGGTCATTTCCGTCTAGTTTGATCCTCTTAAGACCTCCTATAATGCTCAAAGTTAGAATGGGGACTTGAAGAGATGACCTCTATAACTATACAAGGAGTGGAGATTTTAAGGGAAAGTGTAACTTCTATAGGAAGGTAAGACCAAAAAAAAAAAGAATAATTGTTTTGATTTTAAGAATTGTCTTGAAAAATAAAGTTACCCTTACAGTTGTAGTATGTTTTGAATCAAATCTAGTTGTTGTTTCTTCCAGATACTTGGTATGTGATAATGGTGCAACTATTCATATTACGTTTTCCTTACAATATTCAGAAGCAAACTAAAACCAAATGAAGGAGAGAAGACTAAAATTGAATGCATAAAATAACTAGATTATATTTAGCTTCGGGCTTTGTTTTAGAGTTGGATGTTATTTATTTAACAAGTTCTTGTACCCATGCCTTTACTGCAATCGTCTATAATTATTCAAATTCATAGAGAACATGTAATTGTGCCCATTTAAGAACTTATGGAACTTGCATTGGTATAGCCTACACCCCTATTTATTAATGAAATACAAGATACGCCTGTAGTTGGGGTTCCTTTGAGGAGATCAGAAAGAGCTCATAAGCCAACTATATCTAATGCTTATGAGTTTATCTGCAAGAGCATGAATTTGATGTTGACATGAATTTTGATCAATTTACATTTAAATAGGTTGTCAATAGTCCAAATTCTTTGAAATAGATGGATACCATGAATGATGATTTAAATCTGTGGTTGTTAATGATGTATGAGATTTGGTTGAATTGCCCGAAGAGAGTAGACCAATTGGTTGCCAATAGATTTTCAAATCCAATTGTGGTGTCAAAGGTGAATTGAGCGATATAAAGCTTGACTTGTAGTCAAGATTCTCAATCAAAAAAAAGGAAGAAATAGATTACAAGGAAAATACTATAGACCAGTGCAACTATACCAAGATAAGTGGGAGTAAATTTTATTTCCTTGCGCTTTATGTTGATGATATCCTTTTTGCGAGCATCAATGTTGATCTTTTACATGAGACAAAGTAAATAATATCTAGCCATATTGATAAGAAGGATCTTAAGCCTTTCTTGTTTTGGGGCATTCAGATACATTGTGACAGACCCTGTGGCATTCTGAGTTTGTCTCAAAAGGCTTTAAGGTTACGATTTTCCATCCTAGGACTTTGCACTATTGATTCTTCATCTAAGCCACTGAGGTTGTTATGTGACAATTCTACTGTAGTTCATTTATCTCATAACAACAAGAATATTTTAGGCTCCAAGCATATTGATGTTAAATACTTCTTTATTAGAGAGAAAGTCCATGAGTCACAGGTTTTCGTAGAGCACATTACTGCAGATAGCATGATTGCTGATCCACTAACTGAAGGGCTTAACCCCTAATATCTTTCATGAGCATGTTACTAATATGAGATTGATTAGATCCTTTGATGCATTTTGTTAGTGAGAATTTTCTTGTTTATGTAATCAGTCAACTGACATCTAGTATCTTGATTAATTTTATTCAAGAGATTATTTATGCATCATTTTTGTTTATTACGTGTGCATACTTGGATATTTGTCTCCTTCAGACTATTGAGGCTATGCGGTGTATTTACTTCTTTTAGTAACTGAAGTCTTTTGAAAATACACACATTATTTACTAATAGAGCCTCATTTAGTTTCGAGGGGGTGCTACCGTGCTAGTGATTTGGGCCATTTTGACCAAGTACCAAATGAGCTTCATTGGGTGAAGCATTCGCGTTTATATGACATTTATTGGTGAGATCTTAGTATTTGTCTCATTGGACTTATTTAGTTTTGCAACCCAATCCAATTTGGAAATAGTTATATTGATCACTATTTCATATAATTTCTATACCACACTTTCATACTGTACAATCCAAGTTGGTGAGATTATAAGCACTTTGATGAGTTTGGTCTCATCTCGTTTTAGATATGATGATCCGTATGGTTGGGTGTTTGCAGTTTCATTTGGACCAAGGCATGTTGCTTAAGGTGTATACTCCATACAATACTTTTGTTTGTGGCCACATTCGTCTAATCCGGAGAGTCATTTTAACAAAATGTTTTTAAATCTAAAACTTGTGACATAAGCTCCCCAAGTAGGAGATTGTAAGATTTCCTTTAAGGTGGGTTATCATAGTCACCTTTCTGGTTTTCAAAATCGGATTGGTAAGTGTTGACTACTGCGGAGTTGGCTGGCTTAGTCCAATAGTGGAAAATGATCACATATGGAATATTGGACTAAGATTTAGCACACCTTAACGTCTTTGCGCTTATCCCTCCTTCTGTTAACAGATGACCTCACGTTCTTTGTGAAGGCCAACTCCGAATTTGTTATGGCTAGCTTGGGTATCTTAGATGAGTTGGCGACTTTTTTCAGGATTGCACCTAAAAAACAGCAAAATCCTCCATTATCTTAGGAGGAACAATCCATTCTAGCATACTGCAACATTTGGAATTGACGAAATATTCAGATACCAAACTTCCTATTAGTTATCTTGGTGTACTTCTGATTTTTGGAAAATTAGCATTGGCAACTTGCACTCCAAATTTGGACACAGTGAGACGAGACTTGAAGGATTGAAAATTCATTTCTTAGCTTATGTTGGTTGTCTACAATTGATAAATTCGATTCTTCAAGGGAGCTATATCTACTGGTCCGACATATTTGGTATACTCGATAATATGATTTGTAAACTTGAATCCATGTTTTTAATTAAAAAACAAACTTGAATCCATATTCTGGAATTTTCTTTGCTCAGGCCCACCAAATCTAGAGAGGAAAATACAATATATTTCTTAGGACCTGATTTGTACACCTATAATGGAAGGAGGTTAGGCATCAAACACATCAAAGACATAAACATGGGGGGAAAATCCTCTCCAATTCCCTAAAAGTGCAGTGCAGTGCGGTTTAGGGCTGAGAGCTTGACACATGGAAGATGTTAAATCCAACGATACCGAGCTCGAGAAGAAAAAAAAAAAAAAACTAGGTCAATCGAGCTCGGCGCCGTTGGATTTAACATCTTCCACGTGTCGAGTTCTCAACCCGAACTGCACCGCACTGCAATTTTAGGGAATTGGAGAGGATTTTTTTGGATAAACATGGTGGGCATCGTGAAACTTTTGGAATTGACTGGATATTCAGATACCAAACTTCCTATTAATTATCTTGGTGTACTTATTTCAGGAAAATTAGCTTTGGTGGATTGTACTTCAAATTTGGACATGGTGAGACGGAGGCTTGAAGGATGGAAGACTCATTTCTTATCTTATGTTGGCTGTCTACAATTGATAAAATTAGGTTCTTCAAGGGAGCTATATCTACTGTTCCGGCGTATGTGGTATCCCCAATAATGTGATTTGTAAACTTGAATCCATGTTCTGGCATTTTCTATGGTCAAGTCCAAATCTAAAGAGGAAAATACATTATGTTTCTTGGGACCTAATTAATTTGTAAACCTAAAACGGAAGGGGGTTAGGCATCAAATACATCAAAGACATAAACGTGGTGGGCATCATGAAACAAATCTAGTGGATAACCTCCGGAAGGAGAAGCCTTTGGGTGAGGTGGGTTCAACATAGATATCTAAATAATGATTCTATATGGACTGAAACCCATTCAAAATTGTTCATGGGTTTGGAGGAAGATATTAAAATATAGAGATAGAGCTGAACCATTTGTTCACACTCTTATTGGTAATGGCAGAAATGCGAGATTATGGGTTGATAAATTCGGTTCTTCAAGGGAGCTATATCTACTAGATATGATGTTGGCTCTCATAGAATGGTTCTAGTTCATGACATCAGTAGGGATGGACATTGGAGACTTGGTCATGTTGTATCTGTGGATTTGAGGGAGGTTTGGCATGATCTTCCTAACATTTGTAAACTGCATCCGGGATATCAGGACTTGGTGGTTGAAAGGTACCTCTTCGGACCTCTTTACTACCATATCAGCTTGGGAGATTGTTCTTAATCAATCTTGACAAGTTGATTGGTCTAATGTGGTTTGGTTCTCATGGCAATATTTCTCGACATTCCTTAACTACATAGAGGGGGATTGTAAACGCTTTATCAACCAAGGGTCAGCTCATTAGAAGACATGTTGGAGTGAAACCCTTTTGCGTATTCTGATGTGCAGGTTTTGAAAGTAGAGATCATCTGTTTTTTGAATTCCAGTTTACTTCATGTATTTGGGGGTACTATTCAACTTAGTACCTTAAGTAGGAAGCAAATTCGGAATCTTGAGATATTCAAAAATAAAACAAGGACCAAACCTCAATTATGTGTTGCAATTAAGGAAGATATTCAGATCAGATGTAGTTCTCTTGCTCCCTTACTGTTGCATGGATGCCAAAACACATATATATTGCAGAACTTTGGGATATTCAAATTACGTGGCTCACTCCACTTCCAAAATCATGTTCCTGGTTTCTCTCCCCTAGAGATGTTAATGCTTGATGTTGTGACGGATCGCTGATCCAAGACAGAGCTTCTTATGGAGGTCTGGTTCGTGATGATGGTGGTGCCCCTATCTTTGCTTTTACAGGAATTGATAATAATGGATTTATTCTAACCATGGAGATGCTCGCCATATATAGGAGTAATGTGTTGTGTATGGAAAATAATCTGTCCAAGATTTCTATCAGATCCGACTCACAGTTGGTCATTAACATTTGAATAAGAAGAAATCTGGGCAATGGAAGGTGCAACATTTGAAGAGCTCAAACCCTTCACTTGAGAGACTTCATTGCTACGAGCTTCCATACATATATTCTAGTGATTTCACCAGGGCTTCCATACATAGATTTGCATTGGCTTGTAATTAAGTGGAAAGAAAAAAACAGACCCATCACCTTTCGGATACAGTGGTAATACATACACTGTTCTACTGATTCCAGGAAAGAGTATCATGTGTCACTGGATGAGAAGCAGTTGACAGACCCTCAATATGCAGGCTTCAGAGACTTAAGGAATATAGGCCTTCAAAGCTGGTCTGTCCCACTTTTCCTCTGTTAATTTTTTGGAATCTTCTACACCATGGTTCAGATCAAATCATAGGTCAAATCCCGAAAGCAGTATGCAATATGGAAACTAAGCACTTTTTTCTTGCCATCTCTGGATAATCTTTTGACAAATTGAAATTACAACAGGAAAAGTTTGATACTAATGGATACAGCTGAGGTAGATTGTAAAATTTAATAGATGAACCTATCTATTGGGTTAGAGGAGAGGGGGGGGGGGAGCCTATCTAAAGGACTGTTGAGTTTGCAGCACCACCCATTGAACTTAGGTAATCCAATCAGAAAATGTTTCACTTGTATTCAGTATTGAGTTATTTCTTGGATAGTATAGGTTACATAATTCTGGATTTTTGGGTTTTTGCCAAAATTGTTCCTATCAAAAGATTAAGAATGTCAAACCAGGGGCTTGTTCTTGATGCAAGGCTTCTTAAGCACTTTGGTTGGAAGGTCTAAGTTGAATGTATCAGTTTCAAATGTACATTGAGAAGAATTTCAAGGACAGACATTAGGTTGGATGAAGAATATGGATTTACAGAACTTTAGAACAGAGGTGACTAAACTAGCTATCAAATCTTTAGTACCTAAATTACACTTAAGGTATCGAAGATCGTTGTATCAGCTAGCTGTCAATACAAGAAGACATTGTACAGAAGATCGTCTCAAATACTTGGGTCCAATCTCTGGTGTGAAAGTTCTTGCTCTTCAGATTCAAGTTCTCTGATATTCTGAACTACTAGATCAACTGTTTTGGAAAGGTGGTTTGTATGTTCTTCGATATATTTCATATACATATGCAGCTGGTCACGACATGCTGCCAATTGTTGATTTGTACGATGCAGCTCATCAGATAACTCCTGAATTTTCCTATCTTTTTCATCCTACAAGAATTAAACAAATAACCTCACCCAAAAAGAAAAGTAAACAAAAACTAAACTTGGTTGGCATAAAAAGCATGTAATACAAGATAGTGATGGATACACAGAGCTAGAAATAAGAATCAAAGAATATTCAAAACACAAGGAAGTGTAGTATCCAACATGCATAAAAAAAGGACATTTTCGCTATTTATGACAGAAGAAAAATGCATCGAGGGGGACGTATCCACCAGTTACCAATCTGATAGCACCCGCCATGTTCAGTGTTCAAACAGAACTTTCTAGACATTTTTCCATTTTAATCACTAGATCTTTGACTATCAAATGGTTGCAACCTTTAGAAGATTAGGATTGTTCATGGAGTGTGTTTGTGCACCAGAAGCAGGACTTGGCTGACTTGTTTCCCAGTTCACCATCTAATGATGAGCGGTTAAAAAATTGTCATCCAGAAACTTACTTTTCACTGATAGAGATCCAATTATCTAAGACAGATGCATGCATTTTCTACCCTTACCAATAATGATTGCATTCCATTGATAAGACTGATCCATGATAGTCATTTTTGTCCCGTCTTACCAGGCTATGTTTGGTTCGGACTTCGACTCTGAATTCCGAGTTGAAATCAGAATCATGTTTGGAAGGTCCTACATTGGCTAAATTCTAATTCTACAATTTGGCCCAGAATTCAGTCAGAATAGGATTCGAGATTGCTTCTCAAATCCTAATCGTTTTCCTTGAGGTGGATTCTGGAATAGCCAGAATCCAATTCCAGGCCAATTCACGCAAGTGCTTCTACAAGCATGTGGGTCTAGTAAGGATACAATAGTCATTTGACCATCTAGAGCGGAAAAAAGCACAGAAATGAGAAGTCTTTCGATGCTTTCATCTGCCCAAACAGGGGCTCAAGCAAAAGATTTCGTCATCTTCATTGCAAAACTATCACCTCCTTTGCAACTCTCTCTCCCTCCCTCCCCCGGTTGCTTGCTGGATCTGTTGTATCTATGCCAAGACAGATTTCTTATCTGTTGACGAACTTGTGTTCGCAATGAACGGTTGCGATCTAGAATCGATATCTCAGAATTTTGTGCCACCAACTGTGATTCTCCGATTCTAACCATGTGAACCAGAAAATAAATGTGGTTTCCAAATGCAATTATGCCGAGAATTGAGTTAGAATTCCTGAATCCCAGAAGTAGAATCCTGACCAAACATAACTGAAGGTTTACACATTTGGGATTATTAAAGAATTTCAGTCCTATGCAAATATCATTTTTTTTTTCTTTCTTTTCACTATAATAATTGATAAAAAAAACAAAATGATACAGCTACAAGGCCATGTAGTTAGAATTGTCAAACCTGAAGAAGATGCATTAACTGACAAATTAATATCATTACACCAAACTTCAAAAATTGTATGTAAGAACAAGGGGAGGGGAAGGGGGAAGAATTCTCTGACACAGCATGGTGCTTGGTGAATTAACTCCACATAATGCAATAATCTATGTGGTAATCTGGCAATCAGAACTCAAGTCAACTAATACTTCAGAGAGGGGTCAGTTACACAAATCTTGCTTTGCTATTCAACTGTCTTCAAGGCCATCTTCGTAATCAGCACAAAGGCATTCATATATTTTATCACCACTTCTTCGCCATTAATATTCAGTCCACTCCTTGGTATTTGACTCCTCTATTCCGCATCAAATCACTCCTCCCAACAGGTACACTCAATGGCCTATGTTGCAAATGCTCATACCACATCAAACATTTCTCTTTCAAATGGTCTTCTATCAAGCCACTCCTAAATCATCTTGAGTTCTTTCACTTATTATTCTATCTTTTCTAGTTTATCCACTCCATCCATCTCAACATGGAATAGAGATCAGAACTGATAGAAACATAGAAATTTGCATGGAGGACGAAGTATGCCAGAGTAGGCAAGCTGCATGCTTTCACAAAATGCCTAGAGTGGTACTAGACAATAGACCTGGCCGGTCAGAACACCACCCAACAAGTGATCACAATAACTTTAGCAAACTCATAGCCTCATGAACATAAGACATTCTATCATTTCAATATTAATGGAAATCAAATGTTCCTCACATTTCAATATTTTGATGACTTATTTTTTGGGTCAAGTGCAACAAAAAATAATTAGATCCTTTCCCTTGTACTCTGTATTTCTTTTTCAGTGTGGTAACACCCTAGATGGATCTGATTGATTGGTATGAAAAGATCATCCACATTGGCCCAAGATTGTCTTGGCTAGACCCGAATGAATGAAGGATCAAAATCTGCTTGAAAGGGCCATGTCTACAGTAGATGCACCAAAGACAACTTGGTGGAGGGCCAGTTACAGAAGAGGAGCAATCTGAGAAGAAACTCAGAGTTGCATGGAGGGAGAGGAAACATACAACCACACACACACTCTCGTTGAGCAAACCCAATACTTTTCTATTCAATTTTGTGATTCCAATATTGATTACAAGGAATAAACGAAAATCAAAGAAGCCTAATTGGAATATGAAACTGAAACAAACTTGCAAACTCACTCTATCTCCTAATCCAACTCTAAGACTATACTAGCTATTTCTCTGTATCGAACTCAAAACAAATTGTAATCTATGAAACCAGAGAAGAGAGGAACAGAACTGCAGCCGCAACTTGTATTCATCCAATAATGAAGAAAATACAATATAAATAGGGATAGGGGCAAATCTGGAAAAGACCAAAATATAAAGCACATAAATCGAGACCCATAAGGGATCTTGGTATTATCGCCAGGCGCTAATCCCGAGACTCATAGATGGGTCCCACTCTATACTTCTAACACTCCCCCTCAAGCTGGAGCTTAGATGTCAATCATGCCCAGCTTGGTACAAATATAATCGATCCGCCCACTACCCAAAGGCTTAGTAAACATATCTGCAAGCTGCTCTCAGGTTCTGATATGACTTGGAAGAATTAGACCACTTTGCATCTTCTCACGAACAAAATGACAGTCAATCTCAATATGCTTCATCCTCTCATGAAACACAGGATTTGAAGCAATATGAACGGTCGCATGATTATCACACCACAGCTGCATGGGAACCAAGGTTTTAAAACCCAACTCAGATAACAATTGTTGTATCAACATCAACTCAAAAGTTAAATGTGTCATAGCTCTATATTCCAATTCAGCACTGGAACAGGCTACAACACTTTGTTTCTTGCTTTTCCAAGAAACAAGATTTCCTCCAACAAACGTACAATATCCGGTAGTCGACCTCCTGTCAACTGGAGAACTTGCCCAATCAGAATCTGAAAACCCCTCAACTCTGTTATGACTATGATCTTGATACACTATTCCTCTACCCGAAGCCTTCTTTTTTTTGGGTGAATAAAAATTTCATTACCAAAAGAGAGAAAAAAGAAGAATTACAAAGGCCTCAAAGAGGGAGAGCCAAGCCAGGCAGCCTAAGCGCTAGCCGGAGCAACCAAGGAAACATTTGAGAGACCCCAGGAATTAACAATGGTCCTGTTCCTAGGGGTGTCTATACAAGAAGAGGGGGGAAGTAAAGATAACTTTGCTTGAATTTCAAAGGAAATGGAATCCCAAATCTTTTGGAAAGGCCGAGAGTTGGAGGTCCATTTTCTCAAATTGAGCTCCATCCAAATATGGTTGAGTAGCACAAAAAGCCATCTTCCCAACCGAGTCACAAATAGTGGAGCCAGCAAAAGTCATATCAATCCAAATCCATTCTCTAGAGAAGGGAAGGATACATCTTTGAACAGGCCAGCATTTGAGGAGAACACCCTTCCAGATTGCAGCTGCGGTAGAGCATTCAAAGAAGAGATGATTCAGGTCTTCATCGTTGTTCCAGCAGATGCAGCAAGCACGAGGGACTGAGATCTGGCGGCTGCGGAGAAAAGCTTGAGTAGGGAGACAGTTGTTGAAGGCTCTCCAGGCTGTGAAGCAGTGCTTAGGAATGTGATGCTTGAACCAAAGTAGTCTATGCCAAGGGACCAAAGGGCCTTTCAGACGTATAAAATTCCAAGCAACCTTGGAAGAGAAGGAGCAAGAGCTGTTTGAGGACCAAGTAACACAATCACCTCTTGAAGTAGCCCTTCTAGTGACCAAGTGGAGCTCATTCCAGATAGGAGTGAGGATAGGGCCAGATATGGGGGGAGCCCAACCATTGAGGTCAAGAATATCCGCAACCAAAGAAAGCCTACGTAAGCCTGAGGAGTAAATGGATCTGGGGGTAGCCCGATGAAGCAAAATTCCCATAGGATGCCAGTTGTCAAGCTAGAGATAAGTAGACTGACCATCACCAATGTTGGAGCGAATGACTTGAAGGACCAAGTGACGGCTGGCAAGGATTTTCCTCCAAACCCACGAAGCATCAGATACAGCGGAGGCAGTCCAAATGGAATCATGGCGAAGGGGACCCGAGTAGATCCAATCTACCCAAATGCTCTTTTTTTTTTAGGCTATCTTCCACAGAAGCTTGATGATACCAGCTGAGTTCACTTCTTTAATACGATGAATGCCTAATCCTCCTTTCTTTTTGGGAAGGCACACAACAGCCCAACTCAAGGGATGAAGGAACCTTGAGGAGTCAGAGCCCTTCCAAAGGAATGAAGCCATAAGAGCTTTCAAAGCCTTGATAGTAGATTGAGGGAGCCCATAAATACCCGACCAGTAGATATAAGAGGTTTCCAGAACTGATCTAATAAGGACCAACCTGCCAGCATAAGATAGAAGCTTGCTTTTCCATAGCTGAAGTCTCTTCCGGATCATGTCCAATAAGGGAGTGCAGTGATGAGCAGAAAGCCTAGCAGGGATCAAGGGAATCTCCAAGTATTTGACAGGCAGCTGACCTTCAAGGAACCCAGAAATGGCTAGGAAGGCTGCTTTGTCAGCATCAGTAACTCCAACAAAGAAGATGAGGGTCTTGGAGGGGTTGATGCGAAGACCGAAGAGCTCTTTGAATTGCTGGAGATAAAGCAAAATAGTCTCTAAGGAGGCAATCGATGCCTTGGAGAAAATCATCAAGTCATCAGCAAATGCCAAGTGAGTGAGCTTTACGCCTTTACACTTGGGCATAGGAGAGATGAGCTGCTGGTCACTGCAAAGCTGAATCTGCCTGGAGAGGATTTCCATGGCAATAGTGAACAAGTAAGGGGAGAGAGGGCAGCCTTGCCGAATCCCCACAGAAGCTCCAAAGTACCCTGCCGGATTGCCATTTACCAAAACTAAGAACTTTGGGGAAGAGATGCAAGAACTAATCCAGTGAACAAAGGGCAAAGGAAACCCCATTTAAGTCAACACTTGAGCAATGTAGTCCCATCTTAGAGAATCAAAAGCTTTGTGGATGTCGATCTTCAGGAGCAGTGTCGAAGAGTGATTCTTCCTATCAAAGCCTCTGACAATATCATTACACAGAAGGATGTTATCAAAGATGTTCTTGCCAGGAATGAAAGCTGTTTGGTTATCACTCACCAATAGGTCCACCACACTCTTGAGCCTTCTAGCAAGAATTTTAGCAATGAATTTGTACAGCACATTGCAGAGAGCAATGGGCCTAAAGTCATTCATAGCAATTGCACCTTCCTTTTTGGGGATAAGGCAGAGGAAGGTGTGGTTGATCCCATTGACTTGATTGGGATTAAGGAAGAAGCACTCTATGGCAGCAACAAGGTCAACTTTGATGATGTCCCAAAGCTAAAAAGAATCCCATACTAAAGCCATCCGGGCCAGGCGCTCCATTGACCTTGAGAGAGTGAATAGCTTTCACAATTTCTTCTTCTTTGGGAATAGAACTTAGGGAATCCAAGAATTCTGGAGCAATGAACTTGTTGAGCAAGTGGTTAGGGATAGGAATATGCTCCTGTTGAGGCCCAGTGAAAATTCCTTTGAAGTGCTGAACTGCCATGTCCTTGATATCCTTAACTGTGTTAGCAACAGAGCCATCCTGCCGAGTGAGCTGAACAACAGAGTTAGAATTAACTCTAGCTTTCACAGACCGATGGAAATATGCAGAATTAGAATCCCCCAAATCCAGCCATTTGATTCTTGATTTTTGTTTGAGGAAGCTTTCTTCCCTAGCTAGCAATGAGGAGAGCTGAATAGAGACCTCTTTTTCTTCAATAGCAAGGGAGTCATTGAGCAAATCAGACTGCAACCTAGTTTGAATGGAAGCAAGTCTGTCTTTACAATCTTTAATTTGAAGAGTGATGTTGCCAAAGATGTTTTAGGTTCCAGTCCTTGAGGGCAGCCTTGACATTTTTGAGCCTCTTGGAGAAGGCTATGAGAGGGGTAGAGAAGGCAAGGACAGGCTTTTGCCAAGCTTCAAGCACAACTGGAAGGAAGGTTGGATGAGAGGACCACGTGTCAAAAAATTTGAATGGCTTGGGGCCAAAAGAAGTGAAGGGCTGGATAGCAAGAGAGATGGGAGAGTGATCAGAGATGCCTGGGTTCTCAAAAGATGCATGAGAGGAAGGGAAGGAGTTTAACCACTCTTCATTGACAAGAACCTTGTCTAATTTGCAGGCTATGCGACTGTTTCCAGCCCTTTTATTGCTCCAGGTAAGGGGGAACCTAGTCCATCCGAGATCATTAGCAGCTATATCTTCAATGCAATCATTAAAGGCATTCATAGCATCCTGGTGACAATGGTCTCCCCCCTGTTTTTCAAAACTGTAACGGATAATGTTGAAGTCTCCTCCCAGACCCCAAGGCTGGGACCCAATTTGGCTAGCAAAGGATCTGAGATCAGCCCAAAGAGAAGTCCTTAGAGCAGGACAGTTTTCAGTAGAAGCCACCGAGAAGAAAAAGGAGAAATGGCCTAAGGAATCAGAGAATTTGGTATGCAGGTATTGAGAGGAGGAAGTAGAGAGGGCGATGGAAATTTTTTTGGGGTCCCACAGTAGCCAGATACGGCCATTGGAGTGGTGGCTGTAGTTTGAAATCAAAGATCAACCTGGAGCAATAGAGGCAAGGATTTTGGAAGAGTTGGGCTCCTTAATATGGGTCTCCAGAAAACAGCAAAAGCTCGAGCAAGATTCTCTAATACGCGAACGAACAGCAGCCTGCTTCGCGGGAGAGTTTAGCCCGCGAGTGTTCCAAACAGTGCCGTGAATCATTGGGACAGAGGTTGAAGGGGCATCGAAGGCTCAAGGAGCCTGGTCAGCACAGCTCTCGACCTGGTTTCACTATGGTGTCGCCGGCAATAAGAGCTACTGGTGGGAGCAGAAGGCGTGGGAGGCGGAGGGAGGAGCTGACGAGATAAAACAGGGGAGGTAAGAGAAACGGGTGAAGAAGACGGTGGTTTCGTCGGGCCTGGGCCAGGTCCAGGACCCAACAGAGAGTTAAAACCCACCCGAGAGAAAGAAGGGCTAAAGTTGGTGCAACCCAACCCAGAGGAGAAAATGGGTAAAGGGGCAAATGGGCCAGGGGTTAAGGAAACCAGTTCAAAAGGTTAAGCAGTCTGGGTAGAGCCCATGTGGTCACTTGGAGGTAGAAGGTCAACTGTAGAGGGCCCCACATGTTCTGAGTCAACAATAGTTGGTGTCACGGGATTCAATAAAGTAGGAGAAAGCAGAGGAAGGGCTTCTCCGTTATCAGGCTGGGGGAAAACACAAAAGCCAGAGATCAAAGGAGTAGTAGAGCTTCCCAGAGGAGCAGACGAAGACGTTGAAGCAAGCGCAGCACCATTTTTTAAGCCAAAGCCTAGAATAGAAGTCTCGTCGACAGGGTCTTCTACCATTCAAGATCTGCTCCGAGGAAGGACCTCAAACTGTGGTTTCTCGGGGCACGAGAGAGGCTCAGTGTCTTCAGACGAAGCCAGGAAGCGAAATCGATTCTGTCCATCTGACCAGGGCTATTGCAGCGACAGTGATTGGTCCTTGGTGCTTTCCAGTGGCTTCTTCTTCTTCCATCGCTGATTCCGGTGCCGGAATCTGGATCTTGAACGGCCTTGAGAGGCGGGACGAGCATCCTTGGTGTGGAGATTCGACGTCTCGGCTCCACCATTAGGCAAAATAGCAGGCCTCTCCGAGGCAGAATCGACTCCAACAAAAAGTCCATCGCCAACCACAGGAAAAGAGTTGGAACAGGGATCAGGGGTATCAGCATCCAAGGGCTAGGTGACAGGAGTACAGTGCTGAGAGTCGTGGCCAAAGGTTTTGCAAACCAGGCAATGAGGAGGCAGCCAATCATAGTGCACTTCCTGTTCAAAGGAGTAGCCCTCACCCTCGTTGACAGTGATGTACGCAGGGAGAGACTCCGCAGCAGAAACTTCGACAAAAATTCTCGCAAAGGCTAGACAATCCTTCCTGCGAGTGCGCACATCAGAAAACAGAGGTTTTCCCAAGGCAGAGCCGATCAGACTGAGGCCATCAGTGCACCAGAAGTGAAGAGGCAATCCTGACAAAGAAATCCATAGAGGAATGGAGGAAAGGTCCAGACGTCTAAGTTGAATTTGGCGAGTCCATTGACGTAAGAAGATTGGCCTTTTACCCACCAGCCAAGGGCCACCTTCCAGGGCTCGAGTTTTGTCAAGAGAGGAGGAGAATTTAAAGATAAAAAACCCGTTGTCAAGCAGATAGGTATCCAGAGTACCTTGGGGGCGCCATTGCTTGGAAAGGGACATTTTGACAATAGGAAAGGAGGTCGAGGGCCCAGAAAGTTACCCACAAGGCAGTCTTCCCAAAGTTTTACTTCAGCCGAGAGTAGTTCAGGAGGACAACAGACTACCTTCGAAGGCCCAGCAGAAGTAGGTGAAACAAAGTGCAGAGGCAGTCCATCTGAGCTAGGAGAGGAGCCAGCAACGAGGATGGAACTCCAAGAGAGGGGCTGGGAAACAGGGGGTGCAGAGGAGAAGCAGGGGTAGGAGAGGGGGCAGCAGGGGCAGGACAGGAGGAAGCCATACAGGAAGGAGAATACGAAAGGAGGATTCAGGAGACTTGTCGGGGAGTCCGGTAGGGAGAAACAGAGGAGGAGCTTGGGGTGTGGACAAAGTTAGTACCCGGAGCCTTCTTGAGATATCATAAAACACGGATAACAGCATCCCAATGAGTAGTCTGAGGAGAAGAAAGAAGAAAACAGGAAAAGCAATATCTGGTCGGATAACTGTTAAATAGTTTAACTTACCCACCAGTCTTCTATACCTCTCAGAATCATCAAGAACATCTCACTCCTTTAACAGTAAGCTTCACAATGGGATCCATAGGAGAGTCAATAGGCTTAGACCAAAGCATGCTTGTCTCAGTAAGTAAATCCAAAACATACTTTCGCTGTGACAGAGAAAGTCCCTTCTTGGATTGAGCCACTTCAATTACCAAAAATACTTTGACTTCCCCAAATCCTTAGTCTGAAATTTTTTTTGAAGATACGATTTGAAATCCACAATACCTGTTGAATCATTACCAGTAATAATAAAAGTCATCCAAATATACTATCAGAAAAATCTTCCCCACACTTGAGTGCCTATAGAAGAAAGAATGGTCACCACCACACCTAGATAGACCAAACTCAAGAACAACCTCAGTAAAGCGATCGAACCACGCACAAGGAGATTGTTTCAGCCCATACAAAGACTTTTGTAATCTACAAACCATACCAGACTCCCCCTGAGCAACAAACCGTGGAGGTTGCTCCATATATACCTCTTCCTGCAAAGTACCATGTAAAAATGCATTCTTGACATCCAACTGAAACAAAGGCCAGTGATTTGATGCAGCAAGAGATATCAAAATACTGACTGAAGTATGCTTGGCAACTGGGGAGAAGGTATCTAAATAATCTACACCATACATCTGAGCATAACCTTTTGCCATAAGTCTTGCCTTCAAACGAGCAAGAGAACCATCAGGATTCACCTTCACAGCATACACCCACCTACAACCAATAGCAGTCTTCCCCGGGGGCAGCGGAACAAGTTCTCAAGTTTGATTCACCTCTAAAGCTAATAATTCTTCCTTCATAGCTGTCTCCAGCCAGGACTTGATAATGCCTCTGTCATAGACTTGGGAAGGGGATGAGCCTCAACAGTAGACAAAAAGGAACATAAAGGAGAAGACAAACCAGAGTAAGAAACAAAGTTGGAAATAGAATGCTTAGTACAGCTACGAGTACCTTTTCGTTTAGCAATGGGAAGATCAAAATTAGAAATTATAGGATCAGTTGTAGGAGGGCTTTCATCAGGATCTGCACCAGAAGGAGACAGGATAGAGTCCTTAAGCAAAGGGAGGCAGCAGCTACCTTCGGTTAACTATTGTAAACATTAATAACAGGAGGACGGTGAACAGCAACTATTGGAGCAGGACCCTGTGGCAAAGAGGACTGGATAACATAAATTGGAAAACATCATCAACTCAGCAGCATTGACTGATTCAGGATCATAGAGGGTGAACTCAAAGAATGACACATCAGCCGTGACAAAGTACTTATGCAAAACAAGTGAATAACAGCGATACCCTTTCTGGGTACGTGAATAGCCAAGGAAAATACATTTATGGGCTCTAGGATCCAGCTTCAATAAACCAGGCTGATGGTCACGAGTGAAGCAAACACACCCAAAAATACGAGGAGTTAATGAAAATGACTCTTTAGGAAACAGCAAGGAATGAGGAATGCCGCCCTTCAAAACTGAGGAGGGCATATGATTAATAAGATAATTGGTTGTCATCACAGCATCAGCCCAAATAAATTTTGGAACTTGCGTCCCAAATAACTTGGAATGAGTAACTTCAAGCAAATGCGAGTTCTTCCTTTCTGCCACACCATTTTGTTGAGGTGTGTCAAAACAGGAAGATTGATGAATCATATCATGCTGAACCATAAATGCCGAAAAGGGTGCAGAAAAATACTCTTTGGCATAGTCTCTACGCAAAATTTTCACACAAACACCAAATTAAGTGTGAACTTCAGAAACAAACGCACAGAAAATATAAAACAACTCAGAAAGATTTTTCATTAAATATAACCAAGTAACTCTTGAATGGTCATCAACAAAAGTAACAGAATATTTAAATCCAAAGTTGGAAGTAACAGGACACGGACCCCATACATCAGAATGGACTAAAGAAAAAGGAAAAATTGAACGCTTATAGACTCTAGGGGGATAACTCACACGATGGAGTTTCCCAAACTGACACGACTCACATTCAAGACTAGAAATAGAAGTAAAACTAGGATCTAATTTTTTAAGACTCCAAAAACGATGGATAACCAAGCCGACAGTGAATTTGATGGTGAGAAGCAACACTGGAGCAAGCAACCGAACATGAACCTTCAAGTAAATACAGCCCCCCTGACTCCCGTCCTCTACCAATCGTCTTCTTCGTAGCAAGATCCTGAAAAACACAAGAATCAGGGTAAAAGGTCACTGAACAATTTAAAGCTTTGGTTAATTTACTAACAAACATGAGATTAAATGGAAAATTGGGAAGGTAGAGAACAGAAGGCAAGGACATAGATGAATTGGGATAAACAGTACCAGTGCCTTTAACCTTTGGTAAGGACCCATCAGCTAAAGTAACATTGGAAGATGATAGGGACAAGGAAGAAAAGATACCTGACATTCCCGACATGTGATCTGATGCCCCTGAATCAATAATCCAGGGATGAGATGTAGCAGAGAGGAATGCAGTGGCATTACCTGTCTTAACTAAAGTAGCAGTGGAAGAAGTGGGCTATGAGATCTGTAATTGATTGTACCAGGCATACTCCTCCTTTAAATTAGCAAACTGCTGCTGTTGTGCTGGTTTCCCATGGAGCTTCCAACAAAACTTTTGAATATGTCCAGGTTGACCACAATGGCGACAAGTCCGTACAGTACCCAATCCATCAGAAGATGTACCTGGTTGGCCAAAACCCTGCTGATTTTGACCCCTTCTTGTGCCATGACCACGGCCTCTCCCACGACTTCCACCTTCTCCACACCCAATTGCACCAGCCCCTGTTTGTGATACCAGGGCTGAACTCTCAACTATAGGAGTAGCATCAAGAGAACTCTCACGAGATACACAAAGCACCCAAGAAAATGTACTATGAGTTTGATGCAACAGTCTCACCACCAAGGATCTGTGATCTAACAGATTCATACTCTTGTCCAAGGCCTCCCAAGAAACCCATAACCGCCAATTGCTCCCTTTGGTTTTGCATCTATTTCACATCAGAAGAGATAGGAAGGAGGGAATTTAGCTCCTCATGCATTCTCTTGAAATCAGCAAAATACTGAGTGATAGACCACCCCTGCCTCTCTGTCCGATAGAAGTCTTGAGATAACTCATAAATTCGAGACAAATTATTCTGACCAGAATATAAAACTCCAAGGTACTCCCATAATTCCTCAACAATATCGATGTGAGTAACCAAATCCACTGTGGTTCTCCATCGAGTTCAACATCTGACCAAGAATCTTAGCATCGATAGTATCCCAAGTCGTATCATCAGCAGGTTTGGTGCCTGTCAGATGTACCTGCTGATCACGACCAGTCAAGACAAGGTTCACAATTTTCCTCCATTGCTGGAAATTTGTGACACCTTCAAGTTTCTTCTCCGTGATTCGATTGGAGGATGAGGAAACAACTTTCGTAACCATGTTCTTTTTATTATCATCACCCATGTTGGTACGTTGAAAAAGGAACCAATTTCACCACCGAAAAAAAAATCGAGAAGCACACCCCCCAACAAAAAACGAGAAACACCAAAAGGTAACCGGCTGCCAGTAACCTGAAAAATATGTTACCACCAACTCCAATTGAATCACTATAATTCAAAAACCAAGCTAATCCGTACCTTGCTGCCATCAAATCTTTCACAACATCACTGGAAAAAAAAAAACTTCAGAAATCTGCTTCTTTTTTTTTTTTTTGGGGGGGGGGGGGGGGGGTACCGTAGAAGTGGCAGATTTAATCCATAGCCTCAACAATCAAATCCACAATCAACAAACCAACAAAGAGGAGGGGTGAAACCATCCCTTTTCTTAAGATCGCAAGTCTCTGGTAAGGTTACCAGAAATCGCAGAAAAGAAAAGGGGATTGCGAACAGCTGTGTACCAGTTCTAGTAACTTAGCTCTGATACCATGTAATCTATGAAACCAGAGAAGAGGAAAGGAACATAACTGCAGCCGCAACTTGTTATTGATCCAATAATGAAGAAAATACAATATAAATAGAAATAGGAACAAATCTGGAAAATACCAAACTATAAAGCACATAAATCGAGACCCATAAGGGATCTCGGTATTAGCACTAGGCACTAATCCCGAGACCCATAGATGGGTCCCACTCTATCCTTTTATCACAAATAAAAGACAAAAATTAACTAAACTACTTACAACCATTTTTGGACCAAAAATCTGGGTTGGACCGGTTCTGTCAGGGTTTGGGTTCCAAACTCGGTCATGCTATTGCAACCAGTCAAGTGCTACTGCACCAATTCTCTCCTTTGAAAAGAACTCGACTTTGTCAAGTTTGGACAAGGACCGCGGAGACCATCTGACTTAACACGCAGAAGGAGAAAAGATCTGTCCATTGAAGCTTAATTGTCGTTAGGTCCTTAGTTGGGAGAAACTTCATTTCGAGTCCACCATGTTTGAAGGAGTACGTGTTCTCATAACCACAATGTTGAGCCGCCTTATCAAACAACCACGGACGCCCCCAAATGATGTGACACACCTTTAAGCGTAGGTAGGACATCAAATTGCACTGTGTCGACCAACCCACCAATAAATCACCGAGTATGTGAGCAAACGTCGATTGTTGATCTTAAGATTAGGGCTATTCACCAACGCAACTTTGCAGGGGTTAGGATGAGAATCTACCTTTAAACAGAGTTTGTGAACAATATCTTCAGAGATGGCATTGATGCAACTACCACCGTCGGTTATCACGGTGCACAGACTATTGTTGCATCTCACTCTAGTCTGGAAAATACTATTTCGACACCAATCATCCTCGTCAGAAACCTTGTGTGTAACCAAAAGTGGACAAAGAACATAGCAATGTTGCGGAACTCCATCACTATTGTTGTCCTTGGCTTCCTAGGTTCATGATCGAGCTCTAACTCCAGAAGTACTATGTTGTTCCTTTATGTCTCTTTCAAATCAATAGCCGTAAATTCTTCCTTATAATTATTGAAAGCAACTAGACGATTTGGACATTGAATAGAAAAGTGTCCGTACCCCTTAAATGAGAAGCATTGTAGCTCAACCTGTGGCTTCATAGGTCTGTTGGAACCATGTCGAGGCAGAGAATAAGAACGGTTTAGCCTCGAAGGTGCCATAGATGAACCGCTAACCTGTGACCTGCTGAATGACTTTCCCTGTGGAGAAGATTGTCACTGACTGAGACTATCACCCTTGGAGAAAGTATCGTAAACGTATTCTAAGAGCATGGCCACTTCAGACTTTCTTCTATTGGATATGCCAGTTGTACATCATCTTCCATTGTAGGTGGTAGACTGGATGCAAGTGCAACATTGATCTAACGGGGCAAACTATTGTGGAACTGTGTCATCAATACCTCTTTATCCCACTCAAAATCAGATCGAGTGGCAAAATAGTAGAATCTAGCGACATACTCCTCAATTATCATGCTTTCCTATCTCAATTGCGCAAACCTGAGGTGCATGCACTGCTTGTATAGTTGTAGTCGGTAGCCAAGAATCTTTGATTCATGGCTTCACTCATCTCATCCCAAGTAGTGACTATCCCAATGCCTAGAGTCTGATCTGTTGCTGGTGCTTGATCCACCAAACTCAAGCGATGTCTTTCAACTTAGCCTCTGTAAATAAAATCTTCGGGCTTCAGTCAACCCGTACCATCTGAAAAAGATCTCCAAACTATGAGCCTAGTCAAGGTACTACTCTGGGTTGTTATCCCCATAACATCGAGAACGTCCAACTTTGCTCCTCTTTTAGCTCCATACTCATCATATCGACCAAATCCATATGGTGGCGGTGGTGGTGGTGACGGTGGTGTACCCTAAGACGGATCTTATGGGATGGATTTGGAAGAATCCCTCAAATTGCATGGAACATTGCTTTATCAAAATGTAAAACAAATTTTAAACCTACTTATCTTGTAATTAAATTTCTTATCTAGTGGATCTAGGCAATTTTCCCTTTACAAAAACAAAGGAGATATCCAGACCTGTAATAACTATAGACACATAAAGCTGATGAGTCATACAATGAAGATATGGGAGAGGGTTATTGAGACCCAGCTGAGAAAGGAGACTACTATTTCGGAAAACCAGTTCAGTTTTATGCCTGGAAGATCCTCGATGGAGGCAATTTACTTAGGAGACTCATGGACAGATACAAATAAGGCGAGAAGGATCTACATATGATCTTCATAGATCTAGAAAAAGCCTACGACAAAATCCTTAGAGAGTTAATCCGGAATATCCTAGAGAAGAGAAGGGTGTCACGTAAATACGTAGACATAATTAAAGATATGTATGTTGATGTGGTGACTAGCGTTAGAACGGCGGGGGCCAAGGCAATGAATTCCCAATTTCAATTGGGTTACACCAAGGATCAACCTTAGGCCCTTATTTGTTTGCACTTATCATGGACGGCTTAACCAGATGCATACAAGATGATGTTCCTTGGTGTATGATCTTTGCAGATGATGTTGTTTTGGTGGATGAGACATAAGCAAGGATTAACGCCAAAGTGGAACTATGGAGATCAACCTTGGAATTAAAAGACTTGAAGATAAGTAGAACTAAGACTGAATATATGGTTTGTAACTTTAGCAACACTGGAACGGCTAATGAGGCGATGACTATTGGTGAGAGGGAGATCCCACAAAGTGATTATTTTAGATAGTTGGGATCAATTGTAAATAAGGAGGGCGACATAGAAGATAACATTGCCCAGAGAATTAAAATAGGGTGGATAAAGTGGAGAAGTACATCAGGAGTTCTGTGTGATCGGTGTATCCCTCTAAAGCTTAAAGGAAAATTTTATAGAACTGTCATTAGACTAGCGATGATGTACGGTGCGGAATCCTAGGTTGTGAAGAAGTGTCATATAAATAAACTTGGCGTTGCAGAGATGAGGATGTTCAGATGGATGTGCGGGAAAACAAGGAAGGATAAAGTAAGGAATGACTATATTATAGCTAGTGGTTGGTAAGGCAGTCTTGAGTGAGTGTTCTCTTGGCGTCGTGGATTGGGGTAAGGTGGAATGTCCCCCCTGTATTCTTTATTATTTTTGAGGATTTTAATAATAGCTTAGGGGCCAGCCCGGGTCCCAGGTAATATTCGGGGAAAAAAAAAAAAAGCTAGATTGGGAGTAGCCCCGATTCATAATAAACTTAGAGAGAGTCATTTGAGGTGGCATGGCCATGTTCAACGGAGGTCATCGAATGCTCCACTTTGAAGTTGCCACCTGATTCCGATTGAGGAAACCAAAAGAGCTAGGGGTAGGGGCCTAAGATAACCATAGGAGAAGTGGTGAAGAAAGACATGCTTAGCTTAGGCCTTGCTCCTTGTATGACTTCAAATAGAGTTGATTGGAGAGCGAAGATCCACGTTGCCGACCCCATTTAGTTGGGCTATGATGTTGTGACTCTATTGTTGTTATACACTCCTTTCTCGAGGTCTGGGGCTCAATGTTGAGCAATTATGATGTGGTTCATAGCTAAGTTGGGTCGATGCTCTATAGTTTGCATCATTGTTGTGTGCTCCTCCCCTTTATTTTATATTATCGTTTCTGTTTCTTCTGGGATCCATGTAGCCGACCCCATTTAGTTGGGATAAGGGCCAAAAGGCTGAGTTGTTATTGTTGTACAGTGAGGCTATCAGAAATTAGAAGTTGGTGCTTAGAAGATTGAGAGAGCATGAGAAGATGAAAAGATTACACCTTCCATCTTCTTCTTCAATCCAAAGGCCAAAAGTGCCATATAAAAAAGCTTGCTTAATGCCACATGAGCACTTCCCAATAATGACATGCTAATGGAGGACTTCAAGCGCTACGTTGGCCAATGCGAGGATTCCACCATGCAATTTACCCCTCTTTCATGGAAAGTACTCATTTAAGTATTGAATAAAATTTATTTCTGGACATCCGGATATATACTCTTTTATTTTAATTAAGCTTTGATGTTCCAGGTGAAGTCCACGTGAAAAATTACCTGGAAACAACCGGAAATTTTTTGATAAAAGTGAAGCAACAATTCACCAGAACCTTCACCTTTTATTATCCGTATCAATCTACCATTATCCTTGGCCTCCCTACCCTATTTAAATCCATTCAAAACCCTATTAAACTTCAATTAAAACTTTATTTCCCCAATCCTAAAAAACTTTTTATAGCCAGTAATAGACTACTTATTGATTGAAGGAAATAGAGGCACAATCCCAGAGGAGATCGGCGAGTATAATCACCCCCCAGAAGAGTAGAACAAACATGAAACAAAATAATTTTTACATTCTATAGAGGCAAGCCTTCCCCAAAATATTGCATATTGCACAGGTCTAATCATCCCCTCTTCACCAACTCATCAGCTTCTTGATTTAACACTCCTGGCATCCAAGTGATTGAGTACTTTCAGCTGGTTGCGTGAATGAATTTAATGTTATGAGCAAATCACCATGGTTCCAAGTCAATGCATCTCATCCACTTGATAACATTGGCTGAATCTCCTCTCACAATTAGGTGATTATATCGTCTCACCTTCGCAAATTCTAACCCCGCTTTAAGAGAACAATTCAGTCCTAGTGGAATTAGCTTCCCCAATTGAACCTGAGCTACGTTTATATCAGAAGGTCCAAGATTCCCCATAGAGCATCCATCCAAGTTCACTTTAACCTTTCCTTTCAATGAAACATGTGACACAGGGACTACCTCCAACAACCCACAAACCACGTGTTATCCTCCAATATTCATCAAATTGGAGATCCAGCAATTATTAACATTTAACCAGCACATGAAAACCCTACAAGCTAATTTCCAACCTAATGTAGAGCTGGATCACAAAGGACCTAGCCCCAGGCAGGATCTTCTTGAACAAAATTTAATGCTGATTTGGTCTTCAAAAAACATGGCAACAACTGATGAACTTGTAGCAGATCACACGATGAAATCGATTGAAATAGAAAATATAAAAGAAGGATAGAATTGGATCGAGTATCCCCCTCACAGGTACAGGCATCTCACCCTTCTCCACTGCATCTCACAGCATAGCATGGTTTTAAAAACCAGAACTCTCTTTTTTATTCAATTCATTGGCCACTGAAATCCAGCAGCTTTCCCTTATTTATACCTTTAACGATTACAGCAATTGAATCCTTCCTTGCGTAGAAAGGAATCCCCTTACAAGCTAGACAATATCCTAATTGGAAACTAATTACAAATCAAATCCAATCTATCAAGATAACTGAAATAGAAAGAGTCTTACGAATTAAAACTACTAATGTAAACAAATCTAATTAAAAAGGAAACAATCTTAAAGCTACCAAGTCCCCCACGCAAGAACTAGATAAGCAACACAATTAAAATCCTAAATTATAGGAAACCAACACATCGCTAAGCAGCTGGGCCCCACCAGAAAATCTCTCACGCAATATGGCTTCTTTGAAGCATCTTTCTCTAATGCAGGCTGGCATGGGTCCTACAGAATCTTCTCAAAATTATCTCCAAATAAATCTGATCGATCTGGAATTAATCCCCCTTCAAATCAGCAAGATCGATAGCTATATTCTCCCCCCCAAATAAGGCTGGCTGAGGGATATCTTTGAGCAGAATATAGGCTGGGAAATTGGAATTAAATAATACCATAAGATGGGGCCAGGTATGGATCCAGTTTGAAACTTAACCGATGTACCAATTCTGCATCACAACCCCAATCAGCCCTTAATCCTTCCACCATCTCATTGTAGTCGTAAATCCCTATGGTTTTAACTCCCAAGGTTGTCCTAGATTAATGCATTAAGGAGACTAGGTTGTAGCAGTAATAGGTGAAGAAATGCTTTGGGCCATGTGCAAAAAAGATCAGCACATACACTAGCTAGAAAGAGTGGAAAAATGCAAGTTGAAGGTATTAAAAAGAACCAAGGGAAAAGCTGAAAATGACTTCTGCTCGAAGTGATAACTGAAAACGTGATTGTTTATAATTGAACAAAAGATGCAATGTGGGATTTGGATAGCTGACACCAAATATTTAAATAACGCTTACTTGAGTTGCAAACTTGCAATATCCTTCCTAGTGTAATTATGTAATTGTAATCACAGGTGATACAGTTCCAAATATTCTGCATCACAGGAGTAAGATTTCTATCAATCTACTATTATACTATAACTCAAAAAAATATTGAAGTCACTAATGTTGAAAACCAATGAAAATGAAAGATACGGAAAACTGAACAACAGAATTGTGGAGAAACTAAAGAATGACTTTTACAGTATATTTTATTACTATGTGAAAAGAACTGACCGTAGTTGGATGACCCTTCATGGGAGAAACTGCTAATGGATGGTTGTGGTCCCTTAAAAGTTTTGTGACAACCCATTTTCCAGGCTTCTCTCTCTTAACCAGAATCATAGCCATGCATCCTTCCCGTTTGCTCTCTCGTTTCCTAATTTGAACACGCCCTACCCTCTGACTATTGAGATTAAATCCCTCCTTATTACATGCAAGTTGCCGGGATATAATTGAACCATCACGCTCCGAGCGACGGGATGACACAATACGGGTCACAAATCCTACCCTTTTAGCATACTCATCATAGAACATCTTGGCAGCCTCCACAGATTCAAACACCATACCCTCAAACGGCTCTGTATTTACATCACCTACAGACACGATGGATGCAGCTCCACAGGAACTTTCTGTGGTTCCAGTGTCCTCACCCATAGGATTCTCCAATCCCACTGCCACACAACATTATGAATTATTATCTTCTGCACCAATATAAGATTCAATCATTTAAACAATGTACGCAGCCTAAATAATAACCAAATTGTAAGCACTTATGATAGCCTTCCATTAAATCAAAGAACAAAAGCTTAGAAAAATGTATACATAAGTATATCAGAAATAGAATAGAAAAATTAAACAAAAGAACAAATAGGAAAAGAAAGACTGTTACATAGGAGGGGAAACACCCATTGTTATATTCTTGAAACCCACTTAAAATTCCACCAATTACACACACAAAAAATGGAAATCAACAAGAAACGGCTATTAGGAAAAAAGAAATGTTCGGGAAGTAACTAGAACATAAAATATCTGAGTTCTAACGATTCCAGAGATCAGAACGACGCCAACATCTCTCAGCAATTTTAAAAAGTAATAGGTAATCGAATGAAACATTGCATCCATACACATGGGTATTCAGAAGAAGAAAAAAAAAGGTGAAATCTGAAACGAAAATGCAAGAAGTAAAATGGCTGGGGATCCTGAATTATCTAAATCTTCACCTGAAATTTCACCTAAGAATTCTGCATTTCATGGTTTTGATGTTTCAGTTCTTGATTGAGTTCAGGTTTAGCAAAGTTCTTAACTATTCCATAACTTTTTTGGGGCGGAGCTTAAAGAAATAACATTTTAATAACTTGATTAATGATCAAATTTGGTAGGAAAAAGAAAAACAAGCGTACTTACTTGACTCGAGCTCCATCTTTCTTCTTGTTCCTGCTCTTCCTCCGGAGATGGAGGTTTCAGGTTTCGTTGCTCTCTGGTTCCGGAAAGATTCAAAAAGGAAGCATCGTGTAATGTGTATACGTCTTTGCTCTATTTGTTTTGTTTTTTTGGGGAGACAGGAGGGGTACCTTAGGCCGACTAAATCCCCCCGCGCTCCTACATGACCCCGCGCCACGCACGAACCGGGAGTTTTTGGGCCCGAGACCTTGCTTCTTGAGGCGGAGTCTCATGTTCCCTCCAAGCCAGCTGCGCTAATCCCTTAGGGTTTACGTCTTTGCTCTTTAATGATGACGTAGACGGTAGACCACTTAGTTAGCTGATGTTGTACTCAAAACTAATAGCATCCGTCGGATCTCCTTCCATTTTTTTCTTTGGGGTAAATTACATGGACCTCCCTTGATGAATGCATAAATTACACTTTCCCATCTGTATTTCAAAAAATTACCAATGTAACACCTTGTACTCCTCGGACCATGGTTCGTGATTTTGGTATCGGATTGGGATCGCCCAAACTTGGGCAAATATAACACTTTTGTCCCTGTTTTCTTATAATAAAACTAATTCTTTACATTTTTACCCCTATCTGTACAGCAAGATCGGATCAGTATCGAGATTGATCTCAGCCGATACCAATCCAATCCGGCCAAAATCAACTGATCCGATCCGATCCAATACCTCAAACCATGCTTGGGACCCAAAATGTTAGATAAAATGTCTCTATGACTAAATTGCCCTTTCATCGAAATGACTTCAATTGTAATTGTAACCTCATTCTCTCATTTTTAATATTTTTCATGTTATACTGAATGCATGCTCCTACATGTCTACAAGACAATCTAATTGCTACCCATATTCCTCAATCACAGGTCCCATCATTTAAACACTACATACCTAATAGAATCATCTTGTACCTCAAACTTTCATGACCGAGCAAGTGTAATACTATAGTTCCTACAATCCTTCTGTAATGACTCGAGCTTCTTCTTCATCATTGGAATCAATTTTCTTTGATGATTACAATCCTTCTCATACCTTTAAGTAAAGATTGGCTTATTCCTCAAGGGTCCAACCCACCGATTGAATGTCTCAGTTGGTGAATTGTTAAACATGTAGTAATGAGTAACATGTAGTAATGACTAATGAGTACTCAATTAGAAACTATTTTTCAAATAACCATTTTGATGAAATATAATAAAAAAAAAGGGATTAATTACATGTCACCCCCTGGTTTTCAAACGAAATTCAAATCACCCCTTGTATTAGACCCTAATATGATAAATTAGTTCCTATCGTTAGTTTTATGCTGTTAAGTGATGATGTCAGCCAGTTAAATAAATTTAAATACCTAAACTATCCTTGACATCCAAACATAGATTTTGAAGGGTAACATTGTAAATTTAATTCTAATGTTTTAGTACAAGGATAAAATAGTCCTTTCACACTAATAACTAACAGCAGACTAACACCATTACTCACCGTTACTGTAGAGAGAGAAGGACGGATGAGTATTTTCAAAAACTAGGGGATGATTTGAGTTTCGTTTGAAAACCAAGGGGTGACGTGTAATTTACCCAAAAAAATATAAAACCGGTGCAAATTAAGTAGATGAAAATACTGGAGATGAATCTAAGCCTGATAACATAATTCCTGCAGAAGGTTGAATACAACGAAACGATCAGGTTTCATCACCATTCAACTATTGTGCCATGACCCACTCACTACACAAGACCCGCAACAGTAATCTTAACTTAGGCATTTGAGTCCCACTGGGAACAAGTGTTTTCCACAAGCTAGAGATATATATCATTTGTACTTGTTCCACACAGTTTCCGTGTGACAAAGAATCTGTTCATAAAGTGACAAATTTCCATATTCAAGTAGTTCAGTCGGAGACACTCTTTTCCTTTTCATGCCTTACGTTGGGTTCTTAACTTCCATTTTGGACCTGAAATGCTTGATTTCATCCATCTGCAATGAGAGTATGTTAGGAATAAAGGACGCAGTAGAATAGCGACGTGCAGAAGAAAATCGAAGAAGGATATCACACACATAAAACACAGATTTACGTGGTTCACCCAAGGTGGGCTACGTCCACAGTCAAGCGATAACATGAGCTTCCACTATTTTCAAATGAATAAGATACAAGCCCTAGCCCCCTATATATATAGCGTTTCACGCAGTACAATATAGAGAAACCCTAATTCCCCAAAAATACGAAATTGCCTCCAATATAAATGACTCACTGAAGAGATTAGGCGAACCACATACTAGGATCTTTGTCCCTTTAGACCCCAAGATGGCACACAAAGGGACAACCAACTGCTGTACAAAAATATTAGCAAACAAGGTAGCTTCTGCAATGGCCTCAATCATTGGCGAATTGAACAGAACTCTGTGAGCTTCCTCTAGTAAAGGGTTGTGTTAATCGCTGTATTTCGGCTTGCATAGTTGCCTGCATACTTGCAAGCTTCTCTGCCATCTTTTGCTCCATTTCTTCTTTCAATTTACTTTCCATGTTCAGCCATCTGTTGTTGCAACTCAACCTACTAACTGATATGAGTTCCGACCATTGATCTGCTGCAACTTTACCATCACAATGTGAATCATCAAAATTCCTTAGCTTCTACTGGTATGACATATTTTAGATGAAGATAGATTCTCCAACAGATTTGTTTGTAGTGTTCTGCACATATCTCCAGTCTGTGTAGTTGACTGGCAAGATTGTGCCACTCCTAACAATGGTGCCTAAATAAGAAGCGAATTCTGTAGAGAACTCTCCAACTAATTGATTGTGTTGATTTACTTTCAACACCTTCTTCTTTCCAGGAGGAATTAATGGCCCTCTGTTCCTGCTGCTGCGGCCTGAGCTTGTCCCTGAGGTACTAGCTAGGAACCACTTCGGAATGCTGGGTCATACCATCCATATATCATCTAAACTTGTCTAAAAAGAAACAAACAAACAATTAAACCAACTCAAAATTTTTATTTTTATTTTTTTGATCAAAGAAAGGCAAGAGAGCTACCCAAAAGATTTATTAAGAAAAACCAGAGTTCTTGCGAGAGAAAGCAGGGGATACAAGACACTGTGGTGGCGATAGCCACCAAAGCTTGGACAGCCGAATCCTACAAGCACCCGTAGCCATTATATGGGCCTCCCTATTAAGGGAACAGGGAACAAACCTGAATCTAACCCCCAGAAAATGACTGCTCAACTCAACAATGTCCTTAACTACAACACAAGTCGCCCAATCTAAAGTGACAGAAGAAGAGTTAAAAAACGATACAATATAGAGAAACCCTAATCCCCAAAACCAACTCAATTAGAAACTCTCTCTATAGAAGAATAGCCAATTCTTTTCAAAACCAAAATCCATAATGGCACAACATGGTGCTCTGGCGCAATGATTCCATGTGGGATTATTAAGTTCTTTCCCAACTGTAAAAGAGTTGCCGGTGATACATACAACAATAAAAGTAAATTGGCCCAAGTAATCATGTCTTTTCTTTGTACTTTCACTAGTGTGTATGATGACAAAATGTTTTGTCTAATAATCAACTTGCTTAAAGGATGAAAGTAATTCCAACTTCTTGACATTGAGGGAGTGAAGAACAGATTCATTGCCTCAATCTGACAGACACTCATTAAACCACGTGACCCGCCTACCCACTCAGCTATTTCATGGGTATTATTGATGGATTTGGTTTGTTCCTACCTATGCAATAGCTAGGTGGATTGGCTGTGTCCTTGGGGTAGGATCAATTGTACCAACTCTTAACATGTATCCTTATGAATTTATGATTATGATAAGGGTAATTCTATTGTTCCATTTCCATTTCAGTAGTATGACAACTACTGAAAACATATTAGTGGAAGCAAATTTAGTGTATCAGTTTGAAGTTTAGCTAAGGTCATCGTCCCTTTTTGCATTGATCTAAAATTCTCTATCACCAGAGGACAGAAAATTGCCACAAGGCATAATGGTCTCACTTAAATAAGATAGAAAAGGAGTAGATGCTGATGTCCTCCTCCAACGGGCGAGGAGGTTAGCATCTAACTGGATAAGAATTTAAAAGTTTACTAAAAAGAATAACCAAAAAAAATGATAGACTATGACAAATAGAGATGCATTAGGCCATTTTGGATGCCACCATTCATAGATTAATGTGAGGAACCTAAAATGGAGGAACAATGTGAGGAGAAAACAGGTACACTTTTGTATAAAAAGGTCTATTTGTGTATTGATTTTTGATCCCTCATGGAAATATAAGAAAGAGTGAAACTCATGTTACACACCTGGTAAATCATTGATCCGATTGTGTTGCTTTTTGTATTTGTATTCGTGCTTCTTAACCCTTTGGAAACAATAATCCTCCATCTCTTATCTAGTAATGCATTTGCCATGTTTTGGAACATTCCTACTCTTAAAGTAAATTCCTGAATAAAAATATATTGAATGAGATTAAGAAAAGATTCTTTATCAAGGTAGTAAGTAACATGAAAGACCATCATGTACTAATTGTATGCTACACTGGATGAAAATTAAACGCCACAAATAGTTTACCAAAAAAAAAAAATGCTGCAAATAAGATGAGTAGCATGAATTAGTCCATTTCATATTAATAACACATGTTTTACATCATGAGGTTCATGAGCAAGCCCAAGCCCATCATTAGGCCTGTTTGTAATAATAGGGCCATTCATGGAACAAACTCGAAAAACTGAGGGCTATGATGGGTTTCGGTGGTTTGTGTGATGCCTAGCCTTTAATACTATTTTTCACCTAATAAAGTTATGGTCTAGTTCTAGAGTATCCAACCATGTGCTTGTATATCTTTTTTACAATGGGTTACATTCACAAAGCTGTCTTACAGTATTGAATTAGGCCACTTGGTAGGCCAGTTTTGAGCATTCATTACTAAGGCCAAGGTACCTCCGATAATGTGATGCATCTCTAAATAACTATTTAATCTGAACAACTTGTCATAATTTAGGAATGTTAAATCTCATTTTATACATAAATATCTCTAGCTAGTGAGTAGTTTTTATCTAAAATCTTGCTAGATATTTCATATTGAATTCTCTTACATAGATATATGAATGTTGAAAAATGATTGGCATCTCAACTTTGAAAGTTTTGAGGTAACTTCATTTAAGCTATTAAAGATTCAAGCATAAAAGTCTCAATTCCCCGGGCCACATGATAGGGATATGACCATGACCTTGATACGTGGTTAATAAACGGGACTATGGGAGTACCTTCCCAACCATGGCTCAGTTTTAGAAATGAGACCTCTACCTGACTGAAAATGGCAGAAGCGCACCGTATTACTGCTACTAAGTATGAATTTTATCGGCAGTATTTTTTTTACCACAACCAAAACTTATATATTAAAATTATTATAATTACTTGGCGTGTTTCAATGTTTGTTTTTATAATGAATATATTTTTTAACAAATAAAATAAAAAGGATGGATAAATAATATATCAATGAAATAAGTCCAACTATCATATGCATTTTCTTGATTTTAAAAAGAAGCAATTGCTCTTACTGTTATGCATTTGATAGAACATTCTAACATTATAAAGAGCAACAAAAATGACGATTGAACACAGATGATACTAATATCAAACATTGGAGTAAAAACAAATAGGGACATGAATAGTTACCCAAATAATCTTAATTACAAGAATTCTTCATTGAAATCCAAATCGCTTATGAATAGTTTATGGAGAAGGAAGGGCTTATATAGAGAATAGTGCTTGGTTGATACAACAATAAAATTAGAAATAAAGTGACGCATCACCCCAAAAAAGAAAATATTGATTCATTCTATATTGTTAAAAGATAAAAATTTAAATTTTAACTAGAATGAAACATAATTTGAGGGATGATTATAATGGATCCTATATATACATTCAAGATTTTTGGGGGAAAGCACTTTCCTTAAAAGCATAATGGTCCTTGAAAGAGAAAGAGTTAGGGAAACTATTCTAGCAAATGTCATACTAGGCATTTTGGGGAAGGAATTGAGAAAATAAGTTTAAAATAGGAAAAATATATATATATAAAAGGAAAACAGTTAAGGAAATGGGGAAGGGCAGCTGGTTTCACTTTCCTTTATGGTCGAATGGATAGATTTCACTTAAAATAGATATATAAACGGATCAAATACGGATTAGATACGAATCAGATGTGATCGGATCCAAATATTTCATAACCGAATACATATATAGATGCAAATCAAATTCAGATTTTTAACTATTTGTTTACATCTGAGACTTGTGTAACCTAGACCTTCCTCCCCCCGACAAATAAGATTTCACTCTCAATCTATGTCTCTCAACTATCGTAGTCTCATGATTCTCATTTCCCCATTCCTTGGAACTTGTTGAATCTTCAAAAACCCACAAAATCATTAGCTATTTAATTTTTTATTATTAGTTAGATATCTATTCGGATCAAATAATTTTTTTTCCGGATTATTTAAATTTTTTTCAGATATCCCTAATTGGATATGGATACCCCTAAACGAATACAAATGCGAATCAAATTCAGATTTTCGAATATCCGTTTACCTCCCTACTTAAAACATAATTTTCATAGTTACTATATATATGTATACAAAAATTATTTTCGTAGCCCTCTATAGAGAGGCTCTTCTACAGAGCTAAATACATCCAATATGGTGGCTTTGTTGGCATTCAAATTTTATAGACAAATCCACATCATCATCAACCAATTCAGAAAGTTTAAATCCTATTTAATTCTCTTACATGGATATATGAATGCTGAAAATTGATTGGAAATTCAACTTTGGAGGTTTTGATGTAACTTCATTTTGGCTAGTGAAAATACAAGCATAAAATTCAATTCATCAGGCCACGTGATAGGGATGTGATCATGAAGCCATATGATATGGATCTCTTATCTATGGAAATAGATGAGGGCCACTCGGATCGGTTGGTTTGGCCTATCTTCTTTCCTTTTTCAAAATCCATACCCAGGTAGTGGGTGTCTTTTCCACAAATATCTATGAGAAAAATCTGGATAGGATTTTAGCTCCATTTTGGTATTAATTAATATCCGATAATAGAAAATAATTATCTCTTTTGCAATCAACACCTTAATAACTTACCCATTAATAGTTTCTTACTAAATGTAGATTTCATTTCCTTTTAACAACATTTTAAAATTTCAAAATTTTTGTTGCCCTACATACATTTTACTAAATGTAGATTTCATTACCTAACAAGAATTTAAAATTTCAGAAGTTTTTGAGTCAACCTACAATTCATTAAATTTAAGAAAATTAATAAATCATAGATTGTAAAAGTTTTGATTCTTTCTATTAAGAAAGAGTTATTTAATAATTAATACCAAAAAATTTAGAAATCCTCTCCAAAGCTCATAGAACTTCCAAGAAAGATACCTATTGGTTGTTGCATACACGAGTTTCGATTTTTGAAAGAAAAGAAATAAACTTTCAGGGCTCTGTGAAGACAACTCGGAGCAGGAGCCAACAAAGACATCGCGAGTGGGGGCAAAGGAACCCTTGCTAGTGGCACCACTGTGACTTGACATTACAAAGATAGAAAGGAAAAAAACTTATTATCTTCACAAATGAAGAATGGTGAACGTAGAAGGAACAGACACAAAAAACTCCGAATAAACACAGAGGAAACATACTCTCGCGATTCACAGATGCAAAATGATAGAAGCACAGAATAAACCTCTATTTATTCGAAGAAATTAGAATGGGCCGAATCCAACGAAGATCAATGAGGAAGATTTTCGCGGTTTTACCATCCTTGAGGCCTCCATGCAGCCTCTGAAAGACGGACACGTGACCTGCAACGTGCCTGTTTCTACACGACCTTTCGTATGCTCGAGAACAAACCAGCTGGAACGGAAGCCTTTTTGGCTGCCTTTGCAAACCCCAGGAGACTTAGTTTCCCCAGGCCCACACATCTCAATCTAAGGGTCCATCACCTTACCTTTTTTAGATCCAAAGGTTTGGGATTTGTTGTATTATGACAAAAATCCCGAGAATCTCGACTGCCAGCAACATCGCATCAACCAAAAGATCATTTGAGCGCGATTTAACATGAACCGCAAAATGAAAATCTCAAGCACCGACTAAGAATCCGAACTGACCTACTAATAAATGGGCTCCGAGCAGAAGCCACCCCTAGCTACTCGAGCAGAGTTAACACATCAGCAATGGTGCTTCAGATTTGGGAATAACATGTTACTCCCAGGTCCCATTCGACACCGAGGGAGTGGGGGGCATCTGATACGGGTAAATTCTGGCTCCCAATGAGTTGCCACCACGTGGAATGAGGACAACTGTTAGGAATCCTACATAACTTGGGAAATCCATCATATTCCATATTACACCAGGATTCTTCTTCCTAAAGGCTCGGAAAGTGCCACTACAGTTGGACTTTCCCTTTAGGACTCTCCAAGATGATCTCCTTCCATGTTATTCTCCTACTGGGATTTATCTTCCTCACAGGAAAAACCTATCATCGAAAGACCCGAAGCACCATCTCTCAGCAAGAACACCAGTATCACCCTATAAATACATTGGCGAACCTCCAGGTAGGAGATCAAGTACTTTTCACCCTTCTTACGACAATTACTCTGCAAATTCTTATTGTTTCCTTGGAAACTGACTTAAGCATAGGAGAGTCCCCTTCGGTGCTTTCTTATGCTCTTTTGCCTCTTCATCTTACAGGAATATTGGTCCACATCACCCCAGTCAGTTTTTGACCACAACATTCCAATTTGTAAACCATATTATACCACTTACCAACGGAATTTTAAGAACGAAAATATTGTTAAAGACAAGAATTGTCATTAACAATGTAGAACTCAAAAAATCGTGCTTCTCTTTCTTTGTTGGGAATACATTACTACGTGGGTTGGAAAGACTCGTTATGAAACGGCTAAGATCGTGTGAAGACCTTGAGCTTGTGAGGTTGAAGGTAACCACTAAACCCCCTTTACGCGGTTGTAATTTTTTTAATAGCCACACCGATGGTAGGATAGAATTCTAATCATTTCTACAATTATTACACTGAAGGGCTAGTAATGAATAATGTTTAATTCCAAGGGAGGAGATTCTGATCCTTATTTTACAGCATGGTCCACAATCCACATGATAGGAGAAGGTGGAATGCATTGAAAATGATCACTCTACATATGCGCTATCAAAAATTTTTTTTTTTTTGGGGAGGGGCTGGTACGACTACGCGGTATCATTTCGATGGCTGAAATTCAGAAAGTCAGAAGCATGAAGCCAAACAGCTCTCTCAGAGAAGTAGCTGAGCATCATAGCCCTTCTATTTTGTAAAAATATCGAATACAGAACTAAGTAAGTACTACACTGTCACTTCACTATCTTTACATCTCATGTCGTGAAACTCGAATACATTCTGTTTTAATTTATGCAATTGATTCATTGATCAATCTGAAACACAGTAGTGAACTTTGGAATTTAAATGTTTAAAATACTTTCTCTAGCTAAGATCACAGCTGTTTCTGCTTATTAATCTCTGGCATTTGGTCGGTAGCTAACGTGGGTTTGAACTTAGAACTTCTTGAAGTCGTATCTGAGATTCTAAATTACTTCATTTTGCAATTTTTTTGCTTCTTTTGCCAAAATTGAAAACCTGTCTTGGTTGAAACATTTCTCAGAGTTCTTCTCGTTAGAGATGTTAAAGAAGACCCTTTTCTACTCGACATTGGCAATTGGGCAAAACTAGGGTGCTCACTGTGTTAACCCTGAATGATTTATCTTCTCAAAAATGTGAAAGACTGGAAGTTTTTTTCTTTTTGGATTCGGCTATCGGAAAATCAACCTGGTTTGATGACTGTTACCTTTGGATATATGGGTATTGGTCTTTTTGGGTAAAAACCTACGGTGAACAGTGGCTCAAAATCTTAATTTTTGTTTCCTCTTATTATTATTATTATTTTTTTTGGGGGGGTTGTTGACCATCTTTGTGACTGTATAGTGGCATTAGAATTGGTGCTTGCCATTTGACTGATAAAATGGGTAAGAGAAATTTAAGTCTATTAAGTCTTATCTTAATTATAAAATCTTACCAGGAGCACATAATATTGTTTGACAGTGGATAACAAACCTCCAGTCGAGGATGCATTGATGATAGAGAGTGCTGCCACAACTGAATTAGTTGTATATGAAAGAGAGGGGAATGTAGAAGAACCACATGTAGGGATGGAATTTGAATCCGAAGAAGCTGCCAAGATATATTATGATGCATATGCTGCTCGTATGGGCTTTGTCATGCGTTTTGATGCATTTCGCCGTTCACTGCGGGATGGAAAGGTTATTTGCCGTCGACTTGTATGTAATAAGGAGGGATTCCGCAGAGCCAGATCAAGGCAGAGTGAGAGTAGAAAGCCTCGAGCAATCACACGGGAAGGGTGCAAGGCAATGATTACGGTGAAGAGGGAGAAGACAGGAAAATGGGTCGTTTCAAGGTTTGTCAAGGATCATAATCATCCACTGGTTGTTTCTGGAAACAGTCGTCGGAGCTTGCTTCTTTCTCAAACACCGGTCAGTTTCCTACTGTCCTTTAAATTTTCTTAAATACTTCTGGCCTTAAAATCTCTTAGAACTGCAATCTTGAGTTTCCATATTGTTCTTGAATAAAGGATTTTAATCATAGAGTTATTTATATGTTGCATGGGTCATTAACTATGCTAAGCTCAATAGTAAATCTCTTAGCCAATATTATCCTGTATAGTCAATGAGCATGCACGGGTTTTGAAAGTTAGATGGCCCATTCTACCCTTGTCTTACTATTTGGTCTGCTTCATTACTAGATGCCTTGCCTAGTTATCCCCTTAACACACTGTGAGGTTCTCTTAGAGTGACCATGGCAGCATAAGGCTGGCATTCTGAACGATGGTGTACGAAACACCATCAAGGTGAAAAAAAGAGGGCTTGTATTTGATGTTGCCTCACATGTTGACAGACTTACCTCGACTGCGACAGTTCTCTCCTCCTCCAGCTATGAGCCAGTTTATTTCCCTCACTCATGGAGCTGCACTCTGACCATCTTGCCCAAGATACGTGCCACCTCAGCGTCGAAATAACTACAAGGGCATCTTAGATTCACAACCTAACTCGATGGAGTTGAGTTCTTTTACGAGAGGGAGAGTTGATGCAATAGCACTTTCATGTTTGGACCTGCTTGACCTAGTCTGGAAGCTCAGGCCGAGAAGGACCGGTTTCAACCCTGGAATTAGGTCTAGTAGGGGTAGTTTGGGTGTTTAGTATAGCAGTGGGGTTAAATATTAATTTCAAAGTTAAAACTATATTGGAATTCAGATTTTGATAGGTTAGAGTCTTAAAACTATATTGGAATTTAGATGTTGATAGGTTAGAGTCCAAGTTAATTTTAAATCTGTTTCTTACTCTACTCCTTTCCACAGATCTGATTTGCATGCCCTGTTTTTTGGTTTTCTCTGCAACATACCCATCATACCTTCTACAGCCCCATTCAAATACTATTTTCTGGGTTGTATATATCTACCAAGGTTCGGTGACTCTAATTCTAGAATTGCAATACAGTTCTATTTGTTTATAGGAAGTTACAACCTTTGAAGATTTTGGGGGAATTGTGACTTGTGTCTATGAGACACTAGCCAGCTTTATTTAGAATAGAATGGTATGAGGTACAAGTACATTAATGCCCCTAGGGGAAGTAGGAACACTAGAGAATCCCTAAAGAAAGTTCTACCCTTATACCCATATTACAACACTCCCCCTCAAGTTGGTGCATAAATATCACACATGCCCAACTTGCACACAAAAGGATGGAATGCAAATTTATCATCAAACTGGGCTTCTTCTGCTTAGGAATAAGTCTAGGGCTGTGTTATATACATGTTGGGCCTTTGATCTCATGGGTTTTTAATGTAATAGGCCACTTTTATGGGCCTAAAATATGGGTAATTAGGTTGCATACGGGATTCCTTAGTTTTGTTTTTATGTAATTAGTGGTCATGTGATCACTTAAGTGATCATGTGAGTATGTGACTATTTAAGTTGGGCTGGATTAAGACTCTATAAGTCCAGCTATGTTTTGAGTCTATTTCCTTCAGTATTTCAGTTTCCTAGTCAGTTTAGGTTACCTAATAGGTTAAGGATTGGGTTAGGCCTTTCCTTTTTAGTGTAGGAGTCTATTTTTTAGTCTTTTATTAAGGTTGTAAAGGGGGCAGGTATGGGACACGAATTTTGATATTAATGAAAAGCTTTTGTTGCTCTTCTTCTCCTTTGAAGATTTTTGTCTTGTTTGATCAAGGCTGGTGGGATCGGTGTTTGATCCGATTGATACCTTATGGTGGGAAGCCCGGGTGGTTCATTCAAGCTCTCTTTGTTCAAGTTCTGATTTTTATTCAAGTTTTTACAATCAAACAAGCTGCTGTGAAGGAAATTCTGCAACAACAGTGAGTTGAATCATCCCCATCCCATCAATTCTTCTTCTAATCCTCTCATAGCCCTAACCCTAAGATTCCCCTTTTTGTTTTACATTTTCCCAAGACCTAAACCCTTTCCATACTATTCCAGCCATCCACGAAACCCCATCTTTGGATCGAATACTCCCCTGCCCCCTTGGAGAACTCGGTCCAAGTTGCAGCCCCATCCTCCCACTAAAACCCTAGCAAACCCCATCTCCATTAATTCCCCTAAACCCTAAACATCACTCAGCCTTATCTAACCATCAATTCTGTCCCATATTTGGATCAAATTCTCCCCTCATTGGGAAACTCGATCCAGGTTTGGTCCAATTCTGACCATCCTAAACCCTAGATTCCATCTTCCTCTTTTCAAAAACCCAAACCCTAACCCTAATATTGCTGCCAATTCATTCCAGCACACTTCCAACCATTAAAACTTAGCATAACTTTCACTGGAAGACTCCCCTACATCAACTTAGCCTAACCCTACCACCAAACCCTAGATCCCATTAAACCCTAACCCTAATTTGACAAAAATACCTATTTTTGACCTAACTGAACTACCTGTTCGGATGAGATCCTGATTTTTGGCTTCTAGTTGGATCCCTTCCAATCTAGGACTACATTAAGTGGTATCAGAGCCATGGATGCACATGATCAGTCCTTGCCGCCAACAACAATTGATCCTATGTCAAAGGTTATTGAGATGCTTCAGCAGTTACAAGCTGATCAAAAGGCTATGAATGAAAGGTTGCAACAAATTGAGCCACATTAAGTTAATCCAGCAAGAGACAACAATATACCACTGGAAGATGACAGATATCAAATACAGTCTCAAGTTGATCGTACCAACTGTAGGCACAGAGAAGAAAAGGAACAGCGTAGACCTCAAGAGGCGTTCGAGTTGAAGGAATATGATGGCAGACATGATCCATAGGTATTTTATGATTGGTTAGCAACTTTGGATGATTATTTTGATTGGTATGATTTACCTGAGTCTAGGAAGATGAGATTAGCTCATACTAATCTAGTGGGGCAAGCCCTTGAGTGGTGGAGAATCCATGTAAATGATCTTGAATACCGTGGTAGAGCACCCGTTACATGGGCAGAGATGAAACAAGAACTGAGTGACAAATATTTCTCACGGACATTCAAAGCTCTACAACAAGGTAAATTAAATTCCCTTCAACAACATCATCACCAAAAGGTCAAGGTCTTCAAAGCTGAAGACAACTTGAAACCTCCATTAATGAGATTCAGTTTGCAAGCTGAAGAGTGTTGGAAATCTGACATCACCAATGTTAAATCAACAACTGAGTACAAATTTACATTGCCAAAGGAAATTGAGAGAACACAAGTTGAAGATAAAGCTGAAGTGATCACAGTGAATTATGATGAAATAGAAGAGACATTTTAATGTAGAAGTCGACCTCGAACTAGGGAGAAACCAGTGAGAGATCGATTGCAGCTAGGATCAACATGATAAGGATCTATTAATGGTGTGCAACAACAGAATACCTTGAAGATGAATGAGAATTGAATTTGGTCTTCAAAGGGTATCTTCACAATAGTTTATTGCAGTCATAGAAACAGCACAACAGTGTATGTTGAACAGGAAAAGGAGAAGAAGATAAAGAAGAGAAGATAGAAGAGAAGGGGGGGGGGGGGGTAGGGGAATGGCTCTCTCAGCCTAGGTCTCTCACCCACAACTATCTCAGCTGTTGAAACATGGAATTTCTCCCATAACCGATGGCAAGCTTGACCACAAATTCTATTCTCCAAAATCTGTTTCTATTACAAGAGGGGCTGCCTATTGAATGGAATAGGTTAGCTTACAAAATTAGAAACTTAAGAAATAGAAACTCTTAAAAGAAATAGCAACTTCTAAAAAAAATAGAAACCTAATGGAAATAGAAACTAGGTTTTATAGTTCAGCCAACATGCAAGGAACAAAATTAGAAACTATAAAATTAGAAACACAATAATGACTGAATTAGAAACTAGGCCTAATAAAAATAGAAACTAATTAAAGTTTTCAAGTTGCATTCAATCTCCACCTGTTAGTCCATATCAGCCCCAAATCACTGTTCATGTAAACAGTAACTCTTTTTTTTTGAATTCTGTTTGTCTTCTTCATGCTTCGATCTACATCACATTGCTTGAACCTTCAAAGTCTAAAGGTCAACATGTAGAAGATTCTATTGAAGAGGTCTATGTTGAAGAGATCAAAGTAGGCAAAGCTGAAACAGTGGAAGATGAAGCAGTGGTTGAGAGCACTCCACAACAAGTTTTCGAGAATCATGATGATGTTCTTGAAGAGCTAGAGCTTGTGCCTCAAGTCTTCGATGAGAAGGTTACCATAGTTGAGGATTGCATTATAGAGGTTCATGAAGACTCAGTTACAACAGTAGTGCCAGATGAGGTCGTGATTAAGGAAGACTTCTAGTACACTCCGCATGAAGTTGTCACCTCCCTTGATGCTATTCTTACCATCGGAGAACCTATGGAGCTTGTGATTCCATCTCAGTACTTTGAAGAGAAAACTCTCAGGGTTGAAGACTTTATTCCTAGTGTTCCTACTTTACCAAAGTTTTGTTTGGGAATGGTCAAAGCTGCTACTCATATGTTGTTTCCCTCACATCACTACAAAATTTGAAAATGGATTTTTCAAGCTGGGGAGAGTTGATTCAGATTTATCACCAAACTGGGCTTATTTGCTTAGGAATAAGTCTAGGGCTGGGTTATATACATGTTGGGCCTTTGATTCCATGGGTTTTCTATGTAATAGGCCATTTTTATGGGCCTAAAATATAGGTAATTAGGTTGCTTACGGGATTCCTTAGTTTTATTTTTATGTAATTAGTGGTCATGTGATCACTTGACTTGGTTAAGTGGTCTTGTGACTATTTAAGTTGGGCTGGATTAAGACTCTATAAGTCCAGCCATGTTTTGAGAGTCTATTTTCTCTAGTATTTCAGTTTCCTAGTCAGTTTAGATTACCTAGTAGGTTAAGAATTGGATTAGGCCTTTCCTTTTTAGTGTAGAAGTCTATTTTTGAGTCTTTTATATAAGGTTGTAAGGGGGGCAGGTACGGAATACGGATTTTGATATTAATGAAAAACTTTTGTTGCTCTTCTTCTCCTTTGAAGATTTTTATCTTGTGTTTGATCAAGGCTGGTGGGATTGGTGTTTGATCTGATTGATACCTTACGGTGGGAGGCCCAGGTGGTTCATTCAAGTCTCATTGTTCAAGTTCTGATTTTATTCAAGTTTTTACAATCAAACAAGCTGCTATCAAGGAAATTCTGCAACAACAGTGAGTTGAATCATTCCCATCCCCAACAATTCTTCTTCTAATCCTCTCACAGCCCTAACCCTAAGATTCCCCCTTTTGTTTTACATTTTCCCAAGACCTAAACCCTTTCCAGACCATTCCAGCCATCCATGAAACCCCATCTTTGGATCGAATACACCCCTGCCCACTTGGAGAACTCGATCCAAGTTGCAGCCCCATCCTCCCACTAAAACCCTAGCAAATCCCATCTTCATTAATTCCCCCAAACCCTAAACATCACTCAGCCTTATCTAATCATCAATTCTGTCCCATATTTGGATCAAATTCTCCCCTCACTCATTGGGAAACTCGATCCAGGTTTGGTCCAATTCTGACCATCCTAAATCCTAGATTCCATCTTCTTCCTCTTTTCAAAAGCCCAAACCCTAACCCTAACATGCTGCCGATTCATTCCAGCACAGTTCCAACCATTAAAACTTAACTAAACTTTCACTGGAAGACTCCCCTACATGAACTTCGCCTAATACTACCACCAAACTTAGGTCCCATTAAACCCTAACCCTAGTTTGACAAAAATACCTATTTTTGACCTAATTGATCAGATGAGATCCTGGTTTTTGGCTTCTAGTTGGATCCCTTCCAATCTAGGACTACATTACTTACTACCAAAACCTTTAGTAAACACATCAACCAATTGATCACCAGATTTAACAAATGGTATACAAATAACACCCTGTTCGAGTTTTAATTTTTATTTTTATGAATTGACGGTTAATCTCCGCATGTTTTGTCCTATCATGCTGAACTGGATTATGAGCAATGTTAATACTCAATTTACTATCACAATAAATCATCATGGGAAGTTGGACAGAAACACTGAGATCTTGAAGAAGATTCTGAAGCCATAACAACTCACAAATATCGTGAGCTATAGCACAAAATTCTGCTTCAACACTTGATCTGGCAAACACAGCTTGTTTCTTGTTACGCCAAGTAACAAGATTCCCACCAACATAAGTACAATACCCTGAAGTCGACCTCCTATAATCAGGAGAACCAGCCCAATCTGCATCTGTAAAGGCTTCAACACGCATGTGATCAAGAGGAGAGAAGAGAAACCCTTTTCCTAGAGAAGACTTCAAGTATCGCAAAATGCGAAATATTGCCTCCATATGAGTAATAAGATCGTGCATGTACTGACCTACGAAACTCACAACAAAGGCTATGTCAGGTCGAGTATGAGAGATATAATCAACCTGGCAACCAATCTTTCATATTTGCCCTTGTCGCTGGTTCTCCTTTATTTCTAAGATGTGCATTAGCTTTAAGGGGTGTATCTACAGGCTTAAACCCATGCATTCCAGTCTTAAATAAGAGATCAAGAGTGTACTTTTGTTGAGAGAGAAATGTACCAGAGAACCTCGATACCAAGAAAGTACGTAGAGATTCCAAGTCTTTAATCTCAAATTCCTTTCCCAAATATGACTTAAGATCAGATATCTCTATACGCTCACTTCCAGTGACAACAATGCCATCAACATAGACAATGAGAACAGTAATGTGATCACTTGATCTCTTGATAAATAATGTGTGATCAACATTACTCTGTTTATAGCCAACAGATAGTCAGATACCATAGCCTTATGAAAGCGGCCAAACCAAGCCCTGGGTGATTGCTTCAACCCATATAGTGCCCGTTTCAACTTGTATACTTTTCCTTGAGTATCTTTGTTAGAGAAGCTAGGAGGAATTTCCATATACACCTCCTCCTCAAGTTCACCATGTAGAAACGCATTCTTGACATCAAGTTGTTGTAGTTGCCATCCCAAGTTAACAACACATGAAAGAATAACTCGAATAGTGTTCATCTTGGCAACTGGAGCGAAGGTCTCTTGATAATCAATCCCATATGTCTTGATAAAGCCCTTTGCAACAAACCTAGCCTTGTAATGATCCACAATGCCATCCATTTTCTGTTTAAATGTGAAAACCCATTTACAACCTACAGTTTTCTTATATCGAGGAAGAGAGACTAATTCTCGTGTGTCATTTTTTCCAAAAGCCCTCATTTCTCCATTCATAGCATCTTTCCATCATGGGTTTGCTAGAGCCTCCTGCCAATTTTGAGGAATGGAAACCGAGGACAGAGAAGACACAAAAACATGATAGGATGGAGAAAGGGAATCATAAGACACAACATGAGAAATAGGATGTTGAGTGCAAGTTCATTTACCTTTCTGAATAGAAATGGGTAAGTCAAGAGAAGGATCAGCATGATCACTAAGGGAAAGATACTCACCTGATGGAGTGGTTGGAACTATGGATCCTGGTCGTCCCTATTGCTGTTGAGTCTATTGACTTTGTATTAATGAGTATTATGTCTAGGTTCAATGTACCTCGTGTATGCTAAGGTGGAGCTGAATCATCTCCACCTAGCATACCTTATTTGTGTTATCCTTTTTATCTATAAATAAAGTGGGCCTCTGTCTTCTAGTGACAAGCCAAATCATTCTGATATTCAACTTGGTATCAAAGCCCCAAAACCCTAAAAAAAAAAAGGTTTTTGTTTTTTTCTTCTGCCACCGCTAGAAGGGTTCCACCGTCAATCCTTAAGGTTCTAGCCTCCCAGTGTCAAACATGGTTGGCTGAACATGTGCCAACGCATGTCGCACCACGTATGACCACTGCTGACCATCGTTGACTGGTGCCTATTGCACCACCATCATCACCACTGACCACTGTTCACTGCCGCCGATCGTTGCCAGGCCTGCAAGGCCCTCCCGATGACCTCGCCTAGCTATTATGCCCCCATCACAAGGCCCTAGGCCCTGCTGCTATCACTGCAAGGCACCAAACCCTCCACCCTCTCGCAATGAGCAACTAGGGCCTCCGCATGGAACAAGAACTCGCCGAGATCTTGGTAATATCTTGATTTTTTGCAAAACCGAGACGAGATGGTAGGCGAAATAGAAGGAATGCATTGTCTCGGTCGAGATCTCGGTGGTTTCGGTGGGAAACTTTGGTATACAGACTATTTATGCTAGAAACCAAGACACACACTTTCTTATGCCAGAAACCAGGATAGACACTTATTTATTCCTAATATCATTTTTTATTTCATTTACTTAAGATATTATTGATAAATAAGCAAATATCCCCTATTTGAATCCAATAAAAATAGTTAAGAAATAAAATTCCAAAAGCATAAAAAATAACTCCCCAGTTCAAGAACAAAAACAAGATTTTTGACGGTAGGTGCAATTTTCAACTTTAAAATGCTGGGTTTTTTTTGTCAATTCTATAACTTCCATAAATCTTAATATGGTAAAACATTGCTAATAACCAAAAGTATGGTAAAATATTAATTGGTTTTGATGTCTAAAAAAATATTTTTCACTAGAGCGATTTTGACAGCATTCGCGTACACCAAATAAGGTTTGACCGAAACATAAGTCCATTAATATAAATCAGATTTAAGCAATCTTCGAGATGGTTATAAATGGTTTATTTCTTTTATTGATAATTGTACTCGTTTAACTTGGGTATATTTTCTCCGTAATAAACCAGATGCCTTTTCTTGTTTTCTCTCCTTTTACACGATGATTCAAACATAGTTTAATGCCCAAGTTGGGGTCTTCGTATTGATTATTGTACCGAATGTGTTGACAATCATTTTCGTCACTATCTTGATGAGCTGGCATTATCTTTCAAACGTCTTGTGTTAGAAATCCAGAACAAAATGGTATTCCAGAGTGGAAAAATCGTAATCTCCTTGATGTTACCCGTTCTCACCTCTTTACCATGAATGTTCCAAAATTTTATTGGGCTGATGCTGTACTCACTACAACCTTCTTATTAACAGGGTTCCTTCCAGTGTTGTGGACTTTAAAACCCCTGCGAGTCTCCTTCCGGATCCTTCCTTGGCCTCTACTATTCCCCCTCGGGTATTTGGGTGTGTTTGTTATGCTTACAACTCCTCACCTTCTTAGTCCAAGCTTGATCCCAGGGCTTTATGATGCATTTTCCTGGGGTATTCTAGCTCTCAGAAAGGTTATAAATGCTATCATCTTCCCTCTCGTCATCTTCCATGAATCTGAGCCCTACTATTAGTCATCTTTTGAGGGGGAGCGTATAAGTATATTGCCAGAGATTCCTTTAGGTCCAATTATTAATGTTGTACACTCATTGAGGGGGAGAGACCTCAAGTTGATAACAGTGCTCAGACAAACGATCACCTTACATATTCCAGGTACAAAAAACAGCCTGTGCTCAAGCGACCATGTTCAACAGCACCTCCTGAGCTAGATCTACCTCCTTCACCTCAGCCAGGTAATTCTTCTCTACCCTCTGACCTCTTTTTTTTTTTTTTTATATATATTTTATTTTTTAACCCTAACTTCTCTGGGACCCGGGCCAGCCCCTAAACTTTATTAAGACAAAAAAGAATAAGGAATACAGGGGGGAGGACGTCCCGCCTTACCCCAGCCCGAAGCAAACCAGCTCACAAGAAACAAACCAAGCCCTAAGCTCTAAGGACCGACAGGCCCTCTCTATCCTCCCTCACTATACATCGAAAGCTGCCCAAGCGGCAAGTTATCCGGGTGAAAGGTTAGGGAGCATTGCGAGGCACAAGCTTGCTTGGCCAGCCAGTCAGCAGCCCTGTTGCTCTCCCTGTAAGCAAAGGCCACAGTCGCCCTAGTCGCTTCAATCAGCTGTAGGATCTCATCGAACCAGTACCATCCCTGCCACAGGTTACACCTCTTATGATTTATCTGTCTAACTGTGGTCTCCGAGTCCGAGTGAACAATCATATCCATGTACCCTAGATCATGGCATAAGTGAAGGCCGTCCCTCAAAGCTCTCAGCTCTGCAATAGCATTAGTGCACCTCCCATAGCTGTTGGAAAAAGCTGCCAGGACTGCTCCCTCATTATTCCGGATGACCCCCCCTCCCCCTCCATCCCCTGGATTGCCCCGACAGGCTCCATCAACATTTAGCTTGACCACGACAGAAGGGGAACACCAAAAGACCGGGAAGGGCCGAGTGGCCTTGGTCGGAGTAACCACTAGCTCGAACCACTGTTGAATCAGCCCATCCCTTGCAGAACCACGTTTGCCAACCTTTGAGGGGAGCGGGAGCTCTTTCACCTACCTTCTAATGCGTTCAATGATTGTGGCAGCAGTACGCCTAGACTCCCCATGCCTCCTGTTATTCCTTTCTTTCTATAGCTCCCACACGATCAAAGCCGGCAGAAGCCCAACAATGTAATCACTGATGCACCTGTAGCTCGCCAACCCATGCCAAAACGCTATCCGACTCCTACCGTCCTGACCTGGGTGAGGCACCATGTCAAATAGGCGCGAAAAGAAACCCCACACCTTAGCCGCAGTAACACCATCTACTAGGCAGTGATCTATAGTTTCCCTCTGGGGGCTTCCACAGCAGTAGCAACGAGAAGCCAATGGGATCCCTACTGTCATTAAGGTAACTTCCGTAGGTATCTTGCCATTCAGCAGTTGCCAAGAGAAGAAAGCCATCTTAGTTGGGAGAGAGGGGTTCCATATCCACTTTGCATAGGGAGCAACAGGCCCCACCGCCCTGATCTCATTCCAAACTGATTTGGTCGAAAAACGGCCATCACCAGCCGGTGTCTACACTAGAACATCTGGCCTGTCAGAGATGTGAAATTTTCCAAAGACAATTGCGTGTCGGATGGCCTCATCATCAATGTGATCCAAGATGTCTTGCCTCCAAGAGCCATCCCCCTCAATGGCATCTTTCACCCGCAGGTCTACATCAACTAGGAGGTCATTGTCCACTGCATCAATCAAAGGGCCCGCCCAGACCAGTTATCCAGCCAAAACAGGACATTCCTAGTGCCAACCAGCCACCGAGACCTCTCTAGGATCAATCCCCTGAACTCCAACGCTTTCCTCTAAGACCTAGAGCTCACCCCCTGTGGCTCAACCTGAACCACATAGAGACCCTTGAAGAACTTGGCCTTGAAAAAGCTGCTCCATAGAGAATGCTTCGTCAGAACACGCCAAAGCCCCTTGAGCCTCAACGAGAGCCCAACCTCTTCCAGCAGCCTAACACCAAGGCCCCCTTCCTCCTGTGGCCTACACACTTTCTGCCAGTTAACCCAGTGCCTCCGTTTCCCCCATTCCGAGGTTCCCTAGAGAAAATCAGCAAAGATGCCATACAGCTTTCGCAATACAGCTCTAGGAGGATCCAGCGTGGCCAGGACATGGATAGGGATAGAGGAGAGGACATGCTTCAGCAGCGTAACCCGGCCTCCCGCAGAGAGGAGCTTACCCTTCCATCCTGCCACCTTACCGTTGACTTTATCAACTAGACCATCAAAGAATCAAATCTTGAGCCCACCACAGTGAAGAGGGGCTCCTAAATAAGTGATAGGAAGTGCCTTCTGAGTGAAGCCAGTAACCGCCCCCACCATCCTAGCCTGGGCCGGCGCAGCCTTGTGCCCAACCACAAAGCAACTCTTCTGTTTGTTGACTAGCTGCCCTGAAAAACCTTTATACCTGTTGAGGAACCCCATGATCTGCTTAAGAGAGCCCTTGAGACCCCTGGAGAAGATGATGGTGTCGTCAGCAAAAAGACTATGAGAGATCCCTGGGCATCCTCTCGGCAACCTGAAGTAAGAGGCATGCCCTTCCATAAATAAAACCTTGATTCCCCTGCTAAGCACCTCCTCTGCCAAAATGAACAGCGTAGGAGATAGTGGGTCCCCTTGTCGCACCTCCCTGGTAGATTTAAAGAACCTTGACTGCCTGCCCCCATGTACCACCGAGAACCAACAATTCTCGACTATCTTCCTGACCAAATTGACCCAATCCCTACAGAACCCAAACTTCAAAAGCACACCATAGAAACTCCCACTCAAGCCGGTCATAGGCCTTGGCCATGTCCAACTTAAGAATCACATTTCCCCCCCTCGCCTTCTTGTTCAACTCATGCGTAACCTCTTGCATAAGAGAAATGTTATCATGAATACATCTCCCTTGCACAAAAGCACCCTGCTCCTCTGCCACCAGGGTAGGCAGTAGACCTGCGAGCCTCGAAGTCATAATCTTCGCAATTACCTTGTAGGAGAAGTTGCACAGGCTAATAGGTCTCAAATCAGCCATCACCTTAGGGTTGTCCTTTTTTTGAATCAGGACCAAATTAGCAGCAGTGCAGCTCCTAGGGAGAGACCCACCTATAAAAAATTCCTTCACCGCCGCCCACACATCAGCTGCCACTACCTCCCAGGAGGCCGTGAAGAAATAGCCCGAGAACCCATCAGGCCCAGGCGCACTGTCAGCAGACAAGGCAAAGATAGCTCCCTTAACTTCCTCCAAGGATGGGGCGACCAGCAGAGCCACATTATCAGCCTCGGTCACCACCTCAGGGATCACCGATAACAACCCCTCATCCATCACACAGCCCTGTGAGGTAAAAATACCAGAAAAATGTCGCACGGCCTCTTCTTGCACCCCTTCCACATCCGAGATCCACTCGCCATTGGCCCCTCTGATGCGCTCCACGCAAGCAATTCTCCTGACAATGACCATCGAGTGGAAGAACTTTGTATTGCGGTCCCCCTCCTTAAGCCAGTGAACCCTGGACTTCTGCCTCCAGAAGATCTCCTCCTGCAATACCACCTCCTGGAGATTATCCCTAGCCATCCCCAGAGCTGCCCTGGTTACCTCATCATCCCGTGAGTCAAACTCCGTTTCAGCCCTACATACCGCATCCTCTGCATCCCTAACACGCTGATGTATGTTGCCAAACACCTCCCTGTTCCAGCTGCGGAGGGCAGCGCGAAGCCCTTGAAGCTTCAAGAAGAGCACATTCAAGGCCAACCCTAGCACCGGCTTATCCCATTGCTCCTTCACAAACGAAAGAAACTCAGGGTGTCGGAGCCACATTTGTTGAAACTTGAACCCTGACGAAGGACGGCGCCCTTTCACACCAAAGGAGAGGAGGCGCATGGTTAGAGCAAGTCCTGCTAAAGTGAGTCACTGAGCACCTGGTAAACACATTCGCCCACTCTGCATTCAGCAAGAATCTGTCCAGCCGAGCCATCACCCTACCAGCACCGTTCTGGTTGTTAGACCAGGTGAACATGTTTCCAACATACCCCGCATCAATAAGCGCCGCCCTATTAACAAAGCCTCCGAAGTCCTCCAACGAGAGAGAGCAAGCTGGCCTCCCACCCACCTTCTCTAGCGGTGCCACAACCGCATTAAAGTCACCCCCCACTGCCCAAGGAGTGGAAACAGAATGGGAGAACTCCTCTAGCCTCTCCCACAAGCCCCTCCTGTCCATCCTCTCACAAAAGCCATGCACAAAAGAAATGAGAAAGGAGCCCGCACTGCCCCCCACACACTCCAAGGTCGCAAACTGGTCACCTTCATCCACCACACGCACTTGCACCGAAGCCCTCCAAAAAACCCAATTCCTGTTCGAGCAGAGCATTGAGTCCAAACCGATCCTCCTCCTAACCACATGCGCAAAGCTTGTGCCTTTGGTTCAGCCACCGCCACCAAATCCACATGATTAGCGCTAACAAGAGCTTTCAAATGCCTACACGTAGGCTTATTACCACCCTCTTGCATTCCAAAAGATGCAATTCATTGTTCAGAGTTTAATGCTGCAACTGCCGATCTCATCGATCTTGTGACCCGACCCATCTCTGTTCCTCCTTCCCGCTGCCGCCTTCTTAATTTTCTTGCGTTTAATGACTAAGGCTGCACCAAGGCTAGGGGCCCTCGGCTGCAAACGCCTCCTACCACCACGACCTCCCTGAACAGTCCCTGCTTGAGGCACTGGCACTCTCGCAGGGCTTGGAACAATTGCCAAACGCGATTCAGCCAGTCGCTCCACCAACCTGTTAACCCTCCCTGTAAGAGAGGCGTTAAACGCCCTGAGGCTTTCCATCATCTCCACTCGATCTACCGCCACTGGTGCATTGCCTGGCACCTGCCAGTCATCTTTCGAACCTGCCGGGGCAACACCATTCACAAAAAATGATGGCCTGTCATGTGCCACCCATGATGCTCTTGGCTGCCTCCCAACATGGCTAGACACCACGACCCCACCGCTAGCCTCTACCGGAGCATCCGAAAGCACCACCGCTCTACTCTCCATGACTGCCATCGCCTGCGGCCCCACCGCCAGAACACAAGGCAAAGACAAAATTCTAGCGATGCTAGGAATGGCATCACCTGCCTCTCCACCATTAAGCCCCACCTATTCCTCAAGAGGTGCCTCCACCCCTCCACCCTCAGCATGCTCCAACACCTGGGTCTCCACAGAGCCTGCTGCCAAAGGCCTCCAACAACCCCTCTCCCTGCGCAAAGGCCTTCTCTGCCGCCGTCCTGGGTTTCCCGCATCCTCACGGCCAGCACCAGTAGACGTGCCTTCTCCATGAGGAATGAAGACCCCTTCGCCATTTCTCCCCTCTTCTACAACAGCCGTTGTCGCAGCCCCTACCGGAACCGAAGCCTCTGCAACTTCCGGCCTCCGCCGCTGCAATTTCCTGCACAACTCTTTCGAATGGCCAATCTTCGAGCACTGGCTGCAATAAAGGGGCAGCTTCTCATACAACCACAGTCTGATGGAAGCCACCGTCGCCACAGCCCACCCAAACCTTCGCCGGCAACTGTGCACGCAGGTCAACCTCAACACAAACTTAAGCTGCCACAGTGCGAGTGCAATTAGCAGTGGCGCCATCCACCTTCAAAACCCTGCCTACAGCCCCTGCGATTGATAAGAAGTAGTTCCCCTGATGCAAATTCACCGGCAGCCCCGGCAGCGAAATCCATACAGGCGCGAAGGGGATTCCCAACCAGAAACAAAGTCTGCAGTCCACTTCATAAATCGGAAAAGAAACCCTTGAATATGCATATGCTCTTTCATCCACACCTTGACGAAATCTGCCGGAGAAGCGAAGCGCAACAAGACATGCCGAGGATCCAACGTCGACACCATCACGTCCCCCTGTAGGTGCAGCAACTTGCGAATGCTCTCCTTGATGACAAACAGCGACGGCTTGCCGTAGCTGCACTTCGCGATGAGAGACGTCGCAAAAGGCATCTCCGATCGAACCAACTCTTCTTTGGAGAAGAAGATCGCGGGACATCCATAATGAGATGATGCCTTCTTAATCTCCATATCCACTGACGGAAACGACAACGAGCGAGACACGACAGCAGCAAAGGAGGGTGCCCCACCACCAGTAATCCCATAGCAATGTTGGGGATCGGGGGGCAGGGCATCCCTGATGGGAGCGTCCATCGCAAAACCCACGTGAAACTCGAACCTAAACCTGTCTCTACCCTCTGACCTTGATGTTCCTATTGCTATTTGGAAAGGAGTTAGAGTATGCACTCACAACAACCCATCTCAAACTTTATTTCTTATGAGTTCTTGTCCCCATCCTATCGGGCCTTTGTTTTCTCCATATCTTCTATTTATACTTCATAGGGATGGAAAGATGCTATGCTAGAGGAAATGCAGGCTCTTAAGAAGAATGGTACTTGGGAACTTGTTCCTCGTCTTTACAAGAAGAAACTGGTGGGATCTAAGTTGGTTTACACTTGAAGCATAAGGCAGATGGAACCATTGAACGGTACAAAGCAAGGTTAGTTGCCAAGGGCTTCACACAAACTTATGGCATTGACTACCAGGATACCTTCGCTCCTGTTGCCAAAATGAATTCTGTTCGTGCCCTACTATCATGTGCTGCCAATTTGGGTTGAAACCTCCAACAGCTGGATGTCAAGAATGCCTTCCAAAATGGTAATTTGGAATAGGAGGTATACATGGACATTCTGCCAAGGTTCAAATCCCCTTCAACAGAAGGGAAGGTGTGCCAGTTAAGGAAATCCCTATGTGGTCTTAAACAATCTCCATGTGCTTGGTTTGGGCATTTCTTGAAGGCTATGCTGAATTTGGTTATAAACAAGCCAAGTTGATCACGCTTTGTTCATTAAACATGGAGATGGTAAGGTTATTGCTCTTATTGTGTATGTTGATGATATTGTTGTGATTGGAAGTGATGAGGTAGAAATCTCTAAGATCAAGGCTTAATTAGGATATGAATTTGAGAGGGACCTGTTCGATATTTCCTTGGATTTGAAGTTGCTCGATCTAGCTAGGGCATCTTTATTTCCTAAAGGAAATACGCCCTAGACCTTCTCAGTGAAATTGGAATGCTTGGATGCAAGTCTGCAGAGTCCCGTATTGAAGTCAACTATCATCTTAGTAGCAAACGTGTGATCCAGTTGACAGGGAGGGATATCAGAGATTAGTTGACAGGTTAATATACCTCTCTCATACTCGGCCAGATATTGCCTATGCAGTGGGAATTGTCAGCCGATTCTTACATGATCCACAGACTACACATCTCGAGGCAGTTTACAGAATCTTGAGATACTTGAAACCAGCCCTTGGAAAAGGTTTCTTATTCTCCAACAATAGCAATCTACAGTTGGAAGCCCTTACAGATGCTGTTTGGGATGGTTCTATCGATGATCGGCGTTGTACATCAGGTTACTGTACTTTCCTTGGAGGGAATCTAGTCATCTAGAGAAGCAAGAATTAGTCCGTTGTCTCCAAATCCAGTGCAGATGTAGAGTACCGAGCAAGGGCACAGGGAGTCTGTGAACTAGTGCGGCTCAAGGTGTTATTTGGTGATTTGGGCATAGCTGCTGCAGAGCCTATGCATTTATATTGTGATAATAAGGCAACAATCAATATAGCCCAAAATCCGGTTCAGCATGATAGATCCAAACACATTGAGATTGACCGACACTTCATCAAGGAAAAACTCGAAGAAGGCACCATATGTATTCCTTTTGTCACCACAGAAAATCAACTAGCTGATGTGTTTACAAAAGGCCTCCATTGTAAGGTGTTTCATCCTCTTGTGTGCAAGTTGGGCATGCAAGACATATATGCACCAACTTGATGGGGGAGTGTTAATGAGTGTCATGTCTAGGTTCAATGTGCCTTGTGTGTGCTAAGGTGGAGCTGAGTCATCCTAGCCTACCTTATTTGTGTTTTCCTTTTTTATCTATAAATAAAGTGGGCCTCTGTCGTCTAGTGACAAGCCAAATCATTCGGATATTCAACTCTTTGTATATCCAATTTATATTTATGTTAGGAGTTTTTGTTATCAAAGAGAGAGTCAAAAGTCTAATTTCATTCTTGGGATGGGATGTTTAGATGTAGGGCTATTATAATGCAGGAGCATCTTGGGATACCCAGTGGAGGGTCCAGATTTTTTCTTATGTAGTGTGGAATAATTATGTAAACAAGGGTATTTATGTAGTTCTCTTTTACAGATGTAAAGGGGAGATTAGTATGGTTGTAGGATGTTTTGATGGGTCCCATTTAGGTGTTTGTGACGACTCAAGAACCAGGAAGACAGCATAGTTTAAAATCTCGCGATATCTCGGTATCTTGGGCTGGTTGAGATGGCCGAAATATCCGAAATATACCGAAATATCGCCGAAATATAGTATTTTTTCTGCCATATTTCGACACTCTGGGTTTTTGGCCATATCAAGGCCTAATACTTCATGTACACCCTTATTTAAGCTAAATAAACACATTTAAATGTTCATATTGCAAAAAAAATGAACTCAAAGTGGTGTTTTGGGTTTGCACCCTTGATTGGCAGTATACGGTCGCCGACCCTGATGTATAAATAGTTAAATACACATTGATTAGGTACTAAAAGACATATAAGAAATTTAAACAAAGTAATGAAACAAAAATAACTCATAAGTCATAACTCATAACTCATAAACTCCATAATAGTCAATAGTTCAATACTCAATAGTCAATACTCATTACTCAATAGTCAATACACAAAGTCACAAGTTCACAACTCACAAGAGTGCAAGACTCACAAGAAATATCACGAAATATCGCTGAAATATCACGAAATATCCCGAAATATTACCGAAATATGAACTTTTTCCATTTCGCCTTGCCATTTTGTCTTGTTACTGTCGAGATTTCCGAAATATCCCGATATATCGCCGATATTTCGCGAAATCTTGAACCATGGAAGACAGTGCCTACGATAGCAAGAGGAAGAAGGGAGAGAAGAAGATAGAGAGAAGTTGATGGGGGAAAAGAGAACCCTAGAGCTCATGGTAGGATTCAGAATAATCCTACTGTGAGCCTAGGACAATGAATATATAACTTAACAAAAGTAAGAAATTACATATAAGGACAGAAAACTATAATTACACATAAACCCAAAAATAAGAGAGAATGATAGAAAACCCATTACGACTTGACTTAGCTATACTATTTAACACTTTCCCTCAAGCTGGAAAATATATATCTCCCTTGCCTAGCTTGGAACAACCAGTAAGAAACGCAGGCCTAAACAATGCTTTAGTGAACATATCGCCAAGTAGACTGCCAAAGTTAATGAATGGAATAGAAATCACTTTCTTCATAACAACATTCCTCACAAAATGACTGTCAACTTTAATATGCTAAGTCCATTCATGGAAATCCGGATTACTAGTAATATAAATCGCAGCCAGATTATCACACTAAATCTCCATAGTTTAGTGACTGAAAACCCAAGCTCATGAACGAGAGATTTTAGCCACATCAGTTCGGCTGCAGTATAAGCCATAGCCTTATACTCAGCCTCTGCACTCGACCGAACTACTGTAATCTGCTTCTTAACTCCTCCAGGTAACAAGATTACCACCAGAAAATGTACAATATCCATTAGTAGATCCGTGATCACCATTAGTACCAGCTTAGTTAGCATCAGCATAACCCGTAATATTAGTATAACCATGACATCGATAAATAAGACCTTTCCAGGGTGCACCTTTAAGGTATCTCAAAATGCGATGTGCAACATCCCGGTGAGTTAGATTAGGTTTTTCCATAAACTGACTAATAGCACCATCACCAACAACAACAACTCAGCCTTATCCCAACTAAATCAGGTCGCCTACATGGATCCTTGCTCTCCAATCAGATCTATTCGAGGTCATACTTGATACAAAGCCTAAGCTATGCATGTCTTTCCTCACCACTTCTCCTAGGATCATTTTAGGTCTGCCCTTGTCTCTTTTAGTTCCTTCAATCTGAGTACTAGAGCATCCAAAGACCTCTGTTGAACATGGCCATGCCACCTCAAACAACTTTCTCGTAGCTTATCATGTATCAAAGATACAAGATAATCCCAAATCATCTCTAATATGATCATTCCTTACTTTGTCCTTCCTAGTTTTGCCACACATCCATCTCAACATTCTCATCTCCACTACACTGAGTTAATCTACGTGATGCTTCTTCATTGTCCAACATTTGGCACCATACATCATAACTGGTCGTATAACTCTCCTATAAAATTTCTTTTTAAGTTTTAAATGAATACTTCAATCTCACAACACTTTGGACGCACCTCTCCACTTCATCCCTCCTATTTTAATTCTTTGTGAAACATCATCATTTACATCACCTTCTTTATTTATAACTGAGCCCGGATTTATCTAAAATAATCACTTTGTGGAATCTCCGACTCATCAATTTTCACCACCTCATTATCCGTCCTACTACAACTAAAGTTATACACCATATACTCTGTATTCGTTCTACTAATCTTAAAATCTTTTGAGTCCAAGGTTGATCTCCATAACTCCAACTTGGCATTAATCACTTAAACAATATCATCAACATATAGAATGCGGCATTGTAGTCAATATCCCATGGTGTAGAGGAAGAGGAAGCAAGAAATGCACCAGCACCTGAGTGACAATTGTAGTACTAGATGTAGATGTCTCAAGTTGTTGAACACGATTTAGTAATTTAGTATGGTCATCGCATAATGGAAAGACAGACTGACTACCTCCAGAGGTAGAAGCAAGATTGGCATAAAAAAATGACACCCCTGTAGAACGCCCTTCAAATTTAGTGATATTAGTTCGGGAACACCCATTGTCAGCCCCTCAGGTGTTTGTGAACAAATAATAATATGATAAAAAAATGAAAGGTACAACATAAACCACAAGTTAACAAAAAAATAGATCAATATTCAAGGGGAGGGGGGAAAGAAAAAGATTCTGTACCATGAGAATAAATCAGATTAAAGACGGCACAAAGAATTAGAAATAATTATCGAGAACAATGGTTAAGAAGAAGAAAAATTAAAGCTCAGGCTGCCAGCGTGGGTTCAAGTCTGAGGGTAGACACTTCGTGCTAAAGAGCCGATGGTTAGGACCAACCTATAATCTACCTTCCTAGGACCCTGGGAAAGTGGGAATTGCCCTAGGTTTAGGCCTTTTAGGAAGAAAAATTAGAATCTGGACGGAAGTCGAGTATTCTTTTTTTTATGTAGGCAGGAGTGCAGGACCTATCTGATGCTTAATCTAAAGCCCTTTGTCTTCATATTGTCTATGAAAAAAACTATGCAGGACTAGTCTAAATATTCGCTCCTGGATACAAGTATTTCTCATTAAGCAAGAATCTGTGTCCATAACCAAAATAACCTTTTGCGTATTTCCTACCTTGCAGGATGAAAAAGATAAGAAGATTAGGGAATTATACACTGAGCTGCAACGTGAGAGAAAGCAATATGCAGCTTATCAAGAACAGCTTGATATGATTTTGAAAGACATTGAGGAACACACACAACACCTATCAAGAAGCATAAAAAATATAGTTCAGAGTGTTGGGGATGTTGAATCTAAGAGGCAAGGGCTTTCACAGAGCTGACCACCACTAACTTGTTTTGTGCCATTGTCTTCTTTTGCTCAATGTATCAAGTTTCAGGTATGCCCATGGTTCCTTCTCCATATTGTATTTTAACAGTACATAAAGCAACAATCTACAATCGACTCATCCGTACAGGTAAAAGTTGCTCTGGACTCGGTTGTGAGATGTGACTTATCATTGCTTCGTGCGAAAGGAGAAAAGGAGATTGAGATTGGAATGGAGCATCTTCTTTGGATGTACAGAGTAATGATGATAGATGTATAGAGTAATGACAAGTATGTGTTATTCTCCATGGAAATATTTTGGGAGAAGTGAGAATCATTTGGATGAAATACAGAAATTATACCAATATGGCTTTGTCCCAAAGAAAAGCCTTTAGTAGGGAGACTATGTAGTTACCAGTTTGGTTTGTATATCGATGTGGGGGGGGGGGGGGGAGATCTTGGGGTTCAGGGGAGGGAGAAGAAAAAAAAACCACTTGTTGATGATGAAATCTGAAATTAGAATGCAGAGAATTGGGGATGGGAGGACGTGGATAACGATAAACATGAAAGAGAGGCTAGGGCTGCGTTTGGTATGCATTCTAGGTCGATTTCGCATTCTCGGACGATAAAAATAGTTGTTTTTATCGTCCAAGGATGTGATATTGGCTTAGAATGCATTCCCAAAATGCATACCAAACACAGCCAAATCTTCAGCGTAAAATAATTCACACAATGGTTTCCCATTAGACACCATAACTTTTTTCACAATATCACCTTAACTTTGCATTTTCAAATGAGTCTGAAAGCTGAGGTCTATGGAGAACCGTTTGATTTGTTTACTGTAGTTCCTGGAAGGAATAAGGGTATGCTTCTAGAGTATAAACATTGGTGAATTTGTTTCCTAAAATGTATTTCGTTTGGCTTACCTTTTATGGTGTAATAATTCATTTTACTGTGTAAAGTTTAAACTCTCTCTTCATGAGCTTAGAAATTGCAAGAGACTGTACGTAAGAAGTCAAAGATACATTTAAAGCACTTTTATCAATTTCCTTGGAGGTTATCTCTAGGACTGTAAAGGGATCGGATTCGGCTCGGATAGTGCTATATCCGCATCCGCATCCTATTAGCTATCGGATGGATTCGGATAGTGCTAAACGGATACAGACATGGATACGGATTGGATATTCTATCCGTTTACATGTAAATATAGCTTTTCGGATAGCTATAGTCTATCCATATGTCCGGATACGGAAACGATTTTTACTATTCATTTACACCCCTAGTTATCTCTTATTTGCTAGATCCATCAAAAGAATCCGTGTTAGCAGTGGACTCAATTATTGCTGATATAAGACACCTCTCGTCTTATCTGGATGGTAGTACTTTTTCTTAAAGGTTGTACTTTTTCTTATGTTTCAGAATTCAGAAGTGTTTTTTGATCTATGCAATAGAATTTCTTTATTTTAAAAAAAAAAAAAATCATTTTCCTTCAAGTACTCATCCAAAAAGTCTACAAAATAGGTGCTTTTAAAGTTAGTTTCACTGCGACGCTAGCAGATTTCTTATCTTTGCAACGAAATATTGTTTAGTGAGGTGTTTCTTTTTTTTTTGGGTTTTTATTTTTATTTTTTATGAAACGTAAAATTAGTATTACTTAAAGTGGTGGCAAAGTATTACAATGTTTAAAGACACAGGGAACATTCAAAATACCGGCATATTTAACAAAGGATCTAAACCAGGTAAGTAGACAAGGGTATGTTAGAGGCCGAAAAGATACATCTTTACCCCGATCCAAAATCTGCAAAAAATAAGTAACAAATTCAAAAAGCCAAGGAGAACGGGATGGAGTTTGACGAAATCCCGGTAGCACCTTGTTGGAGCACCAAACTTCTTTCAGCTTCAAACCTCTCAAAGCAGCACAGTGAAAACCATTGATGATTCCGATCAATTCTGGTTCCAAAGCTTGATTAGATTTAGTCAAACCTGCAGTCAACAAAATGAATTTGCCACCTAATAAAATGCCAAAAGCCCATCCAAAATATCCTATTTCTTTGGAATCAAACCCTGCACATAACAAAACAGGAAAGTCTAGAATAGGTAAATCAAGTCTAGTAGTATCAGGTGTAGACTCGTTAGTAGGCAAAAAGGTATCCAAATTAGAAGGAGGTATAATATTGAGATTCAACATACATTGTTCTATCCTTCTCAGCACAGGATAACGACTAGGCTTAACAGAATTAAAAACACAACTGTTTCTAGTATCCCAAATAAAATAACATGTAATAATAAAAACAGAGAAAAACCACATGAGAGAAGGCTTATCAAGCTTGCCACTTAGGAGGTTAGAAATGCAGAAATGTCTCAATGAGGGGAATGATATGAATTCTGTCCTGAGACCTAAAGGACTAGCTGCCCAAATATGTTTAACCCAATCACAAGACAAGAAGATATGCCAGAGGGTCTCAATACAAGTGCCACAGAGAGCACAAGTGGGAACGATCTTAGTCCATTTCGATACAAAATCCTTAACCGGAATCCCTTCATGTAATACACACCAGAAAAACATTTTAAACTTAGGATGAAGATTAAGTTTCCAGAAAAAAATTCCACCAAGTTATAGAACAAAAATAAAAAAAAGAGGTGTAGGTAAGAAATTTAGCCGCATTTTTTGTGCTAAAGCGACCACTCTGAGAAAGAGTACACCACCAGGACTCACAAGAGCCAGAAGAAGGAATTTTTAGGATGTGTGGCAGATAGTCATTCGTTGCAGTCCTAATTAAGTCCAAATTCCAAATACCATTAGAAATAAAGAGACTAACTTTTTCATGATAAACTCTCTGAGAGTCATTAGGTTTGATGGAGAAAAGTGGGACAGAGGGGATCCAGGGGTCAGTCCAAAAGAAGGTATCATTCCCATTCCCAATTTTCCTGAAACAAAAAGAGCGAAGGGGAGGAATGATACGGGTGATACTGTTCCAAGTCCAGGACCTTTTCTTCAATTTCGTACTTGGGTCAAAGAGTGAAGTATGGGGGAAGTATCTGGCTTTTAGGACCTTAGCCCATAGAGAATTACTACCAGTCAGTAATCTCCACCCCAAGCGCAGAAGAAGGGCATTATTTTGGATTCGAGCAGAGAGGAAGCCAAGACCACCCAAGGAAACCGGGGTACACATTTTTTTCCAAGAGATAAGAGAATTTTTTCTTTTGTGTTCATTACCACCACACTAATAATTATAGCCAATGGAATCAATTTTCCTGCAAATAGAGTTAGGGAAATAAAAACAATTCATAAGATAAGCTGGAATAGAAGAAAGCACAGACTTAATAAGAATACTGTGCCCTGCAAAAGACAGAAAGTTGGCCATCAAACCTAAAATTTTAATTAGGGGAAAATATAGGGACATCTCCTCAACTATGGCATGTTTTCATGTACACCCCTTTATCTTCAAAACCTTTCAAATACAACCACTCATCTATTGAAAGCATGTAAATTAGTCCATCAAACTAATTGTCGTTTAGTTTTAACCGTCAATACTCACCCAACCAATTTTTTAGGACAAGATTGCCCAAACTAAAAAGTTTGAAGATGAAAATACCCTTTTAGGGGTAAATACAACTCATGCCCTTTTTTTTTTGGAAAAATTTCATGGACACCCCTTGCAAGTTGGTCGAATGGTATAAACACCCCAAAAACTTTCAATACATCAACCTTCCCCACGGACGTTAAACACCATTAGCTTAAAAGTTGAAATGTCCATTTTAAACCCCCTTATAATAAGGGGTATCAATTCCGCCCGGCCCAGCAGACTCGATCGAGCCCGTCCGGCCCAACCCGATTACTAAATGTGTCGGGTTTAAGCCCGACACGTTTAGTAATCGGGCGGTCCCGGTGTGGGGTCCAAGCCAGTCGGGGCGCCCGACCGGACCGATTGATTCCAAGCCCGACCTAGCCCGTCCGGTTCCAGCCCGACGTGACGGGCTTGGACCAGACCGACTGATTCCAGGCCCAACCTAGCCCCTCCAGTTCCAGCCCAACGTAGCCCGACCCTTTAACATTTTTAGGCCATAAAATATATATATATATATATATATATATATATATATATCATTGTGCAAAAGCAACTGGTACCTTCTATTCCCTTTGGACACCACATATATTTAGGAAAAAATAAACATTTCTCCTTTGTTTTTTGAAGTGTGTCTTGTAACGTTGAGAGAGTAGACATTATTATTTTTAAAAATACTCTTAGAAAACCCATAGGTTTCATAAACCACAGAAAACAGAAGAGATTTAGAAGTGGTTTTGGGGAAAAGGATCTTATGCAGCTGTAGCGGGAGCTGCACCTGGACAGCACCGCTAAACGACAACAAAAGCAGGGGTAAGGTGGTCATTTCATAGGTGGGTCCCACCTGGGTCCCACATGTGAAATGACCACCTCCCCCCTGTATTTGGGGTGGTTTAGCTGCACAGTGCAGCTCCCGCCACAGCTGCACAAGATCTAAGTCCTGGTTTTGGGTGTTGGAAGTGTTGATGGTGATCGAAGTGGTTTTGGGTTTTGGAAGTGTTGATGGGGAATCACATCTGCGTATACACTGTTCTTGCTTCAACCCTTCACCATAAAAATAAGATGGTCATTAAGAGGACAAGTTATCGATGTCTAAGACAACCATGTGTACATGTAGTTGTTACTAGTGATGGAACGATCGTCAGAAGAGTGAGACTGAGTTGTCATTGGACCAAAATGAAGCCGTGTGGCTATAGCCATTGAGACACAAAAGGATCGAAATCGCAGCTTGGGTGGAGTCACGAATCCTATATTTGGAACGAAATTGGGCGTCACACTACTCAGAAATTGTTGCACCATTTAAAGCCTGTTTATATTTAAATAAGGCCACAGCCCAGTTTTGCACCGTTTAAGGCCCGATTATATTTCCCGATTATAGGCCGAAACCTGACCTAATCCGATCGAGCCCGACCAGGCCCGGCCCGAATAATTAAATGGTCGGTCACAATGCAGGCTTTAAGCACCGTGAGGCCCGGCCTGGCCCGACCGAACCCGACCGGTCCCGACCGGTTGACACCCCATAAATAAAAGGGGCGACCATCACCTGCAGCAACTTTTTTCATTATTATTGATATCAAGTCTGTACTGCTTAAGTTTGATAGTGTCTGTATAATTAAAAAACCTAGACATGATATTCACATCACACATCAATTGGCACAATCTGCACCCATTCATTGTAATCAGGGCGACGTAGCTGAAGAAGACCTTGAAATCTTTCTTTAATGAAATTTCTTCCTTTTCATTAAAAAAAAACCATTCATTTGAAAGTAAATTCAATAGGCAACAATGAAACTGGAGAAATGAAATCACAAAATGAAATAAGCCCTAAGAAATTAAACAGAGGACTCGTATGATATCTGCGGAATCGTATGAAATATGCCCTAGAATCACAAAATGAAATTAGGGATTCAAACAACACAAATTGATCACATTAAAGGAATCAATTGAAGGAGGTAAAACTTACATTCGATTTGCAATCGTTTGTTCAAATCAATTGAAGGGGGAAAGCTTCACAGTATCGTTGAGTTACTGGGAATCAGGCACAAAGTCGATGTTGCAGGTGGTCTCGTTTCTTCAGCTCAAATCAGTGGAAGAAGATGAAATTGACGAAGTGAGAGTCCTGGCATTTCCTAATTCTCGGCACAGTGATGTTCAGGTCGTGGGGAGTTGGTTTCATTGTCGACGATTTGAGGTTCGGAGGAACAAGAAGAAAAGCTTTCTTCTTCGTTTTTTATCCTAAGGGTAAAAAAGTAATGTTACATGCACCAAAGGGTATTTTGGAGATTAAAGGTGTTAGTCCTTACTCACGTCACAACTTAACGGCTGGACGCTAACTCTGGAGGGTTCTGCTTGTAATATATTATGAACGGTAAGGGAGGGGAATGTAATTTTAGAAAACAGGTGATGGGGGTGTAATTAAGGTAAAGTACAGGGGAGGGGATGTAATTTAACACAAAACAAAACGACAAAAAAAAGAAAGAGTACGAGGAACACTACCGATTGATTGGATTGTATGTTAGATTCTGAGTCATTCGATATTACTGATCAACAACCAAATCAACCGATCCGGCGAGTAGATTGATTGATAGAGAAACGTTAGTCAATCCGATTCCAATCTGATGGTTGAGCTTTCGATAGCTACTCTATATACGTTTTCTTCCAATCATTTCCTTCTCGGATAAAACGAATTGTACGAAACGCTTCTCCAACACGTGGCATAATCGTAGAGCACTTGGACCTACCACGGGTGACCGAATCGCTCCCCTCTCCTCCCCCTCCCATGTCCCAATTCCAAAACAAATAGAGAAACTCTACGGTTTAAGGCTGACTCTCGTCGAGTTCAAAGCCCAGAGCCCAAAGCCATGACTCCAAAGCTCAAGAGCCCCTGAATTGTTTTCTCGATCGATCGTTTTTCGTGGGCTCTTCAGGCTTTACAGTCAACGCCAATAGTAAAACTCAGTAAGCTTTTCTCAAGAATCCAAATTAATCTTTTACTGGTATACTTTTGGAACTTTGAATTTGCTTCTGAAATCATCCACCATTAAGGGGTCTTACGAAGATTTTATTTTATTTTTTCTAAGGAATATTTGTTGAAATTAAATGCTATTGTTTCTTGTTTCTGGGATTATTCCTTGATTTCAGAACTAATACTATTGAGTTTTGGACTTTGAGTTGGTAAAATCCTTGTTTGAAATGCATATGCTGCTGCTGAATTCTTTAGAAAAAACAGGTTTCGTTTGAAACAATTGGTTGTTTTATTTGGATGAATATTTATGTGGGTACAGAAAATAATAGAATATAATTTTGTGTGACAGTGGATTTTGGACTTCATTTGGGTGTTAGTGGGAAGGAATTAGGGAATTCCACAGCTATGGTTGTTAGAGAGGTTCCTACCAATGAATTGGTTGAAAGTTCCGATCAAGGGGAGATACATGAGGGTGAGAATGGTATAGTATCTCATAGTTCTTCTGGAACAACTTTAGCTGGAACTGAAGGGGATGCAAATTTAGAACCACAGGTGGGTATGGAGTTTGAGTCTGAAACAGCTGTACATGCATTTTATAGTGCATATGCTATGCGGACGGGATTCACAGCCCGCTCGAACAAAGTCTATCGTTCAAGGCGTGATCGGGCTATTATTGGTCGGGAATATGTGTGTAACAAAGAGGGTTTCCGAGTACCTGATAAGCGTCGGAGTGTAATCAAGCCACGTGCACCCACAAGGCTAGGTTGCAAAGCGATGATTGCTGTAAAGAGACTGAGTTCAGGGAAATGGACTATTTCCAGATTTGTGAAGGAGCACAGTCATCCACTAACTCCTGGAAAGAATCGAAAGGGTTCACTATTAGATCAATATCCGGTGAGTCTCTTTCCTTTGTGAAATTCTGAGCTCATCAGTCTATAAGTTTGTCTTAATTTTTAGGCAATGTTTACAGCTGAGACTATTTCTGCCGCAGATTTTATTAGTATGTTCTGGGTCACTCCTTTGTATGTTCTTTTAGTGAATGATTTTACGCGTAATTTCTTGATCCATAGAAATAATATGATATTATATTCTATTCCTGTTATATAAATATATAGTGTAGTTAGACAAGCTACAAACTATATTATAAATGACAAAGTGCTTAAGAATTCTATTTATAAGAAAAAAAAAGGAAAAAAGAAAGCAGTTCAGAACAAAAGTGCAAGATGTTGCACCAGCACTGGGGGTCTATAAACTAACTGCCTAGTGGGTACCTTGCAACCAAAATATTATTTTAATGGAGAAGTAGTGACTGTTGCTTATAGCTCATTTGTGCAACTCTATTGTTTATTAAACACAATTGTAAAGATTAAGAACATTCCTTCTTGCGTATTAGCCATCTGTTATTCCCCTCCATTCAATATCAGAGAGTCATGATCATGGGGTTTTAAGCTGTTTCTGATGAAGTTGAATGTATGTAATGAGGTACTATAATAAATTTGAGCATCTACTAAAGAGAAAAGTGGAAAACTAAAAATGCAATTCTTTGGATCACTCAGCACCTGTTTTACTAAACAAATTATAAAGTTTGACAATTCCATTATTAAGTGTAGTGCAACTCAAATTTTTGATCTGATCAAACTAGGCACTCTTTAAACTAATGTATATTATGATACCCTTGATTAGATGATCAAAATGGGAAAATACCAAAGGCATTTGGATTTGCTTAAGTAACCATAACAAAACTTTATTTGACAGATAGATAAGCCATAATTTAATCAAATACTTGCATTATAAGAAGGGCAAGAATATCAATTTGAACATCATCTTGGTGGAGGTTTTATGTAGACTGTAGAGGTAGAGGAGCCATGGTGTCCTTTTTTTTTCCTTGGCGGGTGGGGGTGGGTGGGGAGAGGAGAGGCATGTTTGGCTTGTCTGACAGCACTTATGAAGTAGAGTTGGTTGGAGTGGTACTTGGGGCTTCTTGGGTTCAGACATTCAGTGATTTTGTTGATTTTGTTTGCTGATGCCTCCAACGATGAAATTTGCTGTGGCTGGTTGGTTTTGGCATGTCTGACCACTTGTGAAGTAGAGTTACTTGGAATGGTACTTGGGGCTTCTCAGGTTCAGGCATACAGTGATTTGTTTTGCTGATGCCTCTAAAGATGGAATTTGCTGTGTCTGGTAGGTTTTGTGCTTCATGGTCCTGAGTTGACATTTAACGTGTGAACACATGTCAGATGCAAGGTTATTTTCTCTATATAATATTCAAAAGACTTGTCATATGCGACCCACTATAAAATTCTTCATCCTTTATTTTATAACTAGTAAAATACTTAATAACACAAAGTGTTATTGTTTGATAACAGTTTAGGATTGTTATCAATCAACAACACTGAAAGTGTATACGGTTTGCCTTCCTTTGCAGGGTGACTCAATAGGAATGTAACCTGAAATGATACCTCTTCCCTTCTTTTATCCCCTCATTGTGATGTTCGTGCTATTATAAGCTACTGAATCTGGCAAGGTAGTGGGTTGGTGATTTCATATTGGATTGTCATTGTACCTTCATGTTAATACAATTAGTCGAAGTAATCTTTAGTAAGGAGAACTTTTGAGGCTTGTGGACTTTGCATATCATCGACATAATATCTGTCTTGGATCTACAAAAATCAAAGCAAGTGATTACTAGACAAGTAGACTATATAATGCAAGACTGGTCCTATTTTAATATACGTTGGGTATGAGCTTTTAATTATTTGGTTATCTTTGTAATGGGCTGAATTATAAGGCCTAGAAGTGAAGGTCTAAAAGGGTGCACAAAAATAAATATTTTAGTTCATGGTGGAGACCATTAGAGATTAGTTTAGGATTTATCTGGTAGTAGTCGTTATAGAGCTTATCTTGAGTTAGAGTCCTATTAGATCTAGTTTCTGTTTTGGGGTTTAAAAGTTTAGCAAGTTAAGAGTCCTAATAGTATTTTCTAAGTTTACTTTTTTTAGGAAACTAAATGTTCAAGGGACTATTCTTTTTATTGTTTCTGGATATTTAAATACATGTAACACCCCTCTATCATGTATGAATGGAATACGAAATTTAGATGAGTTGGTAAACAAGAGATGATTTCCTCTTTCTCTCTCCTCCACTGCCCTTTTCTCCTTGCTTCTCTTTCTATAGGTTGCTGTGTTACTGTTCATTGTACTATTCACAGCCCCCTTAAACAGATTGACCTTCTTCTCCTCTCTCTATCGATCTGGCTTTCTCCTCCCTTATCCCATTCTTTTCTTTCCCTTATTTCTTACCATATTTCCCTTCTTTCTCCCGTAGCAGGCAGCTGGAACATACAAACCAGCAAGCTTATCGGTCCCTGGTTAGTCATGAAAATAGCCTAGACTCGGGCCTGCGTTGCATCTAATTGAACTGTTTATTTCCTGATCTAGGATTAGGGTTGGCTGGCTGTATCACTCTCATCTCCAGAACAAGTTTCACAAAGGCTTTGTTTGGTTACTTTTGAAAAAGCCTTTTTGTTTTAAAAACAAAACAAATAGAATCTTCCAAACAAAATAGGGTTTGGTACTCACCTGTTTCAGAAAACTTTGGAAACAGGAAAATAAGGAAAGTCCTTCTTTTTAAACAAAAAAGAAGCTTTTTATAAAAAAAATATTTTGCCTTTAATCATTGTTGCAAGGGTTTTAAAATGCAAGTGGAGTTTTTTTGGGGCCAAAAAAAGTTATTTTCCCTTTAAACTTAAAAAATGAAAGTTATAGGGAGCTAGAGATGTTCAAAACTATATCTCCTCATTTCATGTGCTGCAACTACATCAGGTGCCAACCTCTTCTCTTTCTCTGCTACTCAATGTCTTGAGTTCTGACGAAATGATAAATCCCATCCATTCTTTTTCTCATGATCCTGCATCTTCAGGAGCGTCATTGTGCTTTGTTCATCATCTTGCATATTTCAAGATCCTCATCGTTCTGTTCATCATCTTGCATCTTCAATAGTTTCATTGCTCTCTCTCTCTCTTTCTCTCTCTGCCTATTTGAAAGACAAGGCCTTATGAAGTTTTGGTACTCAGTCTAGAGAAGACAAAGGTGATTAGGTGAATGACTCCATGTATGGTATAATCTTATACAGTCAACATTTCAAGTATTAAAATTGGATCATGCAGATCATCAGATCTCAAGTATCGGATGATCATAGGGAGTTGGCCAATGCTTATCCATCTGATACAGTGATACTTACCAATATTTCAAAGATGGAGCCAAATTGACCGATCTGCATTGGAAATTACGCAGCCGAATCCTACCTCTGGTACGGGTTTCTAAATGAATATATATAGTCGTATGTATCCATTCACAAATATTCACACCTTAAAACATATTTTGAGAATTTCATCTTCCAAACGCTATTTTAAGAAAGACAGTAAATGCTTTTCCTACCAAACATTTTCTTTTATTCTCAACAGAAACAAGAAACCAAAACAGCTCAAAATACTTTCATTATTTTGAAACAATAAAGGTGAAAGTGTATGCAGAAGAGGCCTATGTTTCTATGGTTCTAATTAGAAATCCTTGAACACTCATTTCAGTTTCATTGTAGGAAAGGAATCAGTTTCCATCTGGAAAGACTGCATGGTAAATTTGCTTTAAATCTGTCGGGGTTACCATCTTATTTTTTGGAAAGAAACTGTCGGCCACAGATGCAGTTCAAGTTATTCTTGGTCTTTGTCATCACCTTTTGATGAATGCTGACAGTACTATTTTTTTTTGTTGCTGAAGAAGTACCACTTGAATACAGCTGAAAGCTTGCAGAGATCTCTCAAGAAATTCTAGATTTCCACTTCATGTTCTCAGATTCTCAGTATCAGCACAAAGCATTTCGTTAGTAGCTCATGTGTTTACTGATCCTTTTAATAAAGGGGTTATAATTAGTAGCACATAGCTTTGACTTCATGAGTGGGAAGCATAAACATTGAACTGGAGAATGGAGATAACCTTCACTTGCACCCAATGCCCCATGTCCTTGTCAATAACCTTCACTTGCATCCAATGCCCCATGTCTTTGTCAATAACCTTCACTTGCATCCAATGCCCCATGTCCTTGTCAAACATCTTTTTGTTAAAGTTACAAATATTGTACCATGGGGTACAGGTTGGAGTGTGCCATGATAGTGGGTGGTTACTTTAGTTAGTATTTGTGTTGGTCTATCTAGTTCCTAGTTAGGTTTGTTTCCTATTCTAGTTAGTTTTCTTGAAGTTGAACATCTTCTCATACAGTTCATAAATCCGGAAAATATTCTTCTCTTGAGAGAAGCTTTCTTGTAAGTCTTCCCAGACACCCTTGGTAGTGGTAAGGAACATGACATAGCAGCAATAGATGGTTCTATGCTGTTCCATAACCATATCCTGATAGTGGAATTCTCACGCATCCAATTTTCATAGGCTGTGAGCGTGGCAGGATCTTTAGAATCAGTAGTGGGAGGATCATCGGTAATGTATTTCATCTTTCCCTTGACATGGATATATGCCTGCACAGCTTGGGCCCACAAGAGATAGTTGAAACTCCAGAAAGTTTAATAGTGGTAATCTGAATCTGAACATTGTTGTGAGGTGGTTTAGGATCAGCCATCAGGACAAATAATCAGTGCTGAGGTAGAAGACCAGTAGTAAAATATGCAATCGATCAATCCAATCAAAGTATAGTTACAACCAAGAAGCAACAGTAGTCGGCAGTAAGTATGGAGCAATAAACACCCAGATTTGGGTGATTTCAGGATACAGAGAAACAGCAGGTCTGATTGACCTGAAACAGTGAACGAAGGAGGGTCTAATGTATGGGAATATAATCCAAAGTGCAACTCAATCAGATGGTTAGACCAAAAGTAATTGCAGTAGCTTCCATCCTCTTCTTCTAGAAACTATATAGATCTCTATTGAATAGAGGAGGACGAGTTGTTAATGCACCTTCAGGCGAGCACAATCGGGTTGCCATTACTCTTCAGATTTTTTAAGTTCTTTTGAAGAAAACCTGCTCTGATACCACTTGTAGGACTGTATTGGCAACCCAAGGGGGTGAATTGGGAAGTGCGACCCAATTAAAATCTCCTTCCAATCCCCAATTGTGTGCTATCTCAAATCTCCAAACAAATGTTAGTAAAACACAATGAAGTAAATAATGGAGATGAAAAAACAAAGAGAGCAGCATACACAAGATTTATAGTGGTTCGGCATGGCCTCACTACCGTTCTACATCCACTGCCGAAACCATCATCGGCTTGGAATTAACAATCTCTGTTTAAAGGAGGGAGCGGCACCTTTACACCAATCACCACTGTGATCAAACAATCTTCGTTTAAGGGGATGAGACACCCATACAGACTATTCTTGCAGAGTAGGAGAAACACTGATCACAGGTTCAGGGCTTCAATACCCTTCACCTAACCCAATCACTTAAAAAGTGATTCACAATGGCCAAAAGGCCACAAGCTAATTTACCTCTTTGGTATGCAAATTTGCAAGTGCTAGTGCGTAATATTGATCCCCTTGCATAGTGGCTTATAGCTCAATGGCTGAATGATTTGCAAGTGTAAGCTCACAGCCTCCTTTTCTCAATAGCTCATATGATTTGCAAGTTTAAGCATTATCACGGTTTTATCCCGGCAGCGTTTCCACGTATTTGTCCAAAAGTCTCTTGTTGAAACACTGGCTAATTCTCAATTCATAGACAGTAAAAAAACTATCTGTTATGTTCTCTAATGGATCTAATTTGAACTTTGGTTGATTGCTACACAGCCAATCAGCCACAACGATTTAGACAGAGAAGATCATCTCTCGGACATCCTCCGAACGATGACCCGGTCGACTGAACTTTCATCTGTCTACAGAGGGGTCTTCTTGGTAACTAGCGGACCATGTTCCGCTCATCTGCTCTGCATGCACTCTGGTCATCTGCTGTGCATGCACTTTGGTCGTCCTCCAATTGCAAAATGGCCTTTTTGCAATTTCAAGCACATCACTTGGACATAATTTCTAGTAAGCTCTTATGCCATGCCAAGTGAACCATCTATTAGGATTACCAAAGGTCTAAGTCAATGATCATAATGGATGTAAACCATTTCTGTCCAGTTGACTTACTCAGTCTACACTAAGAGCCACCTATCTTAGGTTTTTTCCAATCTAGGTAGCATGAGTAGTAAAGATCATTACATCCTAGGATCAACTAGATATTACATATGAAGCACAACACCTAGAATACATTCAAGCAAACTAAAAAAAGATCTTCCATTCTTGGCTCGAGTTGCTTGAATCCACATGGATGGCTTGACTTGATCTTCCAATTTGAGTTCCACCACAATCCATGAAAAAGTCTCTTGAGCAGCTTGAGATATTCCTGTATGATGCTTGGGCTTAAGGACACGCTTTTCAATGATTGGAACCTGTATACTCAATAAAGCACTAGGAAGAGCATTATATCTTTTTCATACACAAATAGTATGTAATCACCAAAACATGAATTCCATTTAAATCCAAGATTGTATATGTGGGGCCTCAACAATTAGCTAAATCTGAGTTTATTTCATTCTTTTCTGAGACTTCTCTGAAATCCTGTATCTTTAGATCTGGAATCTCCTATCATAAGTAGGATTCTTTATATTCTAGGAGTCTGACTGTTCGATCAGGCTAGATTTTTGATATTATATTCTCCCATCCAATTAGAGCCTTTGACCAGAATATTTTCTGAATATGATTCTTTGGTTCTCTGGTATTCAATTTCTTCTGAAATCTGGTTTCTAAACCTATCATTGCGATTCTGGTTTTATGTTGGAATTCTATAACTATCCTTAGGTGATTTGGATCCACATTAATTGGTATTGGAGCTATGGAGAGCAGTGATTTATGTAACTCTGATATGAACAGTCTTCAAATACTCTTAATCAATTGGTTTAGGTGATCAAGAGATTGTCGGGAGTTGTTTATGTTGAGATGCAACAAAAAGGACTCGGGTCTAGAGATGACATCCACTACATGTGGTTTAAAGGACAAATTGAACTGACCTTGAAATTACAGTCTCAGCTTAATGTTGCACTGTTAAAAGAAGATGAAACAACATCAATCAATGAAGTGGAGCTTGAATTTGAGGATAAAGTAGAGGTAATCATATTGACCTGCGATGACAAAGAAGAGACAGACCTTTGGCTGAAACGAGAAGAACAAATCTTGAATTCAATGTTGAGTCACACCTGCAGCAACTTGAACAAACTACGAACAGAATTGAGGTTGAGTCACACTTGTGGTGCTGCCTTTAAGGTAATTCATGTCCCCTACTTCCAAGGATTGTTCTGCACCACTACTTTCAAGATAAAACAACCTCCAACTAGAAGACAAAGCAATACTTCTAGTCCCTTGAAGGAGCCAAAAGCTTCAGCACAGCAAACCTCTAACCTTACATAAACTTAAAAGAAAAGAGGGGAAGGAAAAAAGATAAACTTTATATGATTGCAGTGTATAGGCATAAATGTATATAAAATGTGTATTTTGCAACGTATTTGGCTGGATTTATATACACCCAAAACCAACCCTTGCACACCCTTAGAATCCCCAAGAGTAACCACCAATTAATGACCAATTAACTTGGAGAATAAAAACTTATGGACATGAATTGGAAATTAATTCCTAATTTATGGCCATTCCCCACTAAAGACCATGAAAAGCCTTAAAACTCATAGAGAGAATAACATAACCTATGGCCATGAATTGGGAATTAATTTCATAAATAGAATTAATCCCAATTAATATTCTTGACCCACCTTCCCACTCATAATAATGACCATGAATGGATTTTAGGGTACCCATAAGATGTTATAAACCCTTTGGAATTTAACCATTACTTTGATCAACCATTACCTTGATCCCGTGGGTCCCACACCATAACAAAGCAATCAAAACACAAGGATTTTTTTGGAAATCCTTATATGGATTAAAACACTGAAGCAATGACATGAAAAGTTAGACAAGGTTCTAATTTCAAATGGTTTCGTTGTAAACGACGCTGAAAGATGCTTATATAGCAGGTTCTATGGTGATAGGGGCATATTCATGTTACTATATGTAGATGATATGCTTATAAGGGGAACCAACTTGGAAATAGTGAATCAAGCTAAGAAACTTTTTATGTCAAGTTTTGACACAAAGGATTTAGGAGTGGCTGATGTGACAATTTGGATCAAGATCATCAAGCAAGGAAATTATATTTTAATATCCCAAACCCATTATATAGAAAACATACTTAAAAGGTATGGGTACCATGAAGTTTCAGCGGTTAAAACACCTTTTGACATTGAGTGTCATTAGAAAAGAAACTTGGGTAAACCAGTGAATCAAAAAATATATGCTCAAATTATTGGTTAGGTCACATATCTAATGAATTGTACGCGTCCAGATATTGCGCTTGTGGTAGGAAAGTTGAGTCAACATACTCACAATCTAAGTAAGGAACACTAGAGCGCGGTTGATAGGTTGCTAAGGTACCTAAAAGGTACTATAAACTATAGTTTACACTACAGTGGTAAACCAGCGATTTTGGAAGGGTACTGTGATGCAAATTGGATCTTGAATACAAACAAGTCTTTAGCTACTAGTAGGTATGTATTTATACTAGCAGGCAGTGCAATCTCATGGAAGTCCACAAAGCAACCTTGTGGGACGGGCTCTACCATGGAAGCTGAGTTCATAGCCTTGGAAAATGTGGGAACGGAAGCCAAATGGCTTAGGAACTTAATGGCGGATGTGGCAAAACCCTCGCCATCGGTATCACTACAATGTGATAACCAAGCGGATATACATCTAGCCAAGAACCGGATATACAATGGTAAAAGGAGGCAAAAATGCCTAAAACACAATCTTGTGAGACAGTACATAGATGAAGGAATGATAGCTATGTTATGGTGTGGGAACCACAGGGTCAAGGTAATGGTTGATCAAAGTAATGGTTGAATTCCAAAGGGTTTATAACATCTTATGGGTACCCTAAAATCCATTCATGGTCATTATTATGAGTGGGAAGGTGGGTCAAGAGTATTGATTGGGATTAATTCCATTTATGAAATTAATTCCCAATTCATGGCCATAGGTTATGTTATTCCCTCTATAGGTTTTAAGGCTTTTCATGGTCTTTAGTGGGGAATGGTCATGAATTAGGAATTAATTCCCAATTCATGTCCATAAGTTTTTATTCTCCAATTTAATTGGCCATTAGTTGGTGGTTACTCTTGGGGATTCCAAGGGTGTGCAAGGGCTGGTTTTGGGTTTATACAAACCCAGCCAAATACGTTGTAAAATACACATTTCATATGCATCTATGCCTATACACTACGATCATATGAAGTTTATCTTTTTTCCTTTCCCTCTTTTCTTTTAAGTTTGTGTAAGGTTAGAGGTTTGCTGTGCTGAAGCTTTTGGCTCCTTCAAGGGACTAGAAGAACTGCTTTGTCTTCTAGTTGGAGGTTGTTTAATTTTGGAGGTAGTGGTGCAGAACAATCTTTGGCAGTAAAGGGCATCAATTACCTTAAAGGCAGTACCACATGTGTGACTCAAACTCAATTCTGTTCGCAGTTTGTTCAAGTTGCTGCTGCGGGTGTGACTCAACATTGAATTCAAGATTTGTTCTTCTTGTTTCAGCCAAAAGTAAAAAAAACAACAGCCTAGTTTCTACTGCTTAAGCTATTGCAATGCAATTTGTATTATTTCAATTGTTTGTAAGAAATTGTAATACAGACAGTGCTTGAAGATTTGAAGACAAAAGATAAATAGGTAGGAGATTCTAATGAGGTGGTCTACGTCACATAGCTCAAAGCAGACAAGGCTTAAGTGTAACGCCCCCAAATCCGTCTAGGAGTTTAGTCGTTAACAGTCCACAAGATCATACGTCTTAGGGAATGTGAACCAGAGTGAATTCAACTATAAGTCCTCAAGTAACCTCAAAACATATTGCAGCGGAAGGCTATATCCATATCCATTCAATTGACATGATTAAATTCAAGTTTCCAATAGTATTGAAAAATTTAACTAATTATTACATCATCTCAAAACTCAAAATAATCAAAATTACATGTCCTTAAAAATTCAAGTCTAAAACATAATTTAGATAAACTTAAAAAATTAATCATACTGTACGTCTCTGTCACAACCATAAGCTCCATCCTCTTGATTCTCTATACAGGTCTGATCAGTATCTACGGTCTCCTCACCTGAAACATGATAGGGGTAAGCTTCGGGAAGAAACTTAGCGAGATAACATCCAAACCTCATACGAATATTAAAATAAAAAACATGAACCATAACAGAGTTGGAAAAATATATACATAAACATTAGGGTTACTCATCCCTATAACAAATTTCACAAAAACAACAACATGGCATATTCATAACCAAGTACTAACATCATGCTACACCTGGCCAAAAGCATAACCACGATATCCTAATTTAATCATGAGCATACAGATCAATGTAACCACAAACATCTGCCTTGTACCGTACTACAAGTGTAGCTCAGTCACCAACGGTGAGGACGAGAAGTATGCCCCATACCGTACTACGGGTTCATCTTCTCGATCACAATTAAATAAAAAAATAAAAATAAACATCCATACATCCATAAGCATGCAAGGAGTTGCCATGCTTCCATAATCATGAAGAATATCATCATAACATCCGTTTCACTATATCTCATGCTATTATGCCCTTAAATCAATGAATTTCTTAACATAGTTTTCTCAAATAAAATTGTTAAACACGTGCTTGAAAAAAAATCAGAACTTTAGAATCAAGAGAAGAGAATATTTTTAATATAAAATAAGCACAAGGTGATAGATGTTAACTCACAGGTTTGCTGAAAATCGAATTCTAAAGAAAAAGCTTGAAGGTGCTTTAATGGTGGAAGACCTCGCTCCTTTGGATGAAGACCGTACTTGAAGGAGTAGCAGTCCTTCCCTTCTTTCTCTTGCTGTCCTTCCTCTTTTTCTCCTTCTCTTTAATTTCTTCCTCTCTTCTTCCTCTTTTTATCTCTCTCTCCCTTTCACGATTTCTGTCCCCCTCTTTCCTATTTCAACTCAATCTCTTTCTTCTCTAACTTCCATATTTTTTTCCTATTTCAACTCAATCTCTCTTTCTTCTCTAACTTCTTTATTTTTCCTATTTCAACTCAATCTCTCTTTCACGATTTCTTTAAACATGGAGAATCTCCACCCCTGCTTTCTCTGACCTAGTAGTTTTTAAGTGGGGCCCACCAAGATGCTTAAGGCAAAATAAATAAAATTCCTTTTAATTGCTTCCCTCAAGAATTGATCCTTAGACCTCTTTAATTACATATAAGGTCCTAACCACTCGACTAACCCACTTAGTTATTAATAAGGTTATAAACATAGTTCGAAAACTCGTTTTTGGTGTTTCGGGCTGACTAAAATATCCGAAATATCCGAAATTTCGGTTGAAATTTTGTATTTTTTCTGTTATGTTTCGATAGGTCATTTCGGTGGGTTTTAGGCCAAGTTAAGGCCTGAAACTTCATGGAAACCCTATTTTAGGCTATATAAACACATTTAAGTGTTCAAATTGCAAAAATAGTCACCCAAAGTGGTGTTTTGGATTTGCATTATTGATTGGCAATGTACGGTCGAATCCTAATATATAACTTAGTTAATTACACATACACATTGTTTAAGACTTTAAGTACTAGAGGACATAATAAATTAATAATTAATAAGCAATTTAAACAAGTAAATTGACTTGAAAGTTGGAAATATAAAGTGAATGACTCATAAGTCATAACTTAAGTCATAATATTAAGTACATTAAGTCAATAACAAGTTAACAACTTAAGAAGATGATATCAATATGACAATATCCCCAATAGTCCAATACAAGTCAAGTAGTCATCAAGTGACTCAAATATTTACAAATTTTCTAATAATAATTACTCTGCCGTCCAGGATCGACCCCACTCAATAGTCCGATGGAGCCGACGTGTATTGTTCTCCGACTGTAGGACAAATGAATGTCACGTCATAGTCTGGGAGAAGAAACGAGTGTAGTCATCCACACTGGCCATGTAAATTGCATCATCGACATGCTGAAGGTAACCTATCCTAGGATATGGGTCACCAAACTGTGAAGAAGTACTACCCACTGATCTACTATGATATGCCGCCTCTGGGAGCATGTACGGGTACGGGCCGTACGGCTGGTGGGTTGGGTAGGAAAATATGTCATCCACAAAAGACGATCCACTACATCCTTGTAAGTGGGAGTCATACTCAAAACTAGGAATGGATGGAGAAGATATATGCTCCCCCCCCCCCCCAAGTCAACTGCCCTTTGCCATATGGATGTGAATGGGATGAACTATACTCTGATTGTGCTGGAGATGGACTGCTCTCTATATGAACAGATGGGTCACGGAAATGCCCAATCGATCTACTGTCCCTATCGTTAATGCTCAATCCACCAACAGAGCCAGATAAGGTATCAATGTCCATAAGATCAGCCTGCCTACTAGTACCACGAGGACGGGATTGGCCACAACACTGTCTCGAGTAGGTCGAGGTGGCTGGTGTGGCTGGTGTGGGGGTACGTTCACCGTGGTCTGTATCTTGTGTGGCATGATCAAACTGTGTTTCTCCGGTGAATCGGAGTGCCTCTTGTTGCTCTTCTACCACATACGGGACTCGATTTCCCTCATATGCTTGACCACCATCATCACCATCATCACCTCCATCTTCACCATCTCCACCATCACCATCTCCACCATCGTTACCATCAACACCATCATCAACTCTACGAGTCTGAGTTTGAGTCCGAGTCCCACCACTGCCACCAGAGGACACGGACCAATCTTCTTCCTCCTCATCAACATTGCAACCCATAGGCTAGAACGGTATGGGTGACGCGCCCCGTGCGTGTACCTCACCCTCTTCAGCCATGAAGGTTCAGGCCTACCTCCAGGCTGATCTAACACTGGCTCATCTCTATCCCTTACCCAATCCACAATAGGATCTTCATCATCTGACTCCACCTGGAAAATGTTGGTGAGATCGATATTTTCCCTGATACCCTCTTGTCCCATGCGTATGTGTTGCATCTTCAACCTCAAATTGTAATGCACATACACCAAGTCAGATAGACGTTCGGAACCCAATCTAATTTTCCTCTTGGAGTGGATGAGAGAAAATGTACTCCAATTCCGTTCACAGCCAGATGCGGAACATGTCTGGGAGAGACCCTTGATTGCTATTTTCCGTAAATTCTCTACTGAACCCTTATACAACACCCACCATTCAGCTGCATTACAACAAAAGAGACATGTTATATTCAGTTCAAAAGTTTCAATGCATACATAATTTAAAGAATAAGATATTGAATTGAGTAATGACTAATGAGTACCGGAATCACCGCGTGTACGGCCTTGCTTTGCAGCATCGGTTCCAAAACTCTCCAATGCATCCCTAAAAGTCTTCAACTATAATCATTTGGAAAATATTTAAAATTAGTAATGACTCATTACTATTTAGTATTTACTGTGGTAATTCCAAATGAATTATAACTTATAAGACTCACCTCATTGTTGCATATAGCTTGTAATTTACTATTCGGCTCCAACTTGGCAACTACTTGTTTTACTGCTTCAATAAGACTACTATTCAACCTAAGCCTATGATTGTATTGGTACTTGGGGTTCAAATAGTATGCTGAAGTTGACAGTACATATTGTCAATGCCTTAATAGTTAGTAATATATCTTTCAAATTAACTTTAAAAGATGTCATCGCATAAAAAACAAACTACACTCACCAGCCTTATGCAGTGGATGCATAAGTTGATTTTCCCAGCGCTCCTTGATAATTTTGAGAAAGTGTTTGCTACCTCGTGGAGTTGCATTGTAAACACCTTCATTCGTCAAGTCTATGGCAGCATATAGATGTGGTATGGTTGGTCCCTTGAGAGCAGAATTAACTATATGCAAAAACTTGACCACTGGGGCAAATACACATTCATGATCTCATGTGGGGTGGGCCCCTTATACCCTGGGCCAGCCTCAGCAATGGAATCTATCATAGTCTAATAAAAGGGGCTTTGTGCTGTGTTTGCTGGGATGGTATTGTATAACATCTACTTAACTATAGATTCCTTCACCATCCCCTTCAGATTTTTCCATGCTCCCTTGATTTTTGGTTGCTTGTTGCCTTTCTTTCTGTAAACACCAGGTGCTTGGTGAAGTGCTGGGTCATCTCGTGGTGGTACTACTGGAGGTGGTGGAGGCGGAGCTGCCCTCGTACTCTGTGATTTCCTAAAGGGATGAGGCAACCCGGGCTGCCTACCACCTGCTCTAGATGTACCTGCTCCTCCACTACCACTAGCACCAGCTCTAGAGGTACCAGCTCCTCCACTACCACCTACTCTTTGTCTCTCCTGATCCTCATGATAAGTGGCTCTGCTCATCATCTGTGCTCGTCTCCAATCCCTAGTCTCTCGCTCAGTCTCTATATCATCAGGAACATAGACGGAATCATCGCTGCCATCATCATCACCATAATCAACATCATCATAGCCTCCCGTTGTACACCTTACTGCATCCTCAAGGTCTACCCTTCCCTTCTCCCTCTGAGCCTTCCTCTTACTCCCTCCCTTCATGTACTCAATGACAGCCCTAGATACCTCAACAGGGACCATATGACATGAGACCACTTCAGGAGAATTCCCAGCTAGATGTTGTTTGAGTCTAGTGGCATCACCTCCCAAAAACTTCTGGTGATAGTAATTGCATTTTGTTTTTCTTTTATCCCCATCAATTGGAGTGCCGTGCAACCATGCAATGTCACCCCTAGCACGCCTGGGTGTTCTCTCCTCCCCCTGGGCCTGGGCCGCCTGCCTCTACCCCTCCTGCCTCTGGCTCTGTCGTTTACCACGGTACGCTATAATCGGTCTTGTTTACTGTTGCATAAATAAAAGACAATTCATTAATCACTGAAGCACATTAATTCTTTTAGTTTGAGAGCACTAACACAACTATATAGCTATTTAGTATTTTTCCCCTAACCCTCATATTTTTCTCATATTTAAAAACAATTTTTTAAAATATTTTTCAAATAAATATTGGCCTAGCACAACAGAACCGAAATTATATGCAAATGGGCAGCCATAAAAAAACATGTAGAATTTACTTATAGCTATTTAGTATTTTCCCCCTAACCCTCATTTTTTTCTCATATTTTAAAATAATTTTTTAAAATATTTTTCAAATAAATATTGGCCTAGTACAACAAAACCGAAGTGATATGCAAATGGGCAGTAGTTGAAAAACATGTACAATTTACTTTTATATTTTTCATTAATTTTAAAACAAAAACCTCATATTTTCCCAAATTTTTCCAATTTTTTGAATTTTTTAAATATTTTTTTATAATTTTCGAAAATTAAAATAATTAATTATTTACAGAAAAATATTTTCGACACCGTGAGGCTGTAGATCGGCCAATGGTGTCTAACATATATGTAATTGATAACCATACAATGTACATAACCCCTATTATATTTAGATTTTTGTTGTAGGAAAATCAAAATTTTGAAGCAGAAAATAAAAAATAAATATACATACCGAAAAAAAATTTCGACACCGTGAGGTTGTAGATTGGCCTCCGGTGTCTGACATATATTATTTTCATTACAGACAAACAAATATTGATCATGCATTTTCCAAAAAATTAAAATTTTGAGAAGATGGTTTTACCTAGAATAGTGAAAAGGCTTCACAGATGCGCTATTGGTGTGTTCTCCGGTGTAGATGCAGCGAAGATTTGAAGGCCGGTGCAAGAATCAGCAAGGAGAAGTGAAAGGATGAAGAACAAGGAGAAAAAAACCCAAAAAACCAAAGCTTGTTAAGTCTTGGTCGAAATTTCGACCGAGACTAATGAGTTTTGGTATTTATAAAAGGCACTTTTGAAAAGGCATCTCGATATCTTGCGAGATTTTGATTTTATCTCGAGATATCGCGAGATGGTCGAAATATCGACCGAGTTTTTGCATTTTTTTGATTCAAGCTGCTGTTTCGTTTCGGCCAGGTCGAGATTTCGCGAGATTTAGTACTATGCTTATAAATAAATATATTTAATAAAATGATCATCTTACCTCAAAATCCATTGATCGTGGATCCAAAAATCAAGATCCTCAGTTGGTTGTCAATTCAGAATTTGCGCCAATGTGAAATGTCTAAATTATCCTTATATTTTGGGCATGGGTATTACATTATGACAAGGTTGACGTCTTGAAAGATGAGGCCAAGAGTGAGTATGAAGTCAATGACACCTTACAAGAAACCGTCAACATTCGTGACTTTTTTCTTGAAGAAGTAAAGCTTGTGTTACCACCTCAATTCTTTGACAAGAAAATCCCAAGATTGAGGACTTTATTATCTTTACACAATCAGAGTTTTGGTTGGGAATCGTCAAAGCTACTACTCGCATGCTGAAGCCGGAATAGAATTGATGCAGATAAAACCTATAAGTGGGCTTATTTTAGTGGAAATAAGCCTTGGGTTTTGTTACATATGTGTTGGGTCTTTGGTCCAATGGTTTTCATTATAATATGCCACTTTATTGGGCCTAAATTATAGGTAGAAGGTAGGAATATGGGATTTACTTTATTAGTTTAATTTGAATCTTTTATTTCTTTTTTTATTTGTCATTAGAGTTTTTTAATTAGGGTGGATTAGGTCTCTATGAGTCCAGCCTTGTTAAGGTGTTTTCATTTATTTTTAGGCTGAGTTATAGTAGTAGTAGACTACCTCCAAGGTAAGCTATTGGCTGTAGGAGTTTTAGTTTTAGTTTGATTGCTGTTTTGAGTCTTTTATATAAGTTTGTAAGGGGCTAAAACCCTCGACACAGATTTGATGAATGGAATTGGCTTTTAGACCTTTAGTTTGGTGAGATTCATAACACCTATGTGCTGTGAGACTCAGTAAAGCCCTAGGTAGGATGCTGAGGTTGGCTTGGTGAAATGCCAAGTTAGTGATTCAGGTTGGATTCCTGACGCACATAGCATATCTCTTCTTCCATTCTTTTCTCCTTTATCAATTGATCTAAACCCAGGTCAGTTCCCTACTTTCTATTTTTGCACATCTTCTGTATTGGCATAAAACTGTTATCTTTGAGTTGATCTGAGTTGCTGTGTTTCTGCTTATCATTCTTTTAAAATTGTGGTTCTGTTTTCAACATTAAAATCTAATCTTTCTTCTAGTTTCTCGAGTTCTTGCTCCTACAAGGATTTCTAAAACCCAACTGTCAGCCACTGGATTTAAAATCTGGTTCCATATATAGCAATCGGTTTCTGTTCTAAACATCTCTACCATTTCAAAATTTGATTTAGATACTGTTTTCTTGGAGTCCTACGGCAAATTTGATATTAGAAAACCCAGTTTCAGATTCTGTTTTCAATTTCTAATTTCAGGTTTCGGTTCTGCTGCTGAATTGAGTTCTGTTATCAATATTAACTTAATCTGAGTTTATTTCATGCTGTTTTGAGATTTCTCTGGAATCCTGTATTGAGTCTTAGATCTGGAATCTCCTATCACAAGTAGCTGATGTAGGACAGGTTTGGGAATCCAAATCAAACCACAAACCAGTCCTATTCTAGGCACTAGTATGATTTATTGGGGTTTACAGACTGCTGTATTGAAAGGCTTTTAAGAACGAAAATTGAGGTTGGGAGAAATATGATGGAACAAACAACAATGGATTTTGGGGATCAAACAAGGATGGTTTGCTGAAGATATAAAGTTTGAAAGAGGAGTGGATAGAAGAAGAAGAAGAAATAAATAGACAAGAAAGAAGATAATCTTGGCTTCACACCATCTTGGATTCACTCCAAGAATTGCATAGTCACTCGTCACTCATGTTTTCATTCTTTCCTTGCTTGTCTTCCATCTCCAAATACAGTATTTTTAAACCCAAAATGAAAAAAAGAAGGAAATAACTCCCTAATAACTACTTTTCCAGCAATAAATCCCTTACAACATTAGTACATAACAATTCTGGCCCCAAATAAAAATACAACAAATAATAAAAAGAATGCTGGTCATCTAGCCATAATGAAGTGACATGTGGCTGCATAAATCCTTGAGTGATGTCCTCATCAATAGCATTCTTCAGATTCTAGGAATCTGAATGTTTGATCAAGCCAGATTTCTGGTATTATATTCTTCCATACAATTAGAGTCTTCAATCAGAATTTTGCTGAATCTGATCCCTAGATTTTCTGTTATTCAATTTCTTTTTAAATCTGGTTTGTCACAGTGATTCTGGTTTCATGTTGGACTTCTAAATCCTATCCTTAGGTGATTTAGATCCACATTTACCCCCCAATCCTGACCCAAAAATAAATAAATAAAAGAAAACCAAAAAGAAATTTAAGTCCCTCTCAAAGCTTGCTTTTCGTGTCCCTTCCCCCATTTTAGTAATACTACTTTTTGAAGTGTGAATCAGTATAGAAGATTGATAGTTGTGCATGGACCCTTTTGTATGTATTCCCTCCATGTAATTAAAATGAAGAGTTGGATGCCCATCTTTTCTTTTATTCTCCCTTGGCCTCAAGAGTGGCGGCAGTTCTTGATAGTATTTCTTTTCAAAATTGTGCCCACCTTTTCTTTTATTCTCCCTTGGCCTCAAGAGTGTGGTGGCAGTTCTTGATGGTATTTCTTTTCAAAATTGAGTTATTCTCAAGGATGTTTCTGGTATAGTTTGGTAGTATTATTAATGGGGGATCGGAAAGGAGAAAGAGAAGGCTAGAAAGAAATCAGAATTGAAGGGGAAAAGAGAAGAAACCGTGAGAAGAAGAAACAGTAGAAGAAGAAGAAAAAGAAGAGGGGGGGGGGGGGGAGGAGTGCACACACACACAGCCTTAGGCTTCAATTCATTCTTCAATAATCTGCCCAATACGTTGGTTACACATCTATTTATAAAACCCAAAAATAACTCCTAATTACTTACTAAAACATGGCTAACTAAAATAGAAACCTAATAAAACTCAAATTGGAAATTTCCCTATGTGTCTAATAACTACCTTAAAATAAAAGATTACATAATACTTTCCCAAATAAAATAAACTTCTGAAAATCCTACTAGATCCAAACACTCAAACTGAACCCGGTTCAATTGGGTTTGGGTTGGTCCAAGGTAGTGCACCCATAGTTGTCAAGGCGTCACGTAGGCGTCCAGGCGGATCTGTAGGGGCCTAGGCAACTGCCGCTATAGTGTAGGGTGCCTTGCACTGGTTTAATTGGTATCGGATCAGGTTTTGGTACTTATTTTTGCCAAATATCATTTAAGTAAATGTTCATTTACTTAAGATATTATTCATAAATAAGCAAATACTCTCTTATTTGAATCGAATAAAAATAGTTAAAAAATAAAATTTCAAAAGGATAAAAAGTCAACCCCCAAGTTCAAGAACAAAAACTGGATTTTTGGCGGTAGGAGAAATTTTCAACTTTTTAATGCTGAGTTTTTTCTCAAATCAAAAAATTTCATAAATCTTAATATGGTAAAACATTGCTAAATGCCAAAAGTGAGGTAAAATATTCATTTGTTTTGATGTCCAAAAAAATATTTTCATTCAGAGCGATTTTGACAGCATTCATGCACACCAAATTAAGTTTGACAGGTACGTAACTCCTTCAATATCAGATTTAAGCAGTCTTGAACTTGTTGGAAAGCTTTCAAATGGATCAACTAAACGATCAACTGCCACGATTTCTTGATGTTCATTAGCCAACGACATCGCTTGGATTGAAATCTTATCCGTCACGATTTCTTGATGTTCATCGGCCAATGCATTGCCTGGATTGAAATCTGGTCATGGAATTTCAATTCTTCGATCGGACCGTTGATTTCATTGTGATCTTCAACTGCTTGAGTTGAAATTTGATCATGGAGTTTTAACTCTGCCTTCAACAATTCATGATTTGCTTGGAGGGCTCTTATGGCTTCGTCAATTTGTTGGAGTTTTAACTCAGTCTTCAACCATTCATGGTTTGCTTGAAGGACTCTTATGGCTTTGTCATTTTGGTGAAGTATCCTGACCCACCCTTCAGAACTCATTGGGGTAGTGGATTGAAAGAGAAGAAAAGAAGTGTGGTGTAACAATGGGTGGGGGGGGGTAAACTTGGAAACTAATAAAATTAAAGGAGAAAAAGGAAATGAGAGAGAAAGATGGGGGTATTAAGGGGAACAAAATTTAAAAAAATAGGAAACTTAAAGGAACCGTAAGAGGGAGGGGTATACTTGGAATAAAATGAAAATAAGGGAAAACAAAATTAGTTTAAAAGGGGAGGGCAGTTTAGGAAATAAAAAAAGGAAAAGACACAAGCAAAAAGAGGAATCGTGGGTTTACCCAACAGTCCTATTTGGAGTCTGCTACTCCAGAGAACAATGAGGAATGGAGTTAGACGGTGTGTTGCGACTGTGGACAGAGCAGTTTGAGTTTGATTAGGACTCGATGACTTGGATGGAAGAGGCGGTGATGTCAAACAACGGTAACTTCGACCTCAACGATGGAACCAGATATGATTCTTATGTCTCTCTCTTTCTTTCTTTTTTTTTTTCCTGATCTGTCTCACTCTCGCCGTCACTTCTCTTCTTCCCCTCTGTTTTTTTTGACTGGTTATAACCCTGCAAAAAAAAGGGTTCAGTCGATCGGTTTACAGAAGGAAAGGGAAGGCAGTTGGGGTTTTGCTAAGGGAGTCGGGAGTCGGGATAGATGGGACTGGGTTTCAGTAGCTACTCTCTCTTGTTTTTCGCAGTCACAGTGGGGGAAAAACAAAAAGGGTGGGGTGTTGTTGCAGTGGGAATTGATGGAGAGGGGAAGGGTTCTGTGGTAACGGCAGGACTGATTTTTTTCTTTTGTTTTTTTGTTTTTTGTTTTTTTTGGTTAAATGTGGGATCGTAGGATGGGTTGAAAGGTCACGGACAGAATGTGATGATGGCAACAATGATGGATGATATGCGGATGGTTTGGGGTTTTACGGGAATCAAAGGGAAGGTGGGGTTGCTGATGGTGTTGTTCGGTCACAACTGCAGAGAAAAGAAATTAGGAAAGAAAAAGGAGGAAGAAGAACAGAATGGGGAGAAGAGAGACTGAGAGGAAATAGCAGAGAAGAGGCATTGAGAGGGTAAAGAATCTGGAAAGGAGAAAGAGAAGGCTAAAAAGAAATCAGAATTGCAGGGGAAATGAGAAGAAGAAAAAGAGGAGGGGAGGGGGAAGGAGTGCACACGCACACAGCCTTAGGCTTCGATTCATTCTTCAATAATCTGTCCAATACGTTGGTTACACATTTATTTATAAAACCCAAAAATAACTCCTAATTACTTACTAAAACTAGGCTAACTAAAATAGAAACCCAATTGTTAACAGAATCAGAATTAGAGTAATGCTTGGATGATCAATGTGATCAAATAAGCCTTGCATTTATAATAAAAGAGATTACGGCCTAATGTCCAAAATACCCCTAGCTTAGCCGACTTAAGTAGAAGGTACATATTACATAAACATAAAATTACAACTGTAAAATGACTAGAATACCCCCACGGTATTCTGGTGTATATTATTCAACACTCCCCCTCAAGTTGGAGAAAATATGCCAATCATGCCCAACTTGACTAAGTTTGGATGAAATAGCTTTCCAGACAATCCCTTGGTGAAAATATCAACAATTTGATTAGTAGACTTCACAAAGGGAACACAATTCACCCCCTCTTCTAATTTTTCCTTGATGAAATGCCTATCCACTTCAACATGCTTGGTGTGATCATAGTTCGAGAACTCGCGAGATCTCGCCGAGTTTCTCGGATTTTCAAAATCCCGAGATGAGATTGCCTACGAGTCTCACAAGTGCAATATCTCGGCGAGATCTCGGATCTCGGTTGGATCTCGGTTTCGACCCATTATTTTAACCCACCTACCACTTAAATACCTTACCTAATTGGACAAAACTCGACATATCTCAGCGAGATCTCGGATCTCGGGTTGACCCAAAGTTGAGGCTTCGAGTTGAAAAAAAAAAAATGCACCAACTCGGCGAGATCTCGACTCGTCTCGGTTTTTCCAAGAGTCGAGTTGGTACCGAGACCTGAGTTTTAGTACCTTGGGTGCGATCATGCTGTACCGGGTTTGTGCAATGCTGATTGCAATCTTGTTGTCACAGTACAACATCATAGGAAGATGAATAGGAATACCAAGGTCCTGTAGCAAGCCTTTCAGCCAAAGTAGCTCAAAAATGCCTTGTGCCATAGCATGAAATTCTGCTTCAGCACTAGAACGAGCCACCATGTTCTGCTTCTTGCTACGCCAAGTGACAAGATTGCCACCAATAAAAGAACAATATCCAGAGATAGACTTGCGATCCGTAGAATCAGCCCAATCAGCATCAGTATATGCCTCTATCCGTAGGTGACCATGAGGAGACAGGAGAATCCCTTTTCTAGGAGCTGACTTCAAGTAATGAAGAATGCGAAGAACAACCTCCATATGAGAAGAGTAGGGATCACACATAAACTGACTCACAGTACTCACAACAACAATGTCAAGACGTGTGTGTGAGAGATAAATTAACTTCTCCACTAGTCTTTGGTACCGGCCTTTATCAACAGGTTCACCCTCCCTTTCTTTGAGACGAACATTAGCATCCATAGGAGTATCTGAAGGGTGACATCCTAACAAACCAGTTTTAGCCAATAAATCCAGGACATACTTCATTTGAGAGAAAGATGCCTTTAGAAGATTTAGCAACTTCAACCCCAAGAAAGTACCGTAGCTTTCCTAGATCTTTAATCTCAAACTCCTGCCCAAGAAAGGTCTTCAAATGGCTGATCTCAACACCATCATTGCCAGTAACAACAATGTCATCAACGTAGACTATAAGAACAGTGAGTGTTCCACCAACCCTCTTTATAAAGAGAGTGTGATCAACATTACTCTGCTTATAGCCTACAGAAACCATGGTCTTGTGAAACTTGCCAAACCATGCTCGAGCCAACTGCTTCAGCTCATAAAGTGCACGTTTCAATTTACACACTTTGCCTTTATTAATATCACAAGAAAACCCTGGTGGAATATCCATATACACCTCCTCACCAAGTTCTCCATTGAGGAAGGCATTCTTCACATCTAGCTGTTGTAGATCCTATCCAAGATTGACTGCACAAGATAGCAAGACTTGAACCGTATTCAGCTTTGCAACAGGAACAAAGATCTCCTGATAATCAATTCCATATGTCTGAATGAAGCCCTTCGCGACCAGGCGTGCTTTATATCGATCCACAGTCCCATCAACCTTCTGTTTGACCACGAACACCCATTTACATCCCACTGGTTTTTTCCCTAGAGAAAGAGCTACAAGATCCCAAGTATTGTTTTTTTTTCCAATGCTCTCATTTCTTCCAACATTGCTGCCTTCCACTTTCCATCTGCATAAGCTTCCTGCCAATTTTTAGGAATGGAAACAGAAGAAAGAGAGGACACAAATGCACGAAAGGGTGGAGAAAGAGAACTATAAGAAACAAATCGAGAAATGGGATGCTGAGTGGAAGTCCTAGTACCTTTGCGATGAACAATAGGTAGGTCGGAGGAAGAAGTCTTACTAGGAGAAGGAGGATTTGGATCTTAAGTCGGCAATTGGATAGGTATTGGTGCTACAGTGGATTAAAGCTGTCCTCTTTTGGAACATCCTTTTTTATAGGTGAGAATGTTGGAGTTGTCAATTCTCTTCTGAAATTCACCAATGGTTCTTTGGACTAGAGTCAGCTCCCCCTGAATAGGAACATCACCATCATTATTTTCCATGATCTCCCCCTGTAACGGATTTCTTTGAGAACAACATCCCCCCAATATTGGGGGAAACCACAAAGGAGGAATCCCAAGTAAAATCGTAGCCGGACTATGGGAGTCAAGAACCCGAGAAGGCAACCGATTAATGAGGTAGACTGCAGTGAGAACAGCATCCCCCCCAATATTGGAATGGAACATTTCGAGCAAACATCAATGCTCTGGCCACTTCTATTAAGTGACGGTTCTTCCGTTCAGCCACACCATTTTGGGCTGGGGTATCTACACAACTAGTCTGGTGAATAATCCCATGATCAGCAAAGTATTTTTGAAATTGAAATTGAGATTCTTTATGCTCGGTTCCATTATCACTTCTCAAAATTTTGAGAGTAGCCTGGAATTGAGTTTGGACCATTTTATGAAAATGATGAAAACATGAAAAAACCTGATTTTTTGTGTGCATAAGATATACCCATGTGTTTCTAGACTGACAGTCAATAAAGGAAACAAACCAACGATTACCAGAAAGAGAAGTCTTACGACTAGGGCCCCAAACATCAGAATGCACCAAATGGAAAAGTGAAGAACTCCTTTTATTTGAAACAGAATAAGTTGAACATGTCTGTTTGGCCATAACACAAGCCTCACAAAAAAAATCATCCTTATTACATTCTTTAACCAAAGCAGGAAATAAACGTGCTAAAATTCCTAATGGAGGGTGACCTAATCTAGAGTGCCATTGGTAAAGTTTAGAAGAGACCAAAGAGTTCTGGTGTAGCAGAGAAGGTAATGGTGGGGGAGTAAGACGACCATAATCAAGCAGGTTCAATCCACCGTGCACTTTACCCAATCTAATCGTCTTCCCAGAGACCAGATCCTGAAAAACACAATCGGAAGGCAAAAAAAGGTAGTTAAGATCACGAGTAATACTACTAATAGAAAGGAGGTTAGTAGTAAAATTAGGAATGTGCAAAACAGAAGACAAAGTAAGAGAGGAAGTGAAGTTGATGATTCCTTTTTCAGAGATGGAGGAAAGGGAACCATCAGCTACCTTGACTTTGTCTTTCCCAGATGTGGGAGAATAGCGATGGAAAAGGCTAGAGGAACCAATCATGTGATCTGTAGCTTCAGAATCTATGATCCAAGGATGGGAAGCTACGGAAGCATAATGACCACCAAATGAAATACCTGACCGGGCAAAGTTTGAACTTGAAGGAGCAGAGGAATTGGTAGGAGCTGATGTAGTAGAAGCAGCAGCAGCAGAAGACCGTAGCACACGTAGGAATACCTGTAGATCATCCTAGGATAGACCAGTGTCGGTAGCAGGGGCTGTGGTAACAGTCTCAGTGTGATGAGCCTTGTTCTTTGTTTTTTTCTTGGCAGTCCGTTTGGCTTCAAAATCAGCTGGTTTCCCATGAAGCTTCCAATATTTCTCTTTGGTGTGGTAAGGCTTGTGATAGTGCTCACAAGTAACAGTGTCTGTAGTAGAATCACCAAGAAAAACATGTCCAACAGGTGCAGGAGTAGCCGGGGCAGCAGTCTGGAGGGCTGATCTTTCAGTGATAGGAGGGTGCAACATAGCAGCTCTACGGTTCTCTTCAGAGGAGACTAAAGCATAGGACTGTTTAAGTGTGGGAAAAGGGGAATGGCGCAACACTCGAACACGAATTTGGTCATACTCCACATTCAAACCAGGCAAAAACTCATAAACCTTGGTTTTGTCTATATGCTTCTTATATGCAGTAATTTCGGCAGTTGTAGTGGGGTGAAATCAGAAAAATGGTCCAATTGCTGCCAGAGACTGCGCAAGGTAGCGTAATACTTGGAAACAGATAACTCCCCTTGAGTAGTATGGTTGGCCTTTTTCTGGAGTTCATACACTTGTGCATCATTACCAAACTGTCCATATGTTTCCTTGCAAGCAGACCAGATTTGATGTGCTGTATCAAGGAGAAGGAAACCACTTGCATGGTCTGATTGCATTGAGCCATTCAAATAAGACATGAGGATACCATTATTGGAGATCCACCTGTTTAGAAGAGGACTAGGTACAGTTGGCATAGCAGTAGTACCATTGATATGTCCAGTATGCCCACGGCCAGCAATGGTAAAGTATGCAGAGCGAGACTAGATCAGATAATTGCTCCCATCCAGTTTGATAGGATTAGGAAGAAGGTCACGGTTGTCATTCCTACCAAACCTATCAGCAGCAGAAGTGCCAGTAGAGACTTCAGAGTCACCCATAATGCAGCAGAGAAACCCAAATTGCAGAGAAGGGCTGGTGTGATGAGAAACCCAGTATGCAGTTTAAGGGGCCAGAAATTGGTGGAGAGACTTGTGTAATGGTGATAATAAGTGTCCCCAAAAATCAGTAGCAGTAGACAGTCCAAACCCCTAGATCGATTTTTTCAGGGTTTTGAAAAAAAAACCCTGATTGTGGTGAGATCGATGTAGGGAGATAAGTCTTCAAAAAAACACTGGATGGGGCTGAAACTTGGCTCGAGTGTGGTTCCTGAAGGGCTGAACCACTCCTTCAAATATCAGCAACAATAGAGATCAGCAGCTCCTAGATTGATATTTGGCAGGGTTTTGAAAAAAACCCTGTTTTTGTGGAGAAAAAAATCGATCTAAGGAGGTATTCAATATGGTTTGAGATAGGAACTGATTCCCAAAAAAAAAAATCCTGCTGCAGTTCTTGACTTTCAATAATGGAGATTGGTTCCTTGTAGTTGAGATGGAATCAATCCAAAAAAGATGAAGCTTCAAATAGCACAGCCAGGGTGCTGGGTCCTATCGAGCAGAATTATGTAGGATTGAATGAGGTAATGGAGGGCAGCAGCTGGATCTATTGATCACGTCATCAGTGCTGCCCTATTGTGAGAATAGAGAGCAAAAGAAGAAAGGAGAGGAGAGGAGAGGAAGATTGAGAGAGAGAAGAGAAAGAAAGAGCTAAGAATAGAAGAGAGGAAAGACCCTAATTCGAAACCTGCTCTGATGCCATATTAACAGATTCAGAATTAGAGTAATGCTTGGATGATTAATGTGATCAAACAAGCCTTGTATTTATAATAAGAGAGATTACAGCATAATGTCCAAACCCCTAGCTTAGCCGACTTAACTAGAAGGTACATAAACATAAAATTACAACTGTAAAATGACCAGAATACCGTTGAGGTATTCAGGTGTACATTATTCAACACCAATAAAAGTCAAATTGGAAATTTCCCTACGTGTCTAATAACTACCTTAAAATAAAAGATTACATAATACTTTCCGAAATAAAATAAACTTCCTAAAATCCTACTAGCTCCAAACACTCAAACTGGATCTGGTTCAACTGCGTTTGGGTCGGTCCAAGGTAGTGCACCAGTTGGGTCAGCCTGGTCCAAGATTGTCCTGCATCGATTATGATATTATCCCTTGGGTAATGGGTTAGTCCCCTTGAAAATTATGCTTATTTCCTCTCTTTGGTGCATTTAAGAGGATTTGAATGGTTATCTTTTCCAAAATAGGACTGGTTATACTAAAGTGGTGATTGCTAAGAATATGGTATCAGTATTTGAGTATCACAATAGGCTTCAGCTATTGATTTGTTCAGAGGAATCCCAAGTGGTATAATCTGCTATGCCTAGCAGGTGCTTTTTATTCTTATTCCTGTGAAAACAAAATCCTTTTTGCTACAACTACCTAGGAACCATCATATGTCAAGCTCTTGATCGTCCGAAAAATCCACCTTGAGCTTGTCTTACTTATGGGAGCACTATTGAACACTGGAATTCCAGGAATAGATTTATCAACTTTTTTTCTGTTTTTTTTTTTTTTTGGGGTGAGGTGGGGTGGGAGGGGGGGAGAGGAGAAAGTGTTCCTATAATTTTCATTTTTCTAAAGTAAACAAAGGCCACTGTGCCCTCATTCAAGTCCATCTTTCTTGGAGTCCTGGGAGGAGTGTTTAAAAACATTCCTAACCTTTAAATAAATAAATCCAATATGTGTTGTAGCTTTAGGGGGTATACTTACGGTTAAACAGGTTATTTTAAGCGGTTGAGTATAGTTGGGTAAGTCTGGATAGAATATTTTGATAAATGATGATTATTAAAGAGGAGAGAAGAAATATTCAAAGCCGACAGACAAAGCTCAACCCACAAGAAAAGAAAAAAGTGAAAGAAGCAATCACAAAGTAGGGGGAAAGAAAAAGAAAGCTGTGTCCCAAAAGGAATGCTGTACCTTGTACAGAACCTAGGATGAACAACACAATGTTTAGCTTATTCATCTGCAAAGCTCATTGCCATCCATGTGGTTTTTTCTTATCTATTCTTGTAGTTAGTTAGATCTATTTAGAAGTGAAGTAGTAAAAAACCAGTGTGGTTTGATTATTTTGACTATGGAATAGAGAGGTTTGCCTTTTGGGGTTAGGGCCAGGGATGTTTCCCTTTTTATTCGGTTTCTGTTTATGCTATTTGACTGCTCTTTCTTGGCTACTGCAATTGTTCCAAGTGTTTATGGCTACCATTTGCAAGTTTCATATCTGCTGTTGCTGAGAATTCAATTCATCAGCATAGAATCGATCTGTTCCATGTCAATTCTTAAGCTTTATTGCTAGAAGTCTGAATCTGTTCCGAAGATCATGTGTTTATACTTGGGTCCCAGACAGCTTGATTGCAAGCTGTAGTAAGCAATCAAACCTGCTGGTTGGAGTGACACTATGGTCTTGTTTCTGATTGAATCCAGATATTGAATCTAAAGTTTGGTGAGATTCTGGTCTGGTCAGCCCAGTCTTTTGTTTAATTTGATATCATAATTGTTCAGGCATTGCCTACGCATCCAGGTGCCCTTTGCTGGAAGGGTGCCTTGTTGGTGTTGCCTTGACATCCAGGCCCCCTCCAACACCTTGGGTTTGGCTAGACGCCGTGACAACTATGTTCATTTTTTATGCTTCTAGAGACTCACATGCAGTTATTGTTGGGAAACACTTGACTTCTACTCATCAAAATAGGGTAATTTGTCTGTGTGAGACAGCTGCCAATCATGTTTATTCTTCTGAAGTTCAATTAAATTTCATCACTTATTCAAGCTGCTTGATGGATTTGGACAATTCCTTAGTCAGACCTGGCATTCAAAGTTTATTGACTATTTTGAACTCCAAAATCAATATGCGGTGGGCCTCTTACCTGCATGATTCTAGGGTTTCTAAATGTGTTCTGTCTCAGGTTCTTAATCATTCTTACTGGGAGGAGACTCCCATTTATTTTAGATTACTCTCTACTGAGTTGCAATATTTCTTGGATAGAGGTATTAAACTTGATAGTGGAAGGGGATCATCGAATGTTAAATGGATGCAAAGAGAGGATAGTGAGCCCTGTGATTCTTCCATCTCTTTAGGCATGGCCAATCTATTGTTTCATCAGGTATCGCTGTAGTGGATGCTTAGATGCACCAACAAGGATTCAGATGATTGGCCCAGCAGAAAACTTTTATGTCATGTTCTAGTTGTGTACTTAGGTCCTTATTTTGGCTTGCAGTCGTGCAAAACCAAGGTACTTTTCCCAGGGCACCTCATTCTGCTACTTAAAAGAATGATGTACCTTAAATTCATTCATTTATCCTTAATGTAGACGCATACCCTCCATGCATTTCCATGCACCCATTCGTAGTTCCGTGCACCCACTCCGTCAGCCTGGGTTTTTTAATGGTTTGTTTTGCCACATGGTCAACTCCGATTTGTCTGAAACTTGACAAATGAGCAAAGGATCATGGGGTTTGCTTGTCCACAATATTTCAGCTCCGTCAGAGCTTCCACTTCGCAGAACCATTGCCTATGCAAAGATTACTTATTTTGGTGTGTTATTTATTTAATTTTTGTGTGAACCTGTTAGTGATGAGATTTTCCATACATCTTCCATCAATAATTTCATAGTTATCTTAAAAAACAAAAAACTCAAACTTTTATGTATGGGTAGCCCACAAACCACTTGCCGTTCATCCAAATGGAAAGACAACAGAAAGATGAGAAACTGAAAATGTCAGAAGGATGTGCCAATGGATATGAGATGCTTCTGAAACCATTGTAGAAATATGTAATTGCATTCAGTTTTATATTGAGATTTTTGTTATATCATTTGAGCCTACAACACGATGCCCGTATGCTTGGTAGCTGGGGCAGGCTAAATAAATTGTGTCGTCTTCTATGAGTGTCTCCATTTGACATAAGTATTACTGTGCAGTAGGCTGTATTCTGAATTCAGTCACTTTTGAGTCTGGTGTGTATGAACATATTTCTGCGTCCTTTTAATATAATAAATGTGTGTTTTAGCCACACAAGAAAAAAATTTAAGAATAATTTAGAAGGTGGGCAATGGATAGGACTATCATTTTCCTGTCTGGATATCACAATCTATACCCCTTTGTATTTAGATAATTAGTTCCAACCATTAAATGGGCATAGTTCCTAAGCTTGAGTTGTGCTTCCATTGAATTTCAGCTGATTATGGCAAAGGCATTACAACACATGTACTAGAAACTATTTTTCTATGGTGTTTTTCCTTTATTGATTTCTTTTGGTCTACTCAAAATCTTAAACTGTTCCCTTGTCATAAATCCTTATAATGGGGAATTCTGTATCTTTTTATCCATTTTTAGAATGAACATGAGAAGATCCAGGACCTATCCCAACAGCTACTTGTTGAGAAACGACGATGCGCAGCTTACAGAAAGCAACTTGATCTGCTTTTCAAGTACATTGAGGAGCACACAGAGAGCATGTCAGAGAAGATCCAACACATAGTTAACACTGTAAATGAGATTGAATCTGGGAAGTCAGTGCATCGACAACCTAGATAGCCTTTGCATGTCAACTCGCTACCATTGTACTTTGTTTCTTTTATTTTTTCAATTTGTTGGAATTCTATTGGGTATCTATGGTAACCCTTTATTGTGGATAATCAAATTGCAAATTCAGGTGACTCGGTATTTGCCTTCATTGCTTCTAATAGTGGTATAAAGATAGAGACATGCTCTCTCCTTGGATCCATTGATCCATAATTTGCATTCCAATCTCAGACTTTCTATCACTCCTTTTCCAGTTTCTGTTTGCCTACTAAATTGTCATACTATACAAGTCTTCTAGGATCAAGGTAACACAACCCGGGTGTGGGGGTGTTGAAGCTTGATTACCCAATGCAACCAAGATGACCCAAAGGAGATGTTGTGAGAAGGTGAATGTTCAAATGTAATTGAAGGTGTGTGTGGGAGTGAGTATGAGAGAGAGAGAGAGAGAGGACACAATGAATTTTATAGTATAACCTCACACTTAGATTTTCACTAATGATCTCAATCACTCTTGCAATTGTTTTTCCCGGGTTTAACAATAACCTATAAGTGTTTTAAGTTTCACACTAGGCTAATGGTTTCGGATCAGTAACAGCCTTGCAACTTCAACAATTTGAGATGAAAAGTATAAGCTCAAAAGCCAAATTGCAATTAAGGTTCAAATCAATGAAAAACAACCTCTAGTAGGCAGATGTGCAAGGTACAAGCTTAACTTTTAATTGATATTCAATTGAGGGTTCAAAAGGTGGGTGGAATGGCTTAGAAATGGTCCTTAAATAATGTCACAGAAACTCAAAATATGGCCAAAAGAACAGTTCAAGCAGGTAGATTTTCCCAACCGGTCGGATCAGTACTTAGTTTGGTACCCAAAGATCGTTGCATAACGGCTAGTTTTATGGTCGTTGATCTGAACTGGTTGAACACCAACAGGCCAGTATTTAGGCCGGTGTCGGTCTGGTGGTTGATCTCAAGCTAGTTGAGCCTGTGTGCTCTCTCAGGCAACTTCGATTGGTTTAAGCAGTCGGACCAATAGCTCAGGTTGGGCCTCCCCAGATTCTTTGACTTGTTTAATCGGACGGAATAGATACTTAGACCGATAAGCCCAGAGCCTTCTGGCTGCTTAGATAGAACCGGTCTAATTGATACAGACTCCCTATCATACCCCCTATATAATTTTTCGCATCTAGGAGTATCTTCTTCATCTTTATCAATTTTGACATGTTTGTCTAGTGGGAGTCCTGTATTGGTTTGCCTTTACTTTTGTTTGTTACACATCTATATGAGCATGGTTATTTATTTATATATGTGTTGTCTTGCTCATTTGTTTTGCACATGTGTGACTTATTTTGATTCATTCATCTGATATATCAGTTATTGGTGGTTTGCCAAAGTTTTAGGCTGTTTGTCAAAGTGATTGGTGGTATGCCAAAGTCATAGGCGGTTTGCCAAAGTTACAAGCGGTTTGCCCAAGTATTGGTTAATATCAAAGTGTGTGCCTATAGGGTTGTTTAAGACACTCTGATTTTGTAATCAGATGTAGGACCTAAATGAAGTTTCAGTTTCATGGTTATGCATCTCAAAGCGGTTTATTTGACAAGTGTGCCCTGTTCGTGATGACAGAAAGTTGTATACCGTATATTAAGGTATATCTTCTACTGTTAAACAACATGGTATGCTGTTGAGTAAATCAAAGTTGTGACATATAAAAGTAGAGGGATTCCATGGCTACATCAATTGATATGGACTCAGTAATTAATCTAGTCCAAGTGGGAGATTGTAAGTAATTTCCAAAGTTATGGGCTTAATTAATTATTTGGACCAGTTAATTGGTGGGGATCCTAATACTGGAGCTGGTTCAAGCATGTCACCCGGTTCTAATTGTGATAGGTTAGCTCTAGTCCATTGCGGAAGTGGGTTAAGGTTTTGGGACAGTATTATTATAAATACTAATAAGGAGGGTCCTTACAGTCACGTCATTCACTTCTCTGTTTCTCCCACAAGAAAAATGTGCTCATGGTAAAAACGGGAGACTGTAGATGGTCCCTTGAAGGTTTATTGGTCTAAGGCTCTAGACTAAGGAGGAGATTGTTGGGCATTATTATTATTATTATTCTTCATCAACATACTAAGGTGAAAGGTACAATCCCTCCCTTATCCTATTTCCATCGTGTTCTAGTGTTCATATAAACATGATATCTTAGGATTTTTTTATTATTGTTTAAACCCAAAAGGGATTATATTAATCTAACACGCCTTACCCCTGCCCGAGCGCCTTACCTGAGTGGAGGTAAGGCGATTATTGCGCATCTTACTGTGTTTGCGCAACATGGTCGTTGGGGCAGCCCATGCAGCAGGAGACCCAAATTATTATCTAAGAGAAACTTGCTAAGCCGCTCATACCAAGCTCTCAAGCTCTAGGAGCTTGTTTAAGTTGGTAGACATGGTCTTGAATTCTATGATTACATAAGCCTGGTGGTTGCTCAACAAAAACTTTTTCAAAGATTTATTTATTTAGAAATGCACTTTTAATATCCATTTGAAAAAGTCTGAAATCTTTATAACAAGTAAACGTCAATAATATTCTAATAGCTTCAAGTCTAGCTACAAGGGCAAACCTCTTTTAATAGTTAATGCCTTTTTCTTGATTGAAACATTGAGCCATTAATCTGGCTTTTCTAACCACAATTCTAGACTCATTCAATTTATTTCTGAAAATCCATTTAGTGCCTATAACAAGATAGTCAATTGGGTTTTAAAATAAGTTCCAAGTCTTATTTCTCTCAAATAGATTTAACTAATCCTGCATAGCAAGCATCCAATTTCCATCAATAATTTTTTGACTCAATTTGAGATAAGAAAGCAACATGATTAACAAGATTTTTAATAGAGGAATGAGTGATTGCCCCTTGTGAAGTGAAACCAAATAATTTGTTTCTTAGGGTGATTGGTTGTGTACATTCTTTTTTCTTAATCTGTTTCTAACCATAAGGATTTCATTCATCCTCCTCCCCATCATTAACGTCTTAGATGTGTTGTATGATGTACATCCTTCTACTTTGAGGCATCTCACCATTTCAATGAATGAATTTCTATTCCGTGCTAGCTCCTTGTAGTCTTAAAATTTTCAATTTTCTCTTACTACTTGACAAATTTTGCTTGCGCTGGAATTTAACATGTGAGTTAAGGACCTTGGGGTCTACTTGTCTACAAAATTTCAGCTCCATCAAACCTATCATGTGATATGAAATGAATTCAAATTAAGAAATTGAAACACTTGCCCTTAGTTTATTAATGTTTACATTAATAAAAAGAGTAATTAGATATTTAAAAAAAAGAAAAAAAAAAAGAGTAATTAGATATTTATCATGGGAGAAAGTTCTTTGTCCAGGCAACACTCCCATGAGTCTATTTCTCTCCTCTCCATATGAAAAGACATCTCTGCCCCCTTGTTTTGAGGAGGAGAGAGATAGACACATGGGAGTGCTGGCATAGACCACACTCCTGGACAGAAAACTACTTCCCAGTTATCATATTTAAATTTGGATATCCACATCTTCTATACCTTTGAATTGAGATACTTAATTAGGTTAAGTATATGACCATTTCAGATTAAGTTTTTCCTTTTGATTTGTCTTGCCCTTTGCTGATGGCAGTGCCAAGTTAAATTTGTATTTTTCTGTTTGAGTATGACTAGACATAAATCCTATACTTTCATTAGAGGTGTCAATCGATCGGTTTGGGCCGGTTTCAGTGTGGATATAGTGAAACCGAAAACAAACTAATAATGAAAGTTTGGTTTTGGGTTTACATCGGTTTCTTATATTTATTTGCTATCGGGTCGGTTTCAGTTTCGGCCCGATTTGAGTTTGGTTTACCATACAAATTTACAGAAAATCTATAAAAAAAAAAAAGAAAAAGATTTTTAATGGGTTTCGGGTTGTTAATGGTTTCTTATCGGGATAGATCGGTTTAGTTTCGATCCGAGTTTTGAACCGGTTTCTGTTTGGTTTTAGGTTCTTTCGTTTTTCGGCTTGGTTCAATTTGATTTTGGGACTGTAATCCCCCAAATCGAAACCAACCCAATAAGACTTCGGTTTGGATCGGGTTATTTCGGTTTGATTCGGGTTGACTACAGTTGAGAAAGATAAACGTGTGAAATATCAAAGAATTGGATAATTAAGGTTTCTTACATAAACAACGAAATTTGCCTCTATTTCCTCGCTTGAAAAGCAAAACAAACTCTTTGGGTTAAGGGTGAGGAGAACAAAAACACAAAGAGCAAAAAAAAGAAAGAGTGATACAGTGCGACAACAAGATATGCTCCTACGTATATAGCTCTGAAAGTTAACACTTGGGAAGATCAGACGGCGGGGGAGGCAGTTTCTGATTAGGGAGCTTGCCATCCAAAACAATCCAAGCCATCCTCAAGCCCCAGCTGGTGTGAACCTCCAAATGACAGTGCATAAACCAAACACCTATTTAAAACAGCAATCAATCAATCTATTAAACCATAATAATTAAATCAGTTCCCCTTATATACGTTTTTGGAGAAATAGATTCTGTGGGGAGAGCGTGTGGGGATTTTTATCTCCTCGAGTTCCTGCTCGGCTCAGTTCCTCAGTTCCTCTAACAAGGGGCCTGAAATGATCACCCTACCCTTGCCTAAACACTCTGCCTGGGTAAGGTCCACCACCCCCTATTAGAGGAACTAGGGAACTAAGTCAGGCAGGAAACTGGAGGAGATAATTTTTCAAGCGTGTGGTCAGCGCCCAGACACAGAGGAGGGCAAAATGACCGACCCACCCTCATGAAAGGTGGAATGCCCATCCTATTGATGTTTCTGTGTGTGCTTCCATTGACCCCACATGCACAAGAGCCACCTCCTGAGCTCAGATCAAGTCCTTATATGAGGACCGATCTTGGGACCCCCATGCTACCCACATGGAATCCACTGCCCCCTCAGTGGGTCCCCTGGATTCCATATAGGTAGTTTGGGGGTCCCAAGATCTGCACTCCCACCTCCCCTACAAAGAACTCTTCCCCTAAAATTAATTAATTGCATGTGTAGGTGACCAACCTGGATTATCTGCAAGGAAGCGAATGGCAACCCAACCACCAGAAGGTATACCTATAGTGTTTCTCTCAACAGGATCAACAAGATTGAAATTGGTTGGATCTTTGTTTGGATCAAAGTTACCAAACCCTTGCCCTACCACAAAGAAGTTGAAGCCATGGAGGTGAAGAGGGTGGCTTTCTGCACCAAGGATACTAGTGTCTTGCATTATTAGCTCCACCCTAGTGTTGAAAGGTAACACCACCAACTTAGTGCCATTATTCACCAATGTATTGTTTGGTGGAGTGCCTGTGTAATTGAAGGGAACAGGACTTGTGGTTGGAAAATCTGTTGTATAGACACTCTTTGATTGTCCAAAGAAATGGGCTTGAAGTAGAGCTGTGGTTGGAAGTACAAATGAGACATTATTCACTGAAGCTGCAAATTTGGTCCTATTAGTTGGGCCTTGACAGATCTGGTTCTTTGGGCACGGGGTCGTCCCTAAACCGATCGTAAAGAAGAACCGCTTATCTACGGTTTGTGGGACATTAGCTGGGAATTGAGCCGTGGCTAAACTACGGAATTTTTTCGCAAAATTGGCTGCAAATGAAGTGTCATTGATGCTTGGGAGGATTGTTTTCTTGAAGAGTTGAAGCTTCTTTATTGAGCCAACAGAGGAAGTTAAGGGGGATTCATACTCAAGTAACCCTATAGTGGTGGAGTTATCAAATGTACCAACTCCTGTAACATAAGGTCTAGCAGCCATAAAGAATGTTGCATTTGGGTAATTAGGTTTGGTTTTGAGTAGAACATTTGTGGTTTGTCCAGGAGCAATGAGAATAGTTTCAGTTTCAAAAGGTTTTAGGTAAACTGCATCAGCTTCAACAACTGTGAGATTGTGATTTGCTATGCTAAAAAATAGCTCTTCATTGAGTCCTGCATTGATCAAACGTAGGAGATATGTCTTGCTAGGCTTCACCTTCAATTTGAATGTATCTGGTAATAAGAAAGGTTTTATTAATTAAGGTTTAATATATAGAATGGAATATATCCAATTAGATAACAAATTTATTTTGTAGTTGTTTGGTACCTTTAGTGGAGCAGTTGTAGGAGAGTCCAGGGAGTCCATTGATAGTGTAAGCATCTGATACATTGGGTCCACCTCCAGTCTGCATTGCCTGATTGATCACTGCCTCAGTGTCCACATTCCACCACTCCCCTGAAAATTCAAAACACCAAGTTCATGATGTTATAGTGTGAATTGATAATAAATAGGTGAATTTTGTTGTAATTTTACTTTTTTAGCCCCTTGTCTTATTTTCAAAAGTTATTTAATGTAGGGGTAATCTTGTCATTTCACATGGACAATGACAGCTTTTGAAAATGACATAATAATAAGGAAGAAAGTTCTCTGTGGGGAGAGTGGAGTCCGGAGCCTCTCTAGCGCGCCAGTTAGTGCAGTGCACGTCAGACGGCTGGAGCTATTTAGCACTTGCCCCAAAGATAGCTCCAGTCGTCCGATGTGCGCTGCACTCACTGGCGTGTTGGAGAAGATTTTTTCGCGGGGGAGTGTACCGCCCACATCAGACTTAGGGCACGAAATGATCATCCTGCCCCCCATGAAAGGTCGAAATCCTACCCCATGATGCCAACGCACGCATAGGGGTTACGTTCCCCCACAGAGAACACCAACCCTAATGATAAATCACTTTCAATTTATTTTGAAAACCCTTTTTTAATTCTGCATTTAATAAATTTTGGAATAAGATTAGGAGAAAAAATATATATTAAAATCTTGTTGTAACCAACCTTGGTAATTACAACAAGATTTTCCCTAAATAAAAAGAGCATAAACTATAACTACTAAAATATAAGCATTAATTGGATTAGTAGTTCATTACCAAAGATGAGTGGCACTTCCTTGTATGGTTTGGTAAATGGGTAAGGGACATTGTGTTTGGGGAGAATGATAAGAGGTCCATAAACTGTTGACCTTAACCATGAGACATGGGCATGCCAAAAGAGAGTCCCTCTTTGTCCAATAATGGTGAAATTGTATACATAAGACTGCCCTGTTTGTATGGGACATTGAGTCACATATCCTGGCCCATCTGCCCATGCACTTCGAAGCTGTCGAATTCCATGCCTGAAATTTGGTCATTCATACCAAAATGTTTAAATATATAAAAATCCATTTATCAAAAACAGAAACTAATTAAGCACATTAATTAGCTTTCAATGCATTACCAATGGATAGTTATATTGTTTTGAACATGGTTAACAACCCTAATAAGCAGCTGGTCACCCTCTCTTGCCACAATCCGAGGCCCAGGGAATTGTCCATTCACAGTCACAATGCTCTTTGTATGACAAAGTCTTGTTACATTCTGCAACTTGATCTACAAAATTGGAATTCAACAAATACAATTTTATCAAGGTAAAAAATAGAAATTCAATACCTATCACAGTACTTTTATAAACCATTGTAGTACACTTTCCTCGGCGTTTATTAAAAAACACCCTTAAAAAAGTACATACTGAGACATACTTAAAAAAAGGCCATTGTAGCCTACGATGGCATTTTTGTTTACCTATAGCAGCATTTAAAAACGCTGTCATAGGCCTAGTTTCTTGTAAGTGAAAATCAAAAAATAAAAAAGAGCAATAGAGTTATAAGATGCAAAGGCTTCATATATAATACATACATCAAATTTGTAATTCCTAGTTATGCTTGCATGAACTCCAACAAAGAAGAGCTCCAAAACAAGCAACAAAGAGATCAATGAGAGTAGAAAAATTCTCACAAATGCTGATAATGGAAGAATAGAAGAACCCATCTCTCTCTCTTTCTCTCTTTCTCCAAAGTTTAAGACTTCACTCTCATTGATGAGAATGGCTATGACTTGTTAGTTGGTTTTATAATAAGGAGATCAAAAGATGGAAGAAAGGCGTTGTTGGGTAGTCAATTAACCAACCATTAAACTTAAGAGTGATGTCAAAGTCAAAAATATTATATTTGACCAATCTTTCATTTTCTGTCAAAGCTTAGTATCAAGGAAAAGAGAGATCTTCATCTTAAAGGCATAACGTGGTGTGATTTTAGAGACCTTCAACTTCTCCAAACTTGTTCCTTGTGATCTAGGCAAAAATCAAACAGATATTGTTGTGTACAGTGACATTTTACTGTTCACTGATGTTGTTGTTATATAGACAGCAAAGAAGCAGAAGCTTGGGTTAGGGTACAGGCAACGTCAAGCCATACATGTAACTATAATTAAGGTTCATTTTTATGGTTGGATTGGAATCATGGCCAACATATAGTACAAGTTTTCAAATCTGAGTCTCTAAACAGTCACTTATGAAGTATGGTAAGTGGGGCTGATTTGTTCTTTGAAGACAGTGAGGTTACAACAAAGTTGGGTTGGAAATTTGTCAACTCTCCACAAAATCTCATTTGAGATTAATTTACCAAGAAAATATAAAATGTTTTGTGGGTTTGGTCAGATAGTGCCACATTTAGAGTTAAGCCCATGAGGTACCTCTTTTGCATGCCAAATAGAAAGTGGTTTGGTTAGCAATTAGTGAACATTTTATCTTTTTATATCACAAGGAAATGGTCCACTGTGGTGTAATCCATCCAATTATAAATTTTTTTATATAAATAAAGGAAGGACAAAGTTGTTTTCCTCCACCCATAGAGGATGGTTCATCCACCATCCACCCACCATTCTAGGGTTCACAAACCCCTCTTAGGCTTTTAGTATGTTCCAAAATACCCTCCCAATACCCATTCCTGCCCTCTCACACCCCTCGGTGAAAGGGATTGCGGATGGAAGGAAACTTGGTCCATAAAAGAAAGTATAAAAATATAGTAAAACCTTCGATAAGCTTAATGCAAAAAATGACAAATTGTTGGTTATATAACACCATAAGTTAGAACGGTTCCTTAAGTATTAATAGTAGTAACAACCAATACAACCTCAGCTCAGTGGGTCCTATTGTCCAAGTTATCATTCACATTTTATCTTATTTAGAATCATGCACTTTTGCTTTTGTTCCAAGGGAGGGAAACAGTTTGACTGACTTCCTAGCCTTGCCAGGAAGGCCCGATCAGTATTGTGTAGGACTGTTTGGCCCCTTTGCACTCCATTGTTTCTTGAAACTTGTAATTCAGATTCTATGTGTAATACGCGTTATCAGCACTAACGTTATGTTTACCCAAAAAAAGCAACCAATACAACCAAGCTCTTTTGCATGCCAAATAGAACATGGTCTGATTAGTAATTAGTGAGCATGTTATCTCTTTATATCACAAGAAAATGGCCAACTGCGGTGTAATCTATGCAATTAAAACAAATTATATAGAAAAAAGAAAGTATAAAAATATGGTAAAACCTTAGATAAGCTTATGGCAAAAAGTAACAAATTGTTGGTTATATAACACCATAAGCTAGAAGGGTGCCTTAAGTAGTATCTGATAACCAATACAACCTCAGCTTAGTACTAGCTCTTATTGTTGAAGATATCATTTACGTTGTATCTTATTTAGAATCATGCTCTTTTGCTTTTGTTCCAAGGGAGGGAAACAGTTTGGTTGACTCCCTTGCCAAGAAGGCCTGGTCCTTAAAATGTAAGACTGTTTGGCCCCTTTTCACTCCATGGCTTCATAAAGCTTGTAATTCATATTCCATTGTAATACACATTATCAGCAATAAAGTTGTGTTTACCAAAAAAAAAATCTACCTCTTTTGTATGCTAAATAGAATGTGTTTCACTAGTCATTAGTGAATGTGCTACCTTTATATATCACAAGCAAATGACCCATTGTAATCAATGCAATTATAAGAATTTTTAGGGGGACAGAATGCTACCCGGTTGTGTACTGTGGCGTGTACCTACGCCCAAACACAGTTTGGCGTGAAATAATCGCCCCACCCCCATGGAAAGGTAGGGGTGTGCTAGTCATTTTGCACCCGGCTGTGTCTAGGCACAGGTTTTTCCAAAATTTTATTTAGAAAAAAAAATATATAAAATATTGTAAACCTTAAATAAGCTTAAGGCAAAAAAGTGACAAATTGTTGGTTATATAAAATCATAAGTTGGAAAGGTTCCTTAAGTATTGCCAGTGGTAACAAACCAATATTCACAATTAGTCTCATTAACTAAAAATCAGCCTATTCCCCAAACAATGTTACATAGTGAACTATAGGGCATGTTATTTAATTATTGCCAAATCCCAGTTCATTGTACATGTTCATATCGAGATTCTACGATGGTGATCCAAAAAAAAAGCTTTCAAAAAATAATATTAATAAATTAGTATTAAACATTTTACAAAACAGTATACTGGATCAAGATTTATGTCTAATCATACACTGACACTCTTTCCTCGATTTCCCCAATTAAGGGTAGTGGATTCCATGTTGAGTATCTCTTTCATTCCTGATACGACACCACGACTCAAGTAAATCAATATGTCGTCCAAGGGACATCAACCATTGGTGCACCAAAACCCATAATATGTTACCGCAATGAAATAACCTCTTAGGTCAAAGGGCCAACTAAATTCTACACAAGAGATTCTCGTTCCTTAACAACTAGTAGTAACACATTCGAGACTCTCATTTGATTAAGTTCAATACATATATTGAATATGTGCATGTGTTTGTGTCCCTAGAATTACCATTCCTAGAAGAACATAATGTGAAGATCATTTGAATAGGGTGTCCAGACTTATCCCTAGTCGAGAACGTTTTAGGTACAAACTTAAGGACAAACATAGCACATTTATTATATGTCACACATAATAATATTCTTAGGTACACACTGAGAGGGGGTGAAGCAATGTTCTATAAAATTTCTCCCACGAGTTGTCAATTCAAACCTACTACACACACTGAATTGTTACTGTGTTCAAGCACCTATGCACACCATGGCTGGAGCACTCCAATTTTACCGACTATAGTTCGCATTCACCTTACCTTCAACAAAGAGAGGTCAGACCTACTAAGGGTTGCATGTCCATCCTGCAAAATAAAATACACTCCAATGCACTAACAAGTTACCACAACTCACAATATTATGTGGTTCAATAGTGTCTACACCACGGGGTATTGCCCAACCTTGGGTTTCATATTTTACCCAATACACTCCACTAAATACAATTCAATTGCTCCAACACTCTAATTAAGATCCCCTACTCCTATTTCTGATAGTGCCACAACACTGTCTAAGGCAACAACTCCCTTTACAATAGCATCCACTATGTAACAAACAATTTAAGAAACACATGTTGAACACCCACTCAACAACCCTTGTAATTGATAATTTCAATGCAAAATACTAATCCCCAATGCACACTACATGTAATTAATACAATTCAACAACAATCAATCCACACTAACTACCAAATTAGAAAAGAATTGGTTTAGGGTTCATCAAAATGGTCTAGTCACTTGTAACACTCCACCAAGCTCTAAGAAGTCCAAAAAATGCACCTAATGCAATACACCACAGTCTGGAGTCCCAAAGTATGTAGAGCTTTAAAAATCACTAGAAAACTCATTTTCAAGCACCATCAAGCTCCCAAACTCAATCCCAATGAATTCCTCTCATTTTTGTGAAAATTCTACAACTTGAATCACCAAAAACGGAATTGTGTAGCCCAAGTTATGGCTATTTAAAGGCAAAACTTTCTTTTTTTAAATATTTTTCATGACATTTGGTGGTTCACAAGGGTAGGCGTGACATAGTATCGTGTCACTATTCTTGTCAGTTTGCATGTGAGCTGTCCAATTGAAGCATTAATTGGCACCTTGAAATTTGTATGTCAAATCTATCAAATCCATCAGTTCGAAAATCGACACCTTAGGGCCAATCAAATGGTATTTGAATCTTTGCACACCGTACGCTGGCATACACATAAGTTAGTGCTTCACATATCAAATATTCGATGTAGTGCCACGGACGAATAGATCTCTACATGACCAACAAATATTCGTGAGCTAGAATCTTAATACAGACATACTAACAATTTAGTCTTTCGAAGCTCCATGCACACAAACATTAATACACTGAGCCTATAACAAATCATGCGCACGAATAAGGTGGAAGGCAACCTTCATGCCTTAATCTTGAAGCTTGAAATGGAATTTAGTGCATTGGATTCCCATCTGATGGTTGTAGAGCCTCTGGAACTGAGAAAAAAATGTAAAACAATGTCTCAGTCACGAAGACTTCCCGAGAGGTGTGATTTTTACACTAAAAAAATTGACTAAGTGTATGCTTTGAGCTTTATACCTTGCAGCCATGGCATGGACCACTAGGCACCCCTGCGCATGAGGGTCTCTACGGGCATGTTACCAAGCACGTAGGGCCCTACCCCATGCCACCCATGGTGCTCCTGCCGACTGGCAATTTGGCCCCTATGTAACCCAGCCCTACTGGGCTTTACTCAGCTCTTGACCACCTGTTGCTCATGTAGCATGCCACATCACACCCTACTGCCATGTCAGCATATGACTACTCATTGATTTACATTTCATCAAATCAAAATTAACATGGGTCCATCCTTTCATGCACAAACATCAACCATGCACCTCATTATACATTCCATCACATGCAACTTAATATCATCATGACCGTGAGCATCACATCATACATGCCACATTTCACCATCATCAATTCGTTGTAGACACCTCATTTTGTCGCTTTGGAGTGGTCGGATAATGATGAGTTGGAATCCTTTCAAAATGTGACTAAATCTTTTATTTATGTCCAAGAGTATCATTTTAGCCGGAGGCAGCCCTTTGAGATTCCATGCTGGTTTAGGAGGTTTTAATTTAATAAATGACTTTTCAAAATTAAGGTTAAAGGCTTTGTCATGCATAGATTGAACCAAGACCAAACCCCAAGAGCCAAGACCGATCTTGGTATAGGCCCAGTCCTAAACTTGATCAAACCCTGATGAGAGCCCGAGCTAGTTCGTTCACTGATCTTGGCCGATGTCATTTGCAGTCTAGTCGATGTTGTTTTCATTCTGATCGACTCCATTCGCAGTCTGGCTAATGTTTGTCACAGTACATCTCATGCCGGCCTAGGCGATTTTGTAGGGATTTCCCCTTATCCGCGAGAGAGTCATCTCTACTTCATGTTTTCTAACCTTGGCCCTCACCTAGATGACTTTTAAGACCCTAGGAAAATCCTAGAAAACCCTAGAACCCAATGGATCAAATCAAAATCTTTCCTTTGTGCATAAAAGTGATTTCTTCCCATATTTGATCCATTTCCTTAGAGGAATGAAATTCACCAAGAATGGAAGCAAAGAGCACTTGCCTTTGACAAAATTAGGTCCTCAAGACTATAGTACCTACCTCACATTTTAAGGGGATTCCACACAATAGAGATGCATTATCATATATTTGGAGCATGCTTATAGCTTGAATTGTTGTTCTATTGCGCTAGTTTTGACTTAAGCTTTATAAAACCTAAGTTTTTCCTCCATGAAATTTGGAGCTATGTAAATCTATTTTATTTTGGATTTTACTTAACTTGATTTCATTGTATATGGGATAAGTTATCAATATTGTTTTATTGGGCACACGTTATTGTTGCCATTCGTAGAGAAACTATGATGTGTTGATTCATGTGATCCACTTGCCTAGTGTTTTATAAATATTTTTTTTGTCATACTTTGGATCTAGGTCTTTGTTTCTAATCATAATTTTCTCATAATCTATTGTGGTGTTTTGTTATTTTCATTTATTTTCTATATTCGATGGACAGATTTTTATCATTCTAATGTCTATTTTGCTCTCATTTTTCATCTTCTAGGTCCTCCATGATGTTGTTTTCTTTTTCTGATTGATTTTGATTACGTTTAGGTTGGTTTTCATGTGTCTTAACCTTTGGTTTCCAGTTGGTGGTCTTCCCTTTTCAATTTTCCATAATTTCTTCTTTCTAGGTTGTGTCAAGGTTGAAGGGTTAGTATTTTTGTAATTCAATTTGGACATGAATTTCATGTATTTTATTTTAAACTTTATAATTATTATATCCTTGATTATAATGGTTAATAAGTCTAGCATGTATATGTATCAACGATTCCATAAAAGGAGAGCAAATTGGATCCATCCCTGGAGGCATAGGCATAGACAGAGAAAGCAGAAGCATAGGGAGAGGTTGAAGCAAGAGCAAAGGAGGGGATTGAATGAGGGATGCATCTTCTGGACTGCTTGAGAGCTGGAAGATTGGGATTTTTCATGGTTTTATTCTCATGATTAGATAATTTGGAATACTCATATGTTGTGTTATGTGCCTAGTAACATTGTTGTAATTTTCAGTGTATGGCTAACATTTGTTTAGGTTTAGAGTTTCATTTTCATTGTTGTTTTATTGACATTTTGAATAAGGATATGTCAATGGTCTATATCATATTCCGTCATATTTCAATAGACTTCATTGTTAGTTTTATCCTTTCGTTTTCTTTTTCTTCTCTTGCCTAAGTTAGCTCTAGGTATAGGGGTATCTTTGTTCTATTTTTATACACAATTCTCTTGTATATTAGTATTTTTATAAATTCCATGCCTATGATGTCATGTTTATTTAATCTCCAATGCATATATGCTTAGTCCTCATATTTTCCATGCTTTGGATACTTATGTGTCATGAATGTGTAGGGCAATGACAGTTCTTATAATTTTCAGGAAGCAAAACATAAGATTAGATCGATCACCTTTGTCATTGCGAGTCACTCCTCCTCCACCACTGTTCCTTGGATTTTCGTAGCTGGAGCCGTCTGTATTTCATTTTTTCTTTCCCATCGAAATTATGATTTTACAGAATGAGAAACTGTCATCCCATTTAATCCGATTGGGAAGCCCTGACTCTGACATGTCTCTTGGGAAAAATAACATGAAGCTCAGAATTATGGGTGTATTCAATACTCCCAATTTATAATTAATCTTGGATTAGGATTACAGTAATGTTTAGAGATATTATTGTGTATTATATTGTCTTTTGTTTTGAACATCTATGGCTTTCATTGTCGATTTTTCATATGGGGTCTTTTCATTTTTTTTCATCATTTTATGTATTCTAGGCTAGTTTTAGACCTAAGGCTGGGTATTTTCATGTTTTCGTATTTACACTAATTTCTTAGGTTTTACTTTATTTTTAATAATTTTATTTCTCTATTATTATCCCATATATGTTCAATATGTGTTTTTTATTTTATTTTCATGTTTTGATCCTTGTATGTGTGTCATGTGGGTGAAGACTTTTTGTTTTTTTTCCCATAATTTTCAGCATGTGTTATTCCTAGTGTAGGGTTAATATCTTGGTAACCCCTGTAAGATTTTGTCATGCTACCATGATTCATTAAGATTTTGTAATAAATACTTTACCTTCAGTATACTAACCATGTAGATGGCTAGATAGAGGTATATATGTTATCTTGTCCCTTATTTTAAAATTTATTTGTATCATGTTTGTATGATTCATGCTTAACTAGCCCACATAGAATTTATCAACCTAAGGTAGAAGTCCGATTTTCATCGGGTGGACAGAGGTTCCTAACACCTTCCTCGGACTGTAACCTGACACTAATCGTAACTCTTGGTTAGATTAGCTTGGAACAGAGTCATTTTTCAATGGAAAAAGAAACACTAACCGATCGTTCGGCGCAACGTGTACCTACGCCCAGACAAAGCCCAACGCAAAAAGACCGATGCACCCCCTGGAAAGGCAAAACGGACTAGGGGTGCGTCGATCTTTTCATGTTGGATTGTGTCTGGGCGCAGGTACACGCAGAGGCACAACACCAATTAGCGTTCTTTCTCCCTTTTTATTTATTTTTAGTTTGGGTCCTAGATCCTAAGCTAGGTAGCAACTCTTTGTTAACTTGAGACCTAAGATCTCTTTTCCTTTCGAGAGGGAGGGTCTGATGCCCTTTGTCCTCACACTGATTACCAACATTTATGCACATCCAAATGCCATGCATATCATCACCTCACCATGCATGCATGTACACAAAGACCATCTCTCATCCATACATGTAACCATGTCAAACACATCTGCACACATCATTTACCATATTGTAGCATACCAGGTCATCCCAGACCATACTAAATACATATTGTTTCATGTCTAACATATCACCAGACATCCAATAGCATAGCACGCACATATACAGTAAATAAGAGAGAGAGAGAGATGTAGCAAGTTTTCAAAGAATATTGTTAAGTCCTAGCGATTTGGTGGGACTTTGCAGGGAGTAGAGTGAAAAAGACACAAAGTCGACCAGGAACTCTAATTTGTGGAGTGTGTCAGATAATTATTCCACCCATGTAATCAAGCACATACAATAATTTTATAATAAATCTAAACCACTCTCCCATCCCTTTATTCCCACCACACTACTTTCCTTTCAAACAAATGGAGCCTAAAAGAATAAAATGATGTCAGCATAAGAACTACGTTCGAATTGAACCTTTAGATCCTAAGGGTACGTAGGAGGTATGTAGGTAGCTTGATAAAGTTACCATCAAGTTCACTCAAATTAATCAAAAAAATAAAATAAAATATGCAATGCAAAGTCAAAATCAAAGAGTTTGAGTGTAGTAAAAAAGAAAACAACCAACATATGAAAGCCTACCCTAAAAAAATAAAGGATCTTAATCAATGGTCTAAATCCTAAGAAAGATCTGCCAACCTCTTCTGCAATTTTGTAATTTGTTCTTTTAGGACAATGGGATCTGTGCACTTGGCAAGTCCAATGATAATCTTAGTAGTGAATACTCCTATTATACTTCTCCTTATATTATCATAATTTTATACTCCTTAAGTTGAAGGATTTATATTCACTGGATCAAACCCCAGATCTTTTATTGTCCTTAGTAAGCATGAATTTAGTGTTGAGCCATTATCTTCTAAGACTTGGGAGACTTGATTTCCATTGCGATCTATTGTTATGTGCAAAGCCTTGGTATGATTAGCTCCTTCAGATGATAAACCAGTATCAATTAACATGATAGCCTTTACAACAAAGATAATGACATTGATGTTCGCTAGTTGGGTAGGTCCATCTTAAAAGAAACATGCACTCTAGTCAAAGCTGTCAACACAACCTTGATGTGAAAGGAGAAAGCGATCAACAATCCCCAAATTAAGACATTAGCTTGTGCATTTTTCAATTGTTCTAATCTCATTTTCAAACTTCGATGGGGCTTTGCATTGTTCTAACTATTTGTTTGGCATATCAATTCGACTAAATTGTCAATATTGAACTCAGGTTGTTTATAATTCTTGTCACTTACGTAAGCTCTTAGATGAGCTTTAGGATCATTGGTTCTGTCAATCTTATCAATTTTTCACTTGAATTTTATCAAAATATGGGCATTGGGGAAGAAGCACATTCCTTTTATATTAATCATTTGGTCTTTTACCCCTTTAATGTTCTTAGGTGTATACTCGAACTTTTGTAATTTTTCCCTTAGGGCCTATTTAACTGACGGGGTTTTGATGGAGTGGGATAGTTGTACAAACTTTTCCACCCCAGTAGTATTTTAATGTGCTTGTTTAGCTGGGGTAGGTATTTGGATAGACAACAGAAAACATTTCCTTTTTTTCTATCGGCCCCACATGGCTGTATGTTTCTCCTACCCCACCCCTTTCCAAAGTCCCACCTGTAGACACCTCATTTTGTCACTCCGGAAGTCGTCCTGACAATGATGAGTATCCCTTACGACTGAGAAACTTTGTATCTATGGATTTAGGTGGTTTTCATGGTCTTTGACAAGTCCACCAAATCGTCCATATAAAATTATCAAAATAACCTTGAAGAGAAAAACATGATAATAACTTATTATTAATCCTGAAAATGTGTCGAGGTGCTTGAATAACGGATTATTTCATCATACCCAAATTTGGTAAAAAAAATGAACTCATTTGCCCCTTTATTGGGAGAAGATTTTATTTCTGATAAGTGGGACCCACATTAGAGGTAGTCCATGCTGATTAGTAGTATCTTCTATTTTCATACCAAAATGTAGTATGCAAAATAAGGAAAAAAATGACTTTTGAATCACTCGATTCGAGCATATAAAGATCAAAAGTTATGAGCATTTAGATGTTCCAAACTAACCCTAGATGGGCTAGACCCAGCCTAGTTCACTTTGGAACTAACCCGGTCCAGAATAGAACCATAAAAAGTGGCACAATCGACATCCAGACTAGAGGTCGACTGTCAATTAGCCCTAATCGACATTGAACTAACCTAGTGTTGGGAGGCCTTCACCTTTGCTATTAGCTAGCTCTGTCGCCTGCCCCATCTACGCTCTAGTGGCTTCGTACATCCTTGCTCTTTCTCCCGTCCTTGTTCCTGTCACGGGTTGTGCTCCCGTGACTCTCTGCGTAGTTATTTATTTTTATTCATGTCTGTATCTGCCTCTACCCCCTGTGACTACTACTACTATCTCTGGGCCAAAACTAAAGCCATCCTTGAAATGAAACCACTAACTAACCTCCGGGAACTCAAACGGCTACAAGGTTTTTTTATCCTACATCAGAAGTTCATCTCAAACCTATAAGGAAGGTGTCAACTGTTTTCATGCCATTGATCAGCCATTTGATATTGTCGAGCATAATCCTCCAAATATCGACATGTAATTGAAAATAAAAATTATTTCTTCGATAGTTAAGCCCCTCCAATCAATGTAAAATGATGTTTTTCGACACCACTTCGATGTCGTCTAACCTTGGACCGATGTCGGGAGAAGCTAAGAAAGTGCTTTTAAGGTTGTCAATCTATGTTTGTGAAGTAACTTCATGTCCATTTTGGGTTATCTTCAAAATGGATTTTTGGGAAGCTTAAAACATAAGAAAGGTAAATATTTGAATTAGTTTCCATATGCAATTTGAATCATATCATTACGATATCGGATTTGGAAGTTATGACTCGATTTTCAAGGTTGACGCGTGTGTTATAAAAAAAAGTAGTGTCTACATATTTGACAGATTCAATATCTATCTTGGGGTTCTTACACCGAGACTTAGCTCCTAATCAAAACATAAAGGTTGTAGCCCTTCGAGTCCTTTGTACGTAAGAGAAAGAATTGGGTCAAACGGAGGACGGATGAAAAAGTTATGATCATTTTTCATGAAGAAGCGTAATAGGCAATGTCAATCTCAAGATGTTGTTGATCGACACTATGTCGATGTCGACTTGGGGCATGTCAATGTCGAACAGAGCCATTTTAATCTCGATTTCTACGAATGCAAAGTGCATCTAACCTTCCATATCTTATGGAGTTTGATTCCTATTACACATGGAAACCTATTTGGAAGCTATGAACTCGTTTATGGATAGTCTTAGGCCCCAAGAAACACATCTTTGATAACAAAACACTTGCTTCAACATCATAGGCCAAGATTGTTGGCAAAACATACACCATTGATGCAAAACCACTTGGGAAATTTTCCATGGATGATTCGGATCCAAGCAATGATCCATGGACTAGTTTAAAAACATATACACTCTACTGAATCTATAAATACACTGCCTCCCATGTTGAGGAAGATCCTTATCTAGTTTTCTCTACGGTACAACTTTCCTTTGAACTTGGAATGAGCTAGAGAGAGAAGGTTGTGCAACCTAATACTTGGGTGACTATTATGAACGAATTTGAGTCTTCTTACTGAGTCAAGGGCTACCTCTAACCCTCTTCTTCAAAGCCTTTTGTTTGGGTAGGATCCTTTTGTCTTTGTTTACTTAGTTTTATTTTCTTTTAGCATCTTCTACACCTCCAGCTCTTGGGTATTGTATGAGCAAGGTGTGTGTGACCCTACCTTTTTAGGTAGAGATTGCACACACCTATTACTTTGCTTCCTATCTTGTATTTAGGAGATCGATTTCATCCTATGTTGTTCTCTTCTTCCTTTTAGGTATGATACAACCTATGTTTTGCATAGATTTTCATATTTTTCTTGGATGCCTTAGGTTAGTTTTTCATGGTAGTTTTCATACATATTGATCTCACAATGCTTGATATGTTATGTTCTCTTTCATGACATATAATTTCTCATTGCCATTCCATGTTATAGATTTTTTTACTATTGCATGCATATAGCTTTGTTTATCATATTGTCATGTCTTGATGTGCATATTTTTTGTGTATATTTTAGGATTTCTTCTCCACTTTCCACTCATGAGCATATTGTAATCTAGGGTTGTTTTCTATGTTTAGGTTGTAAATTTTTTTTTGTTTTTATAGTCATCTTGTGTTCTATTTGTCATTTACCCATGATACTCTCATGATGTTTTTTATTTTTTATTTTTTATGAGAAGAGAGAAAGTGTATTAATTAAGATGGCAAATATTTACAGAGTTTATACACAATTGGGGTTTTGGTTGTCAAGGCTTTTTCAGACCAACAAAAAAGCATTAATCGCATCAAATCATTTTGAAGCGGTCTATAAAAAGTCTCTCTTGATTTTTCCATCACTTGTAAAAAACTTGTTAGAAGTTCCCAAGGCCATGAAGATTGAGTTGGAGTTGGAAGAAGTCCAGGCAACTCATCATGTTTGCACCAAACTTCTTTCACCTTCACCCCTATCTCCTCAGCCAAAATAACCCTTGTGCTATCCCAACAAATTCTGCTTCCAAGAGATGACGAGAATTAATAGAACCTGCAGTTATCAAAATGAATTTGCCATCTAACAAAATGCAAGAAGCCCATCCAGATGGTCCTAGTTTTGTGGAATTGTTCCCTACGCATAGTAAAATAGGAAAATTGCAAATAGGTAAACTATGTAAAGAGGTAGCAACAGTTAGACCCTCATCATCAAAAACATCCCTTAAGGGATAGGGGGAAGGGCTGATCTTAAGATCTAGAAGCCATTGCTCAATCTTCTTAAGAAGTCTGAGAGGGTTTGGTTGAATAGAAGAAAAATATAACTTGTTCCTAGCATCCCAAATAAAATAACATGTTACAATAAAAACAGAAAAAAATAAAGATAGAGTTGACTTGTCAAGCTTGTGATTCAGGTAGGTAGACAGTAGAAATGTTCCAGAGAGGGGTGGGTAATAAATTCAGTCCTCAGACCCAAAAGACCAGCTGCCCAGATGCGTTTAACCCAATCACATGATAGAAAAATATGCCAGAGGGTCTCATTACAAGTGCCACAGAAACCACAAGTGGGATCGATCTGAGTCCACTTCGAAACATAGTCCTTAATTGGAAGCTTTGCATGTAATACACGCCAGAAAAAAACTTTAAATTGAGGATGTAATTTAATTTTTCAAAAGAAATTCCATCAAGAGGAAATGCACAAATCACGATTATTGGAACGAGATTAAAGAAAATTAGTAGCATGTTTAGTGCAAAATTGACCCTCACTTGACAACGTACACCACCATTTATCATTAGAGCTAGAGATGGGAATATTAATAATGTTGTTCAAAAGAGAAGGCACAGTAACTCTGAGCAAATCTACATTTCGGGTCAAGGGGTTTGTAAAACCACATATCTTTTTAGAAGAGGAGCAAGAAGGAAAAGGGAGCAAAGGGAGAAACCTGGTAAAAAAAAGGATCCAAGGATCAGTCCAAAAAAGGGTGTTTTGCCCATTCCCAATCCTCCTTAAGCAAAAGGACTACAAAGCAGGAATAATCTAATGAGTTATGCTGTTCCACGACCAGTAACCTCTTTTCTTAACCGTGCGAGGGTAAAAAAGAGAGGCCCAAGGAAAGTATCGAGCCTTGAGAACCTTAGCCCAAATAGAGTCTTCTTCTGAGAGTAATCTCCATCCTAATTTGAGGAGAAGGGCTTGATTATGGACTTTAGCTTTCCTGAACCCAAGGCCTCCGCAACGGATGGGGGTAGAGAGAGTATCCCAAGAAATCTGAGAAGGTTTCCTCTTAGTGGCAGAACTACCATTCCAAAAGTTGAGGCAAATAGAGTCAATTTTTTTGCAAATAGTCGAAGGGAGAGCAAAGCAATTCATGAGATATGAGGGAATGGTGGCAATGACAGAATTAACGAGAACCTTTCTCCTAGCAAAGGAGAGGAGGTTAGATTTCCAAGAGGAAAGTCTATTACTAATCCTGTTAATCAAGGGTTATATGGATTTCACTTTGGACCTCCCCACAAACAATTTGGTTCCCAGGTAAGTGGAGTCCTTGGACATTTCAGGCATATTGAGCACATAGCAAAGATTATTCCTATCAGCACAGTTAACATTCCTCCTAAAGTGTATGCCACTTTTGGAAAAATTAATTTCCTATCCAGAGAGATCAGAAAAGAGGTCAAGAATAGCTTCGATGGTAGAAAAGTCATCAACAGTAGCTCTACAAAAAATAAACATATCATCATCAAATAAAAGGTGGGAAATCTCAGGAGTATATCATGCCACCTTAATCCCAATGAACATATTTAACTCAGGGTAGGCCGTCATTAGTCTGGAAAGAACCTCCATCCCAACAATGAACAGATAAGGGCTAAGAGGGCAGCGCTGCCTAATTCCTCTTGAACCTGTGAAATAACTAAAAGGGCTCCCATTTAATTTGATTTAAAATGAAGTTGTAGAAATAAAAGCATTAATAAGGGAGCACCATTTGTCAATAAAGCCTAAAAGTTTAAAAACAGATAGAAGGAAAGACCACTCAATTTTGTCTTAGGCTTTAGACATTAATTTTGATAGCAGCAAACCCAGTTTTGCCTTTCTTATGATTGAGAAAGTGAAAAATTTCCTGGGCAATCATAATGTTGTCAGAGATCTGCCTACTGGCAATAAAGGCAGCTTGACAAGGGGATATGAAAAGAGGGAGAAGTCTTTTTAAGTCTATTAGCCGAAATTTTAGCAATGGTTTTATAATCCACGTTACATAGGCTAATAGGCCTAAAATCCCCAACTCTAGAGACATTTTCCGATTTTGGAATTAAACAAATTAAAGTATGTTTAATACCCATATGTAAGGATCTAGAGTCAAAGAAATTACAAATAAACTTAGAAAGTTCCTTCTAAATAATTTCCCAAAAATCCTAATAAAAGCAACCTTGGAAATCGTCCATACTAAGGGCCTTAAGGGTCTCATGGAGAAAATAACAAATTTGATTTCCTCTAGAGAGGGAATGTCACAGAGAGAGGAAGACATGTCCAGAGAGAGCACGGGTTCAAACAGGCATTCCACAAACGAGGTATCAAAAGGTCTAGAAGAAGAGAAGATCTTACTCATGTGATCCAGAAAAGCAAAAGCCATGTCTTTAGGATTATGAATGCACTCTCTATCCTCGAGAACAATGGAATCGATTTTCCTTCTCCTAAGATTGGATTTGACCATCGAATGATAAAACTTTGTGTTTCTGTCCCCATCTCTAATGTATAAATGCTTGGACTTTTGGAGCCAAAGCAGTTCTTCAACCTAGAAAATCCAACCCAACTTGTTAGACGTCAAAGAATCAGAGGATTAGCAGCTTTGATTATCAAGTTTGTCGAAAGCAGAGAATAGCTGGCCTTTAATCTGATCCACATGGCCGAAGACATCTTTGTTCCATTTCTTTAAAACATTAGCAAAGGAGTTTAGTCGATACTAAAAAGGATCATCAGAGGTAGAGTTCCAAAAGTCAAAGTAGAATTTGGGGAAGTCAGGGTGGCAGGTCCACGCATGTTGGAAATGGAATAATTTTTTGAAGGTAGGATGAACAGGAGAAGTATTCAGAAGCAAAGGGTTGTGATTCGATCCAACAGCAGAAAGTTTGAAAATAGAGATAAAAGGAAAGAGATTCAACCACGAAGGGGAAGCGAAAGCATGGTCCAAACATTCTTTAACCAGGTTTGGTGGCTTCTACCTATTAGACCAGGTATAAGGGGATCCCCCCAGGCGGATATCGTCTAAAGCAAGGTAGGAAAGAACATTTTGGAGAGAAGAAACAGAGGAGGTAGTTCGAAAGGGTAAACCACCAAGCTTGTCATTTTGACAGAGAACTTAATTGAAATCACCAATCAGACAAAAAGGATTCATAAGGGATGCAAGAAAACCAGCAGAATTAATCCAAAACTGAGTCCGAGAAGAGATATTGGGAGGAGCATAGACACCAATGAACCAGAAGAAGCCACAGGACTTGTCCAAAATTTTAAGAGCGATAAAGTCAGAATCACAGCGAACCTCCACAACCATAGTGGCCGGGTTGACCAACACATAGAGGCCTCCTTTGCCTTTCGCATCGCTAAGACTATCAGAGACAGCCACTAACTTATAATCATTAACAGGTACCAAAAATTTCAAGGTTTTGTGGCTTAGACATTTCGTCTCACACAAGAAAATAAAATCAGGTTTAACTTTTCTAGTATGATACGCTAAGCAGTTTTTAGAAAAGGTGTTGTTAACACCACAAATATTCTAGGAAAAGAAAAGCATGATAGAAGTAAGCAAACAAAAAAGAAAAGAACAACAAAGAAAAAGAAGAGTACAAAGGAGGACCTTTATCGAGGAAAATTTCACCAGGGAAAGAAGGACCGTAACAGAGCATGACGATTCAAATCGAAAACACATAAGATAAACTAAGCAAGATAATGAAAAAGACAACAAAGTAATTAAAGAAATCACAGTATCGGTTAAAGAAATTTACCGAACCAGGTGTTTGGGTCCTCAAGTCTTCGACAGTTTCAGGAGTCAAGGGTGTGCATCCAGAAGTATTCGCGTTCAGATCACCAAATGCAACTTCCGTCATCTCCCCAATCCACTCTCTAACCAAGGATAACAGAGACTTCGGATCCGAAGAAGAGGTCAAAGAGGACTCAATGATAGTTTTAAGGGAAGAGAACTCAAATGCCAGGGATGGAGCAACATCAGAGGTAACCAACTTACTCCTTTTACTGGCAGGGAACACAATGGAAGATGCATGAAAGACAACACGACCGTTGGATAGATCATCCATACTAACGCCAACGCACCGAGAGGAAAAGCTCGGGCCAGCAGTCAGAGGCGAAGTACCTTGAGAATCCATGGGACAAGTCATCTAAGGAACACAAGCTTCCATGGAAATGTTCTCAGCAAAAATATCTTCAAGAAGGACCAGAGGTTGGAAATCCACGAAGAGCGAAGAGAGAAAAGACTCTTCATTGGAGGGAGAGCTGACCACCTTAATATCCAAACTACCCACCAGAGAAGTGTTTGAAGACGGGCCACACCCAACAGAGGGGTCAACACCAACAGGGGCAAAGATAAAACATCTGGGCCCTCCCTAGGAGGATGCACAAGTGGATCAGAGGGGCCACAAGGATTTTCAACAAGGATAGAGGGGGTAACAGAGTCCACAGCCACTTCATAGTCCATAGACACCAAATCATCAGCCAACAAAGACGCCACCCCCAAGCCATCAGAAGATGAGAGATATGGTTCCAACATTGCAATGTCCATCGTAGAGGAAGAAGGAAAACTAGTGCCATTAAAAAGCAAAGGGTGAGTCAAAGCTCCCTCAAATGAACCCCTCGGAGGCCTTTTTGAAGCAGTGGAGCGGTGATAAGAACAATAGTCGACAACATGGAAAAAACGTCCACATCTGAAGCAAACTTTAAAGGCTTCATACTAGATTGACACCAGTAAGGAGTCACCATGAGAGTTTCGAATAGTGGAATGAAGACAGATAGGATTTTTGAGTTTAAATAACACCTTAACCCCAGCTACATCAAAGGGTAGGCCCACCTCCAAGGGGTTGATATGCATATCCAAAACCTTCCCAATACAATACACAACTTATTTAATAGACTCATGAGAGAACGCATCCACAGGAACATAACGGATTTGAACCTAAATAGGAAAGGCCCTTCTTTCATAAGCGAAAAGATCATCATCGAGAGCATGCTAGACAAGGTGGATCATAGAGCGTCCACACCACCACGGAGCCAATGCAAGAACCTTATTTCTTTCAGCACTGGAGACAAATTCCACCATAAACCCCCCTTCTCATAACAATAAAGGTAAACAGCCCCCAATGGAGCCCAAATATCCACAAGCTTGTTGCAAAGTTCATCTCTTCATAGACGTGGATAGCCAAGAGTATACCCATACAATACCTTATATAAAAATAAAGGCTTCTTCCCTAACAAACCCACCAATTCCACCAGAGATCTCCATATAGCAGAGGGAGGTCGGAGATTCTCCCAATCAGGCCGAACCGTCCCCGAGCCAGAGGAATGGCATCCATAGGATGAAGAGCCAAAGGTCGTGCGACGCGAAGAAGAATTAAGCTGCTAGAAAGCAAGAACAGAAAAAGACAAACCCCAAACAAGGGACGACAACGCCCAATGCGCCGAAGAAGCACAAACACTAAAGGTAGCAGTTGAGGTAGAGGATCCTTCATAGGGTTGCCTCTCCACAAAGTAGACAGGACACCGCAAAGCGCAAAAGAAACGAACAAAGAGCCAAAAAGAAAAAAGTAAACAAGGAGAGGAAAAGATAGAGCGAAAAGAGATGAAAGTAAAAAAGGGAGAAAAGCGAATGCCTTAAATCTAGAGTCCAGAAGAAACACAAAAAAAGGAAGTGAAAGGTCATCAAAGCGGATTTAGGAGAGTTTGGAGTCCATCCAACACACCCACCCCAGGGAACTGTAGAAGACTGGGGGCTACTTACCTAGCTCAGTACCCAAAGAGGCAAACGAGAGAGGGGAAAGGAGAAGAGAGAAGGAGAAAGCAAACCAAGATACTTAGAAAGAAGAGAAGAGTAAAGCAGCAAAACGTTTAAGCCACATAGCTCATAGGGGAATGGGTTGATGCATTTGTTAAAAGGTCAACAAGTAAGTCTAAAGTTGTAAAGAAGTGGAGAAGAGTCATAAAGGGGGTTAGATTGTTTGAATGCAAAGTCCCAACTCCTCTCTGATACTCTTATGATGTTGATGTTCTCTAATTCTATATGTTCACAGATTGTGGTCTTATCATTGATAGGTTTCTCATTTCTTTTAGTAATACATGTTTTCTCTTTCCTTATGCATGCATATAGTCTATTTTCTTGCATTCATGCATTAGTACAAGATTTACTCCTCATACTTAGATATAGGCTTCATCTTGTCCATGTTTGGTGTGCATATTTAGGAATCTCATGCATCAATGATTCAATATTTCAATTGTGTTTGTATATTTTCTTCCCTCATGCCTTCACCATTAGAATAGGATTTCTCCTCATGTTTGGCTTAGTTTGCATCTTCATGATTTCGCTTTGTCTTTTTTCCTTCCCAATCATCTCACAATTAGATCTCTATCTTTCCTTGTATTTTATTCACTTTCCTTATACTTTATTTCTTACTTAAAATCATGTTATACCATTGCCTAGTCAAGTAATAGGAAGATCGGCTTGACCGGGTGGACTGGGGTGCCTAATACCTTCCCCAGACCGTAACTTGACCCGTACCCAGACCAGTGGACCGATCAGTCCCCAATGGGCATTATAAGAGTTAACTTTACATTATGGGTCCTAGACCCTCCTCTAAGTGACGATTCCAATATTCAATTCACTTCTCTCTTCTCCCCAAAAAGGGATGAGGTGGAGGACACATGGCAATCTCCCACCATGTCATTATCCTCATACCACCAATTCATCGAGACTTTGAGGAATTTACGAGGAGAGTTACAACGGTCACTCTCTCTCTCTCTCTCTCTCTCTCTCTCTCTCTTTCTCTCTTATCGTTTCATTGATGAGTCTGTCTATTAGCTTTTAATAAAAAATGATTATCCAACGAGAATCAGCATTAATTTTGGATGGATGGATTAAAATGGAAATAGCTCGAGGAATTAAAAAAAAAAATCAACGAGCGTAGATGATGTCGTTAGAGAATGGCTTGCAAAACCTCCACCTTCTCTTTTTTTTTTTTTTTTAATTAGAAAAACCTTCGCCTTCTCATGGCTTGTGAGCTCAAAACTAAACAACCCGTGATGTCGTTGGAGCAACGCAAGCGAGAATGACCTGTGATTCCTCTCTAAAACTTGTGCTAGTGATTTGCTTTTTGCCCATGAAATTTTGACGGTTCAATTATACATTAGCAGAGAGAGAAAAGAAGAAGAGAGATTTTCCATTTGAAGTTGAGGCGAGGGTTCTCTTTGGAGTCGGACGAACATGATGGATGGATACAAAGAAAAAAAATCATAAAACAGAACTAACCGTGAGCAGAGAAAGGAAGATTGGCAACCCATCAACGATGAACAAAACCATCGGTTTGCATCCTATCAACAATGAACAACTCTTTCTCTGCAACCCATCGACCCTCTCTCTGATCCAGCCCTCATCTCTATGCTCACCTCCTCTCTTTCTCGCTCTGCTCTCTCTCCCATCTCTGTGCTCCACCCTCTCCATTCTTGATCTTCCCTACGGTTTTGGGCTGGGTTTGCGCTTCGACCACTTATTAGAGAAAATGGGCCAAAGAAGGTGTGTAACGCCCCAAAGTCGGGCTAAGGATATGGTGCTGACCCTCACGGACCGTCGTTAAATAACAGTTGAAAGTCTATGAACTACTATGTGCGGAAATATAAAATCCATTAAACTCAAGTGAATCAGAGATATTCAAATAATATTGCAGTCGAAACTGTTATCATTCTATATCAGAACTGTACTATGTAGATCTATATTGTATTAGCTACTCTGTTACATCATTGTGCCTTCTGTATAACACATCAAAATATCATACTTCAATGTTTACATCCCATAATGTAAGTATCAAAATACAATAATGTTTGTCTATACGTCAAAAGTCCATCTCTGTCTAACTCTGTCTCCCTACTTGGAAGGGGATACACCCTTTCCTCTTGCTCTTTTGACATAGTCGGCACACAGGCACTCGATGTGTAAATGCTCTGTAAAAATAATGATATATTTGGGGTGAGCTATACTAGCTCAATAAGAAAAAAGTACATTTCATATCATGCTAATGAATGTAAACAGTCTTGCTATGTTGTGCAAATCATACTATGACATGCTACTATGATAACTATGAATCTATAATACTATGTTTGATCATACTATAACTGTGATGCATGACTATGTACAATGAAAACATTGTCTGTGTCTTATTCTCTATCTTTACTTTTTTGTGGTTTAGTTTACGTGTGCTAGAGTGATCTACCACTTAGCTTGTATGGAGGATATACAGAACTCTACTATCTGGATTTGGGAAGATCCAACTATGGGGATCAGAAAGGATCCAAACTCTGTGTATATGTAAAAGTTAGCACCACTACTAAACTCAAGACATATACCTATGGGAATCACCTAAAGATTCGGTTGTCTGCTATGGAAATCAATGAAGATTAGACTATGTGAATTATTTAAGATTCGGCTGTGTTTGTGTATCTCAACCAATACCTAGACTGTTACGCCCGTGCCCGGACCCTGACCCGAACTCCGAATGTAGGTCCAGAACCCGATGGATCCTGGGTCTTACCCACTAGTAACCTGTGGTGCACCGACCCGCTGCTTATTTTTTTTAAGGGGAATCTTCAGTGATGTCATACCTACCTGTCCGGAGGCAAATACCAGATCTGTGTTGCTATTTCATACACCAGTTGATGAGCAACCTTGGTACAACCCTGCTTAACCAAAACAGGAATAAACTCATATTTAAATGTTTAAATAGGGTTTAATGACCATAAATTATACAAGGACAATGCCCTAGGCATGGCACAGGCCTCAGTGGGACCCAAAATGCAAAAATAGTAGAGTTTTACCTACTAGTCCATCCATATTGATCGATCTGGATCAACCAGTCCAATGGACCAGTGCTGCTGTACCGCACAAAATTCACCTAAGATGCGTGGGGCCCACTATTTCGCACCTCGGGTCACCTCTCCGTACTTAGAATGATCCTTGGAAATATTTCCATAACATTGTGCTCATATGGGACCCACTTTGAAGCCATATGCATTAGAGAATGAGTTTCAATAATGTAATTTTTACAATACTGCATTAGGCAAACAGGCCTTAGTGGCTGGCTTACTTAGACCAAAAACCTCCTTTGCTTATTTCGTTGAAGAGAAAGAAGAGAAAGAGAAGGAGAAAGAGAAGGGAAGAAGAGGAAAGGAAGAGCTAGAGCCATCCTTGTACTTGGACCCTTCAAGGTAAGCTTAAACCCAACCCTTTTCCACTGTTCTTGCTAACTTCCATGGTTGTAACCCTGTTTCTTTCCCTGTTGTTGGCTGTACAACCATGTTCTCTTGTACCTACCATATTTGCTAAACTTTATTAGCTTGATCCTGCATGCATGTTAGGGACTGTCATCTATGACCCATCAACTATCTTCCACCTAGAAAATACCTGTTGTAACTGTAGTTTTCAGCCTTTAACAGTTGATTCTTAAGTCATAACAAGCTATGGTCATGATTGGAGCTTGTATTTCCTTGAATGCATGCTTAATGCAAGGTTTTATTTTCTGGAGATCAGAACTACTATAGCACAGTGATAACTTGTTTATATGAAAGTTCTGCTATTCCTGTATGTAAGACATGTCTGCTGTCCATATTAGCCCAAAAGCCCCAAATCCTTATGCATGTAGAAATTTTCCTTAGAATCATGTTAAATACCCTTACTATAACCTGCTGGTACCTCCTGATCATCCATGCATGCTCCTAATTTGTAGATCTAAGCCAAAATAGATTTATCCTTTAAATTTTTGAACTGCTCATGCACTGGTATATTGCAGTGGTCGATTGCATCAACCACTGTGAATCAACCACTGCAAGAAAGTGAAACCTGTGTAACCCCTAGCCTATCTATGGGTCTGTGATGCCCTGCATAGGGTCCTACATGAAATCCCAACTAAAAAATGATGCCCTATAACCCTGTTTTGAGCCAAATTGACACCCTGGGACAAGTTTTGGGCAACCAAACTTGTACTTGACATGGACCATGACCCCAATCATTGATGGAAGTACTATTGTGCCATCTAAAGCCATTGGTGGGAACCCTCTCCAAATCTGTGACTGTAACCCCTACTGACCCATTGCTACTGGTCCATTAGATGGACCAGTACCAATCAACCACTGTAGGAAATCAAAGCCTGTGCTGACCTTGACCTACCCCAAGGTTTGAAACACCCTTTTTTGGGCCTTTGGTATAAACCCTAGCCTAAAACTCATTAACCAAGCCCCGTGCCTACACTTGGAGTTATGGGTTGATTGCCACTAGTCCATTGGACAGACCAGTCCAATCAACCAGTGTAAACCATTAATGAAGAACATGACCCTAACCCCTGTAGTTACTTACAACAGTAATTGGGCACCCTTTTGGGTCAAAGACCATAAACCCCTTTCGATTTTTGGCCACAGCAGCCTACTGGTCCATTGGATGGACCAGTACCAATCGACCACTACTGTTGTCGTGGCAGTTTTATGTCCTGCCCTGGTTTGGGGAACTAAACCATGGTTACTCCTAGTCTCCTAGGGTAATTTAATGTGTATTAATATAAAATTCTAATTTATTTACTGTAGGTTTTAATTATTTACCCAACGACACATATCCAAGGTGCTTTTGAGGACCGACAGTCCTTCGAGTAAGTGGAGCATAGCTAAGGTGAGTGGAATTACACCATACGTGTAGGTGTAACATAACTAATGAGTTATGATAACAATAACAATTTACTTTTTTGTCTTTATATTTATATTCTTATGTTCTTATTGGAATTATGTTGAGAACTGTTGATGGAATGCTTGCATATAAATTGTTAGCTTAAATAGAAACGAGGCTAGTGGTGGCCCGTAGAATGGGATGCGGGGCACCACCCGACTCATACTATGTCATGTAGAATGCATATGGCTAGGTAATCATCACCCGTGCTACGAACCCTTGCCAACAGGGGTTTAGGTGTTGGATACCACAAAGTGTGAGACCAATGTCCTGAAGGGCATTGCTCGGTCAGTTGGCTCATCGGGTCACTAGGACAGGTGATGCCTGTTGGCCCATTAGTTACTAGGGCTGGTGGTAGCACAGTGGTAACCTAGAGGGCCGGTCGGGCTGACCTTGGGAAGGGATGCTGGAGCCAACTGGTTTTCTCCGATAACTTAATGGGTGTATCGCGGGAAGGGGTTAAAAGCCCGCACCAGGGATACATGTATTGAGGATTGTAGTAGCACTAACCCGCCTTAGTTGTGATGTTAGGTGGCTAATAAATAAAATGAACTGCACCTCATGTAGGACTCATTTGGTTGTGCTTGCATGTGCATGCATGGTTTATATTTCACTCACGGGCTCGGTGGAGCTCACACTTTTGTATATTCTCTTTTAGGTGATTATGCAGGTACTGGTTTGCCAATGGACGATGAAGCTGTTGATGGACTGTAGATCTTCCTCATGTTGTTGATCTACAAAGATTTTGTTTTTATTTGAATTTCTCTCTTTCAAGAAGTGTAATTACCATGACAATGTACGTTTTGAACATAAATGGATATGTATATGATATAACATAGGTATTTGGGATTTTACTGTAATTAATATAATCTATCTTTTGGGTAGTTTTTCTTTTATCTTCCGTTGCACTTTGATATTCATTTATTATCTTTTACCCTCATTGTGTGGTTTGTGACATGTAAATACTGCTTCTGGATCCTTGGGGATTGGTGGATGTGGTTTGACATCCGGGTCACCCGCCCGATCCATCTAGGGGGTGGTATTGGGGTGTGACAGAATGGTATCAGAGCGAGAAGCTCTATTTACATTCACAAACAACGAAAGTAGGATGTTGGGTGGTCTAGAGACAAAGAAATAAAAATTTTGAACAAACACACAAATAAAGAAATAGAAGAACACAGTAGGAGACTAGCTATGTGCCAAAGCCGATAACCTCATAATTTAAAGAGCATAAACTATTATACTTGGAGAAAGTGGAAGTACTACTTCCAAACACAACTTGAAAGAGGAGTGCTACCAATAAACAGAATCAAATATGAACGTAAACTGAGAAATTTTAAATTTTAGAAAACATTAAGACCTAGGCCCACTCTTGAGCTGAACTAAGAGCTTGAAATAATGATCAATGACCATAAATACCTATAGACCAAATTATACCGAAGTCGAACCTTGACAGCCAAGGATTTTTGTGTAATTGAAGGGAGAATAGATTACCTCCAAGACCAAGCCACCAGTATTGAGAAGTTACTCAATCAATGGTCGGACCAAATCCAGTGCTTAAATTAGGATACACGGGTGCATATTTTACTAACTCTACTTCATGATCACTACACCCATGCATTTCAAACTTCTTGTTCCAAATCATTCCATTCAAATATTTTATGTACGTAAATGCTAACTCAACATATGAAATATGTTGAACCTTCTTGTTGTACCCAAGTAATCTTAAGTCTTGAATTCTTTCCTAGAAAATAATCATGGTTCGAACTAGATCCCTTGAAGACATTTTTCGAGGAGCACGTCATCGTTCTCCACTTCAACCTTCCAATGAACCCCTTGCTCAGAACACAGAAGTTGCTGCCTCTTCCACAAGTGTACCTGAAGTTCCACCTGTACATGTACCTAAGGTCCCTCCGGCATTTACGCTTGCACCTCCCCCGATTATGACTACTGGAGAAATGACTGCCATCATGGCCAACATGATACAAGCCATCCAACAACAACAATAGACCCAGTTGCAAATCCAGCAACAACAGCAAGAGTTGCTTGCCAACATGAACGCTAAGTGTGTGACTGCAAAGCAACAGCAGCAAGAGTTGTTGGCCAACATGAACACCCAGTTAGTAACGGCCATGCAAGGAAGAGTAGCATCCTGTCCCAATTGTCCCCCAAATTTTCCTCCTATACCTCAAGTTGCACCGGATAACTCTACTGCCAGAGTGATAGAGAGATTCAAGAAGCTACACCCTCCTGCCTTCTCCAAGATTGATTCAGATCCACTACAGCCTAAGTGATGGATTAGCGCTTTAGAAAAGGCTTTCGAAGTGTTGGAGTGTACGGATGCACATAAATTGATTTGTGCTGGGTATCAGTTACAGAACGAAGCCGAAGCTTAGTGGAAATCAACCAAGCCTAATCTGGAGGTAGCCCATCCCAACCCCACCTGGGAGCAATTTAAGGAGGTTTTCTTTGGGAATTACTTCCCAGAAAGCTTTAGGGATGGAAAAGAAGCAGAGTTTGCGGCTCTCACCCAAGGGTCAAAATCAGTGTTAGACTACCAACAGCAATTCGAGGACTTGTTCCACTTTACTCCAGAACACTTGAGGAGCGACGTTTGCAAATCTAAGAAGTTCGAGAAGGGACTCAAGCCTGAGATTGGTGCAATATTGGCCACTCTAGAAATCCAATCATATGCACAGATGGTTTAGAAGGCCAAGATCGTGGAGGATCAACTGAAAGAGAAGACTCTGGTATCGCAGGGATCAGACAAGAGGCCAAATACTTTCCAAAATTGTAACTGGCCAAACAAGTCCTTCAAGGGACCTGGTTCCAGTCCTGATCCGATACAATACTATGGAATCAACCCATCCACTCTATTTTGAGTCAGCCTACACAGTACTACCGCCCAGCATCAAGCCAAGCAAGTCAGGCCTCTTTTCAGTCTATCGGTCCTGCACCTGCCTATCTGCTTACTGAACCTAGCCACTGCTATACATGTAAACAGCCCGGACACATGTCTAGAGATTGTCCTCGTCGTAGATTTTGTGCACCACGATGGGATCCACCTACTACTCGGCCTTTCCTGTCCTAAAGTAATACAATTCAAGAATAAGAATATGCCTTGACCACAGAAGGAGCTGAGGCAAATCCAGATGTGATGATAGGTACTCCATCCGTATCATCCTCCCTAGTTCGGGTAATATTTGAATTCAGTGCATCACACGCTTTTATTTTTATTGTTATTTGTGGTTGGATGAACTATGCCCTCAAAGAACTTAGAACACGAATTAGTGGTTAGCACTCCTATTAGAAATATTGTGAATTTAAACAAAGTATGGAAAACTTGTACGGTGGAAATATATGGGTAAAACATGATAGCTCGTCTGATCTAGTTTGACATGAAAGACTTCGATGTGATCCTACGCATGGATTGGTTGTCTGCCTATGGAGCTAATGTCATTCGAGCGGAGAAACAAGTTTTATTTAGGCTAAGAGAAGATGATGAACCCACTTGTAAGAATGTGTAACCAATAGAAGAACAGAACCGAAATTGAAGGATTTGACAAGACCTTGCTCAACAAAAGGTATGGGTGGAGCAATGGATCCCTGAATATCCCCTCCGTTATTGGGAGCAAACAATAGGGATTCCATTAATATTTCAATTCATTCTTGAGTTGAGTCTGGTATTGGAGAACCCAACGTGAAAGTTTCTATAGGAAGTAGCCATACAAGCCTAGGTAGTTTAGACTTATGCCTTACAACCCAATACTAGCGGAGTATAGATTACTGGACGAAACCAACAGAGATAGTAGGATTGTTTGAATTCTTAAGGTATATATATGAGGTTTGATTCCCTTCAGACCTTTACAATAAGCAGAGCCTTAGGTCAGCCAAACCCGAAAGTGATTTAGATCACCTATTGTTAGGTGGACATGTTTAGGAACATAAGCTCAACAACCGTACCATTACTCACGTCAAAGTTCAATGGAGAAACCACACCCCCGAGGAAGCATCGTGGGAAAATGAAGAAGAAACGCGTAAAGAATACCCTCACCTTTTTAGCCTACAAGGTACGTCAATTTTGAGGATGAAATTCTTGTAAGTGGGGAGGAATGTTACGCTCGTGCCTGGACCCTGACCTGAACTCCGAATGTAGGTCTGGAACCTGATGGATCCTGGGTCTTACCCACTAGTAACCTGTGGTGCACCGACCCACTGCTTTTTTTTTAAGGGGAATCTTCGGTGATGTCATACCTACCGATTCGAAGGCAAATACCAGATCCGTGTTGCTATTCCATACACCAGTTGATGAGCAACCTTGGTCCAACCCTACTTAACCAAAACAAGAATAAACTCATATTTAAATGTTTAAATAGGGTTTAATGACCATAAATTATACAAGGACAATGCCCTAGGCATGGGACAGGCCTCAGTGGGACCCAAAATGTAAAAACAGCAGGGTTTTACCTACTAGTCCATCCATACTGGTCGATCTGGATCAACCAGTCCAATGGACCAGTGCTGCTGTACTGCACAAAATTCACCTCAAATACGTGAGGCCCACTATTTCGCACCCCGGGTCACCTCTCCGTATTTAGAATGACCCATAGAAATATTGCCATAACATTGTGCTCATATGGGACCCACTTTGAAGCCATATGCATTAGAGAATGAGTTTCAATAATGTAATTTTCACAATACTGCATTAGGCAAACAGGCCTTAGTAGCTGGCTTATAAATAAGCCAGCCTTAGACCAAAAACCTCCTTTGCTTATTTCGTTAAAGAGAAAGAAGAGAAGGAGAAGGAGAAAGAGAAGGGAAGAAGAGGAAAGGAAGAGCTAGAGCCATCCTTGTGCTTGGACCCTTCAAGGTAAGCTTAAACCCAGTCCTTTTCCACTGTTCTTGCTAACTTCCATGGTTGTAACCTTGTTTCTTTCCTTGTTGTTGGTTGTACAACCATGTTATCTTGTACCTACCATATTTGCTATACTTTATTAGCATGATCCTGCATGCGTGTTAGGGACTGTCATCTATGACCCATCAACTATCTTCCACCTAGAAAATACCTGTTGTAACTGTAGTTTTCAGCCTTTAACAGTTGATTCTTAAGTCATAACAAGCTATGGTCATGATTGGAGCTTGTATTTCCTTGAATGCATGCTTAATGCAAGGTTTTATTTTCTGGAGATCAGAACTACTATAGCACAGTGATAACTTGTTTATATGAAAGTTTTGCTATTCTTGTATGCAAGCCATGTCTGCTGTCCATATTAGCCCAAAAGCCCCAAATCCTTATGCATGTAGAAATTTTCCTTAGAATCATGTTAAATACCCTTACTGTAACCTGCTGGTACCTCCTGATCATCCATGCATGCTCCTAATTTGTAGATCTAAGCCAAAATAGATTTATCCTTTAAATTTTTGAACTGCTCATGCACTGGTCGATTGCAGTGGTCGATTGGATCAACCACTGTGAATCAACCACTGCAAGAAAGTGAAACCTATGTAACCCCTAGCCTATCTATGGGTCTGTGATGCCCTGCATAGGGTCCTACATGAAATCCCAGCTAAAAAATGATGCCCTGTAACCCTGTTTTGAGCCAAACTGACACCTCGGGACAAGTTTTGGGCAACCAAACTTGTACTTGACATGGAACCATGACCCTAATCACTGATGGAAGTACTGTTGTGCCACCTAAAGCCATTGGTGGGAACCCTCTCCAAATCTGTGACTGTAACCCCTACTGGCCCATTGCTACTGGTCCATTAGATGGACCAGTACCAATCAACCACTGTAGGAAATCAAAGCCTGTGCTGACCTTGACCTACCCCAAGGCCTGAAACACCCTTTTATGGGCCTTTGGTATAAACCCTAGCCTAAAACTCATTAACCCAGCCATGTGCCTACACTTGGAGTTATGGGTTAATTGCCACTGGTCCATTGGACAGGCCAGTCCAATCAACTAGTGTAAACCATTGATGAAGAACATGACCCTAACCCCTGTAGTTACTTACAACAGTACTTGGGCACCCTTTTGAGTCAAAGACCACAAACCCCTTTTGATTTTTGGCCATAGCAACCTACTGGTCCATAACCACTGGCCCATTGGATGGACCAGTACCAATCGACCACTGCTGTTGTCGTGGCAGTTTTGTGTCCTGCCCTAGTTTAGGAACTAAACCATGGTTACTCCTAGTCTTCTAGGGTAATTTAATGTGTATTAATATAAAATTCTAATTTATTTATCATGGGTTTAATTATTTGTCCGACGATGCATATCAAGGTGCTTTTGAGGACCGACAGTCCTTCGAGTAAGTGGAGCATAGCTAAGGTGAGTGGAGATTACACCATACGTGTAGGTGTAACATAACTAATGAGTTATGATAACAATTACAATTTACTTTTCTGTCTTTATATTTATATTCTTATGTTCTTTTTGGAATTATGTTGAGAATTGTTGATGGAATGTTTGCATATAAATTGTTAGCTTAAATAGAAACGAAGATAGTGGTGGCCTGTAGAATGGGATGCGGGGCACCACCCGACTCATACTATGTCATGTAGAATGCATATGGCTAGGTAATCATCACCTATGCTACGAACCCTTGCCAACAGGGGTTTAGATGTTGGATAGCACAAACTGTGAGGCCAATGTCCTGAAGGGCATTGCTCGGTCAGTTGGCTTATCGGGTCACTAGGCCAGGTGATGCCTGTTGGCCCATCAGTTAATAGGGTTGGTGCTAACACAGTGGTAACCTAAAGGGCCGGTCGGGCTGACCTTGGGAAGGGATGCTGGAGCCGACTGATTTTCTCTGACAACTCAATGGGTGTATTGAGGGAAGGGGTTAAAAGCCCGCACCAGGGATTCATGTATTGGGAATTGTAGTAGCACTAACCCGCCTTAATTGTGATGTTAGGTGGCTAATAAATAAAATGAACTGCACCTCATGTAGGACTCATTTGGTTGTGCTTGCATGTGCATGCATGATTTATATTTCACTCACGGGCTCGGTAGAGCTCACACTCTTGTATATTCTCTTTTAGGTGATTATGCAAGTACTGATTTGTCAATGGACGATGAAGCTGTTGATGGACTGTAGATCTTCCTCATGTTGTTGATCTTCGAAGATTTTGTTATTATTTAAATTTCTCTCTTTCAAGAAGTGTAATTATCATGGCAATGTACGTTTTGAACATAAATGGATATGTATATGATATAACATAGGTATTTGGGATTTTACTGTAATTAATATAATCTATCTTTTGGGTAGTTTTTCTTTTAACTTCCGTCGCACTCTGATATTCATTTATTATTTTTTTTAACCTCATTGTGTGATTTGTGACATGTAATTGCTACTTCTGGATCCTTGGGGATTTGGCGGATGTGGTTTGACATCCGGGTTACCCGCCTGATCCATTTAGGGGGTGGTTTGGGGTGTGACATAGACCCTTTGGTGAAAGTGTAGGTAGCCACAAATTCTTTGCTACGCTTTTCTGTGTTGAGCCTTTTGTGCTCCTTTACTTTATCTTTACTTGTCTCACTTCTAATCCATAGTACTTATCTCAACTCTAGGGTGAAATGGGCATTGATGGAATCTCGAATGTCCCCCAAGTAATGAGGTAGGTACTTAGGAATCCCAATGTCCATCTCAATCCCTATTGTTAATATAAACACTAATAAAACCTTTAGCTTTGACTCTGTTCTGTTCAATATTATCTTTTACGGTATTGTACTATGTTATGTACGCTTTACTTGAATCTTATCACGCCTTGCATTACTTATGAATAATCATAAAACAATATCTCTTTTCCATTTAAAAACATACTAATTATGGAGGCAATGATACTGTAGGTACCACGACCTACGGATGCGGATTTCTCTGCCTTGTGGATGGGATCCGTTGGTTCTCGTGGCCCCTTGGCAACAAGGGTTATGGATGGCATCGTAATTCGATGTATCAACATAAGGGGTTGGGATCATGATTCATAAATTAAAATAAATGGAGTCGGTCTTAGGACCCAATGGGTGTAGCCCCATTCAGGGTGAGCGGGAAGGGCTACGTGATTCTAAATGGTCTGGTCAGAGATTCTAGGTAAGTGGTCAGGTTGTGAGTGTGGGAAGGTATTAGCACCCCATCTCACCTGGTTAAACCGATCTTTCTACTAGATGATAGATTTAGAAGATTCTTCCATAATAATACGTCTTATACAAATATGTAAGGTTAGATTATGATGCATCAAACATAAGAAAGAAAGAATAAAAAAAATCATTTACTATGTACTCTAAAGTAAGTTACTTTAGTGGTTTATATTGTGTTCAAAATAAAGGAAAAAGTAGAGATGTATACCTGCGAATGAAATTAATTCAAGTAAAGAAAATGCAAAAGATACGAAATATGATGTGTCCCCACAACTCACGTGGAGACAGATGATTGGCTTGCCTCTCTCTTGTCGAAAAGAGTAAGGGCTCTATGAGATGGATTTCGTTACTCAGACTTCGGACAGAATAACGACTGTATATGAGATTTTCATTGCTTGGGCTCGGATAGAGTAACAGCTAAAAAGGATCTGACTACTCTGATGTGGATAGAATAATGGCTATAAAGGGACAAAATATAGGCTAGGAAATGCACAAAAATTGGGGGGTCCTAGGGGACCCAGACCTCAAACAGAGTAACTGCGGTCTAACTCATGAATGGAAGGAGGACCAAAGCAAGACAAAAGCTTGAAACGGCTTGGAAATGGTTCAAAAGAGCATAAAACAGGGAAAAAGACGGAGTGGGGGGGGGGGGGGCTAAGGCATCTTTAAGTGTGTAATGGGGGGTCACCCAAGGGTCATTTTTTGGGGTTTTCTAGGTTTCTTCTCCCTTTTAACTCTTCATAAATTTTTTGTTGAGAGGCTCCGCCTCCCTACAACCCCCACAACCCGTTAAACGGCTAGCTAGACCACCGTGGTCGGGGAAGGTGAGCAGTATCTCCTTCAGCATTTAGTAAAAGGGTATTTTAAAATATTTTTAGAGATGTGAGGGTGATATGGCTTGGGTGCAGGGGCAAGAGTCCTTCTTGAGAGAGATACTGATGTCTACCCATGTCTTGTTGTCATCATCGTCGGTGGGGGGTGACAAAATTCAGTATCTACAAATACTATATATACTATGATGGGAAAACATGCAAGATATGATAGAATTCCCCTCTCTTGTCTCTATTACTGTGTAATAAATCATCTCTGGTTCTCAACAGTGTTTCCAACAATCCTCTGTCATTCTTTGGATCCAAATTCACCCCTACACGACATTTCATAATCATTAGACTCATCTTATATACTATGGGGATAGTGGAAACAATCTCCCACCATCCAATCTCTACTGTTCTTATCTCTACAGCCTTACATAGGCATCTGGGCAACAGTGGACAACTCAAAAGTCGAATGAATGGCCAAAGTCACAATTTTTTAAACCCAAAATTAGGGGTTTTCTACATTTTTCAACATAACTTTGTGGAAAACCATCCTCTTTCTATGGAATTAATTCTAGCTTTACTATGCAACTTTCTAATGAATCAGAACATCCAAAAACTAAGAATAAATCAAAAAAGCATTTAAGGAATACCTTTTCTGGGCTTGAAACCCAAACTTTATGTCAAATCTTCAATCTCCTCAACGCAAGCAATGATTCCATGTTGTTTGTAACTCGATTCAACGACAAAATGATGCTAAAATCACTTCTCCTTTGGTTTCCCTCTCTCTCCTCTATTTTCTCTGGCTTTTATAATTTTTGGAATAGCTCAAATGAGCCCTAAAATGCTGTTTATCATGTTGGTTTGAGTCTTACCGGTCGGCCGTCACAACCTACCAATCGACTGGTGAGTGAGGAGGACAATGCATGTTTGACTGCAATTGTCAAACAAGGACTGTGAAAATTAGAATGACCCGATTGTCAAACAAGGACTGTCAACCTACCAAGCAAATGTAGAAAACCCCTAATTTCGGGTCATTCTAATTTTCTCTGGCTTTTATGCATTGTCCTCCTCACTCCCATAGGGTACACAGTCACAGTAGGGTCATTCTAACTTTACTAAATACTCTTAAATAGAGAAAATAATCACATTTACCTTTGCTTTCAAAATATCTCAGTTGGTCTAACTCGCACCAGATTCCGTAAAAACGAACCGCTTACGCTTGTTAAACTATGAAACTCAATATTATATTCTTTTCTTGGAACGGGGTATTACAGGGCATCCTCTGCAACGCCCTCATCGGGGGTGGTTGTCACAACACCAAGCTCCTGCAAAAATGGCGAATCGTAACACCATTGATCTTTCATGCCCTGTCTTTCTCTTCTTACTCTACCTTCTCTCATGATCCCTATAAAATCTATCTAAACAATTAACAGTAACTATTCCACCTTTTACTTTCATGTTGTTCACCCCATAAGCATGTGGGACCCAATGAAATCTTCGAATAAAAAACTTCCACAATGAAAATGCCCTATATAAAAAAAGGTGCTGCCAAGCCCTTCTCGCGCGCCAAAACAACAAATGTGCGACCGGTTAAAAGACAACGAATATTTTTTTATTTAAACATATAGGCCAGCTTGACAAGCTACCCTTCCTCTTAATCTGAGGTGTGAAGAGAAACAACTCTTTTTTATGACTTCCACTTCTCGATCCCGGCTCTTACTAGTAAAGGGAAACGGAAGTCATTCAGTTTACTGAAAAAAGAAGTCTCTCATAATCTCGAGAAGAGGAAGTGAAATGCCTTTGCCCATTCAGAAGCGCATGAACTAGAAGACCACTCAAGTAGGGAAGGTCCATTAGTGAGACGATCAGTGAGTGAGACTGTCAGCTAGTGAGGCCGGTTAGGCGTCAGACAATCCTTCCCCCTATTCCCCCTTAAACAAGAGAGCCCTTAATGATTATGTTTCTACAAACTCTTCAATTGATTCTAGAGTTGGATTAGAATTTATAACCAAATCATCTTCTGCCAAACTATTATCAACAAAGTTTAAATGTTACTTTGTTGCTCATGAGTCTAATTTTGGATAAACTATATAGACTAGTGGCATAAATACTAGTTGCCATAGAAAACTGACTTGGTAAACTTGGACGAGCTACTTTGCAAGACTAAAGAGAAAAGAGCATAAGAGAGGACCGAAACAGACTCTGGAGGGAACTCTGTGATGCTTAAGTTAGTTCTCCAAGCAACAACATAAATTAGTAGAGCGATATGCGTAAGAGGCTGAAAGATTGATCGATCCCCTTGCATGAGTGCTTCCGTTTGTATTTATAGGATGGAGTGTAGGAGTGGCAAGGCAAGCCTGAGAGTCAGTGTTGGGAGTCCCATATTGGCAGGTAACTTGGGAAAGGAAGTTGTATCCTTGCGGGAGTCTAATATGGAAGGAGATCATCATTGAGAGTCCCAACAAGGAAAGTCTTGATATGATGTGATACGTCTTTGATACGACGTGATACCTTGGCGATCATACATCATACGGATGCTGTCATAATCAGGGTACAGAGAAAAATGTAATCCTATACATATAAATCCATAATGAAAATGGAAAACAATCCGTAATGTACTGCATTGGAAGCCAGGTAGTACACGAGTACTATGGTGATAGAGATTAGAGAAAACACAATCTTGTGCAAACGATTGCAAAATAGATGAGAATGCAAAAGGAAAACACAATGGTTGATGTGAGATAGACATTGAAAGGGTACTGTTCGACATTCAATAGGGATGGGTAAATGTCGATGGAAGGTAGGGTCGATGTCAACTCAGGGCCTTTCAGTGTTGGCTCCAGGTATGGGTGTTGACAGAGGATTTTGGGCTATCTGGGCTGATTCCAAAGAGGACTAGGATAGGGCTAGCCTTTCTAGGGGTAGTTTGGAATGCTCTGGGGCTCTGGTTTTGGCTTCAATAGGCATCTGGGGGTTTTCCCTCTGAATGAGTATTGAGGGTGAACGATCTGTTGACGGATTCGGGAAGTACATGAATGGATTTAGTATGCAATTGTACTAACCTATGTAGTACTCTTTATGATGCTAAGTGATATGATTGTAAGGAAATTTATAATGAATGACGTGAATAAGCTTAGCATGCCAATTGTACTAAATTATGTAGTACTACTCCTGATGCTAAGTGGCATGAAAGAAAGGAAAGATATGCATGAAAAATATGATAATCCATGATTACAAAAGAAAGCCAAGATATTGCCCTGCACGACATGCAGATCAAGAAAATGTAGAGGTGTGCTTCGACACCATGATCTATGAAAAAAATGTAAAGGTGCGCTTCGACATCGCGATCTATGAAAATGTAAAGGTGTGCTTTGGCACCGCGATCTATGAAATTATGATGCTGTTACCATAGAAGGTGAGGCAGCTGCATCCTCTCTAGTCATGGAAAAGACTCTACTCTAGCCTCTGGGCTTCTGATCGCCCTGAGTACTCTGCACAATCTGGCCATTCTGCTGACTCTGTTGGTTTTGGTGAGGCTGGTTTGCTGAATTCTCAAACCATTTTGTTGTTGCTGGTCACTCTAGCCACTCTGACTAGCCCGTATCAAGCAATCCTTGGCTATATGTCCCACTATACATCTGTAATAGCATGTCATCGATCCCCAGTTCTTACAAGGGAGGACAAAAGACAAGGCACGTATGACTAGTGGTACAAAGGTGCAATGCTACCATTGTCTGTGGAAGATCCTGGAGCACATTTACTGCATCAACCTCCCCCAACTTTGGGCTATGGGCCCTAGATGGCTGGTGCATAGACAACATGCTCTGATACTACTTAATGACGTCCAATCCAAAAGCCCAAGTTTCAAGTTAGAGAAGCACTTCCAAGGTCATAAGCCAAACTGCTGCACCCTACCCGACTGATATGGGACTAAACTCCCCTCCCATTCCTGACCATGAAGCGCCTTGACATAACCTATACATCAAACCCTAACCCTAATTTGACCAAAAATCCTATTGTGACCTAGTCGATTCATCTGTTCACAATAAATCCTGATTGATTAGCTCCTAATTTGACTCTTCAAACCTCAAACTACATTAAACTGTGGATAGAACAGATTTTCAAACTCAAAAGAATATGACCACAACAACAAACGTTACAAACCTGATTACCTAGGGTAAGAAGAATGCACTAGTCGCACGTTGACGTGTTTTCAAGGTCTCTTGCAAGATTTGTATTGCTCACAAGCCAAAAGGAAAGTCCTAACATAACACGGTAGATTTACCAACAAAAAAAAAAATATAACATGGCAGCCTAGAGTGTCCCCCCAAACCCCACCCCCGCATAAAACTAGAAAACACTCTCAATCCCCACCGCCATACTCTCTGTGCGTCTCCTTTAGAACTTGATCAACTTACAAGCTACGCTATTTCTTGGTTACTTTCTCTCTTACTGTTTCAACCTTTGATCGTCTGGTTCTTCTTTCCATTCTCTCCGATTTCTAGGTTTTTGTTCAATCTCTCTTTCCCCCTCTTGTGTTTGTAATAATTGCTCATTATTTTCTTTTTGTTGTGGCGAGTTTAGGGTTTTATTTGTCTCGCTCGATCTTCTTCTAGGCGCTAGCAATGACGGATCGATTGACTCGTATCGCCATCGTCAGCTCTGATCGTTGCAAGCCCAAAAAATGCCGCCAGGAATGCAAGAAGAGCTGTCCGGTAGTCAAAACTGGTAATTTCAATTTTCCTCAATTGATATTACTTCTTGTATTGATCAGTTTTTCATTTTTTTTTCCTAATTTTTCCCTTCTCCAATTTTGTTTTCCGTTCGTTTGCGACTTCCGGTTCTGTTTATTGATTTCGTTAGGTATCTGTAAGTAAGCAAGCTAAGATTTTTATTTCAGAACAGAATTTCGGGGATTCTCAGTATTGGAATTTTCACCTTTTGGAGATCGAAATGTTTCAAAGGATATGTTTAACTTGTTTTAATAAATTTTCTTAGGCCAAAATTGCATCGGCGGATAGGGAGGTGTCTTTCTATCTTTTTGTTTTTTTTTTACTTTATTCTTCTCTTGGGTTTTTGTTCAAAGAAATTTCTCTTGTGCATCCAACAAACAAGGAATATTTATTTCTTACTCGGTTAGGATTTGTAGCTTCGATGAGTGCAAACTGATGGGGTGAGTATTTTTCTTCAACGACTTTGCATGTAATTCAACTGATATTTCAACTAGTTTCTGAAGTGGTAGAAGTTTGTCCGTCAGGCACATTTTTCCCCCTCAATTCTATTGTTCATGGATGAATAGAACATGTGATTATGGAGTTATCATGTTATATGTGGAAGAAATAGTTTGAAGGAAACTTAAATGGAGATAAATTATATGTTTGTATGGACTCTTTTTTTTTTTTCGGTAAACATGTTTTCTGTCGACTCGGTAGCTAATAAGTGAAGAGCTTAAGGTTCCTCTGCGAGACAGCATATACCTTCATGCATGGCTTGTATGGCAGCCATTTTGCCTGAGTTTATCTGTTCCAAAGTGCAGCTTTGGGATCTAATATGCTTGATGTTTGGTTTCCTGGTCAAGCATCTTTTGCCAATTATAAATTAAGCGCAGTACTGGTACTAAGTTATATTTTTGTTGATACATGACTGGTTTTAATTTATGTTCTTGTTGATACATGACTCTTTAACGTTACCTTCTTGTGGCCCTGCTGCAGGTAAACTATGCATTGAAGTTACTTCAGCATCTAAGATTGCTTACATCTCTGAAGAATTATGTATTGGATGTGGTATTTGTGTCAAGGTTTGTGAAATATAGTTTCTGTCTTTTGATCTTGATCTCTTGATTATCAGTGTGATTCATGTGATGAGTCAGTGAATTGTCTTCCTCCTGGTCCAGAAATGCCCGTTTGAAGCTATTCAGATCATAAATTTGCCAAAAGATCTGGATAAAGACACAACCCATCGTTATGGCCCGAACACCTTCAAGTTGCACAGGTTAGTGTACCTTCTTCTTCCCATCATTTGGATGGCAAGAAAGGCTGCGTTTTGTCAGCTCTAGTGCTAGATTGCTGAAAACTTCAAATACAGGTTGCCAGTTCCAAGACCTGGGCAGGTTTTGGGCTTGGTAGGAACAAATGGAATTGGGAAGTCGACTGCCCTCAAAGTTTTGGGTGGGAAGTTAAAGCCTAACCTGGGTCGTTTCAATGTAATGTGTTCTCTTCGAATTACTTTTCTTGTATTTGTTCTTTCTTGTATGCATTATCTACTAGCTCTGAGGATGTTTCTTTTGCAGAACCCTCCTGATTGGCAGGAAATATTGACACATTTCCGGGGGTCTGAACTGCAAAATTATTTCACCCGTATTTTGGAAGACAATCTCAAGGTATCCTTATGCAACTTGAAGACTGACATCCTAGTCAATGAAATTATATCTGGTCAGAACGATGTCGTGGTGTTTTTTATTCCCTTCCATGGAAAGTTTATTTCCTTCAAGACCAAACTGCATTTCTTCACTTTGTTACAAGGTGGAAGGATGCAACTAAGGTCAGACTGTTTTGTCATTCCAAACACAGTTCACTTTTAGACCTTGTGTTGGGGTCAGGCCAAGGAATTTACTTGCTTCTCTGTCTGTTTATTCTGGTGAGGGGTAAGGTAGTTGATATCTGACTGCATGCTTTGTCAAGCCTGGATGTTGGGTTGATGTGACTGGATTGGACTTGCATGTTCTTCATTTGGAAAGTATGGGATGAGATCTTTAATTTACAGTACTTACTATGGGCTTAGGTTTTGGTTTGTGGAGGCATCTTTGAAGATTAATGATGATGATAAAATTTGTCTTTGCAATTAAAAGTATATAATTGAATAAACATCTATTCTCAAATGAAACTAGAGCTGTTCTGTAGCAAGACACAGATGATGTGATGGAGATAAATACCTTGTGGATCCTTTCTCATCCATCTAATTCCTCCACTAACTTTAGTTAGTTCTTGATGAGATGAGGGAAGTTGTGACATATAAGCCCATAATATTGGTCAAAAAAGTCATGGTTGGACTTTTCCAGGTAGCCTTCAGCATGCCTATTAAATTTTTAGAGTTTTAAGAAAAAAACAAGGCAGGTTGCATGCTGAGGTAGGGAAATAGTTGGCGAGAAGTCAAATGCTTGATTGTGGATTTTTTTTTTTTTTGTGTGGGCAAACACTTAAAAGCTTCTACTAGCAAGGAGAAGGAGAAGAAGGGAGGATGCACAATTGTCTGCATATGATGGTCCCATAAATCTAGGGCTTAACTTGCAATTCTTACTACTAATCCTTCTTTCTCTCCAACTCTCTTTCTTTTCTCTCCCCTACTCACCACAACCGACTAGAATTTTCCCCTTTCTCTTGCATGCACAATATTCCCTCCAATTTAGTGTTGGATGCAAAGTTGGGCATACCAAGGGTTAGGAAATCAAAATAAGGTCCTAAAATATAAATCCTCTTAAATGAGCTTGTAAATAGGCTTGAACCTTAGACCTCACACTCATATATAGTCATACCACTAAACCAACTGTTAATTTGTTTATTAGGTCAAACAAAAATAGCTACACTGCCAAAACACTGGATAATTCGTTACTAAAATCATGCACTCATCACGTCAACCAACTCATAAAATCATCAACTTTCTTATAAGATCATAAACTCATGGCAAAAATCAAGTAATCACAAATCAAAAATCAAGGTTCTCAGTTGGCTGTCAGCTCAGAATCTGTGGCAACAGTGAAAAGTCCAAATTACGCCTGTATATTGAGCATGGGTATTACATTAGGTGAATTTTGAAATTCCATTATCTGGTTTCTACAATATGGCCCTTGGGTCTTAATCAAACTTTTGTGCTTTGTTCCTCTCAATCCTTTAAACCATTCGACTTGGTGGTTTCTCTTTCCACTCCTGCGAGTCTGGTTTTCTAATGGATTTCTAAACCCCTAATCCTTAGGTTAATTTTAAAATTCCATTATCTGGTTTCTAGATTCTTTCTAGAATCTTGGACTGCATTAAAAGCCTAATTGGATATTTGGATGGCACTCCTTCCCTTCCCCTTGCTTGTTTTCCTTTCACTAACATATCTTATAATTTCAAAATAACAAAAGGCAGTGATGTTCATGAGTTTTGGTTTTGGAGGGGGGGGGGATTTTGTGCTGCTTGAGGATTTATTGTTATCAGTGCTTTAAGGAACCATTAGGATAGATGGAGGCCCAAGCTTCATCTTGACTGCTGATGGGTTGAGAACTGTTCTTGTCAACTGATTATCTTCACCAGCCAAAATGGCCACCTTTGTGAGTGCCTGGTTGCCTTGGTGCATGCATAGGTACATAGCCGAGCAACCCTCCTCCCACCTAAACAAACTCAAAAAAAATGCCAAAGGACTGGTCTTAGTCGATGAAAGATGTTACATTGGCAGCACTGCATGGGTATTTGATACATGAGCATCCATGAGACCAAGTCATGTGGCTTAGATTTCTGCCACATGCCAAGAGCTGTTGAATTGAAGTACTTTCAGTTATGTGGGTTATTCTATCATTTATCTTTGACGGTTACTTTTTCAGTGTAGCATGATTTTGGTGCTATTTATAAGCTTGTTCAAGTACCTTTTGAATGAGACTGAGATCTTGCAATTCCAATTTATATTGTGAGAGCTATGGTCAATTACTGTCTTAGTAAGTCAATTTAGTTTAGGAGTTTTATTTGGAGTCTATTTCTAAAATTAACATTCATGTTGATTAAGGACTAACTGGAGGTCCTAAATTGTACTAGAATCATATTTGGAGTATTTATCATTATTAAAGATAAGTGATTTATTCTGTTGTTTTAAGAATTCTAGTTAGGGTCAAAAGGTTAAATTTGTGTACGGACATAGGGATCTGGCTATTACCTATATAAGGCATTGTGATGAGCATATTTTCTGTGGAATGGTTTGCTTTTCTGGTTTTGGTTTGGGGGAATGCCTCTGTTCCAAGTAGTTTGGTGGTTGGACCCTAAGTTTGTTGGTGGAGAATCCCTTTGTCTCTTTCTCTTTCTTCAATTTCCTACACTTGTCTTAGACCCATTGCCCGCAGGTTTATAAAATGTGTCTGCGCAGATGGTTTAAATCAAGATATTGGATGTACGGACCCTATAGATCCATACCACTAGGAAGATATGCTAGATTGTATTTCAAAAAATATAATTATGTCAAGAAGTTTGTTCTCCTTATGTTCTCAGAACCTCTTACTGTATCATATTGTTATCCCTAGTGATAAAAATATTGTACATTGTGTTAACCCCCCCCTCCCCCCCACCCCCTAACAACCAAAAAAAGGGAAAATCTATGAGTAATGTAGTTTATTGTTCTATAGGCAATCATCAAGCCACAGTATGTTGATCACATTCCAAAAGCAGTCCATGGCAATGTTGGCCAAGTGCTCGATCAGAAAGATGAGAGAGATATGAAGGCAGAACTTTGTGAGGATCTTCAGCTGAATCAGGTTATAGATCGAAATGTGGGGGATTTATCAGGTGGAGAGCTTCAGAGATTTGCTATTGCCGTTGTTGCCATACAGAATGCAGAGATATACATGTTTGATGAGCCTTCGAGTTATCTTGATGTTAAACAAAGGCTTAAAGCTGCCCGAGTTGTCCGGTCTTTGCTCAGGGCTAACAGGTCTGTCCTCTTACTTTTGATTGTACATGGTCTTTATATGTCTTTGTTGGTTGCTTACATTCTGGACAGAAGTTAATATCATACTCTACTGCATCATCTCTTCAGCTATGTCATTGTTGTGGAGCATGACCTTAGTGTCCTCGACTACTTGTCAGACTTCATTTGCTGCTTATATGGGAAACCAGGAGCTTATGGAGTTGTTACTCTCCCTTTTTCGGTCAGAGAAGGAATAAATATATTCTTGGCAGGGTTTGTTCCAACAGAGAATCTTAGATTCCGTGAGGAGTCTCTTACATTCAAGGTAAAAAATCCAGGTCTTGATTATGGACATCCCATGATTCATTGTTGGCTTGGTACTTACTTTGTGGCATTTTTGCAGGTTGCTGAGACTCCACAGGAAAGCGCTGAGGAGGTCCAGACATATGCCCGTTACAAATACCCAACTATGAGTAAAACTCAGGGTAATTTCAAGCTTCGTGTTATTGAGGGTGAATTTACCGACTCTCAGATTATTGTAATGCTGGGTGAGAATGGAACGGGGAAGACAACCTTCATCCGCTTGCTGGTATCATTTCTTAGCGTTTTCAAATTTCTTTTAATGGATGGTTATTACAGTATCATATTTGAAATGTCCATCTTGATATATCCCAGTGTTTAGGGATTTCAGATTTGGCCTACACATCAAATTGGCTTTCCACTTTTTATGTTTGGCCTGATTATCTAATTTTCTGACTACAGGCTGGTTTATTGAAACCCGATGAAGTGGAGGGTTCTGATGTGGAAATACCTGAATTTAATGTTTCTTATAAGCCGCAGAAAATCAGTCCAAAATTTCAATCACAAGTCAGAGACTTGTTACATCAAAAAATACGTGATTCGTACATGCATCCTCAGTTTGTTTCGGATGTCATGAAACCACTTCAAATTGAACAATTAATGGATCAAGCAGTTGTGAATCTCTCAGGTGGAGAGTTGCAAAGAGTTGCCTTGTGTCTTTGTCTTGGGAAGGTATGCAAATTTGCAATGAAACCCTTCCTTGTATCGGTTGATGTTTGCTGCTTTCTATTTGAGTATTAAGAAGATTTGGTGTTAATTTTTTTTTAAGTAATTCGTTCCCTCAATCTAGATGTATTCTTGTGCGTGCACATCTCTATTTGTGTCGATGCATTGTAAATTTCAATGTCACATTGATGGATTTTGTTTAAGTGGCATCTTGTTACTTATTGCATAAAGCAATTTTCGTCTCAATATATATCTAGGTAGGTTTCATGCTAGGAAGTTTGTCTAATTTGATTCAATGAGTAGATGTATTTGTTTTCTGAATACTTCAATTTTCTTTGGTTTTTAACCATTTGTCCTTACATTTCAAATTATGTGTATTGTGCAGCCTGCAGACATTTATCTGATAGATGAACCAAGTGCTTATCTTGATTCCGAGCAACGCATTGTCGCATCGAAAGTCATAAAGAGGTTTATCCTCCATGCCAAGAAAACTGCTTTTGTGGTTGAACATGACTTTATCATGGCAACCTACCTGGCAGACAGAGTTGTCGTCTATGAGGGGCAACCATCGGTGAATTGTATTGCCAATGCTCCACAGTCCTTGTTGACTGGGATGAACCTCTTCTTATCTGTAAGCATGACTTTTACCTATTCATTTTTCATTTTGCTTTACTCTTTTTTATTTTATCTAGGGTCATGATATTCATGATGACCTATTCATCACAGTTGGCATTCATCACAACTTGCCACATCAGCAAACTGGGTGAGTCAATGTTTTTGAGGACCCCATGCCCATATCACTGGTCACGTTCCAGCCTGGAACAGGTGTTGGGAGTGCTTTAAAGTGAGTAAAAAGGTACATAAAATTACACAAATGCCATTAGATTTCATTGTGGTGAAATGGCATTCGTGGAATTTTATAAAACTTCGAACTTACTCAACCATTCCCAGTGCTTGTTTCAGGCTGATAATTAACAAGTGAGATGAGTCTAGGTTCTTATCACATGACCCCACCTACATGCATCCAAGTCCACACATGGCAAAGAATACGTGACCATGAAAAAATCAGATATCACTAACAGGTCCTATTTTTATATTTTGGCTTCTAGTTTTGGTTGCTGTAGTGAAGCTGACCCAGCAACACAAGAAGATGAAAGAAAAATAAAATTGCTATAAAAGCATAAGTATTTGATTGCATGTCTCATTCTCGATATCTTCAGAATCATTTCCCGTCATTTTGGCAACCTTCTTATCTACTGGAAACTGTGGTTGAAAACCATTCCTGATCTTTTAAAATTTACCCTGTACCAGTAAAATTAGTTTTGGCATTTGCCCATGCTCAAGGGTCAGAGGATTAAAAATACCACTCGACTCAACCAAATGGAAACCAACTACTCAACCAAGAGTATCCATCCAATCACTCATTTGAAAAATTTATGGTGATGGTTTTTGTCCAAGCTCATCTTTTGCTTCATGTATTGGGTCGTCTTCCACATTTGTGAATGAATTTGTATCTTCCTAAACTGTAAGAACCAGTGAGTTGTTTTCTATCTCTATGGTTAAACCTCATCTGATACAAAGCTTTGAATGGGCTCTTGCTTTTGGTCTTTACCGTATACATTTTGACTGGAATTGTCTTAACCTGCCCATCTGTGGGTTATGATATATCTATTTAACCAGTTTGGATTTTTGGTTGGTTGTCATTAGGCAAATGCAGGAAGTTCAACTTAAGCCAGTAGAACATTTTGTTGCTGATCTGCAACCCCCTTCCCCTGTTGTTACCTACCCCCTCTGAGCCCCTAACAAATACTCTCGGTACAATTGGTTTTTTAGTAGGTTCTCAGTTTTGATTTTTAAAGGGCCATTGCTTAGAGCACTGGTAGAAGGTTTAAAAAAAGGGGGCGTACACAGTGCACTAGGCTCCGGCCATTGCGGTGTCTGTGGAGGGTCATAATGTACGCAGCCTTAACCCCTGCTTCGCGGAGATTCTGTTTCCCGACTCGAACCCCCGACCATTAGGTTGCAATGAAGCAACCTTACCCATGTGCTGAGGTCTGCCCTCATAGAAGACCTTATTGTGCAATATATAAATGCATATCAGTTGACACAAGGATTTGAGTCAGAGAGATCTACAATTTTACCTCTTTTTTACCGACATCTGTTTTGATCCATGATTTGAGCACTGCAAATCCTCAAAACTTGTTGAAATGGTGAAGATTAGGGTAATTTTTATTCTAGACAATTTCCCCCCCGCTCAGATCAGAGAGAAAAACATGTTTTTAAGGCCTTTGGTTGCTCTCAGTTTCTTATTGTACTGTTTCTGTTTTGCAGGTTTAAATGAGGTGCATCATGTGTATCTTACCTTGTATTGGCCCTATCGGTCAATGCTATTGTTTTTTGGTTTTAAGTATCGTATCGATAGCCACTGATACCGATACGTATGGGTCGATACAATGTGCATTGTTACTTGAAACCCTGAGTATGGTAAACCCTTTCATTCACCATCAAGTGTCAAGTAGCACCAATAATTTGGAAGTAATTGATGTAGATGTAGGACTAAGGATGTAACAGATTAGGAAGAACAAACAGCCCACAAATTGAGCACAGTTGTTTAAATTATGACTAGTACACTTTAGGCTCATATTCTGGTGATAACTTAAGCCCATTATGGGCCTTCACTCAAGCTCAATAAAAGCCATCGGTTGCACCAGTTTGAAGCCCATATTTTTCTCTTTAGTGGATCACCGATTGGAGGAGTTGCTGGACAACATATCTTGTGGTCCCATGTGGGAACTATCTGCTTTATTAGTTTCTATTTTCCATGCTATGTTTTTTTCCTTTTTTTTGGTTTTAGCCATTATAAGTTCCAATTTTTTTGGCTGTAGGGTACTTGGTAGCCAATTTTTCTATTTTTAAATTGCAACTATTCAAATTGATAAATAGAAGAGGTTGGGAGACCTCTGCCACAATTTTGGCAAAAGTATTGTGTCTTCTAGATTGAAGCAACAGCTCCTATGGTGAAGTAGCAGTAACCAAGGTGGTGAATCTTGGGAATGTGGGTGGTGAAGCCTAACCTAGATCTTGGCAGTGAAGCCGGATCATATCCTTCTCTCTACCATCTTCTCCTTTTTTGTTCTTTCATTCATCGGTTGTGTCAGCTTTTGCAGCAAGTAAGATCCTTCCTACCATGGCCATGTCCTAGGTATTTTCTCACTATCTATTTGATGTTTTATTATATGTATTAGCTACCAAAGTTTTCTGCAGGTTTCCCACATAACTCTTCCCGTGGTTTCTATTGCCGTCACTTTATTCTACCAGCATTTGAGGGTCATCTCACCCATGGATTGGGGGTTATCACTGTTCTATTGAGATGCTAAATTCTGTTGACATCTAGTTTCTATTTTCTGTTATACCTTGTTACAAAAAAGTTACAGCAGATCCAACCATTGGATCAGCTTGATCTTTGGAGGGATTGAATAGCGAAGTAAGGGGTCTAATCAATTCAAATCTCCATCTGACCATTGGATTCTGAAATATTTGACTTTCTATTTTCTGCCATATTGTTTGATTACTTGGATTGCTTTGTTTCTATCCTGTGGTTGTGTTCTTGTAATCTTACCTTATTTACCTTAGAACATATCAGCAATACTGATGCAATCCTGGGTCTCAGAACCCTTTTCTGGGATCACTGTGGGCAGCAATGTTAAAAAGTTTAACATGGATAAATCTTTTTTCATATTGTACATTAATCTTTAGATTCACTGTTTGGTTAACTATCATCTGAAATGTACACTTATTCTATTTATGCAGCATCTGGATATTACATTTAGGCGGGATCCAACCAATTTCCGACCTCGAATAAACAAACTGGATTCAACAAAGGACAGGGAGCAAAAAAATGCTGGGTCCTATTACTACCTTGATGATTAACCTAATTTCCCACAGGTTTATCCATTGACGGTCCTCCATATATTTCCTGTATTTCAGTGTTCTTTAGAACAGCGTGCTTGACACTTTTCTTTCGTTTGTAGGTATTCATCTTTTCTGGAATAGCTGGTGGGCATATTGTTCCTCATATCATGGAGCCTGGCCAGGCATTGTGATTCCAACAGGAGGATATAGACCTTTTGGTCCATCAAAGAGGTCTTGTTTAATTGATTTGTTGCCAAGCCATTAGCCCTTTGTCAGCATGTACGACTCTTTTTTTCCCTAGAAATTTTCTCCCTTTTCTCATTATCGGTTTTGTTTATACATTCAGGTGAGGGAATCTAAAAATCACACCCTTCACTGTAATAGCTTTATCGACTACTCTGACTGCTGCTGCTGAAGGTATGCGTACTTTTTAGAAAATGAAGATGTAAACTGCAAGGTGAGCAAGTGGAGTTGGTATGACTAGAAGGTTTGTATTATCTCCTGATTTCGAAGAGAACGAAAATTTTAGCGGATTAATGGAAAATGTTTTTGTATTACCTTTAATGGGCTGTTAAATTATTCATAAATTATATTAGCTGAAAACTTTTGTATTGTTTTCTTAATTTGTAGATGGTTATGTTTTTGTGACTGTAATTGGATACATAAAATGAAAAAAAAAAAATAAGGGTTAAATACACGTACCCCTTGTAATGCACCCAATATTCCTCATACCCCCTTAGCTTCTGATAAGTCCACATACCACCCCTGCTTTATCCCCCTAATGCCATTTAAGTCCACACCAGGTATTAAATACTAAAAAATGACCAAACTACCCTTTCTTCTATCTTTTCTAAAATTTGAAGAAACCTAATTGCCTTGACCTATATGCTAAAATTTGAAAAGATCAAAATGCCCTCATGTTCCCCAAATCATCTTCGGTTTACATACCCACCACCACCCCCACCCACCATTAATACCATAACCATCCCACCGTGAAACCCCACCTCCAGAATCAACAAAAAAAATCTCTTGTACTGTGGTGCTTCTGTTAGTCTACTAAGCTCTTCAAGGTATTTACAACCTTTGGTCTTCCTTGATATTCAAGAGAACAAACAAGATTTGAGCTGCAGCAGTGATATAAATAAAATCATGTAGCCAAACAAGCTTAAAAGGCTGAACTTTTCAGCAACTAAATGTAACAAATTTCTAATGTTGATTCTTAGCTCCAAATTATCCAGTCCTCTTAAATATAGGGGGAAAAAGCGGAAAACAGTGATGAGATGAGCAAATTAGGTAATCTGGTTGCAACAGCAATGGTTAAATTACAACCTATAATTACCATTTATAAAATAGAAATAAAACCGAGGCACTTTCAAAACCATAAGGACAAAAAGCTATGGTAATCAGGCCAAAACACCAGGAGTAATTGCAGACCCTAAAGAACTGAATAAGTAACCGAAAAAAGAAAAGGTCGGATCAGAGAAGAACTTCAACAGAAGAAAAAATGGAAGTAATAGACGAAATCAGAACTAGAAAATATTATTCGTCAACCCAATACAGATAAAGCAGTAAAAGCAGCGGCCATAAGTAACTCAGACGAATCCAAAACCAAAAAACAGTATTTCGCAAACCCAATTCAGAAAAAGTAGTAAAGCAGCAGCCAAAAGACCTCCTGAGAAGCCAAATTCGGACAAAGAAAATGAAACTCAAATGAAAAAGAATGAGAACAAAAAAAATAATAACTCACCAGATGACTGGAGAGAATGACCTTAGCCCCATTTCCGATCAAATGCTTAATTGTAGGGACAGCAGCCCGAATTCTGGTGTCGTCAGTAATGTTTTGGTTATCATCCAAAGGAAGATTCAAATCAGCCCTCACGAAAACCTTCTTCCCCTTCAAACCGGCAGCCGAGAGATCTCCAACGCTCATCTTTGCCATCGAAAAAACACCTCTAACGCCTTCCCATTGGTTGCCACAGCTCGAATTTTGGCTGCAACGTGGAGGTCAAGTAGAGGCTCCACAGCGGCACCAGAGAATCCAAGTCTGCGAAGTGGGGCTCGGAGGCCAAGACTTTGGAGGCGAGGAGAGGACAGAGATGCTGCAACTTGGAGTGATGAGCGGCTGCAAGAGGTGGAGGAAGTAGAGGAGGGGAGGAGAGACAGTGAGGTGGGGCTTCATGGTGGGATGGTGATGGTGTTAATGGTGGGTGGGTGGTGGTGGTGGTGGGTATGTAAAAGAAGATGATGATTTGGGGAAGATGATGACATTTTGGTATTTTCAAATTTTAGCAAATAGGTCAGGGCAATTAGGTCTTTTCAAATTTTAGAAAAGATAGAAGAAAGGGTAGTTTGGTCATCTTTTAGCATTTAATACTTGGTGTGGACTTAAATGGCATTAGGGGGGTAAAGTAGGGGTGGTACGTGGACTTATCAGAAGTTTAGTGGGGTACGAGGAATATTGGGTGCATTACAGGGGGTACGTGTATTTAACCCAAAAAATAATAGGGTGCCTTGTTGCCTAAGTGCTTAGTTGGTCCTCAGACAACCATGTCACCTTAACAATTATGGTTTAGTCATTCCGCAGCCCCTTTGTGAGGGCGTACAAGAAGAGAGGGGGAGGGGGGTTGGGTTTGTTTTGAACTTTAGTGGATGAATGGAAAGAGGAATTGAGCTCATCTCCAGGGAGATGTGCACCCAGGGAGCATCCAGCGGTTGAGCTGTGCCGCACACATTTCTGCGCATGCTTAGGGATGTGTGCGGCACAACCCAACGGCTGGCAGCACCCTGGGCGTACTATCTTTAATGGGCTGTTAAATTAGTCATAAATCATACTAGCTGAAGTTTTTATATTGTTTTCTTAATTGGAGATGATTATGTTTTTGTGACTAGTTGGATACGTAAAATGATATAAAAAAAAAAACTACTGGCGTGGTCATTTCATAGCCCCATGAGAGGGCGTAAGGGGGGTTGCCATGGGGTAAGGATTTTTTCTCCACAATATACAATATTTTAAGTTACATTCAAGAATGAAAAGGGTAATCAAGATTTGAAGCAGCAAGACTAGAAGAATTCATACATTTTTACATATTGAGAAATAATAATAAACTAAGAACATTAGAACAAAATTGTGAGACTTCAACCTTACTCTTCATGCAATTATACAACTAAAGCTAACCAAGTAACTTACTACATCATTGTATGAACATATATTTGAGGTGAAAATAACAATATGAATTCGAGAATCAATAACAATTGATAAATTTGGAAAATTGTGCTTATATAAATAATTAGGAGCGCTGTTCTCGGTGCCGCAGCGCAGGTTGCGCCCAGGCACATGGGGGTGGGTGCAATGATCCCCTTCCCCCTCACAGGCTGCCCATGTGCCTGGGCGTAGCCTGTGCTTCGACACGGAGAACATTTTTCCATATAATTAATAGGGAAAAAGAATCCTATCTAGCAGTGTGGTGCTTGCGTGCAGACACAAAGGGTGACAAAATGAGATTCCTGCCCACTATGGAAGCCAAAATCCCGTCCTTGTTGATCCTCCAGCATGTGCTTTGATTGGTCCCCATGTTGGCACAGGGGCCAGCACGCTGTCAAGTAGAGAACCCTTTCCCTAACCAATCAATGTACATAGAAGAAGAAAGTGGAGGAAGTGAGGAACCAAACTATCGAGAACTAGTGAAGAACAAAGGGGACTGCAAGAAATGGGAGAGAAAAAAAAGGAATCGAAGAGGATAAGTAGAAGAAACCAGAATAATAAAACAATAGAAGAAGATCGACCGGATTTAGTATGATTTCTATTTCAATTTTGGATTGATTTCATTAAACAGTCAACAAATAGATTTTTGGTTAAGAAATTGAAATTATTTTGATTGCATCAATGTGAAATATTTTAAGAAAAAGAAATCCATTTGGTAGTTCAGTTTCTAAGAATAGATTCTCTATATTTGTTTGGGAGAGGGTGGTGGTGGTGGTGGAGCCGGGGCAGGATCGGGAAGGGTGCTGGTGGTCAGACCATCAGGAGAAGTAGAAGGGTAGTGTTTTTATTTTAACATGAAATTGCTCTTTTGCGCATCAATTTAACCATGTGCTTATTAAAGAAGAAAAGTGAAATTGATTTCAATTTCAAAATGGAAACAGCTCCTTGCTATTTTAGAATTTCTAGTCCATTTGATTGTTATTTCACTGAGTTAAGTAATCAAACCAAAAAACATTTCTAAATAGAACCCCTCATGAAATTGAAATAGAAATCATATCAAATCAGGTCGAAGAAGAAGGGAAAAATAAAAAGAATCAAATCAGAAGATGAAATTAGAAGAAAAGGGGACTAGAGAAGAAGAAGAAAAGAACAAGGAAAAAAAAGAAGCAGAAGAAAAAGGGGAAAATAAATTAGTAGTAGAAAGAAAAACGTTAAAACATTACTTACCTGAAAAGGTGCCGACAAAGTGTTGCCGGAAGGGATGTTGCTGCGGGAAGTGAAGGGTGCCATCGGAAGGGAGGGTGCCGTGAGGTAGGGTTTCTAGAGAAGCTTTGGAGAAGAGAACGATCAATGTCAAGGTATCGAGTTGTATTTTTATGTCCTTCACTTCTTTTCTTTTTTTTTTTAATTAACAAACTGATTTTTTAAACACCTACATTGTAACCAGCACACAAGCCGCTACAAGTAATAAAAATACTCACTTTATAAAACAAAGGGAATTTTATGTCTACCAACCTTGGGATTTCATCTATTTCATAAACTTCCCCCGTATTTTGAAAGATTTTTACAAACGTACCCCTATTGTTAGATGAGAACAGTTAAGTGATGATGTCATCTCCCAAATATTAATTAAATACCCATAATACCCTTAATGAATGTGCTTGTACATATTTACCCCCATTTGTTTGTAGCCTTAATCCTGTTGATTAATTTTTCTCTCCTCTCTCACTCCTTCCTCTCGTTACCCTACTGGAGTCCCTTGCTATTGCCGGAGTAGCCCTCGGTGAACCCTTCCATTGCTCCCTTTATGGCTATCTTCTCCTTCCCTTCCTAGATAAGTTATTCCAAACTGCCCTTGTCCAAGCTTACACCCAAAGGTGTAAAAATCCTTTAAATGTCCAGTTTTTGTTTGTCACACCTTGTCTACTTGGAGCACTGCACTCTTTGTTATCCTATGATGAGGCTTCTTGGGTTTGACAGGCAGCTCTACTGGAGGAGCTGTTGCTGGCTCTTTCCCGTGAGATGGTGGCAGTCCATCCCAATGTTATCTCGATCAAAATGGAGGATTAGGTTTGAAAACGTTCCTTGTGTTTAAAATGGGGATTCTTAGATTCTAGGGTTTGGTTTTGGAAACTCAAACCAATTAAGGGATTCTCCAAGTAATTAACCCTGCAAAGCAATCATGGGTGGTTGTGAGGGATTAATGTACAACAATAGAAAGCAAAAAAGAAAATCACAGAACCAAATATAAAATCCATTTGAGGATAGAAGTGATGGAGTGACAGAGGGAGAAAGGGATAGAGGAAAATAGTGAGAACCGGAAAGGAGAGGTATAGACGGTGAGAAAGGGGGAGAAATGGAGAAGCTTGAACATGAACAAGTGCCAATGACCTTGTGGCATAAGGTGAGAATGAAGATGCCCAAGTTGGTGCTATAGAAGCAGGTGTTGAGATTGGTAGTGCTGGAGGTGGCTCCGTCGCTGACGATCGAGATCCATGGGGAGAGCGGTGGAGCAGAAGAAGTCGATATTTTCTTTTCTTTTCTTTTATTGGGCAAAATTGTCATTTACTTCCAAAACTAACGGAGTTAGTACTCAGGGGTACGAAAGTAATTTTTGAAATTCCAAGGGTAGTAGACATAATTGTTTAAAACCCTAGGGGTAGTAGATGTAAATTTCCCTAAAACAAAAAGTGGGCGCCGCCAAGTGATCTAGGCATCCCAAGGTGGAGCACTGTCTAGCTTGAAAAAACTGCTCGGACGCCTAGGTGACCCTTTGGCAACTAGTTTTGGCACACCAATGGTTAATGTCTCTTTGACCATATATCGATGTTCTAGATAATTCATAGTATTTAGTCGTATTCAAAAGAGACGTCAAACATAAAATCCATGGCGTTAAGTAGGAGAATATCGAGGGGACTCAGATCCAGTACCAATGGCATTTTGGTAAATTTTTTATCAAGTTTTTTAAATCAGTACAATTTATTAATACCCCATTGGAGAATGCAACATTCATACCCAAAAAAAAAAAAATTGGAGAATGCAACATTAATCTAACATGTGGCAAGCTGGGTGGAATCTCAATTGGATCCTACCCCTTCTCTATTGGTTCAACCCATTTATGTAGCATGTTTATTATTTGCCAGTCTTTTGGATTATATCCATTAGACAGGATCTTAATGAGAGATAAGATCTTGCATCAAGATATGGAAGATGATGCGTCAAGGAATCTCTTCTCTACATTTTTATGATTTGTCTATTTTAATAGCAACCAAATCACATTCTAAAAGGAAAATTAGAAACTAGTGTATGGAGATTGCTTAGAAGTTATACTTGTCATTGACCATACTCAGGATTTTCTCGCCTCAGAGAATAGATTCCATCATTGACAAAGAGCATCTACAGTTGCAACCCCTAAAGCGTAAGCTCGTCATAAAAAAACGCTGAATCTTTGGTAATGTATTGCAAGACGAGAAGCATTTTCAAATAACATCTTATAATTAAGGTTTGAGAAAATTTCATGAGAGATTAACACGATAACTGACTCCAGAACTAGGAAGGCAATTTACATCTATACATTTGTCACATTTTAAATGAATAAATTTGTTTTTTAAAAAAAAAAAAAGAAATCATCGAATGATCATCCACAAAATTAACAAATTAATGAAAAAACCTCTAACCTAACAAGCCATTGCATCATCAACCCATTTCCGGTGGTGATCATTTGGCGAGCATTTTCTTCAAACAAAATGAGAACTGTGTTGTTGGATTTGAATCCAAATCCCCTCACTGGGTATATCATCATGAACCACAAACAAAAGATAATATCCCGGAGGCGCAAGAATTGTCGAAGCCGGCGTATTTACTGTAACATCGTACACCCAATTGATCAATTTCTGATCATCTCCACCATCTACCATCAATGGCCCTTGAAATTTAACATTTCCACCACCCAACACTAACAACCTTTGATTCATAGAGAAAGCATGTGTTGTAAATGAAGGAGCCACCATTGTTACCCATATATTCTTCTCAATGATCTCCATAGTCTGCATTGTGAACCTCATTATCAGTTCTTGTCCATATAATAACTTAGTTTGTGACACCGGAGAGATAATGGTTGGCCGTACATTCAAAAACTCCGGTCCGAGATATTCCGGTGAGAATGCTTCCAAGCTTAACTCAGTTGGATAACGTACGTTAGTAAAGACATAATTGACATGAGGATTGCTTCCTCCCACAAGAACTCGACCATCACGAATTAATATTGCTGTGGAATGGTAGAGACGTGGAATGGTAGATGGGTTTTGGATTTGGAACCGAAACCCGGGTGGATTATCGGGTCGATATAGAACCGGGTTGAAAACTGGGTCATCAGCATTCTCCCACCCAGCAGTCCCTGTTCCGGCACCATTAATAATCAAGACCTGACCGTTTGGTAGTAAAGTCATGTCACCCATTACTCTTGCTAGAGGCATTGTCTCCATTGACCATATTGGATTCGGGTCAGTAATTCGAATCCTCCCACATGTATTTAGGGCTCCAATGAATATCTTTGTTCTATTATTTGCTTTCTCAAATGACCCTCTTGGAGCTCCACCACAGATGAGGATCTCAGCTTCAAGAGATGAGTTTTCCAAGTAGAGTGGGAGAAGAACAGATGAGCCTGTACTAGGGTAAGATCGAGGATCTCCTTCAGGGATCTCTGGAAATGTTTTTACAATAATGTTTTTGGTATAATCAAACAAGATTGATCGATTATTCGCGAAAATAAATAGGTTTCCATCCACATTTAAGTGAACAAAAGGGTAGAGATTGTTTTCTGAAATTAGGTCATTAGTTTGAGAAAGAAATGGTAAAGCAAAAACATAGTTGGTAGAATTAGATTTAGGGTAAAACTCATAATTGAATTGCCGGCGACCACCGATAACGATGATTCTGCCGTCCGGTAATAATTGAGTAGTAGCATACCATCTTCTTACATTAAGTGCTAATGGAATTTCTTCCCAATCACATCTTTGACATGGCCTGAAAATCCTAACGGCACGTTCACCTTCTTTGAATCCACCGGTTTGGATGAGACGACCATTCCATGAAACTACACCAGATGAGCAAAACACATTAGTTTGAACCATAAGTGGACGTATTGTATTAGTGAGAACATTGTATTCGGCTGAATGAGCAGTACAATCAAGCTTGATGGCTTGATCGTTTGTTCGGCATTTGCCGGCGGGTAACCGGAGATTTGAAATGCCGAAATCGGTGCGATCGAAGATGATAACTCGATCGTTATGGAGTAGTTGCATGTGCATTGCTGATATTCCAATGGTATTTTGTGTTAGGTTCCATTGGCCTCCTGGAGTTGCTTGGATTAGTTGAAGAAGAGAAAGGAAGAAGAAGAATAAGAAGAGGGGAGGAGCCATGCATGAAGATTGCTTGCTGGTACGTACATGGAAAATAGAATAGAGAGATGCATGGAATGGAATTATATAGAAATGTTAATTAAGGTGCTTGGGTAGGGGTAAGGCGATCAATGTGCATCGCCTTGTGTCTGCGTAACACTATAAAACGAGCAGCCCGCACCGTAGAAGATCTGGATCCTTTTGTAAAATATTTAAACCGCTAATTGTGCAACGGAATAGGAAACTGAATTGAAAAGGAGTTTACCTACACCACGTAAAAAAAGATTTCTTTTCAAAATGAGAAGATGGTTTTCAAGTATTCCAAGTGGAAGTGTTGTGAGCATTTTTGGGTCGTTTTTCTTGATTGTGGTGGACACTCGTCCTATATTATTAACGGTATGAGATTCTAATTGGGAGGATTGTGGTGGACAGTCGTCCTATATTATTAACGGTATGAGATTCTAATTGGGAGGATTGTGGTGGACACTACTCGTCCTTAATCTGAGAGGATCTTTTTCCTTCTAATTGAGCAAAATGAATTTGGAATCAAAAGAGAGAGAGAGAGAGAGAGAGAGAGAGAGAGAGAGAGAGAGAGAGAGAGAGAGAGAGAGAGAGAGGGGTAGGTTTTGTACATAAACAGTGTGGGAGAGTTTCCTACATAAATAGACTGTGTGGGAAACCATCCCCACGAGGACCTATAAGGTTTTGTACATAAATAGTGTGGGAATAAGATAAGGAGTTTCCTACATAAATAGACTATGTGGGGACCCATAAATTGAGATTTGAGAGTTGTATTGATAGGGAAATTTTCCCATTAGCTACGTATCAAATTTAGTGGTCCATCTCAAACCTTTCTATAGTTGAAGCCTCGAAATAGGAGCATGCAGAAATACCACCCGGCCTGCCTCCCATGAAATCAAAAGGTGCATCTATGTTGTTGCCTCTGTGTGCACTCTCATGGGCTTTGCACTGGTGCAAGCGCTACACGATCAGACAATGTGATCTTTTACCCTTGTGTGTTTATCAATTTATATAGGGATGTAAACGGACCAGATGCGGATCAGATGTGATTGGATCCGGATATTCCCTGTACAGATACGGATACGGATATCTCTAAATAGATACAGATGCAAATCGAATTTGGATTTTTGACTATCTGTTTACATCTTTGATTGTGTAACTCAGACCTTCCTTCCCCCAACGGGTATGGTTCATTTCAATCCATGTTTTAGTCTCATAATTCTCATTTCCTCGTTCTTTAGAACCTGTTGAATCTTAAAAAAACCCTCTACATCTATTTACACCCTAAAATTACAACTGACCGATAAAGGTAGACCGATCACATTTGGAGGATATAAAGATCGATCATCAGAGTAGAACCTTTAAACAATCGGTGAACAAGGATGTTCTTCGCACAAAGTAAGAACGTCAGGAGACTGGGACGGTTACAGCCACAGAGTGCCTACGGTTAGGGGCCATTATCACAGTGGAAACCATCCAAATAGAACGTGACCCCCAAACGGTTTTACAACCGTTAAGAGATGTTGCAATTGGGAAAGCACGTAATGGAGGCTTTTTCTCCATAAGTATAAAAGCCCTAATTTCAGAAGAGGGAGTGATCTCTCGATCAACAAACAACCCTTCAACTTTCGTATCTTTTATTTTTCTTTCTGCATTTACATTTCCTTTAGCGTAAATCTCTTCTCCCCCAGATCCTTGTGATCATTATCTCTTTCTCTCCCTTATCAAGTTTTTCTGTAATTTTCTGTAATAGCAGTACTTCCTTTGGATGTACTTTTACCAGGAGTCAATAGAGGATCTCGATTTCTTTTCCCTACTATCATTTTTTGTGATTTTTCTCTTTTCCTACGATTATTGCAATTTGGTCTTTATTCTAAAAAGTCCTTGAAGCAATCGAGGCAGAAGGGTAATCCACATAGCCTGATAGAAGTCAGAGGTTGTGAAACTTCTCTTACATTGAGTCTTGAAGACTCTGGCATACCCACGCTCTTCACTATTACTGTTTTCTTAAGTAGACTGATCCTACGGTCTACCGATTGTTTGAGAGATCCGGAAGAAGAGCCAAACAACATCATTAGTTGGATATCTATTCAAATTGAATAATTTTTTTCCGGATTATTTGAATAAATTTTGATACCTTAAACGAATACATATGTGAATCGAATTCAGATTTTTGGGTACCCGTTTACATCCCTAAATTTATTAGCTCATTTCAAACCATGTGAACTTCTTTCTCCATTTTTAAACCATCATTTTTAAATAGTTCTAATAATATAACAATAATAATTTTTTTTTTTGTAGCAACATGAGCAACTTTATTAAGATCAATGTGAATTACACACGGATGGAGTTGAACATAACTCCTGGATCCATGGATCGGAATTTGGCCAAATTGTTGTGCACGTTGCCAACAAAACACCTTCCTCGCCAGAGAGTTAGCTAAACTATTAACCTCCCTTGGAACATATGAAAATGAACAAGAAGTAAAATAGGACGACAAATGGAATATATCATCCACTATAGGTTTTACTTCTAAAGGTGGATCACAGAACCCACGTTGAAGATAAGACACCAAATTAATCTCTATGATCTGCCTCCACCAGCAAATGCTCATATCCTTCAGAAATGCCTTCTAACAACGCTGAACGAATAGACATGACTTCACCAACAAGGACCGATGTGAAAGAACTTGGCATAGAGACAGCATGAAGAGAATCCCCAATAGAATTCCTAAAAATAAATCCAAGATCACTGCTGCTTGTTCCTTGGCAGAAGCTTGCATCACAATTCACCTTGATATACCATTGTGGTGGTGTCCATTTTGAATCGTGTGATAAAGCATGGCAATCCAAAACAGAATTTGAAGTGGAAGTTGGTAAAACAATACCATTTAGGAATTCCCGATGAGCATTAGTAGCCACACGAATAACTTCCTCAGGTCGTCAATCTTTTCGCCAAAAAATATGATCACATTGTGCAATCCATATATACCAAAGTGAAAAAGAGCAAAGAGATGTACGTTGGTGTTTTCGTTCCTTGCCAAGAGTAGAAAAGGAACTCCAATTCAACAAAAAGCTTGAAATATGCTGATCTCCCGATGAAGAGGAAATATATCCCAATCCACTACCAAACCAAACCGTCTTCGCAAAACCGCGTCCAACAAGAATATGGAAAATAGTTTCCTCACCTCCACAATGATTGCATAGTGGATCAATGTTGCAAGACCTGCGCCTTAATGCATCTCCTATAGTAAGCCCATCAGCACAACATCTCCATAAGATCGCTGGATATTAGGAAGAGTTTTGCATGACCAAATGCTCTTCCAAACAGCATTTGGAATTCTGATTCTGGTTAATAATAAAGAAGTAGATGTCTGCTGCCTCCTCACTTGCTCTTTGATTAGTTAACAAATAATAAACACTCTTCACCGAATAAATACCATTCTTTGCTGCCACCCACACAAACTTACAATCCAGATCTTCTACTGCGTGCCTGCCCTTAGCGGCCTGAGCGGCACACAAATAAGGTGAGGCGCAATGACCGCCTTACCCTTGCCCGAGCGTCTTGCCCGAGCTGGGGTAAGGTGGCCATTGCACCTCACCTTATTTGTGCGCCGCTCAGGCCGCTACGGGCAGTGCGCCGTAGAGGATCAGGATCCCACCAACTTATCACCACCAGGAAAAAGACGAAGATTAATCTTCAAAATCTTTTCCACTTCAACCGGAAAGAAATAGAGATCATGTAGATCTCTTTTCCAACTCATATTACCACTGTCGATAAAATCAACAACCTTACATAGAGCAGGACATATAAATTTAGATGTTGCAGACATATAACTCACAGCTCCAGATAACCAAGGATCATTCTTGGATCAATAGAAGATCCATCTCGAAACACCCATCCAAAGCCTTTAGATAAAACTTCTTTGCCAACCATAATGCTATGCCACCTTCAACTAGGATCATGTCCTGTAGCAGAAGATATGAAATCTAACCTTCATAGCAAACAATTGGAATTATTCCAAAGTTTTTTTTTTTTTTTTTTTTTTTGGTAAATGCTGTTTTTGAGAGGAGTGCAAAGAAATTTGAGTAATAATAATACCATGCAATTTGAGTTTATGATAGAAAAATTAACTCATACGGGTGAAATGGGCGGTCCTTGTGGGAATGGCTTCTCATCTATTAATTGGTGTACGAATGTACGAAACCACCTCGCTATTTTGCTTTAGAAACCGTATTTTTGGTAAACTTAAGTTTTAGAAACTAAAATGCTTGAAATACAAGCAATAGCCACTTTTCGTTGGCTCTCAAAATATCTCAATTTTAGTTTGGGAGATTGGTGCTGCAACGGTTATTGTGCCTGGTTCTATAAAAATATAAAAAATAAAACTAGTGACATGGCTGTTCATATTTTCCACGTGGGAGCACATTTGATTCTTAAAATGTCCATATATGAATGCGGATCGAATACAGATTTTCAAATATCTATCAACAGCCTTACATTCGTAAGACTGATTTTATTCCTATTAGAAACAAACCCCTATAGGGTTTTAATATAAATCTCAAAATACCCTCGCACCTATCCTTCAGCCCGCGTCAAATGGATTCCTATTCATCGTGGTTGAAGAAAACTCAGGTCGTCTTGTTATTATTACCAAGAATCTCCATTATAGATTTATGGGCTGATGTTCTTTGTGCCATGGTGCAACTTGCGCCCGGACACATGGGCTTGCCATTTAGGGGGGCAAGGTGGTCATTTTGCCCACCCCCATGTGTCTGGCGCAGCCTGCACCCCCAGCATAGAGAATATTTGGCCTAGATTTATATGCATGCATAGATTTGATCCCTAACCGTAACCTCCCCCCCACACCCCCAAACGGAACTTGCCCTCTTAGGTACTTCATCCGAGTAGAAATGAGGCACACAAGAGCCACTGGCACATCGATGCCAACCTGGGAAGTGATCTGCTAAGTCAGGTTTTTCCAGCGGCCTAACGAGTGAGCAACCCGTTCCTGTCGAGTTTTCCAGCGACCTATCGATACCAGAATAAGTACCTGTGGACCCAAAAGGGAAGGACCTTTCCTTTACCTCTGGGGGTAGGAAAATCATGATCGGGATAGCGGACCCAAAGCTATGGAACTCGGGTGAGTCTTTTGTCGAAATGGAATGGCCTTATTCTTTTTATTTATTATTTTAATTTTTGAACCATAACATATAGTATGCCCGGCCTGAATCAGCATATTTTGTGTTTTACTCCCATATCTCTTCCTCAACAGGTGTTTTAGCAAAACTCCGTCATATCTCTTCCTCAAATAGAATAGCTCTTGGTTAAGGAAAGCTACACCCGTTGAGGTCAAAAGATCTAAAGATATCTTTGAGCAAGATTCCTTTTTTTCTTCTCACTGTGCTATTGTGAAAGAACCTAGTATTCTTATTTAATCCAATCACAGTTTCAGCTCTTCAATAATTAAATTGCAAAAGAACTTCGATGTCTATAGTAAGGTTTAAGAATATTCCCGAAATGCATAAGAAGTTTTGGAAACTTAATTTGATTTGGGAAAGCTAAGAAAATTTTAATGATATCTTAAACGAAACCTCTATCAGTTACAAGCAAACTTGAAACCCATCCATAATAGTAGGAGGAGGGAGGAGCCCCATGGTTGAAGGAACTGTAATGTGGTGCAAAAAATGGACAAAGTTCTCTTTTAATGCCAATGATATGTTAGATGAAAGCTGCGATTTTACTGAAACAGACAACTCGAAGTCGATGTAATCTACTTATTCTATTTCCTTTCAAGCAATGAAATCGAACAGGTCTCATGGAAAAACCAAGGCCATGGTCTTTTCATGAAAATATTGAAATTTCAATGACATATACAACTAATCTTAAAATTACATGCGGTAACTTAATGTATGCAATAGAATCAATTGGTTTTTAAAGCAAGTGCCATCAGCTTCCAGTGATCTTTCAGCAGCAAATGAGATTTTTCTTGGTGGGTTGTACTTGAGGCTAAACCAATCAATGTCATCTTGCTTTAAAATAAGTCCTAAGGAGGAACACTGCCTGAGATACCTGCACGTACTCTTAACGTTTCTGTTCTCTTACTTCTCTCCATAACCTCCACTAGCCACTCTATACCATCTTTGATCCCAGTTCTGCAATTGAAATTCCAAAAACTTTTACTTCAAACATTAAGCCAAAAAATTTCAACTTGCAAGAGTAAAACACTTTTTTGGTTTTGGGGGGGGGGGGGGGAAGAGAGATTTTCCCATTCTTGGTCAGGTAATGAGTCAGGTAATGAGGCAATGGAATTTTCTTTAGACTCTTAATTTACCCATCATATGCTGAAACAGCTTCAAACATGAACAGCCTTTTGTCCAACTCCTTGAGGTCCAAATACCTCGACAATTCTTCTGCTGACACGGCTCCACCAAGATCCTGCAATCAAATTGCAACATACCAAGGTGAAAGTTCTATGTCAGACACACGCGCGCAGAGAGAGAGAGAGAGAAGGGAAAATAAATCGGCACTCAACATTTCAGAGCTTGCTCTCACAACAAAATAAAGCATAGTACACATTTATGATGTGACATCTACAATGGAGTATTAGGAATGGGTGTTGAGGAATAATATTACTACTTCTGGGCATGAAAGGGATAAAAAGAAGAAGAAACAACTGCATCACCTGCTTGTTTGCTAGTATCAACAGAGGGGCTCCTTGTAAATCTGGGTGACGTAGTACCTTTTCTGATGAGTAAATTCAAGGTATCACAGCAACCAAATAATATCAATTCGAAGTTCTTATACCAACAGCATTAAGTCATCATTAAAGGAATGGACCTCCATTAGGTAATTGAACATTACTGACCGAGGGCTGATTTCGAATCCTCAAAGCGTGAGGGGCAAGCAGCATCAATTACATATATTACAGCATGTGCCTCTTCATAGTACTTTTCCCAAATTGTTCGAAGACCAATCTGCCAACACAATTAGCAATTCACAGTGTCAGACCTTCAAAAAGAAATTGAGAATCAACTGCTAAGCCAATTTACAACATAGTTGTCAAAGCGGCAAGGCAACCTAAGGCGGCAGAGTAGGCAACCAGGGTGCCTAAGCGCTTAGGCGACCAAGGGGCCCAAGTGTTATTTTCTATTTCCCCTCTTTCCTAACATTATTTAGTATGCTACAATATGTATTTTATATCATCAAAAATCAACAGTAAGCCACATCAAGTCATAAAAATTCAATATTAAGCAACATCAAGTCATAAAAAATCAACATTAAGTCATATTCAGTAATAAAAAATCAATATTAAGCTACATAAAGTCATCAAATTTCAACATAGAACTAGAAGACAGCAGAATTGAAGAAGCAAGCTATTGGTAGTTTGAAACAATCAAAACATACATTTGGTTTATATTGTTCTTAAAAAATATGATCTCATTAATAAGTAATTAAACTGCTCTCGATTTAGAGAAATGTTCTTGTTCCCTAAGAAGTTTAACTGATCAAATGATTTTATTTTTACATGAGACTTTTTGTATTAGATAGAACACAAAACCAGCTTTCCAACAAATCCAAGATTGTTTAAATCTGATTTATATTGAAGGAGTTATGTTCCGGTCAAAATTTATTTGGTATGCGAGAATGCTGTCAAAATCACTCTAAATGAAAATATTTTTTTTTAAATATCAAAATAAATGAATATTTTACCGTACTTTGGGTTTTTAACAATGTTTTACCATACAGGATTAATGGATTTTTTAGATTTGAGAAAAACCCCAGCATTAGAAAGTTGAAAATTTCACCTACCGCCAAAAATCCAGTTTTTGTTCTTGACTAGGGGGTTGACTTTTTATCCTTTTGGCATTTTATTTTTTAACTATTTTTAATTGAATTCAAATAGGGGTATTTGCTTATTTATGAATAATATCTTTAAGTAAATGAATTTAATTAAATGTTATTTGGCATAAATAAGTGCCAGAACCGAGTCAGGTACCAATTACACCAGTGCAAGGCGCCCTGCACTAAGGCGGCAGTCGCCTAGGCCCCTAGAGATCCTTCGGGACGCCTAGACGGCACCTAGGCGATGCCTTGACAACTATGATTTACAATGTATTAAGGTGCTTCTGAGTTCTGAGTGCCATGATACCTAAAGATAACAGCTTGAATATTGCCAAGGAAAAAAAAAAAAAAAGATACAAAGCATTTTCACTAATGGCTAAGATTGCTTTCTTCTGTTCTATTATTTATTTGTCTTTTCTGAGACCATAACTTCAAATTTTTAGTGCTATTGTCGTCTCCAAATTGACTAAGAGTAATTGTTCAGGTGAATATGAAAACCAAATAGTCGATGGGCAATGCAGTTGATGCAAATGCGCGTTCCAAAATCCTACTTTGGGATCGCTATGCGGTCACCCAAACAATAAAAACAATATTATAAGTATTGGCAATTTGGTGAATATTGTGAACAGTATTGAGTTCCTTTTCGGAGAGGAAATCGAATTCAGGATTCAAACTGAGAATAAGTACTGAAGGGAAGGGTATTTGTAGAAATTTAATCAATATGGGACTAAACAACAACAACAACAAACCCAACTTTATCCCAACTAAATGGGGTCGGCTACATGGATCCAGTCAAAACAATGTAGGGAATACTAAGGTCTAACAAAAAGGGAATGAAGACATGAGAAAAGAGGGGTGGGGGAGAGATGAGAGAAGAAAAATGGGAAAAGACAACAACAACAACAAACTCAGTCCTCCAATAAGCTCTATCCGAGGTCATACTTGGAACAAGACCTAAACTATGCATGTCCTTCCTCACAACTTCTTCTATGGTCATTTTAGGCCTGCCCCTAGCTCTTTTAGCTCTTTTTATCAGGATCATATCACTCCTTACTGGGGCATCCCTAGGCCTCTGTTGAACATAACCAAACCACCTCAAACGACTCTCCTGGAGCTTGTCACCGATCAGGGCAATTCCCAAGTCAGCTCTTATATGTTCATTCATTACTTTGTCCTTCCTAGTTTTTCCACACATCCATCTTAACATCCTCATCTCTACTACACATAGCTTTTCAATATGACATTTCTTAACTACCCAACATTCTACCTTGTACATCATAGCCGGTCGTACAACAGTCCTATAGAACTTTCTTTTAAACTTTAAAGGAATACGCCAGTCACACAGCACTCTGGATGCACCTCTCCACTTTAATCATCCCACTTTAATTCTCTAAGAAACATCCTCCTCTATGTCACCTTTTTTCTTTATGATTGACCTCAGATATCTAAAATAGTCACTTTGCAGTATCTCTCGTTCCTCAATTCGCACTATGTCAGTATCCGTCATAGTGTGACTAAGATTACACATCATATTTTCCGTCTTCGTTCTACTAATCTTAAATCCTCTAGTTTCCAAGGTTGATCTCCATAACTCTAACTTCACGTTAATCCCTGCTTTTGTCTCATCCACCAAAACAATATGGGAATAAATATAACCAATGTTAGAGGATGAGGGCTATTCTATAATTTTAACAAGTAGCCTCTTCTTCACCCAAGACACGACTACCAAACCAGTAGTAACCGAGAACCACTCCAAGAGAGAAATCTCTCTCATTCAACCATGGATTGACCTGAGCTTCCTAGGGCTGATTTGTGACTACCAGCCCTATTAAAACAATATAACAGATCCAAATGTTGAAAGCAATGCAATAATATTAAGCTGGTTTTTTTGGTAAAAACGAAACCACTCCTGAGTTCTGAGTTATAACTCTCAAGGGGTTAGTTTTCACTGAAGAAAACTCTGCAGCTTAGGTCACCTATACCAGAGGTACTCACATCCAAAGTATTACGGAAAAAGAAGAAGGGATAAGGGAGATCTAACTCAACGCATAGGGCTGCAAGAACCACCAGTACAGAACAGGAACAGGAAAGGAATAGAAGAAGACTAAGAAGAACTGAAGAGGAATATAAGAGAGTAAATGAGCAATCGATCTAGGGAAAGAGGGGAGAGAACCCACAGCCAACAGGCTGTCCAGGCCACGCAGGCACACTCAAACAAAACTCAATTTCAATATTCCATTCTATATTCTCCATCCCCGGTTACATGCCAATATATAAAGATAAAATTCCTAATTACATAATAAAATAGAGATAGAACGCAACATGAAACAAATCTCCTACATATTCTATTTTCTATAGAATAAAGATTAAGAGATAACCCAAATAAATAATAAACCCCTAAATATCCTACTGGACCAAAACTAATATTTGGACCCGGTTCTCAGTCTGGGCTTCCAATCGGGTTCGTGCCAGTCCACGGAAGCACTACTGCATCAACAGTTCAAGGGTCTAAAAAGAATCTAGTCCCAAAAGTATTGCTAACAATCCAAGATCAATGTAGGATCAATAGACACAATATTTGGACAGAATAGAGGTATGAAAGGAGAAATTAGACCAGTAATAATCCAACGATCAGATTTCAGAAACTGATGAAACAAATTTAACAGAATTCAGAATTAGATCTGAATTACTGAAAAATCAACCAGTATTATCAGTTCAATGTGAAGAAAAGAAGAGAAAGAATAAAAGAAATCAGGGAAAGAAAAAGAATACAAGGGGATAGAAGAGATGGCACCTGATTTGCAGTAAAATTCAGAACTAAAAGACAAAGAAGAGAAGAAAAGAAACCGAACAGCTCGGGAAAACTAATCCTATGTCAGCTAAAAAACTTTTGAAAAAAAAAAACAATTCTATTACTTAAATCGTGTCTAATTGATGGGGGTGAATATATATATATATAATCTTTTAAATTGTCTAAATGGACTCATAAAAGGACTCCTAATTAATAGGCTCATAACAAAACCCTGAACTTTCTTATAAGTATCCTAATCTAACTCAAATACTTATAACTTAGAAGTCAAGACATCTTTTAAATTGTCTAAATTGACTCATAAAAGGACTCCTAATTGATAGGCTCATAACAAAACCCTGAACTTTCTTATAAGTATCCTAATCTAACTCAAATACTTGTAACTTAGAAGTCAAGACACTTTTTACTACTGTTCTCCTGTCAAGACCTCACCCCCCCCCCCCCACACCCCACCTTATGGGCTTATTATTTAGGCCAGCTACAAGATTCACCACAAAAACAAGTGAAACAAGGCCCAAAAAAACCATCCATGACCCACAATAAGGTCTTTCTAAGCCCAATTGAGCAGTTTTCACTACATCGATTCCCCCGATGTTGGAAAAGGCTTGTCCACGAGTTTTAAAGTATGGGAGAATGTTTTTTTCTCACAAATAACTCAAACAGATTCAGTGATTGTCAGATTCTTGACGATAAAATCCATTGGTGAAGAATAAATTCCACGAGTTTGATCTTTATAGGGATGATCTAGATTTGCTCTTCTTCAACAGAATTTTCCATGGAAGTCTCTTTATCTTTGATCCCAATCATGAGCTCCTCTTGAGGATCTTCATCTTCAAAGGCTTCCTCGATCAACTCACCTTCAGCACATGGGTTTAGTGTTTCAAGATCTCAATAAATATTCTGTTACACTCTTGAATCTCTTCACTGGAAGCAATCAAACTTCCAAAAGTGGCACTCAACCCTTTTAATGTACTCGTCATGTTTTTAGACCTCATAAAGGCGACAAGTAACAAATCACGGATTTGTTGAAACTCCATGATGACTATCCGTTTGGCTCTGGTTTTGGCTCTAACACCAATTAATGCAGTTCAAGGTCATGGAAAGAATTTAGAGCCAAATAAACTGCCAACAGTCCAAGATCGATGTAGGATCAATAGACACAATATTTGGACAAAACAGAGGAATGATGGGAGAAATTAGACCAGTAAGAATCTAATGATCAGATTTCAGAAATTGATGAAATGAGTTTAAACAGAATTTAGAAAGATAGATCTGAATTTCAGAAGCCTAAAAATATGTTGGGGAGATGGCAGTTGGTTTTGTCATTGTCGTCAACACTGTCAGGATCAACACACTCACACATTGTCATGGTGCTCAACACAGTCAGTGACAGACACACTCACACAGTGGTCACAACTGTTGCTGAGAAAGAGTCATTGGTGGATGACCAGTGTGGAGTATGGACAATGCTTCAGTGTCAGCAGACAGATGGCAGTGTCAGAGCAGCTGTGGAGACCAGCAGTCAGTTTAAGTGAGATGACCGAGTTGGCACAGAGAGATTCACAGTGAGATGGCACAATGAGGATAGGGTGACAGGGGCACTGATGTGGCAAAACAGAGTACAGTGGCAGTGCAGTAACAGTGGGAGCTGGCAGGTTGGTAGTGCAGATATGACAGTATAGTGGCAGTGATGTGTACCAGTGCAAATGTGGCAGTACAGGTGTGTACTGGTGTACAGATGTATCAGTGTTTACAGAGTGATGTGGTAGTGCTGGAAGTGTCAAACAGTGATTTGGCAGTGAAAACAGGAAATGTGGCACTGAGAACAGGACATGTGTCACTTTGGTAATGTTACAAAGGTATCCGGGCATATGTGGCAGTGTTTGGCAGTGTATTACAGCATTATTCAGTGATTGGCAGTATGCGGCAGCATTGGGTGAAGAGCACATGTACTTTGAACGGCAATTTCATAGGTCCGCACTGATGTGTCAATTTTGGAGCCAATTTGAGTAGGCCAAATGGCAGATTTGGAAGGAGCAATGTTCTTAGAAGTTGTAGTGTGTCGAGTCTACTTATCAACACAACTAGAATCGCATCAATCCGATTCCATAGGCGAAGTTATAGCGATTTCCGTATCATCGCGCAAAGAAGAAGCAAAATGGGAGAGTTTGGAAAAGTTTGTATCATTTTGAGGTGCATTCTGCCAGTTTTTCTTGAGAATGCATGTGTCATGACGCACACATTTGTCAAGAAGCATTTGGGTTTACATTTTATAAAAAAAAACTCATTAAAATGGAGTAGATGTGCGAAGATTCCATTCTAGGTAGTTCTATTGGCCGGGTGTACTGAGAATCTATATGCGCACATGCACTGTAGCATTGTTAAAGGATGATCCAATGACTCTGGGGGTTGATCCTGATCTATCGGTGGAGATTGAGGCACGCTACAGGCGTGGATTGTTGACGCGGTAGATGTCATCGCGAGCGTTATGAGTGGTCAGGTGTATAGATATTATCTATGCGAGTACTCACAGAAGCGTCACCTAGAGCCAAGGCGATGATCAACCGACTCCCATCATGCCACGTTGCTTGGATTCGGATCGAATGGACAAGGTCAAGACGTGGATGAGGCCGACGGGGTTGATTCCATCGCGGGCCTCTCTATTGGTTAGGTGCATGTAGACTCTGTATACACGTGTACACGGAAACGAGTCCTGGATTGAGGCGCTAATCCCAGTTTCATACATGCCGACTACAACAGATCCGATTCCACTTCGATAGATGTCATTGGCCACGCCCTTTTTATAGATGCCGCGATGGAGAACATTCCAATGCGAGGCCGTGCTTTCACCTGCGCTTTCAACGTTTTGATCCAACAGACCTTGTTCTAGCTGCGGTTCTAAAGAGAGATTCTATGCTCCGCATCCTATGCGCCTAGAAAGATTTCAAACCACTGGTCCCTGTGCTCCTCGCATTCACCTAACGCGATCTGATCAATTGGACAGCGATAATTGAGCCTGCAGTTTTGAAGAGCAATCCAATGGCTCCCATTCATGCTGCCGGTTAGATCTGATCTAGTATTTTCCATGTACTCTTACGCCGCCCAAAAGATCCCATTTGATAGGCTCCTGTACTCCCCACTTTGCCATGATGAGATCTGACAGATCCAACGGCCAGATTTCCACCCTCCCTTTTGAGGGCAGATCTGATGGGCTAGGAGTGAATCGTCGATCCATGACAGTCCATATTGTCAAGAGATTCCAATCTAAGGCCATCTAGGTCTTCCCCCTTTTGCTGATCTGACAATCGGACTTCAAACTGACTTTTTGTACTCATTTTAAGTCCTTTTGAGGTCCAGTTTTTTGCAGTATTCTCCAAATTCGTAGAAGAACGTGAAAATCTGCAAAAAGAGAAGAGAAAGTGCGGAGAAGAGGGCTTAAATGCTAAATCTTTGATTTGGGTGATTATGGCTGCTACTTTGATGTTGTGAGCGCGTTCAAGGTGACATTGGTGCATGAAAGAAGCAATACATTGTGGGATTACACAGGGTGAATGATGTAGATCCTGGTCAGAAGAAGAAGCAGGAAAATCAGACCAAGCTGGCCCTTCGAACCAGGTCCTTTTGGGCCAGAACTGGACCAGCTCGAGCCAGCCCAGCAGGGCTCCTAGACTTCCCAAAGATGCTCCACGAATTTGACAGCCTTTTCCCTTGTCCAGTCAACTAGGACTGCTGCACCTTAGTTTCTATTTTCATGATTGGGTTCATCCCTCTAGTAATTGAATGGACCGGTTTGTAGACATGAAAAAGTAAAAGTAAGAACTCAACGGGACCCTACCTCTCGAATCAGACAAAGAGAGGTAGGGTCCTGTTGAGTTCTTACTCTTCCAGTGAGACTTGGATCAATCTCACTACCTCTTTCTGCATTGTTTACTAAAATGGTGATCTCATTATTGCCTATTCTAGCAAAACCACCCATTAGAGCCATCGTTAACCATTGATCCTTAAGGCGTATTCTCAAAACACCTATATCTACTGCTGTGGCAATGGGGGCATGATTGGGTAATACGCCAATTTGGCCACTATTAGTAGATAAAATGATTTCTTTCACTTCTGAATCCCACACAATTTGCACGAATCTTGGCGATCTTCTCTATCTAATGAATGGAAAGTCCGCTTTGAAATCGTCCGCCCTGCACCCACCCCCCAAGTATATGCTTCAACAGGAATCAAACAAGGGTAGATTGATACAATAGAAACCTATGGTAAAATGCCCGCCCGTAACCCAGTAGATAAAGTACATTACATAGTCCGTTTTAGGGATTGGCGGATTGGTTGAAATTGAAACCATTTAGGTTGAAAGCCATGGTGCTAATACCTAAAGCAGTGAACCAGATACCTACTACAAGCCAAGCAGCTAGGAAGAAATGTAAAGAACGAGAATTGTTGAAACTAGCATATTGGAAGATCAATCGGCCAAAATAACCATGAGTAGCTACGATATTATAAGTTTCTTCCTCTTGACCGAATCTGTAACCTTTGCAGCCTTTAGTAGTTACTAAATTTACTAGTTTCTAATTTTGTTCCTTGCATGTTTGCTGAATTATAAAGCCTTAGTAGTTTCTAATTTTAGTTACCTTCTATTTTAGTTAGGTTTTAGTAGTTTCCTATTTCCCTAGTTTCTATTTTCAGATTAATTTCTATTTTATAAAGTTTCTATTTTTATTGTAAGCTTGCCTAAGCTATTAATAGTAATAGGCCCCCTATGGTAACGAAGGAACAGATTTTTTGAAGAATAGAATTTTAGGCCATGTTAGCCATCAATTATGGGAGAATATTCTTGTTTCAACAGCTGGGATAGCTGCGGGTGAGAGACCAAGGCTGAGAAAGCCATTTCCCTACCCCCTTTCTTCAATCTTTTTCTCCTATCTTCTCCCTGTTCTGCTCGATCTCCTTTAGTATTGCTTCTACTGTTTGTGACTGCAACAATTCATTAAGAACTCAACCAGAAGATCAGAATCCATCCTCACTTTATACCAAAGGCTGCTCCTGCTACTACCAATCGATTGAAGGGTGCTGCTGCTACTTTTGAGTCCCATATCTTCACAACCTTCCATCAGAATCTGTTGAGATTTGGAGAGCAGAACCACACCACCAAGAGCTCCACTCGACCCCAGTTTCAGCCACTGTTGCCGGCTGGTTTGGCCTGTAGGCCGTAACCTACTATTTTGGTGTCACCCTCATATCTCTCAACTCAACCCTCAGAACTAAGTGAGATTTTCAGCAGTGCTTCTCCCCCATACAAGCACCACTCAACCAGAGTTTGGTTGCATTCCACTAGCTGGTTTGATTTTTACACTCGCTTTCGTACTTTCTAATTTCATGACCTTTTGGATACTTGTGTTCTGACCATTCGAATCAACCTAGTTTGGAGACTTGATTCAGCCTATCAAGGCCTGTACTTGATCCCTATTACAGCCCCTGTTCTTGGCTGTAAACTCTGAGTTCTAGTTGAACCCTAAAGCCTAATTTTGGCCCTAGTGTGCACCCTGCTGCTGGGGTTCTTTGCTAGTTGTTTGCATGACTATTGTAGGTTATTTGGGGCTAGGTTAACCCTAATCTAGTCTTACATTAGTGAGGTAATCCAAACTTGAAAATCCAAAGTTCATGGTGGTGATAGGGTTTTGGTGATTAAGATGGCTACCTTGAAGACAGTAGCAAGTGCACATTGATCTCTATGCTTCAAAGAGTCAGCCGGTTGTGGGATTACAAAAGTTGAGGTAATCCACATTTAGAAAATCCCTATTTGTTGTGTATTTGACTGTAGGCTACATGTTTGGGAAAATGCCTTAGTCAATACTTGTTATGTAATTGAGGAATTTGTATTTCAATTGTTTGCAATTGACTATGCTTGTATTTGGGGCATTCATATAAGCCCATCATTATCTGTATCGGGGTGCTCCAGTTGGAGCTAGACACTAACAGGGGTTGTAGCTCCTTGACTGATTTAGCAGTGTGTGTTGTAGCACCCTCACAGTTATAGCTGTGTAAACTGAGGGTTGTAGCTCCCTGTAGTAATGTTGCAAAATCATGGAGAGTATCGAGCAATATGCGAGGCCCAACTAGGGATTGCTCTGTATATGTAGGCACACTACCGAACCACGTACATCTTGTGTTGTGTGGTTGTGCTATTTTTGTTGTGGATATTGGAGTGTTGTGTATGGTTGCAAGATGGGTGTGCACTACCTGGTATACCTGGCCACATAGTGGTTGCAAGATGGGTGTGCACACGACTGTGTAATTGGTAAAATTGGAATTGCCCCAGCCAATTAGTGTTCGTGACAGAACTCGGTCCCAACAGTGTGGTGGTCAACAGAGTAGACTGAGTAGTGTTGGGAGTACCAGTACTCAGGGGAGTGCCATCAGTATAGTGAACACCAAGTGGGTGTGTAGGGAAATATGTTGAGACTTGGGCGAGAATTTTTGAGAACTTGATTCAAACCCCCTCTCAGTGTCAACTGGGAATAACATAATCAACCAATAATATGAGATCAATGTGAAGAAACGAAGAGATAGATTATAAGAAGCCAGGAAAAGAAGAAGAAGAGCGAGTAGAAGAGATAGCAACTGATTTGCAATTGAATCCATAAATAAATGAAGAGAAGAAAAGTAACCAGACAGATCTGGAAGAGCAGCCCCAGGCATACTTGTTTAATTCGCCGAATAATTAGTGAATTATTCGGCCGTATATGACTTTTTCCAAAATAGGAAAAGTTGTGACTTCTAAACACAGCCGAATTCGGCATCCAGGGGTCACGGACCGAGCATAGAACTCTGTTCAATAAGTGGAATGCAATGTAAAACTGAAGGCGGTAAATAACTAAAAAAAAAACATCAAAACATGAATAGAATTATAATCAAATTTCTTTAGGTCGGACATTAGATATTTACCTAAACCAGTAGGTCCTTGAGCGGATCCCACGTTAACCCCAAGACATTGGTCTCTAAATAGAAAAGTAAATGCTTGAGCTTGAGAAGCTTCTGGCCCAGTGGGACCGTAAAACTCACTAAGATAAGCAGTTTTATTAAACCAGACAAAGCAACAAGCGATGAAATCAAAGACAGATAAAGCACCTAAACTACAAGACAAGTAAGCCTCTCCAGACCATACAAGTGCACAGCGAGCCCATGCAAAGGGTTTGGTTAGGATATGTCAGATTTCTACCAAGTATACAAATGGAACCTAACCATACACGTCTTCCAATTATATCTTCTAAATCGTCCACACTAACAATCCAACTAATAAAAACATAAAAAACTAGTTATTTTAAATTGAGGAAAATTTTAAAAAATAATAATAATAATTTAACTAATAGAAATCTCCCATTTGGGAAAAACAAAATAAATAAATAATTTAACTAAGGAAAATCTCCAACTTTGAGAGATGTTGGTTGGTACTCAGTAACCCACCCAAGTTCAATTGTAAGTTGGTGACCACCCCTATTTATATGGGTTGCCTCCCTCTATTGTTTCATGGCTATCCAATATGGGACTAAACTACCAAGACCACTCTTATTTATAGGGGTTGCCCCTTTCTATTATTTCATGTCTATCCGATGTGGGATTACTACGTTGTCAAATTACCTATCTTCCCTTCTAGTGATGCTTGCCCACAAAAGACTAGTTAAATGGCATTTTTTGGCCATCCTATTATAATACTAATATGTTTTTTTATCTTCCAACAAAGTCCATGGAACAACCCTTTGCAGACAATTCAAAATGAGCTTTTCATGAACTACATAGGCTATAAGATCATCTAACTCCCTTCGACTAAGCTGAGAGATGGGGTCATCTGCAGAGGTTTTGGCTAGAGCATAAAGCTGGCTATTAAGAGATGTACTCTCATCATCTAATTGTCTTTTGGATGGTGAATTAATCGAAGGAGATATACTAATAGAACAACCACACAAGCAGACAAACAAGAATGAACACAACGTGGGCTGGATCCTCTACACATCATCTACCAAATTGATAATCATAAGAATATAATACATGTGAAATAAGTACAATAAAACTTAAAAATGAACATCCAAATTTTTTGTCCAAATTTTTTATAGGTAAACGAATAATTTCCAAATCAATCCAAATCCGAATTTAATTTTTATTTTTTTACCGCATTTTTGACCAAATTCTTAAATCAGCCAAGTCTAAATTATTCTCCTTCCGAATACTTCCCGAACCCAAATTTGCTAACTATGGCCCATGTGTAGCTCAGCAGCACAAAAGCTCTTGAAAAAAAAAATCAATTCAACTGCTAAAATCATGTCTAATTGATGGGGATAACATATATATAAACTTTTAAATTTTCTAAATTGACTCATAAAAGGACTCCTAATCACTCTTACACACTAATCTAGTTAAGTGGGCTCACAACAGAAATCTGTATTTGCTACCAAGTATCATAATCTAACTCAAACACTTATAAGTTAAAACTTAGAAGTTCAGACACTTTCTACTACAATTTGTCTGTCCAGATCTCACTCCCACCTTATGGGCTAATAACTTAGGCCCATTACAAGATTAACCCCATAAAAAAGTGATCCAAAGCCCATGGAACCCATTCATGGCCCACAATTGAACAGTTTTAACTGCATCAATGGGAACCAACAATTTTCCTTCATATAGCTTGGCTGGTTTTTTGGCAATTTCTGTTATGGCATGATATGCTCCAAGAAAGACACACTTGATGTTAATGTGAAAGAATAATCTTAAGCAGAAAAAAGACAAACATTTCTAATATCACATGATCTTTTTTTCCAAGTTCCCCTTTACTCTTTTTAATTTATTTTTTTTAAATGAAGCCACATGAATGACTATTAATAGAGTTGAGCTACAAAACAGGATTTGTGTAGCCAACCCCTCATTTAGTTAGGTTAAGGCTTAGTTGAGTTGAGTACCAAGATATATGACCATTTAGGGCCTGCATGATAACACTTCTGATTCTCTATTTCTCTGTTTTTTTTATCCTGGGAACCAAAAAATAGTAGAAATCTGTTTGTTAACACCGGTTCATTTTTTTGTTCCTATGAATGAACCAGGACCAAAAAGTGGCTGAGAAATAGAAAAAAAAAGAAGCTCCAATTTAAAACTTCTCTATTCCAGAAATAAAACAGAGAAATAACGGTGTGGAGATGTTCGACCCATCTCCACAACTCTCATCTTTGCGAGACACCTCTGCCGCCGCTGCCGCCACCATCACCCCTGCCGTCACCCCCTCCACCACTGCCACTGCCTCCACCACCACCATTAACACCTCCTCCACCGCCACCACCACCACACCTTCACCATTTCCACCATTGCCACCTCCTCCACTACCACCACCACCACCTCTACCGCCACTACTTCCTCCACCATTGCCAGCACCACCGCTACCGCCTCCACCACCGCCATCGCACCACCACCACCTCCACTACCGCCACTGCACCCCCACCACCACTGCCACCTTCGCCACCACCACCACTGCCACCACCATCTCCTCCATCGTCACCTCTACCTCCACCTCCACCTCCACCGCCGCCACCACAACCATTGCCATCACCACTACCTCCATCAAATTTTCGGGTATGCAATGACATTTTTGAAAATTTATCGAAGTTCTAGAAACAGAAATTTCTACGCCTAACAAACATGTTTCTGTTTTTTTTCTGGCCCAGAAATAGAATTTACTATACATTACCAAAAATGTTTTTTTGTCAAGAAATTTGGCCCAGTAATAGAAATAGAAAAAAATTACTTCTGAAATAGAAACATGGCCCAGAAACAGAAGTGTTATCATGCAGGCCCTTAGCTATTATTAATTTAAAAATGAAGTTATTTTCCTGCTTTTCCTGCTTCTTAAAACACCTTTTGAAAGTTAGGGACAAGCACAAATGTAGGTTACGTACTCTTTACCCATTTGATCATTTATGAAGCTTTTAGTACCTACTAGTAATCTACATGTGCCTTTTGATGTATACTTTTTAAGTTTTAGACATATGTCCCAAAGCACCACCACAATAACAAAAAAATAATCCAACTGGTTTAAAGTAAAGAAAACAATCTCTTTCGTGATTGTGGTTCCAAGTTGCAACAAGATTCACCATATACTTCCATATATTGATATTATTTCCATGCCAGCCATTTTGATGTCACCACACTTGTGGCAAGCAATCACAAGATGATTCTCATCCTATACTCCATCTGTTTGGCTCAGACCCTTTTTGTATTCTTTTTCTTTCAAAACAGTTTCATAACTGACAAAATAAACATGTCATACAAAGATAATCCCATCTCACAAATCAATCCATCTAGAACAATTGCGGAATGCTCAAAATGAAGATGACTGGTTTAGAGAACAATTTACATACTTGACCTCCCAAGTCCCAGAAGACAAGTTTGGTATTTGATGCTTCGACACGGCCGATATTAAGCCCAACGGTAGGAACAATTCGATCAGGGGGGAGACCTTCCAAGTTTGAGTACAATGCTTTTAACTTCTCCAGTAAAGTCTACAAATTCATTCACAACCAGATGCATTGTAAGTTTTCAGAATAAGTTTTTGAAATAGTAAAGAATAACCAATGGCATGACATGCAAAACAAAGATGATAAAGAAGTGTGCAGGTAAACAATGTAGTGAGACTAAAACCATAAAATCACTATCATTAGCTATTTATAGAGGATGGATGGGTCTCTCTCTTGGATCAGTATCACCAATGATATAGAGAGGATAGGTACTAGACTGAATTTCCATTCCTCGATAGACCCACTAAAACCAGCCATGATCAGCTAGGCTTGCCCACTACCATTGGGAATATAAATGAAGCTTTCAACATCCTTGCTTAAAACATGAATAAAGCAAATGTGCAAGGTCTCGATGGATCAAATTCTCAACATTATATACACAAAATTGATAGAATTATGAATTTAGGTGAGTAGAAGAATAACCTAAGAAATTTCAATCATCTCCCAAAGCAAAAATATGAGAACAAGAAACTTTTTTGCTATTTCAATGAACTTGTTGGACTTTACAATTAGACGTTCGAGTTCTTTTGACACATCAACAAGAAACTTTTTTGCTATTTCAATGAACTTGTTGGACATAGAAGCCATTTATATGTTATGCGTTTTGAATATGAAAACCATTGTGTAATGTGTGTTTAGATGTACGAACATGTGTGCTAATGTGCTAAGAGAGTAATGATACACAAGCTATTGAAGAGGTACAGTTGAAGAAAGAACAAGGGATGTTGATTGAATGAAAAACTGGTGAAGATGGCCTTCCATGTACAAGGGACGGTCTTCCGTGACTTGAAAGATCAAGGAGCTGAAAGCAACATCAAGATTGAAGGATTCTTTCAAGGACAAAATTAGGATTTGATTATTATTGACAATTTGACATATCTTTGTAATCCTAATGTACTTGACCAACAAGATGTAAAAATGCCCAATATAGTGACATCAAAAAGGACCTAAATAGAAAAACAAAAAACTAGGTGGTTTGACTCAGAGAGTTGTCTAAGACTTCTTTCTATAGTCTTTTGAGACAAAAACAGAAGATCGAGCTTAAATGGCAGACCAAAAATATTCTAAGTCATAACTCACGGACAACCGAGGTTTAAAGCTCTATGTCCATGCAATCTTCCATGAATGCCCGAGAGTGACACGACTAAGTCTTCTCAGACAAACGATCTCGTGGTCTTCCATGACCTGCTTCCGTCCATGCCCGAGAGTGACAGTCTTGAGTCCCTGCAACCACGATCTTCTGTGATTGTCGCGTGGTCTTCCATGCGATAGCATTTATTGTTGTGTGGTTATGAAGTTGAAAAGTCTTGACTCATTATGAATTAACTACTTGGACTCTAACCACTTGCGTGGAACTCTTAAACATGTTCACTGACGTTGAAGAGTTCCAACAACTAGTTTTTCTTGGAAAATATAAGTTGAATATTGAAGATTAAAATGGATTAATACTACCAACCATTTTGAATTACAAGTGGTTCTCCAACAGACAATTTCTCTTGGAAAAGAAAAGGAAATTCAAATGTTCAAAGGAGAAATTGACCTTGACTCTAATGGCTAGTTTAATAGGCAGTTCGTTGGCCAATAAATAGGTGGAGTCACTTGATGTCATGTACCAATACAATACACAACAACAGCCAATGAACAAGCTTGAATTGACTCATCAACTTGAGAAGTGTTGTTGTACTTGAGCTTCATTGTCTACATCATCTTGAGAAGTTGTTGTTGTGTAACTGGTGTAACTGTGCTACAGTGCCTATAACAACTTTGAGAAAGACTAAGAACAAAAACTGCAATGTGTAGAATTTCATAAGCAAATCATCTTGTGTTGATCAACTGTGCTTAAAAGTGTTTACAGTATCAGGCTTGAAAGAAGAAGTCACTTTTGCTGTACGTTGAGCCTGTGTGGCTTTGAGACAAAATCCTTGGCCTATGTGGCCTCGGGGGAAAGCCTGACCAAGGGTAGTCCGGGTGCTCAATCCAAGGATAGTGGTTGAGTTGTGTAAGGGTTTGATTCTTGCCTGGAAAAAGAATAGGATGGTGGAGAAATCATTGGTCTGTGATCAAGGTAGTAGACGTAGGACAGTTCATCCGAACTACTCTAAATCGTTGTGTGTGCTTGCTTGCCTCTTGCTCTCCCTTGCACTTAGTTTACATCAAACAATAAGTAATATCCTCCATGGCACTCTCTTTGTTTGTTTCATATTTATTTTCTATCATATGCCATTGTGTGATGTTGTGACTTGTTTGGGTTTAAGTTTTGCTTGTTATATTTTGTTTAATTTGGTCACAACCCAATTCACCCTCCCCCCCTCTTGGGTTGCAATCGATCCTACAGAACTTATAGACCTGGAGCAATGAAATCAATGGAAAGGGTTCATCCCATACAGATTCTTTCGTCTGCTTCGATCTTTCATCAATACAAAACAAGATTTCAGAGAGCTGTTCAAGATATAAACGGAAGGTATATACCAAGCCTTCCCCAAGAGGATGACATTCTATACAAGCCTTCAAGTTCCAAGTTGTACATGATCATAGGATCTATAGATACTTGTACTCTTGAAATTCGAAAATTGAGAAAGTCAATTACTAAGATAGAAGCTACACTTAGATAACACGGTATTAAACGGTAAGGAATGAAGACTTTAAACTCTTCTCTATCCATCATATAGATTGATGTAGATCGAAATATGAAGGGAAAAAAAGACAGAACACCATTCATGACACTGTTCAAGTGAACAGTGTCACAGTCAATATTTGTCTTGTTTGGGATTGATTTTTTAGAAGATTTTGTGGCCCATCAAGTGGAAAAAGCTTCTATCTTAATGCTGTCAAAGTTTAGTTTCTATTTTCATATTTAGAAAGTAGGCTTAAGTTTCTAATTTCAGTTTTTTATTATTTTTATTTTGTTCTCTAAAATAGAAGTTTCTATTTTGATGTATATAGGAAGTTTCTATTTTATAGGTTTTATGAATTAGTAGCTTCCTTTTCTAGATTTATTTAGTTTATTAATTAGATTGGGACTGGGTTGCTTTGTAATTGGGTTATTATAAATAAGTGTATGAGGCTGAGCAGAGAAGGACAGAGATTGACGAGAAAATAGTTATGGTTGAAGCTGTGAGACACGGCAACGGTGAGAGAGCGTGGGTGAGAGGATGATGGACTGAGAGAGCTGATCCTATCCCCCTTCTATATCCCTTTCTTCTTCTTCTTATCCTTTTATGTTTCTTCTTTCATATGTAAACAAAAAAAAAAAAAAGCAATAAAGTTTCAGTTATATTCAATTTGTTCTTCCTTCTTGTGTTGAACCTGGCTGCAATCGATCTCTCACTGGTTCTTCCCTGGTTCGAGGTCAATTTTGCATTATAGATCCTCCTGAAGTTGCAGCATCTAGACAGTTTTTGTTAGGGACCATCTAATTGTGATGAAGGGTTTCCTCTCTAGAAATTATACTAACCAATTTTTGGAAATGCTAAGACACTAAATTAAAAGAGAGGGACTGTTTAAAGCTATTCTTTCCTCTGAAGTTTGAAAATCCAGCATGCCTCTTAGAAGCATAGGGACAGTAACAGCATGAGATGCAAATATGAAAGAGATACATGTGCATTAGACTTTCTTGTGTTCTTGTGTTCTTGTGTCAGTGCACTAGGAATCAACGGAATAAGATAAAGAAGGTAAGAATATGTAAAGTTAACTCATGGGTTTGATGCCTTCTCCAATTTAAAGATGTTATTACTGAGAACTAATCACAAAAAGCATCTAAGAATATAAAGCAGTATGGGTTTATTTTTTTATCTTTCTGGTAGCTTATGCACAAGGTAAGGGGTTAGGGGTGTGACTTGTGAGAACCGTAAAATGCTCACAATTAGTAGTGCGATCCGGAATTTCAAAAAATGTGGTTTGGATCACTTTTGGGCCCACCCAAACAAATAAAACCCAATTAAAAGCAAGCAGTCGCAGTACTGTAATTAAACAGAATAAAGGATAGATTGGTCGTTAAATAGAAGGGGATATAAAGGTAATTAACATTTCAAGACTAGGGATAAACTTGGAACGATAAGTAAATAAAGGACAAAGGAGAATAAGGGAAGAAGGGAGGGGCAGTTTTGCAAAATCAACAAAAAGGGGTTAAAATTACAACCACGGGTTGAGTTTTATCTTCAACCTCCAGCCCAATAACAGAAGCAGTAAATCAACCAGGTCTTCAAGTGATCGAACTCAACAAAATAGACCTAGATTGATGCGAAACTTCAGGGTAAGGTCGATCGCTCAAGGACGTATTGATCTCAACCCACAGTACCTCAATCCAGCAGCTTGAGATTTAACAAAAAATGTCTGAAACATGAACCAGCAGTAGTTGCAGGTTCAGTCATGGCTTCAGCGTGAAGCCTCTCGACAAGAGGGTTGAATAGAGCTGAGGCTCTATGAATTTGGGTCACCCTGGCCCCTAAGGGATTGGTTTGCCTCTCAGAATCTCAGACCGATTGAACTGATAGTCAAAGAGTTCTAACAAGTTCTTCCCGAACTGATACAGTTAGGAACAGGGGAAAATAGCAGTAAGGGAGAGAAAAAAAAAATACAGAATATGAGAAGGAAGGTAGTTGATGCCGCTCAAATAGCACCAAAGGAGGAAGATGAAGAAAATTGTATTACTAAGGTGAAGGAACAAATATAAGAAAATGAGGGTCAAAGAGGACCACTCAACTCCGGGTCTCTTGGGGACTCGCTCAATCCAAGTGTGGGATGCTATCACCACTAGAGGACCTCTAACACTCTCAATGGGGCTTCAAGCACAACCAAAGATGAAAAATAGTAGCAAATTCCCCCTCAAATAGTCGACAATAACATATTTAAAGGGGGGGAGGGATTAAGACCCATTAGGGGAAGGGAAAGAGAGAGCCAACGGCTCTTTGGAATTTTTTTTAAAAAAAGAGACATTGTAAGGGGAGAGGGAAGGTAGAGGATGGATGTTGGTGGTTCAGGGGTTGGCATTTAATGCCTTCCACCAATTTTGTCATCAGTAGTAGTGGGAGGAAGCAAGGAGAAAGGAAGAAAAAGAGAGAGATAAAGCAGTTCGTACCTTATATTGAAAGAGAGAAGACTAGAGAGAGGAACCCAGGCCACCGGCCAGCACTCACACCATACTCACCACTGTGAGATAATTTCGACCAAACTTTATTTCATTCAATTCTATTCTCTGATTTCCATCATAGTAATATGTAAATATTAAAATTTAAAAAAAAACTCCTAACATATTAATAGAAACCCAACTGACTTTGGAAACCTACTCAACTTAGAAACTAATTCAAATAAAGAAACTACCAAATAACTCCTTCGTAATCTACCCACCATAATAAAAAAAAATTAAAATAAAAGATTGCTCTTAATCTCTTATTTAGTCAACCAGTCCCCTATTGACCAAAAAACCAGGTTGGGCTGGTTACGTCTCGGCTTGGGTATCCAAAGTGGGTTATTCCTGTGCAACCATGCTAACACAACTTCATCAACTAGAAGCACAGCATGAGAATTGTTACATTTAAATGTAAGAGGTACAAACTTTTCACTAAGGAACTACATAAGTCATCTCCCAACTCACTAAGCCAATCCATTTTAGCTAGGATTGACTAGATAAATCTTGAATTCTAATCTATGATTCTACAGGATTTAAGGCCACAATGCTGTTAATTTAAGTCACCAAACAAGTGAAACCATATTTTTTCTACAACTGAATTGAATGCGGATGAACTAGAAAAAGCCATAATCACCCCCATTTTCAAATCTGTCCAGGTATAGAACGGCTCTTCTCAAAAAATGGAATCTAACCATGCCGTGTTAAAAAATAGTCCCCTTTTTTTCTTCCAAACCACTTGTTTGATTTATTGATTTTATTTTCTATTATATTTTTATTTTTTATTTTTTATGTTATATTTTTTATTTTATCCTCTTTTCAGGACCACAGTTTGTTTTGTCAAAACTGGGTCGAACGTGAACAAAGTCCTTTTATGGTTTGACCCAAATCCGGTTTCAAAAACTATGAGTGAAACTAATAAGTAATGTCTGAATTAGATATTTTGTAGGAACTAAAAACTCCCTTAAACGGTCAAATGATGATAGTAATAAAGAAAGATCATTAAATTCATATCAAACCATGGCAACTCCAGGTAGATCAAATAGCAACGCAACCCAATATCTGTTTCATCCCGTTCTCCCCATCTCTCCCTTTTTAGATGATTGTCAACTAAAATATTTCATTAATTTAACAAAAATTCCAAATAGAGCTTAGGTATGTATTTTCTTTTTCATTTCCTTGACTGCTCTTTCATGTCTTTTCCTCTGCTAAGAAAACACTGGTCTGTAAGAGAAGAGAACTCGGTAAGAGTAGCTATCATGGCCCTCATATATATTTTACAAAAATGCAATCTGTACAATCATTTAAATCAAAAGTAGCCTCTAAGATCACCAACTTACACCAAGAAATTTCTGTCAATACCCACAAATTCATAGATTCATACACCCAATCCAACAAAAATTATCCTAGATCTGCACATATTCTGGTGATATTTCTTGCCTTGTAGAAAATTTTTATGTTCCTCTCTGTACAAAACCCCAGGGTAACTGCACAAAGGATCAGTTGCCAGGCTGCTACATGATATTACTCTTCACAGTGATTTGTAATATTGGACAAGAAGAGAATATCAGCTTCAGTTCTGGTGAGTCTACCCATTCACACCCAAAGAAGCTTAAGTAATAATTTCACATGATATCGGAGACTTCACACCATCAAAAACAAGTGATGATATTCTTCCTCCTTTTGACATAGGTAAGAGTAGCTCTTTTTCTAAGCTGTCCAAGTGCCAGTAACATGTCCATGGACAAAACTAAGCAAAGGCTGCTACCCTCGGTGGGGTTGCCAACCCCCAAGATCTGTCCATATTTTTTAATTCTCACTAACGGACACAATAGGCACAATAAGACTTCACAATTAAAACCTTCAGTCCCTCTTACTGCATATTTGAGAATTGTAATTAGGAAGAAAATTAATATTTCTAATATCACAGGCCAAAAGGATAATGGCAAATGTAATGCACTTTTTTTTTTTTTTTTTTTTGGGGTGGGGTGGGGTGGGGTGGGAAGGGGGAAAGGGGGTGACAGATTATGTAATGCTTATTATAAATAGAATACCATGGATTAAACTGTCAAACTCCATATATAATTACAAAGATAAAAGCAGATGGTGGTACCAAACAGAATAATATCCAAAGCTGTAAAGAAAATGAAAAAACATATTACAGTTTTTCCAGCCTTGTCGATTCCAAGAATTAGGACATGGAACTCCGTCTTACTAAAGAGATACTTCCAAAGTCCATAAAACAATGAGAACATCTCGTTCTGTTTCTTTTCCCCTCCTATTCCAGACAAAATTCAATCACAATAGGACCTCATAATCACTATGATCAGGTTCTGTTCTCCAAATAAATTCCTGGATACAGAAAAGAAATAGTAAATAAAACAGACCAAAATCCCATTTGGAGGGAAAAAAATAAAGAGAGGGAAGATATACAGAAGAAAAGAAAATGCAAAGGTGACCAGTGAAAACAAGTCCACATGCAAATGGCTCAACATCTACTTCAACACATTTTCAATGCATTCAGTAACATTCAATGTCACAGTTAAACTATAGATTCAGGTTTCCACATCTCGGTTATGGTTCCAAGTTAAATAATGGATTCAACATGCAATGTAACATCAACACTGAATCGGTGCAATTTTAGAGGTCTTCCCCAAAAACAAGGGCTTTTTACAGGAACAATTAGGAAGAATGCATGATATGTTAATATGAGATGAGGTCTACGAATGGTGACATTACAGACTTTGTTCCAACCCCTTCCCCCCCCCCCCTCCCCCCTTTTTGCCACCAATGCTAACAGCTTGCCTTCCTCCCTACCTGAAAAATGTACATGGCATCACAGGACTTCAATAGAGCATAGGCAATTCTGAACCTTTATGAGGCTTAGATTATCTCCAAATTTGCCTCTTAAGGATAATTGTCAATGGGAACCTAGCAATGCCATTAAATGCATTCTAGTTCGAAAAAATTCTTGGAGAACATTCCACGTTAGGAATGTAGGAGAGAAGCAGCTAACCATTATGAGATCCAAGATCACAGTTTGGATACTTGCATAGAATTATGGTATCTTGGTGAAAGAAACATTTATAAAGTTGAAGATCAGATGGGCTTTAGGACAAAATAGTTTGCAAACAAAAGTTGGAAGTTTACAGTGACTCAGTGTAACCCTATTTAACGAAATTATCAAACAATATCATAAGAATAAAGAAAATCTCAAATGAGAGACAACCTCAGATTATTCACCAAAAAAGACAAGCATATAATAAAATTAAAATAAGTTAACAAAGAGCTGCTACGGTGTCTTTATGTTCCATCCTCTACCATTGTTGCCTCTCAATTTATCCCATAGTGTATTTCCCACTTGTCCTCTAATAGAAATCATCAACTACTACCTCATACTTTTTGGAGCTGAAATCAGCGCCTGTCCTATGCCCCTCTGTGATCAGCTACGATTATTTCTATATTCCATGACTTGCATTGCTCCCTCAAAGTTCCATAAAAATCTTAACTCTTTGCTGGATATGATTCCCTTTTTTCCTCTTACAAAACTTATCGCTTAACACCTACAAGATCTTAGATGTCTTATATATATATATATCACTTAATGGCTCTTTTCCAATGCGCATAGAGTGACTGCTCTTCATTTGCATGACAAGCTTCAACCAAAGATGCTTTGAGCAAATCACATCAAATTTCACCCTTTTGTCCGTTATAGAATATTAGAGTCCCTTACAGGATTATTAGGAGTGTTGCAAAACTGATTAAGAAAAAAATCTTGTTATATTCAACAATAAACATAGCACAATCACATTAGAATCTACTCAAGCACCCATTAACTCCAGAAATGGGTATTGCTTTTTATGCTTCTATAATCTGTACTTAGCTGATTGCTATACTATTGATTAACATTCTGTTGCTGTTATTTTTTTTTATTATTATTTGGCCAATTACTGAGGAGGGCCAGTCCAAAAGAAAGAAAACATGAAATAGCACACAGAAACATAATGAATTTCTCGAATCCTGACAACATAAATCCAAAGAGAATAACGATTCGAACGGTAAGAATAGATCCAGAAAATTAACGGTAAGATTAAGCAATAAGAACGAGAGAGAGAGATCAACAATCGTACCTAAGAAGGAACGGAGACGGGCACTAGTCGGTCGCGAGGAAAAGAGTTCTGCAGAGGTGGTGGTGGATGCCCCAGCAGAGAGAGAGATCACAGACCTTTTTCTAGCGCAAATGGCCTCTGCGATTGCACCTGTATCTAGTATTCGAGTCGATCCTACACGTTCCCGAGTCTCCTCCAAATTAGCGGAGGAATCGTAGAACGGGCCATTTTTTGATACAATTATAAGTCCCGGGCCAAACCTGGAAGTCTGGAACCGATTAAAATCCTCTACAGTGCAGGCATCTTGCGGTGCAATGCTGGACAGGTATGAGAGCTCAACATGTGGAAGAAGCTTCTTCCAATAGTACGAGCTCAATGCAAGACAGTTTTTTTTTTTCTTTCTCGAGTTCAACACCGTTGGATGTCGCATCATCCACGTGTCGACCTCTCAGGCCCGCACTATAGTGCACTGTAAGATCAGGGCACTATAGAGGATTTTTTTCCAAACTAGAACTGGAGCTGCCTAATGCGCATTTGGATCCTCTTGTCACTCAACTCTATAACACGCAACAAGACCTAGAGAATCACAAAATACAGTGTAAATGTTGAAGAGATAAGTGTCAACCTCGGATTGGGTAACTAATGTTTTTTTTTTTGTGTGGAAAAGATGAGATAATATTACTAAGAAATAAAGTGATATACACAGTTTTTAGTTTGAGCATATTTAGCTAGGTTAGCAGCTAGGGCTATACAAAAACTGTTTCCTTCCTTGTCAAAATATATATCTGGATAGTTGTTAGAAATATAGAATAAATCTTTAATAAGTTCCCATGGCCTTGGGGAAGTAGTTGGAGATGGAAGAACCTCGCTGATCATAGGATTAGAGCACCATATTTCTTTTATCTTCAACTCCAGAGCAGCCGCATGGTCCAAACCAGACTGAATGCTAACTAAGTCCGGTCTAATGCAATGGAGGTGGTAACAAAACCTGCAGCCAAAAAAGTAATCCGTCCTCTTATCAAAAAGATGTAAGACTATCCTGCTACTGTTAATCCAGGAATATGGTATCCTGCACAGATCAAAACAAGAAATCTAGAATTGGTAAGTTGATACAAGGAGGGAGGGAAATAACATCCTCAGTAGTAGTCAATACATCATGGGACGGAATCCGGGGAAGGGGGGGGGAGATAAATTTAAATCAGATACCCATTGTTTAATTTGATTCAAGACCCACAAGGGGTTAGGTTTGTCACCCTTAAAAATCACCTTGTTCCTAGTAGCCCAAGTGAAATAACAAGTGATAATAAAAACACTGAAAAACCAACGCAAAGACTGTTTATCAAGCAAACGGTTAAAAGCTGTAGACAGACATAAATCAAACAAACTAGGGGAAACCAGAAGTTCGGTTCTTAATCCCAGAGGTCCTACCGCCCAAATGTGCTTAACCCAATCACAAGATAAAAAAAAAAGGTGCCAGTAGGATTCGGCATAATTTCCACATAGGGCACATGAGGTGTCAATCTGAATCCATCTTGAAATAGAAGCCTTGATAGGGAGTCCTGCATTTAGAACACGTTAGAAGATTTTTTGAGTTTCCAAAACAATTTCCACCAAGAGGTGGTAAAGAAATTAGCTTGTCTAGATTTGGAAAGAAATTCAGAAGCAGCTAGTTTAGTACTGAAGCACCCACTTTTAGCCTTTAAACACCACCATCTATCATCATCATTCGACAAATTAATCAATTAAATAGAGGAAGAGCTATGAGGTGGCAAAAACTTGCAAAGTAAATCAAGATTCCAACTAGAAGGTAATCTAAAGCTATCAATCAAACAAGTTCTGTTAGCAGTCGATGGAGGCTCAAGAGAGAAGGTAGTGAGAGTACCTGGGATGGATTGAATCCATTTGTCAGTCCAGAAAAAAGTGGTTTTACCATTGCCAACTAATGTTTTAGTTGATGACATTTTATGTTTGTGTAATGACTTTGTTAATGTTTGTTTTCGTTTTTGTTACTCGTACTTTGAATGGAGAAGCCCATGTATTAGCTAAAGGGGCTTCTTTGGTCTAATTAATTCAAGTTCGATTGTCTGTGAGTTTAGACATAGACTTATGAATATGCCCTTTATGCACGGTCATCCATCCCTATTAATGGAAGACCGTGGACAACAGATTTAGACTCTATTCTAAGTCAAACTATCTAGTTTCTTAGTTTTTCCATATAAGTGTGTTTTTATTTCATTATCTGGGCTTTTCAAATCTTGATGATCATACATATTAGGATTATAACAATATTCCAATCATAAACAAATCCTAATGCTTGACTTGAAGGAATTTTTCATTTCATGTAGCTTTTAGTTCCTTGATTCTTCAAGCACATGGAAGACCGTCATCTTCTTTACTGAAGACTATCTTTACAAGTTTTTCCAATCAACATGCCTTGTTCTTCCTTCAACTGTATTTCTTCAATAGTTTCAGTATCATCTATCTTTTAGTACATTTAGCTCACACATTAGTATGCCAAAAACACCCATCACACAATGATTTTAATATCAAGAACACTTAATAAATAAATTGAACCTTCTAGTTCTAACACTATTTTTGCACCTAAAAAAGTCTTATAATTCAGGCTTTTTCTTTTGGGTGCCACTTATAATCCATCATTTGTTGTGTTTAGATCCTCTCTCTCATCCTAGACCTATACCTAAATTAATTTGTATCAGGCCTCTATAAATGACATTTGGCAAGTCAAGTCGGTCTCAAATCTTTCCCACAAGTATGCCACATAATCCCCAACTCAAGCGTCAAGTTTCAGTCTTCTTTATTCCGTATGGTTAAGACTTGAAGTTTGGTTAAAAGCAAAGACTAATTTTAAAGGGAAAAAGAACGCTACTTGGTCGCGTGGCTCCTGTGCCCAGACATAAGAGCACACAAAAGTACTATCCTGCCCCCATGAAATAAAAATTGCATCATAGGTGGGCCATATGACAGATTGACAACCCTAAAATTTGATATGTGATCAATCCATAGATTCTTTCATACATCTAACTGTTTGGGTTGACCACATTAGCTTACATATAGTCAAAATAAAGCCTAATAATACAGAGTCAGAATGTGTCATACAGTTTTTTTTATCAAAGAAGGTGGCAAATGCCCCCACCAAGCGATTTATTAAAAGAACCTACAGAAATCTTTCCTGCTCTTAAGAATAGCAAGTTGTACAATGAAAGGAGGTGGCTGAACCCACTAGACTTAAGAAACACATAAGTGTTCGCGAACGACTACTGCAGTCTTCTATGTGATTTCCCGTGCATGTCTGAGAGTTTAAGAGATTAAAACTGTGACTATCATGTAGTCTTTTGTGCAATAGATAAATAATGTTGTGTGGTCAAGAAGTTGGAAAGACATTGACTATATATTAATGACCACTTGGACTATAACCATTTATGCCAAACTCGTAAACATCTTCACTGATGTAGAGGAGGTCTAGCAGTTAGTTTTCTTGAAAATCATTAGTTTAATATTAGAGACAAAAATAGAGTTAATGCTTATACTTTGATGTTTTAGTGGTGCTCCAACAACTAGTTTCTCTTGAAAATGAAAAAATGAATTCAAATATTCAAGGGAGAAGTTAAGCTTGACTATAATGGCTAGTCTAAACAGCTAGTTCGTTTGCCTAAAAAATGATTGAATCACTTGATGTCATATATCAAATAATTAAATGCAAAAACTAAGAGCTAAATTCAATCATCTTCTTGAGTGGAGTTGATGCCATTCATTGTATAGTAGATCATATTGAAAAATTGTTATTGCTGCTGTGAATGTGTTGAAAAGCTATATCAATTTGAGAGTTTATTCCACTTATAATAATGTTGGATAGGCTATTGTGTTTATGATGAATTCCCAATTTATCTCAGTGTCATTGAGTTATGGATCTGCAAGAAACCACTTGGCACCATAGAAAAGAAGCATCGTGTAGGGACTGTCCAAGGCATTGGAGAGAGGGATCAGGAAAGTAGAGGTGTGAGACTTCATGAGTTGAACTAGTAACTTGGCTTGAGCAAGACAATTGCCATGGGATCTGTTTAAGGACTTGCTTTTTATTCGTAGTTTAATTTGTATTTTTTGGTGATATGGATGTAAATATTTGTCTTAACACACCTAATCTAGTATTAGTGGCTACTAGGGCAATAGGTAAGGCTATTAGTTTTAAGCTCACAATTGAACTCACTACTAATTTAGAAGGGTTTCTCTTTGCTTGATATAATAGTTTTTTGTTTTTTTCGACCAAAAAAAAATATAATTAATAAATAATATAATTTTATATACCGTTATTGGATCTAGATTTCTATCCAATTATACACAATCATTCTCTCTCCTTGATATTCCCCAGTTGGGGCAGTGGATTCCATGTTGAATGACTCTTCCGTTTACGATTAAACACCATGAATCCAGTATATGGTTATATAGTTTGGAACACATCAATTATTGATGTGCTAAAACCCATAATGCATAACCGCAGCGACAAAGACCTATCAGGTCAAGGAACCAATCGAATTCTATATATGCACACACCGTATGTGCACTCACACATATCTCTTGAAATCATCATTCCAAAAAACACATGATGTGACAACCATGTGAACAAGATATCCAGTGCCATCCTTAGCTAAGTTCAAATTTAGGTGATCACCTAAAGGCAACTATAGCCTGCTAATTGTCACGCAAATTAAATAAAAGTAATTAAAAATTAAGAGGATACATAAGATATTCTTGTAGATTTATGAAAATTTAAGCTTGCTTTTCAGCCACTTCCTACAATGTTTTCTCAGCTAAAATTTGACCAAGACAAGTACAAGGTCCTCCATCACATAGGGGCCTGCATGACAACACTTCTGTTTCTGGGACATGATTTTATTTCAGAAATAACTTTTTGTACTTCTGTAACTAGGCCATATTTTTAGGCAAACATGTTTGGTAACGCATAATAATTTCTATTTCTTTCTCAGGAAAGAAATAGAAACGCGCTTGTTATGCACAATAATTTCTGTTTCTAGAATTTCTATAAAATTTCATAAATGCCATTAAATACCCAAAAAATTGGTGGAGGGTGGTGGAGGTGGTGGAGGTGGTGGCAGAGGTGGTGGAGGTGGAGGTGGAGGTGGCGGTGGCGGTGGCGGTGGTGGTGGTTGTGGCAGTGGAGATGGAGGTGGAGGTGGCGGTGGTTGTGGTGGAGGTGGTGGCGGGGGTGGAGGTGGAGGTGGTGGTGGCGGTGGCGGCGGTGGAGGTAGTGGTGGCGGTGGTGGTGGTGGCAGTGGTGAAGGTGGAGGTGGCAGTAGTGGTGGAGGGGTGGTGACGTCGATGGTGGTGGTGACAGTGGTGATGGTGGTGGTAGTGGTGCCAGTGGTGCGGTGACAGTGGAGGTGGTGGTGGTGGTGGTAGTGGTAGTGGTGGAGGTGGAGGTGGAGGTAGTGGTGGCGGTGGCGGAGGTGGTGGCGGTAGTGGTGGCAGTGGTAGAGGTGGAGGAGGTGGTAGCGTCGATGGTGGTGGTGGTTGAAGTTGCATTGATGGTGGTGTTTTATTTTGAATATGAGATTACTACTTTGCCAATCAAATTAAGCATGTGCTCATTAGAGAGCAACTCTCCCCGTATTTCTTCCTTTTATTTCTGGGATAGAGAAGCTTCAAATTGGAGCTCTTTTTTTTCTATTTCTCAACAACTTTTTTGTCTCGGTTCATTCCCAAGAACAAAAAATGAACCGTTGTTAACAAACAAATTTCTCTTATTTTTTTTATTCCCAGGAACAAAAAAAAAATAGAAAAAATAAAGAAACATAAGTGTTATCATGCAAGCCTAGATGACCCATGCGTGGCATCTAATTTCTTTTTTCTTTTTGGTGTAATATGGGTAGTATAAATTAGGGGAAATTATTTTTTTATAGCCCCATTAAGCGAAGGTTTTCTTAATTGTTCAGCCCTTTAAGGAAAAGCTCTTTTGGCTAACCTGATTGTTGGATGTTCAGTTTTAGTGTACCATATAGTGGACTCTTACCCTTATATTTCCACGGTCGATCTAAGTTTCCCCAAAGCTAATAAAGTAGGATTTTATTTTAAGGGATAAAGAACGCTAACCGGTCACGCAGTGCGGCGTGTATCTGCAACCAGACATAGCCCATGCTCGAATGACCGGCACACTCCCTGGAAAAGCGGAAAGGATCAGAGGTACGCCGGTCATTTCACGCACGGCTATGTCTAGGTGCAAGTACACACTGCACTATGCGACCAGTTAGCTTTCCTTTTTGGTAGAAATAAATGGATATAAAATTAGGGAGAAAGAATGCTAACTAGTTGCGTAGTACGACGTGTATCTGCAACCAGACATAGCCATGCGCGAAATGACACACCCCTTGAAAAGGCGGAAAGGACCAGAGGTACGCCGGTGATTTCACGTGCGACTGTGTCTGAGTGTAGGTACACGCCGCACTAAGCAACCGATTAGCGTTCCTTTTCAGTAGAAATAAATGGATATAAAATTAGGAAGAACGCACGCTAACCGGTTGTGTGGCTAGCATGGATCCCACGCCTAGACACAGAAACCGTCTTACCACTTGGAAATGACCATTTTACCCCCCATGAAGTTTATGTCTTTCTATGGGGGCACGGCGGTCATTTACAGGCGACAAGGCAATTTTGTGTCTAGGCGCGGGAGGCACGCTAGACGCACGGCTGGTTAACGTTCTCTCGCCCATAAAATTAACTACAAAAGAAAGAGAATGCATTGTTTGTTACAGTCTTCCTTGTTTTAGTGTGAGTGCAAGGTTCAAAATCCAAGCATCAGACTCGGGATCGATCATGGCCGAAACCTTTCCGGATCAGGATCGGATCGATCAAAAAACCCCCCAAAATCGTTTTTTTATGGATCGGGTCATGTATCGGCCAGAGTTGGTGGGTGTTGTGATCTCGGGATCAGATCGGTCAAAATCGGTTGGTATCGGTCAGTATTGATCAAGATAATATAAAAAACTGAAAAAAAAACTTTAAAACTTTCAAAAAATAAAAAAAAATTATTCAGTTGGATCGGTCAAGGATCGGATCAGCCGATCCAACCTAGTTAGGCGATCCAATCACCGATCCAGTCAAACCTTGTTGTATCGATCAAATCTCAGGATCGGCCTCAACCGATACCAATCCGATCCGATACCTCAAACCATGGTTGAGTGGAAACGGCAAAGATGATGGAGCTATACTAACAAAGGGTCTAGCTTTACGATTAATACAAACAAGTAAATTTCTGTAGAAGTACTTTGATGTCCCACAAAATATGAAATATCACCCACGGCCATTGGATAGAGGTTTGATTGATTGTCACCCAAATTTTAAACCTCCATGTGGAAGACTTAGATTGCCCCAAAAACTTTACACTGATAAGCAACATCACAAACTTTGAATTTGAATTTGAATTTGAATGCCAACGGAGCTATCATGAGCAGGTATTTGGACCTTCTCTTAACAAAACATTACGGCAACATTTACCCAATTAATTAACCAAAACCTTATATTTTATGTGTTAAACACAAAATGGATGCATAAATTAACCTGACTGGCTTACCCATCTGAGCCAATTGGGTCTGACGCCTCTGGTTGAAGCATGTGAATCCCTCCAATACATAATTTAGGCTGAACAGACAATGAGTGCTTTTATCACAAATCAATAACAGAACAGAAGTGGTCTCATGTCTTGAAGAGAACAAAAAGGGTTCCCTGTTATATATTTATGGTTTTTTTTCTTATCCAGCCCTTCCTTTCTTCAAATTTATCACAGAATTTGAAGGGGGGAAAAAGACACTCATAATCAACTGAAAAGCAGACAACAAGATCCAGTTAAAGAAGGAATTATGCATAAGCATTCCTCTCACAATCAACTGAAAAGCAGAAAACAATATCCAGTTGATTATATCCACCAGTCGAGCAAAAAAACTAATGGAGAAACTAGATTTATTTCAGCCTCCCTTTCAGGTCTGGAATGAAGGAAGAAATACTACAAAAGAAAGCAGAGTACGGTTACAGCAAGAAGAAGCCAACCCAAGATGAGGGACAATCAACTAGTGGAGGGCTGAGACTGGGCTTCCAGGGACGCCCATTACTTCTTCACAGCAAGAACTGAGGGACAATCAACTAGTGGAGGGCCTCTTCTCGGTGGTGTACGGGTAGTACTCCTTCCCTACATCGAACCTCGTGGTTTGACCACCAAAATCAATGAGAGAAGAAGTGACAGCCAGGGCAGCTCCAGCAGAAATTGCTGTCTTGATACTCCTCCCTGTAAAATATACGTCCACAGTCAAAATAATTGACAATACTAGTTCATAAAATTAAAAAACTCACATAAAAAGTACTCAAAAATAAAATAAGGGGGGGGAGGGAGTAGGAAAGGGGGCTGATAAATAAAGATTATATGTTACAGATAAACTGGATCTCCTTATGCCAGACCACCCCCCCCCCCCCCCTTCTCTTTTCTTGCTTGTGTTGCTAACCTAGAGTTAATAATGTATCTGTCCACAATTAATATCAATAAAATCTCAGTTGCAGTTATTACAAACAATAAACATGCATTGTTGAGATGAACTAAAAACCTAAATTTTAAGTAGCTAAACGGTGAGAAGTTCTCTGAATAACGCACAGAATACCACTCTCAGACAAACATGCCAACATGCCATGAACTTGTTCACTATTATGCCCAATGAAATATCTTGAAAATAAATTATCACAGGCAACTTGATTGGTTCTATGAGCTACAAGGGTAGAGAGAAAAACTGGTACCAAGAGACAGGTTAATCCATTGCGGCAAGAGCAACAGATCCAATTCACCATATGCTGATAACAACGATGATTGTTCAGTGACTCAATGTTACTCAGACCATCATCCACAGAACAAACGATAACATCCACATTATAAGATCAAGTGATCAATTATTGGTACAGCTTATATAATCACACTAAGGAATTGTCAATAGCAAGAAAGCTGATTTGTATTTAGCCAAATATACTTAAGTAAACTGAATAACTTATAACCAATATTTAAAAAAAAAAAAAGGCAAAGTAGGGAAAATCATGAGCACCTGGGATGGGATACCACGTCCTGGGATGATATTGGGAGCCTGAACCTCATGCCATTAATTATGGATGACTTGAAAGGACTATGGAACGAAGTCTCACGCTGTATCCCTTTTACCATGACATTGTTTTGATCAACAAGTGATGCAGATTTATCACCAAACTGGACTTCTTTTCTTAGGAATAAGTCTAGGGTTGGGTTATATACATGTTGAGCCTTGATCCCATGGGTTTCCAATATAATAGGTCACTTTTATGGACCTAAAGTATGGGTACTAGGGTTGCATACGGGATTAGCTGTTTTAATTCCTTAATTTTACTTTAATGTAATTAGTGGTCATCTACGTTAACAAGACCAGAGAGGAGGTAAAATGTCAGATGCTTTAGAATCTAAGGGTTTCAAGTCGAGCTAAAATAGAAAATATGGAATTCAACTTTAATTCTGTCATTGCAGTAAGGATCAACATTCAATGCAATGAAGAGGATGTTGTCTACAAAGTAAAACTTTGAAGATGAAAGTGGAGAGGTTCTAACATTCCAGTGAAACAAAAGTTAAACTTCTTTAAGTAATGATATGGTGCAAGTTAAAAGTACTAAGAGAACAAAGAAGAACCAGAAACGACTTGGATTGAAGTGCTGAGAAAAGATATTAGAGCCTATGAATTAACAAAATAAAAGGTCCACATGGAATGGCAGAATATGATGGGATTTGTATAACTGACACCAAGTAGTTGGAAAACACTTAGGAGAGGAATAATTTAAAGTTCAATAGGGTTAAAACTATATTTACTTGTGATTTAGTATTACTAAAACCACAAGGCTCAATGTTCTTAGTTACGCACCCCATCCCCATCCCCCGAAAGAAAAAAACCCCAATGCTCTTCAAAAGATACATAACATGCAGCAGGAAAAAACAAAAAAATCAATCATGGCGAGGAAAAACCATCAAAGACAAGAGTTACATGGCAATAAAGACTGGCTAGGACATTCAGCTCACTTTACTCTCTAACTCATATATCTACGAGTACTTGCAATTTTGCAAAGTCAAAGAAGAGATGTAGCCTCAACCTGTGTATATTTGAGAAAAGAATCTTTCACTCAAGACTCACTGGAGGTTGATAACTGGCTTATGAGATTGACCATTTGATTTTCAGAATTACATTTTTGATTCACTGCAGGTTGATAACTGGCTTATGAGATTGACCATCTGATTTCCAGAATTATCTTGATCTTTGGAGCCAAGAGTTTCCAAAACTAGCCATATCTCGTTGATTTCAAACCTATAAAGACTATTCTGCTTCAATCACTTCTTCCTCATGGAGTTTAACTCATGGTTCGAGAACTTGCGAGATCTCGCCGAGTTTCTCGGTTTTGTGAGATCCCAAGACGAGATGCCATACGCATTCTAAAATTACACTTTCTCGGCGAGATCTCGGTATTGTCTCGGTACACATTTTTTCCAGTTTTTTTTTTAGTTTTAAAAGCTCAATATCTCGCCGAGATCTTGGTATCGGGTTAGAACATGGTTTTTACCCATTTTAATTGCCCATTTGACCCATGTGCCCATTTTTATTAATAGAGGGCAATGGACAGAACTCGGAAATGTCAATAGTTCTGTCCATAGCTCTCTAAACAAAGGGGAAAACACTCAAACAACTCTCTCCCTCAAATTTCTTCCTCTTTCTTTCAAATCTTGGGTGGATTGCATTGTTTGAAGTGAGATTCAAGTGCTAAAGTGAAGATTCAACTCCAACAGTCCAAGAATCATCACCTATTTGTAGGATTCCAAAGTAAAACTCATATTTGGACTTGTTTTTTGGCAAATCTGGGCATGCCATTGTGTTTAAATGGCCTGAAATAGGCTGGATACCAAGTTTCAGACCCAAAATATGTGTAACACCCACCAAGTTGGGGGTCCGAGTCAAAAAAAAAAAAAATGCAGCAACTCGGCGAGATCTAGACTCGACTCGGTTTCTGGCTTGGCCGAGATGCCACCGAGACCCGAGTCTTAGAACCTTTAACTTAATACGAAAGGCCTGAGCATAGGGAAACAAGAGCCTACTGGAGGTGGAGGGTTAATACATGATGCTGATGGTGCTTCATTTATGTTTTCTGTTGCCTTCTAGTACGGCACCAATAACAATTTTGGAAGAAATCTTAGCCATTTGACAGGCGAAAGGAATTGTGGAGATCCTGGACTCCACAAAGTGATGTGGAGTGTGAAACCATGGTTTTAAACCTTGGTCGAAACTGTCTCGATTTGGCCTGCTACTTTTTAAAAAATCCCATGTTTCGACATGTTTTGACCGAGATGTTGGTAATTTCGCAAGTTTCGATACTTATGCCCATTGAAACTAGAGGAAACCTGGCTCTAAACCAGGACAGACACTTATTTATGCCTAATATCATTTAAGTTTTTTATATTTATTTACTTAAGATATTATTCATTAATAAACAAATACCACCTATTTGAATCCAATAAAAATAGTTAAAAAATCAAATTCCAAAAGGGTAAAAAGTCAACCCCAAGTTCAAGAACAAAAATTGGATTTTCGGCGGTAGGTGCAATTTTCATCTTTTAAATGTTGGGGGTTTTCTCAAATCTATAAATTCCATAAATCTTAATATAGTAAACATTGCTTAAAAACCAAAAGTGCAGTAAAATATTCATTTGTTTTGGTGTCTAAAAAAACATTTTCATTCAGAGTGATTTCAACAGCATTCACGCCTACCAAATTTTTTTGACCTTACATAACAAAGCTTTCAAACAAATACAAGATTGCTTAAATCTGATTTATATTGAAAGAGTTATGTCTTGGTCAAACTTGGGTCAATAACTATGATGTCAATAACCACAAGTACCATTTTGAGTGTTTTTTTTATGAAAATAGTTAATGCATTGTGTTTAGAATGTCAAAATAGACTGTATACAAAAAACCAGAGCAAAAAATGCATTTCTGGGCCTTGAAACCACAAACTCGAGTTGGCTGGGAAAAAATCCCTGGTTTCGACCAGTGTTGCCGAGTTTTAGAACCTTGTGTGAAACTCAAGTGGTATCTGTTCAAGACTCGTGTATTCCCTCCTGTAAAGTGGTGTGGTCCAGAGTCATTATCTAGAAGATCACAGAGGGAGGGACGACTGAGATGTGAGAAACAAGATCAAAATTGAACTTAAGAAAACTCAGAAATTAATGCAATTTGAGAGGAAAAACCAGTTATGTATAGTATTTTTCAAACACTACCCAGGGATGGTATTTATGGGTAAATAGTTTTTAAAGTTCAGAAACATGATAGAAACAAGGGATGGTGAATCAGGGGGAGTAAATAAAGCTATAACTCCCTAAATACCACTTGAATTAAGCTGGTGACGCAGATCAATCAAGTCTAATGGACTTGATTGGCCTGCAGATAATGGACCCATTACTGGAATGGATAGATATGGGCCAGATCTGATGATGCAGATAAAACACAAAATTGGGCTTATTATAGTGGAAACAAGCCTCAAGTTGAGTTATATATGTGTTTTGGCCTTTGGTCCAATGGTTTTATGGGCCTAAAATATATGTAGGAGGTAGGAATATGGGATTTACTTTATTAGTATAGTTTGAATCTTTTATTTCTTATTTGATTGTCATTAAAGTATTTTAGTTTGGCTGGATTAGGTCTCTATGAGTACACCTTGTTTTAAATTTTTTACTTTATTTTAGGCCGAGCTTTAGTAGCAGTAGACTACCTCCAAGGTAGGCTGGAGGAGTTTTAGGCCTACTTTTTAAGTTATATATATAAGAAACATAAGGCCTATGCCTTGTACATGAGTTTGATGAATGGAAATCGATCTTAGCTCTTTAGTTCTGTGAGATTCAGAACACCTATTTACTGTGAGATGCAGTGAAACCCGAAGCCCTTGGTGGGAATGTGGGATGCCAAGTTAGTGATTCAGGTGGGATTCCTGAAGCACATATCATATCCTTCTTTCTCCTTCTTCTTCTATATCTCACATCCATTGAACAGCAGGTCAGTATTTACTTACTATTTTCTGTGCACCATCCTTTTTGGCTTAATTATTGATACTTGAAGGTTAATCTGATTTGCTGCGTAACTGTTTAATATTCTCCTAAGATTCTGGAATCGATTCAAGCATAACAATCCTTTTTTTTTTTTTTCCTGTTTCTTGAATTCCTATTCCAACAAGGAATTCTCTGAAACTTAACATCTAACCGTTGAATTTCAATTCTGCTTTCACACATACCAATCGGTTACTGTTCTGAACAGTCCTACATACCCAAAATTTCATCTTTGAATTGCTTTCTAGTTTTCCTGATTCATGTTGAATTTCAAATTCATGTTCTGTTTCTACTTATGTATTCAAATTTCTGCATATCTATATATCTGTTTTATTGTGTTAAAATCTTATTCCTGAATTGGATTGTCCAGATTCCCCATCATTCTCAATTTGAGAAGTCCTCCTTCAAGTAGGAAACTTCAAAACTTAAGAATCTGACCATTGGATTGGGCCTGAATTTTAATATTATATTTTCCTACCTAGACAGAGCACTTGACCTAATTTTCAGCCAGATCAGATCCTTTAATTTTCTGTTACTGTTATTTTCCTGCAATCTGATTTCTAAACCTGTTACTGCGATTCTGGTTCATTTTAGATTTCTGAACTTGATCATGTAAGGCTTCTAAAAATCCATAAAATGGTATCAAAGCCATGGCAAGCACTGAGTTTGTTTTGGATTTCTGAACTTAATCATTTAAGGCTTCTAGAAATCCATAAAATGGTATCAAAGCCATGGCAAGCACTGAGCCAAGGGCTTCTGACCCAGTCAGCAAACAAGACACATTCCATCAGATTTAGCTGAGATGATCAGAGAACAATCTGATAGGATGACTGCCCTAGAACAACAGCATGCTGATTCTAGTCCTCACCCTAAACCTGATAATTTTGAAAATCTCAGAACTGATGAGGGATTACAGCTCATTCTATTGCACATAATATTAATACCATGACAGTTGGGAGAGGACCACAAAGTGTACCTAAACATCGGCTCTCGTTAGAGGATACTTTGTGTTTTATATGTTAGTTTGAATAATACTATAACGGACTGATGATACCCAAAATGTTAAGCTCGAGTTGAAAGAATACAATGGGAAACTCGATCCCCAAGTATTCTATGACCGGCTCTCTTGTCTGGATGACTACTTTGATTCGTTTTTTATTGGTATCTAATTACCCAAAGGCTGGGATTAGAATAACCAGCACGTGAACTCAGAAGAACTAGTAGCTGCAGGTCAAAACAAGATATAGACAGGTTAGCTCGTAATTGCTAAAATTAATGGCCTGATTCTAGAACTGAAATAGAGTATAAGAGTTATCAACCAGAAACCAGAATATGAAACTAATAGCGGACAGAACAGAGTAGAAATTATTTGAATGGTTGAAGCCCGAGTCAGACAGAACAGCACTAGAATGAGCAGGGATCAAACAATGCAGAAACTGACCTGAGAAGATGTAGCAACAAAAGAAAATAGAATGAAGGAGGAGGATATGTTAGGCCTCTCACCTAACTGTGGAGAAGGAATCCCACCAACTCCAGCCTTGGCATCCCACCAAAGTTTCCCTACTGCATCCCACAGTTGAGAAGTTTTGAATCGCACAGTACCATGCTGTTTCTCACAGAAATCAGCAAGCATATGCTTAACAAATAGTTCAACTTGTGGGGTAGTATAATCCCCTATTTCTTTATTTATAACCTTGCAACAGTACAAAAAAAATAGAAATTCTTCATGTACAAGCAAGAGAGTTCTAGAGAAAACAAAATATAAGATTTTTAGACTACATACTAAAAAAGAAAACGAACACTAATCCCATATAGGCCTTAGATCCCTAATATTTGGGCTTACAGAATTGGCCAAGGTTCAAGGCTTCGGTTTCGAGTCTAGTTTCTACCAGGCTCAAAACCGAAATTTCGGCCAAAACTTGTACCTTTTTTTTTTCAAGTTTCGATGTATGGTTTAGGGGGCCAAATGGTCAAATTAGGTCCTGAAATTTGTAGGGCACCCTATTTTAGGCCATTTAAACATAGAGGAACCCTTAGATTTTGAAAAATACACCCAAAATGGTAGTTTATCTTCAGACCCCAGGTTGGTAGCGCTGTACACATTCTATAACATGGCCTATTCCACACAATGTTTACTACTAGAACACATGTATTTCAAGTAAAACAATTTAAATATGCATTAGAAATGAATAGACATCATATTATAAACCATTTCATAAATCATACATCAAACATTGTTTAAAACAGTCAAATATATTGGAGTCAACAATAGTGCAATACAAGCAATGTCACCCCTATGCCCATCCTATAATCCTAGACTCCTAGTATTGAAACAATTGTCGGGCCAGATCAATACTACCAGAATGTTGCTATGTTAAATCAAGTTTTCCTCCAACTGAATTACAAAAGCTGGCCATGTCATAGTCATAGTTCAAGATCTCGTCTCGTCTCGCCATTTCGGGCAGGTCGAGATTTCTGAAATATTTGAAATTTACCGAAATATGGTATTTTTTTCTGCCATATTTCGGCAGTCCATCTCGGTGGGTTTTTGGCCATATTAAGGCCTGATACTTCATATACACCCTTATTTAAGCTAAATAAACACATTTAAACATTCATATTGCAAAAAAAATGAACTCAAAGTGGTGTTTTGGGTTTGAACCCTGGATTGACAGTTCACGGTCAGACCCTGATGTATAAATAGCCAAATACACATTGTTTAAGTAATATACCGAAATTTCGGCGAAATCTCACAAAATATATCAAAATTTCACGAAATATACCGAAATTTGGACCTTTTTCATTTTGTATGGTCATCTCGTCGCAGCAATGTCGACATATCCGAAATATCGGCGATATATCGCGAGATTTTGAACCATGGTCATAGCATAGCAGAAGAAACGCTCGAAGTCGTCCACAACTCTATAAATGGAATCGTCAACGCACACGAGGTACCCTAACCTAGGGTATATATCTCTGAATCATAAGGTACTCGATCGAGAGCCATTAATACTGGATGTTGTGTAGAACCGGAACCAGCACCAGCATGTATGGCTGGGGAACCGGGCATCCGAAGATGTTGTCCACAAAATCTAACCCGGTGTGCGACTAACCCTCATACTCAGAGGCAGAGGTAATGATGATGAAGACCTAAACTACCCAAACCAACCATACCCAATATAGTCGGAACCGGTGCTCCCCGTGCCATATACACATGATGGTGCACGCCACTTCCCCCCATGCGTACCACTCTCCACCATACTCGGGCCTCTATGGGTGTAAGTCAAGCTTCTAACATTGACGTCCATGGACTCCATGCTATCATGCTCCTCGTCCAGTGGTGGTATGAATCAACAATGCATGCCTCTCGAGTAGTCTACATGTGTGGGGGCATGTGCATCGTGGTCCTCATCCTATGTGGCATGAGTGAACTGAGTCTCACTTGAAGTTCCTTCAAACACGGTAAACTCGAAATGAAGTTCCTCCCAGCTAAGGACCTTCTAGTAATCAAGCTTCAGTAGACAGCAAGATCTTTTCTCCTCCAGCGCGTTACGTTAGATGGTCTCCTTGGTCCTTGTCCAAATTCAACGGAGTCAAAGTTTTTTTTCAGCGGATAATTGATGCAGTAGCACTTGACTGGTTGGATCAGCATGACCAAGTTTGGAAACCCAAACCCAAATAGAACTAGTCCAAGCTAGGTTTGGTCCAACACGGGTTGGAAGTAGTTTAGTTATTCTTTGTCTTTTATTTGTTTTGAGTTGGATATGTAGGAATAAGCTAGTTAGTCTTAGAGTTCGAGTAGGACATAGAATTTGTTTGCAAGTTAGTTTCAGTTTCATATTCAAATTAGGCTTCATTGATCTTTGTTTATTCAAACTTTGTATCCCAACGATGGAACAAAGAATTGAATAGAAAAATTGAATTGGGTTTTGCTCATGTGAGTGTGTGATTATGTAATTCTAACCCTCCCCTACAACTCTGAGATCCCATCTTAGATTGCTTCTCTTCTCTAACCGGCCCTCCACCAACAGAAGGAGACCTCCACACACTTCAGCAGAAGATCTCACAGTAAAGGGCATATTTTTCCCTGACAAGTCCCTCAGTCTTGAAGAAATTCGCAATCTTGTAAGACCGTTCGCAAGACTAAAGCAGACCACGTGTCTGTCCAACGACTCTTTGTTAGCGATCATATTTTTTACCATTGGAGCCTCAACAGCTATATTTTTCACCGTTGGAGGCCAGCACATCTGCACTCCTCAGCGGTTGTTTCAAAGGGTGGTTTAAGCTTATTTGAGCTAGTCTTTTGGGAATCACTTGAGGCCTAGACTGGGACTTTGGATCCAAAATAGAATACCTTTAACAATTCTTGAGCTAACAACACCAGTATTCTTTGTGCTTTGACTGAATCATTGCCTTTGGACTTCATTTGTTTGTGAGAGATTGTAATTGTAACTTGTGATTTTGCCTTTTTAGAGGTTTTTACTTTCTTCTCTTGCAAAAGAGTGTTGATACATTGTGTGAAAGACATAACTACATAAGAACAGTTACATGGTGAATGAACTAAAGGTTGGGAGCGAGCCAGTCGGAAAACAGTTGGTTTGTGTTGAGCCATTAAGAAAAACCTCAAGGTTTGGTGTTGAGCAACTTGGAAAAAACCCAAGCGTTTGTAGTGAGCGAAGGAAAACTACTTGTCAGAGTTTAATTGCTACATAGAAAGCAATTGAGAGTAAAAAACCAAGGTACTAGAATAGCTCGTAGGAGAGTGCATGCAGGCAAGTTTGTCAAACCACTATAAAATTGTTGTCTTTCTCCTTTGCACATTTTCACTTTTCCTTACTTCTTGATTTTTTTGAACTCTAGCTTTAATTTATAGAAACTCAATGCACCCCATCTTGGGATAGCCTCCGGCCCTACAAAAACAAAACCCAAATAAGGACTCTAACTAAACTAATGAAGTAAATCCCTTATTCTTACATCCTACCCACATTTTACGCCCATCAAAGTGGCCCATTACAATGAATATCCATTAGACCAAAGGCGCAACAAGTATAAAACCCAACCCAAGGCTTATTTCCACTTAAATAAGCCCACTTCTGCGTTTTATCTGTATCACATGTACTTCAGCTATTGAGGAAGTAAATTATTGCTTGCCACTGCCATGTTTGAGATTGCTCTCAGAAACCTTAAAGGAGCAATACTTTCTAACCATTGGTATGAGACCTACATAATACTTCATCATTTCCATTTATCTTACTACAATTTTTAAATGGAGCATCCTTTTGATTTTATTTTCAGGCTATAAATGTAGCTTTCCAAACCCCAGTTGATTACAAGTAACAAACTTCACCCCATTCGATTTTGAAATCCCTCGTTTAAAACCCAAAATGCGTTATTAATCTCATCTATTCCTCACTCATCCAATGTCTTTCACCCATAGAGCCCATCATCCTATCACAAAGTGACTTGATTCCTTGCATTCCTAGAAAACCCTAATTCTTCTTAGCTATTTTCTCTGTCCAGCACCTCAAACTCTTATTCAATCAGTCAGCAATAAAAGTATATAACCCATCTCTCTCTTCAAAGTTTAAAACATTAACTTGAATCCAGGCCATCCAACATCACCATTCCAATACAAGAGGATCTATGAATCTGGAATGACCCACCAGCCACCCATTGATAACTCCTCAAAATTGACCAGCAAGAATTAGCAATGGAGATGACTCTAACTCCATGAGATCAGTTTTGGTAAGGAAATTTTAAACTAACAAATATTACTTCACAACCTGCAGAACTTCCCCCAAAATCAGTCAAGACCTGCAGACAGCAGTAAAACTGAAACATTGTTTCCAATGATTCCACATCCACCTTAACAGGAACCATCCATCAGAATATTAAGCACCATGCCTGAACCAAAGCTGAAGACATGGAGAGAAGAAGCTTAAGAGAGCACTATGATGTAAATGGTCCTCACCAAATCATGGTTTAAAATCTCTGCTGTTATGAAATGGGGAGAGTGTCCATTTGTGTAAGTTTAAAATGGCATAAATAGGTACCCAGATTGTGTTCTGAAACCCTGACACCACATTAATTACCCTCATAGGAAACATCTCCTCGATTTGGAAGAGCACTGAAAACAATTCCTATATTTTCTGATGATAATGGATACATGGCACATATCATTCTCTCCATAAAAAATGAAACTATATACTTCTCATAATCTTGTGGACATGACAGTTTCTAACAATCCACCTAATAGCTTGTCTGAAGCCAGTGTAGTTATAATTAAGAAAGATCATTATATCAAACCTGTCTCCCACCTACTACCTCAATCTAAATTCTAAAATCCATTGGTTGCCCAGAAGTGCTAATGCATTAGCTGAGGACTTGGCAAAAGGGAGGGTAATCTGGCCAAGAATATTTTTTGCAAATGCTATCCCTTCGTCGGTATTTTCTAGTGTTCGGATGGGTGCTGTCCTTGTCTTGAGTTAATTCTTTGAGTTTTTCCCTTTTTGGAGGGTACTTATGTTATAATACTGTTGTACTACTCATTCTTTTAATAAACTGTTATTTATCCCAAAAAAAAAAAGGATCATTTTGGGATTCAATGACATTTTACTGGTCATTGGGATTGCCTGTTTCTCCTTTCTTTATTTCGATTAACTTACTCAGATAGAAAGAAGACAAGAGTCGCAAGACACTTATGGAAGCGCACACCCTATCAAGAATTTTATGCTGCTTCCAATGCAATCAAAGATGAGAATGCTAATGAGGTGCCCATTCAATGTCCATTAACAGCCACATTACTCCAACTACAGACACATGAGAGCAAATTACATCCAGATACCCAAAGTAGTACATCAAATATGCATAACTCAAATAATTACTCTAACAACTTGAAATATTGCCCTAATTTAAATTTTTCCTTTTTTGTAGTCAAGGAAACTGCTGTAGTAACAGCGTAACACACTTAGCATTTGAAACATTTTGCTTGAAAAACTCTAAGCTGAAAAAGTAGTAAATTTTAGCTAACTTAATCATATGTATTTGTCGTAGATGCTAATTTGAGTTGGTTATTTATATAGATGACTTTATTTTTATCTGATTTTTATTCTACTTAATTTTATTCTTTTATATTTATTCGATTTTCAATTCACCAATTTTTGGGCATTTTGAATGGCTAATCCTCCATTTCATCAATAGAAAACACCCGATAGGAAGCCCTGATTTGTGAATGAACATCCAACAAATTTAGATCACTATGAACAGTTTTTAGAACAGACCAAAATTATTAAGTTACTCAACTGTCTCTCAGTCATCAGTCCAGATAAGAAACTTCAGGTCTGGACAGTAATAAATCCCACATGGTTACCACCATAAGCTCAAAATCAAGAAATACCCCCATTTAAAAATGACACAGATCCTTACCTTTGAAACCCAAAACGGTGGCTCCAGCAACAAATCCACCCACAGCTCCATTAACAAAGTCTCTCTTCATCCTGTACTTCTGAACCATCTGGTCCACGCCAATATAAACCCCTCCAATTGCAGCAAAGGTCAAACCATGGTTACCCATCATCTTCAGAGTCCTTATCAGGCCAGGAAGCGCAACATTTCTCTCAACACGAGGCACATCGTGCCAAGTCGCAACAATTGTTCCCCAAATAGTCCCAGCAACTAAGCCCGAAGTCGCACCCTTGATCGTCTTCATCGTTGCAGTGTCATTATCCTCTAAATATCTCATTTCTGAAGGATCCATGGTTCTCTTCTAACTGAAAAAACAAAAACAAAAAAAAATGATCCAAAAACGCTACAAACACATAATCATAAGAATATGGAAGAGAAAAATACAGTTAATTTAAACACTACTCAGAGCAGATCCTCGCAAATTTACGAAAGGGGAGAAACCCATCAAATTCAAAAAGTGCGCATTAATCAAGATTTCAAAATAAATCCAGAAATCGATGAGAGATATGAACAGAATTCAATTTGTGATATTCGTGAAAATTTTCACTTAATTTATCATTGGACTTGAAAGACTCCAAATGATTCAATTACAGGAGAATCCATTCTACATATTATGAGATTCCATTCTACATAACAGAACCGATAAACTTTTTGCAATTAAATTTTGAGAGAATGAAAAATTACAGGTGATAAGGAAGAAATTCCAAACCAAAGAAAGAGCTCCAAATTTCGATTCCACTGTCCACCGAAACCAAAGAACGCTGGTCTTCGCTTACGAAACTGCCCTAAACTTATATGAGTGCGCTTACCCTGAGATATGCAGCAAACCAGGTGACCCGATTACCCACCCAAAGCAGGCCTTTGCGCTGTTGTATGTACGATTTTCGGGAGCATGACCGATCGAAGGATGGAAAAATAAACCTATGTGGTTTAAAGCAACACATGTTAGATAAAATATAAAGATTTTAAAACCTGAACCGGGTCCTATCGATTCCGTTTCGAATCAGTCCCTGCCGATTCTCGCAACCAATTCCTCAAAATTTAGATTGGCTATGAATTGGTTTTAAAAAAAATGGGGGAGAGATCGCTGCCTGAGTCTCTAGAGCCTAAACGGGCGTGCTGGCCAATGGAAGCCACGCAGGACATGCAATCAGCCAACCAGGTAGCACTCTTTTCACCCAAAAAAAATTAGGGAAATAGTTTTTTGTCCGGGAGTGTTGCCTACACCAGCACTCCCATGTGTCTATTTCTCTCCTCCTCAAAACAAGGGGGGCAAAGATGTCTTTTCATATGAGGAGGAGAGAGATAGACTCATAGGAGTACCCAAACCAAGTCTCTACTCAAGATTATGATCGATTTAAGCTCTAGCACTTGTTGTTGTCTTTCCTTGTAATTGATCTATGTTGCTCATGACATCAAGTGACTCCATCATTTATGGGCAAGCATACTAGTTGTTAGACTAGCCATAAGAATTAAGCTTAGCTTCTCTTTTGAACATTTGAATCTCGCTTTAATTTTTAAGAGAAACTAGTTGTTAGATAATAACTAAAACATCAAAATGATTAGAAACAATTATTCCATTTTGGTTTCCAATATTCAACTTTTTTTTTTTTTTTTTTTTTTATGGTCCAATATTCAACTTAAACATCACTAAAAATGTTTAAGAGTTCTACTCAAGTAGTTATAGTCCAAGTGGTCATAAATGATTAGTTAAAGACTTCACAACTTCTTGATCACAGAACATTAAACACTATTGCATGGAAGACCATGCGACAGTCACAGAAGATCGTGGTTGTAGCGACTTGAGATTGTCACTTTCGGACATGCGCAGAAGATGGTCATGAGAATACTGAGGCATCATCCATCTGAGATGACTTAATCTCACAAGCTTTCAAACAGTCACGGAAGACTGTAGTGGTCATCCATGGACACTTAATATTAAAAGCTTGGTTGTCCATAAGTTTAAACTAAGAACTTTTTTAGGTCTACTCAGTCGTCCGTTCGTGTTCACAAAAAACTATGAACAACAAACTTAGACTTTTTTCTATGTCAAACCATCTAGTTTGTTGGTTTTCCAACTAAGTCCCTGTTTTATGTTATTTTTGACAAATAATAGACAAAATAATTGTCTCAAGTAAATATGTAGACATAATTAAAGATAGAGTATATTACTAGTACCCCCTGGAACTAACCCTAACTCATGTAAACCCCACGTTTTGAAAAAATTACAACCACACCCAGTTTGAGTAACGGTATCAACTTAAAACTTTGAAAAAAAAAAAAAGACCATGTTTACACATTTTAACTTTATCAATACCGCATTTATATTAGATTTATCTACTTTCATATATGTTGTACTGTTTTAGCCTAGATTCCTAGACTATATTAGATTTACTATTTTCAAAATAACTACCAATTAGTAGGACTAGTTAATAGGATTAGTAAGATTATTAGGAATGGTCTAAATATAAAGAGACCAGCCATCGATTAGGTATGGATGTATGGTTGAGTGCCTAATACCTTCCTAGCCTGTAACTTAACCTACTCAGAGCCTTGGGTTGACCTTCTCTTATCCACAACTAAGTCAAACTTTCTTCCCCTGAAAGGAAGAGACAGTTATAGGTCCTTGACCCTTATCTAGGTGGCGATTCTCTTAGATATAAAGAAAGAACTCTAGTCATTCTCTCTCTCTCTCCCCTAAGACATCCAAATCTGAAAGGACCACGCCCAAAGGAATGGAAAAGTGGAAGGATGAAACCCCAAGATAGAGGACGGAGGTATGAAATTCATCCCTTTATACCTATAGCGGCGAATAAGCAAGAGAATTAAGAATTTTTTTGGGACTATTCATCTATATATTGTTTGTATACTAGTTATTAGACATTACTCGTAACTTAATTGAATCAAATTATTGTGTTCGAAGTGATGTAACTCGACGAGGATGTTCAACGTTGTGCTCAAAACCTCCGGGGAGGTAGGGAACATTATAGCATTCTGAGATCAAATGCTATCCACTTCTACCACGACGTGTTTGAAATGGGACCTGAGGGGGGATGTTTCATAGTGTACCCAAAACCCATGGAAGGTAGGGAACATTATAAAATTTTGAGATCAGTGGATGACCATTTCGCTACGTAGACCGTATACTTATTTGTCCCAGTGACTTAGTTATGTGTTTCCTTATGTAGATTTGGGCAACCCCACAGTGAAACCACACCCTTTAATCTTGTAAAAATTGGTGTACTATATGGATAAAACATGACAAGTGATACATCAGTTTGAAAGCTACTACCGGTGATAAGGGACGCTCCATATTTGTGTTGGGCCACTTAAGGCTTACATCCACTAAAGCACAACATGAGCCCTTTGAAAATAGCTTGTGTGATCCTAATCAAAGGTGACCCTTTTTGAAGCCTACCCCACCCAATTGCACATATCATGTAATGAAATAGACTAGACCAAACTAGGTTTCGCCACAATACTAACAATCGTTTGCGACTAGTTGAGGAACCCTATTGGCTTCGGTTCTACCCAACCAGTGTCGTTTATTCACAAGTTTAAAAGCATTGAACTATAATAACGGTCCCAAAAAGCCCGATTAGGAGGTATTTCCATTTTGATATCCAACATCACCAAGTCCAAAACTATTATATGACTAGCACTAGTCCGGTTCAAAACCAAGTTAAACATGTTCTTCTAGATAAAAATATTTGAAATCAAATAAGGGTCTTGTGATCTAGTTTTACCTAAACTATCAAAATATTATGTATTAACCCACAATCCATTTACACACATCTGAGATCAAATGCAAAAACATTGACGAGGGTATTCCTTGTTGTGCCCTAGCCCCTAGGGAGGTGTGGCACATTACATCGGACACTCTGAGATCGTATGTGCTTGTATTTTTTCATAGATGTATACATGAGACTAAAGTTGCATACATAATAGCAGTTTCTACTGGCTGGGATAAAACAAAAGGTGACTTCACCTTGCAGATGAGGTGACTCTTGTTTGAGACATTATTTGGACATGATCACTCCACAAACCTCATTTTCAAAGGAGAATGCGTCTGTAGCCATCTCACTTCCTTTCCCTCTTTTTTTTAGGTACAATAAAAAAGATTCAACTGAGGCATTACTTTGTCAGTTTCTCCACTCATGCTGAGCTACCATTTCTCCTCCAAAAGAACTTTTCCAACCTTTGTAGTTCTAAGATCCTAATTTTGGTAGACTCATGAGGCATTCACCCATGTTTAATTTCCATCAAAAGTACTGTCTAATCCTTCAAGCGGTTCCTCCATAATGAGTGCAGATAGCATTCCTCCACCAGTTTAGAACACCATAAAAGTCAAGACTCACCAATATAGAGTATATGTTGGCCGGTATTGTAAAAATGGAAATTTGCTGAAATGCTTGAGTGTCTTTCATTATCAAAAATGATGAATTTAAATACAAGAAGAGGTCCCTTGATTGAGGGATTTGATTACAAAAAATATGGGAAGATGGGAGTGATATATGGGATGTGTATGCACAGAATATGGGAAGATGGGAAAGGAATGAACAAAAATGGAAGTCATGATAAGGATTGATTTGCTGTAACGGTTCTCTTCCATTAGAACCGTTAATACTCCCCCTCAAGATGGAGCGTGAAGATCTAAAACGCCCATCTTGGATAGAAGGCTGTGAAAAATAGTGCCGCCAAGTGGTTGAGTAAGAATGTCGGCAAGTTGCATGGAAGATGCAACGTGAGAGGTGCTGATGGAGCCATCTTGAATACGTTCCCGGACCACATGATAGTCAATTTCTATATGTTTGGTACGCTCATGATAGACAGGGTTGACGGCGATGTGAATGGCGGCCTGATTATCACAATATAGTTGCATAGGACTGGATTGTGGTACCCCAAGGTCTTGTAGAAGAGCACGTAACCAGATTAATTCACAAGTGGCAGTAGCCATAGAACGATATTCTGCCTCGGCTGATGACCGGGAAATGGTGCTTTGTTTCTTGGATTTCCAAGAGATGAGACTATTGCCAAGAAAGGTAATGTAGCCAGTGATAGAACGCCTGGTGGTGGGGCAAGCTGCCCAATCAGAATCACAAAATGTTGTAAGCCACAAATTGGAAGAGGCAGAGAATAAAATGCCTGTACCCGGAGCATACTTAAGGTACCAAAGAACTCGGTTTGCTGCATCCATGTGTGGCTGGCGGGTGATGGTGAGATAAAGCAAATGGCCAATGAGCCGCCGATACTGAGAGGGATCGGGTAATGGAGAACCTGTGTCAGGAGCAAGCCATGAATTCTGCTCCATAGGAAATGACACGGGCTTGGCTGCTAGTAGACCAGATTCTGAGAGTATGTCCAATGTGTACTTCCGTTGACTGAGATAAATTCCCTTGGGGTTGCGCGCAACTTCAAGTCCAAGGAAATACTTAAGTTTACCCAGATCTTTAAGCTTGAACCTATGATTGAGGAATGATGTGAGTCCCTGAATGGTCAACTTGTCATTACCGGCCACAATGATATCGTCAACGTAGACGAGCACTGCTGTGTAGTTCGTGCCAATGTTTTTAACAAACAAGGAATAGTCTGCTTTTGATTGTCTATAGCCTGCATCAAGTAGGGATTGAGTCAACGTAGCAAACCAATTTCTGGACGCCTGTTTAAGACCATATAGTGATTTTTGAAGTTTGCAATAGCGAGTCTCCCCCTGTTTGGAAAATCTAGGTGGTACTCGCATATACACCTCTTCATGTAGATCGCCATGCAAGAAAGCGTTATTGACATCTAGCTGATGTAAGTGCCAACCTCGCACAGCAGCGATGGCGAGAAGACTACGAACTGTGACAAGCTTAGCGACTGGAGCAAAAGTATCTGTGTAATCAAGGCCCTCTTGTTGGGTGTAGCCTTTAGCCACGAGACGAGCCTTGTATTGCTCGATGCTACCATATGCATTTCTTTTGATTTTGTAGATCCATTTGCAGCCGATGGGTGACTTTCCTGGTGGTAAAGACTGTAAGGTCCAAGTCTGGTTTTGCTCCAAGGCTTGAATTTCTGCCTCCATAGCTTGTTTCCAGTGGGCATGTTTCATGGCCTCAGTGAAGGTGGTGGGTTCCTGTTCTGAATGAATGGCATTCATAAAAGCAAAATGTGTAGGGGAAAATTGGGAATAAGACAAGACAGACTGAATGGGGTAGGGAATGTTACCTGTCGATGCTACTAGTAGAGAGGGAGAACTAGCGGGTGAGGCCGAGTTACACACATAGTCCGTGAGATGGCATGGGCGAGTGGGTAGACGGTTGGACCTACGTACAGAGATAGCCTGGTCCGTATTGGAGGTGGCCTAGTTCGTAGGAGAGATGGCCTTGTCCGAAGTGGAGGTGGCCTGGTCCATAAGAGAGATGGCATGGTCCGAAGTGGAAGGGCCAGGGGAAGAAGGGGTAACAAGAGGTGGACCAGATACAGGTGGAGGAGCGGTCTGTGGGGTAAGAACCTCATGATCGGGCACGGGTAGGGGGAGGACGGAATGTGGTGATGGCGGTGAAGGTATGGTGGAAAAGGGGAAAACATCTTCATGAAATGTAACATCTCGTGATACAAAATTTTTTTTATTTTGAAGATCATAGACACGGTAGCCTTTTTGAGCATATGGGTAACCGAGAAATATGCATCGCACGGCCCTAGGGTCAAACTTGGTGCGACCAGGGGCGTGATTATGGGCGTAACATAAGCAACCGAAGGTGGGAGTAGGTGGGTGGAGCCCCAAATAATAATTCATGTGGTGTTTTCCCTTTAAGATTTGGTGTGGGAATGCGATTGATGAGATAGGCAGCGGTCAAAACGCATTCCCCCCAAAAAAGAATTGGTAGATACGCCTGGAAGCGAAGAGCACGTGCAACCTCAAGAAGGTGACGATGCTTACGCTCCACAACACCATTTTGCTGCGGGGTGTCAACACAAGAATGTTGTTGGATAATGCCATTTTGGGAACAAAAATGAAGCATTGGTTTTGAAAAAAATTCCATACTGTTGTCACTACGAAGTCGTTTGATGCGGACATTAAATTGGGTGTGTATCATGGCGTAAAATGAAGTAAAAATAGAGTATGTTTTAGACTTGTGGCGCATCAAAAAAACCCATACAGCCCGTGAAAAATCATCAACCAAGGTTAAGAAATAATGTGCTCCAATGTTGGAGGCAGTGCGGTACCCACCCCAAATGTCACAGTGAATTAGATTAAAAGGTTGTGTGCACCGATTATTGCTTATTGGAAAAGGTAACCGTGTCTGTTTTGACAGATGACAAACATCACATAAAGAGGGTAGGGGTGAAATAGAAAAACCCGGTAAAGATGAAGATAAATGGCGAAGATGCTCGTTCGATGGATGCCCGAGGCGTTGGTGCCAAATAACTGATTGTGAAGGCGAAGAAATGGAGGTGCACACAGAAGGCAAATCTGGTGGACAGAAGTGATAGAGGCTTTCACGCAATGTTCCCATCCCAATTAGCTTCATCGTTGACAGGTCCTAGACAACACAAAATGTGGGGAAAAAAATGAGTGAGCAATTTTGGGTTTGAGCAAGCTTGCTAATAGAAATTAAATTTAAATTAAATGAGGGTACGTAAAGAACATCTTTGAGGATAATGGATGAATTGAGTAATTTATCTCCCTTGTGGGTGGCAGGTAATAGAGTTCCATTAGGTAACCGAATGGGAGTAGAAGAAGAAAGAGGAGTGGGGTTGGTTAAGCCATGAAAATCACATGTCATGTGATCTGATGCACCACTATCAAATAACCATGAAGGAGAAATAAAACTTGAAACGTTAAAACCAACCGGCGTACCTGCTAGGTGAGTAGTAGCAGATGAAGAATCGTTACCCAAGAGAGAGATAAGCTGTTGATATTGTGTCGAAGTTAAGCCTGGAACAGGTGCAGAATCAGTAGTGGCAGCATTGACATGGCGTGGCAGGTCTCCAACACGATCAGATGTTTGTGCCTTCTTTGAGTGATGTTGGTGGCCCGGAGGATAACCATGAAGGGGCCAACACCGTTCTCGGGTATGACCATATGCATTGTAGTGAGCACAGAATGGGCGGTTGCGATTGGAACGGGCACCGAGCGGCTGATTATGGCGTCCCTATTGACGCGGTGTATCACTACGAGGAGTGACTCGGTTCGCAGCCATAGCAGCAGCGTCAGGCAAATTTGGCGAAGAAGTAAGGGCGCGCTGCTGTTCTTCTTGGAGAATAAGGTAATAAGCTCGATGGACGTCAGGCAACGGGTCCATGGTGAGAATTTGCGAGCGGATAGCAGCGTAGCTATCTGATAATCCCATGAGCAGATGATATACACGCTCCGTTTGGGCAGCGGAATGAAGTTGGGATTGTGCACCGCAAGAACATGATGGAACTGAAATGTAAGATGAGAGTTCGTCCCAGAGTACCTTGAGACGAGTGTAGTAAACGGCAAGCGAGTCGGTCCCTTGATGGATGGTAGCAATGGCCCGTTTGAGATGAAAGGCTCGAGGGGCATTGCTACGAGAAAACCGTTCTTCGAGCTCTTTCCACATAGCAGCTGCGGATTCCACGTAAATCACACTATCGGCAATGGTGCGTGAAAGGATGTTGAGAAGCCATGAGAGGACCATGAAGTTACAGCGATCCCAAAGCTGGACGTCCGGAGACGGAGGTGTGGGTCGTGGCAAAGTGCCATCAACAAATTGCATCTTGTTCTTAGCTTACAAAGCCATGCGGACAGCACGGCGCCAAGTCAGGTAGTCGTCGCCTTCCAAGGGGGTGGAGACGAGGACAGTTCCAGGGTTGTCCGACAGATGGAGATAATAAGGAGAAGTTCCATCAATGGATGGAGATATGGTTGATGAAGACACTGCAGTGGATGAAGATGCAATAGTAGAAGCTGCAGGAGGATCCATTGCAATGAGTGAAGAGAAGAGTCAAAGAGCAAAAACATGGATTGCCAAGATCGTTTAAGCTGATACCATGTAAAAATGGAAATTTGCTGAAATGCTTGAGTGTCTTTCATTATCAAAAACGATGAATTTAAATACAAGAAGGGGTCCCTTGATTGAGGGATTTGATTACAAAAAATATGGGAAGATGGGAGTGATATATGGGATGTGTATGCACAGAATATGGGAGTGATATATTGGATGTGTATGCACAGAATATGGGAAGATGGGAAAGGAATGAACAAAAATGGAAGTCATGATAAGGATTGATTTGCTGTAACGGTTCTCTTCCATTAGAACCGTTAATAGGTATCACTCAGATGGTGTGGATTCAAATTAATCTTACTCGACAAGCAGAGATTCAGGATCAGCATATATGGTTGTCCTTTTCGTCCTCAATTTATCCCTCCTCTAGCTTGGTGGGAAACGAAGAGGAAGTAGTGAAGAAAAAATCTAGGGAATGGGAGGAACTTGTGCTTCTAATAACTTAAGAATACTTTTTATTTATTTTTAGATATGCAAAGAATTTAGAAATAGTTGAGAGAAATGATGGAAGAGATTGAAAGGTATCAAAATGTTTTTCTAATCAACCAAAACAACTTAACAACTAAACTATAATTTTTTGTATGGCTAAATGGTTACAATGCATGTATGACAACAACATTGCAGGACATTGTTCGATTTTAACCGTCCATTTAATCACAACAAATACTCAGTCATTCAACATTTTATTTTTTATCTCAATTAACTAAGACCAGTTGTTATTGAAATGCCTTCTTCTTAACCGTCCATTTAATCACAACAAATACTCAGTCGTTGTGGGTACTATAAACAGAGTGGGGCATTTGGTTGTAAGTCTCCAATTGTAGAAGGCAATCCGTCCGTTATGGAAGGTAATCCTTCAGTTTCTCTAGCCTGTTGTAAGGGTGTTCCTTCCCTTGGTGTTGATGCATTCCAATCTATGGGCTTGAATCAAGGAATTTTCTCTCCTCAATCTTTCCATTTTGATAAGGATCTTATTGATCCTCATCCCAATTCAAGGAGTTTCAAATTGAATTTGTCTGCCTGTGACCTGCCAATAGAAAGACAAGCTGGTTCAGTTCCTAAAGATGATGTCCAGAGGAGTGCTGGATCTGGGACATGATGGGTCTGGATCGGATTAGATGGTGATGCATCTGAAAGTGGATTTGGGTTAGAAGGAGCCTCCCTCACTGAAGGGTCAGACGCTTCTTAAGGAAAAACTTGTTGCAGATGGGTCTTCTTTTGACGCATCAACTTGCCTGAATCCTTTGGTCGTCATAAATGATTGCACTAAGGGACAGGAGTTACAAGGTGGTGGTTCCATGAGGTTAGGCTATAGAAATGAAGGTCTCAGAGGGGCTGCTAGAGACTCTTTCACCTTTGGTAGTGGAGGTAGGGGAGTTAATGTGAGTTTGTCCCTGTTCCTTGGATGGTTATTGTAGACTTTAATGTAATTTTGGTGTACATCATTAGATCTTCTTTCTAAACCTAGATGGTCAAATTCCTGTTTCATCCATCTTCCATTTTATGATGTTCAAATTACTTTGGTACTTTTCACCAAAAACAAAAACAAAAAAATTACTTCGCTACTACTTGACATTGGCTTGAGTGAAGGGTGTCAATGGCTGCACTCTATTTGGAGAAGACGATCGGACTAAGCGATCAAAGAGAATGCAAAAATCGTAGTGAAAAAGAAAAATGTGGTCATGAGGGTTTCACAGTAGTTAGCTGGAAACCAGTGACTAAATGAAAATTCAATCACAGTTCTGATTAATTTCATTGCAATAATCAAAAAACGTGAAAATAAGTTGACAACACGTATGCCCTGCTTACCACCCACCCAAAAACTATTAACAGAGAAATAAAGGTTGTGAGAGAGAGAGTTTGTGAAAACTAGAAGGTATTTTTGTCAAGTGAAAAGGTTACAGCCAAAAGGGATTTCTAATTTATTTTGGGATTGGTGTGTGGTTTGTGTGATTACATTTTCATCAAAAAAAAAAAAAAAAAAAAAGGAATTTCTAACTTTTATATATATATATATGGTAAATTTCTAACTTTTATGTACTTGTATGATACTATGATGTGATATGGTTACCTTTTTATAGATAATTAAGTGAAAACAATTTTGTAGTAAAAAAAAAAAGAAAATGAAGACAATTTGAAAAGGGTAATCCTTGTAATCATCACTAAGATAGTTATGATTTCTACCCAAAAAAACAAAGGAAAAAAAAACGGAGAGAGGGTGTAAGTGAAGTGGGTAGTGTGGGGATTTTTTTCCTTAATTTTTTTTTATGGAAAGAAAATATATTACGTAGAAATTGGAATTTACAAAATGATTAGGGTCCAACATGGTACAATGTTTTTTGAGAGTCAAACGCACCATGTTTGTAACCCTGTTATAAAAAGGTTCATTACTACACCAATTAAAACTAACATTAGTAAAGTTATCAATTTCATTTGCTAAGGTAGAAAAAAGGTTAATTAAGTTCCATGGTAAGCACTTCATATTAGTAGGATGAAAATGATAGCAGAGTTCTTTGTTGTAGCACCACACTTCTTTGAGTTTAATTTTTGCTTTCGTAGCATGTTTTCACCCCTGCAGCAATCCATAAAGTTTCGCTTCCCTTTCATCTGTTGTTGTGAGACTACTTGCAAAAATTAAAACATCCTAACCAGCTAGCAAAATGCAAAAAGCCCAACTGGTTAATCTTAGTTGAGGGTCATATATGCCTGCGCAAATTAAACCAGAGATTTGTAAATCAAGGTTAGAAACCTGATGCATTACATTAGTGGTGTGTGTGCTTAGTTGAGATGCAGAGGGGATCGCTAAGTTGGATGGTGGGTTAATGCGTAACTCAGAGAGCCATTTAAGTATATCCCTTAAAACTAGCATATGATCCTTGGCCAATCCCTTAATAACTTTTTTCCTTACATTCCAAATAAAATAGCATGTAATAATAAAAACTGAAAAAGACCAAATTAAAGATTGTTTATCAAGGACATTAGAGCAAAGGAGAGAAGCACACAGAAGTGCCAATGAGGGGTCGGATAGATGCTCGGTTCTCAATCTGAGAGGGCCAGATGCCTAAAAATGCTTAGTCCAATCACATGACAGAAAAATGGCAAATGGATTCATCACTAGAACCACAGAAAACACATGTAGGCTCGACGTGCATCCATTTCGAGATAAAAACTTTGGCAGGTAGTCCTACATTTAAGGCATGCCAAAAGAACATTTTAAATCTTGAATGAATGTTAATTTTCCAAAAAAAAATCGCCTCCATTTGATAAGCATGGGGCAAGAGTGAATAGTTGTAGAAATGAACTTGGCCGCGAGTTGAGTGGAGAATGCACGACCTAGTACTAGAAAGGAAACATCTCCAAAGATCATCAGATTCTGTAATATTAGTTCTCATGATATCATTAATAAAAATATTAGGAAAGCATAAAGAAAGAGTTACTGAATTCCAAGAATCGTTAGAAATTAAATCCTTAATTGTATTAAAAGAATGGTTTTGAGTGATGTCTTGTGGTATAGAGAATCCTGGGACAAAAGAAGGTGTTATTCCCATTGCCAATCTGAGAGTACACCATTTTCTTCAGGTCTGGTAATGCAGTAGCTATACTATTCCAAGTCCAAGTTCCCCTTTTAGACATGGTTTTGGGGTCAAAGATAGATGTCTTAGGGAAATATTTTGCCATAAAATTTTTGATCCATATGGACGATTCCTCATTGAGGAGTCTCCATTCAAGTTTCAAAATTAGGGCTCTGTTATGGATTGAGGATTTTTTCCTTTATATTATCAGCTTTAGGGAGAGTTCTCAGCAAGCAACATAGAAAAGCGCACCAATGAGATTTGACGTAACAATAGAATACCAGGGTCATTTCATGTGAGGAGAGTGAGAGAGAATGCTTACCGATAAGTCATAAATCGACAGACCAATCCGAGACCGACACGTGGCATGTCTAGCCGACCATCATGACCGAGGCCGAGTATGGAGCAACTGGGGCTAGGCCCGCACCAACAAGGGTCAGTCCCCTCATACGGCAATACGGGCCGAGCCTTATAAGTTAGTTGATCAATAGTCGTTAAGGACAATCATTATCACTCGGCCAGGTAGGTTCATCCATGCCAACGTGTCGCCTTGGCTTGAGCCTAAGGGACGGCATGAGATAGAATAGATAAGGTCCGAACTGACCAGATGTGAAGTCGACTTCGCCAACTACTCCCGCACATCCCGGGAAAGACGCCTAACAGCTTCATGAATAGCCCACCATAACTTCGCCACAGAGGCGTAACAATCAAGGGATCTTATCCACACGCCCGACAAAGGCTCCACGCAGCCTTGGATCACGTAGGGGACTCCTCCCTAGCGAGGACACTCTATCACCACAAAGATTTTCTCCTCACAATGCCTATAAATACCTAGGCAATCCACTCGACTAGACCATCTGAATTCATTCTATATTATCTGTTGCTAAGAGCGCTGACTTAGGCATTGGAGTGTCCAATGCCGACTCAGCCCAATCACTCTTGTGCTAATTGCTTCTTGTGCAGGACCAACCCGAGGAGATTGTGACCAACCCGAAGTGGTTGATCCCAGTTTTTGACGCAACACTTACGTACCCTTCCATGAGGCCTTGACCAGGGTTTTTAAATGTGAAATGAGAGACGGAATCGCTCTGTAGCGATTTTGATCCAGATTGGATTAGAATCAACTGAAAATTAGTCTTCAAGAACCCTAGAATTGATCATCAGATCCAAAAACAAAGAATTTCTAGGGTTTTTAAATGTGAATTTGCCATATCAAATCGGTGAATTGGCCTTAAAGACCCTTGCCACTAACCTTTTCCCTTGACTTTAAATCCAATTCCACTGCTCACCCCTCCTACTACTACTACCTCATTTTTGTCACCACCTCATTTGCCAGTACACTTAGATCGATATCGACAAAGACCGATACTGATACCGATACCAATAGCGATTACTAAAACCCTACTTAGAAGTTAGAATATCCTTTGAGATTGTCCATCGGCTCCAAAAATAAGAGAGAGTAAAACACGTCTTTGGGGATTGGAGATTGGTCTGACCAAAACGCGTCATTTTGTTAAAACAAAAATATAAAATCAAAGACAGCTATAAAGCCTTCAATCTGAATCAATATTTGAACGGCTTTCCAAAGAATCCTTAATTTCTTTCCGTTTCCTTCATAATCTCCTCCGCTGTTTTCGCCAACATCACCAACACCCACCACATGATAAGCGCGTTAATTAGGCCTTCACACCAACCGTTTTGCTGTAAATTTTCCTTCTTTGCAACCTTCTTAACACACACTTCTATTTTTTTCCCCCAAGAGAGTAAAGCATATCCATCTCTCTCCCCCCCTCCTCTTGTTCTCCAATGCCCATCCAAGCACCATAGTATAGAAAGAGAGAGAGAGAGAGAGAGAGGCTAGAGGGTCGAGTTCTTCGCCGTCATCTTCATCTTTGTCATTCAAATCATCACATTCATCATTCAATCAAGGGAGAATTAATGGATCCCGGAGAGCTCAAACGGGTGTTTCAAATGTTCGATCGGAACGGAGATGGGCGGATTACGAAGAAAGAACTCAGCGACTCGCTACAAAATTTGGGAATTTTCATCCCTGACGACGATCTTGTCCAGATGATTGAGAAGATAGACGTAAATGGAGATGGTTGTGTCGACATTGATGAGTTTGGGGGATTGTATCAAACAATCATGGATGAGCGAGACGAGGAAGAGGATATGAGAGAAGCATTCAATGTGTTCGATAAAAATGGTGATGGGTTCATTACCGTCGAAGAATTGAGATCGGTTTTGTCATCTCTGGGGCTCAAGCAAGGAAGAACCGCAGAAGATTGCAGAAAGATGATAAGAAAGGTTGATGTTGATGGAGATGGTATGGTTAACTACAAGGAGTTTAAGCAGATGATGAGGGGGGGAGGGTTTGCGGCCCTGAGTTGAAGGTGGGTTGGGGGGGGGGGGGGGGGAGAGAGGAGGATTGTAGGAATGTAAATATTTTTGGTGATTGAATCGGGGGAGAATTGGTGGGGAGAGCTTTTGGTGGGCAATAGCACTGGATTCGAGAATACGATATGTTTGTTTCTGGGTTTTATCTTTTTGAACTTTTGAATATTGATTGGTTATTATTTGGTGTTCTTAAGTTTAATTTGTTGATTTTTTTCCAACAAAAAAAAATTAGATGATTTAAACCAAAAAAAAAAAAAAGTTTAATTGGTTGATCATGGGTTGAGCGGCTCAAGGTGTGTTTTTTCTCCCTTTCGGCAAGGAATTCTCTGTGAGGGGAGCGTGGCACTGCACGTGCGACGGTATTAACGAGGCGGTCATAACCCTCTTTCATTGGAGGGCAAGGTGGTCATTTTGCCCCTCTGTGTTAGGGTGCAGGATGCACACTCCTCATAGAGAACTTTCTTCCTTTCTTTAAAGGGAAAATGAACCGGTTAGCCTTCTCTTGCCCTTGTAGACCAATTAATCTTGCTTTCTTTTTGTGTCTTTTGAATCATAAATAGCCATTTAACTCTTTTTTTTTTATTTTTATGAAAGAGAAATATTTGATTAAACGGAATACAAGTGTACAAAGGTGTTCTCCATCTGGACTGTCTCGTGCCCTTCAGAAGCCTTCTAGTCCTTGAGAAAGATTCTTAAGCTTCGTCCTCTTGTTAGTGGAATCAATCTGGACAACCATTGATGATGGTTCTTCTACTCTTGTTTGGTGATCATTGGCGCCCCAAAGGTGTTCTCCTTAATACCTTTGGTGATAGAATCCATTATGATGATTATCTAAGTTTTCTTCTACCTATCATTAGGAATGGAGTGTGGCACCTTGTCCTTGGTACTCTCCCTTGGCCTGATTGATGCCTGGAACTAGTTGGAAGATATGCATAGGAGGCCTATAGGTAGTGGGACTTGGTGCAATGGTTAGCTTCACCATCTAAAAGATATTCTGCTGCCTCTACTAGGAATCAGATCCGGTCAAAAAATTCTATAGTTCCCTAGTGGCAGGTGGTTTGGTTCCTATTGCACAAAGAAAGATGTTGAGGGATTTCTTCAACATTGCAACACTAAAATTAGAACTAGACTAGAAGCAATGAGGGAAAACGAAGATCACTCTTAATGGTTTCTTGATTTCTCTCCTAATTGAATACTTGAATCCTTTTGCATAGGCGTAAGGGCCTCTATTTATACAATTTCTCTCCCCCAACCCTCTTTTCGAAGATTCGCTAGATCTGCCAAATGGCTTTTCTTCTTCATCAGGCGGTGGGTTTATGCTCGGATTAGGAAACCCTTTGGAAGAATGGTCCTCCCCTTGTTTCCTGGGATACGGAATCTCTTCCCACGTGGATCGCAATTACCAGTCACCATCCATCAGGGTTCTCTAAACAGATCTTGCTGACGTGGCTAGACCAGTATAATTGCCTCACAAGTGGTTTGATCAATTCTGGGCGAGGACTGGTTGCTTGGAGTCCAAGTCATTCCACGTGTCATCCTCGGATTGGGTAGGTAAAGTATGGTGTATCATTTGCCCCCTACTCCCTTTATCTTGAATAAGGCATAGGGAGGATTCTTCACTTCTTTCGTGCAGCAGTGTTATGGTCTATATGTTCAGTTATCGGCGATCTCTGCTCACTATAGGCCTTCGGCAATGGTCGGTTTTCATTTAAGCTTGTCGATGTTCGGCAAAGCTGATCATCGATCATGTGTGGAAATTGCTTCCTTTTTGAATTGTATTTCTTTCGTTGACGATCTTACCCTTGGGTAAGGAGCGGGAGTTTCCAAAATTGCACTGCCATTTTCCGTCGTTTACACGTGGGTCCGAAATATCTTTCGGATTTCACATCTTTTAAGGGAAGTTGAAAATACATCACAAAGTTCAAATTTGAACCTCTTGTCCTCCAGGTGCTTCCTTGTTAAGGAAGCCTCCCTTATGCGCTAAACACGTGTTTCTCTCGTTCTTTCCTGCATCTTGATCGTGGAATTAAACTCATTGAGTTGACCAAAGCCTCCATTCTTTTCCCAAGGGTCCCAAGGGTATAAAGGATTCTAACTTCCCAGGGCTTCTTTTCTCTATCGTTTCCAAGTTCTGAGCCCGAAAATCTCTGATTCACTACCTCCATTCCATCCCTTGAGGACTCCCCGTTATGCGTTTTCTCCAACTACATTCCTCTTACTCAAATAAGTTCTCGTTTCTTTATTTCTGTAGTTGATTTCTTTTCTTTTTCTAAAAGACATCGAGCTCTAAGAAAACTCCAATTTCTAAGCCTGATTGGGATGCAACTTCTTTGTTCAAAGAATTTGACCCGCTATATCATGGCCAAGATGTTAGGAAAACTGTCGCGGCTCCTCCTAGGGTGTCTGGGGAGGCTGCTATAGTTCCTAGGGTGTCTGCCATGGTTTAACAGAGTAAATCTGGTGTTTCTGCCGATACTTTTGGCCGTAATCCTTCGAAGAAACTTTATGCTTCCTCAGGGAAAAAAGTTCATCATATTCGCCAGCCCCAACTGGACCCTACCATAGGAAAAGGTGTGAATGAAATCCCTTCGGTACTAAATGTGTCTGATGTCGTGGAGATTTGAGAAATCTACTCGATTTCGGAGTTTGTTGATCTTAGGGGTGCCTCTCTTGAAGATAGGTTGAATACCGAGCATCCTGATGAGGTCAGCCTTATCTCGGATGCCCTTGAAGCTAGCTTCCATTTTCCCCTTCCTGAATTTGTTTCATGTCTACTTATACATTACAGAGTTGCCCCCCGCCAGGTCCCGAACTATTGGAGATGTGTTGGAGCCTTCATCCTCAGATGTACTCGGTTTGGTAGATGTCCTTCCCCAGCATTGTTCATTAGGTGTTTTTTGCTGAATTTCCTCAGTGGTCACCTTGGGTGGTACTACCTCCGCCAGCGAGACCCCTCCATCCTTATCATGAGCGAAACTTCTTCCTGCATCCATGCCTGGAAACAAAGGTTCTTTTGGACTTCATGCGTGGGACACAAGTTCCCTAATAAATGGGGTTCTCCCAATACCTCCGCTGGAAATAAGACCCCAATTCTTGACGACGAGGATTTAACAACCCTGGAGATGATAATTAACTCTCCGAGGCCTGTGAAACTGGCAGACATTGATGCCCTAGACATGTCCGAGTTGGAGAGGGGTGAGCCCCACTAGATTCTCTTCTTTTTTTTTTTAACTATGATGTGCTGATTCTTTCTCCCTTGTTTGATGTAGTGGATTTTGATTTGGACTCCATTGATGCGTTCATTGAGATGGAGAATCTCCAAATCACCGGGGACATGGTTACCTCCTCTCTGCCTTTGGAGAAAAAGAAGAAGAAAAAGGAAGTTCCAACCGAGCAAAAAAAGGATCTTTCGAGGAAGGAGCCTAAGAAGAACGACCCTCCTCCCTCAATTTTCAAAGGCCATAAGGGTCAGGGCCAGCAAATGAGTAAGATGAGGACGCTCCCATCTTCCTACCATGTTGTTCGGGATGAGGCTCCTCTCATGGTCTTGAGTAGTGCTACTTTGCCTGAGAGCACTGATAAGAATAAAGGCAAGGATAAAATATCTTCGGACATGTTTGTCCCTAAGTGGTCGGTATGAGTCGACCAAAAAGTGATTGGTAACGTTAAGGCTGATGAGCAGATGGTGTGGTTTTGTATACCACCGGCTGATCGGGATGCCCTCTCCGATATGGATGACGAAGTGTTGGAGTGAACCGCCTTTACTCGGGCTTATGAGGTAATCTCTCCTCCTTTGGAGATTTCAGTGCCCTTGACTTATCTTTACTTTACTAACTCCTTCTCTTCTTAAGCTTTGGCTTTTGCCTCTGGGTTGGTACATAGGTAGAGGAGGAACGCCTCCGTGTTTAGCTAGATTGATAGGGATTACAAGGATCTGAAGCGAACCTGTGATGATAGAAATTAGCAGATCTATACTCTTGCCGATGAAGTCAAATCGCTGACCGAGGAGAAGGCGATTACGGAAAGGGCCTATACGGCGGCGGATAAAGGTTGTGCCGAAGCTGAGAAAGGTATAGATGTCCTCGCCCTGTCCAACAAAATGGCTGAGGAGGAATTGAATAAGAAGACCCAGCTAGTGGAGAGCCAGAAAATGGAGATCACCAAATTGAAGTCTAGGTTGGAGGAGGCCGAGAATTCAGCTAAGGTAGCTGGGGCTAAGGCATTGAAAGCCTATCTTAGCTTGGATGAGAATACCAAGGAGCACATGAAGACTTCCTCCAAGGTCTTTTTGCAGGTGGCACACTCCATTTGGAAGCAGGTCAAGGAGAAGGAGCCCAATTTTGACTTCAAGGGCATAAGGGAGGTGGAGAAGATGCTCGCCAGGCTGATGGATGGTTCTTTCGTTCCTCCCTCAACAAAGGGAGAGGTGGTAATTTCAATACCACTTGCTTCCTCGGGTATCACTAATGTGGAGAGCTCTGGTGCTGCTAGGCCCACTTTTATAGTGGAGGTTGAAAAGACTACTGCAGGGGGTGCTGAGCATGCCAAGACAGTAGGGGAAGACACCGAGCAAGGCGTTGCCCCACCGAAGGGACCCTCCTCCTTTCAACCTAAGGATAAAGTGAAGCCGACCTCTGATGCTCAGGATCCAAAGAGCTCAGCCCTAGTTTGGCTTCCTTCTCTTTTTTTTTTTTTATTCAAACAATATTGTATTGTTATTTTGTACCTGTACTCCATCATAGCTGTCCTTAATGGAAAACCTTTTCTGGGCTTCCTTTGTTCTATATTCCTCTCCATACTTACAATATTAGATCATGATCTTTGTATTTTGCATATAGGGCTATATCTCCATGCCCGGTGATGTACAATCTGATGCTGTGAGGTGAGAAAAGGAACCATGAGCTCGGATAAAGATGTATGCAACTTCAAATGCTGCCTTGTTAAGGTTCAAAACCCAACTTGAATATGAGTTAGACTATTACGAGTCTGTTGAGAGTTGGGAGAAGGATCTGCTGGAGAGACTGGATTTTGCCCGAGATATTGTGGACAATGTTGTTGACTATTTTTTAATTGAGAAATATGCTGCAGCAAACCTCACCATCGATCATCTCTTGAAATCGATAGTCTTCCATCGCTTCTGTGAAGACAGGGCCTTGGAAGGTGCTCAACGCTTGTATAACAAAATAAGGAAGGCTGCCACCCATTTCCAGTGGGGGAAGATTGACTTGGGGTTCGATCCTAAAGTTCCTGTTTAAGAGGTAAGGTTAGACCCGTCTTCCATTTCTGTGCCCTTCTTTCCTCCTCCCGAGAAACTTCCAGGACCACTACCCCCCAATCCTTGACGTCCAAAGCGCCTATACTTATAACTTTTGTTGTATATTATTTGGCAGTTGTAATTTGTACACTTTTATATATCTAAATAAATGAAATCTTCATTCTATCCTTCTCTGGTTGGTGATTCTTCCTTTTGTTCTTACTCGGCTTCTGTTGCCGGCATTACTCATGCCTTCATGATTGTTGTAGCTTTACTTCGCTTCGCTGTAGCTTTGTTTTGCTTTGTGGTGCGACTTACCGATACGATCAGGAGAATATCAACTTCCTTTTGTGGTGCAAACCACCACTATGATGAAATTCACCATTATGGTCGGGAGATCTCTATGTGATTTTTGTTGAGTCCCCTAAATACTTGTTTGTAATTTCCAAGGTAATATATTTAATATCTTGGTCCATATGACGCTTCGTTTACTGCGTTATTAATGGAATTCGAACAAAAGCTGAACTGTCACATGTCTTCAAAATCTTTTCACAGGCTTTGAAAAACATAGGAGCAATGGGGACCTGCCATGTGGCCCCTGGAAGTTACTTCCCTTAACTTCAGAATATCATCTTTTGAGATTCCCTTTTGATCTAAACCGTCTGTTCCTTCATAAATAGCGGTTTTCCCTTTTCTCCCTTTACCATACTCTCTGCTTCTTCTTTTCGGAGCAAAGCCATGGATCTTCTTTGCGGCTTTCTTCCCTGCACTTCTCTTGACGCCCTCTTGTTTCTCTGGTATTGCGACTGTCGCTGCTTCTATGGCTACAGCGGATGTCATTTCTTGGGTGTTAACTCTCCAGTTTTATAGCCCTATTTTCAGCTTTGATCTTTAAACAACATTCGCCCTCATAGCTTCGATCTTCAATCGACACACTGTGTCTTTTTGTACTTCCAAGTTGGGGGGTTACCTCTTTGTGTAGTGTGCCCGCGTCAATGCTTGGCGCGGTCATGCTGCTACAAAGAGGTGGAGAGTCTTGAGGTGGCTGTTTCCTGCCTCCCCTAACCTCTTCAAAATTTGAGGGTGGGAATATTTGCACAAGCAGTGCACTGGAGGATCAAAGCTGGTGTTCTTGTCGTCTTCAACACCCTCATCTCTCATAGGGGCAAGAATCCACCACTAGGATCCATTCTGTCGTCAGGGGAGCTCAAAGGCGTTCGTATAGAGATTCTCAATTGGCAAACAGTCTCTCATGGCTTCTCAGGGTAGCTGAGGGCTACAGGAGGGCATGCCCTGTAGGTCTGGGTTGATCGCTGCTTGTATGACAGCCTCTTTATGGCTACTGCTATCTCGCACTTCTAGTGCCCGATTTTCATTATCCTCCACATTAGTTGTCTAGCAAACCAAGATGATGCTTTGCATGCTTGTGGTCTAGGTGCGCCTTGTTTCTATTTTGCTTTTGTTTCCAGGAGGAGGCATTCATTGGAAGTCGAACGCATCCACTTCTCTTTCTCAGGACTATGTATCGCCATAAGTTCTCATTTTAACGTTGTAAAACAATGATGTATCTGCTTTTTTTTGATACCCCATTTTTATGTTGTAAGAAGTTCCCTTTTAATAAATGATGAATCTACTCAATTTCCTTCTGTTATCCATGATACTTTGGCTTGTGTATTTCTCTTTTCATGCTGTCATTTTCATCATGATCCGTCTACGCTTGAACTTACTGAAAACTAACTATGCGTCAGAAGCAACTTTATGCTTTGGAGACCACAGATTCTTTTGTGGAACGCTATTATGGCCCTAAGTTGCCCTTATGGTCGGAAGACCATTAACTTTTATTGTGGAGCGCCACTATGATCCAATTCACCATTATGGCCGGAAGACCATTAATTTTCATTCTGGAACGCCACTATGGTGCAACTCATCATTATGGTTGGAAGACCATTAATTTTCATTGTGGCACGCCACTATGGTGCACCTCACCATTATGATTAGGAGACCATTAATTTTCATTGTGAAATGCCACTATGGTGCCACTCACCATTATGGTCGGAAGACCATTAATTTTCATTGATAATTTGCACATCATTGATAACATGCGAATTCTTAATAACTTGCTCATAAAATGAATCATTGCTGATAAAAATGAATAAAAAAGATTGATGTCTTTATTAAATGTAGAAATCTGAACATTTGAAATAACCCAAATTTGACTTAAAATAAACGAGGATTGACCTCCACTAGAAGAATTTTCTCAAATTTTTTGAGTTCCAAGACCATGGTATGGGTACCCCCTCCAAAGTCTCCAAATGATAAGCTCCTAGCACCACTTGTTTGGAGATTCCGTATGGTCCTTCCTAATTGTGCGCTAGCTTTCCCATGGCTCTTGGATCAGAGGCTTCTACTTTACGAAGTACCAGGTCTCCTTGGTGAAATATTCTTGGTTTCACCTTTGCATTATAATGGCATGTTGTCCGTTATTGATGCGCGACATTCCTTACCCGTTCTGACTCTCTGATTTTCTCTAACAAATCCAAATTTGCTCTCAGATTTTCAGCATTAGTCTCTGGGCCATAAAGTTGTACCTTTGGTGAAGTTTCTCCAATTTTTATAGGAATCACTACTTTAGTTCCATACGTCAACATGAATGGGGTTTCACCTATTGCAAACTTTGTGGTCATCCGATATGCCCATAAGATGTTCGGTAGCTCTTCAGCCCATAATCCTTTGGCTATTTTCAACATCTTTTTTGATCCATCCAACAAGATTTTGTTCATGGCTTCAGCTAAGCCATTAGGTTATGGATGTGCTACTGAAGTCTTACGCAACTGAATCTCATATTGATCATTAAACTCTTTAAACTTCTACTCAAATTACTTCCCATTATCTGTGATAAGGGTTCTTAGGATTCCATATCTATATATGATAGAATGGAGGAAGAACTTCCATACCTTTGCGGCTGAGATTATGACCAATGCCTTTGCCTCCACCCACTTGGTGAAGTAATCTACTGCTATCACCATGAATCGTCTACCTCCTGACATTTTTGGGAATGGACCCAAAATGTCCATCCCCCATCGTACAAAAGGCAATGGACTAGAGATGGAAGTGAGCTCAGTTGCCAGTTGGCGGGTGATCGGTGCAAAGGTTTGACATTTGATGCATTTGGGTACAAAACTCATTGCTTCTTTTCGTAAGTATGGCCAAAAGTGTCCTTACCTGATGACCTTGTGAGCTAACGCTATGCCCCCCAAGTATTGTCCGTAAATGCTAGTATGAATTTCCCTAAGCATGTATTCCACCTCTGATGGCCTGAGGCATTTCAAATATGGCATGGCGTAAGCTTTTCTGTAAAGTACTCCCTCAATCATAATGAACTGTGCTGCTCTCATCCTTATCTTCTTAGCTTCTTCTTTGTTGGTCGAAAGCAGGCCCCCTTAGAGATATGTGATGAGAGGATCCATCCTACATAGCTCAACGTCAATGGGTAATGCACTTTGGGTTTCCTTGATGCTCGGTACGCTGAGAATATCTATATAAATTGTTCTTCCTAACTCTTGAAAATCTGACGTGGCCAATCGAGAAAGTGCATCTGCAGATGTATTCTATGCACGAGCTACTTGTAATATCTAAACATAATTGAATTCAATAATTAATTCGCGTACCTTCTTTAAATATTGTGCCATACGTTGTTCTTTTGCTTCGTATTCTCCTTGCACTTGGTGAACCACCAGGTGTGAATCGCTGTGTACGACGATATTTTTCACCATCAGGCCCTCCGCCAAGCTTAGGTCAGCTATCAATGCTTCATATTCAGCCCCGTTGTTGGTAGTTTGGAATTCAAATCTCAACGCATACTGTACCACAAACCCTCTTCGGCTTGTCAGTATCAATCCTGCTCCGCATGCAACGCTACTGGAGGATCCATCCACATATAACTTCCAGGGCTTTTCCTGTTCCTCATGGTCGCCATCTACCGCTAACCGATCATCATCTGGTAAAGTGCATTCTATGACAAAGTCTACTAATGCCTGCACCTTGATAGTTGTGCGCGGTTGGTACTGGACATCAAATTCTCCCAGCTCAACCGACCATGCAACCATCCATTTCGAATGGTCGAGTTTTGTAAAAATTTTCTTTAATGGCTGGTTTGTCACCACCACTATGGTGTAAGCTTGGAAGTAAGGTCTCAGCTTCCATGCCACCATGATCAAGGCATAAGCGTGCTTCTCTATGTTGCTATACCTGGTTTTTGCGTCCAAGAGTACCTTGCTACCATAGTAGACTGGATTTTCCGCTCGACCATCGCCTTTGACCAATACTGCATTTATAGCCACTGTGGTGGTAGCTAAATAGAGTTGGATCACATCCCCTGGGTCTGGCTTGGTCAAGAGTAGTGGGTTGGCCTAATATTTCTTCAAGTCTGTAAACGCTTTTTGACATTCTTCTTTCCATTTAAAAATGAGTTTGACTTACTTTGCTTGTCTTTCCTTTACTTTGGTCCTTAGTGCTTTAAAGAAAGGGAGACACCGATCTGTAGAAGCCTAGATAAACCTCCCGAGCACTGCTACTCTCCCTATTAACTCTTATAAGCCTTTGACTCTCCCTATTAACTCTTGCAAGCCTTTGGCTCTCTCAGGTGACCGCATTTCTAATATATCCTTGATTTTGGTTGGATTTGCTTCTATCCCTCTCTGTGATACCATAAAACCAAGGAGTTTGCCTGAAGTTACCCCAAACGCTATATTTAGTATCATTTTACTCTTCCTTAAGACTTGGAATGCCTCTTCCAGATCAGTCACGTGGTCTGATGCCTTCAAGATTTCACCAGCATGTCATCCACGTAAACTTCCATGTTGCGCCTTATTTGATTCTTGAAAATATGATTCACTAACCATTTGGTAGGTGGCACTTGCATTTTTCAACCCAAAGGGCATGCGTGTGTAGCAATAGGTATCTCTACTGGCAATGAAAGAGGTCTTCAATATATCTGGTTCATACATTCTAATCTGATTATACCCAGAATAGGCATCCATGAAACTTAACATTTCATGGCCGACAATTGCATTTATTAGTAAATCAATACGAGGCAAGGGTTAGTAGTCTTTAGGGCATGCTTTATTCAAGTCGGTGAAATCAATGCACATTTCCCACTCGCCATTAGGCTTGGGCACCATTACAATATTGGAAAGCCATTCAGGGTAAATGGCTTCATAGCATTCTATGAACCCTGCTTCTAGTAGCTTGATCACTTCTTCAATCACTTTCTCTTGTCATCCTGTTGTAAAGGTCCTTTTCTTCTGGAAAACTGGCTTGGATGTTGGATAAACGCTTAACCTATGTTTGGCTAATTCCTGATCAACCCCAGGCATATCTGTAGTTAACTACTCGAATACATCAGCATTATTCCTTAAAAACTTTACTAGGCCTTTCTTCTGCTTGCCATTCAGGCCTGCTCCAATCTGTACTATGCGGCTTCCATCTCCCTTGATGATTTCTATAGGGATCAAATCCTGGGCTTGTTCTGACCTTTCATGCTCGGAATCATCTCGATCATCTTCAAGGCTGATCTAGAGTGCCTGAGGTTCCTTTCCCCTTATTCTCAGGTAACCCTTGTAGCATTTTCTAGAGGTTATCTGGCTTCCTCGGCATTCTCCTCTTGGTGCAATTTAGTCCTTCCTCTACGAGAAGTACATAGCGTAAAAAATTCATTCATCGAAATTCCATCATCAGTGGGAAACTTCATGAACAGGTGGGCAGTGGAGACAAGGGCATGTAGGGTATTGAGTCTTGGTCGGCCAAGTATCCTATTGTGGGTGGAGTTAACTCTCACTACCAAAAAATTCATCATTACTGTAGAGAGTTTGGGTTCCGTCCCCACCTCACCAACCAATCGATTGAACCCTCCATGTGCATAGGGGCATCGTTGAATCCATATAATGGAGATTATACCCTCTTCAGTATCTTGGGCTTCAGTTGCATCCTCTCAAACGCATCATAGTATAGAATGTCAATTGAACTCCCACTGTCCACAAGGATCCTGGCCATCGTATAGTTGGCAATGGTCATTTTGATCACCAAGGCATTGTCATATGGAACTTAATTGTATGTCAGATAAGTCCTCATTCAAGAATGTTATCTGCTGCTCAGTCTTCCTCCTCTTACTGTGTACTTCAGTTTGGAATACGGATCGGGCATGAATCTTCCTAGAGTTAGAGGACTCGACCCCTAACTTGGGGCCCCTGTAGATTTTAGCGATTTCCCTGAGCGGTGCATTCTTAGTGTGTCGCTTTCCCCTTTCTCAATCTTCTTTATCCTCGGTACCTTCCAACCGAGCAGGTGACTTCGCCCTTTCTTCGGGTTCTTGGGGATGCCACCTTCCTTTTTGACATATCTGCTCAGGCGGCCCCTTTAAATGAGGGCTTTAATCTCATCCTTCAACTGCCTGCAGTCCTCGGTGTTGTGACCATGATCTTGGTGAAATCTACAGTATTTGTTCTTGCTACGTTCATGCGCGGGCTTGATCAGCTTGGTTGGCCAGTGCAACATCACTTGGTCCTTAATCTCATTTAGGATATACGCCCAGTTGTGAGTGAACTACGTAGACTGGCTCTGAGTTTGAATTGTTCTTTGGAATCGAGGCCTTGTCATCTCTCTTTCTCTTCCTATCCTTTTCGTCTTTGTCGTTCTTCTAGTCGTTTCCTCCAGTCTGAGAATCTTTCTTTTCCTGCTCGGCCGCAAGAACCTCAGCCAGATTGATGTGCTTCTCGCAACGCGAGAAGCGTTCATACATGTTCGCCGGCTCATCCATGATCAGGGATTTCTTCAACTTGACATCCCTGATGCCGCTGCGCAGAGCTTGGAACTTCACAATCTGGTCCAGATTTCGCACTTCCTGCGCCTCCTTATTGAATCTTGTAAGAAAGTCTCTAATGGATTTATCGGGGCACTGCTTAATAGCTAAGAGATTGGCTGCTATCTTCTTATGGACTCTACTGCTCAAGAAGTGGGCAAGAAAGGCCCGCCCAAGCCCTACAAAGTTGGTTAAAGATCGCGGCTTGAGGCGTGAGAACCACTGTCCTGCTGAGGGCAATGCTTTACACATTATGGCATCAGATGCTCCTTGAAATAACATCAATGATTTGAAGGTTTCCAGATGGTCTTCTGGGTCTGTCATGCCCGCATACTACTCGATCGCAAGCATCTTGAAGCCTATTGGTAGGGTTCTACTCTGATCTTCTATGTGAAGGTGAGATCGGTGGTGAATTGGAAATCATGGCTCGGAGCCAAGTTCTTTCCCTTCATGACCTCTTGAATTTGATCCTGCAACTCTAGCACTTTATCGTTCAAAGCTTGCTTGACCTTTGTCATCTGGGATCCTTGGTGCTTGTTGTCCCCCAAGACCTCCTTACCCTTTCTTCGAACATTGTTCACATCACTGTGGTTCATGCAGTGTTCAAGGGAATGGGTTCTTTCCCTTCCTTGCGACGGATGTGGTGGTGTCAGGATACCTTGCAGGAAATTGTGTTGCATCTCCAGCATTTGGTCCATCTTGTCTTGCCATCGAGCCTGCATCGCAGCAAATTGTTCCATTGTCACGTACCGTGATGGATCTCCAGGGAGTCTTGGCTGCGATTCCTCCTATTGGGATTCGTTCATCTCTAGGATCAGATCATCCGGCCCAGGGTGAGGACTTGTAGGTCCACCTAAAGCTCCTTCTTGAGCAACAGTATGAGTGGCGATTGCCACAATGGCAGCGACGGTCTTTGAAACCTTTGATTGATTGCGAGTGTTAGTCATGGTGGAATCCTCGTAGGTTTTTCTCCTCTATTTCCCACAGATGACACCAAAAATGTTGCATAAAGAAAGATGTTGAGGGATTTCTTCAACACTGCAACACTAAAATTAGAACTAGACTGGAAACAATGAGGGAAAATGAAGATCGCTCTTGATGGTTTCTTGATTTCTCTCCTAATTGAATACTTGAATCCTTTTACATGGGCGCAAGGGCCTTTATTTACACAAGTTTCTCTCCCCCAACCCTCTTTCCGAAGATTTGCTAGATCTGCCAGATGGCTTTCCTTCTTCGTCAGGCGGTGGAGTTGTGCTCAGATTAGGAAACCCTTTAGAAGAACGGTCCTCCCCTCGTTTCTCGGGATATGGAATCTCCTCCCACGTGGATCACGGTTACCAGTCACCATCCATCAGGGTTATCTAAACAGATCTTGCTAACGTGTCTAGACTAGTATAACTGCCTCGTAAGTGGTCTGATCAATTTTGGGTGAGGACTAGTTACTTAGAGTCCAAGCCATTCCACATGTCATCCTTAGATTGGGTAGGTAAAGTATGGTGTATCAGTTCTAAATCTATAATACTCGCCATAGTTTCATCTCTTGGAGGGTTCTTATGCTCTCCTTACCTACCCATAGCTTCGTCTTTCAGAGGTACATCTGTGTCCCCATCTATTGCTTATGTTGGAATTTTGTAGAAGATGTTGACCACCTGTTTTTCTCCTGCTCCTCCTCTAAGGCGATCTGGGAGAACTGAATTTTGTCACCCCAGAAAGTGTCACAATGATGGAAGGAGGAGTCCCACTAAGTCTCATAAAAAATCTCAATCACTGGCACATTAAAAAAAATTAGATTTTGTTGGAAAAATACCATTTTGCCCCTAGTGCCACTTTCGCGCTTAAACATTTTCAGAATTGATCAAAACTAAACCGTCTCTGAATTATCCCAAATTTTGTGTGTCTGTATGTTTTTTCATTATAAACAATTATGAAAAAAAATGGTTTAAATATTGTTTGATTTAGCCATTGTTTTGACAAATTTTCCCCCAAGGACATACCTCAAATTCAGGGGTATATCCGAACTAGTTTTTTTTACCAAATTACCATCCAATTCTTATGTCATTGGATAGTTCATCTCAAGACCTTTTCAACGATACTTGGATTGTAAAAATCAGACCATGGGATCCCAAGATATCGCGATTTGAAGTTACACGTGCAAAAATTCAATTCTGACCAGTGGGAGAGTGCCATGTGGCACTTTTTGAGCCACCTCAAGTGCTGCTACTATGGATCTGGAGTGGTAGCACTTGCGGTTCCACAGTTTCTCTCATCTCTAGGTCCTTGTAAGTACCCCTCAGGTTCCCTCATCTGTAAGTTCTTGTAAGTACCCCTAGAATCGTGACACATGGCATTAACTGATCTAACGGATGAGATTATCCAACCTTAATCCAACCCATCCTGACCTAACCCAACATTCTCTCTTCTCTGTCACTGCTCCCCATCCTTTGTTTCTCTTTCTTTCTTCTTCTCCGGCGAACACCACCATCACACTTGCAACTCCTCTCTCACTCACTCCAACCGCCCCACTCCCCTGGTTTAAATCCACTCCATTTTTGTCCTTTCCAAAATAACCTCCTGCTCCCACCATGCTCCACCAATCGCCCCACTCCCCTATAGGAGAACCCAAAACACCAAAATAGGGAGGGAGAGGAGACGATGATGACAGAGAAGCTGAGGAGAGAAGCTATTCCCTGAAAACCCCTTGAACCTCACTCATCTTCTCCATTAAACCAGAGAATCCCAAAGAAAGAAAGAAAGAAGCCAGCAGAACAAATTGGATTTTTGAAAACTACAAATAAAATAAGCTACTAAGATCCCCGATTGGTAATCACCAAAAACTTAGGATCATCTTGTCTGTCTGAACCCAAATGGTCCACCTCGATCGTATTGCACAATTGATTTGCTTGTATTTTCAGTCGTTAAACGTGTACTATCACATTCCTTCTTAATTTTTCAACAATTTTTCAATGTTTTTCCCCCATGGTAAGAATTTAAAATTTGAAAGATGAATAGAGAAGACTTTGTTTATAAAAAGAATAACACAATGAATAAACAAATAAATTAATGTATTATATCACAGATAATGATATCTATATACAACTTTCTGGTTCTCCTCCCTAATTCTTAGATCAATGTAGAGCATGAAGACGTGGAAGGATCAAACAGTGCTGGAAGAAGGTACGTACTTACATTTGCACCATTGGCATTGTAGCTAGCAGCAGTAGTTGAACCCACCAATAGCTCCCCTGCATAACCAGGGTAAGCCCCCTTCCCATAGATACCAGAGCAAGCTGAACCTGCCTCTAATGGTGCCTCAGCCGGGCATTTGATAGAAACCATTGCCAAAAGGGTTTGTAGCAGTTGCAGCCAAGAGACTAGCCAGATTGATAACCATTCCATCCATGCCCACATCATTGTTTAGGGAATTCAATGGTGGGTTCTGAGGCCCATAGATGGGCTGGTGGAAAGGCCAAGCACATTGACCCAGGCACTGACTCTCAGAGTTACCAATCCAGATGTAAGCGAACTTTGATTTCTTGCCTTGTGAACCATGGCTTCCACATGTGTCCATATAGAAACCCTCGATGGTGACATCTACGGTGGTTAGAACTACATTTACTGCATTTCTATGATCGCCTCTAGCTGCGAGCTGCACGATATGCTTCCTGGAGAGGGATTTGCCTACCCATTTGGAGAGAAAGAGAAGAGGACTTCTTGTTATTGGAGCTGAGGTGGTAGTATTTGAAGGCCAAACTACTGTCCATGGGATCATTATGGTTCACCATGGCAAACCAATATACTACAAAATTAGGGTGTTGCACGCCCTGGGTTATCCCATGGTGTCCCATGGGTGCCCCATTTGAATTTTAGGGTTTTCCATGGTTGCCCATGGGAACCCTGGTGCATCCCTGTTAGGGTTTCTCCTTCCCTCATGTGTCCCACGCAATTATGGAACGCATTAGGGACGGAGAAAATCATCTCTAATCCATCACATGGCAAGAGGGATTCATCCCATACTCGAATGCGCAGCGGAAATAAATCAATTCGAGTTTCTTTCGCATCCCATAAATATTAATAATTCATAACTGAAGGAATCAATCAAGAATTGCTAACCTGGTGAACCTCAAGTGTTACTCCTCCAATAGACACTGGTTCTTCCTCCAGTGAGCGCTCCAAGTAAACAAATCTGAACCTCCAAATGCCGCTACCAAGGTTCTTCAAGCCAATCCTAGATGCTCTCAAATTCTTCAGCACAGATTTGGGTTTCTAAAACCCTAACTCTCAAACACAGATGAGAGAAACTAGAAGAAGAAGGAGAGAGATCACAAGAGGGAGAGAGAGTGACCAAAACGCAGGAGAGGGGGTCAGGCTGAAAATGCAGAGCACACCCCCTCTGCGTTTTTGGTCCCCTATTTATAGGCCTAGGGTTTTCTAAAAACCCTGAATGGATTAGAATTAATCCTAGTGAGAGTCTGTCTCTCTCTCTCTCTCTCAGTTTGGCAGTTCTATTTAAACTCAAAGTGCTTCTAAAAGGGGAAAAAGCAGAATCTAATAGGGAAAGTAATAATTAGTTACTTTATTTAATATTTATGGATAATTATAATTAGCACCAAATCCATTAATTAAATAAAGAATCAATTAAATTAGTAAATTCTAAATAACTCCCTATATGATAACTAATTATCATATACAACCCCCCCCCACTAATCAACACCATCATTATGGAATCTAGGGCATGTACACATGTACTGCCAAACCCCAATCCATAGTACATGTCTATATAAGAGCATCTGTGCATCTGATCGGGTCCCGTAAAACTTGATAAAACCCTTTGTTCAAAATAATCATATATAATCTATCATTTTACATAAAATAGACTTTTACAAAACCATTTCCAAAACGATACTGGATCCAGATTCTGATCCGACCATACACAGACAGTCTCAACCTTGGTGTTCCCCAATCGGGCAGTGGTGACCATGTTGGATAACTCCTTCACTCACAAAGTGTTCACGCATTCCCAGAACATCGGCTTTGACTAGCCTGAGTCTCAGTCATTGACGAACTAAAGAATGCGATCACACTTTGCAGCGACAGGGTTCCCTCAGGCAAAGGATGTCGGTGACACATGTCTATCCCTTCCTACATCTGGCAGTAATACATGAGGGACTCGACAAAGCAGATTCTTCGCCAATACACACATCAAACATGTGAGTACTCGCATTCGTACCCTGACATCACATGTCTAGGCATACCCAATGCGACGACCATATGATAAGGGTACCCAGCCCAAACCCTAGTCGTGACTACCTTTTTAAGTAAAACTTACGGACACATAATGCTCAAAAAGTTTATATCGCATGTGATGATATTAAACTAAAATGTATAAAAGTTCAATACAAAGTTAAACCGGGTTGAACCGGACCGAACCGGGTTTGATGGACACACAAGTTCAACAATCTCCCACTTGTACATCAAAGCCAATTCCCCATACATTTTAAACCCATGCCCTCCATGTGTTTCTTAAACACTCTAGGTGACAAACCCTTTGTCATGGCATTAGACACATTTTCAGTTGTATCCACTTTTGAGATACTCGCGTCGCCCTACTGGATAATCTCTTTGATGAGGTGATACTTCTGCTGCATATGCTTGTTCCTCTGATGATCCCTAGGCTCCTTAGCTTGTGCAATGGCCCCTCTGTTGTCACATAACAGCGGAATAGGGCCCTTGAAAAGGTCAAGGATAACCTCCAAATCTGATAGGAATTTCCTTAGCCAAACACCTTCTTTTGTTGCATCGCAAGCTGCAAGGTATTCTGCTTCGGTAGTGGAATCGGCTGTAGACTTCTGTTTCGCACTCCACCACACAATGGCACCTCCACCCATTAGATATACCATCCCGGACGTGGATTTTCTGTCATCGTTGTCAATTTGGAAGTCCGAGTCTGTGTATCCCAAGGCTGACAACTGATCAGATCCAAAAACTAAGAAATATTCCTTAGTCCTTCTCAGGTACTTAAGGATATTCTTGACAACACTCCAATGCTCGCGTCCAGGGTTAGATTGATAACGACTCACCATACCTACTGCATAGCAAATGTCTGGCCTCGTACACAACATAGCATACATAAGACTCCCTACTACTGAAGCATAGGGAATCATCTTCATCTCTTCAATGTCTGTCTGAGATTGAGGACATTGAGATCTGGAAAGACTGACTCCATGTCGAAAGGGAACACTTTCTCGTTTGGAGTTCTCCATGTTAAATCTGGCCAAGACTTTGTCTATATAGGTAGCCTGTGACAAGCCTAGCATCCTTTTCTGGCGATCTCTTACGAGTTTGATCCCAAGGATATAACTAGCTTCACCAAGGTCTTTCATCGAAAACGTTGTGGATAACCACTGTTTTACTAATGAAAGAAATCCTACGTCGTTATCAATCAGCAATATGTCATCTACATATAAAACAAGAAAACATACTGCCCTCCTACTGATCTACTTGTAAACGCATGGTTCATCCATGTTTTGATCAAAACCAAACAATTTGATTGATTGATCAAACCTGATGTTCCAGCTCCTGGAAGCCTGCTTCAGCCCATAAATGGACCTCTACAACTTGCACACTTTTCTTTCTTCCTCCAAGGAAGAGAACCCCTCTGGCTATTCCATGTAGATTTCCTCTTGAAGGAACCCATTCAGAAATGCAGTCTGCACATCCATCTGCCAGATCTCATAATCAAAGTGTGTGGAGATAGCCAATAAACTCCTGATGGATTTCATCATCGTCAATGGTGAAAAAGTTTCCTTATAGTCTATACCCTCTTTCTGGGTATAGCCCTTTGCCACTAGTTTCGCTTTGAATCTTTCGACCTATCCAGCGGTGCCCTTCTTCCTCTTGAAGATCCATTTACATTCAACCGGCTTAATGCCAAGTGGCGGATCGACTAGAGTCTAGACCTTATTGGAATGCATCGAATCAATTTCAGAGCGCATTGCCTCCAGCCACCTAGTGGCATCAACATCCTTAAGAGCCTCAGAGTATGTCATCGGATCATCATCCGATTCAACTGATACCATGTGGAACTCTTCCACTGTTTTCTCTTCGATTAGAAGAGTAAGCCTGGTGGGTGGTCTAATAGTCCTCCCACTGCGTCAAGGTACTTTAGGTGTTGGTATTTCAGCGGGTATGCCAATTGGTCTTACTTCAGGACGTGACGTTTCTAAGCTATCTGATAGCTCTTTAATGACTACTGGTTTGGACCTCTGAGTCATCATTTCTTCCTCTAGAAATGTGACGTGTTTACTTACAATGACCTTCTAGTCAACCGGGTCATAGAAATAATAGCCTATCGTGCCTTTGAGGTAGCCTAAGAAATGGCATCTTGAAGTCCTGGATTCCAACTTATCTGTCTGTTACTTTCGCACATGTGCTATGCAACCCCATACCCTAAGGTATTGAATTGAATACTGGGCTTACGCCCTTTCCACAACTCAAAGGGTGTCTTAGCTACAGACTTGGATGAAACCCTATTTAAGATGTAAATTGCCATTTCTAAAGCATACCCCTAGAAAGATTGAGGCAGCTCACTATAAGTGAGCATCGTCCGGACCATATCCAATAGGGTCCGATTACGCCGTTCGAATACACCATTTTGTTGTGGTGTGCCTGGATTAGTTAGCTGACTAACTATCCCTTGCGATATGAGATATTCTTTAAATTCATTTGATAGATACTCCCCTCCATGATTTGATCGTAGGGACTTAATGCGTTTGTTGAGTTATCTTTTGACCTTGGCTTGGAATTCTTTGAATTTATCAAAGGCCTCCGATTTCTTACGCATCATGTATATGTAACCATATCTAGAGTAATCATCGGTGAATGTGATAAAGTACTCATACCCATACCTTGCTTGTATGTTTATAGGTCCACACACGTCAGTGTGTGTCAACTCCAATAGATCTGTGGCTCTAGTACCTTTATTGCTAAAGGGTTTCTTGGTAATTTTACCCTGAAAGCATGACTCACAAGTGGGGAATGACTCCACCCTCAGACTCTCTGAGGGCCCATCTCTCACCAATCTATTGATTCGGTCCAAATTAATGTGACCTAATCTTAGATGCCACAGGTATGTTGAGTTCACTAGAACTGCTTTCCATTTTAAATCGACATTTGAAACAACATTCGCTCTAATAGGGCAATCTAGAAAATACAAATCACTTTGCATATATCCGGATGCCATAAAGGAATTATTAAAATGAATAATTAATTTAGAATTAAAGGAAAAACTATACCTGTCCAAAACAAGTTTTGAAACTGAAATAATCTTCCTCTTGAAAGAGGGTACATAAAATCAATCCTTTAAAACTAAACAAGCAGAATTAAAATTCAAAATAAAAGTTCTCACAGCTATCGCCATGGTCTCAACTCCAGTGCCTATCTGAAGACGCACCTCATTTCTTTCCAGGTTCCTTGTCTCCTTGAACCCCTGTAAATCATTACAAATGTAAACAATGGAACCACTATCCACCAACCAAGAATTGGTCGGTTCAAAAGATAAATTAGACTCATAAAGAGTGTGAACATCACATGTACCTTCTTTAGCAGCATCTGTTTCATCCGGCTTCTTGTCTTTAACAGTAGCCAGGTAAGCACGACAGTTCCTTTTCTAGTGACCCTCCTTCTTGCAATAGAAGCACTTGCCTTTGCCTTTATTGCTAGACTTCCCACCCTTGGGTTTCAGGGTCTTACCCTTACTTCCCTTTATCTTCTTCTTCCCATTTGAAGAAGGCTTCATATTAGTTGCATTGACCTCAACCTTGTCCTTTTTCAAGGACGCTTCCGCCTCTACCAATGCGTTAGCAAGCTCGGTGAGCTCCATCTCCTTGTCAGACATCTTATAGGACACCTTAAAGGTTGCATAGGCAGAAGTGAGTGACGTTAAGATCACATCAGTCTTGTATCGCAGGCTGAAATCAATCCCCATGGATTCCAATTTTTCAAACAGATTGATCATTTTCATTACATGATCGATCACTGGAGTCCCTTGGGACATCTTGGTGTTGTGGATTCAACTCACCACATTAGAATGGACGTGTGTCAACTGCCTGTTGAACAATTCAGCAAGCTTATCCATCTTACCCCCAGCAGTGCGTATATCCTTGATCGAGTCCAGAACTGACTTTTCCAACGATCCTAGGATATAAAGTGATGTCTTGGAATCCCTCATGAGGAACTCCTGCATCTCTTCATTTGCCTCAAAATCATTTGGGTCGGGTTGAGGAGGAACTTGTTCATCAAGAACTGTGTATAGTCCTTCAGCAGTCAGGAGCAACTTAATGCTCCGGTACCAATCGACATAGTTTGTACCATTAAGTTTATATTCGCTAATGAGTGTTAATACGTTGGAATTAACGGCAGTCATCGTATAATAATCTACACATGTACAAGTAAAAATCACATGTTAATTAACAACCATTGAAAAAGAATTGAGCATACACATCAATGGTCTTTCATGATTTGGGTCTCCCTCATGACCCAAAAATTGAATTGGATACCTATAACCCTTGCATGCATAACTTACCCTATCGGGAGTCATTATATACACCGTGGTAGTGTGGACTAAGCTGTCCGCCTCATGGGCTTCCAATATTTTTGACCACCTGGGTGCCATGTCCAGATCCTGTCGGCTGACATACACCCAAGTCATGTACTTATCTATTGCATTAGTTAGAATCATGGAATCATGAAAGATGGCCCACTATCGCAGTACCCTCTCACTATCTATACCCTAAGGAATCTAGAAAGAGGTAATTATAGATAACCATGTGACAGTGTTCCTGGCAATGTTCTGTCGGCGTATGCGGGGCGTATCACACAATCTCTACATTTATCTTCAATAGGAGGCCATGGACATGTCTACCGATTAAGACTAGTCCATATCATACATGTATTATGATTAAAGAGGGATTAAGCAACTCACATACATATCATAGATGAAATAACATAACATAATTAATCAACATTAATTAAAAGTGATCATGGGATGGCGTAATTTTTATCAAAAGCAATTAAAGAACCCTCCCAATAAAAATAAAACTAATAACTTTGGGTGCATTTATCATGCCATGGATGCTACACCTCGATCATCTCCTCTGCCCGATCACGTCTTCAAAGTAGATGACTTGCATCTCCATAAGCTTTGAGCACCACATATGGATCACCATCAACATACCCTGGGAGTCTTAGCTCCTCTAAAATTACAATGGAAACCTAGAAAAAATATTCTATACACTTTCCATTCCATAATAAAGAAACCCCGCATGGAGAAACCAACCAACCATTTTAGGCTGCCCATGGGGTGGAGGACATTTGTTTATAAAAAAAGAAAGGGGGGAGAGAGAGAAAGAGAGAGAAGCATCACATCCACCCATAACCCCGTGTATCACATATATAAAATCCATCCATTTTATTAGAATGCCATTCCCATAATCACATTATAACATAATCTCCTGCATGGACATCATGAAAACAAGTAAACTAAAAATAACATGGATTTCTTCAATTATTGAACCACCACATCACATGTGATAACATGTATCCAAGCCCATAAAATTAAAATCGCATTTTAATTGCAAGTGGGTGAAGGGAGGGATCCCTGCACCCATCTTCTTCCTCCAAAAACAAAACAAACATTTAAAATTCTGTTTTGAAAAAATACCCTTTTTTTTTTAATTAGAAACTGGAGGGGAATCAAGGGGGGTGCATGCAGCCCACATGCTCAGGCTACAAGCACTCCCTGCACAGCCCTTATGCCCAAGGCCCACGAGCAACAGCCCTGTGGCCTGCTGCCCGCAAGCTACAGCCCACGGATAGCAGCCTGCAGGCCCGCAAGCCTGCTGCCCTCAGGCAGCAGCCCATTAGAGCATGTGCACAAGGGCAAGGTAAGGGTGGAGGGCGTGCACAGAGGCTTGGCAACGTGCGCTCCCTCCCCCCCCCCCCCCACATATAAACATGATTAAACATTTTTAAATAATAATTAATTATCATCCCTAATTGGATACATGCTTCAATAATTGGCATAAAACAATTAAAATCAAATCCATCATCACATGGGTAGGTTCTTACACTAACAACCTTGAAATTACCCATGTGCACATGGGAAGGTTGTTACAACAACCATAAAATAATCACCCATGTGCAAACTTGCATCCCACTCATGATAATTACATTAACCATTAATTATTTAATATTCATGGGTGGGAAAGTTGGTTTTGATACCAATTTGTAGGCCAAACTACTGTCCATGGGATCATTATGGTTCACCGTGGCAAACCAATATACTACAAAATTAGGGTGTTGCACGCCCTGGGTTATCCCATGGTGTCCCATGGGTGCCCCATTTGAATTTTAGGGTTTCCCATGGTTGCCCATGGGAACCCTGGTGCATCCCTGTTAGGGTTTCTCCTTCCCTCATGTGTCCTACAGAATTATGGAACGCATTAGGGACAGAGAAAATCATCTCTAATCCATCACATGGCAAGAGGGATCTATCCCATACTCGAATGCGCAACGAAAATAAATCAATTTGAGTTTCTTTCGCATCTCATAAATATTAATAATTAATAACTGAAGGAATCAATCAAGAATTGCTAACCTGGTGAGCCTCAAGTGTTGCTCCTCCAATAGACAATGGTTCTTCCTCCAGTGAGCGCTCCAAGTAAACAGATCTGAACCTCCAAATGGCGCTACCAAGGTTCTTCAAGCCAATCCCAGATGCTCTCAAATTCTTCAGCATAGATCTGGGTTTCTAAAACCCTAACTCTCAAACACAGATGAGAGAAACTAGAAGAAGAAGGAGAGAGATCACAAGAGGGAGAGAGAGTGACCAAAACGCAGGAGAGGGGGTCAGGCTGAAAACGCAGAGCACACCCCCTCTGCGTTTTTGGTCCCCTATTTATAGGCCTAGGGATTTCAAAAAACCCTGAATGGATTAGAATTAATCCCAGTGAGAGTCTGTCTCTTTCTCTCTCAGTTTGGCAGTTCTGTTTAAACTCAAAGTGCTTCTAAAAGGGGAAGAAGCAGAATCTAATAGGGAAAGTAATAATTAGTTACTTTATTTAATATTTATGAATAATTACAATTAGCACCAAATCCATTAATTAAAAAAAGAACCAATTAAATTAGCAAATTCCAAATAACTCCTTATATGATAACTAATTATCATATACAACCCCCCCACTAATCAACACCATCATTATGGAATTTAGGGCATGCACACATGTACTGCCAAACCCCAATCCATAGTACATGTCTATATAAAAGCGTCTGTGCATCTGATCGGGTCCCGCAAAACTCGATAAAACACTTTGTTCAAAATAATCATATATAATCTATCATTTTATGTAAAATAGATTTTTACAAAACCATTTCCAAAACGGCACTGGATCCAGATTCTGATCCGACCATGCACAGACAGTCTCAACCTTGGTGTTCCCCAATCGGGCAGTGGTGACCATGTTGGATAACTCCTTCACTCACAAAGTGTTCACGCATTCCCAGAACATCGGCTTTGAATCGCTTAAGTCTCAGTCATTGACGAACTAAAGAATGCGATCACACTTTACAGCGACAGGGTTCCCTCAGGCAAAGGGTGTCGGTGACACATGTCTATCCCTTCCTACATCTGGCAATAATACATGAGGGACTCGACAAAGCAAATTCTTCATCAATACACACATCAAACATGTGAGTACTCGCATTCATACCCTGACATTACATGTCTAGGCATACCCAATGCGACGACCATATGATAAGGGTGTCCAGCCCAAACCCTAGTCGTGACTACCATTTTAAGTAAAACTTACGGACACATAATACTCAAAAAGTTAATATCGCATGTGATGATATTAAACTAAAATGTATAAAAGTTCAATACAAAGTTAAACCGGGTTGAACCAGACCGAACGGGGTTTGATGGACACACAAGTCCAACAGTATTTGTCTGTAGTCTTCCACCATGTGAGAATAAAGGGTTGGGGTTGGGTCTTCAATGAAGCTTGTGAGGATGAGAGGGAAGAGATGAAATCTGAGACAATGGCGCGTTGGGGTAATCATCTTCTCCGTCATCATCGTCTCCTCTCCCTCCCTATTTTGGCATTTCGGGTTCTCCTACAGGGGAGTGGGGCGGTTGGAGTGAGAGTGAGAGAGGAGTTGCAGGTGTGACGGTGGTGTTCACCAGAGAAGATGAAAGAAGAAGGAAGAAAGAAAGAGAAACGAGGGATGGGGAGGAGTGAGAGAGGAGAGAGAATGTTGGGTTAGGTTAGGGTTGGGTTAAGGTTGGATAATCTCATCCATTAGATCAGCTAGTGCCATGTGTCATGATTCTAAAGGGATACAAGAACTTACAGATGAGGAAACCTAAGAGGAGAAAAATCCCCCCATAACGTGAGGGGTTAGGAGCAAAGAGAAAGGAGGAAGGAAGGGAGAGAGAGAGAGAGGATTTCTGAGGCGGTTCTACAAAATTTTGCCAGAAATCTCACATCCCAAAAAACTCTCAAATACCTCTAAAATAGAAAGAAAACTCCCAAAAAATGTAGAGGGGAGGCTCTCCTTTAATCCATGAAGCTAGGGTTTTCTCTCTCCTCAACCGGTAAATCCAAAATTACCAAAATATCTTTAGCAACCCAAAGAGGCAACTGAACATAGAATCCAAGACACAACTGCACACTCTCATTGAACTCTAATTGTGCCACGAGGTACCTAGGTCGTCTACAAACTGCCGGTAAGGGCCTTGCACATCAGAGCCAACACATCCCTCTAGCCAAGTCGGAAGCCAAGGGTAGATACTTTTGGTTTTTTTCTCCCTTTCATAATTAAGTTCTTCTTTTAACCCTCCCTAACAAATTCAACATAAAGTAGCTACAAGTCACTTAACACACTAGTTAAGTACCATGATCGGGATTTCAGCCTGATTAGGTGTTTTTAGGTTAATTGGCTTATTTGTGTTTTTATCTATGATTATGCACTTGTGAATATATATTTGTGGGTGTGTATATATGTATCTAAGCCTACATGTATTGCATTCATCGCAATCTCGACATGCTCATATATGTACTCAGCTTTGGTTACAATCAGGGTACGTCTAATGATGCAATGACCACCTTGCCCCAACCCGAACACCTTGCCCGAGCGGGGATTAGACGGTCAGTGCAGGGTGCCTTATTTGTGCGCCGCTCAGGCCACTCTGGGTAGGGAGCCGTAGACGATTTCGATTACTATTCAACACCCTTGTTCATTTTTTGCATTCATTGTGACCCTGACCCACTTGCATATGTAACTCGACTTTGCTCGCAATCATGGTGTGTCTAGGAGTAGAAGACGATGAATATTTTGCATATGTTCTGCATTTCCCTCCTCCAATTTTATAGACTAACGACCTGATCTGACACACTGAGGAGTTAGTAATGCGCTATCCAATATGTCGTCAATCGTTACTTTACATAGAATGCGTTAGTTGGGTTTTTATGTACTAACAATCCGATCACTTTTGTATAGAGTACGTGAGTTGAGTTTTTATGTACAAACGATCTGATGAAGGCTAAGGTGTTGCCATTGCATTATTCTTGTGATGTTGTCGATCGTTCCCTTCCAATTACTTTTCCTTTTTTTATCCTTATACCTATATCTCATCTAATCATCGAGCCCATTCAGCCTTCTAGTATCGAGAGGAATAGTAGCAGAGGTTTCCCAGGAGTAGGAGGGACCAGGATTTATGGATTTACCAGGTAACCTTAATATGGTCAAAAGCAAGATGGCAATGAGGATTCTATTCCGTGGGTTGGTCCTTCTTTAGGAGTTTGAAGATTGGTTCACATATCAAAGTGAGTTGTGATATGAACCGATTAATGCATTAGGTTTTGCCTAAAAACCCTTAGATCTCTTTCTTCGTCTGAGGAGGCGGCATTTCTCTAATTGCTTCGATCTTAGAAGGCTCAACCTCTGTCCCTCTCACTCACTATGAACCCCAAGAGCTTGTCGGATGGTACCTCAAACACACACTTTTGGGGGTTTAGCCTTATTGGGTGGAGCTTGATTCTCTCAAAGAACTTTTTCAAGGCTCAAAAGTGGCCTTCTTGGTCAATTGACTTCACGATCATGTTGTCAATGTAAACCTCTACTTCTTTGTGTATCAAGTCATGGAGTATGGTTGTTTCTTCTATCTAGTAAGTTGCGGTGGCATTTTTCAAACTGAATGGCATCACCTTGTAGCAACATGTCCCTCACTGAGTAATGAAGGATGTTCTCTGTTTGTCCTTCGATGCCAGTGTAGGTGTCATGGATAAAAAATGATCCAAATGCACCCGAATTGGGGGTGGGGATGGGATGGATGTTGTGTTGTGATAGAGAATCGCCACCTAGATTCAGGATCTAGGACTTACAAATGTTGCCCCTCCCCCTCCTTAGAAGGGGCACTAAATTAACTCCAAGACTCAATGGATAGTCTGCCCCAGATCTCTGAGTAAGAATCAAGTTACAGGTTGGAAAGGTGTTAGGCACCTAACAACCGTTCGGCCGACGGTCGATCTTCCTAGACCAAACTCTTTGTAATACATTTGTTATTTATACATATTATGCACATGATTAATCTAATTTTGGAAGGTTAACCTATATTGGTTAAGAATTATAAGCCTAATTAAGCTAATTAAAATTAATAGCTTAATCATAATTATTAACTCTAAGTTAGGTGATTTAGTGCATTATAGATCCTAATTGATTTAAGAGAAAGAGAACGCCACCTACTCGAGCAAAGTACGCCGCCCCTGTGCCCTAACACAGGGACCCGCAAAATGATCGTCGCACCCCCCTATAACCCTAGAAATGACTAGAGGTGTGGTGGACATTTTACGTGCCACTGTCAGTGCGCAAGGCCGATGTGTCTGACATGACCGGATGGCGTTCTTTCTCCCTTGATTTAATTGATGCATTTAAATTACCAAAAAAAGATTTAATTGCTGCATTTTCCTAAGTTACAAATCCTAACTCTATGTTCAGACCAAGGATTAACTTTAATAATTATTCGCAAACCTAAACTAGGTTTATGAGGAAATGACGGTACATACAAGCTACAATGGAATCAACTGTAGATTTGATAAAAATTACAAGATTGCCCTTGGAAGGCTAATATACATGGGAGATGCATGGAATTATGTTAAGATATCCAAAATGCTTACAATGTGATTTAATAATATTATATACACATGAATAGTCCAATGACAGACTTTATGAAAATCAAACAATGAGAAATGACAAAATTACTAAAATGTCCCTTGAATGCATCACCCCCAATAGGTGTCATCATGCATAATCTCCTTGCATTCTTCATTTTAGGACATATTGTTAATTTCCATATACAAAAATACAAAAAAAAAAAATCCGAGAAAATAATAAAAATTATTTTTGATTTATTGCATCTCATCCCAAATGATTTTCAAAAGTTTTCATGTGCATGTAAACTCATTCAAGGTTTTCATGCATAAAAATCCAATTGAAGATATTGTGTTACAATACTTCATCAAATAAATTAAACCAGTTTCTTCCCATAAAAGTAGATATTCACAATTAATCTAACTAATTTGCTCATCAACCTCTCCATCAAATAATAAATGATTTATAGGAAATATAATTAAATTACTGGCAAACCCCAATTAACTATATATGTTTGTGCTGATATTTTGTGATCATGATTGGATCCAAAAACATTTTGAAAATTATTCTCAAATAATTATATTAATAAATAAAGAACATTGCTTGATTGCATGGTTTCTATGCCCAAACACAGGATCACACAAATTTACCACCCTATCCACTGTGGAATCAAAACATCCATCCATGTCAATGCCCCAGCGTGTGCTCTCATTGGCCCCCACACTAGTGCAAGGGCTACTAGACCAAGCAACGATCTCTTGCCCTAATAAATAATATTAGACAAAATAACTTTGTAACCAGTTTACAAAATATTAGTATTAGGTCCAGATTTATGTTTGATCATACACACACTCTCTCTCCTTGATATTCCCCAATTAAATACAATGGATTCCGTGTTGAGCATCTCTTTCGTTCACGATACAACATCACAAATTCAGTACACTGATATGTAGTCCGAGGAACACCAACCATTGGCGTGCCAAAACCCGTGATACATTTCCACAAGGACAAAGACTTCTCAGGTCAAAGGACAAACCAAATTATATAATAGAAAATCTCATTCCTCAACAGCTTGCAATAACACATGCGAGACTCACAAGTGATTCAATCTAATACATTTATTGTATGTGTACTCACATCTGTCCCCTAGAATCACCATTCTTAGAAGCACATAATGTGACGATCAGATAAATAGTGTCCAGCCCTATCCCTAGCCAAAAACGTTCAAAGGAAAAATTTTACGGACAACCAAAACCCATTAATATATATATATATTAAATATAATCTAATTTATTTAAATATAAATTCGGGTTTGATGGACACATTTCCAAAAATTGAAAGAAGTTAAGGAGCAATGCTATAGGGTCCAGCAAGACAGATCCAATTCAGACCACTTATGGCCCAAAAGAGAGCCTCTTAACAGGCCATGATGAGAGAAATTTTTTATAACTTTTATCAATTATAAGAGGAATTTATGTAAATTCTTTTTTATTTTGAGAGGATTCAAGTAGGTCCAGAAGTGGGACAGTTATAGGAAGCCATATGATTCACCATTTAGAAGAAAAGAAGATGAAGGTGAAGAATAGCCCTATTCCAAATCATCTTCCCATTTCACTCCAAATTTCATCTAGTTGAGGATATGGTAAATGCATCGATTTGCTAAGCTGATTGGCTGCAAGCAACACTGCCTCCCAAGACTTTGCTTTGTACCAGAAATAGAAGCAGAAAAACCAAATAAAATAGGCACAACCTTCAGAAAATTTGTTGAATTTATAAAACCATCTTGTCAGCAACTGTTTACAGGCACAACCTTAAAATATGTCAGCATGAGTGGCATCCACTCGAATCGTTATCCTCTGCTGTCCGCTGCCCGAACAGCACCTACTGTCCCCTCGCATGGGGTGAAATGACGACTTAACCTCCCTGCCCGAACACACTGCCCGAGGGAGGTTAAGTCGTCATTTCGCGCCCCATGTGAGGGGACAGCACTGTGCTGTTCGGGCAGCAAACAGCAGAGGATAAAAATTCGTAAAAACACCCAAATAAAACACAACCTGCACTAGTGTTGTCCAGGCACCAGCAAGGCAACCAAACGGTTCTAGGGGGACTGTGTCCACACATGACACTGCCTCAGATTGAGATACCATCATTGGATCACATGCCAAGAAAATAGCACACAGCTTTCTCACCAGGTTTATGAAGCTCCCCAACCTTTTTCCAATCAATTTTAGATGGAAAACTCTCAACTTTCTTGGCACCTTTTGGCAAAAACTCAACAATGAAAACAGATATTATCCAGACTATTTTCTCTGACTCCATGGTGATATTTGGAAAGATAGACTTTGCTGAACAACTTCAGATTGGTTCAGACATCTACCTGAGAAAATAAGGTGAGCTTTAACTTTTGAATCTCAAGTCCTTTTGTGGTTTGGGGTTTACAGCACTAGATTGGTTGGTGTTTGTTGCTAATATTGTGTAGAATTGTGTGTAGTCTATGTAAAATGTTGAATCATCCTGCCAATTTGACCATGATTTTATTTCCATTAGGATTGACTCCAACCTTGGTCCTGGTCCTTTATTTCATACATATTAAAAGGTTAGGGTGGAAATGCAACAGCAGCACCCACTATTAACTGAATTCAGACACCATCCCTATATTGCCCATATCATCTGACTCGCAGCTTCTAAATATAAAGAGGAACTTCTGCACACACTGAATATATAATTAAAAAGAAAAAGATTATGACTAAAGCATGTCCTGGTGTAATAACTACAACAACAACAACTCATCCTTATCCCAACTAAATGGGGCCGGCTACATGGATCCTTGCCCTCCAATCAGCTCAATTCGAGGCCATACTTGATACAAGGCCCAAACTATGCATGACTTTCCTCACCACTTCCCCTAAGGTCATTTTAGGTCTGCCCTTGGCTTGTTTAGTTCCTTCAACCTGAATCAAATCACTCCTCGATACTAGAGCATCCAAAGGCCTCCGTTGAACATAGTCATGCCATCGCAAACGACTTTTTCGTACTTATCATGTATCGGAGCTACTCCCAAATCAGCTCTAATATGATCATTTCTTACTTTATCCTTCTTAGTTTTGCTACATCCATATCAACATCCTCATCTTCGCTACACTAAGTTTATCTATATGATGCTTCTTAACTGCACAACATTCCGCACCATACATCATAGCCGATCGTATGACTGTCCTATAAAATTTTCATTGAAGTTTTAAGGGAATACGTCAATCACACAATTCCATGGACGCAGCTCTCCACTTCATCCATCCTATTTTAATTATTTGTGAAAACATCATCCTCTATATCACTTTCTTTATTTATGATTGACCCCATGTACCTAAAAATAATCACTTTGCGCAATCTCTCTCATCAATTTTCACCATCTCATCATTAATCCTAGTGTAACCATAGTTACACCACCATTTACTCCATCTCCGTTCTACTTATCTTAAAACCTTTTGATTCCAAAATTGATCTTCATAACTCCAACTTGGCGCTAATCCATGTTTTCGTCTCATCCACCAAAACAATATCATCAGCAAAAAACATACACCAAGGAACCTCATCTTAAATGTCTTTGGTTAAATCATCTATGATAAACGCAAACAAATAAAGGTTCAAAGATGATCCTTGATGTAACCCACTTTTAATTGGTAATCCAGTATCTTGGCTCCCCACAGTTCTTACACTTGTCACCACACCATCATACACATCTTTAATTATGTCCACATATTTACTTGAAAGTTGAAACACTTCTCTTCTCTAGTACTTGACAGATTAACTCTCTAGGGACTCTATCATAAGCTTTTTCTAGGTCAATAAAGACCATATGAAGATCCTTCTTGCAATCTCTAAATCTTTCCATGAGTCTCCCAAGTAAATAGCATCTATCATGGATCTTCCTAGCATAAAACCAAATTGGTTCTTCGTAATAGTAGTTTCTTGTCTTATGTAAGGATGCCAACGGATATTCGAAAATTCGTATTCGATCCGCGTTCGTATCCGTTTAGGAGAATCCGAATCCTTCCGAAAACTAATCGGATACGAATATGATAATCCCCCTATCGGACCGATTATTATCCGATTCGTTTAACAATCCAACAGTAATAAAATCTCTGAAATATATCTTTGAGTCTGTCTATCCGATTAAGTTTTAATTTTTATAATTTTATAAGTTAAAATAATGTGATTCTTTTTCTAGATTTTCTATTGGTTTATATATATTGTTTTATGCATTGTGATACATGGAATCACATATCTATTAACATAAATACAAGATAAAATCAAAAGTAGAAAACATAAGAAAATCAAAGACTACGAAGAGTAGAAGAAACCCTAACCCTCATCAACAAAACAGTAAAGATGTCAATGGATAGGATATTATCCGAATCCGTCCAAAAACTAATAAGATATTATCTGAATCAATCCGAATATAATCGGATATGAATATGCTAATGCCACTATCTGACCGAATTCGATCCATTTACATCCTTAGTCTTATGTGGGTTCAATAACCCTCTTGGTGTAATAGCTACCTCCACTAAACAATCTAAAGCCTAATATATCTTCCAAATCCAAGAGAAATGTCTTTCACAATTTTTTATTGGAAAAGGTGCCTCTACATCAGAAATGCCTTTCAGTTATATCACTTTCTTCGAGGACTCTACTTTGAGTTTTCTCTTTATAGGATTTTGTTAGGTGTTATCCTTCTGTTATTGTTTGATTGCTCCCTGCAATAATGGCCAAAATCTCAACACCCAAAAAAGCAGGAAAATCATCTAGGTTTCTATATCAAAAGTATGTTTTATGTTCATTCCAACATCAATACTTCAAGCATAGTGAGCTCAGACCACTACACCAATTAAACTCCTAGAAGACAATTTTTACAAGGGCAACTGACCCTCTAGTTTACATAACAACTCTCAGACAAGTAAAAACATAGGAAGAAAAAAATGGAGACAAATCACCTCATAATAGTGGTATGTCTGTGAGAGAGGGAGAGAGAGTACAAAATTCCTTCCATATACTCAGAACCTTTTCTGGTTCATTAACACCTCTAAAAACCATTTCAATTAAGCCAACCCTTTCTAATTCTGCTTGTTACAGCAGGGAATTATGTAGCAAGCTTCGTTGGCTAGCGCCTCAGCCCCTAAACAATGCCTAAAAGCCCAGGGGAAGTCAATACTTTGACCAGAGACATATCAACTCCAATACTTTTGTTACAAATATAAAGCAATGGGCTTCCTTAAGATAGGTATGCGCATAATCTCCTCGGACAAATCTTACAAAATGCTACAATTCAAGGTTCCTGACTAGTAAGAATCTTCCTATAAAAATTATATGAGAAGCACAAGTACCTCATATCTGAAATACATCCAATTCGATCATTTACTCTAGCCAGATTAACAGAAATCTGTTTCCAGGTTTTTCCAACTTCAATCACAAAATTCATCCTAAAAGGAACTGTATACAACTATTCAAGTGTTCTATGATACATAGAACTATGTAGAATCCAGATAGAGTGTTTAGAAATACCATTTCGTGTAGCATGCTCAAAATAAGAAAGTTTCAACAATCTTTCAAGATAAACAAAACAAGAAAGCAAATCACATTTCAAGAGAACCAGTTTATCCTCAGAAGTGTTCAATTATTTGACCAAAACAAAAACAGATTCAACGCGGAAAAATAAAAAGAGAGCCCTAATTTCATCCCGAGTAATCTTACGGGGTATCCCAGGGTTTCGGCTCAGGAACAGCGACCACCATACCTTCCAGCTCCGAAGTCAGAACCACTTGGCACCCCAACCTCGAGTGCTTATTCAAAATCCTAGCCCTCGAATTCCGCTTCAGAACGTACTCCTCATCGTATGTACGGGAAGGGAGCCTGTCCAGCCATTCCTCGGCGATGTTCACCTCGCATTCGGCAGAGCAAGCCTCAATATCTTCAAGTCTGTGCGACGCAGGATCGATCGGTCCATTGTTGGCTAAAGCTTTGAGAAGGGTATGGCCTGAAAGTCCGATGATTTGGCGTTTCTGACCTTCGGGATCGATGGCGAATAGCTTCACGATCCGATCTGCAACTTTCTTTGACGAAGACAGATTGGAGGTTGGAGCAGAGGTTGCAGTTGATCTGGTGACAACTGCTTTGGACTAGAGAGAGATTGAAGAGACTCGAGAGATTTGAGAGGAAAATCTCTGCAAACTAGCGATCGCCATAGTTAGGGATGAATTGCTTTGATGGTTGGAAATCCCTTTTCTGCGTGTCGAAGGGGTATTATTTTCGTAAAAAAGGGGTAAAAACATAACCAAGGCCATAAGAGGTCCTATCATGAGAGGATGCAATTTCCATTCTCCCATGCCCATGGATCCTCATATTTTTTATTTTTTTTTGGTAAGACATGGACCCTCATGTTGAATCTCGAGTCAAGGGTGTCAATCGGTCCGGTTTCGATTATTCGGTCCGTCCAGTGTGGTTTACTTTTTCACAAGGAAAAATAAAAATTGAACTGGATGGGTATCAACCAAAATCAGACACTTGATCCAATTTTACCGGTTTCGATTCGTTTTTTGTTATCCGGTTCATAATCGGTTTACATAAGATTTGTAGTAGGGGTGTCAAAACCTACCTTAAACCAGTAAAATCGATCAAAACAGATTGTTAAAACCTGGACCGAATAGATCCTTATTAGAGTGGTTTTGAATAGGGGTATAACAAAACCAACTGAAAATCAGATTGGACCTAACCAACTAATAATCTAGATTGAAAATCGAAACGATATAAAAGTCATTGACTATGAGGTTATGAATAGGTGAATTGATTATCCATTGATTTCAAATTAGTAATAAGGTTTCTAGTTGTAAGGGGAATTGTTACAAATCAATGAGTATGAGGTTATAAATAGGGAAATTGATTTGTAACAATGCTTCCATTGAACTCCTTGTTCACTATACAAAATTAGTTGAAAAATTAAATGAATGATTTGATAGTAGGGTTCATTTTGTGATTTCAATATTAGTTATCTTCCCCTTACAATGATAAATGATGATTTGATTTGTAACATTAATGATTTCGCTACAAACTCTATTTAGCAATTGATTTAAATAATTAGTTATCTTCCCCTTACAATTTATTCCTTTTTGTTCTTATTATAACATGAACTCATCAAATCAATTTCCCTAGTCTTGGTTGTTTACTTGTTTGACTTGGGGAAGATGATTTTAATTGTTTTTATCGAATCTTTCTTCACTTCATGTATGACTATTAGATTTCATTATGATTCAAGCCCAAAAACAAATTGATCTAAACCGGTATTAACCTGATAATAAAAAAAAATCAAAATAAACCAAAAACCTTACCAAACCTAAATTGAAACTGGCCGAAAACTGAAGTTCCCTAACAGTTTGGTTTTGATCTCACTCTAAGGGTGTCAATTTTGGACTAGAATTGGAACCGACGAGCTAGGAACCGGAACCGATCCATCCAATAGCTTATTGGTCCGGTTCCGGATCTACCGATAAGTTATTGTTCTGGTTCAGGATCTACCAATTAAGAACGGTTGGAACCGGAGAACTGGATCAAATTCACATCTTAACCCTATATAATAAGTTTATCTATATGATGCTTCTTAACTACCCAACATTCCGCACCATACATCATAGCCGATCGTATGACTGTCCTATAAAATTTTCATTGAAGCCTTAAAGGAATTCGTCAATCACACAACTCTATGGATGCACCTCTCCACTTCATCCATCCTATTTTAATTATCTGTGAAAACATCATCCTCTATATCACTTTCTTTATTTATGATTGACCCCATGTACCTAAAAATAATCACTTTGCGGAATCTCCCTCATCAATTTTCACCACCTCATCATCAATCCTAGTGTACGTGTGTAACCATAGTTACACCACCATATACTCCATCTCCGTTCTACTTCTCTTAAAACCTTTTGATTCCAAAATTGATCTTCATAACTCCAACTTGGCGTTAATCCATGCTTTTGTCTCATCCACCAAAACAATAGCATCGCCAATATCCATGTTTTTGTCTTTGGTTAAATCATCTATGATAAACGCAAACAAATAAGGGTTTAAAGCTGATCCTTGATGTAACCCACTTTTAATTGGTAATCCAGTATCTTGGCTCCCCATAGTTCTTACACTTGTCACCGCACCATCATACATATCTTTAATTATGTCCACATACTTACTTGAAAGTTGAAACACTTCTCTTCTCTAGTGCTTGACAAATTAACTCTCTAAGGACTTTGTCATAAGCTTTTTCTAGGTCAATAAAGATCATATGAAGATCCTTCTTGCAATCTCTAAACCTTTCCATGAGTCTCCCAAGTAAATAGCATCTATCATGGATCTTCCTAACCAAAAACCAAATTGGTTTTTCGTAATAGTAGTTTCTTGTCTTATGTAAGGATGTCAACAGATATTCGAAAATTCGTATTCGATCCACGTTCGTATCCGTTTTGGAGAATCCGAATCCGTCCGAAAACTAATCGAATACGAAGATGATAATCTCCCTATCTGACCGATTATTATCCGATTCGTTTAGCAATCCAACGGTAATAAAATCTACGAAATATATCTTTGTGTCCATCTATCCGATTAAGTTTTTTAATTTTTATAATTTTATAAGTTAAGATAATGTGATTCTTCTTTCTAGATTTTCTATTGGTTTATATATATATTTTTATGCATTGTGATACATGGAATCACATATCTATTAGCATAACTACAAGATAAAATCAAAAGTAGAAAACGTAAGAAAATCAAAGACTAAGAAGAGTAGAAGAAACCCTAACCCTCATCAACAATACAGTAAAGATGTCAATGGATAGGATATTATCCAAATCCGTCCAAAAACTAATTGGATATTATCCGAATCCATCCGAATATAATCAGATACGAATATGATAATGCCATTATCTGACCGAATTCGATCCGTTTACATCCTTAGTCTTATGTGGGTTTCAATAACCCTCCTAGTGTAATAGCTACCTCCACTACACAATCTAAAGCCTAATATATCTTCCAAATACAAGAGAAATGTCTTTCACAATTTTTTTTTTGGAAAAGGTACCTCTACATCAGAAATGCCTTTCAGTTGTATCACTTTCTTCGAGGACTCTACGTTGAGTTTTCTCTTTATAGAATTTTGTTAGGTATCATCCTTCAGTTATTGTTTGATTGCTCCCTGCAATAATGGCAAAAATCTCAACACCCAAAAAAGCAGGAAAATCATATGGGTTTCTATATCAAAAGTATGTTTTATGTTCATTCCAACATCAATACTTCAAGCATAGTGAGCTCAGACCACTACACCAATTAAACTCCTAGAAGACAATTTTTACAAGGGCAACTGACCCTCTAGTTTACATAACAACTCTCAGACAAGCAAAAACATAGGAAGAAAAAAATGGAGACAAATCACCTCATAATAGTGGTATGTCTGTGTGAGAGGGAGAGAGAGTACAAAATTCCTTCCATATACTCAGAACCTTTTCTGGTTCATTAACACCTCTAAAAACCATTTAAATTAAGCCAACCCTTTCTAATTCTGTTTGTTACAGCAGGGAATTATGTAGCAAGCTTCGTTGGCTAGCGCCTCAGCCCCTAAACAATGCCTAAAAGCCCAGGGGAAGTCAATACTTTGACCAGAGACATATCAACTCCAATACTTTTGTTACAAATATAAAGCAATGGGCTTCCTTAAGATAGGTATGCGCATAATCTCCTCGGGCAAATCTTACAAAATGCTACAATTCAAGGTTCCTGACTAGTAAGAATCTTCCTATAAAAATTATATGAGAAGCATAAGTACCTCATATCTGAAATACATCCAATTCGATCATTTACTCCAGCCAGATTAACAGAAATCTGTTTCCAGGTTTTTCCAACTTAAATCACAAATTTCATCCTAAAAGGAACTGTATTCAACTATTCAAGTGTTCTATGATACATAGAACTATGTAGAATCCAGATAGTGTTTAGAAATACCATTTCGTGTAGCATGCACAAAATAAGAAAGTTTCAACAATCTTTCAAGATAAACAAAACAAGAAAGCAAATCACATTTCAAGAGAACCAGTTTATCCTCAGAAGTGTTCAATTATTTGACCAAAACAAAAACAGATTCAACGCGGAAAAATAAAAAGAGAGCCCTAATTTCATCCCGAGTAATCTTACGGGGTATCCCAGGGTTTCGGCTCAGGAACAGCGACCACCATACCTTCTAGCTCCGAAGTCAGAACCACTTGGCACCCCAACCTCGAGTGCTTATTCAAAACCCTAGCCCTCGAATTCCGCTTCAGAACGTACTCCTCATCGTATGTACGGGAAGGGAGCCTGTCCAGCCATTCCTCGGCGATGTTCACCTCGCATTCGGCAGAGCAAGCCTCAATATCTTCAAGTCTGTGCGACGCAGGATCGATCAGTCCATTGTTGGCTAAAGCTTTGAGAAGGGTATGGCCTGAAAGCCCGATGATTTGGCGTTTCTGACCTTCGGGATCGATGGCGAATAGCTTCACGATCCGATCTGCGACTTTCTTTGACGAAGACGTATTGGAGGTTGGAGCAGAGGTTGCAGTTGATCTGGTCACTACTGCTTTGGAGTAGAGAGAGATTGAAGAGACTCGAGAGATTTGAGAGGAAAATCTCTGCAAACTAGCGATCGCCATAGTTAGGGATGAATTGCTTTGATGGTTGGAAATCCCTTTTCTGCGTGTCGAAGGGGTATTATTTTCGTAAAAATAGCGGCTTTTAGGGGTAAACACATAAATAAGGCCATAAAAGGTCCTCTCATGAGAGGATGCAATTTCCATTCTCCCATGCCAGGGATCCTCATATTTTTATTTTTATTTTTTTGATAAGACATGGACCCGCATATTGAATCTCAAAAGTCAAGGGTATCAATCGGTTCGGTTTCGATTATTTGGTCCGTCCAGCGTAGTTTATCTTTTCACAAGGAAAAATAAAAATTGAACTGGATAGGTATCAGTCAAAATCAGACACTTGATCCAATTTTACCAGTTTCAATTTGTTTTTTATTATCCGGTTCATAATCGGTTTACATACAATTTGTAGTAGGGGTACCAAAACGTACCTTAAACCAGTAAAATCGATCAAAACAGATTGTTAAAACCTGGACCGAATAGATCCTTACTAGAGTGGTTTTGAATTGGGGTATAACAAAACCAACTGAAAATCATATTGGACCTAACCAACTAATAATCTAGATTGAAAATTGAAACGATATAAAAGTCATTGACTATGAGGTTATGAATAGGAGAATTGATTATCCATTGATTTCAAATTAGTAATAAGGTTTCTAGTTGTAAAGGGGATTGTTACAAATCAATGAGTATGAGGTTATAAATTGGGAAATTGATTTGTAACAATGCTTCCATTAATCTCCTTGTTCACTATACAAAATTAGTTGAAAAATTAAATTAATGATTTGATAGTAGGGTTTATTTTGTGATTTCAATATAGCTATCTTCCCCTTACAATGATAAATGATGATTTGATTTGTAACATTAATGATTTCGCTATAAACTCTATGTTGGAATTTTTCAAAATATTGAGGTGGACTTTTAGTCCCACATCGGCTATGAAAGGAAAGCTCATTGGGTTTATATGTGTTAGTAGTAAGTAGTTATTATTATCACATGTAATGCTAGAAGAGATTGTACGGTGCACTTGCGAGCGAAGACGGTAACCGTCCGAGCGCGTGCGTGAGGCGCTTTGATGGCGTACTTTGCACTTCGCACGTGCGCATCGTCGCCTTAATCTTTTCAGGATCGACGGTGTCTGATCAAAGAGGGAGTGCAACCCTTGGTTTAACATTGACCCTAAGAGTTGCAGCCCACACGAACAGCCAAGGGAGCCCAGCCCAATACTCATGACCTGTCAGGTCAAGCCATATGAGCCAATGGGTGTGACCCATCCGAACAGGCCTTGTGGGCCTATAAATGGGCCACGAATTCTCTCAGTCCAGATATCAAAAAATCTCGGATAGCTTCACAGTGTTACTTTCCTTGCAACCAGTAACAGTCCGCCTGATTTATCTTGGGAAGCAGGTTTGCTGCAACCCTTTGCAGGATTAGGAGGGTGCAAATACTGTCTTAAGGACAGAACGATTTCGTTCGACTCAGGCCATCTTTCAGTCCTCTCCTTTTTTGTTCAGATTTCTAATACTCTATTTATCAATTGATTTCAATAATTAGTTATCTTCCTCTTACAATTTATTCCTCTTTGTTCTTATTATAACATGAACTCATCAAATCAATTTCTGTAGTCCTGGTTGTTTACTTGTTTGACTTAGGGAAGATGATTTTAATTGTTTTTTTCGAATCTTTCTTCACTACATGTCTGATTGTTAGATTTCATTATGATTCAAGCCCTAAAACAAACTGATCTAAATTGGTATTAACTTGATAATAAAAAAAATAAAAATAAATCGAAAACCTTACCAAACCTAAATTGAAACTGGCCGAAAACTGAAATTCCCTAACAATTTGGTTTTGATCTCACTCTAAGGGTGTCAATTTTGGACCAGAATTGGAATCGGCGTGCTAGGAATCAGAACCGATTGACCCAATAGCTTATTGGTCCGATTCCGAATCTACCGATAATTTATTGGTTTGGTTCTAGATCTACCAATTAAGAACCGTTGGAACCGGAGAACTGGAACAAATTCACATCCTAACCCTATATAATATATAATTGTTAAGACTCAAGGTCATGAGAGTTAAGGTCAAACCTTTTATTATTTTAGTCTTTCAATTTTGGCTGGTACCGTTGTCTCATATACTATTTTACCAAAGATTTGATTGTAAATTTAAAGGTCCGTTTGGGAATGCTAACTTAAGAACATACCTTAAACAATCCTAACTTGTGAGGGTGGTGGTGTTCCTACTTGTTAACTAATACAAAACAGGAGGTAATATAAACTAATTTTGTGATTTGAGGAAAAAAATGAAGCATATCTCATGTGATTGAAATTAATGTCTTATTATGATATTATTTTAAAAAAAATATGTAGCATGTGTTAGAGAAATTTTTTTTTTTTTTTGGACTGCTTGGAACTATTTAGGAACCAGAACTGGCCCACCCATTAGTTAACGGTCATGGATGTCAAGTTTGGAACCGATTAATTTATTGGTTCGATTTTGGTCCTGACCTTTTAGGGATGGACCGTTAAGGGACTGGACCGATAGCTCATAATTGGAGCAATTGACACCCTTATCTCACTCATTCCCAGACCGAAATCGGGCTGAACCGACCGTTTGACATCTCTAGTTTGTAGCACCAAATTTGGAAAACGATTTGGTGTTTTAACCCCTAGAAGATGGCACTAAAAAATGACCAACCAAGGAATTCATCTTGGCAAACTAATCTCACCATTTTTGTACTGAGACAAACACTCGAATGGGTGTTCATTGTTGGGTGTTGAATGTCTTCATCTCCCTCTCTTCCTCCTCTGACAACAAAGATAAATATATCATTGCAAAAATTGTGAAGTCATGATATGTACTAGTGCATAAGCAAGGTTTTCCATAAATTAATGCCTATACTAGTTTAAGCATGTAATTGGGGCAACAGATGTAATCCCATGCGGGTTTATTGTACTGGAGTGTTCCATGGGTATTGGACACTTAAGAGTCTAACTCAATCTGTTCTATCATCTATCCCAAACTATCTTATGTCTTGTTTTGCCTTTCCAAATAATATTTACAAATCTATTGACTCTATTTATTTTAGAATTTGGAATGGAGACAAGGAAGGATCTCAAAAAGTTTATCCAATATGTTGGGAAAGAATTTGCACTCCCAAGACACATGGGGGACTTAGATTGCGAGCTTCTGCGACACAAAATAAAATCTCCTAATGAAATTAGGATCGAGACTCCTCATAGATAACCAATCCCTTTGGGCTAGATGCTTAAAAGCCATATATCCCCACAATAGATCCCTCTTTGATCCTTATACCATAAAAAAGAAATGATCATGGACTTAGAACATCTTTGCTTCTATTCTACCCATTCTTAAATCCGTGGTTACTCGAAAAATTGGCTTAGGTCATAATACCTATTTCTGGACTGATCCCTGATATCAAAGACAACCTCTGATTTCGAATCACCCATATTTCAATCCCACCAATCTCCAGCTCAAGGTAACCCACTTCACTGATTCACTCCAATGGATAACTACCCTCCTCCATGAATATCTCCCATCATCTATGACCCCCAACATATCCAATTAACCTCTCTCTAAACAAGAGGATAAGTGGTGGTGCACCCTATCCCCATCAAGATCCCTTTCTACCAAACTAGCCTCTCAATTACTCCAAAAACAATCCACTAATATCTATGACCAACAATACTAATTACCTTCATATTGATGGAAATTCTTGTGGAAATTAAAAACCCATCCAAAATTCTCCATATTTTTTTAATGGAGAATCAGCCATGAAACCTTCCTAGCCAAGAACTCTTTAGCAAAGTGGGGCAATATAGACTCAATCTGCCCCTAAGCAGTGAAGAAAATGAAACAATCTGGCATGCATTGTTTGCATGTCCCATCCCTGCGAGAATCTGGGCCTCTGGACCTCTAGGACTATTAAGTATTAACGGAACACATCAATCCCATTTCCATTCGACTTTTTCTGATTAACCTTTATGGTTCACTAGCTTCCAATAGAACCACTCGCAGATGAGTATTCACAATCAAGGTTAATATGAACAGATGGATCGCTGATCTGCATTTAACCCTTTCATCATAGACCTAAAGGAACAACCCATTTCCGACAATGGTAATGCATCATTTCCTCAATTGCATGTTATGATTCCTCCTCTAATATGCCCTATTCTCATCTGTTCAAGACATTCTAACAGATTTTTGGAGTTTTGAAGGACAATTGTTTTAGTCATTATGTACATATCTTGTTTATTCAATTTAAATTTGTGCTTGCTTGAGTATTGTTTTACTACACTTGAGTTTGTGCTATTACACTAGTTTATCCATTTTACTATACTTAATTTCGTGGGTGTTTGACTATTGGGTTACTACACTTGATTACTACATTTTGTATTGCACTATTACTAATTGGTATAGTGGTGGTTATTAATCCACTACTTTGTTTAGGATTCTACCTCTACTAGTTTGGTATCCATTGCTTACTGTTTTTAATACGCTACCCCACCCCTGTAGGGCATCATCTCTACTTGCTTAATTTTTAGAGAAAATTACTTGGACACCCCCTAGACTATGGCCCATTTGTTTACCATCCCCAACTTTTCAAACAATTACTTGAACACCCCCCCCTGCATTTTACCATTTCTTTCAAGTAAGTCATGTCCGTTGGTTTAGTGATGATGTCATTGATTAATTTTTTTATAATGCCTAAACTACCCTTAAAGGGTACTGAAGTGACAGATTCACCCCCATCTTCTTCTTCTTCCTGCAACCAAAAAAAATAAACCGACAGCCATGGATGCTGTTTCAAAAACCATTAGGGCATAAAACCCCAAGACTACCTATTCGTTTTCTATTTCTTTCGAGACAAATGGTTTTCTTCCTCTGTTATCTTCATCTTTGTTCATCATAATCAAAGCTTCTGAATCTCAGAGTTTTTTTTTTTTGGATAAGTAAATTATATTAAGAAAAGAAAAAGGAAAAAACAAATATACAAAAAAACAGGAAGCCACCTAGAACCTCTTTAAAATATTTAAAGAGGGAAATGGAAGGCCCCTAACTAAAACAGGACAGACCCTGTATCAACCAAAGTGCCAAAAACAAGGAAGTTACAACCAATAGTAGATATAGAAATCAGCATCCCCCTTAACCAATTTACAAAGTTCTTCTGGGAAGTCAACCGGTTGGAGAATAGTCTCCACATCACCCGTAGGTAAGGAGACAATGTAATCTGCTGGTTGATTCACCTCCCTCCACACATGCTTATATTCCACCGAAGAAAGAGAGGCACTCAAATGGTGGATTTTGCTCTTCAACCACTGTAATGCCCAAGGACCTTTAATCTTTCCATTTAGCAAGTCCACAACCAATTTGGAATCTGACCAAATGGATACGTCATAGAAGCCTTTTTCAATACATAAAGTCATACCCCGGAAGATAGCATACAACTCCATAGAAAGGACTGATCTATCTACACCCACACCTGCAAAAGCAATAATGGGGAGACCCATAGCATCACGAATCAGCCCTCCATAAGTTGCCTTTTCTTGGGATAGAGAACCATTACAATGCAGAGCAAACATAGACTGAGGAGGTCGAAACCATAAACATGCCTTCGGAACAGTAGGAATCCAATGCACAATAATTCCCCAACTATCAACAAGAAACTGATTTCTAAGGGTGTAAGTCCCAGTAAGAGAAATGGAGGCACACCTAGAAAGCACATCTTCTTTAATTGCAGCAACAACTTGGGGTCTTGTTCTTGTCTTATTACGGAACAATCTAAAATTCCTTTCTTGCCACACATGCTGAATAGTAGAACAAAAAGCCAGCTTACCAATTTTTTGAATGGGGTCATCTCCACTAAACTCACATCTAATCCAAACAGCTTCATCTTCCACATTCTGAACTTGTCTTCTACTTTGGGTATAAGAAGAGAGAATATCCCCCCATATTTTTGAAGTGAAAGAACAATCAAAGAAAAGATGGTTCCGACTCTCCAAACCAGCCCAACAAAAAACACAATTAGGATTTATCCCCACCTATCGTCTAATAAGCTGGTCCTTGGTTGGCATAGCATCCATAATGCATCTCCAAGTGGTAAAAGACTGTCTTAGAATATTTTCAGAAAACCAAACCGCAGCAGACCACTCCACTTTCCTTACGTTATTCCGAATAAGATCCTAGGCTGATTTAGTAGTAAACAAACCAGTAGAATTGCCTTTCCATACTACCATATCGGATTCAGAATGATGAAGTTTCTTCACATCGGGTAACTCCCTCCACATATCATGTAAAGCAATAGCTCTAGAGGGTCTAGGATGCCATTGACCATCTTGCAGAATTTCTTTAACTAAGGATAGGTGATTAGATCTTTCATCATACCGAGTTCTATCCCCAAAACAATTAAAAAGTACTCCCATTGGATGCCACCTATCCAGCCATAATCTTATAGATAGACCATTCTCAATAATGTGCTGAACCAATGGTTCCATTTTATCTCTATACTTTTCCTCCATACCCAAGAACAATTTTGGGGAACTTTAACAGTCCAAATAGAGTCATGCTTCAAATATTTCTTATTGACCCATTTAACCCACATGTTGTTCTTCTGCGAAACAATCCACCAAATTTGTTTTATAATTCCTGCTATATTCATGTCTTTAATACGTTTAATTCCTAAACCTCCTTCATACTTAGGCTTGCAAACAACATCCCAAGATATATAATGGATTTTTCTCTCAAGAGAAGGACCCGACCAAAGGAAATTAGAAAATAAGGACTCAAGTTTGGTAATTACATTACCGGGTAATCCAAAAAGTCCGGACCAGTAAATATAGCATCCTTGAAGCACTGAGGAGATCAACTGCAAGCGATCGGCATAGGACAAGAATCTGGCTTTCCACCCCTCCAATTTTTTCTGCACCAGTTCTAAGATTGAGCACAATCCACCAAAGATAACCTCCCTGAAAGAAGAGGCACACCAAGTTACCTAATAGGTAATTTGGTTTAAGAGAAAACTCTAAAATAATAGAGGACTTAGCTTCATTGAGATGCAACCTAGAATAGGTAGCAAACTCTTCTAAAGCCCCCAAACTAGCGGTAACAGATTCATGGATGGCCTTCACAAAGATCATTAGGTCATCCGTGAACATAAGATGAGAGAGATGTAATGCTCTGCACCGTGGCAGCAACTGAATACGACCTTCCACTTCTAGCTTCCTCATCAATCCTGAGAAGCCTTCCATAGCAATAGTAAAAAGATAAGGGGAGATGGGGTCCCCCTGCCTAATACCTCTTCCACCAAAGAAAAAACCTGCAGGGCTTCCATTAATGAGAATAGAGAAGCTTGGGGAATTAACACAAGCTTTCACCCAACCAAGAAAACTTTTAGGGAACCCCATTCTTTCCATTACTCCAAACAAGAATTTTCGGCTCAAGGAGTCATACGCCTTGTGAAGATCTATCTTTAAAATTACAATAAGAATAGCACCCTTTTGGTCAATACCCCGAACAACATCATGACACACCAATATGTTATTAGCAATAGAACGCCCCTTTATGAAAGCTGATTGAGTATCACTCACCACATCTCCAATAACTTGCTGTAATCTGTTTGTGAGAATCTTTTTAATAATTTCATAGATCAGATTACACAAAGCAATAGGACGATACCCAGCAAAAGAAGATACATCCCCAATCTTAGGAATAAAACTAATGAAGGTAGCATTAATGGAATGGGAAATCTCAGAGTTGAACATATAAGAGGAACAATGGAGGATTTCGATCTCGAGAACATCATCTGATGCTCTCTTCTTGAACATTTTTTCCATTTCTGTTTTCGATTTTTATTAAAGATCTAACAAATCTTGGCATTACAGCAAGGGAAGCCGTGGATACTGAAGCTTATTGCTATGTTTTGCCTCTCTTTGGCAGCGAAGATGATGAATTCGGAGTTTTCCTTGATCGATTTTCAGGTGAAAAACTGAACGTGCTCTTCTTTTGGTTATTTCTTCCATTCTATAACCAAAACCATCAAAAAATGCATCTATAAGCACACCTGATATCCTAAAGTGTTTTTGTATTCGTCTGAACTCAGAACAGAGGGGAGAAGGTTTCATCTTTGATACACAATCGATACAGAGAATGGAACTCCTGATTCTCGAAGCTCTTAAGTAGCAAATGCGCTCAATAACTCCTTTTGCATTCGTGCATTTCTTCACGTCTATATTCATGCCGAAAGATCTGCCACTAAGAGATGCTCTCAAAACCAAAGATAAAGAGATCATCTTTAAAGCTCAAAATAGTAAATCACCAACACACTGTCGAATCCATTAATTGGATCCATACATTGCTCTTTTTTGGCATCAAAATGAGTGCACAAATTTGTTAGCTAATCTCATTGTGATTGCAGAATTGAAGCTTTTTTATTTCAAACCATCGATAATAGTAGCTTCAGCACCCCTCTCTGCTTCTCTGCTCCTAACCCAAATATAATAGAGAGAGAAGAACTAAACTAACTGACCGCCTAACGGACGGTCATCACCGGTGTTGGACAGCGCTGTGGCTGATAGCCGGAATGGCCAGCAGAAGTGCAACACCAAGGGCTGGGTTTTGGATTTCAATTGCAGGTTTTTTTTGCGTTTTTATGGTTTACCAGAGGTTAGAGGTGAGGGTAAAATGGACATTTTCATTTAAACACTAACAACAGACTAACACTAGCAAGTTTCAGGGGGTGTCAAGTAATTGTTTGAAAAGTTGGTGATAGTAAGCAAAATGGCCATAGTCTAGGGGGTGTCCAAGTAATTTTCTCTAATTTTTATTATAGTATTATATCTCTGTATTGCATTACCCTTGCATTGCATCATATCTACTTGCCCAAGTTTTTAATACAGTATCATACCTCTATATTGCTTTATCTCTTCTTGTTCTAATACACTACGCCCCCTCCCCTTTGTATTGTGTGTTTTATTGTGAAGAAACCTAGCCTATTCTGATCAGACCTTAGTTTAATCTTGTGTATCTACCTTTTTTATCTTACTTTGTTCTGCATTATTACTTTTGTTTGGACGACATTACTTGTATAGTGTACTAAGTAACCTCTTTTAACCATACATTTCATATTACATCTTTATATTACATAGTATTTAACCTATTTTGGCACGTCAGGTAGGCAGCCGACACTATTCAATACCCAACCGATCCATTTTGCATGGATCCTATTATTTTGTTTTGACTATTTTTATATTTTTCTTTGATTATCCCTTACCTTTCCGTTTATCATGTTCTTTAATACTAATCTTGTTTGTAAGCGTAGGATTAAGTTTGCATCCTGGAACATCGGATCTTTGACGGGTAAGACTTTGGAGCTGATAGATGTTATGAGAAGAAGAAGGATTAATGTTACATGTATTCAAGAAACAAGATGAAAGGGTCATAAAGCCAAAGCATTAGATGACTTCAAACTATGGTATTTGGGAGACGAAAGAGGGAGATTAGGAGTGGGCATAGTTGTGGACAAAGATCTTAAGAATAAAGTACTGGACGTTAAAAGATTTGGGGATAGGATATTATCTATCAAGCTGGTGCTAGACAACGAGGTTATAAACATAGTTAGCGTGTACCCGCCCCAGACAGGATTAGATGAGAGTGTTAAATTACAATTCTAAGAACACATGGATGGTTTAGTGCAAGGTTTCGGTCAAGGAGAGAAAATTATTATCGGAGGAGACTTAAACGGACATGTGGGCAAAGGAGGTTCACGGAGGATGTGGAGTTGGGGAGAGGAATGAAGAAGGGATTTCAATGCTAGACTTTACGATAGCGTTTGACCTGTGCATTGCAAATACCTTTTTTAACAAGAGAGATGAACATTTATTTATTTATTTTTGGGTAAAAAGAGATGAACATTTAATTACCTACAAAAGTGGACAACATGCAAGTCAAATAGATTTTTTCCTTACTAGAAGGTCTGATAGACTTTTATGTAAGGATTGTAAGATTATACCAGGAGAGAGTTTAACCGCCAAGCATAGACTGGTGGTCTTGGATATGTACTTCGGTACGAGGCAACATAAGAAGATGAAACAGGTTTGTCCTAGGATAAGATGGGGGAGACTACAAGGAGACCTCCTAGAGTCATTTATCGATAAAGTAGTTTTACAAGGAAGTGGGACTTTGAGGGCGATACCAACCAGATGTGGGTTGAGATGACAACTTGTATTAAGAAGGTTGCTAAGGAGGTTCTAGGGGTTTCCAATGGTATGCATATGGGTCCTAGAGAGACTTGGTGGTGGGATGACGAGGTCCAAGCAACCATTAGAAAGAAGAAAGTTTGTTTTAAGACCTGGCAAATGACTAAAGAGGCAGAGGATAAAGTGCGATATTATGCAGCCAGCAAAAAACTCAGAAGATTGTGGAGAAAGCAAGAGCAAAGAAATATGATGACCTTTATGAAAAACTTAATATAAATGAAGGGAAAAATGTGATCTATCGGACAGCTAAAATAAGAGAAAGGAAGAGTAGAGATTTGGACCATGTTAGATGCATTAAGAGCAAGGATGGTAGAGTATTAATACGGGATGCAGACATTTTGGAGAGATAAGGTGAATAATTTTACAATCTACTAAATGGAGCTATCTTGACTGATAGGTTGGATTCGGAAGTGGAGAGGAATAGTCTTGAAGCCAACACAAGTCATGGACATCTACATCAAGTTGGCGAGGCTGTAGTTAAAGAGGCCCTACGAAAGATGAGGGCAGGCAAAACCTCTAGACCGAATGAGATCCCAATTGAAGTGTGGAAGAGCTTAGGAGTACGGGAGGGTATCTTGGCTAACCAAGCTGTTTAACAAGATTTTGAGTACAAAGAAAATACCAAATGATTGGAGGAGAAGCATTGTAGTTCCAATTTATAAGAACAAAGTTGATATCCAAAATTACAATAACTATAGAGTTATGGGAGAAAATCATTGAAGCCCACCTAAGAAGAGAAACTGATATTTTGGAGAACCAATTTGGTTTTATGCCAAGGAGATCAATGACAAAAGCTATTTACCTTTTAAGGAGGCTTGTGAAAATTTTTAGAGTTTATAAAAGGAATCTCTATATGGTCTTTATGGACCTAGAAAAGGCCCATGATAGGATGCCTAGAGAGCTTGGCAGGTACTAGGGAAGAGAATGAGCTCAAGTAACTATGTAGATATAATTAAGGACGTGTATGAGGGTGTGGTGACAAGTGTCAAAATTGTAGAGGGTCAAAATAGTAAAATTCCAATTACAATTGGGTTGCACCAAGGATTAGCTCTAAGCCCATATTAGTTTGCACTTATCATAGATGATTTAACCAAGAATATCCAAGATGAGATCCCTTGATGTATGCTTTTCGCTGATGATATTGTTTTGATAAACGAGACAGTGGAAGGGATTAACACGAAACTAGAGTTATGGAGATTATGCTTGGAATCAAAAGGTTTTAAGTTAAACAGAACAAAGACAGAACATATGATGTGTAACTTCAGTCAAACTAGGAGAAGTGATGAAGTGGTAAAACTTGAGGAGCAAGAGATACCGCCAAGTGAATACTTTAGATACCTTAGTTAACCATTAACAAAGAGGGTGGTATAGAGGATGATGTTTCCCATAGAATTAAAGTAGGATGGATGAGGTGGAGAGGTGCATTAGGAGTTTTATGTGACAAACACATGTCTATTAAGCTTAAGGGAAAATTCTACAGGACAATAATAAGACCAACGATGATATATGGGGCGGAATGTTGTGTCGCTAAGAAGAGTAATATAGATGAGAAGAGTGTAGCAGAGATGAGGATGTTGGAGAGGATGTGTGGCAAGACCGGGATAGATAAAGTAAGGAATAATTGTATTAGAACCGAATTGGGAGTTGCACCAATCCAGGACAAGTTTCGTGAGAGCCGTTTAAGGTGGTATGGTCATGTCCAACGGAGAACTAGGGATGCACTAGTAAGGAGGAGTGACCAGATTCAATTTGAAGGAGCTAAAAAGGATAGGGGCAACCCTAAAATGACTATTGGAGTAGTGGTAAGAAAGGATATGCAGTTAGCAGGGCTCAACCTTAGTATGACCGCGGATAGAGTTGTTTGGAGGACAAGGACCCATGTAGCCGACCCCTTATAGGGGGAATATTCCTAGGATGTTACTTTGACTATTGCTTCGACTTTAATCCTTTATTAATTTTATTTTATCTTTTCACTTCCTTTTACTTCTTTGTACTTTTTTTACTCTCTTCTACTTCTCTTATTTCTATTACTGTCACAGCCTCTTAGGATCCATGTAGCCGACCCCATTTAGTTGGGATAAGATTATGGTTGTTGTTGTTGTTGTTGTTGAAGGACAATTATTTTGTGTTGGTTGAACTAGATACTTTTAAATCAACATTTTGTATAGAAGCAGAAGCCAGAGGACTACTGAAGGGTCTTACTTTTGTGTTTTCTCAGGGATGACGCGTTGTGCAAATATAACCACTAAGGATTACTGGAACACTCATTATATTTTTGAGCAATTGCACTCTTTCAGTCAATCTATCTATGTTTGTAATGTTGGGGGTAATGGGTTGACTAATCTTTTTAACAAGTTTGCCATTAAAGCAAGGACTCTTCGAAACATCTACTATTTGGGAAATGTAGAGGACATATTATCTCTTTTCTAAGTTATATAATTTTCGTGGAACCCATTTATGTAGTTGCCGAGGAAGTAAGCTGAGTCAACATAATTATTTTTGGGGGTAAAGTCAACATAATCTTAATCAGCCCTTATCGGTAGCCACGTGTTACTTTTATACGAGAAAGTATAGATCTTCTATTCTCCCACGGGTCATAATATGAAAAGGGTTAAAAAAAAAAAAACAGAAAAAAAAGAAAAAAAAGAAAAAAAAGAAAGAAAGGAATGATAAAGAAGAAAGAAACGGTACCAAGCGCTTTATTTCAAACTCCGAAGTCCGAATACTAGGTACACCGACTTTGTTACTTTCTCGGTAAGGCTACGATGAAATACTCTTTCATCTACAATTTAAAACGCATACCTGGTTTAAATCAATTAGATCAGAATTTTTTTAATTCACAAGTTTTCATGTTTCGCAGTTGAACGTAAAATCTTCCACTTTCCCTAATCGATCACAAGGCCGACTAACATTATCTAACCGTGTTCTAACGTGTGATCTACAAACCTGATCATAGACTGAGATGTACACTATCATCTCTACTTTGGTATCTCCCCAGCTCGCATGTCCGAAGCTCATATACTCATATACGGCTAGACATACCCTCTCCCTCTCTCTCCTTCGAGCTTCAAACCAGCCTTTTGCCAGAGCAGAGCAGTGATCTTTACATTTAGAGATTTCTTTCTGATTTCTTTAATTATAAATACAAATTCAAAGAATTAGAGGAAGAACACAATCTCAGATTTTCTAAAGGTATGTGGTAACTCAGAGACTAAATTTTTATGTTCTAATTTTTTCCTATGTAGTTTGTTGATAATGGAGAGATAGGTATTTGTTCGAACGGAATTGATTTATTTTTTTCCTTTTGACGATTTTTGTGGAATATTTTGAAGCTTGAGCTGCTTCTTTAACATGTAATTGTTAGAAATTTGAGCTACGGTTTCATTTCAATCTTCAATAAGTTCATAGGTTACTGGTTCTAGATGCTATCTGTTGAAATATGATGATTTTGACTTGCGCAATTTGTTTCTGCTTGATGGTTGCTAGGTAATTTTGTAGTCGCTCGATCAACTTGAAAATGTCTCGTGAGAGCTCTGTGCTAAGTGTTTGATACTCAATAGTTGTTGTTGTTATGGATTTTTCTTCTTCTTCTCCCCTTGATTTGAGTTTGTTTATTTATTTTGGTAATCTGAATGCACCTGTCAATTACTGTTGACTGATCGTAGATGAGTTCTTTTTGGAGATTTTGGAAACTTGACCAGGTTGCCAAGTTATATGAATAAGAAGTCTGCTGAATCCAGATTCCCTTTTTGTAGATCAGTTAATTTTCCTTTTATTTTGTTTTACTTTCTTTCAATTAAAGATGTCGTAAAATTCTGGAATTCTGATTCATCCTACACAATTCTATCCAGAGAATCAGTAAAAATACGAAAAATAGAGGAATAAGGGAGGGTGAGTGGACAGTCCTGAGTAGGTCACTTTGAGGGTTACTAACCCTACCTCCTTATTCCCTACATTGTTTCGCTTGGATCCATGTAGCCGACCCCTTCAAGTTGGGATAAGGCTGGGTTTGTTGTATTATTATTATTATTATTATTTCCTTTTGGTGGATCATACAAGATAATGGCTTAATTACTAGATATTAACAATAACATTCTTGGTTCAAGTGTCCCTATTATCTCCTTAAAAATAGTATTTCTTTCATGCTCTGGGGAGGATACACTTGCCTAATTTTGCCTCTTTTATGTTCTGGGTAAGGTATCTTACGTGTACTATATCCTGTATGCAACATGCTGATGGACATCTTGCGCCAATTCTTGCTTCATTTGTATACTTTTGCATCCTTCTCAGAATGGGAGTGGCTTTCTGTTATTACTTTAAATCCTTCCATCAAAATAAAAAATTCTGCTAGCACATTGGGGGGATTGAACCTCGTTAAGAGCAGAACTAATTTATATCCTTAACCCTAAATGGTTATGCTGGATTCTCATTAAATTGATTACTACCATTACCAGCAACGAAGATAATCCATTGAATGTACGGTTTCCTATTTTAATGAAATAAATATTAAACGACTTACGAATAAGATCCAGGTGTGTCTCACTCTAACTAAATCGTATCAGCTTTGCAAAATTGTGGGCTAGTTATGATGAGCAAACCCAAAAATGCAGTGCCCAGAGCGCTCGATTATTGGGCTTTGAATTGTATTCATGGCTTCCTTTGTGGCATTGAGCAGATTTCCCATATCGTTGTTTTAGCCCATGTCCTTTTGGGGATGGTCCTCTTGTCTTCATTTTCATCATCTCCTTTCACCTTTAGCTTATCATCAGTGTTATCCTCTTCACAGAAGTTTTCTGATTGGTTATGGTCTGCCTATCAATTGATTGTTTGATTTTCCTAAGAAATTCTGCAGTTTCTCAATAATTTATTTTTCATGAACATGGTTTCAAGTCTCGATACGATACGACCGGTAAGGTCTGATACTCTCGAGATTGGCCATGTCGATATGATAAAGCACCGATACACAAAAAATTATTTTGTACAAAACTATATCGATCTGATACAGACCAATACACTCGATACACAGGTTGTCAAAACTTAAATCCCATTTTTTGAAATAAAATATCTTCCTAAAAAATGAGCTAGGAGGAGTGATTAAACAAGAAAAGATTTCCAATTGCCAATGAATATTTGAATCACATAGATTTTTTGTTTTCAAATCTTCTTGCTTAATTGCTTCTTACTACTTATTAGTAGGTTCGATATTGTACTTGCCAATGAAGATTTGAATCACATAGATGTCACAAAGACACATATAATCGGGCATTGGTTGGATATCATTATTTATTGCTCATTATGTTATACAATGCTTAAATAGTCTAGTTCTGAATGTATCATAAGCATATCCATGCAGATCAAAGCGTATCTAGCATCTCTTCAATACGTCTCTGAGATGTCTCTTAAAACCAGGACTGTTTGATATTTTACCCGATATTGATACTTGAAACCTTTCTCATGAATGAGAAGGAAGACACATTTTATCAACTTATTAAGCTTAGGAATCATGCTCACACAGATTTCATACTGCTTATTAAGTTTTCGAGTTTAGATTTATTTACCATAATCTTCTCTATTGTGGCTTTCATTAGATAGGGTGGTTTATGGCATGGCTCTCCCCCATTTGAAGACGTCTCTCTCATGAAAAAATGATAAGGTCTCTGCGACATGGGTTTAGGTGTGGTTGTTGGGTGTATCTATGTAATTAGAGTTCGATCTGTTTGATCATGAGATCCTAGGATACTAGGACTTGGATGATATGGAAGCGCCAGATTGGTGCACATCATACATACCATTTAACAACAATTTCCAAGCAAGAGAGAAAGTTAATAAGCTTGATGCATTCATTATATATCCAAAAAAATGAGAAGGGGAACGAAAGAATGACATTGGTGATGACGATCTCTACATGTAATGGTGTACTGAATTTCAATAATCTGTAAAGTTAAAAGGGCATGGACAGGTTGACTTTTTGTTATACAAGTCCACAGTCTATGTTGTATGTTTGAGCAAGTAATTGGTATTTATCTAAATCATAAGAGGGAGAAAAATAGTCCAGATTCAGAGGATCCTGGTAGTTGTTAAGGCCTTGCCTAGGTCATACGGCAACCTGGAATGCCCTAGGCGACAGGTTGCCTTAAAGTGTCAAAGCGCCCAGTCCAGACTTAGGAGTAAAAAGGAAAAACAGGAAAAAAAGAGGAGAAAAAGGGGGAAGAAGAAGAATAAGTAAAAGCAAGCAAGAAAGAAAAAAGGAAGAAGGAAAAGAAGAAAGCATACCCAGAATTGGCATACAAGCATGTGCAGTTAAGCCTTGCCTCAGGTGCCTTGGCTTTTGCCTAGGCCTTAGCTGGCCATCACATTGCCTCACCGTGGCTTCATGATAACCATGGATCCTACATATATCCCATATCTATAGTCATGTCATGTATGACAAGGGCATTTAGAAAAAAAATGAAGGGTCGAGGTGTCACTCAATAATATCCCATATGATAGTACTGAAGATCTAGAAACATAAGAATCATTATAAGAAGGGCAAGGGTTTCCTCCGACGCCCGTATACTAATTCGGGCGAAGGAGGAAGCCCACTTTTGAATCTTCAAATGGGGGGTGGGGTCAGGAGAGAGAATGAGTGGGATTGCTGCAGGGTTTTGTGTCTGGGCGTGCAAAAGGTTCCCGCACATGGATAGTGTGCGGAACCTTTTCCCTTATAAGAATAACAGGGAAAGAGTGGCCCCCTCAAGTTGAGTTGTCTTGAAACCGAACAACATTAATTTGTTTTCTGACCTTAAAGGTCTTATATCATCTACATTGAATAGAAGAATATCCAAATCCAAGAGTATCCTTCAATACCGGAATAAATGGAGCAAATCCTAAAAAGTTAAAGAGAAAGAAGTAGTTTATTTTTTTGCAGGGTTAATTTGACTAAGAATTTTATGCTTATCGAATAAGGTCCATGGTACTGTTTCTTATTAATTAACTATGAAACCTTCCTTCTTTGTCTCAGAATGTCTAGTGAATTCTTATGCTGATTTCCTTATCTTTCTTCTGATTGGTTTCATCTACAATGTCCGAGGACTGCAGTGCCTTGTGGTACAGTTTTGTTTCATCTTCTTTACTTGGGGAATTTGGCCTCTGAATGAATTTAGGTTTCTGTGAATCACCATCAAACAGGGGGACTGGAACTAAGGGTTGTTTACTGATCTTAGCAACAACTGTTGATATCTTTATTTGGCTATGGCCTCTTTTTCTTATAATACTTGTCAAGCTTCCAAATCTCCTTCAGCTTCAAATAGTGCTTGTCTTAGATTATATATGCATTGGCTAGTGTATGGCCTTAAGGTGGATTTAGGACTTGTATGTGAGAGGTTGACAATTAAGCAAAACTACTGTAGAGTAGATGCTTTCTTTTTGATAGTGGAGGCTTTTAGAGGCCATCACCTTGTTGGAGACATTGGATCCTTGGTATCCTTGTTACTCTTCTCATTCCACTGGATGCATAGGTTGGCTAACATTTAGTGGATGAGCTTGGGGATCATGTGCTACTTAGAACATGTTTTACAGCCCATTTTGCACTCTGATGTTATATTGTTGTGTTTTGCGATGCTTTAAGGTCTTGGAAATTCTGATACTTTCTCCTTTGACCAGGGCATCAATTTGTAATTCATTTCAATCCCGTATCTTTGTTTTTTTTTACCATGTTCTATAGCTCACTTAACTTCTTGGATGATTCAATGTGGATGTCCTTAATTTAAATGACGAACGTGCTGAATCTTTAATTTGGTTTTGCTTCTCAATCAAACCTTTTTGGATTTACAGAGGTTGAAATTTGGAATTAATTTTTGTTTTGTGACCAAGCAGATGGGGAATCAGGAAGATGAAGAATTTTTTCGCAACCTCTCACGCAAAGAGCTCCAAGGTTTGTGCAAGAAACATGGCCTTTCGGCAAAGATGACAAATTCTCAGTTGGCCCATTTGTTGGTATCTTATTACCGGGTAATTGCTTCGCGGATAAATATTTTAATATGAAATGTTGAAGATAAACGTCTTGGAAGAAATCTGAATCCATTATTTATTTTTAGCCAATAAATTTTACTTTATGTAATAGGTACTTAGAGTGTATTTCAGTTTCTCTATAATTATAAATATTGATTCTATTTTAGGTTATTAGTTTTCCTATCTGTGTATTCTTTTTATTCCTCTACATGGACTAATGTGAATAAGCAAATATGATCAATGTGGTTGATAGCATCTGTAAACATTTTTATTAATGAATTAGTTAGCATTTGTGATGCAGTTGCTCTAGCTTGGTTGGACAAACATGAACCACTTTGGAAGCCCAAATCAAGGATTGGTCCTAAACCAGTTTTTTTTTGGCGTAAAGGGGGTTGGTAGTTGATATAGGGTGCAATCTTTTATTTTATTTGTGTGGGTAGATTACGTAGGAGTTATTTGGTAGTTTCTATATTTGATATATTGCCTGGTTTGTTTAGTTTCCATTCTAGTTGGGTTTCTATTATTATGTAAGGTATGTTTTTTCCATTTTATATTGATGTAGTGTGATGGAGTTATCAGATTTGAGAATGAATTGATAATTGAGTTGCGTGGTGTGAGGCCTGTGTGGCGTGCGTGCAATATTCCTCCCCTCTCTCTTTTATCTTCTTCTCATTCTTCACGGCGAGACCCTTTCCCCCCTATTCTCCTTATTCTTTTGTTCTTTCTTCTGCCTCTTCTTTTTCCACTGGTTTTTGTATTCTTCACTGTGGGGCAACAGTACCCGATTTAAAAGAAACCCATCGCTGACCCAATATGCCCATTCAATTAGCTCTGAGTTTTGAGGTGTTGAATTATCACTCCAAGGCAATTCAGACCTTAGGAACTCGTACCCATAAGCTTTCCTTGCTGTGAGACTCGAGTCTTTGAAGAAACCTGCAACTATAAAGTTCTCCAGGTCTGATTTTAGGGATTAAATACACCTTACTAAGTTGATAATGGAAACTGTGATGGGTTTGATTCGATAGAGATTTGAGTTGCATCCCTTTGCCTGAAATCTCAGGCCCAACCGACAGAGATTGAAGGAGTTATCTTCTTCGAGAATAATTCTGGTTTCTCCACCTCTTGCCTTGGCCAGAGGTAGAAGACAACCCCCCTGCCCATGATTCTTCTATTCCCTTATTTTATTTTCTTAGTTTCCCATAATGCCCCTCCTCTTTTCCTTTATCTTCTCATATCCTTTCTTTTAATTTTGTTCCAAGTCTAACCTGCATTAATAAATTTAATTTCCACTTTGTGTCCTATCTATTGAGCTCTCCAATACCGTCTCAAATTCTGATTATTTACAATCCAGCCACTCCCCCTTAATAAATTTAATTCCCACTTTGTGTCCTATCCTATTGAGCTCTCCAATACCCTCTCAAATTCTGATTATTTACAATCCTGCCACTCCTCCCCCCTTGCAACTATAGAATATTTACAATATTGCTATTTTTTTCAGTTGTGACACTATGGGTTATTTGGGTGGGCCTATAACGAACCAATTGGGTATTTTGTGACCCACGTTTCGCATCAATTGGTATCAGAGCCAATTCCTGTAGCTATGGTGAGTAATAATGATCTTCAACGGATTAGTTCCAATAAAGATGAAACTGATACAGCCATTGCCAATCTCACTGAACGAGTGACCACTTTAGAGGTTACCACTAACTTGTTGAAGGGAAGTGTCAACACACCAATATCAATGTCAATTCTCTACAGACTATGATTGCATCTTTGCTGCCCTCCATTGATAGGATGATAGCTTCCGAGAAAGGAAAGAGTGCTATATGGGGATTCTTTCAACTTCGTTACATAGGACCCGCTACACGTCACCCCACCATTGCTTATAGCCACTCCACCACCACCATATGGGGCTGGATGATCTGAAGACGGAGTGGACAAAGCAACGAGGTTGGACGTCCTTGTTTTTTATGGTGACCACAACCCCAAGCAATACTGTGATTGGGTTCATAGTTTGGGAATTTTCTTCAGATGGCACAACTTGACAGAAGCCAGAAAATTGACATTTGCAGAGGGTAAGTTGAAAGGCATGACTCGGGTCTTGTGGATCAAATACCAGCAACTGAATCGGACTCGAGGTCTTGAGCAAGTTACTACATGGGCTTAGATGCAAATTGCGATGGACCGGAGGTTCTAACCGGCTGATCACAAGCAGCGTGTACACCTCAAATTTGTGCAGTTGAGAGAGAATAGTTTGTCAGTTGAGGAGTACGTTGCTAGGTTCTATAACTTAGCCATTTGTTTAGAGTTTGAGTGGGACAAGGTCTTCGTGGTGCAATTCCGCAACTGCTTGCATCCACAGATCAGTGCCGCACTTACAGTCAGTAGACTGCCTTCTATGGTGGAAGCAGTTCAGGTGATATATCAAGTTAAGGAAAGTCTGAGGAGGCCCTTCACTCGGAGGACTTTTACCGACACGTATTCTAGAGTTGATAGCTCCCGATCACAACAGTCTTTTTCTATCAGGAGAAGTTGATCTCGGTTAGTAAACCACAGGCTAGTGGTTCTTCTATGGCACCTGCAAGACCGGTTCGTCCTTACTCCCCACCTCGGCGAGGTTCAGACAGATCTTACTCTCTGCCTTGGCGTGGATATAATAGGAATTCGGTGATGTCAAAGAAAGCTATTTAGTGCTTTACGAGCAAGGGGTACGGACATATGCCTGCTTTGTTCTCTAACCGGTTGGTAGATTACATTGATAAGGAAAATTTCATACCATTTGCACATGAAGAGCAACGAAAGACAGGGACCATAAATCTGGAGGCTGAATGTGAGCGTGAGCCTAGTGAGGTCGATGACAGTGAGTGCGACGACGAGTGTCATTATTGCCATGTCATTCATCCTCTCTTGACTACATAGAAGGTTCCCGATGAGGAAGATTGGCGTCGTAATAGTATCTTTTAGACCAGGATGCGATGCAATGATAACTTATGTTCTATAGTGATTGACCTAGGCAGTTGCACCAACGTCTTCACTGAAGATGTTGTTTGCAGGTTGAGTCTGAAGACAGAACCTCATCTGAATCCTTACAAGGTTGCATGAGTGAACAACACAAATCTCAAGATTAATGAAAGGTGTTTGCTCACGTATTTCATTGATGGACTGATTGATCAAGTGCAGTGTGATGTCCTCCCTTTGAAAGTCTACCACATTCTTCTGGGACCATGGTTGTAATAAAAAGAAAGCCAAGCACTGTAGTTATGAGAATACATAATTACGTATTCCTTTTAGCATGGTGGGCTTGAGATGAAGTTTCTTTCGGCGAAAGACCTTTCATCTATCAAACTCAAGTGGTCAACTGGTACATTTCTTCTCTGGCGAGTCAACTTGGACGACATCCTTGGACCTCATCCGAATTCGACGGAGTCAAGTTCTTTTCATAGGAGGTGAGCTGATGCATTTGCTCTAGCTTGGTTGTACAAACATGAACCACTTTGGATGTCCAAACCAAGGATTGGTCCTAAACCAGTTTTTTGGTCTAAAGGAGGTTGGTAGTTGATATAGGGTGCAATCTTTTATTTTATTTTATTTGAGTGGGTAGAATGGTAGATTACGTAAGAGTTATTTGGTAGTTTCTAGTCTCCCCCAAACTCATGGCTTCTATAGTGCCAGACAAGCTTGATATATCCATCCCAGATGCCTCATCAGTAGTTTTGAACTGCTTGCGAGGACCTCGACTGTAACCTCTCGAGGTACGTGCACCATGATCATCATCTTGTGTTGCATGAGTAAACTGAGCCCTCCCCTGTGGATCACTATGGATCTGGTTCTGGATCTCGCTTTGACTCCTGAATCATCTAGTCCTCATTGCTTAAGGATGCTAATCTGGCATTATCATCATAATACCTACCAGTACCACCACCACCACTGGGTAGGTGGTTGAGTGGCATCCGAGGAATGGGACCACTCATCATCATAAGCTCCACGACTACTAGGGTGTTCCTCGAATGGACGTGGGGTTTGCGAATGAACTCGACCCTTTGTTGGGACTCATCAACATCAACACCCATATGTGAAGCAATCTTGCTGTTGGGCCGACCCTCAGCCTCATCTAATAAAGGCTCACTTTGATCCCTGTCCTACTCATAAAGGGGATTCTCTTAATCTTCATCCACTTGGATTATTTCTGCTAACTTGATTGGGCTTGTATCGTGTTCCATGCCAAATCGTATGTGCTCCTCTCTCAACCTCATATTATAATGCACATAAACCAAATCCTCAAGTCTCTTAGCCAGGGTTTGAAGTATCGGTACGTATCATATCGGTCGATATGTATCGGTATCGGTCGGTACCGATACGATACATACCGATACGTCTATATCGGATGGTATTGAAATTTATTGGCCGATACGGGTCAATACGATACGATCGATACATATTGATACCATCGATACGTCTGCCAAAGGGTTCTGTGGGTGCTTTAATACGTATCAATTGATATGGCTCGATACATCTCGATACATACCAATCGAGTAATACACAAAATTGGTCAAAGGATGCTGAGTATAGCTCCAAACACCTTTACGAAGAACAATAGGAGCATCAAGATCAGAAGGAGGAATACTCATCTCGGGATCAGGATTTTGAGACAGAGTCGATGAGGTAGGTGTAGTATTACCGCAAGGACGACAAAAGAACGTAAAGGTGGTGGTGTTGGTGGAGGAGAAGAGGCAACACCTTGTAGAACCCGCGGAATAGAATGGTGCACAACATATAGGGGAAGATCATCATCCAATTCAGACAACACAAAGGGATTATCATTATCAGATGTGGACTCAAAGAAAGAGACATCAGCAGTGACAAAATACTTTTGTAAGACCAGAGAGTAACACTGATACCCTTTTTGAGTACGCGAATATCCCATGAAAATACACTTAATGACCTTAGGGTCTAACTTAGATAAACCTAGATGATGATCATGAAAAAACAAACACACCCAAAAATGCGTAGAGGCAAAGCAAATAGGGATTTAGATGGAAAAAGCAGAGAATAAGGAATACCACCATTTAATAGGGAAGAAGGCATGCGATTAATAAGAAAGCTTGCAGTCAAAACAGCATCAGGCCAAAAAGTCTTAGGTACTTTCATTTAAAAATGAAGAGAACGATTAACTTTCATTAAATGTCTGTTTTGCCATTCAACCACACCATTATGTTGTGGGGTGTCTGAACAAGAAGACTGGTGAATCATACCATGCTCAACCATAAAAGAAGAGAAGGGTGCTGAAAAATATTCTTTGGCATTGTCATTGCTTATAGTATGAATATGCATATTAAATTGAGTCTGAATTTCAGTAACAGATGCCCAAAAAATGGAACATATCAGAACGATTTTTTATGAAATAAATTCGTGTGGCTCTTGAATAGTCATCAACAAATGTAACAAAATATTTGAATCCCAACTTTGACGTAATAGGATAAGGACCCCACACATCAGAATGAACTAAAGCAAAAGGTGCGCAAACCGTTTATTGACTCTAGGGGAATAACTCACATGGTGGAGTTTTCTAAACTGACACGACTCACAATCTAAATTGGAAAGAGAACTAAAACTATCTTTTTCAAGCTCTGTAATGACGGGTGTCCCACGACAGTGAACTTGACACGGAGACCAAACACTGGAGCATGCAACCAATGGAGAGTCCTCAAGTAGATATAACCCCTCTTTTTCACGCCCCCCACCAATCATCTTCTTCGCCGTAAGATCTTGAAAAACACAAGAGTCAGAATAAAATGTTACTGAACAATTGTAATCGTTAGTGAACTTACTAATAGTAGCAAATTAAACGGGAAATCAGGTAAATGAAGGACAGAAGATAAGGACAACAAAGAATTGGGACGAACAATTCCAGTGCATTAACTTTGGCTAAGGAGCCATCAACTAATGTAACACTAGAATTGGAAGGATGGAAATAAGAGAAATTACCTGAAGTTCCAAACATATGATCGGACACACTTGAATCAATAATCTAGGGACGAGAAGAAGATAGACATGTAGTGGCATTACCTGTCTGGACAAAAGTAGTAGTGTAGGGTGTCGAAGGCTGAGAGAGCTGAAATTGTGTAAACTGTGCATAATCCTCTTCAGACATCTGCACCACCTTACCCTTAGATGATGGAGCAAAAGGATCTATACTTGCAGCAGACTTGGCAAACTGTTGTTGAGGTGGTTTGCCATGAAGTTTCCAGCAAAAGCATTGGATGTGACTTGGTCGTCCACAATGGTGACATGTCTTTGCAGAACCAGAATTTTCTGAAGTACCTTGTGAACCAGAATTGGGAACCTTTCCCAAACCACTTCCATTACCACGACCACGAGTTCCACCACCACTAGAGCCACTGCTATTCCCACGATTAGAAGCTGCCAGAGTTGAACTATCAACAGTAACAGGTGTAGGATCATGAAAATTTTCATGGGATACTCGGAGAAACCGTGAGAAAATATTTGCAAGAGAGGCTACCTTATCACCACCAAGAATGTTGGACCGAACAGAATCATACTCCTTTCCAAGACCTCCCAAAAATCCCATAACCACGAGCTACTCTCACTGAGTTTGCATCTGGTTTACATCAGAAGTAATAGGAAGCAAAGCATTTGATTCTTCATACATCTTCTTTAAATCAGCAAAATACTGGATCAATGGACGACCCTTTTTATCTGCAAGATAAAATTCCTGTGATAATTCATAAATTCAAGAAACATTATTTTGACCTGAATATAGAAAATTCAGGTCTTCCCATACTTTCTTCACAATGTCTATATGAGTAACTAAATCGACAATTTGATTGTCCATAGAGTTCAACATCTGTCCCAAAATATGTGCATCTACGATGTTCCATGATGCATCATCATCCAGCTTTGTTTGTGTCAAACGCTTTTGTTGATCCCAGTCAACACTAACCGAACTATCTTCTTCGACTGCTGAAAATTACTAACACCTTCCAATTTCTTTTCTGTGATCCGGTTGGAGGAAGAAGATACAACCTCAGCCACTTGTTAGCAGATCTGAATTAGAGAATATTGCTTGGATGATCAAAGACTGATCCCAAGCTCTGTATATTTATAATAGAGAATAATGATTACATGGACAGAACTGCCCCTAACATAGCCGACTCTAAAATAGAGTCGGCAGTACATAATGGAAAACACAAAAAGGTAAAAGTCCAGAATACGCGGTATTCTGGCCCATACGATCCAACACTCCCCCTCAAGTTGGTGCATATATGTCACACATGCCCAACTTGACTAGAATAGGATGAAACACTTGGCCACTCAGCCCCTTTGTGAACACATCAGCTAACTGATCAGTAGACTTCACAAAGGGAACACAGATGAGTTCGGCTTTAAGCTTCTCCTTGATAAATAGCTGTCAACCTCCACATGCTTAGTACGATCATGCTGGACAGGGTTATGAGCAATGCTAATGGCAGCCTTATTATCACAATACAACGTCATGGGAAGATGGACAACAACACCAATATCTTGCAACAATCCTCTAAGCCATAACAATTCACAGATTCCTTGTGCCATTGCACGGAACTCTGCTTTAGCATTGGACTTTGCCACAACATTCTGCTTCTTACTACGCCATGTGACAAGGTTTCCACCCACAAAGGAGCAATATCCAGAAATAGATTTTCTATCAGTAGAGCCAGCTCAGTCAACATCAGTGTAAGCTTCAACTTTCAAATGACCATTGGGAGATAGGAGTATTCCTTTTCCTGGAGCAGACTTCAAGTATCGCAGGATGCGAAGGATTGCCTCCATATGAGAGGAATAAGGATCATGCATAAATTGGCTTGCCAAACTCACAACAATAGATGTCTGGTCTAGTATGAGAGAGGTAGATCAGTTTTCCCACCAATCGCTCATAGCGACCTTTGTCAGCTGGTTCACCCTCTTTCCCCTTGAGTCTCGCAGTAGCTTCCATGGGGGTATCTGAAGGATGACACCGTAACAGCCCAGTCTCAGACAATAGATCTAGGGTATATTTCCTTCGAGAAAGAAAGATGCCCTTTGAAGATCGAGCAACCTCTATCCCTAGAAAATATTTTAGAGCTCTCAGATCCTTTATTTCAAACTCAGGGCAAGGAGGTGTTTCAATTTCTTGATCTCATCACCATCATTTCCGGTTACCACAATATCATCAACATAGACTATGAGAATAGTTACCTTATCACCAACTCGTTTGATGAACAGTGTATGATCAGCATTGCTTTGCTTGTATCCCACTGAAATCATAGCCTTGTGAAACCTGCTTCACCAAGCTCTAGGTGACTGCTTCAACCCATAAAGAGCACGTTTCAATTTACAGACCTTGTCCCTGGTCTTATCATCAGAGAAGCCTGATGGAATATCCATATATACCTCTTCTTCTAGCTCCCCATGGAGGAAGGCATTCTTCGCATCCAACTGCTGAAGACCCCAGCCAAGATTTACGGCACAAAACAATAATACTCTTACAGTATTGAGTTTTGTCACTGGTGCGAAGGTCTCCTGATAGTCAACTCCATATGTTTGAGTGAAGCCATTTGCAACCAGACGTGCCTTACATCGATGCACTGTCCCATCTGCCTTCTGATTGACCACTAGCACCCATTTACATCCCATTGGTTTTTTCCTTGGAGGAAGAGCCACAAGATCCGACATATTATATTTTTTCAAAGCTCTCATTTCTTCCAACATTGCTGCCTTCCACTTTCCATCTGTAGATGCTTCCTACAAATTTTTAGGAATAGAAACAGAAGAAAGAGCGGATACAAATGCACGAAAGGAAGGAGAAAGAGAACTATAAGAAACAAAATGAGATATGAGATGCTGAGTGCAAGTGCTAGTACCTTTGCGATGAGCAATAGTTAGGTCGGAAGAAGAAGTCTTTCCAGGAGAAGTAGGATCTAGATCCTGAGTCGGCAACTGCAAAGGTATTGGTGCTACAGTGGATTGAAGCTGCCCTTTTTTAGAACATCCTCTTTGATAGGTGATAATGTTGGAGTTGTCAATTCTCTTCTGAAATTCACCAATGGTTCTCTGGACAGGAGTCAGCTCCCCCTGAATAGGAACATCACCACTACTATTTTCCATGATCTCCCACTGTATGGAATTCCCTTCGGATGAAGGTGCAGCAGCTAAAGGGGGCTGAGCAGCAGTTAAAGGAGGCTGGGCAGCAGCTAAAGGGGGCTGAGCAGCAATTAAAGGAGGCTGGGCAGCAGCTAAAGGAGGTTGGGCAGCAGTACCCTCTTCACAAGGAGCGGATAAAAGAGGAGGAACCTCAATGGTCAACACATACTACCCCTGAAGAGGTGGTGAAGAATAATAAGAAAGGTTTTCATGAAAAATGACATCCATACTAACCAGAGTACGACGGGAAGGGGGATGGTAACACTTATAATCCTTCTGGGTTGGAAAATAACCCAAAAAAATGCACCGTAACCCACGGGGTTCAAGTTTGCGAGGAGATTTTGTATCTCTAGCATAACACACACAGCCAAACTCTTTGGGTGAAACCACAAAGGAGGAATTCCCAAGTGTGCATTACTTTGGGCTCTTGTTAATTCTATTATTTTACATATTCGTTTAATAAAAAATAAGTTTTCTTAGAATATCAGAACTACTTTGTTGCTGTGTTGGAGCTATGGTTTTCAGTCACATGGCATGTTTCTCATATCCATGAATCAATAGTGTAGATTTGTACATTTGGTCCATATAAGTTGACTGATTTGACCATAAGACCATTTAAGATAGTGCATTTTTTTTGGGGGAGGGGGTGTTCAATTTTAGCACCCAGCCCATGTTCAGGAGATAGATAATATTTTTAGTATAAAGGAGTGTGCAAGTGTCTTATTTTGATTATACAGTGAAGGTCAGGATCCACCGTCTTTGCTTCATGATTGTCCTTGGGACTGGCTTATTATTTGCTTTTATTTTAAGGGATCTATGGACATATCAGAAATCCTATTTTTTTCCTAGATTTTCCATGAGTTTGAGACTTGGAGGGCTTACAAGCATAAGAAATCTCCCATAACCTAGTCCTTAAACAGGTTTCTGGTTTCAATGTGATGAATTGATGTATTTGCTGACACACGATTTTTTCTTCTTTTATTTTTTTCCCCTTCTTAATTCAGTCAAATCAGAAGAGTGTTAATTCAGCACCCTCGGGGGAGTGGTGCAATGGGTCTATGGGTGTTTTTCCTCCTACATCATCTGTACCACAATTGGAAGCTGTAGGAGAAATCTGCAAAGGTATACTTCATCTATGGATTTTGATTGTATAGCTTATATTTGCAATTTTTTCTACAGAACTGGAAAATGATATCTAATTGTCCTGCTTGAAATATAACTTGGCAATCTAATAGGAATGCATGAAGGAGGATTGCAAACATCTGATGCTGATAGCTTTGGACCTTCCCATTGTTCCAAAGAGAAGGACATTTCTGAACATTTGAATTCTCGAACTGCCAACTACAGTGGGATGTGTAGTCATAAAAATGCCCAGATGTCTCCTAAGGTGTAATTTTTCATTGGTATTCTTTTAGAATGATTTGGATGTTTTTTGTGCAGAGTTACCTTCTAATATTATTTTTTTTTCCTCTCTATACTGGAAACTTTATTGTATTTTGCATTGGCAGGCTTCAGGTGCAACTGTGAACATGGTTCTCAATGACCCTTCCATGAATGGAGCTAAAGAAGGCTATGGGTGCTCTGCTTATGGTCAGCAAGAGATAACAATCAAATCGCGTTTTGGCTCTCAACGTGATTTGGCTAGTTTTAACGCTCAAAAGTTTGAGTCTCAGAGGCCTGCAGTGGCAAGAAACTCGGATAAGAATTCACAGGATTCCACCACAAATGGTGGGGCAGGCAATTCACCACAAATTCAGTATAGAAACTTAACTTCTAGTATGTTTTCTACAGAGAAGGGCCTTCGCTCCAATGAGACTTCCATAAAAGCACCTCTTTTTAAGTTGTATGTCAGTTCTGAAGAAGGAATTAATCTTTTCGTTGATTTAAATTCAAGTCCATCAGAGTGGGTTGAGGGCTTCACAAATGAGGTCGGTATCTCCCAGAAACTTACAAGCTTGGAAGTGGGTGAAGAAAAAATGAAAATCTCATCACTTTGGAGTGAAGAGTCAGGATTGAAAACCAAAGGTGACCCCGGATGTCCCAGATCCTCCCCTAGTTCAGCTGCAACAAATGACCACTCTCTGCAGGTTCCTCATTACTCAGATATAACTGGAGAATCACTAAGGTCATGTGCAACAATACCATGCAGAACTCCTATAGAAATATCAGGGATTTCAGAGAATGATGATCCAGTACTTTCATCCTTATCCAGACCTCATTCTGATGTACAAATGCAGATGGTTTCTGGTACAGAAACCTGTTTTGGAGAAGGGGAAATGACATGTCTTGATTTAGAGGTCCTTGATACTTCCCAGACAAAATCTGCCTCTAACTCTGTTTTGGATATGAAGTTGGATGGACCAAAATGCCCTGATTCTATGAAGCATCAAAATTCAATGTTTAGTAGCATTTCAACTGAAAATTCTGCAAGACACAGCTCAGGGACTTATAATGTTTTCCCAGAAAGGGGTCTTCCAGTATCTAGCAAAATCTGTGAGGTTTCAGTCCCCTCCAATACTGCCAGTTTTGAAAATCCTAGTGAGGTCTGTCCTGGATTCTCACCAAGTATTTCTATGGAGATGCAGTTGTCAGAAGTTAGAAGTCAATGCAAGAATGTGATGAATTCCTCTTTCCAGAACTGTGGTCTAGTTAATTTCGATGATCTGATGCACAGCACACAAATTGAAAATGGAGAATCTGCAAATTGTGAGCATGATCAGAACACCTGTAGGAACCCTCCAACTGCATATACTGAAACATGGGTATTACCTTTCTTTCCTTTTCTTGCCAACATATTGTAACTTTGAAAACTACAACCTAAAATTTATTTGGCATTGTGGGGATGCTATTTCCTGTACCATCTCATAATGTTGGATAGTTTCACTCTATGAGTCTGGATTGTTTGAATTTATAACTAGACTAGTATTCTGGTTTTTTGTCAAGTCTAGGAGGACATATGTTCATTACATCGACATTTTCATTCTAAAGTTATTATGACATCATTATAAAATGCTGTTATTGGAAGTTCCCATCTATCCAACCAATCTCATATGTACAGCACATGGCAATTCACCAGTTGCACAACCAAAGGATTCAGACTCCTGTTACATTATTATATCATTTTATACTTTGAAATTTCTCCTTGCTATGGGAACAGGGTTAGGAGTGGTTTTTTATTATTTTTTTTTGGTTAAATTTTTTTTAATCAAAAAGGTTAGGATTGGTTGTTGCATGTTTTTAATGGTTTTAAGAAGCATGGATTAGGGTTTGAAGTTAAGGACCTAGTAATCAATGGAAGAAGCAATGGTTAATCTCAAAAGCGAAATATTATATTAATTGTTGAAAGTATATGTAAAGATGGATAAAACTTAAGTAGAAAATGAATTTTAATTACTAGCAATCAAATTTCCTCTGTGAAATCATCAAGGTCTAACAAATTCTTAGTAGCCACATAATTGAAGAGAAGTAGGACAGCCAAATTCTCATTAAACATAATGAATAAAAAAGGATTACAGTGATACATATGCTTGGATGCCCCCAAATTGTAAGTTGTAACTCAATTAGGACTTCAATTATGATAAGTTAAAAAGTCAAAACTATTCCTACTTAGTACTTACTAATTCTAAACTAAAGTAACTTGGACCAAACTGAAGCAACTAACCCAAATAGAAAATAAAAAGAACCAGGCCAGAGCTAAATCAGATCAAGAACCAAATTTTCCAAAATGCCCCTTGTAACAGAAGACGAGAGGAACTAGAACACAACAAAGGGATAACTAAGTCAAATCTGATATTGCAGCCCCTCATAAAACCACTTGCTCTTTGGACGTTATCTGTCTGGGTGGTCCTAAAGGTGGTTCCATGTTGGTCCTACTTAAGAAGAGTCCCTGAAAAATGAGTTGAGTCCAGGTCTGGGCATTCAGCATTGGGCAGGTTGGGCAAGCCGAAAGGATGGCTAGATCTTAATTCAAACTAGGTTTTGAACTTGCCCTGCCTGATCCGAACCCAAGAAAAAATGTTCATTCCCACAACCAGGCTCAGTTGTCCTTGTGTTGGGCTCAGGCAAGCTTTGCCAGGTTTAGTAAACATTGTGTATAGGTTTGTGGCAGTACAATATGGAGATCCAGTGAGACCTGCATGCTGCGCAGGGCTTTCTTAACCATTGTAGCAGATCAGGAAACAAATAGTAGGGTCTGGCTTCTGTTGTGTTAGTTTCTCGTGCATATTCTCTAATGTTGTGCACATTAACCTTTGAAGAGGTTTGAAGTTTATATTGTTCTGGCTGTTTATATCAATAAAGTTACTATTTACATATTATCAAGAAAATGTAGAGGTTATTTATGATAATGTGGATAATTTACATCTAAATCCATAAATCCAACATATTAACTAGATATGCTCAAAGCCTTGAAATAAACTCTACCATCATTGACATGATATCTCTAAGTCCTATGGGTTATATATGTAGGTTTAACCATAGAGACATAAAAATATATTAGTAATATAGTTAGGATCTAGGGTGAGGGAGTGGGGACGGCCGAGGGTGAAATGGGATTAGATCCCAGGCCTAGGAGATGACACCTCCAGCTTTACCAGTGAACACTCAAGCTCCTTCATAGTTAGGATCTATAATAGTTAAACATTAGACTATTTTTTTTTTCTGGGGGGGTGGGGTGCTGGTGTAGGAAGGCTTGAGAGGGTTTATTTAGCCAAGGAATCAGTCCAAGCCCGGCCCAAGGCTTCACTAATCTGGCTCAACCTTATGTCTTCTAGGCTTTAGCTATGGCAGATTCAGGTAAATCAACCCTAGTTCCCACCCTTGCCTGGTCCAATGTTGACCTGCATCAAGGTTGATGTTGGTATCCCATGAGATTGTTGTAGGACTAACCATGCTTTATGGAGTAGATTGCTGGACAACCCCGAGAACCACATAAATTACTGGTAAGACTAGAAAGGGTAGAATTAAACATGAAGATCACAAGAACTTAGGGTTAACATACACCAATGGGTGATATTACGGGGAAAAGTTGACTGAAATAGTTTGTCATGTTTAATTAAGGAATAACCACTGCAGAGAGAAGCGGCATGGCACTAGATAAAGGCTCAAATGAGATGGGGGAAAGGTCCAAGAAAAATTGGATTATTGATGTAGTTACAGAAAGGCTTGAGGTTTGGTGATTTTATGGAAGGTATGGGCATAGATGTGGAACTACATAAAAGGGTTCATAACCTAATATAAATGTCTAAAAGACCCTTGGTAGTTGAAAGCTTGGAATAAGCCTTTCTTGAGTTGAATTGAACTTTTACACTTTCATTTTACATGCATGGAATTAAATTCTGCTGTTCCACGTTAATGATTAAATATTTTTTTATTGCATGCTAGAACCATTAATTCATTAGTACCTTTTTGTATAATTCAATTGTATTATATGTAACATAGTTGTCAAGGTGTCGCCTAGGCATCCAGGCTCTTTCTTGGGTCCAAAGCGACAACATGCCTTGTTGACACTTTACGAGTTATATTATATCCTGTGCTTTGTTTATTATATCTTTGTTTTCTCATATTAGGCCATCACTAGCATAATTATTTCATATTGCATTGATATGGCTTCTATGTTGCATATAAGCGTAAAATATAAAATTATCATTGCGATGTTACATATAGTCATATACTGCAGACTGGGGTGTCTAGGCAGGAGCCTTGTCGCCCCTCCAACGCCTTGAGTCGCCTAGTCGCCATGACAACTATGATATGTAATGCAACTTCATCAAATTAAGCAATAAGCGGTGGCATTACGAGAATTCTGGATAATTATTTGAGTTGGACCTCGATTGACAACATTTTTTATTTGACTTTGTAATATTATTAATGTTTTAATCTTTAACAACTAAATTATATGTATATCCCCCAATTTTCTTTTAGTTAGATGTTTTTGTTCAGTTCTCTGTCGATCCAGTCATTTAGAAACTGACAACGTTGATATTCATATGCAGGAAAGAAGCAGCACCATAAATGATAGAGAGAGCTCCGAGTAAATTTTGTTTCAAAAGTCATGGTTTTATGTCTAATGTAATGGATTGTGCCTGATTATTATCTTTTTTGATCATTCAGATGCTCGCAGATAGACAACTCATCAGAAAAGACCTGTAAAAGGTCACATGGTAATGAATATTGTGATGGACGTCAGAGTAAGAGACTGCACACTAATTGTGTAGATCAAAATGGGTGCTCCAAACCTACTGGAAAGAATATAAAGAGTTCAACGCATACGGAAAGAGAAGTTCCTAGCCCTAGGAGATCATTGCGGCTAGTCTCTAAGGTTTACATATTCTACTTATACTTTCCCATTCAATAAAGTAGTTGATTGAAACTAAAAATAGTGTTTTTTTTATGGCTGTTGCTTGTTTACCATAATTTAGCTTCACAAGAAAGAAGGTAACTAATATTTATCAAAACATGAAGGCGAACAAGTCACATCTTGGATAAGATGCTTTCGGTGAAAAGACTAAAACTACCACTAAATAAAGTCACTGTTTAACTTCCTTCATACTTGCAATGTCCTCTCTGGTAACCATTATTTTCACTCTAATCAAAATAAATAGCAAATTTGAGTAATTTCTGTTTGATGCAACAGCAAAGTTGAGTAATACAACCCCCACAGTAAGTTTGCATGAAATTTTGATGTTAAGTGATGATGTGACGAATGTTCTGGTTGGCTATTGCATCATAGCAATTTCATAAGGTATAGATGCAAGCAAAATGCCAAAGGTTAGGGTAATTTCCAATCTTCCCCCCCCCCCCCCCCAAGGACCATGCAAAAGCAGGACTTGCACCAGGTAACAGGCCTTTTTCTGTGTACACATGCAGAGACCAGCTAAAGTCAGGAGTGTATGATCACTCTGCTGGAAATCCATATGTTAGTAGCTGTTTTTTTTTTTTTTTTAGTTTTTCACTCATTTTCCTTCAGAAATTACGGTGTGAGTGGTGACTGTTTATCTCTGCTAATGAAAGTTCTCTTTCCAACTGGTCTCAAGTTAATACAAGGGCATCATCTCATTTATCTACGGGCCTAACTATTTGCATCTCTTATATGGTAACTAGATGAATCCATTCTAAAATGGTTTAGTTTTCTTTCCAGTGAATTCAAGTTCAAGTCAGAAGTAGGAAAAGGTAGGTCAGTTTGAGATCACATTCTTTGATGGAGCCAGTTTGAGAGCAATGAGGTTCGATGACATGTAGATGCTATAGTAAGTGAGCTTCCAGTTCTTTGCTCTACTATCTGTGCAATATGTGTTATTTGCTTTTTTGATCTAGAGTTTGATTGCAGTTGTGATCCCCTTTTCTAGGTCAGTATTTTAAGCTGAAAGTGGACGCAAGGGGACCACATAAAACCACTGGCCACCAAAGCCATTAATTCACATTTAGAAGTTCAAGTTGACTGAGGAGACCATTATACCTATAATATTGAGGTGCAGCAGATTACCTCTTTTTAAGGTAGATTTCATCTTGGGACATATACCATTAACAGTTTAAACCTTTGGGGTCCTTATGACCAAATTCTTTCATTCCTTTCTGTTAGCTCTAAAGTCCATTAAACCAGCTTTGTAGTGTATGGAGTTCTAGTCAAATTGTTTCCTATATTTGTTTATTTTGTTGTGGAATTACTTTCCCATAGGATTTTAGCATGTTTTCTACCCAAAGGAAAAAAAAAAAAAAAAAAAATAAATAGAGGGGAAAAGAATGCTAACTAGTTGCATGACCCCTGCGTCTAGATAGGGGGGGGGCGAAATGACTGCCCCATCCCCCATGGAAAGGTGGAAATCCCATCTCCCAAGATGCTTGTGTGCATGTTCGCATTGGCTGCCATATTGGCGCAAGGGACATGCGACCAGGTATTGTTCTCTTGCCCATAAATAAAATAAAAATAAAAATTACATAATAAAGCATTAGGGAAATTGAAATATCTTTTGGAGCCTCTTACCAGGGATCATGATCCTCTGCTGTCGGGCAGCCATGTGGCCGGTGTGTGACCTCACACAGGCAGGGGCAATGACTGTCCCACCCACTGCCTGGGTGGGGTTCATGCCCTGCCTGCGTGAGGCTGCACGCCGGCTGCACGGCCGGCAGCAGAGGTTCCAAATTGTCTTACCAGTGACTTGGATTGTTGGTGGCAAATGTTCCATCACAAGGAGTAGGAAAAGGGTTCCAATTTCTGTCCATTTCTAGCTGTTTTTCTGTTTGTCCTTTCTGGTTGTTTCATTTTCAGCTTCTTTAATAGTCACTTGTGCTGCTTATCAGGAGTAGGAAAAGGGTTCCTGGTAACCATCGTGGCATCATGTTGTTGTGTGGGTCCGTACTCCTTATCATAAGGTTGCCCTCCCGCCCCCCCTCTCCCCCAAATGTTTCTTTGCCCGGAGCGTAGCCTACGCAAGCACCCCTTCTCTCTGTCCCTTTCCTCTCTCCCTGAAATTATCTCTCTGCCCCTTACTAATCCAACCGATAGAGGGGCACTCATTGCCTCATTGGCTGTCGCCTGCCCTGGTAGCATCGGCGACCGGGCAGGAAACACCCTCCCTTTACATATTTTACTCTCTAGACTTAAAAGTATATGGGATCAGATCAATTATTCCAGCAGATTTAGTAGTCTTTTCTGCCTTGGTTTTATTTCTGTATTTTCCACCCTCTTATGTGTTCTAATCAATTTTGATCACAAAAGTTCACAAAACTCCGAAAAGGTGGTGTTTTGGATGCATTGGGTGCCTGCAATTTCAGTTTCATTCTTATCGTTTCTTGGATGTGGACTCTGCCCCGCATACACAGTGACAGCCAAAACAACCTTAAGGTTGTGTTTGCTTGCGTAAATCAGTTGGAGTTGACACTAATTCTGGATGGTATTCCACTGAGTTGCGTTCTGTGAATTTGTTATTCTAGAAAATAGATTGTTTGGTTGTCATGATTTTGTGACGTGAATTTTCCTGAAAAACTATTTGATTACCCTGAGTCTGTCAGTTGGATTCACTTTGAATCTATTTGAAAAATTGTTTGGTTATCCTGAGTTTGACTGTTGGATTCACCTTGAATCTATTTGAAAAATTATTTGGTTACCCCGAGTCTTTCAGTTATTAAACCTTAAATTTAACTAAGACACTTTAACCAATAATAAATAAAATAATACGATTACCATATTAATGTTCTCAAATAATCAATGAAATCCAATTACCACCCAACCTTATATAACCTAAAATTATTAATATGCCATTGCTATGCGTAACAATATTAACTTTATTTATTGTGTTTGACGTATAAATTATAAAAATATCATTCCATACATATCCATAATAAAACGATTAATTGGAACATTGTTTTAGCCACAGACATAATTTAAAATATATAATAATAACAAACTGATGTTTGAAGCAACAATATATGGAAGTTATGAGTGCATTGCCCAACATAGTTAGTACAATAATTGGGATATCCTTGTTTTTGGTCAAGAATCCATATCAACGTGTGTATGCGTGCAGAAGACAATTTAATTTAATTACAAAATTCACAAATATTGGTCATACAACTTCTTTTTCCCTTCTCCCATATTACACTTGTTAAGATCAAGTTGTTTTTACAGCATCAAGGACCTCCTATGTTACTCACATAACCTTGTTTGTTGTTTGAAAGCACTAATTTTTGCTGTGAGGTATCGCTCCAAATAGTTTGTGGATTGATTTGGTGTTGGTGTGATGGTTGGTAGATCCTTGACATAATTCCTAGGTAACTGGTTTGAAGACGAAAATTCTCCTTCATCTATAAATTTAAACAATCCACAACCATCATTTTCCCTTGTAAACAAAAATAAAAAACATATTTATAAATAAGGGGGGAGAAAATGTGTTACAAGTAAAATATTTAAAAAATAAATAATGTGTAACCATACTGATGTGGAACGTGGGCAACACCAAAAAGCCCATCCCATTGAAGGGCCTCTAGTGCACCTTCAAACTTTGCACTGCCCTTTGCCACATTCACACATTCTTAAGTGGTCTACCCACATAAAAAGGAATTGTGACTAGGGCACTTGTGAAATCATTTGTGTTGCTCGGACCAGGCGTTGAGATGGCTGAGCCTTTGGCCGCACCACTAGATCATCAGCAGAGGTGGCTATCAAAGTCAAGAGATTTTTGACTGAATTCCTCTGGACTTTCAAATTTGAAGGATAAGAACCCTTATCTCAAATGGGAAAAAATCCTCTACAGTGCCCTAATCTTGGGGGACACTGCAGTGCGGGCCTGAGAGCTTGAAACGTGGAAGATGCGACATCCAACAGTGCCACGCTCGTGAAGAAAGGAAAAAAAAAAAAACCTGCCTTGCATTGAGTTCGCACCGTTGGATGAATCTTCTCTCACGTGTCAAGCTCTCAAGTCTGTATTGCAATGCACTGCAAGATGCCTGCACAGTAGAGGATTTTAATCCATCTTATATGCACTTCTTGGTCCACCCCTTCTCAGGGTATTATTAAAATCAATGTTGATGGGGCTAGTCGTGGTAACCTAGGTCCTTCTGGATTTGGTGGTGTGGGTCGTGACGGATCTGGACGATATCTCTTATGTTTCTCTTCCAGGCGTGGCAATAATTTTGCGTGTGTCACTGAGGCATTAGCAGTTTACAAAGTTCTATTGGTGGCTCGAGAGCTTAGTATCTGTAAAATTTGTATTGAGAGCGATAGCCTAACCATTGTCTCCATTATTCAAGGCCGATACCAAAGCATTCCTTGGTGCAGTCACTTCATTATTGCATAGTATCTCCTTCTATGGACCTCTTTTGAGCATTTTGAGTGCATGCATACTCTCCGTGAGGGCAACTTTGTGGCTGATACCTTAGCGTCTTTTGGCACTCAATTCCAGGCTAATCAGATGTGGTTCTCTCATCCCCCTTCTTTTCTCACTTTTCCTTTGCACTGTGATGCCTCAGGGGTTTCCTTCCCCAAAGGTTTTTGTTAATAAAAACTTTTACCAAAAAAAAAAAAAAAAAAAAAAAAAAAAAAGAAGGTTGAAATAGACATGGCCATCATCGTTTTCTATGCAGGTTTGTGGCTGTGCATGTCAAAGGAAGGGAGTGATTGGACCAGCCTCTCAAAGCACGGAATCGGGGTTCAAATTGGTCCTTGCCAATTTGGATTAGAATTGGTCGGAATTGATCCCAAGAACCCTAGAATTGGTTCTTATATTTGAAAATTCAATGATTTTAGAGTTTCTTGACATGAATTGATCGTGTCAAATTGGATGGAATTAGGATCGTTCATGATCAATTCTGATCCAAATTGGCTGATTTACTGACTGATTCCCGATTTTGAAATCGTGGATTGTACAATTGTATAGGGGTGCTAAGGGTCCATACCTTAAATGTGGGTTTGAAATATTCCTTCACATGGTATGATGATCAAGTCCCTAAGGATGTAGGCTTTTCTCTTCAGACGAAATAGTTCCTGCTACCTGGGCTCACAATCAAAGAAATGAAATCTAAAAAAATATTTTAGAAAATACAAAACCCTGGGAGGATATTTGTGAACCCAAAAAGAAACTGAAATATTCCATTTCTTTGACTGCAAGCCCAGGTAACAGCATAATTTTTTCCTTTATCCTTCTTTCTACCTCTTATCTACTTGTCTTTTCCCCATTGTCACCTCTTTCTACTTTTAGGGATTTCCTTTGTGCTTGTACGTCACCTCTTTTCACATGTCAAGGCTCTCTTACGTAGTTTTACTTTTCACGGTGTGGTTTCTTTTCTCTTGTTCTCCTTTCTTTCCTCCTCTAGATTGTTCCTGTTCTGGATCTTGATTTCATTTTGGTTCTTTGTTGGTCTTTCTATTGTGTCTTGTTTCCTATTTCTATTCACTTTTAGCTCTGTTTTCTGTTTCTGTCGTTTCTGGTTTGGGTTTTTCTAGATTCTCTTGAACTATGAGACCAAACTGAGACTCCCCATCCAAGGAACGTTCCTTGCTACTCCACATCTAAGGATTCTCGAAGGGGTTCGAGGTGAGACCAGGATCATTTGCAGGATGGCCAAGTTGCTCATAAGGGTCAGGGGGATGGGGTTTCTAAGGGTTCAAAAGAGGTAGGGAAAAAAATTCTTCCTCTCCTACCCATTGCCGTTTCAAATCTCGAGCTCAGTGTTATCCCTCCTACCGAGACCGGGCTACTCTTTTTGGATATGTTGTGGGATGGGGGGAACCCTCTGGTTTTCGAATTCAAAGACTTCCTTGCTCAGTTTTGACAGTCGAAAGAGGCAAGTGATGTAGTGGCAACTATTGGGGGGCTTTTTTTGCTTGAATTCTTTTTTGAGAAAGACAAAGAGTAGGTTTTAGAGGAGGTGCCTTGGTGGTATTGTGAGTACCCTCTGCATTTACTTTCTGTGACTCCTAAACATTCACTTGAATGTTCTAAGTTCAATATTTACCCATTTGGGTCTAGTTCTTGCGTTTCCCAGTCAATTGTTGTTTTGAAGGAACTGTTCATTTTACTGCCTCCTTCATTGGGAAACCTATTACAGTTCTCTTAAATTGGGATTTTAGAGCCTGGCACCTTGGTTGGCAAGAGTTAAGGTTTCTTTCAACCTCAAACATAAGCTTATCTTTTGGTGATGATTCTTCTGGAGTCCCTTGGTTACTCGACTGTCCACATGATGCTACAGATTTTTCTTGCCCATTTTAGGAGGATTCCACATCTCATATGTATATGGGTATGCCCCCTCATCTGGGTATGGATAATCCGACTAACACTGCTCAAGATCTATTTGTCAATTTTCAAATTTACCCAGCTACTACTTTTACTCTCCTTCGTCCGTGGTTATCCATGAATTTTCTCACCCATGCCATCTGATCTTGCTCAAGAAGGTCTGGGTTCTTTTGATGTTGTTGTTCCCCCAGCTTCCCAGTTTGTTCCTTCTCTAGTGAATCCCTAGAACCCATCCCATGTCAAGAAAAACCCTCTCATTACTATGCCGGCTTCAAATTCTTTTACCTCAAGAATCCCTGTACTCGATCCATGAGGTCAGTGCTGGTATGCATTCATCCTCTAAGTCGAAAAAAGAAAAACTCCACCCCTAGATTTCTGAATGTGAAGCAGCAAAATTTGAGACATTTCGCAAATTCTCTATGGATCTGTTCCCAGATTCCCAACCCCTAGCTTCTCATTCCTCGGGTTCAAGAACTCTAACATGTGAAATGATCACCGAAGAAAACTTTCAGCACTCTTCCATCAAGAAAAGAACTGTTATGGTAAAAGAGAGCAGTGGTCCTAGTGACATAGTAGTACGAAGAGAAGATAGATCCCCATCCTATCGGGTAATTTCTATTTTTTTTTCTTCTATGGGACTTCTATTTTATGATCTTCTGGAGTGTGTGCGTCCTTTATCTTTAAACTTGACTGAAGAGCTCGTGTTAGGTTTCTCAGGTTTTCCCCTCGACTATTTTTTTTCTTCTGTTTTTGTAAATCCTTTATTTGTGTGGTGCTCTTTCTTTGGTTCTGTTCTCTCTTCTTTTTTGATACTCCTTATCTTTTGTTGTTGCAGTTAATCTACTATCTGGTCTTTTTTTATTTATTTATTTATGGATTAGAGTTATTTTTATTTGCTATGAATGTTTTAAGCTGGAATGTTAGGGGTTTACGTTCTCCCTGAAGCACCATTTAGAAAAAATAAAACCTGATCTTGTCTTTCTTTGGAAACCAAATTGAAGTCTATTAGGAAAAATCAGTTCCCAAATTTTTGAAGAGATTTAATTTATGAAAATATATTAATGAATTTAATTAAATTAAATTGGGTTTGATGGACACATATATCAAATGTAATTAATCCAACACATAGCCTAGGTCACTTAGGCCATGCAACTCACACCTTCACGAGATAGCCAACCATGTAACACCAAGGGAAGGCCACGGCCACAGTAGGAGCAAGCCCCACGCACACGACAACTTGCTGGAAGAGGCTCCCGCGTGCGGGTGTAAGCCACAAACCAGGCCTCAAGGCCATTTGATATTTTAATGCAAAAATTGGCTGTATAGGATTATACTCTTTAAGTGTTCGACAATTTTCCCCTTAGAAAGAAAAAATCAAGTGAGCTCTCGACCAAAATGGATGAGTATGTTTTAGGCTTAATACGCTTCAGTTCTAGAGGCCTTATGGCCATAGGATCTGGATCGTAATTTCAATCGAGGTTTCATCATAATGTGCATGTGTGGATTGGTCTGTAGCAGTGAAGATTCTACCACGAGACATTTGATTGGTTGAGCATAGGCTACGCGGTGCACCGTGTCACAAGGTTGTCTTACCTCTATTTAGTGTAGCACATATACATGGTACACATGCCTCTGATTCCATTTCGCTCGATCATATTCGATGCGCTGGTCTTGTCATTTTGTCGATATGAAATTTGTAGATGTAATGGCGAATAAGCATCCTACTTTATCATAAAAAAAAAAAAAAGAAAAAAAGAAAAAAGCATCCTGTTCTGTATTTTTATCACCTCCAATTCGTTGTCCGCTTCAATTCCTTCCAATTCCTTATATAGGAACAGAAATGACCACCCTACCTTACCTTGGGCAGTGTGTTCGGGTAGGGTGTAGGATGGTCATTTCCACTTCCATATGAGAAATTGAAGGAAATTGGAGCAAGCAAGAATTGGAGGTGATAACGATTCATCCCTGCTCTATCAAGTCAATTGAACGATCATCAAGCGGACAGAAGGTTTGGGTGTTGCGTGACCATACGGTACAAGTAACATAGATTCCAAATTAGTGACTGGCGTGTGCCCCGCTAACTCGGTCAGTCGGTCAACCCCCAACCGCCGGTCGTGGTGTTACAAATCAACCCACCTTTTTTAAGATGGGTCCAATTCCTAAGGATCCAGCCACTCGACCATGAGCAGTTGAGCTGCTACTCGTCAAGAGGGTCAATGAAAGACCCAGTTTGACTTTTGTTGACTTGATCTGGTCTCTCCATCTGGCAGATTCAAGAGCCCAGATTCAAATGTCGTCTTTGGGTTCATTTCAAAGCTAAATTGAACTCAGTTTTTTTCGTTGTGCTTATAAGAATGAAGAAAATGTCACTGGAGGATTTTGTGAGAGCTATGGTGTGTGTTCAAAACCCAAAGATTGGGTTTCTACATGTCTCTATGCATTGGGGTGAGTTAGATTGCATTGGATTGAATTGACTTCATCATTTAGACCTCAAAGGAGCTGTAGAAGGTATTGATTATGGTGGATGATTGTGTTCTTCCAAATGGTTAATCTAGTTTGGTAATTTCATAAATTCCTCTTGTAATTAGCTAATATTTGTTAATTTGTGATGTGTAGCTTAGCTATGATATGTAAGGGTTGGGGAATTTGTATTTTGAATTGATTTTATCATTGTAAGGGGCTATTGGGTAGGTGTCCAGTAGGTGTTTGATAATTTGTCTCATAAAGAGCTAGACTCTCATAATTGTGGCTGTGGGTTGTTGGGGTTGTAACCCTATGTCTTTGTATGATCAAGGATTGAAGTAGGAGTAGACCTGGACTGTAGAGGTAGTTGCAACTGAGGAGAGTAATGGAAAAATATGAAATCCCAAGGGGTATTGCTCCGTGGATGTAGGCAAATTGTCAAACCGCGTATATTTTGTGTTGTGACAGTGAGGTTTGGCATAGAAGTACATTTGTTTTGCAGTGTGGGCATGCATCTCCTTGTAGGCCTGGCCATTCTTAATTGAAGGTAGGAGTGGATGTGAACTTGAACTAGTAAAATTGGAACTGCCCCAGCCATTCTGTGTGCACAGGTATATTGACAGTCATAGTGCCTACAGGGTTTGCTACAGTTTCATGATCAGTTGCACAGGTCAGTGTCATCACATCGTTTCAAAAGGGGTTAAAATTTTTATGCAATGATTTACCCCCTCCTCTTAGTACTGAAGTCAGGTCAACAAGAGGAACATGCACGTGGAGCACAAATATCATCTCCTTCAGGAGATCATACAACATAGCAATATCACAATTGCCAAAGTTGACTCGGCAGATTATTTGTCTGACCCTATGATGAAGGAACTCACACCAGCTATATTTATCCCCCACTTGTACATTAGCTTTAATGTATAGGTGCGAGATTGTTGAATATTTTAGCATTTGATGTGTCCATTAAACCCAATTTAATGCAATTAAATAAATTAATTGTGGGTTATGATTAAATACTTGTGTTTATAATCATGTTATGTTCAACAACCCATATTGTGCTGCTTACTAGTTCACAACTATGGATAGATTTGGATACTCTATTCTAGGGTTGCCACATTATATATTTCTCCAATAGGGACTGGCATGAAAATATATTTGCGGATACTTATGAATGTTGATCTATATAGAATCCTGAATGGTTCACTATTAGTTGTGTTTGGCAAAAAGAATATCTGGTAGTTGTTTTTCCCCGTCCCTGATGGGCACTTACTTTTGCATTTGTACGTTTTGTGTCTATGGTATGCCAATAGTCGATGCCCATCGATAGAATTGGTTGCATATTGGTTGCTTGATGTACATGTTATGAGTGTGAACGGGGGTGATGCTCAATATGGTTTCCATTGACCTCTTAGGGAGAACATCCAAGTGTGTAAGTCGTTTGGCTGTGACTGGTTGAAATCTGGGGTTTGATATATTTGTTTTGTGAAGAGTTTGCAAAAGGATTGATATTATTATTATTTGGAATGTGTTTTCAGACCTTTTTGAGTCTAGTTACTAGTCAATAGTCATGACAATCCAATATTAATGTACAATGAATTAGGGTTTATGGCAGTGATTTAATTCCAAGCCTGCAGGTCCATTGTGAATGTTAGTCATGTGGAGGGAGAAAATGTAATGAAAGTTTCTACCCTTAGGGGGTTTTATTAGGTTGTGTCCATTGTAGGATCAACTTTTTGTGAAATTAAGGACAATACATGGACTACCTTTAAGATCACACCACTTGGGATGATGAGTACCATTAGATTGTAATGTCCACCATTAGCTTTGTATAAAAAGCTAAGGCTTAAATCCTAATTGCACATGACAAGAGAACATAATATTGTATTGTGAGAGTTGAGGAGAGAATGAGAGTCTCTTCATCTTTAACTTTGGGTTATGGACATTGGAGAAGGAGCATCCAATGTGGATCAACACCAAGTTGTGCATTCCTTTGGAGGAACTTGTCAACAGTGAGTTCTAGGTAACCTTCTCCCTATTATTATTGATTTTGTTCATTGTTTTTGTCGAGATCATATGCTGGAATTTTTATCTAGTATTGTTCACGGCTTCAATGCTTCCCTCACGATTAGTCCCCGTCTGACCAAAGGCTGGTTTCTTTCTATTTAGACCATTCTTGAAGAAAAATGTACAATGTATGTTAAATAGCAACAACGAATCACACTATGCATCACATATACACAGGGCATTTATTTGGCAGCACATCATAAAACAATGAATATTCATTTTATTTTATGGAAATGTTGGCATTATCATTATTATTTTTTTGGTAAGAAAATGTTGGCATTATAACGACATAAAATATGGAGATTAGTTTATTTTGAAAAACCTAATTTTGGCATTATAACTGCCTAAATGGGGGAATTTTGGAAAATCATTATGTAGGGATTTTGTCATTAAAATGACATAAAATACGGAATTCTAGAGTATTTATAGAAAACTCATATTATAATGGCACATGCAATATTATTATATCAACCAAAAAAAGAAAGAAAAGAATGCAATATTATAATATTTACAATAATATTGGAATTATAACGGCATAAAATGAAATGGGGGAGCCGAAAGAAAATTACCTCTTTTGGCCAAAGAGGGATCCTAGAGTCATTTCTATAGAATTCCAGTGCTTCCTTTGATTTTCTGGAGAAATTCTGAGCCGAGGGTATTTTCATCTTTTTCCACTTTTTTGCGGAGTATTTTCCTTCTTTTCCCCCTCTTTTCTTTAGGTTTTCAAAATCTAGACTCCTTTTCTGAGTTCTACTATTCAAATGCAATGCAAGGGGATATCTATAGTGAAATTTTCTATTTTTTGCGCTCACATGTTAGTGTGCGATGACACATTTTAGCATGCGTCAGTACACGTTAGCAAATGGAGTGCCGATGCACATTAACAAAATGCACCGGCACATGTTAGCATCATACACTATTTTTCCAATAAAACTCCCGAGAGCGATATCCTGAGATCCGACCGTCACATTTTGGCGATCCACATTTTTTGAAAGGTCCTTCTGAGTATTATTCAATGATGCAACGATCAACCGTAAGTTCTGCTAGGAACACAGTCAAAACTATGCTCAAAGAGGGGATTCCACAAAACCCTAATTTGCATAATATGATGGCCGAATGACATAGTTTCCATACCTAATCCTAGACGGAGGTTCAAAATGAAAAAAAGGAATCTACCCTCAAAGTTTCGGTTGATTCTGTATGGTCATTTATTGCCATATGATCTTTCAGGATTTGCACCATTCATGTCAGATTGGAAATCTTTATCGCCTGGTGGATCGTCTAGGGTGACAAAACTCAATGTTTATAGGGGAGAGAGGAGGTCGTCAATATATACGTCTGTCTCTCTCTCTGTCTCCCCATCTGACTCTCTTGCTCTGTCTTCTTGTGAGAGTGTTGGGATTTTTGAAACCCTAGTGCATTGAGAAGCAAGGGTTTTTGCAACCCTACATTGTTTGGTAGAGGAAAAGCTAAGTTTTCTATAAGACACTACACTTGTATATGTGTGTGTAGTTACATACCATCAAACACCATCCAGTGCACTTGTTGACTTGTGGTTAAATTTCAACCGTAAGAGATAAATTTTGTGATATACCAATGCAAATGATATTGCATGTCCTGATACAATGGACCAAGCAATCCATTTCCCAACTACTGAGATTTGAAATTTGATTCAAATCTCTTCTTACAAGGAACCCTATCAGCAGAAAGAAAACAAAGAGCATTTTGTCTGCTACAAACAAGTCAATACACATTGGTTTTAAGTTGATATAATCTGGGAACCACATTTATATTACCAAAAGAGGCTCTCATGTCATTTTCATACAGTTACTTAATAGACAACCATGAAAGATGAAAATGGTACGTAAAAAAACTCCCCATATAATTAGAGATACTGTCCAGAGCACCTATGAGCTTTATAAATATAGAAGAATAAGTTGAAATGAAGAAAAGGCACCATCCATCTCTCATTCACTAGCCACATCCTCAGAAGCATTACTGCCATCTACAAATGGAAAAGAACAGAGGGTTAGATATGACCTTTGAAATATGAAAAATTGAATGCATTATATATCCGGGAGGCTAAACTAGCAATTAAAATCATTAGAGATACCTTCACCATCTACAGGAGCATAAGGAGACTTTCGGGATCGTGCTTGTTGTTGTGTGGGCTGAAATGTAGAAAGGGAAGCACCAATATGTAAGAAATGTGAAAATCAGCATATGAAGTGTGACATGTGATGTAATAAGCTGGCTTTACTGTAGATAAAAAGACTAAACAAGTAGTGCACTACTCAACCTTTCTCATTTCATTATTGATAGTGGGATAATACCACTGGAATTAGTAGACAGCTGATCACAGTTTACAAACTTAAGCCAAGTATGGGAGAACTCAGGGACCCTAGATTTGTGCAAATTCGATTCCAGTCTTAGGAACCACTAAATTTGTTTTTTATTTGGGGGGGGGGGGTGTGTAAATAGAACTACTAAATTTAGATACTGAGAGAAACTAAATAGTGTTGAAAATGTTGGGGTAGGACCGTGGGGAGTGGGGGGTGGGGGAGGGAGAAGAGGGCTTCTTGATTTTCACACTTCCTTTTCCAATATGCTAGTTTAAAGCCTAAATTATCACTAGCAGGTTGAAATCAAGTAGAACTCTATTGGGGATACTTCTTTGTGCTCTGCAGTTTAGGGAACCTCTTTCTTTCAGAAGAGAGAATTTTTATGGGCCATCTAAAGCATAACGTCACAAAATGATAATGATAGCACTCGCAGATCTCGCTGTAGAACTACTTTTATCAATTTAAAGAATTTAGTCTAGATCTCCCCACTGAGTTTCCATTATTTCAGAACAACTTTCCTTGTTTTAATTAGTACATAACAGTTTAATTATTAAACTTATGCCAATTTATGTTTCAAGAATTCCAACCTAACAAAATAGAGGAAGAAAATTTACTTAATTGAACATTAAAGAATCTGTTCAACTAGGGCCCAGGTCCAAATCAGGTTCCAAATTCTTTCAACTGATTTATCTAGTACAACAATTCGCAGGTTTTTCTGTTATTGTTAAGTTCAGCTAAAAGCTTCATGGTTAGATTACATGGATATAACCACTCATTCCAACTTTCCAAAAGTACACAAAAAAATTCACTACTTATCCAATGTTGTGAACTGCCATTTTCATTCAATATTGAATATTTAAACAGCAGGTAGCAAAAAATTGATAAAGTACCATTCTTTAATCTGGGACATAAACTAATATTGGCATGATTGAATATTCCAGAGATAAAAAACATGAAATGGGGGCTATTGAAGCCAAGAGAATAAAAGAAAAGAAAGGAGAAGTATAACTGAAATCAACCAAAACATTTAAGCATAAGGAGAAAAACATTATATCAGTACCTCCAGTTTAGGCCGAAGAGCTTCTTCAGGTGATTCCTTAGGCTTCTCTCCAGAACCTCCTTGCTGATACCATCCAAAGGATTAGATAATGTCAGGTATTAACTCAATTCAAGCTTCACACTCAATTTATAAGGTCCATCTTGAAGAAATAAAATCAAACATAAAATAAAAAGTAGCAATACCTTCCCAAGTGCCCAATCAGCTGAATCAAAAAAAGCACGTTCATGGTCCTGTAGTTAAAAGTTGAAAATTTTTAACCGGAAGCAAACTCAAACCAACATCAATTTCAAGCTACAGAGCTCAAAGGCATCATTTTGCTAGTTACCTTAGAAATGAGTGGTGGCTTCTTGGGCACAATTCCTCCATACTTTTTCTTTATTGCTTCCTCCTATTGAAGAAGATTGCAGAAACCAAAAGTTACAGAAATTTCTCAGTTGAAATAAAATAGAATTAAAAAACCACTATGAATAGCATTAGCTCTTTCCAACACATAGAATACTAGGTTTTTCATTAGTCACACATGTAAAGATGGAAGTATTGTACCTCCTCTTGTGCTGAGGGCATGGTATGCTCAGAATCCTCTTCTTTGTTTGACATATTGTTCTTGTGCTATCTACTGCGTAGCAGCTGCAACAGGAAAATATTATCTTAGTGAGCACCGCAACAAAAAAGGTTCATCAAGTGAATCATATTCAGACATGGAAAATTAATAAAAATAAATCGATTTGGAAATGGAAGTCAATTAGACACTAAAAAAATTGGAAATCAGTATCAATAATTGGTCTCAGTGGGCAGGGGCAGAGCACCAAAAATGTTTGTCCAGTGAATCACAACAATAACCATTACTCTCCAATAATTTTTCAGTTGTGATGCAAATAAGGTTTAAATCACGAGAAGATATGATGGTTTATTACGTTTTCCATTCTCACTTTCCATCAAGCATTACAACTTGTGTTGTTCTTTCATTTCCTCTCCTTCACAAATGAAAGTCATGTGTATCATGTTGAGAAGGAAGCATGATAAAAATAGCAAGGGGAGGGCAATTGACAGTAAAGATAAGTTCCATATCTATTGTATAACCATGCCACTCCAGATCTCTCTCTCTCTCTCTTGCAGAGCTCTTTTGATATCCTCAGCCTTCTCTCCTTATTTGTAATATAATTTTTTTTTCCAAAAGAATGGAGTCCCATCATCAAGGAAACACTTTCACCTATTCGGTGCCCATTTTATAAGCATAGAATAGAAAAGGTAGAAATAACATTCCTCAGTTCTCAAAAGTACAGAGATAATTGAATCTGCATTACCATGGATCAGTTAAATCTAGAATAATAATTTGAACAAGAGAATTCAAAAGCCACCAATTAATAGATTGTAGGAAACCATAATGAAACTAAACCAACTTTTTAAAATTATAAACTCAAATCGTTAATGCGGGGATGCTTTCAACCCCTTCATACCCTTGATTTGTGAGACCAATGGCTTTTATTCCCTCTCCCATAGAAATTCTTGTTTTCCATTTTTCGCTCGACATATTATTTGTTTCAGAAGGATTTCTAATTGCCCAAAAAGAGAAATTTACAGATGACCCAGATCGTAAACGCAGATTCAACAGCAAAAACCATTTTCAATCGAATTGTCAAACAGAGAATAATCTCTAGAACGCATAATATAACACACTAAATTATGATTCACTACAGAAACTCCTAATTCTTTCTAAATAAATTACACAAAAACCAAAAACACAATTCTTCCAGAGGCTCAATCGATGAAGACAAACCAGAAAACTGAACATGCAACAGAAGATTGAAAATGAGATTAAAGGCACAACAACAAAAGAGATTTGAGAGAAAATTAGAAAATCGAGAGAATACCTGATTTCCCTTCTTCTGGAATCAAAGAAACGGTTTTTCTTGTCTTCGAAGCATACAACTATCTCAGTTATGAATTAGAGGACTCGATGAAACCGAAACCATTGGAACTACGAGAGTAGTGCTAGGCCTGTTTGAGGACGAGACAAGTAGTGCTAGGCATGTATGGGAAGACCAGCTTATTAAGCACTGTTTGACATGTGTCGCTGTGTAGGGACAGGTCCCACCATATTGTGATTGTTTTATTCGTCCGATATATCAATTTAATCTGAACCGTTCATTCATGGCATGGCCCCCAAATAACTTGTAGGGGTGTCAATTCCAGGCCCCACCCAACCTGATTGTTAAACTTGTCGGGCTTCTCGGTGTGAGGTCCTAGCTCGTCAGTCAGGTGTTCGATCAAACCAATTGTTTTTAGGCCTAATCTAGCCTACCCGATTACAGTCCGACCCATTTAAGGTTTTTTGAAATTCTCAGTTTCCCTTAAGATACATTTTCTATTGGTATGGGTATTAATATCAATATATATATGGTTCATATCAGATTAGATTGGATCATTTTACTTATTAAAATGCTAATATTTTTGTTTTTTTAAGCATTTTATACTGATCTGATTGACACAATACCACAAGTCCTTGAATCATACACACATAGAGTGGTTCTGGACCAGTTGAAACATACAAATTTCTATTTAGTGAAAAAGATCTCTGTTCGGGAGTGTGGCCTACGCCTGCTCTCCCATGAGTCTATCTCTCTTCTCCCCATGTAAAAAGGTAGCTTTGCCCCCTTGTTTAAGGAGGAGAGAGATAGACACATGGGATTGCTAGCGTAGGTCACACTGCCGTACAAAAAACCTGTTTCCCTTCTATTTAATGTATGTACTTTTTTGGTTTCTATGTTGGCTTCCACTAATTGGTTCCGTTGTGGGCTATTAGCATTTGGTTTCATTCCCTATACTCTGTCCCTCTCCTTTTCCCCTCTAATGAACATATCTTTATATTTATTTAGATTAAATTAAATAGCATAATAATTTACGAAGATTTAATATATTAACCATGAAAATATTGGAACCCATTTAGTGGTCAAGTCTTTTTATGGTGAATAGGGGTCAAGTTAAAGAACATATAACAATTGACCAAGATTAAATATTACTAAGCATGAAATTATTAGAACCCATTTAATGAATGGCCCTTTAAGGCCCATATAAAGACCGTTTTGTTTGTTTGTTTTGGGTAAAGATTTAAAGACCGTTTAGAATTAAACATACCCATAGCCCGGTTAAGGACTAAGGGTATCGATCGATGCGGTTTTGGTTATTCGGTTCGATTGCAGTGCGATTTATATTTTCATAAGATGAAATCAAAATCGAACTAGATAGGAATCAGCTAAAATCAGAATCGGTTTGCATACGGTCAGGTTTTACCGGTTTCTATTCAGTTTTTGTTATCCGATTCACAACCGGTTGATATGCGGCTTGTGTAGTGTCGATTTTTGGAAGTAGTAACGAAGACAACCTCGATTTTCAAGGCCTTTATATTTCCATGTTTCCCTATTCTCTCCCAATCTCCCTCACTCATCATATTTTTCATGCCTATGTGATAAAAAAAAAAAATCCCATCTCCACCTATCCTTTCCCTTTCCTATTCTTTGTTTTTCCATTTTTTTTCTTCTCAACTCTCACATGATAAACAAATTATCTTCTAGTAGAAAGTAGGGTTTCGCTAATCAATTTTAACATCATCCATCATTTTCAAATCATAATTGAACAAATATAATATATAGTTAATCCAAGACATTTTACTTATTTTATGTTTCAAGTATGATGCAATAATTATGTTTATTAAATTAATTATTATGTTATTAATTAATCCAATTGATGCATGAACTAGTATTTGAATAAGAGGTACCGATTTCCTATTCTGTTTTTTCGGTTTGTTATTCGGTTTAGAACCGCGGTTTTGCGATGCAATCAAAATCGAACCGGGAAGAAAACCTATAAAATCAAAACCAGATCATTTTTCTACGGTGCGGTTTGGTTCGATCGTAAACGGTCGGTTATGATATTCGGTTACGGTTTCGTTTTGACGCCCTTATTAAAGACCGATTATAGCCCAAGACCGACCGAGCCCGTCAAGGCCCGACCCGATTAGCTAACGGGCGATCACAGTGCATGGCTTGAGAATGGTGAAGCCCAGTTAGGCCCGCCCGAGACCGACTGAGCCTGACCTGTTGACACCCCTACCAATGTCATTGTTGTTGGAATCAGTAACTCAATAGAGCAGTGGATTTGGATCGGGTGTGGAACCTTTGCATTCAGATTTAAGATCGACCCATAATGAAACGAAATGAGAAACAATTGGGGCCTGTATGATAATACTTTTGTTTCTAGGTCATGTTTCTATTCTAGAAATGACCTCTTGTATTTCTGTTTTTGGGCCAAATTTTTGGACAAAACAATGCGTTTTGAAACGCATAGTAATTTCTATTTCTAGGCCAAAAAAGAAATAGAAACACGTTTGTCATGCAAACTAATTTCTGTTTCTGGAAGTTCTATAAATTTTTTAAAATACCATTGAATACCCAAACATTTGGTGGCGGTGGTGGTGGTGGAGGTGATGGTGATGGTGGCAGTGGCGGCGATGATGGTAGTGGTTGAAGTTGCATTGGAGGTGGTGTCTTATTTTAAATTTGAAATTACTACTTTGCCCATCAAATTAAGCATATGCTCCATTAAAGAGCAACCCCCCCAAACAAAGAAGCTTCAAATTGGAGTTTTTTTTTTTTTTCTTTCTATTTCTCAACAATTTTTTGTCCCAGTTCATTCCCAGAAAAAAAAAAAAAATGGTGTTAACAAATGAATTTCTATTCTTTTTTTGTTCCTAGGAACAAAAAAACAAAGAAATAGAGAACAGAAGTATTATCATGCAGGCCCTAGCTAGGTTACCGTAGTACCGTAGTTAAAGTTCCTCCTCCATATAATAGGACTTCCTCGCTTAAGTAATGATAAGAATTGAAGATGATCAACACTTGAATCCTCAATTCGAAGCAAGCGAACAACACAAATTATCACTGAACAATTTGAGATTCAAAGTCTCAAATAAACACCGCCACTCACACTTAGCAAGAGAGATAGAGACAGAGAGAAAATTGGTCAGAGTTGGTGTCGCTCTCTTCTCTGGTGCTGCCTTTAAATAGCTTGACTCATTAGGGTTGAATGGAATCCCAACTTTTAGTTTCCTAAACTGATTGGGATACTTGTTGGTGAAGTTGCTTGGTTTGTAATCTATCTTGCTTCTAAAGTGGGAAGATGTAGAATCAAAAGAGATTTTGATATCTCTTTAATTATAGTTGATAATAAAATTACTATAATTATAAAGATAATTAACATATTTTATTTTCCCAATAAATGTCATGCATAATTAAACTCTTTAATTTGCATATAAGACCCTCCATTAAACAATACCTCATGATGAACTATAGGGCATGCAATTAATTACTTCCAAACCCAATTCATTGTATATGTCCTTATCAGAGATTTTGTGATCACAATCGGATGTAAATAATAGAATCAAACGCCATTAAAATAATATAATAATATATACTTGATAATAAGAAAATAATTTTATAAACAATTTACAAAAACACCACTAAATCCGAATTCTAATCCAATTGATTATAGACTTTCTCTCATCCTGATATTCCCTAATCAGGGGTAGTGGATTCCATGTTGAGCATTTCGTCCATGATGCATAATCACGAATCCAATACACCATTATACAATCCACATGACATCAACCATTGGTGTATAACCCATAACGTAACACCATAACGATAAGGATCTCTCAGGTCAAAGGGTCAACTGGTGACTCGTACGCATCTCGTTCTAATACCACAAATAGTTTTACATGTGAGAATTGTACCAGATTCTTTTCTACACATACGTAATGTGTAATTACATTTATGCCCTAAATTCATCATCTCTAGTGACATACAATGTAATGACCATATGAATAGAATGTCTGGTCCTATCCCTAGTCGAGAGTTATTTTAGGTGAAAGCCCATAGAGCAATCTTATAAGCCTGTAATTTTTTTGGGGTCAATTATAAGCCCGTATTGAATTCATGCAATAAAATAGAAATTAAATTTATTTATTCAAAACAAATTCGGATTTGATGGACATACTCTAACAATCTGCTACTTGTATATCAAAACCAATTTCTCATATGCTTTACACCCATACTCTCTACATGTTTCTTAAACATTATAGGCGACAAGCCTTTTGTCATGGGGTCCAACACATTGTCTGTTGAGTTTACCTTCATTACAATGACATCACCATGTTGGATAATCTCTCTGATGATACGTCCTAGGCTCCTTTGTTTGTATAATAGCACCCTTGTTATTACAATATAAAGGTATAAGCCCTTTGAAAAGACTAGGAACAACACCCAGGTCACTCAAAAAATTTCTCAACCAAACACTCTATTTGGTTGCTTCACTGACTGCAATTTATTCAGCCTCAATGGTAGAATCAGCTGTAGATTTCTCCTTTGTGCTCCTCCTCCCAACAAAAATCATTCCTGAAGTTGATTTCCGGTCATCCTTATTGATCTAAAATTCTGAATCAATATATCCCACCACTGACATCTGATCAACGACATAGACCAAGAAATAATCCTTAGCATTTCTCAAATACTTGAGGATATTCTTTACAATAGTCTAATGCTCACATCCAGGGTTAGACTAATACTAGCTCACAATCCTAACTAAATAGAAAATATCTGGTCTAGTATATAACATGGCGTACATGAGACTTCCCACTGTAGAGGCATAGGGAAGGAAGGTTTCTTTCAGAATTGTCATGGCTCATGTAGCTCATATTTTATCTTGAGCTACATTAAATGAATGCCAAGACAGTATTCCTAAATGTGTTTTTGTAGGAGATATTTTGAAACAAACAAAAGGGTTCTCATTGGACAAGATAGATCATTTAATCTGTAAGCTCAATAGATCTATGAATGGATTGAAACTAATTTTTGAGTAGTAATACCTTAAGTTATTTTTTTGAAAAACCTGAATATTATTTGGGACTCAGGCTGGCCCTTGCAAATATATTAAATATTAAATTGGATAAAATTACACGGAAGTACATAATCCGCCTTACCCTTACCCACAGAGCTGCACACTCTCGCACATCGAAAAGGAGGGAATCCACCCAAAAAAATAAAATTACAATTTGAAATCTGGTAAAACAGCTTTATCCTCCCTAACAATCCGGCATAAACCCTATAAAATGCTTTAAACATCGTGGAAGGAAGAATTGACCAAAGAATCACAAGCAAGGTTCGCCAAAAAATCTATAGTGCAATTGCTTTCGCAATACGAGAATTGGATGCACGCTCCAAGAGAGTCAACAAGAGCAAGAACTTCCTAGAACCAAGACCAGCAGCTCCAAAGGCTACACTCCTTTTATGTGAAAAAATGTACAATCAAAGACGAATCTGAGTTGACAAAAACACCACGATTGTTGTCTCTAGTATTATAGAGAATCGTGATGATCATTGTATCTACATTAAGACCAAGTGAAGTTGTTTAATTATTTTGATATTATAAGTGAATGCCATACTCTTGCTAGTATTGATCTATGATTATTGCACAAGATGAAACAGTTCTTGATGTGTAATTTCAACGTGAAGGATGTTGGTTAAACCTACTATGATTTTGGCATAAAAATTCATCAGAACTTGCCTGACGAGACCTTAGGATTGTCCCAAAAGGTTTATATAAATAATATAATATAAAGTACGTTTTAGGATATAGAATTGTCCATCGACTCTAGCACCTATTGTTATGTATTATAGACTCAGTCTGAGATAGTGTTTAATAACATCTTAGAGAAGCTAAGAAAATCATAGTACCCCAAATGCGTCTTCAGTAGGCAATATGATGTATGCATAAGGCTAGACATCATTTTCGCAATGAAAGGTTTAGGGAGATTCTACTAAAATCTTAGTATGCCGCATTAGAAGGCAACGAAGAAAGTACTGAGATACCTTTAGGGCATCAAACAGCACATGTTGACACATTGATGTGTTGGTGTTTTGGAACTAACTGACTCATTACACTCAAACTACCCTGAATGTGGAGATATGTGAGGATCCATTTTAGGATATGTTTATATGCTCGTTGGAGGAGCGACATCCTGAAAAAGTGGCCAAAGAATGCATCTCTTCTATGGAAGCAAAGACATTGACATGCTATGAGGTAGTCTCTCTCATGCATCGTGGCTACAGTATTTTGTCACAGACCTCTAGGTTGTTTCATTTATAGAAATGTCAATATGGACCTTCTGTGATAACACCACGTCATTAGGATCCTTAACAACACGTGCTCTATGGTTCAATGTAGATACATAGAGATGAAGTAATATATTGTAAATATTCAGGATCATTGTGTAGCGAAAAACACATTGGTACTGAGAAAATGATAGTTGACCTTAAATGTCCGGACTCCTACCTATTGAATTTATAGGACACATGGGTTGTATAGGCTTTAGAAATCATTATGTACTTGATGTTTTATAAAAGCACTGTAGTATTAAGTTGACGATTTCTAAACCTTAAGTTTTTTTATCATTTATTAGGTATGTGCACATTATGTTATGAAAGCACAGATGCCCATTAAGGATAAAGGAATATAATGATTTGTACCCTTGCATTGATCATGGGGTTGAATCTGAATTAACCCTCTAAAATTTGAAACTAACCACATTAGGGTTCATTATGGGAATGGCAACTCATTGTAATACATGGAAAGGAGTAATGTCACACCCCGCTTCCTACGCCTAGGAACGTGTGACTAGAATACCCCCGGTATTCCACACTAACCCCAAGGATCTACGCTTTGCAGTATCATGATCATTGATCCCACATAACAATCGAATCAGAGTGTGTGCGAAAGCTAAACATGTGATATCATATAATAAGTGGCATCTTATTCCAATATTTCAAAGTCTGTAACATTAACTACAATATATTTAAATACAAGTCAATAAATTCCAGGAGTTAAAATTGTAATTGATTACATCAATTCTCCATAAGCAATCCAAGATTTATATGAGCCTCAAGCCTGCACTAAGCCACATCATGAACACTGGCCCCACAAGTACACTCTGGTCCATGCTTCCCCTCGCCAGGAACACCCTGAGTATCGTAACCATCAACGTGTAGATACACCGAGTCACCATTGGCCGGCCCCATCATACCTACAGCCATATCTAAAAAGAGAGGTCCCTCGAGGGATGAGCTTCCAACTAAGTCCAGTGAGAAATTAGATCATACAAGCATACGCAAATAATCATGTAAGGAAGTAAATCACAGATGATAGACGAATCCTACAGCGTCCTATACCACCAGGACAATTCGTGCATCAAATCCAGTTTATAGTCATGCAAAGAACGTATAATGTGTTCATTTTATTATTTTCCACCCAACAAACAGAATGCCTAAGTCTATGAGATAAAGTGCTATTGCAACTTACCTTAGGCAGCATCCCCGACCTCCAATGTCAACATGCTGATAATCCGGTGATAACAACCCGAGTTGCGGTTGGAAGCTTGCGAGATCGGACCTTATCAGGTTGTCCGCAAACCCCTGAGATAACCTAAGCTCTCACCCAAATATGGTGGTCTATTGAGAATGGCACCCTAGTCCATCGGAAGTCACCATCGGTTACCCAACACCTTTCCCCCTGTTGGGAAGGGGTGTAGCACTGGGAAAATGTAATCCTAGCCATGCATCTAAAAACAAGGGTGCACACTCACGTATAAGCCAAAGGTCGAGTTCATAGTACCGAAATCACGGTTGGCCCGGCTATCCTCTCACCCCCTCTAGCTTACACATGCACATGCGAGAGTACGATAGATTGGATACCAAATAACGGTCGGCCTGGTTAAAAACCCGTACACTCATGACGATCTCAAGTCCAACGCACACTCACGACACTTGGATCCCAACATTCACATTCATCATACACATCACATAACCAACACATAACCATCATTCACATATACATCTCATCGCATAACAGTGATGAAATCACTTCTCATATTCATATCTCAACATACAACTAATATCCATACTCACGATAACAGTTCAAGTATAATTGTAAATCCCTAAATAACTAGCACTCATCATGATAATCTTAAACCATCCGTACCATGATCCATCATTAGTAACATGCATTGAATTTAACATAGATCATCATATCATTTATCACATACATGCATGAATGACATTCAACGCAGGTCATCACAAAAACATTCCATAAATTAAGTCCAAGTATCTAATCCACTCACAATCATCCTAACGTGTATCCTTAGGTCCCGTGCGTATGTACACTCTTGCAACCATAATAAGTTATCCTATCAAATCATTCCATAGGTGTACAGTAGGTGAGATAGGGTTTGAAGTCAAGCCCCAAAGCCGAAGTCCATTTCAATTTTGTTTCTGTTCACATCGGTTGATAGGCTGCGGATGAAGCATTTTGTCTATAGACTATCATCCGTAGGGAAACAATAGGCCTTAGCGGACGAAGGGGGCAGCGGGCGGTATACTTCGTCTGCTGGCTCGCAGAGACTACTTTACAGCTTTGGTTTGAGCTCAACCTTGGCTCAAGGGCATGGGGTTGTAGAGGGTCATTTGGGGAATGTAATAAGCCTCATAGAGTGATAATATACACAAGCATTCAATTCAAATAGATTCCATAATGGTTATTAGGTTCCAAATCACAAGAATCTCCAAGTTGGAGTTCAATAAATGGGGTTTCTAATACATCTAAATCATGAGGTTGGAATTGGGTCACATCTAAGCTGTTAGTTGATGCTTCCAGCATCCATTAAGGTCATTAAACCATTTAGGATACAAAGCCTCATAGTTTGGTAGGGGATATGATAGATTCCAACAACAAGAATCCTCAAATTGGAGGTTCTTCAAGAGGGTTTCATGGCAAATAAGCCTTGGGGCTGTGGATGGGTCATTTTATGTCAATAGTTGTTGTCTTTTACATCAAATAGAATGTCTCATTACAGTAGGGTATGAAGTCCAAGGGTTTGGTTAAGGATTGGATGGTTTCCAACCAAATCCAAATTGAAAAAGACTTAGAACTTGCATGAATTGGCTCACTTACAATGGGGTTAACTTACGACAGCAAAGGGGCAGGCACCAAGGCTGAAATGGGGCTGCAACTATTCTTTCCCACGAACTCCTAGCTCCAAGCTTGGATCTCCAGCTAGTTGGGAGGTGGTTTGCACTCAAGAGGGGCTCATGGAGGTTGGGGCTCCTCCTTTTCTTCCTTCTTCCTTTGTCTCCCATGTTTTCCTCTCTTCTCTAGGGTTGAAAATGAGAGAAATGAGGGAGAGATAGGGTTTGGGCTGGCTTAGCTAAGGATCCTAGGCCTTGTTTGGTTGGGGTTGGTTTTAAGGTTCAAAATGGGTTTAAAACCCAGTAGAGTCTAAATAGGTCTTAGGGTTCCCATCTTAGGGTTTAGTTAGGTCTATTAGATCATAAATAACCTTAGGTTAGGCTGAGGTTAAGCCTTGGGTTCAAGCCCAAGTCAAAAGCATAAAAATAGGCCGTTTCTGGCCTTTGCGGATGAAGCGGCTGCGGCTGATACACTTCGTCCGCAGGGCAAAATGCAGTAGACCTCCGCCCACTGTTTTGGTCATAACTCGGTCGATACATAGCGAAATGATTCAATTCAAAGTGTGTTGTAAACTAGACTTAAAGAGATACATTTTTTATGAAGAAATCTTTGATTGATTCAGAAAGGAAGGTCCTTCAAATTGGGTTCAATGATGGCCATAGTGCATTGACAGCAAACCTTGCAAGAGTATAATTAATGCGTATAGAAGCTAAGACGAGGGTCAAGAACCAATCATGCAAGATGGACAAACAACAAAGTACAAAGTCTAAGTCTAAAGTTTAACTAGTCGAAGTCTTCCTCCAGGACTCCGAAAGGTTGTCCAAGCTACACTACCACACACACACATGTATCATAAGTACAATTGGGTCATGGGTATTTCAAGTAATCTATATGTTAGACATGAAAGCCATGATTCATGAGTTGAAGTTTTTATTTTGAATGTTAAGGAAACAGAAGTTTCATGTATAGCCATAAAATAAATGCAACACAAAACATTTATTTGGTATGTAGCAATATGGGTTAAGTGGAAGAATGTTGATTGATATGGCCCACTTGCTACATCAACATGGGGGTAGTTGCATAAGGAGGTTAACATAACCATTAGAAACCCTTTGCATATTCGCCATTCCATGGTCCTAAAAGTCGGTTAACCTTTTGGGATTGGTGTGTGGTTTGTGTGATTACATTTTCATCAAAAAAAGCTGTGCATTGTGTGCACTGGGTGCGTGGGTTTAGTCCCACATCGGGTGTGTGCGTATGGCTTGTATTGTGTATATCCACCATTCCACGACCCTAAAAATCGGTTAACCTTTTGGGATTGGTGTGTGGTCTAAGTAACTACACTTTCATCAAAAAAAAAAAAAGAAGTAGAAACCCCTTGATGGGAGGCGGTTCCATGGGTTGGTTTATGAGGGATTTTGGCTTCCCTTTACATTCACGACTATTTCATCTAAAGCTATGTGTAGGGAAAAGACCGCAAATGTCAGATAGCGACCCTTGTTGCTATCCATTGTGGACAATCCCTGAAGATGGGAAAACATTTCCGAAATACATAGGGAATACCAAAGTTGGACAGTGGCGTTTGGAGGTGATGTTTGAGGAATCGGTATTGGATTGGCCGGATCGGCCTTCCTATCGGTATCGGTGGAGACCAATATCGATTCCTAGCTGATCCAGTATTGATGGATTGGTACAAACAAGGGTAAAAATATAATTTTTTGAAAAAAACAAGAGTAAACCAGACCGATCCAGATTGACCGATTATTGAAACCCTGTGTTGGATAATAGACATAATCACACAAGTAGGTCCTCCTCTTCTGTATAATTTTCCATTACCAACAATAATTAATTGGACCGAGTTTCCCTCCACCTACGATAAATGAGATCCCATTCACTGCGGAGCCAAAGATAGCGAAAAAGAATATCGGGAGGATATTTTGAAACATACAAAAATCGTAGGAGGGGTTGTAAACCGTCTTCTATGAGGTACCGTCGACTTCTTACTTTCTCATTTCGTTTTAAGTGTTCAAATTATAGAACTAAAATACTTTGATAAAGTAGTATAAACTGAGCCAACGTGTTAAAATGTTGTCCACAACTTTTAGAACATACCGTGTCCAATCAAGTGAGCCATCCACATCCCTATAACTACAGAACTACCGAGTAAGTGCATGGAAGAAGACTTGATCCTTATGATATTAAGTCAAAATTGGTCTTTATATTAGCTCCTTCATTTTTAATTTATTGGTTTATATATACCTATCTCATCATCCCTCACAGTTACAGAGAATTCAAGTCCTGCAAGAGAGGACTTATAAATAGAAAGAGAAATTGTGATTAATTAGAGATACTCTCAAAATCCATTTCTTGAAATAGTATTCCAATTCCTAGCTAGCTCGGGGGCAAAGGCTGATCAGTCGCTCCATAACGACGATGAAGGTATGATTAATTTCATTCAATATAAAAAGAAGCTAGTGACCCTATTTTGAATTCTGTTTTTTACGGTTTCTAAAATTGATTTATGAATCGTTTGCAGCAAAAGATAGTGATCAAGGTCTCCATGAACGGTAAGAAAACGATTTTAAATCGATTTCTGAATCGTTTGCAGCAAAAGATGGTGATAAAGATCTGCATGAAAGGGGAGAACTCGCGACAGAAGGCCTTGAAGATAGCAGTCACTCAACCAGGTAGGTATTTAACATAGGTATGATATATGGTCGATCATTGCTTCCTTCCATTCATTCAGGCTTGTATTACCAATTGTATTGGCATGGCAACTCATGAGTTTGATTCCTTAATTGGCTTCACATAAGACTCTCATTGACTTTATCCCAACTAAATGGTGGTAAGCTACATGGATCCACCTTGCTCTTCAATCGGCTCTATTCGAAGTCATATATGATATAAATCCTAAGCTATGCGTGTCTTTTCTCATCACTTCTCTTGTGGTTAATTTAGCCTGTCCCTTATTGTTCTTTTACCTCTATCAACATGAATCAAGTCACTCTTCTATACTGGAGCATTCCAAGGCCTGACTTCTCGTATCATTATATATATTTTTAGGGTAAATTACACCTCACCCCTTGGTTTTCAAATGAAACTCAGATCACTCCTTGGTTTTCTAAAAAAACTCAAATCACCCCCTGGTTTACACCCCAATATGACAAATTAGTCCCTACCGTTAGTTTTATGCTGTTAAGTGATGATGTCAGCCATTTAAATAAATTAAAATCCCTAAACTACCCTTAAGCAATGTTGAAGATGAAGGAAGGGTAGTATTGTAAATTTAATTCTAATGTTTTAGCGCAAGGGTAAAATAGTCCTTTCACATCAATAACTAACAGCAGAGTAATACCGTTATTGTAGAGGGGTGATTTGAGTTTTTTCAAAAATCAGGGGGTGATCTGAGTTTCGTTTAAAAATCAGGGAGTGATGTGTAATTTACCCTATTTTTTATTATAACTTAAAACAAGGTCGGGCTGGGCCGGGCCGGGCCGGGCTCAGCTCGAGGCCTCAACCTGGCCCGACCCGACCATGACTCAGCGCTAGAAATTTCTAGCCCTAACCCGCCCTCAGGATCAGGTATCACCACCCAGGCCTTGTTCGGGCTCAAGGCGGATTCGGTTGACAGGGCCAAACTTGCACCCCTAGTCATGGATATCATTTACCCTCTAAATTTCTTGCAATAAATTAGCTGAACTTTATAGGAAAAATTATTTATATAATCCCATTAAGAAGTCTGTTTAAGTACCATCTTAAACCTGATTAATCCAATTTCTGATTCAGTTGTGGTTGTTGGTGTTGTAGGTGTTGAATCAGTGGCTTTACAAGGTCCAGAAAAGGATCAACTTGTTGTTATCGGGGATGGAATTGATTCAATTGTCTTGATGACACTCCTTCGGAAGAGCATGGGTTATGCAGAGCTAGTAAGTGTGGAGGAGCAGAAGAAAGAAACTAAAGAGTGAACTATACATATGAAGCTTGCAGCTACGACCAAAAACCATTTTGTACTATCATGTGAGAGACAATATCAAAGGGATGAAGGCAGGCTTGAGGAGGCATGAACAAGTTCAGGCTTGAAACTTCTGATCACATACAAGCAGGACTTAAAAGTATCTTGTAAAGATAAATTCTCCTATTTCCTTATTTGTAATTGAAGTGGGGTTGAGCCTTTGTGCTATTTTATCGAGTTTCTAATGAAAACGATCAATTTTTACTATGGATGGTGGTAAAAATCACCAAATTTGTTTGAATTCTATCGAGATGCCTTCATCCCCGTGTCTCCATAAAGGTACGAACCTATACATGTCTGGTGCAGTACTCATCACCTTCAACAGTGAGTAACATTGATCAACTTCAAACAAGACTCGAGCTTCTCAGTAGTAACTAGCTTGGTGAGAGTATCCGCAGAATTATTGATTGTGCGAATTTTCCTCAAATGAATAATGTCTCTTCACAACCGTTCGGAATCAGCTCACTTATGCAATCAACTGAATACAACACATCAAACCCCCAACTTGTGTAGTTTTGTGTGGATTCTTTCATTAAGGGAAAAGATCTGCACACGACCATGTTCTCTCACAAAAAATGAGGACCTTACATATTTATATATATTTTTTAATCTATTTTGTAAATGTGGTATTCATGCACTTAGATTGATAACTTTTTTAAACCATTAATTGGTGATTATGTATAGATTCTTTTCCACATTGGCAGCGTAGAAACCCTCTCATTCCTATCACATAATAGATAAACTTTTTTTTGGTAGAATATAATAAAACTTAAGGGAAAATATAGGGACACCCCCTCAACTATGGCCTGTTTTCATGTACACCCCTTCATCTTGAAAACCTTTCAAACACCCCCCTCATCTATGACACCGTTATCTAACTAACAGAAAAAGTAAAGTTACTAAAATATCCTTTATATTTTAATACATTAAAAATGAAAAAGACCAAACTACCCTAAATCCTCCCACCCTTCCGATTACCCTATTTCTCAAATCTCTCACGAAACCTCCTCACCTCTGCTTTCTCCTCGACCCCCACCTTCATCTCTGATCGCCTAGGGTGCTTGCATCTCCGGTCGCCGATGCTATTCGCTGCTGCTACTCTTCAGGTAAGCTCTCTCTCTCTCTCTCTCTTTCTCTCCGCTACTCGCCGCTGCATCTGAAAATGGTATCTCCGCCGCTGCTAATTGGAAATTTTCAATGATTCCCATTGCTGTAATGGCTGAGTTAAATACAAAAGAATTCCCTTTGATTAAGGGAACATATACAAAAATGAATCCCTTTGATTAAGGTATCTGATTACAAAAAAACATGAATGGAAACTATAATAATGGTAAGAAGACAAAACTGGAGAAACTATAATAATGCAAAGAAAACGAAAGTAGAAAGCTTTAGATGGTGAAGAATGAAGATACTATTTACCAAAAAAAAAGAAGAAGAATGAAGATACTATAATACGATGGAAAGAAGACAAAATTGGAAAGCTTTAGCTGGTCCTCTCTATGAGAACCTTAATAAGTTACCCCTAAAGGGTATTTTTGTCTTCAAACTTTTAATTCGGGCAATTTGATCCTAAAAAAATGGTTGGGTGAGTATTAACGTTTAAAATTAGAGTTAGTTTGATGGACTAATTTACTTACTTTCAATAGATGAGGGTCTTGTCCAAAAAAAAAAAAAAAAAATAGATGAAGGGGTATCTCTATATTTTCCCCTAAAACTTACCCATCAAAATAAATTCCTTTGGGTGGGGGACCGGGAAACATCATTTATTAATGCTAGTAAGACTCGATCTCGGTTATGATGCCCACAGGTTTGCTAATTTTATAGTAGCAAAGAAAGTACTCTCAAGTGCGGTGGACTGCCCATGCACTTTAGAATCCAACATTCCACTCAACACTTAAGAAGATAAAAAGACACCACTGCCTAATTTATTATGGTTAGATTCTCATAACCAAAAATAAAAAACAAACCATAAAACTGGTGTAGAATTCTCGGATGGATTTATCATAACCCATTTTTGTCCACTTTCCGTATGGTTCGATGGTCTAGGTGACCAATGACTCTGATCAATTCACTTGAACGTAACAGTGAGACAACATAGGGATGCTGCAGAGTATAGTAAGTCCCGCACCACCTTATTTCACAAAAACTTCCAAGTAACTGGAGAGGATCCATGGGCAGGCGTTACAATACATGGAAGATTACTCATTGTTTCAGGGAAGTGAATCCAATCTCAGATTTCCTGGCTAAGGATGTGGCGAAATCAGGAATCTCTTCTATAGTTACAACTTTTCCTATTAATATTGTATATGAGATTAGGAGGGATATGCTGGGTCAACCCATATATCGTTTCATGTAATAGATTTTATTTCCTTATGGGTTAGTAGTCCCGTGATGATGGCAATGCTAAAGGTGGAGTTTTTTTTTTTTGTTGTTTGTTTGTATTGTAGAGACAGAGGTCTTTTTATGTTAAAAAAAAAGAAAGAAAAAAGTGGGCACAAACCTTACAAAGGCAAAATTTCTACCTAATGTTTAAAATTATTATAAAATTACAAGAATGTGTTAGGTACTTGATCGATACGTCAAAAGCTCCGAAGCAGATGGAATGCGTTAAATCAAGTCCTTTAACCTATCTCATACTAGGTTGGTCCAATCTAGTACCCATACACTAGACCAGCCCCATTAGGCACATAACAGACCACCACGCTTTCGCAGGCGTCGTCGTCGACGGCTCTCACTCTTGGCAGCTTTCACTCTAGGGGTAGGTAACCCTTTCCAAGTGGCTCCACTCTGTTCTAGGGTTTTTGTCTGGCAGTAGATAGCCCTTCTTGACGGTTTTCATTCTACTCCAGGTAGCTCTCTCCTAGATAGCCCTTTTCGTGATTCGAACCCGTGGCGTGGTGCCCAGCTCTGATACCCAATGTTAAGTACTTGACCGATACACCAATTAAAGCTCCAAAGCTAATGGAACGCGTTAAATAAAACCCCTTAACCTATCCCATATTAGGCTGATCCAATTTAGTACCCATACACTAGACTGGACCCCATTAAACACATAACTGAATACTAGTTCACCATAAAGAAATCTGATGGTATTTATTCAAACAAAAAGTTTTCCTTCACCCATGGTTTCTCTTTATTCCTAAATTTGGAGATATTCTCTCTTCATTGTGGATTTGTGGGTGAACGAAAACTCACCCCTTTATTCAATTTTGTGTTATTTTTAACTTACTTTGAGGCATCTTCCCTAGTTGTTTGACAACTTCACCTATGAGGTGGATTTTAGGGTCATGTATAATGTAGACTCACTCATGTCTAACAAATTACATGTGGTGATGTTATTTCTAGCTATGTGTATAAAGACCCAAAAGGCTAAAACTTAAACAATAGATATACTGCAACACATTTAATATTTTTTTTCTAGTTTAATCCTCTTTTAGTTTTAGGAAAAAAAATACCTCTTTTTTTGGTAGAAAAAAAAAAAAACCTCAAACCAATAGTGTAGGGATGTTCCCTCCCTATTGGTAACTCCCCCACCTCATCTCACACCATTTATGGGATGTGAGGACCTGTACTGGAAAACCATTTCTCGGGTAGTGATTGGTATGATGTAGAAGATTTGCCTATTCTATAAGTGTAAAAAATCTCTTACTATTTTTAGTTAAAGGATATATATTTTGCTAGCTTTTATTGACATCATATTCGTTAAGTCTCATGGTGGCAGAGGAAGGCTAAAGTGGTCTCAGTACCTAGAATCTGGAAGGCCTTGCTTATCATAACTTGCCAACAAGTTTGGCTAGAGAGAAATAAGAGAAGGTTTGAGAACTCAACATGCTCTCCAAGGCAGATAGTGATGAGGTGTATAAAAGGTATTGCGGACTGCACTCGATTCAATGGTATACAAATCAGATCGGTCCAAGATCTGATTTTGGCACGGACTTTTTGAGCAACAATTGCCAAGCCTCATATAGAGCCAATCATAGAAGTGAAATGGAGGGCACCACCACCTGGCTGGTTCAAATTTAATATTGATGGAGTCTCTCTGGGGAATCCAAGGTCCTTTGGGGCCGGGGGAATATTCAGGAATCACCTTGGCGCAGTGATCAGTTGCTTTGCTACATGCCAAGGTGTTGAAACAAACTACAACACAGAGATGACAGCTTTCTTTATTGGCATCAAAGAAGTGCAGAGGTTAAATATAGAAAAGTTATGGGTGGAATGTGACTTCACATCTGTAGTCACTGCGATACTCACATCCAAGGTTCCATGGATTTTTCTTCAAGCATGGTGGTCTACAATAAGCTTTTTACACGCCGTCCAATGGCGAATGACTCATTGCTTCAGAGAAGGGAACTCGCCTGCTGATGCCCTGGCAAAGCATGCTGCTGTTTCGAAATTATCATGTAACTGGAGCTCTACACCAAGTTTCATTTTGCAAGCAGTGACATGGGAGGCAATGGGCCGGCCACTTTATAGATTTGAGTGATGTAATTGTGTGATAGCCACTGGTTGCGCACCTATGTAAATCATTTTATTTTTATTATCAATACATTACTGTGGTTTAGCAAAAAAATCTTATTCGTTAAGTCAATAGTTATCAGTAAAATAATATATTTAAAAAACGAAAAAGAAGAAAGATATCCTTTTTATTTTTTGATTCTTTAATTTTAACGCAGAATCCTTTATGCACTTTTGAGATGAAACAAAAGTTTAAAGGCAATTGTGCATGTCTAATTTTCATTTATTTAATTTCATACGTTGTTTTTAGACTGATGAGATTTAATTCCTATTATTGGTAATTATTATATCAAACGATACTTTTCAACACCGTGTACCGTAATATCCAATAAGTCAAGAGTTTCAAAGACTCAAGGGTCAAGACAGGCCTTCAAATGTATCAGACTTGACCCCTCCTCCCTTCCCTTCCCTATTTTTTAAAAAATGAATAACTTGACCTGGTTATCACCATCAAGTCAATGCGATTCTTTTGCATTGACTTACGATGGCTAAGACCTAGCCAGCCACTTCTTTCTTCGTCCATAAATTAGAGCTAATTAATCTCCACCATGGTTTGTTATACAAAAAAAAAAAAAAGAAAAAAGAAAAAAGAAAAAAAAGCACTATGGTTTGAGGTATCGGTATCGTATCGCCCATAACGTATCGGTTTTGTAAGTGAACAATCTTGATACCATATCGATATTGTATTGGTGACATGTAAAATAAGGACAAAGGGTAAAATGGTCAAAAATCTATTTTTAAAGGAGAAGTAAGAGTATATTTGTTCGATACGGCCAATCCATATTGATATCGATCCAATATTGTATCAGTTTCCAAGTTGACCGATATCCATTTTGATACCATGCACTAAAACCATGATCCCCACAGATTTTCTTGACAAGAAAAAAAAGATGGGAAGTTGTCCTCAAAAGTGATTCTTTTAAGCATATGGTTTCGGGATTAAAATCCTCTGCGCACCGATCTATCGGTGCATTGCAGTGCGGGCTTGGGAGCTCGACATGTGGATGATGCTTCATCCAATGGTGATAGATCAATTGATCCAATTTTTTTTTTCTTTCTTTTTTCTCGAGCTTGGCACTACGTTGGATGTCGAACAGGTCCACATGTCGAACTCTCAAGCTCGCATTGCAATGCACCACCAGATTAGTGCACTGCAGAGGATTTTTTTCCATGATTTCGTTACTTTAAAGGACCTGTCAAAACACCGATTTAAACATATTCGATAAGTACATGTAAATATTTTAAAGATTTTATGCGAATAAGATGGAGAAAAAAAAAAAAAAAAATTAAACAACAATAACTCACAAGCACAATAACATAATAGAAAATCAAATACATGGAATAATGTGGCTCGTCATGATGGGTTACATTTAGAGTTCACGCACATGGGGACGGGTGGGGACAGATCTGACCCGTCCCCAGTGAAGATTAGTTCTTCCGAATTGGGGAGAACGATGATGTCATTCTCCATTAGCCCATCCCCACCCAACGTTTCTTTTCCTCCCCATCCCCTACGTCTCTTCTATATTCCCAAGAGCAAACGGCTCTTTTTTTTTTTTTTTTTTTTGGATAAGTAAGATCCTTTATTGAGAAGAAGCAAAAACAGAATAAATAGGGAAGGGAGATCCAATTCCAGAAACTACTGGAGGGTCCCCCAGAAAACAACTGCCCTAAGGCGTAACAAGAGAAGGACTAATGGACACTCAGAATAATAGCATTCGTGACCCTACTCCAACAATTACAACTAACAATACGAATTTATAGCAGCCAAGAGACTAAGAGATTGTAAGCATAGAGACCCCCCATTTTTCCATCAATTTGAAATTCCGAGGACAGTTCTTGCCTTTTTAGTAGATTGAACGACATCTGTCAACCACATCAGCTTTGATATCCTTGATAATAGCTAGTCTTGTTCTTGTTTTATTACAAAAAAGTCAAGCATTCCTCTCCCTCCAAATATGGTAGATCGAAGCAAAATAAGATAATTTTCCACTGTCACCTATGTTGCCACTCCCTCCAAAATTCTTAGCCACCCAATTGGCTATCACCATGATGTCATTGCCAAGCATATGGCCTGATGAGCATTCCATAAAAACCTCCTCCCAAATCTTTTTAGTGAAACTACATTTAAAGAAAAGATAAGTCCTATTCTCAAGGCCAGCCCAACAGAAATAGCAGTAAGGCCGGACTTGAATATTTCTTTTGAGGAGTCGATCTATAATTGGTAAAGTATCATTGAGACAACGCCAAGCAATGAAAGTGTTACACCCGTGCCAAAAAATCCGGGCAAATTTGAACTTTGGTTGTACGTAGATCCTGAATTGGAGGTCTTAGTTGCCAGTGCATTGTGGTGTATCGACAAAGTGTATGATAGAGAAGAAGGTACTCCAAGGGAGAGAGCTTATACACCCATAAGGAGATGAGTACCTCCCCCATGTAGCTGTTCTGTACACTCCCACGTGTACAAACAATAGTAAGTATTTTCCCTTCAACTTGTCCAATGCAACCTGATCCAGTAAGGTTGTGGGATTGTCGTCTTATTCTAATAATATTATATTCTACGGGACCCACATACCCCGCTATAATCGGTTCCCAATATAACATTACGGCCGGGTTTCCACCTACATTCTGAAATAATCAACTGAGTCATGCCTGTGGGCCCCACCTGGGCCTATTGGAAACTGAATTCATTTTGATCCTTATAAGGCCAACCAAAGAGGCCTTAATGGCCTAATCATATAAATAGAACTCTCATTCTCAAATTCTCATTTCACTCTTCTAATTATACCGACCTTGCTCTGGAGAAGTGAATGAGAGAAGAAGAAGGGGAGAATGGAGGAGTACTTGCTACTGCCCTAGGGTTCTACTTTCAATCCATCTCAAGGTAAGAATCTCTACCTTGAAACCCTTCTCTCCTTGGATGTATACCCTAGCTCTTGAAATAATCTAACCTATTTCACAGTTGATCATGCATGCATGGTCATAACAACCATATCTAAGTTGAATCTAACCCAATTGATGAAATTCAAGCTCATGGACAGCTTGAACAACTTAGGTTCTTGACCAATTTTGATTTTAAACCTCAAATTCTACCATAGATCAATCTAGGTTATTAACCATCATTTTGGCCATGCAATTAGGTAAATTTTTAACCCAATTCCATACTGCAAACCTCCCCTATGTTGGCCTTAGTCCCTGGAACATAAAGGGGGAAATCTGAAACAAAAACCCCAAGTTCTAAGCATAGTAGCACCACCAGACTGTCAAGCCTGACCTATAGTGGTTGACCGGTCCTTGGTGGGCTTGACAATCTGGTTGGCCCTATGATGCTTTGTTTTGCCTAGTTATGCTGGAATTTGATTCTAAACCCGAAGAAAGACCTAACTTACCCTTATTCAACTAAGATAAGGCAGAAACCCTATGGGGATTGACCTAATAACTACATGCACAACCTAATTAAGGTACATGCAACTAAATTAGGAAAAGAGTACTTGATCGGTGAGGCTTGACAAGGGACTCAGAATTGAACCCTAACTTGGACAACTTTCACAACAAGGTGAGTGGAATTAAACATTGATTTTGATGTAAGGAGTGTTTTGTTTAATTCTTTGCTTGCCATTCATGCATGAAGATTATACATAAAATCTTGTTTATTAAATTCTGCTACATGTAAATATGGTTATCTTTATCTCATTTTCTTGCTAATTTGGAAGTTATAATGAATGCATGCTGTACTTATGCATGCATGTTTACTTTTCATCCTTTAATCTATTTATCTAGAATTTATAGTTTCATATGAATACATGCTTAACTTTCTTTTCTTACTTGTTATGGATTATTGGAGATGTATTGCTTAGTTTATGATTATACGTTTGAGATTTCATAAATGGTATTGAAATAGAGTAGACACCATAGTTGGCTTGAAAATAAAGGGTATGGTGTGCCATAGTATGGGATGCGGGAGCACTGTACACTTCATACTATGTACATGTAGAATGACATGTGGCTAGGGATTATCATCACCCATACTACAAGACCTTGCCAATAAGGGTTAGTGTGTTGGATACCACAATTGTGTGAGGTCAATTGTCCTGGGGGCGTATTGGTCGTTCAGTAGACTCATCGGGTCATTAGGACAGGTGGTGTCGGTTGGCCCATCAGTCAATAGGGTTGGTGGTAGCACAGTGATAATATAGAAGGCTGATTGGGCTGACCTTGGGAAGGAATGCCGAAGCCGACTGATCTTCCCGACAACTCAATATGGTTGTATCGCGGGAAAGGGTTAGAAGTCCACACCAGGGATATATAAGTATTGGGGATTGTAGTAGTACTATCTTACCTACTGACTTAGACATTTGTTTGTTATGTGGATTAAATATTAAAAATTGAACACCATGCATATAGGATTCATATGTATTGCGATTGCTTGCATGGTTTATTTCATTCATTTGGCTCAGTGGAGCTCATCCCCATGGAAACCCTTAATTTTTTAGATGATTTTGCAGGTGGTGATATTGCAACATGGGGGGAAGATGTTGATCTAGGCATTGCATCTGATGGTGACTAGCGTTGTTGGAGCCCAAGGAGCATGATACTTCTTGTGTGTGTGTATATTGCACGTCCCAATGTGGCCTGATGGATCAGGCTTCACTCTTTTGGTTGTATATAGTAACTTTTTTTTTTTTTTTTTGTGTAAATAGACTTTACTGTAGATGGATGTAAAGTTTAGCTAATGGACCCTGTGTAATACAATACACATATCACTTAGAATTCTGATATAGACTTGTATATATAACTATATAAGTATCTAAAGTTTCTTTTCCGTTGCAATTGATTTCTGTATTGTGATGGTTGGTGAGTTGGAGTACTGTGTTAGAGATCTTGTGGTGGTTGGGGTGTCAGGGGACATCCGGTCACACTAGTCCTCCTTGGGGGGGTGTGTGTGACAAAAAGAGTGTTTTGGAATGTTACTAGAGAACCAGATGACCCCTCTCCATTTTACCTTGGGAGCTGGGCTTCGAACCAAATTCCATGCAAATTTAGTAGAAAACACACCTGAAGAATTTCCTCTCCACACCACTCTATCCTCTCCAAAAGATAATTTAGGAATGATATCAAGTTTACCCCAAACCTCTTGAAGATCTCTAGAAACGGCTGGTCTAGGATCTCAATTACGATTCCGAATGATAGAAATAAGAAGAGCATGTTGGTGGGAGCCGACATCATATCGAATGCGATCTCCATAAACAAAAAAAGAATATCATTCGGGTTCCAAGGGTCAAGCCAGATTCAGGTGGAGGCGCCATTTCCAATAAGGTGTTGCACCATGCCTTTAGCTCTATGCGGATACTTCCAGATCTTTCACCACACCCAAGAACAATTCTGAAGAGGCTTCACTATCCATAGAGAGTTGGGCTTCAAATACTTGTGATGCACCCAATCAACCCATAGGCTTTCTTTTTTTGCCCCAATCCACCAAATTTGCTTGAGGATACCTACTAAATTCATGTCACGATACTCTTAACTCCCAAACCACCTTCCCCCTTAGGATTGCAAACAGAGTCCCAAGAAATGTAGTGAATTTTCCTTTCTAAGTTGGGACCTGACCAAAGAAAATTTGGTAACATCGATTCAAGCTTCTTAATGATCTTACCTGGAAGTCCAAATAAGCCAGACGAATAGATGTGGCCTCCTTGGAGGACTGAGATGATAAGTTGTAGCCGCCCAGCATAAGAGAGGAATTTGGTTTTCTACCCTTCTAATCTCCTACTCACCATGTCAACCAAAGAGGCACAACCTTCTACTCTTAGTTTTGAAGAGATTAAGGGAACACCAAGATAGTGAACCAGCAATGATGTCTCCCGAAATCCCATCTCCCTAAATCCCATCATGTTTAGTAATTGATTCCTGCAATCTCCAGTGATGCCCCTCAAGATAATTGAAGATTTTGCTCTATTCAGATGGAGACTGGAAAAGGAGGAAAAGGACATCGTAGTACTCAACACCGTTGAAATAGAAGCAATCTCTGCTCTCACGAAGATCATAAGATCGTCTGCAAAGACAAGATGAGAAATCTGCAAGGGTTTACATCTAGGGAGGAGCTTAATTTTATTTTCCATATCTAGATTCTACATCATGACTGACAAGGCTTCCATTGCAATGGTGAAAAGGTAAGGGGCTATTGGGTCTCCTTGCGAATCCCACGTATCCCCTTAAAGTATCCTGCAAGGCTAGCATTCACAAGCACTGAGTGCATAGCTGAATCTAAGCAAGTCTTAACCCATCCAATAAACCTTGAGGGGCAATCCCATTTTGGCCATGGTGTCAAGAAGAAAGCTTCTACTAAGCGTGTCATAGGTCTTGTGGAGGTCGATTTTAAGGACAGCCGTGGGGACAACATTTTTCTGGTCCATACCTCTCACAATGTCATGACAAACTAAAATGTTATTCGAGATAGATTTCCCTTTGATAAAGGCCGATTGAATAGGGGCCACTAGATGCCCAACCATTGCTTGCAACCAATTATTTTACACAAAGCAATCAGTCTATACCCATCATTAGGCTGACCACTCTTAGGGATTAAGCAAATAAAGATGGAGTTAACTGATCAGGGCATGAGAGAGTTGGAGAAGAACCATTGAACGCCTGCAGTAACATCATTACCTGCAACATCCCAAGAGGACTTGAAGAGACGAGCACTGGACCCATCTGGACCAAGAGACTTGTCATTTGGGGAAGGGAAGATAATTACTTTAATTTCCTCAGGAATAATAGGAGCAACAAGGGCATGTTTGTGATTATCTGAGAGTATATGAGTGAATGTGAATCCCTCCGGCATTAGTCCGCCCTCTTGCTGCCCATTCCCAAAGAGGTTCTTGAAGTACCTAATTGCCTCCACCTTGATCAACTTAGGGTCTTCAATTGTGCCACATTCCTTAGACTTTACCTCAAGGATGTGGTTTAGGTGTTGTCTGCAGTTGATTGACTTGTGGAAAAATCTGTTATTGCCATCGCCGAGTTGTAACCATCTAACCCTAGACTTCTGCTTTAAGAAAGCTTCTTTCACCTTAACAAACTCTATAACCCTCGCTTTGGCCTCCTTCTCCTCGGCTACAATTTGTTCACTTGAAGGGTCTTGGGCGAGAGCCATTTGAATAGCTTGAAGCTGGTCTTTAGAAGCATGAATCCGATCAGTCACATTACCCACCAAACTCTCGTTCCAAGATTTCCATTCCTCCTTAACATCCCTTTATTCATCTCCTCTAGATACATGTTTATTTTGGAAGTTTAGCTTTGAATCAATCATATTGTAATTGGAGAGCCATTGAAGCCTTTTGAGAGTTAAGTATATAAGAGTGAATCATGCACTAACGGCTACAAGACATATCTTTAGCCATCTCCTCTAGATACATGTTTATTTTGGAAGTTTAGCTTTGAATCAATCATATTGTAATGGGAGAGCCATTGAAACCTTTTTAGAGTTGATTGTATAAGAGTGAATCATGCACTATCGACACAAAACAACTCAACAAGGTGGTAACAGATAGAACACAGCTTGGCAAGGAGTACAGTTGTAGCAAGGATAGCATAAAACCTGTTTCGTTGTATAAACAAATCATCCCTTCAATCACTCCTAAATTATCTTTATTTAAGGATTGCAATTCAATAGAGAAGTAGTGAAAAATCTTCCAACCCATGGACTTAGGTTGTTTCACAACTAAACCACGTAAAACCTTCGTCTTCTTTCTTCTTCCTTCTCTACTTCTCTATTGAATTATAATCCTTAAATAAGGATAATTTAGAAGTGATTGAAGGGATGATTTGTTTATACAAGGAAACAGATTTTATGCTATCCTTGCTACAATGGAAATCCTTTCCAAGCTGTGCTCTATCTGTTACGACCTTGCTGAGCTGTTTTGTAGCTGTTAGTGCATGATTCACTCTTATAGAGTGAATCCTCTTAGATGGTTTGAGTGAGTCCCCAACTTACGTTTTGATATTGTATGCTTATTGTTTATTATTGAAATACTTCCAATCTGCTCCTTCTATTTCAATTCTCTTAGCCTATTAACCTTGGCCTGCATCAATTACGTACCATAAGTAATATCTGAAATCTGGTTCATTATAATTGAATGTTGTTTTCTATTTATGAGAATTTAAATGTTCTGCTTACACATCCTGTGAAAATCTGAGAAAACTGAATTGAATTGATTGAATTGAAAATACAATGAACGTTGAACTTATATATATATATAGATTGATAGATAGATAGATAGAGAGAGAGAGAGAGAGAGAGGGAGGGAGGGAGAGAGAGAGAGAGAGAGAGAGAGAGAGAGAGAGAGAGAGAGAGAGAGAGTCCCAAATCTAGGCTATCTCTTATCACATGGCTGGACTTCTATTTACGCATGCGATAAGGATAGTAACAAGAGATTGAAATAAAACAAAATTGGAAGTCATGTGTTAGCATTTGCAAGGCTTCGCGTGCGTGCCTTGGTCTCTTCCAATAGACTGCTAATACTCCCCCTCAAGTTGGAGCTTGAAGATTTCAAACATCCAACTTGGATAGAAGAAAAAGAAACTGATCCTGACCGAGGGCTTTGGTGAAGATATCCATGAGTTGGAGGCGGGAAGTAATATGGAAAGTAGCACTGTAGATAAATTGAATGCAATCTTGAACGAGGTGACAATCACAATTTCAACGTGTTTTGTCTGCTCATGAAAGATCGGATTAGTAGCAATATGAAGGGCAACTTGATTGTCACAATACATGCGCATAGGTGTGGAATGGGAAACACCAATTAGTTGAGTAAGGTTCACAAACCAGATGAGCACAGAAGTGGCAGCTGCCATAGAATAGTATTCCGCTTCAGCCAAAGAACCAGTTATTGTGGCTGGCTTCTTTGATTTCCAAGATAACTGACTAATACCGAGAAAAGTAATGTAACCAGTGATAGAGCGCCGCGTGGAAGGGTAGACAGCCAAATCCGAGTCAGAGAATGTAGTGATGGTGAGAGAACTCGCAAATGAGAAGAAGAGGCCGATACCCTGGGAAGAGTTTGGACTAAGCAAAGGGCGGCATCCCAATGGGGCTGATGTGGCTGATGCATGAACTGGCTCAAGGTATTGACGATGTAAGTGATGTCAGGCTGCATGATGGTTAGATAGATGAGGCGGCCAACAAGGGAACGGTAAATGGATGGATCAGGCAATAAAGTACCAGCGTCGATTGCCAAGCGATGGTGCTGCTCCATTGGAAATGAGGTTGGTTTGGCACCCAATAAACTAACCTCAGTCAATATATACAAGGCATAATTCTGCTGATTGATGAAGATGCCCTCACGGCTGCAGGCCACTTTGATGGCAAGGAAGTATTTGAGAGTGCCCAAATTCTTGAGATGGAACCGAACCTGAAGAAAAGAGATCAGTGTCTAAATTGCCAAGCGATCATTGCCTACAACAACAACGTCATCAACATAAATAAGCACTATAGTGTAGCTAGTCGCAGAGGACTTGACAAACAAGGAATGATCAGCCAAGGATTGGCAGAACCTGACAGCCAAGAGAGAATTTTTTGAGGGTCACGATCCAATTGCGGGAAGCTTGTTTGAGACCATACAAAGATTTATGAAGCTTGCAGAAGCGTGTCTCCCCCTGTTTGTGATAACAAGGAGGGAGGCACATGTAGACATCTTCGTGGAGTTCGCCATGCAAGAAGGCATTATTCACATGTAGCTGATGTAAATGCCACCCCGAATAGGAGGGACGAGGAGGAGGCTGTGAATTGTAACAAGCTTGGCAATGGGAGCAAAGGTGTCAATGTAATCCAACCCTTCCTGTTGGGTGTACCCTTTGGCAATGAGACACGCTTTATAGCTCTCAATGGTACCATCAACATTGCATTTGACCTTGTACACCCATTTGCACCCAATGGGATGTTTACCTACAGGAAGAGGCTGCAAAGACGAAGTGTTATTTTGTTCCAGTACGGAATGCTCAGCCTCCATGGTACGTTGCCAATGGGGATGTTTAAGAGCGTCAACATAGGTTGCAGGTTCATTATCAACGGATGCGGTAGTCACTTTGAAAGGAATATTCTTGGCTTCAAGATGCGACCTTTGCCAGAAATAGGGTGACTTCTTTACTCATTTGTTTTTTGATTGTGAATTTGCAAAGAGTATTTGGAGCAAATTCTCTGGGATTTTTGGGATTTCTTAGCAGTCGCCAACATCTTTAGAGAATTGTTAAATTGGTGGAAAGGGAAAGGTCAGCTACTATCTCTTAAAGGTGATTGGTTGGCAGGTTTGGTTTTGATTCCTTTTTAGGTCCGGTGGGAACAGAATGCTAGACAATATGAGAATGTGGCGTGTCCATCGGAGGTAATTTTCAACCGAGTCTTGTGGTCACTTCATGAATTGGAATGTCGTTTCTAGGATTCTATTAAGTCCACGACTGATCTGGTTGCTGTTAGAAGATTTGGAGTAAATATAAATTCGCCAAAGTCTTCTAGGATTTTTGAGGTTTTTTGGTGTAAACCAGAGGTCGATTGGGTTAAGTTGAATATTGATGGGTGTTACCTTGGGAATCTAGGTCGTTCTAGAGCAGGTGGAGTATTTAGAAATCATGAAGGTGCGGTGGTCTCTTCTTTTTGGAGTTACCTGGTTGTGGAAACAAACTTTGAAGCTGAGTTTATTAGCTTTACCCAAGGTGTTGTGCGTGCAATGGAGCTAGGGATCCAGAAGCTATGGGTTGAATGTGATTCGGTTGCAGTTTTGATATCAGTTCAAAAGCAGAGATGTCCATGGTTTGTTCGACAAGATTGGCTTTATATACTGCCGTATTTATCAAATATCATGTGGAAGATTACACATTGTTTTAGAGAAGCAAATCTAATTGAGGATTTTTTGGTTAAAAAGGCAACAAAACGGGGATAATCTTCTATTGATTTTTCTTTCCCTAGGATGGTTCAAGAGGATCTTCGCTGGGATGTAGCCGGAAAGTCAAGGTTCTGGTTTTGTTGAGTTGTAATTTGGAAGCCAGGTTTTCCCCGCTAATGGCAATGCCGAAGTGGGGGCCCTGGATCTCTCTTTTCTGGTCCTCTACTGGGGTTGTCTAGAATGAGGCTTTTTGTATATTTTTTTTCTCATTTTCGTTAATACAATCTGATCTTTAGAAAAAAAAGTTGAGTGATGATCGCCAATGTACCTAGATTTTGAATTCAGTACTAGTTTCTTTATGCCGTTGTAGCTGGTTAGTCTCTTCCATTGATGGAATTGCCAAAGGTGGTGGAGTAGTTCCAAGTTAGTATGTAGTTGTGTGCTGCCTCCTTTGAGCCTTTCTCTTGTAATTTTCTCTATATTTTTCTTTTTCAATACAAATGATCTTCTAGCAAAAAAAAGTTGAGTGATGATGCATATAACTTCCATATTTATTTGTGAAACTTTTTAATTTCAGTTAATGAAAAGGAAGCTCCTATGGTAAAGAATTTTTATTTCTGTTTCTTCTCTTCCAGTTGAAAGAAAAGACGGGATTCAACTCTCCCTTTCATGCTCGGGTGAAAGCAACAAAAGAGATAAATGAATTACACAAATGTGAGGAATTAGAGCAGATAGTACTGAAATCTGAACACCAAGGTTCAATTACTTCATCCAAACTTCTTATCAATTGAACCATTGAGTAATGAACACCTATGGTGTATGTTTTAACTTGTTCATATGGCACATGCAATCAAGGCATGGAAAGGCCTATATTGTCAGTATTCGATCTTTTAAGGTCATTTCCCTTGGCATTATTTGATATCATATTCTGTTGGGAATAAACCCGATGCGCAATGGAATTTGGATGGGGTCAATACTTGTAGTTCATGATCAAGAGTAGGTAAGAAATAATTTCAAAATAACATTCATGGTTACCTTAGAGTCGCAAGTGAAACTCCTCTTATAGATAATAGGTCTTCCAACTTGTGCAAACTTGGAGATTGAAAAATTGTTCAACACTTTGAAGCTTGATCAATCCTTGCAACCTTTTAGAAGAACACAAAAATCACCTTAGCCTCTTGAGTTCTCTAACTCAAGTCTCACACACACTACTACAAGAGAGGGGAGAGAGAGAAATCGTGGGAGGGGGAGAGAGCACTACCAAAGTCGTTGGAGGCTCCTCCCTCTCCTTCTTTTATAGTTTTGAAGATCCTTAGGTCTCAAGTAATCTCCTTCCATCTTGGCCTTGGCTCAATCTTCCATTTTGGTGTTTTGTGAATCTTCTAATTTTTGCAACTCCAATTTGCTACTAAAGTGAAGATATAGAATCTCAAAAGGGATACAATCTTTCTAAATTATGGTTCATGAGATATTCTCATAATATCTCTTGCCATAATACAAAAAGATATTTAACCATAAATATATTGTTCTCCCATACAATGCCATGTGTCCAATAAACTCTTTTATTGCACATAAGCCTTTCCACTTTTCTAATATCCCATAATGAATTATAGGGTATGTACTTTAATGCTACTAATCCCCAATTCATCATGTACAAACTTTGAAATCAATTATCAATATATTATATATAATAATTTTTATTGAAAATAAATTTATAAAACATTTCAAATAAACACTGGATCCAGATTTCTATCCGACCAATCACTGACTTCCTCTCTCCTGGATATTCCCCGTAAACGGGCAGTGGATTCCATGTTGAGAAACCTCTTTGCTTACAATGCAGGATCACGAATCCAGTGTACTAGTTTATAGTCCGATTGGACATCAACCATTGCCTTACCAAAATCCGTAATACCACACTGCAACAAATGGAATCTCTTAGGTCAAAGGGCCATCGAGTGGCGGGTAAGTATATCACACATACAACCAGTAGCAATACATAAGATACATGTACCTGATTCTCATCTATACACATTCTCGACGTGTACCCACATCCATGCACCAAAATCACCATTTCTCGTGACATGCGATATGGAAACCATATAAACAGGATGTCTAGTCTCGTTCCCAGTTCAGACTAGTATTAGGTAAAAGACCTATGGAACATTCTTATAAGCCCAAATAAAATAATAAAACGTAAAAATTAAATTCAAGAATTTAATAATTCGGATTTGATGGACACACAATTCCAACATATTCATCATTAGCCAATTGAAGGCATTTTGAATGTTGGCAAGACGGCAACAAAAACAAGAAAAATAACTGAAGCTAAACCCTAAAAAATGATGATGATATCACTATTATATATGGTTATTTATTCCAAAAAATCAACTTTTCTTACCTGAAGAGTCCTTAAGACTTCAAGTCATATCCAAACTACTTGGTTGTGATTTAGGAGGTTATTTTGGAAGGGACAAACCATAGCATTAGCAAAAGACCAACAATTTTTACCTAAATTAAATCATAATGTGAAAAAGTTTGTTAAACAATGCATGGTTTACCAAAGGGCTAAATGAAGAGTTTAAAATCACAGACTTTACCAACCCTTGGCTATACCAAATTATCCTTAGGAGGATAACCGTGGACTTTGTCGTTGGACTCCCAAGAACACAAATAGGATTTAATTCTATTTTTGTAATGGTAGATTGATTTAAGAAAATGGCACATTTCATTCCTTGAAAAAATACTACTAATGCCTCAAATGTAGCTTGGTTATTTTTCAAAGAAATTGTTAGACTACAGGAGTTTCGAAGAATTTTAGATCGATTTAAAAAATGGTACATTTCATTCCTTGAAAAAAATACTATTGATGTAGCCTGGTTATTTTTTAAAGAAATTATTAGACTACCTGAAGTTCCAAGAACAATTACTTTGGATCATGACTTTGGCTTGGTGATTTGCTTCGTTGTTTTGCCACAAGCAGATTTCACCCACAATAGTTCCTAGTGTTGGTCCACCCAAATGTGTCCATTTGAGATTTCGTATGGAAGAAGTTGATGCAAGCACGAAGCGTGAACTTAAAAAAAAAAAGCACCAAGAATCAATGGAAGACAAGAAGAAGAGATTGAAGAATAAAATAAATACAAGTGTTGCTCTTTAAGGAAAAGTGTTGTTCTTCTAGACAACAATGAACTCTCCAAGGTTCTTAGACAAAACTTAATTATTGAGTAACTTTTAATACTCAAAAACTACTTCCCCAATAGCCACGATGGCTTACATATATATAGGCAAAGAAAAACAATTCAAACTACGCCAATAACCCTACTCGGTTTAGGCAAGATAAGAAAATTAATTACTCAAATTACAATAAAGCAATAAAAGGTAATTAAATACTGGAACCATGAATAGGCAGGTAGCCTTTCACGTTTTTTATATTCTCCTTGTTAAAACGTGAGAATTGCTAGCCTTGGATGAGTTGGTGATGAGCTGCACTCCTTATCCCCTTCATAGATTCCCTCCTTGGCCATGCAACTTTCCTTCGTCACATTTAGGAATGATAAAATTCTTCCCAATTATTAATAGAGCCTCCCAAAAATACAAGGTTTCCTATGATATACTAGCTTCCAAAAAATACAAGGATTCCTGTGATAAACTAGTTTCTCAAAAATACAAGGATTCCTGTGATATACTTTCCAAGAGAAAAAATAGGAAAGTCTTCATGCGCACAAGGGGAATTCTATGTAATCCATGAGCTGGCCTTTCTAGAAGGAAGCCTTGTTGGTGCGATTCTTGATCCTAGCCTATCTGCTAAGGGACTAGGGGTGTGTAGTCTTAGCCTTTATGGCTTCTTCATGTAGCTTGGTTGAATCATTCCCTCCAAGTTGAAAGGAATTTGTTCCCAAATTTAAGTCTCCATCATCTGAAGAATCTCCAACATACAACATAAAATGCTTCACATTAAAAATGTTGGATATTTTAATGTGGGATGGCAGCTTCAAGCGATACACATTAGGGCCAATGCGTTCAAGTACTTCAAGAGGACCCATCTTCCGATCACTTAGCTTGTTGTATATGCCAATAGGGTGTCGCTCTGGGGGCAATAAATCCCAAACATAATCTCCAGGTTCAAAGAGAACTTCACGCCGCTTCTTGTCGATGTGTTGCTTGTAAGTATCAACTTTAGCTTCCAATCAATCCTTTACAGCATCTTAGATCGACTTCAACTGTGTAATAAGCTCATCAGCCTTCAGAAGGTTTACCCGAAAAGGGTGTTGGTGCAAGATCTAGTGCCATTGTCGGTTGCTTCCCATATACAATCATGAAAGGACTATAACCAGTTGAACGGTTGACTAAACAGTTGAATGCAAGCTCTCCCATTGGCAAACGATTCTCCCATGAACGTGGATTATTGTCAATCAAGGAATGAAGTATATTCCCCAATGAATGGTTAACAACCTCAGTTTGGCTGTCAGTCTGCGGATGAATGTAAAGTAGTACCAATACCATGTCATAATTGTCGCCAAAAATGTCCAAGAAATTTGGTAATCGGATGTGATAGTCTTGGCATTCCATGTAACTTATAAACCTCTCGAAAGAAAAGTTCAGCTATACGTGATGCATCCATCATCTTTTGACAAGGAATAAAGTGCGCCATCTTAGAAAAATGATCCACCACTACGGAGTTTGAATCCATACCTCTATGCGTACGTGGTAATCCAAGCACAAATTCCATCGAGATGTCTTCCCATGGTGCTGCTGGAATGGGAAGGGGAAGATATAATCCCACATTCATGGCTTACCCTTTTGCTACTTGACATTTGCGGCAATGCTTCACAAATCGGCTTACATCATGCTTCAAATGTTGCCAAACATACTGAGTTGTCACCAATTTGAATGGTCTTATTAATGCCGAAGCATCCTTCATCATGCAACTCAGATATAATGCGTTCTTGAAGGGAATAGTTAGGCACACATAATTGGTTTCTCTTAAAGAGAAAACCATCAATAATTGTAAAAGTTGTTGTCCGCTTGAGTTGCACATCTTCCATAATAGGGGAAAGTAAGTATCCTCTGTATAGAGCTCTCGAAATGATTCGAAACCAGGCACTGTGGTGTGCATGGTGTAAAGTAACATTCCCATTCGACTAAGCACATCAGGAACTTTGTTTTGCACACCCTCTTTGTGCTTAATGACAAAGGTGAATTCTTGTAAGAACTCTGCCCACTTGGCCCGACATGAGTTAAGCTTTTGTTGACCTGAAATGTACTTCAATGCTTCATGGTCCAATGTATAAAACGAACTCATGGTGGATTAGGTACGGCGGCCAATGCTCCAAGGTGCTATAAAGAGCATGAAACTCTAAATCATATGTGCTGTAACATAGATGTGCATCACCAAGCTTTTCACTGAAATAGGAAACGGGGTGCCCTTCTTGACTAAATACTGCCCCAATTCCCAACCCTGACGCATCACAGTGAACTTCAAATAATAAATCAAAGTTAGGCAAAGCAAGTACAGGGGCAGTACTTGATCGTTATCTTATTGATGGCGTGGCTGTCAATGCACATCCTCCATGTGCCATTCTTTTTTGGGACTAATACTGCTGGAACTGCAGAAGGACTAAGGCTTTCTTGGATGAAACCTTTTTCCATCAACTCTATCACTTGCTGATGAAGCTCTTCGTATTTGGTGGGGCTCATGCGGTAGTGGGACAGGTTAGGTATTGACGTCCGAGCGTCAATCGATTTGATGTTGAATACTCCTCATTGGTGGAAGACTATGAGGGAGGTCACTAGGAAACACATCACTAAATTCCTCCATCAATGGCTTTACCATAGCAGGGATAGAGGAATCAACTTCTCTGTTATCCGTTTTATTGAAGATCATGTAGACCACCTGTGAACCGTCCAAAACACTTTGTAAACCTTGCAAAGTGAGTAGGTTAGAATTTTCAGTGATGGGAGTCTTAATCAGCTCCTTGGATGGTGCTAAAATAGTTTCCTTTTCATTGTACACAAAGGCATAAGTATTTTTATACCTATCATGGACAGTCTGTCTGTCAAATTGCTAATGCCGTCCAAGAATTATATGACTTGCATCCATTGGTAAAATGTCACACCACTTTATCATAACAAGTAGAGGCAATCGAAAATTGAACTAAGCAACGTTTTGATACAATTACTTCAACTCCTCGTTTGAGCCACATCAATTTGTATGGAGTAGGATGATTCTTCAACTCCAATTTCAACTTGTAAACTGCTTCTTCGGAAATGACATTCTCACAGCAACCCGAATTAATTATTAATTGACATACCCTTTCCAAAATAGTACATGCGGAATGGAAACTGTTATTGTGTAACCATTGGTCACCCGCTTCCTGACGAGGTGTCAAGAAAATCTTACGCATCATAAGGAACTCTCCGTAATCAGCTTGACACACATGATCAACATCACATGAGTCATCATATTGGGGATCCATCTCAGGTTCAGATTAAGCTTTATCAATATCATCTTGTTCATTTTCCAACAACAATCCCTTGCTATGAGGATGAGATTTGGAACTTTATAATTGCTAGCTCTCAAAAAGTGTAACAATGAATGCTAGCATTAGTATTAGAAGGAAGAGTATGATTAGGCTGAACCTCTGTTGGTCATGTGGAGGTTGTAATGGCATGAGGCTTGCTGCCCTCTCGGTTCACTGTTCGTCTTGACCTCGAACACTCCACTTTGAGGGCCCTTTGATGAGCATCCGGTAAATCCTAGATATCTAAAACTTCAAGGACATATTGGACATAGGGATGAAGGCCCCCCAAGTATTTGTTCAAAAGCATCTCTTCTGAATCACGAACATTGTTCCGGATGACCAAATCATTAAACTGGACGGTATATTGATCAACCATCTAGTTGCCTTGCTTTAAATGGTGGAATTTTTGGTACAATTCCCTATGGTATCCAGAGGGAAGAAAGGCTTTATGCATCTTCTCTTTCATATTTCTCCATTGAGTAATGGGTGCCTTTCTAGCATTAGCACGTCCTTGCGTTTCTCATTGCCACCATGCTATAGCCTTACCTCTTTGCATGGAAATTATGCCAACACGACATTGTTTGGGTATCTCCTTGTACTCAAACACCTCAGTGACTAATGTTAGCCAATCAATAATATCATCAGGAGAGGACGAACCCATGAACTTAGGAATACCACGATGAACGTTCTTGTCCCAATCAGGCTCATACCGTTCTTGGGGCCGGGGTCGGTGCTATGGAACTCCTCTCTACGGGATGGTTGCCGCACCTTCAGAAGATGAAAATGGGTATCATTCACCTTGTTAGCATGGCTAGGCTGCTTTGAGGCGTTCCTTAATCTTTCTTTCTCGAAGGTGAGGGCTGTAACTTGTTGATGTAGTGCATGATCTCATCTCTTACATCGATGTCCTCCAACAGAACCATGTTGCCACTTTTGCGATAGCGTGCCATAACAAGGTTCAGAACTGGGCTCTGAATACCACTTGATGCAAGCGCGAAGCGTGAACTTCAAAGAAAATGCTCTAAGAATCAATGGAACACAAGAAGAAAGAAGAATAAGATAAATGCCTGTGTTATGCTTCTAGATAACAATGAACTCTTAAAGGTTCTTAGACAAAACTCAATTATTGATTAACTTTTAATATTCTGGTCAAGTTTTTAATCTTGATAAAAGTCAAGTTTCCTTGGGTTTGATTCCTATGGCAAGGAAGAGGCGTATTAAGGAGGTTTTGGGAATTCCGGAGTGTTGTTTTCCAACGCGTTACTTGGGAGTTCAGATTTTCAAAGGTCGAGTTAAAAAGAACTTGATTATGCCACTGGTTGATAGATTCAAGGAAAGATTGGCTGGTTGGAAAGGTCGACTTCTTTCCATGGCAGGCAGAGTTGAACTTGTTAAATCGGTAATGTGCAGCTTACCTATTCACAATTTCTCTGTTTACCTATGGCCATCTTCTTCTATTGCTATCATGGAGCATTGGATCCATAATTTTATTTAGAGTGGGGAATCTAGTTCTTTGAAGGCAATCACAGTCAATTGGAGTCAACTTTTCAAACCAAAGCATGAAGAGGGGTTTTGTATTCGGCGCTTTAAGGAGGTCAATCTAGCTCTACTTGCAAAGTTCTGCTGGTTTGTTAAGATGGATAACTCTAATTTTGCAGATTTTCTTCGAGGCCGTTTTATTTTGGTGGATGGGTCTGTGAAGCGGGCTTTGTTTTCATCCTCCAACCTTCCATGCTTGAGTAAAGTTTGGAGCTTTGTAAGTGAGTCAGAAAGATGGATTATCGATGATGGTTTAAACATTAATTTCTGGTATGATAGATGGTTGGATTCAAATCAAATAATGGATTTGCTTCCTGTTGATTTACCATTGACTCATCGGCTTTCTGCATCTGTTGCTAATTTTATTGAGGACAGAAGATGGTGTCTGCCCACAGTTTACTCCCCTGAGTTGCGTCATATCTTTGATCAGGTTCGTGCAACTGTACCTCCTTCGATTCCTTGTTTCGATCAGAGGATCTGGTCTCTTTCAAAGTCTGGTTTCTTCACAGTTGCTTCAGCATGGGATGATTTAAGAAGGAAAAATAATATGGTTGGATGGTCCAACATAGTATGGAAAAGGCCTCCCTCCTTGTTTTCTATTTTTGGTTGGAGATTTGCACATGGATACCTTCCAACAGATGCTAATGTGGTGAAATGTAGGTTGCCAATGGTCTCTAGATTTAATCTTTGTCTCAAGCATCAAGAATCCTTCAACCACATTTTTCTAGAGTGCGAATTAGGCGCCAGGATCTGGTCAAACATCTTGCAATTTTTTAATGTCGCTTGGACAGGTTTTCTTTCCTCTGAAGAGCTTTTCTCATGGTGGAAATGAAAAGCTTCGGTTATTTCTTTATGAAAGGTATGGATTTCTTTAGTTATTCTTGTTCCATTCCACATTTGGTCTGAAAGGAATCACAGGAGGATTGAAAATCAAACATGACCGCATGCTTTAGTGACCAAGGCAGTATTGAATGATCTTGTAGAATTCTCTTCGGTGGCATCTATACATGTTAGGTCAGTCGCTGATTTGTTACTTTCTCGTAGCTTCATGTCTTTGCTGTTCCGTCAGCTGCGGTAAGGATAAGCGAAGTGATTTGGCATAGGCCAAGGGGAGGCTTCTATAAGCTAAATATTGATGGTTGCTCTTTGGGCAATCCTGGTCATTCTAGGGTAGGTGGAATTCTCTGGGTAGCAATGGAGCGCCTTCTAGGTGTTTTGCTATTTATGAAGGGGTGTCCATTAATTTCTTTGCGGAATTTGCAGCCTTCTTTGTTGGCATTCAACATGCAAAAGAAATGAACATGAGGAGACTTTTGGTGGAGAGCGACTCTCAATTAGTGGTGAGTTGCATTAGGAATGAATCAATTCCTTGGGCATTTCAACATCAATGGAGATCCTTCAAGAAATATTTGGATGAGTCCACTTGGTTTATCACTCATTGCTACAGTGAAGTTAATAGTGTTGTAGATCTACCGGCCAAAGATGCAGCAACATCTATGACTTCTACAACCTGGGATAGAGCTCCTAATTTCATATCTCATGAAGTAATAGGGTATACTCACATGAGACCTAGATACAGGTTTTCTAAGTTCTCTTTGATTTTGTTGGTTGCTTTGCTTTTCTTCTGATGGCTTTTCTGAAGGTGGAATAGTAATTCAACGGTCTGTATCCTCTCATTTTTTATTCTTTGTTTAATACAATTCATTTCCTGATCATTAGAAAAAAAAAAAAAACTACTTCCCCAATAGCCACGATGGCTTACATATATATAGGCAAAAAAAAAAATAAATAAATAAAGAAATAAAACTATGCTAATTGTAGTGCCCCCAAATTTGGGTAAGATATGGGTGCTAGCCCTCGTGGGTCGCTGTGTGATAATGGCTGGTCTTCCATCTCACTTATAATTACTTCATACGCAGTAGAAATAAATCAATCATATATCTTAGAATTGCAGCGGAAACTATACCTTTCATTTCTCGTGTCAAAGTGGAAACTAATTATTCTAATTAATTATGTTAATTACCAATTAACAGCTTAAATAATTTTTAGATTTACATAACCATAGGTTCAAAGGATCATACCTAAATCTTCATATGTTCTACACCGCTATGGGTTATTACATACCATAAAAGTTTCGAGAATCAAAATGTTATCAGTTAAATTATTGAAGTATTCCAACAATTATCTAAATGTCTACGCTCCTCAAACGATATCAATATATCCATCACAAAATAAAGAACCTAGACATCATTAGACAAGTAATCAACTACTCGGGAAGTATCAAGTATTTTTCCCTGGCTTTCTTAATGCACTCCGTACAGCGACACTCCACATGAACCTGCTTTGTAACTATAAAATATTGAGGAGTGAGCTCAACTATCCCGTGAAAAGAATACAGTCATATCATTATGCAAGAAATATGGATGATAGAATCTGAATATATTACACATTTGACCATAAATATATAATAATGCATGGTATTTGAAAATAATAATGAAGAAATATTCAATAAAAATATCGTACATCTTTTAATTCTTAAAACAAATCATTTAATTAATTTGGGTCTGATCATCATTGTGAACTACCACTCATGCAAAGAAAGTGAGGTCATCATAACTGCCATGAACGTAAGGTCTAATCCTGATTCCAAGCATCGTAACCCTGGGGAGGATCGTCATATCAGTGAACAATGGATACCCCTGATTCCAGGCATCGTATCCTTGCGAGGGACTAATCTCATCTGTATATAAGGGATAGTATACTCCTAATTCTGGGCATCGTATCCTTGGGAAGGATCACACTATAGTCTTTGTACACCTTGTCCGATACCTAACCCCCTACTGGAAAGGGGTGGTAGTCACCTGGGTTCTTTAACATTGCATTCCTTTTGTTTCATTTCATTTCATTTCCATAAGTCCTAACATTTTTTTTAACTGTCTTTCATGTAGTTTTTATTAGCCTTAAACTTTCATCATAAATATGATCATGTGTTTATATATCATTTAAAACATTCTAAGACATAATATAACATTTCATTTAAACATAAACCATGGTGCAATGAAACATGTTTAAGCATAAAATGCGGTAAAACTCAGTGATATAACGATATTCCACTCATTTTGCACTGTGTCCGTCGGATCTATGAGAACCCTTTCTGTCTCGTTTCATGTGAATTCATCTACGTCACCAACATGGGTATGCCTTACTTATTTTAGGAGTTTAATATTTTATCACTTCAATTTAAATGTTTCAAGTATGTAAATAATTTTAATCTTAAGATCTTGGTACATCTTGTACACTACCAATTCCCTTCTTCGATGCATCAATGTAGATCACTAACCCCCTTGAACTTGATGGTAGACACGGCGGTCCGTGAGGGCTAGCACCCATATCTAACCTGGATTTGGGGGCGCTACACCAATAACCCTACTTAGTTTAGGCAAGACAAGAAAATATAATTATTCAAATAAAGTAAAGCAATAAAAGGTAATTTAATGCTGGAACAGTGAATAGGCAGCAAGCCTTTCACATTTTTTCCATTCTCCTTGTCAAAAACATGAGAATTGCTAGCCTTGGATGAGTTGGCGATGAGCTGCACTCCTTATCCCGTTCATAGATTCCCTCCTTGGCCATGCAACTTTCCTTCCTCACATTTTTTTTTGGATGACTGAAAAATATATTAACGAAGCAATGAGAAACTTTCCCCCAAAAAAAATAAAAGAGGAAAGAACAAAGAAGCAAACAAGGAGAAATCTTGTTTGCTTACATTTAGGAAAGATAAAATCCAATATCTTCTTCCCAATTGTTAATAGAGCTTCCCAAAAATACAAGGATTCTTGTGATATATTAGCTTCCCGAAAATACAAGTATTCATGTGATATATACTTTCCAAGATAAGAAAATATGAGCCAAGAGAAAAAATAGGAAAGTCTTCATACGCACAAGGGGAATCTATGTAATCCAAGAGCTGACCCTTCTAGAAGGAAGCCTTGTTGGTCCGATTCTTGATCCTAGCCGATCTCCTAAGGGACTTGGGGTGTGTAGTCTTAGCCTCTATGGCTTCTTCATGTAGCTCGGTTGCATCAGAAGTCAAAACCACATCTTAGATTGTGTTCTAATTCCCTATCTGAGCAAGAGTGGCATGTAAAACGGAGGAGCTTGGAAATCCAATTCGAGAGATCTAAGATCAAGTACGAGCTCTACTCCATAATGTTAATGAATGTTACAAAGAAGCTGGCGATGTCTGCTGACAATATGTGAAGTTTGAGGAGGGTGACTTAATTATGGTATACTTGTGAAAAGAAAGATTTCCTAGTGGCACCTACAATAAGCTCAAGTACAAGAAACTTGGTCCATATCACATTCTCAAGAAAATTGACCAAATTCAAATCGTGTTGATTTGCTCGACGACATGAATACAATAGCTCCCTATTTCCAACCTCTATCCCTATTATGAACTAGACACTCAAATAACAAACTCGAGGACAAGTTCTTTCGAACTGGGGGAGAATGATGATGTCATTCTCCACTAACCCATCCCCACCCAATGTTTCTTTCCCTCCCCCCAACATTTCTTAATCCATCTCTAAATACATGTTTATTTTGGAAGTTTAGCTTTGAATCAATCATATTGTAATTGGAAAGCTATTGAGCCCTTTTGAGAGTTGAGTGAGTCCCCAAGCTACATTTTGATCTTGTATGCTTATTGTTTTTTTTTTGGCTAAAAGGTCATTGACAATAAAGACAAAAAGAACAAATTACAAGAAACAACCGCGAACCAAATTAGCAGGCAAGAACCCCACCTTCGGCATGGCCATCAGCAGGGAACCCACCCACCACTAAAGAAATCTAAATCTCGGCATGCCCATGGCATCATGCCCCATCTGATCTCCAATGTGTCTAGGAAAGGCATAGTTAGAACATGACAGCACCGATTTCGCCGCCTGCTTTGCCAAGTAATCTGCAATGGGGTTAGGTTCTCTGAACCAATGGGTAATTTTTCAATTGCAGGAGTCCAGGTAGGGTCTAAGAATCATCCATCTTTGCATTACAAACCAGGGGATATTTGCAGAGTGAATTGACATCACCACGGATGCCGAATCAGATTCAATCCACAAATCCCTTATTCCCATCTCCTTTGTATGCTTATTGTTTATTATTGAAATATATCGAATCTGCTCCTTCTATTTCAATTCTCTTAGTTTGTTGACATTGGCCTGCATCAATTACGTGCCACACGTTATGAGAATTTAAATGTTCTACTTACGCATCCATACTAAAGTGATGCTAACTCAACTCGTAGAGTTCGTTTAGCATAGAACAAAATTTTAAACATTTCGACTTTGGCTGCTATAATAGTAAGACCAACTTTACGAACACTTTTCTCTATTGAAGTTTTCAGTCGATTCGCTCAATTCCACAGTGCAGTGATTCTACGAAACCAAAAGGGAAATAAAGAGTTGAATTCAGACAGCGATTTATCGGTGCATCTAACTATGATTTGATTGTGAATCTATGCAAACTAAACAACTGTAATCACCATCAAAGGCTCTCAAGTCATTTGTATGACTCATATGATCATGCCATTCTTCCTATAATAACCTTACCTTCCCATGAACAAGCTACTGTTTTATGAATTGGAAGATTATATATGTCAATTAAAAAAAGTTATGGAAACAAAGTGGCTTCATCAATTACACTAACGTTCTTTCTATATCCTTCAACTTACCATGAATAAGCTAGGATTCCTGAAAATGTAATCTCCACGCTTACCTTAATTATTCCTGAAAATTGGCATGCTCTTCTCTCCCACACAAGGAAATCCAGGATTTGGATCTTCAGTTACCTTATGATTCATATGTACCAGTGTACCACATCTCTCTTTTTGCTAAAAGATGATTTGAATTAAGAGAAAAAATAAAAATACAGAAGAAAAACAGGCCAACCACCTGAAACTCAAACACAAGGTGTAAAGTCAGCCCCTCCCACCTTCGGCAATGCCATCAACAAGAGGAACTGACCTACATACAAAAGCAGAAAATTAAGAAGCACGAAAACGAGCCGTTCCTTAAGCACCCATTTGCAGGTCATGCACAATTGCGTTGGGGAAATCAATCATTATGGAGGACAGCTCATATGTAGCAGCTGACTCTGCCAGCAATTCCCCTATAGGGTTTGCTTCCCTATAACAATGTGAAATCCGCCATTCCATAGAGCATAGGAAAGACAGGACGAAATTTTGCTGCTACACTTATAGCAGAATGCTTCTGCTACAAAGCTGGCACCAAAGAAATGGGATCTTAAGGGGTATTTTAGATTATACTAAAACCTAGGAGGGTATTTATGAACCCAAACGGGAAGTGAATTATTCCATTTCCTTGGCTGTTAGCCTCGTAGTAGGAACATTCCTGCTATAAGTGTAGCAGCAAAATTTTTTCCAGAAAGGATTGCAATGAAAGCCACTCCTGACGCACGAACCAAGGCACCAATCGTTCGGAGATACGCACCACATCTCGGGCTTAAGGACTTTCTTACTACTAGGCTTCTATAAATACAACCCTCCTCCTCTCCTCTCATTTGTTGTCTCTCTCATATCAAACGCCTCAGCTTTTTTGCTCTAGAAAACCATCAACAACAACCAAAGAACAAGATGTAAGATTTCTTTTTCGTAAAATTTTTTCGATTACATCTTCTTATCTCTACTCAATTTTGAAGTATTCATATTTTTCATTATGTATATTATTTTCACTTTTTAGGGTTTTTCTATCCTGACCTTCATTGTTAAATATATGTTATTTAACATTTGATTGTACAGAATCAGGCCACATGAGAGTGACTGTCAGTTTAGGGTTATTCGTTTTGATGGTGAGTTTGCACAGGAATAAGATTAATCTTTTTCTTTGGTGAAAGATTCGACAGATATAAATATGGTAGATTGCTGGTCAAGGCTTCCCCAGGAACTCCTTGGGTGCATCACAAAGAGGCTTCATTCAGTGGAGGACTTTGTTAGGTTTGGTGCGGTCTGCAAGTCATGGAGATTGGTTACAATTCAGAGACGTAACTACTCTTTGAAACTTTCTCCTCCATGGCTAATGCTTGTGGAGAATGAAGGCAATGACATTCGTGGCTTTTACAGTCTCTCAAGCAATAAGGTTCACCATCTTCATTTGCCCGAGGCTCAAGGAAGGCGATGTTGGGGTTCTCCCCATGGCTGGCTTGTCACTATAGGCATTGATCTGGAGATCCATCTACTTAGTCCTTTAACAAGAGCTCAAATACGGGTACCACCTCAAACGACATTCGAGGATCTGCGCGATCCTGCTCCGCCACCAAAAGAGATCCGTGATAAATATATAGAGAAAGCAGTGATATCTTCCAGTCCATCATCATCATCATCATCTTCGGGTGATAACTGCATAGTTATGGCAATCTATGGTGAGCTATCTCTATTGGCCTTTGCAAGACCTGGAGACAAAAAATGGACTAGTTTAGAAAATTGTCCTCTTGGATTTATCGATCTCATATACTCAGATGGTTATTTCTTTGCTCTCCAATCTCTTGGGAATGTAGTGAAATGTGAGATAAATGGACCTCATCCGAAGGCAATAGATTTTGCATCACCACCACCAAATGGGGATTTTGTAGAGAGGAAATATCTTGTAGATTTGTCAGGAGAACTACATATGGTCATGAGGAACTTCGAAAATATTGGACCATACAGTTCCCCACAATCTAGAACTACTGATTTTAAAATCTACAAGTTGGATTCAAGCAATATGCAGTGGATGGAGGTTCAAAGTTTGGGAGATCGAGCATTATTTGTTGGTAATAATTCTACATTTGCTATCTCAGTTTCCGATCACCCCGAGTTTCAAGGCAATTGCATCTACTTCACAGATGACTATTCTCTCTTTTATGAGTTTGGAGGAGGAGGAGGAGCTGATATGGGAATCTTTAATTACACAGATCATACGATTCAATCATGTTACCAAGGTCATGACATTATTTCTGATTTTTCTCCTCCACTTTGGATCTCCCCAAATCTATGGTAGACTAGGTATATATAAAGACACCCCTTTAGGAATATCTCATCTCTAATATGATTTTCATTAACAAGTTGAGTGATGATGGCCAATGTATGCCTAGATTTCGAATTCAGTAGTAGTTTCTTTATGCTATTGTAGCTGGTTAGTCTCTTCCATTGATGGCTTTGCCGAAGGTGGTTGAATCTTTCCAGGCTAGTATGTAGTTGTGTGCTGGCTCCTTTGAGCCTTTCTCTTGTAATTTTCTCTATATTTTATTGGTGAAACCATTTTATTTTAGTTAATGACAAGGAAGCTCCTGTGGTAAAGAATTTGTATTTCTGTTTCTTCTCTTCCAGTTGAAAGAAAAGAGGGGATTCAACTCTCCTTTTCATGCTCGGCTGAAAGCAACAAAAGACATAAAGGAATTACAGCAATGTAAGGAATTAGGGTTGATAGTGAAATCTAAACAAGGTTTGATTAATTCATCTAAATTTCTTATCAATTGAACCATTGAGTTATGAGCCGGCTGGATAGCCACCCGGGAACACATAAAGGGAAATAGATAGAATTGAAGGCTTTGAAAAACCTACCTAATAGCAAGATAGAGGTTTTAGTCCAATTTAGACGAAAGATTTAATCAGCCTGATCTACGACCACCTTGCAAGTAGATAATTAAAGAAGTTGGTTCAGTGACGTAATGCTAATTATCATTCTTGAATTGCATTTCCCGGTGAAAGCGGTTGGTTTACTTAAAAGATCAAATTCTTTATAGACACCAATTGAATATTTAAGGAATCGATCTTTCTATAGGTACTTGGTCCATCCCGAATTCAGAACCTCTTCAACAACCTTTCCCTTAACCCACACGACTGGTGAAGTTTGGCCTCTGATTGAAGGAGTGAAAGAACCCCAAAGAACATGAGTGAATACGGTGGTTGTAGTTGAGAATGTTATGCCTGCTCCGGACTGCCATAGATTCAATACCAAATATGGTAAAAAGAGGAGATTGTTTACCCTTCCGGGCGACTTTCTATGAATGGGAGTTGCGAGGTTGGGGTACAAAAAAGAGTTAACTTAGGTTGATGGTGGAACCCTTCTTCTTAGGGAAAGAATGGGATGCAGATAAAAGAGTTATAGGGTTTGCCATTTTCGTCTTCAAAGCTGTCTTATTCTAGGTATGGTGAAGAAAACAATCATGGTAACCGAAGGGTCGAGGACCTGGTTATTCGATATATTTGTAAAGCAGGTCACAAATCTCTCTGAGTCAGAGGCTGCAAACAGAATGAATAATAGATGGTGTTGCTTCAGGTTGAAAGGTAGGGCACAGAAAGAGTATTGAATTCCCGTCCGGTTTCCAAAAAAGAATAGGAATGTGGGGTATAGGGCCTTCGTACTGGGAAAGAGTGTCTAATTCCTCCTTCCACCTTTTTTGAGTCAGTACTCATGCCTTGGTTCCTTGCAACTATTTCCTCCTTTGGTAAGGATTGGTCGGTGATGTGAATAGATTCAACAAGCGCAAAAGAACATCTACCCCCAATAGGGAGAGGAAAAGAATGGGGGAGGGGGGAGGGGGGAGGGGGGAGGGGGGGGGGGGGGGAGAGAAGAAAAAAATACAAGTAAATGCCTAAATATAGGGAAAGAAACACAACCCAAATAAAAGAGAAGATCTAAGCATTGGCCGGAGATCTAATGATAAGTCCCAAGATGATGCAATATGAAAATTCCACTTAGAAGAAAAGCACGGACCTAAAGTGAATTGAGAGCACACTTCAAAGATGATTGAAATATTTGTTATCTTCAATTCTGAATTTAGATTGTTCATTTAAGGTTGCTTTGGTAATAGAATGGTGTCTGGAGAGATAGCTTTGATAGATTTAAATTCCTAAACTATCACGATGAGAAATTTGTACCGGCATATAGATAAGGGGACTTCTAGGTTTGCCACATGTTGAATTTTATAAATCTCAACCATAGGACCTATCTCCTTCTGATTTCAATTATCAATTCATTTGTGTTTTTCATAGCAAATATTTTGAAATGATCTAATGTTTTTGGAAGAAAACTTACAATAGACACTTTTGAGGGAGAAATGCGTCTGTTATTTATTGTACTTGGCGTGTAATTTAAATTTAGTATATTTTGGAAGCAACAAATTTATTGTCATTAACAATTAAACAATTTATCAAATATTTCTTTTTTAAAACAATGAATAGCTAATTTGAAGGTCCAATAGCCTTGGTCTCTAGTAGGACTATATTCCATAACATTCCATTGTTGAATGAGGTAGTTAGAGATATTGATTGAAAAATCATTGAAATAATAGGAATATAAATTTCAATATGATGAAAGCATATGAAAGGTTGCAGTGTCTGGTTTTAATCTACAGTTCTTATCCTAAGATGTACTCAGCTACTATGGCTTTATTTATCTTGCCTTAAGTGGTTTAAGGTCACCACTCTCCTCCTAGTGAGTGTTTTCTTCTCTCCTCCTAGTGAGTTTTTGCTTCTCTCTTCCTTGGGAGTGAATCACCATTACCATTGGAAATTGTACATGCAGAAGAAATCGAGGGCTATAGGAACCATGAAAACCCTTTATCGACATTCACGCTAAGGCTAAACTGTTCTCTGGCGGTAGCCTTTGCCAGAGAAGACGATACCGCTGGAAAACATAATACTCATTAATTGATTTCAACCCTTAATGCACATTAAGTGGGTCTTGATTATCAAGCGATTACAACTCGTCAATTGATTACAAACTTCAAAGCTTATCCAGTGGGCCTTGATTATCAGGCAGTTACAACTCATCAATTATTTACAATCTTTAAAGCTCATCAAATGGGACTTGATTATCAAGAGGATACAACTCATCAATTGATTTCAACCCTTAATGCACATCAAACGGGTCTTGATTATCAAGCGATTACAACTCATCAATTGATTTCAACCCTTAATGCACATCAAACGGGTCTTGATTATCAAGCGATTACAACTCATCAATTGATTTCAACCCTTAATGCACATCAAGTGGGTCTCGATTATCAAGCGGTTACAACTCATCAATTACTTTAAACCCTTAATGTATGTGGGTCTTGATTATCAAGCGTTTACAACTCATCAATTGATTACAAAATTCAAAGCTCATGAAGTTAGTCTTCATTATCAAACAGTTACAATTCATCAATTGATTTCAACCTTTAATGCACATGAAGTGGGTCTTGTTTTCTTCTTTTTTATTGAATGCGATTTTCTTTACTTCCATGGGGAGCAAATGGTGTAGTCCATTCCCTTGCTAGGAAGGCCCTATCATTAGTGTGTATGATGGTTTGACCTAATTCCACTTCTTGGCTTCATTATTTGTGTGTAAATGAAGCATTGGCTACTACACACTCTTATCTTCAATAGATTTCTGATTTACCAAAAAAAATAAAAATGTGGTTCTTAGTCAATGGTTGGATAAGCTTATGACACAAAATGTATCCTATGCTTACAAAGTCCCCAAATATTATAATCTTATTTGTCATATATTGTATGCTGATGAAACTTTGGTCTGTAAAACAAATGGAATACTCAGATGATAATATTATGAAGATTATTAAAGGTTTTTTTGGGCAAAAGTGGAACCCATATAGATGCAGCTTCTATATTTTCAGAAAAGGTCTCACATAATAGAGTTTAGATACTTAAATCTTTTTTCAAAACCAGGTTCCATTCATTTATCTTGGAGTGGTGGACTAGCTTGCTAATTTGTCCTGTGAGTCTACTGGTAAGACTTTTTTTTTTCTTTCTTACAGGTCAGATTATTCCTAGGCAGCTTTTTTTGGCTAAAGATCAGCAACGTATGTATTATGAATATAAGTGAAAAAATTACAAAATCATCCAAGAAGATTGTAGAAGTAAAACAGTCACAATGACTTGCCCTAAAACTTCAAGTGAAATAGAGGGTCAGTCCCGAACACCAACCACACGAAAACTGATTAGAATCTGTAATATGGGTGGCCCAATGCTTCCCATACGATTGCCTAGGCTATAAAATTTGGGGCTGTGGTCCAGGTGCTTGACTCTTTAAGTGTCGCTGCCTTTTTGGCTAGTGCATCAGCTATAGTATTTACTTCTCGAAAACAATGAGTTATTTGCCACTAAATGGAGTCTAGATAGTCTACGATCGCCCACCAATGTTGCAGACAGTGCCAGGGTAACTTGGCTGAACGAATGGAGGAGACCACTGATGCAGAATAGCATTCCACCCATAGATGGCTAATTTGTAGTTCCTTAGCTTCCTTAATCCCCTCAAAGAAGGCTGCCAATTCCGCTTTAAAATTCATCCCCACTCCTTGGTAGGTAGCAAGACTTCTGATTGGGGTGCCAAGATGATTTCGAAAGATCCCCCCTGCACTAGAATATTCCAGATTTCCCAAGGATGATCCATCGATATTTAGCTTTAACCAGCTTGATGGGGGTTGCCACCACCATACCTCCATAATTGAATGTGCCGGCGGTTTAGAAATCGTAACATGGAATCTTCTGGCCAATATCAGGTCATGGACTGATTTCACATGGACTTCTTTGATGCGTGAGCAATCTGTAACCTCTCTTAGGCAACGCTTCACAACTTGCATTGGTGGTCCTCTGAGATTGTCATATCTTCTTCTGTTGCGTTCAAACCAGAGTTGTTGACACCCAACAATTAGTAGCACCCCCCATACACCTTTTAAGGGGGCTATCTTGTATTTCCTCCGCCACCACGAGAAGAGAAGCTCCATAGAAGGGAACCTATTCCAACATTCATTAAAGTAATAGAGTATCTCTCTCCATACCTGACTCGAGAAAGGACATTCTGTGAAGATGTGTGAACTTGACTCACAGTCCGCATGGCACAGCTCACATCTCGAAACTAGTGGAACGACTTTGTGACTCACCTTCTCATCGGTTGGGAGTGCCCCATGCATTAGTCGCCATCCAAACAAAGAGCTGCGGGGGTGTATCCCTGAGTTTGAGTGAGCCCAAACCCGCATATCCTCCCTTGCCGAAGCCGTGATTCCAAGGCCTTGAATCAGTGTGAAGGCGCTTTGAAGTGCAGTAGCCGAGACTTGAGGGAAAGTCCATTTATCTTCTTCTAAGAAATCTGAGACTTTGGCAGCCAGATTGCGTGGAATCTCGTTGGGCTTTAACAGGTCTTCAACACTCTGTTCACCTACCCACTTATCATACTAGAACCGTATTGAGGTTCCATCATCTACGACCCATCGTTCCGCAGATTGTACAAAACCCCACACCCTTCTAAGGCCCGACAGCACTGACAATGCTCCCACCAATCTCCTTAGACTTCCATCCTTCTTCATGAACCTCCCTCGCAAAAAGATTGCGAAATTTGTATTTGCCGTCTTGAGTGACCATGCCAGCTTCCCAAGCAGCGCCATGTTTACCTCCCGTAGACGACGAATTCCAAGACCCCCTTCTTTCTTGGGCTTGCAAAGTCGGTCCCTTCTTTCCTAGGCAGCTTAGTTGTATTATTCAGGAGGATAAAGCTAGTCTCCCAATTTTCAGATTTTATTGTTTGGTGTGTGTTAGTGAGGTTCTCATTTCGGGTTTGGGGTAAGGCGGCCCGGTTAAGTCCCCCCCATATATTATTTGTTTCAATTATTTTTTAATAATAATTTAGGGGCTAGCCTGGGTCCCAGGTAAAATTCAGATTAAGAAAAAAAATTCATTTCAAAAAAGAATATTATAATCATATGGACATGGTTCTCGAGAATTCGAGTGGATTGAAACCCAAATTAGTTTTTCCACTAGTAAGTTGATTTTTACAAAATCATGTGTTGTTAACCTGCCGAGGAGGAAGGACTTCATTGCATAGCTTGAAGGAGATGCATAAGAGCTCACTTCATTCAAAGCTCTAGAAGACAGTTGTACTGATTGAACATACTAGATTTTCTTTGCCATTCTACTTGGATGGTGAGGGAGGTCATCATCAGTTTTCAAGAATAATGGGTGGGCAAAGCTTCAATCCTTTGATTAATTTGTTTGATTATGTGGTTGATGATGCAATGAGGGTGCTCTGTGGCTAGTAATGAGAGGGGAGTTCATTCCTACATCGGTCTGATAGTTCTGGACACAGAATTTTGTCTCATAAAAAAAGGTCTGCCAATTATGGAAGGAGTCATATAGAATCCCATTGGAAATTTTTGTGACCGGCAACTTTTGGGAAAAATTAGGGTGTTACTAATAAAATTACCAAAATATCCTTGTGTTTACTTAGCCACCAAACCTACTCAAATTTAGCCCAAAATACTAAGGTAGGTTTGTTTATCATTCCAAACTCAAGCCTACAGTTTCGTTTGGCCATTATTTAATGTGAATCACTTTTTTGCGGTCACAAAATTGTTAAAATCCCGTAAAGTGCTACTTCGATTCTCAACCTGCTTCAAATGATCCCAAAATTTTCATTCCAATGTGTTTCATCATTTTAAACCAAATACTAAAATTTGGGGAAAATTTGGTATGATTTAGCTAGCTTATTATCCAATTTACTTTTCTGGAGAACCTTGAACTTCAAGCCCATTTTGGAACATTCTATTGGCCAAATCTGAACCCTACTCTTCCATCGTCATTTATTTCATCTTAATACCTTTCAAACAACACAACAATCTCAAAAATTGGACCAATGGATCATGATCGAAAGTTTGGCGTACAAAACAACCAAAATACACAATTTTGACCAATGTGCCAGTGCTACTTGGCACTGCAACTACGGTACTGTAGTGAGGTGGTCCCTACAATACCGCAAGGCATTTTTTGTTTTTTTGAGGAGGCCATTGTCCCTACTTCCAAGCCCTGCATTTACGCTTCCAGTCTTCCTCTCTTTTCTTTTTTTCCAACATAGCCGAACTGCTGCCGTAATTTCGTCACCAATGCAAAGAAAAATACTTACAAAGAAACAAGGAGTGGGAAGAAACTTAGTGAGGTTCCCCCTCTTTCATATACAATTAAAACGAGTGAAAGCTAAGAGCCTTGAAGGTTTGGGAAGAAACTTAATGAGGTTATTCTTCAGATCTTCTTCCCGTACCCACAAGACATAGTACTTGAGATTCCTGTTGACTCCAGAACTGTGTTGGTAGATTCCTGTTGTGATAATGTGTTGCTTAATATTCATGATTCCAATCAGTTACAAGAGATGGTATATAAATACAAGGGAACCCATTAGGGTTAGAATCCTATATGAGATATCATATATGTGATAACGATGGAAGGTTGCTATATCCTACATGTGATAACAATGGAAGGTTTCTATTATCACGTGTGGTTGATGATGGTAAGAGATCTATACACATAAGGAAACTGAGGAGATCCAATATAGCGCGTTACTGGAATGGTAACGACTATATTGGTCAATACACCCCCTCAAGATGAAGAGTCCGAGCAGTGGATCTTTAGCTTGTCTCGCATGAATTGGAAGCGCTCCTTGGGCAAAGCCTTGGTCAATGCATCTGCTATTTGGTCCGTGGTGGAGATGAACTGAACTTGAAGTTGTTTCTGGGCAACACGTTCACGAACAAAGTGGAAGTCGATTTCCACATGCTTGGTTCTAGCATGGAAAACTGGATTCGCTGATAGGTATGTGCCGTCAATATTGTCACACCATAATATGGGTGTTGTAGTTTGAGGGAGGCCAAGTTCCTTGAACAGGGATTGAAGCCAAATAAGTTCAGCCGCAGCATCGGCTAGGGCCTTGTACTCAGATTCAGTAGAAGAATGAGACACTGTCTTTTGCTTGCAAGAGTTCCAGGAAATTAGGTTTGGATCCAAAAGGATTGCCTAACCTCTTGTGGAACGCCGGTCATTGGGGCTGCCAGCCCAGTCTGCATCGGTGAATGCTTGAAGAGTGAATGAAGATGACCGACCAAATAGAAGACCAGACGTAGAGGTTCCTTTCCGGTAACGAAAAAATGCGCTTCACCAGACTCCAGTCATCAGCCGTGGGAGCATGCATTGTTTGACAGGTGCAATTGACCGCAAACGCGACATCTGTACGGGTCAATGTAACATACTGGAGCGCTCCCACAATGAAGCAATAGTGACTGGGATCAGTGAAAGCTTCACCCCTGTGTGAGATGGCTTGATACTGGTAGCCATGGGAGTCAATATGGGCTTACAATCAAACATTCCAGCCTGCTGGAACAAATTATTGATATATCTCGTTTGAGTTAGAAGCAGACCATTGCATTGAGGGGTGACCTCAACACCTAAGAAGAAATGCAATGGCCCTAGATCCTTGATTGAGAATTCAGCTGCCAATCTGGATAGCAATGCCTGCACCTGTGAAGAAGAGTTTCCAGTAACCAATATATCATCCACATAGATTAGAACATACATAATGGAGGGTCCAGGACGAAAAATAAATAGAGAAGTGTTCGTCTTAGAAGCAGTAAACCCAAAAGCTAGCAGAAAAGTGGTCAATCGATGAAACCAAGCCCGAGGGGCCTGTTTGAGACCATATAAAGATCGATGTAGGCGACAAACATGATTGGGCTTAGACTTATCCTCAAAACCAGGTGGTTGCACCATATATACTTCTTCATTGAGTTCCCCGTGGAGGAATGCATTCTGTACATCCAACTGGCGGATGGGCCATCCATTAGAGACAGCAAGAGCAATAACAGTCTGAATAGTAGGTTGTTTGGCAACAAGACTGAATGTCTCACTGTAGTCAACACCCTCCTATTGATGAAATTCTTTAGCAATTAAACGCGCTTTGTAGCGCTCAAGAGAGCCATCAGCCTTGCGTTTCACATGGTACACCCACTTGCAGCCCAGGAGGTTCATAGAAGGGGAGTGGGGAACCAAGGACCAAGTACCGTTGCGGAGACGAGCATTAAACTCCTTTGCCATTGCAGTCTGCCATTCTGGAAATTTCACCACCTAAGAAAAACAAGTAGGGTTAGTGGGGGGGGAGGGTTACGGTCAAGGCAGTGGTATGATGGTTGGGTATAGGTTGGGTGACTTGGTAGAGGTCCACAAGGGTCCTGGTTCGGGTTGGTTGGGAAGATGGGGACCCGGATGGAGCATGGTGTAAAGGTAGGGGTGATGGGGGTAATGAAGACCGGATTGGCGATGGTGATAGCGGTGGAGAAGTGGTGGGGGAATGAGAGGGTAAGGCTATAGGTTAGGGAAGGTAAGGCTACAGGTGGTGGTCAGGCAGGTAGGGGGAGAGCGCGGGTAGGGGAAGAGGGTAGGACTGCAGGAGGTGGTAAGGCCACGGTTGGCGCACTCGCCCACGGTGGAGATAAAGGAGCAATGGGTGATGGTGCGGAAATTAAAGAAGAGGCAAAGGTGAATTCGTCCTTAGAGAAACGGACGTGGCAGACGTGACGAATGTGGTTGGTGGAATGATCAAGGCAACGATAGGCAAGGTGGTTGGGACTGTAACCTAGGAAAACACAGGGAGTGGAATGAAAATCAATTTTGTGAGTGTTGTATGGCCGAAGGTGAAGAAAACACAAGCATCCAAACACATGCAAATAAGAATAATCCAGTCGGCGATGAAATAGGAGCTGATAGGGAGACACATCATTGGAGACACGAGAGAGTAACTAGTTTATTAAAAACACTGCAGACTCAAAAGCATAGTGCCAGTAAATGCGTGGAACGGAGCTATGAGCAAGTAAAGAAAGTCCGATTTCCAATATGTGATGGTGGCGACGTTCAACCGCGCCCTGTTGCTCATGGGTGTGAGGAGCAGAGACACTGTGTGATATGCCAAGATTTAAAAAAAAAAGGAGATCGAGATCAAAATTCCCCTCCCCAATCCGTTTGGAGAGACTTGATTTTGCATAAAAATTTCTGTTCAACTAATTGTTGAAATTCCTTGCGTAAAGGGAAAACATCAGATTTACGAAGCATAGGATAAAACCAAATAAATTTTGAATAATCGTCCATGAAAATTACAAAATAACGATGATAGGTGGGGGAAGGGGTGGGGGATGGTCCCCAAACATCACTGTGAATTATATCCTACGGAAATAAACTATGAGATAAAGTCTCTCCTAAGGACTGACGACATGACTTTCCAAGCTGATAGGCAGAACATAACGAACTCAGTCTAGAAGATCGTCACAATAAATTAAATTCACGAACAATACGATGAAGCAGTTGGGAATGAGGATGCCCGAGACGACGATGCCAGCCATCAAGTGACGTGCGGGAGGTGAGGAATGCAGTAGGAGGAGGACCCAAAGAGGGAGGCACTATGTACAGGCCTCCATCACTTGGACCGGACATAATTATGAATTTGGTTCTCTGATCCTTCACAAAGAAATAAGAGGGGTGAAACTCAAAATAGACATCATTATCCTTAGCAAAACGATTAACAGAAAGCAAGGATTTTGAAATCGAAGGAACATGGAGAACATTAGATAAAAGTAAACAACGATCAGAAGAGAGAAAAGAAAGAGAACCATAGCTAATATTTGAAATAGGGATACCCTTACCATGCCTAACTTGTAAAGTGTCTGAACCTGTGTATGGATCGTAGGTAGACAAGGATTGAATGCCCAGTGTGACGTGGTGAGTTGCTCCGATATCTGGGTACCAGGTGAGGTGAGACGATGGGGGGTAAGATGGAGGGGGTAGTAGGGGAGGTTAGTCAGAGGATGGGTATTGGGTGTAGTGAGCAGTGAAGCTGGAAGGTGGCTGATAATGAAATGAAGGTTGGGGGCGGTAGGACTATTGGCTAGGGTTTTTAGGTTTAAAGAAGCATTGGGAGGTGTCATGGGTGTCACGGTTGCACTAGTGACACCACAAGCAGTTGTTGTACTAACGGGCACCACCACAGTTGGAGCGTCCATGGTCCCCACGCCCACGGTAGGGAACCCCACCCCCACAGTTGGAAGTAGATCTTGAGTCAGGGGTGGGAGTAGTATGTTGCACAGTGTTTGCCGATGGAGAGCTGATGGACTTTGAAGAATCAGTAATGGAGAGCTTGGTAAGCCGGGTACTTGGAAGAAATTTATGGCTCAATAGCATTGAATGCAAGTCATCATTTGTGATGGCTGTGATGCAGGTGAGAAGAGAAGAGACAATATCAGTGAACTCAGGCTTGAGACCACGAAATACGTGCATGTTAAAGGCACTGGGATGAAGGGGTTGGCCAGTCGCACTTAATTCCTCAGAGATGGACTTGGCATGGCTGAGAAAAGTAGACATAGATTCGTCCGGCTATTGTTGGAGATCTTGCATGGCCATGGTGAGTGACATAAGTCGACTCTCAGAAGGAGAGGAGTAGGTAGTGTGCAGGGAGTCCAAGATGTCCTTACTTGTGCGCTTACCAAGAACCACTGGGAATACCTCTTCAGACAGTGAGGTGATAAGTAGGCTACGGATTAAGAAGTCCTGGCGACGCCATTGAAGAGCAACATCTGGATCTGCCGGACAAGGGTGCATGGGAACCATCAAGGTATCCAAACAACCCTTGACCAGCAAGGAACGGTTCAAGTTGTGTGCGCTAAAAGAGATAGTTCTTGGAGGTGAGTTTCACTGAGATGTAATGGTGCACATGATGCAGAGAGGGGGATCCAATAGGTGTGGGAGAGGTGGAAGGCAAAACACTGCCAGAGGATACATCCTCAAGAGCACCATCGTCGGGCATGGTTGTAGGAAACCAGATGAAGAAGGAAGAACAAAAGAAGAGAAAAAAAAAAGGGACAAGGGCGCTCGTTTGAGCTTATGCGGCTTTGATTACCATGTTGTGATAATGTGTTGCTTAATATTCATGATTCCAATCAGTTACAAGAGATGGTATATAAATACAAGGGAACCCATTTGGGTTAGAATCCTATATGAGATATCCTACATGTGATAACGATGGAAGGTTGCTATATCCTACATGTGATAATAATGGAAGGTTTCTATTATCACATGTGGTTGATGGTGGTAAGAGATCTATACACATAAGGAAATTGAGGAGATCCAATATAGCACCTTACTGGAATGGTAACGAATATATTGGTGAATAATTCCAATGCAGCTTAAGAACTGGCAAAAGCCCCCACACTTTCGAAAAGAACCTAAAGAAAACCCAAGCCATGTATATACACTTTTATGCATAATACATAACAAATAATTATATGGGAGAGGGTTGGGTACACCACCCGCTTTCCACAAGCTAGCTGCATGCACAAATAAAGAGGGTAGGATGGGGTGAGGAGAGAGACAGACACATCGTTGGGCAGCTTGATGGAGTGCCTAGCTTTTTCCATAATCATATATTGTGTAGGGATGATAATTTATTACCAAATGTGAACACTAGTGTAGATGGCTATTTTGAGGACAGCCAAGCACAACTCGATTTTTCTTGTGGGCTAAAATAATTTTGTTTGTTTTCAGGCTAGGCTCTAAAAGGTAAAACCTAAGGTCATGTTGGGCCATAGCTCAGCATGCCTACAGGTCCATGGATTGGGTTAAGGCTTCCCTCCAGCCCACTTCTAACTCTTAGGAAAGAAAGGTAACTAAAAAAGAAGTAGAACTTGTTAGCATTCTTTGAGTAACTTGGAGCAAGTAAGGAGGAAGAATTTCAAATGCTACTCCTATTTAGTTCCAAAGTCAAGACCTATATGATTGCATATTAAGGAGTGACGAGGGATTAGAAAAGCTATGGGGTGTGTACCTAATATCATTCTATTGCGTCAAGAAACCGTCAAGGGGATCCTCTTGCAAGGTAACCTGCACAGAGGAACAGAATAAGTATAAGAGAGAGCCGGTCTTTTTCGGTGGGGGACTCTCCAATGCTTAAGTTAGATTTCTCTAGTAGCAGATAAAATAATAGTAGTCAAGATGTCCTCTATTATGGTTTATACCTGAATATTTATATAGTGTAGGTTGTAGGCAAAGGCGATTTATGAAGAGTCCCATTGATATAGTGTTCTATCCATGGTAGGAGAGTCAATCGTGGAGTCCCCTTGGGGGAGTGACTCCTAATTAATAGGAGTCATGGGCATTCCTCTTGTATTTTCCTTATAGAAGTGTGTCACTAACCATCAACGATAAGTTCGGAGTGGATTGATCCACTTCCCACGTGGTGGATTATGCCATTTTATAATCAAACTTCTAGCTAGAGCAGGTGTAGGTGTGGCCCGATGAGCTTTATATTCGTCAGCCATTCCTGGCTATAATGACCTGGCATGATGCCTTTGGGTGGCTATATTTTGGTTTATCATAAAGTCCCCACTCCGGCAGAGCCATTAGGGTTAGTCGGAGTAGAAGCTACGTGCTTTGTCTGCCCTAATAAGTTTCGCTCTGTAGTAGTGCTAGTTTGAGTCTCACATTCAACCGTGCGGTATTGAACACCATGTTTTCGACCGATCAACACTGTGATCTGCACTCCCGATCGAGTAACAACGTAATGTTTGCTTTCGATCGACACTTTTAAATGAGCATCCAAGCGCTTAGAGAAGTGGCATGTTCCTTGCCTGTGCTCGACTGAGCGATAACTCTTTATCTCTTGTGCTCTCAACCCACACTCCCGAGTGAGCATCCATGTGCTCTGAGCGATGACGTGTTCCCCGCTCTCGATCAAGCGGTAATTATTTTACTTGCATGGTGCATGGTTGAATGTGTTGTTGTGAATCCTGGTTGTTAGTCCATGGTAATGAGTCATAATGCTATGGTGACATGTTCTTACTGTCACTTCAACGACATCAATGACGTCATGTGTATGGATGTCCATGTGCTTAATGGGAGAATGGGCATCTACCGATCAGCCAACTTACGACATAATGTCGCTATATGTCCATGTAATGGGGGTAGGACAAGGTGACAAGGTGAAAAGACATCTTTTTATTTCAAATTTTTGTCCTTTCATGTGTGGGTCGATTCATTTTTAGGGTGCAAATTTTTTGGGGCATTTATTGCCTTCGATTTTTAATGCAAAAATTCCCACATCCTTATAAGTCTCCTTCTTTCTTTCTTCCTCTTCTCAGTCGCCTTCAAGCTCTTAGTCTTCTTTGTAACTTCTTTGTTTTCTTTGCAAGTGGGCTGAGTTCAGCATTTTTTGCATACTAGTGCTCTTTGTGGCATCTCTGGAGATGTCGCCTTGAGTTACCTTGCTTCCGCTGCCTCACCTCTCCTTCCCTTGCGAGTTTCAGCAACCAGTAAGGCGTCAATCTTGTTGTTTCTAATTCTTCGTTTCTCTTTTTTCTTTTCAACAACTTTTTCTTTCCTTTTGGGTTTTTTCTTCTATATGTTGTTGATTTAAAGTCCCTCATTCCCAGTGTAAATGGCCTCTTCCAGTCGAACCCACCGGCTCAGGCGGCACTGATTGCCTCTACCAACAAGTTAGTTTTTCCTGGTGAGGGTATGATCCCTCCCAGGGATCCCAACGCTACCATCCCTACGTTTGGGGATGTACTATACCCTCTGGGACTAGCGGTGCCTATTGATGTGGCTGACTTGGCTATGCTAGGTACTGTCAAGGGGATTGGCCCTGCCTTTGTGATCAATCCTGGTTAGGTAGTCATGCAAGTTCTTATACCTAGAATGGCATGACATCGCACTATATGAGGCCTATTGCTGTTGAGAGGATCTCACCGAGTGACTGGAATTTACACAAGAGATCAATGAGACTATTTGAGACTGGGTCTATAAGGAGAAGAGGACTGCTGTCGAGTGGTCTATTAGGCAAATTCAAAAGCTCCTCTACTCGTCGCCGATTTGCTTTTGAGAACTCTGTCGCAGGTGCTCGGTTTATTTATGATGCGGTACGGGCTAGGTTACTTAACTTTGACTAGGTCGGCATTTCTCTTCCCTTACCCTAGTTTCATGATGAGCAGCCTTCCTAGTGATCCAAACTGTAATCCTGAAGTGTACTTGCTTCTATTTTAGTGAAGAAATTTCTTTTTTGCCTTTTATACCATGTGAATTCCTTTACACCAACGTAGTTGGTCGATTAGAGTTTTTTGTTCTCGAATGAAATCTTTGGTGTCGATTGGTGTTGGTTTCAGCCGGTCTCATAGGCAAGGATATTGCAGTTGCTTAAGGAATGAGGTCCTTAGTTTCAGTCTCTCCTTCAAAGATTCAAATGTGTGTTGGTACTCTTCCTTCCAAACAAAGTCCTTGGGGTGCCTCAAGTTCTTCAGTGTTTTGAAGAAGGGTAGACACTTATCTCCTGCTCGAGAGATGAACCTAGTTAACGCAGCTACTCTGACGTTTAGTCTTGATACTCTTGACTAGCATATCATCAATGTATACCTCCATATTTCTCCCTATTTGGCCTTTGAACATCTTGTTTACCATTCTCTGGTAAGTTGCTCCTGTATTCTTCAGCCTGAATGACATCATTTTGTAGCAGTAATTTTCCTAGTCGGTTCTGAATGCTGTGTAGGACTCATGCTCCTCGTTCATCATAATCTGACTGTAGCCTGAGTATGCATCAATGAAACTCAACATTTCATGGCCTGTTGTTGCATCTATGAGGAGGTCGTTACGAGGGAGTGGGTACTTATCTTTAGGGCAAGCCTTGTTAAGATCTGTGTAGTCCACACACATCCTCCACTTACCCTTCAGTTTTGAAACCATCACCACGTTTGCTAGCCAGGTGGGAAACTGTTCTTCCCTTATGAATCCCGAACGGCTCAATTTTTGGACTTCATCATTTATTGCCTCCTTTTGATCCATGGTGAAGTTCCTCCTTTTTTGCTGCATGGGCGTTCAGGTTAGATCAACATGAAGGGTGTGTACAACAATGTGTCTAGGGATTCTTGGCATGTCTTCCGCTAACCAGGCAAACATGTCCGCATTATTCCTCAGGAAAGAGGCCAACTGTTCCTTCTGTTCTTTGCTCAGCAGGGCCCTTATCTGAACCGTTCGACTACTTCTTCATCAAGGGGGATTTTTACTAGGTCGTCAACTCGTTCTCCCCTGCACTCCTTACCTCATCTCTGTTATCAGGGATCTCCATAGTCAATGCTACTCCCCTGCAGTTTCCCTTTGTTTGTTTGACAAAGGTGGCGTAGTCCTCGCGGAACTTATTCTGTTTCGTGTGGCACTCACTGATTCCGTTCTCTGTGGGGAATTTATTTGAAGATGCTTTGTTGATACCACCTCGCCCAACTTATTGAGGCATGTTTGTTCCAGAATCGCATTGAACGTTGATGCCACCTTCACCACCATAATGTAGGGGCTCCTTTCGAGTGTTACTGCCAGTTTACCTGACCCCTCTATAGGTGCTGCCGCCCCAGAGAATTCATACAAGGATCTTCTCATTTATTGTAATTGTTTGTTCGGGAATCCAAACTATTTGTATACGTCATAGGATAGCATATCCACCAATGCTCCTTTGTTTATGAGGATTCTGTGCATCTCCCGATTGGCCACTATCACTTGAATCACGATTAAATTATTGTGTGACCAGCTTATTTCGTCCATGTCATCGTCAGAAAAAGAGATTGCAAGAGTTACGTTTGCCCGCTTGTCATTTGCTTTTGCCAGCTAATGAAAGTGGCATGTGCCTTGGCCTTCCTTGCTGACTCTTGGCTTGGCCCCCCAAAAATAGTTAGAATGGGGTTTCCTGTTGCTTGACTTGATTCGGAGTCTGCTCGGCGGTAGCTGCCCCTTTTAGAAAACTGGGGAATGCACGACAGGTGAATTCTTTTGAACCTCCGTACAGAGTCATCACTGCGTTGATGTAGTTGTTATCATCATGCGGGTCTATCTTTCCATCATACCTTTCAAAGCTTGGTGGCTTAAATCCCATGAGGAGGTCAGCGTTCATGATCGCTACTGACAATGGGTGACCGCCCAACATGGAATGCCCTTTAGCGAGCGATCGTTGATTAAGGTTCTTTGGCTTATCATCTAATTCTTTCAACTTCTTTTTGATGTAATTCTCGACAGCTTGACTAATGGCTACTTGGTCAGGTAGTCGTCGAACCCGTTCCCCCACTTGTCTAGGGAGGGACCCCTGGTTAGCTGATTGTCTAACCCGATCCTCGTTTGACCTTGGGGGTAGGCCATCATCGGTGAATCGTTGAACCCCAATTTGCATTGTCTCCTTGATCTCCCGTCCATCGGGGATCCTGCTGTGATTGTCCCGCGCTTTGTCTTATGCGGTGAGTACATCTGGCTTCCGATGGGATCTCATTGCACCAAATGTACTCTAGGGACCTTTCGCTTTCAGAAGGGACTCTAGTTGGCCCCCGGCTACTGTGCGATCTCCCTCGTACTTTGGTAGGCAAATATCTTGTTCTTGCCACTGGGATAGTTATTGACTTGTGGTGTCAGGGGTGAGATGATCCCGCGTGGGTTTCTACCCTTCATTCATTCGGTGTAAGTAGTGGCAACACCTGCTGCTTCTGAACCAGTATTGGTGTTGGTTACTGCTATGCGAGCGCCGGTTGTGGTGCTGGTACAGTAGTTGGCTTTTGTTGCAGTGGGATGCGATAATTGCCATCTGCTGCATGATGAAGCCCCTAACTAATTCATTGGTTTGCTACATCTAAAGCTGCAAGTGCCATATATGGGCATTAGTAGCCCGTGCTAAAGGATCAAGAAATTGTGGGGGAGTTCTTTCGCACATTGTTGGTGGTGTGGTTTGATCTTGCCATTGGTAGAGAATTTAAGTGGGCTTGGAGAATCAGCCTGTCGTTCCCACAAACGACACCAATCTGTTACGTCCAGAAATCGTCAAGGGATCCTCCTGCAAGGTAGCCTACACAGAGGAACAAAATAAGCACAAGAGAGAGCCAGTCTTCTCCAGCGGGGGACTCTCCGATGCTTAAGTTAGATTTCTCTAGCAGTAGATAAAAGAATAGTAGTCAAGATGTCCTCTGTTATGGTTTATACCTAAATATATATAGTGTAGGTTGTAGGTAGAGGCGATTATGGAGAGTCTCATTGATGGAGTGTTCTATCCATGGTAGGACAGTCAATCGTGGAGTCCCCTTGGGGGAGTGACTCCTAATTAGTATGAGTCATGGGTGCTCGTCCTATAGTTTCCTTATAGGAGTGTGTCACTAACTGTCAGCAATAAGTTTGGAGTGGATTGATCCACTTCCCACGTGGTAGATTACATTGTTTTATAATCAAACTCCTAGCTAGAGCAGGTGTGGGTTTGGCTCGATGGGCATATATTCATCAGGCCATTCCTGGCTATGATGTCATGGCGTGACGCCATTGGGTGGTTATATTTAGGTATATAACATCCCTAGTGGAGTACCGGGTTTTATTGAATATACTTTTTATCCAAAGGCCCCCACACTTTTGAAAAGAATTGTGTCATTATGTATTATGCATTTATTTTGGAAGCAGAGGAAACAAATCCTCCGATTCATTTCCCAAATTAGAAAAGCTATGGGGGTGCATACGTAATATCATCTCCAATAGAGCGGCTTGAAGACATTCCAATTTCATTTTCTCCATATTTTTTCATATATTTTTTTTATGATTTCTGACCGATGGAGGCGTGTGGCTTAATTGAATTCACTTTTTATCCACATCCTTGAGTAGGATGTCGGAATGGTTTTGTTTACTCTCGACAAAATGAGGGGTCATACCTTTGACTTTACTCTACAATGTAGTCTCAGTCATACAGGGGCATTATGTAAACACCTCATTTTTTGACACCCTAGATGGCTTGCATGATTATGACAAGTAGGATCCCATGGACGTGATTTAGCCTTTTGAGTAGCTTTAGGGTCCCTTGCCCCTCTAGCATCATTTAGGTCCATTTTTCATATATCTGAGATAAATTAATTGAAATACCCTTGCTAGGGTTTGTCAGGTCCAAGCCGAGTTGTTTTTTTACCATGAATTAATCTTAATTTTTTTTTGGTATGAATTGTATTATTAATTTTAATTGTTTATGAAAAGGTAACCATGTAAGCCTCTTATTTTTCTTTGAAAAATTGATGTGCACATTGTTGGTAATACATGCTCTCACACACTCTTTCTCCTCCACGACATTCTATGATGAGCCTGGATCAGCTCCCCATCTGTGATGAGTATTTACTCTCCACATACAGTGGTAATTTGAAATGTGGCCAGGTCATAACTGGAAACCTACCCTCTCCTCCCCATGCTCTCACCACCTTCCTGAAACCCTCTGCCCCCTACGATAGCCCTCTCCCTTTGCTCTATTATCATCCTTTTGCTCCATCATCGCCCTCCCCTCCCTCTGCCTCACCACCATTTCTAGAACCCCATGTGATAGCCCCCCTCCTTTTCCTCCATCATTGCCCTCCACTCCCTCTGCTCTCACCACCCTTTTCGATTCCCCCTGCGATAGTTCCCTCCTTATTTTCCATCAGGCCCACCCTGTTAAGAAAACAATACCCAGAAATGGCAATTTGCAAAAGAAAAATGAAAGAGAAACAACACACAACACAAAAGATTTATGTGGTTCACCCTCAATATGGGAAGCTACATCCACAGCCAAGCAACAAAACGAATTTCACTATACCTTTGGAAATGTTACAAACCCTCAAATTGCACACTCTAACCTCTCAAAGAGATAAGGACACTTTATAGAAAATCCCTAACTCGAGAAAGTACAGAAATGCCCCTAGACCCAAAAATTGCCAAACCGGTTAGGGTCGGACCAAAACATAACATATTTTGAAATACATATCGTATTTGCTTTTTATGCCATCCGAGCTTGTTTCGAGGCCGAAACGACCCTTCGAAGATCCTATGAACCACTTTCTGAACCGAAATTAGGCTTCACCAATAACACACCCCTCCCTCTGTTCTCACTACCCTTCTTGAAACCCCAAGCAATAGCCCCCTCTTTCTACTCTATCATTGCTCTCCCTACCCTTTCTGGAACCCCATGTGATAGCCCCTCTCCTTCTGCTCCATCATCACCCTCCCCTCCCTCTGCTCTCACAGTTTACCCTTCCTGGAACCCCATGTGATAGCCTTCCTCCTTCGTCCTTCTGACTCACATAGCTAATGTTGAAGGCAGTTTCCCTTATATTTTCAATAGTAAGGTTGTTCTCAAATAATAATAATAATAATAATAATAATAAATAGATAAAAAATACAAAAAGAGACCTTTCGACTTTTGTTTGGATCCTTTGTTTCACTAAATGATGATATATTCATCTTTTTTTTATTGCCAAGAAAAGGAAGGAAGATTGGGGGGGGGGGGGGGCATACAAAAATTGTAGCCTTTTGGCTCACAAGAACTAACTCAAGACAGTCATGCTCAAAGAGTAGGAACTACATAACAACAAAGCAAATGCAAACAATGTTATAAAAAACTTCTGCCACATAATAGAAGTAAGTAGCCATCAGCTACTTCCCATGAATCCAAGTAGTGATATGTCCATCTTGGCTAACTTAGATCATGACTGAAGGATTATGTGGACAATATGTCCTCAAATTTAGAGTGCCAGCTTAGGTGACCATGTGGCAAAATAAGCATATACGATGGCATTCCCTTTATTTATTTAGATGTTGTATCTTAATTTTTATATTTCATTTTTAAACTCAACTACATAATTAATTAACTAGTTTTTTTTTTTGGTTAATAAGATTTATTAAGGAACCCAAAGGAATAAAGGGCCACCAACAAGGGGTGAACACAAATATAGATATCAAAAGGGGTTCATAAAGAAAGGCCTAAAGCGATATACAAGCAACAATAGAACATCAATAGCTAAAGAGTCAAGAAAGATGGAAGTTCCCGCAAAGAAGAGGGATGTGGAGATTTCAAGAGTGCACGATGTGGTGACGATTGTGGGGATTTTCCAGATAAGATTTCAAGAGTGTACGTTTGGTTAATCCAACTAGGCCTCCTAAGCCTAAAAAGAAAGGGACAAAAAATAAAAATAAAACAGAAAGCATGGGGATGCCCCCGATGGAAATTGAAGCAAGTTCTCCAGCTGGGTTGGAATTAATTGTTGATTTGGGGGGAGAAACATCTCTCAGTCCGATTTTGGAGGAGCATGGAAGCCAACCTTTACCCACCTCATTAAGCTCAATGGATGTTGAGATAATTGCCGTTTTGGGAGCTCCTTTGCAGGCTTCGCTGACTCATCTGCACTCTCAATCCAAGTTGGTGCAGGATGCACCAATCGATAACTCGAATGGGATCATGGTGACTACTACTCATAATGTGGATAATAGTGCTTTTGAAATCAATGGTCGGGAAGTATATGAATCTAATGATGCTTTTTTGGATCAGGAGAATCTTTCCTTAGCTTCTAAGAATTAAAGTGGGAGTTGGGTGATTCCTCCCATTCATCCCTATAATCCTAATGGGAAGAAGGTTAATTTTATATATAGGTGACTAGCTGTTTAGGTCTTATTATGTCCTTTGTTCCTCTTTGGGTGGTCTTTCTTCAGCTTAATTAGGTTGTAGGTTAGTCTGTTGTTTTGTTGTGGAGTTATTTTCCTTGTATTCTTCCGTGTTCTCCCCCCCCCCCCTCTTTTTGGGAGGGGAACGGGGGAGTTTCTTTGTGCTTCGTTAATATATTTTACATTTTCATCTAAAAAAAAAAAAAGAAATGTCCAACTTTCTATGAGCATCAAAGATGATGATTTTAATGATCTTAAGAGGAGAGTTGGTCTTAGGATTCTAAAGTCCCAAGCTCCTTTCCCTCCGTATGTGGTAGATGGAGGTACCAAACAAGAGCTTACCCAAAGGGTCCACACAAGATTTCTAAGGATCCAACGCCACTCCCGCTCAAAACTGAGTCTCCGCTTGCAACTTGGCCAACTAATTAGATATTTTTGTGCTGTTATAGATAACCTTGAATTTAATCCATTATATCAGTATAATTAAGGCTTTCAATCCATATTCACTAAATAATATGAGGTTACTCATAATTAATCTCAACAGCTGATACTTCTTAGACACATAAATGATTTTATTTCATATAAAACTTCAAATTTGTAAAGGATAAATGATAAATTGCCAACTAGCTAGCTAGTCCAGCCTTATTACCAAAAAGGAAAGGTAATCATTCAAAAAACCCTCACAATGAAATTCTGACAAGTAATCCTTTGAAAGTGTTATTGACATACCTATCCAAAAAATACAAAGAAAGTGTTATTGACATGTGAGTAACTTGGTTGATAGTGACACCACCTTCAACTTCTACCCCTATATAAAGCCTTCTTTCCTTATTCTCAAACATAGAAAGAGAAGAGTTTTTCTCTCCATCTACCAAGTGAGTTGGAACCCCATCCTTTTCTTTAGATTCGTTAATTCGTTCAGCTTCCTGGTTTTCCTTCTCATCCTTGAAATTTCTTAGCCTCAAAGGCCTCTGCCCACCCTGCCTATTATATAGATGTTGTCCTTGTGGCCTTCAGTTCAGTCTGAAGCCAAAAAGAGGCCATAGGCAAGGTGGGCAGAAAAGAATTAGAGGAATGTCTATTTGTTTTTTAAATAATATTTGCAAATTCTTTTCTTTTTTTTTTGTATGGGCTTGAAGCCTTGGATATAGCTGTTTATTATTATTATTATTATTATCATGGATATAGCTGCTTTGCTAATCTATCTATGGGGGAAGATACTAGTATGAAATGATTCTCAGTTTATTTTCCTTTCTTTTGCCCCTAAAATATTATAGATCAGATTTTTCTTTTGGTGTTTTTGGTAAAATGGGTCTTGATCCTAAAATTTTCTGTTCTTTATTTGAAAAAATATATTTTGCAACAAATCTCTCCCACTTGCCTGGATTTTCATTTGTTGGACTGGAGTTGTTATGATTTTTAGTTTTTTTTTTATTTTTATTGATTGATAAATCAATTTTATTAGCAAGAAACAACAAAAATAATTCCTGGTTTTTCTTTTCCTGCTTTATGTTTGGAAGCCAGGAAAAGAAAAGAAAAGAAAAGAAAAAAACATAAAAGATAAAAATTATGATGACAAAATGATTGATTTATGTATCTATCTCTCTCCTCATATTCAAATTTTTTTGAATTTTTTTTTTCTTTTCTTGGCTTCCAAACATAGCCTAAGGTTTTTATCCATTTCTCTATCTGTTTTTCTCTCCTCTTGTGTGGTTTTTTTTAATTTTTCTTTCTTATTGTGCTGAAGTTTTCCTAACGAATTTGATCTTCTTTTCAGCGTACAATTGTCCTGCGGTGAATCGAGAGGCAAGCGTCTTAACTTATATGTTTTTCTTCATTTATTTTGGTAAGATTCTGCAACTATCGTTTTCTTTTATGAGTTTTGAGTCTTATGGGTTTGCTTCTCTATTTTCCTTTTATTTTTGCATGTTTATAAACTTGTCGTTCTATTTAAGAGGACCCAAAAGATCTTCGTTGTCCGATGATGATGTCATCAATTCCATACATCTAAAATTTTTAGTACCCATGGAATATTCCTTGGCCGCTTTCTATTATTGTGAAATGGATTCTCTCATGCTAACTTTGGCAGAAAGTTCTCCGTGGAGAGTATAGAGTGCAGATCAGGTCCTCGTACAGCCGTTTGATCAGATAGAATCCACTACATGTGGGTCCCATAAAGTTAAGTGGATTCCATCTAAATGGTTGTGAGCTGTTCTTGTACATGAACGTGATCCTAGCTCCAGCTTTAGGACCTCATAGCCACCCGCATAGATTCCAAAAGGCCCACAGAGGGGGTAGTGGATTTCATATGGGTGGTAACGAGGTCCCAAGGACAGTCCTTGTACAAGGGCCTTCTCCGAACTTGAGAGTGTATTGCCCATGCTCAGGCACTCAGGGGGCAAAATGATTGTCCCGCCCCATGAAAAGCAGAAATCCCACCCCCATGGTGCGATACTTGTGTTCTCATTGACCTCGTGTGCACAGGACCACACTCCCTCGCAGAGAATATCAACCCATTAGTGTTATGTTTTACTCTCCCAAACAAAATTAGAAAGCTGTAACACGTGCCATTAATTTTTTTCCTGAATTTCCCTTATCCTCTTTCCTGGATTCTTTTATAGAAATTCAATTAATTTCTCCAATTAGTTTTATACCGGGCCAGCTCCCTCATCCTATTCCTGGATATTCTCCTGTTGAAGGTAGCTGGATCTCTCTCACAAATAGATTAATGCCTAATATGTAACTAATTAAGACATTTGATTTTGTTTATTGCCTAATAAGTCTTTAATTCATGAACATGAGCAGAAAATGAGTTCAAATAGGAAGCGGAAAGGAAAAAGAGAAGAAAAAGATAGAGAGGAGCAAAGACAACCTGGGGATCAAGAGGTTGATAAGGAACAACAACAACAACAACAACCCAACAAAAGACGAAAACACCCTAGATATGGCTTTACTGATGAAGAGTTGTTCTGGGGACCTTGCCCTACTCAGAACAGTGTTCTAATGGAAGTTGACCCTTGGCTGAAGCCACAAAGGTATCTCTTCTCCAGCAAAATTGCTTTTACAAATTTATCTCAGATGATAGGCTTATATGATCCCTTACATTTAAAAAGCTACTGTTTCCCTCTCAACTACAGGGCAGATTACCAAGCAGCATTTAAAAAGCTATGGGAGGCAATTTTAACATTTCAATCTGAGACCAACAACTTCCACTGTGAAATAAAGAATAATAATAGATCAAGATTTAGCAATTCAGTTTATGAGAAGGGTGGCACATCCCACCTGCATCCACACCCAGAACTAACATTGGATCATCATCCATTAATGAATCAATCCATACCACCTACCTTCAATCAACTGATTAACAATCTGAGGAGCTCTCCTTCTCCTTTTCTACCACTTGGCCAGCAACCCATGAACAACCCCATTATAGTTTCATCTTCGGCTACTAATACAATGGGATCAGGGTCATCACAACAGCAAGTGCAGCAGGTATGAATATATATATATATATTAAAATTTACAGTGGAAAGCATTTTCTTCTTTTTTACTTTTTACTCTTAAAAAGTAACAGGCATATAATAACAGACATCAAGCTTCAACAATCTCCACATTGGCTTGGATTTTGTAAAGCACCCATGAGGATAGCCAGTAGATGTCTTCATCCCCGTACTTGCATAAAGGTTGTACATGCATAAATGCATGCGCCCGCACCCTACCATAAAGGGGTGAATCCCTCACTCTCAATAGTCACTTACAGTAATCAAGTCCAAGCAATGCTTAAACTCCTCCCTAGTAACTGATTCGGTGAAAATATCTGTAGGAATGTAATTTGTATGAATTTTTTTTAAGTAAATGCTTGCTTCTGACATAAGCTCCCTAATTTTATGAAACCTCACATGAATGTGCATTGTCATTGTATGAAACACTTGATCTGTGCAAGATGAATGACACTCTGTCTGTCACAATATAATATCTTATCTTCTTGCAGCATACCCAACTCACTAACTAGAGCAGTCAACCAGATCCCCTCCTTGACAACCTTAATTGCTGCCATATGCTTTATACCTCTGTCGTGGACAAGGCAACTGTAGACTGAATCATTGCCTTCGGCAAAATAAGTCCACCTACTATGTGAATACATACCCCTTAGTAGACCCCTATCTATCTGAATTGCCGGCATAGTCAACATCAACATATCCAGCCAGTTCAGTGGAACTTCTCTTTCCGTTGAACATAATTCCAAGATCTATCGTATTGCTCAAGTATATGAAGATCTACTTGATTGCATTCCAATGCGCCTTTCCTGGATTACTCATGTATCAGTTAATAATGCAAACATCATACGATAAGTCTGACCTGCTACAAACCATAGCATACATGAGGCTCCTGCCTGCGCTGGCATAGGACACCATATAGGCATCTTCTCTATCTTCCCATCTGTAGTAAGACATTGTATTTTAGATAACTTGAAGTGGCTAGCCAATTGTATGCATACAAATCTAGCTTTTTCCATGTTGAAACGTTCCAGTACCTTTTCAATACACCTCTTATGAGTTATCCAAAGATTTTTTCCATTTCTATCTGTATGAATGGAGAGATGGATGAGTAATTTTATTTGGAGTGGGGAGACGCAGTCGGCCAGGTCCATCACGGTGAGGTGGGATGCTGTGTGTAAGCCTAGAAATGAGGGAGGTTTGGGTATTCGCGGGCTACGGGACATCAATCTAGCCCTCCTGGCGAAGTTGGGATGGTTCATTAAGACGGACAGTTCAGATCTAGCAGAGTTTTTGAGAGGGAGGTTTGTTCATTCGGATGGGTCGCTACGCAGGCTGAAGTCATCCTCCATTCTCTTTGGTTTGAGAAAGGTGTGGTCATTTGTGGATTAAGCGGAGCGTTGGATCATTGGGGACAGATCCTCCATCAAGTTCTGGTATGATCGTTGGGTGGGGGACAACAGAATTGTGGATCTTCTTGGGGACAATGTGCAAATTACTAGGAATTTGAGGGCCTATGTGGCGGATTTTATTCAAGAGGGAGCTGGTGTTTGCCGGGGGTATCTTCAGCCCCATTGGAAGCTGTTTGTAAGCAAATAAAGGAAATTAAACTACCAACGGTGATGAGGAAGGATAAGAGGATCTGGTCCTTGACGGAATCTGGTGTGTTTACTGTGAAATCAGCTTGGGAAGGGCTCAGACAGAAGGCGACTTTGAGAAGCTGGGTGGGGGTGGTGTGGTTGAAGGGACTGCAGCCTCGTGTCTCTACTTTTGGCTGGCAGTTGGCGTGGAACTGCCTGCCATTAGATGATCTTGTTAGGAGGCGGCAAGTGCCCTTGGTGTCTCGGTGTGACTTGTGTAGGAAAGCCCAAGAATCATTACACCATTTGTTTCTTGAGTGTGAGTTCAGTATGAACGTTTGGACTGAACTGCTTATGGGGTTTGACATAAGGTGGGGAGGCTTCCCCTTGATGGAGGAGATTTTCTCTTGGTGGAGGAGGAAGGCAAGGACGATACTTTTGCGAAAGGCATGGCTCCCTTTAGCGGTCCTGATTCCATACCAGTTATGGAGGGAACGGAACAGAAGGAGATTTGAGAATAGGGTTGGCTCACACAAGATGGTAATTAAGCAAGTGCTAGCGTCTCTGGCTGACTTCACTACTCTTACCCCTATAAATGTGAGGTCAGTACCTGAACTGCTGCTCTCAAGAGCTTTGCATTTGAAGGTAGTGCCATACTCGCAGCAAAGGATTATCGAACTTGGTGGGTCCTTCCCCGTCCAGGAGGGTGTCAAATTAAATATAGATGGCTGTTCTCTTGGGAATTCAGGGCATACAGGAGCGGGAGGCATTCTCCGTGATCATGTGGGTAACCCCATGAGATGTTTTGCGATCTATGCAGGTGTGGGATCAAATTTCTATGCAGAATTCGAAGCATTCTTTGTATGAATCCACCAGGCGATGTCCTTGCATGTTGTAAACCTATGGGTGGAATGCGGCTCTCTTGCAGTGGTGAGGTGCATAACGGACCAGCGTATTCCATGGATATTTCAACAAAGATGGAGGTACTACAAGAAGTACCTAGATAGCACCATGTGGAGGGTTACACACTACTTCAGGGATGTGAACACTGTGGCGGATAGGCTCGCAAATCATGCAGCTTCTTCTTCAACCAGCAATGTGTGGGACAGTCCCCCAAATTTTATAATGAGTGAAATTACGTGGGATGCCCTAAAGAAACCGAGATACAGATTCTTGTAATGTGTTATTTGGTTGGGTGCTGTCTACTGAAGGCTATGCCATAAGTGGACCAGCTATCTGACGTCTCTGTATTTCATTTGATTGGGTTGATGCTATAATATACCTCATCTGCTGATACTTAGCAAAAAAAAAATCTCCATACCTAGCATTTTCCACTTTGAAATGTTCCAACACCGACCTTTACAACATACATCTTCTGAGTTATCCAAAGTTTACCTACACTTCTCTCTATGAAACTCCATACCTAGAATTTTTCTTAGCAGCACCTAGGTCGCACATATCAAATTCAACACTCAACATAGATTTGAAAGAAATAATAACAAGTGTTTCTCCACAGCTTTGAGTATTCTTTCTACTGTAGCCCATGTTGTATGCTAATATTAAGTGTAAATTCTACTGATTATTACAGGAACAAGTCGTGGGCAATGAGAATCAAAGGAGGCCATCAACCGATAGGCAAATCGGGAACAATACCATCTCTACTATGGTAAGTTCTATATACATTGATGTCTCCAATTACCACATTGCCTATTGATTCAAAATAAAAATTTCTGATTATTACAAGAAGGATTGATGGGTAACGAGAATGGAAGAGTTCCCTCAATAAATCAAACAATAGGAATCAATCCCACGTTGCATCTCCATACCTAGAGTTTTTCCTAGCAGCACTTAGGTCATTCATGTCAAATTCAACACTCAACATAAATTTGAGAGCGACTATAACATGTGTATTTTCTACAGGAATGAGCATTCTTTCTGCGGTAGCCCATGTTGCATGCTAATATTAAGTGTAAATTCTATTGATTATTACAGGAAGGTGTCGTGGGCAATGAGAATCAAAGGAGGCCATCAATTAATAGGCGAATGGGGAACAATACCATCTCTACTATGGTAAGTTCTATATACATTCATGTTCCCAACTCCCACATTGCCTGTTGATTCTAAATAAAAAAATTTCTGATTATTACAGGAAGGAGTGAAGGATAACGAGAATGGAAGAGTGCCCTCAATAAATCAAAAAGTACTAATCAATCCCATCTCTACGGTAAGTAGTTGATCAACATTCATGCTGCATCTCCATACCTAGAATTTTTCTTAGCAGCACCTAGGTCATTCATATCAAATTAAACACTCAACATAGATTTGAGAGACATAATAACATGTGCATTTTTCACAGCAATGACCATTCTTTCTGCTGTAGCCCATGTTTCATGCTAATATTAAGTGCAAATTTTACCGGTTATTACAGGAAGGAGTCGTCGGCAATGAGAATCAAAGGTGGCCATCAATCAATAGGCAAATGGGGAACAATACCATATCTACTATGGTAAATTCTATACACATTCATGTCTCCAATTTCCACATTGCCTGTTGAATCTAAATAAAAATTTTCTGATTATTACAGCAAGGAGTGATGGGCAACGAGAATGAAAGAGTTCCCTCAATAAATCAAATAATAGATATCAATCCCATCTACACGGTAAGTAGTTGATCAACATTCTTGCTGCATCTCCATACCTAGAAATTTTCTTTGCAGCACCTATGTCATTCCTATCAAATTCAACACTCAACATAGATTTGAGAGATATAATAACATGTGCATTCTTCACAGCAATGAGCATTCTTTCTACTGTGCCCATGTTTCATGCTAATATTAAGTGTAAATTCTACCGATTATTACAGGAAGGAGTCATGGGCAATGAGAATCAAAGGAGGTCGTCAACCGAAAGGCAAATGGGGAACAATACCATCTCTACTATAGTAAGTTCTATATACATTCATGTCTCCAATTTCCATATTGTGTGTTGATTTTAAATAAAAATTATCTGATTATTACAGCAAGGAGTGATGGGTAGCGAGAATGGAAGACCTCCCTCAATAAATCAAACAATTGGAATCAATCCCATCTCTAAGGTAAGTAATTGAGTTGATCAACATTCATGTTGCTGACGGTTATGTTGTATTTAGAGTCTAAGTAGAAATTCTTCATTTTGTTACAGCGACGATTTGTGCGTAATAATAATCGAAAGTGGTCATCATTGGAAAAACAAAAGGGCCCAATGGTATGTATAAATGAAGGATGGCCTTCATGCCTCTAATACCTGCATTGCTTGTTGGCACTGATGAATGGAACTTTGTTCTAATCGTTACAGCAAGAAGTGGACAGTGATGACGATAACGATAATCAGAGAAGCCTTCCAACAGATCGGCTATTGGGAACTAATCCCTTCTCTTCTACAGTAAGTAAATAAGATTGTATTATTCATGTTTTTAAATTCTCATGTTGCATTTTGATGCTAATTAAATTCCTATTACAGCAAGAAGTTGTGGGTAACGATAATGGGAGGCCACCACAAACAAATCAGCAAACGGAAAGCAATCCCAAATATTTTCTGGTACTAAAATTATCAATAATTAGAAAACTTTTAGTTATAGCTTTTAGTCTTGGTGTGGTGTTGTTGTCCATGGATTCTAATTTGACAATTAATGACAATGACAGCGAGGAGCCCGCCGGCGTCCTATAATTCCAATTTTGATAAAAAAGTATCGCGAGATGGGATTCATTAGTGACTCTCCTACGGTACATTCTTGTCTTTTATATACTAATACAAATATGGAGAAATGTGAAAAAATTATGTAAATTTTCCCATTTTAATAAATCTAAAAATATCTAACCAGTAAAAAACTATTGTCAAAATAACTACAGGAGTTGAGTGTAGAGGATCTACCATTGGTGATCCCGGAGCAAACAAATGAGCATGGAGGAACCAATATTATTCCCTCAATGGTATACAATTACCTTCATGCTGTTAATAATTTTGTAATTATTTCATGATTCTCTAGCTTATTGTAGGATTTAAGATTTTGATTTTTTATAGTCATTATTATAATAGGGGGTTTCCGGCAAACAACCACTCTCAACAAGCCAACAATTAAGAAATCATCAGATGGACACCAATGGAAACTTCTCTATGGCATGTAAAAATGGATATTGCATCCATCCTATAATATATTACTTTTATTTCATCTTCTGAATTTCATGGAGGAATTACAGATCTGAATTTTATAATCATGATGAATATAGGGACTATTTGGTGATCATGAAACTGGTATCCAACAGAAGGAAGCTTACTCTACGTGTTACTAAAGCTTTAATTGTGCAATATGAACTAAAAACTTTAAAATCAATGAAAATGTATTGGGTTCTGATACCTCTGAGGGATGAGGTGGGAGAGGTAAATTTCTTTGTTTTATTGGAGTGTCTAGCTTAGTCCAGTGTGACTTCTGTATATTCTTTTTTTTTTTTTTTTTTTTTTTTTTTGGTTCTTCTTAATACAGATGACCATTTAGCAATATATATATATATATATAATCACAATAACACTAGGAGAGGTGTCACCATAACACAAGGAGAAGAGAGAGCATTATCACATGTGATAATCACTTCAGAGTTTGAATCACTCTTAGAGTTTCACATATGGTAATGCTCGGTAAGTGATTTGTAAGAAGAGGTTGAATCCAAGTAGGACTCAATATGAACTGATACATCCCCTCAAGTGAAAGGGTCGGGACACCGAAGCTTTAACTTGTCGCGCATAAACTAGAAGCGAGCCATAGGGAGAGCCTTGGTGAGAACATCAGCGATCTGATCATTAGTGGAGATGAACTGGATGTGTAATTTCTGCTTGGCAACTTGGTCACGGACGAAGTGGAAATCAATTTCCAAATGCTTTGTACGGGCATGAAACACGGGATTGGCAGAAAGATAAGTAGCGCCAATGTTGTCACACCAAAGAATAGGAGGTGAGCGGAGAGAGAACCCAATCTCATCAAAGAGAGACTCGAACCAACTAAGTTTGGTAGCTACATCGGCAAGTGCTTTGTACTCAGACTTGGTAGAGGACCGGGTCACTGTCTTCTTCTTGCGAGAGGACTAGGAGATCAGTTTGTTGCCAAGAAAAATGGCATTGCCACCAGTGGACTTGCGATCATTGCTGCTGCCAGCCCAATTAGTGTCAGTGAAAGCCTGGAGAGAGGTACTAGACTGCTGACTAAGACGAAGGCCATGAGTAATAGTGCTCTTAAGATATCGCAATATGCATTTGACCATGGTCCATTGGTCCTCGATGGGGGAATGCATGTGTTGGAATGCTCGATTGACAGCAAAGGCAACATCGGGCTGGGTCAGAGTGATATACTGAAGGGTGCCGACCTTGGAGCGGAACTGCGTGGGATCTGAAAATGGTGCACCCCCTATGCAGGCAAAGTTCCAATATTGACGGGGAATGGAGCCATGAGCAAGGAGAGAGAGACCGGTTTCAACAATATGACGATGGTGACGCTCAACAGAACCTTGTTGTTCATGTGTGTGAGGACAGGACATGCCCAAACATCACTAAAAATAAGGTCCAAAGGAAATAAACTTCGAGAGCTAGTCTCCCTTAATGGCAAACGACTAGACTTGCCCAACTGATAGGCAGTACAAACTGAATTTAACCGTGTGGACTAACATGGAAGATTATTAATATGCAGCATATGATGAAGAAGTTGTTCATGTGGATGACCTAATCGATGATGTCAACCATTAAGAGAAGGCGTTCAACAACATAGGTAGAAGGAGAAGAGGAAGAGGAAGACAATAGTGTATATAAGCCACCATTACTTGGACCGGAGAGAAGTACCGCCTTGGTTGTTTGATCCTTGACAAGAAAAAAAGAGGGGTGACATTCAAAGAAAACATTGTTGTTTTGTTCAAATTTTTTAACGGAATGAAGAGGTTTATTAATGCTAGGAACATGTAAAATATCAGAAAGACGAAACGAAAGATCGGAATGGGAAGAGGGGAGGGAAGCATCACCAATAATAATAATAGGTAAACCCATACTATTACTAATATGGAGTTGATCACTGCCAGTGTAGCCGTCATAAGTGGAGAGGGAGCCAATGTTAGGCGTAACGTGGTGAGTAGCGTCGGTGTCTGGATACCAGGTTAAGGCAGTGGAAGGAGGAGGCGTGGGGAGAAGAGGAGGGTGAGTAATATAGGCAACAGGCTAAGTGGTGGGGACATAAGGTCGAGGAGATGAAGTAGGCGAATGAGGGGCAGGATGATGGAAAAGGTGTGCTTGGTCTTTGTAGTAGTAGGTTTAGGCAGTGTGATAAAGGCGATGACATATGGTGCACCATTGAGTGTTACCTTGGGATGAAGGGCGACCACCACTACAACTGCGACCACGCCTTCCACCACCACGGGAAGAACTTTGGTTGGCAGTAGCATTCCCGGGACCAGAAGAGGAACCACGATTGATGGAGTACGCAGAAGGAGAACCAGCTATTGGAGACGGGCAGCTTGTTGAATGATTGCAGAACTTCATGGCTTTGAAGAAGGCCATGTAAATCATTGAAGGAAGGGGCCTTTATCTTGGTGAGAAGAGAAGGAACGATGTCCTTCAATTCTGGACGAAGACCACGGTAAATATGGATGTTGAAGTCCTCTGGTGAGAGATTTTTCAGCTACTGTGAGTTCATCAGCTAGGGAGCAAGCACTATGAAGAAACAGATTCATCATGCCTCTGGTTTAATTCTATGAGTGCAAGGTTGAGAGAGAGAAGTCTGGTACTGGAGACAGAACCATATGAGACGTGAAGAGAGTCCCATAAATCCTTACTGGTTTGCTTACCAATAATCAATGGCATAACCTCTTCATACAGAGACGAAATCAGAAGACTAAGGATAATAGCATCCTGTTGTTTCCAAAGTGTAGCGGCAGTAAGGTCCTTAGGACAAGGAATTGAGTAATCAATGTAAACATACAGGCATTGGCCTGTGAGAAAGGGGATCAATTGAGATTTCCAGATGAGGAAATTCTTAAAGGTAAGTTTTAATGAGATATAGTGGTGTGCTGCTGGAAGAGAAGCGGTTGGAGCAGCAAGGATAATTGCAGCCGTAGCTTCTGGAATAGTCATGTTCGAGAGAGACGATGAAGAGATAATCGTTGAAATTGTGAAGAGAGGATCGTTGAAGTTGAAGAAGAAAGAGAGCAGCAAAGAGGCATGGGCCAGTATTGAATGATACACACTCTCGATCTCTCTCATGTTTCACATTTTTCACATGTGATATTGATTTATCATCACATGTGAATTCGTTCCTTGGGTTGCAAGTTCTAAATCTTTGTATTTTTGGAAATCAAATATTGCATGTAAGCCTACCTTATATAAGTCCAATGAGCTGATCTCTTCATGTAAACTCTATATATTCTCCAATTGGAGAACCCAATTCTAGTGTGGAATAATATCAATATCTTCAGACACATTATGGTATCCAGAGCCAATTAATCTCCAACAAGATTTTTTTCTTTGTTTGGGACATTTTATCTCTTCCTTCATGGGGGACGAAGTTCAATCCTCCACTGTTGTGCCTTCCACCACTCCACCACCTCTATCCTCTTCGTCTTCCCCCTTCTCCAATGCTCATCACTATATTTCCATTAAACTCACCTCTAAGAATTGTTATTTTGGCAAAATCAAGTTGAACCGTTTCTTGATGGCCAAAATTTGTTTGGTTATCTTGATGGAAGTACACCATGTCCTGAAGATCCTATTGCCTGAGCTCACTGGCGTCGTTAAGATTCTATGTTTCGAAGTCTTCTTCTTGCCTCCCTCTTTGAAGAAGTATTTTCGTTAGTTCTTGGCAAGAAAACAAGTCAGACTATTTGGGACACTTTATATACTGCTTTCTCTTCTCCGTCTGAGAGCAGGATTATGTCCTTGACCATGGCCTTCAAGACCTGACACAGAAACCTGATGAACCGGTCTCAGATTTTTTGTAACGTACTAAGATTATTGCTGCCGAAGTACGTGCTGCAGGCCATGCCTTGCGTCCCAGTGCCTTTAATCTTCATATTTTTCAGGGCCTGAGAACCAAATTTAAGTCCATGGTCTCCTCTCTTCTTACCAGGATTGATCCGATTGCTTATGTTGACCTGCATGCTATGCTCCTCAGCCATGAATTTCTTCATGGCTCCTCTCTGAAGAAACTTGCCCTTACTGATGCTACTTCTCCAACCAGTTCACCTACTGCCAATACAGTTCAACTTTTAGGTTCCTCCTCGGATTCTGGTTCTCAAGTTACTCAGCGTGGGGGTCGTGGCGGCCGTTTGGGCCTTGGCCGTGGTGGTCGCAGTCGTGGAGGTCCTTATGGTGGTTAATACCCTGGGCTATTTTGGTGTTCCATTTGTCGCCGCACTAATCATTCAACAGACTGATGCTATTTCCGTCAATAATCTAGTAACATCACCCAACCCCTACTCTACCAATCCAATAACCCACCACCCACAGTCCATTACACCTATCCCTCTTATGCTCCTTCTTCTTCCACTTTTGGCCATCCCAATCCACCAATGTTACCGACCCCCCATCCATCACCTGCCTTACTGTGGTATCCTGACACGGGGGCATCCCATCATGTAACCCTAGACATCCAACCCTTTTTTAGTTTGATGACTACATAGGGCTAGATCAATTGCACGTTGGTAATGGTAAGGGCTTACCAATCTCTCACATTGGTTACTCTTCCCTTCCTTCTCTCTCTTCTCGTTCTTTTCATTTAAATGATGTTCTTCATGTTCCTTCGATTTCTAAGCATCTTCTTTCTGTTTAGATATTTTTCTCCTGATAATAATGCTTATTTTGAATTTCACCCGTCTTATTTCCTTGTGAAGGATCAGATCACCAAGTCCACTCTACTGTCCGGACCGAGTAAAGGTGGTCTTTATGAACTTACTTCATCAAGCCGGCCTTTTGCTCACTCTACTGTTCGTTCCTCCATTAACATCTGACATTGTCGTTTAGGACACCCTAATGAGCGATTACTTCGTCATATGGTTAATAAAAATCATTTACCTTGCTTTTCATCACATTTTAATATTGTTTGTACGGCTTGTCAATTAGGTAAAGCCAGTCGTCTCTCTTTATCTGTTACAGACAGTCGAAGTTTATTTCCTTTGGATTTAATTTACAATGATGTGTGGGGTCCATCCCCTACACCCACTTTATATGGTCATAGATTCTATGTTATATTTATTGATGACAATACTAAATTCATACGGTTTTATCCTCTTGTTCACAAATCTGAGGCTTTCACAAATTTTCAGCAATTTCAAGCTCTTGTTGAGCGACAAATTGATAGGAAAATTAAGGCCATTCAAACGGATTGGGGTGGGGAGTTTCGAACTCTACCTACATTTTTCACAAACATTGGTGTTTCGTATAGGGTTTCCGCTCCCCATACCCATGAACAACAAGGGGCTGTTGAACACCATCATAGGCACATTGTCGAAATAGGGCTCTCCCTTCTTGCTCATGGGTCGATTCCTCAAATTTACTAGAATTTTGCATTTGAAACTGCCGTTTATTTGATCAATCGAATGCCTTCGACTGTTTCCCATGGTGTTTCCCCTTTTCAACTAGTTTCTCATAAATTATCGGATTATCATTTTCTTAAAGTGTTTGGTTGTTTATGTTTCCCTTATTTGCACCCATATAATAGGCATAAGATGGATTTTCGCACATTACCTTGTGTATTTCTAGGCTACAGCTCATCCCATACTGGTTATAGGTGCATTCACATTCCTTCTAATAGGATTTACATTGCCCGTCACGTTCGTTTTGATGAAAATTCTTTTCCCTTCTCCAACCCATTTCTGTGTCCTTCACAACCTTCCCCTTCTCTTTGTGCTTCCCCTTGGGCTGCTGCCCCTATTCGGCTCCCACCATTGGGCCATCCGCCACCGCCTGGTGTGCCCTCACCATTACCACCTCCACTTGATTGCTCACCCAATGTGACGACCACGGTACCTCCTCCCTCACCCTTGCTGTCACTATTAGCCTCTCCCATTGCCACACCCTTACCATCACTCTCACCTACAGTGACCCCACCATCTCCGCCTAGGCGCACTCACCTCATTAGTGATTTGTATGCCGCCACCTCCATGTCTACATCGCTGCCCTCTACATCTGTGCAGCCTCACCCACGACCTCTAAAGTTCCTGAGTGGCGCATTGCTATGGTAGAGGAGTATAATGCATTAATTAAAAATGGTACTTGGTCTTTGGTACCACGCCAACCACATATGAATCACAAAGGGTGCAAGTGGGTGTATCGCATTAAGCGGAAAGCGGATTGCTCTCTTGAGTGCTACAAAGCACGTCTTGTTGCATTTCACCAGCAGTATGGGATTGACTATGGTGAAACTTTCAGTCCAGTCATTAAACCAACTACTATTTATTGCGTTCTCTCAATAGTTGTCTCGCAAGGATGGTCATTCCACTAATTAGATGTCCGTAATGCCTTTCTCCATGGCCAGTTGGAAGAGGAGGTTTTCTTGTCTCAACCGCCCGGGTTCACTGACTCCAACCATTTGAACTATGTTTGTCGCCTTCATCGCTCCATTTATGTTCTTAAACAGGCACCTCGGGCTTGGTTTCGTCGGTTATCTGATTTACTTCTTCTTGGATTTCGTGGTTCCAAGACTGACACTTTACTTTTTATATGCACTCAGGGTGCCCATGTGTGCTACATTCTGATATATGTTGATGGCATTCTAGTTACTGGTAGCGACCCATCCATGATATCTTCTCTATTGCAGCAACTTTCTGGTGAATTTTCCCTCAATGATCTTGGGAATTTGCATTTTTTCCTTGGTGTCCAAGCTACCACTCATTCCAAGGGATTGCAATTGTCTCAATCTTGGTATATCTCTGACTTGTTGCGCCGCACTGGCATGATTGACTGCAAACCAGTGCACACTCCCATGGCTAGTACACAAAAGGCATTGGATGCAGGGAGTGGTCCCCTATGCAACCCTACTGAGTATCATTCGATTATGGGTGCTTTATAATATGTAACCCTTACTCGTCTGGATGTTGCATTTGACGTCAATCAGGCCTGCCAGTTTATGTATGCACCCACTTTTGAGCACTGGTAGATGGTGGAGCATATTCTCAGATATCTAAAACACACCTACTCTCATGGTTTGCTCATTGAACGCTCTGCTTCCCGTTCTTTGCAAGCCTTTTCTGATGTTGACTGGGCGGGTGACAATCTTGACCGAAAATCTACAGGTGGCTTCACCATTTTTCTATGCCCTAATCTTATATCCTGGACATCCTATAAGCAGAAAATGGAGGCAAGCTCTTAAACAGGCACCTCGGGCTTGGTTTCGTCAGTTATCTGATTTACTTCTTCTTGGATTTCGTGGTTCCAAGACTGACACTTTACTTTTTATATGCACTCAGGGTGCCCATGTGTGCTACATTCGATATATGTTGATGGCATTCTAGTTCTGGTAGCGACCCATCCATGATATCTTCTCTATTGCAAACAACTTTTCGGTGAATTTTCCCTCAATGATCTTGGGAATTTGCATTTTTCCTTGGTGTCCAAGCTACCACTCATTCCAAGGGATTGCAATTGTCTCAATCTTGGTATATCTCTGACTTGTTGTGCCGCACTGGCATGATTGACTGCAAACCAGTGCACACTCCCATGGCTAGTACACAAAAGGCATTGGATGTAGGGGGTGCTGCCCTATGCAACCCTACTGAGTATCATTCGATTATGGGTGCTTTGCAATATGTAACCCTTACTCATCTGGATGTTGCATTTGACGTCAATCAGGCCTGCCAGTTTATGTATGCACCCACTTTTGAGCACTGGTAGATGGTGGAGCGTATTCTCAGATATCTAAAACATACCTACTCTCATGGTTTGCTCATTGAACGCTCTGCTTCCCGTTCTTTGCAAGCCTTTTCTGATGTTGACTGGGTGGGTGACAATCTTGACCGAAAATCTACAGGTGGCTTCACCATTTTTCTATGCCCTAATCTTATATCCTGGACATCCTATAAGCAGAAAATGGTGGCAAGCTCTAAACAGGCACCTCGGGCTTGGTTTCGTCGGTTATCTGATTTACTTCTTCTTGGATTTCGTGGTTCCAAGACTGACACTTTACTTTTTATATGCACTTAGGGTGCCCATGTGTGCTACATTCTGATATATGTTGATGGCATTCTAGTTACTGTTAGCAACCCATCCATGATATCTTCTCTATTGCAGCAACTTTCTGGTGAATTTTCCCTCAATGATCTTGGGAATTTGCATTTTTTCCTTGGTGTCCAAGCTACCACTCATTCCAAGGGATTGCAATTGTCTCAATCTTGGTATATCTCTGACTTGTTATGCCGCACTGGCATGATTGACTGCAAACCAGTGCACACTCCCATGGCTAGTACACAAAAGGCATTGGATGCAGGGGGTGCTCCCCTATGCAACCCTACTGAGTATCATTCGATTATGGGTGCTTTGCAATATGTAACCCTTACTTGTCTGGATGTTGCATTTGACGTCAATCAGGCCTGCCAGTTTATGTATGCACCCACTTTTGAGCACTGGTAGATGGTGGAGCGTATTCTCAGATATCTAAAACACACTTACTCTCAAGGTTTGCTCATTGAACGCTCTGCTTCCTGTTCTTTGCAAGCCTTTTCTGATGTTGACTGGGTGGGTGACAATCTTGACCAAAAATCTACAGGTGGCTTCACCATTTTTCTATGCCCTAATCTTATATCCTGGACATCCTATAAGCAGAAAATGGTGGCAAGCTCTTCAACAGAGGCTGAATACAAGGCTTTGGCTGATGCCTTGGCTGAGTTAATCTGGCTTGAGTCCTTATTTGGTGAACTTGGCTATCCTCTTTCTGGCGCACCAATTCTATGGTGTGATAACATTGGGGCGACTTACTTATCTGGCAATCCGGTGTTTCATGCCCGCATAAAACATGTCGAAATAGATTTTCACTTTGTTTGAGATCGTGTGGCCAAGAAGCAACTTCAAGTCCAGTTTATTTATACTCAAGACTAACTTGCAGATACTCTCACAAAGACACTTGGCACAACCCGGTTTCAATTTCTCAGGGACAAGCTGAATATTCGGGTTCCCGTATTTCCCCCTTGAGGGGGTGTATTGAACGATACACACTCTCTCTCATGTTTCACATTTTTCACATGTGATCTTGATTTATCATCACATGTGAATTCGTTCCTTGGGTTGCAAGTTCTGAATCTTTGTATTTTTGGAAATCCAATGTTGCATGTAAGCCTACCTTGTATAAGTCCAGTGAGCTGATCTTGTCATGTAAACTCTACATATTCTCCAATTGGAGAATCCAATTCTAGTGTGGAATAATATCAATATCTTTAGACTCATTAGCCAGAGACTCAAGATACCATATCAGAACTCAATACTTTTTCATTGATTTTAACGTTTCTATTACAGAGACATATATATATACAATAGGGAGTGAGAGGAATCACAATAACACTAGGAGTGCTGTTATCATAACACTAAGAGAAGAGAGAGCATTATTGCATGTGATAACCACTCTAGAGTTTGAATCACTCTTGGAGTTTCACATACGGTAATGTTCGGTAAGTGATGTGTAAGAAGAGGTTGAATCTAAGTAGGAATCAATATGAACTGATATGAGGGATGTATATTGGTCTCTCATTTTCCAAAGATGAAAGCCTTGGCACTGCATCCATGTTCGGGCTCAATATAGCATCACAACAGTGGGGTGAGTTTAACTAGCGCAGTGAGAAGGATCACATCACATCGATAACTAAGTCATGCATACATGGGAATCATTCTAGAATCATGTTGAACTCATGAATGCATCAATCTGAATTATAATACATATTTTTGATCATACATAACTACATACACAACATTCAAAACTACTCTTGAAAACATGCTCGATAACACATAGCTTATCTCTTACTTTTACTTTTTTTTTCTTTCTTTTCCTTATTTTTCTTTACTCTTAATCCTCTACGCCACACACATTTCTCGCTCCTTTCGGGATTCAACGAATCTGGACATCTGCCCCCCTCAATGCCTCGCTCATTTCTTGCCCATCCTTGTGGGACTCAATGGATCTGGGTAATTTCTTGAGTGGTTGTAGGCCTATCCTCAATGCCTTGCATGTTTCTTGCCCAACCTTTTAGGGTTCAACATATCTAGGTCATTTTTTTAATTGGTTGTCTGATCCCTCTCAACGCCTCACCCATTTCTTGCCCCCCTTTGGAACTCAATGGATCTTGTCATTTTTTTAATAGGTTTTTGATCTCTTTCTGATGCAGGCCTAGAGTCGTTAGTGGATGATGTGGAGATCCAGTTTAACCACCCAAAGATCCTTTGGCGTTTTGAGAGGATAAGAGCTCAAGTTAAAAATGAGGCTGATTGCATTAATGATTTTTGCCTAATTATTAGTTGATTGCTTTCTATGTTTCTTAGAATCCTATTTAATATGGTATGTTCTTATTCTATTTAGTATCGCATGTTCCTAGTTAGTATCTCAATCGTAAGCTTGGGGATTGAGACTTGGTTGAGGTAATCCTATAATAGGATCTTCTGTAATAAGGAAAACCGATTTTGAATAATATTAAATTTGGCCTCCATTGGAGTGTTTCCGAGGAGCTTGCGAGTTCCAATCTTGTGACTGAGTGTTCTTCTTCCTCCTTGACCCTGCTCGATCCTATCCCTGGCTTAGGGCTGCTCCATTTCTGGTATCAGAGCTAAAAGCAGGGTGCAGCGAGTATGGCTCCCAAGTGTATGGGAGGTCACACTGGCCACATAGAGGACATTACATTGAGAGATGAGAATGCTCAACTATGTCAACAAATTGCTATAATGAATCTTGAGATGGAGCGTTTGCGAACCTCATCTCGTCATTCCAGTGGATCGGGTAACACCACAGGCAATCAGCCACCCTTATCGGAAGATGAAAGGCGTGTTTTTTCTATGAGGCCACTACGATGAAAAGCTCAGGAGGAGCGAGAGGTCAAACTGTTTTGAAAGTTGAAAGGCGACCACACAGCTCCAGCTGAAATGATCAACTTCGAAGAGGAGAATCAGCAACTTTGCCAACAAGCTATCGATGATCGATTCACGTCACATGTTGAGTTTTGCAAACCCCCGATCTTCGACGAGTACCCGAACGAGGATGCCGATGAACACGATAGTTTTCAAAGGCTGCAACACAATGTACTAGCAACACTCAATCCAGATTACTATCTTACTTGCTCCAAGACAGTTCAATCTCAAGTCCCCACTTGTAGGGATCTCACCATTAACTTCTTGAAGGCTGATTTAATAATGGGCTCAACAATCTCAGCTTACCTTAAGGTTGGTCATGGTTACCTAGTTAGAGCATCCAGGATCTCTGTACCATCAGATCTGGATTCATCTGTGTCCTTGTATCTTAGTCCACTGGTATTTGTTTTGCGTTGTCAATTTTTTTCTTCCATATCTCAAGGTAATGAGAAGATGGACCAAGAGGAATCAGATTCGTACTTTTTGTCGAGATTTATTTCCATGAAGTATTGTAGCAGGTCGTTCACACATGGAGATATAACCTCAAACCCAAAATCAAATGCGGCTTCTGTATTTACAGGTTTCACATGGGATAGGATTGTCTAGTTTCCATTTAATCCTGGTAGAAGGCGAACATCTGAAGATAGGGACTCAAATTTGAGGTTGAATTTTCTTACACCAGGAGGGAATGATGCAGGCCTGGAGTCGTTAGTGGATGATGTGGAGATTCAGTTTAACCATCCAAAAATCCATAGGCGTTCTGAGAGGATAAAAGCTCAACGTGGAAAACATGGCTGATTGCATTAAGGAATTTTGCCTAATTATTAGTTGATTGCTTTCTATATTTCTTAGAATCCTATTTAATATGGTATGGTCTTATTCTATTTAGAATGGTATGTTCCTAGTTAGTAAATCTCAATCGTAGGCTTGGGGATTGAGATTGGGTTGAGGGAATCCTATAATAGGATCTTTTGTAATAAGAATAACAGATTTTGAATAATATTGAATTTGGCCTCCGTTAGAGCATTTCAGAGGAGCTTGCAAGTCCCAATCTTGTGACTGAGTGTTCTTCTTCCTTCTTGATACGGCTTGATCCTATCCCTGGCTCAGAGTGCTCCTCTCTCTCTCTCTCTCTTCCAAGTGTTAGAACACTTGAAAATGAGCTGATTCAGCTCTAATATAGCCATTTTTTGAACAATCGGTTGACCGGTATGAGTAACTGGTTAGACAGCTGACCAAAACCCATCCCAACTGGTCGATAACCAGTTGGACCGGTTCCTGCTTACTCTACTCACTTTTTCGGCCGTATCTCGGCCGATACACCTCCAAATGACCTAATTATTTTCTTGTTGAAAGATGACTCGATTACCTTCGTTTTTTCATGTTTTGGGATTTCAACAATTCTAACATGATGGTCCTCTAAAATTCACGTGAAATTGACACTTCACCTCAAATTGTACTCTAATAGTCTTTTTTCTTTACTATGGGACATTGGTGGGGTCCACACTATTCTTAAGGTCGACCTAACCCACTCAATGCTATAAGTCATGTAAATCATATTTACCTCTAACGTCAATACCTGTCTATTGGGCTAACTATGATCGGATTCCGTTGAAATGAACTTGCGTTGTACATGTTTGTCATAAATATAAAAAATCAATCCTTTTTCTTGGACGGGTTATTTCAAATAATCATAATAAGACCCTAATGCAAGGAAGAAGCCAAGAATTTCTTGTCTATATTTGCTTCTCCCCACTCCCCACCCAAAAAAATTTCTGGGTCCACCCCATAATAGTTTTGGTCCCTCATGGATTATTCATGTCCTTATTGGGTCAAAGTGACCTTGGGTTGACTAGGTCATAAAAAACCAACTTGGTCAACTTGGAAGATCCAACATCTTGCTCAATATTTAGTCAGGTTTATGACTATGGAAGTTGTTGAATAAGATTTTTTTTTGCTAGAAGATCATTTGTATTAAGTGACCGAAAAGGGGAAAGAGAATGGACAAGCTGGGTCAGTGAGACACCATAAACAACAACAAAAATGCAAGCAAAGTGAGGTTACCCCCCACCTATGGGCAAGGGCATCAGCAAGGGGAGGATTCATCTACCGACAATTTTTTTATTTTTTTGCTAAAGGTTAATTTGTATTAAAAGAATGAGAGAATATACAAATGAAACTAAAACAGAGGGTTCAAACCGAGAAGCTCAAAGAGGCTAAAAGAAACCGCCCCACTCACCAAAAACAGACCAAGAAAGAATAGGCCTTTTTTTTTTGCTAAAAGATCATTTGTATTGAAAGAAAGGGAAAGAAAAATAATAGTATAACGACTTAGGCCAAAGAGCCTAAACAAAACAAAAACAACTAAACAAGATGCAGAGGCATCTCCCCACCTTCGGCCATGCCATCAACAGGGAGAAACAAAAGCAAAATCAAAACATTCCCTAAAATTAACAGAATCCACGAAATCTCAGTCTGCATTGCTCGTCACATAGAAGATCATCCTGAACCAACGAGGGGAAATGCACCATAGTTGAAGAGACTTGCGAAGTAGCTACAGATTTTGCTAGGAAGTCCGCTACCGTGTTTGCTTCTCAGTAGCAGCGGGTGATTTTCCATATAATAGATCCAAGAAAAGTTTGAAGGCTGCTCCAACGCTGCCAAACACACCAAGGAACTTTGTTCTTGGAAACTAACAGCGACACCGCCACAGAGTCACCTTCAATCCAAAGATTGCTGAGACCTTGATCTCTTGTGTATTCCAGACTTAATAGAAGAACCTGGAATTCAGCCTCAAAATTGCTAGCAACACCCAAAAATTCCCGAAAGGAGAACACCACCTGAGCATTTTCATTGCGGAACACTCCTCCCGCTCCAGCCCGCCCTGGGTTCCCCAATGAGCAGCCATCAACATTGATTTTCACCCAACCAGGAGGAGGACACGCCCAAAATTATCTTAACCATCCGAAGAGGCCCTAGACTTCGAAGACAGATATTCAAATTCCTTCCTAGCACAAAGTTTTGAATGGACAGTCTGCCACACAGGACTGAAGGGAAGGCCAAGCCTAATTCCCGTCGCACCAGGCCCCACACCTGAGCCTGGCTATAGCGTCTCTCATCAAACTTCCTGCTCCTTTCTAACCAAATAAATATATGGAATCAGGATCAGACCTGACATCCACACTTCCTTCAATGCAACCACTGAAGCTTTCCTCTTCCACCAAGAGCTCAACTCAAGAAATGAAGAGTGACCCTGCCACCCAACACTGAAAATAGTGGAGAAAGACGACCAAACGTGTTGAGAAAAAGGGCACTAATAAAAGAGATAGGGCAGTGACTCCTCAGCACTAAGACAGAGCACACATTTGGATGGGATAGGGATGCCACATTTTTTAACCAAATCATCAGTAGGAAGAGTACCATGATGCAATCTCCATCCAAGAATAGAATGCCGAGGTTGAAGGGCTTTAGACCAAACCATAGGATACCATGAAACTTTAGGACACCGAGCTCTGATCTCCTCCCACGCAGACTTGACTGAGAAGACACCGGCAGTGGTATGGGACCAAAAGCAAGCATCAGCAATAGGGGGATAAGGAATCTTAATTCGCCTAACTCGATCAAAGATATTTAACAAGAAATCTGACTCCACCGGTGGGAAGACCCATTGATCACCATCAATAAAATCCGCTACCAAGCCACCAAAATCGTGAAAAGTGGAAGGAGTAAGCGGAGAGTGATCCACAATGGACGAAGAGTCCAGCCATCTATCAAACCAGAACTTGATGTTATCACCACACCCTACTGCCCACCGCTCACTGCTAGTCACAAAATCCCACACACGTTTAACCCCAGGCAAAATTGAAGAGGATATATATGATTGCTTCAAAGAACCATCCTGATTCATGAACCTCGCCCGCATAAATTGACCCATAGCTGATTGCCCATGCTTTATTTGCCAAGCAAGCTTGCAAAGGAGAGATTTATTTACCTCCCTCATGCGACGGATGCCCAGCCCACCTTCTGACTTAGGCTTGCAAACTAAATCCCATTTAATAGTGATCTTTTTGGCGGTCTCCGCATCACCAGAAAGAAAAGCTCAACTCAAATGAAATCTCGCACGACCTTGCGCATCCAACTAGAGTTTAGATACATTCGAACTTGGGAGATCAATCATGGTGGAGCAATCCTCATCTTTAGTGGCTATTTTGCAAGGAAGTCCGCTATCGGGTTTGCTTCCCGGTAGGCCTGACTACAAGAAAGAAAAGGTCAACTCAAACGAAATCCCGGACGACCTTGAGCATCCAACTGGAGTTCAGATACAATAGAACTTGGGAGATCAATCATAGTGGAGCAATCCTCATCTTTAGTGGCTATTTTGCAAGGAAGTCCGCTATTGGGTTTGCTTCCCGGTTGCAATGCGAGACATGCCATTCAATGGAAAGTGAAATCTTGGTCTATGTTGAGCATCGGTCCGTAGCTCTTCTTGAATCAGAGGGGGAAACCTTGGAGAGAGGATAGATGCTCCACTGTGAGCAGCCTGTTTTGCTAGAAAATCTGCTATAGGATTTGCCTCCCTGTAGCAATGAACAATTTTTCAACGAATATCCGCAAGGTACGGCTGCAGAAATCGCCAATTTTGCAAGACAAACCAAGGAATCTTACCACTGTAGACTGCAATCATCACAGCTATTGAATCTGATTCAAGCCAAAGATTTTGGATTCCCAGATGCTTTGTAGTTAGAATAACTTTGATCAAACTCTAGAATTCTACTTCATAGTTTGTTTTTATTCCAAGGAAATCACCAAAACATGAGATAGTTCTTGAATCGTGGTCGCGAATCACACTACCAACTCCAGCAAGCAAATACCCATCCACATTTACTTTAAACCATGGAAAAGAGGGAGCACACTAGAATAAGGTTCTTTGCACCCTATAGGTGTGAATAGGGATATCCAATCTTCTTGAAGCTAACAGATCTTCCATCGAAATGGTTCTACAAACAGTTGCAGAAAGGAAATTGTTCCTTTAATACACATTAAATCTGCCACATAACTAATTCCACCCACACCAACTTACCCACGAATCTTCTTGAGTTTCTTTGCAACCAAAGAAAAAAAGGAACCAAGATGAGGCCTTCAAGCCAAGCTTCTTTGAGCCGAACCTGTTTACCTTTAGCCTTCCACCATGACACCAATCCACCAACGGAATCTTGGGGCTGGCAAGCAATATTGAAAAGAGAAACAAACTCCCTCCAAACTGCTGTGAAAAAACAACATTCCAAGAAGCAGTGCTGCATTGACTCTGATGAATTCCTACATAATTCATATCTAGAAACAAGTTGGATACCTTTAGATAGAACCACCTCATCAGTAGCAAGACTACCCCACACCCACTTCCACCCAAATAAAGATTGATGAGGAAGCAGGTTATTTTTCCAGATCAAAGAAAACCAAGTGACAAAGGGATTTTTCCTACATATCTTCTCCCAAGCCGACTTGATCGAAAACAATCCTGATGGATCCGGGCTCCAACAACACATGCCCTCAAACTGATGTGTAGGAATTCTAATATCCTTCACCTTAGCAAAAATATTTTGCATTGATATTTTGCAGTTGTTGAATAACATTGTGTTCATGGACACTACAAAATCAAAACTGTTGCTTAATACCACATTTATTGGTTTTTTTTTCTTCTTATTCTTCATGTTGATCTATACATCGGGCTGAGTCAGGTTTATAACTATGCTAGTAGTTTAATAAAATTGTCCTTATGGATGCTACAAAAGCAATACTCCTACTTAATACAAGTTTTTCATTTATTATAGAAAGTAAAACGCTACTGTCTTCTAATCAAAATGACTACAGGAGTTGAATGAATGCAATCCGCCATCAATGATACCGGAGAAAACAAATGAACATATTGGAACCAGTGTTAGTCCCTTCATGGTAAAAAATCACCTTCATGTTGTTAATTATTTTCTAATTATTTCGTGTTTCTCTAACTTACTGTAAAAATTAAGATTTTAATTTTAATTTTTATTGTCATCATAATTATAGGGGGTCTCAGGCCCACAGGCATTCTCAACAGGCCAGCAATTAGGAAATCATCAGATGGAAGCCAATGGTAACTTCTCTATGGTATGTTAAAGTGGATATTACATCCATCCCATAGTATATTAGTTTTATATATTTTCTGAATTTATTGTAGGAACTAAATATCTGTATTTTTCATAATCATGATGAGTACAGGGACTATTTGACCAGTAGAAGGAAGCTTACTCTAGATTTGTCTAAATTACATACCTGATTCTGATAATTAAAAGGACAGTAGGGACTAGTTGGCCATGAGATACCATCAATAGTCCCGCAAGATACACATACACAGATGAGAACTTATGACAATTCCATTGTAAGTAAATATAGGGGAAGTTATGGCAGCTACTGTACAATGTTTTAGTTTACACTTTGAGCTAAAGAATTAACTTTCAATAGTCATAAAAAATGCAAACCTACAAATGGGAACTTTTGGTAACTCATATGTGGTATGTTAATAGGATTGCATTCATGCATTTAAGTTTATTTTATGAAGTAAAAGACTTACATTTCAATAACCAAAAATGTTTGTTAACCAATATATACCCTCAGCTGCTTGAAATGGATGAACCTACATTGAAATAACCATGATAACTACAGGAGGAGATTAGCCATGAGAAACTGCCACTGATGTATCAACAGCTCGAAGCGACACCCAGTAACATTTCGGTATCAATTCTTTCATCCTCATGACAATTTTCACTTTTCATCCTTTACCTTGTTTAGTACTCTGGTTTTGATATTAGGTTGATGCATATTATTTGCAATGTCTCCCCTTCAGGAACAGAGAAACCTTGAAGGAGAAGAAGTTGTGCCAACCATTTTTTCTTCTCAAGATATGAATGCTTTTATCAGTAATAATTACCAATATTTTATCGAGGGAGGAACCTTCCCCTCTACATGGTATGTTACCATCAAAATATAGATTCTAATACAATAAAACTTCAAAGTTACTGTTGTAATATAAGATTAATTACCTTCTTCACTATTTATGGTTTATATTAAAGACTAAAAAGTATTTTAGTTTTGAGTTACATGACCTTCACTCTTCCTAAAGTCAAAATTTGTGTTCACTTAATATGAGGTATAAGGTGATGTTTCATGTTTTCTTTTCAGGGATAAATCCTCAATTTATGATCCTGAATATGAAGGAATTGGACTCTCTATGGATCCTATCCTACGCCACTGCCAGCTTAGCCAGAAACCTGGCAATTATAACAATACTAGTGGCTGGAATGAAGTAAACCAAATTCAAGGTTCAGCTATATTTAATCAAGGAAGGGCATCAGCAACTGAAGCAGTGGCACCACATCAAAGTCAGGGATGCCCTTCAGAGAGAATATCAGCAGCTGTGGCACCACCGCATCAAAGTCAAGAAGGCCTATTTGACATAGTAGCAGCAGTTGTGGCACCACATCAGCGTCAAGGAGGCCTTTTAGAGAGGGTATCAGCAACTATGGAACCACCACGTCGAAGTCAAGACGGCCTTGTAGACATAGTATCAGCAGTTCTGGCACCACCACATCAAAGTCAAGAAGGCCTTTTAGACTTAGTATCAGCAGCTATGGCACCACATCAAAGTCTAGGAGGAATTTCAGAGAGAGTATCAGCAGTTGTGGCACCACTGCATCAAAGTCGAGGCCTTTTAGACATAGTATCAGCAGTTGTGGCACCACATCAGAGTCGAGGATGCCTTTTAGAGAGGCTATCAGCAACTACTGCACCACCACGTCGAAGTCAAGAAGGCCTTTTAGACATAGTATCAACAGCTGTGGCACCACCACATCAAAGGCTAGAAGACCTTTCAGACATAGTATCAGCAGGTTTGGTACCACATCAAAGTCAAGGAGGTCTTTCAGAGATGGTATCAGCAACTGTGTTTACAACACCACTTCCAAATCAATATCCTCTAGACATGGGACTATCAACTAATGGTCTGGCTCTACTTCAAAATAATGAGCTCTCAACTATAGGTGTGATTCCTTTTCAAAGTCAAAATGCACAGATCTTATCGAATCAAGGTTCCGCATCGACATTGATAGAAGCTTCAGCTGATCTTGGGTTATCGAATGAGGCTGTAGAGGTTTGTTCTAAATCTTGCTTGTTTGCACCTTAAGTTGTTTCATCCTTTTAAATTCATGACAATTGGGTGCTAACCATGAAATATGTCATCTATTGAATTAGGAATTGTCTAGGGAGTCATGGGTGAATATGGGAGAAGGCCAACAAGATGACATACAGAACCTCCAACAAGAACAAGTATTCTGTGATGAGGGGAGAATCAATTTCAAGCAACAAGATCATATCCAAGAATGGCCGGAGCTTAATATATGGAACATTGAAGGAGGCCAGGAAGCTATTGGGATGAACCAACAAGACGAAGAGTATGGATTTTTCACTCAAATGACAAATTTAGAAGGTTTGAGAGTTGGCAGCCCAATCACTTTTCTGTCGCAGGAATTTATATTCCAACCATTTGGGGGACCAAATGATACTTTTTTATAGCTAGACTATCTTGTCAATACCCACAGAAGGTGAGATGGGCGACAGTTGCACCAGGCCAGGCGCAAGGGTCTTGGATGAGGGTTGGGAGATAGAGTTGACAGGATCGCTAGAGAAAGAGGGCACAAGGTTGGTCTGAACATGGCAGAGGGGGCTTGCAAGGGAAGAAAGTGATTGGAGCTGATCCACACCATCCAAGTAGATAGCAGCAAGGGCTTTGAATCTATTTCCAGAAGGGGCTCCATTTCTAGGGTTAGACTTCGACATAGGAGATGACGCCAGGGAAATCTTTGTGACAGTAATGATTTGTAGCTGTAGTTATCATAATAAAGCCCTGTTGGCTAAGTTGGTTTGGAATGAACCGTGGGTTCCTGGGCTTAGATATTTCGGTATTCCTTCTCAGTGCCTTTTATCCAATAGTTTTTGTTTTGTTAATAAGTTAATGAATAGTGGACAGTGGGATGTTAGGTTGATCTACTCGGTTTTTCCAATGAATTTTTCTAAAGCTATTTGTAATATATCTATTATATATTCATTATATGCCACCTGCTGTTGTGTGGTATTATCCATTATCTTGGTCTGGGGTTGTGAGTACTTACTTGGTTGTTAAATCCCTTGTTAAAAATGGATTAGGTAGAGATTATAATACCGAAGAAAGAAGATTTTGAAGTTTGTTGGAAATTATAAGTGCATCCTCGGTTTAAAGAATTCTTGTGGAAAGTTTTGATTGATGGATTGGTAATTTGGAGTAAAAATATCCTCCCTAGACACTCTACATTTGGGTGGAGATTTATGTAAGGAAAACTCCCTTCAGATGATTTAATATCTCTTAATTAAAGGGGTCCAGATGGCTTCGCGATCCAATTTATGCAACTGTGAATCTGAAATATTTGTCCATTTATTTTTAAATTGCCCTTTCTCCAAATAAATTCTTATGCATGGTCTGTTTTGGAATCCCATGGAATTCCCCAAGCTCGGTTGCAGATATGTTTTCCCGGTGGTCTTGTAAGGCCAAATGCATCGCTCTGGAGGGGGCTTGGTTGTTTTGTTTCATGTTGATTCCATATTTCCTGGGGATGGAAAGAAATAAACGCCAATTTGAAGGTAAATGTATGTCCGAAATTCATCTCTTCAAATTGTGCTTGAGAGGGCTAATTAAAGTGAGCCCCAAAATGAAAGGTTCTTGTGACTTGGTTCTCAGATCTGATGTGCTCTAGAAGACTGGGTATTCAAGTGTAGCTGCGCCCTCCCCAAAAAATTTATGAAGTTTTCTGGTGTAAACCACAGATTGGATGGTTGAAATTGAATACTGATGGGCACTCTCTTTAGAACCCAGGTAGGGTTGGTTCATGAGGTATTTTCAGAGATTATTATGGAAAGGTTGGCTTTGCATTTAAAAATTTTATGCTGCTGTCACTTTTGGCTTGCAAAAAGCAATAGGTTTGGGCACTCAGAGACTTTGGATTGAATCTGATTCAGCATCAATGGTTACCATAGTTGTCAAGGCGACCCAAGGTGGTGGAGCGGTGCCTAAGTGCTTAGGTGACAAGGTGCCCACCTAAGCGTTGCCTAAACGACCAAGGCGCTCCAGTGTTATTTTTTATTTCTCCTCCTATCTCTGGCATTATTTAGTTGCCTACAATATATACCTTATATCATCAAAACAATAAAAATTAAGTCACATCAAATCATCAAAAATCAACATAGAACTAGACGACAACAAAACTGAAGAAGCAATCAATTGAAAGTTTGAAACAATCAAGCGTACATTTGGTTTATACTATTATTGGAATTAATAATTGTCCTAGTATACCTAGCCTCACATTTGGTTTATACTGTTCTTGGAAAATATGATCTTATCTATAAATAAGTTTTACCTAAAAGATCTTTTGTATTAAGAAAAAAAAAGAAGGAAATTACAATGACAAGCTGGACAAAGCAAGACACTCCAATAACCAAAACAAGCTAGACTCTCCCACTCTCAGCAAATCCATCAACCAGAGAGACTAGCCCGCGAACACCAAAATCAAAAGCAAAAACAAAACATTAAAAATAATTCCGAATTTAGGCCTCCATTGAGCATCATGTAACAACTCAATTTACATAGAAGTTGACAAGACCACCATAATGTAAGAAATCTCTAATCTAGCTACTACTTTGGCCAGGAAGTCCGCTAATGCTTTAGCTTCTCTGTAACAGTGAGACACCTATACGAATTAGGAACAAGTCATGGGATCATCTTGAGTTCACAAGTATTGGAAATCTGGGTTACCCATGGTTGCCCATGGGAACCCTATTCTAACCCAATTAGGGTGTGGTATAAAAATTTTACACCAAACCCTCTCTTTTCTTGTCCCATAAAAATATGGGATCCACAAGAATAGAGGAGGTCATCTCCTTTCATCCCATGGAAAGAGGGATCCATCCCATACCCGAATGCACAGCGGAAAATAGTTTGATTTGGTTTTTTTTCACATCCCATGATTACCATATAATTAATAAACTTAATACATAAAAATAACATCAAGATTTGTTAACCTTTTGAGCCTCAAGTGTTGCTCCTCCAACAGATAATGGTTCTTCCCCTAACGAGCTCTTCAAGAAAGTCCTAAGTTGAATCTCCTTGATGCAGTAGAAGATCCTCAAGTCAAACCAATTCTTCTTCTCCAAGAACAAGATCCAATCCCAAAAACCTAGGGTTTCAAAAACCCTAATCAGCCCCAAAACTCAAGAGAGCAAGAGAGAAGAGAGAGGGAGGAGAGAAACAAATTCCAAGAGGGGATTTCGGCCAAGCCTGCTCTGGTCGTCCTCCTCTGGTGTTTCAATAGATGAGGTTCTTCCCAGTGAGAGTCTAACACTCTCTCTCCTGTTTGACCTAAAGAACTTAATGGGCTTTAATGGGCTTCTAATTAGTGAAGAAGCAGAATCTAAAGAAGCATACTGAGGAAGGATTAATGTGGAGAGGAGTGGGGGTTGGTGATGATGGTTTGGTTTTAGGCGATGAGGCGCAATGCAGCATAGAAGATGATTCATATGCAAGGACTCTGGAGGGGAAGAGAGGTGCTAAAGCCATTGGGACTACCAAACCATCATCTTATGTAGCGGCAGTTGGTGGCCCTCGCAATGTGAATTCATTTCCAAAGCCAAGTAATTGCCCATTTCGGTTACATAAATTCTTGGTGGAGCACCTAGATTTTTCGCAGATAGTAAAGGTATCGTGGGAGGTACCAATACAGGGGTCTGCCATATTTACTATGTATCAAAATTTGAAATGCTTAAAGTCAATTCTTGTAAGCTAGGCTCGGGGAGTTTCCAAATGTTAATAGTGATCTCAGGGTTACCACAATGGAGTAGGATGATATTTAGGAATTGATGGAGACGGCGGGATTTAATGAACAGCTTTTGACCATGAAGTAGACACCAAAACTAAATATTTCAAGGCCCTTGATTTGCATGAAAAGTTGTGGGCAGAAAAAGCACATGTAAGATAGTTAACTCACAGGAACAAAAATTCTAAGTTCTTCCACCTTTCTATGAAAATTTGAAGGGCGATGGTACTATGGTTAATGAGCTGGGTCAGCTAGCTGAGTTTGTGGCGGATTTTTATGAGTCCTTTCATAGAGTCACGCCTACTGCAGAACGCCCTGAGATTTTGTCCTGCATTCCGTCTCTTGTTGGAGATGAAGATAAATGGGTTTTGGATTCTATTCCTTCGAGGGAAGATATAAAGGCAGTGGTTTGGAATCTAGATCCGAATAGCTCAATAGGGCCGGATGGGTTTCCTGGTTTCCTGGTTATTTTTTCGTCTCTTGTTGGAGATTTTTTTATCACAGGAATATTGACGAAAGGGATGAATAATAATTTTATTACCCTAATTCCTAAATCTGAGGGTGTTGTTTCTCTTGATAAGTTTTTGCCAATCTGCATGGGAAATTTTGTTTGCAAAATCCTTTTTAAAATATTGGCGCTTAGGCTTGCTAGGATTCTTCATCGGTTAATTTTAGAAGAACAAGGAGCTTTTCATAAAGGCAAGTTGATTTTTGGTAATATCAGCTTGGCATCTCAATTGACAAACTTAATGCATAAATCAATGAGGGGGGACAATATAGGTGTTATGATTGATATTCAGAAGGCATATGATACACTTTCAAGGGATTTTCTGTTTGCGGTGATGAGGAAGTTCGGCTTCAGTGCGCAATTGATTATTTGGATACATCAGTTGCTAGTAACTTCATGTGTTTCTGTACTGTACGTTAAACGGAGGACCGGTGGGTTACTTTGGTGTGGAGAGGGGTTTGCGGCAAGGTGATCCTATTTCTCTCATGTTTTTATATTGTCAAAGGAAGTTCTATGCAAGGGTATTAAAAACCTGGTTCTGGAGAGGAAGATCTTGCCACTTAAGGTCCTAGAGGTATTTTGGTTCCTTCTCACCTGTTATATGCTGATGATATTTTTATTTTCTTGATTGGATCAGTAAGATATGCTAGGAAATTGAAAGCGTTTCTTTCAAAGTATGAAGAATTTTTTGGGCAGCACATGAGTTTGGAGAAGAGTAAACTATTTTTGGGGAATGTTCCTACCTCTCATAGACAACATTCAATGGATGTCTTAGGGATCCCAGTGTGCCGTTTTCCATCCAAATATTTGGACATAAATATTTTCAGAGATAGAGTTTCAAGAGAGCCGTTGTTGCCTTTGGTGGATAACATAAAAGGGAGGTTCGCGGGGTGGAAAGGTAAACTTTTATCTATGGCTAGTAGGGTGGAGCTGGTGAAGTCAATTATTTTGGGAATGCCTGTGTATAACTTTTTTGTACATTGTTGGCCTTCCACTTTGATTTTTATGTTGAAACGATGGATAAAAAATTTTGTATGGACTGGTGATGTTGATTCGGCTAAGGCTGTGGTGGTGAAGTGGTGTGATTTTTGTAAGCCTCGATCTGAGGGCGGGCTGGGTATTCGCCGTCTTCGTGATGCGAATAGGGCTTTGCTCTATAAGCTGGCTTTGAATTAAACATGGTGATTCTATGTGTGCAAAGTTTATCAAGGCGAGGCTTATAAATCCCAATGGGCAAATGAGACTGGGGTACAATGATTCTTCTATTTGGCCAAGAGTTAGGACGGTGTGGAATTTTATATTTCAACAGGAAAAGTGGGGTGTAGGTGATGGTCATTCTATTAAATTCTGGTCAGAAAGGTGGATAGGTGGTAATTCGATTGCAGAAGCTTCGAGGCTGGAGTTGTCTTTTTTTTTTTTCAGGACTTTATCTTAAGGTCGTAGATTTTATTTCTAATAATGAGTGGAAGTTTCCATTGGTTAATTCCACTTTCTTGAGAGGTATTTTTTATGAAGCAACAATGGATCAAAATTCCAATGGTCCCCTTTTGAGATTGGTGTGTCTGAAAATTGGAGCCCTCAGGTCGTTTTTCTCTAAAATCGGCATGGAAAGAGTTTTGGTTACAAAACCCAAAAGTTCCTTGGTTGAAGGCAGTCTGGAAGTCAGGAATTCTACCAAGACACTCTATTTTTGGTTGGAGGTTTTTTCATCAAAAATTACCAATGGATGCGGCTGCCACTTTGAAAGGAATATCCTTAGCTTCAAGATGCGATCTTTGGCTGAAACAGGGTGATTCCTTAACTCATTTGTATTTTGATTGTGAATTTGCAAAGATTTTTTTGGAGCAAATTCTCTGGGATTTTTGGGATTTATTGGCAGTCACCAACATCTTTAGAGAATTTATTAAACTGGTGGAAAGGGAAAGGGCACTACTATCTCATAAAGGTGTTTGGTTGGCGTGTTTGATTTTGATTCCTTTTTATGTTTGGTGGGAACGGAATGCTAGATGATATGAAAATGTAGCGGGTAATTTTCAGCCGAGTCTTGTGGTCTCTTCGTGAATTGGCGATTTTTCCTAGGATTCTATCAAGTCCGTGACTAATCTGGTTGCTGCTAGAAGAATTGGTGCAAACCAGATGTTAATTAGGTTAAGCTGAATATTGATGGGTGTTCCGTTGGGAATCTAGGGTGTGCTAGTGCAGGTGGGGTACGTATTGGAATCATGAAGGTGTGATGGTCTCTTCTTTTTGGTGTTACTTGGGTGTGGCTACAAACTTTAAAGCTGAGTTTATTAGCTTTACCCAAGGTGTTGTGCATGCGATGGAGCTAGGAAGCTATGGGTTGAATGTGATTCAGTTGCAGTTGTGATATCAGTTCAAAAGCAATGATGTCCATGGTTTGTTTGACCGGATTGGATTTTTATACAGCCGTATTTGTCACATATTATGTGGAAGATCACATATTGTTTAGAGAAACAAATCCAATTGTGGATTTTTTTGGCTAAAGAGGCAACAAAACAGGGATCATCATCCATTGATTTTCCTTTCCCTAGGATGGTTCAAGAGGGGTGCTTCACTGGGACGCAGCTGGAAAGTCAAGGTTCCGGTTTTGTTGAGTTACAATTTGAAGGCCAATTTCTTTGCTGATGGCAATGCCGGAGGTGGAGGGTCCTGGATCTCTCTTTTTGGTCCTCTACTGGGGTTGTCCAGAATGAGGCTTTTTGTATATTCTCTCATTTTCGTTAATACAACTAACCTTTAGTGGAAAAAAAGGGTGTGTCCAAACTAGGTTGGTCTGATAATTAGGGTAAAAATCATCTTTAAAAACATTTTAAATTTATCAAATTAACACTTGAAAACATTGTTTTATGGTAAAAAAAACTCGGCTTGGACTTGACAAACCCTAGCAAGGGTATTTCAATTAATTCATCTCAAATATATGAAAAATGGACCTACATGGAGCAATAGGGGCAAGAGACCCTAAAGCTACTCAAAAAGACTAAATCACATCCGGGGGAGCCTGCTTGTCATCATCATGCAAGCCTTCTAGGGTGTCAAAAAATGAGTGTTTACATAATGCCCTCTATTATTGAGACTACATTGTAGAGTAAATTCAAAGGTATGACCCCTCATTTTGTCAAGAGTGAACAAAACAATTCCGACACCTTGCTCAAGAATGTGGATTAAAAGTGAATTCAGTAAAATCAGACGCCATCATCGGCCATAAATCACAAAAGAAATATGAAAAAATATGGAGAAAATGAAATTGGAATGACTTCAACCCGCTCCACTGGGGATGATATTTCGTATTTACCCCATGTATAGTTTTTCTAATTTGGGAAATGGATCGGAGCATGAATGATGGAGGCCCAGACCGAATAGCAAGCGTTGTGGAAAACCAAGCTTCTCATCACAAGATACTTAGGAGGTCAGCAAGGCTCAAAGCCCGTGCCACCAAGGCTGGACTTGATCCACGCAAACAACCAATTCCACGTCAGCCAACCCTCTTTCCATCTCCATGACATTCAGCCTTCTAAAAGGCTTCCCAACTAAGGACGAAACCCCATAAACCATTTTTCTTTACTGTTTTGGCTTTTAGAACGCATTTCTATCTATGGGGTTTTTAGTCTTTGAATTTTGGAAGGTTTCGACTTGCTTCATACATGACCATCAAGTCTCCATTCCCTTCTCTCCTTATTTTAAGCATTTTATTGTGCCAAGGAATCTCAGCCAAATGAGGATTACCTAGGATAGATTTTTTTTCTATTGGTAATTTAATCTTAGCCTTAGATTAGTGCTAGTAGGCTTGAGATTTAGGAGTTATTTATTTATTTGACTTTGCTTATATAAGTAAGCCGATTCTTGGCCATGGGAGGAAGAATGAAATTGAATTTAGTTTATTCAACGTCAGCTTATATAGCTTTATTTATCTTGCCATAAGTGGTTTAAGATCACCACTCTCCTCATAGTGAGTGTTTTCTTCTCTCCTCCTAGTGAGTTTTTGCTTCTCTCCTCCTTGGGAGTGAATCACCATTACCATTGGAAGTTGTCCAGGAGAAGGCGCAGGCGAAGGCAAAGGTGAAGATGAAGATGACTTCATGGTAGGTAGCGAATTTGAGGACAGCGCTGTAGTAGCCTGGAATAATTCGGCATAGAATATTAAAGAAGTGGTAGAGGTTTCTGTTGCTTCAGAAAATCGTCCGACGGTCCTTCGAGTGCATCTTAGAATAAGAACTATAGATTTAAAACCAGACACTGCAACCTTTCATATGCTTTCATCATATTGAAATTTAAATTCCTATTATTCCAATGATTTTTCAATCAATATCTTGAACTACCTCATTCATCAATGGAATGTTATGGGATATAGTCCTACTAGAGACCAAGGCTATTGGGCCTTCAAAGTAGCTATTCATTGTTTTAAAAAAGAAATATTTGATGAAATTATTAAATTGTTAATGACAATAAATTTGATGCTTCCAAAATTTACTCAATTTAAAATTACAAGCCAAGTACAACATAAATAACAGACTTATTTCTCCCTCAAAAGTGTATGGCTATTGTAAGTTTTCTTCCTTTCAATGTATTTGCTATGAAAGACGCTAATGAACTGATAGTTGAAATCAGAAGGAGATAGGTCCTATAGTTGAGATTGAAATTCAACATGTGGCAAACCTAGAAGTCCCCTTATCTATATGCCGGTACCAATTTCTTTTTTTGCTAAAGGTCAGCAATGTATTGAATAAATGAAGTGCAAAAAATCAAAACACAAGTGGTGCAAATAAAACCAATCTGAATCCAAGGTGAGAGCTAAAGAGCACTCAGCCTGGCTGACACAATAAAGCCCCCCTGCTATTAGAAACTAAGTAAAAGGTTCTAGGTGAATCTATAATAAGGACGGCCAGAAGCTTCCCAAGAAATTGCATGAGCAAGGAAACTTGGAGGAGAACTCTAGAAGTTGGTTGTTTGCTCTTTTGCAACATAGTTTGCCGGTACCAATTTCTCATTGTGGTAGTTTAGGAATTTTAATCTATCAAAGCTATCTCTTCAGACATCATTCTATTACCATAGCAATCTTAAATAAAAAATCCAAATTCAGAATTGAAGATGACAAATATTTCAATCATCTTTGAAGTGAGCTCCAAATTCATTTTAGGTCTGTACGTTTCTTCTAAGCGGAATTTTCATATTACGCCATCTTGAGACTTATCATTAGATCTCAGGCCAATGCTTAGATCTTCTCTTTGATTTGGGTTGTGTTTCTTTCCCTGTATTTGGACTTTTGCTTGTATTTTTTTCTTTTTCCCCCCCCCCCCCCATTCTTTTCCTCTTCCTATTAGGGATGGATGTTCTTTTGCGCTTGTTGAATTCCAATCACATCACCAATCTTACCAAAGGAGGAAATAGTTGCAAGGAACGAAGGCATGAGTACTGACACAGAAAAGGCGGAAGGACGAATTAGACACTCTTCCCTAGTTTGAAGGCACTGTACCCTGCCTTCCTATTCTTTTTTCAAAACCGGACGGGAATTCAATACTCTTTCCGGTTCCCTACCTTTCAACCTGAATCAGCACCCTCTATCATTCATTCCGTTTGCAACCTCCGACTGAGAGAGATGTGCGACCTGCTTTACAAATATATCAAATAACCAGGTCCTCAACCCTTTAGTTACTGTGATTGTTTTCTTCACTATACCTAGAATAAGATAGCTTCGAAGACGAATAATGCTACGACAAACCCTACAACTCTTTTATCTGCACCCAATCCTTTCCCTAAGAAGAGGGGTTCCACCGTCAACCTAACTTAACTCTTTTTGGTATCCCAACTAATCTCGCAATTCTCATTCATAGAGAGTTGCCCGGAAGGGCAAACAATCTCCTCTTTTTATTATATTTGGTATTGTATCTATGGCAATCCGGAGCATGCATAACATTCTCAACTATAATCGTTGTATTCACTCGTGTTCTTTGGGGTTCTTTCACTCCTTCAATCAGAGGCCAAATTTCACCGGTCTTGTGGGTGAAGGGAAAGGTTGTTGAAGAGGTTCCAAATTCGGGGTGAAGCAAGTACTTATAGAAAGATTGATTCCTTAAATACTCAATTGGCGCCTATAAAGAATTTGATCTTTTAAGTAACGGGAAATGCAATTCAAGAATGACAATTAGCATTACCTCTTTTTTTTTGGCTAGGGATCAACAATGAATTTTATTAATAAAGAAAGAACAAAATACACCAAACGGCTAATAAAGCCAAGAGCCAGAACGAAGAGAATCAAAAGAAGACCAGACTACTATCCACCTTTGGCATGACCATCAGCAGATAGGCAGCCTAATCAGCTAAATCTAAATCTAGGCCTCATTTGAGCATCCCAACTAATGTCAACTAAAAAAAAATCTAGGAGGCACCTCCCAAACTGTTGATATCCTTGAAGCCGCATCATGTTTTGCCAATCTATCGGCAATCACATTGACCTCATGAAAGCAATGAGTAATGCTCCAAGTAATTTCATCCAAATACCTTTTAGAATGCAACTTCTTCAATTATCTACTTGCAAGGTGGTCGTAGATCAGGCTGATTTTTTAGCCAAGTTCTTGGCTAAGGGTGTTTTTCGCCCAGCTTATTGGCATAAGACCTCTATCTTGCTGTTAGGTAGGTTTTTCAAAGCCTTCAGATCTATCTATTTCCTTTTGTGTGATCCCGGGTGGCTAACCTGCCGGTTCATAACTCAATGGTTCAATTAATAAGAAATTTGGATGAAGTAATTAACCATTGGTGTTTAGATTTCACTATCAACTCTAATTCCTTACATTGGTGTAATTCATTTATCTCTTCTGTTGCTTTCACCCGAGCATGAAAGGGAGAGTTGAATCCCTTCTTTTCTTTCAACTGGAAGAGAAGAAACAGAAATAAAAATTCTTTACCGCGGCAGCTTCCTTGTCATTAACTGAAATAAAATGGTTTCATAAATATATATAGAGAAAATTACAAGAGAAAGGCTCAAAGGAGGCAGCACACAACTACATACTAGCCTGGAAAAACTCAACCACGTTCAGCAATGCCATCAATGGAAGAGACTAACCAGTTACATTAACATAAAGAAACTAGTACTGAATTCGAAATCTAGGCCTACATAATATCAATGAATATCATATTAGAGATGATATATTCCAAGAGGAGTGCCTTTATAATTCATTTACTTGCAAATATATACCTAGTCTACCATAGATTTGGGGAGATCCAAAGTGGAGGAGAAAAATCAGAAATAATGTCATGACCTAGGTAACATGGTTGAATCGTATGATCTGTGTAATTAAAGATTCCCATATCAGTTCCTCCTCCTCCTCCAAACTCATAAAAGAGAGAATAGTTATCTGTGAAGTAGATGCAATTGTCTTGAAACTCGGGGTGATCGGAAACTGAGATAGCAAATGTAGAATTATTACCAACAAATAATGCTCGATCTCGCAAACTTTGAACCTCCACCCACTGCATATTGCTTGAATTCAACTTGTAGCTTTTAAAATCAGTAGTTCTAGATTGTGGGGAACTGTATGGTCCAATATTTTCGAAGTTCCTCATGAGCATATGTAGTTCTCCTAACAAATCTACAAGATATTTCCTCTCCACAAAATTCCCATTTAGTGGTGGTGATGCAAAATCTATTGCCTTCGGATGAGATCCATTTATCTCACATTTCACTACATTCCCAAGAGATTGGAGAGCAAATAAATAACCATTTGAGTATATGAGATCGATAAATCCAAGAGGACAATTTTCTAAACTAGTCCATTTTTTGTCTCCAGGTCTTGCAAAGGCCAATAGAGATAGCTCACCATAGATTGCCATAACTATGCAGTTATCACCCAAAGATGATGATGATGATGATGGACTTGAAGATATCACTGCTTTCTCTACATATTTATCACGGATCTCTTTTGGTGGCCGAGCAGGATCGTACAGATCCTCGAATGTCGTTTGAGGTGGTAATCGTATTTGTGCTCTTGTTAAAGGATTAGGTAGATGGATCTCGGCTAGATCAATGCCTATAGTGACAAGCCAGCCATGGGGAGAACCCCAACATCGCCTTCCTTAAGCCTCAGGCAAATGAAGATGGTGAACCTTATTGCTTGAGAGACTGTAAAAGCCACGAATGTCATTGCCTTCATTCTCCACAAGCATTAGCCATGGAGGACAAAGATTCAAAGAGTAGTTACGTCTCTGAATTGTAACCAATCTCCATGACTTGTAGACCGCACCAAACCTAACAAAGTCCTCCACTAAATGAAGCCTCTTTGTGATGCACCTGTTGCATCAAGAAATCGTCGAGCGGTCCTGCGAGTGCCATCACCTGCAAAAGAATCAAGGGGTTACCAGAGAGAACCGGTGTGGTTCCAGCCTAGGGCTCTCCGATGCCAAAGTGAGATCTCCTGAGCAAATAGATGAATAGAGATTATTCAAGATGGGTTGAGGGTGTGAGATACCTCCTCTTCTATAGCAGTGCATGGCGGAGTGGAGAGTCCCTAGTTGATGTGGAATCTTCTTCATTTAGTGGAAGAGTGAACCACGGAGTGGATAGAGTCCCTGAGTAGCAGGGCACCTCCCTGGTTGGTTGTCTTCCCGTGAGACTTAGTGTCCCAGTAGGGTTGTCCTTCATGACGGATAGATCCTTCTACATGGTAGATAGGGTCCCTAGTGCTTGAGTCCATCTAGGTTACGCAAGTGGTAGGTGAGGGCCCGGAGCCTTCGTGGTGGTGTGTATCTTGTTGGCGACGTGGTGGTCATGTAGTCCAGCTCGTATTTGCACCCTGTCGAGGTCTCAAGTCTTCAGTGGATAAGGCCTGAGGGGGAAGGATGTACAAGTCAACATTGGCCCAAGGGGGATGACGCCCAAGTGTGGGTGACGCCCTAGTGGGTGGCGCAAGTGTGGGTGACCCCCCAGTGGATCTCATGCTGTCGGTGTCCGGGTGATCTCCCGCTGTTCCAGGACACTTGGTATCTTCTGATAGGTTGGGATGATTTGTGGTTCATCACCACCCAAGGAGTTCCTGGGGAAGCCTTGACCAGCAATCTACCATATTTATATCTGTCGAATCTTTCACCAAAGAAAAAGATTAATCTTATTCCTGTGCAAACTCACCATCAAAACGAATAACCCTAAACTGACAGTCACTCTCATGTGACCTGATTCTGTACAATCAAATGTTAGATAACATATATTTTTTTCGTTTTCCCACAACCCTATTTTAAGGTTTGCAGGGCGACCCTGTGGGGGACGTTCTGTCAGGTTGAATGTTTAACAATGAAGGTCAGGATATAAAAACCCTAAAAGTGAAAATAATATACATAATGAAAAATATGAATACTTCAAAATTGAGTAGAGATAAGAAGAAATTTTAGGAAAAAGAAATCTTACATCTTGTCCTTTGGCTGTTGTTGTTGATGGGTTTCTAGAGCTAATAAGCTGAGGCGTTAGATATGAGAGAGATAAGAATTGAGAGAAGAGGAGGAGGGTTGTATTTATAGAAGCTTTATTAGGGTTAATAAGAAATGACAGGAGAGGAGGGGGGTTGGACCAACTGTTCAGTCAACCGTTCAACTGGTTATAGTCCTTTCATGACCGCATATGGGAAGCAACCGACAACGGCACTAGATCTTGCACCGATACCCTTTCCGGGTAAACCTTCTATAAAGGCTGATGAGCTTATTACATAGTTGAAGTCAATCCATGATGCTATAAATGATCGATTGGAAGTTACAGTTGTAGAAGAAGCGACGTGAAGTTCTCTTTGAACCTGGCAATTATGTTTGGGCTTAAGGCTTCCTTCTAGAAAGGGCAGCTCATGGATTACATAGATTTCCCCTTGTGCATATGAAGACTTTCCTATTTTTTTCTCTTGGAAAGTGTATCAAAGGAATCTTTGTATTTTTGGGAAGCTCTATTAACAATTAGGAAGAAGATATTGGATTTTATCTTTCCTAAATGTGAGGAAGGAAAGTTGCATGGCCAAGGAGGGAATCTATGAAGGGGTTAAGGAGTGCAGCTCATAGCCAACTCATCCAACTCATCCAAGCCTAGCAATTCTCACATTTTTAGCAATGAGAATGTAAAAAAAATGTGAAAGGTTGCTGCGTATTCACGGTTTCAGCATTCAATTACCTTTTATTGCTTTATTTTAATTTGAGTAATTATATTTTCTTGTCTTGCCTAAACGAGAAGGGTTATTGGCATAGTTTGAATTGTTTTGCTTTGCCTATATATATGTAAACCGTCGTGGCTATTGGGGAAGTAGTTTTTGAATATTAAAAGTTACTCAATAATTGAGCTTTGTCTAAGAACCTTGAAGAGTTCATGGTTGTCTAGAAGAACAACACTTTGCTTTGAAGAGCAACACTTGCATTTATTTTATTCTTGTCTTTGTTTTATTTTTCATCAATTCTTGGCGATAAATAGGTTACAATAGTAGAGAGGAGTCCTATTGGATTACAAAATGTTTGGAGATAAGAGAGATTACATAAAATCATAGAAGCCGGTGAAGTAGAGGAGGAAACGGCAAGGTATTAGAGGGGTTAAGACATCAATTTGGAAGAGAAACTGAATTGGGCATAGGAGGGGGAGCACCGATTTGGGTAGTAGCCCATGGAGAATAAAGGGGAGAAGGGGGAGAAGGTGGCGGTCTAAGTATGGAAGAAGATTTAAAGGGGAAAACTGTCTCATCATGGCGAACATGGCATGCAATATAAAAAAGGTTACAGGAGAGATCAAGGCACCTGTAGCCATGATGGGATGAGCTATAACCTAGGAAAACACAAGGAGTGGATCTATAGTTCATTTTGTGGCGATTGTTAGGACGAAGATAAGGAAAGAAAAGGCAGCCAAAGATACAAAGAAATATTAATGCAGTCTGGTTGGAAGACACGGATCGGGAAAGTCAAACACACGAACACAAGAAGAAAGACATCGCAACCGGTTTAACATGACTCTTCAAGGACACAGGAAAATTGCAACTCCTCAAGGATGCAACATAACTTTCCAGGGTTACGGGGGAGAACACTTTAAGGTTCAAATACTCAAAAGAGTAAACTTTCATTAATCAATTCTTTCTACCGAATGAGCATAGCTCTTACATATTTAAACAGAAAATAAACCTAATTCTAATCTATAAGACTACGAAATCCTACGACTAAGATTAATTGCAAATTACATCAAAAGAATATTAAATATCAAAATAAATCCTAATTAAAGCTAGCAATCTTGATAATTAAGAAATACAAAAAATAAAACTAAAACTAAGAAAGGCTGGACCGTAACTCTCTCTCTCTCTCTCTTCTTTCTTTAAAATCGTCCAAGGCTGGCTGCCTTCATGAAATTTTCTTTAGGCCTCTATAGGCCATCCATGTGGCAAAGGGGCTGGCTAGGATGGTTGCTAAAACTTCTCAAAATCGTCTCCCATAGTTGTGGTTTCCTTGGCTTAAAGATATTCCAAAATTTAAGCCAATTAAATAGGGAAAGAACTTACAATATCGGTTGGGCTGATCTTCCTCAATCTCCATTGCTATTAAATAGGAAATATCCTCTTCAAAGTTATTTCCTACAAAATAGGAAAGTACCAATAATCCAAAATATTCTCTTCCTCAAAATAATTGGAAAGTGGCTGATTGTATTCACAGTTTAGAAACCAAATTTTGATGGATGATGTGGCAATGCTGAACGGGCCTGCATCAAATATGTAATCAAGTGCCATGTGAAAAACAAGTTGAAAAGTGGAAAGATTATGGGAAACATGGGAAGGCATATGGTTAATAAGGTAAACTACCATTTCGAAAGCAAAATGCCAGTATTGCCATGGAACAAAACCATGGGCTAGGAGGGAAAGCCCAGTTTCAACAGGCGATGCCTTTGTTTAACTGAACCTTGTTGTTCGTGCGTATGGGGAGATGAGAGATGGTGGGAGATACCCAGGTTGTGAAAGAAAGTGAGAAGGGTCCGGTATTCCCCACCCCTAATCAGTTTGAATTGTTTTAAGGGTACGGAAAAATTGTCGCTCAACTAGGGTTTCAAATTCTTGAAAAATAGTGAAAACTTCAGATTTGTGCTTTAGAGGATAAGCCTAAATAAAATTTGTATTACTATCAACGAACGTTACAAAGAAACGATGCCCATCAATGGAGGGTGTGGGAGCTGGTCCCCACACATCACTAAACACCAAATCAAGAGGAAAAAGACTATGAGAGTGAGTTTCTCTTAATGTGATGCAGGCCCAAATGTAGACTCTGAAACCAGCCCGATCAAGCAGCCCAAGGACCAACTCGGTTGAGGTTTTGGAACTTCCTCGCACTATTTTTTGGGAAGTCTTTGACTTGAAAGAGAGCTCATACAAGGCATAACCGATGTCTACAATGATCTATCTTCCCATCCCTATATTTTAGGAATTGGAAATTTTATCTAAGAAGATATCGGTTTTGGGAAGGAATGGGCCTACACATAACGTGCCTTATTCTCTTCTTTCCTATATTTGAGGAAGTTATGGGATTTTAATATTTTGGAAATCAAATATTGACACTTTGAAGAGTCACGTTAAACTTGTTGTTCTTCCGTATCTTCCAACCAGGCTCCATTATTTGGTAATCAGATCTTGGAAGAGAGCGAGAAGTTGTGATGACACCAGGCATAGAGGTGATCGTACAGCTCCCATGGAGGATATCAACACAAGAGATGAAATTCATACAATGACGAATGATGTTGCAGACAAAAGAATCATTGTTCAGGTTGATTTGAGTAAACCCCCAATTTTCGATGAGTACTAGGATAAGTACTGGGACGAATATGGTGGTTTCAATAGTTTTGAACTATATTAAGTTTCAAAAGCAAGTCAAAATTTCTACCTGCATCACGTGGTCACAACCCATGATCCCCTCTCATTCCAGTGGTTCGACATTGCTAGTATGTATGATGATCCATAGTTGGAGTTTATTTCTTTCACATCTCTACTTCAAATTTGAGGTGTCAGCATCCTTACCAAGCCGTATTTGAATGTGTTATCTATTCGAGCCATGACCAGATCAATAGCTATCATCATCAAATCTGAAGTTGTTGCAAATTTTGTTATATTTAATTGTAGTTATCACCAATGACTTTAATTGGTTTCCATTCGACCTCAATGGATGTTGAACATCATTGATCAGACCAAGAGTTCGAGGACAAACTCTTTTTCAACCTAGAGGGAATGATGCAGGCCCAAATGTAGATTATGAAACCACCCCGATCAAGCAGCCCAAGGATCAACTTATCATGCACAAGCTAGAGTAAGCTTTCTTCTACTAGCTACCAGTTTCATGGCCAAATAGTCCCTATACTCATCATGATAATGAACAAACAGATCTTTAGTTACTACAATAAATTCAGAAAATATATAAAACTAATATGCTATGGGATGGATGTAATGTCCACTTTAACATACCATAGAGAAGTTATCATTGGCCTCCATCTGATTATTTCTTAATTGATGGCCTGTTGAGAATGCATGTGGGTCTGAGACCCCCTATAATTATGATGACAATAATTAAAAAATCTTAATTTTTACAATAAGTTAGAGAAACATGAAATATAGTTAGAAAATTATTAACAGCACGAAGGTGATTTTATACCATGTAGGGACTAACACTGGTTCCAATATGATCATCGATGGCGGATTGCATTCATTAAACCTCTGTAGTCAGTTTTATTATTAGACAATAGGGTTTTTTATATAAAGTAAAAAATAGTTGTATTGAGTAGGAGTATTGCTTTTGTAGCATCCATGAGGACAATCTTATTAAACTACTGGCATATTTATAAACTTTTTTTTAGCTAAAAGGATTCAAAAATTGTATTAAGAGGACAAAAAAGACTAGACATCCAGGAAAACTAAAACAAATCTGCTGGACCTAACCCCCTCCTACGGCAAAATCCTCTGAAGACTGCAAAATTAAAAATTAACGCCACCGAAATCTAGGTCTTGGCCATCAACTCGAAGATCTTCTTCTACAGAAGTAGGCCATGAGTCAATAGGTGAAGAAGTATCACATTTTGCATCCGATTTTGCCAAGAAGTTTGCCACTGGCGTAGTTATAAACCTGACTCAGGCAATGTATAGATTAACATGAAGAATAAGAAAAAAACAATAAAAGTTGTATTAAGCAACAGTTTTGATTTTGTAGTGTCCATGAGCGCAATCTAATTCAGCAACTCCCACAGTCATAAACCTGATTAAATACTGAGCAAGATGTTGGATCTTCCAACTTGACCTAGTTGGCTTTTTATGACCTAGTCAACCCAAGGTCACTTTGACCGAACCTATCACTGGGGTGGAGTAATGCAGCTGGTTGGTAGATACGGATCGAGATAGTCAAGAAGAATACGAACACAAGAAGAAAGAAACCACAATGGGTTTAACGTGACTCTTCAAGAATGTAACTTTCCAGTGTCACGGGGAGAACACTTCAAGGTTCAAAACACTCAACAGAGTAAACTTTCATTAATCAATTCTTTAGCATCTCAATGAGCATAGCTCTTACATTTATAAGAAACCAAAATAAAACATAATTCTATTCTCTAAGCCTACTAAATCCTACGGCTAAGATTAATTACAAATTAAATCATAAAAACAAGAGAGAAAATAAATAAATAACTAGCCAAGGTGCCCGATTCGTGGATGGGGTCCAAGGCACATGAAATCCCTAAAAAAAATATATACATATATATATAAAATTCGTCCCAAGGAGGGGACTCAAAACCGTCTCTCTCTCCTCAAAAATCGTCCAAAAGGGAGACTCTTCAAAGTATCAATATTTACTTTCCAAAGTATTAAAATCCCACAACTTCCTAAAATATACGAAAGAAGAGAATAAGCCACGTTATGTGTAGGTCCATTCCTTCCCAAAACGGATATCTTATTAGATAGAATTTCCAATTCCTAAAAAATATAGGGTTGGGAAGATAGATCATTGTAGAAATTGGTTATACCTTGTATGCGCTTTCTTTCACGTCAAAGACTTCCCAAAAAAATAGTGCGAGGAAGCAACCTCAACCGAGTTGGTCCTTGGGCTGCTTTCATCATCTACATCTGAGCCTGAATCATGGAGCCAGAAATTGTTTTTTTTGGGGGGGACACAAACATAAACAAGAAATTATTTTCTACTTCCTTGCATTAGGGTCTTGTTATGATTATTTGAAATACCCGTCCCAAAAAAAAAGATTGATTTACAGTATTGAATTTTTATGTTTATGACAGACAAGTACAACGCCGGTTCCTTTCGACGAAATCCGATTGTAGTTCACCCAACAGATAGGTATTGACGTTATAGGTAACTACAATTTACATGATTTATAGCATTAAGTGGGTTAGATGACCTTAAGAATAGTGTAGACCCTACCGGTGTCCCATAGTAAAGAGAAAAGACCATCAAACTACAATTTAAGCTGAAGTGTCAAATTCACGTGAGTTTTAGAGGACCATCAAGTTAGAATTTGAGAAATCCGGAAGGTAATCAAGTTATTTTTCAACAAGAAAAAAGAATTAGATCATTTGAAGGTGTACCAGCCGAGATATGACCAAAAAAGTGAGCAGAGGACAACCAGAGTAACCGGTCCAATCGGTCCAACCGATTAGTCATAGCGGTGAACCGGCTCAATACGATTAGGGACCGGTCCAACTGGTTCTGCTAACCAGTCAAAAAAAAGTCCAACTAGTTGGGATGGGTTTTGGTCGGCTGTCCAATTGGTTACTTGTACTGGTCAATCAGTTGCGCCAAATATGGCTTTATTGATCTGAATCAGCTCATTTTCAAGTGTTCTAATTAACACTTGGAAGAGGGGGGAGAGAGAGAGAGAGAGAGAGGAAAAGGAAGAGAAAGAGACAAAGAGGAAGATTAGAGGCCAGAGGCTTGAAGATTCAAGCATCAAGTTGTAGCAAATGTACGTTTTTCGATCGAAGGGGGATCAGCAAGGACCAAAGGAAATCTCTCTAGTTAGGTTTGAGCTTGGAAAAGGTAAACCCTAAGCCCCTTTTCCATTTCATTAGGTTTTTAGAGTTATATGATCCATTAGAAAGTTCCCTAGTGGTGTTATGTTGTGAAAGTGATTTATTTTAAAAGGGGATCAAATCTCAATGTATAAATTTTTAGTTCATATTGGGCAGGCAAAACTATAGACATTTATCATGCACAAGCTAGTGTAAGCTTTCTTCTACTGGCTACCAGTTTCATGGCCAAATAGTCCCTGCATGTACTTATCATGATTATGAAAATACAGATCTTTAGTTCCTACAATAAATTCAGAAAATATATAAAATTAATATACTCTGGGATGGATGTAATATCTACTTTCACATACCATAGAGAAGTTACCATTGGCCTCCATCTGATGATTTCTTAATTGCTGGCCTGTTGAGAATGCTTGTGGGCCTGAGACCCCCTATAATTATGATGACAATAAAAATTTTAAAAATCTTAATTTTTACAATAAGTTAGAGAAACATGAAATAATTGGAAAATTAATAACAATCTGAAGGTGATTTTATACCATGTAGGGACTAACACTGGTTCCAATATGTTCATTTGTTTGCTCCGGGATCATCGATGGCGGATTGCAGTCATTTAACCCCTGTAGTCATTTTGATTGTTAGACAATAGGGTTTTAAGTTCTATAATAAACAAAAAAATTACTTGTATTAAGTAGGAGTATTGCTTTTGTAGCATCCATGAGGACAATCTTATTAAACTTCTGGCATTGTTATAAACCTGACTCAACCCGATGTATTATTCAACACGAAGAATAAGAAATAAACAATAAACTTTGTATTAAGCATATGTTTTGATTTTGTAGGGTGTCCATGAGCACAATCTTATTCAAAAACTGTCAGTCATAAACCTGACTAAGGGAAAAGGTTGGGTATGCTAGCAGTTTACCGTATGCTAGCACCTTATGTGTCTATCTCTTTCTTCCATCCTTTAAGGGGTAAAAGAGTTATTTCAAGGGAGTGGGGGAAGAGAGAGATAGACACATAGGGTGCTTTTTGTGTTGCTTTCTGATGGTGTTGATACTATGAACTCTTTTAATAATGGTAGCTTACGTTTCAGCTAGGCATGTGAAACATAAGCTATCCTTATTAAAAGCAAGTGAATCATGAAATAATTACAAAATTATTAACAGCATGAAGGTAATTCTATACCATTGAGGGAATAGCATTGGTTCCTCTATGCTCATTTGTTTGCTCCGGGATCACCAATGGCAGCTCATGTACACTCAATTCCTGTAGTTATTTTGACAATAGTTTTGTTCTGGTTAAATATTTCAAGATTTAGAAAAATGGAAAGATTTACATAATTTTTTTATAAAGTAATGTCAAATTTACTACCAGTGCTAGTGGTGAAAGCATTCCTAGGCGAGCTGCAAGACTATTTTAATTTGGTTCCAATTCATATTTCCTTTGTTAGGGATTTGTTGATTTCAAAGAATTTGCAGGTAACCGTTGTAAGACCCCCTCCCAGGAGGATTGTCGAGGTTTTATGGTGTTTTCCGCAGGTGGGATATCATAAGTTGAATATTGATGGATGCTCTTTTAGCAATCCGGGTCGATCAGGAGCAGGTGGAATATTCAGGGACAGCGTTGGATCTCCACAAAGATGCTATATATGCCTCTTATGAAGGAGTTGGTTCCAATTTTATGGCTGAATTTGCTGCATTATTTGTAGGTCTGCATCATGCATCATCGATGAATGTAGATAAGCTATGGATTGAATGTGACTCTCAGGCAGTTGTGGATTGCATCAAACACCATAAAATCCCATGGTGCTTTCAACAAAAATGGAGGTTCTTTCAAAGGTATTTGGATAATATTTCATGGAATATTTCTCATTATTTTCGTGAAGCGAATGTGGTGGCTGATAAGTTGGTAAAACATGCATCATCAACAAGAGTTTCTTCAATCTGGGATAGTGCGCCATCATTCGTTCTTCATGACAGTAGCTGGGATTTTCAACTAAGACCCAGATATAGATTTACTTAATTTTTGTTATCGTTTGATTGAGTTGACGCTCTGCTGTTAGCCATGCTCAAGGTTGTGTGAAGAAAGACGAATTCCAGTTACCGAAACCCGCTTCTACAAATAGTGAAAATAAAATTTCCACTAGCCCAAGACTCACAATCGAAAAATTGAAGAAGAACAATAATATTACTCCAATAGGATGAGAGAAGATAAACTTTTTCAGATACAGAGATGTTGGGCAATGATGACAAGCTTGCACACAAGGTAATATGGTTGATTGATTGATTCGATTGAATGGAGAAATGGGGTTCTTTATAGCTAAGTGAAAGGAGAAGATCAAGGCAATTGACCAACTTCCAAGATTGAAGTTATGTGAACCAAGAGATATGAATGGAGAAGGTGGAACTTGGAAATGATGATAGGATGGGAAAGGGTCACTCAATGGAATGGATGCTCACATGGGAAAGGAAGGCTTACGTTGGGAAATAGGGACATAAGAAAGAGGTTTTGACTAGGGAAATGGATGGGTGGAGGGTGATGTGGGAAATGTGCAAGCAAGCTCAAATATCAAGGCACACACACAAAATACATAAATTCCTCACTACATCTCTCAAAAATAAAAAAACAGATAATTCCAAAAGTTAAACTTTAAGATTTAACACTCCCCCTTAAAGTGAACTTTTGGAAACAAGCCCAAGTTTGGCTCGAAGATTTTCAAACGGTCCTTTTGAGAGTGACTTTGTGAAGATATCAGCAACATTTTCTTTGCTCCGTACCTCCAATACATCAATGGACCCATCAAGCACCTTCTCGCGAATAAAATGATGCTCAATCTCAATATGTTTGGTTCTTGCGTGACACACCGGATTAGTAGCAAGTTTGATGGCGCTTTGATTGTCACCAAGAATAACAGTAGATTTGTGAATGGGTGCATAAACATCTTCGATGAGCCGACGAAGCCAAATACATTCTTGGGCAGCAAGTGTGGATGCCTTATACTCCGCTTCCGTAGTAGAAAGAGAAATTGAATCTTGCTTTTTGCTACACCATGAAACACATCCTGAGCCACAAGAGAACACATACCCAGAAGTAGATCTTCGATCATCTAAGTCACCACCAAAATCAGCATCTGTAAACCCAAGTAGAGAAAAAACAGTTCCTTTGTTATAAAGGATTCCCATGTCACAAGTGGTATTCACATACTTCAAAATTTGCTTCGCCGCATCCAAATGTGGTTTCCGTGGTTCTTGCATATAGCGACTAACCAACCCAACGGAAAAGGCAATATCCGGTCTTGTAATAGTCAAGTAGATGAGACTACCAACAAGAGCGCGATAATAATGGGGATCAGAAAGAAGCTTACCTTCCTTACGCCTAATCTTTATGTTGGCATCAAGAGGAGTAGAGCACAGCTTGCTTGAATTAATCCCAAATCTTTCAATAAGCTTTTTGGCATATCCCTTTTGAGATAGAAAAATGCCATCATTCACCTTTTCTACTTCCAAGCCAAGGAAATGATTTAGTTCACCCAAATCTTTCATTTCAAACCGAATAGAGAGTTCAGCCCTAAGCTTTGCAACCTCCCCTTCATCATTGCCAGTAATAACCATATCATCCACATACAATAAGACAATCATGTGTAGTGATTCCTGCTTCTTAACAAAAAGACTAGAATCTGAGTTAGAAGCAAAATATCCACAAAAATGTAAGTACTCAGCAATCTTTCCATACCAAGCCCTTGGAGCCTGCTTTAACCCATAAAGAGCTTTCTTGAGTTTTCAGACATGATTAGGATGAGAAAGGGAAACATACCCAGGTGGCTGGTCCATGTAAATGTCCTTTTCAATTTCACCATATAAGAAAGCATTTTTTACATCAAATTGCCACAGCTTCCATCCAAGAGATGCCGCCAAGGAGATCACAACTCGAACAGAAGTCATCTTTGCTACCGGACTAAAGGTTTCCTCATAATCTTCTCCATATCTTTTAGAAAAACCCCTTGCCACAAGTCTTGCTTTGAACCGATCAACACTTCCATCCGACTTCCTTTTTATTTTGAACACCCATTTACAAGTAACGGGTTTCACGTCCTTGGGCTTTGGCACTAGGTCCCAAGTTTCATTTTTCATGAGAGCTTGCATTTCTTCATTCATTGCAACCACCCATTCTTGAACACCTTTTGCTTCATCAAAAGAAGAAGGTTCATTTTCATAAATAGGTCCAGCAAATAAACACTCAATAGTACTTACCAAGTTGCCATCCCGATATTTGATCGGTTTCACAACTTGCCTTCCAGACCTTGTGACTTTTGGAGCATTTGCTACCTCCATAGTAGCATCCTCCTCTTCTTGTGCAGCATGAAAATTATTTTCACTCCCCCTATCTTCATGCTCTCCTATAGCTGAAGAAGAAGAACTACTAGTCATCACTGGTGATGATGATTGACTAGACACTATAGGACCTGAGGATGTGATTGGCAAGCTAATTGCCATTTCTTGTTTGCTCTCCATTGTTACTGAAGCACCACAATTACCAAGGGCAGCACCACCTGGGCTATAATAAGAAGAGATTTCATCAAAGATTACATCATGAGAAACTTTAAATTTGTGAGTTTCTGGATCCATGCATTTCCACCCTTTTCTTCTTTCATCATAACCGATGAAGATACATTTTTTCGCCTTGGCATCCAATTTATACCTTTGTGAATCTGGAATGTGAATATAACAAATCGAACCAAAGACCTTAAAGTCTTTCACATTAGGCTTTTCCTTATACATGATCTCATATGGAGACTTCATCTTAATTGGGCTAAGAGGAACCCGATTGATAACATAAGCTGCACATGCCATACCTTCTGCCCATAAGGCTTTGGGTAAATTTTTGCCATATAGCCAGCTTTTGCATGTCTCCGAAATGTGCCGAATCTTCCTCTCGGCCACGCCATTTTGCTGAGATGTGTTGGCACATGTGAATTGCCTTTGAATACCATGTTTACTACAAAAGAGTTCAAACTCATCAGAGGTAAACTCTCCCCCATTATCGGTCCTCAATCGCTTGATTTTTCTGTCAAGCTCACCTTCAACTTTTTCTTTAAACTCCTTGAACCTGGAGAAAACATCTGATTTTTCTTTGACAAAGTATACCCATGTGAACCGGGTAAAATCATCAATAAAAATTAACATATAGAGGAAGCCCGAAAAAGTAGGTGTGCGTGAAGGACCCATCAAATCACTATGAATAAGATCCAATGGTGATTTAAATCTAGTGAGAGACCTATCAAAAGGTAGGCGATGTGCCTTACCAAATTGACATCCCTCACAAACTACTCCATTACCGAAGGTGGTAAGGTGAGGTAACCCATCAACTAGATTTTTATTCACCATGACTTTTAATTTATCCATACTTAGATGCCCCAATCTAGCATGCCAAAGTGAAGTATTATCATTTGTGCTCATCTTATCAACATAAGAAGTAGAGGCTGATAATACAAATAAATCTTTTACTCTCTTACCGGTATGAACAACGTCCGCCTCAAGTTGGGAGATATTCCGAAGAAACTTGACGTCTTTAGGCCCGAACAAGACATAGTGGCCGGAATCCACTGCATTAGTCACTGAGAACAAATTCTTTTTCATCCCTGGTACATGGTACACACTTTTCAGTGTGATTGGATCATGATCAACACCTTTGAAGATGATAGTGCCTTCTTTCTCCACCGGATGAACGGTGTTGTCCACAGTGACAACAGCATCATTACCTTCATAGTGTTGAAGGCTAGAGAAGTTGGAGTCGTCGCCGGTTAGATGATGACCACATCCGGAGTCCACGATCCAATCAGTCTTGTAATTGATAGTGGCACAAGCATCAATTGAGGTAGTTTCTGCTACAAAGCAACTACCCCAATCTTCTTCAGATTTGTCATTCTTTTCAGCTACATGGCCACCGTTTAATTTCACTCTGCAGTTCTTCTTTATATGTCCAAGCTTACCACACCGGTAACATTTGAAACTTTTTTTGTTTGAATTCCCTTTGCTTGAGGATTCTCCATCATCTCCATCTTTTTTCTTCTCTTTTTCATTCTTGCAATTTTTCTTACTTCCCGAGAATAATGCATCACCTTCTCGACTAGAAATTGAACAACCCACCATTTGTTGAGCTAGAGACTCTTGAGAAGAAAGAAGATTCTCTAACTCTACCAAGGATGGCTCTTGAGCCCACCCTTGAATAGATGTAATGAACGGGATATATTCCTTCTTTAAACCACGAATGATATGACGTTTCATTTGTGACTCAGAAATTGGTTCTTCCGGATCGAGAGAGGAAATTTCAGAACAAAGGTTCTCAATCTTTAAGAAAAATTGAGAGATGGAAAGATTACCTTGAGAACTATTGGCCAACTCATTCTCCAATAATTGTAACCGAGCAACATTCTTTTTATTGAACAACCCATTGAGGGTGTTCCATATATTAGATGCCGTCCTACACCCAATGATATGATCAAACAAATCATGAGCAATAGACCTCTTCAAAATGAACTCGGCCTTTGCATTAGAAATCTTCCATTTCTTCAATGTATCGGCATTTTCTTCCGTGGCTTCTGGTGCCACTCTAGTATCACCACCAACAACCTCCCACAAGTCTTCACCAAGAAGGTAAGACTCCATGCATGACCGCCATACCTTGTAATTGGATTGATTGAGAGCCTCAATACCAAGCCCGACAACCCTTCCACTTGAATCCATTTTGGAGCAGCAATTGAGCTTCTTCACCAAGAGAATCTTGAAGACACCAAGCTACCACTCTTGTAGCTTTGATACCATGTGAAGAAAGATGAATTCTAATTACCGAAACCCGCTTCTACAAATAGTGAAAATAAAATTTCCACCAGCCCAAGACTCACAACCGAAAAATTGAATAAGAACAATAATATTACTCCAATAGGATGAGAGAAGATAAACTTTTTCAGATACAGAGATGTTGGGCAATGATGACAAGCTTGCACACAAGGTAATATGGTTGATTGATTGATTCGATTGAATGGAGAAATGGGGTTCTTTATAGCTAAGTGAAAGGAGAAGATCAAGGCAATTGACCAACTTCCAAGATTGAAGTTATGTGAACCGAGAGATATGAATGGAGAAGGTGGAACTTGGAAATGATGATAGGATGGGAAAGGGTCACTCAATGGAATGGATGCTCACATGGGAAAGGAAGGCTTACGTTGGGAAATAGGGACATAAGAAAGAGGTTTTGACTAGGGAAATGGATGGGTGGAGGGTGATGTGGGAAATGTGCAAGCAAGCTCAAATATCAAGGCACACACACAAAATACATAAATTCCTCACTACATCTCTCAAAAATAAAAAAACAGATAATTCCAAAAGTTAAACTTTAAGATTTAACAGGTTGAGCAGTGACTCAATGCTTTGGTTTTCTCTCATTTATTGTGTTGTAATTTCGATTCTTCTCTAACAATATCATTTGCTGACTATTAGCAAAAAAAAATACCAGGGTAGTACATTGCTTACCATGACCAAAGCATATATATTTGCAGGGGGAGTGTTCTCTATGGGGAGCGTGGCTCCTGCGAGCGGGGGCCCAATTAGGGGTCCATAGAGGCATCAACAGGGTGGTCTTTATTGCCTTTCATCGGGGGTGTGGCAGTCATTTTGCCCCCATATGTTTGGACGCAGGGGTACACTCCCCCACAGAGAATATTTCTCCATATTTTTATTAGTATATAAAATAAAAGAATTTACCGTAGGAGAGTCACTAATGAATCCCATCTCACGATACTTTTTTATCAAAATTGGAATTATAGGATGGCGATGTACTCCTCGCTATCATTGTCATTATTTCTCAAATTAGAATCAATGGACAACAAACCCACACTAAGACTAAAAGCTATAACTAAAAATTTGCTAATTAGTGATAATTTTAGTACCAGAAATTATTTGGGAATGGCTTCCGTTCGCTGATTTGTTTGTGGTGGCCTCCCATTATCGTTTTTTTTTTTTTTTTTTAAATAAAAATGCATTGAAGATTAAAAAAGAGGCAAACAAGCCTTAAAACAAATTCAAGGCAAAGAAAGCTAAAGCTAGGGACTCAGTCTTAAAACAAATTGGTAAGGGCCTCCCATTATCATTACCCACAACTTCTTGCTGTAGTAGGAATTTGATTAGTATCAAAATGCAACATGAGAAATAAAAAAACATGAATAATGCAATCTTATGTACATACTGTAGAAGAAATGGGATTAGTTCCCAGTAACCGATCTGTTGGAAGCCTTCTCTGATTATCATTATCGTCATCACTGTCCACTTCTTGCTGTAACAATTAGAACAAAGTTCCACTCATCAGTGCCAAGTTGCAATGCAGGTATTAGAGGCATGAAGGTCATCCTTCATTTGTACGTATCAGTGGGCCCTTTTGTTTTTCAAGTGATGACCACCTTCGATTATTATTACGCACAAATCGTCGCTGTAATAAAATGTAGAATTTCTTAGAATCTAAATGCAACATAACCATCAGCAACATGAATGTTGATCAACTCAACTACTTACCGTGGAGATGGGATTGATTCCTATTGTTTGATTTATTAAGGGAACTCTTCCATTCTCGTTACCCATCAGTCCTTGCTGTAATAATCAGAAATTTTTTTATTTAGAATCAAAACACAATGTGGAAATTGGAAACATGAATGTATATCTATTGAACAATATAGCCTTCCCATTCTTAGAACGGCTATATTGGGTTTCCTGATGTATCTCAATCTCTTTCCTTTTGTAATCCGCATGTGATATGGAAACTTCTTTTAGTATCACATGTGGAATCCCAATCCGATTTGGGTTCTTCTCTCTTCTATAAATCTAATGTAACAGAATACAAACTCAATCAATGGATTGCAATTTACCCTAACAATATGATATCCAGAGCAGTCTAAGCTCCAACGAGCTTTCTTCCTTCTTCTTCTTCGTTCCTTTTTTCATACCTGCACCTCTTTCTCCCTCCTACCAAGGGAGATGTAGCTGCTGCTGCCGAGTCTGGCACCTCTCTTCTTCCTGCTACTACACTTGTTGGCGCCCCTTCCCTTCACCATGCTCACCATTACATCTCGGTGAAACTCACATCCAAGAATTATTTGTTTTGGAGCCCACAACTGGAACCTTTTCTCGATGGCCAGGGTTTGTTTGGTCACCTTGATGATACTACTCCTTTCCCTACTGATCCAACTGCTGCCCTTACCTGGCGTAGACAAGACACTATGATTCACAGCCTCCTTATTGCATCTCTCTCTGATGAGGTCTTCCCTTTAATACTTGGCAAGCGCACTAGCCGTGAGACATGGGATACCCTACATACAGCTTTTTCCTCTCCCTCTGAGAGCTGTCTCATGTCTCTCACGATGGCTATGCAAGATCTTCAACGGAAACCTGATGAAACTGTCACTCAATTCCTTCAATGGGACAAATCTATTTCGGAGGAACTCAGTGCCGCCGGTCAACCACTTCGCCTGAGCGCCTTCAATATGCATATTTATCGGGGCTTGAGGGGTGAATTCAATGATATTATCTCTTCTCTGATCACCCGAACCATCCCTCTTGCTTATGGTGATCTTCTGTCTATGCTTCTCAACCATGAATTCCTTCATGGCTCTAGGCTCTCCAAACTTTCTCTGACTAACACAAGCAACTCTGTTGGTTCTCCTTTAGCAAACAATGTCCAGTGCACCCCTACTGCCTCTGATTCACATTCATCATCTATTGGCCGTGGAGATGGTGCTCCTTACCGTAGTCATGGCGGACATGGTCGATTCGGCCGTGGTGGTCATTACATAGGAAATCGCCAATGGTGTCACTAGTGTAACCGTGACACTCATAACACTGCTCAGTGCTATTTGAAACCTAAACCCCCTGGTCCGCATAACTACCGTCGTCCCTCCCCTTATCACTATCAACCATCCTCTAACCCTACCGCCCACTATATCCACTACCCCGCCCACCCTAACCCACCTCTCTTACCTACCCCACCATATCCACCGAACCCTACCCGTACCTGGTACCCGGACACTGGAGCCACCCATCATGTCACTCTTGATATTCATTCTCTCTCATCCAATGATCCTTTTACAGGTACAGACCCTCTCCAGGTTGTCAATGGTAAGGGGATTCCTATCTCTAATGTTGGGTTTACATCTTTTTCTTCCCCTTCTTCTAATCGTAACTTTCTATTATCTGATGTTCTTCATGTTCCTGACATCTCCAAGCCTTTACTTTTTGTTCATCGTTTTGCTAAGGATAATGATGTATTCTTTGAATTTCACCCATCTTATTTTCTTGTGAAGGATCGGAGAACCAAAACAACAATCCTGTTCCGAGTGATGGGGGTCTCTACACCATGTCCCCTTCATCAAGTGCTTCTCCTACTATGTATCTCACTTCTCGTACTTCTCTCGATGGATGGCATGGTTGTCTCGGTCATCCTCATGCCCAACTACTTTGTAGTATTGTTTGTGACAATAATTTGCCGTGTCAGTCTACACGGCTTAGTTCTTTGTGTTCTACTTGTCAACTGGGCAAGTCCTATCGTCAGTCATTAAGAGAAACTTTCTCTCGTAGTTTATTTCCTTTAGATTTGATTCATAGTGATGTTTGGGGACCATCCCCCACCCCATCCTCTGCAGGTCATCGTTATTTTGTAATTTTTGTGGATGATTATTCAAAGTTTATTTGGTTTTTTCCTATGGTGTGCAAATCTGAAAATTTTCCCTTATTTTTAACATTTCAAAAATTGGTGGAACGGCAATTTTCACTTAAAATTAAGTCAGTCCAAACTAATTGGGGCGAGGAATTTCGTTCTCTCTCCCCCTTCTTTTTGAAACTTGGCATCTCTCACCGCATCTCTACTCCCCACACCCATGAGCAACAAGGTGCTGTTGAGCACCATCATTGTCATATTGTTGAGACTTGCCTTTCACTACTTGTCCATGGTTCGGTTCCTCGCTTATATTGGAACTTTGGCTTTGAAACGACTGTACATGTTTTTGATTAATCGTCTTCCATCATGTGTTTCGAATGGTATTTCTCCCTAGCTATCAACTTCTTTTTTATCGGGTTCTTGACTACTCCTTTTTTCGTATTTTTTTATGTCTTTGTTTTTCGTTCCTTCGCCCAAACAATTCCAAAAAGCTTGATTATCGTTCTTCTCCTTGTGTGTTCTTGGGATACAGCCCTAACCATCTCGTATATCGTTTGTCTTGATCAGTCTACAGGTCAAATATGGTTTGCTCACCATGTTTGTTTTTCTGAGGATGTCTTTCCCTTCTCTGATTCTCATTCTTCTCTTCCCAATTCCTCTACCTCTTCTTCACCGTGGGGTGTTGCGCCCACTCACATTTTACCATTGCCACCTATACCGATCCCACCACCATTACTGTCTACCCCACCTCCTTCACCCTTGCAGGCATCACCTCCATTGGTTATCCCCCATTCACTGCCACCCACAAATCCATTGGCTCCTCTCAGGTTTCCTAATCCCCCCCACTGCCGTACCACCTCGAACCCGCACTCTCCATGACATTTATGAAATTGGTCCTACCCTCCTCTCAGCAGCCCCATCAGCTCACCTCCTCCACCCCCAACAGTCCCTACCGCCTCTACCCATCCTATGCGCCTACGCAACCACTGCCCAGCCCATCATGCTCTTATTGCCTCATTGCCGTTACTACCTGAACCTACTTGTTTTTCGTAGGCGAACAAATCTCCTGAGTAGCGTACTGCAATGGCCGATGAGTTCAATGCTCTACTTCGGAATGGTACTTGGACACTTGTCCCCCGGTCCTCGATCATGAATCTAATCAGCTGCAAGTGGGTGTACCGAGTCAAAAGGAAAGTAGATGGTTCCTTTGAGCACTACAAGGCAAGGTTGGTTGCCAAGGGGTTTCATCAATAGAAGGGTGTTGATTACAGTGAAACATTCAGTCTAGTGGTCAAGCAACCCATAATTCGTATCGTTATCTCCCTTATCGTTTCAAAAGGGTGGTCTATTCGACAGCTTAACGTACAGAATGCTTTTCTTCATGGGGAATTGTCTAAGGAAGTTTACATGGTCCAGCCGCCTGGCTTTGAGGATCCTGCCAAGCCACATCATGTTTGTCACCTTCGTCGTTCACTATATGGACTCAAATAGGCCCCTCGTGCTTGGTTTCATCGATTGACCAAGTTTCTTCTTGCTTATGGCTTCATTGCATCCAGGACTGACACCTCCCTATTTATTTTTCGTCAGGGCAGCACCATTATGTATGCTTTGATTTATGTTGATGATATATTGGTTACTGAAAACTCTCCTTCACAGATTGCAGGTTTACTCTCTGGATTGGCTTATGAGTTCTCCATCAAGGATCTTGGTCCTTTACACTTCTTTTTGGGTGTTGAGGCATCCCCACATCGCAATGGACTTCTCCTTACACAGACACGTTATATTCGGGATTTGTTACATCGAGCAAGCATGTCTAACTGCAAACCTATCTTGACCCCGATGGCTACTACCATCAAAGCCACAACCGAAGGGGGTGTTGCTTTTTCTAATGCCAGTCACTATCGATCCATTGTTGGCGCATTACAATATGTGACTCTCACCCATCCTGATGTTGCATTTCTGTTAATCGGGCATTTCAAACAATGCACTCTCCTACGAATGATGATTGGAGTTTGGTGAAGCATATATTACGTTACCTAAAAGGCACTAGTTCTCATGGTCTTTACTTTGACCAATCTGCTTCTCTCAGTCTACAAGCCTTCACCAATGCCGACTAGGCTAGTAACGCCTCTGACCGTCGTTCCACAGGGGGATATGCCATTTCCTTAGAGCCTAACCTTATTTCTTGGCAATCCCGCAAACAAAAAACTGTCTCTCACTCCTCCACAGAATCTAAATATAAGGCTCTAGCCGATGCTGCAGCAGAATGGATCTGGCTTCAATCTCTATTTCAGGAACTTGGCATTCCTCAATCAACGCCGCCAATACTTTGGTGTGACAATATTGGTGCTACCTATCTCTCTGCCAACCTAGTTTTTCATGCTCGTACGAAGCATGTTGAAATCAACTTTCACTTTGTTCAAGAACGGGTCGCCCATAACCAATTACAAGTCCAATTTATTTCTACGACAGATCAATTGGCAGACACTTTGACCGAGGCTCTTCCTACAGGTCATTTTCAGCTCTTATGGGACAAGCTAAAGATCCGCTGCTCGGAATCTTCACCTTAAGGTGGTGTATTGACCAATATAGCCTTCCCATTCTTGGAACGACTATATTGGGTTTCCTAATGTATCTCAATCTCTTTCCTTTTGTAATCCACATGTGATATGGAAACTTCTTCTATTAGCACATGTGGAATCCCAATCCGATTTGGGTTCTTCTCTCTTCTATAAATCTAATGTAACATAATACAAACTCAATCAATGAAATACAATTTACCCTAACAATAATATAGAACTTACCATAGTAGAGATGGTATTGTTCCCCATTTGCCTATCGGTTGATGGCCTAGTTTGATTCTCATTACCCTCGACTCCTTCCTGTAATAATCGGTCCAAATTACACTTAATATTAGCATGCAGAATGGGCTACAACAGAAAGAATGCTCATTGTTGTGAAGAATACACATGTTTTTTTCTTGGATGAATAAAAAATATATTAACGAAAGCACAAGGAATCTTCCCCCCCCCCCCCCCCAAAAAAAAAAAAGGGGAAAGAACATGGGAGAATACAATGAGAAAGCTCCAAACAAACAATAGACTAACCTACAGCCTAATCAAGCTGAAGGGAAACCACGCAAAGAGGAACAAAGGACATTACCTGACCCAAACAACCAATCACCTATAAAATAAAGTTGACCTTCTTTCCATTAGGATTATAGAGAGGAATGGGTGGAATCACCCAACTCCCACTTAGATTCTTAGAAGCTAAGGAAAGACTCGCCCGATCCAAAATGGCACCAATAGATCCAAAAACTCCCCTACCATTGACATCAAAAGCACTATCATCCGAATTGGGTGGAGTAGTCACCATGTCCCCATTTGGATTATCAATTGGAACATTCAGAGCCAACTTGGAATTGGGATCCAGATGAGTCAATGAAGCTTGCACCGGGCCTCCCAACACGGCCATCTCAACATCCATCGATTCAACTTCATCTAATGCAACATGGTGGCTATTAAGATCAATATAGATGGTGCCTCCCTCTACCATGAACCCATCTTTGACCACCAATTCATTCCCCATAGAACACATACTAGAGATACCTCCATCTGTGGGGATCACAAGGGATGATAAAGAGGTTCCACCTCCTAGGTTGACCAACTCAACATCATGTTGATAAATAGAACTTACCATAGTAGAGATGGTATACACATGTTATTATCTCTCTCAAATCTATATTGAGTGTTGAGTTTGATATGAATGACCTAGGTGCTGCTAAGAAAAATTCTAGGTAAGGAGATGCAAAATGAATGTTGATCAACTACTTACCATAGGGATGGGATTGATTCCTAGTGTTTGATTTATTGAGGGCACTCTTCCATTTTCGTGACTCATCACTCCCTGCTGTAATAATCAGAAAAATTTTTATTTAGAATCGACGAGCAATGTTGAAATTGGAGACATGAATTTATATACAACTTACCATAGTAGAGATGGTATTGGTCCCCATTTGGCTATCGGTGGATGGCCTCCTTTGATTCTCATTGCCCACGACTCCTTCCTGTAATAATCAGTAGAATTTACATTTAATATTAGCATGCAACATGGGCTACCGCAGAAAGAATGCTCATTGCTGTGAAGAATACACATGTTATTATCTCTCTCAAATCTATGTTGAGTGTTTTGATATGAAAAATTCTAGGTATGGACATGCAGCATGAATGTTTATCAACTACTTACTATAGAGATGGGATTGATTCCTATTGTTAGATTCATTGAGGGCACTCTTCCATTCTCATCATCCATCACTCCTTGCTGTAATAATCAGAATTTTTTTTTTATATTTAGAATCAACAGGCAATGTGGAAATTGGAGACATATATGTATATAGAACTTACCATAGTAGAGATGGTATTGTTCCCCATTTGCCTATCGGTTGGTGACCTCCTTTGAAACTCATTGCCCACGACTCCTTCGTGTAATAATCGGTAGAATTTACAATTAATATTAGCATGAAACATGGGCTATAGCAGAAAGAATGCTCATTGCTGTGAAGAATGCGCATGTTAATATCTCTCTCAAATCTATGTTGAGTGTTGAATTTGATATTAATGACCTAGGTGCTGCTAAGAAAAATTCTAGGTATGAAGATGCAACGTGGGATTGATTCCTATTGTTTGATTTATTGAGGGAACTCTTCCATTCTCGTTACCCATCAATCCTTGCTGTAATAATTAGAAATTTTTATTTAGAATCAATAGGCAATGTGGTAATTAGAGACATCAATGTATATAGAACTTACCATTGTAGAGATGGTATTGTTCCCGATTTGCCTATTGGTTGATGGCCTCCTTTGATTCTCATTGCCCACGACTCGTTCCTATAATAATCAGTGAATTTACACTTAATATTAGCATGCAACATGGGCTACAGCAGACAGAATGCTCATTGCTGTGGAGAAACACATGTTATTATTTCTTTCAAATCTATGTTGAGTGTTGAATTTGATATGAATGACCTAGGTGCTGCTAAGAAAAATTCTAGGTATGGAGATTCATAGAGAGAAGTGTAGGTAAACTTTGGATAACTCAGAAGATGTATGTTGTAAAGGTTGGTGTTGGAACATTTCAAAGTGGAGAATGCCAAGTATGGAGATTCATACAGATAGAAATGCAAAAAATCTTTAGATAACTCATAAGAGATGTATTGAAAAGGTACTAGAACATTTCAACGTGGGAAAAGCTAGATTTGTATGCATACAATTGGCTAGCCACTTTAAGTTATCTAAAATACAATGTCTTACTACAGATGGGGAGATAGAGAAGATGTCTATATGGTGCCCTACACTAGCGCAGTCGGGAGCCTCATGTTTGTTATGGTTTGTAGCAAGTGAGACTTATCTTATGATGTTAGCATTGTTAACTGATACATGAATAATCCAGGAAAGGCGCATTGGAATGCAATCAAGTAGATCTTCATATACTTGAGCAATATGACAAAACTTGGAATTATGTTCAATGGAAAGAGAAGTTCCACTGAACTGGTTGGATATGTTGATGTTGACTATGCCGGCGATTCAGATAGATAGGGGTCTACTATGGGGTATGTATTCACATTAGTAGGTGGACTATTTTGTGGAAGGCAATGATTCAATCTACAGTTGCCTTGTCCACGACAGAGGTATAAAGTATATGGCAGCAATTAAGGTTGTCAAGGAGGGGATCTGGTTGACTGCTCTAGTTAGTGAGTTGGGTATGTTGCAAGAAGATATGGAATTATATTGTGACAGACAGAGTGTCATTCATCTTGCAAAGAATCAAGTGTTTCATGCAATGACAATGCACATTCATGTGAGGTTTCATAAAATTAGGGAGCTTATGTCAGAAGCAAGCATTTACTTGAAAAAAATTCATACAAATTACATTCCTACAGATATTTTCACCGAATCGATTACTAGGGAGGAGTTTAAGCACTGCTTGGACTTGATTACTGCAAGTTATGGTAGGGGACGGTCGCATGCCTTTATGCATGTACAACCTTTATGCAAGTACGGGGATGAAGACATCTACTGGCTATCCTCACGGGTGCTTTACAAAATCCAAGCCAATGTGGAGGTTGTTAAAGCTTGATGTCTGTTATTATATGCCTGTTAACTTTTAAGATTAAAAGCTAAAAAAGAAGAAAATACTTTCCAATGTAAATTTTAATATTATATATTCATACCTGCTGCACTTGCTGTTGTGATGACCCTGATCCCATTGTATTAGTAGCCGAAGATGAAGATGAAACTATAATGGGGTTGTTCATGGGTTGCTGGCCAAGTGGTAGAAAAGGAGAAGGAGAGCTCCTCAGATTGTTAATCAGTTGATTGAAGATAGGTGGTATGGATTGATTCATTAATGGATGATGATCCAATGTTGGTTCTGGGTGTGGATGCAGGTGGGATGTGCCACCCTTCTCATAAACTGAATTGCTAAATCTTGATCTATTATTATTCTTCATTTCACAGTGGAAGTTGTTGGTCTCAGATTGAAATGTTAAAATTGCCTCCCATAGCTTTTTAAATGCTGCTTGGTAATCTGCCCTGTAGTTGAGAGGGAAACAGTAGCTTTTTAAATGTAAGGGATAAATTTGTAAAAGCAATTTTGCTGGAGAAGAGATACCTTTGTGGCTTCAGCCAAGGGTCAACTTCCATTAGAACACTGTTCTGAGTAGGGTAAGGTCCCCAGAACAACTCTTCATCAGTAAAGCCATATCTAGGGTGTTTTCGTCTTTTGTTGGGTTGTTGTTGTTGTTGTTCCTTATCAACCTCTTGATCCCCAGGTTGTCTTTGCTCCTCTCTATCTTTTTCTTCTCTTTTTCCTTTCCGCTTCCTACTTGAAGTCATTTTCTTCTGCTCATGGTCATGAATTAAAGACTTGTTAGGCAAGTTGAAAAACAACATTGAAATTACAATCCAAGAAATATTTTACTTAACATAATAAAAAAATAATAAAAAAATGGCAGCCAGGATCACATTCACGTACGTGAATGTACAAGAACAGCTTATAGCCGTTCAGATGGAATCCACTTTCACTTTGTGGGACACACATATAATGGATTCCATCTAATCAAATGGCTGTACGAGGACATGATCTGCAATCTACACTCTCCCAGGGAGAACCTTCTGCCAAAGTTAGTATGAGAGAATCCATTTCACCATAATAGAAAGCGGCTATGAAATATTCCATGGGTACTAAAAATTTTAGATGTATGGAATTGATGACATCATCATGGGACAACAAAGATCTTTTGGGTCCTCTTAAATAGAACGACAAGTTTATAAACATGCAAAAAAAAAAAAGAAAATAGAGAAGCAAACCCATAAGACTCAAAACTCATAAAAGAAAACGATAGTTGCAGAATCTAACCAAAACAAACGAAGAAAAACTTATAAGCTAAGACGTTTGCCTCTTGATTCACCGCAGGACAATTGTACGCTGAAAAGAAGATCAAATTCGTTAGAAAAACTTCAGCACAATAAGAAAGAAAACCTGCTATGTTTGGAAGCCAAGAAAAGAAAAGAAAATAAAGGAAAAAATTCAAAAAAATTTGAATTTGAGGAGAGAGATAGACACATAAATCAATCATTGTGTCATCATAATTTTTGTCTTTTATGCTTTTTTTCTTTTCTTTTCTTTTCTTTTCTTGGCTTCAAAACATAAAGCAGGAAAAGATAAAACAGGAATTATTTTTGTTGTTTCTTGTTAATAAAATTGATTTATCAATCAACAAAAAAAAAAACTAAAAATCATGAGAACAACTCCAGTCCAACAAAAGAAAATCCAGCAAGTGGGAGAGATTTGTTGCAAAATATATTTTTTCAAATAAAGAACAGAAAAAAACTTTAGGATCAAGACCCATTTTACCAAAAACACCAAAAGAAAGGTGGCCAAGGAAGAAGCTTCAGCACCAGATAAACGAACCTTAGATTATAAAAAAACTAAAAAAAAATTAAAAGAGGAAAGAATGTAGTAGATGATGCACTAGGAAAGTCAATTTTCCCATATATAAATTTAAATTTGGTGTTTTATATCTTTCTGATCTACTTTGCATAAAATGGAAAGAGGAAAGGGTACGTTTGATATTCTTTATACCAAGAAGTGAATGAAAGTAGGGAGAACAAGATGGTTAATTACATAAAACCATAACCAGACAATAATTATATAGTTAATATATTGCCAACCCTTTATGCCTTCCTTTCCTTTTATGGAATTCTCCCCCCTTCCTCCTTTCACTTTATGCCCCCTACCCATCCCCACCACATTCATAATACCACTGGGTTCCTTCCCTTTTTTTTTAATTTTTATTTTAGGGGGGAGGGGACTAGATAGAAAGAGAAGTGTGAGTTGTTTAGATTTTTTTTTCTCCTTAATTACAACCCTAATATGAGGTTTAAAATATGAACAAGTTGTTGGATCCTATGGCAGACCAGGGGCCGGCTATGTTGATGGCTAGGATCGATGGGCCTTTTTTTTTTTTTTTTTTTTTTGGGGGGGGGGGGGTGATGGATAAGGGTAAATGGGTCATTGGACAGCTTAGATACTCTGGTAACTAAGGTTGTGTTTGTTGAAAAACAATTTAAAAATTGTATAAGGTTTAGAAAAGTTAAAAACCATGTACTGATATGCATTAAGCAACACAAAAAGTTAGAAAACAATATCTATTTCAAAATCCATGATTTTATTTTATCAAAAGATTTTTTTTCTCTATCACTATGCCTCGTGAAACATGATATTTCACTATTTGCCACATGGTAGTACATGAGTTAGTCCATTTGATATATAGAGGACCAGACAAGCATCTTATTGGTACAATTTTAACTTAAAGTGAATCTGGAGCAATGGGTGGGGAAGAAATATGAGGGTTAACTTCAACGGAGAAAGAAAGCACTCGATGATGAGTTCTATATTGGGACAAAGATGATAATCACTAGTAGAGATAGCAATTTGAACCTTATAGTATCCTTACAGTGAGGGAGACTTCCCGTGCCCTACTTCCTTTGAATGAACACAAACCAATCTCTAAAACCCCACACCATTGTGACCGGAAGGGGTTTACCCGTCAGCTTACTTTGCCAAGGGGTGGCAGGAGCACAACGGCTTAGCCCAAACCTACTTAAGTGAAGCAACAAGACGTATGAAAGAAATAGATAAAATTACAAAAGATGTCATGCATTTTGTATTTTATATTCATCTCCATACTCGGTCCAATATTTTATACTGAAACAAAAACAACTTTAAAGCTTGAAAACACAGTTTCTTCTTTTATGTAAGAAAAGAAAATATAAAATTAAGATAAGAGAGAAGCTACATATGAGAGAGAGAGAGAGAGAGAGAGATACAAGTCTCACTCTGTCACTATAGACATATCAAGGGTATATTAATTCCTAATGATCTCACACTACAAGATGGAAGATGCTTATTTGAATAATTTATCATTTAAGTTTGATTTGGTGTTAATGGTTAGGAAATGTGAAATCTTGGACATATTTGAGAACTTGATATATGAGCAGGAAACCTCCTTCGGCTATATGTAGGTGTCTATAAATTTAAGTGTTATCCAATGTGCCAAGCGCATAATTTGGGCTATTGGTGTAGAGATTCCCTCTAGACAACTAGTGTAGAGAAACTAATCCACTTTTCTTTTTCTTAGTAGTTGATATGACACACCCTTAAGATTGGAGATCATGAAAAAACAACCCAAAACGCCAGTCTAAACAGCTACCTACTTCAATCCAGATCCTCTATTGCTGAGCTGCCCGGCAGGAACGTGCAGCCCAGACATAGTGAAGCATGCAGTGACCGCCTTGTCCTTGCCCAAACGCCTTGCCCAAGTGGGGGTAAGGCGGTCATTGTGTGCCTCACTGTGTCTGGGCTGCACGGTCCTACCTACTTTGCTCTGTTAACTTAATTCTTTTAAAACATGGAAAAAACAGATTGGAGAAATTATTTCGTTATAATGTCTCTCCTATCAAACATGTTAGGACCAGGGGCAACATTTGGTATGCAATCTTGGAAAGCATTCTATGTTGATTTTGTATTCTCAAATGATAAAAAAATTTGTTTTTAACGTTCAAGAATGCGAAATCGACCTGGAATGCATATCAAATCTCCTACAGATTCCAATCTAATACTGTTTTATTGCAGCTCAAATCTCTTCCATGTCTCTGATTCCTCATCTAATTTCTCTGTGGAGTGTGAGGCGGAAATGCTTGCAAGATCTTTTGTAAAGGATCTAACCCATCTTAGCACCGGAGTAGTAAGAGTACTTGACAAGATCGAGATAGATCAACATCCTAAACAATCACTCATTTTTATTTGAGATTGAATCCACTGTTTGTTTTTTCAAAACACACATGTGCTCTGGTTGCTATTGCTGAAATCTTAATATCTAATTTGACTTACATTGTTCATTAATTCTTCACAATCTTAAACCAATTTGATTTATATTTCCTTCCTTTTACTTGCAACCAGAGGAAGCTACATGTTTACCATGGCTCTTTTGTAATGTGAAAACCTAAGGAGACAACCCAACGTGGAACACCTTTTACTTTTTAAGTAAAAGAAAAATGCGTAGGAAAATCCTGGCATTGTGAGAATAATAATGTGATAGTCCAACATCTTACTAGAACAAGTTTCATCCAACGGTGCAAGCTCAAAGTAAGACAATTTTTTTTCTTCTTTCTTCTCAAGCTCGGCACCGTTGGATATAGCATCTTTCACTTGTCGAGCTCTCACGCCCGCATTGTAGTGCACCGCAAGATTAGGACACTGTAGTGCACCGCAAGATTAGGACACTGTAGTGCACCACAAGATTAGGGCACCATAGAGGATTTTTTTTTTTGTCCTTATTTTTCGGCCATATATCTCAATTATGATGTTCAAGTTGGACCCTGACAGAGATTTCAAACTAGCAAGTTCCCTATGGTGGTATCTTTTTTTTTTTTTTTTTCATAAGACATATGGTGGTGTTTACTTTAAGAATCTCTCGGTGTTAAAATTTAGGACCACCATGTTCTGCTTCTGCATGGATTTATCAGACCATATCCGGTCTTTCTATATCTGCTCTATCTTGAGCACCAAGCATGCAATCTCTTTCAATCTCTCTTAGTATAGTATATGATCTCTCTCCATATAGTAATAGATATATTCTAGAATTAGGAGATTGAGTTTCCAAAATGTGGAATCCTCACTCCTATGTAATCCTCTCTTCTATATATATACTCAAAGATGTAATCTCTTCTCCAAGGGAATAATAATATTTCAGTCCAATATGGTATCAGAGCTTCTAGCTCCAAAGAGCAAGAAACGATCCTCCACCCCATCCACACTACCCCACCCCCTCTAGTACCACCCGCGGCCTTTTCCAGTGGATCCTTGACACTAGGGCCACACATCATGTGACACCTGATCTGCAGTCCCTCTCTTCATATGTGTCGTACAATGGTAAGCACGGTTTGTTAGTTGGTGATGGTAATTCTGTCCCCATCTCCCATAGTGGTTCATCTTCTGTTTCTTCTCCCTCTCGTTCTTTATCCCTTTCTGATGTGTTATATGTACCTTCTCTTTTTTAATTCCTTGCTTTCTGTCACTAAGTTTTCTTCTGACAACAATGTATTTTTTGAATTTCATGCCTCTCATTTCCATGTGAAGGATCCGACGTCCAATCACATTCTGCTTATGGGACCTAGCCACAGTGGTCTCTACTATCTACCATCGCAACCATTACATGCTCCTTCAACCAATCTTGCGCAGCTCTCCTTCTATGATCGATGGCAACAAAGGTTTGGTCACCCTCATGACCGTTCACTCCGCCTCATGCTCCACAATGTCAAGTTCCCTTCATCTCCTCACTTGTGCTCTGCTTGTCAAATAGGCAAATCATGCCGTTTGAACCTTCGCGAATCAACTAGTCGTAGTAGTTCTCCTTTGTTTTTAATTTTTAGTGACATTTGGGGACCATCTCCCACTATTTCCTCTCTTAGACATCATTATTTTATTATTTTTGTGGATGATTTCACTAAATATATTTGGTTTTATCCTCTTAAGGTTAAATCTGATGCTTTCTCTGTTTTCAAGCAATTTCAAGCCCTTATTGAGCGTCAATTTTCTACCAAAATAAAAAATGTGCAAACCGATTGGGGAAGAGAGTACCGTTCTCTTCACTCTTATTTTGGCTCTCTCGGCATTCACCACCGAATTTCATGCCCTCATACTCATGAGTAACAGGGCACTGTTGAAAGGCACAATCGCCATATTGCTGAGACAGGGCTCACTCTCTTGGCTCAAAGCTCTGTCCCTCATGCTTACTGGGATTATGCCTTTGAAACGGCAGTTTACTTAATAAATTGAATGCCCACCCCCATTATTGGCAACATCTCTCCCTACCAACTTCTCACCTCCCAAACACCTGATCACAGCTTTCTTAAAGTTTTTGGGTGTCTGTGCTTTCCTTTTCTTCGACCATATAACAACCATAAAATGGATCCGCGATTCGTTCCTTGTGTCTTCCTTGAGTATAGTCACCATCACCATGGTTACCGTTGCATGCATCTTGAGTCCCACCGCATTTATATTGCTCGCCATGTCCGGTTCGATGAACTCCACTTTCCATTTCAAGAATCCCCCTCTCCCACACCTCCATCACACCTAACCTCCCCTCCTTGGGTTTCCCTTCCCTTAACTACTTTACCTGATCCACTGTTACCCATCGCCCCTCCACCATTCCCCACCTCCCCCCAAACACCACTCACCCAATCCCCAATTTCAAGTGTCGATCCCCTCTCCCCCTCTCCTAGTCCGTCCCCCCCTCCCTCTTTAACCCCTCAAACCACCCCCCCACTTTGCACGCGCCTCCACAGTGATCTTTATGATGACCTTTCCACAGCTCTACATACCACTATAACTCACCTCCACCTAACCCATCTACCCCCTCCGAGCCTACATGTTATTCTCAAGCCGTGAAGGATCTCCAATGGCGGTTGGCCATGTCCGATGAGTTTGCCGCCCTACTACGTGATGGCACCTGGTCTTTAGTGCCTCCACCTACTAATGCAAATTTGGTTGGTTGTAAATGGGTGTACAGGATAAAGCGCAAGGTCGATGGAACTGTTGAGCGTTACAAGGCTAGGCTTGTTGCAAAAGGGTTTCACCAGCAGCAGGGCCTTGATTATGATGAAACTTTTAGCCCTGTTGTCAAACCTACTACCATTCGTACAGTGTTAACGATGGTTGTTTTTAATGGATGGGAAGTTTGGCAACTCAATGTACAAAATGCCTTCTTAAATGAAGTACTTAATGAGCATGTATATATGACTCAACCTCAGGGGTTCGAAGATTCTAATCGGCCGAATCATGTTTGTCGGTTGCACAAGTCCTTATATGGCCTCAAACAAGCCCTCGTGCCTGGTTCAGCCGCTTGTCACAATTCTTGATTCAGTCTGGTTTTCAGTCATCCCAAATCGATCCATCATTATTTATCTACACTCAAGGCCCCACGGCCTCATCTGTCCTTGTTATGTGGATGATATCCTCATTACAGGGAATCAGCCCATGCATATTGCTACTCTTCTTCAACAGTCTTGCATCTAAGTTTTCTATAAAGGATCTTGGTCGATTAAGTTTCTTCTTGGGGGTTGAGGCAACATACAAGTCTGATGGTCTCATTCTATCTCAGTCACGCTACATTACTGATCTCTTGCAACGGGCTGGCATGTCTGATTGCAAGCCGGTTCTTACCCCCATGGCAACCACATTTAAAGCATCTTCTACAGGGGGTGTGCCCTTTTCTGATCCCACAAAGTACCAGTCTATAGTGGGTGCATTACAGTATATTACCCTCACCCGTCCAGATGTGGCTTTTTCTGTGAATTGTGCTTGTCAGTACATGTATTGCCCTATTGAAGAACATTGGTCGATGGTGAAGCGTATTCTACGCTACCTCAAATATACAATTGCATATGAGCTTCACATCACCAAGTCCCCCTCTCAGGACCTACAAGCTTTCTCGGATGCCGATTGGGCTAGTGATGGTGATGATCGAAAGTCGACCGGTGGATATGCCATCTACATGGGACACAATTTAATCTCTTGGGCATCCAAGAAGCAAAAGACCGTTGCACGGTCCTCCACTGAATCAGAATATAAGGCCCTCGCTGATGCCTGTGCTGAAATAACCTAGCTCCATTCTCTGTTTGGTGAGCTTGGTCTCTCTACATCTCAAGCCCCCATGTTATGGTTTGACAATATTGGCGCTACGTATCTCTCGGCCAATCCGTCTTTCACGCACGTACCAAGCATGTGGAAATTGATTTCCACTTTGTGCGAGATAAAGTTGCCAAACACGATCTTCAAGTCCACTTTATTTCCACAAAAGATCAAATCGTGGATATTATGACCAAGGGACTTGGTACTACAAGCTGCAGATTAGATCCCTTGAATCTTCACCTTGAGAGGGTGCATTAGACCATATCCGGTCTTTCTATATCTGCTCTATCTTTTGCACCAAGCATGCAATCTTTCTTAATCTCTCATAGTATAGTATATGATCTCTCTCCATATAGTAATAGATATATTCTGGAATTAGGAGATTGAGTTTCCAAAATATGGAATCCTCTCTCCTATGTAATCCTCTCTTCTATATACTCAAAGATGTAATCTCTTCTCCAAGGCAATAATAATATTTCATTCCAATAGGATTCATTGTTTTTCCAAGACTTGTGAGTCAATCTTGTACTCTCCAAAAATAACGTTTGGAAAGGGAATGCGAAAGGAGAAAAAAGTTAAAGAGCTATGGGAATGATTAATTTGGTGACATCTGCCCTAAGCTTCTAGGTTGATATCTTATTGGGCTATAAATAGCACAACCCTGTATCTCATTTTGTGTATCAATTCAAGGGTCTTTCTAACAAATTAAGAAAGATGGGATCATATAAGCTTGAGTTTTTAGCTCTTCTTTGTCTCATTGGCTTATTACCCAGCTTCTTTCATGTCTCCCAAGCCCAAAACTCTCAAGATGACTACGTATCAGCCCACAATGCCGCCCGTTCAGAGGTTGGTGTTGGATCAATGACATGGGACGACACAGTAGCTGCTTATGCTCAAAACTACGCCAACCAGAGAGCCGGAGATTGCAATCTCGTGCACTACGGCGGACAGTACGGTGAGAACATTGCTTGGAGTTCCGGTGATATGTCAGCCACAGACGCTGTCAAGCTGTGGGTGGACGAAAAAGCGCACTATGATTACAATTCCAATTCTTGTGTCGAGGGACAACAGTGCGGTCACTATACCCAGGTGGTTTGGAAGAACTCGGTTAGGCTTGGTTGTGGTAGAGTTACGTGCAACAGTGGAGGGACCTTCATCACTTGCAACTATGATCCTCCAGGCAACTATGTAGGGCAACGTCCTTATTGATAAGGAGTTTAATTTCCTGTTTGTTATTCAGGAAATCTAATTAGTAATTAAGCTACTTATGCATGAGCGATGAATCACTTGTAATCTAGGTTGCTTAAGAACTATGTAATGAGTCCTTGCTCATGTTAATCAATAATAATATTAAAGGAAATAATAATAAATGAGGTAAATTAAGTTTCCTTTTTATCTTTTATAACTTTTGTTCTTCAAAGTATTGGTAAAGCTTCTTAAAACTACTACATCTCTGGCATCTTCTATTCCCCCCTCCCCCCTCCCCAAAACCTCGATTGAGAGAAAGATCTTTATTGTTACATTTAAGCACTATGAGTTTTGGTGTACTAATGGTTGATCTCTCCCTTATTATATATCGGTGGATTAGATTCATGATGTTTGGCTACGAACGAAAGAGATGGTTGACAAAAAATCTACTTCTCTAAGAAAAAATATCAATGTGAGAATGTACATGTATGAATGGATGAAATTTGGATCCAATGCATGACATGTTTTGTAAATAGTTTACAAAAGGTTTTGGATTTTCAAGATGATAAATAGGGGTTTTGGATTTCAAAACCTCAAAAAGTTCAAGAGAAATCGGAGCCCGTATGGGGTTTACAAATCTCGTCTCAAGCGGTTAGAAATACAACTATGATGTCAAAACTCAAAAATAACCAACTGCAAATCTCCTAATAGAAGAATGCAGAACTTAATTGTTGTCGACTTTCTCATTATGACTTTTTCTACATATATGGATTAAAGCAAGGGACCATCTAATTGTAATGGATCCAGCTCCACTGTAGCGCAGCACCAGAGCTCGCGACATAAGGGTGTCAGAATGGAATTGAAACCGATTGTTGGAATTGGAGCCGATCATTTACAACCGAACCGAATCGTACAGTATAAAATAATGCGATTCTGATTTTGTAGGTTCTATTACCGATTCGGTTTGGTTTAAAATCAAAAAACCGTCGGTTAACCGAATAGAAACTGGGTAGAAAATCGAGATTAGGAATATTCTGATTTGTTTAATAATGAGATTAAGCACTCCAAAATATTAGGACTCCTTAATTAGATTTTTTAATTTTAGTTTGAATTCCAAATTCATGAAGGGACGGAAGGTTTTAGTAATCACTCTAAAATATCATTGCAACGAGTATGTCTTAGTGGACTTTGTTAATGAATTGAGTGGGGTATGGATTGTTGATGTCCTCAGGTTGGCTTCCCTTGCGGTACTTTGTGGCTTTGAGTAATCACTTACAATGATCATTACAACTACCATGTCTAAGTGAATTTTGCCTAGAGTTAGATGGGTATGAAACAATATAATTTCTCCCACATAATAAGGATATGAAAAATAAAATTAAAAAGGTACAAAGATGAAATCAGTATTACAAACCGCATGTAAACCGAATAACGAAAACCGAATAGAAACAGCTAAAACCACACCGCATATAAAACGACTCTGATTTTGGGTGATTCTTATCCAGTGCGGTTTTGATTTCTACCTTGCAAAATATACACCAAACCGAACCGCATCACATAATCAAACCCACACCGTTTGACACCCTTAACATGGACGAGCTCCCATTAGAAGGCGCGGATCAAGCTAGAAATCTAGATTTCAAAATTAAGAAATCCTTCTTTCCATCGCATGTGCATCACGTTCAGGATTCCAAATGGGAGCTTGTCCACATGGCGAGCTCTAGTGCCACCCCACAAGAACTATAGCATACCCCTGCGCTACAGAGGAGCCCAATTCCTAATAGTAATCAGCTATTAGTTTCTCTACACTAACGGGTGTATCTGGTGTCTTAACACCAACACCCCAAGTAATGCCACGTGGCACATCTAATAACATTGGATTTTTATAGACAGGCAGATTCAAAAGTCTCTCACTCACATGTCTAGTTTCAAACCAAGCAAAGTATAAAAATTTTTGAATTACCTTTAAAAAATTCTGACTATGGAGAGAGAATATGCATATACATACATGGGAGGATATTCCATTACGTGTGAAGGTAAATGATTAAATCCGAGTTTGAGATTTAATGTATGGTATGACGAATTCATAGCAAGACCTATAGATATCTCTTAGGAAATTGCAACATCACCTTTCAAGTGGCAAAAAATTTGGATATTGATTTGTTATATGGAAATGAATTCTAAAATTGAAAATTTCGGGTGCAAATTGACATTTCCATGTGCCCCAAGTATAATTGAAGGCATATTTTCAGTATCTCACAGCCTGCGCCTTGTGTTCCGGAGGATGGAATTAATCTATCCTTTTCATTTTGTCTCTCACCTATTCTTTATTCATATAATTGGAAATCCTACACCCTTTCCGTGGGGTTCAACTACTATTCTAGGATCTTAAAACATCTTCCTTGTATTGGATGAAGTCGATAATAGCCTCCCCTGTTACGTGATACACTTTCTTGCCCATCTAAAAGAAGGGAGAGAGCGTACACTAGAATATTTTAGGGGCAAAAGATAGTAAAAAAAACCAGTTATATCCAAGGCTTCAAGCCCATTAAAAAAAATAGGGAGAAAATAGAAATAAAACAAAAGTAAAAGGATCTGCAAATATTATTTTAAAAAACAAATAGACATTCCTCTAATAATTTTCTGGGCCTCCTTGCCTAAAGATACCCTCTTTTTGGCTTCAGACTGAACTGATGGCCACAAGGACAACATGTATATAATAGGCAGGGTGGTCAGAGGCCTTTCAGGCAAAGAAATTTCAAGGATTATTGAATATTTCACTGAAGCCCTCTGGGCTCCATTTTCTTCTAATGTTGATGACTTCACTGTATAGTCTGAAACGGATGAGGGAATAGAAGGTAAACCAGGAAGTTGAACGAATTAACGAACCTAAAGAAGGAAGGATGAGGTTCCAACTCACATAGTAGAAGGAGAGAAACTCTTCTCTTTCTGTGTTTGAGAATAAGGAAAGAAGAAGGCTTTATATAGGGGTTGAAGTTGAAGGTAGTGTCACTATCAACCAAGGTTACTGACATGTCAATTAACCTTTCTCTTTTTCTTTTGCTTCTTCTTCTTCTTTTTTCGTTCTTCTTTTTTTTTTGCCTTTTTTATTAGGGTTTTTTGAATAATTACCTTTCCTTTTTGGTAATAAGGCTGGACTAGCTAGCTAGCTAGTTGGCAATTTATCATTTATCATTTATCCTTTACCAATTTGAAGTTTTCTTTTTTGATAAATCCATTTATGTGTCTAAGAAGTATTAGCTGTTGAGATTCATTAAAAGTAACCTCATATTATTTAGTAAATATTGATTGAATGCCGTAATTATACTGATATAAAGGATTAAATTCAAAGTTATCTATAACAGCACAAAAATATCTAATTAGTTGGCCAAGTTGAAAGCGGAGATTCAGTTTTGAGCGGGAGTGGAGTTGGATCCTTAGATACTTCAGTGAGAAATCTTGTGTAGACCCTTTGGGTAAGCTCTCGTTTGGTGCCTTCATCTACCACATATGGAGGGAAAGGAACCTAGGACTGTATAATCCTAAGACCAAATATCCTCTTAAGATCACTGAAACCATCATCTTTGATGCTCAAGGAAAGCTGGACATTTCAGTCACCTCTTATCTGGAAAATCCCCACGTACAATAGTGTCCACATCATGCACTCTTAGAATCTCTCCATCCCTCTTCTTTTGGGGAACTCCCGTCTTTCTTGACTCTTTAGCTATTGATGCTCCTTAATTTGTTGCTTCTATATCGCTTTAGGTCTGTCTTGATGGACCCCTTTTGATATCTATATTTGTGTTCACCCCTTGTTGCTGGCCCTTTAATCCTTTGGGTTCCTTAATAAATCTTATTCACCGAAAAAAAAAAAAATTTAGTTAATTAGTTATGTAGTTGAGTTTAAAAATGAAATATAAAAATTAAGATATGGAATGTAAATTAATAAATAAAGGGAATGGCATTGTACATGCTTCTTTTGCCACGTGGTCATCTAAGCTGACACTCTAACTTTGAGAACATATTGTCCACATAATCCTTCAGTTATGATCTAAGTTAGCCAAGATGGATATATCATTACTTAGATTCAGTAAATGATGACCACTTATTTCTATTCTTGGGAGCCGTAAGTTTGTGATTTTTGCATGTTCTCCCCAATCTTCCTTTCCTAGCTATGTGAGTAAGGAGGAAGGAGGAAGGCTATCACATGGGGTTCCAAGAAGGGTGGTGAGAGCAGAGGGAGGGGAGGATGCTGATGGATCAGAAGGAGGGGGCTATCCTAGGGGGTTCCAGAAAGAGTGGTGAGAGCAGAGGGAGCGGAGAGCAATGATGGAGTTGAAGGAGGGGGGCTATCACATGGGGTTCTAGGAAGGGTGGTGAGAGAAGGAGGGGAGGGCGATGATGCAGGGGCCGGGCGGGCTATCTTAGGGGCAGAGGGGTGTGAGAGCATGTACTACGTACCAACAATGTGCATATCATTTTTCCAAAGAAAATAAGAGGCTTACATGGTTACCTTTTCTTAAATAATTAAACTATTAATAATACAAGGAAAATTCCCTATATTTTGAGTATCATTGATTTAATTTAATAAGTTGTTAATTTGGGCCGCAAGGCCTTTTGATGGACCCAAAAAAAAAAAAAAAAAAATTTAGCTCTAAAAACAAACACATGGCTAATTTAAACTATAACCAATTGTACAACAATTAAATTAGCCAAAACTAACTGGCAACATAGTAGAAACTGGGGCCATATACACGAGCAGTGGAGAGAGCTTTATTCTCCCAATTTTTATAGCACTAATGAAAACCTTGCATCTCTAAAATTTTGATATGGCTAAGCATTGGCGAAGAGTACATTGTTGATCGATCATCTTTCTCATTACCATCAAATCTAAAAGTTAATTACTTTTAAATTTTAATTTTAATTGGCCTTGATTTCATGAATCGCGAATTGGTCTTTATATAAAACTAGTTCTTTACTTCATGGGAGTGTCTCAATAACACCACTATAAGAGTATTTACAACATGACACCTTCTTTTATTTTCAAAATGTTTTTAAAATAGAAATATAAAAAAGTTTTCAAAAAAAATTTGAAAGTGAGACCATTATATCATTATCAAAGGCATCAATCATCATATTTGAGAATATGCTTATGAAATGACATAATTATTCTCATTAAGAAAACAAATTATCATATCTAAAGGGTATAAAACTAAGATTATAAATTATTTGAGTCTTTGAGAGGTGTCAATAAGAAAATCTTACTTAATTGTTATTCACAATTAACAAATATCTCTCTCTCTCTCTCTCTCTCTCTCTCTCTCTCAATCTTATTACAGAGTTGGCTTTGGCAATGTAACAGTTTTACGTGTGTATGGCTGTGTGTGCACGTGAGATAGAGATAAAGATAGAGTGACTAGTTCAGGATAAACCTCTTTTATCGTTTTGGTAAAGGGTTATTATTGTGTAGAAAACTTATACAATAATAACCAAAAAAAAGAAACGCTTGCTTTTCAAGCTGCTACGTGTGTCTTAGTCCCGACCCGAAACAGGAGAGTAGTTAATAAGTGGGATCCAGATCCTCTACGGCACACTGTCCATAGCGGCCTGAGCGGTGCAAACTGAGCCGCATGCTCAAAGACCGCCTTATCCTTGCCCAAACGTCTTGCCCAAGTGGGGGTAAAGCGGTCATTGCATGCACGGCCCAGTCTGCACAGCACAGGTCGCTACGGGCAGCTGCGCCGTAGAGTAGGGCTACAACAGGGTCGGGTTGGGCCGGGCTTTTTAAAACCCTAGCCCAACCCTAAGTCCCCTTAGCTCGGCCCAGGCCCACCCTGACCCTAACTCAGGGCCTAAATACCTTGACCCTAACCCTGACCCTGACTGGCCAAGCCAAGCCCAAGCCTGCCCTGATTGGCCCTAATTAGGTCGCGCTTGGTCTAATGGCCCTGGCACTGCAATAAGCAAATTAAAATAACAAGTACAGGGAAGATGTGAGAGAGGAGGCTTAAACCCAAGAACTCTTGATAGCAAGAGGCTTGTACACACCACAAACTACCATTCAAGTGCACTAAGCACCTGTTTATATGAATAATAACTTCTATTTTTTAATAAATAAAGATTTTCTTCAGGATCAAAATCAAGGTCGGGCTGAGCCCGAGGTCTCAACCCTAACCAAACCCAACCCTGACTCAGGGCCAGGAATTTCTGGCCCTAACCCGCCATCAGAGCCAGAAATCTTAGCCCAGGCCCTGTTCGGGTTCAGGACGGGCTAGGGCGGGTTCAGGCCCACAGGGCCAAACTTGCAGCCTTTCGTAGAGGATCTGTATTGTAATAAGTGACAGTGAGGAGATGACACACATGCCTTTTAGAAATAATTAAAATTGGAAAAACAACAAAGTATGGAAATCTAATAATCTATATTCTTTGTTAAATATATCTCCATAAAAAAGGGTGACTCTTATCTACTTGACTAAGTTTGGTATCTAAGGAAAGTCCGTTGTAGTCATTTGTATCCCAGTCCAGGCCCAATCCTGTTTGGCTCAGCCCAGCATAGCTCAGACCTGACCTAATTTACCCTGATCGGGCCAGGTTGGCTCTAATTGACCCTGAATGGCTCTTTTTTTTGCCATTTTCGTCCTATGCATTAAAAAAATGAGACACATGCGATTGAGTATTGGTTTGTTTCATAATTTCGCTCGATATATAATTAGACTTTTTTTTTGGTAAGCCAAAAGATATTAGATACTAAACAAAATTTGTAAAATGTAAACACAAGATTGTAAAGCATAATCTAACATAGGGCCAGGCTGGGCTCAACTCGAGGCCTCAACATTGGCCCGGCCTGACCCTGACCCGAGCCTGAAAATTTTAACACTAACCCACCCTCAAGGTTGAAAAATCCACCCCAGGCCTTGGTTGGCTTAGGGCGTGCTTAGGCCGACAGAGCCAAACTTACACCCTTAGCTACGATAGTTGTAAGTTCATCCAGCCCACAATGTCGAAGCAGCACTAGGTCCTGAGATGGCATGGTTTGAGGAATCAGTATCGGATGGGCCGATTTGTATCCAATATTGGTATAGGCCGATATCAATTCTTGGCCAATCCTGTATCGGTCAATTAGTACTGATTAAAATAAAGAAAAAAATCAGAATTTTTTTGTTAAAAAAAATAGAGGTAGATCCATCCGATCCAGATCGATACAGGTTGATTAAGATCATAGTTAGCAAAAACGGGAACGAAAAAAAACCGGAGTCCTACAGTACGGGTTTTAAACGGTAACAAATTACAAACAAACGGTCAAATAAAATGGTCAAACGTTAAAAATGAAAAACGGACGGTACGGGTTTTAAATTTCTATATTTAAAAAAAAATGGCATTATTCTCATATAAATTGAGGAATTTATATTTGAAATACATGCTTCTGATTTCGGTATCCGTGCAATGACCTTGAGATGAAGTGATAGCATGAAAAATGTAGCTCTTCAAGTCATCTTTACATTGGTGAAAGAATCAGACCGATCAAAATTCGGGAGAGAGAGATATGGTCACTTAAGTTCAAGGTCTTAAAAAACACCAAAAAAATGAGAACATGTTTTAAATGCGTTTAAAATGGGAATGCTTGTCGTTTATCGTTTTTTCCCATATGTTTGGAGAAATATACGACAAATATGTTTAAAACGATAAAAAACAAGAACCCATTTAAAACTCCATTTTAAACATGTTTTTGCTAACCGTGATCAGGATCGGTAATATAGATGTGGAATGCGGTATTTTATTTATTTTTTTGTTTTTTGGTAGAGTGGAATGCAGTTCTAAAGTCCCGATTCAAACCAATAAGAGAGTGCACCATATATTCGGGCTTGGGCTTTTTGGCCGTGCCCAAAAAGATCAACCATGTTTGGGCCAGGGCTGAGATTTATTATTAAGATCTCAGGGTAGAATGGGTAGACTAAATACGGCCTAGCCTACACGAATGTATATAAACTATGGAAAATTTCTGTCACTACCCTAAACTTATACTCTATTTACTCAAGCTACCCTAGCAGAAGTTTCGCTTCTGAGGCTCTGATACCTCCCAAAAAGTGAATTCTCACCTCTTCTTCTCCCCTGTTGTTTTTAAATAGCCAAACTTATTAACTGGTTCGCATAACCGACTCTTCTTTCTTCTTCTTCATCGGTTCATCCACGGAAACGTCCCAAGTGCACCATCGTCAAGTGCACGTCAACTGCAACCCTTACTATGGTGACGCGTGGCATATGAGGATCTGATGGTCCTAATTGAAATTTAAGATTTCACTAGAAAAAAATGATAAAGGTAAATAAACACCTGTTTGGGAACATAAGCGTTACCAAACGCAACCTTATCATATACGTTTCCACCTCACGTTCCTATCTCTAACCTAATTAGAGGATTCAATCTTGTTAATTGACAACCCATTGTAAGAGCAATCTTAGGAGTCAATTCCATCTGCATTCCTTGTATATCAATTAACATCTTGTATATATTTAATCTCAATATTATAATGAAGATATACCGAAATGTTGTGTTCGGCAACCATTTTACTATTAGTATCTGTGGGATCAAAAGGGGTAGGGAAACCCACTAGGAATTAAGCCATTTGGACGACAATGTATTTGTCAAGAAAGTCACACAATCTGTCTTATTGGTTAGTAGATCTGACAATTATGTACATTTTTACCTAATCTGCTCACTGGTTATGTCAACCTATGCCCAATTGATTCATTAATTAGTTGGAGCACTTGGATTATGGTGCCAAGTTTCAACTTGACAGGATTATGTTCTTGTTTATCATTTACCTACGATGTTTTCGTGGATGTCATTTTGATCAGATCAGCTCCCATTTTTAGGAATGACTAATAAATGACTTGGATCGTGAAAATACTAAGTAGTGAGAAACTACTAAACATTGAGACTCAATAATGTATACCTATTTGGGACAAAGGGCCAAGGATTAAAATGTTAATTTCTATCAATCCGCGTGGCCAATTTTAGTGTGCCACATATCGCCGTGAAGCTTTCGATGCACAATTTCCATCTGTATAGCGGCCATGACCAGATTCTACCCAAAAGTGACAAGAACATCGAGGAATCCATTGAAATGAAGTTTCTTGTTGATCGGCTGATATTGGAATTATACAAAATTTTATTTGTAGATTTACTATGACCAATTAAGATCATTCGAAGGATTTCAGGCCACATCAGGAAGTCTAGATACTGAGAAAAGGTGTCCCAAGCAAAATGGTAATTTTCCAATTAAAGAAGTATTGAATAAGTATTGAATGATGTCAGATTTTTGTGTAATTTTACGTGCATATTTATAATAGCCATATGAGACTAAATGAAAAGTTTTGGCTCAAACCAATGTGGTTTGGTTATCGAAGAAAATATTAGGGTTAAAATGGTCATTTTTACTAAAGATGCCGGACTTGGGTGAAATTTCACACAAGGACTTAAAATGGTTAAATAAAGCTATCATAAGGGTTTTGTCTCTATTTGGTACAATATGGCTACAAAATGTAGGGTAGGAGAAAAGTGATAATTTCTACAATTTAATCACCACAAGAGCAAGCTAGGCTTGGATCATCATTGTCGGAACGATCTCCCAAGGTGTCAAAATGTAGTGTCTACATATAGAAGTGTTTACGGGATTCTTCTTGTGGTTAAGGTTGTTTTCTTATGGTCATTTACTTCTTTCTTTCATTTGTTTTATGATATACTTGGACATTGGTAAATAATGATATATGGTAATAATTTTTTTTTTCATTTTTGCATGGACTGCACTTGATAGTTAATTAACATTTTATACTTTAACATACTCTTGAGTTCTTTAAGGAATTAGGTAAAATGTAGTTCATGATCATACCCTTTGTTCTAGACACAATACCTTTCAACTAATCCAAATTAGATAGCTACGGTAGATCTTTTCAATCAACATCCACAAGTCTTATTGCTTTTCCTAAGAAGATTTCTTTCCTTATGAAGCGTCCACTCCAATTTGGCCTAAATTTCCTTCATTGATTATGGGCTCATGTTCTTTGTGCCGCAGCACAAGTTGCGCCCAGACACATGGGCTTGCCACTTAGGGGGCAGGGTAGTCATTGTGCCCACCGGCCCCCATGTGTCTGGACGCAGCTTGTGCTCCGGCACTGAGAACATTCTCCCATTGATTATATATGGACTCCTTTTATTCCTTTAGCACCAAATTGCTAGCTTCTAGTCGGCATGGAATGACTTATTGATAAGTGCTATTGTGATCCTCTATTGGTACTTATTCATATTATCCATAGCATAATTTTTTTTTTCTAGTCAATTAGGTTTAGTTCTTCATACCTTGATTAGATCCATTCAGCTTCTGGGTGATTACTTCCCATATATATTCTTAAGAGACTTCCAACTCATTTAGAAGAATAGATTGCATTCCATAGACTAATGAGTAAGGTGTGGCCCTTGTGGAGTTATGAATGGATTCCCTACATGCCCACAATGCATTAGACAGTTGTTCAGCCCAATCTTAAATTTTTTAATCAGTCTTTTAAAAATTTCTTTACACTTTTATTGGCTACTTCATTGGCCCACTGGTTTGTGGCTATATGGTGATAACTTATGCCTTCTAATACTCAGCTTGTAACATAATAACTGAACTTATCCCAAAAAATGTGATCCTTGATCAAAGATCATCTCTTATGGTATCCTATGGTGAAATAAATTTTTTTTTTTGATGAACTTTGCCACTTTGACAGCGACGAGCTTAGTGTGAAGACCACGAATTTACAAATCCCCTCCTCTTTAGAGAGAAGATGAGTAAAGAGAGAGAGAGTCGCCATCTAGATTAGGATTTAGGGCCCATCAATATGACTCCAATGGCGACTTGTCAAACCATAAGAAAGAGCATGTGTCAAGTTACAGTACATGGAATGTGTTAGGCACCCCGATCCACTGGTTTAAAAGCCGATCTTCTCGTTTAATTAGTGTTTTGACCCCAACAATGAATACTATAAATTAAAGAAAGACCCTAGACATAAGTATTTATTTGAAGTGTTGAGGAAATTTGGGTTCAGCTCTACATGGATTTCCAGGTTGCATCAGATTTTTCTATCTAATAGAATTTTTGTACTTTTAATGGAGAACCGGTGGGATTCTTTGGTGTAGAGAGGAGCTGAGGCAAGGTGACCTGTTATCTCCAATACTTTTTATATTGGCGGAGGAGGTTCTTTGTAGAGGGACTGAAACAGTTAGTGATGGAAAACAAAATTCAGCCTCTAAAAGGTCCCAGGGGTTGTGGTACTCTTGGTCATCTTTTATATGCTGACGATGTTTTCATATTTATGAATGCCTCTTTCAGGAACATATGAAATCTAAAGGACTTTCTCTCTAGGTATCAAAGCTTTTCGGGTCAGAAAATCAACTTGGAGAAAAGTAAGCTCTTTATAGGTTCTATTACACCTTCACGTAGGCAATAAATTAATTGCGGAGCTGCTTCAGATTCTTGTCGCCAAATTTCCTATTCGCTACTTTGGGGTAGAAATATTCAATGGAAGGGTGAAGAAGGACGTATTGGTACCTATAGTTGAAAAATTCGAGAAGAGATTAGCAGGCTGGAAAGACAAACTCTTTTTTTTTTTGCTAAAGATCAACAAGGATTAGATTAAAGAAAAAGGAATAGTACAAAAATTTAACGTGCAAGCAACCCCGGCCGAATACAAAAAAATATAGCGAAGGGTCATAAAAACCCAATCAGAAAATCAACAGAAGAGGCGAACCTCACAAACATATCTATCGATTTTCCGTTCTTGATTTTTTCTTCCGATCTGGATTCTGGAGGTTCTGAGTCGACATCGCTATTTTGCTAATTCTATTTCAGTTTTTATTTCATATATGATGGAATCATCCCATTGGATATTGACTGCAAATGTGTTACTATTGGTGGGAAGCTTCCCACTGTGTTAGTATTGGTGGGATGCATGGCTTCCGTGTTACTATTGGTGGTAAGCTCTGCATCCCTGTAACCTAATATCTCTCTTATCTTTGGAGGATCGATCGACTTTTCTTCCTCTCCTCGTCTCCCAGTCTCTTCTTCCTCTCCTAGTCTCTCCAGGAAATGGAGTTTAGAATGATAGACTCAGATGGCAATGAAAGCCTGCTTTTAATAGTAGGGAAGGTAAATGAAAAGCCATTATATTCTGGCACTTACCTGTATCGAAATGTAGTTACAGATTGTAGGTTTCATTTACATACCGATGATGGACCATCCTCTGATTATCTTAAAAATCTTAAGAAGTTGGATAAAAGATTTGAATTGTATCCCATCGAATGTTTTTCCCCAACCAAAGACATTAGCAAGGATATTATTGTGTACCCTGAAGTCCTGAATCTACAGGAATTTATTATTAAGAATCATGATAGTTTCTTAGAACTAGGTACCAAGGGCATCCCTGTCCATGGGAGAAAATTGTTTCATCGTAGGCTAATTGATATTTTTTGAGGTTTAGATTACTTGGGGAGAGACTATTCACTAGGAGGTAATATTGTTGAATTTGTTGTTGTAAACGGAACAGGAAGTTTGGCAGCTCTCAAATTTATCAAGTTCACAAAGGTGTCCGAAGATAAAAAAAAGAACAAAGTAGGAACAAGACAAATTCTATATCCTCAAACTTCGCCAGCAATTTAGAGATATGATTCTTGACTTGGCAAGTCTTGATATGTTCAAACATTTTGTAAATGATCTGTACCTGTCTTCTAATAGATATGACATTCTTCGGCACCCAGTTGTTTGGGACTTTGCACAGCGCTGCAATTTTTGGAAATTAGTTGAAAAAAACATGGATCAGTTTACTCCAACTTCTCAACCTACTAAGTTTCCTACTCTTACTGTATCGTCTAAAATCTTCAAACGCGATGTTTAGACTGGTGTAGATGAAGGTTTCAAAAAACAGGGGATTAGTAAACCTCAGAAATTGAAGTGGAAGAACTTTGTTCCAATGGTAGCTCCGTTTACTAAATATTTGTTTACTCGAGATGGGGATGCCTACAAGGACCAACTAGCAGTTGTTAAACTGTTTCGGAACATTGTGGCTCATGAGATAGATACGTTTTTGAAAGATAAGAAGACTCTTATGGAGAACATGCCGTATATGCTTCCTGAAGTTGTTAAACATGCTATGACCCTTAATCTCCAAGAAATGGAGTTTAGAATGACAGACTCGGAGGGCAATGAAAGCCTATTTTTCACAGTAGGGAAAGTCGATGAAAAGTCGTTATATTCTGGCATTTACCTATGTCGAAATTTAATTACAGATTGTAGGTTCCATTTACATATCGATGATGGATCATCCTTTGATTATCTTAAAAATCTTAAGAAGTCGGATAAAAGATTTGTATTGCATCCCATTGGATGTTTTTTCCCAACCAAAGACATTAGCAATGATATTATTATGTACCCTGAAATCCTAAATCTACAGAAATTTATTATAAAGAATCATGATAGTTTTTTAGAACTAAGTACCAAGGGCATCCTTGTCTATGGGATAAAATTGTTTCATCGTATGCTAATTGATATTTTTCGAGGTTTAGATTACTTGGGTAGAGGCTATTCAATAGGAGGTAATATTGCTGAATCTGTTGTTGTGAGCGGAACAGAAAGTTTGGAAACTCTCAAATTTCTCAAGTTCACAAAGGTTGCCGAAAATGAAAAATGAACAAAGTGGGAACAAGACAAATTTTATATCCTCAAACTTCTTCAGCAATTTAGAGATATGATTCCTGATTTGGCGACGCTTGATATATTCAAACATTTTGTAGATGATCTATACCTGTCTTCTAATGGATATGACATTCTTTGGCACCCAGTTGTTTGGGACTTTGCACAGCACTACAATTTCTGTAAATTAGTTGTAAAAAACATGGATCGGTTCACTCAACTTCTCAACCTACTAAGTTTTCTACTCTTACTATGTCATTTAAAAACTTCAGACGCAATGTTGAGACTGGTGTAGATAAAGGTTTCAAAAAGCAGGGGATTAGTAAACCTCAGAAATTGACGTGGAAGAACTTTGTTCCAATGGTAGCTCCTCTCACTTCACTAATTATTTATTTATTCAAGATAGGGATGCCTACAATGACCAACTAGCAGTTCTTAGACTGTTCCGAAACCTTATGGCTTATGAGATAGGTACGTTTTTGAAAGATGAGAAGACTTTTATGGAGGACATACAGTATATGACTCCTGAAGTTGTTAAACATGTCACGACCCTTAATCTCCAGGAAATGGAGTTTAGAATGACAGACTCGGATGGCAATGAAAGCCTACTTTTCACAGTAGGAAAGGTCGATGAAAAGCCGTTATATTCTGGCACTTACCTATGTTGAAATGTAGTTATAGATTGTAGATTCCAATTACATACCGATGATGGACCATCCTCTGATTATCTTAAAATCTTAAGAAGTTGGATTAAAGATTTGTATTGCATTCCATCAGATGTTTTTCCCCAACCAAAGACATTAGCAAGGATATTATTGTGTACCCTGAAGTCCTAAATCTACAGGAATTTATTATAAAGAATCATGGTAGTTTCTTAGAACTAAGTACCAACGGCATCCCTGTTTATGCGACAAAATTATTTCATCGTATGCTAATTGATATTTTTTTAGGTTTAGATTACTTGGGGAGAGACTATTCAATAGGAGGTAATATTGTTGAATCTGTTGTTGTAAGTGGAACAGGAAGTTTGGCAACTCTCAAATTTATCAAGTTCACAAAGGTGACCAAAAAAAAAAAAAAAAAAACAATGTGAGAACAAGACAAATTCTATATCTTCAAACTTCTTCAGCAATTTAGAGATATGATTCCTGACTTAGCGAGGCTTGATATGTTCAAACATTTTGTAGATGATATATACCTGTCTTCTAATGGATATGACATTCTTCGACACTCAGGTGTTTGGGATTTTACAAAGCGCTGTAATTTTTGAAAATTAATTGTAAAAAACATGGATCACTTCACTCCAACTTCTCAATCTACTAAGTTTCCTACTTTTACTGTGTCATCTAAAAGTATCAGAGGCGATGTTGAGACTGGGGTAGATGAAGGTTTAAAAAAATAGGGGATTAGTAAACCTTAGAAATTGACGTGGAAGAACTTTGTTCCAATGGTAGCTCTGCTCCGTTCACTAAATATTTGCTTACTCGAGATGGGGATGCCTACAAGGACAAACTAGCAGTTGCTAGACTGTTTCGGAACCTTGTGTCTCATGAGATTGATACATTTCTGAAAGATGAGAAGACTCTTATGGAGGACATGTCGTATATGCCTCCTGAAATTGTTAAACATGCCACGACCCTTACATTTCAGGAAATGGAGTTTTGAATGACAGACTTGGAGGGCAATAAAAGCCTACTTTTCACAGTAGGCAAAGTCGATGAAAAGTCGTTATATTCTGGCACTTACCTGTGTCGGAATGTAGTTACAGATTGTAGGTTCCATTTACATACCGATGATGGACCATCCTCTGATTATCTTAAAAATCTTAAGAAGTTGGATAAAAGATTTGTATTGCATCCCATCGGATGTTTTTCCCCAACCAAGGACATTAGCAAGGATATTATTGTGTACCCTGAAATCCTGAATCTACAGAAATTTATTATAGAGAATCATAGTAGTTTCTTAGAACTAGGTATTAAGGGCATCCCTGTCTATGGGAAAAAATTGTTTCATCATATGCTAATTGATATTTTTCGAGGTTTAGATTATTTGGGTAGAAACTATTCAATAGGATGTAATATTGCTGAATCTATTGTTGTGAGCGGAACAAGAAGTTTGGCAACTCTCAAATTTATCTAGTTAAAAAAGGTGGACGAAGATAAAAAATGAACAAAGTGGGAACAAGACAAATTATATATCCTCAAACTTCTTCAGCAATTTAAAGATATGATTCTTGATTTGGCGACGTTTGATATGTTCAAACATTTTGTAGATGATTTGTACCTTTTTTCTAATGGATATGACATTCTTCGGCATCTAGTTGTTTGGGACTTTGTATAGCGCTGCAATTTCTAGAAATTAGTTGAAAAAAACATGGATAAGTTTACTCCAACTTCTCAACCTATTAAGTTGCCTACTCTTACTGTGTCGTCTAAAAACTTCAGACGCGATGTTGAGACTGGTGTAGATGAAGGTTTCAAAAAACAGGGGATTAGTAAACCTTAGAAATTGACGTGGAAGAACTTTGTTCCAATGGTAGCTCCATTTACTAAATATTTGTTTACTCGAGATGGGGATGTCTACAAGGACCAACTAACAGTTGTTAAACTATTTCGAAACATTGTGGCTCATGAGATAGATACATTTTCGAAAGATGAGAAGACTCCTATGGAGGACATGCCGTATAAGCTTCCTGAAGTTGTTAAATATGCCACGACCCATAATCTCTAGGAAATTGGGTTTAGAATGACAGACTCGGAGGGCAATGAAAGCCTACTTTTCACAGTAGGGAAGGTCGCTGAAAAACTGTTATATTCTGGCACTTACCTGTATCGAAATGTAGTTACAGATTGTAGGTTCCATTTACATACCGATGATGGACCATCCTTTGATTATCTTAAAAATCTTAAGAAATGGATAAAAGATATTTATTGCATCCCATCGGATGATTTTCCCCAACTAAAGACATTAGCAAGGATATTATTGTGTACCCTGAAGTCCTAAATCTACAGAAATTTATTATAAATAAAGAATCATGGTAGTTTCTTAGAACTAGGTACCAAGGGTATCTTTGTCTATGGGATAAAATTATTTCATCGTATGATAATTGATATTTTTTTAGGTTTAAATTACTTGGGTAGAGACTATTCAATAGGAGGTAATATTGTCAAATCTATTGTTCTAAGCGAAACAGGAAATTTGGCAACTCTCAAATTTATCAAGTTCACAAAGGTGGCCGAAGATAAAAAAAATGAACAAAGTGGGAACAAGACAAATTCTATATCCTCAAACTTCTTCAGTAATTTAGAGATATGATTCTTGACTTTGCGAGTTTTGATACGTTCAAACATTTTATAGATGATCTGTACTTGTCTTCTAATGGATATGACATTCTTCGGCACCCAATTGTTTGGGACCTTGGACAGTGCTGCAATTTCTAAAAAATTAGTTAAAAAGAACATGGATCAGTTTACTCCAACTTCTCAACCTACTAACTTTCCTACTCTTACTGTGTCGTCTACAAACTTTAGACGTGATGTTGAGACTGGTGTAGATGAAGGTTTCAAAAAGCAGGGGATTAGTAAACCTCAGAAATTGACATGGAAAAACTTTGTTCCAATGGTAGCTCCGTTCACTAAATATTTGTTTACTCGAGATGGGGATGCCTACAATGACCAACTAGCAGTTGTTAGACTGTTTCGAAACCTTGTGGCTTATGAGATAGATACGTTTCGAAAGATATGAAGACTCTTATGGAGGACATGTCGTACATGATTCCTAAAATTGTTAAACATGCCACGTCCCTTAATCTCCAGGAAATGGAGTTTAGAATGACAGACTAGGATGGCAATGAAAGCCTACTTTTCCCAGTAGGAAAGGTCCATGAAAAACCATTATATTCTAGCACTTACCTATATCGAAATGTAGTTACAGATTGTAGGTTCCATTTACATATAGGTGATGGACCATCCTCTAATTATCTTAAAAATCTTAAGAAGTTGGATAAAAGATTTGTCATGCATCCCATCGGATGTTTTTCCCCAACTAAAGACATTAGCAAGGATACTATTGTGTACCTTGAAGTCCTGAATCTACAGGAATTTATTATAAAGAATTATGGTAGTTTCTTAGAACTAGGTACGAGGGCATTCCTATCTATGGGATAAAATTGTTTCATCATATGCTAATTGATATTTTTTGAGGTTTAGATTACTTGGGGAGAGACTATTCAATAGGAGGTAATATTGCTGAATCTGTTGTTGTGAGCGGAACAGAAAGTTTGGCAACTCTCAAATTTATCAAATTCATAAAGGTGGCCAAATATTAAAAAAAAAAAAATAAAGTGGGAACAAGACAAATTCAATATCCTCAAACTTCTTCAGCAATTTAAAGATATGATTTCTGACTTGGCGAGGCTTGATATGCTCAAACATTTTGTAGATGATCTGTACCTGTCTTTTAATGGATATGATATTTTTCGGCACCTAGTTGTTTGAGACTTTGTACAGCGCTGTAATTTTTGGAAATTAGTTGTGAAAAACATGGATCAGTTCACTCCAACTTATCAACCTACTAAGTTTCCTACTCTTATTATGTCGTCTAAAAACATTTGACGCGATGTTGAGACTCGTGTAGATGAGGATTTCAAAAAATAGGGGATTCGTAAACCTTAGAAATTGACGTGGAAGAACTTTGTTCCAATGGTAGCTCAATTCACTAAATATTTACTTACTCCAGATGGGGATGCCTACAAGGACCAACTAGTAGTTGTTAGACTGTTTCGGAATCTTGTGGCTGATGAGATAGATATGTTTACGAATGTTGAGAAGACTCTTATAGAGGACATGTCGTATATGCTTTCTGAGGTTGTTAAACATGCCACGACCCTTAATCTCCATGAAATGGAGTTTAGAATAATAGACTCGGAGGGTAATAATAGCCTACTTTTCACAGTAGGGAAGGTCGATAAAAAGTCGTTATATTCTGGCACTTAAATGTGTCGAAATGTAGTTACAGATTATAGGTTCCATTTACATACCGATCAATGCTAGACGATCCTCTGATTATCTTAAAATCCTTAAGAAGTTAGATAAAAGATTTGTATTGCATCCCATCGGATGTTTTTCTCCAACAAAAAATATTAGCAAGGATATTATTGTGTACCCTGAAGTACTAAATCTACAAAAATTTATTATAAAGAATCATGGTAGTTTCATAGAACTAGGTACCAAGGGTATCCCTGTCTATGAGACAAAATTATTTCATCATATGATAATTGATATTTTTCGAGGTTTAGATTACTTGGGTAGAGACTATTCAATAGGAAGTAATATTGTCAAATCTGTTGTTCTAAGCGAAATAGGAAGTTTAGCAACTCTCAAATTTATCAAGTTCACAAAGGTGGCCGAAAATAAACAAAATGAACAAAGTGGGAACAAGACAAATTCTATATCCTCAAACTTCTTCAGCAATTTAGAGATATGATTCGTGACTTTGCGAGTCTTGATATGTTCAAACATTTTATAGATGATCTGTACCTGTCTTCTAATGGATATGACATTCTTTGGCACCCAGTTGTTTGGGACCTTGCACAGTGCTGCAATTTTTGAAAAATTAGTTAAAAAGAACATGGATCAGTTTACTCCAACTTCTCAACCTACTAACTTTCCTACTATTACTATGTCGTCTACAAACTTTAAACGCGATGTTGAGACTGGTGTAGATGAAGGTTTCAAAAAGCAGGGGATTAGTAAACCTCAGAAATTGACATGGAAAAACTTTGTTCCAATGGTAGCTCCGTTCACTAAATATTTGTTTACTCGAGATGGGGATGCCTACAATGACCAACTAGCAGTTGTTAGACTGTTTCAAAACCTTGTGGCTTATGAGATAGATACGTTTCGAAAGATAAGAAGACTCTTATAGAGGACATGCCGTATATGATTCCTAAAATTGTTAAACATGCCACGTCCCTTAATCTCCAGGAAATGGAGTTTAGAATGACAGACTAGGATGGCAATGAAAGCCTACTTTTTCCAGTAGGAAAGGTCCATGAAAAACCATTATATTCTGACACTTACCTGTGTCGAAATGTAGTTATAGATGGTAGGTTCCATTTACATACAAATGATAGACCATCCTCTGATTATCTTAAAAATCTTAAGAAGTTGGATAAAAGATTTATCATGCATCCCATCGGTTGTTTTTTCCCAACTAAAGACATTAGCAAGGATATTATTGGTACTTTGAAGTCTTGAATCTACAGGAATTTATTATAAAGAATTATGGTAGTTTCTTAGAACTAGGTACGAGGGCATTCCTGTCTATGGGACAAAATTGTTTCATCGTATGCTAATTGATATTTTCTGAGGTTTAGATTACTTGGGGAGAGACTATTCAATAGGAGGTAATATTGCTGAATCTGTTGTTGTGAGCGGAACAGGAAGTTTGGCAACTTTTAAATTTACCAAATTCATAAAGGTGGTCAAACAAAAAAAAAAAACAAAGTGGGAACAAGACAAATTCAATATCCTCAAACTTCTTCAGCAATTTAAAGATATGATTTCTGACTTGGCGAGGCTTGATATGCTCAAACATTTTGTAGATGATCTGTACCTGTCTTTTAATGGATATGATATTTTTCGGCACCTAGTTGTTTAGGACTTTGTATAGCGTTGCAATTTTTGGAAATTAGTTGTGAAAAACATGGATCAGTTCACTCCAACTTATCAACCTACTAAGTTTTCTACTCTTACTGTGTCGTCTAAAAACATCTGACGCGATGTTGAGACTGGCATAGATGAGAGTTTCAAAAAATAGGGGATTAGTAAACCTCAGAAATTGACGTGGAAGAACTTTGTTCCTATGGTAGCTCCATTCACTAAATATTTACTTACTCCAGATGGGGATGCCTACAAGAACCAACTAGTAGTTGTTAGACTGTTTCGAAATCTTATGGCTCATGAGATAGATATGTTTACGAATGTTGAGAAGACTCTTATGGAGGACATGTCGTATATGCTTCCTAAGGTTGTTAAACATGCCACGACCCTTAATCTCCATGAAATGGAGTTTAGAACAATACACTCGGAGGGTAATAATAGCCTACTTTTCACAGTAGGGAAGGTCGATAAAAAGCCGTTATATTCTGGCACTTAAATGTGTCGAAATGTAGTTACAGATTGTAGGTTCCATTTACATACCGATGCTGGACCATCCTCTGATTATCTTAAAAATCTTAAGAAATTAGATAAAAGATTTGTATTGCATCCCATCCTATGTTTTTCTCCAACCAAAAACATTAACAATGATATTATTGTGTACCCTGAAGTCCTAAATCTACAAAAATTTATTATAAAGAATCATGATAGTTTCATAGAACTAGGTACCAAGGGCATCCCTGTCTATGAGACAAAATTATTTCATCATATGATAATTGATATTTTTGAGGTTTAGATTACTTGGGTAGAGACTATTCAATAGGAGGTTATATTGCTGAATCTGTTGTTGTGAGCGAAACAGGAAGTTTGGCAACTCTCAAATTTATCAAGTTCACAAAGGTGGCCGAAGATAAAAAAAAATGAACAAAGTGGGAACAAGACAAATTCTATATCCTCAAACTTCTTCAGCAATTTAGAGATATGATTCGTGACTTGACGAGTCTTAATATGTTTATAAATTTTGTAGATGATCTGTACCTGTTTTCTAATGGATATGACATTCTTCGTCATCCCGTTGTTTGGGACTTTGCACGGCGCTGCAATTTTTGAAAATTAGTTGAAAAAAACATGGATCAGTTTACTCCAACTTCTCAACCTACTAAGTTTCCTACTCTTGCTGTGTCGTCTAAAAACATCAGACTCGATGTTGATACTGGTGTAGATGAATGTTTTAAAAAACAGGGGATTAGTAAACCACAGAAATCGACGTGGAAGAACTCTGTTCCAATGGTAGCTCCATTCACTAAATATTTATTTACTCGAGATGGGGATGCTTACAAGGACCAACTAATAGTTGTTAGACTGTTTCAGAATCTTGTGGCTCAAGAGATAGATATGTTTACGAAATATGAGAAGACTCTTATGGAGGACATGCCGTATATGCTTCCTGAAGTTGTTAAACATGCCATGACCCTTAATCTCCATGAAATGGAGTTTAGAATGACAGACTCGGAGGGTAATGATAGCCTACTTTTCACAGTAGGGAAGGTCGATCAAAAGCCGTTATATTCTGGCACTTACACGTGTCAAAATGTAGTTACAGATTGTAGGTTCCATTTACATACAGATGATGGACCATCCTCTGATTATCTTAAAAATCATAAGAAGTTGGATAAAAGATTTGTATTGCATCCCATCGGATGTTTTTCACCAACCAAAGACATTAACAAGGATATTATTATGTACCCTGTAGTCCTAAATCTACGAGAATTTATTATAAAGAATCATGATAGTTTCTTAGAACTAGGTACCAAGGGCATCCCTGTCTATGGGACAAAATTGTTTCTTCGTATGTTAATTGATATTTTTTGAGTTTAGATTATTTGGGGAGAGACTATTCATCAGGAGGTAATATTACTGAATTTGTTGTTGTGAGTGGAACAGGAAGTTTGGCAACTCTAAAAATTTATCAAGTTCACAAAGGTGACCGAAGATAAAAAAAAAAAGAACAAAGTGGAACAAGACAAATTCTATATCCTCAAACATCTTCAACAATTGAGATATGATTCCTGACTTGGCGAGGCTTGATATGTTCAAACATTTTGTAGATGATCTGTACCTGTCTTCTAATGAATATGACATTTTTTGGCACCCAGTTGTTTGGGACTTTACACAGCTCTGCAATTTCTAGAAATTTGTTGTAAAAAACAAGGAACAGTTCACTCTAACTTCTCAACCTACTAAGTTTCCTACTCTTACTGTATCGTTTAAAAATTTCAGACGCGATGTTGAGACTGGTGTAGATGAAGGTTTAAAAAAACAGGGGATTAGTAAACCTCAGAAATTGACGTGGAAGAACTTTGTTCCAATGGTAGCTTCTCTCCGTTCACTAAATATTTGTTTACTCGAGATGGGGATGCCTACAAGGACCAACTAGCAGTTGTTAGACTGTTTCGAAATCTTATGGCTCATGAGATCGATATGTTTCCAAAGATGAGAAGACTCCTATGGACGACATGCTGTATATGCCTCCTGGAGTTGTTAAACATGACACGACTCTTAATCTCCAAGAAATGGAGTTCAGAATGAAAGACTCGGAGGCAGTGAAAGCCTACTTTTCACAATAAGGAAGGGTGATGAAAAGCCGTTATATTATAGCACTTACCTGTGTTGGAATGTAGTTACAGATTGTAGGTTCCATTTACATACCGATGATAGACCATCCTCTGATTATCTTAAAAGTCTTAAGAATTTGGATAAAAGATTTGTATTGCATCCTGTTTGAGTTAAAATAATACCGCAAGCGTACGGGTCAATCGTAGCTACGGGTCGAACACGAGGAAATGTACGCCACTCTATTTAATTAACTTAAAAGTAATGCAAAGTAAACCAAATCAAAGTGTTAAATTAAACTAATGAAACTAATGAAAATTAATGCATCCTAACTCATAAGCATCTAACAAAATTATGGGATTAAGTTGACGTCTTAACACATGGGCATCTAACCTATCAAACTATCGTAAATTGGAAGGAATAACAAAAACGCAGCCACATTTCATAATCACAAAAAAAGAAATAAGGGAATAAAAGTGCATGCACATACCACAATCATATAAAAAAAATAAAAGAAATAGAGGGAGAAAAAGAAGAAGATAGAGAGAGATCGTGGAGAGGGAGAATGAGATTAAGAATTTAGATAGTAAAACCTAGATGTGCTTGCATGAATGTAATTGAAAAGCTTGAATACTTGCATAAACTTACCATGATCTCCTCTTCTAAATCTTCAAGTCTTGTCATCAACTTAAGAACTTAGACTAGAAGGCTTAAAACCTAAACTAGAATTAAGAAATTACAATCCAATTGAAGACTTAAATTGAAATTAAAGCATAAACTAAACCTATTACAACCATTAAATGAAAATCAAAAAGTAAACTAGAACTTATAAAAGCCAAAAATCACAACTTAGAAGGAGAAGAAGAAAAGAAATTTTACTAAGTGAATGAACTAAAAATTACACTAAAAACTGAATTAAAATTGAACTAGAAACTAACTAAAAACTGAACTAAAAACTAACTTCTTACAACCCAAAGGGCAAGAGGTATTTATAGGGGAAGAGAGAGAGAAGAGAGAAGAGGGAAGTGTAGGGGAAATATTCCCTAAGAAAAGAGAATATTCTCTTCTCCTTCCTCTTTTACAATGCCTTGAATCCTAAGAAAAAAAGGAAAAAAATAGAAAGAAGAAAAAGAGAAAATTGTTTACATAGAACTTCTATTTCTAGAAAAGTAAACTTTCAATTATAACAAGTGCTTCATTTTCTTTGTAGATATCTTCTCCAATCAATAAAATCAAAGATGCTTTGACTTTTCAACTTTTCATAGGTGAGAGAATATCTTTCAAAATAAATCTATTCTAAGTAGAATTTGAAGTGCCCTTGAGAAGTTGGAGGAGAGAGAGAGTAAGGGTGATGACTAGGATTCCTTCAAGAATAAATAAAATACCCATTCTGTCCTTCAGGAAACGTGAAGCATGGGGTGTTTATATAGCCTTACCATTGTGTTCCTTGCAAAAAGTCACCCAAAATAGACTCAAATTTTGTCAATTTGGAGTTTGGAGCCTAAGATATCTCAAGTTGAAGTTGGTGTCGAACCCTCCAAATGGAATTTTTCGGTACAGGAAATATAACTTCTGCTTATTGCGTTAAGGCCCCTAGAATCCGAACTTTTGCTTCATTTTGTCTCCGGCCGACTGTCAATAATTACAAATAAACCCTTATAGATCATTTTCCGTCTACGAGAATTCTACCAAGCTAATTTATAGAGTAAAGATATGTTCACATCGTGAAGTCTTCTAATGCCCAATCCATCTTCTACCTCGGCATGCAAACCACGCCCTACGCATCCATGCCATTAACACCTCTAAAGAGCTTAACAATATTTTCTTAGCATCATCTCCTCCATTTTCACAAGAATTCACCTAAAACCTGAAAAGCACAAGAAAGCACCGCGTAACTCTGTCCAATGTGGTAAAATGTATGCTTTATGCTCTAAGATTTCACACATAAATGTGCTCATCACATCCCATCAGATGTTTTTCCCCAACCAAAGACATTAGCAAGGATATTATGGTGTACCTTGAAGTCCTGAATTCAAAGGAATTTGGTATAAAGAATCATGGTAGTTTCTTACTATTAGGTACCAAGGGCATCCATGTCTATGGGATAAAATTGTTTCATCATATACTAATTGATATTTTTTTCCTTAAAAATATCAACATCCAAGTACTTGGTTGGGAGGTTGCATAGAGGAACATTTAACAGATCTGAAATCTGCCGCCTTCTAGTGGGAATGATAGAGCCACATAACGGTTTACTCTTCTCTAGATTAATTTTTTGGCTGGAGAAATTCTGGTATTTCTCAAAAAATTCTTTTTGTGCCTAGAAGAGCCAATAATAAAAATGAAAACATCGTCAGCAAAAAGGAGGTGATCCAGAGTAGGCACACCCTAGGACCCCTCAAAGGAAGAATCATTTTCTCTTGGACCATTCTTTTAAGTCCCTTGCACAATACCTCCTCCGCAATGATAAATAACAAAGGGGACAGTGGATCCCCTTAGCGTAAGCTTCTTTCAACCCCAAAAAAACCAACCGGCCCTCCATTCAAAAGAATAGAGATCCGAGTGGAAATGAGCAACTGATGCAGCTACTGGACTCAACGGCCACTAAATCCAAAGCTTCTTACACCTTAAAAAGAAAATCTTAAGAAAGGGAATCATAAGCTTTCTGCACATCAAGCTTCAGACCTATGCCGCCACCCCTCACTGATTTGTGCATCAAGTTTCCCAGCTCAAAAGCTAGACTAATATTTGAAAAATAACCTTCCCTTTCTAAAACGTCCCCTACTCCTTCGAAATAAGCCTAGATAAGAAATCATCTAGCTTGTTCGCCATAATTTTAGAAAAGATTTTGCAAACAAAATTCCTCATGCAGATTGGGCGAAATTTATCCAAAGAAACAACCCCTTCTATATTCGAAATCAGAGTTATAAAGCAATTATTAATTCCTCTAGGAATAATGCCGTCCTTAAAGAAATTAATAACCGTCCTGCAGACATCATTATCAACGATCTCCCAGCATCTCCTAAAAAAAGAACCTTGAAAACCATCCAGACCTGACGAACTATCATCAAGATCCCACACATCCTTCTTGATCTCATCCCGGAATAGAATCCAACTTCGTCTTCTCTACATCACCAATCACTAACGGAATGACTTCCAAAAGATCCAGATGCTCCTCAAGCAAAATCGATTTATGACAGGTTTCAAAAAATTCACACATACGCTGCCAGGTCAGCCAAATCAGACACCATCTATTACACTTGGGATATTTAATGTTTAGAAAAACCACGTATAGGATATTGCAGGTTTCAAAAACTATGTTTTAAGGTACCTCATGTTCCATACAATTTTTACTTGGAAAAATTTTTATTTTCACATTTCTACTTTTCTTGATAATGGGTATTTTTTGTTTGGCACTACACTTTCCTCCTTTTTCAGCCAATCTATCACAACACCCACTCATAGCTAAGGAGAGAGAGAGAGAGAGAGAGAGAGAGAGAGGTGCGCTACAGGGATTACGAGGGGGAGGGGATAGAGCAGAGGTAGGGTAGGGGTTCAGAGGGAGCTGATGATGAAGTAAATCCATGGAGTACTGATTAAAAAAATTTCGGATAAATCATTGATTCATCTAGTATCTATAACATTTGCTACTTTATTTTTACTAGATCGAAAATTTATGTAGTTCAAAAATTTATAGATCCAATGTCACATTCAGTAAACATTTATGATACATGCATAAGATGTACTTAATGTGTGCCCCACAGATGTATTAGAAATGATACCTTGGTATGGATGTAAAGCTAAGCAAATTGCCTCTGCTCCAAGAACAGAGGATTGTGTAGGTTGTAAGAGATGTGAATCCACCTGTCCAACAGATTTCTTGAGTGAACAAGGGGTAGAGATGCAAAGGAAACTGTGTATTCCTCCACCAGCTTTATCCATACTTGAACCTCTTTGAGACCTAATATCTCTTCTCCCAGTCAGGAATCACGATCGATTTCCTGAAAGTGAATACAGGAATTGCTTTGGTTCCCCTTGAAAGATACCCCGAAGTTGGAAAATCATGCCCCACACCCCCTCCCCCAAAAAAAAAAAATTGAGTATTACATCTACAGTTCGATTATGGAGAATTGATTTTATTTTAAAAGAAAAAAGCCACAATGGCTCTCATCAATTATAAAAAGGTTAAAACAAAAATTGAATTTGATGGATATTTCATTTCTCAAAGAGTAGGTGGAGGTTTTAACATCAAATGCTGAAATCAAAGGATGCAATTTCTATGGTTACTCATGAACCAAAAATACAATCAAAATTCAAGCTCTGAACCAAATAGATAAATATACACAGGAAAAATAACCCGAAAACCCCATGAATTAGTTCGAAAGATCATTTTAACTTAAACCTAGTTTTGTAATCAAGTACACACCCACACTGGGCATGTAGGCCCTACCATCCCCTAAATCCGATTCGAATTCTAGCCCTTAAATTTGCTTTAACAAAAATAAAATAAAATTGCTGGGGTAGGCCTTGATCCCTAGTACCATCCCCTATATACCAATAAAATTTCAACCAATCTATGTTTTTTGCAGATGTAGAGAAAAGAAGGGAAAAACATGGTTAGAAATTCAAAGAAAAAGCCAAAGTAATAGGCCATCTGTATCATGTACGAAGGGCAAAGTGTAATGAGAAGTGGTTTGGATAATCCATGAGGGACCCTTCTTAACCATATTGCTAAATTCTGTTGGCGCATATTTAAGCTTGACCAACATCACTCTTTGGTCATTCTGACCAATCAAGATTATTGACCCAAGGATCTTCGCTGTGAATATTCTGGCCTGAAGTCCATCTTCAAAACCTCATTCCTGTTCAGAAAACATCTCCGGATTCCTCATAAGTGAAAAGGGAAATGGCTAAGTAAAAGAAAAGAAAATCTCTGGCTTTACTTCCTTATCAATGGCCTCAATGGCCAAACTGTCAATTTACTCATATATGCAGCGACAAAGAACATATATAACAATTAAATCATATAAAAAATTTTCAAAACAGAAACTATAGGTATCAACAATCTCGTCCAATATGTTGTACCATGTCTGGCAGCTGCTTGTAAGCTGTGGTAGGCAGATTCGGTGCAAGTTGGTCCGAAAGGCTATTGGTGAGCAGAGCACCTTCTGTAAATTCAGTACTAAACAGCATCACAAAATAGCTCCTAAAGTTGAATAACATAAACGTTAAACATTGTAAGCTGCAACAAGTGAGGTCTCGACACATGCAAATTGATGGATTTGAAGGCCCATGTATTAAAAGAAATTAAAAACAGATTTAGAGTCACAAAACTTACATACTGAATCCATTTTATTAACTTTACTAATAAGCAATTTAAGTATACTTTGTTTTTCAAAAGTAACCCATTGAACCACTTAAACATCTTTACATTGTGTTATATAAAGTACCCAATACCCTTGAGTTACTCAAATTTGAGCAGAAATCAAATAATCCTTGTAGCCTTTCTTTTTTTTCTCTTCCTCTTTGGGGCTTCGCCCCCCCCCCCCCCCTACCAGGTACCTACTGATGCCACATCTACACTTTCACTACTATTATTTAAAACCAAGAAATGAATAAATGACAGCAATCAATTGCATATCCTAAGATTCCAGACAAACCTGGAAAACTGAAGCTCTGAGACACATGCCTTTTCAATTCCAAATAGAGTGGTTCCTGAACTGTGTGGCTACTGCATCCGTTAGAAACTTCACAAGCATTTCTCTCTTTATTTCTTTCTCCTTCTTCAGTTCAAGGTGACGGACCTGCATAAAGAATCAAACAAATAGTAGACCTTTTTCAATGATTTGTAGTTAGCATACAGAGATACATAAAGTAATAAAAACTTCTCAAGAGTATCATATGTTTACCACTCCAAGTAATCTTAAAATGCAAGTACTTGACTAAACTCAACACAACAGAGCCTTGTCCTAACTTCTTGGGGGCCAAGCAACTCTATCTGGGGCAATAACTTCTATCAAAACTAAAATTCCTTGGGTTTTCCATAATCCTTCCCAGTAAGGGTATATAAGCTAAGTGAGTCATACTCCAGGTTAGAAGGATAAAATGCAAAAGTTAGAAAAAGACTAATATTAATAAATTTTACCAACATAATATGTAATTAAAAGGGAAATGAATGGAATAATCTTCCCATAAACAGAAGAACATTGTTTTGGGAACATCTGAATTCTGAACGCTTGTTCAATACCCAATTCCTTATGTTGCCTCTATTCAGAAATATACATGAATGTGTTTAAGATATTTGATTAACAAAAAAATTTAAATAACAGTCATGATGTAGCACAGTTGTACAAGTTCCTAGGTTAAAACCTCCAAATCTCCAGAAACAGAAAGAAACCAAGACACTTACTCTGTCACCCTCCAAACCCAGCACTAGAAACAGAACACAATGAACAACAAGAATACCTGAGCATTAAGAACCTGACTTGGGGATTCTTTTTCACTCTATCTTCTTCAAGGTAGAATCACTCTTCTCCTCCATAAAACACCCCCACTCATCACCATATCTGTCCCTGAAGTCTAGCAAATTTCTTCTGCACCTCCATATTTTTTTCCTACTTCAACTACTGAAGCCAATCTTTTTCTAAATATTTCCAGCTTCTTGATATACATGGTGCCATGAGATCAGTTGATCCACAGTCAATATTCTGTCATTACAAGGTTACCATGGAAAAAACTGAACTTCAGAAAGATGAATACAGAAACCAGCTAACGGGAGGATGTTCAGAGGATGTATTTTGGTGTAAGAGCCTTGGAGTTGAGACTCCATAGATAGCATTTGGTGCAAGAGCACTGGAGTTGAGACTTGACAGAGAAATACCGAAAAAATCTACCACTTCCAAGTTCTATCTTGATCAGACGGAGCAATGAACAGTTTTTAGTAGATTCAAAAGAGCTAAAAATTTATTTCCCAATCATTTGATCTACCCCTCAGAGTTGACCACAAAATCTTCGCAACACCAACCCAAAAAAAAGTAATCAGCAAACCAAATAAAAAATGGGTGGAAAAGCCCAAGGGGCTGAAATAAAAAAAACTGGACTAAAGATTATTTCCTACCATCAAGGAAATGGAATTTCTAAGCAAGCATCAAGGTTCCAACTAGGCTCGAAACCAAATTTCGACCAAAACCAAAATTTCAGTCACGCTTTTAACTGCAAGTTCAGATGATGGGTTTTGAAGGCCAAATGGTTAAAATTAGGTCCTGAAACTTCTAGGAAACCCTTTTTTTTTTTTGGACGAATAAATAATTCAATACCAAAGCGAGAACAGGGAGGGGGAAGGAACCCTATTTTAGACCCTCTAAACATAGTGAAACCCTTGGATTTTAAAAAATTCACACCTAAAATGGTGGTTTTACTTTGGACCCTAGGTCGGTAGTGTATGTTGTATGCATTCTCTAATATGGCCTATTCCACACAATATTTATACTTGAACACATGTAATTCAAATAAAACAAATTACGTATGCATTAGGTTTGAATAAACATAAAATTATAAACCATTTCATAAAGCATACATCATACATGGTTCATTACTAACAGTAAAATATATCGGAGTCAACAATACAAGCAAGTCACCCATATGGCCATCCTAGAGTCCTAGACTCCTAGTACCACATCGAGTTTTGGGGAGGTTCAAAACCACTAGAATGTTGTTGTTGCTGCCAAATCCAGTTATCCTTCAATTGTATCACAAAAGTCAGCCATGTCATAGAAAGGTGGAAGAAACACTAGAAGTTCTCTACAAATAGCCGTATAAATGGAATCATCAACATATTGGAAGTACCCTACCCTCAAGGTTCAAGAACTCAGTTTCGACCAGCCAGAAACCAAGATATGGTCGAAACCAGGGACTTTTTCCCAGCCAACTCGATGAAGTGGTTTCGAGGCCCAGAAATGTTTTTTCTTTTTTATCTGATTTTTGCTATACAGCCTACTTTTGACATTTTAAACACAATTGATGAACTATTTTCAAAAAAAAAAAAAAAAAAAAAAAAAAAAAAAACCTCGAATGGTACTTATGGTTTTGACCAAAGTAAATGGTTTTATATTTGTTATTTCATTTACTCAAGATATTATTTATAAATAAGCAAATAAACCGCCCCATTTGAATCCAATAAAAATGGTTAGTAAATAAAATTCCAAAAGGATAAGTCAACCCCCAAGTTCAAGAACAAAAACTTGATTTTCGGCGGTAGATGCAATTTTCAACTTTCTAATGCTTGGGTTTTTTTCTAAAATCTCAAAAATTCTTAAATCTTAATATGATAAAATTAGAAAGTTGAAATTCAAAAATTGAACTGGGGGGTTGATTTTTTTAACTAGTTTTATTGGATTCAAATAGGGGGGTGTTTGCTTATTTATGAATAATATCTTAAGCAAATGAAATACAAAAACATTTACTTAACTGATATTAGGCATAAATAAGTGCTTGTCTTGGTTTCTGGCATAATAAGTGTCTATATAACAAGGTTTGCATAAATAGGTGTCTATATACCAAGATTTCCCACTGAGATGACCAAAACAACCAAGATCTCGCCTCTTGGTCAAGATCCGGCATTCATATACTAGTGTTTGGGTCAAGATCTCGGTGGGGTCGAGATCTCAACCGAGATGGGGTAAAAAGTGATTTTGCCCTTCATCTCATCTCAAGGTCTTGAAAAAGCAAGATATTTGCGAGATCTCGCGAGTTTTAGTTCCATGAACTGCATGACCTCTTAAATTGCCTTTGAAGTTATTGCTTGTGCAGGAGTAACCTCCCAAACATCTCTAGCCACTCTTAACTGTTTGAGCCATATCTTCTGATCTGGATCTCCTTTAAAGTAGTTCCAATTTACATTTGAAACTAACTTGAATACCATCAAATTTTATGTTGATCACTTTTAGATCCTCATGTCTGATGAAGCTTGGTCAGATTTTCCGGCTTCCTTTTGTCATGCTTCCAACTCTTGAATCCTTCAACCACTGGATTGCATAGACTTGAGAACCAAGCTTTAATTTCCTTGGCATGACTTCCTTGCTTGATTAATTTCAACATGCTTGATTTGTTCTTAGCTTGCTTCTTCACTTTGTGAGACACTTGATGAACTTCAATTCTGTTCTTCCGGTGCATTGTACAGGTACACCCTTTTTTTCACAATTTTATAAGCATACTTCACTAAGTTAGCACAAACCATAGTCATATATGGGATCATAGTTCATCACAAAAAGACGCTTTAAGTTCTCAAGACTAATACATTGTATTTCCAGGATGATTCAAAATAATTAGCACAAACAAGTTTGGTCACAATCCTTGTCCACATGTTTGGTTGCCGCCACCAAACATATCATGTTTAGGCATCATCAGACACAAATATTCCAACAAACCCAAGCAATGATAAGTTCCTAAGTCCACACTTATCAATTTCCAAACCCCCTTCAAATGGCATGGATACTGTCTCCCATCCAGTTAAATGCTTTCATCTCTTGTCTCCTAGCTGTTAAAGGAAATTACAAATCGAACTCGCAATGATGTTTAAAATCTTTTTATTTTTGGAATCCAAAGATAGACAAAAGATAGGTGGGTAGACTATTGAGTGACAAATCTGGTTAGAGTTATTCTCCCCCACCACCCACCCCCCCCCCCCCGGGGGGCGCCCATGGAAATGTAATTTCCCGTCCATGTATCCAACTTAGGAAACTTCTCAACAGGAGTGTACCAACACGACATAGATCTATGGTTATCTCCTAGATGAAAACCAACATACCTCAAAGGCCACGTTACAGAAGAGCAACCTATAGTTCAGGGGGAAAATGCAATTCATCATCTATTGAGTTAATTATTGTAACTAAAGAGGTAATTTCTTAAAGCTATGTAGAATGCCACAATCCCTAATGGACTCCCCTGTGGGATGGAAAATAGAATGCTGTCACTTGTAAATTGAAAAAGAGAAATCTCAACTCTCTCTTGACCAACCCTTAAGCCCGGGGGTAAAAAAAAAAGAAAAAAATCTCACCAAGTAAAGAACATTAACTAAAAATTTTATGCTTCATTTTTTAATATCAAAATGTTTAAAGAGGCAATTTCATAAGTTGGAACAGAAGCCTGCACGTATAAGGAAATAAAAAGAAAATTAATTTCAAGCTACGTAATGATAAATGTACTACAGATTGTAGAAGGCAGACTGAAAATAATGTTGTTGCTAGAATGTTTTAAATTTGACAATAACATTTGTCTAGTCTTAGGGCTCCTTTGTTTTGACGTTAAATGAGATGTAACGTTTTACAGGTAGGGCCACTATTTTACTCACAAATACTGTAAAATAAAGCAGGAAGCAGAATATTTCCCAACCATTCCAGCATTTTACATCAAAACAAATGAAGCAAAAGTCATGAATCTCTACAAAAAGCATATAAGAATGGATCCAATACAAAATATCTCATGTTAATATAGTATGATTACCTTAACTGAGCCTGTCTGAGAGAGACCAGTGTCAGTGATGAAGACAAGGCATTTAATATCATGCTCATTTGCATATTCGTACTGCTCTGTGAGGCTTGGTTCTGATAACGGGACAAATTGCGCCTGATGGAAATGTATATCCACTAAGTAAGCAGGTTGAAAACCACTTTAAATCGAGTAGTAGTAGTAGTAGTAGTATGGAGTATGGCTCAAACTATCCCTATAATTCCCCTTTAATGGAGCACAAAATGAAAACCCTCAAAGATTCCGAGAGTTCCACAATGTTGGGAATCCATCAACAAAATATCAACAATAAGAAATAATGGTGAATACCTGAGCATGAATGGATAAAAAATCCTAATTTTGGGAAGATTTGGTGTAATATTTTCGTAATAAATACATATATACAAGAAATTCCTTAAGCACAATAGTACCCCTGACTTCGCTTCAGCAAATTTTGAATTTTATTTGATTCTGAAATCAGAAATTTCAATCGTTAAAACCCTTTCTTTTCTCCTTCCTGTGACAGGTTCAAAGTTTTTTATTGAGGCTCTAAAATGTAATTCTTTTGTATAACGTTTTTAAATTTCATTATACATGAACTGGTAGACCAGATCCTTTCTTCATTAAGTGTAATTTTGTAAATAAGTATATTTTATTCATTACAACTTCCTCACAAACTTCTCTGTGCAGAGAGGCTAACATTGAGGTAGTAGACTAGTAGTGGTACTAGTACCAGTCAAAGTTGTATAAGTGGTGGTGGTGATGGCACTAGCAGTATTAGTAGAACTTTAGTAGTCTAATTTCCTATAATTTTTGTGGTTATGGCACTACAGTATTAGTAGAATTTAAGTAGTCTAATTTCCTATAATTGTTGACTATTTCTTTTATAGGAATAGGAGTACGGGACGACTGAATAGGCTTTAACATATAATGATATAATATTTTGACTTCACCTTGATGTTTGCTCGCCATAACTCATCAGCAATTTCCATTCGCTCTTCAATCAAACCACCTCCACCTCTTGAACAAATAAGAACATTACTGCCAGCTTCATGTCTGCATTAAAATGGATTGGCAAAAATGGGAAACTTCTATAACTTGGTGTGACAAGAAAAGCCTTAATAGCAAGTCAATAAAAGGTAAACACACAAAAAAAAATTTGACCTAGAAGGTTTGATCTCGACTGAAGAGTGCTGAATGACCGACTCTAGAGCAAGGCTGGTCCCAACAGCACTTGGTGGATTTGATTTCTAGACGAAGACAACAGAAAGAATTACAGATCAATATAATGACACATATGAACACATAAGAAAAAAGACCAATATAAAGCATAATACTGTTGAAAATGAAACCAACTTACCAACCTCATACAAAATTTGCAGATGCTAAATAAGATTTAAGAATCTCTCCGAACCAAATGTTTTGGATCAAAAAATTTTACAGGATCAAGATACCATGATATTATGCAGCATATATATATTTTAAGGCAGACCGCAACTTTTCCATTATTTACTCTCTTGTGGTGTTTCTTGCTCAAACAAAACATAGTCAAATCCATAGTTGTCTATGGTGTCGCCATATCGATTGCCACCATGGCGTCATATCGCTGGAGAAGTTGGCATATCGACCACCGATATGGATGATGTAAGAATATCGACCGATATGGCCTCTATGTCGTCGCCATGGCGCCACCATGGACTCCATACCACGACATATGGCCATACCGGGCGACATGGTTGTTTCAAATTATAAAACTTAATTTTTTTTAACCATTTTTTATTTTAATGCTTTTTCCTTAACATAAAAAAAGTTTAAAAAACATCAAACAGAAAACACTTATACACTATTGACTAATACACAATCACATATTCACATCAGCAATTTTTTTTTGTATTTAGATGGGTTGTTTATTAGCTTTATTCACTCAATATAAATTACGTTCTTGAAATTGTTTTTTTGTTTTGTTACTTTTGTAGTCACTTTCATATGAATCATATCTCAACTCTCATGATTTTTCAACTTTATTATCAGCAAAACTATTGCTATCAATTATTTGATAATCCATGATTTCATATACACTAATGGATATTACACTTTCATGAATTAAACCATAGTAGATTAGTAGTACACTTTCATGTTAATTTTTTATGTTATAGGGTATATATTATAGCATACTAAATAACATTAAAAATAGAGAAAATAAAAAATAAAACATGGTCGATATGATGGCGGGCGACATGTCAATATATCGACATGACACCCCTCCACCGACTTGGATCACGGTGACGACGTGACAACTATGGTCAAATCTCCCTTGCTCTCTCTCTCTCCCCACCCTTCCCCTTATCCTTCCACCTGCTTCTCTATCTCTCTCCCCATTGTGAGTGGGGAGGCCATCGGACGCTGATCCACATATCTAAAATATTGAACCTTGGAAACCATGCTATGGAAAGGTACACATATTACTCTTAGCAAGTTAGAGTCATGGCTCTCTTTCATGGTTCAAGATCCAAGGGGCATGAATTAAGTTGATTTCACCATAGCTTTGAAAAATTGAAGGGAAAAGAAAAAGAAGGTGAAGAGTGGCAGCAAAATATCACCAGTGTTAATTTTTCCAAACTCTTGAATGAGATACTATCAAATTTTAAAACAATAGAAAATGTTAACCTTGATCTAATTTTGCAAATCCCTAAAAACATTGAAATGTTGGAGAGAAAAAAAATTGAGCTGTAGGTGAAATTTGGAACCATTGAAAGTGCATGTAAAAAATGATTATGTTCGATTCCGAATGAGGTGAAGTGAAAGGTCTCACTTTTGGGAGGAAAATTTTGAGTGGATTCAGAGCATCATGAAGGCTGTCAGCTAGCCAAACAATCCATAGACAATTTCCCACCAAGAAATTGTCGATTAGGCAACATTTAAAATCTAAAGGGAAAAAAGTGAGGGGAAATATTTTATTTTACCCTCCATTCCCCTCCCCACCACCCAACCCCCCAAAAGAATAGAAATTTGTAATATTTGTTCTTCAAATTTTCAATAAAAAATTGAACCATGAAGAGTACACATATAGAATGATTTTTATCTCTTTTGATGAATAGTACATGTATATTAATCAAGAGCAATTCAAAAAGAGATGAGGAAAAAGGTCTTACTTTTGGGTTATTTCGGGTGCTTTCAGGAAATCAGGTCAGCTAGCCAAAGGCTCTGTAGACAATTCCAAATAAGAACTAGTACCATAATTTAACACTTCACATTCTGGGAGGGGAAGAGTGCTGGCTGCCCAATTTTCTAAATACCCCTATCTCAGGGGAAAGCTGTAGTAGATCTACCGAAAACACTGAAGAAATCCCGCTCCCCTTAGGCCTCCAGGAGCAAAATTAAGATTTTGGAAGTAAACAGAGCGGGAGGGAAGATAACTGGCCTGTTTACTATTAAGTCATTCTATTTTTCCTTAATGGTGATAACTTTTATCCTCCACTGGGAAGATCTGGAGGCATCCGATCACACTAGAACTGAATCTTTTGTTGTTTGCACTTTAGAGAGTAATAACTGTGGATAAAAAAATAAGGAACACATGCACAACCGATGTAGGTTGCACTAAACAAAGGAATCAACTATGAAGGATTAACCATTTATATACACATTACCATATAGCCAAAGACATGGTATTTTAGTATGTTTGCATGGTTAGGATGGACTGTATAGGATTGCATGGCTGGGATGGATTGCGTAAGACACTTGGAATTACAAAGTCTTCTTTTCTCGGCCATCCAATCCTCATAGCTTCCACATCTGTATTCTTAGGCGAAGATTAACTTTCCAATATGTTGCATAATTTAGAAAAAGGAGCAACTTAGGGGTTTATCACGAAGAAAAGGAGCAGCTTCTGAGAATTGTTTGCATACAGGCTACTATCTAGGTTTTCAAATGAAGAAATTTAAATATGCCCTGCCTCCAATCTTTGGGGCCAATCTCATATCCATCTTACAGGAGGGCGATCACCATTTGTATAGAACTTTTTTGCACCTTTAAAGTATGCCCTATCCCTTTATCCAGATCTACTTTCAGTTTCAGACTTACTAATGAATTATATTGATTTTATTTGATAAAAAAGGGGGCACAATGAATCAATTAAAAATATGAACAGTCATGTGATTAAGTATGCACACATTTACATAACACAAAAGTCAGCCTATTCATTATCCAATATATTACCAGTATGCTCAGGCACAGAGTGCTAGCACTAGGACAGAAGCTGCCAACAGCTGTGCTTTCATGAATCAAAGTATATAACTCTATGGATACAAAACTATAAGTTTGTGAAATTCAGTAACAGATGGCTAGACTGCTGCATAATTAAAAAAACAAAAAAAAAAAAAAAAAAGTAACAAGAAGTAGAAGATTTTCATGCATAACCTACAGAATTATTATCCCACATTTGATGAAGCAGATGATCATAGCGACCACCAACCGCAAGAAGAACTTCCTCGGTAGATGATCCAGGATTGAAGTATATCTGAAAAAAAATTCAACTAGATCAAGATATGGAAATAATATAAGATAAAGTAACTTCCATCCATAGTTGTCCAAGTGACTGTCTCAGTGCTTAGGCGACAAGGAACAAAGAAGTAAGAGCTAAGTAACTTCGATTCAAACAAGGAACAAAGAAGTAAGAGCTAAGTAACTTCGATTCAAACAAGGAACAAAGAAGAGCGAGCTAGGAAGAGAAGAGGAGGGAAAAAAAGAAGAGATGAGAGAACCATAGGGAGAGAGAATCGACTTCTCTCCCCAATACTGTTCATTAATCATTTCATGGGAATTACATATGCCTCCCTAGGGAGGTAAGAGGTTAAAAGTTAAAAAGATAAAATTTACAACTCAACATAACATTACAATAAACCAGTGACTAAAGTATCCAGGGTTTAAAGTATTGCACCGTATCGTATCGGCTGATATGTATCGGTATCACAGGGTATCGATACGATACAGAATGATAAGTATCTCTTTTTTTTTAAATAAAATTTATTGAGTGTATCGTATTGTATCGGCCAATAAGTGCTGATACGATACAATACGCTTGATACGATCAAAACGTCCTTCATTTCTGACTTTATGGATTTAATACGTATCAATATGTATCGGCCAATACATATCAATACTATCGATACCATAGTTGTCACAGCGTCACGGCGATCCAAGTCGGTGGAGGGGTGTCACGTCGATATATCGACTTGTCGCCCGCCATAGTGTTGCCATGGCGAGCATGTCGACCATGTTTTATTTTTTATTTTCTCTATTTTTAATGTCATTTAGTATGATATAATATATATCCTATAACATCAAAATCAACATGAAAGTGTACTACTAATATACTATGGTTTAATTCATGAAAGTATAATATCCATTAGTGTATATGAAAGTATGAAAACATAGATTAGTGACTGTGCAAGCCTGCAACTGCAAGGCAAGAAGAATGAAAAAAAAAACAGAGAGAACTACTTGCTGTAAATCTGTAATAAATCCCTGCCCCCACCTTCTGTCTCTCGATTCTTTCCCTGTCTCTGTTTGTGTAATTGTATATGTGTGGCTATGTGCAGGGCAAGAAGAAGGGAAAAAAAACACCTTCTCTGTCTGTGTGCAAGCCTGCAACTGCAAGGCAAGAAGAAGAAACAAAAAACCGAGAGGTCTATGATTGTGTGCAAGCCTGCAACTGCAAGGCAAGAAGAAGAAAAAATGAAAAAAAAAAAAAAAAACAGCTACTGTATGCAAACCTGCAACTGCGAGGCAAGATGAAGAACTGAAGAAGAAGAAGTTAAGAAGACGAAGAAGTGAGAAGAAGAAGAAGAACTGACGGAGAGAGTTGCCGGAACTGAAGAAGACGAAGAAGTGAGAAGAAGAACTGAAGATGAAGAAGAAGAAGAAGAAGAAGAAGAAGAGTCGCCGGAGGACGGAGGAGATTGGAGAAGAAGAAGAAGAACCAAATAAATAAAAAATAAAAAATTACTTACCTGGAGGTTGCCTGAGGGGTTCGAACTTGCCGAGAGTTGCAGCTTCAGTTCTTCTTCTTCTTCTTCTCACTTCTTCGTCTTCTTGACTCTGTCAGTCTCAGTCTCAGTCTCCGTGTCTCTGTCTCGACAAATCACTGTGTGATTTCTAAAATCTCCCAAATTCCAATTCCAATTAGGGATTTAGGGTATAGTAGTAAAGTGTACTGTTTAATGTTTAATGGTTTTAATTTTGTATGTTAATGTGACCAATACAAATCAAGGAAAAAGCATTTAAGCTTTTCAATGGTTTTAAAAAAAATAATATTAAAACCTAAGTTTTTTACACAAATATCGACCGATATGCCCATATATTGTGGTATGGCGTCCATGGCGGCGCCTGGATGCCATATCGGGCGATATTTATACATTAGCCATGTCGAAGCTCGATATGCCATCTTCTCCAGCGCCAAGACGCCATGGCGGCGCCATGGCAACGCCATGACAACTATGATCGATACAGTTGATACATTCCACTTAAAGTCTCCAAAAAGTACTCTTTTTGAATGGCCCAAACTACTAGCCGAAGCTTCCATAGGCCGATCGATCTTTTGAATCCCAATCTGATAGGGATGATGATGAGGACATTGACTGGTCACATTTCAGTGGCCCCACTCGCACACTGTCCCTATCCACTACTGGAAATGATGACAATGGTGGTGGGGACGGGGGTGATATATTTACATACCTCCGAGAGGAGTACGACCAAGCGAAGGTGGGGCTTGAGCTTGAGCCCATCTAATTTACACGAGAGATTCAGTTTGATCATGCTACATAAGATGCCACACATAGTGCACGTATCGTCACATGTTCATGCCGGCGGTTCAGACTAGATGATAGCATGACAATAGATGTTATGAACTTGTCTGGCATACTTAGAGGTTTGAGCCTGGAAAGAGTAGTAGATGGTGTGTATGGACAGACAGGGCAAAGGCTTGCACCCTCATTTTCTATAGAGGGATCCTGTGCCAAGTATGGTGGGTCTAACCAGTGTGCCTATTCTTTATTCCCCACTGCATATAATGGTCAGTCACAAGGTGGGTCATCTTTTATGGAGAGCATCCTTTAATACCCAGCTCCTCAGTAACCATATCAGCCCAACTGGGTGATCTATATACTAGGAAGGGTTACCTAGAGTATGTTGATGATGACACATATTAGGCTGTTGTGTTGGACTTCGAACGTTTCTTCAGGCACACCATGACATGGCCGTCATTTGTGATACAGTTGGAGAAACGGTTGCGTTAGCAGCAGCAATCATCAAGAGGGTTTGAGACTCCCCAGAACTCTTTGTGGTACTGACATAGAGTTGGAGGAAAAGTTACGTAGGGGTGTCACAGTTATCCTTCACTAAGTGTAAGTGTATCATTTGTTAGAAACCAGAACCAATTAATTGATCAAGAGAAAGGAGAAGAATGAAGAAGAAGAAAAGAGAATGGAATAAACGCAGGAAAATAAGAGAGAAGAGCAACCTGCGATAGAATAGAATATTACTATCGCAGGAGGCCTTCTCCACTTCAAATATATTTAATTAGGGTGAGTCGGTTAGGAGACTTAATTACTCCTTACCTCCTTAATACAGAAAATCTCAACTAAGAAAAACCCAAACCACCAGACTAGTTACCCAAAATATCCTTAGAATTTCAACACTCCCTGTCAAGCAGGAGCATACAGATTACCCATGCTCAGCTTGTTACAACAAGTGCAAAAACTAGGAGCAAACAATGACTTTGTGAACACATCCGCTAGCTGATCTGAAGACGACATGAAGGGAGTCTCAACTAGCTTCTTCATCATGGCATCTCGAATAAAATGACAGTCCACTTCAATATGTTTCGTTCGATCATGATAAACAGGATTACTGGCAATATATATGGCTGCATGGTTGTCACAATACATCTTCATAGGAGTAGGCATAGGGAAATCCATCTCAAGAATGAGAGACCTGAGTCACATCAACTTTGCCGTAGTGTGAGCCATAGCTTTGTACTCTGCTTCAGCACTCGACCTCGCAATAGTAGTCTGCTTCTTACTATGCCATGAAACAAGATTACCGCCAACAAACGTACAATAACCTGTGGTGGAACGACGATCACCTGCCAACCTAGCCCAGTCAGCATTAGAATACGCAACCAGATCCATATGCCGATTAGGCCGATAAATCAACCCTTTACCAGGGGCACCCTTCAAGAAACGAAGAATGCGGACAGCAACATCCAAATGGGCCTTCTGTGGGGCCTGCATGAACTGACTAAGAACCCCAACAGCAAACAAGGTTTTAGATCTCGGTTTCAGTACTGGTTTCGCCAGCCCACGAAACCGAGATCTCGCCGAGATGATTTTTTTTTTTTTTTTTTTTTGAACTCGATGCTAAGTTTCGGTGGTTGTTTGGCCAAGATAGGGGCTGAAACTTTACATTCCCCTTATTTTAGGCCTACTAAACATAGTGGAACCATTAGTTTTTACAAATTCAAACCGAAAATGGTACTTCCACTACGGACCCTAAGTTGGTAGTCTATAGCATGCGTGAGATCTACCCTAGGCTATTCCATACAAACAAGGTTAGTTCATGTTTCTATGAAAAATATAGTTTTTGAGAAGAATAGTTACCTTAGGTTCTTGAGATGCAGCTTGGAGGAGATTAGCAGCATCCATCTTTAATGAATCAAGCTTTGATTAGGTGTTGGAGGTGTGATTTGCCGAAAGAAATGAAAAAAATCACCCAAAGATGGAGTTTCCCCTTCACAGAGACGAGACAGGAGAGACAGAGGCGAGATCTCGTCGAGTTATGGTATTTTATAAGCTTTAATAAGGTCGAAACTGAGAAATAGCTCGAGATCTCGAGCGAGATCTTGTATTATTTACGTATCGCAAGGCATCTCATCTCGAGTTTCTACGAAACCGAGATTTCAGCGCGCTCTTGCCGAGATCTTGAACCATGACAGCAAACGAAATGTCTAGTCTAGTGACAGTAAGGTAGATCAGCTTCCCAATCAAACTACTGTACTGGTGCACATCGTTGAGAGGACCACCATCGTCTACTCCAAACATCTAATGGGGATCCATAGGAATATCCACTGGTTTTGACGCAAGCATACCAATGTTAGGCAAAAGGTCTAAAAAATACTTTCAGTGGGACAGGCTGACCCCTTTCTTGCTTCTCACAACCTCAATGCCAAGGAAATAGTGGAGGTCACTCAGACCTTTAAATAAGATTTTATTTCTGCAATACCTGCCACATCAGCACCTGATACAATAATATAATCAACATAAACAACCAAGACAACCAACTTGCCATCACGACGACGGACACACACAAAGTGATCAAAATAGCACTATGAGAATCCACACGAAACTATTGTAGTACTGAACTTCTCAAACCATGCTGGTGCAGCCTTGATGGAAGCCGGGATTGGGAGAAGAGAGTTGATCAATCGAACAAAAGGAGAAATAGACATGTAAGAACTCCAATTGAGTTTAGGGCTCAAACTAGAGCAATTTCATTAAACTTCATAACATGTCCTCATCCAATCATGGAGGATTACATATATAGAGTTAGAGTTAACTTCTCCTTCGATGTCTCCTCCAAGTTCAGTTGTATCCATCAGAGGCCCGTTCAAAACACTCTGAGGAATAGACATATTTTAACTTTTTGGGGCCTTGATACTGCCCTGTTACGGTCCTCCTCCTCTGCGTAGGCTGGAGGATCGTCCCCCTTCCCCCTGTTTTTCTTTCCTTTCTCTTTCTCCCCCTTTTCTTCCTCTCTTGTACATTGCTTCTTTGGTTCCTTCCCTACCCCCCCTTGGGGCTCGGTAATATATTCATTTACCAAAAAAAAAGGAAGAACAGAAAAGAAAATAAGAATCCAATCTCCAATCTTCAATCAGCCCAAAATACTTTCAATTAGAATCCAATCTTCTCTTCAATCAGCCCAATATACTCTCACTCAGAAACCCAATCTTCAAACAGCCCAATATACTAGTTAGCTAATTGATCCTTTATTTATTTAGGAATAATTTATTTAGAAACTGAGATAACTCCAAATCAATCCAAATCTTCCCTCTCTTAGGTGCAACTTCTTTCCTTAAAAATATTGGGAAGATAAGGAGTGAATGGGCTATCCCTGCAAGGGCTGACCATTCCTGGCACGCCTCTCCTTGACCTGGGCCGACCTTCGAAGAACCTTGGGGTGTGAGGTGGCGACTTCTACTTTGTCAGCTTCATGGTCCAGGTCCAGGGCTGCATCACAAGCTCTGGGCAACTGTTTGAGACCATATATTGCCTTTCGCAATTTACACACCCGAGTATTGTTCTCCCCCTGAGCAACATACTCTGGAGGTTGCTCCATATAAACCTCCTCATGGAGATTACCATACAGAAAAGCATTCTTAATATCCAATTGAAAATTGAAACAACGGCTAATCATAGTTAACAACTAGAGAAATAAGTAAGCGAACTGAGTTTAGCCGAGCAACAGGAGAGAAAGTCTCGAAGTAATCCACACCATAAGTCTACGTATACCCCTTGCCAACTAGATGGGCTTTGAGCCGCTCAACAGAACCATCAGGTAGGAATTTAATAGTGTAAACCCAGTGACACTTAACGAGGTCCTTACTAGGGGGGTAGATCAATTAAACTCCAAGTGTTACAAGTCAAGAGTGCATCCATTTCCACATCCATGGCCACTTTCCAACCGGGAAGATGAAGGGCCTTAGTATAATGTTTGGGTATTTTGGTAGCAGATAAAGACAGAGCAAAGGTATGTATCGGTAATGATAAGTGGGAGAGGGAAACATACCGATCAATAGGATACACAACATTGGACTTGTGGGTGCAAGAAAGATTACCCTTTGCGTAAGGCGATTGGCAAGTCATCAAACGAAGAAGTAGGTGGAGCCTCACCGGAGGAAGCAGCTGGTAAAGGTGGTGAAATAGACGGAGCAGGTGGAACCTCATCCTAGGCAACTGTTCTGTCCCGTCGCTAATAGACCTGTAATGGTAGACCCGAAATACTAAAAGTATCAGAGAAGGGAACTAAGGCAGGGATAGGAGGAGAACCAACATTATGCCACTCACCCCCAAACATAGAGGGAGAGGAAGTAAAATAAGAATTACCCTCAAAGAAGGTAACATCAGCACTGACAACATGCCTGTGGGAAACAGGGTCATAACACTTATACCCTTTTTGGGTACTGGAATAAGCTAGAAAAACACACTTGGTAGACCTAGGAGAGAGTTTATCAGAGGAAACATGTAAGTTTTGAACAAAACAGACACACCCAAAAACACGTGGAGATAAAAAAACAGCAGGTTGTCCTGGAAAAACAATAGAAAATGGTGATTTATCGGCAAGAATAGAGGAAGGCATCCTGTAAATCAAATAACATGCAGTGAGCACCCCCTCACACAAAAAATGCTTCGGAACATGCATATTGATCATTATAGCACGTGCAACCTCGAGTAAATGTCTATTCTTGCATTCTGCCACTCCATTTTGTTATGGAGTGCAAGAACAGCTAGTCTGGTGAATCATACCACGAGCGACACAAAATTCAGAAATTTCATTTTGGACATACTCCAAAGCATTATCAGATCGAAAAACTTTAATAGGGGTGTCAAATTGAGTTTTTATTTCATTATAACAATTACAGAATACCGTTAAAAGTTTAGAACGATCTTCATGAGTTACAACCAAGTAAGATAGGAACAATCATCCACAAATGTCATAAAATACATAAAGCCATTCTTTTCTTAACACGACCAGGACCCCAAAAGTCTAAATGGACCAAGGAAAATAAACACGAACTACGAGCCATAAAGTAACGAGGGAAGGACACATGATGATGTTTTCTCAACTCACAGGCTTCACACTCTAATCTAGACACGGTTTTAAAAGAAGGAAATAATAATTTTAACCTAGCTAAGGACAAATGACCTAAACGACAGTGCCACTGGAAAGGAGTCATATCACCAACAGAAGCAGCAATAGCAGAAGAGGTAGCAGCTCCACATTTAAGATAGTACAGTTCGTCTTTTTCACACCCTCCACCAATCGTCTTCCTCGTGTGAAAATCCTGAAAAAACATAAGGAGTGCGAAAGAAAGTCACAAAACAATGTAAGGTTTTAGTAAGTTGACGCACAGAAAGAAGATTCAACGGTAATTGAAGAACATGCAACACAGAGGAGAGGTTAATGGAGGAAGTAGGAGATAATGTACCATGCCCAGAAACAGAGGTAGAAGAATCATTTGCAATCATGATAGATAAAGATTCACAAATATTGGAAAAAGATGTAAACAAAGATGACTCACCAGTCATATGAGCAGAAGCCCCAGAATCAATAATCCAGGATGTAGTAGTAGTCGTGGTAAAGAATGCAGGTGTACCTGCATGAGCTAGAGTAGCAGAGGAGGGACCGGTGGATGGAGTGTTGGACGCCTCCAAATTTTGAGAGATATCATCACAGCGAGTAGTTGTAGAGGAGCTGCCACCTGTCATTGAACCTGATAGAGAATCACCAGTGGAAGCACCATCAAACACTGCATGATTGGCCGAATGGTTTGCCCAATCTGGCTTCCCATGCTTGTCCCAACAGTAATCAACAGTATGACCAGATTTGCTACAATGAGTACACTTCCAATTAGACTTGTTACCAACCTGTCCACCAGTACCTCGACGACCACCACCACCACAAATTGCCCCTGAGCCATGGCCACGAACACGGCCACGACCACGACCACGACCACGACCAGAATTAATGACCTTTGACAGCCTTTAGGTCACATGAGAAGCAACACGCTGAAGACAAGAGAAAGTATCTGCAAGGGTAGGTACTGTCTCACCAGCAAGTATATGACCTTTGACAGCCTTTAGGTCAGAATTCAATCCAACCAAAAATTTAGAAACAAAGAATTCATTCCTTTGAGCCTTAAGTTTGTCAACATCAGTAGTAAGGGGCTGAAACACATTTAACTCCTCCACCAATCCTTTAAAGGCACTATAGTAATCCTAGAGAGATTTGTTTGACTGTTGGAGATGAAATAACTTCTCATAGAGATCATAAACATGATTCATATTCTTTCCCTGTGAGTAAGTATCTCTCAAATCATCCTAGATACCTTTAGCAGTGGTGTGGAACATCACATTAGCAAATATATCGGGTTCCATACTATTCCACAACCATATCAGAGTAATGGCATTGTCCTTGATCCATTCAAGGTAACCAGTAGAATCTTGCGCAGGAGGGTCAGAGGTAATAAACTTGAGTTTGTACCTGGCCATAATATAAACCTTTACAGCTAGAATCCATAATAAGTGATTTGAACTTCCCTTGAGGAGTAGCAGGAGCAATGGTAGTCTTGTTATCACCCATAACAACAATAAAAAATATGGGCAGCAGCAAAGAAAATACCAAGAATCAAAGCAACAACCCAGCCAACCAAACAGAAGTAGATAACTTCAATATATATCTTGCGTAGGGCAGTAATAACCATGGAACTAAAACTTGCAAGATCTCGTTTTTTCCCAGGGTCGAGACGAGATGGCATACAAAACAAAAAAGTACCCCAACTCGCTCGAGATCTTGACCCAATCTCCTTTATGTAAGTGCCAGATCTCGAGATCTCGGCGAGATCGGTGGGAAATCTTGGTATACAGACACCTATTTATGCAAAACTTGGTATACAGACACCTATCTTTTGAAAGCTTTCCAACAAGTCCAAGATTGCTTAAATCTGATTTATATTGAAGGAGTTATGTACCGGTCAAACTTAATTTAGTGTGCGCGAATGCTGTCAAAATTGCTCTGAATGAAAATATTTTTTTGGACATCAAAACAAATGAATATTTTACCGCACTTATGGTTTTTAGCAATGTTATACCATATTAAGATTTATGGAATTTTTAGATTTGAGAAAAACCACAGCATTAGAAAGTTGAAAATTGCACCTACCGACGAAAATCCAATTTTTATTCTTGAACTGGGGGGTTAACTTTTTTTCCTTTTGGAATTTGATTTTTTTAACTATTTTTATTGGATTCAAATAAGGGGTATTTGCTTATTTATAAATAATATCTTAAGTATATGTTTTTCCTTAAATGATATTAGGCATAAATAAGTGCTTGTCCAATGTCTGTCTTGGTTTCCCACTAAGTGAAACTCCTATTTGGAATTTGATTTTGCAAAATTTGATAGTGTCATTGTGTTTAAATGGCCAAAAATAGGCCGAGTACTGAGTTTCAGACCCAAACTAGGTCTAAAACCCACCGAAACCAGCCTTTGAGTTGAAAAAGAAAACTACCAACGCGACCGAGTCAACTCGGTTTTCCCCAAGGTCGAAACCTGGTCAGGTTCCGAATTTTAGTTCCATGGTAATAACCAGCAAAAGCAATAGCAGCAATATCCGATGTTCCAGGAACAATCAATGGCCAGCAGGGTTTTGACAAACCCAAATCGATAAAGAATGGGAACCCCCAAACAGAAATAAGCAGCCACAGCAACAACAATGGAAAATTTAACAGAAGGATGATCTCTAACCAGAGAAGAAATTAATGCTGGAAGGATGGACCAGAAAGAAACAATCACCAATCAGCAGAAATTGTCCCAGAGAAAAATCGATTAAGCAGGGTTTGAAGGGATCATCACCAATGCGTATACAGCCTTGGAGAGAAGAGACCACCGAGATATCAATGAGCAACAGCCACAGTCGTAGCACAGAAACCATCACCAATCAAACGGATAGCAGCAGCCATAACAAAAAAAGAGCGAAATCACCATCGATCCAAAAAAGAAAACTCTGCAGCCTTCAATCGATTTCTTCAAGAATGGAGCACAACACTGAAGATAATAAGTTCTTCACATCAGCAATCGAACACCATCAAAGAGGCACCAAAATAGCACTCCATCAATGAACAAGGAGGCTTTAATCCATAGAAAACAAGGGCAGCAAGGTGGCTGCACACCACAACGACTTAGAAAAAAAGATCAGCAGAGAAAGAGATGGATTTCTCTTGATCGATTATTGAAGGTCTGATACCATGTTAGAAACCAGAACCAAATAATCGATCAAGAGAAAGGAGAAGAATGAAGAAGAAGAAGAAAAGAGAATGGAATTACCGCAGGAAAATCAGAGAGAAGAACAGCCTGCGATAGAATAGAATATTACTATCACAGGAGGCCTTCTCCACTTAAAATAATCGAAGGTTCCAATATGTTCAGAGATGCTTATTAGGGTCCCCTGAAGTTTCAAGCCAAAATATGGCAATTTGACTACCGAAATGGTCAAACAAATTGTGCAACTAAAATGGCACAGATTTCGGTCGAAATCTTGCTGAAACCAAAATCTCGAACTGTGATTCAGGAGATATTATCGACAGATCGAAGATCAGAATCCAACTAACCCTTTGAGGTGCTTTTTGCATCTATTTCTGAATTATAAAACCTAATGTAATTAGCTACAAAGAAGACACAAGATAGATACAAGAACACAGTGAAGCAATAACTTATATATCTATTGCAGATCTAGCAGAGAAACCAGAGACTTTAAAAGGGTTGATTGATCAGATTAAGGTTCACAGGATCTGGTGAGATTGATGAGTCATTGTTTTAATTTGGTGGAAGATTAAGACTCAACCTAGAAAAGTAGCTTGATCAAATTGGGGAAAGGAATTATATCTGGCTTTATGGAGTCGAGCTCAGATAACGAAATATGGGAAATCAGAAGCAGTAGTAGAAGAAGAAGAAATCGTCAAATGGACTGAAGGAGATCCATGGAGTCATTAGCTTCAAATTCAGGTGTCTCGTCACGATGAGCACAAATACGAATACAACCAAATTAAACAATTTATGTGATGCAGATTCATCACCAAATAGGGTTTGTTTGCTTAGGAATAAGTCTAGGGTTGGATATATACATGTTGGGCCTTTGATCCGATGGGTTTTCTATGTAATAGACCACTTTTATGGGCCTAAAATATAGGTAATTAGGTTGCATACGGGATTAGTTGTTTTAGGTCCATAGTTATATTTTGGTATTTTTGTTCATAAATTAAACTGGTTCAACCAATTGTTCAATTTAACTGATTTTAGTAGTTTTTTTTTAAGTGTTTAGTGGGGCTGGATTAGGACTCTATTTGAGTCTATTTCAGTTTCCTAGTCAGTTTAAGTTACTTACCTAATAGGTTAAAGATTGGGTTAGGCCTTTCCATTTTAATGTAGAAGTTTATTTTTGATTCTTTTATATAAGGCTGTAAGGGGGGTAAGTATTGAACACGAATTTTGATATTACTAAAAAGCTTTTTGCTGCTCTTCTTCACCATTGAAGATTTGTCCTGTGTTTGATTAAAGCTGGTGTGATTAGTGTTTGATCCAATCGACACCTTGCGGTGGGAAGCCTAGGTGACTCGTTGGTGGGATTAGTGTTTGATCCAATCGACACCTTGTGGTGTGAAGCCCGGGTGGTTCTTTTGAAGTTCTCCTTCAACTTCTAGTTCAAGATTAAGTTTTTATTCAAGTTTTCGACTTCCAACAAGCTGTTGCCAGGATTTCTCTGCAACAACAGTGAGTTAGAAGTGATCCCCATTCCCACAATTCTTCTCCTAACCTTCTATAGCCCCAACCCTAAATTTCCCCTTTTTGTGTTTTGAGTTTTCCAAGACCTAAAACCTCCATATACCTACCCAACCATTAGAATCTGCCCATACTTGGACCGAATCACCCTCTCACCCTAAGGAGAGCTCGATCCAAACCCTAGCTCAAACTGACTTTCCTAAACCCTAGAATCCCCCATATTCCTCTTTTCAAAAACCCAAGAAACCTAACCCTAACCTGCTGCCGATTCAAGTTTACATACTTCCCTCCATCAAAACATCTCAGGACCTTCACTTGAAGACTCCCCCTACATCAACTTACCCTAACCCTATCATCAAACCCTAGGTCCCCTCAAACCCTAACCCTAATTTCACAATTTCTCCTATTTTAGCCTAGCCAAACTACCTGTTCAGATCAGATCCTGGTTATTTGGCTCCTAGTTTGACTTTCAAACCTAGGACTACATTATTATGTCTAGCAAAATCAACTCTCTTGAAGATTACAAAAAGGTAACTGATGAAATCTCGGGAATTGGGAGAGAATGACTTGTGTCAATGTGACACAGGCCAGCTTTATTTATAATAGAATAGATGAACATTCCAGAATAGAGTACAAGACCAAAATACCCTTATGAAAGTTCTACCCTTGTACCCATTTTACAACACTCCCCCTCAAGTTGGTGCATATATATCTATCATGCCCAACTTGCTAACAATAGAAACAAATAACCTAGGACACAACCCTTTGGTAAGAACATCTGCAAGCTGATCATTTGAAGGAGGAACGAATGTAATGCAAATCTGACCACTATGAAGTTTCTCCTTGATAAAGTGACGATCTTTCTCCACATGCTTTGTTTGATCATGATGAATAGGATTACAAGCTATGCTGATTGCGGATTTGCTATCAGAGTACAACCGCATAGGCATCACAACCTCAATTCCAAGATCTTGCAATAAACCTTGGAGCTAAAGGGCCTTACATATACCCTGGGCCATAGCCCGAAACTCGGCCTCGGCACTAGAATGAGCCACAACAGTTTGCTTCTTGCTTCTCCAGGTGACAAGATTCCCTCCAACATAAGTGCAGTAGCCAGAAGTAGAACGCCTGTCATCAGGTGATCCAGCCCAGTCTGCATCTGTATATGTTTCAATTTTCATATGACCATAGGGAGAAATAGAAATTCCTTTTCCTAGAGTAGCTTTTAAATACCTCAAAATTCTGTAGACAACATCCAAGTGTGTAGAATAGGGTTCATGCATGTACTGGCTAACCAGACTTACTACAAAGGCAATGTCTGGACGAGTGTGGGATAAGTAAATCAAACGTCCTACTAGTCGCTGGTACAGCTCCTTATTCACAGGTTCTTCTTCCTATAACCGAAGGTGACAATTAGGTTCAATAGGGGTGTCTACTAGCTTGCACCCCAACATACCTGTCTCAGACAATAGATCCAATGTGTACTTTCTTTGAGATAATGAGATTCCTTTGGTAAAGTAGGCAACCTCAATACTTAGGAAGTACCTAAGCATCCCCAGGTCTTTGATTTCAAACCCAGTGCCTAGAAATTTTTTCAAAGAATCAATCTCCTCCTTGCTGCTCCCAGTGATTACTATATCATCAACATATACCATCAACATAGTCACATGTTTGGTAGTCCTCCTAAGAAATAGTGTGTGATCTGCATTGCTCTGCTTGAACCCAATGGAGACCAATACTTTATGAAACCTACCAAACCATGCCCGAGGAGACTGCTTCAACCCATAAAGAGCTCGATTGAGTTTACACACCTTTCCCGGAGTCTTTGGAGAATCAAATCTTGGTGGAATATCCATGTAGACCTCCTTAGTCAACTCACCATGCAAGAATGCATTTTTACATCAAGTTGAAATAAATTCCATCCTTGATTTACTACATAAGACAGGAGAACCCTCACAGTGTTCATCTTGGTCACTGGAGCAAACATCTCCTGATAGTCAATTCCATACGTCTAGGTGAAGCCTCTAGCAACCAGCCTGGCTTTATATCGTTCAATGCTCCCATCAGCCTTATGTTTAATTGCAAACACCCATTTATACCCTACAACACTCTTTCCCGGTGGAAGCTGAACCACGGTTTAACTGCAAACACGGTTTTATCAAGGGCTCTCATCTCTTCCTTCATAGCTTCTTTCCAATCCGAGTGTGCCACTGCCTCCTGCCCAGAGTTAGGAAGAGACACAGAAGACAGGGAAGCAAGAAAGGTCTAAAAAGTGGGAGATAATGATTCATAAGAAACAAAATTTGAAATTGGGTGTTGAGTACAACTACGTTTACCTTTCCTAGTAGCAATAGGAAGGTCAAGAGCAAGATCATAATCAGAGGGAGGATAAGATGGAAGCTTACCAGAGGGTTCAGAGTTAGTAGAACTTGGAACGTCTGCAGTCAATTTTAGTGGAAAGATGGTAGTAGGCCTATTCTGGTCGAGATTTTCCTTCCTGCCATATGTCAGTAGCGACTTATCTCCCTGAAACTTTTTTCCATTACCTGGCTGATTACTTGGCACAGTAGGGGACAAAGGAGGAGTCTCCCCCTCAATAGAAATCTCACCTTGTTGTTCCTGACTAGTAACCCCATCCTCAAGAACATCCTCTTCTTCCCAAGGCAGATCTATGGAAATTTGAAGGACCTCTTCTTAGTGAACAGACTCCCCCTGAAGAGGGACAGGGTAAAAGGGAACATTTTCCTAAAAAATTACATTCATGGAACAAAAAATTTTAGAAGGATGGTAACATTTTATAGCCTTTTTGGGTAGCTTAGTATCCCCAAAAAAATACATCGAAGACCCTTGGGCTCTAATTTGCCATGCACATGATGATTCCAAACAAAAGCAACACAACCAACGAACCTTAAGTGAAACAGGGAAAGTGACACTACCTAGAAGAGTTTCAATGGGGCTCTTATTATTTAGGACATAAGATAGGCATCCTATTAATAAGAAAGGCTGCCGTGGTGACAGCATCGCCCTTGCTTCAATTGGTGCCCCTCTTGGCGATCCGCGCCCCACTTGGAGTCTGCGTCTATACATAGCACTCAATCCACGGCTGTGCCGGTCCGTGGTCTGCGCCTATTTACTACGCTCAATCTGCGCCCGTACCCGATCGGTGCCCTTGACCACGCCTTGGCTGTGTCTGGTACGTGTTGTCTTCATTTTCTCTTCCCCCTTTTTTTTTTTTTTTTTTTTTTTGAGTCGACGCCCATTGATGGCACCCTCGTTCGATCTGTGCCCATTGACGCCCCTTTGATTGACGCCTTGTGACGCCCATTGGATCCTGATTCACGCCCTTGGACGCCCATTCGATCCGCGGTCATTGACGCTCGTTCGGTCCGCGGTCATTGATGCTCATTCGGTCCGCGGTCATTGACGCTCATTCGATCCGCGGTCATTGACGCTCGTTCGGTCCACGGTCATTGACGATCGTTCGGTCCGCGGTCATTGACGCTCATTCGATCCGCGGTCATTGACGCTCTTTCGGTCCATCGTTCGGTCTGCGGTCATTGATGCTCATTCGATCCGCGGTCATTGACGCTCGTTCAGTCCGCGGTCATTGACGCTCCTTCGATCTGCAGTCATTGACGCTCGTTCGATCCACGATCATTGACGATCGTTCGGTCCGCGGTCATTGACGCTCATTTGATCCGCGGTTATTGACGCTCCTTTGATCTACGGTCATTGACGCTCGTTCGATCCATGGTCATTGACGATCGTTCGGTCCGCGATCATTAACGCTCATTTGATCCGCGGTCATTGACGCCCGTTCGGTCCGCGCCCGACTCGATCGACGTCCGCCTTCTCTGGTATGTTCTTTTCTTTCTCCTTTTCTTACTCTCTTCTTTTTTTTTTTTTGATTGAACCTGTACTGATGGATGCAAGTTGGCATCCCTCCCCAAAACCGAAAAGGGACATTCATAGCAAACATCAAAGACCGAGCAACTTCAAGGAGATGTCAGTTCTTCGTCTCTACCACTCCATTTTCAGGTGAAGTATCAACACAGGAAGTTTGATGAACAATCCAATGGGCAGAAAAATAAGACTGAAATGCCCTAACCGAATATTTAGTGCCATTATCAGACCTTAAAATTCTGACCTTTGCATCAAACTGTGTTGAAACCATGTTATGAAAATGCTGAAAAATAGAAAAAAAAAAAAACATCACTTTTCTAGTGCATTAAATAAACCCAAGTTGTACGACAAAAACAATTGATAAAAGTCACAAACCATCGAAAACCAGAAGAAGAAACCACACGGGCAGGGCCCCACACATCAAAATGAATTAAACTAAAAAGAATTAAACTTTGATTATCCGACACTAGGTAGGTAGATCTGGTTTGCTTTGCAAAAATGCAAGCATCACAATGAAAAATGCTCAAATTACAATCTCTAGGAAAACTAGGAAATAAGCTAGTAAGAGTTCGTAGCGGTGGGTGTCCTAATCGACGATGCCACGTATGTAAATCAGCAAGTGCTTTAGATCCAGATCCTGGGAGAGAAGCCATGGTAGATAGTGCAGTAGGGGGCTTCTCTAACAGGTACAGGCCACCTTCCATCTTACCTCATGCAATCATATTGCCCGTTTCCAAGTCCTGAAATACACAATGAGAAGTCACTTTACAATTGACCTTAAGTGTAATGCTACTAATGGATAACAAGTTAGTAGAAAAATGTGGGAGGAGAAAAGGATCCATTAGCAACTTGAACTTTATTATTACCAGCTAATGAATAATACTGGGAAAAATGCTTTGGAGAACTTGTCATGTGATCGGTAGCATCAGAGTCAATAATCCAAGAAGTGGATTTGACAGAGGAGCTCTGACCACAAAACAAAATACCTATAGAAGGACTAGCAAAGGAAGGAGCAGTAGTGGTAGAGGCAACACTAGCATGGGCCGAAGGTGCTGAAGTAGTAGATTCCATCCCTGACATCAAACTCCGCAGGTGGGTCATCTCAATCGGTAGAGAGAGGTGTACTGGTGGTACTGGAATAATCATCCTCAAAGACGGACTGATTAGCAGCACTTCCTCCAGATTTTGGCTGACCACGCACACGGGACTCAAGTGGATGGCCATGAAGCTTCTAGCAACGATCCTTAGTGTGACGCTCTTTCCCATAGTAGTCACACTTAACAGGAAGTCACCCAGATGGGGCAGCAGGACCACGGTTCTGAATAGTAGAAGCTGTCGAGGGAGGAAAAGCCTCTTTAGAGGGAGTTGTATAGAGGGCAACACGCTCCACAGTAGGAGGGTGCACCATAGCCTCACGTCGGCTTTCTTCAGAGGCAACAATAGCATATGCCTGGGCAAGAGTTGGAAAAGGATCCCTATTCAAGACATGGGCATGAATGGGATCACATTCCATGTTCAGTCTGGCCAAAAAATCACACCCGAAGCTTTTCTTCCCATTAACGGTAAGCAATAGTGTCAGTCTGGCACGTAGCAGTAAACTCCCGTAGAAATCCAAGGTTTGTCAAATACCTCTCATGGTATTGTAGTACGGGCTAAGATCCTTGTGTTCCATCTTATGTATCTTCCGACGGAGTTCGTAGCACTGGGCAGTATTACAAACCTTAGAATAGGTTTCTTTGGCAACACTTCAGACATCAGCAGCAGTCTCTAACAAAAGATAACTCTGAGAAATTGCAGGATCAATAGAGCTGAGTAGAAAGTAGAAACGACATCACCAGGCACTCATCAAGATCCCATTTATCATGGGCCTTCCCTGCAGTAGTTGGACAAATAGTGGTACCCGTCAGATGGCCTTTCAAACCACGGGAACCAACGGCAAGCGAAAAAGACCTCGACCACATGAGGTAATTATTGTCGTCCAGTTTAATGGAGTTAGTCTGGAAACTAGGGAAATCCTTCTCACGATGCACAGAGGTTCCCCCTTGTCCAGAAGAAATAGCAGAATTTTCATCGTCCGACATTACCGTAGAGAAAAAAAATAATCCCAAGGCTTCACTCAACGAAGCAACTCATAAAAAAATCCCACGAAAGAAGGGGATTTATCTCATTTAGATGAAGTAGCAAGCCCTTGGTGGGATAAACTCACCACCAAGGGAGGTGGAAAAAGGAGAGCAGAAAAAAGACCCTGCGGCTACTGGTTTGGTGGCGGAAAGAGAGAAGTGAGGCGGAAAAGGAGAAGAGGGAGGCAAGAAAGTGGGGCTGTAGTCTCGCGGAGAAAAGAGAGAGGCGAGATGGAAGGGAGAGGGCGGAAGTGGTGGTGGAGGCGGAAGTGGGTGGTGGAGCTACGGTGGTGGTGCTGCTGCGACGATGTGAGAAGTGGCTGTTTCAACCATGATGCGAATCCCTAGAATTTTTCTTGGCTCTGGATACCATGATGAAATCTTGGGAATTGGGAGAGTGACTTGTGTCAACGTGACACAGGCCTTTATTTATAATAGAATAGAGGAACATTCCAGAATAGAGTACAAGACCAAAATACCCTTACGACAGTTCTACCCTTGTACCCATATTACAACAGTAACAATAGTAAGGAGGCGTGTGTTGGAAGTTATTGCTGAAATCTAACAAAAGTATATACACAGATACATATGGAAACCCAGTAGAATGATGCAGCAAGTATGGCTATCGGTGGACTGCTCACTCGCCCCATAGGGCTGTTGGGGGTTTAAAGAATACCCAATCTTCTTTGAGAATATGACATAAATTCATAATTCACACACAACACTTCCCATAATTTTAATGCTGCCAGGAAGAAAGAACATTTGATATCTTCTCATAGACCAGCTACTGAATTATCAATGCAAAGAACCCTTTTCTAGTTTACAATATCAGTTCCTGAATAGACATTATTAATAGAAGTAACAGCAAAGAGAATTGAAGTTTGTTCACCTGAAAAAATATTTCTCTGTGATAACCCTCTGTAGGTGGCATAAGGGTGTCTATGAAAACATGTTTCTCAATCCTCCAAACTCTAAGGTAGCTGCAGAGGGAAGCTAATTCCTCAAGAGCCCTGCGCGTGGATTTATCTGAAATAATATTGCAGCTCACAAATCACCATAAAATTCTTCATCCATGGGATATTCTATAAGAATGACCATAAGTGACAATAAAACATAACAAATACCAGGGGGAAGGGCTCCCCTCAATCTTGGGAGGGCCTGATCTGCTGTTCCACAGAACCTTGATCCTACTGTCTGTAATCTATTCACAACAGCCTCTGCAAGATTAAGACCCTGGAGAAGAGAAAAGCATAATAGAAGAAAACAGTCCAACTGAGTAACACTTTTAGTTTTGTTTTATACAAAAAGTATTTTGCACTACTTTCAAAGAATGTAGTTATTTTACTTCATTTTTACTCAAATAGCTCACAGAAAACAATACACTGCATGGAAAACAAAATGTTTTCTGTCAGGATTACCAAGTGAATAATTTAACTCATGCAAGCAAAATCAACAGTAAAATGGAATCACCCCTGAAGGTGTATGATAAGTGCTATGGGAAAAAGGGTCAACGATTGGTCCTCAATTAAAGCTAGTGTATGGGCTAAAGGTTCAACGATTTTCTCTTTGCCCCTTCCATAGCCAGGGAACAGCTAATCAATAAGAGACCTTAGTTTCTAAAATTTTTTTTTTAAAAAAAAACAAAGACTGGATTTCTCTACATAAAGCTCTCGTGCTTCTAATCAAGTGTGATAGAGTCCAAGGGAATTCTTCAGCTTCATTCATCCAGCTACAAAAGCATATCACCTACCGCTAATAAGTCAAGTATTTTATCTACGTGTATGGTTAGCCCTCAACACCCGCTTCAACTTCTATTGTGTTGGTATAGGCTCAACCTATAGGACTCAAAAATATGAATAAATATTTTCTACATGATCCAAAAACAACAGGTATTGCCCAGATCACTAAAACTACTACCATCAACATTAAGCATAATGGACTCAAAAGCATCAAACTCTTTAGTATCTGTGCAATCTGGGATGCACAAAGTGCCGTAATACTATGGAAAATGAGATGCAAGTATGCAACACATTTTGAAGTTCTTTAAGATACTGTTAGCTTAGTGGTAAATTGATGGCGTCCAACCCAAAAGCCCGAGCTTGAAGGTGGAGAGGCCCTTCCAAGGTCATAAGCCCAGAAGTCGCACACTACCCGACCAATGTGGGATTAACCCCCCACCCCCAAATTCCTGGTCATGGAGCTGCACACATTGCATCAACTCTCCCTAGCTTTGGCCAGAGCCCCCCCCACATGGTTGGTGAACAGACAACCCATACTGGTACAATTTGATGATGTCCAACCCAAACGCCCAAGCTTTACGGTGGAGAGGCCCTTCCCAGGGTCATAAGCCCAGCAGCCACACACTACCCGACCGATGTAGGAGCAACCACCCCACCCCCCAATTCCTGGCCATGGAGCTGCACTCACTACAACAGAAATCCTGCTCTATGTATGCATACTCAAATATTTGCTCATGCAATAGAAAATTATGAATTACAGAATTTCAAGGATAGGTCACTATGTGTAGAGTAGTTTTTCCTTCCTCCGTCTGCTACAATTTGTTGAACAAAGTAGGTTTCAATAACCTTTTTCTTTAATAAAAGACAACATTTCACTAAATCAAAGTAATAAAACAAGGTACAACAGCATAAAAAGAGCAGCACATACTACACAACAAGGCACCATGAGCACTCAAATTATGATCCCCACCTCACTCAAATTCCTTACCAACATAAGTGTTGTTGTGTATTGATATACATTGTTGTGGCCCTTACTTAACAGCTCAAACTTTTAGGATAAGCGGTCGTAACATGGTATCAGAGCTGAGAGGTAGGATGTTCGTTCCTGGTAAGTGCTAGGGGTTTCTGTTGTGTTGTTGTGCCCCCTTGGAGCAACGTGATGGTGTCACATGCAGAGGCATGTGTATGGCTTGCACGTGCGGGGAAGTATTGTTGTGTTGATACACATTTTTGTGGCCCTTACTTAATAGCTCAAGTTTTAAGGATAAACGGTGGTAACAATATGGCCCCACAAACAGCGCATTACTAAAAACCTCTTCAGTGGCCACTATTATCAGGCAATGAATTTCCTAGGGGCAACAAATGCTCTTGCTCTCCGAATCAAATAGGAATATCTCCAATGCCTTCTCCATTGAAATTATTGCCAACCATTTACAAACCTAAATCCCCCACAATTACCACATGTAGGGGGTGGCGATCGGGCTGCTTGGAGAAGTCACCTAAGCACAAATAAGGTTCTAGGAAAGGAAGCCCAGCCCAAGCCCAACAACAACAACTCAGCCTTATCCCAACTAAATGGGGTCGGCTACATGGATCCTTGCCCTCCGATCAGCTCTATTCGAGGTCCTACTTGATACAAGGCCTAAACTATTCATGTCTTTCCTCACCACTTCTCCTAGGATCATTTTAGGTCTGCCCCTCGCTCTTTAGTTCCTTCAATCTGAAGCAAATCATTCCTCTGTACTGCATCCAAGGGCCTCCGTGAACATGGCCATGCCACCTCAAACAACTTTCTCGTAGCTTATCATGTATCCGAGCTACTGCCAAATCAGCTCTAATACGATCATTATTTACTTTCTCCTTCCGAGTTTTGCCACACATCCATCTCAACATCCTCATCTCTGCTGTGTTTACTATATGATGCTTCATAACTGCCCAACTGATGTAGATCGAAATATGACTTGGTGTGAATGTTACTAAAAGATCATGTGGGGCCCAAGACCAGATCATGTGAAGACTTTATTAGAAGACTCAATTTTGTCTATGTGTGAGGGAATTAGGAGTTTAGCTTAGTTTCTATTTTTAGAATTATTCTCTTAGATATTTTGTGGTTGTCTATTAAGAAACCTTCACTCTTTAGTTTCGAATTCCAGATTTAGACAGTAGGCTTAGCTATTATTTAAAAGTTTCTATTTTCCTTAAGTTTCTATTTTTAGTTTGTTTCCTTTTTTCTTGCAAGTTTCTAATTTTCTCTTACTTGTAAGGCAAGCATAGCTGCCCATAAATATATAGTGCCCATAGAGACCCCCAAAAACCAACGATTATGATGAATGAGAATATGCCTTTTGTGCAAAGTTTTATTGTCATATTGTGTGGATGAAGGGCTGAGAGGCATGGCTGGTGAGAGCCAAAACCAGTAGAGGGCTGAGAGAGCCAAATCTCCTTATCCCCCTTTTACCTTTTATTTTCGTATTTTCTTCTTCTCTCCCATGTTCTACACCAATCGAGCTTCATCCTTGTTCTGCTTTGTCACTGCAATTACTGCAATCAATCACTGTTGAAGCCTGGAATTATTCTTCAATCAAGTCTTGACTGCTGCTATTGATCATCTTCAGAAGAAGGATCGAACCACGCTGTGGCAGACCTGTTTCTGCTCTGCTGCCTGCACTATTCGAATCAGCCTTTCTCTGAAGTTTGAGCTCTGTTCCAGTAGGGCTTTGGAAGGTTGAATCAAATACACAGGAGGGCCACTCGATTGTAATTCCAGCCCAGTCTGCTGGCTGGTTTGGCCTATAGGTCTTAACCTTCTAATTTGGTGTTGCTTCCATATCTCCCAACTCCACCATCAGAATTGAGTGAAACTTTCAGCAGTGCTTTGCCTCCATACAAGCTTCAATTGATCCAAGCTTGGAAGCCTTCTCACGGCTGTTTTGGTTGAAAACACTAACCTTCTAATTCTGTCCTAGTTGCTATTTTGATTTTTGTGGGTTTATTTGGGGCTAGGTTAACCCTAATCTAGTCTTACACTACCAAAATTCTGCACCCTACATCATAGCCGAACGCATGACTCTCCAATAAAATTTTCCTTTTAGTTTTAAGGAATACGTCGATCATATAATACTCTGGACGCACCTCTCCACTTAATACATCCTATTTAATTCTTTGTGAACATCAACCACTATATCACCTTCGTTTTTACTAGATACCTAAAATAATCACTTTGCAGAAACTCCCTCTCATCAATTTTCACCACCTCATTATCCGTCCTAGTGTAACTTAAGTTACACGCCATATGCTCCGTCTTGGTTCTACTTATCTTAAAACCTTTTGATTCCAGGGCAGATCTCCATGACTCCAACTTGGCGTTAATCTCTACTTATGTCTCAACCACCAAACCCAAGCCTAACCCAAACAAAAAATATTTTAGGCCTTGAACAGGCTCAAATGGGTTTTCCTAGTGTAATAAACATATTGCGAGCTGAAATAATAAAATCAACCTATTTACATTGATATGCAAAGTGTTGTTGAGAAGTAATGAATCATTAACACAAACAATAATCTATTTTTTGGGTTTTTCGGGGCTTGGGATCGGGCGGGTTTGGTTATCTGCTTTTAATTGTGATATTCCAGGACAATCATAGCTGCTTTCTAGATTGGCACTGATCCAAATTAGCAACTAATCAAGAGCTGCTGCACAAGTACATTTAGACACTTCCAGAAGAGAAGCAGACCACCAGACATGATTAATAAAGATAAAAAGAGTGACCAGATAAATATAGAGCAGGGGACTCCAAACCCTATGATCTGCAATTGAAGGAACCACACTAGCACCAGTGACATACACATTAATTTAAACCAGGACTACACAAACAAGTAGTCGTTCCCCAATAAATTTAGCCCAACTCACATGATCACAAGGTTACAAAACTGACAAATAAATGTCTGGAATTCAGATAATAAAATAAAAAAATCATATGCTGTAGATCCTCCAAAGGATGAAATCATATGATCCATTGCAACAAAGAATCTGAAGTAACACATAAACATCAGCCCAAATATCTAGGAACACATTATATTTAATGATTCAAAGTTTGTTCTCTACGCTTTTCAAACCTGCAAAAGTTGTCGCCGTATGAAAACCCATTTTAATTTACGTTCTGGGGACTGAGGACGCAAAGACCCCATGATAGAGAGAACCTTCATTCAAGAAGAAAAAAATGTCAGACCATTCTTTCCATACTCTATCATGAAAATTGCAAGAAAGTAACTTTCTGAACTACACCTCTGACACACGGTGTCTAAGATCACCCTCAATTCCAACCCAAGTCCACATTGCTTCCAATAAATCACCATGGTTTAAACGAATATCACAAGACTCCAGTGGAAAAAATCGAGCTATGATATCCATTGTTGCCTGGAGATGCACTAAAATGCTTAGAGGAAATAAATAAGCTTTGGCAGCATCAAATACATTAATAAGCATTTCTTTTATCAGTTAAATGTAAAATCAACACTAGATGCAGTAATACCTCAACTTTTTAATAGTTTACCCAGTGATAATTCCTTCATACGAAATGAATTTCTAGATGAGCTTGCCAATATTGCTCATGATGGAGGGCAATATTTCCATTCTTTTAACAATAACAAGATTAATTTACGATTAAGATAACTGAATGAAAAAGAAAAAAGTACTTCTACCACGACCATTACACAGTCAACCTGGTAATGGTTGTGGTCGTAGTCGTGTCTCATCTGATTCGTCCCATGCTCACCGTACAGAGGATACCCATGCTGCTCCCACTGGTAATTTACTTCTGAGCATGAGTTAGTTCATCTTTGGCGTCTGATGACCAAGCTAGAGCCTGCACCAGCCACATCATATGTTGCTGCCAGCTCTGCACCTGCTTCTTCCTCTAAATTTTTTTTAACTCAGGTATTACCTTCGCTGGTCATAGTGCATCAGTGGCTTCTGTTCACTGGATTATTGACTCGGTAGCTACTGATCATGTGACTGGGTTGTCCCGTAATTCTTTCCAGTATTCTCCCAGTTCAGGTAACGAACGTGTACAGGTTGCTGACGGCTCCCTCTCACCGTCTCTAGGAAGGGATTCGTTCAGTGTTCCCCCACTTTAGCTTTATCCTCTGTTCTTTGTGTCCCTAATTTTTCAACTAACCTACTTTCCATTAGCAGTCTTACCTGTGATTTAAATTGTATAGCCACACTTTTCCTGTCTCATTGTGTTTTTCAGGACTTGGTGACGGGGAGAACGATTGGCAGTGGTAGGCTTAATGGTGGTTTGTACTTGCTTGAAGACTCTACCGGTTCACTAGTTTATGCACCTTCTTCTCAAGTACATCAAGTGGATTCTTCTTCAACAGCTTTATTAGAGTCTCGGTGGCATAGACGTTTGGGTCATCCACCTCTTAGCACTTTGGCTCATGTTTTTCCCAGTTTATTTAAGCAATGTAATCCAAACAATTGTTTTTATGATGTTTTCATTTTTGCCAAGCAAACCAGAAGTGTTTATTTGCCTACGGATAATATAGTAGTACACCTTTTCTTTTAATTCACTCTGATGTATGGGGCCCTGCCCGGTGTGTTTCTGTAACGGGTTACCGTTGGCTTGTGACTTTCATTGACTAATACTCGGACTACATGGGATTATTTACTGTACTCCAAGAGGGAGATGTTCTCCTGGTTTTAAAATGTTCCACAACATGATCAAGACACAATTTGATGCTGAGATGAAGATTCTCCAGAGTGATAATGGAACTGAGTACAAGGACAGCGCCTTTCAATCTTACTTGGCTGATCAGGGTATCATTAACCAAACCAGTTGTGTTGTGTTGATACTCCTACCATAATGGGGTGGCCTAACGGAAGAACCACCGTTTCCTGGAGGTGGCTCACTCGTTGATGTTTGAGATGCATGTACCTTCCCATTATTGGAGTGATGTCATTCTCATTGCTGCCTATTTGATCAACTGTATGTCATCTCGTGTCTTGGCTGATCGCTCTCCGTTGGAAGGGGCATGGGTTCAGAGGACAGTCATGCCGGAGGTGAAAGGGGCGTGGGTTCGAATGGTTATTGAAACCTTGAAATTTCTGTAATTTTAGTCGATACTTGACAGCAATTCTTCATGTTGACTTGAATCAGCCCAAGGGAACGAACGGGAGTCGTGCACTGTAGGACTACTCCTTCCTGTTCAATAGATGCAGTCGACATGTCCGACATAGATGCTGATCACAAAGATAGGGAACAACGAGAGATCCTACAACATAGAAATATCTCCAAACACAGACAATGGAGATTTAATACAGAATAGGGAAGAACCCCTGGGTGGGAAAGAACTCAGCACCAAGGGAAAAAGGAGGGCAAGGCAGAAGTAGTGGTGGCTAGTGACGGCGGTGGAAGAGAGTGGTGATGGAGGTGGTAAGACCGAGAGAGAGAGGGAGACGGTGACCGGCGGCGGCGGCTGCCAGGAAAACCGAGAGGCAGAAAGAGAGAGAGAGTGGCCTTGAGGTTTGCCGGAAAAACCGAGAGAGTGGAGGTGGTGGAGGCGTTGGGTGACTCCAAGGTTTCATGAACAAGGCCATCAGAGTTCGGATCCCAAGGTTGATCTTTGCTCTGATACCATGATGGATTTAAAGGAATTGAACTTATGTCAATGAGACACAAGCCCTCTTTATTTATAATAAAACTTATGAAGTACAAGTTACAATTATACCCTTAGGGCGTCACCAACTAAACCCTAATGGACAAATATACCCTTGTACCCATATTACAACACTCCAAGGGGATGCCAGGGATCAAGCCTGAGGGAGGTAGAGGTCCCATCGGCGATCACAGAGGAGGTGGCACTAAGGGCTAGGAAGCGAAGGAGAAGGATTTTGCGCTAGACCCAAGAGGGGTCTGCAAGTTTGGGGGAAGTCCATATGGAATCATTTCTGAAGAGTTCGTAGTAGACCCAATTTACCCAAATAGAATCATGCCTAGATGAGATTTTCCAAATTAGCTTGAGAATACTTGTAATGTTATAATCACAGATCCTACAAAGGCCAAGACCTTCAAATTCGGGGAGACGTGGCAACGCAACTAATCGGATGGAGGAATTTAGAAGATTCTTTTCCTTTCCATAGTAAAGCATAGAAGAGAGTTTCCATGGCTTTGATAGTGGATTTTGGGAGCCCATAAAAGCCACACCAATAGATGTAGGAGGATTGAAGGACTGGTCTAATCAACTCAATCCTCCCCGCATTGGAGAGGAGTTTACCCTTCCAAAGCTGAACCCTTGTACGGATGAGGTCCAACATAGGGGTACAGTGATGACCAGTCAGCTTGATAGGGATAAGATGGAGCCAAGGTATTTCACTAGAAGGGATCCAAGAGAAAATCCCGTCAGGCAGATGCTATAGTCCCTATCAGTGTCAGAGACACCTGAGAGCAAGATTTGGGATTTTAGGAGGTTGATTCAAAGACCAGAGAGACCCTCGAAGAGCTGCAAGGAGGACATAATGGCTGAGATAGAAGAACGGGAAGTCTTAGAGAAGATCATGAGATCATCAACGAAGGCAAGATGGGTAAGGTTGAGACTCTTGCACTTGGGGATGGGGGAGACAAGGTGTTGGTCCATTTTTGCTTGGATATTCCTAGAGAGGACCTCAAGGACAAGGGAGAAGAGGAAAGGAGATAGGGGTCAGCCTTGGAGGATTCCTACTTTAGAGGGAAAGAACCCAGCTGGGGATCCATTGACAATGACCAAGAACAAGGGGGAGGAGATGCAAAAGTGTATCCATCGAACAAAAACAGGGGGAAAAGACATCTAAGTCAAGTCATCACAAATGAAATCCTATCGCAGGGAGTCAAATGCTTTGTGGATGTCAATTTTCATAAGGGCAACCAGGAATGAGATTTTCAATCAAAACCGCAAACAATTTCCAAACAGAGGATGTTATCAGCAATACTTCTGCCGGAAATGAAAGTCGATTGGTTAAGGCTAACTAAGGAGCGGACAACAAGCTGAAGCCTATTAGCAACGATTTTGGCTATGAATTTGTAGAGGAGGTTGTAGAGGGAGATAGGTTTGAAGTCGGACAAAGAAGAGGCTCCCCCTTTTTCAGGGATGAGGCGAAGAAAAGTCTGGTTGATTCTAGGAAGTTGGTTGCAATTAAAGAAGAAGCTACGAATAGCTTTGATAAGGTCTTCTTTGATGATGTCCCAACTAGCCCAAAAAAATCATACTAAACACATCGGGGCCGAGGCCCGATAGGATTTATGTGATAGAGCCGCTTTGAGGATCTCAGCTTCAAAGGGGACAGATTGGAGGGAATCAAAAAGGGAGGGGGGACAAATTTATTAACGAGGTCAGGAGGGAGGGGAAACTGGGGGAGCGTTGAAGAGGAAGGAAAAGAAGGAGATGGCTTCCAACTTGATGTCATGGACAGAGGTGAGCAAGGTACCATCCCGAGCGAGAAGCATAAGGATGGAGTTGGAATTCGAGCAGGCATTCATTGTTCGATGGAAGTAAGCCATATTGGAATCCCTAAGCTCCAGCCATTTGATACGGGATTTTTGGCAAAGAAAACTCTCTTCTTGGGAGGAGAGGGAAGAGAGCTTGCTGGAAGCTTTTTCTCTTCCTCAGCCAACAAAGGGTTGAGCATGTCAGCTTGAAGCTAAGATTGGACAAGGGAGAGAATAGAGCGGCAGGAGGACACCCGAGATGTAATGTTGTCGAAAGAGGTTGAGTTCCAAATTTTGAGAGCATCTTTGGAATTACAGAAGCATTTTTATGAAAGCATGGATAGGCAGGGAGAAACAATAGACAAGTTTATCCCAAGCCTCTAGGACATGGGGAAGGAATTGAGAATGGGAGGTCCACATATCAAAGAATTTGAAGGGTTTTGGCACAAAGGTGGAGTAGGGTATGATTAGAAGATGACAAGGACTATGGTCAGACATACCAGCTAGGAGGAAATTGGCATATGAGTTGGGGAAAAGAGAGAGAGCCAAACTTCATTTATGAGGATACAGTCGATTTTGCAAGCAATACGATCATTGCCGACTCTTCTATTGTGCCAAGTTAGGGGGGAACCCAACCATCTTAGGTCATTGATACCAAGGGGTCTTCAATACAATCATTGAAAGAATTGACTAAAGGAAGTCAAGGGGGTGGCCTCCAATTTTCTCATGGCCAAATCTAACAACATTGAAATCTCCACCCACTCATAAGGGGAGAGAGCTAACCCTGGATTTAAGGAGAGAGAGATCAGCCCATAAAGGGATTTGATCAGTTGCTCAGTCTAAAGCATACACTACCGAGAGAGAGAACGAGGTCACGGAGTTGGGGAGGGAAAGATGAAGATGCAGGAGTTGGGGGGAGGAGAAGGAGAAAGAGATATGGATCTTAAAGGGATTTTACATAATCCAAATACGACCACTAGGGGAATGATCATAATTGGAAAGGAAGGACCAAGAGGGGGCAATTGAAGAGGCAATGCGAGAAGCATACTCTAAAAGAATACAGGTTTCGAGAAGAGAACAAAAAGAAGAGTGGATGGTTTTTAAGACCTCTGATATTCCAGATAAATCCAGAAGAGATGGGGAACTAAAGAGTAGTACGCAACAATCCCCCCAGGGGGGGAGATTTTTGTACCGCCTACGGGAGTAAGCGATCAAAGGGCTCTAGGCCAGGGAGGGGACCACAGTGGGGGGAAAAAAAGGAGACAGGACAAAGGGAGCTCGGATGAGCCTCCGGGAGGCAGGGGAACTATAAAAGGGAGAGGACCGAGACAAGGGTCAGGGGGAGGATCCCACCAAGCAGGGTGCAATGGACGAGGGAGCTTTCATCGGACAGAGGATCACCAGACCAGGGGAGGAGGCAGGTTAGAGGGGGTTGGATTAAAGGAGGAGGGTTAAGGTGTGGCATGTTTGGAGTTAGGGAGGGTTGGTTTGAGTTTGGGTAAAGGGTGTTTCGAAAAATGGGAGAGGGATGGGCCAGGGTTCAGTTGGGAGAGGGATGGGTAGGGGTTGGGCTAGGGATAAAGGGAGTTGTGTGGCAAGGTTAGAGGTGGACAAATGGGAGCACGTGGAAGAAGGGTTTGGGGGAGGACCAAGGTTAAAAGGGGGAATAAGGTTAAGGTGAAAAGAGAAATGACAAAAGGAGGGTGTAGTTAGAAGGGGGGAAGGGAATGGCGAGAGGATTTCTCGGGAGGGGGAATGGGGCAGTTGACATGGTTAGGGAAAGGGTGGCCGGCGGTGGCAGAGGGAAGAGATTCGGTTGTCGGGTGCAGGTAAAAGGGAGCAGAGCAAAGAACCAACGGAGAGTTACCTTCAAGGAAAAGGTTTCGATAATCAGATCGAGATCGAGGTTTATCCTAGCAGCCAATTGCAGCGATGGGGACCTGCGAGATCAAAGGGATTTGCGAGACCAGAGGGTCAGAGGCCTTGTGACCATCAAATTAGGGTCAACTGCGCAACCACTAGAGCTTGGAGGACCTGGAGATCAAGAGCATCTTGAAGAACCGTCATAACTTGAACTTGGGACCAACAGATCTAAGGAAGGAACCACTGGCCCGATGAGAGCATGAGAGGTGACTATAGCTTGCAACTGCAACTATGGCTACTTCTATGACTGCCACTATGCCTAGGACAAGGCCTGGAGAACCGATATGCCAAGGGAGGCTTGGTAGAGATGAGTTAGCAGAAGCTCTGCAGCTTCATTGTTGAGATTCGAGCCCAACTCGAGAACAGGAAAGGATGTTGAGGCCTACCAGGAGGAGAGCCGGAGGCAGGTTGTTCCCGGGACGACGGTTACGTCGGCGAGACTTCTTTTGGCCGCAACTTGGTTCTCAGGAGGAGGCCGGAGCATGCGCAGGTGCTGGATAAAGAGCAATGTCTGGGGTTTAAGGCGGGCATGGATCCTTGCGGCTATCAATGGAAGTAGAGGGTACTGGAGTTGTCGAAGAGACCAACTCTGAAGGAGCTGGCGATTCCACTTGGACAGCAACGAAGACCACAGGGACCACTACAGATGGTGAGGACGCTAGGGGAGCCATACCAGAGCAAGTCTTGGATTGATGACCAAAAATCTTGCAATCGATACAGTGCGGGGGAAGCCAATCATAATGGACGGGTTGTTCGAAACTGAACCAGTAATCTTCCACCATGGAGATGGACAAGAGGGGGGGAGAGTCTGCTGATACATCAACAGAAATCCAAGCAAAACTAAGCCTATCCATCTTCTTTGTGTGAACATCAGAGTGTAGGGGAAATCAATGACTGAACCAATAATGCTAAGACATTCTGGGCTCCAATAGTGAAGGAGGAGACTAGACAGAGACACCCAAAGGGGGATAGATATGAAGTTGACCTTGTGGATTGCAGGTAAGGATCCCACTGGCTCAGGAAGATAGCCTTACTACCAACAAGCCAGGGAGCCCCGTCAAGAGCATGAGGTTTGGGTCCATCAGAGAAGAACTTGAAGATGAACACACCATTTTCCAAAAGGTATGTATCCATAGAACCTTGAGCTTTCCTTTGCTAGGTGAAAGATGACTTGACAATACTGAAAGAAGGTCTAGAGCCAAGGAAATGGCCGACAAGGCAAGATTTCAATTTGCTGATTTCCTGAGAAAGAAGGTTTTGAGGGCAGAGAGCAAAATTAGAGCTGCCATCGATGGATGGTTTGACAAAGTGAAGAAGGAAACCAGAACTCGAGGAAGAAGATGATGAAGAAAAGAGAGAGGACCAGGGTTTAGGTCTGGCAGGGACTGGGGAGTGACGGGAGGTCGGAGAGGGGGGGAGAAGATGGAGAGGGAGGGGGAGGGGAGCTCATTAGAGCTCCGATGAGCGATGTCTGGTATTATTTGATTGGCAAAACTGTAATTGTATTGTTATTAATGTAGAGATCTAGACATATCTCTTATATGAGTCTTTTTCAGCAAGTTTCTAGTTTTGATTAGATGAGTTTAGTTAGTAATGTACCCTACATTTAGAGAGTTTTGGTTTTAATCCATGTATAATGCTGGGCCTGGTTTGTCTTTAACCTCTCTTCCACATTCCCATATTTCTTCTCCTTTCTCTCTTGTTCATGTTATTCTTCACTGCTTCTTCCATTTCTTCTTCAACTTAGTTGCAGGCTGCTTTACTGTTGGTTTAAAGAATTCAAATCAGATCTTTCTTCACTCTCAGTTTTTCATTTCTGTTTCAGAATATCAGTACATCAGGTCAGGAAATTCTCTCTACATATTGCTCTGCTTCAGTTGTCACATGTCCTTTTTCCTTTTTTTTTGGGTGAATAAAATATATTACCAAACCCTAGGAGGGGGCCGGAAAAAGAAGAGAATATACGAAGGAAGAGGGGGGGGAGAAACAAACCAACCTACGCAGAGGTGGAAGGAAAAATAGAGGCCAAGTCAAGGCCCCAGAAGACAGCAATATGCCTATTCCTAGGGGAGTCCCTGACAGCACGAACATGAGCAAGGCTGAGCTTGGAAGAGACATCTAAGGAGATGGCTTTCCAAATCAGATCAAAAGATCGAGAGTTGGAAGTCCATCTCCTGAGATTACGCTCCATCCAAATGTGGTGAATAGCAGCTCCAAAAACCAACTTGCCAATGGGGTCACAAATCGATGACCCCATAGTTGTCACGGCGTCACGGCGATCCAAGTCGGTGGAGGGGTGTCACGGCGATCCAAGTCGTTGCCATGGCGAGCATGTCGACCATGTTTTATTTTTTATTTTCTCTATTTTTAATGTGTTAATAGATGTATACTCAAGCCATGTTTTATTTTTTCTCTATTGTTTCTCAAGTTTTAAGAAGAAAATTCAGAAATCGAAGAAGAAATCGAAGAGGGAAAGAAGAAATCAAAAGAAATCGAAGAGGGAAAGAAGACAGGAAGAAGAAATCGAAGAAGAAATCGAAGAGGGAAAGAAGAAATCAAAAGAAATTGAAGAGGGAAAGAAGAAATCGAAGAGGGAAGAAGAAATCGTAGACAGGAAGAAGAAATCGAAGAGGGAAAGAGAGACAGGAAGAAGAAATCAAAGAGGGTCGCCATGCAACCCTCTCCAGCGCCAGGACGCCATGGCGTTGCCATGGCGACGCCATGACAACTATGGATGACCCTGAGAAGGATTTAGCCACCCAAAGCCATTCTCTGTCAAAGTGGAGGGGTCTCCTGTTGCGGTGCCAGATGGAGGAGAGGGCTTTTTTCCAAATAATGGAGGTAAAAGGGCAGTCAACGAAGAGATGGGGGATGTCCTCAAAACCATTCCAACAGAGGGAGCAGGCGGGGGAAGCAGGGATGTGACGGTGAATGAGGAAGGCTTGAGTGGGAAGGCAAAGATGCAAGGATCTCCAGGTAATGATACTGTGGCGGGGTATGTGGCCTTTGAACCAAACTAGGATGTGCCAGGGGACAATGGGGGCAGTGGATCTGACAAAGTTCCAGGCTGCGCGGGTACTGAAGAGGGCAACCAAAGGATTCTGTCACCATGGGGGGGGGGGGGGAGGGGGGAGGGGGGAGAGCAGGCCAAATCCGAGCGACAATGGAGGGATTGAGAGAGGAGGGGGACCTAGGAGCCAGAAGAGATGAGACAGGAAAGAGAGGCATTTTTTGGGAGACCTGAAGAGTAGATCGTCCTGGGACCAAGAACACTATAAAGGATACCGAGGGGGTGCCATTTCTGATTAAAAACATCCATTACTCTCTGTTTTTAAGTTCTTTTGTGTTCCTTTGTTCCCTATAACTCTGCTTCCCTAAAAAATGTTCCCGTAATACTTATCCTAACTTGAATTACAAAAATAACCTAACTTAAGGTATGAAAAGGAACAGTCTTGACAAAAAAAAAAAATAACCAAGGGTTCTGTAATACTTGAATAGTATCCTCCTAATCAACTAAGTCCATTCAATCTACATTCCAAATCATTTCTTCCCCTTGACTTCCACATATCAAAATCATAGTTGTCAAGGCATCGCTTAGGCAACCGCCTTGGCATCCAGGCGCCTTAACAGCTAGTGTCACCTTGGTCACCTAGGCATGCATTTTGGTTGCCTTGTTGGTGTTGCCTTGCGTCCAGGCCCCCTCCAACGCCTTGGTTCACCTAGATGACGTGACAACTATGGTAAAAAATGATACTATAGAGCCAGATCTTTGACCAATACAGAGAGAGAGTACAAAGTAAAACCCTAATGGATGTTTTTCTGAACCTCTTTATTTTCTCCTTTTCTTCCTTCAAGTCATATCACAGACCACAATTTAGGTCTAAACATTCCCTCAAGGTATACAAAAATTTCTTAAACTATTTAAAATAAAAATATATATATGATTTGTATACCAAAATATTGTAAGGAAGCAGGGATCTGGCTGACGCGGATTTTACCAATTGGCATTGTCAACTGGGGCCCAAACTTGGTGATAGACATGTCCCCTTCAGTATGCAATCATGGGATGAGGTCCAGAGTGTCTAGATAGGCTACCAAATTTTAAATTCACAAGTGGTCCAACCAGGGATTCGCCATCTATCCAACAGTCAAAATGACTAAATCATTAAATGATCCATGACATGGAAATGGCCACCTCAGCTGGAAAAGTTTCAGTTGTGTTCCACGTTTTTAAACAAAAAAAAAAAATTGTATTAATATATCTAATATGGAAACAATTAAAAAATGACTGGATGAAGATTCACATGATAATAGACAGGGAAAATGTTTTGAAGTCCTTTAATGAAAAAGCTACAGTCTAGATGTGAAGAACAATGTAAACTGTTAAAAAAAAATCACAAATTGTAACTGACAATTACCAAGAAAGTCATGAGTACAATGTCTAATTTCTAAAGCAATGAATTTTTTAAATTTTCATGAGGAAATTAAATTTCAACATCTATATTTTCTTATTGCAGCTTGTTGTTGCTGCAATATGATCGTGGTTTTTTTATTTACTTTTTTATTTTGGTCTCCCCCGGACTCATTATCTGTCCACGTGTAGTGCTACACATGAAGGGTAGATTAGAGACGTTGAAGATTATTTCTTCTTATTGAAGATATTCTACTTGTGTTTTTATTGTGAAGATTTGGTGTCTCCTCATTGGAGATTACTTGTGTCTCCTTGCTGAACATTATTTGACTGTCTTCTTGTAAAAACAATTTGTGTCTTCCTTGTGAATATTATTTGTCCGTCTCCAAGTTGGAGGTTATTTGCTCACGGTGATGATTTATTCATCTCCTTCTGCTGCTCTTCTCTGGGCATTTGATATTGTTGTTGTTGTTGACGATTTCTGGCTTACAGCAATGATTTGTTCATGTTCTATTGCTACTCTTTTATGGCATTTGGTTGATGTTATCTGCAGCCTATATTGTTCATTATTATCTGGGTTTCTTCTTCACGAAGAACTCTGCTGTTGCTGCCTGTGTGGCTGATATGTTTTTGTTGGTGCTGCAGCTGAAAGAAAAAAAATTCTGTGGCTCTATTATTTGCTGCGAGTTTACATATGGCTGCTGGCTACTAGCTTCAGCAACTGATTTATCTAGTTCAAGTCTGCTTCCGCTGGTTATGTAAGTTCTTGCTGTTCCAACCTAGAGCCTAGGAAATATATATACTCTAGCTTTAGGGGAGTGTTGAGATTCTTGTTTTACTACTACTGTGGACGGTAGTGTTGGTTTATGGGCTTATTTGTAGTGGTTTATAGATCATCATATGTATTGTCTTATAGACCAGGGGTATACTTGTAATTGTTTCTTTTATTCATTATAAATATATCTTACTGCTCACGGTTAGGGGATTCCATCCAACCATGAGCTTATTTTATTCCTACGTTAGTTTTTTCCTTCTCTCTCATTTTCTCCTCTTCTCTTCTCTTCTCTTCTACTTTTCTCCTTGTCTTCTCTACTTCTCATCTGATCCTGGTCATTCCAATTTGATTTTGTCACAAGATCAAGCTTTGTCACATTTTTTAGAACAAAGGAACATAGGAATTTGGACTAGTAAGCGGAAAAGTTCAAAACACGAATTCCTTCTTAGTAGAATAAAAATTGCATAGAAAGAAGGGAAAAACAAGAAACTAGAACCCCGATGGATCAGGTACATTACCTTAATAATCTCTACCTCTGTCAATACTGATGCACCTCCAATAATGTCAAAGTCTCCCTGTCGACAAAGTCCACAGGTGAAGATAACATTAATTTGGTAAGCATTTACTGATGTAGATCGAAGCATGAAGAAGAAAATGACAAAAATAAAATTCAGGAAAAGTTTCTGTTGACATGAACAGTATCATGAGTTACTGTTTATGTGGTACTGTTCACATAAACAGTGACATGGGCCCCCATATGGACTGCTGGAGTGGTGGTTTCCTTGATTGATTCTTCTAGAAGATCATATTTTCTTTAGTTTCTATTTTTGGGGACAATCCTCTTACTTTTTATTTTGGATTTTCTATTTCTGTGTAATTTTTAGTTATTAGTTACTTACTAATTTGACTTAATAGCTAGGATTTCATATTACTTTCTGTAAAAGTCCCAATAACAGCCTTGTAAGGGACTTCCTATTTTCAGTTATTTCCTTTTTGTTATTAGCCTTCACTATTATATATGTAATGGACCTATTGGGTCCTCCCCACGATTTAAAGAAGATGAATGGTGTTTTGCTTTGTGCAATACTATCTGTGAGATGCAGTGAGATGAGAGACCTATGAAAGGATGAGAGGCCCAGAGGAGAGTGAAAGACTCAACCCTTCTATCGTTCTTCTATCCCCTTCTCCTCTTCTATTTCTCCATCGATTTCTGTTCCCTATCCTGATTTTATTTCCAGTGCACAACTAAGATCATCCGAATCCCATAAGTGCTGCTGAAATCATCTACTGAAGTCTATATTGAAGTTCCCAAGTGCTGCCGATAGTTGCTGTTTACAGAAGAGAACCATACCAGCGGTTTCCAGATCTGGGAGTTTTCTCTCAGACTATGTAATGTAATTCTAGACGGCTGGAATACCAACTAGAACCAATAACCAGGATCTGCTATGGATTGGGAAAATTGGCTAGATCAAATTATGTGAAATTGTGAAATTAGGGTTAGGGATTGATGGGACCTAGGGTTAGATGTTAGGGTTAAGTTAGGAGAGTGTGGATTATATGGGAGAGAAGAGATGCTGAAAGTTATAGTTAAATCAGATGACAAGATCTGAAATTATTGAGGAATCCTATTAGAAAGAGGATTGAGGGGTAACAGGGTAATTTCAGACATCGACTGGGTGGATGCTAATGAAATTTGGATCGACTCTCTCTTAGGGTTTAGGGAAGATTCGATCAAAATTTCAGCAGGTTCTAACGGTTAGATTTGGCTGGGCAGAATTTTCACAAAAATACCTTGCATGTGACCTAGAAGGGAAGAAGAATAATTGCAGAATTTCAATTTCAGACTTACTTCTTGTTTGAAAATATCTTGAACCTTCCAGAGAATTTCCAGCAACTGAATATGTTTCTTCAAGAGATCAGCTAGGGCAGAATTGAAACTTGAATGGAGCTTGATTGGAGATCGACGGAGGGGTTTGGGGAAGGGGATGGCTATCTCAGCTCACCCAGGATATCTCACCCAACCTATCTCAGGATTTTTAACAAAGGCTAAAGCCAATATTTCATTAATCAAATTCGTGTACAATGCTGGCCTCCCTTACAAACTTATATAGAAGACTCAAAAATAGACTTAGACACTAAAAAGGCAAGGCCTAACCCTATTTTTAACTAATAAGGTAACCTAAATTGACTAGGAATCTTTTTTTTTTTTTTTTTTTTTCTCAACCAACATTCGAGCAGGGCAAGATTCCTTAACTTCACTTTGCTCTCTCCCCAGAAAACCTAACGACAAAAGAAAAAACCCTGCGACGCCCATGAGGAGCAGCCCGGCCTCACGGCCCCTCCCTCTTCTTCCCCCCTTCTCCTTCTCTCTTTCTCCTCCCTGTTAGAGTTGTGAGAAGTTTTTTTTTTTTGGGTGAATAAAAATTTCATTACTAAAAAGAAGCAGCCCTCAAAAAGGAGGGAGGAAAACAAGAACCAGCAGCAGAAGCTCAAACAAGGGAGAGAGAAGAAAGACCCCAGGAAACAACAATTAGTCTGTTCCATGGGGTGTCAATACAAGAAGTAGGAGCAACCACTGATAAGCAGATCTGGATTTGGAGTTCCATTTCCGAAGATTGCGCTCCATCCAAATGTGGCTGATGGAGGCTGAGAAAGCCATCTTCCCAATCACGTCACAAAGAGTAGAACCACCAAAGGTCATGTCAACCCAAATCCATTCCCGATCAAAAGGGAGAATCCTCCTATTTCTTGGCCAGCATTTGGAGAGGATCCCTTTCCAGATAGAGCGGGAGAAGGGGCACTCAAAGAAGAGATGGTTTGAATCTTCAATCGCATTCCAATATAGGTCACAATTGGGAGAAACCATAATGTGGCGATGTCTGAGGAAAGCTTGCGTTGGGAGGCAGTTGGAGAAGAGTTGCCAAGTCGTGAAGCTGTGCCTAGGGATGTGGTGCTTGAACCAGACGAGCTTCCTCCAAGGAACGAGCGGGAGCCGAGTTCTAACAAGATCCCAAGCAGATTTGGAGCTGAACTTACCCAAGGAACTAGGCAGCCAAGAAACACAGTCATCCCTTATGAAGGGTCTTCTGGAAATAGAGGGCAATAAGTTCCAGATAGGGGTTAGAGCTGGAGTAAATGAATCAGCGGGGTCCCATCCGTCGGCATTAAGAATATCAGCCACCAAGGCATTTCTAGGCAGCCCAGAACCATAGATCAATCTAGGGCTGACATGATATATCAGGATTCCCAAAGGATGCCAGTGATCTAACCAAAGCTGAGTGGAGTTCCCATTACCAATGTGAGTTTGGATAGAGCCAAGAACCAAGGGTCGGACATCCATAATTTTGCGCCAGGTCCAAGAAGCATCAGAAGATAAATGTACAGTCCAGATAGAGTCAGAACGAAGAAGGCCTGAATATATCCACTCTACCCAAATACTTTTTGCCTTGGACACAATCTTCCACAACAATTTGATAATGCCGGCTTGGTTCACATCCTTTATCCTTCTGATACCCAACCCTCCTTCCACAAAAGGATGACACACAAAGTCCCAACTGATAGGCCGAAGGAATCTGGTATCATTAGAGCCTTTCCAAAGAAAAGAAGACATGAGTGATTCCAGAGACTTGATGATGCAATGAGGCAGCCCATAGATACCAGACCAATAAATGTAGGAGGCTTGGAGGACAGACTTGACAAGCACCAGACGACCCGCATAAGAAAGAAGTTTGCCCTTCCATAGTTGAAGCCGTTTCCTTATAAGATCCAGCATAGGAGTGCAGTGACGCGCCGAAAGTCTTGCCGGGATCAAAGGCAGGCTCAGATATTTCACAGGAAGCTGACCAATACTGAAACCACAAATATTCTTCAGACCTTCTTTTACCTCCATCGGGAACTCAGCAAGGAAGAGAAGAGACTTGGTGGGGTTGATATGAAGCCCGGATAAGTCTTGAAAGTGCTGCAAGCAGTTCATGATGGACTCAAAGGAGGCTATGGAGGCCTTAGAGAAGATCATGAGATCATCAGCAAAAGCCAGGTGAGAGAGCTTGAGGGCTTTGCATTTGGGTATAGTGGAGATGAGATGCTGGTCCGTGCATAATTGGATTTCCCTGGATAGAAATTCTAAAGTTAAGGTGAAGAGGTATGGGGATAAGGGGCATCCTTGGCGCACACCAACAGTAGAGGCAAAGTAGCCAGCTGGGCTGCCATTAACAAGCACAGAGAACCTAGGGGTGGAAATGCAGCAGTGAATCCAATGGATGAAAACCATAGGGAACCTCATCTTGATCAAGACATTTGCAATAAAATCCCATCTCAGAGAGTCAAAAGCTTTATGCATATCGATCTTCATAAGAGCAACAGGAGAATGATTTTTTCTTTCAAAACCTCGGACAATCTCATTGCAAAGGAGGATATTATTTGAGATGCTTCAACCAGGAATGTAGGCAGACTGATTCTGGCTGACAAGCAGATCCACCACCTTCTTGAGCCTCAAAGCAAGGATTTTAGCTATGAACTTGTAGATGAGATTGCAAAGGGAGATGGGCCTGAAGTCTGTCATCACAGAAGCACCCTCCTTTTTAGGAATGAGGCACAGAAAAGTATGATTCACCTCAAAGATCTGGTTGGGGTTGAAAAAGAAACTTCTAATGGCTTTGATGAGATCCTCCTTTATGATGTCCCAAGCTGCTAAAAAGAAGCCCATGCTAAAACCATCAGGTCCAGGAGCCCGATTCAGCTTAGTGGAATGGACAGCGGCAATAATTTCATCTTCATTGGGAATCGCATTGAAAGACTGAATGAAATCATCGGGGATGAACTTGTTGATCACATTATCATGGAATAGATCAGCCTCATCCGAATGACCCGAGAAGAGATTCATGAAGTAATTCACTGCCATGTCTTTGATGTCTTTCACATTTGTTACTGGAGAACCATCCGGAGCATCCAACTGAAGAATGGAGTTGTAGTTGATTCTGTACTTCAAGGAGCGATGGAAGTAAGCTGAATTAGAATCCCCTAAATCCAGCCACTTGATCCAGGACTTTTGTTTCAGGAAATTTTCTTCTTGATTGAGGAGCATGGCTAGTTCAAGACCAGCAGCTTTTTCATCAGCAGCTAATTGGCTATTGAGGTTGTCCCTTTGAATTTGAAGCTGGATGTTAGCAAGCTTGTCTTTACATTGCTGCACATTTTGAGAGACATTTCCGAAGATACTGGTATTCCAAATTTTGAGGGCAGATTTCACATTCCTAAGCTTCCTTGCCAAAGCTAGGAGAGGGGAGGAGAAAGCTTGGACAGGCACATCCCACGCATCCTTCACAGTGGTCAGGAAGGTGGGGTGAGAGGACCACATGTCAAAATATTTAAAGGGCTTTGGACCAAAGGAGTTATAAGGTTGAATGGACAAGAGGATGGGGCTGTGATCAGATATCCCTGGAGTGTCAAAATTGGCAAAGGAAGAAGGGAAGGAGGACAGCCAAGTTTCATTCACCAAGATCCGATCCAGTTTACAGTCAATTCTGGAAGTACCAGCGAGTTGTGACTTGTGAGAAGTTATGTAAGGGTAGTTTGGGAACTAGCCTTTTGTCTAGTTGCCCCATTATGGATTTTTCTATTATTCTCCATTCTTTCCTATTACCTCCCTAGGGAGGTGTATGTAATATTCTTATTTCTAGTAATGAAGTAATATAGGTGTTGAGTGTAGAGTCATTACACTCCAACACATTACAACAGAATCCTCTCTCTTGTCTTCTTCTTCTTCTTCTTCTTCTTCTTCTTCTTCCTCCAACATCCTCTCCTCCTCTTACTTACATTCCTAAACCTAAAATCTAACTTGGTATCAGAGCTTTAGGTTTGAGAGTCGTTTTCTGCTCCTCTCTTCTATTCTTTTTCTTCTCTTTGAGATCCTAGTTCACAAAGGATTTTAAGGAGAAGACTCCTATGTCAGAAAGTTGTTAAAGAAGCATGAAATAGGTTCGATATAACCTATTCAAGTGTCCTCTTTATGCCTCTTGTGTTTTCTCTTGATGGATGAGAACCCTATTTGAGCATAGCTCATTTTCGTGGTGCTCCTTTTTCTGCCCAGGTAAAACCGAGATTGCCTTTATTTCTTGCTCTTGCATTTTAGTGTGCAATGGGCTTCTCTCTTGGTAGAAGAATGATAGTGGACACCTTGTTTGAGATATTGGAGCTGGTTTAAGTTAGTATTACCTCTTGGAAAGTGTTAAGGACCAGCTTATACCTGTCTTCTTCCTTGCTGGAATTTCTGTTTTGTATTGGAATCCTCTATTTGGGTTGAGGGTGTACTCTCCACTTGCTGTTGGTAATCTGGTTTATGGTTAAGTGTTGTTTCCCATACGATATGGTTGATTCAGGTACATCTGGACTTGGTTCGATTGATTCACAGCCCACTCTAGCTGCCCCTCAGTTGGTTTATGAGAGCACACATACACAGATTTCCTTTGTGAAGCTTGATGGCACTAACTACTTGGACTGGTCACACTCTGTGAAGCTTTCCCTTAGGAGCAAAGGGAAACTTGGGTACATTACTGGTACTATTAAAGCTCCAGAGCCTGGTTCACCTACCTATGACAAATGGGAGACCGAAAACTCTACAGTCATGACATGGTTAATTTTCTCCATGACACCCGAGATTAAGAGAAGGTTTATAAGAAAAGAAACTGCCAAGGCAATCTGGGATAGTGCCTCCCAGAATTTCGAGAGTGGGTAACTCTGCCAAGGTCTATCAGCTTCACCAAAAAATTAACTAAATGAGGCAGGGTGACAGGATCATTTCTGCATACTACAATGCTTTTCTTAGTCTTTTGGAGGAGTATGACCACTATAGGAATCTTCACTTGACCAACCCAGAGGATGAAGCAAAGGAGTATCGGAATCTTGAGAAGGAGCGTGTCATCACTTTACTTAGTGGTCTGAACCCTGACTATGAGCCAATTAGGCTCCAGATTTTAGGACAGTCTCCCCTTCCATCTCTTAGTGAGGTCTGTAGTTACTTACAGAGTAAGGATACTCGGCGTGTTGCTATGGAACCAACACCAGCATCATCTCTTGAGAGGTCAACTCTCAATTCTAGTTCTTTCCAAGACACCCGTGGAGGTAGTAAAAGCCAAGGGCCTAACCGTGAGGAAGACAGAGCAGTGGAGACAGTTGGTGCCAGCGAAGTTGGGAGAGACTAGTTTAAATGTGAACATTGTGGGAGAACTGGACATACCAAGCATAAATGTTGGTCTCTTCATGGTAATCCTCCTGGCACACGAGGTCGTGGTAGCAGTAGAGCGGGGGAGCTAGAGTACACTTTGTGATGACTAAGGTAGATGCTAAACAGGATGACTCCACTTTGGCAGATGTAGTGTTTTGCATGGTCATGTCACAGCTAAGCATATCTCCTACACCCACAGTGGCCAACTCTTCTTCATCCTCAGCTTTGTAGGTTTCCACCTCCGCTTCTACTGCAGCCCAGTCTTGGGTCATTAACTCTGGTGCCACTGACCACATGACTGGTACGTCCCATTATTATGATTCCTATACCATTTCCTCTGGTAAAGATAAGGTTAGAATAGCTGACGGCTCCCTTTCCTCCATATCTTGTAAGGGTAGTATCCCTGTTACATCATATATTTCCCTTACTTCCATTCTTCATGTCCCTAACCTTACACTTAATCTTTTATCTGTAAGTCACTAGACTAAATCTCTGAACTGTTGTGTCACATTTTTTCCTTCTCACTGTCTTTTTCAAGATTTGGCGACGAAGAGGATTTTTGGTAGTGGACGTGAGGAGCAAGCCCTTCACCTTTTTAACCCTTTTTTACCCAGCTTAGTCCTATGTGTGTGGACGTAATGATAGTAGTTCTGTGGAGTCTGTTATGTTATGGCATCGTTGTCTTGGCCATCCATCTTTTATTGTAATGAGGAAACAGTTGCCTCACTTATTTTCTTCTATTGCTTCTTCTCATGTTTTTCAATGTGAACCATGTATGTTTGCCAAACATTGTCGTTCTTTTTATCCATATCATGGTAATAGCTGCTGCTCCTTTCCATATTGTGCATACTGATGTTTGGGGACCTTCCCCTACTACCTCTTTATTTGGCTATCGTTGCGTTGTGTCATTTGTTGATGATTTTTCTCATGCTACCTGGACTGTTCTTATGAAACATTAAAGTGATGTTTGTGATGCATTTCATAATTTTTATCAGATGATTCTTACTTAGTTTGATACTTGTATCAAAATTGTTCGGTCTAATAAAGGAGGAGAATACATGTTTGGTGGCCTTCAAGCCATCCTTACTAATAATGGCAATATCCATCAGCTCGTGTGTGTTGACACACCCAACAAAATGGGGTTGCTGAGAGGAAAAATCGCCATTTATTGGAGGTAACCGTAGTCTCTTATTTGGCATGCATGTTCCCAACATAGTTCGAGAACTCGCAAGATCTCGGCGAGTTTCTCGATTTTTTGAGAAACCGAGACGAGATGGAATACAATATAAAATAGTACAAGATCTCGGCGAGATCTTGGGTTGACCCATAAAATGACCCATCTAACAGTTTATTTACTTACCTAACTCGACAGAACTCGACATATCTCGGTCAAGTTCTGTTCAAAGCTCCCAAAACTACTCTCTTCTTCCCCATTTGAAGCTCCTTCTTCATTTTACCTCAGGATTTCAAGACCCAAACTTTGGGAGAGGTGATTCAGCTGCACATTTGAAGATTCAACTACACATCTTCAAGATTCATCACAAATTTGAAGGATTTTTCAAAGGTAAACTATTTTTTTTCAAAAAAAATTGTTCAATCCATAGTAGATTCATCTCATTTTAAGTCCCAAACCAGCCATACCCATACATGCCTCAATATGACAGCAGCAGTGGATCTCACGCCTCAAACCAACCGCCTCCACCGCTTCTATACCCTAGGATAGGGGAGTTGGAATATGTTGATGACAACACTTATATGAGTGTTGTCGCAAACTATGTGCAAAACTACAACAACACTATGACATGGGAATTCTATGTGGATATGGTTGGGACTGAATGCATTAACATATCACATTTTATGTAACATTTGTTTAAAGATTGATGTATTGTACAATTTAATCTAATGCTTATTTAAGTTGTATTAGATTAGTTGAATGTTTTGATTGTTTTCTATTACTAAACTATGTGTAGAGTAGGGTATTTTAGTGCGTCGTCGCTTACCAACCTATGGTCCGAAGTGAAACTCGTATTTGGACTTTGTTTTTGCAAAATCTGATAGTGCCATTGTGTTTAAATGGCCTAAAATAGGCTGAATACCAAGTTTCAGACCCAAACTAATGTTAGAGTGTATGTACTAGGGGTACTTTAGTACATGTCTGTCACTAGAGTTGTATTTTTAACTTTTATTTCTGTTTCTCTTTAACTTGGTATCAGAGCTTCAAGGTCCTCTGGTTTGAGAGTCGGCTAGGGTCAGCCTTGTTTCTTTTACCTCTCTTTGGAACCCTTCTTCCCTTTAGGGTTCCATTAGGGGCTGTAAAATGTGAAGCAATACATCCCTTTAGAGTTCCATTCTTTGATTCAATATAGAATGGAGGGACTGCAGATACTGATGAAGAAGAGTTGAAGCTCCAGCAGCTGCACCATTGTTACCGCCACCTTCTGCATTTTTTTTTTCGTTTCTCCCTCATCTCTCAACCTTTTGGGATGAGGTTTGGTGCATTTGGATCATCTAGGGGTGTCCTTGCAACCCCTCCAACAGTCGGTTGAAGAGAGAAGCCGCTCGAGGAGTGCTGCTTCAAAGATTGCTGCCCAGGTGCTGCCCAGTTTTTTCCGCCAGTTGTTTTCTCTTCTCTGTTCGATTCTTCCTGTTGGCAGCTTGGTTTGCTTTGGGGCTTGGACCTTTTGAGTCACCTTGAGGTCCTCTTTAAGGCTCCTAAGGTCTCGATTGGTACATGAAGCAGGTTTGAGAGCTTTACTTTCATCCACGATACTGCCAGCAGGGTATTTTCTCTTCCTTTTTTTTCTGTTGAAGACCTTGTTGAGGCTGTGCTATCTTGTGTGGTTCTTAACTACTGTGAGTGGCAGATTTCATTAGTGTTATGGCCTTGGATGATATGTGCTGCTGTTGTTTGGTTTGTGGAAGCATTTAGTTAGTGATTTTTCACCACGTGTATGCTCTTGGCTTGCATGTTGCTTGCTGTTCTCCTTGTTGTGGTTGGGTTGAGGTGTCTCCCCATTTATACAAGGCTTTATTTTGCATTCCCCTGAGTTGTTTGGCAGTATGTCTACGGTATCTGGGGCTGATTCTGAGGTAAGTCGACCAATTCCGGCCAGTGGTGTCCCAACTATGGCTCCCTTTGACAGTCCCAAAACCCAAATATTTGTTGTGAAATTGGACAATACTAATTACTTGGATTGGTCCCGTTTTGTGAAGTTGTCTCTACGTAGTAGGGGGAAGTTGGGATACATTACTGGGTCTATCAAGGCTCCTGCTACAACTGATGCAGGCTATGTCAAGTGGGAGACTGAGAACTCCATTGTCAAGACTTGGCTGATATTCTCCATGAAACCTAAAATAGGTAAGAGGTTGATGAGTAAGGAGACTGCAAAAGATATCTGGAACAGTGCCTCCAAGATTTATGATAGAGTTGGTGATGCAACTAAAGTGTATCAAATCCTTCAAAAAATCATCCATATGAAACAGGGTGATAGGAGCATATCTGATTACTACAACACTGTTATTAGCTTGTGGGAGGTAGGCAAGGGAGATAGAAAAAGAATGACATCAGCATCCTGTTCACTGCTAGTACTAAAGTTAAGATTTATAGATGATTGGTCCTAGTAATGAAGGAAGGGTTTACAACATGAAGGAGAAGAAGAAGAGAGAAAAAGAGACGAAGAAGAAGATAGTTCGAGAGAATCGTGGAATGTCAGGAGTAGCTTCTCCTAACATCCATTTACTTTATTAAACCATTCTTAGGAAATTACAAGGACCTCCCTAGGGAGGTAAAAGAGAAACAGAAATAAAAGTTAAAAATACAACTCTAATGACATATGACAGACATGTACTAAAGTACCCCTAGTACATACACTCTAACACTCCCCCTCAAGAAGGAGAATAAATGTCATACACTCCCAGCTTGGACAATAAGGTACTAAACAGACCAGGAATGAGACCCTTGGTGAAGATATCTGCTCCTTGATCACCTATCTTCACAAAGGGAGTACAAATGCACCCAGAATCCAGCTTCTCTTTGATGAAGTGTCGATCAACCTCAATATGTTTGGTTCGATCATGCTAAACTGGATTATGGGCAATGTTTATAGTAGCTTTGTTGTCGCAATAAAGTCTCATTGGCCCTTCAGTTTCAAAACTCAAGTCTTGAAGAAGTCTTTTTAGCCATATAAGCTCACACACTCCATGAGCCATGGCCCTAAACTCAGCCTCTGCACTGGATCTAGCTACAACTAGTTGTTTCTTGCTCTTCCAGGTAACTAGATTACCACCCACAAAGGTATAGTACCCTGAAGTAGATCTCCTGTCAGAGACTGAACCAGCCTAATCAGCATTTGTGTAGCCTTCAATCTACAAATGGTCATGCCTAACAAATAGAAGGCCTTTTCCTAGACAGGATTTCAAGTATCTAATGATGCAATACACCGCATCCAGATGTCCACTCCTGGGAGCATGCATGAACTAACTCACCACTCCAACAGCATAAGAGATGTCTGGTCAAGTCAAGGAGAGATAAATTAGTTTCCCTTTCCCAACTAATCTTTGGTACTTGCTTGCATCTATAAGAGAAGAACCACATTCATCCCCAAGCTTATGATTTGGATCAATGGGAGAAGTTGCTGGTTTGCACCCTATCATGCCTGTCTCTTGCAAAAGATCCAAGACAAATTTCCTTTGACAGATGTTGATTCCTTTCCTTGATCTAGATACTTCAATACCCAAGAAGTATTTCACGAGTCCAAGGACTTCGATCTCAAACTGTCTAGCCAGATAAGACTTCAAGTTGTTTATCTCCGCAAAATCATTCCCAATTACCACAATGTCATCACATAGACAATGAGAGTTGTAACTGTACCATTACCTCTCTTGATAAACAAGGTGTGGTCAGCTTGACTCTGATAATACCCATTCTTCAAGATGGCTTGTCTAAATCTCTCAAACCAGGCCTTATGAGACTGCTTGAGCCCATAGAGAGCATTCTTCAAGAGACATACTTTCCTTTCAGCTGAGGGACACTGAAAACCAGGTGGAGGTTACATGTACACTTCTTCTGCTAAATCTCCATGAAGAAATCATTTCTTCACATCTAATTGGTGCATTGGCCAATCTTTATTGGCCACTACTGAGAGAAGAACCCTGATTGAGTTATGCTTGGCTACAGAGGCAAAAGTCTCCTGGTAGTCAATGTCATACACCTGACTATACCCTTTTGCAACCAGCCTAGCTTTGTACATTTCCACTGTACCATCGGATCTATACTTAATTGTATAAACCCATCTGCATCCAACTGGAGTTCTCCCCCGGGGAAGATCAACTAGTGTCCAAGTATTATTCTTCCCCAGAGCCACCATTTCCTCAGACATTGCTTGCATCCATTTTGGATTGGATAAGGCCTCTGTGAAATTTTTGGGAATGGAAAAAGAATCAAGGGCAGTAGAAAAGGCAATACCTGTAGGAGAAATAGAGTCATAGGAAACAAACTAGGCTATGGGGTTAGTACAGGCTCTCTTCCCCTTTCTGATAGCAATGGGTAGATCTAATTCAGAAGGAGAAGAATTACCTGACTGAGGATGTGGATCCAAAGACGGGTTTTGGCAGGGTTTCTTATACCATGGTTGCTTTCCTTTTCCCTTCAACAAGCATTCACCTCTTGTAAATGCCCATCTTCCTTGAATCTTATTCCCTTGTATTTTTTTTTTTTTTCTGCTAGCATCACCACCACTACTAGCATCAATATCAACAACACCATCAGCATCCTGTTCACTGCTAGCGCTCTCCCCCTGAACAAGATGGTGAGGGGAAGAAAAGTAAGGAATAGACTCACAGAAAGTGACATCTTTGGAGAGAAGTCGCCTTCGGGAAGGAGGATGGTAGTACTTATACCCTTTAGTTGAATCAGAGTAGCCCAAGAAGATACACTTGAGATCTTTGGGATCAAGCTTGGTGCGGCTGATTTGTTGACATGAACATAACATACACAACCAAAGACTTTTGGAGGCAAGGAGAAAACTAAGGATTGAAGAGAAAGAAGAGCCAGGGGGATTTAGAGCCAAGAAGTGGAGTTGGCATCCTATTAATAAGAAAGGCAGCGGTAAGAAGCGCATCAGACCAGAAAGTCTCAGGCACATGCATGCCAAAGCGAAGACCCCTGGTGATTTCCAGCAAATGGCAGTTTTTTCGCTCAACCACCCCATTTTGCTGGGGGGTGTCAACACAAGCCAGTTCATGGATGATGCCATTATCAGTAAAGAACTGTTGGAGCCCCCCATACATGTACTCACCCCCCTTATCAGATCTAACATTTTGGATTCGAGTACCAAACTGAGTATGGATAAGTTGATAGAAATCCTTAAAAGCATCACAAATATCACTCTTTTGTTTCAACAAAACAGTCCAAGTAGACCTAGAACAGCAATCCATAAATGAAACAAAATAACGAAATCCAGATAAAGAAGTAGTAAGAGAAGGCCCCCAAACATCAATATGAACAAGAGAAAAAGGTACAATAGATCTATTACCATGATAAGGATAAGATGTGTGACAATTTTTAACAAAAACACAAGATTCACACTGAAAAACATAAGAGGGAGGAAAAGAAGTAAATAAGTGGGGTAACTGTCTCCTCATAACAACAAAAGAGGGATGACCCAAACGTTGATGCCAAAGCATTACAAACTCCAAAGTACTATGGTCACTCCGACCATAAACATAAGCTGCAGCAGTAAATTGAACAGGTAATTGTGGTTCAAGAAGGTAGAGTCCTCCATTTTCAATCCCACTGCCAATAACCCTCTTTGTCTCCAAATCCTGAAAAACACAATAGGAAAGAAAGAAAGTGACACAACAATTTAAGGATTTGGTTAGGTGACTCACTGATAATAGGTTAGTAGCAAAATCAGGAACATGAAGGACAGACTCAAGGGAAATAGAGGGAGTAACTCGCACATTACCCTTACCAGCGACAGAAGAAAGGGAACCATCAGCAACCCTTACCTTGTCCCGGCCAGAGCAAATGGAGTAGGAATCATAATACTGTGACATACCAGACATATGATCAGAGGCTCCAGAGTCAATAATCGAGTTGGTTGCAATAGAACGAGCAGACGAGACCTGCAGAGCTGAGGCAGAAGTAGCTAACCCTCCAGAGGTAGAACCAGCAACTGACCCTCCAAGGTGAGACATCAGTAGGCGGAGGGCACCAATGTCATCCTGTGAAAGGGAATCAGGAACAGGCTGGGGTCCAGATGTCTCAGACTCAAATGTCATAGAGTGAGCCCAAGCTCCCCCTGGCTTGCCTCCACGGGCACTAGAGGAACCACCACGTATACCAGGGGGCTGCCCATGAAGATCCCAACACCTGTCCTTATTGTGTCCAAGCTTGCCACAGTGATCACATTTGAACCTCTCATGGTGATCTCCACGAGTTGGCCCTTGGCCTCTTCCCCCACTTTTCCAGTCTCTGTGGGAACTAGAAACAAGAGCAGATCTCTCTGTTGATGGTGTAATATCTACAGTTGTTCTCCTAGCTTCCTCACTCCGTAAGTAGTTGCACACATCATCCAGAAATGGAAAGGGAGATCTCCCTAGGATTTACAAGCGAAGAGGCTCATATTCTGGGTTAAGACTACCCAGCAAAATAAGGACTATTTCCTTTTCACGGTTCCTGTGGACCACTGCCTCATCCTCAGAATTGAACAGGTGGATATTGTTATTGTGATCATAATCCTCCCATCGAGTTTAGGCTTCGAGTCGGAAAAAAAAATGCACCAACTCGGCGAGATCTCGTCGAGATCTCGACTCGACTCGGTTTTTCCAAGGGTAGAGTTGGTACCGAGTTCCGAGTTTGTGTACCTTGGTTCCCAAGACCTTCTGGTCCGCAGCTCTTCTCACTGCTTCCTTTCTCATTAATCGTATGCCTACAAAACTTCTTGATTTCAAATCTCCCATAGAAATCTTATCTCCACAGGTTTCTGCTTTCTCTCTTCCTCCTAAAGTCTTTGGTTGTGTTTATTATGTTCATGTTAACAAATCACATCATACTAAACTTGATCCCAAAGCTCTCAAGTGTCGCTTTCTTGGGTACTCTTCTACAACCAAAGGTTACAAGTGCTATCACCCATCTTCTCGCAGGTGCCTCACCTCCAAAGATGTCATTTTCCTTGAGTCTGTCCCTTTCTTTGCACCATCTCAACATCCTCTTCAGGGGGAGAATTGTGGAAGTAAACAAGCTGCTAATTTCCTTCCTTATCCTCTAACTATCTCTCCCTTTATGCTTGACATTGGAGAGCACAGGGCTGTGGATGTGGATGTGAACATAGATTTGGTTGTTGACAATGGTTCTGGTAAAGGAGAAGGATTACCACATTAAATACAAGAGAGGTGAAGGCTTGCATAATGAACGAAAGAAGACCTACCAAGAGTCCTCTTTGGATCCAGATCCACATCCTAAGATTCATTCTCCTCAATCAAGTGATATCCCTTCTCCTCCATCTGATTTAGACCTTCCTATTGCTGTTCGAAAGGAGAAAAGAGCTTATACTAATCCTATAGCCTAGTTCGTTTCCTATGATGCTCTTTCTCCTACAGGTCTTGCCTTTATTGCTGCTCTCTCTATAGCTTCTATTCCCAGGAATGTTACTGATGCTATGTCTAACCCAAAGTGGAGACAAGCTATGTCTGAGGAGATGATGGCTCTTGACAAAAATGGTACTTGGCAATTGGTGGATCTTCCCAAGGGACGTGTCCCAATTGGATGCAGGTGGGTCTATACAATCAAGTATAAATCTGATAGTACTGTTGAGAGATAAAAAGCAAGGTTGGTGGCCAAGGGGTACAGTCAAGTCTATGGGATTGACTATCAGAAGACATTTGTCCCTGTGGCTAAGCACAACTCTATAAGAGTTCTTTTATCATTGGATGCCAATAAAGATTGGCCATTATATCAGTTAGATGTGAAGCATGCCTTTCTTCATGGTGACTTGGAAGAGGAAGTGTACATGCAACCCCCACCAAGCTTCAAAATACCTTCAGCTGAAGGGAAGGTGTGTCTCCTCAAGAAGGCACTATATGGACTCAAACAGTCACCAAAAGCATGGCTTGAGCACTTCCGACAGGCTATTCTGAAGAATGGATATTCCTAGAGTTAAGCTAACCACACTCTCTTTACCAAATAGGGCAATGGTACCATAACAGCCCTCATTGTCTATGTTGATGATATTATAATAACTGGAGATGACATGGTTGAGATAGATAAACTGAAAATCTACTTGGCTAAAAAGTTTGAAATCAAAGATCTGGGTCCCTAGAAGTATTTCTTAGGCATTGAAGTATCAAGGAATCAACATATATCAATGAAAGTTTGTGCTTGATTTGCTGACAGAGACAGGGATGTTAGGCTGCAAACCAGCAAGTTCTCCTATTGAGCAGAATCACAAACTAGGGGAAGATTGCGATCCTTCTCTTGTTGATGCGGGAAAGTACCAAAGGCTAGTTGGGAAGCTTATTTACCTTTCTATGACAAGCCCAGATATTTCCTATGCAGTGGGAGTAGTGATTCAATTTATGCATGCCCCCAAGAGTGGCCATTTAGATGTTGTGTGTATTCTTAGATATTTAAAGTCGTGCCCAAGGAAAGGACTGTTGTATGCCAGGCACAATCACCTAAGAGTGGAAGGTTTTACTGATGCTGATTGGGTTGGATCCATCACAGACAGGAGGTCTACCTCTGGCTATTGTACCTTTGTGGGAGGTAACTTAGTTACATGGAGAAGCAAAAAACAACCGGTTGTAGCTAGATCCAGTGCCGAGGTAGAATTTAGAGCTATGGCTCATGGAGTATGCGAACTCATATGGTTGAAAAGACTTGTTCAGGAACTAGGATTTGCCACTAAAGGCCCTATGAAACTCTACTGTGATAACAAGGTAGCTATTAGTATTGCTCACAATCCAGTGCAACATGACGGAACCAAGCACATTGAAGTGGATCGACACTTTATCAACGAAAAGATAGACTCTGGATGCATCTATACTCCTTTTGTGAAGACTGATAATCAACTGGCGGATATCTTCACCAATCCTCTGACCTCTATTCAGTTCGGTACTCTCCTATGCAAGCTAGGAATGCATGACATTTATTCTCCAACTAGAGGGGGAGTGTTAGAATTGTGAGAAGTTATGTAAGGGTAGTTTGGGAACTAGCCTTTTGTCTAGCTGCCCCATTATGTATTTTTCTATTTTACCACTTTCTTTCCTTTTACCTCCCTAGGGAGGTGTATGCAATATTCTTATTTCTAGCAATGAAGTAATATAGGTGTAGAGTGTAGAGTCATTACACTCTAACACATTACAATCGAATCCTTTCTCTTGTCTTCTTCTTCTTCTTCCTCCAACATCCTCTCCTCCTCTTACTTACATTCGTAAACCTAAAATCTAACTCTCCCCCCCCTCTCGCCCTTCCTTTCTTCCTCCCCTTCCTTTCTTCCTCCTTTCCCCATCTTTTTCGACTCCTCTCCTTTCCTTTCTTTCTGCTTCTCTTTCTTCCCTTCTTCTTTGAGGTTTTGAGCTTGGTCTCCTCGTTCGAACCTGCGAAATGCTAGTAGTCATCACCCTTGCTTGTTTGCAGTCCTACTTGTCGACAGCCCGCTCAGGTTGTTGTATCGTCGACGTTTGTCTTGCCTGGGTTGCCGACCTGCAAGTCGCCCTCCCACTAGGTCTATTTCCAGGCTCGTTGGGGTCTCTCCTGCTCGCAATGCTTCGTGGGCTTTCGTCTCCATCAACTGCTCTTTGTTGGGTCGCCTCCCGAGCTGGTTTCCTTCTTCGCTTGATCTGAGGACTTGTCTCATCGCCTATAGCCATGCTTGCTTTCTCTCTCTTGCCAAACATTCTTCATCGCCGGAACTCTCAGTCGCCGCTCGTCGCCAGCCTCTTGGACTACTGTTGCTTGGCTGCGAGCTCTTCTCGGTCAGGCTTCTGTCTGATCTGCCTGGCTCGCTCGACTAATGCCGTGCTTCTACCAGCTGCATAGTCTGCCATTTGCAACCTATGCTCGGCCGGCAGTCACTTCGCCGTTGCCCTCTGCAAGGCTGGTGCCTCTCCGATGTGGCTGTCACCTTCGCTTGGCCTACTTCAAGCTTGATCGTGGTCCTCCGCTTGCCCAGCGCCCCTCTGCATCGGCTGGTTGTTTGGCTCCGGTGATGCTCCGTTTCGTCTTGGCAGCTGGTCCAATTTGAGATGAGAAAGTTAGTTTAGGGTTTGTGGCTCCCTACCTGGAAATGACTAGGGTGCCCCCCCCCCTTCTCTTTCTGTTGGGCTTCTAAGCTCTTATGGGCTTTTGTTTTTTCTTGTGGGCTTTTGAGCTTCTTGGGCTTCCTTTCTGGATTTTGCCCATTGGGCTTTGGTTTTTACAGGCTTAGCCTCCTCCCAAGTGGGCCTTGTAATTCGTTTGTGGCCTTGTGCCCTTATATGCTTTGTCTCCCCCCCCCCCCTCCCCCCCTCCCCTCCTTTTCTTTTCCTTTGGCAATGAATTAAATTATTTATTCAGCCAAACAAAAATTGACTAGGAAAGTGAAATAATAAAGAAAACAGACTCAAAACATGACTCTAACTAATCAAATAAAGTAAATCTCGTTTTCCTACTTTCTAGTTTCTACCCATATTTTAGGCCCATTAAATTGGCCAATTACAAAGTAACCCATGGGATCAAAAGCCCAACACCAACATAACCCAACCCAAAGCTTATTTTCAATAAAATAAGACATCTAAGTGACTTATTTACATCACTTTGCTGCTGCTATATCTCTGCAACCAAGGAGGCATTGTTATTGATATTTTGGGATTATATTACCCCTTCCAGGACACTATCGACATTACTTTGGGGCACACCTGCTGGCTGGATTGGCTTAAATCCACTAAGTTACGAATTTCAGAGTTCAGTTTCTATTTTCATTATCCTGTCATATCTCTGCCCCTAGCCATCAACTAAGGCTGATTTTTGGTGATCTGAACCCCACAATTAGTCCCTCCAATCTATGTAACAATTTCCCCAACACATGTTTGATTGCTTTGATTTAATTACAAGTTTATTTTTTGAAATATAGGCTCTGTTTTGAGTCTGCGATAAGAGTGAAAGGCACCTGCCTTGTGTGCATATTATTTGGGGCTATTCCTTCATGACATTGAATGAGGATTTAAGGGTCTGATATAAGTGAGTTTATTTTTTATTAAGACAAGTTTATATACTTTTATCAGTTCTGAAGTCAGTACCTATATTAGGCTGTAACTGTGATCCTACTTGGGGTTAGCGTAGTGATACCTAGCCTTACATTATAAACATCTAACTTCATGCAAGTTAAAGAGGAAATGGGAAAAAACAATCTGAAAATTTTATATATGATAATTAACACCAACAATACAAAATAAATCAAAGAACCATAGCGGAAAAATAAAACAAAAGACTAAATATAAGTGAGATGTTCACCTGAAGATAACGATCTGGGGGTGACTGACAAATTCCTTCTCTATAAACCCATGATATTTCATACCGTTTGAATGAAGATATCTGCATTATAAGAAAATAAATTCAGCATGTCAATCAATAGAAAGACTGCATCTTTTTCAACAATGATAGTAAAAGGATTATAATCTATACACTAATTTCACAGATTTCATGATTGAAAATGGCGCTTTTTCAGAAATGACCAAGCATGGAAATAATGTTCTGAATGTATTCCAAAGTATCAAAAACAACAAAAATATTGTGAAAATATGAAATATAGTAAGGACATCTCCAAAATTTTATTTCGGTTTTTCATCATATCTCATATTGAATAGAAGCACATTTGTAACAAGCTACACATTACAAATAGAATATGTTAAAGAGGCTCCCTGACAAATTGTCATTCTCTATTTCTATATTATTCTCCTCTTTCCTCTTCTTACTCTAACAAGAAGCATAAAAACAAAATTGGCATCAGAGTCCCCATAGATCTCTCTTCTGCACTATTTGAGAGACTAGGAGACCCAAAAGATTTGTGATGTCATGCAACATACAGCTGACATCAGCAGCGACAGTAGTAAAGCAAGGATTTGAGTACGAGTATTGGGTATCATATCAGAGGGGTGATTTTAAGATACATACCACGCATCTTATCAAAGAGAGGCAAGATATGCATGGATATGGGCAAGGATCATTAATTTGATTATGATACATCTAAAATAGTTTTAAAGCATAAAAGACCTTATTATGGATATCAGCTTGATTCAAGGATTTGAGTTGTTTTTATTGAATCTAGTGATGCATAACAAAAAAAAAGTAAGAAAAAGCGAGAGAGAGAGAGAGAGATCTGCAACACCACTTTTTCCCCCAAATCTATTTCAATCCATGATTTGAGCATTGTAAATCCCCAAAACTTGTTGAAATGGTGAAGAGTAAGGTTTTTTATATGTTAAATGATATCCCCCAACTCAGATCGAAGAGAAAACAAGTTTCCAAGGCCTTCAATTGCTCTCGGTTTCATATCTCACCCACGGTTTCTGTTCTGCGGGTTTAAAGGAGGCATTTCACGTGTATCTTACGATTCTTACCTATATCAATCCATATCAAGTATCAGTCCAGTATCAGACCGTATCAGTTCGTATCAGTCCCATATCAGACCTAATCAGTTCGTATCGGTCCCGTATCATCGATACAAATTGTTTTTAGAATAACTGTATAGTATCGTTAAGTTTCATATCAATACCCACCGATACCAATACGTACCGGCTGATACCATACACACTGATAATTAAGACCCTGGGTAAAAGTGCTGAAAGACACTCAGTAACTCTTGATTTTTAAAGAATTTTGAATCAAATAATGTAATATTATAGAGAAATCAGACTTAAGCAAATTATCAGTAAGAAATCCATGAACCAAATTATACTTCAAGTTATCTCTAGTTTCCAAATGTGTTAAGCCATTTGTAGTTGTTTGGTCTGTGAAATATAAATTAAAAAAAACAATAAAAAAAATCTGTAACAGAAGGAAATATATATATAGATGATAAGAAGAGATACAAGCGAAGAACACAGAAAAATGGTCCAAGAATTACCAAAGGCAGTAATCCCATCGCCACCACCAACAGAAACACCCTACCTCCACTGCCTAACCCTCCACAAAATCCATAAAACCCCCACCCCCCCCCCCCCCTACACACACACACACACACACACACAGAAAAATGGTCCAAAGAAGTACCGAAGGTAGTATCCCCATCGCCACCACCAACAGAAACACCCAACCTCCACTGCCTAACCATCCACAAAATCCATAAAACCCCCACCCCCACCACACCCCCTCCCCTCCCCTCCCCCCCCCCCCACAAAAAAAAAAAAGCAACCACCTTGAAAAGAAGCAAAGAAAATTAAATTACAACCTAAAGAAATAATGGTCTCTTAGCTCGATGTAAAGAAAATCACTTTGAGCCTTTGTTCACCTGAACTTGTTTTTAAATCTGCTTCCATGGCCAGTGTTTCTCATCCACCTCCAGAAACAAGGGAACTCTTTCTTCTGTCCATCATATAACTTGTTTAATCTTATTTTATGTTGGGAAATTATTAACCCATGGTCAGTTATAATCAGGATGGGCAAGTTTGGTCTTTTCTTATTATTTGCTGGCAATGGACAAATAATCCTTGATTTGGTACTTTAAGTAGGGGTATTAGAGCCTTTTCAGTTAGTAGTAGGGTTTTGATGATACATAAACATGCAAAGAGCAGATCTAAACATCTTTTCAGATTATTTGCAAAAAATACAGAACAGTTCAGCCGTTTTGTATGTTTTCGCTCTCCTTTTGCTTTTCTTTGATCTCAACCAAAGAAATCAAGAGTACTACAACAGTCATTGAATGCTTTATGTTCACATCTAAGTTTTAGACACTTCAACCATATCGATCAGCAGATATGCTAAAAACATAAAATACATCAAAACAAGGCCGAGGTTCATGGGCTAAGACAATGAAGAAGTCAACATGTATATGATGTTTCTTTCTTTCTCTCGTTCCTGAAATTGAGATTTTACCTTAATAAGATAAAGGACAAGGATAGAAACTACACTAGCATAACAAAAGAGAAAGAGAAAGAGAGAGTGGATAGAGCCTATGCATGACGGGCACGCCATCACTGGTCATCTGTGACCATCTTCTCCCATGTCCCAAACATAGTTGTCATGGCACCAAAGAGAACCCAGGCGGTGGCAAGGTGCCTTGACACCTTCGCACCTGGGTCATCAAAGCGTGCATATACTAAGGGGATTTAGATCAAGGATTAAAAACCAAGAATCGGGTTCCAAAAAAGTCCCAGCCAATTACAATCCAGATAGGTGAAGAATCACTTAGAACCGATCCCAATAAGCCATAACCCTAGTTTTTGTACAGGGATCAGCTGATCAGGCCAGTTTTCTTTTTTACTAATAAAAACCAAATATGATAGCTAAAAATTCATAGATACATCATCTCCATGGAAAACATAACATTGAATTCGCATGGCATTAGAAGCAAAGTGTTGCAAAAAGGTCAAAATATTAGATCAGGCCAATTTGATCCTGATTTTTAAAAACACTGGTTTAGATGTAAAATATAAGGTTTTGTCCTTTCAAGATAAAAATTCATAGATACATCATCTCCATGGAAAACATAACAACATTGTTTTCACATGGCATTAGAAGCAAAGTGTTGCAAAAAGGTCAAAATATTAGATCAGGCCAATTTGATCATGATTTTTTTAAAACACTGGTTTAGATGTAAAATATAAGGCTTTGCCCTTTCAAGATGTAATTGCTAAGGGGTTATAAGTAAAATTAAGATCTTCTTTTACTTATAGTAGAAGGGGAGAAAATATAAAATAGAAAAAGGGAGAGTGTTCCCCCACGACGCCAATGTGGGGGGAATCTCCCACACACACCGGTGGCAGTGGCGAAAGGAATCATCCATATAGGGCCCACATGGTAAAGGTAGGAGAGAGAAAACAATTAACAACACATCTGAGAGGGCAATAGTACACTGTAGTTGTGGAAAACTTTTTCCCATTAAAAAATGTCTTTTTAGCCTAATAGCATCTTTTTCCACTTCGACGCCAGAAGATGGAGGCAGCAGAGGTCATTGCAGCGGAACAAATAAGTTGCGACTTCCTCTCATCTTCAGCTTCTACTGCTACATCTCCTTTTTCCTATTTTTCTTCATCCTGTTCTTTTTTCTTCCATTTTCTCCCCTTTTTTTCTTCCCTCTACCCTTTTCTCTCCCCTTTTGCGATGCATTTTGCGACCTTGGCACCTAGACAACTTGGCAGCCCGTCGCCGAGGTCATAGAAAACCCCCTTGGCACCTTGGTATCGGGACCGTAGCTTAGGCAACACCTTGACAACTATGCTCCCAAACCTAATACTACTCCATCCCTTTCACCAGATAGTCTACTACACCTAACTCCTGCAAAGAGCTGAAAGTAAAAGATCCATTGAGACAGCATCTGCTTCACTTTGTTAACCAAAAAGCGGGTTTGAGGTTTCACTCATGAAAGATCCTCTTTTTCCTTTCCCTCCATAAACACCATCCTACAGAAACAAATCTAGATTCCACACCACCAGTGTTCTCAGATATACAATATCTTCCCTAGACAAACAACATCTGAACCTGCTGCTGGTCCGCCACGATGCCACCAGGAAATTAAAAAATAAAAATAAAAAAACAACCCATGCATCTATTTCCCTACAATATCGCACCATTATTCCTCTCCCTCAATAAACACCATCCTACAGCAACAAGTTTATATTCCACACCTGACACCACTATAGCATTCTCAGACAAACATCATCTGAACCTGCTGCTGGCCCACCTCCAGGACAAAGCCATATGAAGATTGTCCTTAAGGAGCCAAATAATCCAAATTAATCTACTTGAAAAGACATTATCTGGGGTTGAATAGCTCTCACAAAAGATCTGACTATAAAAACACTTTTGTGAGCTTCCCTGCACTCCCTTGTCCATGACCCGTAGCCTTTCCCTGTCATTCTAGCCAGCAGTTGTTCCATCTGATCCACCACCAAGTCATTTAAAATATCCTGAAATCTAGAAACCATGTTCTGGTATCCCCATTGCCTCCATGAAACCAGCCACCAAAGACCCTTTGTTGTGATATCAGAAATGTCGCTTCAATGGGGCTCCACACCAAACATTTGACAACAACTTAAATATCTTCACTTATTAAAATATAAAGATTGCTAAGGAAGGCGCTGCGAACACTAGGTGAAAATTTCCCTGTTAAGTGCTCATGTGATGCTTAGGCTTCTGCCTAAAGCTCAAACTGCCTCATTGTTGTAATCACTGTGGCATTTTGCTAGGCATTTTGACAACCTGGCATGACAGGATAGGAGCACTAAAAGGCTATCAAAATAGCAAAGAAAAGCTACCCTACCTTAAAATTCTCATTTCCATGTCTTCGAACTACCTCAATTCTTTAGCATTAATCATTAGGTGACCACATTAGGGTGCAAGGAAGGAATGTCTTCATCACTCACCAAAGTTTAAAAATAAAAAAATGAAATAAAAAACAAATAATGACTATGAAATCACAGGAGAGGAGCTACAAAAACCAACCCATGTATCTTATCTATTTCCCCACATTCACCCCAAAGTTCCAAATTTGTCATTTGTTGCCATGCTTCAGGTTAGGCTCTGAGGAAGAGCTGAAAACTTATCTCTTCCCTGCCCCCCCCCCCCCCCCCCACCTCTTTCGTTTGACCCTTCTTTTTGTTTTCTTTGGGGGGTGTTTGAGTGTGGATATTTGACTAATCGTTTTACCTATTATTTTGACATATATCATTTATTGAAATCATATCTACCATCCCAAACAAGGAAAAGCAGAATATCTATAGTTCAGCACTGAAGCTATTATCATTGGCAAAATTAGTTTTTTTTTTTTTTTTAACTAATATACACTTTTATAATTAAAAGTCTAAGGTTCCATATATTTGAGAAATTTTCTAAATTGAATACCTGGCTTTTTATAACCCAGTTAACAAAAGGTAATCGCAGTTCGTGACATAGCTCAAGCATATCTCCTTCACCGGACAGAAGTTTGACTCCATCCCTTCTCAAAACAAAGGGGGGGTGGAACAAAGCATTAGACAAGGCTAAAATGCAACTAAACAATTAATGCTGGTACATCAAGATAAACTGTAGAAGGATCCTATGATATTTGGAATTAAGAAAAACCTATGAAATTGCTGGTTATCATCCAAAACACGCATTGGTGTTATCTCCATCCGCTTAGCACCATGCTGCCTGAACACTTCTTTTGCAACCTCAACAACATTATCACGGAATTCAGTGTCTATCTCTGTGTACTGGATGAAGGAAGATGTGTCTCTGGCCAATTCCGCTCTCCCGATGTTGGGTTGATGGGTCATAAAAATAGCATTTACAACCTTATGATAAACACATCTGTCCTCAGAACTGCATCCTTTGTAGAATATCTACAGAAAGGGAAAAAATTGCCTCGTCAAGAAAATAAGATAATTTCAGAGAAAAGAAAATCCATAAGCAAAAAACATGAGGTGTGTGTATCTCTGTGTGGGTGTATTTCAGTTTGTCTACTGCTAATGGAGATGTTTATGGGGGATAAGAGTCCTGCAGTAGACCAATGTACAGCTCCCTTCTATAAGAAAATTGTCTCATATGGTGACAAAGATGACATAATAGTGAATGGCAGACTGAGTGCAACTAGACTAGAGATACCGTCAACCGAAAATTAAGAGCTATTAACGAAACCATACATTTTAGTATATTTATTTGAATGTGATAAAAAAAAAAATGGGAAGCCTCTACAATTAAAATTGTGACAAAATAAAAAAAAAGATAGCAATGAAGAAGAATAGAGAGAAGGTAATCGATGGAAGAACAGATGGCAGAGAAGATTATCGGATGAGAGAAAAGAGAGTGTAAACTCTCCCAACGATCACCACTTTAAATATAATCACTTAAGTACTGCTGAGATTACAAATATACCCTTAGTCTATGTTTGTTTTCACAGAAACATATAAAGACTAAGATACCCCTATGGTAGACAATAACTAATAAACAGCAACTTTAACAGAGTCTTCTTAACACTCCCCCTCAAGCCGGAGCATATATATTAATGTAGATGAAGTTCAACTAAGAACTACTCTACAGTAGGACTGATGTACTGATATTCTCAGGCCTTCATGTAACAATTGAACATCAATTCCAATGGCTGATTCAGTCTTTTAAATAGTCTTCAGCAGATCAGCAACTCTCAGGGCAGATCTTTCAATAAAATTGATTGGAATAAAAGGAAGAAAAAAAAACAGAAAATAAAAGAAGAAATAGATGGATAAATAGGATTGAGCCTAACTCTCTCCCTTGGATCTCTCAGCCACGGCCTCTCACCGTTATTGGGGTTGACTATCTCAGCCTGGGCATCTCACCCTTCTCAACCTCTCTCAGGACAATGCATTGCAAAACAGCAACATAACATCATTCATTAAGTCGTTGGCGAGACCCCCTTGGGTCTATTCCAATATATAGGACTAACTTACTAAAGATAAAACAAAGAATAACTTGCTGGCGAAGTAACTCTAACTTAGTTGTTGTTGGATAACTATTACATGGACAATAGACTCACTAAAATAGAAACAAAGATGCTGAAACCACGGTTCAAGATCTCGGGTTTCGACCTGGTTTCAACCAGCCAGAAACCGAGATGTGGTCGAAACCAGTGATATTTTCCCAACCAACTCGAGTTGGTGGTTTCGAGGCCCAGAAATGCTTTTTTTTATCTGATTTTTTGTAAACAACCTAGTTTTGACATTCTAAACACAATGCATGAACTATTTTAATAAAAAAAAACACTCAAAATGGTACTTGTGGTTTTTTACCCAAGTTTACTAGTGTACGCACAATGTACTGAGAGTCATAGTTGTCAGGCCAAGCACTTATTTATGCCAAATATCATTTAAGTAAATGATTTTGTATTTCATTTACTTAAGATACTATTCATAATTAAGAAAATACCCCCTATTTGAATCCAATAAAAATAGTTAAAAATCAAATTCCAAAAGGAAAAAAAGTCAACCCCCTAGTTCAAGAAAAAAAACTAGATGTTCGGCGGTAGGTGAAATTTTCAACTTTCTAATGCTAGGTTTTTCTCAAATCTAAAAATTCCATAAATCTTAATATGGTATGTGGAAATCCTTGAATGTGGCTTTTGAACAATGTGTCCACAACCCTCTTTATTTATAACTAGATGAGGAACATTCCAGAATGGATACAAATGACAATAATATCTCTAGAACAGAATTACCCTCGTACCCATTACATTACAACACTCCCCGTCAAGTTGGTGCATATATATCAACCATGCCCAACTTGCTAACTACAGAAGAAAAAGACTTAGAACAAAGACTTTTAGTAAGAACATCAACCAATTGATCACTGGACTGAACAAATGGGACACACACAACTCCTTGCTCCAGCTTCTCTTTAATGAAGTGCCTATCAACCTCCACATGTTTGGTACGGTCATGTTGGACAGGGTTGTGTGCTATACTAATGGTAGATTTACTATCACAGTAGAGATGCAGGGGTAAAGTTATTGTAAGGTGTAAATCCTATAGAAGGCCTTGTAACCACAGTAACTCACAAACTCCATGTGCCATGGCTCGGAATTCAGCTTCAGCAATTGATCGGGTAACAACAGACTGCTTTTGCTCTGCCAAGTGACTAAGTTACCTCCAACAAAGGTGCAGTATCCTAAAGTAGATCTCCTATCATCAGGGCAACCAGCCCAATCAACATCTATGTATGCTTCAACTAGAGTATGGCCATGAGGAGAGTATAAGATTCCCTTTCCAGGAGAAGACTTCAAGTATCTCAGAATTCTGTAGGCAGCTTCCAAATGAGACGAATGAGGGTCATGCATATATTGACTGACCAAGCTCACGGCAAAGGCTATATCAGGCCGGGTATGTGATAAGTATATCAAGCGGCCAACAAGTCTTTGGTAGCTGCCTTTATGAACAGGATCTCCGTCCTTGCTCTTCAAATGAGTATTAGGCTCCAAAGGTGTGTCTGCAGGTTTGCACCCTAACATTCCAATTTCACTGAGTAAATCAAGGGTATATTTTCTTTGGGACAGAGAGATACCACGAACTGAATGGGCAACCTCAATTCCCAAGAAATATCTGAGATTCCCTAGATCCTTCACTTCAAATTCAATACCCAAGTACTTCTTCAACTTCTTTATTTCTTCCATATCACTTCTTGTAATCACAATGTCGTCGACATAGACAATTAGCATTGTGATATGCTGCCCTGATTTCTTGATAAATAATGTGTGATCAGCATAACTCTGCTTGTAGCCATTTGACACCATAGCTTTATGAAATCTCCCAAACCAAGCTCTTGGAGACTGCTTCAACTCATACAAAGCTTTCTTCAGCTGACATACCTTTCTCCAGTCTTTGAAGTAGTAAATCCTGGAGGAATTTCCATGTAAACTTCCTCCTCAAGATCACCATGGAGGAAGGCATTCTTTACATCAAGTTGTTGAAGATCCCAACCATGATTAACCGCACAAGAGATAATTACTATGACTGTGTTCATCTTCGCAACAAGGGCGAATGTTTCCTGGTAATCAACGACATGGGTTTGGGTAAAGCCCTTTGCAACTAATCTGGCCTTGTATCTTTCAACTGACCCATCTGCTTTTTGTTTGATAGCGAAGACCCATTTACAACCGACTGGTTTCTTTCCAGGAGGAAGAGTTGTCAACTCCCAAGTTTTATTTTTCTCCAGAGCACTCATCTCCTCATTCATTGCTTCTTTCCACTTCTGTTCGGCAATAGCCTCCTGCCAAGAGTGAGGAATAGAAACAAAGGATAGCGAGGTAACAAAGGCTTGGAAGGAAGGGGAAAGGGAGTCATAAGACACAAAATTAGAAATAGGATGTTGAGTGCAACTCCTTTTAGGCTTCCTAATAGCAATAGGCAAATCAAGACTGGGATCATAGGTAGGCTTACCAAGAGAGGAACTTGGAGCCGGAAGTACAAGTGGAGATGGTTCAGTGGTGGTAGTCTTTCTGTGCCCAGTTCCTCTGGCAAACGTCTCATCATAATAGGGATATTTTCTTCTAGTCTCTCCCTGGACAATAGGCTGCTCAACAACTCCTTGTATCAGGGGCTGGTCCTGTTCCTGTCCGATGATCCCATTTTAAATCTCTATTTCCGTCGATGGTTCTTCCACAGTAGAAATCTCAACTTCCAACGGTTCAATGAGACGAGACACCTCTTAACTCTGAGGCTCCCCCTGAAGAGGTGTAGTAGGTGAAAAATAAGCCTCAGACTCACGGAACACAACATCCATAGAGATCAACAATCGCCATGTGGGAGGATGGTAACATTTGTAGCCCTTTCGAGTGGTAGAGTATCCCAAGAACACACATCGAAGACCCCGAGGATCAAGCTTCCCAATATGGTGGTGATTACGGGCAAACACAACACACCAAAACACCTTTGGAAGAACAACAAAGGAGGAACTCCGCAACAAAATCTCTAGAGGGCACCGAGCATCCAAGACCCGAGATTGCAGCCAATTAATGAGATATTAGGCAGCAAGCACAGCATCCCCCAAAATCGTGCAGGGACATGCATGGTGAATATAAGAGAGCAAGCAACCTCCAAAAGATCTCTATTTTTTCGTTCTGCAACACCATTCTGGGTTGGCGTCTCAACACAGGAGGTCTGGGGAATAATCCCATATGAGTCAAAGTAAGTGCGAAACCAGTTGTCCATGTACTCCTTCCCGGGCATCGAATTGAGTCTGAACCATCTTATGGAATAACTGGAAACAACTAAAGACATCACTCTTCTGATTCATCAAGTAGACCCAGGTAGTCCGGCTAAAGCAATCAATAAAAGTAACGAACCAACGAAACCCAGAAGTGGACACACACCGGACAGAGCCCCATACATCTGAATGAATCAAAGTAAAAGGAACTAAACTTCTATTATCAGAAACAGGATAAACAGCTCTAGTTTGTTTAGCAAAAATGCAAGCATCACAGCTAATATTATTCGGATTACATCTCTTAATCAAAGACGGAAATAAAGTACATAAAACTCCAAGGGAAGGATGGCCAAGACGCCTATGCCATGTATGAAGCTCAGTAAGGGCAGAATCTGAGGTGCCAGTAGGAGAACCAGAACATGCCAAACCAGAATTTGCAGACGAACAGCCGTCGAGCACATAGAGACCACCAACCACCTTACGATTACCAATCGTACAACCCGTGCCCAAGTCCTGAAACAAGCAGTGAGAAAGAAAAAAGGTGACTTTGCAGTGCAAATCTTTAGTAAGACTACTAATAGACAAGAGATTAGTAGAAAATTTGGGAACATGCAAGACAGAGGAAATACGCATAGATGGCAAACACTGTACGGTTCCCTTCCCAGAGATAGGGGAGAGAGAACCATCAGCAACACGAACTTTGGAATTACCAGGTAAAGGAGAAAATTCAAAAAATGAGAAGGAGAACCTGTCATGAGATCAGTTGCGCCACAGTCAATTACCCATAAGGTGGGATCAACAGAGAAGCAACTACCACAAAAAGAAATACCTGAACCAAAATTTTCGAGCAAGGAAATGACAGAGGCAGCCATAAAAGAGGTAGAGGAAGCAATAGTGTCCAGCCGGGACATCAAAGTACGGAGGTGCTGCATCTCCTCACTGGAAAGAGGGCCGGTCGTGTCAGAGAAGTGATCATCAGAGACAGCCTGATTAGCCCGGGAAGGACGACCCGAACCACGTCCCCGACTCCCCGGGTATTTGCAGGATGGCCATGAAGCTTCCAACAACAGTCCTTTGCGTGCCGTTCCTGACCACAATATTCACATTTGACAGGAAGTAGATCAGCCCCAATACTATGGGCAGAATTTCCACGGGTACTAGACTAAGAACCAGAGAGAAGAGGAGATCGTTTCTGTGTAGCAGGCTGAATCATAGCAGTCTGGTGATCATCCTCAGCAGCAACAAGAGAATACGCGTGTTCATGGGAGCGAAGAGGATCACGACGGAGGACAACAGCCCGGATCTGGTCAAACTCAATATTGAGTCCAGCAAGGAAATCAAACACACGTAAGTCCTCTTCCCATTTCTAAAACCCAATAGCATCTATCTCACAGGTAGCAGCATAAGTCCCAAAAAAATCCAATTGTTGCCACCTGGTACACAACTTGGAGTAATACTAGGAAAGGGACAGCTCAGTTGCTTGGTCTGAAGAATTTTTTGTCGAAGCTCATACCGCGCAGCAGCATTGCGAACTTTAGAGTAAGTATCCTTGGCTGTCTTCCAAATTTTTTCAGTCGTGTCAAGAAGAAGATAACGCCGGGTGATTTCCTGTTCCATAGAGTTGACAAGGTAGGACATGACAAGAAAATTGGAAGTCACCCACTTGTCAAGCGCAGAACCAGCATCAGATGGTTTGGCAACCGCGCCCGTGATATAGCCAGAAAGACCACGGGAACCAATTGCAAAGAGGCAGGAGCAAGACCACAACAAATAATTGCTTCCATTCAGTTTAATGGAGCTAGTCTGAAACGGAAGGAGGAGAAAAAAATTTGAGAAAAAATTATCTCCAGGGTTTTCAGATTGATTCCCGCTCTGATACCATATGGAAATCCTTGAATGCGGCTTATGAACAATGCGTCCAAAGTCCTCTTTATTTATAACTAGATGAGGCACATTCCAGAATGAATACAAATGACAATAATACCCCGAGGACAGAATTACCCTTGTACCCATTACATTACAACATGGTAAAACAGTACTAAAAACCAAAACTGCGGCAAAATATTCATTTGTTTTGATGTCTAAAAAATTATTTTCATTCAAAGCAATTTTGACAACATTCGCACACACCAAATTAACTTTGACCGGAACATAATTCCTTCAATATAAATCACAATTAAGCAATCTTGAATTTGTTAAAAAGCTTTGTTTTGATAGCTTTCCATAAGTCCCAGATTGCTTTAATCTGATTTATATTGAAGGAGTTATGCACCGGTCAAACTTAATTTGGTGTGTGCGAATATTGTCAAAATCACTTTGAATTAAAATATTTTTTTGTACATCAAAATAAATGAATATTTTACTGCACTTTTGGCTTTTAACAATGTTCTATCACATTAAGATTTATGGAATTTTTAGAATTGAGAAAAAACCCAGCATTAGAAAGTTGAAAATTGCACCTACCACCGAAAATCCAGTTTTTGTTCATGAACTGGGGGCTTAACTTTTTTTCCTTTTGGAATTTGATTTTTTAACTATTTTTATTGGATTCAAATACGGGGGTATTTGCTTATTTATGAATAATATCTTAAGTAAATGTTATAATGATATTAGGCATAAATAAGTGTTTGTCCTGGTTTCTGGCCTGATTACTAGCATTCATAAGTATTTGTACAGGTTTCGAGCCAGGTTTGCCCAAGTTTCGATGGGCATAAGTGTCAAAACTTGCGAAATTACCAGCATCTCGGTCGAAACCATGCATTTTTTTCAACTACCTGGCCAACTCGTCTCGAAAACCTGCGAAATCAAGATATCTTGGTGGTTTCAACAGGTTTCAACCGAGTTCTCTTTGCATGGCTGAAACTAAAAAGGAAAATAACTTAATTAAATAACTCACTAACTTGTTACCCAAGCCAACTAAAATTAGAAACAAAACTGAACTCCTAAATGCCCTACGCATAGACAAAATTGAATCTTTTAATAAACCCTCCATGCAACCTGGTCCTGGGCCCCACAAGATCTTCAAGTAACATTCCCACCAAGGCAATATGGCTGTGATACTGTTCACGTGAACAGTACCACGTGAATAATAACTCGGGTACTGTTCACATTAACAGTAACTTTTCTGACTTCGATTTTGGTCCTTCTCTTCTTCATGCTTCGATCTACATCAACTTTCCCCAACCTTAAAGAAACTCGTCCTTGAGTTTTTATAGAATTTAAGGACAAGTTTGGTGTGGTGCACGTGCAGTTTCAACCCAAAACAGTACTCCGGCAGCTCATAGTTGTTTGGAGTGTAATCTTCGAGATGAGGACCTTTCTCTTCAAAAAATTCAGGTGGGATCACAAACTCTATGTGATCAACTTAAATATAATCTGTCGTGTCCATGTGGTCATCTACAGTCATGTCTTCAACCTTTTCAAACTCCAATGCAACATGGAGCTCTTTTGGATCGTCTTATTGGTGGTTCTAAATCAGTTCAGTTGATGCTTCAACCACCTCGTTGACTGTAGTGCCAAATTCCACATCGTCCTCTGCCTCAACTTTACTTGCTCCAAATTCTTCAATGTAAGTCTCGACATTGGCAACACCAAGGGCTGACTCTTCCTTGATGACTGAAATTTCTAGAACGTCTTCAACACTAACCTTAACTTCATGTTCTGGTTCACTAATTGGAGGTTTTCCTCTTATTGCTCTTCCATCTCCAAAACTTGAACAACTGCCACAATAGCATCCGCTGGAGGTGGGGGGCCTTGGGGACCAAATGTGGCACTAACGTTTGCTCAAAAGAGGCCATTCAGTCCATCCGTTGGAGGTGGAGGGCGGTGTAAGTGAATCTTGCGGGTAATCTTGTCGAAGGGAGAGCTTTTTGAGCATATTTTTCGGTAGGTACTTGTTCTTCAACACGTACTTCATTTCTTCACAAGTCCTAGGTTCATATGTTCTAACTCTGAGTCTCTCTTCATGGAGTTTCCACCATTGTCTAGCATGACTAGTCAATCAGGAGTAAACAAACCTAAGCTTCCACTCTTCTGTCGGGTTGTACCAATCAAAATATTCCTCTACAGAATCCAACCAATCAAGGAAGAAGAATAGATCCCTCTGCCCACCAAAGGAATTAACTTCTGACTTCATCTTCCTTGTATTAACATGAACCCTAGGAGGTGATGGGCTCTAATACCAAATAATGTAAAAGAAGTTCAACTAAGAACCACTCTACAGTAAGATTGATATACTGATAGTCTCAGGCCTTCATGTAACAATCGAACATCAATTCCAATGGCTGATTCAGTCTTTTGAATGGTCTTCAGTAGATCAGCAACTTTTTTTTTTAACCCAAATATTACCTAGGACCCGGGCCAGCCCCTAGAGTTTTATTAAAATCAAATCAATGTGAAAAAGAATACAAGGGGGAGACGTGCCACCTTACCCCAACCCGAAAAACCATGTCTCTCAACTACCACTGGGCCCAAACCCATACAAGCGTGAAACTAAAAGAAAGGCTCTAATTTCTGAGGACAAGCAAACCAGCCCAGTCTTCCCGCAGAATACGCTGCAGGCCCCCCGGTGGCTGGCTGCCAAAGTGGAAAACAGTAGAAGTCCTGGTCTCACAAGCAAGGTTGGCCAGCCAGTCTGCTGCCCTGTTGCTTTCCCTAAGGGCAAAGGATATAAGAGGCCGAGTGGAACGCAACAAAACCATCGCCTCCTGGAACCAGTACCAACCCCTCCAAATAGTGCACCTCATATGGTTAATCATTCTGACAGTGGTAGTCGAATCAGAGTTGACCACAAAATCTGCGAGTCCCAGATCGTGGCACAGCTCCAAGCCATCCCTTAGAGCTCTCAATTCAGCTACCAAATTAGTGCAATCCCCATAAAATCTGGAGAAGGCAGCCACAACACCCCCCCCCTATCTATTTCTTATAAGCCCACCGCCCCCTCCTATGCCCGGGTTGCCCAAACAAGCACCATCCACATTGAGCTTAACAGTGGCAAAGGGGGGACACCAATAAACAGGAATGGGACATTTCAACCTGATAGACGGTTCCGAAAGACCCAAGCAAAGAAGAAATAACCTTTCCCTGTGAGCGCCCGAGCTCCTAAGCCTGGAAGGATACGGGATGTCCTCCACCCAGGCTTTAATGCTCACGATGATAGAACCTGCAGCCCGACTTTTTATTTCTATTATTTCTTTCTTTCCGAAGCTCCCACACTATCAAAGAGGGCAGTAGTCCTGTAATGTAGGCACAAAGGCTTTTACCACTCGCCATCCCTTACCACAAAAAGATTCGGCTCCTAGCATCCTACAAAGAGACAATCCTTGATATCAAAGACTTGGGAAAAGAAACCCCAAACCTTCTTCGCAGTGCCTCTAGCTAGCAGGCAGTGGTCTGTTGTTTCTCTCCTGGGATTTCTGCAACAGACACACTTGGACGCTAGGGGAATCCCAACAGCCATCAAAGATTCAGCAGTGGGAATACCATTGAGGAGCTGCCAAGTAAAGAAGGCAATCTTCGTGGGTAAAGACTGGTTCCAGACCCACTTAGAATAAGAAACCTCCGTTGATCTTCTCCACACTTCATTCCAAGCTGATTTGGTGGAAAACAGACCGTCACTAGACGGAGTCCAAACCAGCACATCATCCCTCTCACGTAAGGCGAAATTGCCACCTGTGCTGCTGAGCCTAACCACATCCGAATCAATCAGGTCCAGAACGGACTGTCTCCACGATATCCTCCTCCAGAGCATCCCTGACTTGCAAGGCCTTGTCAGCCTGTAGAGCATTGTCCACGTAGTTGATCAATGGGCCAACCCCTACCCAATTATCCAACCAGAATGAAATTTTGCCAACCCCAATCAACCACCTTGACCTGGTAAGGATGATGTCCCTATGTGCCAGAGTGTTCCTCCAAGACTTCAAACCCATCCTGCTCACATCAGCCAACACAATATGATTGTTCTTAAAGAATTTCGCTCTGAAGAAATCACTCCACAGAGACTGACCAGCCAGGACCCTCCATAAACCTTTAAGCCTTAAGGCCAGGCCAAAATCCTCCAGAAGCTTAATTCCCAACCCCCCCCCCCCTCATTCAAGGGTTTGCTAACCTTCTGCCAACTCACCCAGTGCCTGCGTTTCCCCCACTCTGAGCTTCCCTACAAGAAATAAGCAAATATTCCATAAATCCGTCCAAGGAGTGCCTTTGGCAGATCTACAGTAGCAAGCAAATGGGTGGGGATCGACGAGAGCACATGTTTCCAGCAGATCAGCAACTTTCAGGGCAGAACTTTCAATAAAATTGATTGGAATAAAAGAATAAAAAAAAATTAAAAATAGAACAAGATATAGATGGATAAATAGGATTGCGCCTCTCATTCTCTCCTTTGGGTCTCTCAGCCATGGCCTCTCACTGTTACTGGGGTTGGCTATCTCAGCCTGGGCATCTCACCCTTCTCAGCCTCTCTTAGGACAATGCATTGCAAAACAGCAACATAACTTCATTCATTAAATCGTTGGGAGACCCCTTGGGTCTATTACAATATATAGGACTAAGTTACTAAAAATAAAACAAAGAATAACAAGCTGCCTAAGTAATTCTAACTTAGTTGTTGTTAGACAACTATTACAAGGACCAAGGTTTAAAATCTCGTTTCGTTTCGGTGTTTCAGTCTGACCATGGTATTTATCTATTAGTTTTGCTTGGCCATTTGTGGGAATAAAATGCCAAAATGGCCGACATTTTCGAAATTTCCGAAATGAGATGACCGAAATTACCAAGATTTCCGAAATTTCCAAAATGATATGACCGAAATTTTTGAAATATTGCTTTTTTCAATTCGATGTTCCATTTCGTTTCGACTCAACCGAAATACTCGAAATATTCGAAATTTCGACCAAAATGAAACGAGATTTTGAACTATGACAAACAATATTGACTTACTAAATTGAAACAAAGATGCTGAAACTAAAAAGGAAAGTAACTTAACTAAATAACTCACTAACTTGTTACCCAAGTCAACTAAAAATAGAAACAAAACTGAACTCCTAAATCCCCCACGCATAGACAAAATTGAATCTTCTAATAAAGCCTCCATGCAATATGGTCTTGGGCCCCACAGGACCTTCTAGTAACATTCCCACCAAGGCAATATGGCTGTGACACTGTTCACATTTACAATACCACGTGAATAGTGCCTCGGATACTGTTCACATGAACAGTAACTTTTTCTGACTTCTATTTTAGTCCTTCTCTTCTTCATGCTTCGATCTACGTCATATATCCTATGCTCCAGCTTGGATCAACCAGAAGAGACATAACCAGCAAAACAAGACTTGATAGATATATTAGTTGTAGAAGCTAGTGACCAGAAACCACATCTAGATGCACAGCAAATAACTGAACCACAAGAAAATTTTCTTCCAGTCGCAACACCAGATTGAACATAAACAGACCAACCACTATCATCAACAACAGAGAGAAATTCTTGGGAAGAAAAAATCCAAATAACGATACAAGAGGTAGAAAATATCCGCCGCACGCCAGAGAATTGCAACAACAACAACAGCAGCAACAGTAAAAGCCCAGAAAATAGCAACAGTAGAACATGAATAAATCATCATTGTGGGCAAGAAACCTGAAATCTTCAATTAGAAAAACTCCAGGCAAACAATAGGGAGAAATCTTCAACAAGAACTCTAGGCAGGCAAATAAGAAATCTGCAAGAAGAAGAAATACACAATAACAAATCTTCATAAACACAGAATAAGAAATCTTCATAAGAAAAAACCCACAATAACAAATACTTCAATCAGAAGACAGGCAATAATGTTCAATAATAATCTTCAATATCCCCCTCAGTGTAGCACTACACGTGGACAAATAACGGAGGGGAGTAAACAAAGAGAACCTGTTCAGTCCCAACATCGCCAACATAAATCTGTTCGATCATAATAGAATGTAACCAGCAGCACCAGTAGCAATAAGGCCTCTGAGTGAAAAGAGTTAAGAAATCTGAGCAAATAAAACAAACACCAATAAAATCCACTGCAACATTCATATCCAGAAAGACAATTGAGCAGCAACCGAAAGAAGACAAATCTTCTTGCTCAGAAATAGAATAACACGCACAAATCATCAAGAACCACCAATATCATAGAGCAACAATTCTCTCCAAACCATAGAAACAATAGGGTGTTGAGGGTGCCAAAAAGGTTAAACAGATATGTTGTTTGACATATATATAATATATACCCCCATCAGATCCTTAACATCAACCACACCTTTCTTTGCCTCATTCCAAAATCCTCTGGCGCCTCCTCCATGGCTGACTTCAGACCCATCTCCCTCTGCAACCTTCTCTACAAGTTCATTGCCAAAATTCTTGCCAACCGCCTTCAACTTGTCATCGACTCCCTTGTTAGTCCCAACCAGTCCGCCTTCATCTCTGGGAGAAGCATCTCGGACAACATCATCCTGTGTCAGGAAATTGTTCAAGGCTTTCATCGGAAATCCACTTCCCCTTCTGCCTTGTTGAAGATTGACATTCACAAGGCCTTCGACTCCATTCGATGGGGCTTCATCACCCAAGTCCTTCTTAAGATGTCCTTTCCCCCCTCCTTTGTCAGTTGGATCCACTTCTACATCTCCACCCCTCGTTTCTCCATTCTCCTAAATGGCAGCCCTGTGGGTTACTTCCACTCCTCTGCTGGCATCCGCCAAGGATGCCCCCTCTCCCCCTTCCTCTTTTGTCTCTCCCTTGAGGTCCTCTCTCGTAGTCTTCAGTCTAAAACAGATCTCCACCTCATCTCCCCCATCCATAAATGCAAACCCACCAATCTGACCCATCTTGCTTTCGCGGATGACCTAATGATCTTCTCCAAGGCCATTCCCTCCTCCATTGAGCACATTATGTCCTTCCTCCACTTTTTTCAGGATCTCTCCGGTCTTCGCATCAACCTTCTTAAATCCCAAATCTTCATTGCTGGGGTTTCTGACTCGACCAAAGCGGCTCTCCCCACCATCACTGGCTTCCCCATTGCCACCTTACCTATCTGTTACCTTGGCCTGCCCCTCATCCTAGCCAGACTAACTGCTCACCACTGTAACCCCATCCTTGACCTTCTCCGCAAGAGACTCCAGCTTTGGAAAGCCAAGCTTTTATCCTATGCAGGTCGCCTCGAGCTCATCAGATCAGTTCTCCAGTCTTGCTATATCTTTGGAGTGGTGTTTTTGGCCTCCCAAAGGCTACTATCAAGGCTGCCGAATCCATTGTGTGCTTTCCTTTGGAAAGGTGTGGACTCTGCCAGGTTCCTTCACCCTAAGAGCTGGTCCTCTATTTGTCTTTCCAGAGCTGAAGGAGGTCTGGGTCTCAGAAGGATCAAAGATGTCAATCTTGCTGGCTCCATTAAGCTGGTTTGGAAGCTTCTCTCCAACAAGTCTAGTATCTAGACTTCCTGGGTGTATGCGGGGCCTCTACGTAGAGAATCTATTTGGACTGTCAGCTCTAGCCCAAACTCCTCCTGGATTTGGCTCAAAATTCTTCAAGTGAGGCACATTGCCAAGGCAGCTATTTCTTGCAGGATTGACGATGGGGTGCAAACCTATCTTTGGCTTGAGAATTGGCATCCCTTAGGTGTCCTGGCCTCTTTAGTCAGCCGCCTTGTCATCTACGATTCCGGCTTGGACAGACTTACCTCAGTGGCTTCCATCATCACCAATGGCTCTTGGTCCCCTCCCACATCTCCCCCCCCCCTCGCTGACCTTTGGAGCTCCCTTCCCCCTATTCCTCCTGGACATCGAGGCAGAGGGGACACCATATTATGGCTTCCCTCCACCACAGGCACTTTCAGCTCCCGCTCTGCTTGGGATATGGTTAGACATAGAGGGACACCTTGTCCTTGGCAAAAAGTGGTTTGGTACAAAGGCCACATCCCTAGGCAGAGCTTCACTGCTTGGCGTGCTCCAGCAAATTGTCTCCCAACTTAGGCCTTTCTCATTCACCGCAACATGCAAGTCTCTCCAAGATGCTGTCTTTGCTGGAATGGGGACGAAGACATAGATCATCTTTTCTTCACTTGTCCCTTTGCAGCCTCCATTTGGAATCGGGTTCTCCGCCATTGCTGGCCTGCTCGTAGAAGACCTCTTCCGCTTTCTCGGGAATGGATTTGGATTCATATGACTTTTGGTGGTAACTCGATTTGTGACTCGGTTGGAAAGCTTGCCTTTTGTGCTACTATATCTCACATTTGGATGGAGCGTAACCTTAGAAGATGAACGTCCAACTCTCGCTCTCTTGACAAGATTTGGAAGGCCATCTTCTTTGACGTTTCATCTAAAGCTAACTCCCTTCCCCTGACTAGTGTGATAGATTCCCCAAGGAACAGACTTATTGTTGTCTCCTGGGGTCTTCCTTCTACTATTTTGCGCTCTACTTAGCCTCGGGCTTCTTGGCCTTCGGGCTTGTATATCCCTTCCCCCGTTTCTTTGCAATTAAATTATTATTCATCCAAAAAAAAAAAAACTGATAATAAGAATTTAAATATTGGAGACACCAACAAATAATCAAACCAGCAGGAACTTCAGAACTAAGAACCCATGGACGGTGAAAGGAATTTTTTTAACTTCCAAAGACTATTCAACCAACGAATTTCTTACATTTTTTAACCAAAAGATTTCGTTATCACAAGGCTTATGATCAGTAGAAATGGAGAAAATTCATATCTCCAGATCAAAACATCAGATCAACATGAAAAGCTGATCGAGTGTACCACTCATATAGAAGAACTCCAACGGCCAGATTCAGAGATACGGGCTAAGACTGGAAATAGAAACTTAAGATCCAAAAAACATAGAAAAGTCCAGATCTTCCAGAACATGTAATCATGATTAGAAGGCACTTTAACTCTGATTAGAGGACAAAACAGAACATGTAATCTTGATTAGAAGGCATATCAGATATCAGGTCTGATAGATAGATAGATAGACCAAGGAGAAGAAAAATAGGCAAACCCATATCTCGCAATCTGATGATCCAATCTGCTTCAGACTCAAATAGAGTGAAGGTCTTAATGGCAGGAAACAACTCCCAAAATTTAATAAAAAACTAATGGACAGACAAGTATAAACTACAGTATAACAGAATTAGCAACTTCATATCTTAATATAGGAGACAGCAGAACTTTCCATTAACCCATCTGATTAGGTTGAAAACTGAACCAAATATACCTCATAGAGCAGAGAATAACTTACAAAGGAAGATAGACATCCAAAGGTTTGATTCCCAGTTATGATGTTTCTTATTGTCAATAGAATACACCGCAAATAGTATGGGCAGAAATCCACCAAATCAACTTGAGGGAGATCAGATTATCAAGATAACAGCAGCCGCAGGTCCTTTAATCATCAACAGGCTTCAAAAAAACTTGTAAAGGAGAGATCTGATGATCACAGTATAAACCAACTTTCATCCTTCATGTTCGGATCTCATGATCATCCAAGAATAGCAACCAAGCAGAAATTTTGTTGCAGAGATGATCAAACTCCTTTGAGGGCTCTCAAAACAGATTTAACTAGGCAAGAAATCTAAGTTAAACCTACTCTGATACCATGTGACAAAATAAACAAGAGAAAGCAATAACAATTAAGGAGAGAAGGAAATCGATGGAAGAAGAAGACTATCGGATAAGAGAAAAAGAGTGTAAACTAATGTAGAGCTAGGAGTCTAGAACCCTAACTCACAATAGGATCATCAGCACTATCAAACAGTAGGCTCAACAGATGTTTCCAGCAACAAAACAATAGAAAATCATCCAAATACCAGGCTTGCAAATGGAGTCCTTGACACACAAGACACTTCAGTACCTGAAGCACACTTCTAAGATATTCTGTCTCAGGGGAACAGAACAGTATGACAGATTACACTATCGGAAGAACAGTGAATCAGTAAAACCCAGAAAAATAACTGATTCCAGATTTAGTAAGTAGGCACCTCGGATGGGGCTGAACTCTCAGTCGAGGGTAGGGATCTTAGTATGGGATCACTCTTCAAATTCTCAGCCCATTCTGATGTCTGGATTAAAAGTTACAAGAGGGTCTCAGAATTAGAAACGAGAAATCCAAAATAGCAACTTACAGTCCACCACCAAGTCCAGCCAAAGGATCAGGCTGTAATCAGCATCAAAGGAGGGCCCTAGGCTGGGTATTATGCTACAAAAATATGGACAACATCTTATGACTTGATCTGGAGTTGCAATGGATCGAAGTCTTCTGCAGGAAATCACGAACAACTAGGGAGCCACAAGGTTGGAATCGACTCTTCAAGGCCTGCTTCAGTTATAACACAACTGAACAATCTTCAATGGCCAACCAGTAGTATCAGCAGTGTAGAACTAGTGCATGATACCTATCAGAAACTTAGTTATTGCAAGAAAATGAAAATAGTAACAAGACAACTTGATGGAGAAAAGAAAAAAGGGAGGGATATGACCAAGGCCTCTCACCTATAGCCTTGGTCTGTCTCTCAAAAACCTAGGTATCACACCTACTCACTGTATCTCACAGCCATGGCATATATCAAACTCTCTTCATTCATTCAAATCGTGGCTGAGCATTAAAGGCTCTTACAAATATAAAGAGCAGTATCCTACTCCTAAAAGGTAAGAAAATATAACCTTCCAAATAAAAGATCCACATATGTAGTGAATCCTGTTTACATAAACAACTAAAAACAGAAATAGAAACTAATAGCTAAAGATCTTCTAGCAGCCTCCTACGGAAGACAAAAGGAGGGGTTCTTAATGGGCCCAAACCTGACCCATCAATTGGGCCTAGTACAAAAACTCAAACTGGTGGACTCAAGGGGCATCATGGCTGGCCCTTTGGGGCCTAAAGACTTGCTGTCTCATGTGGCTTAAGGGCTGGACTTTTGTTCTCTTCTTCCTCCATCAATCTACATCATAAACTCTCGCACAGCCACCAGTACCCACTTTTTTATAATCACTTAAGTACCTCTGAGATTACAAATGTACCCTTGATCTATGTATTTCTTCACATAAACCTCAAAACAGTAACATAAAAATACTGAAGTATCCCTATTGTTAGAAGTTATCGATTACGGGGTTCACAACACTGTTCACGTGAACAGTATTGTGAACAGTATGCAAGGCACTGATCATGTAAACAGTAACTTGTGAACAGTAAATTTACTATTTATGATGTATTTCCTTTTATACCCTTAATAGGGTTATGTCTTATTATATATTGAATGAAATGGGAGTCTCAACACAAGGTTGTGACTCCCAAGTTACAGCTCTCTCTCTTCTCTCTTCTCTTCTCTTCTCTTCTCTTCTCTTCTTCTTCTTTTCCTTTACTATTTACACCTATGATAGACAACATCTAATAAACATTGACCATAACTAATAAACACTAATAACCAGCAACTTTAACACAGTATTCTAAACAAAAAATATAGATTATACGGTTAAAATCATTTGATAAAATTCTACATTTTAGAGCTTTAGAATGTTCTTAGTTGCAACTCATTTAGTGCTAATTTATGATCCTTTGTACAGAAGACATGTCCCCAAAAAAGGGCCCCCCACAGGTCTCCACTCTCCAACTCCTGCATTCAAGTCACTCCAAGAACATTAATACAAGTCTGCAATTACGTAAAGCATAACTATAAGCAGGGCAGAGAAAACAACATAGTTATCAAGGAGACGAGGCGACCACGGCGTTGGAGAGGGTCTAAAATCAAGGCGGCAAGGCGACCAAGGAGCCAGGATGCCTTGGCGACGCCTTGATAACTATGGAAAACAATGCCAAGTCAAGATTGAGATGAGATTGAAAAATTATAACGTAGCGGAAAATGTAAATTTAGAAGCATCTAAATTCGCTTAGAAAGACAGGCATATTTTTTGGTGCATGATTTTGTGTGTGTGTGTGTGTGTGTGTGTGTGAGAGAGAGAGAGAGAGAGACAGAGAGAGACCACAAGATGAAAACTCACATATCGCAAAATCTAACTGGGCCAAACCCCTGAGAATTAAATACTATAGCAGGGCCTAGAGCCTGCATTTGTTACAGGGGTATGGATATCAATTTTTCCATCTACAAAAAACACTTTCGATTCTAATATTGACAAGAAAAAGAAATGGCTATGCTGTTGGAAACCTTGAACTTGAAATATTGAAAAAATTCACAACGTTCTCCTCCAGATTCTCTTCTGTTTCTGGATTAGTGAAATTTTCTACTAATTACACCAAGCGAAAGTGAAAGTGAAAATTTAAACCCAAAAAAAAAAAAATGAAAGCTAATGCAAATCCATGAATTTCAAATCTCACTAAATAAGAAATAGAAAGACTTACCATCTAACCACTCATTTTCCCCCTGAGGAGGCAACGGAGGCAATTCTTTCTCCAGAAGTTCAGTCGCAGACGGACGATCTGATGGACTTGGAGACATTAAGCGCCACAATAAGGATGCTTGCTCAGGAAATTCAGCTTCCCAAGTAGAAGGTAGTGCTCCATTTTGTTTCAGATCAGAAAGAACAATCTGTCTTTCCATCGCTGTCCCAAAAGGGTGCCACAGCTCAAAGAATACAACTCCTAAGCTGTACATGTCAACCTGTAAAGAAATAAACTTCAGTGTAACAAATCTATAGCCAATCAACAAAGAAAAGACAAAATCATAGATGTGTGAAAATAAATTAAAAACATCTGAGAGATAGAATAGAAAGAAATGCAGTAGTTATTAGCCACAAAATCCACAAAAAACCTTTTCATCAATTTTTGGCCACCCTTGCTCAATTTCAGGAGCAGTGTAGAAATAGGTGCCCACTCGACCAGTTCCATCCACTGAAACTCCAACTGTATCAGGTGGGAAAAGTGGATCATGGTCAACCTGCTCCAGCTTCAAGAATTTTGCTGCAAAAGGAACATTTGACAAAAAAAAATGAAATTAAATTCCCTCACAGGAGATAAAACAAGAGTAGGATCTGATCAACACGGAGGCAATTTGAATGAGGATTGGAAAAAAAAATTCTCACCGACCCAGATTAATGTGATGCCAACATCTATCAAAAAATTTAAAAAAATCAATTAAAAAATAAAAACTTCCTTATGTTTTGAAAGAAGAGAATACTCAATAAACAGGTTGATGACTTTCTTGGCAATACTATCAGAACATGTTAGTGAAGGGGCCCACAGCATATGAGATGCATAATGTTTACTTGCCCCACTGCAAGGCAGAGTTGGAGGAGTACATTTAGGGGCTGAAACCAATGTAGGAGCATTATGGAGTGACTGTGATGTGTGATGATTGGACATTTGGACTGGACCCACTAGACAGTCCAACATCTACTTAAAGGTATATTGTGATGGGAGGAATGTATTCAACAAGTCAGTTGATGCATCCAAGGAAAAGAAGGACACAAAGCAATTTACAAGCTGTTGAAGGAGGTGGCAAAGGATGTGGGGTTGGAGAATGGGGTACAGGTTGTCACTAACAATGGGAGTAATTTTAAGAAGGCAGGGTAAAAATTAATGAACAATCCCAGGTACCGAATCTTCTGGACTCCATGTGCAACCCACTACATCGATCTCATGTTGAAGGACATGGAGAATCTGAAGATTGTGAAAGAGGTCGTAGAGACGGCAAGACAAGTGACCACCTTCGCCTACAATCATGGATTTGCCCTTCACTTGTTGAGGAGCAAGTGTGGTGGTAACTTGGTGAGGCCAGAGCTAACAAGCTTCGCAACAAACTGGATGGCTCTGAAGAGCTTTGAGAAAAAGAAGCGCGGGCTTAGGTCAATGCTTCTTTCAAAGGATTGGTTTGATTGGAAGGGGTCTAGTTTTGGTGGAGGTCGGGCAGCCCAGGCCAGCATTGCCGGTGACAAGTTCTAGGATGACCTGCAGAAGGTCGTAAAGATTTTAGACATAGTCGTCACCATGTTGAGAATGGTGGACTCACAAAAGAAGCCCACCTTACCACACTTGTGGGCAGCTATTGACATAGTGAAGATGTAGTTAGAGATAATGTACAAAAGGGGTAACACAAGGTTCATTTCCACTATCAAGGATCGCTAGGAGAGGCAGCTCATGCATCCACTACATAAGGCTGGTGAATTTTTACTTTATTCACCTCAATTCAACTTATGAATTTGGCATTAGTTTATTATTGTGGTACTTTGCATTGTTTTCAGCATCTATCTGAATCCGAAGTACCAATACAAGCATAGACATGCGATGAGATAAGATTTGAAAGAAGCAGTTCACATAGTGGTGGAAAGGCTTGAGCCAAATCCAAATACTCAGTTGGTTATCGATCAAGAGGTAAGAGTAGGGAATTGTTTGGTAGTTAAGAACGTATACAATTATAAATTTCGTATTGACGCTAACACTAATACTAAACACTGAAATGGATATAGATGAAAGGATTCAGGGATGGCACGGGGAGTTTCGGTTGGACAATGGTTGTTGCAGCTTGAGATGACACTACTGCTAGTTTTTTTTTTTTGGTGATAGACACTACTGCTAGTTGGTCCAATCACCTTAGTCTTTTCATTCATATTTAAGTATGAATCATCATTTACCATCACCTACCAATACTCTATAATGCTCTTATGCAGCTGAATTGTGATTGCAATATGGAAGCAATTCACCCAACTTGACCAAGATAGCAATTTAAGTGCTTTCCCAAACACATTCTGCCACTGGGTGCGAACGCAACTGGAGTACATTCAATCTCATACACTCCAAGAGGCAGAATCGATTGGCTGCTAATCGGCTTGAGGACTTGGTCTATGTACACTATAATATGAGATTGTGAGAGGAGCACATACGCCTTGGCATGGAGAACAATACAAGCCCAATTGAGTTGGCCGAAATCTTCCAGGTGGAAGACGATGAGGATCCACTTTATGAGTGGGTCAGGGATCAAGATGAGCCTGTGTTAGATGAGGCTGAGAGTCAGCCCAATAGTGAGATTGCTTCACAGATGGGTGCTGACATGAAGGAGTTTATGGCAGCAGAGGGCAGAGTTTACTCACAAATCCAATGTCTATTTGAGGCCTACCCTGGGAGTGGTGGAGATGATGAGGAAGACGAGTGGCCTCGTTCCTCGGACGCCACTCATATACCTTCCTCAACTCAAGGCCATGATGGTGGTGATAACGATGACGGTGGTAGTGGTGGGGGGTACGATGATGGTGATAGATTAGCAACCTTACGCGAGAACCAGATGATTTGGGATCCGAAGCTAGTGCTAGAGCTAGAGCCACAATGATTCACAAGGAAGACTCAGTTCACTCATGCCATGCAGGATGAGGATCACGGTGCACGTACCGAGGGAGGCTATTCTCGAGGTCCACGCAGGCGGTTTAGACCTGATGAGGAGGCAACTAGGATGGGCATAGATATATCGAGCTTGTTTAGTACAATGGAAGCCATGAGTTTAGGGGAGTATAGAGGAATTGAGCATTGGAGCGCGCCATCCTTCGTAAAAGAGAGTCCCAGTCTAGCACATCATGGTGATAATGGCTCTGAGAGTGTTGGATCAGCATCACATGTTGGGTATGGACCGTATGGTAGATATGTTGGTGGACCATCCTTCAAGAGCACTAGTTTGTTTGGATATAGTGGTGTACATGGTGGACCTTCTGCTTCATTTGGATATAGAGGTGGCGATCTTCTGCTTCATTTGGATATAAAGGTGGGTCAGGTGTTAGGTCATCTTTTGTCAACAGCATCTTCAAGCATCCGGCTCAACCATGTGTGTCGGCTCCACCTTCTTTCAGTCTTAATGAGCCATTCCCTCGGTTCGGATATCTCGGACATGTTGATGATGGGGCTTATAGGTGGCCAATAATAGATTATCAAAACAATTGGGCCCAAAAATGTCATGGGATACATATGTGTCACATTCCAAGGAACGACTGCTGCTCGTGGTTAGACTCGCTAAGAAACTCCTTGTGGAATTGAGTGGTGAGTGTTGATCATGTATGTATGTTTTTCCATTCTAATGTATGTTTGGATTGTTTTAATGGCTTATTTTTATTTCTAGTAGTTTATCAATATGTTGACTTAGTGTTTATAATAAAGCTAGTGTACAAGATCATTCAGCATGCACTAACAAACTTGGGTTAAAACCAAAAGTATCATTTTGAGTATTCTTTTTGTGAAACTAATTAATGGATTGTGCTTATAATGTAAAAAATAGGCAGCACAGAAAAAACCAAGTCAAAAAACAACTTTCTGGATCTCGAAACCAAAGTTTCGAGTTGGCCCGGAAAAGGTACCAAGTTTCGACCGAGATGTGGTCGAAACCTACCATATCTCGGTTTTGGGGCTGACCAAAATCGGCCTCGAAACCGAGATTCCGGACCTTGGTAGAGGCTAGGAATATGAAATGAGTTAGTTCAATATCTTTATTTTTTATTTTTTTTTGTTTAGTTTTTTTTTTCTTTTTGGGATGCATAAGAAGTCATTACCAAAGAACATAGTTGTTGGAAGAATCGTAGGTTAGAAAAGAGAGAATGAGAGAAAATACTAACCTATATTCATTGATAGGTAAGCCCCTCTATTTATAATAGAGGGGAAAATACAAAGGGACTGAAATAGGCGATGTGAGACTAAAACCCACATAACCGACTGTAGACATAATTACCCTTAACTAACTGTCTCTATAAGAGCAGTGACTTAAACCTAAAAACATAGGAATTAAACTACCCCAAAAGGAGCAGAATACCCCCACGGTATTCTGGATTACATATTCCAACACTGCCCCTCAAGCTGGATTATACGAATAAGTAAAGAAAGAAGATCCAGCTTGAACTAATAAGAAAAAAACTCCATAATAATGCTAACACTCCCCCTCAAGTCGGCGCATACAAGGCACTAATGCCCAACTTGAACAAAAAAGGAAAAAACTAAGTTGTAGCAGAATCCAGCTTCAAGACGAATGCAGCTCCCAAATAAACCTTCAAGAACTTGAAAAAAATAGGTCTTCAAAACCTGGGCAGACTTGATCAGCAAACTTTCACCAATCTTTAACAGCTGTCCAGTGATGAATCTCTGACTGATAATCTTGAAGATAAGCAACTAAGGCAGCAAGCAGCGGAAACAAACAAATCAGGCAGCAGAAATGATCAACCCAACTGTAGAACCTCATATAGGCAGGCAATAATCAAACAACTTCAATACACTTCATCTCCCCCTTACGGAAATAATGAAGGATACCCAATAGCAATGATGGAGAAGACTGATCTTTTATATTTTATACCAAAATTCCTGCAAGTTCTGCTTTCTGCAATGGCTGCAGGTGTAGTATACATAATCCCCCCTCACGTGTAGTAATACACGTGGACAGATAACGGAGATGATGTAAGAAACAATGCAAAAGTATAATATTTCAGAATTTTCCAAAAGGTGCTAAGGGTATTGGAAAAGGAAGAAATGGCTATGTAGAGAATACCATAATTTCCAAAGTGGTTATGGGTATATGCCAAAGGTATTGTGTGGGAGGTGGTGAAGTGAAAAAAAAGTTGTGGGATAAAGAACCATGGACAAAAAACAATGCAACACAGTAATCATCAACCTTCTTTAATCGATCAAACTAATACCAAAAACACCAATGTCCAATGATCAGATCTGAATAATAGAAAACAAGTCTGATTTTTAGAAGGAGAAGGCACCATTCTTCTAAATTTGATCGAGCTTCACACAAGGAAGAACCAGTGTGCAAAATTCCAAACTATAAACTCCCATACACTAAATAGAACTAATGAAGATATCCGGGCAGAATTGATGTAATAAGCTTCAACAAAAAACTTGGATCAGATCTGAATCAGTGACCAATGCTAGCATCAAGCTCCAAAGTAAGTTGGATATGAACCAGCAGAAAAAACTTCACACAACTAAATAGGTTCGTAGTTGCAACCAATAACCATGGAACACACTGTTGTAATCCCAAATAAGCTGATCTCCAGGGTAGTAGATACGAGCATGGTTTAAAGTATCGACCAATACGATAAGGACCGATACGTATCGGTATCGGTCGATACCGATACGATACATACCCATACATCTTTTTTTTTAAAATGAACTGTCTCGAATTGTATCGAAATGTATCGACCGATACAGGCCGATACGATACGATACAACCGATACGTATCGATACCATCGATACGTCCAGTAAAGGGTTCAGTGGGTGGTTTAATACATATCGATATGTATCGACCCGTATCGGCCGATACGGCTCAATACATATTGATACATCACCGATACGTACCGATCGGCACCGATACATATCGACACGTACCGATACCATCGATACATTCCCTAAAAAAGCCATTTTCACTCACAAACTTGATACAATTCATAATCTAACGAAAAAATGAAGGAAAACTCTCAACCAAGAGTCTAAAATCTTGCATTTAATCTTGGTTTTTCACACTTTTAAACTAAAAAACGAATCAAGGAGTGCTACAACATCATCCTTTACATCATCCAATACTCTTCATGGCTATATACGATTACAACATGTGAGAAACTTCATCTTTTACAACAATTTCGATTTAATGCACTTGTTTCGTTATACTTGATTCACCATTTTAGTTTTATGCATGATAGTTATTATATATTGCTTATTTATATTGTTTTTTGTTCCAAAAATATATTTTCATGTGTATCTTGACCATTTCTATGCGTATTTGTATTATTCGATACGTATCTCTGAAACGATACGATACATCTCTTAAAATCACCCGACCAATACGATACCCGATACCGATACTTTAAACCTTGGATACGAGTCTTCAACAATGAAAGAAATTCGATCTCCAATAATAGGATACTCAGTCTCAATAATAGGGCAGCAGTAGTCCTCATAAAGGTAGCAGTAACATGTCAACCAATCATGCTTACAGAAGCCAATCAATAGAACCAGCAAGGTATGTACTAAAGCTCAATAGAACCAGCAAGTATAAGATAAATAACTCAACAGATCCCTAGGTAGTTGAAGCAACCAGCCACATAGGAACAAGTAAAAGAATAGGTTGATAAATGATGAAATCGAGCCATAAGTGTGAACCTGAATTTGTTCAAAATAATTCGATGAATGATGCTGACACTTGGGCTGAATCTCCTCCGATATGTATAAGACTCTCCTCAAAAAATTAGCTTGATAGAACAGCCCAAACCCTAAAATCGATTATTGTCAAGGTTTTAGAAAACCCTGAAATTGAAATCGATTTAGGGAAAGGGGACTTCAATTGCTGATGTAGACTTGCAATAGATGCTGATCAAGACCGCTAGAATGGAACCTCCAAGGTGAACAATCAATCTCTAGTAAGAGTGAGACATGATCTTCAAAGGAGAGAGCTTCCAAAAAAATCGAAGAAGAATAGGGAAGCAACCATTACAGTAAAATAGACCTTCTTCAACCCGTGTATGGATGTAGGAGAGTTCTCTTTTAATGTTAGAACCACCTCCAAAGCACTTCAACAGCAGCAAACATCCCTATCCCAAGTCGATTTTTATCAGGGTTTTGGAAAACCCTAAAAAGCTGAGATCGATTGGGGTAGGTGTCTTCAAAAAAGTAGGATAAGTGCAGTATTGAGGTTGATTGGTCCTTGAAGTGGAAGTAATCAGCCCTCCAAAAATCAGCAAAAGCTGAAACCTGTAACCTTCAATTCGATTGGAGTCTGGGTTTTGTCAGGGTTTCGTGACAGGTAACCAAATTAGAAGGTTAAGGATGCTTTGCTTTAGAAACTAATCCAGCCATCAGAAAGGGTCCAAATTCAGGACGACTAGGGCATATAGTAGTAGGGAATCACCCCCAAAAAATCAGCTGCATCTGAAAAGGAAAACCCCAAAATCGATTGGTTGACAAGTTGGGATCGATTTGGGTATGGAGGCTGGATAGGTTAATGAAAGATGGAGAAAAAGAAAGAATGGAAGAAGGACAATGGAATAGGGTAGAAAGGGACTGGAAAAGGGTGCATAGGAGTCTCCAACAAGGGAGGATCAGCCATCTTTAGTGATAGAAATCAGATCTCCAAAAAATTATGGAAAGCCCCAAATCGTAAAGATGGTTCCAGCAGAATTTTAATGAAAAAAAAAATCGATAGAATGGAGGAAGGTAGCAACTAAATCATTGATTAAGGTTTTTACCTCATTAGTGTTGCCCCCTTACAAGGATAAGAAGAAGAAAACCAAAGGAAGGAGAAGCCGAGAAAGAGAGAAGAAGGGAGAAGTCGATTGATTGAAGGTGGTCTTGTTCTTTCTTTCTAACTCGATCAGACCAGCTCTGATACCATGTTGGAAGAATCGTAGGTCAGAAAAGAGAGAATGAGAGAAATACTAACCTATATTTATTGATAGGTAAGCCCTGGGAAAATACAAAGGGACTGAAATAGGCGATGTGGGACTAAAACCCACATAGCCGACTGTAGACATAATTACCCCTAACTAACTGTCTCTATAAGAGCAGTGACTTAAACCTAATAACATAGGAATTAAACTACCCAAAAAGGACCAGAATACCCCCACGGTATTCTGTATTACATATTCCAACACTCCCCCTCAAGCTGGATTATACAAATAAGTACAGAAAGAAGATCCAACTTGAACTAATAAGAAAAAAACTCCATAATAATGCTAAAACGTCCACGTGTACTAGATGTCCAGGTGCCTTGGTCACCAAGTTGGTGCCGCCTTGATTTCTTACCCTCTCCAACTCCTTGGGTCACCTAGATGCCGTGACAACTATACTAAAGAAGAGAAAAAGAAAATACAACAAGAAACAAAACCCAGCCTTTACAAAGAGTGGGGAGAAGAGACATGGGCTAGTAAGATAGAAGGGGGGAAAACCTCAAGAGTTTACAATAAGCCTATTTCTGGGAGAATCAATATAACGATCAGGAGAACCCGAAATCTTGGACTTGACTTCAAAGAGGATAGAGTTTCAGATTTGATGGTACGATCTAGCTTTTAAGGTCCACCTTCTATGGTTGCACTCAAGCCAAATGTGGGAGATGGCTGCACCAAAAGCTAATTTACCCGCCATGTCACAGCAAGATTTTCCAAATAAGGACATGTCAACCCAGATCCATCCTTTGTCGAAGAGCAAAATTCTCCTTCTCCCAGGCCAGCACTTGTCTAGCAAACCAAGCCAAATTGCCAAAGAAAAGGTGATCCACATCTTCAGGAGCATTCCAACAAAGGCAACATTGGGGAGAGACTGGACTATGACGGCTAATAAGGAAGCACTGGATGGGGAGGCAGTGGGAGAAGACACTCCAAACTATGAAACTATGACGAGGGATGTAGCTCGTAAACCAGACCAAATGATGCCAAAGTTCGGTGCTACCACGGGGCCTAATGATCATAGTTGTCAAGACGGCAAGGTAACCCAAGGCAGTGGAGGGGTGTCTAAGCGCTTAGGCGACCAAGGCACCCCCAAGTGTTATTTCCTCCCTTCTCTAACATTATTTAGTATGTTACAATACTTTAGTATGCTACAATATATACCTTATATCATCAAAAATCAACATTAAGCCTCCTCAAGTCATCAAAAATCAACATTATGCCTCCTCAAGTCATCAAAAATCAACATTATGCCTCCTCAAGTCATCAAAAATCAACATTAAGCCACCTCAAGTAATCAAAAATGAACATTAAGCCACATCAAGTCATCAAAAATCAACATTAAGTCACGTCAAGTCATCAAAAATAAACATTAAGTCATATCAAGTCATCAAAAATCAACATTATGTCATATCAAGTCATCAAAAATCAACATAGAACTAGAAGAAATAAGAACTGGAAAAGCAAGCTATTGGAAGTTTGAAACATAAAACATACATTTGGTTTATACTAGTCTCACATTTGGTTTATTTTGTTCTTAGAAAATATGATTTTATCTATAAGTAATTATATTACTCTCGATTTAGAGAAATGTTCTTGTTCTTTAAAAAGTTTGACTAGTCAAATGATTTTATTTTTGCATAAGACTTTTAGTATTAGGTAGAGCACAAAACCAGCTTTCCAACAAATCCAAATTGCACAACTCTGATTTATATTGAAGAAATTACGTTCCGGTCAAACCTTATGCTTGTCCAGAGAAGTTCATAGATACCTTGTGCCATTGCTCTAAATTATGCTTCAGCACTGGATCGAGCAACCACTGCTTGTTTCTTGCTTCTCCACGTAGTTAAATTACCTCCAATAAAGGCACAATATCCAAACGTTGACTTTCTATCATCAGGGCCGTCTGCCCAATCTGCATCAGTATAGGCCTCTATCTGAAGATGACTAACTATGAGGAGAATACAAGATTCCTTTTCCAAGAGATGACTTTAGGTACCTTAGAATTCTGTATGCTGCCTCTAAGTGAGAGGAGCGAAGTCATGCATAAACTGACTCAAGACACTCACGGCAAATGCTATGTCTAGTCGGGTATGGGAGAGATATATCAATCGACTGACTAATTTCTGATAGCTATCCCTATCCACAGGGTCACCTTCCTTACTCTTCAAGTGTGTGTGTTGGGCTCTAGAGGGATATCAGTTGGTTTACAACCAAGCATCCATGTATCACTCAATAGGTCAAGAATATATTTTCTCTGGGAAAGAGATATACCCTTGGCTGAATAGGCAACCTCAATTCCCAAGAAATATCGTAATCTTCCCAAATCTTTGACTTTAAATTCTGTACCCAGATAATTCTTCAACTTCTGAATTTCTTGTGCATCACTACCAGTGATCACTATGTCATCCACATAGACAATCAAAATTGGTGATATGCTGCCCCACCGTTTTAACAAACAATGTATGATCAGCATTGCTTTGCTTATAGCCATTAGCAACCATGGCTTTATGGAAGCGACCAAACCAAGCCCTTGGTGATTGCTTTAGGCCATATAAGGCCTTCTTCAACTTGCATACCTTTCCCTGAGTCTCTGGAGTAGCAAAACCAGGAGGTATCTCCATATAAACATCTTCTTTCAATTCTTCATGCAAGAAGGCATTCTTGAATCAAGCTGTTAGAGATCCTAGCCTTGATTTACACCATAATAAATAATGACTCCTATCGTATTCATCTTTGCCACATGAGCAAAGGTCTCTTGACAGTCGATTTCATGGGTTTGGGTGAACCCTTTCGCGACCAATCTTGCCTTGTATCTCTCTACTAACCCATCTGATTTGTGCTTCACAACAAAGACCCAATTGCAGCCTACGGGTTTCTTCCCTGGTGGAACAGTCACCAAATCCCAGGTTTTATTTTTTTCTAGGGCATACATTTCTTCATTCATCGCTTTTCTTTCCACTTCTGTTCGGCTATTCCTTCCTTTCAATTGTTAGGGATAGTAACAGAGGACGACGAAAAAATAAAGGCATGGAATGAAGGAGTTAGAGAGTTATAAAACACAAAATTGAAAATTGGGTGGTGAACATGTGAAAACCATAGTAAATTTAAACTTTGGAACTTGTGCGATTTCAGGTTCCAATTTTGTGTCCATGGTTGCCTCGATGCTATGGGCTGCAACTGTCGAGGATGTAGATCAGTCACTCGACACACCTATGAAAGATTCCAGGGAATCTTCCCAACTTGCTCTTTTGGAGTGAGAGGACCCTGATGGAACCCCACACCAAAGTTATCCGTGTCGGATCTACTGGCTGGACAGCATGCAGAACCTCTCCATCAATTAAACCTATTGTAAGTACGATTTGCTTTTATTTTATAATGTATTGTATTGACCAATTAGGGTTTATAGGGGCAATTTAATAAATTACCTCTGTGGGACCCATATCCCTAGTGGAGAATCCTATTTCCAGTAGTTACCCGTACTTGGATTACCCCTGATGTCATATGACATCATTTTACAGTTAAAAGAACTAGTTAAGTAAAAATTTCTAATTAGAATCACTTTTAGGAATTTAATTAGAAAATCAAATTTTGCTTACTAAGGCAAACAAGCCTTAGTTAACTAACTATATAAAGAAAAACATATCTACTATTCACTATTCCTAAAACTAAAGGGAGCAAAACCGATCCAGCCTAAGAGAGCCTTAGAGAAGCTTATAGAAAGAAGGAGAAAAGAGAAGAAGAAGAAGAAGGGAGAAGTGAATCTTACCTTGGGGCTTTGATTCTCTACTTGGAATTGGAGCTTGGGAGTGCAATTGGAGTTCTTCCTGCACAAACTGAGACTGCATTCACACTGTTGCTGCTGCTGTACTCAGGTAAGCAAGGATTCATGGCTGTTCCCATCTCTTTCTTCTCTAATCCTAAGTCTTAACCATGCCTAAACCAAATTCTGCCATTAAAGCTTATAAACCAAGTTTAAAAAATAAAAATTCTGCTTATAATAGACTGTTTTAGGTCAATTATGGTTCAGATATACTTGAAACCTCATGGCTGTTCCCCTATTGAACCCAATTTCTGGTTCTATTGACTAAATTATAGACCCTAAAACAGTTAATTTGAGTTTATTTGTTAAAACCCCCAAATTGAGATTAGTTTTTTAAATTAAACTATTAAATTGGATTGACCCACCTTAGAATAGGGTTAGAACATCAAATTGGACCTATGCATGTAAGGATCCAAGGTCTATCAACAAAACCCCCAAATCTGCCCCTTCAATCGGATTCAGTTGCAAGTTTGCAACCGGTTGACCGATTGGTCTGGCCCCTGAATCCGGTTCAACCTTTTTGGACCAAAATGCCCCCCTAGTACTTTGGTTTGACCCTGGCTTATTTCCTGACCCTAATAAATGATATTTTCTATTATTTTAGGACTGTTTTTGCCTGTTCTTAACTGTTCTGGTCTGGGTTGCTGGAGTTATACTACCCTAGGCTAGTCAATCACATCAAGTATGGGAAGTTGACTTAATTTATGTGTGTTTATTGCTTTAATTACTTCTTGTTCAGTATGCCATGTCATGCATGATGATTACTACTCAGATCATGTAGTTTATTAGCTTTATATTCTTTGCACTAGACTGCATGTGAATTAGGATGCATTGGCATGCTGCATTGCCTTGATATTTACTTGAAATTGTATAAATGATATTAATGATGCACTGAATACTTTACAATTGATCTGTACATACATGTGCCATCATGATAGACTGCATTGGGTTAGGATATTTCATTACCCAGTACTACGTCCCTTACCAACAGGGGAAGAGGTGTTGGATAACCCGTGGTAGGTCCGAAGGGTAAATTCCGGAATGCCATCACTGTCCCATGTTAGCGTGTGTACTCCGTTGTGGGAACAAACAGTAGGGTTAGTCACTGCGGGTCCGTTAGCGTCAGATGTATGATGCCTGAGCTGCCAAGTCTCCACCGTAGTAGAATGCTTTCGCTCAGGTGACCGACGTCTGGTTATGTGTTTCCGGGACCGAGGCTAGTATTCTATTACAGTAGTACTTATACCTCATATGACTTAGTATCCATGTTAGGAGCATGTTTGCTTAGGACATTCATTATGGATTGTTGTGTTATGTTTGCATGCATTTCCTTACTGGGCTCAGTGGAGCTCACCCCTATGGTTAACCTTATTTTTCAGATGATACTGCTGTTTCTGGTGCTTCTGTGGGAGTCTCTTCTACACAAGACTCTCCTTCAGCTTATGGAGTTGACACTCCTCTGGTGGTGGAGCACGATGCTCCGTGCTCGTGCGACGATTGCGCATTCTCCTGAGTGACTGCTAGATCAGGCTTCTTCCTCCCTTTCTGTTATACACTTTTGTATAGTTTATTGTAGATAAATCTTTTGTTCTAGTTTTCTGCGGTATGGAGCAAACACTGTAACTCAGTTCTTTCATATATATATATATCACAGTTGTTATCACTAGTTCTTCCATTATTACTGCTTTAATTATATATTTAATTGCTTCCATTGCATTTAAATTCTGTATTTGTGAATGTGATTGCGAATAGAGTACTGTACTTGCGATCCTGGTGGGTTGGTTGGATGTGAGAGACATCCAGTCACACTTGGCCCTTATAAACCGGGCCGGGGTATGACAGTACAACTCCACCTTTGATTTTCGAAAAGCAATGGGTGAATCAAGACTAGGATCAAGAATAAGCTTACCAGAGAGAAGACTAGGGGTAGGACTTGGAGCCGGTACTGATTGTGTGGGAGCAGCGGTGATAGTCTCTTTAAGCCAAGTTCCACGAGGAGGGAAATTTAGTCAACGAGAGAAGGTCTTCAATTCTTTCAATTCTCCAGACTTCCCCTGGACTATAGGTTGCACACGTTGTTGCTCACTTTGTCCTTGCTCTTGTTCCTGACTGGTAATCCCACCTCTAATTCAACAAATACATCCTCTATGGTGGGAATATTTACATCCAGAGGAGCAATCAAAGGTACCGCTTCATCTTAGAATCCCCCCTGGAGAGGTACCGACGGTGCAAAGTAGGCCTCCAACTCTCGAAAAACCACATCCATGGTCACAAACAATTTACTAGTAGGAGGATTATAGCACTTATACCCCTTCTGGGTAGCTGAATATCCTAGAAAAATGCACCAAAGACCTTTGGTCGAACTTGCCATGAGCATAGTGATTTCTGGCAAACACCACACAACCAAAAAACCTTTGGAGGAACAATAAACATGGAGGATCCCAGGATAATGTCCAAAGGGCAGTGACCAGCTAAGACTCTAGAAGGGAGCCGATTGATAAGATAAGTACTGCAAGAATTGCATCCCCCCCCCCCCCCCAAAAAAACATGGAGGAACAGCCATAGTACACATAAGGGAGCGAGCTACCTCTAACAAATGCCGATTCTTTCGTTCAGCAACTCCATTCTGAGCAGGAGTGTCCACGTAAGATTTCTGACGAATAATGCCATGAGAATCTAAATAGGTGCGAAAAGCACCATCCATGTATTCCTTGCCATTGTCAAACCATAAAATCTTCACCTTGGCATCAAATTGAGTTTGAACCATCATATGAAATAAAGTGAAACAAGTAAGACCATCAATCTTGTTGTGCATCAAGTAAACCCAAGTAGTGCGACTGTAACAATCAATAAAGGTGACAAACCATCGGAATCCAAAAGTAGAAACACACCGGGCAGGGCCCAACACATCAAAATGTATTAAACTAAAAGGAGTCGCACTTCTACCATCAGAAACAGGATAAACATTCCAAGTTTCCTTTGCCAAAGTGCAAGCATCACAAGAAAAATTATTGGGATTACATTTTTGAATAAACTAGGAAATAGAACGGATAAAATACTCAAGGGTGGATGTCCCAAACGGTGATACCATTTATTAATTAAAGTAATGCAGAGGTAGAAACAGAAGACAAATCCTGAGATGCCAAAGTTGTCGGCGAACTATCAACCACGTACAAACCACCAACCACTTTACCACATGCAATCGTACGACACGTGATCAAGTCTTGGAACAAACAATGGTTTGGAAAAAAATGTCACTTTGCAATTGAAGTCCCTAGTTAAACTACTAATGGATAACAAATTAGTAGAAAACTTAGGTACATGTAACACAGAGGAAAGAAAAAGAGAAAATGTGCACTGAACAGATCCCTTGCCCAAGATGGGAGAAAGAGACCCATCAGCCACACAAACCTTATTATGACCAGATAAAGGAGAATATTGGAAAAAAAGAGAGGAAGAACTTGTCATATGGTCGGTTGAACCAAAGTCAATAACCCAAGAGTCGGGTATGACCAAGGTGCAATTCTCACCAAATGAAATACCTGTGGAAGGGTTGGTAAAAGGGTCGGAAGGCAGGGAAACAGCCGAACCAGCCAATGAAGGAGACATGGATGATGAAGAAGTATCCAAACGAGTCATCATGTTCCGAAGGTATTGTATTTCCTCTACTACCTGTGAAGGCTATGATAGAGATTGTTCAGTAGGCTGCTCTTCAATAGATGCCTGATTTGCACGAGCAATGTTGGAACGATTCGATCCACCCCTCCCACGCCCACGAGTATATACAGGGCGATCATGAAGCTTCCAACAGCGGTCCTTGGTATGCCAGTCCTTCCCACAAAAGTCACTTAATAGGGGGGTGATCACTGGCCACACGATCACCACCATTACCACGGGATGAGTTCCCACGAGAAGTAGACTGGGAGCCAGAGAGGAGCAGATCGCTCCTGAGTGATGGGATGAACCATGGCCGTACGCCTACTGTATTCAATCGCAATAATCGAATAGGCTTGCTCAAGAGAGGGTAGAGGGTCATGATTCAGTACATGTGCCCAGATCTGATCAAACTCAATATTCAGACCAGCAAGAAAATCAAAGACCCGTAAACCATCTTCCCACTTTCAGAACGCAATGATGCCAACATCACAGCTTGCAGTGAAGGTCCCCAAAAAATCAAATTGTTGCCACATAGTGCACATCTTATTATAGTATTGAGAGAGAGACAACTCCAACTACTCTATTGAGTGAATTTTCTGACGGAGTTCATAATATTAGGCGGCATTTCCCACCTATAAGTAGGTGTCATGGGCTGTCTTCCAAATTTTGGCAGTCGTATCAAGAAGAAGGTAACGTCTGGCAATTTCTTGTTTCATGGAATTAATCAGATAAGACATGACCAAAAAATTAGAAGTCATCCACTTATCTTGTGCAGAACCAACATCGGTAGGCATGACAATTGTTCCGGTGATATAGCCAAAGAGACCATATAAACCAATAGCAAATAAGCAAGAGCGACACCATAACAAATAATTGTTGCCATTCAATTTAATGGAACTGGCAGGAAACGGAAGAAAATCATGTTGTGACGTGCCATCGGGGCCAGAGGAAGCAGTCGTAATCTCGGAATTGTCAGGCATGGTGGCAGGTTAAAAAAAAACTCAATCAAGTATGAGAGAAAAAAAATCTGCAAACAGTCCTTAATGCATAGGGACGTAAGATACAGCCCTTGGTGGGAGACAACTCACCACCAAGGGTGGGAAAGAGAGGATGACAGCAGCAAGTGGAGGTGACGACCCCTTACGAGAGAGAGAGAGAGAGAGGACACGCTAGAGGGCCTCAGGAGGCTGGTCGCGAGGCGGAAGGTGGCAGAACTGTGGAAGGATGGCGTAAGAGTGGTGGGAGGGTGGCGGAAGGTGGCGGTGGTGGAAGGCAGCGGTGATGGGCTAGGGCAGAATTAAGAGAGAGAGAGAGAGAGAAAAGAAAAAAAAATTATATCCTAGATTCCCGGATGAGTACAAGAACAATTTTACCCCTATACGTAAAAGGACAATTTTACCCCTATGACAATTTTACCCTTATGAAAGTTCTTGAACTGGGTATTGACTTTTATCCTTTTGTAATTTTATTTTTTAACTATTTTTATTGGATTCAAGTAGGGGTATTTGCTTATTTATGAATAATATCTTAACTAAAAATACATTTACTTAAATGATAATTGGCATAAATAAGAGCTACAAGCCGCCTAGGCGACGCCTTGACAACTATGCCAATGATGTCCCAAGCCGACTTTGCACTAACGAGACCAGACGAGGAGGCGGACCAAGAGAGAATATCCCCGCTACCAATAGGCCTCCTGGGAATACTAGGCAGCGTACTCCAAACTGTCCAAAGGGAAGCCAAAGAGGAGGACAGAGGGGGGTCCAAACCATCCCACTGAGTGAAGTCAAAGATCATGTCCAATCTGCAGAAACCTGAAGAGCAAATACTTCAATCTCCCACAGAGTGGAGAACTCCATCAGGGTGCCAATAGTCTATTATAATGTTTTAGTTAGGCTAGATTAGGATTCTATATGTCCAATTCTGTTTTGAGTTAGCATCCTAGTCAAATTAGGTTACCTTAATAGAAAGGATTGGATTAGGCCTTTCCTTTTTAGTATTTGAGTTTTTAGTCTTCTATATAAGTTTATAAAGGGGCCCAGCATGGTACACGAATTTTGATTAATAAAAAATCTTATGTTGCTCTCCTTCTCCATTAGTGAAGAATCCCTTGTGTCCAATCAAGGCTCAAGTTCCTGCAGTTAAATTCTGTTCAGTTGAGAATTGAGATTCAATGCAAGGCTTTTTTTGCATGAATTCTTATTAGGACAATCCAACTTTTAGAATCAGTCCAAATTTTGACCAACTATACTTAAACCCTAAAGAAGAACTCGATTCAAGTTTGGTAGAGATCAGACCGGGTGATATGCACTTATAGTGAAATCTCTATTCTGCCCATGTTCCTATATGTTCTTGTTAACTGTTCTAAACTCTAAATTGATTTGCTGTGAATACTAATCTAATTTGACAGGTTTTGACCCAAAACTAAAGGCGCTGCAAGTTTCGATACTGCCAAGGGGGATGTTCCCAAAAATTGCAATTTTTGGCTAAACAACTTGAATTCTTCTCGCTTTTTTGCCGTCTTCTACTTATTCAACCCTTCTACAGATTGAATTTGCATGATTGGAGCTTGAAGATAATTTTTTTACCCCCAAATCTAATTTTTGGAAGAATTAGAATATAGACAAGGTAGTTTTTTATATGTTAGATAGAATGGCCAATCTACTACTTCATGGAGTCGGATTATTTTTTAGGTTGTTAAATTATTTATAGAATTTTCTAGTTTAAGAATATGCTTTTACTGCAACAAATTTTTGAAAAAAAAATTGGGGTAATATGCGATGGATGGAATTCGAATTAATATATATTAGACATCACTGGCCGATCTACAACTTGATGGAGCCAGAATCCTGTTTTAATTTTTTTTAAATTTTGGATTTTTTAAAAATAAATTGATGAAAATCATGAAATTCAAAAAAAAAATGGGTGAATAAAGAATTCATTATCAAGAAACCCCAAAAGGGAGGAGAAAAAATACAAAATATATGTTAGACAACCATATCCACCGAACGAATACATCTCTCCTAAAATAACCTAAAAATTAACATAACAAAACTTCCAATCTTCCTAAAATGTAAACTCTCCAATTTTAATATCGTTAAAGGATAAAAAAAAAATAAACCAAAATGTTTATCTTACCAAGACCAAAATCTCCAATTTTAATGTCATTCCGAGCATCAAAAAATATGTTACTTGGTGTCAAATCACGATGTATGATTCCCTGTCCATGAATGTGAGCCAGTCCTTCAACAATTTGGCGAAAATAATGCCATGCATTTTCCTTCTGAAAACTGCTGCTATATGACTCAAAGACTTGGCGTAGAGTCCTTTGCACCACAAAAAATTGAACATACAAATGAATGAACAAATATCAGCATCAAAAGAATCTATATCATAAAATGATCTACACTTCACAGCTTTCAGTAGATTTTAGTGACAAAACCACCCTCCACACATTTTCTCTGCAATAATTAAAAAACATATATATATATATATATAAATTCATACCAACTCCATTGGCATCAGTGAACAGTACCATGCTACAAATGGGCTGAAAAGGACAGTGAACTTCACAAAGCACATCCAAAAGTCTTTAAGGTAGTTCTGTTTTTCAAATAAGAAATCCACCTTGATTTATTTCTAATGATTATCTGGACACCACAAAGTTTTACTCATCAATAAAGCTTTATACCATCGTACCCTTCCAAAGTACTACATGTTAGAACAATAAAGACTCTGCAGCAGATGTGAGTAACTTGCACTCCAGCAAGAAACTCACAATTGAATGGATTGGAATACAGCTACGCGTCTAGGAGTCAGACCCTTCTGACTGTTAAATCTCCAATTAGTTAGATATGAGGACTCAGCTTATGAGCATAGTTGTCACGGCATCATGGCAATCCAAGTCAGTGGAGGGATGTCTGATCGATATATCGGCACGTCACCCACCATGGCGTTGCCATGGCGATCATGTTGACCATGGCAGAATTGTAATTAAATCCAAAGTTGAATGGCAAAGTTGAATGGAAAACTAGTAGATAAATCAAGATGTATAAGAGCAATGGCAGAATTGTAATTAATCTGAAGCAGGGTTCGAAAACTCGGGTCTCGGAGCCATCTCGGCCCAGCAAAAAACCGAGTTGGGCTGAGATCTCGCCGAGATCTCGGCGAGTTTGTGCATTTTTTTTTTCTGCCCATCTCGGTGGGTTTTAGACCTCTTTTGGGTCTGAAAATCGGTATACAGCCTACTTTAGGCCATTTAAACACAATGGCATTATTAGATTTTGCAAAAACAAAGTCCAAATAGGAGTTTCAGTTAGTGGGAAAGCAGGACAGACACTTATTCCAGAAACCAGGACAGACACAGGACAAACAGTCTTATTTATGCCTAAATAACTCCTTCAATATAAATCAGATTTAAGCAATCTTGGACTTGTTGGAAAGCTTTGTTTTGAAAGCTTTCCAACAAGTCCAATCTGATTTATATTGAAAGAGTTATGTACTGGTCAAACTTAATTCGGTGTGCGCGAATGCTGTCAAAATCGCTTTGAATGAAAATAATTTTTAGGACATCAAAACAAATGAATATTTTACCGCACTTTTGGTTTTTAGCAATGTTTTACCATAATAAGATTTATAGAATTTTTAGATTTGAGAAAAACCCCAGCATTAGAAAGTTGAAAATTGCACCTATCGCCGAAAATCCAGTTTTCGTTCTTGAACTGGGGGGTTGACTTTTTTTCCTTTTGGAATTTGATTTTTTAACTATTTTCATTGGATTCAAATGGGAGGGTATTTGCTTATTTATGAATAATATCTTAAGTAAATGAAATACAAAAGCATTTACTTAAATGATATTAAGCATAAATAAGTGTCTGTCTTCTCTGTCTTGGTTCCTGGCATAGATAGGTGTCTGTATACCAAGAATTTCCAACAAGATCTCAAGATCTGGCACTCATATAAAGGACCTACATGGGCATTTTCCTATGTCAAACCGAGATCTCGGAGAGATCTCATCGAAATCTCGATCTCGAGATCTCTAGCTGATCTCGCCAAGGAAATCTCTTGTACGAGATCTCGCCAAGAGATCTCGGAGAGATCTCGAATCTCGAAGAGATAATGACATTTTAAGTTTCGTAGGCCATCTCGACTCGGGAAATTGGAAAACCGAGAATCTCGGCGAGATCTCACGAGATTTTGGACTATGATCTGAAGTTGTAAAGGAGTGGTAGAACTGTAATTTAATGGAGTTAGAGAGAAAACTGAATGGGTTAAACAGAATAGAAATAGAGAATATAAGGGGTTTTATATAAATAATATAAGTTGTCCTTACTTGCAATTTTAAAGACTTAATGTCTTCTTCAACCTTGCAATAACACGATAGAAAGAGAGGCAGAGAGGTGGTGAATTGGAGTAGTTCTAGCAGAGGAAACTCCTTATGAAGACGATTCTCCCTGCAATTTTTGGAACAAAATCGTAGCACCAAGGTCTGCCGATCCCAACGAGAAATAGCCCCAAAATTATACTGGCAACCGAATGGTGAGTTCTGAAATCAGATTTGGCGGATGTCTTAGTTGCAGGTTACTAAACCAAGGCTAAAATAGGAGATTTTGGGAAGCAAGGAGTGGGTCTAAGGTTGGGGAAGAAACAAAAAATTAAAGAAGAAGAAATCGAAGAGGGAAAGAGAGGCAGGAAGAAGAAATCGAAGAGGAAAAGAGAGACAGGACGCCATGGCGTAGGTCGATATGCACAGACCTCCAGCGCCAGGACGCCATGGTGGCACCATAACAACTATGCTTATGAGTATCCATAAACTGAGTTTAAACTATGATTTCCAACTAAGCAAAGTAGGTGATTGACATTAAGATTAATGCAAGTAATTGAAGATGAGAGATTGATGTATATCAATACATATGAATAGTATTGCCCAGTAAGTATTCTCTGAGTTTGATAGTAAATAACAAGGTTAGCGATTGAATGAAGCCCTACCAGCCTTAGTGCATCTATCTTCAATCGGTAAACATCCATTCTAGTTAATTTGATCCCACCCCCTTTTTTGACTGCTTAATGACCTAACAACTATCATGTATAATCAGATGGCCAGAGCAACTAAACTGGTAGAGGTTGCCAAATGCCAAATGCCAAATACAAAATTTGATCTTCACGTTGGATATAATAGGAGGCTATCTGTTTCACGGGAAACTTGGTGGAGCGACCTTTGGGATATGTCATATGGTCAAAATTTCATCAAACTAACAGGTCTACATAAGCATTAGAATTTCAAAATCATGTGAAGATTCTACAATGGTTTAGGATTTTAATATTAAAAAATGTGGGTCCACTATAGGGATTTTTGTGTCCGATCAGCAATCCACTATTCGAGTTGACAATGCTCAAATATTGATATTGAGAACAAAGAGGCCTTTGTGGCAAGACTGGAAAGGACAGGATCAAATAATTAGTTAAAACTTTTAGGGGTGGAACCAATGAGCCATCTGAGATGGATTCATTGCATAGCTCAAGGAATGGATATGATCATTTGCTTCAGTTATTTGACAGGTAGAAGCAAGCACAAAAACTTATATGGGAAAAACTCATTTGAATTCTCACTTTGGATAGGCTGATCAAAGCAGCCCATCATCATTGCACCATGTGGAATGATTATGTTGCAATTCCAGCTGTTGGATAGATAGTACCTGGTCTGGATTAGCCATGTGTCAAATTTCAGAGCCTAATTATCAAATACCCTCCCGTGTATTGGTATGCATCCCATAGTTGTCAAGATGACGCCTAGGCCCCTGGTGCCTAGGCCGGCTTGGGCACCTTGGTCGCCTAATTGGTGTCGTCTTACTTTTTTACTATCTCCAGCGCCTTGGGTCGCCTACACGCCATGACAACTATGCTGCATCCCTATATATGTCCATGCACACCTACAGTACTCCGACTCACAACTATGCACTCTCCCATGGTCCTGAATTTTCAATTCTCAAACTTGTTATTTGGCAAACTGTGTTTGGGCTGAAGTTTTACATAGGAACAAGGGACTTCGGATTATACTTATCCACAAAATTTGGGCCTTATCCAATTCCTGCCATGTGACAGATATTTGGGCTATCTTGATCATAGTTGTCAAGGCGTCACGTCGACGCTCTTTCTTGGGTCCAAGGTGACAGCATGCCTTGTTGACACTTCACGAATTTACATTGATTTATGTTTATTTTTTTGTTTTTTTATGAATATGCTTATATTATTTCCTATGCTTTGTCTATTATATGTGTTTTTTTTTTTGGGTGAATAAAAGAATTCATTAACAAAGAAGGGCCCCCAGAGGGGGAAAAACAAAAACCCACGGCTAAGAAAAGCTTCAGCTAGAGGGAGCTGGAGCAGAAAAAGAAACATTTGAAAGGCCCCAGGAGACAACAATGAGCCTGTTCCTTAGGGTGTCAGAGCAAAAAGAGGGAGGGGCAGACAATAATTTGGAGGGGATTTCAAAGGAAATGGAATCCCAAATCTGTTGAAAGGAACGAGAATTGGAGATCCATTTCCTGATATTTCGCTCCATCCAAATATGGTTAAGGGCTGCACAGAAGGCCATCTTCCCCACAGTGTCGCAGATAGAGGAACCACCAAAGGTCATATCGACCCAAATCCATTCTCTAGAGAAGGTGAGAATCCTTCTTTGGGAAGGCCAGCACTTGGACAGAAGACCTTTCCAGATGGCCCTGGAGGTAGGGCAGTCAAAAAATAGATGAGCCGAGTCTTCAATATTGCTCCAACAAAGGCAGCAGGCATTAGAAACCTGGATCTGGCGCCTGCAAAGGAAAGCTTGCGTAGGAAGACAGTCGGTGAAGTAGTGGCGGGGGATGTGGTGCTTGAACCAACGGAGTTTCCTCCAGATAGCCGTCAAACCTTTGAACGGAAAACGATTCCAAGCTCCCTTGAAAGAGAATTTCTGTGAGTTGTTTGCAGTCCAAGAGACGCAGTCACCCCTAGAAGGCAGTCTTCTTTGGATGGACTGAAGATCATTCCAAATAAGAGCAAGCGGCAAGGAAGAGGAAGGGGGGGCCCAATCATCTTGGTGAAGAATGCCAGCAACAAGAGCCATCCTATGGAGATCTGTAGCATAGATCGTCCTTGGGGTAACAAGGTGAAGTAATATTCCCTTAGGGTGCCAATTGTCCAACCAAAGGGAAGTAGAGAGGCCGTCGCCAATGTGGGAGAGGATGGAACTTTGAACAAGATGTCGAGTCTCGAGGATCTTACGCCAAACCCAAGAAGCATCAAAGGAGGCAGTAGCAGTCCAAATGGAGTCTTGACGGAGAAGGCCCGAATAAATCCAATCAACCCAACTGCTCTTCTTTTTCTAGGCTATCTTCCAGATCAGCTTGATAATACTAGCCAAATTGACATCTTTGATTCTTCTAATGCCCAGACCACGCTCCTTTTTTGGGAGGCACACTGAAGCCCATCTAATGGGGTGGAGAAACCTTGGCGAATCAGTCCCCTTCCAAAGGAAAGTAGCTAACAGAGATTCCAAAGACTTGACGCTTGCTTGCGGGAGCCCATAAATACCAGACCAGTAGATATATGAAGCCTCTAAGACAGAGCTAATAAGCACCAACCTGCCTGCATAGGAGAGAAACTTGCCTTTCCATAACTGAAGTCTTTTCCTTATAAGGTCCAACATGGGAGTGCAATGATGAGCAGAGAGCCTGGCTGGAATCAAAGGGAGGCCCAGATACTTGACCGGCAGGTGTCCCTCATGGAATCCTGATTTCTCCAGTAATTCCCTTTTGTCTGGATCTGGAATACCAGCAAAGAAGATAAGGGACTTGGAAGGGTTGATGCGAAGGCCCGAAATCTCATGAAATTGCTCCAAACAAAGTAAGATACACTCAAGAGAGTCGATGGAGGCCTTTGAAAATATCATCAAGTCATCGGTGAAAGCTAGGTGGGTAAGCATAAAAGCTTTGCACTTGGGTATAGGAGCAATGAGCTGCTGGTCAGTACAAGTCTGAATTTGCCTAGAAAGGACTTCCAGGGCCAAGGTGAACAAGTAAGGGGAGAGAGGACATCCCTGATGAATTCCCACAGTAGTGCCAAAGTAACCTACGGACTGCCATTAATTAAGACTGAGAACTTTGGAGAGGAGATGCAGTGACTAATCCAGTGAACAAATGGCATAGGGAACCCCATCTTGAGCATAACTTGAGATATATAGTCCCACCTTAGAAAGTCAAAAGCCTTGTGAATGTCAATCTTCAAAAGGATAGAGGAGATATGATTCTTCCTATCAAATCCTCTGACTATATGTTAGTTTTCTCATATTAGGTCATTACTAATATGATTATATCCTATTGCATCGATATGGCTTCTATGTTGCATATAAGCATATGATATAAAATTATCATTGTTATATTACATATAACCATATACGGCATGCCTAGGCCCCCTCCAACGCCTTGGGTTGCCTAGTCGCCATGACAACTATGATCTTTATAACCTTATCAGGGCAGGACATTCTGAAAAGTTTTACTCAATTTATAAACATAAACATTTAATGTCAAACAAAACATATTTGCACCATTAATAATCTCAAGGTAACAAGTACCAAACATAGGTAATAAAATACGCACCCAGGACAATATTCCATTTGTATGTATAGGTATGTTGATTCAAGCTTGTTCTCCGGTCCAGTGGCATTTCTCGAGCTCACCCCCCTGTAGCTGCAACTGGAGCTCCCACCAGCTCTTGAACCCCAGAAGGTATCACCATGAGAACCACCAACTTCTGTTTCAAACCATGCCTGGAGGAGCAACATCAATTAAATCATAAAGGCCAGTAATTAGAATAATACTGTTTCCAGTTTAACATAATGTTCTGATCTGTTTTTCCCTTTAATCTACTGTCGCGGGCCCACCATCTCTTCCTAGTAGTGCAGCCCTAGAAATCTGAAACCCTAAACTGTGCAACAACACAGAACATGCTGAACCAGACTAGTTCAGCTCAAAGGCCCGAGCAAAAATTCCAATTGGATTAGGACGAATACAAAATTCAAAGTATTATAATTTTAGCAATGTCAGCAAACCCCAAAGCACGTAATTAATCAGCACATTTAGGAGAACAATCAGCAAAAAAGCTCCAAATGAATTTAATAATCATACAGACAAAAAATAGAAAAAAGAGTTGCATCCGTATCATAAATGCTACAAATGCTCTAGGTCTGAGAAAATGTGGCATCTGGTTGCAACCACCAAGATTAAAGAATGGCAGACGGCAAGTTTTAAAAAAAAAAAAAACTGAAGACTCGAACCTGATAGTAACGGACGACATGTTGATGCTGCAAACGGGAAAGTGTAGCTACCTCCCTGAGTACCTTGTAGCAGCCATATAAACAAAACTAACATTTAGATAAGTAAAGGCATCTTTCAAACTTCATAGGTAAGAAGAATATTAGAATAACGAAAACCAGAAGAAATCCTAGATCCCAACTCAGCTCGGCCTTATCCCAATTTTCTTTTTTATAAGTAACAACGTATTGATTTTTAAAAAGATAGACGTACAAGATAGTAAACAAAAATAAGAATAAGACCACTGAAAGGGGCTGATCACAATGCTTTGATTAGATCCTGTAATACCCCAGAATTTGAAAACCTAAAAGTGTTTAAAAATATATATATATTTACATAAGGTTATTTTCGTAATTTACACCTCAGGGGCAATTCTGTAAATTTACAATTATTCTTTGCTTAATATCATTATGTGCAGAATTTAATCTTAGTTGTAACCTAGTATTAGATGGTACAATGGTAAATAAGATACTTAAGAATTAAAGAGTGATTTAGTTCTTTTATTCAAATTTAAATTGATTTGTGGATTTAGTAAACAATTAAATTGTTAGTTTGGTGATTGTGACTCTAGTTGATAAGAGGTCTAGGGTTCAAGTCATATAAGCCTTCAGGGGGATATTATAGTTAAGCTTTTTTTTCTAGTTTTTAAGTCTATGGTGGGCCCCACCATAAAGCGAGATAACCCCCATATGTGGAAGGAGCAAGGTTCAAAACTTGTCTCAAGGAGGTGTCTCGACTTCTCTCGACCAGGTCAAGATTCTCGTGAGAGTTTTTTTCGGTTTGATGTTTCAGTAGACAAATGACTATAATTGGCTCCGAAACTTTAAGAGAAGCTTGTTATAGGCTTAATAAATATATTAAAATCTTCAAATAGTAAAAAAAAGCGCCCAATTTTGTGCTTTGGATTTGCACCCTTGGCAGTAAACGTCGAATCCCTATGTAATATTTGCCTATACACATTGTTTGAGTGCTATGAGACATAATGGGCAAATAAAACAAGTAAATTATGCAATAATGGATGAAGACACATAATATTGAATAATTATTTAAGAAATAATTAAGGATAAAGTATAAAATACAAAGTACAGTGAACAATGCATATTAAATAGACACCAAAGTACAATGAACAATACATATGTTATAGACACCATAATCTTCCATGTCCCAACAATACAATATTGTGAGTCTGCAACTGTCTACTGATACATGACGTGCTGGATCAAGTCCACTCATGGTCCAATGGAATCGACATGCATTGTCTTCCGTCTGCATGACGTATGAATGCCACATCATAGTGTTTGAGAAGAAACAAGAGTAATTTCTTCTCAAGCAAGTCAAGATATCCGAGATTTCGAGATTCACCAAGTTTTTTAAGATTTTGCCAAAATCTCAACCGAAATTTTCAAAACACTGTAGGTTTTAAGTTTTGTACATAATCTCGTCTCAAGGAGCTAGAGATTCTCAAGATATTCAAGATCTCGGCGAGATTAGAACTATGGGAAGGAGTTGGGTGCTAGTCAAACTATAGTTAGAAAGTAGAGATTAAGTGGGAGATTAAAGATTGAAAGAACAAAAAAGGAGAAAAGTGAGAAAACGAGGGAGAGAGAGAGAGAGAGAGAGAAAAGAAAGAAAACCAAGAGAAAAAGAAGAAGAAGAAGGAAGGAAGAACATACCAGGTTAGTATACTGTACAGAATTCAAATTTGATTTTTTAGGGTTGCTTTGGATATCGGAGACGGGATTCCGTTGAGAGTTCTCAATCTGTGGGAACTTTGGTATATTCAGCAATTGTGGGATGGTAAGCAATGAGTCGTTCTTCCATCCAGAGCAAGGTTTCCACTTGTAATATCAGAAAGCTAAAAGAACTACTGCGTAAAAGTGATAATCGTATCTGTGCATATTGTGGTTCACAATATCCAAAGTGGGCATTGTGACTAATTCGAGTACTTGGAATTTGGAGGGTTGAATTAACACACTCACAGATCGAAGTAAGTGGAATATAGTGGGTGCACACCACTGATGTGCGGTGTGATTGACTTAAGTTTTGTTTAGAATGCTTGTTATTGCTGAATTGTGTTCGTATGTAATGTGTGGTGATGAGAGTAATGTTTAGTGCTGATAAATATTGTTTTACGTGATGTATAATTGTGAAAGTAATGCCTAAGGACTAGTGATTATTGCCTGGATGCTTTTCCATGAATATTGACATGTTATATTTGAAGTATGTGTTTATTTGAAGAGTGTATTTGAAGAGAGTGTTTGAGGGTAAATAGACTGCACTGTGCCGGTGGAGAGTCATGGCCACCAGAAAGATAGAGTGTTCCGTGGGGCCGCAGAAACATACCCATTGTACACACGTGAGTTGTCAGTGGTGTATATATAGTCACAGAGTGGGGGACAATTGAGAGTGATTGCAAGGGGCCGTGTTTCTCTCATGTTATGGGTGGTGGCAGCCTGTTTCCCTCAGTACCGGCTAGAGTGATCAAGAGTGATTATAAGTAAAAGGGTATTGATGAAAAGTGTTACTTTTGAGAAAACTAAAAGTGTTTTGTTTAGTCGCATGTGATTGTTTGGTTATTGTTTCTGTGTTGTGATCTTACTATATTCCGTCTTACTGGGCTGTTTAGCTCACCCCTATTTTTCTGAAATCACCGAGGACTGAGACGGAGGTATTCTTTTGGTGGAGAGTTCGAGGGTGACTCGAAGATTTATTTTCATTACTAGTTATTTTATTTTGATTAGATGGGTGTGATAGGGAACAATTTGAGACGTAAAGTCTAATAGATTGGATTTTGAGATTTTAGTTTGGGCAAACCTTAGACTACTACCAGTAGGAGTTATTTGAGATTTAAGGCTATTGTTTGAATATATTATGTTTCAGACTTGGATTTGATGATTTATTTTGAATGATTCTGTTTGATTTTAGCGATCGTTTGATCAGTGCCCGTGAGGGCTGAATCCCTACCTGTATCCCGTTTGGGTCATGACAGATCCCAATACAATTAAACCCACCCTACAATTGGAATGAAAATCCGTAGAGGAAGTTTGCTACGTAAAATTTCAATTCTACCGGTAAATTTTAATAATGAAAGGTTTACCTCAATATTCTGTTGTTAACAGGTGGACTCTTGTCCTTAAGGAAAATCTTCTTCACAGCATATTGTCTTCCATCTAGCTTATTTCTGCACAACATAACACGACCAAATCCCCCATGACCTGCAGGCACAGTGATACAGGTTGTAAGTAGAACATGAAGACCAAATCTCTCCCTCCTCCTAGAGGAATCTAAGGCGAAAACAAACAAGATAGTCTGGGCTTTCAAGGATTTAGAGGTGTTATGGGTATTCTGAGAGAGTCCTTTTCTTACCAAGTTTCAAATTGGTCTACCTCGAAAGATGAAAGGCATGGATTTTTGTATAGGTAGTCATGTATATTCTCCTAGTGTTTTCTTTTAGGGGGTCCCATTGTAAAGATGGAACATAATTGCTAGTTGATTATTATAAATGAATAAAATTATGTTGTTGCTGATCCAAAAAACAAAAAAACTAACACAAACCCAACCACATAAAAAAATCCCCAACTCAAGTTCAACCATAACAAACTCCTTCACAACAAAAAAAAGATTTCAGTCTCAATTTCAGTCATCATTGAAATAAAAAATAATTTAGTGCTTCCCATTTCAATTTTGGTGATCTCAGGAGGGGTGTTCGATAGGAACCTGTAGATTCAGCAGCACATTATGTGCCACAATGACATGGATTTAAATTTAGGTTTCATTTTGGTCATAAATGAAATCAAAATATTTCAGTGATTCTGATTTCAATTTCAGTGATCTCCGAAAGGAAGCGTGAATGGAATCTGTTGTACGCGAGTTAGCAGCAGATTATATGGCAGAAAGAGAATAAGAGACAGATTAAAGGCCATTAGGACTAACGAAATAGAAGATAAAAAGAGGTATATTGATTCCAGAAACGAAACTAGGAAGATTGTGAGGATTGCTAGGGCGAAGAATATGAGGATCTTTATATCAACTTAAACACTAAAGAAGGGGAAAAGCAATTTTTAAGATAGCTAAGATGTAGAAAGGAAGAGTAGAGACTTCAATCAGGTGAGGTGTATCAAGGGTGATGATGGAAGAGTGTTGGTAAGGGATCAGGCATTGTGAAGAGATGGGATGAGTACATTTGTGACCTACTAAATGGAGATAAGTCGAGTAGAAATGAACCAGACAATTACATTATTCAACAACATACCACACGTCATAGATATATACGAAAGGTTACTAGGTGGAAGTCAAAGAAGCCTTAAGAAAGAGGAAAGCAGGCAAGACACCAGGCCCAGATGAGATTCCAATAGAAGTATTGAAAACCCTAGGAGGTTGTGGGGTTTATTGGTTAACCAATCTGTTTAACAAGATTTTGAACACAAGGAAGATGTCTGATGAATGGAGGAGAAGCATTGTAGTCCCGATCTGCAAAAATAAAGGTGAAATCCAAAGCTGCAATAACTATAGAAACATAAAGCTAAAGAGTCACAATATGAAACTTTGGAAAAAGGTTATTGAAGCCCGTTTGGAAAGGAGACTCATATTGGCATTATGCCAGGTAGATCCACGACAGAAGCTATCTACCAATTAAGGAGGATCATGGAAAGATATAGAGATAGCAGGAAGGATCTCCATATGGTCTTTAGTTTATTGATCTGGAAAAAGCCTATGATCGTGTCCCTAAAGATTTAATCGGGCATGTCCTAGTGAAGAGAAGGGTGTCGAGTAAATATGTGGATTTAATTAAAGATATGTACGAGGGGGTGGTGACTAGAGTGAGATCTGTGGGAGATCAGGGCAAGGAATTCCCAATTACAATTGGGTTACATGAGGGATCAACATTAAGCCCTTATCTATTTGCGCTTATCATGGATGACCTAACCAAGAGCATTCAAGACGAGGACCCATGTTGTATGCTCTTCGCCGATTATATCATTTTGGTGGATGAGACAAAAGCAAGGAGTAGCACTAAGTTAGAGCTTTGGAGATCAACCTTGGAGACAAGAGGCTTAAAGATTAGTATAACCAAAACGGAGTATATGAGTGTAATTTTAGACACACTATGATGGATACTGACATGGTGAGAATTGAGGAAAGAGAGATACCGCAAAATGACTATTTTAGACACATGGGGTCAATCATAAATAAAGAAGGTGACATAGAGGACGATGTTTCAAAGAGAATTAAAGTGGGTTGGATGAAGTGGATAGGTGCGTCCGGAGTGCTGTGTGAATATGTGACCGACATACTCCTTTAAAACTTAAAGGAAAATTCTATAGGACTGTTGTACGACCAGCTATGATGTATGGGGCAGAATGTTGAGCAGTTAAGAAGTATCATATTGAAAAGCTATGTGTAGCAGAGATGAGTATGTTAAGGTGGATGTGTGGAAAAACTAGGACGGATAGAGTAAGGAATGATTGTATTAGAGCTGACTTGGGAGTTGCCCCAATCAATGACAAACTCCGAGAGAGTCATCTAAGGTGGTAAGGTCATGTTCAACGGAACACACCAATAAGGAGGAGACATATGATTCCAATTGAAGGAGGAAAAAGAGCTAGGGGCAGGCCTAAAATGACCATAGGACAAGTTCTGAGGAAGGACATAGTCTAGGTCTTTTACCAAGTATGACCACAGATAGAGCCTATTGCAGGGCAAGGATTCATGTTACAGACCCCATTTAGCTGAAGATTCTTCTGACTTGCTGGGTTGTGCCTCTTTCTTCTTACTTTCATCTTTCTTTTTATTGTCCATCTTTCAGTTGTCATTTTTCTATTTTTCATTTTTCATCTTATTTCCCATCTCTTCATTCCCCTTTTTTTTTGTGTAGACCTCAGTTTTCCTTACTCTATTCTGTTTGGATCCATGTTGTTGACCCCATTAAGTTGGGATAAGGCTGAGTTTGTTGTTGTATTAAAGGCCATTAGGACAAGACACAAATAGCACTAGGAGCGGCACACTACAATGGGATTATATAATATACTTTCTCAATGTTTAAAATTTCAAGCGAAATCTACCAAAATTAGCAAAATATTCTGTTTCCCTAGCTGGTCAAAACCTGGAAATTTTGGCAAAATTTATGAAACTTTGAGCAAAACTGAAGTTGGTGAAATTTTTCTCTTTCCCTAGGGTTTAAACTTCAAATGACCCTACCAGTTCAAATTTTAACACTTTTTCCCACCTAGTTCCTCCCTTCCTAGTATTATTTTGACAATTTTGGTTACATTATACTAATTACAATTGGAGGAAACCAGATTAGAACAGAACCCTAAAGAGGCCACTGATTCTCTCTTCTCCTAATCCATTTTAGGAATTTAGCTTTGATTCCTTTATCTTTTTTTCCTGTTTAGACTATTTTACACCTGATTATTTATTTTTATGAGGATATTTATGTGATTCAAGTTATTAGTAGGAGTTGGCTTATGACAGTTGACAGTTGTACACTTGTACTAGATCAGATTTGGATCTTCACCCCTTATATCTATTCTTTTTCCAGAAATACAAGTGCAGGTATTGTTTTTTTCAGTTTTGGAGATTCTTTTGTTCTTTCCTAGTGGTTTTCAGCTTGGAACATTAGAACCTGCCATATGTAAGACTCATTCAACTTCCAAAGATACAATTCTCCATATTTCATATGAAGTTGTACAACAGTATCAATGTTTTGTAGTGGGAACTGTCTTATGTTTTAAATGTACAATATCTATTTTTAGAAAGTAAATAAGAGTGTAGAAGACGACAAAGTATCCATTACCAAGTGGACGGAGCTCCTCAAAATCACTGAGGTATCGGGAACTTGGAGGAGATAAAGTATTCTGTCCACCAAAATCAGTAGTAGCTTTCCAAAATTGAGCAATTGGGGATGAAACCTATTCCATTATATGCAGTTTGCCATTAAAGAATAATTGAATAAACAGTAAAATTGATGGAATTTTCAGAACAAATTCAAGTACGCAAGTGAAATTTGTCAAAAAAGAACTAGTAGGAGGACTGACTAACCATTTGCTGCTCGAAAACATGACTAAAGGCTTTGTTAAACATCCACGAACGCTTAGTAACCAAATCCCGAACCCTATCTGACAAAAGCTGAACCAAATTACCACCGTTGCAATTAGAAAATGTGATTGAAGGATCTGATAAACAATTTAATTGACAAATGCCACAGCCAATATAATTAATTTGCAAAAGCATAACTGGAATAGAAGCTACTTGTATGGCCTACCCCTAGATTGTGCAACTCTGAAGCTATTTCTGGCAACCCATTGGCTAATACACCTTGAGAAGCACATGCAAGGCGAAGCAAATGAACCTAATATAGAAAAATTTTAAGAAAAAAAAAAAACATAACTAAAACCAAAGGAAGACTGAGTTTGACAAATAATAGAGCGAATGAACAAGAAGAAGAATACCATAATTAAATCCTTTTCAATTGTATGAGACACTTGATCATGTATGACAGAAGCAGACATTAATGACTCTGAAGATCCATTGTCCGAATTTCTATCATCAGCTTCTTCTATTTCCTTCTTGGAAATAAACTCCTGCCAACAAGTAACAGCAACGACCATACAGATTAAACATTTCCATAACAAAATTGATATAAGATTCAGAATGAACATTGACAATGCCATGTTCATCAAATTTTGTCCCATTGTTTCTTATAGGCATGACACAGGTCCATTCTCTTAGTGGCAAGAATATCTATCCGAAAGGAAAAGGTATTTTATTGCATGTCCCGATACAACGAGCATTACAGACCTACAATTACATTCATCATGAAGAAATAATTGGTCTGACATTGCACCTAATAATCACTGATTCAGAAATGAGTTGGACCAGATTATCACTTAGATTAGCTAAGATGCATTGTGATCATAGATAACTGAGTGTCTGAGTGGGAATGCAACTTAACCAATTTAGGTTGGGTCCAGTGCCAAATCAAGCACAATAAAAGAAAAATAGACCCAACCACTAATCTAGAGCCAAGCCAAGAATCAAATCCTAGTTTAGTTGATCCTTATCCCGGATTGCATCAGGTCCAAGGAGCTAGATCAGGTTAGGCTTGGATTACATAGGATAAAATAAAGTTGTGCCCTTAGTGACCTGATCTTTCTGATATTGGTGGTGCTTGGTGCTCCCACCACTTAATCCTTGAATTCATACTCTAAGATCGAAAACGCGTACGATCCTTAAAGTTTAAATGCTTATGGACGCGTTTGGTTGGAGGTTTCTTCGGAGTCGGATTTGACGGAATCCGGATTCCGTCATTTTTTGGGTGTTTGGTTTCTCAGAACCCAGATCCATATTGGATTCCAAGATTCCATATAACATGCTTCAGAGAGACCACTCTGTCAGATAGATCATGCTTACGGTAAGCTGAAGTTTTCATTTAGTTGGTCAGCTCTAGATTCAAATTCGTATTGGATCAAACACTGCGGGTGCTTCACTAGTTCTCCATCCTTTATTTTTAACTCAACAAAAAGTCAAAATTCATGAATTTGTGCATTTGTTATATAAGTTGATATACTTTGGAGCCACACACTCAAATTTAGAATACATTTTCAGTATGGCACTACTGCACCCAGTCTATATCTCAATGACACTTTCGTACTTAGGCTGTAATGCAATCTGAAAATCCAGATTGGATGTCTGATGCAAGCAAGCCCAATGACCAAATCTTTTATCATATCTGAAATAAAGAAAGCAATTGAGTTGTCAAGGGAAGAAATCATATCGATGGAAGGGGAGGGAAAAGAGATGAGGTCGATCTACTTGGGAGAAACGAGGGAAAAGAAGAGAACAAAAGAGAAGAATTCAGGTTTAGGATACCAATCCTGTACACACTGCTGCTCAACAGTACCAAAACTCTTGAAAAAAAAAAAAAAAGCTCATATTATTTACTCAAATCATCTCCAAGACTCCAATTGATAGGGGATTACTACGTGTCTACGTATATAAACACCTTGAGAAGAATATATTTAGTTTCTATTTTCATGTTTCTAAATATTAGTTTCTATTTCATGTCATTCCTAGTTGCTAAATTATGCAAGTTTCTATTTTCCTTTTAACTTGAGGTGCAAGCATAGCCCTCTATATATTGTAAAGGCTTTTAGAAGCCTCCCCACGATTTTAAGATGAATGAAAGATTGCTTTTGAGCACTGATTTTTCCTCAAAACAAATAAATATTTTACCGCACTTTTGGTTTTTAGCAATGTTTTACCATATTAAGATTTATAGAATTCTTTGATTTGAGAAAAAACCCAGCATTTGAAAGTTGAAAATTTCACCTACCGCCAAAAATCCAGTTTTTGAACTTGGGGGTTGACTTTTTATCCTTTTGGAATTTTATTTTTTAACTATTTTTATTGGATTCAAATAGGGGGGTATTTGCTTATTTATGAATAATATCTTAAGCAAATGAAATTTCAAATATATAAAAACCATTTACTTAAATGATATTTGGCATAAATAAGGGCCAATAGCTGGTTTGATACCAATAAAAGCCAGTGCAAGACGATCTGCAATAAGGCGGCTGTCGCCTAGGCCCCAACAAAACCGCCTGGACGCCTAAGCGGCACCTAGGCGACGCCTTGACAACTATGGACAATGAAGGGCTGAAGGAGCCTGGCTGAGAGAGCCTAATCCACCTATCCCCAACCTTCTCTTTTCCTCTTTTCTCTATTTCCCCTTCCTCACCATCAATCTCTGTATGCTGCGGTGCTGTTGTGACTGCTCCAACCATTGAGAAGGCTACTTGAAGACTACTGCTACTGCCAAAGAAGACAACTCCAAGATTGGAACCACTCCTTCAATCAAGTTGTTACTGCTGCTGATTGTTCTCTTCGATTGAGGCTGCTGCTACTCTGCAAGACACCTTGTTGCTGCAACCTTCAAATTCCATAACTCCATATTTCCCCAACAGAACCTGCTGAATTGTGGTGCATCGACTCACACCAACACTCCCTCCACTCAATCCCAATCTGGTCCAGTTCTGCTGGCTGGATTAGCCTACACCACTAACCTTCTATTTTCATTCCACACCTTCCATCTCCACGTCTGACCATCAAAACTGAGCCAACGTTGCAGCAAGGTTTCTCACCATCAAGGCCTATACTCGATCTCCTTTGGAGCCCAAATTCAGCACTGCAGTAAGATATTCTCCAACTTTCTATTTTGGTGTTTCTCTCATATCTCAACACCCAACCATCAGAATTGGATGAAATTTGTAGCAAATATTCCCCTAGCCTACTCTTACACTTGATCCAAGTTTGATTACAATCACATGGAGGGTTTGGTTTGAAACCCTAATTTTGTAATTCTGATTTTATTCTAATTTTGGATTTTGTGGGTTCTTGGGACTAGTAATTTAGTCTTACATTACCTAATCACACTCACACACTTAAGTAAATAAACTCAAAACAGAACTCTATCTTGCTACTGTTCTAATCTAACTCAAATACTTTACTAATCCCATGTACTAACTTTACCCCCACTTTATGGACTAATAAATTAGGCTCATTAAATCACAAAACCCAAAAATAAGAAGCCCAAGGTCCATAAAACCATGGTTCAAGATTTCGCAAAATATCGCCGATATATCGGGATATTTCAGAAATCTCGACAATACCGAGACGAAATGGCAAGGCGAATTGGAAAAAGTTCATATTTCGGGATATTTCGGCGATATTTCGTGATATTTCTTGTGAGTCTTGCACTCTTGTGAGTTGTGAACTTGTGACTTTGTGTATTGACTATTAAGTAATGAGTATTAACTATTGAGTATTGAACTATTGACTATTATGGAGTTTATGAGTTATGAGTTATGACTTTTGAGTTATTTTTGTTTCATTACTTTGTTTAAATTTCTTATATGTCTTTTAGTACCTAATCAATGTGTATTTAACTATTTATACACCAGGGTCAGCGACCGTATACTGTCAATCAAGGGTGCAAACCCAAAACACCACTTTGAGTTCATTTTTTTTTGCAATATGAAGGTTTAAATATTTAGCTTAAATAAGGGTGTACATGAAGTATTAGGCCCCAATATGGCCAAAAACCCACCGAGATGGAGAGCCGAAATATGGCAGAAAAAATACCATCTTTCGGTATATTTCGGATATTTCGGCCATCTCGACCAGCCCGAGATACCGAGATATCGCAAGATTTTAAACTATGCATAAAACCCAACCATGGGCCAAAATAAAGTCTTTTGAGTCATGAGTGACCAATTAGACAATCTTAACTGCATCAATTTCCCGGCGTTGAGAAAAACTCGCCCTTATATTTTGTAGAAGGGCAGAAACAGTAGAGCACGGAAAAGTGACTCGTACTCAACACCTATTTCATTAAACAGGTTCAAAAGATGAAGCATTGATGGTGCACCCTCGTCGGGAAATATGTGGGGAATAACAAACTCAATTTGTAGAACATCCATCACTGCAGTGGTGTCTATTGTTGCTTCGCCCATATTAATCATCTAATCCCCGTTTACCGTTACTTGTTATCCCACATCAGAGCAGTCTTCCTATTGCGTTGACCCTTTCGGCTCTTCTTGTGGTAGCACTATTGGTGTCACCTCCTTTGATTCTAAAGATACTTTCACCAATCAATCCTTCAAGAACAAATATCTAGCGCATATGAGAAGGCTGTAAGGTGCACAAATTTTTGCCATGATCAACGATGCCTCTTTGTGCTTCGAACCTCTATCCCACTTTAATAATGTGCTTCGAAGAATCAAACACTACATAATAAGCACCATCACAATATTGGGAAATTGTGAATTCAATGAAGACATCATCCTTAGAATCAATGATGATCTTGTTGGCTCTTGATAACATTTCCACCAAAGACAGTGAGATGAAATTGTCACTTTGCCCATCATTTACAAGTAAAATAGCAGTTTTTCTGTTGGGAAATTGAACTCTGGTCTTGAAAACGTAGTTATCTGATGCAGGCGAAATATGGTGACACCCCCCCCCCTTATGAGGACATCAGCCCATTCCCAAGACTTTCAATGGATCAGCTTGGATCAGGTTCACTTTGGATGGATGGAGATTTCTTTCATAATGGATTGTGGTGCTGATCTGAAGGAGAACCTGAATAGAGTGCGTGTGCACTCTCCTCTCTCCTCTCTTCCCCCCCCCCCTTCTTCTTCTTCTTCTTCTTTTTCTTCCTCTTCTACTGCTGCTTCTTTCTACGGTGCTTCTCTTCTTCCCCCTGCAACTTTGATTCTTCTCAGGTTTCTTCTACTTTTCCCCTGAAATTCTGATTTCTTCCAAGATTCTCTCTTGTTCCCCTCCTCCCCTCTGATTGCTGTTCAGATTTCCTCTTCTCCTATTCTGTCCCCCATTATTTGGTATCAGAGCCGAAGGATCCCATCTTCTTCCTTCCTTTGTGATCTCTCTTACCCAATCTATTCCTCTTTCTTCCTTTTCTTCTCTATCCCCTCTTTCCTGTACAGCTTTTAGAAAGAAAACAGTAAAGATCCCTTGTGATCTCTCTTACCCAGTCTATTCCTCTTTCTTCCTCCGGCCCTGCAACTCTAATTCTTCTCAGGTTTCTTCTTCTTTTCCCCTGCTAGTCTGATTTCTTCCTATCTTTTCCTCTTCTCCTTTTCGGTCCCCCCATTAGTTGATGCAGACAAAATATGGTGGACCCCCCCTAATGAGGACATCAACCCCATCCCCAGAGACTTTCGAAGGATCAGTTTGGATCAGGTTCACTTTGGATGGATGGAGATTTCTTTAGTTGATGCAAGCGAAATATGATGGACCCCCCCCCCCCCAATGAGGACATCAGCCCCATTCCCGAAGACTTCCGATGGATCAGCTTGGATCAGGTTCATTTTGGATGGATGAAGATTTTTTTCGTGATAGATTGTAGTGCTGATTTGGAGCACTTTTGCTGGCCCAAGTTATTTTAGTTTTTTTTATTGTAATTTGGTTCATATGTAATTTCGGTCCAGGCCCACTTAGTACCAGTTCTTTTAAGTTGTTTGAGTCAAAAGCTGTTGGACTTCTTAGCACTTTGTGCTCCATCGTTTTAGGTAACAGCCCAGCTGTTTTGGTGTTTTCCCTATGTTGTTGTTTGGTCTTCTCAAGGGGAGGTCAACAGTCTTTTATTGTTTTTCTTTTCTTTATAAGAGCTGTACAGGCCATTCGGCCAGGTATGATGATGATGAAGAATGAATTGAGAGTCTGAATAGAGTGCGTGTGCACTCTCCTCTCTCCTCTTCCCCCCCCCCCCCTTCTTCTTCTTCTTCTTCTTCCTCTACTGCTTCTTCTTTCTACGGTTTCTTCTCTTCTTCCCCCAGCAACTCTGATTCTTCTCAGGTTTCTTTTTCTTTTCTCCTGCTAGTCTGATTTCTTCCTATCTTTTCCTCTTCTCCTATTCTGTCCCCCATTATTAATAATGAACGAAAAATTAAAAGCAGCTTGGAACTCTTGAGTCTTCTCTTCTCTCCTGCGTGAAGCATTCTCCCTCTTCTTCCCTCTCTCTAGTGGCATGTCTTCTTCTATTTCTCTCCTCCTCTGTTTCTACAGCACAAATAGGTAAGTGGTGTATTGGAAATCCCCCCCCCCCCCTCCCCATCTTTTCTTCCCCTCCTCTAGGCCAGTAGGCATTCTATTCTTAAACCCCCAAAACTTCAGCCTTTCTTCTAGTCTATTCTCTACCAGATTTCAATCTTGGCTTGCAGCCTTTTCTTGGCTTGCACCATTTGGTATCAGAGCCAAAGGATCCCATCTTCTTCCTTCCCTTGTGATCTCCCTTCCCCAGTCTATTCCTCTTTCTTCCTTTTCTTCTCTATCCCCTCTTTCCTGTTACAGTTTTGCGGTACAAGATCAGTCCCTGATTTATTAAAACTTGAGGACGAGTTTTTTTTAAGAGGGGGAAAGTTGATGCATGCGAAATATGATGGACCCCCCCCTAATGAGGACATCAGCCCCATTCCCAAAGACTTTAGATGGATCAGCTTGGATCAGGTTCACTTTGGATGGATGGAGAATTCTTTAGTTGATGCAGGTGCAATATGGTGGACCCCCCCTAATAAGGACATCAGCCCCATTCCCGAAGATTTTCAATGGATCAACTTGGATCAGGTTCACTTTGGATGGATGGAGATTTCTTTCGTGATAGATTGTGGTGCTGATTTGGAGTACTTTTGCTGACCCAAGTTATTTTAGTCTTTTTTTATTGTAATTTGGTTCATATGTAATTTCGGTCTAGAACCACTTGGACCAGTTCTTTTAAGTTGTTTGAGTCAAAGGCTGTTGGATTTCTTAGCACTTTGTGCTCCATCGTTTTAGGCAACAGCCCAGCTGTTTTGGTGTTTTCTCTATGTTGTTGTTTGGTCTTCCCAAGGGAAGGTGAACAATCTTTTATTGTTTTAGTTTTCTTTATAAGAGCTGTACAGGCCATTCGGCCAGGTATGATGATGATGAAGTCTGAATTGAGTGTGTGTGCACTCTCCTCTCTCCTCTCCCCCCCCCCCCTTCTTCTTCTTCTTCTTCTTCTTCTTCTTCTTCTTCTTCTTCCTCCTCTACTGCTTCTTCTTTCTACAGTTTCTTCTCTTCTTCCCCCTGCAACTCTGATTCTTCTCAGGTTTCTTCTTCTTTTCCCCTGCTAGTCTGATTTCTTCCTATCTTTTCATGTTCTCCTTTTCTATCTCCCATTATTTGGTATCAAAAAATAGGCTAGAAGAAAGGCTGAAGTTTTGGGGGTTTAAGAATAGAATGCCTACTGGCCAAGAGGAGGGGAAGAAGAGATGGGGAGGGGGGAATATCCAATACACCACTTCCTCTTTGTGCTGCAGAAACAGGGAAGGAGAGAAATAGAAGACATGCCACTACAGAGGGGGAAGAAGAGGGAGAATGCTTCATGCAGGAGAGAAGAGAAGACTCAAGAGTTCCAAGCTGCTTTAAATTTGTTTCAACATCGATACTGGGGGACGGATTAGGAGAGGGGAAACCTGAAAAGAAATCAGAGGGGACAATGGGGGACAAAATAGGAGAAGAGGAAAAGATAGGAAGAAATCAGACTAGCAGGGGAAAGAAGAAGAACCAGTAGAAGAAGACACACAACTCACCCTCAATTCCATCTTTCATTTCTTCTTTTTCATTCTATTCCATGCCTGACCGAATGGCCTGTACAACTTAAACAAAGAAACAAAAACACATAAAAGACTGTTGATCTCCCCTTGGGAAGACCAAACAACAAAAGACTGTTGATCTCCCCTCTGGGAAGACCAAACAACAACATAGGGAAAACAGCTGGGCTGTTGCCTAAAACGATGGAGCATAAAGAGCTTAAGAAGTCCAACAGCCTTTGATTTAAAACAACTTAAAAGAAAACTGGGCCTAAATGAGCCTGACCCGAAATTACATTTGAACCCAAAAATAAACCAAAATATCTTGGGCCAGCTGGACAGTCAAGAGTCAATATTTCTTTGTTTTCCTGGGTTGCATGTGCAAACAGGGGGCCAAGGAGGCCTGGGCCTGGGCCTAAGCTGGTACCTTGTAGGGTGCTTGAGTAGGCCTGAGCTGGGCTTGGAAGGGGCTGCCGATTGTCCTACATCAACTCTCACCTTCTTAAAAGGAACTCGTTCACAAGTTTCAGTAAATGTAGGAAGGACAACCACGTGGCTTTCAATCAGCCTGGGTTGACATCTTTCACAAATCCAATTTTCTGGCGAAGTGTCCACCAAATTCTGTTGAATGCAGTAGATGTGTTCTGCTCCTTCGTTGCATTTGCTACAAAGAAAAATCAACTTGTTCCATGCCTCACTTCCACAAGTATCACAAACAAGATTATTTTCTTGCCCAGACATAGCTCTGATACCAAATGGTGCAGGCCAAGAGAAGGCTGCAAGCCAAGATCGAAATCTAGCAGAGAATAGACTAGAAGGAAGGCTGAAGGTTTGGGGGTTTAAGAATAAAATGCCTACTGGCCGATAGGAGGGGAAGAAAAGATGGGGAAGGGGGGGGGGGAATATCCAATACACCACTTACCTCTTTGTGCTGCAGAAACAGAGAAGGAGAGAAATAGAAGAAGACATGCCACTAGAGAGGGGCAAAAAGAGGGAGAATGCTTCACACAGGAGAGAAGAGAAGACTCAAGAGTTCCAAGCTGCTTTTAATTTTTCGTTCATTATTGATACTGGGGAACAGATTAGGAGAGGGGAAATCTGAAAAGAAATCAGAGGGGATGATGGGGGACAGAATAGGAGAAGAGGAAAAGACAAGAAGAAATCAGATTAACAGGGGAAAGAAGAATAAACCTGAGAAGAAGAACCAGTAGAGGAAGAAGAAGAAGGGGGGGCGGGAAAGAAGAGAGAGAAGTGCACACACACAACTCACACTCAATTCAATCTTTCATTTCTTCTTTTTCATTCTATTCCCCTCTTTCCTGTCACAGTTTTACAGTACAAGATCAGTCCCTGATTTATTAAAACTCGAGGACGAGTTTTTTTTAAGAAGGGGAAAGTTGATGCAGGCGAAATATGATGGACCCCCCCCCCTAATGAGGACATCAGCCCATTCCCAAGAGTTTCGATGGATCAGCTTGGATCAGGTTCACTTTGGATGGATGGAGATGTCTTTCATAATGGATTGTGGTGCTGATCTGAAGGAGAGCCTGAATAACCTGAGCACTCTCCTCTCTCCTCTCTTCCCCCCCCCCCCCTTCTTCCTCTTCTTCCTCTTTTACTGCTTCTTCATTCTATGGTGACTTCTCTTCTTCCCCCTGCAACTCTGATTCTTCTCAGGTTTCTTCTTCTTTTCCCCTGAAATTCTGATTTCTTCCAAGATTCTCTCTTCTCCCCCCCCCCCTCCCCTCCCCTCTGATTTCTGTTCAGATTTCCTTTTCTCCTATTCTGTCCCCCATTAGTATCCATCACAAGGTTCGACTCTGATACCAAGTAATGCTATTTAAAATCCAACTTATGGATCTCAGATGCAAGCAGATCCAATGATCAAATCTATGATCAAGGAAGCAATTAAGTTGTTAAGGGAAGAAATTAGATCGATGGAAGGGGAGGGAAAAGAGATGAGATCGATCTGCTTGTTCAGGAGAAGAGAAGAAATCAGGTTTGGGATACCAATCCCATGCACTGTTCAATAGCTAACGACTGCCCCGCTGTCTCCAACATGGACCCAGTGAAATTGAATTCTCCGTGAAGATGCTGAGTACCAACGGCTAGACGGTAAGACCCCATGCACCTTGATTATAGCTTCGCAGTGACAACCTTGAACGAATGTGTAGGATAGGTGGGAGGTGGTGACACAGCACAACCAATCCTGATCAGAAGCATCCAGTTCTAGCTATTTCTGCACCTTCTACAAAGAAATTGATAGTTCCCCAATATGAGTAGTCCTCATCTTAGTGGAACTTCTAGAGGTCAAGTTTGCCATCTCGGATTCACTTTTGATAGATGTCGTTCATTATTGAACACGCTCGCTGTAAAGGGTCATAGCTTAAGAATTCAGCTTGACCATGTACACCCTTGAGTAATCATCTGTGAAAGTTAGAAAATGACTTGAACCACCCTTTGAGACAAGACGGACCATTCAAATCAGTGTGTACTAACTCAAGCGGCCCGAGATCAGCAATGATGAAGGCACCTTTACAGCCAACCGGACTGGTGGACAGACCTTGATCAGACCCCTCCCAAGGGACGTGTTCAAAGCCAGATCTATGGGATGACCTGCCCCATCTCCGACATTTATGGAGAGAAGACCACCAACATTCCTTTTCACCAAAACTGTTTAAAAAAAAAACACCTCATTCTTACTCAAATCATCTCCAATTGATGGGGAGTGTATTACATATATAAAGACATTCTAAAATTCCTAATTTAAGCTATAAACGCACTCAATAAGGCAAATAAACTCAAAACATAACTCTATCTTGTGTTCTAATATAACTTAACTACTAATCCCATGTACTAACTTTACCCCCAATTTATAGGCATATAAATTAGGCACATTACATTAATAAACCCAAAAATAAGAAGCCCAAGATACATAGAATCCACCCATAGGCCTAAATAAAGTCTTCTGAGGCACAATTGACCCAATTGGACAATCCTAACTACATCAGATTGTACCCACAGCTTATTGAAATTTAGACAGCTGAAACATGAAATTTTCTATTAATTTTCTTGCACAGATGTGACGAGTATCACGTATTTAATATGTAAAATAAAAAAACATGATCAGTCAAGTATTTGGCCCCCAGCTCCCTAATTGAAGGCTGACACAAGGTCTAAAAATATTAGAACAATCAGATTCAGATTCACCCAGCCAATTTGCACTCAATATCTTAACTCCAGTTTGAAAACAGAACTAGACATCATTAGTAATAAAATAAGTTCTTTGATTTGAGTTACATGTGGTCTCCCAACCCAAGGATGAAATTATTTGAGAAGCAAGCCCACAGCATGGTTCGAGATATCTTCATATTTTTCGGTTTCGACACATGTCAAAACGAAATGGTCTGCGATACATAGAAATGTCCAAGTTTTGGTCAAAATTTCGGCATTTCGCCAATATTTCGGTCAAAACATGACTATGCTATAACAACAAAAGCTTAGATTCAAACAAAATAGGTCAAAATTTCGACCTATTTTGTTTGTTTCATCAGTTTCGACATAGAAGAGGGAGAAACCTTATTTTTTGTGATTTCTTTGAGAAATCACTTCCGGTGCAAGGTTGGAACAAGTACTTGGGCAATAGAGGAACGCATTGGAAGCGACGATTTGCTACGTTGTTGGAAGATTTGTGCAAGATTCAAAGTCGGAGGTATATCACTTTGCCCAAAAATTATTTTTTGCAAAAAATAGGATAAACACTTGATGGTTGGCCTTCAATTTTTTATATGTTACAGTGTATATACTACCAAACTAGGCTCCAAAGTCAAACTATCATCTTGGGCATCGTTTTTTAAAATCTAAGGGATCCACTATGTTTAGAGGGCCTAAAAAAGGGTGTCCTAGAAGGTTCGGAACCTAATTTGGCTATTTGGGCCTTGAAACCCTTCACTGAAACTTGCAGCCAAAATTGTATAGGTTTCGATCGAAACATTTCGGTTCCACCCCGGTCGAAACCAGGCTCGAAATCGAAAATCTTGAGCCTTGACTAATGGTCCACAATTCCTTTAAGGTAAATCAAGTCTGGCTAGAACAAGCCAAGTCTAATTCTTGTATATGCCCCAATTTGAAAATTAACCAAGAAATCATTAGTAGCATTCTAATAATCAAGATTCGCTTTTAACAAGTATAAACATCCCAATAAATAGAAAAAACAAAAAACAAGTCCAATATTACCTTCACTTCTTTGTCCTCGAATGATGTACTAGCTCCCAATAATTCCTCCACCAGTGACCTACTAGAATCAGATATGCTAGTTCCTTCATCTTCACTTTCTTCTTTAAGAGCATCTAATTTCACAGTGGGCAGTGATACTGGACCATGCATTGTATCTTGCAATACTGTAGGCTTTCCATTTTGTAAGAAATGCTTCTCTGTAACCATATATCCACTTTTTGAAGTGTCCAATGCATGATTGAATGTTGAAGAATTTCCACCCTGATCTTTTTCCACTCCAAGGCCCCAATTCCATGGCCCTCCAAGACATTTGAACAGATCCACCAAACCATAAACAAAAGGTCCTCTAGAAGAGCAAGTCTTGATAGAAGCAATACTGACATCCCCATGTAGCCATTTCTCCCTTCCGCACACATTGCTGAATGGAACCTGCCAAAAATAGATTAACAAATAAAGAATCGCTAACTTGAATACTTGAAGGAAATTATATTCCCTTCCTTAAGAAGAAGATGAGCACTAGTTATAGTTGCCAGTTATTTAAGCGAAAAGTTAAAACATATCAAGATTGCACACACACACACACAACAAACCAATATCCAGAGTAAAAAGTAATTTATAAAACAGGTGGTCATCCATATCCTTCAATGTTGCACTATCCTCTGTTTTTGGTCGTGCGTACACTCTTTCAACAATTCTTCCATTTTATACATAAGAAGCAGCCCCTGAAACAGTGCAAGTTACAAACCTAATTCCCTGGCGGAGGAAGAAAAAAGGCTTTCCTTAGAGCTTACTTCTCTTTCTTCCCAAGAAGAGAGCTTCCTCCGGTAAAAATCCAGGATCAAATGGCATGAGCTTGGAGATTCCAATTCAGCTTTCTTCCATAAATCTCTCAAAGCCCGATCCAACTCTAATTCCATCTCCATGCTTCTCAGCCAAGATGGCACCCCTCTCTCCTCTGTCCATGACATTAAGACAGAAGCCATCTCTTTCTTTTCCTCTCTCTTCTACCCCCACCCCCCGGTCCCCCTCTCCCCATGACATTAAGACAGAAGCCATCCCTTTGTTTTCCTCTCTGTTCTGCCCATAGTTCGAGAACTCGTTTCGTTTCGGTATTTCGGTCGAAATATTGTATTTTTTCTGGTATGTTTCGATAGGTCATTTCAATGGGTTTTAGGCCAAGTTAAGGCCTGAAACTTCATGGAAACCCTATTTTAGGCTATATAAACACATTTAAATGTTCAAATTGCAAAAATAGCCACCCAAAATGGTGTTTTGGATGTGCACCATTGATTGGCAACGTATGGTCGAACCCTAATGTATAAGTGTATAACATAGTTAATTACACATTTACACATACACATTGTACATTAAAGTATTAAACAAGTAAATTGACTTGGAACTAAGTTGGAAACATAATGACTCATAAGTTAAGTCATAAATCATAATATTAAGTACATAAGACATCAAGTCAATAACAAGTTAACAAATAACAACTTAAGAGTTAAGATTTAGAAGATGATATCAAACATTCCAAATCATAATATGTCAATATCCCCAATTGTCCCCTACAAGGCTACAAGTCAAGTAGTCAACTAGTCATCATTCATCTCAAATGTTTACAAATTTGCTAATAATAACTACTCCGCCGTCCAGGATCAACCCCACTCATGGTCCGCTAGAGCCGACATGTATTGCTCTCCGACTGTAGGACAAATGCATGCCACGTCATAGTCTGGGAGAAGAAGCGAGTGTAGTCATCCACAGTGGCCATGTAAACTGCATCATCAACATGCTGAAGGTAACCTATCCTAGGATATAGGTCACCAAACTGTGAAGAAGTACTACCCACTGATCCACTATGATATGAGTCATATGACGGCTCTGGGAGCATGTACGGGTTGTACGGTTGCAACTGGTGGGTTGGGTAGCCAGTGTAGGAAAAGAAGTCATGCACAAAAGACGATCCACTATATCCTTGTGAGTGGGAGTCATACTCAAAACTAGGAATGGATGGAGAAGATATAGGCTGTTGCCCCCAAGGGTACTGCCCAGAATGCCCTTCGCCACATGGATGTGAATGAGATGAACCATGCTCTGATTGTGCTGGAGATGGACTGCTGTCTACATGAAAAGATGGGGCACGGAAATGCCCACTCGATCTATTGTCTCTATCGCCAATACTCAGTCCACCAACAGAGCCAGATAGGGCATCAATGTCCATAAGCTCAGCCTGCCTACTAGTACCACTACCACGACCACCAAGACGGGACTGGCCACGCTGCTTTCTCGAGTAGGTCGAGGTGGACGATGTGGGCCGTGTGGCTGGTGTGGGGCCGGTGGGGGCACGGATTGCCTCTTGCTGCTCTTGTACCACAAACGGGACTCGAGTTCCCTCATATGCTTGACCACCATCACCATCATCATCACGTTCATCATTACCTTCATCATCACCTCCATCATCACCATCTCCACCAGGACCACCACCACCATCTCCACCAGATGACATAGACCAATCATCATCCTCCTCATCAACACCACCAGTAGACTGGAACAGTATGGGTGACACGTCACGTGCATGTACCTCACCCTCTGCAGCCATGAAGTCATCCACATCAGCTTCTATGTGTTCAACGATCATGGGGTCAGGTCTACCTCCAGGCTGATCTAACATTGGCTCACCTCTATCCCTCACCCAATCAACAATAGGATCTTCATCATCTGACTCTACCTGGAAAATGTCGGCGAGATCGATATTTTCCCTGATACCCTCTTGTCCCATGCGTATGTGTTGCATCTTCAACCTCAAATTATAATGCACATACACTAAGTCAGAGAGACGTTCAGAACCCAATCTATTTCTCCTCTTGGAGTGGATGAAAGAAAATATACTCCAATTCCGTTCACAGCCAGATGCTGAACATGTCTGGGAGAGAACCTTGATTGCTATTTTTCTTAAATTGTTTGCCGAACCCCCATACAACACCCACCATTCAGCTGCATTACAAGAAAAGAAACATGTCACCTTCATTTCAAAAGAATAAGATATTGAATTGAGTAATGACTAATGAAGTAGTGACTAATGAGTACCGGCATCACCGCGTGTCCGGCCTTGCTGTGCAGCTTTGGTTCCAAAACTTTCCAATGCATCCCTAAAAGTCTTTAACTATAATCATTTGGAAAATATTTAAAATTAGTAATGACTCGTTACTATTTAGTATTGAATTGAGTAATTCCAAATGAATTATAACTTATAAGACTCACCTCATTGTTGCATATCCACCTAATTTACTATTCGGCTCCAACTTGGCAACTACTTCTTTGATGCGTCAATAAGACTATTATTCAACCCAAGCCTATGATCAGATTGGTACTGGGGTTCAAATAATATGCTGAAATTGACATTATATATTGACTAGTTAGTAATATATCCTTCAAATTAACTTTAAAAGATGTAATTGCATAAAAAAACAAAGAGTATACACTCATGACCTTATGCAGTGGATGCATAAGTTGATTTTCCCAGCTCCTTGATAATTTTTAGAAAGTGTTTACTACCTCGTGGATTTGCATTGTAAACACCTTCATTCATCAAGTCTATGACAGTATATAGATGTGGCATGGTTGGTCCCTTGATAGCAGAATCAACTATATGCATAACCTTGACCACTGGGTCCAGAAGTTGTACCACTTTATGCAACTTAGACCAAAAGTCATCTGATGAAATTATAGCTTGTGCTTCCCTACCACCATGGGTATTGGACCCATTCCAGTTGAACCAGTCTTCAGAAGCAAACATTGATCTCAGTCCAGACTTTTTGGTTTCTATACTCTTAAGTGCAATGTAGTTGGTGGCAAATCTAGTTATGCCTGGCCTCACTAAGTCACCCCCACACTTCTCCCTCAAGAGGTTTAGTGCAAACCCATGGTTGTAGACAAAGTTAGTCATTTGCCTTGCCTTTTCCACAACATGTTGTACCAATTTGATCTTTCCCATGTCCTTCAACATGAGGTCTATACAATGGGCAGCACATGGAGTCCAAAACAACCGGTACTTATTATTTTGCATCAACCTCTCATCTGGGCACTTCAGAGTTGCTTCCGTTGTCCGTTACAATTTGGACAACGTTCCCACTCCTACATCTTCTACCACTTCCTTCAGCAATTTATAGATATACTTTGCATCCTTTTTCTCCTTGGATGCATCAACAGACTTCAGAAAGACTGTCCTCCCATCACAATACACCATAAAGTTGATTATGGACTTTCTTGTAGGACTAGTCCAACCATCACACATTATGGTCACCCCATAGTTCTCCCACAACCCCCTCATTTCATTGATGTAGTCTTCAAGCTCTCTCTTTTGTTGGGGCAAATACACATTCATAATCTCATATGGGGTGGGCCCCTTATACCCTGGGCCAGCCTCAGCAATGGAATCTATCATAGTCTGATAAAAGGGGCCTTGTGCTATGTTTGCTGGGATGGTATGGTATAACATCCACTTAGCTATAGATTCCTTCACCATCCCCTTCAGATTTTTCTATGCTCCCTTGATTTTTGGTTGTTTGTTGCCTTTCTTTCTATAAACACCAGGTGCTTGGTGAAGTGCTGGGTCATCTTGTGGTGGTGGAGGCGGAGGGGGAGCTGCCTCGTACTCGTGATCTCCTAAAGGGATTAGGCAACCCACCTCCTCCACTTGTACCGCTCCTCCACTACCACTAGCACCACTCAGAGGTACTAGCTCTTCCACTACCACCTACTCTCTATCTCTCGACTCTCTCCGATCCTCATGATAATCGGCTCGCTCATCATTCGTGCTCGTCTCCAATCCCTAGCCTTCGCTTGCTCTCTATATCATCGGAACATAGACATCATCACGTCATCATCATCATCATCACGATGGCTTGATTGGCCTCCCGCCGTACACCTCATCGCTTCCTCAAGATCTACTTTTGCCTTCTCCTCTCGAGCCTTCCTCTTACTCCCTCCCTTCATGTAATCAATGATAGCCCTAGATACCTCCACAGGGGACCATATGACATCCGACCACTTCAGGAGAATTCCCAACTAGATGTTGTTTGAGTCTAGTGGCACCACCTCCCAAAAACTGCATGTGACAATAGTTGCATTGGGATTTTCTTTTATCCCCATCGATTGGAGTGTCGTGCGACCATGCGATATCACCCCTAGCCTGGGTGTGCTCCCCTCCCCTGGGGTACGGGCCATTTGCCTCTTGCCCCTCTTGCCTGCGGCTCTATCGTTTACCACGGTTCGTCATAATCGAGACTAGTTTCTTTGTTGCATGAATAAAAAACAATTCATTAATCACTGAAGCACATCAATTCTTTTAGTTTAAAATTTTAAATGTTTAAGAATTAAGATTTAAGAGCACTAACACAAGTATTTAAGTATATAACTATTTAGTATTTTTCCCCCAACCCTCATATTTTTCTCATATTTAAAAACAATTTTTAAAAATATTTTTCAAATAAATATTGGCCTAGCACAACAAAATCGAAAAGATATGTAAATGGGCAGCAAATAAGAAGTATGTACAATTTACTTTTATATTTTTCAGTAATTTTAAAACAAAAACCTCATATTATTTTTTATTTTTTGCTATTTTTTTGAATTTTTGAAATATTTTTTATAATTTTCGAAAATTAAAATAATTAATTATTAGCAGAAAAATATTTTTGACACCATGAGGCCATAGATCGGCCAATGGTGTCTAACATATATTTAATTCATCATCATACAATATACATAACCCCTATTATTTTTTTATTTTTGTTGTAAATAAATCTAATTTTTGAAGTAGAAAAATAAATAAATAATATATATACCAAAAAAAAATTTTCGACATCGTGAAGTTGTAGATCGGCTTCCAATGTCTAACATATATTTATTTCATCACAAACAAACATGTTGATCAAGCATTTCCCTAAAAAAAATCAATTTTGAGAATATGATTTTACCTGAAATAGTGGAAAGGCTTCACAGATGTGCTAAGAAGTTTGTTCTCCAAGTGATTCCAGCGTAGATGCGGCAAGGATTCAAGTGGGAAGTGGAAGATTGAAGAAGAAATAAGCAAAAACCTTCAAAAACCAAGCAAAAGAGGAAAAATGCTCTGTTTCTCAGTCTCGGTCGAAATTTCAACCGAGACTATCGAAACATGGTATTTTATATAAAGCATTTTCTCGAGATAAACATGGTATCAAAATCTCGAGAATTTCGATCGAAATTTAGTTTTTTTTTTATTCGAGGGGTCATTTCGTTTCGAGGGGGTCGAAATTCTCGACTCTCAAGATTTCGCGAGATTTTGAACTATGATTCTGCCCACCCCCCTCTCCCCCCTGGTTTAATCAATAAATTTGTCCCCCTTCTCTCTTTGACTTCCTTCAATCTATCCCCTCTGAGGATGAAATCCTTAAAGCGGTACTCTCATAAGTCTAATCGGGCCCCTGGCCTAGATGGATTTAGTATGGGGTTCTTCCGGGCTAGTTGGGACATTATCAAAGATGATCTCATCAAAGCCATCCGCAGTTTCTTCTTCAATCCCAATCAGCTCTCCCGGATCAATTAGACCTTTCTTTGTTTTTCCCAAAAAAGTGGGGGCCTCGTCCATGCCTAATTTCAGACCCATATCTCTCTCTCTGCAATCTCCTCTATAATTCATCGCTAAAATTATTGCTAATCGTCTTCAGCAGGCTGTTCCTTCCTTAGTCAGCCCTAACCAATCAGCCTTCATTTTTTAGAGAAGCATAGCGGATAACATTCTCCTATGCTCGGAAATTGTCAGGGGCTTCGACCGCAAATCTCATTCCCCTACGGCCCTTATGAAAATTGACATCCACCAAGCCTTTGATTCCATTAGATGGGATCTCATTTGCGATTTCATGACTTATATGTCCTTCCCCCTGTCTTTGTGAGTTGGATCCACTCCAGCATCTCCTCCCCCTTCTTTTCGGTTATCATTAACGGTTCCCCTGCTGGGTTCTTCCCTTCCAAAGTGGGAATTCGTAAAGGATACCCCCCTCTTACCCTTTCTCTTCACCCTTGCTCTTGAGATCCTCTCTAGGAGCATTCAGTCTAAAACTGACCAGCTCCTCATCTCCCCCATTCCTAAGTGTAAGGCTCTCAACCTCACCCACCTTGCCTTTGCAAACAACCTCATGATTTTGATGTAGGGCATCCTATAGGCCCACAAAGCCCAGCCCAACTGAGAACTTATGTGCACAAGCCTAAGCCTGGCCAGCAGCAGCAGACCTAGCCGATGGCTAGTCCTCTTGGGGCAAGGACCATATCAGACCACTCTTAATCCACCTTCCCTAGCCCTCTTTATTCTTGTCTTTTGAGTTTCCCTAAAGTGGCTTTATTATATTGTGGGTTTGTGGCTAAGACCTATGACTTCCCACCTCCCTAGATTGCATTTAATACCATGTAAGGCTGATCTATAAAGCCACAACAGTATTTAGGCATTTATGGTTGTAACCTAAAGTCAATTGTGGTCATAAGCTAAAGTCATTTGTGGCATTTATGATTGTAACCTAAAGTCATTTGTGGCATTTATGGTTGTAACCTAAAGTCAATTGTGGTTATAACCTAAAGTCATTTGTGGCATTTATGGTTGTAACCTAAAGTTGTTGGTGGTTGTAACCTATAGGCATTTATACCTCTATCCTCATGCTATATAAAGAGACCATGGCTGCTCATTGCAACCATGAATTACAACCAGCAAAATCAATCTCCTTTTGAGTTTATTACTTATTAGCAAGTGGCCTTGGGTGGATCTCCCTTGATGGACCATTGGTGGATCTCCAAAGGTCGGGTTATCTTATATCTCCTATTTCCTTTTTCCTCCATCATTTCTTACTATTGGTTCATTGTTATTTTCTGTTACTACTATTGGTGGCCTTGGGTAGATCTCCCTTGGTGGACCATTGGTGGATCTCCAAAGGTCGGGTTATCTTATATCTCCTATTTCCTTTTTCCTCCATCATTTCTTACTATTGGTTCATTGTTATTTTCTGTTACTACTATTGTTGGCCTTGGGTGGATCTCCCTTGGTGGACCATTGGTAGATCTCCAAAGGTCGGATTATCTTATATCTCCTATTTCCTTTTTCCTCCATCATTTCTTGCTATTGGTTCATTGTTATTTTCTGTTACTACTATTGGTTGTTGCTCACCATAAATCCACCTTCAAAGCCTTCCCAATCATCCATATTATCCCTCGCCGTTCACAACTATCAACCCTCGATCAAACCCTATCGACTCTCTTTCATCACCACTAAAACCATCCCCTAACCATTCCATTGAAACCTATTGTCGACACTATAAGAACCCACTGTCGCTTGCCTAAGCCTCATAGCCATTAGTATCCTGGTTCATAGTCAATTAGACTTCACCAAATCTTTACCAAGATTGGCCCCTCTTCCATCTCTTCCACTCTTGGAGAGTCTTTCCGAGCTTAGGATCAATCTTTTGAAGTTCAACATCTTCCTCTCAAGAGTTTCAGATTACGATAAGGAATATCTCCTTCACCTAAAGGGATTCTCCCTCGGTTCCCTCCCAGTCAAATATCTTAGCCTTCCGTTTATCCCTAACAGGCTGACTGGTCACCACTGCACCCCTATGCTTGACCTCATCCACAAACGGCTTCAACTCTGGAAGGGTAAACTCCTCTCCTTCCCTGGTAGGGTTCAGTTGATTAGATCTGTCCTCCAATCTTCCTACATTTACTGGTGTGACATTTAGGGGTTCCCCAAATCCACAACTAAAGCAATGGAATCCCTCTTCTGTCCTTTCCTCTGGAAAGGTAAAGAATGATCCAAATTCATCCACCCGGTTAGCTAGGCCTCCATCTATCTACCTAAATCTAAAGGAGGTCTAGGTATTCGTAGGATCCGAGGTTTTAACATTTGGGGCATCCTCAAGCTAATTTGGAAAATTTCCTCCAAACATGACTCCATCTGGATCAATTGGGTCTACTCTTACCTCCTCAAAAAGACTCCTCTCGGATTGTCCCTCTTCCTATGGATACCTCTTGGGCCTCGGCGCAAAATCCTCCTCCTTCGGACCTTAGCTCTTAGAGCTACCTCCTACGAGGTCGCTAATGGATCCTCCACTTCCCTCTGGTTTGACCCTTCGCGCCTTCGCACCCTTCAGGTGTGCTCTTTAATTCTTTAGGAGCCTGCTCTTTCTACTCCCCTAGCATCCCCAAACATACCCCTTTATCTCTGACGGCTTGTGGTCCCTCCCTCCACCTTTCCCACGTGTCTCACCCAGGTCTGGGCCTCACTCACCCCTACATCTACCTCCCACTCGGACAAGATCATCTAGACCCCCTCCCCCAATGGTCTCTTTAGTTCTAGATCCGTTTAGGACTTCGTTAGGACTCATGCCTCCACAAACTTGTTTGGTTCAAAGGTCACATCCCCCGCCACAGCTTCAATGTTTGGAGATCCCTTAACAACTGCCTTCCCACCCAAGCCTTTCTCCTTCACCGGCACATTCCTGTCTCCCCTTCCTATATCCTTTGCTAGGACAGTATTGAGGACATCAACCACCTCTTTTTCTCTTGCCCTTTCACCTCCATATTTGGAAAAAAAAAGCACTACATTTCATTTAGCTCCGCAGTAGGAGACCTTTCCCCTTCGCCCAGGAGTGGCTTTGGTTGGATATGACTTTTTCAAGCAACTCCTATCGGTGATTTCGCTGGTAAACTTATGTTTGGGGCCATCATCTCGCATATTTAGATGGAAAGAACTCTTCGGGGATGGACCTCCAATTCTCGATCTTTCGACAAGATTTAGAAAGCCATCTCCAAGCTTCACTTGCTTCGCCATGGTTTTCTTTTGGACACTCCCAGGAACAGGCATATAGTTACTTCCTGGGGTTTAGATGTTTCTTTTTTTCAGCCTCCTAGCCCACCCCTTTAGGGCTTGTAGGGCTGGAGTCTTTGTGTAGCTTCCCCCATCCCTCCTCTTTTCCCTGTGTATTCTGCCCCCCACCCCTTTCTCTCTTTTCCCCTTCAGGGTTTTGGCAATATATTCTTATTCACCAAAAAAAAAAAAAAGATACAACATTAGTAACAGTTCTTAGAACTGTAGAGTTTCCTTTTAGAAAAGCAGAAAGGATAAGAAATAAAAACCAGGGGCAAAATAGTAAATTTTCTCAGCCTCTCAAATGCCTTCAGCACTGAGCTTTTTGGAGAACATAAACCTAATATATAGGCTGTTCTTCTTTTCCAAATGATTTAGCAACCAACTGATTCAATTTCGAGTTCCCCTTTCAAGCCAACAAACTGATTTCAGCCTTCAGTCCTGTTTCAGTCTCGCCATCTAGATTACTGAGGAAATTAGGGACCAGGTTTGGGACTGCTGAAACCATCAGCTGGCTCTACCTCCGTATAATGGAGAGAGCTGAGAATTAAACAAGGGATGCATATTTGGTATCAAAAGCAACCAAAAAAAAAAAAAAAACCATACAATTCAGGTTTTCTTCCTCCTCAGAGTGCCATGACTTTTAATCAACACACCACAAGAGAAAGTGGCACCTTCTTAATCTGCCTTGAGGCTTTTTGTTTTTCCCTATGCTTTACTCCAAGGCATGCTTTACAGCACACAACCCAAACACCTTAAGAAACACTGCCACTATGACAATAAGCCAAAACTAAGTACTTAATGATTTTCCAATTGAAATGAACCATAAACAAATAGACCATGATGAAATAAAATTAATATGCAAAAGAATAAAATGGTAATGCAACACCATCCCACTAGACACTCTAACTAACTTCAATGCTAGTTTTTTCTGATCTAACTTGTTCATACCAACTATAGGTACATATACATGGATTCTCCACTATATAATTGTTAAATAAGCATTCAAAAAGCATCACAACAAGTTGCAATTCATACGGATTCATTAGATTGGCCCACAGGAACAATTTCCGATAGGAACTCCTGAGCAGCCTCAACAAGATTGAAAATCATAACACGTCCTTCCCGAGCATTAAAATTAGCCTGAGGGAGATGCTGAAAAACTTATTAGCAAATGACCATATAAAAAGAACCTTCAAAGGAATAGAACACAATTAAAGAAGTAAAAGCAAACTTGGGCTGGGCAAACCTGGGGCCCAACCAGCCAAGCCTGAGGTTACCCCCAATTTTTATTACCTGCTGTGGTGTTCAACCTAGCCTGAGCACAGCGCATTTGCATCCCCAAGAAGCAACAATGATAAAATAAGCCCAATATAAAAAGGTAATACGGCAATAGCAATAATATGCAATTCCCAATAGTCATTCTTGAGCCAAAAACATAGCCTTTTGGTCTTAAAAAAAAATTACACATTAAAATCAAAGGAGGTCATGTATGCACAAACAGGTTCACATGACCAATGAACTTTCTGAGTTCTTTGTCATTGTACGGGTAACTTCCAGCACTTCTATTCTCGTCAATATTAGATTTGTTCTTCTGAGGAGTAGGATAACTATAATGCCTACAAAATATGGGTATGTATGTTCTAATGGCAATTTTTGGTTATTAATAAAAAAAATAAGTGGGTTGATCATAAATCTCCTTCTCTTTGACTGTGGTCAAGTTATTACTGCAGTACTTTGCCGATATGTATATTAATAATAAAAAAATAAATGGTTGACCATAAATCTCCTTCTCCTTGGCTGTGGTCAAGTCATTACTGCAGTACTTTGCTGATATGTTGCTTCCTTACTATTGTCATTGCATTTCTTGGTCATGTTTCCATTTTGGCACAAGTTCCTTGTGATTTGTTCTTAGGTTTCCAAAAAGGGAAAGGTTCCTGGAGAGCTCTTTCAATTTCTTGAAAAAAATTCGGAACTTAAATAAAACTTCAACGTTCTTTCAGTTTTCCTCTTTTATTTACTGTTTCCAAACAATCAACCTCAATCCTCTCTCTAACATAAATATCTGCATTATTCCAAACCAAATTTTATCCCATCTCAACTTAAAACCCTATTTGGCTATAACCCTTCTCTCTTAAGCACCATTTACTTCAATAACAAAAGAACTTTCCAAAAGAAAATTAACAATTGGATATAGGAATTAGAAACTTGTCTTTTATTTCTCTGCTGTTTCTTTTCTTTGTTGCGCATGAAAAGGAAGCATGTTTGGGCATGGGAAATTGAGGAAAAGGATGCAGTCCATAGATGGGATCATGCCCTTCCCAGGTGGCAGTGAAATGATTGACCAAGTTCCAACAATATTTTGATAGAAAACAAACATCAGTGTGGGTCCTTGTTAAATCAAAGGGGTTCATCTCCTTATCAGATTTCTTGAGTTGTCTAGAACGTTCGTTTATTTATATTGTTTCCACATTTTAGTATTGGATTTGAGTAACATCTTTTCTCCTCTTTTTGATCCTGTAAAATGTCAATAAATATTTGCCATTGAAATAAATGGATCCTCAATGATTCTTTATTTTCTATTCAAGATTCCCATTCTATCACATTGGGTCAACTCATCATTAAAGGGTGCATTAATATTCCAAATCAGCAAAACTGTCCATAATTTGAGAAGGTAGAGTCTGTAGAAATTTTCTTCTTTGGGCACATTACCTACAAAAGTAGGATATAACCATCCTACATATACTCTTCTCCACAAGATTCATCAACAAAACAAAGACATAGGCCTTATCCAATATCACTATGGTGTGGGGCCATTATTTATATCTGCAACTCTTTGCAGATGAAAGGCCCATCTAGCATAAAACAATATATAACCGCATGAAACCTTCACAAGAACCTTCTCTTGCTGCCAAAAACCCTTCGTGTTATTTCTTTCTAGAGTCCAAAGTCAGTGCAAATTGGAACTTTATACCATAAAAAGATAATGGGTGCAAAAGATAAAGATAACATTGGACGCTTTTCACCAAGTCCAAACCACCCCCCCCCCCTCAAAAAAAAAAAAAAAAAAACTCAAAAAGTACTTTACTTTGATACAAGGAGAAAGGTGGCTTGTTTCATACCACACATAAGACATCTATCGACCAACCAGAAACCAAATATCTTCATGTTATCAATGGCTACAAAGGAAACCAGCCAAGAGAAGGCTTACTGGGTTAGACTCTTCTCAGGAAAAACTTACTACAAATTCCCAAAATAAGCACTAGCTGTAACTCCAGAAGTCAAAACTTGATCATAGACTCATAGGGCAACATTGTAAAAGTGTAGAACATCTAGGAGCTTCCTTCCAATGATAAGAACTCCACTCTCAAGGGATATGAAGCAACGGGCAAAGTATTTAAGCAAATGAATCTGTCTTTGCCTCACATAAACAGGAAACCAAGTTCATCATTTCCAGATGTCAGAAACCAAGGTTACCTCTTTAAGGAAACTAATCCATAAATACAAGTACAAAGCATTCCAACCCCTTACCTATCACTTTGAACCACAACTACTTAGAAATTGGTCTGTGGACAAGATCTCTGGAAAAGATACTGAACATCGATCAATCTTATATCTAGACAATGATATACCATAAATATCTATATTCTACCAAGACAATGATGCAGAATTCCAGCAAGAAGAGAAAATGGGGTTGTTGTTTTGGATTTTTAATTTATTGGGCCCAACTGAACCTATGGTTCAAGCTTGGTTGGAGTTAGTCTTAAGTTGAGTGTCATATGGGTTAGTATTCTAAATCTGTGCTAACAGGTTAGTGGAACGCATCAATTCGTATCAGAGCTATGGCCAGCAGTGAATTAAGTCCCCCCCCTGAGATTGCATGGCCTACATCCATAATTTTTTTAATCAAGTTCTTGGGGAGTTGAGACAACTGGATAAATGATTGGCTCTAATTCAGCAAAGAAACAGCATACCAGAATCACCCTCTACTTTACGCATTGATCTCAATTCTCAACTTTGCACCTCCACAGGAAGAGAAGAGACCACCAATCAAAGAACAAGGACTCGAAGTCAAGGTTAAAATTGAAGAGGGTAACAGCGGTGCTTGAAGATTCTAATGTAGAGGCTTATATTGAAGACTTGAAGCAGACAAGGTTGACGTGGTGTAGCCATGTTGGAAGATGAGGCCAAGAACGAAGACGAAGTCAATGACACTCTACAAGAAACCATCAACATTCACAAAGTTGTTCTTGAAGAAGTAGAGTTCATGCTACCACCTCAATTCTTTGACAAGAAAATCCCCAAGGTTCAGGACTTTATTCTGACCATCTGTACACAACCATTCTGTTTGGGGATGGTCAAAGCTGCTACTCACGTGTTGTTTCCCCTTCATCACTGCAAAATTTGAGGTCAAGTTCTTTTTAAGTCAGAGAGAGTTGATGCAGAATTCCATCAAGAAAAGAAAATGGGCTTGTTGTTTTAAATTTGGTTTAATTTATTGCGCCCAACTGAACCTACGGTTAAAGTTTGGTTTGAGTTGGGCTAAATTTGAGTGTCAAATGAGTGAATTTCCTAAATCTATCCTAACAAGCCAGTGGAATGCATCAGATAACCCCTAGACTTTTTAGTACGTTGTTGACAAGGCCAGCTCTTAGCTCATTCTATATATCTCTTGAAAGTATCCAGAGGTACAAATCATTTCACTTTCAGGTCAGAATTGTTAGATTTCAGAATAACACATGATTTGGTTTCATGTATAGACATAGATTATATGTTGCAAATGCTGACCAGATGAAAAAACTTCAGTACAATTCAACCTTATACATTAACAAAATTTGCACTAAATCTGGTCAATCTCCACCTTAAATGACAATACACCAACGACCAAAAAATTTAAGGCGTAATATTTGCATCATGATTAACATATCAACTTAACATACTTATACTCATCTTTAGTTCTTAACTACTTGGGTTGGCTATATGAATTAGGATAAATCACCGACCAAATAAATTATACAATCAATCCCACTAACCAAAAATAGTTAATTAAGAGACACCTCTGACCTGATCATGAAGCAAAGCCAGAAGTTTATCAGCATCATCTTTTGATAATCCCCTCTCTGGGGTTATCTGCAACTTTGGACATTTATATGGATAGCCTGGCATGCACCTGTTTGTGGTATACAGAGAAAAAAGAAGAAGAAAATCAGGTCCCAAGGGAGGGACCAAGATGGAAAAGAAGAGTCAATAAGGGACAACTGACATCATATAGAAAGCACTCCCATGTCTACCATGCTCACCTTACTATAAGAAGAGCTAAAACAGAGAGATCCTCAGATTCTGTATCCTTTGAGTAAGGCCTGTACAGAATCACAGTAAAACTCATCCTCAGGAACCATAAGACACCACAATGAGCTAAGAAATATCCATACCTTACAATTAAGTAAAGAATACCTTAGTTTTATAATAAATTGAGGTGGTGAAACTGAAACAACTTCGAAGTCATCTTGAAATATGGCAGCCCTAAAGATCAACCAAATATACCATGAAAACAATTTTCTTATGGATAGAACCAAATTACCATACAAGCAGCAAGGAATTTGTGATGTACAGTCATACACATTATACTAATTCAAAAAAAAAGCATTTGGAAAGTGAAAATATAATTAACCATAGACAGAAGAGATATAGCTACGTCCAAAACGAAAACTTCCTATACTAGAAACATGAAACAAAATTTATGGGAATACACTAGAAGCATGCAGTTAAATTATAAATAACCTGGTAATCTAGTACATTGCCCACTACTACAAGCAGCAAGGTTCGAGATTTCGGTCGAAACCACAGAAATCTCAGGAAAATTTACAGTTTTGACCATGGTCGAAATGAAATCACGTGCAACTCTGCAGGTTTGCAATATTTTATATTTCGACCAAAACTTTCAAGTTTCAGTAGAAATTTCAGTACCATTTCGGGTTTCAGCTTCATACCGACGAAATGATACATTGGCTTTATATAAAAACCATGTTTCGCACAAAATGGGTCACTGTATCGACAATTTCAACAGTTTCGACCGAAAGCTGCTGGATTTGACAGAAAAGCCCTTCTTTTTCTTCTTCTTCTTTTTTTTTTGGGGGGGTAAATCACTTGCAAATCTTGGTGGAACAATGTGTTAAAGACTACTACAACGCATCTACAGCGACAATTTGGTGCATTTGAGCGAGATTTCTAAAAGATTCGAGGTATACCATTTTTCCCTAAAGTTTATTTTTGCAAAAAAAATAAGTAAGTTTTAGGAGTTTGAATGATTTAAAGTATCATATCGTATTGGCCAATACTTTTCGGTATAGCAAGGTATCGATATGATACGGTGTGTACGTATCTATTGTTTTTTGAAAATATTATGAATCGACAAGTATCACACTTTACGGTGTGTACGTTTCAATTTTCCACAAACTACATTGCCCTGAAGAGCTCTTTGAGGGAAGAAGGTGGACTCAGATCAATGTTTGCTTTAGAGGAGTGGTTCAGGTGGAGAGAGTTAGAGTTCACCACAAGGTAGGGCAAAGTAGGTGACCATATCTAATGGCAGGACCTGAAGAAGGTCGTTATATTTTACTAGAGCCAGTTGTAGAGATGTTGAGGATGGTCGACACAGAGGAGAAGCCTACCTTACCACACCTGAATGTTGCAATGCAAATGATGAAGGATCACATGAAGGCAGCAATACCACGTGGTTGCAAGAGCTACCTTCAGTTACTGCTGTAACTTGTAAGAGAACTCATACCAAAGATCTATCAAATTGCTGGTCCAAACAGCTTATAGTTCACACATCAGACCCAAGACTAAAGCAATAATCTATATCAAAGTTAAGCAAAAATAGGAACAGTTCAAAAGCACAAAAAAGAATTAAGCTCAAGGAAGAAACACTTACAGGGCAGTGAGCTCCTCAGAAAGGACATCACCATCGTCACCCACGTTACAAGCATGATCTTTAGAAGGAACTCTGCCCTTACTCTTCCGTCCACCCCCACCGCCTCTTTTCTTCTTCTTAGAACTATGTCCCATTAGAGTGTTCTTACCAACTGAATCCTTCCAAACTCATAAGAAATTAAGAACCAATTAGAACGAAGCCAATTTGATCAAGCAGACAGAATCCTTGCTCAAAAGTCATTTTCAAAATTCATCAACGTACATATTCAAGTCATAGTCATCGTTCCTCTCGTTTTCCTTCTCCAATAATCCTTTTTATAGTGTTCATAAAACAGTCCCAACATTAATTCCCTCTCGACCAAATTACTCGGAAATCAGTACACAACCATTTGACAACTCCAGACTTTTTTTTTTCTACATAACAAAGCTACTTCATTTCACCCATGCAGAACCAAAACACTACATTTGCTTTTAACTCTTAATGCACCATTCGAGTATCTGCAAGAGTTGCTCTCCAAAAAGCACCTACTGCTAATAGAAATTCAGAAATAAGAACTGCCAACAACACAATGCCACTGCAGAATTCATCTGCCGACGAGAGAATCGGAAAACCAAACTGGACAGACAAGGGAGAGAGACTGAGAGATCGTAGATTTCTATGGGAATAAATTCTTGAAAACCAGATGAGAGAAATTATTAACCCTAGAATCGATCAGAAAGTGATCGATACCATGAAGCAGAGGAGAAGCTTCGAGATGTGATTAAATTACGGATATTGACAAAATTAAACAGCAAATGACGGCTCTGATCGTTCTGACCGAAGAAGATAACAATTTAAACGAAATCAAGATGCGCGGGTTGCGTATTCGAATTGTATTTTGCGCACAATCGCAATTCGTTTCCACAATTAGGGTCGTTTGGACTACTTGCTGACTGTATATCTTACGGTGTCTTCCGCAGCGGCGCAGCCAAAACAATAACGTGAACTAGAGGGCGTTTCCTTTGTTTTTTGGGTTAATTAAGGGAAAAAGATCTGTGTCCGGGAGTGTGGCCTACCCCAGCACTCCCATGAGTCTATCTCTCTCCTCATGTGAAAAGACATCTCTGCAACCTTGTTTTAAGGTGGAGAAAGATAGAGTCATGGGAGTGTTGGCGTAGGCCACACTCCTGTACAGAAAACTACTTCCCATTATTTTATTTTATTTTTGGGAAAATTACGTACCTCTCTCCTGTACTTTGCCCTAATTACAAGTTCCTCCTCTTGGTTTTCCCACCTTACATTTTGACCCTTTATGGCTGACAGTGTTAGGTGCTGTTAGTTAATAGTTTAAAAAGACAATATTACCCTTGTTTTAAAACACCACAAGTTGAATACAATGATACCATTTTCATCATCTTCAACCTTAAAACACCCATTTCTTTCCTCCTCCACTGCCACCACCACCAGAAGAGAGTACTCCTTTTCCTTTGTAGGGTATAACATCAATTTCTCATGAATTTTATTCAATTCAATCACTTGGGCAGACTGAACATCATCTTCTTCCTCCTCCCTCCTTCAACCCCTTTCCTTTAACTCCGCCCCCACCCTGCTCCCGCAACCTCTAATTTTGATAGTGAAAGTAATCCCATTTTCCCATCTCTCTCTCTCTCTCTCTTTCTGAACTCTGAAAACAGTAGACAAGGAGAAATCAAATTCACATATTCAGCTTGTCTTTTTATAAGAATTTCATTATTTTGTGACCGATTCAGCTCGAAAAAGGAGGATTTTTTCTCAAAAAATCAACCGATGGAGTAGTCGTTTCTTTGTATGACAATCTACAAATCTATATGAATTGTCATTTCTTTGGTTTAACAGTAAAGGAACTTTCTGGGTCTCAGCAATGTGCTACCAATCATAACATGTATTCTAGGATATAATGGTTAATTAATTATTTTCTTCAGCAAAATCTACTCAACTCGAGTCTGCCTTATGCCTACTAAAGTGGAGGGAGGGAGGGAGGGAGGGAGGGAGGGAGGGGATTGAACTGAAAATACTTTTTGGAGCTTCAAGTTCAAACCCGTTGCCGAGAGATCGCCCACCACCATCGCCTCTGGTTCTTATGGAGCTTGTATCACCATGGTGGGTGCTTTGATTTGGAGCAGGGTTGGAGGAGCAATACACTGCACTCCACATTGCAGGACTCCAGTTATGGTGACACACCATGAGGTTAATGAGGATACCTTCTCAGCATTACACATCATCAGAGTACAGGGGCCCACCATGACTACATCAGTGCTTCCGCAGCGTAAGACTCAGCACACTAGCTCACGTGGTTCAGCTGTAACAGCTTCCTTGGTTACCTAGAACCATTCATCTTGTAACTAATTGATTCCTTTATATCTGACCATTCATCTTGTAACTAATATATTGTATAGTCTATAAAAGGGAACTAATACACTGCTTCTCATTGAGAAAGCTTTTCATAATTCTGAGTATTCATCTTTGTCTTTATGGTATCAGAGCTCTCCAAGGGAGAGAATTCTCACGCTACTACCATGGCTTTCCCCTACCCATCAACCATTAATGTTACTACCTTCGTCTCTCTGAAACTTACTCCTACGAATTTTCTTCTCTGGGAAACTCAGATGAGTTCGTTTCTTGAGAGTTAGGATCTCCACGGTTTTGTCACCAGCGAGATCCAATCTCCTGCTTCCCAGATCACTGCCGCAGATGGAAAGGAAGCCCTCAATCCAGACTATACGTCCTGGATTCGCACCAACAGACTCGTCAAGGCCTGGATCACTGCTACTCTCTCCGAAGATTTTCTCGGATATGCCGTCGATTTGAAAAGCTCTCAGGCACTCTGGACTGCTCTGATTGCTGCTTTTTCTCAAACATTTGAAGCATGAGAGTTTGAACTGCTATCTCAGCTTCAATTCCTCAAACGTGAAGATGTCTCTTCACTCTCCGATTACCTTGTTCAGTTCAAGTCGGTCTGCGATCAGTTGAACGCAATCGGCAAACCAATTCTAGACCAGGGGAAGGTATTCTCTCTTCTCACTAATTTGGGTTCCGATTATGAGGCTTTTGCTACCACTATGCTCAAACCTTCGGTTCCTACCTACTCTGAGGTTATTCCCCTGCTGTAAAGTCATGAACTACGCAACAAGAGTAATCGCTCTCTGCTGACCTTAGGTACCCCTCATCTGGCCTTCTATGGTGCCAAATCCCAGCCCAATCGTGGTTCTAAACCAAAGGGTACTGGCCATTTCTCTTCTAAGGGGAGAGGTTTTACTCAGACTTCTAATGTTACTTCACAGTCCCAATCCAAGTCTGAATCTGCCTTCAGTGATTCTCCTTCTGGAGGTACTCAATCTGGTGAGTCTTCACCTTCCCCAAATCGGAATCAGTACCAGTCCCGGTCCTATGGACACTCCGGTCAGTCCAACACTCGCAACAATACTGGATGGCGCACCTACTGTCAGATCTGTAAGCTGCCTGGTCATGGAGCCCTGAAGTGCTATGAGCGTTTCAATTACAACTTCCAGGCTGAGGATATTCCAAGTGCACTTGCTGCTGTCCATCTCTATGATAACCACGATGAGGCCTAGTTTCCCGATTTTGGTGCTAATGCACACATCACCAAGTCTCCAGGTAATCTTAGCGGTCTCCTTCCTTATTCTGGTTCTGATAGAGTAATGGTTGGTAACGGTTCTCTCCTCCCAATTACCCATACTGGTGAGGTTTCTCTTGGTACTGGATTTGATTCCATTCCTCTGAAGAATGTTTTGGTTGTACCGTCTATTAAGAAAAACCTGATATCTATCTCCAAATTGACTACTGATTACCCTTGCTCTGTGGAATTACATATTGTTTGTTGATGATTTTTCAAGGTTTAGTTGGATATACCCTATTAAAAGAAGGTCTGATTTCCTGTCTCAGTTTCTCATTTTTCAACGCATGGTAGAGAATCAATTTGATAGTCAAATTAAAGTTTTCCAGTTAGATGGGGGTGGTGAATTCTCGGATCATAAGTTTAGACATCACCTTCATTCTCGTGGAATTATCCACCAATTCTCTTGCCCTTCCACTCCAGAACAGAATAGTATTGTTGAGAGGAAACACTGTCATATTGTTGAGCTTGGGTTGGCAATGATGTTTCATGCTTCAGTTCCCCGCTGTTACTGGGTTGAGGCTTTTAGTACAACTGTCTTCTTGATCAATCGGCTGCCCTCCAAGCCCCTTAATTTTGATTCTCCTCTTCATGTTCTTTTTGGAAAAGACCCGGATTATACTATGCTTCACATCTTTGGATCCCAATGTTTTTCATACATTCGCCATGCTACTTCCAACAAGTTTGAGCCATGGTCCTTGCCGTGTGTATTTTTGGGATACAGTACCCATCACAAGGGCTACCGATGTCTTTCCCTGCCCTCTGGGCGGGTCTACATATCTCGCCATGTTATTTTTAATGAGGCTTTATTCCCATTTTCAGCATACTAGTGTTGCTAATTCTTCTTCTCATCCCATTACAGGTGATATTAGTACCTTCATTGAATGGCAGCACCCTCCTGATGCAGATATTCCTAGCCCATTGGAGGCCCATGTTGACCCTTCTCCACTTCAGCCTTTTATACAAGCTAAGGTCCCTATTCCACATGTACAGGCTGCTGAGCCCATTACTCCTTTGCCGATTACTGGGCTACCTACTACTTTGCCAACTACTGAGCCCACTGCTTCTTTGCAACTTACTGGATCACCTTCTACTTGGGCTCCTACTGAGCCAAAGGTTGAGCCCATTAATGCTTCACAAGGTCCTCGGCCTATGGGTTCTTCACTCCCTGCTCCACGGGAATCTTCTACTGTGCCTCCAACAACACCTATATCTGTTATACTTCATGCTCCTGCTTCTCCTACACATGGGATCCTCACTCGGAGCAAACATGGGATTGTCAAGCCTAACCCCAAGTATGCATTGGTTTCTTCTTCTATCCCCACTGAGCCTCAGTCGATTAAGTCTGCTCTTTATGACAGTGGCTGGAAATCTGCGATGGAAGCCGAAATAGCTGCTCTCCATTGCAATAACACATGGGACTTAGTTCCCTCATCACCCACTCAAAATGTGGTTGGCTGTCATTGGGTCTTTAAGACTAAATTATGTGCGGATGGTTCCCTTGAAAGGCTTAAAGCGCGGCTTATTACGAAGGGTTTCCACCAACAACCAGGGTTTAATTTTTTGGAAACTTTCAGTCCTGTTATCAAGCCCAGCTCGATCCGTCTTGTACTCACCCTTGCCACGGTAAAGGGGTGGCCCCTACAGCAGCTCGATGTGAAAAACGCCTTTCTCCATGGGCATCTTACCACTCATGTGTACATGACTCAGCCCCCTGGCTTCATCAATACAGCTCACCCGGACCATGTTTGTCGTCTTAAGCGCACTTTATATGGGCTCAAACAAGCCCCTCGTGCGTGGTTTGATCGGTTCAGCCATTTCCTCTTATCCTTTGGTTTTCTCTGCTGCACATATGATTCATCACTATTTATCTATCATCACTCTGGAAAGACCCTCTTTATGCTTCTTTATGTCGATGACATTGTGCTCACAGGAAGTGATCCCATCCTTCTCTCCAGCCTTGTTTCCCAATTGAGTTCTACATTCTCTATGACTGATCTCGGCTGTCTCCTTTATTTCTTGGGGGTAGAAGTCTCACACACCTCACAGGGTCTTTTCCTTTGTCAACCAAAATATGCTCAGGACCTCCTAGACCGGTGTCACATGAATAACATTAAACCCATCTCTACCCCCTAGCCGTAAAACCATCCTCTGCCCCTGATGACAATGACCCTTTCCCTGATCCCACTTTGTTTCGGAGCATTGTCGGGGCCCTTCAATATCTTACCCTTACTCAGCCTGACCTCTCCTATTTGGTTAACTATGTTTGTCAACACATGCATGCTCCCACCCAGGCTCATTTTTGAATGGTTAAACGCCTACTGCATTTTATTCGTGGCTCTCTTGATCATGGCCTTCGTATTTCTTGACAGAGCTCCCTTAATCTCTATGCCTTTATCGATTCTGATTGGGCTGGTTGCCCCACTACCAGACGGTCTACCTCGGGTTTTTGCATGTTTTTAGGCTCTAATCTCATCTCTTGGAGTGCAAAGAAGCAACCCACCGTCGCCCGGTCTAGTGCGGAGGCTGAGTACTATGCTATGGCCTCCGCAGCAGCCAAAATCACATGGCTTTCTTATCTTCTCCATGATCTTGGGGTTGTTCAACTCCAACCACCTACATTGTTTGGGGACAATATTAGCACCCTTTACCTCACTATCAATCCCGTATTCCATGCTCGAACCAAACACATCAAAATCGATTAACACTTTGTGCGTGAGAAAGTGGCCCTTGGATCATTGGTCACCAAGTTTGTGCTTTCTAACCGACAACTTGCTGATCTCTTTACAAAACCTCTACCTCGTGTTGTATTTCACAGTCTTTGCTTTAAACTGGGCCTGTTCTCCCGATCCACACTCAGTTTGAGGGGGACTAATGAGGATGCCATCTCAGCATTACACATCATCAGAGTATAGGGGCCCACCATGACTACATTAGTGCTTCTGCAGCGCAAGACTCAGCACACTAGCTCACGTGGTTCAGCTGTAACAGCTTCCTTGGTTACCTAGACATCTTGTAACTAATTGATTCCTTTATATCTGACCATTCATCTTGTAACTAATATCTGTATAGTCTATAAAAGGGAACTAATACACTGCTTCTCATTGAGAAAGCTTTTCATAATTCTGAGTATTCATCTTTGTCTTTAGAGGTGAGATCTGAGTTGCTTCTATTATCAAGATTTTCTGCAATTCCCATCTTCTTCCTTCTTCTTCTTTCTTTCTTTCTTCTTCTTCTTCTTCTTCTCTTTTTTTTTTTTTTTTTTTTTTTGGGTCTTATGTTTCTATTTTCTTGGGGTTGCAAAATAAAGATGCGGTCGGACTATTGACAAAGATGGCTTGCTCCAGGCCTATCTTCGAAGATCTTGGAGGATTACTAGATAAACGTACCCTTCCAAGCCATGGGAGCACTGGGATGCAGTTAGCTTGGGGAAGAAGAAAGGGGACAAGTGTGTGATGATGGCCATCTATGACCATATCCATGATCCAAAGGGAGTTCGGGTTTGCAGCAAGAGGCAGGGGCATAACGTCGTCCTCACTGCAGACCTCAATGAAATCTTTGTCGACAATTACGACTGCCTTGTCATACTCGGGGGACTCTCGCCAGAGTTTCTGGTCATGGATGAGAAGGTGATGTCACTTGTGAAGGAATTCACCAACAAGAAAAAGATTGTTTCAGGAATAGGCCAAGGGAAGTTGCTCCCCGTTGCTGCTGGTCTTTTGCAGGTCTGAATCTCTTCTTATTTTAACCCCAAAGCCCCTTCTTTTGATCTTTAATTTTCTGGTTCATATAGAAGCATTTATGATGGATGCCCAGATCTGGTTCATATAGAAGATTTGGTTTTGGTGGGCTTTGTTAGGGGAAGAGATGTGCAAGCAACAGTGCAGTGAAGGCTATTGTGAAGGTGAGTGGTGGGTTGGTGGAATCTGTAGAGGCTGTGGCTAATGGGGAGCTGCTTATTGCAAGCGGATGGCCTGCGCTTTCACATCAGAGGTTGAAGGAGCAGGGTGGGGGCGAAGTTGTAGGAAAGGGGTTGGAGGAGGAGGAAGAAGAAGAAGGAGGAGGGTAAAAGAGTCTATTTACATGGACCCATAGTTAGTTTGGGCATTATACAAAATCTTACTATGCCACATCAGCACTTAACAGATAGATGCTAACGACAGGGGAGGAATTAGTAATTTTTTGAAAACTACAGGGGAATCGTATGTAAGGTGGGAAAACTAAGGGAAGAACGTGTAATTAGGATAAAGTACAAGGGAGGGGTATGTAATTTTCCCTTTATTTTTTTTATTTATTGGCTTGTGTGTTAAGTCATGAAAACCAAGAAAGATTGTTTTAGGAAATGGGAAATGACTAATGAAACAGAAGATAAAAAGAGATACATTGAGGTCATAAATGAAGCTATGAAGATTATGGGGATGGCTAGCCTAAGGCGAAGAAATATAAAGATCTTTATCTCAGAGTAGAGATTTGATCAAGTGAGGTGTATCAAGGGTAATGATGGAAGAGTGATGGTAAGGGATGAGGACATTGTGAAGAGATGGGATGAGTATATTTGTGACCTACTAATGGAGATAGGGTGACTAATAATGATCTGGACGATTACCTTATTCAATAAGACACCACACGTCATAGATATGCAAGATAAGTGAGTGTGGTAGAAGTTAAAGAATCCTCTAGAAAAATGAAAACATGCGAGACATCAGGCTCAGATGAAGTGTGGAAAATTATAGGAAGTTTGTGGGGTGTATTAGACCATTGGTTAACCAATTTGTTTCACAGGATTATGGGCACAAGGAAGATGCTAGATGAATAGAGGAGAACCATTGTAGTTCTGATCTATAAAAATAAAGCTGATATCCAAAGCTGCAATAACTATAGAAGCATAAAGCTAATGAGTCACACTATGAAACTTTGGGAAATATTATTGAACCTTCTTTGAGAAGAGAGACTAGTACCTCGGTAAACCAATTTATCTTTATTTCAGGTAGATCCACGACATAAGCTATCTACTTATTAAGGAGGCTGATGGAAAATTATAGTGATAATAAAAAGGACCTCCATATGGTCTTTATTGATCTAGAAAAAACCGATGACTGAGTCCCTAAAGATTTAATCCAGAATGTTCTAATGAAGAGAGAGGTGTCGAATAGATATGAATATATTTAAAGTGGGATGGATGAAGTGGAGAAGTGCGTTTAGAGTGTTGTGTGACCACCGTATTCCTTTAAAACTTAAAGGAAAGTTCTATAGGACTATTGTATGTCTAGCTATGATGTATGGGGCAGAATGTTGGGCAGTTAAGAAGTGTCATATTGAGAATCTAAGAAGTAGCAGAGATGACTATGTTAAGATGGATGTGCGGAAAAACTAGGAAGGATAAAGTACGAAATGAATGTACTAGAGCTGACTTGGGAGTTTTCCCAATCAATGTAAGCTCTAAGAGAGTTGTTAGAGGTGGTATAGTCATATTCAACGGAGGCCTAAGGACGCCCCAGTAAGGAGGAGTGATATGATTATGGTTAAAGGAGCTAAAAGAGCTAGTGGCAAGCCTAAAATGACCATAGGAGAAGTTGTGAGGAAGGACATGCATACTCTAGGTCTTGTATCAAGTATGACCTCGGATAGAGCCTATTGGAGGGCAAGGATCAATGTAGCAAACTCCATTTAGCTGAGATTTTCCTGACTTGTTGGGTTGTGCCTTTTTCCTCTTACTTTTATCTTTCATGTGTCATTTTCCATTTTTTTTATTTCTCCTCTCATTCCCCATCCCTCTTTTCCCATATCTTCATTCCCTTTTTTCCTGTTTACACCGTAGTTTTCCTTACTTTGTTTTGTTTGGATCCATGTAGCCGACCCCATTAAGTTGGGATAAGGCTAAGTTTGTTGTTCTTGTTGTTGTTTGGGCTTGTGTGTTGAGACTTGAGAGCGACCACTTTGCACAATACTAAAAATGTAAAGGGTGAGAGAATGCTACCTGGTCGCGTGCAATGCGCGGCTGCTGTGTCTAGACACACAATGTGCAAAATGACGGAGCCAATTGGATTTCCGCCTTTCCATGCGAGCATAGCGGTCATTTCACGCAGCCCTATGCCTAGTCGTAGGAGTCGTACCCTGCACACAACCAGGTAGTGTTCTTTTCCCCAAATGTAAAGGGCGAGAGAACGCTACTTGGTCACATACAGTGCATGGCTCCTGCGCCTAGGCACAGGGTCATGCAAACCAACTATCGTGCCCTTAGGGATTTCTACCTTTCTATGGAGGTGTGGTGGTCATTTCATGTGGCCCTGTGCCTAGGTACAGGAGTTGCACGCCACACGTGACTAGGTAGCATTCTTTTCCCCAAATGTAAAGGGCGAGAGAATACTACCTAGTCATGTGCGGCGTGCGGCGTGCGGCACGTAATTCTTGTGCTTAGACACAAGGCTGCGTGAAATGACCATCGCAGTCTTGGGGATTTCCACCTATCTTGGATTTTGGTTCATATATTAAGGGGAAAAGAACGCTACTTGGTTGCAAAGCTCTCGTGCCTAGATATAGATGGGTACAAAATGACCACCCTGCTCCCATGGAAAGGTGAAATTTTAACCCCATGATGTTTGCGCACATGCTCCCATTGGCCCCCGTGCTGATGCAGGTGCCACATGACCAGGTAGTCTTTCCCATTGACACATGCTGGGCACCTTTGGTGATGTGTCAACCTTTTCCCTATTTAGGGAATCTTAAATTTTATATCCATAATCAGCAAAAGAATTTTAAAACCATTTATGTACTGTATAAGAATAAAGTTCCTTTTCCTATTACATTTTTCCATGATGATGCTTAAGGAGAGCCTCTCTATACTAATAAAAGACACCCAAAAGGGAAACATTCAGATTCGCTCCATACATATATATACAAAGGTAGCCTGAGGATTGAACCTCAATATAAAATACTCTGTATGTACAAGTGCTCATGATTTGATATTCTAAAGATGAAGAAGAGAGAGGTCTAATTTCATTTATTACAAAATATATAGGCTTTGTTTGGTTGTCAGGGTAATGTAAATTTTTTAGGTAAAGTGAAATTTATTTTACATGGAGAATTTTTTTTAGGCTCCGTTTGGTTGCAAGGGGAATCAAAGGGAAGGGAAGGGGAATTTTTCAAACCAAAAAAAGAAACTTTTGTAATCATTACCCCTTGTGATTATATAAACTACTTAAATTTCTTACCATATTTAGTAATGATACATTTTCCATGTAATATTTATTTTACATTTTAAACCAAAAGAAATTGGATGCAAAGTAAAGTGGAATTTAATAACCAAATATAGAATGATTTGGACTTAGTGATACTGTCAGATGGGATAATGATTACGGATTTTTTTTTTTAAGTATGAAAATTTCACTTCCTTTCCCTTTAATTCCCCTTGCAACCAAACGGAGCCTTAAATGTTTGGATGTCAGTGAAATCTAATTTACATGGAGAATAAATTCCCCTTGTAAATAAAAATTGTATTTTTTATTTCCCAACTAAAATTGGAAGTAAAATTAAAACCCAAGCTTGAGTCGTGTCTCTCGACTCCTCGTAGCTTTATTTCTTCTTTGAGAAGCTCAGAAGCTCTAAGGCGCTGATTCTTTCTCTCTGAAGCTTAATGCTCTCCACGAAAGATCAACCTCTCTGAAGGACCCTAATTCTCTCTCTCTCTCTGAAGCTTAAAGCTTTCCAAGGAAGATTTGTTATACCCGCGCCAATGTACACCCTAAATTTTTGGACTAAATTGATTTTCTATTGGTAGATGTTGTGACAATGCCAACTATCAACACCTGTGACCTTGGGCCGTGGCAGTCAAGGGGATAACTGGAACAAAATGGTGGAATTCGATCTGATGGGTGATGTGACTACACGAAGGTAAGCGTTTAATCCTTAAATATCATGTGTACATTCTCCCTTTGAAGTCCTCGAAGTACGAGACAAAGCCGGGGATGTTTGGAGTGAAAAATAACCCATCTTTGCTTGGGTGGTTTATCATATGGTTTTGGGTATTGAGTAAAATCACCTAGGCTAAAATAGCTGTAAGTGGAGTACTTGGTTGTGGGACCCACTTACCTTGGGAAATGTGCAAGGGACTAGTGTTCCCATACCTTGTAGACCCCATCCACAACCTTTCCTCTTCTTATGGGACCAATAGGTGGACCCACTTAACCATTTATAGCCCAATAATGGGTTTTGACCTATTTGATACCCAACCAAACAGACCTTAGGAAGAGTTTAAGTTATAAATAGAAGCTTGGATTCCCTTAGCCCATTTCTTTTACTCCTCAAGCCAAAAACATGGGAAGAAGGGAAAGAAGAGAAAGAAAAAAGAAAGGAGAGGAGAAGAAGGAAAGAAGGAGGGGAAGAAGAAGAAGAATGGAAGGAAAGGAGCCCTTGCTGCCCTTCCCTTGAAGCTCATCTTCTCCTTTCCTCTTGAAGGGCCAAGCTAAGAGAGGAACCTATGGAAGGAAGGAGTGAAGGAAGGAGAAGGGAGAGAGGCTTTGGCTGAAGATTGAACCCACATCCCTTGGTGGATAAATCGTGGAACTCCTCTAATTGGTAAGATAAGCCATTAACACCTCCTCCCCTTCTTTGACCAATTTTGGGGTTTTGGGAACTTGGGAGATGGGAAAACCTTGACCCAGGGTTCTACTTAGAACCCAAGGATCGGTTGAAACCTTTAGCCTATGCTATTGTGGAGTTATTACACTCCATTCCTAACCCTAAGACTCACCATCTCATCCTATTTGAAAGACTTAGGGTTTTACCCTATTATGCCTTAGATTAAGCCCTTCTTAGATTCTTTTTTTTAATCCTTTGGGTTATATGGACCTAATGAGGTCTTAGGACCTTAAGGGACCTAGGGGGAAGCTACTTTGGTGTTCCCTTGCCTTCACACTCCTTGGAAATGAAACCCTTGGTTAAAAACCCCTTGAATCTCGGACCTGGAGGTCTAAGGTTTTACATACAATTTTAAGACCTACGAGAAACCACCCTTAAAACCACCTCCCTGTATGAGCCCCTGGTTAGAGAGATTTTACATGCGATTTTAGGTTTTGAATAAAACCACCTATAAAACTGCTAGGCTTTAAAGCTACTGGTTAGAGAGGTTTTATATGCGATTTCAAGAATTGGGTTAAGACCACCCATAAAACCACCCTGCCTCTGAAACCTATTACTTAGGTGATTTAAGGGATGCCTTTTAGGGATCCTTTCCATCACTTGTTTAACTTTATTCTCACTCTTTCCCTAGGCTTAAAACTCCTATCTTGTGGTGTATCACTCAATCGTGGCGACGAACTTGTAAGAACGGGGCATAACCTATATTGTGAGTGGGTTTAGTTGTTGTTTAGGCTTGCTATTATTAATTGTACATGTACCATGCTACTAGTATACTTTATTAAGCATGATTGTGCATCTTGTATACTTTTAATACTTGATTGATATGATGATGTTGTGATTGCTTTCCATCTTTTATTTGAGTTACGGTGTCGGAACCCCAGGAATATATAATACCTTTTATTGAATGTCATATTGAACAGTATGCGTCATGCCGTGTTGGTACCTGGCTGCTAGATGGAATGAAACGTTGATGCACCTGGAATACCTCTCGGGATGATAAAACTTGCATGTAGTATATCTGCGGCTATGACTTTTGTACCCTTATGCTACGACCCTTACCAACAGGGGTTTAGGTATTGGGTAACCAAAACTCCGAATTCTGTGGAGGTGAGAGAGGCCAATCATGGTAGTAATGGTTATCGGGATCTGCCATTGGGTGGTTTTGGTGGCTTCGACCAGCGTAGGCCCCGTAGTGACAATTGAGGTTTCATTGTGGCGATAAGATAAGTGACCCATAGTGTCTCCCGAGTTGTCATAGTAGCATATACATTTGACTTAGTTTGTGTGATAGGTGGAAAATTTACTAACATGTGCATACATCATGGACTATATGTGAATTGTGTGTTTGTGCATCCCCATCCCCTCACTAGCTCAGTGGAGCTAACCCCCTCGTGTACACACTTTTTAGATTATGATGCAGGTGGCGGAAGAGTACTGTGAACGATGTCCTTGCAATGATTTTACCTACAGGGCATACTGATGGCTGGAACTTGGTCCCCTTTTATATTTTGACTTTTGGGCCTTGTGCCTTTGTAATAACATTATCTGTTTACAATATATATTTTGTGTAGTTACTACATAGTCAGTTTAGGATGAAAACTTTAAACTATATGTATCATTCAGTAGTTTGAGCATGAAATAACTATTATGGTAAAAGCTTCCGCTTGTATTCCTGATCTTTCAAAATGTAATATTTCTTCCCCCGCGCTCTAATATTACTATGTTGATAATATTAGTTCTGACTGTGTATTGGGACACTGCATCTGTGATCCTGGCAGTGGTTGGGATGACATGTGTTGTCCTAGTCATACCCTTTTATTGTATTTTATCCCTTGTCGGGATGGAGGCGTGACAAGATCAACCTCTCTGAAGGGCGCTAGTTTTCTCCCTCTACAAAGCTCGGAAGCTGCTCTGAGCAAGATAAGTTCAGTAACTCTATCCTAATTAGGAATAGATCATTTGTATTTTTCTGATTCCAATCCAAATAGAATAAATCGATTTCAATGAGTGAAAAACCCTAGGTTTCCCCATCTTGTCATCTCTTTCCTTTCCTTCTTCTTCTTTTTCACGTTCCATACTTTGGGTTTCTGTTGTTTGCTTTTATTGTATATACCGTATAAAGCATGTAAAGCACTAAAGCCTGTTACAATTTTATGTGAGAAATGGTACTTCTTCTACTTGATTCTCTTTAAGAAACTTGTTATTCACCCTAGCTACGTAAAGCGCATTCCGTCTATGGTGATTACCATAATCTCTGTGTTGACAGCATAAAAAGAACAAAACCTTTCGAAATCATTTCTCCGAGATAAGCCTGTGCTGTTTGCATTGTCCCCTCTCCTACTCGTGACTAGGAAAAGGGATGGGCCTTGTACACGAAGTGTAGCTTATTTTATTCATACAGAAGAAAAAAAAAACCAGAGGAAATCTAATAACGAGTAATCAGAAAACAAGAAGGATTAAAGGTTATAACAAATGTGAATAAAATAAGAGCGATGAGCATGTTCTCTTTCCTTCGTATTTAATTTCTGGTGGTTTTATTTATTTAGATGTTAATCTTTAGAGTCTATAGTTGATAAATGCAGGAGCGGAACACATAATTTAGCAAGCAGAGCCTCTTCTCGTAGAATACCCGGATAAGAAACCTCATGGGTTATCTATGAATCTGATGCAGAACAAAGAACAAAAAATAGAGATTAAAGACAGAGAACAGTCACTAATCAATGGCTAGGACCTATTAGCATCCAGCAGTGTTGATAAATGTCTTCAGTATTGGGCATCTCTCTCTCTCTCACACACATTGTATAATGATATGGCATCCATAATTGTCCTAATGTGAGGTAAACCAGTTTTGGTTCCAGAAATAATTTCTATGTTCAAGTTTAATTAGTCCTCTTTCAGTGTAAGAAGTGATCTACCTCTACTGTGGCCTTCAGAAGAGAATTCTCATATTTGATGTAATTAATTTCAGGCATGTAGACTCAAATCAACAAGTTGCTGCGGAAATAAGTTTTTTGGTTTTTATTTATTGGGGGTGGGGGGGAGGGAGGGAGGGTGGTCAATATGAGACCTCCTTTGGGAAGCTGGCCACTTCAGATCAAAGAGCACAGTTAGTATAGCATAAGGTGCATTGGAAGTAGTAATTAAATATTTAGATATCAATTATGTTCTATTTGAATTTCTCCTCTTTTAGGTTGTAATAGGTATTTTGGGATTTTGGTTTTGATTTATTCTTGGTTCCAGTCTAGATTGATAGTTTCCATTTTTTTGTTTGAGCTTTGTTGGTCTAGTTTAGGCTAAAGTTATTTGAATAGTCTTTGGTAAGTTGGGTTGGGAGGGGGGAGTATTTGGTTTTCAACTTAAATTTTATGTAAGAGTCTCAGCTCTTGAATTCTTCTCTAAGCACTTGGGGGGAAGCATTGCAAGCATTCCCTTGCCTCCTACCTGTCATATGTTTTATGAGAAAGTCTAGTTTTACCGCTATAAAATTCCAGTGCATATATGGAGGATGTTCTATCTCTGAGCCTCTGGGGTAGGATACACTAGCACTTTTGTGTCTATCTCTCTCTTCACATAAAATGATCTTGTTGCCTTCCTATACACGATACCATTTTAACACATCTCATTGGTTAGCTCCTCTATGCCACTTGCTTAGACAATTCTCTCCCTTTATTTATCTAATTCTGAACCCGAAGGTTTTCATCAACAAATCTTGGAACTGACTTCAACTAAATGGCAGACCCATTTGTTCTATTCAACTTTATATAACTTGCTTTCTAACCTAGCTGCACTCTACATTTTACAGGAATCCATTCTAGACCTTTTGCTAAAATCCTCTGCAAATCCTAGATTTTAACTTTTAAAGCCCAAGTATTTGCTGGGTTTCCATGGATCCAAATTTTCTACGGCGCGGTTGCCCCAACGGCCTGTGCCAGAGAGGATCTGGATTGGGGTTTCCATGAACTGTAGTTATAGATGTAATTACTTCTGATTGATCAGTTATCAGACATCAATCTTGTCCTCCAAACCAAAGTAAATCTTATCTTGCAGTGTTGTAGCTCCAAATCTGGAAAGGATTCATAAAATTACACTAATGACCAGGATCTGTATACAAGTCGATAGAATCCAACTATTGGCATATAACAATGAGAAACAAGTTCAATAGTCCCAAACCCATATATATCACCACAATGGAGCCATTGAATGAGTGACCTTTGCTGCCATTGCATTTTTTCTTGTTCCACTGATCGCATCAAGCTCCTTTTGGACTGCCATTGCATGCTCTGCCATCCAGGATACCAATAGGTCTTTGATTTCTTTTGAGGAATGCTTGAAGTTTTTCTATGAGTGTTCTTATATGTGTTTCTCTTCTTGGTGTAGGAAGCTCTTCCTAGAGCCATTACTTGATTGAAAATGGGATGCGTTCTTTCCAAAGTCATGGCCAAATTAAATAGTTTGAAGGGATACATGAACCAAAGTTTTCAGAGAATGGCCAAAGGCTTTACTATTTTGGAAGATCTATGTTTACCTAGGAATGGTGGTGACCCTATCCTTGCCCTTGTATGCAATGCTCACATCGTAGCTGGAAAACTTCAATAAGGAACTTGACATTGCAATCTGATACAAACATGCCATTGAGGCTGGTCTTGTTTGTGGCCATTTCTGATATATATATATATATATATTTTTTTGTAAGCAAAATGTACTATTTGGTTGATTGAGGAAAAATCCAACTGGTTGTAGATAAATGCAGAAGAGGTATGTTGAATGTTTGCATTTTGAATCATTAGCCCAAATTTACAGTTTGATATTGCTTCAATGGTCATTAATGACTATGAATGTCTGCCCACCTATTTATGAATGTTTGATAATATCCCCCCATTGATGTGCGATACCCTCTCCCGACCATCCAAATTGTTAGAATTCAAAGGCGCTCTCTAATTGCCTATGCACATTTGTGTGTAAGTGTTAGGGGTGTAAATGAATAGCCGAAATCCATTTCCATATCCATGTCCGTATCCATGTTCGAATCCGTTTAGCACTATCCGAATCCGTCTGAAAGCTAAACGGATGCGGATACGGATAGGCTTTAGCTATCCGAAAAGCCATATTTACATGTAAACGGATAAAATATTCAATCCGTATCCTTTTAGCACTATTCAAATCTGTCCGAAAGCTAATCGGATGTGGATGCGGATATAGCACTATCCAAGCCGAATCCGATCCGTTTGTAGCCTTAGTAAGTGTGTGGGTCTCAACGGGGAAGCTATGATGTGTTTTCAAACATTATTTCAAATTCATGAAAATTCTGTTATATATAACACAAGTTTGAAAATGACTGGTACACCCCCTGATCCTTTTCAGGGGGTGTGCTGGTCATTTCGCGCGACTGTGCTTGGGTGCAGGTACACACCTCACTGCAGTACCGATTAGCGTTTATTAAGAAAGAGCCTTAATAAATGAAAGTTAGTACAATGGGTTGGATTACAAATTTTAAAAAATTTTACATTGATTTTACATCAATTTTACAGACAACCAAACAACTTAGTAAAATTAATTTCACTTTACTGCCTTTGCAGCCAAACTACTTAAAAGGGAAAAAAAATTCCCTTCACTTCCCTTTTCGCCTTTTTTCAGAATTTTTTTAAAAAAAAATTGTATTAAAGAATGGGTTAGATAATTAAGAAAGCTCTTCTCAAGCTAAGATGAAGGAAATGGTCAACTATTTTTACTTGGATTTCAGAGGGAAAATCAGAATGGGTATATTTGAAGTGAAGTGGGATTTTGGGATGCAGAATATGAAATTACTAGTTTACAACAACTTCAACGATTTCTTGGTCATAAATTCATTGAGTAGCTCTCATGGTTTGGTTAGTATTAGTATAGGAAAATCAGCAAAGGGTATTTGAAGTGAACTGGGATTTTGGTATGAAGATGGGATGATATCTGGTTGAAGCGATTTTCCTATGGAGAACGAGGGTGATTAGCTTGTGGACATTTTGCCTACAAGAATCCTCTGTTAGATAATCAGCTAAAGAATTTTTAAAACTATTTATGTGTTATATTTCAAATTCAAAAGTTGAAAGTAACGCTTGCCATCTAGCAAATAGAGATTCTGAATATATTACCTATTCAGTTCTCTTTAAGTATGTAGATCTTAGGTGTTCTCGCTATTTCTCTGTCATTTGTATCTTTATCCCGCCCATTCCTCTAAGCTGATTGTACTTTTGCACTTCAGTGAATATATTACCAAATTCATCCCCCCCCCCCAAAAAAAAAAAAAAAATAGAAAAGAAAAGAGATTTTGAAGCCACATTTACATCTTTAGTAAAGTTTTCTTTTTCACTTCCTCTGTAGTAGTTCCTCTATGATAGTTTTCCTGCTTATTGAGTGTTTCCCTGTGAGTGTCTTGTATTAGTGTGAAGTACCATTGAGACTGTGTTTGGTATGCATTCTTGAAATGAATTCCAGCTCAATTTCGCATTCTTGGGTGATAAAAATAGACAGCACTAGTGTTTTGTTAGGTACATTTCATTGATCTTTGTAGATTATGTTAGATAATAGTATTCTAGGCAACCGGTATAAGACTTGACAAAATCTGCTTGTATATAAATATATATATACCCGAATGAAATAACAAAATAAATACAGAAATAAAACAACTTACAGTACAACGATGACCGTCTTCTTGTTTCTTCCAAAACAGCAAGCAGGAACACAAGTGGAGTCGTACAGAGAGTACTTTCCTTAAGGTGTGGAACGCCCCCTATTAGTGCGGATCCGGGTTAACCTTGGCGTTCTACCTCCAAGATAAAACCACTTCAATCACAATTGGCAGCACCCAAGAGTGATTACAATACGGAGTACCCAAAGGTAATTACTCAGTAATCAAAAAGGAAGAAGACGAAGAAGATAAGAAGCAAACAGAATGCAAAGCACTGGAAACACTTACACGAATATCCTTTGAAGCCCAAAGCCCATTTGCTTTTATAAGCTCACAAGTACCTGTACATATAGGATGTGTCTCTACACACCTGTACATGTACAGACATGTACACCCCATATACAGATCCCTCTACGTATAGGTAGGTGTACATACCAGGTCCCTACGTATGGGTGCATGCATATGCATGTGCCTATACGTACTACAGTGCATGTGCATGATGCCATTTCGGATCAAGGGTGGATGTGCATGTACTTCACCAAAAAGAATACATCATATGAACCCATACCCACACCCGCCCCGCCTCGACCTTGACCACGGCTACGGCCCGGCCCGGCCCGGCTCGACGAGCTTGCGTGTGTGAAAAGCACCCCAGACCCCAACCTCACACATGGGACAAGGGAGACTTCCCTTAGAACCCTCTATCCCTTGTAAGCTACATGAGCTCATACTAGCTCACTTTTCTACTTGTCCCTAACCAATGTGGGACTAAACTTGAAGAGGTTCTCATGCCTTTTCAAGTTTCCTTACAAGTTTATACAAGAGGTCCTTGGTTCAAACCGCCATGCACACACATATACAAGTGTTTCCAACAAAATCAAAACAAAGTGGAGGGAAAGGGTTTTTCATATTTGAAACTTATATTTCAAAAAGAACATTTCAAAAAGGAAAGTTTTGAAATTACTTTTTGAAAACACAAAATCCAACAATCCCCCACAAGTTTCTAAATATTGATAAAATGGAACAGACTACTGAGTAAAATTTAGACATAGTAGGACACATCGTTGGAGGTGTCTTTCGGACTTGAACCTACACTAGGTCTGATGAACTACGCTACAGAGTATGGGTGAAGTCAGACTTCTTGAACCTTTCCTCTTCTGTGTAGCTGGCTAGCGCACCATCCATATCCTACCAGTCGACGTTCGGACATCGTCTTAAATATAAAATTGGACATTATATGGCCTCGTCCCCTATCTTGGTCTCATGAATGTTTAAAGAGTTCGTCTTTTAAAAACTCTTATCAGTAGGCGGCTCCACCCCCTACATTCATTTAGGTTAGCCAATGTGCACCACAGTTAACACACCCCCACATTTCGTAGGATTCGGTTAATTAAGAGTCTTATAACTCAACCTCTTTTCATTGTGGTGGTACTACTTTACCATCTAACCAGAATGAGCAAATATATAGTAGTACTATACAGGTCTCCTAGTGACTTCCTTTGTACCCTTTGAACCTAATTCAGAATTAGTCCTCTTCACATAGGTTGGGTTTCCATCACATGACCTATGACACAGGCCTCAAGCTCATTCCTTTAGATGCTTCATTAAGAAGTAATGTATGCATAGGTTTTATGAACACATCCGTAAGATTCTTTTCAGATTTCACATAGTCGATAGCTATCATCCCTTCACTTATATACTACCTAACAAAATTATGACATAGACGTATATGTCTCCTTTTTCCATTGTACACCCTATTCTTTGCTTTTGCTATAGCTGCCATACAATCACAGTGACGTGAGATAGAAGGCACCGGTTTCGGCCACAATGAAATCTCCGTCACAACATTCCTGAGCCATTCGGCTTCAGTTCCTGCCTTTTCTCAGGCAATAAATTCAGCTTCCATGGTGGAACCTGTACTACACGACTGTTATACAGATTTCTAAGAAATTGCTCCACCACCTAGCGTGAATATATACCCACTAGTTGCTAAGGATTCATTCGTATCTGAGATCCAATTAGCATCACAATAACCTTCTAGTACAGCTGGTATTCCTCTATAATGAAGACCATAATTCATCGTACCTTTTAGGTACCTCATTAACCTGTTAATAGCATGCCAATGCTCTTCCCCAGGGTTATGAGTGAATTGACTCAATTTCCCAACGGCTAAAGCAATATCCGGCCTTGTGCTATTCATCAAATACGAAACGGAACCAATAATCTGAGAATATCTCTTTTGATTAATTGGTTCACCCAAATTCTTTCGTAAATGACATCCCTGATCAAAAGGTGTCTTTATAGCCTTTGAATCAAAATAACCATACTTCTTAAGCATGTTCTCAACATAGTGAGCCTGAGATAAGATAATTTCTTTCTCCTTTCTGATGATTTTTATTCTAAGAATCACATCAGCTTCACCCATGTCTTTGGTATCAAAGTTAGACACCAAAAGACTCTTGGTTTGTTTCACTATATTCATACTAGTTCCCATTATCAACATGTCATCGACATAAACTAGTATAAACACACCCTTTCCTTGATGAAATTTACTATACAAACATCTTTCTGCATCATTGACCAGAATTTGATAGTAGTACAACATCAAGCTTTTCGTGCCATTGTTTTGGTGCTTGTTTAAGTCCATATAAAGACTTCACCAATTTGCACACTTTTTGTTCGTGTCCAGGAACACTACAACCTTCCGGTTGTTTGATATAAATCTCTTCCTCCAAGTCACCATTTAAAAATGTTGTTTTGACATCCATTTGGTGTATCACCAAATTGTATATAGACGCTATGGGCCATCATAACTCTTATAGTAGTAATTCTGGCTACAGGAGCAAAAGTGTCAAAATAGTAAATTTTTTTCTTTTGTCTAAAGCCTTTGACCACTAGTCTTGCTTTAAACTTGTCAAGTGATCCATCCGCTTTCAATGTTTTACGAAATATCCACTTAGTATCTAACACCTTAGATCCTTGTGGCAAGTCAACAAATTCCCAAGTATAATTGGATATGATTGAATCCAACTCACTTTTTATTGCTTCCTTCCAGAATACAGCATCTTGAGATGTTACTGCTTCTCTATAGGTAACAGGATCCTTATCTATTAGATAGACAAGTCAGTGAGGTTCATCATTTATTAAATAAACGATCCAATCATGTCCATAATACTTAGATTTCTTTTGTCTTTTACTTCTTCGTAGTTGACTTGTATCGTCATCACTTAACTCATGACCATCATCAATTGCATGATCATCATTTGACACTTCTTTTTCTAACATCGAATCACTACAATCTTGTTATTAGCCTGATTTGACTTATAAGGAAAGATATTTTCAAAAAATTCAGCATCTCTAGACTCAACAATGTCATATTCTTCACATACACCTTCTATGGTCTTTAGTACCATAAACCTGTATGCATTACTGTGCATCGCGTATCCTATAAATACGCTATCAAAAGTCTTAGAACCAAGTTTCATTTTCTTTGGTTCAGGTATTGCTACCTTTGCCAAACAACCCCAAACTCGTAAGTGTTTAATGCTAGGCTTTCGATTGTGCCATAACTCGAAAGGCAACATACCCGTCTTTTTGTGGGGTACTCTATTGAGTATATAACAAGCCGTTAAAATAGCTTCCCCCCACATTTCAAGAGGTAATTCTGAACTTACTAGTAGTGAATTCATCATTTTCTTTAAGGTCCGATTTTTTCTTTCGGCTATGCCATTCGATTCTGGTTGATAAGGAGCGGTAGTTTCATGTATGATGCTATTGCTTTCAAGAAAATTAGAGAGATTAAAATACTCTGAACCTCTGTCAGTTGTAAGTCTTTTAATTCTCTTCCCAAGTTGATTTTTAACTTCCGCCTTATATGAGATAAATGTATTACACGCTTCATCCTTTGAAGCAAGCAAATAAATCATAGTATACCTTGAATAATCATCAATAAACGTTACCATGTATTTCTTACCACCTCTTGATTCTAGTGACTTAAAATCGCATAAGTCACTATGAATAAGATCAAGAAGATTACTTTGTCTAGTCACAGACTTATGTGGCCTCTTGGTAAATTTGGCCTCAACACAGGTAGAACACTTGTCCAAGGAGGGTTTGATGTTCCCATCAATTAATCCCAATTTGCAAATCTTGTTAATATAAGCAGCACTACAATGTCCTAATCTAGCATGCCACATATCATAAGAACCAACAAAGTAAACAGAATCAGATACTTCATTCATAACATCAGAAACACTTAATACAAAGAGCCCATCACTTAGGTAACCCTTTCTTACAAATACATCATTCTTAACCAATATTATCTTGTCAGACTCAAAAGATAATTTAAACCCTGCCTTGTTCAAGAGTGGCCCTGACACCAAATTCCTCTTTATTTCAGGAACATGAAAAACATTGTCCAAAATTAATGTCTTTCCCGAGGTCAATTTTAAAGTGACTTGTCCCTTGCCGACAACAATCGAAGTATTAGAATTTTCCATAAATATCCTTTCACCTGTGATAACCGGTGAATACTTGGAAAACATACTTCGATCCCCACTGATATGCCGAGTAGCACCGGGGTCGATAACCCAATCTTTGGGTTTATCAATCATATTCACCTCGGTTACCATAGCAGTGAAAATCTCGCTTTTAATGAGATTGATTTTCTTCTCATTCTTTTTCTTGTTTCGGCAAATCTTTTTAAAATAACCTGCTTTGCCACAGATGAAGCAATTACCCTTTTTCTTCTTGAAGCTCTTATCCTTCTTAGTTTGAAGGCTCTTCTTAGATGGTGATTGCTTCCCGGTTTCCACAAGATTCGCTTTGAGTTTAGTCAACCCAGTTACCTTGTCAACCTTATCTTTTGCTTTGTTCCTTTCCTCAATTTTAATTCAGACCACAACTTGCTCAAAAGTCCATTCCTTCCTCTTATGCTTCATAGCCACTTTGAATTCATTCCAAGAGGAAGGTAATTTTTCAATCAAGGAACTGGTAACAAAACCTTCAGGCAAGACAATATTCTCTTTGGCCAATCGTCCAACAAGTACTTGGAACCTGTCAACCTGAGGAGATATTTCTTCATCATCATTCATCTCAAAATTAAGAAAATTTGCCGTCACATATTTGCTGCTTCCCGCATCTTCAAGAGTATACTTCTTGGTGAGCGCTTCCCAAATTATATAACCAAACTCAAGTGAATTGTAAACATTGTACAATTCAAGAGGGAGAGCGTTCAATATACGATTTTTACACTGGAAGTCTGCCTCCACCCATGCAAGCCTCTTTGCCTCAAGTGCATCATCATCACTTTGGCTCGATTTGGGTTCTGTTAAAGCAAACGCCACCCCAATTTGAGTCAAAGCGAACAGCATCATTTGTTTCCAACGTTTCAAATTTTGACCATTAAACTGGTCAATTTTGTCAAACTCCGAAACAATCCTCATTTTCTCCATTGACGGTTGAAGAGCACTCATGGAGGGCACAACATTAGTCGGATGAGAAAACATGGTAGGCATCACTGGATCGGCAGCAACATTTGGATCTGCCCCATTGGTTGGATTGACATTAAGTGCATCTGAACCAGAATCAGTAGCCATGTCTTATACCTATTCCACACCTTAAGCTTGTTAGATAATAGTATTCTAGGCAACCGGTATAAGACTTGACAAAATTTGCTTGTATATAAATATATATATACCCGAATGAAATAACAAAATAAATACAAAAATAAAACAACTTACAGTACAACGATGATTGTCTTCTTGTTTCTTCCAAAACAGCAAGTAGGAACACAAGTTGAGTCGTACAGAGAGTATTTTCCTTAAGGTGTGGAACGCCCCCTATTAGTGCAGATCCGGGTTAACCTTGGCTTTCTACCTCCAAGATAAAACCACTTCAATCACAATTGGCAGCACCCAAGAATGATTACAATACGGAGTACCCAAAGGTAATTACTCAGTAATCAGAAAGGAGGAAGAAGAAGATAAGAAGCAAATAGAATGCAGAACACTGGAAACACTTACACGAATATCCTTTGAAGCCCAAAGCCCATTTGCTTTTATAAGCTCACTAGTACCTGTACGTATAGGATGTGTCTCTACACACCTGTACATGTACAGACATGTACACCCCATATACAGACCCCTCTACGTATAGGTAGGTGTACATACTAGGTCCCTACGTATGGGTGCATGTATATGCATGTGCCTATACGTACTACAGTGCATGTGCATGATACCATCTCGGATCAGGGGTGGATGTCCATGTACTTCACCAAAAAGAATACATCATATGAACCCACACCCGCCTCGACCACGACCGGCTCGACACGCGCGCGTGTGTGAAAAGCACCCCGGACCCCAATCTCACACATGGGACAAGGGAGACTTCCCTTAGAACCCTCTATCCCTTGTAAGCTACATGAGCTCATATTAGCTCACTTTTCTACTTGTCCCTAACCAATGTGGGACTAAACTTGAAGAGGTTCTCATGCCTTTTCAAGTTTCCTTACACGTTTATACAAGAGGTCCTTGGTTCAAACCACCATGCACACACATATACAAGTGTTTCCAACAAAATCAAAACAAAGTGGAGGGAAAGGGTTTTTCATATTTGAAACTTATATTTCAAAAAGAACATTTCAAAAAGGAAAGTTTTGAAATTACTTTTTGAAAACACAAATTCCAACAATCCCCCACAAGTTTCAAAATATCGATAAAATGGAACAGACTACTGAGTAAATTTTAGACATAGTAGGACATATCGTTGGAGGTGTCTTTTGAACTTGAACCTACACTAGGTTTAATGAACTACGCTACAAAGTACGGGTGAAGTCAAACTTCTTGAACCTTTCCTCTTCTGTGTAGCTGGCTAACTCACCATCCATATCCTACCAGTCGACGTTCGGACCTCGTCTTAAATATAAAATTGGACATTATATGGCCTCGTCCCCTATTCTTATTTTCCATTGTAAGATATATATATATATTGAAAGAGGAGTTTTTTATCTTAATTTGCTACGAAGGGAGCATCCCTATAGAGGGCAGAGTTCTATCAAGTTCTGAATTATCAAATTTGGATTAACCACTATGTACTTGGTGTAGATTCCTTCATGATTCCAGAAGTTCAATCACAATTGCAAAAGAAAAACATTGTGCATATTATCGAAAGGGTAATAGACCAGATTAGGGTTATGGAGGAAAAACTTGTTATCAACAGTTGCTCGTGCCACATTGATTAAGTCCAACAATTATCCCCAATTACTGGATAGCATATAAATGAGAACCTAAAATTAGTGCATGATCACTTGGATAAATTACAATCTAATTGATACACTAAGGGCCATATCCCTTCGATAATTTGGAATCAGCCAATCAATCATACACCTTGCAGTGACAGACCGATACATGACCAATCCTTCCAAACAATCACTATGATGGACTCTTTATTGTATCTGACCTTGGTAGGCAATTTGCTAGACTGCATTTTTTCTTTATCTGTTGTTACCATTTCTATTGAAGCATGATCTCTTCAATAAATTTGATCCTGAATATTACTTTACCACTTCATCTATTTCACCTAAGGTATGACTAGTCTGTCATATTTTCCCATGACCAAGGCATGTCTACCTCTCGCACAAGCATTAGAGTGGTCTGTCATTTTTTTTTTTTCCTGATCAAGGTTCATGGAAGACCATATTTGTGGTTGTGTTGTGTGTGACTCATTATAAATGACTTCGAGCTACACTACTTTTTCCAGATAATCGTATGTTGAATCATTAATGTAATAGTTCCCTAGGTTCAGAGAAGCTTGATATTCAATTCATCTATTTCACCTAAAGGATGACTAACTTTTCCTGATTCCACAAAGCAACACACCCTATTCTTCTATGTTTTACCTGGAGGGATGAGTAAATTTCAAGGTGTAAAGAAGGCATATTATCAAATTTTTTGCTCCAGTGTTTAACAAATCAGCTGATCCTAATAGCCATCTTTACAAAAATGCCAGATTGGTTGACATACTATTGTTAAAAGTAGCAAGAGCGTCTATCATACTGATCTTAATCAGACCCCTCTGTCATTTTTTCAAGTATTCATTGGTACGGTATCCTTTCCATATCCTTTCCCATCATATTTTGTTATCTTTTACTTTTCTGCTCTTCTACTTCTCTTTGAATCCATTTTACCCCTATACCTTCCTTTCCCTTGTTGCGATGCTTAGTAAGATTTACTGGGATAAATTTCTCGTGAATGTTATTGTAGTGTCCCCAAATCCAGGTTAAAGATATGGGTGCAGGCCTCACGAGACGCCGTTAACTAACGGTTGGTCTTTCAATTTTGTTTCTTACTAAGTGCGGAAAATTATAAGCATATATTAGAGACATCAGGATATCACAGCTGAATATCTATAAACATTTCCATAAACTATGAAACTTTATTATATACATTGGCATCAGCCATCATCACTGTAAATGATGATGATATTTGGCTCTAATATAGCCATTTTCGGCCCAACTGGTGAGCCGGTTGAACAGCCGACCATGTACATCAGTCAACTGGACGATGACCGATCGGAGAATTCCCGACCAGTTGTCAGATCCGGTCTGACCGATTCTCAACTGGTTTGGGCCGATTGGGCTACTGCGATCAGCCGGATCCTGCCTTCTTAGGATCCTTCAATCAACCATTTCTTACTAAATCGGCCATAACTCTGCCAATTCAAGTCCAATTACCCTGATTGTTTTTCTGAAAGGTAACTCGATTGCCTCATATCTCATGTTTTGGGTTTCCCCAAACTCTGACTAGATGATCCTCTGAAACTCACGTGAAGTTGCCGCTTCACCATAACCACACAACTATCAGTCTTTTCTCTTTACTGTGGAGCACCGGTAGGGTCCACACTACTCTTAGGGTCAATCTAACCCACTTGATGCTTGTAAATAATGAGAATTCATATTTACCTGTACTGTCAAAACTTTTCTGTTGAACCAACATCAAACAGATTCCGTCAAAACGAACCCATCAACACCTGTCAACCATAGCAATCAATATTAAATACTATTCTGGGTACGGGGTATAAAAGTTATTTATTTATTATTTTTTTTTTAATAATAATTTCTGTGAATTTTTTCCTGTAAACTGTTATCATCTTTTCCTGAAATCTTATTCGGGTTTATATTGTTACATTATTTCCACTGTTAATAGAGTTAGTTATAACAGAATGTGAACTTGATCCCATAAAAAAATATGTACCTAATGCACGAAACTCCCGCCACTGCAGGGTTTGGGGAGGGTCATAATGTGTGCAACCTTACCCCCGCTTCACGGAGAGGCATTTTCCTGACTTGAACCCGCAACCACTAGGTCGCAATAGAACAAGTGAACAACATTACCATTGCACCAAGGTCTGATGTGAACTTGATCCCATATTGGAACAAAAATAGTTTGCCAACCATCTCATGCATGGATTTTGGATAGTGGCAGACTTATCTAAAAAACTGGCCAGTGATATTACCAGTTCTCTTGAAATTGAGTTAAAACATTCATATTCATAATATATTAAAAAGGGAAAATGAGTAGTAGTTGCAACTAATTTTCATCTCCGATATGTCTTCATTTCCTAATCGTAATATTAGCATAGATGAAACTTAAAATGAGTTTCACACATCATACATTAGACTATGAGAGACTGCTAGTGACCCTCTTCGATGTGCATTTCTTTTTCAAATGGATTAGCACCATAAGAAAGAAAGCCAATTACCTTCTATCTACAATGTATGCCATACTTTGATCCTTTGCAGTGTATTGCACTAGATTTTATATTCCAATAACCCTCCTGCAGGAAGCAAGGAGTTATATTTTCAGCGATATGGACGATTTAACATCCATCAGATATGGCGGGAAGATATCTTACCTTGCCGTGTATATCTTCGACACTGGTTAGTATCACTTATTTATCTGCATATCTTTATGAATACTTACAGCAATTGCCAGTGAGGAATAAAAGTTTCATACAACAAACTGTGACTTTGGAACCATGGAAAATAAATTATCTCTTGTGGCGAAGAATGATTCTGGTAACCAGGACTGCATTTTTTTTGCTGTAAATTTATCTTATTTGTTTCATTTTTCCCTTATATTAATAACTCAATAAAAATTCAATTATTTCCAAGAACGAAAAATAATAATCCATGGAATCAAAAAAGATTGAAATATTTTCATATGAACTGAGGGGGGAGGGGGACTAGTGTTGTGTTTCCTGAAAAAATAATTATTACTTATATTGGCATTATTTTTTTGGTTGGACATGACCTAAAAGCACATTTGAACAAGGTTGGATGAGGGAATGAATCCAGTTGTATGATAGGGCTGGAGTCCTCCATGGATGTCAAGAGTACCAATGATTAAAATATCATCACTATTTTGGGAAAATAGCATACTGAATTTTGAAATAGATCTTATGTTTCAATTTTTTGTATTGCATTTCAATAAAATATTTTCCCCTTCCCTATCCTTAAAACAATTTTATATTAGTTTTTAACAAATCTAGCCTAAGTGAACTGGTGTTCATAAGCTGCATCTAAATAAGAGGGAGTGCAGAAATGTTTTCTTTGTGGCTTATCCGGTTTATAAGTCTGTTTTTCTTGAATCTTCAAATTTTTTATTGGTCCTCTAGGATTTGTTTGGCTTAGAATATCACTTTAGAGGGACCAGTCACTCCAAAATCCAACACCCTGCTTGCATTTTACATTTATAGAACAGGTAGATTATAAACATGCAGAATCTGAGTACCGGTAAACTTAAATACATTGATATTAACTTATACAGATGCTTTAGAGCCAATATTCCTGTACATTTATGGACCAGTTTCCACTTGCTCACCCAAGTTATCTCTCCAGTGGGTACTAAGTAATTTCTTTTGTTATATCCAATTACATTAGGGTTTTTTTTGGCTAGTAAATTTTAAGGGGCGGTTGTTTGTTTTGCTATTAAAATTTTCCATTCCTTGTTTGCTATGGTCTATGGAGAACTCTATGGAAAAATTATGTTACATAGACTTAAGTTGATCAAATAGCCTCTGTAGTGTGTTGGCAGCAAAAAATCTAGGTGATGCAGCCTACAACAACTTTTTGGACCACACTTTTCTTGGTGACCGGAAGACGACAATCCGTCAGTACTTAGCCACAAGAGGTTCAGGTATCATGGAAGAAGAACCTCCAGAACCACTCAAGATCCGTTATGGTGGGTGATACTGACAAGTCCTTAGCCACAAGAGGTTCATGCTCCATTTGCTTGTGTGCCCTACCATGGTTGTATGGGACAAGCTTATCATACTCCAGGTTTGGTTAGAAGGTGAGAAAGGTAAGCAAGCAGTGGGACTAGAATATTCAATAATCTTCATTAATGGTTTCTCTTGAATTAAAGAGATGCTGTTTAGGAAGGGAAAACATGAAATTCTGTAAGACAGAAACAATGGTGATTGATATTTATATAATAAGATTGATGGACTTTCAGCAAACACATTTAAGAAATGGATGTAGCCTTAATTTTGTAGTTCGTTCAATAATGCCTCTCAATGACACAGATGAACTCTTCTATTTATAGCTTATGCAATAATGTTTTGATCAGGTGAGTATCAACTCTGCATTACAAATTTAGTAGATAAGGGAACGCTCAGGGAACCGCATATAGGGATCACCTCAAAAAAGGGGGATGGGGGGAATTTTTACTCACAAGAAACCCATGCATCGCACGGGAGAATTGTATATGGAAGAAATTACATTCAAATTGGAGCTCATGAAAGCAAAATGTGGAAAACAAAATGCTGCACGGTTAACTTCCAAATGTTGTGAGAGAAAGAGAGATATGAACAGAGACGGTGAAGGAAAGAAATTAGTCCCACATCGAAAAGATAAGGAGAGTAGTTAAGGTGGAGGGTATTATAAATAAGGAGGGGACATTCATAATAAAGATAATCCGTCCTGTTGGGGTTGTAAGGCGGCTCGTCAATGATCGCTAAGAGACGACGAGTCGTGCCAATACTCACCATAGCGAACACACTTTGAGAGGCGAGCTAGTTCCGCCTTACTTTGGTTGACTCGCCCGTCAATTTTTGGAAGCTCCCTAAAGGGGTTCGGCTAAAACACGTATTGATTTTGTATTTTTATTTTATTTTAAGAGGATAAAAATTTAACCCAATCTAAATTGGGTATACGATAAAACGTTTTAATGAACAGAACTTCTTAAACATTCAAATTCTAAAAGTTTCTTTTTATTTGGCTTTAGGTGAAAAGGCCAATTGAATGTAGTTGTTAACTAGCATTTGGCAATATAGTTGGCATATATAATATATGGGGCGAGGGGGTTCCCGCGAGGGGGTTCCCTACACTGCTGCAGTTTCTAGTAGAGAACCCTCTTTGGAATCACAATAAGGGGAGGGGTATTTATGACATAATCACTCCTTCACATGAACATTTTTTGAGCTGATGCACAACTTTTACCCATAAGATAAGTTTAAATTCATTTATTTTATTGTGTGTTGCGGAGAAATCCGAGCTGGTGTCCACCTGGCCGAGCTGATCTGCACAGGTAAATAAAACAAGACAAAAGAATGTCGGCCCGAGTCGGTTAGTACACCCCGATTCCTAAATCAGATCTCTACAACAGATAAAATTCTCAAATCCAAAAAATAGTTAGTGTTTCATGTAATCCTAGGTGTCCTCTCTAGGTTGGGAGTCATGAAGAAAACGTGATCTTGACTAGCTTGGGCATATGGTTAGATCAATTAACTATACAGGTTTAGGTATTTAGAGTTCTGAGTCCGATTTGAGTAGACTAGGTTGATCTTCTGCTCGACTCGGCAATTGACTTACCACTCGGGTTCGTTCGTACCGCTGGTCAATGGACCGGATTTGTATGTTATTTGGTCTCTCTTTACGTCTTTCATGGTTCGGTTTGGCTATCCGGATCAGTTCGACAATCGACCAATCCAACACGTGTCATTTATTGATTGGTTGACTCTAATTATGGTTCATCATTGTGTATAGATGATGATGTAGATATACCCTATCAAAATTGAGCCCCAACCAACATGCATACCAGAACTTCGTTGCCAAACATTAAACATTGTCGTAGAATCGAGTACGACGGATATGTATCAGTATTAATATCGACACTTGGTCGATACTCGATACTGAATCTGTGATATGGTAAGAGCAGTGAGCGTTAAATGATCAAAATTCAATATGAAATCGATATATTTAAACGCAAAAACATCTGATACGGCCGATATGTATCAATTCAATTTCAGAACTGGCCGAGATATTATGCACTAAAACTGTGGTTATAATATAGCTTGCATATAGGACCCTCTCAACTAATAAAGGGGTAGAAGAAAATGGCCATAGATTGGGGGGTGGTCGAAGGAAATCTCTCTTTAAGCGTGACCCTCTATTCTCTTCTTTTTCCTGAAGAACAAATCCCTATAGCTAGACAAAAATCATCATCACTATACCACCACTGAAATAATATATTTACAAAACCAAACCTAACACAGGCATGCAATTCCCAAACAATTGATGTGCAATAGGGCAACTGCCCACTTTAGCTGAACTAGGAAAATTATCTCCTCCAGTTCCCTGCCCGGCCCAGTTCCCAGTTTTTCTAATAGGGGGGTGGTGGCCTCTACCCATGCAAAGTATTCGGACAGGGGTAGGGTGATCATTCCAACCCCCCTTGTTAGAGGAACTGGGGAACTGGGCCGAGCAGAGAACTAGAGTGGATAAAGATCCCTTTAACTGTGCCATTGCAACTCTTGATTCAATTAAACATTCATCTATCTCCTTTGTAGAGCATGTACTTACAATTAAAAAGTAAAAAAAAAAAAAATTGCAAAACAGAAACCTTTACATTCAGAGACCACACTATTCCATCCTTCCAAGGATTATGGCTTGCAAAACATGGAGAGGCAGAAACATTGGTACAGGGTTGTCATTGCGAATCTGAACAACTCTTGCACAACATATTCGCAACGTAACGTTCTTTTCCCCTTTTCATATTATGTGTATTATATCAAGTACACATTTCTGCATCCTTCTCCAGCTCACTTAGCAGTAGTTCCATCATCTTCTTATACATAGGCATAAAATGATCTTTTATCATAGTTTTTGAGAGTCTTATCTTACTGTACAGATCACGAGGAGTCTCATAGATGCCAACCTGGTCCCTGTCAGAGTCATCGTTACCTGAAGTAATGGCATCAGATGGTAGCAAGGAAACAATATGCATAATCCGACCAGGTGGGTAGAAGCAATGGGTTTCTGAACCATCTAACGATGTGCCGGGCGTGTTATCCACTGTATCAACCAATACCTTCTCCTCTTCAGTTATTTCTTTGGCAGCTGCTTCTTCTTCTTCCCGGATCTGATCATTGCCTTCAATCTCCTGTCTATTAAGCTCCTTCTCCAGCTCATACCAAAGCTCACCTTCAGTCATGTCTTCAACTGTGGATGCACTAATCACACGGTCCACGGGAATAAGTTCCTCCTCTTCCTCTGTCTCATCATGGCCCGAGCCACCCCTAGAGCAACAATCCAGCTTGTCCACCTCTCGGTCTCCCACGACCGCTTCGGTAATAAAAGATTCAGAAGTTCTTCTCGATATAGGAGAAGATTCTGATTCATCTCCTTCCTCTTTAGGGTTCAATGAAGGACCTACAGTACGTCGGCGTGCACCCATGCACGACCATGATGAAAGGGAGGAGCGGGTCCTGACAACAGCCTGAGCAACATTTTGTGCACGCTCCATCACAACCTAGATTGCACCAATCAGATATTACCAATTAGGAGATGCACAGTATAAAAATGAACGCAAATGAGTTCAGGAACAAAGGGAAAACAAACAATGAAAAATGAAAACACACAGACGTGTGTGTGTGTGAGAGAGAGAGAGAGAGAGAGAGCTACACTAGAGCCAATAGGATACAACTCAAAACATTGGAAGTTGCAATTTGGAACTGAAAATATATAGCACGGAGAAATAGATGCACAACTCCAAAAAACAAAAAAGTGAACAGGCATTACCGCTTCTGTATAATGTGCAGCAGCAAAGTTGTGCCAAATTCATGCTATTATGTCATCGAGAGGGTACAGGGGTGTACTGTACTGAACCAGCCAAGGTTGGCTGTTTGGCACTTATAGTCGGTGGCAGAACTTTGTGGCATGTTTTACATCCATCAGCCAGAATGCTACATCAACCCTCCATGCAGCACAAATCACATGGCCAATGAGCCACTCTGATCACTAGCTCAGATGCTTTTGAAACTACTGGTCAATGAGGTCAACTGGTTCTAGATCGATTGGATCAACTACAACTGGGATTTGATGAACATAAACTTGTCCAGGGTATGGAAGTGCTCAGCAGCAGGATATATTTCCTCTATCTCTAAAGAGTATCATCTAAAATATTGCAGCATTTCACATAACTCAAGCGTGAAAGAAATCTTTTACTTGCATAAACAGTGTCATTAATTGTTGAGCACCAAACCAAAGTTCCAGACAAAGGGATTATTAGATTTTACCTGTGTACCACTGGAAACAGGCCGGAGTAGTGCACCTGCATCTGCAACCCTTGCTCTTGCACTAGCTATAGATGGTAGATGAGATCCTAGAGCAGTTGCAGAGCGAAAAACAACATTTAGAAACCTTGTGTGTTCCACTTGATCGCGCAAATCACTTAGCCAAGATGATGCCGTAACCTGCATAGACAAATATAGTGTTCTTCAATAAAAATAAATATACACAAAAAAAAAAAAAAAAAAAAAAAAGATTCTGTCTGCAAAGAAGATGCATGGTACAAACTCTAATCATATTTAACCACATACTTATCAGCAGGTACAAACATTATAATTAGCATTTATTTACTCGAGGAAAAAGTTACAGCACCTCAGAACGAAGATCATCAATAGAAGCAGTCGAGAATGTGGGTACCAGATCAGAACCATTGATGACTGTAGTGATGAAATGCTTCCCAGACTCCGCCAACTCCCATGTCATACAGGCAGCTGCAAAGAACCAAATGTCGTGAGAACATGCAATATTACACCCTTTTTCGGTATAAGGTTCTAAATGCCTTATCAGACACTAATGAATCCGGAAGTACAAAACCAATCTCTTACAAACTAAGATAAAAGCAATCAAACAAGCACTAAATGTACAGCCCTGGCAATAGAAAGGGGAAATTACAAGTGAGCATAGTTGTCAAGGCGTCCTGACGGATCTGTAGGGACCTAGGCAACTGCTGCCATAGTGTAGGGCGCCTTGCACTGCTTTAATTGTATCAGACCAGTTTCTAACACTTATTTATGCCAAATATCATTTAAGTAAATATTTACATTCACTTAAGATATTATTCATAAATAAGCAAATACCTCCTATTTGAAAAATAGTTAAAAAATAAAATTCCAAAAGGATAAAAAGTCAACCCCCCCAATTCAAGAACAAAAACTGGTTTTTTGGCGGTAGGTGAAATTTTCAACTTTCTAAAACTGAGTTTTTTCTCAAACCTAAAAATTTCATAAATCTTAATATGGTAAAACATTGCTAAAAAGCCAAAGTGCAGTAAAATACTCATTTGTTTTGATATTAAAAATATTTTCATTCAGAGAGATTTTGACAGCATTCGCGTACACCAAATAAGGTTTGACCGGAACATAACTCCTTCAATATAAATCATATTTAAGCAATCTTGGATTTGTTGGAAAGCTGGTTTTGTGTTCTACTAATACAAAAAGTCTCATATAAAAATAAAATCATTTGATCAGTCAAACTTCTTAGAGAACAAAAACATTTCTCTAAATTGAGAGCAGTTTAATTACTATTGAATTATGTAACCCGAGAGGGTATTTTGGATATTTTTGGGTGTTTTTCCACATAGCCAATATAGTCAGCTATATGGGGGTTTAATTGTAATTCTGCCCTCTACTTGAAAGTTATAAATATATTGCTTGGTGATCACATTGATCGTTCAAGCCATTCCTAAATTTCTGTTTTATTAACATGGCATCAGAGCCAAAATTTTCTCTGATCTAAGTCTTCAAAACCCACCACCCTCCCATTGTTTTTTCATCCCTATCTCATTCCGTCGATCTTCTCTCTCCTTTTTCTTCTTGGTTCTCCTCCTTCACCTTAGGGCAGCACTAATGACGTGATCATATGATCTAGTTGCTGCCCTCAAACCTACCTCCTTTTTTCCATGACCTAAACTTTGCTTCTACTCGATAGGTGCCAGCCCCTTCTCTGCGGTATTGGAGTTCTCCAATTTTTTTGAAGATCTAGCACTACTTTTTTTCGGTTGATCTTCCCTTGTTGGAGCTTCATCTACAACCAAGGACAGCATCTATTCACCTCTACTGTTTTTTTGAAGACCCCTAGCCCCAATCGATCTCTCTTTCAGGGTTTTATAAAACCCTAACATATATCGATTTTTGGGTTAGGGCTGCTTGCTGTTGCTGCTTTTTTCAGAGGAGTCTACTACCAAGGGGGCCACTCGACCTTGATTTCAGCCTCTGGTTTTGAGTTTTTGGCCAGCATCAGGTTTCTTCAATTTTTTGAATCAATTTCTCTCTTCTATAGAGTCCAGGATTTTTTTCTCCTTGGCTGGCTCCATCAATCATTACTGCTTCAAGTGTTTGGTTGGCTGCAAGCATGACAGCCTCTGATTCTCTTCTTCTGCTACTTCTGGGATTGATGGACAGAACCGGACAGATTTTCTTCCCGTTACTGCTCCTATTAAGCTCGATGGCACTAATTATCTCATGTTGTCTTGGTCTACATATTTCACCATTGCTGGTCGAGGGCTAACTGGCCATATTCTTGGGACTAACACCATGCCAGCAGACCCTGGTTCTCTCCAAGACAGGTGGTTGTCTCATGATGCTATGGTCATGTCCTATTTGCTTCACTCTATGCAACCGGACCTCTCCAGCAATTACTTACTTTTGGAAACAGCTCATCAAATCCAGAGTGCTGCCAAGGAAACTTACGGGCAGGTCGGGAATGATGCCCATGTGTATGAGATTCGCAAGAAGGTTCATGGCACCACTCAGAAGGAGCTGTCCGTATCTCAGTACTATGCTGCCCTCAAAAGTTTATGGCAACAATTGGATCATTACTCCGATTTTCAGCCCTCTACTGCTTCTGATATTGCTACCTATCGCAAACATGTCGACAAAATCTGTGTATGACTTCTTGGCAGGTCTGAATGTCAAGTATAATCCTATTCGGGTGCAGGTTCTTAGCCGGTCTCCTTTTCCTACCCTAGAGCAGTCCTTTGCTTTGGTTCATACCGAGGAGACTCATCAGGCTGCTATGTTGACTTCTTCAACTGTTGAGCGATCTGCCCTGCAAGCTGCTTCCAGCCCTTCTTCTCTTACCATTACTGATGGTGGTAATGCTGCCTTAAAAGAGCCTGTCAAGTGTGAACACTGCAACAAACCCTATCACATTAAGGCTCAATGCTGGTACTACATGGGAAGCCTGCTGATTTTGAGACTAAGCGTGGTCATGGGAAGCCCAAATCCAAGGCTCATCATACTGAAGCTACTGTTGCTACTACTGTTGCCCCTTCTATAGACATTGGTCTTACTCCAGATGAACTTCTAGCTTTCCGTCGCATGCTCCAAGCCTCTTCCGCTGCCTCTACTACTGCATTTGCACCTACTGCCCATTCTAGTTCTCACTTTGCTTCAGGTATTCCAGTCAGTAGTCATTATGCATCGGCTGTCTCCAGTCCCTGGATTATTGACTCCGGTGCTACTAACCACATGGGGTCAACCTTTAACAAGGAGGATGATATAGAAGATGATGTTTCCACAGAATTAAAGTAGGATGGATGAAGTGGAGAGGTGCATCGGAAGTGTTATGTGAAAAATGTATGCTTGTTAAACTTAAGGGGAAATTCTACATGACAATAATAAGACCAGCTATGACATATGGAGCGGACTGTTGGGCTGTTAAGAAGAGTAACATAGATAAGATGAGTGTAGCGGTGATGAGGATGTAGAGGAGGATGTGCGGCAAGACCAAGAGAGATAAAATAAGAAATGATTCTATTAGAACAGAATTGGGTGTTGCACCAATCCAGGACAAACTCTGTGAGAGCCGCTTGAGGTGGTATGGTCATGTACAACAGAGACCCATGGATTCACCAGTAAGAAGGAGTGACCAGATTCAGTTTGACAGAACTAAAAGAGGTAGGAGCATGCCTAAAAAGACTATTGGAGAAGTGGTACGAAAGGATATGCATCTGGTAGGGCTCAATCCTACTATGACCGTAGATAGAGTTGTTTGGAGGACAAGGACCCGTGTAGGAGGTTGTTTTTGGGATGCTGCTTTGACTTCTTCCTTTACCTTTTTTTCCTTTTTACCTCCTTTTACTCATTTTTATTTCTTTTTTACTTCTCTTTTTCCTACTATTGTTTAGGGATAAAGTTATGGTTGTTGCTGTTGTTGTTGCTACTGACCACATGAATGGTTCCACTCATATTTTGCACCAGTATTTTCCCTCTTCTACGCAAAACACTGTTTTTGTAATCAGACTTAAGTAGTTATTCGTTTCTATTGTAATTAGCCTTACTTAGTTGGTTATTGATTAATTTTAAGGAAATAGAGAGTCACAATAGACTATCTACTCCATCGCATTCCAGCTCACAGTCTTGGCTCATCTCTCTCTTCTCTTCAGTTCATCTTCTTCTTCTCTTCACTGCTGTTTCTTTAAGCTTTGATATACTTACAAGAGCCAGGAGCCACCAATGAAATGGACACTGAAATGGATGAGAGGGGACACTTAGAAAAAAGAAATGAGAATGGAAGCAATTGATGGAAAATTGGGGGCAGCCCAATTGATGAACAAATAAAAAAGGGCATACCCAGTGCACGAGACTCCCGCCACTGCGGGGTTTGGGGAGGATCATATTGTACGCAGCCTTACCCTTGCTTTTGCAAAGAGGCTGTTTCTAGAATAGGTGAACAAATACAGGAAGGAATAAACTGAGATAGTTCACCCATGTGCTAAGACTAATGATGGCACCAAAAAGAGAACATATGCAAACTAATACTTTTAAGGTTCCATTTGTTTTAATGGAAAATACTTGCAGGAGAAACAACTCTTATCCATTATTTCTTTATTATTTTATCCTTTTCCTATATTGTACATCACAAGGAAGAATATTTGCAGAAGGGATTCCAAAGGAAAAGTTTCAGCCATAAAATGGGGATGGGATGGGTGCCACAGGCTTGAATGCATAATTGACCAAGATATAATTTTATGCCTATCTTTATTCTTGTACAACTTTTTGTTTCTGCAACAAATTCTTTGTTGAAAGTACTAACTAAAAGCCTAAAAGGAAAACAATGGCCCTAGAAAGACTGGAATAATGGATTAATCTATTCTGAAACCCAGAAACGGAGAAACGTGGGATGAGTTTTGGAAGATGATGGAAGAGTTGTTGAACATCTAGGCCAGAATAAAGAATTACGATTAAGCAAGGAATACATTTATGCCTGCAAAGAGGAAGGACACTAGACCATATCACCATATGCATCAATCCAAGTACAACATTTGAAGAATATAAATCAAACGTAGAAAACAACAGGATAAGTTGACTACTTCATCAACATTCATACAAAATGCATCACATTATTAATATGATACTTGCCTGGAGCAAATGCTATACAAGTGGTTGAAGAGAACTCTTTATGTTCTCGAAGAATATATGTTAAGAGAGCAGCAGTACCACCACCCAGTGAATGCCCAACAATCTGCAGAGAAGATAAGAGAACACTAGTTATCAGTTCTTCAGTACTGAAGGACACAAGCAAAGAACCTTCAAATTGTGTATAGAAGAAGCTCTTGATAAAGCTGGGGCCAACTTTTATTTTGGCACAATATGATAATGCTCCAAGCTTCTAGGAGGCACCCACTCAACATCAAAAGAAAAAAGATGTAAGAATGTTTCCAAATCAAATCTGAGAACTACCAATTCTTCTTTTCTCTCTTTTTGTGTTAAACTTATTTTTATACAATTTAATTTTTACTGGTTAATCCACACGTCTGTAGCTGTCAGCAAGCTACCCAGTTAAATGGTTTATATATTCAGGCTTGGAATCAGCCTGAACTGTTCAGTCTCCCATTCAAGGGTCAATAAGTACAACCTTCCAGGCCAAGTAGCCAAATTTGAATTTTAATACATTGGTTCTATCATGCACCCTTTTTTCCTCCTTATATTGGATATGTTTTCCCATGCTTACTCTTCATCTCCTAAGTGCTTCATTAATTTTCAAAAATGTTCTCCACTTCTACTTTTATACAGTTCAATTTATCCTTTCCTATTAAGCACTCAGTTTCTTTAGTCAACATTGTCTTATCTCTCATGGCGCATGCAGAGTAACTGAACTAGACGGCAATAAAAAATGCCAAAATTTTGAAACCTGATATATAAGTTTCATATCCATGAAAAAGCCAAATAAACAACATCAAGAAAAGCATCACTTATTTTTGTAAACAAATCAAACCTATGGAACCCCAAAAGTAACACTACCAAAAGTTTTCTTTTCCATTTTAGGCCCTAAAAGCTGCTAAGAATTACGTCTGAACCCATAATTAAGAAAGAAATGGCACAGGAACTCAACTAAACAACATCAAGAAACGCATCACTTATTTTTGTAAACAAATCACCTATGGAACCCCAAAAGCCAACTAAACAACATCAAGAAAGCATGGATATGAAATACAAGTTTCATATCCATGAAAAAACCAGCTAAACAAGCATCACTTATTTTTGTAAACAAATCAAACCCATGGAACCCCAAAAGTAACACTACCAAAAGTTTTCTTTTTTCCATTTTAAGACCTAAAAGCTGCTAAGAAATACATCTGAACTCATAATTAAAAAAGAAAGGGCACAGGAACTCCTCTAAGTGCTTTCACGAAATAAGAGACGAACCAGCAAAATACAAGTATTACAGCTAAGTTAATTGGTAGATGTGTGTGCACCTTGACATTGTAGTCAGGACATTGGGCAAGTGCCTTTAGAAGGCAAGGAGTACTATGCTTCGCAATCCAACGAGCTGCAGCAACCATCCCACAGTGTGCGTATCCTAAAACCAAGTTACTGACACCACCTTCATGTAAAACTGAATGATGGAAAGGAACCACTGCCCCAGTTGCTGCTGTTAGTGTGTCCTTAATGCTATGAGTCCCACGAATCAACAGAAGGAAGCATTTTGAACTTCTATCACATATGATTGTGAAAGCAGGCCTCAGAAGCTGCCAAAAAAAATAAAACAGAAATTAGAACAGTTTAAGATATAATTTAATTACCAGAAAAGGCAATTTTTTAGATTTTTTACTTCACAAATAATGCCAAGAATATGAGAAATCCCACGTTAGTTCCACCGGAAGTTAAAAATGAACTCATTAATGGCATTTCCAGTAGTAACATACCCCTGCCTTAGGCTCTTGAAGAAGCACATCTTCTTTCGAGTAACCAGCAGATTCCAAAAACACTGGAAATGGCTTTTTCGAGAAAAGCATGCAAAGGGTCAACAACCTCAGATGATAAGTCAGCTCAGCTCTAATTTCAGGACCTTTAAGTTGTACACAATCATTTCCAGCATAAACACTAGCAACTTGTACATTACCCTGCAACAATAAACAACATTAACCATCTCCTCAATCTGCATATGTAAACCTAAAGTCTAGACAAATCATTATCTAGAATGCCCATTGTGGAGCTTCTTAACTGACCTACACTGCCCACAGATGATTTCACAAAACCAGTAGAGGCCCATAAATTTCCTGACAGAAGGGACTGCAAAAGTTTATTCAGGTTTGAAACAAACAATCAAAAAAAAAAGAGCGTCCTAGTGCACAAGGCTCCCACAACTGCAGGGTCTGGGAGGGGCAAATGTACGCAGCCTTAACCCCCTGCTTCGCAGGAGAGGCTGTTTCCAATTAAAACAAACAATATGTTATACAGTCAGCTTCTGAGAGGTATAACTTTGGCAATCATTTCCTCCCTTTTCCCCAAGAAGTAACACAGATTGGTGTACAAGACGAATCATACTGAAATTACATCTGTCTCCTATAACAAGTGTATGCTAAATACAAGTATCGTCCCACAAGATTCTTTCAAACTCCTTCCAGAACATCCATGAGTTCTGTTAAGACCTGAGATCAACAAGACATATCACATCAAGGCATACACCAGGGACCAACTTACACCTTCATTCAAATTCTTTTTTATTCCATTCTTTCCAGACACCAAAACAACAGAAAAAGGAGCCACACTCCATAGCATTTCACTGCAAGGTCCATAAAGAATATTACAGCCAACCAACAAATTGCATTCTCAGCATCACAAGGCATAACCCATTCTACCAGAATATGTTCAGTTTTTATGATTTTTATTAATTGATCTTTCTGAGTCCTAATTTCAAATTCCATCAAAGAGGCCTCAAAGGCAGCTAAAAGATAAGTTGAGAGACTAGTGAAACTATTTTCAGTCATTAGATATGTTTAAGACCTTTAAAAGGAAGTTCATGCATCTTATATTTATAAAGTTATAAAATTCTAATTTTTTAACCTCACAAGAATTTTCTATTTAGGCATTCTAATTGGGGTGGGGGGGTTGTTTCTTAGTTTTCTGTTGTCTAATAAACTTGAAGTATTTTGGCTTCTCATTCCTATTTGAAGACGTAGCATTGTTTAGGTTAGTATCCCCGATGAGCTTTTCTGAGCCTTTCAGCCCTAAGAGTATTAAAGCAACATGTCATGACTAAGGGCGTACCCAGTGCATGAGGCTCCTGCCACTGCAGGGTCTAGGGAGGGTCATAATGTACGCAGCCTTACCCCTACTTTCACGGAGAGACTGTTTCTAGACTTGAACTCGTGACCACTTGGTCACAATGGAGCAACCTCATTGTTTCACCAAGGCCCGCCCTCAACACGCCATGACTAATTCCACATAGATGACAAGGCTACATTAGAAGTTTGGCATGAAGCTTTCAGCCACTTTCTGCAGTTATTTTCTTTAACTATGTAGAATATTAATTCAAGACAAGATGCAAGCCACTACTTAATTGTTTGTTCACGTTCTTTTTTTTCCCTAGTGAAAAAATTGGCATCTCAATATCAGATGTCCTATAATCATCATGTAAAAGTGATGAAACTTTATCGAGTTTAACATCGAATGTCATCATTATAGCTCTTAAATTGAAGATTTCCGCATCTTCTCAAGGTTGACTTAGTCAGTCAAAAACACACAGTGAATGAACCGTTAGGCATCAAGTGTCAACACTACATATTAAAGCAAAGCTCCACCACTCAAGGTAGAGGTAAAAGGAATCAATAACCTCATGTATTTCCAAAGGTATATGAAATATATTATGCGCGATAGCTGTCAAAGTTCAACAAAACCGAAGCCAGAGAAGAAGAAATGCACAAATCCGTTCAAAGACGGGCACAATCCTAGGCTGCTATCAAATAAACGTAAAGGGTAAAAGGGAGCATGATCACAACATACCTGACGTCGAATAAGATAATTGATGCCGAAGGCCAAGTCCCCAATAGGCCATTTACCTAGGGTTTCCGAATACGTAAACCTAAGCGTCTCCGACAACGTAGTTATAGCTTCGAACCAGGTGGCCGGTGCCTGCGCAGGTCGACGTGGAATTCTCCTCCTTCCTGAACGAGATTTCGAGAAGTCTCCACTGCGATCATCTTCACCATCCTTGGCAGACAATCTTCGATTCAACACGTAATACAGAAGCATCGCCGCACCAGCGGCTGTAGCCATTGTCCCCGTAGCCATTAGCTTCAGGAATCCACAACCGCGAACGAATTCTCCAGGAAATCCCCCTAAAATCAGCGATCTTGTGATGGAAGATCATTGACAAGTCGATACAAAAAATAAATTTACTCTTTTGCAATCAAAGATGGAGAAAAGAATTAGATGTTTCCACATAAAGAATTGAAGCTGAGATCCGAGAAAATAAATCAGCTCTCGAGTTTTGGCAGAGAAAAAATTGCAGCTGAAGGCAGGGATTTTGCGTTTTGGCCTTTGTGGTCTGGAGATTTTTTGGAGTGAGACCGAGAGCTGACACGGTAACAGAAATAAACTTTATCTCCTCTTACTGCATATTGAATTCATAAAATCCAAGGAGACTATTAGAGTACCCCTTGAAGGGATAGTTATGTTAGGGACATACTTGTAATTTCATACATCAGGAAGAGTGGAAGTTTAGCACCCTGGTCGGGGAATATACTCAACGGAACAGGGGATCGGGAAGCCCGGAAATAAAGAAGTACACTCTATAATTGCCACGTGGCATTTTAAGTAAGATGGAGTTGTGTGTATAGGTGGATTTGAAGGTTCTATAATACTTTGTTTAGGGTATTAAGATAAAGATAAAAGGGAAAGACACGATACGCAAAGCATTAACTTTTGAGTAGAATGAATGTTTTGAGTGGATTCTTACCCGAAAAAACAAACATAAAAATGTTTTGAATGGATAAAAATCCTCTTCAATTCTTTAATTGTCTAGTGCAGTGTAATTTGAGGATTGGGAGAATGACATGTGGCATTTGATGATCGTGCGACTGATGTTAAAGAGACCCACCAACTTCAAGTGGTATTATTTACCCAAAAAAAAAAAAAAATTCAAGTGGTATCCAAAAAATCAAGATGCAATATTGGTACTACTTCAAGTTAATGGGTCTCTTTAACATTAGTCGCACGATCAGCATGTGCCATATGTTGTTCTCTCAACCTCAAACTGCACTGCATTGGGGGATTAGAGAATTGAAGAGGATTCTTATCAGTTTTGAGTATATAACGAGTGTCGTGAATTGACATCAATAATGATACGTATTAGTAATTTACTATCACCGGTGATATCGACACCATGACAATGGTATCGGTACAGTCGTACATAAGGGGTAAAATGGTCTAAAAGCTAAGATATTGGTAATTTGAGGGGTAAAACAGTCTGATCCAGTATGATATGGCTGATCTGTAGCAATACCGATCAAGACTGATACGGATAATCATTTCGGTAATAGTATTGGTCTTAGCTGATACCGATATAGATTAGCCTTTATCGGCCTAGATCGGACAATTTTACCCACTTTTGGAGATTTTTTTTTTTAGATAATTGTTGCCCTTGGTCCGTACAGTTACGGCTGATCCGATTCCAATTACTTAAACCATAGTGAGTGGTGCCACGATTATAGGTATTAGTATCGTAACCGTATCGATCACTACCAATATCGATATCAATACAAATTGAGATGTCTCAAGTCTCAATATTAATTCATTTCGAGCCCCCCTCCCCTCAAAAAAAAAAAAAAAAAAAAATTGGCTTATATGTACAATCCATATTGTTACTATATCAAAATCGGATATCAATGATACTAATACATATCAGCGGATGAGCCAATATAATACCAATACCTAGAACCATTAGCTACTAATGTACAAGTACGAGATATTACGATTAATTAATCAAGGAAGACCAAATACTAAAAATTATTGGTGGGGACCTGGGCCGATACAGGTCCACTACCCAATCAAAAATTAATTATTTTTTTATAAGTAAAAATTAATTAATTAGTTATTACTTTCTCTAATAAATTCAGGTCCACAATGCAACGGTTAGGCTTCCTTAATCTTCATTAAAGGTGAAGGCCAAATTTGTTATGATTTCTATTTAAATTTCGGTTTGATTTTATGAAGTAGTCAACAAATAGATTTTTGTCAATAAATTGATATTGGTTTAATATTTAATTGTATCAATCTGAAATATTTCAAAAATAAGAAATTCATTTGGTAATTTAATTTTTGAGAATAAATTCTCTACATTTCTTTGGGAAAGGGTGGTGGTCACAGTGGCGGTGGTGGCATGGTGGCAGGGGCATGGTGGTGGTGAGACCATGAAGAAGAAGAAGAAGAAGGGTGGTGTTTTTATTTTTACCATGAAATTGCTTTGCATTGTTCATTGAAGAGCAAGAATGAAATCAATTTTAATTTCAAAATTGAAATAGTTTCTCAACTATTTCAAAATTTTCTATTTCATTTGATTTCTATTTCACTGAAATAAGGTGCAAAAATCAAACCAAATAATTTTTGAAATATAAATCACCCATGAAATTGAAATAGAAATCAAATTAGACAAAAATTCTCTCTCTCTCCCTCTCTCTCTCTCTCCCCTTTTTGCGTGTTTGTTGTACATCATGCACCGAAGGGAGAGTCCAGCCCCCATCCTACAATGCAGTTGGTTATTCCTATCATGGATTTAGTTAATAGCATGACAATATCTATGGTATTGGATAAACCGATATCGATTCTAGAATCCATATCAAAACATCATTTTTCATTAAAAAAAAAATATCACATTTGTAGCACATTGGTTGATATGTATTGGTCACGTATTGATATTAATCATGGCCAATACTGATACGAATCAGCTGATACAACCGATCTAATACTGATTCCTAAAATTGTGATTCCTATTGCTATCAATGCTATTTGTATCATGTGATGATGGTCAGATAATCATTTTAGGAAGAGATTGAAGATTTGGGGGTGTGGTTCAACTTCAATCATGATTTGTTGATATCTTAGGAGTTGTAGAGGAATAGTTTCACATAAGTTATTTATGGGATTTTGGATGTGTCTTCATATACTTTTAAATTATCTCCACCTAATGCATCAACTAGTATTTTGTGAATTTTTCCACCTTATTTAATATGGTATCATAATCAGTTCCATTTTCCTCCTCAAGATATATATCACGTGTATGCCAAAACTAAGATGTGTCTTAATATAGCGCCATTAAGCCTAATTAATACCCATCCCCAACTTATATGTGGTTTAGGTATTAGGATCAGATCGACTGCACCTAATCGATACCGTATCAATGGTATCAGCACATGGGAGGGCAAAAATGGTCCAAAAAACTTGTATTGAAGGGCAAATGGTCCGATCTGACCCGATACAGCCGATCTGTATCGATATCCTAGTAAGTATCAGCGGCGACCAATATTTGTGTCGATACTATGCACTAAAACCCTAAACCCATCCAACCCACTTAATAGTCCAACCATGATCTTGCAAGAATCACATCCTCACGCACAAGCATCACCTTGGATGGGATTTCCACCTTTCCATAAAAGCAGTGCGATACTTTTGTATAACCACGCAACCAGGTAACATTCTTTTCCCACTCCTTGGTCCCTAATCCCTACTACTCCTTAGTCAGGCAATCAGAGATACTTGTGGAAGGTCTATCTAAGATGTTGGTAGCATGTCAAGCTTTCAGCTGCCAACCGTTACCTTGTCAAATAGGATGGAGACTTGGATGATTGTTTAGTACCCTTACCCCATTCAAATTGACATCTAATCCATACACTTTCATGCAATCTAAACCCTTATCACTCCCTTCTTTTTTTCTTTTTTTTGGTAAACAAATCTTTATCCATCCCATTAATGGCATATATTTATATATCTCTCTATACAGCTATGCAATCTTAAAATTTTGGTACTCTTAGTTGTGCTATCCTTATCAAATGCTCACCATACTTGACGCATACAGCCCAAACCAATAGACATGTAATATTTTGTAACAATATCTGATAAATATTATATATCTAAAAAAAATTGATATTTATATTCTGTTACAAATTAATGTAAGGTCAATGTTGGTTAGAATTTTTGTCGAGGACCACGATAGGGTGAGGTAGTACCGTAGTAAGGATTAGATCCCGAGTGGAGGTAAAGCGGTCATTGCACGTGGCTCTGTGTCTGCACAGCAGGGTCATTGGGGCAGCCGCACAGCAAACGATCTGGATCCTGCACCATTGTAATCAGTATGCCTCTCACTGTCTCACGTAATAACCCAATTAATGAGGGTATTAATAATGTTTTTGTTCAATCAATATCTGGGTTGTTAGTGTGGTTTCACACTCTCACCATGGATCGAAGTATTGATATCATATTGAAAAAGATCCAGCATAAAGAAAACGGATCAACACAACCATAGAGAGAAATTATTCAATCTCAAATTATAAAATAGGGTTCGTTTGTTACCTGAAATTTATCAGATGCAAAATCTCCAACACAAACGTACAACTTTGTGTTTCCTTGAAGGTAAACTCCTCCACGATCAATAGAGTTTTCTTAAAATCCTGAAGACTCACTAAACCTGATAGAGAAGAGAGAACGATTTACCCATGATTTTGGTAATTTCTAAAGATACCATTAGACTTTCAAATCGATATCAAATGTATTTTTTTTTCTAACACAAATATCTAGAGAAAATTTCCTAACAAGAAGTTAGCCTTCATCAGCAATCAGCATGACATTGACAAAGGAAGCATTGCGGTACAACGGGTCACCAACTTACAGTTAGAAGTAATAAAAAAAAATCTTACAATTATAGGTTAGTTGAACTAAAAAAAAAAGAAGAGTAAATTACATGTCACCTCTTGATTTTAGAAAATGTTCAAATCATTTTCTGTATTAGATCCCAATATGATAAATTAGTCTTTACTGTTAGTTTTATGTTGTTAAGTGATGATGTTAGCCAGTTAAATAAATTTAAATTCTTAAACTACCTTTGACATCCAAACATAGATTTTGAAGGGTAATATTATAAATTTAATTCGAATGTTTTAGTACAAGGGTAAAATAGTCTTTTCACACCAATAACTATCAGTAAGCTAACACCGTTACTGTAGAGGGCGGATGAGTATTTTCAAAAATCAGGGGGTGATTTGAGTTTTGTTTGAAAACCAGGAGATGATGTGTAATTTACCCAGAAAAAAAAAAAAAAAAACCCAAAAAAGGGAAAAAATTGTAAGATTTTTTTTCGAAAGGTAGGTTACTTTAGTCTATTAATTGGTTAATCACCACAAGTGTCAACTCTAGCCCCGAGGTAGACCACCTAATTATTGGGTTGAAGGAAAGGTCACCAAATCATTGAGTTCGATCCTTATATATATATTTTGTTTATTTTTATTTTTATTTACTATCAAATTCAACCAAGAGCAAATGAAGAGAAAATGTTTAATAATCAATTGGGTTTAAATAGTTATCCATGTACTAATGGAAGGTGATGTTTTAAAAAATTATTAGATACATTAGATATTTTTTTAATGCTTTTTTATTGTAATTTAAATCGTATGTTTTTCATCAAAACTGAGTAAATGTACATTAATATCTAGAGTTCTGCTACACATATATGAAGATACAAGGGGACTATAAAGTTTGACACGAGGCCAATCTAGACCATATACGTTCTCCCTATCCAATTGTCTGAATGAACATATCATCTGTCTATTTGGCAGAATAAGTATTTTATAATATTTGAAAAAATAATAGACCTTTGTGACAATAATAATTGATGTAACTTATTTAGTAAAAATTAAAAGGGTAATTTATACATACCACCCCTGAGGTTTAACAAAAGGATGATTTTACCTCCCAGTTTTCAAAAATTCTGCGTACCCCCCTGAGGTTTACAAACGGTAATAAATAAATCCATTCCGTCAGTTTATGACTAACACTGTTAAAATTAAAAGGTAAAGTGACAAAAATGCCCCTTCAAGAAAAAAAAAAAACTGCAACTCGTCTTCCCCAAATCGATTGGGGAAGATGAGTTACAGGTATCCCCATCGATGGCTCCATCCATGGCTTCTAATGGAACATCTCCGGTGAGCTTCCGGTGTTAATTTGGATTGAGTTAGGCTTCATCAGATCCCCTAAGAAGATTTAAGTCCTAAAATTCACTACTTAATTGCTTCGATTAACTAAATCATCAAAACCTAGTCCGCTCGCAATAACATAACTAAAGAGAAAGCCGGTGCCTCCCTCTTCAATTGATGAATGAAATCGAACTGTTACCAGATGATGGATCGATTTTACTATCAGTTGATCAAGAGAGAGATATAACAAAATCAAAGGAGAATCAGCTAATAAAATATGAAATCGGTGGGGGGGGGGGGTGAGGAATGACAATCTAACAGAAAAGCTCAAATGGCAACAAACCAGAAGAAACTGCAGATCGGAAAACACGCCTTGTATTAAAAACGTTTAGAGATATCCGGAAAAAAATCCTAGTACTTAATTATAAAAAATTAAGTAAATAACGATCTTTGGGGGTTTTGAAGATTCAACAAGTTCTAGAATATGAGGAAAAGAGAATCATGATCTAAAACTATGGATTGAGAGTGAATTGTATCCACTAGGGGGAGGAAGGTTCGAGTTACACAAGGCAGAGGTTTAAACAGATGGCCAAAAATCCGAATTCGATCCGCATCCGAATCCATCCGAATCTATTTAGAGGTATCCGTATTCGACCAGGAAACATCCGAATCCGATCCGTTTATAGGCCTACCTATGGGCCTCTTTCTCTGCAAAAGTAATTCTACTTTTTTTTTACTTCTTCCGAGCGAAGAGGATATCCTAGATAGGAGATGTTTTCTCAGTTTCTGTATTGATCTATTCCGTAGATCTCCGGTGAGCCTCCGTGTCTTGCATTTCCAATCTCTGAAAGGGAAGGTTTGAAATTTGGTGTAGCAGTGTCCGTGTCTTGCTCACCGGAGATGTTCCATTAAAAGCCATGGATGGAGCAATCGATGGGGATACAGATTTTTTTTTTTAATTAATTTTTTTTTCTTGAAGGGACATCTTTGTCATTTTACCTTTTGATTTTAACAGTGTTAGTCATAAACTGACGGAATGGATTTATTTGTTTCCGTTTGTAAACCTCAAGGGGGTACGCAGAATTTTTCAAAACTAGGGGGGGTAAAATCATCCTTTCGTCAAACCTCAGGGGTGGTATGTGTAAATTACCCAAATTAAAAACCCAATATTAAATAAAACCCTTCAAACAAGATTGTAGATGACAAATGTATAATATAATGGATCCGACTTCTCTACTTCTGCCTGCCCAGTACTACCGTGTCCCCCCCACACACAAGCGCGGCGAAAAGTGCCACCTTACCCCCGCTCGGGGAGGGGTAAGGCGGTACATTCCGCCTTGTTTGTGTGTGGGGTGCACACGGCAGTAGGGGCAGGCGGAAGTAGAGGAGTCGAATTGCAATATAATAGCATGAAAAAACGTATTATAAACTCTGGAACACCAAAATTTTCTGGTATAATATTTTAAGAAGCAGAACTATTATCATTGTTACAAAGGTCTATTGTCTTTTCAAATATTACAAGACATCTATTTTGTTATGTGGACAAATCATACATCCATTCAATAGAGAGGACATTATCTAGATTAGTCTTGTGTCAAATTTCATAGTCTAATTCAATCAAATATGCGCTTATGTATTGACACACATCTTGTACGTGTATGTCCATACATGTGAATTAATACTTTAAACATTTACTATGCATTTCCCGACTCTAAGTGGGAACAGACGATTTAGATTATTAAAAAACAAAAAAAATGAATGACTCAAATTTGTTTTGTGATTTTTTAAAACATCGCCTTCTATTTCTATTGTTACTACATGGATAACTTTCTCTCTCTTTCTCTCTCTCTCATTGTTACGACATTGATCCCAAATGTGACTGATCTGTAATCACTTGAAAGTACTGGTCAAAAAAAATGGGGGGATAACTAAGGCGTTCAGTCGATCCCACACTCCATTGTTTTACCAGTATTTCCAAGTGACGAGGGGAGGATTCATGGCCTTCACAACCCGCTTCTTTCCATGCAAAACATAATAATGAGATATTTTTTTATGAGCAAGGTTTCCGACTATGCAAGAATATGAAACCACACCAATAAAAACGTGGGAGATGGATCCATTCAGTAGAGGACCAATATTTTGACTAAGGAGTGAGTATATCAATGTGATTCCTACGGCTCATTATGTGAGAGGGTGTGAGATTAATCCCCACTCAGATGTTGTAGGGAGCTTTTACCTTTTTTTGGTTTTTAGAAGGGAGAGAGTTAGAACATTGCTTGGTTGCGTGGTCTCTACACCAACACAGGACCAATAAGAGTGTGTGCCAGACATCCAACATGGGGGTGGGGTGGTCATTTCACCACCCTTTGTTTCTTGATGTAGGGGTGCGCTACCAAGCAACGTTCTTTGCCCCTTTTTATAATAAACCATTGTCTTATATTTTTAGATAAAAAAAATTGGGCAAAATTTTTTATGCACGATCTACATTAAACGTAATTAGAAATGACATAAAAGCCCTTACACCCCTTGTTTGATGGAGTTGATAAGAGAATCTCCAGTGTACGAATACCTTCCCCAAAAAATTGCTATAGAAGATTAGAAGCAACTTGCAAGAAATGAGTAAAAACATCTTAATTAGGAGTTAGGAGAGACATATTGCCCATTGAAGCCAACATGACCTAGCTAGATATGCGGGAAATGTTGGAAGTTGTTTGAGGTTAAGCCTTTCGTTGCTACCAAACGCCACCTGGCATGGGGATATTTGATGATAAGAAAGCTAACAACTTTGGATAAACGATAATTGTTAGCTATAATAAAACTAATTTAAATCCAGCTACTTAAGGGTACACAATAAGTATGTAGGGTCAGATTCCTTCTAAACTCTCCTTGCCTAATCTCCAATTAACTACGGCTTTGAGAGCTGATAGGGCAGAGCACTAGAGCCCCAGAAGTTACATGCCATTCGAGCCATACCTCAACATAGTTAAGGGAGCCCACTAACATATATTGTAGGATAATTAGGACTGTGAGATGGAATTAAATAAAGAAATCTTTGGTATTTGATATGGACCCAATTTCTCTTAACCCAAGCATGGTGAGGAGAGAATTTCTTCATTCATGGGATCTGACTCTTGGCTGGAGAAGGGTATTTTGGATCTTGAAAAATAGAGGGTTGGGAGTGTAACTCAGTATCTCTTAACTCATGGTGATGAAAGAATCTTTTCATTTATGGGATCTGACCCTCTGATCATCGGACTGAAGAAAGGTATTTCGGACTTTGAACAATAAGAGGTGGCATGGGAGTTAATGATAATATTCACTCTTCCCATAATCCAATTATAATATAAAATCACCATGGGTGAAAAGAGAATCTCTTCACTAACAATGAATTAAGCTTCTTCCAATGTCTGGCATTTGTTTGTGTTCCATTTGAGCCATCCAATTTGAGCCAGCTCACTGAACTTGAATGGTGAACTCAATTAGAACCACAGGCAAAGAAGTGGGTCCACAACAGTACTGATCATTAATGATCATTGCAAGCTGAGGTTAGTGATAAGAAAAAGGCTTAACAACTACAACCTCTTATTAACCTAAAATGGACCTTGACTTAATGTCATGGAATAGAGACCCCCTATATGTCAACTGCACTTAGGTTAATAAGGACATTCATCAATCATTAGTGCAACATTCATCAATGATTGGTGCAACAATCATTGGTGTAAGGCTTTATCTCCCATGAGTAACAACACAATCCCCAAAAACACTTTGAATCATATCTATAAAAGGGACCATTATTCCTTGCTTGGCTCCTTGCACAGATATGATATAAGATGACCAACAGATTTGTATTAAGAAACCTGTTCTTTCCCCTCTTCACCATCTTTGTAACACTGGCTATAGTCCCATGGTCAGAGGGTCTGAACCAACCTTCTTCTTTAGTCACCACCACTTCCACTCAGCTCAAATACCACAAGGGTCCTCTCTTCACCGGACCAAGAAGCATCAACATCTATCTCATCTGGTATGGAGCCTTCTCTCCCACCAATAGGACTACCATCACCAGTTTCTTTTCCTCCTTTGATCCCTCCACAGCTCCGGTTCTTCCTCGCCGGAGACCTACCGTCTCGACGTGGTGGAAAACAACCCAATCATATAAAGACGTGACCGAAAAACCGGCTTCCGGCACTATCAAACTCGCCGACCAGGTGGGTGGTGACAACAATTATTCTCTAGGCAAGAACATCAAACGAGCCCATGTAGCCGTTCTAGTAAAAAACATGATAGTCAACAAGGAAATCCCATTTGACCCAATGGCTATAAACTTGGTGTTGACTGCGTCAGATGTTACGGTGGAGCGGTTCTGCATGGGATCATGTGGGTTTCACGATACTACCTTGGTGTATCCGGGCCAAAGAATTGTGTATGCCCATGTGGGTGACCCACACACACAGTGCCCGGGTCTTTGTGCATGGCCATACGCGGTTCCCACGTATGGTCCACCAGGACCACCACTGGTCGCACCTAATGGTATTGGCATCGACGGCATGGTTATAAACATCGCAACCGTGGTTGCCGGTGCGGCAACTAACCCGTTAAAGAGTGGTTACTTCCAGGGAGATGCAGTGGCGCCACTGGAGGCAGTTTCAGCTTGTACGGGGATATTCGGGTCGGGTGCTTATCCTGGGTACCCAGGAGCGTTGATGGTGGACCGTGTAACCAAGGCAAGTTACAACGTGTACGGCATGGACGGTCGGAAATTTCTCCTTCCGGCCATGTAGGACCCTTTAAGCCAGGCTTGTAAGGTTGATTCTTGATTTGCAGCTCCATATATAAATCCTACGATAGGCAACATTGCCATAGCCATGCAGGAGTTGGTACAGGATTAAAACACTGCACCAGCATATATGTAAACCACAAAATAGTATTAGGAGTTACTGGAGTTCAGTTCAGATCGAAGGAAAGCTGTGTGATTTGTGTGCTCAACAGTTTATGTGTAGTGTTTGCAAGTGAAATGCTCTTGGTTGTACAATAACTAGTCAGTTAATACAGCTTTTATTTTGACATAAATAAAATTTCTCTATCGTTCCAACTCTATTGAAAATTGAAGTCTGGCAAAAAAGACTACAGGGTGTCAATTTTCAACCTGAGCCGGTCGGACCAATTGGATCCAAATGGGAAAACTATCAGTTTGGCTTTGGCTTGGTTTTTTTAAAATCGGTAGAAACCCAAATCAGCTGGACTGACCAAAACCGGAAATCAAACCGAACCCAGAAAAAATAATAGGAAACTGACAAAAAAAAAAACAGTTTTTCATAAAATTTTAAAGACAAATAGAGTGAAACTGATATCAGACTGATACGGGCTCGCTAAAGAAAACTGATTTAAAAAAAAAAAAACCCGAAACCGGACCGAATTGACTGATTGACACCCCGATCTGGTGGTTTCAATATTACAGGCAATGGTAATGCTCCAACACAAGTAATAATCAGTGTCAATACCAGTGCCTAAAGTTATGGCCAAGAACTGTAAAATAGAGTAGAAGTAAAATATTATCATTTTTTATTTTATTTACTAAGTATTTTATGATATAACAAACACACCTAAGGAGAAAAGGGCAATGAAAAATTCCAACATTCACAAGGACTGAATAAAAAGAAATGAAAAGAAAAGGGTAACCACTCAGAAGGGGACTAGGCTGTATAACCCTTTCACCAATTGGAATATTTGATAGGATCTTGAAAGTAACTTTCATCAATAAACCTGGAAGTAAGTTTACCTTCTGGTCCAACTGACCATGTAAAAGTCGGTAGCATCATGCAACAAATATTTTCAATTGTTAGCCTCATGGGGAAAAAATCATTTTTCTCCTTCATATACCAAAAGGGCAGAGGCTCCTCCCTAGATTTTGGAGAGGACATTATGATCCACATTTGACACTGGACCTCTATGACCTAGTTTTAGTTTTTTCCTTGCACTGTATAGTCAAATAATTGGAGAACTTCTACCTGGAAATAATGAAACAAGTTCTTTTCAGAGATTAATGATTTCCATTTAATCTACAATTCTTTCCTTTCAGTCCATCCTTCTTCGTTACCAAGGTTAGGCTAGCCCCTTATTAACTGGATTAACCGCAAGGACTTGCATTCGCCAAAAAAGAAACTCACCAACAGGCAAAACAGCTCAGATTGTCAAAAATATCACAGCTTTATTCGCTCCTCTACATCTCGACCACTTGAATCCATCCAAAGTGTGAGATGTGAGTGCAAAAATGGAACTTTGGAGCAATCGTCTCCGGAGTCTGGCAAGCAATTATTAAGAGAACTCCCATGTATTTCCAGGCTCAATCCGTTGGGCTGATCATCTTCTCAGGTACAACAAGCTGGTCAAATTCTTCACTTGTAAGCAATCCAAGGTTCAATGCAGCTTCCTGCAAAAATAGGAATATCATAAGATTGAGGTTTATGGAAGTGAAAGGAACAAAGACCCACCAAGCAATGAAATGACTTTGGATTGGCAACATATTAGGTTGATTGTCAACTAATGGGAGCAGACCAGCAGGTAAGAACCAAACAAGTAACTGGCCATCCATTTATCAGGTTGGGCAGTATTGAACAGGCCAAACAATGTTGTCGCCCAAACCTGAGTCGTTTACTTTGGGTCATACTGAGCCAGTTCAGATTAGGTACTAGGTAGAGATGGCAAGGCAACCACAGAAACAGTGGTGGAGCAATGATTTTCTTCAGGGGGGAGAGGGAATGCAAACTGGAACAGAGTTAAATCCTAGTTCCACTCTTGGCCACCAAATCTACCACACTTATTTTGCTACAAAATGTATAATGTCTCAAAAACCACACCAGAAAATCATATGGGCTACCAATTCTTTTTGGAGGCAAGGCAAAGATTGTGTCACAAGAAATGACGCAAGATTAGAGATTAAGCTTTATAAGAGGTTGAGCCATAGTAGTCTTACGTTAAATCTATTAACAAGCATGTTCCTAAAATAAATTCTATTATGAAATATATGTTTAATGACCTCTTGGCTTACTGATCCAAATGTCTAGTTTGAACACTTCAAGTGGTCAGATTGTTTGAACCAGAGATCTATTGGACAATCAACAATTCTCATAGACATTTGGTTCTTGGCGATACAAACCATTCGATGCCGGAATTGCATACAATCCAATCATGGTCTTGGGTGCTGCCTAAGGCATCCAAATCTCGATGAAAACACTGAGATAAACACTAGGTTATGTATTATGTTATACCAATCAGGATTCTCTTCCACAAGATTATCTTTAGTATATTCTAAGGTATCAAATAATACAATTTTTGGGAGACCAATACTTTGTACATTTAATAAGAAAAGGTATCATCTAAAATGAAGACACGAAAATAGGATATGGGAGTTGACGATTAGTGCCTTATATAAGGAACGCATATAAGAAGTGCTGGGGAGAACTCTGGGCTTCTCCACTTTTGATGCTAAAGGAGCATGGAAGACAAAAAAAAAGGTGGGGCTAAAGATTCCAAGTGCAATAAGCTCACTACAGTATTTCATCTAGGGAAGATTTTCAGAATCTAAGAAGCAAAAGCAAGAGAAACTCCGCCAAAGATGCACTTAATATACAATATGCTTGTCATAAATAAAGTACATAATATAAATGTTATTGGGAAATTTTCACATACCTCCCCTGAGGTATAACGTAATTACAAAAACACCCATCAGTTTTGGAAAATTATGCGTGCCCCCCTACTTTTGCAAACAAGTTAACAAATGCACTCATTCTGTTAAATTTGGATTAACAACGTTAAAATTAAAGGGTAACTTAACCAAATTGCCCTTGCAAGAAAAAAGAGCACCTGCAACTCATCTTCCCCAAATCGTTTGGGGTTTGAAAAAAGGGAAGATGAGTTGCAGGCATCCTTCCTGGTCTATCCTTTCTGATTCAGTTTGCCTTGCAGACTGAGCTGCATCCTCTGCTTCTTTGAGTAAACGAACAAGCCTATCAATTTCTTGTTTAGCAACATAGGTTTCTTCATCTGATTTCTTTATAGACCTCACTAAGTTGAGCTCTTTTCGTTCCCATTCAGTCCTGGAGTTCTTGACTTCATGATTGGAGTAATCAAGAGCTTTTGTAAGAAGATCGATCTCTTGTTTTGACTCTTCAAGCATGGTTTCGTACTTCTCGTTTGTTGTCACGACTAATTTCAAATCATCTATCTGGGTCTCAGCATTTTCAAGCTTATCTTTACTGGACAAAAGCTTCTTTTTGGCTTCTCTTGTTTCTAGCTCATTTATTAGTTTGTTCTTCTCAGCTAGAAGGTCTTGAATACAAGAAGATGCAAGCTGCTCATTGTTCAGTGCCTGGCTGCCTGCATTTTCTCCTCCGATGCCTCTTTCTTAACTGTCTCAAGACGTTGTTCTGATTCTTCAAAATCTTTTCTCTGCTGCCCAATTGAGATCTACATTGAATCCACTTTCGCTTTAAGAGAAGCAATTTCAGATTCCGCATCCTGCAATAAATTACTCTTCCCTTCTAGTTGTTTCATCAATAAATCCAATGATTCAGTTGCAGATCTCTCCATTTGGCTTGCTTCTTCAACTTGACTTTCAAATTCAGGCAACTCATCTTCACTTTTTTCAAACCCTAAACAATTTGGGGAAGATGAGTTGCAGGTTTTTTCACTTTTTTCTCGCAAGGGCAATTTGGTCAATTTACCCTTTAATTCTAACTTTATTAGTCCTAATTTAACGGAATAGTTGCATTTGTTAACTTTTTACAAAACTAAGGGGCACGCGTAATTTTCCAAAACTGATGGGTGTTTTTGTAATTATGTGATACCTCAGGGAAGGTACGTGAATATTTCCCAATGTTATTCATACAATTATATAATTATAAATAATACATGGTATATTAGAAGGTCGAATTTTGGAGTTTTGAGGGAAGGGAGAGGGGAGGCAACTCACAGGTTCTAAAGTCATCTGATCTTCTCCTTTCATATTTATCTAAAGAATGATTTTTTTAAGGGGGGGGGGGGGGTAGGGGTGGTGATGCAGGTGCACTGCCTTGGACCGACCCAAACCCATTCTAAAGTCATCTGATCTTCTCCTTTCTTATTTATATAAAGAATCATTTTTTAAAGGGGGGGGGGGGGGGGGGGTTAGGGGTGGTGATGCAGGTGCACTGCCATGGACCAACCCAAACCCATTTGGATATCCATGTGAAGATGAACCGGGTCCAATTTGGGTCCTAGTAGGATTTTAGGATTTTTATTTTTAATAATTTAAGTAGGAGATAGGCACTAGGATTTAATTTCCTAATTAATTTGAGTTTCCAATTTAGAGTAGGTTTGTTTTCATGTTGGGTTTCTTTTTTTTATTTAAATACATGTAACTGTGCAAGTAGAAAGCAGATTTGAATGAATAAAAGTTTTGAGTTTTTGTTACCAGATTGGTACAAATCAGGTTGTCCGACCTCATCCCCTCTTTGATGTAGGGCAAAACATAAAGAAAAAGAAGCCAAAACACTGCATCACAGCCCCTTATTTTGGCTTGGTGAGAATATTTTTTGGAGAATCGTGGGAGTATTTTAGTTAATATCACTTAGTCTTTCTTCAACAGCTGCTAGCCGATAATATCCATGTGGGGGACCACATGAGACTCCAGTTTTGACAAGAAGGACAGGATCGGCTGCACTTGAGAAGATTATATTTAGTTTCAATTTTTATGTTGCAAGATTTAGTTTCTATTTTTTAGAAGTTTAGTCAAAAGACTTCCACTTTTGTTACCTTCTATTTTATTAGGTTTCTAATTCATGTAAGGCAAGTCCAATCCCAAAAGGAGACTGCCATTCTCATTAGCTTCTAATTCTTATACTTTCTATTTTTCTTTTGACTTAGCTATGAGTCCTATTTAATGTAAGGCTTTAGAGGCCACCCCACCATGATTTTAGTAGATGAATGAAAGCTTGCTTTATGCATGGAGATTCTCTTGTCCATTGTGAGTGACATGAAGGGCAGGGAGCCTGGCCGTTGAGAGCCAAAACCCTAGGGCTGAGAGAGCCAAATCTCCCTATCCCCTCTTCTCTTCATCCCTCCCCTACTCGATCAACACTGCTGTGCTGCTTCTGTGACTGCAATTAATCACTGTGAGAGTATATCTTGAAGACCTGAATCAAGCCTCTGTCAAGTTCTTATTAGTTGCTGCTGTTATACAACCTGAGGAGGCCCTAGAACACCTGTGGAACTGCAGTTTCAGCCCAATTTCTCCTGAAAATTTCAAGCCTTGATTTCTCTGCAACTGTACTCTGTTTCAGAAGGGGTTTGGAAGACTGGATCTCACAACGCCCAGGTCTACACTCAATCCTGACTTGGAGTCCAAAACTCCTCCTGGTTTGCAAGATCTCCAGACTTTCTATGTTTTGAATCTGTCCTATATCTCAGCAACACTGGGTCAAGATTGACTGAGATTTGGAGGGTTTTCTACTGCTGCCTAGGCCTTCACTCGATTCCAGTTTGAGCACCTGCTGGTTGGTTTGGTCAGTAGTACTGACCTTCTAATTTGGTAACCAATCTCTATCTCTGTATCTGGCCATTAGAATCAGCACCAACTTGGAGGCTTAACATCGTGTTTGGTTGCATAAATCTGTGGGTGTTACATCTGTGGACGCATGAATCTCAACTTTTTTAACCGTTTGGTTGGAAAAACGGATTTACATCCTGAAATTCACCAAATCTTAAGATTCAATATTTTAGCCTAAAAGGCTGAATCTCAAGATTTTACCTCATGAGGTAAAATCCAGAGGTTCATGTTTTTTCGTTTCTTAAGATTCACATATTACCGAGAGAGGGGAGACCAAATCGCGGAACTTCTTGGGGGGAAACCGCCATTGCTGCTTTGGAAGTACCTGCAATATCGCCGGCGCTCCTCTGCAAATCGCGGAGCTCCATCCTTACCCAAGGATTCTTTGCTTGGTCCTCAGAATCCTTCTTCTCTGCTATTTCCCTCATCTTTCTTTTAAGTCATTGTAGATCCAAGGGCTCAAGTACGATTTGATTAAGTAAAAGTTTGGAGTTTACTCTGCAACTTGTGAGATTCAACCTGAGAGATTCAGACTGGTGAGAAACCGAGAGGACAGAGAGATTCTGATCCGCAGGTAGGAAGCCTTGTGTTCTTCTATTCTTTCTTTTCTATACTCTGTTTCTGCAACCAAGCAAAGTGGTTAAAAAAAGGGTTCGTTGGAACTCCTTCGATAGACCTCTGTTTGGTCCAATAACTTGATAGAAAGTAGGGCTTTCATTGGTGAACGAAACCCTGGTTGCTGTCCCCAAGCCCTCCTCTGTTGCGAGCAAAAGATCAGTTGCAGGTCTGGGTTTTTTTTTTTTTCTCGCCATATCCAGATTCTTGTTCTTGTTTTTGTGATCGGGGCTTACTGATTGGTGACAACTATACACTCTGAATTCCATATTGCCACGGATTACGAACCTGTTTGGAGCTTATCATGGTATTTGGAGTTTGAGTTGGAGGTTTGAATCAATCGGGAGGGATTTCCTTCCTGCTGGTTCTGGTGTGTTCAAGGTTGAAGACAACCATTCCCCACTCAGGGTAACCAAATAGGTTTTTAGGTAGATCCAGGTTTCAGAGTCAGGGTAACCAAACAGTTAATCTGTCAGAATTTCAAATCCACAAATACTCTGATCTATGGGTGTAACATCTGAATCAATGCAAGCATCCATAAATTTATGCAACCGAACGCGATGTAATCCATCCTACCAGGGCCTAAACTCGACCTGAATTTCAGCTCCATTACTTGGCTGAATATCGAGATTCTGTCTACTTTCTAATTCTGATTGGTGCTATTTTGATGTTCTACGGCAGCCTATCATCGATCCTACTGTAGAGTGGTTCTTACTTGAACCCCTTCTACATTACTCTTATTCTGTTCTTCTTTTATTACATTTCCTGCTAACAAAATCTGGTTATGACAGACCTGCTGTAACCATAGTTCAAAATCTCGCCACAATTTCGCTGAAATTTCGGATATTTCTGCCTGGCTGAAACAAGATGCTATGTCGAAACGAGAAAAAAAAATGCAATATTTCGTTAAAATTTCAGTCTTAAAAATGCACCATTTCGGTCATTTCGTTTCGGTATTTCAGCATTTTACATCCAGAAATGGCCAAGCAAAACTCATCGAAAAAATACAATATTTCGGCAAAATTTCAGTATCTCGGAAATTTAGGTCTGGCCGAAATGGCCTTCCGTAACGAGATTTAATACTATGGCTACAACCCTGCGGATATCAACCCCTTTGGCCTGAGATTCTGAGAGTTAACTCACTTCCTCAGGGGGATTCAGTCCCTTGGATATCTCTCCCCAAAGTTCCCTATATAATGGTTTACTGATCTGAAACTGTTTCGTCGAAATTTCGGTTATTTCGGTCATTTCGTTTCGGTATTTCGGCATTTTACATCCAGAAATGGCCAAGCAAAACTCATAGAAAAAATACAATATTTCGGCAAAATTTCAGTATCTAGGAAATTTCGGTCTGGCCGAAATGACCTTCCGAAACGAGATTTAATACTATGGCTACAACCCTGCGGATATCAACCCCTTTGGCCTCAGATTCTGGGAGTTAACTCACTTCCTCAAGGGGATTCAGTCCCTTAGATATCTCTCCCCAAAGTTCCCTATATAATGGTTTACTGATCTGAAACCAGATCTGGAATCCATTGTTCCACTAGAGCCTGTTTCAGAATTTTACAACAAATCTCCAACTGCATCAATTGAGCATTAGGGTATCGACTATTGACTTCTCCCTGAAATTTCGAGTGAATCTGAAACTGTTTAGGTGAGTTCTATCATCTAAATCCTAGACTGGTTCTACCGCCCCTGTTTGGAGTTCAAAGGTTGAAGAAGATAACCTTTCTTTCACGATTCCTTATTTCTTAGTCCTATTACCCCACTTTCCCATATTACCCCTTCTTTCTCCCTTTATCCCCCTTAAATCCCTATTCTGCAAGCCCTTCCAAAATTACGCCTCTCACTTCATACATGACTTATTCCCGTTTGTTCCTTTTCTTGGGAGTTTAATTCCCAACAAATTTATCAGATTGCCATTGAATCTTATATTTGAGTATTTCCTTGCTTGGATGGGTCCATAACCAACCCAATAAGGGTTATTCGAACCCGGACTTGCATTAGGTGGGGCGCTGCTGCACTGAAGTGGCAGTACTTCAGAAAAGCAACCTATAAATCTCCATGTGACATTATCCCGTCAAGGGTATTATGGTAATTCACATATGGCCAAGTTGGACTGAATGGTAACTGTAAAATTAAAAAAACACGCTAGGCCTTCACACCTTGATACTGTGATCAGCTTATTTTTCCTGCTCAGTTTTGGATCAGCATTCCTTGTACTAAAATGTCAAAGAAGTTCCCTACAAAAGATCCCATGTTTGTCCTATAATCTGCCACTGGGTCTCCACAAAAGAGGAATCCCTGTCTCAAGTTTCACCAGTAGACTTGCCCTGAATTCCTCCTTTAGATTTTGTTTTTTCTCAAGATAGGTATTTGTTTTTCTGTTATTAGCTAATTGTACTATTCTTTTTTCTCCAGAGCCTAAATATGCAAGTCTGACACAACTAAGTGAATGCTTCCTAAAGTGTTCCACTAAGATACACCGCAGCAAATGCTTCTCAGTTACATAATTTGCATGAGAGATAGTTGAAATGTTTTGAAAATATGATTGACCTAAATGCTTTCCATTAAAGTGTTAATGGACCATTAAAAAAGCACATGTATGGCAAGTTGATTACCTATGACCTATCAGTTATCACATGCTAATTTTTACAGCATCAAGGACACAAAAAACGTATTGATATAGTCATTAATCAACAAAAGAATACTGAGGCAAATCCCGTTATTCCATCCACAAGATAAGAGTCATCACCTTTAGAGTGGTTCCCTCCTTGTGTGCCTTCTTGGCCGCTGCTGCAGCATTGTCATAACCAATTTTCTGGGAAAACAAGGGTGAGTTAATGCCAATAGGGTGCGATGGGGGAGGGGGAGGTCAGAGGCGCGAAGGACTCTTCGCAGCTCCAGGATGGGAGGTAGGAAAGAATAAGTAAACTTACAGGATTCAAGCACGTAACAAGCATCAGTGACTGCAAAGACCAGGAAAATTACCATAATGTGGTGACATATGTGATCAGTTACAGTCAAACTTTCACTTACAAGACAATTTAACATATAACTACAGCGACTTAGACTTACCTCATGTAGCAATTTTGAAATCCTTTCACGATTAGCTTGAATTCCCCTTACACAATTCTTCTCAAAAGAAGCTGACGCATCCGCAAGCAACCTCAGTGACTGTCAACGAAGAATCCAATTACTAAATGAGTGATACAGTGCTGAACGCATAACAATAAATGGACAATTTAATTTTTAGTCTCTTATTTTTATTTTTATATTCTTTTCTTTTTTTTTGGGGGGGGGGGTTGTGGTGGTGGGGGTGGTAGGGGAGGAAACTAAACGAATGGTTGTTTGATAAAATCACTATACATGTTGCAGCATTTCAAAACCAAGGATCATAAATTTGAAATATTTTGGCTGGGAACAGCATAGGCAGCCCACGAAATCATTCCCACTCATTTGCATAGGCATCATGAGTAAGGTTTGATAGGAAGGAAGCATGAGTTCCATGATATAACACATTACTAGTAGTGCCTCCCTAAAAGGCCAAAATAAATTGTATGTTTGTAAGATGGTTCTCTCCAAATATTGCTGGTAGAAATTACAAACAACGGAACAGAACATACACGTAGCAGGCTGCTAGCAATCAGTGGCTTGAACACATTGAGTTCAAAGTGACCATTTGATCCACCGATAGTAATTGCAACATGGTTTCCCATAACCTGCAAAATGATAGCCTATCAATTATTCGAATTGACAAATGCAGATGCTATTAATCAAAGTTTTTAAATATCAAAAAAGTAATAAACGTCATGATTCAGCAATTATAAGTAATACATGTGTCTTCACTTAATACCTGACAAAATAGTCTACTGCATACATATTATGTCATCAGGGGAAGGCAATATCACGTTTGAAATCAACACTCAACATCTGTCCATGTAGCCATATTTTCTAACATGAACATGTAAGAAGAGTATAATTACCTGAGCACAGACCATTGTGAGAGCCTCACACTGAGTGGGATTAACCTTGCCCTGGAAGCAGACAAGCCTCAGTTAGTTTAGTCATAAAACCAAAAAAGGAAAAGACAATATTTTCTGCAACATGTACAAATAAAACAAGAGAACTAGAAAATTTAAGAGTGAGGTGTTGAGGACAATACAGGCATGATGCTGCTGCCTGGCTCATTCTCAGGAAGAATCAGCTCACCAAGGCCGCAACGTGGACCACTGAAATAAGTAAAACACGGTGGCTTACAAAACATGCCAGATGGAAAAGATCATCATGCATGTAAGAAGAATCCAAATTTATACCTTCCCAACAGACGTATGTCATTCCCAATCTTCATGAGAGAAGAAGAAATCGTATTCAGGGCTCCACTAGTTTCAACAAAAGCATCATGTGCAGCCTGATAACACAAAAAGAATTCGAACATTAAAGAATTATCATGAAGGATGTAGCAGAAACAATGAGAATTCAATCAATTCATTGATTATTTTCACTTGTAACTACTAAAAATAAAAAGAAAAAGAGCATTCTTTCAAAATTTAGAAATTAACCAGAGCTTCAAACTTGTTTTCAGCTGTGACAAATGGTAAGTTAGTTTCCTCAGCTACTGCCGCTGCAATCTTTACATCAAATCTGAGATTAAATGCAGAAGTTTAGCAAGTGAATCAAACACAATCAGTAACAAAAAAAATTTATACAGAACACTTCAGAAATAAGAAAGCAAAGCACACAGAAACTGCACTACAAATTAACAAGACACTACAATCCCTAGAGAAAGCATTCTCCCCATCTAATGCAATAGTCATCACACTGCCTAATCAACAGAAAATTTTCAAATCATATTCCCCATTTATTTAGCCAAATCTACATCCCGAAATAGTTTGCTTACAAGGTATTTTAGAGGATCAATATGGTAGCTATAGTTCTGACCAAAAAGGGTTCTCAGAGTTTACAGGTTTCGTAATTCCTGCTACTCCAATCAAAGTTCACATCCCATGGAAGCAGCAGTTTTGTACAGTATACACAAAGTTTTCCCACAAAATCTTTAGCTGGAACTACCTGAAGAATGGTCACCAAATAGCATCACCCAATAGGTGACAATGTGATCTGGGGTAGTCAAAGATTCACCTGGGAGTTGACAAGAATATGTTCTGGAAGACTGTCATGCGCTCATCAACCTCATGTAAGCCCCTTCAATGATTTATTATCTGACTGCTGGTCAAAATTTCCTTGAGGCTGACAACAGGGGCAGTGGTAACTGTCATAGTGTGTACTCTCCAAGCCTGAAGCATATAAGATCACTGTAGTTGGGTCAAGGTTATAGGTATCAATGTCCATATCGGTCTCTGCCGATACGGATCAGGCCATATTGGCCTGGTATCAAGCGCAAATTAAAAAATGAACTTTGTGCCAATACAACTGATCTGTATCAGTGATACTGATATGTATTGGCTGATACACCGCTACGATACCGAAACTTAAAACCATGAGCTGGATAGCAAAATTGCTTGAAGTTTTCTCCTTGTAGAACAAGAATTGAGAGAATCAGTGATGATCGAAGATTTGGGCAGCTCTATAACTGCCAACTAATGTACTTGTTTAGTTAAGGCCCAATTCATGCCCTTCTGTAGAGAGGAACAGTCGTTCTTTTGTACAGCAAGAGCATGGGTTAAAGATTCAATTTTTCCTTCGACAGAAAAATCTTGATCAGGCTGTTATGAGTTGATTATCAGAGATTATGATCAACATTTTACTTATCGCATGTTGCCTCCCACCAGTTACTAGTATCATGACTTATGAAGTTTGGTTTGAATTTCTTAGGGATGTAGGTATAACCCTTGGCAATAGAAAGAAACCTTAAGGGCATTAAAAGTGATTGGAGTATAAGGGGGATCAACTTTGCAGGCCAGACCACATTGGGCTTTTCCTCCAGCTGCTACTTTTTGAAGCATGTCAATGGGACAGGAACCAGTGGGTTTTGAAAGATACATGGAGCCAGCATATAGGGTTGCGACAAATGCAAAAAAAAAACGAAGGTAATTTTCTGGGTTGGTAACTTCAAAGAACTTTTCTATTTAATCAAAATGGATGAACAAACAGCTAGAATGAATAAGAACAGAAATCCAACATGAAGTTCCATTAGGAAGATTTGGACTTTGGGGTAAAAGTTGGTAATGCAGAACTCAATCTCGCACCAGTAAATCCAGTGACAGATAATTGCAACAGGATCGCATAAAGGGGCAAGTCAATATTGACAGAATTTTTAACACTTATTTTTTGTGTTTTTTTTTACATATGAAGTAAGAAATAAAAGGGATATGACCAAGGTTTCACCACTTGGCCTGCAGGAATGGAATCACCACCAATCCCAACCCCTATTGCTTCACTATAATAGGGTTGGAGCTGCATCACCATAGTCCAAGGAACAGCATCATCACTGACCTAAGGAGGGGAAATCCCAAGTTCTCAATCACTCAAAATTACTTAGCCCATGACCCATATAATCCATTGGGGACAAATCTGGGTCTAACTTACTGAAACATGGATTCAACTTGACCATAAAACTGAACTAAACCCACATCAGAAAATTCTTCTTCCAAGGATGTGATCTGCATCAACCCTCCGCGGCGTGAAAAAACTCGACTTCAAGTTTTGGTAAGTCGAGGGATCATGTGATGCACGTCCAGCTTCAGTCCATAAAAGTATCCCAGCTGTTCACAGTAGTTAGGGATGTAGTCCTTGGGACGTAGCTTTTCCTATCCTCGAAAAATGATGGTATCACGAATTCAATGTGCTCCACTTCTGGATCAATCTCAGCTGTGAAGGATGCATCCATATGAGTCTTCGGAGCTACTTCGTCAACCTCCACTTCAACTGTAGTGCCGAATTCCTTAATCATGACCTCACCATCCACTGTCTTAACCTCGTTTGCTTCAACCTCTTCAATGTAGGTCTCCACAGTAGGAACATCAAGCACTGTCTCTTCCTTGTCATCTCCAGTTGTTGGAATCTCTTCAACTTCAACCTCCACTCCAGGTTCCTGTGCTTTGATTGGTGCTTTCCTCTCTTCTTGTGTTGGTATAAAATTGATATCAGAGAATTATTTTGGTATACCCCAACTTTACCGAATTTGAGCCAGTTGTTTATCCAGTTGCCTCAACTCCCCAAGAAGTTGATTAAGAAAATTTTGGATGTAGGCCATCTCGAGGGACTTAGTTCACTACTGGACATAGCTCTGATACCAATTGATTCGGAATCGATCTCGAACCAGTAAAGCCAATGAGAGATAAATTGCAAAAGGATCGCACAAAGGAACAAACCAATATCAATAACAGAATTTTCTAACACCTTTTTCACATATGAAAGAAGAAATAAAAGAGCTATGACCAAGGTTTCACCACCTGGCCTGGAGAATAGAATCAATACCAATCCCAACCTATTGCTTCACCACAATAGGGTTGGAGCTGCATCACCATAGTCCAAGGAACTGAATCACCACTGACCCAAAGAAGGGGAAACCCAATTTCTCAATCACTCGAAATTACTTAGCCCATGACCCATAATAACCCATTGAGGACTTAAATTTGGGCCTAACTTATGAACCACGGGATCAATTTGAACCAAAAAACTGCACTTAACCCAAATCCAAAAATTCTGCTTCTAAGGGATGTGATCTACATCAGTTGGAAAACTCTCCTGCTTTGGACCTTGAAGAAACATATTACCTCACTAACTCTCCAAGCAAAAATAACCATTCATATAACCAAAGTGAGATGTATCATTCTGAACCTACTTCGCCAAACACAACCATATGCATTCAGGCTCAGTGTCCATTAAAGGGTATAAGAAATACCAAAAAAACACTATACTACCTCGTTTTTAGCAAACCCAAGGTAAAATACAATTCATGCTTCAGACAGTAATTGATATGAAATATCCAAAATAAACCATGATTGTATGCAAAGATTAGACAAAATGAAGAAATTTCCATTAGTTAGCAAATAAAATCTACATTAGTAGCTTGCTTAACATTAAAGACTGGATGAGTTACTAAGTGAATTAAAATTGCATGGGTTGTTTGTTTAATAATGAAGATTGGACAAGCACTTATACCATCATACCATGATCTCATTGCTCAAGCATGTCAGAATGCTTAAAAGGAATCAAATAAACAAGAGGATAAAATAATGAAGAGATGAACCTAACAATGATGAAGTGGTGAACCTAACAGTATTATCAGACATCCAGATCATTTTCCATGCAGGGTAAAAGGCCTAAATGGGGAAAAGGAGGGGAGACAAGTTTGATGTGTCATATAAGAAAAGGAAGGAACATCATTTTAACCACATAAGACAGATGTTGATGCCAAAAGATGCACAGTCCTTTAACCCAAGGCTACACATACCCTTTTTTTGTGTTCAATCCTGTTCCTACAGCAGTACCACCTTGAGCAAGCTGCTCCAAGAACAGTTTCATTCTGTTATAACCCAGAAGATAAGCATAAACCACTGAATAGAAAAAAACAGAGGTTCATTGAGCTTCCAACCTGATACATGCGGGGCAAAGTACACAGGACCCGGTCAATTCCATATTTTACCTGCAACAGATTACTTCTAAAATTCAGAAATAAACTCAACAGAGCATCATACCAAGAATTCTGTGTTGAATCCTTTTCTTCCTTTGCACGCTATCTAGGGATATATATACCACAAAAACAAACTCCCTCAAATTATTTTCTGACTACTTCATCCCAAATTGAAGAATACTTCCCCACATCATTTCTATCTTGACTTGCATAGCATTATTATATTATATAGACACAAGGTGGAAAATAAACTGAAATATAAAGACCATAACAAAGAGGAAAAAAATGAAAAGCTTACCTGTGTAGAGTAACCGCTGAACTCCTGTCCGAGAGTTAAAGGTGTGGCATCTTGAGTGTGCGTGCGTCCAATCTTAATAATATCTTTGAATTCAAGAGACTGGTAAGAACAGAACAAGGAAAAGAGAAAAGGCATGAAAGATAGAAGATAGAACATATAAGTGGAAAAGAGAGAATACAACGCTCAATGCCATGACATCGAATGCAAACATGAGATCATAATCAAATTATCAAAATAACCTAATGGAGCAAGAATCATCTCATGACCAGGTTGGAGTATCATATTAGCAAAATAAACCTTCCCTTCAAGCTAGGTACTTTTACACGGGGAATTCCCAAAAGAAAGGCAATCCATTTGGTAAAATTTGTGCCATGAAGGCATCAAGTTTACTGTTTTAGCCCTCATATCAATTCTTCAAAGTAAAGTACCTTTAATTTGAATGAGTTAGGTGTACTCTTCAAAGCAAAGTATATTTAATATGGTCTATGTATCCTTATTGTTAGGTTTTAAAGATTGAACAACCAATCCAGATTGGGATCAAACAGGTGGCCGCATAGTTGTCAAGGTGTCGCCTAGGCGTCCAAGCAGACTTTTTGGACCAAGGCAACAACAGACCTTACTTGAATCAAGAAAGGTGACCACTTTGGTCACCTGAACGTCGCTTAGGCGTCACCTTGGACGCTTTGTGGCTTGAGCAGGTGCTTTAGTGTATAGTTTATTTTTATTTCTATATTATATGAAGTAGATTCCATTTCTAACCCTATTATTGGATTGTGTAAGGGATTACGATGCAGTTTTGTGTGTTGAGATTAACAGTAGCTGCACCATATAAAATTCTTGAGTATATAGATAATTACCTCTACTATTGTTCAACTATCCTTTTTTTTTTGTGTGTGTTATTTGTGTATGCCAATTCATAGTGGATCGAATAATGAATATGGCTATATTGTATGCTTGAATTATATTAGTTTTTGACACTTCACATTGATTTATGTTTATTGCTTCTTCTTTTTTTTTTCATGTCATGAGTATGTTTATATAATATCCTATACTTTGTTTATTATATGTTGATTTTCTTAAACAGTAGCTGCACCATATAAAATTCTTGAGTATATAGATAATTACCTCTACTATTGTTCAACTATCCTTTTTTTTGTGTGTGTTATTTGTGTATGCCAATTCATAGTGGATCGAATAATGAATATGGCTATATTGTATGCTTGAATTATATTAGTTTTTTGACACTTCACATTGATTTATGTTTATTGCTTCTTCTTTTTTTTTCATGTCATGAGTATGTTGATATAATATCCTATACTTTGTTTATTATATGTTGATTTTCTCATATTAGGTCATTACTAGCATAATTATTACACTGTTTTTGACACTTCACATTGATTTATGTTTATTGCTTCTTCTTTTTTTTTTTCATGTCATGAGTATGTTTATATAATATCCTATACTTTGTTTATTATATGTTGATTTTCTCATATTAGGTCATTACTAGCATAATTACACTGATATGGATTCTTTGTTGACACTAACATGACAACTATGGGTGGCTGGGTGCCTTGTCGCCTTGACAACTATGGGTGGCTAATGCAGATCAACGGTACTTGAAAAAGTACCAAAGAAGGAAGCAGAAATTGAGTCAACTCAGGAGTGCACTCACTGAGTCACTGATTCAACACACCCTGAGTTAAGTCATCAAATTCAGCCAGCTCAGGAACCAGATTTGGTGCTCCCTATCATGGGATAGTCGTAGTAGTTTAGTTGTTCAAGTTAGTTACTTGTACTGGTTGGTGAACAAGTTAAGAGTTCCAACAACATATGATTTTATCTTATCCTTAATTTCTGAGTTGTAGTCCCCTGAAACTCCTCTTCCTGTCCTACGGTTTAGGAATGTTCTATTGCTTTAATGTTTTGCTATTACATTATCTGTCATAGAGTTGATTCCCATTGGCCAACAGCTTCCTAAGACTAATATGAATCTACTCAACTCAGCCTTATCCCAACTAAACAAGGTTAGTGGTGATTCTAACCTAGATCATCGGTGGTGATTCCATTGATCATATCCTCTTTTCTCCTACCTTTCTTCTTATTTTTCTGGTAGCTGAAATACAGGTCAGTAGGTAACAGCTTCTTCTTTCCTGCATATATTCCTCTTCCAATTTTCAGTTTTTGATTTGGCTGTTTGAATACTTATATCCTGCTGGTCTGGTTGTTGGTTATCAATATTGATTCAGTCTTTGTCCCAGTGATATCAGACCAATACACCATAAGTTCTTATTTTGAAGTCCATTGTCAGACTGAGATGATCACCCACGAGTGAATTGACCCTTTCAAATGGGGGTTATGTGATTATTTATAAATAATAGGAAAATTTACGAAACACCCCTTGAAAATGGACCGATACTCAGATCACCCCCTCTTATTTGAAAATACTCAGATCACCCCCTCTACAGTAACAGTGTTAGTCTGCTGTTAATTATTGTTGTAAAAGGACTATTTTAGCCTTGTAGTAAAACTTTAGAATTAAATTTACAATACTACCCTTTCCTTCATCTTCAACCTAAAATACCCACCCCTTTCCTGCAACTCCGCTGGCAGCACCTCCACCGGCTGACGTCAATGAGCGCCAGACCCAGACCGGAAAGCTACAACACGAGAAGGCCACAAACAATGTCACTCCGATCTTTATTCGTACTCACATTAACTGTCTTCTTCGCCCTGTTTCTGCAACTAAGAGCGTTGCAACTGCCTCAAGAACCTCAAAGTCTCTCATTCGATCTTTCTGAAGTTAATAACGCATCGCCATCGCCATCTCCCAATTCAACGACCTCGAATGCTTCTCTGGTTCCGGCACTATTTGTTATTGGAGATTCAACCGTCGATTGCAGCATGAACAACTATCTTGGGACTTTCCCTCGTGCTAATTTCTTACCGTATGGAAGGGATTTCGACACTCACAAGCCCACTGGGAGGTTCTGTAATGGAAGGATCCCTGTAGATTTTCTTGGTAGCCTTCAACCTTCTTGGTTTCTTTTTCTCTCTTTTTTTTTTTTTTTTTTACTTACATGTCTTACTACTCTAGTAAGATTTTAGATTGAATTTTCATATTTCTTTTTAATGTTTTTTCTTCATTTATTGATTGAATTCCAGAAATAGATCAATAAATTTTGATTGCAGGATTTGTATGTTTTTCCAAATAGTTCTGACACGGTATTTGTTTTTCTTGTTAATTTTGCTTAGCATTGCGTCTTGGCCTCCCATTTGTTCCTGCGTTCCTCGGGGAGAGTGGGACGGTTGAGGATATGATCCATGGAGTGAATTACGCTTCTGCAGGTGCGGGGATTATTTTCTCTAGCGGTTCAGAATTGGTTAGTCCACTAATTTCATTTTATTGTTAAAATCTTGCATTTTAGCTACTAAGAATTGTGTTGATTCAACAAAGTAAGCTTTCAGCCAGTAGTTATCCTTTGTGTACTTATGATGTCTGCATCCTTGCTTAACTATCCCTTGTTTCACCATCATTCAAAAACTGAAATTCTTGATTCTTGATTACCTTAGGGTCACTATACATAGGAATTCATATGAGAGAAGCAAAATTCCAGAAGAGAATAATGTTTTGAAACTAACCCACAAATTTTAAAAGCAAAATGAAAGCTTATATATCTCGGGAGAACAAATTGTTCTCAGGTGAAGTTCTAGGAAAATCATATCTTCGAATTGTTTGTTTGCACACAATCGGTCGTCGACTTCAGTCGTTGATGACTCTGAAACAGAAATAGAGACCACAAAAAGAAACAAAGAGGAGGGAGGACAAAGGAAAGAGTATTTGGGGGTTTGTGAAAGGCGAAGGAAAGAGCATGGCTGGACTGGAAAGGTGGAGATTAAGTTGCAGGTCATGTGAGGAAGAAGATGGATATTTGGGGTTTTAGATTTAAGGGTAAAATAGTAACTCTACACTAGTCAAGGGTAGCTTAGGGATTTAAATATATTTAACAGTGTAAAACTAACAGTAGGGACTAATGTGAGTATAGGGCTCTAATGCAGGGGGTGATTTGAGTATTTTCAAATAAGAGGGGGTGATCCGAGTATCGGTCCATTTTCAAGGGGTGTTTCGTAAATTTCCCAAAATAATATCTTAGGTAAATGAAATAACAACTATTATTTCATTTACTTAAATGATATTTGGCATAAATAAGGGATATTTAGTTCGATACCATTTCCAAGAATTGCATACACTAGCAAACTTTGGTCAAAACCACAAGTACCATTTTAAGCGTTTTTTTATGCAAAACTAATGCATGGATTGGGTTCAAAATGTCAAAAATAGGCAGCACAACAAAAAACAACTTCTGGGCCTCAAAACCAAGGTTTCGAGTTGGCCTGGAGATAGTACCAGGTTTCGACCGAGATATGGTTGAAACCTGGCATATCTCAGTTTTGGGGCTTGGCCAAAGCCGATCTTGAAACCGAGGTTTAGAACCTTGCATCCAAGAATGAGTACTGAATATACCCTCCAAGATGGTTTCTTGTTTTGTGGTAGCAAATTATGCCTTCCGAGTACATCCATTAGAGAGTTTGTTATGTGGGAGTTGCATGCCTGAGGTGCATCAAGGAAATTTGATAGGGACAAGACAATTGCCATGGTGGAAAACAGGTTCTTTCGGCCTAGTCTAAGAGAAATGCGGCAAAGATCATCAAACAGTGTCAAACTTTCCAGCTGGCAAAACATAAGCAAAATACTTGTCTCCATACACCCACTGCCCGTGCCACATGCACCTTGGCAAGATTTGAGTGTGGACTTCATGTTGGGACTCCCTAAGATAGTCAGAGGTTACAATTCCATCTTCATTGTTGACTTCATACCATGTTCCAAAACTTCAAATGCTTCACATGTAGCCCAAACTTTTACTTAGGGAAGCTGTTAGACTGCATGGTTTATCCAAAGCTACGGTGTCCAATAGGGATGTTCGATTCGTAAGTTATTTTTGGAAAATTCACTGGAAAATGTTGGGAACAAAGCTACAATTTTCATCTGTTTTTCATCCCCAAACAGATAGCCAAACTGAGGTGGTAAACCGCAGTCTTGGGATTTGTTGTGTTGTCTAGTGGGTGATCATATGTTATGTTGGGATTCAGTCTTACCAATGGCAGAATTTGCTTGCAATAGTTTAGTTCATAGGTCTATTGGTAGCAGCCCATTTGAGATAGTCTTAGGCTACCAACCTAGGAAACCTATAGACCTCATTCCCGTGCCAGTAGAAGGTAGACCTCAGAACCAACATAGTCATTTGCCCATCTTATCCACGAACTTCATCCAGAAATAAGGAAAAAGATGTCATATGCAATGTATAATATGTCTCATGCAAGAAGTGAGCGGTTTCCAAAGGGTACAGGGAAGAAACTCAAGAAGTGCTGGTCAATACAAGATTCTAAAGAAACTTAGTGCCAATGCCTATCATTTGGAGTTGCCACCAGATATGGGCATCAGCCCCATTTTTAATGTTGAAGACCTTGTGCCTTACAAAGAATCAGCCACCATTCCAAACCCCTTTGAGCCTTCCACTTTAGCTACCCAGACCACAGTCACACCTGCCACATCATTTTCTCATGAATCAGTCCCTAATTCTAGCCCAAACCCAACTAACGTTCGTACTTTCTCATCCTCTACCCTCCTTTACCACCATTACCAGCTATGCCAAGAAGAAGAGAAGAGGTAGAGGACATTTTAGATGAGCAGATATTGTCAACTCGTGCAGGGGGATATCACAAATTCCTAGTCACCGAAGACGAGGTTTAGCACCTTAACCCTAATTTATTAGAGGGATACCAAAGCAGAATTTCACAGGAGGTGAATTCTTACCACCCAGGGAGAATTGAAAGGACATCACTCAAGAGTTTAGAACTTATCAGAGGAGACACAAACACATGCAGCCACATGTCACTTCATTATGGCTAGATGACTAGTATTATGTGTAGTTATTTTTATTACTTTGTTATACTTTTATATAGAGCCAGACTATTATCTTCTTATGTGGTAGTTTTAAGTGGTCGGATAAGTTATATGTAGTAAAAAATATGGGTAGCTATTTTAGGTAATAATTGTTTTTTGATATGTAATGTTATAAGGTCCTTTGTACTCATTAATGGAAGGACAATAAATCAATGAAAGTATTTGGAACTTGTGAGATTACTCTTTTTTTCTGCAGCATGAGTGACTATGCGATTATTGTAGTGAATCCAAGATGGTGTGAACCCAACTAGCCAAGATACAAATCTATCTTCTTCTTTCTTCTCTATCTTCTTCTATCTACTCCTCTCTTTCAAACTCTATATTTACAGAAAATCTTCCATGTTCGATCCCCCAAATCCATTGTTGTTTCACTTGTTTGTACCATCATATTTCTTCCAACCTCCATTTCATTTCTCAAGAGCCTTCCATTAGTTCTTCCAATTACAGCATTCCATAAACCCCAATAAATCATACCTTTTTGGCTGGAATAGGACTGATTGTGATGAAAGATGTGGTATCCCAAATTTTCTTGACCCTTCTTTGCCAAATCTCCAAGAAACCCAATTTTTCCTTTCTTGCCTAGGCTTGATTATTGCTAAATTTCTTACCAGTTCTTGTCTCAGTCCCAAGTTTTCCAATTTTGTCTCAACTTCGGGAGGCCTTGAGGACATAATCTTTGGAGTTAGGTAGTGATTCAGCACTTCTTCATGGCATTCTAACCCATGGGACAGCAAAGGAAAGTACTGATCTATCATGCTTCTTTTATCAAAATTCTCCTTTGCCTACTAAAGCATGAAATTCTGCAAATATGATTTGTTTGTGTCTTTATTTATAGCTGTACTTGTATAGAATTTCTGCCTGTATGCTAAGATATATGAGTTTGATAGCCTCCCTAGTCTTCCTACGCTTCAGTTAGGATAATTTTTTAGGTTTCCCAAACCTGTCCTACACCAACGATTGAGTACTTATAATCCATAAATATGGCAACAAGTTCGTATTTATCAAACCAAAGTGAGATCCAATATATGAGAACTAGAGTGAAAATACCCAGAGAGCTACACTATTGATAAACACATTTAGAAGGCAAAGTTAAAACTCATTCAACCTTTGAATGCAAAGAAGTGTGTAACTGTTTCAAGCTTGGTATAAATCTTGAATTTATTTCAACTGCCGCAGCTATGTGCATAACCTGGAGGAAAAAATAGTCATACTACACGTCAGAAACCCATGAAATGAGGAGTTTAACCACTAAAATGGAATAACCATATAGCTGTATGCAATGCTCAGAAATCAAACATTCGACAAAAGAACAATACTACAACAGTTTTTTTAATTGATGGAGCAAAATCAAAGTTATCTTGTAGAGGTCATGAAAGTCTACCGAACAACTCAAGGTTACAATAACAAAACCAAGGGCTTACAGTTGGAAATGTGTCATTGGAAGATTGTGATCTATTGACATGGTCATTTGGGTGTACAAATTTTTCACCCCTTTTGTGACCAAGAATCTCTGACGCTCTATTTGCAATCACCTAAGAAAAGAAAATTAATGAGTCAATATACAGTAAATCCTAAATTAGAAAACAGAAAAACAATGACCAACCTCATTGGCATTCATGTTACTTTGAGTTCCACTGCCAGTCTGCCATATAACAAGGGGAAATTGATCATTAAGTTTTCCCTCTGAAACTTCTTGGGCTGCCTGCATTACCGCCTTCCCAATTTGTGGATCCAGACCATACTCCATGTTGACCTACCATTGTTAACATGACAAAGTATTGTTGTATCACATATTAAATCAGGGCAGCAATAGAAGATTGTGAATATAGTAGGAAAGCATGACAAATAATGGGTAATCTTTTTTACCATCCATCAGTTTTCTTTACTTGAGACCCAAATAAAATTTAAAAGCAAACGGGGAACAGAACCAAACAAAAGTTACTTTGAAACAAATATACAACAGAAATACGTGTTCGATACTACTACAAACCCAAAGTTCCAGCAATTTCACAAAGAAAAAAACATTTTATCAATAAAAAAAAGTAATAAAATAAATTTCGGAATATTTAAAACTTCAACCCTTATAACAATTTAACATAAAGGAATTCTACACTTCTAAACTAATTTCTAGTCAAATAATGATACAAACAAAAACAGTAAACAAACAATAACATAAACAAAAAACAAGATTCCCATACAATAACTCAAGAATTCTCAAAATGCTGGAACAATTTTTATCATAGGCTTCAACATTCTTGACTCAAAACTATACTTTAATCTGAGTGGATCAACCGTGTTCAAGTACATATTATTTTCTCCAGTGGAGAAAGCTAGTCTGAAATCAGGATTCACAATTAGTGCTGCTTTCCCCTTAAAAAAAAAGAATTTTAAACAAAAAGCTATAAACCGGCCAACAATTTATGCTGCACCAGGGAAATAGATGGAGGTTAAAATCAAATGGATATGCCAAAGTCCAGACAGTAAGATTATTGGTAATAAGTACTCAGCAAATGAGCTGAAACAATTTAATGAAGGCACTACTATATCATATCACACTGACTTCGTTATCCTGAACAGGTACAAAGATGAATTTGTGAAGCTGAATGTGCATATAATCAACCCCGAACTTTCATTCTAATTTATGTTTGTGTTCCAAGAGTTTACACAGGCTCCTGATTGAAGCTTCATCGTCCAACAAGGCTCTAAAAACTGAAGGGTGAGAGTATTTGCATGGGAAAAACTACACGAAACAAGCAAGCAAAGAATTTTGAAGTGAAGGTAAAGAATTTTGAAGTGAAGGTAGAGTCCAACAAATCCACAGATGGAACCCTATAGAAACCTATCACGACCTAATGTATAACACAATCCATCAATCTTCAATTTGCAGCTGCTTCAAAGTTTCAAACAGAAAGCATTTAAGAACCAAAAACAACAGATGATAATAACATCAACAACATTCAATTAATACAAGAATAAATTGTCTTAAAAAAAAAAAAAAAAAAAAGACGGAGAAAATCAAAACTAACCTTGGCTGCACATTTTTTAAGAATTCCAAAGGCACGTATTATTGGTTCAGGCATTTGTTCTCGCTCACCACCAATATCAAAATTCTGCAATGACCTCTGAGTTTGAGCACCCCACAACCTGAAAGTAGCCAATGACAATCCAGATTGAAGCGAAAACCATAGGACGGAATGGCAGGGTAAAAAAAAAAAAGAGTTCCTTGCATAAAACAGACACACCAAAACTAATAGGACTCAATTCAACTGGATCAAGCAACAAGAAGATATGGAGGTGAGTATTGATATGTGAAAAGATCTTGTGATAGAAAAAGAGAGAATACGAACTTGTCGGAGGGAACTTGTATCGGTCCAAATGTATCTCGCTCCTCCCTGAAAGTCGTCGAAAACTGCCTCAAACAAACTGCACGCCAAGATCCAGACGGCGCCGACGAAGTCGACGAAGACGAAAGGCGACGTGAGACCATAAACATCGCCATGTCTAATCCTGAAACAACGAAATATGTAATCAACAAAAGTAGGGTGGGAGCAAGAAAACTAGACAGTCTTAAAGCTGAATTGATAAGTAAATGAAAATCAAAATACCACTACAGAATCACTTTTAAACCTGGCGGAAGGCGGCAGTAGTTCGCCGGACGAGAGAGAGAAGAAGAAGAAGAAAATGTGAATTAAAGAAGTGAGCAGTTAGATCATCAGGGTCAAAATGTCAGCCAATAAATAAAAGGTAAAGATGAAATGTCCGAAGAGGTGGACGATGATCTGGTCATGTATGTAACTTTCAGAAGAATTAAAAGGACGATTATACCCTTAAATTCTAAATGTTTTGGCTGCGGTCCTGCGGGAGCCAATCATTTACTTGAGCTGGAAGGTGGGATGGAATTTATTATTAATTTTTTTAGTGGGGTTGGGGGCACCTGGATCCTGTGCATCCGGGCACCCGGGCTGCATGTGCAGCGCCAGACTCAAGGTGGCACGCTTTGACTACCTTACCCCTGCCCAAGAGCCTTGCCCAAGCAGGGGTAAGGCGATCAAAGCGTGCCACCTTGAGTCTGGCGTTGCACATGCAGCCCGACTGCCCAAATGCACAGGATCTTTTTTGGGTTGGGGGTGGTTGGGAAGAGAAAAGAACGCTACATAGGAGTTGGGACCCAGATCCTGTGTTGCGCGACAGGGCGTCCAGCGCACATCTGATGGCTGGGAGCACCTTGGGTTGTGTGCCTATGTGTTGGGTTGCGTGCCCCAATGCTCCCAATCGTCGGATGTGCATTAGACGTCCTACTGCGCCACTGAGGATCTAAGTCCCTAGTTGGGTGCATGTGATGCACTCCCCATGTGCCCAGACACAGGGGCATGCAAAATGACCGCCATGCCCCTGGGATTTTCTGCCTTTCCATAGGGGTGTGGCTGTCATTTTGCATGCCCCTGTGTCTGGGCATAGAGGCAGCACAACGCACCGCACACGTTCAGGTAGCGCTCTTTCTCCATTTTATTATAACAAACCTGAACACAAGGGGAAAACAACGCTAATTGATTGCATGGTTAGCGTAGTTCTTGCGCCTAGACACTAGACACAAAAAGACTATTCAGCTCCCAATGAAGATCACACCTAAACCAATGTCTTTTTATGCACTTTCATTGGCTATCGTGCTCGTGCCGAGGCTAGTTAGTGTTCTCTTGCCTTTAACATTATTATTAGGCCAAATGTTCACTGTACCAGGAATGTAGGTTGTGCCTAGACACATGGGAGTGGACTAAATGACCACCTTGCCCCCTGAATGGCAGGCCCATGTGTTTGGGTGTAGCCTGCGCTGCGGCACAAAGAACATCAACCCTTATTATTATTAGAAGAAAAGTTCTCTGTGGTGGAATGTACAGTCGCGCCTAGACACTGGAGGCAAAATGACTACCCGACCCCCCATGAAAGGTGGAAATCCTACCCGCATGATGCCAACATGCGCTCTCATTGACCCCGTGTGCACAGGGGCTACACTCTTCCATAGGGAACGCTGACCCTTATTGTTATTAAAGAAGGTAAAACATTCTCAAAGGCGTTGCCCCCCCACCCCCCCCAAGTTCCCGTATGCCACTTAAGAAAACCCTTTTATAAAAATAAAAGGACTGAGTTTCCCTTCACCCCCCATTCGCTGTGGGTGTGGGATGGGTGGGAGAGGACATCCCAATGGTGTTTTGAAAAATACTAAATCCCTAGCTATAGGATTTGTGAACCCTAGGATGGTGCAATGAATGTTCCAGCCTGGTGGAGGAAAGCTCTATCCAAAAGAAAAAGTAAATTGGCAATGGAGGATGGTACATCATTCATTATATATGGAAAAAGCATCAATGAGCCGTTAAGAGTTTTAAAACAACTAGAAAATCTGTTGCAAATAAGATGGGTTATCTTCCCATAAATTCATGTAGGAAACAAGGTTGTTGAAACGAGAGAGGAGAGCATCATCTTTCTCTATCTTTCTCCTCCACATGAAATGACCTCTTCCCCTCCTATGTAAGAAACTCTTCCGTTATTCCCCATTGGACACTCCTTGTACCGCTTTCTCAGAGAACCTACCTCATATGTTATAGTGTGGGGGTGTGAATGATGGGCTAAGGTAAGACAATGACCATTATTAACTGACATGCAAATATGTGCAAATTCCTGACTTATCTTACCACCCCGACCGTGGTCGATGTTGGGGGAAAAAGATAAAAGGCATTGTGGTAAAAATAAGGAGGGGGTGACTAAAGATAGTCCCACGTCATTAGGGAATCAAGAGAGCTTGGGACTTATAAGTAGGGGCCAACCCTTTCCATGTAGATGTTCTTTAAAACCATGCAGACCTCGGTCCAAAGAGGACTATATCACATGGACGCAATAAGCTCCATCGACAGAGGGACCTTTATTGTGGAAAAATAAGGAGGGGACGACCAAAGATAGTCCCACGTCGTTTCGGTATTGAGAGAGCTTGTGGCTTATAAGCAGGGGTCAACCCCTTCCATATAGATGCATTTTAAAACCGTGTAAGCCTCAGCCCAAAGCGGACAATTTTACATGGACACAAAGCACCTCTCGGGCCTTAACAAAAGGAAAAGGAAAAAAGAAAAGAAAATCTAAGCCAACACCTAGATTGGGCTTTAGTCCATATTCCATTTTGACAAGAACAAAACTGGAAAAGACGAGGACTACCTGAGCCCATATCCTAAGTCAAACTTGGTTCCATACAAGGCAAACTGCACTGTACTAAACTCCTCCAACCTATTTCGCTATCTCTCAATTTGCAACTATAAATGGATATCTAAGGAAAACTAAAGTTAAGGGTGTCAAAACCATACTGAAACTGAATCCAGTCATTTACATTGAAATAGTAAAATCGTTTAATTAAACGGTTTAATTGAATCGAACCAATTAATATATACATAGTAAATTAAGTTATTCATGATTAAAATAAACAATTATAGTAAGAAATTTTTAAAAAAAAGTCCACTAAAAAAATTAAGAAACATTCAAACCTTTTAAATAAAAAAAAAAAAACAATTATAATTTTACAATTATTAAAAAAAAACATATAACAATAACCAATTCAATTCAATTCAATGTTAAGTTTACATCCATTTCAATAAATAAAAATAAAAAAGATAAAAACCGATTGAAAAAAAAAAAAAAATCTAGGAAAAATTTCCCAGACACCCCCTAAAAGTATCCAATATCTCATAAACTTATCAAACTTGGTCAAAATGTCACAGGCACCCCCTATTTTTATGAATTTGTTTCAATTTAGTCCACTCCGTTAGTGTCTGCAGTTAAGTTTCAGTTAATTATTTTATAATGGCAAAGTTACCCTTACCATAGGGTGAATTTCCCATAATAGCCTTAAGGGTATTACAGAAACGGATTTTTGACACGTGGACAGAGATGATCGAACGGTCCAATTTAATCCCTAAACCTTAACCCCCTCACCGTAATCAGATACGGCAACCACTCACCTCTCATCTCCTCCCTCATTGACTGCCGGAGTTTGTATTCGCAGGTGATGGCAACTGCACTGATAGTTCGCCTCCTTCTCTCTGTGTACCAGGCGATGGAGATGGTAAACACCCTACTGCCCTCACTCACTTTGCTCCTGCTCTCAAACCCATGGTTGTCTCTCTGCAGTCGCTCCCATGGACTGAACCCTAAAATGACACACATCGGAAGATGACTCCTCTGCCTCGACCCCAATTGCTTCGACCCCAACTGTTTCCCCTCCCGATGGTACTTCTGCCCCTTCGGAAGATGACTCCTCTACCTCCACTCTTGCCTCATCTCCATCATCTGATGAGGATACCTCCGAATCATCCCAACCATCCCCCACCCCAAACACGTCTACCACTGCTCCTGTTGCTGATGGTCCCACTGGTCCCACTGCCAGCACCGACGCATCTGGCCCCTCTACTTTTGCACCCGAACCTTCTGATGAAGCCGACGACAGCAGCGCATCAACCTTTGGGTTCTCCGCCATCACCGGTGTTGCCGTCGTTGCCGGTTACTTCTTCAATTAATATATCATCTTCTTCCATGGAAAAAAAAAAAAATAAAGAATAGGGAAGATGATGGAATAAGAGTTTAGGGTTAAAATGGACATTTCAATTTTGGGGTTAAAATGGATATTGCATTTTGTTTTTTTAAATAACTAAGAGGGTAAAATTGACATTTTATCTTTAGGGGTCCCCTTGCTTAACGTCAGGGGGAAATTTGCTATTTTGATCAAGTATGGTAAGTTTCTGAGATATTGTATACTTTTAAGGGGTGTCTTTGAAATTTTCCAAAAAATCTAATAAAACCATTTAAATAATTTATTAGACGATTCAGTGTTAGTTTTATCTAAAAAATCTTGCACCGAATAAAACCATTTACACCAAAACCTAATCATTTAACACCCATGGCTATAGTCAATTGATGCACAGTTCAAACACATTCCAATTGAAGAGGTTATTTTTGTCTAGAAGAACTATCAGGTTGATCATTAGGCCAACTGGATAGATGGGAAATGATTCGAGTAAGATACATGTCAAATTTAGTAACAAATCACAATGATATGACCAACCATGAATATGTCTTTCGTTCGATTGTGGTTTTAACGGATCCTATACCACAATAGTCCCAAACAAAAGCAAAAGCAAAAGCAAAAAAAAAAAAAAAAAAAAAAAAAACTACTTAATATTCTACACTTTTTTATTTTCTCATAGGATAGGGATCTACATATTGCCCGTTTATATTGGCATCAACATGTTAAGCCCCTAGCATTACCAAGAAAAAAACACTTAATTGTTAAGCCCCTAGCGGAGAGCAAAATGATATATTTAATGAGAGAGGAAGGATAAAGGAATTAGATTATGAGAGGAAAATGCACACTAACATGTACTTTTTTTTCCTTTTATCATATTGCCCACTTCAAGGTTAATGGTCTTGTTGTATTACTATATAATCTTTTCTATCAATATGATTGGATAAATATAATTCGTCACCACGAATGGATGGCTGTAATATTGCATCAATGTGATAGAGAACCTTACACCCATGTCAATTTCAATATGAAACAATATGAGAAGTGATTAAAAATATGCCTTATTGTCACAAAATTATAAGAATGCATTTTATTCATTGAGAGAGAATATAATGGCGAATATGAAAATATTTTATAACATTTGAACTACCTATGTGGAAGTTTTCCTATTTATTTGGTGTTAACACTTCACCGATGAGTTGGGCCTATTATAATTCTCTGTGATTTGGTGGATCACTTTTGTCTTCCAATTAGTAAGCATGTACTTTATGATGGGTTTGCTGAGGCCGATTTGGGGTATTAGGTATCAACGATGCATTCACCATTTATTTATTCTTATCCTATTCTTGTTAATTGTGTTTGGTTGCAAGAGAATGAAAGCCAAATATCTTTAGGAAGTGATAGATTTTGTTTTTTTAAGTCTGATTGGAAGGGAAATGTAAATTTTTTTCTTAAGAAGTAAAATATATTTTTATAATTCAATTCCCTTTTCCCACTTCCCTTATAATCAGACATAGTTTTCATTATATATGGAAAAAAAAGGGAAAGACTTCTTCGTGGGAGTATGCGTAGAAGCATCAATAGGGTGAGTATTTTTATCTTTCAAGGGTGATGGGACAGTCATTTCACCCCCTATGTATGGATACAAGGGCCACGCTCCACAAACCATTCCACCCTCACCAGAAAAAAAAAGGAGGACTTTCATTCACCTTCTCCTCTTATGATGTGATCATTTAATTGGACTCATAATCATAATTACACTCCCACCTTTGTTGACAAATTCAAAATGATCCATCCACATGCCAATCCGACCGGTGGTCAACCTTATTTGCAAGTACGGTTACAAATCGATAAGGAGGAGTCAATAAGAAAATCAATTGACATCTTTTGGGATATGTTGCTAGCGGCATACACCAATCTTGCTAGTGAAGCGATCATTTTGCGGGGGGTTGTGTCTAGGTGCAGGAACCATACTATCAAACATGCCTCTTTTTTCGATTATATATATATATATATATATGATACCAGTAGGTTTCTCAGGATACCAAATAAAATATGCAGTAATGAAATAAATATGCAAGTGAAAACTTGAAAGAGGTCGGGAAATAAAACTTGTGTGTGCTTAGCGAGTCTTTGCATGCCCTTAATTTGGGCGGTCGTGGCACTCGGAGGGGTAACCTCGGCGGTCTACCGTTTTGCAGTAGCCTTCTTGTGCTTGAAGGCATGAGCCGGCCAATATTTGAAGATAAAAGATAAAATCTTGAATTTTATATTACTTGGAGAATTTGAATTACACTCTTGATATACAGGACTCTTGAAGAAAGCTTGAAGATAACTATTCACTTACGGGTTTACTTGAAGGAAACTTGAAGCCTGAGATAAAGGCTTAAACTTGCGATTCTGAGACTTGCGAACACTTGATGGAACTTAGTTTATTGAAGAACACTTGATGAAATAAACTTGAAGTTACACTTGAAGAAATAAAATTAAAAATGCTTGAAGTAACTTGGTGTAAGAACTTGAAGAAGAGTCGAGCTACAACAATGCTGCGTGCTTTCTATTTTCTCTTCGAGATTCTCCTCCTCCTCTATGGAGAAGAAGAGGGGTCTTATAGAGCTTTGGAGGCTTTGATCCCTTTACTTTTCCACCGAAAGCAAATCTTATCTTGAAGGCATCTTTGGTAGAGCGTAGAAGCATGTGGGCGTGGGCCCGAGTCTTGACTTTGGAGCGAGGCGCCAAGCGATTTGGTCCGTAGTGCTACAAGTAAAAGTCAATTTTACTATTCACCACTATGTTGGTAGAACTTGGAATCTTTGAAAAAGCTTCAAAAACCGCAGAGGCATTCCACGTGTCGAAACACTTGTTTTCCTCATTGGTTTGGTTTAGATGGTTCTTTGTATTTGAATGGGCCCGATGATGGCTTGACTATCTAGGACCAGAGATAGTGACCGGGACACGACTTTTGATACGACCACGTGTCATTTCTTGAGCCATTTTTATGATGTCGTCATGGCCGATTCTCCAATATCGTGGTTTGGAGACTAACCCATGGGCTTAAAGGCCCACTCTTTTTGATGTTTGGCTTACGGACCTTCGGTGGACCTTGTTGAAGAGAACTGTTGGGCGATGAGGTCCAACCCATCATTTGGATCTTGGGCATATTGACCTTCATGGAGGTGGGGTCAATGGACCCAACACTTGAACCGGTTTCTTCTTTTTCTTCTTGATCGAGGGCGCCATGGGCCTCGATCTCGCTTGTTTGGCTTTTAGCTTGAGGCGTCTTATTCTTGGATTTGTCCGATCCTTGATGAGGGCCGCTTGAGTTTTGGCTTTTGTGAGGGATTGAGTAAGGGCCTCGGGGGTACACCTTCTCGGATCACACTTGTCCCACCACTTGACTCGAAGTTTCTTTGTAGAAAAGGGGTAGAGCAATCGGGGCCTTGGATTGTCCAATTGCATACTCCCAATAAACAATCCAAGCCAGACGGCAATGGATGAAGAACCTCGGGAGATCCGGTTGTTCGGGAATTTGTTCGGTGTCTTGGCAATAAATGCTTAAAGCATCGAACACTTGATCGGCAAAATGTCACTAATTGGCCCAAAGGCGGCCCACCAACGAGGGAACCAATTTGGAATTGTTGGAGAACTTGAAGTCGAAACAAAAGAACCGGGAATGTTGGTTCTTGCTATTTTGAAACAGAAAGCATGGTGCCAAGCATCCATGTAGTCAAAATAGTGGTATTCCGAATTTGGTAGTTTTGAGAGAACCTCTTTGTAGAGAGGGGATGTGTACCCCAATCTTTTGAAGTGATAATTTGTAAAATGGTTCTGAAGTATGGGTAACGGACTAGGATCAATTTTGTCGAAATTTTGTTTGATACGTATAGAATCCGTATCAACTAGGATGAACTCATAGAATTCTTGACTTTTTGAACTATTTGGGGAATAGAAATCCCAACCTTGGAAAAAAGCCCTTCTTGCTACTTCCAAGGCGTGTTGCAACCTTTAGTGAACCGGTCATCAAGGGCAAAAATGTCTTGATGGGCTTGTTTGAGGATATATTGACTCTTGGGTAAGTTTTGGGAAGAAACTGGTTTGGACACTGTTGTGGAGGAGCTTGGTCTAAGAGAGTGTTGAGATGACCTTGTGTTAGGAACTATTTGAGTGGACTGACTAGCCACGACTTGGGTGAAGGAACACTTTCAACTACTGTTTTGGAAGGGGACATTTTGATTAGTTGATTTGAAGAAGTAGGTTTGGCATAGGAACCCTTTGATTTTATGCTTGGTTTGGGGGCTCCTTTGGAGCCATGATAATAGAAATTGTTTTAGGACCCTGCAAGAATTCACGGGTCAAGAAATCAGGAATAGAATTCATTTCTCCTTTTATGTAAGTTATGTCAAAATCAAAACTCGATAAAAGGGCTTGCCATCTTGCAAAATCTGTTTTGAAGCAATATTTTGAACATCATTTTTCAAAACTTGTTTTTCTGACGCAATCAACTCTTACTAAAAATTTCTTGTTTAGAAGATCGCTTTGAAATTTTTGGATGCAAAGAACTCTGAAAGGATTTCTTTTTAATGGTACTATAATTTTCTTTGGGTTGGGTTCCAAACTCCTAAGCAAATGGACTAATTGTTCTTTATCATCTTGGACTTGTTTAAGGATACCTCCGTACCCAAGTTCGGAGGCATCGATCTCAACTATCTTGAAAAGTGCAGGATTCGCAAGTTTTAGACAAGGGATTTCCTTGACTAATTTTTTAATATTTTGAAGCTTGCTTTTGTATGGTTTGAAGTCCATGGGCTTGGTTTTTCTTGAGCCTAGAGTAATGATCTTTACATAATTGGCTAATTTGAGGGATGAAATCTCGACGTAATTTAGGCTTCCTAGGAACCTCTGTAATTGTTTTTTGTCTAGGATTTGGTGGGAATTTATCTCGCAAAGCTATAGATCTTTCTATAGGGATGACTTGGTTTTGGTAAATGTAATGCCCTAAGAATCTAACCTTGGTTTGGAATAACTCCATCTTTTTAAGGAAAGAACTAAACCCTTGTTTTTCATGGTGTGGAAGAAACTCCTAAGATGTTTGAAGTGTTGTTCAATGGATTTGGAAAAGACTAGAACATCATCAATATAGACTATTATGAACTGGCCGTATGGGTTTAGGATGTCGTTCATAATGTTTTGGAATTCACTAGGGGCATTTTTTAAACCAAAGGGCATTACGTTCCATTCATAATGCCCAAATGGTGTGGTGAAAGCCGTTTTGTAACGGTCTTCTTTGTGGATTTGGATTTGCCAATATCCAGACTTGAGGTCAAACTTTGAGAAGATTGTGGCTTGGTAAAGTCTTTGAAGTAATTCTTTTTTATTTGGTATAGGATATCTAATCCATTGTAATGCTTCATTTAGAGGTTTGTAGTTTATGACAAGTCCGGGTGTTCCTCTTTCTATTTCAGCGTTCTTATTAACGTAGAAAGCCGCACAACTCAAGGTGACTTGCTTTTCTTGATTAGATTTTTATTAAGGAGGTCTTGAATTTCTTTTTACAAACTTCTTGTAGTTCTTGGGTCATTTGAATAGGCCTGGCTTTTGTAGGGATATCCTTATCGAAAAGCTTGGTTCATAGGGAAGATGAACAATGTGCCTATGTCGTGCCAAAGGCATCGGAAACTACGAGCGAGTTCCTTCTCAATTTGGGCCTTGGTATTAGAAATTTGTTTTTGAACCGTTCTTTCTTGGAGTTTTTGTTCAATAGTCCTATGGTTGACTTCTTGTTTTAGATATTGTAGATGTTTTTGTTTACTTTGAATTTGACTTATAGTTGTCTGCTCGAAATGGCTCTTGTTTTGAGCGGTCTATTTCTTTTGTTCGGCTTGTTCAAAGAAGCTGGAAATGGACTTGTTTACCTAAGATAGTTGTTGTAATTCCTTGATCCGAAGCAGTGAAAGGTTTTATGAGTTCTAGGAAAGGTTGTCCTAGAATAACTTCGGTGTTAAGGTCTTTTACTAATATGAAAACTTGTTTTAAGCAAACTCCTTGGTTGCGGATGTGAACGTCGATAATTTATAATTTACGTTTAGTCTTGAGCCATTTGCTCCTGTTAATTTTTGAGTTGTCTTTTCAAAATATTGGGTTGGGACTAACCCTTCTTGTATGCATTCATTTGTGCTCTGAGTCAACCAGGGCTATAGTGCTGATCTTATGGGCTGATGATATGACAATAGTAATATTGACATACCATTGTTGGCATTTGACTTTGTTAATAATATCAACAAAATCTTCATTATTGTTTGGTAAAGTTTGTATCTCGTTGTCTTCTTCTTCTTCTAATCCGATTTTTCTTTGAAACTTCTTTAAACTTGCTATATGCGCTTTTATATTTTTATTTCGGTCTTTAGATCATTTGTAGTAGCTTCTAAACTGGCAATTTTAACTTGATCCGGATTTTTGAGAAGAAGTAGGAGTTTTGTCAAACTTCTTATAAATATTCTTTATGTTATAAGGGGTTGCCTTAGTTTGGGGTTTTGTTGATGAGACTGTTGCAAGAGTTCTTGGGCATGTTGGAGGTATAAAGTCTTGGTATGTTTATCTTTGATTTGATCAACAAAGTTGAGGAATTCTTCCGGTTTGTTAAAGGTTTTAAGTCCTGAACTTGATTGTATCATGTTTATAGATTTTGATGATTCGAATCATCACAATTTTTGCAGAAAACTCCTTGGCTACAATTACAAGGAGAAGCCTGTTCATCACTATCACTTGTTTGACTCAATTTGGTTTAACTCATTTTCTTGGGTTTCTGTTTCACTCTCGAAGCTGTTTTGACCCAAATCGGCTAAGAGTTGAATTTTGGTATCATCAGGCATTATGAGTGAGTTGATCTTTTTGCTAGTCTACGTATTTGGCTATGTGGCCTGGTTTACCACAGTTGTAACAACCAGTCTTGGTGTTTTGAGTTGGTCTTGATTTTTGGAAAGTTCTTTTGTAAGGTCTCTGTTTCTTTGGGCTAGATTTATTTTCTAAATTTTTATCCTGGTTCTTTTCTTGTCTTGTACTTACTTGAATATCTATTTTTCTGTTATGCCTATGGCTTTTATGTTTCTTTTGAGCAGTGATCTTTGAATCGAAACCAAAGCATTCACAGAATCCCCTAATTCTTGTTTGTAGGATTTTGATTCTTTTCTAATTTGTTTTCTAAGTTTGATATCGTACATAAGGCTAATCCTTCCTTGTGTACTAGGCTTATGAGATCACCATAGGTGAGGGTTTGATAGGTATTTCCCATTGTTTTCTTCTCTTAATTTTTGTTTGAGTTTTTCGAAAATAAACTGGGTAACCTTGAAGGAATTTTTCTTTCCAACGGGGAGATTTGCATCTTCCTAGTCGGACCTTGGTCATGAATGTGTCTTTATACCATTTGAAATCGTGTAATTTTTTACATTTGAGGTTTGATAATTGTTGGAAGACCTATCCTTGAGTCTTGTGGGATCTCCTAAAAAATACTTGGTTATACTAAAAATTAGAGTGTTTCTGACATCTTCAACTGGTTGGTCTCCTATCATAATTGGTAGACCTTGTTCATTAGTTTGAATGGCATTTAGTATGGATTCTTTTCGGTTGGGTGAGGACATTATCCCACCAACCTTTAAGTTGACTGTAAACCCGAAATGATTATTTACGCTTATGGCTTGATCGGTATGTTCTTGATCCGATGAGCATTGCTCACCATGGTCATTTCTTGGAGTTTGTTAGCGATTATAATCGACATACCATCTATGTTCCATTCATAGATGGTACCACTTTGTAATTTGCTGGGAAAATTCCTTCTTTGTTCAATTTGAAGATCCGGGTATGTTGGTCTTGGATAATAGTTATTGTTCATGTAAGGGCTAGTAATAGTATTTACTGTTCTTGCTCCTCTTCATCACTTGGATGATTGAGAGGAAGCCATTTGTTGGATGTTTGCCACATTGGAAGCGAGCTTCCTTGTGTTTCCTTTTGAGGTGTATCGGGGACAATCAAATTTTGTAATCTTGTGGAAATTTGGCTTACTAGATCTCTGTTTTCTTGAGTATTTAAGTTTTTAAACTCTTGTTTGAAATCGTGAAAGGTTTGAGCAGAGTTGTTGTTGTTGTTGAGGAAGTACTAGCTTGATTTAGAGCGTTGGTTCAATAGGAGTGTCTTTTTGAACTAAGTTCTCTATTCTAATTAGTTGACTTCCTATGGTTTGTAAATATTGGTTTGTGTAATTTGTTTGTTCAATAATTTTCTTGGACCCATGAAACACCTTCAATGGATCTAAAAGGTGTTGCCAAGATTTCCGTGTTGTTAATTTTTAATTTAACATTTGAACCAGGAGGGTGTATTGTCTCTATGGTCTTGTCATCACCAATTTCGGTGTGGTACACCTTCTTCTGGCATTGATGTTTGAAAAGGGATAAGGAATGTTGTTATTACTTGTATAGATGTCTAAATATGTAAAGAACATAACATCTACCTTGATGGTTCTCATTTTGTCATACCAGAGGTTCTTGATTTCTTGTTGTTTTTCTTTCGAGAAGTAGCTAAAAAACCATTCTCTTTTTTCAGCGTTTCGGGTGAATTGAAATCTATTACGAGTTTGGGTTTGTCTATCTCATAGTCTTCTCTTGTTATGACAGCAACTCTTGCTTCGTGTTGCATGTCGGTTTGAGTTGGTGAATTGGTTCATTTGAAGGAGAAGACTTGTTAGCGTTGTTCATAAATTCCTTGGGTGACATTCTGTTAATTTGAGTTTGTAATCCTAGAATATGTAAGGACCTTATTTGTTCTTGTAACCTTTGATTTTCTAAGTGGAGACTTGTTAGAGAACTAGAGGTTGAAGCTCTACTTGGGACTTGGTGAGTTTTCAAACTCTTGAGGATTTGGTTTTATTTGTTTATCTTTCCTCGGAATGTTATAGTAACCATTCCGTCCCGATCTTGGTTTATAGATTCAACGTCTTGTTGGGTTCAACAAGTGACTCGGGCAAGGTGCTGGAGACACCATTTTGTCGAAAACTTAATGTCTTTCGACTCTTGTTTTAGGGTGAAGCTGTTCTTGAATGGACAAAGTCCGTTTCTATGAACGTGGTTTGTCCTTTGATAGTTCTTCTTAGAGCCTTGGGTCTTAAAGTTCTCATGGCCTTATCTTGGATTCTATGGATTATAGCAATTGGTATAGAACCTTGTTTCATCTTGTAACCACTTGTAAGGATGTTAACTTTTAAGGTATCCAGAAGATTTGCATCATTTAAGGATAAGTTTATGTCGGTAACAATTGAAATAAAGCTGGGCCTTTGTGAAGACTTGTTTCTATCATCCCTAGAAGGGAATCATCAAATTGCGGGAACCTTTGATCCACGAGAGCAAGCGGGAGGGCTACGTTGAGCCCTTCCCTGTGCGGGGTTTGATGGCTACTTGTATAAGTCCTATATGGATATAATTAAAATCCTTTTTTAACTTGTTAAGATTTGAAAGGTCTAAGAGTTGGATCTCTTCCATATCCGGAGAGTAATTGATAGTTTGTTCTACGGTCTTGATAGTTTCGGTGAAACTATACCATTCTTGTTTGTAAACTTCTTTGGTTGGGACCTTAGGTAAGGTCCAGTTTTGAAGGGACTGATCAAGGTCACTTGTTAGAACTTCATTACTAATTATTTGACTTGGCGAACTGAAGTCGCCGACTAGTCTCGAAGACATGGTTCTACTAAGTCTACTCATAGTTATCGGAACATATCCCCCTAACTAAGGTATACTTCCATCCACCAAAGGGTGAAGGAGATCTTAGTTGCTAATTAACGCAAACTGGGTCTTACCTCTTGCCCAACGGCCCTAAAAGCCAACTAATACTCGCAACGCAACTCCCAGAGGACTGCCGGAAAGTAAAATAGAGGAAAGATAAACAAATAAAACCAAATCCTGAAGAGTTTGAAAAACTCGCCAAGTCCCAAGTAGAGCTTCAACCTCTAGTTCTCTAACAAGTCTCCACTTAGAAAATCAAAGGTTACAAGAACAAATAAGGTCCTTACATATTCTAGGATTACAAACTCAAATTAACGATAATGTCACCCAAGGAATTTATGAGCAGAGTCTAACAAGTCTTCTCCTTCAAATGAACCCTTCACCAACTCAAACGACATGCAACACGAAGCAAGAGTTTTGTCATGAAGAAGACTATGAGATAGACAAACCCAAACTCGAATAGATTTCAATTCACCCGAAGCAGAAAAAGAGAATGGTTTTTAGCTACTTCTCGAAAGAAAAACAACAAGAAATCAAGAACCTCGGTATGACAAAATGAGAACCATCAAGGTAGATGTTATGTTCTTTACATATTTAGACATCTATACAAGTAATAACAACATTCCTTATCCCTTTTCAAACATCAATGCCGCAGAAGGTGTACCACACCGGAAATTGGTGATGACAAGACCATAGAGACAATACACCCTCCTGGTTCAAATGTTAAATTAAAAATTAACAACACGGAAATCTTGGCAACACCTTTTAGATCCATTGAAGGTGTTTCGATGGGTCCAAGAAAATTATTGAACAAACAAATTACACAAACCAATATTTACAAACCATAGGAAGTCAACTAATTAGAATAGAGAACTTAGTTCAAAAAGACACTCCTATTGAACCAACGTCTCTAAATCAAGCTAGTACTTCCTCAACAACAACAACAACTCTGTTCAAACCTTTCACGATTTCAAACAAGAGTTTAAAAAACTTAAATACTCAAGAAAACAGAGATCTAGTAAGCCAAATTTCCACAAGATTACAAAATTTGATTGTCCCTGATACACCTCAAAAGGAAACACAAGGAAGCTCTGCTTCCAATGTGGCAAACATCCAACAAATGGCTTCCTCTCGAATCATCCGGTGATGAAGAGGAGCAAGAAAGTAAATGCTATTACTAGCCCTTACATGAACAATAACTATTATCCAAGACCAACATACCGGATCTTCAAATTGAACAAAGAAGGAATTTTCCAGGCAAATTACCAAAGTGGTACCATCTATGAATGGAACATAGATGGTATGTCGGATTATAATCGGCTAACAAACTCCAAGAAATGACCATGGTGAGCAATGCTCATCGGATCAAGAACATACCGATCAAGCCATAGCAGAAATAATCATTTCGGGTTTACGAGTCAACTTAAAGGTTGGTGGGATAATGTCTCGCCCAACTGAAAAGAATCCATACTAAATGCCATTCAAACTAATGAACAAGGTCTACCAATTATGATAGGAGACCAACCAGTTGAAGATCGTGAAACACTCTAATTTTTAGTATAACCAAGTATTTTTAGGAGATCCCACAAGACTCAAGGATAGGTCTTCGAACAATTATCAAACCTCAAATGTAAAAAATTACACGATTTCAAATGGTATAAAGACACATTCATGACCAAGGTCTAACTAGGGAAGATGCAAATCTCCCCTGTTGGAAAGAAAAATTCCTTCTTTGGTTACCCAGTTTATTTTCGGAAAAACTTAAACAAAAATTAAGAGAAGAAAACAATGGGGAAATACCTATCAAACCCTCACCTATGGTGATCTCATAAGCCTAGTACACAAGGAAGGATTAGCCTTATGTACGAGATATCAAACTTAGAAAACAAATTAGAAAAGAATCAAAATCCTACAAACAAGAATTAGGGGATTCGGAAGTTTGGTTTCGATTCAAAGATCACGCTCAAAAGAAACATAAAAGCCATAGGCATAACAGGAAAAATAGATATTCAAGTAAGTACAAGACAAGAAAAGAACCGGATAAAAATTTAGAAAATAAATCTAGCCCAAAGAAACAGAGACCTTACAAAAGAACTTTCCAAAAATCAAGACCAACTCAAAACACCAAGCTGGTTGTTACAATGTGTGGTAAACCAGGCACATAGCCAAATCGTAGACTAGCAAAAAGATCAACTCACTCATAATGCCGATGATACCAAAATCCAACTCTTAGCCGATTTGGGTCAAAACAGTTCGAGAGTGAAAGCGAAACCCAAGAAAATGAGTTAAACCAAATTGAGTCAAACGGTGATAGTGATGAACAGGCTTCTCCTTGTAATTGTAGCCAAGGAGTTTTTGCAAAAATTGTGATGATTGAATCATCAAAATCTATAAACATGATACAATCAAGTTCGGGACTTAAAACCTTTAACAAACCGGAAGAATTCCTCAACTTTGTTGATCAAATCAAAGATAAACATACCAAGACTTTATACCTCCAACATGCCCAAGAACTCTTACAACAGTCTCATCAACAAAACCCCAAACTAAGGCAACCCCTTATAACATAAAGAATATTTATAAGAAGTTTGACAAAACTCCTACTTCTTCTCAAAATCCGGATCAAGTTAAAATTGCCAGTTTAGAAGCTACTACAAATGATCTAAAACTGAAATAAAAATATAAAAGCGGACATAGCAAGTTTAAAGAAGTTTCAGCAAAAATCGATTAGAAGAAGAAGAAGACAATAGTATACAAACTTTACCAAACAATAATGAAGATTTTGTTGATATTATTAACAAAGTCAAATGCCAACAATGGTATGTCAATATTACTATTGTCATATCATCACCCATAAGATCGCACTATAGCCCTGGTTGACTCAGGAGCACAAATGAATCGCATACAAGAAGGTTAGTCCCAACCCAATATTTTGAAAAGACAACTCAAAAATTAACGAGGAGCAAATGGCTCAAGACTAAACGTAAATTATAAATTATCGACGTTCACATCGCAACCAAGGAGTTTGCTTAAAACAAGTTTTCATATTAGTAAAAGACCTTAACACTGAAGTTATTCTAGGACAACCTTTCCTAGAACTCATAAAACCTTTCCTTGTTTCGGATCAAGGAATTACAACAACTATCTTAGGTAAACAAGTCCATTTCAGTTCTTTGAACAAGCCGAACAAAAGAAATAGACCTGCTCAAAGCGTAGCCATTTCAGAAGCGGACAACTATAAGTCAAATTCAAAGTAAACAAAAACATCTACAATATCTAAAACAAGAAGTCAACCATAGGACTATTGAACAAAAACTCCAAGAAAGAACGGTTCAAAAACAAATTTCTAATACCAAGGCCCAAATTGAGAAGGAACTGTTCGAGTTTCCGATGCCTTTTGGCACAGACATAGGCACATTGTTCATCTTCCTATGAACCAAGCTTTTGAGATAAGGATATCCCTACAAAAGCCGACCTATTCAAATGACCCAAGAACTACAAGAAGTTTGTAAAAAGAAATTCAAGACCTCCTTAATAAAAATCTAATCGGTAAAAGCAAGTCACCTTGGAGTGTGCGGCTTTCTACGTTAATAAGAACGCTGAAATAGAAAGAGGAACACCGGACTTGTCATAAACTACAAACCTCTAAATGAAGCATTACAATGGATTAGATATCCTATACCAAATAAAAAGAATTACTTCAAAGACTTTACCAAGCCACAATCTTCTCAAAGTTTGACCTCAAGTCCGGATATTGGCAAATCCAAATCCACAAAGAAGACCGTTACAAAACGGCTTTCACCACACCATTTGGGCATTATGAATGGAGCGTAATGCCCTTTGGTTTAAAAAATGCCCCTAGTGAATTCCAAAACATTATGAACGACATCCTAAACCCATACGGCCAGTTCATAATAGTCTATATTGATGATGTTCTAGTCTTTTCCAAATCCATTGAACAACACTTCAAACATCTTAGGAGTTTCTTCCACACCATGAAAAACGGTGGTTTAGTTCTTTCCCGAGAGAAAAGATGGAGTTATTCCAAACCAAGGTTAGATTCTTAGGGCATTACATTTACCAAAACCAAGTCATCCTATAGAAAGATCTATAGCTTTTTGAGATAAATTCCTGACCAAATCCTAGACAAAAAACAATTTAAGAGGTTCCTAGGAAGCCTAAATTAGTCGAGATTTCATCCTCAAATTAGCCAATTATGTAAAGATCTTTACTCTAGGCTCAAGAAAAACCAAGCCCATGGACTTCAAACCATACAAAAGCGATTCAAAATATTAAAAAATTAGTCAAGGAAATCCCTTGTCTAAAACTTGCAGATCTGCACTTTTCAAGATAGTTGAGATCGATGCCTCGAACTTGGATATGAGGTATCCTTAAACAAGTCCAAGATGATAAAGAACAATTAGTCCGGTTTGCTTGGAGTTTGGAACCGACAAAATTATAGTACCATTAAAAAGAAATCCTTTCGTGTAGTTCTTTGCATCCAAAAATTTCAAAGCGATCTTCTAAACAAGAAATTTTTAGTAAGAGTTGATTGCGCATCGACAAAACAAGTTTTGAAAAATGATGTTCAAAATATTGCTTCAAAACAGATTTTTGCAAGATGGCAAGCCCTTTTATCGAGTTTTGATTTTGACATAACTTACATAAAAGGAGAAATGAATTCTATTCTGATTTCTTGACCGTGAATTCTTAGGGTCCTAAAACAATTTCTATTATCATGGCTCCAAAGGGCCCCCAAACCAAGCATAAAATCAAAGGGTTCCTATGCCAAACCTACTTCTTCAAATCAACTAATCAAAATGTCCCCTTCCAAAACAGTAGTTGAAAGTGTTCCCTTCACCCAAGTCGTGGCTAGTCAGTCCACTCAAATAGTTCCTAACACAAGGTCATCTCATGACTCTCTAGACCAAGCTCCTCCACAACAGTGTCCAAACCAGTTTCTTCCCAAAACTTACCCAAGAGTCAATATATCCTCAAACAAGCCCATCAAGACATTTTTGCCCTTGATGACCAGTTCACTAAAGGTTGCAACACGCCTTTGGAAGTAGCAAGAAGGGCTTTTTCCAAGGTTGGGATTTCTATTCCCCAAATAGTTCAAAAAGTCAAGAATTCTATGAGTTCATCCTAGTTGATACGGATTCTATAACGTATCAAACAAAATTCGACAAAATTGATCCTAGTTGGTTACCCATACTTGAAACCATTTTACAAATTATCGAGTTCAAAAGATTGGGGTACACATCCCCTCTCTACAAAGAGGTTCTCTCAAAACTACCGCCCAGGAATACCACTATTTTGACTACATGGATGCTTGGCACCATGCTTTCTGTTCAAAATATAAGAACCAACATTCCTGGTTCTTTTGTTTCGACTTCAAGTTCTCACCCAATTCCAAATTGGTTCCCTCGTTGGTGGGCCGCCTTTGGGCCAATTAGTGACATTTTGCCGGATCAAGTGTTCGATGCTTTAAGCATTTATTGCCAAGACACCGAACAAATCTCGAACAACCGGATCTCCGAGGTTCTTCATCCATTGCCGTCGGCTTGGATTGTTTATTGGGAGTATGCAATTGGACAATCCAAGGCCCCGATTGCTCTACCCCTTTTCTACAAAGAAACTTGAGTCAAGTGGTGGGACAAGTGTGATCTCGAGAAGGTGTACCCCGAGGCCCTTACTCAATCCCTCACAAAAGCCAAAACTCAAGCGCCCTCATGAAGGATCGGACAAATCCGATGTGATGACGCCTCAAGCAAAAGCCAAACAAGCCGAGATCGAGGCCACCGGTGCGCCCTCGACATCGAAGAAGAAAAAGAAGAAACCAGTTCAAGTGTTGGGTCCATTGACCCCACCTCCATGAAGGTCAATATGCCCAAGATCCAAATGATGGGCTGGACCTCATCGCCAACAGTTCTCTTCAACAAGGTCCACGGAAGGTCCTAAGCCAAACATCAAAAGAGTGGGCCTTTAAGCCCATGGGTTAGTCTCCAAACCACGATATTGGAGAATCGTCACCATGACGACATCATAAAAATGGCTCGACAAATGACACGTGGTGTATCAAAAGTCGTGTCCCAGTCACTATCTCGGTCCTAGATAGTCAAGCCATCATGGGCCCATTCAAATACGGTGAACCATCTAAACCAAACCAATGAGGAAAACGTGTTTCGACACGTGGAATGCCTCGGTGCGGTTTTTGAAGCTTTTTCAAAGATTCCAAGTTCTACCAACATAGTGGTGAATAGTAAAATTGACTTTTTTTTGTAGCACTACGGACCAAAAATCGCTTTGGCGCCTCGCCTCCAAAGTCAAGACTCGGGCCCACGCCCACATGCTTCTACGCTCTACCAAAGATGCCTTCAAGATAAGATTTGCTTTCGGTGGAAAAGTAAAGGGATCAAAGCCTCCAAAGCTCTATAAGACCCCTCTTCTTCTCCATAGAGGAGGAGGAGAATCTCGAAGAGAAAATAGAAAGCACGCAGACATTCTTGTAGCTCACTCTTCAAGTTCTTACACCAAGTTACTTCAAGCATTTTTAATTTTATTTCTTCAAGTGTAACTTCAAGTTTATTTCATCAAGTGTTCTTCAGGCCGTAACTAAGTTCCATCAAGTGTTCGTCAATCAGAATCGCAAGTTTAAGCCTTTATCTCAGGCTTCAAGTTTCCTTCAAGTAAACCCGTAAGTGAATAGTTATCTTCAAGCTTTCTTCAAGAGTCCTGTATATCAAGAGTGTAATTCAAATTCTCCAAGTAATATAAAATTCAAGATTTTATCTTTTATCTTCAAATATTGGCGCTCGCCTTCTCAACTGCAATGAAGGCTACGCAAAGCGGTAGACCGCCGAGGTTACCCCTCCGAGTGCCACGACCGGCCCAAATTAAGGGCAGCAGACTGCTAAGCACACACAAGTTTTATTTCGACCTCTTTCAAGTTTTCACTTGCATATTTATTTCATTACTGCATATTTTATTTGGTATCTGAGAAACCTACTATATATATATATATATATATATATATATATATATATATATATATATATATGAAAAAAGTTCTTTATGGAAGTGTGCGCCTTGCACCTAGACATAGAGGGGGTGAAATAACCATCCTTGCCCCCATTAATGGCGATAATGAACGCCCTGTTGATGCCACCACATGCTCTCCCATTGGTCCTCGTGTATGCCCAGGAGCCACACTCCCCCACAAAGAACTCTTGCTCAGATAGCCCAGATATATATCTGAGCCAAACTTGCGCCCTTAATTGTACATTTGTATTTGCCCTTGAAGGCTTAATAGAAAAAAAAGGGGGAAATGTAGCAACGCCTACCCTCTTCCACCTTAAACTCACACCGCAAATCTTAACGGTTGAATATATTTATTTGAATCGTAATCATTCATCAATATAACCTGCTACTGGCTATCAAGGTTAAGTAGAAAGCTAGTCACCTTCTTCCTCGTCCTCTTCTTCCTATTCTTCTTCTTCTTCTTTGAGAAAGGCCATCTCGCTCTCACTCCATCCCACCCTCTCTGGTACCAATCCCACCCCAACCCTTGTTCTTCCCGGCTGTCATAGGTCTCGATCTCCCATTTCTGGTGTTGCAAACCTAACCCCCGGCCCCTACACCCTAATCTTTCACCCCCTCGTCTCCACCATCGAAAGTGGACTTTCGTGTGAGGGGGTTGCAAGTAGAAGCACGATTGAGACAGTGGGAGCACCTAAAGGCGTTTTGCGCCACAACTCACAAATTTTCGAGGCCTTCCCAGTATATTCCATCCATCTGAATCCGGCGAGTGAAATGAAACAAATTTAGATCCCGCGAGATCAAGATGTTGATGTCAAAAACCAAAGCAGCAAGCAAACAACCATGCTTCTCTCCAAGAAGTCCATCGCTCAGGGAGTGCCTAGTCAGGCATTCAACGGTTGTGTTTACTGGGCAGTGCCAGGATGCGCGTAGGCACATATCCCGGCTTGGGCTACTCAACCCAGCCATTGAATGAAAAATTTACGATGAATTAGAAAAATAAAACAAAAAAAACATGGAACTAAGTACTGAAAAAATGAAATTCAATTTTGAAAGCGACCTAAGACCGTTTTGAATATATGACTGGTTGGTAGCTTAAAACAAAACATTGACTTTTCAAATAGGAAGGGTTCTCTCCTCTTCTAATGAAAAGGACTGTGTTGCTTTCCAAAATATGAAATCATTCCTCAGCACTGTGTTCCTCTATACCGCTTGTACAGAGAACTTTTCGTTCAATGATATTTTTCTGAATTCTTTTGTTTGAGAAAGATTGGCACACCATCTGTGTACTGTAAATTAACACCCGTTGTGTCTATTTCTCTTCCGACTTTTTGAAATGACCCTCTTGCCCCTCATGTATAATGCTTCATTTCGGTGTCGCCCAACCTCTTTCTTTTTGTTTTTAGAAAAACATAAAGAACCCTTAAAGACAGTGTGGCTCTTGCACCCAGTCACAACGGGGCACCAAATGACTACCCCATCCCATCAATTTTCAGATCAGGATCGTCTCCAGGGAGCAGGGAACATCCAGGGCGCTGCCAACTGTTAGGCTGTGCCGCACACATCCCTAGGCATGCGCCGAGATGTGTGCGGCATAACTCAACCGTTAGATGCCCCCTGGGCGCACGCCTCCCTGGAGACGAACTAAATTCTCAAGTTTCCCTATCCTACACTTTTCGCCAATAGATAGGAGACAAGTGTGCTTATCATATAACGCCCATATCATATAATCAATTATCTAAGTATTCCATCATGTGGAGGTAGATTGATATAAGAAAGTGAGGAGTCAATGCTGAAGAGCACAATGTTAGTTAAAAACCAACATCAAAAGGACACATGTATTGATGATAGCCGTTCTAAGTTGCTAGCTTGCTGCTTTGCAGTAGTGTGTGATTCATGTATTCACCACCTTCACCCCCATCATAAAAAGGAGAAAAAATTCCAATTCAACTCTGGATTCATGGAAGGGAGGACCCGAATGGGTGTTACTTTATAAACTAAAGCCAGCCAGGCTTAGCATTATCAATTACTGCTCGTTTAGAAGTGGTTGGGATACTTATTCTTTTAATCCTGTCCAACCAAGGATTAAAAACGTGGAATCAGTATCCGGTCCTGCCAGTCGATTCTGATCCGATCCGGACTAGTGAAGAGTCGGTCAGAATCAGTCTCAATAAGTCTTAAGCTTGAGCTATAATCTTGGAATGCATTTTAGGTCAATAATTTATTCTAAAAAATCATACCAAATGCTCAAACATAGGAAGGACGAATAGACTCAAATGAGCACCCGCGTACCCCATAAAATGAAAAAATCCACTCCTATTGGATGCCCTTCTGCGTGTTCTCATTGCCCCACGCATTAGTACTGGGACCATGCAGTCTAGCAGCGATCCCCTCCCTTAATTTGTCATCTCATTTTCTAAATATTTTGTGGGTCCTGGGCACCCACACCTTGAAGATCTCAATCATAAATCGTGATTAAAGAGAATGAACAATACAAACATATTTTGAAAGTGTTTTCGAATCATTTAGGGGACTTTTTGAAATTAAGACTATGTTTAGTATGGTTTCTTCAAATGCATTATCTATGTAGAACGCATACGCCAAAAGGGGTGGTTGGAAAATTGATTTTGATCAATAGATTGATGCCTTGTTTTCCCTTTTAGATGGATGTCTTCTTCGATCTTTCACATCACGATCTATATAGGCCTTCATTGAATATTTTCATGTTTTACATTTTTATCTTCTTTGATGAAACATTTTCACAAATTCTCCAATTTGTTGGTTTGATTCAATTGCTTAATCATGGGGAGTTGAGTTAGAAGATGAAATTAAAATGAGCGTGCTAATGCTAGCTTAATGCGGGCATGGATCCACCCTTTCATAATATAAAGTGCAAGGCATCTTTTTTTTACTAATGATAAAGTGGGGAAAGAGAACGCCATCCGGTTGTGCAGTGCATGCCGCCCCAGCACCCTGACAAAGGGGTGTGCGAAATGATCGTTGTATCCTCTGTAACCTCGGAAATAACTAGAGGTGCGACGGTAATTTTGCGCACCCCTGTGTCAGGACACAGGGCGGCGTGTCTGGCGCGACTGGGTGACGTTCTTTCTCCCTATAAAGAGCAATTTGGAATACCATTTCCTTCGAAATGTAACTTCTGATTGTGTATAAAATATGGGTGAGGGATCACTTACAGTCTTGCACTACACGAATTTTATGGGGTTGAATGGGACACAATCATAAGTCTGTGGGTATTTTGGATATTTTATATATGGGGTGATGTTCTCTGTGCTACAGCGCAGCCTGCGCCCAGGCACATGGAGGTGGGCGCAATGACGACCCTTCTCCCTGCATAGGCTGCGTGAATATACTTAAATACATAGTAGTTTCTTACCAAAAAAAAAGAAAAAGAATTATGCACAGTTGTGATTAGTGTAATATAAGTATGCATGAATACACTTAAATACATGAGATGCAACCACGATATTGGAGGATACGTGAGTTAACTAGGCTCTAAAATTTCACACTTGGCTGATCCATATATGGCACATTGTAGCTGGGTGGGTATGTTTGGTTGCGTAAATCCACATATGGTAATTTGTGGTATCATGATTCTCAATTATTACAAGTATTTGATTGTGTGATTCCACAAAATTAAGAAAACCACCTAATTTCATAGTACATTTAAATAACATGATTCAACCCGGAAGCAACATTATTAATAAAATATTTTATTAACAAATAAAACACTAATATTTAATTAAATAAAACAGTAATAGTTAACAAAATAAAATCTTATATTTTATTAAATAAAATACCATTTTTAGTTAAATATTATGCTTATATTTTTTAAATAAAACAATAATAATCAATTAAATAAAAAAAGCTAATGTTTAATACAGGCTCCAACAAATTTATGTAACCAAACACACCCTCATAATTTCTATTTCATTGAAATAAGGTGCAAAAATCAAACCAAACAATTTTTGAAATAGAAATCACCCCCCAAATTGAAATATAAATCATACCAAATTAGACCCTAGCCATTGACTATTGGTTTTTGCTTATTTGGTTAACTATTGGATAAATAAGTTATAGATGCTTAATTGGTTTGAAAAAAGATTCCAACATTGATAGTGTAGAGATGCTTTCCCATGTCCTCTCAATTCTTGATCATGTGGGTTGTACACTGACTCTTTCTCTCCTCCATGATCATGTGGATCTCGACGCCTTGTACTGGACGAAACCGATTCATGTGTTGTGATTGGTATAAGATATGCTATTCCTCCACGACACACACACACTGTCAATGTTGAGAAACCTTCTCTCATTTAAAATTTGGGGGGAGAAGTTATTTGATCCACCAAGGCTACAATAGCACCTATGTGTCTATCTCTCTCCTCTTCACATGAAATACATGATTTCTTGTTGGATTTTGTTGTTTCTAATATTAACAATTCAAAATTTGTTTGGCTTTTTTCTTGGGTGCGTCTTTTGGAGATATCCCTTGGTTGTGTCTCTTCCTTTACTATATAAGGAGATGATGTCTTACCTTATTCTTCAACATTTTTGAAAGCAATTTCAACTTCTACTTTCTTCTCCATTGTAGTCTATCAATGACAATGAGTTACTGAGTATAGCCTTATGGACTCTCTACGTAATCACATTTGGTACTGCAACCTATGTGATTTGAGAGTTGTTTTATCTTGGAGGTATAGGTGCATGATCAACCCGGATTGCAGAATTGGGGCATCTAAAAACCTTAAAGAGAGCATCGCTTGGTGCGACTCAACTCTATCATTTACTGTTCGGGTATCACAAGAGGGCGTGTTTTAGTGTACTTTTTCTATAAGCATATTTCGGTGTCATACTACTTGCCATACTAATCAAATAAGTTTTTTCTTTGGTAAGAAGATAAGTTTTATATTTACTGCTCATATTATATTTCTAGTCTTATACTTTCTGCCCATCTTTTATACCCTTCTATGTACAATATCATTTGGTCGCACCTTGTTGGTGTGCTCCCCCAAGCTGCTTGCTTAAAAACCCCTCTTAAAAATTAGGGAAATTTATGAAACACCCCCTGAAAATGGGTTGAAACTCGGATCACCCCCTGATATTTGAACATACTCAGATCACCCCCTCTACACTAACGGTGTTAGTCTGCTGTTAGTTATTGACGTTAAACGACTATTTTACCCTTGTACTAAATCATTATAATCAAATTTACAATACTACCCTTTCCTTCATCTTCAACCTAAAATGCCCACTTTCACCCATTTCTTCCTCCTCTCCCCGTAATCCTCACTTCGCAACTCCGACCTCACCATTGCAATTTCGCCGGAGTTTTTTGCAACTCGGGGGATTCGTAATAAGCATTGAACTGGGTAACAAAAATCTGGTTGATGTTCTTCCCGTCGATTTGCTTTAGCAGCTTCAATCCTTGCAAAAAATGGATCTCAGATCGAAATTCAAGAATGGAACCATTGTAGATGGTTTGAGGAATTGCAACAATTTTGTCAAAAATCACAGAAATGTCGTCTCTGAGTTTGATCGACTAGAGCAAAAATCAGTTTTTCGGAGAGATACCGTCGATTATCGAACTTCAGAATCTCAAATAGATCAAGAAATTCCAAGAATGATAGAGAATCATACCTGGAATCGGGCAGATTTGCAGAAATTTTGATTGATCTCAGTGATCGTTCTCTTCGATTGTTAAATAACAAAGAAAAAAAAAACAAATAATTGCAGAAACAAATCTGAGATTGAGAAAAAGAGAGATTTCGGGGGAGGGATTTTAGAAGAAAAAAATCAAGGAAAGAGAGAGAAAAATCAGAGAAGGTGAGAAATCTTAGTATTTTCAAATTGGTCGACGACCCATTATGTATTTTCAAATCTTAAAACCCAACATGTAGTATTTTCAAATTGGTCGATTTAGGGCTAGAGAGAGTCGCCGGCAGAGTGGTCGAACACCACCTCTGTGTTTTTCTTGCAATCGAAACAGTACTCAAAGAGTTTCTAAAAGTTTGTTTCAAGGGTTGGATTCGGTTCCACTAACCGAGAACCCCAAACAGAAAGAGAGATTCCTTAAATCTTAAAGCCCTATGAGTTTTTTTCCCCAGAATCATTCTCTGCTGTGAGATTTTGCACCATAACCAAGCTTGAAACTGTATTCACCATCAGGTTAGGGTTGCAGGAGTTGAATGTCCCTTTTCACATATTAATTGAGTTGATTGATGGTTGCATTCAAAAGAGCTTGAAATTTCGACAATTGTCTCAAATTCTCAGATCCAACTGTGCCTTGTTGAAGGAGTTTTATGCGATTGGAGTTCTTCTCCTTCCGCTGGCTTTGTTCCTGGCTGAAGGTTGAAAACAATCTTCATGGATTTTGTTTAAAGCCTAGATTTCTGTTTTTTTCTTTTTTTTTTTTTCTTCCTTCTCTCTGTTTTCTCTCTCCCAGAACGAAGAAGCAAATCAGAAGAATTGGGGAAGAAGGAGGAGAGGGAATATTCCCTCTCCAATTCTTTATTTTATTTAAGAAAAAAAAAAAAGAATAAATAGTAATTACACTCTCAAGGGTAGTTTAGGGTTTTCAAAAAATTTAACTAGTTGATTTCATCAGTTAACTAACGGTAGGGTTGAATCTGAGTATTGGGCTCTATTCCAGGGGGTGATCTGAGTATTTTCAAATTTCAGAGGGTGATCCGAGTTTCGACCCATTTTCAGGGGGTGCTTCGTAAATTTCCCTAAAAATTATAATATATAAATATAAGTACATATCGTCATAGTCCTGAAAATCAGGTTATTAAATTAGGACCTGGTTTTCGTTAAGTCACTATGAAGAGGAATCCCTTGACTATGGCTTTTGGTTGGGCAAGAGAGGGTATCACACAATGGTGTGGGGGTATGTACATGTTCGACTATTCGTAAATAGAGAGATGTTTTAGGACCTGAGAACGTGGCTGAACTCTTCTCGAGTGTAGAAGGAAACTTTCTCCATTAAATTAAGTTTTTTTTTTTTTGGGTATAGGATCTCAAGAACCATCTCTCCTCTTTCTTACAAAGATGTATTGATTCGATTTGTGCCTTTGTGGGCAAGAAAGAGATTTTTTTGTTTTTTTGGTACAGGAAGTACCACCATCAACGCTTGAATTTATGGCTGTTGAATGGAAATTCAATGTGAGAATTGTTGAAGGACAAAAAGGGACACTAATGAAAGAGAGGCAAAGGATGCAAATTCCGTGGCCAATTGGAGGGGAAAGTAAGTGTAGCAAAGTTGAGAGTGGAAGAGGAATCGATTTACAAATTAAGCCAAGTTGCTGCCGTCTCATTCCAGATTGTAGAGGCTTGATGTTGGCGTTTCATTTGAATAAACTACTTGTTGGGGTTTCAAGCGAGAGTAATAGTTCCACATCAGATGTGAATAACCCGATGTGAAGGGTTATAAGGACTTGGGAACTCTTTTTTTATTGGCTAGTTTTTAATGATGAATTCCACCCCAAGTCCTTAACACTACTTCTCAACTACTTCTGGAGAGAGAGAGAGAGAGCGAGTTACTGGAATCAGTATCGATCAATATTGACAGTGATCGATATGATACAACATGCAGTCTGAATTTATGATGACATAGGACTCCAATCACAGCGCTGAGGGGATTCTTCCTTCTCCATGAGTAATGGAAAACTTTGTTCAAAAATTAAATATGCATGACACATGCATTTATCGAGTTTTCTTCAACCCACTCTGTTAATTGTTACATTTGTGAGATATGCATTATTATGTGGAGAGGGATAATTTTGGTAAGGAATACTAACCGATCACGCAGTGTAGCGTGTACTTGTGCCTAGACACGCGTGTGAAATGACCAGCGCACCCCTTGAAAAGGCAAACAGGTCTAGGGGTGTGTCGATCATTTCGCACATGGCTGTGTCTGGGCGCAGATGCGCGACCAATTAGCAATCCTTTTTTCCATAAATATATAAAGTTTAAATTAGTAAACTGGGGCTGGAAATGAAAATCGTAGTACTACTTTTTGGGCTAGCTATATCAGGCCTCTAGCATAGTTGGCAAGGCGGCAAAGCAACCCAAGGCGTTGGAGGGTTGTCTAAGCGCTTAGAAGACAAGACGCCCGCCTAGGCAACCAAGGCGTCCCCAAGTGTTATTTTTTATTTTCTCCTTTTCTAACATTATTTAGTATATATATGCCACAATATTTTAGTATGATACAATATATACCTTATATCATAAAAAATAAACATTAAGCCTTTTCAAGTTATCAAAAATCATCATTAAGTCACATTAAGTCTTTTACCAAAAAAAGTCACATCAAGTCATCAAAAATCAACATAGAACTAGAAAACAACAGAACTGAAGAAGCAAACTATTGGAAATTTGAAATAATCAAACATACATTTGGTTTATACTAGACTAACATTTGGTTTATATTGTTCTTAAAAAATATGATCTTATCTATAAGTAATTAAATTATTCCCGTTTTAGAGAAAAGTTCTTGTTCTCTAAGAAGTTTGACTAGTCAAATGATTTTATTTTTACATGAGACTTTTAGTATTAGGTAGAGCATAAAACTAACTTTCCAACAAATCCAAAATTGCTTAAATCTGATTTATCTTGAAGAAGTTATGTTCTAGTCAAACCTTATTTGGTATGCGCAAATACTGTCAAAATTGCTCTGATTGAAAATATTTTTTAGATCAAAACAAATGAATATTTTACCGCACTTTTGATTTTTAGCAATGTTTTACTATATTAAAATTTATAGAATTTTTAGATTTGAGAAAAGCCCAGCATTAGAAAATTAAAAGTTTTACCTACCGTCGAAAATCCAGTTTTTGTTCTTGAACTAGAGGATTGACTTTTTTTCCTTTTGGAATTTAATTTTTTAACTATTTTTATTGGATTCAAATAAAGGGAATTTTGCTTCTTTATGAATAATATCTTAAATTAATGAAATACCAAATATAAAACATTTGCCTGGGAGGCGTTTAGGCGAAGGCTTGATGACTATGGCCTTTAATTGGGCCAGATTCTTAGTTATATACTTTTGACCAACCATTTGCCACCATTCATAACCAATCTCAAACCATGTATTGAATATTCCCTTGTCTATTCAATGATAGCGAAAGTTTTCTGCCTAAAAAAGGGCGTATGTAGTGCAGAGTCTCCCGCTATAACCGGGTTTAAGGAGGGATATAATGTACGTAGATCGGAACCTCTCCATCTACTTGGACGTTCAACTCCTTTCCAACCACCCATCCAACGGTTGGGAGGATTTGAACACGCATCCCAACACCTGGGGATGCATGTCCAAATCTTTCCCAGCATTAGCTGGGTGATTAGAGAGGATCTTTCCCCTAATATACGCAGCTTTACCCATGCATTCATAGAGATACTGTTTTAGTTACTCTCCCTCTCCTCCCTATTCGGCTATTCTATGGTCAAAGATGTCCCTCTCATTGCTTTCAAATCCCGATGCCCATCCTAAAGTTGTATTTTGATGACCATCCCTCAAAGAGTGGCGATGATTCGCTCTCGATCAAAAGTAAAAAACTACCCGATCTTACCCCAATATTAGAAAACAATTTGACAATCATAAACGGATAAAAATCCTCTCAAATTCGTTGATCGCTGAATGCGGTACAGTTCGGGATTGAGACTGCCATGTAATAGAGAAGGAACAAAGAGAATACTTCCCTGAATACCTACACGTGAGATCAAATGCTTTTCATTTTTTTCAATATAATCCTTGGAGAATGCCAATTGGCAATTCTATGCAAAAAGGGCTAATCTTCATGTCACCATAGTTGGTTACATGCAAGCATTCACTATCTATAAGGCATATAAAGTACAAAATATCATAAAACAAAACATCACTATGATGTTGATACAAGGCTGATATATTCTTTGTTAAAATTAAAACCGAACAAATGCACATCAGAATCCACAGTTACACAATACCTTTCCACCCTCGCCATTATTATGATCATTGGTTAGTGACAGGTTCATGTAAAGTGTACATGATTACATAAAAGATTAAAAAAAGGAACATGGATCATGGTTCAGAGTCAATCACATGTTTATTTTGTTTCCATGAATACTCCTCCCCTTGCGACCAGACACATGGGGGTAGGTGCAATGACCACCCTGGCCCCTTGAGTGGCAAGCCCATGTGTCTGGGCATAGCCTGCGTTGCGGCACAGAGAACATGAGCCCCTGGTAAAAATAAGACAACTGGTTGCCTACGTGCAGAGGAACCGAACACATAAAATATGGGGGAAATCCTAGAGCCCATTCCCAGAAATGCAAGATACTCAGCTCGTTCTACCTCTTGTGTGGGCAAACTTATTGAATTAGATTCCAATCACACTGCTAGAAATTCATCACATTTAGCAAAATTTTTGAAGGAAAAATTATCTTTTTGCCATCAGGGTTTTTATACTTCTCTCATGAAAATTATTTTAATTATGGCGCCTGGGCCTCTAGAGCCTCCACATGCAAGGTGGCCAATGGGAAAACAAGGGAAAGCATCGACTTGGCTGGAATTTCTGCCTTTCCATAGGGGCAAGGCAGTACTGTATCTAGGCGCAGTAACCAGAATGGGCATGTGATCAAGTAACGTTCTTATTCCCTTTAGTTATTTTCTATGAGAAGTTTTCTCATGTAGGATACCCCGATGACTCAAAGAACCCTTGCCTAATTTTGAATAACCTTTTTGAGAATTTGGATCCTCTACTACCGAGCTGCCCGACAGGACCGTGCTGCCCTGACACGGGGCTGCGCACAATATCCGCCTTACCCCTGCCCAAACGCCTTGCCCAAGTGGGGGTAAGACGATAATTACACGCAACCCTGTGTCTGGGCAGCACGGTCCTACCGGGCAGCTCGGCAGTAGAGGATCTGGATCCTTTTTTGAACCCATTATTGGAAGCATAGACGTCTTTTAAAGGACCCCATCACATCATGAATATTTATATGTAGGAACTACTTTACTCAGTACTCTGAGTTCAAGGTATGGAGTACTATCGATACTATTTTTTTTAATAGTGATATCAGACAAATCATACATAATCTCAAAAGGTTAATCGACTTTTAGGGCTGTGGAATAGTGGATATAAGTATGGACACTATTATAGATCATCAGTGATATCAATACCGATACTTATTGGTTATATCATACCATGTCAGATTGCTAACTAATGGATGCCTATAATTATGGGTGTCAAAACCTTGCCTGAACTGGTAAAACTGATCAAAATCAACCGAAGAACTTGGATTGAACCAAAGCGATCTTTATCCGATTGATTTTGGACTGGGTATGATGGGATTGACTAAAAACCAGACCGAAAATTTGTAGGTAGAACCAAATGAAACTGATAAAATTGTTCTAAACCAATTGATATCTAGACCGAAAATCGAACCAACTAAAACCAATAAAAAACTATTGAGTATGAAGTTATGAATAGGTGAATTGATTATCCATTGATTTCAATATTAATGAAAAGATTTCTAGTTGTAAGGGAAATTGTTACAAATCAATGAGTATGAGGTTTTGAATAAGAAAATTGATTTGTAATAATGCTTCCTTTGATCTCCTTGTTCACCATACAAAATTAGTTGGGCAGTTAAATGAATGACTAATAATATGGTTCATTTTGCGATTTCAATATAAGTTATCTTCTCACTGATTTTTATGTATTGATTTACAATGGTAGGCAATTATTGGATTTGTAACAATGATTTCGCTACATGCATATTCTATTTATCCATTGATTTCAATATTAATTATCTTTCTTTTACATGTATTTCTCTTTGTTCCGTTTCCAACATGAACACATCAAATAATTTTCCCTGTTCTTGGTTGCATATTTGTTTGATTTGGGGAAGATGATTTAAAGTGTTTTTATCGAATCTTTCCTCACTATAGGTTATGAATGTAAGATTTCATTGTGGTGTAAGTTTGAACAATCAATCTAAACTGATATTAATTTGATATTGAAAAACCGAAATCATAGTAGACCGAAAACCAACCGAAAATCGAAGTTGCTTAAAGGTTTGGTTTTGGTCTCATTCATTCGTGGACAGACTTCGATTCAGCCCCACCAAAACCGATCTGAACTGACCATTTGACACCCCTACCTAAAACTAGGGGCGTCAAAACCTATTATTGGTGAAGCCTGATTTCGGTCCAGAAAGTGGTTCAAGTATTTTTGAAGGGCCATTCCGGCCTCGAAACGAGCTCGGATGGCCTAAAAACTGCGTACATCACCACCAATCGTAAGTTTTTCTAGGGGCATTTCTGTACTTAATGGGTTAGGGCTTTTCTTTATAATGCTCTTTTCTTTGGGAGAGCAAGAGGTTGAGGGTTTATAACATTTCAGAAATAATGAAATTTGTTATGTTGGTCGGCCGTGGATGTAGCTTCCCATCTTGGGGGTGAAGCACATAAATCCTCTATGTTATGTGTTTGTGTGTTGCTTTTTCTCTTTCATTTTTTTGCTTTCTTTTGCAAATCGCCACTTCTGGGCATTGTTTCTTAACAATACTTAGCACGAATCGGTGAAATTGGAAAGAACCGATCCGATATAGCCTGAACCAAACTGATCCGTATTGGATCGGCTTTGGGTTGGGGTATTGCACACTTGAAACCAAATCGAAATGTCCTGAATCGAAACTAAACTGGGTAAAAAACACGGGTCAAAAACCAAACCAATAAAAGCCTATATCAACCCAAAACATATAATTGTATTTTTGTCCAGTCTCAAACCGATACAAAACCGACACCAACATGATTAGAAAAATCAATTAAAACTCGAAATCAAACCGAAGCTTTACTTATTTATTTGGTTTTTGGACGATTGACATCCTTTGAGAAACCATATGTGAAATAGGATCATTATCCTCTCCGGTTCCCTGCTCGGAACAATTGTTCGATTCGTCTCATAGGGGGCCGGACAACCTAACCCCCTACCCGAGTGAGGTTAAGTCGTTATTTCCGCCTCCCATAAGAGGAACTTGATAGCTATACCAGGCAGGGACCTGGACTGGAAAAAAACTCGTGTGAAATATTATATACCATGTTAGACAATCCTTTACACAAAAAAACAAAAAAGAAAAGAAAGAAAGCACCCAACACCTGGATCTTTATCGCCCCTAGTACTGGGGCGCTGCTGTGCGCATCGTGCGGCGCAACAGTAGCCATGTGCTCACGCTAGGGCCCGCTGTGCACACATGGCCGCTGCTGTGCCACACGATGCGCATAAAAGCGCCCCCAGTACTAGGGGCGATAATTTTCCCCCAACACTCACCCCCCACCCGAATTTTTTTCGTCTACGGTTCTCTAATTGGTGCGGTTCCCTAGTCCCTCTCACAAGAGGAGGGGGACCCCACCTGGGCAGAGCCTTCGGTCAGGTGCCCCTGGTGGGTCCCATCCCCCTCTTCTGAGAGGGACTAGGGAACCGCACTGGTCAGGGAACCGTAGATGAAAAAAATTCAGATCGTTATCGTCTACGGTTCCCTAACCGGTGCGATTTCCTAGTGCCTCTCACAAGGGGGATGGGACCCACCCGGGGAACCTGCCCGAACACCCAACCCCCCACCCCCCCCCCTCCCCCCTCCCCCCTCCCCTAAAAAAACAAAAAACACAAAAAATATCCCTGGATCGAGGAACACAATTCCAACGATTTGATTGGAAAATGCAGTTCCTGAATTCTTGGTTTCTATTTTTTTATTCTTATATTTAAGGGTTGCATTGATGATGTCATGTATCGGTAACGTTCCAATGTATCACGAGGGAGGAGTCAATGTCAGTCCAGCTTTCGAGAGATGGTGAGGCTAACCAGAAGATACTATTTTATTTCTTATGACGATTTCTCATCACAATTTATCACGATTAATTGAACATCACCACGCTCTTTGACTAAAAACAGTGTTATATGACACTTGCTGCACACTGCATTTTTTTTTTGGATAAATTTTTTTTCACCGATAGATGACGGTTCACCCACCATCTTGGGGTTCACAAATTCCTCCTAAGGTTTTTGTATATTCCAAAATTCCCTTGTGATGCCCATTATGATCCTCTCCCACCCCTCAGTGAATGAGATCCCTTTCAGTATGGGAGGAGGAAAATTCGATCCTTCTTTTTTTGTTTTGAGAAAACTTTTCTGTGGGGGGAAGATATCGCCCACGCCAATTACAAAATTTTTTTGGGTGTGGGGAATTGGTCTGCTCCGTATGAAAAGTAAAAATAGTGCCCCCATGAAGCTCCTGCACACACTCTGCGTAGGGGCCACTCTCCCCGCACAGAGAATGTTTTTATTTTTTGGAAAAAAGAACTTTATCTGGAAGTGTGGCCTATGCCAATGCTCTCATGAGTCTATCTCTTTTTTTCCCATGTAAAAAAGACATCTCTACCTCTTATTTTGGGGAGTAGAGAGATAGACACATGGAGTGCTGACGTAGGCCGGACTCTTAGATAGAGAATCGCTTCCCTTTTTTATTTTTTTTTGGTGGATCGAGTCTTTTGCCACGGTGAAGGAGAATCCCTTGACTGAGACCTTCAAATCGGCGGGAGAAGGTATCACACACAAAAGGAAGGGTATTATTGACTTCTTCCAATAAGGGGATGTTTTAGGATCGTAGGATGGTGGTTGAACCCTACCCTACAGAAGTAAAAAAATCTGCTTATTTTATTTAATTTTTTTTTGGGGGAGGCGGGGGGAGAGGGGATTCCTAAACTAGATAAGGAACGGGAGGTCTCATACTTGAAACCTCCTAGGGCTAGCTCAAGTGCACTAGCCTCAAGCCAACGGCGCTAGTAGCTATCCTCTTTTTTTGGCGTTATTTGCAATTTGCAATTTAGATAAAAAGAGAAGGATTACACTCCAAGATTATATTTAGGAAGAAAGCATTTCTCGATCTGGTAGTGGCTGCTGTCACGATAGAGCATTGACCTAAGTCCTAGGGTGAGGTCGCTTTGTTCTACTTTGCCCCACAATCAGATCGATGCTTGACATCCTGTAATTACCTTGTCCCCACCCCACCCCTTGGCGCCCTCTCTTGGAGTTGGGACACCACCCCTGACTGTCCTCTTAGATTGGCATCCTAGTGACCTATGGGTCCTCTACAAGATGATCAAAAATAAAAAAAAACTTAGGCTATGCTTGTTTGTCAATAAATGAATTAAGAAAAATGGGAAAATGTTTAACATAGAAAAAGAGAGAATTAATTATCCAAATTTCTTGGTTTATTGCTCAATCTGGTGATCCTACTTATGCTAACTATGCAAGGAATTACTGGAGACAGGACAAGGCTATTAAACTTGGAATTGAGATCCAGATTGTATCAAATCAGATCAGATTGGAATCAGAATTAAGCTGGATCGGTTAGGGTGTATGACAATGTTTCTGTTCTAAAAAACCGATTCTGTGTTTGGCACAATTTTTTGTGTTTCTGTGTTTTTGGATCGATTTTGGGTCCTTAAATACTGTATGGTAACATTGACAAAAAAAAAATAGCTGGGAAAACACAGAAACCTATATGGATTACATTGGCCTTATCCGAGAAAGTTTGTTGTATCAATCCGTTAATAGGTATATATTGAAGGGAAAAAAAAATTGATGCAGACAGAGAGAGAGAGAGAGATCAACAATCTTCACCGATGTATAGTTGTACACTCAACTCCACCAAAGCTTGGGCCAAGATCTCAGCTAGTTGGTGTATTTTTTTTTAAATCTCGAAGGCTGATTTTAATGGGTTTTAGATTTAGTTTGGACCTGAAATTTGGTACTCAGACTATTTTAGACCATTTAAACACAATGATACTATCATACTTTTGGTACTCAGACTATTTTAGACCATTTAAACACAATGATACTATCATATTTTTCTAAAATAAAGTCCAAAAAGGAGTTTCACTTCGGACCCTAGGTTTGTAGGCGACGACGTACTATAATACCCTATTCTACACATCATTTAGTAATAGAAAGCAATCAAAGTATTCAATTAATGTAAAACAACTTAAATAAACATTAGAAATGTATAGCATGGTATTTTACATCAATCTGAACATATATGATATACCTATATCTTTACAAGCCATGATTCTGAAGCCAGCAAGGCTCAGACTGTGCCACATAGGATTCCCATGTTAAAGTGTTGCTGAAGAAATGCGTGCACACCATAGATTTGGGGAAAAATGGTTTATCTTCATAATTTCTTCAAACTTGAGATGATTTGTAACAAATCTTGTAAGTTTGTAACTAATTGACGTGTCCGGCAAGTTTTTCATCGAAAAAAGGTGGATTAAAAAATCATCTCACTAGTATAGTTCCCTCACTTCCCCGTCAAGTTCACCGAGACAGTTGAGTTTTGGTGAGATCTTGACTGTCTCAGTTAAAATGTGTATCTTTTAAACTAAGGCTTGGTCCAAATCTCGGTCGAAGCCGAAACCTCAAACCGAGATCTTGACCGAGATCTATACTGAGTTGGTGCACTTTTTAATTTCTCCTTCAATCTCGTCTCGTTTTTTGAAAAAAATTGAGATATTACCGAGAGCTTGTCGAGTTCTTGACCTATGTGTGAAATCCTAGGATTTTCAGAGAGGGACGATGGAGAAGAGTCGAGACATTGAGAGAGTTTATGAGGCAATGTTATGTTTTACAGGCAAATCTCCTAAATGCCCCTGATCTACTTAAGTTAGAATTCGGTTTACCGCATTTTGGCATAATCAATTTTCAAATGAGAGAAACATCATTTTGGTGTTTCTCAAATGGGGCCCAAAATTGATTCTAGTGTTCGGTCCATTTAAAAAAAAAAAAAAAAAAAACCGGTGATGCCATACAAATTTTACCCCATTTCTATTAAAAAAAACAAAAACACTAGAATCAATATTTTGGAACGTGGCCATACACCCCCTTAGGCATCAATTAGAAGCAATTATGATTGCTCTAACCCTAAATTATCATATATGAATCAAATTATTCAAATCAGAATCAGTCTTCAATTCGAATCGATTGGAATACATGTAGAGAGGATCTTGTGGGCAAGTAATGGACATCGAGACAAGCAAAGAATGATAAGAAACCTAACCAATGGAGCCGGATAAGCAAATGTTCGGTTCAACCCACCCATTTCTATAATTGGACTGATCTCAGGTAGTCTATGATGATAATTTGTAGGGAGAGGGTTTGCTGAAAGGTAGCATTACCCTTGTACCAATGCAAAGGCCATTGGAAGCGCGTGTAAAAACATCATTAAATGTGGGATTTCTGTTTTTCATGTAGGAGTGTGGGACTGGGCGATCATTTCATTCCTATGCCCACTCATAGGAGCACATCATATTATCACCCTTAAAATAAATAAGGGAAGCAGTTTTTTGTTCGAGAGTATACCTACACCAGTACTTCTATGTGTTTATCTCTCTCCACGTCCAAACAAGGGACAAAGGTGCCTATATGAGGTGGAGAGATAGAAACTCAAGCTCTTTTTCCCAATAAAAAAAATCGCATTCATACAGAGTTACAGACACCCTTGTGTGCCACGCGACTAGGCAGCGATCGCTTACCCCATTGCATTATTACGTTTTCCGAATACAACGATTTTTAAAGTATCGCGAGAAATTGAAAGAGTTGAAACTTAAGAAAGCGACACGTAAGCACCCGACATTGTCAGAAGTGTGGTGGACGTTATAAAGAGTATCCATTAGATTTGAGTCCGTGGCTTCGGTTCCGCAAAAAGAACCACGCCTCGCCTCAGGTTTCGTCTATACGTACTTCAACTTATCATATTATAAGCCAATCTACTTATCAGTGATACGTCGGTGGAAAAAGAAGGCTCCTGCAAAACGCATCGAAGAAAGCGAGACCAAGTCACTTCTCTCTCTTTCTCTCTCTCTTCTTTATCTTTTCTTCCCCCTCTTCTACTCCGCAGCCTTTTCTTTTCGAAGCTCTGGTTATGAGATGGGAGAACACAACCCTAGAGTAATTTCTCGAATTACGAGCAGTTTACCGTCATGAAAGCAACAAATTTTGGGTGTATTCTAGCTTTTGCAGTCTTCTGTGAGTTTTTTAATTTTTTTGAAATTTTTTTTTTGAACGTCATGTGTTTTCAATTGGAACAGAAAAAATCATTTTGTCCAATAGTTCTTTTCTGTTTTAATTGCTCAAATCGAAACCCTAACTTGTAACTACCGGTTCTTGTGATATCTTTGGTTTGAGCTTCTCAGAGGATCTTGCACGATACTTGATCAAAGTTGAGCTTAGTTTGGGGAAGAAAATGTCGTCTTTAAGCAGAGAATTGGTGTTTCTTATACTTCAGTTTCTCGAAGAGGAGAAATTTAAGGAGTCTGTGCACAAGTAAGCTGCGTTTTCTTCTTCTTCTTCATTCCTCTCTACCCTCTCCGTTGTGATTGTGTATATGTTTTTGTATGTTCCATTGCGTTCTTCGGTGTTTCTTCTATGATTCGGTGTGGTTTTGAGGTAGGCTTGAGCAAGAGTCAGGTTTCTTCTTCAACATGAAATACTTCGAAGAGAAATCACAGGCTGGTGAGTGGGACGAAGTGGAGAAGTACCTCTCTGGCTTTACAAAAGTCGATGACAATAGATACTCCATGAAGATCTTCTTTGAGATTAGGAAGCAGAAGTATCTTGAAGCTTTAGATAGGTTAGTAAGATTTTATGTAGTTTCCTTTTCCTTTTAGTAATATATCATTTTTACGATTTTTGAAAATGTCTTTTATAATTTATTAATTCATCTGGCGTTCGTTGTGTCAGGCATGACAGAGCTAAGGCTGTAGAGATTTTGGTGAAGGATTTGAAAGTGTTTTCGACGTTTAATGAAGAATTGTACAAAGAAATCACTCAGCTCTTAACACTGGAGAATTTCAGGTAATTTAGGAATTTTTACTGACTGAATGGTATTTACATGCTGTCAGTTCAGATTTCTTAATACCAGATTATGGTATAGAACGTGAACTGGCTATATGGGAAAAAAAAGAATGAAATTTAAAAATAAAAGGTTCATTATTTATTTGCATTTTATGCAGGGAAAATGAACAATTATCCAAATACGGGGACACCAAATCAGCACGTAGCATAATGCTAATAGAGCTTAAAAAACTGATTGAAGCAAATCCTCTGTTCCGAGATAAGCTGGTCTTTCCCACTTTAAAGACATCGAGGTTGCGAACTCTAATAAACCAAAGGTAGTGTTGGTCCTTTAATATCCCAACTTACAATTCTTATTTTTGTCTATTTGCTTTGACTAGAAAAACTTTATGCTTTCTTAAGACAATTCTGCATTATAATGAACTCTATTGAACCACGCAGACATATTCCTTCCCTGATTCCTATTCTAATTGATGATTCTGCTTCCATTGATGATTTAGTTCTGTCTGACCCTTTTCTATTTGGCTCCTGGCTTGTATGCATGGTTTATGTAGTTTGAACTGGCAGCACCAGCTCTGTAAGAATCCACGTCCGAACCCAGACATTAAGACCTTATTCACAGATCATACATGCGCACCTACTAATGGGGCTCGTGCTCCTACTCCGGTCACTCTTCCAGTTGCTGCAGCTGGGAAGCCTGCCACCTATGCACCACTTGGATCACATGGCGTATAATATCATTCCTCTTATATTTTATTTTTTAGATAGAGGGCATTTTTGTTTAGAGTGCAATTGATTTTTTTTTTTTTTTGGTTTTATTGGTGCAGCCCTTTCCACCTGCTGCAGCTGCTGCCAACGCTAATGCCTTGGCAGGCTGGATGGCAAATGCAACTGCTTCATCATCTGTCCAATCAGCTGTTGTTGCTGCATCGTCAATTACTGTTCCACCAAATCAAGGTCAAAACTCTACTGCTATTGCAATTGTTACTCCAGAATTTACATGATGAAACCAAAATCCTAATGATTCTGTATAGACTAGATCAATTTTCTATGGAATTGGGGATGATTTATTTATTTCTTTTTGTTGTCCATTTTGTGGTGATAGCCACTTCAAGACTGGATCTTTTGCTTCTTATCCTCCCTCCCTATTCTAAGAATGAGATAATAGTAATGATGCTGGATTATTCCCTCTCTTTGCTTTTACAACAAATTAATATTTTGTGCACTTTATAAGAAAATTTAATGAAAACAACTAAATTATGCTTTAGGAATAAAGAAAAACATTTAATATTACACAATGTCAAAGTGTTACATTTGCCTATTGCAACCTGTTGGTTTGGAAACAGCCTCTTCTGCGAAGCAGGGGGTAAGGCTGCGTACATTTGCCCCTCCCAGACCCTGCAGTAGCTGGAGCCTCGAGCACTGGGACACTCTTTTTTTTGAACAAGGTCAAAGTGTTACAAGTAGTCAAGTACAAGTGTGCAACTACGGTTAAAACACCCATACGAAACCATTCCTTCAACTCTATGTCAGTACCTCATAGAGTTCTTAAAATGTTCGCAACCTTTCAGGAAAAAGGGTATACCCCTAAGTTTGAATCTTGCACTTTATAAGAAAATGTTCGATAAAGATTGGCTTAAATAAGGCAAAGGGAAATTATGTTCACTCAATATTTTTCCCCATCCCGTTATTTATCTTCTTGGGAAATATTAAAAAAAATTGAAAACTGATGCAGACATTCTACTGACTCAGTGCCAACTCTTTTTCCATTAAAAAAAAAAAAAAAAAACACACACACACACACACAAGGCAAGAGTAATTCTTCCATACTTCCCAAGCATTTTAGCATGTTATGTTGATTTGGAAAGATGACAGATGTGGTACCCCTTTTATGTTTCAAGTCATTCACCAATTAAACAAGAGAAAAGGAAAACCAATTTCATATAGCTCAACCTTATTCTGACAATTTTCATTCAAAAGGTTAGTAATCTAGTTTGCATGAATATATGCTGAAAATTGCATAATTTTCTCTGTGCTAGGAACAGTTTCAATTCTGAAGCATCCAAGAACACCTCCAAATGCTTTAGGTATGGTTGATTACCAGAATCCTGATCATGAACAACTAATGAAACGTTTGAGGCCTGCACAACCTGTTGATGAGGTAATCCTGAAGAGCTCAGAGCCTTCATAGTAGCAACTCTAGGATACTATGAAATTCTTCTAATGGTTATGCTTCCGATTTTCTTGTTGCAACCTTTAATGCTTTGACACAGCATGTGATTGCTACTCTTTTTTTTTTAATATTTAGGTGACATATCCGGCCCCTCTTCAGCAAACATCATGGTCATTGGATGATCTGCCACGAACAGTAACTTGTTCCATCCATCAGGGATCCAATGTCACGAGCATGGATTTCCATCCTTCTCATCACTCTTTGCTTCTTGGTACAGAACTATATAATTCTCTATTGTGCTGCTTTACACATTCCAAGTGAACTTGTAGTGGATCTCATCTGTTATTGTTTGATGTACATGCAGCTTCTTTTCTTATCTGACTTGGATTTTTATTTGAGTAGTTGGTTCTGGCAATGGAGAAATTACATTATGGGAAATTGGGTTTAAAAAGAGACTGGTGGCAAAGCCATTCAAGATATGGGACATGTCAGCATGTTCATTACAATTTCAGGTTCTTATTGCATCTTTGCTAGTTATTGGAGTAAAAAAAAGCTAAAATATAGTGGCCGAATTGTCTTTTGGTGGAACATTTGGCTTGTATGCATATTTCTTCCCATGGATGTGAAGTCTTATGTTCACTTCAATTTTTGATGGCTTCATCAGTGCTTACTAGTACTGATTGTGACCATATAAGAGGAGTGAGGAAGCTAAATTCCAGTATTTATCTTACTTTTTCTCCCCTATTGAGTTGGCAAAATTCTGGAGTTAATCTGAAGATGCAAGAGGTCTTCACTGTTATTCTGATTTTGCAATACTTTGAGGGGATTTAGAGTGCTTGTGTGTGAACCTTACAAGATATAATGGAATCTCTCTTTCAGACTGCTATCGTCAAGGATTCATCAATCTCTGTCACTCGTGTAACATGGAGTCTTGACGGAAATTGGATGGGTATGTTCATGTGATCAAATGATGTTATTGATGTTGGTATTTCCTGACAATTGTTGTTTTGTGTTCCAGGGGTTGCATTTACAAAACATTTGATTCACTTATATGCTTATCAAGGGCCTAATGATCTCTGTCAACAGTTGGAGGTGTGCTCTTCAGCTTTTATTGCCTGTTCAATAAAACAAAAAATGTTAACTGTAGCTTGAACTATCTCTACTTCTCCTATGCAGATTGAAGCTCATGTTGGAAGTATAAATGATCTGGCATTCTCTCATCCAAACAAACAACTTTGTGTAGTAACTTGTGGAGATGATAAACTTATAAAGGTGAGAGCAAGAAAAGTAGATGTACTTGTGTTTGACCTTGGTTAAATAAAATATCTTGACCTACTTTTAATGAACAAAAAATCAAAAAAATGGATAACAGGTCTGGGATTTGAATGGAAGAAAGCTTTATAACTTTGAAGGCCATGAGGCACCTGTTCATTCGGTATGCCCTCATCACAAAGAGAACATTCAGGTAAATTACTTCTGTAAGTAGGTAATAAATATTTAACAGCATTTTGATTTATGCTATTCACTTTGTCAACAAAGTTTCCAGAAAATGTACAGAGACCTCTTTAAGGTCCACTATTTCACTTATCTAGGTCAAGGTATTCCCCTGTAAGAAGTCTTCATGGCTGATCCAAGTTCTCTTGGTCCTTTTTGTTGTCCTTTGAGAGCGTTTAAGTAGCAAGCTCTCACCATTTGTGTATGCACTGCTGCTGTTGCACATTACTAGACCTTCTCAATCTACTTGTTTACAGTACAAGAATAAATAATGGTTGGATTCACTTCATCTTGTCACCTACTGGTGCTTCTGTTCCTATGAATGTAGTTGTTTCTAATGTATTGACATCGGATTAGGTTAACGAAACCCAACGCTAGTGGATAATGGGCCCAATATGGGATGCACTTTAAACAGTAAATAAAAAAGGAATGATCCCTTAAATTCCAGAGACACTACTTGGTTCAACAACTCGTGTGGCCACTTGTCTTTGTGAAGATAATGTTGCTGCTTGGAGTGGAATATGCTCCTGTGTCAGTCTGGGTCTGCTGATTATTGCTTTGGCTGAGACCTGGAGGGAAAACCTATTGCCAAGTTTAAAGTTTAAATGCATGGAAATTTATAGGACTTGGTTAACTCAATTCTCTCCAATTGCTCAAAACCTGATTCTGGAAGAGGAAGATTTTAACTTGTGTGAAGCAGTGCATACAGTTTCTCAATAGGATATTTCAGCAAAAATCTATGATCTGACTGTCTAGGAGTGACCACTGACAATGCTGTCACTCTCCAAGAAGTTTAACTTATGAGAAGCTGACCTGATCTTATCTTCACAAAATAACCTTTTAAGTAATTCTTCACAGTAAAGCATATACTGTTGGATGGATCAAATCTGTTCTCTCAATTCGTCACTCGTTTTTGCTGACTTATTGTTATGTCAAAAAATATCTTAATTTCAAAGTAAAATTTTATACTTGCCCGAAATCCTATTATAATGGGGATCAAATTATTAGAGAAACTATGGATGTGGCCTTACAGTTTGAGTAAAACCATATTGGGTGTTTAAGTAAATTTTACTGGCAGAAATGACAAAGGTGCTGCATCTTCCAGTTGCTGCTCTCCCACTGTTAGCATGATCAGGATTCTTTTAATGTGTTAAATTTTTTAATCAGTTCTCTGAGTTGCCTTTCTCCCAGAGTTGCAATGATCAACCTCTGATTTCACTATTTCAACTTATTGGAAATGCCAAAATTATCTATGAAACAATAGTGACATCCTTTTTAAAAAAAAAAAAATAATAGGTAGGTAAGGTAGGGCCCTGGCATTATGGGCTATGGTTTGTTTCGGGTGTGAAAGATTCATTCATTCAATTCTATTGCTTGATAAATGAAATATTCAGAACCAGTTTCTTTCAAATGTTTTCAGAAATTTGATTATAAGATCATAATCATTATTATTAGGGAAAAGTTTTGTTTTGTTTTGTTTTTTTTTTTGTTTTTTTGTTTTTTTTTTCATATGGTCCCGTTTGGATAAGCTTATCCGAATGGTCCACCATTTTGCAGCCATGTTGACTGTTGATATTGGCCAACTGACTGTTGGATTATTTATACACCTTATGGAGTAGATGTGTGTTAAATTTCAGACTTAGTTTTAATCAAATACCTTCTCATGAATCTCATATATGTCCATGCATCTTGTTAATCCCTATATTTTCAAAGCTTTATTTTGCCACTTAGCAAACTCTGTTTTTGCTTAAACTGACTTGTAGGAAGGGACCTTGATGTCAACCTGTCCACTAAAATGTGGGTCCCATTCGATCTGCAAAATGGCGGATATTTGGGTCATTCAGCTGTTCAGGAATCCTTTGCGCTACTACTACTATGGGTGCATCTTGTTGTCACCAAAATGGTGAAGTGAGAAGTTGTAACCTCCTTTTTTTTGACTGCCCCTTACCTTGCTCCCAAAAGTTACTTAATGTAAGGGTAAAAAAGGGTTTTCAAAATAATTTGAAAGTGACTTGTCATTATGACATTATTAAAAGATATACATTTTTTGAGTAGGTATGTGAAGTGACTGAATTTACCCTTTGAAAGAAAAAAAAAGTGTTATATAGGCAAAAAAGTAAGGTCACGACTTTTATTTTTCACCAACCTTGGTTACAACAAGATTTTCCATATTATTATTATTCAGTTTTTGTTGCAAACCTGATATGGTACTCACCTTATGTACTCGATTCTTGCCTAAAGGGTTACAATCCAGTGTTTTATTATGTAACCCTGATCTAGAAAAACCATCACATATTTCCGGATAAAAACTATGAGATTTACAATAAAGTAAAGATTTTGTTCAACTGTAAGTTATGGAACTACTTGATCTAGGAACTGGAGACATGCCACAGTGACATTATCCTTTCTGTTAAAAATTTGCAGTTTATTTTCTCAACTGCTGTTGATGGGAAAATCAAGGCTTGGCTTTATGACAATATGGGCTCCAGAGTCGACTATGATGCTCCTGGACATGGGTGCACTACGATGCTTTATAGTGCTGATGGAAGTAGGTAAGATGAGTGAAAGTTTAATTGGGAATAGTAAAATTTTACTTGAGTATAAAAACATGCATTGGCGCATTCTATGAGTAGATGGTAGATGACTCACAATTGAGCTGTTTTTTCAGATTGTTCTCTTGTGGGACGAGTAAAGATGGTGATTCTTACCTGGTTGAATGGAATGAAAGTGAAGGAGCAATAAAGAGAACTTATCTTGGATTTAGAAAGAAATCAAATGGTGTGGTTCAGTTTGACACAACACAAAATCACTTTTTGGCTGCTGGTGAAGATCATCAGATAAAGTTTTGGGATGTGGACAATGTCAACATTCTCACAAGCACAGATGCTGATGGTGGACTCCCAGTAGGTGTTATTTTAATTTGATTTTTATTATCCGCTTGTAAATGAGCTCATATTTAAATCAGATCCATGCATCATTGCTTTGATTGCTTCAGAGTCTGCCTCGCTTGAGATTCGACAAGGAAGGAAATCTTCTTGCTGTTACCACAGCAGATAATGGTTTCAAGATACTTGCAAATGCCGATGGTCTCAGATGTTTGAGAGCAATTGAAAACCAGTCCTTTGAAGCACTGAGAGCACCAATTGAATCTTCTCCAGTTAAGGTTGTGATCATCCTTGTCATCATCAACATCAGATGTCTTTGACATGTGTGATTGACCGACACTCTTCTCTTATATTCTGGTTTTCTGGTCCAGGTTTCTGGTACTGCTGTAGGTAGTAATATCAATACAAATATGACAAGAGTGGATCGTTTGGACAGAAGCTCTCCTGCAAGGCCTTGTACTATGCTTGTATGTTCAACAGATGCTCTAACGTAAATTTTTGTTTTTTTTGATGAAACACCATGTCTGGACTGACAAATATGGCCAGGCTTGATGGCATATCAAGGCAGGCACTATGCCCAACCTGCTTGATTATTGTAGTATTAGTTTCTACCTGTCCTGTTGCTTCCTAAGCTAGACTTATTTTGTGGCTTTTATCTAGATACATTTAATTTTTATGACCTAACATTTTTTATGTGCATATTTGTAACGTTACGAAATAATTTCTGAAGAATGGGGTTGATCCTACGGCTAGAAGCATAGAAAAGTCAAGGTCTTTGGATGATGTATCTGATAAAACCAAACCGTGGGAGTTGACTGAAATTGTGGATCATGGTCAATGCCGAGTAGTTACCATGTCTCAGAATGCAGATTCTGCATGCAAGGTGTGCCATTCTTAAATCTTTTCTAATCTTTTCCATTTATCACATACATCAACTCTCTAATTAATTAATTTTTCCATTCTATCCAGGTTGCACGTCTTCTTTACACAAATTCTGGTGTTGGGATTCTAGCTCTTGGGTCAAATGGGATTCAAAAACTATGGAAGTGGAGCCGCAGTGAACAAAATCCAAGTGGCAAGGTAATGGTTTGACCTATGAATATTTATTATTATGTGGTCCAAGAGTGATTTTTCGTGAATTTTTTGGAAAAAATAGAAATCTGAGCCAATGAGGGTTAAAGGCCACTGCAAGTGTTGCTCCACAGCATTGGCAACCAAGCAGTGGTCTTCTTATGGCTAATGATGTCTCAGATGGCAATCCTGAAGAAGCAGTCCCATGCATAGCACTCTCAAAGAATGACTCATATGTAATGTCCGCTTGTGGGGGGAAAGTTTCACTTTTCAACATGATGACTTTCAAGGTAAATTCCGTATGTTTTAGATTTTGTGTTTGTATATTTGCTGCAAACTTTGTCAGTGTTGGAACATTTTCATGTGATTGGGAATGGAATTATATTGGCCTGCAGGTGATGACAACATTCATGCCCCCTCCACCACCATCAACCTTCTTAGCATTTCATCCACAAGATAATAACATAATAGCAATTGGAATGGATGATTCTACGATCCACATTTATAATGTTAGGGTGGATGAGGTAAATAATGCTGACCCTCTGAAAAAGGCTTATAGTGAGACCGTGAACTATTTTCAATTGGAGGTAATAAATTGTTTCTATTGTCAGGTAAAAACAAAATTGAAAGGTCACCAGAAGCGTATAACTGGTTTAGCTTTTTCCACCAACCTTAACATACTGGTTTCTTCAGGAGCTGATGCTCAGGTGAGTTTTACTTATCGACCACCTGCTAATTCGTGTATCATGCCATATGCAAATCAAGCTGTCTGTTAAGCATTATGTTTTTTTCTTGAACTGCTGTTTTGCTGCTTAAAATTTCCCCTTTTGCCTCACCCCCCCACCCCCCCCCCAAAAAAAAAAGGAATTTGAATTTGGGGGCTATGCATTCCATTCCCTATTAGTTTTCTCCGACTGCCGAATAAATTAAATTGCAACATGATGAATCTTATTATTGTGTTGTACCAAGCATCTGTTGGAATGCTTGAATGTATTTTGAATTCCATGTGGTGATTCTAGGCTGAGAAGTACTTAATTGTCCTGACTTCATTAAAGGGACTGTTGTCCATTTCCTACTTGCTGTGAAGTTTGGTAGCCATTTATATAACAGGAAAGTCCCAGCTACTTTTAGCCTGCCGTCTTTTTTTTGACCCATCTGTTGCATGCCTAGCTACTTGTATTAAATATATGTTATTTTTTATTATTAGGCATTTGTCTATGTCTTGAAGTAATTTCTCATAGTAACAAAATTACAATTGGTTGAGATAATGAATGTTCATGGCGCTTGGTACTCTGTCTAGAGAACTACAGTAGAACTCCTGGTCCAACATAATCCACATTTGGAGGATCCTTCAGCATTTGTCCTTTTGCCCATGGGTGTGTCTAGATTGGGCGATGGGCCTGTGAAAGCGAAAGTTAGGAGAAATTTTCTTCCTTGGTGCTTCATGATATTTGTTTGAAAAAGAATGTTTAATTTTCACTACAGAACCCCAAGTGAGAAAACCCTCTCTTCCATTTTCATTTCCCAAACCTACCATCTTCACTATAAGGACTATTGGAGTGTCGAAAACAAATGAGAATTCCACCATCTGCTCATCCCCAGATCATGGTTTTGAGGGTCAGCCAATCCAATCTGGAACACCTGATTGGGATTGGGATCGGGGTTGATGGAACCGACCCATACACTGGATCAGCCAATCCACTGACATATTGGTTTTCTGCAATTGGGTTAGCTGGTCCAAATCCATCCGGGTAGGTACCACAGGGGAATGACCAGAGGTTCACTAAATCTTTAAATCCTTGCTCCCCATAATGGGTGTTAAAACCTCATGAACTTCTTAAAAAACTAGATTGAATACACTCGGATCCGGCTCCTCTCCAGCGCACTTGTGCGCCGGACGGTGTCCAGAGCACATCGTGCGGCTGGGGGGCTTCGATCCACACCACTGCACGCATCCCGGTGCAGTGGCATGTGGATCGAGGCCTCCTCAGCCGTACAATGTGCGCTGGACATCGTCCCGGGTGGGAGAGGAGCTCAATCCGTGGGATGCACTCATCTGGGAATTGGGCTGCATGCATAATTGGTTTGTGCTGTTCCTAAACCTGGACTGGAGTATTCTGCCAGTGGCGATGGTTGTAGAAGAAACTAGGTGGATCTTTGAGTTATTCACACATCAAGGAAGATTCACGCTTAATTGCTTATGCTTCATCTCTGAACTTCTTGTCCAATAGTTCATTAAAACGGAAGGAAATTTTTTTTTTATCAATATCTAAGCCAAGGTCATTGCGACCAAGTGGTTGGAGGTTCGAGTCTCTCGAAACAGCCTCTCCACGAAGCGGGGATAAGGCTGCGTACATTATGACCCTCCCCAGACCCCACAATGGCGGGAGCCTCGTGCACTGGGTATGCCCTTTTTTATCTAAGCCAAGGTCATAGCCTGCCAAACAAAGTGGTTCTTTGATCAGTCCATCATTTGGGGGTTTGGTGCCATCATAATGGTTTGCCTATTTATTTGAATTGCTACCATAGTTGTCAAGGCGTCGCTCAGGCATCCAGGTGCCTTTACCACGCCTTAATTTCTGGTGTTGCCTTGTTCGCCTAGGTGACGCCTTGTCGACTTGGTTCCTGACCCCCTCGCTCGCCTTGGCTCACCTAGGCGCCTTGCCAACTATGATTGCTACTGCTCTTCAATGAGCCCCTATTGTTTTTTTGCTTTTTTAAGTGACATCGTTATTCTTTTTTGATAGATATGAAATGAAGAAATCATTATTCATCAGAAACTGTGGTTCATGGTTGCACATGAGATTGATCTTTGTCTTATAGGATCATTTTCTTTCTACATTTTGCTGTGAGCCTAGTGTTTCTTGTGCAAAATTTTTAGGTGCTTGTGGAGCTTTTAGTGTAGAAGTTGTAGAAATAATTGTTTTCTGTTGGTTGTTTACACCGACTTGATGAGTTTTTATTATCAGTATTTGTTCTCTTGTTCCATCCTCCTGGCCCATGTGACGAGCTCATTTTGTCCACCATATCTTCCTTTGGTGGGCTTAACCTTTATCATAATTTTGCTTGTATATGTAAATACAACCTTCTATCCTGACCTTTTTCTCATTTAGGCACATGCAAGTGGGTCTGAGCCAATCTCATGTACCTGTTGATTGTACTTCTATTGTTTTTAGAATGGAAAACTGATTTAGATAAATTGCCGAAGTCCATCTTAATAACTAAAGGGAGAGATAGGACTTTTGCAAAATTTGGTGCATTAGATTGTATTAATCTAACAGTTCTTGTGTGCAGCTTTGCATATGGAACACTGATACATGGGAGAAGCGGAAATCGATTTCAATCCAACTGCCTGCAGGAAAGGCTCCTATTGGTGACACTCGAGTACAGTTTCACTCTGATCAAGTCCGCTTATTAGTATCTCATGAAACACAACTTGCAATATATGATGCCTCCAAGATGGACCGCATTCGTCAGGTAGGAAGCTTCTCTCAATGGGTGCTTGTGTGTCATAGTTAGGGCGGATAACACATTCTTATCTGGCCTGTCTTTGCAGTGGGTGCCACAAGATGTACTTTCTGCACCAATAACTTGTGCAGTATACTCCTGCAACAGTCAGCTAGTTTATGCTACTTTTTGTGATGGCAATATTGGTGTTTTCGATGCTGATGGCCTGAGATTAAGGTGTCGTATTGCTCCATCGGTATATCTGCCCCAAACAGTGTCAAGCAGGTCAGTGGGGCCATCTTGCCTACCCTCATTCTTCAATGTCTTTCACACATTCTCTGCTGTGCACTGGTTTATTTTTTATATTTTAAACCCCCCCTACTTTTTGTATTTAAGCAGTCATTATTGGTATAATAGGACATTGTCATTGGTTTTCTTCTCACATGAACGCACCAGCTGTGGTTCTGTGTTCTTGGTATTCTGTTTTTGTTGAATGCTCTGTCAGAGTTTATGAATGATTAATGGATATCACCAGTGTGCAGTCTGCTGATTTTTCGAGTGGTAATTTGATTGATCTGTATGAAAGATTGAATAATTAGTACTCTGGCTATTCTTGTCCTATGTTATCCCCAACGATCAGCATCTTTGTTTTTTCTATTTGATTTAGTTGAGGTTGCATTTTGGTACAACTGGCAGTCAAAAAAATTAAGAACAGCTCTTCATCTGCCCTTGTACCTTGTCGTTTTCTGGTGATGATCAACATTTGCTAAAATCTTATGAGCATTTCCTTTAGTCTCAACTGAATCTGCACCCTTTCTATTTTTTTTGTTTTTTGATTCTGCAATCTGCAACTTTGAAATGCGTTTTTGTTGCAGCCACAGTGTATACCCCCTTGTTGTTGCGTCACACCCTCAAGAGCCAAATCAATTGGCTGTTGGGTTAATTGATGGATCAGTGAAGGTAATAGAGCCTGTAGATTCCGAGGGAAAGTGGGGAGTCACAGCTCCTGTAGATAATGGGATACCCAATGGCCGGACGGCAGCATCATCAACCACCAGCAACCCAGCTTCTGAGCAAATCCAAAGATGAGTGTCAATGTAATTTATCTCAAATTGTATTTTATTAGTTGTACAATGGTGGGTTTTTAACCTTAAATGTGTGCCTCAGAGAGTACAGAAATGGTTAGAGCAGGATGACACATGTATACTCTGTTATTGCTTCTAATCAATGTCATATATATTCTTTGAAATCATTGTCCACCTCTCTCTCTCTGTGTCTAAACACATTCTTTGACAGTCTACCCTGCTACTACCAATTCATGCTCATGGTCTTTCTATATCTTCATGTGGAAAATATGGTTCTTCAGGAGCTACCTACAACTAAAAGCCCCTGAAAGACAAAGGAAGAGCACCCGCTTTCCGCTTTGGAGCTTTTATCCTTTGGACTTGGGGACTGGTAGAAAGAGAACATTAAGCTCCAACTTATGCGCTGAGAGTAAAATGAGTAATGTCTCTCGTAACCAGGCACCAGTTCCAGGGCCTACCTCTTGCCTTCTCTGATGAAGAATCCACGACCACCTGGTCAATCCTCGAGTGGGAGAGTGTGAGAAGCACTGAGCGTGCTAAGCACTCAACAGTAGCATGAGTCACTGATGGAATTTTCAAAATATTGATGTGGACTTTTAGTCCCACATCGGCTATGAAAGGAAAGCTCATTGGGTTTATATGTGTTAGTAGTTAGTAGTTATTATTATCACATGTAATGCTAGAAGAGATTGTACGGTGCACTTGCGAACGAGGACGGTAACCGTCCGAGCGCGTGCGTGAGGCGCAATGTGGTGCTTTGATGGCGCATTTTGTATTTTGCATCGTCGCAGTATGTTGCTTAAATCTTTTCGGTGTGCTTAGGATCAATCCGAATGTTGGATCGGTGGCTGATCAAAGAAGGAGTGTAACCCTTGGTTTAACATTGACTCTAAGAGTTGTAGCCCATACGAACAGCCAAGGGAGCTCAGCCCAATAGTCATGACCTGTCAGGTCAAGCCATATGAGCCAATGGGTGTGACCCATCCGAACAGGCCTTGTGAGTCTATAAATGGGCCACGAATTCTCTCAGTCCAGATATAAAAAAATCTCTGATAGCTTCACAGTGTTACTATCTCTGCAACCAGTAACAGTCCGCCTGATTTATCTTGGGAGGTAGGTTTGCCGCAACCCTTTGCAGGATTAGGAGGGTGCAAATACTGTCTTAAAGACTCTTACAGTTACAAATTACTTCTTTACGTCTTGGAACGGCAGCATTTTCTTTAGTTTCGAGCTACAAATTCTGATTTACGACTGATGAGATCTGGAAATTTGCAACTGCCAGTCTAGTTTTCACCCTCTTCAATTCATTGATGAGTTTCCCATAATTTGCCATTGCTGATTGACAATTTTGCATTCTTCTTGTAAGCATTTAAAAAGTGAGTTAGTGACTTACTGATGAGCTCCAAGCCTTACAGATTTTTTTTGTTTTTTTGGTTAGAAACCCATCCAATCTTTGATTTAACCAATTTGGTCAAAACATATCGTTGTTACACACTACCCAAAACAGTGCTCGTACTTCACTATTTTTATAATTATTTTTAGCCCTTATATCCTTCAAAGGCTATCGTCAATACCCACGGCCACGTGTTCTCCCTCGTAGGCATCGGCAGTGTTGTGTTGGAGGACCAACCACAGCTATGTTTAGTGGGAGGAGTTCGAAGAACGTAAGGAAGTGAATGAATAATTATGTTTATTTCGAGTAATCCTTTAATCTAAAAACTATGATTAAGTAATCTTGTAATTTTCCAAATTTTTTTCTTTTTTTTTTGAAATATTTGGATTAAGGGAGTATAAAATATATAGAGAGAGCTTCTGATTTGAAGGATGTTTAACGAAACAGAACAGGGCAGAGTGGGACAGACGACACCAAAACGAGTTGGTCTGGCGACACGAGGAATTCTTCTGTGGACAGACACTTTGAATGAGCAATAATGCCCTTCAACTACTACAACCCCTTGGATATAATTCATTAGATTTACCTTCTTTCCAGTTTTCACATGACAAATTGGTTGACAATTGGAATTCAGCTTGTTCGTAACAGGTGGGCAGTGCGCTGCACCTGCAACAACCCCAACCCCTATGAGAATGAGTGGGCTTTTTGCTGTTTCAGATAGCTCATCTAGGAAGATAGATTTAGAAATCGCATAGAAGGGAAAGAGAGAGAATTCAGACACAAATCTGCCTTTCCATTTTCCACCACTCTTTTCTTCTGTTTCTGCTTCGGGTAAAGTGCAGTTCTACATCTAGCTAGCTAAACGGCGTTGTTATTCTCTCCGTCGCTAGGGCGATACATGAGAGAGAGAGAGAGACAGAGTTCCGTTGTTCCAAAGCTTTTCCATTGGCCAGTGATACCATTGGCCAGTAACAATAGCAAAACAATGGGCGGCACGGGTTGACCAGCACCGCTTTTTATATTATATATTGTAATGGTAAAAAGAATCGGGTTTTTTTTTTTTTTTTTTTGAAAAAGAATGGAGTATATTACAATTAAGAGATTTATCAGTGACCAGATGCATTTTTCTATAAAATGTCCAAAAACCTCAATGGGAGACTCTACAAACAAAGATTAAACTCCTGAAGACTATAGATGAAACTAGTTAAAAAATGGGAAATTTACACATACCATCCTGAGGTTTGTCGAAAGGATATTTTCATTTTTCAGTTTTAGAAAATTCTACGTACCCCCTGAGGTTTGCAAACAGTAACAAATAAGTCTATTTCGTCAGTTCATGACTAACACTGTTAAAAATTAGACTTGAACTGATGGAATTACCCTTCTAAGAAGAACCCGTCAAAAAAAAAAAAAGGTGAATGGACAAAATTATCCTTACAAAGGACAAAAAAAAAAAAAAAAAAAAAAAAAAAAAAAAACCTGCAACTAACTCATCTTCCCCAGTCGAATTGGGGATTCAAGCAGAAAAGCGATCGAGGAGCAAAAATAGAGTTAAAAAGAATGAGAGAATGAAGAGAATGAAGAGAATGAAGAAAAGAGAAATAGGGTTTTAATTCTACTCAAAACTTGAGATCCGAAACCCATTTCTTTACTCTCCGATTTCATGGTATCCTCTTCCACCAGTGCTGGTTGTCTTGCAACGTAATCTAAGAGACCTTCTTATTTTTCTCTTTTTTGATTGAAAAAAACCCAGTAATGGGTAATCAATCTCATCGAAGGCACCTGTAGAATTGACTCGGATCGATCCACTTGATTAGAGAAAGAATTCTAATTTGGCAAGAAATAAAGATCAAATCCCTAACCTTATTTTGTTTTCCTTGCAAATTAAATTACCGCTTTCTTCTATCATTCTCCTCTCGTATTCTTCCACTTGCTTTCAGAGTGTTCAATTCATTTCTCTGGAACGCTTGTATCTATAACTTGATCGGTTGCCGCTCGAAGGAGAAGAGGGATTTCGGTATTATTGGCAATTGCCCATATTAATTAATCTCATTGGACAAGATGGCGTCCATTTTATGGCTTGCAATGGGAAATCGAATCACACAAGAGGGCTTCTGTTTTTCAGAGTTGGGTTTTTTTTTTAATAAAAGATATAATGTCGTTTCTGTTCTGGTTCATGGTAGGGTTGAAAGTGAATGGAGAACATTTAGAAAGAATCAAAAGCTTAAATGAGTCAAGGGCAGAGGGCTAGGGAGTGGAGGAAAATGTTTTGAGGCTGATTGGATCCTTGTAATGTCGCTTCTGTTCTGATGAACCCAGCAACCAACTTTCCATGACTGGCGATAGGGTTTTCCTTATTTCCAACCATTCAATATTTCCTCTCCGATTCCCAGATTTCCAGTGGCGTTGGAGGGAGGGGAGCTCGAATTGGGGATTCAAGTAGAGAAGCAATCGAGGAGCAAAAAAAAAAAACCCTTATTGTTTTGAAACCTGCAACTCATCCGAAGATGGGTTCCAGGGTTTTTTTTTTTTTTTTTGCCCTTTGTAAGGGTAATTTTGTCTATTCATTTTTTTTTTTTTGGGGGGTTCTTCTTAGAAGGGCAATTCCGTCAATTTAAGTCTAATATTTAATAGTGTTAGTCATGAACTGACGGAATGTGCTTATCTGTTACCGTTCGCAAACCTCAGGAGGGGTACGCAGAATTTTCCAAAACTGGGGTTGAAAATATCCTTTCATCATACTCATGGGTGGTATGTGTAAATTTCCCTTAAAAAATCTGCACAAATCATTTGAAAGTGGAACTCAATACGCCTAAATAAGTCTTGAAGATCCCAGATATCATGAAGACTTCCCAAAACATGACACGACACAGACATGTTGTTATTAATAATATGAATGGCAGTAAGGGAGTACGTATAAAGGATGTGCTCCAGCATGAGGCTGCGGACTTTGAGGAGGCCGACCCGAATGGCCCACATCTCCATACGAAGAATGTTAGGATCCAAGGTACCTCATGCAACGGTGAAAAGGGGCTGACCAATGTGGTTACGGCCAATGACGGAGCCACCCCAAAAAAGGACTCCTCATGGTCTGTGGTGAAGGAGATCGACACTCTCCATCTGTCGAAGAAGTGTTGGGATTGAGTTGAATCTTTCAGTGGCTGGTCTATCACAATTTGTGAACCTTAGTCTTATGTCAATGGTGGTGGAGTGGATTATGTAAGAATAAATCGATCTGAATAGGGACAAAATCCCAAAAGCCAGGATCTTCATGGGCGTTCAAGAACACAAACAAATAAATAATAGAAAACAGGGATAGAACCACCAACCTTGTTTCGCATCCATGACGATGATCGCAGTGGAAATAAAGACCAAAGAACAAGGTGCTTCTCCTCTATTCCTAAAGTAACTGGCCTGATGAGAATATCGAATGCACAGGGACGATAAACACTGAATATCTTCCTCTCTGACTAGAATGCATTCCTCAATAGCAATTGAGAATTAAAAGTTGTAATAATGGGTAGAGGGGGGACCTAGCTCTCTTTATATAATAATCCCTATAGGGTCTGACTCATCACAGTCCCAATAGGAATCTATCTACCCACACTAAAGTCAGTCCACATAGGATTCCTAATATAACTCAATGACCCCCTTAATTAGACCAATACCTTAATTAGCCTGAGTTTTACTTTATTTAATATTAGTCCATATTAGGGAATATAGTATTATATTCCAAATATAATTCTAACATTCTCCCACTTGGACTTATATTAAATCACTAATTTTTAAAGAGATTTAAAAACAGTTTTGACCAAACAAATCACAGGCTAACAACCCTTTAAGAAAACTTTATGTGCACATTTTTAAAAACAAGTTGGTCTAGAGGTCGTATTAGAAAATCAATCCTGTCCCATAGAGTTTTAGACACCGAATCATGACGGTAACTGCATCTATGATCAAGCGACACAGAGCCTTCCATGATCACGAGAGCCCTAAACTCTACTAACATGGATGTAATGTGGTAGTGTGGCAACGAGATAATACTCACATAGTGATTCCTTATGTATTATTCATTTGTCTGCCCAAAATTTCTCTTCTTTAAGTGGTACGGGCTCACCAGAGAAATAATCTTTATGATTCCAACGAATCTGTATGTCTCATCAGAAATAACTCGAGTTATACTTTATGTGTCACAAGACATATCTTTAGGCTAATAACTTAATGCCCCAGTCTTGCTTAAGGTTAACACATTCCTTAAGACTTTGAAACCAGAAATATATACATCATGTTAATAAATAAAACATTCATGTGTTTAAAAGAAACTGCATGCAATGACGACTGATATATATATATAAACCAAAGTTTACCATGAGGTAAAAATACAGATGAAAATAAACTTTAAATTACAATAAAGCAAAATAAAATAAATTCCCACTAACTAACCGCATCCCATGATGCAACTAAGCTCATGCTCATGACATGTCTCTCAAAAACACAAGGGCGAAGACCTTTGGTTAGGGGATCTGCAACCATATCATCTGTACCAATATGCTCCACTGTAATGTCACATTTCTTTACTGTCTCCTTTATGGTCAAATACTTGACCTCCATGTGTTTAGACCCTCTAAGTCCTTTATTGTTGTTTATAACCAACACAGCAGAGCTGTTAGCATAGTACATCTGGATGGGTCTATCCACAAAATCTACAATAGTCAACTCCTTTATGAGATTTCTGAGCCAAATAGCCTGAGTAGCAGCCCCATAGCATGTCACAAACTCTGCCTGCATAGTCGAAGTGGTCCTCAATGTCTGTTTTTTACTCTTCCATGATACTGCCCCTCCTGTCATCAAGAAAACATAACCTGATGTGGATTTCCTATCATCCTCATAGCCAGCAAAGTCAGGGTCTGTATACCCCACTAGCTTGAGTTTAGAAACGTGTCTGTAAGTCAGCATATAATCTCTTGTCCCCTTTAAGTACCTCAATACTTTCTTGGCAGCAACCCAATGGCTAAGACCAGGATCTGACTGATATCTGCCAAGAAGTGCCGCCACAAAAGCAATATCCGGTTTGGTACAGACCTGAGCATACATGATACTACCAAGTGCGCTAGCATAAGACACCTTCTTCATTTCATTCCTCTCAGCTTTATTTTTCGGGCACTGTGTCGAACTCAGTTTGTCACCCTTGAGAACAGGAACATTCTCAGGTTTGCAATCCAGTATACTGAACCTCTCCAGAACACGATCAACATAAGCCCTCTGAGAAAGACTTAATATACGGCAAGAACGATCCCTATGGATCTCAATGCCAAGAACAAAATAAGCCTCACCAAGGTCCTTCATGTCAAATTCCCTAGATAATAGTTGCTTTGTGTTATGCAACATCCCTAGGTCACTACTTGCAAGCAGGATGTCATCTACATAAAGAATAAGAAAACAGAATTTGCTCCCACTGACCTTGTAATATATACACTGATCCACTTTGTTTTCCACAAAACCAAATGAAGTCACAACACTGTCGAACTTCAGATACCACTGCCTAGAAGCTTGTTTGAGACCATAGATAGACTTTTTGAGTCTACACACAAGATGATCTGAATCATCCACTGCAAAACCTTCAGATTGAACCATATAGACTTCCTCATCAAGATTGCCATTGAGAAGGCAGTTTTAACATCCATCTGATGCAGCTCCATATCAAAATGAGCTACCAATGCCATGATCACCCTGAAAGAATCCTTCGAAGAGACTAGAGAAAAAGTCCCATTATAGTCTACTCCTTCTCTCTGAGTGAATCCCTTGGTTACCAGTCTGGCTTTAAACCTCTCAACTTTTTCTTTGGAATCTTTTTTGGTTTTATACACCCATTTGCAACCAATGGGCTTACAACCTTTAGGTAAATCAACAAGCTCCCAAACATCATTATGTTTCATCGATTGTATTTCATCTCTCATCGCATCTAACCACAAATCTGACTGAAGACTAGAAATAACGCCTGAATAAGTAACTGGATCAACCACACAACCAATGTCATAGTCATGTTCTGTCACACCCCTATCCCGACAAGAGATAAAGTACAATATCAGGGAATGATTGGGGTGACACGCGTCATCCCACTTCACCGCCAGGATCTCAATGCAGTAGCCAACTCACAGTCATAAACCAATATTAAAATACAATAATATCAGAGTGCGAAAGACAAAGGAATATCACATTCCAAGATAGGTCAGAGTTTGCGAAAGCGTAAATGAAATAATTATAAGATGTTCATTGGCTAATGATAATAAATAACATAGTTATAAAATTCCTATGACCATCAAGTAGCTACCAAAAAGGTAAAACATAAAATTTTATACAAAGCACAAGGCTCTCAAAAATAACAAAACGGGAGCGATCCCAAGTAACAGTACAGCCCATAGGCACAATCATCATGGGCAACCATCGCCATGATCCTTAGTCACGGTCTCTGGCTCCACAGTAATCATCTGCATCAAAATCTAAAAAGAATGTGTACACGGGAGTTAGCTCCACCGAGCTAGTGAGAGAGAAAAGGGGATGCACAATCACATAATCACAAATAGTTCATGGTGCATGCCATTATTAATTCATTTACCACCTAACACACAATACTAAGTCAATGGGTATATGCTACTGCAATAACTCGGGAAGACACTGTGGATCCTTCCATTCTCACCACAATGCAACCTCAATTATTACTATGGAGCCCGCGCCGGTCGTAGTCATCACCACCCGAGGCGGACCCGATAACCATTACTACCCCTGGCCTGGCCTCTCTAACTCTCCACAGCACGAGTGCTCCGGCTACCCAACACCTAAACCCCTGTTGGTAAGGGTCGTAGCATAGGAACGAGCCTAACCACGATATACTACATGAATCCTATCGTGTTGAGAGGTACATCCGGGTGTGTCAACGTCCCATTCCATCTAACACCCGGGTACCAGCACAACATGACACATACAAGAAAGAATGAGATGTAATATACAATTCCACGTAATCCGATGGTTTCGGTGCCAGTACTTCCTGGCACCGTAACCCAACACAAATTCATATCATCCTAATCATCATCATCATCATCATCGAATAAGAATAAATGCAAATATGCAATCTTGCTTGAATGATAATGTCACAATATAATTCATAAATGCATGAATAAGCAATAGTAAATAAGCTCAGACAGTCACCCAAACCCACTCACCAATTACTTCAAATAGAATTTGTATAAGCGCAACGATTTCAGCTCAAAATCACTCCATTGCACATATGTTGGCACCTATGGAAGTGAATAAGAGTGTGAGAGAGTGTAGGGGAGGCCTCATAGAGAAACCCCACAGTTTACATAAGTTATAAGCCTTGAAAACTGCGTCGGAGGCAACGCCGGACTCAGCAGAGATCTGCCTCCGACCTTGAGTCCGACCTTCACTGCAGGCTCAGGCCACATCGGAGGCAACGTCGGACTCAGCAGGCTTGCCTCCGACCTTGAGTCCGCATCGGAGGCAACGTCGGACTCAGCAGGCTTGCCTCCGACCTTGAGTCCGACCTTCCCTGCAGGCTCAGACCACATCAGAGGCAACATCGGACTCACGTAGACTCTGCCTCCGATGCAACCCAGATGCGATTTCAAGGTCCTTAAAAGCCCAAGGTTGTCCCATTTGGTTCTCTAAGCCTCAAGGGACTAGGGAGGGGGTGTCTTGGAGTCTATTTGGGTCTTAGAAACACCCAACATCCAAAGATTTAAGGGGGTTTAAAGGAGTCAACTACTCCATGTCCAGATTTGGGGCTCCTAGGTGGTTGGAACCTTAGGTCAAGAGACCCAGTTGGAGATCTCAAGGGATGTAAAGAAAATAAGATAGCATCCTACAAGGGGAAACTACACATGGCTCGAGCTAACCCTTAGGGTTTCAAAAAAGGAAATCCCCATCTTGGGGCTGCAACCAAAGAACCACCCAAGCTCAAACGAGCAAGGGAGAAAGAGAGAAAAAGGGGGGAAAAGGGGCACTTGGCTTACCTGGTCTAAGATACACAAGATGTGCCCTCTTTAAAGCTCCAAACCCAGCAGTCGTTTCCTTCTTCTTCTTCCCTTCCTTCTCCTTGCTAACCCTCTCTCCTCATAACTCCCTTCTCAAGCACGGTTAGGTTAGGTAGAAGTGAGCCAAGACTAATGAATAGTCCTACCCATCTCTCTCATATAGAAAATCACCTTTATTGGCCTATTTAGATAAGGCCTCATAAGTGTAACCTAGGGTCTGTTTGGATAGGGTCAAACAACCATCCTTCCTCACACAAGCTTTAAAAATCCTAACTTTGGTCCCAAGGCCCACACAAGGTCAAGTTAATAAAAAGGGGTAAGGGTAGGGTCAAACATGGCAGGGCACCAATAGCACCTTAGCCACAGGGTCTTACCCACAAGAGTCCTTGTCAGCAACATTGGATACAGGGTCGGAGGTAGCCAATAACCTTGTATCCGATGCGAGTAGGAAGGTGGTTCCCACCATAAGAGGTCAGGGCCTTTGGACCACACTTCGAGGGCTTTGAGAGGGCAGTAAGCACACAACAAAATTTGGTCAACTACTTACCCCTGACATGTCAAGGTGCAACCTCCGTGATCCCAAAGAGCTTCCCCACCGCGACGCTAAGTTCGTCACCAAGTGAAGTGTCTAAGTAGGGCAATACGGGGTGTGCCGTCCGATACTCCTCACTCTTGGGATTGGTACTTGGAGGGTAGTTGACGAAGTCATCATTGACAAATTTCCCCATTCCCGATTGAGGAATCTTTCCTCGACTGGCAAACCTGTGTTGAAGTCAACAATCTTGTGGCTTGGTTTGACCACCATCGTGAACAGCTCACCGGCATACATGACAACACCCTCTACACATCACAAGGATAAAAGAAAGAAAATATTAGGATACCGGGTGCGGGTATAACATGTTCTCCCAGATAGACCTCATAGATAGATGATATAGCTGACTTTCTCTCCCTGATGGATCTTCGTAATGGTGACACCACTGCCTCAACCTGAGTCTGAGGAATCTCAGCTGGATCTACATCAATAATAGGGTCCTCAACCGCATCCTGAATAAGAGGAATCTCATCAGGTGCTACATGAATGTTAGGGACCGTATCAATATCAGGCTCCTGAACTCCAGCAGGTGTAACCAATGGCGCAGTATGCCCCACATCCTTTTGAATAGGTACTGATGTACCAACCATGTGACTATCTTGAACAGTTTGAGAACAATTATTCTTTTCGGCCACATCAAATTCCAGAAACTTCGCTGTCTGTGACTCCACAATCCTAGTGCCTCCGCAGGGATTATAAAATTTATATCCCTTCGAATGATCTGGGTAGCTGACAAAGTAGCAATGAGTAGTCTTGGGATCCAACTTGTTTAAAGTCGGATTATACAACTTCACTTCTGCAGGGCACCCCCAAACTCTAAGATGGTTTAAACTGGGTTTACGGTCGGTCCACAACTCAAAAGGTGTAAGAGGAGCGGCTTTAGTAGGTACACGGTTAAGGATATAAAGAGCAGTTTTCAAGGCTTCACCCTATAAGAACTTAGGTAAATTTGTCCTACTAATCATACTCCTCACCATGTCCATAAGGGTGCGGTTGCGCCTTTCGGCGATCCCATTTTGTTCAGGACTTCTTGGCATAGTAAATTGACTAACTATTCCAGAGTCCTCAAGGTATTTGGCAAACGGGCCCTTAAGCTGTCCAGCATCGCCATATCTGCCATAATACTCACCCCCACGATCAGATCTAACAATTTTAATAACTTTCCCTAACTGTTTCTCAACTTCAGTCCTAAAAATTTTGAACTTGTTAAGAGATTCAGACTTTTCTTTAATTAAGTACAGGTATCCATATCGGGAATAGTAGTCTGTAAAAGTGATGAAATAAAAATTTCTACACAATGTGACTGAATAAGGACCACTGTTGTCAGTGTGAATGACCTCCAACAGGTCAGAACTACGGACTACAGTTTTCTTCTTTATTTTGGTCATCTTTCCCTTACAACAGTCTACACAAGTTTTTAGATCACTTTCAAGAGTGGGTAGGATGTCAGACTTTATCAGTCTTTCCACTCTTGCCTTAGAAATATGACCTAGTCTCTTATGCCACAATGTGAAAGACCGTTCTTTAGGTAAGGGTCTTTTAGAAACAACGCTTTCCATAAGGCAGGAACCAACTTTAATTGAATTAAAAAATAAATTAATCATGGTGTTCTTTATTTCAAAATGGAAACCACCAATGTCCAAAACTGAAACCGAAATTAAATTCCGCCTGAAGAACGGTACATAAAAAGTATTCTTTAAAGTCAATTTAAAACTAGAATCTAGTAATAAACTGACATCTCCCACGAACTCTATGTCAGAATGTCCATCGTTTCCTACGACCAGCCTTGATTCATCCTTGTTTGGCCTCCTCCGATTTATGAACCCCTGTATGGTAAAAGCAACATGGTTAGTTGCACCACTATCTAGCCATCAAGAACTGGATGGGGCTTCTGATAGATTGGATTCATAAACAAAAGCCAAAGAATCATTATCTGATGGCTGCTTGGGTTTGAGTAACCAAACCTTGTATTTATCGCAGTCCTTCTTCATGTGACCCTTCTTCTTGCAAAAGAAGCAGCGATCACTTTCTTTTTTCAAAGAGTCTTTCTTGGGTCCCAAATTGTTAGTCTGATCGGACTATTTATTGGTAGACTTATGAATATAGTTTTTAGACTTTTTACTCTTACGGGCTTTGGAAGTAAACGGGGCAGTAGGCTTTTTATCTTTCTTCAGTTTCTCTTCCTCAGACACAACCCTAGAAATTAGGTCATTAATACTCCAGATTCCATCTTGGGAAATGTAATTGGTTTAAATGATGCCAAATTCAGAAGGTAGGGTATTTAGGGCTTGATGGACAATTAGGGCATCTGGAAGAGGAATGTTCAAGGCATTGAGTTTAGTTTGGTAATCAACCATCCTAATAATGTAATCCCTAACACCCCCAGAACCATCATATTCCATATTAAACAACCCTTGTAGAAGTGTCCCAATCTTAGCATTCGATGAAACTTTGTATCTCTTGGAAATTGCATCTAGCAATTCCCTGACAGTACCTTGGTCAGACATACCACTTTTTAGGTGTTCCGATATCGACCTCTTTATGGATAGTATACTGAGTCGATTACTGTTTTGCCATGCAGCATGCACGGACTTTTCATCCTCAGTACTGTCAACAGTTAGATCCATTGATTTATCTATAACAAGGGACGTGTGCACATCTGCCATTTTCATAGCAAACATAATGTCCTCTTTCCACTTCTTAAAGTTTGACCCAGTAAGAACCTCAATAGTGACCATGTTATTGTTGACAGAAAAGGCGACTGAAAATTTAAATAATGAACAGTACAATAATTAGCATAATGCAAGTATAGCTTGAAACCTTATAAGCTAATGAGAATTTTACACACATCATTGTGAAAATACCTTTGGGCTGAATTTTCAATATACAATTATAAAAATCCCTACATACCAGTGGCCATGGGAACACAACTCAACTTTCAAAATCCACCACCTTTGGGTGTGCAGAATTCTAAGGTCAGCCTATTCACATGCATACTGTATATGTACCCCTTCAAGTACCAATACATGACCACCACCTTTGGATGTATGACCACACATCAGAGTTGAAGGACATCCCACAACTGTATGAGACCGGTGTTTCACAAATCCAACAAGGAAGGTCGCTTTGGCGGCTGCATCCTGTCGAACCCATGAAACCCTCTCTTGGGATTTTTACAAATTACTTACATCCTTAAACAATTTATGTTATTTTATAATTTATGATAAGGGGTTTAAATGTCTTAAAAGTAACACAATAATTTTGTTCATCAAGGTAGGTATTCCAGCAAGTTAGAAAATTGGTTCGGTTCCAAATGAAACGAACTGACAAATTCCAGAAAAAGGCATGCATCAAAAGAATATCAAAAATATTTAAAATATGCATATCTGATCAAAACATAGGGCACCACTGTGTAGAGCACAGAAAAATAGAGCCAACGCAAAAAATGAGACCCCAAACGGAGTCTTGTAGTCCGAAAGCCCGGTCAAAGTTTTAGGCCAAAAGCGGTTGATTGTACTGGTTTGACCGGTTCGTATGGTCAAACTGGTTCAGTCAAACCACAATCAATTCTGGGTCAAACCTGGGTCAACCAAACCGGTTTAATCTCGGTCCAACCGGGTCACAAAAATCTGGTTTTCGGGTCAGAAAACGGCACACGTTAGCAGATCCACAATTTAGTAAGTGGCGCAAGATAGCAAAACCCCAGATTCCTTTTTTTTTTTTTTTTGTTTAAAGCCAATTGGAGAGTAAGATCCACTCTCCGTTGTCGCCGGCGCGTGAGAGCGCGTTCGATGGCCAGCGGCGGCGATCCACCCATGCAGACGTTTAGCTCTCCGAGCTCTACACGCCTGTGTGATCAGATTCACCTTTCGTCGGAGAAAAACTCCGGTAGTGGGGGAGTGTCTGTACGGATTTTTCAAAAATTTGGAAAAACCCTAAAAACTTTGATTCGAATTGAAAAAATTTTGATTCCCTTATTATGTTCTATTATTTTGAATCCATATAGGTTCAAGAACGGATCTATGGAAGTTTTGATACCACTTGTAAGAATAAATCGATCCGAATAGGGACAAAATCCCAAAAGCCAGGATCTCCATAGGGTGTTTAAGAACACAAACAAATAAATAATAGAAAATAGGGATAGAACCACCAACCTTGTTTCGCATCCATGACGATGATCACAGCGAAAATAAAGACCAAAGAACAAGGTGCTTCTCCTCTATTCCCAAAGTAACTGGCCTGATGAGAATACCGAATGCACAGGGACGATGAACACTGAATATCTTCCTCTCTGACTAGAATGCACTCCTCAATAGCAATTGAGAATTAGAAGTTGTAATAATGGGTAGAGGGGGGACCTAGCTCTCTTTATATAGTAATCCCTATAGGGTCTGACTCATCACAGTCCCAATAGGAATCTATCTGCCCACACTAAAGCCAGTCCACATAGGATTCCTAATATAACTCAATGACCCCCTTAATTAGACCAATACCATAATTAGCCTGAGTTTTACTTTATTTAATATTAGTGCATATTAGGGAATATAGTATTATATTCCAAATATAATTCTAACAGATTATGCATGAGTGATGTTGGGCTTGATTTTGAAATGCCCTCCGATTTCGCTTAGCCTAGATCCAGTAGATAGTGGTAAAGAAGCAATATTGCTTAATATGAGATGAGAGAGAATTACCTTTGAAATGATTAGACACCCAATCGAGCTCACCTTGCCAGGAGCTAAGAGGCTCGCAATGGTAGCCACACATACCTAGGATGCCTTTCCAAATTCTGTTTGTATAAGCATAGCCAAAGGTGATCAAGGTCTCGCCACCCTGGTGGCAAAAGTACTCTGATGAAATTACCCATAGCATTGCCTTCGTCCATGTGGTGAGCGCCTCCCTCACTACTGATCAGGTGATAACAGAGAAGCGAGGGCGAGACGTAGATGCCCAAACAATTTGGTGCTAATAACCTTTGGGTTGGGGCAATGAATGGCGATCCAAGCAGACTTAAATGAAAAATTTCTCGGAGGAATTGGGAGTCCAAACAACTGTGTCCATGGGGAGACAAGATAGCCATTTGGTGGAACAAATTATTTGTCCAATGGGATTGGAGGACCTAAGGGGATCCCATTCCCAGATGGGAGGAGTTATGAGAGAACTTACTTTATCAAAAGGGTTGCAGTTGAGAGCAGGTGCGATAAGGATCCCTTGAGTGTTAAGCACCCCACTTGAGAGCCACGGGTCATGCCAAAGTAAATTTTTTTCTCTATCTCGGAGAAGGATACGAGAGAAGTGCAAAGCAGTTGGTCGGGTCTCTAAAATTACTCTCCAAGTAGTCGATCATCTGGAGGAAGTAGGAAGGGACCGGATAGAGTGACGGCGTAACCAACGGGCAGAGATAAAGTCCACTCAGCAATAATCCTTTATAGAAGAGATGCTCCAAACATGCCGTATTTAGACTGGCTTGGTTCCAATAAGTTAACCGACGAACTCGAGCCCCCCTCTCCTCTTTGGGCTGACAAACAGATCACCACACTACCTTATATGGACCCCGGTCAACATGTCCCGGTCAATGGAATCTAGCCATAATCTTCTCAAGATGATGGGTTTCATGTTTGGGGATGTTAAAGACATTAATCTAATAGGATATGGTGCTCAAAATCACGGATCAAATGAGTTGCAGTCGATCCGCAAAGGATAATGCCCTCCCTTTCCAAGATGCCAAATTTGGTTCCACCTTTGTTGTAAGGTCCTTAAAGTTGTTGGGTTTCATCTTTTTGGAGATAAGGCCCCCAAGATACTTGATTGGAAACCACCCTAGAGGAATGCCAAGTAAAGCTGATATTTGCAGTTGTAGAGGATGGAAACAGTTGGAAAAAAATAAATTCGACTTGTCTTTGTTGAGAGATAGACTTGATATATTTGAGAAATTACTGAAACATTGTTGAAGAATCTCGGTATTTTCCACAAAGGCTTTGTCAAACACGAATATATTGTCTGCATAGCAAAGGGACGTGATTCTTGGTTTAGCACACAACTTGTGGTAATGAAATTGGCCCGAAGATGCAATAAGCCCCAACGAATCAGGGAAATGTTGTAATACAATTGAGAAGAGAGCATAGGTGAATCGAGTTTTCTTTTGCCAACGATTGATGGGAATCTGATTTGGATGGGCGAAAGATGGTATCGAGAGGACACTTTTGTCATTTTTTTGTGCTTGACACTTCCCTTAGTTTAGTCATTCCTCTATTGTTGTTCAGATTTTAGATATCTTTTTTCCACTTTTCACATGACAAAATGAATTTAGCTTTGGACACGTAGAAGTACTATGATTTTAGGGTAGAGTCTCTGATACCAATTTGAGAGTAATTTTGTATCAGTGGATCGATACAGACCAAGGTAAAAAGGTAAAAATCTTATTTTTTAAATGGAAACTAGAGATAAATCTGTCCTATCCAAACCAATACAGAGTGATTCAGATCGGTATCAGCTACGACCGACCCCGTAATCAATATCGATTCCTAAAATCCTAAGCAATACCCTTGCAAGTTACAATCTGTAGTCCAAAGAGAGGGATCTACTGGCATGGATTTAAGTTTATGGTACTAACCAATTTCACTTCAAAATAACATTTTTATTAAAAGGACATATCACATTCTTATTGTTATATTGTTCATGTATTGGTATTGGTCATGGAAGATATTAAAACGAATCGGTTGATACAATTGATTCGGTATTTATTCCTAAAACTGTATCTACAAGCATCCCGCTCACATGTATTATCATCTCTCAGGCCAAATCAATTAACACATAGAAAGAAGTGCCTCACGATTCCAATACAAAGGGACCCATATGGTCACGAAGAAGACAAATGTCAGAGGGTGTGCATTATCAACAGTATGTATATCATTTTCTCATTTAATTTATACCCAAACTTCTCCATAAAACATTGATTCTCCTAAGATATTAAATGTTCATTTCTCTTTTTTCCATAGCTTTTTAAAATTCTCAAAATTTATCCCACATTTTTTTTATTTTCCACTTCAACTTTAACTCCTTTTCAATGGCCTAACTGTGTTTTGCATGATTATTAATTTTGTATTATATCTTTAATGCCTATATTTCATTTTACTCTTCATATGGTTATCTTCAATCCAACAAGTTACTAAATAACTTGATATTTTAATTAGTACACTATTTCGGTAAGAAATTTATACAATATGTATCATATGATTTAGGGTTTCCATGTTGACATTTACATTAAAAATAGACTCTAAAGGGATAATATATTAGTAATAATTAAACAAGACATAGATAGGTTATCGCATAACGTACTTATGAGGTAGATCTAAAAAGTGAAATTGAAAGTATAGTGAAATGTCATACCCAAAAAAAGGGGGGAAAGAATAGAGAAATGTGTTGTGGAGATGTAATCTGGGTAATTAAAAGTCAGAGCAAAATGTGAGGTGAAAGTCTATTTTATTGGGAACATCGGAAAAGAAGTCTTTCATATGATAGTTTAGGAATATAGGTTAAACTTAGGAAATGAGGATATTGAAACGGATGTACAGAGGGGTAGATAACTCAGATTGAAGGAGCTAAAAGAACCAGAGGTAAGCTTAAAATGGCCCTAGGAGAAGTGTAGGGAAAGATAATCATAGCTTAGGGCTAGTAATGAGTATGGCTTCGAATAAAGCTGAACAGAGAAAAAAGATTCATGTAGCCGACCCCATTTAGTGGGATAAGGCTGAGTTGAGTTGAATTGAATTGTTAAGAAACATATAAAATTTTCTTTAAACAGTATTAAGGGAAGATGTACATTGTCGGTAGTATATGCCCCCTTACATTATCTCCCCCTGACTATGTAGCCCCCTGTATACAAATCATTAGGCCTCTTTCTCGTATACCCATTGGCTTGGCATGGAAGATGCCAATACATGCATGAAACATTTAGGCTATGTTTGGAAGCAAGAAAAGAAAAATAAAAATAAAAAATAAAAAATTGATGAGACAAAAAGACACATAAAACAATTATTTTTTTTCGGTAATCACATGAAATAATTATTACCTCATCATAATTTTATCATATTATGTTTTTTCTTTTCTTTTCTTAGCTTCCGAACATAACCTTATATCCCTCTCCCAAAAAGTAATTATCAACAAAGTATAATAGTGATGTACGACAATCCATAACCAGAGTTTGTGAAAAGAGGAGAGGACGATAGAGGAAATGGTATCAAGGGTTTGACTGATCATGTGTGGCAAAAGTATAGTTAATTCACTTTTCATTTTTAAGGAATAGATGGATCCTTGATAACAACCTTAGAATGCGAAAAATTGAAGCTACTCCATAGACAATGGTTATCGTTGTGTTAAAATTTACCAAAAAAAAAAAAAAATTTGTCTTAAATTCAGAGAATGGTTAAGGCAAAATTTGTCATTCATCTAAACTTAATGCATATTTATCCAAACTCTCTTATAAAATACTTTATTTCTCTGATTTCTCTAATAAAGCAAACTTTTACTTATCCTTCTCCCTTGACATTAATATCCAATTATCCCTTAATGATATATATTCATTAGTTTATTTTGCATTTTACTTTTTTTTCTTTTTTTCTTTTTTGGTAGCACTTTGCATTTTACTTTTAAATCTACCTCCTAGGTATGTATCAATTTGAACGGTATTTCAGATGCCCTGACTAGGAAGATCCTGTCTATTATGTGTATGACAGATTGGCCAAATCTCACTCCGTGGCTTCATGATCTTTATGAATTTGAAGCTTTAGGTTGTACACATACTTTTACTATCCTTCAATAAATCTTCCTTTTACACCCCCCCCCAAAATGACTTAACTGCACATTGCATAATTATTGATGTCACATATTATCATTTTAATGCCTTACTTCATTCCACCATCTGCATAGTTGGCCTTAAGCCAACAAGGTATGGTATACCAGTATGTGATACGGATTGATCAATTTATAGCATATTTTCTATTTACATATTACTTTAACATAACTACAGAGGACAACTGCTAGCATAGTTGGCTTGAGGCTAGTGTTGTAGGCTAGTCCCAGGAGGTTAAAGTTCGAGACCTCATGTTCCTCTTCTAGTCTAGGATCCCCCCTCCCCCACAAAAAAAACATACCACATACTAGAATAAGCGTAATTGCATACTAGAGTAATTTAATGATTTAATTAATCCATTAATATTATCAACGTTATGCTAGGGCACTCTTCGCCACAATAAGAGATGTGCTACACTATGACCATGTGTAGTGAAAAGTAAGCAGTGGTTGGCTAGGGCGTCCTTGTAAGCAACGTGCAACGATACGGTGACAAGTAGGTAAGAGTTCTCACACCATGGACGAGAGTGGGTATAGAAGCTAATCCAAAATTGTAGAATTAAATTAGCATCTTAGAACATTGGATCTTTAATGGGTAAGAGTCTAAAAATGATAGATGTTATGAAGGGAAGAAGGGCTAACATAGCATGTATTCAAGAGAATAGATTGAAAGGTGAAAAAGCTATAGAGTTTGACGATTTTAAACATTGTTATACTGGGATAAAACTAATGGAAGTGTAATGAGCATAGTAGTGGATAAAAATTTAAAAAATGATGTGATAGGTGTTAAAAGCTTTAGAGATAGGACTACATCCATCAAGTTTGTGTTGGAGAAAGGGGTTGTCAACATAATTAACGCTTACACACCCCAAGTGGGATTGGATGAAATTAGTAAGTTATAATTTTGGGAACACATAGATGGATTAGTGCAAGGTTTTAGTCAAGGAGAAAAGATTATTGTATAATGTGATTTGAATGGTTTTGGAGAGAAGAATGAGGGGATCTTAGTTTTAGATTTCGTTATGGCTTATGATTTATCCATTGTAACCAGTTACTTTGAAAAGTGAGAAGAGCATATTATTACCTTCAAAAGTTGGCATCATAGTAGCCCAATAGATTTCTTCCTAACTAGAAGGTTCGATAGATCGTTATGTAAAGGCTATAAGGTTGTACCAGGGGAGAGCCTAACCATAACATGGATTAGTGCTTATGGATATGTGCCTCACTACCCAGAATTATAAGAAAGGAGAACCTATTCGCCCTAAAATAAGGTATTGAAGCTTAACAAGAGATACTTTGGAATCATTTACTGATAAAGTGGTTGAACAAGGAAAGTGAGACTTTGAGGGAGACACTAAAAGATGTGGAATGAAATGACTACTTGTATTAAGAAGGTTGATAAAGATGTTTTAAACGAATCAAAAAGTAAATGTCATTCCTCTAGGGGGACTTGGTGGTGGGATGACGAGGTTCAAACAACCATTAAGACTAAACCTCTAGTTTTAAGACGGCAAATGATTAAGGATGTAGAGGATTTAAAAAGATATACATTTGTAAGAAATAAAACTATAAGTTTATGCGATAAGCAAAAAAGAAGAAATTTGAAGATCTTTATAACAATTTGAGCACAAAGGAAAGGAAAAAAGGTTATTCATGAGATAGTTAAAATGAGAGATAAGAAGAGTAGAGATCTCGACCATGTTAGATGTATTAAAAGTAAGAATGGTAAAGTACTAATAAGAGATGAGGACATTAGGGAGAGATGAAACAATTATTTCTACAACCTAATAAATGAAGACACTTCGAGTAATAATATCCCAAAAGACAACATTACCTATAAAGACACTACACATCATAAATATATACAAAAAAATAGGGTGCCTGAAGTAAACGAAGCTTCAAAGAAGATAAAAAGTGAACAAGACACAAGGCCTAGATGAAACCCAATAGAAGTATGGAAGAGCTTAGGAATCTGTGGTTTATCTTGACTAACCAAACTGTTTAATACGATTACGAGTACAAGAAAAATGTTAGATGAATGGAGAAGAAACATTGTGGTTCCGATTTCACAAAAGTAAAGGTGATATTCAGAGCAACAATAACTATATGTATAGACATAAAACTAATGGGTCATACTATGAAATTATGGGAGAGGGTTATTGCAATCTACCTAAAACAAGAAACTACTATTACGGAGAACCAATTTGATTTTATGCCAGAAAGATCCATGACATTAGCTATTTACTTACTAGGGAGACTCGTGAAAAGATTTAGAGAATGCACGGAAGATCTCCATATGGTATTTATTCACCTAAAAAAAGCTTATGACAGAGTCTCTAGAGAGTTAATTTGGCAAGTACTAAAGAAGAGAAGTGTTTCCAGCAATATGTGGACATAATTAAAAATATGTATGATGATGTGGTGGCTAGTGTCAGAACAGTGGGGGTCAAGGTAGTAAAATTTCATTTACAATGGAGTTACATCAAGGATAAGCTTTAAGCCCTTATTTGTTTGTACTTATCAAGAATGATTTAATAAAAAATATTTAATGAGGTTCCTTGGAGTATGCTTTTGGCTGATGATGTTGTTTTGGTGGATGAGACAAAAGCAGGGATTAACACCAAGTTGGAGTTATGAAGATCAATTTTGAAATCAAAAGGTTTTAAGATAAGTAGAATGAAGGCACAGTATATGACGTGTAACTTTAGTTACATTAGGATAGATAATGAGGTGGTGAAAATTGATGTGAGGGAGATTCTGCAAAGTGATTATTTTTGATATTTGAGCTCAATCATAAATAAAGAAGAAAATATACAAGATGCTGTTTCCTAGATAATTAAACTAGGACAGATGGAGTGGAGAGGTGCATTCAGAGTACTGTGTGATTGACGTATTTTTTTTTTAAACTTAAAAAGAAAAATTTTATTGGATAGTCATATGACCGTCTATGATGTATGATGTGGAATGTTGGACAATCAAGAAACATCATATAGATATACTCACTGTAACAAAGATGGTGATGTTGAGATGGATGAGTGGAAAAACTAGGAAGGATAAAGTAAATAATGATTGATCATATTAGAACTTCTTTGGGAATAGCTCCAATACATGATAAACTACGAGAAACACAATTGTGGTGACATGGCCATGTTCAACGGAGCCTTTGGATGCTCCAGTACAGAAGAGTAATTTGATTTAGATTGAATGGATTAAACGAGTTAAGGACGGACCTAGAATGACCCTAGGAGAAGTGGTGAGGAAATACATGCATAGTTTAGTTCGTGTATCAAGTATGACCTCGAATAGAGTTGATTGGAGGGCAAGAATCCATGAGAATTTCACAAGAGAAATGGATGCCCATGCGCACCATGTGGGCATGTTTGACCATGCCCTCTTATATCCTAACCCTACGGGCTCCACATCGATATTCTCTATTCTCTAACCATGTGGATTGTTTATCAACGAAATCATTTTCCACACCATGATTGATGTGACGTGGAAGGTTTCCACAAGAGCTGCGTGAAAACTCTTTGTACTTAGGGGTGTCAAACGGTCGGTTCAATCCGATTTCGATTGTGTTGGACTAGGCCAAACCGAAGAAGGCTCAATAAAGGACGACTTGGTTTCGACTTTGGTTTCGATTTATTTCGATTTTCTATCGAGCTTTTGTCGGTTCGGTATTGGGCTCAAGTAGGTTCAATTTCGGTTTACCATGCATATAAATATAAGCAATTATGAAAAAAAAAACATAAGTTTTTTGGAAGAAAGTTCTTTGTCCAAGAGCATGGCTCCAATGCCTACACCCTTGTGTCGGTCTCTTTACTCTCCCAATAAATGAATAAAATGACCTCCCTACCACCCCCCCCATAGATTGAACAAAATGAAGGCATTGATTGGGTCTCACACAAAGTGCAGGAGCCATGCTCCTAGACAAAGAACACTTCTTTTTTATTTTGATGGGAAAGAGAATGCTACTTGGTCGTGAAGGCACATGACTTTTGCATCTAGACACATGGTCGTGCACAATGACTACCATGCCTTCAGGGATTTTTGCCTTTCCATAGATTGCAATGGTCATTTCACACGATCGCACACAACCAGGTAGCATTTTTCCCTCTTTTTTAATATAATTTTTCGTGTTTGTATCAGATCAGGCTCTCCTCCAAACATGGCAGGAGTTGGAGGGTCTATCCCAGCAAAAACACCCAAAAATAGGGGATATGGTCATTTCATAGGGAAACAGATCTTATGCAGCCGTGGTGGGAGCTGCACCTGTGCAGCACCGTTAAACGACAGCAAAAATAGGGGTAAGGTGGTCATTTCACAGGTGGGTCCATCCTGGACCCCACATGTGAAATGACCACCTCCCCCCTGTATTTGGGGTGGTTTTCGAATTACACAGTGCAGCTCCCGGCACAGCTGCACAAGATCCAAGTCCATTTCATAGGGTCCCATTTTGATTCCACTTGTGAAATGATCAAAACCACCTTTGTTTTCTTCATCCAAAAAAAAAAACCCACCATTGTTTTGCTGGGTTGGACCCTCTCGCTCCCGCCACGGCTGGAGGAGAGTCAAATTGGTTTGTATCAGTTTTGGTCGCTGATATGGTTCTATTTTATTCCTGACATCCCTAATTATTTGTGCTAAGTAAATATAAGTTAAGACTAAGTATAGGGGATTAATCATTTATTTATTTACCCTTTTGATACTGACTACGCTGATGATTGACGGTTGCTATTATGTATTATCGTCCAAAACTATTTATTAATCATAAAGGTAAGCAAATATTAGCATTACACGACACACAAACACAGAGAGAGATGAGGACAATGAAATGATTGTGCGTCCAATCAGGCTGTGACACCAGACAAATTACACCAGATACACGCATGCACGCACAGTCAAGTCTGGTTTGGGACGTTGGGCGCCAGATGCGGCCCATGGAGGGGCCCTACCCATTCCGATTATGCGGTTGCAGCGGTGGAATTGGAATGGTGGGGTCCAGATTTCCAGAGTCTCCAACGACACGTGGACAGCAAATTTGCAATAGATATCACGGCAGGAGGTAGTAAAAGGTGGGACCCTGGATTGGAGGGTCCTCTTATTAAGGTGAGTGATGCCAGGCTAGCATTCAGGACATGATTGGTGTGGGCCCCACTCTCCCTGGCAAACCACATGCGTCTCGAAACCCCATGCAACACCTCATCCTCCAATACACTTCTTCTTCTCCTTCTACTATTCACTCAATTCCCTTCTCCAGTCATCTTCTCTCTTCTTCCTCTTTCTCTTTTCTTTATTAATTCATTCGTTCATTCCCATTTTTTACCCTTTTATTTTTTCTGGGTTCTATCTTTCGTCGTCTTCCCCACTTTCTAATCTCATTATACAAAACCCTTTCATTACTTCCCTCAATTACAGACACAGTCAATAAAAATCCATTCTTGCCTTCTTCCTGTTCCTTTGTCGTGATTTTCCACCTCTCTTAATGCTATTCAATAATTGTAATTGAAATTAAAGTGGATAGCCGTTTCAAAAAGAAGAAAAACCCACCAGGTCTCTCTCTCTCTCTTCTCACAATTTTCCTTCAGACAGAGAAGATGAGAACACAACTGTGATTTTTGAATGTGATGGAAGAACGTTTCAAGCGAATTTACTGTCGGAGACAGACGTTTTGGTTGACAATTTAATACTATGTTTATAGGAAGAACAATTGAGCAATTAGCGGTAATTATTATTATTTTAAGTACTTATTCTCTTTGCTGTCTTTCTAATTTTGATTTGGCCTATTAAGGTGGTGGGCTGTGTGTGTTTGTGTCTGAATTAGAGACATTGAAGAGCTGGCCTCTTCCATTTTCCAACTCTCCACTATTATTTTGTTACCGTTCACTACTTCCTTCCTTCCCTTATTTTTTATCTCTCATTCAGATGACAACTTGACTCTGTACATATATACATATACCCAAGCTTTTCTCTTTCTTTCTGCTTCTTCTTCTTCCCTTCTTTTTTGATTCCTCTTTCGGTTGCAGTTCCATTGGAGTGGCTGCTGCCCAAGGTGTTGAAGAAGGGCATAAGCTAATGAAGAGGCTAGTAAGTACGTTGTTATTTTTTTTTTTTTGTTTTCTTCATACTATTCTTCACTGGGTTTTCTTGGTTGACTCCATAAAATTTTGCGACTTGGGTATTTGACAAATCTTCACACTGATCTCTTTTTCTTCAGTTTGCTCTCCTCTCCTCTCAATTGTTGTGGTATTGTAGAATTTGATACCATAAGTAATTTCTGAAGATGCTACTCTGTGCCTTAAATCATGAACCGCTCTCTAATTTAGAATCTGCTTTTGTTGAACATTTTTCACTATTAAAATTTTATTTCGAGGCGCGGCGGGATGGAGTTAGGGGTTAGTTCTGTAATCTGGTTTTGCAGGTGCTGTAGATATGTTTTTTTTTGTCTTCTGATAGTGATTTTCCAGGTGGGTTTTGGATCTTAGTTTTTATTTTGTAGTAGTTACTGCTTACTTACGGTGATCCTTGATATGGATGTCGTGCTTGTGATCAAGTTTCTGCTTTTCCGTGGGTAAGTTGGGACTTTTGACCTCTGTCACGGTTCTCATTCTTCCTGCTTAGTTAAAAATCTTAACATCATTAGGTTTTCGCTTTCTTGTTTACAAAGCAGTAGTCCTAAAATCTTGTATTGTTTTGATAATGAATTCATCTTTGTCCATTGCATTGTCTACTTAATATTCCTCAGTTTAAGTCTTAACCAGGATCACAATTTTCTTCCTCATTGAATTATGTGGTTAAGTTTCACAGTTTTGCTTTGATTCCAGGGAGCTTTAGCAATTTTTTGTCCTGTTCCTTTAGCAAAAGATTGTTTTTTTTTTTTTTCCTTCTCAAATATTTATGACGTCCATTACTCTGTCAATTTAGCTTCAACTTCCTTGCATTGTGTGAAGTTGTTGTGATCATGTCTTCTGGTGGCCCTGTTAATGTTTTTGGTGAACCAACCTCTGTTTTCTCAGTGGCATGAGTATACTTTAACTGAGATTTTTTTATTAGTTTTTGCAAATCTTATTGAATGCACTCTGGACATTTCTATTACTTCTTTGAATTACTCCTATTCTCTCTCTAATCTGTCGTTCTTTTAGAGATAAAGCATGTTTAGTGTTTTCCCAAATATTCTCCATGCTTCTTTGATTTGCTGTAGTTTTCTTTCCTGCTAATTTTGTTGACGATCCTAATTTTTGGTTAACCATTGAATATGTCGTAATTGTGTTTTTAGTGGAATTTCCCCTTTTGTTGTTTTTCTTTTCTGCATCGATTGACAAACTGTACTAAGAATTGGTATTGGTTTTGTTTTTCCTCCTTAAATCTACTCTGTCTTCTTTTCAGGTGGCACTGCTTTTGTTTATGGTATTAGCAACTGCTGGTGTAATTGAGGGAGGATGGAGTGGTGGACAGTGTGATAACAAGAGAACTTTGGATCCTAGACCTCATAGTGTATCCATCTTAGAGTTTGGTGCAGTTGGGGATGGGAAAACAGTGAATACGATTGCCTTTCAAAATGCCATCTTCTATCTCAAGTCTTTTGCTGACAAAGGAGGTGCTCAGCTCTATGTACCATCAGGCAGGTGGCTTACGGGAAGCTTCAACCTCACTAGTCACCTCACGCTTTTCTTGGAAAGAGGTGCCTTCATTCTTGGATCACAGGTCTTCATTCCGTCTAATTCTTCTCTTGTTTTCCCTTTCTTTAAGTGACCCCCCTTCCTTTTCTCTGATAGCCAGGAAGAATAATATCAAAGAAGGAATTCTGAATAGGGAAAACAGAAGAGGATTAGCTTACAAGCTTATGGACCATTGACTATGAAATCCCCTTTTAATGAAAGACTGAATTAGCTCCCCACCTCCTTGGAAAGATGTAATATTCTGTGTGGCTCTTAGTTGTTCCTTTGGCTCCATAGAGGCCTCAGCACGTTATTGAGTCAAACTATTGACGTTTGGATATATTCTTGATGGTTAGACAGACCAAATTATGATATTTCATGTTTCTTATTTGTAGCATGTATTTACTTTTAAATTCAAGATCTCTAGGCTTTGTCAGATGCTTCAATTCGGTTGAGCATTTTGGTGACTCAACTTAAAATGCTTATGTTTGTCTGTCCCTTTTCCTGTTCAGTTTCCCCAAGTACCACCATCTGCTGTCTAGAGTAGGTGTAAATGCATGTCTTAATATCAACGTATATTGGTCGTACTCTGTTTCTTTTAAATTCAAGTCCTCAAGGTATTTATCTCTCTCTTTTTGTATCCTCTTCCCTTGCAGAATGCTGCTCACTGGGATATCATTGATCCCTTGCCATCATATGGTCGAGGAGTTGAACTCCCAGGTGGAAGATATCGCAGCTTGATAACTGGATATAACTTAACAGATGTGGTGATAACAGGCAAGGAAATTTGCTTCATTCCTTCTGCACCGTTGCTAATTTTTGTTTCACTTTAGGCATGTTAATTCTCTCTCCCATATAACAATCTTTGTTTTATTAAATGTACCAGGTGATAATGGAACTATAGATGGGCAGGGATCTGTATGGTGGGAGTCATTCAGTTCTCATTCTTTAAACTATAGCCGTCCTCATCTTGTGGAATATATTGGCTGCAAGGATGTTGTAGTTTCGAATCTCACATTCTTGAATTCCCCTGCCTGGAACATCCATCCAGTTTATTGCAGGTACACTGCATATATTCTGCTGAGTTCACATTCTTTTCCAATTTTGTAATTTCCAATAGTTATTTGTGGAAGGGAAGCTCTGAGTCATATTTTTATTACCTTTATGCAGCAATGTGCAAGTGCAAAATATTACTATTCATGCTCCACCTGAATCTCCCCACACTGTTGGTATAGTTCCAGGTTTGTGATGCTAAACTCTTCCAGTAGTGTATTTTTGTCTATTCGTACTCCTTGATTACTCATGAATGACCCTTCTTTCTGTGATGGCAAGCTACTAGATTAGCCATGTGTTTAGTATACCTGTCCAATCCTCCTTTTTGCCATATGAGCACTCAGAGGTGGTGATTTTATGGAACTTACTGGATTGTCACCATACCTTCCTCATGTAAATATAGGGCATCTGTCAAAATACGATTGCATTTTCCATGAAATTTATATCGCATAGTTCCCAACAATCTGAGTTTGTAATCTTTCCATATAGCCGTATGATTTAATCTCTAATTTTTTTAGTATTACAGAATGGACTTGAAGCATCTTCATTCTATACATATCTACCATGGAATTTTTTGAATGATGGATAGATAGAATAGCCCTTGAAACGGGATGAGTATTATGTACCTCCTGTTTATACACATCTGCAAAATTAAATCTGCTTTTCAAGTTATTTGCTGTTTCCTGCTGTTTTAAATAGATGTAGCATTTTATTCTCATTTAAGGTTCTTGAATCTCTCTTTTTTTTTTATTTATTAGATTCTTCCGACAATGTGTGCATTGAGGACTCCAGTATTAGCGTGGGTTATGATGCTATTTCATTTAAGAGTGGTTGGGATGAGTATGGCATTGCCTATGGAAGATCGACCAGGAATGTTCACATCAGAGGGACTCACCTTCAAGGTTCTACAGGTTCTGCCCTGGCTTTTGGTAGTGAGATGTCTGGTGGCATCTCTGACATCATTGTGGAGGGTCTGCACATACATAATTCCTTCACTGGTATTGCATTCAAGACTACCAAGGGCAGAGGCGGTTATATAAAAGACATCTTTTTGTCATATTTAGAAATGGAAAATGTCTACAAGGCACTCAAAGCCACAGGGCAATTTGGATCCCACCCGGATGACAAGTTTGATCCAAATGCTCTGCCAGTTATTGATCGCATCACCTTGAAAAACATTGTTGGCACAAACATCAATGTTGCTGGAGATCTTGAAGGAATTCAAGAGTCTCCCTTCACCTCCATCTGTCTTTTCAATGTCTCTTTTTTAATGACTTCTGGCACATCTGCTTCATGGTACTGTTCAAATGTATTGGGATTTTCTGATTCAGTGTTCCCAGAACCATGTCCGGATCTCAAGAGCTCTTATTCAAATTCTTCATCTGCCTGCTTTTCCCTGGCACCTTCTGATGGTTATGCTGCAGCCTTGTGAGATTTTCACTTTGCAAATACTTCGTTGCAGCTCCTGTACAACGAGAGAGAAACCCATTCAGTTCCTTCTTGAATTCAGTTGAATTCTTTCCAAATAAAATCCAGATTCTGAACCTTCAGTTGTTCAATTTTCGCCTATACTCTCATCATACACCGAAACTATATTGAAGCTGGTGTCATGCCTTATCAGCTACTTATGTGTACAGTCTCATTTCTTCATTCTTGTGTAAGGAAAGTTTTGGTAGGAATTGTAGCTCAAGTGACTGAGATTGTTAGCACTACATGCTTTCTGTTTTCTCTTTAATATAATCATTTATTCTTATATTGTTGTACATGTTACATGATCCTACATTGGCTCTGTTGTGCAAGAGGGATAGTGGCTGTTGGGCCAGGGTGGAGCAGCCCAAGTAGTGTCCAGGTAGAACGTTGTGATTGGAATAAAGGGTTGCTGAGGTTGATGAGTTATTCTCTCTTTTCTTCTTTCTTGTGTATATGTGTACTCTTTGTTGTTCTTTTTATGTTCTCTGTCATTCTCGGATTGAAATTTCAAGGGATGCTTTCTGTACAAGGATATCTCGTCTGTACAGGTGACCGACAGACCCATTAGGAAGCCTCAATGTGATGCTGGAAGAAAGTGGTCTATGAAGTGGAGGTCTTGGATTTCTGCATGCACATTTGATTTAGAAATTTGCAGGTGCCATCAACTCATTTTCAGGTTATTGAAACGAACAAGATGAGTGATTGGTAATCTTATGGAACTGCTAGTGTGCAAAGAAACAATTCCAAGCATTCAAGTGTGTTAACTGTTAACACCTTCAATTAATATTGATTGGAGCTGAACGCCGACACATGCGAAAACACAGTGGCAGAGGAAGCCATGGAAGACACGAGACGACAAAAATAATGAATCCACATGAAAGTTAAGGACCATTCCAGTGGTTGGGTCCTAGTTGTTCTGTGACCATACCACCTATGGTTATAGATAACAAGGTGGAGGCCTTGTTGTTGGTTCTCTCCGTTTTGTTCCGACTAGAGGGAAGAAGGTTTTCTTATATAACAAAGAACTTTACAAAATTACTGTGATACAGATGAAAATAATGAAAGAATGGATATAGTACATTTGGAAAGAGAATGAAAGAATACAATTTGAAAGAGAATTATCACACAGAATGAGAAGGATTTTTCTCTGTGGTAGGAAACGGCGAGGTGGTTGATGAGATGGTCGGGTCCTGGTTGTTCCGTGACTGCACCATCTGTGATTTTACATCAGCAAGGTGAAGGCTATGTAACTGGCTCTCAGTTTGTAGGGATTAGAGAAAAAAGTTCTCTTATATAGAGAACAATTGAAATAGTAAATTTGGAGAGAGAATGGTGAAATTTCTTTTGGAAAGAAAATATCACACAAAATTGAAAGGATTCTCTGTGGGCACTTAAGTTTATAAATCTGATCTTCTAGGCCTAAGAACCCCCTTGCCTCGGCGAGTGATTTGAATTTGTGATATTGGATCTGATATCAATCGTAGGTCTTTTAGATCAGGCCGAAGAAACCTCCTTCAGCGTTTGCCTAGTGATTTGAACTTGCGACCTTGGCTCTGATTTCAATTGTTGGTCTATCGGATCAAGTGTTTATCGCTAGTAGACGCTGATCTTCTAAGCCCAATATTTAAGTGTCTGACCACTCAGCTACTGGCTGACTGCTCCGGCCTTCATTCACTCCATTTGGTTTATGATCATCGGTGTTTATTTTGGACCGTTTCAGAAAAAAAGTACTTTGATTCAGAGAAAAAAATTTGACAAACAAGAAGAAGGCTGTGCATGATCTTCTCATCAATACATATGTAACATAATTGAAGAGTTGACTGGCTTCTTCATGGTTGTGGTCCTCCAACACCGCTGGCAGTCTCATGTGCGTTTAGTAAACCAGTGTTTGTGTGCTTTGTATCTTCACCTTCACTTGCAATAATGGACTGAACAACAAACACATGCCTGAGGGACCCAAATTTTGTGTACTTTTTTTGTTGTTTTCTCATTTATTTTCTTCCTTGATTGTTGGTTGTTAACATGTAACAAGTCCATCCATAGGAATTCATTCAATAATCAGGACAAGGAATTTACTAGTGGATTGGATCAATATCTGACCACTTCTTAATTGGTTCCAAATAATGTTAATATGGAGTTTGTAGCCTTACCTAGGCTTTGCAAAGAGGCTGTTTTTAGAGATTCAAACCCGTGACCACTTGGTCACAATGAAGTAATCTAACCATTGCATCAAGATTCACCCTCAATACTGTGTATTAATCATCTGTCAAATTTGATCCTCTAACACTTGTATTCATAGTTTTAGATATTGGATCGATCGATCTATATTGGTGTCGGTCTTGACTAATATTGATACAATACTGATACGTATTATTGGTATTGGTTGAAAACGATGGCCTTGTTTGAATTTTTGGCCGTTTTGGATTGATATCATTTTATACATACCGGTATCGTAGAGGTATCTATGCCTGATCCGACATTGTGAACTAAAACTACGCTTGAATTCGCTCAAACTTTGGCATATTAACCATAGAAGTGTTCTTTTTACCAAAAAAAAACCATAGAAGTGTTCTTTTTGGTAAGAATAACCATAGAAGTTGATGCCCTGATAAAAAAGAGAGAGAGTTTTATTTTTTTATGGAAAAGGAAACTTAAACTAAGCAATAAAAACTGTTCACATTGGTCTCTACCACCATTGATCCCGTTCAATTTAGACATAATATTTGTTTTTTATTTGGGTAAAGAGACATAATATTTGTTAAAGGATAAAAGTAAATCAAACAGATCCCACGGCCACTCTTTTGGACTTCCCTGCAGTAACCATTCACGAAAGGTCCTCAACATCTATCCAAATTCCTAATCCTTTACTAGCGGAACCCTTTTTCACCCAAAGTTGGGGTTACTTTAGGTGCAATTTGGTCTCTAATAAACCTAGCAACACTAAACCATATTCCAAAAAATAAAATGGGTTTTTTTCACATACCCCTCTTGCGGTTTGATGTAATTATGGAAAAATCCCTCAGTTTTAAAAAATGCTACGTGCCCCCTGAGGTTCTTAACAGTTAACATATTTCTCCTTTCGGATACCCCTCCTGTCTCCAAAAAAAAAAAAAAAAAACATATTTCTCCTTTTTGTTAGTACAGGACTAACAACGTTAAAAGTATGAGATGAAGTGATAAAAATAACCCTCCTAGTTGGGAATGAAAACCATTCTACCCTTTGCATTTAGGGTTTGAAATTTGGGGGGAAATCGCAAATCTCATCTACTCCTTTGCCTTCGTTCCTCCTGGTCATCTTCCCCAATCGTGCCCTCAAGGAAGAATCACTATCACCTGAATCGATTAGAGTTTAATCTTTCACCTACAACTCCTCCGCCCAGATCGGTTCTTGGACCACCATTGTTGGACATGCAACTTCTCCGCCCAGATCGGTTCAAGCTCTTGAACACCAAATAGATGTAGGTTGTTGGTTCAAGAATCGAAGAACCCAAACCTCCTTCCTTTTGCTGAAGACTGATTTCATAACAGTGATTACATCGGTTTTGGATGTGAAATGAGTCAAACCAAATATCCCTTTTAATTGTTGCAGAATATTGATCATTGCAGTTCCTCCCATAAATCCAATAACGGTTGAATGAGACAAGAAATGTATCAAAAATCCTAATCTGCAAATCAAACCATTCCATAACTTCATAAATAAATAAAGGGAAGTTATTAGGGCACATTCCACTGTCCAAAATTGAAATTTTCTCTGTGTCTGAAGTCTGAACCTGAAAATCCCTAAAGCCAATTGAAAATTTTCGGTGAAGAAAGCGCATGTAAAAATCAATCCAAGATACAATGTAGGGTCGTTTGTGGCGGATATTAAATCTCTAATATTTGAAGCGAGGAGCAATGGCGCAGCAGCAACAGTCCCCACGGTGAGATCTCTTGAACTACCGAAAATGGCATAAACCAGAGGAGGCACAAAGCTTGAATCTACAACCAAAAAAAAAATAAAAAAAGGAATTTGATCTATAAATTACTTCCAATCATGATCTAGAGAAGCTGAAGTAGAGATAAAGAAGAGAATTGTAACTTACAAAGGCCGATAGGAGGAATGTTAGGGAGTTAGTGTAGCTAATCCCTTGAGGGATGGCAAGACTGGCAATGGTGATTCCGGCAAGGAGGTCAAGGAGGTCGTAGCAGAAGAGGTGGAAATTGTAATTGGGAAGCCACTAGAAGACAGGGATGAAGTATTGGAAGGCCTTCTTCGTCCGACCTAGCGGCTGTGATTCGTTCTTGAATTGCCGAAAATGGATCGTCTGGGAAGAATGTCTCTTTTAGATCGGATTTGAATGCTGTGAGAAAGCTTCTTGGGGTTTGGAAGTTCACCTTCTCACCAAAGCCACTCATGACCAATGGCTAATGGCTAATGGCTAATGGCATCACAGAGAGAGATGGCTGGAATTGAAGAAGTGTTAAATGAAGAAGATGAGTTGCAGGTTTTTTTTCTTAGAAGGGTATTTTTGTCACTTTATCCCATACTTTTAACATTGTTAGTCTTAGAGTAACAGAACGGGGGAATATGTTAACAGTGAAGAACCTCAGGGAAGCACAGAGCATTTTTGAAAAGTGAGGGATTTTTCCATAATTACGTCAAACCTCAGGGACGATACGTGAAAAAAAAACCCAAATAAAATTAAGAAAAAAGATTCACTGAACTGGTTGGGATAGGGTACGCTAACATTTCATTGTCTATCCCTCTCCTCCTCATGTGAAATTACCTCATTGTTGCGATACCCTATGCCGCTTGATTAGGACCGTCTCCCTAACATAAAATAGCATTGATTCACCAAAAAGTGTTTTCTCTTTCCCTTTATTTTATAGGCAAAAAGAAGAGGAACCAAAGACCGGACAGGGAATATATACACCTTGATTTTTACCACGTGTTATGTTGATGTCTCAAATTTGAAGCCCTAAAACAGCCGACCTATCTTGTAGTACATATTTTTCAATGGTTTTTTCAACAGTTCAAAATATAAGGTCACTAACAAGACTACTGAAAACCAACCAGACACGGTGTGTTGTATTTCTTGTTGTCTTTAATTTATGAACACGGATGGGACAGGATTGTAATTTTGAGCATTCATATATCTGGGTGCAGGATATATGCAACCAGACAGCGCTCTTTTTCCCATTTATAAATTAGGTTTAAAAACCAAATTAGACAATAACCATGAACATGAGCCAGTTCAAGTTCAAACTTTAGATCATTATAGCAAACCATATGCAACCTTGAAATAATTTGATGGTTCATCCTGTACAATGTTATAAAAATAGACCGACTCAAGGTTATTCTGTACAGAAAAACCTTAGATGCCTGGTATGTACCAATTCTAAGGCCAATTTGAAGTTCTGAACCCATCCAAGCCCATTCCGATTCCGATCCAAACCCTGATTTCGGTTTTGTAAACTAATTAGGCCTGATTCCTTCGTTCCAGACTTTAGAGTTGGACAAAAGCTCGATTTTTCCCGTAATCCAAAAAAAAATATAAGAAGTTTTTCAGAGAGAGAGAGAGAGAGAGAGAGAGAATCTTTTGCCGGGAGGGAAAGTGAATCCATCGAGAATCTTCTTCCTCTGGTTAGGTTTTATTCGAGGTAACGACGACATTGTTACAAGAAGTAATAGGTTAATGGCTAGTAAAACAATAAATGGTTAGGATTAGCTTAGAAGTAAATCAACCCATATGTTTTTCTTTTCTTAGCTCAGGTTTTACTATGACTCATGTGGATGAGGTTGTTGGTATGCTCGTAAGTCCTAACTAATGATTATTCCTGTGACATTGCTCTGCCACGAATCAAGAAAAGGTGGCTTTTATTATCCCTTCTATATATTTTGTGTTCTTTTGTGATAAACTATTTTGTATACTCCTTATTGGCTTTTATCGAGGCTAGGCAAGGCTCTTGAATTCCTTATAGGTGGACTCTCGAATCCATTGGGATATTGGTGCTTAGTATAAGCGCTTTGGAAGATGATTTTGAAGCAGAATAGGACAAAGAAGAAGATGACCATATTATGGTTGGATTAGAAAATGGGTTTCATTTACAGTGTCTGCATAGTTCAAAAACTTGGCGAAATTTTGCCGGAATTTCGAATATTTTGGTAATTTTGAAATCCCCCGGGAAATGAAACATCATACGAAACATTGAAACCCAAAACAGACAGTTTTGACTGGAAGTTTGGAAATTTTGTTTTGGAATCTCGCTCAATGCGGTCTAAAAAATGCACCGTTTCATCAAAATTTGAGTTATTTCGATCATTTCGTTTCGGTATTTTGCTCTTGTTGGCGTTTTGTACTCAGAAATGGCCAAGAAAAACTCTAGGAAAAAAAATACAATGTTTCAACGAAATTTCAAGGTTTTGGTTGTGTCAACCTGGTCGAGACACCAAAACGAAACGGCTTTTCAAATTATGTGTGTCTGTCCATACAAGGCTAGAATTGATCTGTAATGTTTGAGAGGTGCATAACAGAACTGATTGGAAGCTGGTCTTTCTGCTGCTGTTTGTAATTCTTGATAGAATTTTATCAACTACTAGGGCATTTTAAACCTTTAGGAGATGAAAGCCTCCTATAATAATTTGCAATGACTCTGCTAGGTTTCTCTGTACTGATAGTAAGGAGTGAGAAGTATGATGGGTCACACATCAACTGAATCGTTATTACTTCTGAATTTTTTGAGATGATTTTAGGATGCCTTCTCCATGTACATGGAAGTTGGGCAAAGCCAGGCTTTTTGTCAGTTGGTTCTGAAATCTGAAGCTCCTAAATCATACTATACTATTATCCTTAAAGATGAATACTTAATTTTTACTCCCAGATTTCTGCACTTATGAAGTATGATTATTGAACTTTCTATATTCTCATTGTAGCACTAAGAAGTGAAGTGCAGTACATGTACCTTGATTTCTCTCATGTAACATGTTTATTGGATAAATCCAATTTTTTTTTAGTGAGAAGAAGATACCATGTATTTCATCAGGTCTCAAATTTGGGGTTCCAATATTGTGTCACACAATTTTTAACTTGGCATTTTCAGTAAACGCTTAGTAGCTATTTTGGTAGGAGTAAATTTGTGTAAAATAAGTTGTATGTACCACCACAATCTTATTGATTCAAAATTAAAACTTACAACATAAACCAAGGCATATAGCATTCCTGCTTATACAGATATATTGCAACCCCTAGACACATATTCGTATGATGAGGAAAAGAAAAAGAACATAACAGGAGAGGAAAAAGGGAAAAAAAAACACTGTTATGTTTCAAATAGGAAATACACACACACACACTAAAGGATGGACGGAACGCACCTTTTATTTATTGTCTCTCATGGTAAGACCAGCAGTGGAGATGGCAGCAATCAATTTCTTTAAGGCACTGAAGTTTTGTTTCATTTTTGATCAGCTCCAATTAACTTCTTAATTCTGCAAATGCTACCTCCTCATTCAATATAATATGACAAAAACCGAAAGTAGGCAATCCTCCAAGATTTCTTGAAAAATAAAGTGCCCCAAACAGCCCAAAATCCCACAATGAAACCCATAACGCTGCCAATGTAAAACCATAGCATATCCATCCATTCTTCATTTTGATGATCTCCATCAACTTTGGCATCATCATCTGCTGGAGGAGATATGTTGGTGTCTGGGCAATTATTAGATAGGGACAACCCACAAAGTCCGGAGTTCCCGGCCAGAATAAATGGATGATGATGCATCACCATCAATGATGGTCTGGATCTGGTTACTTACTGGAATTTTCCCAGATAAATTGTTATGTGAGAGGTTCAAGTGGCTCAAGAAAGTTAAAGAAGATATGGTTGGAGGAATCTCACCAGAAAGTTGGTTTCTGGAAAGGTCAAGGGTTTCCAGATTTCGCAAATCCCCAATCTTCTCCGGGATCTTTCCTGTCAAATGATTCATTGATAAGTTCAAGGAACCCAATCCCTCCAGCTTTGTTATCCTATCTGGAATCTTTCCAGATAGATGATTGTATGAAAGATCAATGCTATTCACCAAGTCAAGAGTTGAGCTGTATTCAAATTCTCTTCCTTTTGTAGGCATGGTCGCGAGGCCAAGCGGAGGACCGGGTGGGTCCAACCCGCTACTTCACTGGGCCTTACCAGTACTACCTCTTTAGGACTTTCAATGGCGACTTCAGTACTTGAACCGTGGTTCATAGTGCGGTCAGCTGTGCCTGTGATGCTGATGGAAGTTTGGTGGAAGTTACCCAGTGGTTGAATTCTATGCGTGACTGGAGGGAAAAATATCACCGGAATTGAGAAAATTGAGGGGCAGATAAATTGAGGGGCTAAAGATCCGTGAATGGAGACCTTAAACAACATAAAAAACTAAAACACACTGCTGAAAAGTTGTTTACAGTCCAAACAAATAATGCTTATCGATCTTTTTACCCTTTCCAAGGCTTAGATTCTATTTGACTTGTTCCCATCAGCTGGTGAGAAATCTGTAAGATTATTTTCTTTAGGTTAGAAAAACCCGGTGGTTAAAAAGATGGGGCAATTACTATCACTATTCTTCATTTAGCTTATATTTATTAAAACTACCCTATCTTAAACTTTTCTTGTGAAACTACCTTGCTTTTAAACTTTTACATCTCCTTCTACCCTCATGTTTTTAAATACCCAGATTGTCCTTCCTTTTCACCTAGTAACCTGCTATTCTATTTCACCTACCATTCATCTTCTATTTTTTACTATTTTTGTCATTAAAATAGTAAAAATGAAAGCACCCGCCCGCTTCTTTTCTCTCCTGTTTTTTATTCCATTCGTTTTTTCTTCAATTTTTCTATTTAAGTAATTTTCTATTCAACATTTCATCCTCATCGTTTTTCTTCGAACAGATCATGGTTCTAAGTATCGATATCGTATCGTCTGGTACCAGTTTTGCTAGTCATTGATATCGATACCATGTCGATACTGTATCGGTAGCACGGTACAACAAGGGGTAAAATGGTTAGAAAACTCATTTTTTAAGGAGATTTATGGGTAATTTTGACCGATACAGCCGATCTAGGCCGATACCATATCAATATTATATCGGTTTTGTAGGTTACCGATATCCGTTCTGATACCGTGCACTAAAACCATGGAACAGGTCAACTCTCTTAAAAAATAGTAAAAAGTAAATTGAATAAAAATAGGAAGAGAGAGAGAAGTTGGGTGCTTTGAAGAGAGTCGATCTGTTTCATGGTTTAGTGCACAGTATCAGAATGGATATCGGTAACCTACAAAATCGATACGATATTGACCTGGATCGGTGGTATCGGGCAAAATTACCCTTGAATCTCCTTTAAAAATGAGTTTTTTGATCATTTTACCCTTTGTCCGTACCGTGCTATCTATATGATATCGGTATTGGTATCGGTGACTAGAAAAATCAGTACGTATTGCCCGATACGGGCGATACGATACCAATACTTAGAACCATGATCTGTTCAAAGAAAAACGATGAGGATGAAATGTTGAATAAAAAATTAATTAAATAGAAAAATTGAAGAAAAAAAAACAAAATGGAATAAAAAACGAGAGAGAGAAGATTTGGGTGAGTGCTCTCATTTTTTACTATTTCAATGACAAAAATAGTAAAAATTAGAAGATGAATGGTAGGTTAGATAGATTAGCAGGTTACTTGGTGAAAAGGAAGGGCAATCTGGGTATTTAAAAACATGAAGGTAGAAGGACATGTAAAAGTTTAAAAGCAGGGTAGTATAAGAAAAGAAGTTTAAGATAGGATAGTTTTAATAAATATAGGCTAAGTGTAGGGTAGTGATAGTAATTGCCCCGAAAAGGAAAAAAGATCAATTTGTGTCCGTAGGGCCCAGTGAACTGAAATTGAGTCATCGTTTCTTATGAAACTCGAGTGGGTCCAACCCGCTACTTCACACGTGGTTTACACATCGGTCAGCTGTGTGATACGGATCTTTATCGCCCCCAGTATTGGGGGCGCTGCTGTGCGCATCGTGCGGCGTAACAACGCCCATGTGTGCACAGTGGGGCTCACTGGGGATACAAGGCTTCATTTTTACAGAGTCCATGAAGCCAAGGAGTAGAAATAGGTCATTCTGTCTTACATGTTAGAGAGTCAACGACAGAGCCTTCTGAGCTAAGGAATATGCAATAGCATTTCCATCCCTAGGAACAAAGAAAAAATTACTGGACAAAAATTGGTTTGAGAGATGGAAGATGTCTTCAATGATATGATAGGCCTCAACATTAGAAAAGGACTTGTTGGGTTGTTGAGACATTGGATAACCTCTCGACAATTAGAAGCCAACTGAATATTAGAAATTCCTTCCAAGCCATGAACTTGCAGATGAAAATTGTTAACCTCACAAGAACAACGAGCCTTATTTTCCAATCACTTGCCAGGAAAAATAACTTTCATCCTGCCTACCCTTCTTTTCCAGATCCCATATGATTTTGCCCTGATTGAGTGGTGATTTGGCGAGCAACGTTTGTGAGGTTAGCAAAACCCATTAAAAAACAAAGATGTATCCAGAGGACCTTCACTAAAACCTATCAGTACGATCACGTTAGAACTTCCTTTAGCAACTTGAAATCTTGAACAAATAATTTAAGTAATAAATAAAAGGAGTCATTGAACATTAAATTACATACAAGAGACTCAATCTTGTACTTGAATCCATAGTGTTTGACGAAGAAATCTACATAACCGCTTCCTCTCATTTTGTTAGTCTTGTTTATTCTCTTTTCTATGCAATTGCTAAGGTTAACAATTAATTGAGATCATTATCATTATATATATTGGGATTAGAGAAAAAAAAGGGCGTACCCTATGTAAGACGATTCTGCCATTGCGGGGTCTGAGAAAGATCATAATGTACGCAACCTTACCCATGCTTTCGTAGAGGCTGTTTTCAAACTTGAACCAGTCCTACTAGTAAAAAGTTTCCGTTGAGTTCACCTAGATAGCTTAATTATTTGAATAAGATTGTTCCACTAATCCGCGAGTATCCTAATTGCTACACAATAAAAAAAAAGGGGTGGGGGGTTTAAACCAAGATAGAAAGTAAAGGCCATGTATATCAATGCTTGGGCCATGTATGGACCAGCCTTCTTTGCTGCTGCCAAAGGCTCATGCAATGACCTAAGTTGTTCTAGAAGAGTGGACTGACACTCCAAGTGATCTGCTATTAACTGGATAAATCTGAATTTTAAAATGAGAAGAAGATACCAACCATGTATTTCATCATGTCTCAAATTTGGGGACCCATTAATATTGTATCACAAAATTTATCTTGGCATTTTCAGTAAATTTGTGTAAAATAAGCTGTACGTACCACCACTATCTTATTGATTCAAAATTAAAACTTACAACATAAACCAAGACGTAGCATTCTTGCTTACATAGATATATGCCAACAACCCCTACTAGACACATTCCTATGATGAGGAAAAGAAAAGAAGAGAACAAAGAGGGGGAAAATAAAAAACTCTCTTATGTACTTTTTATTTATTGTCTCGATCTCATGGTAATAAGACACGCAGGCAATAGAGATGGCATCGTTCAATTTCTTCAAGGCCTTGAAGTTTTGTTTCCTTTGATCAGCTCCAGCTTCTTAATTCTGCAAACGCTACCTCCTCATTCAATATAAGATGACAAAAACTGAAAGTAGGCAATCCTCCAAGATTTCTTGAAAAATAAAGTGCTCCAAACTGCCCAAAATCCCACTATGAAACCCCTAACTCCGCCGATGTAAAATCATAGCTTATCCATCCATTCTTCATTTTGATTTCCATCAACTTTGGCATCATCATATGCTGGTGGAGGTTGAGGAGATATGTTGGTGCCTGGGCAATTATTAGCTAGGGCCCACCTACAAAGTCCGGAGTTCCCAGTAAAAATGGATGATGATGCCTCACCATCAATGATGGTCTATGAGATTACAGCAGTACGTGGACATCGAGTTGCTGTTGATCGACATTGAAACGGGATCCATCAACATCGAGTGAGGATGCTGTCGACATCGAAGGCTTTTATTTGAATATCAATTGGACTTCGACAATAGGGATGTTATGTTCGACAATGAACCACTTGGCATCGAGTTCAAATCCTCGACATGCCGATGTCGACATGACCATGGTTCGATGTCGACTCGAGGTCTTTCACTGTTAATCCCGAGTTTTCAATTATGTTTTGTGTTTGAGTTTAAAATAATAACCGCAAGCGTACGGGTCAATCGTAGCTACGGGTCGAACACGAGGAGGTCAACCTTGAATAAATTTTCACTTTTAATTAACGTGAAGTATACAACTTACCAAATATGGAAACAACCTATATATAGAAACTACTAATTATGGAAACTAGCAAATATAGAAGAAACTAAATTACCAAGATAACAAATTAAAAATAGAAACTAAGGCAACTGCTAAGGGAATGGATGAATTAAAAATAAGAAAGTCACTTGGGAATGAGTTCCACCATGAGAATTAGGGCAGATCAATGACTAGCATATTAGGGCAAAGCATGCATACGGCCTAAGTCTATAAGATATGCGGCACGACTCATATACGGCTAACATATCCTATGAAAACAGTGCTCATATAACATACAATGTAAACAAAAAAAAAATACATGAACATAATGGTGTCACAATGGATACGGCTAACGAACATGTATATAGTTCCCCTTGGAATGACATACAAGCTGTGGGCGGTCATCCATCGTAAGTCCAATATTGATCATGTCCATTAATCACATAGACAATGCTAGCCATCAATTCTTCCTTCTCTCATGGTTTCAACCACTCCCAAAAGGAGAGGTTTAGCTAGCCATGAAAGCAATGAAGAGGGAAGGAAGGATTGATGGAGAAAAAGACATAGAAATTATTAAAACTAAAATTTATAAGAAGAAGAACTTAGCTGATTCGAATAACTCCAATGAAGATGATTCCGTCACTTGAATCCCATCACTTGAAGCCACATCCAATATTGAAGAACAAATTACCAAAGTGTATAATGAAGATTACACATATGATCGAAGGGATGGGGAAATAAAATTTATCCTAACAATGATTCTAAAAAAAAAAAAAATTACATATGATAACCTAATTACATAAGATCTAAAAACTAAAAATAAAAAGAAGAGGATGAAAGATCGGGTATAACGAAGAGGAACGGTACTACTGCTATTATCATTCTAGAATAGAAAATTAAAAATGAAAAAGAAAAAACAAAGGACTAAAGAGAGAGAGCCGCTGGAGTGGGGTCAAGATGGGTTTTATATGGGGGAGAGAGCTCGTGAAAGGGAGATGGCAAGGAGATAGGAGAGATGAGGAAATTTAAGAGGAAGTGGGAGAGAGAAGATATAGAAACCGAATTTACCAAAATAAAAGAAATACAATCCGAGAGAGAATCCGAGAGAGTTAGGAGAGAGATTAGAGAGAAAAGATATTTTTCTCATTTTTTTTATTATATTTTTTTATCTTAAATTCCAACTTCACTAAGAATCGTTTTTGGGCTATATCTTTTTATCCTAGGTCCAGATGGAACTAACCCGAGAATTAAAGTTACACCATTTTAAATTTAAGACAATATGATCCCAATATCCGATATCTTTTGAAAGATTCTTGATTCTCCAAAATTATCGTTATGCCCCTATGCTTGATTTTTCTCTCTTCTTCTTCTTCTAAACTCGAATTGGCTCTAATCAAGTGACTTCCGATGTTGCGCATTGGAAAGCTAACCCGACTGAAGTCTTCAACCTTGTAATCTAGCGTTTGGCGGTCCAATTAGACATGTATTCTCCACTTTAATCAAAATGCCCCTAAACCTGAAAAATGATAAAAAATACCCGAGTAACATTGTTCAATGTGGTAAAATGAATGCTTTATATCCTAAGATTTCACACATAAATGTGCTCATCAGATTCCCCCACACTTGAATGTTACTTGTCCTCAAGTAAACAAAACAAAAACTAATCTAGAATGCAAAAATCCTAACTCACTTTCGTAGGAATCACGGTTGCATTTAGCATGTGCAACAAGCCTTTAAACCCCTAGGTTACCCCTAGTGGACGAGTTGTGTCTCGTGAGTGTTTGCAGTGAATATACACACAAAATTCAATTTGTAAATCCATACTATAGCTAAGATAAGGAATGCAACCCCAAGATAATTTACTTTGAGATTTTCTAGATATTCCCCCACACTTGAACTTTATTATCCCACTCTGAGTTGGAGAATTATCATACATCTAACTTAGGGAGGTTTGGGGTCGGGTGAGTCACACTGTTTTTCCTTGAGATTAGATCGAGTAGGTCATCAAGGCTACAAAAGATTTCAGCTCGGAACCTTGGTAGAACCTTTAAACATATGCACACTTTCAATTTCACTTCGATTTCACTTTGCCATACATTTTCAAGTATTGAACTCAAGTTTCCCTCCACTACAATTGGCTTGAATGACATGCAGGGCTTGCACCAGACACCCAAGTTACTAAGTAGTGTTGGAATAGATTCTCAGTGCATATATCATTTGATTGCCACATTGTGGCTTTAGACATTGATGCAGCATGAGTTCAAACTTCTTCTTTTTTTTTTTTTTCAGCACATATTACTCCAATCCGTGCAATGTCTTGACTTCTTAAGCTTTCTAGGTGGCTCTTGTAGCGAGCTTTTAGCCAATTACTCTCAAACCAGACGGCTTTAAGGAATTAGGTGTAAAACACCCCTCGGGCTTACTTACTCAAACCAAATAGGCTACAAGCCAAGACTGGATCAAAGAGTAAATAATTTTTTTTTCTTGGCAATCAACTATATCATGCAAGTATATCATGGTTCAACCTTAGCACCTAGCCAAAACTCGTGTAAACAGGATGACTAACAAAATCGGCTCTCTCAGTAGATAGCGTACTTTCAAAGAATTTAAAATCCCTTTGATCAGTATATTTCAATTCCCTCCTTAGTGTGGAATTTTTTATTACTTCAAAGTGTAGGGTATTTTGGATGCTCTCAAAGTCTTTCAGAAAAGTAAACTAAAGAGGCTACACACTCGCACTCAAACCAAAGTAAAGACTACAATTCAATGAAATCCCCCCCATACTTAAATGATGCAGTGTCCTCAATGCATGAAAAAAAAATAAAAATAAGGACAAAGAAGAGGGGGCGTACCGGATATGATCATGGTGGCTCAAAATAAGGAGGTGCATGGAAATCCTTGACCTCGTAAGAATGTGGTGAAGAAAGTGGTATGAGAGAGGAATTAAAAGATGTGCTAGAGATTGTAGAGTGTGTACCCTTACCTGGATCAAATATTACAGAGCCTCCATTGTGTTGTTGGGACAATACCTCTTGTTCCTTTTCAGGCGGTTCCACTGGTGGTGACTTGGGAAGAGAAGTAGACAGATTACCATCTGGCTCAACAGGTGGTGGCTTGGTCCACAATTTAGAAGGTTCTCCCCCATACTTGGATTGAGGCAAATCCTTTAGACATTGATTAATACCTGTGTTAAGAGCAGTTGTAACCAAATCAGGTGGTTCAAAAATTAGATGCACGTCTTCATCTAAGCATGGTTGCTTTCCCAATCGAAAGACATTAAAATCACGAGATGCATTCTCAAAAGACAGCCTCATCAGACCATTCCTACAATTGATCAGAGCATTGCTAGTAGCTAAGAAAGGTCTACCAAGGATAATTGGGATTTGACCTTTGATATTGGTCACAAGTTGGATATCTAGGACTATGAAATCCACGGGAAAAAGAAATTCCCCAACCTTTAATAACACATCCTCAATTACTCCCTTGGGAGTCTTGACTGATCTATCTGCCAATTGTAATGTGACAGATGTAGGCTTAAGGTCTCCTAACCCTAATTGTTGGTACACTGAATATGACAATAAATTGACACTAGCTCCTAGATCAAGAAGGGCATGGTCAATTCTAGTGTTACCAATCATACATGAGATAGTTGGGCAACCAGGATCCTTATACTTAGCCACTATCTGTTGTGACAAAACTGAGCTCACATTGGCAGTCAGGAAGACTTTCTTAGGTACATTGATTTTTCTTTTCTGAGTACACAAGTCCTTGAGGACCTTTGCATAGGTAGGTACCTGGGAAATAGCATCTAAAAGAGGGATGTTAACTTGCACACTTTTTAAGACATTTAAAACTTTTTCAGTTATTGCATCATTCTTGTTGCTTTTAAGCCTATTGGGAAATGGAGCCTTAGAGACATAATTCTTCTCAGGTGGCTCTTCATGTTTCTCTTCACTAACCACTATAGGTTCATCAGACGAACCTTGGACAGGGGGCTGGTCATTCACAACTATGGGAGGATCATGTGGGGCACTTACAATGGGTGATGGATGGAGAACATTCACAGCATCAATAGGAGGCTCAGAAGTTAAAGGAGTTGGCTGAATTGGAGTCTCTTGTTGGTTCTCACGTCCACTCCTCAGAGCATATATGGCATTACATTGACTAGAGGGTTCTGAGTGGTGTGGACTCTGATGGATAGAGTTCAATTGAGTGTGAGGTGGATAGGGCATAGAGGTCCCAGGGTTCGGATCTGGTTGACTTGCCACCTTACCCTTTTCCCTTTCATGGAGAGTATTGGCCAGTTGAGAGATTTGCCTCTCCATGTTATGTTGGCTGGTTAGGAATGTGCTCATGAGGAGCTCCATACTCTTCTCAAGGGAATTTAACCTAGTAGACTCATCACTATTTTTCAAAAATTTAGGTGGTTGCTGATTCATCATTGGGGTTAGATTATTGGGAGGGGAGACAAATCTAGGGTTAGTCTGCTGGGGAGCAAACTGACCTTGGATTGGAGGCTGGAATGTAGATGAACCAACTTGATTGGGATCTTGGTTCCATGAGAAGTTAGGGTGATTTCTCCACCCAGGATTATAGGTTCCACTATAAGTATTGTTCATTACATGCACACTCTCATAGCTTCCATGCCCACTACACCTATTATGGCACTCATCCATCACATGTGATGAGGATTGGTATCCACTACACAAAGGGGTGGTCTGACAAACCTGATTTATCAGGGAAGGTCCCTTGGTCACTATGGCTTCCAGTCTTCTAATAAGACTGTCCAACTGAGCCTCTTTGGCTACAGTTCCCTCTACCAAAAATCCCTCACCGGAGTTTTCATTTTCTTGAGTGGATTCCCACTCTCTGGTCTTGTTTGCTAAGTCAACCAAAAACTCCCAAGCTTGATTTTCATCGGTGAATGATGTGAATCCAGTTGGGCACATGGATTCCACCAACTCCTTGGTTTGATAATCTATACCCTCATAAATGATTTGGCACAGATGCCAAGTATCTAGGCCATGGTGAGGACACTCTTAAAGAAGATTGTTGAATCTCTCCATGAATTTAGAGAAGGATTCGTTTGGCCTGTGTCTGAACTGTAGAATATCATTCCTAATCCTATTGGTCTTATGCAAGGGAAAGAACTTCTTTAGGAAGACAACTATAAATTGATCCCATGTAGTTATTGAGTCTCTAGGCAAACCATAGAGCCACTTTTTAGCTTGATCCTTAAGTGCAAAGGGGATGAATCTTAACTTAACCGCATCATCAGTCAATTGTTGCATTTTAATGAGCACACATACCTCCTCAAACTCCCTAAGAAACAAATATGCATCTTCATTAGTTACCCCATGAAAGTGAGGCAACATACTAATGAAATTAGATTTAAGCTCATAATTGTTTCCTTGGGCTGCGGGTAAGCGAATGCATGAGGGTTGTGCAGCCCGTGCGGGATAAAAGCGGTCCCTAAGGGTCATAGGTTGCCTCTCTCCTTCCTCACCCATAGTTGGAATCTCAACTCGTTCTATCCGGTTCTTAAAATTCCTCTCCCAAACAAGCATACAAAAGTCACAATCCGAAATTTAAAGCACAAAGCTCTTTTTTTTTTTTTTTTCTTTTAGATTTTTTTTAAAATTTTTTTTTTTTTTTTTTTTTTTTTGAAAACACTACGAATCAATTAAAATTGGAAACTAAACAAGCATCACCTCCCCGGCAACGGCGCCAAAAACTTGTTTGAGTTTAAAATAATAACCGCAAGCGTACTGGTCAATCGTAGCTACAGGTCGAACACGAGGAGGTCAACCTTGAATAAATTTTCACTTTTAATTAACGCGAAGTGTACAACTTATCAAATATGGAAACAACCTATATATAGAAATTACTAATTATGGAAACTAGCAAATATAGAAGCAACTAAATTACCAAGATAACAAATTAAAAATAGAAACTAGGGCAACTGATAAGGGAATGGATGAATTAAAAATAAGAAAGTCACTTGGGAATGAGTTCCACCATGAGAATTAGGGTAGATCAATGACTAGCATATTAGGGCAAAGCATGCATACGGCCTAAGTCTATAAGATATGCGGCACGGCTCATATACGACTAACATATCCTATGAAAACAGTGCTCATACAACATACAATGTAAACAAAAAAAAAAATAAATGAACATAATGGTGTCATAATGGATACGGCTAACGAACATGTATATAGTTCCCCTTGGAATGACATACAAACTGTGGGCGGTCATCCATCGTAAGTCCAATATTGATCATGTCCATTAATCACATAGACAATGCTAGCCATCAATTCTTCCTTCTCTCATGGTTTCACCCACTCCCAAAAGGAGAGGTTTTAGCTAGCCATGAAAGCAATGAAGAGGGAAGGAAGGATTGATGGAGAAAAAGACATAGAAATTATTAAAACTAAAATTTATAAGAAGAAGAACTTAGCTGATTCGAATAACTCCAATGAAGATGATTCCGTCACTTGAAGCCACATCCAATATTGAAGAACAAATTACCAAAGTGTATAATGAAGATTACACATATGATCGAAGGGATGGGGAAATAAAATTTATCCTAACAATGATTCTAAAAAAAAAAAAAATTACATATGATAACCTAATTACATAAGATCTAAAAACTGAAAATAAAAAGAAGAGGATGAAAGATCGGGTATAACGAAGAGGAACGGTACTACTGCTATTATCATTCTAGAATAGAAAATTAAAAATGAAAAAGAAAAAACGAAGGACTGAAGGGAGAGAGCCGCTGGAGTGCGATCAAGATGGGTTTTATATGGGGGAGAGAGCTCGTGAAAGGGAGATGGCAAGGAGATAGGAGAAATGAGGAAATTTAAGAGGATGTGGGAGAGAGAAGATATAGAAACCGAATTTACCAAAATAAAAGAAATACAATCCGAGAGAGAATCCGAGAGAGTTAGGAGAGAGATTAGAGAGAAAAGATATTTTTCTCATTTTTTTATTATATTTTTTTATCTTAAATTCCAACTTCACTAAGAATCGTTTTTGGGCTATATCTTTTTATCCTAGGTCCAGATGGAACTAACCCGAGAATTAAAGTTACACCATTTTAAATTCCAGACAATATGATCCCAATATCCGATATCTTTTGAAAGATTCTTGATTCTCCAAAATTACCGTTATGCCCCTATGCTTGATTTTCTCTCTCTTCTTCTTCTTCTAAACTCGAATCGGCTCTAATCAAGTGACTTCCGATGTTGCGCATTGGAAAGCTAACCCGACTGAAGTCTTCAACCTTGTAATCTAGCGTTTGGCGGTCCAATTAGACATGTATTCTCCACTTTGACCAAAATGCCCCTAAACCTGAAAAATGACAAAAAATACCCGAGTAGCACTGTTCAATGTGGTAAAATGAATGCTTTATATCCTAAGATTTCACACATAAATGTGCTCATCATTTTGTTTCATTTTCCTTCGATTCAAAGGTGATGTTTTGTGATTTTTTTTTTTTTTTTTTTCCATTCTTAGACCCTTGCACATCAGCTTGTTAGTTTATTAAGGGCTCTAGGGAGTGTGGGAACATCCCATTCTCTCTTTTGGATGTATTGTATACTCTCACCTAACCCCCGAGATGCTTCGCTTGACCAACAGGATGCTCCACTTGGGGTGGAAGTTGTGTAGCCTTGGGAGATGCATATCCGACATTGGTTAAGGCTTATTTAGACCTTATGTTAGCTAAAACTATATATGTTGTATGATTGTATCAAGCATTTCTACTCTGGTTAGCTACACCCTATAGACTGACCTTACATGAAGGAACTGAGATGGAAGAATCCCCTCACCTACTACTTAAACTATATATGGGTTTTGGGCATGTAACTTTTCCATGGTTTGGACCTTTTCCCAGAAATTATTTACGCCTACGTAGTTACTAAATAGTTTCTCATTCCATACTCTATTATGTCTCATGTTTACCAAACAATTTTCTTTTTTTAATCGAAAATGGTATTCATTAATGATTTTTTTAAATAGGCCATAAATAAAAGTAAAAATGATACCAAAGAGAGCTTATGTCTAGTAGTTACCAAATGATTTTAGGTTTTTTTTAATAAAAAAATGGTTTTCCTTAATGATTTTGTTAAATAGGAAAAAATAAAATAATACCAAAGTGACCCTAAAACAAGTTAGAAAACTCATTCCCATTTCTTGAAATGGATAAAATTGAAGTTCATTTTAGTCGAAAAGTAGGAAACCGTTCCAGAGGGCTAAAAATGAAGGCACTATTTGATAACCTTTTTGCTGTTTCTGTACTAAGAAACAACAAGAACAGTTTTTGGGGTGTTTAGTAAACTTGTTCCCGAAATCGGAAAAACGGTGGGGTACGAACTCATCTTCTTCTCCACTTGCGACCAATAGAGACTAAGATGTGAATCCACCAAAAAGTTTTAAAAAAGTATCATTCATGGGGATCTAACGCCCTTGATCTTCCACTCTGAGACCTCACAGAAGCAAGAACAGACCTGCTTTTGAATTTCTCAAGCAACACTGCTAATAGATACATAGGCAATGCCACTGCAGGAGTCCAAAAATAAAAATTTGTAGAGTAGTTAATAAGTGGAGATAGACCCAAAAACAAATGAGATCTTAAACACACTAAGGCCTGACAAAAATCCAATCTTAGAGTAACAAAAGCAGAGGAAGAGTAATATATCCTTTCAGAACTTTAGAGGCCAAAAAAGTAGGGATTGGCAAAATGGTTCGTTGGTGGGAATTCTTCTTTGCGGAAGAATGAAGGACCTAGGAAACCAAAAAGAAAGCTTCGTTTGCAATGGAGGAAAACCAGAGGGATAGAGAGATACATTACAATAAAACTAAAGGAACAAAGCTCACACTTGTAGCCTGCAAGAGAAAATGATGAAAGAGAAGAAGAAACGATAGTATGGAAAACCTTTTTCACTTGTGGGTTTGTTTTTTTTTTACATTGTTATAGTGATTTTGTAATGGGTCAAGAAAGAAACGGAGAAAACGCCGTGTTGGGTCCTCCTCATTTATGAGGGCCAGCCACCGCCCTTGACAAATGGGATGGGCGGTGGTGTGTTGTGTAAACAAGTCAAGAAAAAACAAAAAGGGAAGAAGAACTGGGAAATTAATGGGCTAATGGCCAAAATATGGATCGGCCATTAAATGAAAGGAAGAAAAAAATAGGTAGGGGGTGCCTCCCACCTACCTTGTGTCGCTCAAGCAACATGAAGAATGCTGTGAGCTCACTTCCTGCATTTCCTATAAATAGGGGTTAAGAGCAAGGACTCGATGAACACATGAACGAACATTCAAGTTCAACAGCTGTGAGTGTAGGAGAGCTGTTTGGAGTTATTGGGTTTAGTGTATTCTCTTCAGGGGTTTGAGAGTGTGAGTTGAGAGAGGGTGTACAAGGGGTATCCGACTTTGGATACAGGGTTGGGTTTGGTTTAAATCCAAGTGTTATTACTTGTACGATTGTTGTCTCAGTTCTCTCATATTGAAGAAGTCCCAATTACGCCTGTCACTCCCCTATTCCAGACAAGGAATATAATATAGTATAAATGGTGACTATATAAATGGTGATTAGGACGACGCGTGTCATCCTACTAAATCGCCCGGATCACTGACACAGTGTCTCAACGCACAATCATAACCAATATTAACACAATATAATATCAGAATGCGGGAAAAAAGAATATTACATTCCAAAGATCAGTAGTATTGCGAAAACGTATAAAATCAAATAGTTACAAAATGTTCAAAGGCTAGATGATAATTACAGTAGTTAGTTACATTTCCAATGACCATCTAATAACTATCAAAAGGGTATAATAGTAAATGTTTCAACATAGGCCTAAGCCCCAAAAGTAAATAAAAAAGGGACCAAGTCCCGAATATCCTCACGGCCCGTAGGCGCAATCATCACAAGCACAACCATCACCATGTTCGTCAAACACGGCTTCCGGCTCTCCCTCACCAATCTCATCGTATCCCGAGGGCTGAACTCCAAGTCCCACGAGATATCCGTCACCTGCATCATAATCTAAAAAGTGTGCACACGAGGGGGTTAGCTCCACTGAGCCAGTGAGGGGATGGGGATGCACAAACACGCAATTCACATAGTCCAATGATGCATACACATGTTAATTCTATTTTTCCACCTAACAAACAACTAAGTCAATGGTATATGCTACTGTGACAACTCGGGAGACACTGTGGGTCACTTAACTTATCGCCACAATGAAACCTCAATTGTCACCTGGGACCTACGCCGATCGAAGCCTCCAAGACCACTCAGTGGCAGACCCCTGATAACCAATACTACCATGACTGGCCTCTCCCACCTCCACAGAATCCGATGTACTGATTATCCAACACCTAAACCCCTGTTGGTAAGGGTCGTAGCATAAGGGTGTGAAATCCTAGCCGCAGATATACTACATACAAGTCCTATCGTCCCGAGAGGTAATCCGGGCGCATCAACTTTTCATCTGGTTTAGTGTCCGGTTACCAGTACGGCACGACACATACAGTTCAACACGACATTCAACATAATTACTTCATAAATGTATATAGTATCCGGGGTTCTGGCACCAGTACCCACCGGCACCGAGACCCGTCAAAGTAAAACATCTCCAATCAATATTATAACAATCATATATAAAAGTATGCAATATATGCAAACATGCTTAATAATTATAATGATTACATAATATACAATGCAATAATAATATCAAGCCCAAACAACCAAACCCACTCACCGTATGTGTTATTTCTCAAGTTATGGGTTGCCATCGAGGTTAAGTAACACGTTGCAAGAAATGGAAAATACAACCTAATGGAAACAGTGGAAACAGGGTTAATTATATAAAAGGGAAGAATCCCCAAAAGATACCCCATAATTTAGCTAAGTTTAAGGTTTCAGAGACAGGGTGGTTTCGTGCCCAAAACCTGAATCCACATATAAATCCTAGCTAACCAGGGGCTTAGGAAGGTCTCTACCCAGTGTGGTTTTATGGGTGGCTTGTCTCAGAACATGAAACCACACCTAAAACCGACTTTAACAAAGCTTTCTCAGGAGGGTGGTTTCTCGTAGGTACTGAAATCGTATGTAAAACCACATACCTGCAGAATTGAAAATGGAAAGGTTTCTCATTAGGGGTTTCTTCCCCAAGGGGTTTGAGGGTAAGGAGGCTTCAAGAAAGCTTCCCCCTAAGTTTAGTAGGGTCCTATGACCTCATTAGGTCCATGTAATCCCAAGAACTCAAGAGGGAAAGCAACAAGAATCCTATTTTAGGGCATAATAGGGTAGAAACCCTAAGCCTTTCGATTGGAGAGGGATTGTGAGCTTTAGGACTGGCCATGGACTGAAATAGCTCCACAATAATTACAGCCAAGGGTTCCAATCGACCTTTGGGTTCAAAGACAACCCTAGACCGATTCTCTTCCATTTCTCCAAATCCCAAACCAAAATAAAAGAAGGAAGACAGCTTTAATGGCTTACCTACCTTAAGGGAGAAGCTCCACGTTGAGGCTTCAAGAGGTGGGGTCTCTAACCTCCCACTAAGCTGCTGCACTCTTCTCCCTCCTTCTCTCCTTCCTCTTTACTCCTCCACGTTTAGGGTAGATGAGAATGATGAAGGAGAAGTAAATGTTCTCTCTCTCTCTCCCTTGGACTTATTTATAATAAGTGGGTATTTGGGTATCTCAAGTCAATTGGGTCATGAGGGCCTAATGGGTTGACCCATTAGTTCTATGTGGGTAAGTGAATGGAATAACCCATCATGGGGTCCATAGGTTAAATGGGCCTTTAGTGAAATGGGCCATACAAGTTAAATGGCTTCTTAAGTGAAATGGGCCTGCCCACGAGCTTTAAGTAGGAAAAAAGGCCCACTTTAAGATGGGTTCACATGAGATGGGTATAAGTCCTCAATGAGGGACCCGAAATTAAAATATTCCCTTCTCACATGAAATAGCTCGAGCGGTTCAGGCCTTGACCTGCACTTCGAGGTCACCAAGGAAAGAATAAATAATAAGACTTGAGGGCTAGAACTTACTTTTCCCCTGTCATGGTTTATCACCCATGACCCCGAATAGCTTCGCCACCGCAATGCCAAGCTCATCACTGAACGAAGTGTCCAACTGAGGCGACGGTCTAGGATGCTCTTTCCTAAACTCCTCGCTTCCCGGGCTGGTACTTGGAGGATAGTCAACGAAGTCGCCGTCAATGAACTTTTCCCACTGGCGGTTGAGGAATCTTTCCTCCACAGGCAAACCCATACTGTGGTCAATGATTTTGTAACTAGGTTTGACCATCATGGAGAACCGGTCACCAGCATACATGGCAGCGGTATCTACACGTCCCGAGAAAGAATAATATTTAATTATATCCCTGGGTACGGGTATAACATCCCCCCCACCTTATAAGAAATTTCATCCTCAAAATTTGACGTACCTTGTAGATAGGGAAGAAAAGGGTATTTCGCCCGCATCTCTACCTCTACCTCCCAAGACGCTTCTTCTTTAGGATGGTTGCACCATTTCACCTTCACATAATGGATGGGCCGGTTGCGAAGATGAACAACCTTGCTGTGCAAAATCTTTTCAGGCAGTTCTTTGTAGGACATGTCGGCAGCGAGCTCTGGCGGTTCGTGGGTTAGTACATGGCTTGGATCATGGACATACTTCCTCAGCATGGACAAGTGGAAGACGTCATGCACACCTTCTAAAGATGGAGGGAGTGCTAACCGATATGCCATTGGTCCAATCCGTGCAAGGATCTTAAAAGGTCCTATAAATCTCGGACTCAGCTTGCCCTTCTTGCTGAAACTCATCACCCCCTTGGAGGGTGATACCTTAAGCAACACTTTATCGCCGATAGTGAACTCAAGGTCTTTCCGCCTCAGGTCTGCATAACCCTTCTGCCTAGACTGAGCCGCCTTGATCCGCTCACGAATCAAATCCACCTTCTCGCATGTTGCCTGAATCAACTCGGATCCAAGAATACGCCATTCATCTACTTCGTCCCAATATAAAGGTGTCCGACACTTCTTCCCATACTGAGCCTCAAACGGTGACATGCTTATAGTAGCCTGGTAACTGTTATTGTAAGCAAATTCAATAAGTGAGAGATGCTCGTCCTAGCTGCCCTGCATATCAATGGCACAAGCTCGGAGCATATCTTCCAATGTCTGAATAGTCCTCTCCGACTGTCCATCAGTCTGAGGGTGGAAGGCCGTACTGAAACTCAATAGTGTACCCATTGCCTTCTGAAAACCACCCCAGAACTTAGATGTGAATCTGGGATCCCGATCGGAGATGATGCTAACAGGAACTCCGTGCAGACGAACTACATTATCAATGTACAAGCGAGCCAACTTGTCCATCGAATATGTGATCTTCATGGGGATGAAGTGAGCCATCTTTGTAAATCTGTCAACGACAACCCATATGGTATCGACACCTCTAGGTGTGCGGGGCAGCCCGGTGACGAAGTCCATAGTAACATGCTCCCACTTCCACTCTGGAACAGGCAATGACTGTAAGAGGCCATGAGGTCGTTGTCTGTCCGCCTTCACCTGCTGACAAGTAAGACATTTTGCCACATACTCAGCCACATCCCTCTTCATTCCACTCTACCAGTAATATTCCTTCAGATCTCTATACATCTTCGTACTACCTGGATGAATAGAATAAGGAGAGTCATGGGCTTCAGCTAACACTTCCTTCCTCAACTGAGGGTCACTAGGAACACATAAGCGATGTCTAAACATGAGAACACCACTCTCTGTTAAAGTAAAGTCCAGTTCTCACTGCGTGTCTCCCTTGATAGCCTCAATAATCTTTTGAAACTCCTCATCAGAAACCTGGGCTGACTGGATTCGCCCTACCAGTGTTGACTGTACTGATAAAGCTGACAAAGATAAGGTAACACCATCAACCAACAGTTCTAGGTCCATTCTTCTAGCTTCCTCAATGAGTTTCTCACTGACTGCCAGTGATGCCAGTGACAAGGACTGAGATTTTGGCTCAGCGCATCAGCTACTACATTTGCCTTACTGGGGTGGTAATGGATAGTACAATCATAATCTTTCAACAACTCCAACCACCGTCGCTGCCTCATATTAAGCTCCTTTTGTGTAAAGAAGTATTTAAGGCTCTTGTGATTGCTGTATATTTCGCTCTTCTCACCATATAAATAATGTCTCCAGATTTTTAGAGCGAAAACCACAGCTGCAAGCTCCAAATCATGGGTCGGGTAATTCTTCTCATAGTCCTTCAGTTGCCGAGAAGCATAAGCCACAACCTTTCCATCTTGCATTAGGACACAACCTAAGCCCATTTTGGATGCATCACTGTAGACTACCATCCCTCCAGTACCATTAGGAATAGTAAGTACTGGGGTGAAAATCAGTCTCTGCTTGAGCTCTTGAAAGCTCTTTTCACAGCTATCAGACCACTCGAACTTCACTCCCTTTCGAGTCAGTCGTGTCATAGGAGCGGAGAGCCTTGAGAAGTTCTCAATAAATCTCCTGTAATAGCCAGTTAGTCCCAAAAAACTGCGAACGTCTGCCACACTCTTGGGTGTCGCCCAGTCAACTACTGACTTCACCTTGCCAGGGTCAACCTCTATACCCTTACCAGAAACAAGGTGTCCCAGAAATGCCACCTGTTGTAGCCAAAACTCACACTTACTGAATTTGGCATACAACTGCTTCTCCCTCAAGCGTTGCAATACTAGGCAAAGATGGTCTGCATGCTCCTCCTCGCTCTTGGAATAGACCAAGATGTCATCAATGAAGACAATGACATACTTGTCTAGAACATCGTGGAACACCCGGTTCATCAACTCCATAAATGCGGCTGGGGCATTGGTCAACCCGAAGGACATGACCAAGAACTCATAATGACCATAGCGAGATCGAATCTTGTCTTTGCCGATATCACTATCTCTCGATCTTCAATCGATGGTACCCTGACCGGAGATCAATCTTCGAGAATACCTTAGCACCCTGTAGTTGATCGAATAGGTCATCGATCCTAGGCAAAGGATACCGGTTCTTGATTGTCAATTTGTTTAACTCACGGTAGTCAATACACAGATGCATACTACCGTCCTTCTTTTTCACAAACAACACAGGTGCTCCCCAAGGAGATACACTGGGTCTAATGAAACCCTTCTTCAACAGGTCATTCAACTGCTCTTGTAGCTCCTTCAACTCAGTTGGGGCCATCCTGTAAGGTGCCTTGGATACTGGGGCTGCACCAGGAATCAGATCTATCATGAACTCTATCTCGCGATCTGGTGGCAACCGCGTTAGATCCTCAGGAAAGACATCTGGAAAGTCTTTCACCACACACAACTCTTCCAAAGGCTTGACTTTGGCTTCAGTGTCTATCACAGATGCCAGATAACACTGACATCCCTCTGCCAACAACTTCTGTACTTGGAGGGCAGAGATGATAACTTTCTTGGGTCTCTCCCGCCTAGTACCCATAAACACAAACTCTTCACCTTCAGCTGGTTTGAACAAAACCTTCCTCTCTGAGCAGATTAGGCTGGCCTTGTGAGTTGATAGCCAATCCATTCCCAAAATCACATCAAAGTCTTTCATAGCCAGCAGTACTAAACTTGCTTCGAGCCCATGACCACACACATGTACAGGGCAAGGACCACAACTCGAGTCAAGTTTAACCTTGCTTCCCGTTGGTGTATTGACTATCAATTTCTGGGCCATTTGCTTTGGTTCGACAGGTATCTTCTTAGCAAAGCTAGGGGACACAAAAGAATGTGATGCCCTCGAGTCAAACAAAGCATAAGCAGGCTGAGAGCAAACAAGAACCACACTTGACAAGCAACAGATAACCAATCATAGAAACAAAAGCTATAAATATGCACATCTTAAGAGTAGAGTGCATTACCTGTAATAACACTAGGATCGGCCTGGGCCTCTTCATTTGTCACAGAATACTCCCGACCTTGAGATCTGTGGCCCGAAGTAGGAAGAAGAGAATGCACAACTGCCTTGACTTGGGGTGCCTTTTGTGTAGCTGCACCTGGAGGACCTGTCATCCGAGGATGAGGACAGTCTCGAACCATATGCCCGGACTCCTTACAATTGTAACATATAAGGGTCTGGGAACCATAGTGAGGAGTTGATGTAGGCCTAGGTGCTTGCACCGCATCTAACCTACGGGACTGGATCGGAAAAGCAGTAATGTAGGATCCTCTCTTTTGGAATTTTGTGGATCCCTTAGGCTCATGAGAGGTCATGGGTCTTTTACCAGCCTGAATGGCCCTGTAGTTCTCTCTCTGTTGGTCCTCAATCACCTTAGCGGGCTGGACCGTCTCAGCATAAGTAGGTACTTGTGAAGCACCACAGAAGTACTAATGCTAGGTCTAAGCCCCTTCTCAAACTTCCTAGCCTTCACATCCTCGGCCATCATGTGCACCGGGGTGAAGTAAAACAACTCCTCAAAAGCTTGCTGGTACTCAAGGACTGATTTGGATCCTTGAAAGAAGCTCATAAACTCAGACTCCTTCTTATCACGGAAGTTCTGAGGGAAGAAATTTTTGACGAAGACTTCTTTGAATTGAGCCCAAGTTGCCTTTGGGTAAGTTGCCCAAAAATGGTCTTTAGAGGAGAGCCACCAAGCATCAGAATCACCCCGGAGCTGGTAGGTAGCACATCGGATCTTGTCCGTGTCATTGCACTGTATCACTTCAAAGATCCTCTCAAGATCCCTTATAAATGTTGCCAGAAAAAGGAATCATGGGCCATCTTGTAGAAGGTTGGAGGACGATGTTTCTGAAATCTTTCCGATAGCCTAGCAGCATCTATCCAAGCTGGAGCCACCGCTTGGACTGGAGGAACCACTGAAGTGGGAGGTAGAGTAGGTGTTAGCACCTCTTGTGTCAAAGGAATTCCGGCAGTAGCTTGAGCTAGAGGAACACTAGGTACTGCAGAACCCACAGGGGCAGGTGGGGGAGGATTGACTTGCACAGGAGGGGGCACTGGCTGCCTTTCCTTAACAAAGTCTTGGAACATAGCAGTCATATTTTGCATAAATTGGCGCTGTTCTTGTTGCGCCTCCCTATGCTCTCGTTCCATGGATTGCAACCTATTGCTCAACAAGGCGGCGACATCCGCATTATTATTAACTGGCGGTGCAACCGATAAAACCGTATTTGAAGCCTCACCGACCTCTTCCCTAACAGGGGAACGGTTGGCATTGGACCGCGTGTTAACCATGGTTCACACCTGGTTACAGTCAACACCCACAGTTATGGGCACAATAGCAATCATAAGCAATTAACCATAAAATTGCTTTACAAAGGTAACCATAGACCATAAGAGGGGTAAGGGAAACAATAATGAGGGTAATAAGCATTAGAAACAAGTTGGTTAAGCAAAACAGGGCCAAAAACTCTTTCTGGTCAGGGTGGTTTTAAGTGTGGTTTCACTTAATTCTCAAAACCGCAGGTAAATCCGACTTTAATAGAGCCCAGAAAATAGCTTCTGTTAAGTGCGGATTCACAGGTGGTTTCACTAGACTAAAACCACAGGTAAAACCACATGGCCCAAAACTTAAAAATTAAAAACCCGCGACTTAAAGGGTTACTATTCTATTTTTAAAACACCTTTGAAAGGCTTTGGAGAACCTTAGGAGCAACCGTAGCCTCTCTCTCCACCATTTCTTGGTAGATTTTGGTACTCAAATCACTCCACCACAGCACTAGATCGATTTCAGGTATGGTCTCTTCCTTTTCTATCGATCCCTCTCTCTCTCCCATCAATTTCTCTCATGGAGAAGCCCCAATATGCGTTTTCTGGTTTATGGAAACTTGGGGTTTCACTTCTTTTTGTAAGATAGACTGTTTATAGCCCAATCTTAATTGATCTCACACCATATGCAACATATATGAGGAATCTCCCACGATTTTGCACCTACATTAGGGATTTGGGTTGGGTTTTGGAGAAATCCCAAACCCTATCCAAAAAATTCCTTTTCTTTTTGCCCCAAATGAATTCGGTTTTACTATGTAGTATCAATTTGCACTTATTTGGGATTGTCACTATCATCTTTACTTTGTTTTCCATTACTCAAATTCCCAACCCCAAGTCTGGACCAAAATTTCTGTTCTCCTTTTTGTCAAATCTGAATTGAATTTTTTTTTTTTTTGCTCTATATATGCTTAGTTTCTTCTAATTTAGTTGCCTCAAGACATAGTTACTTGTTCATCATGATGTAACTCCAAGCACCACATCTGAAAATTTCCTTTGAAATTTTGAGCATGCTTTATACCAATACATCCATATATATATATATATATATATATATATATATATATATATATATATATATATTTTTTTTTTTCTTCTTGTTTGGTCTTGATGTTTTGTATGAGATATAACCATAGACCTTTGTTATCTACCAAATCACCCCCACAATGGCCATGCATTTCCTATTTTTCTAGCATCTTAGGCCATAAATTGATAGAAATCTGAACTTTCAAATTTAAAATCCTGCTATAATTTAGTTACTTGAAAAGGAAAATCATGGACTAAAATTTAAGCTTCATTTTCCTTACTTTGTTCATTTGTGCATGCCTTAGCATTCAATATATTAACCTGCTATACATGTTTGGTTTTGGCTGCAGGTTAACAAAATCCATGGCCCCAAGGACACGTCGTGCACGGGCTGAACAAGTTGCACCTAGAGTTCTGGATCCACTGTGGTTTCGAGACATAGAGAAACAGGGACTTTACCGAGACTACTTCCGCCTCAAGAGTATCGTGGAGGGACGGGATGTAGTATTGGAAGACCTCAAAGCCTACAAGGTGGGGCCAAGATTTGATGCATTGGGGTGGACCAACCTCCTCAATCTCCCAGAACCATTTTATCCCAAGCTCATCCGTCACTTTTACTCCAATCTGGTCACCGAGAATTTGGGCACAAGAGACTATAGAATTATCTCATATGTCAAGGGAGTTATTATAACTTTCACAGCAGCACAGCTAGCAGGTATCCTAAATGTGGGTGTTTGGGGAGAGAAGACCTATAGTGCACCGGGAAAGAGTCCTTACTCCTTCCTCAAGCGAGAGGCTTACATAGGACTATACAAGGAGCTTACCCACGGGACATTTGAGAAGAAGGTGCCTGAAACTTCATTTGCTACGTCTCTAAGGATACTGAGCCGAATCGTTCAGCACAACATCGTGCCCATAGCAGGTCACCGCACCATGCCTTCTATCTTTGTGGGGTGTGTGGCCTATCATCTTTACAAGGGCATACCAATCTGCCTACCCTACATCATTATGCGCACCATGGCTCATGCTGGGGAGAATCCTAAGAAGAACTTAGATTTACCTTATGGGAGGTTGCTTACAACTATCTTTCTACACTTCGAGGTTGACTTGAGCGGGGAGGATCAAGACTTAACTGAAGATCCACCTCTAGATCGCAATGCCATGGCGAGGATGCGGATTGCAGTTGACACATACAGTGATGGGGAACCAATCCCCCCAGTAGAGGGTTACGGGCCTGAGCCTCAGGTACCAGAGCCTCCTCCTCAGCCAGCTGCACACGTGGCCTCGACATCAGGCACTGCTCCAGGAGGGTCAGACATAGACAGGATTCTTACGGCCTTGGGTCAGATGAGCACTGACATGACTCAGGGCTTCGCTGGTGTAAATGCCCGGCTAGATGTATCCGACCAGCACATCGAGGACCTCGAGAGGCAGGTGCATGACATACATTCCTATCTTCATGATGAAGGGACCGATGATGAGTCAGGCAGTGATGATGAGATGGACTTATAGACTCCCAACCCTTTCTAGCATGTTTCTCCTTGGAACTTCCAGTTATTAGCCTCACTATTTACCATTTTCTTTTTCTTCCCTGGTTGTAAGAACTCGCAGTTATCACTTCAGCTGAAATTTTGTAATTCCCCCTTTTTTTTTTTTTTTTTTTTTGGACTTGGGAACCATGTACTAAACAGCTGAAAAAATCTAGGAATATATATATGCATATGTCTTTTCCTTCTACCATTGTTCCTATTATTCACTATTATCACCGGCTTTCACCTTGCCTTGTCTTCTCCCTAAAGTACACACACATTCCAATTATTCTTGTTGAAGGCTTTTAAATTAGACCCTAGTTGTATAGAGTAAATCATAAGTCCGCAAGACTGTGGCTGGTGCAGAGCATCACGCTCTGATACCACGATGTCACGCCCCTATTCCAGATAAGAAATATAATATAATATAAAGGGTGACTAGGAAGACGCATGTCATCCTACTAAACCACCCGGATCACTGACACAGTGTCCCAACGCACAGTCATAACCAATATTAACACAATATAATATCAGAATGCGGGAAAAAGGAATATTACATTCCAAAGATCAGTAGTATTGCGGAAGCGTATAAAATCAAATAGTTACAAAATGTTCAAAGGCTAGATGATAATTATAGTAGTTAGTTATATTTCCAATGACCATCTAATAACTATTAAAAGGGTATAATAGTAAATGTTTCAACATAGGCCTAAGCCCCAAAAGTAAATCAAAAAGGGACCAAGTCCCGAATATCCTCACGGCCCGTAGGCGCAATCATCACAAGGACAACCATTACCATGTTCCTCAAACACGACTTCCAGCTCTCCCTCACCAATCTCATCGTATCCCGAGGGCTGAACTCCAAGTCCCGCGAGATATCCGTCACCTGCATTATAATCTAAAAAATGTGCGCAAGAGGGGGTTAGCTCCACTGAGCCAGTGAGGGGATGGGGATGCACAAACATGCAATTCACATAGTCCAATGATACATGCACATGTTAATTCTATTTTTCCACCTAACAAACAACTAAGTCAATGGTATATGCTACTATGACAACTCGGGAGACACTGTGGGTTACTTAACTTATCGCCACAATGAAACCTCAATTGTCACCTAGGACCTACGCCGATCGAAGCCTCCAAGACCACTCAGTGGCAGACCCCTGATAACCAATACTACCATGACTGGCCTCTCCCACCTCCACAGAATTTGGTGTACTGATTACCCAACACCTAAACCCCTGTTGGTAAGGGTCGTAGCATAAGGGTGTGAAATCCTAGCCGCAGATATACTATATGCAAGTCCTATCGTCCCGAGAGGTAATCCGGGCGCATCAACTTTTCATCTGGTTTAGTGCCCGATTACCAACACGGCACGGCACATCGATTCAACATGACATTCAACATAAATTACTTCATAAATGTATATAGTACGGTCCACGTATCCACCGCACCGAGACCGTCAAAGTAAAACATCTCCAATCAACATTATAACAATCATATATAAAAGTATGCAATATGCGCAAACATGCTTAATAATTATAATGATTACATAATATACAATGCAATAATAATATCAAGCCAAACAACCAAACCCACTCACCGTATGTGTTATTTCTCAAGTTATGGGTTGCCGTCGAGGTTAAGTAACACGTTGCAAGAAATGAAAATACAACCTAATGGAAAAGGGAAACAGGGTAATTATATAAAGGGAAGAATCCCAAAAGATACCCCATAATTTAGCTAAGTTTAAGGTTTCGAGACAGGTGATTTTATGGGTGGTTTCTGCCCAAAACGAATCCACATGTAAATCCTAGCTAACCGGGGCTTAGGAAGGTCTCTCGCCAAGTGTGGTTTTTTGGGTGGTTTATCTCAGAACATGAAACCACACCTAAAATCGACTTTAACAGAGCTTTCTCAGAGGGTGGTTTCAGGGTGGTTTCTCGTAGGTATCGAAACCGTATGTAAAACCACATACCGCAGTAACCAAAAATGAAAAGGTTTCTCATTAGGGGTTTCTTCCCAAGGGGTTTGAGGGTAAGGAGGCTTCAAGAAAGCTTCCCTAAGTTTAGTAGGGTCCTATGACCTCATTAGGTCCATGTAATCCCAAGAACTCAAGAGGGAAAGCAACAAGAATCCTATTTGAGGGCATAATAGGGTAGAAACCCTAAGCCTTTCGATTGGAGAGGGATTGTGAGCTTTAGGACTGGCCATGGAGTGAAATAGCTCCACAATAATTATAGCCAAGGGTTTCAATCGACCTTGGGTTCAAAGACAACCCTAGACCGATTCTCTCCCATTTCTCCAAATCCCAAACCAAAACAAAAGAAGGAAGACACTTAATGGCTACTACCTTAAGGAGAAGCCACATTGAGGCTTCAAGAGGTGGGGTCTCTAACCTCCCACTCTGCTGCACTCTTCTCCCTCCTTCTCTCCTTCCTCTTTACTCCTCCACGTTTAGGGTAGATGAGAATGATGAAGGAGAAGTAAATGTTCTCTCTCTCTCTCCCTTGGACTTATTTATAATAAGTGGGTATTTGGGTATCTCAAGTCAAATGGGTCATGAGGACCTAATGGGTTGACCCATTAGTTCTATGTGCGTAAGTGAATGGAATAACCCATCATGGGGTCCATAGGTTAAATGGGCCTTTAGTGAAATGGGCCATACAAGTTAAATGGCTTCTTAAGTTAAATGGGCCTGCCCACAAGCTTTAAGTAGGGAAAAAGGCCCACTTTAAGATGGGTTCACATGAGATGGGTATATGTCCTCAATGAGGGACCCGAAATTAAAATATTCCCTTCTCACATGAAATAGCTCGAGCGATTCAGGCCTTGACCCGCACTTCGAGGTCACCAAGGAAAGAATAAATAATAAGACTTAAGGGCTAGAACTTACTTTTCCCCTGTCATGGTTTATCACCCATGACCTCGAATAGCTTCGCCACCGCAATGCCAAGCTCATCACTGAATGAAGTGTCCAACTGAGGCGATGGTCTAGGATGCTCTTTCCTAAACTCCTCGCTTCTCGGGCTGGTACTTAGAGGATAGTCAACAAAGTCGCCGTCAACGAACTTTCCCCACTGGCGGTTGAGGAATCTTTCTTCCACAGGCAAACCCGTACTATGATCAATGATTTTGTAACTAGGTTTGACCATCATGGAGAACAGGTCACCAGCATACATGGCAGCGATATCTACACGTCACGAGAAGGAATAATATTTAATTATATCCCGGGGTACGGGTATAACAACACCCGTTGATGTAGGCATTTTCGAACCACATAAATACTTGTGTCTGTGAGTTTGTTTGCTTTTATCATTTTTATACGCTCTTTATATGCTCTCACTTTATGTTAACGTGGGTCTCACACGTGATCACTATTCATGTGATACTATTCATATACTGCCGTATTTTCTCTAGTCTTCTTTGCACATAGGTGGAAAAGGATTTTTGTACTTTTCCCAACAAGTGGTATCAGAGCTTTAGTTTGCGTGACTGTGTGTAAAAGTTTGATTGTAGTACGATGACTGAAAAAGGAATCTCGATGGATAAGTTTGACATGGAGCTTTTTGATGGCAAAAATAACTTTAGTTTGTGGCAAAACACGGTCAAAGATATTTTAGTGCAATAAGGGTTGTTCAAAGCATTGTCAGGCAAAGCCAAGAAGCCGCAATCCATATCTGATGATGACTGGGAAGAACTTGAAATGAAGATAGTAAGTACCATCCGCTTATGTCTCGCACCTGAGGTAAAGTATAATGTGTTGAATGAAACCTCTGCTTCTAAATTATGGTTAAAACTAGAAAGTTTATATATGTCAAAATCCCTCACAAACAAATTGTTTTTGAAAAAAAATTATATCAATTGAGGATGGAAGAAGGAACTAACCTCATGGATCATCTGAATGTTTTTAACAGAATTGTTACTCAACTGTTAAATCTTGAAGTAAAAATTGAAGCTGAGGATAAAACTCTTCTTCTTTTGGCTTCTCTTCCATCTTCATTTGATATACTGGTGACTGACCTATTGGTTGGAAAAGACACCCTTGAAGTTGATGAGGTGACAGTGGTTTTATTGAAAAATGAGACAAGGAGAAAATCCTTGAGGCTGTCTCAGTATGAGACACTTATCATGGAAAATCGAGGGAGAAGCAGAATCAGACGGCCACAAGATCGTGAGAAGTCACAGGAAAGATCCAAGTCAAAAGGAAGAATCACATGCTACTACTGCAAAAAGGTAGGGCATATGAAAAAGTACTGCAGAAAGCTTAAAGCAAAAAAGGAGAACCAGGATAACAAGAAAGAAGAAAATGACACCACTGCCATGAGCTCAGATGGAGACATTGTCATCATCTCAAGCTGTGAAAAATCTTATCTCACCTTCGCATGCAATGACTCAGATTGGGTCATCGATTCAGGTGCATCTTACCATGTTTTCCCTCATAAAGAATTTTTTACTTCTCTTAAAATGGGTGATTTTGGTGTTGTAAAAATGGGCAACAGTGGTACCTCCAAAATTATGGGGATGGATGATGTAAGCATTGAAACAAATGTTGGTTGTAAAGTGGTTTTCAAGGACGTGAGGTATATACCAGACGTCTGTTTAAATTTGATCTCTGCAGAAAAATTAGATGAAGAAGGATCTCACAATCACTTTGGTAACGATTGATGGAAGCTTACCAAAAGATCTCTTGTGATGGCAAGGGAAAGTAAGTGCTGCATTTTGTACAAAATAAAAGTGCAAATTTGCAAGGTTGAAATAAACACAACGGAGGATGAGTCCACTACGGACGTGTCGTATCGGCGACTTGGCCACATGAGTGAGAAAGAGATGCAAATTCTCACAAAAGGTAATCTTTTACCAAACATTAAAGGTACATCCCTTAACCATTGTGTTCATTGTTTAGTCGGTAAACAACACCGAGTCACCTTCAACAAAAGTTCTCCCCAAACGAAAAGAGACATCTTAGAATTGGTACATTCTGATGTCTATGGACCTATGAAAGTAAAATCAGTTGGTGTTGCGTCTTATTTTGTTACTTTCATAGATGATGCATCAAGAAAAGTGTGGGCATTTGCATTAAAAACTAAAGATCAAGTTTTTGGTGTATTTAAACAATTTCATGTTTCTGTTGAAAGAGAAATAAGAAAACCTCTCAAATGCATTCGTACTGATAATGGTGGTGAGTACATTGGTCCATTTGAAGAGTACTGCAAAGACAATGGAATTCGACATGAACAAATAATTCCCAAGACCCCACAACATAATGGTGTAGCTGAAAGGATGAACCACATCATTATAGAAAGAATCAGATGCATGCTTTCACATGCAAAATTGGCACGGTGTTACTGGGGAGAAGCTATGCGGATAGCCATTTACTTGATTAACTTGTCTCCATCAACTCCTTTGAATGGAGATATTCCCGAGCGGGTATGGAGCGGAAAAGACGTATCCTACAACCATCTAAAGGTGTTCGATTGCAGAGCATTTGTGCACGTTCCAAGAGACGAACAGTCCAAACTTGATGACAAATTTAAACAATGCATTTTCTTAGGATATGCTAATGACAAGTTTGGTTACAGGTTATGGGATCCGGTTGAGAAGAAGATGATCAGAAGCAGAGATGTGGTTTTTCTTGAAAATCAAACAATTGAAGATTTTGACAAGATTGAAAAATCTCAGCCTTTCATTGATGACCTTGTGGATTCTAATCCAGATTCTCCACCCATGGCACATGATGATGGGAGAGATGCGCAAGAAGGCGTTGAAGATGCAACCGATGATGTCGATGGTGAAAATGATACTCCTACAGATAGTACCGATGATGGTGAACAAGGGGAGCAAGTGACTCAAGAGCCACCAGTTGAATCCCAGTTAAGAAGATCCACTAGGGAGCGACAATAATCTACCAGGTACCCTCCTCATCAGTATGTTACACTAACAAATGTAGGTGAACCAGAGTGCATCGAAGAAGCAAACGCTAATAAGCACAAGGCTGAATGGTTTAAAGCTATGCGCGAGGAGATGGAATCCCTGCATAAGAACCAAACCTATGATCTGGTAAGTTTACCTAAGGGTAAGAAGACACCCAGAAACAAATGGGTGTTCAAATTATAGACCGAAGAGAACAACCCACTGTAGACGCTGAATTTTGTCACCCCTCGGTGATGATGACAACAGGACACGGACAGACATTGGTATCTCTCTCAAGAAGGACTCTTGTCCCTACATCTAAGCCAAATCACCCTGACATCCCTAAAATGACTTATAAGACCCTTTTACCAAAACACTGAAGGAGGTATTGCTCACCTTCTCCAACCACGATAGTCCCGCTAGCCGGTTAGTGGGCCGTGGGGGTGTAGGGGGCAGGCAGCCCCCTGAGAGAAATTTTTTTGAAGAGTCAGAAGGGAGACAAAAACCCAAAAAGATAGCCCACAGGCCCAAACAGAACCCCAATATCAGAGGAGCCCATTTAAAGCCCAAAATTGAGGAAAAAGTGACACTGCGCTCCCACGGTGCCGTGGACACTTCCACAGCACCGTGGGGGCCCACCACGGCACCAGTGTACTTTTTCCACGACGCTGTAAAGGGATGTGATATCAGCCTGCTGACGTCACCCACGACGTCGTGAAAAAATCCCTCACTACGCCGTGGACACCTCCACGGCTCCGTGGAGGTGTTATCTGGCCAGGGCTGAGGGTCCCCCCTCCCCTATAAATAGGAGGGTCCCCCTCCCTTATTTTTCAGAGTTTTTTGGGCAGAGAGACCCTCCCAGCTCATTTTTTACCCCTTTTTCCCTTGATTCTCTCCCTCTTGAGCGTCTGTTGGAGCGAGACTCCAAAAGTATGGGTAGATCCTTCGATTACCCATTCGAGTAAAGAGCGGTTCTTATCCCGTAACTTTGTTATCCCGTTAGTGTTCGAATAACAAAAAATCCCCTTCATAGTTGTTATTCTGTCTGCATACAGATAACAAGAATCCCTTATATAGCCGTTACTTTGCCCGAAGTTTGAGTAGCGAAACCCATCTCATATAGTCCTTACTCTGTCCGATAAGAGAGAGACAAGCCGATCATCCATCTCCACTTGAGCCGTGGGACATCACATATTTCGCACTCGGTGCGCTTTCATTTATTTCATGTATTTCTTTACAGGTATCTATATCTTTTCTTTTTATTATTTTTGGCATAATGTAGACTATAAAGTAACTCGTTTTAGTGTACATAGTAAATGATTTTTCCTTCTTTGTCATGATTAGTGCATCATAACTTAGCCTTACATGTTAGTATAGGATATATTATTAAGGGAGAATATTCGAAAACTAGCATCCAGTAGAAAGACCGGTTTATCCCGGAGAGGTGGGTACCTAACAACTTCCCATGCTCGTAACCTGACTACTTACCCTGAATCTCTGACCAGACCATATGGAATCACGTAGCCCTTTCCGCTAACCCCAGATGGGGCTACACCCATTGGGTCCTAGGCCCTAATCCTAGGTGGCGACTCCATTTCTTTATAAAGCATGATCCCAATCCCCATGATGATATATCGGAACAATACGCCGTTATTCATCAAAGCCAATCCTTGTCGCCATAAGGCTGAGGAACCCTCGTCCCAAGGACCACGGTACTTACGCCCACAACCAAGGTACAAGGCAAGGTTGGTTGTGAAAGGTTTTGGGCAAAAGAAAGGTATTGACTTTGAAGAAATTTTTTCACCCATTGTAAAAATATCATCCATATGGGTAGTATTAAGTCTGACTGCAAGCATGACCTTGGATGTTCATCAACTTGATGTAAAGATAGCGTTTCTTCATGATGATCTAGAAGAAGAAATTTACATGGAGTAACCAGAAGCATTCAAAGACAAGGGTGAGGAACATATGATCTGCAGGTAAGAAAGAGCTTGTATAGCTTGAAACAAGCACCAAGACAATGGTACAAGAAATTTGATTCATTCATAATGGATCACGGGTATACAAGAACAACATCAGACCATTGTGTATTTGTTAAGAACTTTTCAAAAAATGACTTTATTATTCTTTTGCTCTATGTTGATGATATGTTGATTGTTAGTCAAGATGTCAATAAAATTGACAGGTTAAAGCAAGAATTGAGCAAGTCCTTTGCCATGAAGGATTTGGGGCATGCACGACAAATCTTAGGGATGAAGATTTTCCGTGATCAGAATGCCGACAAGCTATGGCTATCACAAGAAACATACGTGTAGAAGGTATTTGAAAGGTTCAATATGGATAAAGCAAAGCATGTAAGTACCCTAATTGCATATCATTTCAAGTTGAGCAGTGACTAGAGCCCCTCACCTGAAGAAGGAAGAATTGGAATGAAGAATATACCCTACTCGTCGGCGGTAGGAAGCTTGATGTATGCCATGGTATGTATAAGACCGGATATTGCACATGCAATTGGAGCTGTAAGTAGATTTCTTGCTAACCCAGGCAAAGAGCACTGGGAAACAGTGAAATGGATTATGAGATATCTTAAAGGTACAACTAATTCTTGTTTGTGCTTTGGAGGTGGTAAACCTGTGTTATAGGGATACACAGATACTGATATGGCAGGTGACATTGACTAAAGAAAATCCACATCAGGATTCCTCTTTACTTTTGCAGGGGGAGCAGTCTCATGGCAATCCAAGTTGCAGAAATGTGTGGTCTTATCAACCGCAGAAGCTGAATACATAGTTGTTGTAGAAGCTTGTAAGGAGATGCTATAGATGAAGTGGTTCACTCAAGAACAAGGCCTGAAGCAAGATAAATATGTCGTTCATTACGATAGTCAAAGTGCTATCCACATAATTAAAAACCCGAGTTTCCATTGCAAGACCAAGCACATCAATGTAAGGTATCATTGAATACAAGATGCATTGGAGCAGAAACTTTTGCAGCTTGAAAAGATTCATACTGACAAAAACGGAGCAAATATGATGATAAATGCTTTATCTGAAGTAAAGCACGACTTTTGCAAAAGCATTACAGGCATGGTAGATCCCTCCTTATGAGTCGGAGGGGGAGTTTTTTGGGTCCTCCTCATTTATGAGGGCCAGCCACCACCCTTGACAAATGGGTTGGGCAGTGGTGTGTTGTGTAAACAAGTCAAGAAAAAACAAAAAGGGAAGAAGAATTGGAAAATTAATGGGCTAATGGCTAAAATATGGATCGGCCATTAAAGGAAGAAAAAAATAGGGAGGGGGTGCCTCCCACCTACTTTGTGTCGCTCAAACAACGTGAAGAATGCTGTGAGTTCACTTCTTGCATTTCCTATAAATAGGGGTTAAGAGCAAGGACTCAATGAACACATTGAACGAACATTCAAGTTCAAGAGCTGTGAGTGTAGGAGAGCTGTTTGGAGTTATTGGGTTTAGTGTATTCTCTTCAGGGGTTTGAGAGTGTGAGTTGAGAGAGGGTGTACAAGGGGTATCTGACTTTGGATACAGGGTTGGGTTTGGTTTAAATCCAAGTGTTATGACTTGTACGATTGTTGTCTTAGTTCTCTCCTATTGAAGAAGTCCCAATTATACCCGTGGATGTAGGCATTGTCGAACCACGTAAATACTTGTGTCTGTGAGTTTGTTTGCTTTTATCATTTTTATACGCTCTTTGTACGTTCTCATTTTGTGTTAACGTGTGTCCCACAAGTAGTCATTATTCACGTATCACTATTCGTGTGACACTATTTATGTGATACTATTTATATCACACTATTTATAGTTACTATTCACGTACTGCCGTATTTTCTCCAGTCTTCTTTGCACACAGGTGGAAAAGGATTTTCACACTTTTCTCAACACGCCGAAAGAGTCTGGATACCAAGGGAGGATGAACGACGGTGATCAGTAAAACGAACAGCTTCTTTTCGACAACATATTGCCTTCAATGGAGAAATAGAAGAGGGTTTAAAGCTCTGATAACAAATCGAAAGGGGCCCTTCTGGATTCTTGTGGTGGTAATGGATGATGAAAGGGAATGGAGGCAGCGGCGATACAGAAGAAAAAAGCAATAGGCGAGTTGCAGGCGCTGCAACTTGAGGATGTCGCTGGAGGAGCTTGAGGATGACGATGGCGTTGAGTTTCTTCTTACCCTAGATGGCGATGGCGAGTTGCAGGAGCTTGGCCGCTGGAGGAGCTTGAGGATGACGATGGCGCTGAATTTCTTCTTGTCTCAAATGATTCCCCCACCCCTCCTTATTTTATTGGGCACAGTTTTAGGTTTTTTTTGTTTTAAGCAATAGAAAAACAATATTTAGGGTGTTTCTATTTATTGGCACTGAATTTCTTCTTGTCTCATACTTGTTTCTTCGAATCCGTTCTCTGGCCCGTAAATTTTAATTTATATTTTAAAAAATAGTAGAAACGAAACAAGTTTATCAAACACTATTTAGGGTGTTTTTTCATTTCTTATCACAGAAAAACGGAAAAAATGCGTTTCTTGGAGTATTATCAAACGGCCTCGAATTCTTTTGTAAAACACTTACCAAATTGAATCATTTTTATACCATTTTTAGATATTAGAGATTAAATTAATTTCAGAATTGTTTTCATCATTTCCTATATTATTCTCATTAGACCCTTTACAACGACTCCAAACATGTTTAAGGTCACAGAAATCTTTCTTTGAGAATAAAAATGGATCGTTACCTCATTATAGGATTTCAATGCGCATCAGATGGCTGGACGGGTAGCACGCACCCCAAGGGATAGTGCCCAGCCATCCAATGGGTGCTAAACGTGTTGGAGAGGATTTGAATCCCTCATTTTAAGGCACCTATTTATCATTACCATACCCACCTTCGGGTGATAAAATTGGGTACCTATAAGTTGCAACCATATGAAAAGGAAAGGTCATCTTAGATTAGCTATTGAAAAGCTTTGATGGCTAAACTCAATCATACTACCAACTTGTAGTGGATTGTTCTAGTAATAAAAAAGTAGGTAAAAGGACTGCCCTGGAGTGTAGCTCCCCAGACCACCTTTCCCTCCATGAAAGGCAAAAATTTTGCTCCTATTGATGCTTCCTCGTATGTTCTCATTGGCAAAGAAATTTTGAAAACCAAAAAGTAAAATTAAACAAAAGGCAGTGATGAAGTAATAATCAAGAGAATTTATTAATCAATATATACTAGTAGGTAAAAACAACTGATAACAAGTTGGATAGTTCCTGGTTCATCTCCTTCTCCATGGAGGTTGCTGCCACTCATTGGAACCCTAGGCGAATGCCCATTGCAATGAGTGTGAGATTCAAAGCAGTACCTTGATCTCTAAACAGTGATCCTACACAGATATGGAAAACAAACAAATAAAGGAGAGATAGATTCATACCTTTTCGGTTGAAACTTGTAGTTGATCCCCAAGCTTGAACTTCTCCCCAAAAGCCTTCCACAGCTTTTCACCTTTCTCTCCCGTGAGTAGGAATAATAGAATATTCAGAATGACGGCTGTGGGGACCTTGGGTTGAATTTATAGCATATTCCCTGACCCTAATCACATCCCCACAATGCGTTAGGTCAGTTATGCCCCTGACTAACTAGAGTGGGTTAATAACCTTTATGGGCCCAATTAAAAATACTTGTGTTAATGAGGCCCAAAACCCAACAATCTCCCACTTGGGCAAAATTAACACATGTATCTTCATTGGAATTGGCCAGAGTCCCATTCTTCACTCAAATAACTTTGATTCTGTCAACATCCATTTGTGTCGAACGACAGCAGAAGATATACCTCAATATACGGCATATGACTTTCTGTCATCATAGCCACAAATGATCTATCAACGCGAACCACTTTGGGCATATGTATAAACAAGGAAACTAGAGCATGACGAGTGATTAGTAAGTGATACTCTTTCCCTGTAGGTCCTCTACCTTGAAAATCCTCACAGGTAGCATACTTTGACATTAACTCATACTTGGGCTAAACCGCCATAAACTTGAGTTAATACCACGCTTTGGCTAACCGCCTGTGGCTTATCCGCCACTTTAGAAACTTTGGCTAAATACCACCTATGGCTAATTGTCATTTTGAAAACTTTGGCTAATTACCGCCTATGGCTAACTGGCATTTCGCAAGACATGTCAAATAAGAGAACATAACCAGTAAATATATTAAAATAGTAATGAATATAGAAACCACTGGTTTGAATAAATGAGCTCAAAACAAACTTCATTTAAACAAGTACATTAAAACAGACTCCCACTAGACAAGCATATCAAAACACTCTGCAAGTCCTATGCTAGTAACATGACCTCTGAAAACTCCCACGGAAAGAGCCTTAGTGAGAGGATCCGCCACCATCTTCTCTGTAGGGATGTGTACCACATCAACCTCTCCCTCAGTCACTTTCTCTCTGACAAGAAGATACTTTATTTTAATGTGCTTTGAACTGTTGGACTTCTTGTTGTTCTTTGAGAAGATGACTGTTGAGTTGTTGTCACACCATAGTCGTAACGGTTTGGAGATGGAGTCAACAACCTTCAGTTCTGCAATGAAGTTTCTCAGCCAAACTGCCTGCTTGGTTGCCTCAAACATTGCCACAAACTCTGCCTGCATGGTGGATGAAGTAATGATTGTCTGCTTGACATTGTTGCATGAAATTGCGCCTCCACCCATCAGGAAGACATATCCAGAAGTTGACTTCATGTCATTAGTACAGCCACTGAAATCAGGGTCTGAGTATCTGACCACCTCTAGTCTCTCACTTCTTCTGTAAGCAAGCCTAAAATCTCTGGTCCTCAGTAAGTACCACATTACCTTCTTAGCTACCGTCTAATAGGCCAATCTGGCATCAGATTGGAACTCCCAAGCATGCTAACTGTGAAGGCAATGTTCGGTCGAGTGCATACCTGTGCATACATCAAACTACCAACAGCCGAGGCATATGGCTTGTCCTTCATGGAGTCTCTCTCAAGGTTGTTCTTCGGGCACTACTGCTTATTCAACTTGTCTCCTTTACTAATAGGTGCATCATTCTCTAAACATTGAGACATGTTGAATCTCTTCAAGATTCTGTCAATATAAGCCCTCTGTGACAGACCAAGAAGACCTCTCTTTCTATCCCGACTTATCTCGACGCCAAGTACATAGGTGCTCTCTCCCATGTCCTTCATCTCAAAGTTACTGGACAAAAACGGCTTGGTTTCCTGAAGTAAACCAAGATCACTGCTAGCAAGAAGGATATCATCAACATAAAGTACCAAGAAAATAAACTTGCCCTTGGTAGACTTCATGTAGATGCAATTATCAATCGCATTCTCAGCAAAACCAAAAGAAGTCACTATTTGATCAAACTTTAAATAACATTACCTCAAAGCCTACTTCAGTCCATATAGTGATTTCTTCAGTCTGCAAACTTGATGCTCCTTTCCTTTCTCCTCGAAACCCTTGGGCTGCCACATGTAAACCTGTTAAGCCAAATCACCATTCAAAAAAGCCGTCTTCACATCCATCTGATGTACTTCAAGGTCAAAATGAGCTACTATGGTCATGATGATTTTGAATGAGTCTTTCAAAGATACTGGGGAGAAAGTCTCCTTGAAATCTATGCCCTCTCTCTGTGTGAAGCCCTTTCCCACAAGTCTGGCCTTGTAGCGCTCTATGTTACCCTGAGAGTCAGTCTTGGTCTTGAAGACCCATTTTGATGCAACGGCTTTGTAGTCCTGTGGAATCTCAACCAGCTCCCACACACCATTGTTGTGCATGGATTGTAACTCCTCCTTCATAACTTCCACCCATTTATCTGACTCCCTACTATTGATTGCCTGCAAAAAGGTAGCAGGATCCTCCTCCTTACTGATGTCGAACTCACACTCATTCAGGTATGTGACATAATCTGGGCCAATGGTCAATCTGCGAGTCTTGATAGATCTCCTCAAAGGCTCTGGGTCGGTAGTAGTGACTGTGCTGGCTGGTGTCAGATCATATACCTGAGGTGGTGGCACATCCACTACTCCGGTCGTAGGGACAACAGGATCAGTGGGCACATCCATATCAATATCCATGTGAGAATCACGGTCTAAAAACAATAAGGGCCTGCTCGACTCCGGTGCTACAACAGATGTTCCACTCTGTCCTTCATCAAACCTCAAGTTACGGGGCACAGAGCGATCTCCTTCTGACTCAAGGAACTTGGCATGAGTGGTCTCCACAATTCTATTCCCTGTGCCTGAGCAATAGAATCTATACCCTTTAGATCTTTCTGGGTAACCCACAAAATGACAGCTCATAGTTTTTGGGTCCCAGACTTTGTGCTGAGGATTGAAGAGTCTGGCCTCGACAGGGCAACCCCAGACTCGAAGATGCTTTAGGCTAGGTTTCTTACTTGTCCAGAGTTCAAACGGTGTCTTGTACACTGACTTACTTGGTACTCTGTTGAGAATATAGGACGTAGTTTTCAGTGCTTCTCCCCATAAGGACTCTGGAAGACTGGTGTTACTGACCATGGTTCGCACCATGTCTTTCAGAGTACGATTTCTCCTCTCTGCTACACCATTTTGTTGTGGTGTACTAGGCATTGAGTACTGTGGAGCTATCCCGTGCTCCTGTAGATACTTAGCAAAAGGTCCAAGTTACTACCTTGTATCTTCTGCTCTTCCATAATATTCTCCACCCCTGTCAGACCTGACAGACTTTATCTTTCTGCTATGGAAGAGTTCAACTTCAGCTTTAAAAAACATAAAAGCCTCCAGCGCTTTTGCTTTCTTAGCTAGCAAGTAGATGTAACCATATCGGGTCCAGTCATCAATAAAAGTGATGAAGTAACGCTGGCCTCCAAGTGCAGGAGTAGGGAAAGGTCCACATATGTCAGTGTGAATAAGATCTAGAGCCTCACTGTGTCGAAAAGCATCCTTCTTCGTAGAAGAAGTCATCTTCCCCTTTATGCAATCAATGCAAACTTCCATGTCCTGGAAATCCAACTCATCAAGTAACTTCTCCTTGATCAACCTATCCATTCTTTTTCTAGAGATATGGCCTAATCTTCTGTGTCAGAGTACAAAAGACTTCTCATCCACCAGTTGGCGTTTGGTGCCAACATTCATAACCCAAGAAGAGACACAGTTTAGTCTATACAAACCATCCAAACAATATCCAAAACCAACAACCATAGAATTCAAAAGTAAAGTGAAGCCATCTTTATTCAAAACAACAGAATAACCATCTGAAACTAGTCTTGAAACTGAAATCAAATTCTTCCTCATGGAGGGAATAAAAACTACATCATTTAAAGTAATGAAATTGTCTGAATTCAAAGATAATGTAACTAATCCTATGGCCTTCACTTCTACTTTCGCTCCATTCCCGATGCATACCGTCACTTCACTCTTGCTTGGTACCCTCCTGTTTATTAACCCCTGTAAAGAATGAGTAACATGAATGGAGGATCCAGAATCTAACCACCAAGAATCTACTGGTGCATCTATAAGGGAAGATTCATACCAAACCAAAGAGGTACCCTTACCAGTGCTCTTCTTCTTCTCAAAGTATGCCTTCCTCTTGAAGCAGTCCTTCTTCATATGTCCCTTTTTCTTGCACCAGAAACACTCAACCACATTGTTCGAATCTTTTTACCCTATATTGCCCCTGTTGTCCTACTGTGTTCTGTTGCCCTGCTCAGTTTGGTTCCTGCCAGTCCTATAGAGTGCAAACCTGCCTCTCCTGGAAAATCTTCTGTTATTTCTGTGAGGTCCTCCAGATGAGGATCCCTTGCCTTGTGTGAGATTAGTACTCTCCAATTTTCCCCTTTTCATTCTTGCCTCTTCCTGTCCAGTTATAGTGATCAGCTCATCCATGCCCCATTTATCCTTCAAGGCAATGTAGGTGCCATGAAGGTGCTGATACTGCTCTGGGAGTGAATTGAGTGCAATATTAACTAGGAAGTCATCATCAAAGTTAATCTCTAACTCCCTGATCTTGTTTCCTAAAGAAACAAGTCCCAGAAGGTGTTCCCTGGTACTACCATTCCCATCAAACTTTGCATTGGTCAGTTTGCTCATCAAGTCACCTGACTGAGCCTTCTTGGAAGACTCAAATTTAACTCTAATAGCTTCCAAAAATTCTGTGGCAGTATCTTTCACTGTGATGCTATCCTTCAAGGTCGCAGGGATAACATGCTTGATGACCTTTAGACATTTTCTATTTGCAGCTTCCCACTTCTCAAGTTCTGTTTTCTCTGCTTGAGTACTGTAGGCTTGGGCTCTCTCAAACAAAGATCTAGGTCCCTAAGGCATAGATACACATCCAGATCCTCATACCAACTCGTATAATTTTCACCAGAAAGTTTCGGACTGTCCGATAAACCATGACCTAGAGACATCTACCATAGGGACATAATAGAATCATATATCTATCACACAGAATAGAATATAAAATACAGGGTATTTCAATACCACTAACTTGTGCTAGTTGTATAAACTAATGTACCAACACCTAACCAAGACTGTCAATCGGATCTACATTCCTAACCTTTGGGTTTTTGAAATGCACTTGTCCACTCAATACTTTGCAATTACTACGGGATAACACTAACCTTTGACAAAATTGTCACCTTTGGGTAGACAATAATTCCTAGATTAGTTTCTCCCTATAAGTGTGTGTGTATTTTATTTTGGTCTTGGATAGTACTACCTTTGGGTGAGCACCACCGTCCTTTGCTGCCATAAACATGAACCTTGAGTTATTGGGTATTATAACAAAATCATATTTTACCACTGTGGTGGATTCCATCTGACCCTATTAGAGTACCCAACCACTCATGATGCAGCTGTGGGATATTAGTATTTAAATTTAAACAATTTAATACATGAATTTTATCATACACAACAATTCTATAAAATTTACTGTTATTCTGCATTGCATTGTGATATAATGTTTCATATGGTTGCCTATGGTCAATAGTTTAAACAAGGAATGCAGAAATCAACATTTAAAGAATTGCATAAACACTTTAAAAGCTCACTGTGGGTCCCAGTAGCCACATTTGGAGCAAGTGAGGCATACAGGAACGTAGGCCTCGTAAAATCAGACACGGCAAAAAAAACCCCACCTCAAAAAATGCTCCCACTCGCCCTCATGCGCGGCTTGAATCCAGCGCATGATATCACTCACGGCCGGTCTGGGCCAGTCAAACTGAATGGTCTGAACCGGTCCGGTCTGACCCATGGGGTCACTTTTCTGGTCAAAACCCGGGTCAGGTTGACCCAGATTCTTCGGGTCGGTTTGGTCCAGTTGGATCAGGTTTGGACATCCGGGTCGGGCTAAGATTGACACACTTGGGTCGGTCAGGGTCTGACCCATTTGGGTCGAGCTAGGACCGGACCACTTGGGCCGGGCTGGCCCTGACCCATTTGGGTCTAGCCTAATTTGACTCATCCGGGTAGGACTGAGTTGACCCAACCATCCATCGGGTTGACTCTGAAACCCTACCGAGTTGACCCGGCGACGAATCGTCTGCCGCCAGCGTAAGTAACCGTTTTTTTTTTTAAAAACACTGCCGGCGCATGAGATTCACGCACTTTTTCCGGTGGTGCGTGCCGGCGCTTCGAGACGATTCCGGTGAAACGGCTTATACCGTCGTGATCATCTCGTCGTCCCCTACCATTCTATATAAAATTATTTGGATTTTGGTGGCCGAAGACCACCGGTAGTGGCCGGACAAGAACAATTCAAAACCCAAAATTTTTTAAAAAATTAAACCTGTTTCCAGATCTATGTAGGTTGGCTCTGATACTACTTGTGAGATTTAAAGCAGTACCGTGATCTCTAAACAGTGATCCTACACAGATATGGAAAACAAACAAATAAAGGAGAGATAGATTCATACATTTTTTGTTGAAACTTGTAGTCGATCCCCAAGCTTGAACTTCTCCCCAAAAACCTTCCACAGCCTTTCACCTTTCTCTACTGTGAGTAGGAATAATAGAATAATCAGAATAACGGCTATGGGGACCTTGGGTTGAATATATAACATATTCCTTGACCCTAATCACATCCCCACAATGTGTTAGGTTAGTTATGCTCCTGACTAACTAGAGTGGGTTAATAACCTTTATGGGCCCAATTAAAAATACTTGTGTTAATGAGGCCCAAAACCCAACAATGAGGCCCTAAGTTCAATGGTCGTAATCACCCCTAATCCACAGCCCTAAATTGAAGGGTTTAGATTTAATCCAATTTCAAATTAGACAAGGCTAGGGTTTGGTCTTGGATTTGGGCTTTGGCCCATTCACTAGTTCCATGGATGGTGTTGGATTGATTCAATTGGGTTAGTATAGGCCCCTTACTTGGATTTCAGGTTTAGTTCACCAAGGTTTGTTTGTTTTTTGTGGGGATTTGAGTCGATAAGAGTTTGGCTGAACCATTCAGGCTCATTTGGGCCTGTGGTTTCTTTATATGACTCATGGGAGCATAGGCTGCGGGTTCAACAGTAAGAGAGAGAGAGAGAGAGAGAGAGAGAGAGAGAGAGTCTTTGTTCTGTATTTGTCTGGCCCAGAATTTTGGTCCACTGGTCATAGGGCCAGTTCATGTGGGTATAATTTGGGGGACCAAGGTTTGTCCTCTATTCAGACCTCAATGACCTCCCATTTCAAACGAACAAGGTAAACCCATCTCAATTCAAATCAACAAAATCAATCCAATTCAATAATTGAGCCATTATTGGGAATTTGCTGACACTAATCCAGCCCACAGTGAGCCTCAATCAACATGCTTGACATAAATAATCATGTAAGATTAGTCTAACATAGTCAGAGCATAATATAATTCCTTAATCAAGCCTTTATGATTCAATAATATAAGTATATCATTATAAGATATAGCTTTTTTATATGTTAAGAGTATAACATAGTCAAACCATAATATAATTAATAATCATGTAAGATTAGTCTAAGTAAATGTAAATAGTTTAATTAGATTTCATAATGCACTTAATCCTTAGGCTTAGTACTTAATCAAGTAAATTAGCTTGAATTAGGTTTTTAATAATGCACCCACTAACGGTAGTTAATCTAATTTAGATTCTTTAATTAATTAATTAATTAATTTAGCCTAAGTTAATTAAAAGTCTTTCACTAACTAGTTTAATTAGGATTTCATAATACATTTAACTAACCACTTGAGATTAGGTTTAAATAAGTGTAATTAGTTTAATTTGAGATTTTATAATTCCTTAATCAAGCCTTCATGGTTTAATTTTTAATTATTTTATTTAGCCTAGTGCATCATAACTTGGTATAGCATAACTTAGTCATTTGGCTTAGGGTAGCACATTATGTCATACCTAATTTAGGATGAGTGACTTAAATTAGGATTAGTTGTTAGGTTTAGCTTTTAGGAATGGTCGAGATAGAAGGAGATCGACCCTAGCCGTGCGGATTGGCACCGCCCCAGTCTGTAAATGGACACTTACCTAGTAATCTGGACAGACAACCAGAGCCTTGTCCATTGTGAATCATCCTTCTCCCCTTAAAAGTAGAGACATTTATAGATCCTAGGCCTTTATCTAGGTTGTGACTTCTTTTACCCTATTTACCCATTTTTCGACATAAGTGGATACAATCTCGAAGTGGCATGGAAACACCTCAATGGTCCATTTTAGGTACCAGATCTACGCATTGCAGAAAAATCAATTGTACTTAACACCTGCCAAATGGCAGAACTCGGTGGACCATCAAGGGTCGTTTCCTTGTTGGAGCTGTATAAGGGCATTCTATTCGCCACCAAATGGTTTACAATTTGTGGAAAAAGGAATGCAAGTCTACAGTAAGAATCGAAGTACCGTACAGTTACCTTGATTTCTGTCATGAAACATGCAAATTAACTGGATAAATCTGAATTTTTCAATGAGAAGAAGATACCAACCATGTATTTCATCATTATGTCCCAAATTTGGGGACCCATTAATATTTTGTGTCACACAATTAATTATCTTGGCATTTTCAGTAAATTTGTGTAAAATAAGCTGTACGTACCACCACTATCTTATTGATTCAAAATTAAAATTTACAACATAAACCAAGACATAGCATTTTTGCTTATACAGATATATGCCAACAACCCCTACTATATAGACACACATTCCTATGATGAGGAAAAGAAAACGAAAAAGATAAAAAAAAAAAAACTCTCTTATGTATCAAATAAATACGAAATACACACATTAAGTGAAGGATGGAATGTACGTACCTTTTATTTATTGTTTCTCCTCAATCAATATAATATGCCTGTCTCTCTCCCTCTATGCAGCTGCTGTTGCTGCTGCTGCTCACGGTGAGAGTAGTACTACTCAGACCAGCTGCTCCAACAATATTGCTTTTAAGGTATAGAAAATCCAAAAGCAGCAACTGGAACAAGAACAGAAGAAGAAAAAACTGATCATGAATAGATGTAATAGCAGATAGAGCTCCCATAATTAGGCCTTATCAGATAACACTCAATTCAGATAGATTAATTACGCCCCATATCTTTGAACCCCATATGATATTTATAAGATAAAAGTTGTTCTCAATCACCACCGTACTTCACACGGCGATTTGACCCTTAGTTCATATGGGTCCCAATGACAGGTATTGTCATGGAAATTTGATGGCAGTTGCCAACCACCCTTTTTTTTTCGATAAAATAAGTTGCCAACTACCCACACAAACATATGAGTGACTGACAAAAGGCTTGACCATTGACTTTGGGTATTCCAGGATGAGATTATTGGGCCGACAGTAATTTGGACTTTGGAAACCATAAACTTTAGTCTATGAAACCCTTGAAATGGTCGAATTCTATGTGTGAATCGGGACTTTAAACAAAAAGCCACTGCTGAAAAAGTTGTCTACACACTCTACAGTTCAATCATCAACTGTTTAGACCAGCTTTGAACTCGAGCAGTTCATGTCTCTCTCCCTCTATGCAGCTGCTGCTACTGCTCACAGTGAGACTAGTACTATTGACACCAGCTGTTCCAACAATATAATGATAGAATAAAATCATGCGAAACATTCATAGAGATCAATGAGCATACAAAAGCATAGAGGTGTTCTTGGCGTACCTGGATCTATGTTTGTGGAAGCCGAACTCTTGACGATTCCTGTCGCACACGAATTATTAGTCTAGTCTACCCTCTTCCACACAACTTTAGGTTTTCTCAGAGAGGTTACTTAATGGGTCAGTGACAACTATTTATAGTAGTGAGGGCAGGGACCAACCCTGCATAAAAACTAGGGTTTCCTTCCCATTAAGGAAACAATACTTTAGGTCCACACATAGTAACTGGACTCATACCATTAAGGTAGCTTTCATCAACACAACTAAACCGATTTTATTAAAAACAAAAGTGGGACTATGCAAGTTCACCTTATGAAAATCTTACATATAATTGCTAATTCCAAGGAATAGAAAACCCGAGCAGCTGGAACAAGAGCAGAAGAAGAAGAAGAAACTGATCACGAATAGCAGCAGATAGACCTCCCATGATTATACCCCCAGCTACCTCAAAATTCAAATGGATATTTATAATAAGATCAAGTTGTTCTGATTGAATCACTGAGTTCGGCCCCGGTTCACGTACGCCCCTCCCAAGTCAACCATTGAATCACCAGCCAAACATAAAAAGATTACGTGAAGCTGATGGAAATTTGAAGGAAGTTGCCAACCACAAAGATAAGAAGATTAGGTGAGGGACCATAACGTGTGGAAATTAAACAAAAGGACTCCAGAGGAGAGTTTATTAGGTAAATAGATAAATTCTTCGTTTCTTATTGGACTAATTAAGATTACCGTTCATGATGTTATCTATCCATAAGCTTAGAACAAGTAAGGTAATTAATGTCACTAGATTATGATTGTACCCCATTATTTGATTCCCAAATGACATTTATAAGATCAGATATTCAGATTTATTGCTAGTAAATATATATATATATATATATCCAAGGCATGCCAAGCCTACATTGAAGTTTGAAGACCCAAGCAATGGATTTGGAGATGGAAAAGAAAATGTTAACCTCACAGGATCAGCAAGCTTTATTTTCCAATCACTTGCCAGGAAATAAAATTTTTATCCTGCTACCCTTCTTGTCCAAAGGATCAGATCCCATGTGATTTGCCCTCATTGGGTGGTGGTGACTGGTGAACATACAACGTCTGTGAGGTTAGCAAAACCCATTGGAGAAACAAACATGTTTCCCTGTTGGACTTTCATTAAAAATTACCAGTACGACACCTTAGGACTTTCTTTAGCAACTTGACTCCCCATAATTGACACGGCCTTAGTTGTGAAGCTGACAGAAATTGCTAGCCACAAACCATTCCATGGTTGTAAAAATCCTTTTGGGATTGGGATTGGGGTATGGTATGTGTGGTTCACTTTCATAAAACAAAAATAAAATAAAAATTAAGGGTGATATTTTGCGGGCGACTTGACCCGTAGTTGACACGATAGTTACCTTACCTGTAAAGCTTTTGACATCAATTATTAGAAATAATTTACGCAATCAACATCATGATGAATTATTGAATATGAAATTATACAGAAGAGATCCGGCTACCCTTCTTGTCCAGAGGATCAGATCCCATGTGATTGCCCTCGATGGGTAGTGGTGACTCGTGAACATACAACGTCTGTGAGGTTAGCAAAACCCATTGGAGAAACAGACATGTATCTATGTTGGACTTTCATCAAAACTTACTAGTACGGCACCTTAGGACTTTGTTTAGAAGCTTGACCCCCCGTAATTGACACGGCGTTAGTTGTGAAGTTGACAGAAATTGCTAGCCACAAACCATTCCACGGTCCTAAAAGTCCTTTTGGGATTGGGGTGTGGTATGTGTGGTTCACTTTCATTAAAAAAAAAAAAAAAAAAAAAATTTAAGGGCGATTTTTTGGGGGGGGACTTGACCCGTAGTTGACACGATGGTTTACCTGTAAAGCTTTCGACATCAATTATTAGAAATAATTTACGCAATCAACATCATGATGAATTATTGAACATGAAATTATACATTAGAGATCCTGCTACCCTTCTTGTCCAGAAGATCGGATCCCATGTGATTTGCCCTCGTTGGGTGGTGGTGATTAGTGAACATACAACGTCTGTGAGGTTAGCAAAACCCATTGGAGAAACATACATGTTTCTCTGTTGGACTTTCATTAAAACTTACCAGTACGGCACCATAGGACTTTCTTTAGCAACTTGACCCCTCGTAGTTGACACGGCGTTAGTTGTGCAGCTGACAGAAATTGCTAGCCACAAACCATTCCACGGTCCTAAAGTCCTTTTGGGATTGGGCTGTGGTATGTGTGCTTTACTTTCATACAAAAAAAAAATGAAGGGCGATATTTTTGGGGCAACTTGACCCATAGTTGACACGATGGTTACCTGTAAAGCTTTCGACATCAATTATTAGAAATAATTCATGCAATCAACATCATGATGAATTATTGAACTTGAAATTATACATAAGAGATCCTGCTACCCTTCTTGTCCAGAGGATCATATCCCATGTGATTGCCCTCGGTGGGTAGTGGTGACTGGTGAACATACAACGTCTGTGAGGTTAGCAAAACCCATTGGAGAAACAGACATGTATCTCAGTTGGACTTTCATCAAAACTTACCAGTACGGCACCTCAGGACTTTTTTTAGCAACTTGACCCCCCGTAGTTGACACGGCGTTAGTTGTGAAGCTGACAGAAATTGCTAGCCACAAACCATTCCACAGTCCTAAAAGTCCTTTTGGGATTGGGGTGTGGTATCAGGTATGTGAGGTTCACTTTCATTAAAAAAAAATAATTTGTAAGGGCGATATTTTGGGTGCGACTTGATCCGTAGTTGACAGGATGGTTACCTATAAAGCTTGCGACATCAATTATTAGAAATAATTTACGCAATCAACTTCATGATAATTTATTGAACATGAAATTATACATAAGAGATCCTGCTACCCTTCTTGTCCAGAGGATCAGATCCCATGTGATTACCCTAGTTGGGTAGTGGTGACTGGTGACCATATAACGTCTGTGAGGTTAGCAAAACCCATTGGAGAAATAGACATGTATCTCTGTTGGACTTTTTTCAAAACTTACCAGTATGGCACCTAAGGATTTTCTTTAGCAACTTGAACCCCCATAGTTGGCACGGCGTTAGTTTTGAAGCTAACAAAAATTGCTAGCCACAAACCATTCCCCGGTCCTAAAAGTCCTTTTGGGATTGGGGTGTGGTATGTAGGGATGTAAACGGATTGAATTCGGTCGAATAGTGACATTATCATATTCGTATCCGATTATATTCGAACGGGTTCGGATAATTTTCGGATAGTGTTTTTTTGAATACAGGTTCTCATAAATGGATATGAATACGGATCGAATATGATTTTTCAACTATCCATTGACATATTTACCGTTTTTATGATGAGGGTTAGGGTTGAGACTTGAGATTTCAGTAACTACCATTTCTTCTACTCTTCTTAGTCTTTTATTCTCTTACGTTTTTTACTTTTGATTTTTTAGTAGATATGTAATTCCATGTATCACATTGCATAAAATAATATATATAAACCAATAGCAAATCTAGAAAAAGAATCACAATATCTTAACTTATAAATTTATAAAAATAAGATAACAAAATCCAATAAGGTAAATTAAAAGGATAGATAAACACAGAGTTATATTTCAGATATTTTATTACCATCGGACTACTAAATGAATAGGATAATAATCAGTCGGATAGAAGGATTATCATATTCATATCCGATTAGTTTCAGACGGACTCAGATTCTCCTAAACAGATACGAACGCGGATCGAATACGGATTTACGAATATCCATTTACATCCCTAGTGGTATGCGAGGTTCACTTTCATTTAGAAAAAGAAAAAAAAAAAATTAAGGGTGATATTTTGGGGGCGACTTGACCCGTAGTTGACACGATGCTTACCTGTAAAGCTTTCGACATCTATTATTTGAAATAATTTATGCAATCAACATCATGATGATTGATTGAACATGAAATTATACATTAGAGAACCTGCTACCCTTCTTGTCCAGAAGATCAGATCCCATGTGAGTTGCTCTCGTTGGGTGGTGGTGACTGGTGAACATACAACATCTGTGAGGTTAGCAAAACCCATTGGAGAAACATACATGTTTCTCTGTTGGACTTTCATTAAAACTTACCATTACGGCACCTTAGGACTTTCTTTAGCAACTTGACCCCTTGTAGTTGACACGGCGTTAGTTGTAAAGTTGTTAGAAATTGCTAGCCACAAACCATTCCACGGTCCTAAAAGTCCTTTTGAAATTGGGGTGTGGTATGTGTGGTTTACTTTCATATAAAAAAAAATTAAGGGCGATATTTTGGGGGTGACTTGAACCGTAGTTGAAACAATGGTTACCTGTAAAGCTTTCAACATCAATTGTTAGAAATAATTTACGCAATCAACATCATGATGAATTATTGAACATGAAATTATATCTAAGAGATCCTGCTACCCTTCTTGTCCAGAGGATCAGATCCCATGTGATTGCCCTCGTTGGGTAGTGGTGACTGGTGAACATACAACGTCTGTGAGGTTAGCAAAACCAATTGGAGAAACATACATGTTTCTCTGTTGGACTTTATTCAAAACCTACCAATACGGCACCTTAGGACTTCTTTAGCAACTTGACCCCCCGTAGTTGACACGGCGTTAGTTGTGAAGCTGACAGAAATTGCTAGCCACAAACCATTCCACGGTCCTAAAGTCCTTTTGGGATTGGGGTGTGGTATGTGTGGTTTACTTTCATATAAAAAAAAAAATGAAGGGCGATATTTTGGGGGCGACTTGACCCATAGACGACACGATGGTTACCTATAAAGCTTTCGACATCAATTATTAGAAATAATTTATGCAATCAACATCATGATGAATTCTTGAACTTGAAATTATACATAAGAGATCCTGCTACCCTTCTTGTCCAGAGGATCAGATCCCATGTGATTGCCCTCGGTGGGTAGTGGTGATTGGTGAACATACAACGTCTATGAGGTTAGCAAAACCCATTGGAGAAACAGACATGTATCTCCGTTGGACTTTCATCAAAACTTACCAGTACGGCACCTTAGGACTTTCTTTAGCAACTTGACCCCCCGTAGTTGACACGGCATTAGTTGTAAAGCTGACAGAAATTGCTAGCCACAAAACATTCCACGGTCCTAAAAGTCCTTTTGGGATTGGGGTGTGGTATCAGGTATGTGAGGTTCACTTTCATTAAAAAAAGAAAATGTAAGGGCGATATTTTGGGTGTGACTTGACCCGTAGTTGATAGGATGGTTACCCATAAAGCTTTCGACATCAATTATTAGAAATAATTTACTCAATCAACTTCATGATAATTTATTGAACCTGAAATTATACATAAGAGATCCTGCTACCCTTCTTGTCCAGAGGATCAGATCCCATGTGATTGCCCTCGTTGGGTAGTGGTGACTGGTGACCATATAACGTCTATGAGGTTAGCAAAACCCATTAGAGAAACAGACATGTATCTCTGTTGGACTTTCTTCAAAACTTACCAGTATGGCACCTTAGGACTTTCTTTAGCAACTTGACCCCCCATAGTTAGCACGGCGTTAGTTTTGAAGCTAACAAAAATTGCTAGCCACAAACCATTCCACGGTCCTAAAAGTCCTTTTGGGATTGGGGTGTGGTATGTAGGGATGTAAACAGATCGAATTCGGTCGAATAGTGGCATTATCATATTCGTATCTGAGTATATTCGGACGGATTCGGAAATTTCCGGATAGTGCTTTTTTGAATACAGGTTCTCATAAATGGATATGAATACGGATCGAATATGATTTTTCAACTATCCATTGACATATTTACCATTTTTATGATGAGGGTTAGGGTTGAGACTTGAGATTTCAGTAACTACCATTTCTTCTACTCTTCTTAGTATTTTATTCTCTTACGTTTTTTACTTTTGATTTTTTAGTAGATATGTAATTCCATGTATCACATTGCATAAAATAATATATATAAACCAATAGCAAATCTAGAAAAAGAATCACAATATCTTAACTTATAAATTTATAAAAATAAGATAACAAAATCCAATAAGGTAAATTAAAAGGATAGATAAACACAGAGTTATATTTCAGATATTTTATTACCGTCGGACTACTAAATGAATAGGATAATAATCAGTCGGATAGAAGGATTATCATATTCATATCCGATTAGTTTCGGACGGATTCAGATTCTCCTAAACAGATACGAACGCGGATCGAATACGGATTTACGAATATCCATTTACATCCCTAGTGGTATGCGAGGTTCACTTTCATTTAGAAAAAGAAAAAAAAAATTAAGGGTGATATTTTGGGGGCGACTTGACCCGTAGTTGACACGATGCTTACCTGTAAAGCTTTCAACATCTATTATTTGAAATAATTTACGCAATCAACATCATGATGATTGATTGAACATGAAATTATACATTAGAGATCCTGCTACCCTTCTTGTCCAGAAGATCACATCCCATGTGAGTTGCTCTCGTTGGGTGGTGGTGACTGGTGAACATACAACATCTGTGAGGTTAGCAAAACCCATTGGAGAAACATACTGTTTCTCTGTTGGACTTTCATTAAAACTTACCAGTACGGCACCTTAGGACTTTCTTTAGCAACTTGACCCCTTGTAGTTGACACGGCGTTAGTTGTAAAGTTGACAGAAATTGCTAGCCACAAACCATTCCACGGTCCTAAAAGTCCTTTTGAAATTGGGGTGTGGTATGTGTGGTTTACTTTCATATAAAAAAAAATTGAGGGCGATATTTTGGGGGTGACTTGAACAGTAGTTGAAACAATGGTTACCTGTAAAGCTTTCGACATCAATTGTTAGAAATAATTTACGCAATCAACATCATGATGAATTATTGAACATGAAATTATATCTAAGAGATCCTGCTACCCTTCTTGTCTAGAGGATCAGATCCCATGTGATTGCCCTCGTTGGGTATTGGTGACTGGTGAACATACAACGTCTGTGAGATTAGCAAAACCAATTGGAGAAACATACATGTTTTTCTGTTGGACTTTATTCAAAACCTACCAATACGGCACCTTAGGACTTCTTTAGCAACATGACCCCCCGTAGTTGACACGGCATTAGTTGTGAAGCTGACAGAAATTGCTAGCCACAAACCATTCTACGGTCCTAAAGTCCTTTTGGGATTGGGGTGTGGTATGTGTGGTTTACTTTCATATAAAAAAAAAATGAAGGGCGATATTTTGGGGGCAACTTGACCCATAATTGACAAGATGGTTACCTATAAAGCTTTCGATATCAATTATTAGAAATAATTTATGCAATCAACATCATGATGAATTCTTGAACTTGAAATTATACAGAAGAGATCCTGCTACCCTTCTTGTCCAGAGGATCAAATCCCATGTGATTGCCCTCGGTGGGTAGTGGTGATTGGTGAACATACAACGTCTGTGAGGTTAGCAAAACCCATTGGAGAAACAGACATGTATTTCCGTTGGACTTTCATCAAAACTTACCAGTACGGCACCTTAGGACTTTCTTTAGCAACTTGACCCCCCGTAGTTGACACGGCATTAGTTGTGAAGCTGACAGAAATTGCTAGCCACAAACCATTCCACGGTCCTAAAAGTCCTTTTGGGATTGGGGTGTGGTATCAGGTATGTGAGGTTCACTTTCATTAAAAAAAAGAAAATGTAAGGGCGATATTTTGGGTGTGACTTGACCCGTAGTTGATAGGATGGTTACCTATAAAGCTTTCGACATCAATTATTAGAAATAATTTACGCAATCAACTTCATGATAATTTACTGAACATGAAATTATACATAAGAGATCCTGCTACCCTTCTTGTCCAGAGGATCAGATCCCATGTGATTGCCCTCGTTGGGTAGTGGTGACTGGTGACCATATAACGTCTATGAGGTTAGCAAAACCCATTAGAGAAACAGACATGTATCTCTGTTGGACTTTCTTCAAAACTTACCAGTATGGCACCTTAGGACTTTCTTTAGCAACTTGACCCCCCATAGTTAGCACGGCGTTAGTTTTGAAGCTAACAAAAATTGCTAGCCACAAACCATTCCATGGTCCTAAAAGTCCTTTTGGGATTGGGGTGTGGTATGTAGGGATGTAAACGGATCGAATTCGATCGAATAGTGGCATTATCATATTCGTATCCGAGTATATTCGGACGGATTCGGATAATTTCCGGATAGTGTTTTTTTGAATACAGGTTCTCATAAATGGATATGAATACGGATCGAATATGATTTTTCAACTATCCATTGACATATTTATCATTTTTATGATGAGGGTTAGGGTTGAGACTTGAGATTTCAGTAACTATCCTTTCTTCTACTCTTCTTAGTCTTTTATTCTCTTACGTTTTTTACTTTTGATTTTTTAGTAGATATGTAATTCCATGTATCACATTGCATAAAATAATATATATAAACCAATAGCAAATCTAGAAAAAGAATCACAATATCTTAACTTATAAATTTATAAAAATAAGATAACAAAATCCAATAAGGTAAATTAAAAGGATAGTTAAACACAGAGTTATATTTCAGATATTTTATTACCATCGGACTACTAAACGAATAGGATAATAATCAGTCGTATAGAAGGATTATCATATTCATATCCGATTAGTTTTGGACGGATTAAGATTCTCCTTAACGGATACAAACGCGGATCAAATACGGATTTACGAATATCCATTTACATCCCTAGTGGTATGCGAGGTTCACTTTCATTTAGAAAAAGAAAAAAAAAATTAAGGATGATATTTTGGGGGCGACTTGACCCATAGTTGACACGATGCTTACCTGTAAAGCTTTCGACATCTATTATTTGAAATAATTTACGCAATCAACATCATGATGATTGATTGAACATGAAATTATACATTAGAGATCCTGCTACCCTTCTTGTCCAGAAGATCAGATCCCATGTGAGTTGCTCTCGTTGGGTGGTGGTGACTGGTGAACATACAACATCTGTGAGGTTAGCAAAACCCATTGGAGAAACATACATGTTTCTTTGTTGGACTTTCATTAAAACTTACCAGTACGGCACCTTAGGACTTTCTTTAGCAACTTGACTCCTTGTAGTTGACATGGCGTTAGTTGTAAAGTTGACAGAAATTGCTAGCCACAAACCATTCCACGATCCTAAAAGGCCTTTTGGAATTGGGGTGTGGTATGTGTGGTTTACTTTCATATAAAAAAAAATTAAGGGCGATATTTTGGGGGTGACTTGAACCGTAGTTGAAACGATTGTTACCTGTAAAGCTTTCGACATCAATTGTTAGAAATAATTTACGCAATCAACATCATGATGAATTATTGAACATGAAATTATATCTAAGAGATTCTGCTACCCTTCTTGTCCAGAGGATCAGATCCCATATGATTGTCTTCGTTGGGTAGTGGTGACTGGTGAACATACAACGTCTGTGAGGTTAGCAAAACCAATTAGAGAAACAGACGTGTATCTCTATTGGACTTTCATCAAAACCTAGCAGTACGGCACCTTAGGACTTCTTTAGCAACTTGACCCTTTGTAGTTGACACGGCATTAGTTGTGAAGCTGACAGAAATTGCTAGCCACAAACCATTCCATGGTCCTAAAAGTCCTTTTGGGATTGGGGTGTGGTATGTGTGGTTCACTTTCATTAAAAAAAATAATCATAAAATTTAAGGGCGATATTTTTAGGGCGACTTGACCCATAGTTGACACGATGGTTACCTGTAAAGCTTTCGACATCAATTATTAGAAATAATTTACACAAACAACATCATGATGATTTATTGAACATGAAATTATACATTAGAGATCCTACTACCCTTCTTGTCCCGCAGATCAGATCCCATGTGATTTGCCCTCGTTGGGTGGTGGTGACTGGTGAACATACAACGTCTGTGAGGTTAGCAAAACCCATTGGAGAAACATACATGTTGCTCTGTTGGACTTTCATTAAAACTTACCAGTACGGCACCATAAGACTTTCTTTAGCAACTTGACCCCTCGTAGTTGACACGGCATTAGTTGTGAAGCTGACAGAAATTGCTAGCCACAAACCATTCCATGGTCCTAAATGTCCTTTTGGGATTGGGGTGTGGTATGTGTGATTCACTTTCATTAAAAAATAAATAAAATTTAAGGACGATATTTTGGGGGCGACTTGGCCCGTAGTTGACACGATGGTTACCTGTAAAGCTTTTGGCATCAATTATTAGAAATAATTTACGCAACCAACGTCATGATGATTTATTGAACATGGAATTATACATTAGACATCCTGCTACCCTTCTTGTCCAGAAGATCAGATCCCATGTGATTTGCCCTCGTTGGGTGGTGGTGATTGGTGAACATACGTCTTTGAGGTTAGCAAAACCCATTGGAGAAACATACATGTTTCTCTGTTGGACTTTCATTAAAACTTACCAGTACGGCACCTTAGGACTTTCTTTGGCAACTTGATCCCACGTAGTTGACACGACGTTAATTGTGAAGCTGACAGAAATTGCTAGCCTGAAACCATTCAACAGTCCTAAAAGTCCTTTTGGGATTGGGGTGTGGTATGTGTGGTTCACTTTCATATAAAAAAAAAAAATGAAGGGCGATATTTTGGGGGCGACTTGACCCGTAGTTGACACGATGGTTACTTGTAAAGCTTTCAACATCAATTATTAGAAATAATTTATGCAATTAACATCATGATGAAATATTGAACATGAAATTATACATAAGAGATCCTGCTACCCTTCTTGTCCAATGGATCAGATCCCATGTGATTTGTCCTCGTTGGGTGGTGGTGACTGGTGAACATGGAACGTCCGTGAGGTTAGCAAAACCCATTGGAGAAATAGACATGTATCTTTGTTGGACTTTCATCAAAACTTACCAGTACGGCACCTTAGGACTTTCTTTAGCAACTTGACCCCCCGTAGTTGACACGGCCTTAGTTGTGAAGCTAACAGAAATTGCCAGGCACAAACCATTCCACGGTCCTAATAGTCCTTTTGGGATTGGGGTGTGGTATGGGTGGTTCACTTTCATTAAAACAAAAAATTTAAGGGCGACATTTTGGGGTTGACTTGACCCGTAGTTGACACGGCGTTTACCTGTAAAGCTTTCTACATCAATTATTAGAAATAATTTACGCAATCAACATCATGAAATCGACTTCATGATGAATTATTGAACATGAGATTATACATAAGAGAGTAACTAAAATTCTGAATCAAGAGTGGAATATCAAGAAGATTTTGATCCAAATCGGTTCAGAAATCAAGAATCTAAGCTATTTTATATTAAAAATCAAATCAGTTCAGTAATCAAGAATCTAAGCTATTCTATGATGAAAATCGAATCTGTTTAGGAATCAAGAATTGACTCATGAATCGGTCCGATTCTAGATGGATTATAAAGAAAATTACTAGGAATCGGCCTATTCGGATTCAATTCGGCTGATCGGATTCTGGTTCAGGAAGCAACTATTAGGAGCGATGGACATCAGGATCGGTGTCAACCGTTTCCAATCCAAATCGAACAATTCACCAATCCAATTCTTGATTTTTAAAACCTTGTCAAGAACAAAACCTAGTACTTGAATCCATAATGTTTGATGAAGAATTCTACATAGCCGCTCCCTCTCCTTTTGTTGATCTTATTTGCTCTCTTTTCCTTACAGTTACTAGGGTTAGCAACTAATTGGCATTGCTACCCTAATGGGCATAGTTGTTAATAGGTCAACACATAATAAAACAAGCTTTACACTTTTACAATGGGTTAACCGAAACCTTTACTTTCTAAGGAGAACACCTCCCATATAGGGCTTCATCCAACCAAACCCATCAATCAACAGACACCCATCCACTATTCCATGCACATACAAAGACTGGATGCTAGCCCCACACATGATGAAAACATTACACTATTGACTAAGGATACCCCCTACATACACACTTAACCTAGAGTACAACTTTTCCTTTTGGGTCTGGCTAAGTGTCACCTACCTAGTGACAAAAATAGCTTGAAATCTAATTCTATTGCCCCCTGATTTTTGTCATGTTGTAGGTGATTTATTTTTGGGTTAAAAATGCCATTTTCTGGTGACAAAATTGGTTGAAATCTAAATTCTATTGATCCTTGATTCTTGCCACGTCGTAGGTGATTTTTTGTGTTAAAAAGACATTTCCTCGTAACTTTTGAATCTCCCTTGAGATCCTAAACAATTCAATACATAAGGTATATTCATAGAGGGAGACGGATTTACACACTAGTGGTATAGGATGGAATTTTACGTTCTAGTATTCTATTGACCATTGGATGGAACAGGAAACATCTCAACCATTCAATCCATTCATAGTGGTATCTCTCTTCCTCCACCTCCATTGCATCTTGCATTTCCCCCTTCTCTCTATTTCTCTCTTTCCCACCCACCGCTGCAACCACCGCCCTCTCTCTCTCTCTCTCTCTCTCTCTCTCTCTCTCTCTCTCTCCACCTCCACTACATCTTGCATCTCCCTCTTCTCTCTATTTCTCTCTTTCCCACCCACAGCGGCAACCACCGCCCTACGTTTCTCTCTCTCTCTCTCTCTCTACTAGACTCACCCCCGCTTGCGCCCACCCCTCCCCTTGTCCCTACCTTGCCCTTCGATACTAACTGCCCTGACCCCCCCACCCACATCCATCCATTCTGCCCCTACCTTGTTTGAATGAACATTAGATTTCCATTTTGATGCCTACCCCTGCCCTTTGTCCCCTTATCTCCCTACCCACATCCCACCCCTTCCTGCTCGGTGCCCCACCCCCTACAAAGGAATGTGTTGGACTTTTAATTGCTTTTAAATTAAATATTCAAAATGCGCTTCTGTTGGAGGGTTGATTCCTTTCCTAATAGACACCTATATAGCCAACGGGTGTCTATTGGAAGACTTGTTTGAGTGGCTAATAAACAAGCCTTATGAAAAAAGACATGAGTTAGGACATATCTTTTGGAGACATCCCTTGGTGGTGTCTCTTCCTCTCCTATATAAAGAGATGAGGTCTTGCTCATTCTCCAACATTGGTTTTGGAAAACATCTTTAAAGGCAATTTTAGTTTATGTTTTCTTTCCCACCGTGATCGATTAGTGTCGATGAATTAGTGAATATAACCTTTGGACTCCTTTTGTAATCAAATTTAGAACTGCAACCTATGTGATTAGAGAGTTGTTTTATCTTAGAGGTATAGATGCATGGTTAACCCGGATTGCAGAATTGGGTCATCTAAAAACCTTAAGGATTGCATCGTTTGATGTGACTTAACTCTCCCATTTACTATTCAGATTAAACAAGAAGACATGGATTGGTGTATTTCTTTCTACAAGGTGTCATACTATTTACCATATCGATCAGATAAGTCTTGTATTTATTGTTTATTATTATTATTATTATATATATTTTGAAGAAAAAAGTCAAAAGTTATATTACCATAAACGTATGTACATCATACAAGAAAGGTTTTGAGGGAGATTTGGTCCTAATTGATGTTAGAATATAAAATCTTAAGGCTATATACGTTCAGAGGTAAAGTTTGAGGTGAGTTCTGCTAGTTCAACAAAAAGAGATAGAAGTGTCCATGGTACACCAAGGTTATGTCCTGGTTGCAAAATTTGACTAAAGCCAAAACTAGAAACCCAAATTTCTTTTAAATGGATCCCCTCCTTGAGAGCGTGTTTCCACCCCTGCAAGATTCCTATCAGCTCAGCCTCCTTTGGATTAGATGAACACGAAATTCCTGCATATGTTAAAACACTCTGGCCATCTAACAAAATGCAATACCCCCATCCAGTTATTCCTATTGATGGTTCAGAAAAGCCTGCGCAGCAAAGAACAGGAAAATGCACTTCGTCGTTAGGCAAATGGTGGGTGAAAACTGGCATGCAATGTGTGGTTTGGTGGTGATCTATAGTGGGTGCATTTAAAGAAAGAGGTCAAAGATCTAAATAGTACATTCAGCGATTAACATTTGATAATACCAAATGTGGGTTAGCTAGAGCTAATCCAAGGGATACTTTGTTTCTTACCGTCCATATAAAATAGCAAGTTAAGATAACAATAGGAAAAAACCAAGAAGCAGAGTTCAAATCTAGGGCCTTAGAATTGAGGAGGGAAGCACAAAGCCGTGCCATATTGGGGCTGCTAAGGTGCTCAGTTCTCAGCCCGGGGGCCCCAGATGCCCAGACACGCTTAGTCCATTCACAAGATATAAAAAAATGCCATTGGGTTTCATCATGAGCACCACAGAGAAAACATGTAGGCTCGATCGGCAACCATTGTGAGATAGTATCCTTGACAGATAAACCTGCATGTAAGACACGCCAAAAAAACAACTTAAATTTTGGATGAATTTTAAGTTTCCAGAAAAAATGCCACCATTTGGAAAGAAGCTGGTCATTATGAAAATAGGAATTCAGGTAAGAGGCAGCCTGTCGAGTGGAGAACGTCCCAGATTTTGTTAAGGAGCATTTCCACTGATCCTCAAAGTCTGAAATGCACACTTTTGAAATTTCATAAGTGAAGCAATGGGGAAAAATATTTGTAAGTAAAGTGAGATTCCAGTCAAAATTAGTAGTAAGATCGCTTACCTTGCAGGTCGAGGTGGTTTGAAATGTATGGGGGATACAGTGAGTGGGTATAGTAGGTACCCACGGGTCCACCCAATAAAAAGTGGTACTCCCATTCCCTATTTCTTTCCAAACAATCCCTTTGAGAGAGGGAAGAAGGGTAGCAATGCTGTTCCAAACCCCCTTTTCTTTATAGTTTTGGGATAAAAAACAGATCGATTGGGAAAATATCTGCATTTGAGGACCTGGGCCCACAACGACTTCTCTTTAGTAATCAGTCGCCGCCCATGCTTTAAGATTAAGGCCTTATTGTGGGTTAAAGACTTGTGTAACCCAAGGCCACGTACCCAGGGAGGTTGGTCTACAGATCTTATCCCAACTAATAAGGTGGGCCCGCTTATGTGCAGCCGTCCCATTCTGCCAAAAGTTAAGGCAAATGGAGTCAAGTTTAGAGTAGCATCTCTTAGGGAATAGAAAACATGACATTTGGAAAGACGGGATTGAAGCCAGGACCGATTGGATCAAGACCTTTCAACTAGCATAAGAAAGGCAGTTAGCCTTCCAGGAAGTCAATATATTTTGGACTCTCAGGATGATGGGGGAAAGGTCCCTAACTCTAGAGCGTGAGTGAAACAGGTTTGTGCCCAAATAGTGTGAAGAGGGGTTCATTTCCTTTACCTGAAGAATAGAACAGATGGACTTTTTCCTTTCCGGGGTAGTATTCTGACTAAAATGGATTTCACTCTTGGAAAAATTAACCTCTTGGCCAGTTAGGTCAGAGAAAAAATCCAGGGCAGCCTTAATGGAAAGGACATCTTCTTCAGTGTTGCAACAGAAAATGAAAGTGTCATCAGCAAACAACAAGTGTGAAACTTCTGGGGCTCCCCGAGCAACTTTAATTCCCTTAAAAAGTCCAGCCTCGTGGCTAGCATGCAGAATACGGGATAGAACTTCCATGGTGAACAGAAAAAGGTATGGGCTCAAGGGGCACCCTTGCCTAAGTCCTCTAGAAGGCTGAAAAAACCAAAAGGGCTGCCATTGATCTTGATAGAAAAAGAGGTGGTTGTAATAAGAGACTTAATCATCAAAATCCACTGGTCAGGAAAGCCAAGAAACTTGGCAAGTTGGCCAATCGTATTCCATTCAACTCGATCATAGGCCTTTGCCATGTCCAACTTAATGGCAATAAACCCAGTCTTACCCCGTCGTTTCTTCTTCAGAAACCAGAAGATCTCTTGGGCGATCACAATATTATCACTAATTTGCCTACCACGAATGAAAGCCCCCTGAAACGGGGAAATAAAAAATGGAAGAAACGCCTTAAGTCTATTAACCAGAAGTCTTGCCACTATCTTATAAGAAACATTACAAAGGCTGATAGGCCTAAAATCAGTCGTCACCCTAGCTGAGTCATGCTTGGGGATCATACAGATAAGAGTATGGTTGTAACCTGGGGGAAGAGCCCCAGAAGAAAAAAAAGAAGTGACCATGTTTGTGAGATCAGGTTCAATCAGATCCCAAAAGGTGTGATAAAAACACGCTTGAAACCCATCAATTCCAGGGGATTTAAAAGCACCAATGAAGAAAATAGCCTTGCGGATCTCTGCACTGGAAGGGGGGGAGACAAGGGAGGGATGGTCTTGAGGCCGTATCACTTTATCAAACAAACATGCAATAACATTTGAGTCCCGAGGGTGAGAGGTAGTATAGATCCGTGACAGGTGCAAAGAAAAAATGTCAGCAATAATAATAGGATCATCAATGAGATATCCATCATCGTTCAGTCGTCACCCTAGCTGAGTCATGCTTGGGGATCATACAGATAAGAGTATGGTTGTAACCTGGGGGAAGAGCCCCAGAAGAAAAAAAAGAAGTGACCATGTTTGTGAGATCAGGTTCAATCAGATCCCAAAAGGTGTGATAAAAACACGCTTGAAACCCATCAATTCCAGGGGATTTAAAAGCACCAATGAAGAAAATAGCCTTGCGGATCTCCGCACTGGAAGGGGGGGAGACAAGGGAGGGATGGTCTTGAGGCTGTATCACTTTATCAAACAAACATGCAATAACATTTGAGTCCCGAGGGTGAGAGGTAGTATAGATCCGTGACAGGTGCAAAGAAAAAATGTCAGCAATAATAATAGGATCATCAATGAGATATCCATCATCGTTCAAGATTTGATAAAAATGTCTTTTCCGAAGATTCAATTTTGCAATAGAATGATAATACTTAGTATTTCTATCCCCCTCTTGAATGTAAGCATGTCTGGATTTTTGGAGCCAGAAAGCCTCCTTAGCATCACAAATCCACTATAACCGAGTACAGATATCCCGGAGATCAGGACCTAAAGAGGAAGGTGGGCCAAGTTCTTCAATGAGGCTATACTGATCAAAATATTTGGATCTCAGATGCGAAATATTTCCAAATACAATCCGATTCCAATGAGTAAGCCTTTTGCTCAAAGCATGAAGTTTGTTGTGAAAATTTCCAGGTGGAAGGGAATCCCAATTGTGTCAACACCAAGATTGAAACTCCGGATGGTGGGTCCAGGAAAATTGAAAATGAAAACATTGTTTATAAGATTTGGTCAGGGGGGAGGTATAGATAACAATAGGATTGTGGTCAGAGCCAGCAGAAGGTAATTTAAGAATCCTAGCTAGAGGGAAAAGAAAAAACCAGCTAGGTTGTGCAAAAGCTCTATCCAAGCATTCTTTAATTAACAGAGGGGGTCTTTGTTTATTGGTCCAGGTGAAAGGGGATCCATCGAAGGAGAGGGTTTCAAAAGAGCAGTCATTAACAAGGCTGAGGAGGGACATGGACGTAGGATGGGAAGGAACAGTCTTTCCCCCTATCTTCTCAGAAGGTGAAATGACTTCGTTAAAATCACCAATAAGGATAATAGGCAAGGTCTGGGAGGTGATGTAACTGCATAGCTCAGTCCAAAATATCCAGCGATCAGATGTGTGAGGGGGAGCATAAATACATAATGCAATCCAGGGATTACTAGAGGGTCTAGAAATAGAGCAAGCCAAAAAATTTCTATGGGTCTTAAGGACATGGCAGGCTAAACCTGGAAAAGCCAGAAGCCAAAGCCCGCCACTCAAACCCCTGGACCCCTCGCTAGGTTGAAAGGCAACAGTCTCAAATTTATCCGTGAGGCCTTTACATTTGAAACCCGTGGAATCCATAATTTTAGTTTCACAAAGAAAAACGAGATCAGGGGAATGTCTCGAAATATGATGGGCCAGGCATTGTCGAGTAAAGCGGTTATGGAGTCCTCTAACATTCCAAGCTAAAATCTTCATTGTAGCCGAAGCGAATACAACCCAAAAACTCACCAGAGAAAGAAAAAAAGGATCAAATAAAAACAAGACCAAACACAAATAAGATGAACCACAAACAAAACACAGCGAAGGGATGGAGAGTAGAAACACAGAAAGAAAACAGCTAGTAAGAAATTCAAACTAAATGCAGATCTACTCAAATTGCAAAAGCAGAGATCAGAGCACATGCGAGGGTGAAAACCTCGGCGCAGATAACGTTTCTCAAGTAGGAACCAAGACAAGGATAAGCTAACCATAACCATAGTAAAAGCAGACCAAAAATGAAAGAAAATATGATAGTCAAAAAAGATAGAGTTACTTACCTGGGGTTCAGCGTAGGAGTCATCCGGGTCACTGACAGAGAAGACAGGAATGGTGGGTTGCTGAGTACGAACAAAAGAGAAGTCATCCAGTTCAGAGACAAAGATCGCCGAAATCCATTCACGGAGCATAGCAAGGAGCAGCTGAGGGTCAGAGGACATATCCAGAAGCTGAGAGAGAGAGTCCTTGATTTTTTCAAAATCAGAAAGAACACCAGAAGGCCAGTCGGGGAAGGTAAGCTTTCTTTTCTTGGAGACAGGGAGGGCACTCGGATTAACCACATAAAAAGCACTTGAAGAGCAAACTTGCTGAGCAGCCTGTTTCCCAGAGCATCCCACACTAGTAATGACAGTGTTGTGGAAAAAGTTTGATTCAGATGCTTGATGGATCACCGTCGTGTGAGCAGAAGCGGGCAGTGAAGCAGGCACAAACACCGGGCTCATAGACTCAGAGATTCCACTGCATTTCTTCGGCAACAGAGAAAAAATTCGAGTGTGTATGCGCATTCACAGTGTTCAACTCTGGCAAGTTCTTGGAGTCAAAAGTACCAGTCGAGTCCTTTTGAGTGAAATGGGGATGCACTGCTGGAACCGAGACCGAGGAATCCTCAACCGCAGTCGGATGTGCAGGGGCCTTGTCCAAAGAAACTCCCCCCCTCCATAAGACACATCTATCGCTGGATTGGGGGACCGCAGCACGTCGATAGAAACCTATAGGTGGAAAATTAGGATTAGGGGCTCCTTTCAGAAAAGGGCAGTGGAGTATGTCATGGCAAATACGACCACAACATTCACAAAAGAGCACTAACTCATAACAAATCTCAACGGGGTGTCCCACTCCAAGATCATCCCTTATCTTAGAAGAAACACTGACAGACCGACACTTCTTAAAAGCAATCTTTACCCTTGCAGTCCCTTTCGGAAGACCCAAATCAGAATAATTAAGTTGCACCTCAATAGCTTTCCCAGCACAAGAAATAGCTTGCCTAACCGAAGCAACAGAGAAACACACATCAGGAATACCATGGACTTGAGCCCATATTTGCACAGATTCTCTCTCAAACCGGTAATAAGGATCATCAGGAGGATGTTGAAACTCCTGGAAGAGACACTTGTTAAACCACCACGGAGCCAATTTCAGGATCAAATCACGTTGTGCCTGTGTTTGACATTCTGCCGAGAAACAGGCCTTTTCAAAACAATGGATGGAGAGCACCCCAAGAGGTTCCCAAAGAAGCCCCAAAAAATTCCCAAGAATAGCCAGGAAGCGCCTCACAGTAACGTCTACTGCCTCGATCAATGCAGCAATCCGAAGACCGGTGATAAGGGTGGAAACGAGACTCCGAGTGCCGAGAAGACATCAGAAAGCAATTAAAAGGCTACAGGGAAGCAAAACTCCAGAGGAGCAGAGCGTGCCTCAGTGCGCAGCCTCAGGCCGAGAGAGTCAAATGGATTAGAGGGGAAACAGAAAAAACTTAAAAGGAAATGGGGTGAGGGATGAAACGGGTATAGAAAGAGGAAGGGGAGAAAAATACAAAAAGAGCGACAAAGCAGAAGAGAGGTCACCAGTGACCCTTCCAGCTCCAGAACGTCGTTCCCCCGGAGAAACCCTAGAAAACTAGAAAGGCGTAATAGTGAAAAGAAAAGCGATTGGAGAAGAGGAGAGAAATAAATAGGAGATTAACTAATGGGAAAGAACGAGAAAGAAGGATGAAAAATAAAAGACATTGGGAACAGAAGAGTTTGACGTGGATAGGGGTGTCAATACCCAACCCGAACCGATGAAACCGGTCTGAACCAGCCCGAACCAGTCAAGACCACATCGGACCGAACTCTTAATGGTTCAGGTTGGGTTTGTGGATCCAGAGAGGCAAACGGTTTGGTTTGGTTTGGGCTACCCCAACGGTGCACCGGTAGCCCGAACCCAAACCGAACCGACCTAACCCGATAAATAAGTAAATCAATAAATGTCTAATGCCCCATTGCCCCCTAAATGTGTTGTGATAGTTTCTCACTTTATCTCATATCCTTTATTAGTGATTACCCAACCAATTATATCCATAGGCCATAGGACATAGGATACAAAGATGCATTGTATTTGAAATATTTTATGTACTTAAAAGAGAAAGAGAACAAAAATTAGCACTAACCGGACCTTACTAGTTATATAAAACCGGTACCAAATCGAATCCAAACCGATATCAACCCGTTATCATAAACCGAAACCGACACGAAACCAAACCGCACCGAAATCGAAACCGCACCGAAACCGAACATTTCTTAATGGTTTGGTTTCGATTTCTATAAAAGTCACACCGAAATCGAAAAGCCCGAACCGAAACCGGCCCGAACCAGCCCATTGACACCCCTAGACGTGGATAAAAAGAGGAAAGGTATTGGTGGAGTTGGTTCGCTTCAACTTTACTTGCTTGATCAAACTCCTATTTATTATATTTTTAGTCTTATACTTGCTGTCCATCTTATTTTATTCTTACAGAATGGGTTGAAAGATTGGCATTTGAAGGGAAAAAAAACAAAGAAGGTGATGCGAAAACTAATGTTGGGAAATTGAAAGAATAGAAAACTTCAAAAGTACAGATAAAAAAAGGGTAATTTACATGTACCTCCCTTGAGATTTGCTTTACTTACACATTCACCTGTGAAGTTTAGCGAATAACATATACCTCACTTGCTTTCCAAACTAATTAATAACTAAACCCACTCCATTAACTTGTGACAAAACATTAGAATTATGAGTAAATTACTCCCCCCTCCCCTCAATTATGCTCTAATGACAAACCCCTCCCCTGGGTAATGATTAATAACTCTCCCCTCCCCTACATTAACAAGATTCTATCAACCATACCCATTCCGTTAAAAATGGTTGTTAAGTGATGACATCATCTTAAATATATTTATTTAAACCCCAAATTACCCTTATAGTTATGATATTACAATAATACCCCTGAGCGAGGGGAGGCTCACAACACCATCATCTTCTTCCCCATTTCTCGATTCTTCTTCTATCGTCTTCTTCGTTCAGTTTTCTACCAAAAAACACATAGAGAGGGAGGGAGAGAAAGAAAGAGAAATGGATACAAAGGAGTTTGTGATCGGTTTCTCCGATTTTCAAAAGCAAGAAAGGTTTTCAGACTTTGCCCAAAAAACAAAAAGGGTTTTCAGACAACAGGTTTCTTCTTCGTTTGAAGAAGAAAGAGAAAGAAACAGTGAGAGCATAAGAGATCCAAAAACTCAGAGGCTTTGGGATTTGCGATTCAGGATTTCTCCCATATCCTCATTGAACCCTTCTCAAAACTACAATCTATGTTGGAGGAAGAGATGAATGTGTTATGAACCCTTCTCAGAACCACAATCACTGCTCATTCCTCCTATTTTTTGGTAATTTCTTCCCTTCTTAAGGTTTCAAACCCAATTCGGTGAAGAGGAATTTGGATTCAGTAACCTCTTGCATGTTTTGACTTGGGATTACTATGTTGATAGAGGCTAAAGCCATGATTCCTTCCTTTTGAATCTCAAAAAATTGCAATTTATTTTGTCATTTCTCCCTCTGGTTCCTTCATCTCCGCTGGGATCTGAGTTGCTGTTGTGCAATCGGACAGATGGGATTTTGAGTCTTATTGAGATTGTCTCAGAACCCATCTGTCTAATGGACTGCTGGGTATTAGACAGATGGGTTTGGGTGCTCTTCTTCATGTTTTCAACAGCTAGACTGGGTCAGTACTCTGTGTTTATGAATGTGGTTTCATTTTTTGGTTAATGTCTCTGCTTCCGTTACAAGAGTTTTTCCTTTACATTCTGGACACTTTTCTACTATCTGATGAAAACCTTCTTGGGTTTTCAGCTATTGTGGATGATTTCAACAATGGGGTTTGATTCGTTTGAAGCGGCTTATGGTGCGCAAATGCTTGAAGTTGAGTGGGATGATGCTTCTTTGAATCCATCAAAGAACTTGGAAATAGCCTCACGACACAAGTTCTCTAAGAGGTAGTTGATTCCATCAGAATTTGTTCACTTCATCTCTTCTTTTTTTATTTAATTTTGGAAGTATTTCGTTTTGGGTTTGCAGGTTTTGGGGAAACGATTTGGGGAAGGTGAGGTCTAGCTCTGTTGGTTGCTTCGGTTGTGACCTTGATTGGGGTTGGTGGGTTTATGATATTTAAGATTTGGAGGAGGAAGGAGGAAGGAGGAAGGGCATAGGATATTCAAGAAGGAGACGATAGAGCATGGGAAATTAGAATGTTTTAAGATAAACTGTGAAAGGGTAATACAGTCTTTTCCTATCACTTAACAACAATTTTTAACATAATGGCTACAGTTGATAGAATCTTGTTAATGTAGGGGAGGGGAGAGTTATTACTCAATACCCAGGGGAGGGGTTTGTCATTAAAGCATAATCGAGGGGAGGGAGGAGTATGTTAGTCTAGAATTATTTATTAGTTGACCAAAATGTCATTCATGCTAGTGGTTGGATCTGTTGGGTAATTATATTACAACTCCTTATAAATAATTGAAACAACACAAATTGTAATACAATAGATTGAGCAGTAGAAACTAGGCTTGACCTTTGGCTGAAATGAGAAGACTAAAGCTTGAATTTGATGTAGAACCACACCCGCAATAACTTGAACAAGCTTGAGGTTGAGTCACACTTGTGGTGCTGCCTTTAAGGTAATTGATGCCTCTTACTGCCAAGGAGTGTTCTGCACCACTACCCCAAGATAAAATAACCTCCAACTAGAAGATGAAGCAGTCCTTCTAGTCCCTTGAAGGAGCCAAGAGCTTCAACATAGCAACCCTCTAACACGCTTAGAAGAAAATAGAGAGAGAGAGAATAATATTCTTAGTGATTGCTAAGTATGGGCATGAATATATATCCAAAGATATATCTTACAATGCAATTGGTTGGATTTATATAGGCCCAAGACCAATCCTTGCACTCCCTTGGAATTTCCAATAATAACCATCCACTTATGACCAAATTGAAGAATGAGATTTATGGACATGAATTTGAGGTTAATTCCAAATTCATGGTCATTCCCCACTAAGGATCATGAATGGCCTTAAAATTCATTCATTCTCCACTAAGACCATAAAGGCCTTAAAACCCCATAAAAGGCCATCCTCCACTAAGGACCATAAAAGCCTTAATACCCCATAAAGGAAGAGACATCACCTATGGCCATGAATTAAAAAATTAATCTCATTCAATATCCTTGATCCACCTTCCTACTCATGATAGTGGCCATGAATAGACTTTAGAATACCCATAGGATGTTACAACCTTTGAAATTCAACCATTACTTCTTTGATCACATGAGTACCACACCATAGCAAAGTAATCAAAAATATTTTGAAACTTAAAGAATAAAATAAAATATATTTTAAATCTAACAGGATCGTTAATTAATAGGAATGTTGGGGCAAAGAAAAGCAAATGCGGATCATTTAAAGAGCATTTGGTTGTCGGGTCTTATTCTTATTCCTTTTCATATTTATATGGAAAGGAATGCCCCTAGGTTTGAGAATCAACGAACACATCACAGATTTGTGTTCATACAAGTTCAAAGAGATTTAGCTGATGCGCCTACGATGATGAAATGCAAAATTAAATGTGTGATGGATATTATGATTTCTAAAAAACTAGGAATCAACTTCCTCGATGCATCTGCAATGTATATCAGGGATTTGTATTGGGCAAACCATTGGAGGCGTGGAACATTAATGGGTGCTCCCTAGGAAATCCAGGTCATTATGGTTCGGATGGAATTTTTAGAAGTTATGAGAGTACTCCAATTGGAGTTTTCTCTTACTATGTGGGTATCAAATCTAATTTTATTGTTGAATTTCAAGCCTTCTTTTATGCAGTGAAATCATTTAAAGCGGCTGGATATACTCACATATGGTTTGAAAGTGATTCTCAAGGTTGTATCTTCTATTTCAAATGCATTAATCCCTTGGGAATTACAACAATATTGGAGGAACTCAAGTGCCTTTCTATCATCAATCAGGAGGAAATTTTCCCATTGTTATAGATAGGTGAATCAAGGAGATCCTAATTTTGGATAGAATGTCCTAATTGTGTGAAAGAAGACATTGTACATGATGCAAATGAAAGACCTAGATACCGATTTGGATAGTCTATGGATCATATTCACTTTAATCCTTGAGGTTTTTTTGTAAAGGGTATTGGATATCCTTATGACATTTATTGTTGAGTTGGGATTTTTACTGATGGTCTTACTGATGATGGATCCCCAATCTGATCCTGGGACTCTCCTCTCTGTTGATGGCTATATTGAAGGTGGAGTTGGGGGTTTCTAGTGTATTTTATCCCGTCCAAGTATGCCTGGACGTTAATCATGTACTTTTTCCCTCCTTTCTTAATATACTCATTGTTGACCTTATAGCAAGAAAGAAAAAAAAAATCGTCAATAGGATAATTGGTTTAGACGTCGTCGAGGTAAGTGGAACTTGGCATAATCACATCTATGTACATTTGTGTATGTTATACAAGGCATATACTATAAGACTAAACTGTAATATAGTAATAAGTAAAATACCTGTTATCAGTACCGAGACATGAACCAGAGAGGAAAACTTCTACAGCACGAACAGGAACAGTCACGAACAGGATGAGTTGAGTCGTATCTGACAGATACTCTCCTTAAGGTTTTAGATGCCCCCACTTCTGCAACGGGGTTGACCTTGCACCTAGCCCTCCAAGATGAAACAACTCCTAAACGTATAGGTTGCAGAATGTTTGAGTTAAAATAAGACCGCAAGTGTACGGGTCAATTGTAGCTACGGGTGATGACTAGGATTCCTTTAAGAACAAATAAAATACCCATTCTCTTCTTCAGAAAACGTGGAGCATGGGGTGCTTATATAGGCCTCACCATTGTGTTCCTTGCAAAAAATCACTCAAAATAGACCCAAATTTCGTCCAATTCGGAGTTGGGGAGCCCAAGATATCTTAAGTTGAAGTGGGACTGTCCAGAGCCTTCCAAATGGAATCTTTCGGGTACAGTAAAGTAACTTCTGATAATTTTGTTAAGGCCCCTGGACTCTGAACTTTCGCTTCACTTTGTCCCCATCCGACTGTCAATAATTATAAATACCCCCTACAGACCATTTTCGCGCGTCGTTACGGAAACGACCATAACTTCTTCTTTTCAACTCGGAATCAAGTGTCGTTTGAACCGTTGCGAAACTGACTCGATGGGCTATGCATCCATACTATTAACACCTCTACAAAACTTAAAAACATCTCCTTAGCATCATCTCCTCTATTTTCACAATAATTCACCTAAACCCTGAAAAGCACAAGAAAGCACCGAGTAACTCTGTCCAATGTGGTAAAATGTATGTTTTGTGTCCTAAGATTTCACACATAAATGTGCTCATCAGATTCCCCCACACTTGAATGTTACTCGTCCTCAAGTAAAGCAAAAGATAAACTAACTTAGAATGCAAAAAAAATCCTAACTCACTTTCGTAGGAATCACGGTTGCACTTAGCATGTGCAACAAGCCTTTAAACCCCTAGGTTACCTCTAGTGGACGAGTTGTGTCTCGTGAGTGTTTGCAGTGAATATACACCCAAAATTCAATTGTAAATAAATGCTGCAAATTTTAATCATGATATAAGTAAGATAGTGCACACAGTCTCAAAGAAATACTCAACTAAAGATTAAGGAGTCAAAGGTTCCCCCACACTTGAATTTTATCACCCCACATCAATTCAAGTAACAAGCATGCATCAAGGTCAAGGGATCTCCTCATATTTTTTGAATACTATTCACCTTCAAATAAACCATTCATAGCACTGATGGAACCAAAGACTTAGGCATTGAGTATTTTTTTTACCATACTTTCTTTTCCAGGCATTAAGACAAAAGTGTTTTTTTTTTTTGTTTTCTTTCTCAACAACAAAGTCTTTTTCTACTCTACTACTGTTCTCTGAATGACATGGTGGAGCATACACCAGACACCCAAATACTTGGTAGCTTTGCTTTTTGCATGTATTCATAAGACATTGAAACATTGATGCAAGAGTTTTTTTTTTTTTTTTGAGTTTCCTTCCAAGGAATTTCGATCAAGTCACCCTGCTTCATGAGGCACAGTGCCCTGTATAGTCCCAAGGAATTCCACTTTTCTTTCTGTTTCTCTCTCTCTTTTTTTTTTTTTTCATTCACTTTCACTTTCATGCCTTGCTAGAAACAAATTGGTCTCAACTACTAGCCAAAAGATCAAAGGGGTCCATAAATACATAGAGGAATCTAACCATCACATGAAGTAGCACTCATATTCTCAAACTCAATCCACATCACCGGATATAAACCAACTACCATCCTTGAAAAGGGATTTTTTTATTATTTCGCATGCTAGGGCACCTAATTCCCTCTCACTCTCGCTTTGCAAATCGAAGAGACTTATGCACATAACCAAAAACTATCGCCACAATCAAAATTCACAATTAAAGTCCAACACACCCCCCCACACTGAATTCATGCAGTGTCCTCAATGCATGCAGAAAAGAAAGAGTAAGGATTAGGGAGGAGAAATATACCAGGAGGTCATTCTTCAAGGTAAAGAGGCTCATGGAGATCCATGACCTCTTCTACAAGTGGAGTGGCTTCAATCTTTGGCCATTGACCTTAAATGTAGCACCCGTACTTGAATTGAGGACTTCAACAGCCCCATGAGGATAAACTTTTTGAACAATATAGGGGCCATCCCATCTAGAACGCAGCTTACCTGAAAAGATATGCAAACGAGAATTGTACAACAAAATTTTCTGGCCTACCTCAAAAGATTTTCTCAAAATGTGCCTATCATGGAAAACCTTGGTTTTTGCCTTGTAAATCCGGGCATTCTCATATGCCTCATTCCTAAGCTCCTCCAACTCAGATAGTTGGAGTTTCCTATGGGCACCTGCAGTGAGTAGGTCAAAGTTAAGCTTCTTGATAGCCCAAATGGCCTTGTGCTCAATCTCTACAGGTAAGTGGCATGCCTTTCTATACACCAGACGGTACGGAGATTGATCAAGATCTGTCTTTAAGGCTGTCCTATGGGCCCACAAAGCATCTACCAACTGGTTAGACTAATCCTTGCGATTTAGGTTGATGGTTTTCTCAAGAATTTGCTTTATCTACTGATTTGAAACCTCAACCTGGCCACTAGTCTAGGGATGGTAGGGTGTGGTCAACTTATGGACGACACCATACTTTCTCATGAGGGCCTCAAAAGGCCGATTACAAAAATGCTTGCCTCGATTACTAATGATAGCCCAGGGAGTACCAAAATGGGAGAAGATGTTCTCCTTCAGAAATTTCACAACCACCTTGTGGTCATTGGTCTTACAAGCAATAGCCTCAATCCATTAGGACACATAGTCCACAATAAGTAATATGTACAAGTTACCAAAAGAATTAGGGAAAGGCCCCATGAAATCAATACCCCATACATCAAACATCTCAACCACCAGAATTGGGTTGAGGGGTATCATATTTCTCTTAGTAAGATGCCCTAAGGATTGGTATGAAGAACATGCCTTGCAATAAGTAAAAGCGTCTTTAAACAGACTAGGCCAATAAAATCCACACTGTAAAACCTTGGCCGCTGTCTTATTGGGCCCAAAATGGCCTCCACAAGCCTGATCATGGCAAAAAGATAAGACAGATTGTTGCTCATGATCACGAACACATCTCCGGATTACCTGATCCGAACAAGTCTTAAAAAGATAAGGATCATCCCAAAAGAAATATTTAACCTGTGAAAAGAAACGATTCTTATCTTGGGTGGACCAATGTGCATGTGTCACACCCGTAACTAGATAATTAACAATGTCAGCAAACCAAGGTTCACTAGACACTGCCATCAAATACTCATCAGAAAAGTTCTCGTTGACTGGAGAGTCGACAGTCAAAGAATTAGGCAGCCGGGATAGATGGTCTGCAACCAAATTTTCACACCCTTTCTTATCCCTAATTTCAAGATCAAATTCTTGCAACAAAAGGACCCACCTAATGAGGCGAGCCTTGACATCTTTCTTCTGTACAAGATATTTGATAGCTACATGGTCAGTATAAACAATCACATGTAATCCAACCAAGTAGGGCCTAAACTTCTCTAAAGCAAACACAACAGCTAAAAATTCTTTCTCAGTGGTGGTATAATTAAGCTGTGCATCATTAAGAGTCCTACTTGCATAATAAATCACATGGGGCAATTTGTTGATTCTTTGTCCAAGAACAACCCCTATAGTAAAATCAGAGGCATCACACATAAGTTTAAATGAAATTGTCCAAATTGGAGCTTGAATAATGGGGGCTGAAGTCAATGCTCTTTTCAATTGCTTAAAACTATCATGACACTCAGAAGAGAAATCAAATGGGCAGTCCTTTGCCAAAAGAGAAGTGAGAGGTCTAGCTATCTGGCTAAAGTCCTTGATGAATCTCCTGTAAAAACCTGCATGGCCAAGAAAAGATCTAATGTCCTTCACACTCTTGGGTGGTTGTAAATTGGCAATATGGTCCACCTTAGATCTATCAACCTTGATCCCTTCTTTGGACACAATGTGACCAAGAACTATGCCTTGCTTTACCATGAAATGACACTTCTCCCAATTCAGTACCAAGTTCTTTTCTATGCATCTTTTAAGAACCAAAGAGAGATGATGCAAGCAATTAGAAAAAGTAGAGCCGTGAATAGAAAAATCATCCATAAACACCTCTAGGAAGTGCTCTACCATATCAGAAAAGATACTCATCATGCACCTTTGGAATGTAGCAGGGGCATTGCAAAGCCCAAAAGGCATACGCCGGTAAGCAAAGGTTCCATAAGGGCATGTGAAAGTGGTCTTGTGTTGGTCCTCTAGAGCAATAAGAATTTGGTTATAACCTGCATAACCATCAAGAAAATAATAATATTCATGGCCAACTAGTCTCTCTAACATCTGATCAATAAAAGGCAAGGGGAAGTGGTCCTTCCAAGTTGTTACATTCAATTTCCTATAGTCAATGCACGCTCTCCATCCCATTTGGATACGGGTTGGAATCAACTCATTATTGGAATTCTCAACTACAGTGATTCCTCCTTTCTTAGGCACAACTTGCACTAGACTCACCCATTGGCTATCAGAAATAGGATAAATGATGTCATGATCCAAGCATTTTAGGATCTCTTTCTTGATTGCCTCTTTTATCACAAGATTAACCCTCCTTTGGGGTTCCCTAGAAGGTTTGGAACTCTCCATCAGATGTATATGATGTTGAATAATGACATGGCTAATACCTTTGATGTCAGACATGGTCCAACCTATGGGTTCTTTATGGTCCTTTAAAAGCTTAATCAACTCTTCTTCCTGAATAAAAGTCAAATCAGAAGCAATAATAACAGGAAGAGTATGATCATGTCCTACGAAGGCATACTTGAGGTTGGAGGGCAATGCCTTCAACTCTAATGGGGGGGCTCAATAATAGAGGATTTGGGAATGGAAGTGGATAGGGATCCAAGGGGCTCTAAAGGTGGTTGGATGCTCCAAACCTCAGATAAAGGGGTATCATCAACACCCTTGAATTCCTGCATACATTCTTGAAATCTCGAATCAAAATCAATCTCAACGAACGTATCAATATCATCGGAAAATCCTTGAAGCATATGCACCTCGTCATCCATATCAGGCTGCTTGCCCAACCTAAACACATTGAAGTCAACAAAAGTATTGCCAAAAGATAATTTCATGAGACCATTAGTGCAATTGATTAAAACATTATTGGTAGCTAGGAATGGTCTACCCAATATGATTGGGATTTGGTCCTTGAAGTTGGCAGTGGGTTGGGTATCTAAAACAATAAAATCCACAGGAAAAATAAATTCCCCAATCTTCAACAGGACATCTTCAATCATTCTCTTAGGAACTTTAACCGACCGATCTGTAAGTTGAAAAGTAATTTTGGTCGATTTCAGTTCTCCTAATCCCAGTTGTTGGTAGACATGAAAGGGTAAGAGATTCATACTTGCACCAAGATCCAATAAGACATGATCAATAGTAGTATTGCCTATAGTGCAAGAGATGGTGGAGCTACCAGGATCCTTATGCTTGGCTACTACTAGCTGTGAGATTAGAGAACTAATGTTAGCAGCCAAGAATGTTTTTTTTGGCACATTGGTGGTCCGCTTTTGGGTGCATAAGTCTTTGAGAACTTTAGCATAAGCGGGGATCTGGGCAATGGCATCCAACAAAGGGATATTCACCTGAACTTGCTTGAACACATCCAATATTTTCTCCACAGAAGGAGATTTCTTGCTAACCAACCTATTTGGGAAAGGGGCAGGTGGGGTATAAATTCTTTCAGGGTTGGGCTTTTTAACTTCCTCAACAGAATCTTCTTTGGTTTCCTCAACCGAATCATCTAGAATATTTTCAGGTTCATTAGACGAACCTGGAACAGTAGGCACTTCAATGACCTCTTCAGAAGGGGGAGAGTCAATAGGAGTATGAGATGATAAAGACTGAGGTGCACTAGTCTGTTGATATTCACGACCACTCCTTAAAGCATAAACAACATTTACCTATCTGGAGGGCCCTTGGTGTTGTTGGCCTTGTGCAACATTGGTTGGAGGAGCTTGGGTACCTTGCTGAATATGAACCTGATGCTTAGGATTTGGCTCAGGTTGGCTAGGTAACTTCCCTGTTTCCCTCTCATGCAGGATTATGACAAGCTGGGTGAGTTGTTTCTCCATGTTATTGTGGCTTGTCATGAGAAGAGCTATCTTGTTGTCCATCTCAATCAGCCTTGTTGCCTCTCCTGTATTGGTAAACCCTGGGGGTTGCCGACAAGGTGCAATGAGAGGAGGCCTAGCAGAATTAATAGAAGGTCCTGGATGAGGACGAGGGGGAAAGGGGTTAGGAGATATTCCTTGGCTTTGTGGTGCATAGTTGGGCCTTTAGGCACCAAGCTGGCCTTGATGGTTAAAGTAGGATGGGCCTGCTTGGTTCCCTTGATTCCAGGAGAAATTGGGGTGATTTCTCCATCTTGGATTATAAGTATTGCTATATGGGTTATTTTGGTAGAGAGCACTTACATTCTCAGTGCTGAAATTGCCCACCAAGGTGTTGGGGCATTCCTCAGAAAGGTGTCCAGGGGTTTGGCACCAACTGCATACTAACACATGGTTGACCTGGTTGACCGGATTAACTGGTATAGACTCTTTAAGAACTATGGACTCCAACCATTTTATGAGGCTGTTAAGTTTGGCCTCCTTGGCTGGCATACCCTCAATGAGATACCCCTTAGTGGTCCTTTCAACCTCTTGGGAAGATTCTCATTCCCTAGTCTTATCAGCCAAGTTGGTTAAGAATGTCCATGCATCATTCTCCTCAGAAAAAGAAGTAAAGCCTGCTGGACACATGGACTCTACAAGTTGCTTGGTCTGATAATCAATACCCTCATAAATAATTTGGCATAGTTGCCACAAGTCGAAACCATGGTGAGGGCATTCTAAGAGGAGGTCCTTGAATCTTTCCATGAATTTAGAAAAGGACTCATGTGGTTTCTGCCTGAACTGGAGGATGTCACTCTTAAGCTTATTGGTCTTGTGAAGAGGGAAGAATTTTCTCAAAAAGACAATGGTGAACTCATCCTAAGTATTAATGGAGTTTGTAGGCAGTCCATAAAGCCACCTCTTGGCCTGGTCTTTCAGGGCAAATGGTATAAACCTAAGCCTAACTGCATCATCAGTCAAATTCTGGACCTTAATTAGAACACAGACCTCCTCAAATTTCCTAAGGAAAAGATATGCATCCTCATTAGCCATCCCATGGAAATGGGGTAGCATGCTGATGAAGTTGGTCTTGAGTTCATAGTTATTCCCTGTAACAACAGGCAGACTAATGCATGAGGGTTGTGCAGCCCTGGTGGGGTAGAACCTATCCTTAAGAGTCTTGGGTTGTTGGTCAACCATAGTCAAAGGTGGGGTTAAGGGTAGTGGAGGAGGTGGTATTCTAATAAGACGATTAGATGAATCACGAGTCCACACCGTAGCCACCTAAACAGATATGAGGTCTTCTTTAAAAAATTAAAGAAGAAAAAAAAATAAAAGACTTAAGGAAAAAAAAATACTAAAAATAAGAGGGAGCCCAAGGTAGATAGTGCATCTATCCCTAAAAAATTGAAACAATGGTTCCAAAGCTGTAAGGATGCCATATAGGTTGACAGCAAGGGAACCCGTATAGTCTTCTATAGCCACCTACGGGCGACCCCAAATGGATTCTGATATAGAGTGGAGGACTACTATACGTTTATGTTTCCAACGCTCTCACTATGTCGCTTTCCTGTTATCAAGAGTGGTCACCTCCAAAGATAAGTCACATGCCAATCTACCCAACCAAGTTAAGATGTAGCGTCATAAGTAACTTAATCCTGTGAGGGACACCAAAAGATAGAGGGTTGAAGCATATGAAGGACTTTAGATTGGGCGCACACTATTTGAAACAGAAGAGAAACAAGAAGAGGTTTTCAAAAACTGATTTTTTTTTTCAAAAAAAAAAAGAGAAAATAATAAACTAAAACACTTCGAACTGCTTAAAAATCAGATAAATAAAATGGACAATAATCTCCCCGGCATCGGCGCCAAAAACTTGTTTGAGTTAAAATAAAACAGCAAGCGTACGGGTCAATTGTAGCTACGGGTAGAACACGAGGAGATATACGCCACTCTATTTAACTAACTTAAAAGTAATGCAAAGTGAATCAAATTAAAGTGTTAAATTAAACTAATTAAACTAACGAAAATCACTGCATCCGAACTCATAAGCATCTAACAAAATTAAGGGATTAAATCGGCGTCCTAACACATGAGCATCTAACCTATCAAACTAAAGCGAATTGAAAGGAATAAAAATGCAGCCACACATACTAACCACATAAAAAGAAATAAGGGAATAAAAATGCATCCATAAACCACAACTATATAAAATTAAAATAAAAGAAATAAAGGGGAAAGAAGAAGAAGTTAGAGAGAGATAGAGGGGATGGAGAATGAGATTGAGAGTTTAGACAGTAAAACCTGGATGTGCTTGTATGAATGTAATTGAAAAGCTTGAATACTTGCATAAACTTACCATGGCCTCCTCTTCTAAATCTTCAAGTCTTGTCATCAACTTAAGAACTTAGACTAGAAGGCTTAAAACCTAAACTAGAATTAAGAAATTACAACCCAGTTGAAGACTTAAATTGAAATTAAAGCATAAACTAAACCTATTATAACCATTAAATGAAAATAAAAAATGCAAACTAGAACTTAGAAAAGCCAAAAATCACAAATTAGAAGGAGAAGAAGAGAAGAAATTTCACTAAGTGAATGAGCAATTTTTTACAAAAGAGGTAGGGGGTATTTATAGGGGGAAGAGAGGAGAAGAGAGAAGAGGGAAGTGTAGCAGAAATATTCCCTAAGAAAGAAAATATTCTCTTCTCCTTCCTCTTTTACAATGTCTTGAATCCCAAGAAGAAAAAAAAAAATTGAAAGAGAGAGAGAATAGAATATTGGTTACATAGACTTTTTATTTCTAGAAAAGTAAATTTCTAATTCTGACTTGTGCTTCCTTTTCGTTGTAGATATCTTCTCCAAACAATAAAATCAAAGCATCTTTGATTTTTCAACCTTCCATAGATGAGAAAATATAAATCTATCCCAAGTAGAATTTCAGAAGTGCCCTTGAGAAGTTGGAGGAGAGAGAGAGTAAGGGTGATGACTAGGATTCCTTCAAGAACAAATAAAATATTCATTCTATTCTTCAAAAAACGTGGAGCATGGGATGCTTATATAGGCCTCACCATTGTGTTTCTTGCGAAAAATCACCCAAAATAGACCCAAATTTCGTTCAATTCAGAGTTGGGGAGCCCAAGATATCTCAAGTTGAAGTTGGACTGTCCAGAGCCTTCCAAATGAAATCTTTGGGGTATAGTAAAGTAACTTCTGATAATTTGTTAAGGCCCCTGGACTCCGAACTTCCGCTTCACTTTGTCCCCGTCTGACTGTCAATAATTATAAATAAACCCCTATAGACCATTTTCGCGTGTCGTTACGGAAACGGCCATAACTTCTTCGTTTCAACTCGGAATCAAGTGCCATTTGAATCGTTGCGAAGCTGACTCGATGGGCTATGCATCCATACTATTAGGACCTCTAAATAGCTTAAAAACATCTCCTTAGCATCATCTCTTCTATTTTCACAATAATTCACATAAACCCTGAAAAGCACAAGAAAGCACCGAGTAACTCTGTCCAATGTGGTAAAATGTATGTTTTATGCCCTAAGATTTCACACATAAATGTGCTCATCATAGAACCTGATACGAGTACTAAGGATACCAAACAGCTATACTAGCCCTCTATTTATAGAAGATATAGTAAGCTTAAACTGTCTATGGAATGAATAGTTGCAGAGACAGAAAACGAATTCTGTTGTGTGTATTGAATGGCAGGCATGAAAAGTTTTATATATAATGTTGGAGTACCCTTTCATGAAGGGACATATCCGTATGGATACAGGTGAAACAGTACATGTATCCTTCACGTACAGGGAGGGGGTGTATCTATTCGTATACGTGTACGGTATGTATGGTTCAACCGTATAGATGAACCATGGGTGAACCAAACCGAGTTTTAAAATAAAGATTAAAACTCAAAAGTGCAAAACTTATATTATCTAAAAAATAAGATTTTTCCCATACCCACACCCCGACCCAGACCTCGGCCACGGCCTGGCTCCGCTCGGCGCACGAGATTCAAAAGCACCCCACGGACCCCCCCACACACTAGAGAGTAGAGTGACTACCTCTCCAAAGGGCTCACACCTTAAGGAACCAACCATATATTTATACCCCTCAAGCAACTCTCCCAAAACCAATGTGGGACTATTCTTGAGCTCAATATTGCCTCTTGCACACAAGAGAGCACAACAAATTCAAACTAAAAAATGGAGGGAAACAAAAAAGGAGGGAAGGAACAAAAGACACATTTTTTAAACTTTGACTCACTTTGAAAAAGTGCTTTTTTTTTAAATAACACATTGACCCAAAAAAGTGCTTTTGAAATAATAATACAACAATTCCCCCACAAGTTTCAAAATAGTGATACATAACGAGTGATAAGTATATTAGATATAGTAGGACACATCGTTGCAGGTATCTTCAGGACTTGAACCTACACTAGATCTGATGAACTACGCTACAAAGTACGGGTGAAGTTAGACTTCTTAAACCTTTCCGCATCGGTGTAGCCGACTGGTTCACCATCCACATCCTATTAGTCGACCGTTTGTGATATCCCTTTTATAAAGATGGACATTGTTAACTGGCCTTGTCCCCTATCTTGATCTCACAGATGTTTAGAGAATTTGCCTATAAAATTCTCATTGGTAGGCGACCTCACCTCCTACATCTATTTAGGTCAGTCCATAGTGTGCACCACAGTTAACACACCCCCACATTACATGAGATCCGACTTGATTAAGAGTCTATAAAACTCATCCTCCTTTCTTTGTGGTGGTACTAATTTTCCTATCTACCTAGAATGAGCTGATATACAGTAGTACTAACCAGATCATCTAGTGACTTCGTTTGTACCCTTTGAACCTAATTCAGGGATATACCTCTTCATATAGGTTGGGTGTCCATCACATGACCTATGTAACAGGCCTTAAGCTCATTCCCCTAGATGAATCATCAATTATTTTGTAGGCAACGATTTTGTGAAAACATCAGCTAAATTACTTTCAGATTTCACAAAGTCAATAGCTATTGTTCTTTCATTAATATACTGTCTTACAAAATTATGTCTTAGGCGGATGTGGCGCTTCTTTCCATTGTACATTTTATTCTTAGCTTTAGCTATTGCCGCTTGATTATCACAATGAAGTGATATCGAAGGCAACGATTTTGGCTACAATGGAATATCTGCCATCAAAGTTCTGAGCCACTCTGCTTCAGTTCCTGCTTTTTTCAAAGCTATAAACTCAACTTCCATGGTGGATCATGTTCCACAGGTTTGCTTAACCTATTTCCACGAAATTGCTCCACCTCCTAGTATGAATACATATCCACTAGTTGCTAACATTTCTTTGGTATCCAAAATCCAGTTAGCATCACAATAGCCCTCTAACACGGCTGGTTTTTTGCTATAGTGAAGGCCATAGTCTATCGTTCCCTTTAAATATCGCAATAGTCTTGTCATGGCATGCCAATGCTCTATACTTGGATTATGAGTATATTGACTCAATTTTCCAACCGCTAAGGTGATATCTGGTCTAGTGCAGTGCATTAGATATGTAACTGAACCAATGATTTGTGAATATTTCTTTTGGGAGACAGGTTCCCCCAAATTCTTTTGTAAAAAAAAATTAATGTCTAAAGGTGTTTTAACCGGTGATAAATCATAATAATCATACTTCTTTAGTATGTTTTCAACATAATGGGATTGGAATAATATAATCTCCTTTTCTTTTCTGATGATCTTAATTTCAAGAATTACATCAGCCTCCCTCATGTCCTTTATATCAAACTTAGACATTAAGAAACCTTTAGGTTGCTTTACAATGTCTAAACTTGTTCCCATTATCAACATGTCATCTACATAAAGTACGATGAACACACCTTTACCTTTATAGAACTTGCTATACAAGCACCTATCAGCATCATTTATGAGAAAGCCATTCGATACAAGTACCGAATCAAGTTTTTCATGCCACTATTTTGGAGTTTGTTTTAGTCCATAAAGTGATCTAACCAACTTACACACCTTATGTTCTTGTCCAGGCACTACATAACCTTCCGGTTGCTTGATGTATATTTCTTCTACCAAGTCGCCATTTAGAAACATTGTTTTCACATCCATTTGGTGTATAACCAAATTATACATAGACGCAACAGCTATCATTACTCGTATAGTAGTTATTCTTGCTACCGGAGCAAATGTGTCAAAGTAATCTATGTTCTTCTTTTGTCTAAAGCCTTTTACTACTAAACGGGTGTTAAACTTATCTAGTGATCCATCTGGTTTTAATTTCTTTCGAAATATCCACTTAGAGTCCAATACTTTGGAACCTTTAGCTAAGTCAACTAATATCCATGTGTGATTGACTAGAATGAAATCTAATTCACTTTTGATGGCCTCTTTCCAGAACACGACACCTAAAGATGTGACCGCTTCTTTATACGATAAAGGATCATTGTCTAACAAGTAGACAACCCAATCACCATCCAAAAAAGTAGCTTTCTTTTGCCTTTTACTTTTTCGTAATTGACTTGAATCACTAGGTATAGGCTCAATTTCCTTTGACACTTCTTGTCCAAAAGATGATACACTACTATCAACCTTACTTTCTAGTAAGTTAGACTTAAGAGGAAATACATTCTCAAAGAATTCTGCATCCCTTCACTCAATGATGTCATTTTCTTCAAACACATCATCTATGGTTTTAATAACCATAAATCGATATGCAATACTGTGCGCTGCATATCCAATAAAAACACAATCACATGTCTTTGGTCCTAGTTTCCTTTTCTTTGGTTCTGGTATAGCCACTTTGGCTAGACAACCCCATACCCTTAAATGCTTTATAGTAGGTTTTCTTCCATACCATAATTCAAAAGGTAAGAGTCCCATTTTCTTGTGTGGAACTCTATTTAAAATATAACATGCCGATAAAATGGCATCCCCCCACATGTCTAGGGGTAACCGTGAGCTTATGAGCATTGAATTCATCATTTCTTTCAATATTCAATTTTTCCTTTCTGCCACCCCATTAGACTCAGGTTGATAAGGGGCGGTGGTCTCATGAACAATACCATGTTGCTCATAAAACTGAGCAAGATTAGAGTATTCAGTACCTCTATCAGTTCTAAGCCTTTTCACTTTTCTCCCTAATTGATTTTCCACCTCTGCCTTATAAGATATAAAAGCATTACTTGCTTCATCCTTGGACTTAAGAAGGTAAATCATGGTGAATCTAGAGTGGTCATCTATGAATGTAACAATATATTTTTTGCTTCCTCTAGATTCAAGTGATTTATAGTCACAACGATCAGTATGCACCAAATCAAGAAGGCCACTTTGCCGTTCTATTGACCTATGTGATCTTTTAGTGAATTTTGCCTCCACACATGTGGGACACTTTGTCAATGGTTGCTTAATATGATTGTCAATTAAGTCTTTCTTATACATATAAAAAATGTAAGATGCATTGCAGTGACATACTCTACCATGCCACAAATCATAATAATCAATAAGGTAAGCAGAAGAAACACTTGGCTTATCTTTTATTACTTCAGAAATACTCAATACAAATAAACCATCACTAAGATACCCCTTGTCCACAAATACATCATTTTTCAGAATAACAAGCTTGTCAGACTCAAAAATTAACTTCATTCCTGCTTTGTTGAGAAGTGGGCCTGAAATAAGATTGCGTCTAATTTCTGGCACATGCAGCACATTGTCCAAGACAAGCGTCTTTCCTGAGGAGAGCTTCAATGTAATTTTCCCTTTGTCGATAACGTTGGATGACTGGGAATTGCCCATATAGACTTGATCATCTAAATTAGAATAACTCAAAAAAGAGTTTCGGTCCCCACAGATGTGCCTTATAGCACTTGTGTCAATAATCCAGTCATTTGGTTTTTCAATAAAAAAACACTTCAATTATCATTGCTGCAAAGATTTTCTCTTCAACAAGATTGACTTTTGCCTTATCTAGCAAAACCTTCTTCTTATTCCTGCAGTCTTTCTTGAAGTGACCCGACTTGCCACTTATGAAGCAATTTCCTTTCTTCTTCTTGACATTTGTATTTTTCTAAACATGATTCCCTTTCCTCTTGAGATTTGGTTTCTTCTCTGTTTCCACCAGATTAGCATTGGATCTAATATATCCAATAGGCTTTTCACCTTTGTCTGTGATACGGTTCCATTCCTCTATTTGATTCGAACTACCACCTGATCAAAAGGCCAGTCCTACCTCTTGTGTTTCATAGTAGTTTTGAAATCCTTCCAAGAGTCAGGTAGTTTATCAATCAAAGAACTTGTGACAAACAGATCCAGTAAAATCATGTTCTCTTTAGCCAAATTCCCAACCATAACTTGAAATTTGTCTACTTGAGAAGAAATGGTTTCACCTTCAGTCATCAGGAAGTTCAGGAAATTTGACACCACATACTTCTTTAATCCAGCATCCTCAAAAGTATATTTGTTGACAAGAGCAGTCCAAATCATATAGGCATGGTCAAAGAAATAGTAAACACTGTACAGTTCATTTGACAGAGCATTCAGAATCCTATGTTTGCATTAAAAGTCTGCTTCTATCCAAGCAATCCTCTTCATGTCAAGAGCAATGTCCTCACTGGCCGGAGGCTTGGGATCAGTCAATGCAAACGCCATCCCTATTTGCTTCATGGCAAATAGCATCATCCGCTTCCAATGTTTAAAATTCTGCCCGGTGAACTATGCTATTTTATCAAACTCTGAGACTATTCTCAATTTTTCCATACTCGGTTGTATGGCAACAACAGTATTTTGGACAGCAGCAGCAGCAGTAGGTGGAGGGTCCATAGTAGTAGGAGGGTCTACAGTATTATTCTCAGCCATAGTCTTACACAGAAAAAAAAAGCCAAATATAATATAAAACCTTAAGATTGTTATACAAGGCATATAATGTAAGACTAAACTGTAACACAGTAATAAGTAAAATACCTGTTATTAGTACCGAGACACGAACCAGAGAGGAAAACTTCTATAGCACGAACAGGAACAATCACGAACAGGATGAGTTGAGTCGTATCTGACAGATACTCTCCTTAAGGTTTTAGATGCCCCCACTTCTACAACGGGGTTGATCTTGCACCTAGCCCTCCAAGATGAAACAACTCCTTAACGTATAGGTTACAGAACCTGATACGAATACTAAGGATACCAAACGGCTATACTAGCCCTCTATTTATAGAAGATACAATAAGCTTAAACTGTCTCTGGAATGAGCAGTTGCAGAGATAGAAAACGAATTCTGTTGTGTGTATTGAATGGCAGGCATGACAAGTTGTATATATAATGCTAGAGTACCCTTTCATGAAGGGACATATCCGTATGGATACAGGTGAGATAGTACGTGTATCCTTCATGTACAAGGAGGGGGTGTATATATTCATATACATGTACGAATAGGTATGTATGGTTCAACCATATAGATGAACCATGGGTGAACCAAACCGAGTTTTAAAATAAAGATTAAAACTCAAAAGTGCAAAACTTATATTATCTAAACAATAAGATTTTGCCCATACCCACACCCCAACCTGGGCCTCGGCCACGGCCCGGATCGGTTTGGCTCGACCCGCGCGCGATTCAAAAGTACCCCACGGACCCCCCACACACTAGAGAGTAGGGTGACTACCTCTCCAAAGGGCTCACACCTTAAGGAACCAACCATATATATATACCCCTTAAGTAACTCTCCCACAACCAATGTGGGACTATTCTTAAGCTCAACATTGCCTCTTGCACACAAGAGAGCACAACAAATTCAAATTAAAAAATGGAGGGAAACAAAAAAGGAGGGAATGAACAAAAGACACATTTTTGAAACTTTGACTCACTTTGAAAAACTGCTTTGTTTGAAATAACACATTGACCCAAAAAAGTGCTTTTGAAATAATAATACAACGGTGTAACTTTACATGTTTTGGTATGTGTGAATCATTATTGCTATGCTTAATGAGTTTTCATTCATGGAGTATTTGAGCATATGAATTATGTGTATGGGGTGATATGTTGGAATGTGGGACTGTTTTGCATGGTATTGGACTTGACTGCAACCCTATCCAACAGGGGATTATATGTGTGAGCCCTATGTGTAGGACACCTGTGATGTGTCATAAACTCTCGCCTAACCCACAAGATGCCTCGCTTGACCAACAGGATGCTCCACTTGGGGTGGAAGTTGTGTAGCCCTGAGAGATGCATATCCGACATTGGTTAAAGCTTGTTTTGACCTTAGATTTTGGTTGGGTAGAGTCTCCACTTGGGCCGAGCCGAGTTTGTACCTTAAACCCCAATTTTAGTACATTAAAATGAGTTGGAAACTTCATTCCCACTATTTTTTGAAATTGATAAAATTGAATTCAATTTAGTTGAAAAGTAGGAAACAATTCCATCAGGAGAAAAATGAAATATTTCGTAAAACACTTACCAAATTGAACCCTTTTTAAACAATTTTAAGATGTCGGTGATTAAACCAATTTTAGAATTGTTTTAGGTATTTTCTAAATTTTTCTCACTAGATTCTTTATAATGATTCCAAACTATTTTTGAGACCATAAAAACGGATCATTACCTCATTTTAAGACATGTCACAAAATTGGGTATCTAAATTGAGTTTTCCTCCACCCATAGTGAATGAGATCGGGTGTTGGATGGGGGTGTTTCGAAAAAAATACTAAAACCCCATAAGGGTTTGTGAACCCTAGGATAGTGGGTGAACCATCATCTATGCATATGAAATAATGATCAACTTTAATTAATATGCATTTACAATAAGTAATTGTAGATGACAAGAACTCGTAACAAAAGTCATATTTATTGGAAGAAAGAATTATTCAATTAAATAAAACAATATTTTTTTTTGTACTATTACTTGGTAATTTTTTTCCTCTAGATTTAATGTTGTCCCTCCTTCCAAACTTTAGTGATATCCAATTGGAGCAGGGGCATCCCTCAGCTCATGTCCTTGATAGTATACGTCCTGCAACCAAGCCAATTAAATGAAATCATTTGTTAGTCTCAATTAAATCTTTAACCCACATGGTTTTAGGTATTGGTATCAGATCGGTTGTATCAATATCGATATGGATTGATGGTATCAGTAAAAATAAAGTACTTTGTATCCGATTCATATCGATACCGTACCGGTGCCGATACAATCTTTATAAACAACACAAAGAAGGCCAAGATCCTTACCGATGCGTAGTGCTTAACGTCACAGTGATGCGCCTCGTTGGCTCTCAAGACGGTCACGACATCTCGGAGTGTAGAATCCGGCGGCATCTGCCAGTAATCAATGGCGATAGCCAGTATTGGGAGATTCTCAATATTACCCTTGTCAAGTTCCTTCAAGAACTCGGTGTAGGTATGAATCGCTTCTTCTTCCAAGTATCCTACGACTCGGTGAGCAAACTTGGGTGAGATCAAGTAACCCAAGAAGTAAGCATTGAAGAACACTCCTTGAACAGCGAAGACAAAAGCTCGTTTGTATCGCCTAAGGGATTTTAACGAGTTTTCTGACCATTTTACCCCTTGTCCGTACCGTGCTATTGATACGGTATTGGCACGGTATCGGTATCGGTAACTAGCAAAATCGGTATGTATCGCCCGTATCGGGCGATACGATACAATACTTAGAACCATGATCTGTTTGAAGAAGAACAATGAGGACGAAATGTTGAATAAAAAATTAATTACATAGAAAAATTGAAAGAAAAAACAAAAAAAAATCAAATGGAGTAAAAAACGGGAGAGAGAAGAAGAGGGTGGGTTCTTTCATTTTTTACGATTTTTATGACAAAATTAGAAAAAAGTAGAAGATGAATGGTAGCTTAAATAGATTAGCAAGTTACTAGCTAGGTGAAAAGGAAGGGCAAACTAGGTATTTAAAAACATGAGGGTAGAAGGAGATGTAAAAGTTTAAAAGCAGGGTTGTATTAGAAAAGAAGTTTGGTTAGACAGACCAAATAATGATATTTCATGTTTCTTATTTGTAGAATGTATTTACTTTTAAATTCAAGATCTCTAGGCTTTGTCAGATGCTTCAATTCGGTTGAGCATTTTGGTGACTCAACTTAAAATGCTTATGTTTGTCTGTCCCTTTTCCTGTTCAGTTTCCCCAAGTATCACCATCTGCTGTCTAGAGTAGGTGTAAATGCATGTCTTAATATCAACGTATATTGGTCGTACTCTGTTTCTTTTAAATTCAAGTCCTCAAGGTATTTATCTCTCTCTTTGTATCCTCCTCCCTTGCAGAACGCTGCTCACTGGGATATCATTGATCCCTTGCCATCATATGGTCGAGGAGTTGAACTCCCAGGTGGAAGATATCGCAGCTTGATAACTGGATATAACTTAACAGATGTGGTGATAACAGGCAAGGAAATTTGCTTCATTCCTTCTGCACCGTTGCTCATTTTTGTTTCACTTTAGGCATGTTAATTCTTTCTCCCATATAACAATCTTTGTTTTGTTAAATGTACCAGGTGATAATGGAATTATAGATGGGCAGGGATCTGTATGGTGGGAGTCATTCAGTTCTCATTCTTTAAACTATAGCCGTCCTCGTCTTGTGGAAAATATTGGCTGCAAGGATGTTGTAGTTTCGAATCTCACATTCTTGAATTCCCCTGCCTGGAACATCCATCCAGTTTATTGCAGGTACACTGCATATATTCTGCTGAGTTCACATTCTTTTCCAATTTTGTAAATTCCAATAGTTATTTGTGGAAGGGAACCTCTGAGTCATATTTTTATTACCTTTATGCAGCAATGTGCAAGTGCAAAATATTACTATTCATGCTCCACCTGAATCTCCCCACGCTGTTGGTATAGTTCCAGGTTTGTGATGCTAAACTCTTCCAGTAGTGTATTTTTGTCTATTCCTACTCCATGATTACTCATGAATGACCCTTCTTTCTGTGATGGCAAGCTACTAGATTAGCCATGTGTTTAGTATACCTGTCCAATCCTCCTTTTTGCCATATGAGCACTTAGAGGTGGTGATTTTATGGAACCTACTGGATTGTCACCATACCTTCCTCATGTAAATATAGGGCATCTGTCAAAACATGATTGCATTTTCCGTGAAATTTATATCGCATAGTTCCCAACAATCTGAGTTTGTAATCTTCCATATAGCCATATGATTTAATCTCTAATTTTTTTAGTATTACAGAATGGACTTGAAGCATCTTCATTCTATACATATCTACCACGGAATTTTTTGAATGATGGATAGATAGAATAGCCCTTGAAACGGGATGAGTATTATGTACCTCCTGTTTATACACATATCTGCAAAATTAAATCTGCTTTTCAAGTTATTTGCTGTTTCCTGCTGTTTTAAATAGATGTAGCATTTTATTCTCATTTAAGGTCCTTGAGTCTCTCTTTTTTTTTTTTTTTATTAGATTCTTCCGACAATGTGTGCATTGAGGACTCCAGTATTAGCGTGGGTTATGATGCTATTTCATTTAAGAGTGGTTGGGATGAGTATGGCATTGCCTACGGAAGATCGACCAGGAATGTTCACATCAGAGGGACTCACCTTCAAGGTTCTACAGGTTCTGCCCTGGCTTTTGGTAGTGAGATGTCTGGTGGCATCTCTGACATCATTGTGGAGGGTCTGCACATACATAATTCCTTCACTGGTATTGCATTCAAGACTACCAAGGGCAGAGGCGGTTATATAAAAGACATCTTTTTGTCATATTTAGAAATGGAAAATGTCTACAAGGCACTCAAAGCCACAGGTCAATTTGGATCCCACCCAGATGACAAGTTTGATCCAAATGCTCTGCCAGTTATTGATCGCATCACCTTGGAAAACATTGTTGGCACAAACATCAATGTTGCTGGAGATCTTGAAGGAATTCAAGAGTCTCCCTTCACCTCCATCTGTCTTTCCAATGTCTCTTTTTTAATGACTTTTGGCACATCTGCTTCATGGTACTGTTCAAGTGTATTGGGATTTTCTGATTTAGTGTTCCCAGAACCATGTCTGGATCTCAAGAGCTCCTATTCAAATTCTTCATCTGCCAGCTTTTCCCTGGCATCTTCTGATGGTTATGCTGCAGCCTCGTGAGATTTTCACTTTGCAAATACTTCCTTGCAGCTCCTGTACAACGAGAGAGAAACCCACCCATTCTGAACCTTCAGTTGTTCAATTTTCTCCTATACTCTCATCATACACCAAACCTATATTGAAGCTGGTATCATGCCTTATCAGCTACTTATGTGTACACTCTCATTTCTTCATTCTTGTGTAAGGAAAGTTTTGGTAGGAATGGTAGCCCAAGTGACTGAGATTGTTAGCACTACATGCTTTCTCTGTTTTCTCTTTAATATAATCATTTATTCTTATATTGTTGTACAAGTTACATGATCCTACATGGGCTCTGCTGTGATTGGAATAAAGGGTTGCTAAGGTTGATGAGTTATTCTCTCTTTTCTTCTTTCTTGTGTATATGTATACTCTTTGTTGTTCTTTTTATGTTCTCTGTCATTTTCGCATTGAAATTTCAAGGGATGCTTTCTGTACAAGGATATCTCGTCTGTACAGGTGACCAACAGACCCATTAGGAAGCCTCAATGTGATGCTGGAAGAAAGTGGTCTATGAAGTGGAGGTATTGGATTTCTGCAGGCACATTTGATTTAGAAATTTGCAGGTGCCATTAACTCATTTTCAGGTTATTGAAACGAACAAGATGAGTGATTGGTAATCTTATGGAACTGCTAGTGTGCAAAGAAACAATTCCAAGCATTCAAGTGTGTTAACTGTTAACACCTTCAATTAAAAATATTGATTGGAGCTGAACGCCGACACATGCGAAAACACAGTGGCAGAGAAAGCCATGGAAGACACGAGACAACAAAAATAATGAATCCACATGAAAGTTAAGGACCATTCCAGTGGTTGGGTCCTAGTTGTTCTGTGACCATACCACCAATGGTTATAGATAACAAGGTGGAGGCCTTCTTGTTGGTTCTCTCCGTTTTGTTCCGACTAGAGGGAAGAAGTTTTCTTATATAACAAAGAACTTTACAAAATTACTGTGATACAGATGACAAAAATGAAAGAATGGAAATAGTACATTTGGAAAGAGAAAGAAAGAATACACTTTGAAAGAGAATATCACACAGAAAGAGAAGGATTTATCTCTGTGGTAGGAAACAGCTAGGTGGTTGATGAGATGGTCGGGTCCTGGTTGTTCTGTGACTGCATCACCTGTGATTTTACATCAGCAAGGTGAAGGCTATGTAATTGGCTCTCAGCTTGTAGGGATTAGAGGAAAGTTCTCTTATATACAGAACAATTGAAATAGTAAATTTGGGAAGAGAGAATGGTGAAATTTCTTTTGGAAAGAAAATCACACAAAATTGAAAGGATTCTCTGTGGGCGCTTAACTTTATAAATCTGATCTTCTAGGCCTAAGAATCCCCCCTCCAGCGAGTGATTTGAATTTGTGATCTTGGCTTTGGTATCAATTGTTGATCTTTTAGATCAGGCCTAAGAATCCTCCCTCAACATTTGCCGAGTGACTTGATCTTGCGATCTTGGCTCTGATATCAATTGTTAGTCTATTAAATCAAGTGTTTATCGCTACTAGAGGCTGACCTTCTAGGCCCAATTTTTAAGTCTCTGACAACTCAGCTACTAGCTGACTAACTGCTCCGGCCTTCATTCACTCCATTTGGTTTATGATCATCAGTGTTTATTTTGGACAGTTTAAGAATAAAGTACTTTTATTCAGAGAAAACAAATGGAGAAACAAGAAGAAGGCTGTGCATGATCTTCTCATTAATACATATATAACATAATTGAAGAGATGACTGGCTTCTTCATGGTTGTGGTCCTTCAACACCGCTAGCAGTCTCATGTGCGTTTAGTAAACCAGTGTTTGTGTGCTTTGTATCTTCACCTTCACTTGCAATAATGGACTGAACAACAAACACATGCCTGAGGGACCCAAATTTTGTGTACTTTTTGTTGTTTTCTCTTTTATTTTCTTCCTTGATTGTTGGTTGTTAACATTTAACAAGTCCATCCATAGGAATTCATTCAATAATCAGGAAAAGGAATTTACTAGTGGATTGGATCAATATCTGATCACTTCTTGGTTGCAAATAATGTTAATATGGAGTTTGTTGCCTTACCCTGGCTTCGCAAATAGTCTGTTTCCAGAGATTTGGGGTTACTTTAGGTGAAATTTGGTCTCTAATAAACCTAGCAACACTAACCATATTCCAAAAAGTAAAATCAAGAGAAAAGGTTCCCTGAACTGGTCGGGGAAGGGTACGTTAGCATTTCATTGTCTATCTCTCTCCTCCTCATGTGAAATTACCTCATTGTTGCGTTACCCTGTGCCACGTGATCAGTGCCGTCTCCCTAAAATTAAACAGCATTGATTCATCAAAAAAAAGTTTCCTCTTTCCCTTTATTTTCTAGGCAAAAAGAAGAGGTTCCAAAGACCGGACAGGGAATGTATTTCATACACCTTGATGTTTGCCACGTGTCATATTAATGTCTCAAATTTGAAGCCCTAAAACAACCGACCTATCTTGTATTACATATTTTCCATTGGGTTTTTTCAACAGTTCAAAATTTAAGGTCGCTAACAAGATTACAGAAAACCAACCAGACATGGTGTGTTGTATCTCTTGTTGTCTTCAATTTATGAACATGGATGAGATTTTTTATTTTATAGGGATAGGATGATAATTTTGGCCATTCATGTATCTGGGTGCAGGATACATGCAAGCAGATAGCGTTCTTTTTCCCATTTATAAATTAGTTTTAAAAACCAACTAGACAATAACCATGAACATGAGCCAGTACCAGTTCAAACTTTAGATCATTATAGCAAACCGTATGCAACCTTGAAATAATTTGCTGGTTCATCCTGTACAAGGTTATAAAAATAGACCTACTCGGGGTTATTCTGTATGGAAAAACCTTAGATGCCTGGTATGTACCAATTCTAAGGCCAATCTAAAGTTCTGAACCCATCCAAGCCCATTACGATTCCGATCCAAACCCTGATTTCAGGTTTTTAAACTAGTTAGGCCTGATTCCTTCATTCCAGACTTTAGAGTTGGACAAAAGCTCGATTTTTCCCGTAATCCAAAAAATATAAGCAGTTTTTCAGAGAGAGAGAGAGAGAATCTTTTGCCAGGAGGGAAAGTGAATCCGTCAAGAATATTCTTCCTCTGGTTAGGTTTTATTCGAGGTAACAACGACATTGTAACAAGAAGTAATAGGTTAATGGCTTGTAAAATAATAAATGGTTAGGATTAGCCTAGAAGTAGATCAACAACAACAGTTGAAATAGTTAAGTATAAGTTCTCAGCGCTCTACTGCTGCGACCTTTTACCCATATGTTTTTCTTTTCTTGGCTCAGGTTTTACTAATAAGAGCCATGTGGATGAGGTTGTTGGTAGGCTCCTGACTAATGATTATTCCTGTGACATTGCTTTGTGCCACGAATCAAGAAATTAAAGGCGGCTTTTGTTATCTTTTCTATATATTTTGAGTTCTTTTGTGATAAACTATTTTGTATATTTCTTATTGGCTTTTATCGAGGCTAGGCAAAGGCTCTTGAATTCCTTATAGGTGGACTCTCGAATCCATTGGGACATTGGTGCTTAGTATAAGCGCTTTGGAAGATGATATTTTGCCGGAATTTTGAATATTTTGGTAATTTTGAAACCCCCCTCGGGAAATGAAACATGATACAAAACATTGAAACCCAAAACAGACAGTTTTAACTAGAAGTTTGGAAATTTTGTTTTGGAATCTTGCTCATTTCGGTCTAATAAATGCATTGTTTCGTCGAAATTTGAGTTATTTCAATCATTTCGTTTCGATATTTTGCTGTTTTTGGCCTTTTGTACTCAGAAATGGCCAAGAAAAACTCAAGGAAAAAAAATACAATGTTTCAACGAAATTCCGAGGTTTTGGTTGTGTCAACCTAGTCGAGACACCGAAACGAAATGAGTTTTCAAATTATGTGTGTCTGTCCATACTAAGCTAGAATTGATCTGTAATGTTTGAGAGGTGCATAACTGAACTGATTGGAAGCTGGTCTTTCTACTGCTGTTTGTAATTCGTCATAGAATTTTATCAACTACTAGGGCATTCTAAGCCTTTAATAGATCAAAGCTTCTTATAATAATTTGCAATGACTCTGCCAGGTTTCTCTGTATTGATAGTGTGCAGCGAGAAGTATTGCTTCTGAATTTTTTGAGATGATTTTAGGATGCCTTCTCCATGTATATTGAGAGATATCGACAGATATCCTCTCCTTTCTCAGCCACTCACATGTGATCACAATATCATTCCTTACAGGGCACAATCTTCATATGTGATCACATGTAATCACAAGATCTTTCCTTCCAAGGCTCAATCTCTTCAATAGGGAAACACAATATTTGATTTTATTTGTAATCCTTGTAATTTATTTCCTAGATTAGAGAGCTAGGAGATTGCCTATGTAAACTTGTATATATACTCTCCATTGAGAGCAATACAAATAAGGGAATATAATCCAACGTTATTATGGTATCTAGAGCCTCTTAAGCTCCAACGAGCTCTCTCCCTTCTCATCTTTTTTTTTTTCTTTCTTTCTTTTCTCTATGGGGGAGACATCTAGTCCTCTGTCCGTGGGTGAGAATAGTAGAGCTCTCGCCACTACTGTTGCTGCTTCTCCAAACTTACATAATGCGCACCATTATATCACTATAAAGCTTACCTCCAAGAACTATATTTTCTGGAAAACCCAAGTTGCGCCCTTTCTCAAGGGGCAGGACCTTTTCGGCTATCTTGATGGCACATATCCGTGCCCTACTGATGCTACTGCTGCCTTGCTGTGGTAGCGCCAGGACTCCATGCTCCAAAGCTTTCTCATTGCCTCTCTCTCTGAAGAGGTGTTTCCTCTTATTTTGGGGAAAGAATCCAGTCAGGACATCTGGCGGACCCTCTCCACGGCCTTTTCTTCACCATCCGAGAGTCATATCATGTCGATCTCTCACAATGGCCTTGCAAGAACTACAACAAAAATCTGATGAGCCTGTTTCGCAATTTCTCCAACGTGCGAAGTCAATTGCTGCTGAGTTGAGTGCTGCAGGCCAGATCCTTCGACCTAGTGCATTCAACTTGCATATTTACAAGGGACTTAAGCCTGAGTTCTAGGCTATGGTCTCCTCTCTCTTGACCAGGACAGATCCAATACCTTATGACGACCTTCATGCTATGTTACTCAACCATGAGTTCCTTCATGGCACGACTCTGACTAAGTTATCTGCCACTGATGCTTCTTTTAATGGTTCATCTCCATCTGCAAACACAGTGCAACTCTCCTCCTCTCCTGTTCCAACCGGATCACCATCCTTTCAACATGGTGGTCGTGGGGGTAGGGGAGGGAGGGGCCGTGGTGGTCGTGGAAGTGGTTTCCAGGGTCAACAACCTGGCCGTTTTTGGTGCTCTATTTGCAGGCGAACAAATCACTCAACTGATAGATGTTACTATCGGCAACACACTGCATATCCAAATCCAGTTCCCTGCCCTTCTGGGCCATCCATGCCTGCTGCCCATTACACAAATCCCACTTACCCTTCCTATACCACCCACCCATCCACATATCCTAACCCAAATCTGCCAATCCTAGCCAATCCGCCACAATCCTCATCTCTTCGTTGGTACCCTGACACAGGTGCTAGCCATCACATTACTCCTGACCTGCATTCACTATCTCAGTATGATGAGTATAATGCTCAGGACCAGGTACACGTTGGTAATGGTAAGGGCTTGTCAATTTCGCATATTGGTTCCACTTCTTTACCTTCTGATTCTTCTCGTTTATTTCATTTAACTAATGTGTTGCATGTTCCATCCATGTCCAAATCTCTTCTGTCTGTTCAAAAGTTTACTCAGGATAATAATGTTTACTTTGAGTTTCACCCATCTCATGTTCTTGTGAAGGATCAGGTCACCAAGGCAACCCTTCTTTCCAGACCGAGTAATGGTGGTCTCTACGAACTTCACTCTACGCTTTCTCCTACTGCCCATCAATCTATTCGCAGTTCCATTGATGTCTGGCATCGTCGCCTAGGACACCCGCATGAGCAATTACTCCGTCATATGTTAAAAATAAATGCTTTACCTACTTCTTCTTCTCGTCTTAGTAATATTTGTAAGGCCTGCCAATTAGGGAAGGGCAGTAGATTATCTTTACATGCTACAAATCATAAAACTTTATTTCTGTTAGATTTAATTTTTAGTGACGTTTGGGGCCCTTCCCCTACAATTTCGCTAGATGGACATCGGTTTTATGTTGTTTTTGTGGATGATAACACTAAGTTTATGTGGTTTTACCCTTTAATTTGTAAGTCTGAAGTATTTGATGTATTTCTTCGATTTCAAGTGTATGTTGAGCGTTTATTTGGTCGAAAAATAAAGTTTATTCAAACGGACTGGGGTGGTGAGTATCGTACTCTACCCACCTATTTTTCCAAAATTGGGATTTCACATTGGGTTTCAGCACCCCATACCCACGAGCAACAGGGCTCTGTTGAACGACGTCATAGACATATCGTTGAGACAGGGCTCTCTCTCTTGGCTAATGGGTCTGTTCTCCATCGTTATTGGCACTATGCATTTGACATGGCAGTGTATTTAATTAATCGCATGCCTACATCAGTTTCTTTAGGTGTTTCACCGTATCAGTTAGTTTACTTATTTCTCAAAGTTTTTGGTTCCCTTTGTTTTGCATTTTTAAGACCTTTTAATAAGTATAAGATGGATTATCACTCTGCCCCATGTGTGTTCCTAGGCTACAGCCCTTCCCACTTTAGGTATCGCTGTTTAAATCTTTCGACAGATCGCATTGTCATTGCTTGACATGTGCGGTTTGACGAAGAATCTTTTCCTTTCTCTAACTCCATTTTGGGCCCACCACCCTCCCTACCCACTCCCTCTCCTCCGTGGGCTTCTGCACCCTTACGGGCTGCTCCTTTCCCTGAGTCCGTACCATTACCAGCTGCACCTTCACTGGCGGCATCATCACCAGTTACACCTGTGCGGGGTTCACCATCCCACACCCATTCTCCTATGGCTACATCTACACCAACCGCACCTATCACCTCTACATTATCTCCATTACATGGACCATCCATGGATACCCCACCCTTAAAAACCCGACCACTACATGAACTATACCCACCTAACACAATTCCTCACACAGGCCCAGCCCAACCGGACCATTCTACACGGTTCAGGCCTCACGCATTAAGTGCAGTACCTGTTGCTACTGAACCGAGTTGTTTTTCGCAGGCAAATAAAGTCCAAGAATGGCGGGTCACGATGACGGAGGAGTTTAATGCATTAATTTGGAATGGGACGTGGTCTCTTGTTCCCCGAACACCCCATATGAACGTCATTGGTTGCAAATGGGTATACCGGATCAAAAGAAAAGCAGATGGGTCTTTGGAGCGCTACAAGGCGCGTTTTGTGGCTAAAGGGTTTCATCAGCAACAGGGGCTTGATTACGATGAAACCTTTAGCCCAGTAATCAAATCGACCACGATACGGTTGGTTCTTTCCTTGGCCGTTTCTCATGGGTGGTCCATTCGACAACTTGATGTGAGCAATGCCTTTTTGCATGGTGTTCTAACCGAGGAGGTCTACATGACTCAACCTCCAGGGTTCATTGATTCCTCGAATCCACATTCAGTCTGTAGGCTACACAAGTCACTTTATGGGCTGAAACAGGTGCCCAGAGCATGGTTTGCACGCCTCTCCACTTTTCTATGTGGCATTGATTTTCAGGGGTCCAAGAAGGACACCTCTCTTTTTATCAGGCACACAGGCCATCAGGTGTGTTATATTATGATCTATGTGGACGATATTATTCTCACAGGCAATGACTTGGCCATGTTAGGGTCTCTATTGCAATAGTTGGCTGGTGAATTTTCGGTCAAAGATCTTGGTCCACTGCATTTCTTCTTGGGTATTGAAGTGGTGCCTCATTCTCGTGGGCTAGTACTCACTCAGTCCAGATATATTTCAGACTTATTGAAGCGCACTGGTATGGTTGATTGTAAACCGGTCAAGACTCCCATGGCAACTACAGTAAAATCGTCAGACTCAGGGGGTGTTTTGATGACAGACCAGACCAAGTACCGCTCTGTAGTGGGTGCCCTACAGTATGTCACTCTAACTCAGCCGGACGTGAGTTTTGCAGTTAATAAGGCATGTCAATTTATGCACGCTCCAACAGAGGATCACTGGCAGCTGGTTAAAAGGATCCTTCGTTACCTTAAATGCAACCAGTCGCATGGTCTTTTTATTGAGCGTACTCCTGAACACTCTCTCCAAGCTTTCTCATACGCAAATTGGGCTGGTGATATTATTGACCGTAAGTCGACGGGGGGGTTTGCCATTTTTATTGGCCCAAATCTGATATCACGGACATCGCAGAAACAACGCACTGTGGCCCGTTCATCGACTGAGGCCGAGTACAAAGCATTAGCATATGCATCTGCGGAATTAGTCTGGTTGGAATCTCTCTTACTTGAAATGGGTTGTCCCCTGGCCCAACCACCGATCCTGTGGTGTGACAACATCGGCGCAACCTACTAGTCTGCAAATCCAGTGTTTCATGCGCGCACCAAACACGTGGAGATAGACTTCCATTTTGTTCGTGATCGTGTGTCCAAAAAATTGTTATAGGTTCAATTCATCTCTACAAATGATCAACTGGCCGACACGCTTACCAAACCACTTGGCACGACTAGGTTCATTTTCTTAAGAGACAAGCTAAAGATTCGGCCAACCGATTCTCCACCTTGAGGGGGTGTATTGAGAGATATCAACAGATATCCTCTCCTTTCTCAGCCACTCACATGTGATCACAGTATCATTCCTTACAGGGCACAATCTTCATATGTGATCACATGTAATCACAAGATCTTTCCTTCCAAGGCTCAATCTCTTCAATAGGGAAACACAATATTTGATTTTGTTTGTAATCCTTGTAATTTATTTCCTAGATTAGAGAGCTAGGAGATTGCTTATGTAAACTTGTATATATACCCTCCATTGAGAGCAATACAAATCAGGGAATATAATCCAACGTTATTAATGTACATGAAGTTGGGCAAAGCCAGGCTTTTTGTCAGCTGGTTTTGAAGCTCCTAAATCATACTATACTATTATCCTTAAAGATGAAAGCTTAATTTTTACTCCCAGATTTCTGCACTAATGAAGTATGATTATTGAACTTTCTATATTCTCATTGTAGCAGTGAGAAGTGAAGTGCAGTACATGTACCTTGATTTGTATCACTTAACATATTAACTGGATTAATCCAATTTTTTTAGTGAGAAGAAGATAACATGTATTTCATCAGGTCTCAAATTTGGGGTCCAAATATTGTATCACAGAATTTAACTTGGCATTTTTAGTAAACGCTTATTAGTTTGCTAGGAGTAAACTTGTGTAAAATAAGGTGTACGTACCACCACAATCTTATGGATTCAAAATTAAAACTTACAACATAAACCAAGACATAGCATTCTTGCTTATATAAATATATGCCAACAACCCCTATTAGACACGGATTTTAATCCTCTCCTTTTCCACATCCATTATTTCTTGTTATTTCCCCCTCCAGAGTGCAACACGTGGCGGTTTTAAATCTAATGGTCCTAAATCATTCTCTTACTTTTCAGTAATGAAGTAACTATGGTTACCCCAACCCATAGTCTAACCCAGGTCAAGTTTAACCAAACCAATGTTAGACCCATGGTTAACTCAAACCGAATCTTCAACCCTAAGTTCTCATTGGCTCTCTCTCTTTTATTGCCCTCATTGAGAGAGGAAAGAAGCAGCCGCCGGAAGCCCAACCGAGGAGCTGCAACTTCGTCGGAAGCCCACCTCTTCTTGCCACTCTCAACCGAATCTTCAACCCTAAGTTCTCATCGCCTCTCTCTTTGTTCTATCGCCCTCATTGAGAGGCGAAAGAAGCTGCCGCCGGAAGCCCAACCGAGGAGCTGCAATACTCAGAGCAACTCCAACTCCATCGTTCATGGCCATGGCCCATGTGGATCTAACGCACGCAATTCTCCTTTCTTTCCCAGTACCATCACAAAGACTTCCCACCAAGAAAACTAGAACCCAACTCATCTTTTCTTCCTCTTCTTCTTTATCTGTTAGTTCTGGTTCTCTTCTTTGTCTCTCTTCGTCTTCTTTCAGATCGTTTCTGTGTAAATACAGAGATGGGTTAGTTCCAGTAGTAGCTAAAGAGCCTTCTTATTCATCTGATTTAAAACAAATCTGAACCAAACCAAGCTGTATCAGACACCTGATACACTGATCTCAGGAAAAAAAAAAAAAAAGGAAAGAAAGCAACCCCCTTGAATCTGAAGATGCAAGATGAAAGAACATATTACACGAATTACAGAGTAAAAAACTAAGTTCTAGTAATAGATTAGTTCCTATTCCTTAGTATTTGTTTACTTTCAGATTTCATGGAAGAAAATAACTAAAAAAAAATCTTAAGAAAATGAAGGAACGAAATGGGTACTTTGATTTTGATCACTTGCAAGTTTAGTGTAAATCCATCGCGCCCTCCTCCTCCCTCTCCTCTTTGCTCCCTTTTCCTCTTCTTCCACTAAGCAGCCGGCATGGACCCAACCTAAATAAACAAATTGACCTCTACTCAAACTTCAATGGTTTGATTAGGTTCAGTTCTGGGAATTTTCCATTATAGCTGCATCATTACAGAGTTCTTGATACCCCACTGTTATAAAGTTTACATCTATAAGCAATTATTTGCGAGCAGAACCTTTCCATATTCAGTTATTGGCAAAAAAAACAGAGTTGAATGGAGAAACGGGATCAAAATCCCATTTAATCGTGAAAAGGCTTGTCAAGTTCATTGACAAAGGCCATTAAGTGTGAGCTTTTAATGTTTTCTTTCTTCTTCTTAAATAATAGCAGAGGCTATTCCAATGACCTGAGGCGATATACTCATGGTGAAGGTTGTGAAGCTGCAATGGTTGGCGGTGGGTGCCTAGGGCATGATTACAGTCCAACGCTAGAATGATGGAATCATAGGGTAATATTCAACCAAAAACAGGTAGAAGAAAGGCCCAGATCGAGCAGCTTGGTTCATGGAAGAGGCTCTAGAGAGCTTGAAGAGGAGAAGAATGACTTTGAATAGTTTGAGACGGTGCCATAGAAGAGGAGAAGAAAGATTTTGAAACGTCGGCCGAACTTTGCGATCTCACCGGAATCATTTTGAATAGCAACGGTGAAGATGATGTTCATGGGAGAAGAGAGCAGCAACGGCGGTGTTCATTTGGGAAGAAGGGTTTGAACATAATGGAAGTAGAGGATGTGAATCCTGAAATTAGGGTTGGGCTTTCAATTTGAATTAATCATGGGTTTAATGTTGGTTTAGTTAAACTTAACCCGGGTTAGGCTCTGGGTTAGGATAACCATAGTTAGTTCATTATTCAAAAGTAAGAGAATGATTTAGGACCGTTAGATTTAAGACCGCCATTTGTCGCACTCTAGAGGGGGAAATAACAAGAAAAAATGGATCTGGAAATGGAGAGGATTAAAATCCGACACGACATTTTCCTATGATGAGAAAAAGAAAAAGAAAAAGCTTACCCAAAAAAAAAAAAAAACTCTCTTATGTATCAAATAAATACGAAATACACACATTAATTAAAGGATGGAGTGGAGATGACATTGATCAATTTCTCCTCATTCAATATAATATGACAGAAATCGAAAGTAAGCAATCCTCCAAGATTTCTTGAAAATTAAAGTGCCCCAAACAGCCCAAAATCCCACAATGAAGCCCATAACGCCGCCGATGTAAAACCATAGCATATCCATCCATTCTTCATTTTGATGATCTCCATCAACTTTGCCATCATCATATGCTGGAGGAGATATGTTGGTGCCTGAGCAATTATTAGGTAGGGGCCACCCACAAAGTCCGGAATTCCCAGAATAAATGGATGATGATGCATCACAATCAATGATGGTCTGGATCTGGGTACTTAATGGAATTTTCCCAGATAAATTGTTATGTGAGAGGTTCAAGTGGCTCAAGAAAGTTAAAGAAGATATGGTTGGAGGAATCTCACCACAAAGTTGGTTTCTGGAGAGGTCAAGTGTTTCTAGATTTTGCAAATCCCCAATCTTCTCTGTGATCTTTCCTGTCAAATGATTCATTGATAAGTTCAAAGTACCCAATCCCACTAGCCTTGGTATCCCATCTGGAATCTTTCCTGATAGATGATTGCATGAAAGATCAATGCTGTTCACCAAGTGAAGAGTTGAGGTGTATTCAAATTCTCTTCCTTTTGTAACTACCTCCATGTCTCAATGGACCCTAGATAAAGCAAGTCGCCCCAACATTGTGGGATGAGTCCTGATAGATTATTATGTGAGAGATCCTAGAAGTGAAGCTTAGAAAGTTTACAGATTTGTGAAGGAATTTCTTCAGTGAAAAAGTTGGAACGAAGGCTGATAACATTCAAATTTGATAGACTTTCTCCAATCCATGTCGGTATATTGCCAGTGAATCCATTTCTGCCAAGGTCAAGACCCCATAAAGATGTGCATTTTTGCAATGATGAAGGAAGCTTGCCACGAAAGTTGTTGCTACCAAGTAGTAGATATCTCAATGAAGATATATAACATATTGATTGAGGAATCTTGCCTGATAGATTGTTGTTACCTAAATCTAGAACCACCAAGTTATTCATGTGCTTCCAACAATTAGGGAGTTCTCCCCATAAACTATTATTTGAATGAAAGACTAAGATGTAACAAACTCGTCAGTTGACATATAGAAGAAGGAATACTCCCGTTTAAAAAATTCCCAGAAAAAATCTAAAGTTCGTACTCCAGACCCTAAAACTTCACCAATATTCTGAGGAATTTGTCCCGTGAATAAATTTGCCCCAAGATACAGATGAGTGACATTAGACCAAAGGTGGACAGAACCATTGAATTGATTGGAAATCAAATCTACCATAAATGCACCGAAAAATTCCAAAGAATTTGGTACCCTCCCTCTGATTTGATTTTGAGAGAGATCCAAAATAGATACCCTTTGCCGAGCACATAAATTCCAAAAGCTATCTGGTATGGTGTCTAAAATTCCTACGTTTTTGAGAGTTATAATGGAGAGGTCCTTCTGAGTTGCAAGCCATGAAGGAAAATTGGGGCCCATTTGGTGGTTAGACATAGAGATAGTCTCCTGGCTAAAAGTTGGTATCCAGTCCCTGCTCACTTCAAAAACCAAGGACTTTTTTGGAGCTTCTAATCGGATGTCTAATACATTTAAATTTCTGTATATGTTACGCGATTTTCATCAAAATAAACCGACTCTTCAATGTATACAGCTGGTTGATTTCGAAGGTCGAGTTTGATGACATGGCCGGTGATATTGTTGCAGACCACACCTCTCCATGTGCAGCAATCATCACCGATCCAAGAAGAGAGCCGCCCCGAAATAGTGTCGTTTAGACCAGCTTTGAACTCGAGCAGTGCCTGTCTCTCTCTCTCTCTATGCAGCTGCTGCTGTTGCTGCTCACAGAGAGACGAGCTGCTTCAACAATATTATTGCTAAATCCAAGGAATAGAAAACCCCGGCCCAAAAGAGCAGCTGGAACAAAAACAGAAGAAGAAGATGAAACTGATCACGAATAGCAGCAGCTACACCTCCCATGATAAGGCTGCAGGCCTTATCAGATAATGCAACTATCGTACTACTTCAGTCTTACTCAAAATTCAGATATATTGAGATTATACCCACCCCAGCTAGCTCTTTGATGCCCAAATGGAAATTTGTAATAACACAAGTTGTTCTGATCGAATCACTGAGTTCGGCTCAGGTTCACGTATCTCGTACTCTAAACATAAGAAGATTAGGTGAGTGACAGGCGGTAATGCCTCGTTAGGGGAGTTGGGTCTTGTGCAGTTGTGGTGGGAGCTGCACTGTGCAGCTCGAAAAACCACCCCCAAATACAAGGGGGAGGTGGTCATTTCACATGTGGGGCCCAGGTGGGACCCACCTGTGAAATGACCACCTTACCCCTGTTTTTGCTGTCGTTTAGTGGTGCTGCACAAGTGCAGCTCCCGCCACGGCTGCATAAGATCCTTTTCCCTCTTAAGAAGACTGTGAATCTGATGGAAGTTAATTGACAACCACAAACATAAGAAGATTAGGTAGGTGAGGAGGGACCATAACGTGTGGGCATTAAACAAAGGACTTGACCCTTCGTTAACAACTTGATATAGGACGAGAGATGAGACACTGTTGGGTTGAAAACTATTTTGGAATCTTTGCATCCTCCAATTCATCGTCTTGACTCTTGAGTCTTGACAAGTATTTTAATCTAAATTTATTTTATATTTATCAAATTCTTTCATAAAACATTTTTTTTTTTTCTTTGATTCTCTCCTATAATAAAAAAAATAAAAAAAAACCAAAAGAAAAAGGATAAGGATCCACATCCTCTACTTCCTCTGCTCTATTTCCATCCTACTTCCGTGCGTTCCTAGCATGCCATGTGTCCTGACAACCATCCAACGGTGGTTATTTAAAAAATTCAAATTTTTTTGAAATCCTAATTACATCTATTTGAACCACTTTAAACCTCAAACCAACCCCATATGACCGGTTCAAACCAAACCAATCCAAACTTATCTCCCATCAAACTAAACACATTTCACTCAGGTTTCAGATCGAATGAACATTTCCCAGAACCTCTCTTGAATCCCTATCTCTCTCACTCATCCCTCTCACAACTCCTCAGTGGCGACGGCGACGGCGACATTCGCTCTCTCACAAACCAGCGACGGCGACAGCGACAGCGACGTCCTCTCTCTCACCCTGCTACTGCTGCTCTTGCTGCTTTCCGGCTGCTACTGCGATGGCGACGGCGACCTTCGCTCTCTCTCACAAACCAGCGAAGGAAGGCCGTGAGCAAATCTCTCACAAACCAGCGACGACGATGACAACATCCTCTCTCTCACCCTGCTACTGCTGCTCTTGCTACTTTTCGACTGCTACTGCGACGACGACGTCCTCCCTCTCATCCTTTCTGATTTTGGTGAGCCATTGCTCTGAGTTTTTTTGCTGCATTCGTCTTCTAAATCCTCTGATCTTGGTGACCTATTGGCTCCGGTACTAGGGTTTGCAGACGAACACAACGGAGAAAGAGAGAGTACGGGACCTAACGCTTACCTGAGTCGAAGGAGGAACAGTGGAGGCTCGCAGGTATTTTGAGTTTTTTCTCTGTTACTCTTGATTTCACCAAATATTTGCTCGTTTTGCTCATTTTGGCCAGAAATTAGCTCATTTTGGTTTAAGAAAATGCCCTGTCTGTATCATTTTAAAATTAAGGCAATTAGTATAATCAAAACTGAATATTGTGGTGTTCTAATGACATTGGCTATCAGTGTAGCCATGGTTTTTCTTCTACGTTACTCTGTTGTTTTCTTCACATGTATGCAACTGCTGAGTATTCCATTGCTGAGGACGAACCGCATGATTGCTTTCGTACACAAAATCCTTCCCCTTCTTGTTATTATGATTATCATTTCTTCTTTGTTATAGTTGTGGTAAATAGAGAGGAAGGCCTTGCCTGGTTGTTGGCCTATCCTTTTTGTTAAAAAAATTGCAGTTATTTATTCCCTCCCTTTCCCCTTCCCCCACCTCCGAAGGAAATAAGATCAGCAAGTGACCATGACAATAGTGTTACAAATATGTGAATATTGGACGGCATCTAATCTCTCTGAATATTCTATTATCCTCCTCTCAAATACTCCATTTACAAACTGAAATGCTTAGAGGGAGGATCTCGGCACAATGGTAAGATGATGCAAATCTGAAGACATATTCACGAAGGAAAAAGTCCAAGAGAGGGGGCCAATCCATGGCCTAATAGCATGCTGTTTTATGTGCTTTCATACTTGGTTTATTTATTATGTTTTTGTCTTAGTTTAGTTTAATTGAACCAGGTTCAATTTAAGTTAGTCTAATTCTAAGTTTTAAGTTGGCAATTATTCTAATTCTAAGTTTTAAGTTAGCAATAGTTAGTTGCTTGGATCTACACTTCTTACATGCATGTGAGGAGGTTGTGTCTTGTAAGTGAAGTCAGCTAGGGGGTTTTGTACCTCTAATCAGACTTTGATTTGTTGGCCTATTGGCCTATTTAATAAAGCTATGTATGGGGGTCTCTTTCTTACCTCACAATTCTGAAAATTAAAGCTGCTGCTGTTGTTTGTCTTCTGCAACTAGAAGATTGCCTTGTGTTTGATCAAGGTTGAAGGGGTTGGTGTGTGATCCAATTAACAGTTTAATGGTTTTAGTTCAGAATTCTTGGTTTAAGGCTTAAGATTTCATGGTCTCAAGGCTTCCTAGTGAAAATTTCAGCCATTTAATGAGAAATAAAAGAGAACATGATTTCCGAAGCTTAGCAAAAAAACAGTCCAAATAAAACAACTTGGATTGATGAGTAACATTACTGAAGTTTAGGATTGTTAAAAGATTCAGTTTATGAATTCTATAAATATAGATGTAGTGGCCTAGGACCTCAGACATGAATTTATGAGTAATATTATTGAAGTTTTCTTCAAGTACTGTGTATTTAGTTCTGGTTCTGTGCTTGCACACCACACTCGTGGATTCTAAGCCTACAAATTGATTGGATTCCTAATCTAGTTTGCTGTCCTGTCTTTAACCCATCTCTCTTTTTATAATATCTCAACTTCTTCTCTTGTGGTTTTATTCTTCTGTCTTGTTTCAAATTGATAATTGGTTAATGTCTTTAAGTCTGATTATTGGTTAAAATTCTGCAATATTCTGATTTCGATTTGCCTTTCTAGTTTTCTAGTTTCAATTTCTGTTATGAACTCCAAGTTATAGTAAATGGTCTAGTTTTCCTAGGTCAACTCAACCTTCTAACTTAACTTTCAAAAGCTATTTCATTTGATGTTTTGAATACCCTTTTACTGCTAAATGTTCAACTCAAATCCCTAATCGATTTCCTATTTGAATTCTCACAACTTGGGTGTCCTAGTTGAGCTATCAAGTGATTCATTGGTATGATATCTAATCCAACTTTTTTAATTTTGCAAGGACAATGAACTCTACAAAACCTATGTGTTCTTGTGGACAAGGTGAAATGGTATTGAAGCAAGCGTAGACTCAACGAAACTATGGTAGATGGTTCTATAAATGCCCTGCAAATGAGGATCATCCAAATTCCTTCATGTGGGTGAGCTACTACAAGCCCGACGAATCTGCATCATCCACTCCTGATCGTGATATTGCCCATGCTTGTGCACCAAGATATCAAGCACATTGAGACGTTAGTCAAAATTATGTGGTGTGCCATATTAGGAAAATGGATTTAATAGTTGTATGGGGTATATGTGTTTCAGTTGCAATTATGTATCTTTTATTTCGGGGTTAAACTTCTTTTGTATTATTGAAGTTGAAAACATTACCCCCCTATCGAATTGTTCCTGGTTCATATCAGGGAACTGAGTCCTTGAATATTTTAGAATGGGATTTAGAGGAACAGTTCAGAGGCATAATTTTCTGGAAATAGTTAGATTTTGGATGATTGCATGTGGCTTATTTTTAGATTTTAGATTTCTTAGTCATTGGGATTTAAGGTAGAGAAGTGTTTATTGGGATTTAAGGCCCAAATCTGGCCAAAAGTTCATGAAAACTATTGGGAAAACCAGGTAGGTAGGTAGGTAGCTATAGGCTATAGCTACAATTCACAGAGAATACTGATCGATGTGTAGTTTAATTTTGTGTTTTTTTTTTTTTGTGATTTTCCATATGATATATGTGTGTGTGTGTGTGTGTGTGTGTGTATTATAGAACCTATTTCAAGTGCCAGAAGATGAAGTGCAGAGCCAAGAAGCGAACGGAATGGTCTCCCTCTAACCTGTATGAGAAAATACGAATTATCTACCAAGGGAAGCACATCCATTGTAGCACTAATTCCACTACTCACCCTCAGGCAGAAGAAACTTCAGCTTCGAGGGTCAACAAGAAGTATGATTTGTACACACAGGTGTTTGGTGCTCCAAACAACACCAATTCCCATTTCAGGCCGGGCTTCTCACTTCCCTCAAACTAATAATTAACCCGGCCTTCAATAATAATATATATTGATAGATCATCATTGTGACCCTGATTGAGTGCAATTAGTTAGGTAGCTTGATCAGCTTCAGCAGCAGCAACAGAGGTTATTGAGGCTGCAGGAGGCTGAAGAGTTCTTAATTATCTAGCTAGATAGCTAGCTCACCAAAATTTGGCATTGTACGTCAAGCAGTATTATGCATTAATCTGCATATTCTCTTCCTAGATCTCTGCATTTTATATAATGATGTCTTAATTTCCATTTGATTAGAATTTCAAGTTATTGGAACCGATGTGGTACTATTACCTCGATCTATAACTCTCAATTCAACCATCTATCTCAACAAACTACAATCAAATGTATCGATGTGTTTCAATGAACTTTTACCCAATCTGTATCCACCATAAAGGGGCCGGATCTAGATTGGATTTGGCTCAAGAACTAAATTTTTTTGGCAGATATGGCAGTGCACATAACAACCTAAGAGATACTAGTGAAGTGGAGCGTTTGGTGCTACTGTTTTGTCTGTTCTCATCATATAGGATCTACAGGAATTATCAGCCACTGCACTGACACCACAACAATAGCTAAGCAATCACAAATTCAAGTTAACATACATTAGAAGTAGATTTCCACCCGAATTAGAAATACTGCTACTCTATTAATATCCATTCAAAATCACATTCACTGGAAGCATCAGAAAAAAACACATCCACTGGAAATACATTACCCATCTGTTTGGTTGTTTTTCAAGCAAAAGAGTACATTCATACACTGTTCAATACAAACCCAAATTACAATGTACTTCAAAACAAGCTATTCCATTTTTCATAACACTATTCTTCATTGTCCAAGCTTTCTGGAAACGGTCTCCATGCTGCAACAATGAATACCAAAAAATAATCAAAAATTGAGAAAGTTATAATCATAGTCATTAGATTAAAATTTAAAATATAATTTAGCAACTTATTATCAATGTCACAGTTTCACCTGTTTCTTGTCTTGGAGATAGATCAACTTGAGCTGCTGTTGTTGAACCCTGCGAAGAACCTATTGCCTACACAATGCAAAAAGTGCAAAATGAAATTAATATTAAAAAGCAAGTTAGTATCACACATTTTTATTAAATATAGATTTATTTGATTATACCAATAAAAGTGATCTGAAAGGCCGGTTCTCCGTATATTGAGATACACCACGAACATCTGATGTAGCAAGGCTTTGAGATGGTTCTTCTAGTGTTTCCATGCTAACAAAGGTTTGGCTTCTAACTGTTTTATTAGATTTCTTCTGCTTCCCCGTAGTTTCAATGAAGGCCTTATGTCTTTTGCCACCACCTTTTCTACCTTCTTTTCTTTTTAGCACTAAATCTGTGTAAGCTTCAGAGCATTGAACTGAGTCTTCTGTAGTAGGACATGTTATAGTCAGTGTTGCAAGCTCTTTACCCAAAATATCAGCATTAATGTTGGCCATCTCAAAACCAGCGTCTGTATTAGCTGCTTGGTTTACTAGCTTAACATATTTAGGCATAAAATGCCTAAAACGCTGTGTGCGACTCAGCTGGACATCTTCCATCACTTCTTTCCCCTTACTGTCCTCCACCAAAATGTCTTTTGCTGCTCGTGTCCATCTCCTCAAAATATATTTTTCAGGAATACACTTTATCTCGAGCACATCTAAAACTTTCAAGACATGGCAACATAAGATGCCATATGTCTCAAATTTCCTGCAGCTACATTCTAAAACCTGCTCATGTATCTTGTACAAGACTGCATGTTCTCCTTCCATAAGGTCACCTTCCTCATCAACCATTCCAACAATGTACTAGTGGAAGACATCATTTACAGTACGATCTTTTACAGAGCAAGCAAGAAACATGTCATGCTCCCTCCTAAATTCATTAAATATGTAAGGGGTATAAACTTTTCCTGCTTGTCTCAGCACTGGTGCGTTGCAACCCATGGTCCTAGGAAGTGTATTTCTTGCTTCAAACTCAGCCTTCAATTCATTAGCACGTTTATCCTCCACAACCCTTTCAAATTGCTTAAAAAACCATACAAGATCCAATGTGGGTTTCAAATAATCTTTCAAATCACTATTAATACTTTCACTGAGTTGTGTGCTCCTCACCCCAAGTGTGAAAGTGTATTTCATATAACAACGTGCCCATTTATGTTTAATACTATAAATCCGAGCTAACCATGAATTATTCTCAAGTTGGTAATCATCCAACAAAATTTTCCATGCATTCTCAAATTCCTCTTCATTTTCATATTTGAATATGCATTTATTCAAATCCTTAAGAAATGATGATCCATGCTTCATCAAATTACCAAGATGTTTTATCCCATTCTGCATTATATGCCAGGTAGATAATCCATGCCATGTTTCAGGTAAAACCTCACCTATTGCCCTTGCCATTGCAGCATCTTGATCAGTAAAAATGGTTTTGGGCTTCTTCTGTCCATGAGTCTCCAAGAATGTCTCAAACAACCATTTGAAGGAAGGAATTGTCTCATCATACAGTAGTGCAACTCCGAATATGGTCACACCCCTATGATGGTTGAATCCTGCAAAAATTCCAAAAGGCCTGTACTCCTTGTTTGTGCAAAACGTAGTGTCAAAGATAACAACATCACCAAATAGTGCATAGTCAATGAGCATCCTCGGATCTACCCAAAATATGTTTGTTATCTGTTCTCCATTATCCAGTTGCAAAGAGTATGTAAATGATGGGTTGTTCCTTGTCTGGTCTTCAAAATATGCTAGCAAACTCCCAGCTTCACCGAAGGCTAGATCACGCTGACGTTTGGTTCGAAGGTAATTATTAAGATCTACCCTGGTGCAACCTAGGTTTTCGCTACCACCTACTTGCATGCCCATCAAATCAAAAGTGGCTTTGGGCCTGATACCGGAATCATCAGCCAAATCTATTTCATGGGCAACTATATTTGAGATTTGGCGTTGAGATCGCATCATATGAACAGTTGCTGGTGTATGCAAATCATGGTTGTGGTCATCAAAAAAATCTTTACATTCATATTGACCATCTTTCAACCTAGATATACACAATCTTGCAAGACAATCAGTTCTGGTTTCTGCACGAGGTTCCTTCGTGAGCATTTCTCTCTTTTCCTTTTTTCGATGTCCATGTTTATTACATACAAATCTCCTCTGTTTAATGATTGTCGGATCTTCCTTGCTCCTATGTGCATGATCTCTCCTAATACTAAAACCAACCTTTCTACTATATTGATTATAAAACTCATATGCAACATTTTCAGATTCGAAAGTGTTGCGGGTGAAAACCTCCGATGCCCGGTTCGCCCAAGGATGAGCCTGCAAAAACCAAGCGATGAGCACAAGAGAGCCGGTGTGGCTCCGGCCTAGGACTCTCTGATGCTCAAGTCAGGTCTCCAAGGCAACAGCGTAACTGCGTAGTAAAAGCAAGATGAGGAATGGTACTTCATACCTGGGTATTTATAGAGTGAGGAGGAGATGAGGCGGTTGGGAGAGTCCAGTATGGTAGGAGTCCTTCTTTCGGAAGGTTCTCTCTCGTAGAGCGGAGTGGAGAGCTATTTTTGGGGTCGGACTCTTATTAAGGTAAGAGTCCATGTAGAGTGTGATTCCGTGTTGCACTGGGATCATGGCTTGATCCCTATCCCGTGATTCTCAGGATGCGCTGACGTGGCCAAGAGATCCCCGGTAGGGCGTTATGGCGGCTTCAGAGGAGGAGGGCTCGGCCTCGAAGGTCGGCTTAGGAGGGCGGCCTGATAGGTCGGCCTTGGCCGTCACCTCAACCTGGGAGGTCGGCCTTGGCCGTCACCTCGGCCTGGGAGGTCGGCCCAAGAGGTCTGTCTCGGCAGTAAGCTCTGCCAGGAGTTTATGGTTGACCTGTATAAGCTCGGCCTCAGCCACCGGCTAGCTTGCGCGAGTCTGGCTCTGTCAAGTGACTTAAAGTGGAGATGGGGTCAGCCCGATTTCCTACTCGGCCCAACTCGGTTCTCGGACTGAAGTCGGGTCGGCCCTGTGGCAGCCTCTGATAGGTGGGATGTTTTATGCCTCATCACAGGCCCCCCCACTCATCAGGGGTCGGCTCGGCACTGATGAGTGAAATTTCCTGATCTACTTGTCTGGAAGAGTTTTTGTGGTCGAGCCGAGCTTATTTTTTACCACGGATTTGACATTGCACGGTCTGACGGTTGGGTGTCAGTGCCACGTCAGCGGAGTCAATATGGTAGGCTCGGGAATTCGAAACGTCCTTTGATCTGGGCCGTTGAATTATGCTGAGTTCTGCTCGGCCGTTGGATTAGTTCAAGCCAAGAATTATAAATAGGCGACTCCTAACTATTCATTCTTCTTGCTCTAAATTATTGACTCCTCGGCAAGCTCGAATTCTTGACTCTGTAGCGCTCGGCGTTCTTGGTTCGTGATCGGCTCGGCCTTTGCTTCGTCGCTCGGCTCACCCTCGACTCTTCTTCAACCGATGAAGTCTTCTCGCCCGATGTATGTCGGTAGGTAGTAGTCTCATGGCGGAACATTGCCGGGCGGCAGAGGGCGCTAGTCCGAGCCGAGAGCTCCCTGCTCGTTCTCCACCATAGACTTGTTGGGCTCGACTTCGGATGAGCCCGATGTAGTAGAGCCTCGTCAGGCCGAGGTGGCCAAACCTCCGTTGCTCTTGGAGTTCTACCACGTGGCCCAGCCAATTGCCACGGACCGACCCGAGAACTCTGGGTCGTCCTCATCCGAGGAGGAGTCAAGTGAGGGAGATTCGTTCGCAGTGGGGGTTGGCTCGGTCAGCTCGTCCGCTGACACCCCTAAGCTCGAAGAAGGGAGTGTCGACACCGTTTCGAGCACGATCATGGATGCCGACCTCGACTATCTAAGGATGACCTACGCCATCCCCGAGGACATCCAGCTCCGAGCTCCTAACCCAAGGGAGATGGCCTGCTACATCAGGCCCGGCGAGGTGGCTTTGTACGAGCTGCCCTTCAAGTATGCGTTCAGGCTCCCCATCCTCGGCCTGGTGGACCAAATCTTGGACTACTTCCATCTATCCCCAGGTCAGCTGGTGTCGAACTCTTGGCTGGCCGTGTACGGCTTCTACGCCCTATTTTGCCAGATGGGCCGAGGCGCAAGCGTAGCGCTCTTCTCTCGGCTCTTCTTCTTGAAGAAGTCTCCAGAAAAGGGGTGGTATTATTTCAACCGTCGATCTGGGAAGAGTGCATCCCTGGGTGGCCATAAGTTTTTGGTCGGCACGCCGAGCTTCAATAAGCAGTGGAAGCCTCGCTTCTTCTTTGCCTCGATCCCGAACAGCCCTCTCCGAGCCGAGTGGAAGGAGATCCATTTGAATTATGTCAATAGGGTACTACCCCTGACCGAGAACGAGATGACCTCGCTCGACCTGATCCTCCAGCGTCCGCCCTTCGATGTCCTCCAGCTTCAGGACGAGGGGTTTCTTTAGAGGTGGCATATGACCCCTGGTAGGAGCCTGAGCCGAGCCCGTCTCTGTTGTCCGAGCTGACACCTTTACTTAGTCTTCTTTTCTTTTTCGACTTATTTTTTATGTTCTCGATTTCTCTTGCAGTGGTTGGCCACATTCCCCTATGGATACGGCTCGGCTAAGGGCCGAGACCCTCGAGACCGAAGGAAGAAGAATCAGAGAAGAAGTTCGGGTGAGTCCTCCAAGGCCCCCAAAGGCAAGCAGTGATGCCGGCCCGTCAGGACGCGTGGTTGGCCTTGAGGCCGAGAAGAGTACGGACCACGAGGTCTCCGAGGAAGGGGAAAGGCCGAAGGGCGAGAGGGCCCGCCGAAAGACACCAAGCGTCGAAGCTCTCGGTCGTCGGACGAGTGGTGGTCTTCCGCCCGTGGCTTCACCCCCAACATCTCCCGATACGTCTTGGGAGGGCCTCGGCCGCCAACGTTCTGTGAGGCCGACCTGGCGCCTCTTCCCAGGGGACTCGACATTGACGTCGGCCGCACACGCCAAGGAATGGCTGGATGCAGGTCGGCTTCCAACCGATAGGGAGAAGCTCGAGGCGCTGTGTCGACCCCGAGCTCCTCTCCACCCTGTTTCAGGATTTCAACATGGTAAGTTTCTGGTCGGCTCTTGTGATTAGATCGATCTGTTTAGTCTGTCTTGACTTTTGTTCTCATGCTTTTTGTAGGGCTTCGCCAAGGCGGTGGAGACCATGCTTCGCTTGAGCGGCTCCCGACCGAGAACCACTCCTTGGCGCCCGGTGCAAGAAAGCCTACCAGATGCCCAGGATGCCGTTCGAGGCGTCGGGAGACCCAAGAGAGGCTTACTCGCCTCCGAGGCCGAAGTGGAGAGCTCTTAGGCCGAGGTGATCGGCGAAGGAGAAGGTCCGGCTCTGTAGGCTCGGCTTGCCGAGACGAGGGAGAAGGCCAAGGAAGACCTGGCCATGGCTCGGGGACGAGACGATCAGCGACTATCTCCAATCAGAGGAATACGCTGATGTGTGTCATGAGATCAGGAAGCCTCCCTACGCCGAAGGTTTTGAGGCAGGCCGGGCTGAGCTCTTGGCCGAGATCAAGGCGATCTACCCCAATCTCAATCTCTCCCGTTTTGATGATGACGCGACTACCTTTACCGGGGAGTTGGGAGATGAGGAGGGAGCCGAGGTCACCCAGGCTCTGCCCCTTGAGGAACCTACTCAGGCCGACGTCCTCCCTCTTGACGCTGGACCAAAAGACCCCCCTGCCGAGCCTACTGCCGTGGATACCACCGAGGTTGCCTCCAAGTCCAACGCCGAGGAGATCGAGATGTAAAAATTTTGTTTATTGTTTTTTTTTTTTTTTTTTTTTTGGGGCCGAACTGCCCATCTTGTAACCGTGCCGAGCAGTCTGCTTATAATGAATGAAAAAATCTATTTTTGCCAGAATTTGTCCAAGTGTTTTAGCTCAGCGCTCTTAACCTTCTCTTCCTTGTGTACGTTATTCTATTTGAGGTTGTGGCCCAACTGCCGAGTCGTTCCGCTAGCCGAGCTTAGGAACTTATCTCTTTTTTACCCATGCTTCACGTGGTCGGCGGCTCGGCCATGCCATGCCTGAGGTCAATGTGATCCTCGCTTTGGTTGGTTAATTCGCCATTCCCATTGGTCCGATTGGACAGGCTATCATATAAGTGGACGTGTGGCCGAGCAGTCTTCCTGGCCGTGTGTAATGCCTTGGCTAAGTTTCAAGCTTTGTTAGGCTCGGCCAAAGGGGGAGTTTGCTCTTGAGAGGTCGGCCAGGTCTATGAGGACCGGTCTTATGACTTGGTTGCCGACCTATGAGGGTCGGTCTTCGAGGTCGGCCAGGTCTATGAGGACTGGTCTTACGACTTGGTTGCCGACCTATGAGGGTCGGTCTTTGAGGTCGGCCAGGTCTATGAGGACTGGTCTTACGACTTGGCTGCCGAACTATGAGGGTCGGTCTTCGAGGTCGGCCAGGTCTATAAGGACCGGTCTTACGACTTGGTTGCCGACCTATGATGGTCGGTCTTCGAGGTCGGCCAGGTCTATGAGGACTGGTCTTACGACTTGGCTGCCGACCTATGCTGGTCGGTCTTCGAGGTCGGCCAGGTCTATGAGGACTGGTCTTACGACTTTGATTTAAGAGCTTGCAAATACGTTAAGTGATGGAGAAAGACTTTATTTAATTGAATCAAATGTCGGAGCTGAAGCCGAATACAAGCATGCTCAGTTATTGAAAAAACTTCTTCAAATTTTTTTATGTTCCAAGGTCTCGGTACCTTCTTGCCCCTCGGAGTCTGCAAGCGATACGTGCCTGGGCGAATTTGCTTGGAGACTATGTACGGGACTTCCCAATTTGGTGCTAACTTTCCTTGCTACCTCGGCTGGGATGCGCTGAGTTTTCTGAGGACAAGGTCCCCTTGACGGAAGTGCCGCTCTTTGACTCTTGAGTCATTGTACTTTGCCGTCCTCTATTGGTAAGCCGTGCTCCGGAGTAGGGCATTTTCTCGAACTTCATTAAGGAAGTCTAGGTTGGCTCTCAGTCCATCTTCATAGGTCTTCTCATCGAAGTTGAGCACTCGGTACGACGATGCCATAATTTTGACCGGGGTGAGGGCCTCGGTCCCATAAGCGAGGCGAAAAGGACTCTCCGCGGTTGGTGTTCTTACTGTCGTCCTATATGCCCATAGGATACTTGGGAGCTCTTCCACCCATCTCCCTTTGGCCTCGTCTAATCTTCTCTTAATGCCGGCGAATAATGTTCGGTTGGACACTTCTACTTGTCCATTTGCTTGCGGATGACCTACTGAGACGGGTCGAAAGTCAATGTAGAAGTGTTCGCAGAATTCTCGAAAGGTTGGGTTGTTAAATTGCGTGCCATTTTCTGTGATGAGCACTTTCGGTAGCCCGAATCGGTAGATGACCTTATCTCGGAAGAATTTCTCCATGTTCTTCTCGGTGATGGTTGCAAGGGGCTCAGCCTCGACCCACTTGGTGAAGTAATCGATCGCCACTACCACGTACTTTCTGTTTCCCGATGCCAGGGTGAAATCTCTGAGAATGTCCATTCCCCACATAGCGAAAGGGATTGGGCTCAACATTGAGGTCAACTTTGTTGCTGGTAGGCCTGGGATTGGTGCGAACAATTGACACTTCTCGCACGTCTTCACATACCTCATGGCCTCTTCTTGCATTCTTGGCCAATAGAATCCTTGCCGAAGTATCTTGTATGCTAGAGCTCGGCCACCCATGTGACTCCCGCATATTCCCTTATGCACCTCGGCCAAGGCATACTCGGCTCCTTTCGGTCCAAGGCATCGGAGAAGAGGGGCCGAGATTGCTCTTTTGTAGAACACTCCGTCGATCATGGTGTACTTGGCAGCTCAGATCTTGACCTTTCTTGCTTCGTCTCTATTCTCCGGGAGCAGGTTATTCTCCGAGTAGTTGACAATGGGGTCCAACCAAGTCGGCCCGTCCTCTTCAATGTGCTTTATGCTTTCTTCTTGTAAAGAGGGCTTCTCCAAGATTTCTATGTATACTGATCGGCTCAGATATTGGAGGTCGGCCTCGGCCAACCTGGACAAGGAGTCGGCCGTGACATTCTCTTTTCTCGGTATTCGAGTCATCTCAAAGTGCTCAAGTTCAGAAATTAGATCTCGGGCTCGGCTCAGGTAAGCTATCATCCTTTCGTCTTTCGCCTCATAGTCTCCATTGACTTGGTTGACCACAAGTTGAGAGTCTCCTCGCACCTTCAACCGCTTTATGCCCATTGCTTTGCTGACTCGAAGTCCAGCTAGGAGGGCTTCATACTCAGCCTCGTTGTTCGAGGCAGGAAACTTGAACCTCAGGGCATATTGGATCAGAAACCCTTCGGGCCTTACCAGTATCAGGCCAGCCCCGCTTCCTCCGGAGTTGCTTGAGCCGTCGACATTCATGGTCCAAGTCGGGTCGGCTGTAGCCCCGACCTCTTCTACTGTCTTTTCTTCCCCGACCTTAAGGTCGGGCCCTGTGCATCGGAAAAGGCTCTGAAGCTTGGTATCTTTCGACGGGCTCCTCTCGATAAGCTCATCCCGCTGATCCTCGGGTAGGTGTTCGACGCACATTGCCATTCCTCGGACATTACCTTTGTTTTGCTTGACAAAAGTAGTATAGCACTCCCGTGCCTTCTTCTGGTCGCCTCGGACCTCGCCGACACCATTCTCGGTGGGGAACTTCATCTTCAAGTGTGTCGGGGAGATGATAGCTTGAAGAGCGGTCAATGAAGGACGGCCGAGTATGGCGTTGAAAGCCACTATCGACCGTACCACCATGAATTTGACTTGGATCGTCGCCTGGCATGGAGCTTGCCCAATCGTGACAACCAGGTCGATTGAGCCCTTGATGGTCGCGGCAGCTCCCGAGAACCCGTGAAGTGAGGTGCCTTCTGGCTTGAGCGCTTCATCGCCGAAGCCAAATTGTCAGTACGCTTCTAGTGACATAAGGTCCACGGATGCGCCGGTATCGACCAATACACGGTGGATGGGTCTCTTCGTAATTTCTACCTGCACCACTAAAGCGTCATCATGAGGTAAACTTATACCTTCGAGGTCGGCCTCGATGAAGGAGATCGTCGCCGCTGGCTTGAGTTTCTTGGTGGGCATCTCGGCAACTCCAATGAACTGCGTGTTTGCCTTAGCCTTTCGAGTAGTCTCTTATCCGGGCCCTCCGAGGATAGTGTATATGGGGGCTCCCTTGTCACTACTCGGCCCAGACCCGTCCTCCTTCTCAGCTCAGACTTTATCTTCCTCTCGTTCGACTCGCCTATTTTTGGGCCTCGGCTCGGCTCTTCTTTGATCCCGTTCTTCAGGCCACTGACCCCCACGATCTTCTCGGCCTCCTTTGACATATCGCTTTAAATGGCCCGCTTTTATCAGCTCTTCGATTTCTCTTTTTAGCTGATAGCAATCCTCGGTGTCGTGATCGGTGTCCTTGTGGAACTGACAATATTTGTTGGGATTCCGAGATGACCCCGCTTGCATCGGTCGGGGTCGGCGGATGTACCCCCCGTCCTGTATTTGCATCAAGATCTCCTTGCGCGAGGTATTCAGTGGAGTGTAGTCGGGGCTCCGAGCTCGATCCGACCTGTCAGCTCGGTGATCCGTCCTAGGCCGTTTGTCTTCCCTACGGTCGTCTGTTGTCGGCCTTTTCTTGTCGGGTCGGCCTTCGTTTCCCTTCCGGGCCTGGAGGACCTCAGCCATATTTGCAAATTCATTGCATCTCTCTAAGAGCTCGGCCAGGTTTCTGGTCGGCTTCCTGGCCAAGTCCTTGATGAGGTCCATGTCGGCAAGCCCGTTGCTCATAGCAGTATGGGCCGTGGCCTCATCCAAATCCTTGATGTCTAAGGATTCCTTGTTGAAGCGGGAGACAAATGCTCGGATCGACTCATCAGGCCTTTGCTTCACGCTGAGGAGGTTGACCGTTGTCTTCTTGTGTTTCATACTACTCTGGAAGCGCGTGACGAATGCTCGACAGAGTTGATCGAAGCTTGTTATAGAGTTCGGCGGCAACCAGGAGAACCATGAGGTTACCGCCCCCTTGGGGGATGCAGGGAAGGCTAGACAAGAAATGATCTCGGTTCCTCCGTACATGGTCATCATCGCGTTAAAATAGTTGATGTGATCTGTCGGGTCGATCATCCCGTCATATCGGTCTAACGGGGGAGGTTTGAACCCTTTTGGTAGCGGCGCGGTCATGATCTCAGGAGGATATGGGTGACGCCCGACCAACGAGTAGGCGTCCGAGGTCGCTTGTTTCTTCAACCCCTCCACTTGCTCCGCCAAGTCTCATAGCTGCCTCTCCAGCTCAGTTTCAGGTGCTCGGCCAATCGGCTTCTCGGCCCGGGGTCGGTAGGGTCGGTCGTCCCGTTGTGGTCGGCCATTCTGGTCAGCTCGGTCCACACCATCCTTCCTCGTTCTTCTTTCCTCCTGAAAGTTAGACCCACGGGGGCTCCCCTGTTGTTCTCGGGGAGGCGAGCTTTGACGCCGGGGGGTATGACGAGATCCTTCTTGTCTCACCGCGCGCCTTTCAATCGGCTCTTTCCTTTGTTCTCGGACTCTCCTCGACTGTTCGTCCTCTCCGAGCCGTCCAAAAAATACCGACCTCCTTGCTATCGAGCCGGCTGGTTCAATTTCCTACCCTATTCGCGGGCTTTGGCGACGCTCTTGCTCATCCCGCCGAGGGCCTCTACTAGGGCGCGGAGGTGGAGTCTTCTGACGAGACGGGTGTGAGGACGCGGCTCGGCTCGGCTCGGCCCTACGCCGACCACCATTTTGTTGTAAGTTTCTCCCTGCGCGGACCTGAGCTGGAGGGGGCATGATCAGTGGTTGGCCCATCAGCCCGCCTCTGGCCATCTGGTTCATGAAGGTGCGCAGCATCTCGTTGGTGTGGAGCATCTGCAACTGCAAGTCCATAACCCTCTGGTGGGGGAATTGTGCCCGTGATGGGCTGCGCACCCCCTGCCCGAGGGGGTCTTGACGGTCTTCTGTTTATCCCCTGTCGAGAGGCTTCTGGGGGCGGTGATCTCCTCGTCTACCCAATGGGTTGCGGCTCGTCCGTGCCGGAAGTCGAGCCATGCTTCCCTGACCTCGTGTGCACCATTATTATTGCTCTTGAAATTGGTAGAAACGATGATGCCGGCTGATGTCGTTCCCACAGACGGCGCCAAATCTGTTGTGGGTGAAAACCTCCGATGCCCAGTTCGCCCACGGATGAGCCTGCAAAACCCAAGCGATGAGCACAAGAGAGTCTGTGTGGCTCCAGCCTAGGACTCTCCGATGCTCAAGTCAGGTCTCCAAGGCAACAGCGTAACTGCGTAGTAAAAAGCAAGATGAGGAATGGTACTCCATACCTGGGTATTTATAGAGTGAGGAGGAGATGAGGCGGTTGGGAGAGTCCTAGTATGGTAGGAGTCCTTCTTTCGAAAGGTTCTCTCGCATAGAGCGGAGTGGAGAGCTATTTTTGGGGTCGGACTCTTATTAAGGTAAGAGTCCATGTAGAGTGCAATTCCGTGTTGCACTGGGATCGTGGCTTGATCCCTATCCCGTGATTCTCGGGATGCACTGACGTGGCCAGGAGATCCCCGGTGGGGCGTTATGGCGGCTTCAGAGGAGGAGGGCTCGGCCTCGGAGGTCGGCTTAGGAGGGCGGCCTGATAGGTCGGCCTTGGCCGTCACCTCAGCCTGGGAGGTCGGCCTTGGCCGTCACCTCGGCCTGGGAGGTCGGCCCGAGAGGTCTGTCTCGACAGTAAACTTGGCCAGGAGTTTATGGCTGACCTGTATGAGCTCGGCCTCAGTCACCGGCTAGCTTGCGCGTGTCTGGCTCTGTCAAGTGACTTATAGTGGAGATGGGGTCGATCCGGTTTCCTGCTCGGCCCTGTGGCAGCCTCTGATAGGTGGGGTGTTTTATGCCTCATCAGAAAGTCATGCCAATCTGAGGTCTGTCCTGGACAGACACATCTTCAACACTATTATCAACCGGTAAAAGCACTGGGTTGGACATAGGACCTACTGCAATTCATAGACATGTGAAACAAGAGTAACTACACATCAAAATTATAAGGATGATAGGTACAAACATATGCTTACAAAATTATAAGGATGATAGGTACAAACATATCCTATCCAAAAGTAATGTGTATATTTTTTTTTGTTTACAGGCGACTCTCAACCTAGAGCCCATCTTGAAACAACATCTCTGCTATAAAAAGCAAGTTAGTTGGCAGACCTGAAACTTTCCATTTCCCCATACTTGCTGCCCATAGTTTATTATATCAAACAGTTGCTTTAATTTGGATTTCGGTTTCTTCAATTTGTCTAATCCATAATAATAGCTTATGAGAACAGACAGAAACTGCACTTGACCTTATCCAAAAGGGGATCCCATTTCATGGGGAGGTTTCTTTAAACTTGATTCAAGCTGGTGTTTGGGTACAAACTCATTAATTTAAGGGGTTGTCCTTCTTAAACCATTTTTTGTTTCCCCTCTTATCCCAATTTCTAACTTATTCATTAGTTAGGAATTAGGAATCTGCACGTTTTTTTTTTCATGGGGAGGTGGGGGGAGGTTGTTAACCTGCTCGAAACCAAAATAAGATGAAATCCTAGTCACAACCAAAATTTATAAAAAAATAAAAATTTAAACAGAAAGGGGAAAACAATAGCCAGTTTGTCCAATTATGGAACAATAAGATGAAATCCTGGTCACAACCAAAATTTATTAAAAAAAAAAAAAAACATGACTTTGGTACTGAACTGCGGGAGGGAGAGAGAAGGAACCAGCGGAGAGGAGAGAAAGACTGCACAAAGAGAGAATGAAAAAGATCGTACAGAGAGGAAGATGGTTCGATAGATTATTATTTTTGATAATAAGCAACATCTAAAGCCATTTTGGGAAACCAGTGTCATAAGAGGTGAGTTTCCAAATATGAAACTATTCATATACACAGGCTTCCAAAGTCGAGCCACCTTCCTACAATTGTGAGAAGCAACTAAAAGAATTAAGCATTCCCAACTTCCAGAGTTGGTTGGTTGTCCAAACCTTTTCACTATAAATAAGTCTGTTTTATGTGTGTGTGTGAATGTTTTTTTTAGGGGGGGGGGGGGGTGGAGTTCTTTATAAGTAGGTCCTGGTTGACTCATATAAAGTACCACCCAAGCAATTGCAGATTACCGGGGCACTATAGGATGGTTGCACAATTTATGTATACCACGCCTTAAAATCTCAATTCAAAGCAAGATCCCCAGAAAATGTTTTCTAGGTGTGGAGATATTAGTGGTCTAAGAGTAAGATCTAGAGCAATTGCAATTACTAATGTCAGTCCAAAGTGAAACAAAAAATAATACCTCAGCAATGGAATACTCAGCAGTTGCATACATGTGAAGAAAACAACAGAGTAATGCAGAAGAAAAACCATGGCTACACTGATAGCCAATGTCATTAGAACACCACAATATTCAGTTTTGATTATACTAATTGCCTTAATTTTAAAAATGATACAGAAAGGGCATTTTCTTAAACCAAAATGAGCTAATTTCTGGCCAAAATGAGCAAAACGAGCAAATATTTGGTGAAATCAAGAGTAACAGAGAAAAAACTCAAAATACCTGCGAGCCTCCACTGTTCCTCCTTCGACTCAGGTAAGCGTTAGGTCCCGTACTCTCTCTTTCTCCGTTGTGTTCGTTTGCAAACCCTAGTACCGGAGCCAATAGGTCATCAAGATCAGAGGATCTAGAAGACGAATGTAGCAAAAAAAACTCAGAGCAATGGCTCACCAAAATCAGAAAGGATGAGAGGGAGGATGTCACCGTCGCAGTAGCAGCCGAAAAGCAGCAAGAGCAGCAGTAGCAGGGTGAGAGAGAGGATGTCGCCGTCGTCGTCGCTGGTTTGTGAGAGATTTGCTCACGGCCTTCCTTCACTGGTTTGTGAGAGAGAGCGAATGTCGCCGTCGTCGTCACCATCGTAGTAGCAGCTAGAAAGCAACAAGAGCAGCAGTAGCAGGGTGAGAGAGAGGATGTCGCCGTCGCCGTCGCTGGTTTGTGAGAGATTTGCTCACGGCCTTCCTTCGCTGGTTTGTGAGAGAGAGCGAATGTCGCCGTCACCGTCGCCGTAACCACTGAGGAGTTGTGAGAGGGATGAGTGAGAGAGATAGGGATTCAAGAGAGGTTCTGGGAAATGTTCGTTCGATCTGAAACCTGAGTGAAATGTGTTTAGTTTGATGGGAGATAAGTTTGGTTTGGTTTGGTTTGGTTTGAACCGGTCATATGGGGTTGGTTTGAGGTTTAAAGTGGTTCAAATAGATGTAATTAGGATTTCAAAAAATTTTGAATTTTTTAAATAACCACCGTTGGATGGTTGTCAGGACACGTGGCACGCTAGGAACGCACAGAAGTAGGATGGAAGTAGAGCAGAGGAAGTAGAGGATGTGGATCCGGATGGCCACAGGGCCACAACGTCGGTTTTTGGTGAAATTGGACGGAGGTACCCTTGCCCCATCCAAATCACTGTTCACTCTCACCCTTAAAATGTCTTAATTACCTTCCCTATTTACAAGATTTCTATAATACTCCCCTCCAATGCTTGAAACAGCACATGGATGTTAGAGGGAATCCTCCCCTGTAAAAAAATTGTCACATTCCTATTAATGATATATATATATTTTCTACTTCAACTTTAAATGTATCTATTAAAAATAAATTAAAATTATCAAACTATATATTTCATGATTTTAGTGTTCAAATATTTATTTAATGTGTTTTTCATTCTAACATCCATATAGTCATCATCAATCCAAGAAGATATGGTATTTGATGTATATGATGTGGATTGATCAATTTAATTAAAGCACATATTCTATCATAGTAATTTAGCGTAAGTATGTACTAGAATGATTTGATGTTTCAATTAGTCTAGTAATTCAGTGATAAATTTTAGATATTATGTACCATATGATTGGGGGTGTTTGTATGGATGTTAAAGTTAAGGAAAAAGAATGCTACCTGATCATGTGACCCGTGTGTCTCTTGTGCCTAGACATAGAAACGTGTGAAAATCTCACTCAGGGGCTATGCTTGCACGCACATACACGTGTAGGCCCTAGAGGCCCAGACAATGATCTCCTTTCCCTAAAATTACCTATAGAGATTAAAGATTGGGAAAAAGATGAACTCCATCCAGTGGTATTGTTGCCTACGTTAGAACTCCCATGAGTCTATCTCTCTCCTCCCCCATATGAAAAGACACATCTAACCCCTTGGTTTGAGGAGAAGAGAGACAGACACATGGGAGTGTTGGCTCCCAGGCAGAAAACTACTTCCCTTAAAGATAATATGACATTAATAATTATACAATATGTTATTATTATTATTATTATTTAATTGGTAAAGTTGTTAGTTCATCCCAATATGCATTTAAGAGATTAAATTTTAAAAGAACAGAAAAAAATAGAGAAAATGTACCATTAGGAGGTAATATAAATATTTTAAAAAGTGAAAAAAAGGAATAAGTGAAAGTTTGGTTTATGTGAGAAATCAGATTCCAGATGGTAGTTTATTAGGTAAATAGAGGTTCATTTTAAGGGATTGATAAATTCTTCTTTTCTTATTGGACTGATTATGATTACCATTCATGATGTTATCTATCCATCATGACTTGAAAATAGTGACTTTAATTGATTCATGTGGTAAAAGACTCTACATCCATATCATTGGTTAAATTTCAACTTCAAGGAATGAACTTGGAGATGGAAAATGTTAACCTCACAGGATCAGCAAGGCTTATTGCTTTTAAGATATAGATATTAACGGTTCTAATGGAAGAGAACCGTTACAGTAAATCAATCCTTATCATGACTTCCATTTTTGTTCATTCCTTTCCCATCTTCCCATATTCTGAGCATACACATCCCATATATCACTCCCATCTTCCCATATTTTTTGTAATCAAATCCCTCAATCAAGGGACCTCTTCTTGTATTTAAATTCATCGTTTTTTATAATGAAAGACACTCAAGCATTTCAGCAAATTTCCATTTTTACAATAGAAAATCAGAGTGAAAGAATAGTACTACTGAGACCAGCTGCTCCAACAATATTGCTTTTAAGGTATAGAAAATCCAAAAGCAGCAACTGGTACAAGAACAGAAGAAGAAGAAGAAACTGATCATGAATAGATGTAATAGCAGATAGACCTCCCATGATTAGGCTTGATCAGATAACACTCAATTCAGATAGATTGATTATGTCCCAGATCTTTGAATTTCTGAATTACCACCGGGCTTCACACGGCGATTTGATCCGTAGTTCATGTGGGGTCAACTGTGAAACTGATGGAAATGAGATCGGATCAGGTCACAATGACATTTATTGTCATGAAAATTTGATGGAAGTTGGACCTTTGACTTTGGGTCTTCCAGGATGAGATTATTGGGCCCACACAAATATGGATTTATTTATTTATTTATTTATTTATTTTGTTTTTTTTTTTATAAAAACACTAATTTGGACTATGGAGTCGTTGCATCTTCCAATTCTTTTTTTTCTTTTTTATCAAACGACCTTATGTTGTGTTGCAAGTTTTTTTTTTTTTTTTGGTAGATGATGTGTTCCAAGTTTTGCAACATGCATGTTGGAGCCTGGAGGAGTACGTACTTACGGATTTTTATCTAAACTTGTTCTATATTTATGAAAAAAAAAAAAAATTTGCTGTCAAGCTACGTGGAGTCAATGCCTAACATAGGAAGAGAGAAATGAAAATTTTTACCCCAATTGAATGCACCTATGTGTTCGTATTGGCCCCCATTGGTGCAGGGGTCATGTAGTCGGACAACGAACCCCACTCCCATTTATCAAATAAAGTACTTTTTTTTCAATTTTTTTAATAAAATATTTTTTTTGTGATATCAAAATAAAACATTATCAAAATAAAACTAAAATATTATGAAAATAAGAATATAGTTACAACATCCTCAACAAGTTAACTTTGTTGATGTCTCGTAACCCTAACGGCTGCCTTACTTGCTATTGAAACTATTTATTAAAATAAGTTTTTGCGTCTCCTTTTTCCTTGTTTTAAAAAATTGTCACATTACCTTTTAAAGAAATTCTTTTGGTTTTTTATTCAATTTCACCTTTAAATATATTTCTTAAGTATAAATTAAAAGGAGAATTGTTTTCTGTTGGGGGAGTGTACAGCCCACACCCTCACACAAGGGGGAAGGGGGAATGACAGCCATGTCCCCATGAAAAGAGGGAATCATCACCCACCTGATGCTTCCACGTGCGAGCAGGGCCCACATCCCCCACCCCCCCCCCCCCCCACTGGAAACACTTATCTGACTATGTATTTAGTAATTGTCAATGTTATGTTATTCTTTAATTTAATATTTGTTTAATTTTCTACCATTTTTTGAGAAACCTTAAACTTTAGTCTATGAAACATTAAAAACTTGAACCTAAAATCTATCTAAACCTCCTCTTCAAATGGTTGAATTTTATGTGTGAATGGAGACTTTAAACAAAAAAAACAGTGCTGAAAAAGTTGTCTACGCTCTAGTCCAATCACTTGTTTAAAAAAAATAAGGGAAGTAGTTCTTTGTCCGGGAGTGTTGCGGGTCTATCTCTCTCCTCCTCAAAATAAGGGGGCAGAGATGTCTTTTTATATGGGAAGGAGAGAAATAGACTCATGGGAGTGCTGGCATAGGCCATACTCCTCGACAGAAAACTTTTTCCCAAAAAATAATATTTAAAATAAAAAGTTACCTGCTTGTGTGTCTTGCGAGGTAATCACACCCAAACACATAACCGCCTTGGAGCACCCTGAAGAATCCACCTTACATGGAGCAAGGCGGTCTTTTCCCGGCCCCACCCCAAGGGAGTTCTGTATCTAAGCATGGTCACCACACTATACGGAGGACCGGGTACTGTTATTCCTGTCAAATAGTATTTATCTTTTAACCCCTTCCCAATGCCTAGATTCTATTTGACTTGTTCCAATTATGCGGTGAGAAATCTGACCCATTGAGAAAAAGATCAATTGTGTCCGCCGGGTACACCGAGGGGATTGAATCTTTGTGTTCTTATAAAACCCGGGTGAGTCCAACCCACTACTTCACTGGGCCTTAGTGCCTTACCAGTACTACCTCTTTAGAACTTTCTGTTGCGACTTGAGTACTTGACCCATGGTTCATACTACGGTCAGCTGTGCCTGTGCTGCTGATGGAGATTGTCCAAACACCTGTTTAAAAGAACAATGTTTATCTTCTTACCCTTCCCAATGCCTAGATTCTATTTGACTTGTTCCGATTAGCTGATGAGAAATCTATAAGATTATTTTCTTTAGGTTAGAAAAACCCATTGGAGGAAAAGTTGGGGCAATTACTATCACTGCTCTACATTTAGCTTATATTTATTAAAACTATCTTATCTTAAAGTTTTCTTCTGCAACAACCTTGCTTTTAAACTTTTACATCCCCTTCTACCTTAATGTTGTTAAATACTCAGATTGTCCTTCCTTTTCACCTAATAACCTGCTAATCTATTTCACCTATCATTCATCATCTATTTTTTACTATTTTTATCATTAAAATAGTAAAAAATGAAAGCATCCACCCGCTTCTTCTTTCTCATATTTTTTATTCCATTCATTTTTTATCTTCAATTTTTCTATTTAATTAATTTTTTATTAAACATTTCATCCTCGTCGTTTCTCTTTGAACAAATCATGGTTCTAAGTATCAATATCGTATTGTTTAGTATCGATTTTGCTAGTCATCGATATCGATACCATGTTAATACCGTATCGGTAGCACGGTACGAACAATGGATAAAATGGTCAGAAAACTCATTTTTTAAGGAGATTTATGGGTAAGTTTGTCCGATACAACCGATCCAGGCCGATACCATATAGATATTGTGTTGGTTTTGTTGGTTACCGATACCCGTTCTGATACTGTGCACTAAAACCATGAAACAGATCGACTCTCTTCATAAATAGTAAAAAGTAAATTGAATAAAAATAGGAAGAGAGAGAAGTTGGGTGCTTTGAAGAGAGTCGATCTGTTTCATGGTTTAGTGTACGGTATCGGAACGGATATCGGTAACCTGCAAAATCGATATGATACCGATATGATATCAGCCTGGATCGGCTGTATTGGGCAAAATTACCCTTGGATCTTCTTTAAAAATGAGTTTTCTGACCATTTTACCCTTTGTCCATACCGTGCTACCAATACGGTATCGGTGACTAGTAAAATCGATACGTATTGCCCGATACGGGCGATACGATACCAATACTTAGAACCATGATCTGTTAAAAAAAAAATGATGAGGATGAAATGTTGAATAAAAAATTAATTAAATAAAACAAGTGAAGAAAAAAAACCGAATAGAGTAAAAAACGACAGAGAAGAAGCAGGTGAGTGCTTTTGTTTTTTACTATTTTAATGACAAAAATAGTAAAAATTAGAAGATGAATGATAGGTTAAATAGATTAGCAAGTTATTAGGTGAAAAGGAAGGGCAATCGGGTATTTAAAAACATGAAGGTTGAAGGAGATGTAAAAGTTTAAAAGACAGGATAGCATAAGAAAAGAAATTTAAGGTAAGATAGTTTTAATAAATATAGGTTGAGTGTATGATAGTGATGGTAATTACCCCGAAAAGGAAAAAGATCAATTTATGTCCGTAGGGTCCATTGAACTGAAATTGAGTCATGGTTTCTTATATAACTCGGGTGGGTCCAACCCGCTAATTCACTTGACCTGAGTGCCTTACCAGTATTGCCTCTTTAGTAGGATTTTCTATGGCGACTTGACCCGTGGTTTACACATCGGTCAGCTGTGTGATATTCGTGGAAGTTTGGTGAAAGTTTTTTTTTTTTTTTTTTGGGGGGGGGGTGGTAAATTCTGGTGGAAGTGACCCAGCACAAACGTATTAGTCGGTGTGGACCTTAACGTTTTATCAGAAAAATGGGTGTGGATCATAACGTGTGGAACTGTGGGCATTAAACAAAAGACTCCAACAACTACTTGACATGGAATGAGAATATTGGGTTAAAAGTATTTTGGAGTCTTTGCACCCTCCAAATCATCGTCTTGTCAAATATCTACCCCCTCCCCTCTAAGTTTGTCTAATATCAATCCAATACTTAAGTTTTGAAACATATCTATCCCTCTCCTATTTTATAAAAATTGTATCAACCGTACCCTAACCATGTAACGGTGTTAAAAGAACCTGGGTAAAGACAAAAATATCCTTTTTTAATATCTATTGAAAGCATATGGCTTTCTCCCTTGCAAAGGAAAAGACTATATTACCTTTATGTAGAGTTGAAAGACAAAAGACTTTCTTCTCCCTTGCAACACCTAAATCGAGAGCTTCACCCAAAAAAAAAAAAAAACCCAAATTGAGAGATAGAAGAAGGGGAAGAAGGCAGAGAAGCCGAGAGATTGAAGAAGGGGGAGAAAGAAGACATCCGCTGCAACCTTTATCCGCCATTGACGATCTGCTGCAACATTCCTTCGCCGATCTGCATTGGCTTACAGAGATAGATACTCCAGATCTAATTAATTCCATTTTTGTTGGTCTAAGCATATCTCAAACTCAACCATCTCACTTACTTAATAGTCCTCCACGTATCACAAGAAACTAAAACTGTTCTTCGTGCAAGTGATTAGCTGATTGAAGTGCTGTTGATTACAATTTAAAATTGCAGTAGACCTGGAATTTCATTGTTTGGAAAACCTATAGATCTTCGGTTACTGCAAATCTATTTAGCATTTTTTCAGGGTTAATTAACCCCTCTTAGAAGACCATTCGACTTCTGTTTGAAACTGATTAGCATTGCTGATCTTTATCAATTGGTACTCTATATAACTCCATGTGGTACTCTGTTTTGGAGTTCTTTTCAGAAGGTGAGTTTTTTATTTTTTTTTTAAGTCCATCAGATCCTGGTGTGCTTTTGTGGTTTTGGTCCCTACTATAGGAAGTTGTTCGATCCTATTTTGGATCCCATCTGAGTTTTCGTAGAGAGCAGAGAGAAGATGAAGATCGGCATGTGTTGTGGTGCTACCACTGCCGCTGCCGCTACTGCTACTGCTATGATGGTGGTGCTGGCGCTGCTGTCGGAATAATACGAAGAAGAAGAGGATCTGCCAAAGAAGCAGAAACCAGAGAAGCAGAAGAAGAAGAAGAAGAAGAAACGCTAGAAGCAGAGGAAGAAGAAGAAACTAGAGATGCATAGGAAGAAAAAGGGTATTTGGGGATTGGAAGGGTAAAATTGGAAGGATAAAAAAGGGTATTTGACTTAAGGGTAATTTGGGGTTTTAGATAAATTATACCTGTGCATGTTATCCGTTATTAGTCATTTTTAACGGTTAAGGTACGGTTGATATAAAGTAGGGGAGGAGGTAGATATTTTTCAAAACTTGGGTATTGAGTTGATATTAGGCAAACTTAGAGGGGTGGGGGTAGATATTTTCTCTTATTTTTATTTAAATTTAATTTGAAGAAAAGTTCTCTAGTCACGAATCAAGAGTGTACTGCTCACGTTTAGAGACAATGGGGGCGAAATGATGCCTCTGTGGCCTCTCATTGGTCCCGTTTTGCATGCATGGGCCATGCTCTCCCACAAAGATTGGTCTCCCATTTAATTTATATTTATCAAATTCTCCCACAAAACTTTTTTTTTTTATGTTATTTTTTTGTCATTACCCCCTGATTTGAGTTTTTAAAAAAATCAGGGGGTGATCTGAGTTTCGTTTGAAAATCAGAGGGTGACGTGTAAGTTACCCAAACTTAAATTACATGTAAAATGTATCATTACAAAATATGATAAGATATTTAAGTATTTAACACAATAACATGGGGTAATGATTACAAAAGTTTTTTTTTTCAGGTTTGAAAATTTTCATTTCCTTTCCCTTTAATTTCTCTTGCAATCAAACGTAGCCAAAAAAAATATTTCGGGGTAGTTTAGGTAAATATCGGTTCATTATAAGGGTTTGGAAGAAATTCCACCCCCCCTTTTATTGGAGTGATTACTGTTCATGATGTTTTCTATCCATTATGACTTGAAAATAGTAACCTTGAATTGGTTCATGTCGTAGTAGATTCTACATCTATTTCAGATGTAGATTTTTTTATAAATACCACCAGATTCTGATTGTACCCCTTTGTTTGATGCCCAAATGACATTAATAGGATCAGATATTCTGATTTATTGCTGGTAAATAATAATAAGATTTAATGAGCCATCACCTCATCGATTCTGAGGTTGTTGGATCGGACTTTAAGCATTACGTGTAACAACTCACAAACATGGCATGACAAGCCTACTTTGAAGACCGAAGCCATGAACCTTTTTTTTTTTTTTTTTTTTGTGGAATAAGAGATTATTGATAGAGATGGCATGGGGACACAAGGCTTCATTTTTGCAGAGTTCATGAAGCCAAGGAGTAGAAATAGGTCATTCTATCTTACATCTCAGAGAGTCAACGACAGAGCCTTCTGAGCTAGGAAATGTGCAATAGCATTTCCATCCTTAGGAACAAAGAAAAAATTACTGGACAAAAATTGGTTTGAGAGATGGAAGATGTCTTCAATGATATGATAGACCTCAACATTAGAAAATGACTTGTTAGGTTGTTGAGACATTGGATAACCTCTCGACAATCAGAAGCCACCTAAATATTAGAGATTCCTTCCAAGCCATGAACTTGGAGATGAAAATTGTTAACCTCACAAGAACAACGAGCCTTATTTTCCAATCACTTGCTAGGAAAAATAACTTTCATCCTGCTACCCTTCTTGTCCAGATCCCATGTGATTTTGCCCTGATTGGGTGGTGATTTGGTGAGCAACGTGTGTGAGGTTAGCAAAACCCATTACAAAACAAAGATGTATCCGGAGGACCTTCACTAAAACCTATCAGTACGGCCATGTTAGGACTTCCTTTAGCAACTTGAAGTCTTGAACAAATAATTTAAGCAATCAATAAGATGAATCATTGAACATTAAATTACATACAAGAGACTCAAGAACAAAATCTTGTACTTGAATCCATAGTGTTTGTCGAAGAAATCTACATAACCGCTTCCTCTCATTTTGTTAGTCTTGTTTACTCTCTTTTCTATATAATTCCTAAGGTTAACAATTTATTGAGATCATTATCGTTATATATATTGGGAGTAGAGAAAAAAAGGGCGTACCCTTTGCAAGACGATCCCGCCACTGCGGAGGGTCTGAGGAGGATCATAATGTACACAGCCTTGCCCATGCTTTCATAGAGGCTGTTTTCAGACTTGAACCAGTCCTACTAGTAAAAAGTTTCCATTGAGTTCACCTAGATAGCTCAATTATTTAATAAGATTGTTCCACTAATCGGCCGAGTATCCTAATTGCTACACAATACAAAAAAGGGGCTTAAATCAAGATAGAAACTAAAGGCCATATATATCAATGCTTAGGCTATGTATGGACCAGCCTTCATTGCTGCTGCCAAAGGCTCATGCAATGACCTAAGTTGTTCTAGAAGGGTGGACTGACACTCCAAGTGATCTGCTATTAACTGGATAAATCTGAATTTTAAAATGAGAAGAAGATACCAACCATGTATTCATCATGTCTCAAATTTGGGGACCCATTAATATTGTCACAAAATTTATCTTGGCATTTCAGTAAATTTGTTTAAAATAAGCTGTACGTACCACCACAATCTTATTGATTCAAAATTAAAGTTTACAACATAAACCAAAACATAGCATTCCTGCTTATACAGATATATGCCAACAACCCTACTAGACACATTCCTATGATGAGGAAAAGAAAAGAAGAGAACACAGAGGGAAAAAAACAAAAAAGAAAACCCCCTCTCTTATGTACCTTTTATTTATTGTCTCGATCTCATGGTAATAAGACACGCATGCAATGGGAGATGGCATCGATCAATTTCTTCAAGGCCTTGAAGTACGTTTTGTTTCCTTTGATCTGCTCCAACTATTCTTCATTTTGATTTCCATCAACTTTGGCATTATCATATATATGCTGGTGGAGGTGGAGGAGATATGTTTGTGCCTGGGCAATTATTAGCTAGGGCCCACCTACAAAGTCCGGAGTTCCTAGTGTAAATGGATAATGATGCATCATCATCAATGGTGGTCTGTGAGATTACACTAGTCGACATTGAGTTGTTGTTGATTGACATTGAAACGGGATCCATCAACATCGAGTGAGGGTGTTGTCGACATCAAAGGCTTTTATTTGAATGTCGATTGGACTTCGACAATAGGGATGTTATGTTCGACAATGAACCACTTGGCATCGACATCGAATTTAAATCCTCGCCAGTGTGTCGATGATGACATGACCATGATTCGATGTTGACTCGAGGTTTTTCACTGTCAATCCCGAGTTTTCAATTACGATTTGTTTCATTTTCTTTTGATTCAAAGGCGATGTTCTGTGATATTTTTTTTTTCCATTCTTAAACCCTTGCACATCAGCCTGTTAGTTTATTAAGGGCTCTACGGAGTGTGGAAACATCCCATTCTCATTTTTGGATGTGTTGTATGCTATCGAAAACTAACCCACGAGAAGCCTCGCTTGGCCAACAGGATGCTCCACTTGGGGTTGGAAGTTGTGTAGCCTTGGGAGATGCATATCCGACATTGGTTAAGGCTTGTTTAGAGCTTATGTTTGGGTTGGGTCGAGTCTCCACTTGGGCTGAGCCGAGTTTATACCTTAAATCCCAATTTAAGTATATTATAATGAATTGGAAAACTCATTCCCACTAATTTTTGAAATGGAAAAAATTTAAGGGAAATTTTTACCGCCACCCCCTCAAATGGACCAATATTTTAATGCCACCCCATTAAGAGCCAATATATCATTTTCGATCAAAAAAACAAACGGGGTTAGCATTTATTCTGTTAATTAGTGACGTCAGCAACTTGGTTTTTTTTTAAAGACAAATTTGCCTTTGTTTTTATATCTTTATTTTTTTTTAATTCATTTTTCTTCCTTCTTCTTCTCCTACTGCCATCTTTTGCCAAGCCGCTGCCGCCGCCACCACCTCCAGCCCTCCTTCCCTTGCTCGCTGCAACCCCGCCATCACCTTACCCAATCTCCTCCACCCCACCATGAATAACGAATTCCTAACAATACCACTACATTCCCTCAATTCAAAAAAATTCAAAAAAAAATCCCTCTCCTCAGTTCCATCTCCCGAGTCTTTGTTCGATGGCTTCCCTTGCAATCGCTAACCACAGTTAAACCAAACCACGAGAAAACCATAGAAAGAAAAAGATAGAAACCAAGCACAGCGAGAAGGATTGAGAGCAAGAGACACAGCCTCTGATACTTTTTTTTTTTTTTTATTTAATCTCAGACAAACAAATGGCTACTTCAATTTTCCCAAAAAATTGCAGGTAGATTGAACTCTATAAATTGCCAGTTCTTGATTAAACAAGGAATTGGATGCACACGGAAAAATTAAAAAAATTAAACAGAGCAAGTCGTCCGCCAATTGAAGGTTCTCAGATGTGCAAGATCGCAAAGATGGAAGAAGGAAGAAGCGGTGGTTGCAGGTTCCAGTTGCCCTAACATTTGAAGTTCAATCATGAGATAAGAGTGTGCTTATTCCTTCAAACCCTAAGAGTCTGTCTAGAAGACAAAGCAGAAGGCCCAAAACCCCTTCTTCGAATCCAGGGCCTCCTTGTTCATCACCTTCCCTCCTTCCCACCATGGAGAGCTTCAAGTTCTAATAATCAAATCACAAGCTCTGCAACTTGGAGAATGGCTCTGGCTGGGAGCAGGGGAGGGATCTAACGATCACAGGAAGCTTTTTTAGGATTTCAACTTCGCGTAGAAGCACTAGCAGGTATACCTTTCTGTTTCTCTCCCTGCTTGGTGATCCTTTAAGCCCTAGGCATTAGAATTCTGTTATATGGAGATGAGGATATTTCGATGGTCATCGTGTCGAAGATCTGCTTCCCCCCTTTTGTGCTACCTTAAATTGAATAAGGGTTTTCGTTTCACACTTCTTTGTGATTTCTTGAACTCGATGCCTCCGATCTGCAAGAGAGCGAAGAGATCGTAGCTGCAAAAAAGGAAAAACAACCTAGCAGGGAGAGGAAGAGGAAGAGGGAGAGGGTCATGGCAGAGGTTGGAGAGGGAGTTTTGGGCCAGATTTGGAGGGGAAACGGATGGAGCCGGAGCCGGAGAAGGAGGGGAGAGGGAGAAGGAGAGTTGGAGGGAGACGGATGCCTTGTAGCCGGAGACAGGGAAGACGGGCAGAGGAACAGGGAGAAAGCTGGGTTTTTTTTTTTTAATGTTTTTAGCATGGAAGGTAATTTAGTCATTTAACTTCCACCCAGTTAACTCTTAGTTATTTCTGTTAGTTTTTGGGCCCAAAGTGATATATTGACCTTTAATGGGGTACTATTAAAATATTGGTCCATTTGAGGGGTGGCGGTGAAAATTTCCCAAAATTTAATTTCAATTTGGTTGAAAAAGTAGGTAGCAATCCCACTAAGCAAAAAATGAAATATTTCGTAAAACACTTATCAAATTGTATCATTTATAAACAATTTTAAGATGTTTTCGATTGGCGTTTTGAAAAAACAAAGAGGAGAGAGTTTGATGATGAAGACAGTGATACTGATAGTGATGATGACGAGGTCTTGAATATTGCAAATATGGTAGGTAGTACTCAAAAACAATGGGAAGCATATTGAAAATAAATTGTTAATCAAATTAAACAAGTCTATTAGGATTGATGATGAACAGATGTGTTTATTGTGTTATTGTTTTAGTTTTTCATACACTATTTGGTATGACTTTATCAAAGACTATTATGAATGAACTTGCATTTTTAATATGTTTTTATATAATCTTTTATCACTTTAACAATAGGTTGTACCTGTTTTGTGTACTTTGGTTTGTATCTATTTATTCAAAAAAATGCAATAGATGGACAACCAATATATTTAAATAAAAGTTGGGAGAAAGTTTTTTGTTTAGGAGTGTGGCCCCTATGCCAGCACGAGGGCCAATGGGAGTGCATGCAAAAGCATCAACTGATGCGAGATTTCCGCCTTTTATTGGGGTGAGGTGGTCATTTCACCGAACGATTTTTCCCAAACATAACCCTTTTTCCCATACAATTTAAAAATTATAAAAATCATTATGCATAACCTATTTCTTATTCTACAATATATTATGATTCTCTTTGGTATCATTTTTCTTTTTCATTTTCTGATAATTTTTCATTTTTTCATGTGTTTGGTATCATTTATGAAACCTGTTTTCATTTCAAATAAATGAAAACCCCAAAAGCCATAATAGAGGCAAGAGTCTATTATGGATTTTGGCCAAAAACATTTTTTGATCATTTTTGAGCTCAACATTAGTTAGCACGTGCTCTTAACAGCTCTTTTCTAAGGCTAAAGTGGTAAAACTACTTGTTTTTATAAAACACCCTCATCTTGATGTTTTCTCTCTTGTTCCCTGATCCCCTATTTCACTCCCTCTCGTATTCCATCATCCCGCGGATCTCTATCTCTCGCTTTGATTTACAGGTAACACTCACTCTCTCTCTCTCTCTCTCTCTCATTATTGCCACCAACAGTAGAGGAGAGAATGGGTTCCAGGAGCGGGAGCACAAGGGTTGGGTAGGGTTCAAGAGACGGACTTGTGATAGAGGTTGGGTGCTGTTTGAAGGGGAAATTGGTTCCGGGAGCGGAAGCGCTAGGGTTTGCAGTGGAGGATTGAGGGGCTTTGGCAGTAGAGATTTCAGGAGGGGTTTTGGCAACAGGAACTTCTAGAGGGGCTTTCGGCAACAGGGTTTCAAGAGGGTTCGCACACGGTGGAGGTTCAGTTGCTAGCGGTGGGGGAAAGTGCTTGGTGGTGCTAATGGTGGCTAGTGGAGTGACACAGTGATGGTGGTTGCTGGGCTTTGATGATGGAGGTTGCAAGGAGGGTGTGGGGTTGCAGTGATGGAGCCTGGTGCTTGCAGGTTTCAGATGGCCTACGGGGTTGCAGTGGTAGATGACCTACAAGAATGTTTTGGTTGTTGCAGTTGCAACTGAGTACTCTTTCCCACATGCTTAGAAAAATGAAAGAACCGGCCAAACTTTTTATTGCAATATGAATAGCTAAAACTATATATGTTGTATGACTGTATCAAGCATTTCTAATCTAGTTAGCTACCCTATAGACTGATCTTACATGAAGGAACTGAGATGGAAGACAAGTGAAGGGGGAATCCCTTCACCTACTACTTAATGGGCTTTGGGCCATGTAACTTTCCATGGTTTGGATCTTTTCCCAGAAATTATTTACGCCTACGATGTTACTAAATAGTTTCTCATTCCATACTCTATTATGTCTTATGTTTACCAAACAATTTTCTTTTTTTAATAAAAAATGGTATTCATTAATGATTCTTTTTTAAATAGGCCATAAATAAAAGTAAAAATGATACCAAAGAGAGGTTATGCCTAGTAGTTACCAAACGATTTTAGTTTTTTTATAAAAAATGGTTTTCCTTAATAATTTTGTTAAATAGGAAAAAATAAAATAATACCAAAGTGACCCAAAAACAAGTTAGAAAACTCATTCCCACTATTTCTTGAAATGGATAAAATTGAAGTTCGTTTTAGTCGAAAAGTAGGAAACCGTTCCACAGGGCTAAAAATGAAGGCACTATTCTTTTTGCTGTTTCTATACGGAGAAACAACAAAAACAAGTTTTTTCGTTTCTAAACTTAGAAACAGCAAAAACAGTTTTTTCCCCCTCTTCTTCTTCTCCACTTGCGACCAATAGAGACTAAGATGTGAATCAGCCAAAAAGTTTTAAAAAAGTATCATTCATGGGGATCTAACACCCTTGATCTTCCACTCTGAGACTGCACAGAAGCAAGAATAGACCTGCTTTTGAATTTCTCAAGCAACACTGCCAATAGGTATATAAGCAATGTTGAACATACAGTGCAGATGGCAGTGACTGTGTGTTGGTTGTCATTGTTGTTAGCACAGTGCATGTGTGTTGTTTTGGTCAACACAATGCATCTTGGTGCAGTTACATCGTTCAGGCCAGTTCAAGTAGCTTTCTGGTTGAGTAGACATGCTTATTGCAGTGCAAGCAGTGGTTGGATAGTGTCCCCACCATCCCCAGTAGTTCTTACAGTGTTTACAATGGCAGTGATATCATCACAGGGGTTTAGCAGTGTATCTAGAGGTCCCATAGTGTTTGGGAGTCATCCATGGGCATTTCTGCCAATTTAGGCATAGACAGCATTCAGGGGGCATTTATGTAATTTTACAGAGTACAAATGGCCTATACAAGTGACAGAGAGCATCCAGTAGTATGTTGGTGATTTTGTCAGTCACAAAGTTGTATGGAGTGTTAACACAGCTCACAGGGGCATTTTGGTCATTTGATAGTAATGTGACATGTTGGCAATGATGCTGGAGCATCTGGGGATTATGTGGCAGCATGAGATTGTTCATTGTAGTGTTTGGAAGCCTCAAACAGCCTTGGGTGAAGGCTAGGTGCATTAAGAATGTTGATTTCATAGGTTTTCGCACTGGCAGCGTGTTCGTCGGCATTTTTGGAGGGTACAATGACAGAACTAGACAGAGAATTTTGCATGAATATTTTAGTTCGTCGAGTCCTCTTTGAAACGCAATTAGATAGAATCGCACAATTCCGAGTTTGGATGGCAAAGTAACATCGATTCCCATTTGGTCACCTAAAATGAAAGGCATTTTAGTCAATCCAAATTGTTTTTGGGTTCCCTAAGAAAATAAGTAGGGATTTTGCTGATGTGGCCAATTTTTATTGTTAGTGCTCATCGTCATGGACACATGACTGCAAATGGCGCTCAAATCAGAGCTACAACGAAGAAGTTATGGGCTAGATTCCATTTTGGATTTTTCAGTTGGTCAAGAAGATAAAAGATTCTGATCGTGCAATCTACATCGTTCCAAGTTTTTGAAATTTGAATATATGGTCAGATATAGTCCAGATCTATAGACCCTTGTGATCCCTGATCACGTGCAGCGCCTGTGTAGAAAAGCGCCCAGAAAAGATTCTCTTTGGGAGGATCTCATGAGCCTTGTCAGTTCATGATATATTTGATGACGATCCAACGGTCTAAGATCTTTCCTACCTTCATTGACAAATCTGATGGCTCGCAGGCCGCCGTATGAGACAGCCAATAGGAGTGCGAAACGTCAACTTGCCACTGTTAGCCTTTGACATTGACTCTATCACGTGATGCTGATCTGACGGACGAGATCTTGAGTGATCTGACGTACGAAAAACATGCATATTTCAAAATCAAGATCTAACGGACGTTGATAAGTGTGCTGATGCATTGGCGCTACATGGAATCAAGCGCCGATATGATGCTTGTGCGCGCACATGTACACAGCTCTCGAGATTTCATTTCGAGCCCTGTGAATGGTCCAACTTCAAAACGTGATATCTCACTCATCTGGTATCGAAATTAGGTGATCTTTTTTTTTTTTTTTTGGGTGATTTTTTGAGAGGAATCCATTGGTGTGCTGAGAGAAGCGAGAAGAGTAGCAGATGTCGCCGAAATATGGGTTGCAGCCCTAAATAGGTGATGTGTGCATTCATGGTTTGCGTCTCCCTCTCTATCTCATGTCTCCAGTCTTCCTTGATGCCATTTATGGTTTGAAATCATAGAACCAGCACTTCTCTTCGTGGTTGCAGCCAAGAAGAAAGGGTAAAAGAGAAAAGGAAGAAGAAAGAAGAAAAAAAAGGAGAAGAAAGAGCAAAGAAGTCTAAAGCTCAATCTCAAATTCAGTGGAGAAAAGAAAGAAGGGAAAGGGGAAAAGAAAAGAAAGAGAAAGAAAAGGAAAAGAAAGGAAAAGAAAGGAGAAGGGAAGAAGAAAGTGACTTCCCACACTGCCAGGAACCACTCCAAAGCATCAATGATTAAGCACACTTGAAGATTCCAGTTCTCCATCAAATTGGGAGAAGTTGAAGATTCCATCAGCCACCAGAGTTGCCAAACTCCATCTACGGATACTAGGAATCAGAGACACTGTATGGTTGTGAGAATTTCTATCTCTTGACTTTTTAATTTTTGTAATTCGGTATTCATTGTATATGCTAGTAGTAGGGATGCATGTTGAGACCTATGCTAGATGTGTTTGACATTGTAGGGCATTCATATAAGTCGGAGTATTTTTATTGAGTTGTCTAGTTGCATCTGGACACAGTGTTGGTTACCTGTGGGTGTTGAGAAATCATTGGGGTAACACCCTTATCTCTATACTTGGGGATAGAAGCAAGTCGGATGTCCTGAGTCATAGGTGTGACTAAAACATCATCTGCTGTAGGTGTGGCCTCTCAGTTTTATGCTGAAAAATTAGTGATGAGTAGATGTTGAGGTCCAAGTGGCCATTACTCATGCATGTAGGCAACTTGCCAAAGCACTTATTTTTCTGTGTTGTGGATGCTTACTTGTGTTGGTTAGAAATGCTTTTCTGTAGGATGGGTGTACACACCTGGTAGAGCCTTTGACTATCAGGTTGGGGTGTGTATGTGATTATATGTACCAACAGTGTATGTGGTTGAGTGCCATATTGTGTGATAGCATCAACTCTTGACAGCACTTGGTTTAGCAGCTCTTGGCAGTAGTATCAGTGACTGTGGTTGTATGAGACTGAGTCAAGATAGCTATTAGAGTGTGATTGCGTGCCTGTGTATATTTTGAGAAGACTATGTGGGTGGTTGTGGTGAGTGTTAAAGATCTCAACAGGTGAATACAGAGTGAAATTGTTGAGGGAAAAAGATTTTTATAGTCCACTGATTCACACCCCCCCCCTCTCAGTGGCCATCATTGTTCAACAGGCAATGCCACTACAGTAGTCCAAAAATAAAATTTGCAGAGTAGTTAATAAGTGGAGATAGACCAAAAAACAAATGAGATCTTACACACTAAGGCCTGACAAAAATCCAATCTTAGAGTAACAAAAGCAAAGGAAGAGTAATCTATCCTTTCAGAACTTTAGAGGCCAAAAAAGTAGGGATTGGCAAAATGGTTCATTGGTGGGAATTCTTCTTTGCGGAAGAATGAATGACCTAGGAAACTAGAAAGAAAGCTTTGTTTGCAATGGAGGAAAACCAGAGGGGTAAAGAGATACATTAAAATAAAACTAAAGGAACAGAGCTCACACTTGCAGCCAGCAAGAGAAAATGATGAAAGAGAAGGAGAAACGATAGTATGGAAAACCTTTTTCACTTGTGGGTTGTTTTTTTACATTGTTATAGTGATTTTGTAATGGGTCAACAAAGAAACGGAGGAGAAAACGCCGAAAGAGTCTGGATACCAAGGGAAGATGAACGACGGTGATCAGTAAAACGAACAGCTTCTTTTCTACAACATATTGCCTTCAATGGAGAAATAGAAGAGGGTTTAGAGCTCTGATAACAAATCGAAAGGGGCCTTCTGAATTCTTGTGGCGGTGGTGGATGACGAAAGGGAATGGAGGCGGCGGCGATATAGAAGAAGAAAGCAATAGGCGAGTTGCAAGCGATGGAGCTTGAGGATGTTGTTGGAGGAGCTTGAGGATGACGATGGCGCTGAGTTTCTTCTTACCCTAGATGGCGATGGTGAGTTGCAGGAGCTTGAGGAGGATGTCGTTGGAGGGGCTTGAGGATGACGATGGCGCTGAGTTTCTTCTTGTCTCAAATGATTCACCCCCCTTCCTTATTTTATCGGGCACAATTTCAAATTTTTTGTTTCAAGCAACAGAAAAACAAGTCATACTTGTTTATTCGAACCAGTTCTCTGGCCCATAAATTTTAATTTACATTTGAAAAAATACTAGAAACGAAACAAGTTTATCAAACACTATTTAGGGTGTTTTTTCATTTCTTATCATAGAAAAATGGAAAAAACGTGTTTCTTGGAGTGTTATCAATCGGCCTCAAAATCTTTTGTAAAACACTTACCAAATTGAATCATTTTTATACCATTTTTAGATATTAGGGATTAAATTAATTTCAGAATTGTTTTCATCATTTCCTATATTATTCTCATTAGACCCTTTACAATGACTCCAAACATGTTTGAGGTCATGAAAATCTTTGTCTAAGAATAAAAATGGATCGTTACCTCATTATAGGATTTCAATGCGCATCAGATGGCTGGCCGGGTAGCATGCACCCCAAGGGACAGCGCCCAGCCATCCGATGGGAGCTACGTGTTGGAGAGGATTTGAATCCCTCATTTTAAGGCATCTATTCATCATTGCCATACCCACCTTCGGGGTGATAAAATTAGGTACCTATAAGTTGCAACCATATGAATAGGAAAGGTCATCTTAGATTAGCTATTGAAAAGCTTTGATGGCTAAACTCAATCATACTACCAACTTGTATTGGATTGTTCTAGTAATAAAAAAGTAGGTAAAAGGACTGTCCTGGAGTGTAGCTCCCCAGAGCCCAGACCACTCCTCCCTCCATGAAAGGCAAAAATTTTGCCCCTATCAATGCTTCCTCATACGTTCCCATTGGCTGAGAAATTTTGAAAACCAAAAAGTAAAATTAAGCAAAGGGCAGTGATGAAGTAATAATCAACAGAATTTATTAATCAACTTATACTAGTAGGTAAAAACAACTCATAACAGGTTGGGCAGTTCCTGGTTCATCTCTTTCTCCATAGAGGTTGCAGCCACTCATTGGAACCCTAGGCAAATGCCCATTGCGATGAGGCCCTAAGTTCAATGGTCGTAATCACCCCTAATCCACATCCCTAAATTGAAGGGCTTAGATTTAGTCCAATTTCAAATTAGACAAGGCGAGGGTTTGGTCTTGGATTTGGGCTTTGGCCCATTCACTGGTTCCATGGATAGTGTTGGATTGATTCAATTGGGTTAGTATAGGCCTGTTACTTGGATTTCAGATTTAGTTCACCAAGGTTTTTTTTGTGGAGATTTGAGTCGATAAGAGTTTGGTTCGTTTAGTCCTAGGATTGTGAGAATAAATCGATCCGAATAGGGACAAAATCCCAAAAGCCAGGATCTCCATAGGGCGTTCAAGAACACAATCAAATAATAATAGAAAATAGGGATAGAACCACTGACCTTGTTTTGCATCCATAGTGATGATGATTGCAGTGGAAAATAAAGAACAAAGATCTAGGCGCTTCCCCTCTATTCCCAAAGTAATCGCTGATGAGAATACCGAATGCGCGGGCGCACGAACATTGAATATCTCCCTCTCTTTCTAGAATGCACTCCTCAATAGCAATTGAGAATAATAAGTTGTATTGGGTAGAGGGGACCTAGCTCTCCTTATATAGTAATCCCTATAGGGTCGACTCATCACAGTCCCAATAGGAATCTATCCGCCCACACTAAGCCACCACATTAGACTTCTAATATAACTTAATGACCCCACTTTATTAGACCAAAACCCTAATTAGCCTGGTTTAGGGATTTAATTATGTCCATATAGAATTTTATTAGAACTAAAATTCTAACATTCTCCCACTTGGACTTACATTAAATTCCTTATTTTTAAAAGGATTTAAAACAGTTTTGACCAAAACAAATCACAGGCTAACAACTCTTTAAGAAAACTTCATGTGCGCAATTTTTAAAATAAATTGGCCTAGAGGTCATACTAGAAAGTCAATCCTATCCCATAGAGTTTTAGACACCGAATCATGGCGAATCGCATCTATGATCAAGCGACACGAGCCTTCCATGGTCACGAGAGCCCTCAACTCTACTAACATGGATGCAATGTGGTAGTGTGGCAACGAGATAATACTCACGTAGTGATTCCTTATGTATTATCCGTTTATCAGTCCAAAATTTCTCTTCTTTAAGTGGCACAGCTCACTAGAGAAATAAACTTCTTGATTCTAACGAATCTGTATGTCTCATCTTGAATAACTCGAGTTTTACTTTATGTGTTACAAGACATACCTTTAGGCTAATAACTTAATGCCCCAGCCTTGCTTAAGGTTAACACATTCCTTAAGTATTTAAAACTAGATATATATACATCATGTCAATAAATGAAACACCCAAGTGTTCAAAAGAATTTTGCATGCAATGACAACTGATACATATAAGCCAAGATTTACCACACGATAAAAATTACAGATGAAAATAAACTTTATTTTACAATGGAGCAAAACAACTCCCACTAACCAACCGCATCCCATGATGCACCTAAACCCATGCTTATGACATGTCTTTCAAAACACAGGGCGAAGACCTTAGGTTAGGGGATCTATAACCATATCATCTCGTATTAATATGCTCCTTGCAATGTCACCTTTCTTTATTGTCTCCTTTATGGTCAAATACTTGACCTTCATGTCCTTAGACCCTCTAAGTTCTTTATTGTTGTTTATAAACAACACAAACAAGTATTACTATATGTCCGGATGGGTCTATCCACGGAATCTAAAATGGTCAACTACTTTATGAGATTCTTGAGTCAAATAACTCGAGTAACAACCCCATGGCATGCTACAAACTTTACCTGTATAGTCAATGTGGTTACCAATGTTTGTTTTGTCTTGTTCCATAATACTACCCTTCCCGCCATTAGAAAAACTTAACCAGATGTGGATCTCCTATCATTCTCACACTAGCAAGGTCGAATCTGTATGACCCACTAGCTTGAGTTCAGGAATGTGTCTTTATGTTACATATAATCTTTTGTCCCCTACAAGTACCATAATACTTTCTTGGCAGCAACCAGTGGCTAAGACCATGATCTAACCGATATCGCCAAGAAGACCCATCACAAAAGTAATATCCGGTCAGTATGCACCGAGCATACATGATACTACCTAGTACGCTGTATAAGGCACCTCATTATGTAATCCTTCTTAGCTTTATTTTTCGGGCCGTGTCGAGCTCGAGTTTGAGAACGTGAACATTCTCAGGTTTGCAATCCAAGCATCACAACCTCTCCGAATACGATCAACATAAGCCCTCGAGAAAAACTTAGTAAACAACGAGAACGATCCCTATGGATCTCAATGCCAAGGACAAAAGAAACCTCACCAAGGTCCTTCATGTCAAATTCCCTAGATAATAGTTGCTTTCATTTATGCAACATCCCTAGGTCACCGCTAGCAAGGGGATGTCATTCATATAAAATATGAGAAAATAGAATTTGCTCCCACCGACCTTGTGATATATACACCGATCCGCTTTGTTTTCCACAAAATCGAATGAAGTCACGAAACGTCAAACTTCAAATACCACTCGCTCGGAAGCTTGTTTGAGACCGTAAATAGACTTCTTGAGTCCACGCAAGATGGTCTGAACCATCCACCGCAAGACCCTCGGGTTTAATTCAACAAGCTCCCAAACATCATTATGTTTCATCGATTCCACCTCATCTCTCATTACATCTAACCACAAATCTAATCGAGAACTAGAAACAACGCTCGAATAAGTAATCTGGATCAACCACACAACCAATGTCATAGTCATGTTCTCTCGGATAGACCTCATAGATAGATGATATTTGAATTTCTCCCTTGATGGATTTCCGTGATGGTGCTACCACTGCCTCACCACCGAATCAGAAATCTCGCTTGAGCGCATCAATGATAGGATCTCAATCGCATCCCGATTGAGAGGAATCTCATCAGTGCTACATGAATGTCAAGGATCGTTATCAATATCAGGCTCTCGAACTCCAGCAGTGTAACTAATGGCGTGGTATGCCCCACATCCGTCTCGAATAGGTAGAAGAACATGTACCAATGTACCAACCATGTCACTATCTCGAACAGTCTAAGAACAATCATTCCTTTTGGCCATATCAAATTCCGTAAACTTCGTTGCCTATAAGTCCATAATTCTAGTGTCTCCGTAGGGGTTATAAAATTTATATCCCTTCGAATGATCCGGGTAGCTAACAAAATAGTAATGAGTAGTCCCGGGATCCAACTTGTTCAAAGTCGGATAATATAGTTTTACTTGCAGGGCACCCCAAACTCTAAGATGATTTATGGGTTTAGTAACTACATGGTTAAGGATACAATAGAGTAGTTTTCAAAAACTTCTCCCATAAGAACTTAGGTAAAATTTGTCTTACTAATCATACTCTTCACGATGTGGTTATGCCTTTCGCGACACCATTTTTCTCGGGACTTCCTGGCATAGTAAATTGACCAACTATCGCAGAGTCCTCTTAGTATTTGGAAAACAGGCCCTTAAGCTATCCAAGATCGCCATGTCTCGCCATAATACTCACCCCCACGATCGGATTTAACAATTTTAATAACTTTCCCCAATCTGTTTCTCAACTTTAGTCCCAAAAATCTTGAACTTGTCAAGAAATTCAGACTTTTCTTTAATTAAGAACAGAGATAGCCATATCGGGAGTAGTCGCTGTTAAAAGTGATGAAATAAAAAATTTCTACACAATGTGGCTGAACAGGGACCACGATGTCAATGTGAATGACCTCCAACAGTCGAACTATAGACTACGATTTTCTTCTTTATCTTGGTCATCTTTCCCTTACATCAGTCTACATAAGTTTCTAGATCACTTTCGAGAGTAGGTAGGATGTCGACTTTATCGTCTTTCCACTCTTGCCTTAGAAATATGACCTAATATCTTATGCCACAATGTGAAAGACCGTTCTTTAGGTAAGGGTCTTTTGGAAACAACGTTTTCAATATTATGGAAGGCGTAGATATCATTGGGAGATAAACACAACTGTACAATCCATTGGACGTAATGCGGAACCAACTTTATTTGAAACGAATTTATCATACTGTTCTTTATTTCAAAATGGTAACTACCAATGTCCAACACTGAAATCGAAATTAAATTTCACCGAAGGATGGTACATAAAAGTATTCTTCTGATCAAATTAAAACTAGAAACTAGTAATAAAATGATATCTCCCACGAACTTTACGTCAATCATATCCATCATTCCCTATGACAAGTCTTGATTCATCCTAATTTGGCCTCTTCCGGTTTATGAATCCCTATATGGTAAAAGCAACTTAGTTAGTTGCCCCGCCGTCTAGCCTCCAAACACTAAATGAGGCTTATGATAGATTGGACTCACAAACAAAAGCCAAAGAATCGTTACCTGATGGCCTGGGTTTTGATAACCAAGTCTTGTATTTGTTGCAGTCTTTCTTTATGTGACCCTTCTTCTTGCAAAGGAAGCAGCGATCACTCTCTTTCTTGAAAGAGTCTTTCTTAAGTCCCAAATTGTTAATCCGATCGCACTCTTTATTGGCAGACTTATGAGTATGGTTTTTAGACTTTTCACTCTCATGGGATTTGGAAATAACAAGTAGTTTTTCTTCCTCAGATACAACCCTAGAAATAAGGTCATCGATACTCCAGACATCGTCCTAGGAAAGGTAGTTGGTTTTGATGATGTCAAAATCGGAAGGTAGGGTATTAAGAACTTGATGAACAATCAAGGCATCGGGAAGAACAATATTTAAAGCTTTGATTTTGGTTTGATAGTCAATCATCCAAATAATATAATCCCTAACACCCCAGTAACCTTGGTATTCCATATTAAATAGCCCTTGCGAAGTCTCCCAATCTTAGCATTCGATGAAACTTGGTATCTCTTGGAAATTACATCCAGCAATACCCGGCAGTACATTTATGGGTAGACCACTCTTAAGGTGTTCCGGTATCGACCTCTTTATAGATAGTACAGCTAAGCGATTACTCTTTTCCCATGCGGAATGCACAAATTTTTCATCCTCAAGTACTATCATTGTTAGGTCCATTGGTTTATCTATAACAAGGGCGTATGCACATTGCCATCTTTATGGCAAACATAATGTCCTCTTTCCACTTCTTAAAATTTGACCCAGAAGAATCTCAATAGTGACCATGTTATTATTTGAGAAAATGTGATTGAAAATTTAAACAATGAACAATACAATAATCGGCATGATGCAAGTACAACTTGAAACCTTATAAGCTAATGAGAATTTTACACACATCGTTGTGAAAACACCTTTGGGCTGAATTCCCAACATGCAATTGTAAAAATCCCTACATACCAGGGCCATGGGAATACAAACTCAACTTTCAAAATCCACCACCTTTGGGTGTGCGAATTTTAGGGTTAGCCTATTCATATGCATACTGTATATGTACCTTCAAGTACCAATACATGACCACCACCTTTGGGTGTATGACCACACATTAGAGTTGAAGGACATCCCACAAGCTGTATGAGACCGGTGTTTCACAAATCCAACAAGGAAGGTCGCTTTGGCGGCCGCATCTGTCGAACCCATGGAACCCTCTCTTGGGGTATTCCAAAATTACTTACATCCTTCAACAAATTGTGTTATTTTATACTTTATGACAAGGGGCTTAACTGTCTCAAAATTAACACAAATATGCCAACAGATTGTTCATCAAGGTAGGTATTCCAAAGAATTGAGAAATTGGTTCGGTTCCCAATAGGCGAACCGATAAATTACATAAAGGGCATGCATTAAAGAATACCAAAAATATTTAAAATATTCATATCTGATCAAAACAGATGGCACCACTGTGAGCACGAAAAACGAGCCAACGCAAAAACGGGATCCCAACGGAGTCTCGTAGCCCCTAGAAAGCCCGGTCAAAGTTCAAGTTAAAACGGTTGGTCGTCCAGAAAGTCAAACCAATTCAATTCGGTTCAACCCGGTTTGAGCGAAGCCGGTGCAACCGGGTTGGTCGACCAAACCGGGTCGAGAGGGGGTCAACGGGTGGGGTTTTGGGTCAGAAATCGGGTTGACCCGACCGAGAGGCGCACGTTAGCATCGCTTTGTACATAGAATCGGCGCACGATAGCAAAACCAGATTCCTTTTTTTTTTTTACATCTGCAGCGGTGAAGATCACCGCGGCTGCCGCCGGCGCGTGAGAGCGTGTCCATGTGATCCACCCAAAGCTCGATTTTGCGAGCTCTACGCCCCATGTGATCAGATTCTATTTTCGCCGGCTAAAAAATCGAGAATGATTAATGTCCGTACGGGTTTTGGAAAAGCGGAAAAAAACCCTAAAAACCTTGATTCGACTCGAAAAATTTTTGATTCCCTTATTATGTTCTATTATTTTGAATCCATATAGGTTCAAGAACGGATCTATGGAGGCTCACGATACCACGTGAGAATAAATCGATCCGAATAGGGACAAAATCCTAAAAGCCAGGATCTCCATAGGGCGTTCAAGAACACAATCAAATAATAATAGAAAATAGGGATAGAACCACCGACCTTGTTTCGCATCCATAGTGATGATGATTGCAGCGAAAATAAAGAACAAAGATCTAGGCGCTTCCCCTCTATTCCTAAAGTAAGCGGCCGATGAGAATACCGAATGCGCAGGACGGCGAACATTGAATATCTCCCTCTCTTTCTAGAATGCACTCCTCAATAGCAATTGAGAATAATAAGTTGTATTGGGTAGAGGGGGACCTAGCTCTCCTTATATAGTAATCCCTATAGGTCCGACTCATCACGATCCCAATAGGAATCTATCCCGCCCACACTAAGCCAGTCCACATTAGACTTCTAATATAACTTAATGACCCCACTTTATTAGACCAAAACCCTAATTGCCTGGTTTAGGGATTTAATTATGTCCATATAGAATTTTATTAGAACTAAAATTCTAACATGGTATAGACTCAATGGAGCTTTGTCAGGCTGAACCATTCAGGTTTATTTGGGCCATGGTTTCTTTATATGATTCATGGGTGCGTAGGCTGCGGGTTCAGCAGTAAGAGAGAGAGCCTTTGTTCTGTATTTGTCTGGCCCAGAATTTCGGTCCACGGGTCATGGGGGGCAGTTCATGTGGGTATAATTTGGGTGGCCAAGGTTTGTCCTCTATTCAGACCTCAATGACCCCCCATTTCAAACGAACAAGGTAAATCCATCTCAATTCAAATCAATAAAATCAATCCAATTCGATATTTGAGCCATTATTGGGAATTTGCTGACACTAATCCAGCCCACAGTGAGCCTCAATCAACATGCTTGACATGAAGATAGTTAATAATTAATAATTAGATAAATGGTGATTAACCATATGTTTAGTGTAACATAGCATATTCTACATGTTTCGTTTAACTTAGTTAATGTATATTCCATGATCTGCCTAATACAGTTAATTGTTTCATTTCATGCGATGTACTTAGATTAACTTTATTTTATTAAATTAGCATAGCATGACCATTCTCTATTAATATAATTAGGTTTATCTCATAGACATATTAGTGTAATTTTAGCTCATAATCATAGCATAATGTATATATTTATATTATTATACAACATAGCGTTTTTTATATGTTAGAGTATAACATAGCATGTAGATACTACTATAGCATAATCCTAGTGTGTATATAGTATGTAATATATTTAGCACATAATATAGTCAGACCATAGTATAATTAATAATCATGTAAGATAAGTTTAGCAAAGCACTTTTATCTAGAATGGCTTGGTGTCTATGGACTGAACCAGATGCAATGTGGGCCGGTTTCTGGTTTCTCAAATCAATCTATTTCCCTCATTGTGATTTTCTCTCAGCATCATTGAGGAATAATCCAAGTTGGGCTTGGCAAAGCATTTTGGAAGGACATGAGGTCTTGAGATCTGGTTTAATATGGCGAATTGGCACTAGTGATAGTATTGATATATGGCATCACTCATGGGTTCCAACCCTCCCATGTCAGCATATTCAGTCTACCCCCCACCAATTTGTGATATTCATAAAGTCTCCCAGCTTATCGACCATGAAAATAGTACATGGGATCGTGATCTTTTCTATATTCTTTTCCAACCTTTTGAGATGGAGGAGATTATGAAAATTCAACTACCTCTATTTCCAAGAGGGGATCAGCAAGTTTGGGGCGCATCAAAGAATGGCATCTTTTCTGTCAAATTTGCATACCACATGTTATCCAATACTGAGCATGAGAAAGAATCATCCCAAGCATCATCATCGTCTAAAAAACCATGGGATCTAGTTCCAGACCGAGTTTGGAGGCGAATTTGGAATTGTAACTCTCTTCCAAAAATAAAAAACTTTTTATGGAGAGGTGTGCAGTAGGATTAGCCACAAGAGAGAATCTATGTCGCAGAGATATTCCAATTGATCCTAATTGTGTCCGATGTGGTAGCATCAAGGAGTCCATCTCCCACATACTACTAACCTGCACTTTGGCTTGATCAGTTTGGTTGGGTTGTAGTCTCTCCTACAAAGTTCCAAAAGGTATGGAGGTCACCCTCCATGGTTGGACCAACTGTTGGAATTTTTTCAACTCAAACGGTAAGACTATGAGTAAGGAGCTAATGTCACATTGCTCTTTTATATGTTGGTATCTTTAGCTAGCACGCAACGATTTTATATTTGGGCGTCGTCAATGGTCACCACTTGAAGTTAGTCATGCCTATTTTGGAAGATATGCTCCATATCCAATCTTACTTTGAGTACTGTAATTTTCAGTTTGTTCCAAGGGAGCTTAACAGCATAGTTGACTGCCTGGCAAGGAGGGCCCTGTCCGTAACGTGTAGGACAGTTTGGCCTTTATCTGATCCATGGATCCAAGATCAATGTTTGGTTTCCATGAGCTCCCCACGTTTTTCTGAATAAATCTACATTTGACCAAAAAAAAAAAGGTTTCATAATGCATTTAATCCTTAGGCTTAGTACTTAATCAAGTAAATTAGATTAAATTAGGTTTTTAATAATGCATCCACTTATGGTAATTAATCTAATTTAGATTCTTTAATTAATTAATAAATTAATTTAGCCTTAGTTAATTAAAAGTCCTTCACTAACTAGATTAATTAGGATTTCATAATACATTTAACTAACCACTTGGGATTAGGTTTATTAATTAAGTGTAATTAGTTTAATTTGGGATCTTATAATTTCTTAATCAATCCTTTATGATTTAATCTTTAATTAGTTCATTAGCCTAGTGCACCATAACCTAGTTTAGCATAACTTAGTCATTTGGCTTAGGGTAGCACATCATATCGTACCTAGTTTAGGATTAGTGACTTAAATTAGGATTAGTTGTTAGGTTTAGCTTTTAGGAATGGTCTAGATAGAAGGAGATCGACCCTAGCCGTGCGGATTGGCACCGTCCCAATCTATAAATTGAAACTTACCCAGTAATTTGGACAGACCTGAGCCTTGTCCATTGTGAGTCATCCTTCTCCCCTGAAAGGCGGAGACATTTATAGATCCTAGGCCTTTATCTAGGTTGTGACTTCGTTTACCCTATTTACGCATTTTTCGACATAAGTGGATGCAATCTCGAAGTGGCATGGAAACACCTCGATGGTCCATTTTAGGTACCAAATCTGCACATCACAGAAAATCCATTGTACCTACATCTGCCATATGGCAGAACTAGGTGGACCATCAAGCACTACAAGAAAAATGATCTATGCCGGCGTTTCTTAAACGCCGCTAAAGGGTAAAAATGTGCCGCTGTTTCGTTTTTCGGCGTTTATAGTAAACGCAGCTAAAATGCCGTGATATGTAATGCCGCAAATATACAGCGGCGTTTATACCATATGCCCGTGTATATATATTTTTCACGACGTTTCCATGGAAATGCCATAATATGGTAATTTACAACGGCATTTAGCATAATGTCGTTATAGTATAAAAGTGCTTGTTTATTAACGACGTTTATACATAAATGCCGGGAGTAAATATACTACATCAGCGTTTAGTTAATGTCGGTATATTGTTTGGAATTCTGCCGTTTCGTGGCATTTATCTATAAATGCCGACATATAAATTTGATTTAGTTATTTGACGGCATTTGTAGGTAAACGCCGCTAACATTAGTTTTTTTTTGTTTTTTAAATCGGTTTCATATACTACTTCCATCCACATTAATCCTGTCACCTGTTTCATATATAATATACATCCATCTACTTAAAACAGTACTTTAAATAATGCCCAATATCCGCTAAATATGAAATGCACCTATCAAAAGTACTTAAAGGAAGTTCAAAGTATGTAGTACATCCATTAAATATGAAATAAAGAACAGTATCAAAAACACTAAAAGGAAGTTCAAAGTATTAGCTACAAGCACTAAACGTAAAATAACGAACAATAACAAAAGTATTAAAAGGAAGTTCAAGGTACTACATCCACAAAATATGTTCAACATCAATTTCAGCCTTGACTTGACAAGAGAAAAGATAAGCCTCAAAAAGTTTCATCAACACCACCACCCATTTGGGACCACACCAATATAACTGCATGTTGTCAAGTTCTGCATATGAAGTTTTCTGCATCTCATTACTTCAAGTTTGACTGCTATCCCAAGAATGAAAACTGCAATAGGCACTGCAAAAGACAAAACAAGTAAAATCATAATCTTTAATCTCATGGTAAGTAACAAATATAGCATACATCGTTTGACATCACTACTGCTCAAGTCCTAGTGGGACTAAGACAGATCAAACCCCGCCAAAATAGGAATCATATGGACGAACAGAAAACAGTTCAAATTGGCCTACAGGAAATTAAATTATGTGGTCAATCTCAAGCCAAATTGATCAGTAAAATATGCATATCCATTTCATTTCTCAAGTCAACAAAATTCAATCCTACTCATAGTATGACTGTATCCAATAACCAGCATGATCAAGATTTGAAAACAAATTATGAAAGAGCGTAATGTCGATTGAAGATTGCTGAAATCAGAATTTTAATCGCCACATCAGAACACCTTCAATTTAATAGTCCTAACGAGAATGGGACTGATGTATTGCAGGAACTCAAACTGGCCAGAATGCAAGAGAATATAAGTGAAGTTTGGTACCTTAATGAAAGCAAAATAAGAACAGTAGCACCTGGCTTCCAACCACAAGGTATTGATTGGGTTCACCACCAATCACACCTTGATTCCTGAAGGTGGTGAATCCATTCCTTATTTTACTGCCAAAGGAATGTCCAAGCCAGCAACCATGTCTACCAACTTAATTCTAAAGTTGGTTTCAGAAAAGATTGAACATGGGAATAGTTGAGGCAGCTTACAAAAAAAATACCATGAGTACCATTTATTACAGAAGATGCTCACCACTACATGTTGCTATGTCACTGCAACCAAAACATCAATAACAAGGGAAAAACAAAAAGGAGGGAAGGGGGAGAAACATTATTCACCAGCCTGAAGAGTGAAGGAAAGGGATCGAGAAAGATTTCAAAGAGTTCTTTTCCTCAGGCTCAATCCACAAATCATCAAAATTCCTTCCTAGGCTAGGAAACACGTATCTGCCCTCTCCTTGCTCCAAAAGTCTATCAACAAGTGATTCTTTATTGACCGTAAAGCGAGAAAGGGGGCTGGAAAGCAGGTGTTTTCTCACACCCCTAATCAGTTTGAAACTGACTTCTCTGTGGCCACTTTGAATCAAACGGGTCACTTAATGCAATTGAAATTGTTAGGATAGTCTTAAACTCAAATAAGTTTAAAGCATCACGGCACACACAACCGATCCACTGATAGCATTGATCAGTCTCTTATATAAATGAAAATCTTTCAAGTAACTCCTACTGGTCAGGCATCAATATTGAAATGCAAAGAGGAACATGAAATAGAGAAATCATGTAATCTTAACTAATCTTATTAGGTGGCTCACCAAATCCTATGATTTTGATAATCGGAGAAGTTGATAATCTATAAAATGCAAAGGAAACAACTTTGATGGAAAATCTGAAATCTCAAGTTCTAGATCTAATAATATGGTACAGAAACCAAAAGTCCCAATACAGAACAAATACAATTTTCCTTTTAGCCTTCCTAACAATGCCACCAAAGCCAGCTGGCCCAGGGCATCCCAAAGAGTTAAAATTCATGTTCAACATTATAAGATGAGGAGGACATAGTTCCCAAGATTGATGTGCATGGAGGGGTGTCACGGTAATCAATCTTGGAAGATTGCCTAAACGAGAGGCAATACTCCATGTACTTCCATCTTCCAAATAAGAGAGAGAGAGAGAGAGATTACCCAAATTGATAGATAGCCTTATCCAAAGAAAATAATAAATGGCTGAAAGGTTTCATACATGGTCATGTATGAACATGGTCAACACTTTAGCCCTTGGATAAGAATACTCAATTCTTGTGTGTCTATACGACGGTTGAGGTATTGATCACATTTTATACACGACCATATGTGAAAACCGGTCCCTAATAAAAAATAGCAGCATATTTTACTAAAAGATTGACTCTAGAGATAGAGATAAGATGGAGATAAGTTGGATTGCTAACATCAAGCCTATTCTAGCTCAATATAAGAGAAAATAATAAATAAGAAAATAAATAGAAAACAGCTACTAAGACTCCAACTTAACTTTTTGATGAGGTGGCCTTACAGCATATAATCTTATCATTGACAAAATTAGCGAGATCAAAATCCCTTCTAATGTAGTGCTATTCTCAAACCTGTGAGATTCAGTGGGAGATATGCTTGTGAAATGATCACACATAAGTAATAAAATCAGATTTCCAAAGATTTTTATCAACAAAGAATCAAGGGATCAGATTCAGGCAAAATTCTTGTCAAAGGCTCTAATTGGATGGGACAATATAATATCAGAAAGCAGGCTTAATCCAATGGTCAGATTCTTAGGATCTGAAGATTACTACTTGAATAAGGAATTCTCAAATCTAAGAATCGATAAAAGGTTCAAAAAAACCAGATTATAGATTGACTTCAGTATCAAATAACAAGCCATTAAGATAGTAAATCTTCAACAATGGCTTTGGTTGCTCAATCAATAGCACTAATAGCTCCTTCAAGGCTAAGAATAACAACCAAACAATCACTAAAAATGAATAACTGAGATAGACTAAACTCATGGTTAATTGTAAATTCCAAACTCTACTTGATAAGCTGTAGAAAAAAGGTTTACCTGTATAGATTGACTGTCAAAATATAGGCCAGCTTATGAAATGGCCTCAATTATCAGCTGTTCAAATGAAATGCCACATATAAGAGAAATCCAAACTCAAAGAACCAGAAATGTGATTAATAAACAACACTTTGACAATATTCCATAGAGCCTTGGATTAATTATTACATAAACTAAAGAAGAAGAAATCTCCCAACTGCTCTAGTACCAAAGAAATCTCAATTGGACAGAAGGGAAATCTTCTACACCAATGCCGTCCAATTCTAGTTCTTAGCCTACACAACGCATGCTATTATTTAAATAAGAGAAACACTTAGGGGTCTTCCAAGTTTGAAATCTTATTATAAGTGGTTATAGTAATCCATAACAATTAAAAATAGAAAAAAAACAAAATTCAAACAGAAGTTGCAGAGTACTGATCAACATTAATTCTTTCACGCCCAAACCCAAGTTAGATTTGGTCTTTCTCAGAGGTTCCAATGGGCGAGGGTTGGTCGTGTATCCAAAGAGAGAGAGACAGAGACTCAAACATACCTTCTGAAGCCCCAAATCCTCCACAGATGTTGCAGCGGGAGAGTGCCAAGCTTCTCTAGCACAAGCTTCTTCTGAAGCCCCAAATCCTCCACAGATGTTGCAGTGGGAGAGTGCCAAGCTTCTTCTGAAGCCCTAAATCCTCCGCAGAGGTTGCAGCGGGAGAAAGATTGAAAGAAATTTGAGAGAGTGTGAGAGATTTGAGAGTTGAGATGATAAAGGGACGGTTAGCGGGAGTGAGAATGAGAGAGATAGAGAGTATTGACCGAGAGAATGGAGGAAAGAAAGGGAAGAGTTTGGGTTTTGGTGGGAAAGGAAATGTTATGCGGTGTTTCACAATAAATGTCATTATATTGCACTCATACTTGACCACCGCGGTAAACGCCGTGGTAGCGGACTATAAAAATGGATATATTCCGACGTTTTCTAGCAAATGCCGTTGTATATAAACTTGTTACGGCATTTTAACAAGAATGCCGTTGAATATGCACACCAACAGCAGCGTTTTCTAAGAAAGGCCGCAGATTACAATTATTTAATGGCATTCAGCTCTAAACGTCGTTGTATTGTGAGATAAAAGGGCTTTTAGTTGGAACGCCGTCTATTGGCCTATATATGACGACTTTTCAAAATAAACGCCGTCGAATATGCCTCTATGACGACATTTCTAAACAACGCCGCCATATCCCTCGTGTTAAATGCCGTCATTGATGCTTTTTCTTGTAGTGAAGAGTCGTTTCCTTGTTGGAGCTGTATAAAGGCATTATTCCCCATCAAATAGCTTACAATTTGGGGAAATGGAAAAAATGGGATGCAAGTCTTACAGTAAGAAGCGAAGTACCGTACTGTTACTTTGATTTTTGTCACGTACATCAAATGTTAATTAACTGGATAAATCTGAATTTTTCAATGAGAAGAAGATACCAACCATATATTTCATCATCATGTCTCAAATTTGGGGACCCATTAATATTTTGTATCACACAATTAATTATCTTGGCATTTTCAGTAAATTTGTGTAAAATAAGTTGTACGTACCACCACAATCTTGTTGATTCAATATTAAAACTTACAACATAAACCAAGGCGTATATAGCATTCCTGCTAAGTCAGATATATGCCAACAACCTCTACTAGACACATTCCTATGATTGAGGAAAAGAAAAAGAAAAAGAAAAGAACAGGGGAGAGGGAAAAGAAAAAAACTCTTTTATGTATCAAATTGGAAATACACACATTAATTAAAGGATATATGGACTGTACGTACCTTTGATTTATTGTCTCTGAAGGTAATAAGACATCGATCAATTCTCCTCATTCGATATAATATGACAAAAACCGAAAGTAGGCAATCCTCCAAGACTTCTTGAAAAATAAAGTGCCCCAAACAGCCCAAAACCCCACAATGAAGCCCATAATGCCGCCAATGTAAAACCATAGCATATCCATCCATTCTTCATTTTGATGATCTCCATCACCGTTGCCATCATCATATGCTGGAGGAGATATGTTGGTGCCTGGGCAATTATTAGGTAGGGGCCACCCACAAAGTCCGGAGTTCCCAGTATAAATGGATGATGATGCATCACAATCAATGATGGTCTGGATCTGGTTACTTAATGGAATTTTCCCAGATAAATTGTTATGTGAGAGGTTCAAGTGGCTCAAGAAAGTTAAAGAAGATATGGTTGGAGGAATCTCACCACAAAGTTGGTTTCTGGAAAGGTCAAGGGTTTCCAGATATTGCAAATCCCCAATCTTCTCCGGGATCTTTCCTGTCAAATGATTCATTGATAAGTTCAAGGTACCCAATAAGACCAGCCTTGTTATCCCGTCTGGAATCTTTCCTGATAGATGATTGTATGAAAGATCAATGCTGTTCACCAAGTCAAGAGTTGAGCTGTATTCAAGTTCTCTTCCTTTTGTAACTACTATCATGTGCTCCTCATAATAACTTATGTAATTTGTAGGACCTGTAGGACTTGTCTCATTTGATTCTAGATAACTCAAACTGCCCAAACATTGTGGGATGAGTCCTGATAGATTATTATGTGAGAGGTCCAAGAAGTGAAGCTTAGAAAGGTTACAGATTTGTGAAGGAATTTCTTCGGTGAAAAAGTTGGAACGAAAGCTGATAATACTCAATTCTGATAGACTTTCTCCAATCCATGTTGGTATATTGCCAGTGAATCCATTTCTGCTAAGGTCAAGACTCCGTAAAGATGTGCATTTTCGCAATGATGAAGGAAGCTTGCCATGAAAGTTGTTGCTACTAAGTAATAGATATTCCAATAATGACAAATGACCTATTGATTGAGGAATCTTGCCTGATAGATTGTTGTTACCTAAATCTAGAACTGCTAGATCATTCATGTCCTTCCAACAGTTAGGGAGTTGTCCCCCTAAACTATTATTTGAAAGAATAAGATACGTCAAACTGGGTAGTTGACATATAGAAGAAGGAATGCTCCCGGTTAAAAAATTCCCAGAAAAATCTAAAGAGGTTACTCCAGACCCTAAAACTTCACCAATATTCTGAGGAATTTGTCCCGTGAATAAATTTGTCCCAAGAAGTAGATAACTGACATTAGACCAAAGGGGGAGAGAACCATTGATTTGATTGAAACTCAAATCAACTTTATATGCATTGAAAAATTCAAAAGAATTTGGTACCTTCCCTCTGATTTGATTGTGAGAGAGATCCAAAGTATGTATCCTCTGCCTAGCACATAAATTCCAAACGCTATCTGGTATGGTGTCTGAAATTCCTACGTTTCTGAGAGTTATACTGGAGAGGTTCTTTTGAGTTGCAAGCCATGGAGGAAAATTGGGGCCCATTTGTAGGTCAGACATATAGATAAGGTCTAGACTAAAAGTTGGAATCCACTCCCTGCTCGGTTTAAAAACCAAGGGCTTATTTGGAACTTCAGAGCCGATGTCTAACACTTTTAAACTTTTGAGATTCTTAAAGTGAGCTTCTGAAATAACGCCCCTCAAAGAACTCTCAGTTAACATCAATTCAACCAACTCTGAAAGTTCCCCAACCGATTCAGGAATATTTGCATCCAATTTTTGATTGTAGGCAAGGTCCAAATATCTTAAGGATGACAATCCTCCAATGGACATCGGGATAGGACCTGTGATTTGAGTTCCAGAGAGCTTTAATGTTCTCAAGGATGACAATCCTCCAATGGACATCGGAATAGGACCTGTGATTTGAGTTCCAGAGAGCTTTAATGTTCTCAAGGATGACAATCCTCCAATGGACATCGGAATAGGACCTGTGATTTGAGTCCAAGAGAGGTCTAATGTTCTCAAGGATGACAATCCTCCAATGGAAGACGGAATAGGACCTGTGATTTGAGTATTAGAGAGGTATAATGTTCTCAAGGATGACAATCCTCCAATGGAAGACGGAATAGGACCTGTGATTTGAGTATTAGAGAGGTATAATGTTCTCAAGGACGACAAGTTTCCGATAGTTGCCGGAATTGGACCTGAAATAGAAGCTTCAATTAACAGAGGTTCTAGCATGCACCCCCCAAAAATAAAAAATAAAAAAAAGTGGAAAAATATTTGGAGAGATCCGGGAGAAGGTGGAAGTTTACCTGAAAGTTGAGTATTATAAGAGAGGCTCAATTCTATCAAGGACGACAAGTTTCCAATAGATGTAGGAATTGGACCTGAAATAGAAGTTTCAATTAAGAGAGGTCGTAGTATGCACCCACAAAAGATCCAACAAGGTACGTTCCAGGAGAAGGAGTAAGTGGTAAGTAGTTTACCTGAAACTTGGGTGTACTCCAAATGTAGTGTCTCCAAGCGGCTATTAGAATTGCACATAGACAAACTATTCACATATTCTGTTATTCCGCCATTGATATTATTGCATTCTGATAGATCTAACCGTTTCAAATTGCAAAGATTGCCCAAAGTTTTTGGTATCCTTCCTCCAATGTCCATATTAAAGGATAAGTCTAGAACAGTAAGACTTGTAATATTGGAAATCCAGGGAGGAATAATTGAGGAGTTAAAGTTGTTCCCAGCAAGTTCGAGGACTAGAAGAGAAGTAAAATTTGCAACATATGGAATTGAGAGAGGGATGTTGGAAAGTTGACAGTACGACAGGTGTAGTTCTGACAGAGAAGGAAGCATAGTAACAGCTTGTATCCAATCAGTTGAAGACTTGCCTGTAAAGCTCACATATTCCATGTTTAGGTACCTCAAAGAAGAAGATAGACCAGAGAGCCACTGAAGATTGTTGACGGTTAAATCTGAAGAATGGAGATCAAGATATTGCAATCTTGACAAGTTTCCAAGTTGAGGAGGAATTGTTCCACTGAATGAAGCAAGAGAGAGATTGAGATACTTCAAGTTGTGAAGTGAACCGAGGAATTTTGGAATATGGGTTCCTTGAAAATTAAAGTTGAAGCTGAGGTCCAAGTAATTCAAGTGTTTCAATTTGAGCAATGAAGGACTTATCTTTCCACCCAAAGAAGACTTGTGGGCAGCTTCCCAATCAATGTCGTAATATTCATCAACACTTGTCATGTTTTCAATCATGTTTTCAATGTATACAGGTTGATTTCGAAGGTCGAGTTTGATGACATGGCGGGTCATATTGTTGCAGACCACACCTCTCCATGTGCAGCAATCATCACCGATCCAAGAAGAGAGCCGCCCTGAAGTAGTGTCGTTTAGACCAGCTTTGAACTCGAGCAGTGCCTGTCTCTCTCCCTCTATGCAGCAGCTGCTGCTGCTCACAGTGAGACCAGCTGCTCCAACAATATTGCTTTTAAGGTATAGAAAATCCAAAAGCAGCAACGGGAACAAGAACAGAAGAAGAAGAAACTGATCATGAATAGATGTAATAGCAGATACACCTCCCATGGCCTTATCAGATAACACTCAATTCAGATAGATTGATTATGTACCAGATCTTTGAAGCCCAAATGATATTTATAAGATGAAAGTTGTTCTGAATCACCACCGTGCTTCACACGGCAATTTGACCCATAGTTCAGATGGGGTCAGCTGTGAAACTGATGAAAATGAGTTCGGATCAAATCCCAATGAAATGTATTGTCATGGAAATTTGATGGAAATTGCCAACCACGTATTCACACAAACATATGAGTGAGTGACAAAAGACTTGACCATTGACTTTGGGTCTTCCCAGATGAGATTTGGGCCGACACTAATTTGGACTTTGGAGTCCTTGCATCTTTCAATTCATTTTTTATTTTTTTATCTAAGTTTTTATCTAAACTTGATCTATATTTATCAAGGAAAAGAAAAGGCTGTCAGACTACGGGGAGTCAGTGCCTCATACAGGAAGAGAGAAACAATCACCCCACACCTCGTGAAATGAAAAATCCTACACCAGTTGAATGCCCCTGTGTTCGTATTGGTCTCCATATTGATGCAAGGGCATGTAGTTGGACAACGAACCCCCCTCCCATTTATCAAATAAAATACTTTTTTTCAACTCATTTAATAAAATAAATTTTTTGTGATATCGAAATAAAACATTATCAAAATAAAACTAAAATATTATGAAAATAAAAATATAGTTACAACATCCGCAACAAGTTAATTTTGTTGATGTATCGTAACCTAACGGCAATTTTACCTGCTATTGAAACTATTTATTAAAATAATCTTCCACGTCTCTTTTTTCCTTGTTTTAAAAAATTGACATATTATCTTTTAATGAAACTCTTTTGTTTTCTTTTTATATTTCACCTGTAAATATATTTCTTAAGTATAAATTAAAACGATAATTTGTTTTCTGTTTGGGGAGTGTGCCGCCCACACCCAGACACAAGGGGAGAGGGGGAATGATAGCCCTGTCCCCATGAAAAGAGGGAATCATCACCCACCTGGAAACAGTTATCTAACTATGTGTTGCGTCGAGAAATCGTCTGGGTCCCTTCGAGTGTCGTTACCTGCAAAAGGACTAAGATCGAGGTGACGAAGGAGAACCGGTGTGGTTCTGGCTTAGGACGCTTCGATGCCTAAGTTAGATCTCTCTGAGCAAACAGATGAGTGAACAGAATTCAAGATGATCGATGGGCTAGAGTACCTTTCCTTTTATAGCAGGGGTGGCGAGGTGGAGAGTCCCAGTTGATGTGAGGTGTCCTTGATAGTTGATAGAGTCCCTGAATAGCAGGGTTCACTCTTGATAGGTCGTCTTCCCGAGAGACGTGGCATCATGATGGACTTGGTGTCTTGGATGGACAAACTGTACATAGATTCCGGGTGCATGAGTCCGTTCTGACTACGTTGACTGGTAGGCGGTGGCCTAGAGTCCTGGAGGTAGTGTGGGTCCTGCAGTAGGAGGCAGTGGTATCCCGATCGTTGTCTACACCCGTCCACGCATATATGGGTCCACGCCCAAAGGGGTGTTCGCCCTAGGGGTCCACGCCAAAGGGTTGTCGCCCAAGGGGGTCCATGCCCAAGGGGTGTTCGCCCCAAGGGGTATTCTCCCTAGGGGTGTTCACCCCAAGGGAGCTCGCCTGAGGGATGTTCGCCCCAGGGGAGCTCGCCCGAGGGGTGTTCCCCCCAAGGGGTGTTCTCCCAAGGGGGGTGTTGGCTTGAGGGTGGTCCATGCCTGGTTTTCTCCTGTCCTTGGTATGGCTCATCTCTGGTCCCACCACATGGCAGCCTCTGATTGGTCAGCTCTATTTTGGGTTTATCACTATGTATTTTATAATTTTCCTTTGAAAGTTTGGTAAAAGTTTTTTCTTTTGTTTGGTAAAGTTTAGTGGAAGTCTTTTTTTTTTTTTTTGGTAGAAAGTTTGGTGGAAGTTACCAAGCACAAAACTATGAGTCGGTGTGGACCATAACATGTGGGCATTGAACAAAAGACTCCAACTACTGGACATGGTATGAGAATATTGGGTTGAAAGTATGGAAAAAGAGAAAAAAATCTCTGTCAGGGAGTGTGGCCTACACCAACACTCCCATGAGCCTATCTCTCTCCTCCTCATGTGAAAAGACACCTCTGCTCCTTGTTTTAAGGAGGAGAGATAGGCACATGGGAGTGCTGGCGTAGGCCACACTCCCATACAGAAAACTGCTTCCCTTGAAAGTATTGTCCGAGTCTTTGCATCATCCAATTCATCGTCTTGTCAATTATTTTTCTCTAAATTTAATTTGAAGAAAAGTTCTCTATTGGGAAGTGTACTGCTCACGCTAGACACAATGGGGGCGAAATGATTCCTCTGTGCCCCCCCTCATTGGTCCCACTTCGCACGCATGGGCCACGCTCTCCCAGAGAGATTGGTCTCCCATTTAATTTATATTTATCAGATTCTCCCATAAAACATTTTTCTTCTTCTGATTCTCTCAATAAAATAAGGGGAAAGTTTTCATTCAAGGCTGTGTAAGCCATGTATGTGAGAGGGTGGGAGTTTCAAGACATTAATTAATGGGTGGGGGTTTATGACTTTTCCAACTCTTTGTGAGAATATGTACCATATGATTGAGGGTATTTGTATGGATGTTAGAGATTACTATAGATATTAAAAATAATATGAAATTAATAATTATGCAATACATTGTTAGTTCATATCAAATGTAATCCAGAGATTTCTACCAAAAAAAAAAAAATGTAATCCAGAGATGGATTTTTAAAAGTGAAAGAAAAATAATAGAGAAAATGTACCATTAAGAAGTAATCTAAATATTTGTAATTTTACCAAAAAAAATCTAAATATTTGTAAAAGTGGGGGAAAAGAGGTGAAAGTTTACTTTATTTGAGAAATCCGAAATTCGTTTGGTTGCAATGGGAATTAAGGATTTTTATCTCCCTAGTACACGATCACCCATTGCACCTCCAGTTTTCCCTGGTTGGTCGACACGTGGATAATTCCTATCCAACGGTCACTTTCAAAACCAAATTCAAAACCTAATACCCCTCTCTTATTTCCCTAACGCGCGTTTCTCTCTCTTCTTTTCCTCTTTCGCGAACATCTCTCTTCCCTCTTCCTCACTCGGTCGCCCCCATCTTGCGAGAGACGTCGAAGTTTCTTGGAGCACTCTACGCCGGTGCAAGAGCACGAGACGGAGCACCCTCACTTGCCTCTGCCTTTGCCGGAGCACCCTCGACTGCTACGAAGGTATTAGGATTTGCTGCCTCTCCCTCACTCTTTACCCTGTTTTTTTTCCTTTTCTTTTTCGCTTTTCATCTCCGGCAAAATCAGAGGAGTCGCCGTTGAATTTTTTTTTCCTTTGAGAAAGGGAGGTGCACCTTAACTTTACTGTAGAAATTTCCCCTCCCTTTCGTTCAGTTCCCCCCCCCCCCCCGCCCCCTATTGAATTTTTTTTCGTAACCAAAATGGATGGTATTAGGGTTTGCTACCAATCCGAATCCTTTGATTCACTTTTCATCTCGATTATTGTATGCCTTGTCCTAAAATAGTTAATTCATCCTTGAGAATCTGTTTGTTGTTTATTTTTCTCTTAATGTAATACTTGTTACATAGAATATTGATTACAGAATCTAGTTGTCCAGGTGCCATATCCTTAAGTTTTGAGTTTTTCAGTTAAAGGGACTTGCAGTCTATGTTCTAGATAATGGAAATATTGCTATTATCGTTTCAACAGAATGGTCAAATGGATATTTTTTTCCTTTTGATGAAACAACAACAAAGTGTAGTGTAATCACACAAACCACATACCAGTCCCAAAAGGTTAACCGATTTTTGGAACCGGTCAAATGAATATTTATAATAAGATCAAGTTGTTCTGATCGAATCACCGAATTTGGCTCCGGTTCACGTACGAAAATCATTTCGTACACCCCTCCCTCCCGAGTCAACCACTGAATCACCAGCCAAACATACGAAGATTAGGTGAAGCTGATGGACATTTGAAGGAAGTTGCCAACCACAAAGATAAGAAGATTAGGTGAGGGACCATAACGTGTGAAAATTAAACAAAAGACTCTAGAGGAGAGTTTATTAGGTAAATAGAGGTTCATTTTAAGGGATTGATAAATTCTTGGTTTCTATTTGGACTAATTAAGATTACCCATTCATGATGTTATCTATCCATCATGACTTGAAAATGGTGACTTTAATTGGTACTACTTAGTGGTAGAAGATTCTACATCCATCATATCACTTGTTAAATTTCAGCTTAGAACAAGTAAGGTAATTAATGTCACTAGATTATGATAGTACCCTATTATTTGATTCCCAAATGACATTTATAGGATCAGATATTCAGATTTATTGCTAGTAAATAAAAAATATATATATAATGGGCCATTACATGTAACAGGTCACAAACAAGGCATGCCAAGCCTACTTTGAAGTTTGAAGACCCAAGCAATGGACTTGGAGATGGAAAAGATAATGTTAACCTCACAGGATCAGCAAGCTTTATTTTCTAATCACGTGCTAGGAAAAATAATTTTTATCCTGCTACCCTTCTTGTCCAGAGGATAATATCCCATGTGATTTGCCCTCATTGGGTGGTGGTGACTAGTGAACATACAATGTCTGTGAGGTTAGCAAAACCTATTGGAGAAACAAACATGTTTCTCTGTTGGACTTTCATTAAAACTTACTAGTACGACATCTTAGGACTTTCTTTAGCAACCTGGCCCCCCCGTAGTTGACACGGCGTTAGTTGTGAAGCTGACAGAATTGCTAGCCACAAACCATTCTATGGTCCTAAAAGTCCTTTTGGGATTGGGGTGTGGTATCAGTGGTCCACTTTCATTAAAAAATAAAAGTAAAAATTTAAGGGCGATATTTTGGGGCGACTTGACTCGTAGTTGACACGATGCTTACTTGTAAAGCTTTCGACATCAATTATTAGAAATAATTTATGCAATCTACATCATGATGAATTATTGAATATGAAATCATACATTAGAGATCATGCTACCCTTCTTGTCCAGAGGATCAGATCTCATGTGATTTGCCCTCGTTGGGTGGTGGTGACTGGTGAACACATAACAGCTGTGAGGTTAGCAAAACCCATTGGAGAAACAGATATGTATCTCTGTTGGAGTTCCATTATAACTTACCAATACGACACCTTAGGACTTTCTTTAGCAACTTGACCCCCCGTAGTTGATACGGCGTTAGTTGTGAAGCCGACAGAAATTGCTAGGCACAAACCATTCCGTGGTCCTAAAAGTCTTTTTGGGATTGGGGCATGGTATGTGTGGTTCACTTTCATAAAATTAAAAAATTAAAGGGCGATATTTTGGGGGCAACTTGACCCGTAGTTGACACGATGGTTACCTATAAAGCTTTCGACATCAATTATTAGAAATAATTTATACAATCAACATCATGATGAATTATTGAACATGAAACTATACATAAGAAATCATGCTACCCTTCTTGTCCAGAGGATCAGATCCCATGTGATTTGCCCTCGTTGGATGGTGGTGACTGGTGAACATACAATGTCTGTGAGGTTAGCAAAACCCATTGGAGAAACAAACATGTATCTCTATTGGACTTTCATTAAAACTTACTAGTATGGCACTTTCTTTAACAACTTGACCCCCTGTGGTTGACACGACGTTAGTTGTGAAGCTGATAGAAATTGTTAGGCACAAACCATTCCACGGTCCTAAAAGTCCTTTTGGGATTGGGGTGTGTTATGTGTGGTTCACTTTCATTAAAAATAAAAAATAAAAAATTAAGGGCGATATTTTGGGGGCGACTTGACCCGTAGTTGATGTTAGGGAAGTACACCTTATACACTCCAAAGCCATGTTTTGATGATAACAAATAAAGCCTCTTGGACTAACATTTATTTAAAGTGTTTAGATAAGAGCATAGCACCAAGTGAGGGGGAGCATACACAAGAATAAACACAAGAGTGTATATAAGATGATTCCAAAGATATGGAAGACAACAAGTCAAACTTTGAAGACTAAAGATGCCTATTGAAGATTGAAGATTGTTGAAGTTTTTGTAATCTTGTATTTGTAATTTTAAGTCACAAATTGATGTAATGCACACACACACGCACGCATACATCCATTTAGAATGTCCTTAGGAGGTATTTTGACCACTTAGACATGTGACTATTTAGGTATGAAAACCCCAAACCTAACCCTTAATGGAATTGAAGTATTTTCACTGAAATTGCCCAATCCAGCATACCTGTTCCTGATCCGGCATACCGGATTAATGGGAATCTTAGGAAATCACTCATAGTAGCTCTCCTAAGTAAGCTGGATAAGGATCCAACATACCGGATCCAGCTTTGACTGAGTTTTGCCCTGATCCGGCATACCGGATTCCCATCCAGCATACCGGATCAGTTTTTGACTGTTAGTTTCTAACCATTATTCCCCTGTTCATATGGAAATTAGGTGATCTGGCATACCGGATTATAATCCAGCATACCGAATTATATATGGCTTGTAGAATCCGATCTTTACTTGGATTCCTAATCAATTCAAGTCACCTTGCCCATAAATACCCACTTGTTTAAGGCTCTAAACACTACTATTAATCACAATCAAGAGCCTTCATAAACAAGTTAATCTCAAGTGAGAATTCAAGCACCAATCCAAGGCATTCAATCTCACTTAGCTCCCTTCATTCATATTTGTATCAAAGCTTCATAGTGTGAAAGGTAGCACTTCTCTATTAAAGGTTTAAGGTAACTCTAAACCCTTTAGTACCACTTTTATTTTAGATAAGTTGGTTGAGTTCTCTTGCTCGGAATCAAGAGTAAGTTGAGTCCTCTTGCTATTTGTTTCAAGATTTATACAAGTCCTCTTGCTCTTACTCAAGATTCGAATTAGTGAAATTCTCTCTAAGGTGAGAGGAGTGAACGTAGGCAAGTATTGGCCGAACCACTATAAATCTCCTGTATCACTCTTTACTTATTGCTTATATTTGCTTGTCTTTACATTGTTTATTTGGCTATTTCCGCATAAGTTTTTATTTTTCCATCCTTCACCTATTCACCCCCCCCTCTAGGTGAATTCACAGTTGACACGATGGTTACCTGTAAAGCTTTCGACATCAATTATTAGAAATAATTTACGCAATCAACATCATGATGAATTATTGAACATGAAATTATACATTAGAGATCCTACTACCCTTCTTGTCCAGAAGATCAGATCCCATGTGATTTGCCCTCGTTGGGTGGTGGTGACTGGTGAACATACAACGTCTGTGAGGTTAGCAAAACCCATTGGAGAAACAAACATGCATCTCTATTGGACTTTCATTAAAACTTACCAGTATGGCACCTTAGGACTTTCTTTAGCAACTTGACCCCCCGTAGTTGACACCACGTTAGTTGTGAAGCCGACAGAAATTGCTAGGCACAAACCATTCCACAGTCCTAATTAAAAGTCCTTTTGGGATTGGGGTGTGGTATGTGTGGTTCACTTTCATTTAAAAAAAATAAAAAATTAAGGGAAATATTTTGGGGGCGACTTGACTCGTAGTTGACATGATGGTTACCTGTAAAGCTTTCGACATCAACTATTAGAAATAATTTATGCAATCAACATCACGATGAATTATTGAACATGAAATTATACATTAGAGATCCTGCTACCCTTCTTGTCTAGAGGATCAGATCCCATGTGATTTGCCCTCGTTGGGTGGTGGTGACTGGTGAACATACAACGTCTGTAAGGTTCGCAAAACCCATTGGAGAAACAGACATGCATCTTTGTTGGACTTTCATTAAAACTTACCAGTACGGCACCTTTGGATTTTCTTTAGCAACTTGACCCCCCGTAGTTGACACGGCGTTAGTTGTGAAGCCGACGGAAATTGCTAGGCACAAACCATTCCACGGTCCTAAAAGTCCTTTTGGGATTAGGGTGTGGTATGTGTGGTTCACTTTCATAAAAAAAATAAATTTAAGGGTGATATTTTGGGGGCGACTTGACCCGTAGTTGACACGATGCTTACCTGTAAAGCTTTCGACATCAGTTATTAGAAATAATTTATGCAATCAACATCATGAAATCAACATCATGATGAATTATTGAACATGAAATTATACATAAGAGAGTAACTAAAACTCCGAATCAAGAATGGAATCAATCAAGAAGATTTTGATCCAAATCGGTTCAGAAATCAAGAATCTAAGCTATTTTATAATAAAACTTAAATTGGTTCGGTAATCAAGAATCTAAGCTATTCTATGATGAAAATCGAATCGGTTTAGGAATCAAGAATTGACTCATGAATCGATCTGATTCAAGATGGATTATAAAGAAAATGACTAGGAATCGGCCTATTCGGATTCGATTTGACTGATCCGATTTTGATTCAGAAAGCAACAATTAGGAGCGATGGAAATCAAGATCGATGTTAGCTGTTTCCAATCTAAATCAAACAATTCACCGATCCAATTCTTGATTTTTAAAACCATGTCAAGAACAAAACCTTGTACTTGAATCCATAATGTTTGATGAAGAATTCTAAATTGCCGCTTCCTCTCCTTTTGTTGATCTTATCTCTCTCTTCTCCGTACAGTAATTAGGGTTAGCAACTAATTGGCATTGCTACCATAATGGGCACAGTTGTTAATAAGCCAACACATAATAAAACAAGCTTTATACTTTTACAATTGGTTAATTGAAACCTCTACTTATTAAGGAGACCACCTCCCATATAGGACTTCATCCATTATTCCACACACAATCAACGTCTAGATGCTAACCCCACACATTGTGAAAACATTACCCCAATGACTAAGGATACCCCCTGCATGTTTATTTTTTTTTTGGTAGGAAAGGATACCCCCTACATACATCATACACTACCTAGAGTACAACTCTTCGTTTTGGGTCCGGCTAAGTGTCACCTATCTGGTGACACAATGGCTTGAAATCTAATTCTATTGCCCCCTGATTTTTGTCATATTGTAGGTGATATTTGGGTTAAAGTTTCACTTTCTGTGACAAAAGTGGTTGAAAAATAAATTCTATCGCCTCTTTATTCTTGCCACGTTGTAAGTGATTTTAGGTTAAAAGGGACATTTCCTCTAACTTTTGAATCCCCTTGACATCCTAAGGGCGTGTTTGGTTCGGTGAACCAATTGGTGCTGCACCAATAGATTAGATTCATGATTCCAAATAAAAAACACTCGTTTGGTTCAAATACCCTCTTATTATTTTGTGCACCAATCTTCATTCCTACCCATCGAGAACATTGAACGAAAGCCTCGAGTTGTTCGTCGTTGCCGAAGGGAGAAGAAGGCTAAAGAACGAAAGCGAAGGCTGAAGAACGAAAGCCTTTCGTCGTAGCTCTTGCTCTCTCTCTCTCTCTCTCTCTCTCACGCCGTCGCCTTCAACCTCCAGAAACTCGATCGCTGCTCTCTGATCTCTACTCGCCGTCGCCTTCAACCTCCAGGTACCAACTGTTCTCTGCTCTCTGCTCTCTGCTTGCTGCTCTCTGCTATCTCTCTCTCTCTCTCTCTCTCTCGTTCTCTCTGCTCTCTGCTATTTCTCTTCTCGTGCTCTCTGCTATTTCTCAGTCTCTCCCCCTCTCTCTCTCTCTCTCGTTCTCTCGTGCTCTCTGCAGTGTCTCACTCTCTCTCTCGCTCTTCTCTTAGCTCAGACCGCCGATGTATATTTTTTTTTAGAAAAAAATTTATGCTTCCCTGTCCGATTTAGGTTTTCTAGTTATTGATTAAAATTTTTGTTGTGTTTTTCTTCCAGGTGGATTAAGGTGGACAGTGAAGACCGGGTCAGGCAAGGCAGTTGGTTAAGGTGATTTTCTTATTCTCTTCTCTCTCTCTCTGTATCATCCTTTTGTTTCATGAATTAGAAAATTTTTTTCTGTAAATTCTGGTTTCAGCCTTCAACTAATGGATACATATTTGTAATCTTTCTCCTTCTAAGGAACCAGTACTGCGCCTGTGTGTGAGTGTGTATAGGGGCAGCATGGGGTGGGGGTGAGTGTGTATAGGGGATCTAGGTCTGAACTACATTGTTTCTACTATGCTCATAGGCTCTTGCTGTTGTTCAATCCTGCTAGTCCCTTTTATATTATCCATCGATCAAGTTAGCATTACTTCAGTTTTTCTGACCTTGCAGATACTCTGTTTTATGTTACTTTCCTGAAACATTGACATAACTCTGGAAAAACTGATTTGTTAGCCCTAAAACTTCAACCACCGACTATGTTGTCCTTGAGATTTTAACAACTTAAACCATTTGGGTGAACTATACTTGTATCGTTTTCTTGTATGTGAGTCTTTAGCTCAAACCGGTAGAGCAATTGGGAATGCCCCAAGATATGGTGGTTTAAATTCATAGTATACTCATTGAATTTTTTTATGTTTTATTATTATTTTTTTTTAAATTGATTGTTTGTTCTTTCTCTACATTCATGTGTTTTTTTTTTAAAACAATGCAAAGTGGGTATATGTTGGAGGCTTCACAGAAGATAAGCAAGTAATTTTTGTGACTCAATTCGTTTGTATTCTTAGTGACATTTCTTGCTTTCATTCTTAATGTACATTTTTTACTTTCATTTAGTTCTTGGTAGTGATATGCACACTCCAACATATGCACATATGTGTCACATCTTCTTGTATCTTGGTTTATACAAATTGTATTTCAGTTTGATATTTTTATGCTTTCTATCTTTAGAAAAATAGAAGGCAAGGAACCACCTCATGGTTGCAAGAGCGTTTGCTCTAACTTGGTCCAACTTATATCAAACTTGGACAGCGACCCACAACTAGGTTTTATATATTTCCATGAGAGTTTGTGGATGAGCTCACTAAGTTGCATGTATTTATCTTCCTGGTATTTGTGATGATTTTGAGCATATCACATCTCTCACTTTTCTTCTGTTTTGGGTGATGACAATACCAAGTTCTATTGGATTTTTACCAGAAATAATTAAATCATGCTTTGACCTACCAATATTATATGGCTCTTGTCTGATATGATTGTGGATGAGCTGCACTTGCTATGGTGAGTGGATGTGATGGTATGCTATTTCTGTCTTCCCCTTCCCCCGTTGTTGATCCAATAAGTCCTTTATGCTATATATGTCTAATCTCAATTCCAATTTTCAAACTGCACCAAAGAAGGTTAGTTATCTATAAATGAGTAAAAGAGCTGGAACAAGGTTTATGGCTTCCCCCCCCCCCCCCCCCCTTCATGTTTTCAACCATTTCATCTCAGCTTAGTAAGGGTACATATCAGAAGGTATTTTTATTCAATTAGAATTACTCTCATTTGTTATCTCATAAGTGAGTCTTTATGGGGTGGGGGTGAGTGTGTGTGGGGCAGCATGGGGTGGGGGTGAGTGTGAGTGTGTCAGTGTGTGTGGGGGCAGCAAGGGGTGGGTGAGTGTGAGTGTGTGTATGGGGTGGGGGTGAGTGTGAGTGTGTATAGGGGCAGCATGGGGTGGGGGTGAGTGTGAGTGTGTGTAGGGGCAGCAAGGGGTGGGTGAGTGTGAGTGTATGAGTGTGTGTGGGGGCAGCATGGGGTGGTGGTGAGTGTGAGTGTGTTAATTTCATCTTGCTATCATCTTGCTTTGATATTTTAACCACTTATTCACCCCATTAGGACCTCTAATATATGTTAGTTTCAGCCCCATTAGATTTGGGATTTGCAAGTTCTAATCACATTTAGTCTCTGAAGTAGATGGAGGAGGATCATCTACTCACCCCATTAGGATTTGAAGTAATCACATTACCTTCTGCAACTCCCCTCCAGAAGGTAACACCACATTCCTTTATGATGATGTCAAAGGAAAAGAAAACAAAAAGATAGATTGATCCTCCATATTCAGTTTGAAATATGCATATGAGTTATGAGTGAGATTCTATGAAGTAAGAGGATGGAATTGCGAAATTCAAACTTGCAAATGTCAAATTTTACTTGTTGGGTCAAAGTAGTGGAGAAATTGTTACTGTTGTGTTTTTCCCCCCAAATTTGTGCTGCACAATTATTTAAATTGATGGGAATCACAAGTCGGTGGGTCAGTTTAATGGTTTTTCTCTGTTGCTTGAATAATCCTAGATGTTTCCTAGGTCTGGATTTGATCTGAGGCTTGCCTTTTCCTGTGAGCTATTTAAAGGGAACATTTAATCTGATGGAATGCTAGGCCTTCTAGAGGAAAAAATTAAGCATTGTGACTATGAGTCAATTATAAGAAGGTTTCTGGGAAAGAGGTGTACAATTTGCATAGCATAGAATAAATGCTCTAGTATCTTTGGTTGGTATTTCATCCTATACCGTTAGGAAGGTCAGGATGTGGTGTGAAGTCATGGGACTGGCTCAAGCGCTTTATTTTACCTGTAATTTACAAAGGCAGATATAATTAAACGAAAAAGTTTCAGTAATAACCATATTAATTAGTAGTCAGATATTGAGGCTGATGATCATGAAGATTTTTTCTTGTGGAGTAGCAAATGATTACTACAGTAAGTACGGCATGCCCAACCTCCTTCTTCTTCTTTTTTTGAATCGAATCATCCTTGTGAGGGTGAGGGTGATCTCATGCATGCATTTTATCTAATCTTATCCAATTCTACCCTCCTATGATGGCACAGCATATGATGGTTTCACCATCCACACACACCACATGGACAGAGGACTTCCTCCGCCCAACATATGATGGCTTCACCATTTAATTTTCTTCTTTGGGAGTTTCTTATCTCTTCTTCTGCAGATCACAAGCACTCTCTATAACCTGATTCTTGGATAGCTCATGAATGACACATTGCCCATTTTAAAATTTGAGAACAGGGGATGAGTGATGATAAACCCATAAAATATATACAGAAAAACATCTTAAAAAGTAAACTTTTATTACTTATTATAGATTAATTAACATTTCTTTGCAATCTTTCCCTTATTGTAAGTAATATTCTTCTTCTTCTTCTTTTTTTTTTTTGCATCTTTAATTTCTTCTCTTCTCCAACTTTGATGCTCTGTTTTCTTTAATGGGTATGTCCGAGAATCAAGCCAATCTATGTTTGCATTGGACCTTAATAGGAAAATGCTTGAGAGTCCTGGTGGTGGGGAAAAACACCAACTTGTCCTCTTCAGCTGGCACCCATGTGCAGCCAGTGATTAGGTGATGAAGGAACATTGAGATTTCAACTCTAGCTAGTTCATAACCTGGGCAGTGGCGTGGACCTCCTCCGAATGGTGTGAACACATTCCCTGTTCCTGTGCTTCCTCCTCCCATAGAACCCGAATTGCTCTGTTTTATTTTGGGAAACATTATTAAATTTATGAAATCACTTGAAGTTTAAGAATGAAATCCCTACAGATATAGTAATGATCATCTCTACTAGCAGTCATCATAATGAAAGTAGAACATATGGCATGCATGCAACTGTGGTGTTGTAAGAAAGTAAAACAGGAAGTCATGATGTTCAACAAAACAAAACCCAGTCTATATACCCTCCATAGTCTTGGACATGAAACTTTACTATCGGACCACACATTCAGTACCTACTCACCTAGTCACTGAGTACAGATTGGTCTGTCCATGTCATTTTTGTTTCCTTAAGGCAGATCCACCCCCCCCCCCCTCCTCTTTTTCTCTCCAGTTTACAAGTGATGAGTGGAATAAAATAGCAACCGAGCAAGTAAACTTGGACCTGAAACTGTTCAGTATGTCCTAGAGAATGCCAAGATGAGTCCAAAAGTCATGAATTTTGAGGGGCAGGTGGCACAAGTAATTGGATCTCCATTTAGTGAGGAGTGATAACCAAAAAGAAAAGACAAGAGAAACGGTAGAGATCAGAACAGTTGTGGAGAAAGATGGCTCTAGTCAATTGGACCAGTATTTTAGTAAGAACAAGGAGGATGGGTGGAAGTCTGAGATTCAAAATATGAGTCCACATAGTTCAGCTTAGCCGTACATTGAATGGATTTTTTGGACAAAATTAATGGGTTTTTAATTTTCTATCCTGTTGTGTGGTCCCAATCATTTTTTTTTATTTTTTGGGTTTTTTACAATTATCACTCCAAAATCTTTCATATTTACTATTACCCCCCCCCAAAAAAAAACTTTGAAACAACTGTTACCCTCCCCTGTTACATACTAATAACTAGCTGGCCCCCACCGTTACAGAACTGTAACGGAGGGGGCTAGTCGTGACAGTGTGCTGTTGTCATGGATTTTCTAGGACCAAAATGCCCTTTTGGGGTGGTAATTGTAAAAACTCCCTTCTCCTCCTCCTTCTCCTTCTTCTTCTTCTCCTTCGTCTTCTTCCTACTCACATTAACCGTACGAACCTCCAAGCTGGGTTTAGGAGAAGGAGAAGGAGATCCTTTATTTTTTGTAAACCCAAATTTACCCCTCCCCTATCCATTGCCTTCTCCCTCCCTGCATCCCCACCCTTGGCGAATACCCATTTGCGGTCTGGGTTTATGAACAACGACAAAGATGGTGTTGGAGAACGTTCGATCTAATTTCTCTGCTTCTCTCTCCTCCTTTTCCACGCTTAATCCATTTTCCTTTTCCAGATTTTGTTTTCCTCTATCATTGTGAATGTGTTTTTCCCTTTTTTTGTTTTTTTGTTTTTTTTCTTCCCATTGTAGATAAAAAAAAGCTGTCAGTTATTAGATCTGGTTTTCTTGGTTGGAAGGAAGGTATCCAATGCTCTTTAGTTTACGAATAGAAAAAAGATTTGATCAATTTAGAATGGAATTTGGCAGTTCTTGATTCGTTTACAAGCTCCTCGATTTGGTTAATCTCTCTGGCTTTTTCTAGTTGATCTTTCCGTCGAACTGGATATTTCTTTTTTTTGCAGTTTTGAGCTTAGGTCGTTTCATGATTTCCCCCTTTTCTTTCCTGATATGAAAAGATAAGACAGACTGTTTTAACTCTTTGACTGTTTATGTTTATTATCTATGTAATTGAAACTGTTACATTGTCGAACAGTCCAAGAACAAGAACTAGATTCTGATTTTGATCTGTTGTTTCAGGACAAGTTCACGTCTTTTTTTTATTATCTTCCACCCATTCTCTGTTAATTGAATTTCGTCCGGTTACTTGAAATTTGATAGTTTAAGAGTTCCATGGAAGCTAGTGGTGGTGGTGGTCGAAGAAGAATGACACATCAGGTCTCAGTCGTCGACACATCGAATCTTAGAGATCTTCTCAGAATCAAAGACGACGACGAGAGCTACAGAGAATCCTTGGCTGGGCTAACGCTCAGTGCAATCTTTGGTTGCGATGCGACGAGACCGGTGAGAGTTCCACCAATTAGTCGTACAATCCTGGACATCATCGGAGACGAAGAAGAAGGACGAGGACGAGAACGGAGTTTTTTACAATTATCACCCCAAAAGGGCATTTTGATCCTAAAAAATCCGTGACAACAGCACATTGTCACGACTAACCCCCTCCATTACGGTTCTGTAACGGTGGGGGCCAGTTAGTTATTAGTATGCAACAGGGGAGGGTAACAGTTGTTTCAAAGTTTTTGGGGGAATAATAGTAAATATGAAAGATTTTGGGGTGGTAATTGTAAAAAACCCTTATTTTTTTAGTGTGGTCCCAATCAAATTTTCGTTTCAAGAATTTAAGCCAGAATGAACTGAAATGACCATAGTTGGAAATCATCTTGGGGAAAGCGTGTTAAAGGTGGAAATGAGTTTACTTCTTGTTGTTTTTCCTTGATTGTATTGCTTCAGTAGGTAGAAATACCTTTTTGTCTCCACTGATAAAATACTACTTGATGGGTCTTTAGCTCAAATTGGTAGAGCACTTGGAACATGAGCATGTTCCAAGAGGATGGTGGTTCGAGCCCACCAAGGCTTTCTTTGTTCAACTGTTCATAGCATAGTCAGTTATGCTACTAATCCACACAAGAACCCAATTTTAATGGCATCTTTAAAATTTGACATATTTTTATATTTACTTTGGTTATGTTAATGAGATATTTTAATTTTATGCTAAGGTTGGTAAGAAAAGGATTTTACAAGTCTTTTTTTGGTATAATTGACAAAGAAATGGCTTTATCGTAATTAATATCAAATAGGGAAGATATTTTAATTACAATGTTTATTTTAATCTTTATTATCTAAAGTACATTATTCAAGATAAATATTATTAAAATTGGTCACATTACATTAGTCGTATGTAAAATTCTTCATAATTATTTTATTTTCTAGCCATAGAGTAGCCAATCTAATGGTACGATCTATCTGAACCAAACAGTTTTTCATACAGATTCAATCTGAATCCAACTGACAGAATCAAGGAAACCAAACAGTTTTTCATATAAATCCAAATAGAATCCAACTGACAGACTCAGGGTAACCAAACAGTTTCTCAGGATGATTCAACTAAAAAACTCAGGGTAACCAAATAGTTTAATCTGTCAGGACAATGGATCCATTGGTGCAGCACCAATTGGTTCAACACCAATATCAATACAACCACCAATTGGTTCACCGAACCAAACACGCCCTAAACAATTCGATCAATCTAGTGGTATGGAACGGAATTTTATGCTCTAGCATTCTATTGACCATTGGATGGAATAGGAAACATCTTAACCATTCAATCCATTCATAGTTGTATTTCTCTTCCTCCACCTCCACTATATCTTACATCTCCCCCTTCTCTCTATTTCTCTCTTTCCCACCCACCGCTGCAACCACTGCTGCCTCTCTCTCTCCTAGACTCACCCCACGCCTGCGCCTACCTCCCCTTGTCCCAGCTGCCTCGCCCTTCCATACCAACCACCCTGATCCCCCACACCCACCCCTGCTGCCCCTACCTTGTTCGAATGAACATTAGATTTCCATTCCTGTGCCCACCCCTGCCCTCTGTCCCCTCATCTCCCTCCCCTCTCTGCTAGGCGCCCCAACCCCCTACAAAGGAAAGGATTAAAAGATTGGCATTTGGAGGGGAAAAAAAAAGAAGGTGAGGAGAAAACTAATGTTGGGGAATTGCAAGAGTAGAAAGCCTCAAAAGAAAAGAAAAAGAGAGTCATTTACACGTATCTCCCTTAAGGTTTGCTTTAATTATATTTTCACCTGTGAGGTTTGGCAAATCACGTGTACTTTTCTTGTTTTCCAAACTAATTAATAACTAAACCCACTCTTTTAACTTGTAACTGAAAACATTAGAATTATATACTAGATTCCCAAAATGCCTTTCTTACTAGTGATTGGATCGTTAACAGGAATGTTAGGGGCAAAGAAAAGCAAATGTGGATCATTTGATCAACATTTGGTTGGCGGGGTCTTATTCTTATTACTTTTCATATTTAGATGGAAAGGAATGCCTCTAGGTTTGAGAATCAGTGAACACATCACAGATTTGTGTTCATACAAGTTCAAAGAGCTACGATGATGAAATGCAAAATTAAATGTGTGATGGATCTTATGATTTCTAAAAAATTAGGAATCAACGTCCTCGATGCATCTGCAAAGTATATCAGGGATTTGTATTGGAGCAAACCATTGGAGGCGTGGATTAAGATCAACATTGATGGGTGCTCCCTAGGAAATCCAGGTTATTATGGTTCAGGTGGAATTTTCAAAAGTTATGATCGAGATTACTCCAATTGGAGTTTTCTCTTACTATGTGGGTGTCAAATCTAATTTTATTGTTGAATTTCAAGCCTTCTTCTATGCAGTGGAATGATCTAAAGCTGCTGGATATACTCACATATGGTTTGAAAGTGATTCTCAAGGTTGTATCTTCTATTTCAAATGCATTAATCCCTTAGGAATTACAGCAATATTGGAGGAACTCAAGTGCCTTTCTATCATCATTCAGGTGGAAATTTTCCCATTGTTATAGAGAGGTGAATCAAGGAGATCCTAATTTTGGATGAGGTGTCCTAATTATGTGAAAGAAGACATTGTATATGATGCAAATGAAAGACCTAGATACCGATTTGGGTAGTCTATGGATCATATTCACTTTTATCCTTGAGGGTTTTTTTGTACAGGGTATTGGATATCCTTATGTCATTTATTGTTGAGTTGGGATTTTTGCTAATGGCCTTGCTGATGATGGATCCCCAGTCTGATCCTGGGACTCTCCTCTCTGTTGATGGCTATGTTGAAGGTGGAGTTGGGGGGTTTCTAATGTATTTTATCCCGTCCAAGTATGTCTGGACGTTACTCATATGCTTTTTGCCTCCTTTGTTAATATACTCAGTGTTGACATTATAGCAGGAAAGAAAAAAAAAATTCGTAAATAGGATAATTGGTTTAGACGTCGTCGAGGTAAGTGGAACTTGGCATAATCACATCTATGTACATTTGTGTAACTTTACATGTTTTGGTATGTGTGTATCATTATTGCTACGTTTAATGAGTTTTCATTCATGGAGTATTTGAGCATATGAATTATGTGTATGGTGTTTTAATGAGTTTTCATTCATGGAGTATTTGAGCATATGAATTATGTGTATGGTGTGATATGTTGGAATGTGGGACTGTTTTGCATGGTATTGGACTTAACTGCAACCCTATCCAACAGGGGATTATGTGTGTAAGCCCTGTGTGTAGGATATCTGAGATGTGTCGTATATTCTCGCCTAACCCACGAGATGCTTTGCTTGACCAACAGGATGCTCCACTTGGGGTGGAAGTTGTGTAGCCTAGGGAGATGCATATCCGACATTGGTTAAAGCTTGTTTTGACCTTAGATTTTGGTTGGATCGAGTCTCTGCTTGAGCCGAGCCGAGTTTGTACCGTAAAATCCAATTTTAGTGCATTAAATTAAATGAGTCGAAAACCTCATTCCCAATATATTTTGAAATTGATAAAATTGAATTCAATTTAATCGAAAAGTAGGAAACAACTCCACTAAGAGGAAAAAAATATTTCGTAAAACACTTAACAAATTGAATACTTTGTAAACAATTTTAAGATTTCGGTGATTAAATCAATTTTAGAATTGTTTTAGGTATTTTCTAAATTTTTCTCACTAGATTCTTTATAATGATTCATAAAAAGGAAACATTTAAGACATATTTTGAGACCAGTGAATGAGATTGAAAACGGATCTATAGGTTGTACCCTGATAATTATCTCAACTTTTTAAGACATTGTAATAACTGTAACAAAACCATATTTATTGGAAGAAAGTATTATTCAATTAAATAAAATAATATTTTTTTGTACTATTACTTGGTTTTTTTTTCCCTCTAATTTATTGTTGTCCCTCCTCCTTCTTGCAAGACTTTAGTGATATCCTATTGGAGCAGGGGCATCCCTCAGCTCATGTCCTTGATAGTGTACGTCCTGCAACCAAGCCAATTAAATGAAATCATTTGTTAGTCTCAATTAAATCTTTAACCCACACGGTATTAAGTACTGGTATGAGATCGATTGTATCAATATCGATACGGATTGATGTTATCAGTAAAAATAAAGGACTTTGTATCCGATTCATATCGATATGGTACCGGTGCTGATACAATCTATATAAAAAACACAAAGAAGGCCAAGATCCTTACCGATGCGTAATGGTTAACATCACGGTGATGTGCCTCGTCAGCCCTCAAGACGGTCACAACATCCCGGAGTGTAGAATCCGGCTGCATCTGCCAGTAATCGATAGCGATAGCCGGTGCTGGGACATTCTCAATATTACCTTTGTCAAGTTCCTTCAAGAACTCGGTGTAGGTGTGAATCGCTTCTTCTTCCAAGTATCCTACGACTCGGTGAGCGAACTTGGGTGAAATCAAGTAACCCAAGAAGTAAGCATTGAAGAACACTCCTTGAACAGCGAAGACAAGAGCACGTTCGTACCACCTTGGCTGAGAAATCTCCAAGAACGTCATGAGATGCATTCTTTCGTTCTCTGCTTCTTCTAACAAAACTTTAATCCATCCTCCACTGTGTTCGAAACGCCTTAGGGATTTTAAGTGTAAAAGCATTCCTCCAGCCATGCCTGGCACTGCTGCTACTGTTTCAAGCAACATAGCCCTACTATCGTATCGTGTCTGTAGAGTAAGAGATATCTAAGGTTAGTTATGTCATTTCAAATTGAAATTTATTTTTGTATAAAAGTAAAGATTAACCAACCAATGAATACCTTGAAAAAGACATCTGTTGGGTATCTGAGACCCTTGACAGTCCACTAAGCTAATTTATCCAACAACGTAGTTGGGACGTGATGCTTCTTCAGATCGATCGAAACATTCGCTTTGTACGTCTCCCATGGCTTCACCCCACCAAACCAATAAAATAAATTATGATTTTCATAATTTAATAAAATAACTGAAATGACGAAAATACACATCTCCATTTTCCTTTTACCAAAAAAAACAGCAGAACGTTAACAACATACCTTAAAGCAGCTCCACTTCCATTCCGTGCCATCCTCCTTAGTAACTTTAGGAGGAGCTATGCCCCAGTAGCTAGTGATGGCCTTCTCCTTTTTCTGTCCACCCTCGGCTGAACCGGTTTTAACTTCTTTCTCTTCCCCTTCCTTGTTCAAGGCCAAGGTACTTCCATGACGAACACCAACCGCTGGGAACCTAACCCAAGCCACGCTGGTTCGAACTGGCACGGTCTTTGTAGTTGTATGGAAGAAACTAGAAGTCCCGGTCGTCAGAATCTCTGTAACAGGTTCGCCCAAGGATGCCGTGGAAAAGAACCGTGATCCGACCTGCTTTAGTAGCTGACCGGCCATCCTCGAACCCCTATTCATCTCTGCTTCAGAACCCAAACTCAAATCGTGTACTCAGAGAAACAGAGAGAGCCAAAGAAGAACGATAAGAAGGAAACGGTAATAACAAAGATATCGGAAAAGTCTTCAGGCGAGCCTTTTTCTATTGGAGTTATATTTTGATGACTATGACAATGGTATGGTATGGAGGAGGGTTTTATTTATTTATATACCTTGAGATTCGCTGGTCGGGTTAGGCCCACGTGACATTTTGTTAAGTTTGTTTATTTAGTGGTAAGACATTTGATTACGTTGGTAAGGGGAGGGAATGGGTTGGAAGTTTCTTCCATTCACACAAATGGCGGAAGGGTGTTTTGGAGAGGTGGGGATCTTACTTGGTCATGGTCAATATTTTGGACTGTCTGCAGCTGTGGGATCCTAGTAAAGATCCGCCATGGTTCTGGACCTCTGGTCCAAGGGTAATCGGTTGTTTTGGTCCATTTTCTGTCTAGTTGAATTGGTTTTCCGTTTGTTAATAGGCCAACCCGAAACCAAACCATTAAAGAAGTTTTCAGTTATAATCCTTTTTTTTTGTTATAATTTTGTAATTTGGGCAACTATTGGATTCGGTATAGTCCGATTTCGGGCTTTCATGTATAAGAAAACTTAATGGCAAAAATTATTATTACTATTTTTTTTCGGTTTCTTATCAAGATTATCCCATTAGTCCCGCTCCGCAACCTGAATCATTCTATTGGGTTGATGGCTGTCCAATTTCTCCGGTATTTCAATGGTGGTAGTCATGGTTTAGTTGTCTATCTGAGTCTGACCATACTAATCATGTTGGCTTTGTCCCGGTTTTGAGTTGGTTCGATCTGTTTTTGGTTTTTATTGGTTCTATAAACCCCAATTCAAAATCAAACTGAAAAGAATTCGGTTCAATTCAAGGCTCTAGGCTGAACCGTTCAACTCGGTTAGACGACCGAAAAAGAAGAAAAGATTAATAGAAGAATTGGGCCTCTAGTCTTCGTTCAACGGCATTTGATTCGGCATTTTTATCCTTTTTCTCTTAGGTTGGTTCTAGCGCATGATTGGAATCCGTTATGGTTTCAATCTCATAAAGACGCCAATCGACCATTGAAATACGGCAACTTACGTGAACATAAAAATAGGTGATCGTTGTCTTTGATTTCTTGGTACCCAAGAATCGCTAGCAAATTAGACTGCGTTACGTAATTTTAATATTTAATCCTATTAATAAGAATTGAGAAAGCGTGTAACAATGCAAAATGAGAGCGACGTAGAGACGTAGAACATGCAAAAGTAAGAAGGTTCCGAGACGACCACCACAGAAACCAGAATTGAACGTTGACCGCCTGTTTGTACAAAGCTCTCTGGTCTTTTGATTAAGGAAGAGGGTTCTCCATAAGCACACCGCATTGTGGATCGAGTGCATCAATAAGGTGCGATAAAATGGTATCGTATAAAGGAAGGAATCGAGATATATGAGAAAGAGAGAGATAAATATAAGTGTTAACATTCGTTACCCCTAGTAGCTGATCAAAGAATATTTTCTTTTTAATTAAATATGAAACATGACCTACTTAGTACGAGGTTGGTTGGAAATATATCATACATGAAAATACATGTAACAAGGGGTTTAGATTACTTATATGTAGGGATGTAAATGAATATCTGAAAATCCGAATACGATCCACATCTGTATCCATTCAGGTAAATCCGTATTCGTTTAGAGATATTCAGAAAAATATTCGAATACTCCGATAAAAATCTATCCGAAAAAAAAAATCTGAATACTTAATAATAAAAAATTAAGTAAATAATGATCTTGAGGGTTTTGAAGATTCAATAGGTTCTAGAATATGAGGAAAAGAGAATCATGATCCAAGAATTATGGATTGAGAGTGACTTGAATCCGATAGGGGGAGGAAGGTCCAGATTACACAAGGCAGAGATGTAAACGGATGGTCAAAAATCCAAATTTGATATGTATTCAAATCCATCTAAATCCGTTTAGGGGTATCTGTATTCGGTCAGGGAATATCCGGATCGGATCACATCGGATCCATATCCGAGCTGAATCCGATCCGTTTACATCCCTACTTATATGGTTTGTACAAATCAAGATCGAAGACAATGATTTCAATCACTTTCATCGCATCACGAACCTACAAATATATGATGAAACTTAAGGAATCGATGAGGCTAAGTCGTGGCAACAGACACTTACGTAAAGACTGTAGACAGGGTGCAATACGAGTTCTTGTAAATCAGCCTCCAAGATAAAACAATCTCGTAAGCCCCTCTAATAATCGTTGCACTCGCTAATTATTAGGCCACGTCAGAACATGTTCGGATCGAAAATGTTTGTTTTTAATCGATTCCGATAATTGTGAAAATATGATTGCTAAGAGCATGGTTGAAAAATTGTATTCAAAATATAAACCCCACCCCAATCTATATAAAATTGTTTGATTTAAAAAGGGAGGTGAGGTTCCCATTAATCAAAGATGCTTGGTAAAATTTTCAATTGGGAAATATTGTGACTTTGGCTTGAATTTTTGCCAATGGATGTTTGTCACCCCTTACTTGGGAGGCCTAGCAATTTGACCGAAAGACACAACATAATGGAGAAAAGAATTCATATGCATTATCTCTTGGTGGGGTGACATATACCTTGACTCCATTAAAGAAGTTACACTCCCAAGATCATAGAGTGAGAAGTCCAATTTTCATGAGTAAAAACATTTGATAGAGTTTATAAAGAGACTTCTCAAGCTTATGTTCGAATTAATTGGTAGAAAAGTTAACCAAGAAGAAAAAGAGAAAATACTTAGTGACATAAGAGAGCTCTTCAATGAATTCTTCAATGTTGTTTCGGAAGAACCACTACAAGAAAAGGCGTCTTTTGCGGCGTTTTTTAAGTGTCTCCGTAGCTTAAAAAACACGCCACTATATGATTCAACGGCGTTTATTACAAACGCCGCACATATGTCGTCAAATGTACCGCCGAAAATGTATCACGGCTTTTATGTCATATGCCCGTGTAAGTATACTTTCATCGGCGATTGTTAACAAATGTCGCCATATATACTCTATAACGGCGTTTTATGAAATGTCGCTATAGATTGGTAAGCGTTGGTATAATATGATTTATTTGCGGCATGTTTACATAAACGCCGGTAAAATATCCTAGAGCGGCGTTTCTTAAACGCTGGTAAAAGGTACATATAGCGGCATTTAGTAAGAAACGCCGCTACATATAGTATTTTTAAAAAAAAAATTTATTTACTTAATCCTTTAACCTGTTTAGTTATCTTATCCTTTAACCTATTGATGTGAAGAGATATAAGACTTCCACAAAAAAAAAAGAAGAGAACATTCATCCCTAAAAACAATGAAATAATGACAAGATCCAAAATAGTTTAAGTTTACCTGTACAAATGACCGTTTGAAACTTAATTACATTTAATCTACCTTACCCCAAAGGACACTTACAACCTATGACTAATTATTAAAATTAAAAACAAAATAAACAATGTATATACTTTGCTCTATGTCTTCAATCAATGAACACCTTTGACAAGGAGTGTTTTAAATCACCAAGCAACTCCAGTAAACACACAAAATTTAGCAATAACTCATTGACATTAGTATTCAAATGGACGTTACCTGCAGCAATATAACCATGTACCAATCTTTATTAGTTTGATCATGTCAAAAAAGTGTCTGGTTTGAAATCAAACTCGCAATAGGCAGTACCTGTAGCAATATAACCATGTACCAATTTTATCAGCTCATATCGACATAAAGTATCATAGAGAACAAAGAAGAAGAATTTACAATGATTGATACACCATCTCTATGTCACTGTATAGTTCAATCATATCTTCTGATAATATCCCCAAAAGAACAAACTAAAAAAGAACTACTACAGACACACTTTTGCTAACTTTCAACTAAGAAGCATGACCAGATTTTCAGTACATCATCTATATCCAATTTCAACCAATGAATATGCCTAAACTACCATGAAAAAAACTAATGCTAACAGCTATATCTTTAAGGTTGAAAATAGAGTTCCAAAAATACCCAAGTTTGAAAAGAGAACAAAGAAAATCCTAAACCAAATGGAGTAGGTTCCCTACTTGAGTTAGAAAAAGATAATAAAGTCAAAGAACCCAGAAAACTACTACTCACTTGGCTGAAAATGCTCGTTGTTTTTCTATTCTTCTTCTCTGACCCTCCTCTCTCTCGTCTCATATAACTCTGCAGCAATGTACATTGACCTAACAAGGGAAACATATAGACACATTTATTCGAAAGTGAAGAAAATAAATACAAAGCAACAATTAAAAATAAATAATGTGGAGAAGGAAGTCGTGTTTTTTACAAAATTTGTTCCATGAAACAACTTCTTCACGACTGAACTGCCATGCAAAGTTCCACACCACACCACAACACCTATCTCTGCTTGTTTCCAGAGTTTCTAGAACATTAAAAGAAAAAAAAAAAAAAAAAGAGTATGTATGAATCAAACAAATTTCCATGTACCCTAGTGTTGCATTAGGGAGCCAATAGCAATGGGGAGTGCAGTATACAAAATGGGAATTTGAATGAAAGGAAGAGTAATTATTGAGAAAGAATCATGAACAACTCTATGCCGTCAAGTGAAGTTTGCTACACGGAAAGCAACTCATTTAAAAACATCTAGACCAATTTACAGAAAAAGAAAAGACTATCCATTACCTCATCAACATCTCCACTGTCATTATAAAAATAATAAGTTAGTAGGCCAAGAGAAAAGTATGAAGTCAAATTCAGATCACCGTAGATGTTGGAGCATAGGACATCATGTTTTCATCCCCAAGAAACTACATGGATGGTGTCCAATCATTACTCCACCACCTGAGCCATTTTAAAGACCTCGCTGATCAATTCATAAAATGAGACTTTCTCATGGCGGATGAGGAAACAAATTGCACTCTTTCATCACACTCAAACCAAATATTAGAAAAACACCAAAGAGGGAGAGTCATGAACACACATTTTCACAAAAGCACGAATAGAACTTATGGATATTGTCTACTGAGCAGAAAATATTCAAGAATCGAGAGAGAGAGAGAGAGAGAGAGAGATAGAGAAAGAGGGATTGACAAAGCTACCAACTCCACATTACCCTTTTCCCTCCTTTTCTCTTTTTTTTTTCTCGAGACTACTCTGTAAAATTTTTCTATTTATACCAGAACCCATGGTACTCAACTTTCATAACAAAAGCCGGAGAATTGAGATAGTCTCCTTTCACTTGTTAAGGTTTGCTTATTGAGGGGAAAACAAAGTAAAACAATGTCTCTGTCTATGAATATTTAAGGTTGTGCATCCAAAAATTTTCCAAGTTTGAACCAAAAGGCTGGATTCTATGTGTGTCTTTTGGTGTTTCTCTGTATATAATTGATTTAATACAGAAATGTTTCTCTGTAATCTATGTTTTAAAACCTAAGATGAATAGAAATCGCAAAGATACATACAAGTGATATTTAGTTCCAACTTCCAATCCCAATCTTGATCTTCAGGCCAAGAGGGGAGAATTAAGGGGCTGGGGGTGCTGGTGTCAAGCTATAATGTTCATATATGACCTTAGGGTGATTTACTAAAAGGAAAGGGGTCATGGTCTTGACCTTATAATGAGAGACCATTATTAATGGATCTTAATTAAAAAAAAATTATTCTAATGTCATGTTTAGACCAATGGATTGATGATGTGTGAGAAAACATATAAGAAGATCCAAAAAAAGGTAGGAATAAGTCACCCGGTACAACCCATAAAGTCAGAATCAAGACAAAACCTATTGGAGATCTTTCTTTAGTTGGTTTTAAAACATATAAGAATCTGTGAATGGTTGGGATTTGGGAAAAAGTTCAAGAGTTGAAGGTAACAAGGAGAAGAGGGGAGATAAATCCATTAATATCAGAAACTTAGAGAGGTGAATGAATATACGGAGAAAAGCAACAAATTTAACAGCAAATCTGAGAAGTATCAAATATCAATCCCTTCCCCTGTTAAAATATTTTTTTTAGGTCAATGTCCATCTCTACAATGAGAAGGAGTTAGAGATTGAGAGTAACAAACAGGGGAAGAAGATGTATGGGGGGGGGTGTTGAGATTAGAGAGTTGAGAAGCTTTCATCATTTACTCCATTGCTTTCAAAATAACTGAGTCAAGCAAAAGCTTCTATGAGGAAAGGAACTACTTTTGAATTTAAAGCAAACCCAAGAATCACCAGTCCCTAGTTCCCTTTCTTTCATCATAAGGTCACCTGGGTTCATTTCTAGTATTTAGGTTTATGACAAATATTTTTTCCCTTAGACCAAAAAAAATAAATTTCAAAACCACAGTAAAGAAGTTGACAGATTCTTCTTTGGATCAAATCAGTGAACTCAGAAAATCTTAAGCATTTTAGTATTGAAATTAGAGTGTTTTGCTTCATGGTTTTGATAGTCTTGGAAAAGATATTCACTACAAGGTACATTGTTTTGCTACATTGAGAAATTCAAACTAGCCATCATGTATAATCTCAATAACATGAGATCTCTTAAACCAACTTTCCTGAATTAAAAGTAGGAGTAAATAATGAGATAGCCACTTTAATCTCTGATGTTTGTGGGGGACAGAATCAATTTTCAAATAGCTTAATAATCATTAATAGATTTAGAGGATGGGAGTCATGGGACCCTCTAATGAATGGAAACTTAGAGAAACTAATACAAAAGAAGAAAGAATAGAAATTCAAGAATAGAGTTACTGCTAAAACCTAGGTATTATAGAAAAGTACAACTCAAAATTAAACAAAATTGATGAAATTTAAGGGTAGAAAATGATGTTAAACTGAATAGTAAATACCATACAACTTTAGCTTTAAATAAGCTCAACTAAATGTCTAAAACAAACCCAGATAGAGGACTATAGAGCTATTGGTGGTTGGATCAACAAAGGGTATCATCCACAGTGTTCATGTTGCTTTGAAATCATTCTTCTTAGATAAGACAGCTTATTGTGTGAGCCATCTTGTTGGAAAATGAGAGACCACTTCACATTGTGCTTCAAGAATTATCAATTCAAGCACCAGAGAGCGAGGGAAATCAAGAAATGGGACAAAAGTGATTCTCTTGTTAAGAGTCAAAGGCTGTAATCTGAAAGTATTTCTGAGACATTTCAGCTAAGGCAGATGAGAATTTAAATGAACTGCAGAAGCACAAGGACAGAACAGAGAAAAAGGGGCATGGTGGGATGTGGATGTAAATGTAGCAGCCCACAATTCATCATCATCGACTCCAAAATCAGTCAAATAGTGTTCACATTGAAGGACATGTGAACTCACTCTCCTCCCTAAATCTCAGAAAGAAACATTGAAAGGGAAAGAAGAGAACCCACCATTATCATCATAATCAAGAGCCATTAAGCACATCTCCACTCAATTTCATACATGAATCCAAAATCCTTTTTAGGCCTAACAATCCAAAAAAGAAAAAGTTTTCAACTTTTCTCTTTTCCTTCTCTCTCTCTCAAGGATAGAACAACAAAAGGTCAGTTTAAAAGGAAAAGAAGAATTAAAACTTCTAATTCCTCTCCTATTTTACCCTTTAATTCGATCCTTTTTACACCAAAATTGAGCAAAAGTATGATCAGATAAGTTTGGATTAACTAAAGCTTATCATCTTAATATATATTGATTTTCCTACTGTACATTCTACTACCATCATAAGATCAATAACTGATAGGTCACTTGGACCAAGAACCTAGAAGGCTGGAATGTATACTAGATACCAGCTAGAGACGCTTCAGGAGAGACAACTTACTCCGGTTAAAAGAGAAAAATGTGTTACATTAGAAATTAATATAACTTTTTAATGTCTGGCTTGATCGGAATGTCTATGTTGATCTAAATGCTGAAATAGAAACAGAGGTAAAATTATTACTTGAGAATTCATATAGCTCACTCCCTGTGTGAAGGATTCCTGATGAGCAATCTGTGAAATTTATTTACCAGGCAATAAATACACCACTGTAAGCATTTATACGTAAGCTGGACGACGAAGGATTAGAAACACAAACTTAAGTGGAGAATCCATTACCTGTGCATTTGGACCAGGTTGAACTCCAACAACATCCCTTTTATCACCACTCTTTGCAGATCCCTTGGTATCACCCTATCAGAACCATAAATAGACAACAAGATGAGTAAACCATTCCAAAGAATGAAAAAAAAAAATACAATGAACAGATGTCGAAGGACAGAAGAAAAACGAAAAAGAGCAGAGCTACAACATAAAAGGGAGAAAAAATACCTCCATCTACCGCAACACGTCCATCCACGAAAATCAACCAGGGAAAAAGAAAACATCAACGAGTTAGTTTTAAACTTTCCAAACTAGTCAAAGAGCACAAGATTGGAGATCGATGAAAAGAATAAGCAAACACAAGTGAACATAAAAAAGAAAATTCAACTAAACAAAAACACCATACAAGAAAGTTCACAAATGACCTCTCTGTTCCTATTCAGATACACCTTAAGGGGATCAATATAATCTTTGAAACCCAACGTCACCATCGCCCAGAGTAGATCATCACCATTAATCGTCTTTCTTTTCTCTCGCTGACACTTATCGCTTGCCCTAAACCACCGACGTGAGAGAAAGATAGAAAGAGATCAAAGAGGAATAAGAACAGTAAGAGCTTACTACGTACCTCAGAGTAGGAGATGTTCCCCGAGCAGTGAGGCCGAGAGCAACACCACCGTCAGCTATAGCAGGCTGGAGCTCCTGGCAGTGGTAGCCGGAGCAACACCAACCCTAGAATCTGTCCCTTGATCCTCAATCGGCTGTTTTAGCCCCAAATGGTCCACAACGGCTGGAGCGGGAGCAAGGTTGAAAGAGATTTGAGAGAAATCCGACAGAAAATGTGAAGATTAGAGAGGGACAGAGGGACGGTGATCAGTGCACAGGAAGTGAATAGTTTGGGTTGTCTACTGAACCACAAATAATCTAGAGCTTGCAGCGGAAGCAAGAGTGAAAGAGACTGTGAGAGATTGAGAGAGATTTGAGGGAGAATGCGAGAGATTGGGAGAGAACCGTGAGGGATTGGGATTTGAGGGAGAACCATCGTGATAGATTGAGAGAGAAACGCGAGGGATTGGGATTTGAGAATTTAGAGAGGGTATCTTAGTGCGCAACAAGAGGCGGGAAATGAATAGAGCTTGGAGTTTTTGTGCGAAAAAATGCATTATATTAAGCGGCGATTATTAATAAAGGTCGTGATATTGTACCCCATATAACAGCGTTTTTTACTAAACGCCCGAAAATACATATGTTAGGGGATACATATAGTATGATACTACGGCATTTACAAATAAACATCGCTGTATTGTTACATACTACGGCATTTACAAATAAACGTCGCTGTATTGTTACATACCCCGGCAATTCAGAACAAACGCCCCCAAAGATTTATGATACTACGGCGTTTATTTATAAACGCCGTTGTATTGTTACATACCCCGGCAATTCAGAACGAACGCCCCCAAAGATTTATGATACTACGGCGTTTATAAATAAACGCCGTTGTATTGTTACATATCCCGGCAGTTCAAACCAAACGCCCCCAAAGATGTATGTGTAGCGGCGATTACATATAAACGCCATGATTTCTACGTATCATACTTTATATACCGATGTTTGTTAGTAAACGCCGTCGAATATTCCTATATGACTGCGTTTACCAATAAACGCCGCTAAGGCCCGTCTAAAAATGTCGCGCAAGACCCTTTTTCCTGTAGTGAACTACCAAATGGTTTGCCACCAACGTGTGACATTCAACATAAGATTGACTAGGTTCTGGGAGCTACCTTACCAAACTTGCCACATCATCGAATGAGCCCAAAAGAACATGCCGAACTCCAAAGGCAAGTGAAAGATTTGCAAAACAAGGGGCTTATTCAAGAAAGCCTAAATCCATGTATGGTTCCGACTCTTCTTAAACAAAAAAAAAAAAAAAAAAGGATCTTGGAGGATGTGTATTGATAGTTAAGTTATCAATAAAATTACGGTATAAGTATAAATTTCCAATACCTCAACTTGATGATATGCTTGATATGCTCCATGGTGCGAAATTATTTTCAAAACTCAATCTTAGAAGTGGATGTCACCAAAATCATATCCAATCGGGTGATGAATGAAAAATCGCTTTTAAGACTCGAGAGAGACTCTATGAGTGACTTGTCATATCATTTGGCTTATCAAATGCACCAAATACTTTTATGAGATTAATGACTCAAATTCTCAGACCTTTAATTGAAAATTTTGTAGTTGTTTATTTTGATGATATTCTCATATTTAGTTCTTGTGATGAACACACCAATCATGTGCGTCAAGTTCTTGAAGTGTTGCAAAAGGAAAAGCTTTATGTCAATCTCAAAAATGTACATTCATGACTGAGAGCATACCTTTTTTAGGATTTGCTATTTCTTTTCAAGGTGTCAAAGCGGACAAGGTGAAGATCAAAGCAATTGTTGATTGGTAAACTCCAAACTCATTCACCAAAGTACGAAGCTTTCACAAATTGGCAACATTTTATTGGTGATTCATAAAAAATTTTAGCACTATCGTTTCTCCAATGACGAATTTCTTGAAGTCCAAAGAATTTATTTGGACTTCCGAGGCTGATGAGAGCTTTAATGTGATTAAGAAAAAATTGGTTGAAGCACATACACTTGCTTAAATTTACCCCATTTTGAGGAAATCTTTGAAGTAGAGTGTGATGCATCCCACATTGAGATTGGGGGCATCCTAAGCCAAAAGGGACACTCAATTGCTTACTTTAGTGAAAAACTCAATAATGCTAGAATGAGATACTCTATGTATGACCTTAAATTTTATATCATGGTGCAAGTCTTAAGGTTTGACGTCATTATTTGATTCACAAGGAGTTTGTCTTATACTCCGACCATGAGATTCTTAGATTCCCTAATGCCTAGAAGAGACTCAAAGCTAGACATGTTAAGTGGGATTCCTATCTACAAGAGTACGACTTTGTGATCCGCTACAAATCGGGGACTATGAACAAAGTTGTGGATGCACTTAGTTGCAAGCTATGTCTTCTTAATACCACGTCTTATGAAATCATTGGTTTTGAATTTTTACCGAAAAGTTATGAAACCGACCCATACTTTGGAAATGTTACGGGAGAATGCAAGAATGGAAAAAATGATGATTTGCATTCCCCAAGGTTCTCTAAGGAAAAAGATCATCTCCGAACTACACTCCGAAGGATTAGGAGGCTGTTTTGGTAGAGACAAAACCATAGCTTTGGTTAGAGAACGTTACTTTTGTCTTAAACTAAACCGTGTTGTAGAACGGTTTGTTCAAAATTGCTTTGTGTGTCAAAAAAATCAAAAATGGAACCCAAAATTGTGGGTTTTATCAACCTTTACCATTACCCGAATACCCATGGGAAGAAGTTAGCATGGACTTTGTTCTTGGGCGTAGCCCAACTCGTAGAGATACATCCATACCCTGAGGCTGGGTCAAGCCCAACTCACTTAGGCCAGAGAGAGAGAGAGAGAGGGATCTGATGCTAAATGTATTTTTTTTTTTTGCCATTTGTAAACAAGGCTTTGAAAATCAGATTAAAATTAATGAATCGGCCGATTCAATTCAAATTTGATTGATTCTGATTCTTTATGAATGAGTCTTGAGTACCATAGGTAGGTAAAACGTATTTTGAACATCATCTTAAAAAAAATTTCAGATGATGTATTTGGAGTCTTTGCATCCTCCAATTCATCGTCTTGTCAAGTATTTTTATCTAAATTTAATTTGAAGAAAAATTCCTTATTAGAATGCGTTTTTCATTCTAACATCCATAAATCCAACAAGATATGATATTTGATGTTGTATGTGATGCGGATTAACCAATTTAAAGCACATTTTCTGTCGCAGTAATTTAGCATAAGTATGCACTAGAATGATTGATGTTTCAATTAGTCTAGTAATTTAGTGATAAATTTTAAATAATATGTACCATATGATTGAGGGTGTTTGTATGGATTTTAAAATTAAGGAAAATAGAATGCTACCTAGTCATATGACCCGTGTAGCACTTTTGCCTAGACATAGAAACACGTAGAAATCTCATGTATCGTATCGATTTTGCGGGTCACCAATATGGACAAGGGGTAAAATAAAAAAATAAAAAAAAACTCATTTTTTAAGGAAATTCAAGGACATTTGTATCCGATACAGCCCATCTTGGCCAATACCATATTAGTATCGTATCGATTTTACGGGTCACCGATACCCGTTCCGATACCATGCACCAAAACCATGGGGTCCACCCCCCCCACCCACCAACTAGAAACACTTAATTATCTTTGTATTTCGTAATTATCAATGTTTTAACCCAAAAAAAATATATATTTGTCAATGCTATGTTATTCCTAATTTAATGTTTGTTTAATTTACAACTATTTTTCCTAGCAACCTTAAACTTTAGTCTATGAAACATTAAAAACTTGAACCTAAAATCTAAACCACCTCTTCAAATGGTTGAAAAGTTGTTACAATTTAATCAACTTATCAAAAAGATCATATGGGGAATAACATGCTTCCCGGTCGTGTGCTTTGCGAGACAACCATACTCAGACACAAAACCGTCTTAGAGAACCTTAAAAAATCCATTTACATGGGGGTAAGGTGATCATTTCTAGGCATCCCAAGAGGATTCTATGTCTAGGCGTAGTCACCACGCTAAGCACACGATTGGGTACCGTTCTTTCTGTCAAATAATATTTATCTTTTGATTTTTTTTTATATATAATATATTATACCCATTCCCACTTTTTGACCTTTTTTTTTTTATATAATATATTATACCCATTCCCACTAATGCCTACATTGTATTTGACTTGTTTCAATTAGGCAGTGAGAATTCTGTAATATTATTTTCTTTAGGTTAGAGAAACCCATTGTGGAAAAGATCAATTGTGTGACTTGTGTCCGTCGGGTCCATCGAGGAGATTGAGTCTTGGTTTCTTATAAAACCCGGGTGGTTCCAACCCACTACTTCACTTGGCCTTACCAGTGCTGCCTCTTTAGGATTTTCTATGGTGACTTGACCCGTGGTTCATACTGCGGTCAGCTGTGATGCTGATGGAAGTTTGGTGGAAGTTGCCATCCACAAACATAAGAGTTGGTGAAGACCATAAAGTGTGTACATCAAACAAAGGACACGACCCTTGGTTGACTGCTTGACATAGGATGAGACTATTGGGTTGAAACTATTTAGGACTCTTTGCATCCTCCAATTCATCTTCTTGTCAAGCATTTTTTCTAAATTTAATTTCGGGAAAAGTTCTTTGTGGAGAAGTGTACTGCTCACATCCAAACACAGAGGGGGAGGGGGTGAATGACTGCCTCACCCCTGTGAAAGGCAAAAATCCCACCCACAATATGCCTCTATGCTCCTTTTCATTGATCCCACTTCACGCACACGGGCCATGCTCTCCCACAGAGAATGGTCTCCCATTTAATTTATATTTATCAAATTCTCACATAAATATTTTGTTTTTCTGGTTCTCTAAAAAAAAATGGGGAAAATTTCATGGACACTTCCTATAAGTATCCAATATCTTAGAAACTTACCATATTTGGTCAAAATATCACAGACACAGTTAGTACCCAAAGGTGAAATATCCATTTTACCCCTATGGATATTTTTGTAATTTCACCTCCTCCCCCCTCTCACTCTCCTCACTTTCTTCTCAATCTCCGGCTACCCTAGCAGCCACCTCTTTTCCCATCTCTCATCCATTCCATATTCCTTCATTCAAAACCCCACTGAAACTACTTCTGTTGAATCCAAAGCCGTCAAAGCAATAGCAATCATGGGAATGGAAGATTGAAGAGTTTTCTCCACACGACAAACCATGGGAATCGATCAGGAAGGGTTTCGATAACATCCCTGAACTCGTCTTTCATGACTTCTCATATCTGGTCTTGGATCAATGGAGTTTCAAATCGATCAATGCCGGAGGTTTAATCCAAGGATCGATTCTGTGTTAGAGACAACAGTGAGGTGTTCTTGGATCCACGAGCTTCACCGAACTCTCCAAACCCAAACCCTATCTCTAAAGTCTCTCAACGTGTTTGATTCCAGTCTCTCTCCTTGAAAATCTAGAAAACATGAAGTTCTCTCTTCCTAGCCACAAGAGATTAGAGAAGCAATGCTGGTACATGAACCCAGGAAGGCTAGGATTGTTATCCCTATCGTCACTCTGTCCTGTCTTGCGTCCTTTATCATCTTCTTCATCTTCTATCCTCCAAACCTTTTTAGGATCGGAACCCAACATGATCTGATCAATGAAAAAAAATCCTCATTACACCTAAGATCAATAAGGGTATGTATAGATTCTAGAGTGATCATCAAAATCCATTTTTTTTCTTTACTTCATATGCAGATGCAGGAGGAGGTGGTGGTGGTGATGAGGAGTACTGTGACTTGTTCAAGGGGAGATGGATTCCGGACCTGAAAGGATCACTTTATACGAACTGGGCAAACATTACCAGATTCCGAGAACTGTCGGGAAAATGGGAGGAAGGATTGAAGGTCTTTGATTTCCTGCAATGGAGATGGAACCTGACGGTTGTGTTCTCCGTAGGTTCGACCCAAATACCTTCCTCAGAATTGTTCTCTTTCATATTCCATTTTCTCATCTCTTTCCTCTGAAGCCGATCTCACCATACCGTCTCTAATTCACCCTATCTTTGATTCTCTTTCTTCCCCATTAACCCTTTTCTTCAGCTCTGAATGCTACAATCTGTAATCCTACCTAGCAACTCAGTTACCGAACTCTCCAAACCCTATCTTTGATTAGGTCAATAATCTATTCCATTTTCTCATCTCTTTCGTCTGAAACCGATCTCATACCATCTTCAATTTTATGCAAATCCATTGATTTGCTCAGAATTTGCATCATTCGTTTAGGTTCATTTTTTAACCACTGCCTAGCTCTCCATAGTATGAAGGAGGGCTGGAGGTGGTGGTGGTGGTGGCGGCGGAAGAAACAGAAGCAGGAGAGCAAGAGAAGGAGGGCTGGAGGTGGTGGCGGTGGTGGTAGTGGTAGTGGTGGTGGCGATGGTGGTGGTGGTGGTGGTGGTGGTGAAGGAGAAGAAGGGTAATTTCGCCATTTAAAAAGAATTAACAGACACTTAACTGCAGAGACTAACGGAGTGACTAAATTGATACAAATTCATAAAAATAGGGGGTGTCTGTGACATTTTGACCAAATATGGTAAGTTTATGAGATATTGGATACTTTTAGGGAGTGTCCATGAAATTTTCCCAAAAATATAAAATTTTATATATCTTTTTTTAAATATTTTTTAGGGAAAAAATTTTATGTCGGGAATGTGGCCTATCCCAGCACTTCCATGAGTCTATCTCTCTCCTTCCCACGTGAAAAGACACATTTGCCCCCTTATTTTAAGGAGGAGAGAGATAGACACATTGGAGTGCTGGCGGATAAAAATCCTCTACAATGCATAATCTGGCAGAGCACTCGCGGAGCGGCCTCCAATGAGTGCCACATGGCAATTTTGAATCGTGCGGTTGTGATTCATTTGGAGAATTTCAAAGGCCAGACCCATTTAATGTACCGGGTCCAGGATTTTACCCGGCCGACGAGTGAAGAATACCTCGTGAAAATCGCAAAACCTAATTCCCAAATCCTCCAGCCTCTTCCCTCTTTCGAGAGTAACTCCCGTTGCGATTGCAGTTCGTTGAACGGAACTAACAAGATCTCCTCCCTCCGGCAACAAAATAATGTGTGAAAGAGGAGAGAAAGAAGCAAGCAAATTGAAAAGAAGATAGAGATAAACTGAGGATACACTGAATAAGGTATCGCAAGGTCTTTGAAGGAAAGAGCCAATTGAAAGCCTCGTAATCTGAGGATCCTTTGCTTGTTCTTGCTCTTTGATTTCTAAGATGGGAAAGACATGAAGCAGAGATCAAATTCCCATAGCGAAGTAAGTTGCGGAGAGGCCATTGGAGTGTTGTTCGAGCTGCGTCCACATCTTCCACCACTACCAGTAGTTTTCTTGTCTCCATGTGTTTTACTCCTGTTCCTCCTTTTCCTCACTTTAGTAAAATTCCAGTTCGAGATACAGACGACTCCATTTATTTAGTACTTCTCCATCGCATGGTCGAGGATTGCTTCTTTCTCTCCTCTTTGGCACATTATTTCAAAGGCCAAACCCATTTAATGTATCGGGTCGATGATTGTTTCCTTCTCTACTCTGTCACACATTATCTGTTTCTCCACACAAGGTTGCAGAACTACACATGCTAGTGGCTGCAGAAATGGGATACAAAAGAATTAAGGTTCATTGGGATTCAACAATTAACTTCATTACAAGGACCTCACAAGCTTCCTAGGAGACATGGTGGCACCTGTATCAGATTGGGCACCTCAGATCTCACTCTGTTGATGTGCGATTTTGTTTAGTGTACAGAAAAGTTAACTATTTCCAGAGCTAAATGTGTTGCCAATTAATCTCAAAAAGATTACAGAAAGAGATGCCGAGGTCTTTGTTTACTGAGGATATCACGTTGAATCCCAGGTCTCTGCACAACAAATATAATACACCCATTTGGAGTGTCATAGATGTTTTTCTATCAGAAAGTTGATAGAAAACAGATCATTGACAGCCTGAAATTCTTTTTTCTCAGAAGACCTTCCATTTTCATAGGAAAATTCATGATTGAAATAAAGTCTCATATAATGCACATCCAATGCCGGTAAACAAACAATTTCCAAGGGATAAACCGCCGGAGGGAGGAGATCTTGTAAGTTCCGTTCAACGCACTGCAATCGCAGCGGGAGCTACTGTCGAAAGAGGGAAGAAGCCAGTGGATTTGGGAATTAGGTTTTACGATGTTCACGAGGTATTCTTCATTCGTCGGGCGGGTAAAATCCTGGACCCCGTACATTAAATGGGTCTGGCCTTTGAAACTCTCCAAACGAATCACAACCGCATGATCCAAAATCACCATGTGACGCTCACTAGAGGCCACTCCGCCAGATTGTGCATTGTAGAGGATTTTTATTCAGTGCTGGCGTAGGCCACACTCCCGGACAGAGAACTGTTTTCCTATTTTTTAAAAGGGAGGAAAGATCCCCACAACGTCAGCTTTTTGGCAAAACTGCACTCGATCACCCTTGCCCCATCCAAATCGTTGTTCACCCTCTCCCTTAAAATGTCTTAATTACCCCCTATTTTCAGGATTCTTGTAGTACCACCTCCAGTACCTGAAAATACACGTGAGCATTGGAGGGAACCCTCTCCCTTTAAAAAATTATTACATTATCTCTTAATGATATATATGTTATTCTTTTTCTATTTCACCTTTAAATATATCTGTTAAAAATAAATTAAAATTATCCAACTTTATCTTTCCTAATTTTTGGTATTCGAATATTTTTTTAATGTTTTTTCATCTAACATCCATATATTCGTCATCGATCCAACAAAGTATGATATTTGATGTATGTGATGTGGATTGACCAATTTTATAGCACATATTCTATTACATTAATTTAGCATAAGTACATACTAGAATGATTTGATATTTTAATTAGTCTATTAATTCGATGATAAATTTTAGAGTATATGTGTAAGGGTATTTATGTAGTATCTTTTTATATGTTCTAATATAATCCTACTTGTATTAATACTCAGGCTGTGAGGGACAATCTAATAATTAACCCATCTGACCTAAACCCTAGTTTCTCTATAAATATTAGCTGGAGGCAACAGTCTGGGTATTCCAAACTAGATACTCAGGGTATAATACTTTAAGCAACCTTGTGCTTAAACCTTAAACCCTAACAATCTTAAAACATTAAGATTTTTATTTCTCTGTGATCAAGATCAGCTTTGAATTTTGGATCAATGTTCGATTTTGGTAATTTTCTTCAATCAATTTTGATGTGATTGATCATTTTTCTTTTGAAATATCAACGTTTGTACGTCTCATTTTTGGTTTGTTGATCGATTTGTGTGATCGATTTCGGCTTTGATTTATCATTGACAAGCGACAGATGATCGATTAGGTCTCAGATTCATTGTTATGATTGTGCATTTGATCGATTTGTATGTTTTTTAGCGTGTGTTTTGAAAATCGGACCTGCAGAAGGTAATAAGAGTTTTGTATTCTCAAAACTTTTGATCGATTGATTTTATTTTATTAAAAAAAAAACTACAAAGGTACGAAAACATTGATTGCTTTGAAAAGAGTTTTGTCATTATTCAAAGGTCATTCATTTCATTCACATTCCACTTCTCTCCATGATGTGATTAATTATAAATATATAAAATAAAAAAAAAAAACAAAAAAAAAGAGAGGAGAAAGGGACAAAAGGAAACTTCGGATGAATGTTTCGGAATGTTTTTCACAAAGCACTGATTGTTACCGAATGCTTTGATTAAAAAAAAAAATAATTAGCCCAGAAGGGAAAGTGCAATTCTTTGACGTCGGTTATCACAATCATACAAAGGGGGAGTACAGTTTTTGGCTTCGGTTATTATAACCATACGGCATCATCAGTGATCAATACTTGTGTCGATCAGTATTAGTGTGCACGTTGTAAACGTCGATATCGCTGTACTATCACGATCTTTTCCTCCATCATTGAATTCAGGGTTCTTCATCTCAGGTGTGATTGTTTCTTGAAGTATTTATTTTTATTTGAATTTTTACTTGGGTATATAAACAAATCATTTAACAATGGAGAATCATGCTGTTCCAATTGAGATGATCAAATTGAAAAGCTTTAGTGACTTTGAGTTCAGTTCTTGAAAAATGAGGACTCAGTTTGGACTGAAATACCTTAATATTTTCTACATTGTAGTAAATAAATTTTCTGATTGCACGGACCTAACTGAATCCCAATGGATAAGTGATGAGGACTTTTGCAAAGACTACCTATTGAACTGTCTGTCAGATAGACTGACAGAGACCTATAGTAAATATGAGACTGTAAAAGAGATTAGGAAAAACCTAGAAGCCCAATTTAAAAAAGAAGAGGATCTATCAAAAACTCACTTGGTTGATAAGTTTATGGATTTCAAGTTTCAAGAAGACAATGAAATACTTCCTCAAGTAATGGACTTTGAGAACTTGAGAACAAAACTGAACCAAGAAAATATCCCTATTGTTGATGCATTCTTAGTGGGTGTAATTATTTTTAAGTTACCCTCTACTTGGCATTCCTTTAAAACTGAAATGCATAGGAAGAAAACACAAGTGGGGCTGGATGATCTCAAACGGTTAATTAGAATCGAAGATGAAAACAAAGCCAGGAATAACTTAGAGATGGTGAAATAATAACAGGCATCTGCCAATTTGATTTCACAATCCAAGAAAAATCCTAGGCAGTCCAAGCCACCTAAGAAAGAACCCCAACAGTCGAAGGCCAAAAAGACTAACTTTAAAAAGAAGGACAAGTGCCGCAACTGTGGAAAGTGGGGTCACTATGCATCTGAGTGTAGGGGTCCTAAGAAAAGGAACACTGACACACCACAGAAGGAAGTTCACATGTTGGTGGGCAAGACTGAGCCTACTAACTTTGTTGTCATGGTCGGCAAGGGTAAGGGGTTGGCCAGTACATCTTCAGATTGGTGGTTAGACTCTGGAGCGACTTGTCATGTTTGTAATAGTAAGAACATGCTCACTGATGTTGTTCAAGTAGCAGAGACTGTCACTGTTGCAAATGGAGACGTCGTGGAAGTGCTTCAACAAGGGACAGCGAACTTGGTTCTATCATCAAATAAAATATTAACTTTGAAAAATGTTAAAATCTTTCCTGATTTTGAAAAGAATTTAATTTCAATTGCAATCTTGCTTGATGCTGGCATGTCTATTACTTTTAGTAGTGATACAGTAATACTGTCTGTTAACTCTTTTTATTTTGGATATGCTTATAATTTGAATGGTATGTTTAGGTTGAGTTTAGCTAATGAGACAATAAACCAGGTTAACCATACTTTATTTGATCCCAAAATACTACACTGTAAGTTAGGACATGTGAACTATAGGAAAATGCTCAAATTAGTTAAAACTCATAATTTACCATTAAACACTTCAATTAGACTTAACAGATGTGAAGTATGTGCTCAAACCAAAATAACTAGAAAACCTTTCAGACTGGTTTCTAGGAGCACTCAACTTCTGGAACTTATGCATTCTGACATTTGTGACTTTAAAAGTTACACAACTAGAGGAGGTCGGAAGTATTTGATAACATTTATAGACGATTTTTCTAGATATTGTCATTTATACCTGTTAAAATCTAAAGATGAAGCATTTAAAATTTTAAAATTTTCAAGAATAGGATAGAAAATCAGTTGAACTTGAAAATTAAAAGATTTAGAAGTGATAGGGGAGGAGAATACAAATTGACAGAGTTCAAGGAATTCTATGCCTCTGCGGGCATAATCCTTGAAACTACTGCTCCTTACTCACCTCAATCAAATGGTATAGCTGAAAGAAAGAACAGGACGTTAACAGAGCTATTAAACTTCATGTTATTGACAGCTGGCATGCCCTCTTGCTATTGGGGAGAAGCAGTGTTGACTGCAAATCACTTTCTAAATAGACTACCACATTCAAAACTAACTTCTACACCTTATGAACTATGGCATAACCATTCCTGTAGATATGACACTCTTAAGGTTTGGGACTGTATAGCTTATGTTAGGATACAAGACCCTAGGAGACCTAAGATGGGAACTAGAACAAACACTTGTGTGTATCTAGGCTGTGCAGAAGTCAATGCTGCAGACCAATTTTTGGATCTATCCACCAATGTGGTGATTGAATCTAGGGATGCTATATTCTTTGAAGATAAATTCGTCAGAGATAAAGGCTTGACCTTGCCTGGTCTGACAGAAATGGTTATAGAATTACCCATGGATACTGAACCAATTGTTTCTAACACTCAACCCACAATGGTTACTGAATCAGAATCTAGAAGAGTATCTACTAGAGATAGAGTACTAAAGAATTTTGGTGAGGATTTTGTGACGTACCGTTTAGAGGCTGATCCATCCACCTATAAGGAAGCGATGAGATCTAGGGACTCACTGCTATGGAAAGAAGCCATTGATGAGAAAATGAGCTCTTTAATGCAGAATGAGACCTGACACCTTGTTGATCTGCCTAAAGGGGCTAAAACAATAGGGTGTAAGTGGGTACTGAAGAAGAAACTTAATCCGGATGGTTCTATAGCCAGGTATAAAGCACGGTTAGTAGCTAAGGGCTATACCCAGGTGAGAGGGATAGATTATTTTGACATCTACTCCCCGGTCTGCCATTTGGCAACGATAATGATTCTTCTTGCCATAACATCTATTGAGCACTATGTTGTGCATCAAATGGATGTAAAAACAGCTTTCATTAATGGAGACCTAACAGAAGAAATCTACATGAACCAACCTGAAGGGTTTGTCATGGAAGGTTCTGAAAAAAGAGTTTGTAAATTAAACAAATCTCTCTATAGTCTTAAATAAGCTCCTAAATTGTGGCATGAGAAGTTTGACAAGATAGTAAAGAGCCTTGGTTTTCGGACCAGCAACTCGGATAAGTGCCTTTACTTTTGGTTTGAGTCAAACAAGGTCGCGATTGTTTTCTTGTATCTAGACGACATGTTGATTCTAGGTTCTGATCTCTCTATAGTGAGTGACATTAAAGAAACATTGTCTAAAGAATTCGACATGAAAGATCTTGGTGTGGTAGACACCATTCTTGGAATGAGAGTAAGCTTTGATGAGCAAGGGATCACCCTTAGTCAGTCTCATTACATTGAGAGGCTACTTTCTAGTTGGGGATACAGTGATTGTAAATCGATTGAAACACCCTATAACTATAACAAACGGTTGAAACCTAACACAGGCGACACCGTGAATCAGTTAAAATATTCTTAATTGATTGGTAGTCTCATGTATGCAATGAGTTGCACTAGGTCAGACATAGCCTTTACGGTAGGCATGCTGAGTCGTTTCACTAGTAATTCTAGAAAAGAGCATTGGGATGCCATGACGAGGCTGATGAGATACCTTAAGGGTACTCTAGGTTATGCTCTATATTATACTGGACATCCTCCAACTTTGGAAGGATATTCTGATGCATCTTGGTGCTCAGATTTGGGAGACAGCAGATCCACTAGTGGTTATGTATTTACACTAGGAGGAGCAGCTGTAGCATGGAAGTCCAAGAGGCAGACTGGTAATGCTCTGTCATCTATGAAATCAAAACTTTATGCTCTAGCCTCTGCAGGAGATGAAGCAGAGTGGATAAAGGATCTGATCATGGATATTCCATTGAGGAGTTTTAAGTTAAACTCCATATCTATATTCTGTGATAATCAAGCAACAAAGACGATTGTGAATTACTCACTCTTTAATGGTAAGAGGAGACACATCAGGCAGAAACAGGCCATGCTGAATTATAGAACAGAACAAGGGATTATCACTTTGATTGATGTGAGATCGAAGGATAATACAGCAGATGCCCTTACAAAGGGATTGAACAAAGATCGAACATTCAAAACTGCGGGGAAAATGGGGTTAAAGACCATTTAGTCAGGTCTTAACCTAACCCAGTATTATTTTGAATTATTCGAATCTCATCTAGCCTTGGTAAGCATTCGGGACAGTTTACATGTTTCAGATAACATAGTTAGGTTACTAAGTATGGGGGTTTGTGAAACCATTCCAAATTTGATGGTGTAGCAAATTCTTCATGTGAAGTTTCCTTACTTTGTTATTCCACAAAGGAATATGGAAAATGTCTGATATGTTTCAATGATATTGTACTAGTCTTTATGTCATTCCAAATTTGATGATATGTCATTTATAGTATGGTATACCATTCCAAATTTGATGATACAACATAAATCTATAACTGATATGACGAACACAATATTCCAAATGGAAACATGGTATGGTCCTTATGATAGAGACTATATAGGATCGAGTTCTTGTAAAGAAACTTGATGATGATGCTTATTGTTTTTTATTTACCTTCAGCCATATATGGAATGTACTAAGTTCTTATTGTTGAACTAGATACTATTGCACAAATGATTGAATTCATATTATCTTATGAAATTCATATTTGACAAATTACAAAGAATGGCGAAGATGGAGGAGAACGGTTGAACATGGATTTCGATGAGGATGACTTACTTGATGAGTAAAGTCACATGGATTGAAAGGACTTTTCCTTTGGATTATTTCTTTTGATTTAGCCACTTGCATGTGGAACTTCGGATTTATTGTTGGGTTTAGTTTTGATCTAAAACCCTAGTTTTATTTCTTGAAGTTTACTTTTTACTTATTTGATTTATTGGATTATTGATATTCAATTTATTCGATTTATATTGATTCAATTACTGATTGAACAATGGTTTCTATACATGTGTGATGGATATATGTAGAACATAGGAGGAGATTGTAAGGGTATTTATGTAATATCCCTTTATATGTTCTAATATAATCCTACTTGTATTAATACTCAGGCTGTGAGGGGCAATCTAGTAGTTAGTCCATCTGACCTAAACCCTAGTTTTCCTATAAATACTAGATGGATGCAACAGCCTGGGTATTCCAAACTAGATACTCATGGTGTAATGTTTTAAGCAACCTTGTACTTAAACCCTAAACCCTAACAATATGTACCATAAGATTGAGGGTATTAGACATTAAAGATAATATGATATTAATAATGCAATACATTGTTAGTTCATATCAAATGTAGTCTGGAGATAGATTTTTAAAAGTGAAAGAAAAAAAAAAAACTAGATAAAATGTACTTTTATGGGGTAATCTAAATCTTTTAACAAGTGGGGGGAAAAGAAGAGGTGATCGACAGTATGCTTTATTTGAGAAATCCGAAAAGAAGTATGTAAAGGGATTGGAAGAAATTCCGCTTTTTTATTGTAATGATTACTATTCATGATGTTTTCTATCCATTATGACTTGAAAATAGTAACCTTGAATTGGTTCATGTAGTGGAAGATTTACATCCATTTCACTAATTAAATTTCAGCTTAGAACAAGCAAGGGAAATTATCAAAGTTGAGTTTGCAAATAACAAGAATATTTTATAAATGACCAAATGACATTAATAGGATCAGATATTCAAATTTATTGATGGTAAATAATAATAAAATATAATGGGACCATCACCTCATCGATTTTGACTTGGTTAGATCGGACAGGCCTTTCTTGGCTAGGGTATCGGCAATGCCGTTAACGACCCTAGGAATATGGAAGAAGTGAGCTTCTATAGGCGGAGCTGAGAAGAAGATGATATCCTCAATAACTGGGGCTATCTCCACTAGAACAGGTTCCTCATTATCTACAATAGCTTTTATCACCTCCAAATTATTAGCTTCGATTATAAAGCGATAAAAACTTGCTTTTAGAGCATGGCAAACTGCAGCTCAAATTGCTTCTGCTTCCCCTGAAATAACTGAAGGCATTGAAACTCGATCAGAGACTACAAAGGCAGGCACACCCAGATGGTCTCTTCCAATAAAGCCTAATCCTCCACTGAATTTTTTTTTTTTGGGTAAATAATCCACCATTGAATTCATTGCAGGGAAGAGAGGCATCAATGTTGATCTTCAGCAGACTGAATGGAGGGGGAGTCCAGCAGGGATTTTGCTCCAATACTGAAAAGGGCTTAAATCAAGATAGAACGTAAAGGCCATATGTCAATGCTCGGGCTGGGCAGTGTATGGACCAGCCTTCTTCGCTTCCAAAAGCTCCTGTAATGGCCTAAGTTGTTCTAGTGAAGGGTGGGCTGCTAGCTCCAAGTGATCTACTATTTGTTCCACTACATTGGATATAAATGCACCAAGACTCCATGTGCATCAAATTGTTTACAATTTGTGGAAATGGATGAAAAAATAAGGGATGCAATTTCTTACATTAAGAAGTGAAGTACCATACAGTTACCATGATTTCTGTCAGGTACGTAACATGCTAATTAACTGGATAAATCTGAATTTATCAATGAGAAGAAGATACCAACCATGTATTTCATCATCATGTCTCAAATTTGGGGACCCATTAATATTTTGTACCACACATTATTTTATCATGGCATTTTCAGTAAATTTGTGTAAAATAAGCTGTACCTACCACCACAATCTTATTGACTCAAAATTAGAACTTACAACATAAACCAAGACATAGCATTCTTGCTTATACAGATATATGCCAACAACCCCTACTTGACACATTCCTATGACGAGGGAAAGAAAAAAAAAAAAAAAAAAAAAAAACTCTCTTATGTATCAAATAAAAACGAAATACACACACATTAATTAAAGGATGGAGTGTACGCACCTTTTATTTGTTGTCTCTCTCATGGTAATAAGACGGGCTGCAGTGGAGATGACATTCATCAATTTCTCCTCATTCAATATAATATGACAAAAATCGAAAGTAAGCAATCCTCCAAGTTTTCTTGAAAAATAAAGTGCCCCAAACAGTCCAAAATCCCACAATGAAACCCATAACGCCGCCAATGTAAAACCATAGCATATCCATCCATTCCTCATTTTGATGATCTCCATCAACTTTGCCATCATCATATGCTGGAGGAGATATGTTGGTGCCTGGGCAATTATTAGGTAGGGGCCACCCACAAAGTCCGGAGTTCCCAGAATAAATGGATGATGACGCATCACCATCAATGATGGTCTGGATCTGGTTACTTAGTGGAATTTTCCCAGATAAATTGTTATGTGAGAGGTTCAAGTGGCTCAAGAAAGTTAAAGAAGATATGGTTGGAGGAATCTCACCACAAAGTTGGTTTCTGGAAAGGTCAAGGGTTTCCAGATATTGCAAATCCCCAATCTTCTCCGGGATCTTTCCTGTCAAATGATTCATTGATAAGTTCAAGGTACCCAATCCCACCAGCCTTGTTATCCCATTTGGAATCTTTCCTGATAGATGATTGTATGAAAGATCAATGCTATTCACCAAGTCAAGAGTTGAGCTATATTCAAGTTCTCTTCCTTTTGTAACTACCTTCATGTGCTCCCCATAACTGCCTAATCTAGGATGTGTCTTATTTGATCCTAGATAACTCAAGTTGCCCAAACATTGTGGGATGAGTCCTGATAGATTATTATGTGAGAGGTCCAAGAAGTGAAGCTTAGAAAGGTTACAGATTTGTGAAGGAATTTCTTCGGTGAAAAAGTTGGAACGAAAGCTGATAATACTCAATTCTGATAGACTTTCTCCAATCCATGTTGGTATATTGCCAGTGAATCCATTTCTGCTAAGGTCAAGACTCCGTAAAGATGTGCATTTTCGCAATGATGAAGGAAGCTTGCCATGAAAGTTGTTGCTACTAAGTAATAGATATTCCAATAATGACAACTGACCTATTGATTGAGGAATCTTGCCTGATAGATTGTTGTTACCTAAATCTAAAACCATCAAGTAATTCATGTCCTTCCAACAGTTAGGGAGTTCTCCCCCTAAATTATTATTTGAAAGAACAAGAAAATTCAAACTCGTTAGTTGACATATAGAAGAAGGAATTCTCCCATTTAAAAAATTCCCAGAAAAATCTAATTGGGTTACGTGAGACCCTAAAACTTCACCAATATTCTGAGGAATTTGTCCTGTGAATAAATTTGTCCCAAGAAGTAGAAAACTGACATTAGACCAAAGGGGGAGAGAACCATTGAATTGATTGAAACTCAAATCAACTATACTTGCACTGAAAAATTCCAAAGAATTTGGTACCTTCCCTCTGATTTGATTGTGAGAGAGATCCAAAACATCTATCGAGTGCCGAGCACATAAATTCCAAACGCTATCTGGTATGGTGTCTGAAATTCCTACGTTTCTGAGAGTTATCCTGGAGAGGTTCTTTTGAGTTGCAAGCCATGGAGGAAAATTGGGGCCCATTTGGAGGTCAGACATATAGATAGTGTCTAGACTAAAAGTTGGAATCCACTCCCTGCTCGGTTTAAAAACCAAGGGCTTATTTGGAACTTCAGAGCCGATGTATAGCGATTTTAAACTTTTGACATTTTTAAAGTGAGCTTCTGAAATAACGCCCCTCAAAGAACTCTCAGTTAATATCAATTCAACCAACTCTGAAAGTTCCCCAACCGATTCAGGAATATTTGCATCCAATTTTTGATTGTAGGCAAGGTCCAAATATCTTAAGGATGACAATCCTCCAATGGACATCGGGATAGGACCTGTGATTTGAGTTCCAGAGAGGGCTAATGTTCTCAAGGATGACAATCCTCCAATGGACATCGGAATAGGACCTGTGATTTGAGTTCCAGAGAGGTCTAATGTTCTCAAGGATGACAATCCTCCAATGGAAGACGGAATAGGACCTGTGATTTGAGTATTAGAGAGGTATAATGTTCTCAAGGATGACAATCCTCCAATGGACAACGGAATAGGCCCTGTGATTTGAGTATTAGAGAGGTATAATGTTCTCAAGGATGACAATCCTCCAATGGACAACGGAATAGGCCCTGTGATTTGAGTCCAAGAGAGGACTAATGTTCTCAAGGACCACAAGTTTCCGATAGTTGCAGGAATTGGACCTGAAATAGAAGCTTCAATTAAGAGAGGTCCTAACATGCACCCCCAAAAATAAAAAATAAAAAAAAGTGGAAAAATATTTGGAGAGATCCGGGAGAAGGTGGAAGTTTACCTGAAAGTTGAGTACTAGAGAGTTCCAATTTCAACAAGGACGACAAGTTTCCAATAGATGTAGGAATTGGACCTGAAATAGAAGTTTCAATTAAGAGAGGTCGTAGTATGCACCCACAAAAGATCCAACAAGGTACGTTCCAGGAGAAGGAGTAAGTAGTAAGTAGTTTACCTGAAACTTGGGTGTACTCCAAATGTAGTGTCTCCAAGCGGCTATTAGAATTGCACATGGACAAACTGTTCACATATTCTGTTATTCCGCCATTAATATTGCATTCTGATAGATCTAACCGTTTCAAATTGCAAAGATTGCCCAAATTTTTTGGTATCCTTCCTCCAATGTCCATATTAAAGGATAAGTCTAGAACAGTAAGACTTGTAATATTGGAAATCCAGGGAGGAATAATTGAGGAGTTAAAGTTGTTCCCAGCAAGTTCGAGGACTAGAAGAGAAGTAAAATTTGCAACATATGGAATTGAGAGAGGGATGTTGGAAAGTTGACAGGAGGACAGGTGTAGTTCTGAAAGAGAAGGAAGCATAGTAACAGCTTGTATCCAGTCACTTGAAGACTTACCTGTAAAGCTCAAAGATTCCATGTTTAGGTACCTCAAAGAAGAAGATAGACCAGAGAGCCACTGAAGATTGTCGACGGTTAAACCCGAAGAATGGAGATCAAGATATTGCAATCTTGACAAATTTCCGAGTTGAGGAGGAATTGTTCCAGCGAATGGTGCAAGAGAGAGATTGAGATACCTCAAGTTGTGAAGTGAACCGAGGAATTTTGGAATATGGGTTTCTTGAAAATTAATGTTGAAGCTGAGGTCCAAGTAATTCAAGTGTTTCAATTTGAGCAATGAAGGACTTATCTTTCCACCCAAAGAAGACTTGTGGGCAGCTTCCCAATCAATGTCGTAATATTCATCAACACTTGTCATGTGTTCAATGTATACAGGTTGATTTCGAAGGTCGAGTTTGATGACATGATGGGTCATATTGTTGCAGACCACACCTCTCCATGTGCAGCAATCATCACCGATCCAAGAAGAGAGCCGCCCTGAAGTAGTGTCGTTTAGACCAGCTTTGACCTCGAGCAGTGCCTGTCTCTCCCCCTCTTTGCAGCTGCTGCTCACGGTGAGAGTAGTACTACTGACACCAGCTACTCCAACAAAATTATTGCTAATTCCAAGGAATAGAAAACCCAAAAAAAGCAGCTGTAACAAGAACAGAAGAAGAAGAAGAAACTGATCACAAATAGCAGCAGATAGACCTCCCATGATTATACCCCCAGCTAGCTCTTTGATGCCCAAATGGATATTTATAATAAGATCAAGTTGTTCTGATCGAATCACCGAGTTCGGCTCCGGTTAACGTACGCCCTTCCCGAGTCAACCATTGAATCATCAGCCAAACATAAGAAGATTAGGTGGAGCTGATGGAAATTTGAAGGAATTTGCCAACCACAAAGATAAGAAGATTAGGTGAAGGATCATAATGTGTGGAAATTAAACAAAGGACTCCAGAGGAGAATTTACTAGGTAAATAGAGGTTCGTTTCTTATTGGACTATTTAAGATTACCATTCATGATGTTATCTATCCATCATGACTTGAAAATGATGACTTTAATTGGTACTACTTAATGGTAGAAGATTCTACATCCATTTCACTTGAAAATGGACTTTGATTGTCCAATCACTTGTCAGGAAAAATAATTTTTATCTTGCTACCCTTCTTGTCCAGAGGATCAGATCCCATGTGATTTGCCCTCATTGGGTGCTGGAGAATGATGAACATACAACTTCTGTGAAGTTAGCAAAACCCATTGGAGAAACAAACATGTTTCTCTGTTGGACTTTCATTAAAACTTACCAGTACGACACCTTAGGACTTTTTTTAGCAACTTGACCCCGCCTAGTTGACACGGCGTTAGATGTGAAGCTGACAGAAATTGTTAGCCTCAAACCATTCTATGGTCCTGAAAGTCCTTTTGGGATTGGGGTATGGTATTTCGTTTGGGATTTTACTCCTCTCCATTTCCCAATCTGTGATTTCTTGTAATATCTCCCTTGAGAGTACGACACATGGCACAAACAAATGTAACGGTCTGTATTTAAATGCCAACTTTTAACTCCTAACTAACCCCAGTTACACCAACTCCTAGGTTAACCCGGGTTGGTGTAACCCAACCTAACCTCTAACCCATGGTTTAACCCAACTTTTTATTCTTTTGTTTATTACTTTATTCATTTCTCGTCTTTTTCTCTCTTTTTTTAATTTTCTTGTTTTTTTCTTCTTCTCGCCTTTCGTCTCCATGTTCCCCGTCCTTTCTGCAACCTTACCAACCCCGACTCTAACCCCCCTCTCTCTCTCCAACAAACCCCGACCCTAGCCCCTAGTGCTCAAACCCCTTTTTCCGCTATCCCTGTATCTAGACCCCAGCCCCTGGCGCTCCAACCCCTTTTTCTACTATCCCTGCACCCAGACCACCATCCCCTTCAGCAACCCTACCCCGCTCACTGTTATTCCGGTGAGAGAACGTTGATGGCTTCGCTGGGCTCATCGGAGAAATACATAAATATTGATGCTTGGAAGAGGGCATATAATATAAGAGGGGAAGCACCATCATCAGATACATGATTTTATTTTATTTTTTTTTCAGTTTTGGGGTGTAGTGTTCACCGTGATGATTGGGGCTCAAGAACAGGGTGTGGTTTGAATCTCTTACCAAGCGGCGTTCATTGCTCTGCTTTGAAATGATGTTGGTGCTCCAGACACTTCTTGCTAGAGACACGTATAACAGATGAGGTGGCCCATCTGGAAGATTTTGCCTATTCTCCCATATATAACCGACGATACCAAAAGAAATAGATCCTCAGAATTGTGACCAGTTTCAAAATTCAAAGTTAAATTTAACTCTCTTAATCAATTCATTTCAACTCAACTCAACAAATGGTATCCATGCGTTCAATACCTTAACTATGCCTCTATTACTTTGTAGTGATACATTTACAAAACATCACCAATCGAAAAAATCTACCTACCTTAATCTTTCTCCAAAAGCTTTGCAAACATGGATGCTTGGAAGAGGGGCATAAAATGTAAGAGGGGGAACACTACCATCATAGATACATAGCAACCTAACTCAATCAATAACAAACAAGGAGAGCACAGTGGTCACTATGATGATTGGGGGCTCAAGAACAAGGTCTGTGGTTACAAAAAAATTAATGGTGTGCCTTGTAATTTTAGTGTTATAATTGTTTGATTGTAATTAAGTATTTATTCCCCTTTAGTCAATTTTCATCTCTATTGTGTCTCCGTTGTGTTGTTCTGAGATCCATTACCCTCAGTTCCGTGGTTCTGAAGCAGTCCTAAACTTCTGCATCCCTTTGTCTTCTTGTTAGTTGGTTGCTTCTTCATGGAAAACTCTGAAAGGAACAGCAGAGAGAAACAACTTTACCATTTGCTCAATCATCGATCAACTAGATCATGCCGCGGGGGGATGGAGTAGAAGGAGATTGAAGTGTGTGGGGTGGGACGCGGAAGGGGTTTGGTGTCGGGTTGGTTGCAGAACGGGCGGAGCAACTTTATCGTTTGCTATCATTGATCTCTGGCAACGGCGAACAAAGGCACAAGTTTAAAAATCTGAAGTCCACCAATCTGAAGAAACTTTACCTAAAAAACACCAATTTGAAGAATCGTTTTCAAAAAGTTGGGTTAAACCATGGGTTAGGGTTGGGTTGGGTTACACCAACCCGGGTTAGTCTAGGGGTTAGTGTAACCAGGGTTAGTTAGGATTTAAAAGTTGGCATTTAAATACAAACCGTTGGATTTGGTTGTGCCACATGTCACATTCTTAGAGGGGAAATAACAAGAAATTACAGATTGTGAAATGGAGAGGAGTAAAATCCAAGGTATTTGTGGTTCACTCTCATAAAAAGATAAATTTAAGGGCGATATTTTGAGGGTGACTTGACCTGTAGTTGACACGATGGTTACCTGTAAAGCTTTCGACATCAATTATTAAAAATAATTTACGCAATCAACATCATGATGAATTATTGAACATGAAATTATACACATGAGACTGATTAAAACTAAAACTCGGAATCAATAATGGAATTGATCAAGAAGATTTTAATCCAAATCGGTTCATAAATCAAGAATCTATGCTATTTAATAATGAAAAATCGAATCGGTTCAGAAATCAACAATCTAAGCTATTTTATGATGAAAATCGAATTGGTTTAGGAGTTGAGAATTGACTCATGGATCGATCTGATCGAATCGGTTTAGGAGTCGAGAATTGACTCATGAATCGGTCTGATTCAAGATGACTTATAAAGAAAATGACTAGGAATTGGTCGATTCGGAAAAATAGGACGGCTCACGTACCTGATGCTTCAATGCGCTACTATTGCCCCTGCATGAATGCAGGGGCCACGCTGCCCCATAGAAAACACTTATCTAACTATGTATTTCATAATTGTAAATGTTATGTTATTTCTTAATTTAATGTTTCATTTCCGACAATTTTTCCTACGAACCTTAAACTTTTCTATGAATCATTAAAAACGTGAACCTAAAATCTAAACCTCCTCTTCAAATGGTTGCATTCTATGTGTGAACGGAGACTTTAAACAAAGAAAACACTACTGAAAAGTTGTCTATAGAGTCCAATCACTTGATTAAAAAGTTAATATGGAGAATAAAATGCTTCCCGGTCATGTGCCTTGCGAGGCAACCACACCCAGACACAGAACCGCCTTTGGGCACCCTGGAAAATCCACCTTTACATGAGGGCAAGGACGGTCATTTCTAGACACCCCAAGGGGGTTCTGTGTTTGGGAGTTATCATCACGCTAAGTGCAGGGCCGGATACCATTCTTTCTGCCAAATAATATTTATCTTTTTAGCCCTTCCCAATGCCTAGATTCTATTTGACTTTCTTTAGCAACTTGACCCCGTAGTTGACACGGCGTTAGTTGTGAAGCTGACAGAAGTTGCTAGCCACAAATCATTACACTGTCCTAAAAGTCCATTAACTTTTTGGGATTGGGGAGTCGTAGGTGTGATTATAAAAAATAAAAAAATAAAAAGATTCTAAGGGCGATATTTTGGGGGCCACTTGACCCGTAGTTGACATGATGTTACTTGTATGTCGACATCAATTATTAGAAACAATTTACGCAATCAACATCACAATGAATTATTGAACATGAAATTATACATAAGAGACTGATTAAAACACAATGGAATTGCTACCACAAAAATAAGAATGGAATCGATCAAGAAGATTTTGATCCAAATTGGTTCAGAACTCAAGAATCTAAGCTATTTTATAATGAAAATCGAATCGGTCCAAAAATCAAGATCTAAGCTATTTTATGATGAAAATTGAATAGGTTTAGGAATCAAGAACTGACTCATGAATCGGTCTGATTCAAGATGGATTATAAAGAAAATGACTACTACGAATTGGCCAATTCGGATTCGATTTGGCTGATCCGATTCTGATTCAAGAAGCAACGATTAGGAGCGCGCGATGCAAATCAGCATTGGTGTCAGATGATTCCAATCCAGATCGAACAATTCACCAAGCCGATTCTTGATTTTTAAAACCATGTCAATAACAAAACCGTTGTACCTGAATCCATAATGTTTGATGAACAATTCTACATAGCTGCTTCCTCTCCTTTTGTTTATTTGTTTCCTTCTCCATACAATCACTAGCGTTAGGAACTAATTGGCATTGCTACCATAATGGGCACAGTTGTTATTAGGCCAATACATAATAAAACAAGCTTTACACTTTTACAATGGGTTAACTGAAGCCTCTGCTCACTAAGGAGACCACCTACCGTATAGGACTTCATCTATTATTCCATCACATATAACGAATGGATGCTAGCCCCACACATTGTGAAAACATTACACCAATGACTAAGGATACCCCCTACATACACCATACACTTAACCTAGAATCCAACTCTTTGTTTTGGGTTTCTACCAAAAAAAAAAAAAAAACTTTGTTTTGGGTCCGCCTAAGTGTCACCTACCTGATGACAAAATAGATTGAAATCTAATTCTATCGTCTCTTGATTCTTGCCACGTTGTAGGTGTTTTTTGGATCCAGATCATCTATAGCCAACGTCTTGGCAGCGATCCCGCTGCTACGCTCGCTTGTTGTGTGTTGACAGTGCAACTTTGATTTGTATTCCTTGATTGTAAAGATTACAAGAGTGATATTTATAGTGTACAACGTAACCCAATATCATTGGGATTCTATGAGAATATACTAAGAGATATACATGTGATAATAGCATAATTATGGAAGATGATATATAAACCACATGCGATAACGATGGAAGGTTCCTACTATCGTATGTGGTAGATATGGGAGGAGATGTGAACTCATATGGAAACAGTGGATACCCAATCTAGCGCGTTACTGGAATGGTAACGGCTATATTGATCAATACACCCCCTCAAGATGAAGATTCCGTGCAGCGGATCTTTAGCTTGTCTCTAATGAACTGAAACCGGGCTTTCGGTAGTGCCTTGGTCAAAACATCTGCTAATTGGTCCTCTGTGGAAATAAACTGGACTTGTAGCTGTTTCTTGGCAACCCGTTCCCTGACGAAGTGGAAATCTATCTCCACATGCTTAGTACGGGCATGAAACACAGGGTTTGCGGATAGGTAAGTGGCGCCTATATTGTCACACCAAAGGACTGGTGCAACCTTCTGAGGGAGGCCGAGCTCTGTGAACAATGACTGGAGCCAGATAACAAATAAGCTCGGCCACAACATCCACAATAGCCTTGTACTCAGACTCAGTAGACGATCGGGACACTGTTTTCTACTTCTTAGAGTGCCAGGAGACCAAATTGGGCCCAAGAAATATAGCGTAGCCCCCAGTGGATCGCCTATCACTAGTGCTTCCAGCCCAGTTGGCATCAGAAAAGGCTTGTAATGTCAGGGAACCAGACTTTTCAAAGTAGAGACCACAGGTGGATGTGCCTTTGAGATAGCGGAGAATCCTCTTGGCTAGACTCCAATCATCCTCTGTAGGGGCGTGCATTGTTTGGCACACCTTGTTGACCGCATAAGCCACATCAGGACGGGTCAATGTGACATATTGAAGCGCCCCCACTATAGACCGATAATGACTTAGATTAGAGAACGCTACACCCCCTGAGTTGGACGACTTGGTGCTTGTGCTCATTGGGGTTGAGATGGGCTTGCAGTCCAACATGCCAACCCTCTGTAATAGATCATTGATGTACCGTGTCTATGTAAGTAGCAGACCATTTCGGTGAGTGGTCGCCTCAACCCCCAAAATGAAATGTAATGACCCGAGGTCCTTTATAGAAAATTCCATGGCAAGTCTTGAGAGTAGAGCCTACACATTGGAAGCCGAATTCCCTGTCACTAAAATATCATCCTCGTAGATCAGGACATACATGATGGAGCCCCCCTTATTGAATATGAACAATGAGACATCAGTTTTTGAAGCAGTGAACCCGAGACTCAATAGAAATGTGGTCAATCGGTGAAACCAAGCCCATGGGGCTTGTTTGAGGCCATATAAGGATCGAAGAAGTTTACAAACATGATTCGGCTTGGTCTTGTCCTCAAAACCTGGTGGCTGCACCATATAAACCTCCTCTGTTCGTTCACCATGCAGAAATGCGTTCTGTAAGTCCAATTGTCTGACTGGCCATCCATTAGACACTGCATATGCTATAACAATCTGTATAGTTGGTTTCTTAACAACAGGGCTGAAGGTCTCACTGTAGTCCACCCCTTCTTGCTGATGGAAACCCTTTGCAACCAAGCGCCCCTTATAGCGTTCGGGAGAACCATCAGCTTTGCATTTCACTCTGTACACCTATTTGTAGCCTACAAGGTTCATAGATGGGTGGTGTGGAACCAAAGACCAAGTTCCATTTCGTATAAGGGCATTAAACTCATCCGCCATTGTAGCCCGCCACTCTGGATATTTGACAGCCTGTGAAAAACACGTGGGGTCAGTAGGGGGATGGGGAGATGCAGCCAATGCCGTGGCACTATTAGTGGGAATGGGTTGGGTGATTTTGTAGAGGTCCTCAAGGGTTCAGGTTTTGTGATGTTGGGTGGATGGTGACCCAGATGGAGCAGGCCATGGTGGTGGCGGTGTTGGTGGTGATGGTAGGTCAGGAGATGGGGGCGCGTAGTGCTGTCCCACAGGTGGTGGTGTGGCCGTGGTGGTTGGTTGATGGGCCAGGTTTGGAACCATAACAGGCTGGGAAGCCACGGTAGGGACACTTGCCCAAGGAAGAGGCAAGGGTGGAGAACAAGGTGTACCAGTGGTAGGAGAAGTCTGAAATGGGAAGATATCCTCAGAGAACCGCACATGGCAAGCCAGCTTGATTTGATTAGTGGATCGATCAAGGCAGCGATAGGCCAAGTGATTTGGACTGTACCCTAAAAAGACACAAGGGGCAGACCTATAATCCATTTTATGGGTGTTATATGGTTGAATATATGGAAAGCACAGGCACCCAAATACTCTAAAAAATGAATAGTCCGATGGGCGATGAAAAAGAAGCTAGAATGGTGACACATTATTTGTCACATGAGAAGGCAGCCTATTGATTAAGAAGACTACAGATTCAAACGTAAAATGCCAAAAGGTACGGCGAACCAAACTGTGGGCCAGTAAAGACAGTCCGGTCTTGACAATGTGTCGATGGCGACGTTCCATAGCCCCCTGTTGTTCATGTGTGTGGGGGGTAGAGACACGGTGCAAAATTCCAAGTGTGCGAAAATAGGAGAAAAGTGTGCGGAATTCCCCTCCCAATCAGTTTGTACATACTTTATTTTTCATGAAAATTGTCTTTCAACCAAATTTTGAAAATCCTTGAACACCGAAAAGACTTCAGATTTATAAAGCAAAGGATAAAACCATATAAACTTAGAGTAATCGTCCACAAATATTACAAAGTACCTATGATCATTAGGGGAGGGGGTAGGGGACGGACCCCAGACATCACTATGGACTAAATCTAAAGGAAATAAACTGCGAGAATGAGTCTCAGGTAGAGATAAACGACAGGACTTCCCAAGCTGACAAGCAGCACACAACGAACTCAGCTTGGTAGAGTGACAAGGTAAATTGAACTCACGAGCCAGACGACTCAGCAATTGAGAGTGTGGGTGCCCAAGACGGTTGTGCCAGCCATCAAGGGTGGTGCGAATGGCAGTGAAAGCGGATGGTGTGGAAGACGCTGGTGGAGGCATTGTGTAGAGACCTCCACTACTTGGACCTGAAAGAATGGTGGCCTTGGTTCTTCGATCCTTCACAAAGAAACAAGAAGGATGAAATTCAAAATAGACATCATTATCTGTAGCGAAACGATGCACAGAAAGTAACGGTTTAGTAATGGATGGAACATGCAGGACATTTGATAAAAGCAAATGGCGATTAGAAAGAGGAGAAGAAATGGAACCATAACAGACATGAGATATGGGTATTCCCTTACCGTTCCCAACCTGTAGGGTGTCCAAACCTGTTTAGGGATCATAAGAAGACATAGATTGCAGGTCTGGCGTCACGTGATGGGTAGCTCCAGTATCTAGGTACCAAGTGAGATGAGATGATGGTGGGTAAGATGGAGTGGGTAGTAATGGCGGCTGGTACTGGGAAGGGTACTGCATAAAATTGGCATTTGGGGTAGAAGGTGGTTGGTATTGAAAGGGATGTGGAGGACGATAGGCTTGCTGGTTGGGGTTTTTAGGTTTGGAGTAGCACTAGGCAGTGTCATGGGTGTCACGATTGCACCAGTGACACCACAATCTAGTGCCATAAGGTCTAGGGCCATTGCGGCCGTAGCGTCCACACCCCCCACGGCCACGGCTTTGTGACCCACCTCCTCTATTGGAGCGTGAGTCTTGAGTGGTGGTGCTGCGTTGTACATTGTTGGCTGATGGTGAAGTACCAGTCTTGGGCGAATCAGCAACAGAGAGTTTGGACAGTCGTGATCCTTGTAAAAATTCATGACCGAGCAACATTGAGTGCAAATCATCATAAGAAATTGGTGTTGTCCGAGTGAGCAGAGAGGACACAATCTCAGTGAACTCTGTTTTGAGGCCACGAAACACATGCATGTTGAATGCAATGGGACGAAGAGGCTGCCCAGCCGCACTCAGTTCCTCTGAAATAGACTTAGCACAGCTGAGAAAAGCCGAGACTGATTCGTCGGCCTGCTGTTGAAGGTCTTGCATGGCCATAGTTAAGGACATCAGCCTGCTCTCAAAGGGAGAGGAGTAAGCTGTATGAAGAGAGTCCCAAATTCTTCCTTGCTACTACGCTTGCCGAGAACCTGTGGAAACACCACCTCTGACAAAGAGGCGATGAGGAGGCTGCGAATGAGAGAATCTTGTCGACGCCATTGAAGAGTACCATCACTGTCCGTGGGATAGGGATGCGAACCATCCACATAGCCAAAAAGACCCTGGCCATCGAGGAATGGTTCAAGCTGTGTACGCCAGAATAGATAGTTCTTAGAAGTCAATTTCACAGAGATGTAATGATGCGCATGGTGAAGGGAGGGCGTACCAACAGTGGTTGGAGAGACAACAGGCAGTGGACTGCCGGAGGAGTTATCTTCTATGGTGCCGTCGTCCGGCATGATTGAGGTGGAGAAGTGTTAAAAAAAGAACGCTCGTGTGAGCTTAATCGGCTCTGATTACCATGTTGATAGTGCTACTTTGATTTGTATTCCTTGATTGTAAAGATTACAAGAGTGATATTTATAGTGTACTAGGTAACCCAATATCATTGGGATTCTATGAGAATATACTAAGAGATATACATGTGATAATAGGATAATTATGGAAGATGATATATATACCACATGCGATAACGATGGAAGGTTCCTATTATCGTATGTGGTAGATATGGGAGGAGCTGTGAACTCATATGGAAACAGTGGATACCCAATATAGCGCGTTACTGGAATGGTAATGGCTATATTGGTCAGTAGTGTGCCACCTGTATACATGCACATCTAACGTTTTTTTTTAGAAAATTGCGAAAGTTAAAATCGTTACTTGATTTTCTCCACAATCAACCCCTATCGGTCCAGCTGATCAAACCAAACCAAACAAAACCAAATGGGTTTCAAAAACTCTAGGAGAGGAACCGTGAAGATCCTCGTCTTCTTCCTCTCCTCTGGCCTCACCTTGCCGTTGTGGTTCCTCTGCTCACCGTGCATGACGGCCGCCACTCACCTGCCACTGCGGTTCCTCTTCTCACTGTGCTTTTGTGGTTCCTCTTCTCACTGTGCGCGGCGGCCGATTGAAACTCAGCAATTTCGGTCCTCTACTACCTGTCCTCATCGCATTAGCTCCCTGAAACACAACCATTTCGATCGTCTTTTTCCTCCACTACATCTTGTTCATTGATTCTCAGAAGCAGTGTTATTGCTTCTCCCTCTTAATAAATTGGTCATCGGTAAAAAATAAATTAAAATAAAAAATAAAAAGGACAGAATCCTTACATAAACACTATTAAAATAACGTTTTGTCTTTAGAGTGAGAACTTGGAGGAAAACTACTCTTTAAAACATTATTAAAATAACTTTTCTCCTTTGGCAATAAGCAGATTTGCGGAAAAGGAATCTTACCTTTGCGGCAAACCGTAATAGCTTTTGAACAGGAACAAGGTGTACTTAAGAATTTAAGTGATCCAACAAAACTACAAACACAAACTTATTTGTTTGCAGTCTTGGTTGCAGCCTTAGTTCTCGCTAGTGACACCTGTATAGGATTAGGATTAAACCCAGGGTTTTGGCCTTTGGAACGTCCTGGGAGGCGATTCCAATTTCCAACTTCTGAACTTCCAAGTCCAGACGAAAGAAACATTTTAGGATGAATTTTTTAAAATAAAAAAAAAAACCAAAGAACCATATAGGTTGAATCAAAATTCCACAGAGGAGAGTAGAGGAAGAAGACGCAGTGGCAAGGTGAGGAGAGGAGAGTAAGAAGACAAGGATCTTGTTCCACTCTTAGGGTTTTTTGAAACCCATTTGGTTTGGTTTGGTTTGATCAAGCGGACCAATTGGGGTTGATTGTAGAGAAAACCAAGTAAGGATTTTAACTTTTGAAATTTTCTTAAAAGAACAGTTAGATGTGCATATATACAGGTGGCACACCAATGAAGCGTGGCAGCAGGATGGCTGCCAAGAGGTTGGAAGTAGAGGATCTGGATCCGTGTTTTTTTGGTTAAAAGGGACATTTTCTCATAACTTTTGAATCTCTTGAGATCCTAAACAATTCAATACATAGGTATATTCGTAGAGGGAGAGGGATTTACACACTAGTGGTATAGAATGGAATTTTACGCTCTAGCATTCTATTGATCTTTGGATGGAATAGGAAACATCTCAACCATTCAATCCATTCAGAGTGGCTGGTATCTCTCTTCCTCCACCTCCACTGAATCTTACATCTCCCCCTTCTCTCTATTTCTCTCTTTCCCACCAACCGCCCTATGTTTTTCTCTCTCTCTCTCTCTCTACTAGACTTACCCAACGCTTGCACCCACCCCCTCCCTTTGTCCTACCTCGCTCTTCCATACCATCCACCCTAACCCCCACACCCACCCCTGCTTCCCCTATCTTGTTCGAATGAACATCTGATTTACATTCCAGTGTCCACCCTAAGGGTGTCAATGAGTAACCAGTAATCAAGTACCACTACAAGAAATTGGTGCAACGGCGGCACTTTGGGTTGAGCTATTGCGGCATTTTTTACAAATGTCGTCATATATGAAGATATATCGACATTTTCTTAAAAATGCCGTGATATATAAAGGTCTAACGGCGTATAGATGCAAACGTCGTCATATATGAGTATATAGCGGCGTTTGTGTACAATTGCCGTTAAACAAATTAGTTTCCGCGGCGTTTTCTTTAACAAGTGCCACCGTAGCTCACCGTTTAAGGGTGATTTAATATTCTTATTAACGGCATTTTCAAAGAAATGTCGTTGTATGTTGCAATACAACGGCGTTTTTAAACAAACGCCGTATAAAATAATAGATTTCCAAACCCAAAACTGTTTTCACTTCCCCGCGCTTCCCGTCTCTTTCTCTAAAACCTTTTTGTTTCCCCCGCTCTCTACATCTCTCTCTCAAAGTTTTCTAAAAAATCTTTTCAAACTCCAGAGCAGCGCTCTTTTTCCTCTATCAAGCGATGGAGCAACTGTCAACTCTCTCACTATTCCAGACTTCTCTTGCGCTGCGATCTCCTCTTTGCCTACGGCGACCGCACTGCCGCTGTGATCTCGTCTCTCACTGCTCCCGACAAATACAGTAGGTGGGAGTGAGATTTAGGGCAAATATAAAGTGGGAAAGAAGGTAAATCGAGCAGGTGGGAGAGAAAAGAAGAGAGAACGTGAGTGAGAGAGAAAGAAAAGGATAGAGAACGTGAGAGAGTAGAAAGAAAAGGAGTTTGAGGCTTTCTTCTTCAAGGTTTTTTGATTGGAATGATCGAGGTTTTGCTCGATTCAAACCAGATCTGGGAACTGACTCTGCGAAATGCTTTAGTCGTTGATTCAATAGAGATTCACTGCGGGATGCCCTTGGAGCTTCCAGATTCACGAGTGTTTGGTCGCCGAATTATCTTTTAGTGAACATCCAACCTATTTTCCCTTGATTTTCTTCATTCCTGAAGTAAGATTCTTCCTCAAATTACATTTTAGTTGATTAAATTCTTGGGCCTTCTATCCTATTTGATTATGAGATTCAGTTGGAGAAAATTTTGGAAATTCATGTTTAGGGTATTAGCTATGGGAGACGATTCATGTGTTTTTACCTAGTTCTCCATTTTCTTCTCATCTAATTGAATTTTTGTGGACAATGGAACTGAATTTGGTCTGGCATGGCAAATGCCGGCGAGACCATCGAATGGCTATTCTGTTGAAGGAATTCGACTTGTTGATTCATAGTTACTTTTGTTGAATGTATAATCTCAAGTCTTCATTTCTCATGCAATTCTGAGTTCATTTTGACCAATATTTTCTGATTGATATGAGCAATATGATTCATGCTCTCTTTTCTTTTTTCCATTTTATTTCCATAATGAACCTCTGTAAATGATTGAACCGAGACCGATTCTGGTCATTCCTCAAGTAACAAATGGCCTTTCTTGTGGTCCATCTACCTTTGCCACAGCTGTCGTATTCTTTTGGAAACCTCGACTATAAAACCTCATGGTAATATGCTTCGAATCAAAGGGCTATAATCAGCCCTGGTTAAATTCCTAGATCGTGGGGCTGAGGAGCTTGGCCAGCACACAGAGAGAGACTGATATGCGTGTGTGGGTTGTGTAAGTCCAGGTGCATGTGTGTTGCTGCCCAAGTGGTTGCGAGAGTGTGTGTGTCTTTGGGTGTTTATGTGGCTGCCCATTAGGCTGTATGTATGAGTGTGTGAGTGTGTGTGTTTGTGGTGTTTGGGTGCTTGGTTGAGGTTCAAGTGGCCTCAGCCACAGCTACTAACTGAAAAGAAAAGTAAGAAAGAAGAGAAAAGAAGAGAAAAGAAGAGAAAAGAATGAAAATAATAAGGAGAAGAGGAGGCGATCCTATTACTTGTGTTTATGTTTGCATGTGTGTGCATGTGTGTTCTTGTGTGTATGTGTGTGGTTGCCATGTCCTAGTAAGTTGTGAGTGTGGTTGTGTGCATGTTTGGGATCTCAACCACTGGTATTGGAAAGAAAAGAAAAGAAAGGAAAAGAAGAAAGAGAGAAAAGAAAGGAAGAAGATGAACCATTAAGGTGAGATGCTGCATCTTACTTTGGAAAACCTGCTGTAAGAGCTAAAATATTAGTTTATTCTTAATAGTTTAACCCTTGAGATTTAATCTAGGAGGGTAATTTTTTATAATCCATGAACAGGTGCTTGGGTTTTGGAATTGGTCATTCAACTTGTACATTGGGGAGTTCATAAAAATATTAGTTAATAAGTCAATTCTTGGAAATCTTTTCCATGTTGTGGAATTTGTTTAAATCAAAATCTCTATTATAGTGTAGTATGCATGTCCTTGAATTCATTTTTAGCCACTCTTTGAATATAATAATAATGTTGCATTCCACCCCTAGATATTTCGTTTTAGTCTGTGTCTTCTCTAGAATTTGTTACATGTCTTAGGCTCCACTTATTCCAATGGCAAATATTTTGTGGGAATTGCTTGAAATGCAACACCAGTAGGACTCTACAAAGTAAAAAAGATATACAAAATAATACTGCAATATTTCTTTCGACCTTATTAGTAGCAAAGTCCTATCAAATAGGAGACATGTATTAGAAAATGTCTGCAATAGAAAGATTTTTAGATACTTTAAGAGATTCTTCTTTAAGCTAGACAAATGCAGGAACCTTCTTCAAATGCTTAGGCATCTTGAGCCACCAACTCTTCTTATCCCTGCATTCAATGAGCACAACAGGCCCAAGCAAATATCAGCAATGTTTCACATGCTAATCAAATTCAACTAAAGGAAACTCTGTACATCCTTAGTCCTCCCAAAAGGTTTAAACACAAACGCCAATATTGGCACAGTGCTTTCAACCCCGGAATATTTATCATTCGTATATCGATCCCTTTCACCTGTATTCCTTGTATGTCGGGGTTACGCTTTTGAGGTAGAGAAATAGCATATCAGTATTCCCTGTATGTCAGGGTTTTGTTTTGAGGTAGAGAAATAGCATATCATGTTTCTTCTATGGCTTTCGAATGAAGAAAAATGTTTCTGATTTTGGATGAGTTGAGAAAACCACAACCAACAAGTGATGGACTCTCAAAGGTCAATCCCTATTATTGTAGGCTAGGTTCTTTCAATGTTGAGAGCTTTGTAAGAAAGGTAAAGAAGTGAAAGACTTGACTAGATACTAGAGGGGTTAAGGAGTTTATTTGTCTTGAAAATTAAGCATGCCATATAATGCAGTGATCCACATTGAAACGGTGCTTTCCTGATCCTATAATGGGTGGTCATTTTTATCGTACGATTTATGTTCGGAACATTCCTTGTGATAAGTTAGACCATAAAATTAAAGACATATTTGGCAAGGTTTTAGTTTGATATTTTCTAGCATTCTTCTTGGAATGTGACATTAAACTTCATTATTATTGAGTGATATTTTGCAGAGTACTCATCTTTTTCTGTGTAGCAATTAAGTTTGGTGTAGAATGTTATACACTCATCTTGCTGTTCCTAGAGTGTTGTCCTACAACACATTTATTGACATTGGATGCTCCTATTGGTGGGTGTTATGCAACCTGATCGGATTGTGATAAGGAGTTCTCTGCTAATAGCTAAGCAGTGGAAGGGTATCTGATGCCGATGTTATGATAGATTGATAGTTAATGGTTCTTAATGTTATATTACAAAGTATAAATTATTGAAAGGTAGAGTATGCACTTCAAATTTTAGAAGCAAGCAAATAAGAGATATGAAGTTGTAGGACATTTTCCACGACGTTTATTAGAAAACGCCGCGGTAAAGGCACTTACACAGTCACTCTCAAAAAACGCCATTGTACAAAAACGGCGGTACCTTCGCCGACGTTTCTACGGCACAAAGTAGAAACGTCGTTGAATGATACAGCGGCGTTTTTGGGATCTATAGCGGCGTTTAAAAACGCCGTCGTAGACCCAATTTCTTGTAGTATACCGAATCCGGATCCAGACCGAATAACCGGTTTTGATCCGGAGCGAATTTAATATGGTTAAGTCCTGGATCTAAAAATGGCTATAATTCGATTCTGGCCAGATCCGGATCTACCCACCTATCCGGCGGATCTATCCGGATCCGGATTGAATACCCAGTGCATTATCTTTCATTTTATTTAGTGCTTATTCTTCAACTCATTTGAAATAGTTGCTTGATTGAGGATTTAACAAAAATAAATTCAGGTCTCTTCATGAATTAATAGTTGTAATAGAACTTGAAAATTGTCTCACCTTTGAGCCAATCTGTTCCAATTAGTTAATATTCTATCAATATTTCTTTTACTTAAGCAAATCATATATTTTGATCTAAAACTTCTGCTTTGCTTAGTCTCGTGAATATCAGAACCGAACGAGAACCAAACGAAAACCGAATGGCATAACCGAATTCAAATTAGATATAGTAACTGGATGTAATAACCAGAAAAGAACCAAATACAAGAACCGGATTGTAACCAGATCCGAACTGGAACCGTTCAGGAAAGGTTTTAGTATTCCATTCTAGAACCATTCTGGGACTTGGTCTGGATCTGGATCCCACTGCCATTGCTTGGAACCGAACTGGATCCAGACCGAATACCCAAATCTATACCCAATTGACACCCTTAGCCCACCCCTGCCCTTTGTCCCCTCATCTCCCTCTCCACATCCCGCCCCTCCCTGCTAGGTGCCCCAACCCCTACAATGGAAAGGATTGAAATATTGGCATTTGGAGGGGAAAAAAAAGGTGAGGAGAAAACTAATTTTGGGGAATTGAAAGAATAGAAAACTTCAAAAGAACTAAAAAAAAAGGTGTAATTTACATGTATTTCCCTGAGATTTGCTTTAATTACATTTTCACCCGTAAGGTTTGAAAAATAACATGTATTTTCCCACTTTCCAAACTAATTAATAATTAAACCCACTCCGTTAACCTGTGACTGAAAACGTTAGAATTATTTATTAGATTCCCAAAATGCCCTTCATGCTAGTAGTGGGATCGTTAATAGGAATATTGGGGGCAAAGAAAAGCAAATGTGGGTCATTTGAAGAGCATTTGGTTGGCGGGTCTTATTCTTATTCCTTTTCATATTTAGATGGAAAGGAATGCCCCAAGGTTTGAGAATCAACGAAGACATCACAACTTTGTGTTCATACAAGTTCAAAGAGATTTAGCTGATGCGCCTACTATGATGAAATGCAAAATTAAATATGATGGATCTTATGATTTCTAAAAAACTAGGAATAAACTTTCTTGATGCATCTACAATGTATATATATCAGGGATTTGTATTAGAGCAATCCATTGGAGTGGTGGATTAAGATCAACATTGATGGGTGCGCCCTGGGAAATCCAGGTCATTATGGTTCGGGTGGAATTTTCAAAAGTTATGAGAGTACTTGATGAGGCATAAAACACCCCACCTATCAGAGGCTGCCACATGGCCGACCCGACCTCAGTCCGAGAATCGAATTGGGCCGAGCAGGAAACCGGGCCGACTCCATCTACGATAAGTCACCTGACAGAACCAGACTCGTGCAAGCTAGCCGGTGGCTGAGGCCGAGCTCATACAGGTCTGCCATAGGCTCCTGGCCGAGCTTACGGCCGAGACCACCCCCACTTGCCGACCTCCCTTGCCCGACCTCCTAGGCCGACCTCCGAGGCCGAGCCCTCCTCCTCTGAAGCCGCCATAACGTCCCACCGGGGATCTCCTGGCCACGTCAGCACATCCCGAGAATCACAGGATAAGGATCAAGCCACGATCCCAGCGCAACACGGAATCGCACTCTACATGGACTCTTACCTTAATAAGAGTCCGACCCCGAAAATAGCTCTCCACTCCGCTCAACGCGAGAGAACCTTCCGAAAGAAGGACTCCTACCATACTAGGACTCTCCCAACCGCCTCATCTCGTCCTCACTCTATAAATACCCAGGTATGGAGCACCATTCAGGATCTTGCTTTTACTACGCAGTTACGCTGTTGCATTGGAGACCTGACTTGAGCATCGGAGAGTCCTAGGCCGGAGCCACACCGGCTCTCTTGTGCTCATCGCTTGATTTTTGCAGGCTCATCCGTGGGAGAACCGGGCATCGGAGGTTTTCACCCGCAACAGTACTCCAATTGGAGTTTTTTCTTACTATGTGGGTATCGAATCTAATTTTATTGTTGAATTTCAAGCCTTCTTCTATGCAGTGGAATGATCTAAAGCGGCTGGATATACTCACATATGGTTTGAAAGTGATTCTCAAGGTTGTACCTTCTATTTCAAATGCATTAATCCTTTGGGATGTCCTAATTATGTGAAAGAAGACGTTGTACATGATGCAAATGAAAGACCTAGACACCAATTGAGTAGTCTATGGATTATATTCACGTTAATCCTTGAGGTTTTTTTGTATAGGGTACTGGATATCCTTAAGTCATTTATTGTTGGGTTGGATTTTCGCTAATGGTTGTGCCGAAGGTGGATTCCCAATCTGATCCTGCGGCCCTCCTCTTTGTTTATGGTCATGCTGAAGGTGGAGTTGGGGGTTTCCAATGTATTGTATCCCGTCCAAGTATGCATGGACGTTAATTTTGTACTTTCTTCCTCCTTTCATAATATACTCATTATTGAATTTATAGAACAAAAAAAACAAAAAGGATTGTGAATAGGATAATTGGTTTAGACGTCGTCGAGGTAAGTGGAACTTGGCATAATCACATCTATGTACATTTGTGTAACTTTACACGTTTTGGTATGTGTGATTGTGTGTATCATTATTGTAGGGTTTAATGAGTTTTCATTCATGAAGTATTTGAGCATGTGAATTATGTGTATGGCGTGATATGTTGGAATGTGGAACTGTTTTGCATGGTATTGGACTTGACTCAACCCTATCCAACAGGGGTTATGTGTGTGAGTCCTGTGTATCGGATACTTGAGATGCGTAGTATACTCTTGCCTAACCCACAAGATGCCTAGCTTGACCAACAGGATGCTCCACTTGGGGTGAAAGTTGTGTAGCCTCGGGAGATGCATATCTGAAATTGGTAAAGCTTGTTTTGACCTCAGATTTGGGTTGGGTCGAGTCTCCATTTGGGCCGAGCCAAGGTTGTACCTTAAACCTTAATTTTTGTACATTAAAATGAATTGGAAAACTCACTCTCACTATTTTTTGAAATGGAGAAAATTAAATTTCAATTTGATCAAAAAGTAGGAAACAATCCCACAGGGCGAAAAATGAAATATTTTTAGATCCCATGTGGTTTACCCTCGTTGGGTGGTGGTGACTAGTGAACATACAACATCTCTGAGGTTAGCAAAACCCATTGGAGAAACAGACATGTATCTCTGTTGGACTTTCTTTAGCAACTTGACCCCACGTAGTTGACACGGCGTTAATTGTGAAGCTAATAGAAGTTGCTAGCCACAAATCATTCCACGGTCCTAAAAGTCTGTTAACTATTTGGGATTGGGACGTCGTAGGTGTGATTATACTTTCATAAAAAAAAATAAGGGCGATATTTTTGGGGCGACTTGACCCGTAGTTGTTATTATAAAAAAGAAAAACTTGACCCGTGGTTGACACGATGTTACCTATAAAGCTGTCGACATCAATTATTAGAAATAATTTACCCATTCATGATGTTATCTATCCATCATGACTTGAAAATGGAGACTTAATTGGTACTACCTAGTGGTAGAAGATTCTACATCCATCATATCACTTGTTAAATTTCAGCTTAGAACAAGTAAGGTAATTAATGTCACTAGATTATGATAGCACCCTATTATTTGATTCCCAAATGACATTTATAGGATCAGATGTTCAGATTTATTGCTAGTAAATAAAAATATATATATATATATAATGGGCCATTACATGTAACAGGTCACAAACAAGGCATGCCAAGCCTACTTTGAAGTTTGAAGACCCAAGCAATGAACTTGGAGATGGAAAAGATAATGTTAACCTCACAGGATCAGCAAGCTTTATTTTCCAATCACTTGCTAGGAAAAATAATTTTTATCCTGCTACCCTTCTTGTCCAGAGGATAATATCTTATGTGATTTGCCCTCATTGGGTGGTGGTGACGGGTGAACATACAACGTCTATGAGGTTAGCAAAACCCTTTGGAGAAACAAACATATTTCTCTGTTGGATTTTCATTAAAACGTACCAGTACGACACCTTAGGACTTTCTTTAGCAACTTGGCCCCCCCATAGTTGACACGGCGTTAGTTGTGAAGCTGACAGAAATTGCTAACCACAAACCATTCCACAGTCCTAAAAGTCCTTTTGGGATTGGGGTGTGGTATGAGTGGTTCACTCTCATTAAAAAATAAAGTGGAAATTTACACATACCCCCTGAGGGTTAACGAAAGGATATTTTCAACCCCAAGGTTTGGAAAATTCTGCGTACCCCCCTGAGGTTTGCAAACGGTAACAGATAGGTCCATTCCGTCAATTCATGACTAACACTGTTAAAATTACGATATGAAGTGACCACATTGCCCTTGTAAGAAAACAAAAAAAAAAAAAAAAATCTGCAACTCATCTTCCCCAAATTGTTTGGGGGAAGATGAGTTGCTAGAACAGAAGAAAACACAAATAAAATAAGGGTAAACTCCTCCTCCAGATCTGATGTTTCTGAAATTAAATAATCAAAACAGATAAACAGAAGAAACTTCTACTTTTCATTAAAATTTCGTTTTCATTATCACAATCTATTCAATAATCGTGCCAGAGCACCATCACTTCTCCGTGTTAATTCGATTCGCAAATCCTATCAGATCCATGAAAATGAATTTTAATCCGAAGTGTGGGCATAGGATCTCCGCTGAGTAAGGGGAAATCAATTTTCTTCGCTTCGTCTTCAATCTTCGAACCATGATCGGGTTCACCTAAACCCATCATCACCAGCCATTAATCACAGCCAACTCTTAAATCCCAAATCCATCTCTTAGCCAACGAAATCCACAATCCCAAAACCATTACACCATTTCTTCTTCCCACTTTCTAAATCCACCGAATGAAGTTCTCTTAATTTTCCATTTCCATCCCCACTTACCCATTTTTTTCTTCTTCCCTTTATTTCCTTCTAAAACCCTGACCGAGAATCCCTGTTCCTATTTTCTTTCCCTACCATCAAAACCTACAAGAACTCATCATCCTCGATCTGCTTCTTCTTCTTCGGATCCATGGCCAGATTACGGAATGTGGCTCGGTGTTGGAAAGCAACATAATCCTAGAATGTGGAGTACTACTGGCGATGAACATGAACATCCGATGATGGAGATGGATGGAAATTTCGATTTGGATTTTTCCCCAATTTCAAACCCAAAATTTCTAAACAGTTGAAAAATGTTTTGAAACCCAATTGCCTAGGGTTTTCCAGTTTAAAACCCACTCCTTTTATTTCTTTTAATCATAATTACAGAAACAAAAGAAAAATCCTTATGGTTTTGAAACCTGCATTGCAGGTTTTTTTTCCTTTGTAAGGGTAATTTTATCCATTCACCTCTTATTTTTTTTGGGTTCTTCTTAGAAGGGCAATTCCGTCAGTTCAAGTCTAATTTTTAACAGTGTTAGTCATGAACTAACGGAATGGGCTTATTTGTTACCGTTTGCAAACCTCAGGGGGGGTACGCAGAATTTTCCAAACCTGGGGGATAAAAATATCCTTTTGTCAAACCTCAGGGGGGTATGTGTAAATTTCCCAAAAATAAAAATAAAAATTTAAGGGCGATATTTTGGGGTGACTTGACTCGTAGTTGACACGATGCTTACTTGTAAAGCTTTCGACATCAATTATTAGAAATAATTTATGCAATCAACATCATGATGAATTATTGAATATGAAATTATACATTAGAGATCATGCTACCCTTTTTGTCCAGAGGATCAGATCTCATGTGATTTGCCCTCGTTGGGTGGTGGTGACTGGTGAACACACAACATCTGTGAGGTTAGCAAAACCCATTGGAGAAACAGACATGTATCTCTGTTGGACTTCATTAAAACTTACCAGTACGGCACCTTAGGACTTTCTTTAGCAACTTGACCCCCCGTAGTTGATATGGCGTTAGTTGTGAAGCCGACAGAAATTGCTAGGCACAAACCATTCCGTGGTCCTAAAAGTCCTTTTGGGACTGGGGTATGGTATGTGTGGTTCACTTTCATAAAAAAAAAAAAAAAAAAATTGAGGGCGATATTTTGGGGGCGATTTGACCCGTAGTTGATGTTAGAAAAATACACCTTATACACTCCAAAGCCATGTTTTGATGATAACAAATAAAGCCTCTTGGACTAACATTTATTTAAAGTGTTTAGATAAGAGCATAGCACCAAGTGAGGGGGAGCATATACAAGAATAAACACAAGAGTGTATACAAGATGATTCTAAAGATATGGAAGTCAACAAGTCAAACTTTGAAGACTAAAGAAGCCTATTGAAGATTGAAAATTATTGAAGTTTTGTAATCTTGTATTTGTAATTTTAAGTCACAAATTGATGTAACGCACACACGCACGAATACATCCATTTAGAATGCCCTTAGGAGGTATTTTGACCCCTTAGACATGTGACTATTTAGGTTTGAAAACCCCAAACCTAACCCTTAATGGAATTGAGGTATTTCCACTGAAATTACCCAATCCGGCATACCGGTTCTTAATCTGACATACCGGATTAATGGGAATCTCAGGAAATCACTCACAGTAGCTCTCCTAAGTAAGTTGGATAAGGATCCAACATACCGGATCCAGCTTTGGCTGAGTTTTGCCCTGATCTGGCATACTGGATTCCCATCCAGCATACCGGATCAGTTTTTTACTGTTACTTTCTAACCATTATTCCCCTGTTCATATGAAAATTAGGTGATCCGGCATACCGGATTATATATGGCTTGTAGAATCCGATCCTTACTTGAATTCCTAATCAATTCAAGTCACCTAGCGTATAAATACCCACTTGTTTAAGGCTCTAAACACTACTATTAATCACAATCAAGAGCCTCCATAAACAAGTTAATCTCAAGTGAGAATTCAAGCACCAATCCAAGGCATTTAATCTCACTTAGCTCCTTTCATTCATATTTGCATCAAAGCTTCTTAGTGTGAAAGGTAGCACTTCTCTACTAAAGGTTTGAGGTAACTCTAAACCCCGTAGTACCACTTTTATTTTAGATAAGTTGGTTGAGTTCTCTTGCTCGGAATCAAGAATAGGTCAAGTCCTCTTGCTCATTTAAACAAGAGTTGTTGTTGAGTCCTCTTGCTCTTTGTTTCAAGATTTGTACGAGTCCTCTTGTTCTTACTCAAGATTCGAATTAGTGAAATTCTCTCTAAGGTGAGAGGAGTGATCGTAGGCAAGTATTGGCCAAACCACTATAAATCTCTTGTGTCACTTGTTACTTATTGCTTATATTTGCTTGTCTTTACATTGGTTATTTGGCTATTTCCGCATAAGTTTTTATTTTTCTATCATTCACCTATTCAACCCCCCTCTAGGTGAATTCACAGTTGACACGATGGTTAACTGTAAAGCTTTCAACATCAATTATTAGAAATAATTTACGCAATCAACATCATGATGAATTATTGAACATGAAATTATACATTAGAGATCCTGCTACCCTTCTTGTCCAGAGGATCAGATCCCATGTGATTTGCCCTCGTTGGGTGGTGGTGACTGGTGAACATACAACGTCTGTGAGGTTAGCAAAACCCATTGGAGAAACAGACATGCATCTCTTTAGACTTTCATTAAAACTTACCAATATGGCACCTTAGGACTTTCTTTTGCAACTTGACCCCCCATAGTTGACACCGGGTTAGTTGTGAAGCCGACGAAAATTGCTAGGCACGAACCATTCCACAGTCCTAATTAAAAGTCCTTTTGGGATTGGGGTGTGGTATGTGTGGTTCACTTTCATTTAAAAAAAAAAAAATTTAAGGGAGATATTTTGGGGGCGACTTGACCCGTAGTTGACACGATGGTTACCTGTAAAGCTTTCGACATCAATTATTAGAAATAATTTACGCAATCAACATCATGATGAATTATTGAACATGAAATTATACATTAGAGATCTTGTTACCCTTCTTGTCCAGAGGATCAGATCCCATGTGATTTGCCCTCGTTGGGTGGTGGTGACTGGTGAACATACATTGTCTGTGAGGTTAGCAAAACCCATTGGAGAAACAAACATGCATCTTTGTTGGATTTTCATTAAAACTTACCAGTACGGCACCTTAGGACTTTCTTTAGCAACTTGACCCCCCGTAGTTGACACGGCGTTAGTTGTGAAGCCGACGGAAATTGCTAGGCACAAATCATTCCACGGTCCTAAAAGTCCTTTTGGGATTAGGGTGTGGTATGTGTGGTTCACTTTCTTAAAAAAAAATAAAAATTTAAGGGTGATATTTTGGGGGCGACTTGACCCGTAGTTGACACGATGGTTACCTGTAAAGCTCTCGACATCAATTATTAGAAATAATTTACGCAATCAACATCATGATGAATTATTGAACATGAAATTATACATAAGAGATCCTGCTACCCTTCTTGTCCAAAGGATTAGATCCCATGTGATTTGCCCTCGTTGGGTGGTGGTGACTGGTGAACATACAACGTTTGTGAGGTTAGCAAAACCCATTGGAGAAACAACATGTATATCTGTTGGACTTTCATTAAAACTTACCACTATGGCACCTTAGGACTTTCTTTAACAACTTGACCCCCCGTAATTGACACGGCGTTAGTTGTGAAGCTGACAGAAATTGCAAGGAACAAACCATTCCACGGTCCTACAAGTCCTCTTGTGATTGGGGTGTGGTATGTGTGGTTCACTTTCATTAAAAAAATAATTTAAGGGTGATATTTTGGGGGCGACTTGACCCGTAGTTGACACGATGCTTACCTGTAAAGCTTTCGACATCAATTATTAGAAATAATTTATGCAATCAACATCATGATGAATTATTGAACATGAAATTATACATAAGAGAGTAACTAAAACTCCGAATCAAGAATGGAATCAATCAAGTTGATTTTGATCCAAATCGGTTCAGAAATCAAGAATCTAAGCTATTTTATAATAAAACTTCAATTGATTCGGTAATCAAGAATCTAAGCTATTCTATGATGAAAATCGAATCGGTTTAGGAATCAAGAATTGACTCATGAATCGGTCTAATTCAAGGTGGATTATAAAGAAAATGACTAGGAATCGGCCTATTCGGATTTGATTTGGCTGATCCGATTCTGATTCAGGAAGCAACAATTAGGAGCGATGGAAATCAAGATCGGTGTTAGCCGTTTGCAATCTAAATCAAACAATTCACCGATCCAATTCTTGAATTTTAAAACCATGTCAAGAACAAAACCTTGTACTTGAATCCATAATGTTTGATGAAGAATTCTAAATTGCCGCTTCCTCTCCTTTTGTTGATCTTATCTACTCTCTTCTCCGTACAGTAATTAGGGTTAGCAACTAATTGGCATTGCTACCATAATGGGCACAGTTGTTAATAGGCCAACACATAATAAAACAAGCTTTATACTTTTACAATTGGTTAATTGAAACCTCTACTTATTAAGGAGACCGCCTCCCATATAGGACTTCATCCATTATTCCATGCACAATCAACGACTAGATGCTAACCCCACACATTGTGAAAACATTACACCAATGACTAAGGATACCCCCTGCATTTTTTTATTTTTTTTTTGGTAGGAAAGGATACCCCCTACCTACATCATACACTACCTAGAGTACAACTCTTCCTTTTGGGTCCGGCTAAGTGTCACCTACCTGGTGACAAAATGGCTTGAAATCTAATTCAATTGCCCACTGATTTTTGTCATGTTGTAGGTGATTTTTGGGTTAAAATTTCACTTTCTGTGACAAAAGTGGTTGAAAAATAAATTCTATCGCCTCTTTATTCTTGCCACGTTTTAGGTGATTTTTAGGTTAAAAGGGACATTTCCTCTAACTTTTGAATCCCCCTTGAGATCCTAAACAATTCGATCAATCTAGTGGTATGGAACGGAATTTTATGCTCTAGCATTCTACTGACCATTGGATGGAATAGGAAACATCTTAACCATTCAATCCATTCATAGTTATATCTGTCTTCCTCCACCTCCACTGTATCATACATCTCCCCCTTCTCTCGATTTCTCTCTTTCCCACCCACCGCTGCAACCACTGCCTCTCTCTCTCCTAGACTCACCCCACGCCTGCCCCCACCGCCTCCCCTTGTCCCTGCCTCGCTCTTCCATACCAACCGCCCTGACCCCCCACACACACCCCTGCTGCCCCTACCTTGTTCGAATGAACATTAGATTTCCATTCCAGTGCCCATCCCTGCCCTCTGTCCCCTCATCTCCCTCCCCTCTCTTGGTAGGCGCCCCCCCCCCCCCCCCCATAAAGGAAAGGATGAAAAGATTGGCATTTGGAGGGAAAAATCAAAAAGAAGGTGAGGAGAAAACTCATGTTGGGGAATTGAAAGAGTAGAAAACCTCAAAAGGAAAGAAAAAGAGAGTAATTTACTCGTATCTCCCTTGAGGTTTGCTTTAATTACATTTTCACCTCTCAGGTTTGGCAATTTTTCCTGTTTTTCAAACTAATTAATAACTAAAACCACTCTGTTAACTTGTGACTGAAAATATTAGAATTATATACTAGATTCCCAAAATGCCCTTCTTGCTAGTGATTGGATCGTTAACAGGAATGTTGGGGGCAAAGAAAAGCAAATGTGGATCATTTGAACAACATTTGGTTGGCGGGGTATTATTCTTATTCCTTTTCATATTTAGATGGAATGGAATGCCTCTAGGCTTGAGAATCAGTGAACACATCACAGATTTGTGTTCATACAAGTTCAAAGAGATTTAGCTGATGCGCCTACCATGATGAAATGCAAAATTAAATATGTGATGGATCTTATGATTTCTAAAAAACTAGGAATCAACTTCCTCGATGCATCTGCAATGTATATCAGGGATTTGTATTGGAGCAAACCATTGGAGGCGTGGATTAAGATCAGCATTGATGGGTGCTCCGTAGGAAATCCAGGTCATTATGGTTCGGGTGGAATTTTCAAAAGTTATGATCGACAGTACTCCAATTGGAATTTTCTCTTACTATGTGGGTATCAAACCTAATTTTATTGTTGAATTTCGAACCTTCTTCTATGCAGTGAAATGATCGATTTAAAGCAGCTGGATATACTCACATATGGTTTGAAAATGATTCTCAAGGTTGTATCTTCTATTTCAAATGCATTAATCCCTTGGGAATTACAGCAATATTGGAGGAACTCAAGTGCCTTTCTATCATCATTCAGGTGGAAATTTTCCCATTGTTATAGAGAGGTGAATCAAGGAGATCCTAATTTTGGATGAGGTGTCCTAATTATGTGAAAGAAGACATTGTATATGATGCAAATGAAAGACCTAGATACCGATTTGGGTAGTCTATGGATCAGATTCACTTTTATCCTTGAGGGTTTTTTTGTACAGGGTATTGGATATCCTTATGTCATTTATTGTTGAGTTGGGATTTTTGCTGATGGCCTTGCTGATGATGGATCCCCAGTTTGATCCTGGGACTCTCCTCTCTGTTGATGGCTATGTTGAAGGTGGAGTTGAGGGGTTTCTAATGTATTTTATCCCGTCCAAGTATGTCTGGACGTTAATCATATGCTTTTTGCCTCCTTTGTTAATATACTCAGTGTTGACCTTATAGCAGGAAAGAAAAAAAAATTCGTAAATAGGATAATTGGTTTAGACGTCGTCGAGGTAAGTGGAACTTGGCATAATCACATCTATATACATTTGTGTAACTTTACATGTTTTGGTATGTGTGTATCATTATTGCTACGTTTAATGAGTTTTCATTCATGGAGTATTTGAGCATATGAATTATGTGTATGGTGTGATATGTTGGAATGTGGGACTGTTTTGCATGGTATTGGACTTAACTGCAACCCTATCCAATAGGGGATTATGTGTATAAGCCCTGTGTGTAGGATACCTGAGATGTGTCATATACTCTCGCCTAACCCATGAGATGCCTCGCTTGACCAACAGGATGCTCCACTTGGGGTGGAAGTTGTGTAGCCTCCGGAGATGCATATCCGACATTGGTTAAAGCTTGTTTTGACCTTAGATTTTGTTTGCAGGAAAGTTTTAATTTTTAGCATTTTTTTTGCTTGGCATCTTAAGGTGTGATTAATTTTTTTTTTGGGTTGGGGGTGGTTTGGCATTGAGATTGTACAATAATTGGGTTGAATCTTCCATCTCTCTCATAATCTTTGATAATTATGTTCTGTTTTGTTTATTTAAGCAGGTGGAAAATTTTGTTAAAGCCATATTTACAGATTCACCATTGAGAAAGGAATGTTTATGGAGGATAGATAATGTGAGTTTTTAGAAGTCAATATCCAGGAGATCGTCGGAGTATCTGTGACATCAGTATTTTGTACTGACCCAACCCATGTTGCCAATGAAAATTGTCGAAAAGAACTTGTAATTTTCCAATTCTAGTTTGTTGTATTTAGTCCATAACCAGGATACCTTTCGTCTCTTAAGCGTTTTTTTCGGTAGAACTGTCTTTTAAGCTTTAAGATAGCTTCTTTTGAAGGGTAAATTCTTGTTCCACTTAACAATGCTTCTTTCTTCTTTTTTTTGGAGAAGAAAAGAAGAGAAAAGATCGGTTGAAATGATATTCAGTAGTGGTTACAACAGCTTCTAATTTGAGATTAGCTTTACTATGAGTTAAGCTATCAAAAGTCATAAACAATCATAAAAAAGGCATTAGATGCATTTGTGAGAATTAAGAGAATGATAGTATAGTTGTAATGTTTATACCGATATAGAATAGAAATTAATTTCGGTGCACCGATGGCAATGTAGCATGAAGAGTATGTGAGATTTATGTATCCCATGTCTGATAAAGGCAATTCAAGTTTGACAAATTTAACGAAATTATCCTAATTTAATCAATATCATTATGAATTAATGTTCACAAGTTTAACCAAGGTGTATAAACTCTACCTAATTATACCTTGTTAGGAAATCATGGGATCATCTCTTGATTCAACCCATTCTATGTAGATGGGAGAAACTCGAAGTTGAATTTTTTGATATAATAAAAATTATCAAAAACATCTCTTTCCATCACATGAAAAGAGGAAAACTTTCTATACCTGAATGCGTAGCGGTAAGAGATCGATGTGGGTTTTCTTTTGCATCTCATTGATAACAAACAAAAATATAATTAACCGTCAAGGAACTAATTAGATTTGCTAATCTGTTGTGTCTCAAGTGTTGCTCTTTCTTCGATAGTGGTTTTTCCTCCAATGAGAACGTTAGGTAAAACAAACTTGAACCTTCTTTGGTGCAGCCAAGATTTTCCAAGTCAAGCCAATGATCTCTTCAAGTCTTCAAGCAAATATCAAGGTTTTACAAAACCTTAGCTCTCAAAAAGCAAGAGAGTAAGAAGGAGAGAGAAGAGATCACTAGGAGAGAGATAGTCTGGAGTTTGGCTAGGTGTGGGAGAGAGAATTCGGCTAGCATTCTTGGCCGGCTCCCCTTCCCTCCACTTGGTGTTTATACCTATGAGGCTCTAAAGAGACCCACTTAATATTCCCAATGAGTCTGACTGTCTCTCACCTCCTTGACTTGAATCTGTTTAAACTCAGTGTGTTTCTAATTGGTGAAGAAACAAAATCTAAAGAGAATAATAACACGACATCCATTAAATTAAATAAACTAACTAATTAATTAATTAATAAATTCTAAAATTATCATTATATAATAACAACTTATTATGTATCAACCCTCCACTAATCAACATCATCATTATGAAATCTAGGGTATGTACACATATACTGTCAAACCCCATTCGATAGTACATGTCTAAATCAAAGCATCTGTGTATGTAATCAGAATCGACAAAACAGAATCAAACATTTTTAATCAAAATATACATATAATCTATCATTTTATGTGAAAATAAGTTTTGGAAAAACCATTTTCAAAACGGTATTGGATCCAGATTCTGATATGACCATCCACAGATAATTTCTATCTTGATGTTCCCCAATCGGGCAGTGGAGACCATGTTGAGTGATTCTTTCACTCACAAAATATTTGCACATTCCCAGAACATCGGCTTTGGTTCTAAGAACCTCAATTATTGATGATCCAAAGAATGTGTTCACACTTTACAGTGACAAGTCCCTTTCTATCCCAAACCTATATCTGGCAGTAATACATGAGGGAATTGACATATATAGATTATTCATCAAAGTACATCATTAAGTGCACACGCATTCTTACCATGACATTAACATGTCTAGGAATATCCAATGCAACGATCATATGATAAGTGTGTCCAACCCAAACCCTAGTCGTGACTACCATTTTTAAGTTAAATTTACGGACACATAATGCTCAAAAATTTTATATCTCATGTGATAATATTAAACAAAAATGTATAAACGGTTCAATACAAAGTAAACTAGAATGAACCGGAACAAACCGGGTTTGGTGGATACATAAATCCAACATTCCCAACTTTACATCTATTCCCAATTTGATCTAAATATCCCTATTAATAGCACAATTATCATTTCTATGACTTAATTACCATAATCTTTCAACAAAGTCACTAAAATTTGTCAAAATTGAGAGCAATATCCTAATTCAATCAAAATGTCTATTAGTTTGACCTAATTTTTGCAAGTTCGACAAAAACAAACTTTATCGAAAGGGATTATCTTATAGACGCCCCTTAATTTGTACTTTTTTTGTCATTTAGGAATATCACATTTTGTATTGAGGGTAAATTTAGTCATTTAATATGTGTACTTGATAAGTGTGCAATACAATGACACTTTTTAATAATGACAAAATAATACATCACTTTCAAATCATTTTTGAAAATTCATTTTTAACCCCGACTTAAAAGAACTTTTGAAGATAAGATAAGGGGCAATTAAATGGTGCCAAGTTCTAAATACTCCTACAAAAGGTGTCATTTAGGGAATCATTTATCTAAATATCCAACTATGACATTTTCTATTTGATGCTGATAGATGGCTTATAAAAGGGTTGGCGCATTAAACTTATAACCACCCGTTTTGTTCGCATGTTGGCCCAGGAACTTTTTATACTAACAAATAGGGAAAATGTTATGTGGAGACAGTGGTGGGCAAAATGATCGTCCCATCCCCATGAAAAGCCAAAATCCCACCCACACAGATGCCACAACGCGTGCTCATTGGTTGTCGTGCGCACGTGACCCTTGTACTCCCCCTGACAAATATTGCCCTAATTCATTTTTTTTGTGGGAATTTCTATATTATCCATACTGCAATATTAGTGCCAACTATAGCAAGAAGTAGAAATGCACCACTAAGAGAAAATGAGAAGAGAAGAATTGTATGTATGTTATTTCCCAACTTAAATAAAAAGATAGGCAATATGTTGTTATAATATGACTACCGTTGAGTCCTCTTAGTCCTATTGATAGAACCCCTAAGTTTTATCAAGAAAACATCAAAATAAATAAAAGAAAAAGAAGCAGAAAGACAGCTTCAAGGGTGATCACCTCCCAAGTCACACAAGGCAAAATCTTATTGATCTCCAAGATAGGCAATACAACATCTACAAGTCTTTGATTTATATCTAACTTCATTACGAAAATCAGAAATCAAGGAAGAAATTAAAACATTCAATTAGCACCATCAAAGGTTGAGCGGTAATAAACTCTGGAAACTTGTCTTGCAACGACTAATATAACTTCTAAGTTGCATCTTCAACTGGCAAATTAACCCTTTTGGATGAGAACTTCTACAATAGCCCTATTATTGCGCTTGATAATCTTGGGGTCCAAACTTCCTTTGGAATAGGGAATGGCTGAAGAAGGTCTGGGCTTGCCACAGTTTCTCCTTTATGCTGCTAATAAATATCACTTTCTGCTATATTTTTTTTGGGAAGCAGTTTTTTGTACGGGAGTGTGGCCTATGTCAGCACTGCCATGAGCCTATCTCTCTCCTCCTGAAAAGAAGGTGGTAGAGGTGTCTTGTCACATGGGGAGGAGAGAGATAGATTCATAGGAGTGTTGGCGTGGGCCACACTCTCGGACAGAGATCTTTTTCCTATTTTTTTTTTTTATTTCATTCTTCATTCCTCTCCAATAAAATTCTTGAGATATAACGCTTATAAGTCCGAAGGAAACCAGAATGGTCCAGTATAGGAGATGCACGTAGCGCTTGTAAAATTTTGATTTTGTGAACAGAATTAACCACTAATACTATTCGCCCCTTATAACACAAAGTGATAGAATCCCAAGTGTAGTGAGGAACTGAAGAGGGATCTTCTTGCAACTTTAGAATTATACATTGAATTACTGAATCCCCAAACCATTAGTTCCGAATTTGCTCAAGGTTGCATCTGTTAGGGTTTAGGGTTTAAGCACAAGCTAAGGTTGCTTAAAGCATTACACCCTGAGAATCTAGCTAGTTTGGAATACCCAGACTGCTGCCTCCGGCTAGTATATATAGGGAAATTAGGGTTTAGGTCAGATAGACTAATTACTAGATTGCCCCTCACAACTTGAGTATTAATACAAGTAGGATTATATTAGAACATATGAAGGGATATTACATAAATACCCTTACAGCATCTACTACCACATTTTTGGTCATCTTCTTATACAATCTCGTAATCTTAACCCAACAGCTTCCTGACCCACTTTTGTTGTTCGATTAAAGAAATCCGTTGTTCCAAGAAATACTTCAAGCTCTTATAATAGATTCATATCTAAAAATGTCAACAATTAAATATAAGCACCATTTTGTAACGGTGTGAACAATGGTTAACATCTCCTTGTCATCTATAGCTAGCCATATTCAAATGAGATTGAGACAAAGCCTTGCCAATAAAATCTAAAGAGACGCCTTCTTGTATCAATATTGTGCCAATACCCACTCCAGAAGCATCAAATTCAATAATGAAAAGCTTATTGAAATCAGGCAAGTGGAAGACTGGCTTGGTTGTCATGGCAAGTTTGAGTCTGATAAATGCTTTCTTCCATTCCTTACTCCACTTAGAATGTATGCTTCTTCAACAAAGCCGATTGATTGGCCCAAAAGGCATCACCAAAAATTTATAGTGACCATCATTTTTCACACCAGTAAAATGAGAGAAGAATATGGGCTAACACTAAGCCAAAAAATTCTGTTATGTAGTATCTCTTGTACTATCTTCCCAATCCCTGCCTTTTGGACATAACGATATGGTCGAACACTAGTTGGTGCACTTCCAAGCAATAGAGGGATGCGATGATCATTTGAGCAATGAGGAGGTAATCCCTTAGGCTCCGCAAAAATATCAGAAAATTCTAAAAGAATCAAATTGATCTCGTGGTCTTGGATTGGTTGGGGTACTGAATCTTCTTTACCCCGAAACTGAACCAGGTATCCATGTCATTCCTTTTGGTCTATCTTCTCAATACGATACAATTCTTAATTTATACCAAGAACACAACAAAATAGAGAAAGAGAGAACGAAGCCGAAAGGCCACTTCGAGGGCCGAAAAGCTCCTGTCCAGCACTCTGGCTGGGCTGCATGTGCAGCGTCGGACTGAGGTATGAAAAGATCGCCTCACCCCTACTTGGGCAAGGCACTTGGGTAAGGATGAGGCAATCTTTTCACGCCTCACTCGATTCAGCGTAGCATGTGCAGCCCAGGCAGAGTGCTCCAGGGTGATCACCTCCCAAGCCATGTACGGCAAAATCTTATTGATCTCCAAGGTAGGCCATATGGCATATATTTATATATATAAGGCTTTGATTTATAGCTAAGTTCATTATGGAAATCAGAAATTAAGGGATAAATTTATCCAAAAAAATCAGTCACAAATTATGGGTAGCACCTAAATAGGGCTTAAATGAGCCATAAGAAACATATTGTGGCTCAGGTTTTGGTAGCCACTAAATGAGATGTAATAACTTGGACAAAATGGAAAACAGTGTATACCCAATGCATGAGGTTCCTGTCACTGGAGGGTATGGTCTAAGGAGGTTCCTAATGTATTCAGCCTCTCCCACTTCATGGATATGTTGTTTTGCGATTCGAACCTGCAACCACTAGGTCGTAATGGAGCAACCTTATCATTGCATTGAGGTCCACGTTATATACAAACATTTGTCAAAAATTACTATTACACCCATGTCGTTAGCGTCGGTCTATTTAGTGGTGACATGTTTTAGTAATATTTTAAGTAATCCCCAAACTAACATTGGGTCCTTGTGAGATGAACCTTTTACCCTTTTGATTAAAAACGAACATAGAGGCACTTTCCCTTTCTTTTTTCTCCAACTTCATCTTCCACCTCTGTCCCTTGATATCGTCGGCGACTAAACTCACTCCATTGCCTGATTAAACACTACGTGTAGACCTTGAATTTTGTCATCCCCTCGGCAATGATGACAACCGGACATGGATTGACGAAGTTTCTCTCTCCAGAAGGGCTCAATCACCTAACCTTTTTTTTTATTTTTACGCCGATATGGTTTAGACAAATGTTTTTAAGTGCAAAATACTCAATGATAGCCAAGGATGCAGAAGCAGTGATCGGAAACACTATCGGCAATTTTGTCGGCACCAAATTAGGGATAAACATTTTATTAAAAATTAAAATACTTTTTCCTTATCTTGGGTGAAAAATTATAACTTTAGATAGTGCTCGGAAAAACGAATCCAACGTTATATTTTGTGTCAAAATCCGACACCTGGGCGTGAAGTAGGGTCCAAAACTGGCTGAAGATTCCATTTCGGACCATATGGATCAGCCCGGAGCATCCCATCGAACTTTCCAGGGATCCTTGTAAGCTCCACGGATCCGTGGAACCCAAGGGTGGTTCCTTGGACCCGTGGAAGCCTTGGATAAGGTTTAAATAAAAAAAATCAAAATATTAAAAATCCTATCTATAAATATTTCCCTCACGCATAACTTGAGATCAGTTTTCAAAAAGGAGATTTTGAGATTAGATTTCAAAAAAAGACTTTGGATCAGATTTCAAAAGGCATGAGTTTTCAAAGGGATTGAATCAGATTTTGAAAAAGCTTTTGAGAAGATTGAAAATCCAGAGGATTGAATTCAAGAATTCGGAGAGAATTGAAGAGAAGGTTTGAGTTTTGAAAAGCCATGGTTTTGTCCTCTGCTTTGAGCTTTTGAAAGAGAAAGAAGTTTTACAGAGAGGTTTTCAAAGAAGTTTTTTTTTTTTAAATCTGATATCCCTCCTCATCTTTTTTTTTTTTTTTTTTTTTCCCTTTCTTCTTAGATGCTTTGAGTAAGTAAGGTTTGTTCCTCTACTTCTCATTCTTCATCCTCTTTTGCCGACATGGCTTTGTCCCCCCGATGCTCCATTACTTTGCGAAAAGTCACTCGATAAGTCCCTCGAAGTCCCGAATCCGCAGATGATAGGGATTTTTTCAAACCCTACCCTGTCGGAGGTATAGCCCTTCTAGTAAGAGAGAAGAAGTCTTTTCCCCTCCACTGAGCCGAGGTTGTCTAATTTTTGTCGATAAATGTTTGTTTGATACGCCAGGGTTCTGCCCGCATTTCATCGACAAACCCTGATATAGAGCGGAAGCATTGCCAAAAGTTCTTGTACGAAGGTCGTGTCCAAGTATTTTCACCTTCTTGCTTCATTCCAACTTTGGCATAAAGTAGACCGGTAAAGTGACCAGGTTATGGCATATACTAGTGGGTATTTTATGTTATTTCCATGCATGTGGTATGCTCATTGTGCATCATAAAATCACATAAAATATCATTTCAGCCTTTCAAGGGCATTCCGATAATTATCCAAAAGAGCCCAAAATAGCCATCCACCATCACTAAATTGGCTTATTTAGTCGTTTTAGGATATTTGTCATCGGGCATTTAATTGCTTTTCAGAGTTTTGGTAATGTGTGTGTGCATTATTTTTACTAACGATTTGATTGACGACATTTTGGAACACACCTACCCTCATTCATTAATTGCTTTTCGGAGTTTTAGTGATGTGTGTGTGTGTTATTTTACTAATGATTTGATCGATACTGTGAGGCTGGTACCTATCGTGTCGGTCATTACTGCTTTCTAGAATAAATGATTCTGGCATTTGACAGAATCTTACTGCTTTACTATGGTCATTCCCAAATTTCAGCTTTCCAGTCATTAATGCTTTCTAAAATAAATGACTTTGGAATTTGACAGAATCTTACTGCTTTATTCTAGTCTTTCCAGAATTTCAGTTTTTTTTTACCCTTACGTTGTCATGTTTTCTAAAAAGACCTGTCGATCCCTATATCGTCACGGTACCAACTTTTTCTAAAAATACATCTGATCCCCCCCCCCATTAGGCTCGAAACGTTATGCCATACTTATAATGCATTCTAACCATGGTTTTTAATCAATGGAGATGCCCAAATATGATATGATTTTATTCGCACTTGTTGCATTTATGCCCTGCGGAGGGAATTTTGGTGATTACTATCCAGTATATTTGGTCATCTTAAGTTGATCAATATCACGTTTGATCTTTGCAACCCCTCAGAGTGTCTCTTTTGACACCCTTTTACCATTATGCCCTCGGGGGCATTTTGGCATTTTACAGCCAAATTTTGTTTAGGACCCTGGATGGACTCCTAATAATTGTAACATATGCTTTGACATTAATAAACATGTTTCGGGACATAAGGCATCATTTCCATGCATCTTTCTACCTTTATGCCCTCCAGTGGCATTTTATAATTATTGTCACTTCATGTTGGATTGCACTTTTAGATATTTAGAATATTTCATATATGTTTTTTTGACATATCTAATCATATTTAATATCATTGGTGATGCTTAAACATGCATTTTCTACAATCTTGCCCTCTAGTGGCATTTTGGTAATTATTATTATTTTTTGTTGGATTGCACTTTAGGCGTTAGGAATATCTCTTATATGTGTTGTTATCATATCTGGTCATGTTTGATATCATTGGTGATGTTTAACTATGGTTTTATGCCCTCTAGTGGCATTTTGGTAATTATTGTCATTTTGAGCTAGTTTGCCTTTCTGATATTTGGAATGTCTCACATTTAGTGCATTTAGTCATATTTAGATCAGTGGTGATGTTCAAATATGACATTGTTTTCATCTTATGCCTTTATCCCCTCTAAGGGAATTTTGGTAATTTTCATTACTTTATGTTGGTTTGCATGTTTAATGTCCTATGATTTACGATCATGATATTTTGACTTTAGATTATTAACTTTGAATATTGTTATATGAGATCTTATTTAGAGAGAATTTGTGAATCCCAACATCCAACACAAAGGACCAATTCCTTTAGGCGGAATGGGGTGCGGAAAATCTTCCCATCTCCGTAACTTGACCTCTTACCCATTCTCTGGCCAGATCATATGGAATCAATCGTAGCTCTATCCTCTAATCAGGATTTCGGCTACCTATTTAGGGTTTTAGGCCCTTCACAACCTAGGTGGCGACTCCCTTCTGTTATTGTGCTTTCCCCACACCCACATCATCGGTTTATAAGAGTGAACCACAACACGCCTTTCATTCAATTTGAGTCGTTAAGGGAAAAATGAACTGCATCCAATGCCATGAGGCATCATCATGACGACGGCAACCCCCGCGAGAAAAAGGGGTGTTTGTCATCGGTCAACGATCGTTGTGAAAGAGATTAATCTGATCTGGAATTCTCAATACCGTTTTGGTATATGAGGATGTGTATTTATACTTGAAGTTTACATGAGTTTACAATGCACATAACTTGAGGATTACGCAAAATAAAGATAAGTGCAAGAGCCATGGCTATACTTTAGGAGTTATCCAGAGATAACCGTTTAGAGTTTGTATCCTTTGAGGATTCCTCTTGTGGCGTGGATGACCTATCTTGTAACGACCGAGTTGTTACTCTATCACACCCCCTCAAGCGTAACAGGAGTTCTTGAACTGTGAGCTTGTCCCTGATGTGCTTGAACCGTGAGTGTGAGAGCGGCTTAGACATAATATCTGTCGTTTGATCTTGCGTATTGATGTATCGAACATCCAGGACCTTGTTGGAGACTTGATCACGTACAAAGTGATAGTCGATTTCAACATGCTTTGTCCTGGCATGAAGAACCAGATTGGCTGCCAAGCATGTGGCCCCTATATTGTCACACCAAATCAACGGTGGATATTGCAGCTTGAACCCACAAATGGAAAATGCTTTTCGTTGAAGATGACATGGCGTGAAACATATATTCAGTTGGTGGGTATGTGTAGACATTGATAACTAACTCCATGTTGAATGGAGTAACCCAGAAACACACATTGCAAGGATCTGTTATCAAATTTGTGCTTTTGATAGGGTCGCAGCCAAGGATAACAAGCACATCCAAAATCCCTCATGTCATTATAAATGGGTATCTTTTGAAAAAGAACCTCAAAAGGGAATTTATGTTGCAGCAGTGGTGTGGGTTGCACTTGAGCAATCGGATTAGTAGCATCAATGGTGGCAGCAAGGTTGGAGATGGACATGGAAACGAGCCATCAACGTACTTGAGATAGTCGTGAAGGCGAAACAGCGGCAGAAACTGGGAGCGCCAGAGTAAGTAGTTGCTATGATCCAATTTGATTTGGAGAATATGTGATATATTTCCTCCAAATCCAAATGGAGTTGAAGCCGATACAGTAACAAGAGCAGTGGTGAGTGAGGAAGATGCAGAAGAGGCCATTGCAGCAACGTGAAGAGAGAAAAGGGCTTGGGGACTTGGATCGAACGGCTAAGAACCCTAGCAGGCAACTGATATCATGAAAGAGATTAATCTGATCTGGAATTCTCAATACCGTTTTGGTATATGAGGATGTGTATTTATACTTGAAGTTTACATGAGTTTACAATGTACATAACTTGAGGATTACTCAAAATAAAGATAAGTGCAAGAGCCGTGGCTATACTTTAGGAGTTATCCAGAGATAACCCTTTAAAGTTTGTATCCTTTGAGGATTCTTCTTGTGACATGGATGACCTATCTTGTAACGACCTATGAGAAACACTGGAGATGACGAATGGATTCTCCCTTGAATGAGAGAAACCCTAAGGAATGTTATTTATACATAGATGAGATAGGTTATAATACAGCCCTTGGATATACTACTATTTACAATCAATGCCATGATATCTACGTCACACTTGATACATGTGAGTCCCTAATATCCCCCCTCAAACTGAGCCAGGAACACATGCCTAGTTTGGCACAAATACGAGCTAGCTCCTGGCGCCCAAGGGGCTTAGTAAATATATCTGCAAGTTGGCGATTAGAGGGAATATAACAGGTGATGAGATTCCCCAGAGCCACCTTCTCACGAACAAAATGGTAATCAACTTCTATGTGCTTAGTGCGCGCATGGAGAACGGGGTTAACCATCATATGGAGGGCACTAATGTTCTCACAAAAAAGGAGAGCAGGGCGAGATTGAGGAATGCCAATGTCTCAAAGTAGAAACAACAATCAAGTCAACTCAACCGTTGTGGATGCCAGGGCATGGTATTCAGTCTCCGTGCTAGAACGGGCAATGATAGGTTGCTTCTTTGTGCTCCATGAGATACAATTTGAGCCAAGGAATGTACAAAACCCGATCGTCGAACGTCAGGTTTGATGACACCCTGCCCAATCCGAATCGAAAAAGGCATACAAATCAAGTGTGCTATGCCGAACAATACATAGGCCTTGATCAAGAGTACCCCGGACATACTGGAGGATGCGTTTTACCATGCCAAAATGCCCCTCTATGGGAGAGTGCATAAATTGGCATACGAACTTGACAACATATGAAAGATCAGGTCGTGTCATGGTCAAATACTGTAGGGCCCCCACAACACTCCGATATAAAGTAACATTCGCAAAGGGGGCATCCGAGCCCATATCAGGACGAACCGCCATAGGTGTAGAGGTAGACTTGATATCTACCATGTGAACCTTGCGCAAGATGTCAGTGGCATACTTGGCCTGAGACAATAAGAGACCCTATGGAGTCGAGGATACCTCAATGCCAAGGAAATAGTGGAGGGCACCTAAATTTTTCATAGCAAACTGGGAGCCCAACTCAATGATGAACTTCTCCAAGAAGGCTGAATTATTGCCCGTAAGAACAATATCGTTGACGTATAATAGAAAAACCAACACATGGCCATCGCAGCGATACACAAACATAGAGGAATCCAAGGTGCTACAAAAGAACCCATACTCAATGAGGAACGAACTAAAACAATCGAACCAGGCCCCTGGGGCCTATCGAAGACCATAAAGAGCCCGCTCCAAGCGACACACAGCTTGAGGCTGTGACTGATCAATGAACCCCGGAGGTTGGCTCATGTAAACTGGTGTCGTTAAGTAACCATAGAGAAACGCGTTCTTGACATCAAGCTGGTGAATAAGCTAGCCAAGAACAGTCGCAATAGACAAGACCAACCGAATAGAACCAGGTTTGATGACAGGGCTAAAAGTCTCGATGAAATCAACACCTTCTTGTTGATTGAAGCCCGTAGCCACCAATCGAGCCTTCAAGCATTCGAGGGAGCCATCAGATTTGAGTTTGGATTTAAAAATCCATTTGTAACCCACAATATTCATGGTAGGAGTGCGAGGCACCAACGCCCAAGTCTGGTTTTGGGCTAAGGCCCGCATTTCTTCTAACATTACGGCTTTCCAACCCGGATGACACAGTGCTGCCTTTACACTTGTTGGTTCAGTAGGAATGGAAGAAAGGGTAAGGGCATATTTAGGGTTGGGCTTTCGAATACCAGCTTTGCCACGGGTTAACATTGAATGAGAACCAGAAAGAGAAGTGGGATGGGCCAGTGCATCAATTGAGTTAGATGGGCTAGATGAATGAGATGAGCCGGAGTCCAGTAAGCTAGATGGATTAGAGAGCAGTGAACCAGAAGGACTTGATGAGCTAGATGGGCTGGAGACAGCGCCTAAAGAAGAGGAAGTGGCCTGGCCTGTAACAGCCTGCGTTGCAGCAGCAGGTGAAGTAACAACAGAAGGCCCTTGTTCGTCATTGAACCAAAGGGTTGTGCGAGGAAACTGTGTTGCCGATGGAGTAGGACCATTTGCAGGCTCAGATGGAGAACTGGCCCAGTGCTCAAATGTGCTAATATCAGAGAGCAAAGGTACTGCAGAAGGCGGCGAAGATGTACATTGTTGAAATGGGAAGCAGTGTTCATCAAATACCACATGTCGAGAGATGTAAACACGCCCAGTGAACTGGTGAAGGTAGCGATAGCCTTTATGTTTATCATTGTAACCCAAGAACACACAGGGCAAGGATCTCAGAGTGAACTTGTGAGCAGCACAGTCTCTCAGATAAGGATAACATTATGCACCAAAAACCCGTAAGGAGGAGTAAACAGGTTGCCTGTCAAATAGAACATGAAGAGGACAGTCCATTCCTAAAACCTTTGAGGGTAATCAGCTTATTAAAAACACTGCCGAGGAAAATGCCTCCACCCAATACACAAAGGGAAAAGAGGTTGTGTACATCATAGCTAAGCCCAGCTCAACAATGTGTCTGTGCTTCCTTTCAGCCACACTATTCTGCTGGGGAGTACCAAGACAAGAGACATGATGTATGATGCCACACTCATGAAGATGAGCTAAGAAAGCCTTATCAGAAAACTCACCCCCACCATCACTCTGAAATTCTTTAATTTTTGTATCAAACTGCCGCTCAACAAGAGATTGAAACTCCAAAAATACAGCAAAAAAATCAGATTTCCTCTTAAGAGGATACATCCAGGTATACCGAGAGAAGTCATCTATTAGAACAGCATAATTTTGAAAATGTTGTAAACTTGCTACAGGGGCCTTACCCCACAGATCACAGTGAATGCGTGCTAAAGGCGCAGTGCTTCGTGGAAAAGAACTAATGAAGGGGAGCTTTTTGCTCTTGCTAAGGTGACAACTAGAACATAATTGTGTAGACTATTTAGTAACATAAATGAGTCCCTTATTACACAAAAAACTAGTAACTCGGCCTTGAGGATGGCTAAGTATCCGCAGTAGCAGACTGGGAATGAGATGAAAAGAATGCCTGATTAAGGTAAGATGGTGCTCCAGATTGGGCATCAAATGTGTGAAGACCTCCACAATTACTCCCCGATGCCAAAATCCTCTTGGTTTGGAGATCCTTAACCACAAAACCAGAGTTATCAAACTCAAAAGAGCAGGGAAAATCATGTGTTAGCTTTGACACAGATGATAGGTTCTTCTTGATAGATGGAACAACAAGAACATTCTGAAGAGGTAAGGCAGTATTATCAGTAGTAATGCTACTATTTCCAATATGAGTTATAGGAAGCCAAAGACCATTTCCTACCATTACAGCATTGGATCCCAAATAAGGAGAGAGAGATTGAAGATTACCTGCAGAGGCAATCACATGAGCAGTTGCGCCGGTGTCTGGAAACCACTCAGAGTCTTGAGAACTACGGTGATGCTGAGCAGTGAGAGCAGGACCATCATTAGCCTGGTAGCTGTTGTCAAAGCGGTTGTAGCACTTCAATGCGCCATAGCCAAGCTTATGACAAATCTGGCAACGAATGGTTGGCCAAGAGGTGTTGCCATAAGTCTCGGAACCAGAACTGTTGGAATTTTGCTGAGATGAACCTCTATTTTCTTTATCATCCGAGACAGAGAACCTGAAATTCTATACAAAACCTCTACCGTGAGAGGTAAAAGAGGCACAACGCCCACGGCCTCGAGATGAGCTACCAGATCTGGTCTTCTCCCCAACGAAGGCAACATGAGGATTAGCAGCCGCAGGTTGATTGTCTCTATTGCGCAATTCATGAATCTGAAGGAGAGGGACCAATTCCTGGTAACTTGGAACCAAAGGCTTCAACATTGTGGTGGCAAAATTCTCATAAAATGAACCAAGATTGGTGAGCAGCAAGAACACCTTGCGTTGATTAGGTACTGGCTTTTCGAAGGAGCTGAGCTGATCACATATATTCTTGAACTCAATCAAGAAGAAAGAAAGATCAGCAGAATCAGATTTCTTCAAGAAGTGTAGCTTCGACAGTAATTCAAATTCTCTGGCTTCAGATGCCTGGCAGAATGCAACGGCAAGGATCGTCCACAGATCTAATATCGTTTTAACACCCACGGCAAGACCAAGAACATCTTCGAAAAGTATTCCTGTAATCCATGCTTTGACTAACCGATCCATTCGAATCCACGACAAGTAGTCTGGATTCAAGACCAGCTTTCCATCGGAGTTCTCTACCTCACGATCTGGAGGGAGAAGCTCACCATTGATGAACCCTAGCAGGTCCTGACTCTCAATGAGCGACAGGATTTGAGTTTCCTAGAGGAGGAAATTACTCTGTGTGAGCTTGATGGTGACAAAATTTGCCACATTAAGAGAGCTAGGATATGGAAATGCCATTGATGAACTTGAGAGATCTGCCATTATCGTCTCAGTAGAGTGAGAAGTTTGCTCTGAGCAGCTCTGATACCATATAAGAACTACTGGAGATGACGAATGGATTCTCCCTTGAATGAGAGAAACCCTAAGGAATGTTATTTATACATAGATGAGATAGGTTATAATACAGCCCTTGGATATACTACTATTTATAACCAATGCCATGATATCTATGTCACACCTGATACATGTGAGTCCCTAATAACTCTATCGCGTTATACCTACACTACGGCTAGAGAAGAAAGGATACATTGCGCCGAGAAAAGGTATTCACTTAAACTCCATATTCTTCCTCTGTTTTCAACATTTTCCTCTTTCGAACTCCATCTTCTTCCTTCTTAACCTAAAAATCGCTTCAATATACGGGTATCCATTGTCAGCTAATTGTGTTCACTATCAATCCTTTGATCAATTTGTAGTTCTAGTATCATTGGGGACAGAGAGAGAACTGTAGAAGGCAGCTCTTTAATCACTGTACATATCAAGGAATGAGAAAGAAGAGAAGAGTGCCCTGTAATTAACAAAATTTGTTTATTGAAGCAATGTGGTTGTTCGAACTCGCTCGTAGATGTTTTTTGCCTGAGACATGCAGCAAAATAACTTATATTTCACGTGGAGAAGAAAGAGAAATATGCAGTTTGCAAGTGCAAAACTTCAAAGCATGTGAGCTACATGAACTCAATGTACTCCAAGAGTCCAGGTAACGAAGCTAAAGAAGCGGCATCAAGCACCAATTATTTTCCACTCCATTGCATTATAGCTATTTTTTTTTCTTTCATCTAAGCTGCTAATTTCTTTAGCTCGGTGTATGTATCTTTATCTCTTCTTTGCATAATCCCTTGAGTTGTATTCTTATGAGACATTCTTGGATGAATTCATGAACTTCGTCTCACTGTTCAGAATCGTGCTTTGGAGAGTTGGGGTAGAATCTGTGTTGATGTGGAGACATGGCTTTCCTAGGAAGATTTGATTAGATCGATTTTTAAAATTGAAAATCTGGTCTGTAATAACACTTTCACTCAGTGATGAAGTGGAACAGGAAAGAGGAATCCTTTCTTTGGGTCTGTCACCATGGTTAGCCCTTTACTCTGCAAGTGAGTTGCAGATTTTCGTGACATGAATTGATCTCCCATGGACATTTGGAGCTATTATAGATTCTTGTTTTGTTGGTGTTGCTACACAATATGGAAATGGGCATAAACGCTCCAACTTGCAGGATCAGCTGCTATCATACTCATTTTCTCTGGGTAAAACTAAAACTAAAATGTATTGCCAAGGAGAACCAACCCCTATTACATCAGAGAGTAGACAACAGAAGAAATGAGAAGGCCTAAGAAGAAGGGGGGGATCTTGAGTTCCATGAACAAAGTTTTTAAAAATCAACCTAATTTTAATGTGGGAAGCATATTACACGAAGGAGAGGCCGAAGTGAACAAAGATTGCAATACTTACCTTCGCCGGAGATGAAGACTTCGTTTTGACCAAAGTTTGCAAGAGGATTGGTTTGGTGTTCGATAGAGATGCTTGGAGGTAGAAGGAGATGATTCAATTTGATTCGTTTTCTTCTGTTATGGTGTTTTAAGTTGAAGATGATGAAAAGGGTAGAATTGTAATTCACTTTTTAATGTTTTAGTACAATGGTAAAATTTTCTTTTCCAACCAATAACTAACAACAGACTAACATCGTCAATCAAAGGGAGTCTAAGTGTAATTGGGAAAAATTCAAGGGGAGAATGTATAATTAAGCCTAATACATGGGAGGGGCATTTAATTTTCCCAAAAAATAATAATAATGCATTGCCCCCATCCTTTGTTTTATCATTTCCTTCAATAGAGACTATCAAAAATGAATGACATCCGGCCCTGACTCTATTATGAAAAGTCATTTAGGACCTATATGGCAACGAGGCCGGTGAATCTTCACGTATGTAAGCGTACGTGAACGATTCATAGCCGTTCAGATGAATATTCTCACAGATTGGATTTCATCTGAACGATTATGAGTCGTTCACATACGCTCACATACGTGAAGATTCCCCGCTCGGTATGGCAATGGTCTAATACTTTTACTTGCCATTTGAGAAACAAAAAAGAAGCTTTTTAAAAATGGAAGTAAAAAACTTTAAACAAAACCCTACGCTCGATGGTACTCGACTGTCTCTGCTCACTCAATATTACCTCAACAGAAAGAGAACACACAGGACCTCCACTACGAAACTCCATTGAAGCTCGCTCTACAACTCCTACTATCTCTTTATCCCCACTACTTGCCTAGAGCCAACTGAAGGTCTCATGTTACCTCTTCTTCCTCAAGCCGAGCGAAGGATTAAGATGATATAAGTGTGGTAGTTCTTGTTGGGGTCCTCCTCACATGGAGGGGCCCATGTAGTTACTCTCTTCACCATGTCTCTCTACCGTCCAAAAGATTGAAAGAGAAAATGTCAAAACAAAGTAAATGAAATGAAGGAAGAGAGAGAGAGAGAGAGAAGAATAAAGTCAAAGCATAATAAATGCAAAGATAGAAAAAAGAAGAGAAAAAAAAAACATTGCAGAAGGCCAAATACGGATTTGGCTATTGAATGCAAGAAGAAGAAAATGGAAGGGGGCGGTGCCTACCCCTTGATCATTTGTCAACACACCTACCTGTTTGACGCACATATGGGATGGAGAAACCAAAGTTTTCTACACGTTTTCTCCTCCTCTTTGTTATCTATAAATAGGAATGAGGGGGAGAGGGGTGATGGGTGTGGAAGTTTAGAGAGAAATGCCTTCTCTCAGTAAGAGAGTATGTGATCGCAAGAACGAGAGAACTAGGTTCCAACGGTTCTTGTATGAGTGTTGTACTCTTATAGTTTCACCCATTTGGTGAGTTTTGTGCTTATCCAAAAGGGTCTTTTCTTGATGTTGTAATCCTCAAGTAGTAACTGGAGAAGTTGTAATCTCATTTATTGATAGTGGAAGTTTTGACCGGACAAGGTCCCGTGGTTTTTTCCTTCAGTGGTAGAAGGGTTTTCCACGTAAAAATTCTGGTGTATTTTTTACTTTCTGTGACTTTGTATTTTAGTGGGACCCGCATAGTTACTATTCATAGGGTACTATTTATGTGAATAGTGTTGGAAGTGTATTTTCTCCTGTAACCTACACACAAGTGGAAAATCGGTTCAGCCTTTTTTCTTCCCAACAAGTGGTATCAGAGCCTGGTTCATGTGATCGTGTGTAATGGCGATGGAGGGAACTACTTCAACAAGGATGGTCAGCTTGAATGGAGGCAATTGGATGATATGGAAAGCGAAGATGGAGGACTTGCTTTACTGCAAGGACTTGTACGCACCCGTACAGGGTGTTGCGGAGAAACCCGAAAATATGTCCGATGCTAATTGGAAAATCTTGGATCGGAAAGCCGTTGGATTTATGCGACAATTTTTGGACGATACCGTTTTCCACCACGTATCCACAGAGACGTCAACCCATTTACAGTGGAAGAAACTTGAAGACCTGTACGGAAGGAAGATAGCCGGCAACAAAGCTTTCTTGATAAGGAAGCTTGTGAACCTGAAGTACAAAGAAGGAAGCTCAGTTGTAGAACATTTGAACGAGGCTCAAAGCGTTGTGAACCAACTTTCCTCGATGAAAATGGTGCTTGACGATGAATTGCAAGCCCTGTTACTTCTCAGTTCGTTACGTGATAGCTGGGAGAGACTAGTGGTGTCTCTTAGCAATTTGGCCCCAGACGGGAAACTCACAGTGAGTCAAGTAACAGGAAGTCTCTTGAATGAAGAGACAAGAAGGGGATCCTTGAACAAGCCCCATGAGGAAGCACTTGTTACAGAGAACCGGGGGAGAAGCAAAAGCCAACCGAGGAAAAGGATTACATGCCACTACTGTAAAAAGGAGGGGCATATGAAGAGGGAATGCAGAAAGCTAAAAAGAGATAAAGAAAGAGAGGACCAGGAGGAGAAGACAGATGAAAATACAACCACCGCTGCCGTCTACTCAGACGACGATATTATCTAGTGTCTGTCAAACCTCAAGTGTTCGTACTGATGCCTCATTAGTCTTGTTCCAGATCCTCACCCATAATACTAATGATGGGGGAGATGTACAACAAGATGATGAGATGTAGATGATGTCAATGGCGATGATGATACCCGCCTACTAGAGTTCCACCACATCAGTATATGAAGGTAAATCGGAATATCGATGAATGTTGAAGCCGTGCAATTAGAGTAATTGCATGATGAAGGACAAGTGATCTGTCACGCCCCTATTCCAGACAAGGAATATAATATCATATAAAGGGTGACTAGGACGACGCGTGTCATCCTACTAAACCGCCCGGATCACGACACGGTGTCCCAACGCTGATCATAACCAATATTAACACAATATAATATTAGAATGCGGAAAAGAGGAATATTACATTCCAAGGATCGTAGTATTGCGGAGCGTATAAATCGAATAGTTACAAGATGTTCAAAGCTAGATGATAAATACGGAATTAGTTACATTTCCAATGACCATCTAATAACTATCAAAAATGGTATTACAAGAAGTATTTCACCATAGGCCTTAGCCTCAAAAGTAATCAAAAGGGATCGAGTCCCGAATATCCTCATGGCCCGTAGGCACAATCATCGCAAGGACACCCGTCGCCATGTTCCTCAAACACGGCCTCTGGTTCCTCCTCACCGATCTCATCGTATCCCGAGGGCTGAACTCCAAGTCCGCGAGATATCCGTCACTGCATCATAATCTAAAAAAAGTGTGCGCACGAGGGGTTAGCTCCACGAGCCGGTGAGGGGATGGGGATGCACAAACACGCAATTCACATAGTCCAATGATGCATGCACATGTTAAGTCCATTTTTCCACCTAACAAACAACTAAGTCCATGGCATATGCTCGCGTGACAACTCGAGAGACACGTGGGTCACTTAACTTATCGCCACAATGAAACCTCAATTGTCACGTGGGACCTACGCCGATTGAAGCCTCCAAGACCACTCGTGGCGAGACCCACGATAACCAATACTACCATGATGGCCTCTCCCACCTCCACAGAATCCGGTGTACGATTACCCAACACCTAAACCCTTGTTGGTAAGGGTCGTAGCATAAGGGTGTGAAATCCTAGCCACAATATACTACATGCAAGTCCTATCGTCCCGAGAGGTAATCCGGCGCATCAACTTTTCATCCGGTTTAGTGCCCGGTTAGCACAAAGACGGCAGCGCATCAAGCTTCAACATGACATTCAACATAATTTCTTCATAAATGTATATAGTGTTCGGGGTTCCACACGGTACCCACCGCACGAGACCCATCAAGGTACAACATTACCAATCAACATTATAACAAATAGATATAAAATTATGCAATATGCGCAAACATGCTTATTAATTATAATGAGTACATAATATATAGTGCAATAATAATAACAAGCCCAAACAACCAAACCCACTCACTACGTATACGCCAAGCACCAAGATTATCGGTTGTCGCCTCGATCAAGCAATAAGCCACAAAAGTGAATATATTAACCTATACAAAGAGTGAAATAAGGTTAAACGAGCGAAGGAAAGGATCCCCAAAGGTCTCCCATAATCACTTAAGTATAAGGTTTGAAACAAAGTGGTTGCGGGAGTGGTTTCATGCCCAAATTCTCGCAACCACATGTAAATCCTAGGAAACCGGGGTTCGGGATGACTTTAGTCAAGGTCGGATGCAGATGTGGTTTCAGGCTGAACGGAGTGTAAATCCGAGCTTTACGGGGCTCGGGACAATTTTAGTCAAGGTCGGATGCGAGATGTGATTTAAAGCCAAACCGAGTGTAAATCCGACCTTCACGTAATCCTTCTCGGGAAGGTAATTTCAGGTGGTTTCTTGCGGTCTGAACCCACATGTAAACCCTCACACCTTCGGGTCCAAAATCCGAAGGATTCCTCCAAGGACCCCATTTCAAGTGGTTTTAAAGCACAAGGACTTCTAGGAAACTCCATCCTAAGCTCATTAGGGTCCAACCTTAAATCTCTCAAATGGCAATGAGAACCCTCACATTAGAGCTCATAATGGAGTGAAATAACTCCACCATAGCTTGGCTTTAAAGCTCCATCGACTCCCTAGGTTCCAAGAGAGATCTAGGTCAATCTCTCCCATTACCCAACCCCTTTAAAATCCAAAATAGAAGAAGGAAGAAGGTTCAATAGCTTACCTACCCCCAAGATGAGAGAGCTCCACGATTTATGGCCCAAGAGATGGGGTCTCCACCTTCCTCCAAGCCTCTCTCTCCTTCCTCTTTCTCTTCCTCTCCTCTTTCTCTCCTCTTTCTCTCCTCCACGATTTAGGGTAGAAGAGAATGATGAAGGAGAAGTAATGTTCTCTCTCTCCTCATGGACTCATTTATAATAAATGGGTATTTGGGTACCTCTAGTCAAATGGGTCATGAGGCTTAATGGGTCAACCCATTAGTTCTATGTGGGTAAGTGGATGGAATAACCCATCATTGGGTCAATAGGTTAAATGGGCCTGCCCACAACCTCAATGAGGGAAAAGCCCATTCTTAGATGGGTTCATATGAGATGGGTATAAGTCCCCAATGTACTTCCTAAAGGCAGCTGGGACCCGAACTTAAATTATTCCCTTCTCTCATGAAATAGCTCGGCGGTTCAAGCCCGGACCCGCACTTCGAGGTTACCAGGGAAGAATAATTAATAAGTCTTGAGGCTAGAACTTACTTTTCCCCCTGTCATGGTTTATTACCCATGACCCGAACAACTTCGCCACGCAGCAATGCTAAGCTCATCACCGAACGAATTATCCAAGCGAGGTGACGGTCCAGGATGCTCTCTCCGAACTCCTCGCTTCCCGGGCTGGTACTTGGAGGGTAATCGACGAAGTCGCCGTCAACGAACTTTCCCCAGCGGCGGTTGAGGAATCTTTCCTCCACAGGCAAACCCGTCTTGTGGTCAACGATTTTGTAGCTAGGTTTGACCATCATGGAGAAGGTCACCACGATACATGGCGCGGTATCTACACGTCACGAGAAGAAATGATATTTAATTATATCCCGGCACGGGTATAACATGATCGGTGTGAAGTTGGATCCATACCACGATCGAGTGATGTTCATTCGAGAGACAAGCACTGCACAGAATGGTACACGGACTGTGTACACAGAATTGCAAACAAGTGGTGTATACAAAATGGTACACGCATTGACGATGGTGTATACAGAATGATACACGCACTGCGGATGAGCAGGGTGAAGAATGAAGCAAATGAATCATGTTGTAGGATTGACGAAATGCGGTGAGAACTCCTTCAAAATGAGAAGATTGGTGATCTTCATGATGAAGAGCCTGTGTATGGATACACAGATATCGACATGACAAGTTTTGAGAGATTTCTCCTTGTGAGTCGGAGGGAGAGTTTGTTGGGGTCCTCCTCACATGGAGGGGCCCTTGTAGTTACTCTCTGCACCATTTCTCTCTACTGTCCAAAAGATTGAAAGAGAAAATGTCAAAACAAAGTAAATGAAATGAAGGAAGAGAGAGAGAGAGAGAGAGAGGGAGAAGAATAAAGTCAAAGCATAATAAATGCAAAGATAGAAAAAAGAAGAGGAAAAAAAAACATTGCAGAAGGCCAAATACGGATTTGGCTATTGAATGCAAGAAGAAGAAAATGGAAGGGGGCGGTGCCCACCCCTTGATCATTTGTCAACACACCTACCTGTTTGACGCACACATGGGATGGAGAAACCAAAGTTTTCTACACGTTTTCTCCTCCTCTTTGTTTTCTATAAATAGGAATGAGGGGGAGAGGGGTGATGGGTGGAGAAGTTTAGAGAGAAAAGCCTTCTCTCAGTAAGAGAGTACGTGATCGCAAGAACGAGAGAACTAGGTTCCAACGGTTCTTGTACGAGTGTTGTACTCTTATAGTTCCACCCATTTGGTGAGTTTTGTGCTTATCCAAAAGGGTCTTTTCTTGATGTTGTAATCCTCAAGTAGTAACTGGAGAAGTTGTAATCTCATTTATTGATAGTGGAAGTTTTGACCGAACAAGGTCCCGTGATTTTTCCCTTCAATGGCAGAAGGGTTTTCCACGTAAAAATTCTGGTGTATTTTTTACTTTCTATGATTTTGTATTTTAGTGGGACTCATATAGTTACTATTCACAGGGTACTATTTACGTGAATAGTGTTGGAAGTGTATTTTCTCCAGTAACCTACACACAAGTGAAAAACCGGTTCAGCCATTTTCTTCCCAACAGTTCTGTCCCATCTAAGTGAATCAATCTTACAGCTTTTCCATATAGGATTTCTACTATCATGAATGGATCACTCCAATTAGGCTTGAATTTGCCATTTGGATCATATTTGGGAGCCCTTTGCAGCACTAGATCACCACCTTTAGTGGATGAAAAATTGCTTTCTTGTTGTAGTGTGCTTGTTTCCCGCATCCTCAGATAGTGCTCTGACCGAATTTTTCTACAATATATCACGCATCAAAATCAAATCAACGGATTAAAAGATATCAACCATGTTGAATCTTGAAAAATTGGGACTGTGATTCTATTTCATACCGACAATTCGACGATTCTGAATCTTGAAATCTTGGTTTAAAAAGGTAATGATGATAAATTTTCCAAAGTATTCAATCATACACCTGGTCCATCTTGATCTTCTTGCTGCTCATTGATAGATCGCTCACAGATACTTTTACTTGAACCAGGGTTTTAGTAATCATTATTGGATCGGCCGAATCAGTCCATTCGTATCAGTATCAACGGAGATTGATACCAATTTTTACCATTTTTATTATTTTGTAATCCTTTTTAGAATCAGCAATCACATGTCACTATGCTAGTGCTTGTACCACCAATCTGAATCGATATCGACAGAAAACTGATAAGAGTATCCGATACGGATTACTAAATTGTTGACTTGCATAGCTGATTTCTGGGGACCAGGGGTAGGGTGGGGCACTCTTTTTCGGGTAAAAGGGCTGGCTTACTAGAAACAGAAAATTATCTCCTCTAGTTCCTGCCTGGCCCAGTTCCCCAGTGCCTCTAATAAGGGGGGAGTGGACCTCACCCGAGCAGAGTGTTCGAACAGGGATAGGGTGGTCATTGCACCTCCCTTGTTAGAGGCACTAGGTAACTGGGCCAGGAAGAGAACTGAATGGTATAAAGATCCACTAGAAATGGAGAATTTGTGAGGCACCCATGATCTTTATTTTTAGATCATAGCTTTTGTTATTCTCATTGAATTAGTATTTTCCATAAAATACTATATGGTAGGCCTTCATGCTGGATCTAGATTCGCATTGAGGTGGTAACATTTTCTGAGGACAAGCCCGTTATTGAAGAGTTAATGAAGCTAGTCATGCAGACATTAGAAATTACTAAATAAAGTTTCTACATTTGATTAGCTTTCAAAAGGATTCAGATAGTTTTTCGATATGAATTCTCCTAAAATGGATAATGGATTGTACCCGGAAAAAAAAGGGATAATAAATTGCAACCCATTAGAATAGATTTGTGCCTATAAAATATATGAGGGAGCGTGAGTTAAAATTAGCTTTCAGCATTCACAGAGCTCCAGGATTTCTGTTTATATGATGTTGAGAAGAGGTTTTCATGAAAGAATCAATATTGTATCGGCCAATCCACGTCGGCTAACACCAATATCAAGTCAGTTTACAAAAATATTGAAGCAAAATAGTAAAAGACAGTAGTATCAGAATCTTTCTTACAAAAAAATAGGTATTATCAGAATCTTTAGGGGGCAAGATCATTCAATCTAACCCAATACCGTGAATTAAATCCCTGGAGGTTTTCCTGGCTTGTGGTATTTTTATGAGTATCTTGATGGGAACTTGATTTAAGTGGAGAAGAAGACTTCAAAATTTCATTTTCTATTGTTGAGCTATTTAGCCCAATTAAAGTTCGTGACAAAATAATGCATTACAAGACCTTGGTCTTGTCAACTAATTATTTACCTGGTTCTCAACCAAAAAAAAAAATCCTTAAGAACGCAAGCCCAAGGCAGCCTCAGTTATTGGAAGAGCCTAGGTTTAAAATGGAGAACTTGTTCTTTTCCTGAGAATGTGAGCCCCAAGCCAGCCTTAATTATGAGCAAAGTAAGTCAGCAAGCATTTTTAGGGTACAAGGTAATTTAGTCTCCATTTGTTTCCACATAAAAAAAAAAATTCTATAAATGAATTTTATTTACCGTTTGTTTTTGACAGAGAATGTAAAAAAACGATATTTAACTTTATCCAATCCAACGGTTAAAAGTGACATCATCAATCCAAATAGATGTTTTATGACATCTAAAAAATAACAAACCTTTATGACAACAATAATTCATCTTATTTTAAAATTCCATTTTATATTTTTCACTATATACCTTTTTGTTTAATTAATCATGACTAATAATGGTTCATGATTAAATGAGGGAAACATTCCAGCCATATAATAGGGGCATGGATTCATCCATGAATGCCACCACCTGAAAACAAAAAAACCAAAACAGATGCCAAGAACAAAAACCCTCGGATATGTAATAAGTCTTGAACTACTATTTCTAAAAACATCCTGAATTTTGAAGTGATGGTTTTCCAAATTCTTGTATTGCATATCAGTAAAATACTGTTCCCCCTTTTTGAACCATTGTACAATTTTGTATTGTTGTTCAATAAATCTTATAAAAAATTTTATGACAAAACAAACACAGCATTAATCAACACTTTTTCCAGCTAAAATTCATGGGGAAAAAAATATTTCCATCAAAACTAAATACATAAGATTCACCCACTGCTATTACTGAGGCTATTCATGTGAACCATAAAAGCAAATAATTGCTGGAAAACAAATAAAAACATTGACAGATTCTACAAATCATATAATCCACTGCCACAGTGAATCAGTAATTGAATAATGGCAGCGCACTTGGGCACACTGCTTCTGATGTACAATACTACCATTCAAATGACTCATTTTTGCATCCTTAAAACAACAAGACACAGAGAACATAAAAAAATCCAGAATGAAACTAAAAATCAGGAGAACCTACAACTTACATTAAGTCATGATGATGCTATAGAGAAACAAAAAATTTCTTCCCAACCCACCAAAAAAACAAAAAACAAAGCTCATTGGAAACTAAATATGGGTGGAAAACCTGCCACTAGGGAAGGGCAATACATTTTTTCTTATCATGCAAAAGGATAAAATCCAACATATGCTAAGAGAAAAGATTATAATTTCTAAGAGTAGAAGCCAATTGGATGGCAACCACTCACCTCAGATGCCAAACATCAAATCCATGACTTTGGACATGACAGATTTGGCAGGAGCGGCAATGGTACCAACTGAACGTTGGGTACTAGAATTACCCTTATTCTGAACAAAATAGGGGCGAGGAGAGACTCTCGACGGGATAAGCTCGGAGTTTCTATTGGCTGGAGCGGGCAGAGTCATGAACCCCTGGTTGTTGGACCTTTCATTCAGGGCCTGGCGTTGGATTGGATCCAAGGTCTTCACGCCAACAATCAGCACTCCATTGATTTGCATCCCATTCTTGTTGAGAGCCTTCAGAGCATCAGAACGATTCTGCATGAATCAAGAAGTGAACAATTAATAAAAAAATATTATTCAAACTAATGACCCAGATTTTGCATTCCAACACATGTCCTCACTCTAAATAAGGCTTTCCAAATAAAGGAATAAAATATTAGATGCAAGTTCGTATCTTTAACTTGAACCATCCAGCAGCTAGACATACAACCACTATTTGTACCATTGATCCATACTAACTTAATGACCAGCCTGTTGTTACGGATTCAACATATCATTAAACATTTTATTCTCCGTTATTTATACCATTTTTAGAAAGCTGTATGGAAATAATCCATATGGCAATACAATTTCCAAACAACTCATCTATGCAAAGTGTGAAGAACCACTAATTATTACAGAAAAATATAAACATGCAAATAGGATGAGCCTTATCTTGGAAATGCCCAATTGTAAACAAAAGGGCACACGATCACAAGGGAGCCTTTATTGCCATTGGATCACAATTCACTTGACTACAAGTAACCCCTACCACTGGTAAATATTCCCTTGTGTACATTCCAACTGTAAACAAAAGGACACACAAACACAAGAGCCTTTATTGCTGTTGGATCACAATTCACTTGACTACTAGTAACCCCGACTACTGGTAAATATTCCCTTAGTGTACATTCCAACTGCTATGAGTACCATCATCATCATATATGATCATAAAACAGTGTACTTGCATTGGCATAGATTCCACCATACAAAATCCCATGTGTTATGCCATCAGGATTTCACTGTAGACCTCATAAACCCACTGTACCCGTCCCTCATGTAGTCCAGGCATCAAATGGCAACTCAACTCATCATTTAAAGAACATGGTTTTAGACTTCAGTATCCTGGATTGGATAGGCCAATACACCTGGGACCAATCCCGTCTAAACATGCACATAGCAGGAAAAACGTTATAGGATTATATTGGCATTGGCATCGGATCCACTAGAAAGACCACTGGAGATCCCAATCTCGATCAGTCGATCCAGTTGATCTAATCTTAATTAAAGAAAGTCCAAAATTGTGAATAAAAGCCACCTCTGATTGCCCTTTATGGATTTATCAGCTTGATATGTATCACAAGGCCAGCAACATCCATTCATTCATGCAGGAACATCATCGCACAGCATCATCCATTGTTCAATTTGACATGGAATTAAGGCAACCACAGAGTAACAGAATCCCCAACAAAGGAAAAGAGTTCCATCCAATTTAAGGAATTTTTTTTTGGTGTTAATATTTAAATGTGATATTTATACTAATAAATTACATTTTACTATATGGCAATGTATAATTTTACGTATATCCTGATTCTAACATTTATGGTGAGTCTGCTTTACTTTTTCTGGAAAAACATTGTTTCCTTCATTAGCAGGCCTTATTTTGGTTGTTTACAGGATTCAGTTAGCTTGGGTATTTTATTGTAATTGACTAATTATAGCCGGAGTTTGAGTTTTCATTGAAATCTTACATATAGAGCATAAGCCAGAAACATGGACACGATTGAGAATTAATGGAAGAGAAAGAGAATGCTCCCTGGTCGCATGAGGCGCACAGCTCCTGCACTTAGACACAGGGCCGCGCAAAATGACCGCCGTGCCCTCATGGAAAGGCGGAAATCCCCGAGTGCATGGCGGTTATTTCGCACAGCCCTGCCTCTAGGTGCAGGAGCCGCGCGCAGCATACAACCCAGTAGAGTTATTTTCCCTTTAATGTAATATTTTGGTAAAATCCTGATTTTTTATTTATGGTAAATTTTAAAATCAGTACACATAGTGAGTCTGATTTCAACATTGTTATAAAGGACCAGTTCCCTGCATTAGTACGCTTATATTGGTTATTCATAGGCGTCAGACTTCAGTAATTTATTGTAACTTTGTGATTGACCTTCTAACTTTTGTTGGAGTTTTGAGTTTTCATTGAAATCTATGTTGCGATCTTCTTCCACCTTATTTTCACATTATTAGTAATTCCATTTTCTTCGTTAGTTCTTGATTTTTGGTTTTTATTTGGAAACAAATAAGACCATATACTCCTCAGACATCTCAGCCCCTTGTGCATTTAAATGCTCTCTCCTCCCTACACTTCTTTCTTATGTGCAGTATAAGATGAAAGAATTGTCATTTGAATCTATCTTTGATTATATTATCGGACTTTCTCTCTCCCCTTATATGGATGGCACATTTATCCAAACATGTCTTGGCCAACCACTGTTTGAACAGCAAGAGAGTAGTCTTCATGGGGCTACTAATGAAGGCCCAATCCAAAAATTGATCGTATTTTAATACCAATGGGCTACAAGCTTTAATACTTTGGGTTTTATTTGTAATGGCTGAATCAAGGCCCAAAGTGGGATTGAATGGGGTAATTGTAAATAGACATTTAATTCGTAGTGGGGTCCATTAGGTAATGAATTGGTTTAGTCAGAAAAAGGTCCCATTTTGATTAGTTGTGTGGGGCCTAGTTATCTAGAAGACATAGGCTTCAACAATTCTAATTAGTGAAGTATTTTGGAGTCCTTGTTAATTAAGTTAATCTAGCTACTTACGAGTTTTAGATTTAGGCAACTTTCTTTTGTATTCTTATAAATATTTAATAACCCCCCCCCCCCCATAATGATGATTAATGGAACAGAATACAGAATTTGGATTTGAATTGTGTAGCCAAGAAGGCTTCCTAGAGGATGGGCCATGGTGCAACGGTAAGGTTGCTCCATTGTGACCAAGTGGTCACGGGTGAAAGTCTGCAAACAGTCTCTCTGCGAAAGCAGGGGTAAGGCTGCGTACATTATGACCCTCCCCAGACCCCACAGTGGCGGGAGCCTCGTGCACTGGGTACGCCCTTTAGCCAAGAAGGCTTCCTCTGTTCTTTCTCTTCTCCCTTATCCTTCTCTTCCCTCTCTTCTTTCACGGGTATTGTTCACAATTATTATTAATAGTTCCATAACAGCCCCTATCACTTCTCTTCTTCTCTCTTTACCCAATGCAAGCTACTAAAACCAGCAAATCAGCAAGCCATTTTCAACAATGTACAGAAAATAATTTAGATATGGGTCTGGAGCAGAGCTGGTCTTTAATTCTTAATCTGGAATCTAGGCGGGTGGCTGCATCAGCTACCCAACAATGAACTTCTTAGATCAAGGACAACCATGTCCAAACTCTAAAGAGCAGCTACAAGGGGAGCAGCAAGAAGAAAAGCCAGAGGATGACAGTGCTATCCATAATTACATATCAACCATCCATTTGAAGAATCATTTCCTGCCATTTAGGTACAATGCTCATTTAGGGACTGTAGGGGTACTCTTGGTATTCATTTACTTAGTAGGATTGTATTTGTCTATTATATGTTGATATTGTAAATAAGAGCAGTACTGTAAGTTCTTATTTTTTTCACTTAATAAAAGCCCTAATACTACCAGTAGAGAGATCATTCCATTTTCTCCATTCTCTAATCTCTATCTTCTTCTTCTCTCTTCCATTGATCTTTGCGCAGGGCTGGTTATTCTTCTCAGTTTTGTCACATGGTATCGGAGCTAGGAGGTTGGGTGTTCAATCCGTGCCAAGTGCGAGGGGTTTATTTTATGTGTTGTGCCCTTACATGTTGTACCCCCTTGGTGCCACATGTAGAGCCATGTGTCTGTGCTGTAGGGGGGGGAGTCGTGGTCCCTTGATGGAGGGATAGGTAGGAACAACTCTAAACCCTCCAGAATAGGATCCCAAGTCAAAAAACCCACTCAGATAGAACCTGAAAATTGACTGAAAACTCTAACCTCCCAGAATAACCCCAAACTCTAGGAAACAATAGTCAATAGGAAGAATAAGAACCGTTCAAAAGATGGGAATGATCCGATGAGCGCTTTGGGAGTAATTTAGGAAACAATGATCTCATGGGCAGAGATCCCAGAAAACAGTGAAACTGAAATTGAGCCCAATCCAACCAACAGATTGGTCTGAATTCTGAAATTCGGATCAGACCTCAAGTTCAATAGTTTAAATAAAAGCCCTAAGGTTCCAATACAAACCAAAGGCTGGATTAAAACTAATTTTGAAAACTCAAATTCTGAAAGAGAGAATTTTAGGTAACTCACAAACCAGCAACCAGATAGCCACCAAACCAGGGTTGAGTTTAGGTCCATAGAGGGGCTAGATTAACACAAAGTTGCAGGGTCAACAAGGCTCAGGTTAGGGTTTTACGAGATGAACACTATTGACTGTTAAGGGTTTAAAAACAGAGCATAAGATGGAGGCTTTAAACTGAAATTAAACTCAGAAAACTAGTTACCCGTATTGGGGGATTGTTTGGCTAGTTGAAGGATAATGTTCCTTGATAAAACCAGGTACCAGATCTTCCCAATCAGTACTGATATCGAGCAGCAACCCAAAATAACAAGTAGTTGACGGTAGAACAGAGGAAGAAAAGGAAGAATAGAAGAACTAAGGCTTCCCAAATCCCACCTGTGGATCAGAATCTCTCTCCTCTTGGCTTCACACCAATGTTGAATCACTTAGTAATGTAGTTCTAGATTGGTAGGAGTCCAACTAGGAGTCAATTCAACTAGGATCTGATCTGAACAGGTAGTTCGAATAGGTCAAAATTGGGTTTTTGGTGAAATTAGGGTCAGGGTTCAATGTGTGGGTTATGTCAAGTTGAGGTAGGGGAGTCTATCAGTGAAGGTCCTGAGATGTTTTGATGGAATTAGGTACGTAAACTTGAATGGGCAGGCAAAGTTAGGGTTAGGGTTTTGGATTTTTGAAAAGAGGAAAATATGGATTTTTAGGGTTTATGGTCAGATTAGGGAGCAACTTGGATTGAATTTTCCTTATAGTGAGAGGAGAGTTTGATCCAAAAAAGAAGGGATTTTGCTGGCTGGTTTGGTCTGGCAAGAATTTAGATATTGGGAAAAGTGAAAACAAAAGGGGGAATCTTAGGATTTGAGCTGTGAGAGGATTAGAAGAAGAATTGTAGGGGATGGGGATGATTCAAACTCACTGTTGTTGCAGAATTTCCTTGGCAGCAGCTTGGATTGTAGATCTTGAATAAAAATTGAATCTTTAACTAGAACTTGAAGGAGAACTTCAAAGAACTTGAAGGAGAGCTTCAAAAGAACCACCCAGGCTTCACACCGCAAGGTTTCGATTGGATCAAACATCAATCCCACCAACGAACCACCACGGCTTCCCATCGCAAGGTGTCAATCGGATCAAACACCGATCCCACCAGACTTGATCAAACACAAGACAAAAATCTTCAATGGAGAAGAAGAGCAGAAACAAAAGTATTCATTAATATAAAATTCGTGTTCAATACTTAACCCCTCCCCCTTACAACCTTATATAAAAACTCGAAAATAGACTCCTACACTAAAAAGGAAAAACCTAACTCAATCCTGAACTTATTAGGAATAACCTAAATTGACTAGGAAAGTGATATAACAAAGGCAATAGACTCAAAATATGGGTGGACTTGTTCATCCAAAAAATAAAAAATGGGAGGACTTAAAGAGTCCTAATCCAGCCCAACTTAATAACATTTAAATAGTCACATGACTACTTAACCAAGTACCACTAATTACATAGAAATAAAACTAAGTAAGGAATCTCGTATGCAACCTAATTACCCATATTTTAGTCCCATAAAAGTGGCCTATTCATAGAAAACCCATGGCATCAAAGGACCAACATGTATAGAGCCCAACCCTAGACTTTTATTCCTAATAAAACAAGCCTATTTCGGTGATGAATCTACTTACATCACTCAGGTTGAATCTCTCAAGATGCAGAGCAAAGTCCATACTTTATTACAATGCTATTTATAATAACTTAACCAAAATCCTACTCTGAAAAGGAAAATAAATCCTAATCTAACTATGTTAACTTATTCGCTTATTACAACTTAACTAATAAAACTTAAATAAACAAACTCCTTGAAAATATACTGAAGCAAATAAAACTCTAAAGACTAAGCTTCTGTGAGCTGGCTGGTCCACCCACGAATGGTTGCTTGATCTCCATGAATCTGGTCCACATTAAGGTCTGGTTCAAGTTGGGTCAAGTGGTCCAAGCTACATCATCCCTTACTTAACAGCTCGAGCTTTTGGGATAAGTTGTTGTAGTGTTATAACAAGGACAACAAGATTGAAATTGAAGATACAAAGTGCACATCAATATACTGAAAGACCTTTGTTTTATTAATTTCAAACTTCCCAGATCTGATTTCTTTGTACTACATCTTAAAGCTTTTATGCTCTCATCCTTATTCAACATTGATGGGCAAGGTCTTTCAAACAAGAGGACATAACAGGACAATTCTCAATCAGTGTCATGTAGGATTCAGTCCAATACGGACCTGATAATCTACTTATGCATATCTCTGTCACCATATATATCATAGATGCAGCCCATTGATTGGACAATTTGGTTATTCAGCATGCGCTTATGAATGCTTTGGATGCTATCGCATCACAACCAATAATTCAGAGGAAGGCTTAAATTATAGTAACATAAAATTCAGTCCCATCAAAGTTCCACCTCAAGCCTTGTTATATCAGCCAACAACACAATAAGTCCTACCCTGGAGGAGAATAACAACTAAAATAAGCTATTAAAGCTACTGCAGACAAATGAGTTCAAAAAGGGAGGGTAGCAAAATTCCCTTGTATATTTCTAGAAGCTTTCTTTTAACTTTATTTCTTTCACTTACTTTCCAACCTGAACAACTTGTTAGCAAATCAGACACCTATTTTCACGGATCAAATAAAGATGCCCTAAATAAGAAAAATAAATAAATAAAGTAAAATAGTATTGTAAAATACTGGATTAGTACATGGGAAGCACAATAAATTACGAACAAGAAAGTACAAGTTGATGAAAAGAAGAAAAACCTCATAAAGAATATGCATCCAGTTAGCCTCTCTTGGACCCGGCACATGTCTCAATATCACACCACATTTTTCAAACTCCCGCAACACTAAATTGGTATCACCTGGGGAAAATCTGAATGGCACAATTAAAATCAGATTATTTAAGGTTGAAATGTGTAGAACAAAACATGCAGCTTATCACAAGGCCAGGTATTCCCTAGGGAAATCTGGAAAAGAGCAAAAAAAAAGAGTAGACAAGGTAGAGATTGAATATGTAAAACAAAGCATGCTACCAATTACAAAGACAGTTGACCTTAACAAAAAAGCGTGACAAATTAAGCATCCAACAAATCTCCCAATTAAACCTTCGCAGGAGCAACACCTTCAACTGCAAAGATCTCATTAGATTTTTCAAGAATTTTCAAAGCTAAATAGAAGAATAACAAGTTTCTAATAAGGATATTTAAAGAATCAAAGGCACACACAATTATAACAAAACTCCATCACTATCCCAGCGATAACCTGATAATATTCCAGGTGAGGTTTAGTAATTGTTGAAGAATCCTCCAATCTGAAACTTCAGAATTTGAAGGGTCAATAAAAGATTACTAATGGGGGGGGGAGAAAGGAAGAAAGAGAATCCAGGAAGGAAATCAGAATTGCAGGGGGGAATAGAGAAGAAACCGTAAGAAGAAGCAGTAGAAGAAGACGACGAGGGGGGGATCAGAGTTGCAGGGAGAAAAGAGAAGAATAAGGAGGGGGGAAAGAAGGGTGCACACGCACACAGCCAGAAACTCAATTCATTCTTTGGTTATTCAATTCTGTTCCATATTCCTCACAAAATACAGTCTTTTAAAAACTCAAAATCAAAAAAAAAAATGAAGAAAATAACTCCTTAACAACTACTTCTACAGCAATAACTGCCCCCTAATAACTTCTTCTACAGCAATAACTGCCAAATAACTCTAAAAATAAAAGATAAAACATAAATAAACTAAATGCAGGGCTGGTAAGGCTTGGGCTTGGGCCTGAGATGGTTATCCCTTGGAGTATCCAATTCGGCCTGGGCTAGGGCTAGTAGGAGCAACCCCCAAATGTCCTGCATCAACTACTTTCTAATACCATTTAGGATATGGAAGATAATGATGAATTCCATCCGAATAAATTATCAATAGAAATACACTGACAAACTTAAAAAGAGTCGCCTGAGGTGGTATGGCCATGTTCAACGAAGGCCTCTGGATGCCCCAGTTGGGAGGAGTGACCTAATTCAGATTGAAGGAGTCAAAAGAGCCAGGGACAGACCTAAGTTAATCATAGGAGAAGTGGTGAAGAAGGACATGCTTACCTTAGGCCTTGCTCTTGGTATGACTTTAAATAGAGCTGATTGGAGAGCTAAGATCCATGTGGTCGACCCCATTTAGTTGAACCATGATGTTGTGATGCTGTTGTTGTATTCTCCCCCCCCCCCTTTTGATGCCTAGAGCAGAATGTCAGGCTGTTAAGAAGCGGTACGTAGCTAAACAGGGTCAATGACGACGTTGTTTGCCACTTCCCTTTACTTCTATATTTTTAATATTTTGTCTCTACTTGCCATGTAGTCAACCCCATTAAGTTGGGATAAGGCTGTTGTTGTTGTAGAAATAAACTGACAATTGTATTTTTATGAAAAGCAGAGGCATGGACTCGTATATTGTCATAGTGTGGCATGATTTCATCAAGGCATGCTCACATGAGGATATTGAAAATATCTTATGATTTCTAGTACTATATGTTTGAAGCAGCATGGAATACTTGAGTGCCACCCACGGCTCAGCCCTAGCAATTTTGGCGGATTGGATTCTAAAAAAGGAAAATTTAGAGAGAAGAAACACAGAATCACCATCGAGAACCAACACTTTCTTCCTGCCACTCTAAAAGAAAATCCAAAATTGGACAACTTTCTTAGTTAACAATGGCAACACATGCAGAACAAAAATAGATGGAGAATGAGTCTTGGTGGTAACTGCGGTGGCGAGTAGTGGGCTCCTATGGAAAAATCGCTCAACCCCATGATGATAAAAAGCTTAACACCTCTATCAGAGTCAGCGGTATCTAATAAGTTTTTCTACCCACTCTTTTTTATTGATTTTTTTATCCTTTCCGTCCTACCCTACTACTCATATCTCTTCCGATAAGAATAGATAATTGAATCCAATGGAATATATTAGGGCTTAGAGACCAAAATATATCTGACCATTTCCCCATTAAGAGCTATTTAATATGCAGAAATGGAGGAGGTTCATTCGGATAAAAGTTACAAATATGTGATCACAATTTGGTGGTGCAGTACATGGATCGCACTACTGGGGTCAGAATAAAAATAAGGCAGACTCTCAAGAGAAAGGGTACAAGGACATTATTTCCTTGAATTACTGCAAGACTCAAAGGTTACTTGTCGAGACTAAAATGCAAAAAGTAACATGCCCTTAGTCTGTTCTTTATAAAAAAAACAATTAAGTTACAACTCCTAACAAATTTCAGAATCAAGTCGAGCCAGACAAAATGAACAAATAAAATAGCATAAATAGCACAACGTTATATAGACAACAAATGGGAAACAAAGACAAATTCCGGTGAAGTGGAACAATACCCATAAACTGTAACCCATTCCTCCTCGTCAAGGTCGCTGGCTGGTAAGTTATTCCTCTGCAACTCCGGTCTGGCAACTTCCCTTGGTGGGGGTAACAGAATTAATGCACCGGGCTGAACCACACCCTCAACTGGTGAACCCTTCCCTTTATCATCATGATCACTCGCACTCTTTCCGGGGGACCACCAGCTCGAGCTTGCAGGGGTTTGTTGTATTTGCTGTGCCCCCATTGCAGCATAAGAAGTGCTCGCCTCAGACTTGCTTTTCAAGGGAGAAAGAGAATCCCGGCGAGAATCCCGAACAGGTGTCCTCATCTCCGACTTTGTTTCTGGAGACATCGGATAATCCACAATCCCGGATTCCGGAGAGAAATCAGCACGGTCTTCCAAGGTGAAAATAGGAGGCGGTGGAGGATCGGCACCCCCAAAATTCTCTCGCCATAGAGCAGACACTGCAGCTGCCTGACCTGGGCTCATGAATTTCCCTCTATGTGCGGAAACTGGTGATGCTAAATCATTAAAAAAAACCGATTGCCTTCCGCCTTTTGAGGTTCTCTGCACTGTGGTGCCCATCCCTTTACCTTTGCTAACTTCGAGCAACCAACGACTAAAGTGCCTAAAGATTAAAAACAAACAAATTATCGTAGAATCTAAGCTTATGACATCAAAATGCCTATAGAAAACTATAAAGCATAACGAATCGTAAGAGATGGAGTTTTCAATCTACTTCAATTCATGTTGGTTTGATTGAATTTATGAGAGAAATCATGAGGTTTTCTATTCCAAAAAACAAAAAGAAGAAGTTCAAATAATGGAGAATGCCTGATTGGAGTGATCTCGTTTTTGACCTGTTAGGGTTTTGAAATCAAGGCTTATTTCTTTTTCCCTCGCAGGTCACAGCGGTCGAGAGCTGCGCTCCGTTCCAGAATGAGACCCCAATGGCACTGTGGTATAACAAATGTGTAAACCCTAGTGGAACGTTGTCTACCTGACCAGTAACTTAAATTAAAACCGGTCTTTTTTTACGGTTTGAGTGACGGGTTTCAAAATTTGAAGTGCAATGCTGCCGCCAGCCACTAGCCAGGCGGGATTTCTTTTTTCCTTTTATTACATCTTAATTTAAAATCCTCGAAGTCGCTCCTCTTATATGCGGTTCACAGAACGCAACTTTTATAAATGTACAACCTTAGGGCAAGACGACACTAACCTCTACAATGAGAGTGCGTACAGATGCATTGATTTAGATAGGATTTTCGATTTCAGCGAGAGCTGAAAGGTCTTTTTGTGTGCTCTTATGTCTGGGCATATAGAAGAATGAGATAGAAAAGATAATGGAGGAGATGCTGCAATCTGGAGTTGTAAGAAAGAGTTTCAGCCTCTTTTCCTCGCTGGTACTGCTAGTAAAGAAGAAATATGGATCCTAACGATTTTGTGTAGACTATGGGGCACTCAACCAAGCCACCATCAAGCATAAGTTTCCAATTCCAGCCATCGATGAACTTCTAGATGAACGGAATAGAGCCCAAATTTTCTCTAAACTGGACCTCAAATCAGGATATCACCAAATCCGAGTTCATGAAAACGACATTCCTAAGACAGCTTTCTGGACTCACCAAGGTCATTATGAGTTTGTGGTTATGTCATTTGGCGTAACCAATGCTCCGACGACATTCCAAAGTCTCATGAATGAGATTTTTCAGCCTTACTTGAGGAATTTATTTTGGCTTTTTTTATTACGATATCCTTGTGTACAATTCGACTTGGGAAGAGCATGTTCAGCACCTCTAGTCAACTCTCACCATCCTCATAACCAAAAAGCTGCACACCAAGCTTAGCAAGTGCGCCTTTGGTCAAAGGGAGATTGATTATTTAGGCCATATCGTCTCCAGCCAAAGCGTGGCGGCCGATGGATCCAAGATTGCAGCCATGCAATATGATTCAATAGCCCATCCCGAAATCTGTTAGGCATGCAGGAGCTTCTTGGGTCTAACTAAGTAATATAGGAAGTTTGTCAAAGGGTATGGACCTATTAGTAAGCCTCTTACACAGCTACTTCAAAAGGACTTCACATGGAACCCCGAGGCAGAAGAAGCTTTTATCCACTTGAAACAGGCCATGAGTAGCACTCCAGTATTAGCCCTTCCATACTTCACTAAAACCTTTGTGGTGGAATGTGACGCCAATGGAGAAGGGCTTGGGGCTGTCCTTATGCAAGAAAATCGACCCATTGCCTTTCTTAGCAAAGCTTTGTCTCCCAAGCATTTGAGTCTATCAACCTATGAGAAGGAGATGCTTGCCATACTACACGCCGTCTCTAAATGGCATCACTACTTGATGGGGCAACATTTTGTGATAAAGACTGACCATCAAAGCCTGAAATACCTATTGGAACAAAGGGTGAATACTCTCATTCAACAAAAATGGCTCAGCAAGTTCATGGGGTATGATTATGACATCAATTATAAGGCTGGCAAGGAGAACACGGTAGCAGATGCTCTTTCCCGTCTTCCCCAGGCCATTTCGCAAGTTATTCCCACATGGTTGTCCAAAATTCAGCTTAGCTAGGTGGATGATGACGAGATACAACAGGTGATTTCCAAATTATCCATTGATCCAAGGGCTGTTCCCCACTGTGAATGGCACAATGGTTCATTGCGTTACAACGAATGACTCGTCATAGGCAAGACGGGCAACCTCCACCATACCCTGCTTAACAACTTCCACTCAGATGGGTTTGGTGGCCATTCCAGCAGCAGAGGAACCACCAACAAAATTAACCAGTACTTCTACTGGCCCGGGCTTCCACTAGATGTGAAGAAATTTGTTGCGGAATGTGGTACCTGCCAGCGTAATAATACAGAGACAGTACCCTATCCAAGCCTATTACAACCCCTTCCCCCTTCCCAACAGAGGGTGGAGTGATATTTCCATGGACTTTATAGTTGGACTTTCGAAATCGTTTGGGAAAGAGGTAATCTTCGTGGAGGTTGATCGTTTCACGAAGTATGCTTATTTCATGGCCCTTGCCCATCCTTACACAACTGCCACCGTCGTCCAAGCGTTCTTCGACAATGTCTTCAAACTCCATGGATTACCAACTTCCATTGTTAGCGACCGTGACGCCATATTTACAAGTAAAATTTGGGAGGAGTTGTTCAGGTTGTAGGGCACTTTGCTTCACCTAAGTTCTGCCTTTCACCCACAATCTAATGGTCAGATAGAGGTCCTCAATAAGTGCCTTGAGAATTATCTCCGTTGTATGATAAGCGACCGCCCCAAACGCTGGACTCAATGGTTAACTCTTGCTGAATGGTGGTACAACACCATGTTTCATTCTGCCATCAAAATGTCGCCTTTTGAGGCCTTGTATGGCTACAAACCTCAGCCATTAGCTATGGGTACAACAACACCTCCATCTGTTGCCGCAATGGCTACTCATCTACAGGACCGCACAATCATATTACTGGTGCTCAAACACAACTTGGAGTAGGCCCGAAGCAGGATGAAACACTTCACGCGATCACTACCGCTCTGAGCGGGTATTTCAGGTGGGCGACTGGGTCTACCTACGATTGCAGCCTTACCGCCAAACCACCCTCACCTTGCGCTGGGATTTCAAGTTGGCCCCACGTTTCTATGGGCCCTATCAAATCATAGCGAAGCTCAACACAGTCGCCTACAAGCTCCAATGACCGCCTAACTCCAGAATTCACCCTGTATTCCATGTCTCCCTTCTCAAGTGCAAACTAGGCCACGCCACAGTTCCATCTTCCACCCTTCCATATGTAGGTGACGAGAGCCAACTTCTTCTGGAGCCCGTGGCAATATTGGATAGACACATGGTTAATCGTGGCAACAAGGCAATATCCCAGGTGCCAGTGCAGTGGTCCAGCGCTATTCCGGAGGATGCCACTTGGATCGATTGGCATCAGCTGCAACCTAATTTTCCTCAGTTCAACTCTTGAGACAAGGGTTTCGAAGGGGAGGGGAATGTCAGGATCCCTACCAAGGGGAGGGGCTTAATGGACTTTTCACCACCAAATAGTTTATCTTCTTCCTTCCCGCGCCTTTTTTTCGTAACGGCTTATGTTTCTGTTAGATTGGTCTCGGCTGAAACCACACCTCTATAAAATGGGGGGAAATGTTGTAGTTCAGGCATCGATTAGAAATACAAAATTCGTTTCGGAGGACTCTTCCTTGGAAGGAAGACCACCAATTGTTTGAAATCCCTGGACTCCTAACAGATTTTAGGGTCGAGAGCACGCAAAGTTCAGTAAAATTGTGGCATCGAACAATAACCAAACCGTTAGTAAGAGATTTTTATTTCAGTTCTGAATGTTAGAGACACTAACGTCACGGGTAAGGCTGAACTTATTAGATTTGTTGTTCTTTCGGCAGAGATGATGCTTCTTTCCGAATCGAACCATGCATCACCGGGGGCCATTCTTCAAAGCAAATCAGGTCCTCAGCTAGTTTCAATGCTCATGGGGTAATCGACCAGGCTGTAATGTTTCTCGCCTTCTATCTCTGTAGCACGTTCCTTCACCCTTTCTTTTGCTAGTTGTGATTTATGGAAGGATGTTGATTTCTCACATTACATGTTCGATGTTTTACCTCTAAGGCATTATACTTTAATCAAGAACGGAAGATGATGGCTCTTGTTCTGTCGTTTTCTGGCAACTCCTTTGTCGGATGTCAAACTAGTGCCTGCAAAAATTTTAGTGATGTTTACCCTACATTTTACCTAAAGGTTTTAACTTATTATTTGACGATTCCAATTTACCGCTCTAATTAAGTACTCAGAAACATTTCATTGTGGACGATTTTTGAATCAATGCCAACGAGGCAGTACAGAAGAATGAGTGGGTGTCTAGATTTTTGTGGGAAAGCAAAGGATAAGTTTGAACTGAGTGTCCTTCCTTTTGCCTCAATGGCTCGATGCAGAGGCTCAATTTCTCTACAAGAACCAAGATCAATCCGTTCTTCCACATTAAGGACATCCGAGAGGCATGCCCTTCATTCGCTTGCAGTAGCTGAAAAATTTGGCAACAAAATCCTTGAGAATGATGTGGTATCTTGGACCTCGATGATATCGATGAAGGCACAACAGGGGTTCATCGACCTGGCATTATCTTACTTTTCATGGATGAGGAGACTTGGGATTGAGCCCAATGAGACAACATTTTCTACAACAATTGGAGTATGTTGCCAATTGAGGAGGATTGATAGTGGAATGAGCCTGCACTGTTTGATTTTGAAGAAAGGGTTCTTGACACAACTATTTGTTGCCAGTGGTTTGGTCACCATTTATTCTAAATGTGGTTATGTTGAAGAAGCACGCCAGATATTTGATAAGATGCTCTACAAGGATGCAGTTGCATGGAACTCTATGATTGCTGCATACGCGCAGAATTTCTTAAATTGGGAAGCCATTTGTTTGTTCTGCTTTATGCTACAAAGCAGAAATGATGGGAAACTGTTGGTTAATAATTTTACATTTGCCAGCGTTTTCAGGGCTTGTGCTGGTCTGGGATGCAATAGAATGGGCAAATCAATGCATGGCTGTGCAATTAAATTGGGGTTTAGTTCAGATATTTTTGTTGGCGGATCCATAATTGATATGTATTCAAAGTGTGGTAATTTAGATATGAGCCAGTGTGTCTTTAATCAGATGGGAAAACGAGATCTTGTAGCTTGGAACACTATGATTACTGCTTACTCTCAAAATTATAATGGAGAAGAGGCTATTGCATTATTTTATCAGCTGCAATCGGAAGGCTTTCTTCCTAATGAGACAACATTTTCTTGTGTTCTCAAAGCTTCAGCTACGATGTCAGACATTGCCATTGGCAGATGCTTCCATGCTAAAACACTGAAGTGTGGTTATTCATCAGATGTGTTTGTGGGGACTGCACTTGTTGATATGTATTCAAAATACTTTGCTATGGAAGATGCTGAGAAAGTATTTGGTGTCATGTCAAGGAGTGTTGTATCCTTTAATGCACTAATCACAGGTTACAGTCTGTCTGGGAGGTATGAGGAAGCCTTAAGAGCTTATGTGGGCTTGTGTACTGAAAACATGAGACCTGACTTGTTTACTTTCACAGGACTATTCTCCTCATGCTCTGTATTGGGTGCTTTGCATGAAGGAGCTCAAGTTCATGCTCACTCAATCAAGTTTGGTCTGGATTCACATGTCACTGTTGGGAACTCTCTAATGAACTTCTATGCTAAATGTGGCCTTATGGACAGTGCATTAAAGGCTTTCGAATTTATAACGAAACCAAATTCCATATCCTGGGCGGGAATGATCTCGGGCTTTGCACAAAATGGTGAGGGAGAGAAGGCGTTTGAGTATTTCTGCAAAATGCACAGGTCATCAGAAGAACCAGATGAATTTGCCATCTCAAGCATTCTTGCAACACTTGCCAACTGGGCTGCCATTGAACAAGGAAGGCACTTGCATGGCTACATGATAAAGACAGGGCTTGAGTCCACTGTGTTAGTAGGTACTGCACTGGTTGACATGTACTCTAAAAGTGGGATGGCTGAAGATTCATTTAAGGTGTTCTCTGAGATGCCTGAGAAGAATGTAGTCTCTTGGAATTCAATGATAATTGGATATGCTCAAAATGGGTTCAGTGACAAGGCTCTTCTTCTGTTCCAAGAAATGATGGATGCCGGTGTGATCCCAACATGCGTTACCTTTGTTGGGGTTCTCTCTGCTTGTAGTCATGCAGGTTTAATTGAAGAGGGAAGAAACTATTACAACATGATGGTTTATGACTATGGAATTCTGCCCTCAGTAGAACACTGCACGTGTATGGTCGACCTCCTTGGACGTGCAGGATATCTCAATGAGGCAGAAACATTTCTTCACAAATCTCCATTCCCACAAGAACCTGGGATGTGGAGGACCCTCCTTGCAGCTTGCGGAGTTCACAAAAACTCTGATGTTGGTGTTAGAGCTTCACAGCACTGCTTGTGGTTAGAGCCTCAAGATTCTGCCGCATATGTTATCTTATCTAATATTTATGCATCCAAACAGTTATGGTGTGAGGTCACTAGAATAAGGGATATGATGAAGGATATGGGCGTGGAGAAGGAGCCAGGATGCAGCTGGATCGAGGTCAGGAACCTAGTGCATGTATTTGTCGCAAATGACAGGTCATGCTTTCTGGATGAGGTTTTTGAGACACTAAAAAGTTTGTTCATGCACTCGAAAGTGAATGGTTATGATCTTGACCTTGGGTGATACTATATTCTTTGTGGATCTTTCAGCCTTTCGCATGATCAACTATGTTCGCGTGAATGCTTTTGTCCTATTGATCAGTAAGAGGTAGTAGTAAAAAGAAGAGTTCTAGATTCTGTTTTTAATTTACTGTATAGAACTTCAGCTTGTAACCAAATTAATGAATTTTCTTAATATTTTGGGGAGAAAGAACATATTATTTATCAACATAATGGGAAACGAGCGCAGGCCTCCAAAGTCTGAGGTAAATGTTCTTTCTTCCTAAATCCTAAGAGATTTGGTTCAGCAAATCTGATGGTTGACTTATGGTCAAGTATTTTATTTGTTTTTTGATTATGTATGGGCTCATTTTAATATTTCTTGAGTTCATAATATCATAATTATTTTCAGTATGTATCTGGGTAGTTAGAATCATTGGTTACAACAATTACATGACCATTTTATATGGTAGCCCTAGGTTTTGGGGACAACAGCCTTGACATGTAGTAATATTATTTGCTTTTGACCTCCATGTTGGATATATTGACATTAGATGTGTGTCCATTGGATCCTATTTAACGAGATTGAATAAATTAATTACAATTTAATATTATGTGGTTGTTATAATTGTTCTTTTATGTGCAAGTACCCATCAATACCACTTGTTCACAACTATAGATAGACTTGGGCACATTGCTACATTGTATATTTCCCCAGTAGGGATTGAAAGGGAATAAAGATATGAACACTTTTGTTTGTTGAACATTGATCCATAGAAATTCCTGAATGGTTACCACCAGTTGTGTATGACAATGAGAATCTTTGGTAGTTATTATCAGGGATTAAAGTATTGGTCCATCTCGTATTGTATCGGTTGATACGTCTCGGTATCGGTCGATGTCAAGACGAGAAAGGCCGATACGTCTCTATTTTTTTAAAAAATTAATTGTCTCTACTATATCGGTATGTATCGACCGATACGATACGATACGATACGATATACATATACAGCAGAGACGTCCTTTTGACCCTTTTTTTAATATTTTTTAGCGTATCGGTACATATCGAGACGTCTTAACCCACTTAAAAAAACACATGGCAATGTTCATTCTTAGCAACAGAAACTCAAGACAGGAGTTTCCAGGCGGAAAAAATGCAGGTCCAGCCTTGAGAAAACCCTCAAAATCCATGTTCAAACCCAATTTTTCGAGCAGATTTTCTTAGGGCTTCAATTCCTTAGTAAAAAATGACCCTAAAGGAGCTGGAATCTGAGCATTTGCTGCATCCAACAACCCACATTTGAAATCAAAAGGTGTTCTTGAATGGAAAGGTAGGTTTTTTGAAAAAAACTTTATTTTTTTGTTAAAATCTTTGATTTTTGGTCTTTTTTTTGCTATGATTCAAAGGGAATATGTTAAACTAACAGACATGACTTTGATCCACCCTGGCATTCTTCATGGCAATAGAGTGACTCTACATGTAAGAAATCTCATCTTTTAATCTTTTATAACAATTTTAAAGTGCTGCACTTGTCTGGTTATTTATTATTTACAATTTTTAGTGTATATGCATGATACATGACATAAATTGCTTGTTTATATTGTTTTTTGTGTCCAAAAGTGTATTTTCATGTGTATTTTGATAATTTTCATGCGTTTCTATACCGATCGATACGTATCTCTGATACGATACGATACGTCTCTTAAAATCACCCGACCGATACAATACCCGATACCGATACTTTAAACCTTGGTTATTATCCCTTACCTGAGCTGAGAGACACTTACTGTTACATTTATGTCTTATTGTCTCTACACTTGAGAGAGTCTCATCGTCTTCAAGCTTGGGTTATGGCCATTGGAGAAGGAGCAATCGACAGAGACGTCACCAAGTGCTACATTCCTTTGGAGGAACATACCCTCAGTGTGTTTAATGTAACAATTGCTCCCAGTTGTTCATTTTAATGGCTATATTCATCAAAATTTGTTTGCTAGAATTTTTTGTTGTGTGTTCTTCGTGCGTCGCTTCCACTGCACCTATCAATCCAATGAGACAATCCTAATCAACAATTAATTGTTTCAGCCATTCTAGTTTATTTAAGTAAACACTTCTGTGTCTCAGCAGCAATCTTCATTATCATATTGTTCCCGTTATAAGAAAAGGTTTAATTTCATTATGAAACTTGTCATCTCTATTTTTGAGTGATCATTTTCATGAATATGGTTTCCGAAGGATGGGTTTATTACAGGAGCAAGAGTGTTTCAACATAAGTAGCTCATATTTATGTGTATTGATCGTCTTTCTTCGTTAGGAGAAACTGTTCTTCCTTCAATTGATGGAACAATTCTACTGGTTTGCAGCTGCAAAGCATTTTGAAAGATTGAATATCTTGTGACTGCATGAAATTATTCAACTCTTTCTTTTCCTTGACCTGTTCATACTGTGCTTTAAGCAAGTCTTTGCAAAGTACAACTGTTAAAGACACTACTGAGTGTTAAGTATCATGCAAGTTGGTGGAGATCATCCAAACTGTCTTCTTTGCCTTATCTATACGTGAGTTCTTCCTACCACACTTGTTTTCTTTGTTTTCATTTTAAAACCTATGCTTTACTTGACTCTAATGCTATGCTTGATCTTGTAGGCAATGGGTATAGTGCATGTAGCAATGACCAGGTTGGAGGTTCAATACGAGCTTGGTTATGGAACTCAACTGTCAGTAACCCATAAAATATTTCTTGGGGTTTAACAAGAGTCTGGAGGTCATGAATTTGATTATACACATGCCAGTGGTGGGATTATAAACACTATGGTATGGATCTGACCTGGATTTGTGTGCCATGCTTCTGTTTGTAAGGCATGCATGAAATTATTGTCAGCAGTCAAGACGCATCAGATTAGGATCTTAACATTACTCTTTTTTTGTGATAATAAAAATTTCATTATCAAAAGGATAGAGAGATACAAGGAGGCCCAGAAAGCTGGGGAAAAGCAAAGGCTATACAAGAAACACAACCAAAAAAGGATCAGACCCAAAGCCTCCGATAGGGGGAGGGGGGCTGAAGCAAGGAGAGAGGGAGACCCCAAGAGACATCAATGAGCCTGTTCCTTGGGGTATTAACACACCAAGAGGAGAACATCGAGGCTCACTGTCCAAACCCATGGTCAGACGTACAAAGTATTGGAGAGTTTTTCTCTATTTTTTCCTCTCTTTTTTTAAATTGTTGGGGAAGTCGTTATAGTCGCCGAAATGGAAAATGTTAGGCCTAGAAATTTTGGCAAATAAGGAAGCCTCGGGGCTTGAACTGCCTGAACAGCTTTTACAAAATTATCCGTATTTAGACGTAGTGGTATTTAATCTATGATCTCTTCTTAAATTCCTCTAGTCATTATTTTTTTGTTTTTTGTCATTTCAAGGTTCTTTTAATTTTTAGAGATGGTCTCATCCTTTGGGAAATCAAAGAAAGTAAAGTCATTTTTGTAATGGGTGGAAGCATACTCCAGTCATTATGTAATGAATCGAATGATCAAGGAAGTAACTTTTACATGCTGGGTATGCTCCTTTGGAAGTAAAGTAGTCGGATTCAACAATGGAGAGATTTTAGTTTGTAAACTGACAAAGACCTTATGCTGCTCAAAATGTTCCTATTTGTAAACTCAATCTTTGTTATAAGAAGGACCAAATCCCCATAGTTTCATTGGTCTTATGCAGATGGAAAGGCTAGTCAAATTATATGCTAACAGTGCATCTAGTTCTGTTACTATATTATATTTTTCTAAACGATTTTATGCTTCAGATATGATTTATGGGGATGCTGTGTACTACATTATATTTTGCTAGTTAAAATAGACATTCCACCAAATGGTCTTGCTTCATAAACATAAGTTTTCTCATGACGATTGATTTCATTGCCATCCATCTATTATTTTTACCATTGGTCTTGTTTTCTCAAAATATTTGGATAATTACATCATCAGTGTCGATGGTTAGCCTATCAAGGTTGTCTCAAACAGGGATCCTCTCCAGTTACCATGGGCAGATATTCCTTTTCTTTCTCTTAACTGCTACAAAACTTCTCTCATTAGCTTCCGTAGCGTTTAAACTTAACCTGGTTGGTTTATTAATTAATTAGTTGCTTAAACCAATTCTACGGATAGTCATAACAGCTAGAGAGAAATCTTTCCCTTCCTTTTCTTTGGTGCATATTGAATGATTTAATTGTGAATTACAGGGAACAGGAGTGTTTGTAGATGGCCCAGGTGCAGTAAAGCACATACTGATACGGATAGGCCATCATAGCACTCCATTCACTGTGACTCATGCTATCATTTCATTACTAACAGACTCTGTAACCTACATGTGCTTACCTCAGCTGTCTGTTAATATTCCTTCTTGCCACTTGATGGCTCTGTTCACAACTGTTAATTAATGAAAAGCACTTCTATCATGGTATCAAGAGCCTTTCTACTCTAATGAGTTCTCTGTTTTCTTTCTCTTTTTCGAGCTTTTTTTTTCTTCCAAGCTTCCTTGCTGAACAATGGCGTCTTCTCCAGAGGACTCCAGTTCTGTGTCTGATGTTACCTCATCATCTTCAATAGTTGCTCCGAACGTGTCTCCACAGCTCTCTCTGAAACTAACTTCTATGAATTATATGTTGTGGAGGGCGCAGTTCCTCCCACTTTTGAAAGGATACAGTCTGCTTGGGTACGTTGACGGTACCTTTGTTTGGCCATCTCCAGCGACCTCTGCAACTGCAGATCCTTCGACTACTTCAGCTTCTGTCCTGTGTGATTGACAGGATCAACTGATCCTCAGTTGGATAATTTCCTCTTTATCTGAGGCCGCCATCTTTTGTGTTGTGAGCGCGGCCACCTCTCCTGAAGCCTGGGTTACTCTCGCTCGTGTGTTTGCCCCCATCCTCTCACTCGTGTGTTCTTGATCTGAAAGACTGACTTTCACGGCTACAGTGAGGTACAGATTCTATTACCGATTATCTTCTTCAGATCCGTTCTGCTGCAGACACTTTGCGGAATTTGATCAGCCCTTGAGTGATGAGGATCTGGTTCTTGCAGCACTTCGTGGTTTGGGTTCCGATCACAGAGATTTTGCTACCTCTGTTCGGCTTCGTGCTGAGCCTATTTCCTTTGTTGAACTGACTGGTGGCTTATTGTTGAGTCATGAGAGCTTCTTGAAGACTTCTATTGAAAGCTCATCTATCACCGACTGCCAATGTTACTTCTACTACATCTCAGCATTCGAACAGTTCTTTTGGTTACTCTGGTCCTCGTGGTGCTAGCTGGAATGGTTATCATGGTCGTTTCAACAACTCTCGTGGCTCTCATCGGGGTTATCCCAACCAGAACCATATTAATCAGAATTATCGTGACTCTGGTTCTCGTTCGCAGAATTATGGATCTCAGAATTCTGGAAATCAGAATTATCATCGTCATTTTTATGGCAATCAAGGTTCTGGAAATCAATACTATGCTAATCAGGGGAATCAGAATTATGGCTCCAACTCACCTTCTAGTGATCGATCCACCTCTCCATCATTTACCAATCAGCCATGAACTTGCTGTCAGATCTGTAATACTAATGGCCACATAGCTTCTCATTGCCCGCAGCGTTTTAGTCACGCTTTTCTTTGTATCACTTCTCCCTCCTCTTTCTCTTCATGGTTGTTAGATTCTGGTTCTAATAATCACTTGACTGCAGATTTAACAAATCTTACTCTAAGCACACCTTACAATGGTCCTGATCACGTCATATTCGGAAATGGCCAAGGTTTGCCGATCACTCACTCTGGTTCTTCTACCTTTGTTACTCCCAACTGTTCCTTTAATGTCTCAAATGTTCTTTGTGTTCCCAACATTCATAAGAATTTAACTTCTGTGCACAAGTTTGCTTTGGAAAATGATGTTTTTTTGAATTCCATTCTTCTTACTTTCTGATTAAGGACTGGCAGACGGCGAAGATTTTATACAAAGGCCCGAGTGACAACAGGTTGTATCCTCTTACATTTTCTTCATCTCCTAATCAGTCGGTAGCTTTGGCAGCAACTCGTTCTCCGGCCATTGCTTGGCACAATCGCCTTGGTCATCCCTGCTATAGAACAGTATGCATTCTTCTTCAGAAGCTTAGTGTTTCAGCTTCTACTAAGCACATTTCTCTTTGTGATGCTTGTCAGAGGTCTAAGAGCCATCATTTACCTTTTGAATCTTCTCCTTCAATTAGTTCTGCTCCTTTAGAACTATTGCACTGTGACGTTTGGGGTGCTGCCCTTGTAACATCTCTGGATAACTACAAATACTATGTTCTTTTCTTAGATGATTACAGTAAATACTCATGGATTTTTCCTATTTCTTTGAAGTCTGATGTGCTTTTTATCTTTGTCTCCTTTAAATCTCTTGTGGAAAATTATTTTCTGTGCAAAATTAAGTCATTGCAAACTGATGAAGGGGGTGAATTTCAAAAATTGAATTCTTTTCTTCGCCAACATGGGATCACTCATAGACTTTCATGTCCTAATACACAAGCCCAAAATGGCGCTGCCGATCGCAAACACCAGTACATTATAGAAACCAGTTTTGCCTTACTGTTTCACTTTCATTTACCATCACATTTCTGGTCTTATGCCTTTCAAACTGCCGTATATTTGATTAACCGCTTACCATCTCCTTTGATAGGAAATATGAGTCCAATACAGCATCTATTTCATACTCCTCCGGATTACTCTTTTTACGCACCTTTGGATGTTTGTGCTACCCTTGTTTATGTCCTTATTCCTGTCACAAACTTGATCAACGCTCAAAGCCATGTATTTTCCTCGGATATTCTTACTCATAAAGGGTATAAGTGTTTTGATGCCACTGCTAATAAAGTTTATATCTCCAGGCATGTTTCATTTGATGAAGCAGTTTTTCCATACTCCTCTCTTCCATCATCTGCTTCATTACATACTCCTGAGATTCTTCTTGGCATACTCAACCTCCACCTGTAATCTTCCGCTGCTCCTGTGACTCACGTTCTCATTCTCTTGTGGACCACAATGTAAATCCATCACCTACTGCCCTAACTGAAACTTCTCTTCCTCCAGTTTCTTATCCCCGAGAACTTGGTTCTGGTTCTATATCTACTGCAGAGACACCAATCCAGCTGATCCAGTATCTGCTGCTCCATTGTCTTCACCCGCCAATCTCCCTGCTTTACCTACCACACATACCCGCACTCTTGACTCATCCAATGCATACATGCTCTCGAACTGTTTCTTTGCGACCCCCTGCTCAACTCAATCTCACTGCTACACGGTATCCTATTGTTGACACTTTGGAGCCAACCTGCTACACGCAGGCTTTGAAATCAGAACCATGACGTGTTGCGATGCAGGAAGAATTCAATGCTCTTTTATGGAATGGAACGTGGGTTCATGTTCCTTATTCCTCCACTATGAATGTCATCCATCTCATGGCTTTCAGTCCTCAAAAACAGGTTCGTCCTTGTTCATATATTGCTTGGGTGATATCACAATCTACTTTCTCATTTACGTTGATGATCTTCTGGTCACTGGGAACAACATGGCAGCTATTTGTTCTCTCATTCAAGCTCTGTCCAAGTTGTTTGCCATAAAAGACCTCAGTGATCTTCACTATTTTCTTGGCATTGCTGTAACCTCTGTTAATGGTGGTTTATTTCTTAGTCAGAGGAATTACATTGCTGACTTACTAAATACTTCTCATATGGCTGGTGCCAAGCCAATCTCGACTCCAATCTCATCTATACCAGGCACAGCAACATCTGGTGTTCCACTACACGATGGTACTGAGTATAGGAAGGTTGTCGCTGCTCTTCAGTATCTAAACATGACCAGACCTGATATTTGCTTTGAGGTGAACCGTGTGGCACAATTTATGTACTCTCCGACGGATGTACACTGGTCAGCAGTGAAGCGCATATTATGCTATTCAGGTTTTGATATGTTTCTTGATGCTCATCTGGTATCCTAGTCTTCCCGCAACCAGCGGACTGTCTCTTGCTCTTCCAAAGAAGCGGAGTATCGTGCTGTTGCTGCTGCTATAGAACTCATCTGGCTTCGTTCTCTTCTTCATGAAGTAGGAGTATTTTTACCACCACCTCCTACTATTTGGTGTGATATGTAGGAGTGACCTACTTGACAGCTAATCTGATTTTTCATTCACGAACAAAGCATATCGAAATCGCTTTCCACTTCGTTCATGATATGGTTGCTTCCCGGAAATTGATTGTTTGATTTCTCTCTACAATTGGTCAAGTAGCAGATATATTTACCAAAGGCCTATCTCGTCTTTGTTATCACTTTCTATGGACCAAGCTCACTGTTGCTTCACCCCCGCTGAGCTTGCGGGGGCCTGATATGGATAGGCCATCATAGCATTTCATACACTGTGACTCATGCTATCATTTCATTTCTAACAAACTCTGTAACCTGCATGTGCTTACCTAGCTCTGTTAATATTCCTTCTTCCACTTGATGGCTCTATATATATGTAACTCTGTTCACAAATGTTAATAAATGAAAAGCATTTCTATCACATACAAGCTGGTGCTAAGAAGGTTATTTAACAGCTCCAGCCAAAGAAATATGAAATTAACCAGTGTTAAGCTCCCTGACTATACTATTTGATTTCATCATTTGTGAATGAGGAAATATTATACATTCAAACCTCGGGGGGGGGGGGGGGGGAGAGGGGGGATGCAGGTGCACATGTTTTTTGCTGCACCTGACAACGGGATCCATAAAGCTCAACTTCAGTGGCTGTATGATAAGGGGATTTTGGGCTTTTGTGTAGGTGACACCCTTAGAAACTTCCATGTTATAGAATTCTTGAATATTTTGGGCCAGTGGGTAAGGAAACTTTGTTTTGGCTGAGTTTAGGTCCATTTTCTTGACTTGTGTTCATTAGCATTGAAGGAATTTAGCAGCTTTTTGTGTGTGTGACACTGGCTATGTCATGAATTTTCATGAGGCCTTGTGACTTGTGTTCATTAGCATTGAATTTTCTTTGATCTTTGAATTTCCATATATAAAAAATTAATTCAAAAGAAGGTTCCATTCTTATCCTTGCATCTCAGAAACAGTTATTTTGACTTGGTTCCATGACTGAAGCAATTAAGTGTGAGAGAGAACGTAATGCAAGGTTTCTATCCCCTTTTGGATAATCAGCAGTCACTGTTGCTGCAGCAGTAAATGTTATCTGCTCAATGGAGGTCAATGAACATTTAGACAATGTGGCTGGTTTGTATGCATGAAATAATCATCTTGCTTGTTAATGTGATTCCTAGCATTAATTTCTGGCTGTGGACATATCTTGTGATTCAACTCCAGTTACATTCACTGACTGTTCAGCGACTTACTGTGGCAGTTGTATTGGCTTAAGGCTTTGAAAAGCCAAATAAGCAGTGAAGATATTCTATTAGGATATGGAGATGGAATGGCTATACCATTCAGCTATTTCATTTCACAATGTTTCATGAAATTGATTTATGGTGTCTGCATCTTAAGTCCATTTGTCTCTTAACTTAGAGATGGCTTATTAAGTCTCTAACAGGTTCAGAGTATTCTATGTCATTTGTAAGTGCTCAATCTTAGGATAAGTATTCAGTTTGTGTGACTGTGAATGATATTATTGGTTCTCTTGGACACTCTGCACCTGCATTTTACTGTTATTGGTTAATGTGTTTTTAATAGCATGTGTTTTCTAGACATATTGTCCTGCTAAGGAATCTAGATAGCCAGGAATCCTATATCTCTGCTGCATGTTAGCCAAATTACCCTCCAAAAATAATCCATTTGCTGAGCAATTTTTCTGGTGAAGGATAAGAATAAATTCTCATCAGAAAAAAAAAAGGATAAATAAATAATCAGGAGGATAAAACTCTTTGGGATGTCTATGAATAGTATATCCTATATAGACTACATCATAAATCTCGGTAAAGAGTTATAGAGATCTTAAAGAGTTATTGACTTAGCTGATGTATGTGAAGCTACACATAGGAAGGATGTGAGTCACACTTTTCCAAATCCAAGATTCATTTTTGGCCCGAACCCGTCCTGGCCCGAACAGGGCCTAAGATACCTGACCCTGAGGGTGGGTCAGGGTTGGAAATTTCTAGCCCTGAGTCAGGGTCGTGTTGGTATATATATAAACTTTAAATGTCACACATATTTTTTTATATAATATATTATATATGAAGATAATAAGTGATAATATATTTTATTATAGTATTATTTTATATAAAATTGATAATTTTCTCCCCAACCTAGCCCAACTCAGTCCAATCCAAGCATCTCTCCCTTCTGCCACTCTATGATTACGGCCAATTAGGCTGGTCAGCCTTGGCCCGACGCTGAAGGCGGGTTAGGGTTGGGCCGGCCGCCAAACTTGGGCCCAGCTAAGCTAAGGGGACTCAAGATTGGGCTAGGGTTTTAAAAAGCTTGACCCAACCAGACCCTTGCAGCCCTAGGTCAGGGTCTAAAATCGAACTAATTTCAACTCTTAAGAATTCGAACTCATAAAGAATCAATTGAGTGCAATATACGCCACGCTAGCTTAATCAATAAAGAATAATTATGAACTAAGTGTGTACGGAATCCCAAGCCCCTAATTCTTTTTGGAGTACTAATGAAACCTACGAAACAGTCATAAATTTTCTTTCCTCCACTTTCTTTCCAACCCAAAAAGCAGAGCCAACAACATCCAATTGCTTCCAATATCATACAAGAAAAAAGAAAACATAACATTAAATACGTAACACAGATTTAATCAAAACTGTCCTCTCAACTTGTGATAAAAACAGGATTTTCCAAGATGCTAATCTATTTTTGACTCTATTCACAGCAAAAGAAAAACAACTAACCATAGATTCTGGAATAAAAATGGGAGTACCCGATCTGCTTGACACAGATCTAGATCTATCTAAATCCCGAGATCAACCTTTGTTAGGTATTTGATTGATACATAAAAAATTCCAGAGTTGATGAAATGTGTTAATTCAAGCTCTATAACCTATCTCATACTAGGCTGGTCCAATCTAGTGTCCATACACTAGATGAAGCCTTGTTAAGCACATAACAACCTCAGTTGATTCTGATTCACCAATCCTATTTCGATTTTAAAAATCCTGTAGCATTTACTAGCACAATTAAAGGGACCTACGTCTAGTTGCTTCATACATTTTGTGTCATATGGGCTGATCATTTGGTCTTTCTGATCGTGGCAGTTGGGGGAATCTTTTCTATAAGACTATAAGCCACTTGAGTTCAGTTCCTCTGGTGCACGTACGTGTGAGAGGCAACCACATGTTTCAATTTTGTTATTTACAAGGAAAAGAGGGGGATTTATGAAAACAAAAGAGACATGTGGTTGCCTCTCAAATGTTCATTCACTAGCATGTATGTGTAGATGATCCATTCCCAAGCGACTTTTAACTTAAAATTAAATGAGTTCAATTCCTTTGCACGAATGTTCACCTTTTTGTACATGTTAGATGCAAGTATGTCTGCTTACCAAAAAAAAAAAGAAAAAAAGATGCAAGTACGTAAGTCTCTTTTGCTTCCATAAATACCCTACTTCATCCTGTAAATGGCAGTAAGTGGGACATGTGTTGGCGTCTAATACTTACATGCAAATGAAGGTAAAGGACCTATTTAGCGCCCAATCTCAACCATAGTTTGAGGAATTAGTATTGGATTGGTCGATTCGTATCGATATCGGTGGAGATCGATACCAATTCCTGATCGATCCCGTATCATTGAATACGTACAAACAAAGGTAAAAATGTAAAAAAAATCAAGTTTTATGAAGAAAACATGACCGATCCAAATTGGTATTGAAACGGTAGATACCGATACTGATACAGATACCGAACTAAAACCCTGATCTCAATCCAATGGGCAATCCTAGGTGGCCCTTTCTACCTTATTTTCTATGAGAAAAAATTGGTTTTTTTCCATTTCAATTAATTTCTACCATAATTGTTTAAGAAATGACTCAGATTGTTTGAAAAAAATGACATTATTTAGAAAAAAAAATGAACTTTACATTTCAATTAATTTCTACTTGATTGTCTAAGATATGTATGTACATGTAAAAAAAATAACAAACAAACGGGCCATTAGATGTGTTAATCATCAAACAGGAGGCTTCCATGGTTATCAATTAAGCATCAACGTCGTCGTCGTCGTCCTCGCTAACATACGCCGCCAGGTTCAGATACCTATCCTGCTCTTCGGTGTCCCTCCACCTTTCCCTGCAAATTACGCAGGTGGCAATACTCCTCCTCCTGATCCTCTTCCATTTCTTCAAGCATTCTTCGTGCAATGAGTTCCGACACGAACCACAAGCCGCTACCCTATCTTCCTTCCTCATCTCTTCCAGACAAATTGGACACGTGGCACCTTCTTCCACCTCAGCCTCTCGTGAGAGAACCCCACTTGATGTTGACTGAGCCATGAGCTGATGATACCTCTCACGAACGCGAACTCCAGCCAACGAGTCAGGTGAGGTGGGTGAAACAAGTAGGTTGCTGAGTTGGCACGGCCTGAGGGTTGTCGCTTGGAGACACGTGTCGTCAAGGGATACGCAGAGGACACGTAGATAGACAAAGAGGATGTGTTTGCAAGGGATTGTACGGTCGGGACAGGTACAGAAAGGGGTGGTGGACAGGGTAACGGTGTAGACATTGCCGGAGGCTCCGAGGACGAAGAAATTGGGGTCTGAACGGTGGAGGAGTCGAAGGCGGTGGAAGGCTCGGACGATCCGATTCGCGATGGGCTGTTCGAAGGGCTTGAATTGGAAGACCGAGTAATAATCTGGTGGTGGTGGATTTGAATTGGAGGGGACTGAATTAGAATCATCCATCCTCATCTGTGTCTTTGTGTTTGTGTTTGTGAGAGAGCAAAATATACTAACGGTAATGAGAATAAGAGATACGTTTAAGTTATTTAGAGAGGAGAGAAACTTCATACTTGATTTTTTGATTGGTTGCTTTTTGTAGGGGAATTTGTCTTTGGGGAATTGGGATAAGTTTGAGTAGCTTTGAGGGTACGTTAGCGATGGTCCTTGGAAATGGGAAAACGTGGCCTTATTGTCCGAGGTATTCACAACCTTGACGCCTGTGTGGTGGTGTGCCGTGTCCAGGGAGATCAAACCAAAAAAAAAAAACAAATAATAACCAGGATTCCTAGAATAGGGATTGTGAGGAATCCGGATCAGCTATCCATGGGGACGGAAGGGGACTGATCTGAACCCTGCCTTGTGCGTGTGAGACCCACATCCTATGGAGGGGTCAGATCTATCCCCACCCGTCCCCATGTGGATAGCAGATCTGAACTCGATTGTGAGAACATTGCTTGATTAATTGATTGTTTTTCTAAGGTGAATTTGTGCTTAGGGAATTGGGATTTCATTGATCAGTAGAGTTAGTTGAGTGCACGGTAGGGATAGCAATTGGAAGTGGGAACCGTGCCTTGAGAGGCCGAGGTATTCTAAAGCTTGACGTTTGTGTGGTGTGTGGTGTGTCATGTGCAAATAGGAGGAGAAGACTAAAATCCATCTATCCATCGTTGATTGGTTAATTGTTTAGTTGTAAGAGAATTTGTTTAATTGATTAATTGTCACATGGGTAAAGTAGAGATAATTAGGCTTTTATAATCTGAATAGAAAAACAGTATTTGGGTCACATGGATAAATGGAGAGGTACGTCGGAAGACTCTTTCTGATCTCTTCAGATTTCTCATACGTGCTCTTCTTTCATGACGGGAATTCTTAGCATTCGGGATAGAGTTATCATGCATGTTCAACACAACCCTGATCCTCTATTGTCGAGCTGCCCAGCAGGATCGATCCTACCGTCAAGACATAGCGGGAGATAGTAAATTACCGCTTTACCCCAGCCCGAGCGTCTTGCTCGAATGGGATGAAACAGGGATTCCACTGGTTCTGAAATCAAGGATTAAAGATGTTGATGATAGCAAGGCGCCAATAGTAAGCGTGACTTGCACTGGGTAATGGCCCTTTTTATTAACTGCTGGATGCACTTGTGATGAATCACTATCATTGGGGGCATTCTTGCATGGTTTAGCTTGAATTGGTTCACTCAACTGGTCCAGATGGGACATAAGAGACACTAACACAGTAGCTACAAAGTTCAGCCGGGCTCCTATTCTAGCAACAAATTCTAATTGCCAATTCTCCTCTGTTTTCAATCTCTGGAAAGGGCAGACCAGGCCTATCCTCTCTCTCATGTACATTGACCATCTCTCTCTCTCTCTACATAACATCTCAGTTTGACAAACATATCTGTTTCCAGCCTCATGGCCAGATAACGAGGGCTATGGGGGCCCACTTGGGAGGGTTATGTAGAACATCTCAACCAAGAAGGAGGAATATGGCGGCACTCGTGAGAGTTATGTAGAACTCGATGCTATGCTCCACCATTTATTGTGCTTTAACAGTATCCTCCTTCAAAATTTTAAATTTTCTAAGGGAGAGGCTTCTTTGAGCAAGCGGCATAAAAGAGTAGACCAATGAGGTGCGGCAAAATGGTATTCTTTATTGGAGCGCAACAAAGTCATTTTAAATGAGGAGGAGAGAGATAGACATGGAAGTGTTAGCATACCCTACCCTAGCAGCTCAGAGAACCTTTTCGCATTGTCCACCTAGAAATACACCAGACTAAATTTTGCAAAAGAAGATTATCTTTGACGCGATTGTCCTTTCTACTGTCTCTCTAATTCGATGTGAGTGTCCATTCTGTTATCTCTTAGAGGAGAACTTTTCTTTCTCTCCAACCATGTTTTAATGGATAGGAATATGGATGCACTCAATGTGATTCAGGGTAGCATTGTATAGTGAATCATAATTGACCTACATCAGATTAAATTTTATGATTGAATACAAGTGTAAACAGGTGAACTGAAACTGCAATTTATAAATGTTCGATGTTGGAAGTTTCAGATAACAGATAATGAGAATTCTACTATCTTTGTTTCTGTGGGGATAGTGGATGTCACTCCTCATCATGCAACTTCTCCAATTTAAGATCTCTTATGTGAAGAAAAAGGACCCAAAATTCTTTTATCTGTATCAGTATACTGGAAAAGTTCAAAAAGGAGCTGAAAGGGGCTCCCTAAGTTTAGATTTCTCAGGGGATTCGATGAAGTTGATAGAACTGCAAGAGCATTCACATGATCTTTCAATGGCTAGAACACGCCCTCTGCCATCTACAATGGTTTGAAGTTTCTTTCTTTTTTTGACCATCTCTTCCCTCCTGTTTATTGGGACTACTGGTCTGAGTCCCTGTATAACCAATTTGTAATCAGTTCACCAAAGCTAAAATTTTCAACTAAGATATTGCCTTCAGAATATTATATTAGCAATAGAGAATACCTCAATGAACACATTTGAAGCCTTGTGAAGCTTCGTTTTTTGAACTATATCTGCCGCTGCTTCCTGCTTCAAAAAGGCTAATCAACTTTCAGTAACAGTAAGTACTTATGGCAGCTAGGAGTTAAAAATTTGCAATCAGCCTTAAGTTACATACCAAGATTCTGTATTCAGTGATGCAGAGGAGTTTAAATTATATTCTCTTAATTGTATAAAGATATAATGCTTATATTGTTATTAGGCCACCCATTCTGTACCATACTGTCCTGTTTGCAATTTTTTTTTTGAGACCTCGGCCGGAGCCTACAACAACAACATCATAGCCTTATCCCAACTTAATGGGGCAGGCTACATGGATCCTAGAAGAGTCAGCAAAATAATAATAAAGAAGAGGGGGGGGGGGGGGAATACAACATCGACACAAACTCTGGGGCATCGTCCCTTCTTAGCTATGAACTGCTTCTTAACTACCCAATATTCCGCTCTAGGTCTTGAGATGGGGTGAAAAACAACAATAGCATCACATCATATTATGGTCCAGCTAAATGGGTTCGACCACATGGATCTTTGCTCTCCAATCAGCTCTATTTAAGGTCATACCAGGAACAAGGCCTAAGCTAAGCATGTACTTCTTTACCATTTCTCCTATGGATCTTCCTGAGCCTAACAGTTATTTTATTTTTCGTGGGGGATGGGGGGGGGGGGGAAGTGAAGATCAGTTCTTTAGATATAGTTTCTGTGACAACTTCAATTGCAGAGGTTTGCTCATTATAAAGTGAAAAGAAGCAAAATTCAAGTAAAAATCTATTGAAGGAAATCAAGCAATAATAGTTAAAAAGCATTGGAGACTATTGGTCATGGTGTGTTAAAGGATGACAAAAGTTTACCATGGCATTGTTGAGTTGTCCTTGATTCAAGGTCCTGGGCTCCATTTCAATGGAGCAAGAAAGATAAGCCATGAAATCATCAGAAATTGCAGACTAACAATGCAAGATGGATTCTTTCCCTTTCTTTGTATTTCATTAGATTGTCATCGTTTCTTAATATTTATAGACTTGTGAATCCTGTTATGATCATTCAGTTTCATTGAAAATAATGTGAGGTCAGGGTTTGAGAGCAAAGCAAAATCTTTGTTTTCTGTCATTGAGTTCTCGTGTGTGTTTCTGTACCTTCTGCCCCTTCTCAAAGCCCCCTTCACGGATTCTCTAAAACTGATTATTACAAGTTTATGTGTGGTTGACACTTTGGTGGTTCTGATGATTCCTAACTTCTTGCTACATATTTTGGGGGTGTAGAATCCGTCTCTAGGGTGTGGGACCCACATCCCATGGAGGAGTCAGATCTGTCACACCCGTCCCCATGTGGGTAGCTGATCCGGATTTGCATCATAATTCATACAACACTTGAGGCTGGAATTGCTTTGACCATCTAGTAAACGGATGTTGCAGTAGACCGGCATCTCTCGGGGCCCGCCGCCACCTTACGTGGTGCTGTTTAGTACCATATATTTGGTCTTGTAAAAGAGTGGTGGAAGATTGCTACAGGTTGGAAAATCATAGTAATTTTGCATTTAATAAGAGAACCTTCCATTACAATAATGAAAAATAAAAGAGGGGGAGGGGGGTGTTAATTGGGTAACCTTGACTTAGTCCTCTCAAGGGATGCCGAGATCACAGCATCCACCATTAAAGCGTAGTAATTCCATAACACCTCTTAAGAACCCCATTCTACTCTATCATACGCCTTTGACATGTTCATCTTTGTTGCCATATTTGCTTTTCTACCTTTTTCATTCTTTTTCAGCCTTATCTTTTTCATCCTTATATAGTTTGTGCCTTCAACGAATGCTGTCTAATATGGATCCTTATCCCCTGTAATTCCCTGCCCGGTCCAATTCCCTAGTGCCCCTAACAGGGGGGTGCAATGACCATTCCACCCCTACCCAGGTGGAATCCATCCCCCTCTTATTACAGGCACTAGGGAATTGGACCAGGCAGGGAACTGCCGGGTATAATTTTCCGTTTGACAATATCTTTGACATAAACTTCTATACTACATTACAAAGGCATATTGGTCTGTAAGCATAAGTTGATGGTACAACTCCTATTTTCAGACTTAGGACAATCAAGGGGCAGATAGAGATCACTGAACAAGGTTTGAACAAGGTTGTCTATATCACAGTCAAGAAGGATGCCAGAATCTATGATAGAAAACTGGTTGCAAACCTATCAAGGTCTGGAGTCTTGTGTGGTGAGTGTAGTAGATCAAAGATAACAAGGGAATGAGGGTAATCAGTAATGGTCCCTATTGTCAAATATATATATTTTTTAATTTTGTTTTTTCAAGTTTTGAATTTTTTTAAAGGTTCAATTGAGTGGGGCTACAAATTCTATTTTGGTTGAGGTCCAAGCCATTGTCTTCCATCTTTGATTTAGCATCTTAAATGGTTTTCATTTGGAGGTTAAAGATATATAGTTCCACCCTTGCTTATCAATGAGGTCTCTTCACATCAAAGAGGATTGGATAATTTCTTGTATCAGGAGAGTTATGGTGTTTGCTTAAGAAAAAATCCTCTGCAATGCCCTAATCTTGCGGTGCAGATTAGGGCACTGCAGTGTGGCCCTAAGAGCTTGACATGTGGAAGAAGCTTCATCCAACGGTGCGAGCTTGATGCGAGACATTTTTTTCCTTTTCTTTCTTCTCGAGCTCGGTACCAGTGGATGTCACATCTTCCATATGTCGAGCTCTCAGGGCTGCACCATAGTGCACCGCCAGATGCCCACACTGCAGAGGATTTTAACCCGTTTGCTTACTCTTGTGTATCTCATTGGCTTGGAAGCATTGACAAGCAATTTTAATAAATATACTATTAGGTAGGGGTGGGGTTCCTTTCATGGTCCTCACGAGTCAAAACTTTATCTACCATTGTCATGTGTCATATATAGCCTGTGTATATAGACATAATATGTGCCACAGAGGAGAAGGGGTTTCGTGGGTTACAAACCATAACACCCACACATCAAATGAGGAGAAAGGATTGTAGGAGGCGTGTATAAGACGATCCCCTTTTTCCTAAAATTGAGAGGTAAAATAAAAGATCATGAAAGTTTCTTGGGTCCTCTAAAAGAGTGTTTGTAAAGGATCATTGGACCGGGAAATTAGATCAGGGTCTTATAGGTCTAGACCATCCACCTCAAAAGTCCATGGTCCATTAGTATATATTACTCTTACTCTAGAGTCAAAGTTGAACCCTATAGAGACCTCACATCAAAAACTTGAATCAAACGTCAAGGCCCATGAGATCTATCTTGGAACCCTAGGGTCACCCATATAATGTTTGTTTTTTTGGTAACTAAAATTTCATTCAAATAAAAAGCATGAAATACACAAGGTTTGGGTAAGATGTATTCAAAACCAAGGAGTGGGAAATGATCAATCTATCGTACATGCAATTGACAGGGTCTCCTAGGCTAGGGTATGGGCACGCCCAACAGTAACCCTAGAGAAAAAGTTATAAACACAGCAACCAACACCACTCAATACATGACACATGTTCTTGTGAGTATAGTACTAAATCTTGTTTCGTTTCGGTGTTTCGGTCTGACCAAAATTTTCGAGATACCAAAATTTCGTCGAAATATGGTATTTTTTCTGTGGGTGTAAAATGCCAAAAATGATCGAGATTTTCAAAACGAGATGACCGAAATTTTTGAAATTTCGCCGAAATATTCGAAATATTGCATTTTTCAATTTGTTGTTGCATTCGTTTTGACTCGACTGAGATACTTGAAATCTCGACTGAGACGAAACGAGTTTTAGTACTATGCTTGTGAGGAGGGATAGACATGGCAGATAGAGCCATGTGAATACCTAACAAGTTGACCCACAGACTGTATGGTCCCCACTTTCCCCGATGCCAGCCTAGTAAACAGAACCTAAAGTATTACCCACATAGACTATATGGTCCCCACTTTCCCTGATGCCAGCCTGGTAAACAGAACCTATCGTATTCCGGTCAATTGTCGATTGTGGAGTTGGAGAGCCAGTTGTAGGTGGCGGATTATTTGAGCAGAACCGGCATGAGCCCAGAAGCCTCCCAACTCCAGTGTTCGGTGTTGATCCTCTCAACAGTGAAGGGGTCGACCACTAAGATACCCTTATTGTAGGCGTTGATGACGCGAAAGCCACTACGATTGACGGTGAGGTCCTGGCTCCCGCCTACTTTCGAGCTAGGATCTCATTCTCGTACGGGAATTATGAGAATGGGTGTGAGCTACCTAGATAGCATCCACCATTTGGGGTCTCGTTGCGAGAATGGGATCCTAGCTCAAAAGACTGACCCCTTAAATGGGAAAAAAAAAAAGCCAAGGAAAAATGGGAGTGTGGCATACAGCAGCACTCCTGATAGAGTTCTTTTTCCTAAAAATTAAAGGGTTTTTATAAATACCCCCCTCAAAATGCCCATTTGTCCAAATGCACCCTTATAATTTTACAATTTACATGTGCCCCTTACTTTCAAAACATTGTAACACTTTAGTCCAATCTGTTAGTCTAGGACATTAAACGTTAGTTTCAGGGAATCTAATGACCAAAATGCCCTTGTGACAAAAACCACCAAAAGTAAAGAGTTAAGTGATCAAATCGCCCTCATCTTCCCCAAATCGTTTAGAGTTTGAAACTAAAGATCAAACCCTAAACCATTTGGGGAAGATGAACCCTAAAATCAAACATTGGGGTGTGAATTTCTTGGATATCTCTGTGGTGCACATCATAAAGAATTTGATCTTTCTTATCAAGATTTGTAGCAGTTGGTTTCGAACAGATTGTTACTAGTGTCATCACAAATCAATCTCTTCGTTATCTCAGATTTCGTTTCCTTTGGCTTTTCCTTTAATAATGTGATGGGTTGCATAAATTCAACGGGGTGTATATTCATAATTTGCTTAAGAAGAAATTTCATGGACCTATATATTGATTGGGAAAAAGATCTTTGTCTGGGAGTGTGGCTTACGTCATCACCCCCGTGAGTCTATCTTTCTCCTCTTTATGTGAAAAGATATCTATGCCCCCTTGTTTTAAGGAGGAGAGAAATAGACACATGGGAGTGCTGGCGTAGGCCACACTCCCGTACAGAAAACTGCTTCCCTGATTGGGAAAAACCGAAAAAAATATCTGTCTAGGAGTGTGGATTTCCCACTGAAACAACTTTTCCCGTACTGGAGGAAAAGATTTTGTTCTCCTACTATACCCTAGAAGCTGGCCGATGTTGGAAATGCTTGGAATGTTCTTCACTTCATTTCCCTCGGTTGTGGGTGAAGTGGTTGAACATGTGTTTTATAAAGACGCCATTGAAAATGCAATCTTGCGCAGTTGGTTTGTTTTTGAATGTTTACATCTCTGGGCCTTTGGCCTTGACTTGAAAACCATATCCTCCCATTAATCCAGCTTTTGTCATTGTGTATTTAATCTGATTATAGCTTATCACACCTTCAATATTCTGATTAAAAATCAGTTGCATTTGTTCCATTTGGTAAAGACCGGAACAAACTCTATTTGGGGAAGATGAGGGCAATTTGATCACTGTATTCTTTAATTTTGGTTGGTTTTTATCATAAGGGCATAACGGATTGGACCAAAGTGTTACAGTGTTTTGAAAGTGGAGGGAGTTTACAATTTGAAAAGTTGTAGAGGTGCATTTGGATAAATGGGCATTTTCAGGGGGTGTTTGTATAGTTCGTTTGGATATTACAAAGAAGAGCAAATTACATGCACCCCCTTTAGTTTGAAACAATAATAAAACACCCCCTCTAGTTTCACTTTTATAAATAACCCTCTAATGGTTCACGGTGTTAGTAAACTATTAGTTTTGAAACTAAAAAGACCATTTTACCCTTTTAGTTCAGTGACCTATTTTAAATTCCCCATTTTACCTTTATTTACCTTCTTCTCCAACAACCGAGAAATTCCTAAATCGATTTATGGTTTTGCCCTTGTAAAGCTCCAGCTCTGACGAAGGTAGCCATAGCTTCCGTCTGGCATCATGATTCTCCACCTCCATGAAATGGGTTTGCTTGTCGACGAAATCGGAGAGGATCGTCGTCCCCTGCACTGCTGATGACTGGAGCGATGGAAAAGATGAATGATGTGAAGAAGGGGAGAAGGCAGACTATAGTGGCCTGGTGTTTGCCTTTGGGCCTGACCACATGGGTCCTTCCAAATTCGAATGCCCTTCTTGCAGTCCTACTACCTGAAACTTTGCCTCAATTGAGTTAATCACAGTGAGCACAAATGGACCAAGGACGGAGAAGAACAAAATATATCATCAAAGAGACAGAGTCACCATTCGTCCATCTCTGTTACGAATACACTCTGCGAACAACATTCAGATGAAGAAAAAGGCATTAAAAAAAAAAGGGAAAAGAAAAACAATTAAGAAAGCATGAAAGGTCACCCATTTCAAGGACAAACCACACTTAAATACAAAATCCAGATGAATATTGATAAGGCATAAAACACCACACCAATCAGAAGCTGCCACATAGCCGAACCGAGCTCGGCAGAAGATCGGGCCGACCCGATCTTCGACGAACCTTACTGCTTGGCCGAGCTCGTTGGACACATCCAAGTCAACCGGACGCTGAGCCGAACTCGTACGGGTCGGACGAGGCCGACCTGGTAGGCCGAGCTCTTCGGCCGATCTCTGGCCGCACGGCACGGTAGACCAGTACCAACCCAAAGATCCCCCATCGCGGCTGAGCAACACGCCCGCTGACCCCACGGTCCGAGCCTACGCAGGTCGGTCTTGATTGGAACACTATAGCGCGGCCAAGCTCACACAACTAGTGATGATCCTCAGGTCATACAGGCCGGGGCCGAGCTCCTAAGCCGAGCTATGAGGCCGACCTCCCAGGCCGAGCCCTCCTCCACAGAAGCTACCATAACTTCCCACCAGGGATCGCGGGGCCACGTCAGCACATCCTGGGAATCAAGGGATAAGGATCGAGCCACGATCCCGGCGCAATGCGAAATCATATTTTACATGGACTCTTACCTTAATAAGAGCCCGACCCCGAAAATAGCTCTCCACTCCGCTCTATGCGAGAGAGCCTTCCAAAAGAAGGACTCCTACCATACCAGGACTCTCCCAACCGCCTCATCTCATCTTCACTCTATAAATACCCAGGTATGGAGCACCATTCATCATCTGGTTTTGACTAGCTGTTACGCTATTGCACTGGTGATCTAACTTGAGCATCGGAGAGTCCTAGGCCAGAGCCACACCGGCTCTCTTGTGCTCATCACTTGGTCTTTGCAGGCTCATCTGTGGGCGAACCAAGCATCAGAGGTTTCCACACGCAACAGATATATTGACAAACCCGCCTATTGTAGCAATGATTGAGAAGAAGTCTTGCAATGAAGAAAAAGCCCAAATTGCAATCTCAATTTATAACTAGCTGGGCAGTTGAAAAAAGAGAATAATATCCATGAATCTGCATCAACCAAGCGCCGAAACGGCCTCCAAATGCCTTGGTTGCAAGGCCAGTGAAGCTCACCTCATGAACCCCATCTTCTTCCATGGCTGGAAAGCTAAGCTCTGCAACAAGGAGTACGGAGGAAATTACATAGACCCCATGAGAGAAGGATTGTAATGGTTGAAGGAAGTGGACCTGATCTAATGGTTGCAGAGGGCAAGCCTAGTAGCATACCAGGCCCGACAGCAGTGCCTATAATGAAAGACATAAGGGTAAAATGGTGCATGAGAAAAATTGAAGGGTAATATAGGATTTTTCAAAAGTTTAACTACAACTAACAGTTTAAATTTGATGGTAAGGGTTTATTTATAAACCTTCCAATAATTCAGGGAGGTGCACATAAAAGGTGGAGGTGCTTTGTAATTATATCAAACTACAGGGGATGCATGTAATTTGCTCTAGAAAGAATTTAAACTAGGGCTTACGAGTTACGAGTTACGAGTTAAGAGTTAAGGACTCGCAGGGTGACGAGGCAGTTGAAGTTAAAACCCCTCTAAAACCCTTTCAACGTTTGTCTACTCGGACCACTTTCTGTCTTCTAATGGCGTCTGGGTGTCGATCGATCTCAAGACCTGCTCTCAATTTCCTGAAATCTGCCATGAATAAACCCAGCAGCAAGTCCCTTCCTTCAACGCGAAGTCGTTTCTTGTCTACTACCATTTCAAGGCAATTCTTCCTCTCTTCCCGAACATCCGTTTGTGTTTCATATCGGTGGAAGTTACAACAGTTTCATTTTTGCTTTCAGGTCACCTTCTGAGTTGGGTTGTGTCCAATCACTCCTTCCGTTACACAGCGCAGTTTCTTCGGCGCGTCTCACGTCGTGTCTCGGCATTGACTCGAGGAGCTCGAGATCGCTGTCTCAGGGTATGCTCTGCCGTGCAAACCCTGGAATTTGAGTTTCATTTTTTATTCGTATCTGTAAGCAACTTTTCTCTAATTATTATTATTTTTCGATATGTTATTGATTAAAAAAAAACAGAAAAGGCAATAATTCCTTCAGTTGAGAAAAACCATCTGAAAGCAATACAGACAAACCACAAGATTGAGAAAAACCAAACTTGTGACATCAACACCAAAAGCTCGCCATGTACAATCTGCAGCATCATTGGTTGTGCAAAATGCCTCAGAAATGAACTCTGATTTGAGACCTGTTTAAATTCATCCAACACCAGATTGCCTCTCTCAGTTAGATGCCAATATTTTTACATATCAATTACTCCGCCTTTTTCTTATTCTCAAATACTATTCTGTTTCTGTCTTTCCAAAGAGTCCAAACCACTGAGAAAGGAACAATATTCTGCAGAGTCTTCCCTTTGGTAGAGAATTTGCAGACTGGTCATTCAAAGATCAGAAATTTAATCTTCATGCCCATCCTCCACTCTAACCATAGTTGTCAATGCGTCACTTGGTGCCTTGTTGGTTTCGCCTTGCGTCTAGGCCCCCTCCAATGCCTTGGGTCTTCTAGATGACTATGACTAAAACTGAAATAGATCAATGAAAACCATCTTAGCTTCCTTAGCCTCTGCATCCCTGTAAATAGCATTAAGTTGTTCCCTGTAATCTCTATCAATTATATTAAGAAAACCCATCTCTTCTTCTCTCAAGCACCTGATGATGCAGAATTACCACCAAACTGGGCTTCTTTTATTAGGAATAAGTCTAGGGTTGGGATATATATATGTTGGGCCTTTGATCCCAAAGGTTTTCTATGTAATAAGCCACTTTAATGAGCCTAAACTAGGGGTATATAGGTTGCATATGGGATTAGCCCAATACTTAGTTTATTTTTATGTTTTTAATTGAACCGGTTCAAATTGGTTGCATCCAATTGGTTAAATTTAAGTGATCATATGACTTGGTTAAGTGGTCATGTGATGTAAGTTGAGCTGGATTAAGACTCTATAAGTCCAGCCATGTTTTTGATTCTATTTCCTTTAGTATTTCAGTTTCTTAGTCAGTTTAAGTTAGGCCTTTCCTTTTTAATGTCTAAGTCTATTTTTGAGTCTTCTATATAAGTTTGTAAGGGAGGCCAGCATGGAACACGAATTTGATTAATGAAAAGCTTTTGTTTGTTGCCATTGCTGCTGCCATGCTCTGTTGAGTGTTGCTCCTTGTGAGTGTGCATCCTTGTGGTTCTATCAAGGTGGAAAGGGGTTGGTGGAATCCGGTTGACTCCTTACGCCGTGACGGCTGGGAGGATCTTCTTCAATTCGAAGGCGGTTCTATCCTTCACATCTGTTCAAGCTACTGCCAGTGGTATCTCCAGTAAGTTTGACACCCAATTTCTTCTTCTCACCCTCTAATCCTTTCCCCCAATCGATCCCCTTTATTTTTGGTTTGAATCCCATAAACCCTAACTCCATTAAACCCTAGATCTTGCTGCCCAACCATATTTAACCATTAGAATTACTTCAAATTCAAACCACAGCCTCTCCTTAACACCCCCTACATTCGACCCAAGCTGCTGCCCATATTTGTCTTTCAAAACCCTAAATTTGACCTAATTTCTAAAACCCAAAACTTGAAACCCTAACCCTAATTTCTGGAATTTTGAATTCTCATCTAAACCTAACCAAATCTAGCTTTCTAAACTCCCCAAAACCTGCCCAGTTTAATCGTATAAACTATATTCCTATTATCCTACCCTAACCCTAGGAATTGACCTAAATCCTAGTGCTGTCCATTCAAACCAGTAGCCCCTTTTGTTATTTGATCCTGTTGTTTGGCTCGTAGTAGGTCTCCTACCTATCTAGGACTACATTACCTGATCTTAGCCTCTACCTCCTCCATTGTTTCCCTCTTCTTTTTGTTCTTTTCCTACTTCAACTGCTGCTCTAACTGATTCAACCTCCACATGGCTTCCTTCTTATGCTGCAACCAACTCTGCCTCCCTTCCTCAAGCTCCTTACAATACTAAACAACGTGGCCAACTAATGAACCGAGAGGAGTCGCTTCTTATTCAGCCCGATTTCCGACGGAATTGAGTCAACATTGGTTAGGTCCGCTGGAGTAAGTGAGAGACTCACTGATGGAGAAGCCGTTGTGGAAGAGGAAGAAAACCGGGATGAATTGGATGAGTTAACAGTCATCCAGGGGAGAAGCATCGACGGCGAAGAAGTGGTGGTGGTGGCGCCGCCGCAGAGTAAAAGCATAGGAGGGGCGTCGAAGAGGGAGAGGTTAGGTATTAGTAGAGAAGGACTCTAGTTTGGTCGTCGTTCATGTAGAGGAGAGAAGTTGAATGGAGGGAAAATCTGATATTTTGGATTTGAGTCTTTTTAGGTTAATTCGTGGGATTTTAATTTGGATCGTCGGATTCAAATTATCCACGTGTCGAGCAACCAGGGGTACACTAGAGGTGCAATGGGGGATCGTGTACTGGGGGCGATAAAAATCCTTTCTGGTGTCGCCTTGTCTTTTTTACCCCCTCGATCGCCTTGGTTCGCCTAGACGCCTTGCCAACTATAGTCCCCACCAATTTAAGGCCTTGCACAGTTAACGTACAGTATAGTTAATTGGGCCTCATAGGGCAGTCATAGACATGTTTATATTTGGTCACTTTGTTTCTGGTCCATAATCAGGCTATAATCAGACTTTAAACAAGCTTATCGGGCTTTGAACGGGCCATAAATTGGTTACTCAAGCTATAAAAATGGTCTATAAGTAGTCAGTCCCGGTTTGGTGCCCGTTGAGCTACGACCAAGCGTCATGAACAATCCAATAATAATCGGTCTAAGCCCAGTTCTCGGCTGTTTACTAACCGATTGGTCTGGTTTTGGGATTTAACCGGTTAGGCCTACCGGTGTGGGCCAACTTTTGATGCCCCTAGTTCCATAAATCCTTCAGCTAGACTTTTATGAGATCCAAAAGTTGCCCACCTAAAGACATTACATCATTATGATAAGCTTTAACAGAAAAAGACTCATTAGCTTTATCTATTTTCTTTGGTCTTCCCAGTCCTTTACCACTCTTAAATCACCCATCACCTGTACAAGCTTGGCAAACTCCTAAACGTCGCTATCAGAAAATCTTCTCCTAGAAAATTGCCTCTCCCACTCTCCAACCTCCCCTCATATCTCCAAACAATCCTGAACTGCCCTACCTTTACAGTTTGAAATCTAATAAAGATTAGGGTAGATCTTACTCAACCTCCCTCCCCACTCCAATCATCTTCCCATATCCTCATTCTATTCCCATTCCCACCACCTCACTCTTTTAACATACCCCGCATAACCCTTCAGTACTCCCCTTAAAGATCCCACCCCATATGTTAAATCACTTTACTTGGATCCTCACTCCCACTAACCTTCCCATACTTGCACCCACACTACATCCTTCCACATCTTTTTTTTCGGTGAATAAAAAATATATATTACCAAAGCCCGAGGTGGGCGAAAGGGAAAAGCGGGGGGAGGGGAAAGTACAAGGGGGAAAGAAATAGGGGGGGGAGAGCTCCGGGCCCCTTTAACGGGAGCGCAACAGAGTGCTATCTAGGCCCCAGGAAACAACAATATGCCTGTTCCTTGGGGAGTCCAAAAAGGCCTTAAGCGGCAGAAGATTGAGCTTAGAGGAGATCTCCCAAGAGATGGCTTTCCAAATCAGGTCAAAAGAACGAGAGTTGGAAGTCCATCTCCCAAGGTTCCTCTCCATCCAAATGTGGTAGAGGGTAGCGCCGAAAACAAGCTTTCCGATGGTGTCGCAGGTGGTGCCGCTTATGAAAGTCATAACCATCCAAAGCCACTCTTGATCGAATGGAAGGATTCTCCTGCTGCGAGGCCAAATGAACGACAGGGCTTTTTTCCAGATGGTGGAGTTGAAAGGGCATTTGAAAAAAAGGTGGTCAATGTCCTCAGAGCCATTCCAACAGAAAATGCAAGAGGGGGGGGCAGGAATTCTTCGGTGGGAAAGGAAGGCTTGGGTTGGGAGGCAAAGGCTCAGGGTTCTCCAAGCAAGGAAGCTGTGACGGGGGATGTGGCCTTTGAACCAGACAAGCTTGTGCCAAAGGACAGAAGGGGGATGGTGCCTAACTAGGTGCCAGGCTGATTTAAAGCTAAAGATGCCATTGTTGGAGGGAAGCCAACAGACCTTGTCCACAAGACCGGGGGGGGGGGGGGAAGGGGGAAGGGGGGGGGAGGGACCAATTGCCGTGAGAGATGATGGAAGAAAAAGGGGCGGATTTTAGTATTCTGGAGGAGTAGATTTCTCTAGGACTAAAGAAGTTATAGAGGACTCCAAAATGGTGCCAGGGATCGAGCCATAAGGAGGTGGAAGAGCCATCCCTGATGGTGGAGGAGATGGCTGAGAGGGCCAGAGGTCGAAGGTGGAGAATTTTGCGCTAGATCCAGGAGGAATCTTTAGGGATGGAGACAGTCCAGATGGAGTCATTTTTGAGGAGGTGAGAGTAAACCCACTGAACCCAAATCTACAGATCCTTCCACATCTTATCTTCTTCTTCTGGGAAAAAAATCTACAGATTCACTTAAAAAGTGTTAGGAATCCTGAGAAGAAAAGGAAAAACTAGAGAAGAAACAATAGAAGAAGAAGAGATGGGGAAGAAAAGAAGAGAACTCGATGCTCTGAGTTCCTCTCCCACAGTTTGTATTTATAATAATAACAAATTACATCAAAATAGGAAACTCATTCCTTGTCAACCAAGAAACTAAAAATAATAAGAAACTAACGCTAACAAGGGAACTAACATAAAACGGTGGAAACAAACTAAGATATCAAGATAGGGATAATCCCCTTATTCATGGTAAATTACCCAAACTACGCTTGTACCACCACGGCACAAGGGCCCATTCTCAACACTCCCCCTCAAGTTGGAGTACACATATAGAAAAAAGAAATCTTCAGCTTGAAACAAAAGCATAAGGTAACAATTATAACATAAAACGGTGGAAACAAACTAAGATACCAAGATAGGGACAATCCCCCTATTCATGGTAAATTACCCAAACTACCCTTGTACCACCATGGCACAAGGGCCCATTCTCAACACTCCCTCTCAAGCTGGAGTACACATATAGAAAAAAGAAATCTCCAGCTTGAAACAAAAGCATAAGGTAACAATTATAGCACCACCCAACAGCCCATCACCAGCTTAAGCACAATGGCCACCAATCAGCAACAGTAAGTAAAAGAAACCGTGTCGAATAGAACCAAACAACAATGAGCAATAATAAGCGGTAGAGAACCCCCAACCGTGATCAAAAGGTCATATAACAGCAACAACAACATCACAAAATCTTCCCAAGGAAGACAGGTAGTAGATAGGCACTGCGGTACTTGTACATCAGCTCGGTGCTTGTAGAATGCGGACCCAAATAAAAAAGACAGCATATGGTTGCTAACGAACCACACAAAGACAGCATATGGTTGCTGACGAACCACACAAAGACAGCATATGGTTGCTGACGAACCACATAAAGACAACATATGGTTGCTGACGAACCACTCGGCATAAGGCAGCCGTGGACCAAGTAGATAAAAGCTGTACTGTTGCTGAGCCAAACACATAAACTCTTAATTAGGGATGTAAACGGATCGAATTCGGATCAGATACGGATCAGATGTGATCGGAGCTGGCCGGATATTCCGTGGCCGGATACGGATACCTCTAAACGGATTCGGATGTGGATCGGATTCGGATTTTTGACCATCCGTTTACATCTTTGCCTTGTGTAACCCGGACCTTCCTCCCCCTAACAGATACAATTCACTCTCAATCCATATCTCTTAGATCATGATTCTCTTTTCATCATATTCTAGAACATGTTGAATCTTCAAAACCCTCAAAATCATCATTTACTTAATTTTTTATTATTAAGTATTCGGATTTTTTTTTTGGAAGGATTTTTATCTGAGTATTCGGATTTTTTTCGGGATAGCTCTAAACGAATATGGATGTCCCTAAACGGATACAGATGCGGATTCGGATTCGGATTCGGATTCGGATTCGGATTTCGGTTATCCATTTACATCCCTACTCTTAATGTTGCTGTGGATACGAGCAGATGACATGTATAGATAAAAATAATCTTCAAGAATGAATGACTGAAGCAAATAAGTCTTCAATCATGTAGAAACGTACCATGCTGATGGCCAAATAAATCAGACAATTTCCAAAATAATTTACGCAATAGCACCAATAATCACCAAGAGAATCTCCAATCTCCCCCTCACGTGTAGCATTACACGTGGAAAAATAAGGTAAAGCCAATGGGAGACAGCCAGGGTGTGCCAACAATGCCAATCTTTAAAAAAATTGGAACTCCAAATTGAGATGACCGGGTCCACCATTTAATTTGTAAGTCCAATGGCAATTCTGTAAATAATTAATATGCAATCTCCAAGTGATGCAAAAACCAGGTCAAAATACCCAATTGGGTTTGGTGTGGACCATAGTTGTCATGGCGTCGCCATGGCACTGCCATGGCGTCCTGGCGCTGGAGAAGGTTGCATGGCGACCTACGCCATGGCGTCCCTCTTTGATTTCTTCTTCGATTTCTTCTTCCTGTCTTCGATTTTTTCTTCCCTCTTCGATTTCATCTTTCCCTCTTCGATTTCTTTCGATTTCTTCTTTCCCTCTTCGATTCCTTCTTTGATTTCTTCTTCCTGTCTTCTTTCCCTCTTCGATTTCTTCTTTCCCTCTTCGATATCTTTTGATTTCTTCTTTCCCTCTTCAATTTCTTCTTCGATTTCTGAATTTTCTTCTTAAAACTTGAGAAACAATAGAGAAAAAATAAAACATGGCTTGAGTATACATCTATTAAAACATTAAAAATAGAGAAAATAAAAAATAAAACATGGTCGACATGCTCGCCATGGCAACGCCATGGCGGGCGACATGTCGATATATCGACGTGACACCCCTCCACCGACTTGGATCGCCGTGACAACTATGGTGTGGACCCACCCAAGTACACAATAGACAATGTCACAATAGCAAGGGTTAATGGCAGAACCATAATTATTTCAATGTGAAAAGGGAAGGGCATGGCTATAATTTAGATGAAATCCAAGTAAAGCAAACGCAAGGCGAAGGGTAAATAGTAAACTGTAGGGGCAAACCTGGGAAGTAGGATTTAAAAAAGGATAAAATTCTGTCACGCAACATTGGAATTAATGAGGATATGATACAAATACAAACTATGATTTGATACTTCACCTTTGGCATAGCTATCAGAAAAGCAATCTAATCATACAAACGAAAATCAGATTACTGATGAAACCTGAATCTAGGTCTCCCTTGAGTGTCCCATGATATGTCATTCATAACAGAAGGTGAGGACGAGGAAGAAGATGAACTAGCTCTTTGTTTGGCAGCTATTTTTTATTAAGAAGCCGCTCTGACATTTACCTTTCTAAAACAGTGAGTGATTTTCCATGAAATCGAATTGATAAAAGGCTTGAAATATCCTTCCTCTTTAAGCATTATTCTGCAGCAAACGGAAGGAGGTTCCATTAAATACATTCTTTAAACAGATATGACTGGGATAGGTGACAAAAATTTAGCAGATCTGGTCTTGCTAATGTAAAGCTAGGTTAGGGTTAACCCAGCCCGAATTAAACCCGCAATAATTCACAGCAGTCAACTAACATAACCCCAACAGAAGGGTTTAAGCAAGGGTTGAAACTCAGATGTAAGGCCTAGGTTGTAGTCCAAAATCCAGCCACTCAAAAGGGCTGATAGCAAGGTCGAGTGCAGGTCCAAGGGTATTCAGCAAAACCTCCAAACAAGAACAGAAAAGGATGCCCAGATCACAAGTTATCAACAGATCACAAAAATAGAAAGTATGGATCAGTGTGTAGAAACCAAACCAGTTAATAGAACAGAACCAAACTCCGGTCGAGTGGTGTTTGTATAGAGGAGAAACTATGCTGAAAATTTCATTCAATTTTGATAGTGAGGTTGAGAGTTATGGCAGCAACACCAAATTAGAAGGTTATGAGTTATCTCACAAACCAGCACATTTTTTGGGCTCCAATGAGGATCGACTGGAGGCCTTGAAGGGGTGATGTCTTACTGCAAGTTTGGTGTAATTCTGATGGACAGAAGTGGAGCTATGAGTTGGGGATGAAAATTGAAGGTTGGTGTTGTAGAACAATCCAGCCAATAGATTAGGCCAGAACTTGGATCGAGTGGGGTGGTTAGTGGTGTGGATCTATGCTCCAAAACCCAGCAGATTTCGATGGAGGAATGTGGAGATATGCAGCCTTGAAGTTGCAGCAGGAACTAGGGGCAGAACTGAATTCGCAAGGTGTGAATAACCTCCTTATGTTGATGAGCAACAGCAGCAGCACTTCAATTGATGGTAGGTTGACACAAGTCTTCAAAGGGTATCTTCACAATAGTTTATTGCACGCACAGCTGTGTATATCGAACAGGGAAGGGAGGAGAAGAGAAGATAGAAGAAGAAGGGGGTAGGGGATGGGCTTTCTCAGCCCTGGGTCTCTCACCCACAGCTATCTCAGCTGTTGAACAGGGGTTTTACTCCCATAATCAAGTGCAAAAATGCCTCAAAACTTCAGTCATGAATTCTCTGTCAATCAATTACAATAGCTGCCTTTATATAGACTGAGGCTAGGCTACAAAAATAGAAAATAAAACTTAGCAACTGTTCGGAAAATAGAAACTAATGAAAATAGTAACTAAAGGAAATAGAAACTAAGTGAAATTAGAAACTACTAAAGGCTTTATAACTCAGCCTTCTATACATGCAAAGATAATCAAAGAATCATATATAAATTAGAAACTACCTAATATAAACTGAAAATAGAAACTAAACTATGGCAGCATTAGGATAGCATCTTCCTCCACTTGTTGGGCCCACAAGATCTTCTAAAAATCAATCCCAAACAAGGCAAATTGTGGCTTTGACACTGTTCACGTGAACAGTCTTCAACTTGGGTTTTCTAGAAGGATTCCATCAAGGCAATATGGGCTGTGACACCGTTCATGTGAACAGTAATTCCTGACTCTTCTCTTCTTCATGCTTCGATCTACATCAATTGCAGCTAGGCATTCCACAGCACTGTTTCAATATATATGTATCAGATGAGATTTGATATCCAAAGTTGCACAACATGGATACAAGGAAAATTGCTCTAGGAACATAATTGACATAGAATACACAAGTTCCAGCTATGGAGCTTAATGTTGGGCTGTGAAGAAACGACATACAAACAAACTTAGTGCAGCTGAAATGATGATTTTGAGATGGATGAGTGGTAAAACTAAAGATAAAATAATGAATGAATAAATTAAGGCTAATTTAGGAGTAGCTCCAATACATGATAAGTTGAGAGAATGTTTTTGAGGTGCCACAAACATGTACAACAGAGGCTTTTGAATGCCTCCAGTAAGGAGCACTGATATGATACAGTTTAGAGGAGCTAAAAGAGTCGGGGGTATGACTAAAATGACCTAGGAGAAGAAGTGAGGAAAAACATGCATAGCTTAGGCCTAGGAACAAGTATGTCTTTGAATAGAGCTGATTGGAGAAAGAAGATCCATGTAGCCAACCCCATTTCATTGGGATAAGGCTGAGGTGAGTTGAGAATACACAATTTCCAGAGTCAGCCAGCTCAAGGAACATTTTATGATTGTATTTTCATGATCTATATATTAACCAATGTAGACACCTGGGTCTGTAACCTCGGTAAAGAAATTCTAGTTTTCAATACTTGACTTTACCTATAGATGTTGCAATCATCTAGTGGTCATTCTACTTGTTTCTTCACCCCCCCCCCTCTTTTTGTTAGTTGTCTTCAAAATCTTTTGTTTTTTGCATTAAATTTCTTTATGTTGTGGAACAAAACCTTATGCTACTAGAACAACCCCACCCTAGAAACAAAAGCAACAACACCAACCACACTTGCAGAAACAGAAAATAGGAAGAACACTGAAGCCTAAAACTGCTGAGAGAGAAGTCAGAAATGTTGTGAAACATTAAGAATTTGCACTCTTTTTACTAGTTTGGAGTGGTTGTGCTTGCCAATGTGATACCTGTGTGTCTATTCCTAGGGATAAACATGGTTAATCCAATTTGGGGTCAGTATTGTGTAGCTGCGAAGATTGAGATATCACTAATCCAATTTCATAATACATTAGTGATTTGAGCCCCGTTATAAATGCCATGTACAGCTTCTAGGCCATGTTGCAAATTCATGTCTCTTTAGAGACAATGAAAATGGTGCTTCCACAAAAGATTCAATTGCATAGATTTGAACTGTTGGCTGGAAGTCGCTCTTCTATGTGATATTTAACATTTTGATGATTGAACTTGACTGCTTAAATGAGGGCGGGCCTTGGTGCAACGGTAAGGTTGCTCCATAGTGACCAAGCAGTCACAGGTTCGAGTCTGGAAACAGCTTCTCTGCGTAAGCAGGGTTAAGGCTGCGTACATTTATGACCCTCCCAGACCCTGCAGTGGCGGGAGCCTCATGCACTGGGTATGCCTTTTTTATTGGAAATCAATCCAGCAGTTAAAAAAGCTGTTCTTCATGTGTGACAACTCCCGTTTAATCAGGATTTTTTCTGTTTTCATAATGAAAAGATGACACATGTAAATTAGCATTGTCTAGAATTTATTGCATGTTTGTTGGTGTACCATTTTTTCCCTCTACTATTGTTTTATTTCCTGTGGGGGGGGGGGGTTCCAGTTGGTCTTTTACATGGACGATCAGTTTTTTTGAGTTTGTCATAGGAGAGCTGTACTCGTAAGTTTGAGAGTCAAACACAAGGTAGTATCAAGGGATTGTTCGTGTGGCTTTTCTATGCCCATGTGCCTAGTTAGTGCAGGTGGAGTGGGTCAAGCACATACTTATCCTCTTGCACTTGCTATCAGTGTCCATAATTAATACATTATCAGTTTCTTGGTCAAAGAATTCAATGCTATACTAATACTGGTCAAACCGCTGCTAATTGAGTGCCCAAACATAGCCAAGGAAGATGTATTTCTTGTTCATAACTTCATATTATATGTAAATATTCTCTAGCCTGTAATTGGTATCATTGCTCAACTTTTCCACATGGTCACAGAATTCTAGGAGTAGTGTTTATATTATATTTGCCAAGTCCATGTTGGTCCTGATATTTACTCTCATCCCATTTTTTCTTCATGAAGAATTAGGTATCAGCATGCCTCGATAAAGAGATTGAAGTTATAGAAAACGTCGATGCTTAGAATGGAGATTGGTCCACTGTAGGAGGAGAATGAGGAGAAACACATGGAATCTTTGCCTGAATTAACAACTCTGGTAGAGAGAATACTTTGCAGCATATGGAGTTTTGGATTTTTAAAGAATACTGTTCTCATGCCATTAATGAATCTCCCATCGGATTCATAATTTTTGTTCTCTCCTTTTTCTGATTGATTTTCCTTTTTATGTTTTCTATGGAATTGATTGATTTTTCTTACTGTTTTGGATGAATAGATTCTCAATAGTGTGTACGGATGTAACCTAATCATGTCTACAGAACAGAAAATAAAGATTCAATTGGCCCTGAAGCTTAATTTATCTTCCAGGCAACTGGAAAGCACGTGACAATGTGGGATGACTTTTGGAGGGGGGTGGGAGAAGGTGATGAAAGAGAGGCAATATATCCTTTCAATCCTGAAGGAAGGGGAACCCATTTCCTCTGGGTTTAGCTTTCTTGATATAATATTAGCTGTTGAAATAATAATGTAATGTATCTGTGCATGTGGGTCTCTTTGAAGTCGCATATGGTGGGGATTCTGTTTGTCTGTATTTCTGTACTGCTTAGGACCCTGCCGTGGTAGTTGCCCAACTGGGTGGACAAGTTGGGCTCTGTAGTCCCTCCCACTGGAAAAGAGATCGTAGTTCATGAGCTAACTTGCTTGATTGTCCTTTAAGCAGTCTTACGAAGTTCCATTGGACCAGATATTCGGCTGCAACTCCTCGACATTTTCGGTGAATGTAGGAAGGATTTATGGGAATATTTTGTGTCCAACCGTTGGGCCAGGTAATTGGGCCATTCGGATCACCATTTCTCGAAATTGAAACCTTTAACGATGCGCGAAAAAAAAAAAAAAAAGAATGAATAGTGCAAACAAACAATCACACAACGATAACATATAAATTTATGTGGTTCGGTAAGATTGTCTACGACCACAGTGAGATGAAAGTTGCTTCACTATGGCGAATAGATTACGATACAGAGATTTCCCTTGCTACAAATTTATTATTAAACATATATAGACACATTCACAAAAAACCCATGTAACCCTTTTATTTTTTGTTGCCATTGATAACTAATCAGTCTATAAAATCCAAACCAAAACTGATAGCTATCAGTTTGGTTGGCTTCAGTCCTTTATTGGTTTCTCTTAACAGTCTATTATTGATCGTTCTTTATATATGTAAAAAGGGAGAGGGTTTCCTACATAGATAGTGTGCAATTTCATACCTTGGAAGAGGGGTATTATGGGAAAATATAAAAAACAAGGGGAATATATGAGACATTTTGTAAGGAGGGGTGCTACAGTAATCTACGTCTTATGAGGGGTGCTCATATGCAATTTTGAAATTAAGCTGGCGTTATGCAAATATTTTATCCATATAAAATTATTTTTTTTAGGATTTTTTTGTTTGTTCGGCTTGATTGATCTTTTCGATTTGGCCTCCACTTTGACACTCCTAATAAGAACTAATATGCATAAAAACCACTCACTAATGGGTGAACAACACGTGGTAGAAGAGATTAAACCAAAACCACAAACCACAATAAAAGCCATCGCGATACATTGGGATCCTAATTTCCCATAACAAGAACATTCTTACTAGGTATCGGATTCCCCTTTTAAGGAAAGGAAATCGTATGCATGGAAATCTTTCATAGCAGAACTGTCTACATGTATCTCCTACCGTTCAGGACTCCTATTGGGATTCACGTTCCTTCCTAGAACCTTCAACTAGGAATCGGACTACTCCACCATCCATTTTATAAATACGAATTAAGGTAAAACATAACGTACATTACGTTCAATCCTATGTATAAACTCTCAAGTTACTGTTCTTCCAACATCCTTGTTATTGCTCTGAGGACTTAAACATCGAAAAGTCCCCACCGAAGTCCGCTCTGCCCTCTCTGTTGTCTACATTTTGGTCTAGCATGTGCAGGTGCTCTCCATCAAAATAGATTTCAGTGGCCACAAGAACAATGCTCCATCAAAAGAATGTAACTCTGGGTTTTTCCTCATTATGCTTTTGTAGCTTTTATAATAATTTTTTAATTTAACCATACAGGATAAATAGATCAATTAGCTAGTGATGCTGCAATATACTCTCGGGATTTGTAATGAGCATGGTTTTAGTGTACGGTATCAGAACGGATATCGGCAACATGTAAAACTGATATGATACCGATACGGTATCGGCATGGATCGATTGTATCGGATAAAATTAATCTTGAAATTCTTTAAAAAATAAGTTTTCTGACCATTCTATCCCTTATCCGTACCGATATAGTATCGACACGATATCGGTATCGGTGACTGGCTAAACCGATACGTATCACCTGATACGGGCGATACGATACCGATACTTAGAACCATGGTAATGAGGTATTATTAGTTAAGTAAGATGGAAGCAAGTTGGACCTAAATCAATGGATAAATATGAAATAAGAAAGGGAAACAGCAGCAGCTTTGAATTGTTATAACTTGTAACTAAGGAGCCAAGTACACATCAGGTTGGGCAGAGACAGCAACCCATGGAGCTGGTGTAGCCAGTCATTAATAAAGCCACACAACGGTTGTTCAGACTTTGCTTGTTTAGCACAGGTTCTTCATGATACCATGTTGGGGCTGTATATAAAAAAGGAAAAGTTGATTAAAAGGAGCACCGAACCCAAGTCACACTCACTCACTAAAGCTTTTAGTGGGTGCAAGCGTGGGCTGAGGTTGGAACATGGTTTCAAGAATTGGGAATTGGATTGGTGAATTGTCTAATTAATTAGTATTAGAATTGATTGATTCCAGCTGATTTCCATCAATTTTAATTTGTTTCCAATCAATTCCGCCGAATCAGATTGAAACCGGCACTCGATTCCTGATTCCACTTTTTAAAACCATGGGTTGGAGAGATGAGACAATTAATGGATCTTTATCTTCTCAGTTCCTGTCCGGTATAGTTGTCCGATTCCTCTCATAGGAGATGAAAATGATGACCTAATCCTTTGTCTGAACACACTGCTCAGGTGGGGTCCACCGCCCTCTTATTAGAGGCATCAGACAACTATACCAGACAGAAAACCTAGACGATAAAAATTGGCCAATCAATCCCTTATTCAAAACATGAAAGGAAAACATGATTTAAGTGCATAGTATCAAATCAAGTAATATTGATACGATATTAGCATGGATCGGTTGTATCGGACAAATTTGCACCTGATTTCCTTTAAAACAGAATTTTAATACCCTTTGTCCATTTCATTTCACCGATACGATATCAGCATGATATCGAGATTGGCAACTAGCAAAATTGCTATGTATCGCAAGCGATACCATAACGATACCTCAAACCCTTTATTTTTAAGGTAGAAAAACCTCAAACCATGAAGGAACATGAAGGATACCAAACAACCATAACCAACAGTTTCTGAAATTTTTTGGGATTTATTATATTAAACAAGCACGTCACGTGCATGCATGCATGTGCTCGTCTCATGCACAATTACATACATGCATACATACAAGTCATGTGATCACTGTTTTATTGGCTCTTCTTTCTCTCTCTCTCTCTCTCTCTCTCTCTCTCTCTCCCCCTCTCTCTCTCCCTCCCTTAATAAGGTAGCGATGTATCGAAGTGAAATAATATTATCGGTAATTAATGTCAGGTGTAAATTAAGAGACAATGGATCCCCTACGTATTAGCGATGTCTAGGATCGCGCGTACAGTAATTTCGATAAATATTTGATTCTTGAACCCAAGAGATATAAATAAATGGGCGAGAAAAAGTTGTCTGAGCCTCTAAAATAGTCCTCTTCAATTCTCTTAAATAAATAGGCGAGAGAACGTTGTCTAGGCCTTTGGAGGGAAAATAATCTTCTCCAATTCTCTATAGCTTGGCAATGTGGCAGTGCAAGGTGGAGATGCTGACATGTTGTAGTTCGGACATTCAACAGGCCAAACTCAACATAGTCAATGGGTTTGGACTATTGGATGTCTAAACTACCACGTGTCAGCATCTCCACCTAGCATTACCGCACTAGTGACCTTTAGAAATTATAGAGGATTAAAATCCCCTCTAGAGTTTGCACACACTCTGGTCCAGTCACTTCAGACATGCATCCCTGCACCCTTACACAGGGGTATGTAAAATGATCGCAGCACCCTTGATTATTTCCAGGATTCCAAGGGGTATGGTGGTCATTACACGCCTCTTGTCAAGGCGTAGGAGCGGCGTGTGCTGCGCATCCGGACGAGTTCTCTTTCGAATAAAAAAATAATAAATGATAAATATGACCCCGTGTAGCTGGGACCATTGGACACATTCTCATCCACTCTTTTCTCGAACTCCTAAACTGGGGAAGTCCGTGCAAAAGATATCAACGTATACCTGATTTCAATAAAGTGGCACCACTGTACATATAAAAACGGAAAACGATGCATTTCCCTCAGACTCTCTGTCCACATAATTTCAGCCACCTTCCGTCTTCCCTGAAATCCACGTTAACTATTAATATTCCTTCTTAGTTAATCCCCATGATTTTTGGCTTTTTCTTCCTCTTTTTTTTTTTTTTTAATTTTTTTAATTTTTAAATTAAGTTTTAATCTCGAAAGTAAAATCCTTTAATCCCTCCCCATTATTCGATGCTTAAGATCATCGTAAGTCTTGGTTAATTTGATTTTTAACCATCATTAATTAATTAATTAAAACTTTCGAAAAACAGGAGAGGGAAAAAAAGAACAGTTCCCTAGATTACGAAAATTTGCTTCCACAATTTGCCGAATTCGGCTCAAAGAAGAACTGATGATCAGAGAAAAAATAAAAATAAAAAAAAGCTGACAACATTAAAGACACTGAAGAAAGTGAATCGACTACCATTGATGATCCATCTTCTTGTATTTTTTGTTTTTTTAAAGAAAAGTTAGGGGGGAACAAAATGAGAACTCTTACACTGAATTAGGAAAATTAAGGAATTCTTTCTCTCTGGAAAGAATTCCACTCATTCGCCGGAATTTTGCTACTAACTGATCAGATTAGCTGCCTGAAATCGGGTCCTGTATGATGATGGATCAAATACTCATCACTGCTCGACATGTCAAAGACCGTATTTGGATGCAGGAACTGTTGCTGTTGCTGCATCTCTTTCTGACGTCGAAGCTCAATCACCTTTCGGTGTGAGTTTGAGTGCTTGGTGAGTACAAAAGTTGGGCTAGCAGCAGGTCGGTACTCTGGCACTAGCCGCCCTGATTTGTACCGAACTCCACAAGCGTTACACAGTGTCTTCGGACCCATAGGCCCTGTCCGCCACTGAGGTGTCTTGTCCGTTGCGCAATGCAGGCATTTCCTCCCCTCCCCTGCATTTTCTAAGCTCTCTTTCTTCTTCGTTGTTTTCTTGCCCGAACTCGATGCAATGTCCGATTCTGAAGACGAAGTTGTTGGGGTTAAGACGAGCAACCGTGATGACCAGTTAATTGGAGCACCGCGTGACCGCTTGCTTCTCGCTTTTCCCGGAACGGACAGCTCTGGCCGAAATATCGGGTTCTCATTGTTGTTGTTGTTGTTGTTGTTCATGTTGGTTTCTGGTTGGTGGAATTCGTGTGTTTCGGATTCCTCGTTGGTTCGTGCTTTCATCCCTGATATCAGTTGCAGTTTCTGCAAATCCTCGCTGGAGAATGACTCTTCCACGAAATTTGATAGCCATTCCAGCTCAGCTAAGTCGTCGTACTGTAATTACGAATTAATCAAATCAGAAACTATTTGATATAAAAAATTTTGAAAAGAAAAGAAGGAATTTAGAAGTAAATTTGGTGTCCACAATGGGAATTACCGGAACGCAGAGGTCACCGGAGAACTGAGCGTCGGTAAAGTTGCGACAACCAAGGTTACCGGAGAAATGTAGGTCACCACCTGAGAAAGAAGAGTTGCAACTGTCGACGGCGGTGACAGTTGAAGAATCGGTTGAATTTCCGGCGACGGAATCGAAAGTTCCGTCGTTGAGGATAGCATCTTCGTTTGAGAAGTCGAGAAGGTCATCAATGGTGAAGTGATCACCAGATTTAGGGTCGTTATGACGTATTTCTGTTGTGAATTGGGAATTCCCTGCACGACAGTAACCGCTGTAGATGAATTCTGGTGCTTCCATTGGTATCTGTTGAGTCACAACCACGAGAAGTTATGGAAGAGAAGAAGTTAGTGAGAGAGAGAGAGAGAGAAGGAGAGGAGAGGAGAGGAGAGAAAGAGTAGGGTTTATTTGTGTTTGAAGGTGACAGCCAGACAGCTAAAAGAGGGGGATTTTGACGAGTAAAAAGAATCAAATTACAAAAGTGTTTTAATATAAATAAACAAATTAATTAAACTAAAAACCCAAAAAAATAAAAATTTAAAAGAGCATCTTTACCTGCCGTGTAAATTTTTAATAAAATCGGTGATTTATTTTACTTTTTCCCAAATACTCCTTTTCTTCGTACATAATCACATTACTACCCCTATACTATCTTAATTCCATATTCTAATGACTATCATACCCTCAATTGTTATCAACGGAAAGGGATCAAAAGAAGGATAAAGAAGTAATTGAACAAGGAAAAGTCCTAAAGTGTTCGATTCAACTCCTTAGGAACCGATCTAGCTGGTTTGTCGCTGCGACTCGTGCATTAGCGTCCAAGTTTACAGCCGGATACCTCTGCTTTATTTTTCCTCGGGAGTTGCGTTTCTTTTTCTTTCTTTTTTTCTTTTGTCTGAATTTTCCTTTTTTTTTTTAATAAAAAAATAGATTAATTTTTGCTGACTCTATTTATCCTATATTAAATTCATAAGCCACGTTTAAGCACGACGGTTACAGCTCAACTCTGTAAACCTCTCGACGTCTCCGTTTCGCCACGTGGGTACTGTCTGTAGACTTTCCGGTTAGGTTTTTCACTTTTTATCCTCTATCTTTGCCACGTAGGACTGAGAACTGGTCTACCGTTGGATGTCGGCTTGGTGTGGAGCCCACGTCCGACGAACTCTAATCCCCAAGTGAATCGACAACGAGATAAGGTAGCGTGAGATATTTCCGCCTTGGTTTATCTTTTTTGTTTTTTTCACTTTAATGCTTGAATTATAAGGAAAGACTGAAAAAGAGAAAGAGGGTACCGGGGTCGTTGCTTGGCGTGGAGGTTTATTTTTTTCAGAGATTATTCTGTCTTTTTTTTTTTTTTTTTTTTTAATATTTTTCTACTGGTTTATGTTATTGTTTGTGGAGGCATCATGGCACGTGATAGAGGTGGAGATGGTGTCAGGGGACCATGTGAGAGGTCTTCGCTCGTGTCAAAAAGCCCATGGAGACGGTGTCAATGCCGCGTGGCAAGAATCCGTCGGTCATACCCTTTTCGCGGATGCTTCTCGCACGTGCTACTGTGGGTTCTGCCTTCTACGTTATATGATGATAACATCTGCCGGGAGGTCATTTGGGTTTCAAGCACCACACGTGCGTTTCTCGTGTGACTATTATGCTTTTGCTTTCGTAGATATTTCTTTTTCCTTTTTTTTTTTTTGTTAAGTATATTCAAGAAAATATAAAAGATATTTTATATGTAACCCGAATTTTTATCACCTCCAATTCGTTGCCTGCTCCAATTCCCTCCAATCCCTCACATAGGAGCAAAAATGACCACCCTACCCCACCTTGGGCAGTGTGTTGGGGCAGTGGGTAAGGTGGTCATTTCTGCTCCTATGTGAGGAATTGGAGGGAATTGGAGGTGATAACGATTCAATACCCCATCCCTTAATCTCCCATTAATCGATCTCATTGCCTCGCGGGAATCTCCAACCTATTGGTATAGTCACTACAATCAAAAGATGGTAAAGTCTGTGGTTTTAGTTAAATGGTATGCTACGATTTAGGGGTGCAAGTTTAGCCTTGTCGGCCCGAACTTGCACTGATCAGCTAGCGCACCTGAGCTCGAACAGGATCTGGGCTGAGATACCTAGCCTTGAGGGCGGGTTAGGATTAGGAATTTTTGGCCCTGAGTTTAGACTGGGCCGAGCCAAGGTTGAGGTCTTGGTATAAGCCCAGCCCTATCCTGTCTCCTTTTTCTTCTCGGTCAGGTCCAACTCTTGCATCTGCTTTCTCCCTTCCCTGAAAGAGTTGGAACAAAAATTCATATTTCATCTTCTACTTGTGTCATGCATAATGCTTCTAAAAGTTAAGATGGCGAACCATATTCCACCCACAAAAAAAAAAAAAAAAAAAAAGACAAGGAGCTATATCATGGGTATGGGTATCCACTATTCAATGGATTTTAATTTCAATTTCAACTGTTCCTATTGAATTTCGATATGAACATCATATATTTGAGTGCCAATGTTTTTTCATTTGTAATTGGTAAATCCCTAAGTTAGTGAATTCTAATCAACCAACAAATCTGGCAGAGCTTAATCAGTTAAGAAGACCGAGATCAATACTCCTCATGCCTAAGGTTGTTTAGTGTCAAGGCAAATAAGGGTCAGCCCAGCCTTGAGGGTGGTCAGGGTTGGATTTTTTGAGCCCTGAGTCAGGGTCGGACCGAGGCCCAACTAAGGGGATTCAGGGTTGGGCTAAGGTTTTAAAAAACCCGACCCATAGTTTGGTTCATGGTGTCAGAGGTAGAAATCAAGATCAATCTGTTTATTAAACTATTTCATATAATGAAATCAAAACCAAATTGTTTATTATGTGGTTATACAGTTCCTAAACGATTTCATAGAAAATGCAACACCTAAAAACTTATTTTCATTACAAAAGAATCATAAGAAATTAGTTAATATAAACCTACTATCATAGAAAAAGGTATAAACAATTGTTTAATATAAATTTTTCTATCCTTCTAAATTTTGAATAACTATTTTAAGAAAAAACGTAAACTTTTCATCAATGTAGAGTGAGGCCATGAGGATGTCAAAGATTATAAAGGGTGTTGTTTATTTAATTAATGGGTAAGACATCACTAGTGGCTTGGTTGTGTAGGCCTTGCATCAGCGGGGGGTTTAGAGGGTGTGCGCACAAGGCATCAACAAAGATGGGATTTTTTATTTCACAGAGCCAAGAAGGTAATTTTGCACGCTCTATTTGGATGCAGGGGCCACGCGACCATGCATTGCTCTTTTTTCCTTATTAATACATAAATACAAATTAGTAAAAAGAACCTTTAGTGAATGGGGTAATCAGGTTTACTGTTCTTAAACCTAACAGACTAGCTAACCAAATTCGTTTGGAAAATGGACAAGAAAAAATAACATGCCAGATGATTTCTTTGTGCTTACCACAAAAACACAAGAATCCTCAACTGAAAGAAAACTACACAATTTATCTTTAGTGAACCGGCCTTCATGCAAAAGTTTTCACAAAAACAACTTGAATTTTTGGATGATGTTTTGCAAAATCATTGAAGTTTCCAAAGAAATTTGAAATCATGGGTTCCATCACTATTGGTGGTATCATTGTGTAATGGAGAATGGAAAATAAAAAAGTCAGCAATTTTGGTGGTCAAAATTCTATTCTTTGCACAGGGACAAAAAAGAAAATCAATATATATGCCCAATTAATAATTCAGAGACAGAGATGCAATGGAAGGTAAACAACCCCCCCCCCCCCCCAAAGCCGAATGTATACCTCTGACCACTTTGGCAGTCATGGGTCAGTCCAGATATTGATTAAGGAGCCAATACCGATTTTTCAATAGACAAGTCTCCTTAGAGAAGGAAAAATGCAAGAAAACACATTCTAAAACCGGGAACCTCTATTGGTAGTAAAGTTAGAACTCAAGAAATTCTCCCTAGAAAAATATCAGACTTGAAGAATTCTGACCCAAAGAGTAGAGGGATTTGTAGGTAGTCGCCATCCCAAATTGAGTAAGAGACTTCATTGTGAACCCTATGTAGGCAAAATCCCAATCCTCCCATGGAACAAGGGTTACAACACTCTTTCCAAAGGATTAAAGTCAGTTTCTTCTTGTTCGTGTATTCACCACGCCAAAACTTAGCATTAATGGTATCCAATTTATGACAAATATTTTTAGGGAAGAGGAAACAAGACATGAAATAAGTGGGGACAAAACTCAAAACAGATTTAATGGGGATGGACGGACTAGCTTGGGAGAGCAAAGGTAGTTTCCAATTTGCAAGCTTAGATTGGACTCTATTAACAACAGAAGAGAAAAATCTACTCTTGCTCCTACCACCTAATAAGGGAGATCCTAAATAAAGGGAGGAAGATGACATTTCCTTCATACTTATTACAAGTCTACTCTTTCCCTTGACTATCCGTTCCCTTCTCAACCTAACCTGCTCGGACAAACCATACGTAATTTTCTTTATGGAAACTAAATGTTGTTCGAATAAAACCCGAAGTCTTCAAAATCAACTTTGTATGCATGCTCACTTCTGTTGATGCAAATGTCGGTCTGGGGGGCTCTCGGCAACAAGATATTAATATGCAAATTCTGAAAGCGGATCCTAATATCATTGATGCCCAAGTATCTTCAAATAACTCCCAACCTATCTTCCTAACATGTTTGTATGGTGTTTCTATCTTCAGCCGTTGTCAACAGGTTGGGTATCAATTACTAATCTGGGAAACAACGTAATGAATAGGGGTATCAATGGACCGTGCTTGGTCTTAACCCTAGCCCAACCTTAGAAGCCTTAACCTAAACCAAAGCCCAGTCCGACCCTACCACAGCCAAGTATACTCTCAACCCAACCCAACCCTGACAGAGTTTTCTCAAGCCCGACCCAGTCCTGATTGGTCCTGATGGCCCATTGAATAGTCAAAATAACAAAGCCCATCATGGCATCACAACTCACTTAACAAAGCCCCAACCCACTTTTTGATGTATTATATTAATATATATATATCAATAAAGGGTTGGGCTGGCCCTGCCAGGGCTGAGGCCTCAACCCAAGGGTGAGGCCTTAGCCCGACCCTGCTGGGGTCTAGCAATTGTGAAACTTAGCCCGACCATTCCTTGACCCCAGGCTCAGCCCTGCCTTGTTCGGGGTCAAGGCGGGTTATGGCCAGATATTTTTGACACCCCTAGTAATGAAGAATGGAGTTGCCTTGGTGATTTCAACTCTTTTCTTGCTTGGTATGAAAAGAAAAATGGGAATTGTGTGGGTTCCCATGATGTCTGAGCTTTCAGGAAAATGGTGGATGATTGTCATCTCTCAGATTTGGTAACCATGGTTCTCTATTCAGCTGGAATAACAAATGTATGGGAGAATCGAATATCTGAATCCAATGGACAGAAGACTTGTAAACTAGTTTTTTGTGCTCTGAAGTGTTCTGTTGAAGTTTTACATGATCGCCGATATTGATTTGCCAGTGACCAACGATGTTGTGACTCCCATCATTGTGGATCCAGATGCTGATCAAGGTGGTGAGTCACAGCGGTCGTGGGTGAGTTTGTTTCTTGGAGGAAAGGTTAAAGATGAAGCAAGTGGAATACCCTTTTTTGAACCAGTGGTGGTTGCTGGAAAGAAAGTTGCAGTATGTCGTAAGGAAGACTTGGATGAGGAGTCTAGTAGATGGGAGGCTGCCTTGGTTGGGTATGTGTTTGGTCCCAAGCCATCTTTCTCCTTCATGAAGAAGTTTGTCAAAGATAAATGGAGTCCTGTTGGTGAGGTTGAGGTATATGGTCTAGTGAGTGGAATTTTTATCTTTGACTTCCAAGAAACTATTTTGTGCCATCAAATTCTTGATGAAGGCCCTTGGACTCTCGGCAACAGACCGTTGATCCTAAGGCCCTGGTCTCCTGATGTTTCACTCTCTAAGAGAGAGGAGACAAAGTTACCATTGTGGGTGCGACTCTATGGACTGAATCTCCATTATTGGGGAAGTCGAACTTTGGGACGCATTGCTAGTGTTTTGGGACGTCCAATATGTACTGAGAAGAGGATATTGCAACGCGAGCGCCTATTTTTGCGAGATTTTGTGTTTCAATAAAAGTTGCTGATGGATTACCTACTATTATACCCATTGCTATGGAGGATGGGAGTTTAGTAGAACAATATGTGTATTACGATTGGGTTCCTCCATTATGTAGTACTTGTAAGATCTGTGGTCATGTGGACAAGACTTGTCCAATTGCTGTTGCGAATCAGATGCCATCAGAAGCCACCAAACATCAAGGTGAAATGCAAGTTGAAGAAACTTGGCAGCCTGCAGGTAGACGACGGGCTCGTGGGAAAAGGACAATGCTGCCGGAGAATATTCCAGCACCGGCGACAAAGTCCACGACGCAACCGTCTTCTAAGGTCGACGATAGCAATGCTGGCCGGTAGAATGCAGTTGTAACTGCTAGAATGGAGGTTGAACTGCCACCTAGCAAATCTACTGGAAAGAAACCAACTGTTCCTTCTCGTGGAAAGTCTGCTCCGGTGGTAATTTGTGATGTGGCAGGAACTATACCAAATAAGAAAGAGATTCCATCTACAATTAAGGAAAAAGGTGGTGAACGTGGGAAAGGTTTGTTGGTTGGTAATAACCATATTTCTGAGAAGGTTATTCCATCTAACCCGTGGTCCATTATGATACCCTACTAATATAAGCTCCTTTTAACCAAAAAAAGAATATCTGAATCCACCAGGATAGAGCTCTAGCTAATTTATCTTGGAGAACTTGATTTGAAAGTGTTGTTATCTATACTGGAACTACTATTGGCTCAAACCACTGTCCCCTACCATGTGCATTCTCATATTAAAAATCTCAAAGCCGAGCTTGCTTTGCTCCAAGAAAGCCTCCCAACTCCAGCTCTCCGAGCAAGAGAAATTTAGATCACAAAGCTTTTATCAGCAATTGACCCGTGAAAAGGATCTATGGCACCAAAAATCTCAGGTCATGTGGATTCAAAGTGGAGATTAGAAAACAAAGTTATTTCACACCTCAACCCTCCAAAGGCTCTAGTTGAATAGAATCTTAAAGCTAAGATTGAGCAATGGTGAATGGATGACTAATGATACTGAGCTCAACCAGGAATGAACATCTCACTTTCTAACAACATTTACCTCAGAAAGGTAGACCAAGAAACTCCCCAAAGCACGATTGATTGTAGCACCATTAATTCAAGATGAAATGAACAAGTCTCTTTGTCAGACACCAAACTTGATTTTAAGAAGCCCTCTGATCATAGAGCCGTTGAAATCACCAAGACTAGATAGATTTCCTCCCGCCTTTTATAAAAAAAAATTGGGACTTCATGCACTCACATCTCTTGGCCTCTATTTTAGAATTTTTTTGTTTTTTAATAGGCATGCTACCTCCTTCAGTTAACAGAACTTATCTGTATCTTATCCCAAAGGGGGACAATCTAAAATCGACGGAGAAGTTTCGGTCAATAAGCCTATGCAATGTTGCAACTGTTGGAATTTAACCACCAACCTAACTACCTGAATGCGCAATGGAATTTGGATTAGGTATTTCACCCTAGCATTCAAGTTTTAGATCTCTTCGGATGGTCAAAAATTAATATGGGAAACATAAGTTACCTGAAAACCACAAGTGTAGTTCCTCCTCCAAATAATAGCTTTTCCACACTTGAGCAACGAATGGATCTGAAAATATTCAACTCTTGAATATCCAAATCAAAGCAAGCAATGGACTCGAATTATCACCAACAACTTGAGATTCAAAATCTCAATGCACCACACCACAATCATATTTGAAGAGAGAGAAGGAGAAGGGAACAGAAAATTTGGCCAAAACTATTCTTCACCTCCCCTTGGTGCTACTATATATAATCACAACCTCTTAGTGTTATGTTGAATTTTTTTATTCACTTTAGAAAAATGAATAGGAAACTGTTGGTGAAGATAAGTTTGACTTGCACTGCAACTTGTTTCTAAAGTGGGACGATGTAGAATCTAAAAGAGACTTTGTGATATTTTAATTATAATCAATTATATTTATCAAATAAATTAATAACCGTAAATAAAATATCACCAACCTATTTTTAATTTCTCAATTAAATGACATGCATCATTAAACTCTTTAATTTGTACATAAGATCCTCTACTAAACAATGTTTCATGATTTGACGATAGGGCATATAATTAAATACTGTCAAATCCTTTGTTAGCAAAAACATGTTTAAAACTCCTTTGCAAATGCCTTCTCGTTTTTTACCATTTTAAACACATTTTTCCCTATATTTTTCAAACATATGGAAAAAAACGGAAAACGACAAGCAACAAGTGGCTAGCATTCCCGTTTAAAACACTTTCCCATTTTATGGCATTTTTTAAGACCTTGGACTTATTGAACAATGGTTTACTTAACTAACCGTATCTCTCTCCCAAACTTTGATCGACCTAATTCTTTCACCGACGTAAAGATGAATCGAAAGGCTACATTTTTCATGATATCACATTCAACTCAAAGTCAATGCACGGTCACCGAAATTAGAAGCATGTATTTCGAATAAAAATTCCTCAATTTATATGAGAATAATGCCCTTTTTTTAAATATAAACATTTAAAATCCGAATCGATTGTTTTCCATTTTTTACCGTTCTTGATTTTTTTAACCGTTTTATTTGACCGTCCGTTTGTAATTTTTAATCGTTTAAAACCCGTACCGTAAGACTTCATTTTTTTGGCTGTTCCTATTTTTGCTAACATTGGTCAAACCCCAATCCATCGTACATGTCTTTTATTAGAGATCATGTGATTATAATTGAACGACAAAAAAATGCGATAAAACATTATTTGAAATAATATACTAATATGTTTAATAAATAGAAAATAAAATTTGTAAACTATTTACAAAAATGCCTCTAGATCTAGATTTCTGTTCGATTAATCACATGTATTCTCTTTATTTGATATTCCCTGATCAAAGGTAGTGGATTCTATGTTGAGCATCTCTTTCATTCACGATGCGCAATCACGGATCCAACAGATTGATATATAGTCCATGTGATATCAACCATTGCCATTGGTGTACTAAAACCCGAAATATAACATCATAACGATAAGGATTTCTTAGGTCAAAGGATCACTGGTGACAGGTACACATCTCTCCTTAATGCAACAAACAGTAACACACGTGAAAATTTGTACCAGATTCTTTTCTATACACATTATGTGTACTTACATTTATGCCCCTGAAAAAAACTTTTTTGGTAATGTACAATGTAACGACCATATGAATAAAATGTCCAAACCTATCCCTAATCGAGAACTATTTTGGGTAAAATACCCATGGAACAAACTTATAAGCTCGTAAAAGAATTCATGCAATAATAATAAAATTTAACTTATTTATTTCAAATTAATCAAGTTGATGGACACAATCCAACAACAACTAAGGTAATTACAAAAATTATGAATTCCCATCTGAAAATCATCATTCTTAATATCATTACTGCATCTCAATCGGCATTCATCTCGGATAAAATCATTTCGGGTAATATATATACTACCCACGAAGTCTTTCATTATATAAAGAAGAGGAAGAAAGGGAAGATAGCAAAATGGGTAGAACAAATGGAGAAAAAAAAAATGGTAGGTGAAGGCGTAGGAAAAATACAATCATAGGAATAGAAAACTATCTATTGTTACTTTAATGAGTCAATTCCAATGCTGTAAAGAATGAATATTAATGTTCGGAAGTCTTCATTTAGACTTGATAGAGAATATAATTATTATTAACTTTCTCATTTTTAGTCCCACATCGGAAACTCTTTAGAAGTTTTCCTCTTAATAAAATCCTTGTTTGGATATATTGACTGCCGAGCTCAGTAGCGAGAGCTTGTAACCAAGCGGGGCATTAAAGTGACAGGATGTTGGTTCAGTTCTTGTTGGGTCGGGTTTAATGGATCAATTTTCCGGCTTGCCCATTCCAAGTGGGGAGTTGAGCCATGTGGTTTGGGCGAAGGCCTGGGCTTCTTGGTTCTTAGAGTGGAGGGCATTGCGCCAGGCTGGCTTCACAGCGCAGCGATAACCTTCCGCTCTCGACAGTGGAAGGATAACAAGTTGGTGGTCCTTGAACCCACTGTGCCCCAAGAGGTGTTCCAAATCGGACGGTCATTTTTTATTTTTGATTTTCCTTAAATGACCAGTATTTGACAGTTTTTTTTTTTGTTCCCAATCGGATGGTCGCTTATTATTTTTTATTTTCCTTAAATGATAATCTCTGTTGGTTGACAAAGGGATTAAAATCCTCTGCCAGTGCGGGCATCTAGCGGCGCACTATAGTGCAGCCCTGAGAGCTTGACACATGGAAGAAGAAGCTTTATACAACGATGTGAGCTCGATGCAAGGCAGTTTTTTTTTTCTTTCTTTTTGAGCTCAACATCGTTGGATGTCGCATCTTTCACACATCGATCTCTCAGGCCCACACCACAGTGCACCACCAAATTAGGGCACTGCGGAGGATTTTTTTCTTTGACGAAGTTCTTGTAGTCTGTTCGGCCCTTCTCTACACCATTTTAGAAAGTTATGATAGAGTTCAAGTGGAGTCGGATTGCAAATATCTCGTTTTATATATCAGCAATCCCTCAAAGGCTCCTCCTTCCATCATATCCCTAGTCATTACGGACATCCATCAATCTACTCACTTCGAGGATTGTTAGTTCTACCACATTCCTAGCTAGGGAGGTAAACAATACAGCATGGTTGACTTCCCTAACCTGGAAGGGCCTGTCTCTAGCAAGCAAGACAATTTGACTTACTTCCACTCTTTGGCTTCAGAATTTATGTAAATCGAATGCCTTGGCTTTGCCGCTTTCTCCTCAAGAAGAAAATTATCTTTAAAAAAAAAACTTTGATTACAACAAGATTTTCCTTTTATATATAATGCATATGGGAAAAGGCTCTTTGAGCCGCGTATAGTACACCTCCTCACATTTATTATTATTAAAAAAAACAATAATTAAAATAACAGAAAAGAACCTTGACCCCTGCACCAAACACAGGCACAAAATGTACTGCCCAGCACCCCATGAAAAGCAGAAGATGCCAAACGATGTGTTGTTGCATTGCCTTCCCATAAATTATGGTAGAAAGATATCCGATCAAAGTCCTTCAAGAATAACATCTGTAAATCCTCTTGAGACTGCGATACTTAAGACCTGAAGAGCCACTAGAGCTTCAGCCACATAGAAGAAAGTACAACCCACGAATTCAGAGAAACCCAATAGGAATTGGCCCATGTTATTATGAAGCACTCCACCTGAACCTGCAAAGACTAGGGGCACCCAAAGAATATCCATCAAAGTTGATTTTTGTTTTTTATTTATGTTGTTTTTTCGCTTTTGTGTAAGAGAAGGCTAACGGATTGTGTAGCCCCTGCACAATGAGAGTGCACCTAGAGGTATTGGTTTGGATAGAATTTTTTATTTCACAAGGGACTAAACGGTCTTTTAGCATGCTCCTGTGCCTGGGCACTGGAACCACACTACTAGTTAGCGTTCTTTTTCCTTTCGATTTTTTAGTAGAAACCTCTACATGGTAGTGCATGAATTGATCAATGTAGCTTTCCATGTTCAATGTAGTAAACTGTTTATTTATTCTTTGGGCAAAAGATTGTTGCTTGATCATGTAAACCTTGCACAAGCCTAAGGGCCAATAAGAGTACGCTTGGAGGTATCAACATGAATGGAATTTTTTATTTCATAGATAGTAGACGCGCGGTAATTTCGTGTGTGTATGGACCATGCAACCACAACTAGGTAGCATTCTTTTCCTCCCTTTTTTATGTTAATTGTTGATTTATTTATGGGGGAGAAAAAGAGAAAAAACAATCCACAGGTTAGAGTTTGCTAGAAATTCAAACTGCCTTATTTTTCAATTGGACATCTCCGAGCTTAAAATCCATAAGCAGTCAAAACATTAGAGTTCCTTTATAGCATCATGAACTTCCAATGCCTTGTTTGTCGAATGAATGGATCACAACATTAGAGTTCCTTTATAGCATCATGAACTTCCAATGTCTTGTTTGTCGAATGAATGGATCTTTATCCCCTCAATTTGTCTGCTCCTCAATTTCCTCAGTTTCATCTAATAGGGGGTAGAAATGACCACTCTACCCCCTGCCCGAACACACTGCTCGGATGGGGTCCACCTCCCTCTATTAGAGGAATTGAGGGGCAGGCAAATTGAGGTGATAATTTTCCTCAAATGAATGCCCTATCAATTACTTAAATAGAATAAAATAAAATAAAAATTACAATCAAGGTTACCATCATTATTATTTTCTCTTGAAGGAATAAAACTCTTGGAACACTAATTAAGGTCAATTATGTCATTTGGAGGGGATTAACAAATATATTTAAAACATGATAATGCGATACATAAAATCACATAAAAGTATCTTATAATAATATAATTTATTATTTAAAAAAATATTATTATATAAATAAAAAGGTAATAAAAATTTTCATAGGTTAGGCCAAAGCTAATCCATATGCATTTAAAACATAATTTTGAGATGCATAAAATTACATAAAGAGTGTCATATACTCATAGTAATGTGTCATCTAGATTCTAAACACATGGTTGACTATTGACCAGGACATGTCTTCTTCCTCTTTGCATTTAGGAGAGCAATTCTTTGTGAAGGAGTGCAGGGACCATGCGTGTGGCAGCCAATGAGAGCACGCGCTGGCATCTCGGGGGACAGGATTTCTACTTTTTATTGGGATGGGGAGGTCATTTCGCCACCTACTATGTCTGGACGTGGCTTGCGCCCCCTTCCCCCACAACATTTTCCCTTGCATTTAATAGTAAGAATCGTCACACTTGACATGCCATATGGCAGAAAATTGTTGCCACTATACTAAAAAAATAAAACTAGGTTTTCAAAGGTTTTAAAATTTCAAATTGAAGCCAAGTGCCACAATTTGTAGCTCCTTTTAATCAGGGAAAGGATTTCCCACATCACTAGTATGGAAAGTCATCTCAACACCAAATTGCAATTTGGAAGTTTATGGTGGGCTTAAATTTTATGGACATGTTATCTACATAATTACTTATTAATGAGTTAATTTTTGGATGATTAACCTTATTTTTTTTATCGATCAAATATAATTTTCTTAAAATATTTAAGAAAATTGAGTCTATTTAAAAAATTAGTGATTGCCAAAACAATAAAGAAAAAAGACCCAAATGGTTGAATATGATGCACAAAATTTAAAATGTGGCTTGTCCAAGAAATTTTCCACCAATCTAAAGATGAGAATAATACTATTATTTCTTCAAATGGTAGAACAAGTCGATCTTGTGGGAATATCTCCTCACTAATAAGAAGTATTAAAAATTCCCTTGAGACACTAAACTTAAATAAGGAAAGTGGTAGTAGAATGCACCTGTTGATAGACTTGGCAAATGGTCCCATCTTTATACACACGGTGGTAATCCACTTACTGCACATGTTGGTTCAATTACCCACTGTCTTTAAAAAATTTCATCCTAACCCTAGTTTTGTGTATACAAAAATAAAACTATAAAAATGTTAAAATTTTAAATGGTTTTAAATTTAAATATTCAAAATAATATTTTTATATTAAAGTTTATGCATTGGAGAGGTTTGTCTTTTCCTAAATAAACAACTAAGGCTGCTGTTGCGTCAAGAAATCGTCGAGCGGTCCTGCGAGTGCCGTCACCTGCAAGTGGACCAAAGGGGTCAATCGGAGAGAACCGGTGTGGTCCCGGCCTAGGGCTCTCCGATGCCAAAGTTAGATCTCCTGGCGCAAATAGATGAATAGTGATTATTCAAGATGAGTTTTGATGTCCCCTATGGGGTTGTGTACCTTGCCTTTTATAGTAGCATATGGCGGTGTGGAGAGTCCCCGTTTGATTGACGATTGTGCCGTTGAGTGGATAGAGGCCCCGGGCACGGGGCTCTATCCTCGATTGGCCATCTCCCCGCGGGAGGGAGTGTCCTGGTGGCATCGGGATCCTTGGTGGATAGATATCCGCATGTGGTGATAACGTCCCTGGTGCTTGAATCCGTCCTGGATGACGTGACCTCTAAGGGTCTAGAGTCCTGGTAGTGACATGAGTCTTAGCGATACGATCGGGGTCGTAGATGGGTGGCCCCCACCTCGGGTGCCCATGAGGCGCGCTGGGTGAGGCCGCGCTGGGTGAGGCTGTAGGAGGAGGCCGCGCCTGGTGAGGCCGTGAGAGGCCGCGCCGGGTGAGGCCGCCCCGGTGAGGAGGCCGCGCTGGGTGAGGCCGCCCCTGGTGAGGAGGCCGCGCTGGTGAGGGTGTGAGGAGGCCGCGCTCGGGTGAGGCCGCGCCTAGGTGAGGCCGTGAGGAGGCCGCGCTGGGTGAGGCCGCGCCCGGGTGAGGCCGTGAGGAGGCCGCGCTCGGGTGAGGCCGCGCCACCGGTGAGGAGGCGCGCTGGGTGAGGCCGCGCCTAGGTGAGGCCGCGCGGGTGAGGTGTGAGGAGGCCGCGCCCTGGTGAGGAGGCCGCGCCCTGTGTGGCCGCGCCGAGTAGTGGCCACCCTCGAATGGTCTTGGGACTCGGTTCGTTCCCCTTGGCTATGGGGCGGTCGTCTATGACACGTGGCGGTCGTTGATTGGCCCCGTGAATATTGGATGTATCATTTGCCCCCACTCTCTTGGGATAGGATGTCCAAGAGAGTAGGTGTCTTTGCATAGTGAGGGGTCCGCGCGAATAAACTTTCCCGTGGGGTTTGCCCGTAAATCCACTAATGAGGTAGGAGAGGTTGGGGGTTCAAACCTTACCTCCTACACTTTTTCTTTTTGTTTTTTGTGGGTATATGTTCCTTCCTCTCCCTTCTTCTTTCACTTCTCATTTCTCTTTCTTACTTTTTGTTTCCCCTTTTGTTCTCCTTTAGTTCCCCCTTTTTGTCTTTTGTCCTCTTTTTGGTGCCCACCATGTGCTTGTTTTTGGGTCACCCGCACTAGTATCCACTTTGCTTGATTTTGGGTCCTTGTGTTTGGGTTGTGTTCTCTTGGTGCCCTTGGTGCCTTGGTTTGCTTGGAAAGCTTCGAGTGGTGCTTGGCTTGAGTGCCTTGCCTCTTGTGACCTCTATCCCTTGATTGTGCCTCGTGGTGTGGCTACGCCATCGCCGTGTGCTTGTCCTTCCGCGCGATCACCTTTTTTTCCGAGGTAAATCGATCCCCACCTTTTTTTTTTTTTTTTTTGTATGGTGTCTCCTCGGTCTCGGTGAGGCGCGCTGCGTGGTGTGGCCGCGGTGAGGCCGCGCCCTGTGGATGTAGCCGCGGTGAGGCCGCGCGCGTTGGTGTGGCGCGCCTGTTGGTGTGGCCGCGGTGAGGCCGCGCCTCGCGAATGTGGCCGCAAGGGGTGGCCGCACCCACTGGCCGCGCCTAGGTGGTCGCGCTTCTTGGTGATGCCCCACCTATGGTGGCCGTGGCGTGGGTGTGATGGACCCTCGCTCTTCTTCCTGTTCTTCCTCTTGTATGTGATGGATCTCTTGTTTATATTTTGTAGGTGGCATTCTTTTCATTTTTCTTGCCGCGTCTGGGAGATGCTTTCTTGAGTAAGTAGTTCGTTCCCCTCTTGTCCTTCATGTCGCTCCCGGGTGACCTTGGCCTGCCGTCGGGGTTGGATCTTCGGAGGAGCGTTCCCGGATCGCCTTCTTCGTGGGTACTCCCTCCTCTATACCCTCCCTAGTGATACTCGATGGAGGAGTGGGACCTTCTAGTGTCTCCGGTCCCTGTAGGGATCGTCGGCCCTCGGGGTGGCATCTCGCCCGCCCGGTCCCCGCGATAGGTTAGGCCTGTTGTTAGCATCTTGTCACCTTCGACTTGGTTTCCCTCCGTGAGGAGTTCCATATTCCCGCCGAGGTCATGTTGCGTGCTCCTGGGCCTAGCGAGTATGCCTTCTCTCATCGTGCGGGGAGATCTGTCTCTATCATTCATTTTTCCTCCAGGGCCTTCGCCTTCCTATCCTCGCTTCGTCGAGTTAGTGTTAGAGCATTAGCACCTCACCCCTGGGCGAGTGTTGCCCAACTCTTGGAGGGTGATCTTGGGTTTCTATGTCTTCTTCGCCCTCCTGGGCGTGCCGCCTGTTCCCCTTTTCTCCCACTTTTATCTGTTGAAGAAGGGGAACCATGGATGCTATCACTTTGCTCGCCGCGTGCTCAAGGGGTCCTATGCCTCGTGGAGCTTCTCACGGGGATCACTAGTCACGTGAAGTATTGGAGGGATCGCTTCTTTTTTGCCACGGTCCCCCGATGCCCATTACGACTGTTAGGGAAGTTATTGACCTCAAGAGGGTCAATCGGGGCTTGAGCGAGTGATTTTGAGGGTGACTCCCTCAAGGCCGTGCCTGGGTCGCGATCCGTTCCACGTCCAGGAGTTGGACTCGGAGGCCTTCCTATCTCTCCGGGAAGCCGAGTCCTGGTAAGAGTATTGTCTTTTGTACTTGATTGGCATGTTGGTATTTGAATGTATGTGTCATCCGATTGGTGGTCGATCTATGCGAGTGGATACGCGTCCGGACTTCAGGAGGCGCCGTGGGTGTGGCGCTTGGGTGTAGCTGTGGTGGAGAGCGCTCCGGTGTTAGAGGTGGAGGCTGCCTGCCGAGGGGTCTTCTGCTGCGCGTCCTCCCGAGGCGGACATGATGTCTTTAGCTGGGTCGGAGGTGACCCACCACTCGTGATCCCTTGACCTTACGGTCGTCCCGATCCTGTAGACGTCTCAACCTTTTTCTTTTTTTTTTGAACTTGAGTTGTAACTACTATGACTTTTCTATGTGATCGCTTTTGCTTTTCTTTGATTACCTTGTCTCTTGGTGATTGTTTGCGCGTTGATGCTCTCGACCCTTGATAGTCCTCGGATTTTGGTAGTGACGTCGTGCCTTGGTGATCCTCGACCTTGGGGGTTAACGCCTTAGGCGTAGAGCCTCGCCGGTGGCATGGCGCCTTAGGCATGAAGCCTCAATGTTGGCATGTCGCCTTAGGCATAAAGCCTCGGTGTTGGCATGTTGCCTTAGGCATAAAGCCTCAATGTTGGCATATCGCCTTAGGCATGAAGCCTCGTGTTGGCATATCGCCTTAGGCATAAAGCCTCAATGTTGGCATGTTGCCTTAGGCATAAAGCCTCAATATTGGCATGTCGCTTTAGGCACGAAGCCTCGGTGTTGGCATATCGCCTTAGGCATAAAGCCTCAATATTGGCATGTCGCCTTAGGCACGAAGCCTCGGTGTTGGCATATCGCCTTAGGCATGAAGCCTCGGTGTTGGCATGTCGCCTTAGGCACGAAGCCTCAGTGTTGGCATGTCGCCTTAGGCACGAAGCCTCAGTGTTGGCATATCGCCTTAGGCATGAAGCCTCGGTGTTGGCATGTCGCCTTAGGCACGAAGCCTCGTGTTGGCATATCGCCTTAGGCATAAAGCTTCAATATTGGCATGTCGCCTTAGGCACGAAGCCTCGGTGTTGGCATATCGCCTTAGGCACGAAGCCTCGGTGTTGGCATATCGCCTTAGGCATGAAGCCTCAATATTGGCATGTCGCCTTAGGCATGAAGCCTCAATATTGGCATGTCGCCTTAGGCACGAAGCCTCGATGTTGGCATATCGCCTTAGGCATGAAGCCTCGGTGTTGGCATATCGCCTTAGGCATAAAGCCTCGGTGTTGGCATATCGCCTTAGGCATAAAGCCTCAATATTGGCATATCGCCTTAGGCACGAAGCCCGTGTTGGCATAAAGCCTCGGTGTTGGCATGTCGCCTTAGGCACGAAGCCTCAGTGTTGGCATATCGCCTTAGGCATGAAGCCTCAGTGTTGGCATATCGCCTTAGGCATAAAGCCTCAATATTGGCATGTCGCCTTAGGCACGAAGCCTCGATGTTGGCATATCGCCTTAGGCATAAAGCCTCAGTGTTGGCATATCGCCTTAAGCATAAAGCCTCAATATTGGCATATGTCGCCTTAGGCACGAAGCCTCAATGTTGGCATATCGCCTTAGGCATGAAGCCTCGTGTTGGCATATCGCCTTAGGCATAAAGCCTCGTGTTGGCATATCGCCTTAGGCACGAAGCCTCGGTGTTGGCATATCGCCTTAGGCATGAAGCCTCGTTGAGTAGTAGAAGAAGCCGAAGTATTCCCGAATTTTTTCAATTCATCTTTGAAACCGTAATGCCATCTACTGCTTTGTTGGTGGTGCCAAACTCGCACGTTGTTACTTCGCGATAGTACTTCTTCAAGTATAGTGAGTTCCAGTACGGTCTACCTTCTTGCCCCCGGAGTCTTCAGCGGTAAGTCCACGGGCGTATGCTTGGAAACTATGTAGGGTCCTTCCCGGTTGGGTGACAGACTTCCCGCCTTCGTGGCTGCGATACACTTGCCCTCCGTAGTACTAAATCTCCCTGGTGGAATAGCCTTTCCTTGACCCTGGCGTTATAGTACCGGCAGACGCTTGGTAGGCGACGTTCCTTAGTAGTGCTCTTTCGCGGATCTCATCTATAAAGTCTAGGTTTGCCCGCATCCGTCGACATAGGTGCGTTCATTGAAGTGCAGAACCCTATGGGACATAGCGCAGACCTCTACGCGCCAATGCTTGAGTGCCATATGCTAGGCGGAATGGGCTCTCTCCTGTGGGCGTCCGTTTGTAGTTCGGTATGCCCACGGGACGCTTGGTAGTTCTTCTACCCACTTGCCTTTGGCTCCTTCTAGCCTTTTCTTGACTCCTTCCAGTAGCGTTCGTTGGTGACCTCCACCGACCATTGGCTGTGGGTATGCTACCGACACAGGTCGATAGTCGATGTTGTAGCGGTGACAGAATGCTTGGAATTTAGGATTGTTGAATTGTTTTCCATTGTCTCGAGACGAGGATCCGTGGTACCCCGAACCTATAGATGACGCCGTCGCAGACGAACTTCTCCATCTCTGTCTCTGTTATCTTGGCCAAGGGTTTAGCTTCAACCCACTTGGTGAAGTAGTCGATCGCGACGACCGGTACTTTCTGTTTCCTGGTGCTGCGGTGAAGTTGCCTAAGATGTCTAGTCCCCACATGGCAAAAGGTATGGGGTTGAGGATTGATGTCGGCTTGGTGGCGGGTAGATGGGGTACTGGGGCGAACAACCGACATTGCTCGCACTTCTTGGCATATTGGATGGCCTCCTCTTGCATTTGTGGCCGTATAGTCCCCGGCGGAGGATTTTGTAGGCTAGGGCTCGTCCCCCATGTGGCTTCCACATATCCCCTCATGGACTTGGCTAAGGCGTACTCCGCCCCCTTGGGTCCTAGGCACCGGAGTAGTGGTGTCGTTGTTGCCCCGCTTGTATAGTACCCCGTCTAGGACGTGTACTTTGCAGCTCTCATCCCGATCTTCCTTGCTTCGGCCTTGTCTTACGGTAAGACATCGTTCCGGGAGGTAGTTGAGTAGAGGGTCCATCCACTAGGTCCCTCCGTGATCTCGTTAACTGCTTTTCCTTATACGTTGGCTCGTGCAGGATCTCCACATAGATCGCGCTAGCCAAATTTCGGAGTTCCTCATTGGCTAGCCTGGATAGGGCATCGGCGGCGTTCTCCTCCGGGAACTCGAACCATCTCAAACTTCTCGAAACCCTCGATCAATGCTTGACGCGTGCTAGGCATGATGCCATCCTCTCATCTTTTGCCTCATACTCCCCATTCACCCGATTCACCACGAGCCGGGAGTCGCTCCGGGTGGATAGGTGTGTGACTTGGATGGCTTTGGCCACCCGGAGTCCACTAGTAATGCCTCGTACTCGCTTCATTATTGGATGCTTGGAAGGTGAACCGGAGAGCATATTGATACGAAATCCCTCGGGGCTGGTTAATATGAGCCCAGGCGCCGCTTCTGCCGCATTGCTCGACCCATCCACGAACATGTCCCACGATCCGTGATCCTTCTCTTGGGCTCCCCTGTTTGTGACTCGATCTCGATCGGGTACACTCGCAATGAAATCGCAAGAGCCTGGCCTTTGATGGCTGTCCTTGGTTGGAACTCGATGTCATGCTCACTTAACTCCACCGCCCATGCTATCAATCGTCCGAGACGCCCGGCTTGTGCAATATCTTCTTCAAGGGTAGGTCTGTGAGGACTGTGATGGTATGGGCTTGGAAGTATGGTCGTAGCCTCCTGGCTGCCATTACCAATGCATAGGCTACCTTCTCGATCCTAGTGTACCGGTCTCTGATCGATCGTGACATGGCCGACGTAGTAGATCGGCCTCTGGACTTTGTCTTCTTCCTTTAGCAGATCTGCGCTGACCGCTGGGTGGCGGCCGAGTAGAGCTGCAACTCTTCGTTAGGTTCGGTCGCCCAAGCAAGGGTGGGCTCTCTAGGTACTCCTTCAATTCTCCGAACGCCTTTTGGCACTCTTCCGTCCATGTGAAGTCCTTAGGGCTTCGGAGGTTCTTCAAAGTTTTGAAGAATGGTAAGCCCTTATCACCGATCGTGACACGAACCTGGAAAGGGCGGCAACCCTTCCATTCAACCTCTGCACTTCCCCGACCGTTCGAGGAGGTGCCATCTCTTGGATGGCCTTGATCTTGGATGGGTTGGCTTCTATTCCACGGTGAGACTATGAACCCCAGGAATTTTCCTGACGTTACACCGAAGGCGCACTTTGCGGGGTTTAGCTTCATCTGGTTCCTCCTCGATCTGTGAATGCTTCCTCTAGGTCGGTCGGTGTTGGTTGGTGTGGACGCTTTTCACGAGCATGTCATCCACATATACCTCCATGTTGCGCCGATCTGCTCCTCGAACATCTTGTTGACCATTCTTCGATAGGTGGCCCTGCGTTCTTCAACCCGAACGGCATGACGTTGTAGCAATAGTTCTCTTTGTCCGTCCAAAATGCGGTGTAAGACTCATCATCCTCATACATGAGGATCTGGTTGTATCCGAGTAGGCGTCCATGAAACTCAGCATCTCATGGCGGCGGTGGCGTCGATCGAGGGTCGATCCGGGCAAGTGGGTACTCATCTTTTGGGCATGCCTTGTTCAGGTCGGTGTAGTCGACACACATCCTCCACTTCCCACTTGGCTTTGGTACCATGACCACGTTGGTGAGCCAGGTTGGGAACTTCTCCTTTCTCGATGAACCCGATCGGCTTAACTTCTCGACCTCCTCCTTGATTGCGCTTGTCGGTCGAGGGCGAGTTACGCCGCTACGTTGAACGGGCTTCCTGGTAGGGTCGACATGTAGTCGGTGTTCCGCTATGGAACGTGGTATTCCTAGCATGTCGGAGGTCGACCATGCGAAGACATCCATGTTCGCTTGGAGGAGGTGTCCAAGCCCTTCTTTCGCTCCTCGCTTAGCAACGAGCCGACCGAACGACCTTGGAGGGGTCGTCTGGGTGAGGGGCCATGGGATGAGGTCTTCCACGCTTTCCCCTTCTCTCTGTCGGTTCATCTCTCCGTCACTGATCATGCTCTCTAGGCAGAGTGCCATTCCACGGGTGTTGCCATTATTCTTTTTTATGAAGGTGGCGTAGCACTCCTTGCTTTCTTCCGATCTCCTCGGACTTCGCCTACCCCGTTCTCGGTGGGAAACTTCATCTCGAGTGAAGTGGTGATATGACTCCTCTAAGGGCGTCGGTGATGGTCGCCCTAAGAGGCCGTTGAAGGACACCACGGACTTGACTACCATGAAATTTACCATGATGGTTACTTGTTGAGGGTGTACCCGAAGGTGACGGGTAGCTCTATGGTACCTCCGATGGAGGCGGTGGCACTGAGAATCCATGGAGATAAGTGGGCTCTGGTTTGAGCTGGTCGTCCCGAACCCGAAGCGCCGATAGGCGTCCAAGGAGAGTACGTCAACAGACGCCCCTGTGTCTATCGTACCACTCGTGTACGGTCGATTGGCTACCTCCACTTGTACTACCAGGGCATCTTCATGCGGGAAGTTTAGTCCTTCCAGGTCTTCATCCAGAAGGAGATCACCGCCTCGGTCCTGGCTATCTTGCTGGGCTTCTCCGCCACTCCCACGAACCTGGCATGAGCTTTAGCTTTTCGGTGGACTCTTGCCCTGGTCCTCCAAGTATGGTGAGGATAGGAGGTCCCTTGGTGCCACTAGGTTCTCGTGGCATCTCTCCGCTTCTTCGGGCGGTCTCTCTCTCGATCTGTTCTTCTTTCTTCTCGTCTCGGCTCCACTCTGTCTCCGTCGCGACCTCTATCTCCTTGGCCTGAGCGGTTGTCACGTCTCCCTTCACATACTTGTTCAAGCTTCCTGCTTTTACCAGTTGTTCTATCTCTCTCTTCAATTGATAGCACTCCTCATGTCGTGCCCATTCTCTTTGTGGAAGAGACAATATTTGTTAGGGTTTCGCTTCTCACGGCGCCGCTAGCATGGGTCGTGGCCAATGGAGTAGGTCACGGTCCTGGATCTGCATGAGTATCCGGGACTGGTGGTGTTCAGTGGTGTGAACTCGGGGTGCTTGCCCTCTCGCTTCTCTCGGGCGACGGCCTGTCCTCCTAGATGGGCGGTCGGTCTTCTCTTGTCGGCGCTCTGTCCTCGACCTCTTATTCTCGTTGCGGTCATCAGTGCGACCTCTTGTTGTCCGTGGCTTGGCCTCGATTATTTTTGTTCTAGCTTGTAGTACCTCGGCCATATTTGCAAACTCGTTGCACCGCTCCGGGAGCTCTTTCATAGTCCTGGTCTCATGACGTGCCAGTCCTTGATCAAGTCCAGGTCCCTAATACCTCCCTGCTAGGGCTGCATGCGTGTCCTGGTCATCCAAGTCTCGAACCTCCGGGGACTCCTTGGTGAAACTGGTAACGTATTCCCGAGAGATTCCCGGGGTTCGTACCACGTTCGATAGATTGACGGTGGTCTTCTTCGCTTGACGCTACTTTGGAAGCGGGTGACGAATCTGTTCGCATAGCTCGCGAACGAGCCTATAGATCTCGGTCGTAGCCTCGGAGAACCATGATGTGGCTGCTCCCTTGAGGGACGCAGGGAATGCCCGACAGGATACCACGTCCGACCCCATACAGCGTCATCATGCCATTAAAGTAGTTGATGTGGTCATTAGGGTCGGTGGTACCACCGTAGAGTTCAAAGGTGGGTAGTCGAAACCACGAAAGGTAGTGTGGTCGACATGACCTCTGCGAGAATGGGTGTTGTCCGAGGTATGGAATGTGTCTTGCCTTTGGTATGCTTCTTCAACCCTTCCGCCTTCTCATCCAGGTCGCGGAGTCTTTGATCGAGCTCCTCATCCCGTGTCTCCCCCCACGCCTAGCCGGACCTTTGCTGCGACCCGTTCACGCTCTTTCTGGATGTCCCCTCCCGCCTTGAGTGTTGGCGGGATGGTGAATGGTCATGCCGTGATGAACCCTGTCGTGAAGGTGAGGGCTTTCTTCTCTCGCAGTCGGCCTTCGTGGTATGTGACCTTCTTCCGGTCGTCGTCGAACACGGACCTCCGGATCGATCTCTGCGGGCTAGACACCTCGCCTGGGTGTTGGCGTCCTCCCACGTTCGACCGTGGCGAGAGGTCTCTTGTTCTCCTGGGATACTGGGAAGGCTCCCCCTTGCGGAGTGCGGGTTGCCTGTCGCGCAAGTCTCTCGATCTCGCTCCCCGGGAGATGATCTCCTAGGGTTTGGCTCTTGTTGAGGTATGGACTCCACCCTTCTTTCGCTGGTGAAGTCCTCCGACGGTGAGATGTCGCACGCTGCGTCGGGTATTCTCGAAAGAGTCGTTGTTCATCGAGGATTTGTCGTTGCGGGTCGTTGATCGACCCACGATTGGCTGGAGCATTGGGGTCGGTGTCACCTCCACCACCACATCGTCGGCCTCGTCATTGTTGGGCTCGGTGATCACGAACTGGTCATTAAAGGGGATCTCCTCCTCCAGGAGGGACATGGTCTGGTTGTTGGCTCTGCGCGAGAGCACTCGGGGGTGGTGATCCATTCCTTGCTCCGTTGTTGGTGGTGGTAGTCTTCCTTCGTGCCATTGAATGAGTATGGAAGCGAGCTAGTAGTTGTAATGGCTAGCTCCTTCCCACGACGGCGCTAATCATTGCGTCGCCAAGAAATCATCGAGCGGTCCTGCGAGTGTCGTCACCGCAAGTGGACCAAAGGGGTCAATCGAGAGAGAACCGGTGTGGTCCCGGCCTAGGGCTCTCCGATGCCAAAGTTAGATCTCCTGGCGCAACCGATGAATAGTGATTATTCAAGATGAGTTTTGATGTCCCCTATGGGGTTGTGTACCTTTGCCTTTTATAGTAGCATATGGCGGTGTGGAGAGTCCCCGTTTGATTGACGATTGTGCCGTTGAGTGGATAGAGGCCCTGGGTAACGGGGCTCTATCTCGATTGGCCATCTCCCGCGGGAGGGAGTGTCTGGTGGCATCGGGATCCTTGGTGGATAGATATCCGCGTGTGGTGATAACGTCCTTGGTGCTTGAATCCGTGCGGATGACGTGACCTCTAAGGGTCTAGAGTCCTGGTAGTGACATGAGTCTTAGCGATACGATCGGGGTCGTAGATGGGTGGCCCCCACCTCGGTGCCCATGAGGCGCGCGGTGAGGCCGCGCTCGGGTGAGGCGTGAGGAGGCCGCGCCCGGTGAGGCTGTGAGGAGGCCGCGGGTGAGGCGCGCCCTGGTGAGGAGGCCGCGCCTGGTGAGGCTGTGAGGAGGCCGCGCTGGGTGAGGCCGCGCCCTGGTGAGGAGGCGCGCCCTGGTGAGGAGGCGCGCTCGGGTGAGGCCGCGCCTAGGTGAGGCCGTGAGGAGGCCGCGCACGGGTGAGGCTGTGAGGAGGCCGCGCCGAGTAGTGGCCGCCCGAATGGTGCTGGGACTCGGTTCGTTCCCCTTGGCTATGGGGCGGGTCGTCTATGACACGTGGCGGTCGTTGATTGGCCCTGTGAATATTGGATGTATCAGCTGCGTTTGGTTGGATAAAAATGGATAAAAAAGAAGAAAAAAAATCTAGAAAAGAAAGAATAGAAGAAAATTTTTCTTTTTCTTTTTTTTTTTCTTTTCTTGTTGGTTGTTTGACATTGAAAAGAATGGAAAAGAAAAAACAATTTCTTAGCGTTTGAATGACATATAAAAGAATAGAAAATGTTTTCTTTTCCTATGGATTGCTGAGAAGCTTCTAAACATGATGGACCACATCAACATGAGCAAAGAGGCCACCAATCGTAGCTTGATCTGCAAACTTATTTGATTCTTTTTGAAACCTATATTGCACAAAAAAGATCATGATGAGGAACTTGAAATGCGACAATTAATTTACACTCAAATCATATGCTTAGGGTGAAAAGTAAGCAATGAATAGTACAATGATCCCTATTGAGGCCATGGCTCTGATCATTTATTATTTGATGGAATTTTTTAAGTAGTCCTATTTATATTACTTTGAGGTTGCGTTTGGTATGCCTTCAGGTAAATTTCGTATTCTCAGATGATAAAAATAGTTGTTTTCATCTTTTGAAAATAAAAAACTGACCTAGAATGCATACCAAACACAGCTTAAGAGGACAATACTCGGCGCAATGGCAAGGTTGCTCCATTGCAAAGCGGAGGTAAAGTTGCATGTGACAGATAAAACTTGCCTACCACTTCTACCTAGAAAAATTGTAGGTAAATTTTACATTCTTGGATGATAAAAATAGTTGTTTTTATTATCTGAAAATGAAAAATCGACCTAGAATGCATTCTAAAGGCCTTTTTTTTTTATCAGTTTTTATTTTCATTTTTTGACAATTTTTCATTTTTTCATATATTTGGTCACTTTTGAAACTTGTTTTAAATTAAAATAAATGAAAACGCTCTAAAAATGATAACAGACTCTCTTTAGTCTATTATGGATTTTGGCCAAAATCTGTTTTTCCTCCATATTTTTGCTCCTTAATATGTGTTCATATGACCTAAATTTGAAGGGTAAAATAGATATTTTCATTTGTTTTTAGAAAGACAAGCCCCCTCCTTCTTCTTCCCTTCTTTTTCTTTTTCTCTGGCGTTCAACCCAAGGTGAAGATCCCCACATTGAGACCGCCAGGGTTTTCAAAAAACCAGAGAAAACAAAAGAAACGAAGAAGCTTGAGACAGCCATGGTCGTAGCTCCTTGAGCCAGGGAAAAAACCGAAGAAAAGAAGCCCTGAATCCCCTATTTCCTTTCACCCCCCTCGATTGCAGGAACACAAAACCCCATTTTCGTTTTCCTTCTGATTTGATTTCTTTCTTTCCTCCTTCTGTTTCTTCTATTCTTCACCTTTGCTTCTTCCTTTCATCAACCGATGCCACTTCTCCATCTTCTTCTAGATTTCTAAGTCCTAACCCTCCATAACTGCCACCACCACACATTACCTTTGTTCCCATTTTTTTTTCTGTAACCATATAACCATCTTCTCCCTCCTTTCTACTTTTATTTTCATTTTATTATTACTATATATTATATATATAAAAGCTAATCTGAAATCCCATATTTCACCCATTCCATTTGAATCGGCACAGATTGATGTTGTATTTGGGGAGATTTATGGTTTAGAGTTGACTTGGGAAAGAAGATGGGTGATGGGAGAATTTCTACCACTAAAATATATATGGACTTTTGGCCAATTTATCTAAAAAAACCTGATTTGGGCCCATTTGTTTAAAAATGTTACAAAAATTATTTACACATAGGTAGTTACCAAACTTATTTTTCATTCTACAATCGATTGTGTTTAGTAGTTACCAAACAGTTGTTTTTTTTTATTTTTTATTTTTTTTTTATTATTTTTTTTTATTTTATCAAAATGGATTTTTAGTAATGATTTTTTTTAATTAGGCCAAAATGAAAATGTAAAATGATACCAAAGAGAGTCTAAGAATGCATACCGAACACAGCTTGAGAGGATAGTACTTGGCGCAATGGTAAGGTTGGTCCATTGCAAAGCGGAGGTAAAGCTGCATATGACAGAGAAAACTTGCCTACCACTTCCACTTAGAAAAATTGTAAGTCAATTTCGCATTCTCGGATGATGAAAAGGTTTCTTGTTCTAGGCATTGCATATCGGTTGTACCACGTGCAACAGTGAGGTATTTCCAACCAATTTTTATATAAAAGGCATTTCTAACCATTGGATGTCTAGGAATTTATTTGGATTAGTGATGTGCCAAATTTTGGACCTATGTTCGATTATATACCTTTCCATGTTCTGTATACTGGCTCCATACTCTTAATTTTTAAATGTTCTATTTAAGGGAAAATTGCCTAGATCTACTAGATAATAAAAAGATTTACAAAATTGGTAGATGTAAATTACGTTTTACAATCACAAGTTACAATGTTGAAAAGATTTACCAAATTCCCATATAAGGAAAAAAACTAAATGAATATCCTAAACTACCCCTAGCATCCTTCTCTTTCAATTTTTTCCTTTATTTAACCTTTTAACTTTTTAGTTTTTTATTGATCCTACCCTTCGTTCTTTTTCTCCTTCCTCCGGTGAACATTTCTGTAACCATTCCCTTCTTCCTCCGCTACAACTCCGCACCACCACTGCCATCCACCTCCTCCCTCCCTCCCGTTCTTGACCCTTCTCTTCCCTATAACCCCACTCCCGCCCATTCCTGTGAAACCATTTCTTGCTGTCTGTGGAGATCTGCTTCTCTTTCCTTGTTGATGAGGGTGCAAGCCTGTTTAAGATGATAGGCTGCAAATACTGCATATTGAACTAGATGCTTTTTCGGGAAAAAAAAAAACTACATTTTTAACCTTCTTTGGTTCTTCCCTACATGTGCCCCTCACAATGCCCTATGGAAAAACAATAGAATAAACTGATCAATTCTAAATCACCCTACCTAAAAAAAAAAAAACAAAGGATAAATAGAAACTTTGGAGAAGTGATAAAGTCCTTCTCAAATGCTCATAAAGAGAGGGTTTTGGATATTTTCAAGCAAATTGGGAAAATTCAGAACGGATTGGGGATTAGATGTGAAACCGACAAGAAACGTCTAGATTAGAAGAATAATTTCAATGACTCTAAGTATGCGTTTGTTGCGTCAAGAAATCGTTGAGCGGTCCTGCGAGTGCCGTCACCTGCAAGTGGACCAAGGGGTCAACAGAGAGAACCGGTGTGATTCCGGCCTAGGGCTCTCCGATGCCAAAGTTAGATCTCCTGAGCAAACAGATGAATGGTGATTATTCAGTATGAGTTTAGATGTCCCCCAATGGGGTTGTGTACCTTGCCTTTTATAGTAGTGTATGGCGGTGTGGAGAGTCCCAGTTTGATGGCGATTGTGTCGTTGAGTGGATAGAGGCCCTGGTAGTACAGGTGGAGGTGGTCTCCTTCTCGAATGAAAACCTGGAAGGACTAAACTTCCCACATGAAGATGCCCTGGTAGTACAGGTGGACGTAGCCAACCGACCTGTACACAGGGTACTGATAGACACAGGGGCGTCTGTTGACGTACTCTCTTTGGACGCCTATCGACAATTCGGGTTCGGGGACGATCAGCTCAAACCAGAGCCCACGTACCTCCATGGATTCTCAGGTGCCACCGCCTCCATCAGAGGTACCATAGAACTACCCGTCACCTTCAGGGTACACCCTCGACAAGTGACCATCATGGTGAATTTCATGGTCGTCAAGTCCGTGGTGTCCTTCAACGACCTCCTAGGGCGACCATCTCTGACAGCCCTTAGAGGAGTCATATCGCCACTTCACCTGAAGATGAAGTTCCCCACCGAGAATGGGGTAGGCGAAGTCCGAGGAGATCAGAAGAAAGCAAGGGAGTGCTACGCCACCTTCATGAAAAAGAACAATGGTAACACCCGTAGAATGGCACTCTGCCTAGAGAACATGGTCAGTGACCAAAGAGATGAACTGACAGAGAGAAGAGGAAGACCAGTGGAAGACCTCATCCCATGGCCCCTCAGCCGGAACAACCTCTCCAAGGTCGTATAGGTTGGCTCGCTACTAAGCAAGGAACAGAAAGAAGGGCTTGGACACCTCCTCCAAGCGAACATGGATGTCTTTGCATGGTCGACCTCTGACATGCCGAGAATACCACGTTCCATAGCAGAGCACCGACTACATGTCGACCCAACTAGGAAGCCCATTCAACAGAAGCGGCATAACTTTGCCCTCGACCGACAAGCAGCAATCAAGGAAGAGGTCGAGAATTTAAGCCAATCAGGGTTCATCAGAAAGGAGAAGTTCCCAACCTGGATCGCAAACGTGGTCATGGTACCAAAGCCAAGTGGGAAGTGGAGGATGTGTGTTGACTACACCGACCTGAATAAGGCATGCCCAAAAGATGAGTACCCACTGCCCAGGATCGACCTACTAATCGACGCCACCGCCGACTATGAGATGTTGAGTTTTATGGATGCCTACTCCGGGTACAACCAGATCCTCATGCATGAGGGTGATGAGTCCTACACCGCATTCCGGACGGACAAAGAGAACTACTGCTACAACGTCATGCCGTTCGGGTTGAAGAATGCAGGGGCCACCTATCAGAGGATGGTCAACAAGATGTTCGAGGAGCAGATCGGGCGCAACATGGAGGTATATGTGGATGACATGCTTGTGAAAAGCATCCACGCCAACCAACACCTGACCGACTTAGAGGAAGCATTCACAGTACTGAGGAGGAACCAGATGAAGCTAAACCCTGCAAAGTGCGCCTTCGGGGTAACGTCAGGAAAATTCCTGGGGTTCATGGTCTCAGTACGTGGAATAGAAGCCAACCCATCCAAGATCAAGGCCATCCAAGAGATGACACCTCCTCGGACGGTCAGGGAAGTGCAGAGGTTGAATGGAAGGGTCGCCACCCTTTCCAGGTTCGTGTCACGATCAGGTGATAAGCGCTTACCATTCTTCAAAACATTGAAGAACCTCCAAAGCCCTAAAGATTTCACATGGATAGAAGAGTGCCAGAAGGCGTTCAAAGAATTGAAGGAGTACCTAGAGAGCCCACCACTGCTTGGGCGACCAGAACCTAACGAAGAGTTACAGCTCTACCTGGCCGCCACCCCTGTCGCGGTCAGCGCAGTACTGCTAAAGGAAGAAGACAAAGTCCAAAGGCCTATCTACTACGTCAGCCATGTTCTGATCGATGCAGAGACCAGGTACACTAGGATCGAGAAGGTAGCCTATGCATTGGTAATCGCAGCTAAGAAGCTACGACCATACTTCCAAGCCCATACCATCACGGTCCTCACAGACCTACCTCTGAAGAAGATACTCCACAAGTCAGACGTCTCCAGACGATTAATAGCATGGGCGGTGGAGTTAAGTGAACATGACATCGGGTTCCAACCAAGGACAGCCATCAAAGGCCAGGCTGTTGCAGATTTTATTGTAGAGTGTACCCTGTCTGAGATCGAACCAGAGATAGGGGAGCCCAACGAGAAGGATCACAGATCATGAGACATGTTCGTGGACGGGTCGAGTAACATAGCGGGAAGCGGCGCTGGTCTCATATTGACCAGCCCTGAAAGATTTCGTATCCAATATGCTATCCGATTCACCTTCCAAGCATCTAATAATGAAGCAGAATGTGAAGCACTACTAGTTGGACTCCGGGTGGCCAGAGCCATCCAAGTCACACACCTATCCACCCGGAGTGACTCCGAGCTTGTGATGAATCAGGTGAATGGAGAGTACGAGGTGAAAGTTGATAGGATGGCATCATACCTAGCTCGTGCTCAAGCATTAATCGAGGGTTTCGTGAAGTTTGAGATGGTTCAAGTTCCCAGGGACGAGAACGTCGTCGCCAACCCCTATCCAGGCTAGCCAATGAGGAACTCCGAAATCTAGCTAGCGTAGTCTATGTTGAGATCCTACATGAGCCAATGTATAAGGAAAAGCAGGTTAACGAAATCGAGGAGGGACCTAGCTGGATGGACCATCTACTCAACTACCTCCAGAACGACGTCTTACTAGAAGACAAGGCCGAGGCAAGGAAGATCAGGATGAGAGCTGCAAAGTACACCGTTCTAGATGGAGTACTGTACAAGCGGGGGGCAACAACACCACTACTCCGGTGCCTAGGACCCAAGGGGGCAGAGTACGCCCTAGCAGAAGTCCATGAGGGGATATGTGGAAGCCACATGGGGGGACGAGCCCTAGCCTACAAAATCCTCCTCCAGGGACTATACTGGCCACGAATGCAAGAGGAGGCCATCCAATATGCCAAGAAGTGCGAGCAATGTCAGTTGTTCGCCCCAGTACTCCATCTACCCGCCACTAAGCTGACATCAATCCTCAACCCAATACCTTTTGCCATGTGGGGACTGGACATCTTAGGCAACTTCACCGCAGCACCGGGAAACAGAAAGTACCTGGTCGTCGTGATTGACTACTTCACCAAGTGGGTCAAAGCTAAACCCTTGGCCAAGATAACAGAGACAGAGATGGAGAAGTTCGTCCGCAATGATGTCATCTATAGGTTTGGGGTACCACAGATCCTCATCTTAGACAATGGCAAACAATTCAACAACCCCAAATTCCAAGCATTCTGTCACAGCTACAACATCGACTATCGGCCTGTATCGGTAGCATACCCATAGGCCAATAGTCAGGTGGAGGTCACCAACAGAACACTACTGGACGGAGTCAAGAAAAGGCTAAAGGGAGCCAAAGGGAAATGGGTCGAAGAGCTACCAAGCTTTCTGTGGGCGTACCGAACTACAGTACGGACACCCACAGGAGAAAGCCCATTCTGCCTAGCATATGGCACTAAAGCATTGGTGCCAATAGAGGTTTGCGCCATGTCCCATAGGGTTCTGCACTTCAACGAATGTACCTATATCGACGGACTACGGGCGAACCTAGACTTTATAGATGAGGTCCGTGAGAGAGCACTACTAAGGAACGACGCCTACCAACAACGTACTGTCAGGTACTATATTGCCAGGGTCAAGGAAAGGCTATTCCACCAGGGAGATCTAGTCCTACGGAGGGCAAGTGCATCACAGCCACAGAAGGCAGGGAAGCTGTCAGCCAACTGGGAAGGACCCTACATAGTCTCCAAGCAGATACGTCCAGGGACCTACTGCTTGAAGACTCCGGGGGGCATGAAGGTAGACCGTACCTGGAACTCAAAACACATGAAGAAGTATTACCAGTAGAAGCAAACAGCTCCATCAATAGTAGCAGTCAAGTAGTAGCAGTAGTGGTAGTGGTAACAGCAGTAGTAGCAGCAGCAGTAGCAGTAGACGACATCACTGTTTCAAAGGCTAAAATTCAAAGTAAAGAGGTGTTTCAAGAATACTTGTCTTCTTCTACCACTCAATCGAATCACTGCCACTACACCAAGGCGTTATGCCACCATTGAGGCTTTATGCCTAAGGCAACATGCCACCACTGAGGCTTTATGCCTAAGGCAACATGCCACCACTGAGACTTTATGCCTAAGGCGTCATGCCACCACTGAGGCTTTATGCCTAAGGTATCATGTCACCATCGAGGCTTTATGCCTAAGGCGTCATGCCACCATCGAGGCTTTATGCCTAAGGTGTTAATGCCACTACTGAGGCTTCATGCCTAAGGCGATATGCCACCACTGAGGTTTCTTGCCTAAGGTATCATGCCACCACTGAGGCTCTATGCCTAAGGCGTCATCCCACCACCGAGGGTTTATGCCTAAGGCGTCATGCCACCACTGAGGCTCTACGCCTAAGGTGTTAAGCCAACAAAGTCCGATGACCACCAAGGCGAAACGCCACTACCAAAATCCCATGACTATCAAGGGTCATAGGGCATCAATGCGCAATCAACCACCAAGAGACAATGCAATCAAAGAAAAGCAACAACGATCACATAGAGAAGTCATAATAGTTACAACTCAAGTTCAAAAAGGAAAAAGTTCAAGACGTCTACAAGATCGATACGGCTATAGGGTCAAAGGACCACAGAGGGGTGGGTCACCTCCGACCCAGTAGGAGACATCATGTCCACCTTGAGAAGGCGCGCAACAGCACCCCCCTCAGGTAGGGCAGCCTCCACCTCTGACACTGGAACACTCTCCACCACCGCTACACCAGGAAGCACCGCAGCAAACTCAGAGAACCCCAAGACAGAGAAGTCATAATCGGGGGTCACCTCCAGGACACAAGCGACTAAGTCCCAGACCCCTCCCTCATAGGCAGGCTGAAGCTGCGCCTGATACAACATCGAGAACACCGAGGATGCCTGAATCTTAGCTACAGCTCGCTCGCTTGCAGATGCCAGCTCCGCCTCATGACTCCCCCTCAACGAATGAAGCTCCTCCTCCAAGGCAAGAACCCTGGCCGAGCTCTTGGCCGCACCAGCAGAGGTCACACGAAGCTCCTCAGACACCTCCAGGAACTTCTCGGACGCCACCGCGAGCTCCTCCGACGCCCTCTGCGCGTTAGCCTCGGCCCTCTCACGGGCATCGATCTGTCCCTGCAGCTCCCTCTCCACATCACGCAGGGTGCACTGTATCTGCACCTCGCGAGAAGCATGACTCTCTAATCGAAGCACCGCCTCAGCAACACGGTGATGGACCTACAATCAACATGGCAAGCGATAAAACACTCTAAGTATAAGTGGAGCAGCGAACATGACGAGACAAAAAAGGGATAACTCACCGAAGCCATATCATGGTAGAGAGTCTGGGCCAGACACGCATCGCTAAGCCTCTGCAAGGCCACCCTTGCAGTAGGGAGCCTACCCATGTCCACCCATTCCTGCGACACTCCGGCTCCAGCCAAGGTCGAGCCCTCCGGTATGCCCAAGGTTATCACCAGGGACTCATCCATCATGGGAAGATCAGTGGCAGTACCACCAGAGGAACTCACCCCTTTCTCCTTGGAGAGGGGCAATGCAGAAGACCCAGAAGGGGCGACAGATGGAGGCAGAGGCACAGAGCCCGAAGCACCATCATCATCAGGAGAAGTACGGGGAAGGAGGACACGCACACTAGAGCTCGTCACATGGGCATGTCCTGGACCACCCTTTCGCCTCGCTCCAACAGCCACAGACGCAGAAGGACCACCAACATCTGTCACTCCAGCAGACGGACCACCCTGAGAAGCGGCCTTCCTCCGCAGATTGCCATGGAGCAAACTAAAGTCTGGACGCATATCCACTACATAGACCGCCTAACCAGTCAGATGATATATATATTCAAATGCAAACATGCCAATCAAGTACAAAAGACAGTGCTCTTACCAGGACTCAGCTTTCAGACGGACAGGAAAGCCTCCGAGTCCAACTCCTAGATGTGGAACGGATCACGACCCAGGCACAGCTTGAGGGAGTCACCCTCAAAATCACTCAGCTCAAGCCCCTGGTTGACCCTCTTGAGGTCAATGACTTCCCTAACAGTCCGTAGTGAGCATCAGGGGACCATGGCAAAAAAGAAGCGATCCCTCCAATACTTCACGTTGCTAGTGATCCCCGTGAGAAGCTCCACAGAGGCATAGGGCCCCTTGAGCATGCGGCGAGCAAAGTGATAACATCCATGATTCCCTTTCTTCAACAGATAAAAGTGGGAGAACAGGGGAACAGTGGCGGCACGCCCCAGGCGGGGAAAAAGATGTAGAAACCCAAGATTACCCTCCAAGAATTGGGCAACACCTGCCCAGGGGTGAGGTGCCAATGCTCTAACACCAACTCGACAAAGCGAGGGATAGGAAGGCAAAGGCCCCGGAGAAAAAAGGAACGATAGGGATAGGTCTCATCCGCACGGTGAGAGAAGGCAAACTCGCCAGGTCCAGGAGTACGCAACATGACCTCAGCGAAAATATGGAACTCCTCACGGAGGGAGACCAGGTCAGAAGGGGACAAGATGCTAGCAACATGGCCCAACCTATTAGCAGGACCGACGACTGAGGACGGCGCCCCAGAGGGCCTACGATCCCTACTGGGCTAGAGACACTAGAAGGTCCCACACCTCCATCAATAGCACTGGGGGAGGGTATAAAGGATGGAGTACCCATAGAAGAAGGCGATCCTGGGGAACGCTCCTCTGAAGATCCAACCCTGACTGAAGCAATGCCAAGGTCACCCGAAAATGACATGAATGACAAGAGAGGAATGGACTACTTACTCGAGAAAGCGATCTCCTAGACGAGGAGCTAGCAAGAAAAATGAAATGAAGGCCACCTGCAAAGTATAAACAGCAGATCTATCACAGACAAGAAGAAGAAAAGTGGAGAAGCATGAGGGTCCATCACACCCACGCCGCGGCCACCACAGGCACGGCCTCGCGCCAGCAGGCACTGCCTCGCGTCAGCAGGCGCGGCCACCCTAGGCACGGCCTCACCTAGGCGCAGCCCTGCATAAAAATAAAAAAAGCAAAAGAAAGAGAAGGGGTTGAATTTACCTTAGGGGGAAGGCGATCGCACAGGGAGGCAGGCACACGGCGATGCGGCCACACCACTGGCACGATCAAGTGACAGAGACCACCAGAGGCAAGGCACTCAAGCCAAGCACCACTCAAGCCCTCCAAGTAAACAAGGCACCAAGTGAGCACAAAGCAAACACAAGGACCCAAAATCAAGTAAAATTGATACTAGTCTAGACCCAAAGATAAGCACATGGTGGGCACCAAAAAGAGGACAAAAGACAAAAAGTAGAATGCAAAGGAGAAATTAAAGAAGACCAAAATGTGAGACAAAAAGTAAGAAAGAGAAATGAGAAGTAAAAGAAGAGAAAGTGAAGGAGAGGAACATGTATCTACAAAAAACAAAAGAAGAAAAAGTGTAGGAGGAAAGGTTTGAACCCCCAACCTCTCCTACCTCACTAATAGATTTATAGGCAAGCCCCGTAAAGAAAGTTTATTCGCAGCGGACCCCTCACTATGTAAAGGCATCTACTCTCTTGGACATCCTATCTCAAGAGAGTGGGGGGCAAATGATACATCCAAGATTCACCGGATCAATCAGCGGCTGCCATGTGTCACCGAGCAACCCGCTCCAGAACCAAGGAGAACCAATCGGGGGTCCCACCCGGGCGCGGCCAACACCTAGGCGTGGCCTGCACTCAGGCGTGGCCTCACCTATGCGCGGCCACAACCAAGCTCGGCCTCTCACCCAAGCGCGGCCTGCACCCAGGCGCGGCATCGTGGACGCAGACGTGATGTACACGGACATCGGGGCTACTCGTCTATGACCCAATCGTGTCACTACAGACTCATGTCACCACCAGGACTCTAGGCCACCACTTAGAAGTCACGCCACCCAGACGGATTCAAGCACCAATGACGTTATCACCACACGCGGGTATCTATCCACCAAGGATCTTGATACCACCAGGACACTCCCTCCCACGGGGAGATGGCCAATCAGGATAGAGCCCCGTTACCAAACTGGGACTCTCCACACCGCCATACACTGCTATAAAAGGCAAGGTACACAACCCCATTGGGGGACATAGGAACTCATATTGAATAATCACTATTCATCTATTTGCTTAGGAGATCTAACTTTGGCATCGGAGAGCCCCAGGCCGGAACCACACCGGTTCTCTCTGTTGACCCCTTGGTCCACTTGCAGGTGACGACACTCGCAGGACCGCTCGACGATTTCTTGATGCAACAGCGTTGATGGATGATGGCGAAGGGTTCACTCAAGCGAGGCAAAACATAAGAACATTACGGTTTTGAGTGCGAGAGAGGGATGAAGGGGTGGATGGAAGTGGCCGTGGCGGTGGTAGAGGTAGTGGGGACCGATTTGCAGGGAGGAGGATGGGAAGGGAGTTGCAGGGGACGGTGGAGGGAGAAGGGGGGTGGGACTAGTGGCGGAGGTGTTCTTTCGTCGGAGGCGGAGGAGAAAGAAGAAGGAGAAGAAGAAATAAAAAATAAAAAACAAAAAATAGAAAAGTTAAATGAAAATAAAGAGGGAAGAAAGAAGCATGTTAGGGGTATTTTAGGTTATTCCTCAAACTTCTTTTACTCATATGGGGATTTGGAAAATCTTTTCAACATTACAACTTATGATTGTAAAATATAATTAACATCTACCGTTTTTGTAAATCTTTTTTATATATAGTAGATCTAGGCAATTTTAATTACTTGGAAAATAATTTTTGAGCTTAAACTTGACAAATGAGTCGGACCATGGTTATAACTTTCCACAAAATTTCAATTTCATCTTACTTGCCAAGTGGTCATAAATGTTTGAAGACCAAAGTAAATATCAAAAAACCTTTAGAATTTGCATGGCCAAATAACGCCGTATAAGAAATGCATGGAATAATTTACAATTTCAAGTATCTTTAGTGAGAATTTGAATAAGTAAGTTTATGCTACTAGATGAGAAGGAAAATTAACAGTGTGGCTGACTCCTTGGATTGGAGGGCATTGTTCATAGCATATAGGACATCTTGGCCCATATCTATTCCTTGGGTATCTGATTTATGTAGCTCGGTTAGTCACGCTTCAATAAATAGTGCTATTTCCACCCTCCAAACAAAAAAAGGATGAGAAGGGGAAAAGGGGATATGGCCTATGAAAAGCCTCACCCGTATTGGTTTAATGGCAGCCACATGGTAAAGTTTGAGGAAATACCATAGGATAGAAATATTGAGTGCTCAAAATGCAATTTGGATCGTCTACGACGCAGCTGCCCGTCCTGCCTGTGTTGTGCAAATATAGGGCCGCGCGCAAAGATCGCCTTACCCCTGCTCGAGCGCCTTGCATGAGTGGGGGTAAGGTGGTCTTTGCGTGCGGCCCTATGTCTGCGCAGCACAGGCAGGACGGGCAGCTACGCCGTAGACGATCTGGATTCCTCAAAATGAGTGGTGTTGCCCAATTCTTATTGACAAATGGCATTAATGTAGATGGGAGCAAATTCTAGACTCCTTGGAGTTTTATGTAGGAAAGAGAACACCATCTGGTCGCGCAGAATAAGCCGTCCCTGTGCCCTGACACAAGGGCATGTGAAATGACCGCTGCACCCCCACTGAACTCCAGAAATGACCAGGGGTATGGAGATAATTTTCGCAGCCTGTATCAAGGCACAGGGGTGGCATGTCTAGTGCAACTGGGTGGCATTCTTTCTCCCTTTTTATATATATACAATAAGATTTCATATACTTTGACGCTCTCTATCCTCGGATCCATGCTTTCAGAGTAAGAACAACTATAGTCCTTGAGTTCCATTGCTTAACACTGCCTTTTCAAGAAAATAATTCATTGGAGGTGATGAAATCCATTTTTTTTTTTTTTTTGGTAAGGATGAAATCCATTTGAACACATGGAAAGGATAGAAACAAATTTTAATTTGAAGTTTAATGGTGACATTAGGTAAAACCATGTATAAGGAGAATAATGTTCAAGTAGAAATCTCATGTGAAATCATCATAGCTCCATAGCATTATAATGGCCACAGTAGGAAGGATCAATTGCTCTTCTGGCCTTTCTCTGTCCATTGCCCATACCCGCTGTAATCAAAGATGGCAGAATGGCTAGAACACAAAAACTAAACCTTTAATTGGAGAAAAAGAAAAATGGTAAGTTGAAGGCGTAGGAAAAATACCATCTTAGGAATAGAAAACTAACTATTGTTTACTTAAATGAGTCAATTCCAATGCTGTAAAGAATGAATATTAATGTTCAGAAGTCTTCATTTAGACCTGATAGAGAATATAGTTATTGTTAACTTTCCCATGTTTAGTCCCACATCGGAAACTTTTTAGAAGTTTTCCTCTTAATAAAATCCTTGTTTGGATATTTTGTATGCCGAGTTCAGTAGCGTGAGCTTATAACCAAGTGGGGGCATTAGGGTGGCCGGACGGTGGTTCAGCTCTTGTTGGGTCGGGTTTAATGAAGCAGTATTCTGGCTTGTCCATTCCAAGTGGGGAGTTGAGCCATGTAACTTGGGCGAAGGCCTGAGTTTCGTGGTTCTTAGGGTGGAGGGCATTGCGCCAGGCTGGCTTCACAGGGCAGCGATAACCTCCTGCTTCCAACGGTGGAAGGATAACAAGCCGGTGCTACTTGAGCCCATTGTGCCCCAAGAAATGTTTCCAATCGGACGGTCACTTTTTATTTTTTATTTATGAAGGGATTAAAATCCTCTGCTGCTAGTGCAGGCATCTGGTGGTGCACTGTAAATTTTTTATTTATGAAGGGATTAAAATCCTCTGCTGCTAGTGCAGGCATCTGGTGGTGCACTACAGTGCGCCCCTAAGAGCTTGACACATAGAAGAAGCTTTATCCAACGGTACGGGCATTTGGCGGTGCACTACACTGTGCCCCTGAGAGCTTTCACATGGAAGAAGCTTTATCTAACAATGCGAGCTCGATGCAAGGTAGTTTTCTTTCACATGGAAGAAGCTTTATCTAACAATGCGAGCTCGATGCAAGGTAGTTTTTTTTCTTTCTTCTCGAGCTCGACATTGTTGGATGTCGCATCTTCCACGTGTCGAGCTCTCAGGCCCACACTACAGTGCACCGCCAGATTAGAACACTGCAAAGGATAATTTTCCTTGACGAAGCTCTTGTAGTTTGTTTGGCCCATCTCTAAGCAAGTTTAGAAAGTTATGATATAAAGTTCAAGTGGAGTCGGATTGCAAATATCTCGTTTTATAACTCGGCAATCCCTCAAAGGCTCCTCCTTCCATCATTTCCCTAGTCGTTATGGACATCCATCTATCTATTCACTTCGAGGATTGTTAGTTCTACCACATTCTTAGGGAGGTAAATAGCATGGCTGATTTACCTGGCCTGGAAGGCCCTGTCTCTAGCAAGCAAGACAATCTGACGTACTTCCACTCTTTGGTTTCAAAATTTATGTAAATCGAATGCCTTGGCTTTGCTGCTTTCTTCTCATGAAGAAAATTATCTTAAAAAAAAAAACTTTGATTACAACAAGATTTTCCTTTTATATATAATACATATGGGAAAACACTCTTTGAGCCGCATATATTACACCTCCTCACATTCATTATTATTTAAAAAAAAACCAATAATTAAAATAAGGGAAAAGAACCTTGACCCCTGCGCCAAACACAAAGGTGCATAAAATGACTATTCAGCGTCCCATGAAAGGCAGCAATCCCACCCTTATTGATGCTTCTATGCCTGCTCCCATTGGCACACACTCTTTTCATAGAGTAATCTTTTTTTTTTAATTCTCCCTATTCCAAAAAAATATCTTTTTTTAATAATAGATATGTTATTAGCTAGACAAAGAATGTACAAAAGTGGAATTTAGCTCTCCTAAAGTCATTCACAACGGTGGGATACTAATAAAGAGTGGGGGAGGGAGGGAGGGAGGGGGGAGCAATATTCCGTATAACAAAACACCTTGTGTTAAAGGCAGAAAATGCCAACCGTGTTAAAACCAGAATCGCACAAGATGGCCAAGTATGGGATTGAAGAAAGCAACAATCAAGACAATCGCAAACACAAGGAGATTTATGTGGTTCGGTTTCGTGAGAAACCTACATCCACGAGAAGAGCAGCGGCAAAAGTTTTCACTAAGCAAAAACAAAGATACAAGTTATTTCGTCTAACCCTAGAATAAGAGAAAAGTGCCTTATCAGCTACAAAAAAATTTCTTGGAGACTACGCCCCCGAATCCCCAAAGAGATTTGTTCACTTGCTACAAGCTAACGGCCCAACCCTCCGTGTCACGAACTAAAGCTCAACTTTTTCTCCCTTTGGATTGTGCCACAAAATATATCAGATCGGATCGGATCCTTGGAGTACAAGTCATACTCAACAGCAACCAATCTGTCATTGCATTGCCTTCCCATCAAGCATGGTAGAAAGATATCCGACCAAAGTCCTTCAAGAATAAAATCTGTAAATCCTCTAGAGACTGCGATACTTAAGGCCTGAAGTGCCACTAGAGCTTCAGCCACATAGAAGAAAGTATAACCCACGAATTCAAAGAAACCTAATTGGAATTGGCCCATGTTATTATGAAACACTCCACCTGAACCTGCAAAGATTAGGGGCACCCAAAGAATATCCATCAAAGTTGATTTTTTTTAATTTATTTATGGTGTTTTTCGCTTTTGGGTACGAGAACGCTAACCAGTCGTGGAGCCCCTGCACAATGAGAGTGTACATAGAAGCATTAGTTTGGAAGGAATTTTTTATTTCACAAGAGACTAAATGGTCATTTCGTACGTTCCTGTGCTTGGACGCAGGAACCACGCGACCAGTTAGCGTTCTTTTTCCCTTTCGCTTTTTTAGTAGAAACCTCTATATAGTAGTGCATGAATTGATCAATGTAGCTTTCCATGTTCATTGTAGTAATCTATTTATTTATTTTTTGGGCAGAAGGTTGTTGCTTGATTGATCATGTAAACCCTGCACTAGCGCAGGGGCCAATAAGAGAACCCTTAGAGGTATCAACATGAATGGAATTTTTTATTTCACAGACAGTTGACGGTAATTTCGTGTACTCTTATGTTGGGTACAGGGACCACGCAATCAGGTAGCATCTTTCCCTCTCTTTTTTATTTTAATTGTTGATTTATCCATGGGAGAGAAAAAGATAAAAAAGAGAGAGAGCAATCCACAGGTTAGAGTTTGCTAAATTTTTTATTTTTATTTTTTGGTAAATGCTCGAAATTCAAACTGCCATATTTTTTAATTGGACATTTCCGAGCTTAAAATCCATAATCAGTCAAAACATTAGAGTTCCTTTATTGTTTAGCATTATACACTTCCAATGCCCTGTTTGTTGAATGAATGCCCTATCAGGTATTTATGCACACAATACCACTTGAATGGGATAGATTTAAACTAAATAAAATATAGGGAAGCACGTGGGATGCAGGGGCCACGCCACATGCGCCAGCCAATTAGAGCGCGCGCGATAGCACAATGGGCGACAAAATTTCTATCATACATGGGGGGCATGACAGTCATTTCATCACCCACTATACATGAGCATGGCCCATGCGTCCCACACAGTGAACTTTTTCCCTAAAATAAAAGAAAAATTATAATCAAGGATACCATTATCATTATTTTCTCTTGAAGGAATAAAACTCTTGGAACACTAATTAAGGTCAATTATGTCATTTGGAGGGTATTAACAAATATATTTAAAACATGATAATGCAATACATAAAATCACATAAAGTATCTTATAATAATATAAATTATTATTTTAAAATATTATGGGAAAAGTTTTCATACACGGTCATGTAAACCGTGTATGTGAAAGGGTCTCTCACAAAAAGTTGGAAAAGTCATAAATCTCCATCCATTAATTAACGCCTTGAAACTCCCACCCTCTCACATACACGGTTTACATGACCGTGTATGAAAACTTTCTCCAAATATTATTATATAAATAAAAAGGTAATACAAAATTTTCATAGGTTACGCCAAAGCTAAACCATATGCATTTAAAAAATAAATTTTTTTTGGTAATAATTTAAAACGTAATTTGAGATGCATAAAATTACATAAAGAGCATCATATACTCATAATAATGTGTCATCTAGATTCTAGACACCTGGTTGCATGATTTTGGACTGAAAAGAAAAAAAAAACAGATTACAGCTTTGAAATACCTGTTGGATCATCCAATCTAGTTAGGGCTTAAAATTTGACTATTGACTAGTACATGTCTTCTTCCTCTTTGCATTTCAGAGAGCAGTTCTTTGTGGGGGAGCGCAGGGGCCATGCGTGTGACAGCTAATGAGAGCACGCGTTGGCATTTCAGGGGATAAGATTTTCGCTTTTCATAGGGGTGGGGCGGTCATTTCGCCCCCTAATGTGTTTCCGAGGGACAATTGAGGCTATATTTTTTGATACACTGATCTAAATGGATATGCGACGTGCATCGAGGGACATTGAAGGGACAAATAGAATTCTTCCCTTGATTGATATTATGTATTAATGAGAAGGTATATTGCTGAGATTTCCACTTTTGACCTCGAAAAGCTACGAGGTTAGTTTGTGGTGTATCCTAATAGTATATGGTCTAATTTCCTAGATGATGAATGCAATAGGTAGGCTGATAGGACAAAACAAGGTCACCCTTGACCTTAGTTAGTAAGTACGCATATAATACGCGTATTATACGCGTACCCAAATTTTGAACGAATAATACTCCCGTCCCCGCACTTTCCCGTATTTTTATAAAAAATGCGTTTTTAACCGATCGCGTATTATACTCGTATAATTCGGGTATTATACGTTTATACTTTTTAAGTTTTACTCTAATGTTTTAAAAAAAAAAAAAAAAAAAAACCCCCAAAGATTAGAATTTTTCACGATTTCACTTTCCCTTCTTTTGTGATTTGCGTTTTCACTCCAAAGTCCAACCCTAGAAGGCAAGACTCAAGAGCAAGCGGCAACCCCCTCCATCTCCGTTCAACACCGCTATTGTCAAAGCTTCGAAAGATAGCAGACATGAAGCGAATGACAGGCGGCCAGAGGATGCGCGGCTGCGGCGGAAATGGCGGCAATGCGCGATGGCAGCAGCGGAATGCGGCAGCAGCAGCGGCGGCAGCGAAGCGACGCAGCAGCGGCAGCGGCAGCAAGCGACAGCGGCAGCGGCGCAGCGGCACGGCGGCGTTTCTCCTTGTTTATTTCTTCTTCCCTTCGTTGTTCTTGGAAGAACTTCTTCCATCGTGGTTAGTATCCCTTTCTCTATTTCGTATGAAAGAATGGAAGATGATGCGATTGGCTTCATAGAGAACTTGGGATTGGAGAATATGCACGAGCAGTGATAGTATTCAAACTCCAACATATGGTGGCACTCTAAAGTCACGCAATCTCTCAGAGACTCCTTTCACACATGGTTCAACTTCGAGACACAAGAACCATTAGATATCAATGATTGATGGTTTCCTTCTTTATGACATGAAGGATTTGTTATTGTTAGAGACTATTTTATGGGACTTGTTCCTATTAGAGACTATTTTATGGGGTTTTCATGGTTCGAATACATTATGTCTTACTTTTTTATGTTTGATGAGATGTAATAGACTATTATATTGATATTTTATCGTTTAGAGACTACTTTATTGATATTTTGATATTTTAAGTGCTAATCTTAGAGATGTAATATAAGATATTATATTATTGTGTTTATTTTAGTTTATAAAATCATGATATTATTTTGTTTATTAGGTGGTGAATGCATGTTATATAATGAATATATGCCCGTTTTTTAAAAGTATTATTGCCGTCTATGCCGTATTATACACGTATTAAACGCGTATCGTATTATTACCGTATGCGTTTTATGAAGCCGAATTTTTAAAAAGTATTATTACCGTCTAGTCCGTTTAATTGCCGTGACGTATCCGTTCCCGTTCAATTGCCGTTCCCGAACTTACTAACTAAGCCCTTGACAGGACTGATATTCCTATCGTTCGTGATAGCGAATTGTAGGTACGTGGTTCTTTTGATATACCTGGGGAATAGATCACGCGATCTCAGAGTAATCAAATAGTGCCCTTTTTGAGTAGCGATGTACCCCACGACACACTAGCGAATACCCTTGTCGATAATTCTAGATCCGTACAGTAAATATCAAGGGTTGTGGCTTCGATCGCGAATTATCCATTACTACACATGGGGTTCAACGACTAACCATGTGGCTGTATGTTCCCATGAAGTGTTGTATGTGCAAGATAGTGGTGCAGGAAGCATGTATCATCTAATCTCAGAGTACTTAGTATGATGTGTCCCACCTCCCCGGGGGTAGAAGCACAAGGGCAGTACCCTCGTCGTTTGATTTCACTTCGAACATGATGCATGATGCAGTTAGTACAACAAAACGGATTAGCCAAACATGTTTCAATCAATCAATGCAGAAGGGAGAAAATTCTTGCGTTCAACGATAGCATCTAGTATTGAAAGCTTGACCATCGTCCCCAGTAGAGTTGCCATTGTGAATATCCGTTCCCATTTTTTGGGGCGCTCGAATGGCGCGTGGAGAGTGGGTTTTATGTGTGCTCCTCGATTTGAGGGAGAAGGAAAGCGTCTTCTCGGGGGTATGGTATCAATTTATCAGGAGATGAGGGTCATACAATAAAAGGAAATGGAATCGCCACCTAGGATTAGGGTCTAGGACCCAGTGGTGTAGCCCTAGAGGGGCTACGAGACTTTGGTTGGTCTGATCAGAGATTCAGGGTAAGTGGTCAGATTACGAGAGTGGGAAGGTGTTAGGCACCCACATCGCCCGGATAAACCGATCTTTCTACTAAATACTTGTTTTTGAATATTCTCCCTTTTATGAATGTCCTATTCAGCCATATATGGCTAAATAATGATGCACAAACTATTTATTTAAATTCAGCTATGTTACACTAACTACTGTACACTACACGAGAATATTTGAAAGGACTACATTCTACTGAAATTAAAAGTTAACAGAAGAAATGTATATCTGTACGCTTTAAATAAATGCAATTATGCAAAATGGACAGCGTCTCCCAGCTCAGGTGGAGGCAAAAGACTGACTTTGTCCCTTCATCGAACAAAGTAATGGCTTGCGAATGTCAGATCTTACGATTTCGGACAGAATCACGGTGCTCCAAGGTTTTGGAAACTAGGGGCTCAAAGGCTGGACAAAGTGGCTATGCCATGGGAGGTTTCTCAGATGTGGGTAAAAAAAGGGTTGGGGAAGTTGGACTCGGATAGCCCGAATTTTGGACAGGGGGACGAGGCTCGAAGGCTAGAAATCAGATTGGGGAAGAGCCCCGAAACAAGGAAATAAGGAAAAAACTGAAAAATTGGAGCTCTGGGGGTGCCCCCTCTCCCACAAACTTGGATCATGCAAATGAGGGGGGTGACCCCTTTTTTATAGGCAAATTTTGGGTTCGGCGAGGCTGTGGAAAACATGCGGGGCCGCGACAGAGCAAAATTGAGAAACAAATCAGATTTTGGATGCCTGCGGAGCCGCACGGCAGGGCCGTGTAAATCGCGGTGCCACACGGTAGGGCAGCACATGCCGCGATGTCACGCGGCAGGGCCGCGTAGGCCACGGTGCCACGCAGTAGGGCAGTGCAGGCCATGACGCTGCATGGTGAGGCCGCTCAATGTAGGGCACTGCCTTGCAAGGCTGCGACCGTGATGCTGCCTCATGGGGTTGTCTGAGAGGGGTTGTGCGCATGATGCACGCCTTACGGGACGAGTGGAGAAGTTTTTCTGATACAGTGTTTGGTTTTCGGGGACATTGTCAGTCTTCTGTGTCCGATTGTCGTCATCGTTGGGGGAGTGACAAAATTCAACGTCTACAAGTAGCATTTTCTAAATGTTTTTGAAATTTTTTTAGATATATATTTATAAAACCATTATCTATTTTCTTGAACATTTGGTTTGAAATGTTTTTCCTCCGTCCAATCAATGTAATAGAATCTCTCGTACAGTGTATCGGTTCATTGAGGATTGACAGTCTTGAACACATACCTTATATTGAACCATGCAACATTGTGATTGTGGGGGACTAATGCGTGCCTTAACTACCTTGGGTATTGATTGTTACACTCTAATTGGCATCTTTTGTGTTGAACACCTTAGAAGCAAAGTAGAATGTTATTGCGATCCTATCCCTTTCCTTTCGGTTTCATTTATTTACGCAACACGGTTGATCATGATTTCCTTTTCGTGATCCCCTTGTAAGATTGGATCTTATAGAAGGATGGAGGAGCTTGTTAGAAAATGAAAGATATTGGATCCAATATTGGATATTGGAATCAATATTAGATTCCTCTAGCAATAGGAGTCTTTCCTCTAGCTACTCCTTGCTTATGTGTTCCATCCAATTAGGGATAAGAGAGGGCAATGATATAAAATATATTGGAATGCCAAAAACCTTAGTGACTCTCATATCCAAAAACGTGGAGCACCCCCCAAAACCGTCCTCTCTTCCCTTACCTCTCTTGGTGTTTGATCTTGGAGATAGTCTAGGGTTTTGAGAACCCTAGAGTGTGGAGGAGTTGGCTTGATCATGAGGGAACGCAAAGTTGTGCGTGGAACGACTGCGAAACTCTAGGTAGCAATCGATCCTTCCCTTGTTCCTGTTTATTGAATAACATCTCCCATTGATAACTATTGATCCTGTTATGCCTCCATTGGATCGCACATTGATTACCAATAGAAAGCCCTAAACACCCAAATCAGAATCCCATTACCATGAATGAAAAACCACACTTATGTACGAATCTCCATTTTCATAGCATTGAAAAACTCACAAATCTAATCCAAAATATACTTGTAAAACATGTAAAAGATGAGAAGCAAAAAGAAAAGGAAAAAAATGGGGAAATACTAGGAACTCAGAGGGGAAGCAAGGGCGATACCTTCGAATCAACAACCTCAAAAAGGGCGGGGTACGGTAGAGAAGAGTGGATGTGGAGATAATGCCCACAGTCCTTGGAGGAGACAAGTCACCGACAGGTAGTGAATATGGAGAGGAGGGTTTGGTCGTTAGAACATGTTCTTGCTGAACACGAGGTTGGATTAGGTCTAGGGCTTGGCAGATTCGTCTTCTAAAATGGGAGCATACCTGAAGGTGCACTTGAGACTTTGAATGAAGGGAGCATACTTGAAGGTGTAGAGGGAGATTCTTTCTCTCCTGAAGTTGCAGAAGTCGATCGTGCACTTATGACTTTGAATGGAGGGAATGGATCATCGGAGAGATCTACTTTGGTCGTCGTGAGAGATCAGGGTAGTGTGTTGGCGTGAAATCTGGTATTGTCATCATAGAGATGGTGTGGTCATCATCGTGAGAGAGGAGAGACGGGAGAGATAGAGACGTTGAGTGGAAGGAAAAAATCGATTGTCTGTTGAGGTGAAAAACTCATTTTTCAATTTGAACTGTTGGATCCACATAAGCCACGTATCGTCCACCAGGATATGCACTGGTACTACATTTGTGGGTCGTGCACTTGAGACGATAAAAACCCCCTAGTCCCTATGGATCTTTATCCCCTCAATTTGCTTGCTCCTCAATTTCCTCAATTCCATCTAATAGGGGGCAAAATTGACCACCCTACCCCCTGCCCGGGTGGGGTCCACCTCCCTCTATTAGGGGGAATTGAGGAAATTGATGGGAAGGCAAATTGAGGTGATAATTTTCCTAGTGCCTACCCGATACCACATGGAAAAGAGCTGATTTGAGTCGTACGCGACTTCGCGCATGCCTTTATGCGTCTGCCACGTGTTGGAATCGTCCGAAACAGCGAAACTAGCTCCATGCCTCCATCCGAGTCTCAGAATCTAAACGAATAGAACTACTTTACTCTGTCCGATTGAGTTAATATTGGCTTAGCGAAGTATTTAGAGCCGTGGAGTCTGGAGGTCATGGAGAAGAAGCCGCTTCCATGGCTGAACATGATCGTTTCAGAGCCATTCTACCTTTCTCACTTTCTCCTGTTCTTCTCCTATTTCGTTGTTCGCAGCTCCGCAGCTCAAGTGCTTTCACCTGAAAATATTTCTCGTCTCCTTCGTTGGGTAATCAATCTCTACCTTCAACTTAATTACTTATTCAAATCTTTTACTTGATCAAGATAATATTTCTCGTATCACTTTTATTGCTTAATAATTAAAAGTGTTTCTTCATTATTTTGATCAATTAGGAGAGATTGAAGTATTTTCTCGCTTTTTTTCTTTAATTTCAATATGTTCGTATAAATTTATTAATTTTTTTGTTGTTATTTATTGGCCGCTAATTTTGTGGTCCATGGAAATATTTACTTTTGTAGGAAATTCAAGCAACATTGGCGATTACAGTCTATACTGTCGTCAAGGTATGGTACAAGACACAGACGAACGCACGTATTTCCTTTGGTAGTTTTGGATCTCTCTTATCATATGCAATCGTTGCAATCTCTCTTACCTAGGTTTCTAGAACAAAAACAACCAAATTCCTTGCTATTACTACAGCTTGAAGCTCAAATCAATGAGCAATCCTTGCACAAACCACATATTGATTCCAGAATCGATCCGGTCAAAGGGATTGTAGCTATGTTTGAAAATGCTTTAACTGCAGCTGAAAGAAATCTATGTTAAAATTGACCAATTTCACATGTTAGAAGTTAGAACTGTACTACGCTGCATTCTATGGGAACAACATTATTAGATACTATGTGACGCTAGACATCCTTTGCATGGTGCTTTATTTTTATATTGCCATGTTGTAAGCTGTGGTGTATTTATGGATTTTAACACAATTCCAAACATCTTTAGGCTATGGTCATGTTTACTCAGCTCAAATTGGTCAACAACTTCATTCAGTTTCTGTACACCTTTGCCATGATAGTCTTGCAAGAGTGATCTCATTAGCATCTATTGCAAGGTCAGAGAAATTGAGAATGCATGAGAAGTTTTCATGTAAAACCTTGACTGAATTGGGTTGCCAGGATGACACAATAGGAGGTCTTACTGAAGTACAAGTGGAGGCCATAGCTTTGTGTAACCCACCCCCTCGCCACCCCCCAGCACTTTAGAGCATAATAATGTTCTTGGAGGTAGGCAAATGTGTTCCTGTTTGATGATATTCCTATGGTTAGTGTCATTTCTGCCTGAGGAAGTTCAAGGACTTGCTCTTCTGTTAATTAAATGTGTTTCTCCAAGCTAAGGCCATAGGAAGTCAAATGTACCTTTGTTCAATACCTGCTTATGCAATCGTTGCAATCTCTCTTACCTAGGTTTCTAGAACAAAAACAACCAAATTCCTTGCTATTACTACAGCTTGAAGCTCAAATCAATGAGCAATCCTTGCACAAACCACATATTGATTCCAGAATCGATCCGGTCAAAGTGATTGTAGCTATGTTTGAAAATGCTTTAACTGCAGCTGAAATCTATGTTAAAATTGACCAATTTCACATGTTAGAAGTTAGAACTGTACTACGCTGCATTCTATGGGAACAACATTATTAGATACTATGTGACGCTAGACATCCTTTGCATGGTGCTTTATTTTTATATTGCCATGTTGTAAGCTGTGGTGTATTTATGGATTTTAACACAATTCCAAACATCTTTAGGCTATGGTCATGTTTACTCAGCTCAAATTGGTCAACAACTTCATTCAGTTTCTGTACACCTTTGCCATGATAGTCTTGCAAGAGTGATCTCATTAGCATCTATTGCAAGGTCAGAGAAATTGAGAATGCATGAGAAGTTTTCATGTAAAACCTTGACTGAATTGGGTTGCCAGGATGACACAATAGGAGGTCTTACTGAAGTACAAGTGGAGGCCATAGCTTTGTGTAACCCACCCCTCGCCACCCCCAGCACTTTAGAGCATAATAATGTTCTTGGAGGTAGGCAAATGTGTTCCTGTTTGATGATATTCCTATGGTTAGTGTCATTTCTGCCTGAGGAAGTTCAAGGACTTGCTCTTCTGTTAATTAAATGTGTTTCTCCAAGCTAAGGCCATAGGAAGTCAAATGTACCTTTGTTCAATCTGCTTATCAAGATGTATGGAAAACGTGGTCAAATGTACCTTACACCCACGATCTTTCTGGGGTGGTGCAATAATATGTATCTTGAATAACAATTGTGAAGAATTATGCCATGCCTGGTTTGCAAAAAATGTGCTTGAATGCTCCCATTGAATTAGAGTACAGTCCTAATCATGTGACATATGTTAGCGTCCCAAGTGTGTGTGCATGGAGAGATGGTAGAGGCTTCGAGTGATGCTGCAAAGCTCAAAAATAGGTCTGAACAGCTGCTGTCCAAGTCGTGGGCAGTATCCCTTTTGCTTGTGGACCACTTATGGGGTGCAGATTTTTTTTTCTTCTCCAAATATCCTGTTGATTTCATGCTGTGGATTAGTCCTTTCGCTTTAGCAGTTTAATAGCGTTGCTGTTTTGCTAACTTTCTGACTATCATAACCAAACTGCTCCCTCAGAATACATGCAATTTCATTCTTTGTACATTTGCCCTCTTCCTTAAGAACACCGGCTGAGGTTTGAGGTGATTCTGAGATCTATTGTTTTCTTTGCCTTTTCCCTTTTTTACTATATTCTAACCCTCAGCATATATTCTAACCCTCAGCAAATAAAAAGGTGTGTGTATGTGTGTGTGTGTGGGGGGGGGGGGGGGGGGGTTATCGTTTCACTATTGCTCATTGAGTCGTATCCTAGTACAGCTAAGTGTCAGAAGTCCTTTTCCTACACCAGGAAGGATTAGTCTGACATGATGAAGAGCACCTTTGGCATCTTGCCCTTATGGGTGCATGGTGGATCTACCTGGATGGGTAGAATCAGTCGAGGTTAATGAAGTGGAGAGGATGTCAATGAGGCGCAATGACCCTGGCCTCTAGAGGTACTAGATCATTGGAATGATGCGGTTTATGTTGTTTTATCCAACATATATGCTGGTGTGAGTATGTAGCAATAAGTTGAGAGGGTAAGTGACCAATTGATAAGAGCCATAAGACTCCTAGTTATAGCTTTGCAATACAATCGTTTGGTCCAAATTGGGTCTAGAGGAGAGAGGCTAGGATAAACATCACACTTATGAACCCCTTTTCTGGCCAAGGATTTGAACATTGTTCCATTGCTTCAATATGATGGAATTTTTTACTTGGTTTAATTAATGTTCTTTTGTTCTTTAGATTCAGCTAAAGAAAGATTCAGATTTATTTCAATGTGACAGGAAATCTCAACCTTCCCTTTACATGATTTAGACAAGAATTTGTTTGATGGAATAATGTTAACTTATTCAAATTTGATCCAGTTCCCTTCATGGTTGTTTTTTGCGCTTTGTAAAAGAAAAAAAATCTTTCTTTGTTCAGTTACACTGTAGGCTAAAAGAGGAAGAAGCATTATATTGTTCTTCATAGTCTTCTTTTTGGGTTTTCCAACAGATGGTCAAAGAGGAGAGTTGGGAAGCTTTCTTTGCAGATACTCTGTTTTATGGAAAGGTATTGCAATTGTAGCTTTAGAGCTTCTTTCATGTTTTTTTAAATGTTCTAGTTCCATTATATGATAATGGATCCTGTAAGTTAGACAGGATAAAAAGGTAAAAAATAAATTATTACTCTTCAATATATATCCATTTCTTCTAACAAGTGTTGTTTTTCCAGGGTTTACTTCTCGGAGTTGCTTTGATCATGGACTATCATCTAGCTTTCTGTTACTTTGTGGGATTCTTAGGTAGTCTTTCAATTTTCCTCCTGGTCAATGGTACATGAAATTTGACAATGTAGCAAAATTGTACAGAATAGTCAATACGCATATGATTATATGATTACACCCATACCTATGCAGAAAATCTAGATCCCAAATAGATTTAGCCTCTGTGAAGAAGCTATGCAATCAATCACTCATTTAGCTTTAGCTTGCCCTGTAACCTGCACAATATGCAGAGCTGTGCCTTGCAAATTCAATCAGTGGTAGCCTGAAAAGTGTACCTTATAATGCATTTTTGAGGCTTTTGACTTCGCAATAAGGAGAAGGTACTGTGGAATCCAGGGTATCTAAGAATTCTTAAATTTTGATGGATAAGCTGGTGTTTGAGGCCTTCCGAACTTCAGGTTGTTGGTGTGTGTTTTTTTTCTTTTTTTTTTTTGGTGTGTGTGTGTTTCTTACATGAAGGAATGCGAGAAATGTACATTATGGCATTATCTTGTGTTCCGTTCATAGCTTAGGATAATTGACGTACCTCTCCATTATATGTCTTTTTTGTATATCCTTGGGAATTCTCCATTTTTTTGTGATGTCTTGCCCCTCCTTTTTTTGTCATAACACACTTTGACCTTTCCAAAGAAAGGAAGATAAATAAGTATCCGGGTCGCGAAACATTTATTTTTTAATCTCCATAAGCCTCCTAAAGAATATCGTTCAGCACTTTGGGCATCAAGGCCGCTGAAGAATTAGAGAGCGGATGTATTTGTATATTCTTTGTCCTTTTTTACTAAAAAATTCTAGTAATTCTTTCTTTCCAATTCTTAGACTGTAAACAGTAGTATCTTTCAGAGCACCTTAGCTACTACCCAAAGTGGGATGCTTGGCCATGTAATTGAGGCATCCTTCACCTCCTAATCATCCACTCGGCACTTGGAACAGATCAAATAAGTTGTACTGCCTATAACTAGCCACCTTGGAACTCGTGACTAAATTGATCCAATTACCCTCTGCCTCTTCAAATGTAGAATTTCTGTTACAGTTATAACCCTTGCCCCTTAGTCAACTGTTTGTACACCATCCCTTTCGTTTTTTTTCAATAAGATGTTAGCTCCCTCTATCACTTGGAATGGATCTGGAATGGGTCCCCAGATAATTATCCCATTGCTGCTTTTGAAGTAATGATATCCTCGATCTGATCCAAACAAGAAAGCCTCATCACCTTAGTTCACATAATTTACCCAACCGTCCCAATCTTCTTCCCACAATCTGAGTAGCCCTTTTTCAGGGTTTTTAGAATCCAATATCTTGTGTCCATGTCAATGCAAGATAGGTTGCACTACTGCTCTAGTAACAGTTACATGTGGGTGTGATTAGTTGAGATCTTGTTATTATCTTATATTTTACTACGACTTGTTTTGATAGTTCTTCAGCTTCCAGCATGTTTTGAGATTGAATGATTGCTGATGATGCATAATTTGGAATTTAATTGCGATCTGAGCTTCGTACTGAAATACTGATGCATTTTGCATTAAAATCTCATGACAATATTTTGGAAGGCCTGATCCGATTTATTTCTTCCTGTTGATGGTTTTTCTTCCAGTGCTGTTTGTTTCAACTCAGCAACCAGTTTATGATGGATTAGGTATGGAAAAGATTTCATTTATTCTTGTTTGTATTTATTCTTTGTTTATGTGTTGGTGAACTGTATACTGTGCCACTGCTTTTAGGTTTTGAATCAAATGCTCAATCGATGAAGCCATGTGCCACCACCAACTTTTTTAAAGAATCAATATTGAAAAATTAGTGTGGTGAATTTTGGCATGAGATAGGTATTATAGTTATAGTGCAAGAAACAATCTTGGGTACTCTCAAATTTTTGGTACTCTTATAATGACTTTATGGTTGTTTCTACCTTTTGCCAAGGATTTATTTATTGTTATTGGGGTATCATATCGAAAGGTAATTTTAGGAGATGTATCATATCATATGTAAGGGGTGCAAGATATGCTAAAGAAACGCATGGAAATGCAAAGGATACATGCAAAATACACAAACAACAAACTCAGCCTTATCCCAACTTAATGGGGTCGGCTACATGGATCCAAACAAGACAAAGTCGGGAAAATTGCAGTCTCAACAAGAAAAAACAAAAGGAATGAAGAGATGGGAAAAGAGGGACCACAAACTCAGCCTTATCCCAACTTAATGGGGTTGGCTACATGGATCCAAACAAGGCAAAGTAGGGAAAATTGCGGTCTAAACAAGAAAAAAAATGGGAATGAAGAGATAGGAAAAGAGGGATGGGGAATGAGATGAGAAACGAAAAATGGAAAATTACACATGAAAGATAAAGAATAAATAGAAAAATGATCATTTTGTGGGATCTCTCTTTCCTCAATTTGCACCATGTCAGTATCCATCATAGTGTGACTGAAATTACACATCATATATTCCGTCTTTGTTCTACTAATCTTAGAGAATAAAGTATGATGAGATAATTGTATTCAGTTGATTATGTATAACAGAAATAGTTGTCAAGGCAGCAAGGATCCAAGGCGGTGGAGGGGTGCCTAAGTGCTTAGGTGACAAGGCACCTGCCTAGGTGCCTGTTAGTTGAGACTATGTATTATTTTCCTGTTATGCCCTTGGTTAATTATATATATTGAATAGAGTGGGAGATCCAACATCAAATCGCGACTCCCAAGTTGCACAAACTATCACCTCTCTCTCGTTTTCTCTCTTTTTCTCTTGCTTCTTCTCTTATTATTTACAGCGGCCAAGTGTTATTTTTTATTTCCCCTCTTTTCTAACAATATTTAGTATGTTAGTATGTTACAATATATACCTTATATCATGAAAAATCAACATTAAGCCACATCAAGTCATAAAAAATCAACATGAAGTCACATCAAATCATAAAAAATCAATATTAAGCCACAAAAAGTCATAAAAAATCAACATAGAACTAGAAGACAACAGAACTGAAGAAGCAAGCTATTAGAAGTTTGAAACAATTAAAACATATAATTTGTTTATCCTGTTTTTAGAATTGGTCATTGTCATGGTATACCTAGTCTCACATTTGGTTTATACTATTCGTAGAAAATATGATCTTATCTTATATGTAATTAAACTGCTCTTGATTTAGAGAAGTATTCTTGTTCTCTAAGAAGTTTGACTAGTCAAATGATTTTATTTTACATGGGACTTTTTGTATTAGGTAGAGCACAAAACCAGCTTTCCAACAAATCCAAGATTGTTTAAATTTGATTTATATTGAAGGAGTTATGTTTTGGTCAAATCTTATTTGATGTGCTCGAATGCTGTTAAAATCGCTTTGAATGAAAATATTTTTTTAGACATCAAAACAAATGAATATTTTACCAATCTTTTGGTTTTTATCAATGTTCTACTATACTAAGATTTATGGAATTTTTAGATTTGAGAAAAGCCCCAACATTGGAAAGTTGAAAATTTCACCTACTACCGAAAATCTAATTTTTGTTCTTAAATTAGGGGGTTGACTTTTTATTCTTTTGGAATTTGATTTTTAACTATTTTTATTGGATTAAATAGGGAGGATATTTGCTTATTTATGAATTATATCTTAAGTAAACGTGTTGACTGTTCATGGATTACCCGTGACCTAAACCCAGATACATTAAAGTGTCCAGGTTCACTATTGTCACACCCTGGCCCAGTTAATAAGGGCCAAGTGTGAGTGGATGTGTCTCACATCCAATCAACCCACCAGGATCTCAAGTGCTGTAGTCTATACGCAATCTCATTCACAATAATCAGAATTAAATTTAGCGGAAGCAATTTAATTTAAGAATAAAGCAGTAATAAAGGAAAACTAACTGAACAGTGATATATATATATATATAAATAGTGAAGTACAGCTGAGTTACATCGGTATATCTCAAAAGAAGTAACTCAAACCCAACAAAAAGGACTATATACAATATCCATTACAAAAGTGGTATAACAAAAAGGGTAGAAGTAGCCTGATCAATCGGAGGATTAGGAGAACGAGCAATCGTCACAGGAACACGAAGCATCGTGCTCCACCATCAAAGGAGTATAAACTCCGAGGGCTGAAGAAGTACCCAGAGTGGAGAAGTCTCCCATAGTAATAGCAGCAGTATCATCTGAAAAATAAAGTGATCACGGGGGGTGAGCTCCACTGAGCCCAGTAAAGGAATGCATGCAAAACATATCGCAGCAATTATGATGAATGTCCTAAGTAGCATGTCCTAGCATGGATACTAAGTCACATGGGGTATAACTGCTACTGTGGTAGCATACTAGCCTCGGTCCCAGTATTAACCATCGGTCACCTGAGAGAAAACATTCTACCACGGTGAGGACCCACCAGTTCGAGCATGTCACCAGGCAGCCCAACCAGCAGACCCCCAAAGACTAACCCTACTGTTGATCCCACAGCGGAGCGGATCGCTAACATGGGGACAGTGAATGGCATTCCGGTATTACCCCTCAGACCTACCACGGGTTATCCAACACCTCAACCCCTATTGGTAAGGGTCGTAGCACTGGGTTATGAGAACATCCTAGCCCAATGCAATCTAATCATGATGGCATATGATTGTGCAACTCAATTTCAGTGTAAATAGCATATCATAACATCATTGTATAAGAATCAAGTGATATTCATGCAAATGCAGCATGCCGATGCGACCTAAACATATGCAATCTAATGCAAAAATTTAAGCGCTAAGAAAACTACATGCTCAGAGTATTTATAATGATGATGCATGGCATGGCACATCGAATAAAGGGAAATTAAAGCAACAAGCATTCATAAACAAAGTTCAAATTCCCTGACCTTAAGTGATAAGCTAGCCTAGGCAATAGGATCCCAACAATTCAGACAAACACAGGATAAACAGTCCAAAGGCAGTCCTAAAACATTAGAAAAGATCAAGTGTTAGGGTCAGAAGGCAGTCTAAGGTCTAACCAAGGGTCCAGGGGCATTTCTGTCCAAAAATATTGGATCAGATTAGAGGGCAGAATTGGGGGTTTTGTTCCTGGTGCATGGATCCTTGCGTGCAAGGGCCCAATTTCATGATTTAGACTCAATTTAAGGTGGGTCAACTTAATTAGGTTGAATTTGGGGAAATTCGTCAAATTAACCTAATTCACTATGCCAAGGTTCAATAGGTTTCATGTTGCAGCTGTAATTTGAAATTCAGCAGGAAATATATAACTTAACTCAAGATCTGAACCTCAATTGGGTCTAATTTGGTGTTTTAACCCTATTTTAAGATGGGTCAATTTAATTTAGGGGTCCAATTTCATGGTTCCAACCTATTCTAAGGTGGGTCAGCTTATATGTTTATTCTATTTTAAAATTTTTAAAAAATTAAGTATAATTTAAGGAATTTTAATAATAGATTTCAAATTGGTAAATTAGGGTTCTAAAATCTGGTTCCTAGAACCAGAATTGAGTTCAATTAGGAGGCTGCCATGAATTTCAGGTATAATAGGGTAAAAATTGGTCCAAATCAGTCCCTAACACACTAAATCTTCATTAGCACAGCTTGGTTTTGGAGCTTTAATGGCAGCCAGCAGCTTAGGCTGCAATTAGAGGGGTTTTAGAGAAGAAATTAGGGAAGAATGGAGAGGAGCAGCAGGGATTGAAGCCTACCTGTGTGTGCAGTAGCAGGGATTGAAGATACAGCTCTGAATTTCCTGCTCCAAGCGTTCTAATGGAGATTTCTAAGCTCCCAAATCAAGGCCAGGTTCGAACTTCACAAGGCAAGTCTTCTTCTCCCTTCTTCCCTTCTCTTTTCTCTATTTCTTTCTTTCTTCTCCAAGGCTGGAACGAAATTTGGTTCCCCTTACTTTGTTTGTGAATTGTGAATAGTGAGATAGGAATGTATATATATATATGGTAACTTAAGCACTAAGGGCAATTTGGTCATTTTAAGTGAAATCAGTTCTAAAACTGATTTCTAAAACAGTTTATAACTAGAAATTTGTATTTATTACTCTATTCTAACCATAGAGTGACGCCATACGACATTAGGGGAAATCCGGACACGGGTAATTGCTAGGAGCAGGATTCCCCACTGGGGAAGCAGGTCCCACAGGGGTAAATTTACTAAAATACCCCTTTGATTCTATTTGGTCGTACAAAACATCATATAAATACTTTTAAATTATACTTACAATAGTTCTAATCAAGGGAGAGCTTCTGCATAGCCTCCAGGCAGCAAATCCGACATAGGTAACTCCGGTGCGGGGTTTGACAGGGGTCCTCTGACTCCAGAAGGGCAAGCTGGGAAGGATCCTCGGAATCCTCCATAGGTGTGTCGAGTAATTCATCCGTGTCCTCGACCGATGCAGCCCATACCATCGATGCCACCATAGACTTAGAGCTGGAACCTGAATCACACAAGTTCCAAAAAGTTCAAATTTGTCCGAAAATTTGTTCGGCTTTTACAATTATGCACATGTTGCACATGTGATTTGGCTGTGATTTTATTTCCTTTATTGTATCGATCTCAGATTATAAATAAAGAGGCTGTGGGCACATTGTTCATAAGCCACATTCAAGCAATTCCACATGGTATCAGAGCGGGAATCCATCGAGGATCTTGGAGATAATTTTTTTTTGATTTTTTCTCTCCTCTCTTTTTCGCGATTGAGCCCTAGCCCCACCACTACTACCGCCACCAACCACCACCGCCAACCCCTCTCCCACCTCCCCTCCACCTTCTGGCATCTCCGACCTCTTCCGCCTAACTTTTTTTCCGTCCCCACACCCTTTGGCCACGACCAGTTTTTTCCGCCTCCCCTTCCCTCCCATTTTTCCGCCTCCCCTAGACGCTCCCATTTCTCCCTTCTCCTTGTTTCTGCCATCCTTTCTTCACCCTTGGTGGTGAGTTGACTCCCACCAAAGAGTGTTTGGGCACTTTATGACTTAAATTCATTTTGCAGAATTTTTTTCTCCCTTCACGGTGATTTTTTTTCAAACCAGCCACCATACCAAGAGATTTCGACATTACCACTGCCTCCTCTGGACACAAAGGAGTGACTTAGCGTGATTTCCTTCCATTCCAAACTAGCTCCATTAAATTGAATGGTAGCAATTATTTGTTGTGGTCTCGCTCTTGTCTCTTTGCTATCGGTTCCCGTGGTCTCTCTATGCATATAACTGGAACGGTAGCCAAACCATCTGAGGCTGGTTTTGCACTTGACAAGTGGGTGACTTCCAATTTTCTTGTCATGTCATACCTTGTCAACTCTATGGAACAAGAAATCGCCGGGCGTTATCTTCTTCTTGACACGGTTGCGAAGATTTGGAAGACAACTAAGGATACATACTCTAAGGTTGGCAATGATGCTGCTCGGTATGAGCTTCGTCAAAAAATTCTTCAAACCAAGCAACTCGAGTTGTCTCTTTCCCAGTATTACTCCAAGTTGTGTACCATGTGGCAACAATTGGATTTTTATGGGACTTTTACTGCTACTTGTGATGCGGATACTACTGCGTTTCAGAAATGGGAAGAGGACTTGCGAGTTTTTGATTTTCTTGTTGGACTCAATATTGAGTTTGATCAGATCCAGACTTCTGTCCTCAATCGAGATCCTCTTCCCTCTCTGGAACAAGCATATTCTCTTGTTGTTGCTAAAGATGATTGCCGGGCAGCTATGATTAAGCCTGCTACCCAGGATCGATCTGCTCTTCTCTCTGGCCCTCAGTCTAGTACCCGTGGGAATTCTGCTCGTAGTACTGGAATTGACCGTCTAAGCAATAATCGACCTCCGGTCAAGTGTGATTACTGTGGCAGGGAGCGTCATACAAAGGACCGTTGTTGGAAGCTTCACGGCCGTCCAGCAGAGACCCAGGGATGTGGTTCCAATCGTTCTTTCTGGGCAAATCAGGCTGTTTTTTATGAACATTTTTCTGATCCGACTAGCCCTCTTCCTCATGATGAGATGCAGTACCTTCGTACTTTGATGACCAGGCTGGAAACTAATGCTTCCTCCGCTTCTTCTACAACTGCCTCTACCATTTCCTTGCCCGAGAATTCTGGTTCAGGTATTTCTTTTAGTGGTAGTTGCTGCTCTGTTGATTCCACCTCCTGGGTGGTTGACTCTGGCGCAACTGATCACATGACAGGTTCTCCTTCTAAGTTTTTAACTTATTCTCCTTTACCTTGTAATTCCAAAGTTCATGTTGCTGACGGTTCCCTTTCCCCTATCTCTGGAAAGGGGACTGTGCAGTGTTTGCCTTCAACGCGTCTTTCCTTTGTCTTGCATGTTCCTCAACTTTCTACTAATCTCTTATCTATTAGTAGTCTTACTAAGGATTTGAAATGCAAAGTCACCTTTTTTCCTTCTCACTGCTTGTTTCAGGACTTGGACATGGGTCGTACGATTGGTAGTGGTAAGGTGGTCGGTGGTCTCTATGTGCTTGACGGGTCTTCTACAAATTCTGTTGCTTTGGTTTCACATGGCTCTACTTTTGCTTTTGCTCTTGATGAACTTCATAATTGGAATCATCGTCTTAGCCATCCCTCTTTTGGGGTTTTAACTACTTTATTTCCATCTTTGATTAAGAGATGTAATCCGAACAATATTAGTTGTGATGCTTGCATATTTGCTAAACAAACTAGAGCAATTTTTCCAATTTCTGATAAAAGAAGCCTAGTTCCTTTTGGCTTGATTCATTCGGATGTGTGGGGCCCATAGTTGTCACGGCGTCACGGCGATCCAAGTCGGTGGAGGGGTGTCACGTCGATATATCGACATGTCGCCCGCCATGGCGAGCATGTCGACCATGTTTTATTTTTTATTTTCTCTATTTTTAATGTGTTAATAGATGTATACTCAAGCCATGTTTTATTTTTTCTCTATTGTTTCTCAAGTTTTAAGAAGAAAATTCAGAAATCGAAGAAGAAATCGAAGAGGGAAAGAAGAAATCGAAAGAAATCAAGAGGGGGGAAGAAGAAATCGAAGAGGGAAAGAAGACAGGAAGAAGAAATCGAAGAAGAAATCGAAAGAAATTGAAGAGGGAAAGAAGAAATCGAAGAGGGAAGAAGAAATCAAGACAGAAGAAGAAATCGAAGAGGGAAAGAGAGTCGGAGGAAGAAATCAAGAGGGTCGCCATGGCGACGCCATGACAACTATGGTGGGGCCCCGCTGTGTGTGTCTACTTGGATTTTGTTGGTTCGTTACTTTCATTGATCGCTTTAGTCGGATCACATGGGTTTATTTGATGAATTAGAAGAGTGACATATTTACTTGTTTTCAATTGATTCATAAAATGGTTGAAACTCAACTTGCTGCCCGAGTGAAGATTGTGCGCACTAACAATGGAAAGGAGTATATGGACGGCCGCCTTCGGACCTACTTTGACACTCATGGGATTATAGATCAGACCTCATGTGTTGACACACCAACTCAAAATGGTGTTGCCGAGCGAAAAAAACCGCCATCTCTTGGAGGTTGCTCGCTCTCTCATGTTTACCATGAATGTCCCTGCACGGTTTTGGGGAGATGCTGTGCTTGCTGCCTCCTATCTCATTCATCACTTGCCTACTCGGGTCTTGGGTGCTCGCTGCCCACTTGAAGTCCTTCTAGGTAATTCCTCCTTTGTTGTACCTCCAAACGTATTTAGGTGTGTGGTTTTTGCCCGCAATCATCACCACATTGGCAAGCTAGATCCTCAGGGTCTTCGATGTGTTTTCTTGGGATATTCTACCACTCAGAAGGGCTATAAGTGCTACCATCCTCCTACACGGCGGATGCTTGTTACGACTTACGATGGACGTTGTTTTTCGTGAATGTGAAGCATATTTTTCACCCACTACACCTCTTCAAGGGGAGTCTAGGAGTAAAGATGTGTCTCCTCTCATAGAACCATTGGAGGTTGAGATTCCAACTATTGAAGAACCATCTACAGAATTAGAGCTTCAAGATGGGATCACTGGGCAGGAACAGGATTAGGGAGAGCTTCAAGAGTAGCCTATTATTCAGGGGGAGACTGGAAAATATCCTTACTACAAAGAAACACTTGCTAGAGGAACATGGCACAAAAAGACTACCACTACTGACCCACCTCCACCTGTACTACCGGCTCCAAGTTCTACTCAACATGCTCCAAACTCTACTTCTAGTAAGCCTATCTATGATCCTAGTCTTGATTTACCTATTGTTATTAGGAAATCCAAAAGGAGTTGTACTCAACATCCCATTTCTAATTTTGTCTTATGATTCTCTATCTCCTTCCTTTCAAGCATTTGTTTCCTCCCTATCCTCTGTCTCTATTCCTAACTCTTGGCAGGAGGCTATTGGCAAACAGAAGTGGAAAGAAGCAATGAATGAGGAGATGAATGCTTTGGGAAAGAACAAAACCTTGGCATTGACATCTCTTCCACGGGGAAGAAACCAGTTGGTTGCAAATGGGTCTTTGCCATCAAGCAGAAGGCAGATGGGTATGTTGAGAGGTACAAGGCCAGATTAGTCGCAAAAGGGTTTACATAAACCCTTGACATTGATTACCAAGAAACATTCGCCTCAGTTGCAAAGATGAATACAGTTAGAGTGATAATCTCCCCTGCTGTTAACCAAGGCTGGGAACTTTAGCAACTAGACGTAAAGAATGCCTTCCTCCATGGTGATTTGGAAGAGGAAGTCTACATGGAGATTCCACTTGGGTTTGCTACTTCAAAGACAGAGGGAAAAATTTGTCATCTAAAGAAAGCATTGTATGGCTTGAAGCAATCACCACGAGCTTGGTTTGGGAGATTTCACAAAGCTATGGTGTCAAACGGCTACAAGCAGAGTAATGCTGATCACACATTATTTATAAAGAAATTGGGGCAGCATATCACAGTATTGATTGTCTATGTTGATGACATTGTGATCACTGGAAGTGATGAGGTTGAAGAAGTACCTAGGGACTGAATTTGAAGTAAAGGATCTAGGGAAAGTTGAGGTTGCTTACTCAGCACGTGGCATCTTTCTGTCTCAACGAAAGTATACCCTTGATCTGCTCAATGAAACGGGAATGCTAGGATGTAAGTCGGCAGACACACCACTGGAGCCTAATACTCATTTGAAGAGCAAGGAAGGAAATCCAATTGGTAAAGGCAGCTATCAGAGATTAGTTGGTCGGGTGATATACTTAACTCATACTCGACATGACATAGCATTTGCCATGAGCTTGGTCAGTCAATATATGCATGACCCTCACACTCTTCTCATTTGGAGGCCTACAGAATCTTGAGGTACTTGAAGTATTCACTAGGAAAAGGAATTTTATATTCTCCTCACAGCCATTCTCAAGTAGAACCATATCCGGATGCTGACTGGGCTGGTTGCCTTGATGATAGGAGGTCTACATCAGGGTATTGTACCTTTGTTGGAGGAGCAAGAAGCAATCTGTTGTTGCTCGATCAAGTGCTAAAGCTGAATTCAGGGCCATGGCACATGGAGTTTGTGAGTTACTACGGTTACAAGGTCTTCTACATGACCTATAGCTTCCCACAACTCTTCCCATGCGTCTCTATTGTGACAGCCAATATGCCATTAGTATAGCATACAACCCAGTCCAGCATAACCATACCAAACATGTGGAGGTTGATAGGCACTACATCAAGGAAAAGCTAGAGCAAGTAGTTATATGTGTTCCATTTGTGCAGTCCAATGATCAACTAGCAGATGTCCCTACTAAAAGTCTTTGTCATAAGTCCTTTTCTTCTGTAATTAGCAAGTTGGGCATGCATGATATATATATGCACCAACTTGAGGGGGAGTGTTGAATGTGCACGGATTACCCGTGACCCAGACCCGAATACATTAAAGTGTCCAGGTTCATTATGCACATATTGCACATGCGATTTGGCTGTGATTTTATTTCCTTTATTGTATTGATCTCTGATTATAAATAAAGAGGCTGTGGGCATATTGTTCATAAGCCACATTTAAGCAATTCCACAAAATGTTTTATCAAATATAAAACATTTACTTAAATGATATTTAGCATAAGGGCGGGCCAAGGTGTTCTATGCCACTAAGGCAACAACCGCCTAGACCCCAAAAATCTGTTTGGATGCCTAGGTAGCGCCTAAGTGACGCCTTGACAACTGTGATAATGGATAAGATTTCTTACATGTACTAATAGTTTAATACCATAGAGGTCAGCGGGCTTGTACAACTCAGATTTAGAAGTGGTCTCAGGTGAAGGGGTGACCAAGATGATGTTGTTGTGCACTGACCTCTATGGTATTAAACTATTAGTGCATGTAAGTATGAAACTAGTAACTAGTGACAGCCGGTCAAAATGGAGTTCATGTCCCCAGAGTCAATATGAGAGAAAGGAGCGAGCGCAACGCAAGAAAGAAAGGGAAAACTCTGTTTCTCCTTCCATCGGACATGTATTCGATCAGGTTACGGCATCATGAATCATTCAGAATGCAGATGGAATAGTCACATCCAGGCGGATTTTTCGGGTTCTAGGTGGTTGTCACCTTAGTGGTATAGAACATCTCAGCGGGCTTGTTTAACTCAGAGTAAGAAGCGGTCTCAGGTAAAGGTGCGACCAAGATGATGTTGTGTACAGACCAAATATATGCATAATATAGAAAAAAATTTTAAAAATATGAGAAATCAGAAAAAATTAAGCAATGTATCTATAATGTATTTAATCTATTACATGTAATTTTCAAACAACATTGGACCATTTCCTTCAATGTATCTATAATTTTTTTTTTCGCCTTTTTTTTTAATATTTTTATTTTCTGAAAAATAAAAAGGAAAATTTTTTTTGAGTATAAAAATAAAAATGCAGCAATCAAAGTCCATAATGTATTCCATACATTACATGTTACTTTCAAATAACATTGGATCCATTTGAATCAATTTATCCACAAGTTTTTTCAAATTTTCCACAATTTTTTGTTTCCCAAAAGTAGGCAAAAAATAAAAAATACAGGAAAATAAAAAACATTACTGCAATGATATGTGGTCATTAATCTTATATCTGTGACTCAGGTATAAGTTATCCAACTCATTATCACTCATTTCACAGGGAAATTAAAATTTTTTCCACTTAGATGGCAACCCCTTCTAAAGGCATGGCTAAGCCAACATGGATGGCTGTTACCTTGATAATCCTTTCCGCCCAGGTAATGTGAGAATAATCAGATTGTGGGATGGAAATGAGGCTGGGGATGAGTTCTCAGGGTCTATTTGGAAAGGTGATTCTACTAGAGTAGAGCTTCTAGCTCTAAAAAATAGAATTGATTTGTTGCTAAATGAGGGGTGGCAAAATGCAATTGTGGAAGGGGATTCAGAAAACGTGATTTAGATGGATGACAGGCTCAAAGGGTGTTCCCTGGACTGGCTCAAAAAATGTTCCTTGGCACTATAGTTACCAAATAAGGCCAATCCAGTAGCTTGCATCTTGGGTCGAGATTGAATTTAGGTTGCAATCAGGATGCAAATGAGATTAAACTTTGAATCTGTTTTTGGAATTCTATTGCTTTGTGATCTTTGCCATGATTTCATTATAGCATTGGCTTGGAATTGTGGCATTGGCCCTCTTACAGATGGCTGTCTCTGTTGTTGTTGTTGTTTTTGTTGTTTCTATGTATTTGAATCCCTTGAACTTCTGTGAGATTCTTTTCTATCAATGGTAAGTTGTTATTTATCTCACCCCCACCCCCCCCCCCCCCAAAAAAAAAAAAAAAAAAGAAATTCAAAAACGTCTGGTTAAATGACAGTTACAATTCAACTGACACAAAGAATGTAAAACATGAAGTTGCATGGTTTCCACCTTTAGTTAGTTCACATGAAATTCTACTCAATTCTTGGTCTTCAAATTTTGTTTAACTTTGTTGATATGATGTGAAGCCCATTGCTATGTATGCCTTTGATTGTTTGTGGTATTAGAACTCCCATCTTAATTCAAATTTTTTCATTCTAATTTACTTGTCTAGGTAATTCAGTCCAGTTGACACCATTACAGTTGGAAACCTTGTTGACCGAAGGAAACACATCAAGATTCTGGCTGGTAATTCCTACAAACTTTTTAATTGACATTTGCTAAGCTGGTAGAATTTGTTACCAACTTATTCAGATTAGCTGATGATTGTTTTGCACAGTGGGGATCATCACAAGGGTCCTCATTCACCATTAGAAAACCATTGGAAGAGTTGATATCTACGCTTGTGTCTAATTTTACTTCAGGAAAACTTGATTTCTCTTTCAAGGGAGAGGTGGAACCTTCAGTGTGGAGAGTATATTTGTTATTAAAATTATCCTTTATATTACAGAGTAATTTTTTATTCAGTCTGAGCGTATGATTCCAAGGACCATTTTATGATGCAGAGCAGAAAAACTCAGTACTAGTTCCAATCAAGCAAATCCTGCATACATGGTTGAGTTCTATGTGGGGTAATGTTTTCTTAGAGCATGGGACGGGATGCATATTGGGTCATGGGGCATAAAAAATAGAAAGGGTGGTTAAGTTATCATATGGTTGGGTTTGTGAACTAAGGTTATTTTCTTCCTTTTGGGTTTAATCTTTTTTTCTGGGATCAGTCTTGAATGTAATCAATGCTTATATAATTCCAGACTAGTTTTCGATTGTCTGCTTATGCCCAAACTTGATTACAAGCTGTCCCTATTTTATTTTTAACAGTCTATATTGAACTCGTACTAGTCCCATTCCTTTTCCTGAGGCTTATACTTTGAAGGTCTGAAGTTTCCCACTTTTTTGCTGCAGTGGCATTTAGGATAATTTTTAGTTCTCTACTTCTCTATCTGAAGAATCAAAGATGTCATGCATACTGCGTGCTTTTAGGGAATTATGGATGAAACAGTACCAAGGATTAGGACTGGCTCCTGAGTTGAACCAGAGGAACCAATCAACCTTTTTTTTTGTCTGGGTCACTTTTCATGGCAGCTCTTCACAGTCAAGTGATGGTGTTGTAGAGGAGAGTCCTGTGGACATGTCTGCAACTAGATACTGGAGCTTTGGGTTAGTTATTGGCACCAATAATGCATAGAAGTAGCCTGTGTAATGGGAAGCTTTGGAATTGATAATTGTGGGTTGTGCATTGGGTAAGGAAGGCATGATGAGTTGTAATTTGGATGACAAGAGTTCCAACTGGGATGAGCTTACTGGTGAAACTGTGAGCATCCCTGAGGGCTCAGCTTTTGTTTCCCTCGAGTGGGACTGCGCTCCTGGCATGATTGTCTCCATATTGTTATGAAGTCAAAAGGATCTTGTTAGCCACCTCCTTTTGTTAAGATTTGGGATTTATTGGGTTGCACCCTTATCCTCTTTGGTTGTTGATACGTGCCTACCTTGCTGTCAGGTTCTTTTCGCAGAAGGGGCAGAATTTGCTGGAATCTTCTCCCTTCTTCTCTTTGATGGATTGTCTAGAAGAAGATAATTGAGAGAATCTATAGAAGCAAGTTATTTTTTGGTGGATTGGGTGCAACATAGGATCTTTGGGCCATTTCTTGGGTCTATGCTTTTGGGGTTTTGAGAGATCTTTTACGAGTCTGTTACCGATCATTGGGATGGCATTGTTGGTTTCCTATACCATTGGCTCCTGCAGCTCATTTTCTTTTGACACTTCTTTTTTTGTTGTTGTTGTTTTTGCACTTTCCTGGCTCACCCTCATACACGTAATTGCAGGATACCGATGTGCAAAAGGTTCTCCTTTTTTAAGTGTCATAGTTTCATTAGGAGAGTAGGAGTAAATGGATAATGTACTATTAAGTTGAAGTGTTATGAATGGATGTAATCTGAAATTTCAGCCATGTTTGAGTGTTTCTCTTCAACCCTAAAATGTGTGATGCTTGGGAAGGTCTGGTGTGATGACAGGAAATGTTTTTTCTTTTGTCTAAATTTCTCTCAATTCTTCATCTGACTTTAAGAGTCTTCCCTTAATAAAACACGACTAGATCTTTAATCCATGTCTTTTTAGATTTTTTTTTATATATATTCTTCTCAGAATTTTGATGAGCCCACACAACCCCCATTCCTAATGCCTCTAAACCTGCTAGTTGACTCCAGAGAAATCATATTTTCTGTAGGCTAGATGATTGGAGTTCTTTTCCCTTAAACTTGAGTGTTTATTCTAGAGCTTGAAGCCCTTTTTTGTCCTCCTTACTAACCTCCTTTAATCTCTTTACCTTTCAGGAATTTCTTAGATTGGAAAAGCTAAATTCCATTCAATATTAGAACTTGTGTCTGTCCAGTTTACTACCAATGTACAAAAACCCGTTTCGTCTCAGTCTGACCGAAATGAGATGCACCTTCGAAATGAAAAAAATACATAAACTTGACCCAAAATTTCAGTCATTTCACGAAATTTCGACACTTAGTAACATCTCGCCGAAATTTCGGTAAACTGTTACAAACCAAGGTTAGAAAAGTTCCAAGTCTCGTGAGTCTTGGTCGAAATTTCGACCGAGAGCTCACAAGCCTTGTGTTTTTCATTTTTTCACTCCCATTTCTTCATCTTTCACTCTTTTTTTTGTGATTTTTGCTTTGTTCTTCGAATCTTCGCCGCATCTACACTGGAAGCACTTGGGGAGGTTAGTATTGAACCTTCTTAGCACATTAGTGAAGTCTTTCCACTATGGAACCTGCTGAGCACATTAGTGAAGCCTTCCCGTACATGCTCCCAGAGCTGTCATATCATAGGTGGATCAGTGGGTAGTCGTGGTTCTTCACACTTTGGTGACCCATATCTTAGGATAGGTTACTTTTAGCATGTTGATGATGCAATTTACATGGCAACTGTGGATGACTACACTTGTTTCTTCTCCCAGACTATGACGTGGCATTCATATGTCCTACGATCGGAGAACAATGCACGTTGGCTCCATCGGACTATTAGTAGGGTCGATCCTGGACGGCGGAATTATTATATTAGTAGACATTTGAGTCACTTGATGATTGCTTGACTTGTTTTGGGAATTTGGGATATTGATCCTGTTATTGCCTTATTGTAATTAATATGAAGACTTATGAGTCATTGACTTTATGTTTTCGAGTGAATTTACTTGTTTAAATTGCTTATTCATTATTATGTCTTCTAGTACTTAAAGTCTTAAACAATGTGTATGTATAATTAACTAAGTTATACATTAGGATTCGACCGTATACTACCAATCAAAGGTGCAAATCTAAAACACTACTTTGGGTGACTATTTTTGCAATTTGAACATTTACATGTATTTATATAGCCTAAAATAGGGTTTCCAGGAAGTTTTAGGCCTTAACTTGGTCTAAAACCTACCGAAATCTTGCAGAAAAAATACAATATTTTGGTCGAAATATCCGAAATTTCGGATATGTCAGTCAGACCGAAACATCGAAACGAAACGAGATATTAAACCTTGGTTACTACATGCTGGAAATTTCTTTGATTTCCTAATCCTAGGTTTTTTTTTTTTTTGGTCTAAGGCAATCTTTCTTTATTTTTCTTACCCATTTTTCCTTGTAAAAAAATTTACTAACTGGTGCTGAAATAGCTTGCTGTGTGTCTTTGGCATAGACACAGATATGCACATCAAATACATAAAAACTTGGATTCAAAAGCCAAAGAAAAGAAGTCATCTCAGAGTGGTTGCCAGGGCTGGTCAACTGACTCTCTGCAAAGTTACCCAGTCTGGAAACATATTTCTCACAAATTGTAAAGATCTGCTAATGTTCCCTAAAAGTCCCTAATATTTTTTTAATTTCAAAAACCCCAAACATTGGGAAAAGATAGAACCTCAGTCTCCATAACTAATCTCTGGCCATGCTATGAATATGTCACCATATAGAGCATTGCTAACTCCACCCAAACAGGCCCCAAGAATAGAACCACACTGCCAGATGCCACATCACAATGAACATAAAATATTATTTATGGTTTCCTCCACGACCTTGCATGTTGGTAATTGGTTCTAACCCTAGTGTTTGTTTATCAAATGTAATGCTGTTTGGGATCTTGACTCGTTTGCTGATGTGTAGCTCTATGTGTTGATGTTTTGAATGTGATTTGATTTAATGAGCATACTGAAGCCTCATATTCATGATTCGTCAATAATGATCTCAACTATTGGCAGGTTGAATTTCGAGCTTTGTGTACTCCTACTTGCATACGTTCAAGTCGTTTGTTTCCTGAACTCTCTGTTATGTAAGTTTCATACCCCATACTGCATTATAGGTCAATCTATGGTAGTATCCCTAGCACAACAAGGCCATTAGTGTGGCCCTTTCTTCGTTTGATTTTCAAGAAATTTAGGGAGCCTTTTGGTAGGAGGTTGCAATTACAAATGTTAATTCTTCAGTTCCTCTCCACCAGGGGGAGTATAGAAATATATGCTGGGAGTGTTTCTAAGTTTCTCACATTGGACATTCACCCAGTTTCAATATCATTGTTCTAAATGTTGACCTTTAAATGCTACAAATGTGTACACTCTTTTCCCTGAAAGGGAAGTAAAATATGCATGTTTTAACAACTCACAACTGTGTTTCTTGCTATATCAGAGTTATTTATCCTTCATTGTTGATTCAGTGTTCATATTTGTCCTTTCCAGCAGATATTCAAACAAGAATTTATCTTTTGGTATAGTGGATCTTGGGCTCTTCCCAAATGCAGCAGAAAAATTTGGAATATCCTTGGGAGGCAAGTTACTCATAATCTCCTGAATTCACACTTCTCATATGAATACACTTGGGTATCTCTAACTGTAATGTTTCAATAATTTTATGTATTACCATCACATTCTTTTCGTCTTATTCTCTTTAGTGATCCATAGTAAATATTTTATGCTTGCAGTGGGCATGGGCATGGGCCAACTTCCGACATATATATTATTTGACAACGCAGTGGAGGTTGCACGCTTTCCGGAGGTGGATTTTGAAGCCAAAGCTTCTCGTACTCCCATTACTAAGGTATTTCCTGTAAATTGTTTATGTAACCCGCAAGACATTTTCATGTGCTTTTGGATACTGTCCATTGACTTACTGGTAATCTGTTGATCTACTAGTTATGTTTGACACCTACAACCTAGATAATGCCTTTCAATCAGGGGAGGCAATCCCAGGTTCCGAATCTTTAAATTTGGATCGTTTTGGGCCCACAGGAATGAGTAAATTAAAATATAAGAATGTAGTGGCAATTCTGTTAATATTTTGAAGTCCAGGACCCTTTAAAGATAAATTGAATGTTGCATATTACAGTAAATAAATCTAAAGGGAGGGACTTGTCTGGAATTTAGAAACAATTGTGCAAAAAGGAGGGTATAGTGTAATTTACACAAATTCTGGTCGTATTCGTAAATAAGAAGAACTTGTGTTCTACTTCAACCTCTTGATACATAGAACAAGCAGCAAAACCTATGGATTTCAGTTGATAAAACTCACTCAAAAGAAATCCAATTTGAATCCCAAATCCTAACCCTCGTGAATCCAACTGAATACTCTCGAAAGATCAACTAAGGATTTAACTTTTGGATTGATTCCTGGGTGTGATGATCACATATTCAAATTGAATTGAATCTCGCAACATAGAGGTTCATTTGATCCCAAATTGACCAGGTAGGATCGATTCCTGGGTGTGAATCAAGCCACAAATTTTTAGATTCAAAGACTTAGATCTGAGAAGTTTCGAATTCAAAGTTCGGTGCTACAACTACTGCGTATAACAGAAGCAGCAGTAGCAAGAAGAGATGACGTGAAGGCAAAGAAAAAAAATAAAGAGCAATGAAGAATAATAGAAGAGAGGGTTAAGGGAGAGATAAACCTAGAGATGAGGACTATACAGAAATAGAAGAGGAGAGGAACCTCGGCTGATTTGTCACCAACTAAATGGGGTCGGCTACATGGATCCTTGCTCTCTAATCAGCTTTATTCGAAGTCATACATGATACAAGTCTTAAGCTATGCATGTCTTTCCTCACCACTTCTCCTATGGTTATTTTAGGCCTACCCCTGCCTCTTTTAGTTCCTTCACTCTGAATCAAATCACTCCTCCGTACTTGAGTATCCCAAGGCCTCTGTTACACATGGCCATGCACCTCATACGACTTTCTTATAGCTTATCATGTATCGGAGCTACTCCACATCAGCTCTAATATGGTCATTCCTTACTTTATCCTTTCTAGTTTGCCAGACATCCATCTCAACAATACATCTCCGCTACACTTAGTTTATCTATTTGAGGCTTCTTAACTGCCCACATTCCATACCATACATCATAGCCGGTCGTATGACAGTCCAATAAAAATTTCCTTTAAGATTTAAAGGAATACACTGATTACACAACACTCTGGACATACCTCTCCACTTCATCCATCCTATTTTAATTCTATGAGCAACATCATCCTCTATATATCTTCTTTATTTATGATTGAACCTAAATATCTAAAATAATCACTTTGTGGAATCTCCCTCTCATCAATTAACCATCCTAGTGTAACTAAAGTTACACACCATTAACCATCCTAGTGTAACTAAAGTTACACACCATATACTGTCTTTGTTTTGCTTATCTTAAAACCTTTTGATTCCAAGGTTGATCTCCACAACTCCAACTTGGCATTTATCCCTGCTTTTGTCTCATCCACCAAAACAATATCATCAACAAAAGGCATACACCAAGAAACCTCATCTTGAATGTCTATGGTTAAATCATCCATAATAAGTGCAAACAAATAAGGGTTGGTTTGTCATCAGTTCATGCAAATTCTATTTCTTATTTACTCATACAAATCCCATCTGGATATCTTGGTGACTGTGTACATATATAATGAAAAGAAAACAAAGACTTCTAATCAAAGTTTATAACTAAAGCAACTCTACCTCCTACTTCCTACGACTCCATTGTTATCTAATTCTTTTTTTAAAAAAATTCCCAATTACATAAATCACTTCAAGTAAATACAAAATATTTCCGCAACTCAAAAGAATAACAATAATAACCCTTTTGAGTGCAAGAGTACCCAACAAACATACAATTGAGAGCCTTAGGATCCAACTTGGAGACACTTGGACAATAATCACGAATAAAACAAACACTTCCAAATACTTGTGGTGGTAAAACAAATAATGGCATAGAAGGAAATAACAAAGAAAAGGGAATACCACCACGTAAAACAGAAGAAGGCATGCGATTAATGAGATAACAGGAAGTCAAAATAGCATCTACCCAAAAAGATTTAGGTACTTTCATCTCAATTAATAAAGAACGAGCAACTTCCATTAAATGTATATTCTTCCTCTCAGCGACACCATTTTGTTGTGGGGTATAAGCGCACGAGGACTGATGAATAATGCCACGCTGAACCATAAATTCAGAAAAAGGAGCAGAAAAATATTCCTTAGCGTTATCACTACGAAGAATACACAAGGGAGTCTGAAATTGATCATTGACTTCATTCACAAAAGCACAAAAAATTGAGAATAATTCAGAACGACATTTCATTAAATAAAGCCAGGTAACCCTGGAACAGTCATCAACAAAGGTCACAAAGTAACAATAACCCAAAGTAGACACAACAGGACATAGACCCAATACATCTGAATGAACTAAAGAAAAAGGTTGGTCAGACCGTTTATTGACTCTAGGAGGGTAGCTCACAAGATGAAGTTTCCCAAACTGACATGACTCACAATTCAAACTAGAAAGAGATTGAAGCCGACTATCCAAAAGCTTTAAACTCTCCAACGAAGGATGACCCAAACGACAATGAATCTGGTGGGGTGACGCTACACCGGTACACACCATAGATGAAGTGTCCTCAAGTATGTAGAGTCCCCTGACTCACGACCTCTACCAATCATCTTCTTCGTAGTAAGATCTTGAAATACACGAGAATCCGGGAAAAAGGTTACAGAATAGTTATGAGATTTGGTAAAACGATTAACAAAGAAAAGGTTGAATGGGAAATTAGGCAAGTAGAGAACAGAAGATAAAGACAAAGAAGGTGTAACATGTGCAGTACCAGTACCATTTACGTTAGCTAAGGAACCATTGGCTAAAGTAACACTACATGAAGATTTTTGGAAGGAAGAAAGAATACCTGAAACAACAGTTGTGATCCGATGCCCCTGAATCAATGATCCAGGGACGAGGAGTAACAGTCGAAATACAAGCAGTAGCATTTCCTGTCTGAAGTCTGAACAAAGGTGGCGGTTGGAGGCTGGGCTGACTGAGAAATCTGAAATTGTGTAAAGCAGGCATATTCTACGTCAGACATCTTCACAGTTACCCTCAGGCTATGGAGATGCAGAAACTATAGACTCAGTAGTGGTAGCTGAATTGGCAAACTGTTGCTGAGGTGGTTTGCCATGAAGTTTCCAACAAAAGCATTGGATATGTCCTGGACGACCACAATGATGACAAGTCCTCACTTGCTCCGAATCATTAGGAACACTCTGAGTACCCATGGTAGGTGGTTTACTAGAACCAGGCCCACGACCACGACCAACACAACTATTACCATTACCGCCAGTACCAGCCCCACCATTGGGCCCAAGGTTCTAGGGTGAAGAAGCCAAGGCCGAATTATCAACAGTAGTAGTAGTCTCATGGGAGACACGTAGAACCCTGGAAAAAGTCTCAGATAATGTGGCTACTTTGTCACCACAAAAGAATTTGGGAACGGACTGAATCGAACTCCTTCCCAAGTCCTCCCAAAAATCCCATAACAGCAAGCTGCTCCTGCTGACTTTGCATTGCTTCCACATTAGAAGTAATGGGAAGAAGTGAATTAAGCTCCTCAGACATCCCTTTTAAAATCAGCAAAGTATTGGATCACAGGACGACCCTTTCGATCAACTCTATAGAACTCCTAGGACAATTCATAAATGTGAGAAAGGTTGTTCTGTCTAGAGGACAAAACATTGAGATACTCCCAAAGCTCTTTAACCGTATCAATATGTGTTACCAAATCAACAATTTGGTGCTCCATAGAATTCAGCATTTGTCTCAAGATTCGAGCATCAATTGTATCCCACAATGGGTCATCATCAGGCTTGAGCTTAAATAGGTGATCCTGCTGATCACGTCCCGTCAATACCAACTTAACAATTTTCTTCCATTGTTGAATGTTGGTGATTCCCTCTAATTTCTTTTCAGTGATTCGATTAGAGGAAGAAGAGAAAACTTCAGTCATCACAAACTTGGAACTATCACCCATAATGTACTACCAAATTGATGAAGTGAAGAAATAGGAATAAAAATTCTGGAAAATTCGAACCTCCAAAAACCCTGGCAAAAATCGATTTTATCAGAAACCCTGACAAAAATCGATTATAAAAGAAGATGATCAACACCAAGAAATTCTGATATATGTCCTTCGAAAGAGTGGCAGCACACTCCAAAAATCCAGCCAAGTCCAGAAACAGTCTCAAAAATCGATCTCAAATCCCTATGAAAAAATCGATTTTTCTCCCTTGAAAAATCAATCTCAAAACCTTGATAAAAGGTGTTGATCTTATGCTTCAGCCTTCAATTCAATCTTCACTCCATCCAATGCAATCCACAAACACAAAAGAGACCTAGTTCTTAATTTATACCATGAACTAGTCTCTAAAAGCCTCCAAAATACAGCATAGGGTGCTGCACCCCTTCAAACAGAAAGAGGAAGAAACCGCAAGTCTTCAAGCTTCAATACCACTTCAATCTTCAATCTTAGGTTGTAGAAAAGAGATAGAGAAGTCCACCGAGAGCTGTAACAATGCTTAAAGCTCTAATACCATGTCAATTATAAGAGAAAAGGAAGAAGAAGAATAAGGAGAAACGAGAGAAGAAGAGGAGAAAGATGAATGCAACTTGGGAGTTACACGATGAGTGTAATCCTCCCTCTAAACTTCAATATATAGCCACTTAAGGGTAAAACAGGAAAACAGGAAAATAAAAGAAATAAAACTAATTTACTAATCTACCTTTCCTCACACCTCTCAGTATTAGCTATAGAAACTAATACCGAGACTACATAGTTCTCGATAACAAACCCCAACTCCCAACTGATACCACCTGAAAGATCAACTAAGGGTTTTACTTTAGGTTGATGAAGTTTTATCTGGCAGAAAACAGGACCAGATTTAATTGCATTGGATTGAATCTCGCAACAGAGAGGTTCATTTGACCCCAAACTCCAGTTTGAATCGATTCCTGGGTGTGATTCAATCCACAAATTTTCAGGATCTAAAGACAAGTCTCTGAGGTTTTGAATTCAAGCTTTGGCATTGCAACTACAGCCCAGAAACAGAAACAGCAGTAGCAAACAGAGATAACCGGGAAGCAAATAAAAATAAATAAAAAAAAGAGCAATGAAGAAGAATAGAAGAGAGGATTAGGGGAGAGATTAACTTGGAGACGAGGAGAGGAACCTTGGCTGGTTTGTCACCAGTTCATGTGATCCACCAAAGCACAGCACACTCAAATTCAATTTCTTATTCACTTGTTCAAATCCCATTTGTATATCTCGGTGAGTGCTTACATACATAAGGAAAAAGAAACAAAGACACCAAATCAGTCTATAACTGAAGCAACTCTACCTCCTACTTCCTACAACTATTGTTATCTAATTCTTATATTAAAAAAATAAAATCCCAATTACATAAATAACCCCAAGTAAATAAATAAATGCTAAATACCACTACGAGTCGAAACCCACGATTGGATCTGGCCCTTCTCAGCTTGGAATTTCAGACTGAGTCAAGCCGGTTTAGCCATGCATCTGCATCATCAGGTCTTTTAGGCCTCATCCCTGGAGGTCCTTATTGATTTGACATGATGTTTTCTGATTAATAACAGCTTACATAAGAAGCACCACAAATGAGATCACAACTGATGTGGTTCACCAGGCACTCTTTGAACATCCTTATACACAATAGCTAGATATGTGCTTCAATGTGGGGATTGGGACTCAACAATTTTTTATTTTATCAGAGTTCAATATTTATTGGATCCCACTTGAGAGATCTGCTTGGTCTGAATGCTATGTTCAAATGATCGGTGATCATTTAGAGTTTTGAATCGATCACTTTTAGTTATAATCATGAAAATTGAATCATACACCTACTACAGGTCCTTAAAAAGCTTACACCTCTAATTTAGAATGAAAACATTGACAGTGTAGATTACCTCTGTTCTAGATAGAACACTCGATGGAGCTATAACCACCAATGATAGATGCAACAAAGTTAGAAAACATTTAGGGTCCCCACTGGTTAGACCCATAGGATGAGACCATTCTCTTCTTATCTTCACACATGGTGCATATTAGGGATTGGGACCCATTTATGGAACCCAGCATATCTATCTGAAAACTTTGACCTTCTTATGGAAACTTCGAAATCCTATCTTTTCTGATTGTCCAAGAGAAAGAGATGGATAGGCTACTAGCAATACTTGGGATCAAATTAACAGACCTCCATTAAGTGACCAAGCCCTAGTACACAGAATAAGACCACCTTATTTTTCCTCAATGAGGATGAGATCTCAACAGAAAGATCTATGTATCAGGGACAAACTCTACAACTTTAACCCTCCGATGAATAACTGACTTTGGAATAAATGGCTCCTTTATTTTGAAGTTATGGATTTTATTTTTTTCTGACTTCTGAGGACTCACCATGTAATAGAAGTCATGGACCTAGATCCTGTCCAACAACTAGTCCTTCAATCATAAAAAGCATGGGATCTTTTGGGTGCATGTCCACAAAAGTTTGAATTTTTTGGTACCAATTATAGTTGTCAAGGCGTCGCCTAGGCAACCGTCTTGGTGTCTAGGCGCCTTGACAACTAGTGTCACCTTGGTCGCCTAGGCAGGCGTCTTGATCACCTTGTTGGTGTCGCCTTGCATCCAGGTCCCCTTCAACGCCTTGGGTCGCCTAGATGATGTTACAACTTACAACTATGGTAGCAATATCACTTTTTTTTTTGGGATAAACAAGTTGAATTCTAATGACCTCTCGTAAATACTGGATCTCCAATTGTTGATAAGTTTGTCATACATTTTATGTTCCCCACACCTTAAGACTGGTATCTCTTCTAGACCTATCCTATTTTTCTGCATAGTAGTTTAATGGGGTTACTGAGAATACTCTTCTTTCAAAAGGAAATTAATTGGTTGAATTGTCCACTCTTTCTTGGATTATTTGCTTTGCAGAGACTTCTCTGTCGATATTTCGAGCTTGATCGGCATCTTGTTGAGTATTTACATGGTAAATAAGTGCTACTAAATGTATATTTCCAAGTTTTTGCATCTTTAAATTGTTTTCTACATTTATGGGGAATCTTTTCCCCTTTTGGCTAAAAATTTTGGGGGATTGAAGTGATGCAGTTACTTATGCATGTACACTGAAAATGGTAAGAAACTAGGTCAGCCACTCCATGAAATCCTGTCACCAGGTAAAATTTGGAGGTGGGTGATGTTGACTCAATAGGTGAGGCGCTTGCAGGCAATTGAAAATTGAGGTGTAATGGTAAGTGCTAGATTCCTTTTAATGGTTGAATATTCTATTAAACACTTCAAAAATGGACTTACAACCATTTGCTGCCTCGATTGGTGACCTATATAATCCACTTACAAGCGGGTTTTCGTGGATTAATAAGGCAATCGACTTAATAATCATCATAACCGGTAATGTCAAATGAGTCTGGTTCAATTTGGGTTTCATTTTAACTTGGCACAACCAGTGGAAAGGTTGATCCAAAGTGAGATGCTTACCTTTTGATTCATGTATCAATTTATTTCCTGAAGCTTTATAAATCTCTTTTTGAAACATTTGCTCAGGTTCAGTTAATCTCTTAAACTGGAGTCTGGACCCTGGACCAACCTGACTTGGGTTGGGACTTTAAGTACTCCTTAGACATGTAGGTCTGTCCACATGTTAAAATTATCACTTTTTTTTTTTTTTTTTTTGTTGTTGTTGGGATGCCAGGTCACTTCATGCTCGTGGTAAAGACCTTTCCCGCACATCCACTTTAAATGGTAATAACTAGTAGGGAAAAATATTTCTGTTTGGGAGTGTGGCCTATGCCAGCACTCCCATGAGTCTCTCTCCTTCCCATGTGAAAAGACACCTCTGCCTCCTTGTTTTAAAGAGGAGAGAGATAGACACATAGGAGTGATGGCGTAGACCACACTCCCGCACAGAAAACTGCATCCCTAACTAATAACTGTGACAAGAGAAATTAGATGAGACCTAAATATTGTGGATAGATTGACCCCTAGGTCCCATGCTTACATGTCAAGTTTCAGTCATACCAGAATTTGCCCATGTGACAAAATAGAACTTTGAAAATCTAGTGTTATGTGAGAGCGAATAGTAATGAACTAATGATTGGATTACTGTAGACAAGCGTTAAACAGATAGGGTGGATGCCAATACAAGGGAGGAACATGACCTTTCTATCCATATATTTTTTTCTACGTCAAGGGCCTCGTATGCAACACCTCCTTGCCACGTAACAGATTATATGGAAACCAGTAAAGTTTTACGTGATGGTGCCAACATACGCTCAATTTCTGGCCCAAAGCACTTCGTTACAAGACAAGACAAGACAGAGGATCAAACAGGAAAGGGGAAGTAAGAGGGCATATGATCGAGGTAGGCTTCGAAATTGAACATGTGGATAATATTGGGTTAGAGGGAAGGGGGGGGGGGGGAGTGTTGTGTTGGGTTTAGAGGCCATGACATCTTCAGTCCTTTAGATGGAAGCATGGTTTGGGGTATCAGATCCGATCGGCTGATTTTGGTCAGATTGGATCGGTATCGGTCGAGATTGATCTTGATATCGATCTGATCCAGATGTACGGACAGGGGTAAAAATATTAAAAAATGTAATTTTTTTTTATAAGAAAACAGGGACAAAAGTGTCATATTTGTCCTAATTTGGGCGATCTTGATCCGATCCGATCCAGTCGATAGCGAGATTACGAACCATGGATGAAAGGTCTTTTACAAAAAAAAAAAGAAAAAAGAAAAGATGGAAGGTCCATTTTGGCCAAAAAATTTTGTTTATATGTATTTTAATGGAAAAAGAGAAAACCATCATCCTCACTGAGATAACTTGCTGATCTTAGCTCTACCAGCTAACCTATTTGCCATTGAGATTACATGATCATTTTTACTATTTATACTTAAAACTAAACAAAGCATTATAAAAGAAATTGTTAATAAGATAATAAATAACTCCCCAGGCCGCCCTGCTTGGTAGTTGGTACCCTGCATCAATCATTTACAAAGATCATTGTTATCCACCAATACTTCTACCATCTTTTGGGCAATCGAGGACGTCCACACATTCGGCCTGACTAGTCCCTCGAGCACGTGCATATGCTCTTACATTCGCACCGGTTTGGCATTGAATCCTATGAGTACTATAGAAGCTATGGGGTTAGCCCCAAGGGAAGCAAGGCAGTCGAACCTAGAATGCATGTTGATTTAGGCACTGATTTAGGCACGTTCCCTTGCCAACTGAGCTACCCATACTTCTACCTTCCTGTATCCTTGTGCTCTCGCATGTTGCAAACCCTGCAAGACGCTTAGGGCCTTTGATACCAACACATTCCCTATAAAACCAGAGCTTAAAGAGGCATAATGAAATTTGAAATTAATCAGTATAACAGAAGTCGAAGGATCTTTACCTACTCTATTTCCCTGCCTGGTCCATTTCCCCAAGTCCCTCTAATAGGGGTGGCGGAAATGACCACCCCTACTCCTGCCCGAACACACTGCCCGGGTGGGGTCTACCCCCCTTGGAGAACTAGACTGCGCAGGAAATAGAGCATAATTTTTAGGTGATCCCCATATGGTAATGTTTGATATTCAGTAAGAGACATAAATGACCGAACCGTGGCTTCATTAGTTGAAATAGAATTAAAAGAGTGTTATGAGTCTGCAACTCACATATAAATGTTTCTAACAATTTGAGCAGGTGAAGGAGGTTGGTTTTGGAACACACATTTGTTCTGAAACAACCATATGTAGTGCTGTGTTATGGGGAAATAGATAATATATGAAGCAAGCCAGGTCTAGTTAAGGTAGAGGAATAAACCAAAGATTCGAAATGATAACATACGGAAGAAGATTGGAAATGTTCTGTGCGTACTCCTAATGGCCTTGTAGCCCAAACATGTTTAGAAATAGTACAAGAAAATAATAAATTCCATGGTGACTCATTTTCAACTTACAAAGAGGGTATGAAGTATCAACAGATAAAAACTTAACAAGCTTATCTCGAGTTGCTAGACCATCAGCCAACACCTTCCAAAAGTTCTTAAACTGAGGATGAACTTTCAATTTCCACACAAATTGCCAAATTCTCCTCCAACCCCATGGTTTGAGGTATTGATATCGGATCACCCGATACAGTTGATATTGCACGGTTTTTAAGGTGATCAATACTGATACCTGATCGATACCGTATCGGTGGAACAGTACGTACAAGGGGTAAAATAGTCATGAAACCCCAATTTTAGGGAACCCCGGGGTAAACTTGTCCAATACAGCCGATCCATGCCGATACCGTATCGGTTTTGAAGATGATCGATACCCGATCCGATATCGTGAACTAAAACCATGTTCTACGTTGGTAATACATACATCCTAGTTCATTTTTTATTAAGGATTTGACCACCGTCGAGTAGTCACCAAATCAGATCGAGATAAAGGGAAAAACTAACAACCAAGTTGATGATTTGAGGCAATTAGAATCTTACAAATAGGCTTGACTATACAATCAATGAATATAGAAGAAGACCAGCGTGAGATTCCAACGATCGCCAACCATTAATTCATGAACAAAACATAATCTATCAGCTAATTGACAATCACTAGGTATTCTGAAGTTCCTCAAACCAGGTCCACAAGGCTTATTCCAAAATGATATAGAAGAATGACTAATGACTTATTGAAAAAATAGTTGTTTAAGAAGAGGAGGATCTAACAAATCCCATCCTAAATAAGGGAGTGTAGACATTGAATTTTGTCACTCCCCGACAATGACAACTACAAAATACAGATGATTGACGATGTCTTTCAAAGTCTCTCCCCAAGACCTTGAAACTTCCCCGAAGGGCCAAAATCACTTCATTTGGACAGATCCAAAATTTTCTCGAGAAGCACACCTCAAAGCCCAGTTTCGTCTGTTATCGTGTTTAGAGCCTTGTTTCACTTGTCCCGGGGTCCATCCCATCCCCAGCATCGAATCCTTTGGTCCCCTTACCTTGTCCGTAGTCCGGATCGCTTGGATTCAACTACCTAGCCTATTCCCATACATTTTCTCCTTGGACCTGAATGAGTCGAAACCTTAAAATAAATAATTGTTCCAACGAAACTTTCAACCAGAGATTGGCCATTGATATACAATTCAAGCCATTAATTCCTTTTTATTCGTCCTTTTCCGCTTGACTGCTAACTCATGAGCAGAGCTGCCTTTTGCCGCCCCTCATGTAGCATGAGCGAATCTTCACTAAAAGACGGCTCTATTGGCGGACACTATGGATAACTCACTCTGCCATGAGAACAAAGAAAGCTGCACTATCTCCTTGCAGCTTTGTCTACCGTAAAAGCTATTAAACCCGGCTCGGCATATGACAATGCACGACACGTGATAGGGACCCTCTTAATAAGGCCTTCCACCCCACACCTAGCTTAGCTCACCTCAGGGCTCAAGATTTGCCCATGCTGCACATACTTGGAGCCTATGAATCCTATGTAGTGTGGTCATTCTGTCCAAAGATCGAGTATTTGGTTCACAAATCTTCTACGACATCGTTATTCTGCCCAAAGTCTGAGCATCGAAACCACCCTTTGCAAGCCGTTACTTTGTCCGACAAAAGATAAGTTGATCATTTGTCTCCACTTGAGCTAGGGGATGTCTACTACCTTGCATTCTTTGTGATCGTATTTGTTATACCCGCACCCCGGGAATATAATTAAATATTATTTCTTCCTCATGACATGTAGATACCGCTGCCATGTATACTGGTGAGCTGTTCCCCATGATGGTCAAACCCAGCTACAAAATCATTGACCACAGTATGGGCTTGCCTGTGGAGGAAAGATTCCTCAACCGACGGTGGGGGAAATTCGTTGACGGCGACTTTGTTGATTTTTCTCCAAGTACTAGTTCGGGAAGTGAAGAGTACCGGAGAGTGTACCCCGGAGCGTCACCTCACTTGGACATCTCGTTTAGTGATGAGCTTGGCACTATCGTGGCGAGACTGTTCGGGGTCATGGGTGACAAACCATGACAAGAGAGATGTAAGTTCTAATCGTTAATTTAATTACTTATCCCTCCTTTCGGTGTCCTCGAAGTGCGGGTCGAGACCACCCGAGCTATTATGCTTGAATAGGGAATATTTCAATTGTGGGTCCCACTTATTTAAGGGAGCGTGTGATGGGCTTATAATCCTATGGTGGATGGATCCATCCCCAAGTTGGTTCTTTTCTATTTGAAACCAGTGGGTCGACCCATTTAGCCCATTAGGCCCATTTAACTTGATGAACTAAAAATGGATTTCTATTCTAATGTTACCCAACCAAACGGGTCCTAAAGTCACATTTGCCTATTTAGAACTAAAGGCATTTACTTCTCTTTACTATTCTCACCAAACCTAAAACGTGGAGGAAGGAGAGAAGAGAGAAGAGGGGTGGAGGAGCTTGATAGGGGGCTTAAAGATCTTGCTTCTTGGAGCCTCAACGTGGGTACCACTTCCTTGAGGTAGGTAAGCATTTAAGGTCTTCTTCCTTCTTTATTTTGGGTTTTGGGGTTGGGAGATGGGAGAGAATCAGTCTAGGGTTTATTTTGAGACTCAAGGATTGATGTGAACTCATGGCCATGATCATGGTGGAGCTATCTTATTCCTTTGGCTAACCTCAAAGCTCCCAATCCCATCCTAATGGAAAGACCTAGGGTTTCTACCCTATTATGCCCTAAATGAGGTTCTCCTTACTTTCCTTTATTGAATCCTGGGGATGCATAGGCCTAATGAGGTCTTAGGACCCTAATATGCCAAGGAGGAAGCTCTCTTGGTGTTTCCATTCCTCCAATCTACTTGGAAATGGAAGCCTTGGTGAAGAATCCTTTGATTTGGGGATTTGGAGACATGTGGTTTTACCTGTGGTTTCAGCACCTACGAGAAACCGCCCCTGGAACCACCCTGAGACCATCCTCTTAAGAAGCTCTCGGTTAAAGTTGGTTTTAGGTGCGGTTTCATATACCCTGAGAAACCACTCATAAAATCGCACCTAGCAGAACCCTTCCTAAGCCCCTGTTAAGGTTAGATTTACATGTGGTTTTAGGTTTAGGCATGAAACCACCCTACCTTTAAAGTCTACAACTTAGGTAATTTGTGGGGGACCTTTTGGGGATCCTCCCCTTTGACATAATTAACCCTATTCTCACTCTTTCACTAGGTTAAATCTCTCATTTTTGCAACGTGCTACTTAATCGCGGCGACATCTCATAACTTCAGGATATAACACCTAGGGTGAGTGGGTTTGGTTGTTTGGGCTTGATATTATTATTGCATTGTATACCATGTCATCAGTATAATTTATTAAGCATGCTCGTATATATTGCATACTTTTATATATGATTGAGATGATGTTGTTTGGAGATGCTCTACTTTGATGGGTTACGGTGCCGGTAAGTGCCGGTGCCGGAAACCCGAGTATTTATATTTATGAAATACCATTATTGAATGTCATATTGAACTGTATGCGCCGTGTCGTACTGGTACCCGGGTGCGAGATGGTATGGGACATTTACGCGCCCGGATTACCTCTCGGGACGATAGGAATTTTATGTAGTATATTTGTGGCTAGGACTTGTATACCCTTATGCTACGACCCTTACCAACATGGGTTCAGGTGTTGGGTAACTAGAACACCGGATTCTGTGGAGGTGGGAGAGGCCAGTCATGGTAGTAATGGTTATCGGGGTTTGCCACTGGGTGGTCTTGGAGGCTTCGATCGGCGTAGGCCCCTGGTGACAATTGAGGTGTTTTGTGGCGATAAGATAAATGACCCACAGTGACTCCCGAGTTGTCACAGTAGCATATACCTTGACTTAGTTGTGATGTTAGGTGAAAAATCAAATTAACATATACATGCATCATTGGACTATGTGACTTTGTGTGTTTGTGCATCCCCATCCCCTCACTGGCTCAGTGGAGCTAACCCTCTCGTGTATGCACTTTTTTTAGATTATGATGCAGGTGACGGGTATCTTGCGGGACTTGAGGTCCAGTCCTCGGGATACGATGATATAGGTAATATTACTACTGATCTTTGGAATGTAATATTCCTTATTCCGCATTCTAATATTATCTTGCTTTAATATTGGTTATGACTGTGTGTTGGGACACTGTGTCAGTGATCCGGGCGGTTTAGTAGGATGACACACGTCGTCCTAGTTATCCTTTATATTATATTATATTCCTTGTCTGGAATAGGGGCGTGACAACATTGGTTTATCGTACAAGTATATATTCCGATTTTAATCTTTAATTTTGGCATAATGTAGACTCTTAAGTGGTCTCGTGTAGTGTATATAATATTTAGAATAACATAGTTCATCTTCCTTTGAATGATTGATGCATCATGATTTAGCCATGCATGTTGATATAGGGCTTGTCATTATGGGAGAATATTTGAAATCAAGCATCTAGTAAAAAGATCGATTTATCCAGGCGAGGTGGGTGCCTAACACCTTTCCACTCTTGTAACCTGATCACTTACCCAAAATCTCTGATTAGACCATATAGAATCATATATCCCTATAAAGGGCTACACCAATTGGGTCCTAGGCCCTAATCCTAGGTGGCAACTCCATTTTATATGATTGTATGATCCCAAGCCCCCGATGATTGTGAAACTCTTCTTTTCGGTCCTCGAAGGGAGGACCATTTCTACAAGGAGCACAAAATGATGCACCCCTGACACCTCCGGGAGAGAAGACGGAAATCTCTCCCCCGATGTCGTGGCGGATCCTCACAGTAGCGACTCCGCTGGGGATTAAGATGGTCAAGCTTTCAATACTAGATGTTACCATTGAACGTAAGAATTTTCTCCCTTATGCATTGGTCTCTACAGACTAAGAACTTTTTCCAGAGTTTGGGTTCGGACCGAGGATCTTGGAAGGTCTGGAAGAGCCACGGAGGTAGGTCATCATGGGTATGGAAGGGGAGGAATAGGGCAGGAGAACGGTCGTCCTTGAGCTGAAGAAAGAAGGCATGACATTCTTCCAAGGAAAGTTGTTCACCCTTGTTTGGCTCTGGCGTAAAGTGGTGGCCAATTACTTGGCACCGATATATGGGCGAAGGGGTGTAAAGGGCAGGAAAATAAGCCCACAACCAAAGCTGTAGGAGCCAAAAAGGACCTCCGACAAACTCGAAATTGGACATGACTATTTCATTACATCCTCGGTAGAATGCCGCCAGGGCAATGAAAGCCACATCCAGCTTTCGGCCTTTGGCCAGGGCGTTGGCCAAACAGAGGTAAGTCTTGGCTACCTTCTTGGATTTTATGCACACCAAGTAGCGGCATATCCAGAAAAGAAGGAAGGCCGTGAATTCGATCTCGGTAACAAGACCTTTCGTTTGCCTATAGACAGTCAGGTACATACCATAGCTAGATTTCTTTGTGAGATCAAGGTTGAATTGTACCTCAAACCCGTCCTGATCAAGAGTACTTGGGGACACACCATTGAATTCTTGCCCAACAGCTTTAAGGTCGGTCAAGGCCGCTATGTCTAGGAGGGTAGGGCTCATCGGACCTCAAGAAAAATGGAAGGAGTTGGTGGAGTAAGACCAAAAGCGAAGAGCGGCCTGCAACAGAGAGTGATCTGGAGGGACAGGGGTGCTGGACAGCCCGATGCTCTCAAGGATTCCCAAGTTAACCAAACGCTCACGTTCGAATTCAGTGACACGGTTCACCCATTCCGTCCAATCAGGGAGGTGCGACAGCCATAGGTGGCTGAAAGGTTTGGGTCTAAGACTAAAGGATTTGGAAGAATGAAGAAGAATTACTTCTTCAGAGTGCTTTGGGAAGTTGGAAAATGGATACTAAGGAAGAGGGGTGTGCAGGGCCTAGCTTGAAAGTAGAGGATTCAAGGTTAGGGATGAGTACCTTGAATTGAGACGAAGAAGGAAGCTGAGTTTGTTTCTCTTTCATTATCCTCTCCAAGTCTTGTTCTCTTTGGGAGACAGTAGGAAAAGGGGGAAGATTCTCCATGGCGTTAGTAGAAGGGCAAAAAGCTTACAAAGTGGAGAAGATGAAGAAGAAGGTGAACAGTGGAGGAAGCCAACAAGCTTGAAAGGGAAAAAAGGATCAATTAATGATGGACTTCAATGCAAGTTGGGAAGCCCAACGTCTAGGAAGTCGATCGTGATGGCTAAAAGGATAGGGGTTAAAAATCCTCAAAGGGGGGATGGATTGAGAATTCAGCCGGCACAATCTCCTAAGACTCAGATCGCGAGGCAATGTCCAAGGAGATTGTGAGGGTCATTGTTGGTCCTCATTTTTTCAGCCAAAGAGGGAAGAGCTACGTGGCCACGTGGCGAAATCAACAAGCTCAGAGTTGGGCGACCAAGATGAAACGTCAGCAGCGTTGGGTTGTTATGAGGGCCCACTACGTCAGGAGATGGTCGAGAAAGGAGGAACGTGACGAGGCACTCATCCTCGCGAAAGGGGATCATGTGGGAAGTTGTGACACGTGGCGATGATGGAGAAATGGATCCATGGGTATGGTGGTTATAGCAACCGCCAAGCAAGAGTCCTAGTGGGCTCCATCTATAAAAGGGACAAGGGCCTCACTAAGGAGGACACAGAACAATGCAACAACTCAATACTTTTATCTTTTAAGCTTTTTGTCTTTTGTTCAATTCCTTTGTTTATTGCATTTTTGGAGATGTATTCTTTAGTCATTGGGTCATCAATCGTGAGGAGTCAGGAGTTTATTCGTCTCTGTGTAACGGTGACTTAATGCTTATTATTTCTTTTATTGAAGTTCTGTTGTTTGTCTTTTCTGCATTTATCTTCTTAGGTATTTATATATTTTCCTTTTTTGTTTGTATTGCTCTCGAGTTCCATTGAGACCTACGCCCTTCAGTCTAACCCAAAGGTGTCACACCCCCATCCCTGAACCACGGGGAATGCAACTAGAGCGTACCAATACGCTCTCTAACCACCAGAATCACTGATGCAGTACCCAAGACTTACTCATTCACAACGACAGATAATAGGTAAAAAAAAAAAGAATTAATATTAATAACATCGAGTTAGAAGCTAGGTGATAGCATATAAAATATCATCTATTCAAGTTTACCCCTTCAAGTACAATTCGTTCTAATCGGGACCTATGTATTACCTACTATATAAATAATACATCTATCATGAAAGGAATCAAAAGAATACACCTATAATTCAAAATGAATAATCAAGTGCATCAAAAGATGGCCACCGCCATAAGTCTGCCCGCCAAGGAACACACATCGCAACAACACTCTCGGTCCATGCTCCACGATCTCTGGAGCCCACCAATCAACGTAACCAGCCTCGGGAGTCTCGTACTCGTGCCACTCTGCTCGAATGTACCGCATCAACTAAAAATATGTTTCCTCGAGGAGTGAGCTCCAATCGAGCCCAATGAGTGGCTAAGCCACACAAACATACACAATAATAATAATGAATGGGTTTTTGCAAACCATACATGATGGACGGATACCAAGGTGTCCCATACCACCAAGGTAGACCGTACATCACATACAATTACAATCATGCTACATGAATGAATGATGATGTATAGTTTTATTGTTATCCACCTAACACACAACTAAGTCGGTATAGTACTATAGCAACACCTTAGGTAGCATCCCCGACATCGGTACCATAAACGGATGGTATACGCGATGACAAACCCGAGTGCGCTGAAGCCTCTTGCATCGGTCTCCACCAAGAGATATACGCAAACCCCGAGTCAAATCCCGTCCGGCGTTGGCCCAAAATACGGTTGGCGCCCGAACTTCCCGGTGGGTATACCCGAATAACGGTCGGAACCCACGGATTTGACCGACACCTAACCCCCGTCGGTAAGGGTCATAGTCTTGGGTAAACATTTATCCTAGCCCGCATTCACCTATTGTATGAGTGAGGTACGCATGTGCATAGGCCGAGGCCGAGTCTATAGATACCGAAATACGGCGGCCGACTATCCTCTCGCCCCTCTAGCCCATACGTACGTATACAAGTACGAGATGTGAATACCGAAGGCGACGGTCGGTCACCATCCCGTTTCCACCTAATGCAATGGACAACTCTAATGCAATTTCAAATACGGCAATCTCAAGCCCAAGACCCACCGGCACTTGGATCCCGCTCAAGCCCTAAATCTACATGCCATGAGTGAGTCCATATTATGGAATCCTCGGTCCAAGACCAACCGCACCGAGTCCCATAACTAAATCCAACACCATTCGCACCATAGTGCGGTAAAATAAATAATATCGCAAGACAAGAATGTAAAGTCCTATCAACATCTAAACATTTATATCGTCCTATATCTTACTAATAATTATATATTATAGCACACATGCATGAATGACATTCGCAAGACACGACACACAAACATTCCATAAATTAAGACGTTTGCTTAACTCACTCACCGATTCTCGTCAATCGTCGATGCGGAGCTCTTCAAATCGGCGTTCGATGCCAAGTACACTGCCCCACGTACTAATACGCTCCCGAGCCGGGTCGGTCAACCTAAAGAGAGTGTACAACGTGGGGAGAGATTAGTGCCTTAGGGCTAGAAGAGTTGGGCCCCATAAGTTATCAAACAAGGCTAAAATAGGGGACCGGCACATACAGAAGGCTATATCATGTGCTGTCCATGTGCCTGTCCATGTGCCTGTCCCTCTCGGACTTTCCCACCGGCAGATCTAGGTTCTCAGGGATCGGCACTTGTATGTGCTGTCCATGTGCCTGTCCCTCTCGACCTCCCACCGCGAGATCTTTTCTCGGGGCGCACTTGCATGTGCCCGTCCATGTGCCTGTCCATGTGCCTGTCCCTCTCGGGCTTCCCACCGGCAGATCTACTTTCTCAGGGGACAGGCACTTGCATGTGCCTCGTCCATGTGCCGATCTTGTTGTTCATGCCATTCCGAGAATGGTTTTGCAGCCCCAAAGTCTTGGGCTAAAATGGGGTATTCTTAGGGGTTTTTAGGGGTCTCTTTGGCCATGAGAACAACTCCAACCAAGGTGACATAGCATACACCCAACATGGGTTTGTAAACCCCATGATCGATTAGGTTTTCTTCCATTAAAATACATATGGAAAGAAAACCCATAGGTTTGGGTATTGGGGTTTTGAAAGGGTCTTTAATTTATGTTATTTAACACCCTCAAACCCACACATCTACGGTCTTCCATGAGGGTTGGTAAAACCCATAAATGGAGGTAAATCCCCAACTTAGGGTTCATAAATGGAGAAGGGTGAATGGGTTTAAGGTAGGGTTAGGTGCTTCATAGTTAAACATCAAGGATTTGCCATTAATGGCTCTTCTAATTGAGTAGATGGAGCACTCAAGGTGTGCTCAACCAATTCAAACCCTAGGTAATAGAATTAGGGAAAGAGAGATGGAGAGAGAGAGAGAGAGAGAGAGAGAGAGAGAGAGAGAAAGAGACTCACCAAGGGTTGATGATGATAGCTTGTGCTCCACCATACTTCTCCCTTCTCCTTCCTTCTTCCTCTTCTTCTTTCTTCTTCTTTCTTCTTCTTCTTTCTTCTTTCTTTCTTCTTCTTTCTTTTTCTCCTCTCCTCTCCACGATTTAGGATTGAAATGTGAGGTGAATAGTAGTTTTGGGTCTTTAATAACCCATCTAGGCATTAGGTCTTGTTTGGTTAGTCTCAAGTCCTTAGGTCCATTTGTTTAGGAGCTTGTTTGGTTAGGTATAAGCCCAAGGTCTAGTTTAAGTCATTGGGCCATTGGATCCACTTGGGCCCATGGCCCATGGCCCATGTCCTAAGTTCTAGTTACAATTAGAAAGAGACTAAGCTCCTAAGCCCAAGCCCATTCCAGTTCTTATGCTTATTAATGGTCATGCATAGGCATGAATTATTCGGATAGTGACTTACTCCCAATCATCGTTAAGTGGATAAGGGCGATTCAGTGCGGGCCCCGCGGATCCCTATCATAAGGGAATTCCAAGAATATGCTTTCGTGGGACGATTTTCCCCCTTTCTCGACGGTGGATCTTTCCTCGAGGACTTCCCCGTTTCGCGTCGACAATCTCGTGTGATGGCTTGAGTATTATGACCCCAGATTCACGAGCGTACTCCACTCTTGGTTCTACACAAAGGTTTAAACCGGACCGGTGGTCGATCGCGTTTCAAACCGGGTTTTGGGCACGGATTTAACATCCTCCCCACCTTATAAGAATTTCGTCCTCGAAATTGAGACGTACCTAGGTATCTCGCATAGGTGAGGATACTTCGACCGCACTTCACCTTCTCATTAACGAGATGCCCCTTTAATCAATGAGATTGCTCCACCGAACTTTATCAAAAGTTACTGATTCGATTGTGAGGATTGTTGTCCTTATAATCAAAGTTCTCTTCGAGTAGCTCTTCATGTGTCAATCCATGACAAGCCGATGTGGCTTTTTAGTCTTGACAATATCAATGTAGGGGTGTACTTTCTCACATCATTACGTAAAATACATTAACACACTTGCCCTCTTTGTCGAAGGCGAATTACTCCCTTAGTTGGCGGTACTGCAAGAAAACATAATCGGCATAGCTCTTCCATTTAGATTAAGCCGCCATGATTCGGTCCCTTATCAAATCTACTTTTCCACAAGTGGCTTGTATCAATTCAGACCCTAATATTCTTTGCTAATCAACTTCCTCCCAATATAGTGGTGTTCGGAAATTTCTATTGTATCTTGTGCTTTGAACGGTGTCATACCTATAGTAGTTTGGTAGCCGTTGTTGTAAACAAACACTACGAGTGAGATGTGCTCATCCCGACTACCCTTCATATCAATGACACAAGCCCCGAGCACGTCCTCTAGGGTCCGAATAGTCCGCTCCGACTTACCATTAGTTTGTGGAGGAGAACCGTGCTAAAAATTCAGCAGTGTACCCATAGCCTTCGAAAACCGCCACGGACTTCAATGCAAACTCGGGATCACGATTAGAAATGATATCCATCTCCATGTAAGTGAGTCACATTTTCCATGTATAGCTTATTCAACTTGTCCATTGGATAGATCTCCTTTATTAGGATAAATGTGCTAACTTGCTAAGTCGGTCAACAATGACCCAAACAAACATCAATACATTTAGCTATACCGGCAATTTAGTGACAAAATCCATAATGATGTATTTCCACTCTCGTTCGGGAATAGGAAGTGATTACAATAGTCCATATGGTCGTTGCCTCTCCATGCCACCTTAACTCGCTCACCATTGGGTACACATAACCTATCCCGAACCGAAGGACGTTATTTTCGGATAAGGTAAAATCGATTCCTCCTGCATCTCTTCCGAATGTCATCTATCAATTTCTGAACTCCACATTGGTATGTTGGGCTTCCTTAATCTTCTCCGCCAATGAGGGTTGTCTTGTCGGAGCGGCAAATAACATAGTAGCATCATCAATTAACACTTCCACCCCATTCTTCGGCTTCCTCTATAAGCCTCTCATTGGTATTAGAGTGGCAAGGAAGGGTTTGTGATTTCCTACTAAGTGCATCCGCCACCACACGGCTTTGCTTAAATGGTATTGGATAGTGCCGGATAGAGGGGTTAAAACTATGCTCAACTTCCGCTCCGGATCGCTTAGTTATTTAGCTTAAACTAAGTTGTATGGATTTGTCCTCTAATAGTTTCCACCTTACATAATGGTATAAATCAATTCCGGTTTAGTTAATATAAAGTCCAGTGTATATAAGGACCCAGTGAAAATCAAACTACGAGCTTATACTTCTAGGAATAGAGAGATGCAACTATTTCCATATACTTCATCCAAGATATCTCACTCCTAAATTTTGGGTTGAATGACACAAGGCTGTACTACTTTGCTTACCTGGCTTTTCCTATGAGGACTTTCACTTCCGATCCTCCAATACCTAACTCGACTTTAGAATGAATTGGAATATTGATGGAATCCCTACTGTTCACTCCCAATAACGGAGGGGACATTCAGGGACCCATTACTCCACTCATATCTATTGTTGAGCAAGGTTTTGTCGAATCATTCAGTTCCAATTCCTTTTTGTTCTTGATCGCACTTGGCTACACTAACACCCGATATAATCTGTTCATCAACTTAAATTGCTAGATCTATCATTCTCTTTCAACTACATGATATAATCCATACCTCCTAGCATCCGTCCTAAATTATCCTTTCTAGATATCCATCGGTTCGTGGGTGTATAGACATATCGAGATTTAACTACGTGCCTATATATATATTGTTTTTCACCGTCCCTTAGAATCTAGACACAGTGCGGGTTTCCTATTGGACAAGGTCCCTGAGCGTACCAGGCCCATACACCAAGCCAATCCCAAGCATTCCTGGTAGATTTACCAACAAGTCCTAAAAATGGCTCTCCGAGAGACATGTAGGGCCATAGGCTTACCCAAGGGTACTTAGGACCAATACTCAAAATTTCTAGGTGGTTCCCAAAGAAAGCCGGGCGATCCATCGAGGATACGAGAAAAATGAAAGATAATTTCTCCCTAATCATTAGCCTACGTAACAGTCCTGGAGAGTCTCTCACCGATAGCTAGCTTTTTATGGTTAGGCTAATCCCAATTATCATTATATTTTACATCATTGTTCATGACTTTACCCTCATAAACCTTAGTATATATCTTCTTCCTCTTTTTTTTTTTTTTTTTTTTTTTTTTTTTTTTGTAACTCCTAGGGTTTAGTATGTAGTTTCTCATCTTTTCTTCATTTCTAAACTGGTTTATGTTCTATGGAAGTCCCATACCTTTATTTGTATTATTAAAGCATTGTTCTATCAAGCAAAATTTATATATTCTCCCTTGTTTCTACGATTCTTGTTTGTGGATAAGGTTTTTAATATTTAACCCTAATTTAGAGTAAATCGGGTCGTGTGAACACCTGAGTTAGTCCATAAGGTAGAGCATCGCGCTCCGATACCAAGTTGTCACACCCCATCCCTGAACCACGGGAATGCAACTAGAACGCACCAATACGCTCTCTAACCACCGAGAATCACCGATGCGTACCCAAGACTTACTCATTCACAACGACAGATAATAGGTAAAAAAAAAGAATTAATATTAATAACATCGAGTTAGCGGAAGTGGTGATAGCATATAAAATATCATCTATTCAAGTTTACCCCTTCAAGTACAATTCGTTCTAATCGGACCTATGTATTACCTACTATATAAATAATACATCTATCATGAAAGGAATCAAAAGAATACACCTATAATTCAAAATGAATAATCAAGTGCATCAAAAGATGGCCACCGCCATAAGTCACTGTCCCGCCAAGGAACACACATCGCAAGCAACACTCGGTCCATGCTCCACGATCTCTCGGAGCCCACCAATCAACGTAACCAGCCTCGGGAGTCTCGTACTCGTGCCACTCTGCTCGAATGTACCGCATCAACTAAAAATATGTTTCCTCGAGGAGTGAGCTCCAATCGAGCCCAATGAGTGGCTAAGCCACACAAACATACACAATAATAATAATGAATGGGGTTATTGCAAACCATACATGATGGACGGATACCAAGGTGTCCCATACCACCAAGGTAGACCGTACATCACATACAATTTACAATCATGCTACATGAATGAATGATGATGTATAGTTTTATTGTTATCCACCTAACACACAACTAAGTCGGTATAGTACTATAGCAACACCTTAGGTAGCATCCCCGACATCGGTACCATAAACGGATGGTATACGGCGATGACAAACCGAGTCGCCTGAAGCCTCTTGTGCCGGTCTCCACCAAGAGATATACGCAAACCCCGAGTCAAATCCCGTCCTGGCGTTCGCCCAAAATACGGTTGGCGCCGAACTTCCGGTGGGTATACCCGAATAACGGTCGGAACCCACGGTTTGACCGACACCTAACCCCCTGTCGGTAAGGGTCATAGTCTGGGTAAACATTTATCCTAGCCCGCATTCACCTATTGTATGAGTGAGGTACGCATGTGCATAGGCCGAGGCCGAGTCTATAGATACCGAAATACGGTCGGCCGACTATCCTCTCGCCCCTCTAGCCCATACGTGCGTATACAAGTACGAGATGTGAATACCGAAGGCGTCGGTCGGTCACCATCCCGTTTCCACCTAATGCAATGGACAACTCTAATGCAATTTCGGCACGGCAATCTCAAGCCCAAGACCCACCGGCACTTGGATCCCGGAAGCCCTAAATCTACATGCCATGAGTGAGTCCATATTATGGAATCCTCGGTCCAAGCACCAACCGGCACCCGAGTCCCATAACTAAATCCAACACCATTCGCACCATAGTGCAAAATAAATAATATCCCAAGACAAGAATGTAAAGTCCTATCAACATCTAAACATTTATATCGTCCTATATCTTACTAATAATTATATATTATAGCACACATGCATGAATGACATTCGCAAGACACGACACACAAACATTCCATAAATTAAGACGTTTGCTTAACTCACTCACCGATTCTCGAGTCAATCGTCGACGGAGCTCTTCAAATCGGCGTTCGATGCCAAGTACACTGCCCCACGTACTAATACGCTCCCGAGCCGGGTCGACCAACCTAAAGAGAGTGTACAACGTGGGGAGAGATTAGTGCCTTAGGGCTAGAAGAGTTGGGCCCCATAAGTTATCAAACAAGGCTAAAATAGGGACCGGCACATACAAAGAAGGCTATATCATGTGCTGTCCATGTGCTGTCCATGTGCCTCCCTCTCGGACTTTCCCACCGCGAGATCTAGGTTCTCAAGGACGGCACTTGTATGTGCCTGTCCATGTGCTCGTCTCTCGACCTCCCACCGGCAGATCTTTCTCAGGCTGGCACTTGCATGTGCTGTCCATGTGCTGTCCATGTGCCTGTCCCTCTCGGGCTTCCCACCAGCAGATCTACTTTCTCGGGGACGAGCACTTGCATGTGCCTGTCCATGTGCCGTCTTCTTGTTCATGCCATTCCGAGAATGGTTTTGCAGCCCCAAAGTCTTGGGCTAAAATGGGGTATTCTTAGGGGTTTTTAGGGGTCTCTTTGGCCATGAGAACAACTCCAACCAAGGTGCCATAGCATACACCCAACATGGGTTTGTAAACCCCATGATCGATTAGGTTTTCTTCCATTAAAATACATATGGAAAGAAAACCCATAGGTTTGGGTATTGGGGTTTTGAAAGGGTCTTTAATTTATGTTATTTGACACCCCTCAAACCCACACATCTACGGTCTTCCATGAGGGTTGGTAAAACCCATAAATGGAGGTAAATCCCCAACTTAGGGTTCATAAATGGAGAAGGGTGAATGGGTTTAAGGTAGGGTTAGGTGCTTCATAGTTAAACATCAAGGATTTGCCATTAATGGCTCTTCTAATTGAGTAGATGGAGCACTCAAGGTGTGCTCAACCAATTCAAACCCTAGGTAATAGAATTAGGGAAAGAGAGAGGGAGAGAGAGAGAGAGAGAGAGAGAGAGAGAGAGAGAGAGAGAGAGAGAGAAAGAGACTCACCAAGGGTTGATGATGATAGCTTGTGCTCCACCATACTTCTCCCTTCTCCTTCCTTCTTCCTCTTCTTCTTTCTTCTTCTTTCTTCTTCTTCTTTCTTCTTCTCTTTCTTCTTCTTTCTTTTTCTCCTCTCCTCTCCACGATTTAGGATTGAAATGTGAGGTGAATAGTAGTTTTGGGTCTTTAATAACCCATCTAGGCATTAGGTCTTGTTTGGTTAGTCTCAAGTCCTTAGGTCCATTTGTTTAGGAGCTTGTTTGGTTAGGTATAAGCCCAAGGTCTAGTTTAAGTCATTGGGCCATTGGATCCACTTGGGCCCATGGCCCATGGCCCATGTCCTAAGTTCTAGTTACAATTAGAAAAAGACTAAGCTCCTAAGCCCAAGCCCATTCCAGTTCTTATGCTTATTAATGGTCATGCATAGGCATGAATTATTCGGATAGTGACTTACTCCCAATCATCGTTAAGTGGATAAGGGCGATTCAGGTGCGGGCCCCGCGGATCCCTATCATAAGGGAATTCCAAGAATATGCTTTCGTGGACGATTTTCCCCCTTTCTCGACGGTGGATCTTTCCTCGAGGACTTCCCTGTTTGCGATCGACAATCTCGTGTGATGGCTTGAGTATTATGACCCACAGTTCACGAGCGTACTCCACTCTTGGTTCTACACAAAAGGTTTAAACCAGACCGGTGGTCAGATCGCGTTTCAAACCGGGTTTTGGGCACGGATTTAACAAAAGGTCCTTAGAGTTACTCAGGCATGAAGGAACCCTAAATTCTCTGGTTAAAAGTCAAATAAGGCAATCCCAACCTTGTTTAAGCCTGCGTCAAAGGTTCTGGCATTCCCGCACCTACACCATCCCTGCGCCATTTTGTGAGAGTGTTGGAAAAGACCAACAGTATCATGGAGGAGTTAGGGGTTTTAGGAAGACTATTACTTGCTGTACTTAGTAGCTACAAGTATTATTATTGAGAAGATAGATAGTTTAATTTAATAATAAAGTAGACAGAACAAACAAAGATAGTTTTTAATAAAGAACTTAATTCTTGTTTTTCTATTAAATTCTGAATGGCACTTCAGTATTTTGTCTGGGGCAACGTAGAGATGACTATTGCTCTGACAGAGTTGGCTTCTCATACATATTGGATTCGAATCGACCTGAAACGATAAATATTGAGGGAATCTTGAGCTAGAATGACAATTGCTCTTGCGGGAATAGCAGTAGTAGGAAGGTATGAACGAAGACGAGAATGGAGGTTCACCGCGGAAGCAGCAGTAGTAGGAAAGTATGAACGAAGAGCAGAAGATGTCCGGCGCACCCCTGCACCATAGAAGAGCCGAATCCAAGGAGAGAACATATTCTGGTTTGGTTGTCGGTCGAAATGAAGGAGAGAAGTGAAAATCCAACTTACACCCCTAGTTGGAGGTGATGGGCTCATATAGACAGTACCGTCAGTCTAGAGCCCAAATGCAGTGACAGTGTCTTCCTTTATTTGAAGTATTTAATGACTCAAAGGAGACGTACCCGACTGGGTTAGGTACTTTGGTGCGTGAAAAGCAATGTTTATATTTGTCAAAACTAGAAACTCAGATTGTCCGTGAAATATGGGATATTGTTGCCTTCTGTTATTTGAATAAAGTTCAGGAAAGAGTCTCAGTTCAGTTACCCGGAGAACTTTCTTCACCAACATGATCTGTTTCTCCACCAACATGATCTGATCCTTTGATTGAATTGAAAAAGGGTATTTTGGACATTCGATAATAAGGGATGGAAGTTAGTGGTGACTTTTACTATTTCCATAGTCTAATTACAATTTGGATCCTCTACTACCGAGCTGTCCGGTAGGACCAAACTGCCGAGACACACAGCGAGGCGGGGAATGACCGCCTTACCCCTACTCGGGCAAGGTGCTCGGACAGGGGTAAGGCAATCATTCCCCGCCTTGCTGTGTCTCGGCAGCATGGTTCGAGCTCAGGGTGAAAAGAGAAATTGATCCGAAGCTTCTATTCTTTGTATTGCAATGCTTCTTTCCTCTGTTCAGTCTCCTAGACTACTGTACTTTGCATCGACTTCTTTTGAGTCTTGCCTTTCTTCTCCATATAAAAATCCTTAGGAGCAGAAGGGGGAAGAGGGAAGAGGGGGGGGGGGGGAGGGGGTTTATGAGGCTATAAGCTATAATTCGAAACATCATCTTAAAATAAATGAACAGATTTAAACCATATTTTCATGAAGGAAAAAAAAATCAGTTCATCATTCATGCCTTGTAAGTTGTAAGGGGACGCAAAGCTGTCTTATTACTTACAAGGAAAGGATAGCAAAGTATAATATTTCTAAAAAACCGTAAGGAAAAGCCTAATATATGGAGAAAAGTTTACTGTCCATGCCAAGAAAAAGGGGGGGGGGGGGGGGAATGGCCGCCCAACCCCCATGAACGACAGAGATCCAACCACCCCAATGTGCCAACTCGTGCGCTTTAACATTCCCCCACAAAGAACGTCTACCCTATAAATATATATGACCTTCAAACACTCCTTATTGCCCTCAAGAAAGCATATGATAAATCCCCATAGAGGTCATCTTATGGTAATTACAATTAGGTAAGCATGCACTGATGCAGGAGTATCCAACTATAGTGGCATTACAACAGGGTTCAACAATCGGCATTAATGCCAAGTTATAATGAATCGTTATCCTCTCCCGTTACTGCACGATGCATCGTGCGGCGGCTGCAGAGGCCATGTGCACCATGTGGGGCCCGTTGTGCCACATGGCCTCTGCAGCGCTGCACGATGCAGTACTGCACCATGCAGTAATAGGAGAGGATAAAAATTCAGTAATAACTACCTTTTGTGAAGTTTCAAAATCAAAAGCACGTTTTAAGGCAGCCCAAACTTGATGGAATATATGAAATGCAATGTTAGTACCGAAATAAAAAAGGTTTAAATACATGTACCCCCTATAATGCACCCAATATTCCTCGTACCCCCCTAAGGTTCTGACAAGTACACGTACCACCCCTGATAATTCCACGTGCCACCCCTCCTTTACCCCCTAATGTCATTTAAGTCCACACCAAGTGTTAAATGCTATAAAATGACCAAACTACCCTTTCTTCTATCTTTTCTAAAATTTGAAAAGACCTAATTGTCCTAACCTATTTGCTAAAATTTGAAAATACCAAAATACCCTCATCTTCTCCAAATCATTATCTTCTTTTACATACCCAATACCACCACCTCCACCATCACCACCACCACCACCACTGCCGCCGCCACCCAATCAATGAATTATAGCAGGAGAGAGTTGGCTTGGACATTCGATCGAATACCTTTCGGGCATAAGATAAACAACCGGATTTTATGCGGAGAATGAGGAGTTTGATAGAGATGTCGGTGTTGGGTGAAAATCCAATTTTGAGAACGTGGGCATGAATCTTCTGACCATGGGAAGGGGAATCGGACTGGATGTAGTCTTGCAGAGCTGCAGACAGAGGGTTGGTATTTGGACGGGATATGTAGTAATTTCGCGGGAAATTTATATGTGTTGAGAATCGAAGTGTCCCATTTTTCATCTTCTCGAAGTTCTCATCCCCCGACCTCTGGCCCTGGCTATTGGCTCACGGCTAAACAGCGCTCAGCGGTGTTGAGTTTCCTCAGACTTCGATTGTTCTTTTTTGTTCACTGTTCGTCAGTCGTAAGGGACCGATCGATCATCTTTTTGGGCCTTGGGTTCACAAATTAAGATGGGAACTGATCAGACTCAGTGAGGCATGTGGACTGTGGAATGGAGGTCGTTCTTGACTAACTACCTAGTGGTGGTGGTGGTGGTATTGGGTATGTAAAAGAAGATAATGATTTGGGGAAGATGAGGGTATTTTGATATTTTCAAATTTTAGCAAATAGGTCAGGGCAATTACGTCTTTTCAAATTTTAGAAAAGATAGAAGAAAGGGTAGTTTGGTCATTTTATAGCATTTAACACTTGTTGTGGACTTAAATGGCATTAGGAGGGTAAAATAGGGGTGGTACGTGTATTTGTTAGAACCTTAGGGGGTACGAGGAATATTGGATGCATTATAAGGGGTACATGTATTTAACCCAATAAAAAAAGCACAAGGGAAGACACCCAAAGATTAAGATTGATGCTCAAAAAACCCAAAAGCACCAACCTTAGTTATTATTATTCAACTATCAACAAGAAAGAGGCAAGGGATTATAAAGGATGGTGCATTGAATGGAAGTCGTTATTGAGTACCCCTCCCCTAACCCATCCAAACCACCGCCACACCAACCACCCCCCCCCCCCCTCCCCCAACCAAAAACAAAAAAAGGTATACTCAGGTACAATGGAGACCAATAACTGCTACCAGTGAGGAATATACATCAAGCAAGTTGAAGGCATTAGGGAGAGAAGAACAGAAATGAATTGAGTTGAAGTTGTGAAGAAAAGACTAAATTAGAACGGATTGTAGAAGAGGATTTTGCAGTCAAAACTGGATATTGCTACAAAAGATTTAATTCAGTTGGCTAGAGATTACAAGGTATGCACTACATAAGAAAGTAAATGCACCTCCACTAAGCTTTCTTCTAAGGGTATTTACTATTTTCAGTTTCAATCTACTGACCTCAAAGGTAGACAATAGTCCAGGAAACCATTCCTTTTTTCTAGGCTCACAGCAAAAATTCATTTTATAAACATCAACAGCAGAATTTAATGAGTAATTGTGTATGCATAAAAGTGATTGAATGTCAAGAGTTACCAATGGATGTGAGCAGATAATAGCTTTCCAAAAGATGGTGATAATAAATTAGAGATCAATTGAGAGAATCTATCTTCGAACAAAATTCCATTCAAATAATAGAAAAGGAAAAAGGGGGTTACAACTGTTGTTCAATCCTCATTTCTTTCACTAAAGTGATAGTTCTGTACTAAAAAAAAACACAAAGAAAGGGAGAAATGAGAAAAGTTCTACTGCAGATTGAAATAAAAGGAACCAAAAACATGATATAGTAGCAGCATCAATGGAAGAAATGAAGAACCTAAATCTATGGCTCAACCGTTGTTACTTGTTGCCACTCACCATCCACAGCTTCTTTCCACAATGTTACATTGTTGTTCCCATCAGCCACAGCCAATATGTTACCAGTCAGTGACCATGAGACACTCCAAACTGGGGTCTTAAAATCATTCAAAACCTTACCCTCCCATTGACTCCCTTCCTTGGCCACAGTCCATACAATAACAGTCCCGTCCTGTGAAGCACTAGCAATAGTAGACTTGGGAAGCCCCAAGTTGGGTGCCCAAGCCACATCCCTTACCCAGTCAGTATGCATGTTAAGGACTGGGAAGCAATCCATCTTCCAATTCCCATTGTATAGCTTCCACACCTTCACAGTATTATCACAGCCACCAGAGACAAGCTTCTGAACGGGATTAAACTGGCCGGATGTAACAAGAGCCCCAGGAGCCATAGCTGGAGCCCATGAAACTGAAGTGACACCCACGGGGTGAGCTTGGTCGATCCTTGTGGTGTCCCAACCCCCATCAGTCCTGGCAGTAAACACTGAGATGTTCCCATCAGATGATCCACAAGCCAAGCACAGGCCTAATTCATGAGGAGCCCAAGCAATTGAGTTGACAGATACCTTGTGGTCATCAAAAACATAGGCTTGAGTCCACTCATTCTGGTTACCTTCCTTCCATATTATCACTCTTCCATCATAAGAACAAGAAGCAAGGATAGAACCAAACTTGGGATGGGCCCATGAAACCTGCCAAACGGGGCCTTGATGACCAGTGAGGGTGGTAAGATGCTGCGAAGCAGAGGAGCTGCTAACCCCAACTATCTTGATGGTACAGTCAGAAGATGCAGTGGCAATACGCTTGCCATAGTAATCCATGACAACATCATGAACAGTGTCTTGATGACCCGTTTCAATCTTTTGTGACGGCATTGCTTCCACTAACTAATCAATATGTATAGAATCTGCCTTCAGGTTTACTGATCGCTCTATCAACGGGAAATGATGCAGTATCTTCCTTTTCTTCTAATGTTAAATCCCTACAGAAAAAGGAAAAAAATTTCTAATTTCTCATCAGTGTGTCTGACACATTTGAACATGGGTCAAACCTATAGAATTTCCACTTTGGATCCCATGAATTCTGATCCACTGGATTGTGTTACAGATGCAAAAATGATTTTTTCAAAAATTATTTTACTTCATGTACTCTACGAGGCAAGAAATCAAACCAGTAATATACTCTACCAGAAACCTAAATTCGAGATTTCAGATTTCACTAAGTGGAAACAATAGCATAGAACAGGTATGTATGTATATATACAGATCAAAAAACTAAAATCAAAACCGCAACCCTAGCTAGTTAAAACAGAAACTTACTCAGAAGAAATTTAGATTCGAATTCGGTGCGACAGATTTATCAAATTCCAGAGCAAATCGAGAATAGAAAGAAATAACATTAAGATAGGCTTCAACTGATATTAATCGAAAGCAATATTTAAATCGATGGAAACAATTCTTACTACAGAATAAAAAATCAAATAAAAGAAAAACAAAAACAGTACAGAGAGAAAAACAGAAGCACCAGACCTGACAATGGAGATGAGAGTGCGATACCCCAACCGAAAGAAATTTCTCAGATGAAAGCTAAAACTTGAATACCTTAGACCCTGAAACGTCTCCCACAAGTCTTCTTCGACTCTTCACCCTCCGTATAAAAGGTCTCCCTTCCGTAGTTCCATGTTTCGGGGTTCTTTCACAAGAAACAAACGCCGTGTATCGCCTCGGCCCGTCGTCTGGTTCATGCTCCCTCCTTTAATCCAGACTGTTGGTTGACTCAACATGATTGCTATTTCCTTCAGATATTTTTGGTCAATGTCAATTTATTACAGTCGCATTATGACCGTCGGATTTTGTTGACGACGGTCCGATCTTTTGGCCCTTTTTTTTGTTTTTTTTTTTTTTTTGTTTACCCCCTTAACTTGAAGTTGGCCTATGGGCCCTTGGGTAGGATCCTTTGGCGGTTACCCTCGTATAAAATGGGGAAAAGGCTGGGCACACTACTCGTATAGTGTAAGCTAGCACCCGCTATGTCTATCTTCTATCCTTTGAAATGACTCTTCTACCCCTTCTATATGATGCCTGCTAGGTTTTAACATGTCAGTGATTTGTCACTTTGTCTAACCCTCTCCCTATAAAATGACCCAAGTCACTTTTAAAAATATACCCTCTTTTGGAATAAGGTCTATTTCTACCTCGAAGTAAAAACCCTTTTTTCTCTTAATTTTAAAAAATTGTGGGAATAAGACAAGGGGCAGTTAAATAAGGTTACAAATTCTAAATACTTATAGAAGTGTGATTTAGACACTCCCTATGTATAAAGTGGCGTATGTATAAATTTTTTAAACTTTGACTAGATTTCGTAGGTAGAGGGTTGGGCGTGTTGTTGGCTTTCCTAACGCTATGCCCAACTATCTCTCTCCCACCCCTATGGAAGTGACCCCTTGCCCTGCCCTCCCCTTCCCATCCTCTCCATTTTAGAGGTTTGGGCATGCCATTGGCTTACGTGAAGTTGTGCTCAATAGATAGGTTGGGAAGAGGAGGGCAAGGGTCATTTCCATAGGGGTGGAAGAGAGATAGACTCAGGTTGGGCATGCACAACACCAACATGCCCAGCCTTTACTATATTTCTTATTTCTTTTAGGGGAAAAAAATTCCCAAGTAGCCAATGTCACACCCAGCTCCTTGCAACCCAGAAGATGTGAATAGGATGCTTACCATCATCCTAGTCAGCCTGTCAGGATCTCAGACATAGTACCTTAACGTCACAGTCACATTCAAGAGAATCATAATAATCAGAGACAATAGAAGACTAAAATATAGTAATACTAATTCTCATAGCTGGGAAATTAAATGTGATAAAATACTACATACTCTCAGGTTTATTCTTGATCCAACAGTTAACCATAACGTAAATAATAATAATGACATCAAATGTAATAAACTCATCAGAAATAAAAATGGAGGACACCGTGTCCTCGATCACAGTACATCGTGAGCACAGTCGTCACATCTCCAATCGGCATTGTATCGTTTTGGTGTTGACTAGTCATCATCATACTCTATCATAGAGGAGGAACCGTCCACGCCTGTTGGTTCTACTATACTTGCATCACAATTTAAAAGGGGGTGTCCATGTGGAGTGAGCTTCACCAAGGTCAATGAGGGGATGGGGGCATGCAAGCACACACATATAGTCCATGATGCGGTGCATGGATTTAATTTTATTATTATTCACCTTAACAACAAAACTAAGACAGGGGTAATACTACTACTACAACACAATAGGCAATACCGTGGTCCCAGAATGTGTCTCGGTCACCCAGCAATACTACCCTAGTTGAGGAGGAAGCCTGCCAGTCCTAGAATGTGCCTCGATAACCGGAAGACATAGAGGGTGGAAGAACTTACAAGTCAGTTCGGCGAAGTACGCTAGCCGAACCGAGGACCTTAAGCGTACGAAACGAACTGAAGGAGATTTCGTCAAGGAATAAGCAAGGAACCACAATAAGAATGAAGAAGAGGTGACCACTATTCAAAGGACAAAAAAGAAACGAAACGACGCGACCAACAGTCGAGATTGATTGAAATCAACGGTGGAGAACAAGCAACGGTAGAGCTACTCGAGGCGCCATGATTACTTAGAGCCACACATCACTTGGAAGTCTAGCCGCACATCCCGGAAAGGCGGTGGAGCATTCAAACCTCCTCAAAAATTGATAATTAGAGGCAGCACGCGGTTGAAGACTGAACATGACTCACCTTGGAACGCAAGCGCTCCAAGGGAGTGGGGGGCAAGTGATAAGACCCTAAATGGCGGTCTGAGTCGAGCCCACAAGCCAAGGGAGAACCAAGCTTGCAAGATGGGGGAAAGGACCGGCGCCATACCATAAGATCGCTTCCCATTCACTTCTCAAGAAAGCACATGAAAGAACGTGGCTCGGCAAAGGCCCAGCTGGGGGATCGGTCCCCAGATCTCCAGTGTTTGAGTCTGACCCCCCTTGTCGGACACGGCCCGATAAGCCGACCATTTACGAATTAATACCCAACTCTAGTGCGCTCCGGAAAAAGCGTAACGGTCCTGCAATTCATGTGCCATAGTCTTATCCTTGGGGGCATAATAAGTGGGAACTTATCCACCATGACTGACAAAGGTGCTACCTCCCCTCCATCACGCAAAGAACTCCAATCTCTCCCAGAACTCCTCTTGGGTTAGAGTTCTTACCCAACTGGGACACTCCATCACCTCCTAAACTCCCTCTCCTTCCAACAATTATAAATATAAGGTGATACCTTCCCAATTGAATTCATTATGTTTTGACTATTATCTATTGCTAAGAGGCCTAACTTAAGCATCGAAGTATCCAAGATTAGCACGGCCGATCACTCATGTGTTAACTATTCTTTGCAGAACCCACACCCGAGGAGTCCAACGCAACTCTGAGGTTGGCTTGCCTAACTCTTGACGAGTTGGCGCAACACCTACATTTCAAATCGGGATTGTGGTCAAAATTTATTGGATTCGGTTTAGCTTATTCCGATTTTTATTTTACACCCTTAGGGCAAGATTAGGGATGTAAACGGATCGGATTCGGATCGGATACGGATCGGATGTGATCGGAGCCGGATATTCCCTGGCCGAATACGGATACCTCTAAACGGATTCGGATGCGGATCGGATGCGGATTTTCGACCATCCGTTTACATATATGCCTTGTGTAACCCGGACCTTCCTCCCCCTAGCGGATACAATTCTCTCTCAATCCATATCTCTTAGATCATGATTCTCTTTTCATCATATTCTAGAACTTGTTTAATCTTCAAAAACCCTAAAAATCATTATTTACTTAATTTTTTATTATTAAGTATTTGGATTTTTTTTCGGACGGATTTTAATCGGAGTATTCGGATTATTTTCCGGATATCTCTAAACGAATACGGATGCCCCTAAATGAATACAGATGCGAATTCGGATTCGGATTTCGGTTATCCATTTACATCCCTAGGCAAGATACGCTATTACCCTTTGTGCTTGTCTCTCTCCTCCTCATATTAAATTATTTCCTTGCCCTCCGTTGTTTCTTCGATACATCCGATAAAATTGGAAACAATAAAATGAAATAACGGCCCGAGTCGTCATCCCTTCCAGCTTTCCGCACACACAGACAATGCGCATGACCCCAGGTGGGCCAGGTCCACCATCATGTATACGGCGTCTAATTTAAGATGTACGTACATACCGACATGCGTATGTCTCTAACATGATATATACGTACATGAAGTGTGAAGGTAAGGCGATCATAACATATTAAGAAACTCCAAAAATATAGCCCGGAAAATAGAAATCGAGGCGCATGCGAAAATCCTCTCATTGTTCTGTCCTTCCCTGACCCACCACACAACCCTTTCCTTTCTTTTGTTTTTAGGAACCCACGCAACCGCTTCCATGCCTTTCGTTGTTTAAGGTTCGGATTTCAACAAAGGAGTTTGTATGTATGTTCCACCCTCCTCTATCCCACTGTGTTCCTTTTGTTTTTTTTTTGTTAGGCTACGTTAGTTTTTTTTTGGGTCCCACCTAAAAGTGAACCAATGTGACTATTGAAGAAGCGGGACAAATGGTGTGGACTCGCAATATCCGCATGAACTTTATCTCAATTCCCAAAAATACCCCTACTTAACACGACAATAGGCATGTCCTATTCCTTATTCAATGCTGTCGCCTCCACATTTAGAATTATTACTGATACCTAGGGATATTTTAGGTATACAAAATGAGAGTTTGAGAAGTTTTGATGGTATTTAATGCAATTATTAGATGTGCGGTTGGTTGTTTGTCATTCAAAGGTCATTTGCGTCAGGTAAACATCGTATATATAAATTTCTAATTCGTTTTCAACAACGTAGCAAAAAAAAAAATTGCAGAGCCGAAGTTGCAAACCAGTGCTGTTGGCAGTGGTGGAAGATGAAAGTTTTTATTTTCCATTTTTCTTGTCTAAAGTTAGGGTTTCTGCTCTATTATCTCTGATTGATTTCTTCTTCCAAAGTAGAAAAGAAAGATTGGAATCGCAGAGTTTCCATGGTTGGAATCTTGTTTAGACTCCTGCATTTCATTTCTTGAGAAACGATATTGTTGTTACCTCACTTCCGTCTCAATTTATGATATTATTCTGTGGTGAGAGTATTGTTTCTTGTTTCAGAAGCACTAAGATGTTTCAGAGGTTAGGAACGATAGGCTAAAATAATCGAAGTGATCCTGGAAACGATGAGGAACGCTTTTGCGGTTGCAAGCACTTCTCCGATACTACGCGGGTAGTAAAGGGGAGGAGGAGAACGTGAAACGCTCGGACAAGTTATCTGTCATCGGTGTTACTGCATTTGTATTTGTTCTTCATTTTGCCTGTAGGATTTTCTGGTCAGGATTCTTGTTTGAACTTTGAAGTCTCAGATGTCGAGAAAATAGTGCAGCAAGCGCTTCATTTCTTTTGTTGAAGATTTTTGTTTTCGTTCTGAGTTTTTCTGGGAGTCCAAGGAAGGGGGATCAGAGTATCAAACGATTTGAATTGCCGACTTGTACGTGTTAGAGGAGGAAAGAAGAAGCTTTAACTCTCGAGAAATCTCTAGTGTGAAAATTCTACTCCTTTCTCGTGTTTCTTATGCTTTTATTCACGTAAGCTTCAGACAACGAAGAAATAAAAAGGAGCAGAGGCCAATGTTTTCTTCAACTTTGTACTGAGGTTTAGAGGAGGAAAGAATCACTGCAGCTACAGTTTCAGGCAACATATGGTGCGCCGTAAATCTTCAAAGCTTCAAAGTTCACGGATGTTTCTGAACTAGTTATAGATTGTCTGCTTGTGGAGTTTCCCGGGTTGGAGAGCAGGTCATTGAGGATGTTCGAAGTGGTTAGCAGCTCCGATCTCGCAACTTCTATTTCTCTTGTGTTCGACGCTGCCTCTTATTGAGGAACTGTGGACATAGATGTTTCAACTTGGGAAACAGCTACTTGTTTCTTATATATTTTCTTCCCGGTGCGTTTCGAGATTGGAGGGGAAAAATTGAAGAAGCAGACAGTAGCTTGGTTAATATCTCCTTCACCCCTCCCGGGCGGACTTTGTCTTAACTTCTGATCCTAAGAATAGCAGGCTAATGTTTTGAGTTAGAGTATTTATGCCAGAGTAGATAAAGCAACCCAACTCAGCCTAAGAATAGCAGGCTAATGTTTTGAGTAGAGTTTTTATGCCAGAGGAGATAAAGCAATCCAACTCGGCTTTCTGCTCGCTGAGTAGTTGAATATTAAGAACTACTTCGTTTGATCCAAGCTCTTTCTAGTTGACCGGTTTGTATGGTGGGAGGAAATTTTTTTTTTTGGGGGCTTCTGCTATGTGTGCTTCTCTGGTTTTTAAGTGATGATGGCCGTGACAACGTCCTGCAAGGAGCGTAAAGCTGGAATGGACAATGGAAAGTATGTCCGCTACACTCCTGAGCAGGTTGAAGCGCTTGAAAGGCTATATTATGAATGCCCCAAACCCAGCTCCATTCGACGGCAACAACTGATCAGAGAATGTCCAATTCTCTCCAGGATTGAGCCCAAGCAGATCAAAGTCTGGTTCCAAAATCGAAGGTTTCATGCAGGAAAAGTAATGGCTTCTCGATGAGTTATAGTGTCAGTTCAATGTCGAAGTTTGTTGTGTTTTTATTGCGTTCTGTTTTCCTTCTTCAGATGCAGAGAGAAGCAGAGGAAAGAGTCTTCACGAATCCAAGCTGTTAATAGGAAGCTGACAGCAATGAACAAGCTTTTAATGGAGGAGAATGACAGGTTGCAGAAGCAGGTGTCGCAGCTGGTGTATGAGAATGGCTACTTTCGCCAACACACTCAGAGTGTAAGGGGCTATAGGTCTTCTGCTCTTTTAGTTTTCTTTTCCTTCAGATTTGAATTCGTACACCTACAATAATTTCTGTGCTGAAAACTAGAAATTAATTTTTCCTTTTTTTTTGGTTGGGCTGGATTGTGAAATTTGAATCGTCTTCCCTAAATTCCGAGTTTTTACCTTTTTGGTTCTCTTCTTGCAGACGGCTATTGTCACCACGGATACAAGTTGTGAGTCGGTGGTGACCAGCGGTCAACACCATTTGAAGCCTCAGCATCCGCCGAGAGATGCTAGCCCTGCTGGGTTAGTAGAAAACAACTTCGGCATGCTTGTTGTGTTCTTTGTCCTTGTGATTTAAATAGTAGTTCTTTATGCTAATGATGTTATGCTTGTATTTTTCTAGACTTATGTCCATTGCAGAGGAGACTTTGACAGAGTTTCTTTCGAAGGCCACTGGAACTGCTGTGGAGTGGGTCCAAATGCCTGGGATGAAGGTCATCTATTCTTTCTTTTCTATTTGTTCTTACTTTTTATCATCAAAATAGAGGTACTTCGGGAAGATGAAAATCTGCGCTTCGGGAGGTACTTCAGTATTTATTTCTGTATAGACATTCTCTAAGCCCTTCTTTCATTTCGCATGTCCTCATTGTATTTAACAATTAGAAGCTACTGGAAGCTTTAGGTTGCCCACAAGTCCCTGAAGTTCTTTTGCTTGATAATCATTTGACAATTTGTCCCACTGTAACCTTCCTTTGCAATGAACAGCCTGGTCCGGATTCCGTTGGAATCGTTGCTATTTCTAATCGTTGCACTGGAGTGGCTGCACGAGCCTGTGGCCTGGTGGGCCTAGAACCTGCAAGGGTAAGTTCATTCTTCGATGTGGTGTCTTAATTTGTCCTTGTTGTCTGTCTTCTGAACTACCATTGATTGTGCTTGTGGGAAGGACTAAACCTATAATTTCCTTACAGGTTGCAGAAATCCTTAAAGATCGGCCTTCATGGTTACGTGATTGTCGAGCTGTGGATGTGCTAAATGTGCTGCCCACTGGAAATGGTGGAACCATTGAGCTGCTCTACATGCAGGTAGGTTAGAATATTTTTTAAGTTGCAACAAATAGTGGGTGGAAATGTACACACTTGCTTAACTAACTTTTCAAAATATTTCTTTTTGGGAAGAAATTAAGTCAACTTTATTTATGCAGCACTATGCGCCAACAACATTGGCACCTGCTCGGGACTTCTGGTTGCTGTGCTACACTTCTGTATTAGAGGATGGTAGTCTTGTGGTATGCAACTCTTTGCATGTGATGGGAGACTGAACAAGATTGTCCTATTTTCTTTTTGCTTTTGCAGTGTAAAAACGTGGATTTGTTCTGATAGTGCCATGTCTTCAATGAAATGCTTAGGTCTGCGAAAGATCACTTCGCAACACTCAGGGGGGTCCAAGCATGCCAGCAGTGCAACACTTTGTGAGGGCAGAAATGCTGCCAAGTGGGTACTTGATAAGACCCTATGAAGGGGGTGGATCAATTATTCATATTGTTGATCACATGGACTTAGAGGCATGTGAACTCACTTCCTATATTTAATTACTTAAGTTGAATTGGCAATATTTAAGAGGGCAGACCTTGGCGCATTGGTAACGTTGCTCCATTGTGACCTAGTGGTCGCGAGTTCAAGTCAGGAAACAGCCTCTCCGCAAAGCGGGGTAAGGCTGCATACATTATAACCCTCCCCATTCCCCGCAGTGGTGGGAGCCTCGTGCACTGGGTATACCCTTTTTTAGTTGAATTGGCAAATATTTGGTCTAGAAAACTATCCGTTAATAATTTAAAATGTCCTGGTTCCATTAACCAGCCATGGAGCGTACCGGAGGTGTTACGCCTTCTGTATGAATCATCAACAGTGCTTGCGCAGAAGACAACAATGGCGGTACGACAATCTATCTTTGGCTAAGTAGAAATTATAATTTTTTGCTGGTAGCTGGTCTGGAATTTTATCTGTGCAGCTTGAGTTTTGAAGAATGTAATTAGTCTTTATTCTTAGCTTTTCTTATTCAAGGATATGCAAAATCCTTGGAGGTAAAATGGAGTGGGGAGAAAAATTAAAAAAAAGAGACTTTCCCTCTATTTCAATAGTCAAGCCAGTGAATTATGTGAAAGGTGGAGAGGATGCTGTAATTGTGGTTGTCTTATGCATTTAATCTGTCATTGTTTGTTTCATTCAGGCTTTACGCCAGCTAAGGCAGATTGCTCAAGAGGTTTCTCATCCAATTGTCTCTGGTTGGGGCAGACAACCTGCAGCCCTACGAGCACTTAGCCAGAGGCTTAGCAGGTGTGCATATTTTGGTGCTTTTTGGTCACCTTGTTGTGACTGGTACATGGATCTTTTGACATTGGAATTTTGACTTCCTCTGCAGGGGTTTCAATGAAGCCCTTAATGGTTTTACTAATGAGGGATGGTCTATGATGGGAAGTGATGGCATGGATGATGTTACGGTCCTCGTGAATTCTTCTCCTGGGAAAATAATGGGTGTTAATCTTTCCTATGCAAATGGATTTCCATCTGTCAGCACTGCTGTTCTTTGTGCCAAGGCATCTATTCTTTTGCAGGTCAGGATACTGAACTTGCTGCATTTGGTTACTATTGTCAAATTGCTGGACAAATATTATGCAGGTGTATATCTATACATTTTAATTTATAGGCAACTATTTCCTTGTTTTTCTTCACTCATTTGTCTTCGTTCCGTTTTTCCTTTTGAAAGAAATATTTGTGAAGAGATATCCTAGGTCTTTAGAAAATATATTTATTTTCAGCTTGAAAATGTATTGTTAACTGACATAACGGCACCTAAATTAACATATGCTTTCCAGGCATTATGGGAGGAGATTTTCTCCAAGTCATTTGACATCCGTGGACATTCTAGGAATTCAATATTTCTCTGCATCTTTTGTATTTTTAGTATGAAAACATGCTACAATAAGTTCAATTCTTTATAGTGGTTTTAGTTGTCCATCTGCTGTAGAATCAAATTGATGTAACATCTGATGAAACCAGTTGTTAGAATCATATTTATGATTGGTTCTTTGTATTCAAGTTAACATAAATGACCTACTTTGATCTATTTTATGCCAATTTGATATATCATCATCATTTTTTTTTAAAAAAAAAAAAATAAAAATTTATTGAGGATTAAAAAAAGGGCAAACAAGCCTAAAGACAGACTAAAGGCAAAGAAAGCTAAAGCTTAAAAAGGGGACTCAATCCTAAAACATATTGGCGAGGGCAACAAGCAACTCGCTCATCCAAGAGAAATAATAAAATAAGGCTACGAGGGATCTGTGAGGTGCACCGAGGGGCATTTCCTGTTTGAATTTTGTTTAAAAAGAAATAAAACAGAAAACGCACGGGTCATGTGTAATGGGTCGAACACGAGGAGGTCAACCTTGAATAAATTTTCACTCTTAATCTAGGCAAAGTGTACTTATCAATGCAAAAATTACCACTTTCCTATTATTCCAACGACCACACATGAAACAAAAATGGAAACTAACAAAATAAAAAGGAAACTTATCAAACTAAGGCAACTAGAATGAGTAACCAAGATATGACCAACGATTTTGCAAAGTAGAAAGAAGATAATGACAAATTTTGGAAACTAAGAAGAATTGATAAAATTAGAAACTATGCCTACCGAATTTAGAAACTTCAAGAGAGTATGATGAATGAACAAAAATTATGGAGATCACTTGTGGATAGGAATCTACCATGAGATTTGGTTAAACTAATGATCAACACACCATAGACATGCATGCATCATGGACTAGGTCAATAGGAGATAGGGTCAAAGTGACAAGTATTTCCTATGAGTAATTCATTCAACAAGCAATGGAACGAAAATAGAAATTATGAACCTAGATGGCGATACAAGAGATACGTCAACAATAAGTCAATAATGCATATGGTCTCTTGAGATGACATGCACTATATGGAGGCATCTAATGTATGGTCTAAACTACGCATGCATCATTAACCACGTAAGCATGATGATCATCAACCCTTCCTTCTCTCATGGCTTCATCCAACCCCAAGATGAGAGGTTTAGCTATACATGGAAGGGGTAGAAGAAGAAGAAAGGGTTGCTGATTCAAGAGACATTAAAGCTAACTATTAAAATTAAATCAAAAGACTAGGGTACTTAGCTTTGTGTAGAACTATGCATTAATGGAAGAAGAAGAACAATGGTTGAAGAAGATGATGCATCCAATGAAGTTCCAAAGGTAAGAAGTGCTGAAATTAATCCGTGCTTGAAGTAGAACAATCTTCCAATAAAACTCGAAAATTACAATGAAACTTGAAGTAAAATGAAGAGGAAAGAAAATTACTTAAAGAAAGTAGAACCAAAGAAAAAAAAAACTAAGCTAAGCATCTCCACCGAATTCTGGTTTGGAGTTCTAAAGCAAAAACCAAAAAAAATATAATTCTCCTCTCCAACGAAATTACAAGAGTATATATAGGGAGGAGCTCTACGACTCCAATGAATTTTCTCTAGTCATCAAATCCTCTGATTGTCTTTCCTTCTTTGTAGCCTTTCGTTTCTCTTCATTGTAGGAAACTCCTTCGTTTGAATCTTCTCTCATCATTGTAATTGCTTGCAAACAAAGGAAACCATCTTTGACTTTGAACTCCCTTCAATGATTTTGCATATGTAGGAAAGCTCAAAAATCGTGGAGAGGCAATTAGGTGGGTGAGAAAAAAATAGGACAGAAGATAAGAAATAAAAGAGAGAGAGAATGGGAAAACACACGGATTAGAGAAGGGGGATATTCGGTGGAGGGAAGTAGAATTAAAGAGGGAGAGAGATTTTAGGAGAGGGAAGAAAAAGAGGAGGAGATAAAATAGGAAAGAAAAAATAAATAAAGATATGGGAGAGGTTAAGCACGTAGATGGGAGTTAGGGATATGGAAGTTAGTTAGGGATTAGAAGTGGGAAGATGAGGTGGCATAAGAGAAAAGAGGAAAGAAATTAGAGAGAAAGAAAAATCGTGGAGCGGGAGATAGAAAAGAGGAGAAGAGTTGGAGAAGTTTTAGGAGAGAGGGTGGTTGGAGAAATAGACTTGGGCTGCTTTGGTCTTCAATTCTTCATGGCCCAATGGTCCGGCCCATGTAAGATATTTTAAATTACAACTTGGGCTTTGGACCTGGGCTGAATTTTGGCTTCTTCAAAATTGATTCAAACTGCGACTGGTTCTGGCCCACAAAGGTCCAGCTCTTTTGATTTTAGTCTTGCCTGCTCTTCTAGCACTCTTTAAGCTCTAACTACTCCTCTTCAACAGAAATAGACCTAACACCTGAAAACACAAACAAAACCTCGAGTAGCTCTGTTCTAAGCATTAAAAATACAAGGAATAAGGGCTTAAATTCGCACATAAAATATGCTCATCAAATTTCTTTCACAATCTTTTGATCTCAGCAATGTCAGAACCTCTGGTATTTGAGATGATTCTAACATTATTGAAAAAACTGAATTTAACAAGATCCTAGAATTACATTTTATAAGACCCATCTGTGATTTCATTCTTGTTTACAGAATGTGCCTCCAGCAATACTCCTCAGGTTCCTTCGGGGGCATCGCTCGGAATGGACAGACAACAGCATTGATGTTTACTCAGCTGCAGCTGTTAAAGCTGCTCCCTGTAGCTTACTGGGGTCTAGAATTGGAAGTTTTGGTGGGCAGGTTATCCTTCCATTGGCTCACACAATTGAGCATGAAGAGGTAAGTAATTTGCTCGTGTAAATTTCCTGTTTTTTTGTGGCATTGGCAAAGAATTGAGTTTATTAGTCTGTTCACGTAACTTAAATACATGGTTGAAACTTCTTACCATGTGCTGAATGCTTATCCAAAAAAAAATGTCTATGAAGCAGTTTTTAGAGGTTATTAAGCTTGAAAACATGGGCAGCGGACAGGATGATACAATTATACCCAGGGACATGTTTCTCTTGCAAGTAAGTAATCTTGTTTTTGATCAACTAATGCCATACTTCCTTGTTGATATCCCATGTTTCATTCATTGGCTCATCTTCTTACTTATCTTTTAAGAGTTGGGTTTTACTCTGGTGGAAAAATGGAAATTTCTACTATTTTAAAACAATTCTCATTGGTTGGAAGTGAGTTGGCAAATCCACAAAGTCTACGTCCATCCTTCTTCCCCTTGTGGCAAGAAGTGACAATTTTTTGTTTCGGTTTTTTTATTTGAGAAAAATTGAGAATATTCAAGGGCTCTTTGTAGAGTGAAAGTTCAATACAAGGTGGGCTGTGAGGCTGATGTTGACAAAGGGGACTGTAAATGCGTCTAAGCTAGATTTTCTCCTTATTTAGACGGTTCTGGATATCTTCTTCAGCTCTTATGTGGCAGAGAAACTCATCACTGCCAACTTTGAAACCTGTGACATATTTGAACTTCCTTTGATAAATTTATTTATTTACATTTTTCCTGCTGAGAATGTAGTATTATTAATGTAACAGACTTCCAAAGTTAGAGAATAGACTAGCTTTTGTAGGAAACTGCAGCACTTGACTGGGTTGTTAGTTATAAAGGACCAAAGGAAAAAAAAGTTATTATTTTTCCAGTCTGTAAGACCTAGAATGAAAGAGGTAGAGAAAGCTGTCAAGATTTTCATTTATCTTTTCTTTTTTTGGAATCTTCAAGGTACAATCTCCATTGGAGCTCTTGCTCACAAATTGGTTTGGTTGGAACCAATTAGTAATTACATACTGAAATTAAAAATATAGAATACTATATTCTTAGATTTTGCTTGGTTTTGGAAATCTCAAAGAGATGATGAGTTTGTGTTTACACATACAAATGCACACATTGGAATATAGTTTTAAAGGACCAAAGGAAAAAAAAGTTGATTATATTTTCCAGTCTGTATGACCTAGAATGAAAGAGGTAGAGAGAGCTGTCAAGATTTTCATTTGTCTTTTCTTTTTTGGAATCTTCAAGATACAATCTCCATTGGAGCTCTTTCTCACAAATTGGTTTGGTTTGAACCAATTAGTAATTACATACTGAAATAAAAAATATAGAATACTATACTCTTAGATTTTGCTTGGTTTTGGAAATCTCATAGAGATGATGAGTTTGTGTTTACACATACAAATGCACACTTTGGAATATCCTTTTCCCTACTGCTTGGGATTTCAACTTTTCAATAAGATTGTAGGTGTGGCAATCTCACTATGGAGTCCAAATTAAGATGTTATAAATTGTTACAATATCTTGCCTTTGATTTAGAAAATAAATGATGCAGTGGCACCCGAATGGTTGGATCAGCACAACCGGGTTTGGAAACCCAAGCCCAGACAGAATCGGCCCAACCCAGATTTTTGGTCTAACAAGGTCTGGCAGTAGTTTAGTTATTTATTTGGGTATAGTTTGTAGTATTTTATTTCTTTTATATTATCATGTTTTGCTTTCAATAGGTTACGTTGGAATAGGAGATAGAGATTGAGTCAATTTTCGTATTTTGGTCTTACATTCTAGTTAGGAGTTGATTCAGGTCCGAATACTTGTGCTCGAAAGAAGAAGAAGAAAGCAAAGCTGTCCAAGTAGTATTAATATTAGTAGTTAGTTGCTTTGTTTTAGTTTTCTATACTTAATTAATTTTTTATATAATAAATTGAACCAGACCAAAGCTGGTTGAACCAGTGGTTCAATTTAAGTAGTCTTATTTTATTTTTAGTGGTCACGTGAATACTTAAATAAGTCACATGACTTTTTAATTGGTCCACCCCTCCAAAATTTTAAAAGGAGTGTTTTGTTAATTATTCCTTCTCCTGGTCTAGTTAGGAATTGGCCTTATGGCCTTATACATAAAGGGAATCATGGAGGGTGCTCATTACCTCACTTTTGAAAAAATTTACTCTTAAGCTGCTGCTGCAACTTTTCTTCTCCATTGGAGTTTTGTCTTGTGTTTGATCAAGGCTGGTGGGATTGGTGTTTGATTCCTCTCACTTCCTTGAACTGGCTTTGTTGCAACTGAGCCAGATCGACCAGCTCCTCTCACCTGCTCATATGTCCTCAGATTTTTAAAATGCAAAGATTGTCGACCATAGTTGGCAAGGCGTTGCCTAGCTGTCCAGCCGCTTTGGTCGACTTGGGCGCTTACTTGGTGTCGCCATGATTTTTTACCCTCTCCTACGCCTTGGGTCGCCTAATCGCCGTGACAACTATGTTGTCGACTAACTGCCACAGATTGCTGGTACTGTCTCCACTCAGCCTCTGAGGAGAAGAGGCCTATAATCACTGTCAGAGTCATCTGCATCGACCTCTACTGCTACTCTCGCTAACACTGCCTCATCAAACTATCGCTGTTGCTGTTCCCTTTCAACCTTCTTTAATCTTCCTCCTCTTCAGTGCTTTGATATGGCCTGATGCACCTCATAAGGAACTTGTGTGCATTTGGCCACATCCTTATACCCACTAGGCAAATGCTGCTTCAATCTAGTGGCCCCTCCATAATTAAGCAACTTCCCACAATACCAACACTTGGATTTCTTTTTATCTTTCGACATTGGGTCTTTCCATGCTATCTCACCACAGTCAACCATTGTGTAGCAAATTTCTTACTTTTTAAACTAATGTATTAGTAACTATTACATAAAAAAACTAATGTGTTAAAGACTTAAACTAATGTATTAGTAACTATTAAACGTAATGTCAAGCTACTAAAACAATCAAATGGCTAAATCATATTTATCCCCTAACTCTAGTATAAATTTCTTAATTAAAAATAAAATTTATATTTTTTATTAAAAATAATTATACCTTAAAGTATAAAACATTATAATGGAAAACTGCATTTGACTCCATTTTATTTTTGACATATAATACATATGCTGTGTTGAAGATTAGGGGTAATTTAGTCTTATATTTTTGGTTTTTGGGTTTGTGTTATTTCCATATTTTCTTGTCCTTAGTTGTAATAAGAGGTTAGGGGTGTTATTATAAACCCCAAACGAACTGCCCCTTTTCATGTGTAATTGAGAATATATTTGATTAAGGCTGCCTGCGATAGAAACAATTCCATTATCTATTGCAGGCTGCCCTCTTTCTTCTTGTGGCAACATGCCTTCTTTTCCTCTTCCGCTTCTACTTTTTTCTTTCTTCTACTCTGTTTCTCTTGACTTGTTTTATCTAGATTCTGGTTTGTATCATGGCATCAGAGCCTTGGTAAACAAGTTAAGGATTCTTTTTTTTTTTTTCCCTGCTGATCGATTTCTGATTCCCTGTTTTGAATATGTGTTAAGCCTCCTATTGTGATGGAAGGAGTGCTATCTCAGTGGCTATTTGCTAGTGACGTGTTGATGATATGAAGACTTGAAGCTCTTAAGTGCTGGTTCTCTGGTTTGCAGATTGTTATTGGCTTTCAGGGTTTTGGAGTTGAGATTGATATGGGCTTTCTTCACCACTTTGTTGCTGCTGTTGATTCCAAGATTGATTGTGGGTGTTCTTCTATGGTTGCTGCTACTAGTGCATCCTTTCTTCTTACAGTTTCTGGTTCTCCATGCTTCTTGATGATGGTACTCTAAAACCCTGCATCTCATCGATTTTGCTAGTTTCCAGTTTGGTTTGGTGATTTGAGTTGGATTTTAGTTTAGGGATGCAAGTAAGAGAAGGAGAAGAAGATGAAGGAGAAGGAGATGAGAAAGAGAGGAAGAAGAGAACTAGGGAATGGAGGAAGAGATGTTTCGGTTGTAATGCTTAGTGTTGGAGAGACTTCTCCACACTACTATATTACTTCAATGAAATTAAGAGAAATATTACATCCACCTCCCAAGGGAGGTAAAAGGTAAAATAAGATAAAAAAGAGAAAATACTGTTGGAATATGTACACCAGAATACCGTGGGGGTATTCTGGTTCTTTTGGGGTAGTTTAATTATTATTTCATTAGGTATAAGCCTTGTCTCTTATAGAGTCGACTGGTGTAGGGGTATTTCTGTCCCTTTTGTAATTATCCCTTTTTTATAAATAAAGGGCTTGTCTGATCAATTAGATCATTCAAGCCATTCACTCAAATTGTGTTTTGCTAACATGGTATCAGAGCCAATTCTGATCTAGGGTTATAGGAAACAAAGAAAAAAAAAACCTTTTTTTTCTATCACTTTCTCCCTTCTTTCTCTCTCTCAGTCTACTTCTTCTGTTTTTTTTCCTCATCCTTGTAAGAGGGCAGCATTAATGAGGTGATCCAATGATTTAGTTTCTGCCCTCCAACCTACCTATTCTTTTTTCATAACATAATTTCTGCTCGATGGTTGCTGGAACCATCTCTGCGATATTGGAGTTTTCCAGAATTCTTTGAAGATCAAATCCCTATCACTATTGAAGGCTGATTTTCCATTGTTGGAGCTTCATCTGCAACCTTAACCAGCACCTATCCAACTCCTACCCATTGTTTGAAGACCCTTAACCCTAATCGATCTCTCCTTTCAAGGTTTTACAAAACCCTATCAAAACCCTGTGACATATCGAATTTTGGGTTAGGGCTTTTTGTTGCTGCTGTGATTTTTTGGAGGTGTTTCTACCATCAAGAGAGACACTCTACCTGATCAATTAATGGCTTGAAGAAGTTCTTTTTCCTGCGATAGCTGCTGCCCTTTTTTTTTGCAATTTTTTGGTGTTTCTCCCTCTTGAAGATCAAGTCCCATTGTTACTGGAGATTGGTTGTTCGCATTGGAGGTCCCATTCTAGTAGTACTGATCAGCATCTATTGCAAGTCTACATCAGCAATTGAAGCCCCCTTTCCCTTAATCGATCTCACTTTCAAGGTTTTTCCAAAACCCTGACTCTAATCGATCTTAGGGTTAGGGTTGTTCTATCCTGCTGATTTTTTGAGGGGAGTCTTATACATACCAGAGAAGCACTCGACCCTAATATCAGCATCATTCATGGAGTTTTTTTGAAAAAAGTTCAGGTTTCTTCTTTATGGTCGATTTCTCCAACTATCAACCTATATTTTTCTAGTTCCTCTATGGCTGGCTGCATCAATTTCTGCTGGATCTGTTGAGTTATTTGTCTTCTAATTGCTGGTTCTATTGAGCTTTTATTCAACCCTTGCTGGTTCTGTTGATTGGCTTCTGTAAACATGACTGGTTAAGATATTACTGCTGCCTTCATGAGGACTACTGCTGCCCTGGTTTTGAGACTAAGTCTGCCTGCTATTGGGGATCGAAGTTCTCCCACCTTGTTGAAGAGTCAAATCTACTACTCTGGAGATTAGTTTCTCTTTGGGATTACAACAGTTTGTCCAATGGTTATTGGTCGCGACTTCAAATCTATTCAGTTGTGTGAAGCTTTTCTACAGGTTTATATCCAACTTTCTCTGGGAGTTTGATCCAAGCATTATTCTCTAATTTAAGTTTGATCCAAGTTTTATAGAAGGTTATTACATCGATTCTGCCCAGATATTTTCATCAGTTCTGTCCAGCATCTGGGAGATTATAGATTGGAGTTTTTTTTTGCACATTGGTTCTTCCTTGTTAGAAGATCGATCAAGTCTTGAAGATTGGAGCCTTTCCTTTGTTCCAATTCACATATGTTTTTTTCTTATTTAAATCAGATCTGATCATTAGAGGTTGGTGTTCGATTCTGCTCTGCAAGAGTTTTCATCTCAGAAGTTTGTTTGATCGATTGAAGAAGGTTGAAGATTGATATGTTGCATTGCTCCATGACTCTTTTACCCACTGCTTCTTCAATAACCCATATCCCATACCTTTGGTATTTACCCATAACAACTTTGGAAAATCTGGTAAAATTTTGCCATTCCGTCCTCTTTAATTACCCATAGGACCTTTGGAAAATTCTGGAAAATTATACTCTTGCCATTATCTATTATCTATTACATCATCTCCATTATTTGTTCACGTGTACTACTACACGTGAGGGGGAGACTGTAGTACAATTCACTTGCAAACATTGCAGAACTTGCAGGAACATTTGTGCAAAACATTGACGATCAGTTTTTCCACCATTGCCATTGGGTATCTTTAGTTATTGGGTTGAATTTGCCATAAGGGGGGAGATTGAAGTATTGAAGAGTATTGGGTTGAATTTGCCATAACTGGTAGGCTTGAATGCATTAGATCGGTTCTCCAATCATCTTACAACTATTGGTGTGGCATATTTGGGATCCCCAAAGCCACTATCAAAGCCATGGAAAACTTCTTCTATGCCTTCCTCTGGAAAGGGAAAGAAGCCTCCAAATTCCTAGATCCAATAACCGGCTTAACCCTAGTTAGGTTTGGAAACCCAAGCCCAGACAGAATTGGCCTAACCCTGGTTTTTGGTCTAACAAGCGCGAGTAGTAGTTTACGTATTTATTTGGGTTTAGTTTGTAGTATTTTATTTCTTTTATATTATCATGTTTTTCTTTGAGTAGGTTACGTAGGAATAGGAGATAGAGTTTGAGTCAGTTTGGGTTTTACATTTCAGTTGGGAGTCTTTGTTTTTATTCTCTTTATATACTTGCATGTGCCTAATGATAAAACAGATTTGAAATAGAAAGTTGATTGGGTTTGCTCATTATGAGTTGTGTGATTGTGGTTACGCGATTCTCTTTCTCCCCCACAACTTCTGAGTTCCTATCTCAGGTATCTTCCCGTTCTATCATTGACCCTTCACCAATAAAACTAAGTACAAGCACATCTGAGGGTTGTCCAGTTGGGATGGGAAAGTTATGTTTTCCTCATTTAACGGGACAGAACATGCTTACACTTAGCTTATGTCTTTGTTTGTCAAAATTTTAAACTATTGACATTCTGTTTTATTGCTCTGAAAGTCAATTTTAGCATTTATGTTTATTGACTCTGTTACTATTGTTTCCTCAGCTCTGTAGTGGGGTGGATGAGAATGCTGTAGGCACCTATGCTGAGCTCATTTTTGCTCCAATTGATGAATCTTTTGCTGATGATGCACCTCTTTTACCATCTGGTTTCCGTATCATCCCTCTTGACTCTCTGGTGGTAAGTATTTGGTGACTAAAATATAATTATTTCCTCTTCTTCTTCTTCTTCTGCTACTACAGCTACCAAAATTTTATTTTTTCACTTTACCTGTTCTTGTGTAGACTTCATTTGTAGTCTTATATGTACCTGCTACCAAGTTTTTTTTTTAAACTTTTTCTGGGGGATTTTTTTTATTTGGGGTGGGGGGGGGGGAGTAATGGCTGGTCTGTCGCATTTTGAAAATGGTAAACAGAAAACTATCCCCGGAACATTGACTTCACCATCATATCTACCCATATAAAATGACTGAATTCACGTGAAAAATAGGAATGAGACACTGATGCATGGATCAGATATCTTCTTTTCCTTCTCTGGGGAAGTTGGAGATGGGGATTTTTTTAGTCCTTTGAAGCTCCTCTTTTCTTCTCAAATTTTTGGTGAATAAGAGGTGGTCATATAAATATTAGAAAGGATCTTTGTAAATACTTTGGCTCAACTTTTTATACTGGCAAGCTAAAATATCAATTATAAACTACTTATTGAAAGAAAATTTAAAGAGCAAATTACATGCACCCCCCCCCCCCCCCCAGTATTTTGAAACAATATCAAACCACCCGAAATAGTTTAGTTGTAGTTAAACTTTTCTAAAACCCTATTTTACCCTTCAGTAATTAACATTGACCCTTTTACCCTTATGAGAGATAACCATAGCCCAAACCCACCTCTCCCAAAACCAACTTTCCGTTGTCATCTTCCTCCACCTATCTCTTTCTTCTCCGGCGATCTGAGCACAGTCACCACTGCAACTCATGTTTTTCTATTATCATTTCGTTTATCTGGGTTTTGAAGTACAAAGAAGCTGAGCACGGTCATGGCCGATGTCACCAATGTCCGCACAATTTCCTCCCCATCTCCTTCTTCTCCCCCCGGGTTTCCTCTTCTTCTTCCTAATCTTCTTCAATTTTTTCTGCTCCAAGCACCAAACCATCGGATCACCTCATTTCACATCTAACAAAGGAGAGGCTTGATTAGAAACCAGACACAAGCTCCAAGCGCCAAACCACCAAGAAAAAAAGGATGAGGTGAATTGTGACTGGGAATGTCATTTTTAACACAAATTCATTTCACAGATATATCCTAATTTCATTCCAAGTTTCCAGTGTCTAGTCTCCGATTCTCTGTTCCAGATAATTGCCAATGACATGTATAATTCCCATTGGCTAATGGCTCGAATCTCCCCATCCAGTGATCCAGATTATCCTAACCAAACAAAAAATTGTAGAAAAAAAAAACTCTCCCCTGTCATGCCCAGAGAGACTTGGATGAGCAACTAACACAGCTTCTCTCTCCCTCGGTTTCATGAGTCATGGCTCCTACCTTCACCTCCAATTCATTTATTCTTAGTACTACACCTCGTTCCAGGTCGAGGGTAGGTCTCAAGAACCCTAAATTCACTATACTTGCGGAGGCCCAAACAGGAGGAGAAGGAGGAGCCCCCAGTAGAAAGCTCGGAAACTTACTCCAGCTTCTCAATCTGGAAAAGATTGCCGATGTCAAGTCTCTGGTGCCGGTGGTTACTCAGCCAGCTACGGCTCTCTCTTTTGTTAACAGGGGACGAAAGGATCCTAGCACTGTCTTCGTTGCAGGTGCGACAGGTCAAGACGGTGTTCGTATCACCCAAACCCTCCTCTGCCAAGGCTTCACTGTTAGGGCCGGCGTGCCGGAGCTCGCTGCCGCCCAAGACTTCAGATCATATCTCCACAAGAATCAAGGCGGTTAAACGCCGTCCAGTCCACCTTCGAAGACGCAGAAATCATCGCCAAGGAGATAGGCAACCAGCAAAGCCCTAAATCGATTTAGGGATTTTTGGTTTGGAGGAGAAGATGTAAAAAGGGTAAAATGGTAATTGAATTAAGTCACTGATGGAAAAAGGGTAAAACAGTCTTTTTACTTACAAAACTAACAGTTTACTAACCACCGTGAACCATTAGGGGGTTTTTTGAAATAGTGAAACTAGGGGGGGTGGTTTGATATTGTTTCAAAATACTGGGGGGTGCATGTAATTTTCTCAAATATAAATTATAAACTGCCTAACAAAGTGGCTTGAAGGCAACCTATTTTCATTGTATAGTTTTCCTGTTCCCTATGTTCTATCCTTTAGAAAGCAGACACATTCCACTAATATTTTTTTTTAGCTGTAGAGTTTGTTTTCTAATTGGCTACTTCGAACGTCATGCAGGATGCTGCCAGTCCAAATCGCACACTGGACCTTGCTTCTGCTCTTGAGGTGGGACCTACTGGAAGTAGAGCATCTGGTGACTATTCTGGCAGCTGTGCTTCCATGAGATCCGTGATGACAATAGCATTTCAGTTTGCATTTGACAGTCACCTGCGAGAGAATGTAGCAACCATGGCACGACAGTATGTCCGAAGCATTATATCATCCGTTCAAAGGGTTGCACTTGCTCTCTCCCCTTCTCGTCTCAGTTCTCATGGTGGTCTCCGGTCCCCACCTGGCACTCCTGAAGCACATACTCTTGCTCGGTGGATCTGTCACAGCTATAGGTCTGGTACTCTTAGTTTTGGGACTAGGCAGTAGGGTATCTTCCATATTGTAGTATATCTTTTATTCCTGATTAGGCAAATATGATTCTAAAATTTGTGGAGTATGATATGATATATTTTTTCCCCAGGTGTTATTTAGGGGCAGAGCTACTCAAACCTAGCAGTGAAGGAAGTGAATCTATTCTAAAAACCCTTTGGCACCACTCTGATGCAATTGTGTGCTGCTCATTGAAGGTTTTTACCTTACATAATATATCTACTTCTTTGTCAGATTTGACTTGCTATTGTATCATTAGCTAATTACTTGATAGGTCAATGATGTGAAGCACCAAGGGAGATTTAATATCTGCTCATTACAGTCATTCACTTTCTTGGTCTGAAAGGGGGAGCTCATGTTCCTGTCTCTTTTAGATGAACATTTAGCTTACCTATTTTATTCTCTGTTAATGGTTTCCTATTACCGATAATAATCTATTAAGCAGGGGGGGGGGTTCTAGCACTAATATATAGGTAGAGAAATGATACTTGATTCTCATGTTGAGGATAGTAGGAAACACAACATCAAGAAAATAGATGATCACAAGGAAACTGGTCATTGTCTGACATGGATACAGGGTTTCCCAATGATTTAGAGAACAATGACCTGGAAGAATCAACACAGTTTGAATGTCTGATACTGAATGGTGTTTATGGCTGTTTGAGAAAGTTTTAGGAAAGAACACTTTTGAGTTCTCTGCTAAAGTAGCCAAGTTGAAGGGGCAGTGAATTTTCCAAACAACCAAACGACCAGAAAGCTACTATGTTAAGATCGATCTAAAAAAGGGTGTACTTTTCTCAAACGTTTTTTTATTATTTCACATTCTCTTGACAACCATACATGCACAATCTTATTAGAGAGTAGTTGCTAATGGGGTTGTATTTTATACACTTGTTACTGTGATAAGGAAAATGAAGACAAAAAACCTTACGGATGATTTAAGTCTGTATGTTTTGTACATTTTAGAATTAAGTTGTCACATCTGCTTCATCCTTTTCTCCTCTTTTTTTTTTTTAATCTTTTTTATTGGGGGTGTTTGGAGTGATGGTACTGCATTTTCATCACTGGCTTATGATCTATGTTGACAGGGTATGGATTTTGATGAATGATATTTTAGTGCTGGTCTGTGCTGTCAAGGAAATGGACTGGTTCTGCCATGGAAAAAGGGCTAGGGGTGGCATAGGCTTAGACAAGGTCTTCTAGACACTTACGTGTTACGTGGCCATTTTGGTTGGGCGACCACCTAATCAATAGATATACAGAAACTCAATTCTTTTCTATTTTCCTGCTGTGTAACCATCATGTGATTATGTTGCATTATATTATGATAAGTGAAAAGAAAAACTAGTGGAAGTTAGACACACTCATTATTTTTTATCTGCTTGTCATAGAGATTTATTGTCTAAATGTGTTACTTTATAACAAACGTGATACTTGGGGATGTCAAAATGGATCAGAAGAGTTTATGCTGGAGTTCTTGGGTTTGATAATTTGCCAGCATATAGACATATCTCATGCATTTTGATGCCTCCTTAACTGACTATTGGGAGTAGAACGTATTTCTTTGGCATAATTCTGAGAACTAAGAAAATTGTAATAATGTGTTAGAGAGGTGATTGGAAGCAGTAGGCCAAAGTTGTGGTATATGGTACATGGGCAGCCATGTAGGCTACCTATGGCGTCATCACTTAAGGCTTTCGTAGGTATTTTGACAACTTTGGTGCTGGTATATTGGTCACTAGTATGTGTATGTCTGAGGGTGTATAGAAAAGCTTGTTTGCACAGGGACTTCAATATTTTATTAATTTTATTGTATTGAGTAATTTCAGGCTGTCAGCCTATTTGGACTCAGTTTTAACTTAGAATTCCAGACATGTCTTCGGTTAATAGGTACACCTTTCTGCTGATGGCAATGTGCCAATATGTGCTTAGTGACCTCCTAGTATTGGGTTCAATATGTAGCAAACAAGGACATGCCGAAATAGCATGGTTCGAGAACTCACGAGATCTCGATTTTTTTGAGAAACCGAGTCCAGTTCCAATATGATATTAAAAAGTACACTATCTCAGCGAGATCTCGAATCTCGGGTTGACCCAGAACTCGACCCATCTACCTCTTGTTTTACTTACGTATCTCGACAGAACTCAACATATCTCCGTCGAGTTCTGTCCAAAGCTCCCAACACTACTCTCTTCTTCCCCATTTGAAGCTCCTTCTTCAAAACTACAGCAACACTATGACATGGGAATTCTTTGTGGATTGTGTTGGGACTGAATACATTAACATATCACATTTTATGTAACATTTGTTTAAAGATTGATGTATTGTACACTTTACGTCTTTAGCATTTCTAATGCTTATTTAAGTTGTTACATTAATTGAATGTTTTGATTGCTTTCTATTACTAAATTATGTGTAGAGTAGGGTATTTTAGTACGTTGTCGCCTACCAACTTATGGTCCGAAATGAAACTCATATTTGGACTTTGTTTTTGCATAATCTGATAGTGCCATTGTGTTTAAATGGCCTAAAATAGGCTGAATACCAAATTTCAGACCCAAACTAGGTCTAAAACCCACCGAGTTGAGGCTTCGAGTCGAAAAAAAATAAAAATGCACCAACTCGGCGAGATCTCGACTCGACTTGGTTTTTCCAAGGGTTGAGTTGGTACCGATTTCCGAGTTTTAGTACCTTGCCAAATAGCTATGTCTTGATAATATAGTGTAAGAACCCTTTATGTTTGTCTTTGGAAATTTGGCATTTAAGAGAGGCCCAACTCCAAGAAGCTAAGGGCGTACCCAGTGCATGCCACTGCGGGGTCTGGGGAGGGTCATAATGTATGCAGCCTTACCCCCACTTCACGGAAAGGATTTTTTCTGACTCGAACCCATGACCGCTTGGTCACAATGGAGCAACCTTACCATTGTGCCAAGGTCCGCCCTTGCCCAACTACCAAGAAGCTATAGCATACAAATGCTTATTCTTAAAAATTTGATATGAGGTCTAAGACAACTCCCAGTGATAATTTGAATATTCTAACTCATGAATAATGATTGCTAAGAGCAGTGTATGTATACTATGAATTACCAAACCTGCAGTGTGATTCTCCAACGAACCGTTGACATATGATCCAAGAAGTTCTAGGGAAACTTCTTTGGTTTTGGAAAACTAGTAGTAGGGCCCAGCATTTTTTAATGGTTGAACCATGATATGAGAAATGAGCTCGATGCATTCTAACAAGAACAACAACAACAACAACTCAGCCATCTCCCAACCAAATGGGGTTGGCTACATGGATCCTTTAAAAACAAAGTAGGGAATACTGAGGTCCTCACAAAGGGAAAAGAAGGTAAGAGGAATGAAGAATAAAAAATGGAGAAATGAGATAAGAAAAGTGGGAAACGGAAAATGAAAAATGAAAGTAAGAGGAAAGAGGATTGCCCAGAAAATCAGGAAAATCTCAGCTACATGGTGCCTTATCCCAACTAAATGAGTTCGATGCATTCTCTCGCTCAAATCAATTATCTGTCACAAGGATTAGGGCATACCTAGGACATAATCCCATCCATTTTGTTTTGGCAGCACAAATCCTGTTCAGCTGCCCTTCCTATCTTGGGCCATATCTTCTGTCAAGTCCCATTAAGTGATTAGCACTCTTTCTAGGATTCATCTCCATAAAAAATGGGCAGAGTTTTTATGCCACGGTTGAACTAGAACTCTGTCTCTTGATTATCTGGGTTTGGGACTGGCAGTTCAAAATAGTCTATTAAATGATTATGATGCTTCAAAGATTAAGTTGTAGAATTATGTATCTGGATAGGTAGAAATTGACCACAAGCAGTTTACCCAATTATGGAGGTAAGTGTTAAGATTATTTTCAATTGGGAAATTATCAGCGCCACCCCCTAATGTTTACCTATATTTTAAGGCACACCCACTAACTACTATAATATCAACCGTTACCCATTTTTGAACGGTGTTAACATATGAAATTCCTTTGACCAATATACCCTTTACACTAAGACTTCAAACAAAGTCTTGGTTCTCTGTAAATACAATTTTAAGACCATTTTACCCTTCCAATTAAAACAAGTGAACCACTCCTTCCTCAATCGAATGAAATAACACACCGCCACCATTCAGCTCTGCAACCCCTTTGCAACCATCATTAAAGTGCTCTTCAACCGATGAAGCTCGCAACCATCATCGAAGTTGTAGATTTCACAGATCCGAAATGCTCTCAGGAATTTGACCAGATATCGAATTCTCACTGGAATCTCTCCCGTTAACAGATTATGTGAAAGAAACAACGATTGTAAGCCCTTCAACTCTGTAATACCCACTGGTATTTCACCTGAAAACCGATTGTCAGAGAGGTCAAGAAGTACTAGACCAGATTTTTCTGTTGTTGCTGCAATTTTACTCGGTAGAAGACCAGAGAAATCATTGGAACTCAGGTCCAGAACAAGTAGCTTCTCCGACAATATGAATCTCGGCGAAATGTCATATTTCAGGCTATTGAAGGAGAGATTGAGCACCTTTAAACCTTGCAGAGATGAAATGCAGGTGGGAATCCCTCCGACAATGGAGTTATTTGCGAGATTGAGGACTGTGAGCGAATCAACTGAAGTAGAGAAGCAAGGAATCCCTGAAACAAATGAAAAATAAAAGAGCTGAAATTGTATCTGGCGGAAGTCACCAGATCTGATTTGAACTTGGATATGGAACTCATGATAGAAGAGGATTCGGGAGGGGAGACTCTTAAGGTTTTAAGTTGCCTTCAAAGGGGCTTCCTTCTCTCCAAATCTCAGATCCAAAGGAACATGCACCAAGGAATTCAAACTCTCTGATTAGGTCTGCAAGTACCGCCGAGAAATAGGACTTGGAATGAAGCTTTAAGATTAAAAGAAATTAGGAAGAAGAAGGGCAAGAAATAAGGAGCAACGTAAAGGGAGTAAGAGAGAGAGGGAGAGACTGATAAAAACGAAACCTCGGTGGACAAGATTATTTTGGCCTCATCTCTCTAAATCTGTTCTGTTTCTATCACCAAAAAACCGAAAGGCCGAAAATGGAAACCGCCTCTGGGTTTCTGCCTTCCCTTGTTTTTTCTCAAACATAAAACAAAATTTCGTATAAATACCCAATAAAACTCCCTCTGATTTGAAAGTAAACCAAAAACCCTCTCAAAACCATCTCCCTTTCTTTATGTATGTATTATCTGTCTCCAGATTCATTCCAGAATACAAAATTTTTAGCACCCATCTTCTTCTTCTGTTCTACCCTCCTGCTGGTTTTTAGTTTGATTTCTTTGATCATTGGTCGTTGATTGATCACCACCAATGGAAACCAAGGTTGGTAACATCGATTTATGCAAACCTACCTTATAAACAGGGCCGAATCCACCCTCTCCGAGCTTGTGATCAGAGTGAAAATCTCTGGTTGCTGCAACTAGGGTTTCTAGAGAGAATTGATTCTGTTGCTCACAGGGTAAGAAATCGTTTAAAATTTTCTTTTGTCCCGGTTAAATCATGGGTTATTGACTCTGTTTGTGAAACCTTCTCCCTTCAGTGACTGATCTTGATCAATTTAATCGTGGGTGTTTCAACTACCTGTTTGATTGATGGGATCTCCCTTCTCTACCCAGTTAGGGGGGAAAAATTGAATGCTTCTGTGTTGAAATTCTGAACTTTAGCTGTTTAGAAAGTGGTCGGTTGATGCCGGGCTGCTTTATCACCGGAGTAGGTCTCTTCTTCAGAAGACGGTAGGTTGGAGTGGATTTTCCAAGGTTGTGGGTGAGTGTGAGGAAGAAGAAGGGTTTGTGGGTATTTTAATTGAAAGGGTAGATTAGGTACTTCACCCACTAAAAAGGGCAGAATTGTTTTTTAAAAATTATTAAATAGCTGACATCACCACTTAACAGTTCTTAACTAACGGTAGGGGGTCTGTGTGGAATTAGTTTGGTAAAGTAGGGGGTGGCACTGATATTATGGTAGTTTGGGTGTGCCTTAAAATATAGGCAAACGTCAGGGGGTGGCGCTGATAATTCCCCTTTTCAATTTATTGACGAACTTGATTTGTTACCTGATCCCAATGATTTCGTTAAGCATATAGAGCTGAGTTGGATATTTTCAAATATTCTTTTAATAGCATTTTTAATCCTCATGATCTTTGAAAGAATTTATTAAAATATTAAAAATAGAATTCTGGAACAGATTTTCTGTGTGACATAAACCCCTATATCCTCTCCTCCTGTTATAAAGCTCTTATTCTATATGTTTATAGTAATAATCTCTTTAGGACCAACTTATCCAAAAAAAAAAAAAAAAAAATCTCTTTGGGACCAGCTTCTATCTCTGCATCTGTTTGTCCTATTTGAATTTGGACTTTTATGATTGCTCATGGATATGCTGTTATATCTGATTTTCTTGTTATTTGAGGAGTGGAGTTATGACCTAATTGTATATTTATGCAGGCTTTGCCAGTTTTCACATTTGCAAATCAAGCAGGTCTTGATATGCTTGAGACAACCTTGGTCGCAGTGCAAGACATTACTCTTGAAAAGATATTTGATGATCATGGGAGAAAGACACTCTGCTCAGAGTTCCCACAGATAATGCAGCAGGTTCAGCTCTGGCCCTTTGATAAGCAATATCTAATTTCCCATATAAAAAAGAAAAAGAAACGGGGATGTAAATTTCAACAATTTTATGTTCCACAATATTGAATTAAGCACTTTAGTAGTTTAGTTAAATGCCTCCTGTGGTCTTAGGCTGTCTTTTGCCACCAAGAAAGCCAGGAACTGATGAGGTTTGCTTGGCTGAAAAGACAACACCGGAAAATCTACTAGAAAACCCAGAATCACAATGAAACAATACTTGAGAATATCGGGCTGAAATTAGACAGTGTTATGTCTCTCGATCCATTCATCCGATGGGGCTGAAACTTGGGTTAAATGGAGGTCCTAATGGGTAGGCTATGTGTCTAAAATATCAAGGCAAACCAACGGTTGAATTAGAAGATACAAGCAAGAACAGAATATAGGAACTAAGAAAAAATAGAATTAGTAACTTGAAGAAGAAGCCATAACTCATAATCTGCTGGTCAAATACATGTCAAATTCTTGTCGTAGGTAGTGAGGAAGGGAGAAAAGATAATATCAAAAATCAAAGCCCATCCAATGGCTGGATTGGGAGAAACAATATGACAAAGCCACTGTTAGAATACAGAAAAACAAGGGGTGAAACTAGTCGTTGAGGAGTCTTGATTCAAGTTTTTTGAAGTTTCGAATTAGTTGATGCAGAAGGGCTTTGCGGTGGACGTTTGCCTAGGGTTTGATGGTAATGGAGATTTGAATCGTGTGGGAATGGTTCTTTGGTTGGATGCGATTCAAAATTCTTGTCAAGAAGGAGTTCTTTTTGAATTTGGTGTCTTGATCGTGAAGGGCCAATCCTTGTTCGTGAAGAGTTCTTTGGTGGTGTGTCTAGATTGAAGCCATCGTTCCAGCCATCATTCTCCAAGATTTCTGGTTTTCTCAATTCCATTCCAAATTCATCATTACCCTATCATACCAGCCATCATTCTCCCATCATCCCTTACCATTACCATCGTTCCAGCCATCATTCTCCAAGATTGCTTTTCTCAATTCCATTCCTCATTCATCATTACCCCATCATACCAGCCATCATTTCTCACCATTATCTCAGGCATCATTACGACATCATATCTTATTCCATTGTCTCTGTAACGCCCCAAAACCCGAAAAAACGGATTTCGAGTCGTTAACTCAAATCAACCTGCTAATCCTCAAAGCAACACAATGAACACCTAAGATAAAATTTCATCTGAACAGTCATTAAATTTAAAGCCGAAATAAATATCCGAGTCCTCCAAAAGAGAAACATAACCAATGTTCCAAAACCAAATAAACTGAAATAGAATTAAAGTTCAACATAGACTATCCAACTCCAGGAACATAAGGTACTACTCTGAAGATAACACAAAAAAATTTCTCTTGGGCAAGCTCTTCCAAATCACTCCCACTCAAACCACTCTTCCCCAAGATTCTTTGGCTACATCTACGTCCTCATTTCAAGCTTGGCCAAAGCCCTCATCTGCAAAACATCATATTCTGCCTGAGTTTTGGAACTCAATAGGCTACTTTATAAAGAAAAGAAATGCTTGAGAAGATATGATATCAGTGGTACATGGACTAGCTGAGTAACAAAATGTAATGTATGCAAGTGCAAATTTTTACATCTATAAATTTTCAAAATACGATACTCCTTAATTACATTTCAAAAATCCAAATCAAATGACAACTATACTAATTTCCATATAGCCTGTCTATCAAAGGGGCAAAAGGCCAATGAAAGTTTCCCACGATAAAATATAACATCTCATTTCAAAGCAAGGAGATTACATGGGAAAATTTTCTTATATACTTATAGAGATGGGCAAAAATCACCAAAATAACTAGTGGTACAAGTATAGCCCACTAGACTATTTTATTAATACGGCACGACTACTAATGCCGGGTTCCTTACCCGTCATAAGGTGGTATAGGACTTGCAAAACAATTTAGTTTCAAAGGCAAAGGGCTTTCACCTCCCATACCGTCGTACGGGGTTTCTAGTGAGAAGCAACAAAAGGGACTCTACCGGTAGGACCATAATCCATCTTTTTGGGCAACCACCCCCAAGGACTAGTAAACTAGCCCCACTGTCGGCTCAAAGTATTCTCAAACATAATGGAATAAGCAATAGAGAATCTCATTAAAATAATCGCATAAGACTAGACTCCAAAACGGAATTTAAAACCCCATATTAGGGTATTAAATAGTTGCATGACATAAAATCAAAACAGGATTTTAAAACCCCATAACAGTATATGAAATTAAAACAGTATTTAAAAAAACACCATAACAGTATATGAAACTAATACAGTATTTCAAAACACCATAACAGTATATGGACTAAACCAGTATTTTAAAAGACACCATAGCAGTATGTGAAGTTAATACAGTATTTAAAAAAAAAAACACCATAACAGTATATGGACTAAACCAGTATTTTTTTTTAAGCATCATAACAGTATATGGAACCAAAACAGTATTTTTAAAACTCATAACAGTATATGGAACCAAAACAGTATTTTTTTTAAGCAAAAAAACAGCATAGCAGTCTTTAAAACAAAAATTTTTAAAATACATGAGATGAAGCCAAGACAAGGTATAAAAGCAATATTAAATAATTTCATAGGAATGAAGCTAGATCAGATTTTTAAAGACACCATAACGTACAGTTTTTTTTTTTTTTTTTTTCTTCCAGATTTGTATATAACTCTAACCCATTAAAACCCTTAGCCTATGAACACTGAACCCAAGCAAAACCAAGACAAGAACCTTAGTTTGGGATAGGGAACCTACCTCCAACCAAGCCAACGTCCTCACTCCTCTCTTCAGCCGTGATTCTTCTTAGCCCTTCTCTTCTCCTTTTCCAATCTTCTTTGGCTCCTCTTATGTTTGAAGTCTTCAGGCCAAGATGGGATGATAAAAGATTTATCCTCTGTAAATAAGACCCAAAATCCCATCAGAAATAGGGAAGGAAATCAGTCACGATCCTTCCCCCCTTCGTCTGTTTCCCTTTTTTTTTTCTTTCCTTTTCTTTTTTTTGTTCTTTTTTTGTTCTCCACGGTCCCTCAATGGATCAGCCAGCGACCCATTTGGCTCTCGGGTCAAGCCCAAGATTTGGGTTGCTACAGTCTCCCTCACCACAATCGTTTCCTCATGCACTTAATTACAATCCAACACCTTTACGTATTTTTTTTCTAGTCGGTGCAAGGCAGCAAAGAATAACTCTAGCCAAGGCAATGGCCATGGCCGATCCTCCTCCCAGGGAGGATCGTCCTCCTGATCCTGCCCCTTTCGTTGCGACATCTGGTAGTGGTGGAGTGCGGGCTTCCTTCGCCAGTGTTGTTTCCAAGTCTTATGCTTTCCAGCCGGCCTCTGTTGATATCAAAGATCCTGTTTCCCATCTCAGTTCTCCTGCTATTTTTTTCTCTAATGAGGAAATTTATCGTTCGGAAATCCCCTTTCAATTCTCCCTTATTGCATAATGCGCATATGACCGCCCAATGTTGTTTGACGTTGATGAAATATGAGAATGACTTGTATCTTATGGGACATAGGCCAGCTTTATTTATAATACGGAGGAGAACTTTCCAGAATATGAGTACAAGACATAAATACCCCTATGACATAGATATGACATAAATACCCTTGTACCCCATTTTACAACACTCCCCCCTCAAGTTGGTGCATAGATGTCACACATGCCCAACTTGCCAATAATAGGATGAAAGACCTTGGCACTAAGACCTTTTGTAAAGACATCAGCCAGTTGTTCGTTGCTAGGAACAAAAAAGCACACTGATGAGACCCGAATCCAGATTTTCCTTGATGAAGTGGCGATCTATTTCCACATGTGTTGTTCTGTCATGCTGAACTGGGTTGTGAGCAATGCTGATAGCTGATTTGCTGTCACAATGGAGTCGCATAGGAAGAGCAACAGGGACAGCCAAATCAGTGAGGAGACGCTGAAGGCAAAGAAGTTCGCAAACACCATGGGCCTGCCATTGCCTTGAATTCCGCTTCAGCACTAGACTTTGCAACAATCGATTGCTTCTTGCTCTGCCAGGTGACAAGGTTACCACCGACAAAAGTGCCATAACCAGAAGTAGACCTGTGGTCATTGAGAGATCCTACCCAATCCGCATCTGTATAAGCCTCAATGCGAAGATGATCATGAGGGGCAAATAGGATGCCACGGCCTGGAGCAGATTTGAAGTACCGGAGAATACGTAGCACAACATCCATGTGTGAAGAGTATGGGTCATGCATGTACTGGCTAACCAAGCTCACTGCATAAGCGATGTCAGGACGGGTATGGGAGAGATAAATTAAACGTCCGACTAATCGCTAATAATTGCCTTTGTCCACGGGATCACCTTCCTTGCTCACCAAATGGGAATTAATTTCAATAGGAGAGTCAGCTGGCTTGCATCCCAACATACCTGTCTCAGAGAGGAGATCAAGCACATACTTCCTTTGAGACAAGTAAATACCACTAGAGGACCTTGCAACTTCTATACCGAGAAAGTAGCGCAACTGGCCAAGATCCTTGATTTTAAATTCCTTGCCCAGGAAGCACTTGAGCCTAGAAATCTCATCAATATCGTCACCTGTGACGACTATATCATCCACATATACTATCAAAACTGCAATCTTTCCACCTGATTTTTTGATAAATAGCGTATGGTCAGCATTGCTTTGAGAATATCCTGCTGCAACCATAGCTTGATGAAATCTACCAAACCAAGCACGGGGTGATTGCTTCAGCCCATATAGTGTACGCTTTAGCTTGCACACTTTTCCTTGAGTTTGAGGACTCGAGAAACCAGGGGGAATATCCATATACACTTCTTCTTCCAACTCGCCATTGAGAAAGGCGTTCTTAACATCCAACTGTTGAAAATCCCAGCCCAAATTAGCAGCGCAGGACAAGATAACACGAATAGTGTTCATCTTGGCACCAGGTGCAAAAGTCTACTGATAGTTGATCCTGTATGGCTGAGTAAAGCCCTTCGCAACTAGCTTGACTTTATATCGGTCTACTGTACCATCAGCCCTGTGTTTGATCACAAAAACCCATTTGCATGCAACCGTCTTCTTCTGTGGGGGAAGACAAACCAGCTCCCATGTGCTATTTTTCTTCAGAGCCTACATCTCTTTAACCATGGCTGCCTACCACTGCGAATGAGCAATAGCTTCCTGCCAGTTCTGAGGAATAGATACAGAAGACAAAGAAAACACAAAACTATAAAAGGAAGGGAAAAGGGAGTCATATGAGACACTTTTAGCAATAAGATGCAAAGTACAAGACCTAGTGCCTTTACGAGTGGCAATAGGCAAATCAAGGGAAGGATCACGTTTAGAAGAGGGAAGAGAATTACCAGGATCAAGAACAGTAGGATCAGGTCCACCCGGATTAGGTTCAAGAGGTAGCGATTGGTTTGGTAATGTTGGAGCTGTAACACCAGTGTTCTGATTCTGCCCTTTGCGAGTATAGACACGCATTGCTGGTTGAGGCCGAACAACAATGGAAGGAGTCTCCCCCTGCACAGGAAGTTCGGCAGAAACAACAAAGGTGTCTGACATGAGAGGAGGCTGCCCATCTTCAATAGTAGATGTAAGCTCCCCCTGAAGATGAGGCACCGAATAATAGGGCTCAGTTTCATGAAAGACGACATCCAAGGTAACAAACCAACGCCGAGTGGGAGGATGATAACACCGGTATCCCTTTTGAGAGGTAGAATACCCCAAGAAAATACACCAAAGGCTACGAGGATCAAGCTTCCCATGAGGATGGTGGTCTCTAGCATAGCAAACACACCCAAAAATTTTTGGAGAGACAGAGAAAGCCGCAGAACCCTATAAAAGATCCTAGGGGCAGCGGAAACCAAGGACCTGAGAGGGCATGCGGTTGATTAAGAAGGCTGCAGTGACAACAGCATCACTCCAAAAATGTTTAGGGACATTCATCTGGAATAGTAAGGATCAAGCCACCTCCAACAAATGTTGATTTTTTCGTTTAGCCACACCATTTTGAGCCGGAGTGTCGACAACTAGTCTGGTAAAGTATATCCCATGTGAGAAAGGAAGGCCTGAAAGGAAGTGTCAAAGTATGCCCGAGCATTGTCACTCCGAAGAACCTTAATGGTGGCTCCAAACTGAGTCTGAACCATCTTGTGAAAGTGCTGAAAACAAGAGAAGGCCTCCCCCTTGGCACACATCAAATAAACCCAAGTAGTACAAGAACAACAGTCAATAAAAGTAATAAACCAGCGGTGCCTAGTGACAGAAACAACCCGAGACGAGGCCCGTCTCGGGTCTAGGAATAAGACCCTAGTTTGAGTCATATCAGCGGTTGTTTCTGTCACCGTCTTTTGTTCCATCAGTGGGTTGATAGGTTTATTCCTTGCTTTAATTCTTAGTCTAAACCCTGGTTCCATCAGGGATAAACTAGCGGTTTTAGAACTTAGGCTGGAACAAGGGTTTAGACTAAGAATTAAAGCAAGGGAATAAGATCGAGTCATATCGGTATAAAACTCGATCTTATTCCCTTGCTTTAATTCTTAGTCTAAACCCTAGTTACAGCCTAAGTTCTAAAACCCAAAACCCAGAGATCGATAGGTTAATTCTGCCCTAATTTTGCAGAATTTTCAAACCTATCCAAACCCTGTTATTTTTATACAATAATAACCCCGTAGACCTGCCCAACAAAACCATATAAACTCTATTGTCATTACCTCACCCTAACCCTAGTTTTACCCTACATTACCCCATCCTACTCCAATTGGCTAGCACTGTTAGAGATCCTGATCCACTGGTTTCTAGTGGGAGTTAATCCTATCTAGACTACTATTTAAAAAAAAAAAAAAAAAAAAAAAAAAAAAAAAAAAAAAAAAAAAAAAAAAAAAAAAAAAAAAAAAAAAAATGTCGTCCTAGATAGGATTAACTCCCACTAGAAACCAGTGGATCAGATCTCTAACAGTGCTGGCCGATTGGAGTAGGATTGGGAATTTAGGGTAAAACTAGGGTTAGGGTTAGATTTTGGTGGTAAGGTTTATATGGCTTTAATGGGCAGGTCTAGGGGGTTATTATGGTATAAGAATATCAGGGTTTGGATGAATTTGAAAATCCTGCAAAATTAGGGCAGAATTGCTCTATCGATCTTTGGGTTTTGGGTTTTAATGGTGTGTGGTGATGAGGGGCTTAGAGAAGGAATGAGAGGCTGAAACTTGGATCGAGTGTAGAGGGGGTTGATTAAGGAATTCGATGGAAATTTGGAGAGGATCAGGTGGCTGGAACTTGGTTGCTTGAAAACCAAGCTATGGTTTTAATGGAAAAATTGCAGGTTTACTGGTCGTTAGGGTTTAGTGGATGGAGGGGGTTATAGCTTAGGTCAAGTGAGGGGAATGCTGGACAGATTATGGAAGTTTGGGTTGGAGGATGAGAAGAAGAAGGATTGTTACAGGAAATTGTAAATAGGCAGCAGCTTGGTCGATTGAGAGAAACCTCCTGATCTTCACTATACATGGAGTCGCAGTAGTCCACCCACCCCTTCCACCTTGAGATCCACAAGGATGCAAGCACTCAGAGAGCAATCAGCAGCAGAGCAGCAAAGCTAAGAAGCAGAAATTTTTAATAATGAACTGTGGGGGAGCCTACCACGATTGTGCATATTTATTAATCAAGGCTTAAGCCAAATCCTACTTAGACTAGGACTCGTAATCCAAATCTGATTCCTAATTACTAAACAAATCAATAGACTTGTAATCCAAATCTGATTCCTAATTACAAAACAAAGCAATCCTCCTATTAGAAATCGTGAAGGGGTGGGGACTTAACAACTCAAAATAATTAAAAAGGTAAAAGACTAATTTGCCCCTAGACAATTAAAACACTTGAAATAAAACTAAGTATGGGAAAACGCTCCAACGAAAAAACAAAACAACAGCCAAATTCAAGGCTTCTTCTTCCTCCTAGTGCTTGGACCTGCATCAGCTCTCCCCGGCTTAGAAACATTCATCTCCGATGAATGGGTGAAGGCCATGTAGCGATCATACAACTCGGGATCAAGCTTCTTGAAGTCGTCTGCAAGGATCCAAGTACTGTCCTGGCGAGGGCGATCTTTCCATTTGACAAGGAAAGAATGGTACCCTGGGCCATGTCGAGTGGTCTTGTGCATATCATCTAGGACCTCCTTGATCACATCTTCAGTAGGTGGCTTGAGTTGGGGCAGCCTCAACATATGCTCCGAATCACCATCGTCTGAGTGATGTCCCATGTACAAGTAGAGATCAGCCACATTAAATACATTGCTTATGTCTATAGCAGCAGGCAACTCAGGAACATAAGCATTGGGTCCAATCCGTTTCAGCACCTTGTATGGACCCATCTTCTTTGGATGGAGCTTATTGTTGACACCAGGTTGGTGTCTCTCTGGATTCATCCTGACCATGACCATATCCCCAGGCTTGAATTCAACAAATCGGCGATGCTTATCAGCACTAGCTTTGTAATGATCAGTACTGAGTGCTATCTTCCTTCGAACATCAGCGTGCACCTCGGTGATGTGGCGGAGGAACTCATCTGCTTCCACACTTACCCTAGCTTGAGTGGGTAAAGGGATAAGATCAATGGGACGCTTGGGTTGTATGTCACACCCCGGCCCGGTTAGTGAGGGCAAGGTGTGACCGAATGCCAATTGGCATTCAATTGATCCCCCAGGATCAATTAGTGCAGTACTCCATATCACAGTTCATAAAAACAATAAATCATTGCAGCGGAAAAGAATAAACAGTAATAATAACAATAATAATAAAGGAATTAGATGATAACTGAGTATTTATATTAAGCGAAACCTGTGATACAATATATAGTTCTCAAAAAGCACCACAAGTACAAAAGTAGAACAGTAACTACATATTATATTTCGCAAAAAGTTTATAAACACAAAAAGATTAGCCTGCTCCATCAGGCCAGATCAAGTAAACGCATATGCCTCGCATTCGCAGAAAGCTTCATGAACTTCAAACTTTTGCACCGCACGGTCTTCCTCGGTGTGGAAGTCAGAAGCAGTAATATCAACATCATCTGGTTTCTCAAAACCAGCAGCACTATCTGAAAAAGAAGAGGTACCACAGGGTTGAGTTCCACTGAGCCCAGCAAGGGAAACATGCAAACACAAGCGTATAGTCCATGATGCGTGACCTATATCTAAGAATGCTACTAACATCAATGTCTAGGTCTCATGAGGTATAAATGCTACTGTAGTAGGTATGATATTCCCAGTCACAGAATGAACTCATTGATCTTCCTAAGAATACCACTCTACTACGGTGGGGACCCGCTAGTTCCGGAATATACACATCAGACCCCGACGAACCCCCAGTGATAACCCTACTGTTGTTCCCATTCCGGTATGTACTCATCAGACCTGGGATAGTGAATGACATTCCTGTATTAACCCTTCAGACCTGCCACGAGTTATCCAACACCTTTACCCCTGTTGGCAAGGGTTGTAGCATTTGGGTTAATGATAGCCTAACCAGATGCATTTCTAAACATGATGTCATATGAGGCAGCGATAGATAGTAATTTAGAAGTCCAACATCATTTCTCAACACATCACAATAGATCATAGTAAATGTAGGCAAATGCAAAAAGGAGATGACACCTATAACATGCATACTTCTAATGCAAAGCAAAAGCTATAAAATCACATGAATATACTACTAGGATGATGGATGTAAGTGGCAGCCAACATAAATAATAATTAAATAAGAAACATTCCAAAGAAATCAGAATTCCCTTACCTGTACTGGAGATTATCCCTAGACAAATAAAGCTCCAATACACACAAATTACCCCGCCACTTGATGATTATTAGTCCCTAAATAACCAATATATAACAAATGTTAGCCTGTTAGGTCTAATATAGTCCTAGGTAAAAGCCTAAGGTACCCAAGAACCCAAACCAAGCCAAAAGGTAGAACCGGATTCAGAACTGGCTGAATCCGGTTCACTTTCCAATGACTGTTTTAGGATCCAAAATCCATAGATCATTCAATTATGGGGTTACCTTCCCAAAATTAGTTTAGGGCTTTGATAGATTACAACAATTGGAAGATTTTGACCCATTTGCATGTAGGATCAAATTAGGGTTTCAAATAAAATTTTAATAAATATAAATTCTGCAAATTTTTGAGAAAATGGCTGAAATGAAAGAAGGAGATAAGGGATTGGTATTACAGCCTGATTTTAGTAACCTATTAAGCTATATCTAAGTCTTAAATGAGGATTTTATCAAAAGCCGTCTAAACTATTAGGTCTAGGCTGAATTAGGTCTTAATTCTAAGAAGAAATCAGCATGACATATAGAGAAAAGGTTGAGAAATTGGGGATTTGGGGTTGAAGGTTGTTCCTAGGACAATAGATTGGTTAATTAGGTCTTCAATTTAGGGTTTTGAACAACCCAATCTAGGTTCATCCATTAGAAAAAAGAGAGTAATTTGGGAAAAACAGGTTCAGGTTTAGAGGTTTTACCTGAATTGAGAGGATTCTTGATGATGGCAGCCCCAATTTCCAATTCCAATGGAATCTCAAGGTTGGAAGAGAGTAATCCCAGCTTTCCTTCTCTTTTCCTTAGTTTTCTTCTAAGCTCCCAAGGCTGGAATTGATTCTATTTGGTGTAAAAATGAAATCCTAAGCTAAGGATTTCTTATATATAAAGTGTACTAAGGGCTGTTTGTTACTTATTAATTAAAATAAGTTTTTAAAAATGTAATTTCCTAAACTGTTTTTAAAGTAATTTAATTACTTAATTCAAGTTTTTAAGTTACTTAGGATTTTTAAAGATCATGGAAGTGGGCCCGGGTATGTTGGCACCTAAGCAATCTAGATCTACAAAGGGGTGTGGGTCCCACTAGGTGAAAATTACTATTCTGCCCCTAGTACAGTGATTAAACAAGAATAGTATATAAATATATATACATAGAATGGAATTCTTACCTATATACCGGCCTAGTATATAATGAGGTTCCGCATATGCTCAACCCAGCATGTCTGGCATAAGAAATTGATATGCTGGAATCCGGCAGGATTTTCAGACTCAAGGATAGCTGGCTGTCCTGGCTCCTCGGAATCCTCCATAGGTGTGTCAAAGAATTGCTCTGAATCCACCACCGACGCAGCCCACAACATAGAGGCAAGCATAGACACAGACCCAGAACCTGTAATCACACAAGTTCGAAAAAGTTCAAATTAGAGGTGGGTTTCACACTCCCCCAACCTTATAATAAATTCCGTCCTTGAAATTTGACATACCTGGTAAGTTAAAAAGATAAGGATATCTTTCTCGCATCACGTCTTCCCGCTCCCAAGATGCCTCACCAGGAGAGTGATTACTCCATTTGACTTTAACAAAAGAGATGGTACGGTTCCTCAGATTATGTTCTTTCCTATCAAGGATTTCTTCTGGTACCTCCTTATATGTCAAATCAGCAACTAGCTCAGCAGGTTGCTGCGGTAAGAGGTGCGTAGAATCTGGTATATATTGCCTCAACACAGAGACATGGAAGACATCATGTACACCTGCAAGTGATGGAGGTAGTACTAGCTTGTAGGCCACTGCTCCAGCTCTGGCTAGGATCTCGAAAGGATTAATGTACCTTGGATTGAGCTTCCCTCTTTTACCAAAGCGTACCACTCCTTTGGTTAGAGATACTTTCAGGAAAGCCTTCTCTCCAACATTGAACTGTAAGTGCTGTCTTCTCTTATCAGCATAGCTTTTCTGTTGAGACCTTAGTTAGTAAGTTCGGAAACGGCAATTGAACGGGAACGGATACGTACGGCAATTAAACGGACTAGACGGTAATAATACTTTTTAAAAATCCGGCTTCATAAAACGCATACGGTAATAATACGATACGCGTTTAATACGTGTTTAATATGGCATAGATGGCAATAATACTTTTAAAAAAAGGGGCATATATTCATTATATAACATGCATTCACCACCTAATTAATAGTTAAAGTTGACTAGTTGGTCACAAGCACAGGAAAATTACCAAAAACAAAGGGATTCGGTGAATAAGCTTACCTGGTGAGCAATTCAGAGATGGGGTGACTCGAGAGGATGGCGGAGCGATCGATCACCATTGGCAATGCGTTGGATCTCATGGGTGATGACTGGTGTCTTTGATTTTAAGGTTTACCAGTGCATTTTCGGTCAAGATCGAAGCCAAAACCTTCTCTTCGATGGGCGTTCTTGGGTGGCAGCGGCAGTAGCGTAGGCAGAGAAGTCACGGTAATGGAGATGTGGAGGATGATTGGAGATGGAGGGGGGCTGCCGCTGCTGTTTGCCTTCTAGGGTTGGACTTTGGAGTGAAATCACAAATCGCAAAAGAAGGGAAAGTGAAATCGTGAAAAAATTCTAATCTTTTGGGTTTTTTTTATTTTTATTTTAAACGTTAGGGTAAAACTTAAAAAGGATAAAACGTATAATACCCGAATTATACGAGTATAATACTCGATCGGTTAAAAAACGCTTTTTTTTATTTTATAAAAATACGATAAAGTGCGGGGACGGGAGTATTATTCGTTCAAAAGTTCGGGTACGCGTATAATACGCGTACTTACTAACAAAGGTCGAGACTGGGCAACCCTGATCTTTTCTTTAATAAGATCAACTTTCTCACAAGTAGATTGAACCAGTTCTGGACCCAGAATGCGTCGCTCACCAACTTCATCCCAATACAATGGGGTGCGACAAGTTCTCCCATACAATGCCTTGAAAGGAGTCATTTCAATAGATGCTTGGTAGCTATTATTATAAGCAAACTCAACCAGGGATAGATGCTCACCCCAGCTGCCACTCATCTCTAGTGCATATGCCCTAAGCATGTCTTCCAAGGTCTGAATTGTTCTTTTTGATTGACCATCTGTTTCAGGGTGATGTGCTAAGCTATGGTTCAACTTGATACCCATTGCACTTTGCTGAGTCTTCCAAAATTTTGATGTAAATCTGGAATCCCTGTCTGACACAATATCTACTGGCACTCCATGTAGTCGAACAATGTTATCAACATACAGCTTTGCCAACTTATCCACAGAATAAGTGATCTTCATAGGAATGAAATGGGCTGTTTTTGTTAGCCTGTCTACAACCACCCAGATGGTATCCATACCCTTCCTAGTGTTAGGGAGGCCTGTGACAAAGTCCATTGTAATCTGTTCCCATTTTCATTCCGGTATAGACAAAGGCTGTAGCAATCCACCAGGTCGATGTCTAATAGCCTTTACTTGTTGGCAGGTCAAACACTTGGAAACAGAAGCTGCTACATTATTCTTCATTCCATACCACCACAAGTATTGCTTCAAGTCCTTGTACATTTTAGTACTCCCTGGATGTATAGACACCAAAGACTGGTGTGCTTCTTTCAACACCAAATCTTTCAGCTCATTAACGGCAGGCACACACAATCTGCCTCTGAACATAAGGACACTACTTGGAGTTAAAGTAAAGTCCAAGTCTCTCTGTCTACCTTCCTTGATCTCTTCCATTATCCTTTGAAATTCTTCATCAGAAGATTGGGCTGAAATGATCTGTGCTCTAAGTGAAGGTTCCACAGTTAATGCAGCTAGACCCTTAGTGGTATTTCCCCTCACAAAGGTCATGTCCAGATCCTTGAACTCTTTCACTAGATGCTTGTTCAAGTGTATCATTTCTGTTGACCAGTCTGGTAATTTTCTGCTCAGAGCATCAGCCACTACATTGGCTTTGCCTGGATGGTAGAGGATTTCACATTCATAGTCCTTTACAAGTTCTAACCATCTTCTCTGTCTCATGTTCAATTCCTTCTGAGTGAAGAAATATTTAAGACTCTTATGATCTGTGTAAATCTCTATCTTCTCTCCATAGAGGTAATGCCTCCATATCTTCAAAGCAAAGACCACTGCGGCCAATTCTAGATCATGTGTAGGATAATTCTTCTCGTACTCCTTCAGTTGTCGAGAAGCATATGAGACAACCTTCCCATGTTGCATCCAAGGTTCTAAGACTCGGGTCTCGGTGGCATCTCGGCCAAGCCAGAAACCGAGTCGAGCCGAGATCTCGGCGAGTTGGTGCAAATTTTTTTTTTTTTTACTCGGACCCCCAACTCGGTGGGTTTTACACATATTTTGGGTCTGAAACTTGGTATCCAGCCTATTTCAGGCCATTTAAACACAATGGCATGCCCAGATTTGCTAAAAAACAAGTCCAAATATGAGTTTTACTTTGGACCATAGGTTGGTAGGCGACGAGTCGTACTAAAAGTCTAAAACAACCTACTCTACATATAATTTAGTAAAACTTAGCAAATTAGCAATCAAAACATTCTAATTAGTACATATCAATCAAAACATTCAAATAAAAAGTACATTACATCAATGTTCACTGAATTTGTTACATAAAATATGATTGAGCAATTAATTCATCCCCATATTGATCCACAAAGAATTCCTATGTCATAGAATTGCTGTAGTGTTCCACATAGTGTGACACAGCTGCCATATAAGTCTTCTGATTAACATATGCCAATCTCCCTATCTTAGGGTACATGGGAGGCTGTTGGTATGAGCTGTAAGATCCACTGCTACTGTCATATTGAGTTTGAGGCATGTATGGTTGGTTTGGGATTGGGAATATGTACCCAAAACCTGACCCAGAGCTTTGACTGTCATACTCAGCTACTGACTGCCCAGACTGACCATAGGCACTATAATCAGAACCGGTGCTCTCCTGGCCATAGTCATAGCTATGATGATGCTGAGATGATTGCCATGACTGACGCTCACTAGTAGTATCTATACTCATGCTTCCGAAACTTGCAAGCATGGTGTTCATACTGCTGTCATCATCCTGAGCATCTGACTGATGTGAGTGTTTGAGACCCTTCTTTCTGTTGTATGTTTTAGGGTGGCCACCATGGTCTTGATCTTGAGTGGCATGCGTAAACTGAGACTCACCGGTGAAACGCACAGGGTCCCCCTGCGTTCCCACCTCATACTAGTACTGCTCCCCTCATGACGATCATTATAATAACTGCCACTCTGCATGCCACCACCACCACCACCACCACCACCACCATCACCACCACCATCACCATCACCATCACCACTGTCATCACCACCACCATCATCATCATCAGCAAGAAGTCCTACAGCAGGCTCAAAAGGTTTCGGTGACTTTGCATGTGCACGCCCCTCTTGCGACGACATATACTCATCAACATCAATGCCGGTTACAGATGCAATGGTGGGGTCAGGCCAAACCCCAGGCTGATCCGTATCAGGTGTACCACGATCCCTCACCTACTGGAATAGGGGATCCTCATCGTCATCACAGTCCTCTTGGAAAATGTTGGACAGTTCAATGGGTTCTTTATCATTGGACTCAATTCCTTCACGTATGTGCCTCATCCTTAATCTCATATTGTAGTGCACATACACAAGTTGCTCCAGTCGTTCGCTACTCAACCTGTTCCGCCTCTTTGAATATATCAATGAGAATGTACTCCAGTTGCGCTCACATCCGGAGGATGAAAAAGTTTGTGAGAGCACTCTCACTGCTACCTTCCTCAGGTTGGGTAAACTTGTACCATAAAGCACCCACCAGTCGGCTGCATCACAAATATAGAATAGTAAGAATATGTACATTCTAAAGAGATAAAATTATAATTCATAAATGTAATATCATGCCACCTACCAGGGTCTGACTTTTGTCAACCCTCCACTGCAGCTTGTCGACCGAAACTTGTTGAGGCCTCTTTGAAGTATTTGATCTATTTTCAATTTGAGGCATTAGTATTTCTTATTTAATAATTACATTCATAAACTAACTACCAAAGTACCAAAGTCCCATACTCTCACCTCATCATTGCAAGCAGATTGTGTCTTTGGATTGAGCTCTAACTTCTCAGTAATAGCTTGAACTGCCTCTAACAATTCTATGTCTTGCCCAAGATCATGGGAGTAGTGATACTTTGGATTCAAATAGTATGCTGGTAAAGTAGACACCACAAATATGATTTGTTAGTGACTTAATGCCTTTGGGTTTTGAATATGTAAATGTAAAAGAGTTATAACATTTAAAGTGTAAAGTATGTTGAACTCACCAGCTTTATGCAATGGATGACTCAAGTGCTTCTCCCACCGCTCATCAATGATGTTAGTGTAGGACTTTGCACTTCAAGGTATAGCAGATTAGTAGCTCTAACCATTTCCTTCATTTTTTGGATGGCAACATAAATGTGGGTCAAGGTAGGTTTCTTCTCTGTATCAACCATCCTCAGTACTACTACCATTGGCTCTAATATGACAACCACTTTCCCCAAGTCCTTCCAAAATCCATCACTTGCAATAGTCTGTTGTGCTGCCTTTGCATCTTCTGACTTAGAACCTTGTCAACCAAACCATTGTTCACTTGCAAACATAGATCTCAGACCTATCGCCTTAGTCTGAAAGCTCTTCATTGCAATGTAATTGGTGGCAAATCGAGTGACACCAGGCCTCACTAAATCTTCATTGCATTTCTCCCTCAACAAGGCTAAAGCATAAGAATGGTTGTACGCAAAAGTTATCACTTGTCTTACCCTATTTACCACACCCGCCACCAAAGTCTTTTTCCCCATGTCCTTTAGCATTAAATCAATACAATAGGCTGCATATGGGGTCCAAAAGAGCCGGATCCTCTTAGTCTTCTTATTCATCAACTTCTCTCCAGCCTTTTTAAAGTTGGAACCGTTATCCGTCACAATTGGATAACGTTCCTTGGTCCTACCTCCTCCACCACTTGCTTCAACTCCTTATACAAGTATGATGCATCTTTTACATTATTTGATGCATCGATAGACTTCAAGAATACAGTCTTTCCGTTGCAACTCACTATGAAATTTATGATGGATAGTCTAGTAGGTCCAGTCCATCCATCAACCATAAGAGTAACCCTATATGTCTCCCACGTTGGCTTCAAACTATCAATGTAATCTTTCAGCTCCTGTACCTCCTGAGGCAAATATACATTGTATAATTCATGTGGAGAAGGTCCCTTCCATCCTGCACCAGCCCTCCCTGCAGCATCAAGGAATGCATTATAGTATGTTCCTTGTGCTACATTGGCTGGAATGCCATGGTAAAGCATGAACTTGCTGAAGGCTTTTCGTGCTTCCTCTTGTTTACCACCAAATATTTGTGGGATGGTTGGCTGGTAGGCATCTTGTTATCTAAAAGTTGTGAGATCTTGCTAAAAAATGGGTTCTGGAGCTTGTACTCGTGGTCGGGTTGGGGGTCGTGGTATATTTCTTGTCCCAGTGCTTTTCCTCCTCTCATCTTCTTGCACTAGTGCAGCTGAGCCAGATCCACCAGCTCTTCTTGCTTGCTCATATGCTCTTATATTATCAAAATAAAAACTTTGTTTACTCTCAGCCAAAGTCTGCTGGTAAATTCTCCATTCAGCCTCTGATTGAAACTCACCAGGTGGAGGTCCAATGTCAGTATCATCTCCGCCACGGACCTCTACACCAGTCCTCTCTAGTACTGCCTCATCAAACTCTTTTTGCATTCTTTCCCTCTCAGCTTTCTTTAATCTTCCTCCTTTCAAGTATTGTACCATTGCCACTTTCACTTGGATAGGAACATTTGGGCATGATGAAACATCCTTGCCTGTACCAGACAAGTGTTGCTTTAACCTAGTGGCTCCTCTAGATAGCAACTTCCCACAATAATTGCATTTGGACTTCTTTTTGTCCGCGGACATGGGGACTCCATATTGCCATGCTATATCAGACATTGTGTACAAAATGTCTTATATTTTACACTGTTACATAAAAAAATATGTATTAATAACCATGGATCACTTAAAGTAAGGTATTCAAGACTTAAAGTAGGCTATTCATAACTCTTAAACGTAATGTCAAGCTACTAGAACTATGAAATAACTATCTCTTATTTATCCCCTAACCTTAGTATTTATTTCTTAATTAAAAATAATATTTTGAATTTTTTTTAAAAATATTTATACCTTAAAGTATAAGAAAAATATAATGTAATGATGTATTTGACACCATTTGAAGTTGAATATTATGTACATATGTTGTACATAATTTTCCATAAGCAATAAGTATTTTTCCTTAATATTATATATATATTTTTAATTTTTATAATATATTTTATTAAATCTAAAAAATAAAATAATTTTTTTAATGGGTGAAAATAAAAAATTAATCCATGGGGCTGTAGAGCATCCCAAGTAGTTTAACATATATGAAAATCATTTTCAAACAATCACTATTCATCCTAGTTTTTTCATTTTCTTTTTTAAAATAAATCATTTATTTTTCCAGAAATTATAATAAAAAATTTAATAACTAAAAAATAAACCCGACTCCATCAAGTGATAGATCGGGCAAAGATGTTTAACCTATATTAAAACCACATGAATCTAACAAGGATTACACAATTTTTTTTGAAAAAAATAGATTTGGGGAAATATTAGAAAATACCTTTGAAATCCTACAAATAGGTGATGATTCTTGGACTGTTGGAGTTGAATCTTCACTTTGGCACTTGAATCTCACTTCAAACAACGCATTCTAGCCAAGAATTGAAAGAAAGAGGAAGAAATTTGAGGGAGAGAGCTGTTTTCCCCTTTGTTTAGAGAGTATGGACAGAATTATCGAGATTTCCGAGTTCTGTCCATTGGCTCTATTTTAATAAAATGGGCACATGGGTCAAAATGGGCACTTAAAATGGGTAAAATCCATGTATGACCCGATATCGGCGAGATATTGAGCTTTTTCAACTAAAAAAATGCAAAAAAACTGCAACGAGACATCACTGAGATCTCGGCCGAGAAAATGTAGTTTTAGGAAGCGTATGGCATCTCGTCTCGGGATCTCATGAAACCGAGAAACTCGGCGAGATCTCACCGAGATCTCGCGAGTTCTCGAACCATGGTTGCATCAATACACATCCAAGTCCTACTTTGGAAGCATCAGTGTACACAACCATCCTTCAGTGCCTTCTGGAACAATCAGAACAGGGGCTGTTACTAGCTTTTGTTTCAGCTCTTGAAAGCTTTTCTCACAAGCCTCAGACCACTCATACTTGGCACCTTTCTTTGTCAACTGAGTCATAGGCACTGCTATCTTAGAAAAGTTTTCTATGAACTTTCTCTAATAGCCAGCTAATCCCAGGAAACTCTTTATTTCTATCACTGATTTGGGTGTCTCCCATTTCACAATTGCTTCAATCTTAGTAGGATCTACTTCAATTCCCTTTGCTGAAACAATATGGCCCAGAAACCCAATTTGTGGTAGCCAAAATTCACATTTGCTGAATTTGGCATACAACTGCTTCTCCTTTAGTCTTTGCATTACAAATCTCAAGTGTTCAGCATGTTCTTCTTCATTCTTGGAGTAAACCAAGATGTCATCTATGAATGCAATCACAAATTTATCCAAGACATCATGGAAAACCCGATTCATTAGCTCCATAAAAGCTGCCGGTGCATTAGTAAGGCCAAAAGGCATCACTAATATAAGAACTCATAATGCCCATATCGAGTTCGAAAGGTTGTTTTATTGATATCACCTTCCCTGACTCGAAGTTGATGGTATCTAGATCTGAGATCAATCTTTGAAAACACCCTTGCACCTTGTAGTTGATCGAAAAGGTCATCAATCCTTGGCAAAGGATACCTATTCTTTGTTGTCAACTTATTCAGTTCCCGGTAATCTGTGCACATGCGCATACTCCCATCTTTCTTCTTCACAAATAATACTGGTGCACCACAAGGTGAGACACTTGGCCTGACAAACCCCTTTTTTAGTAAGTCTTGCAGCTGAGCTTGCAATTCCTTCAACTCACTTGGCGCCATTCTGTATGGTGCCTTGGACAATGGTGCTGTTCCAGGAAGCAAATCGACCATAAACTCAGTCTCCCTTGGTGAAGGTGGACTTGTCAAATCATCAGGGAACACATCAGGAAACTCCCTTACAATAGGTATTTCCGACATAGGCCTAACCTTAGTCTCTGTATCTATCACTGAGACAAGGTATCCCTGGCAACCTTTGCTAAGCAATTTCTTCATCTGAAGTACTGAAATAACTGTCTTCACTGACTTTTTCTTCTTGTCTCCCACAAATATAAACCCTTGTTCTCCCTTAGGCTGGAAAACTATCTTCTTCTCCACACAAATCACATTTGCTTTGTATGCTGCCAACCAATCCATACTCAATATGACATCAAAGTCAGTCATATCAAGTTGGATTAGGTGTGCTATCATTTCTCAGGCAGCAATCCTTACAGGACATGGTTTATACACTGTGTCTAATTCTATTGTCAATCCTGTGGGTGTGCTAACCGCCAAACCACTTGCTAGACTCTTGGGTGTAATTCCCATTCTCTTCGTAAAAGACGGAGACACAAAGGAGTGCATGGCTCCGGTATCAAACAGTGTATATGCTGGTGATGCACAGACAAGAATGGTACCTATTCGACAGAGACTTGATGAATGCATGTGTATGTCACCAAACAATGAACATAAGGAAAAAAAAAATATATGTAGTGTTTATACCTGTAACTACAGTCTGACTTGCCTCAGCTTCCCCAGTGGAGACAGAATAAACTCGACCTTTAGGCTGGTTGCCTTGTTGTTAACGGGGTAGTGGAGGTCTCCGATTGGTACAGGTCCTTGAATAGTAGCCTGTTTGACCACAATTATAGCACTTGGCTTCCTGGCTGGCTACATTTGTCTGAGCTTCTATAGCCTTGATGTTAGGATTTGCATACATTGGCTTAGGAGCTGATGACTCTATAGCCCCTGTTTGAAGTTGAGAAGAGGCTGAGCTGTAGTAAACTGGCTTAGGAAATTTATTGTATTCCCTGTCTGCAAAAGGTACTGATCTCTTGTTAGACCCCATATTAGTCAGATAGGTGTCTCTCTGTTTGTCTTCAATCCTCTTAGCCATTTGTACAACTTCTGAGTAACCCTGAGCCTTATATGTAATCATTACTGTGGCAAGGGATGGCCTCAATCCATCTTCAAACTTTTGTGCTTTAGCCTTATCAGTGTTCAAGTGGGGAGGGGCGAAGAAAAAAGAGTTCTTCGAACTTCTGTTGATATTCTAACACTGATCTGGGGCCTTGAATTAACTCCATGAGTTCAATTTTCTTCTTCTTTCTCACACAAGTAGGGAAATAGTTGCCAAAGAAGGCTTCCTTGAAGATTTCCCATGTTAGAACAGTGTGGGCAGCAGCCAAAATAGGCTTAGTGATCTGCCACCAGACTTTTGCTTTTTGCTGTAGCTTATTTCTTACACAAGAAATTTTTTGTTCTTCATTATAGCCTAAGAACTTAAAGGCTTTCTCCATTTCTTTAATCCATTTAATTGGTAGAAGGGAATCCTTAGAGATTTTAGCAAAAGTAAGGGGCTGGATCTTTAAGAATCTTTCCATTAAGCGGCCAGTGGCATCATTTGCGGGGGCATCAGGAACAGGATGACCCATTGGTGGAACACGAGTTGCAGGGGCAGCTTTTCAGTCGACTCGATAGCTTGGAGAGGGCCGTACACCAGGGTTTCCCTTAGTTGAGCGGGCGAGTGGGTGCAGTGGAGGCTCAGTTGTCAGAGTAGAGATCACACTTTTCGGGGCAGGCACCACTACCACCACCACAGCCATGATCTGATGACTTTCATCCTTAGCCTAGTTTAGCTTTTTGCTTTCTTTCTTTGTAAGGACCATGTCCTCTATTCTGTATTTAGCTAACCTAATGTAACTCAACCAGCATTCCTTGCTGAAATTTTGTATCAAACTACTTGATTTTATATATATATATATATATATATGAAGTTTTTTTTTTTTGTAATTTCTTGTCATTTGTGTTTTACAATCAAGTTCCTTTTAGTTTGAAGCTTTTAATTCAACATTAGGTAGACTCACCTTCGGGTTAATGAGTCTAAGATGCTGTTGTGTTATAATTTAGGCTGTAAACAGGAGTGGAGCACCGTTTGCTCTAATACCACTAAAATGTCACACCCTGGCCCGGTTAGTAAGGGCAAGGTGTGACCAAATGCCAATTGGCATTCAATCGATCCCCCAGGATCAATTAGTGCAATACTCCCTATCACAGTTCATAAACACAATAAATCATTGCAGCGGAAGAGAATAAACAGTAATAATAACAATAATAATAAAGGAATTAGATGATAACTGAGTATTTATATTAAGTGAAACCTGTGATACAATGTATAGTTCAAAAAAGGCACCACAAGTACAAAAGTAGAACAATAACTACATATTATATTTCGCAAAAAGTTTATAAACACAAAAAGATTAGCCTGCTCTATCAGGCCAGATCAAGTAAACGCGCATGCATCGCATCCACAGAAAGCTTCATGAACTTTAAACTTCTGCACCGCACGCTCTTCCTCGGTGTGGAAGTTAGAAGCAGTAATATCAACATCATCTGGTTTCTCAAAACCAGTAGTACTATCTGAAAAAGAAGAGGTACCACAGGGGTGAGCTCCACTGAGCCCAGCAAGGGAAACATGCAAACACAAGCATATAGTCCATGATGCATGACCTATATCTAAGAATGCTATTAACATCAATGTCTAGGTCTCATGAGGTATAAATGCTACTGTAGTAGGTATGATATTCCCAGTCACGGAATGAATTCATCGGTCTTCCTAAGAATACCACTCTACTACGGTGGGGACCCGCCAGTTCCGGAATATACACATCAGACCCCGACGAACCCCCAGTGATAACCCTACTGTTGTTCCCATTCCGGTATGTACTCATCAGACCTGGGACACTGAATGACATTCCGGTATTAATCCTTCAGACCTGCCACGGGTTATCCAACACCTTTACCCCTGTTGGCAAGGGTCGTAGCATTTGGGTTAATGATAGCCTAACCAGATGCATTTCTAAACATGATGTCATATGAGACAGCGATAGATAGTAATTTAGAAGTCCAACATCATTTCTCAACGCATCACAATAGATCATAGTAAAAGTATGCAAATGCAAAAATGAGATGACACCTATAACATGCATACTTCTAATGCAAAGCAAAAGCTATAAAATCACATGAATATACTACTAGGATGATGGATGTAAGTGGCAGCCAACATAAATAATAATTAAATAAGAAACATTCCAAAGAAAGTCAGAATTCCCTTGCTTATACTGGAGATTATCCCTAGACAAATGAAGCTCCAATACACACAAATTACCCCACCACTTGATGATTATGAGTCCCTAAATAACCAATATATAACAAATATTAGGTTTAATATAGTCCTAGGTAAAAGCCTAAGGTACCCAAGAACCCAAACCAAGCCAAAAGGTAGAACCGGATTCAGAACTGGCTGAATCCGGTTCACTTTGTTACTCAGGTGTGTGAATCCGGTTCACTTTGCAGTGACTATTTTGGGATCCAAAATCCATAGATCATTCAATTATGGGGTTACCTTCCCAAAATTAGTTTAGGGCTTTGATAGATTACAACAGTTGGAAGATTTTGACCCATTTGCATGTAGGATCAAATTAGGGTTTCAAATAAAATTTTAATAAATATAAATTCTGCAAATTTTTGAGAAAATGGCTGAAATGAAAGAAGGAGATAAGGGATTGGTATTACAGCCTGATTTTAGTAACCTATTAAGCTATATCTAAGTCTTAAATGAGGATTTTATCAAAAGCCGTCTAAACTATTAGGTCTAGGCTGAATTAGGTCTTAATTCTAAGAAGAAATCAGCATGACATATAGAGAAAAGGTTGAGAAATTGGGGATTTGGGGTTGAAGGTTGTTCCTAGGACAATAGATTGGTTAATTAGGTCTTCAATTTAGGGTTTTGAACAACCCAATCTAGGTTCATCCATTAGAAAAAAGAGAGTAATTTGGGAAAAACAGGTTCAGGTTTAGAGGTTTTACCTGAATTGAGAGGATTCTTGATGATGGCAGCCCCAATTTCCAATTCCAATGGAATCTCAAGGTTGGAAGAGAGTAATCCCAGCTTTCCTTCTCTTTTCCTTAGTTTTCTTCTAAGCTGCCAAGGCTGGAATCGATTTTATTTGGTGTAAAAATGAAATCCTAAGCTAAGGATTTCTTATATATACAGTCTACTAAAGACTGTTTGTTACTTATTAATTAAAATCAGTTTTTAAAAATGTAATTTCCTAAACTGTTTTTAAAGTAATTTAACTACTTAATTCAAGTTTTTAAGTTACTTAGGATTTTTAAAGATTATGGAAGTGGGCCCGGGTATGTTGGCACCTAAGCAATCTAGATCTACAAAGGGGTGTGGGTCCCACTAGGTAAAAATTACTATTCTACTCCTAGTACAGTAATTAAACAAGAATAGTATATATATACACATAGAATGGGATTCTTACCTATATACCGGCCTAGGATATAGTGAGGTTCCGCATATGCTTGACCCAGCATGTCTGGCATAAGAAACTGATATGCTGGAATCCGGCAAGATTTTCAGACTCAAGGATAGCTAGCTGTCCTAGCTTCTTGGAATCCTCCATAGGTGTGTCAAAGGATTGCTCTGAATCCACCACCGATGCAGCCCACAATATAGAGGCAAGCATAAACACAGACTCAGAACTTGTAATCACACCAGTTCGAAAAAGTTCAAATTAGAGGTGGGTTTCACACTATATCCCAAGGAGAATCTCGAAAGAGGTATGTCCAGTAGTTTTATTCACAGAACTGTTATATGCCAACTCAGCAATGTCTAGGATGGAGGGCCATGTCTTCTTATAATCTCTGACCAAACATCTCACTAGGTTACCAAGGCTCCTTTTGACCACCTCTATTTGCCCATCAGTCTGTGGGTGGAATGCAGTAGAGAACAGAAGCTTGGTGTTTGTCTTCAGCCATAAAGTCTTCCAGAAGTAGCTCATAAACTTCACATCTTGATTAGAGACTATAGTACTCGGCAGCCCATGGATGCGAACTATCTCCTTGAAAAACAACTTGGCAATGTGGGAAGCATCAAGTGTTTTTCGGCAGGGGATAAAGTGAGCCATCTTGGTGAATCTGTCAACAACCACCATGATGGAATCGAATCTCTCTCTAGTAGGGGGCAGGCCAACTACAAAATCCATACTGATGTCAACCCAGGGCTTGTGAGGAATCGACAATGGTGAATAGAGATCTGTGTTCTGCTTGGTACCTTTAGCTAACTGGCAAACTCGGCATCTCTTGATCACATGGTCTACATCCTTGGCCAAGTGAGGCCAATAGTACCGATCAGTCACTTGCAAGATGGTTTTGTCTTTCCCAAAGTGTCCTCGTAGGCCTCCTCCATGTAGCTCCCTAATAATATGATGGCATAGGGACGAGTTGGGAATGCAGAGTCGTGTTCCTAGAACAAATATCCATCATGTAAAGAATACTTAGGGTGTTGTCCACCCTGCTTCAAATCAGCATATAGGACATGAAAGTCCTTATCACTAGCATACTCTTCTCTGATCTGTTCGATGCTAAGTGCATGGGCTGAGAATGTGTTCAAAGTCGGGACTTTTCTGCTCAGTGCATTAGCCACTATGTTCTCCTTTCTTGACTTGTACTTGAGGGCAAAATTAAATTCTTGTAGATAAGCAACCCATTTAGCATGCCGGGAGAGAGGAGAAGAAGATAAACCAAGATTAGGTTTTTTGAGTAACCCGCTTTGATGCCATAATGAAATATGAGAATGACTTGTGTCTTATGGGACACACGCCAACTTTATTTATAATACAGAGGAGAACTTTCCACACTATGAGTACAAGACATAAATACCCCTACGACATTGATATGATATAAATACCCTTGTACCCCATTTTACAACAGACGTTAAGTCCTTTCTTCAGAAGAAGTTCTGCCTTCAGGCAGATGTTATTGTTTCAAGCCTGGATCAAAGACATTTGCTGCTTCGATTTTTGGAGAAATCGGATTTTGTTCGAGTGTGGCTTAAGGAGCAAGTCTTCATCCAAGGATTTAAAGTAAGAAACAAATTGGCCGGCTGGAATGGCAAGCTGCTCTCTTCAGGAGGGAGATTGACTCTGCTGAAATATGTCCTTGCATCTATGCCTATTTATATTTTGGCTAGCCTAGATGTCCCTAGAACTGTTATGAAAAGATTTAATACTATTTGCTCCAAATTTTTATGGGGAAATTCAGAATTTGGTAGGAATCGCCATTGGGTAAGTTGGGGAAAATTTTGTGGACCATTTCAGGAAGGAGGTTTGGGCATGAGGTCCTTAGAGGATATAAACAAGGCTATGAGAATAAAGGATTATGGACACTTGCTGAAAATACATTATGGAGAAGATTTTTTAAGGAAAAATTCTTTAAGGGTGAGCATGTCATTTTTGCTAAAAGGTGTCCTACGGGTTCTATATCGTGGAGAAAATCGATGGATTTGAAGAATTTTATTCTAACTAAATCTAAGTGGCTGATTGGTCACGGTGAAGTGCTTTTTTGGCTTGATAATTGGCTTGGAATTGGTCCTCTCATTGACTTTGTGGATGGGGCAGTGAATGTGAATACTAATACCCTTTTTAGAGATATGATCCAGGATGATGGTTCTTGGATTTTAATGCTTAAATCTTATTGACAATGATTCTGTTCAGAATCTCATTTTATATTGCAGCATCTCCATTTCTTGTAGGAAGGACAGGTTGGTGTGGACTCCCACAAGTGATGGTAAATTTTCTCTTAAATCTGCTTGGTAGGAAGTTAGGACTACCCTGTAATCTCGTACTCCAAGTGGTTTTGAAATCAGTCTGTGCCTACTAAGATAGGCTTCTTCTCTTGGCAGATTTTTAATGGGAGCATTCCTACTGATGACATGTTAATGAAAATAGGCATTCCTTTGGCCTGTAAATGCTTTTGTTGTAGGGATCCTTGGCGGGACTACTCGAACCATTCTCTATTATTTGGAGGAACTGCAGCTAAAGTGTGGGGGTGTTTCAGTAGACTATCGAGTGTTGATATCTTCCCAACTCAAGACTTAAGAAGCCGAATTTTATTTTGTCACTCAAAGCAACCTGAAATGGTATATGTGAGCATATTATTGGCATTATCCCTTCTTTTATTGTATGGGGAACTCTGGAAAGAGAGGAATAATCGCAGGCATGAAGACGGCAGTAGAACGGCTTTTACTATCATTGACAGGATTTTACTTTGGATTAGGGAAGTGCCTTATCCCAAAAATTTCAAGAAATCGTCATCTTCGCATGATGGTTTGATCTTATAGGCTTTCAAGTTGTCTCCTCCAGTTTTCAGACAAAGGGTTCCTTTGCCCATTTATTGGTGTCTCCCTCAACAGGGTTAAGTTAAATGTGGATGGTGCGAGTAAAGGGAATCCTGGAATTAGTGGTGGTGGAGGTATCATTAGGGACTCTCAGGGAAATTTAATTGTGGCTTTCTCTAATTTTTATGGTGTTTGCTTCAATGCAGTTGGCCGAAATGAGAGCCCTTTTGGATGGGCTTTGTTTATGTTCTGAGTTGGGTTTTACAGGTTGCCATGTCAGTTCGGATTTAGCGACAACGGTGAACTTTATTAAGCAACGTAAATGCAGCCTATGGAGTTGTTGGTTTTGGTTTCAGGATGTGTTGTCCCTTTCAGAGGCTCTTGATGTCAACCCCTTTTTCTCTTATAGGGACAGTAATCGGGCTGCTGGATTTTTGGGAAATTATGCTTGCGGGTCTTTCAGTAATAATATTTTCCATGTGGAACATGAATTGCCTGCTCAGCTTAGCCAAATTTTGGAAGAAGATAAAGCAGGTCTGCCTGTCTTTAGGATGTAGCCAGGATTTTTGACTTGGTTGGGTTCTGTTTATTTAGGAGTGAGAGAGTGATCTGTATCCTCTTTGGGTAGGGGTAAGATGGGTTATGTTCCCCCCTTGTATTTCTTTTTAGTGGTTATTTTTTTTTAAATGAAGCTCTAGGGGCTGTCCCGGATCCTAGATAATATTCAGGTTAAATATATATATGTATTTATTTATTTATTTATTTGTTGGAAACTAGGGGTATTTTGGTTTTTGGGTTTTTCTGTCCTTAGTATGTAATTTCATAAACTCTTGTTTTATAAAATAGGGAGGCTGCCTGCGAGAGGATTCTATTCAATTCCAATCGCAGGCTGCTCTCCACAAGCTTGCGGCAACCCAGTTTTCTCTGCTCTCTTCCTCTCTTTCTCTTGGTTTGATCAATCAGATTCTGGCTTGTAACATGGTATCAAAGATGTATTGATCAAACCAAGAGGCTTCTTCAATCCCCTGCTGCTGGTTCCCTTCTCGGTTTCCAGAATTTCTGTGGTGTGCAGCCACCGAATGCTGCACTTGGTGATTATGGATTAAAGACTCCTTATTGATGAAAGGAGTACTGGTTTTGATGACTGTTGTGGAAGATTGCTTGCTGCTGTGACCTTTTTTTTTTTTTTCCTGTGGAGATTGATCTCTCTGATTGGGCTCTTTCTTCTTGAAATTGATGGAGAATTTTGGCACTGGTTTTGGCCTTTATCATATGGAGAATTGATCAAGAGTGTTGATTGGTTTGCTTTGATTTTTTTTTTTTTTTTGTTGAAAACTCTATCAGGTTCTGTTCTTATTGCCTTTTTCTTTGAAGAAATCGATTCCTCTCAAGGTTATTGGTTTTGCTATTGATTTTTGCTACTGTTTATGTTTTTGGATGGTTATTCTACTGTTGCTGCAGTTCTGTTGGCCTAGAAAATCTTCTTCAATTGCGCTTCGAGGAACTAAACTTCCTTGGTGATGTTTTTCCAAAACCCTGCCTACTTGATTTTTTTGGCTGCTGGTGTCTTGCCTTGTGTGATTGGTGCTTGCTGGCCCATTATTCTTGCTATTTTTGGACTGTTCATTTGTTTCACTGCTACTGTTACTTGCTGTTCACTCTGTTTATGTGCTATGGGTGACAACAAGTCAGCTTCTACTACCTCTGCGGCTCCTCTTCTGATAATGTGAATATAACCATTACTTCTATCAAGCTCAAAGGGAGCTCGAATTATTTGTTATGGGCACAAGCTGTGCGGGTGTATATCATGGCCATAAACTTAAATATCTTACTTCGGATCCTCGTACTTCTAGTGATAGTTGATACAATGAGTGGCAAAAGGAGAATGCCATCATTCTTTATTTTATTTCTTCTGACTTCGGAAGAAGTGATAGATACTACCGGGGAAGAGATGCTCTGAATCAATTCCATTGATTCTTCATATTCAAAAAAATCATCAGAAAAAGGAATGGAGTAGTTTGAAACATTGGAGCAAGAGTCCGTATTTATAGGAATAGAATATTCTGATTATGTTAACTGGATAAATTTCCAACTTTTATCTTTTTTGTCTTATGGAATGGATCAAAGTCTCACTGGAAGAGTAAGAACTCAACAGGACCCTACCTCTCTTTATCTGGTTATGGAATAGCATGGAACCTGATATAGCTGCTAATGTTATGTTTCATACAACAGCCAAAGGTGTTTGGGATGATTTGAAGGATACTTATTCTTAAGAGAAGAAAGAATGTATAGACTTATATGAGAAATTATTTCCACTCCAACAATCTACTAAGTCTCTCCAAGAGTACTACAGTTCATTCAAGGGCTTGGTTGAGGAGTTGAATTTATTTCAGCCACTTACCACCGATATTGAGAAGTTGAAGGCTCAGCGCAACGAAATCTTCGTTTCCAAGTTTTTGGCCGGGTTGAATTCTGATTTGAAGGCCGTCAAGGGTCACTTACTTGTTGGTGAGACAGTTCCTACACTTGTTGATACTTTTTCTCGTCTCAAGTGTATTGCTGCTCCTACTAAGGTTGAATCCTCCCCCTAGTACCGGTAGCCTGAAATCTTGCTTCGAACTGACTTCAGAGGGCCCGTTAGAGTAGATCAGATTTCCTAAACCTGGTAAAGGCGCGTCAGCCCTTAGACGAGTTCCTCAATCAAACTTGGGCCCAGTTCAGTCCGAATGTGCCCTTCTCTCTCAAAAGACAACTGCACGAGAGGTTTAAGATCATACCCACTTCTAAGATTGGACACTTATTTGGGTATTCCATTTGTGGCTGGTAAACTACCTTTATTGCTGGCCGTGGTCGTGGAAGAGGCCGTAGTACAGGGGGAGACCGTAGTGGTGGTGGTTGTGGTACTGGAAGTCAATCTAGTGATCGCTCCAATAGGAATTGTACTCATTGTGGTAAATCTGGTCATACTGTTGACTATTGTTGGGACAAGCATGGTAAGCCAGATTGGGCAACCCAATCAGCCATTCATGCAGTATTTGATGGGAGTGCTGATATTTTACCTACTGTTGATTCTAGACCTGGTCAAACTAATGGTGGCAGCTCATCTAACAGTACTAATCATGATGATATATCTTAGATATTACGCCGGTTACAAAGTCTCGAGGCATGTAGTAGTATATCCTTCGGACCTTCCTCTTCCGCCACTACCCTAGCTCATGCAAGGACATCTGCCTTCTTCTCTACATCCTCTTCTCCTTGGATTATTGACTCTGGGGCCTCTTCTCATATGACTGGTAAGTCTACCTTATTACTTCTTTTCTAATACCTCCCATCCTTCATCTGTCATATTGGCTAATGGGTCTGCTGCTCTTGTTACTAGTTCTGGTACAGTAGCTCCCACCTCTTCTATTAATCTTTCCTCTCTGTTTCATGTTCCTCAGTTTCCTTAAAGTCTTCTCTCTGTTAGTCATCTTACTAAAGCTTTACATTGCTCCGTAACTTTCTTTCCCTCTCATTGTGCTTTTTAGGATCTTCACACGAGGAAGACAATTGGTGGAGGTCATGAAAAGGATGGACTATACTATCTCACCAGTGGTGTTGCTACTCCTTCCACTGCTGCTGCATCTATTGGTGGGGTGATTCCTTTCCAGTGGCATTGTCGCTTAGGTCATCTGCCCTTAGCTAGGTTAAAATTATTATTTCCTTCCTTTCCGTCTCTGTCTAGGTTAGCATGTGAAGCATGCGAGTTGGGAAAACACCACCTTGTGTCATTTTCCTTCTTGGTCTGTGGCTCATAGTCCATCATTATTGTTAGATAACCTGGAGAGGGTGAATAGGATAACTAGTGAAATATGAGTTTGTTTAAAGTTTCTTTTGATTTGGTCTTAGAATCAAGTAAATAAATTAACTGCTCAAAAGAAGAAGACACTAGATTTTATAGTGGTTCAGCTAACCAAGTCTACATCCACTCCTCTCAACATTGAGAGAAATTCACTCGCTCTCCCTTTCAATACAATAAGTGGGGAAGAACACCTTTACAATCTTTTTACCCGGATAAGAGAATCCTAAATCTTTTAAGGATAAGAGGATCATTTGCACAATTCTAAGTATAGTCTAGGCTAGTGCAAAACCGCCTTGCTCATCTAGAGTTAACCCAACTCAAGAGCAAGAATAAAAACAAATACAATTAGAAAAAGATAAGGATTACCTAGGCAAGGAGTGTGACATGTACTCCTTGCAAGTGTTGAATGATATGAAAATGAATGCATATGATCTTGACCTTCTTTAGAACATTTCTTTAGAATGAATGCTTGTAAAGGTCTTTGAACATTGAAGTCAATCTTGAATGGTCTTGATAGAGACTTCTTAACTTCTACACAATAGACCTTTGAATGACTTTTCACCTCTCAATAAAGTAGTCTTTTGGACCGTAGTGGATGGTGAAAAGGTTTGACACGTTCACTATTTATAGAGCTCAATTAATGCTCTAAAAACATGTGCAAAAAAAGCTCTAACAGATCTATATTTGTCCATCCGGTCGACCGGACAATATAGCGCCGCTGGGGAAAAGTGTTAGAACTGTAGGGGTATTTTGGACCCTTTTCTTGTTTTTTTTATGTTTCTATTATGTGGGCTTTAGTCCCACATTGCTTATTTGTACTTCTGTCCTCTATTCTCAATGATATAAATAAAAAGCTTAGGGTGATCATTAATCATCCAAGCCTTACTTTAATTCTAAACCTCTTAACATGGTATCAGAGCAGGTTTTGAATTAGAGTCCTCTATCTTCTATTTTCAGCTCCTTCTTTCTCTTCTCTCTCTCTCTCTCTCTCGATCTCCTCTTCTCTTCTCTCTTTTCTTTCTTTGTTTTCTATTCTTCAATAGGGCAGCACTGATGAGGTGATCCATAGATCCATCTGCAACCCTTTCTCACCTCATTCCATGGTTAAATAAATCAATATCTACAACACCTTGGCTGCGATATTTGAAGCTTCGCTTATTTGATTGATTCCACCTCCAGTATAAGGAACCAATCTCCCTTATTGAAGATTAAGAACTGCAGCAGGTTCCTTTATTGGATTTCTTTCCTATCTCAGATCTGCCTTGAAGACCTCTTAGATCGATTTCTCCAAAAACAGGGTTTTTTTTGAAAACCCTGATAAATATCGATCTAGGAGCTTCTGTCCTCTGTTGGGGCTGATATTTGGAGGAGTGCTCAAGCCCTGCTAAACCCACACTTGAGCCCAGTTTCAACTCAATCCAATATTTTTTTGTAGGTTTTTTTTCCCTACATCGATCTCAACAAAATCAGGGTTTTTTTTTCAAAACCTTGAAAAAATCGATCTCAGGTTTGTAAGCCTCTGTTGCTGCTGATTTTTGGAGGCTCTTATTATTATCATATTAAAAGTCTCTCTACCAATTTTTTGGCCATTCTCTTGAAGTATTTGTTGGGGTTCTCTTCACAACAGCCCCTCTTGAAGTTTTTTTCTGCTGCACTTATAGCTGAATCCGAAGTTTCTACTGGTACTTCCACTGATAATGGGTATAGTAGGAATGACACCCGTGATCTTCTCCCTAATCCTATCAAACTGGATGGGAGCAATTACCTGATATGGTCTCGCTCTGCCTACTTTGCCATTGCTGGCCGTGGGCTTATTGGCCATATTGATGGCACTACTGTCATGCTAGCTGAAGTTGGCCCTTCTCTAACCAGGTGGATCTCCAACAATGGTATACTTATGTCCTATTTGATTGGCTCAATGCACTTAGACCTTGCCTATGGTTTTCTTCTCCTTGATATAACCCATCAGATTTGGTCTACTTGCAAGGAGACATATGGACAGCTCGGTAATGATGCACAAGTGTATGAACTCCGGAAGAAGGCCAATAATATTACTCAGGGGGAGTTATCTGTCTCCAAATACTATGCTACTTTGTGCAGTCTCTGGCAGCAACTGGACCATTTTTCTGATTACCATCCCACTACAGTTGATGATATTACTGCATATAAGAAGCATCTGGACAAAACCAGGGTCTATGATTTTTTGGCTGGTTTGAACATGAAGTATGACCAGATTCGTGATCAGGTACTAGGTCATTCCCCTTTTCCCACACTTAAACAATCCTATGCTTTGGTCTCCTCTGAAGAGAATCGTCGAGTTGCTATGCTCCACCCTCCTGTTACTGACTGATCAGCCCTCTAGTCTACTGCCCAGGCTACCCTTGCCCCTGTCGGACATGTTTCTCCTGGTGATTCTACTACAGGGACTGTTACTTGTGAGCATTGTCACAAGCCTTACCACACCAAAGAGAAGTGCTGGAAACTTCACGGGAAGCCAGTTGACTTTGAGGCTAAACGGGTTGCCAAGAAAAAGACAAAGAATGAGGCAAACCACTTTGAATCTATTCCTACAGCCCCCGCTACTGACACTGTCCTATCTCAGGATGATCTACAGGCTTTCCTACGACTACTAAGATCTTCCGTTGTTGCTGCCTCTACTACATCAGCTCTTGCCACCTCTTCTACACCTTTAGGTTCACACTTTGCCCAGTCAGGTATTCCATTGGTGGTCATTGTGCTTCTGTAGCTTCGAATCCTTGGATCATAGATTCTAGGGCTACGGATCACATGACCGGTTCCTCTAGCCTGTTCCATCGGTATTCTCCCACTTCTGGGAAAAACAAGGTCAAAGTAGCTGATGGTTCTCTTTCCTCCATATCTGGAAAAGGAATCATCAACTGCACTTCCTCCCTTACTTTGTCTTCGGTTTTGCATATCCCTAATTTTACTACTAACCTTCTTTCTATTAGTAGTCTTAATCATGATCTTAACTGTAAAGTGATTTTTTTTCCTTCTACTGTGTGTTCCAGGATCTGACCTTTGGGAAGACGATTCGATTGGGTAAAGTGCATGGTGGCTTGTACCTGCTTGATGATGGTCGTCTTACTCCACCCCCGTTACCATCTCCACATCAGAACTCCTTAGTCTCCTCTAAAATTTACCAGTGACACTCTAGATTAGGTCACCCTCCATTAGGAATATTAGCATCTTTATTTCCTACTTTGGTCAAATCATGTGATAAGACCGATTTGTTTTGTGAGGCTTGTGTTCTGGCCAAACAAACACGTTCTACTCATTTGATTTCAAATAAAAGGAGTTCTTCACCTTTTCAATTGGGTCATTCTGATGTTTGGGGCCCTAGTCGTAAAACATCCCTTTCTGGTCATCGTTGGTTTGTTTCTTTTATTGATTGTCATTCTAGGCATACATGGGTTTATCTTCTGCACACTAAGAGTCCAGTTTTTTCCTGTTTTCAGCATTTCCATAGAATAGTCCAAACTCAGTTCCAGGCTAATCTCAAGGTTTTCAGAAATGATAATGGCACCGAGTATAAGGAAAACCAATTTCAGAAGTATTTGGCTGATAATGGGATTATTCACCAGACTAATTGTATCGATACCCCAGCCCAAAATGGTGTGGCTGAAAGGAAGAACCGACATTTGTTGGAAATGACCAGGGCGTTGATGTTTTCGCGCCATGTCCCCTCCCAATATTGGGGGGATGCTATGCTCACTGCAACCTATCTCATTAATCGGTTGCCTTCTCGTGCTCTTGACTCCCGCAATCCGGCTGAACTTTTACATGGGAATTCCACCTTTGAGGTTCCTCCCAAGGTGTTTGGTTGTGTGTGCTATGCCAGAGACACGAAATCTCATGGTAAACTTGACCCCCATGGGTTGGGGTGTGTTTTTTTGGGTTACTCTCCAACCCAAAAAGGTTATAAGTGTTACCATCCCCCTTCCCGTCGTACTCTGGTCAGTATGGATGTTGTTTTTCACGAACGTCTTTCCTATTATCCATCTCCACATCTTCAGGGGGAGAATTTTGGTTCTATTAAAGATGTGTTTGTGCTTCCTCCCCTTAAGGCTCCTCCTACTTTGGAGCCTATGGCTACTGTCCAGCCTACTTTGGAGCCTACTTTGGCTGCTGCCCCTTTTCCTTTGGCTGCTGTCCAGCCTACTTTGGAGCCTACTTTGGCTACTGACCCTTCTCCTTTAGCTGTTGCCCCTTCTCCTTTAGCTGCTGCCCCTTCTTCCACGGGGATTCTTTTACAAGGGGAGCTTGTAGAAAATAATGATGGTCATGTTCCTAGTCAGGGGAGTTGACTCCAATCCAGAAGACCATCAGTGAATTTCAGAAGAGAATTGACAACTCGAATGTTATCACCTACCAAAAGAGATTCTCCAAAAGAGGGTAGCATCAATCCACTGTGGCACCCATGCTTATCCAATTGCCGGCTTAGGATCCAGTTCCTCGTCCTCCTCCTGGTGAGACTTCTCCTTTCGAACTACCTATTGCTCTTTGCAAAGGTATTAGGACTTGCACCTTGCATCCCATTTCTCGCTTTGTTTCTTATAGTTCTCTGTCTCCGTCTTTTCATGCATTTGTGTCTTCTCTTTCTTCTGTTTCTGTTCCTAAAAATTGGTAGGAAGCTTATGCAAATGGAAAGTGGAAGGCAACTATGTTGGAAGAAATGAAAGCCTTGAAAAAAAATAATACTTGGGATCTTATAGATCTTCCTCCAGGGAAAAAACCAGTGGGATGTAAATGGGTGTTTGTGGTCAAACAGAAGGTTGATGGCACTGTGGATCGGTATAAGGCACGTCTGGTTGCAAGAGGCTTCACTCAGACATATGGGATTGACTACCAGGAGACCTTTGCTCCTGTTGCAAAGTTGAATACAGTTCGGGTTTTACTATCTTGTGCAGCCAATCTTGGATGGGATCTACAACAGCTGGATGTGAAGAATGCCTTCCTAAATGGAGAACTTGGTGAGGAGGTGTACATGGATATTCTACCAGGGTTTTCTTGTGACAATAATCAAGGTAAAGTGTGCAAGTTGAAGTGAGTACTTTACGGGTTGAAGCAGTCACCTAGAGCTTGGTTTAGTCGGTTTCACAAGGCCATGATTTCTATGGGTTATAAACAGAGTAATGCTGATCACACTCTCTTTATAAAGAGGGCAGGAAAAAACCTTACTGTTCTTATAGTCTATGTGGATGACATTGTTGTTACTGGCAACGATGGTGATGAGATGAACCAATTGAAGAAGTTTCTTGGGCAGGAGTTTGAGATTAAAGATCTAGGGAAGCTATGGTACTTTCTAGGGATTGAGGTTGCCAGATCTTCTAAAGGCATTTTTCTGTCCCAAAGGAAGTATGTCCTAAAGCTGTTGTCTGAAACTGGTTTGTTAGGATGTCACCCTTCAGATACTCTTATGGTGGCTACTGTTCGTCTCAAAGAAAAGGAGGGTGAACCTGTTGATAAAGGCCGGTACCAAAGATTAGTGGGGAAACTGATTTGTCTCTCACACACACGTCCATACATTGCTGTTGTTGTGAGTACTGTGAGTCAGTTTATGCATGACCCCTATTCTTCTCATATGGAGGCTGTTCTTCAAATTTTTCACTACTTGAAGTCAGCTCTTGGAAAAGGCATTCTTCTGTCTCCTCATAGTCACCTATGGGTAAAGGCATATACCGATGCTGACTGGGCTAGTTCTGCTGATTGGAAATCTATCTCTGGGTATTGTTCTTTCGTAGGGGGCAATCTTGTCACTTGGCGTAGCAAGAAGCAGAATGTGGTAGCTCGTTCTAGTGCTGAAGCAGAGTTTCGTGCTATCGCATAGGGAATTTGTGAGTTACTTGGCTGAAAGGCTTGCTACAAGACCTTGGTTTTCCTGATCATCTTCCTATAATGTTCATAGTTGTCACAGCGTCACGGCGATCCAAGTCGGTGGAAGGGTGTCACGTCGATATATCGACATGTCGCCCACCATGGCGAGCATGTCGACCATGTTTAATTTTTTATTTTTTCTATTTTTGATGTCATTTAGTATGTTATAATATATGTCCTATAACATAAAAAATCAACATGAAAGTGTACTACACTACTATGCCACTATGGTTTAATTCATAAAAGTGTAACTAAAGTCACAAAACAAAAATAACAATTAAACTGGTTTTTAGGCTGAACTAAAACACAAAATCAAACTATCAAAGTACTGGTTTTTCTGCTATAACATTAAGTTGAAGGGGAAAAAAAAAAAACTGAATTATGGACTAATGGAGTTGAATATGTGCTGCTGTTGTGTGTGGCTGTGTGCAGGGCAAGAAGAAGAAAAAAACAAAACACCTTCTCTCATTCTCTGTCTATGTGGAAGCCTGCAACTGCAAGGCAAGAAGCAGAAAAGCTCAAAACCGAGAGGTTGTGTGCAAGCCTGCAAGGCTGCAAGTGCAAGGCAACAAGAAGAAAAAGGGAAAAAAAACTGAGAGGTCTGCTGTAAGCAATCCTGGCAATCGCAAGGCAAGAAGAAGAAAAAGAAAAAAACAGAGTAGAGGTTTGTGAAGTAAGCAGCAATCGCAAGGCAAGAAGAAAAGAAAAAAAAGCAGTACTCGTGGTCAGAATCGGAATAAATCCTCCCCCCTTTGTCTCTCGACTATCTCCTGTGCATGCGATTGCGAAGAAGAAAAAAAAAAAAAAAAAAAAACCGAGAGTCTCTCCTCTGTCTCTCGAGTCTCGACTATCTCCCTGAGTCCCTGTTCACAGAGACTGAACAAAGAGGTTGCGAAGAAGAAAAAAAAAGAGAAAAAAAACCGAGAGGCCCCCCTCTCTCTCGACTATCTCCCACTGTACAAGTAGTTGCGACTTGGGAAGAAGAAAAGAGAAAAAAATAAAAATAAAAAACCGAGAGGACTACTACCCCCCTCCCCTTCTGTCTCTCAACTCTCTCCCTGTCTTTGTGTGTAATTGCGTATGTGTGGCTGTGCAAGACAAGAAGGAAAAAAAAAAAAAAAAAAAAAAAAAACGATACTACTACTACTGGCTGGGAGGAGAAGAACTGAAGAAGAAGAAGTTAAGATTAGAAGAAGAAGAGGACTGCTGGGAGGAGAAGAACTGAACTAAAAAATCGAGTTGCAGAGGACTGGGAGGAGGAAGAAGAACCAAATTAAACAAAAATACAAATTACAAAATAATAAAAACTTACGGGAATGGAGTCCTGGAGGTTGTTGGAGATGTTCGTAACTTCGAAGGAGTGAAGAACTGCTGCCGAGAGTTGCAGGAAGCTTGCCGGAATCTCGTCTCAACTCTCACGAACTCTTCCTCACTTCCTCCATCTCGACTCTCTGAGGAGAACCTTGAAGTCTCGAACTGTTTAGCCTTTTGCGATTTCTATTTCCCACAAATGTAATATGTTTATTGTTTTTAAACTTTATGATAAATTGATAATGTGTATTGCAGGTGTATACTTTTAAGTTACACCTCCCATAGACATTAATAAAAAAGCATCTAAGCTATTAAATGGTTTAAAAAAAAAAAAATTTAAATCTAACTTTTATATGTACAAATATCGACCTATATGCCAACATATCGTGGTATAGCGTCCATGGCGACACCATGGAAGCCATATCGAACGATATATTTACATCCACCTTGGCGAAGGATGCCACGGCGGCCCCATGGCGACGACAACAAAGCTGCAATCAACATTGCTCACAATCCAGTACAGCATGATCGAACCAAGCATGTTGAAGTGGACAGACATTTTATCAAGGAGAAGTTGGAAGACGGATTGATTTGTGTTCCCTTTGTGAAGTCTACTGATCAGGTTGCTGATATTTTCACGTAAGGATTGTCTGGAAAATTGTTCCATCCTAATCTAGTCAAGTTGGGCATGATTGACATATTTGCTCCAACTTGAGGGGGAGTGTTAGAACCATAGGGGTATTTTGGACCCTTTTCTTGTGTTTTTTATGTTTCTATTATGTGGGCTTTAGTCCCACATTGCTTATTTGTGCTTCTGTCCTCTATTCTTAATGATATAAATAAAGAGCTTGGAGGGGGGGGGGGGGTGATCATTAATCATCCAAGCCTTACTTTAATTCTAAACCTCTTAACAAAAAGTCGCCGTTTGAGGCATGATCTGGACCATCCGGTCGATGTCCGGTCGATCGACACGATCCGGTCGACCGAACAGCCCTGCTGGTACGATCTGTCAGGCTTCTACCAGTCCCGGTCCAAAATGCTCTGAGATCCGGTGACTGTCCTGCTTGAATATGGACAGTCTGGCTTTTGGGACCTTGTTCCAATGACTTTCCAACCTATAGTAGTGTCAAAAGGGGTTCTATAAAATCCTCCTAAGGTCTCTACATGATGCATATGGTATTTCATTATGAGTATGCAATTACAAGTATGTAAATGTGTTTTATCTATGTGCACATGAGCATCTTCTTAGAAATCTTCAAGTTGCCTTTGCTTCATGGATCCTTTGCTTGAGTTCAAAGGTATGTCTCTCAAGTCTTTGGTTCTTCAATGCCTTGACTTCTTATGATTTGTATTATTATGCTCTTTTCTCTTCAAGTCTTGTCTTTCTTTGAAGCTTTAACAAACCTGTCATCTTTAAGTTTTCTTAAGCAAACATTAGCTTATATCCATGTGTTTGTTATCATCAAAACATTCATGGAAGGAGGGAAGTGTTTTCCTAACAATTATTTGCTTTAGTCCATTTGGACATTTGGGGTCCCTGTTGTGTCACGAATAAACGAGGTTTTATTTATTTTGTCACTTTTGTGGACCACCATCCCGTCTTACATGGTTGTACCTTTTGAAGGATAGTTCTAAGTTTTTATCTGTATTCAAAGAATTTGATAATGAAATAGAAACTCAATTTGGCATGTCTATTAAAGTTTTTCGTTTTGACATTGCATTAGAGTATGTTCAAAATGACATTTCTTCTTTTTGTGTTGACCGTGGCATGATTCATCAGACTAGCTATTCCTATACCCCACAACAAAATGGGGTGGCCGAACGCAAAAATAGGCATCTTCTAGAGTTAGCTCGCGCTGTCATATTTCATATGCATGTCCCGAAGCACTTTTAACTGCATACCTTCACCTATTCTTGCTAATAAATCCCATTTTCTGTTGTTTTTCTAGGTGCACTTTTGTTCGCTTTACCAGTGCTTGTTTTTGGGCTTGTGTGTTTTGTTCATAATTTACATGGCTTCGTTGACAAGTTTGGCCCTCGGTCTACCAAGTGTGTTTTCCTGGGATATTCTCGTACCCAGAAAGGGTACAAGTGTTATGACCCTGTCTCACACAAGTATTTTGTGAGTACAGATGTCACCTTTTTTGAGGACAATCCTTTACTTTCCTCCGTCTTACTTGTCATCAGAGGATGACTTGCCGTGTGTTGTGCCACCTCTTGTTCCTATCTTAGTTCCATTTTCACCCCCCTTACAAGTATATTGGCGACGGGAAAAGTCCGCAGCCCCAAATCTGATTCCTACTGGTCCGATGATTTTGCCTCCTCCTCTTGCCTCCTCTGGTGAAGATCCCTCTCCTTCTTTGCCTATTGACTTACCAGTCGCCCTGCGCAAAGGTACATGCTCCTACACTCAGAAATCTAATGTCATGTATTCTATTGACAAGTTTGTTTCCTTATCTCATTTACCTCCTTCTGTTCATAATTTTGCCATGCCCTTGTCTACCACAGTTGTGCCTAAAAACCATGCTAAGGCACTTTGTTTTCCTGGCTAGAAGGCTGCAATGGATGTTGAAATCGATGCCCTCTTAAACAGTAATACCTGGAGTCTTGTTGATCTGCCACTTGGTAAGGACCTTGTCAAGTGTCGCTGGGTTTACACTATTAAGTATTTTCTGATGGTTTTGTTGAGCGGCTCAAAGCCCGTCTGGTCGCTAAGGGGTATACCCAAACTTATGTGGTTGACTATTTTGAGACCTTCTCTCCTGTTGCTTGGCTGAATTCGGTGCGCTTACTTAATTCCTTGGCGGTGAATTTTGACTGGCCGTTGTATCAACTTGATATTAAAAATGCTTTTTTGTATGGTGATCTGCATGAGGAAGTCTATATGGAGCAACTTCCTGGGTATGTTGCTGAGGGGGAGGATCGTACACGGGTTTGTAAGTTACGAAAGGCTATCTATTGTCTCAAACAATCACCCAGAGTGTGGTTTGAGAAATTCAGTGTTACAGTTATGTCTTGTGGCTTCTCATAGTGTTATTCCAACCACTCTGTTCTTGTTCGTTGCCGAAGTGGCAAGGAGATTGTATTAGTTGTCTATGTAGACGATATTATTTGTTGAGATGTGTTACCCGATATTATAAGGGTATTTTGGGTTTTTTATTTATGCTTTATTTATATACTTTTGAACAAGGGTAGGATTGTAATTTGGGCTGTGACACTGTTCACGTGAACAGTATCATGAACAGTATCGTGAATAGTGCCGTGAATAGTTTTCCCTTTGTAATCTCTTTTATTATTATTATTATAAATAGAGAGTTTGACTGATCTCATTGATCATTCAAGCCATTCACGAAATTCCTGTTTTGTTAACATGGCATCAGAGCCAAATACACTCTGATCTAGGTTTTCAAAACCCACCTCCCTCCCTTTGATTTTTTTCTCCTTCCCTCCATCGAGCTTCTTCCCTTCTTCTTTCTTCCTTTCTTTTGGTTCTTCTTCTCCCATTAGGGCAGCACTACTGAGGTGATCGTAATGATCTAGCTGCTGCCCCAATATACCTCCTTTTTATGCCTCTTTTTTGGATCGAGTGGAGCTGAAGCACTGTCTGCGATTTGAAGATTCCTATTTTTTTTTGGAGATCAGGCCTCTACATCTGTTTCGGCTGCATCTTCTATTGTGGGATCTTTATTTGATATTGTTCTTAGCCCCTATTCACTTCATTAGATTGGTTGAAGACCCCAGCCCCTTATCGATCTCTCTTCTCAGGGTTTTTCTCAAAACCCTGACATTAATCGATCTTGGGGTTGGGCTGCTGGTTCCTGCTGCATCTGATTGGCACCCTTGCTGCCTTCATTCGACATCATTCCCAGCCTACATATCTGAGATTTTTTGCTCCAATACAGCCCTTTTCTATTGGGGGTCGATTCCAGAATTTTTTGGATATTTTTGGCTGTTTTTTGCTTCATTGAAGATTGGTTACTCTTGCAATGACTGGTTCAGATTCTTCTTCGGCCTCTTCTGGCATTGATGGCCAGCCCCGGACTGATTTTCTTCCCCTTGCTGCCCCAATCAAACTTGATGGCTCTAACTACCTGAAGTGGTCTCGGTCTACCTATTTGACAGTAGCTGGCCGTGGCCTCACTGGCCATCTTCTTGGGACAACAACTAAACCAGTGGAAGAGGGTTCTCAGCTCAACAAGTGGTTATCGAATGATGCGATGGTGATGTCCTACTTGATCCATTCTATGCAAGGGGATATCTCAGACAATTTTCTTCTACTGGACACTGCCTATACTATCTGGAATGGTGCCAAAGAGACTTATGGTCGCACGGGGAATGATGCACAGGTCTATGAGATTAGAAAGAAGGCTAATGCCACTACCCAACAGGAGCTCTCTGTCACCAAATACTATGCTGCCCTCAAGAACATGTGGCAGCAATTGGATCATTACTCCGACCGTCGACCCTCTCATCGCATCGATCTGGCTGCCTATCGCAAACACGTTGACAAAATACGTGTCTATGATTTTTTGGCTGGACTAAATATGGAGTTTGATCCTATTCGGGTGCAAGTACTTGGGCAGTCCCCTTTTCCGTCCTTAGAACAGGCCTTTGCCTTGGTTCATAATGAGGAATCTCGTCGGGCTGCTATGCTGCATTCCTCATCGTTGATTGCTCCGCCTTGCAAGTTGCTTCGAGATTCCTTCTCTTACCACTACTGATGGTGGTACTGCTGTCCCTAAAGGTCCTGTCAAGTGTGAACACTGCAACAGGCTCTATCATACTAAGGCTCAATGCTGGAAGCTCCATGGGAAGCCTGCTGATTTTGAGGAAAAGAAAGCCCGTGGGAAGTTTAAGCCCAAGGCTCATATGGCTGATTCTCCTACTCCCGCCGCTGCTCCTTCATCTCGACATTGGGCTTACTCGGGATGAGCTCCTAGCTTTCCGTCGCATGCTACAGCCTCTTCCATGCTTCCCTACAGCATCTACACCTGCTGCCCCTCCTGGTTCTAATTTTGCCTCGGTACTCGATCGATGAGATCGTGTGCATCGGCTGTATCCGATCCTTGGATTATAGATTCGGTGCCACCGACCACATGACCGGCTCTTCCCATGTATTTCATCTTTATTCTCCATCTTCTGGCAAAGACAGTGTTCGAGTAGCTAATGGTTCCCTTTCTTCTATTAATGGGAAGGGTTCCATACGTTGCTCCCCTACCCTTTCATTAAAATCTGTTTTGCATGTTCCGTCCTTTTCTACCAACTTTCTCTCTATTAGTAGTCTCACTAGAGATCTGAACTGCAAACTGACTTTTTTCCCTTCTCATTGTGTCATACAGGATCTGGAGACGGGGCGTACGAGTGGGGGTGGTAAGATGTAGGATGGTCTCTACTTACTTGACCCGGGTCAACCTTCTACTTTGCATTCGGCTTCCTCTACAGCTCATCATTTACAGTCCACCTCGCCCCGACCTTCATCTCTGCAACCGCCGACTTAGTCATCCATCCCTTTGTACTTTGTCTCTTTTGTTTCCGAGCTTGATTAAGCATTGTAATAGGAATGAGTTTTTATGTGAGGCTTGTGTTTTGGCCAAACAGACTGCGTTCAGCTTATTCTTCATTAAATAAAAGAAGTGAGTTTCCTTTTGCTTTGGTTCATTCTCGATGTGTGGGGCCCGCCCGTTGTACTTCCCTTTCCGGTCATCGATGGTTTGTCTCGTTTATTGATTGTTATACTCATGCCACTTGGGTGTACATGATGAGCCATAAAAGTGAGGTCTTCCGCTGTTTTCAGTTATTTCATCGTATGGTTCAGACCCAATTCAATGCCACCTTGCGCATTTTACGCAGTGATAATGGCAGAGAGTACATGGAGGGTCAGTTCCAACTTTATTTGGTTGCACATGGTATTGTCCATCGGACCAGTGTGTTGACACACCGCCCGAGAATGGGGTTCTTGAAAGGAAAAATAGACATCTCCTCGAGGTCGCGGGCCATTATGTTTGCACGGCAGGTTCCTTCTCCTCTGGGGTGATGCCATTCTTACCATCGCTTATCTCATCAACCGTGTGCCTACCGTGTCCTTGATGGTCGTTCCCCGTTGATCTCCTCCAGGGTTCCTCCTCCTTTGTGGTTCCCCCAAAGTTTTTGGTTGTGTTGGCTATGTCCGCAATCATCATCCTCATGGGAAATTTGATCCACTGAGCATTCGGTGTATTTTTAGGCTATTGCGACCCAGGAAAGGATACAAGTGTTACCATCCACCTTCTCGTCGTACTTTTGTCTCCATGGATATTGTCTTCCATGAGTCCTTGTCATATTATTCCCAGACACCTCTTCAGGGGGAGCAGGATCAGGGTTTTGAAGATGTGTCTGCTATTCTTCCGGATTCTATTCAGGGGGAGCCCTCTGTAACTTCAGCTCCTATAGTGGCTCCTATTCAGGGGGAGCGTAAACCAGTCAGTCAAATCCCTGTTGATAAGGTATATACCCGGGAGCGCACAAGACAAGTTGAGACTACCATCACCACCATACCACCTCCACAATCGTCTGCACTTGATCCAGATCCAGACCTTACTACATCATCTGGTAAGGATCCTTCCCTTGACTTACCTATCGCTGTTCGTAAAGGCGTTAGGTCATGTACCCAACACCCCATCTCCAATGTTGTTTCCTATGATGCTTTATCTCCTTCCTATCGTGCATTTGTTTCTTCTCTTTCCTCTGTTTCTATTCCTCAGAAATGGCAGGAGGCGATTGCAGATCCAAAGTGGAAAGCAGCCATGATGGAAGAAATGACGGCCTTACTTAAAAATGAGTTATGGGAGCTAGTTGATCTTCCTTCGGGTAAGAAACCAGTCGGGTGCAAATGGGTATTTGTTGTCAAGCAGAAGCCAGATGGAACAGTGGATAGATATAAAGCCAGGCTTGTGGCCAGAGGCTTCACTCAGACTTATGGGATCGACTACCAGGAGACATTTGCCCCTGTTGCAAAGTTGAACACTGTTCGGGTCTTACTGTCTTGTGCTGTCAACTTTGGCTGGGACCTACAGCAGTTGGATGTAAAAAATGCATTTCTTCATGGGGAGTTGGAAGAGGAGGTTTATATGGATGTTCCTCCAGGTTTTTCCTCTGACAAGACCCATGGGAAAGTTTGTAGGCTCAAAAGGGCACTCTATGGGTTGAAGCAATCTCCACGGGCATGGTTTGGTAGGTTTCATAAAGCCATGGTCTCCTGTGGATACAATCATCAAGCGAAAGGGAGAAAAGGTCACTCTTCTCATAGTTTATGTTGGTGACATAGTTGTGACTGGTAATGATACAAATGAAGTTTCTCACCTAAAGGCTTTCTTGGGACGGGAGTTTGACATAAAAGATCTAGGACAGCTAAGATATTTTCTTGGGATTGAAGTTGCCCGTTCTCCAAAAGGCATCTTTCTCTCCCAGAGAAAGTATGTTCTAGATTTACTATCAGAGACTGGTTTGCTTGGTTGTCATCCTTGTGACATTCCCTTGGAAGCTACTACCCGTCTGCAAGAGAAGGATGGTGAACCTGTTGATAAGGGCAGATATCAACGATTGGTGGGCAAGCTAATTTATCTCTCCCACACCGCACGATATTGCCATTCGTGAGTCTTGTGAGCCAGTTCATGCATGATCCTTATTCCACTCACATGGCGTGTTCTTCGTATTCTCCATTACTTGAAGTCAGCTCCAGGAAAGGGGATCCTTTTGTCTCCTCATGACCATCTTCGCATTGAGGCTTACACAGATGCTGACTGGGGTGGTAACCCTGACAGGAAATCTACCTCCGGCTATTGTACTTTTGTTGGAGGAAATCTAGTCACATGGCGGAGTAAAAAGCAAAATGTTGTGGCAAGATCTAGTGCTGAAGCTGAATTCCGTGCTATGGCCCAAGGTATATGTGAGTTACTGTGGCTTTAGAGTTTACTCCTTGATATTCGTGGTTCTGTTCATCTTCCAATGATGTTGTACTTGTGACAACAAAGCAGCAATTAGCATTGCCCACAATCCAGTGCAGCATGACCGTACCAAACATGTGGAGATTGACAAACACTTCATCAATGAGAAGTTAGAGAGTGGGCAGATTTGTATTCCTTTTGTGAAGTCTGGAGATTAACTAGCTGATGTCTTCACCAAAGGGTTGAGTGGGAAGTTGTTTTATCCTAGTCTAGTCAAGTTGGGCATGTGTGATATCTATGCCCCAACTTGAGGAGGAGTGTTGAGATGTGTTACCCGATATTATAAGGGTATTTTGGGTTTTTTATTTATGCTTTATTTATGTACTTTTGAACAAGGGTAGGATTGTAATTTGGGCTGTGACACTGTTCACATGAACAGTGTCGTGAACAGTATCTTGAATAGTGCCGTGAACAGTGTTTTCCTTTGTAATCTCTTTTATTATTATTATTATTATAAATAGAGAGTTTGACTGATCTCATTGATCATTCAAGCCATTCACGAAATTCCTGTTTTGTTAACATTATTATTTTTGGTGATGATGTAGTAGGTATTGCAGCAGTGAAAACATATTTGCAGCATCATTTTTAGACCAAGGATCTAGGTTATGTTCACTATTTTTTTGGTAATGAAGTTATGAGAAGTAGTAAAGGCGTAAGCTTATCTCAGAGGAAGTATGTTCTAGATCTCTTGTCTGACATTGGCATGCTTGCTTCAAAGCCAGTGGATGTTCCTATGGACCCTCATCAGAAGTTTGGGGTAGGTGGTGATCTTCTTACAGATGTACATCGATATAGAAGTCTGGTTGGCAAGCTGATCTATCTTACAATTACCAGACCAGATATTTCCTTTGCCGTGGGTGTTCTTAGTCAGTTTATGCAGTCCCCTCGAAAGGCTCATAGGGATGGAGCTGTTTGTGTTCTTCGCTATTTGAAGAGTGCCCCTGGTAAAAGGTTGATTTATTACCCACATAAACATATGGATCTTGTTGCTGATTCAGATGCTGATTGGGTTGGATCAGCCAATGATCGTCGCTAGATCACAGGTTATTGTATGCCTGTTGGAGGAAATCTTTTTACGTGGCAAAGTAAGAAACAAACTACAATCGCCAGGTTTGTCTGTGCCTATGCCAATGAAGATGTATTGTAACAACCAAGCAGCCATATACATTGTTAGTAATCCTATCTATCACGAACGGACCAAGCATATTGAAGTGGACTGTCATTTTGTTTGAGATGCTGTTTTGAAAAAGCTTGTTGAGACTTCGTTTGTTTCGTCTTCGAATCAGCTAGCAGATTGTTTACCAAGTCGTTATTTGCTCATAGTTTTCACACTAGTTGTAACAAACTGAGCATGGGTGACCTATATGCTCCAGCTTGAGGGTGACCTATATGCTCCAGCTTGAGGGGTACTGTTGGAAACTAGGGGTATTTTGGTCTCTTAATTTTGGTTTATTGGTTTTTTTGTTATTATTTATTTTCTATCCTTAGTATGTAATTTCATAAACACTTGTTTTATAAAATAGGGAGGCTGCTTGTGAGAGGATTCTATTCAATTCCAATCGCAGGCAGCACTCCACAAGCTTGTGGGAACCCAATTTTCTCCCCTCTCTATCTCTTGGTTTGATCAATCCGATTCTGGCTTGTAACATTATTTATTTATATTAAAGAGTTAATAAGAAGACACAAAAGCAATAGATATTACCTAATGAAGGCCATTGGTAGGAGAGAAGGTGGTTGCTGGAAATTGATAGAACAGCTAGTTAGAAGAAGAAAAAGGAAGAGAGAAGATAAGGAGGAAAAGGAAGAGTATGACCTTGGCTTCACCATCAAGGCCTGTGGTAGGCTTCACGACCTTGGGTCACACTTGTTTCAACACAAGAGCTGCTGCTCCATTGAAAAAAAGGGCGTCCCCAGTGCACGTGGCTCCCACCACTGCAGAGTCTGGGGAGGGTCATAATGTACGCAGCCCTACTCCTGCTTTTGCAGAGAGGCTGTTTCCAGACTTGAACTTGTGACCACTTGGTCATAATGGAGCAACCTTGCCATTGCACCAAGGCCCACCCTCTCCTGCTCCATTGAAGAAGACACAAAATAATCAATAGCAAAATCATGGGTTGTAGTAGTCCTTCTCTTGTATTTATAAAATAAGAAGTATGGGTTACAAAAGTAGAAAGTGATTTCTACTAAGGTGTGTATGGTAACATTCATAAGAAAAAAACTTGTGGTGTTTTTGTGCTGTTTTTTGGGAATACATTTGGAACATAACATGTATGTGACGTGACGTCTGGTCTTTTTTTTTTTTTGGACCTTTTTTTTGGAATGAACCGGGTAAAAAGAATCACATTTCTCAGTCAGTTGAGAAACAAATTGAAAGTGGTTTTTAAAAAAACAAAAACAAAATTGGGCAGCAAAAAAGACCCAAGTTATATGAGTCTCAACTCTCGACTCTCCACCGCCTTGACCACGAGTCATGGTCTATTGTGGGCTGGTTATAACTCAAGTTGTTGGGCCTGATTGGGCTGGTCATTTTGGTTCTTTCTCCTCCTATGCTGGCCTTGTACTGCATCAGGAATCTTGTGTCCAACATTAATTTGTCCCAATTTCATGTTCATGGACCACCGTGAAACTCAGTCTGTATTAGTGGTTGATTGGATCACCCCATACATTCTGTTACTCGGCGCTTCCTAATGGAAAAAGTGTGCATCAAGATTAATCTTTACTACATAAAGCATAAGATGCAAGTCAATAGTTCAGCTAGGGCTTCTTTTCACAATCAAGGGGTGCCCTATATGTCAGAATTACAGATCACTGTTCGAGAAAAGAGGGAAGGGAACAGGACTGAGTTCATATACATATAAGTAGGTTTAAGAAACCGCAAATGGTACGTTCATGGGGGGATCTCACCCCTCTGTGGACTCTTACCCTATTCCTAGAAGTTGGTTAGTCACCAAAGTCCATGCATTAGTGAATCCCTTCTTGAACATGGAATATTCTGAAATCTTGCTGACTGCATGATCTGTACCTTATTGATATTTTAAAAAAAAAGGATAGCTAGAAAAAGGCCTGCATAATACAGAAGCATGGTTTGTATGATTAATAGCCCAATCTGAAGATTTTCCAAACAATTGGATTGTCTGCATTAATAAATTACCACATTAGAAGTAGGATGCAGAAAGATATTTTTTTTAACAGAAAATATTGATTCCTTGGCATATATATTTTTCTGAAGATCTCTTTCTGGAACTTCTAGTCGATTTATTGTTGTTTGTCTTTGTGGCAGGGGTTTGCATGCCTTCAAGGTGGTATCTGTTTGTCTAGCATGGGCAGGCCAGTTTCTTTTGAGAGAGCCGTTGGTTGGAAGGTGTTGAATGAGGAAGAAAATGCTCACTGTGTTTGTTTCTTGTTCGTCAACTGGTCTTTTGGTTGAACTTACATATCCAATTAGGTGGGGTGGACACACAATAGTGAACTCCTGAATGACACAGCGTTTGTTTAGAGTAAGCTACCTTTTGTCTTTTTAAGATTGGGCTTGATGCTTTAACGGTCTGTTTACTAGCTCACTGGTACTCATTTTCTTGTCTTGGAACACCTTGGTACCTCTATATTTCTCCATTGCATGCTTTGCCTTTTCAAGTTTATCAGTTTATTTTCTGAAATTTACAGTATTGTCCATCATGTTTGGTGCATTAGTCAAATTATCTGTTGATTATGAAACTCCAATTAAAACTTGGAGTTTGTATGGCAATAGGCTGGTTGGCTGTAACTGGCACCATTTGTTATGATTGATCTCGTTTATCCAACCTCATATGAGTTGCCAAACTGACTGTCTTTACTAATCTGGTTTAGATCGTCTAATACTTGCTCTCTCTCTTGAGTTTCCCAAGTTGGACTTCCAATCTTTGGTACACCTGTTCGCAGAGTTGCAAGTAGGAAATATTATTGAAGTCCACAGGATTTGGTGATAGTGTGTTCAATTCGCTGGCATCTTTTTCTCTCAACATCATATTAGATCATCTAGTCAACCTCGGAGTGCTGAATCCTTGAATGGGATGAAATTGTGGTCTATTCAGTCCCCAACCCCTTATCAGGTCTGCACACGGGATGGTAACAAAGTACTTAAGCAGATATGGTGTTTTTGAGCAGTAGAAATATATGGTGATGGTGTCATGCAGGTCGAAGTAATTTAGTGAGATGGCACAGTTTATTCATCCAGTCTATTCAGTCTTTGGGTGACCATCAGACAAATCTATTATTGGCTGTTAGCCTGTTACTCACATTGCCGGTTTCTTCCTTCTTGTTTACCAAATGAAGGAGAAACCTGACATTGAAGATTGAAGACATGTGGGAGATTGAATCTACCCATTGCTAAGTCGATTCAATCAACCCATTGAAGATGGAAGACAGGCCAGCAACACTACAATCAATCAATTTCTGTTTCTCTATTTTTCAGTTACTTTATCCTGCTACTGTTTGATCTACATCTTCAAGTTGTCTTTGTAGAGAATTCGATTCATAGTTTGTTCTCCGATATCATATGGTCCATTACCACAATATCCTGGTCTCCATAACAATCCAGAATTCCTCATAAATTCCCCAAGTTCTGTTTTCAGTTTTCCTGAGTTTTTTGCTACTGTTTTCAATCTAGTCTGACATACCTAAAGCCTTTTTCTGTTAATTTCTGTTCTGCACAACTGCTGCCATATTTTCTGTCCAAATTCCTGGTAGAGTTTTATCCTATTAGGATTTTGGATTTCTACATTACAAGGCTAATGTGGAATAGCAGCTTATAGTTTGTGTAGCTAACGTCAAGTAGTTGTGGTAGTTGTGAGTTGTGACAAGGCTTTTGTATTAGGAAATTTTTATAGATATCGAAGAAACAGAAGCTGCGGGAATAAAAATTCCCTGCAGATATTAAAGGAACTGGGGGAGAGAGAGAGAGAGAGAGAGTTGCAGCAACAAGCAACATTCTTTTTCCTATAAGAACGAGACCCTGCCAGCATAGGGACCAATGGGAGTGCATACCACCCCATGTCCATGGAGGGTGGGGTGGTTATTTTGCCAACCTTATGTCGGGGTATAGGGGCAAGCGACCAAGCAGCGTTCTTTTTCCCACAAATAAATTATGGGAAAGACCATCTAAAAGATTCATCGGTATAAGCTTCATTCAAGAGATGCTTGTGGGTGCTGGTGCCGCTACACATGCGTTCCTTGCTCCCACTGCCTATGTGTGCGTAGGCTACATTGCTGCCGCTGCCCACGGCTCATTCCCTGTGTGCGCAGCTGTTAGTTTCTGTGCATGTATGCGCTCGTATTGCTGGCTGCAAGTTTACAACTTTAATTAATTTTTTTTATTAAGGTTATGGAGGAAGAAGATGGGTGAAGGGATTTCTCCTTTCCATCCATATTCTTATTCAACCTTTTATTTGGTTATTTTTAAAACCCATTTATTATTAGATTTAATCTAATATTTGCAATTCCTAAAATTGCCCCTTAGTATTTAATTATTGCTTTAAATTGAAATTAGCAATTTTATGAGTTAGCATTTCCTCTCCCCCCCGCCCACCCTACTCATGATGTTGACCATTGACTCGCTTCATTAGATAGAGCATGGTCGATCTCCGCCCATGGGCCTAGTGTAATTATGTGTATGCATGTTTCTTGGGATGGAGATCAGAATTGAGGTTTATAGCTGTTGCGTCAAGAAACCTCCGGTGGACCATTCAACTCATTCTTTTATTGATTTATTCTATGTAATCTCATATCACATGTGAGATTACATAGAATAAAGATCTTGTAAATATGGTAGTTCATATCGCAAGTGAATCCTGAGTCCTGATCATATCCAAAGACTTTCAAAATGAAGAGAATCCAATCTTGAGTGTCCATAAAAAGGAGGACTCTCAAGATAGGTTGATAATCAGATATTGGTCTGCAAATTCACAATTCTGATAATAATTTAACATGCATTCATGGTTGTTGATAATGGACAATTCTCTCAAATTGCAAAAATGGGAAGTAACGTATAATAGAAACGTTACCTTCAAGTGGAAATGATCATAAAACTTCCAATTTTAGCAACCACAAAGAACTGCCTTTTTTGGCCCACCTTGATTAGTGGTGTCTTATGTGATATATAGTGTGATTTCATGAAAAGCAACGCAGTGAGAGCATAGATGGTTTTGCTTTAATGCCAACATTGAAGGAGATTTATAAGGACATGTGGTGAACATGTGTTATGGGACCGACACATCTGCATAGATAGATGAATTTATGCAGGATTGTACTTCCCTTTCTTCTTTTATTTTTTTGGTATAAGGTTGCACTAGCAGATGATGATGAAGAGTTGAACCCAGTTGATGAAGAGGTACCTTAAAGTCTAGAGATCATGTTTATAAGCTAGGGGAAAATACTAGAATCTATGAGTCCACTAGACTAATCATGAGTCAAGTTAATCTCTTATTAGGGGGTCCACAGATAGATCCAAATTAAAGAACCCTAAACCCAAGATATTGGCACCTAATGAAACTTCACCACCGACTTTGTTTTTTGATTTAGACTTTTAGATCACTATAAGTTTAGGTTTCGTTATCAAAGCTTTATTCTGGATAACAAGTTGAAAGGGATGTGTTCATAACTGTATGTACCTTCTTTCACATTCTTTCAAACCCCAAATTCCATGAATGATTCAGACTAATCTTCTGAAGGCCCTATGATCATAACTCATAAGGGTATTTGATAATGATATAATACCTAAATATAGCCACCCAATGGTGTCACACCATGTCATCATAGTCAGGATTGCTCTGGCGAATATAAGCCCATGATCATAAGGGTATTTGATAATGATATAATACCTAAATATAGCCACCCAATGGTGTCACACCATGTCATCATAGTCAGGATTGCTCTGGCGAATATAAGCCCATCGAGTCATACCCACACATGCTCCAGCCAGGAGATTGATTATAAAATGGCATAATCCACCACGTGGGAGGTGGATTAATGCACTCCAAACTTATCGCTAACAGTTAGTGACACACTTCTATAAGGAAACTAAAAGAGGAGCACCCACGGTTCCTACTAATCAGGAGCCATTCCCCCAAGGGGATTCCATGATTGACTCTCCTACCATGGATGGAACACTCCATCAATGGGACTCTCCATAATCGCCTCTACCTACAACCTACACTATATATATTCAGGTATAAAGCATAACAGGGGGACTTGGACTACTATCCTTTTATCTGTTGCTAGAGAAATCTAACCTAAGCATCGGAGAGTCCCCGCTGGAGAAGACCGGTCTGTTCTTCTGTGCCTTTGTGCAGAGAATAGCTTGACTGACTCCCTGACTAAGAGGGCACTGTCGGTAATCGATACGACAGCTTGATTCAATTCCGATCCATAATTGCAACAAATGTGTTATGCTGCTTCCATGAGCTTTTCACGTTAATCATGAATAAAGCTTTGTTCTACCAACCAAGGATCAGTCAAAACTATATACACTACCAGACAAGAATTCTTTTCCTCATGTCCACTATAACTATAAAACATTATCCCCTCTCAAGCCCCTCTTTTAACCAAGCATACCGTGAATGGTGTGTGGATGATGGGTAGGTGTTTTTTTTTTGACTGAGATCCATTACAATGGCATATGCACGTGTACAAGGTTACTCTATCTCAATGCAGAACAGGTAAATATGTCTCAAACTAGAGATGCATAAGTGAGTGATAATTGTTATTAGATTTACAAAGTGGAAGGAGAGAATGCCAAAAGACACCAAAACACCTTTTTACCCTCTTTCTACTTTCAAAAGATGAGAGAAAGTGAAGGAGCTTTATTGAACAGAAGAGAGAGAGAGAGAGAGAGAGAGAGAAGCCAAATTAATACCCTTTTTGCATGGTCTCCTAGGAATAAATATGATTCAATCCATTGAGACTTTCAATGTCCAACACAATCAAATCTCTGCCAGCAAAACTGAGCTGGTTTTGCTTCTTATATTGTCAACTAGTATGTGTTGTATCCAACTCCACTAAATGACTCAACTTTGGAAACGGAATCTTCTATCTGCTAAGCCCATCAATTGTATGTGAGCAGAAAGTAAAAGAGAAAAAAAAGGGTTTTCTACTTCTCGTTATCACCATTATTGCTTAGAAGGAATAGTGGGAAAGCAACTCAAAGCATCATCATTAGAACATACAAGGAGAAGTGGGTCACGAGAAAGATTGTGTTAGGCTAGGCCTTGTTGGAAAGCTCCCCCCATCTCGCAATTTTCTTCTTGAACTCTTAGTGCTTAAACCATGCAAGTAGTGATTAAGACTAGATTCGTTTCAAACCATTTTTTGGATTTCGTTTGTTTATTTTGACCTTCTTGGTCGGCTCACTCACTGTAAAGGACTAATCTTGTGTTTGTCGAGACTTTTAGATGTATAACGGAAGGATCGATAAAGTGACAAAGCAAGGAAGAGAGCAAAGACGAGGATAACTAAGGGAATGAATGAGCTTTGTCACATGAAGCTATTATATATGAAAGCCACCAAGAAGGATGGAATAAAGGGTATCCATTTGCCTATTAAATTAGAAATAGTGACCATCTTTGCACATTGTGTTTGGCTCAAATAGTAGAACAAATATAATAAAAGGGAGAATTGACTTTGGTGCACTATGGTCTTGCGAGTTAGGGGGGGTTACAATCAGATCGACAAGCTAGGAAACCATTTTCACATACTTGGTTTCAAACCCTTTTGACTGATTTTCTAGGTTTTTTAAGGTTTGACTGATTTTCTAGGCCTTTTAAGGTATGTTTGGTTGGTAAAAAATGAACAAAAAGAAAAAGAAAAACTTAATAAGACAAAAGTAATTATGATATTAAAAACATTCCAAATTGTTATTTTTTGTTGGAACTTTCTTGAGTGTGATCCATTTATTTTTTTTTTGTTTTTTTTTTCAAGTCTGTTTGGGGTTATATTCTCAGAAAATGTTGGTCTGTACATTTATAAAATTATCCTTCATTTTGACAAGGGATGGAGGTGGATTCTAAAATCTTTCAACGTTAAAATCACTTGTGACACTCTTGTAAGTTGATTTTTAGTGCAATGATTCGTCATATCTGATAGAACAAAATAAAAGAAGGTGGATTTCTCTCTCGTATTCAATTGATTAAATCTAGGATTCCATTACTTTTGAAATAAGAAATAAAATTCTTCATAGGTGACCTGTGGCCAGTTTTATTTTGCTAGAAAGATCAATTATATTAAAGCCAAAAAAAAAATGTGATACAAAGAAAAAGTGGAAAAAACTGGCCACAAAGACCATACACAAAAGCTGGCCTCATTTGTTTGGTTGTTTTAGTTTCCTGTAAGTTTTGTTGAAGCCCTTTTGATGATTGTTTTGTTTTCTTTTGATAAGATCATAACTTTGACCAGCCTTTGCAGCTTTTTTTTTTTATGAAAGAAAAGAAAATTTCTATTGTTTTGTTTTTTTTTTTATGCCTGATGCCAGGGTCGGGTTGATCATGATGGCTAACACCCACATGCCCAACAACCAAGTCTAAACTTGTGGGTTGACGAAGCACTAGCCACAGGTCAAACAATATCAATGTGTACAATCAAAACAGGGTTCATCAATTAGGTTGATGAGTGGCAACCAAAACCCACAGTTAGTGGGTCAGCATTGGATCGGGTCAAGAACTTATCTAACCCTTATATATAGCATGTGAAATAGAAGCTTCAGGCGATTCATGATTAATTGTGGCCCTCCTCACTGCCCAATGACTTATTAATCATCAAAAGCTGCTTCCTTCCTTTGTATTTGTTTCTTTTTTTAACATTTCAGCATTTCATGTTTGTTGCTAGATTCCCTCAATCAGAAACACCCTCCGACAATGAGGCAGTCATATCATTAATGCGCCTAAGATATTAGGTCTGATCTCTTCCAAGACGATTCAAGACGATTGACCTAACTTAATCGGCTGTAACAACTCACCACCTGTTCAGTCGTAATACAAATTGATCCGAGCTATAGAAAGAGCAATATCCGATAGAGGTAGTTAGGTAGATATTTATATTTATTACTCTTATTGTATTTCAGACTTATTTATCAATTGTCCGATTCTGACTTTATCATCGAAGTTACTAAGAGTTAACCTCGAGTTCATCTGATCATTCCCTATCTCTTCTACAGGTCATCCACCTCAGTAAGTTCATAATTAAGCGGCAACAGGTACTAAGAGGAAAAACTATAATTCCATATAAATGGCATTCGGTTATTCACATTTTTACAATCATCATTAGTATGTTGACATAAAACTAAACAAAACATTAACACTCATGTAAGACCTTACATTTTATGAGGGTTACAACAAAAAATGAAAAGAAAATAAAAACCAAAAACTCGAAACTACATAATTGCTGAGAATTTCAGATCTGAAATGCAAGAACTTGACCTAGTTGCACACTCTAGGATCATCAATGCATCGTTAGCGCATGGTCTGGCCGCTGGATTTGTCGCGGTGCATTGCAAGGCTAGATTCATCATCTCAACGATCTCATTTCCATGCTTGGATTCGCATTCCTTGATTGCAGGATCAATCCACGTGTTGAGATGACAATCAGAATAACAGAATCGGGCCCACTCGACTATGCCATGGTGCACACCGTGTTCTGTGTCCGCCGGGTTCTTCCCGGTTAGGATTTCGATTAAAAAGACTCCGAAACTGTAAATATCACTCTTGTCGGTGATATCCTTTTTGTTCCATATCTCTGCACCCAAAAATATGTTTTGTACTTTCAGTTTCAGTCCCTCAAAGCGTGCTCTCTCCTTTACTTTGCAAGAAAATACATACAAGGCTCGACAAAAAACATTTCATTAAATCCAAGGGCATTTGAGTCAGTCTAACTAAAATATTATGTAAAATTTTTAAGGAAAGTTCCCCAATTTCTAAAGCAAGGCCAGTGTGGGTGTGGCCACACGCATGGAAAAGATCCCAAATGGGGTCCACCTGCGTCGAGGGTCCCAACAATCATGGTTCCATGGTGCAAATTGAGCATAGGGTCGGACTTTCTTTTGTCACTGTTGGGTGCTGACTACTGTAGGTATAGGGTAGCCTCAGTCATTGTTAAAAGACTAAACTACCCTCCAACTGTTTTCCCAAGCACAGAGGCATGCGTACCTGGTGCAACGGAGGCTGACGGGAGGAAACTCTTGCAGTCACTACCGACTAACTCCGGAAGACAAGGTCGTAGGCGTGGCTCGTCTTTTCTGTCAACGATCACTTCTTCCGGCGAAATATTTCCGATCAGAAAATTCGGCGAACGACAGTGAACAAACTGAAGAGCCTTTGCGATCCGAATCGTCATTTTCTGACGACGTTCCCAGCTTAAACCACCGAGAACATCTCTCATGCTGTTCCCTTCGATGAACTCGTACAAGAGAAACCCACCCCTTTCCGACCTGCAACTCCCTATTAATTGTACTACATTCGGATGTCGAAGCTTTCCCAGTTTCATCACTTCCACCCAGAAATTTGACGGATTAGTGTTATCATTTATCTCCTCAACAATGAATTGTAAATCATTCACCGCAGATTTCCCTCTGTATAAAGTTCCTTCACTTCCTCTGGAAACTGCATTCTCTTCCTTCATAGACAGTAAGATATCATCGATCGTGACGGCATTTGAGAGACTTGAATTGAAGAACTGCAACTCCCACGTCTCATCCTCATGGTCAACCTTTTTGACCTGTTCTCCATTTCTATGTCGCATGAACGCCACTATAGAAAGAGAAAGCGCCAATACCACCAGAACAACTGAAAACGAAGTGACGAGAAGCCACCAAACAGGCTTCCACGCCGTTCTGCATGGAGGTAAACCAGCTGTAGCTTCGACACTGCAGAGATTATTGCCGGTGACAGCACTCGAGTTGATAGCCAAGAATGCTCCGGTGGATGGAAGCTTCCCGTGTAAATTATTATGAGAGATGTTCACTTGGAGCAGAGAATCCACTTTCCCTAAAGCCGCCGGTATTTCTCCGGATAACTGGTTTTCCGACAAGTCGAGGTCACCCAGAACCGGCATTTCAGAGAGAGAAACTGGAATTGATCCACTGAGCTGATTTCCGCTGAAGTCTAAACTTACCAGCTTATTGCAGGAAGATAATTCATTGGGGATAACACCGTTAAGTTGGTTCTTGCTGAGCTTCAACTGCACTAGCTCCGATAGGTCGCCGAACCTCAGAGGAATACTTCCTGAAAAGCGGTTTTCCGATAAGTCTAAGCTCTCGAGATTGTGGCTACCGAATGACTCCGGCAAGTTTCCGATGAATTTGTTCCTCGCTAAATCCAGCATCTGAAGAGAAGGCATGTCCCACCTCCGCTGATCAATCCTACCGTTCAGGCTGTTTCCGGAAATATCAAGATAGTAGACTAGTGGCAATTTCGTGAATTCCTGCGACAATTCACCGATCAGGAGGTTGTTCTGGATACGGACTCTCTGTAAGCTTCGGCATCGGCTTAAGCTCTCAGGGATTCTTCCTTGGAGGAAGTTGGAGAAGAGGATAAGCTTAAAGAGACGATTCGAATTGCAGAGACTCTCTGGAATTTTGCCTGTAAGCTTATTCGTCGAAAGGTCCAGTACAGTAAGATTGTTCCATCTTCCGAGGTTCTTTGGAATATCGCCGGATAATTTGTTCGACCAGAGCTGCAGAATTTGGAGTCGAGGTAGTGAAGCCAAGGCTTCTGGAATCTTCCCAGCCAAATTGTTGGAGAAGAGATTGAGGATTTCCAAGTTTTGCAGTTGCCTTACACGGTCAGGGATCGGTCCGGAGAGATAGTTGTCGCTTAGGTCAAACGAAATCAGTTTTCTCAAATCAAAGATTGATCGAGGAATCGAACCAGTAAGTCTATTCTGATAAAGGAAGAGATAATGAAGATCAGTGAGGTTTCCGAGTGAAGACGGGATTTCCCCTAAGAGATTGTTGTAGACCAGATTAAGATGATTCAAAGATGTCAATTCACCGATTTCTTTTGGTATTTCACCTGAAAGGTTATTATAGCCCAAGTAAATCCACTTCAGACTCTTCATTTGGCCCAACTCCTTCGGAATTTCACCTACTAACTGGTTCGAAGCTAACGTCAGATACTGCAACTCTGCGAGGTTCGATATGGAATTAGGAATTTTTCCTTTCAAGACATTTCCACCGAGATCAAGAACTTTAAGACCAGTAAATAGTCTGATTTCCGCCCGAATTTCGCCGGAGAGCATGTTGTTCGATAGATCTAACGTCTCAAGTCCAGAGATCCAACCATGAGGAATCGGACCGGTGAAGTTATTGTTGCTGAGATTGAGGTGTCGAAGTGAGGAACTAGAAAAGGTTTCTGACGGAATTTCTCCGGAGAATTCATTGTTTGAGAGATCGATGGTTACTATTGACGGCAGCAGGAAAAGAGAGGGAGAAAGTTCGCCGGAGATGTTCTTTCCGGAAAGTTCAATAGCGCTAACATGTGAGGAGTTGACGCACGTGAAACCGTACCAGTTGCAGAAAGCAACGGTGGAATTGGAACTCCAGTCAGTGAGAAACCGAAATGGATCGCTTATGGAAGCTTTGAATGATAAGAGAAGTTCGAGTTCCTTTCCACTTATTACAACGTTAAAGCTGAAAAGTAATGAGAAAAAGAGCAAAACACAGACACAGGTTTGGCCTCCTACTTTCTCCATCAATTCTTCGAGATCTGTACCACATGCATGAAGAGATTCAGAATCTGAAAATAAAAGTGTTCTAATAATCTCGTTTGGTAGTATAATTTAGTGAAACTTACTTTATTTATGTAACCAAAACTACGTCAGGCGATGCTGGTACCGTTCTTGATCAAGCTCACCGATACACTGAACCTGTCATCAACGATGTTTAGAATACTTGAGAAAGAATTCTTGCAGAAGTTAAAAAAACATAAAAATGCCAAGAATCGTAAACAAAAAAAAGAAAAATCTCAGCTATTTTAGATTTTTTGTAGAGAATATTAAATGCCAAACAAGATGGAACGCGTGATTACGTACCTAAATCGCATCATTTCTCCTTCTAAAAGGGAGAATTCTGCAGAGAAATAAACTTGTATTGGAAGAGAAGATTTGATTAGGAAGACAGAAAAAGAGAGATCAGAGAGAGAGAGAGTAGTAGCAGCGAATGAAGTAATGTTAGGGTTGAGGGAGAGGAAGAGAAAGAACGTTGTTTAAATAGAAGAGGAGCAAAAAGCTGTGGAAGTGGCCCCCGTTTTAAGGGGATTTACGAGATTGCACCCTTAACATCCTTTCAAAAGTTTGAATCCAAAACGGTTGAAAGGCAAACGGAAGAGAATTTGCAAAAGCTTTGCTTCTGTCAGTTATTACCAAATTGCTCTTTGGATTGACCGATTGGGATGGGGACAAGAACTTTTCTATAACCGTTAAGAGCTTTCAAACCTGTTAATCACAAAGCTTTTACTTACAAAGTGAGCAAAAGTACCTCTTAAAGTCTTAGGCCTGATTTGGTATGATTTCTATTTCAATTTTGGATTGATTTTTTGAAATAGTCAACAAATAGATTTCTGGTCAAAAAATTGAAATTGTTTTGATTGGATCAATATGAAATATTTCAAGAATAAAAAAATTCATTTGATAGTTCAAATTCTAAGAATAAATTCTCTATATTTCTTTGGGAACGATGGTGGTGGTGGTGGCGGTGGTGACGATGGTGGCAGGGTAGTGGTGACATGGAAGCAGTGGGGGTGGTGGTGGTGATGATGGCAATGGTGGTGGTGGCGGCGGTAGCGATGGCAACGGCAGTGGTGGCGGTGGCAACGGCAACGGTGGCGGTGGTGGTGATGGCAGGGTAGTGGTGGTGGTGGTGGTGGTGGTAGCGGGGTAATGGTGGTGGTGGTAACAGGGTAGTAGTGGTGGTAGTGGTGGTGGTGGCGGTGGCATTGGTGGGAGTGGGGTGGTGATGGTGAGACCATTAGGAGAATAAGGGTGGTGTTTTATTTTTAACATGAAATTACTACTTTGCCCATGAAATTAACCATGTGTTCATTCAAGAGCAAGAGTACTAAATCAAATGAAATAGAAATTCTGAAACAACTGAGGAGCTATTTCAGAATTTCTATTTCACTTGATTTCTATTTCACTGAAATAAGGTGCAAAAATCAAACCAAACAATTTCAGAAATAGAAATCACCCCCTAAAATTGAAATACCAAATCAGGCCTTAGTCCTCTTTACTTTCTAGGCTATGTTTGGAGCTAAGAAAAGTAAAGAAAAAATTCAAAAATTTTGAAGTTGAAGAAAGAAACAAAGAAATATATAAATCAATCATTATATTATCATTATTTTTATCTTATTATTATTAATTTTTTCTTTTCTTGGCTTCCAAACATAGTCAAAAGAACTAGTTTCCATTTTTTTTTGTGGGTAAATACTAGTTTCCATTCACCCATGGTGGAGGAGTCCTTGTACCATTGTCATCCTCCTCCGTGTGATTAGTCTAGAGAGGAAATTTATGATGACAAAGTGTAATCACATGTCAAAGCACACATGGTTAAGGGATTCTTCCTTCTTTGTTGGTGAAGGAAAAGGTTGTTCTTTTGAAAAAAAAAAAAAGTCTAATTAATCACAAGCATTTATTTTTGGGAAATCCCATAAATATTTTTTTTGGTAAATAGAGAATCCCATAATTTAAATCATAGTTCTAGGGTCTTTTTGGTATCAAATTTTTTTTTTAATTTTATGTTCACAAACACTTTTTTTTTTTTTTTTTGTATTTGGTATCATTTTTTTTTTTAATATCTGGGACCCGGGGAAGCCCCTAAAGCTTTATTAGAAAAAAAATAAACAAAATGCTAACAACAATGGGGGGCATAGCCCGCCTTACCCTGACCCAAGGAAACAATAGAAACTCTCTAACCACTCCAAACCACAAAGGAATAAAAGCCCCAAATCCCAAATATACAAGGAGAACAATTAGAACCGGAAAACAGGTAACCCAGCCTTATCTTCCCTGAGAATTCGTGAAAGGTTAGAAGGGAGCTCTTGTTGCAAGTGGAAGGAAGTACTCAGCATTGAATCACAGGCCAAATTTACCAAAAAATCAGCAGCACAATTACTCTCTCTGTAGGAGAAAAGGACATTCGCTTCAAGAGCTCCATAAAGGGCATAATCTCGTAGAGATAAACCGCACAATGGTCATAGAATCCGAATTGACAAGGCAATTCCTATGACCCAGGTTAGCACACATGCGAAGACCATCAAGTAGAGCCCTCATTTCTGCTTTAGTGTTGGAACAAATGCCATAGGAATTAGCAAAAGCCATAAGGAGATTACCATTACGGTCACAGATAATACCTCCTCCGCCACTCGAACCTGGATTTCCTTTGCTTGCCCCATCCACATTTAATTTTACCCCATTGAAAGGAGGACACCAATAAACTGGACATGGAATACTTTGTCTTTGAGAAGGGGGATTGATCTTCAGAATTTTCAAAACCAGGTCGTCCTTCATATTAGATTCCCTTGAAGGAAAAGAAGGATACGGGATTTCTTGAACCCATAGCAGAATTTTCCAGATAATCGCATTAGCTGAGCGCACCCCATTATCATGCCTTCGGTTATTCCTCTTTTTCCATAGCTCCCAAATAATAAAAGAGGGAATAATCCCAATAATAATTTAATAACATTGTTCGAAGCACCTTTTGATTACCAAAATAAAATTCTGGTTCTTACCTCTTGAGTGGGAAGGATTTGTATGTCAAATAGATCACCAAAGAATTTCCAAACCTTGGTAGCTGTGGCACCTAACGCCAGCACATGAAAATTGGTTTCCTGCTAAGGTTTTTTGCAACAAAAACATTTTGAAGCAAGCTGCACCCCTGCCCGCATAACCGAGTCTTCCGTAGCAATGCTGCCGTTTAGGACCTGCCAAGTGAAAAATCCTACTTTAGTAGGAACTGTCCCATTCCAGATCCATTTAGCATAGGCAATCACAGGGTATGCCATCCGAATTGACTTTCAGGCAGATTTAAGGAAAAAATTACCATTACTTGTCGGGGTCCAGATAAGACGATCGTCCCTAGCTAAAATATGCACATTGGTGGTGGAGACTCTCTCGCGAACCTGGAACATTATAAATCAGCTCCATCGTCGCCTGGTCCCAAGATCTGTCCATATGCAAAACGTCCCTGACCTTAGTTTCCAAATTAACATTATGAATCGCCTCATCAACAAAATCGATCAAGGATCCCTCTCCACTCCAATTGTCAAGCCAGAACAGAGCATCACCTTTACCCACCAGCCATTTAGATTTATTAGTCAAAATATCTCTTAGCTCTAAGGAGAACTTCCACGATTTTGAACCAGAACCAACCAGGTTGGCCAAAGCAATATGGTATCCCCTCAGAAACTTAGCTTTGAAGAAAGAGCTCCAAATAGATGGTTCAGACAAAGCACGCTAGAGATCTTTTAGCCTCATTAACAGATTAACCTCCTTTAAAGGTCGAATTCCCAAACTTTGTTAGAACCCTATTCAAGATATAGATAGTTATTTCTAAGGCGAACCGCCAGAAAGAAAGAGGTAGTTCACTGTAAGTGAGCATCGTCCGGACCATGTCTAATAAAGTTCAATTGCATCGTTCGGATACACCATTTTGTTGTGGTATTCCTGGATAGTTAATTGATTAACTATCCCTTGTGAAGTGAGATATTCCCTAAATTCATCTAATAGATACTCTCCTCCATGATCTGATTGTAATTGATGCGCTTATCCAACTGTCTTTCGATCTCGGCTTGAAAATCTTTGAATTTATCAAATGCCTCTGATTTTCTACGCATCAAGTAGATATAACCATATCTAGAGTAGTCATTGGTGAATGTTATGAAATACTCAAATTCATATCTTTCTTGTATATTTATGGGTCCACACACATTAATATGTATCAACTCTAACAGATCTGTGGCTCTAGTACCTTTATTGCTAAAGAGTTTCTTGATCATCTTGCCTTGAAGGCATGACTCACAGGTAGGGAATGGTTCGACCCTCAGACTCTCTAAAGGCCCATCCCTTACCAATCTACTGATTCGGTTCAAGTTGATGTGACCTAATCTTAGATGTCACAGATATGTTGAGTTCACTGGAGCAGCTTTACGTTTCAAATCAATATTCGAAAGCACATTCGTTCTAATAGGGCAGACAATCTAGGAAATACAATCCACTTTGCAAATATCCAAATACCACAAAGGAATTATTAAAACGAATAACTAATTTAGAATTACAGAAAAAACTATATCCGTCCAAAACAAGTTTTGAAACCAAAATGATCTTCCTCTTAAAAGAGGATACATAGTAACAATCCTTTAAAATTAAATCAAATGAACTAAAACTTAAAGTAAAAGTTCCTATAACCAATGTCATGGCTTCAGCTCCAGTGCCCACCCGAAGACGCACCTTATTTCTTTCCAGTTTTCTTGTCTCCTTGAACCTCTGCAATACATTGCAAATGTGAACAATGGAACCACTATCCACCAACCAAGAATTGGTCGGTACAAAGGACAAATAAGACTCATAAAGAATGTTAACATCACATGTACCTTCTTTAGCAGCCTCTGAATCATCTGGCTTCTTGTCTTTTACAGTGGCCAGGAATGCACGACAATTTCTTTTCCAATGACCCTCCATCTTGCAATAGAAGCACTTGCTTTTAGCCTTCTTATTGCTAGACTTCCCACCCTTGGTTCTCAGGGTTTTACCCTTATTTTCCTTTTTCTTCTTCATCCCATTTGAAGAAGGCTTCACATCAGTTGCATTGACCTCAGCCTTATCCTTTTTCAAGGTAAGTTCCGCTTCTACCAGTGCATTAGCAAGTTCAATGACCTCTAGTTCCTTATCTGACATCTTATAAGACATCCGAAAGGTGCACATGTAGAAGTTAGTGATGACCAGATCACATTAGTCGTGTACCTCAGGGCAAACTTGGTCCCCATGGATTCCAGTTTTTCAAATAGATTTATCATTTTCATGATGTGATCCATTACTAGAGTCCCTTGGGCTATTTTGAAATTATGGATCTGACTTACTACATTGTAGTGTGCATGTGTCAGCTGTCTGTTGAACAATTCAGCAAGGTTATCCATTTTTCCTCCTGAGGTACGTATATCCTTGACTGAGTTCAATATTGATTTTTCCAATGATCTTAGGATGTAAAGTGATGCTTTAGAATCCCTCTAAAGGAAATCCTGCATCACCTCATGTGCCTCAAAATCATCTCGGTGGGGTTTAGGAGGAAATGGATCATCAAGAACCGTGAAAAGACCTTCTGCTGTCAAGAGCAATTTAATGCTCTGATACCATTCAACATAATTCGTTTCATTTAATTTATATTCGCTAATGAGTGCTAACAGGTTGGAATTAACAGTAGCCATTGAATTAGAATCTACACATGTACAAGTAAACCACACACATATTAATAACCATCGATAAAAATTCGAGAACACAATATCAATGGTCTCTCATAATTTAGGTTTCCCTCATGACCCAAAAAATGAATTGGATACCTACTACCCTTGCATGCATAACTTACCCTGTCGGGAGTCATTAAACACACCATGGTAGTGTAGACTAATCTGTCTGCCTCATGGGCTTCCAATATTTTCGGTCACCTGGGTGTCATGTCCAGATCCTATCGGCTGACATACACCCAAGTCATGTATATACCTATTGCATTAGTTAGAATCATGCAATCATGAAAGATGACCCACTGTCGTAGTACCCTCTCACTATCCATACCCTAACTTATCTAGATAGAGATAAACGTAGATGATCATGTGATGATAAGCCTGGCAATGTCCTGTCGGCGTATGCGGGGTCATATCACATAACCTCTACAGTTACCTTCAATAGGAGGCCATGGATATGTCTACTAACCTAAACTAATCCATACATACATGTATTGTAATCAAAGAGGGATAATGATCAGCTCTCATATATCATCATGGATGGCAATATATATAACAATTAATCAAACATTAATTAGATGTGATTATGGGATAGCAACATTTTAATAGAAGTGATTTAAAAAAAAATCCCTCCCATTAAAAATTAAAATCTAATAATCTTCATGGGCTTATCATCATACCAAGGATGTAGTTTGCTTCAACTCCATCATCTCCTCCATGCATCCATCCTTCAAAGTTGGTGACCATCATCTTCTTAAACTTTGAACACATGCGGATCATCATCAACATGCACTGGGAAATCACATCTCCTCTAAAAAATTACATCTGAAACCTAGGAAAAATCCATACATTTTCCTTTCAAATATAAAGAAACCCCCATGGAGAAACCAACCAACGATTTGGGCTGCCCATAGGGTGGAGTACATTTGTTTATAAAAAAACATCACATCCACCCATTTACCCCATGAAAATAAATCATGCCAAAATAAATCATCTACATTATTAGATAGCCAATCCCATAATCACATAGTCAATGCAAATCATGTCTGGCATAACCATGCAAGTAAAGAAACACATATGGATTTCATCAAATGTTGAAATAATCACATCACATGTGATAACATGTACCCAAGCCCATAAAAATTAAAATCCAATTTTAATTTCAAGTGGGTGGAGAGAAATATCTCTTTACCAATCTTCTTCCTCTAACCACAAAATTAATGTTTAAAAACAAAATTCTGTTTTGTAAATTTTTTTTTATAATACTAAAGGGAAATACTGTAGAAAAATAAATTCTGTCGATAGCACACTGGCACAGGCCGCGGTCATGGGTTATGGGCAGGATTCAGGGGAAGAGTGTGCAGGGGTGCTTGGTAGCTTGCGCTCCACCCCCACATCAAAAATTTTAGAAGTAAAAATTTTCCTTCCCTAATTGGGTACAATTTTCATTGATTGGAATTTAACATGATTTTTACAAAAACCTAAGATTAACTATAACCAACATAAATGGACAAGTTGTTAAAGAATAACAACCTTGTAACTACCCATGTGCACATGGGATGGTTATTACAATAACCAAATAACTACCCATGTGCATCCATAACAAACTCAACAAAACTTTAATAACTTGCATCCCATACATAATATTTGCATAAAAATTTAATTATGTGATATCCATGGGTGAGAAAGGTGGCTTTGATACCACACTGTTAGTCAAATAGCAGTCCATGGGATCATCTCCATGTTGATCATGGCTAAAACCTATGGTTGAATTTATCTGGGTCAGCCCATGGTCTCCCATGGTGACCCTAGGACAACTAATTATAAACCAATTAGGGTTTTACACCTCCTGGGTTAACCCATGGCTGTCCATGGGTGCCCTATTTTAATTTTAGGGTTGCCCATGGTCGCCATGGGAACCCTGGTGTAACCCAATTAGGGTATGGTATAATAAACCATTACCCAATCATTCTCTTTCTTGTCCCATAAAATTATGGGATCCCTAAGAGAGAAAATTCATCTCTTTTCCATCCCATGGAAAGAGGGATCCATCCCATACCCGAATGCACAGTAGAAAGAGATCGATTTGGGTTTCTTTCACATCCCATGAATAATCATATAACTAAAACAAGAAGAATTAACAAAAACTTGCTAACCTGATGAGCCTCAAGTGTTGCTCTTCCAATAGACAATGGTTCTTCCTCCAATGCACACACCAGGTAAACAGATCTAAATCTCTAATGGTGCAACCAAGGTTCTCCAAGTCAAAACATAATCTCTTCAGATCTTCAAGCACATATCCGGGTTTCCAAAACCCTAACTCTCAAAAGCTAGAGAGCAAGAAGAAGGAGAGAGAAGAGATCCAAAATCGTGGAAGAAGGGGGGGGGGGGGAGCTCCCAAAATGCACAAGGATGAAAATGTGGTGCCCCCCTCCACGTTTTTGAATGTTTAAATAGAAAGGGCTTCTAAAGCACTGTTTGGTAAAACCCAGTGAGAATCTGTTTCTCTCTCCCCTCTTTGACTTGGAACTGTTTAAACCTGATGGGCTTCTAACTGATGAAGAAGCAGAATCTAATAGGAAATGTTTAATTAATTATTTCTTTTATATTTAATGGATAAATAAAAATAGCACCTTATCTAATAAACGAAATAAACAATTAATTAATTAGCAAATTCCAATTATACCCTCACATAATAATTAATCATTATGTACCAATCCACCACTAATCAACATCATCATTATGGATTCTAGGGTATGTACACATGTACTGCCAAACCCCATTCCATAGAATATGTCCATACAAGAGCATCTGTGTACGTGATCGGATCCCACAAAACATGATAAAATATTTTCAAATAAAACTACATATAATCTATCATTTTATGTAAAACAGGTTTTGCAAAAACCATTTGTAAAATGGCACTGGATCCAGATTTCGATCCGACCATTCACAGACAATCTCTATCTAGATGTTCCCCAATTGGGCAGTGGTGACCATGTTGAGTAACTCTCTCACACACGAAATGTTCACACATTCCCAGAACACTGGCTTTGACTCTCTTGAATCTTAGTCATTGATAATCCAAAGAATGTGGTCACATTTCACAGTGACAAGGTCCTCTCAGGTATAGGGGTTTGGTGACACATGTCTATCCCATCCTACATCTAGCAGTAATACATGAGGAAATCGACAAAGTAGATTCATCGCCAATGCACAACATAATGTACGCTCACATTCGTACCCTAACATCAACATGTTTAGGCATATCCAATGTGACGACCATATGATAAGGGTGCCCAGCCCAAACCCTAGTCGTGGCTACAATTTTAAGTAAAATTTACAGACACATAATGCTCAAAAAGTTTATATCGCATGTGATAATATTAAACTAAAATGTATAAAAGGTTCAATACAAAGTAAACCAGACCGAACCGGGTTTGATGGACTTATAAATCCAATTCCCCAAAAACCTAAGGATTCCTCTGTAAAGTTTGTCCACAGAGGGTGAATCAGGGCCTAAGATCAGTTTGAAAGTCATAGTCGATGGACAACACGCTTTGAAAGATGCGTTCAAATCCCAAATATGAGCTGTATCCAGATCAAACCATTAATCAACATAAGAGATTTGCCACATTAACACACACATCGACTGTATCAGGACGGATTAGATTGTTCCCTTCCCCACCCCCACGCCCACCCCCACCCCCACATAAAAAAAATACTGATGCAGTTTTTTGAACCATTTTCCCTCCTCCATTTCGACATTGGTACCATCGATATAGTAACGGTATCGACTACGTAGATACCGAAACGGATCAACAATATCCATTACTGATACGAATACGACCGATCTGATCGCGATAACTAAAACCATGCATATACGTATACAATGTAGGTAGGGATGTAAATGAATAGTAAAAAATCCGAATTTGATTTGCAATCGGATCCAGTAGAAGGTATTCAAATCCAAATTCGGGATAATCCGGAACATTATCTATCTAATTCATATAGACATCCAACTAATAATAAAAAAATCATGTAACAAATGATCATGAGGATTTTTGAAGATTTGATAGGTTCCACAAAATGAGGAAAACACCTAAGACAAGTGAGAAACATGGATAGAAAGCAAATTGTATTCGTTAGGTCGGAGGGAGTAAGGAAGGTCTGGGTATACAACCCGAATTCGATTTGCATCCGTATCTGTTTACGGGTATCCATATCCGGTTTGAGGATATCCAGACCTTATTACATCCGATCCGTATTTCGATCCGTTTACATCTCTTAATGTAGGTACTTTTTTTTCCTTTTTGTTTTTTTTTTTTTTTTTTTTTTTTTTTTGGGGGTGGGGTGTTGGGGGAAAGGTTGTGTCCGTAATTTTGAGGAGGAAGTGTGTCCTACTTGGGGAGAGAATGTATGAAATGAAAGTAAGGCAACCTCACCTCATACAATGCAATGTAATGAAGGGCAATATTCTTCGCATCTTTTGTTTGGTCGCTTTATTTATGATTTCAGATTCTCTCTAACTCATTAGAGTCTCTCTGGCTCGCACAGTGAGGATCAGTGACAGTGGGAGGCAAAGCCGAATGATCAGATGAAGAGGAGCTACAGATGAAGTACTTTCGTCTGATAGCAGTAAAAGAAGAACTTTGAAAGAAGAAAGCCAAAATTTTGAAAAAGAAAAGTTGGATGTCTTTACGTTACTATGTATGCTCGTGCACCCCTTTCTTAATTTACAGGACCCACAGACCATCTCTTTCTCGAAGGAATATTCATTACTGTGCGGTCTTTGTCACACCCAGCATGCTTTGCTTTGCTAGCTCTTCCCCATTTTCTAGGGTTTTTCGCTTTTTCATCCTTCCACTACTCCACTCCTTTTTTTGAGTATTATAAGCAACTAATCAAAGTATCTTCACTTTCATAATCCATCTATTAATGTGTTTTATTATTTCACTACTTTCTTTTCCTAACTTATTATTAGAGGCAGTGAGGAACCTATTACTTTAGGTTTCATATTCAGTTATAGAATAATAATAAAAATGAATGCCTATGCCTTTATCTGTTCATCTATCTTCATACCTACCAGGAGAATGTTTTCTTGCACCCAAAAGTACACCATCCTAGGGTCATTAATGTCTACCTCTTATTGTACAGGTTGATATATACAATTCAGATCATCTATGGTGCAGCTGTCCATAGTGGCCTGTGCGGCACAGACTGGGCTGCACACGCAATGACCGCCTTACCCCGGCTCGGGCAAGGTGTTTGGGCAGGGGTAAGGCGATCTTTGCACGCGCGGCTCAGTCTGTGAAGTTCAGACCACTATGGGTAGCACGCCGTAGAGGATCTGGATCCTGGTATATAATACCTTTGTACTGTTCCCCGATACCCTCTTCCGACCATCAGAACGCATCGGTCAAAGAATCATGACTGAAGGAAAACCGTCCCCTATCTAGCCAGAAGGAAATTTTAGAAACTTTGTGTACATAGATCATTTATAAGTCTTATGACCCAAATGCCATATGTGTTTTCCATTAGCCTATCTATATTTTTACTAAATTCATTTGCTAAAATACACTTAATTCCAAAATTAAATTCTGGCCAATGTGTTTCTGGACGAGCTTGTCCAGATGGTATTTTGTAAGGGAGATTATTTTTGGCCACATGGAAGGATGATCCAACAATTTTGACCATTGGATATGGGAATGATTTGGATTAATCACATGTAAAATTTCAAACTTAACTCATCATTAATCTACCCTCTTTTGTAATGGCATATCATCATGTGTATGTCCATGCATCCCCTTGATACTTTAAACATATATACCTTTTTTGTTGTTCTAAGTTTCACTTCTCTATTTTGCCACTTGACAAACTCCATTTGGAATGAAACTTGATATGCGAAAAGAGAATCTTGGGATGATGTCAACAAAATTTCAATCACATCCAACATTGTCACATGGCAAAAAGTAGAGCACGTCTAGAAAACCATTTGGACGAGATTGTCTAGGAAAAAGCAACACTAACAATTAAGATAGTGTAATATTTTGATCCTTCTAAGTAAGATTCATACCTTAGATGATCTTGTTAGGGATGAACGGCATAACAATAATATTGGTTAATTAAGGGAATCTGCCATAGCTTATCTAAATAACTTTACAAGACGAGGTTTATGTTGGATTGTGTCCATCAAACCCGGTTAATTTGGAATAAATAAATTTAATATTAATTTATTGCATGAATTTATTTATGGGCTTATAAGTTTTTTCAATGGGTTTTCACCAAAAACGGTTCTTGACTAGGGATAGGATCAAACATCCTGTTCATATGGACGTTACATTGTATGTCACTAGAAAAGTTATTTTTAGGGGCATAAATGTAAGTACGCATAATGTATGTGTATAGAAACAAATCTGGTACAAATTCTCACATGTTTTATTGTCTGTCGTGTTATGGAGAAATGCGTACCCATCACCAGTGACCCTCTAACCTGAGGGATCTTTATCGTTACGATGTTACATGGCGGATTTTGGTATGGTTAATGTCATATGGACTATATATCGGTGTGTTCGTGATGGCGCATTGTAAACAAAAGAGATGCTCAATTTTGAATCCACTACCCTTGATTGGAGGATATCAAATAGATAAAATACATGTTATCAATCGGATTGGAATCTGGATCCAGTGGCATTTTTTTAAAATGATTTACAAAATTATTTTCTATTTATAAATATATTAGTATATTATTTTAAATAATTTTTAATCACATTTTGATCGTCCGATTGTAATCACATCATTTCTAATTAAAGACATGTACAATAGATTGAGGTTTGACAGTATTAATTATATGACCTATAATCCATCATGAGATATTATTTAGTGGAGGGTCCTATATGCAAATTAAAGAGTTTAATTAAGCATGACATTTAAAGAAAAATTAAAAATAGGTTGGTGATATTTTATTTAAGGTCATTAATTTTATTTGATAAATATTGACCCTTTTTAGATTCTACATCTTCCTCCTTAGAAGCAAGTTGGAGTGCAAGTCAAACTATTTTCACCAACAATTTTCTATTCACTTTAGAAAAATGAATAAAGGAATCCAACACAACCTTAAAGTGTTTTGATTATATATAGTAGCACTAAGGGAAGGGGAGAACAGTCTTAGCTGAATTTTCTATTTCTCCTCCCTAGTTGACTTTTCTCTCTCTCTCTCTCATCAAGTGTGATTGTGGTGTAGTGCTTTGAGCTTTTGAATTTCAAGTTGTTGGTGATAGATCAAGTTGATTGCATGCTTTGATTTGGAGATTCAAGAGTTAATCTTCTTCAAATCTTTCATTGCTCAAGTGTGGAAGAATTATTATTTGGAGGAGAAACTACACTTATGGTTCTCAGGTAACCTTTGTATCCTGTATTAATTTTTGTTATGGAGAGAGCTCTCAAACTTGAATTCAAAGGTAAAATACTCGATCCAAAATTCCACTACGCATTCGAATAACCAAGCTGGTAGTTAAACACCAACAGTTTATTGTATGACACTTGACTGTAAGAAAGAGATCTATAAAGAAATCACAACCATTTGGGAAAGAGGAGGTTGCAGTTTCAAAGAGCATATATGGATTTGACAATGCCACCACAGTGGTTTAGGGCATTTAGAGAGAAGTGCAAGTTATAGTTAGTGATTATTGATGATGATGATCATGATAGGTCCATTGTTTTTTTCGCAAAAGGATCATATATTAAAAACCACCAAGAAAAGAAAAATACAAAAACAGAGGACCAAAAACCCCTCAACAGCAAACACCCGGCAAAGCCATCAGCGGAAGAGGAAAAGGCCACAAAGACAAAAAATCACGAATACACAAGACGAAATCTTGATCTACCTTGGGCATCCACAACCAAGGTGTCCTGAATCGAGACCGGGAAAGAAACCATGATTGAAGAATATTGATGTAACACATTTAGCCAGAAAATCAACAATTGGATTTGCTTCCCGAAAACAATGAGAAATCTTCAAGCAATCGAACTCAAATATGATAACAAACCATACCAGCGTTGATAGAGAAACCAGGGGACTAGCACCCTCGAAGCAAGCATGAAAACAGCTACTGAGTCACACTCAATCCAGAGATTTGAGAAACCTTGGAATTTAGCAAACTCCAAAACTTGGTCTTTAATTAAAGTTGCAGTCAAGTTTTTTTGTTTTTTTTGTTTTTCTTCATGGCTTAATAACATGAAAGAATGGGAAGAGAACTTATCATTGTTGCCTATTATTGTGGCAAATTCTGTTATGTATTTCATTGATCAATGGATGTATATATAATTACAAGAGAGACAGTGATAAGAGAGGGAACAACTCCTATACAAGAGAACTAGTTGGAATAGGAAACTGTTATTGATAACAGTCCACATGTGATAATGGGATAAGATAAGATCTATCCAATATGAGGATTGAGTTTCAAAGTGATTGAAACACCTCATACGTGATAGAGTCCTACATGTGATAATACACCCCCTCAAGATGGGGAGGCGTGACAACGAATCTTCAGCTTGTCTCATAAAAATTGGAACCGAGCCGTTGGAAGCGCCTTGGTGAGAGCATCAGTAAGTTGATCGGTGGTGGAGATGAACCGGACAAAAAGACGGCGTTGAGCAACACGATCCCGAACAAAGTGGAAGTCAATCCCCACATGCTTAGTGCGTGCATGGAAGACCAGATTGGCCGATAGATAGGTGGCGCCAATGTTGTCACACCACAAAATAGGCGGGCCAGGAAGAGAGACGCCTAACTCAGTGAACAATGATTCAAGCCAGATCAGTTCGACAGCAGCATCAGCAAGGGCCTTGTACTCAGATTCTGTGGAGGAGCGGGCGACAGTGCGTTGCTTGCGGGAATTCCAGGAGATGAGATTAGGGCTGAGAAAAATGGCATAAGCACCTGTAGATTTTCGATCCTCACCGCTACCAGCCCAATCCGCATCAGAGTAAGCCTGTAAAGTGTAGTCAGGGGACCGGCTAATCAGAAGACCATGAGTACGGGTAGCCTTGAGGTAACGCAAGATGCGTTTAACAAGAGACCAGTGATCCTTGGTAGGGGCATGCATAAATTGGCATACACGGTTAACAGCAAAGGCAACATCAGGCCTAGTGAGAGTGACATATTGTAGGGCTCCCACAATAGAACGATACTTAGTGGCATCAGAAAAAGACACCCCCCCTTGATCAGAGGGTTTAATAGAGGTAGCCATTGGAGTAGAGCTAGGCTTGCAGTCCATCATACCCACACATTGGAGAAGATCAGTGATATACCGAGCCTGTGAAAGTAACAAACCACCAGAGTGGGAAACGGCCTCAATTCCAAGAAAGAAGGAAAGAGGACCAAGATCTTTAATGGCAAATTCTGAAGACAGCTGCTGGAGAAGAGAAGTAATGCGTGCAGCAAATTTACTAGTGACAAGGATGTCATCGACATAAATAAGCACATATACTGTGTGAGAAGCATCCTTGAAGATAAAAAGAGAAGGGTCCGTCTGTGAAGCCCGAAAACCCAACTGAAGTAGATACTGAGAAAGGCGATGAAACCAAGCCCGCGGTGCCTATTTCAGCCCATAGAGCGAGCGATGAAGCTTGCATACATGATCCGACCGGGTGTTGTCAATGAAGCCAGGGGGTTGCACCATAAACATATCTTCAGAAAAAATGCCGTGAAGAAAGGCATTGTGTACATCAAGCTGGCGCACCGGCTAGCCCTGGGAAATTGCAATAGTCAAAACAACACGAATAATGGTAGGCTTGACAACCGGACTGAAAGTTTCAAGGTAATCAATGCCAGGTTGTTGATGAAAACCCTTGGCTACAAGACGAGCCTTGTAACATTCAAGAGAACCATCAGCTTTGCGCTTGATACGATAGACCCATTTGCAGCCCACTAAATTCATAGTAGGGGACCTGAGAACAAGAGACCATGTGCCATTCTTAATAAGTGCATTGACTCATCAGCCATAGTAGATCGCCACTCAGGAAGCTTGGAGGCCTGCGAGAAACAAGTAGGTTCAGGGGGGGAAATGTCAGTATGTAAGGAATGAGGCCGAGAATGGCCACTGGATGGAGGGAGGGGAACACTGAATGGAGCGGGTCCGTGGAGGCCGAGGGGGAGGGGGTAAGGGTGATGGGGAGGGGGGGATGGAGGACATGAAGGGAGGGGTGATGGTGAGGGGCTGAGAGGAGGGGAAAGGGGTTGGGGTGCAACCGAGGAGGGGGAATCGGTCATGGTAAGGGGGGGTAGGGGGAGATGGCACCACACAAGGGGAGGAGACCTAAGGAGATGAGAAGGATGGTGAAGGGGAGAGGGAAGGAGGGGGAGGGGAGAAGAAAAGGGAAAAACATGCTCGTTAAATCTGACATGACGAGCAATCCATAATTTGTTGGAACGAAGATCAAGACACCGATAACCAGTGTGGGAGGGACTGCAACCAAGAAAAACACAGGGAGAGGAATGGAAATCCATCTTATGAGAATTGTAAGGGCAAAGAAAGGGATAGCACAAATAGCCAAAAACACATAAAAAAGAGTAGTCAGGGGACTTGTGGTGGACTAGTTGAAAGGGGGAAACTTTGTCAGAAATGCGAGAGGGCATACGATTAATAAGAAAAACAGCGGTGTCAAACGCAAAATGCCAATATTGCCTAGGAATATGACCATGAGCTAAGAGAGACAAACCAATCTCAACAATGTGACGATGGTGGCGCTCAACAGCACCTTGTTGCTCATGAGTGTGAGGGCAAGAGAGACGATGGGAAATACCCAAGGTGGAGAAAAAATTGGGGAGAGTACGATACTCACCCCCCCAATCGGTTTGAACACTGTGAATCTTGCGATCAAAGAGCCATTCAACAAGCAATTGAAAGGTACGAAAGGTAAAAAAGACATCAGACTTGCGCATAATAGGATAAAACCAAATAAATTTAGTGCAATCATCCACAAAAATTACAAAGAACCGCTGACCATCAACTGAGGGAGTGGGAGATGGTCCCCAAACATCACTAAAAATTAAATCAAGAGGAAATAAACTGCGGGTAGGGGAAAGTTTTAAAGATAAATGAGAAGCCTTGCCAAGTTGACAGGCATTACATAAATTGGAAAGTTTAGTAGAAGCACATGGTAAATTATTTTCATGAAGCATAAAGCGGAGCATTTGCTCATGTGGATGACCAAGGCGATGATGCCAACCATCGATGGAAGTTCTTTCGACAATATTGGCAGTTGTTGATGACACTGGAGAACAAGAAAGGGTGTAGAGACCATTGCTACTCGGTCCAAAAAGCAGGATATTCTTGGTGACCTGATCCTTAACAAAAAAATGAGTGGAGTGAAATTCAAAATAAACACCATTATCCTGACAAAATTTTTGAACAGAAAGAAGATTTTTGAAAATAGAGGGAACATGTAAGACATGCAATAAACGAAAAGAAAGAGACTCAGAATTAGAAGGGATAGAACCCATACCAATGTTAGAGATAGGGATACCCTTACCATTACCAACATGTAGATCAGGACCAATATAGTTGTCATACGAAGAAAGGGAATGGAGGTCTGGGGTGACATGGTGGGAGGCACCAGTATTTGGATACCAGGCCAAGGCAGTGGAGGGTGGAGGGGTAGGGAGTAGTGGTGGATTGGTATAGTAGGCTGCAGGAGAGGGAGGGGGAGGGTGGGGGCGGAAAGTAGGGGAAGGTGGTGGGATAGGGTTTGAAGGGTGATGGAAAAGGTGAGGCTGATCCTTATAGTGGCATTGTGATGCAGTGTGATACAAGCGATGGAAAATAGTGCACCAAGCTGTAGATCCTTGAGAGCGACCACCAAAATTACCACCACGGCCATGACCACGACCACCCCTCCCACGAGAGGAACCCTTAGGAGAGCTGGATTCGGTAGGAGAGGAGCCCTTTTGAACATTGTTGGCAGTGGAGGGCGAGTCAGTTATAGACAGCATTTGTAGAGCAGCTCCATGAAGAAATTCATGGCTTTGAAGCATGGCGTGCAGATCATCAGAAGAAATAATATCAGTCCGAGTCAAGAGAGAAGAGACCATAGGGAGAAATTTAATACGCAAGCCCTTGTATATGTGCATGTTGAAGTTGCTAGGCCGTAATGGCTGACCAGCGGCAGAGAGTTCAGCCGATATAGCCTTGGCACGGGTGAGAAACTTAGAAACAATTTCATCCGGTTGTTGGGTGAGATCGTGAAGTGCCATAGTGAGGGCCATGAGTCGGCTTTCAAAGGGGGATGAAAGAGAAGTGGAGAGCGCATCCCATATAGCCTTGCTGGTATTTTTGCCGAGAATAAGAGGGAAGACATCCTCGGTAAGAGAGGCAATTAATAGACTTCGAAGCATAGCATCTTGGCAGCGCTAAGTAGTAGTAGTGGCAGCATCTGTAGGGCATGGAGTAGAGCCATCTAGATAACCGAATAGGTTTTGAGCCTGCAAAAATGGTTCAACCTGTGTCCTCCAGTATAGATAGTTGGTGGAGGTTGACTTAATGGAGATATAATGATTCGCATGGGGGAAAGGACTGTCAGGAGTCGCCGCATTAGGGAGAGGATTAATGACCTCATTGTCGTCACCCATTGAAGGAGAGAAAGAGAAAAAACAACAGAAAAAAATAAAAAATCAGGACAGTTTAGCTTGTTGGAGAACTGGCGGATGATACCATATTATTGTGGTAAATTCTGTTATGTATTTCATTGATCAATGGATGTATATATAATTACAAGAGAGATAGTGATAAGAGAGGGAACGACTCCTATACAAGAGAACTAGATCGAATAGGAAACTGTTATTGATAACAGTCCACATGTGATAATGGGATAAGATAAGATTTATCCAATATGAGGATTGAGTTTCAAAGTGACTAAAACACCTTGATATACATAAAAATATACCCATATAGGTGGCAGTACGATGGAAAGGTCTTCGATGACCGTGTGGTTCCCCCATCATTAATACACCCTAAATATCATGTCTTCTACGTTCTTCCTGGATGACTCGACACAACCGACTTAACCTAGTCAGTCGTAACAGCTCATCATCCACTCAGTCAGATCGTAATACAAACCGACTTGAACTATATAAGGACCACGATACACAGGTAGGCAGACAGATGAATACTCTTATCGTCTCTCTCTCTCATATTTACAGTTGCCCGGTTCTAACTTAATCATCGGAGTTACCACGAGTTACCCTCGGGGTCATCCGATCATTCTCCATCTTTCTTACAGGTCGTCTCCCTCAGCCCGGTCAGAATATAGCGGCAATAGATTGGCACCGTCTATGGGAACGACTAGAGTATTGACCGTCATACCTGCGAATACCGAAGTTGGTAAATACCAGAGCCTCTCAGCCTTCAACATCGAAACAACCTCAAGTCTCGCGAGAAGTTTCTCCCGAACGAGATCAAAATCTTACAACCAATAGCACTCATGTTTCTCCTGTCCTATACACCCCAAATCTTGTGGCGCTTCCACGCACCAGCCATGGGAGCAAAAGCCGAGGACAAGCATCTCAAAGCAAGAACACAGGTCACTGTCATCAAACACCACCGAGCATTCCTCAAGCTCCACAACATGTTGCCACTCAGTCACAATTCAATACCCTACAACGCCAAGTTCTAGCCTTAACCACAGCCATTAAACAGAACACTCAAGCAGTTGGAGAAACACAGTCCAAGGAAAACTCCCCCTACCAATCCAAACCAATCTACAAGCGATCATAGTCAATCTTCCTCAAGTAACCCCGGTAGGAATCCAAGAAGCCGCACTCAAAGTAAGCGATAGACAAAAGCGGCATTATTTCAATCCAAGGAAATCCCCACCAAGATAGTGTCCAACAGATCAAACAATTATAGGATCAGATGCAGCAAATGATACAAATTCAAGTCGAAGCCGAAAAACCCATTTTTTCTAGCACCACAGCATATCTGATGTTAATCTCAGCTTCTCCTTGTGTAAAAAAGAACCAGAAGACCTCAATGAACTCCTGATTCAATGTGAAAAATTTATGATTGCCACAAAAATCATGGATGCTCGGAATGAAACTACTCAGGGAAGAATTGATAAGAAAAGACCAGAGCAGGAGGATCCAGATGATCACAGGAATGATCGGAAGAAACAACGCTCAGAGGGGCGTCACGCCACTAGTCCGCTAAATCCACCTGATGTTCATCATGCTCGGGGACTTCTTGGGAACCCCCGGTTCTCTTTTTGATAGCTTGAATCACCGAGGGATGATTCCCATCTACTTCTTTCTTCTTTTTCTACCCTTTCTCGACTCCCTTTCATCTTTCTTCCTCTTCCTCCACTCCAATCTCTTTGCTTCCTTCCTTCTTTTAGCCTCCTCTTTCTTCTTGGCAACCTTTTTATTAAACTCTTCAACATCTATATCTCACTTTTCGGAAATTGAAGGCTTCCAATTGCCTCTCACAATATATTGAGGCTGGCTAAGAGACAAAATTAGAATAATGGCTTCTCAATCAAAGAAAAGGAATAGAATGGCCGTCAGGACTAAGGATTAACTAATAGTTTTTAGCAATTGAATCTGATATGCATGATGAATATAAAATGGAATCATGATTGCCAACAATACAAAGTACACCAACGTCTCAGTCTATGTTCCCAAATAGAGTTCTTGCATAAATAATAAGAAGTGACATGCAAAACCACCTCATTAGTATACATGATTTTTTTTTAAAGTGCCCACTGCATAGTACAATTTGAACAAAAAATAATCATGTTACCCATGCCTTTATTTGCATCTTTGTACACCCCATGGTACCCACCGGGCATTACCTGCCGAGCATCCTAATGCTCGACATATTTTGCTCGCCATCTTTTGCTTAGTATAAAGCAATGGTACCCAACAGGCATAACCTGCCAAGCATCCTAATGCTCGGCATATTTTGCTCGGCTTATTTCGTCCGGTAATGCCACGGCAATGAAACCCGGCATTACGTGCCGAGCATTATAGTCCTCGGACGATTATGCTCTCCATGCCACGGCAATGAAGCTAGGCATTCCATATTGACTATTCCATTTTGCTCTCCATGTCACGGCAGCGAAGCCGGGCATTTCGTGTCGAGCATTGTAATCCTCGGACGATTATGCTCTCCATGCCACGACAATGAAGCTGGGCATTCCATACCGAGCATTCCATTTTGCTCTCCATGTCACGGTAATGAAGCCGGGCATTCCGTGTCGAGCATTATAGTCCTCGGACGATTATGCTCTCCATGCCACGGCAATGAAGCTGGGCATTCCATACCGAGCATTCCATTTTGCTCTCCAGGTCATGGTAACGAAGCCGGGCATTACGTGCCGAGCATTATAGTCCTCGGACGATTATGCTATCCATGCCATGGCAATGAAGCTGGGCATTCCATACCGAGCATTCCATTTTGCTCTCCATGCCACGGCAATGAAGCCGGGCATTACGTGCCGAGCATTATAGTCCTTGGACGATTATGCTCTCCATGCCACGGCAATGAAGCTGGGCATTCCATACCGAGCATTCCATTTTGTTCTCCATGTCACGGCAACGAAGCCGGGCATTACGTGCCGAGCATTATAGTCCTCGGACGATTATGCTCTCCATGTCACGGCAAAGAAGCCGGGCATTACGTGCCGAGCATTATAGTCCTCGGACGATTATGCTCTCCATGCCACGACAATGAAGCTGGGCATTCCATACCGAGCATTCCAGTTTGCTCTCCATGTCACGGCAACGAAGCCAGGCATTACGTGCCGAGCATTATAGTCCTCGAACGATTATGCTCTCCATGCCACGGCAATGAAGCTGAGCATTCCATGAGCATTCCATTTTGCTCTCCATGTCATGGCAACGAAGCCAGGCATTACGTGCCGAGCATTATAGTCCTCAGACAATTATGCTCTCCATGCCATGGCAATGAAGCTAAGCATTCCATACCGAGCATTCCATTTTACTCTCCATGTCACAGCAACGAAGCCGAGCATTATAGTCCTCGGACGATTATGCTCTCCATGCCACGCCAATGAAGCTGGGCATTCCATACCGAGCATTCCATTTTGCTCTCCATGTCACGGCAACGAAGCCAGGCATTACGTGCCGAGCATTATAGTCCTCGGACGATTATGCTCTCCATGCCACGGCAATGAAGCTGAGCATTCCATACCGAGCATTCCATTTTGCTCTCCATGTCACGGCAACGAAGCCAGGCATTACGTGCCGAGCATTATAGTCCTCAGACAATTATGCTCTCCATGCCATGGCAATGAAGCTGAGCATTCCATACCGAGCATTCCATTTTACTCTCCATGTCACGGCAACGAAGCCGAGCATTACGTGCCGAGCATTATAGTCCTGGGACGATTATGCTCTCCATGCCACGCCAATGAAGCTAGGCATTCCATACCGAGCATTCCATTTTGCTCTCCATGTCACGGCAACGAAGCCGGGCATTAAGTGCCAAGCATTATAGTCCTCGGACGATTATGCTCTCCATGCCACAGCAATGAAGCTGGGCATTCCATACCAAGCATTCCGTTTTGTTCTCCATGTCATGGCAATGCAGCCTGACATTACGTGCCGAGCATTATTCGTCGGGCATACAACCGCTTGGCGCCATTTTCTCTCACATGCTACGGCATCAAAGCCGAGCATTATTCGTCGAGCATACAAACGTTCGGCGCCATTTTCTCTCACATGCTATGGCATCGAAGCTGAGCATTATTCTCGGGGCATACAAACGCTCGGTGCCATTTTCTCTCACGTGCTACGGCATCGAAGCCGAGCATTATTCGCTGGGCATACAAACACTAGGCGTTATTGCTCTCACATCCTATGGCATCGAAGCCGAGTATTATTCGCCAGGTATCACATATATGTCCACACACTTTCTTTTCTTATTTCTTACAAACATAGATATCTTCAAGCAAATCGTATTTTTCTCACTTTACTGTGCATTTCCAACCGGGCATATAAACGCTCGGCTTAATAAAATGCTCGGTCACTTTGTAAACCTAATTACCGAGCATTCCTTGTCGGGGATATAAACGCTCGATCTACCAAAATGCTCAACTGTTAGTACACAATAAAACGCTCGCCGACCAATGTTTGTATAAATTTCCTTCTTATACTCCCTTACCCTTATTTTTCATAAGTCTAGGGAGTGGAGGACATCTGATATACATAAAAATATACCCGTACAGGTGGCAGTACGATGGAAAGGTCTTCGATGACCGTGTGGTTCCCCCATCATTAATACACCCTAAATATCATGTCTTCTATGTTCTTCCTGGATGACTCGACACGACCGACTTAACCTAGTCAGTCGTAACAGCTCATCATCCACTCAGTCAGATCGTAATACAAACCGACTCGAACTATATAAGGACCACGATACACAGGTAGGCAGACAGATGAATACTCTTATCGTCTCTCTCTCTCATATTTACAGTTACCCGGTTCTAACTTAATCATCGGAGTTACCACGAGTTAACCTCGGGGTCATCCGATCATTCTCCATCTTTCTTACAGGTCGTCTCCCTCAGCCCGGTCAGAATATAGCGGCAACACACCTCATACGTGATAGAGTCCTACATGTGATAATATTGCCAAATTGTATCATATGTTCGACAAAAGACAATCATATATATGATCCGGGGTGTCAATTGATTAACTTCTGTTCTCGGATCCGGACTGTCAAATACTGGTTCCCAGTTCAAGGTACATTAATATATGGTCCACGTCCTTAACTAGAAGTTGTTTGAATGATCCAAATTGTTTAAAAATCTCCTTCCACATAATGATAAATGATCTTAGTAGCCAATGGCATCTTTGCAACCGCTTCCTAGTACAACTTTAATGATACTAAAGCAAAACTGATGATGCAACAACATCCATTACAAAAAATAGAATTACTTTCCTAGATCTATTAGATAAGAAAATAAATAACAAAACAAGTAGGTGTAAAATAAAGTGAAATCTTCTTGTTTTGTAATTTATTTTCTTGTCAAGTAGATTTAGGAAATTGTCCCTTTTAATGGCTACTAATCTTGTATTATCTAGTTTGAAGATTGTTAGCGAAACATGGGGCATTCGGGTGGGTTGAGGATAACGGTTTGAATTAGAGATGTAAACGGATCGAATACTGGTTAGATACGAATCGGATGTGATTCGATCCTTATATTCTTTGCCCGGATACGAATATCCCTAAATGGATACAGATGTAAATCAAATTCGGTTTTTTTACTATCCGCTTACATGACTTCTAATATGGACGTTCCTCCTCCCAATGGATACAATTCACTCTCAAGTTCATGTTTTTCAATTGTCTTAGTCTCTTAATTCTCATTTCTTCATTCTTTAGAGCCTGTTGAATCTTTGAAAACCCTCAAAATTATTAGTTATCTAATTTTTATTATTAATTGAATATCTATTGGGATGGGATAAATTTTTTTCTGAATTATTTGAACTTAAACTTGAATGCCCCTAAACAGATAAAAATACCCCTAAATAGATATGAATGTGAATCGAATTCAAATTTTTGAATATCCGTTTATATCCTTAATTTGAAGTAGATCATTATCCACATAGAATGTCAAACTTCTTCTCAGTACCTTGTTGATGCCTCTTGTGCCTACCCCTGTATAGGTCTCCAGATCATCAAGTTGGTCTCTTAATGTGTTTACCAACTCTATTACAACGTGGGCCCTCTATTACACTCATTTGGGTCTTTGGAAGTCCTATTTCCCTAGGGATCTTCTTAAGATTGTAGCTACTTTTTGCCCAAGGAGACCTAATAATATTCCCCTGGTCGTGGGGTTTTCAATGCCAATAATAATAATAATAATAATAAGAGAACAATACTTGAACATCTCCTGTACTATGGTCTAATTACTTAATTTTTCCAATTTTTTAAACAATTATTTGAACCCCCTGTGGTTTACCATTTCTTTCAAGTAGGTCAAGTCCGTTAGTTTAATGATGTTGTTATTGGTTAAATTTTTTGTAATGCCTAAACTACCCTTAAAGGATACCGAAGTTATAGATTTGCCCCTTCTTCTTCTTCCTCCTCCTGCAACCAAAAAAATAAAACCAGTGAATAATGAGGAGCAAAACCATGAAGGGAGAGGAAGAAGGGAAAGAAAGGAAGAGAGACAGGCAGGGAGACAGAGTAGAATTGGGTAAGAGTGAGGGAAAGGGAGTTGAAATACTGAAGAAAGGGTTTCAATCTTGTAGCAGCAGCTTGGAATCCAAGTTTTGCTGCACTAGGGCTGAGGATTTTGAGCTGGGATTTGAAGAAAAATCAAATCAAATAGGTTTGTGATTCGTCAAGAGGTAAGGTTCTTTTCTCAAGTGATTTTAATGTTAATGCTCTGTCTTTGGGTTCCTATTTGAGGTGGTGAAAAAAATCAACGAAGAAAAAGGGAAAATCTGGGTATGGGTTCTCTGTTCTTTCTTTTGGATTTTTGAGTTCTGTTCTCAAAGATTCAAACGTGAAATGGTGAAATAAGTAGAAGAAGAAAATGGGAATAAATGAAAGGAAGGAAGAAGAAGAAGCTGGGTAAATCTATCAATTTCACTGTTTTCTATTGAATATGTGATAAGGGTAAAATAGATATTTCCAATTAAACAATAACAGTAGATTAATACCGTCAGGTTTCAGGGAGTGTCAAGTAATTGTTTGAAACATTGGTGATAATAAATAATTAGGCCATAGTACAGGGGTGTCTAAGTAATTTTCTCTAATAATAATAATAGACTTCTTTTCCCATGTGGGTGACATTTGATTTTATAATCAAATAACCATGAATCATCTCGTTAGATGGCAACTTAGGTAGGGTTGAAATATAGTGGACAAGAAGACCCTATGGTCCCTTGTTTACATGTCAAGTTTCACCCTACTTGGCGTTTTCCACATGACAAAACAAACGTCAAGTTTAAGACTACAACAAAGAGTGTGCATAGACATACATGGACGGATATGCCATTACATGGATAGGAATATGATATAATTCGAGGCTGAAATTTGACCCGTGTCTAATTTTGAGCATTCTCTAGAGATCCAATGGAGTCACCACATCACTTTTCCACGCGATAAAATAAAAGCCATGGTTACAATGCATTTGTCAGAAGTGTGGTGGCAATAAAAATTTTCATATATTAAAAATATCAAATTAGGCAAATATTATGTATATGTACAAGTCAAATATGCATGAAATGACAACTGTGTAATATCATGTCTATCCCCTATAGGATGAAGGGTGGCCGTATACATACACGATCGTGTATGATAAACAGGCCCATCAAATTATATTCTCTTTTCTTTTCCTTCATAAATGCTTTGGCTCATATATAATGATGCTAGATATAGCTTCAAACCATAATCTTTTATACAAGCACACAAAAAGAGTTTTTATGATGTGTATAAATTCTAAGATTTTGATATTGAAATGCATTTAAAATATAATCTTGATATTTATGTTTCCTTGAGAACAAATTGATGAAAATTAGAAAATAGGGATTGATACTTTATCTACCCAATTCGAGCTTGACACGTGGAATGGCTTGGATTACAAGTAATCGGTCCTCGTCTAGAGTATATCAGACCACTAGCGAGACGATTATACTGATCTAGACACATCAACAAGATCTGTTTAGAGCACCCTGGTGGATGGTGACTGATAACCGCAATTCACGCGTGAGAAGATTCCGGATCCCGGGATACGAGGAGAGGATCGCACTTTTGAAGGGTTTCCTAATCCGAGCATAAGGGAACCACCTCAAAAAGAAGAAAGCCATCTGGCAGATCTGGAGGATCGGAGAAAGAAGGCTGGGGAGAGAAACTTGTATAAATAGGAGTCCGTGCGTCCATGTAAAGCAACAAAAAGATATTCTCTCATCGAGAGATAAATCAAGAAACCTTGAAGAATCATCTTCGTTTTTTTACCGTTCCTAGTCTAATCTTGTTTGAAGGTTGCAGTGTTTGAGGAATTCCTTCAAACACCTTTCTTTGCTCAAGGGATTAAAAAAAAAAGTTTGAACTTCTAAAGTGTATTTTACACTTAATTAACACAGCTGTCAAGCCAATGGAAGTCAATTTTTCACTAGCATTTAACTCTTTTTTTGTTTTAAAGAAGTGATTTGTTAATGAAAAGCAAAACCAGCATAGAAAGCAAGTATGTCATCCATCAACTATTTTTGTTTTCTTGTTTTTAAAAACAAAATCCAATCAACCATGGAGAAAGCTAGCCATCAATATAAAATTCCTATAAAAAAAAACACTCATTTGACACATAAAATGTGTATTAACATACAAATCCAAATGCTACTTTTAATGGGTGTGAAAACTGGCCGATCTGCTAAAACGTTAATACGCCGCCGGACACGACAAGAAACAACATTTCGCACCCTTTAAATATTTGTCGAGATTTAATTATTGTTTAATTGTTTTGTTTATTAGGTCAGGACTCATAATTTTTGTTCATTAACCACTAACATTAATTAGCCATCCTTGGTAGGGTTATCGATCCCCCATCCTTACCTATTATGTTAAAAACATCAACTTTGCCTCTCTATGCTGTAAGGGACAAATAAAAATAGCAGACTGATACACCGTTTGGTAGCATTCTTGGAATGCATTTTAGGTCGATAATGTCATTCCAAGAAATCAGCCTTAATTTCAAGTCCATTATACACGATTCCAAACACGTTCAAAGCATAGTTGTATAGTTCATTCCCTTTAACGATAAATTAGAGTTGAGATTTCTAGGGATAGGTTACTCGAGACCCACAAAATGTTGAGGTTGAGAAGAGATGACATAGGTGTGCAGGTTTGGTTTGGCGGGCCTGAACTCACCCAAGCCCGGCAAGGCCTGGGTTGGGTTTTTCAGCCACTGGCTGGGCTGGGGTTAAAATTTCTAGACCCACCCATCTTGGCCCTGTATATATAATTATAATAATATCATGTATATGGTAAAAACAAAAATAGGGCTAACCCCACCTTGTATAACTTTGAAATGATATAAATGCAGCTTACAGAAAAAAATGATAAAAATAAGAGTTGCAAGGGTCAATCAGGGCCAATCCGGTCCAATCAGGGTCAATCATGGCTGGTCTGAGCTTGGTTGAGCTAAGGGGACCCAGGGTTGTGCTAGGTTTTTTTAAAAATCTGATCCATCCCACCCGATTGGGTCCCTAAGATGACATATACATTAAATAAGTAGTTGGTCAAAATGTTTAAGATCATGGATGGAAGACTAAGGTTGCGTTTGGTATGATTTTTTGGAATGCATTATCAACCAAGAATGTTAATCAAATGTAGGCATAATAACCTTCCGTACATGTCCATGCACCCCATTTCCTGATAATCCCTAATTTTTTTGTTTTGCATTTGGCAAATTCCAATTGAATTGAAATTTGACAAGTGATCATGGAACTTTGGGATTCTCCTATTCACAAACTTTTAATCCTACTTTATTACAGGGCGTGCTATTTTACATTCAGGTGAGAGCATAATGCCGAGAAACCGCTACCATGTTGTAAAGACTATTATAATTAGCAACTAAAGTATGTTTTAGTGCTGCTTTTGTACTAATAGTAATTAATTTGTTATCTGGACCCCAAACCTTTTCACAAAATATTGTTTTAATAATTCACTTTTCCCTTATTTACTGAGGAATGCATGACAGGAAGGAAACCCGTATCCTATGCAACCGGTTCTGGGTTTAGGGTGACAATTTTAATTCTAAGAAATGATCCAATGTCTCACTCAGCCAAGGTCCTAAAATCATCAAATAAGAGTAACTAATGTTTAATAATTTTTTAAACTGTAACTACTGTTTAATTCAGAAAGATTTCATTTGATTAAAGATTAAACGAAAAAACTTAGAATTCAATTATGCAAGCATTATGAAAAAATGATGATATTAATTAGCATTATGGATTCGGTTTCTCTTCACCGATGGTTAAAAGAGAATCTCCTTACTATGGATCTAACGATCTCAATTTTAAAATCATAATCGAACCATTTATTAAACAATTTCACTGTTTCGATTTTAAACGATTGTATAACACTTGACTGTAAGAAAGAGATATATATATTTGAGAAGGAAGAGGTCGCAGCTTCAAAGAGAATATATGGATTTGACAATGCCACCACAGTGGTTTAGGGCATTCGGAGAGAAATGCAAGTTATTTATTTATTTCCATGGCTTAATAACATGAAAGAATGAGAAGATAAATAATTATTGCTGCCAAATTGTATCATATGTTGGACAAAAGACAATCATATATATGATTTGGGGTGAATTTTTGTCGTATGCGGTTCCTTAGTGCCTCTCACAAGAGGAGGGTGAACCCCACCCGGATAGAGTGTTCGATCAGGTGCCCCGGGTGGATCCCACTCCCCTTTTGTGAGAAGCACTAGGAAACCGTACCGGTCAGATCGAGAACCGTAGACGATAACGATTTGATCCGGGGTGTCAATTGGTTAACTTCTGTTCTCCGATCCGGACTGTCAAATACAGGTTCCCAGTTCAAGGTACATTAATATGGTCCACGTCCTTAAATAGAAGTTGTTTGAATGATCCAAATTGTTTAAAATCTCCTTCCATAATAATGATGAATGATCTTAGCAGCCAATGGCATCTTTGCAACCGTTTCATTGTACAAGTGTAATGATACTAAAGCAAAACTGATGATGCAACAACATTCATTACAAAAAATAGAATTACTTTCCTAGATCTATTAGATAAATAAATAAATATAAAATAAACTACTTGTTTTGTAATTTATTTTCCTATCAAGTAGATGTAGGAAATTGCCCCTTTTAAATAGCTTCTCGTCTTGGTCCTTTTCTCTCCGGTTCTCCTAGATCTAAGATGCTTGTGTTGGTGGCTACTGATCTTGTATTATCTAGTTTGAAGATTGTTAGGGAAACCTGGGGCATTCGGATGGGGTTGAGGATAACGGTTTGAAGTAGAGATGTAAACGGATCGAATATAGGTTAGATACAAATCGGATGTGATCGGATCCTCGTATTCTCTGCCTAGATACGGATATCTCTCAATGGATACAGATGTGAATCAAATTCGATTTTTTGACTATCCACTTACATACTTGACTTCTGATCTGGACCTTCCTCCTCCAAGCGGATACAATTCACTCTCAAGTCCATGTTTTTCAATTGTCTTGGTCTCATAACTCTCATTTCTTCATTCTTTAGAACTTGTAGAATCTTTGAAAACCCTCACAATTATTAGTTACCTAATTTTTATTATTAATTGAATATCTATTTGGATGGGATAAATTTTTTTTTTGAATTAATTGAACTTAAACTTGAATGCCCCTAAATAGATAAGAATACCCCTAAATGGATACAAATGTGAATCGAATTCGAATTTTCAAATATCCATTTATATCCCTAGTTTGAAGCATATCATTATCCACTTAAACTGTCAAGCTTCTACTCAGTACCTTGTTGATGCCTCTTCTGCCTACCCCTATATAGGTCTCCACTATCATCAAGTTGGTCTCTTAATGTTTACCCACTCTATCGCTACGTGGGCCCTCTCTTACACTCATTTGGGTCTTTGGAAGTCCTATTTCCCTATGGATCTTCTCAAGATTGTAGATATTTTTTGCCCAAGGAGACCTAATAATATTCCCCCGTTCGTGGGGTTTTCAATGCCAATAATAATAATAATAATAATAATAGATTTCTTTTCCCACGTTGGTGACATTTGATTTTAATAATCATGTATCATCTCGTTAGATGGCACCTTAGTTAAGATTGAAATATAATGGACAAGAAGACCCCATGGTCCCTTGTTTACATGTCAAGTTTTAGCTTAATTGACGTTATCCACATAACAAAACAAATGTCAAGTTTAAGACTACAACAAAGAGTGTGCATAGACATACATGGACGAATATGCCATTACATGGATAGGAATATGACATAATTCGAAGCTGAAATTTGACATGTGTCTAATTTTGAGCATTCTCTAGAGATCCAATGGAGTCACCACATCACTTTTCCATGCGATAAAATGAGAGCCATGGTTACAATGCATTTGTTAGAAGTGTGGTGGCAATAAAATTTTTCATATATTAAAAATATCAAAGTAGGCAAAAATTATGTATATGTACAAGTCAAATATGCACGAAATGACAACTGTGTAATATCATGTCTAACCCTACAAGATGAAGGGTGGCCGTATACATACACGATCGTGTATGGGCCCATCAAATTATATTCTCTTTTCTTTTCCTTCATAAATTCTTCAACTCATATATAATGATGCTATATATAGCTTCAAACCCTAATCTCTTCCTTATACAAGCACACAAAAAGAGTTTTTATGATGTGTATAAAATTCTAAGATCTTGATATTGAAATGCATTTAAAATATAATCTTGATATTTATGTTTCCTTGAGAACAAATTGTTGAAAATTAGAAAGTAAGGATTGATACTTTATCTACCCAATTCAAGCTTGACACGTGGAGTGGCTTGGATTACAAGCAACCGGTCCTCGTCCAGAGTATATCAGACCACTAGCGAGACGGTTATACTACTCTAGACATGTTAGCAAGATCTGTTTAGAGCACCCTGGTGGATGGTGACTGATAACTGCAATCCACGTGTGAGAAGATTCCGGATCCCAGGAAATGAAGAGAGGATCGCACTTTTGAAGGGTTTCCTAATCCGAGCACAAGGGGACCGCCTTAAAAAGAAGGAAAGCCATTTGACAGATCCAGAGGATCGGAGAAAGAAGGCCGAGGAGAGAAACTTGTATAAATAGGAGCCCTTGCGCCCATGTAAAGCAACAAAAAGATACTCTCATCGAGAGAGAAATCAAGAAACCTTGGAGAATTGTTGCGGGTGAAAATCTCCGACGCTTGGTTCGCCCACGGATGAGCCTGCAAAGACCAAGTGATGAGCATAAGAGGGCCGGTGTGGCTCCGGCCTAGGACTCTCCGATGCTCAAGTTAGATCACCAGTGCAACAGCGTAACAGCTAGTAAAAAGTGAGATGAGCAATAGAGCTCCATACCTTAGTATTTATAGAGGGAGATGAGGCGGTTGGAGGAGTCCTAGTATGGTAAGAGTCCTTGTTTGGTAAGGCTCTTCCCCGCGGAGCGGAGTGGAGTGGAGCATTTCCTTCGGGGTAGGACTCTTGTTAAGGTAAGAGTCCTAATGGGAGTGTGATTCGGTATCGCGATGAGATCGTGACTCGATTCTTATCCCGTGATTCCCGGGTGGTGCTTACGTGGCGCTGTGATCTCCTGTGAGGCGCTATGGTAGCCTTCGTGGAGAGCTCGGCGTCGAAGCTCGGCCATAGAGGTCGGCCTAAGAGCTCGGCCTCGTCTCGTATGACCTGAGTGAGGGTCATCATTAGTTGTGTGGGCTTTGCCATGCTGTGGTGCTCCAATCGAGGCCGACCTGCGTAGGCTCGGACCATGGAGTCGACGGGCGTGCAGCTCAGCCGTGATGGGGGTTTTTGGGTGAGTATTGATCTGTCGTGCCATGCGGCCAGAGATCGGCAGAAGAGCTCGGCCTGCTAGGTCGGCCTCGTCGGACCCGTACAAGTTCGGCTCAGCGTCTGGTTGACTGGGAAGTGTCTGACGACCTCGGCCAAGCAGTAGGGTTTACCCAGATCGGGTCAGCCTGGTCTTCCGCTTAGCTCGATTCGGTTATTGGTATGACCTCAGCTCGGCCATGTGGCCACTTCTGATTGGTGGGGTGCTTTATGCCTCATCAAGAATCAACTTCGTTTTCCTACCGTTCCATGTCTAATCTAGCTTGAAGGTTGCAGTGTTTGAGGAATTCCTTCAAACACCTTTCTTTGCTCAACAGGGATTAAAAAAAAAAGTTTGAACTTCTAAAGTGTATTTTACACTTAATTAACACAGCTGTTAAGCCAATGGAAGTCAATTTTTCACTAGCATTTAACTCTTTTTTTTGTTTTAAAGAAAAAGTGATTTGTTAATGAAAAGCAAAACCAGCATAGAAAGCAAGTATGTCATCCATCAACTGTTTTTGTTTTCTTGTTTTTAAAAACAAAATCCAATCAACCATGGAGAAAGCTAGCCATCAATATAAAATTCCTATAAAAAAACACTCATTTGACACATTAAATGTGTATTAACATACAAATCCAAATGCTACTTTTAATGGGTGTGAAAACTGGCCGATCTGCTAAAACGTTAACACGCCGCCGGACACGACAAGAAACAACATTTCGCACCCTTTAAAGATTTGTCGAGATTTAATTATTGTTTAATTGTTTTGTTTATAAGGTCAGGACTCATAATTATTGTTCATTAACCATTAACATTAATTATCCATCCTTGGTAGGGTCATCCCCCATCCTTACCTATTATGTTAAAAACATCAACTTTGCCTCTCTATGTTGTAAGGGACAAATTAAAATTTCAGACTGATACAGCGTTTGGTAGCATTCTTGGAATGCATTTTAGATCGATAATGTCATTCCAATAAATCAAAAAAAAAACCAGCCTTAATTTTAAGTCCATTATACACGATTCCAAACACCATCAAAGTATAGTTGTATGGTTCATTCCCTTTAATCATAAATTAGAGTTGAGATTTCTAGGGATATGTTACTCGGGACCCACAAAATGTTGAGGTTGAGAAGAGATGACATAGGTGTGCAAGTTTGGTTTGACGGGCCTGAGCTTACCCAAGCCCGGCAAGGCCTGGGTTGGGTTTTTCAGCCCACAGACTGGGCTAGGGTTAAAATTTCTAGACTCACCCATATCGGCCCTGTATATATAATTACAATAATATACATAATAATATCATATATACGGTAAAAAAAATAAGGCTAACCCCACGTTGTATAACTTTGAAATGATAAAAGTAAGAGTTGCAAGGGTCAATCAGGGCCAATTCGATCCAATCAGGATCAATCGTGGCTGGGCTGAGCTTGGTTGAGCTAAGGGGACCTAGGGTTGTGTTAGGTTTTTAAAAAAATCTGTTCCATCCCGCCTGATTGGATCCCTAAGATGACATATACATTAAATAAGTAGTGGGTCAAAATGTTTAAGATCATGGGTGGAAGACTAAGGTTGCGTTTAGTATGATTTCTCGGAATGCATTATCAACCAAGAATGTTTATCAAATGCAGCCTAAGACTCAACCTATCCTCCCATATGCAAGCATAGCCTCCCTTGTATGTCCATGCACCCCATTTCCCTGATAAACGATAATCCCTAATTTTTCAAGTCCTTGTTTTGCATTTGGCAAATTCCAATTGAATTGAAATTTGACAAGTGATCAAAGAACTTTGGGATTCAGCTATACAAAAATTTTTAATCCTACTTATATTGCCATGCGGCAGTTATTACAGGAATTTAACTCGTCTCTAGGGAGGCGTGCACCCAGGGTGTTGCCAGGGGGCATCCAGCAATTGTGCTGTGCCGTACACATCTCGACGTATGCCTAGGGATGTGTGTGGCACAGCCCAACTGCTGGCAACGCCCTGGGCATTCTCTTCTCCCTGGAGACAATCCTGATCCTTATTACAGGCCGTGCTATTTTACTTTCAGGTGAGAGCATAATGCCGAGAAACCGCTACCATGTTGTAAAGACCATTAGCAACTAAAACTATGTTTTAGTGCTGCTTTTGTACTAATAGTAATTAATTTGTTATCTGGACCCCAAACCTTTTCATAAAATATCGTTTTAATAATTCACTTTTCCCTTATTTACTGAGGAATGCATGACAGGAAGGAAACCCATATCCTATGCAACCGGTTCTGTGTTTAGGGTGACAATTTTAATTCTAAGAAATGATCCAATGTCTCACTCAGCCAAGGTCCTAAAATCATCAAATAAGAGTAACTAGTTTTTAATTACTTTTTATGTTTAATTCAGAAAGAAACCCTTTGGCCTTTTCAGCTAGTTTCATTTGATTAAAGATTAAACGAAAAACTTAGAATTCAATTATGCAAGCATTATGAGAAATGATGATATTAATTAGCATTATGGACTCGGTTTCTCTTCACCCATGGTTTAAAGAGAATCTCCTCACTATGGATCTAACCCTTCGATTTGATTAGTATAACAAAAGGTATTTTGGACCTTAACAATACGAGATGAGAGTTAATGATGACAATATAAGTAGATTAAATACTGGAAACTTAAATCCATTTCATATTCTTTAGTTTAAAATACAGCTTAAATGGTAACATGAGTGGGTTGAGTAAAGAATGTTAGATTAAATAAATCGTTTCATTGGGATTTCACATTGAAAAACCCTTGAACATATCACCCATATGAACTTAGAATACAAACAGCAGTACAGGGCACCTTAGTATGTTGATGAAAAACAGTCATAGAAATAACCAGGAACTCCTCTTAGTTCTGCCATTGGCTAAACACATCTTGAAGGGATCTTTTGTAATCTCCCGTTCTTCATCGTAAACACCCTTTTCTTGTGGGAGAAATAGGGAGGTGAAAACCAACGTGATTACAGGGACTGATCTTCTAATTAGTATTTATAATAATACTGCCCCAAACCCTAACCCACTTCCACAATGGGCTTGGGTTGGCCCATCTCAATTATCTCGATAGAAATAGTTTATAATCTCGAGATCGGATTGGTATCGACCGAGGCCAATCCCAAATCTTGACTGATCCGATATCGATCCACTAGTATGAACCAAGGGTAAAAAAGTAATAAAAACAAAATTATATTATAAAAAAAGGGGCAATTTTGTTCGATTCAGGACTATTTGGATCAGTATCGACCAGGACCGATCTTGATCTCGACCTGATTTCTGATACCTTAAATCATGGTTGTGAGAACAATCTAATATTCTTCAATTTGGTTTGTAGTCTACACTTTCTTCAAATAGATGTCAATTAATTTGACAATTGATCTTTGATCTTTAAATCATTTAAAGAACAAGACATACAAGTAAACAAGAGCCATATGTACTAAGGACTAGGAGTTACCGACATATCACAATATCCTGTCACTATGAAAAAAATTTATCATGATCATACGCCTAATTTTCGTGCAAATGATTTTCGCTTTTTTACAACGTACACAATAAATTTATGAGCATCTAGGAATTCAAAGCAAATCTGAGGAAAATGTCGAGCTTTCTACGTAAAATTTTAGACCCTTGGGGGTAATTTGGATCCTCTAATGCCGAGCAGATAGCGGCCTTGGTGCTGCCCACACTGATGCAGGACAACTTGAGATGGAGCTTCAATCAGTTATGGTTTTCAGCCCATATCCTGGGTTTAATTAAAACCATTGAGCCAGCCTAGTTTGGTTCAACTCCTGACCCAGTTGGATCAGTCTTTTGTGGGAGAAATTTTAGCTATCAGCTAGCCTGTATTCCCCACTCCCATCGATCCAGCAAATATTGTGGGAGATTCTTCATATTTATTAATCATTAATTTGCTGATTTATAGGGTATTTAACAGATTTCGTGGGAGCCTAAGAAGACAGCTATCAATCAGCACTGGAGGAGATAATTAATGGTTGATTTATAGGGTATTTAACAGATTTCATGGGAGCCTAGGAGGACAGTTATCAATCAGCACTGGAGTAGATATAATGATCAAGATTGTGTGGGCCCCATGGCCAGCTCGCATAGAGGGAATAAAGGGAATAAAATTAGGGATATAAACGGATCGGATTCGGCTCGGATAGTGCTATATCCGCATCCGCATCTGATTAGCTTTCGGACGGATTCGGATAGTGCTAAACAGATACGGACACGGATTCGGATCGGATATTTTATCCATTTACATGTAAATATAGCTTTTCGGATAGCTATAGCCTATCCATATCCGTATCCGTTTAGCTTTCGGACAGATTCGGATAGTGCTAAACGGATACGGATTTCGGCTATTCATTTACATCCCTAAATAAAATAGGAGATCGATGGAGAGAATGATGCTGCCTAGCATGAGAGATTTTAGAGATAGGTTGTTAGTTTCCTATAATTTTGGATTATATCTAGTCCTTGCGTGGGGGCTTAGTAGTTTTAAGCTACTTTTTTTTTTTTATTATATTTATTTATGTAATGGGTAGTTTCTATTTTTGGGACTCTTTAATTTCTTTTTATATATGATGTAATTCTCCATCATTGAAATTACGGAATAAAAGAATAAATTGAGTTTATGAGTTGTGTGTGTGAACTCCCCCCCCCCCTTCTACTGCTTTCTTCTTCTACCCTGCTGCTTCTTCTTCTCACCGTTTCTTCTCTTTTCCCCGCTTGAAATTTTGATTTCTTTCCAGTTCTTCTCTTCTCCTATTTTGTCCCCCATTACACACCCAGACAGGGGCGTGGACCCCACCCAGGTAGGGTGCTCAAGCAGTGGGTAAGGCAGTTATTTCACCTCTGTCAGGGTGTGGGCAGCACTAAGGCTGCTATCTACCCGGCCATAGAGGATAAGAAAGGAGCATGAAAACCTGCCTTAGTGCCTTATCATCATGATCGCAAGGGGAAAGAAATACAATATAATTCCATTAAATTATTTAGGACAAACAACATAATTTAAATGAAAATTAAATCAAAGGCACATGCAAAAAGAGGCCTTGTAGTAAGCGTAGCTATATTCAACACTTACATGTACATTGATCTAACATGAAAACATGTCATCTTGATACTTAGATTAGTGTCGGTGGGCTGCCTGGGGCAAGGGCAGAATTGGACATTTCAATGATATTATCTTCAGAGAGAGAGAGAGATAGAGAGAGACAGAAGACGATAGTAGTAGAAATTATCATAGATAAAGGAGGTAAGTGTCTGGACCAACCCGAGGAAAAACCCTAGAGGGAAACTGCAAGGGTTGATCATGAAAATTACATTTTGTGTTTTTGGTAAAAATCATGAAAATTACATTACAGATCAATCGTCCAGGATTAATTATACTAGGAGTAGATGTTATTCCAAAAGAAAACCCTTGCTTTTTTTTTTTGATGAAAAAGAAAACCCTTGCTAAAAGGATAAAAAAAGACTCAAATCATAGAAGTTTGACTTGTCAACAAACAAAACTGACAGGAGAAATAAGAGGTGAAAATTTGAAGATCAGGTTACTCTCAAGGAAGACTTTTTTTCGGATTCAAGACCCCAAGAAGCCCCTCACCACATCACAACCCTGCCTTTTAGTAAACTCATGTCACCGGTTTCTGGTCAGTCATCTCCTTAGTAATGGCCGGAATACAACTTGAGCTCCTCGCAATCCCACCCTTCTTTACACCACCACTCCTATCCCTAGGACTCATTGATTTAGCCCTAACTCCTCTCCCTTCCAATCCTGTGCTCTTCTTCAATATCTCCCTCATTGCATCAGCTTGGAACAAAGCTGGATATCTCTTACCAATTCTATTGAACCTCACACACACATTCATGTGAGAATTCAAAGCTTCTTCACCTCTCCCTCCATTCTTCTCCACTTCTTCCTTCACTGCTTCAGAGCACAAACCACATATCCACTTACCTGAGAACTTGTCACGTACACGCTGAACGTACTCCGGTGTATACTCTTCGCTCATACCGCAACACTCGCACTTGGCATCCTCTACTTCGGTGATTGGCGGGAGCTTGATATCGATCGCTTCTTTGCTTAGATCAAAGGAGATATCTGAAAGAGTCCTATGGAGGCTTTCCATGGAAAGCCTTGGTGGCTTGCTTAAGTTGTTGGTCCTTGAATAGGAAGTAACAAGGGTCTCTCCGTTTGGTGCCATGACTCATAAACTTGAGAAAACAAAACAAAAAAAACCCTAAGTGAGTTACAGTTTAGTTCTGAGTGTTTAGGAACTAAGCAACGAAGATGAAGGACTTGACGGTTATCTCTTGTGAGAAGAAGTTAAGTTCCTAAAACCCTAATTTATAAGGTTCTGCTCAACCTTTCTTGAAGCAAAGGATTGATATGTACTAGTGGACCCTAGAACTCTCGTGCATGTAATCAATTGAGATAAGGGAAACTCATGAATTCACTAGATTTTTCATGATTAGACGATTGAGCCTAAAACCTAAAAGCAACAGTTTTTTTTTTTTTTTTTTTTTTTTTTTGAGATAATCACAAAATATAGCAACTTGTCACCTTCACATATTCAAGAAATAAATTTATTTGGGTAAATAACACGTCACCCTCTACTAGTTTTCAAACGAAATTCAGATCACCCCCTGATTTTTGAAAAAACTCAAATCACTCCCCCTATAGTAACGGTGTTAGTCTGCTGTTAGTTATTGGTGTGATAGGACTATTTTACCTTTGTACTAAAACATTAGAATTAAATTTACAATACTACCCTTCCTTCATCTTCAACATTGGTCATGGGTAGTTTAGGGATTCAAATTTATTTAACTGGCTGACATCATCACTTAACAGCATAAAACTAACGGTAGGGATTAATTTGTCATATTGGGTCTAAACCAGGGGATGATTTAAGTTTTTTCAAAAACCAGGGGGTGAACTGAGTTTTGTTTGAAAACCAAGGGATGATGTGTAATTTATCCAATTTATTTTAGTGGACGAGGGAGTGCAGCCCTGTTCACCAGAAAAATTGCAAAAATTAATAGAATTATTGTTTGTTTTTTTTGAGTTAAAATGTTTTAGATGGGCTAAAAGTGAAACCGGATAGGCATTCACGTTTGGGCATTTGTAACCATATAAGGCAGTGGCTTCCTTTATTGGGTTTCTAGCCCTCTTTTTTACTTTAAAAGGGGAATTAATCTTGATCGAGAAGGATTGGTTCAGATGTGTTTGTTCCTCAACCATAAGAATAAAAAGATCAAAAGAGCCCTTAAAGATCACGAGAAGTACATAGAAGAAGAAAAAAAAATGAGCGGTAATGGGAAAATGTAAGAAACTTGGAACACTTAAGAGTCACATATCTTTAAAGAAAAGAAATTGATCGCTTAATCACAGATATCTTGGAGGGAGGAAAGGTGAGATGAATATATAGCTTCTCAGCTTTGTCTGGTTTGATCGATCTTGTTCACAGAGAATCCTAACTGCCTCTACCTTCCGAACAGCGACGTATGCTTTCGTAAGTCACAACCTGATTACAGTGTTGATGTTATACTGTCTCATGTGATGAATGCGAAGGAAAACAACAGATAGCTACTGATGCTTGCATGGGAGAGGAAAAAAAAAAAAAAAAGAAGACAAAAAAAAGAAAGAGCGGAAATAGAAGAGATAGGAGAGAAAATAGGATGTTTGGCCTTACAGATGAAGCCGGTGCAATGACCGCCTTATCCCGCTCGGGCAAGGCGCTAGAGCAGGGGTAAGGCGGTCAATATGCACTGCCTTGTATCTACGCAGCACGATAGGACGGGCAGCCCGCGCCGAAGAAGATCTGAATCCTTATGTGACTGAAAGACATTCCTGACATCTACAGGATCTTACTCCGGTGGTCTAATCTCACAATTAATATTCACAGTAAATCAATAAGATAATCAGAGTATTATAGTGGGAAGTTGATACTATACTATAAGATCAGTTAAATGAGTTTCTAAGTGATAGGTAATATATACAATACCATGTTTCAAACTTTACATTCTTCCATAATTACATACTTATAAAAAAATATATATTTACACAAAAAGAGTGTCAGAAACTATCTCAAAACATATCCACAACGTAGAATCACATCAAACAGTAGCCATCAAAGGCACAACTATCGCAGACACTTGAGGCATCATGCTCCTCCTACTCAACACCTCCAATGTTTGCTCCCTGCTTGATTTCAAACTGAGATGAAGGATCCACGTCCATCATTGCCACACCACTTGTCATACATATATAAAAGAAAGGTATACCAAGGACTGAACTCCACTGAGCCCAATGAGTAGATACATACAAGCATGCTCATATAGTCCATGTTATATGCATGATACGATATAAATATCAACAACAATGTCTAGCAAGCAAATGCCTAAGTCTCATGTCAGGTTTATATACTACAACAACTTATGTTGCAATGAAAGCCTGTCAGAACACGTGTACCTCCTGCCCGGCAAAACCCCTATATTAACCCTAGCTCTCCCTTAGTCCCGGCAAGTCCCTCTGCTACCTGAGTTCAAGAATGGTACTCTAGTCCATCAGATGTCACCATCGGTTACCAACACCTTACCCCATTTTGGTAAGGGGTGTAATATAAGATACACTCTAGCCACATGAATTCTAAGGATGATGTGTATGCACATGATTGAAGGTATGAACAGAGTCCATATCAAAGTCATACCAACCCCATGACAGTGCTCAACATAAATGAATTATCATGCATTTTCATATCATGCTCTTCTCTAAATCACATTCACATTTCAATGCTTCTCACAACCAAATCCATAAATCAATTTGTCAATTCTTTTTTTTTATCTTTTTTTGCTAAAGATCAACAAAATTATATTAATAAAAGATAAAGAATGTAGTATAAGAGAATAAGAAACACTGTTGATCTACTACTCCACCTTCAGCATGGCCATCAGCATAGAAGCAAATCAAGCAAAAGGGAAGGTAAGACTCAACAAAATCTATATTTGGGTCTCATTTGAGCATCCCAGTTAACATCATGAAGAATAAATAGAGGGACCGACTCCCAAACCATTGTCACTCTTGTCGCTGCCGCATGTTTTGCTAACCTATCCACCATAGAATTAGTTTCACGACAGCAGTGAGAAACCTGCCGTGTGATGCCATCTAAGAAGTTTTTGAGAAACCACCATTTTTCCTGAAAACACCATGGAATCTTTTGATTGTGAATACAATCTACCACAGATTGAGAATCGCATTCAATCCAGAGATTAGTCATTCTCATTGATGAAGCATGTTGGAGACCTTCAAAAAACACTGCAAACTCTGCCATTAAATTGCTCCCAGCTCCTTCATAATACGCAAAACATCTTTTAGGGGAGCCTAACCAATCCCTGAAAATGCCCCTAGCTCCAGACCTACCTGGATTACCAAGTGAGCAACCATCAATATTTAATTTATAGTAACCTCAGGCGGATCACTCCAATAATTCAATAATTCTCCTTGGAGGAGATCGAACTATTGAGACCTGTAATTTCTTGGATATGAGCAAATCAGCCATTGACGACACACAAATCTGATTTATTGCTGAAAAGTCATTCAATTCGTTCAAAATAGCCTTCACCACTAAAGCTGGACTTCGATGCACATTATCAAAATATCGTCGATTCCTCTCCATCCAGATTTGATATGGTACTAGAATAACCATAGCAATTCACAACTTTTTAAGAGGGATCACATTTGCTTTTCTCCTCCACCAAGAAAATAATTCTTGGATAGAAGGAAAACCGTATCAACGCTGATCAAAAAGCCTCAACACATGGACTAGATCTTTCCAGCATACTCACAATGAAGAAAAATGTGATTTAGCGATTCAACAGCTTTTAAAACAAAGATTGCATTGAGATACCAAGGGGACCGACCTTTTCATCCTCACTTTATCATCAGTAGGAAGACTTTCATGAGCCAATATCAAACCAAAGTTAGAAGATCTAGGATGGAGCCCTTTCAACCACACCATGCGAACCCACCCTTGAACTGAGTTTTTCTCCCACAGCCTTTCCCAAGTAGAGGAAATAAAAAAATTTCTTGACTCCATGAGGGACCAGATCCTTCTGTCTTTCCCGTTAACTGATGGAAGTTGGATGGCTAGAATTTTATTACCAACATCCTCCTGCACCATTGAGTTCATCACTGGAAGAACCCATTTCCCCTCATCAATAAAGTCAGCGACATTGGCCTTCAACTTATGAGTATCTGGAAAGTCATCTGGTAAAAAAGCTGAAATTTTTTAACCATTAAGCCAACAATCATGCTAGAAGCTAGTTGAAGATCCATCTCCGACAACCCATCTTTTAGAGACACATACAAAATCCCAAACTTTTCTTAAGCTTGGGAGGATGGAGGATGGAGGATGTTTTTGAGTTCACCTTGAGAGAACCATCCGTTGCCACAAAGCGACCAAGCAAGAAAGAGGCAAAAACTGATTGCTCATTTTTCATGAACCAATAGAATTTTGCCAAAAGAACCGGATTTAACTTCTTCAGACGTCAGATGCCTAGACAACCTTCTAGCTTTGGTATGCATAGAGAGCTCCATTTTACTGTGATAGCCTTCATGGAATTTGCACTCCAAATAAAGTTCCTGATCCATTTTTCCATTATCGCTACAGCGGAAGAAGGCCATAAATAAACGAAGAAATTGTGAAGCGGGATACTACACATGATCGTCTTCACCAGCTCCACCCTACTGGTCATGGACAAAAGACGCCCCTTCCATCCTGCAAGCCTAGCCTTGAACTTATCCATAAGAGGTAAGATATGTTCTTTTCTAACTCTTCCTCTAAAAGGTCCACCCCCAAGTATCTTGTAGGGAGAACACATTCTGGAATGCCCAATACTTCTTTAATTCTTCTTCGTTTAGCCTTGAACCATTGCACGAAATTCAGCCTCGGTGCTTGATCTAACCACCACATTTTGCTTCTTGCTGCTCCATGTGACTAGGTTGTCACCAACAAAAGTACAATACCCTGTAATAGACTTGCGATCAGAAGAGCCAGCCCAATCAAAATCCATATAGGCTTCAACTCGAAAGTGATCATGAGGAGATAGGAGAATTCACTTTCCTGGTGTTGACTTCAAGTATCAAAGAATGCAAAGAACAACCTCCATATGAGTAGAATAGAGATCATGCATGAACTGGTTTACTAGGCTCATAACAAAGGCAGTGTCTGATCGTGTGTGAGATAGGTAGATCAGCTTACCCACCAACCTTTGATAACGACCTTTGTCAACTGGTTCTCCATCACATTCCTTCAGCCTAGTGTTAGCCTCTAAAGGGGTTTCACTAGGATGACAACCCAGCAACCCTGTCTCTGATAAAAGGTCCAGGGTGTATTTTCTCTGGGAAAGATATATGCCTTTTGATGATCTGGCAACTTCAATCCCAAGAAAATACCTTAGCTGTCCTAGATCCTTGATATCAAACTCATGTCCGAGAAGCTCCTTGAGATGATTCATCTCTTCCCTATCATTTTCAGTCAAAACTATATCATCAACATATACAATAAGAATTGTAATCTTATTGCCATGGTGCTTGATGAATAAAGTATGATCATCATTGCTCTGTTTGAACCCCGTAGAGGTCATAGCCTTATGAAATCTGTCAAACCAAGTTCTAGGAGACTGTTTGAGACCATATAGAGCACGCTTCAACTTACATACTTTGCCACTGGTTGTGTCAGATGAGAACCCACGAGGAACCTCCATGTACATTTCTTCATCAAGCTCTCAATTAAGGAAAATATTCTTCACATCAAGTTGTTGTAGATCCCACCCTAGATTCACAACACAAGACAACAGAACTCTCATTGTATTTAGCTTGGCAACTTAGGCAAAGGTTTCCTGGTAATCAATCCCATAGGTTTGAGTGAACCTTTTAGCACAAGTCTTGCCTTATATCTGTCTATACTACCATCAACTTTCTGTTTGACCACAAACACCAACTTGCACCCAACTGGTTTCTTTCCTGGAGCAAGAACTACAATATCCCATGTGTTAATTTTCTTTAAAGCCTTCATTTCTTCTACCATGGATGCTTTCCACTTTGCATATGCAATAACCTACTGCCAGTTGTGTGGAATGCAAATAGAGGAAAGAGAAGAAACAAAGGTACGATAAGAAGTAGATAATACATCATAAGAAAAAACATGAGGATATGGGGTGTTGAGTGCAAGATCTAGTTACCTTACAGTGAGCAATAGGTAAATCAAGATCAAGAGAAGATTGAGGAGAAGAGGGATTACCAGTGGAGCTCGAATCTGGCTCAGGGGACTCCAACTGAACAAGTTAAGGTGCTGTTGTGGTGGAGATCTCAACTTCCTTTTTCTTTGACTACTTTCTATGAAAGACTTTGAGGTTGGGAACATCAATCAGCCTCAGCCTTTTAACCTGAGAAGTAGGTTCCCCCTGTCTTGAAATATCAGTGTCCACAACATTGTCACTGTGGATAGGCAAGGGTGAAGGAACACAAATAGGGAGAAAAGGTTCCTACACAGCCACATCTTCACTATTGCACTCCCCTTGAAGAGGTGGCGAGGAATAATAGGGGACTGATTCATGAAAGATAACATCCATACTCATCACAGTACAACGAACAGGAGGAAAGTAACACTTATAACCCTTCTGTGTGGAAGAATACCCAAGAAATACACACCATAAACCACGAGGTTCGAATTTTCCAGGGGAATATGTGTCACAAACATAACACACAAGTAGGAGATAGGAGATCGAGGCACCCAAAAAACGAGTAGGCATGCGGTTTATCAGATAAGTAGCAGTGAGGACAGCATTACTCTAGTAATGTGAAGGAACATGACGAGCAAACATGAGTGCACAAGCAACCTCCAAAAGATGGCGGTTCTTTCTTTCGGCCACCCCATTTTGGGCATGAGTATCAACAAACTGGTTTAGTGAATGATTCCATGATCAACTAGATACTGGCCCTCAGTGTATTCAGTACCATTATCATTCCTAAGAATTTTAATGGTAGCTTGATACTGGGTCTAAACCATTTTATGAAATAGTTGGACACAACGGAATACTTCACTCTTATGTTGCGTTGCATCATATAAACCCAAGTAATACGAGAATGGCAATCTATGAAAATAACAAACCAACGGTGACCAGAAATGGAAGTACGACGAGAGGGACCCCACACATTAGTATGAACTAAATGAAAAACAACACTGCTTATTTGATTAACTGGAGAATAAGTAGACCGAGTTTGTTTGGCCATAACACATGCCTGACAAAAAAACTCAGTTCAATTACATTCTTTAACAAGTTTAAGAAATAAAAGAGACAAGATCCCTAGCGGGGGATGGCCCTAGCGGCAATGCCATTGATACAAAGTAGCAGAAGAAGCTAAAGGAAGCTGAAGAGTAACTAAATGAAGCTGAGAAGGCAAGGTTGTTGATGTAGAAGCGCCCTCAAGCAAGTAGAGACCACCATGCACCCTACCCAATCCAATCGTCCTCCCATGCTCCAGATCCTGAAAAATACAATGATCAAGGAAAAAGGTTACTTTACAATTCAAATCTCGAGTTAGACTACTAATGGAGAGAAGATTAGTAGTAAAATTAGGAATATGCAGTACAAAAGAAAATGTAAGAGAAGGAGAGAAGCTTATGGAACCCTTCCCAGATATAGAGGAGAGAGATCCATCTGCTATTCAAACTTTGTGTTTTCCAAATGAAGAGGTATACTTGTGAAATAAGTTGGAAGAACCAGTCAATCAGTCATGTGCTCAATGGCACCGGAGTCAATGATCCACGGATTGGAAACAACCGATGCACAATGAATAAGTGGCCAATCTCCTAGTCGTGCACATCTGTCAAGGTTCCAGGTTTTGGTTCATGCATGGTTTCGACCAGGCTTGAAACCGAAATGTTTCGACCAGGCTCGAAACCAAAATGTTTTGACCAGTCTCGAAACGAAGATGTTTCAACTGAAACCTATATATTTTTTTCTACAAGTTTTGATGGTTGGTTTTGAGGGCCAATTAGATCCTGAAACTTCTAGGACACCCTATTTTAGGCCCTCTAAACATAGTGGAAACCTTAGATTTTAAAAACTCACACCCACTTAGGATCCTAGGTTGATAGTGTACATTTTATATATTCTACATGGCCTGCGCGCGTTACACAGCCTTGTCAACCCACCCAAATCAACATTGGACCATGTCATATAGGGGTAACCATATCTTCCAATAATGACATAATAATGCTAAAATCAGAATTATATTCCATGCCATGTACTAACTTGACTCTCATATTCAAAAACATAAATAAGAATATCTCATATCATGTTCATGTTTAAATTTCCAACACACATATGCATAGAGAAATCGAAACCAATTCAAGAATTATATCCATGCAATCATATGTATATCTCATAAAATCTTACATCTATCAATCATCATGCATCCCATAAAATCATACATCTCCAATCATTATACATCTCATAAAATGAAGTTATACATATATATAAGGGTAAAGTACACGTACCCCTTTAGAATGCACCCAATATTCCTCGTACCCCCCTAAGCAGCTCAATATTCCACGTACCACCCCTCAATATTCTGCATACCACCCCTGCTTTACCCCCTAATGCCATTTAAGTCCATACCATATGTTAAATGCTAAAAAATGACCAAACTACCCTTTCTTCTATCTTTTCTAAAATTTTGAAAAGACCTAATTGCCCTGACCTATTTGCTAAAATTTGAAAAAGACCAAAATACCCTCATCTTCCCCAAATCATAGTCTTCTTTTACAATTTAGATACCCAATATCACCACCACCACCACCCACCATCCACCATTAACACCATCACCACCGTACCCTACAAGAGATACAGGGAGATTGTTTCCAAACTTCCCACAACAGAACGTGGGTTCTTCCATGGCCACAAATGCACACCACGCAGCCTAAAGTGACCTAGAAGATGGCGTCAGGATGAGGGGTTCTGGGCAATAACTCGGCCAATAAGGGGAAATCTCCACTCATCTGCTAGGTTTTCTGTGTGTTCCTTTCAGACGTCTCCCTGTGATTCTTCTTCAAAATCGAAAACAAGTGAGGGCTGCAGGATGCAAGAAAACGAGAACCTAGAATGGAAATCTTTCTTGGATCTATTCCTAGATCTGAGAATGGGAATGTAAAACAAACAAACGTTTTTTTTTTACATATATTTCAGAATTTATTGACCCATTTCAAAAAACCCCCCAAAAAAACAGAAAAATCTCATAGAATCAAGACGTTTTGTCCATCTTCTCAACCTTTCTTCTTACTTCCGGTATAATTCCTAGAATGAAAATCAATAAACAGAGCTAACAAAGAAGCATTAAACACAGCATTAAAACACCAACCCCAAATCCCAGAACACCCAAACCCATTAAAATGGAACCAAAGCATCACCATTGAAACCCCAAAACTGAACACGAATTGAAAGATCTGAAAATCTGTTACCAATCTCTTCCATCTCGGTCGTCTCCCAAGTGAACGGAGCATATAATAACCATACATCACTGTATAGCTTGCTTCCAAGCTTGTAAGGCATAGTAAGCGTTCTTGAGTCTGGGATTCTCAAAGACTAGCCAAGGATCGACGGTGAGATTCTCTCCTTTGTCACCGAACTCGTCCCAGTAGTACAAAAGCTGCCTCTACCTCTACAAAAAATTGAAGAGAACTATGCTTCGGTACGATGGTGATGGTGTTAATGATGGGTGGTGGTGGTGATGGTGATGGTGTTGGTGGTGGTTGGTGGGGCTTCACGGTGGTGGTGGTGGTGGTGGGTATGTAAAATTAGATGATGATTTTGGGAAGATGAGGGCATTTTAGTCTTTTCAAATTTTAGCAAATAGGTTAGGGCAATTAGGTCTTTTCAAATTTTAGAAAAGATAGAAGAAAGGGTAGATTGGTCATTTTATAGCATTTAATACCTGGTGTAGACTTAAATGGCATTTGGGGTGTAAAACAGGGGTGGTACGTGGAATATTGAACCGTTTAGGGGGCTACGAGGAATGTTGGGTGCATTCTAGGGGAGTACGTGTACTTTACCCTATATATAATCATGTGAAAATGCCTTATCTTATCATAGAATAACTTAAGATCTATGTATCAAACTTAAAGATATTAAGAGGGAATTTCACTACCTATAATGCCAATTTCTCCTATATCACGTACCATGGTATTCCCAAATGTGAGAGGATGTAAGAATATAACCTATTCCACAGAATGTTTAGTACTAGGGCACAAATAATTCAAGTAAAACAACCTAAATATGCATTAGGAATCAATAGTCATTAAATTGTAAACCATATCATAAATCATGGATCATACATGGTTTGTTACTAAGAATCATAATATAGTGGAATCAACAATACAAGTAACAAGTCACCCCTATACCTATCCTAGAGTCCTAGTACTAAAACAAGTTCTCGTCGAGATCGAAACCACTAGAATTTTGTTACCGCTGCTGAATAAAGTGATATACCTCCAACTTTGAATCTTGCACAAATCTTTCAAAAACACAATAGTTCGTCACTTCCATTGTGGTCCTCTACTGCCCAAGTACTTGTTCCAACCTTCTACAACAACCATTTATCCAAGAAAGCACAAAAATTGGGGTTTTCAATCTCCTATGCCAAAACCATACAAAATGAGCGAAACAGGTCAAAATTTTGACCCATTTCACTAGAAGTGTGGAATTTATACTAAAGACGTTTGAATAGTTTCGACTGAAATATAGGTGAAACAAAACAAATGATCGAAATTTCGGTCGACACATTGCAATCCTTCAATATCGCAGGATTTTTCATTTCGACAGCCTGCGAAACCGAAATATTTCTGTTGATTTTGTAAATTTCGTAGAAATCTTGTACTAGCCATCTGTAATATCAAGTTTCTAAGATTGGGTTCAACAGTAGTGACAGGCCACAAAGCCCAACCAATGCAAATGGGCTGAACAAATAAAAGGATAATTCAGACAAGACCACAAACTCAGTCCCAATGCAACAACAAATGGGCTCAACATCAAAGGGTGATAAAATGCAAATGGGCTCTACAGACCCACAAACCCACTCCCACTCAACATCAATGGAGGGTTCCACTTATGCCACCGCTATCTTACCCAAAAAAAACCCAAAAGACTTATGCCACCATTACCCGAAAAAAAGAATAAACAGAATCATTCCTTCCACTCCCAACAGATCTAGAGTTCCCCCACTCATCCCGCCCGAACGAAGAAGAGATGGGTTCCTGTTGGTGGGCCAAGGCTGTCGCAGTCACCAGATTCCTCTCCTCTAGTTCTCTGTGGATTCAGATTCTTTATGGTGCGTTGTCAGTAGCAGACTGAGTTGCGTGCACAAAGATCGTCTTATCCCTGCCCAAACGTTTTGCCTAAGCAAAAGTAAAACGATCATTGCACACACGACCCAGTCTACACCGCACAGGCTGCTACGGGCAGCTGCAGCGTAGACGATCTGAATTGATCCTCTGTCACAGTGGCGACTTGAGCGCTCAAGGGTTTCACTCCCACACGTCTTCGACTTTCTCTCCTGCAATCCTCTTCTTTCTTTCATTTATTATTTTTTATTTATTCGTTATACACATGCATGATCCCATGCATGTCGCTGTATGTAAACAAAATACACCACCAAATGACTACATTAGAAAAAAGTATGAATTTTACATAAAAAATAAAAAATAAAGCCAATGAGGGATGTGACCACCCAGCTCTTGAAAACTTGACCTGTCAGCTTTGGCGGGGTCTTGACAACTATGAATAAATGGAACCCACGAAAATAAAGTATTAATTTCATACAGCCCTTAAAACCTCTACTTTTGGTTTTATATTCAGCTCACTACAATAATAAAACCCAAAAACTAAGGTCCAACTCAAATTATTACAAAAACCTGGTCCAAATTTAAACCAGGCCTGCATTTTTGTAAAACTCTGACTTTGTGATATAGGGAAAGATAGAACGGAAGATAACAAGGCTAAGAATCCACCTAAGCTCCACTTGGAATCCACGCGGTACACCACTGAATTCACAATAGCTTCTATAAGAGTTACACTTGCGACTCTAAGGTAATCATGAATTTTGTTTTTGAAATTGTTTCTTCTCTACTCTTGATCATGAACTATAAGTATTGACCCAATCCAAACTTTGCTACACATCTCGTTTATTTCAACACAAGCTTCAAAGTTGGATCAGCCTATCTGCATTTTTTGCACCACTTGGGTTAGGTCTCATTAAAATACATAGAGGAGCATATCAATGAGGTGCAATGGAATGATTCCTACATAGTAGAGCAATAAGGTAACTTCATCTGAATATGAGAGAGAGGAAGGGTGTTAGTGTACCCTCTCCTAGCAGCGTAGATAATGTTTTCCTTGAAAAAAATGTAAGGAGATTGCTGCCAGGTTGCGTGACTCCTGTACCAGCACAAGGGCCAATGAGAACGTGCAAGGAATTCAACACGGATAAGATTTTTCAGTTTACTAGGGTTGGGGTGCTCATATCACATTTTCTGTGTCTAGATGCAGCCGCGTAGGTGCCACGTAGCCTAACAATGTTCTTTTTTACTAAATAAATAAGAGAAAGAGATTGTCACAATGCTGGTGTGCAAATTGGATCGTAGTGATCTCTTTCCCAATAAAAAAAAAATAAATAAGAGTAATAAAAAATTATGATAATGGTGTTGTAAGAAATAGAAACTCTTTTTTTTTTTTTTTTTTTTTTTTCTTGGCACTTGGTACAGTGTGTAGTGTTAAAGCGCTTTTTTCCCCCTTCATTTCTATACAGAGAGAGACAGTCAAGTTTGAAAAAGTCTAAATTGTGAGCAAACATGAATTCCTGAATGGTTTAAATTTCTGTTAGGAAGACTAATTCTACCTGGAATCACGGTTAGAAGTAACTTGTCGTGGAGCAGTTGAAAACTTTGGTTGCTTCTTGTCACAGGTTGCTTGGCTCTCATACGATTTTGGCGTTGAAGCGATTCGGATTCATGGCTGTTCTCATTGATTTTTTCCGTCAAAATACAAGACTGTGTCTTACTTAAAGGGATTGTTCAATTAAAAGCACACGGGAATAGTGAGACTTTTTAACCTCTCTTGGCGGATTTACGAGTAGGCTTAGTTGGTTTGTGCCATTTTTTGTAGGCATACAGCAGGCGAAGGACATGAATGTAGAGAAATTTTTGGTGGAATGTGACCCACGGTCAGTGGTGTACTGCATTAGGAATGTTTCTATCCTTTGGTTATTTCAACAGAAATGGAGATCTCTCAAGAAGTATTTGGATGATTCCACGTCGTTTATAACTCATTGTTACCGTGAAGTTAATAATGTGGCAAATCAATTGGCCAAATACGCAGCGAAGTCTATGACATCAACAAGTTGGGATGGAGCGCCGAATTCTGTAACTTCAGATATTTTATGGGATGCTGAAATGAGGCCTAGATATATATTTTCATAGTGCTTTTTTGTTTGTCATTGGTTGAATTGTTGTTCTGCTAATGGCCATGTCGAAGGTGGAATGGTAATTTCAACAGATTGTATCCTCTCATTCTTTATTTTATTTTAATACTATTCATTTGCTGACCTTTAGCCAAAAAAAAAAAAGCTAAGATCAAACCCTTATTTTTAATCTTTCAATTTGATTGGTACCATTTGTCTCATATGCTATTGTACCAACGATTTTGATTGTTAGTTTAAAGGTCCATTTGGGAATGCTAACTTAGGAACATACCTTAAAATAATCTTAAGTTAAGAGGGTGGTGATGTTCATACTTATTATTTGAACACAAAACAAGAGGTAATATGAACTAGTTCCATGATTTGAGAAGGAAAAAAATGATAATGGGATGCAGATCTCATGTGAATGAAATTAATATCTTATTATTTTTTGGTAATGTAGTAGTATCTTATTATAATATTATTGATTACATGTAGCATGTGTTAGGGAATTTTATTTTTTGGTACTGCTTGGAACCGTTTAGGAATCGGAACCAACTCACCCATTAGTTAATGATCTTGGATCTCAGAATTGGAATCAATTAGCTTATTGATCTAGTTCTAGTCCTGACCCCTTATGGCCAGAACTGTTAAAGAACCAGGCCAATTGACACCCCTAATTATGACCATTGAATCTCATCCCTGTGAGTGAAGAGAACTTTCTCCAAGAAAATAAAATTTAGACGGAAATATACATATATATTTTTTTTCATTATTACTTTCCCTATATGCATGTCCAAAATGTGTTTCCCATTATTGCAGGAATTTCATTCAATCATCAAATTGTTATAAGATGCTATTATCACTGCACTCCCATGCATGGATTTAGTTCACAGCATCGGCGATGAAATTTGTCCTTGTCGAAATCAATACATATTGGCCGTGTTTGATCAAATCGGACTGTTATAGGATCAAAAACTTATTTTTCGTAAAACAACAACCAGATCTCTATGGTATCAATATCAATCATGAGCAAAACTAATACAAAATCTAATATTGATTCGTAAGACCATGCTCCCATGTGACATTGCCTTGAGTAATGGTTTTAAGAATCGAGAATCGTATCGATGAGTCGGCCATATCGAAATTGGTCATGATCGATCTCGATTTTGACCAATCAAATACAATCAATTCACACCCAAAATCTTAGAAATTTCTCTATTTTTGGATCTATGGACCGATTTTAGGGTTCGTGAAGATCTATTCAACATTTAAAACTATTGCGGCAGGAAAGTCTTCTGATGACGTGTACGACTTGCAAGGGGAGAAAAGACAAAGAAGAAGCCCGGAGCGGACTCCAAGGGGGGACTCTCCGATGCTAAAGTCAGTCCGGTGCACAGATGATTTGTTAGAGAAAGGGTACAGAGAGAGCAGTAAGTTGGTAAAAAATGAGCGTATTCTACCTGGGTCCCCTCCTCTTTTTATACTTGACATGATTATCGAGGTGGTTGGTGGCCTCCCTGTGTCCCACCTTCTGACACGTGCCATAGTGGGTTTGGTTACTTGCCTCAATGAGGGGGAGAAGTCTCCTAGTGGGAAACGAGACTCCATCCCAAGTGCTGTTAGAGGGAACGGTTTTCTGATTCGTGTTCTGTGCGGTTGCTTGACCCTCAAGCCAAGTTTGATTACACGTGTCGCACGATCTCTCTTGTTTATTATCGATTAGGATCTTACCACATGTCGACCGTTGAGTGGTCGGATGTTTTTTGGTGTATCAAAAACCTTGGATCATGGATGGTACTTTGTAGGAATATCCAGGTACTCTTTCTTTTTTCTTTTTTTCTTTTTGAAGTTTTTCTAAATCTTGGCCAACTTAGTATTAGACGACCTCAAATCGTATATGTCATCTGTGACGTATAACATTCGAAAGTCTGAAAAGCATCTGGATAGAACAGTTCCATTATCATCCAATCATCTACGCAAATTAACGAAAGAATCCTTCTTCTGAAATTAAATAGATTTTTTTTTAAGTATTATCTATTAAAATCACCCTTCATGCTGTCACATAATGCCACTTTAATTGGATTTCCCTATCCTTTAATGGTTTTTTTTTTTATGGCAACGCGTTGTGTGTTAATTGGTTGTTAGACATGAGAATGGATTGTTGCGTCAAAACGGACCACCAATCCCACCATTGACTTTACCCAAATAAATAAATGAATAAAAAACCCTCAGGTCCTCCACCGCAGTTTCTTCTTTGTAGCGGTTTTTAAAAAACTTCCTTTATTCCTCTTTCCTCCATTCACTATAAATACCTCGTGAAACTCGGGATTTCAGATTCTCTGGTTCTCTCTCTATCTCTCTCTCTTCCCTCAACGACGATGGAAGCGGTGCGGATGGAGGAACTGACCTCAGGTGCTAGTGGTCGTATAATTCCAGTTTTCAATTCTCTGAAGCGTGCCTTCATCTTCATTCAATCTACATTAGTTTGGTTTCTTCTTCTGTTGCCTCGGAACCTCTTGTGGGTCTACTCGTCACCCTCCCTTTCCTCTCCCGAGCGGATTGCGGTTTTCAAGAGGAGAGATGAAGAAGATGCATTGAGACGGAGAGTTTTGGCTGAGGGTCTGGAGATGATCTCCGGAACAGATGAGGGGAATGTTTGCCGCTGGAGTACGTCAATATTTTTCGGAGTCAGGAAGAACGCTTTGTTCTGTCGTTCTTGGATTCCCATCTCTGGAGAAATGAAGTAAGGTCAACAACATATCCGCCTCGCTTAATTTTCCCTGCGCTCTCTCTGTTTCTTTTGCTCTTCGTGCCTAAATTTTATCGTGTGTGGATGCTTTTCTTTTCCCGTCTCTTTTTTTATTTCCTTATTTTAGGGTTGTGGGTAGTTCTTCGTGATAAGAAAAGTTAAAGAATTGGGTTTCCAGTATAATGAGTTCGAGAAGAAAATTGGTTCTCTTTCTAATTTTAATTCGGTTTTAGCTGACTATGTCTTTATGAATTCTATTTAAGAATCATCTGTGTATACACAAGCTGAATGTTTTTTTACATTATCTTTTAGAGCTTGAGCTTCCTTTTTAGCATCGTTGGGTTGTTATAATATGATGGGAGCGGGGGCTAGTCACGCCCTCTCTCGGAAATAGAATTGCTCGTCCTCCAATAACTTCCATGTGGCAGTTCAGGTGAGGCTGAAATTATGTGTACAAGTGAACATTCACCTGTTAAGTTTCAGTCCAATCTGAGTTTGCCCAGTTTTACTTCATTCTGAGTTTACCAATTGGCAAAACAAGGTATTGATAAAATCAAGAACTACTAGCTGACTACAGTTGCTACATGTACATATATGGAAGGATGCATATAATAACAATCTAAAATTTTACATGAAGTGGTCAATTCATATCATTTCTAAACATCCAATGGTTAGAATTTCCGGATGACCTTCCACTTGGCAAAAAACACAGGGTGTGTTGATCTAGTTTTGGTCGAGGGCGTGCTGGAATCTTTTTGCCTATTGTTATTTTTCCTTTTTCAGCTGCTATTTACTGGAATGAATTACTCAATTTGGGTTGTACAGTGTCGTTATAGCACTATCATGCATCGTTTCTCTCTCGCTTTATTAGACTACAGTTCTGCATCTTGGTCAGAATTGTCCTAAGATTAATTTGTAGTACCAGGATTGCAATCCGGACACTATTCTAATGCCATTCAAACACTTAATTTTAAGGTCGCTTGCTCATATATAGGTACTAACTAGGTAACGGAGTTAAAGGTGCTCTGTCCTCAACTGAGGGAAAGTGGATAATATCCTATTTTGAGTGTATTAATGGCGGTGGATGGCTAATTGAGCTTCGGTGGTATTCTCTTTAGATGAATTTAACATTTACAGTGGTAGTTTGGAAAAACTGATTAGGTACAAATTTTGTGGGCAGCCGGGGGGGGGGGTGATTTCTACTAGTAAATGCTATATCTTGTTAATGATAATATGCATGGATATTGTCTCACTCCATATTCAGATGTTAGTCCCTCTACCATATTATCTTTTGTAGCTGGAGGTCTGTGTGGTGACATGTGAACCAAACAAATATGAGACGTTTTATCTATCCCTTTGAGTGTTTAAACTGTACTTGTTTTTTTCATTGCATCAATCCTCAAATTTTCTTCTCCAAGTGGTAGCCTTTCCTTGAGCCTACAAAGTCTTATGTTTTCTTACATGGGAATTAATCGTCCCATGGTGAACGTTGTATGCAAATTATCTACTTTTCGATTAACAAGACAGAAGATGAGATAAGGGCCAAATCGAGGCTATCCAGAGATGTTTATTACCAACTGTTTTAATATTATCTAACGTAAGAGGGATTATTTGATGGGGGGTTATCAGCAATGGCAAATTTTCTTTTTTTATTTATTTATTGGAAATAGAGTATATTTTTTTATTGGAGACAGGAAAAAGATTGATAACCAAGAGAAACTAAAGATTGTCATTTTTCTTTGGATCTTGTTCTATCATTGATAAGGAGGAACAATAAATGTGTTATATAGAATTAGAGTTTGGTTGGATGATGTGGAGAGGCACTGCTAGGGTATTATGTGGTCAATGCATGACATTAAAATTAATGGGGAAATGTCCTAAGATGACTATTGGATCAAGCTCTGTATTTCACAAGTCTGAATTTTTGCATCATATCATATATATTTATCAACCAAGATAAAAAAGAAAAAAAATTTATTTTCTTACCATCTTGATTCAGAATGAAGCTGAATCAGTAATCTTTTATAGACGCCCTATTTTTGTTGAATTCTTTGGTTTTTAGTGAAAGAAAGTTATCTATGCTATGAATGAGTAAAGTAGGTACTTTATATTTGCATCTGTTGCACTAGCCTTTCTTCAAGCCCTGCATTTTGTTCACAATTTTTTGCATCAGTTTTGGGTTGCTCTTGTGCATTTGCTTTCTCCTTTTGGACAATTTCTTTACATGCAATTAAGGGTACTTGTCAATATACTTGTTTCCCAAGGTGTCCTTGGAAGTACAGTTGACTTGCACTGTATCATTCTGTTGAAGTTTGATTATTATACAAGTGACCTGTTCCTTCTTGTCCCCCCCTCCCTTTGGATACATAAAGAACTTACTAAGTTTGAATGCATATAAAGCAAACAGCCACCCCTTTCTGAGGGGGCCAAGGAATGCTGCTACCCCACCAGCCCACCAATACTCATATCATTTCATTACCATGAAAAGGCCCGTTAATTTTGTTTATTCTGTATTCATCACAGCCTTCATATTTCTGATTATTCTGTATTTTTTCTTTTAATTCAAGTTCAGATACATAAAAATTTCAAAACGAAATTAGTGACCTCACTAGAATTTCTTTTTTTCTTTATTTTTTTTTTTGGCTTGGGAGGGGGGGAGGGTTGGGGGCTGTTTAATGGGTTGCTGTTTTAGCTTCCTTCTTGTCTTAGGATAAATTTACTTTCCTAGTAAAGTTATGGCACAACATGATTGACATTAGGACAAAAAGGGGTTTAGTCACTGGTTTGCCTCTGGAATCTCATGATCTCAAATTGTTAGTATGTATGGATCTAAATTTTGAGCTGTTACTTTGTTTAATGTTCCCCATATTTTTTTGCTAAGAATATTCTCTTTGTATTTCAGGGGCATCATAATCATTATTCATGGACTTAATGAACACAGGTAATGCTATGGTATTTCAACTTTATTGCCTACTTTGCTGAGCCTCTTTCCTCTTACTTGCTTCTTTTATCTTTCCTTTTCTTTTTATATTCCATCTTTTATTTGTCATTTCCAGTTTTTCACTTCTCATCTCTTTGCCCCATCTCTTCATTCCTCTTTTTCTGTGTTTAGACCTCAGTTTTTACTACTTTGTTTTGTTTGGATCCATGTAGCCGACCCCAGTAAGTTGGGACAAGGCTGAGTTTGTTGCTGGACAATTTATGATTAACAGCTTTCTGCTTCTTTTGTGATGTCTGTCTACAGTGGAAGATATGCTCATTTTGCTAGGCAACTAACCTCATGCAGTTTTGGGGTTTATGCAATGGACTGGGTAGGTGAGTGTCTTCAATCCTTGTGATTACTTTCTTTTAGTCTTAGTGTCTTCAAAGTTGTGGTATACTATGCATCAGACATAAGCACTAGGGCCTATTAACTAGGATCTTGTATATAACTCAAAAATGAGGGTGGACCTTGTGCAACGGTAAGGTTGGTCCATTGTTACCAAGTGGTCACGTGTTCAAGTCTGGAACAGCCTCTCTACAAAAGCAGGGGTAAGGCTGCGTACATTATGACCCTCCTCAGACACCACTGTGACAGGAGCCTCGTGCACTGGGTATGCCCTTTTTTCTGTATATAATTCAAAATGGAAGAATAGCGTAGAAAGCAAAAAAATTATTCAGAATTTGGAAAAGAATTAATAAAGTTAAAAAATTACTATCTCTTTCATGCAAACTAAATGTGCAAGATCTTAGCTATTCTGAAATGTGATATTGGGAAAGGATGACACATCTAATGTCATCAGATGGCTATAGAGGGGGGGGGGGGGTTGTTCTGTTGGAGGTTCTTCCATCTGATGGGCAAGTCATCTTGCTTCTTTCATAGACACTTTATTGCAATACAATCTGGTTCCACTTATGAGTTTGCAGATTGAATTGGCTAAACATGGAGATGAGAACCATATTTGTTCTGGGTTCAATTTGCCCGTTGTAGTATTACTGACATATTAGATTAAATGTTTGTTTTCTGATGTCTAGGTCTTGTATGGCCTATAAAAACTTGCAATGAGAACATATTTCTCATCATCAGATTTATTTTATTCTGGGAATTTGTTTTTTTCCTGCTTTTGTCAGACTTGCAGTTGAATACCTATTATGAGCTGTATATCTCAAAACATTTCCTTCCCACAGGAATTTATAATTTGTCTTAGTGCTTACCAATCATGGCAGTTTACTGGTTTGCCTTTTTGGGATCATCCTCTCCATTCGTTAACCTTTTGTAGTTCTTTATAGGTCACGGCGGGAGTGATGGATTGCATGGATATGTACCTTCACTTGATCATGTTGTTGCAGATGCTGTAAGTTTGTCCTCAATGTTCAATTTATTGTTCATACAACAATCCTAAACATTTACATAGAGATTGATGAAATCAGTTAGTTTAATGAGCAGCCACTGTTCTGGTAGTCTGTCCAGGCTGAGGCTGAGGATGTAGCTTATTTTTCAAGTCTATTCATACCTTATGGGGTATTCCATATGACCCTGTAAAATGGATATGTTATGTTCCTCAATTTCTTTTACCCTGAAGAGCTGTGTATTATATGTTCTCCAGGGAGCTTTCTTGGAGAAAGTTAAACTGGAGAATCCAGAAATTCCATGCTTTCTCTTTGGTCATTCTACGGGTGGTGCTGTGGTGTTGAAGGTAAGAAATTTACCTGTTCGAAGTTTTGGTGGATTTCTACTGTGTTTCTCATTGGTTAACCATGGTATTTCTAGGCTGCTTCTTATCCTCGCATCAAATGCATGCTGGAGGGAATAGTACTAACGTCACCGGCTTTGCGTGTTAAACCAGCACACCCAATCGTTGGGGTAATTTTCTTTCTATCTCACTTGTGATGACAAGTATAAATTAAAGCTAAGCCAAATATATTTTTTTTCATCTTTGGAGGGCAGGGCGGGGGGAGGGAGGGGGATTGGTATTCATGTTATTGTGTGGCCACTCAACAAGGATGAATTAAACCCAGTTATATTGACTTTACGCTATCCAATTCCTCGCATTTTTCTAAGATCCTTTTCTCAATTTCTTTAATGCAGGCTGTGGCACCTCTATTCTCTCTTGTTGCTCCCAGATTCCAATTCAAAGGTGCGAATAGGAGGGGAATTCCAGTGTCTAGGGATCCTGCTGCTATGGTGGCCAAGTACACAGACCCACTGGTATATACTGGACCCATAAGGGTCCGAACGGGTCATGAGATTCTCCGCATATCCTCGTACTTGCTGCGAAACATGAAGTCTGTCACTGTCCCATTCCTGGTACTCCATGGGACTGCTGACAGGGTCACTGATCCTCTCGCCTCGCAGGAACTCTACAATGTAGCAGCCTCAGAGTTCAAAGACATAATACTCTATGAAGGCTTCTTGCATGACCTACTTTTTGAACCTGAGCGCGAAGGGATAGCAGGTGACATAATCAACTGGATGGAGAAGCGATTACATTCCCGGTGAACATGCAAAGGGCAATAATGAATCACCGGTTAATTATTTTTACTGATTATAATATTTGCCTGAAAGGTTAATTCCAATTGGCAAAATCTGTTTGCAGGATTAGATTCCTGTTGTGTGTGTGTAGGAGTGAAAGTTTTGTACATACCATTGCAAAATGTTTAATGAAAGTGAAGCTACAAAATGTTTAATGATAGTGAATCGACATATCCTGTTGTGTGTACAACTGTCTATTGTCCTTGGTTGGAAAGAAACCATGGTTATTATAATGAATTTGAACAACTGTCTATTCACATTCTCATTTTCAGGAACATCAGTCATGAAACTTCCATTTACATTCTCATTTTCAAGATTATTATTATAAGATTTTTATTGTCATGAGAAGGAACATTCAGTTCCCATTCCATACTTAGATTTGTTCTATGTCCTATTCATATTCTAGGCATTTAGTTTTGATTCTACTTAGGTTGCTTCAAGTCCTATTAAATTCACATGTTTAATGTAAGCTTCCGCAGAAACTGCCTTTTTGATGAGATCAACTACTATACCACTCGTAGGTGTATAGGTTACTTCAATTTCACTATTTTCTTTTATATCTTGTATATAGTAAAACTGTATTTCTATATCTTTTCACTTTGAGCCGTTTGTACCATCGTGTATCAAGCTTATTGGTGCCTGATTATCACAGAAAAATTCCACTGGATCATTTACAAGATCTAGCCCAAATTCCATTAAGTGTCTTATCTAGAATGCATTAGTACCTTCTGTACTACAAGCAATGTACATAGCTCCATGTGTATGCCTCAAAACACACCCTTGTTTCTTACTACCCCAAGAAACAGCTGCATTTCTAAATATAAACACATGCTTAGAGGTGGACTTACAACCATTTCTGTCACCTCCGAAGTCAACGTCAGTAGCCATTTCTTACAACCCCAAGAAACAACTGCATCTCTAAATATAAACACATGCTTAGAGGTGGACTTACAACCATTTTTGCTAGCTCCAATTTCAATAGTTGAGCAAGTACCTCCCTTGAGCCCGCATGTTTATTTCCTGATGTAATATATACATAAGAAAATCATGAAGGTTACTTTAATTACAACTAAAAAGAGTATGATATGATTTACTCAAATACAAAATTAAACCCCCTGTAGAATTCCAGTAGTACAAAGTTATAGAATAGTATGACAAGAATGTACTTTAATAAAAATAAGGTGAAAAGAACACCACCTGGTCGAGTGGCCCACATGGCTCCAGTGCATAAACACTGAAGCTCACAAAAGTATTGTGTTGCCCCATAGAAAGGCAGAAACACCGCCTAGGACGATGTGTTCACATGCTCCTTGTTGCTGCCGAGATCCTCTTGCGGTACGGTTTAGGCCTGTACACAAGAGAACTAGAACCAATAGACAGAGCAGATGAGTTGCCCAAAGCTAACTCCATGAGGGGACTCTCCGATGCCTAAGTCAGATCTCTGGAATAAATAGTAGTTATCGGGGTCGGAGATGAAAAATAAGTAACAGAGCTCTGAAGCCAGCCTCCGATGGACAAAGAAGTTAAGATGGAGCAATGGAGCTCAAGGTTGGAGATGAGTTTAGTTCTGTTTCATTTCCTTATGTATGAGTCTGGTTTCCCTATTTATATGGCGTAGTTGGAAATGTCCTTCTTGTCCTTTGAATCACGTATTCCTTAGGTAGGCGGGAGATCAGAGCAGGAACCGTTAACCGAATTTGTTAGTAGCTGAGCTAGTGTTGTCAGTGATCGTTCTCTTTGTAGGCCACGTGTAAAGTTCCTTGCGCATGATTCTGGTATGAGGCTAGGGTTGGAGGTTCGATTGGGCCATGATTTGTACTTCATGAGTCGTGTTCTAACTTGGTTCATTACACATGTCATAGTGTTGTTGGAGGTCATATTCCATGTATATCATAAGCCCCCACTCCATCGAGTCTCATAGAGAGTCGATGGAGTAAAGTAGAAGTTTGACAAAATGGGGTGCCTCGAGGTATGTCGCTTTCTATCGACATATTATAAGACCCTCATTCCTTCAAGTCTCGTAGAGGGTCGAGGGAGTATAGCATAGAGGCGTAAATGACGTTGGTGATTTCTGGGTCATCGGTGTAGGTCAGATCCGAATCTTGTACCTGGCATGGAGTTGTTACTTTGTTGTCATTCACTAAGCATGGGTCTGACAAGGTCTTTCAGGAATCGATCAATTGCAATTCTGTGATCTCTATTGGGTTTGAGTTATGGAGTTTGGTGCTATCAAAAGGTCCTTCATTGCATTAACTAGTTGCGCTTTTGATTAGGTAGTTGTTTGGAAGCATCTGGTTTTGTTAGTAGTTAATGAAGGCATCTATTGGAGTCCCGAAGTGGGGCGCGTGGCACTCGTATGTTGGATTAGTCAATGGGTCAGAGCATCGATAATCATCATCGTTCGTTATGATGAACTTCGAGTTGGATCTCGCGGGAAGGATTCTTGATGAAACGTATATAAGCATGTCTTCTTCTTCTATGGGATTGTTTCTTCGATCGTATGTTACCTCTGTTAGTTTTCCATTCTGGTTTTTGAGTCTCTGTTCTTTTATGGAGCTATCTGAAGGATCTTTGTTTGTTTCACTGTGACTTGTGTAGTTTCTTCAAGAGATGGTGAGGAAGATTGTTTTGAGGGAGAGGCTTGCTAGAGGGGGTGATGTTGCGCCTGGTGGGTCGGATCAAGTATCTACCGGTGATAGGGGCTCTAGCAATTCTTTTAACCAAACGACTCTAGTAGAGCCGAGATTGACGCTGCAAAGTCCTGACAAAGGAGGCCCAAATCGACCAAGGGGCGGTCACACAATAAAGGTTAGGGATTTCTGTTGTAGGCTTAATGAAGAGGATTTGAAGATCATCAGGACTAAATATCACATTCTGTCATCTACCCGAACATCTTTGCCCAAAGCACATGAGCCGACTCTTTCGAGGAGGCATTGGGCCACTTTGTTTTTTGAAGACATGTACTCTTTTAGTTTGCGCTTTCGTATTCACAATTTCATAGTTGGGATTTTCTGCCGCAATGGGATTGCACTGGTTCAGTTGTCCCCCAATGCTTGGAAGTGCATAATTGGATTTGTTGTTACCAGTAAGCGAAGTGGGGTGGATTTATCCATCCCTGTGTTCTCCCATTCTTTCATGCTGAAGTCGACGGGAGAGGTGCTCAACTGGTATCATTTCGTCCATTCCAAGAAAGATGTGAAGATAGTCAATCTCCCTAATAGGGCATCTGATGGCTGGCAGAGCAAGTTCTTTTAAGTGGAAGATTGTTCTGGGTTCTCTTTGCCTCTTTGGAGTGGGGGAAGGGAATTTCGTTGAATTAGATGAATAGGGCCGATAACTTGATCAAAAGGATGAGAAAGCTTTAAAGGCCATTGTAAGTGTGGAGGTGACACCCCATGCTTCCTTGGCTGATGAGATGATGAAACTTTGTTCGAGGTTAGGATTTTCCAGGGTAAGTTCTTTATTTCTGTTATTCTCCTCTTTTTTCTTCAAGTCATGAATTTCGCGGAACCAGTACCAGCCTTTCCAAAGATTGCATCTTTTCGAGGACAACACACAGCCATGGTAGAGTCCGAGTTCACGTAAAAATCTGAAAACCCCATCTCAGTGCAAATTGTTGTTGTTCTGAGAAAATAGTTTCCTTCCTATGACTAAAGGAACAATGGAAAGTCTTTTTGATGCTGCACGAGGTTGGACTGTACTGAAAATGGTATCATTCATATGGGAGGACATTCAAAGTAAAGAAAAAAAAAGGGTAAATTACACATTACCCCCTGATTTTCAAACGAAACTCAAATCACCCCCTGGTTTTTAAAAAAACTCAAATCACCCCTTGGTTTAGACCCCAATATGACAAATTAGTCCCTACCGTTAGTTTTATGCTGTTAAGTGATGATGTCAGCCAGTTAAATAAATTTAAATCCCTAAACTACCCTTGACCAATGTTGAAGATGAAGGAAGGGTAGTATTGTAAATTTAATTCTGATGTTTAGTACAAGGATAAAATAGTCCTTTCACATCAATAACTAACAGTAGACTAACACCGTTACTGTAGAGGGGGTGATTTGAGTTTTTTCAAAAACCAGGAGGTGATCTAAGTTTCGTTTGAAAATCAGGGGGTGATGTGTAATTTACCCAAAAAATAATAATAATAAGAAAGATTCCATGTGTGAAGAAAAATGTACTCTTTCATGGAAAAGTGTTTCCCGTCAAAGGAGAGGTTCCCCCACTACGTGGCTCTAAAGAATCTCTCATGCTACACCAAGAGTGGCGCAAAGAATGAATATCCACATGGGCTCATCATACGATACAGACTACGAGAAAATAATAAAAGGGAGTGGTTTCCTATAGAAGAATCTGCACATTAAAACCAACCATAGGTTGGAAAATGCTATCATCCATATGGGCCTACATGCAACCGACATGGTTAGAATAGAAGAAAAAACATAACTAAATGGATTCCACTAAGGGGCGGTGCAGTCATTTCAGCCTTGTGTGTGAGCATAGTGGGGTGTGGGGTGTTGGCAGCACAGATCTTCTACGGGCACGCTGCCCTGTCCTGCCTGTGCTACGCAGACACAAGGTTGTGCGCAATGACCGCCTTATCCCCACTCTGACAAGGTGCTCGGGCAGGGGTAAGGCGGTCAATGCACGCCACCTTGTGTCTGTGTAGCACGGCAGGATAGGTAGCCTACATCGTAGAAGATCTGGATCGGTGTTGGTGGGGGGGAGCTTGACTGGGCAGCATTCTTTTCGTCTTACAAATATCCATATGAGAGGGTGGCGATACAATGACATTGCGGGCCGGGTAACTCTCTCTCGGACTTGGCTCCTGTCTAGCACCCTGCTCGGGCTGCACATGCAGTGTCGAGCAGGGGTGAGGCGGTCTTTCCACGCCTCACTCTGTCCGGCGTTGCACATGCAGCCCGAGCAGGGTGCTAGACAAGATCTTTTTGGCTCTCTCTCTCCCTAAAACGTACAAAACGTAATGAAACAAAAGTGCATCAGCAACATTAAGATGTTCTTGACGAGTCCGTCAAATTGTGTAAAGCTTATGGAATATGACAAACGCTCTGATGATTCCCAAGTTCTGAGCGAGAGTGTAGGTAAAATCATGCTGCTCCCTCTTCATCTTGCAAGTTGATAGAGAGAGACGATGGGTTTCCGTTGGGATGGAACCATCAACCATTAATAAGTCTAAATCATGGACCACAATCGCTGGGGCTCTGAATTCTTTATTTTTCTTTTTTGGTCTTAAAATCTGTTGAAAAGACCAGTGCATTGTTTAAGTTCACACTATCGGACCAGTATAGATCACCTTGGAAACCGGTACAATATCAATATGGATCGATCTGAATCGAAGATCGATCGATCGAACAGTTTTGCCTTTACTTTCTCTTAAAAATCAGGTTATTTGACAAGCTTACTCCTGGTCTACACTGTTTCAAAGATAGGGATCTACTAGATATCGAGATCAACCTGTGTGAATACCGATCTTTATCCCCTCCAGTTTCCTATCCGGCCCAATTCCCCAGTGCCCCTAACAAGGGGGTGCAATGACCAACCTACCCCTGTCCAAACAATCTGCCAGGGTGGGTTCCATCCCCCCCTATTAGAGGGATTGGGGATCGGCCCAGGCAGGGAATTGGAGGAGATAATTTTCCTTGTCAATACCGATAGATAAGGGTGTCAATTTTGGACCGGACCGAAACTATCCCGCTAGGAACTGGAACCGATCCACCCAATAGTTTATTGGTGTGGATTTGGTCTTAGTGACAGGTTATTGGTCCAGATCTGGTCTAGTCCCCAGAACCGTTAAGGAGCCGTTGGAACTGAAAGAAATGCATACACTTAAACTTGTTTTGCACCATTTTTTCTGTTTTAAAATGTTAAAAGATGATCTTTGCTATTTTAACATACAGTTAAAGTGACTTTTATTATACAGTTGTTGTGCAGTTGTTATTAGAACATGACCCAAGACTAAGCAAGACATTTGGCCCCTCAAATTCTAGTATTCTACCCCTCTCTTGCACATAGAGGACACACACCAATAGTTAATGAATTGTTTTTGAAAGATTCTAGTTTGCTTGAGATTTCGGATCATTGTCCGCTGCTGTACTCATTGTGCGGTGTTGCAGGTGCCATGTGTGCACAGCAAGCCCCACATGGCACACATGGCACCTGCAACGCCGCATGATGAGTACAGCAGCGGATAAAAATCCTGAGATTTCTAGTTCCAATGGGAAAAATGCTTTAAATTTAGCTATTCAACAAGGGCATGTTTGGACCCGATTAGGAACCAGAACTGGACCACCCATTAGTTAATGGTCCTGGATCTCAGATTTGAAACCGGTGACTTATTGGTCCGGATCTAGTCTTGACACCTTAGAGCTAGAACCGCTAGAGAACCAGACTGATAACCCAGAACCAGACCATTTGACACCCCTACCGATAGGGATCGCCCAATTCCAACCTTCAGTGTCGGACACCTCAAATTACCATCACCAATGCCCCGCCACTACACAACGCCTTAACTTCCCCAAAAATACTGATGAGAGAAACGACCCAAAGATAAGATCTTAAAGTCTCCACTTCATCACCACCACAAATTTTCACTGCAACTAACAGTTTTTAACACTCTTAGGGCATCTGAGCCTCCAAACTTTAATTTTATAGAAGATCTGAAAAACTTATAAACCATCATGCACACATGTGATAAACATTAGCAGCAGCATCAATCCATACATGAACCCACCTACACTATGATCCTGAATTGCTACTTTATTTACTGCAAATTGTATCAAAAACACACAAAATCAAGCTTGAGTTGAACTTATGCTCAGAGAGAGGTTGGAGTAGGGCAGAGAGCTTCTTCCATTCTCTGGGCCATGCCTTGGAGGATGGATTCGAAATTGGAGAGGAACCCCTCAAAAGTCAAGCTTTCAACAGGATCAGCAACGAATGACCACTCGATCTGACAACCTTCTTCTTTGGCCGACTTCGAGAGTTGAAGAACCTTCATGGTGGCCATGTAAGACTTCATCCCAATATTGTTTTCAGTGACCTCGTAACTCAACCAACGTTCTACAGGGTCGATGGCTACGAGTCTCTCCTTCGCCCACATCGTCGTCTCCATCTTCTTCTCTTCCGACTCCGACGCAGGGGCTGATGTTGTTGATATTGTTTTGGCGCAGTAGCGGATGCAGCCCGACTGCCCAGAGACACCCTCCAACGCCTTACAAGTGTCGATGCCAGGGAACCACTTGTGGAGGTTGAAGAAGTCCTCTAACAGAGGCCAAACTTGGTCTGCGGTTGCACCTTTTATCTCTGCGCAAAGCTTGCCTTCCCACTTCGACTGTTCTGATTGCGATGATTCCTCTGTTGCCATCGCCATATGTGATTGTGATCTATACACTGACAGAGGAACAGAGAGAGAGAGAGACCCCAAATACCGCCTAACTGGATTGAACTTGAAAACACAAGGTCACTGAATATATTCCATTTATAAAAAAAAGGGTGAAAGTCATCTATGGGCCACACTCTCATGAGTTTTTTTCTCTTCCCCATATGAAAAGATACTTCTGCCTATTGGTTTTAGGAGGAGAGAGCTAGACACATGGGAGTCCTGGAATAAGCCACACTCCCGGACAGAAAATTACTTTTCTTAAAAAAAATGTGAGAGAGGCTGCCTAGGTTTCTAGAGTCTGCACGAGTACTGTGTCCAATGGGAGTGCATGCTCAAGCATTGACTTAGGTTGAATTTCTAACTTTTCATGGGAGCAGAATGGTACTGTATCTACGCGCACAGCCAAACCAGTCATGCAACCCACTCTTTTTACATAAAAAAAATTTAGTAGTAAATACCTACTCCTATTAATTAAAATTGGGAGAGATTTTATGTGGGGATCCTACATATACAACGATGCAATAAGAGTGCATGCAAAAGCATCTAGGGGATGGGATTTCTATCTTTCATAGGAGTTGGGGTAGTCATTTTATCTTTCACTATATTTGGGGTGTAGCGATACGAATCCAGATCCTTTATGGTGGGCTACCCGTAGCGGCCTAAGCAGCATAGACTGAGCCGCACACGCAAAGACTGTCTTATCTCTGCCCAAATGCCTTGCTCGAATAGTAGGGTAAGACGATCATTATACCCTACGCAGCCCAGTCTCCACTAAAAATTTTAAAGTCAAATAAAAAAGAAATAAAGTGATAGGTCACTTTTCTAAGTATAAAATAAAGAGAAACATTGAGTCAAAACATCATATCATCTAAAGTAATGGTTGACGTTTACTTGTTATTTTTTAAGTCTTTCTTATTTAGAAAGGCAAGCACTATAGAACATAGAAACGCATCAATTCCTTCATAGAAAAATAGTAAATCAGGTACCATAAAAAAAAAAGGAGAATGTTCTGTATATCACTGAGCAGGCTGCGCCTAGGCACATGGGCAGCCTGTGCAAGGGGGCAGGGTGTTCATTGCACCCACCCCCATGTACTTGGGCACAACTTGCGTTACGGCATAGAGAACAATGCCCAAAAAAAATTTGTAAATTTGGAGGATTTTCTTTCCGTTTCCTTTTAGAAAGGAGTTTTTCTACCATAATAATTGGGAGAGGATGTCCCGGACGGCCAACATAGAAATACTTTTCTATGGTATAGAGAATGATGGTGGCAAAAATGGTGCTACTTCCGTTTCACTATTTCCACGTGGCTCGATTCCGTCAACGGGTTATGACACTAAATGTTGATAACTCCTTTGGAGGGTTACATATTTGAATTGGGAGAGAATGTCCTAGACGGCCAACATAGAATTACTTTTCTATGGTGTTGAGAACGATGGTGGCCAAAATGGTGCTACTCCGTTTCACTATTTCTACGTGGCTTGATTCCTTCAACCGGTTATTACACTAAATGCTCATAACTCCTTTGGAGGGGTTACATATTTGAATTCCAATCAAACCATGCATGCAACCAACAGTTGAAATATCTTTATTCTATTAACTCCTTTATGACACTAAATGCTCATAACTCCTTCGCAATGTTAAAATCGTGGGTACGATTCAGCGGAAGCGAATTGGAATCGTTGCAACCGATGAGAGAAACCATTCAAAACTTAAAACGAAATTTAGGATTTCGATCGTTACCTAAAACTCACAAGTGCAAAGCCTCCATGCGATCTTAGCCCTTTCACAATGAGTCTCACGCAGCCGTACAATATTGTATTCCCTTGAATGCAAACTCTTCCACAATCAATTTGGTTTTTGCCAAAACCCTAATGATAGACTGGTAAAGAAGAAAACTAGAGAAGAAGGAAAACCTCAGTAATATTATGAGTGTGTACCAAGGTTTTTTCTACCAAAAAAAAAGTGTACCAAGGTTTTCACATCATATCTATATATAATGCAAAACCCTAATACTAAGTGATGGGGTAATTATCAAATTACCCCATGTTTTTTCTAGTCGAAATCGAAATTCAATTCATAATCGAATTTCTCTTCCAACAATCTCCTCCATCCTAATATGAGATCTTATCTCGTATAAGGATCCATCACAAAAAGAATTTATGATTCAAGTGTTGTACATAAGAGTTGGACTTAAAGGAATGGATTAGGATCTCATTGGGATTCCACCTAGTATGCCATGTGCCTTAACTGAACTATATTCCAAACACAGGATTAACCAACACAAACGCTGCCAAGTAGGTGTAACAACTAATACCCAAAGAAAATAGTAAATACACGCATCAGTCCCCCATTCATCAGTATCGCATGGTTCAATATAGGGCATGTGTAACATACTATCAAATCACAAGAAAATGCCACCGGATCTGGGTTTGCGTCCAATCTGTCATAGACTATCTCTTTTTTTGATATTCTCCCAAGAGAATGGGCATGGATTCCTTGTTGGGCATCTCTTTCGACCACAACCAAACACTATGAATTCAGTGTACCGATATATAGTCAAACAACCATCAACCTTTGGTACACCAAAACGCATAGTGGGTGACTGCATCGATAAGGACCTCTCAGGTTCAAGGACTAATCGTGAACTACACAAGAGAATTTCATTTTTCCTTTTAAATTGACAGTATCACTACATGTGAAATTCTCAAGTGATCTAGTTCAATGTACACACTGTATATACACTCACACTTGCGCTTTGGAATCAACATTCTTAAGAACACACAGTGTGACCACCATATAAGACAAGGTGTCCAATCTCATCTCTAGTGGGGAACAATTTTAGATAACAAACCTATGGACAAATTGAGCTCAATATATGATCATGCTAATCAATATAAATTAAATACTTTAATTTGAGTAATCAAGTTTGTACATCAAAGCCAATCTCCTGTAAACCTAATGCCCATGTTCTTAACATGTTTCTCAAATACAATAGGTGATAAACCCTTTGTCAAGGGATCAAAAATATTATTTGTGAAGTCAACCTTAGCTATGGCTATATCACCACGTTGTATGATCTCACGAATCAAGTGATACTTCTGCTCCACGTGTTTGTTCTTCTGATGAGATCTAGGTTCCTTTGCTTGTGCTATAGCTCCCTTGTTATCACATAACAATGCAATGAGACACTTGAGTAGCTCAGGAACCACTCCTAGGTAGGTCAAGAATTTCTTGACCTAAACACATTCATTGGCTACTTCATTAGCTACAAGGTATTCAACTTTAGTTGTGGAGTCATTTGTTGACTTCTTCTATTTGGCACTCCTCCAAGGGATCATAAATATTATATGCAGAGTCAACCTTAGCTATGGCTATATCACCACGTTGTATGATCGCACGAATCAAATGATACTTCCGCTCTACGCGCTTGTTCCTCTGATGAGATCTAGGTTCCTTTGCTTATGCTATAGCTCCCCTGTTATCACATAATAATGCAATGGGACACTTGACTAGCTCAGGAATCACTCTTAGGTAGGTCAAGAATTTCTTGACCCAAACACCTTCTTTGGCTGCCTCACTAGCTGCAAAGTATTCAACTTCAATTGTGGAGTTGGCTGTTGACTTCTTCTATTTGGCACTCCTCCAAATTATGGCTCCACTACCCATCATAATATACTTCCTGTCATCTTTGTCAGTTGGAAATTTGAGTCTATATAACCTATAACTGACAGTTGATCACAACCATAAACTAGAAAGTAATTCTTGGTCCTTTTTAGATACTTGAGGACCCCTTTGACAACAGTCCAATGTTCTTGTGCTGGATTGGATTGATAGCGGCTCACAATCCCTATCACGTGACAAATGTCTGGCCTGGTGCACAACATGACATACATGAGACACCCTACAACAGAAGCATAAGGGATTTTGTTTATAGCCTCACTATCCTCATTAGATTGAGGACATTGTGGCTTAGAAAGACCGATTCCATGTCTGAGAAGAACGTTTCCTCTCTTGAAATCTTACATGTTGAACCTATTCAGCATTTTGTCAATATAAGTAGACTATGATAAGCCTAACATCCTATTCTTGCAATCTCTGACAAGCTTTATTCCTGTCATGTGATTGGACTAAACGTATCTGGGCATCTGGACCTCTCGGATTTAGAATCGAGCATCTATCCAGCCCTTCATTAGCACATCTGTGTGCCTCTATCCGTTGCTCAAAAAGATTTGATAAACAATCCTTTGGTTTTTTTTCGGTCTTTATTATTACATGCTACTTCATTTGGTCTATAAGAAACAAAGTTGTTAAGGGATTGGCCAAGGCTGGTTTTAAGAGATGTTTTTCGATGGCTTGATGAGTTACATATTCAACCCCCATCTCATACTATACATGCATCCTCACCATGCACACACTCATCTCATGAATTGAACCAAGATTCTAACTTTGAATTGCAATTTCTTGGCTTAATTTGTGTAGGCATCTATGACCCTGATCTAAGATAAATCAGCTGGGCTTGTTCAATTCTGATAGATGGTCAGGATGGTTTAACATCTGCTGGCAGACTAGCAACCACTGATGAGAAGGAGGCAGAACTTTACGGACTCTTGCAAAGGTGGAAACAAGCTGTGACGGCGAATATCCAACTCAAAGAAGTTTGGTGCTACAACAAAGATCTCTGTTCTTTATTTTATCCAAGTGATAAAATGTGTTTACCCTGGAACTTACTTAAACACTACTTTAGTGTAGCTGAGGCAACTGCAAACTTTTCTACCATTAGTTTTAAATGGTGTAGTAACAAAACCTTCTATAAATCAGTGTTGGGTTTGGCTAGGTCTAGGGTCAATAATAGTTGTACTCTTCCAAATTCCAATGATGTACAAAAAAAAAAAAAAAACTTAATAAAATAAGACATAGAGGATAACAAATGGCTAACAAGGTCGCACCAAGAATGATCAAACCTCAAGAATTAAAAAATTGCTCTAATAAAACCCCACTCAAGATGATTATAAGCTTTGGACATATCCAATATAATAGTCACATAAGTACATAACAAATCATGCTTTTATTATGAGTTAGAAATAAAAAATTTCTTGGGATAATGATATTATCAGAAATTTGTTGGCCTAGTATAAAATTAGCTTTAAACAGGGAAATAAAAGAATATAAAAGACCTTTCAACCTATAATCTAAGATTTTAGCAATAATCATATAAGAATAATTACATAAATTTAGGGATAAGACAGAGCATGGTGTGGTTAACCCCAAATGAACCTCATCCTTTTGGGGGATAAGACAGCATGGTGTGGTTAACCCCAAATGGAACACACTGAGTAGAGAAAAGATCGCCAACAAATCTACGACATCTCCCGACAACATTCCAAAACTTTTTGATACAAAATTTATCCGGAAACCGTCAATAGCTGGAGCCTTAAAAGGGCCCAGCGAGAGGACCACTCTCTTAATTTCTTCAATAGAAGGGGTTGAACACAAAGCTTGTGAAGATGCATGGTCATCAAGAATAGAGGAAAAAAGACATTCAACAAAAAAACAGAAAAAAAAAAAAGTCAAGAGGATTAGACCTTGTAAAGATACGGCTAAGATACATAGCCATGAAAAATTTAAACCATGACGTGGAACGGTTTTTAAGGATACATTTTGAATTGGGTAAATTATAGGTCACCCTCTGATTTTTAATCGAAACTCAGATCACCTCCTGATTTTTGAACAAAGTCAAATCACTTTCTGGTTTAGATCTTAAAATGACAAATTAGTCCTTAACGTTAGTTTTGTGCTGTTAAATGATGATGTCAATCAGTTAAATAAATTTAAATCCCTAAACTACCCTTGACCAATGTTGAAGATGAAGGAAGGATAGTATTGTAAATTTAATTCTAATGTTTTAGTACAAGGATAAAATAGTCCTTTTACACTAATAACTAACAGAAGACTAACACCATTACTGTAGAGGGGAGAATATTTGAGTTTTTTCAAAAACCAAGGGGTGATCTAAGTTTCGATTGAAAACCCAGGGGGTGACCTGAAATTTATCCTTTTGAATTTGATAAAAATATAAGAGAGTGGAGTTCTGGCTGTTCTGCCAAGCCTGGATTGGAATTCATCTTGTCATGGGTAAGGTGGTCTATTCACGCCTTATTGTGTCTGACACTGCACGTACAACCCGGGCAAGATGCTACAGAGGAGCCGAGTCCTTCTCATGGTTAAAGAAAATTTTAAGAAGTCTAAGAAATACTCTCAAAGAACCTTGCACAAATCAAGGGAAAAAACCCATATTTGGTAAACTATATTGAAGATATATTATTAAATTTGAGAAGTAGCTATTTTTCAAACCAACCCTCAACCTAATCAATGGTCAGCCGTCAGCGTACCAAGTCACAGGTGCACATGGCTGAAACGCACAAATCATGACAAGGGAGAGGGAGAAGGGAGGGGAGGAACAGGGGAGACAAACAAGAGAGTTTCTTCATTCTCAAGCTTTATTCAAACTGGTGTGCGCTTTATGCAAGAGTTTCCTCAACCTTCTTAGCCATCCTCTGAAGACCCAACTCGTATTTCGAAATCAGATCTTCCAGTTTCCATCCTTCCACTGGATCAAGAACGAACGACCACTCGATTTTTGTAGAACCATTTTCTTCATTCCCAGGCAAGACTCTGATCGTCGACACGTACGAGTTGAACCCGATGTTGCTGTCGACCATCTCGTAGCTCATTGTCCGTTTTGATGGATCGATGGCCACTAACTTCTCCTTGGACCAACTGTGAGTGACAGCACTGTTGCCGTTGTGGCCAGTGGATGGGATAGAAAAGCCCGCACAGTAACGAATGCAGCCTGGTTGTCCAGAGACGCCTTCGATTCCGTAGCAAATGGTGAGGCTTGGGAAGACTTTGTGGAGGTTAAAGAAGTCCTCTAAGAGTGGCCATACTTGTTCTGCTGTTGGCCCCTTTAACCCTGCACTTACCTTGCCTTCCCACTTTGGCTTTGCTTCCTGCGACTGCTCTTCATCTCCCATTGGAAACAGGGAGAGCGCCCGGGGATGAAAGCTGGAAGGACAGAGCCGGAGAGATGAGAACTACTTTAACTTTAAAAAGGGCCGAGTCTCAGTCACCCACTTTCACAAAGCACTCCAGAGATTTTTAATTAATTTATAGAGGGAGGTAAAGTCGGAAAAAATTTTGCTGCTACGCCCCTAACAGGAATGTTCCTGCTCCAAGGCTAGCAGCCAAGGAAATGGAATAATTCACTTCCCCCTTTGGGATCATAAATATTTTCTTAGGTTTTGATGTTTTCTAAAATACCCTTTAAGATTCCATTTCTTTGACTGTCACCATTGTTGCAGCAACATTCCTGCCACTAGTATAGCAGCAAAATTTCGCTCGGCAAAGGCAGTGTAAAGATAAGATTGACATGTATTACCACTTTTTAACTTTTTCGATTTCCCATTTGTAACGGTACAACTAAACCACATCTTTTTACCTCTCTCCGCTTTCCATTTATAAATTTACAAATAAACCGTCTCTTTTTCGGAAAAAATTTTGCTACTACACTTATTTCTGTTACAAGATTGGCAGCCAAGAAAATGGAATAATTCATTTTCCCTCTAGGTTCATAAATACCCTCTTAGGATTTAGTATTTTTTAAAATACCCTTTAAGATCCCATTTCCTTGGCTGCTAGCCTTATAGCAGGAACATTGTTGCTACTAGTGTAACGGCAAAATTTCGTCCCTCTTTTTACCTACTCTCTCAAGCTTTCCCATTTATTAAGGAAAAGGAAGACCAAAAAAGTAAACAAATAAAAGATAAGTTATATTATTATAGGCAGAATAAAGTGAAAAGTAACGATATGTAATTTTGGTAACAAATAATAAACGTGACAGAATGGTTTTGGGATGGGATTCTATCGGTAGCAATACACAATGGGTCTAAATTGGTTTGGGTTTAAGCCATGCGTTACCCTTAATCATTTATTTGGAAAAATGAAAGAGAAAAATACAAGTTATATTATTATGACCACAATAAATGGGAAGAATATTGAGATCTAATTTTGACAACAAATAATAAATTAGAACAAAATTGAGATCTAATTTAGCAACAAATAATAAATATGATGAGATAGTTTTGGGACTACCAACTCTCTCTATCTCACATATGAATGATGAATCTTTTCTTCTCACATGTATCTAATGATTCTAATCCTAAAATCTCTCCCCCTCTCTCATATGAATGATGAATCCCTTCTCTATCTCATACATATGAATGATCAGTCTCTTCACGTATCTAATCCTATTGTACCAAAAAGAAAAGACATATGTAATCCTAAAATCTCTCCCCATTCCACCAAGTCTCCTATTTCTTTATGGGTTTTCAGTTTACAAAATTGTTTACTCAATCTTTCATTTAACCAAATTGTCCAAAATAAATATGGGTATTATAAAAGGATCTGGATTGTCTATTGCACGGCTGCCCCAACTGCTTTGCTGTGCAGACACAGCAAGGTGTGAAATGACTGCCTTACCCCCACTTAGGCAAGGTGCTCGGGTAGGGGTAAGGTAGTCATTGCGTGCCTTGCTGTGTCTGCGTAGCAGGGCAGTTGGGCCAGCCGCACACAGCAGGAGACCCCAATCCATTATAAAACTACCCAAAAATAGTGTTTATACCAAGAGTCCAGGACACCTTAGGAATTGGACAATTTGTCCCGAGTCTCTCAAAACACTCTCTGCACTTTCCTCAACCTCCGCTTCCATTCTCTCCTCCTACTTCTTCAAATCCTTCTCCAGTGACCACCACCTCCGTCCAATTTCCTCCCTTAGTTGGTCTCTGCAAGGCAGGATTTTTCCCAATTCCTTTCTTCTCAAACTGAAACCCTCTCCCGATCATAAATCTATCCTATCATCCGAGTTTTCCTCATTCCGATAAAATTGACCTCACACCATGATTCTGCAGGCGATGGGAAACCTCATTGACCTGCAATCTTTTCATAAAATAAAAAAAGTAATTGATCGACAAGACAAAATTACAGATTTAAGCAATCTGCATAAAAAATCTATCTTAGAACAACATCCAACTTGCTTTATGTAACGGATAATTCAAATTTGAATTTAAAAGTTCAAAGTTTGAACATGTAAATAAATCACCACCTGTTAGGGTGTTACCTGAACAGAGATGGGAACGCAGCGGAAGAGGATCTCATACGGGTTTGGTTACTAACTTCATGAACTCGAATATTCTCCTTCATGATCTTCGAGTATCTTGTTAGGTTTCTCCACAGAGAACTTCTCACCTCAAATCCTTGGGAAGAGATGGAATCCCATAGAGAACACAAGTACTTGGAGAGTAAAGAGAGAGGGAAATTTTGGTTTCCAGTATGTTGGCCTTAGGATTAGAGGTCCTCTATATATAACCAAAACCCTAAGGTCCCCTCCCCTTTTTTAGGCTCACACTAGGAATCAAACACAAGAGGGGGGGAGAGATTCAGCCCCTTGTGGGCGCGCATGGACCGGGCCTAAGGCCAAAATCCGTTTTACATCTCCCACTTGCCCACAAGATCAACTATACATTCAAGTTTCTCTCAATTTGTATAACTCTTCATACAAGAAATGGGGTGTGCAACCTAATGAGATAATACGGGGTAGGAGTACTATGTCAAGCTTCCATCTAACCAACATAGCACATCACTCACAAATAATCTCGAAATACTCCACACGATCCAATTACACCAAACTCAGCACTCTCTATCCCTCATGATGAGCAGTGTTGGCTCTTTGTATTTTGTTGCGGGGTGTAAGGAATAGTCAGTTGCCCGGTGATACCTTTTTCATCACACAGTTCTTTAAACTAGCTAGACAAGTATTCATGTCCTTGATTAGTTCACAAAGTTTTAAGCTCTTGCCTTGTTGATTCTCAAACTCTGCTACAAAGCGTTTGAAGTAATCTAATGCCTCGTAGCGGTGAGTGATCAAATAAACATAACCGTTTCATGAATAATCATCAATCAAGGTGAGGAAGTAAGAAGCACCATGGCATGCCTTCACATTCATTGGTCCCCAGATGTTCGAATGGACAAGCTCTAGGGCCTGCGTTGCTCGAATTATCTTTCTAAAAGGCTTCTGATGAGCCTTACCGAAAAATAAGGCTCACATGTGGACAGGTTGACTTTAGCGAGTGGGCCAAAAAGACCCTCTCTGGCTAGTCTGATCATCCTATCACGACCTATGTGCCCTAGTTTAGCATGTCAACAGACTCTGAATCTTTATCACTATCAATAATAAGAAATGAAGAAGAAACAACATGATTTACTAACTATAATTTAATTAAACCATTATCAAACAAACATTGTCCAAATAAACCATCATTTAAGTGTAACTGCATCAAAACACCATAAAAAATAGATGAATATCCTAAAGATAAAAGTGTTGTCACCAAAAATAGATTATGCTGGACTTCTGGTACATATAACACATCATGAAGAAGTTAGGTGTGCCCAGTGCGCAAACTGATATGAACCAACTCCACAAACTGCTTCACTTGTGTCATTTTACATGTAGATATTTTTGGTGCCATCCAAAACTTTCCTGTAATCTATAAATCCTCCTTGATCATGAGCTATGTGTCTTGTTACTACTGTATCCAGAATCCAGTCAAATTGGGTGTGGGCAACCAAAACATGTGTACTTACAAAAGTACAAAGAGAGTGGGATAGAAATGGTACCTGTTTTGGCTCAATGCAATCATGAGCGAAGTGCCCCATCTTCTGGCAGTTATAGCATTTAACCTTGAACAAATCTCTATTGCCGCCACGCTTGCCTCGTTTGTGCTTGGTGGCCTTGTCTCCACTTGGTGCATTGTTCCAAGCTTGTCTCTGATTTTCAGTTTTCCTTTGTCTCTTGTGATTAGATCCAGAAGTCTTACACTGCCCCGCTTGGGCAACAAAGGCTTGTGTTTGGGTCATCTCTAGGCCCTCCACCTCTAGTTCCACATTAGCGGCAATGTCATTGAAAGTTTTGACACTGTCGTTGTGTGTGAGAACTATTTTCATTTGGGCCCAGGAATCAGGTAACGTCCTAATAATGGCTTCACTTATTGTTCATCGGTAAGGTTTACCCCAACATCATCTAATTTTTTATCATGTCCTTCACAACCTTAAAGTGTTCAGTCATGGTGTGCTTAGGGTCTTTTCGGTACATCTCAAACTTCAGTGTCATGGCCCTCAACCTTGTAGTTGATGTACCCCCACAATCTAACTTGACATGGTCCCACATGGACTTGGCAGTCTCACATTTCTCATATGTGCCTATGAGATCGCTATGCATGCAGCTTAGAATAATAAAGCATGCACTACAATCCCTTTTAAATCAAGCATCATAGGCCTCTTTTTCTTGACGGTGTCAGGCAGTGGTACCCTCATCGGGTTTTGTCATTTTAGTATCCAGGTATTCAAGGCATTCTTGGTCATTTAGCAAGAATTTAATCTTGCGATGCCACATGTCATAGTTGGTGCCATCTAACTTATTGCCTTTATTAAGGTCAACAACAACGGTCTTGGTGGCCATCACTACATATCAGAATGTGCAAGGTGGACATTTAGTACACATTTAAAAAATTTGTTCTAGAATCCCTGATTAAAATTAATGGTTTCCTACTCCACATGGTAAGACCAAAAATTTCGCTAACCTCATAATCAAATCTCATAGGTGTGTGGATTTCGAGACGTATGATTTTAATTGATTTCGAACAAATAAATAAGGAGAAATTGACATTTCCAAATCATATAAAATTATGCCATACACCCAGTGCACAAGGATTACACTAAAGGAACCCAATTTGGTACTTAAAGTGACACATCGAGTTAGTATAAGAATATGATATGTAGTGTGGTGGCAATCCCTTTACATGGCTTCTCAAAATATAATTTAAATTACATTCCTTTCAATTACATCACATAAAAATCCTACTCCACTACTAGGGTGCGCCACACTTTGTATCATGTTCGAATACTAACTCTAACGCGCATCCATAAAAAATGTGTCCCTTACATAAGTACCAAAATTTTTCATTCCATTGAATATAAAAAAACATAGGTTACATAGGATGGGGTTTGACCTCTTACCTATATGGTACGAGTCAAACAAAGTCAATACCGCCATAGGAGGGTAAAATTGTTAATTTAAATTTGCAAACACATTAAAACAAATTTAAAAATAGGAGGCCCCTCTCTTTGAAAGTAATCTGGGTTTCTACCTCCAAATCTCATTTTTCGAGCACTTTCTGTATCAGTGTTATCTCAATACCCCAACCTCACCTCTTTATGTGGATAGTCCCTTGATAAGTCCCCTAATGTCTCAAATCCGCAAAAGTGAGAATTTTCCCAAACTTAGTTTAGAAGTGTGTGCGTGACCCACTTCTAAACCCAACCCTTCTTAGGAGGTATAGTCCTTCAAGAGCGATAAATAATAGTCCTTCCCCCTCCACCTAAGACGGGGTTCTGCCTGAATTTCGTCGAGAAAATGCTCCCAATAATCCGAAGCTCTGAGGGAATTTCAACAAAGTTCTCTCAATGCACCGAGGGTCTACCCGAATTTCGTCAACAAAAGTTCATTTGATAAAATGAGGCTCTGCCCAAATTTCATCGACAAAGATCGTCTAATAGAGACGATACTCCGCCAGAATTTCAACGCAAAAGTTCTTCCCTTTCCGACCCTTATTGAAAGTCGTATCTAGGTACGTTCACCTCCTCACATCATTTTTGAATTTAGCATAATGTAAGCCATTAAAGTAGCCTCCTTATTGCACAAATTAACATTTTTAAGGTGTTTTATGAAGTTTCCATGAATATATGTCCATCATGCATCATAACTGCACATAGAATGTCATTTCTGTCCTTAGAGGGCATTTTTTGTAATTTATCAATTACAGGCCTTTAACATCATTCTAGTAATACTATTTGGTATGTTTTGTCATCTTAAGTTGATTAACATTACTTTTGATGCCTGAAACACCCCTGAGTGTCTGTTTTGATACTTTTTACCATTTTGCCCTTGGGGGCATTTCAACCATTTAGCGGCAAAAATTGGTTTAGGACCCCGGAGGGACTCCTACCACTTATGCTACATGTTTAACATTAATAAATATGCTTTTAGGCATAATATAGCATTTTCACGCATTTTCTACATTTCTGCCCCTAGGGGCATTTTGATAATTTTCTATTATTTTATGCTTGTTTGCATTTTAGATATTTATAATATCTTGCATGCATGTTTTTAAGTATTTAGTCATGTTTTAATCAATGGTGATGTTTAAATATGACTTTGTTTCTGTATTTTTGTTCTCTAGGGGCATTTTGGTAATTTTTCCATTTTATGATTGTTTATATTTTAGATAGTTTTGATATCTTGCATACATTTTATTAACTTTTTAGTCATGTTTTAATCAGTGGTGATGTTTGAATGTGACTTTATGTATTTACTTTGACCCCCAATCAATCTAGGTCGTTAAAGTAACTTCTTGTAATGTGTTTGCATTTAACTGATGTAGGACTTGTATCATGATGGTATATTAACCTCGCATGTTGTTACAGGAAACTTTATTTGAGAGCATCTAGCACAAAGACCGGTTCATCCAGGCGACGAGGGATGCATAAAACATTCCCTTCTCCGTAACATGAACTCTTAACTATACTCTAGCTAGATCAAACGGAATCAATCGTAGCCCTATCCATTAACCAGGATTTGAGCTACCTTTTCAGGGTTTTAGGCCCTTCACAATCGAGGTGGTGACTCCCTTCCTTTTATTTTAAATCGTGCATCCCCAGCACCCCAGATAGACATGACACAATCACTGTCACAACGTCAACCATTGAGTCGCAAATAGGGAACGATGTCCAAAGAGAGGGGACACCCGCAAGGTGTTGCCCCATCACGGCCGCACATGGTACCTACAACATCACTTCCGGTGGACACCCTAGCATAAGGTAAAAAATATAAAATTATAAGATCCATGCGAAAGGGTCAGAAAAATATCTCCTGCGATTCCTTGACCTGTATAGTTCCCCTAATGCCTCTAATAAGAGGGGGGTAGACCCCACCGGGGCAAAGTGTTCGGTCAGGGGTGGAATGGTCATTGCGGCCCCCTTGTTAGGGAACTGCAGGAACTGTACCGGGCAGGGAATTGCAGGGGATAAAGATCCGAAAGGGTCTAGCTAAAGTTTTTACAATGCTGGTTGCTTATGTGATGCACCAATCCTCCTGCTTTATAAATATAAATGTGAAAATTGGGCTTAGTCCAGACCTGAATCCGAGGCCCCAAACCTAACCCAGCATGGCCCAAACCTAGGTTGGAATTTCTCAAGTCTAATCCCTATCTTGGACTCAAGACGGCGCAGCCCAAGTTGGAACTTTTGGTGACTCTCTCTCTCTCTCTCCTAATTATTTCAATCTCCATGTCTCCATCTTTATGCCTGTTAGTAATTATTTATTTTTTCAAAAATAAAAATTTTGTTTACCAATTCGATCCCTATCCTTAAATCCCTTACATTAGTACCACCAAAAAAAAGAAAAAATCTTTGCTATATTACCTGAAACCAACACATGACTAGAAGGTGAAGGGGCCAACAAGAACACAGAGCTAGTCCAAGTGCTAACAATTATTGTTAAATAGCAGAAATAGCCAATGCTGTGGAAATGTCCTTCCACACAGTTGGTATGGGTTCCCTGCCTTAATCTAATTTACAATATAAGTTTAAGAAGGCATTAGTTGGGCATCAGGTAATTTACTGAGTAAAACAGAAATTCTAATCCCTTGATTAGGAATAAATATGCTACTTGGAGAATTAAACAAAAAGGAAAATACGAAAGAATGGCAATACTACACTTCTCATAGGACGAATAGAAGATGGACATATAGCATTTAGTACAAGGGATGAATAGAACATTATTCCTTTCTGTCCGCTGCATTTTCAGCTTGTGGAAGAGTCTTTATAATTGTAGCTACTTCATTTTCTGGTTGAGAAAAACTAGGACTTTCTGAACTAATGCTAGCATCCTGAGTGCTTTCTGATGACCCCTTGATGCTTGATACATCAGAGTTATCACCAGATTGAGAACTGTTTTTGACATTAACATTAGACTCGGTTTTGCTACCTTCAAGTGTCTTGTTACTTACAGTTTCCACCTCAGCAAAAGTGCTGCTTTCTTGAGATTTAACTTCGCCTTGTTTGGTAACCAAGTTGTCAGTTGACATCCCTCTGTCAGTCTGCTCATCAGCTTGAGATGAATTGGAAGATTCATCAGCTGTCTTGATTGTGATTTCCTCAAGTTGGGTCTGATTCTCCAAACTTGAAATGGTTTCATGATCCCGATTTGTAGCCTTTGCCTGTTCATCACTTGTAGTTCCATTACCATGGGTGTTTAGAAGATCATGGCCATCTTGTGGAATCCCATTTTCATCATGAAAGCCTTGGAGCCCATCTCCCATCTCGCTTTGACCAGGAACAGTAATGTTCTCAATTTCACTATGTTGCAGAGCAATATCCTCTGCATTTCCTTTAAAGTCCTTACCTTCATCATTATTCTTAGCTGAACCCACTGCTTCAGCTCTTTCTATTACCGCAGTATCAGGATTTTCTTTCTCACTGTTCTCTGGTTCCTCATTTTGTCTTTCTAGCTTTTCTCTGTCCTCTTGCTCTACATGGCCTGTGAAGCTTTCTTTTGAATCTTCATGCCCCTTGTTCAGTTGTTCTTCTGCCCCCTTATCTGAACCCACAGCTTCATCTCTGTCTATTACTTCAGTATCAGGATTACCTTTCTCACCGTTCTTTGATTCCTCATTTTGCCGTTCTAGCTTTTCTCTGTCCTCTTGTTCTACATTGTTTATGAAACCTTCCTTTGAATCTTCATGTCCCTTGTTCAGGGGTTCTTTCCCATTATCTGAACTCACTGCTTCATCCCCATCTCTTACCTGAGTAGCTAGATTATTATCCTCACTTCTAAGCGATTCCCTATCTTGAGTTCCTAGTTCCTTCACATTGACTTTCTCATCGTTGGTAATTTTCTCTTGCAAATCTTCATGCCCATTGACGAAGGACTCTTCTTGGACCTTCTCTTCAAGATTCCTATCTAACTCATCATCTCCACCACCTCCATCTTCTTTTCTTTCACCTTCTCCTACAGGATTCACTTCACCAGAGTCTGTGTCAACCCCTTCACTAGATCCTGCATCCCCTTTACGTCCCAAAACCATGCTTCCATGCTCACTGCTGACCTTCTTCTGCTCACCACCATATTCCTTCGGTTTATTGTGTGTGTGTGTTAACTGGTAGAGTAACCAGAGAGAAACTGCTAAAAGTAAAATGACCTGAAATGTCTGCTTAACCTTAAACCCTTTGGGTCTCTGGTTCCGGCCACTGGATTGGTAAAACATCACTTTGTACCACTGCTCAGCCAAAACAATAGAGAAAATTAGAGCACACACTGGAAAATGGAAAGGTGGGAAACGACATCAAAGCACATTCAAACTCTAGATCATAGAGTTCTAACATTGTCAATCCACCACAAAAATGCAAATGAAAATGTCAAATAATAATGATGACGAAAACTAACTACTACTACAATATGACTATCATTCTTTTCATTCTCAAACAACAGAGAAGGGATGGGATCCAGTGAAGTATCTCCCTGTGCTGCGACCTGTACCAGTCAGGAGAGAGCATAAAATAGCAGAAGACCACCATCCATTGGTTGTCACATACGCGCAATACTGAGTAACACTACAGAGTATTAGTTCCTGACAGACAGAGGGAAGGGAGCAGAAAAATCACCTTTTAAGATCTTCTTATGGTTGCTTAAATGTTCCACAGAGACAGAAGTAGGGATGATGAGGACAGCCACACATATGTTTTAAACAATAAGCTTTCAATGATTGAAAATGAAAATTATACATGGAAAATGCAATGACACTGGTTACTCTTAAGGATGAAGTGACATGATTCCAGCTACATTACAAAATGTAATAAGTCATGAGTTAACTAGCAAAGAAAGAAGTGAATCAGCACCATAATTGAGGTTTATCGGCAGGCTAGTTGAAGAAGGGATACCCTATAATAAAGTTTAAAAATTTCACTTCACAGTTACTACAGATTTGAATATTCCAACAAATAACTCAGCAAGTTGAGAATGAAGCAATCAGGAATGTATTTTAGGTTTATCAGCAAGTTAATTGAAAGAAGAGAGATCCTTGAATAAAATTTTGGCTAAAGTTCTTCAAGAATCTAGTATCACTAGTTCTCTTATGACAGTTCCTTTTAATTGGAAGAAATAGCCAAAAAAAAAAACAAATCTAGCTCCTCGCAGACATTGTTCTCTTTCATTATTTTCCTTTCTAAACTCCATCATAGAAACAGATCCTGAAGCTTTGGTTTGGTTACAAGAAACAATAAAAAGGAATCACAATCAATGATCTCTAACATAAATGAAACGAATCCCCGCAAGATAGCCAAAGGTTTTCAGGATAAACAATGAGATAACCAAAGAACTTAGAAAGAAAACATAAATTGAACATGAGTAGATGAGACTCGCATGAAAGGGAATCCTGCATTGCGAGTTAAAAGTCACAAAAAAGATAATCAATCAAGAGGGGGTAATCAGTAATCTCAGAGTTTCCTTCCAACAAATAACGAAATCCAATTTGAGAATACGAAATCAGAAGAAGAGAAACCCTAGATTACCTTTCTGTTGAACGATTCCGAAGGGAGCGGTCAAGGGAGGAGGTAAAAGAGAACTTCAGAGTTCAGATCGTGCGAGCAAGATTGGAAGTGAGTATTGACAGGTGGAGAATGGAGAAGCAGATGGATTTATCGTGTATTATTTTGAATTATAAAAGTCTTCAGCTCTGAATTTATTTTTTCGAAAGCCATAGTCGCCTTTCTTTGCCGAAGAAGCAAAATGTTAGCGTTCGGAAGGGGGATATAGTTGGGAAACACAAAAGAGGCAGTTATTTTTCAATTTCTAATTCCCAAAGTAACCCTGCTCTTCCCAACAAATTTCCTTCTTTTTGGGCTAACCGATTTAGTTTGACCTACGCGAGAGCGTGACGAACCACGCTCTACTAGATCGAGCGGTCCAGCCTCACATAAGCACATCCTCCGTGGCCCCCCTCCTCAGTATTCCACTTAAAAAGTCAACGTAGATATGCATGCACAGCTAGATCCCCCTCGCTGGACGGTGGATCTGCATCTTTTCATTGGTGGGCCCTACCTTATGGTATGTTATTAAGGAAAAGGATATCATGAACATAGTTATCATACGATGGTTAAAAAAACCACTGATCGTAAAAGAGAAATAGGTGTTACGAGTTTTAAACGTGTAGATTTCAAATAAATGGGATAAAAAAAACCGACAATATATGCTCATACAAATTAAAGATTATTACATGAATACATGCATTTAACGTTCAAAATAACTATACTATTCAACATGCTCTTGAAGTGATGCCTTTTTAGTTGGAGTTTGGAGTCATCGCTTTAAAACCTTTTCAGTAGATGCATCAATTTGTAACTCAATTTTTGGGTCCATGCATTGAACCTAAGTTAACGGTGATATCATGAGAAATATAATCATTCGAGTCAACTTTATGTGGGCGAAGGAATTAGGTGGATTAGAATTCATGAGAGATAGATATGGTTAGTTAAGTAAGTCATTATATTTGATAAATCGAAGGTCTTAAAAAATAGCGAAAAAGTGAACATGTTTTAAACGCGTTTAAGACATTATTCCTATATTATTGAGAAATAAATGTCAAAATGCATTTAAAAAGGTAGGAAATGGGAACATCATTTTAAACATGTTTATGTTAACAGGGATCATGAACCTGCAATGGCAAGAAATCTTTGTGGAAACTGTAATGAAATGATTTTGGGGTATAAAGATTGGAAAGAAACACTTTAGTTTCTTTTTACCAATAGTGAAGAGAGAATCTCTTCATCTGCATGTGTGATCTCTTCAAATCCACCTTATCTTATGGAGATTAACATGTCTGATCTTTTGATTGGAGAGGAGAAGAGCATTTCCAAACCATGAATAATAAGAGGTGAGTGATAATGATGAAATCAAAGTCCAATCATCACATCACCATTGATAAAGAGATTTTTCCACCCTAATGAAGAAAATTTAATCCATAAAAATTGCACCCTACACTTTTCATCATGTTCGCTTTGATGAGACATTTTTCCCTTTTCTGTCTTCCTTGCAAACTACCACCCCCTTCCTGCCCTCTCATTCCTTGGGCAGCAACTCCTCTTTAGGTTCCTGCCCCACCTCCTCCCTTACCAAGATCACCCCTCCCTACTAGTGTGCCATCATCCGGACTTCACCCTGAGAGTCCCACTATTACTACCCCACCCTCCCCAATTCCTCTTGACTAGCAACTTAACCCAACATCCACTCCCTCTCCCCCTAACCGAACCCAAGCTCTTATTGTTCTTTATAATAACCCTCTTCCTTCCTAGGCCGTGGTTCTCCCTACCCCCCATCCCATGCAGCTTCACCTACGCAAACCACCCCATGCCCTCACCATCACGGCTGCTCCTATGACCAAACCCACTTGCATCTCTCAAGCCCACAAAATTCAAGAGTGGAGATTTGCAATGACTGATGAGTTCAATGCATTGATTAGGAATGGTACATGGTCTCTTGTTCCCCGTCTTACTCACATGAATTTGGTTGGTTGTAAGTGGGTTTATCGGATAAAACGTAAGGTCAATGGTTCACTTGAGCGCTACAAGGCTCGCCTAGTGGCTAAAGGTTTCCATCAGTAGAAAGGGATTGACTTCATAGAGACGTTCAGTCCAGTTGTTAACAGCAATTCGCACCATACTCGCCCTTGCAATTAGTCAGGGTTGGCCCGTTCGGCAATTTGACGTGCATAATGCCTTTCTTCATGGGCATCTTTATGAGGTGGTATTCATGGTTCAGCCACCTGGCATTGAAGATCGTCAGCATCCCTACCCATGTCTGTCGTCTCCACCGTTCTCTCTACGGTCTCAGACAAGTACCACGGGCTTGGTTCCACCGTCTGTCTTAGTTTCTATTCAGCTATGGTTTTCAGGCTTCCGAAACCTATCTCTCTTTATTCATCTATCGGTCGAGTATGCACCTTATTTATGTGTTTGTATATGTTGATGATATTCTGGTTACTAGTTCTGACAGTTCTCAGGTGACCCGTCTCCTGCACCACCTTGCAACTGAGTTCTCCATCAAAGACTTGGGACCTTTACATTTTTTTCTTGGCATTGAAGCGTTCCCACACTCTCAGGGTCTTCTTTTATCACAATCTCGGTACATTGAGGATCTCCTATCCCGTACTGGTATGAGTAATTGCAAGCCAATTCAAACTCCGATGGTTACCACTCTCAAATACACGGCTGCAGGGGGTGCCCCAGCTTCGGATCCGACCTAGTACCACTCCATCGTTGGCACCCTTCAGTATGTTACACTTACGCGCCCCGATGTTGCCTTTGCCGTCAACCGTGCTTGTCAACACATGCACTCTCCCATAGAGGATCGTTGGTCCATGGTGAAATGCAATTTGCGTTACCTTAAAAGCACTGTCTCTGATGGTCTTCTACTGAGTAAGAATTCGGGTACCACTATTCAGGCTTTCACTGACGTCGATTAGGCTGGTAGTGGCAATGATCAAAAGTCCACTGGTGGCTATGCAATTTTTCTTGGCAATAGTCTCATCTCTTGGTCTTCTCGCAACCAAAAGACAGTTGTTCTACAGAGTCTGAATACAAAGCTCTTGCGAATGCTACTGCTGAATTGATCTGGTTAGAGTCTCTCTTCCAAGAACTTACATTCCCGCTCCATACTTCGCCCATTCTTTGGTGTGACAACATCGTCACCACTTACCTTTCTGCCAATCCGGTCTTCCACGCTCACATAAAGCATGTTGAGATAGACTTTCACTTTGTTCGTGACCGGGTTGCGAAGCAAAAGCTTCATGTTCAGTTCATCTCCAATAATGATCAGATCGCCGATGTCCATATTAAAGCTCTCCCTATGACCCGTTATTAGTTTATGCATGACAAGTTGAAGCTTCGGTGTCCCAACCCTTCAACTTGAGGGGGTGTATTGACACATATAGCCTTTATCCTTCACACTTGCCGTTATCACATGTAACTAGGACTCTCAACACTTACCGATATCACACGTGAGTCTTTTAGACTCTCTATACTTCTGTAAGACATTGAGATCCTCTCTAACACTTGTAACCGACCCACTAGGGTTCTGTATCTTATATATACTCAAGATAATACAAACATCATTAAGGTTGAATGAATAATAGAACATTGAACAACAACAAGCTAAAACGAATATTTCTTTAAGTTTAATGACTTAGTTTATGATCGATGATTGATCATATTATTGCTACACGTGAAAATTGATTACAGTTTGGTCTAACTGAAATGAACTAAAATGAAGCACACAACATGTAACTATAATCTGATCGGACAGGATCCTGAACTAGATCGGCCAGCATTTGAACGCTTCTTTCACTGCCCGCCTCAGCTCTGCTATTACATTCTATACCTGCAAAAGTTAAAAAAAAAAACAAAAAAAAACATTTAGCTAAAAGGGTATTAAAGAAGTTATAGTCATTGAGAAAAGCTGTGTTTTTTAGAGAAAGTGGATTGTTCTGTGACTGTAAAACTGAATAGGCAGTAGAAATCTTACTTAGAGGGAGGGGGGTTAGACCTCCTAATCCCAAAGTTCCTCCAATGACTTGTAAGGCCCGTTTGGCGAAACAAACATCTCTCCTGCAGATCCTCTTTTCTGTGGAATCTGGCTTATCTTATCTAGTTCTTCCTGGGTAAGTTCCCAATCAAAGATTTGGAGATTTTCTTTCATTCTCTCCTCGTTGAAGCTCTTCACAATTGGAGTTGCTCCTTGCTGATTTATCCACCTCAGTGAAACCTGTCAAAATAACTAATTAATGCCATTTTATAAAATAGCACATCTTTCAATACCTGTTTAAGCCTCATTCCTTTCATAACATACGCATTTGCAATTGTCTAGTTTAAGATTTGTGCGCTTGTTTTCCCTTTAACCTTGGCAATTTCTTTGAGCAACTTTGGTGTTGGGATTTCTAGGCTCATGTGGTCAGGAGAGGATGGCCAAACCTAGGTTGAGGCCTTGAGTTGAGCTTGGCCTGGCCTAGCCGGACCATGTCATATATGCAAGATTAGAGCATTTATTAAATATAAAAATTTACATTTAGGGAAGAAGATCGCTTCCAGGCCATGTGGTCCTTGTACAAGCACGGAGGTCAATGAGCAAACGTAGGGGCATCACTGAGGGTGGGATTTTTCATTTCTAGGTTTGGGTTTGTCATTTCGTGTGGTCCTGTGTCTAGAGGCAGACTGTAAGGGACTTTTTCCCTTACAGTTATTTAATATTCATAAATGATTTAAGGGTAAGAGATCGTAGCTTGGTCGTGTCGCCCCTACACCAACGAGAGGGCAAATGAGAGTGTACACAGGGCACCAACATGGATGGGATTTTTTATTTCACAATAGGAAGGGCGGTAAATTCAGGTGCTCTTGTGTCTGAGCGCAGAAACCACACGACCAAGCAACATTAAAAAGGACATACCCAGTGCACAAGGCTCCCGCGTTTAGCAAGGCCTGGGGAAGGTCAAATGTATGCAACCTTAACCTTGTTTCTAGAGAGGTTGTTTCCAAGACTTTTTTTTTTGGATTAAGAGCTTGTATAATAGGTGGGAAATTAGGGGATGGGGATAGGCCCCAAGGTGGTTTGAACTCATGACCTCTTATTTGAGGAGTTGGTCTTTTGCCAACTGAGCTGACCTCTTGGGGTGCTGTTTCCAAGACTTGAACCTGTGATCAAGCATTCAGCAAGTGAGCACTTGACCAACAACCAAGCAACATTCTTTTTCTTTAATATATTAAATATGGGAACAACTTCTTGTCACCAAAGTGGTGAACTAAGAAGTTCTAACCTTCTTTTAATTTTTTTAATGCCTACTAACTCTCTTATAATTGCCTCATGTCTTATTCCCAAAAGAAAATTAATGTAGTATTTAATGCATGTTTTAAAAAGAATTCTCAATATGCATCCCAGCTAGGTTACAACATCAAGAAAATCTGGTGCTCGAACATGGAAATCCCTCCTTTGCTTCAAGACCCAACTTCAGTGGTACGGCCATGGAGATTACTTCCCCTTTTGTCTCAAGCAGACGATGGAACCAGAGGCATTCCAATCAATTGTCCTTAGAACATATGTATATTTCTAGTTGTGCAAAATTTTTGACGAAATATGTAGCGGTCCACGAAGAACAAGTTGTTCTTCAACACAATATTGTACAGGCTCTCTTATCTTTCCAGTTATATATTTTTTTCTCATCATTAAAAAAAAAAAAAGAATACTCAATAAGTTGAAAGTTATTTAATAAAGATTTTCTGTGTAATGAAAAGATTAACTCTCATTTGAAAACAAAAAAAGTGTTATTACTTTTTTTTTTGTTTTAGTGAAAATAAAAAATTGTTATACTAGGAGTTAGGTTAAAATCTTGTTGTAACCAAGATTGGTTACAACAAGATTTTTCCATTTTATTATTTTTGGTAGAAACTAGGAACATTTCCATTAAATATATACATATTTGGTTTAAAATTTATTTGTTTAACTAGGTAAAAACTAACATGAAAATTAAAAAAACAGGACCAAGCTTAACAGGCCCTAAGCCTAGCAGGACCGGGCATAGACTGAGATATCCCAATCCAACCTTCGACCGAGCTGGGCTTGGGATGAGCCTAGGAACCCAAGCTTGGGCCTTGCTTTCCAGAAACATGACCCAGCCCAAGCCAGCCCATTTGTGCTTTTAATCTTAAGAAACTTCCTCTGTATATTTTGGGATGAACATTACTAATCACCAGGGTATAGGATAGGCAATTTGGATCCTCAACTGCCGAGCTGCCCGGCAGGTCCGTGCTGTCAAGACACGGCGATGTGCGCAATGACCGCCTTACCCCTACTCGAGCAGGGGTAAGGCAGTCATTGCGGGCCTCACCGTGTCTTGGCAGCACAGTCCTGCCGGGCAGCTAGGCAGTCACCCCAGAGTTTTCCTTAATTTTAACAATTTGGATCGTCTATGGCACAGCTGCGCGTCCTGCCTGTGCTGCGCAGACACAGGGCCGCACTCAAAGACCGCCTTACACCTGCCCAAACGCCTTGCCTGAGTGGGGGTAAGGCAGGATGGGCAGCTGTGCTGTAGTCGATCTGGATCCTAATTTTAATACCTGGGCAACGCTCTTCCCCTTGGTCACTGCGATTTCTTCAAGGATTGGATTCTTCATGACTGCGAAAGAGCCCCAATGAGCTCCATTTGCCCCCAAAGGAGACCAAGCACTTACATGAATCCCGTTTTCATCGCATAACTTCTTCAGCTTTTTCTGCTGCCATGTAGGATTCATTTCCACCTGATCTTAACAATTTCAGTTTTAGAGGTTCTTATTTATCAAAAAATAAAAAAAAAATCTCTTTAATGGATTTCATACCTGATTCACGGCTGGAGGGATGGTGGAATTAGTTAGAAGAAGTGAGAGGTTCTTGCACGAGAAGTTGCTGACACCAATGGACTTAGCTAGGCCAAGCCTACAACACTCTTCCATGGCTTCCCATGTCCCTTTTATATCAATGGGAAGGATATCCTCCTTAGGGAAAGGCTTCACAGCTCCTTGTTTCAACCTCACAGGGCAGTGTATGAGATATAGATCCACATAATCTAGACCAAGTTTCCTGTGGCATTCAACATTAAACAAATCCTGATAATTTAGAAAATAGAGAGAGATAATAACTTGTGTGTTCTAAAATGAAAAAAAATATCTGTAGAGATAATAACTTGAGTGTTTCTTTGAGTGCTGGGAGGACAAGATCATGGTCTGCATCTGAGCACCATAGCTTCGAAGTAACGAAAACATCGCTACGATCATCGATCAACCCTCTTTCCAGTGCTTGGGTTATGGCTTGGCCGACGAACTCTTCGGTCTTGTAGATGGAAGCAGTATCGAAATGCCGGTAACCAAGCTCAATAGCATTGACTATAGTAGAAGTGAGATTTGCAGGGATAGGGTCACAGCCTGTTCCGAAGCCTATCAATGGCATTCTATGGCCAGAGTTCAGGACCACCTCTGGGATCATCATTTCCTTTCTGTTTTTTTTTTTTTTTTTTTTTTAATAGAGTATGAGAGTTATTTTAAGGCTCAGAGCTTTTTCTTCTGGACATAAATGTTACCGTTTATATATATATATATATATAACAAGATATAAAGTCAAAGTCGTCGAGGATTTTTGAATTTGAAGCCTCCAGTTATGGGAAGATGAGGTTTTTGAATTTGAATTCTCCTCCACTTACGTTGAGGTTTTGTAAACTTTCCTTATGTACAATTAATATGTTCAATAAACCTTAAATCAAAAAGAGATTTACAAGTACATGGATTCAATTACAAAGAAGAGAGTGTTATCTTTGTAACAAACTTTGAATGGAAAAAAGAGAGATAATAAGGTTTGACTTAGTCTCTTCCTTTTCTCTATTTCAAATTTGAAATGCATGCACTTGCGGTAATATCTAAGAAAGAGTTTTACATTCCAGGTATAGGAAGGTTACCTAGTTCCTAGATGGCAAGGATTGACTAAAGGAAGATGGTTTGACCAAGGTTAGATGCTCAACTATGGTTATTTGGGTAAATATTTTAAGGGTAATTTATACATACCACCCCTGAGGTGTAATAAAAGTATAATTATACCCCCAGTTTTGGATAAATCTGCGTATCCCTCGAGGTTCACAAACGTTAACATATACACTTATTCCATCAGTTTATGACTATCAACGTTAAAATATTACGTGAATTGATAAATTTGCCTTAGCAAAAAAAAAAAAAACCATTTATAGGGTTTATTGAGATTCCATGATTGAAACCCAAATCACCCGAGAAGATTGAAGTTTCGTTTATAGGGTTTATTGAGATTCACTCCTTTAGTCTCTGTTTTTAGGTATTTCTAATATGTCACAACCATGTCTGTAGAGAATCCAAATCGGTCTGTAATGGCCCGTGCTAACGATATTATCGCAATTAGGGAAGATCGGGCAGAGTAAGGTTAAACGGTACTGGCCTGAAAGCCTTCTATTTCTCTGTTGGAATCTCTAACTTACCGTGGTAGACTTCTACATTTTATGCTTTCATCTAGGTCTTTTACCTTTTTTGCTTGATTGTCCCATTATTGGACTTCTCTCTTTATTGTACAACCGTTACCCCTCCACAGCTATGTGTCTTTCGTTGACGCTCCATCTGCCAAAGCTCCATGAGATGTACAGTGGAGAATTTAGAGACATGCCTGAGCCACTGAAATTGCTCGGGTGTGTGCCGGATCCATTGCAAGAAAGGAGCAATGATGCCTACAAGGATACCTGCAACTCATCTTTCCCAATCGATTTGGGGAAGATGAGTTGCAGGTTTTTTTTGTTTGTAAGGGCAATTTTGTCAGTTCATGTCATATTTTTGACATTCTTAATCATAAACTAACGGAATGGGTGTACGTGTTAACGTTTGTGAACCTCAGGGGGTATGCAAAATTATCCAAAACTAGGGGGTATAATTATACTTTCGTTAAACTTCAGGGGTGGTATGTGTAAATTACCCATATTTTAATTGAGACTAAGGTAGGCCAATTTTTATCTGCTCTATTTCTGATTTTGACATCCTCCCTTTTTGTCCATTTCCCCGTTAAATTGTCGATACATGACATGTTTAAATTGGATTTTTATCTACTCTATTTCTGACATCTGCCAGTTTTTCAATTTTCTACCTTGAATGATCGACATGTGGAGTAAGAAAATCGGGTTGCTCATCCTTTTATGGATTTCTGGTTGACATATGTTATGGAAGAAGAGATTTTGATCTTAGATTGACTAAGATTCAAGAGTTTTTGGTAAAATTTTTCCCTAACTACTCAAACTAGGGTTTTGGGAGAGGAGAGCACGAAATATAGAAAGTTTGGAATGAAGGAATGAGCCTGCGAGGAAAAATATCACCTCAATTTGTCTGCCCGTCAATTTTCTCAATTCCCTGTAATAGAGTGTGGTGGGCCCCACCCCGGGCAGTGTGTTTAGGCAGGGGATAGGGTGGTCATTTCTTCCCTTCTATTAGATGGAATTGAGGAAATTGAGGAAATTGAGGGGATAAAGATCCGAACCTGCGAATGGTGTTTAAAAAGAGATTTTCCACCCACCGGTCGACCAGTAGAGTAAAAACTCTGATTTCTAGGATTTTGACTTAGAAATTTATTATTTGGCCTTCAAGGGAATGAATATTTAGTAATAACTCATCTCTTCTTTGTCTTCAATTTGATTCTTCTTTGAGCTTCTACAAATTGTTAGTATAATGGTCTGTTTGTTTTGGTATATGTTTGTCATCATCAAAACTTATAAAGAAGGAATAGGTAAATATGTATTTTCCAACAACTGCAGGTGAATGTGGTCATGGATGGGAGAGTTATTTAGAGACGGAGATTGATAGTGATCCTAACCATCTTGGTGTGGGCTCCGAGGGAGGTGATCCCTCTTACGCAGGTGATTTGGGTGTCAGTTCGGGATGAGCCCTGAGTGATGAGACTTATTTCATTTTGAGATGTAGAAATTCTTTTTTAGTAGATAGGTTCTACTACCCCCCCCCCTTTTGTACAACGTAACCAGGGTTCCTTTGTAAATATAACCCCAATGAAAATATGTAAATACAATGGAAAACAAGATGAAGTGTGGAAACAAAAATAATAGTCATGTAAATATTTGAATCTATATAGATAACTTTTTGCTTTCTGTTGCACTCAGTATATCTTCTTACTTATCTTTATGATTGTGTGGTTTGTGAGTTATATAAACTGCTTCTAGATCCTAGAGGTTTAGTGGATGTTGCCAGACATCAGGGTCACTTGCCCAATCCTCCTAGGGGTGGTTTGTGGATGATACATCCAATATTCACCGAACCAATCAGCGGCTGCCACGTGTCACAGGGCGACCCGCTCCAGAACCAAGGGGAACGAACCGGGGTCCCACCACCCGGGCGCGGCCTCACCCAGGCGCGGCCACCACTAGGGCGCGGCCTCACCTAGGCGTGGCCACACCCAGGCGGCCTCTCACCCAGGTGCGGCCCCACCGAGACGCGGCCACACCCAGGCGCGGCCTCACCCAGCCGCGGCCACCACTCAGGCGCGGCCTCACCAAGGCGTGGCCACACCCAGGCGCGGCCTGCACCCAGGCACGGCATCGTGGGCACAGACGTGAGGTGCATGAACATCGGGGCTACTCACCTATGACCCGATCGTATCGCTACAGACTCATGTCACCACCAGGACTCTAGGCCACCGCTTAGAAGTCACGTCACCCAGACGGATTCAAGCACCAATGACGTTATCACCACACGCGGGTATCTATCCACCAAGGATCTTGATACCACCAAGACACTCCCTCCCGCGGGGAGATGGTCAATCAGGATAGAGCCCCGTTACCCAGGGTCTCTATCCACTCAACGGCACAATCGCCATCAAACTGGGACTCTCCACACCGCCATACACTACTATAAAAGGCAAGGTACACAACCCCATCAAGGGAGATCTAAACTCATATTGAATAATCACTATTCATCTATTTGCTCAGGAGATCTAACTTTGGCATCAGAGAGCCCCAGGCCGAAACCACACCGGTTCTCTCTGTTGACCCCTTGGTCCACTTGCAGGTGACGGCACTCACAGGACCGCTCGACGATTTCTTGACGCAACAGATTGGCGCCATCTGTGGGAACGACGCTAGCCATTACAGCTACTAGCTCGCTTCCATATTCATTCAATGGCAAGAAGGAAGACTACCACCACCAACAACGGAGCAAGGAATGGATCACCACCCCCAGAGTGCTCTCACCGCAGAGCTAATGACCAGGACCATGTCCCTCTGGAGGAAGAGATCCCCCTTAATGACCAGTTTATGGTCGACGAGCCCAACAATGACGAGGCAGACGATGTGGTGGTGGAGGTGATACCTGACCCTAATGCTCCAGCCACTGTGGGTCAGATCAACGACCTACAACGATAGATCCTCGATGAACAATGACTCTTTCGAGAATACTTGACACAACGTGCAATGTCCCACCGTCAAAGGACTTCGCCATCAGCAAGGGTGGAGTCCGTACCTCGACAAGAGTCAAACCCTAGGAGATCATCTCCCAGGGACGTGAGATCAGAGAGACTTGCGCAACGGGCAACCCCCACTCTGCAGCGGGGGGAGCCTTTGCAGCATCCCAGGAGAACAAGAGACCTCTCGCCACGATCAGAACGTGGGAGGACGCCAACACCCAAGGCGAGGGTGTCTAGCCCACAGAGATCGGTCCGGAGGTCTATGTTCGACGAACGACCTGAAGAAGGTCACATACCACGATGAAGCCGGACCTACAGAGAGGAAAGCCCCTCACCTTCACGACAGGGTTCATCACGGCGTGACCATTCACCATCCCACCAACACTCAAGGTGGGAGGAGACATCTAGGAGAGAGCGTGAACGGGGTCACAGTGAACGTCCAGCCAGGCGTGAGGGACAGACACAGGACGAGGAGCTCGATCGAAGACTCCACGACCTGGATGAGAAGCTGGAAGGGCTGAAGAAGCAGACCAAAGGCGAGACACATTCCATACCTGGACAACACCCATTCTCGACAGAGATCATGTCAGCCCCGCTACCTTCCAGGTTTCGACTACCCACCTTTGAACTTTACAGTGATACCACTGACCCTAATGACCACATCAACTACTTTAATGGCATGATGACGCTGTATGGTGGGTCGGACGTGGTCTCCTGTCAGGCATTCCCTGCATCCCTCAAGGGAGCAACCACATCATGGTTCTTCAGGCTACGACCGAGATCTATATGCTCCTTCGCAGAGCTATGTGAATAGTTCATCACCCGCTTCCAAAGCAGTGTCAAGCAGAAGAAGACCACCGTCAATCTACTGAACGTGGTACAAAACCCTGGGGAATCTCTCAGGGAATACGTTACCAGGTTCACCAAGGAGTCCCTGGAGGTTAGAGACTTGGATGACCAGACACAACATGCAGCTCTAGCAGGAGGCATTAGGGATCTGGACTTGATCAAGGATCTGGCACGTCATGAGACCAGGACTATGAAAGAGCTCCTGGAGCGGTGCAACGAGTTTGCAAATATGGCCGAGGTATTATAAGCTAGAACGAAAATAATCGAGGCCAAGCCACAGGACAACAAGAGGTCAGCACCTGATGACTGCAAAGAGGGTAAGAGGTCGAGGATAGAGCGTCGACAAGAGAAGAGCAATCGCCCATCTAGGAGGACAAACCGTCTCCCAGAGAGAAGTGAGAGGGCAAGCCCCCCTGAGTTCACACCACTGAACACCACCAGGTCCCAGATACTCATGCAGATCCAAGACCGTGACCTACTCCATTGGCCACGACCCATGCTAGCAGGACCAGAGAAGCAAAACCCTAACAAATATTGTCTCTTCCACAAAGAGAATGGGCACGACACAGAGGAGTGCTATCAATTGAAGAGAGAGATAGAACAACTGGTAAGAACAGGAAGCTTGAACAAGTATGTGAAGGGGAGACATGACAACCGCTCAGGCCAAGGAGATAGAGGTCGCAACGGAGACAGAGTGGAACCGAGATGAGAAGAAAGAAGAACAAATCAAGTGAGAGACCGCCCAGAAGAGCGGAGAGATGCAACAGAACCTAGTGGCACCAAGGGACCTCCTATCCTCACCATACTTGGAGGACCGGGGCAAGAGTCCACCAGAAAAGCTAAAGCCCATGCCAAGTTCGTGGGAGTGGCAGAGAAGCCAAGCAAGATAGCCAAGACCGAGGCGATGATCTCCTTCTCGGATGAAGACCTGGAAGGACTAAACTTCCCACATGAAGATGCCCTGGTAGTACAGGTGGAGGTAGCCAACCGACCTGTACACAGGGTACTGATAGACACAGGGGCATCTGTTGACGTACTCTCCTTGGACGCCTATCGACAATTCGGGTTCGGGGATGATCAGCTCAAACCAGAGCCCACGTACCTCCATGGATTCTTAGGTGTCACTGCCTCCATCAGAGGTACCACAGAACTACTCGTCACCTTCGGGGTACACCCTCAACAAGTGACTATCATGGTGAATTTCATGGTAGTCAAGTCCGTGGTGTCCTTTAACAGCCTCCTAGGGCGACCATCTCTGACAGCCCTTAGAGGAGTCATATCGCCACTTCACCTGAAGATGAAGTTCCCCACCGAGAATGGGGTAGGCGAAGTCCGAGGAGATCAGAAGAAAGCAAGGGAGTGCTATGCCACCTTCATGAAAAAGAACAATGGTAACACCCGTGGAATGGCACTCTGCCTAGAGAGCATGGTCAGTGATCAGAGAAATGAACTAATAGAGAGAAGGGGAAGGCCAGTGGAAGATCTCATCCCATGGCCCCTCAGCCGGGAAGACCCCTCCAAGGTCGTTCAAGTCGGCTCGCTGCCAAGCAAGGAACAGAAAGAAGGGCTTGGACACCTCCTCCAAGCGAACATGGATGTCTTCGCATGGTCCACCTTCGACATGCCGGGAATACCACATTCCATAGCGGAACACCGACTACATGTCGACCCAACCAGGAACCCCGTTCAACAGAAGCGGCATAACTTCGCCCTCAACCGACAAGCAGCAATCAAGGAGGAGGTCGAGAAGTTAAGCCAATCAGGGTTCATCAGAAAGGAGAAATTCCCAACCTGGCTCGCAAACGTGGTCATGGTACCAAAGCCAAGTGGGAAGTGGAGGATGTGCGTCGACTACACCGACCAGAACAAGGCCTGCCCAAAAGATGAGTACCCACTGCCCAGGATCGACCTACTGATTGACGCCGCCGCTAGCCATGAGATGCTGAGTTTCATGGATGCCTACTCCGGATACAACCAGATCCTCATGCATGAGGGTGATGAGTCCTACAACGCATTCCGGACGGACAAAGAGAACTACTGCTACAACATCATGCCGTTCGGGTTGAAGAATGCAGGGGCCACCTATCAGAGGATGGTCAACAAGATGTTCGAGGAGCAGATCGGGCGCAACATGGAGGTATATGTGGATGACATGCTCGTGAATAGTCCGTAGTGGGCATCGGGGGATCGTGGCAAAAAAGAAGCGATCCCTCCAATACTTCACGTTGCTAGTGATCCCCGTGAGAAGCTCCACAGAGGCATGGGGCCCCTTGAGCACGCGGCGAGCAAAGTGATAACATCCATGGTTCCCCTTCTTCAACAGATAAAAGTGGGAGAACAAGGGAACAGTGGCGGCATGCCCCAGGCAGGCGAAAAAGACATAGAAACCCAAGATCACCCTCCAAGAGTTGGGCAACACCTGCCCAGGGGTGAGGTGCCAATGCTCTAACACCAACTCGATAAAGCGAGGGATAGGAAGGCGAAGGCCCTGGAGAAAAAATGAACGGTAGAGACAGATCTCATCCACACTGTGAGAGAAGGCATACTCGCCAGGCCCAGGAGTACGCAACATGACCTCAGCGGGAATATGGAACTCCTCACAGAGGGAGACCAAGTCAGAAGGTGACAAGATGCTAGCAACAGGGCCCAACCTATCAGCAGGACCGGCGGCTGAGGATGCCACCCCAGAGGACCGACGATCCCTACTGGGACCGGAGACACTAGAAGGTCCCACACCTCCATCAATAGCACTAGGGGAGGGTATAGAGGATGGAGTACCCACAAAAGAAGGCGATCCTGGGGAATGCTCCTCTGAAGATCCAACCCCGACTGAAGCAGGGCCAAGGTCACCCGGAACGACATGAAGGACAAGAAAGGAATGGACTACTTACTCGAGAAAGCGATCTCCCAGAAGCTAGCAAGAAAAAATGAAATGAAGGCCACCTGCAAAGTATAAACAGCAGATCCATCACAGACAAGAAGAAGAAAAGTGAAGAAGCGTGAGGGTCCATCACACCCACGCCACGGCCACCATAGGCGCGGCCTCACACCCACAGGCGACAGCCACCCGGGGGCTGCAACCAGGTGGCCTCACGCCCCATAGGCGCGGTCACCCAGGCGCTGCCTCACGCCCCATAAGAGCGGCGATCCCGGCCTCGCGCCCGCAGGCGCGGCCTCACCTAGGCGCCGCCCTATAAAAAATAAAAATAAAAAAAAAAAGAAAAGAAAGAAAAGGGATCGAACTTACCTCAGGGAGAAAGCGATCGCACGGGGAGGCAAGCACACAACGACGATGCCACACCACTAGCACGATCAAGTGAGAGAGACCACTAGAGGCAAAGCACTCAAGCCAAGCACCACTCAAGCCCTCCCAGCAAACAAGACACCAAGTGAGCACAAAGCAAACACAAGGACCCAAAATCAAGCAAAAATGGATACTAGTCTAGGTGACCCAAAGACAAACACATGGTGGGCACCAAAAAGAGGACAAAAGACAAAAAGCAAGAAAGAGAAATGAGAAGTGAAAGAAGAGAAAGTGAAGGAGAGGGACATATGTCTACAAAAAACAAAAGATGAAAAAGTGCAGGAGGAAAGGTTTGAACCCCCAACCTCTCCTACCTCATTACTAGATTTATAGGCAAGCCCCGCAAAGAAAGTCTATTCGCAGCGGACCCCTCACTATGTAAAGGCATCTACTCTCTTGGACATCCTATCCCAAGAGAGTGGGGGGCAAATGATACATCCAATATTCACCGGACCAATCAGCGGCCCGCTCCAGAACCAAGGGGAACGAACCGGGGTCCCACCACCCGGGCGCGGCCAGCACCCAGGCGGCCTCTCACCCAGGCGCGGCCCCACCCAGGAGCGGCCACACCCAGGCGCGACCACCACTCAGGCGCGGCCTCACCAAGGCGTGGCCACACCCAGGCGTGGCCTCTCACCCAGGCGCGGCCTGCACCCAAGCACGGCATTGTGGGCACAGACTTGAGGTGCACGAACATCGGGGCTACTCACCTATGACCCGATCGTATCGCTACAGACTCATGTCAACACCAGGACTCTAGGCCACCGCGTAGAAGTCACGTCACCCAGACGGATTCAAGCACCAATGACGTTATCACCACACGCGGGTATCTATCCACCAAGGATCTTGATACCACCAGGACACTCCCTCTCGCGGGGAGATGGTCAATCAGGATAGAGCCCCGTTACCCAAGGCCTCTATCCACTCAACGGCACAATCGCCATCAAACTGGGACTCTCCACACCTCCATACATTACTATATAAGGCGAGGTACACAACCCCATCAAGGGACATCTAAACTCATATTGAATAATCACTATTCATCTATTTGCTCAGGAGATCTAACTTTGGCATCGGAGAGCCCTAGGCCGAAACCACACCGGTTCTCTCTGTTGACCCCTTGGTCCACTTGCAGGTGACGGCACTCGCAGGACCGCCCGACGATTTCTTGACGCAACAGTGGATGTGACAGAAAAAGATGATTTACGCTATGTTTCTCCAAGAATTCCTCACGCCTTACACTATGTTTCTCCAAGGAAGAAGAAGAAGAGGCCTTGTGTGCCACACAAGGAAGAAGAGGCGTTGTGTGTTTCTCCAAAGAAGGAAACGAATTAGGGCTCACTTTTGATATGTTTTATATTTTGAAGGACAATTTCCAAATATGCCCCTCGTAACTTAAAACGGACATGTTTTTCTCCATTTTTTATAAAAAATGATACAATCAAGTGAGAAAAATACCTTTGGTGTATTGCAAATGTGTGCTAAAAGTGTGCCAAGTGCCTAGTTCGTTTCAAAAAAATTATAAAACGAACTAGACTTGCCTGGTTGCGCAACCCCTACTCACTAAGGCGCCCGAATGAGATCTTGGGCCATCTAATAAAAGTAGGAATTTTCATTTTAGGGGGTAAAATGTCTAGGCTCAGGAACCACCCAGCGAAACAACCCCCTTTTTTTTTGTCCAAAGAATTGGAGTGGCCCAGGTTTTGAAACCCGGTCTGGTTTCAAAAGTTTGAATGTGACCAAATTGGTAAAGGGTATCTATGGATCTATTCCTTTTGAGTTTTAGATGAAAAAGAGTATTTCTTTGTCCAATGTGGAACAGTGGAAGATGCACAGCAACACGATTAACACATTGGAGGTTTTCTGATATCCACACGATTAAATATACTTCTTGTGTCACAAAAAGATCTAAATATCTTTAAAGATATTTTTGATAAAGAAATTAATAAGAAAACCCAACCCTTTGCCCGAGCAGGGGTAAGGCGGTCAAAACACACTGCCTTGAGCCTGATATTGCACATGCAATCCGATTACCCGGATGCACAGGATCTTTTTCGAACCACCTTTACTTTCTAACCCTCATTAAGTAATTTAAAAAAATTAAATATTCATTCCCTTGAAGGCCCTTATAACCCCCTCACCCCTCTCCATCCAAGCAACCAAAACCTGCTTCGCATAATCAATCTCTCTCTCTCTCAAATCTTAACCGTTTTCTATCCGTGAGAACAACAAAGTATACCTAAAGAAGAAGAAGAAGAGATGGAACCGAATCCACCTGCAACAGTAACGAAGAAACTATGGAACTATGTACGCATAGTGTTCTTCATGATGAGGAAAGGAATCTCGAAGCGCAAACTGATGATGGATCTTCACCTGATGATGAAACGTGGCAAGATTGCAGGGAAGGCAATCGGTAACCTTATGTTCCACCACCACTCCAACTCCAACTGCCGATCGCCTGATTCGAATCTTTCCTTCGTCGCACCTCATGATTACGAGTTTAGCTGCAGCAACAGCCCCGCCTACCCTTCCTTTTCTTCTTCATTTTACTTCCCCTTCCACATCAGCAAGCGTAAGGCCTCTCAGAACCACTCTCAGTCTCCCCATTACTTCTCATGTCTACACCCGACGGCCACCGACGACGACGACTTAACGGCCGTCAATGCGGTGCAAAAAGTGCTGGAGATGTTGAACGTCCATGACATAACGGATGCGTCTCCCATACCGTCATCGTTTCCTGGGTTCGGAAAGAGTCCGATGGTGAGGCAGTTGAGGATAACGGACTCTCCGTTTCCGTTAACGAATGCTGACGAGGATAGCCACGTAGACAAGGCAGCAGAGGAGTTCATTCAGAAGTTCTATAACAACCTGAGGCTACAAAATAGTATGGCCGAGAAAAAACCTTAAAAAAAAAAGAGTCGTCGGAGCTCCGAGCTGTGGCGATGGTTTCTTCAGGCGAGAGTTGTGATTTATAGATTCTGCGTTGTTTGGCTTTCGCTTCAGTCTCTTTCGTTCTTTGTTTCTAATGTTATAGTTCGTTGGAAACAATAAATGTTTGATGTGAATTTATGTTTTTCTTCTTTTCTTACTTTCTTTCTTTCTTTCTTTCTTTTGTGAATAGGAAAAAAAAGAAAAGAAATGCTCTATAAATAATTAAGAATTACGGTTTTGATATTTGAGAACTTTGAAACTAAAAAGTCGTTTCTGCTCAAAACTCTCTGTATTCGCTTTGTGAGGCACTGAGGAGTGTAACGTTTCAGTTGGTGGGTTCTATGGTGAAGTTCTCAGTTCTGGCAGGGTAAAAGTATTGAAGCCAAATTGGGAAGGACAGATGGTAGATTTGAAAAGAAGTCATATGGTTGTAACTTGTATTTCACTGAATTACCTTTCCAATGTAACTGGAAGTGTGCCGTTTCAATATCAAATGAGAAAGTTATCAATAATTTTGGTATCGTGATACAGAAACGAAGCAAATTGGGAGAGTTTATGAAATTTGGAGGTGGTCTCTGGAAAATTTTCCTACAATTAGCTCGTCACGAGCTTGGTGGCAAAATCTGTGCTAAAAAATTCATTATATTGAAAGAAATATGCCTTAGATTCCGTTTCAGTCTTGCTTATTTGCCAGGAGTACCAAGTAATGAGACACATCATCTAGTAGCTGTTGGGGAGGCTATTGTTAAATCACGTTTAGGTGCGGGTTCGGCCAATGGAATAGATTTCGTCGTTCAAGCTGTGGTTTGTTGTGCACCATCTGCTGCTTATCAGATACTATTCTCATAACTTCATATTGTAAACAAATTGGGGGTTTTTTATGATGATAACTACTGCAAAATTGTCTGCTCCATTTTCTATCCAGTCCAGTTCCCCAAGTCTGTCTAATACGAGGTGGAGTGTGGATCCCATTCAGGCAATGTGTCCGAACAGGGGTAGAGTGGTCATTTCCAACCCCCTATTAGAGGGACATGAAGAAATGGAGCAGATAAGGATCCATAATTACTTAACTATGTTGGCTGTTATATCTTCGAAGACTGTTGGGTATGAGATGCTTGAGGTCTAGCGAGTCCTTTTGTGTTTTGTGTATGTAAGCCCTTGAGTGTTTGATGTTTAGGAATCCACTAGATGATTCTGGTTTTGGAGCTCCTTCTTCTATACCTTCTTTCTCTTCTTCTCAATAAGTGATGTTATACAATCTTAAAAAAAATTAAGAGAAAAAGTATTCTAAAAGGCAGTGTGGCCGTTGTGCAAAGAAATAGAGAGGGACAAAATAATAGTCCTGCACCCATGAAGAACAATAATGTCCGCCCTATTAATGCCACCACACACGCTCCCATTGATCATCGCATCAGTGTAGCCTTTTCGAAAACCTCACCAAACAAATAAATAAATAACTTTTGATGATTTAAATTCATGTTTTTTCTTTCAGTTTGAGTTACATGCTTTACCTATTTCACTGTTAAAGTAGTCAAAAGATTATTTTTCACATAAACTATGAAGAATGGACCAAAGAAAGCACTTTATTCAATTATAATTAGTTGTACTTTGTAAAGCCTGTGTCACGGGTGTCATCCCTAGACCTACGGACCAAATCCCACGTTCACAACAAATTAAAGTTTTCATCTTCAGCTGGAAAGAGATCTTCCACAGAGCAATCATATTTTCCACATGTGAAGCACCTAAAAAATATCAGATCTCAAAGCATCTTGTGCTAATACATGAAAACTATAAAGTGCTGGAAGTATATGGGATTGAGTTACATGAAAACTATAAAGTGCTTGAAGTATATGGGATTGAGTTCCCTGTTCAACTGCACAGCTGCCCGACAGGACCTTACTGCCAAGACACAGTAAGGTGGTAAATTACCTATCGCCTTACCTCTGCCTAAGCGCTTTGCCCGAGTGGGGGTAAGACGGTCCTTGTTGTGTCTTGGCAGTAGGGTCTTACCGGACAGCTCGGCAGTAGAAGATCCAAATTTCAAAAAAAGATGGACATCCTCTTTGCATACTATTGAACAGATCTGAATATTGTTTATTGCCAGATTAGAAATAAAATCCTTCATAGATATATTGTTTGTCGACAAACTAGTAAAAATAGACATCTTGCCTCTTCGTGGGATCTTCTCTTTGTTTCTCCCCTTAGTTTTGTTGTAACATCAGCTTTTCTTTGCTGGTCGTTTCTGTTCCCCCTCCCCTTCCCCTTGTTTTTTGGTGTATCCTTATTTTTTGTTGGTTGTTTTGCCCCCGAGTAATCTTGGTTCTTCTCTTTTGTGTCTGTGTAGTTTTGTTAGGGTCTATGTCCTTGCATAGCCCCTTTGGTTCTTGAGCTGTTTTATTTTTCTATAAATACGATTTTTCATTTACTCGAAAAAAAAAAAAAAAAAAAAAAAAACACAAGAAGACATTAGTATACGCCTTAGTTAGTAAGTTCGGGAACGGCAATTGAACGGGAACGGATACTTATGGCAATTAAACGGACTAGACGATAATAATACTTTTCAAAAATCCGGCTTCATAAAACGCACACGGTAATGATATGGTACGTATTTAATACGGGTATAATACGGCATAGACGGCAATAATACTTTAAAAAAAACGGACATATATTCATTATATAACATGCATTCATCACCTAATAAACAAAATAATATCATGATTTTATGAACTAAAATAAACACAATAATATAATATGCTATATAACATCTCTAAGATTATCATTTAACATACCAAAATATCAATAATCTACAAGAAATGAATGTTGATTGTCTGAAAATGAGATGAGCAAGTTGATTACCTTATCATTAAATCATTCTTCCAACATTACATTTCTTTCTATCTACAATGAGATAACCATATATTTTTAACCAGATGTATTCTTGTGAAGGGGGATGAGTTCCCACTAATTAACCAACACGTACAAGACAAGAGGGAGAGTTCCAGATATGGATCTCCACTGTACACATTAACTACAAGAGACAGAAAAACAAGAATAAAATAGAATAGAGATTGAGCCATTCTCGCCAATATCACACCAGATTCATTTGCTTCACTACCACCATCAAAGTTCAAAAGACCAGAGAAACAAGAGGAGAGTACAAGACTTAAGTGCCGCTTTGTTGAACGGAGATGGGGAGGATGACTGGAGAAGGAGGGCGGCTACTGTTGCGGCAACAGTGTTGCCTGCGGTTGGATGTTCAATGCAAATCGAAAGGGACGAAAGGGAAAGTGAAATCGTTTTCCTAAATTCTAATCTTTTGGGTATTTTTTTTTTAAAAAAAAACCATATAATATGTGTATTATACGAGTATAATACTCGATCGATTAAAAAACACGTTTTTTTATAAAAATATGGGAAAATATGGGAAAATATGGGGATGGGAGTAGTATACATTTAAAAATTCGGGTACGTGTATAATATACATATTATACGCGTATTTACTAACTAAGGTATACGCTACATAGCCTGGCAGCGCTCTTTCACCTTATATTACAATCAGAAGATAAATTAAGGACCAATGATCTTATTGGATTATTGTATGAGAAGATCTATGCTAATACAAGGAAAGATTTTTTCTCTTAAGTTCTTATTACGAAACAAAATCAAGTGCCAATCTTTACAATTTACTAACAAGTCATTTACAACGATTTATATTAATTTCACGATGTCTTCATACACATAAAACCTTTACCAATCGTTTTCTATAAAACAAATATTTTGTGGATATTCATTCTTTAACCTCTTCTTTCGTTCTTTTCGAAGGAGAGCTGAGAGTTTGGCCCACTAAAAGTTAACTTGTACTCACGGTTCAACTATTGTTTGTTTTCTCAAAAGATATCGGTTGTGCATGTTTAAAGTCTAAACACCACAATGAAAGCTTTATTTAGAAAGTTTAATTTTTTTTATGGCTAATCAAAAATTAAAAAAAGAAAAAGAAAAATATTTAATAGAAACCATTTTATTTAATATGTCGATTGGACCTAGCTTAGATTGTCCATATGACATTTCCACCCGTTGCTTATAAAGCCATGCACATTTTCTCATCTAGATTTTTTATTTTATTTGCAAGTGCTTTGGGGATCTGAGGCTATTCTAGTCATGCATCGATGTGATAATTCGCTATGTGGCTTAGTATTCTAAGGATTAGGAGTTAATTACAATTTGATAATTTGAGTATTTTTAGTCATTTAATTTTTCTTGGATCGTTATTGGACTGGCAGAATCGTTCCGATCAGATCAGTATTATTCTAGGGTGATCTCATATCAGTGTATCAGTAACGATTGTTATTGGTGAAGTTTGATTTCGGTTCAGAAAGTAGGTCCGTGGATCTTCGGAGGACCGTTTCAGCCTCGAAACGATCTCAGATGACCCTTGAAACTATATATATATTTCGACATTTGTTTAGTTTTAATCCGACCCTGACTAGTTGGTCACTTTAGAATTTTAAGGGTATTTTTGTACTTTCTGAATTAAGACCGATCCCTTGTCCAATATAATATGTATTTCGACATATGTTTAGCTTAGAAGAAAACGATGGGAAGGGATGACTAATTCAAACATGTTGCTTTCTAAACTTTTAGACTCTCGCATGCCTCAACTGTGATATTTAACAAATCTTACATAATTTTTACCTCCTATTCTTCTTACCGTTGATCAAAACCAAAATTTCAAATAAAGGGTTATGACACTTTCCTTCGCTTCAAAGGTTTCTATGGCGAATGACGACCGTTCGTCCAATAATGGATGCCAATATATCTCCCACCCAACTCCACTAAACCAAACAAAAAAGGAAAGTTTGGTTAACTGTCGTCAAGGTCTTTAGGGCCTGCAGGTAAACATAAAACTACTGCTTTAACAGAGAAAGAAGTAGCAATAAGCAATTATTTTCTTATTCATTGACAGACATTCCGCCATTGTGGAATCAAAACCAAAAGGATGGATTCATGGACCCATAACCCATTGTACGTGCTTACAATGCATGCATGGTCATACATGCTTTTTCTTTTGTTTTTTTTTTGTTTGGTGTTTTTTTTTGGTTTTTTTGTTTTTTTTTGTTTTCTTTTTTTGTCTAGTAGGTCAGAAATGCTTGTTAGCGTAGAGCTCTTAGAGAAGAAAAGGTAGCTAGCAATAAAAACGACCTGAAGAACAGAGTGGGTGGTGGAAGTGTTTCAATTATTGAAAAGTCTCTCTCATGCACTACAGAAGCCGAGGAAGAAGAGGAGCTGAGGAACTCTCCCTCTTTCAAAAGTTGATATAAGTTTGATATTTATCTCGTGTAAGATTGGTATGGGTGTCAACCGGTCGGGTCCGATCGGTTTAGTTTGGGCCTAATCTGTCCTACCAATTTAAAACTAGGCATCATTTTTTGTTTGTTATGGTAATCGGGCCTTGTCTGCCAGTGTTATACCTAAAATATAACCACCTAATAGGATCGTACCCCATCATCGGGGTTTGACGACCCGAGGTCTGATGAATCATACCTGAGATCCCGATCCATAAATAGAAAACCAAGTACGGCTTCAAGAGCCACGCAATCATCCATTACCATATGAAAATTATTAAAAAAGAAGTTGGAAGAAAGGAAAGAAAGGATCTCGCTCCCAAAGAGATCTCTCTCAGAAATATTCTCACAAAGAATGGAAACTACCATACGAGGATTCTCGCAAGAACCGCCTATTCCCTGGCTAAACGTTATATTTACTTAGGTATATCCCCTTACAAAGCATCTTCACTATTCTCAATTGTTGCTCAAAGAGATCTAACTTAGGCATCGGAGAATCCCCTGCTGGTAAAAATTGGCTCTCTGGTGTCCATCTTGTTCTCTTGTGCAGGTCTGAACCCAAGAGGACTCTTAGTGGAGATTTCTTGATGCAACACCAAGCATAAATATAGTTCTTTTTAGTCGGTTATTGGTTTATAATCAGGTTCAAGGTAATCGGGTTTTAAATGGGCTAATTAACTAACTGATCTATATATATATGATTCTTAAAAGGACTATTAACAGACTATAATCAGGCTAAATGGGTTAATCATATTATAAATGATTGATCCCGTTTGGACGACCATCAGGCCACTGCATGCCTTGCACCGAGAATGTTCAATTATTAATTGGTCGATGCTTGAACCTAACCCTAACCCATTTAGTAATTAATCGGACCAGTCTTAAGCTTCAACCAATCGATTAAAGTCAGGATATTGGTACGGGCCAACTTTTGACACCCTAATTATATAGGTGTGGGGGTCAATTTCTATTTTCCTCCTTATATGTATCATGTATGATTATTTAATGCAAAACATCCCACTAGTGCCCCACGTAACCATCTTACACGCCTAAAACAAGGAGGTCAAATCCACTGGCGATTGTGGGTTAACTTTAACTCTAAGTTCATTTTTTCGAATCTAACTCCTCTCAGGTCCCTGTCCGATCAGGTTCGTAGGTTCCTATCATAAGGGGCCGGAAATAACGACCTCACCCCCTGTCCGAACACACTGCCCGGGTAGGGTGAGTTTGTCATTTTCACTCTCCCTATGAGAGGAACCTACGAACCTGACTAGATAGGGAACCTGAGAGGAGAAAAATTCCATTTTTTCTGCTCGATTTGTAAGCTCGAGAGAAGATCAAAGCCCCTCAACTGCTCTACAAATGAAGAATTTAACAAAGACTGCCCCCATGTATGTGGCAAATTATGGACCATCAGATCTAGATCTAGTTAGCGATTGCTTGTATAAAGACGCATATTGGTCCAAATTAGAATTAATGCATGGTTTCAGAGTTTTAAAGTACAAAGTAATCAAAAAGCCTTCGTTTAAGGGAGAAAAAAAATAAAAAGGGGTCTTGTAGAGTAATAAAATCTTGCTTTCTTTTGCTTGAACTTTATATTGCACGTTAAAGAGACACCTTTTAGGGTTCAGACCCACCCACTTGACTGGAAGCTTCAGGAGATCTTTGAGTGGGCAGGGTTTTAATATTTAGAGCATTAGTGGCAAATGGGCTTTCTTCAAAACTTGAAATGTTGGATCAAAGTGAAAAAGGGTAAGGAGGTGTCCTTTTTCTCAGCTTTCTAAGTCACTAATTGACAAGGGAAGATAAAGAAGCTAAGCGCTTAGTACTTTACATACGAATCCTCCATTTTTCAGGTAAAATGGACTACAAGCTGCCTGATGGTTGTGGCACAATGACATGTTAGTATATCCTATGGAAGATGTATTAATCAACATTATAAATACTAAAATATAATAATACTGAGAAACTTTCAGGGGCTTTCACAAGTATATATGTTTTTCTGGTGAATAAAATATATTAAGGAAAAAAATGAAAAGGGCAAGTCCCTCAACATAGGTCACCCGACAAACCTACAAAAACAAACACGAGCGGGTGGCCTACACCAAAATCTCTTACTGAAGTTCGAAGCTCAATAAAACTAACAACAAAACAAAATTAACCAAACTAAAGAAGCCTAGGTGTCACGCCCCTATTCCAGACAATGAATATAATATAATATAAAGGATGACTAGGACGACACGTGTCATTCCATTAAGCTGTCAGGATCACTGACACAGTGTCCCAACGCACAGTCATAACCAATATTAAAGCAATATAATATCAGAGTGCGGAAAGAAAATATTACATTCCAAAGATCAGTAGTTTTGCGGAAGCGTATAAAAATAAACAGTTACAAAATGTTTAAAGGCTAAATGATAAATATTGTAATTAATACATTTCCCATGACCATCTAATAATTATCAACAAGGATATAACAATAAATATTTATACATGAGCTTAAGCCCCAAAATAATCAAAAAGGGATCAAGTTCCAAATATCCTCAGGGCCCGTAGGCACAATCATCACAAGGACACCCGTCGCCATGTTCCTCTAACACAGCTTCCGGCTCCTCCATACCAATATCATCGTATCCCGAGGGCTGGACTTCGAGTCCTGCGAGATAACCACCATCTGCATCATAATCTAAAACGTGTGTGCACGAGGGGGTTAGATCCACTGAGCCAGTGAGGGGATGGGGATGCACAAACACACAATTCACATAGTCCAATGATGCAAGCACATGTTAATTCGATTTTTTTACCTATCACACAGACTAAGTCAAAGGTATATGCTACTGTGACAACTTGGGAGGCACTGTGGGTCACTTCGATTATCACCACAATGAAACCTCAATTGTCACTCAGGGGCTTACGCAGATCGAAGCCACTAAAATCACCCAATGGCAGACCCCGATAACCATCACTACCATGACTGGCTCTCTCTCACACCACAGAATCCGGGCTCTGATTATCCAACACCTAAACCCATGTTGATAAGAGTCATAGCATAAGGGTACAAAAGTCCTAGCCGCAGATATACTACATGCAAGTCCTATCGTCCCGAGAGATATTCCGGGTGCATCAACGTCCCATTCCATCTAGTACCTAGGTACCAGCACGGCACGGCGCATACAGTTCAATATGACATTCAATCAAAGGTATTATATATATAATCCAGGGGTTCTGGCACCGGCACTCACCTGCACCGTAACCCAATAAAAGAATGGAAAGCAACCACAACATCACCATATCAATCAATATTTAAAAGTATGCAAGATGCACAATCATGCTTAATAAAGTATACTAATAACATGGTAAATGTACAATTAATAATAGCAAGCCCAAACAACAACCAAACCCACTCACAATATATGTTATGCCCCGATGTTATAAGTTGTCGCGGCGATTAAGTAACACGTCACAAGATAGGAGTTTTAAACCTAAACAAAGAGTAAGAATAGAGTTAAATAAGTAAAGGAAAGGATCCCCCAAAGGTATCCCATAAACCTTTTAAGTATAAGGTTTCAGAGACAGGGTGGTTTTACGGGTGGTCTCATGCCCAATTCCTGAAACCGCATGTAAATCCTAGCTTACCAAGGGCTCAGGAAAGTCTCTGCCAAGTGCAGTTTTATGAGTGGTTTTTCTCAGAACATGAAACCGCACGTAAAACCTCTCTAACCAGTGGCTTATACAGAGAGTGGTTTCAAGGGTGGTTTCTCGTAGGTTTTGAAACCGCATGTAAAACCGCATGTCTCCATAGCCCAAATTCAAAGGGTTAATCACCAAGGGTTCTATTTTCAAGTGGTTTGAAGGCAAGGGAACACCAAGGGAGCTTCCTCCTAGGTCCATTAGGGTTCTAAGACCTCATTAGGTCCATGTAACCCCAAGGATTCAAGAAGAAAAAGCAAGGAGAACCTAAGCTAAGGCATAATAGGGTAAAAACCCTAGGTCTTTCAAATGGAGTGAGGTTGTGAGCCTTAAAGCTAACAATGGAATGAAATAACTCCATAATAGCTTAGCACAAAGGTTCCAATCGATCCTTGGGTTCCAAGTGGAACCCTAGGTGAAACCTTTCCCATTTCCCAAACCCTAAAACCCAAAATAGAAGAAGAGAGGTGGGATTTAATGGCTTACCTACCCCCAATATAGAAGAGCTCCACGTTGAGGGCTCCAAGAGGTGAGGCTTCAAGCCTCCAGCCAAGTTTCTCCACCCTTCTTCCTCTTTCTCTCCTCTACATTTTAGGGTAGATGGGAGTGATAAATGGCCAATGAATGCCCCCTTAGTTCTATTTAAGGTAAGTGAGAGGCTTTTGGTTGGGTAAGAAATAGAATAAAACCCATTCTTGGGTCAAATAAACTTAAATGGGCCACTAAACCAAATGGGTCATTTAAGCTAAATGGGTTATTTAAGTCAAATGGATCATTTAACCTAAATGGGTCATTTAAGCTAAATGGATCGATCCATTGGTTCTAAATAGAAAAGAAGTTTATTAAAGGGGTGGAGTCCACATAATATGGGGTCATAAATCCCTCACCCAATTCCCAAGGTGAGTGGGACCCACAAATAAAATATTCCCTACACAAATAAAATAGCCTGGACGGTTCAAACCTTGACCCACACTTCGAGGACATCGAAGGAAAGGATAAATAAATACATTAAGGGCTAGAACTTACTTCTCTATTATCACGGTGCGTCACCCATGACCCCGAATAGTTTCATCCACAGGCAAACCCGTACTATGGTCAATAATTTTGTAGTTGGATGTGACCACCAGCGAGAACAGCTCACCAACATACGTGGCAGCGGTAACTACACGTCACTAGAAAGAAATAATAAATAATTAAAATCCCGGGTGCGGGTGTAACATCCCCCCCCCCCACCTTACAAGAAATTTCATCCCCGAAATTTGAGGTAACTAGGGTCTCAAGGGATAAAGGCTGTTGGATAACAACATCCCAAATTACCCACATCTTAAACTAAGTTAAGGGTCGGGTCAAGACGAGGCGGTGCCTATTTGACACAACAGGTCAAGTTCCACAATTCTCTTTTTCTTATAGGGTCATATTACCACAGGGGTGTGGTTCATAATAACCCTAGGAAAATAGGGTTCCAACTACTAAGTTAAGTCTCAAGGAACAGAGGTTGCCTAGACCTTCCAGATCAGGTGATACTACTCTAGCCTTCACTACTCTGGTCATTCTTGGGTTACAGGATTTAACCTGTCCATTTCCCAACATAGGGTTTAAATTCTAATGGCTTTCACATCTGGTTGTCTCATTACCTAACCCAACTTTAGAATGATTTGGAGCATTGATGGAATCTCCTATTGTTCACTCCTAGTACGGAGGGAACGCATTTGGTGATCCATTACCCCATTCATATCTGTCGTTGGAGAAGGTCTTGTTACATCCTTCAGTTTCAGCTTTCACAACCTTTAAACCTATTACACAATTATCCCACAGGGAAGAGTCCACATCAGTCCTCTTTCAAGAATCAACAACCTTCTAATAGTTTTTGGTCCAAATCAACTCTTTAAATAGGTCTCAATAAATTAACCTACCAAGTCATTAAATTCATTATTCATTACCTTAAAGTTTGGTCAACCAAAGTCAAGGCTCCAACTAGTTGCATAGCAAGGTCGAGATAAGGTCATACTTGTAGTACCATAAATTACATAGGTTGCCGACCTTTAGGACAGCATCAGATGCAAGCACGGTTGTAGGCAGGGCCTTGCATCCACCCTTGCATTCGATCACGGCATGATACAAATTTTGAAGGTGTTTTTTAACCCAATTTGTCCCACTTGGATCTTTAAGTCCTAAAGACAAGGGAAGGGTGTCCTAAGGTCCACTAGGGCCTGGTTATATCGTTAAATTCATTGGGCTTAGAGAACTCAAGGGATTGAACTCTCAAAGGTCATGTTCTAGGGTTTCGAGTAATGAAACCCAAACTCCTAGTTACACAAGTCCAAGGTTTTATGGGATATCTATATATATTTATATATTTTATTTTCACACCAATACATAGGCATAAATTTAATAATTACATTCATATCCCTATGGACATATCTGTCATCTAGGTCAATCTACAAGAACAAGAAGTTCTCAGGTACGGTTCGCTAAGTCCTTTTTGGAAGGTCAAATCACGGTGTAGGACTCCCTCTATGAGTCTAAACAAGGTTGGATGAACCAAGTAAAGTTCAAATAGAGTCGCCACTAGCTTGAGATGTTATGACTGACTTCCAAATACACGAGACCTTTATGGCTCAGTCAAATAAGCCAGCCTAAACCAGCTTATTACCTCCCTTCCTTTCTTAATATCTATTTACAGGTTTAGATTCTATGCACCCCATTAAGGGTCTCTATCCGCATAGGTTTAGGTTTCCTACCCATAAGGTTTAGGTTCTTAAGTTCACGGGCTAAGGATCTTCATCCTCAAGGGTAACTCTTCTCCTTTTATGTAAGAGAGGAGTCATAGCGGTCACCAATGCCTGCTATTTCTTATTAGCTGGCCCAGTCGGGTACAAGTCCTAATCTCTTTTTAATTTTATGGTATTAACTAGATTTAGGTGGTCCCCGCAAATGGGTCACACAACAGGGGTGTCCGATCTAAGGTATAGGTACATAATCATCACATATAGGTGTGGTCAAAAGGTCTCCAAAAATATATGGGCTTAATCCTAAAAGGAAATGGCGGACTCACGAGTGGTGTCAGTACTCTGGGTCCGTTCATGGCTCCTCCACGAAAATAGGGAGAGCGGGCTAATAGGTAGATGTGGAATGCAAATCCGTTCGTTCGTCCGATCTCAGAAGTCTCAATGGCCGAGAGGGTTTAATTCGAACGGATCTACGGACGGACACATGAGTGTGGATCCGTTCGTTGACCCGCATAGTTTTAAAAAGACAATTTCAAGTTTTGTGCGGAGCGAATTCACGAGCAGAGTCACGACAAGTAGATCCGTTCGTTCGTTCGTTCGTTCATTCGTTCGTAGAATTTTAACCAAACAGAACCGCGCGTTTTTAAAATTCACTTTTGGCTCTAAAGAGAGGGACATAACCGCAGGAAAAAGGGCTCTACAGGGATTTTCATTCAAGCTTCCTTGCACTCCCTTGGGTGGAAATCTCAAGCCTCAAAGTTCAACTCTCATTTATTCAAGATATGTCTTTCTTCCCATTTCTACTTTCTCTATTCTTCTTGGATTGGGATGAATCACCTCAAGTTGTGATCATGTCTTGATTTTGCTTGTAATCCCATGGCCATGTACACCAAGTCCATGCCAAACTGATTGGGACTAGGATTTTTGGGTGTAAATCAAGCCCTATTTGATCGATGGCACTTAGTTGTTGGATCCTTGTTTGATTATTGCATCTTTTATAAATTTTCAAGTCTTTGCAAGTATTTTAGAGATTGTTGCTATGTTTGTTATGTCTAGTTGAATTTTATTTGGATTATGTTCAGGTTTTGGTTGTGGTAAAATCCTCAATTCACAATATTTTGGGAAAACTCTTCAAGTTTAAGTTTAATTCTTTTGCATGCCATAAAATCTCATAGAAAATTATCACATTGTCTTATCTTTAAGCATATTCTCTTGTATACATGATTGTTGATAAAATCCTTGGAATCTTTCCTTTTTTCCTCAGATAAATAATTTTTGTCTCTTGTTGGGGTATTTTTAGCCAATAACTTGCTCGTTTGGTATTGGTTGGGATGTAAAGTAACCAAAAGCACATGTTGTTCACATTGATCTCATTATTCACATCCATGCACTAGGTATCTCACACGGATTTTTTATGTGCATTGATCTTATTCATTTCTGTTCACTCCAAACATCTTCCTATGGTTATCATGTCTCATTTTCCCTTATATGCTCTTGTCACAATACAGTTTTTCATATCTTGTAGATATTTCACTTCTATAATTTTATTTGCCAATCATATCTCATTTATCCCAATTGGCGCCCATTGGTTGCCCTTCTTTGGTGATGTCTTGTGTGTAGGAAAACGATCATGGTTCCTAAAATAAAGAGGGACCTTACCATAGTACCAGTCATTACCATAGCCTACAATGTGAGACGGTTCACATCAGAAAAGACCGAGGGGATCTTCCGAGAACATTTATTCAACAAAAGATCCTAGTAAGGAGAGATGTGACAGAGGAGGAACTGCTGGCATACAAGGTGGGTGCCAGGTTCGATAGGTTGAGGTGAAGTAGCGTGATGATCCAGCCAGAACTCTATTATCCCACACTGGTTTGGGAATTTTACTCAAATTTGGTGCTGGTTAAGGAGGATGATGAGTTCCAAGTTGACCTCCTATGTGAAGGGAGTAGACATTGGCTTTACAGCAGCGGAGTTGGGGGCTCTCCTTGATATATATCCTCAGAGGGTGCGAGGGTATACTATCCTCCAGGCAATCATTAAGATAAGTGTTTATAACCAGACGAGAAGCGGAGTTTGATAGGTTCGAGGAGAACGAAGATCTTTCTAAGTTCCCTCCGAAATTTAGGCGCACATCTGAGATCTTACAGGACTAGGTCCATATACCAAGTCATTTCCAGCAATTCTGGTAGAGTTACCGACAAGTCCTAGGAATGGCACTCCCAAGTGACACGGGTGCCATAGGTTCACTCTAGAGCACTCAGGACCACTCCCAGTACTTCCAGTACGGTCACTAATGAGTTCTAAGAATAGTACTCCCAAAGGGACGCGTGGGGCCGATGCTCAAACTCGATCGACTCACCTAAGTGATGCTCAAGGTCAGGCAAGATTCAAGAATCAGCTCTCATGAGGATGCTCAGGGCCGATACCGAAATCTTCATCTGAAACTCCTGAGTGGTACTCAGGCATAGGCAAGATCCAAGCCTCTCTCCCAAGGATCGCTTAGGGCTGAGATCGAAATCTCCATCTAACACTTTCGAGTGGTACTCAGGGTCGAACAAGGCCAAGGATAGGCATGCCCAAGGGTATTCGGGGCCAATTTCAGTACTACAGAACATGAATCTGTATTAAGATTATGACAGTGTAGGGGAGCAAGTTCAGTACGGGGATGGAAGAGGGGCCAGAAATGAGGAGGATGACAGTGATGATGACCTCGAGTTTATAGGGTCCGGGCCATCGGCAGTAGGAACTTCAGGTGTAACAGAGGGTGGAGGTGGAAGTGACATTTTGATGGCTACTAAGCGACTGAACCTGGGAGTAGTGGATGGGTTCGATGAGGTCACGAAGCAACTCTCCGACTAGACTCGGCGCCTAGAGGGTATCGAGAGAGGGGTAGATGACATCAATACCTTTCTTGGTCGCGGTGGTGGCGGTGGTGCAAACTACTAGCCTAGTTTTCTCTCAACAAATTTGAAGTTATCTCGGAACAGTTCTTCTAGTTTCTTGTCTTAGGATGGATATTAGTAGAGCTCTTTTACTTTTCCTTTAGTTTTCCCTTTTCACTTTTTTTATTTTTTATTTTTTATTTTTTTTTTTTAAATCAGTTTGTTTGGAACAATTGGGAACCTTTAGAAATGGTGGACTTGTATATTTAATCTGAGATGGACAGAATCAAATGTTTTGAGTTGAAACAAATGAGATCTTGCATTTTGAGTGGAAAAAGGCACAGTTATGCCCAAACAAAGAATCTGAAACAATTATGGTGGTTAGATTGGTATCTTTTGATTAAGCAGGATGGATTCATATTTTTTTTATTTTTTGGAATGGACGAAATCATGAATGTTAAAATGGGAAGGATATGGTTGCCTCCCAGGAAGATTTGAAACAATTGGATATTTGTAATTAATCTTATATATATCTCTATGTATTTGCTTAATTCTCTCCTGTTTAAATCATTGTTGATAATTGTGATGGGTTATGATTGATTCATTATTGTTTATAAATTATAACATATAATTGTTCATCTATAACCTACTTAAGACTCAACCAGGCAATTACATAGTTGTAGCTTAACAGCCTATGGTTTCAGTCCAAAGTTTCATGTTGCCTATTATCTTTCAAGTTCTTGTTTCACCACAATCAGTCTTCTCCTATATCTGCATACAATCATTTATGTTCTTGAAGATTTTTAGTTTAGAACCTAATTATGGAGAGTAAATCAAGAGTCCGCGAGACTGTGGTCGGTGCAGAGCATCATTGCTCTGATACCACTCTGTCACGCCCCTATTGCAGACAATGAATATAATATAATATAAGGGGTGACTAGGACGACGCATGTCATCCTATTAAGCTGTCAGGATCACTGACACAGTGTCCCAACGCAGAGTCATAACCAATATTAAAGCAATATAATATCAGAGAGCGAAAAGGGAATATTACATGTTTGAGTTTAAAAATTACCGCAAGCGTACAGGTCAATCATAGCTACGGGTCGAACACGAGGAGATATGCGCCACTCTATTTAACTAACTTAAAAGTAATGCAAAGTGAACCAAATTAAAGTGTTAAATTAAACTAATTAAACTAATGAAAATAATGAAAATTAATGCATCCTAACTCATAAGCATCTAACAAAATTAAGGGATTAAATTGGCGTCCTAACACATGAACATCTAACCTATCAAACTAACGTAAATTGGAAGGAATAACAAAAACGTAGCCACACTTCGTAATCACATAAAAAGAAATAAGGGAATAAAAGTGCATCCACATACCACAACCATATAAAAAAAATAAAAGAAATAGAGGGAGAAGAAGAAAAAGATAGAGAGAGACAGAGGAGAGGGAGAATGAGATTAAGGGTTTAGAGAATGAGATACCTTGATGTGCTTGAATACTTGAATAAACTCACCATGGCTTCCTCTTCTAAATCTCCATGTCTTATCATCAACATAGGAACTTAAACTAGGAAGCTTTAAACTAAAACTATTACAACCATTAAACTAGACTTATGAAATCAAAACTAAAAACTTGAAATCAAAACTAAGAACTTAAGCCAAAAATAGGAAAAGAAGAGAAAATTTCACTAAGTGAATGAACTAAAAATTACACTAAAAAATTGAATTAAAATTGAACTAGAAACTAACTAAAAACTAAACTAAAAAAACTAATTTCTTACAACCCAAAGGGCAAGGGGTATTTATAGGGGGAAGAGAAGAGAAGAGAGAAGAGGGAAGTGTAGGAGAAATATTCCCTAAGAAAAGAGAATATTCTCTTCTCCTTCCTCTTTACAATGCCTTGAATCCTAAGAAAAAGGAAAAAATAGAAAAAGAAGAAGAGAAAATTGTTTACATGAACTTCTATTTCTAGAAAAGTAAACTTCAATTATAACAAGTGCTTCCTTTTCTTTGTAGATATCTTCTCCAAGCAATAAAATCAAAGATGCTTTGACTTTTCAAATTTCCATCGGTGAGAGAATATCTTTCAAAATAAATCTATCCCAAGTAGAATTTCAGAAGTGCCCTTGAGAAGTTGGAGGAGAGAGAGAGTAAGGGTGATGACTAGGATTCCTTCAAGAATAAATAAAATATTCATTCTGTCCTTCAGGAAACGTGGAGCATGGGGTGTTTATATAAGCCTCACCATTATGTTCCTTGTAAAAAATCACCCAAAATAGATCCAAATTTCGTCCAATTTGGAGTTCGGGAGCCGAAGATATCTCAAGTTGAAGTTGGACTGTCCAGAGCCCTCCAAATGGAATCTTTCGGGTACAGGAAATATAACTTCTGGTTATTGCGTTAAGACCCCTAGAATCCGAACTTTCGCTTCACTTTGTCTCCGACCGACTGTCAATAATTATAAATAAACCCCTACAGACCATTTTCGCGCTTCGTTACGAAAACGGCCGTAACTTCTTCGTTTCAACTCGGAATCATGTACCATTTGAACCGTTGCGAAGCTGACTCGATGGGCTACGCATCCAAGCCATTAACACCTCTAAACTGTTTAAAAACATTTCCTTAACATCATCTCCTCCATTTTCACAAGAAATCACCTAAAACCTGAAAAGCAAAAGAAAGCAGCGAGTAACTCTGTCCAGTGTGGTAAAATGTATGCTTTATGCCCTAAGATTTCACACATAAATGTTCTCATCATTACATTCCAAAGATCAGTAGTTTTGCGGAAGCATATAAAAGTAAATAGTTATAACCATCTAATAAATATCAACAAGGGTATAACAATAAATGTTTATACATGGGCTTAAGCCCCAAAATAATCGAAAAGGGATCAAGTTCCAAATATCCTCAGGGCCCGTAGGCGCAATCATCACAAGGACACCCGTCGCCATGTTCCTCTAACACAGCTTTCGGCTCCTCCGTACCAATATCATTGTATCCCGAGAGCTGGACTTCGAGTCCCGCGAGATAACCACCATCTGCATCAAAATCTAAAAAGTATGCGCACGAGGGGGTTAGCTCCACTGAGCCAGTGAGGGGATGGGGATGCACAAATACACAATTCACATAGTCCAATGATGCATGCACATGTTAATTCCATTTTTCCACCTATCACACAGACTAAGTCAAAGGTATATGCTACTGTGACAACTCGGGAGACACTGTGGGTCACTTCGATTATCACCACAATGAAACCTCAATTGTCACTCGGGGGCCTATGCCGGTCGAAGCCACCAAAACCACCCAGTGGAAGACCCCGATAACCATCACTACCATCACTGGCTCTCTCTCACACCATAGAATCCGGGCTCTGGTTATCCAACACCTAAATCCCTATTGGTAAGGGTCGTAGCATAAGGGTACAAAAATCCTAGCCGCAGATATACTACATGCAAGTCCTATCGTCCCGAGAGGTATTCCTGGTGCATCAATGTCCCATTCCATCTAGTACCCGGTTACCATCACGGCACGACGCATACAGTTCAATATGACATTCAATCAAATGTATTATATATATATACTTCGGGGGTTCCGACACCGACACTCACCGGCACCGTAACCCAATAAAAGAATGAAAAGCAACCACAACATCATCATATCAATCAATATTTAAAAGTATGCAAGATGCACAATCATGCTTAATAAAGTATACTAATAATATGGTACGTGTACAATTAATAATAGCAAGCCCAAACAACAACCAAACCCACTCACAATATATGTTATGCCCTAATGTTACAAGCTGTCGTCGTGATTAAGTAACACGTCAAAAGATGGAAGTTTTAAACCTAAACAAAGAGTAAGACTAGGGTTAAATAAGTTAAGGAAAGGATCCTCCAAAGGTATCCCATAAACCTTTTAAGTACAAGGTTTCAGAGACAGGGTGGTTTTACGGGTGGTCTCATGCCCAATTCCTGAAACCGCATGTAAATCCTAGCTTTCCAGGGGCTCAGGAAAGTCTCTACCAAGTGCAGTTTTATGAGTGGTTTTTCTCAGAACATGAAACTGCACGTAAAATCTCTCTAACCAGGGGCTTATACAGAGGGTAGTTTCAAGGGTGGTTTCTCGTAGGTCTTGAAACCGCATGTAAAACTGCATGTCTCCATAACCAGAATTCAAAGGGTTAATCACCAAGGATTCCATTTTCAAGTGGTTTGAAGGCAAGAGAACATCAAGGGAGCTTCCTCCTAGGTCCATTAGGGTTCTAAGACCTCATTAGGGCTATGTAACCCCAAGGATTCAAGAAGGGAAAGCAAGAAGAACCTAATCTAAGGTATAATATGGTAGAAATCCTAGGTCTTTCAAATGGAGTGAGGTTGTGAGCCTTAAAGCTAACAATGGAGTGAAATAACTCCACAATAGCTTAACACAAAGGTTCCAATCGATCCTTGGGTTCCAAGTGGAACTCTAGGTGAAACCTTTCCCATTTCCCAAACCCTAAAACCCAAAATAGAAGAAGAAAGGTGGAATTTAATGGCTTACCTACCCCCAATATAGAAGAGCTCCACGTTGAGGGCTCCAAGAGGTGAGGCTTCAAGCCTCCTACAAAGCTTCTCCACCCTTCTTCCTCCTTTTCTCCTTCCTCTTTCTCTCTTCTACGTTTTAGGGTAGATGGGAGTGATAAATGGCCAATGAATGCCCCCTTAGTTCTATTTAAGGTAAGTGAGAGGCTTTTGGTTGGGTAAGAAATAGAATAAAACCCATTCTTGGGTCAAATAAACCAAATGGGTCACTAAATCAAATGGGTCATTTAAGTCAAATGGATCATTTAAGCTAAATGGGTCATTTAAGCTAAATGGATCGATCCATTGGTTCTAAATAGGAAAGAAGTTTATTAAAGGGATGGGGTCCACATAATATGAGGTCATAAATCCCTCACCCGATTCCCAAGGTGAGTGGGACCCACAAATAAAATATTTTCTACACAAATAAAATAGCTAGGTCAGTTCAGATCTTGACCCGCATTTCGAGGACATCGAAGGGAAGGGTAAATAAATACATTAAGGGCTAGAACTTACTTCTTTTTGTCAAGGTGCGTCACCCATGACACCGAATAGTTTCCTCCACAGGCAAACCCGTACTGTGGTCAATAATTTTGTAGCTGGGTTTGACCACCAGCGATAACAGCTCACCAACATATGTGGCAGCGATAATTACACGTCAGTAGAAAGAAATAATAAATAATTAAAATTTCAAGTGCGGGTGTAACACTAGGGGTTACCCTTTATCCTCTTATCTCTTTTTTCTTTGTGCTGAGCTTCTATCTACAAAGCTTGCTATAGCTCTACACGAGAGAAAAATTAAAGGGACTCAACTTAACAGAGGTGGTGAGAGGATTTTCCATATGGCCTTTGCAGATGATTTGATTTTGTTTGGAGATGCTTCGATGACTGAAGCAAGAGTTGTTAATGAAGTTCTGGAATCTTATTGTAAGTTTTCAGGTCAGGCAATTAACTTGAATAAATCAAGAGCTCAGTTCAGTCTGAATGTGGAGTCCTCTATCAAAAGACAGCTCAGAGATTATTTTCAGATCATCCCTACTTCAGCACTAGACATCTATTTGGGTATTCCGTACACAGGAGGCAAACTGGCAAAGAATCTCTGCAACAATCTCATCAATAGAGTTAATTCCAAGCTTTAGCCTTTGAAATCCCAATTCCTTAGCCCGGCAGGTAAGCTTGTCCTTGTCCATTCCACTTTATCCTCTATGCCCCTTTACACCATGTAAAAGCTTTGGATTCTGCAAGTTGATCCTTTTTTCGATCAAGCTGTAACCGTTCTCTTGTTCCTACCATTTCTTAGAATACCATCTGTCTTCACAAGAGGTGTGGAGGTTTGAATATTAAACTGCCCGCTTCAATGAATCAAGCTCTTCTTGCTAAAAAGGGTTGGGAACTCCTTCACTCTCCCCGTTCTTTCTGGTTTACTCTCATGAAAGCAAAATATTTCCCCTCTACATCCTTTCTCCATGCAATGTGTCCAGCTAAATCATCTTGGGGCTGGAAGTCAGTCTGTTCCACTAGAGATCTTCTTCATAAGGAAATTTTCTTTCAAGTTGGAAACGGTCGCCTCATCAATCCCTGGTTAGATCACTGGATTCCTAACCATCCTCCTCTCGCTGCTCCCTTCCCTCTGCCGCTCAATGCTCCTAATTCAGTGGATTATTTCATTGATCCCCAATCTTGGTCTTGGCATAGAGAGGAGGTTTTTCGATGGTGGCCTCCTGACATAGCATTTATTATCCTCTCAATCCCTCTTCCTATTTTTCCCCAAGACGATCGCTTTGTCTGGGGACCCACCTCTAATGGTGAGTTCACTGTTGCCTCAGCTTACAACCTTGCTATCACTGGTTGTTCCCCTCCCTCAAATCCTCTATGGCTTAAGGTTTGGTACCTCCCTACTACCCCAAAAATCCAACATCTTATTTGGAAGATGCTGCATAAAAAGCTTCCCCTTCCTGATCTTTTAAACTCTAGAGGTTCCAACCTTGACCCTCTATGCAACATTTGCCACCACTCGAATCAATATGCAAACCATTTATTTTTAGAATGCCCGATTATTAATGACTTGTGGAGACAGGTTGGTTTCCATGACATTTTTTCCACTCACAACTTGACTGCTAGAGTCATTTCTATAATCAATTCTCAACATGCGAGCAGTGGAGATGAAAGGATTCAGGTATCCTTTTTCTGCAGTGTGATTTGGCATATTTTGAACAACTACTGGGACATGACCTTTAGGCAAGGTAGGTTCAGCTACAACGCAATTATCCTCAGAGCTATGGCATCGGCTAGGGATCAAGTTCCAGGTTTCATTCAACCAAGAGTCCCTAGTCGTCGCCTGGTTAAGTAGTTACCTATCAAAACAAAAAAAAAATAAAAAATAAAAAAAAAACAAAGGAGCCCCTAGTCGTTGCCTGGTTAAGTGGATTCCTTCCCCAAGCAATTTTGTAAAATTCAACGTGGATGGGGCTAGCCTTGGTAATCCAGGGAAGGCAACAATAGGTGGTGTTTGTAGATCTCCTAATGCATCTTCATTACATGTTTCTCTATTGAGATTGGTTGGAACTATGCTTTAGTCAGGGAAGCTCTGGCCATAAAGTTCGCCCTCTCTATGGCATCAAGCATGAATGTCAAGAACCTGATCATTGAAGGAGATAATCTTCTGGTTATTAACATTCTCAACAAGTCTACAAAATCAATCCCTTGGAGAATCTCTGCCATTATTTGAGACTGTTGGTAGTTCTCCCTCAAGTTTGACAGAGTTATCTTCTTGCATGCACTTCGCGCTTGCTGATCGTCTTGCCTCTCAGGGTTCCCATTTACATCATCATATTGCATGGCATGATTCCCCTCCTTTTTTTATTTTTCTTCTTTTGTATGCGGTTTCCTCAAGAACTTTGTTCCTTCGTTAATAAATTTTAGGGCTGATGTTCTCTGTGCTGCGCTAGCCTCCACCCAGACACATGGGCCTGCCATTCAGGGGGCAGGGTGATCATTTCACCCATGTGTCTGGCACAGCCCGCGCCCCTGGCACCGAATACATTCTCCCTAAATTTTATTACCCAAAAAAGAAAACTTCAAGGAAAACTCGGTCCAAATAAATTCGACAAAGTTCGTTAACTCACTCCCTTTATCCAACGGTCGGGGAAGTCAAATTGAGTCTTGAACGGCGCAGAATAATTCACACAGGTAATAAATACCCCTGCTGGCATTTCGTAAACCCTCTTCTGATCAAAACTTAGAAAGGGTTTAAGAAAGGAGAAGGGGTTTAGCAGCATTACACCTCGAGGAACCTCTTCAAGGTATGTCCTCCGTTACGGTCCTCTCATGACTCATTGAGCATCTTTGAAACCGAAGAAGCTCTTCATTTCATTTTCAGTTTCTTTAAACTCTTTCGTTTCGTAAGTACACCTTCCCCTCTCTGCCAACTGAGTTTGCACCTCTCATGGATCCTCTGTATTCAAGTTCTGGGTAAATTAGTTTGCAGTTTTGACTTTCGTTGGGATTTTTTGAACTACTCTTGGATCCGCCGTATTCAAGTTCTAGGTTTAATTAGTTTGCAGTTGACTTTCATTGCGATTTTTAAACTACTATTTGTTGCTTTTGATGATGCTTTTAGGGTTTGTTTTTTTCCCCTGAAGCTTTTACCTTTCAGCTGACAGACACCTCCACAGGCGAAATGAGTTTCTTATGAGTGATGGTGTTTATTGGGTTTCAATCTTTGGGTTTACTTAGTTGGTTCTGCCATTGATCTTGGCATATTTAGAGCTGGGTGGGTGATGCTAAATCGCTGCATCAGTCTTTTCTACATCGTTGTGGCACTGAGCCACTACTTTGGGATTTAGGGGGAGACTACATTGTTCTTCATAAGATTTTCAACTTTTATTTGAATAGAAGGTATGATGGTTGACTTTTGTTCATTTATCCAGGTTCTAACCATGGCTTTCATTAGTAAAGTGGGAAATCTACTTAAGCAGAATCTAAGCAGATATGCCAAGTCAGAATTGTCAGCATCCAGTCCTTCTATTTTCCAAGCCATAAGATGCATGTCATCATCAAAAGTCTTTGTTGGAGGTGCGTACAATCAACCTTTTTGGTTGCAGTTTTATTCCTTTTTTATGATTCTTGTTTCTTGTTCTTATTTTATTGCTTCCAGGCCTTTCATATAACACAGATGACCAAAACTTGAGAGAAGCATTCACCGCTTATGGAGAGGTCATTGAAGGTTCGTTTCTTTTAACCTCCCTCAGCACCTCTAAAAGTATTGCAAGTATTCTAGAGTTTTAGCTTACTAATTGGTAGAGGCTTGTGTATTGTATTTATAACTTGTTTACAAGTTAAGTATAAGAGTTCTGTACGTTGGGAACTCTTATCCTCAACAGTTAGTGATTACAAAGGTGAGTTGGATAGTCTTATCTCAAGAGTTAGAGATTAATCCAATGACTGATTCTCTTGAGTCACGTGTTGGCTTAGTCTTTCATCCCCCCACAAACTATTGGGCGGTAGCCACAGTAGTTTGGCACAATGGTGCTTGAAGAGTGGTGTTGGAAGGCCTTTTGTGAAGATGTCAGCTAGTTGCTCTTGAGAGCGCACAAAGTGAACTTTTAGTTTGTTGTTGACCACTAAGTCCCTCACAAAGTGGTAATCAACCTCAATGTGCTTTGTTCTGGCGTGAAGGATTGGATTTGCAGCCATTTGAGTGGCAGAGAGACTATCACAACAGACTAGCATTGGTGTTTGGACATCCCTATGAAGATCTCGCAAGAGATAAGATAACCACAGTAGCTCAGACACAGTGACCGCCAATGCCTTGTACTCAGCCTCTGCACTTGATCGTGAGACAGTTGGTTGTTTCTTGGAACCCCATGAAATAAGATTGGTTCCCAAGAATGTGCAAAAACCAGTTGTCGAACGACGTGTATCGGGACATCCAGCCCAATCTGCATCAGTGTAGGCACCCAATAGGTTCAAGGAACTTGATTTAATGGTAATTCCAGCCCCTAGTGTTGACTTAAGGTAACGTAAGATACGCTTAACAGCCACTAGATGATCTGATGTGGGGCGGTGCATATATTGGCACACTTGGTTGATAGCATATGAGATATCAGGACGGGTCATAGTCATGTATTGTAGAGCACCAACAATCTGACGATACTCGTGAGGATCTGATAATGGTTCACCTTGGTAAGATGATAGTTTGTTGCCAGTGGCAACAGGACTATTGATCGGCCGGCAAGTTGTCATTCCGGTGCGCTGCAACAAGTCTAGCGCATACTTAGTTTGAGTGAGGAGCATGCCTTGTGAATTGCGCTTGGCCTCTATACCTAAGAAATAATGGAGATCTCCAAGATCAGACATAGCAAAGTTGTTACCCAGCCGAGTGATAGTAGTGTTTAATAGGGTTGTATTATCACCAGTGAAAATTATGTCGTCCACGTAGAGGAGTAATACTAGCATTCCAGTAGGACCCTTGTACGTAAACATAGAGGTATCGGCCAAGCTTTGTTTGAAGCCCTCTTGAAAAAGGTAGCTACTGAACTTGGTATACCAAGCACGTGGTGCTTGTCGTAGGCCATAAAGTGCCTTATTAAGGCGGCAGACATATGTCGGAGCCGAGGGATCAACATATCCTTGAGGCTGATGCATGTACACAGCTTCACTTAAGTTGCCAAGTAAGAATGCATTCTTGACGTCGAGTTGTCGTATAGACCAGCCAAGTGAGACAGCAATGGATAATACAAGGCGAATTGTTGCTGGTTTGACAACCGGGCTGAAAGTGTCGGTGAAGTCGATTCCAGGTTGTTGATGGAATCCTTTTGCAACCAAGCGGGCTTTATATCTCTCAATGGAGCCATCACTCTTAGTCTTAACCCGATAGACCCATTTGCAACCAACTATGTTCATGCCTTGGGATGGGGGGACCAATTTCCATGTGTGATTTTTCAGAAGTGCTTCATACTCAGTATCCATAGCAACAACCCAGACTGGGTGCTTAGAGGCCTCTCTGTATGTGGTAGGTTCATGGAGTGCGGAGGTATTTTGGGCTATAAGAGCAGTGGGAATAGGATGTCGAATGTGAAGAAGAGACATAGGGATTTTAGGTCGACGGGTTCCGGTTTGACTGCGGGTTAGCATAGTATGGGTAGGTAGAAGCGGTTGTGGTGGTGGTAGTTAGGGTTGTGATGGTGGTATTGGCGGTGGAGTGGTGGGTGTATTTGACTGAGTGGATTGTGATGGGGAGGCAGATTGGTTTGAAGTAGATGTAGTAGTAGGTGTTGGATTATGAGGGAGTGGTAGGGATGGACTTGGTAGGGTGAGAATGATTGATTTAGGGAAATGTGTTGTGGTGGAGATGGAATCTGGTACAGCCTTTTGAAATGGAAAAATAGTTTCATTGAACCGCACATGTCGTGAGGTATAGAGACGACCAGTGCTTGTATCTAAGCATTTATATCCTTTGTGATAAAGGCTATACCCTAAAAATACGCATGAGAGTGACTTGGGTGATAACTTGTCTTCTCTATAAGGGCGTAAGTTTGGAAAACACTGGCAGCCAAACACCCGTAATGCATTGTAATCTGGTTTAGTTCCAAAGAGGACTTCATGAGGAGATTTGCCCTGTAAAACCGGTGTAGGTAACCGATTTATGAGATACACTGCTGTTGTAAATGCTTCCAACCAATACTTCTTTGGCATGTGAGCTTGATATAGTAGGGAAAGACCCATTTCTGTTATGTGTCTGTGTTTTCGCTCGGAAACTCCATTTTGCTCCGGTGTATGGGGACAAGATATCCGAGGAACAATGCCGCAGTCTTCAATATATTTTTGAAAAGGGCCACGAGTGCGTTCAAATGCACCATCACTCTGAAAATATTTGATTGTTGTGTTGTGAATATTTTCTGCCATACTTTTGAAGTGCTGAAAACAGTGAAGTGCTCCGGATTTGTAACGCAATGGATAGAACCAAGTAAATCGACTAAAATCATCAATAAAAATGATATAAGAATTGAATCCACTAATAGATAAATGGGCAGTAGGCCCCCAAATGTCACAATGAACAAGTTCTAATGGTGTCGATGTTTGCCGAGTGGACAAAGAAAAAGGAAGCTTGTGATGTTTGCCCATTTGACAAGGAGCACAAACATATTTATTCTTCAGCTTGGGAATGGCAAGAAATGGAGCAGCAACATGTACTTGGTGAAGAATGGTGGTGGATGGGTGTCCTAGACGTTGATGCCACACTGCAGTTGGTTCTTCAGTACTGAAGTAGGCCATTGATGCTTTTGCAGTGAGTGGCCAAGTGTACAGATTACCCTTGAGAGGACCCTTCAGCAAAAGTTTTCCTGTTAGCACATCCTTTACACACAACCCTTCAGCAAAAGTTTTCATCAATGGCAGCTAAAGAGTCAGCAAGAGACTTCACTTTGTGTAGATACTCTGTGATTGTTGAAGACCCTCTGCTAATGCTGTGAAGTTCACTTCGAAGATGAGATTTCCGGACTGTAGATTGCTGCTGGAATAGCTCTGCAAGAGCATCCCATACTTGCTTGGCAGAGTGAAGTCCGAGTATATGAGAAGATAGGGATTCACTAAGTGTAGCGTTGATGCAGGCATGCACAAAGTGATCCGTTTTCCGCCAAGCAAGGAATTCTGGATTTGCAGAAGGTGTATTGTTGGTTGATGATCCATCAGTAGGTTGTAGGTGTTGATTTGGTGCTGGTGTAAAGCCATCGACATGACCCAGAAGGTCACAGGAGATGAAGATGGACTCGAGCTGTTCCTTCCAAAGGAGGTAGTTGTTTCCATCGAGTTTGACGGCAACTAGGTTTGATAGGTTGGTAATGGGGAAAGGGGAGGAGGTAGCCGTGTTTGACATTTTGAAATCAAAGGCTCGGATACCATAAAAGTATTGCAAGTATTCTAGAGTTTTAGCTTACTAATTGGTAGAGGCTTGTGTATTGTATTTATAACTTGTTTACAAGTTAAGTATAAGAGTTCTGTACGTTGGGAACTCTTATCCTCAACAGTTAGTGATTACAAAGGTGAGTTGGATAGTCTTATCTCAAGAGTTAGAGATTAATCCAATGACTGATTCTCTTGAGTCACGTGTTGACTTAGTCTTTCAACCTCCCCCAAATTTATTACTGCCAACCCCCCGCCCCCACCCCCCATAAGAACTAAAGGGGTATTAGAGTTCAAATTGGTAGCAGAAGAATATATTTGGAAGAAATGTGGAGTGGAGCTTTTCATCCTGAGTTTGTCACAAAGCCAATAACATCTGCTTTATATGTCCAAATGTCTGTTTATATTTCCGTTTTTAGTATGGTTTGCTTTACTATGTTTTCCTTTGGCAATTGATTTTGGCAACATAATATTTCATGCAGCGAGAGTGATCATGGACCGCGAAACAGGTAGATCCCGAGGCTTTGGCTTTGTTAGTTACACATCTACCGAGGAGGCTTCTAGTGCCATTCAGGCTTTGGATGGGCAGGTAATAGTAGTGACTCGTATTATAGTCTTCATTTGTAACAGGGATGTATGTAAGGTCAATTATGTGAGATGTTGCAATTGTGTGAGGATGTGTTGCCATGGCCACATTAAATAAATTTCATAGCAGATTATAGGTATTAGGCGCTAAATAACAAGATGTAATTAACATGATAACCAGACACAGTGCCATAGTTGTCGAGGTGTTGCCAAAGTGGTTCCTAATGCTCAAGGTGTGACTCAAGGCATTTGGTTGTCCTAAGTATCAATTTGACCTGGCAAGGAGAAGAAAGAAAGAAAGAGAGAATTCAAAGAAAAACTTAATAAGAAGAGGAGGAAGAGGAGGGAGGGAGGGAGGGGGGGGGGGGGAAGGTCATAGCTGGATCATCAGTGCTACCATTGTCATCATCTCCCTGAATCTGAATCCTAAAGCTGTTTGGCTTGGGTGGAGGGGCTTTACATTTGTTAGGACACTTAAATTTTTGTATTTTACACACTTAAGCCCTTTTGGACCTTGAGGATTGTGAAATATGTTTAAATCTTTCTATAAATTTCTTAACAAATAATGGCTCACAATATAGTGTTTGCCTTCTCCTGTTGGGAGCTTGATGCAAGAAGTGAGTATCCCACTTACTCCCGCCAGAAGAGGAAAATGAACCAGTCCTTTATTGGCCATGTTTCCTCATAGTGTCTCCCTATCAGCAGGGCCTAAGTCTAGGCCAGTTCGTGGACTTAGTTCAGCCCATCTTATGGGCCTAGTGTTAATTGCTCGTTTATTTAAAATTGTTTAGTTTATGTTAAACTCTCTCACTTTACGTGGGATGTTTCCTTTCGGAGTTTGTTTTCGTATTTGGGTTGTGGTTGCTATTAGGAAGTAGGACTCTCCATTCCTAGTCAGATTAGAAGTGTGTTTTAGGTTTTCTTTAAAACAACTGTTTGTAATATCCTTGCCCACGATATTTGATGCATGGAATGATATTTTTTTTTCCGTAGCTGTGCCTACAACTATGGTGCGCAAGCTTATTTTCTGCTCTCTGTTTTTTCATTTTGTTTTCCAGGTTTGATCTCTCCCATAATCCTATCCTATTTTCCTTTTACTACTCTAAGGGTCTCTTATTCTTCTATTATTTTTTTCTTTGTTTCTAAGGATGGCGGAATGTCTGTTTTCTAGCCTAGTTTCAGTTTATTTGTTTGCTTGCAATTTCTTCATAATAAGGCTGATCCTTTCCAGGTTTGATGTTTGAGATTTAATTACGGATCTCTCTGAAACTATAAGACTTATTCCTGGTTTCAAGTCTGAAATTACAAATTTAAATTCATGATCTGTTATCTGAAATTTCTGCAACTGACCCATCGATTCATTCCTAGTGTCGTTATAAATCTAAGGCGATTCTGTTGGTCAAGTCCTATTCTGATTTGGTTGAGTTTAATGAAGTCGTAGTTCACTTGATGAATCTTTTCTACCTTGGCTACTTTCATGGTTCTGTTGGAATCATGAAGAAGAAGGGCAATTCTCCTATTTGATTCTGAAGGCCCTATACTTTCAAATTTAATTGCAGTTTGACCCAATTATTTGTTCCCTTCACTTTTAAGGGCCTGAGCTGCGATCCTAATTTAGGGTATGGAACTTGTGTTTGCATCAGAGTTGCTTAGTCACCATGATGCCTGGTCATCACCTGGTTTGCTTTGGCACTGCAGGAACTATGCATCTTACTACATTAAAATCTTACTACATAAACACATGTTGATCATGTGCCTCCTTTTATTGTTTTCCTTCACAGATGGAAGTTTACTACATGCTAATTGGTTTATTTTACTGTAAAATATGTGAACTAGTTAGTGTCAGACTTAAGGGGTTTTAAAACTTACCTCTCATCTACGAGAGGCCTATTTGTGCACCTAAAGTTGGATTTCTTATATACTCTTAAACACGTAGTCTTATTTTGTTTGGACTTAGCCTCCCCCAAAAATCTATTGACCGACAATGCATTTTCCACAGGATCTTGATGGCCGAAGGGTAAAAGTGAACTATGCGACAGATAGGGCAGGAGGGTTCCACAGTGGTGGATATGGAGGTGGAGGCGGTGGCTATGGTGGTGGTGGCTATGGTGGTGGAGGTGCATATGGTGGTGATAACAGCTATGAGAGTGGAGGGGGCAGCAGTTATGGAGGCGGAGGCAGTGGTTATGGTGGTGCTGGCAACTATAGCAGTGGTAGGGATTATGGTGCCACAAGTGATGGTGGAAGTGGCTTTGGTGGTAGAAATGTTGCTGGGTTTGGAGGCAGCGCCAATGGTGGAAGCTATGATATTGCAGGTGGTGGTGGTGGTGGTGGTGGTGATAATTTTGTTAGTCATGCTTCCTCTATGGGTGGAGATGGTAGCTATGCAACTGGCTCTTATGGTGGCAGCGCCAGTGGTGGAGGCTATGATGTTGCAGGTGGTGGTGGTGGTGGTGGTAGTGATAATTTTGTTAGTCGTGCTTCCTCTATGGGTGGAGATGGTAGCCATGCAACTGGCTCTTATGGTGGCAGCTCAGGTATGGCTTTTGGTTATGATCAGTATGGTAGCAATCCAGGCAACAATGCAGGTGCTGCAAAGGGTTCTGTGCAGGACTATCCAGAAGGGAATTACATGGACAACGATGAGCCCCGTCATTATGCTAACAAGAGCGGCTGATGGATTGAACATCCTCAGACCTCCACTAATGGGAAATTTCTTGTAGAGTCTGAGCTAGGTGTGGAACTGATATGAAGAGCAGAAACAACAAATTGGTGGATGGAGTGCGCTGCTTCATTCTTCAGCCCGGTGGAGAACTGTTTTGGTCTCTGTTTTTGATTGCCTTGATTTTTCTGTTCTGTTCTCTGGTAGTCGCTTTTTCCCCCCGCATTAATTTCCTTTTTCTCTTTATTTTGTTTTTCTTTGATTTTGTTTTCAGAAAAGAACATGGTTTGTATTTCTATCGAAAGAATATTGTCAAATAATTGTCCTCCTCAATGTTGTGCAATCTGGGAGATTGGAAGTCTAGTGATCCCAGTCTAGCCAATGTTTTGGTCGATCGCACCGACCCACATTCTTAGTAAACAACCAACTCGACCAAGGAAACCCTTCTCATCGTCTATGCGATGGATGTTAATAACGAGAGTAAGTTTATTGTGGATAAACTTAGAACATATCCTACTGTAGTTGTCGTTGCGGTGATGGTGGTTGGTTTTTTGTCTTCTGTTGTTTGCTTTGATATCAGCGCAAACCTTGGATTTGACAATGAAGAGATTGGATTTATGTGTCCTTTAAACCCGATCTGGTTTAAATTGAACCAAGTGTTTGAAAAGGTTTAATATTATCAATTTCTCATACGATATAATTTTGTTGAGTTGTTTATGTCCTTAAACTTTAAGTTGGAGTTACAACTTACGATTAGGGTTTGGACTAGGCATCCTTATCATATGGTCGTTACATTGGGTATACTTAGGCATGTTGATGTTAAGGTACGAATGTGAGCACACGTGTGTGTTGGTGAAAATCTTACCGTGTCAATTCTTGTATGTATTACTGTTAGTAGTAGGCAAGGGATAAACATAAGTCACCAAAACCTTGTACCTAAGAGAGCCTTGTCATTGTTAAATGTAAATGCATACTTTAATATATCAATGTTGAGGTTTTGCGGTTCTGTTATACCATATAATGACCACCTAATAGATCCACGACACGTAACACCATGGAGGACAGTTAAAGAAGGTCGATGGGTAAGACTTATCCGCCCGAAGACCCATGACGGTTACGATGGATATGTCGAGTAAGAGCTATGTGTCTAAAGATCCATAGCTAAAAAGTCCAAGTATCACCCCATGGAAGCAAGAAGAAGCTGGCACGCCAATCAGTTCAATCAACCCGTCAGCGACAATCCTATATACTCCACGACATCACCTCTCACTAGGGGTAGCTGTATTACAGAAGGCTTAAGCACACCAACGGCCACCAAAAACAGTAATCCAGTGGACAATACCACTCTACAAAAGAAGATACCATTCTCCAAAAGAAAATACCACTCTCCAACTCTCGATCACATTTATGAGCTTCCCACGGTGCTCATAAGAAAAGGGAACTCTGTTCTATAGGGGATCTCATCCCAATGAAGGACTCTCCATATCAGAAATAGATAAACACTCCACCTCCTAATCAGAGGAAGGCTTCTCCATTGCACTCTTAACATTGCAGAGATTACTATGTTTCTCAAGCGTTCAGCATAACTGGTGCATTACACTAACCATTATTGAGATATGATATTGATATTATTGTTTTAGCTTAGAGAGATTACAAGATTGTGAATATATAGGTGAAGGTGAGAGGAATCCACAAATTGAAAACTTAATCACCATTACCATGTTGAAAGAGATATGATTGAGAGAAATTATAGGGATTAAGAGAGATTATAGAGATTACAAGGATTGCATACTTGATACTCGAGCAATGACAATAATGAAAAACTGTAAGATGGAAGGCTGTTATAACTGTTAACCATCAAGATGTGAAAGATTCTTGACCATAAATTTTACATGGTTTGGTGAAATTAGCATAGGTTCAATCTCTACTCAACTTTTCAATCATGTCACATTGTCACTTATATCATGCTAATGTAATCTTCTTACTTGTGATTTCCAATGTTCATTCTTTTTCCTCTTTCTTGGAAAAAGGTTTTTTCCAATTCTTCTAAAGTAATAAATAATTTTGAATGCATTACCCTTGGACATGTGAAATCAGATTGGATTAAAATCAGAGCAAGCACAGATGATGGCAAGGACATGTGAGTCAAAGTTTTTGTTTTATGTGACATGTCCACTAAGTTTGATTACTAATGGGTGTCGGTTCAACCGGGTTATATAGGAGTTTGTTTCTTTTGTTTGGATTTTATTTGTTGATTTTTCTTTACCATTATAGTCGTTAGCAAGTAGAGTTTGAGTTCACTTTTATTTCAGTTTTAGAGTTAGTTTGCCTTAACTAATTACTGTTTTACTGGGATTACGGGATTTTTGAACGTGGGATAACATCATTTTATTTATCTTTGTTGGTCTTTATATCTTTCTTCCGAACTACTACTATATATAGGCAGAAGGCACTCTCAAATATTATTTGACCCAATTTTAATTATCAATTCTGCCCATTTTGGGAAAATTTCAGAGTTGCAATTCTGGCTCCAATTCTCAGAATTGGTGAATTGTGTTTGGATGCACTATTTGCATCTTCAATTCTGGCTCCAATTCTCAGGTACACGGATCTTGTTTTTTCATTCAATTTTATTAAGAATTATTTTGTTCTCAACCCAAAGTTATTCAGATCTTTTCTCATAACTTCTTAAAGGCACTTTTGGTCTACCCCTTGGTCATTTAACTCCTCTTATCTGGTCATATCACTCTCCTATCTAGTACAGTCTATTTTTGCCATCAATCTGAAACATTTTCTGTGTGTAATACTTGGTTATTATGAACATCTTCCTCCAATCTCTATTTCTTGTTGGATAGATTGGAGGGAACGATTACAACTACCCATTTCCGTAGGAACCGTTGGGTGTTAGAACTGTAGGCTCCGTTTGGTTGCAAAGGGAATTAAAGGGAAGGGAAGTAAAATTTTAATACTTAAAACAGAAACTTTTTTAATCATTACCCCATGTGACATCATGTGACAATATATTTAACTCCAAATAATTTCATATTTGATTAATAAATTTCACTTTACTTTTGCACTCATTTCCCTTGATTTAAAATGTAAAATAAATATTACATATAAAATGTATCTTTATTAGATATGATAAGAAATTTAAGTAATTTATATAATCATATTAAGTAATGATTATAAAATTTTTTTTTTTTAGGTTTTCTTTCCTTCCCTCTTTAATTCCCTTTGCAACCCAACGGAGCCGGCATAGGTGATAAAAATCCCCCACCCCCTCCAAAAGTAAAAAATATTGATATCAAGTAGGGCCCCCACAACCCACAAATCAGAAGAAGATGAACCGAAAAGAGAGACATTTCATAATAAAGGTCACTACTGCACATAACCCAAACACACATACATGAAAGCCGTGCAAAGAAGAGACATAGCCACAAAGGTGTGGGCAACCAAGAATTTCATTACTGTGGCGGTTTCATGAAAATCAATTTAGAAGTCGCTGGAGAGAGGAGAATGGTTAATGTTCATGAAGATGTTGCCATAGATAAGCCCAGCGAGGCCTCCACCGATGAGGGGGCCAACCCAGTAGATCCAGTTGCCGGTGAAGTTGCCGCTAGCAACAGCAGGGCCAAAGGAGCGAGCAGGGTTCATGGAACCACCAGAGAAGGGCCCAGCTGCCAAGATGTTGGCACCCACGATTAAACCAATTGCAATAGGAGCAATGGTTCCTAAGGAACCCTTCTTCGGGTCTGCAGCAGTTGCGTACACTGTGTAGACCAAAGCGAAAGTTATCACAATCTCCATAACAACTCCTTCAATTGCTCCAACTCCAGCAGCCAAAGAGTGGATTGGAATTGCCTGAAAATGAAATTAACATTAATATATAATCGACTCAACTAACGTTAGTATGTATGATGCACGAAATAACTATTCGTAAGGCCATACGGCGAAAAATCTATCTCTAGTCCATTGTTGCTACCGCCTGCCCCTACCGCCTGCCCCTACTGCCGTGGGCGTCTCACGTACAAATAAGTCGGAATGTACCACCTTACCCCTCTTGCCCAAACGAAAGTAAGGTGGTACTTTCTGCCGTGCTTGTTTATGGCGATTACTTAGCTATAATTAATACTTTCACAATAAATAAGAAAAAAATTTCTCGCCATAATTATTAATCATTAGAGGGCTTACTTGTATATGGTTTTAATCTTACCATGCCTCCTGTGACTGTCTTAAGGAGGAAACAAGCGACGATGGAACCAACGAGCTGGGCAATCCAGTATAAGATTCCAGTGAGGACGGTGATCTGGCCACCAAGAGCCAACCCAAAAGTCACGGCCGGGTTTACATGCCCACCGGAGATGTTAGCACCGACGGAGACTGCAACAAAGAGGGCAAACCCATGGCAAACAGCCACAGCAACAAGTCCCGCTGGATCCAGTGCCGCATTGGATGTCAACTTGTCTGCATTAACGCACCAACAAAGCATTTCAATTCTAACATCAATTACATTCATAAGCATTAAGAGATGAAGTAATAAGCTAAGACCAGGGTTTCAAAAATCGTTGAATTTGTAGCAGAATCGGTCAGAATCGATTCCGATTTCTGCAGTTTTTGAATCGGACTGTGATGGCATGAGATACTAACTGTAAGCTATTACTGATCCAACTCCCGCAAAGACAAAGAGTAGGGTAGAGATGAATTCAGCGAGGTAGGCCTTGATGGAACCAAGGCTGAAGGAGTCGTCGAAGCGCCCAAATGCGATTCCAGCCATCCTTGTGTGAGTAAGAAGGAGTGGAAGCAAATCTTTAGCTAGTAAACACTAAAGGGAAAGGATAAGATGAGAAATGACAACAGCCAATAGAAACTTAAATACATGAATAAACATATCCAATTATGTTCTTCTTACAATCCTAGCTGTCACCATCATGCTTTGATGGAAATGTCTCGAAGTCCATTAATGATTTAGCCATGTGAAGTATCGCAAGCTAAGAAGATGGAGAGGAAAGAAAGAGGTTTTTAAGAGGGGCCCATGCGTGAGTGGAATAATGATATAAGACATAGAGAAAAGCTGATCGATGGACCCATGACCTCATTTGGGCCACAAAGTGGACCGACCATTTTCATAAAGAGCTAAGCGTCTAAGTCATTTATTAATTCAGTGGATAGCATTTGCTAGTTATGTGATTTATGTCTAATTTGTATTGTTTTCACGTTCTGTTGAAGGTCAGAAAATGGGGACAACACCCAGCGATGGATAGAGAGGAATCTTCGGTGGATTTTTTTTCTTTTTTTTTTTGAGAAATTTACTGTTTCCTCTCCTGTACTTTGCCCTAATTAAATTTTCCTCCGTATGGTTTTTAATTATTATTCTTCCACTCCCCAATGGTGTATAATTTATTTCAATTAAACCTAATCCGTTAGTGTCCGTCTATTAAGTCATGACGTGGCAAAAAAGAAAAAATTTTAATCCCAAATAATCTTGGGTGCATGTAACACCCAAAATACCCTTCTTCTTCCTTAAACCCCACCCCTCTGCAATCCCTCCCCCCATCACCGCCACTCCTTACATTGAATCAATCTTTGTATAACCATCTACTCGTCCTTACCAGCACTAGAAGAAGTTGTTGTAGCTGCTGCAATGGCAACCACAACAGCAGCAACTCTAGCAACTGAAACTGTCGAATGGAGTTGGGCGTTGTGCGCTCGGGGTTTCTTTTTTATTCTTCTAACTCCTATCCTTCAACAACCTCCCAACTATCTTTCCTGCTCCACCGCCAGCACCACCACCGTCGCTACCGTCGCCTCCTCCACCTCCTCTGTTTTGAGTGTTGACAGTGTTGTTTAAGTGGCAGAGCTGCAAGCACAATCGAATAAATCTTAAATTAACAAATCATGTAATTGTACCACAAAATAGGAATTTTGGGAATCGAATCGATTAAATCTTAATATATTTTTTCTGTAACAAGCCCTCCTCAAACCTTTCCCTGCAACTCTTCTCCACTCTTCTTCTTCCTGCAACTCTATCCCCACCCTCTCTTCCTTTTTTATCTCTACCCTTTTACAAAATTTTTATATTCCTTCCCTTTAGGGGGGACCCAAGAGCTTCGGTTCTCAAAATAAGGATTCTTGAATTTAAGCTTAAGCGATGGATTGGGGTCCTTTGGCAATGAATCAGAAACAATGGAGCTGACAGCAGAGATATTCTGGCTCTCATCACCTCTATTAGGTGTGCCCTCAGCCTGCTTCCATCTTGGACCTTCATCACCTCTTACTGTAATACCTTTACAGGTTCTACAGCTGCGATAGTTCCTTCACTGCTCCTTTTCCCCAATAAAACACAGGTTCTAATGGTACCCATAGACTCATATCCCTCTGCAATTTTACCTCTGCCAGCAATGAATTTTAATTCACAAACATCAAATTTAACTTTTCCCAACTTGCGCAGGGGTTATCGGAGGTTGCAGCGGTGGTGGGGTTGGTGGGATGCAATAATGAAGGGTGTGATGGGTGTAACGATGATTGAAGAAGATAAAGAAGAAAGAAGAAGTGGTGGGGCGACCTTTTATATTAACCCAAATTATAACTAACACCAAGCTAGTGTAAAATAGTCTTTTCCAAACTATAAGGGTAACACTATCAGCCAGATGGGGTTTGAGTGTAATAATTAAAAATAAAGAGGAGAAAATTTTATTAAGGACAAAGTACAGGGGAAAAAACAGTAAATTGCTCTTTCTTTTTTTTTTTTTAGGTGGGGGGGGAGGTTGTGGCGTGAGGGGGGTGGGGGAAATAGAGGACTTGAACTATGTTCTTTTGGTAGAATTATCTTTTGTTTTTATTCTGGAACTGAGTTCTTTGGCTTCAGATTAACGTTTGGTAAACTTGTTCCAGAAGTAGTTCCAAAACATAAAAAAAATAGCAATGGCGTTCGGTAAAACCTGTTCCACAACAATTTCAGAAATACCATCATAAAACAAAAATTGATCTAAATGCCCTTAATTGTTGGCTTCTAACATAAGGAGAGGTTTCTTTGAGCAAGTAATACTCTAAACCCTCTCATATTCTTTTTTAAATCATTTTTTCTCTCTCTTAATAAAAAATAATAATAATACATGTGAGAGGATGCGGAGTATGACTTAGGCTTAGAGAACCTTTCCCTTTAATATAATATTGAACATAGAAACTCAACAACAACTTTATCCCAACCAAAGGGATTAGCTCTATTGGCAGCAACAGAAGCGGTAAAGCACTAGATACATGACAAAAATTATAAAAGTAGGATCTCAACGAATACATGTGATAATAAATCAAGCACTAAGATAAGTAGGTTACCTAAAACGCACTAATGACATGTTCCTAATAAAAGAATGCAGTACAAGAGTATGATCACCAAACCTTTGCTCCGACTTCAATGTTAGACACCAAGCTTGAGGAAGAAGAAGACTCTCTTTTTCTCTCTTAAGAACTCTCTCTCAACTGTTGAGAATAATTATGTGCAACAACTAGGGTTTGAACCAAGCCTCCCTTTAAATAGAAAAACCTTAATTAGGAGATTACAAATCAATGGTTAAGATCATATCATGTGGTGTGATCCTGAAGGGTAGCCCTTTAAGTTATCCATATTTGTATGAAAAGAAATCTCTATACTTTAAGTTTTTCTTAATTGCACAAAAGGATATTTCTACAAAATGCATAACCTGAAAACCTTCATAAGATAGAAAATTCATTACCCTTTTTTTCTATACTACCAACATCCACAATGCATTCTCACAAGTATGCAATTAATGTCCCGCCAAAATTGTAAGTGCATTATATAATCAATTGCGAGTATTAGGACCAATTATCAACCAAAATTATTTGAAACTTTTTTTTGGCTAAAGATTAGATTGTATTAATATAAGATAGAAAGAATGTACAAAAGCACCTCAACCTAGACAACCCCAGATGAGGAATAGAATAAATCAAAAAAGATCTATCTCCCCCACCTTCAGCAATGCCGTCAGCAGAGGAGCTGAATCCTAACAAACCTCAACAAAAACGGAATCTAAATTTCCCAGTTGCATCCCAAGAAAGTGCATCTTGCACCGACAAAAGCAGTTGAAAATCTATACTTGAAAAACCCTGCTTTGTTGCCTCTTTTGCCAAAAAAATCTCCAATTGGATTAGCTTGACGAAAGCAATGAGTTATCTTCCAAGAGATGGAAGACAAGAATGGTAGAATGTACATCCAATTCTGTCTAACCATGGACATTCTTGCTTTTGCACTGAAATGTCCACTGCAGTCGAGTCACATTCAACCCAAAGCTTTTGGATCCCCGCCTCCATCGCCTGCACAACACAATTTATAAAGGCCCTGAACTTCGCTTTAAAGTTTGTCGCTATACCCAGAAAAATAGAGAAATAAGAGACCATTGTCCTAGTTTGATCCCAAAACACTCCTCCTGCACTAGCACGCCCTGGGTTTCCAATGGAGCAACCATCAATGTTTAGGTTTATCGACTCACTCAACCTCAAGAATCCTAGGAGACTTAGGAGGAGGAACACTAATTCCAATTCTGCTTACAGCCACCTAGTCAGACGTAGACTTTATAGTATCCTTGAATCCACCTCTCAATTCTCGGATCAAATCCAAGATATGACTACAGACCAATCCCGAAGGGCGCTCCACACCATCGTACCTTCTAGCATTCCGTTCCCACCAAACATAGTAAGGGATTAACACCAACCCCACCATCCAAGCCCCTTTCACACCCATCAGCCGACCTTTCCCTAACCACCAATTTCGCAAACTATCTAATGAGATGTGAGATTGCCAAGATAAAAAAAAATATTCAGTGCTTGGACGTTCAACTAATCGAGTGTGAAACCTTATTGAGAAACACCCCCATTCACGCATATAAATGATACAACGAGCATCCGGTGCATAGTCAGTCTTGTCGGTAGACATCAACCATTGGATCACCACAATTGCATGAAACATAAATGCAATAGTAAGTGTTTAATGACCCCGATCCAAGGACCAGGTGGGGCCGATGACACCATAATCCAGTTGGGACTGCATAGGAAAATACTCATTCTAAACATGCAATTAAATCAAACTATAAGATTTAAACGAACAGTAAGCGGATGACATACGATCTACTTAAAACATGGTATTGATGGCTCTACAGTCTACATTATCCTACTCTCCAAAGAAAGGAACAAAACATTAAAACATTTACAATCATTAGGGTTTGTGATCTTCCTCCAAAAGAATATTTACATCAAAGAAATAGTTTTACACACATAAAAGTACTCCTCAGTCCTTTCAACAATGGCATACCTTTTCCCTTGTCCCTAGCTTCCAGTCTCATCTGTAAAAATGGTAATCAGTAGAGTAACGAGCTGAAGCCCAACAAGTATAACATTACAAATCATGCTAATATATTATATGACATATGAGGTTTCAATTTCAATCATGGGCATGATCATGGCCCATTAATTTAATAATTCTTTCTTAAATAAGTCATTTATCATTTCATACATCCATTCATTCTTCTCTATCGTTTCTCATTTCATTTCAGTCATTAGCCTCAGCATTCCTTATGTTTGGTATGCCTTCAATCCATACCACCAAAGTGGCTTCAGTCGATACCATCAAAGTGGCTTTAGTCGATACCACTGAAGTGACTCAATTCGCATAAGGCCTAGTATACCTCACAGATTTGCATATTGGCCATTGAAATTCCTTTCATTATCTTCCATAATTTGAGTCTCATATTTTATTCATTTCATTCATGGTGTATCAATCATATTCTATCATTATTTATAGCAATCAGTCATCTTTTCATTTCATATACCATAATAGGCTAACAATAAATCATGGTTATCCATATCAACATTTCATACTACTAATCATCATCGTTTGCATCTAGCATTATCATATATATTTTAGGGCAATAACCATCAATTAGTAATATTTACTCACATCAATACACTCGATCCAATATTGGTCACAAAAACTTGAGCACTCTAAGACTTCAAGTCAAACATCACCTTTTGCACAATATCACCCAAAAATGGATCATAAACCTTTAGAAAGTCAAATCCCCGAGTCCTATGAGGTCCAACCCCTTAAAATGGGCAAAACAGATAGAAACAAGGTCTACCGGACTCGCTGGTTCCTACTGAGTTGCATGTCGGGCTCACCGGATGTCAACCCGGTCCTCTTTTGCCAACAAACAGTGCTATAGGATTGTATGCCGGACTCACCGGTTCCTACCGGATTGCATGTCAGATTCGCAGGTTAGCGGCAACTCTTCTAACATTCTTTGATCTTTCGAGGGGATTTTGACTTATTTCTGAGAAGATTTGGGAAAAACCTATTTCACATGAAACGTAGATATGGAAGTCTTCTTTCACCAAAAACAAGAATCACTCAATTAATATTAGAAACGAGTGAGATATGACATAATGAATGCATAAAGGTCAGTCTGGCTAGAAATGAAAATACAGCTAGAACGGATTCAGTCTTGGGGTTTCAACACCCAGATCAGAAATATACTAATCAAAAGCCCAAAACACAATCATACCAACATTCTAAACATCAAGGGAAAACTACATTTACCACCCCTGTAGTTTGAGTCTACTACGTCTACCACCCTTGTAAATTAATCTATTTCAAAAACCTCCCTATATTTTGGAAAAACCTTACAACCATACTTGGAATAAGTAATATTATTTTTTAACCCCTAAAGCATCATCTTCTCTAAATGAAATAAAAAACGAGGTTAAATGTATGTTGCTACATAAACCGAATTGGCAACTTGCTCCAATAGATCAGATTCAATGGATGAGCAGGAAAAAAAATGGTGTTGCTACTTCAGTTGCTCTCTCAGTGCAACAACAACAACAACTTTGATTCTGGCTAGTCTTTATTCGTTCTTATAACCCTTCCAAAAACAAGGTTAAATGTATGTTCCCTTTAGTAAGAAATTATTTAAAGGGCTCGGGTCCTCATTACATGATCAGAAGGGTTAAGATTCTCTATTTTTTGGTTTAATGATCTTAATTACTTTCAAGCTGTAGAGTCTTATTATTTTCTCAACTAATTTATACGGTCAGGCCTCTCAAGTGCCAACTTCCAATCTGAAATTTGGGATTTTAACCGAAATAAACTTTTTTGGGATTATTTTCTAAAGCTTAGAGATGGGATGGGATGGTGACTCATGATCATTCTCTTACATTAAGAAGAAGCAAAGAAGAAGAAGTAGTGACGAAGTAGAAGTTACCTATTGGATCAAGGGGTGGTCGTCGCCGGAGCAGGAGCTAGTCGTTGTCGGAGCAGGTGGTCGCCTTGCCTGAGCAGGAGGTGCTCTGAAATCCTTCTCGCTCCAGGTAGTAGGTATGCAACGGTAACAAGGGGTGAGGTCAGTTTATTAATAGAGAATAGGGAAGGGCAAAATTGACTTTTCAAATTAATAGGGAATATGGAACGGTAAAACTGTCTTTTCAATTTAAAACTAACAGAGTTAGCACTCAGTGGTATAAATGTAATTAATTAATTTATAGGGTGGTAGACGTAATAGGCTCAAACTACAGGGGTGGTAAACATAATTTTCCCTTAATGTTTAGTGCGAAGATCACTGCTACTAATTCTAAATCATGGATCGAGTAATTCTGTTCATGAATCTTCAATTGCTTTAAAGCATATGCTATCACCTTTTCATGTTGCATGAGTACACACCCTAACCCGCTTCTTGAAGCATCATTATAAATAGTGAAACTTCCCATTCTTTATGGAATAATTAATACTAGGATAGATATCAGTCTATACGAATCGAACTCTCTCTCTAGTGAGTCTACTCAATGGTACAACAATGGTGGAAAACCCCTCTATAAATCTTCTATAGTAACCAGCTAAACCAAGAAAGCTTCTAATCTTAGTCACACTTGTCGGTCTAGCCCAATCCAACACAGCTTGCACTTTACTAGGGTCTACCAAGATGCCTTCTGCTAAAATAATGTGACCCAGAAACACAACCTTGTCGAGCCAAAACTCGCACTTCTTGGTTAGCATAAAGCTTCTCTTTCTGTAGTATCTGCAATACTGCCCTCAGATGCTCCTCATGTTCATCCTTGCTCTTGGAGTATATCAAATTATGATAAATGAATACAATCACATACTGATCAAGCACGTCATGGAATACTTTGTTCATTAAATCTATAAAGGTTGTTAGCTTGCACTTTACTACGGTCTACCAAGATGCCATCTGCTAAAATAATGTGACCCAGAAACACAACCTTGTCGAGCCAAAACTCGCACTTCTTGGTTAGCGTAAAGCTTCTCTTTCTGCAGTGTCTGCAATACTGCCCTCAGATGCTCCTCATGTTCATCCTTGCTCTTGGAGTATATCAGTTTATGATCAATGAATACAATCACATATTGATCAAGCACGTCATGGAATACTTTGTTCATTAAATCTATAAAGGTTGTTGGGGCATTAGTCAACCCGAACGGCATAACCAAAAAAATGTCCATATTGCGTCCAAAACGCTGTCTTTGGAACATCATCCTCCTTAATCCTTAATTGATGGTATCCTGATCACAGATCAATCTTTGAAAAGAATTTTGCATCTTGAAGTTGATCAAATGGATCATCAATCCAGGATAACCCGGTTTAATTCTCTATAATCGATACACTTTCTCATGGTACCACCCTTCTTCTTGACAAATAGGACTGGAGCTCCCCACGGCGAAACACTAGGCTGTATGAAACCCTTGTCCCAACAACTCTTGCAATTGATCCTTCAATTCTTTCAGTTCTACTAGAGCCATCTGGTATGGTGCTTTAGATATTGGTGCAGTACCAGGAATCAACTCAATAGCAAACTCCACATCCCTTTCAGGTGGCAATTCTTTCAAATCATCCGGAAACACGTCTGTGAAATCTCTCATAATAGGTACATCAGTGAGAACTGATCCCCTCACTTTAGTGTCTACAAATGAAACTAAATTTCCTTGGCATCCTTGTCTCGATAACTTTTGGGCTTGCATCGCCGAAATTATCACTAATGGTGTAGTTCCTATCAACATCCCAGAAAATTCAAACTATGGTTCTTTAACTGGTCTCACAATCACTCTCTTCTCAAAACAAAGAACACTAGTATGATATGCTGCTACCTAGTCCATTCTAAGAATGACATCAAAGACTTTCATTTCTAACAGAATTAAGTTTGCACTAAATTGTCTATCCATAATCTCTATATCACAAGATTCACAAACTAATTCTTCTTCTATCATTCCTCGTTATGGTGTAGACACACACAACCGGTAATTCAAAACTTTGGGCACAACATTCATTAGGTAGCAAAGGTATTTAATCCAAAACTATGAGTGGATCTTGAATCAAATAGAACATATGGAGGTATTCCAGAGATTTCAGCATACCTACCAATACATATTCATTCATCAAATAGCTTAGGGAAAACACAACACAACATTAATATCAATATAAATCATTTAGTAATAATATTTCAATGATAAAATTGTACCTGCCACAACAGAGGGAGATGCCTCTACATTCTTCTGAGTTATCACGAAAACCTTACTAGAGGCTCTCGGCTTCTAGTTGCCTTAAGTGTCTCTTTTGTTCTAGGCATTTTGATTGGCTTGCCCTCCTTATGGGTTCTGCACTGGCTGATCCTTCAGTGTAGGACAATTCCTTGCAAGATGTCCAGATTCTGTACACTTAAAGCAAGTGAATGTTCCCATCAAACAATCACCCTTGTGGTTCCCACCATACTTCTTGCAGTCAACATTTCCTTGGAGGTTTTTCTTATAAAATTTCTTCCAATTTCCCTTGTTTGCTGTAGGGGCAGCAAAATTCTTCTTGAACTTTTTCTTTGGTTCAACTGCTTCCTCTTTTGTTGCATTCTTCTCCACAGCCTCATAAATCTGGGACTTGTGGACTACCTCAGCACAAGTCTTTAATTGCATGGGGGAGATACTCTTTTGGATCTCTACCACCAATCTTTGCTCAATCTGTCGAGCCTTCATCTCGTCTATACTCATCAGGTATGGTGCGTACTTAGATAGTTCTTCAAACTTCCTCTTATACATCATCATTGTTTGACTTCCTTGAGTCAAATGCATGAACTCAAAGATCTTCTTCTGCTTCACACAAAGCAGAAAATACTTGTAATCAAAAGCCCCCTTGAATCTATCCCAGGTGATTTGCCTATCACCTGCTTCCAATATTGGCTTAGACATTTTTCACCACTGATCTGCTTCTCCTTGAAGCATAAAGATGGCGCACATGACCTTCTCTGCATCAGTACACTTGATCACTTCATATTCTTTCTCCAGATCACTAATCCACTGTGTAGCAACAACTGGATCAGAACTTGTTCCCTTGAAAGCTATCGATTGTAGCTTCTTAAAATCCTTAAGGACATGCTTGCCCATTGTCTCAATCACTTCTCTTCTACTACTACTATCACCAATTGGTGTAGCTTGAGCAATCTCCTTAGCCCAGATCACTTGATTCTGTAATGCCCCCACTAGGTTACCAATAGCACCTAGGACTTGTTCTATCTAGAATCGCCCTTCATTCACTGGTGTTGTAGGGTTCTCTTGGGGCACTTCAGTCTGGGCTCTAGCCATCCTTCTCTTAGGTGCCATTACCTCGTCACTAAAGACACAGATTCAATCAATTCCTCATCTATAAAAGGACTATCATATCAATATCATCCATCATTCTACACAGTCCGTTCACATCCACATTCAATTCAATTCTATTCAGTTATCATTTCTATGGCATCAGACCACTACTCTACAGAATCTAACTAAATCTATTGCTCTGATACCAAGACTGTAATGACCTTGATCCAAGGACTAAGTGGGGCCCATGACACCGGAATCCAACCAGGGCTGCATAGGAAAACCATTCAATCAAGCATTGAAATAAATCAAAGTGCATAAAATTAAAACAAACAATAAACGGAAGATAACAATCTTAAAACTTAAAGCATGATACTGATGGCTCTAACATCTACATATCCATACTCTCCAAAGAGATGAACAAAACTGTTAAACATAATTACAGTCATCTGGGTTCAAGACCCTCCTCCAAAATAAAACATTTACATCAAATGAGTTCTATATACATTAAAGTAATAGACTCCCAAAAAGATATCATAAGATCATCCGTCTTCATCCCTTTCGACAGTAGCAATGCCCTTGCCCTTGTCCTTGCTGTCTCATCTAACGCCCAACAAGAAATAACATTGTTAATCATGCTCACAATATAATAGTCATATAAGGCTTCAGTGTTCTATTCATAAGCATGACATCATTTCATATCATTGAATCATAATCAGTCAATCAGCCAATTACTATAAATCATTAAATCATTGTCAATCAATAGCATTTTATTTCATTATATCATTCTCATTTCATTTCAGTCCTTAGCCTCAGTTTCCAGTCATACCATCAAAGTGACTCAAGTTACAAACCACTGGAATGGGTTCAATAATACCACTAGGGTGGCTCCAGTTACAAACCACTGGAATGGGTACAGTGATACCACCAAAGTGGTTTCAGTCAAATGACACAAGGCCTAGTATACCTCGTGGGTTTGCATATTAGCATAAACATCTCATTCATTCGTCTATCAATTTTTCAGTCGATAGCCTCGACGCCCCTCTTCATAGGCACTCCATAAGAACCGAGTTGTATGTTGACTGTACCCGTTGGTACACGTCTTTTATTTCATTTTCATTCCTTTCTTATTCATTCACAGTCATCATTCAGAAAAATCATTTATCAATTCATTATAGCATGTTCAATTATCATTCAAGCAAATAGAAACACAACGAAGTATCATAGATTTCTATACATCATTTCACATATCTTTTACATTTATATAAACATCGTAAGATAATATCCATTGATTAACAATGCCTCCTTACCACCGATTTCGCATTTCAATTGTCCAATTAAAATCAAACTTTTGAGGGTCTTACACGACAAACAGAACCACATTTTAACCTCATTTTTTGTGTACAAAGACTGACCATAGCGGGAAACATTGTCATATAAGAACATTTTCAAAACTATCAAAATTTGCCCTACCGTTTAATGCCTACTGGTCAACCAGTACTTGCAATTCTCAGCTCATGAAGTCTGAGTGGCCATGGGAACTTGCCCCAAATTTGGGGGTTTCATCCCCAAACCTCCATGCATGAAATGCAACCCTTAAACCCTTCAATACATGCATCCTAAACATTCTAGAATGCACACGTACCATGCATGAATAATCAAATGGATTAAATCAAGATATATCTTATTTTTCAAAGAAAACCGTAAAAATCTTGGGTTCTTCACTTAAATCCTCCACCAAATTCAAAATCCAGGGTTCATCATACAGAAAATTAGTCTTTCTTGGGTTATCTTGACCCACATGGAATGATTTGGCGTTCACAGTGACATGAAATCTTCCATATGGACATCTCATCACAACACTTCCAAGTTGATTTAGTTAATGAAGAAACTCTTCAGATACCTGCTGACATTGATAGTAATAGTGTTAAGATGCTAAAAATCCTATCTATATATTGTATCATCTTATCTATATATGGTATCATACAAAGTAGGAAAGATTTAATTTGATATTAGGAATTAAATATTTTTAATTATTCTTTTTCCTAAGAGCTTGTGCCATGTTGAAGACTGATGCGAGGATTTAGACCTTCGAATAGGTAGGATATGATGCATATTGGCAATTTCTCAAATCTTAAAGCCAAATTCAATCATATAAATCACCACTATAGTTTCCGTCACCCCTTTTTTTTTTTTCAACTATTTTTCAGCCTCTTACCAACAAAAAAAAACCTATTTTTCATTCTCCAGATCTTTAAAGTTTTATTCTGCCATGTGACCAACTTTCTTATGGCCGTAACTTGAAATATGAACAGGGACCTTGAATCCCACCTGTACACAAAATTTAGACCCCTTTCTTATCAGTCCCATACAGGGCTGTAGTCCGTAGAGAAAGGCCTCCCAAAGTGGGATGTTGGAAACCGAATCAAATCGTAGGTTATTGTTGTTAGAGAAGTTTTTTTTTTTGGTAAAAGAGAAGTTTATGATACACAAATTGGTTATTAAACTAATAATCCATGTCACATGATTATTCAAGGACATCTTACCGGGAAAAAAAAAAGATTCAAGGACTTTTTTTTTTTTGCCTGGAAGCAGAATGAATATATTAAATAGAAGATTAAAAAGAATGAAACTGGGCATTCCCAGGAATTACAAAGAACAAAAGGGGAAATAACATATATTTTACATGCACAATTTTGAAATATAAGAAAAAAAAAACTGTTGGATAAAAATGTCTAGTGACATGAACATAGGCAGAGAACAGTTTATACATATAATTCTAATTTTAATCTATTGAAATTTAGATTGTTACAATCATTTATGTAAACAAAGAACCAAAAATGACCTTGGCTCCCCTCTCCCCCAACCCCCTTTGATGGGTTTGACCAATATTGCCAGGACCTCATTGGTCTCCCCTTCTCTTGAAAGAACAATTCAAATTTAGGTAGTTCCATGTTATTTTCATTCTTACAGGGTTGACCCATCATATAAATGATGCGGGCAAAATTCACTTCCTACACATCCCCCAATCCATTCTTCAGTGAGGAAGATAGCATGAAGCATAGGCCAACATCAACCTGTAGCCAATTCTCACATTGTATTTTGTTGTCCATCTTCATGGTATTAAGCAGATCAAGGCCCTGGCCAATTGACAAACATCACAAATACAACACAGGCTAGTACCAAAACAATGATCACATGGCCCTCCCTCTTAAATATAGACACAACGAAGTGACTACCTTTACTAAAGATGCCTGTGTCGAGACAATATGTCAAGTTGCACCTGTTGGCCTGTGGATAACTACACTTCCTGCAGATGCCTGATTTGCTGCACGATTGCTTCCAAAATTCTTCCTGTTTGATTCCCTTGCTATTCTCGAACCAAACTGGAAAAGAAAATAAAATCAGAGTCTCGTAGGTTCTAACAATTTCAAACTGCTGAAAAAAACTATAGTACAAAAACTTGTGAATCAACTCAATATTTGAGAAATGTTTCTCCTTTCCTGCCCGGTTAAAAAATATGCAGGCCTTTAAAGTGGTTTTGCTTAGATTTTGAGAGATACTTTATGACCCCCAATCAGCAGTTGACAGTAATCAGCTACTAACTCAACAGGACTCGGTGGTTTCATGTATGTTAGCACACAACACAGATTTTGAGAAGAAATAGCATTAGTATATCCCAGACAATGCATGTTCATCATGATACATTGATAACTCAACGTATCAATTATATATAGGGAAAGTGCCAGAACACATGGAGAAGCTTAATTAATATTTGGAATAAAATTAGCCATGATTTAAAGAGGTAGCGGTCCTATTGGTCAAAGGCACTTGAAAGAAAGTAATAAAAAATTGCCCTTCAACATCGGATTTTTTTATGCATTCTGCTAACCTGGTAGGACAGACTCATGGAACTAACCCACAGAACAGGATAGCAGTGAATTAGGTTAGGGCAGAAAATGGAAAGGTCAATATCTCCCAAAACCAGCCCAACAATGGGGCTGAAATTTGGATTGAATGCTGGCCTAAGGCTGCTGAACTCGTGACTAAAATATCTTCAAGAGCGAATGGATAGATTAGGAGTAAAATAGGTCGACAAAAAAGAAAAAGAAAAAAGAAACAAGATGAACATAGAATTAGCAAGGAAAACTTGAATAACTTCAAATCAGCAATATCAATGGACTACTTCTTTAGATCAATTGAAAGCAAAGGGTAAGCAGTCAACTCACCAAATTTGAACTCAATCAAAAGGTTGAAACTATAGTTACAGTAGCAACTAGGGGACAGAACAGACTAAGGAAACTAAAACTACAAGCTGCTGTACCTTAGTAGAGAACTAATAGTGGATGCTGACAAGGTATAAGAGAATCCCTCAAAATAGTATGGAGAAGACTGAATCCCACTTTCTACCCTCAAATAGCAGTCCAAGATGCAACAGGAACACTCCCACACAATCTGAGAATATGCAGAAAAAAAAAAACAGAGAACATAAAAGAAGAGAAGAGAGAAGAGGAGAAGATATGCCCAGGGCTTCACCACTACTGGCCAGCGGCAGGATTCACCACCTTGGTTGCTACTAATTCACCATCGGAGGTGCTGCCCCATTGAAGAAGACTCAATAATTGTTTGCCAAAATCGTGGGCTACAAGCCCTTCTCTTGTATTTATAAAATAAGAAGTATGGGTTACAAAAATAGAAAGTAATTGCTACCAAGTAGCTTACAACTTAAAAATAGAAACTTCCTAAAAGATTTAAGTTGCCATAACATAAAACTAGAAATTCCTATGTTGCTAAAAAGGCTTAGCAACAAAACAAGCACAGAGAAATAGAAACTATGACAACATAGTAACTAACTAAATATTCTTCCCACGTGGCAGCAACATGTATGGGGCTTAAGTTATAACCAGCGTATGGGCCCAAGTATGGGCCTGACTATAACTTAAGTCATGGTCTAATGTGGGCAGTTTCAAGAGCAAATGGATAGATTAGTAGTAAAATAGGTGGACAAAAAATAGAAACAAGATGAACATAGAATTAGTAAGTAAAACTTTACCTTCAAATCAGGCATAATACTGGACTACAAACTCAGATCATTTGAAGTAAAAGGGTAAGGAGTAAACTCACCAAATTTGACACCAATCAAAGGGTTCAAACTATAGTTACACCAGCAACAACTAGGGGACAGAACTGAATAAGGAAACTAAAACTACAAGCTTCTGTAACTTAGTAGAGAACTAACAGAGTAACAGTAGATGTTGACAAGGTATAAGAGAATCCCTCACATAGTATGGGTAAGGCTACGTACATCATGGCCCTCCCAAGACCATGCAGTGGCGGGAGCCTCGTGCACTGGGTACTCCCTTTTTTATTGCGCTGGCCCTTTTGCTTCTTTCTCCTCTTATGCCGGCCTTGTACTGCATCAGCTCTCTCTGGCTTGCAGAAACTTGTCCTCGAGTTTTGTAGAGTCGAGGAATCAGCTATGTATTATAAATGTTCAATTTCAGCCCGTACAAGTACTCTGGCAACTCATGATAGCTGGGCATGAAGTTCTCAAGCCGTGGCTGTCTCTCCAGAACTTGGGTGGAATCACAAACTCGATATACTCCACAGCAAGATCAATCTCAGTTGAAAAGGGTGTTTCCATAGAATCTTCCAAAACAGTTGAGAAAAGAGAGAATGATTTGGCTTGTCAAATATGACAAGAGGCCGCTCTTATTTATCATGAGAATATAACAGTTACAAATAAGGTATGATGGCTAGGGCTGAGTTATAACACTGGCACAGCTCTTAGCCTACATACAATGAATCTGGACACGGTTATCCTCAACACTCCCCCTCAAGTTGGTGCATAGATATCTCACATTCTCAACTTGAATACAGCAGAATGGAATGACTTACAAGTCAAACCCTTGGTGAATACATCGACCAATTGGTTCTCAGTAGTGATAAAAGGTATGAAGATCAGGCCTTCTTTAAGCTTCTCCTTAATAAAATGGCAATTCAGTTCAATATGTTTAGTTCTATCATGTTGAACTGGATTATGGGCAATGCTAATTGTAGCCTTATTGTCACAGCAGAGCCTCATAGGGTCTTCAGAAGTAACATCCAGATCTTTGAGAAGCATTTTTAACCAGATTAGTTCACAAACTCCTTGTGCCATGGCCCAATATTCAGCTTCTGTACTCGACCTGGATACAACAAACTGTTTCTTGCTACGCCATGTGACCAAATTTCCACCTAGGAAGGTAAAATATCTAGAGGTGGAATGCCGATCATCTATAGATCCAACCCAGTCAGCATCAGTGAAGGATTCTAACTTCAAATTGTTGTTATTAGAGAATAGAAGACCTTTCCCTGAAGCAGACTTTAAGTATCACAAAATTCAATACACAGCCTCAAGGTGAGGAATCTTTGGATCATGAAGAAATCAGCTAACCATTCCCACAACATAGACAATGTTTGGTCCAGTGTGAGAAAGGTATATCAGTCTTCCTATAATGCGCTGATATCTTCCCTTGTCAACCGGGTCACCTCTTGTGCAGCTAATTTGATGATTTACTTCAATAGGGGAATCAATAGGCTTGCATCCAAGCATACCGGTCTCTTCAAGGTCTAGAACATACTTCCTTTGAGAAATGAAAATGCCTTTTGACGACGATGTAGATATCTCCTCATTGAAGACTCAGTTAGCAGCTAAATTGAAACTAAGTGTTGTAGTATGGGTTCGAGGGTAAAATTATCATAGGGGTAATATTGTCCTTGTACCTATTCCAGAATGTTCTTTCACATATTTAATGATGTGTACATGACACAAGTGTAACCCCCACGGTACACATTGCCATGTACCCCTTACACATAAAACCAATAACTTCAACACCTTTAAAGCAACATTTTAACTTTATTTGGCCAAACGAAGGAGGGACCAACTACCAACAAAAGAATAAAACTGACTTCATAAGGATATATGAAAAAAGCAGAAATGTGTCCCTAGATGACATGTCACAGGTTTAGTGAGCAAGGGAACATACCTGGATTGCTCTCTTTGGAAGACTTGAAACTTCTTCTAAACCCAACAACCATGCAACCTTCAAGCAAGTTAACAATAGACAACATGGTATCTGGTTAGCATTCAGCAAAAGAATCCATCATATATATATTTAAGAAAGATGACCAGCAACTGATTTGTTGATGTTATGAGACTCCAATAAACTTAGCACTAGTACGAGTCACCACAAGACCCATCTGCTAAAACCTACTTAGAGGTTTGTTGAATAGCAACTTCCATTTAATCAATAACTTATTAGACACATTATATGCAAAAGGCAGGAGCTACCTAATAAATAAAATCAAACATTAGACAAATGTTGATGAATCATTTAATCAACACATCTAACATTTCCACAGTCCTCTTATGATTATGGAGCAAATAAAATAAAATAAAAAATAAAAAACCTAGACATGAGCTTAATCATGCAAAATGAGATTCTAAATAGACATTTTCTGGATTAATATAGAAGCCTGACCAGACATCCAAATATAAATGTGCTTTTGAAAGAATAAATTTTTTTTGGTGAATAAAAATTCTATTACCAAACCCTAGGAGGGGGCGGGAAAAAAAAAAGGGGGGGGGGGGAGAAACAAAAGCCGCAAGCCTCTAGCCTACCTAAGAAGAGGAAGGAGGCTGCAAAGAAGAAATATCTAAACCCCATGATACAACAATATGCCCGTTCCTTGGGGTATCAAAAATGGACCTATGAGGGATAAAGCTGAGCTTGGAGGAAACATCAAAAGAGATGGCTTTCCAAATCAAATCGAAAGACCGAGAGTTGGAGGTCCATCTCCTAAGATTCCTCTCCATCCAGATATGGTAAATAGCGGAGCCAAACACAAGCTTTCCAATAGTGTCATAGCTAGTGCAGCCAGGGAAGGTCATGTCCAACCAAAGCCATTCTCTATCAAAGGGCAAGGGTCTCCTGCAATGAGGCAAATGGTCGAAAGGGCTTTTTTCAAGATGGTGGAGGAAAAGGGGCAGGTGAAGAAGAGGTAGGCAAAGTCCTCGGAGCCATTCCAACAGAAGATGCATGAAGGGGAGACACGGATATTTCGGTGGAGAAGGAAGGCTTGGGTTGGAAGGCAAAGGCTAAGGGTTCTCCAGACCGTGAAGCCATGGCGAGGGATGAGGCCTTTGAACCAGACTAATTTGTGCCAAGGGACAGAGAGGCCAGGGTTACACACAAAATTCCAAGCCGATCTAAAGCTAAAAAGGCCGTTGAAAGAATAAATTATGTGTAAAAAAAAACACAAAGTTGAGTCATGGACTCTATTATATCAGCAATGTCCGATAGACCAAGGAGGAAAACCCATAAAAATATCTAGAGCACACCACATTTTTCTTGTCTAGGTAAAACGTGCAATCCACAGTAATACTCTTTTTCCCTCTATATAATAGTCAATTGTTAGAAAACCAGAATGGGCTCTCATATTTTGCTCTTGATTGTCAGTTTGCACTATACTAAAACAGCAATGAGTCATTAAGAAAGTATTCACTGGTGAAGAAGATTTATGCATCCGGTAACAAGAGAAGTAAATAAAACAAAAGAAATTGTACGCACCTCTCTTAAAATTTTCTTGTCTCCTCTACCCATTGGTTGATCTAGTTCAGCAATCTCCCATAAGGGCATATCCAGTAAAGTCCTGATAACATCCTCATCCAAGAATGGAAACCTAGCCTAGAAAATACAAAGAAATCAGACATTTATAATGTGTCAGCAGCCAAGGAGAAAAGATTGTTTGACTTTTTGAGAACTACCTCCTTGCCATTATCAGAAATACATCTGTCATCTCTCCCTAGATTTCTTTTCCAAATTCTCTGCATATCCAGTCTCATTTCCTCATGCAGCCCAAGCCAACTGATAAAATAGTCATCAGTAGAATGAGTAAAATCAAGAAGACAGAAGAATACAGAGAACAAGAAAAAAATTTCACTAATAATAAGAGAAACCTGCTTGCATATGTACATTCAACCAAATTGGTAAAAACAGGAGACTGAGATTCAAGATATTCACACAGTAGTAGTTGGTGGCTCTCTCAGAATCTTCACATCAAAGATGATACACTTCCCACAAAAGTGCAATAGCTTAAGAGCATGTGTTCTGCTACTTGAACATATTTTCACAATTTTCAAAAGAAAAAGATAGAAAGTAGAGATCTAAAAAATACAATACACCAACATCACCTACATTAATCACATATGATTGAGATCATATTTTAGCATAGGCAAAAAGGTTTCCTAATCAGGCAAGTCTAGGAAGATTTCCTACACATCATAGTTGTAAAGGCGGCAAGGCAACCCAAGGAAGAGGAGGGGTGCCTAAGTGTTTAGGCGACAAGGTGCCCGCCTAGGCGTCACCCAGGCGACCAAGGCTCCCAAGGATTATTTTTATTTCCCCTCTTTTCCAACATTATTTAGTATGTTACAGTGTATACCTTATATCATCAAAAATCAACATTAAGCCATATCAAGCATTCAAGCCATCAAAAGTCAACATAAAGCCACATTAAGTCACATCAAGTCATCAAAAATCATTATCAAGCCACATCAAGTCATTAAAAATCAACATAGAACTAGAAGACAACAGAACTGAAGAAGCAAGCTATTGGAAGTTTGAAACAATCAAACATACAATTGGTTTATACTATTCTTGGAATTGGTCATTGTCATGGTATATCTAGTCTGACATTTGGTTTATATTGTTATTAGAAAATCTGATCTTATCTAGAAGTGACTAAACTGCTCTCGATTTAGATAAATGTTCTTGTTCTCTAAGAAGTTTGACTGGTCAAATCATTTTATTTTTACATGAGACTTTTTGTATTAGGTAGACCACAAAACCATCTTTCCAACAAATCTAAGATTGCTTAAATCTGATTTATAATGAAGGAGTTATATTTTACTATGTTATGATTTATAGAATCTTTTAATTTGAGGTTAACCCCAAAATTAAAAAGTTGAAAATTTAACCTACCGCCAAAAATCCAGTTTTTGTTCTTGAACCAGGTGGTTGATATTTTATCCTTTCGGAATTTGATTTTTAACTATTTTTAGTGGATTCAAATAGGTGGGCCATTTGCTTATTATGCTAAGTAAATGAAAAATGCTATTCGGCATAAATCAAGGATAAAGAATTCGGTGCCGACGTAGGTTTCGACCAGCCAGAAACCAAAATTTGGTCGAAACTAGTTGAAACCAGGTCAAAACCTGGTATTTTTGGGGTAAAACTCGACATATGATGAGCTGGTCAAAACTACCTAAACTGGGTTGGTTGAAATTGGTTAAAATTGGTCGAAACTTGGTATTTTTTGTTCAAAACTATCGAAATTTCTGAAATATTGTCGAAAGTAGTTGAAACCATTGGAGACTTGGTATTTTTAAACTCTCCTAGGGTTTTGTCTCGGTTCGCTGTGAAACCGAGTTGTCTCGGTCGAAACTGCAAGTTTTTTACGGAGATTTAGTTCCATGGCATAAATAAAGGCCAAGACGTTCAATACCACTAAGGCGGCAACCTCCCAGACACCAGGCGACGCCTTGACAACTATGCTACACGGGCACTCCCAAGTTCTGCTAGATGGAAGCATGATGTGGCAATTTCTGATTTTTTCCATGCTTTATTTTGCCACTTGGCAAACTCTGTTCAGGCTGAAGCTTGATGTGTGAGCAGGGGACCTTCAGGTCTACCTGTCCGCAAAATCTCAGCCCTATTAGATATTCCATATGGCAGAAATAGTGGCCATATAGGACAATTTCCTAGACGTGTCTAGGGTTTCCCATTTTGATCTACATATGATTATAACAACAATAACTCAGCCTTATCTCAACTAAATGGGGTCGGCCACATGGATCCTTTCAAAACAAAGTAGTGAAAACCAAGGTTCGAAAACTCGGGTCTCGGTGGCATCTCGGCCAGGCCAGAAACCGAGTCGAGCCGAGATCTCGACGAGTTGATGCATTTTTTTTTTTTTGGACTCGGACCCCCAACTCGGTGGGTTGTACACATATTTTGGGTCTGAAACTTGGTATCCAGCCTATTTCAGGCCATTTAAACACAATGGCATGCCCAGATTTGCCAAAAAACAATTCCAAATATGAGTTTCACTTTGGACCATAGGTTGGTAGGCGACGAGTCGTACTAAAACAACATAATCTATATATAATTTAGTAAAACATAGCAAATTAGCAATCAAAACATTCTAATTAGCACACATCATAGTTGTCACGGCGTCACGGCGATCCAAGTCGGTGGAGGGGTGTCACGTCGATATATCGACATGTCGCCCGCCATGGCGTTGCCATGGCGAGCATGTCGACCATGTTTTATTTTTTATTTTCTCTATTTTTAATGTGTTAATAGATGTATACTCAAGCCATGTTTTATTTTTTCTCTATTGTTTCTCAAGTTTTAAGAAGAAAATTCAGAAATCGAAGAAGAAATCGAAGAGGGAAAGAAGAAATCGAAAGAAATCGAAGAGGGAAAGAAGACAGGAAGAAGAAATCGAAGAGGGAAAGAAGACGGGAAGAAGAAATCGAAGAAGAAATCGAAAGAAATTGAAGAGGGAAAGAAGAAATCGAAGAGGGAAGAAGAAATCGAAGACAAGAAGAAGAAATCGAAGAGGGAAAGAGAGTCGGAAGAAGAAATCAAAGAGGGTCGCCATGGGCGTAGGTCGCCATGCAGCCTCTCTCTGCCAGGACGCCATCGCACGCCATGACAACTATGGCACACATCAATCAAAACATTCAAATAAAATGTACATTACATCAATGTTCACTTAATTTGTTACATAAAATGAGATTGAATAAGAAATTCATCCCTATATCGATCCACATAGAATTCCCATGTCATGGAATTGCTATAGTGTTGCAGATAGTGTGACACAACTTCCATATAAGTCTTCTGATCAACATATACCAATCTCCCTATCTTAGGGTACATGGGAGGTCGTTGGTATGAGGTATAAGATCCATGCCATTGTCATATTGAGTATGAGGCATGTATGACTGGTTTGGGACTAGGAATGTATACCCAACACCTAACCCAGAGCTTTGACTGTCATACTCAGCTGCTGACTGCCCATACTGACCATAGGCACTATAATCAGAACCGGTGCTCTGCTGGCCATAGTCATAGCCATGATGATGGCTTTGAGATGATTGCATGATCGATGCTCACTAGTAGTATCTATACTCATGCTTCCGAAACTTGTAAGCATGGTGTTTATATTCTTGTTGTCCTCCTCCTAAGCATATGACTGATGTGAGTGTTTGCGACCCTTCTTTCTGTTGTATGTTTTAGGGTGGCCACCATGGTCTTGATCTTGAGTGGCATGCGTAAACTGAGACTCACCAGTGAAACGCACAGGGTCCTACGTTCCAACTTCTTGCTCGTACTGCTCACGCATCCCCTCATGACGATCATCATAATAACCGCCACTCCGCATGCCACTAGCAGCAGCAGCTTCACCACCACCACCACCACCAGCATCACCATCACCATCACTAGCATCACCAGTGTCATCATCATCATCAGCAGGACTTCCTACAGTAGGCTCAAAAGGTTTCGGTGACTCTGCATGTGCACGCCCCTCTTGTGTCGACATATATTCATCAACATCAGTGCCGGTTACAGACGCAATGGTGGGGTCGGGCCTACCCCCAGATTGATCCATATCAGGTGTACCACGATCCCTCACCCACTGGAATAGGGGATCCTCATCGTCATCAGAGTCCTCTTGAAAAATGTTGGACAGTTCAATGGGTTCTTTATCATTGGCCTCAATTCCTTCACGTATGTACCTCATCCTTAATCTCATATTGTAGTACACATACACAAGCTGCTCCAGTCGTTCGCTACCCAACCTATTCCGCCTCTTTGAATGTATCAATGAGAATGTACTCCAGTTGCGCTCACATCCGGAGGATGAACAAGTTTGTGAGAGCACTCTCACTGCTACCTTCCTCAGGTTGGGTGAACTTGTACCATAAAGCACCCACCACAATGTGCATTACAAATATAGAATAGTAAGAATATGTACATTCTAAAGAGATAAAATTATAATTCATAAATGTAATATCATGCCACCTACCAGGGTCTGACTTTTGTCTACCCTTCACTGCAGCTATTCGACCGAAACTTGCTGAGGCCTCTCTGAAGTATTTGATCTATTTTCAATTTGAGGCATTAGTATTTCCTATTTAGTAATTACATTCATAAACTAACTACCAAAGTGCCAAAGTCCCATACTCTCACCTCATCATTGCAAGCAGCTTGTGTCTTTGGATGGGGCTCCAACTTCGATAGAAACTGAACGCCTCTAACAATTCTATGTCTAGCCCAAGATCATGGGAGTAGTGATACTTTGGATTCAAATAGTATCTTGGTAAAGTAAACACCACAAATATGATTTGTTAGTGACTTAATCGCTTTAATGCCTTTAGGGTTTTGAATATGTAAATGTAAAAAAGTTATAACATTTAAAGTATAAAGTATGTTGAACTCACCACCTTATGCAATGGATGACTCAAGTGCTTCTCCCACCGCTCATCAATGATGTTAGTGTAGGACTTTGACTTCGAGGTATAGCAGCTCTAACCATTTCCTTCATTTTTGGATGGCAGCATAAATGTGGCCCAAAATAGGCTTCTTCTCGTATCAACCATCCTCGATCGCCACCACTGGCTCTAATATGCCAACCACTTTCCCAAGTCCTTCCAAAATCCATCATTTGCAATGGTCTGTTGTGCTACCTTTGCTTCTTCTGACTTAGAACCTTGCCAACCAAACCATTCATGACTTGCAAACATACACCTTAGACCTATCGCCTTACTCTGAAAGCTCTTTAATGCAATGTCAAATCGAGTGACACCAGGCCTCACTAAATCTCCATTGCATTTCTCCCTCATCAAGGCTAAAGCATAAGAATGGTTGTACACAAAAGTTGTCACTTGTCTTGTCCTATTTACCACACCCGCCACCAAAGTCTTGTTCCCCATGTCCTTCAGCATTAAATCAATAGAATGGGCTGCACATGGGGTCCAAAAGAGCCGGATCCTCTTACTCTTCTTATTCATCAACTTCTCTCCAGCCTTTTTATAGTTGGAACCGTTATCCGTCACAATTTGGATAACGTTCCTTGGTCCTACCTCCTCCACCACTTGCTTCAACTCCTTATACAAGTATGATGCATCCTTTATATGCTTTGATGCATCGATAGACTTCAAGAATATAGTCTTTCCATTGCAACTCACCATAAAATTTATGATGGACAGCCTAGTAGGTCCAGTCCAACCATCAGCCATAAGAGTAACCCCATATGTCTCCCACATTGGCTTCAAACCATCAATGTATTCTTTTAGCTCCTCTACCTCCTAAGGCAAATATACATTGTATAATTCAAATGGTGAAGGTCCCTTCCATCCTGCACCAGCCCTCCCTGCAGCATCAAGGAATGCATTATAGTATGTTCCTTGTGCTACATTGGCTGGAATGCCATGGTAAAGCATGAACTTGCTGAAGGCTTTTCGTGCTTTCTCTTGTTTACCACCAAATACTTGTGGGATGGTTGGCTGGTAGGCATCTTGTTGCCTAAAAGTGGTGGGATCCTGCTTAAAAATGGGTTCTGGACCTTATACTCATGGTCGGGTTTGGGGTAGTGGTATATTTCTTGTCCCAGTGCTTCTCCTCCTCTCATCTTCTTGCACTGGTGCAGCTGAGCCAGATCCACCAGCTCCTCTTGCTTGCTCATATGCTCTTATATTATCAAAATGAAAACTTTGTCTACTCTCAGTCAAAGTCTACTGGTAAATTCTCCATTCAGCCTTTGATTGAAACTCACCAGGTGGAGGCCCAATGTCAATATCATCTCCGCCACGGACCTCTGCACTAGCCCTCTCTAGTATTGCCTCATTAAACTCTTGTTGCATTTTGTCCCTCTCAGATTTTTTTAATCTTCCTCCTTTCAAATGTTGTGTCATTGCCACTTTCACTTGGATAGGAACATTTGGGCATGATGAAACATCCTTGCATGCGGACAAGTGTTGCTTTAACTGGTGGCTCCTCCGGATAGCAACTTTCCACAATAATTGCATTTGGACTTCTTTTTGTCTCATGGACATGGGAACTCCATGTTGCCATGCTATATCGGACATTGTATACAAAATGTCTTATGTTTACACTGTTACATAAAAAAGCATGTATTAATAACCATGGATCACTTAAAGTAAGGTATTCAAGACTTAAAGTATGCTATTCATAACTCTTAAACGTAATGTCAAACTACTAGAACTATGAAATAACTATCTCTTATTTATCCCCTAACCCTAGTATTTATTTGTTAATTAAAAATAATATTTTGAATTTTTTTTAAAACTATTTATACCTTAAAGTATAAGAAAAATATAATGTAATGATGAATTTGACACCATTTGAAGTTGAATATTATGTACATATGTTGTACATAATTTTCCATAAGCAATAAGTATTTTTCCTTAATATTATATATATATATTTTTTATTTTTATAATATATTTATTAAATCTGAAAAATAAAATAATCCATGGGGCTGTAGAGCATCCCAAGTAGTTTAACATATATCAAAATCATTTTCAAACAATCACTATTCATCCTATTTTTTTCATTTTCTTTTTTCATATAAATCATTTATTTTTCCAGAAATTATAATAAATAATTTATTAACTGAAAAAAAAAATCCGACTCCATGAAGTGATAGATCGAGCAAAGATGTTCAGCATATATTAAAACCACATGAATCTAACAAGGATTATAAAAATTTTTTTTGGAAAAAATAGATTTGGGGAAGAAATAGAAAACACCTTTGAAATCTTGCAAATAGGTGATGATGCTCCAAATTGGCACTTGAATCTTCACTTTGGCACTTCAATCTAACTCCAAACAGTGCATTCCATCCAACAATCGAAAGAAAGAAGAAGAAATTTGAAGGAGAGGTGTTTTTCCCCTTGGTTTAGAGCCTAAGAACTTCTGTTCCTGCTCTCTTATGTTGGAAATGGGTTTTTGGGTGAAAATTGGGCTGAATACAAGTAAATAGCACCTTTGGGCCCAACCAAGATATCGCCGAGATCTCGAGATCTCACCGAGATATTGTTTTTTTTGTACTAAAAATATCTTGATTTTAACCTTCGAGATCTCGGCCGAGAAATTGCACTTTTAGGAACCGACTAGCAACTTGACTCAGTTTTGCCCAAAACCGAGAAACTCGGCGAGATCTCGCGAGTTCTCGAACCTTGGTGAAAACTGAGATCCATATAAAGGGAAATGAAAGTAAGAGGAATGAAGAATACAACTGAAGAAATGAGATGAGAAAAGTGAGAAATGGGAAATGAAAAATGCAACTAAAAGGAAAGAGGATAGCCCAGAAAATCAGGAAAATTTCAGCTACATGGTGTCGACAACGTGGATCCTTGCCCCCCAATAGGCTCTCTCTGAGGTCATACTTGGAATAAGACCCAAACTATGCATGTCATTCTTCACAACCTCACCTATGATCGTTTTAGGCTTGCCCCATCTCTTTTAGCTCCTTCAATCGGAATCGGATCACTCCCCCTGATTTGGGTGTCCCCAGGCCTCCGTTGCACATGGCCAAACCACCTAAGACGACATTCTCAGAGCCTATTGCTGACCGGGGCAACTCCCACATCAGCTCTAATATGTTCGTTCCTCACTTTATCCTTCCTAGTTTTGCCACACATCCACCTTAACATCCTCATCTCTGCAACACATAGCTTCGCTACATGGCACTTCTTAACTACCCAATATTCCTCCCCATACATCATAGCAAGTCGAACAACAATCCTATAGAACTTTCCTTTAAGCTTTAAAGGAATGTGTCGATCGCACCTCTCCATTTCATCCATCCCACTTTAATTCTTTGTGAAACATCATCTATATCAACTTCTTTGTGTATGATAGACCCCGGATATCTGAAATAGTCACTTGGCAGTATCTCTCTCTCCCTAATTTTCAGCATGTCATCATTCATAATAGTGTGACTAAAGTTACACATCATATACACCGTCTTTGATCTAATAATTATAAAGCCACTTGTTTCCAAGGTTGATCTCCACATCTCTAACTTAGCGTCAAGCCCTGGTTTGTTCTCATCCACCAAAACGATATCATCGGTGAAGAGCATACACCACGGTACCTTGTCTTGGATGTTCTTGGTTAACTCATCCATGATAAGCACAAACAAATAAGGGTTTAGGGCTGATCTTTGATGTAACCCAACCGTAATTGAGAATTCCTTGCACTAGCATCCCATAGATCTCACATTGGTCACCATACCTTCGTATATATCTTTAATTACCTTTATATATTTACTCGACACCCCTCTCTTCACAAGAACAAGTTGGATTAAATCTCTAGGGACTATGTCATAGGCTTTCTTCAAGTCAATAAAGACCATATGGAGATCCTTCTTGCTATCTCTACATCTTTCCATGAGCCTCCTCCGTAGGTAGATAGCTTCAGTTGTGGATCTACCTAGCATAAAACCAAATTGATTCTTCGAGATATTAGTCTCTCTTCTCAAACGGGCTTCAATAACCTTCTCCCAAAGTTTCATAGTATGACTCATTAGTTTTATGTTTTAGTAGTTATTGCAGCTCTGGACATCACCCTTATTTTTGTAAACCGGAACTACAATGCTTCTCCTCCAACCATCTGGCATTTTCCTTATGATCATAATCTTATTAAATAACTTGGTTAAACAAAATACCCCACATACTCCTAGGGCCTTCCACACTTCTATTGGGATCTCATGGTCCTGGTGTCTTGCCTACTTTCATCTTTCTTAAGGCTTCTTTAACTTCAGCAAACCAACTTTTCGTACATATCTGTGGAATTCCGTGAATACTGGTTTGATCCATGTGACCATAGCCATGCTTTATTTATAATATGATAGAGAACATTCTAGAATAGGTACAAGGACACAATTACCCCTAGGACAATTTTACCCTTGAACCCATATTACAACACTCCCCCTTAAGTTGGTGCATACATATCAAACATGCCCAACTTGCTAATTATAGGAAAAAATAACTTATACTGATTTCTTTGGTAAGGACATCAGCCAGCTGTTCACTAGACTAAATAAATGGGATACAGATTATCCCTTGTTCCAACTTCTCTTTGATGAAATGCCGGTCAATCTCAACATGTTTGGTACGATCATGTTGAACCGGGTTGTGAGTAATGCTGATTGAGGACTTACTGTCACAGTAGAGCCGTATAGGAAGATCAGTATGCATCCCCAAATCTTGAAGAAGCCCCTTGAGCCAAAGAAGCTCACAAATACCCTGTGTCATAGCTCGGAACTCAGCTTCAGCACTAGATCGAGCCACAACAGCTTGCTTTTTGCTTCTCCAAGTAGTTACGTTTCCTCCAACAAATGTGCAATACCCGAATGTGGACTTCCTATCATCAGGACTGCCAACCCAATCTGCATCAGTATACGCTTCTATCCGGAGATGGCTATATGGAGAGAACAAGACTCCTTTCCCAGGAAATGACTTGAGGTAACGAAAAATTCTGTATGCTACTTCTAAGTAAGAGTGAGGATCATGCATGTATTGGTTGACAAGGCTTACAACAAATGTGATATCTGGCCGGGTATGTGAGGTAGATCAATCGGCCAACTAACCTCTGATAACTGTCCTTGTCCACCGGGTCACCTTCCTTACTCTTCAAATGAGTGTTGGGTTCAAGAGGGGTATCTACTGGTTTACACCCAAGCATCCCTGTTTCTTTCAATAAATCCAAGGTATATTTCCTTCGAGAGAGAGATATGCCCTTAGCTGAATAGGCAACCTCAATCCCTAAGAAGTACCTTAATCTACCCAAATCTTTGACTTCAAATTCGGTGCCCAAATAAGTCTTCAACTTTTGGATTTCCTGTGCATCACTGCCTGTGATAACTATGTCATCAACATAGACAATTAACATTGTCACTTGCTGTCCTATCTTCTTAACAAACAATGTATGATCAGCATTGCTCTACTTATACCCATGAGCAATCATAGCCTTATGGAACTGGCCAAACCAAGCCCTTGGTGATTGTTTCAGACCATATAGGGCCTTTTTCAGCTTACATACCTTTCCCTGAGTTTGTGAAGAAATAAAACCAGGAGGTATTTCCATGTAAACATGTTCTTCCAAGTCTCCATGCAAGAAGGCATTCTTCACATCAAGTTGCTGGAGTTCCCATCCTTGATTCACAGCACAAGAGATAATAACCCGTACAGTATTCATCTTTGCTACAGGAGCAAAGGTCTCTTGATAGTCAATTCCTTGGGTTTAAGTAAACCCTTTGGCAACAAGTCTTGCTTTGTACCTTTCCACTGAGCCATCAGCCTTGTACTTCACAACAAAGACCCATTTAAAACTAACAGGTTTTTTCCCTAGTAGAGGACTCACCAAATCTAAGGTCTGATTTTTCTCAAGGGCATGCATTTCTTCATTCATCGCATCCTTCCATTTCTGTTCGGCTATTGCCTCCTGCCAATTGTTAGGGATGGAAACAGTGGATAAAGAAGATACGAAGGCATGGAAAACAGGAGTTAGTGAGTTGTATGACACAAAGTTGGAAATAGGGTGCAATGTACAACTCCTCCTTGATTTTTGAATAGCAATGGGTAAATCAAGATTGGGATCAAGAGGCTTACTAGAAATTTAACTAGGAGCAAGACTTAGAGCAGGAACAGATGCCGATTGAGTAGAATCAGTGGTGGTGGTCTCTTTGTACAGACGGCCGTCCAGAGGAAAATCAATTCCCCAAGTGTACACATTTTTTCCCCCTTTGCCTGTTTTTGTTGTCCCACTTCTTCTTCTTAACTAGTAACTCCATCTTTGAATTCAACAGAAGCATCCTCTATAGTAGGTATCTCAATGTCTAGAGGAGCAATCAGCGGGACCTCTTCACCACTTATAATCTCCCCCTGCAGAGGTTCCGGCTATTTAAAGTAAGCCTCAGACTCCCGGAACACTACATCCATAGTGACAAACACTTTTTGGGTAGGAGGATGATAGCATTTATACCCCTTCTGGGTAGCAGAATAACCAAGAAATATGCATTGCAATCCCTTGGGATCAAACTTGCCATATACATGGTGATTCCTGGCAAACACGACACAACCAAAGACTTCGGGAGACAACAAAAGTTTGATGAATGATCCCATGGCTGTCCAAATATGACCTAAAGGCACCATCCATATACTCCTTCCCATTATCCGATTGGAGAATCTTGACCTTGGCATCGAACTGTGTCTCAACCATCTTATGAAATATAGTGAAACATGTGAAGACGTCACTTTTACTATGCATTAAATACACCCAAGTCATCCGGCTGAAACAATCAATGAAAGTGACAAACCATCGAAACCCAGAGCTAGAGACACAACGGACAGGGCCCCACACATCAGAATGTATCAAGCCAAAAGGACGCAAACTTCTATTATCAGAAATTGGAAAAATGCTTCTAGTTTGCTTTGCCAAAGTGCAAGCATCACAAAAAAAAATTATGTTTATTACATCGTTTCACTAAACTAGGAAATAAATCCGACAAAACACCAATCGGAGGATGGCCCAAACGACGATGCCAATTATTCAATTCAAAAAGTACAGAATCAAAATCAGAAGATGTAGGCTGAGACGTCAAAGCTGCCCGGGAACCGTCAAGCACGTACAGACCACCAACCACCTTACCACCTTACCACATGCAATCGTACTGTCCGTTGCCAAGTCCTAAAATAAACAATGGGTTGGAAAAAAATGTTACCTTGCAGTTTAAATCCTTAGTTATGCTACTAATGGAAAGCAAATTAGTAGTGAACTTCGAACATGTAACACAGATGAAAGGTTAAGAGAGGAAGAACACTGCACAGATCCCTTTCCCGAGATAGGAGAAAGAGACCCATCAGCAACACGACCCTTACTATGACCAGATAAAGGAAAATATGTGGAATAAAAAGAGGAAGTACCGGTCACATGGTTGGCTGCCCCTAAGTCAATTACCCAAGAATTGGGCATGACCGAGGTGCAATTCCCACCAAATGAAATACCTGTGGAAGAAGGTGTATTGGGATTAGTAGGCAGAGACAGAGCCGAGGCAGCCATGGAAGGAGATACAGATGCCGAAGAAGATGTGTCCAAACGATTCACCATATCCTGTAAAAAAAATTTTGCAAATACACCATAACCTGTGGAAGGGAAGGATCAGGCTGGTCCTCAGTAGTTGCCTGATGAGCATGGGTGCTATTGGGCCGATTGGAACCCACCCCTCCCACTCCTGCGAGGGTCTACAAGGCGACCATGAAGCTTCCAACATCGGTCCTTCGTATGCCATTCCTTCCCACAGTGATCGCATTTAATGGGAGGGCGATCACCAGATGGCCGATCAGTACTAGCAGACCGGAAAGAGTCCCCACAGGAAGATTGTGAACTAGAAATAAGAGCCGAGCATTCCTGAGTAACAAGGTGAACCATGGCTGTATGTCGACTGTCCTCAGCCGAGAGAATCGCATAGGCCTGTTCAAGAGTTGGGAGAGGTTCCCGATTCAAAATATTCGATCGGATATGATCAAACTCAATATTCAGGCAGACCAAGAAATCAAAGACGCGTAAACCAACCTCTCACTTTCGGTAGGCCGTGGCGTCAACATCAGTGGTTGCAGTGAAAGTGCCCAGAAAATCCAACTACTGCCACATCGTACACATGGTATTGTAATACTGAGAAAGTGTCAACTCCAGCTGTTTTGTAGAGTGGATTTTTTTATGGAGTTCATAGCATTGGGCAGCATTCCCAACCTGAGAATAAGTATCTTTGGCTGTCTTCCAAATTTTTGCAGCCGAATCAAGAAGGTATCGCCCAACAATTTCTTGGTCCATGGAATTAACCAGATATGACATGACCAAGAAATTAAGCTTCATCCAGTGATCCTATGCAGAACCAGCCTCGCTAGGCCTGACCGTAGTACCCGTGATGCAGCCAGACAAGCCACGAGAACCAATAGCAAACAAATAGGAGCGAGACCACATAAGATAATTGCTGCCATTTAACTTGATGGTATTCACCGGAAATGAAATAAAGTCACGTTGCGACAAACCATCAGAACTAGAAGAAGTAGAAGTGATCCCCAAAACGTCATGCATGTTGGCTGGGAAAAAAAATCGCAAAATCCAAAAACAAGGCCTCCAAAAATAAATTAGATCATAAGGAGGGAAAAAAAGGACCCTCGGTGGGAGTCAACACACCATCAAGGGTGGGGAAAAAATAACGGCAAGGGGAGAGAGCCTCTCGCGAGAAAAAATGGAAGGCGAGAGGCCAGCGGGGCTGGCGGTGGAGGCGGAAGGAGGTGGGGGGGCTTTGCGGGGGCTGGCGGTGGTGGCAGAAGGAGGCGGAGGGCCTGGCGGAAGGTGGAGGAGGGCTGGTGGTGGTGGTGGTGGTGGTGGTGGTGGTGGCGGAGGGCTGGCGGTGGTGGCTGTCCTTAGGGCAGAATCACGAAGGAGAAGAGAGAAAAAGGAAAAAATTTCAATTCCCATATTCCCGGAATATTTTTGGCTCTGATGCCATGTGGAATTCCGTGAATACTGGCTTAATCAATGTGACCATAGCCATGCTTTATTTATAATATGATAGAGAACATCTAGAATAGGTACAAGGACACAATTACCCCTAGGACAATTTTACCCTTGAACCCATATTACAACAATATCTTTGAAGTGTGGTGTCTTGATGAAGGAAAAGGTGAGGTCCATTAAAATCTGATCACTGATTTGTTTCAGAGATTAAATAAAAGACAAAGGAAAAGGTGGGGGGACACACAAGCGCGCACATGCACATAGAGAGTAATTTGAACAGAAGGTCACAGCTCCTCCTCCTCCTCCTCCTTATCTGAATCTTATCCAATTCTTCCATCCTGAAACCTGCATAGAGATCAAATTGAACATCCGAAAAGTTCCTAACCAGACCTGGGTCCCACTACCCATGATTATGAATTCTGATTTCTACCCTGGCTATTGCCTTTTCAGTTCTCCCCGCACACTTCTCATTCTTCTTGGAGTTCAACAGTTATAAATGGAGCAAGGCAGTGCAGGGACCCATTAAGAATAGGATACTAGGAACGAACATAAAGCAGGAATCAGAGAAAATAAACTTAACAGGTGTAGTCATACACTACAATCTGGTGGTGTGATCAATGTTTGAAATTTCAAGCAAAATCTGTTGAAATTGGCAAAAAAAAAATTTCTCTGGGGTCAAAATACAGCAAAATTTTGAGTTGAATCTGCCAAAATTGGCGAAATGTCTGTATCCCCAGGGACTGATATGTACACACACATGCACAGAAATATAGACAATTACATACATCAAGCTTGAACTCCCCTCCCCCCCCCCTCTTAGGGAGAAGGGTGCTGAGTTTGAGTGGATTTGAATAAACCTGCACATTTGCCACAGCTACTTACACACCACTTCCAGGTGAAGGGAGAAAGAAAACATTCGCAGCAGGGCTTTACATTCAAGAAGTGGTTAAATATCTCTTCTAACAAGATAAACTTACCCGCTCAGCCTGTATTTTGTCTTATGCCTGCCATAGCCAGCACATTGTTCGTCAGCACCAGAACCAACCAGAAGAATTTTGGCCTCAGACTTGTACTTAATGCGACGGTGATCCTCTTCATGGTTGCTCGAAATCCCTTCAACCAGCCACCCATCACCACTAGCTGCCAGCCATAATGCTATCCCAATGTTCAGATCCTATAACATAAAGAAGGAAAAGGGATCCAACTACTCAGGTAAAACTCAAAAGAAGCTGCAAATTAAAATAATAAACTCAGCTGCATGGAAACATAGTGGAACAATTTAAATTTTTACACCAGTGAGTGTTTTAAATTGTCAGTAAGTTAATTCACATATATATATGCTTACATATATAACAAATGATCGATTTTCTACCAAGGTTCAAGAACTCTGTTTCGGTACTGGTTTTGCCGAGCCAAAAAACTGAATTGGTGCATTTTTTTTCTTTTTGAACTCGAAGGCTGGTTTCGGTGGGTTTTAGACCTAGTTTGGGCCTGAAACTTGGTACTCAGCCTATTTTAGGCCACTTAAACATAATAGCACTATCAGATTTTGCAACAACAAAATCCAAATAGGAGTTTGACTTACTGGAAAACCAAGACAGACGTATTTATGCCAGAAACTAGGACAAGCACTTATTTATGCCTAATATCATTTAAAATATTATTCATAATAAAGAAAATGCCCCTCTATTTGAATCCAATAAAATTAATTACAATATCAAATTCCAAAAGGACAAAAAGTCAACCCCCAGTTCAAGAACAAAAACTGGATTTTCGGCGGTAGGTATAATTTTTCAACTTTTAAATTCTGGGGTTTTTCTCAAATCAAAAAATTCCATAGATCTTAATATATTAAAACATTGCTAAAAACCAAAAGTGCGGTTAAATATTCATTTGTTTTGATGTCTAAAAAAATATTTTCATTCAAAACGATTTTGACAACATTCGCGCACACCAAATTAGGTTTGACTGAAAGCTTTCCAATAAATCCAAGATTGCTTAAATCTAATTTATATTGAAGAAGTTATGTTTCGGTCAAACCTTAATTGGTGAGCGTGAATGCTGTCAAAATCGTTTTGAATGAAAAAAATATTTTTAGACATCAAAACAAATGAATATTTTACCACACTTGGTTTTTAGAAACGTTTCAACATATTAAGATTTATGGAATTTATATATTTAAGAAAAACCCTAGCATTTAAAAGTTGAAAATTGCACCTACCGCTGAAAATCCAGTTTTTGTTCTTGAATTTGGGGATTGACTTTTTATCCTTTTGGAATTTTATTTTTTAACTATTTTTATTGGATTCAAATAGGGGGTATTTGCTTATTTATGAATAATATCTTTAAGTAAAAACATTTACTTAAATGATATTAGGCATAAATAAGTGTTTGTCCTGCTTTCTAGCTTAAAATAGTGTTTGTATACCAAGGTTTGCATAATAAGTGTCTGTATACCAAGGTTTCTGTTGAAATCTGTTGAAATTGAATAATGGCTTATGAACAATGTGCCCACAGCCTCTTTATTTATAATCAGAGATCATTACAATAAAGGAAATAAAATCCTAGTCAAATCACATGTGCAACATGTGCATAATGAACTTGGACACTTTAATGTATCCGGGGCCGGGTCACGGATCAACGGGTAATCCGTGAACATTCAACACTCCCCCTCAAGTTGGTGCATACATGTCAAACATCCCCAACTTGCAAATAATAGAACAAAATAATTTACTACCAATTCCGTTAGTAAGAATATCAGTCACTTGATCACTAGACTGAACAAACGGAACACAGATGACCCCTTGCTCCAGCTTTTCCTTGATAAAGTGCCGATCAATCTCAACATGTTTGGTGCAATCATGTTGGACTGGATTATGGGCAATGCTGATTGGAGACTTGCTGTCGCAATAGAGTCTCATTGGAAGGTCAACTGACAATCCAAGATCTTGGAGAAGTCCTTTGAGCCAAAGAAGTTCGCAAATGCTTTGTGCCATGGCTCTAAACTCAGCTTCAACATTTGACTAAGCAACCACTGCCTGCTTCTTGCTTCTCCAAATAGTCAAATTTCCTCCAACATAGGTGCAATATCTAGAAGTGGACCTTCTATCATCAGGGCTGCCTGCCCAATCCGCATCAGTATAAGCTTCTACCCGGAGATGACTATGTGAGGAATATAGGACTCCTTTACCAGGAGAGGACTTTAGGTACCTTAGGATTCGGTATGCTGCCTCCAAGTGAGAAGAGTGAGGATCATGCATAAACTGGCTAACTATACTTACTGCAAATGCAATATCTGGTCGGGTATGAGATAAGTTGTTGAAAGATTTAAAATTAGGGAAAGGCATGGATGATCTCTTCACCCCAAGCCCCACTTTATTTATAAGAATGGTTGGAACATAAAACCATGTACACAAGCAATGTGGGACTAAACCCATATACAAAACATAAACATAAATAAGAGGAAAAAAGTCTAGAATACCCCCCACGGTATTCTGGCCCATATCTAACACTCCCCCTCAAGTTGGAGCATATATATCATGCATGCCCAACTTGACTAATATAGGATGAAACAGCTTGCTATTCAGCCCCTTAGTGAACACAGCCGCCAGCTGATCAGTAGACTTCACAAAGGGAACACAAATGAGGCCAGCTTCAAGCTTTTCCTTGATGAAATGTCTGCCAACCTCCACGTGTTTAGCGCGATCATGCTGGACAGGATTATGAGTAATGCTACTGGCAGCTTTATTGTCACAATAAAGCATTATTGGAAGATGGACAGCAACACCAATATCCGGTAATAATCCTCTAAATCATAGAAGTTCACAAATGCCTTGGGCCATCGCACGAAACTTGGCTTCAGCACTGGACCTTGCCACAACATTCTGCTTTTTGCTACGCCATGTGACAAGGTTTCCACCCACAAACGAACAATAGCTAGAGATAGATTTTCTGTCAGAAGAACCAGCCCAATCGGCATCAGTATAAACTTCAACCTTGAGGTGACCATTGGGAGATAAGAGAATTCCCTTTCCTAGAGCAGACTTCAAATACCTCAAAATACGACGGACTGCATCCATATGAGAGGAATAGGAATCATGCATGAACTAGCTCACCATACTTACAGCAACTGCTATGTCAGGTCTGGTGTGAGAAAGATAGATTAGTTTGCCCACTAACCGCTGATAACCACCCTTGTCAACAGGTTCACCCTCTTTCTCCCTAAGTTTTGTAGTAGCATCCAGAGGAGTATCTGAAGGATGACAATCTAGCAGCCCTGTCTCAATTAGTAGATCAAGGACATATTTTCGTTGAGAAAGAAAGATGCCCTTTGAAGAGCGAGCAACTTCTATCCCTAGAAAATATTTTAGAGAGCCTAGATCTTTGACCTCAAACTCCCGGCCAAGGAGAAGCTTCAAATCCCTGATAGCAGCATCATCATTACCAGTCACCACGATATCATCCACATAGACTATGAGTAGAGTAACCTTGTCACCAACTCATCTGATGAACAAGGTGTGATCAGCATTGCTCTGCTTATAACGTGCTGAAATCATAGCCTTATGAAATCTGCCGAACCAGGCCCTAGGTGACTGCTTCAACCCATAGAGAGCACGTTTCAACTTACAGACTTTACCCCTAGTCCTGTCATCAGAGAAGCCTGGTGGAATGTCCATATATACCTCCTCCTCAAGCTCCCCATGGAGGAAGGCATTCTTTACATCTAACTGTTGAAGATCCCACCCAAGATTTGCAACACAAGATAATAACACCCTGATAGTGTTGAGCTTTGCCACTGGTGCAAAGGTCTCCTGGTAGTCAACTCCATAAGTCTGAGTGAACCCCTTTGCAACCAGACGTGCCTTATACCGATCCACTGAACCATCATCCTTCTGTTTGACCACGAAGACCCATTTACATCCTATTGGTTTTTCCCCTGGAGGAAGAGCCACAAGATCCCACATGTTATTTTTATGTAGTGCTCTCATTTCTTCCAACATTGCAGCCTTCCACTTTCCATCTGTATATGCTTCCTGCCAATTTTTGGGAATAGAGACAGAAGAAAGAGAGGATACAAAAGCACAGAAAGAAGGAGAAAGAGAACTATACGAAACAAAGCGAGATATGGGATGTAAAGTGCAAGTCCTAGTACCTTTGCAATGAGCAATAGGTAGGTCGGAAGGAGAGGGATTACCAGGAGATGAAGGATCCGGGTCTGGACCCGGCAATTGGATGGGTACTGGTGCTACAGTGGTTTGCAGCTGCCCTCTGTTGGATCTGCCCCTTATATAGGTGATGATGTTGGAGTTGTCAAGTCTCTTCTGAAATTCACCAATAGTCCTCTGGACTGGAGTCAGCTCCTCTTGAATAGGAACATTAACAACACTATTTTCTATGGTCTCCCCCTGTAAAGGATTCCCATCAGGTGAGGGAGGAACAGCCAGAGGAAGTTGGACATCCAAAGTAGGCTGGGCAGCAACCGTGGGTGGTGGTAAAGTAGGCTGAGCAGCAGCCGTGGGTGGTGATAAAGTAGGCTGGACAGCAGCCTGAGGAACCTCTGGTAGAGGAATCTCAAAAGGCACATCTTCACTAGAACTCTCCCCCTGAAGAGGTGGTGAAGAATAGTAAGAAAGGGACTCATGGAAAATAACATCCATGCTAACCATGGTACGGCGGGAAGGGGGATGGTAACACTTGTAACCTTCTGGGTAGGAGAATAACCCAAGAAAATACAACAAAGTCCCCGAGGTTCAAGTTTGCCAGGAGATCTAGTATCCCTAGCATAACACACACAACCAAACACCTTGGGGGGCACAATAAAGGAGGAATTTCCTATTAAAACATCAGAGGGGCTACGAGAGTCAAGAACCCTAGAAGGCAGCCGATTAATGAGATAGGCTGCAGTGAGTACCGCATCCCCCCCAATATTGAGATGGGACATTCCTCTCAAACATCAAAGCCCTGGCCATCTCTAACAAGTGGCGATTCTTGCGTTCTACCACACCATTCCGGGCAGGGGTATCAACACAACTAGTTTGATGAAGTATGCCATGGTCAGCCAAATATTTTTGAAATTGGGACTCTATATACTCAGTTCCATTATCACTTCTCAAGACTTTGAGAGTAGCCTGGAACTGAGTTTGTATCATTTTATGAAAATGCTGCAAACATGAAAAAACTAGATTTTTTGTGTGCAAAAGACACCCATTTATGCCGAGAATGACAATCAATGAAAGAGACAAACCAACGATGGCCAGAAATAGAAGGTTTACGACCAGGGCCCCAAACATCAGAATGCACCAAATTAAAACAAAAACAACTCCTTTTATTTGAAATAGGATAATTTGAACATGTATATTTGGTCAGAACACAAGCCTCACAAAAAAAGTCATCCTTAGTACGAAGGGTGACCAAACTAGGAAATAAATGAGCTAAAATCCCTAAAGGGGGGGTGACCTAACCTAGAGTGCCACTGGTAGAGTTCAGAAGAGACCATGGAGTTCTGGTGTGGTGGAGAATGTAATGGTGGTGGAGAGAAGCGACCGTCATCAAGCAGATACAGCCCACCGTGCACTTTACCCAATCCAATTGTCTTCCCAGACTCCAGATCCTGAAACACACAATGAGAAGGAAAGAAAGTGACTTTGCAATTAAGATCATGAGTAATACTAATAATGGAAAGAAGGTTAGTAGTGAAGTTAGGAATGTGCAAAACAGAAGACAAGGGAAGAGAGGAAGTGCAGTTGATGATCCCCTTCCAGAGATGGAAGAAAGAGAACCATCAGCCACCTTGACCTTGTCTTTCCCAGAAGTGGGAGAGTATTTATGAAACAAACTAAAGGAACTGGTCATATGATCTGTAGCTCCAGAATCTATGATCCAAGGATGGGAAGCTACAGAAGCACAATGACCCCCAAATGCAATACCTGACCGGGCAAAGTGTGAACCTGAAGGAGCAGGGGAATTGGCAGTAGCTGATGTAGTAGAGGCCGCAACAGCGGAAGACCTTCGCATACGTAGGAGTGCCTGTAGATCATCTTGGGATAGACCAGTGTCAGTGGCAGGGGCTACAGTAACAGTCTCAGTCTGATGGACCTTGGTTTTGGTCTTAGTCTTGGTCTTGGTAGCCCGTTTAGCTTCAAAATCAGCTGGTTTCCCATGAAGTTTCCAACACTTCTCTTTGGTGTGATAGGGTTTGTAACAGTGCTCACAAATAACAGTCCCTGTAGTAGAATCGCCAAGAGAAGCAATGCCACTAGGGGCAGGAGTGGCAGGGGCAGCAGCCTTGAGAGCTGATCTGTTAGTAATAGGAGGGTGCAATATGGCAGCCCTACAGTTCTCCTCAGAAGACACCAATGCATAAGATTGTTCAAGTGTGGGAAAAGGCTTATGACCCAACACCTGAACACAGATCTAATCATACTCCACATTGAGGCCAGCCAAAAAGTCAGACTCTGATCTTGTCCACGTGCTTCTTATAGGAAGCAATATCAGCCATTGTAGTAGGGTGAAAATTAGAGAAATGGTTCAACTGTTGCCATAGACTGCGGAGCGTAGCATAGTACTTCGAAACTGAAAAATCTCCCTGAGAGGTGTGAAGGACCTTCTTCCGGAGTTCATATACCTAGGCATCATTGCCAAGCTGCCCATATGTTTCCTTGCACGCAGCCCAAATCTGGGAGGCAGTGTCCAGAAGAAGGAAGTTATGCTGTAAATCTAAAGTCATAGAGCCTATCAGGTAAGACATGAGAACACCATTATTAGCAAGCCACTTTTCCTGAGCAGGCCCTGTTTCAGTGGGCATAACATTAGTGCCATTAATATGGCTGGTGAAACCACGGCCAGCAATAGCAAAGGAGGCAGATCTGGACCATAGGAGATAATTTGAGCCATCCAATTTAATAGGGTTGGGTGGAAAACTGTGGTAGTCTGTCTTGCTGTGGCCATCATGATCCGAGGTGGCTGTAGAATTGGAAGAATCCCCCATACTGGCGACAGAGAAGTCCAATAAGTCCTCCAAGTTACAAGCTAAAATATGTAGAAGAAGCCCCTTATATTGAGACTAAATAAGTCTCCAAAAACCAGAACCAGCAACCAAGTGAAAACCCCTAATCGATTCTGTCAGGGTTATGAAGAAACCCTAAATGGCTGAAATCGATGAAGGAAACAAGGGGCCAAAAAACTGCAGTGAATGGACTGAAACTGAAGTCGATGGAGCCTATATAATTGAGGAAAAACACCTGCAAAAAATCAGATCCAAAGAAGCAGCAGCAGCCCTAAGGCCGATAGGTGTCAGGGTTTTGAAAAAACCCTGTAATGATGAAGGATCGATCTCCAGGAGGCCTTCAAAAACTGAGCTGATGAAGCCCAAATTGCTGTCTAGTGGTGCCTTAGAAGTGGAGAAGCAGCCTGCAGAAATTCAGGTTCAATAGGCAGCAGTAACCCTAAGATCGATAATTGTCAGGGTTTTGAAAAAAACCCTGTAATGGTGAAATCGATCTTAAGGAAGTCTTCAACTCTGTGGGATAAGAACTGAACCAGCAAAAATATCCTGCAGCAGGTAGTGGTCTTCAAAGATAGGTGGTGATGCCTTTGTTGTAGAAGCAATCTCCAAAAAAAGAGGGAAGAACCAATATCGCAGGCACGTCTGGCTTGTTCCTATCGATCAGCAGAATCATGGAGCATAATTGAGGTAATGGGGGCAGCAACTGGATCGCATGATTACCTCATCAGTGCTGCCCTATATGGGATAGAGAACAAGGGAGAAAGAGAGAAAAAGAGAGGGGGAAGAAACCGAGAGAAAGAGAAAAGAAGAAGATCGAGAGAGAGGGAGAAAAAAACTGACATCGAAGGATGTCGGTCCCTAATTCGAAATCCGCTCTGATACCATGTTGAGAGATTTAAAATTAGGGAAAGGATTGGATGATCTCTTCACCCCAAGCCCCACTTTATTTATAAGAATGGTTGGAACATAAAACCATGTACACAAGCAATGTGGGACTAAACCCATATACAAAACATAAACATAAATAAAAGGAAAAAAGTCCAGAATACCCCCCACGGTATTCTGGCCCATATCCAACACAAGTATATCAATCTCCCAACCAACCTCTGATAACTGCCCTTATCAATAGGGTCACCATCCTTACTCTTCAAGTGTGTGTTAGGTTCCAGAGGTGTATCGGCAGGTTTACACCCAAGCATCCCAATGTCCTTCAATAAATCGAGAGTATACTTTCTCTGAGAAAGAGATATACCTTTAGCAGAGTAGGCAACCTCTATTCCCAAGAAATACCGCAACCTGCCCAGGTCCTTGACCTCAAACTCGGTAATCAAATAGGTCTTCAACCGCTGAATTTTTTGTTTATCACTTCCGGTGATCACTATATCATCTACATAGACAATCAAAATAGTGATATGCTATCCCACCCTATTAACAAATAGCGTGTGGTCAGCATTGCTTTGCTAATATCCATTAGCAACCATAGCTCTATGGAAACGACCGAATCAGGCCCGGGGAGACCGTTTTAAGCCATACAAGGCTTTCTTCAATTTGCACACCTTTCCTTGAGTGTTTGGTGAGGCACAACCCGAAGGTATCTCCATGTAGACATCTTCTTCCATGTTCCAACTCTCCATGTAACAAGGCATTTTTCACATCAAGTTGTTGAAGATCCCAACATTGATTCACAGCACAGGAAATGATGACTTTCACTGTATTCATCTTTGCCACAGGAGCAAAGGTTTCTTGATAATCGATTCCTTGGGTTTGAGTGAACCCTTTGGCAACCAACCTTGCTTTATACCTTTCAACTGAACCATCATCAGATTTATGATAAATCTGATGGTTCAATTGAAAGGTATATGCTTCACAACAAATACCCATTTACAGCCAACGGGTCTCTTTCCTGATGGAGGAATTACCAAATCCCAAGTCTGATTTTTCTCTAAGGTACGCATTTCTTCATGCATCGCATCCTTCCATTTTTGCTCTGCTATTGCTTCCTGCCAATTGTTAAGAATAATAACAAAGGATAATGAAGACACAAAGGTATGGAAAGAAGGAGTAAAGGAGTTGTAAGATACAAAATTAGAAATTGGATGTTGAGTACAACTCCGCTTCGGCTTTCGAACAGCAATAGGTAAATCCAGACTGGGATCATAAGGAGGCTTACCAGGAGAATAAGTGGGAGAACTGGGAAAAGGTGCTGATTGAGTAGGTAGTGTGGTAGTGGTCTCTTTGTACAATGGTCCATGAGGAGGAAAAAACGTCCCCTGAGAATAATTCTTCAAATCTTTCTCCCCCTGAACTGGTTGCTGCTCAATCTGTCCCATTTTTTGTTCTTGACTTGTAATCCCATCCTCCAATTCCACAAAAGAATCCTCTATAACAAGTACATGAATATCCAAAGGAACAATCAGTGGGACCTCTAAATCTGCACTTATGATCTCCCCCTGCAGAAGTTCCGGTCATGAAAAGTAGGCCTCAGATTCAGGAAACACAACATCCACGGTAACAAATATTTTTTTGGTTGGAGGATGGCAGCATTTGTACCCTTTTGAGTAGCCAAGTAGCCAAGAAAAATGCACCAAAGTCCCTTTGGGTCGAACTTGCCATGAACAGGGTTTCGGGCAAACACCACACAACCAAAAAATTTTGGTGGTACAACAAAAGTCAAGGAGCCCAATAAAGCATCCAACGGGCAGCGTCCTCCTAAGACTCTTGAGGGAAGCCGATTAATAAGATAAGTCGTTGTGAGGACCGCATCACCCCAGAAACGAGGGGGAACAGCCATATCAAACATCAGAGATCGAGCCATCTCGAGTAAATGCCTGTTCTTGCGTTCAGCGACCCCATTCTAAGCAGGTGTATCCACACAAGAGGTCTGATGGATAATCCCATGAGTTTCCAAGTATAACCGAAAGGCACCATCCATGTATTCTTTGCCATTGTCAGACCGAAGAATTCTTATCTTGGCATCAAACTGGGTCTGAACCATCTTATGAAATAGGGTAAAACAGCGGAAAACATTACTCTTACTGTGCATCAAGTAGACCTAAGTGGTCCGACTACAACAATCAATGAAGGTGACAAATCACCGAAAGCCAGAAGTAGAAACACACCGAGCAGGGCCCCAAACGTCAAAATGAATCAAATTAAAAGGTGATAAACTTTTACTATCAGAAATAGGATAAACCGTTCGAGTTTGCTTGCCTAAAATGCAAGCATCACAAGAAAGATTAAATTTATTACATCGTTTAACCAAACTGGGAAAAAGATCAGATAAAACCCTTTATAGGGGGATGGCCCAAATGTTTATGCCGATTATTCAACTCCAAAATTGCCAAATCCGATTCAGTAAAGGAAGACTGAGATGTCAAGGCTGTCGGTGCACCATCAAGTACATAAAGACCACCAACCACTTTACCACATGCAATCATACGACCCGTCTCCAAGTCCTGAAACAAGCAATGGTTGGGAATTTCCCGAGATAGAAGAAAGAGATTCGCCAGCAACATGGACTTTAGTATGACCAGATAAAGGAAAATGCTTGAAAAAAAGAGATGAAGAACCTGTCATATGGTCGGTTGCTCCAGAGTCAATCACCCAACAATCAGGACTGACAGAGGAACAGTTCCCACCAAATGAAATACCTGGAGAAGGAGTGGTAGGAGTAGTAGAAGGCACAGAAACAGCAGAGGCAGCCAATGAAGAGGATGTAGATGCCGAAGAAGACGTGTCCAAACGAGTCACCATGTCCCTGAGATGATTGAGTTCAGCCATAACTTGAGAAAGAGACTACGCAGGTTCCTCTTCAATGGATGCCTGCTTTGCACGTGTGCCAGTGGACCGATCGGAACCACCCCTGTCCCACCCCCGAGTATCTGCAGGGCGACCATGTAGCTTCCAACAACGATCATTTGTGTGCCACTCCTTTCCACAATGATCACATTTAATAGAAGGACGACCCCCAGATGGCCGATCACTAGGAACAGAACGGGAAATATTGCCACAGGCAGAAGACTGTGAACCAGAAATAAGAGCCGATTGTTCCTGAGGGACAGGATTAACCATGGCTATACGTCGACTATCCTCGGCAGAAAGAATTGCATATGCCTGGTCAAGAGTAGGTAGAGGATCACGATTCAGAATATTAGATCGGATCGGATCAAATTCAATATTGAGCCCGGCCAAAAAATAAAAACACGAAGACCGTCTTCCCATTTTCTGTAAGCCATTGCATCAGCAGCACTAGTTACAGTAAAGGTGCCCAAAAAATCCAACTGTTGCCACAGAGTACACATAGTGTTATAATATTGTGAAAGGGACAACTCTAACTGCTTGGTAGAGTGAATCTTTTGACGAAGTTCATAGGACTGAGCGGCATTCCCAGCTTGAGAATACGTGTCCTTGGCTGTTTTCCATATCTTAGCCGCCGAATCGAGAAGAAGATAATGTCCGGTAATCTCTTGCTCCATGGAATTCACCAAATAGGACATAATCAGAAAATTAAAATTCTCCCACCGATCTTGGGCAGAACCAGTTTCAGCAGGCCTAACAAAGGTTCCAGTGATGTAGCCAGAGAGACCACGGGAAACGATTGCAAACAAGCATGAACGAGACCACAGGAGGTAATTGGCCCCATTTAACTTTATAGGACTGGCTGGAAAAGGAACAAAGTCACCTTGCGATGTGCCGTCAGGGCCAGAGGAAGCAGACGTAACATCAGAGTTGTCAAGCATGGTGACTGGTCAGAAAAAAATAATAATGGAAAAAAAAATCGCAGATTTGTTTACTGCATAGGGGGAAAAAGAGCCCTTGGTGCGAGACAACTCACCACCAAAGGAGGGTCTAAAAGGATCGCAAGGAGGCAGGAAGTCCTCTTCCAAGAAAAAGAGAGAGAGAGAGAGAGCCGCGGGAGGCTGGCGGTGGTGTGAAAAAAGTGAGGAAAGGCTGCCGGAGGGCTGGCGGGAGGCTGGCGGTGGTGTGGAGTGCTGGCGGAAGACCGGCGAAGGTGCTGCTGGAGGTGGTGCTGCTGCTAGGGTGACTTCACGATGGAGAGAAGAGAGAAAAAAACAAAAAAGGAAAAAAAAATTTAGATCCCATATTCTCGGATTGGCTCTGATGCCATGTTGAAATCCTTGAATAATGGCTTATGAATAATGTGCCCACAGCCTCTTTATTTATAATCAAAGATCATTACAATAAAGGAAATAAAATCCTAGTCAAATCACATGTGCAACATGTGCATAATGAACCTGGACACTTTAATGTATCCGGATCCGGATCACGGATCAACGGGTAATCCGTGAACATTCAACACCCACCGAGATCTTGGCCGAGACACTATATTTCTCCATTTTGCCTTCAATCTAGTCTCGGTTTTTTCAAAAACCGAGATATTACCGAGATCTTGGCGAAATCTCGGCGAGTTCTTGAACTATGTTTTCTCCAAGTACTCTTTTTCACATATTTTACCTTTCTCTCTGATGGATTTTGATACATATTTTATTCAGTCCACAATAGCGGTAAAATATATTAGGGCAAACATTTGTTAAATAATTTATAAAGTCTCAGACGAAAATAAATTGCAAACCATGTAGGTATTCGCTGGACTTATGAGTGACATGACACACTTGATTTCTGAGCTCAAATCTGATAAATCTGCATCAATCTCCACAAGGTTCCACCTGTATTCTCAAAAAGGTATTGGATCCTCAGAACATAACCATGTGTCAAATCTCAAAACACTGTCAGAGACTAGCCTGAAAAAACTGATAGATCGACACATTAATAGAGCTTATTTCATATATTACGACATATTTTGATATTTTTATAATTCAAAAAAGTAAATTAGATGAAGCATATAAAAATCACATTCTAAAAGAACATATATAAATAGATGAATCATACAAAAATTGGATAAATTGTATGCCAATAATGTTGGTGGACATGTGTCCATCAAAGTGGGCCCACCAGCTTATCTAGGTATGGATATGAGAGTTTGAATTTTATATTAAAACTCCCATGTCCTATGTTGAAGGGAATTGATCTCCAACCACTTAAAGTGGTTATTTGAACCTAAACGGGTTATGGGAAGAGGGGAGTTGAAGCAGTTTGGGAAACTGCCACCTCCCCCTAATTGTTGAGATTAATATTGCCTGTATGGGTAATTAAATCTTGCGCTCCATCTACCTCTCGGATTTTGACAAGAAAAAGCTCCCTCTCTCTCTGGTCTTCTTCTCCACTCTAGCTTGGAGGAAGAAGAGAAGTTGACTGTCTCTCTGTGGGAATGAACAGAAAACCAACATGCTGTCGTGAAGGTAAAACTATCCGCAGAAGGGCTAGTCCACGTGGAGGCCTTGTGATAGAGAGGTTGAAGATAACCGTCTTCACCCTCCATTAATTGTTTTTTGAATGCCCAGCCCTACCGGTAAGACGATCCAAATCATTTCCACCTTTCAAATAAAAGTTGAATAAAAGATGTCTGATACAAAGACTTTCGTCTATAGACAAAGCTGTTGGCCTAAAACATAATTAGAAGTCAACATCCAAATTTTAGAAATCCTGACCTCAGGAAAACTATCATTTCTAGCAACCTATGCTAAAAGCAGGTGAATTCATTATATTATAGATGAGCAGGTGGCTGATTGGTTGACAAGCACGAAGGCTTCTTTAGAAGGGTTTCATTTTGCCTTCAAGCATAAGTTTAGACCTATACTAAGAACCTCTTCTGCAATAATAAACAAACTTGGTTAGAAAATAACCTTGTCCGAGACCTCTAGATGTTGTCCGTCAATCCACACATTTCCCCGTTCAAAAAACATCTTGGTAAATCAGTAATTGTTTAAGCGGCATGATAGTAAATGCATTACATTCTAAAGTATTAGGATGCCATATTAGCTCAATTTAATATGAACCCAATAGCTGTATTAACTTAAGGACGATGCAGCTCCATGGATATTCTGGAATGGAAAGGACAATTCAGATGAAAACATCCATTACCAGGATTCTTAATCTAAAATAGCATCAGCCATGGCACAATTAAGTGCATGGCCCACTCAGATATGCAAATTATTCCATGATAAAAACTTCAAGTACCTTCTCAGAGGAGCATTTCTTTGAAGTTCCTTTAGTCCTGCTCTTGCAGATATTCTATCTGGAGCAGACTGGCCATCAAAACTTACATTAAGCAGATCAATTTTATCTGCAAAAAAATAAAAAATGAGAACTTGATTGGTTAGCAATCTCAGCAAAGAACTTAACACAAATTGAACCAGAATTAAAAGAAAATAAAACTAGAGGGGGGCCTTGGTGCAACGGTAAGGTTGCTGAGTTGCTCCACTGGGTTCGAGTCTAGAAACAGACTCTCTGTGAAAGCAGGGGTACGTACATTATGATTCTCCCCAGGCCCCACAGTGGCAGGAGCCTCGTGCACTGGGTACACCCTTTTTAAAACTAGAAAGTCCTAGGCATCGTTCCTGCATCCTTATGCTTCTGCCCAACATACATCCAAATAACAGGAGCTGGTATTCTGTATCTTCTAATAGTTTGGTGTCTGCCCTTAAGGAGTATTGGAAATTGAAAAACAAAGCTGCAGTGAAATTCAATTGAATATACACATGTCATGGTGTAAATTCCATGACATGCTGTACATCCTTAAAGGATGCATCTTTTTTGTATATCCTTTTTATATCCCTCTTAAGGACCTATCCAAATAAAGGATGCATCCTTTGTGTATATCCTTTCTCGTACCCTGCTTGTCTCACTACTTTGTATCCACACTTTGAATTCTTGCATAGCATAATATCCCACAGTGCGTTTTAGCTCCTTGTAAGAATTAGTAGGATAAAGAGAACAATAGAATTGTCTACTACTGAATTACCATATTCCATATATGGTAATGTGCAGTAGGAAGAAAAAGTTGAGATTTAGGTTAGGAAAGCAAGTAGAAGAAGGGGAAGAAGTTGAAGGAGGAAGAAGAGAAGAGGAGGAGGAGACAAGAAAAAGGAGAAGAGAATATTTGGGTTGTAATTATTGTGTGTGAGATGATTCTCTCCACACCTATATCACTCCACTAACAACACTAAACATATTACATCCAACCCCCCCCCCCCAGGGAGGAAAAAGGTAAAAAGATAAAAAAAAAAAAGGAGAAATTACAATATAAGGGAACTAGATAAAGTCCAGTTCCTAAAGTACCCCTAGAACATAAATTCTAGTAACTTTAACACTCCCCCTCAAGCTGGAGAATAAATGTCATGCATTCGCAGCTTGCATAGGAGAATACCAAACTGAAGAGAGGCAAGTGTCTTGGTGAACATGTCTGTCAACTGATCACCAGTCTTCACAGAAGGAGTACAAATGCAGTCAGAGTCTATCTTCTCCTTGATGAAGTGTTAATCAACTTCAATGTGCTTGGTTCTGTCATGTTGCACTGGATTGTGTGCAATACTGATGGCAGCCTTGTTGTCACAGTAGAGTCTCATAGGGCCTTCAGTGTCCAACCCCAGTTTCTGAACTAGTCTTTTCAACCATATGAGTTCACATACTCCATGAGTCATAGCTCTAAATTCTACCTCTGCACTGGATCTGGCTACAACAGGCTGTTTTTTGCTTCTCCACGTAACTAAATAACCTCCCACAAAGGTAAAATAGTTGGATGTAGATCTCTTGTCTGTAATGGATCCAGCCCAATCGGCATCAGTAAAACCTTCCACTCTCAAATAATCATGTTTGGCATACAACAATCCTTTCCCTGGAGAGGACTTCAAATATCTGAGAATGCGGTACACAATATCTAAGTGGCCACTCTTGAGGGCATGCATAAATTGACTCGCCACCCCCACTGCATAAGAAATATCTGGGCGTGTCATAGAAAGATAGATAAGCTTCCCAATGAGCCTCTGGTACTTTCCCGCATCAACAAGGGAGGGACCACAATCTTCTCCTAGTTTGTGGTTCTGCTCAATAGGAGAGTTTGCTGGTTCGCAACCTAACATCCATGTCTCTGTCAATAAATCAAGAATAAAATTCCATAGACAAATGTTGATTCCTTTCTTGGACCTTGATACTTCAATTCCTAAAAGTGTACTTCAAGGGACCCAAATCTTTGATTTCAAATTGTTGAGCCAAGTAGATCTTCAGTTTATCTATCTCAATTGTATCATCTCCAGTGACCACAATATCATCAACATAAACGATAAGGGTTGTGATGGTACCATTGCCCCGCTTGGTAAAGAGAGTGTGGTCAGCTTGGCTCTGGGAATATCCATTCTTCAAAATGGCCTACCGGAAGCTCTCAAACCATGCCTTTGGTGACTATTTGAGACCATACAGTACCTTCTTGAGAAGACACACTTTCCCTTCAACTGAGGGTATATTGAAACCTAGCGGAGTTTGCATGTACGCCTCCTCTTCCAAGTCACCATGAAGCAACGCATTATTGACATCTAACTGATATAAAGGCCAATCTTTACTGGCAGCCAATGATAAAAGAACTCTTATAGAGTTATGCTTGGCCACAGGAGCAAATGTCTCCTGATAGTCAATTCCATAGACTTGATTGTACCCCTTGGCCACCAACCTTGCTTTGTATCTCTCAACAGTGCCATCAGATTTATACTTGATTGTGTAGACCCATCTCCATCCAACTTGGACATGTCCTCTGGGAAGATCCACCAATTGCCAAGTACCATTCTTCTCAAGGGTCATCATCTCCTTAAACATAGCTTGTCTCCACTTTGGGTCAGACATAGCATCAGTAACATTCTTGGGAATAGAAACAGTAGAGAGAGCAGCAATAAAGGCAAGATCTGTAGGAGAAAGAGCATCATAGCAAACAAACTAGGTTATAGGATTAGTGCAACCTCTTTTCCCTTTTCTAATAGCAATAGGAAGGTCTAAATCAGATGGAGGAGAAGGGATATCACCTAATTAAGGAGAATGAATCTCAAGATGTGGATTTGGATCCAAAGAGGACTCTTGATAGGTCTTATTTCCTTTACTCTACAAGCTTTCACCTTTTTTGTACTTAATGTGGTAATCCTTCTCCTTCTCATTACCAGAACCACTTGCAACAACCAATTTTGTATTGTCACCTGATTGATCATCAGTATCGACCACATACACAGTCCTGTGTTTTCCAATGTCAAGCATAAAAGGAGAGATAGGGAGAGGAGAATGAAGGACATCAGCAACCTGTTTCCTTTCACAATTGATGCTGAGAAGGGGCAAAGAAAAGGACAGATTCAAGAAAGGTGACATATTTGGAGGGAAGACACCGACGAGAAGAAGGACGATAGCACTTGTAACCTTTGGAAGTAGAAGAATACCCAAGAAAGAGACACTTGAGGGCCTTGGGATCAAGTTTAGTGCGATGGGATTTGTTAACATGCATATAATAAACACAGCCACTGACTTTGGGAGGCAGAGAGAAAGCATAAACCTTTGGAGATAAGGTTTCTAAAGGAGATTTGGAACCAAGGAGTTTGGTAGGCATGCGATTTATGAGAAAAGAAGCAGTGAGAAGAGCTTCAGACCAGAAGGTCTTAGGAACATGCATGCCAAAGAGAAGACTCTGAGTGAACTCCAATAAATGGCGGTTTTTCCTCTCAGTTACCCCCATTTTGTTGGGGTGTGTCAACACACGCTAGCTGATGGATAATGCCATTGTCAGTAAAAAAGGTTTGGAGGCCACCAAATATATACTCCCCCCCCCCCCCCTTTATCAGAACGAACAATTTTGATTCGAGTATCAAACTGAGTAAGAATCATCTGATAAAAGTTCTTAAATGCATCAAAGACATCACTTTTATGCTTCAAAAGAACAGTCCAAGTAGCACGAGAAAAATCATCAACAAGTGAAACAAAGTAACGATAACCAAATAAAGAGGTAGGAGGGGAAGATCCCCAAACATCAGTATGCACAATATGAAAAGGAGAAGCAAATCTATTCCCATGATATGGATAAGATGAACGATAGTGTTTGGCAAACATACATGGTTCACATTGAAAAAACATGAGAAGAAGCAATAGAAGAAAATAAGTGAGGTAATAGTTTCCTTATTACAACAAAAGATGGATGGCCAAGGTGACGATGCCATAACATAACAGAATCCACAGAACTACTATCAGTACGTCCACACACATAAGACTGAACTGTGAGCAAAAAAGGTAAAGGTCATGCTCCTCACGACCACTGCCAATAATCCTCTTCGTCACCAAATCCTGAAAAAGACAGTAAGAGGGAAAAAAAGTGACACAAAAGTTCAGAGATTTAGTCAAATGACTCACAAATAAAAGGTTACAGGTAAGGTTAGGCACATGAAGGAGTAGTGAGAGAAATGGAAGGTGTAATAGGGATGCCTTACCGAGAGGAGAAGAAGCATCTCCTACCCTAACCTTGTCCTTACGAACAAATGGTATAGGAATCATTATAATGGGACGTAAGGAAGAATCATGACCCATGGAGACCTATACTAGCGCCCTAACCATAGTTGTCATGGCGTCGCCATGGCGTCTCCTGGAAGTGGCAAATGGTGTAGGAATCATTATATGCTTAGGCGACGCGGCGCGCCATGGCGCCATACCACGATATGTTGGCATATCGGTCGATATTTTGACGTTAATCTATATTTTCAATTTTCATACTTTCATATCTAATGGATTTAGTTACACTTTCTAATTAAACCATAGGGCATAGTATACTAGTAGTAGTGTAGTACACTTTCATGTTGATTTTGATGTTTAGGACATATATTTACTACTAAATGACATTAAAAATCGCGAGGATGAAGAGTAGCGCGAGCCTGCCGCATGGTTGGTGTAGAAGATGTGCTCGGTGTGACATGACCCTGCGAAACACGTGCATCGGCCAAGGTGAGAGTCATCCTGTGTAGCATCTGCCTCAATCATCATTGAGTGTGCTCGAGCTCCCCCTCTACGACCACCACGATTACCACCTCGTGTACCAAGAGGACGACCATGAAGAATCCAACACCGATCCTTTGTCCAGATCACCCACAATGATCACATTTAAACCTGTCTCAGCTACCCCCACTAGCACCACCTATCTCGGCTGCTCTGTCTCCCCCATGGTTAGGCCCCTGGCCTCTACCACCTCCACGGGTGTCTGGGAAGGAACTAGAATTGAGAGATGATGTTGGTGTTGGTTCCATAGCAACACGCCGAGTCTCCTCACTCTGTAAGTAGCTACAAACCTCATTAAGAGATGGAAGAGGAGACCGGCCTAAAATCTAGACCCTGATTGGATAATAGTCAGGATTCAGGCCACCAAGTAAAGTGAAGACACGCTCCTTTTCAAGAGTACGATAGACCTTTGCATCATCCTCTGGGTTGGACAATTGAAGATCCCTGTAGTGGTCATACTCCTCCAAAAGACTACTGTAAGCATTAGTACTCAAAAATGGTCCTATCACCCTTCCTCATTGAGTTAATTTTTTGGTGAAGCTGATAAACCTTGGCGGAGTCACCCACTCTATCAAATGTCTGGGAGACACTATCCCAAATTGCCTTGGGAGTTTCTTTTCGCATAAACCCTCTTCTAATTTTGGGCTTCATGGAGAAGATTAGCCATGCCATAACAGTAGCGTTTTCGGTCTCCCATTTCTCATAGGTAGGAGAACCAGCTGTTGGGGCTGTAATCGTACATGTAATGTACCCAAGCTTCCCTTTGCTCCTAAGGGAAAGCCTCACTAAATGGGACCAGTCCAAGTAATTAGTGTTATCAAGTTTCACGATGCAAATCTGTGGATGTGGGTTCTCATACACAAGCTGAGGAGCTGCTATGGTTGGCTGTGAATCAGCCAAACCAAGTCCAGAAGTATCCGAAGCAGCCATAGTATAGCGGAAATGGCACTTAACCATAAACATGGTTCAAGATTTCGCGATATATTGGTTAACTTCGGAAATTTCGACATGTCCGAGACAAAATGGCTAGGCAAAATAAAAAAGTATAAGATTTCGTCGAAATTTCGGGCCATTTCGGCATATTTCGGCGATATACCGAAATATCGCCGAAATGTTACAAACACCCCCCCCCCCCCCACGTGACTCATTAAAGGCCCCCTATAAAAGCCATATTTCGCTGCTAACGGTCGAAATATTGACTGAGCTGGGCAAAGGCTCTTTTTGGGGGTTTTTTCTTGTTTTTCACTATTCCAACTTGGATTCTAAGCATCTTTTTCGATGGATCATCGCCGGAAACACGTCAAAAACACCTCCTAGCAAGATTGTGAAAGATTTTTCACTGTTTACGGTAAATTTTTTTCCTCTAAAACTATTTTTTTGAAAATACTATGTTCGAGAGTTGTTGGATGGTGATGATATTAATATATGTTAAACACCGGAGGCCGATCTATAACCTCACGATATCGAAATTTTTTTTGGGGATCAATTAAATATATGGTAGACACTAATGGCCGATCTACGGCTTCACGGTGCCGAAATTATTTTTCTGCCCATAAATAATGATTTTTATTTTCAGAAATTAAGAAAAATATTTAAAAATTCAAAAAAAATAAATAAATAAGGAAAATTATTAGGTTTTGGTATGAAAAATCATCAAATATGAAAGTAATTTCTACATGTTTTTTAAGTGCATTAGATATATATTATGTTTAATCATTTCGGTTTTGTTGTGTCAGGTCAATATTTATATGAAAATTATTTATAAAATATTGTTTTTAATTATGAGAAAAATATAAGGGTTAGGGGGAAAATATTAAATAGCTATACAATTGAAGTATCAATTGAAGTGCTTCTACATTAAGTTTTTAATTATTTGTTTTACTTACATTGCAGTAAACGTGAAAGACAACGTGCGAAAAGAAAGAAGAAGGTAGGGGAAAGTAGTTAACAGAGGGAGCAAAGAGAGCAAAGGCCAGCCAAGCAGCCTAGTGATGACATTGCATGGTTACATGGCACTCCAATTGATGGGGATAAGAGAAAATCACAATGTTACTATTGTCACATGAAGTTTTTGGGAGGTGGGTCTAGTAGACTTGAACAACATCTAATTGGAGGATCTAAAGATGTTGTAGGCTGCCATATGGTCCTTACTCAAGGAGCTAAGGAAGTTGGTAACAGTTTGAGGGAAAAGAATAAGAGGAAGGCTGACAAGCAGAGGGTAAGGGAACAACTTGAGGAGGCAGTGAGGAATTCAATGGGAGGAGAAGGAGAATACCATGATGATGATGGTGATGACTCTGATGATGATGATAGTGATGACCCCCATCTATGTGCCTGATGATATACAAACACCACAGGAGGCTAGGGACTTTCGACGGTCTGTTTCGAGAAGTAAAGTTAGTTTTCAAGATGATCAGCAGAGACAGAAAGAAGGGAGTAGTGGAGGAGTTGGCACATCTGGAGGTTCTAGAGTTGGTGGGTTGTTGAATCCTTTTAAAAGATCACAAAGTATGAAGGCAGCTCCAACACCTCTATCTGTACTAGTACCACCATCAGCATCAGATCCTAAACTACATAGGAAGAAGGGAAACACTCAACAAAAAATCAAAGGAGCATGGAAGAATATGAAGGGGTTAGTGAAAGAGTCAATAGCTAAGTGGATGCTATACTATACCATACCATCTCAGCAAACACCATACAAGGTCCCCCATTATGATACCATGATTGATACAATTGCAGAGGCTGGCCCAGGGTTCAAGGGGCCCACCCCATATGAGGTAATGAATGCTTATTTACCTCAACAGAAGTCTGAGATTGATGCGTACATTGATGAAATGAGGAGTATGTGGAAGACATATGGGGTGACTATAATGGCAGATGGTTGGACTAGACCTACAAGAAAGTCCATTATCAATTTTATGGTCTATTATGATGGGAGGACAGTTTTCCTCAAATCTGTGGATGCCTCCAAAGAGATAAAGGATGCAAAATACATTTATAGATTGTTGAAGGAAGTGATTGAAAAAGATGCAAGAATAGAGAATGTTGTTCAGATTGTAACGGATAACGGAAGCAACTTCAAGAAGGCTAGTGAGAAGATAATGAATAACAGTATGTACCGGCTCTTTTGGACTCCTTGTGCGGCCCATTGCATTGATCTAATGCTGAAGGATATAGGGAACTTAAAGTTGGTGAAGACTATGGTGGAAAGTGCATGACAAGTCACCAACTTTGTATACAACCACTCCTTTTCTCTAAATCTATTAAGGGAAAAATGTGGGGGTGACTTGGTGAGGCTGGGCATCACTAGATTCGCCACAAACTACATTGCCCTAAAAAGCTTTGAGACAAAGAAAGTCGGGCTAAGATCTATGTTTGCTTCTGAGAAGTGGTTTGGATGGAAGGGTTCCAATACCGCAAATGGGAGGGAAGCACAGGCAACCATGTCCTCTGAGGAATTCTAGGCAAAGCTAGGCAAAGTGGTGAAAGTTTTAGAGCCAGTAGTTAAAGTTCTAAATATAGCAGACTCCGCTCTCAAGGGCCCCACCATGCTAGTCTTATATGCTGCCATTGACTTGATGAAGGACAATGTGACTCCTCGTAGTAGCAAGCACTTTTTGGATATTATCAATGCTCGGTGGGAGAATCAACTTATGCATCCACTGCATAAGGCTGGTGAGTAATTTTGTTTATGTAACTAATTCATATCTTAGTAATATTACTAATTACGTATGCATTTGACAATATCTCATTTCTATATGTCAATTTTCAGCATACTACTTGAACCCCAAGTATCAATATAGTAATAGGCTTGGGTTGGATACTCAACCTATTGATGCTGTGAAACTAGTAAAAAAATTGGAGCCAGATGGTAGACTACAATCTATATGCAACAACGAGGTGAGTCTTATAATTCATTTGGAATATAATTAGTAAGTAGTAATTAGTTAATGAGTCATTACTAATTTTCCACATGGGTATAGATGAAGCTTTTTAAGGATGCATTAGGGAGTTTTGGAACCGATGTTGCAGTACAAGGCAGAGCACGCGGTGATGCTGGTACTCAATTCAATATCTTATTCTTTTAAATTACATTTGTATTGAAAGTTGAAAGTTGTGAAAATTTTGACACGTCTTTTTTTGTTGTAAGCTTATAATGCAGCTGAATGGTGGGTGTTGTATGGGGAATCGGCTGAGAATTTAGGAGAATAGCAATCAAGGTCCTTACCCAAACATGTTCCGCATTTGGCTGTGAGATGAACTGGATTACGTTTTCGCTCATCCACTCCAAGAGGCGCAACAGATTGGTTTCCGAACGTCTATCTGACTTAATGTATGTGCACTACAACTTGAGGCTGAAACTACAACTGCAACACATACACACGGGACATGAGGGACAAAGGGGCACTATTGACCTCGCCAACATCTTTCAGGTTGACTCAGACGATGAGGACCCTATTGTGGATTGGGTGAGGGACAGAGGTCAGCCGACGCTGGATCAGGAGGGAGGTTGGCCAGACCTCGTGATAGCTTCTGAGATGGGTGCTGATGTGGATGACTATAAGGCTAACAAGGGTCAGATACACGCATAGAAAGCATCACCCATACCATTCCAGCCCATAGGTGGCAATGCTGATGAGGATGACGACTGGTCCAGGTCCTCAGGTGGTACTGGTAGGAATCAGACTCAGACTGGAACTGATGGAAGTGATGGTGATGGTGATGGTGATGGTAATGATGATGGCAGTGATGATGATGATGGTGGTGGTGGTGGTGGTGGTGGTGGTGGTGGTGGCGAAACATTTGATGGAATGCGAGAGCATTATGTGGTAGACCAACAAACAGCGCTTGTAGAGCCAGTCCGATTCACCGGAGAAACACAATTTGATCATGCCACATAAGATACGGACTACAAGTATGGGTGATAGGGAGGGAGAATCGAGTGGGCATTGGCGTGCCCCATCTTTTGGTGCACATACCACTCCATCGTCATCGGATTATAGTGCATCACAACCTCAAGGTGGATATGGATATGGATATGGGCAGCTCGTTGGGGACTATGATTCCCAGTCCCAGTAGCAGCCCCAGGGACGTACTGGATCATCTTTTATGGACAACATCTTTTCATACCCTAGCTATCCAACTCACCAACCATACATACTGTCAGTGCCGACATCACATCATACTGGAACAGTGGGTAGTCATGGTTCTTCTTCACAGTCAAAGATTGGTCACCAATATCCTAGGATAGGTTACCTTCAGTATGTTGATGACTCCATTGACATGGCAATTGTGGATGACTACACTCGTTTCTTCTCCGAAACTATACCATGGTCCACGTATGTCCTTCAGATAGAGAGCAATGGACGACGACTCCAGAGGAGCATGAGTGGAGTCGATCCAGGAAGGTATAGTAATTATTATTAGGATTGGTTTCATGACAGTTGTGAGTTGTGAACTTGTGACTTTATGTATTGACTATTGAGTATTGAACTAATGATTTTGCACTTATGAATTTTTTAGTTCAAAGTTTAAACTAAAGGCTACATGTAACTTTATGTTTGATTCATTACTTTGTTTCAATTTGTTATTATGTTTTTGAGTACCTATACAATGTGTATTTAACTATTTATACATTAGGGTCCAACCGTATACTGTCAATCAAGGGTGGAAACCCAAAACACCACTTTGAGTTCACTTTTTTGCAATATGAAGGTTTAAATGTGTTTATTTAGCTTAAATAAGGGTATGTATGAAGTATCAGGCCTTAATATGGCCAAAAAACCCACCGAGATGGAGTGCCGAAATATGGCAGAAAAAATACCATATTTCGACGAAATTTCGGTATATTTCGGATATCTCGACCAGCCCGAAATGGCGAGATATCGCGAGATTTTAAACTATGACCGTAAACAAGGTACCAACAACAAGTGGGGAGTACACACTCAACCCAAGAAAGGATTCCAACACAGAAAAAGAAATTCCAGCAAAGAAGAAAAATAGTATAAGATGGACCAGCCTTCACCAAAACACTTTCCAAGCAACAAAAACACTTAACAATGTTCCAAGACTTCAAACAAGATGTCCATAATCATTTCTCAACTAAGAGGGGAGCCTATTGTACTCCAGATGCAAGAATAGGGACCAAATATCAGGCTCGGCTTTACCTAGGCAGAAAAGAGGTCACACGAAAAATGAGCTATGCTCAAACCAGATCCACATCCATCAAGAGCAAACACCTGAGGCATAAATAGGACCCTTGTACGATCTTAACGAGCTACTCCATGATCTAAACACAGCCCGAGATGAGGAGAGACAGGGCCTGCAACATAAACCTGGCGGAAACCCTAGTTGAGGCTTGGTGAGCTCCAAAACTTCATGAGGGCTTCAATGTAGCTCAAGGGACAGCTTCAATCACTTGAATAGGTTGTAAAGAACCTATTTCAGACTCCTTCAACAAGCAGTTTACATAGGAGCCTTTTCCTTGGAATCCCTTATGTTAGGATTCCAAAGAGAGGAAAACAATAGGAACAAGAAGGATGGATACGACTCTCAAACCCTAATCTCTGATACCAAATTGAGATTTAGGTTAGGAAAGCAAGTAGAAGAGGGGGAAGAAGTTGAAGGAGGAAGAGACAAGAAAGAGGAGAAGAGAATATCTCGGTTGTAATTGTTGTGTGTGAGATGATTCTCTCCACACCTATATTACTCCACTAACAACAGTAAACATATTACATCCAACCCCCCTAGGGAGGTAAAAGGTAAAAAGATAAAAAAGGAGAAAGTACAATGAAAGGGAACTAGACAAAGTCCAGTTCCTAAAGTACGCCTAGAACATAAATTCTAGTCACTCTAACAGAAAATGCATATTTTTTCTATGATGAGCAACAATGTGTAATAACAAGGGGGAGGGGGGAAATATCCTGAATAATGGAAAGGAGAAACCTTTCTATACCAAAGAGTGCCACATAATTGGTTGAACTTACAGATGGGATCCACGCACTTGTCCAATAATGCTGCTAGTATCATAGAGTCCAATCCACCAGAAAAAAGAATTGCCACTTGGGCAAGATTTTCTTTTCTGATTTCTGGAATAGTTCTCTGCATATATGAAGTCACACAATTCAATCGACACAACAGTAGTAGATCAACTGAACAGAAAGAGGAATACTCTTCTTACTTTCAGTCTAGGAAACAAACAAAACATGGGTCTCAGTCTTATAGCTTCAGGTTGTCCAGTACATTACCCATTGTAGACATCATATACGGTATATAGACAATGGAAGAGCAGGAATCAGTGTAAAAAAGACACGGGTCTGACAAGACTGTAACTATATTAAATCAAAGTTAGACCAGTACCAATGCACAAGAAAAGAAAGAAAGAATCAAATCCTCTAACGGTACTGACATTCCTTTTATTTATTTATTTATTTAATTTGGATGAATGATGCGAGAGTCTCATTCACTGTGTACACCCTTTTTTTGAATAAAAAAATCATTACCAAACGAAAGAGAGGGGGAGGGGGGAGGGAACAAACAATGAAACAAACAACTTACAAGACCCTGCCTTACAGAGGGAGGGAGGCAAAGGCCAGTAAAAGAGACGAAAGACCCCCAATAAGCTGCAAACAGGCTATTTCAGCGGATCAAGCAGGGGGCCAACACTAACAAGTAACAATGATCTAACAACAAATAAGAAAGAGACCCAAATCTGGACAATGCAGACAGTTTGCACTCAAACTAGAAAATGTAGCCGCAATAAATGCCGGCTTGCCCACCATATCACAACAAGATGATCCAGCAAAAGGCATGGCCATGGCCACAGATATCCATACTCTATCGAAGGCCAAAACCCTCAGTATCCAAGGCAGCAAAAAATAGACTGTTGAAGCATGAAGAGAGAATGTGGTAAGAGCCTCTAAGAGTTGAGCAAGGAAGAGGCCAGTTAGGACAACTTCTTGTAATATGGAGGGGAGCTTATATGACGCTGATGGTAATAACGAAGGGGGGGGGGGGGATGATGGACGATCAAGGGCAGGTGGAGGTGAGCGCTTGAATAGAGGGAGCGAGAACTGCCCAGAGGGGAAGGGTAGAAGAGGGGAGGAGGTGGGAGAGGACCCCTGCTCGGGTGAAGAAGGGTCAAAGCAGTTCATATGCCGATTGAGAGGAAGAGGAGAGGTTTCATAGGTTCAGCTCGGGTGAACAAGAAGGACCGAAGTGGTTCATACACCCATATTTGTTGGCACTAATCAAGATCAAATCCCTTGGTGTATGTTTTTTGCAGATGATATTGTTTTGGGGGATGAAACATACGATGGGATAAATGCAAAGTTGGATTTATGGAGATCAACCTTGGGATCGAAAGGTTTTAAGATAAGTGGAACGAAAACAAGATATATGATGTGTAACTTTGGTAAAAATAGGAATGAGAGCGGGGCTGGTGAAAATTGATGATAGGGAGTTACCACAATGTGATAGCTTTAGATTCGTAGGTTCAATCATGAGTAATAAAGGAGAGATAGATGATGATATTATTCAGAGAATTCGAATAAGGTAGATGAAATGGAGGAATGCATCCGGAGTGTTGTGTGATCGGCAACAACAACAACATAGCCTTTGCCCAACTGAATGGAGTTGGCTACATGGATCCTTGCTGTCCAATCAGCTATATTCGAAGTGATATATTATACCAGTCCTAATGTATGCATGTCTTTCCTCATAACTTCTCCAATTATTAATTTAGGCCTGTCCTTGGCTTTTTTAGTTCCTACAATCTGAATCAAATCGCTCTTCCGTACGCCAAGGCCTCCACTGGACATGGCCATACCACCTCAAACAACTTTCTTGTAGCTTATCTTGTATCGGAGCTACTCCCAAATCAGCTTTAATATGGTCATTCCTTACCATATCCTTCCTAGTTTTGCCGCACATTCATCTCAACATCCTCATCTCCGCCATAGTTGTCACGGCGTCACGGCAATCCAAGTCGGTGGAAGGGTGTCTGATCGATATATTGACACGTCGCCCGCCATGGCGTTGCCATGGCGATCATGTCGACCATGGCAGACTTGTAATTAAATTCAAAGTTGAATGGCAAACTAATAGATAAATCAAGATTAATAAGAGCACTGGCAGAATTGTAATTAATCTGAAGTGGTAAGGAATGACAGAACTGTAATTTAATGGAGTTAAAGAGAAAACTGAATGGGCTAAACAGAATAGCAATAGAGAATATAGGGGGCTTAATTTAAATACTATAAGTTGTCCTTACTTGCAATTTTAAAGACTTATGTCTTCTTCAACCTTGCAATAACACGATAAAAAGAAAAAACTCAGAAACCAAGGCTAAAATAGGAGATTTAGGGAAACAGGAAGTGGGTCTAAGGTTTGGGAAAAAACAAAAAATTAAAGAAGCTATCGAAGAGGGAAAGAGAGACAGGACGCCATGGCGTAGGTCGATATGCACATTTCTCCAACGCCAGGACGCCATGGCGGCGCCATGGCGACGATATGGCGATGCCATGACAACTATGATCTTGGCTACTAAATCTATTTGACGCTTTTTAACTGCCCAACATTCCGCACCATATAACATAGTCCGTCATATGAGTCCTATAAAATTTTCGTTTAAGCTTTAAACATCCATCTCAACATCCTCATCTCCGCTACACTTAGTTTATGTATTTGACGCTTTTTAACTGCCCAACATTTTGCACCATACGCCATAGTCGGTCGTATGACAGTCCTATAAAATTTTCCTTTAAGCTTTAAAGGAATACGCTGATCCCACAATACTTCCAATGCACCTCTCTACTTCATCCATCATATTTGAATTCTATGAGCACCATCATCCTCTATATTACCTTCTTTATTTATGATTGAGCCCAGATACCCAAAATAATCACTTTGTGGGATGTCCCTATAATCAATATTTACCACCGCATTAACCATCCTAGTGTAACTAAAGTTACACACCATATACTCCATCTTCGATCTGCTTATCTCAAGACCTTTTGATTCCAAGGTTGATCTCCATAACTCCAACTTGAGGTTAATCCCTGCTTTTGTCTCATCCACCAAGACAATATCATCAACAAAAAGCATACACCAAGGAACCTCATTAATGCAAGAGTCGACCTCGAACCAGGGAAACCAGCAGAGATCGATTGCAGCCAAGATCAACACGATAAGGAACAAATTAAAAAACTAAAACTCTCTTCTTCTTTTTAATTGTTGCTTTCTATTACATATGAATGGAGAACATAAAGGATAAAAAGAAAGGAGAAGAAAATAAAGAAGAGAAGGGGGGGTAGGGGAATGGCTCCCTCAGCCCGCTCACCCACAGCTATCCCAGCGGTTGAAACATGGAATTTCTCCCATAACTGATGGCAACACGGCCTCCAAATTCTGTTCTCCAAAATCTGATCCTTCCTTACAATACGGGGCCTATTAATAGCTTAGGCAAGCTTACAAAATAGAAGCCTAGAAGGTAGAAAATAGAAACTAACTAGAATTAGAAAATAGACACTACTAAGGCTTTATATTTCAGCATTCTAAAACAAAAGGAAGGATACTAAAATAGAAACTAAATAAATTATAAAGTAAACAAAAATAGAAACTTCAGTAAATAGTAACTAAGTAAATCATCAATAAAATCTGCCTTGTCTTGCTATCTTTAGTGGGGCCCACAGAATCTTAAATATTTGCTTGGATTTCCTTCTCCATACAAGGCTTGTGGATCCACAACACAGTTCACATGAACAACATAGTTGTCATGGCGCTGGAGAAGTGTGCATATCGACTGTCGATATGGTTGAGGTACAAATATCAACCGTTATGGCCTCCATGGAGTCGCCATGGACGCCATATCACGATATATGGCCATATCGGTCGATATTTGTGTTTCAATGTATAAAACTTTGGTTTTTAAAAAAAAAAAAAATTTTAAATCATTTAAGAGCTTAAATGCTTTTTCCTTAATGAGTATACATTAACATAAAAAAATTAAAAACATTAAACAATACACTACACCCTAATTTTGAAACACTAATTGGAACAAATAGAAATCGCAAAGGGAGAGTGAGAGACAGAGTATTACCGGAAAAAAAAAAAAAAGAGTGAGAGACATAGGAGAAAGTTCGTGAGACAGAGAGACACAGTTCCGGCAACTCTGGCCTTCAGTTCCGGCAACTCTCGGCCTTAAGGAGAGAGTTCTTCACTTCTTCGAACCCCTCCAGCAACCTCTTCAAACAGGTAAGTAATTTTCTTTTTTATTTGGTTCTTCTTCTTCTCCTCCTCCCAGTCTTCCAGCAACTCTCTCCTTCAGTTCAGTTCTTCCTCTTCGGTTCTTCTTCTTCAGTTCTTCTCACTTCTTCGTCTTCTTCACTTCCAGCAACTCTCTCCTTCAGTTCTTCTTCTTCTTCAGTTCTTCTTCTCACTTCTTTGTCTTCTTAACTTCTTCTTCTTCAGTTCTTCTTCTTGCCTTGCAGTTGCACGCTTGCACACAGTCACAGACCTCTAGGTTTTTTTTTCTTTTTTCTTTTTTTCTTCTTCTTGCGTTGCAGTTTCAGGCTAGCACAGTCACACACAGGGGTTTTTTTTCTTTTTTCTTCTTCTTGCCTTGCAGTTGCAGGCTTGCACACAGTCACAGACCTCACGTTTTTTTCTTTTTTCTTTTTTCTTCTTCTTGCCTTGCAGTTGCAGGCTTGCACAGTCACAGAGAAGGGGTTTTTTTCTTTTTTCTTCTTCTTGCCTTGTACAGTCACACACACACAGAGACAGGGAGAGAGTCCAGAGACAGAGAGGGGGGAGGGGAGGGATTTATTACAGCCAGTAGTCCACCACTCTCACACACACACACACACGCAGAGAGAGAGAGAGAGAGAAAAAGAGGGAGAGAGCAATATTTTTTTGTTTGGTAAAGCAACACTTTCATGTTGATTTTTTATGTTATAGGGTATATATTATAGCATACTAAATGACATTAAAAATAGAGAAAATAAAAAATAAAACATCGTCGACATGATCGACATGGCGTTGTGATCGCCATGGCGGGCGACTTGTCGATATATCGATTAGACACCCCTCCACCAACTTGGATCACTGTGACGACGTGACAAGTATGTTGAACAGTAGTTTGGGTACTGTTCATGTGAACAGTAACTTTTTTTTTTTTTTTTGAAAGTCTGTTTTGTCTTGTTCTTCATGTTTCTCTCTGGGCTGGGGCTGCCTTAGGTGATGCTCCATCGAACCAACAGAAACTTGCCACATCATCAAACCAGGCTGCCTCTCACAGCAGTCGAAACCACAACCTTGCTGGGCTGGTTTTGGGGCTTGTTCCTGCGGGTACATATGGAGTTGTACCCGCAGGAACAACTTGGCTACAATATCTCAGTCTAAGATTTGCAATAGTAATACACCTTCATAACCTAAGATGGAAAGTTCCCAGAGGATATCAGTCACTAAAGAAGCTGGAATACCTGTATTAAGTTTTGCTTGCTCTCTAATATGATGAGAACATAATTCAGAGGGCATGACTTCCAGAGAAGTTGAAATTTATGAGACTTTGTTGCTCTATAACTGCAAGGTTGCCGAATTTTAATTCCTTAGCCTGGGGTTTTACAAAAGCTTGATCCCATTTAATCAGTTCTTGGAGCCCAGGATCAGTCCATTCATGTTTCTGGAAGTGCCAACCAGAAATCCACTGGCTTTTGAAGCCTAGAAAGTAGAAAATAGAAACTAGAATTAGAAACTACTAAGGCTTTATATTTCAGCGTTCTAAAACAAAAGCAAAGATACTAAAATAGAAACTAAATAAAATAGAAACTTAAGTAAATAGTAACCAAGTAAATCAACAATAAAATCTGCCTTGTCTTGCTATCTTCAGTCGGGCCCACAGAATCTTAAATATTTGCTTGATTTCCTTCTCCATACAAGGCTTATGGATCCACAACACAGTTCACGTGAATAGTAGTTCGGGTACTGTTCATGTGAACAGTAACTCCCTTTTTTTTAGGAAGCCTGTTTTGTCTTATTCTTCATGCTTCTCTCTAGGCTGGGGCTGCTTTAGGTGATGCTCCATCGAACCAACAGAAACTTGCCACATCATTAGACCAGGCTGCCTCTCACAGCAGTCAAAACCACAACCTTGCTGGGCGGGTTTTGGGGCTTGTTCCTGCAGGTACAGATGGAGTTGTGATCTACATCACTCATCATGTATGTCTCTGGTTAAATCATCCATAATAAGCGCAAACAAACAAAGGCTTAAAGCTGATCCTTGATGTAACCCAATTGTAATTGGGAATTCACTACTTTGACCCCCCACATAGCTAGTCACCACACCATCATACATATCTTTAATTATGTCCACGTATTTACTTGAAACCCATCTCTTCTCTAGTAATGCCAGATTAACTCTCTAGGGACTCTTTATCGTATGCTTTTTCTAGGTCAATAAAAGCCATATGGAGGTACTTCTTGCCCTCTCTAAATAGTTTCCATCGTGGATCTTCCTGGCATAAAACCAAATTGGTTCTCCGAAAGAGTAGTTTCTTTTCTCAAGTGGGTTTCAATAACTATCTCCCATAACTTCATAGTATGACTCATTAGTTTTATGCCACTAAAATTATTGCAGCTTTGAATATCACCTTTATTTTTGTAAATCGAGACCACAATGCTTCTCCATTCATCTGGCATTTTCCTTGTGCTCATAATCTTATTAAACAACTTGGTTAGCCAACATAAACCACAGATACCTAAACTCTTCCCCACTTCTATTAAGACCCCGTATACAGACGCTCTCATATGGACATGTAATATGGAATGGGGTTTGGCAGTACATGTGTACATGCCCTAGATTCCCTAATGACGATGTTGATTAGTGGTGGGTTGGTACATAATAATTTATTATTATGTGAGGGTACAATTGGAATTTGCTAATTAATTAATTGTTTATTTAATTTAATGGATGTGGTGCTAATTATATTTATCCATTAAATATAAAATAAATAATTAATTTACTATTCCGTATTAGATTAAGCTTCTTCACCAATTTGAAGCCCGTCAAGTTTAAACAGGTTCAAGTCAAAGAGGAGAGAGAGAAACAGACTCTTACTGGGAATCTTTCTAGCAGGGTTTTAGAAACCCTATTATTTAAACACGCCAAGGGGAAGGGGCAGGCAGCCCACGTTTTTTCCCAACCTTGGGCGAATTTTGGCTCCCCTCCCCCTTGGACGAACTCTCTCTCTCTCTCTCTCTCTCTCGATCTCGATCTCTTCTCTCTCCTTCTTGCTCTCTAGCTTTTGAGAGTTAGGGTTTTGGAAACCCAGATCCGTGCTTGAAGATTTGAAGAAGAGGATCTAGGATTGGCTTGGAGAACCTTGACTGCACCATTGGAGGTTCAAGTTTTTGTTTACCTGGCGTGCTCATTGGAGGAAGAACCACTGTCTATTGGAGGAGCAACACTGAGGCTCAACAAGTTAGCAAGTTATTATTGATTCCTCTAGTTTTATAATTACATAATAATCATGGGATGTGAAAGAAACCCGAATCGATCTCTTTCCGCTGCACATTCGAGTATGGGATGGATCCCTCTTTCCATGGGATGGAAAAGAGATGAGTTTTCTCTCTCTTATGGATCCCATAATTTTTATGGGACAAGAAAGAGAAGGATTTGGTAATGATGTTTATTCCAAACCCTAATTGCGACCATGTGAAACCCTAAAATTTAAATACGGTGTCCTAGGGCAACCCAGACTTTCCAATTCTTGTGAACCCAAGATAATATTTCAGGTTGGCCACTGTAGGGTTCCCATGGGCGACCATGCGAAACCCTAAAATTTAAATAGGGTGCCCTAGGGCAACCCAGACTTTCGAATTCTTATGAACCCAAGATAATATTTCAGGTTGGTTTTCCAAGGGAACCAATGAGATGATCCCATGGACTTCTATTTGACTAACAATGACTAGATTTAGAAAATACAATACAAATTGAAGCTTCATCTTTGAAATATAAAAATTACTTTTTTATAAAATAATAGCAATAGTTCTACCAATTTATGTACCAAAAGGAGGAAAGACTATTTTTTTTTTAAAAAACCTACTCCAGCGTCTTGAATTTAACAACAATAATGGATCAAGATTGAAGTTTCTCCCTTTAATTGATATCAGCAAATTCTAATAGTTGATTGCCCCTATCAGCAAATTAACACGTCATAATTCTATTCACAAAGGAAAGTTCAATTCTGAATGCCCTGAGTTACTAAAGGGTAAAAAGTAAAGCCATTAAAGACTATTGTTGGGTAGCTATTGGCAGAATTAACACAACAGAGCATGAAACATTGTCAAATCATGCATGGAACTGAACAAACATCAATGAATTTTAGGACCTGAAAGATTCTGTTCTCAGCAGTTCGTCGCATCACAGATTCTTTCAGAGCAATAAGCACCTTAAATGCTGGCAATGAAACTGAATGTTGAATAATCCCTGCAAAAACCAAAAATTGCAGTCAGAATGTCTGTTGGTTACTTGGCTGCAATATCTCAGTCTAAGATTTGCAATAGCAATACACCTTCATAACCTAAGATGGAAAGTTCCCAGAGGATATCAGTCACTAAAGAAGCTGGAATACCTGTATTAAGTTTTGCTTGCTCTATAATATGATGAGAACATAATTCAGAGGGCATGCCTTCCAGAGAAGTTGAATTTATGAGACTTTGTTGCTCTACAACTGCAAGGTTGCCGAATTTTAATTCCTCAGCCTGGGGTTTTACAAAAGCTCGATCCCATTTAATCAGTTCCTGTAGCCCCGGATCAGTCCATTCGTGTTTTCTGGCAGTGCCAACCAGAAATCCACTGGCTTTTGAAGCATCAAAGCATATGCTGTATATCCCACATGGAAGCTCTTCCCAGAAATTGAGGCCACGATTTTCTTCACTTTCAAAATCTGTTAGCAGACTTAAGTCATGAGTTGACAGAGAGGAAACATTATAAGCTATTCACCATAGTTAAAAAAAAAAAAACAGCCATAATCAAGCATATTCAAGGACCATTGTGGAATTAAAATGCACCAAGCTTTGTTGGACCAGCTCAAACAAATGATTAGCATACCCATAAAGTGATATACTCCCGACCTGTCCAAGCGTTCAAAAGGAACTAAGCAAGAACATAAGATCTATTGGTCGATGCAGGATCCACCCCCCTCTCCAGTCTGAGTTCTGGTTCGAGCAGATCCCTTTCAGCCTTTGAATTATAGCTACTACTATGACTACTGATGAATGAACGCTTTACATGTTATACCCGCACCCGGGACCCTAATTGTTTATTATTTTTCCTCGTGACGTGTAGATACTGCTGCCTTGTATGCCGGTGAGCTGTTCGCGATGGTTGTCAAGCCTAGCTACAAGATCGTTGACTTTAGCACGGGTTTGCCCGTCGAGGAAAGGTTCCTCAACCGGCTGTGGGGGAGATTCATTGACGACGACTTCATCGACTTTCCTCCTAGTACAAGTACTAAGAGTGAGGCATATCAGACGGCACACCCCGTGTCGCTCCACTTAGACACTTCGCTTTGTGATGAACTTAGTATCGCTGTTGGGAAGCTTTTCGGAATCACGGAGGACACACCATGATGGTCAAAGTGTAAGTTACTGACCCTATTTATTGCTTGTTATTACCCTCTTTAAGTCCTTGAAGTGCCGGTCAAAGCCCGGGCCTTTTGGAGTGTTAAATTGTCTCCTTTCTGGCATCGGAGGCAAGGCCAGATGCAAGCTGACTGGTTGCATCCGTGCTTGCATCCAATGCTGCTATCATGCCCTTTTTGTTTGAATTTGTGTGTGGGGCCCGCATGCCCGTGTCTTGGGTGTTACGAGTGTCCCCGGGATGGTTAACTCCCACCCTGGGCCCTTCACTTTGGTAACCTCATGAGTGGACCTTGAGCCCAAGTCATGCTTGATTTAGGATCAATGTACTTTAAACATTAAAAGACCTTACCCAAACAAGACCTAAGTATGTAACTAAGATACCCTACCCAAACAGGCCCTAGGTCTACATTTAGGAGGCCTTAACCAAACAGACCCCAAGTGGGGAGTTTTGCTTTATGAGAGTGGATGACTATTTATTAGTCATTACTCTTCTAACCTAACAAATCGCGGGAGGGAGAGTTAAGAAGAAAGAGGGAAAGCAAGGAGAGAGGTTGGTGGGAGGAACTTGGTCCCACAAAGGAGCAACCTTGGAGCTCATTGGTGGAGTTCCATCCTCTTAACTTGGTAAGCCCTAACAATCGATCCTCTCCCTTCCTTAATTTCTCTTTTGGATTTTGGGCATTGGTGGTTGGGTTTTGGACCTAGGGTTTCTCTTGGAACCCAAGGCATGGCCCTAGCTTACCTTGAAACTCCATAGTTAGTGTTTTGTCTCCTATTTCCACCCTTCAAAGCATCCATTTGAACCTACATTGATTTTTAGGGTTTCAAACACTCGAGAGAAATCCTAGATCTTGGAATCTTGAGGCTTGATCTATTGAATCCCTCAATCCTTGAGTGATTTATGTTTCTAAGAACCTATTTGGACCCTAGGACAGCTCCTCCCTAAGCCTTGAAGCTTAGAAACCCAGGTGGAGCAAGCTGGGTGCAAGAAGACCTGGAAAACCTGTGTCTGACCTACATCGGAGGCAAGGCCGGATCCAAGCCTGGGCGTGCACCCGTGCTTGGATCCAATGAGTCCTGCAGGTTTCCTAACATCGGAGGCACGGCCAGAAGCAAGACTCTGCCTACATCCGTGCGTGCCTCCAATGCTGTTGTCATGGTATTTTATCCATGTAATCTTAAAGGCTTCTTTTTTGGGATCTTCCCTACCCTCTCTAACATACTTATACACTTCCCTAGGCATCAATACTCATACGAGGGAGTGATTCGAACAAGAATCGATACGCTTATACAAGTTCTATAACAAGCACCGGTGAGTGGGTTTTGGGCTTTGTTTGGGTTTGCTAACTACACAAAAAATATATATATATATATGATTCATGTTATTGCATCATTATTATTCATGTTGCATAAATTGCATATTATTATCTTGGTTGTGATTTGAAATGATTGTGACGTATGAATTATTTAATCTTGAATCGGGGTTACGGTGTCGGGAGTACCGGTACCGGAACCCCTCCCGACACCATAACCCCGGAATTGTATATGAATTTCTATTACATGCCATGATGATTTGTATGCGCCGTGTCGTGCTGGTACCCAGGTGCTAGATGGTATGGGACGTTGATGCACCAGGAATACCTCTCGAGACGATACAATTTGCATGTAGTATATCTGCGGTTAGGTATTACTTCCCCATGCTACGACCCTTACCAACAGGGGTTTAGGTGTTGAGTGGTTAGGGCTCTTGCTGCCTGTGGGGGAGAGAGCCAGGTCAAGGATGACCACTGATCATCAGGGTCTGCCTCTGGGTGGTTTTGGTGGCTTCGACCGGCACGGGCCCATGGTAATAATTGAGATTTCACTATGGTGATAATATAAGTGACCCATGGTGATTCAAGAGTTGTTATAGTAGCATATACCATTGACTTAGACTGTGTGATAGGTGGAAAATCTACTAACATTTACATGCATCATGGACTAGGTATAAACTGTGTGTTTGTACATTCCCCATCCCCTCACTAGCTCAGTGGAGCTAACCCCCCTTGTGCACACTTTTTTTTAGATTTTGATGCAGATGGTGGATATTTTGCTGGTCTAGAAGTCCAGTCTTCGGGATATGACGACATTGGAACCGAGGAACCGGAGGCTATGTCAGAGGAACACGGCGAAGGATTTCCTTGTGATGATTGCGCCTACGGGCCATACTGATGGTTAGGACTTGGTCCCTTTTTGTTTATTTTGGGGCTTGAAGCCCTTGTATAAACATTTACTGTTATACAATTTTTTGTAGTTACTTGATGGTCATAGGAACGTGTTAACTACTGTATTTACTATCATTAGCCAATGAACATCATGTAACTATTAACTATACGCTTCCGCTTATTTCTGATCCATTTGAAATATCATTTTTCTTTCTCCGCAATCTAATGTTAATGTGTTTTAATGTTGGTTGATTGACTGTGGCTTGGGACACAGTATCTGTGATCCTGGAGGTTTATTTGGATGACATGTGTCATCTTAGTAACCCCTTTTATTATACTTTATTCCTCTCTGAAATGGGGGCGTGACATTACATCTACAAAGAAAGGAGTTCATGGCAACTTCAACAGAGAACCTGGGTTATTACGATTCCAGCCAACTTGAATGGAGGGGGTAGAGAGGGCTTTTACGTCTTACAAAGACTATTGCCCTGCTACAACAAGAGAATGCTCGCCAAGGAATCTCTGAGCAGCTGAAGGAACCAGCAATGGTTGCTCATGTAATGCCCCGCATTTTCAGGACTGTCATTTATGATATTTTATTCCTATGTTGATAGGTTTGATCTCCGAGGAATTGATGGAAGCTGTTTTAGAGCCACTATTACCTTAGGGTAAGTGGACTGTGCCTTTTTGTTTAATGTTTTGAATTGTGCAATATTATATTATTATTTCTTCATGCTATTGTTGGATTTATTATTTTAATGATATTTGAATGATTGACAAACCCATCTGCCTTTTGTTTGATGGCAAAGACCCATTTGCAACCAACCAGTTTCTTTCCAGGAGGAAGAGATGTCAATTCCAAGGTTTTATTTTTTTCCCAGAGCATTCATCTCCTCATTCATCGCTTCTTTCCACTTCTGTTCGACAATACCCTCCTGCCAAGAGCTACGAATAGACACAGAGGATAGAGAGGAAACAAATGATTGAAAGGAAGAGAACAGAGAGTCATAAGACACAAAATTAGACATAGGATATTGAGTACAACTGCTTTTAGGTTTCCTAACAGCAATAGGTAAATCAAGACTAGGATCATAAACAGGCTTACCAGGAGTCGAATTTGGAGCAGGTTGAGTAGAACTTGCAGCCGGTAGTACAAGTGGAGGTGGGTCAGTGGTGGTACTCTTTGTTCCTTTGGCGAATGTCTGATCAAAGTAAGAATATTTTCTAGTCTCCTCCTGAACAATAGGCTGCTCAACCTCCCTTTGTAATCGAGGTTGTTCCTGAAGCTCCCCCTGATCCTGTTCCTGTTAAGAAAACAACGCCCAGAATGGCGATTTGCAGAAGAAAAACGAAAAATAAAGAGTACACAAGGTACAACACAGAGATTTACGTGGTTCACCTCCAAGATGGAAGTTACATCCACGGCCGAGCAGTAGAACAGGTTTCACTAATTTTCTCTGAAAATGATACAAACCCTCATAACCCTATCTCAAAGAGATAAGAACATTATATAAGGAAGCCATAACCCCAGAAAGTACAAAAGTGCCCCTAGCCCAAAAAATGCCAAAAAAACAGAGCCGGACCAAAACATAACACATGGCTCATAAGTACTCATTTCGAAGATCTTGACGAGCCCAACACAACTCCAAGCCTTCAGCATGGAGCCCCACCATTTTTCGGCATTCCGAGGTCATTTCGAGGCCAAAACGGCCGCCAAAGGTCTCAGCCGCACTTTCTGGACCAAATCAGGCTTCACCAACAACAGTTCATGCCCAGTGATCCCTTCTTGAAGCTCTATTTCTGTAGATGGTTCTTCAACAGTGGGAATCTCAACTTCCAACTGCTCAATGAGAGGAGACACATCTTCACTCCTAGGCTCCCCCTGAAGAGGTGTAGAGGGCAAAAATAGGCCTCAGATTCACGAAAAACAACATCCATAGTAACCAGCATCCGACGTGTGGGGGGATGGTAGCACTTATAGCCCTTCTGAGTAGCAGAATACCCCAAGAATACACACCGTAAACTACGAGGATCAAGCTTACCAATATGGTGATGATTGCGGGCAAAAACAACACACTCAAACACCATTGGAGGCACAACAAAGGATGAATCGCCTAGGAGGACTTCAAGGGGGCAGCGATCATCCAATACCCGAGTGGGCAGCCAATTAATGAGAGGCGGCAGCAAGCACAGCATCTCCCCAAAACCGTGGAGGAACGTTCATGGTAAACATGAGGGAGCGAGCAACCTCCAAGAGATGGCCTTTTTTTTGCTCAGCAACACCATTTTGGGCGGGTATGTCAGCACATGAAGTCTGATGTATAATCCCATGATTGTCAAAGTATGTGCGAAGGCGGCTGTCCATGTACTCCTTCCCATTATCAATGTGCACAATTTTTACTCGGGCATCGAATTGATTCTCTTCCATTTTATGAAACTATTGAAAGCAAGTCAATACATAACTTTTCTGAGTCATCAAGTAAACCCATGTGGTTCGACTAAAGCAATCAATGAAAGTGACGAACCAACAAAAACCAAAAGTCGACACACACCGGGCAAGGCCCCATACATCCGAATGAATCAGACCAAAAGGAACCAAACTTCTTTTGTCAGAAATAGGAAAAGTAGCTCTAGTTTGTTTAGCAAAGGTGCAAGCATCACAATTCAAATTGTTTGGATTATAACGTTTAATCAAAGTAGGAAATAAAGTAGATAACACTCCAAGAGAACGATGGCCAAGACGACTATACCATTTATTTAATTCAGCAAGGGCAGAATCCGAAGAGCCAGAAATAGAGCCATGAGAAGCCAAAGCAGAATTTTCCGAAGAGGATCCATCAAGCACATAGAGACCACCGACCACTTTACCACTACCAATCGTACAACCAGAGTCCAAGTCCTGAAACAAGCAGTGAGAAGGAAAAAAAGTTACTTTGCATTTCAAGTCTCGGGTGAGACTACTAATGGACAAGAGATTAGTAGAAAATTGCGAGACATGTAAAACAAAGGAAATATGCATAGAAGGCAAACACTGCACAATTCCTTTTCCAAAGATGGGAGAAGGGAACCTTCAGCAACACGAACTTTGGAATTACCAGGTCAAGGAGATTAAGTCAAAAAATTAGGAGAACCTATCTTGTGATCCGGTGCTCCAGAGTCGATTACACAAGAGGTGGAATCGACAAAGGAACAAGTACCACTAAAAGAAATATCTGAACCAGAGTTTTCGGGTAGGGAAATAGCAGAGGCAGTCGTAGAAGAAGCAAAGGAAGCATTAGTGTCCAGCCGGCACATCAAAGTACGAAGGTGTTGCATCTCGTCCTAGGAAAGAGGCCCAGTCTGATCAGAGAAGTGATCCTCAGAAAAGCTTGGTTGGCTCGGGCAGAACGGTTGGAACCACGTCCCCGGGTATCTGCAGGGCGCTAATGAAGCTTCCAATAATGGTCCTTGGTATGACGTTCCCTGCCACAATAGTCACACTTGACCGGAGGCCAATCATTGCCCATACGATCAGTCCCAGTACCACGGGTAGAATTCCCACGAGCACCAGATTGAGAACCAAAGAGAAGAGCAGATCGTTCCTGGGTAACAGGTTGAATCATTGCTGTCCGGCGATCATCTTCAACAGTGACAAGGGAATATGCTTGTTCAAGAGAGGGAAGCAGATCACGATTGAGCACGGATGCCCGGATCTGATCAAATTCAATGTTGAGACTTGCAAGAAAATCAAAAACACGCAAGTCTTCTTCCCATTTATAAAAAGCAGTCGTATCCGCATCACAGGTTGCAGTAAAAGTCCCACAAAAATCCAGTTGTTGCCACATGGTACACAACTTGGAATAATACTGGCAAAGAGTCAACTCCAGTTGCTTGGTCTGAAGAATTTTTTGACTAAGCCCATACCGATCAGCAGCATTACTGATCTTAGAATAAGTATCCTTGGCTGTTTTCCAAATCTTCGCAGCCGTGTCCAAAAGAAGATAACGCCCGGTGATTTCTTGTTCCATAGAATTCACAAGATAGGGCATGACAAGGAAATTAGAAGTCACCCACTTGTCTTGTGCAGAACCAGCCTCAGGTGGTTTGGCTACCAATCCAGTAATATAGCCGGAGAGACCACAGGAACCGATAGCAAATAGGCAGGAGCGAGACCACAGCAAATAATTGCTACCATTTAATTTAATGGAGCTGGTTTGGAACAGAAGGAAATCACGTTGAGTCGTTTCATCGTGTCCAGAGGAGGCAATGGTAATGTCGGAATCTCCTGACATGGTGGCTGGTTGGAGAGGCTAAAACAACAAATCACCGGGAAAGGGGGAAAAAATTGCAGATCAGTGTTTAAATCATAGGGATCAGCAGCAACCCTTGGTGGGAGTCAACTCACCACCAAGGGTGAGAAATAGATGGCGGAAAACAGAGGCGGCGGTAAAAACCCCCGCGAGAAAGAGAGGTGGGCGGGAGGGGCTGGGAAGGTGGGAAAAGAGGTGGCGGAAGGAGTCTGGATCAGCTCCACATATGTGGAGACTAAATACTCTACACATATGGTGAGTATCCCACACGTGTCTCTCAAAAAATCAATTACCCACTGAACCCCCTCCTCCTCTCTCTCGTTTCTTTTTTTGCTTTATTCGACCCCCACCCCTCTTCTTCTTCACAACAGAACACCAACGTCCCACCACTTGCAAAGGATTTAGGCAGATTCCCATTACTTGAACAATGATTTATACACTTTTTTCTAGGGTTCATGTCGATTTGTTGGCCAAATTATTGCTGGAAAGTTCTGCAGGATAATACCGTTGAAACAATAAAATCTTATGCTTGAAAGACCTAAAACTCCATTTAATCCTGAAATATACTGAAATATATCCACAAATCAATTGATAGAGTAGTTGATTTAGAAACGAAGTTCCAAAAAAATTAAGCGAGGGAGAGACATTAACGAACAAGACAGAGAGAGAGAATGATACGCTAGAAAATAGATTTAAAGTGTTCAAGAGAATGCGAGCATGCAGTGCCGTACGACAAGGAACAATACCTATCTATTCCATACTCACAGAGTCTCTCAAAACTCTAGAAACGCAAACCAGCAAATAGCCATTTTTTGTTTCTTCTGATTCCAATTTCAATTTTCCATGTCGAGAAGGAAAGAAACTTATACCTGAGGGAAAACAAATCAAAGAAAAAGGCAAAGAATATAGATCGGCATTTTTTGGCTTTGGCATCCTAAGATTATAGTCGTCTGAATTTTTTATTTTTTTTTGGGGTAACAATCTGAAATTTTAATTTTGAAGCATGAGCCTTGAACTGAACCTTCCAGTCCAATTCTTTACCCTATGAGTTGATGTGGTCCATTTTCGTTTTCTTCTTTTCAAAATTTGGTGTGGAACGAAAAAACAGAGCAGGGGTAGGGGCGAAAGAAAGAGTAGGGGATAGGGGCGGAGTTGCAGACGAGGGTGTGGGGATTGCGGGACAGGGTGAGTGGTAGCAGAGGGCGAGGATGGGCATTGGTGTTCTGTGGAGAAGAAGAAAAAAGAAGAAAAGCAAAAAAACAAAACACAAGGCAGAGAGAAGGGGAGGAATAGGGAGAGAGTTCAATGGGTAATCGGTTTCTTGATACACGTGTCGGATACTCGCCATATGTGGAGAGTATTTAGTCTCCACATATGTGGAGCTGATCCAGACTCTGGCGGAAGGGAGGTGGAGGGCTAAGGTGGTGGCCGAGGGGTGTGGGAGGCGGAAAAAAGGGTGGTGGAGAGGTGTAGGGGAGGCAGAAGAGAGGAAGGTAGCAGGCGGAGAGGTGGTGGTGGTGCTAGGTTACAGCCATGAGAGAGGAGGGAAAAGAACCAAAAAAAGAAAGGAAAAATTATGGCCAGGATTCCCGCTCTGATGCCATGTGGAATTCTGTGAAATACTAGCTTATGAACAATGTGTCCACAACCACTTTATTATAATTAGAGAAAGAACATTCCAGAATGGATACAATGACTATAATACCCCTAGGATAGAAGTAGCCATGTACCTATTACATTACAACACTACCCCTCAAGTTGGTGCATAAATATCAAGCATGCCCAACTTGCTAATTACAGAAGAAAAAGACTTATGACAAAGACTTTTAGTAAGCATAGTTTAAAATCTCGCGATATCTCGCCATTTCGGGCTGGTCGAGATATCCGAAATATGATATTTTTTCTGCCATATTTTGGCACTCCATCTTGGTGGGTTTTTGGCCACATTAAGGCCTTATACTTCATGTACACCCTTATTTAAGCTAAATAAACACATTTAAACCTTCATATTGCAAAAAGTGAACTCAAAGTGGTGTTTTAGGTTTGCACCCTTGATTGACAGTATACGGTCGGAGCCTGGTGTATAAATAGTTAAATACACATTGTATAAGTACTCAAAGACATAATAACAAATTGAAACAAAGTAATGAATCAAAAATAAAGTCAAATGTAGCCTTCAGTCTAAACTTCAAACTCAAAAATTCATAAGTGCATAAAGTCATTAGTTCAATACTCAATAGTCAATAGACAAAGTCACAAGTTCACAACTCAATAGTCAATATTTTCGGCACCGTGAAGCCGTAGATCAGCCATTGGTGTTTAACAAATATTTAATTGACCCCCATCCAATTTATATTACCCCTAATTTATAACTATTTTTGTTGTAGGAAAATCAATTTTTTAAATCAAAAAATTAAAAAAAATAAAATACATATGGAAAAAAAAATTTCGACACCGTGAGGTTGTAGATCGGCCTCCGATGTCTAATATATATTAATAGCACACCATCCAACATGTATTCAACATACTATTTTCAAAAAAAATAGTTTTAGAGAAAAAAGAATTATCTTAAATAGTGAAAAATCCTTGGAAGATGTGTTTGGATGAGGCTCCGATGTGTTTCCGGCAACAATCCATCGAGAATGAAGCCACACAATGCTTGAATGAGGCTTGGAAGAGTGGAAGAACCCCAAAAACTGAAGCAAGGAGAGCTCTCTGCAGGTCTCGGTCGAAATTTCGACCGAGACTTGCGAGATTCTGTATTTAAACCATGAGTCACGTGAGGCTTTAAGTGATTGTAGCAGATTTCGGCGATATTTCGGTCATGTTCCGAAATACCCCGAAATATTTCGAAATCTCGCCGAAATATGAACTTTTTCCATTTCGCCTGAGCATTTCGTCTCGGATGTCTCGACATTTTCGAAATATGCCGATATATATCGGCATATTTCGCAAAATCTTGAACCATGTTAGTAAGAACATCTGCTAGCTTATCACTGAACTGAACAAATGGGACACATATAACTCCTTGCTCCAGCTTCTCCTTGATAAAGTACATATCAACCTCCACATGCTTGATACGGTCATGTTGGACTGGGTTGTGTGTTATACTAATAGCAGATTTACTGTCACAGTAGAGATGCATGGGAAGAGTTATTAGAAGGTGTAGGTCTTGTAGAAGGCCTTATAACCATAGTAACTCACAAACTCCATGTGCCATAGCCCTGAATTCAGCTTCAGAACTTGATCGATCAACAACAGACTGCTTCTTGCTCCTCCAAGTGGCTAAGTTACCTCCAACAAAGGTACTGTACCCTTAAGTAGATCTCCTGTCGTCAGGGCAACCAGCCCAGTCAGCATCCGTATATGCTTCTCCTCGAGTATGGCTGTGAGGAGAATATAAAATTCCCTTTCCAAGGGAAGACTTCAAGTACCTCAAGATTTTGTAGGTAGCTTCAAAATGAGAAAAGTGAGGATCATGCATGTATTGACTGACCAAGCTCACGGCAAATGCTAGCAGAGTGTTCTCACAATCTACCTATATAGACAAAGTCTTGGTCTGATTCAGTATGAAGAACTCCAAGAAAGGAAGTGTTCCTTTTCGGCATGGAGTCAGTCTTTCCTAATCTCAGTGTCCTCAGACTCAGACGGACATTGAAGAGATGAAGAGGATTCTCTATGCCTCTACAGTAGGGGAGTCTTATGTATGCTATATTGTGTACGAGGCCAGACATTTGTTATGCAGTAAGTATTGTGAGCCGTAACTAGTCGAATCCCGGACGAGAGCGTTGGACTGTTGTGAAAAAACATCCTAAAGTATTTGAGGACGAATAAGGATTATTTCTTAGTTTACGGATGTGATCAGTTGTCAATTTTGGGTTATACTGACTCAGATTTCCAAACTGACAAAGATGACAAAAAATCCACATCTGGGGTGGGGCTATTGTTTGGAGGAGTGCAAAACAGAAATCTACAGCTGATTCCACTACCGAAGCAGAATACCTTGCAGCCTGTAATGCAGCAAAAGAAGGTGTTCAGATGAGGAAGTTCCTATCAGATCTAGAGGTAGCCCTTAACCTTGTCAAATGTCCTAATCCCCTGTTATGTGACAACAGAGGAGCAATTGCACAAGCTAGGAGCCTAGGGCTCATGAGAGGAACAAGCACATGCAACAGAAGTATCACCTCATCAAGGAAATTATCCAGCAAGGCGACGTGAGTATCTCTAAAGTGGACACTACTGAAAATGTGTTTGATGTCATGACAAAGGGTTTGTCTCCTGGAGTGTTTGAAAAACACATGAAGGACATGGGATTACAATGTATGGGAAATTGGTTTTGATATACAAGTGGGAGATTGTTGGATCAAATAATTGGTTTTGATCGGTTTTATTCTCCTTTGCTTCTTCTCATAGTTTCTGCTACCATGGATATCAAATAATTTGTTGCACAAAGGTACATGTGTTGTCCGAATCAGAAATCACATTATTAATGTGGTGTATCTCCGTCATTTATCTTCATGCTCGGCCCCACGAAATCAGATAAGAATCTCCCCCTTTAAACTGCTAGATCGATGGGATATTTAGGGCAGAACCTGGCTGGACCTATGAACTTGAATATTATTAACACATAGGCCCAAAAATGAACCAGACTGTCACAAAAGCTGATGGCCAGCATTGGCCCCGATGAGCTGAAGATACTTTGACCCATGTGAATTAATAAGGGCCTGTTTGGACTAGCCCTACACTGCATCATGTTATCCTTCGTTAAATACTAATTTCTCTGTTTCAAAACCTGACATTAATTAACAGTACTAAGATCAGATACTAATATCATGCCTCTACTTTCCAATTTCTGCTAGTTGCTGTTCCTCCCGTGTGTTGCTATTTGTTTCCTGAAATCTGTTTGCTGGACCTTCTATTTCTGTTGCCACCATTGCTATTCTAGTTTCAAACTCCTGTTTTAATCTATCTTCTAATTCTGGAACTGGTCATAAAATCAGATCCAACTGTTGGATTGAGGAGATCAGGAGATATTTTAAGGCATTGTTCCCTCCCACCTATTAGCCCATCGACCAGTGTCATACCCCCATCTGATTGGTTGCATGTGAGACAACTAAGACCACTTAATTTTGGTTTGTTAAAGCCCTGTGATTCTGGTCATTGCTGGAATCCCTATTTCACCTTTGTGTGACCTAGGTATCCACATTACTTTATATTTACATCCTTTCCACTTGGTCTATATTTGGTTCAATTTTAAGTCTGAGATTCTAGTCAATTCCAGAATCAAGATTTTTACCTCAATTCTAGGAATGCCAGAATTGCGTTTGGAGAGCACAAGTAATGTTTTACTGATTCTAATAGCTTAGAATAGAATCATGTTCGGTTGGCCAAATTCCGAAAAAATAAAAATGGAGACCTCAGAGTTCTATGGAAAAGTGAAGCAATAAACAAAAGCTGAAAAAAAGGAGGCTGTAATTCATTATGGACATGCCAAATCCCTGAAAGCCATTTCACAAAAGCAAGATGAAGCAAACGACTGAAGAATCTTCAGTTTCTGTAACAAGAATAATTCATGATCAGTTGGGAAAAAAATACCCATCTGAAAACCCTAGTAGCAGAAACTGACTAAAAAATTTGGGTTTTGCTGAAGTACACACACACTCCTGACAACAGAAAATGGAGTTGGAGGCTTTGCAGCACCCCGATTGTTCCAGGGGTTCCATCTCTATTTGCCTCAGAGAGACAGAGTGACAGGAACTCATGCCGGAGATCCCTGCAATCTGGCGTTGGTTCCATCCAAATCTGTCAGATTCAATCGATGACGGAGGAGATGACCATCCTCAGTTTTGTTCTCATCACACATGCCCCTTTTGTGGGCCATTTGTTTCTAGATGGATGAATGGCCACTCTATCCTCGGTTGTCCACGTGTAACTTAAACGTATTTTGACCTTAATTGTTCATGTGCACCCTAAACGGTCCACCACAGAATTTGCTAGAATTGGATCTAGCTATTTCATTATTAGCCTTCAATAAAACCTTCAGAACTCAAAAATTAGACTGAAGTTCTTTTGGATTGTGGGTCCAATACTGGAATTCAACCACTAGAATCTGGCTCATATGCAGCCTTCTAAATGCCATTCCAATTCTGACCCCAAAATTCAGGATCAGAATCCTAACCAAACATAGCCTAAGTATAGTCCCCCTCACTGAGGATTCTTGGCCTTTCCCTCGTTACTGTTGTATTATGCCATTTAATTGTCTTATTTCTTTGCAATAAAAATTATCTCACAATTATCAAAAGAAGTACAACCAGAATGGGAGTGAATAAAAATAAATCGAGTAACCTCTTCTTCATTTCAGCATATAAACTCAAATTCACAGAAACCCTTTGCAGAGTTACTATAGGTAAGCTGATCAACTCCTGCTAATTCCATCAACAAGTGTATCTTGTTTTCTGCCCAAATAAAATTTAAAAGCAGAAATGATTGATTGTTTGTTCTATGGTACTTACCAGTATCATTTTTGATAAATGATAGTGGTGACACAGAAGAAAGCAAAAGGCGAAAATCATCCAAAGTTGGCCAGTGAACAAGTAAGCTGCGCCTCCCAAATGCATCTCGACCAAACCACATGGTTTTTGAACTATCCTTTACACAACAAAACGAAAAGATGTATTATAAAAGGATACAAGTACGTTGTACTATACTACTATAGGAACTTGCACATTAGAGAAATTTGAAAGAGGGAGAACTGCCAATAGATTTATTTTTTTTTAAGGCAAAAATATGAACCTGCCAATAGATTAATGCCCATGGCCCCTTAATTGTTGAAAGGAGTTCTGGCACAGAACTAAGAGCTTTTCCAGTGGAACAGCATTTTCTTTCACTTGTATGGAAATCACAGGAGCAGCAGCTCCCAAGAGCATCCATAAGAACTTCAGAATCATTGCTATCACTGCCAACCTCAATTCCACCGAATATTTCACCTTTACAACTCGAATGAGAAATTTTATTGAGATTATGAACCGTCATCAATGAAGTAAAAAAGATGAAATGCAAATATAATGGGATACAACCATTGAAAATCTATGCAACAATAATGTTGGTTCAACCATCTGAATCTGCCACCGGTCTGGAGAGAGTGCTAGAATATTGATTATGGAACCCAAGTTGCTGGTATTACAGACCGAGTTGACTAGAAAGTTCCGGACAACTCAATCCGATGGGTGCTGGGTCTGAATCCGGTAGGCTAAACAGTGATAATAAAATAAAATAAAAATCAAATATATTATATAATATACATGGAACATATATTAGTATAATATAATAATGTACACATTTAAGAAGGGACATAAAGGCAAGATTAAAGGAAAAGTGGTGTATGTGTATATACTTGTTTTGATTAATTAATTACCCTGATATTTATGCTGTTCATATGTGCATGTTAACAAAATGAGAAATACAATATATGATGCTATGTTTCTTTTAGGAACTCAGGAATGTCAACCTGATATGTCATTGCAACTCAAGAATGAGTTATACACTGAGGCCAATCGAGGAATATAGTTATAATGATGAAAGTGTTGATGAGTTGAATCATAAGCTTGAATTGCTCATCAATGATCGAAAGTATCTTCAGTCCGTGTTATGGAACGGTAGAACCTTGATGACCAGGGACTATTATGTTATTGATCGAAGGGTGGAATACCTTCAATTCCATATTACCCGCATCGAAAGTATCCTCCATCGATGGGCGGATATACTCCAATGTCTTCGTTAAGACATTTCTATGTATGATGAAGCTTAACTATGATATAAGTTGCTGCATTAATACTGTATATGTATACATTCTTGTAATCAAACTATAAATGCATATGTTAATAGTTTGGTTCTTCCTCAGCTGATCAACCATGGTGGACCAGCATCCTAACACCTACCAAAGGATGAACACTCGGCTCGTGCTAATGCAGCCTCTTCTTCCAACCCCACTAATACTGATCAGCCAGCAGAGGGTACACAAGAAAATCCTCCTAACCTCACCATAAATGATGTTACCAATCTTGTTGATGACATCATGACTAGGCAGCAGCAACAGACGCAACAATTTATGACTACCATGGTCACTCAATTCCAAACAGCCATGAGGACTATGCATCCTCCATAGGCAGCCCCTGCTGCCCCGGTTCCTCCAGTAGTGCCAGCAACCCCTCCTGCACCTAATAATGATGCAAATGGCCGGTTACTAGAGAGATTCTTGAAGATCCAACTACTTATATTTGCGGGAATTTCAAAGGAAACATTGCAGCCCGTTAAATAGATTAAGGAGATGGAGAAGGCCTTTGATTTCTTGGGCTAACCTGAAGAACAAAAGCTCAAATGTGCCAAGTACAAGTTTCAGTACAAAGCAGAGGCTTAGTGGGAGACTACACTGCCTATCTTAGCGGTTGCTCACCCAGTTCTAACTCGGGCAATTTTCAAGGAAGCATTCTTTGGTAACTACTTCCCCAGTAGTGTCAAGAAGAAGAAGGAAATAGAGTTGGCAAAGTTAACTCAGGGTCCCCAGTTAGTGCTGGAATACCAGCAGAAATTTGAGGAGCTCTTCTTCTTTGCCCCTGCTCATCTAAACACTGATGAAGCAAAAGCCCAAAAGTTTGAGGATGGTTTAAGACCATCAGTTGCTACAATCATGACTACCCAGAGAGCCCAGAGCTATTCTGAAGCGGTACAACTTGCCAAGAGGATTGAAGACAAGCAGAGAGATGCATATCTGGCCAACCAAGGGTCTGGCAAGAGGACAGTACCATTTGCAGACAGGGGGTACAGCAAGTTTTCCAAGCCCTCTTATTATAGCTCAGCTCCATCTCAGTCTCAGAGGAGTGATTCTGAGTCTTCAGTTCCTAAGCCGGTGTATGCCAATCCTGGCACCAAGGCTGTAGAGACAGCAACACCAGCAACTGGTCCAGATTACAAGTGCTACAATTGTGGTCAAGCTGACCATACCTCAAGGACCTGCTTCAACCGAAGACCTCCACTTCCTCATCGTCAGCAAGGCAACAAACCTCAAGGCCGAATCTACTCAGTCTCTGCTAATGATGTTGAGGCGAACCAGACGGTGGTTACAGGTATCATACTTGTTTATGCATCATGAGTATATTCATTGTTTGATATCATGCATACGCATTCACTGAGTATTGTCATGTAGGTACCATTCTCATCTGCTCAATGCCAGCATACACATTGTTTGACAGTTGACATCGAAGCCACACATTCATTTGTGTCTCCATCATTTGCAAAGAGAATGGGAATTTCGCCAAAGAGTTTGGCGAATGGTCTAGCCGTTAGCACACCCATTGGGTCGATGATAGATCTGAACACGGTGTTTAAACCATGTTCGGTTAAGATTGCTGGCCAGGAGATGATTGCCCACTTAATTCAGCTTGATATGACCGACTTCGACTTCATATTGGGAATGGATTGGTTGGCGGCATACAAGGCGAATGTACTTTGTGCAGAAAGGAAAATTGTCTTCAAGCCAAGAGATGAGAAGGGATTTATTTTTGTGGGTGACAAGAAGAGAAGACCCAGGAAGATGATTATATCAGCACTTAAGATGAAGAAGTTGCTTAATAAGGGTTGCCAAGGATTCCTCGTCTCAACGATAGATGCTAGGGCAAAGGTTAGGCCTATGTCGGAAATCCCTATTGTAGGGGAGTTCCCTGATGACTTGACCAGTCCACCTCCATCTAGGGAAACTGAATTCGTAATTGATTTGCTTCCTGGGGCGGCACTAGTATCTAAGGCACCTTACAGAATGGCGCCGAGTGAACTAAAAGAGTTACAAGCTTAACTGTAAGACCTATTAAAGAAAGGGTTTATAAGGCCAAGTGTTTCACCTTGGGGTGCACCAGTCTTGTTTGTGAAGAAGAAGGATGGATCTATGCGAATGTGCATAGATTATCGGGAATTCAACAAGTTGACAATCAAGAATCGGTACCCGTTGCCAAAAATTGACGATCTCTTTGATCAACTTCAGGGTGCTAAAGTCTTTTCGAAGATTGACCTTAGATCCGGGTACCATCAACTTTGAGTTAAGGAAGCCGACACTAGTAAAACAGCTTTCCGGACTCGATATGGGCATTACGAGTTCTTAGTGATGTCCTTTGGCCTTACAAATGCACTGACAGCCTTTATGGACTTGATGAATAGAGTGTTTTATGATGCTTTGGACAAGTTTGTTATTGTATTTATTGATGACATCTTGGTCTACTCCAAGAGTAAAGAAGAGCATGCCGAGCATTTGAGGTTTGTGTTGCAAAGGTTGAGGGAAAAGCAGTTGTATGCAAAATTCAGCAAATGTGAGTTTTGGTTAACTCAAGTGGGTTTTCTTGGCCATGTGATTTCAGCCAAGGGAATTGAAGTGGATCCAGGCAAGGTGGAGGCAGTGGTGAACTGAGAAAGCCCCAAGACAGTAACAGAGATCAGAAGCTTTCTGGGATTAGCTAGGTATTATAGAAGGTTCATAGAGAACTTCTCCAAAATAGCTATGCCCATGACTCAGCTTCTAAAGAAAGGTACCAAGTTCGAGTGGTCTGAAGCATGTGAGAAGAGCTTTCAGGAATTAAAGCAAAGGCTGGTAGCAGCCCCAGTTCTTATTGTTCCTGATGGTACTGAAGGAATGGTTGTATACACCAATGCCTCTAAAATAGGGCTAGGTTGTGTATTGATGCAATAGGGGAAAGTGGTTGCAGATGCGTCTCGACAACTGAAGGAGTATGAGAAGAACTACCCTACACATGACCTGGAATTGGCTGCAGTGGTGTTTGCCTTAAAATTTTGGAGGCATTACCTATATGGGAAAAAGATAGAAATATTCACAGATCATAAAAGCCTTAAATACTTCTTCACTCAGAAAGAGTTGAACATGAGACAGAGGAGGTGGCTAGAGTTTGTAACAGACTATGACTGTGAGATCCAATACCATCCAGGTAAAGCCAATGTAGTGGCAGATGCTCTCAGTAGGAAGTCACCAGATTGGGCAATGGGCAAAATTATGGTTGAGGATAAAGTAATGAAAGACATGCAGGAATTGAATATGGTAATTGTACTCGGGGAGACCACTGAATTACTCTTAGTATTGAATTATTGATAGTATAGCCGTCACTGCGGGCACAAATCATAGCAGCCCAGTCTACGGATGAGGAGTTTCAGGACATAATGAATAACATTCATGCCGGAACACCAAAGAATTCAGATTTCTCCTTGACGACTGATGGGGCTCTTATGTTCAGAGACAGATTGTGTGTGCCTGCAAGTGGTAACTTGAATAACCAAATTTTACAAGAGGCCCATCAATCTCCCTGCTCTATGCATCCAGGTGGTACAAAAATGTACAAAGACCTGAAGCAATCTTTGTGGTGGTATGGAATGAAGAATGAAGAAAGATGTAGCAGCCTATGTATCCAAATGTTTGACTTGCCAACAAATCAAGGCCGTTAGACACCGACCTCAAGGGCTGCTACAACCATTAGCTATACCAGAATGAAAATGGGGCAATATCACAATGGACTTTGTCACAGATCTTCCTTGCACTAGAAGGGGTATGGATACCATCTGGGTGGTTGTGGATAGATTGACAAAAACAGCTAACTTCATTCCCATGAAGCTTACTTATTCCATGGACCAGCTGGCTAAGTTATATATTGACAACGTTGTTCGGTTGCATGGAGTATTAGCAAGTATAGTGTCTGACAGGGACTCCAGATTTACATCTAGATCCAGGAAGAGGCTACAAAGAGCAATGGGAACAGAGTTGAATCACAGTTCAGCACATCATCCTAAAACTGATGGACAGTCAGAAAGAACAATTCAAACCTGAGGATATGCTCAGGGCATGTGTGTTAGAGATGAGTGGCAGCTGGGATGAACACTTATCTTTAATTGAGTTTGCCTACAATAATAGCTACCAAGCATCCATCGATATGACTCCTTTCAAGGCACTTTATGGAAGGACTTGTCACACCCCATTGTACTGGGATGAGGTTGGTGAGCGGCGCATCTTGGGCCCAGAACTAATCCAGACCACTTGTGAGAAGGTTGACCTTATTAAGGAGAAAATCAAGGCTGCCCAGTCCCAACAAAAGAGTTATGCTGATAAAAGAAGGCAGCATGTTCGGTTCAATGTTGGGGAGAAGGCCTTCTGGAAGGTGTCTCTAACCAAAGGAGTTGTACGCTTTGGCAAGAGAGGAAAACTAAATCCGAGGTACATTGGTCCTTTTGAGATTCTAGCCAGAGTTGGTGCAGTGGCCTATAAACTTGCACTGCCTCCATCACTTGCTGGCGTGCATAATATCTTCCACGTCTCCATGTTGAGACAGTATATCCCTGATTCGACACACCTTCTGCCTCAGCATCCGGCTGAACTTATTGCTGATCTGACTTATGAGGAGGTACCTGAAGAAATCCTTGATAGAAAGGAGCACAACCTGAGGAACCGTACCATCTCTTATGTTAAGGTTAGATGGAGTAACCACTCTTCTGCTGAAGCATCCTGGGAGCGGGAAGACTTGATGTAAGAAAGATCCCCCTTTGTCTTCAATCTACCAGATACGTCAATTTCAGGGACAAAATTCGTATAAGGAGGGGGGGATGTGAAACCCACTATAAATTTGAACTTTGGAACTTGTGTGATTTCAGGTTCTGGTTCAGTGTCCATGCTTGCTTCAATGCTATGGACTGCATCAGTGGTGGATTCGGACCAACTCCTCAACTCACCTATGGAAGATTCCGGGGAGCCAACACAGCTAGCCATCTTGGAATCCGAAGGAGCTGTCGGGTCCCTACATCTGAGCTACATATGTCAAACATGCTTGGACGAGCACATGCAAAAGCTCTCGATCTCTTAGGCCAGATTGTAGGTAAAAATCTGCTTTTGTACGTATATATATAGTATGTTTACTTAAGTTATGAAGTAGGGGCAAAATGGTAATTTCCTTCGTAGGACCCACATCCCTAGTGTGGAATCAAGCCTTCCGTGAATCACCTCGACCAGATTCCCATTTACGTCACATGACATTATTCCCATGACTTAAACATAAGTATTTAGGAAGTTAATTCTATTTAATTAGTTTAGAGAATTAGATTTTCAAAACTAATTCTACCTAGACCCTAACCAAATAGCCCTTAATATAACTAAGTATATATATACAAAACTTAGTTTTAGGATTCATTCTTACCTAAGCTGAAATCGTTTTTGCTCCAAGAGAAAGGGAAGGAAGGAGAAGGCGGCTAGGGCTTGGGGATCTTAGCATTTTGAGTTGAGTAAAGCTTGGAGAAGACCATCTTGGTTGTGTACTATCATCTCTTTCACTCTACTACCAGGTAGGTCACCCAATTCCATTCTGATTTCCCAAATTCATTCCCCTTCTTCTCTGTTCTTGTTGAGTTCTTGACCCATCTCAGCTCAAACCTCAGGATTTAGGCAATTGGTTGTGTAAACCCCAAATTCAACATGCATTTAGGTTGCAATGACTTCCCTTGACCCAATTTTTATGTTTTTAGCCTATGCATGGCAAGATCCATGCAATTTCAGCCTAAGCCCCTTTTCTGTTTTGCCCTAATTCTGTTGTTGGTGAGGTTATTGTGTAAATTGGATTCTTCTTTTGCATTAGCAGTTCTTCAAGTTAAGGTAAGGGGATTTTGACTTAATTTCAGTGTGTTTATTGTTTTAATTTCTGTTTATTATTGGTTGTCATGTCATACATCATAATAGCATGATATTACATATAGTTTTATAGCTTTTCCTTCTTATGCATTAGATGTTGCATGATATTAGGGTGCATTCCATCTTACATATGCATAGATTATCTTGATACTTATTGGAATTGATTGGAATGTGTTGCTGGAAATTTTCTCTCTTATAATCTATTACTGGAACATGTGCCATCATGATAGTATGCATTGGGTTAGGGATATCATGAACCCAATGCTACGGGCCTACAGCCCTTACCAACAGGGGAGAGATGTTGGATAACCCGTGGTAGGTTCGAAGGGATGATTCCGGGATGCCATTCACTATCCCATATCCGAAGAGTACTACAGGAATGGGAACAAACAGTAGGGTTAACATTTGGGGGTTCGTTGGCGACAAATGTGTAATACCTAAGCTGGCAGGTCTCCACCGTGATAGAGTGGTATAGCTCGGGTGACCGACGTCTGGTTTGTGTTTCCAGGACCGAGGATATCGTACCTACTACAGTAGCATTTATACCCCATGAGACTTGGTATTGATGTTAGGAGCATACTTAGTTTTAGGTCATTCGTCATGGACTATCTACATTTGCTTGTGTGTTTCCCTTGCTGAGCTCAGTGGAGCTCACCACTGTGGATATCCTTATTTTTCAGATGACTTGGCTACTACTGCTAGTGTTTCCCTTGGAGCTGCCTCCGCCTTGGATTTTCCTTCTAGTGTTGGAGTTGAGGCTCTGATGTATGAGGTGCACGATGCTTCGTGCACATGTGATGATTGTGCCTTCTCTTGATCTTGGCCTGACAATCTAGGGTATTTCTACCCTCCTCTTTTGTGTTTATACTCACTTTTGTATAGAAATGATATTATAGTTTGTAAACGTGTCTTGGGTTACTTTTGGAATTGTACAGTTGTAACTCAAGCTTCAGATAAAATATATATATATATATATATATATATGAATGAATTATCACTTAGTTCTCTCTATTATTGACTTTATTCTTACTATTTAAACTCTTCCGCTGTGTTTAATTACTGTACTTGTGATAATTGTTGTGAATGGAGTACTGCAATTGCGATCCTTGGGATTTGTTGGATGTCGGATGGCATCCAGTCACACTAGGCCCTTATTAACCAGGCCGGGGTGTGACACTATGAGTCCTATTTAATGTAAGGCTTTACAGTCCACTCCACCATGATTTTAGTAGATGAATGAAAGTTTGCTTAATGCATGGATATTCTCTTGTCCATTGTGAGTGACATGAAGGGCAGGGAGCCTGGCCGGTGAGAGCCAATACCCTAGGGCTGGGAGAGCCGAATCTCCTTATCCCCTCTTCTCTCACTTCTATCCTCTCTTACTCCCTCCCCTACTCGATCAACACTGCTGTGCTGCTTCTGTGACTACAATTAATCACTGTGAGAGTATACCTTGAAGACCTGAATCAAGCCTCTGTCAAGTTCTTATTAGTTGCTGCTGTTATACAACCTGAGGAGGCCCTAGAACACCTGTGGATCTGCAGTTTCAGCCCAGTTTCTCCTGCAAACTTCGAGCCTTGATTTATCTGCAACCTGTACTCTGTTTCAGAAGAGGTTTGGAGGACTGGATCTCACAACCCAGGGCTACACTCGATCCTGACTTGGAGTCCAAAACTCCCTCCGGTTTGCAAGATCTCCACAGACTTTCTATTTTTGAATCTGTCCTATATCTCAGCAACCCTGGGTCAGAATTGACTGAATTTGGAGGGTTTTCTACTGCTGCCTAGGCCTTCACTCAATTCCAGTTTGAGCACCTGCTGCTGGTTCGTTTGGTCTGTAACACTTTCTATTTTGGAGGCCTACCTTCTAATTTCAAGTCCAACTCATAACTCAACATTCAGCCATCAGAATTGGCTGTAATTTGAAGCACAGGACCTGATCAACCTCACCTCTACTCGACCTAAGTTTGATAAAGTTCTATTGGCTGGTTTGCTAAGAATTGCTTACTTCCTAATTTCAGCCTTTCTTTCTATTTTCTGTTCTGATTTGCTTCCATTATTGATGATCTGCCGCAACTATTAACAATCCTCCTGTAGAGTGGTTCTTACTTAACTGCTTCTACATTGGCGGGGGGGAATTGGGGTGGGGAAGCAGGACTGCCTTCCTTTCAATTATTTGGTTCACTTTACAAACAGCAATTTTTTCATACGCCAAAAGAGTAAATAAATAAAGTTTTCTCATCTTGAGATAAATGGACACAAAAAGGATACCCGATATGTCACAACCTGAGTAAGATGGGGAATGCATGCAACTAGGGCCCCAACAATTCAACAAGCATTTGCAGTATGGTGACACCATCACAATTAACTCAACATGAAATTACTAAAAGAAACCAATGTAACATATAAAGTCCGCCCCATTATTTTTCAAGGATAAACATACCGTTATAAACAAGGACATTGCTGGAAGTATCTACCAATGGTTGAAAAACTGGATTAATTCCCCTAAGTTGTAATGTTGCACCAAGAAAGTGAAGTTCAGCCACAGATTTCATTGCAGTGACATGACTGTCCTGTGTCCAAGACACTTCACTTGCCGAAACGATGCAAACATTGTTCTTCTCAGAGAAGCACAAACAAGACCTCTCCCTCTTGATTACCTTCCCTACATCAAGGTGAGACAGTTCTTCAACTGAACTTGAACTCTTTAACTGAAGTAAAATTTTCTTGCATCCCAAGTTATCAGGACCTCTTCTAAGGAGAGCTGCTTTAAGATGATCCACTGATAACTCTGGCTGGTCCACCTGCAGAAAGCTTAACAGTACAGATATCCAAAGTAACTCAGGAGCACAAGCACCCTCCTACACTAAAATAAGACATTCTTTTTTCTGGGAAAAAGATTCTGAAAGCATGCCAGAAGGCAACCATAATGCACCAACGTTACCCAAATACCATCATCTTGTCAAATAATATAATCATTTGTTCACCTTCTTTAAAACCCTCCTTTTCAATAAAGAGGGAAAGCAGATATTATAGCAATGGAAGGATAGGACGCATATACAGTAGTTGGAAAGATTAATATCTGTTTTAATGTTTCAAGGTCAACTACATAAAAGGAATTCAGGTGGCTGAACTATGACATGCTCAAAAGGATTTAGTGTTGCAATTGTTTTTATCCAAGAACTTTCTTAAGTTCATTTAAAATAAACCTTCAAAAGACCATGTAAGTTTTGTGTAGAGTCATCAGGATTCTCCCATTATTAATCTGAATCCTCTACTTATTCATTAAAAAATGTGACGCAGACATTGGAAAGGTAGAAAATATAATACAGATGATTTGATAAGAAGAAAAGAGGCACATGCCATGTAGAAGATGTTTTCCTGTAGGGGAGGAAAAGAAAAATTCACCGGTCTATTTACGATTAAACAAAATCAGCCTGCACACTTCCATGCAATATATGGGTGCCCGACAATCAAAGGATGTGAATGCTTGCAGTTACCCATCTGATAGTCCATATAAAGTTGACCCAATGGTGGCATGTCCAAGATATTAGGAAACTTGGAAACATGTCTTCTTTAAAATCTCTAAGAACATTAATTGTGCCAATTATTTTCGTGTTATCATATCATCAATCTTAGACATTTGAGTTCGGCAATCCAGCATTTGCCGGGAACCAACAAATAAGAACCTCAGTGCTGTTTACACATCCAGCCTATTGGAGTGCATGTTAAAGCTTGCAAAACTCCTAACTTCTAGCCAAATTTTATCCAGAATCTTACTTGGTTAGATGCACATACGATAGAATTCTGATCGGGGCTTTTCCTTGTTTACCAAAAGGAAACTAAGTGAAGGTTAGCTTAAAATCTCAGAAAGGTTGTGTACTTACAAAAGAAGATCCAAGAGATTTTAGTGTTTGATTGGTCACAGGAACCACATCTTTAAATAGTTTTTGACTCCTTCCTAAACATCAGTGGACTTTTTAGAAACGGCTGACACTCCGTTATTTTAACTCCAGAATTATTGGCCAATTTGGGCAACTACTACCATCCATGTACTTAACTATTCTTTTAGGGAGTTTCTGAAGCATATTAAATCTTATTCCTCTTCCTTTTCGGAATGGAGATGGGAAGGCAATGTTCCAACCTTCCATATTCACTTGAAAAACTATAACTGTTACCTGTCCAGGTGAGTTGTAGGTCAATCCTTTTTCACTAGGCTAGTCTTGGAAGTAAAGCAGTCATTATTTTAACCCACCCATTCAGGAGGCAAGTAAATGGATAAGTCATTCACTCCCAGGTCTAAGACATTATCAATTGGATCACAACAGTCTTGCCCCTCCAAAATTATAGAAGATTTATTATCAATTAGATATACGAGCTTTGAATAAAAACACCCCTCCTATTACAAACCCATTATCACAGACATTACCATCAGAAAAGAAGTTTATATCACAGAAATATTTTGTATTCTAAAATGCAAACTTTGTGGGAAGGGACTAATTTCTGAGTCTGAACCTTGGAGAACTTTTTCAAACCTAGAAGTGTGTTCCCATCCTAAATGCAAACTGTATCTCGCCTTATCCAATTTTCATTGCTTGCATATTGTAGTAGGGTAATGGTCAGGAAAACAAAAGATATTTTCAGTTTCAATGGGATTGATTGTTTGGTCTGTCACACCTCGCATGATCAGAATGTTTGACCGACATGTTGCCGAATTCATTAGTAAGAATTTTCCATGTAAGACCTCTTCAGCTACTTAATGGTTGCTAACTTGTACTGGAAAATAAATAGAGAGAATAAACGGAAATTGAACAAAATGAGACCGGTTGTCAGGTCATTTGTATTCAGGCTTCAGAGTACGTGAGTATAGTTATTACCTCGTCAGTCTCGGGAGGAAGTCTGTAATCGGGAAGCAAAAGAGACAAATCGATTCTCACACCGGAGATAATCAAAGCTATCCCGCACATTTTCTTCGTTTCTTTCCCTGCAATCGAAATTCGATTTGTGTTCACTTCAACTTTGGGAACATCTGAATTCTAAAGTAGAAAGTAGAAGAACACCGGAAAAGTGTTTTTTTTTGTTTTTGTTTTTGGGGGGGGGGGGTAAATCCGGAAGGGTTGAGAAACCTGAGAAAAAGCGAAGCAACCTAAAGAACTTTTCGCTAAATATTTCTTTATTTTTTTAATATAATGCTAACATAAAATATATCCTGCTTCCGTAGCATAGTGGTAGTGCGTTCGCTTCGTAAGCGAAAGGTCGCGAGTTCGATCCTCGCCGGGAGCTAAATTTTGTTTTTACCCAATCTTTCCCATTAATTAAAGAGCAAATTTCATGGACACATGGACACTCTCCTTGTATTTTTTTTGGTAAAGATGGACACCCACCTTGTAAGTATATGAAATATTGCGCGGACATACCAAACTTTGGAAAAATATCACAGACTACTTTTACTTAATGTTTTTATTTCAACTTAGTCCACTTTGTTAGATCTGTGCAATTAAGATGTTGTTAATTCTTTTATAATGGCAAAATTACCCTTACCACAGGGTGAACTTACCATAATACCCTGAAGGATAAAACCCCAAATACAAATCATTCTCTTCATCGTTGGAGACTTGCAACTCAGAGGGAGGCGACCTGCAATCGAGATTTCTTCTCCATGTCCTCAAAGGGAGGCGACCTACATGAAATGCCAGTTAGATAATAAAGCTTGAGTGAAATGTTCAATGGTCGAACCATTTGAAAAATCAAGCATTGCAGAACAACAGTAATTAAACTCGCGCAAGATTAGAAACACAACAAATCACAACAATGGACCAAAAAATTGAGAGAAATAAGGGGATGAGATGGAAACCAAATTAGGAAGAGATGGATATGGAAGAAACCCTAGTGTTAGTTACCTGCCAAGCAGAAACATCGAACACAGTAAGAAGATGACCAGACTTCCATTTCCACCCATGGCTGAAAGCAAACTGAAGCAGAGTGACAAAACGAGGCACGGGAAAATGTCATTGCTCATTACTCAAAACTGCATCTTTCCGGGCAAGGAGTAGAACGGATTCTCACTGAAAACTAACACCATCGGCGGGATTTCTAACCTATTTTTAGATATGACGGTGAATGCGGGAACAGTTTTGCGTCTCAATCAGAGACAGCGTCGTTTTGAAATTTCAATGGGGGCGTCAAAGGTGTTTTCATGGAGAATAGAATAACGGAATCAATGGTCAAGAATTCGTTGTGGAAGATTCCTCTCCTTGTGATGAGCAAAATCTCGGTCGAACACATAGAGGTTGAGGATTTGAAGTCGGAGAAGGAGAAGATGATGTGGCAGCGGTCTATTTGGCTGTGAAGCTTTAGGTGGAGGTCATGCAGGCAGAGAACATCTCATTAAGAAGAGCCGTAGAGGAGGGGGATGGGTGTCGAAGACGGAGAAGGAAAGGGATAGGGAGATGCTGCTGATAACAGTCCCCGGAGCCGGAGCAGGTGATGGTCGCCCAAGCATCCAGTTCACAGTTTTTTTATTTAAATAACTAAGGGGTAAAATGGATATTTTACATTTGGGTACTAATTGTGCTTAACGTCAGAGGGAAGGTTGCCATTTTGACCAAGTTTGGTAAGTCCGTGACATATTGAATACTTAAAGCGAGTGTCCGTGAAATTTACCCTTAAATAAATGATTTTATCGGTTATCTTCACCCTAGATTACCACAACACAGCATTAACATCAATATAAATCTTTCATTCATAATATTTCAAAGATAAAGTCATACCTTCCACTAAGGGTGTCAAATCCTAGTCCAAACCGTTAAGATCGATCAAAGCCGATCGAAAAAACCCGAGATTGAATCGAACCGATCCTTATTCGATTGGTTTGGGCTGGGGTATGACGGGACCGGCTGAAAACTGGACCGACCGATAACAAACCGAAAACCGAACCGAATGAAAGCAATAAAAAAAATAATGAGTATAAGGTTATAATAATTGAATTGATTTCAATATTAGTGAGCAAATTTATGGTTGTAAGGGAAATTGTTACAAATCAATGAGTATGAGGTTATGAGAATAGGGAAATTGATTTGTAACAATGCTTGTTCCATTGATCTCCTTTTTAAGTGTGGGGCTAATGAACCCAACTTGTTTCAAAAAACCCAGTACCGAACCGAATCCAAACCGCTATCAACCTATTATCATAAACCGAAATTGACACAAAACCAAACTGCATCGAAACCGAACTGAAACCGAAATGTCCTTATTGGTTCGGTTTTGGTTTCCCTAAAAGACACACCGAAATCTGAAAAAATCGAACCGGCCGATTGACACCCCTACCTGCCACAATAGAAGGAGATGCTTCTGTATCCTTCTGAGTCATCTCGAAAATCCTACCGGAGGCTCTTGGCTTCTGGTTGCCTTGAGTGTCTCTTCTGTTCTGGGCATTTTGATTGGCTTGCCCTCCTTGTGGGTTCTGCTCTGACTGATCCTTAAGAGTTGGACAATTCATTGCAAGATGTCTAGGTTCCTTACACTTAAAGCAAGCGAATGTCCCTACCAGACAATCACTCTTGTGGTTCTTACCACACTTCTTGCAGTCAACATTTCCTTGGGCCTTTTTTTTATGGAATTTCTTCTAGGGTTGTAAATGGACAACCGAAAATCCGAATTCGATCCGCATCTGTATCTGTTTAGGGGCATCCGTATTCGATTAGAGATATCCGGAAAAAAATCCGAATACTTAATTATAAAAAATTAAATAAATAATGATCTTAAGGGTTTTTGAAGATTTAACAAGTTCTAGAATATGAGGAGAACAGAATCATGATCTAAAACTATGGATTGAGAGTGAATTGTATCCACTAGGGGGAGGAAGGTTCGGGTTATATAAGGCAAAGGTGTAAACGGATGGTTGAAAATCCAAATTCGATCGGCATCCGAATCCGTTTAGAGATATCCGTATTCGACCAGGAAATATCCGAATCCAATTACATCCGATCCGTATCCGAGCCGAATCCGATCCGTTTACAGGCCTAATTTCTTCCAGTTACCCTTGTTTACTGGAGGGGTAGCAAAACTCTTTTTAAACTCTTTCTTTGGTTCAACTCCTTCCTCTTTTGTTGCATTCTTCTCCGCAGCCTCATAAATCTGAGATTTATGGACTACTTCAGCATAAGTCTACAATTGCACGAGAGAAATACTCTTCTGGATCTCCACCTCAAACCTTGCTCGAATTGTCGAGCCTTCATTTCCTCAGTACTCATCATGTGTGGTGTTTATCTAGATAGTTCTTCAAAATTCCTCTTATACATCATCACAATTTGGCTTCCTTAAGTCAAATGCATGAACTCAAAGATCTACTTTTGCTTCACACAAGGCAGAAAATACTTGTCATCAAAAGCCACCTTGAATCCATCCTAGGTGATTTGCCTATCACCTGCCTCCAATATTGGTTTAGTCATTTTCCACCACTGATCCACTTTTCCTTAAAGCATAAAGGTGGCGCACATAACCTTCTATGTCACACCCCTATCCTAGAATAAGGGTATGTAATGGGAATACCCCTGTATTCCACATCTAACCACAGGATTGACACTTTACTGTGTCATATTCACCATATCTCGAGCAATTAAAAAACAAGGATACAGAGTTGTAGCGGAAGAAATAAGGAATATTAATAACATATAGTATAAGATTTCCAAAATGATATCATATAAGTATAAGTGACCATTTATCCCAACATCCACAATGTCATCAGATTCCATAATAATAATAAGGGTAAATTGCACGTCACCCCCTCGTTTTCTAATGAAACTCAGATCACCCCCTGGTTTTTGAAAAAACTCAAATCACCCCTTGATTTAAACCCCATTATGATAAATTAGTCCCTACCATTAGTTTTATGCTGTTAAGTAATGATGTCAGCCAGTTAAATAAATTTAAATTCCTAAACTACCCTTGACCAATGTTAAAGATGAAGGAAGGGTAGTCTTGTAAATTTTATTCTAATGTTTTAGTACAAGGGGAAAATAGTCCTTTCACACCAATAACTAACAGTAGACTAACACCGTTACCGTAGATGGGGTGATTTGAGTTTTTCAAAAACCAGGGGGTGATCTGAGTTCATTTGTAAACCAGGGGGTGATATGTAATTTATCCTAATAATAAACAAGTATATGATATAAAGAGAAGTTGTATAGTATTATCTACCATCAATTACATTCATCCACCAAAGTTCTCTCATGATAAAATAAAATAATGTCTCATAACCACTGGGCCTCTAGCCCGAACTATTATGCTCCATGAGCATGCATCTCGCAAGTCTGATCTTCATCGTATCCCTCCTCGGTGGGTTTCCCACAAATGTTATCTCCAGGTACAAGTGTCCAACCAGGATCTCCCCAAATGTCAAGTCCAGTCAAGTACGACCATTAGGGCTCATCGTCAGTCTCCATGGCATTACAGCATGTATCATCATCTAAAAACAAAGATTCCCGAGGGATGAGCTTCTACAAGCCCAGTGAGCGATCAAACCATACACATCTATACAATAATAAATACATCAATAATGCATGCATAAGTATGCTCATCACATATGATGCATGAATGCATTTGTTCATTTTCCCCTAACATCAAGATTCTAAGTCGGGTCAAGTACTATTATAATTCGGATGACATTCCGACAATATCAAACCCAAGCTACAATGGAAGCCTGTGAGACCGAAACCCTTCACTAGGTTGTCCGCAAACCCCGATACAAACCCCGTTCGGGTATCCAGCTTGAACTATTGTCGGTGCTTGGACTTCATGGTGGGCTACCTCGAAAAAACGGTTGGGACCTATGCGCTCGCCCAACACCTAAACCCCTATCGGTAAAGGTCATAGTACTGGGTAAGTTATATCCTAGCTAGCAAACAACTATTGAAATTCAAAGGTGCACCGTGTAGCCTAGAGGTCGAGTCCATAGTGCCAAACACGGTGGCCTGACTATCCTCTAGCCTCCCAAGCTTACACACACACACACGCAAGAGTATAATAATATGGCGGGTGTGATACTAAAATACCGGTCGGCCGATCACAACCCTAACCCAATCTATTATACACACATCACGCAGTTTAGTTTGGGTGTCCATTGGGTCATTTTAATCCTCCGGTTAAATCTATCACTTCCTTAATGGATCATGGACTGGGACTCAATCTCTATGGATAAAGCCTCTCGTCGTTTGAGTTTATCTCTTATTTCTTTTATCTACTAGATGTTATGGAAGACGCAGAATGAGAGAATCTTTGGTTAGCGGTGTTGGTCACCAACAGAAGTGATTGAAAGTTTACTTAAGGCTTATCATGAGTTTCAAAATCCCCAAATTCCAATAGCAGGGTTATCTTCTTTTCCAGCAACTATATCTCCTACAGATTTGAATGGTGGCATCCTACTACTTGGAATGACTCAAGTGAATTGTGACGCAAGGTTGCTTCCCAATTCTACTAATGGTATGGGTATATTTTGTAGAGGTCTCGATGGGTGACCTCTCCATGTTGTTTTTATTCCAGCTTCTTTTGATATTATTGCCATCGGTGAAGCATTTATAATACGATCCTCTATGCTGGAGTGTATCTCTAAAGGTTTTGACATGGTATTGCTTGCATTGATAATAAGGATGTTGTATCTTATTTGCATATGGGAATTGATGCATCTCCTCTTAGGATTCGTGCTATTCAAGAGGATATATGTCTATTCTCCACTTATTTTGAATCATGTATTTTCACCCATATTTCGAGGGAGAATAACAACTTAGCTGATTCCCTGAAAAGGAGGATGCTATAGCTAACGTGTATGATGGTGTGGCCCATATCCAATCCATGGCTTAGTGATCTTTGTAATCTTCAACCATGAGCTTTCACGTTATCCTTAATAAATGTTTTTTACCCCAAAAAAAATTTACAATAATGCATTACCAAAAAATGAAATTAGAGGAATGCATATGTACGGATAATGCGTGTACTGATACAGTATATACTAAATCGATACGCTAACGGAATCTGATGGGCTTAAAAACTTTTAAAATGGGTGTATACCTTCCTTCTCGGAGCTCTCCATATCAGAGTTACTCGAGTAAGAGCTACCTTTCTTCCTAGAGTAATGCAGGTCGTCCTCTACCCGACTTATGCTACTGTTAGGGCTCGCCTTCTTCCTCCCTTCTCTCTTCCTCCTCCATTCCAACTTCCTTAGCCAGTGCTTTGTCAACATAATCATAAGCCCCACAAAAATGAACATCACGCACCCTCCCCCAATTGACAGCACAGCCACTCGAACCCACTTTGTTCCCTTGCCACTTGGCGTGACCACCCACGAGGCTGCTATGTAGGCCGCAGCCATGAACGACACTGAAACCCACATCACTTTGTGTGTGGCTGCCACAAGTTTCATCATCTTTTTTCGTCGGAAGGGAATGACACTCACAAGAACGATCACTATTCCCAGTGAAGAGAACAATGCTATGTTGTTGCAGACCATGAAGACCTTGAAAGCAGTCTTCCTTCCGACTGCTGACTTACCGATCAGTGGCCCGTCTTGGTGAACACCACCGGGAGGACTGACGCCGGCAGCGAATGTCACGGTGGCTATTAGAACAGCCACAACTACGATGGTGTTTCGCACATTTGTCAAGCCCTCCATGTGGAGCTTCCGTTGCTTTTCTCGACGGCCACTGCTGTGTCTCCGTCGGTTATGGCGATGGGCCATGGATGTGGTCGACCGTGAAGAAGGTTGAACTGGCGATGGTGGTCTTTCATCTACTAATATTGATGCTTCTGGGTTATTGGTTTGGATAGTAAGTCGGTGGATTTTGGGCGATCCTGGAGGCAACTGATCGCATCGCTTACCGCCGGCTTCCTGTAATGTGGGTATGAGTTGGAGGGTACCGGAGCTGCTGCCACTGATCTCTACAACGTCGAGGGCCGTGAATCCTTTCCGATTCAGAGCGTTGACGTCAATATTTGTCTTGGTGACCAGGAATGTAACCATCTGCAATGTTTCCATATATGTCTTAAATTAAATAAGATCCACAACCATTTTGTTGGTCTTCACACTTGAGACAAACGGATATCTAAGAAAAAGGAAACCCAATTTCAGTGGAAGAGGTCTTACTGCAGTGAGCTTTCCGGCAGAGGCGAGATGCAAGACGGTGTTGCCGTCTTTGTCGGGCATGTTCAAGAGGTTGGTGATATTTAGGTTATCCACCAGGTACCTGACGGCTTCGTACTGGTTGTTCTTGACGGCTAGATGTAGAACTGTCTCTCCCTGTTCGGTTACCATCTCGGCGGAATCAAGGCTCGTCGAGAGGATCTCGTCGAGGATATTGACTCTTCCTTTGCTTGCTGCAGAATGAAGTGGTGTTTTGCCGTCCTTGTCTTGCAAAGAAGAGAGATCAGGTTCCAATCTTAGAAGCTCCCTTGTTATATCTAAGTGCCCTTTGCTACAAGCCAGGTGCAATGGAGAACATCCATGACGGTCCTTTCTCGATGCCAGGTCCGGCTGTGTTTTCAGTATTTCCTTCACAATATCTGTATTAAAAATAAAATTATTAACCAACTCCCTTATATTTGCTGTGATTAAAGTGTCATTGTTGGGCCTGGTTAATCTTGGACTTCATTTCCTGAGAGGAGTTAGATTCCAAGTTTTATGGCTCAGCCAGGCAGCTGGCCAGGTCAATGAGGTCAACTTTTGGGCAGGCAATCGCAGGATATTAGGGTGGATCCTGATCCTCTACTGCCGAGCTGTCAAGTAGGACCTTACTGTCAAGACACAGCAAGGCGATAAATGACTACCTTACCCCACTCGGGCCGACGATCTTGATTCGACAAAGATGAAGGGACAAAGCTCCACTAACACATCCAAGACTCAAGGATACCTGCAACTCATCTTCTCCAATCGATTTGGGGAAGATGAGTTGCAGGTTTTTTTTCTTTTTTTATTTCTTGAAGGGGTATTTTTATAATTTTACCCTTTGATTTTAACACTATTAGTCATGAACTGACGGAATGGGTTTATTTGTTAATGTTTATAAATCTCAGGGAGGTACGTAAAATTTTCCAAAACTGAGGGGTAAAATCATACTTTCGTTAAACCTCAAGGTGGTATGTGTAAATTACCCTTTTCAAGGAGGATAATGTTGTCATTTCCAAGAAAAAAAAAATAGCATTTCACATAGATCTGTCAAAAAATGATATAACGTTGGGTACCTATCAAATTATTTTGAAAATTATTTTTCAATACCACCAATTTAAATAAGTTTTGAAAACAAAAAAAAAAGGCAATCAAAACAAAATTACAATTTCTCATTTCACCAGTGTGGTGACAACAAGCTGCACCCTTGTTTAAGAGATCTTCCAATGGAGATTAGGGTAAGGCGTGTAAACCGAAGACCATTGCCTAGCCCATCTTGGGAAGTAGGAAGACCGATGGCGATAAAATTTGGCTGCAAACCCGGGTTGCAGCCATGTTCCTACTGCCTCTAATCCTAGGCGTAAATTTAAAATAATCTCTTTCCTTTTTGGGTTCACAAATACCATCTTAAATTTTAATAATTTTTCAAAATACCTTTTTAAATTCCAAATCGACACCTAAATTTGGGGCAGCAGGAACATAGCTGCAACTCGGGCAACAGCCAATTTTCTTCGGGTGAGAAGTTGAATCACTACATTAGGTTGGATCTTTATCCTCTTAGGTTCATTGTCTTGGTGGGATCCACCCCCTCTTATTAGGGGCACTAGGACACTAGGACACTGCATCCGGCAGGGATCCTGAGAGAATAGTTTTCCATTTTGGCGGCTAATCGTAATCAATCATCTTTGAACTCACGAAGGAAATGAAGTTAGTAGGGAGAAAAATAAGAGGATTACCGAAATAGCCTGCCGATGCCGCGACATGAAGGGAAGTTGTGGGTCTATCATCCTCCAACAACAGCAGCCATGAACGGTGCGCCAGCAGCAGCTTCACTAGGTTGAACTGGCCACGACCACAGGCCACAAAGAGCACACTCTCGTTATGGAGGTTAAGCTTGTAAGCAACTCGAGGGTCAGTTGCTAACAGTAGCTCCATCAGCACCATGTGCCCTTCCCTACATGCTTCATGCAATGGAGTTTCCATCTTCTCGTTCACTGCCGACACCATCTCCGGCTGTTGTTTAACGATCTCGGTGGCCAAGTCAAGGTTTCCGAACTTCGCAGCGATATGTAAGACGCTGTTGGAGGTTTGATAGGTCGTTTGATTGATAAGGTCCTCGTCTTCTTTAATCAAATCGAGAAAGGCAGGCACTTCCCCTCGTACCGATGCCTCATACAACCTCCGATCCATATGTTATGTCTCTAGAAGCTCCGGCGAGTAGGGGAAAGAGGGTTGGGGGGGGGGGGGGGAATTAAGGCTGAAAGAAGAAGAGGGGTTGGAAATGGGTGATCACTGACAGTCATTATTTAGCGGGGGAGGGAGGGATGGATAAGGAGAACAGGATGGCGAGTCGCGATTTTCCACCATTGCGCCCACCTCGAAATTTCATGGAAGACCATATGAAATTACGTGCCGCGTAAAGATGTTTGGTTTTTGTGTCTGCTAGACGAAGTCAATGGTGTTTAGGGGCGTCAACGGGCCCGGTTTGCACTAAACCTTTTTGGTCCTGAATATTTTGCCCATGAGCTTGTGGAACTAACAAAGTCCACTCAGTCTACCCACTTAACAAAGCCCAAGCTATAAAAAAAAAAAACAAATTCGGAAACAAGCTGTTACTAGACTCAAACCTTCGACCAACTGGTCATGGTAGAAGAATTTTATCCGTTATACCAAGAACCTCTATTTGTATATTTTTTAAATATATAGTATATAATACAGGGTCGGGTTGGCCCTGCCAGGGTCAAGGCCTCAACCCAGACCTGACCCGGCCCTGCCAAGGCCAATAAAAACTAAACCCAACCCGGCCCTATAGTAAACACAGGCCCGGCCCGGTCCTGTTCGGGCTAAGGGTGGGTTCGGGTTGGCTGGGTTTTTTTGACACCCCTGTCGGTGTTTATACTTTATAATAATTATAAGGGCAAACTATGTTTACCACCCTATAGTTTGAAAAAATTACATCAATCCCCCTCAAAATTATGCCTACCCCCTCCAAAGGAGAGGTGAATGTAATTTTGAAGGGGTTCTGTGTAATGTTTTCAAACTATAGGGGCTTTTTGTAATTTTCCCTAAATATAAAGATTAAGCAAAAGTATTCATATAAATTTTGGGTCTTTTCAAATGCCCCCTAAAAATACCCATTTGTCCAAATGCACTCTTGTAACTTTATAAATTGCAAACTCCCTTGTACTTTCAAAACACTGTAACATTTTAGTCCAATTCGTTAATATGGGATATTAGACGTTAGTTTCAGGGAATCTAATGACCAAACTACCATTCTGATAAAAAGCCACCAAAATTAAAAAATAAAATGACCAAATTACCCTCATCTTCCCCAAATCGATTTAAAACTGAAAATTTTTCCCCCAGATTAGATTTTCTGAACTAGAGATGGGTTTCTCTGATGATTCTTAAGATGGGAAAAGGAGAAAAAAAGAGGAATTTTGGGAAGTTCTATGGGGTAGTTCATGCGATATTGAGGATGCTTTTCAGTGAAAGATTATCCCCTTTTTTTCACTTTTATTCTTCAAAAGAAATCTTATCTTTTTTTTTTTGGTAAGGCAAGAGAAGTCTTATCAGTACTTTCATTCTTGTGGTCCTGGATTCTGTATTTTGAAGTGACTAATTAGTGATTTTGTAAAAGAAATTAATGGTTGGTTTTGAGAAAATAATTGAATTCAATAGTTATAGTTTTCTTGTTTTCTTTCTCTGGAAAAAAAACGATTGTGGATTTTTTTTTCTGGATGAGAAATGGATAATGGGTGAATTTAGGGTTTTGGGATGACTTTTTGAGAAATTCTGACTTATGTGGAAGGGTTACTGTTCTATATTGACATTGAATTTCATGGGGGTTTTTTTTTTTTTTGGGTGATAAAATAGAAATATATTACTAAGAAACCAAGTGATATACAGATTTTTTTAGTTTGGGCATATTTCGGTAAGTTCACAGCTACGGCTATACAAAAACGGTTGCCATTATTTGTAATACATATATCATGATACTTGTTAGATATATAAAATAAGTCCTCAATAAGTTCCCAAGACCAGGTAGATGTGGTTGGAGATGGGAGAACTTCAGTGATCTATGGATTTCAGCACCATATTTTTTTTATCTTCAACCCTGGCGAAGACGCATGATCCAATCCTGTGTGAATGCTAACTAAGTCAGGTTCCATTGCAAGAGATGTATTAACAAATCCTGCAGCCAAAAAGTTAAGCCGTCCCTTAATCAAAAAGATGTAAGACCATCCTGCCACAGTTAATCCAGGAATATAGTATCATGCACAGATCAAAACAGGAAAATCTAATGTTGGTAAGATAATACACGGGGGAACAGATAGAATATCCTCTGTAACAGCAAATACATCATAGGATGGAAATTTGGGGGAGGGGATAAATGTAAATCATTTAACCAATGTCTTATTTGATTTAAAATCCACAGAGGGTTGGGTTTTTCACCTCTAAAAACGACCATGTTCCTAGTAACCCATATAAAATAATAGGTAACAATAAAAACACTAAAAAACCAATTAAGAGATTGTTTATCAAGTGCGCGGTTTAAAACCAACGATAAACATAGATCAGACAAATTGTAAAAGACCAGGTGTTCAGTCCTCAGCCTCAGTGGCTCTGCCACCCATATGTGCTTAACCCAATCATAAGATAAAAATAGATGCCAGTAAGATTCGGCACAGATTCCGCAAAAGGCACAGGAAGAGTCGATTTGAGTCCATCTTGAAAGGGAAGCCTTGATAGGAAGTCCTACATTAGAACACTCCAGAAAAAGATCTTAAATTTTGAATGAATTTTGAGTTTCCAAAAGAACTTCCACCAAGAGGTGGTAAAGAAATTAGTGTTTCTAGAGGTGGATAAAAATTCAACAGCTGCTAGTTTTGTACTAAAACAACCATTTTTGGCTTTAAAGCACCACCATCTATCATCATCATTTGACAGAGAAAGCAATTGAATTTCATGGGTATTTTGTTCACAAAAAATGAGTAGAATATGGGTTTTAGTTCACCGATTGAATGAGAATTCTGACGATGGGTTAGTTCTCTGCTTTTCTGTTTCAGTTTTTGATTTGCAATGGATCTTAAAGAAAGGTTTTGTTCAAAAGCCTGGACAAAGTCTTCTTTGGAGGATAAATCATCCAAAACTCTCCCCCTCTCCCCTTAGATCCACTCCTTCCAGTCTTGATTATGGAATTGGAATGCAGCAGCCATTTTCTCAATTCGATCTGCCTTCAGAGCCCTCGTCAAGTAACCCTGGTAATGAAATCAAAATCCTGGATCAAGTGAATGGACAGATGGCAGATATAGCCATCGATGCTGATAAACTTCAAGGTTGGGATCCCGGAGCCATGTTAACCAATCTCTCCTTCCTTGAGCAAAAGATCCACCAGCTCCAGGATTTGGTACATTTGATTGTTGGCCGAGGAGGTTGAGTGTTGGCTCGCCCAGATGAAATTATGGCTCAGCAGAAGCAGCTCATAACTGCTGATCTGACTTCCATCATAGTTCAGTTGATCTCAACTGCAGGTAGTCTTCTCCCATCTGCAAAGAATAACATATTGGCTGAATTATCACAAAAAAATATATATATATTGGCTGCAAATCCTTTTGTTGGGCAGCTTGGGAATAACTCTGGTATTGGATGCTCTCGTAGTGGTTATTACTGTATTTCAATAATCCTATGATGTAGTCAAGATTGAGGGAACTAATTAACGCAAGTTTGGAACCAAGAATGCGAGCCTTAGGGTTTGAAAATTTTCAGTTTCAAACCCTAAACGATTGGGCAATTTGATCATTTCATTCTTTAATTTTGGTGGGTTTTTATCAGAAGGGCATTTTGGTCATTAGGTTCCCTGAAACTAACGTCTAACGTCTAACGTCTTAAATTTACGAACTGGACTAAAGTGTTACAATGTTTTGAAAGGGGGGGAGTTTGCAATTTGTAAAGTTGTAGGGCTACATTTGGACAAATGAACATTTTTAAGGGGGCATTTGAAAAAAACCCTAAAATTTTGACCCAATGGAGTCTTGTGTTGAAGCCCCTCATTGGTGCATCATAAATGTTCTTTTCTCTTATCAGAATCGAGTTTGGACTTTGGATCGCTTGTTGCGTCAAGAAACCTTCAGTTGATCTTTTCTAGATAGAAGCTACAAAGATGAACAGATAAACAAAGGAGAGCCGGTCTTCTCCAATGGGGGACTCTCCGATGCCTAAGTTAGGTTTCTTTAGCAGCAGACAATTCAAGAGAAGTTAAGAGTGATGAGTTCGATAGATTACTTGACCCATAGGCCCCTTATTTATATGCCGGGCTAAGTAGAGATTGTGCCTCACTAGGAGACGATGAGTCTTTCCACAATGAGCTTGTTAGGGTAAGAGTCCTGTTAGGAGAGTGATAGCTGGGGAGAGTTCACCAAATATGGGAGTTTCCTTATTGATCGGTAGAGGATTTTGTTTCCTTGTTGGACTGTGCTCACTGGCAGTGTCATATGCGCCATAGTGGGATTTCGATACGTGTGTTGCCTATTATGTGGGGATTGTATCCTCACGTAACTAAATTTCCCAATCTAGGTCGACTATGTGAGTATAACCCGACAGGTCAAGGGTCGCTCCATGCGATTGTGGTTGTGCCACGTGTTGGCTTAGTTTTGGCGAGCCCTATTTAGGTATAAAAGCCCCCTACTCCTGCGGAGCGGTGTGGTTCGATGGAGTAGAACAGGGACAGGCAAGCGGTAACATACTACTTGAATATACATCAGATAAGGTAAATCTCAGTAAAACTACTTGAATGTACATCAGATAATGTCCTTTCAAATCCCCTTCCCCTGTGAATCCACAACATAAGGAGTAAATGATAAACAAACTGGAAGTATATAAGGCTCACATATAAGAGCTAGGGAAGAAAAAATAAAATAACAAATAATGACAAAGGGGGATAAAAGATGGAAACCTCTTAAAGAAATAAGTGATTCTACAAATCACATCCACCACTCTGGTCCTAGTTTTCATCATCCAAGGCACCAAGCCTTCGCGTAAACTCAGCAAACTCTGGTTTTATTCAAGTACTCATTCACAATTACATGGGAGTTCTCTCCTCAGCTTGCTGACCTGCACCATAAAAATTGATACTAAGAGTGCGTTTGGTAACGTTTAGAACAGCGTTCTGGACAGTTTTTTTGTTCAAAAAGAACAAAAAAACATGAAAAAGTGTTTGGCTTTGTGGTTCATTTTTTCGTTCTTTTAAAACGAACCAGAGGTTATTAACACCAAAAGAACGTTCTTTACAGACCGTCTCCAAGACGTGGAGACGGTCTGTAAAGAACAAGAATGACTAACGAAGGCGTAAAATGAGGAAAACCCGATAGAAAGAGCAAAGGCATCTGCAACTCCTGGAGAGGAAAAGGGGCTTCACATCGACGAAGAGGAGAAGGGCTTCTGTGCTCAAAGGCATCTGCAGAGGTGAGTTCCAACCGATGTTCTGCAACTCTCTCTCTCGTTCTCTCGCTATCTCTCTCTCTCGCCGTCTCTCTGTCTCTCTGTCTCGTTCTCTCGGTCATCTCTGTCCATATGCATTCTCTGCTACTCTCTCTCTCTCTCTCTCTCTCTCTCTCTCTCTCTCTCTCTCTCTCTCTCTCACATGAGTCACGAGTCCTACGGTAGTCTCTCAAAATATGACTTTCCTCTCTCAGAGTGTAACAGTTGTTTTGGGGAGGGAGGGAGAGAGAGAGAACCCTTCACTTTCCTCTTTTCTCATTTGAAAAATGAAATCCGCTATACATGTCCCTCTTCCAGGGCTTTTGGGGGCTTCAATTCAGTTCTTCTTAGATTTTCGTGAGGAAACTCTCCACTCTCCAGTGATTAGGGACTAGCACAAGAGTCCCTTCTCAGGCCTGTGTCATGCGATGCGCCGTCATAGTCTGAATTTCTCCAGAGAAGAGATGGCATTTCTTCAAAATCATTCTTGAGACCAACATTCTCTCTCTCTCATATTCTGGTTTTCTATTATGGGTGTGGGTTCTCTATTATTTGATATTTCGGTGAGATCAGCTGTTTATGCAGGTATTGATTTGTTGGTTGATCAACATGAGAACCATAAGTTACAGAGTACTAGGAGGCGGAAATGATTTTTGCTTTGTGTACAGCTTGAAGTTTCAGAAAAGTTAGCAGGATTTTGTCAAATATCACTACATGTGAGAATCACTTGTTAGTTTTCAGATACAATGGGGACTCAAATTTTTATGTTTGTATATTCAATACAATAGCTACTGAGACAGAATAACCGAAGCTGGTATGTTCTTTAAAATCAGGTTCTTGAATGAATTAGTTCGTTTGTGTAATCATTTTGTCAATAAAATGCAGATTGGTGCACTAGAGACCTTCTCACATCATGTGGTCAGCAAATGCAGAGGATTCAGTAGCAAAGAGGAGGCCTATTTCTATATAGTTTTTTTCTGATTCTGTGGGATTAATTAAGCCATCTGTTGTGGTTGTTTGGGAAGCATTTCTTGAAGGGCCCTAAAAACCACAAATTTGTGGTCATGTCATCAACATTTGGCCTTGAATTTTGACAGAAATGTAAAATTGACTGGAAACATTTGGTCATGTCATTAACATTTCATTACTGTTAAAATCATTCAGGATTTCTACCACAATAACAATAGCAATAACTCTGAAACTTTGTGCATCATTCCAATATCTGTACTTGGAGTGGGAGACCAGGACTAGCAAGTGCTGCTCTGGTTTCACCATCTTCAGCATAGGTTGTGGTATGTGGCACCAAATCAGAGTTGATGATGGGCTCTAAATATTCTACAGCTGCTCGGTATATATGGACACGTATTCCATCATTTTCCTCTATTCCTTCTTGTATACCATGGTGTTGTATAGTTTTAGTTCTCTTCCTTATATTTTCTTCATTGCAATTGGACAATTTTTGAATATTGGACTTTGTAGGTTAGTAGTATGAGACAAGTCATGTTTGGTCCTGTTTGATAAACAACTCATGTTTGTTTATGCAGCTAGGAGGCAGTGGTGGATTTCATGTAGAAAAATAGGGTTTTGGAGGTTCAAAATGAGTTGATTAGCTAGGGTTTTGTGGCATTTACTGCTAGGTGCAATACAAGATTGAGATTTGAATATTTAATGATAATTGAAGGATCAGACTACATATGTTGATGGAATTGGATGTGTTTTAGGGGTTATAATGGCCAGCCATATGGGTCTGCAATATCAGGTTTTAAAATAAAAGAGAAACCAATTACAAAACCCATTATTCACCTCAAAAAGCTTTAACTCAACTATTTCTGTGAAATGGGGTCGTGGGTATATTGCTTTGATGGATTTTTGAAATCTGACTTTTCTCTATTAATTTTCTTGCTTCAGAATTTTGGAATGTTGTAGATTCAGATTCTTTTCTTAGAAAGCTAGCATACCAAACACAGCATGAGATTTGTGAATCTTCACTATATATAATTGTATGAGGTATATATCTAGGGTATGGCATGCATGTCCATGTTTAATTGCTGAACAGTTGTAAATAGCTAATGTGTATTTGGGTTTAAAACCACTGCGGCATATATGATCTAATCAATTTCATGCTTTTCATGTCCTCCTTATATATCCAGATATATACTACTGGAAACTTGCATTCTCTTAAGTCTTACGCCTACCACATGTGAATGAACAAATTCTAAAGTCAACTTATTTCTACCAATTACCATGTCCTCCTTTTCATGCTTTGCATGTCCTTGTATATCTTGATGTATTTCTGTTTTAGACCTTCTCTCATTGCATTCCTCATGTAGAGATTCATGCTAATGTCTTTTTTTGTTGTATTTCTGTTTTGGATCTTTACTTGATGGGTCTTTAGCTCAAATTGGTAGAGCACTTGGAACATGAGCATGTTCCAAGAAGATGGTGGTTCGAGTCCACCAAGGCTCTCTTTATTCAACTGTTCATAGCATAGTTAATTATGCCACTAATCCACACAAGAACCCAATTTTAATGGTATCTTTGAAATTTGACATCTTTTTATACTTACTTTGGTTATGTTAATGAGATATTTTAATTTTATGTTAAGGTTGATAAGAGAAGGATTTTACAAGTCTTTTTTTGGTATAATTGACAAAGAAATGGTATTATTGTAATTAATATCAAATAGGGAAGAACAGATTTTACCAAACACCATTTTCGGTCTCAGAACGCCGTTCTAGACCAAGAATGCAAAAGAACGTTTCTAATCAAGAACGGACGTTCTTTGTTCAGACCGTTACCAAACGCAACCTAAGTAAAGAAAAGCTCATTTCAGAATTCAAACCCTTCATATTTAAGAATGGAGTTGCTGTCCTTGGCTGTTTGGAGTTCCCATTAGTCTATCTATCTTTGCCACTGGCGATTTGGTTACAACAATGTTTGAGAGGTGCGTCTCAGCTTCCTAAAAGAAACGTTGAAAAGAAAACTGTTATGAGACACGATCCATTATAGTTGACAACATAAAACAGTAGACAAAATCACATATCATACATAGTATCTCTAGATGCCAGAGAAGTATTCTTTTATATCTTAAAATTATGAGCAAATAATAGGGAAATCAGTATCCATCCCCCCACCCCCACAAAAAAAAATAATAATAAATTTGGGGGGTAGGGGTGGACGGCGACTCTAACATCACATTTGGCATTAATTTATCAAAAGAACTAAATATCAGAAGGCCTATGAAGTGATAAGTCAATGACTTCAAGCAAATAGGATCATTACATCCTCAATACTTCTCTGTCTTAGATCTTTTGCAGCCTTTTCACCCAAGGAACCCCCAAACATATTCTATCGTTCTCAAATTCATCTTTATAGTCCTCCCAAACAGCTGTCCATTGGATCACCTCAGGTTTCAAGAGTAAACTGAGATAGTAAGACAGAGCATACAAAGGTATAAGAATAATAAGAATAAGTATAAATAAATACACAAATGGAAAAAGAGCTAACAAACCAGAGATAGTAAGCAGCATTCATCCATATTAGGAGGGATGACCCATCACTATCATTGAAGTTTGATCAATACTAGAGTCACCCTCCTCAATATCCTCAACCAAAGAACACACTTTGTCTTCCATAAGCACCCACATTTTTTTATTCTAGGGAATTGCCTTAGGATTTCACTTTGTACATGGAAAAGGAATACATGTATGTAGAATATAATATTAGATATACACATTAGCTCATATAAATTTTGAGAGCATCTTCTCTCTTCATATCTCTTATTTGCTTGCTTCTAAAATTTGAAGTGCATACTCTACCTTTCAATAATTTATACTTTGTAATATAACATTAAGAACCATTAACTATCAATCTATCATAACATCGGCATCGGATACCCTTCCACCGCTTAGCTATTAGCAGAGAACTCCTTATCACAATCCGATCAGGTTGCATAACACCCACCAATAGGAGCATCCAATGTCAATAAATGTGTTGTAGGACAACACTCTAGGACACGACAAGATGTGTCGAGTTTCCTTTAGTTGAATTTGATTAGCATGTGAAACATTGCGATATTTGCTTGGGCCTGTTGTGCTCATTGAATGCGATGGATAAGAAGAGTTGGTGGCTCAAGATGCCTAAGCATTTCAAGAAGGTTCCCGCATTTGTCTAGCTTAAAGAAGAATCTCTTAAAGTATCTAAAAATCTTTCTATTGCGACATTTTCTAATACATGTCTCCTATTTGATAGGACTTTGCTACTAATAAGGTCGAAAGAAATATTGCAAGATTATTTTGTATATCTTTTTACTTTGTAGAGTCCTCACGGTGTTGCATTTCAAGCAATTCCCACAAAATATTTGCCATTGGAATAAGTGGAGCCTAAGACATGTAACAAATTCTAGAGAAGACACACTAAACGAAATATCTAGGGGTGGAATGCAACATTATTATTATATTCAAAGAGTGGCTAAAAATGAATTCAAGGACATGCATGCTACACTATAATAGAGATTTTGATTTAAACAAATTCCACAACATGGAAAAGATTTCCAAGAATTGACTTATTAACTAATATTTTTATGAACTCCCCAATGTACAAGTTGAATGACCAATTCCAAAACCCAAGCACTGTTCATGGATTATAAAAAATTACCCTCCTAGATTAAATCTCAAGGGTTAAACTATTAAGAATAAACTAATATTTTAGCTCTTACAGCAGGTTTTCCAAAGTAAGATGAGATCTCACCTTAATGGTTCATCTTCTTCCTTTCTTTCTCTCTTTCTTCTTTTCCTTTCTTTTCTTTTCTTTCCAATACCGGTGGTTGAGATCCCAAACATGCACACAACCACACTCACAACTTACTAGGACATGGCAACCACACACATACACACAAGAACACACATGCACACACATGCAAACATAAACACAAGTAATAGGATCGCCTCCTCTTCTCCTTATTATTTTCATTCTTTTCTCTTCTTTTTCTCTTCTTTTCTCTTCTTTCTTACTTTTCTTTTCGATTTAGTAGTCGTGGCGAGGCCACTTGAACCTCAACCAAGCACCCAAACACCACAAACACACACACTCACACACATACAGCCTAATAGACAGCCACATAACACCCAAACCACACACCCCCACAGACCCCACACACCACTCTCGCAACCACTCTGGGCAGCAACACACATGCACCTGGACTTAGTCAACCTGCATATATCGAGTCTCTCTCGTGTCTTGTGGCTCACCCCCACCCCCCCGATCTGAGAATTTAACCAGGGCTGATTATAGCCCGCTGATTGAGCATATACCATGAGGTTTATAGTGAGGTTTCCAAGAATACGACGGGTTTGTGGCAAAGGTAGATGGACCACAAGAAGGCCAGCATTGCTTCGAGGGAATGACCAAGTGGTCTCGGTTCAATCATTCTAGAGGTTCATTATGGAAATAAAATGGAAAAAAGAAAAAGAGCAAAATGAATCATATTGCTCATATCAATCTGAGAAAAATTGTCAAAATGAACTTCGAGAATTGCATGAGAAATGAGACTTGAGATTATACATTCAACAAAAGTAACTATGAATCAACAAGTCGAATTCCTTCAACGAGAATAGCCATTCGATGGTCTCGCCAAGCATTTGCCATGCGGACAAATTCGGTTCCATTGTCCACAAAAATTCAATTAGATGAGAAGAAAATGGAGAACTAGGTAAAAACACATGAATCGTCTCCCATAGCTAATACCCTAAACATGAATTTCCAAAATTTTCTCCAACTGAATCTCATACTCAAATAGGAAGGCCCAAGAATTTAATCAACTAAAATGTAATTTGAGGAAGAATCTTACTTCAGAATGAAGAAAATCAAGGGAAAATAGGTTGGATGTTCACTAAAAGATAATTCGCGACCAAACACTCGTGAACTGGAAGCTCCAAGGGCATCCCCAGTGAATCTCTATTGAATCAACGACTTAAGCATTTCGCAGAGTCACCAGATCTGGTTTGAATCGAGCAAAACCTCGATCATTCCAATCAAAAAACCTTGAAGAAGAAAGCCTCAAACTCCTTTCTTTCTACTCTCTCACGTTCTCTATCCTTTTCTTTCTCTCTCACTCACGTTCTCTCTCCATTTCCCTCTTTCTCTCTTCTTTTCTCTCCCACCTCCGCTCGATTCCTTCTTTCCCCTTTTAATTTCCCTAAACTCACTCCCCCCCTTTTTCACATCTCCTCCCACAGCGCGGTCCCCATAGAGGAAAAAGCGCCTCGTTAAAAATGAAAAATTTTGAAACTTTGGAGAGGATGAGAGGGGGGAAACAAAGGTTTTAGAAGGAAACAGTTTTGGGTTTGAAACTAATTTTTCGGCTTTGTTTAAACGCCTTGTATTTAACACGACATTTCTTTGAAACCTAAAGAAAAAACACCCTTAAACGGTGAGCTACGGTGGCTCTTGTTAAAGAAAACCGAACTACCTTCCACCAGCCCCCACCCCCCCCACACCCCCCCCCCCCCCCCCCCCCCCCCCCCCCCCCCCCCCCCCCCCCCCCCCCCCCGTTGACCTTTAAACACGGCTTAGAAAATGTCGAAACTTATATTACGCTTTAAGCCACCACAAGTTTCTTGTAGTGGTATATTCTTATTATCAAGAGACTTCCAATCACCTACACTCTATAAGTTCCACTAGTGATTTTAAAAAATATATAACAATGTATAACATGTCAACTTAAGTATAAGAATGAGTAGCAGCAGATCTGTTGACACTTTCAGAGACAAAGCAGTACACAAGTATAAAAGGAAGCACTTCTTGTGTTGTTGCTTTAGGGATTTTGAGGATTATATTCTTCTTGCCTAAGAGATGGCATCTAAGAAATTGAATTAGAGACCCTTGGGGCTTCAATTCATAAAGAGTTTTGAGTCAAAGTCATGGGCTGAAAGATACAGACTAAATGGAAGAATTTAGTCAGTATAACAAGACTCAACAAAAAAGAGGCATATGAAAGATGGTTAGCCATAGGTAATGGGTGCACCAAAAAAGACATAATTTAACTTGCCACCACTAAGATTATTCACTCAATCTACTTAATAGTAAACACAGATTCAATGATTATTGCAAGCACAATCACCCTCTGATAACTTAGCTTTCCAACTTGAAACTAACTGCAAGTTTAAGTGATGAAACTGTAACAAATTTAAGAGCTTTGATGATTCAAATTGAATCAATTGGCGGTTCACAGCCCAAGGTACCTGAAAAATCTTTGCAGAATAACCGTAATAGATATTTCATTTTACTAATCTCAATATGGACACTTTACATTCTCAGCTTGGGAATAAAAGGGACTCGGATCGACCTTTATCTGCTTGGGTCTCAAATCCAGTCAATGGGTCTAACCCACAAAAGTGTCTATTAAACCCATCCGATGGCCCCTCATCATCCCCAAACTCTGTTTACATTTCTCTGAGCGGGAAACATTAGACCATGGATCAAATGATTAGGATCTTAGTAGCCCCTTTGATGATCAAGACTCTTAGAACCTCTAGACTAATTCAAAAGCCAAGTTCAGGGCCTTCCAATAGCTCCAGTTATATCCCACAATCAAAACTTAAACTCTGGATTTTCTAACAAAACATAGCAAATCCTGACAAGGAAAGATGTCTATGCTCGAAAAAGAAAAAAAAAACAAAAAATTAGGAAAACTTAAGATCTAGATTGCAAACAATTTTCTAAACCAAGAAATGAAAGAGATTCAAACTAGTACCAAAGATCTATTCTGAAGACCATGAAACATAATCCTGATGGGTATCTTCTTGGGTGTGTGTGTTTGTGTTTTATGAAACATGAGATGCACTATCAATGCTAACATTGATAATCCTGAAGGGTTCTCTCTTTCATAATTAACTTTAACAACATGATTAAAGAGCAACTTAACACAAAAATTAGTACTCGAATAACTAAGATCACAGACATGGGAATAATATATAGAGAATGCCATCTTTCAGCATCACAACAGTGGGGTAAATTCATGTATTCAAGTAGCCAATTTCAGTTGATATCAGGAATTTGTGTCAAAGACATCCAACTCAGATCACATAAAAAAACAAAAGACCCTGAGAACCACTATCAAAATAGAAAGAGAAGAGAGACACTTTAAAACCAGGGGGTCTGTCCAGCAAGAAAGAATGCCATCAATCATCTCCACAACAGTGGGAAATTAAGGGTGGCCTGGAGATCTAAGATTACACCCTAATCAAATAGGTGGGAAAAAGGGAGAAAACAAAGACTTAATGGCTTGTGAAGCTACCTTTTTCTTTCTTTTTTTCGAAATTAGATTAATTCCTCAAAATCTGTGGGTCCCGTGTCCTTTCCCATAGTCATTGATGAAAATAAAAATAAAAATCGGTTTTCAGAATATGACCTGCATCATTAAATAGAGAATAAAATAAGGAATTTTTAAAAAAAAATCCATGGCTTTGTACACGCAGAGCTGAGAGAGGAGAGAACATGAAACGTTTGTGTGTGTGTGTGGTTAGAGAGAGAGAGAGAGAGAGAGAGAGAGAACTCTAATTTTATTCATAGATAAATATACTCCTATGGTAATGGTTCATGAATTATGGTCAACAAACAGTACGAGCAAGGTACATCAGTCAAAGTTTCATGATTACCTTATCCCATGCGAAGAGTAACTATACAATATCCTTATGAAAATTGATCACATCGAGTGTTTCCGCAGAATCCTCTTTGAATTTGATACATGCATTGCTTGTGAAGTATGTGTTCGTGTATGTCCTATAGATCTATCCGTTGTAGAGAGAGAAACGGATATTCTCGATTGTTTAATTACAGTATTGATTGAAATATTTTGCGGTAACGCCGAGTATTGTCCAACAAATTGTTTATCGATGACTGAAGAATATGCAATTGAATTATAATCAAATTTCTTTGGGTGAGTTGCCGATGCTAATATGATTATTGAAATAGTAAAGCCAGAGAAGCAGCATATCTGTGATTACCGAAGCAGTCAAGCCAGAGAAGTAATAACTCTCCACTGACAAGCCCCAAAAGAAAACATTGGGATCCTTTTGTTAGGGTTGTCAATTACTTAGATATTCAGATAGAAAGGAATTCAAGAATTTCTGAAGATAAATCCTCTTATTGATACAAGAAAACTATGATGGCTCTATCACATGACAGTTTTTGGGTTAAGTTGTCATTCTCAACTTCAGAAAAGCAGGTTCCAGGACTACAATAACTCATCAGAAAGTTTAGTTGCAGCAATAGTAGTTTCTGTGAAGGCAGAGTTTGCAAGGTATATATTATGGCACGGGAAAATGGGTTATCTTACGACAGTAAATCAATTTGAATACTGAATCTTCCTATTTAGTTATGTGGCACTGTTGGACGGAAATTTTAAACAAAGGATATTGGCCACATTTGGAGCCTCAAATGTATTATTCATTAAGAGAATACAAAAGTAAGTAACAAGCCTGATGGCCTTGGTAGTCTGTACATTACACTGAAGCTGGTCTCAATGACAAGGATAAGCTCCTAGAGAAGACCAAGATAACTTTGCTAGAAGACAATCTAGGATTTCCATTTCCTCCACAAGAGAAAAGAGATTCTGTGTGTACAGTATATAATATAGATCCTTCTTGATCAAGTTTCACATCTCACCCACTCACTAATAAATTCCAAGTGCATAAACATAGATGGCCTCAGGGAATCTTAAAACAGACAAAATATAAAACAAAGAAGGTAATAAAAAATGAAGCTTTTGGCATGATACTTGGTGATAAGTGATGTAGGACATGACAAACCAATTCTACCCAATCACCCAATGCATCAATCAACCAAATGGAAATACTAACAAAATGGTATTACAATAGTATCTCTATTTTTCAGATTAAATGATTTAGGAAAAATTAGCTCGGAAAAATAATAGTAAAAAACAGAGAGGGAGGAAAAACCAAAACTTTCCTTTGCTATGCTTTTATCGGTGGTCAAGAAAATGGACAGCAATCCACGACCGATGGGTGAAGAAGGATCGTCTCCAACCCCTAATATCCTAGTATAAATCAAACCCAAATCATCCAGCTTCTCAAAGAATTCTGGGTACTTCTCCTTCATCCTGTTGTAAACAAGATGGCTAAGAACTATGGGAGTTTGGCCTCCATTAGCTATGATACGCCCAAAAATAGCCAACCAACAAGCGGCCAACACGTGGCGGGATCTTATCAAGTAACCCACTAGAAGGACAATGTGACACATGTCACGAAGCTTGCCTTGGGTGGCAAGCAACCGATTCAGGGCATGCCTCAAAGAGTAGTTAAAACCAATAGCACATAAGAGAAGATTTCGTTCCCCACTAGGGAACATCCCTCCTCCATTAAGGGGAATAACCAACTCCACTCCGCCATGCGTCAGACAATGGATGGAAGGAAGACTTCCAACCGCTTTGATAACTGTGCCAGGTATAAAAGGGAAGAGGGGACCCAGGTACGGTATTCTGATAACTTTCTACTTACTACTCTCTCCGTACCCCTCTGATCAACTAATCTGTGCGCCAGACTGACTTTAGCATCGGAGAGTCCCTCCTAGGATTCCGCTCCGGGTCTCTTCTTTATCCTTTTCTCCCCTTGCAGGTCGTACACGTTACCAGGAGGCTTTTCGGCAGCAACAGATTGGGGCCCACCGTGGGGCCCTGAGAGGAAGTAAGACGAAAGCAAACTATCATAATGAACACAAGAAGCAAAGCAAAATCAAACCTCAATAAAAACCAACTAAGCCAAGCTAGGACAACCCTCGCTCTGAGCCGAGTGTCCAACGCACTTGTTCACCCCCACGCGGTTTTGGCCTTGCCAGAGGATCACGAAGCCGAGCCTCAGCACAATCAGGCGAGCATCGAGGCCGACCAAATAGCCGTAGGCCAGCTTGACCTCCAGGCTCGTGTTACACAAGGGAAATTCCTAGCCCTCCAGAAAGAGCTCCAAAAAATCGCCCAGGCGTTCCAACAGGCAGTCCCAGTCAACGCACAATAGCCAAACCATGGGCTCATTCCGCCCCTTGCTGCAGAAGATGCTGCCAGCAAACACAATAGCTTGGGATCAGGCGATTCAAAGCAAGATCCTCGTCAGCGACGAGAAAAATGCCAGAAGCAGGGCGAGGGAAACCAAGAAATACACTCGAAGCGGCTCCTGTAGACTCTCGCGGCAAAGCTCCTGCCAAGGATGACCTCGGTAAGCAGATGAAGGAACTACAGGAACAATTCAACAAGGTCTTGTCAAGGCAAGCTAATGCCGAGAAACCAATTTTCTCGGGTACGACAGCACTCACAGACAAGATCATGAACGTTTGATTCCCCAAAGAGTTCGAAATGCCAACATTGGAGCACTACAATGGCACCACAGATCCTGTGCAACATCTGGAGGGGTTCAACTCGCTCATGGCCTTCTATGGAGCTTCGGACCCCATCATGTGCAGAACCTTCCCCACGACCCTGAAGAAGGCAGCCAAGACATGGTTCAATCGATTGGAACTCAAGTCAATCAAGGCCTTCTGAGAGTTGATCACAACATTCGTAGCAGCCTTCGCAAGCATCCGAAGTTTTAAGAAAACACTAATGAGTCTAACCATAATGAAGCAGAGGACTGGTGAGTCTCTCAGATCATACCTCACCAGGTGAAGCTGGAAGTTGAAGACCTAGACCCAGCAATCGAATTCACTACCCTTCTGTCCGGGATCGGTGATAAAGATCTCAACTGGGAGCTCTACAAGAAGCAGCCCGACAATCTCGTTGAGCTGCAAGTGCGTTACGAAGACTATATGAACGCTCTGGAGACCCTGGAGTCCAAAATGGAGAACCAAGAAGGACAATCTAAGAAGAAAAGACACGAGATAGAGGAGAATGAATATCACAATAAAGGGTGGAAGAGGCGACTATTCGACAAACAATGATCTAAGAGCCTTCCGAAACAATTTGAGCGATATATACCGCTCGACCAATGTTCTTGTCTTCTCTGTTTTGAGTCTGGCCTTGGTTTAGACTTAAGACCAAGGGTATCCTTAGACTCGATGTCCACTTAAACACTAATTAATACCTGATTTTGATGTAATCAATCTTAGGATATAGCACTTTGCTCGAGGAAGAAAATTGGACTACGATCGAGAACCGACAACCAGTTGAACAACTAGATACTAGACAAGGTGAGTGGAAATACACCATACGTGTAGGTGTAACATAACTATTGGATTATGATAATAAGAATAATTTACTTTACTGTCTTTATACACTCTTATTCTTATTGGAATTATACTGCTGATGGAATTACTTGCATATAATTGCTAGTCTAGCTGTTGTAGCCGGCTTGGAAACTGTGCTAGTGGTGGCCCGTAAAATGGGATGCGGGGCACCACCCAACTCATACGATGTCATGTAGAATGCATATGGTTAGGTTGTCACCACTCGTGCTATAAACCCTTACCAATAGGGGTTAAGGTGTTGGATACCATAATTGTATGAGGTCAATGTCCTGAAGGAGGGCACTGGTTGTTCAATAGACTCATCGGGTCATTAGGATAGGTGAGGTTGGTTGTTTCATCAGTCAATAGGATTGGTGATAGCACAATGGTAATTTAGAGAGCTAGTCGGGCTGTCCAAGGAATGGTATACGGGTCACTTGCTCAAATCCTCCTAGGGGGTGGTTTGGGGCGTGACAGAGTAGTGTTATTGGATTTTGGGCCGGTGGCCATATCTTGAGACTTTTATATTTTGATACTTTATTATTTTGATTTCCGTCATAAAAGATGTATTATTTAGATATTATTTAATTCATAAGTCCTGTTAGGAATGAGAGATAACTTGAAATACTTTGGTGTGATATAATGATAACTTTGATAAACTTCAACTGTTATTGTATTTATGTATATTTCATCATATCCTCTTGATCTATCTTGTGTGGTATGGATGAGCTAGATTAAATACTGCACCAGTAATCCTAATGGGAGTGCAGAGTGTGTATGTAAATCCAGTCACGTGTCTCTGAGGTACAGAAATCAGGGCGTGATAGTTTGTCTTCCAATCAGTTAAATGGGGCAGGATTCTTTGATTTATTGAATATTACACAATCAAGCCTTCCCGTGGCTCTCTTAGATCTTTTGTTTGCTATATGCTTTTGAGAATTTGTTTATTCTGAAGCTTGGAATAGAACGGTTGCTCTATGTTTGGAAACCATTAAATCTCTTTGCTTTAGAGCTAGTTTTGTGGGATTTCTAGTTTCACTCTTGTCAAGCTTGCAATGAAATGATGGAAATGGTAGAGGAATCTAATTCCACCATTATCCAACGGTTACAATTCAAATTTTGAGATGCAATGGGGTCACACAAGCCTGGAGTCGCACTACTTAACTTCGTTTGGAAGAGAACTAAAGATCTGCACTCGCCAGTGGAAGAGAACTATGGTTATTGGATTTCAGGTTGCCGTCCGAGAGAGAGAGAGAGAGAGATTAGGTTAGAGCTGGGAGGAAGAACCATGGTTCCAAATCATAAAAACCCTTTTGTTAATCGTCCTTCAAATGGTATAGTTAACTAGGATTAGGGTAAGGGAATGGATTGGTCAACCAGAGAGAGAGAGCGATTTTTCTCCGTTGGAGACCTCAACGGAAGTCGTTAAAATGCCTGCCACGTGTTACAAGAGTTTTCGTTATCCGAAAACGAAACCCACAAACAAACGTACACCCATGGCCCCACCAAACAAATCGTACCATCAGATATCTGATCTGATTAGATGTCTCCCGAACCATGTCCATCGGCCTTTCTGGGCAAAGAAACTGGGAAAGGCACTGATTTCCATTGTCCAGTCTCCATGCGTTAACTAGGTACAAACAGAAGCATTAATTGCAGACATAGGTTTTTTGAATTGTTTAGTAAAGAATAGCACACATAGTTCACAACATGAGGAACGATGATTATAAAAAAAGCTTTTGAAAGAATATAAATCGGAAAAGGATTGTTCTTTTTCGTAGTTTTCCCCTTCCAATCTGCATCTGTTGTATTTACATATTCTACAAATGAAACCTTTTCCACCCCCCACCCATATCACGGATTTACATTCCTCGTCGTTGCACTGGGTGTGTCAGTGAATCACCATAGCCGCAGCCTCCAAGGCCTTGGCGGTTCCGTCCACCCAGGCTATGGCGATGGCGATGGCGATGGCGATGGCGATGGCATCAAATGAAATAACCAACCTTAATAGTTACGTACAGAGACATCATTTCTTTTATTTCTAACTTCTCTATACGTTAGATGTCTGCTGAGATTGAGAATGAGATTGCTGCTGCGACCTTTGCTCTCGACCTGCAAACCATTGAACCGTTCGTCTAGCAATTGGAATCCAAACCTTCCTTATTCTCTCGTCTTTTCCGCTACGATGGAAAGACTCTTTAATTCTTCTGTTCTTCTCAATGTGATCGGGAAATCTAGAGAAGCTAGTCTCTGAGACGGATCTTGTCCCCGATAGAATCAATGGACCCCGCGGATTATTCCGATTCAATTCCGATGTCGACTCCGAAACAGGAGTAGAAGGGACTTTTGAATTGGAAAACGAATAGTTATTGAGCTTACTCTCGAACACCCTCTTCCTCTCCATCTCCTCCTTAATCTTCAAAATTATCTGATCAGTTGAGTTAGATGAAGACCCATTATCGGATGATGCCGTTGCAGGAGTGAATCGCTCGTTGCTCGAAGCAGAAGATTGGAATCTCCTGCTCGACATCACTCTCAGCATCTCCGAATTCAACAACATGAGATCAGAAGAGTTGACGTCGCTCCATCTGTTCTTGCAGACGACGTCGGAGACGATGATCATGTGCTTGAATTTATGCAGCAACTTACGGTCATCATCATCACCATCGCCAGCATCTTCGCCGTCGATGATGACGTGTTGTTCTTCTTGGATTGGCAGTTCTTCCCCTTTCTTGTCTATTTCGATCTTCCTAAAGCTACCTCCGATGCTGAACCTTGAAGACGACGAACCCACTTGATTATTATCATTGTTTTGCTCCCTACGGACAAAGAGCTCGAGATTTGGGTCATCAGTGAGATCCGAAGGGTTCCGAGAGATTCTCAAACTGTTGGAATAGGTGAAGATGGTGAGGTCAGAAGGGTCGACCTGATGCCTACAGAGGGGACAGCTAGAGTGGCTTTCGAGCCATCGATCGACGCAGTCGATGTGAAAGGCGTGCTTGCACTTAGGCACCAATCTCAGGATCTCGGTGTCTTCGAACTTGGAGAGGCAGACAGCGCACTCGAGGCCTTCTCTCGCTCCTTTCAAAGAAGAGAAGCGGAAGAAAGGGAGTGACTCAATCACCGTCTTGTCGATTCCAGAGAAGCGCCGAGAGCTTGCTGCCCGGAGTTCCCCAAGACTAAAACCAAAACCAAAGCGGCGTTGGTCAACATCGTCGATGGTAAATTCGGACGAGGGGGTTCTGCGACAGTACTTGGCGTAGATGAGGAGAAGAAAGGTTAAGGAGAACATAATGGCTACGACGCCTATGATGACGGCGAAGCTTGGGCGGAACCCCGTCGACATGCTGCCGTTGCCGTTGTTGTCGATGCTTCCTGGGGATTGCGCTTCCGCGTCGATGCCCAAGAAGAAGAAGATGAAGAAATGAAACAAGTTGATCGAACCAGAACCCAAACCCAGTTTTCTCATATCGAAGAGAACGACTAAACCCAGACGGAACTCTTAAGATAAACAGAAGGAGAACATCTCGTCATTATTGAAACTTTGAAAAAGATTAGAGTTTTTTGGACGTTTTTTGTTGCTTAATTTGTGTTATATGACTGACTAATACAATAATTTACACTAATCAACAAATTAATTAACAAACAAATTTAAGTAATTAATTACAAACAACGGACACATCTAATCTAATGACCAAGTCTTTAACAATTCGACACCTCTACCTCCGCCTGCTTCTATTGTTGCGTGTGCCCCACACACAAGCAAGGCAAAATGTACCACCTTACCCCTACTCGGGCAGACATAAGGCAATCCTTTTCGCTGCACTTGTCTGTGGAGACACACGGCAGTACCGGGCAGGCAGAAATATTGAAGTCGATGGGCCCATAGGGGCCCACAAGGAGCGGTGGGAGGAAGGAACTGGCCAAGACTTTGAATGACTAGAGAATTGCTGCCTTGCAGGGAATGGGGAGGGCCACTTCTCCTCTTACTCTTGCTTTGCTTTTGTGGAATTGTTCCGAGTGGGGGTTTTGTCGGCTTATTTAAGGTTTGGTTTCTTCCTCTCGGATTTGGCTGTCGTCTGGTTGCTACGGATGGTAATTTTCATGGACACCCCCTGCAGGTTTGGCTTAATTACAGAGACACTCCATAAAATTTTAATATATCAATTTTCTCCCTCTCGTTAACCACCGTTAGCTTAAAATTTGAAGTGTCCATTTTAACCCCCTTATATAGATTAAAAAAAGCCTCTCAAAACGTCTTCATCCCTTCTCAAACCGTTGGGAGACCTGCAACTCAGAGGAAGGAGACCATCATGCACCACCGACTACCCGCACCCTCCCTCCTCCTCTACCAGTAGCAAACTCCCCCCTCCTGCGAGCTGAATTGGTTCTGTTTTCTGCAAAATTTTCAACCTATGATCGAATTCTTGAAGTTACTTCCAGTTCAAATTCTTCCAGTGATCCATTATGTTAAGCTTGTTTCGAGACCTTAGAGCAGAGAGAGAGAGAAATTGGGTACTCAGGGTTTTTTGGGATTTGCAGGGAGGTGGATTTCAAAGCGTTTGCAATTCAAAGAGGATGAATTTGTAATTTGTAGCGTAGAGTGTTGGTGATTAAAAGTTTGGGTTTTGATTTTGAAGGATCGGAATTTTATGGTGTTTGCGTTTTGAAGGGATTTGATGAGTACGGAAGTTACCAAATCTGTTTGAAGGTTTTGTTATTTTGTGTGCTAGGGTTACCGTTCTTGATGATTATATTTGTGTCTACATTGTCTGGTTTGCACATGGTGGAATTAAAGTTAAGTTCAGGTGTGTGCAGGTGGCGTTGTTGGAAACAGAGAAAACCCTAATTCAATTGGTAATAATTGGGGTTTCGGTGTTTCAGGGTTTGTGTTTGTAGCAAAGCAATCACTGATCAATCTTGCTGACTTGAAGGCACAGATAGTGAAGAAGGTTGGCCGGAGAGGGCAAAGCTGTACTCCCATTATTTGAATGGACTATTGAGCCTTAAGTTAAGCAAGGGTGAATTTAATAAGCTATGTCATCAGACTCTTGGGAGGGAGAATCTCCCTTCGCACAACCAAATTTTCATCTGCGTTTCTTCCGCTTCTTCCTTCTTTCGTCTTCAGAGTGGTGGTTTTTTTGGGGCTTTAGACTTAAGGGTATTATGGAAAGTTCAGAATTTGATAAGGGTAGTTTTACCATTAAGAAAGAGTTAACCATCCCTTAAGTGTAGAGACCTAACAGAATGGACTTAATAATAATAAAGTCATAATATAAGGGGGTGTCTTTGATATTGAAAGTTTTGAGGGTGTGTTTGTAATTAGGCCAAACTATAGGGGAGGTCTGTGAAATTTACCCTCTATGTAAATGTTTACATTCTACAAAACCCTACAAAAGGGACGAGGGAACTGGGTCGATTCAGTAAATAAACAATTGCGGATATCATATCTAATTCCAATCAGAAAGCCTACATACTCCTAACATCTATCCAAGTTGACTTCAAATAGCTGACTTGCTTTGATATATTCTACCAATTGAAATTAAAAAAAAATAATACAGTTAATGGACCAAGTATTCCTTAGCTATAGTGACTGGGAATCCATTCAGAATGGGCTTCAGATGAGGAGGAGAAAGGTATCAAGAAGGTATTTTCGAGTTATACTAAAACCCTATAGGGGTTTGTGAACTAGGATGATGGCTAAACCTTCACCTCACTTTGTCCCCCCAAAAAAAAAGTTTCAATTTGATATTCTGCAAGAAATAAAGTTTTACCTTCATCCAAAGTGAACCAGTGATCTTTCAAATCACCATTATGATCACTGTTCCTATATCCGAATGTCTGAAACGCCTTCTCATTGTCTAAGAATCTCGATCTTGCTAAACTCGGCCAAGTCTACTAGGATTGGGATTGAGACGCTACTTCTTTTTTGTTTTTGGGAAATTATCAACGCCATCACCTGACGTTTGCCCATATTTTAAAGCACACCCACTAACTACTATAATATCAACGCCACCCCCTACTTTACCAAAATAATTTCACACAAACCCCCTACCATTAGTTAAGAACTGTTAAGTGGTGATGTCAGCTATATAATATTTTTTAAAAGACAATTCTGCCATTCTTAGTGGGTGAAGTACCTAACTTACCCTTTCAATTAAACTACCCACAAACCCTTCTTCTTCCTTAAAATAAACTTAATGGGAACCACCCTAACACCTTCCCTTCTTCCCCTCCTTCTTCTTCTTCCTCCTCTGCAACCCCACTGGCCCCACCAGTTGTTGCAACCCAATCCCACCCCACCTGCCACTACCCCGCTGCAACCCAACCGCACCACCACACCGTCTCCCTCTCAGTCTCCCTCTCCGTCTATTCCTTCCCCAACCCCAACCCCAACCCCTGCTTCCCCTAGGGCTGTAAACGGATCGGATTCGCCTCGGATAGTGCTATATCCGCATTCGCATCCAATTAGCTATCGGACATATTCGGATAGTGCTAAACGGATACAGACACGGATGCTAATCGGATATTTTATCCGTTTACATGTAAATATATCTTTTCGGATAGCTATAGCCTATCCGTTTAGCTTTCGGACGGATTCGAAAATAAATACGGAAACTAATTTTGACTATTCATTTACACCCCCAGCTTCCCCGCAACCCCACCTGCACAAATCAAAGCCATATATCTCTCAGTTCCTCTCGCAGTTGTTCTTGAGATGAATACCAAGCTTCAATTGCAATTGCTTCTCTGGGGTCAGAAATTTCAAAAAATTATAAATTGCATCTTGGGTTCTACCACCACCCAATATTTTCCTGTCTTTTAATTTATCATCCCCCTAACAGATCTCACTTTCAATTTCTCACACAATCTTTCAATACTGATCTGTCTTTTTTGGTTTGATTTTTTCTGATGAAGAAAACGAAAGGTATCTTTAACAGTTTCTTCTGTCTTTTCCCAAATTATCCTAATCTATCACTTGAATTTTTATATGGTTTCCCCTAAAAAACGTTAACTTGTTGACTTAATAATGTCTTCTTGTTTTTTTCTCCATAGATTGTTGTATCAACGAAGGTTTAAATTGGATTTGATTTTGGGATCTGGGTGGAACAACATATCTCATCACAGACCTTGTGGATCTTCTTGACCTGAAGAGGGATCTATAAAGCGGGGCAGTAGGTGACGCCGTGACGGTAGTGGCGACTAGCAACTAGAAGGTGACGGGGATAGATGCAGGGAGGAGAGAGGATGTGTGGTGATGTTGAGGATTGTAGAATAGGAAGAAGAAGAAGAACGAGGAGGAGAAGAGGCAGTGATGGGTGGGTTTATTTTAAGGGTAAAATTGAAAAAAAGAAAAAAAGAAAAAAAGTATATTGAGTAATTAGGTTACTTATAATCTGATGTAGGCACCTCAAACACAATATATGAAACATCAAATACCTAAATTATAATTTGTTAAGACATTAGGTATTTTGGTTGCCATTTACCCTTATGTTTTAATGTAAAGGGTATTTTGATCAAAAGAATTTTAGAAGTTAACACCGTCCAATAATGGGTAACGATTGATATTATGATAGTTAGTGGGTGTGCTTTAAAATAAAGGCAAATGTTAGGGGGTGACGTTGATAATTTTCCTTTTTTTTTTTTGGTCTATCAAAAGGCCTTTGGACCCACACAAATTTATTGAAACAAAGAAGAGAGATTCCTTCTCTTAAGAAGAGAAGAGTTTACAATAGAGCTAGGAGGATTAACCCACCAAATAGAAGACAAAATTAACAAAGACACCTCTACCTAATATATGAGCTTCTTTGTTTAACAACCGAGGAACATACAGGAAAAATACAAGAGCAAAAGAAACTTTCAAGCATAAAATATCCTCTGCTATCACAGTCCCTACCCAACCCAAAGAAGCCGACAAACCATTCAAGAAAGCAACTAGAGGTTTACAATCTGTAAACACTGAAATGCCATCTATCCCAATACTTCGAGCAAGCAGAAGAGCATCCCTGATTACCTCAGGCTCCATAGCTGTAGCTGAATCGCTGGATCCATGCTTACATTTGGCAGCAACAAAAGTACCCCTAGGATTACAAATCATCACTCCTCTACCTCCTAAAAAAGAAGAATTCCGAACACCATCAGTATAAATTCTAAATTGGCAAGAAATATTACGAGGAAGACTAATATTCAAAGCAACAGGGGGTTGAAGAAGACTCTAAAAACATGTGTTAACTTATTAAAAAAGTAAGTGACACGTGAAATTTCTCAAATTAACGGATATTTTTGTAATTACGTGATACCTCAGGGGAGATACGTGATAGGTATTCAAATGCGGCTTGGAAGTTCTTTTCCCATTTGCCGGCTTAGAGAATCTTGTATCACAGCTTCTTTGATGCACCAACATCTCTAAGCTCAATTTTTAATATCTGGTAAGGATTCCAAGTAGGAGCTATTGGTCATGGTCTACGGCTTTCATACCTCAGCCTGGATGTCTATTCTATTACAAGTTTACAACCCTAAATGTCAAATAAAATTTTTGTATGAATGTCCTCACCTTACACGCTTCTAAACATACCTACCATATACAAATAATAAATTTCAATTTGGTTTAGTTATATAAAAGTCAAACATGATGGCGCATAGGTAACCTCCATAAACCAAATTGACTTCGAAATATTATACAATAAGATTAATTAAAGGGTATATTCTTTTTATTTTACTAAACTCACACGTGCAAATGCAGGCCATATGTTGGAGAGAAAGAGTATGTTGTCTAGGCCCATATTATTAGCATTTTATCCTTGTATTTTATGTCATATTATTTTTATTATATCTTATCTACATGAAAGGGAAAGAGCCAACGGATGTCGCATTTTTATCATTACTCCTGTATTCATATTGGATGAGCTGAAAATGATAAGAAGTTAATTTGTTCCACAATTGTGTGCTAACAATAGGGATGATTGTTAAGCTGTCTTGTAGTCCTATTTAATGAAACATTGCGTTTGAATTTGCTCTATAGGGGAGATTATTAAGTGTTATGTAATATTCTAAGAGTATGTTTTTGATAGTTAGTATATTGTACGAGTATGTTTGACAGTAAGTAGGGAATTATAGGTAAAGTTGTAATACTTACTCTGTCTCTCTCTCTCTCTCTTTGAATCTTCTTCTTCAAGGACAAAGTAGCAGATCTATTAGCCAACTTAATGTCTACAGGTCAAGGAAACCTTTTGTTTTATACCCATAGGGCAACCATAATGAAAATGGTATGGCAAGGAATGATATGTGCTCTAGCAATTTCACAATGCAAGTAAGAAACTCTTCTAGGTATGTTTCTCCTTTATACTCATTTCACTTTTGAGGATAAAAGTTGCTAAACAAATAAGGATTAGAAGACATTTTAAGTTGCCATTATTTGTAACTTTTTCACATCCTCTAAATAATACAGTTCATTTTACATTTACATGTAAAAGAACATCTATGAAAAACATATTTTGTTATAAGGATTTGATTATCCATTTTTTACTGTATAATCAATAAAACCTAAAGAAAACCATGCTTTTGTTCATGATTTTTTGACCCGGGCCTACAATACTCGGCTTTTGCTGTTCATCATCTATTTTCTTTTTCTTTCATTTTACCCCCATCGTCTCTCAAGGGTAGTGATATCAAGGATCTGAAATCATTCTATCAATCACTTATTGAGAATTTGATATGGCACGAGAAGGGAAACCTTGTCTGCAGTTGCATGGCATTTTGATCAAATTTTAGGAGGAAAAATGTGCCAAACTCATATTCAAACCCATAATGGTGTAGACGTTGAATTTTGTCACACCCCCAGCGAAGACGACAATCAGACGCAGACGACTGGCAATGTCCCCGAAAACCCAACTTTTCAAACACCACAAACATCCCCATTCACCCTGTAAGGCGTACAGGAAACGCGTGGCAACCCCGCAGAAAAGGCACAGCCCAACGCGCCCTGCGCAACCCCGCAAGGCAGCACTGCGGTCACGGCCCCGCCAGGCAACCCTGTCGCTTGGTGGCGCGGCACCGCGGCCCTACCATGCAGCCCTACCGCGCGGCGTCGGGGCCTTGCCGTACGGCTCTGCGGGTGCCCAGATTCTGTTTTTGCCATTTTTTCCACTTTCTGCAGCCCTGCACAATTTCTGCGGTACCGCAGGGACCAATTTTGCCTATAAATAGTCCCCCTCACCCCATCATTTGCATATTCAAAGTTTGTGGGAGAGAGGGCACCTCCAGAGCTCCAATATTTCAAATTTTCCTTGTTTTCCTTGTTTCGGGGACCTGCCCCAGTCCGATTTCGAACCTTCAAGCTTCGTCCCCCTGTCCAAAGTCCGAGCTATCTGAGTCCGGCTTCCCCGACCCCTTTTCGACCAAATCTGGGAAACCTCCCATGGTGTAACCACTCTGTCCGGCATTTGAGAACCTTGTTTTCAAAACCTTAGAATGTCGTTATTCTGTCCAGGATCCTAAGATTCGACACTCGTAAGTCGTTACTCTATTCGACGAAGGGACAAAGCCAGTCTTTTGCCTCCACTTGAGCCGGGGGACGCTGTCCGTTTTGCATAATTACATTTGTTTAAATCATATAGGTATACATTTCCTCCGTAACTTTTAATTCCAACACAATGTAGTCCTTTCAAATATTCTAGTGTAGTGTACAGTAGTTAGTGTAACATAGTTTAATTTAATTAAATAGCTTGTGCATCATTATTTAACCATACATGTGGGTATAAGACATTCATAAAGGGAGAATATTCGAAAATCAGCATCTAGTAGAAAGACCGATTTACCCAGGCGAGGTGGGTGCCTAACACCTTCCCACTCTCGTAACCTAACCACTTACCCTGAATCTCTGACCAGACCAACCAAAGTCTCGTAGCCCTTCAGCCGTTTGGGGAAAACTAGCCGTTGAGGCATGAGCTGGACCATCCAATCGACCGGTAGATCGTCCGGCAACATCCGGTCGACCAAGCAGACCTGCTGGAACGTACCGACAGACTTCTGCCAGTACCGATAAAAAATGGCCCTGTGATCCGATCGACCAACAAACTGTCTTGCCAATTTTTTGACAGTCTGACCATTGGGGTTTCGTTCCAACTATTTATCAACCTATATTAAGGTCAAGAAAGGTTCTATAAAAGCCTCCTAAAGTCTCTACATGAAGCATATGATTTTTCATTATGTGTGTATGCAATTACAATTATGCAACGTGTTTCTATGTGCACACGAGCATCTTTTTGGAGGTCTTCAAGTTGCCTTTGATTCATGGATCTTTGTCTTGAGTTTAATTGTATGTCTTCCAAGTCTTGTTCCTTTAAGTTCTGTCTTGAACTTCTCTATTCTTCACTTGAGTTTTATGATGTGTCTTTCAAATCTTGTTTCTTCAAGTCTAGGTTCGATCTTATTTATTCTTTTAGCAACCTTGTCAACTTAAGATCTTCTAGTACACATTAGCTTGTATCATTGCGTTTGTTACCATCAAAACAATCATGGAATGAGGGAAGTGTTTTCCCAACAAGATATATCATTAATAAAAGTTTTCCATGCAGTTTTGCACAAAAAAAAAGGTTATATCATAAGTTCATACAGCCACAAAAAAGAACATTGTATAGTTATTTTAGTCAGATCCATCCTGACATACGAACTCTCAGGACTCATCTTCACTGTTCATTAAGATAGATATGGAAAAACTTTCATCATTATTAAACTTAAGAGTCAAATGATAGAAACCTATATTTCTCTAGAAAAATTCGCCTTCAAACAAAAAAAAAAGGCCATACCCAGTGCACAAGGCTCTTGCGTTTAGCAGGGTTTGGGGAGGGTCAAATGTACGCAGCCTTACCCTTGTTTACAGCCACCAAAAAGAACATTGTATATTTATTTTAGTCAGATCCATCCTGACATACGAACTCTCAGGACTCATCTTCACTGTTCATTAAGATAGATATGGAAAAACTTTCATCATTATTAAACTTAAGAGTCAAATGATAGAAACCTATATTTCTCTAGAAAAATTCACCTTCAAACAAAAAAAAAAGGCCATACCCAATGCACAAGGCTCCTGCGTTTAGCAGAGTTTGGGGAGGGTCAGATGTACACAACCTTACCCTTGTTTCGAAAGAGGCTATTTCCAAGACTTGAATCCGTGACCAAGCATTCAGCAAGTGAGCACTTGACCAACGCGCCAAGCACGACCTTCAAACCTTTTGTTAAAATCAAAGGGAAAAAGATGACGTTGTTATGACATTCACTTTTCTTTGGTTGAATCAACTGCATGGCTGAACTCATATTCACATTTCTCTTCGGTTTTCTTGGCATATGATAGAATTGAATGGAATTTGATTGTCTCTTTATTTAGATTTATGGGGTTTGGGGATAAATGGTGTGGTCTGATTTATTCTCCTATTTCCTCAACATCGTTTTCTATCAAATTGGATGGGAGTCCGTTCAACTTTTTTCAGGCCTCGAGGGGCATCCGTCAAGGGTGTCCCCCTAGTCCTTATCTGTTTATTGTTGCTATGGAGGTTCTTTCTAAATTATTTTCTGCTTACCGTGAGTTGAATCTTTTCAAGGAATTAAGGTGTCTAGATCAGACCCTGAAATCTCTCATCTTTTATTTGTTGATGACATCTTTATATTTTGTCAGGCTACTCGAGATGATCTATTAACTATCAAGGCTATTTTGGACCTTTTCTCTGATCTTTCTGGACAGAGATTAACCAAGTGGGGTTCATTTTAGCAGAAATGTCTCTTCCATGGATAGGATGTCTCTTTGCTCTCTTATTGGTATTAAAGAAATGTCAAAGGATTTTATCTATCTGGGAACTAATCTTTTCCATTGCAGGTCCAAAGTATAGGAGTTAAGTGGGGTGGTTATGAGAATGCAAAGGAAACTTTCTCTTTGGAAATCCAAGTTTTTATCGTATGTAGGGCGTAATGTTTTAATTCAATCTGTTTTGGCTTCCACTCCTGCATATTTGATGAATTGTTTTCAATTCCCGCTTATAATCTGTCGTAGTATTGATTCTATTTGTCTCAATTTCTAGTTGGGTAATTCAAGGAAAAAGAAAAAAATCTACCCTTATTGCTTGGGATAAGATGTGTGTCCCTAAATCAAGAGGGGGTTTGGAGTTCCATAAGGCAAAACATCATAATAAGGCAATACTTATGAAATTAGGATGGAGGTTAATCACGGATACTTCTTCTCTTTGGTCTCATGTCCTTAAAGCCAAATATTTTCCTAATTTCTCCTTTTTCGACCCCAAAACTCGTGTTAGGAAAGGTTCGTGGACTTGGAATAGCATAACTCATATTATTCCTTCCCTGGAAAAAAATTTTATTGATCAGGAGAATTGATAACGGTAAATCTACTTTATTCTGGACTGATCATTGGATTCCCTCTCGTCCTGGTTCTCATATTACTCAATTGGAGGATCGATTAATCTTTCTAATAGAATCGATAAGGTTGACAAATTTGTTGCGGAATCTACTTGGAATTCTTCTTTATTACATACTTCATTACCATTGGATATTTCATCACAAATTCTAAGAATTAACCTGTCGGATTCTGATGATAGCCGATGGTGTACCTTGGCCCAAAATGGCAAATTTAGCACTAAATTAGCTGCTAGATCATTGATTTCTTTATCTCCTAGTCGTAATATTTATCTCTCCTAGAATTTTTTTGGAAACTTAAGATTCACCCCAAGTTTAAAATCTTCTTCTGTCGTGTGTTAAATGCAGGACTTCCAATCAAGGCAACTCTTTCCAAATGGCTTCAGATAGACCCTTTCTGTGCTCTATTTGGAAATTGTGTCGAATCCTACTGGCATTTATTCTTATCTTGTGATTGGGTTAAAGATATTTGGGTGGCTAGACCTCTGGTGCCGAACCCTTTCGTGTCCCATGCTTCCTTGGAAGATTTCTATCTTGCTACTTTTTTCAACCGTAAACTAGACAAACAATCTTTAATTTGGTTTTTTGGGGTTTTTATCATTACTTGTTATTTTGTTTTGGATGTCAGGAACAAAGTTGTTATTGGGTGAGAAAAACTTGATCCTATCTGGGTAGTGAAACAGGTCAAAAATTGGTTAGTGGATTTTAAATTATCCCCACCCCAATTTTGTCCCATAATGTATATTTTTGTAATGAGGAGTTTATAGTTTCTACCTTTGCTTCTTTACCAATTTTCAAATTTCCTGTTTTAATTTGTGCAGGATACTAGATACCTGGAGTATTCAGGAGGATGGTCTTATATTTTTTGCTAGATGGTAGGTTATATTATTTGCTGCAAGGGATATTATCTCTTCTAGTTGTATGGAACCAGAGCTGGTTAGTATTCGAACATGTCTTGACCATGCTTCCAGAATGGGGTTGAAGATAAAAGAAGTGTGATGCTCTAATCAACAGATCACCGATTTTCTTCTGTCTCCAACCAATTATCCTCGACCCTGGCTTCTTCTAAAGGACTTGTTGTATATAAATGCTATAGGACAAAATATCTCCTTTCATACTAAGGGAGATTCTTTTTGTATGGCAATAGCCCGTAAACTAGCTAGGCATGCTCAATCTAAGAACTCTGTATATGTTTCGTTTTTCTAGTTTAATATATTTCCTTTTATCATCAAAAAAAAAAGAAAAACATTGTAAAGTAACTACCAAAAATAAAAATTAAAAGGGAAAGAGAACACTACCTAGGTGTGTGTGGTGCATTGCTTCTGTGCCCAAACACGGGCGCAAAATGATTGCCACATCCTTGGGAAATTCGGCCTTTCCATGGGGGCGCAGTGGTCATTTCGTGTGCCTGTGTCTGGGCGCAGAGGCAGCGCACCGCACACAATCAGAAAGCGTTCTCTCCTAAATAAAAATTAGGGTAGGTGCCCAATATTTGATTAAAGTTCTTTGGAGGTACCTCAAATTTCAAAAGTAACATATGAGGTTCCTTGTGAACTTAGTCCTCCAAACGAAAGATATTTTCAATTTTAACCCCTCAACCCCACTCCTGACCTCACCTTCACCTTCACCTCCACCTGTGCCACCGCTTCCACCTGCTCCTTCCCCTTAGACCACCGCCCCCCCACCACCACCACCACCACCACTTACCCCCACCCCCTTGTATAAACTACTGTTGGGTTTATGAAGAATAGAAGGTCCTTCTATCTATCAGAACCACCCATCTCTTTGAGCCGTGCTTCTCACTATCTTCAACCTAGAATTCATGTCGAAGTCTGGTTGAAATCAATGAAGTCACGGTTAGAAGAAAACGAAGGGCACAATCCATTGAGCTGAAGCATCCTCAGTTCCTTTATGGGAGAAGTCACCGGATTCAGTTGTGGAATTGATGTCTCTCCCGGAGCTAACTCATCTTGGAACTGGTGTTATCCCAGGACCACTTTGAGGGAGAAAAACATATTGTAATGGTGGGAACAAGTGAGTGATTCTCTATTTCTTTTAAATGTGAGCTCTTTTTTTTATTTGTTTCTCGTTTCCGGAATCAAACTCTTTTTCATCCTCGATCTTTCTTCCTATCTGACATGAATTTTTTTACCCTTTATTGTTTCCATGTCGGAATTTTACAGCTAGAAGCATCGACAAACCAGGAATTGAATCAGCAAATTCCTATGTTTAATCTTCCTTCGAAGATCCTTTATCGTGTTAGACACATTGAGTTGCTGGTATTCCTCTTTGTAAATTCTCCTCTCTTTCTCTCTTTGGGTGTTTGTACTTTTGTTGATTTCTAATATTTCCAGGCTGAACAAGAAACAGATGAAGTTTATGCGCAAATTACCTTACAACCTGAAGCAGATGTAAGACTTACTTTTCAAATTTCAACCCATTCAATTGTGAAGTTGCAAGTGGAGACAATTTAATTTTAAGTTTTCTGATATAATTTGTACAACAAAGTGTGCCCAGGAGTCCTGATCCAAGCACTCCTGAACCTCCACGACCTACCGTTCACTCTTTCTGCAAGATTTTAACTGCAGAGGGCTTTAATTAATATGTTTTCCTGAGGTATTTTAGCAGAGGGCTTTAATTAATATGATCACATCTTCTCTCCGCTTTCCCATTTTTAGGATTTTGAGTAGTTATACTTTGTATTTTTACTGACTGAATATGTAGGAGGTAGAATAGAGAACTACGTGTTGGAGTTAGGCGTCTTGCTCGTCAACAAAGTACCATGCCATCGTTTGTTATATCAAGCCAAAGCATGCGCCCGTTAGCGGGATGTTCTGCTTACTGTTTTGTTGTTACTATATCCCCATTAGAAGATCTCTAAGGCCTTCCGTTACTCTCAACATGTCATGGAGAAGAGAGGGGTTACTGTGTTGATTGTAGTCCTAATATGCACCACCGTTCCAGGTTGCAGAAGGAGAGAGGGATAGGAAGAGAAACAGTGAGATCTGTTCGTAACAGAGGGTGGGAGCGCAAAGTGCAGAAATGGGAGTGGGTTAAATGTTAAAAAGGCAAATTTGGTAAAATATTCAATTTAGAGTAGGATTAAACTCACAAAGAACCCCAAACATCCCTTTTAAAAAACTTGAGGTACCTCATCGGTACTTTAATAAAAAAATTGGGCACCTTACATGTAATTAACCCTAAAAATTATTAAGGACCAAGTCACCTACATCTTTAGCCTTTGTATGAACAAGCATTCCAAAAACAAAATTCATCAGCCTAATGGCTAGCATCATTTGGCATTTATGGATTGCATATACAGAAGTTGTCTTTAAGAATATATTGCTTAATGCATCCTCTCTTATGAGACGATCATCCTCTTTTGCTGCAGCTTATTATCAGATTCAGAGGTCAAGGCTTCACTAGTCCTATTCACATCCGTTGGAAGCCCCCCTCCCTATCCTTACCTTATCCTTACGTTAAGTCTAATGTGGATGGTTCTAGTCTTGGCAATCCTGGTCCTTCTCCATCGGAATTTTCTGTGATACTCAAGGATACTCTCTCTAGATTCTCAGAGTTTATCTGGAGCACTCATTCTGTAGTGGCAGAGACGCTAACCATTAGACAACCCCTCTTGAATTTAGATCGTCTCCAGGGAGGAGTGTGCCCAGGGTGCAGCCAGGGGGCAGCCAGGGTTGAGCTGTGCTGCACACATCTCAGCGCATGCCTAGAGATGTATGCAACACAGCCCAACGGCTGGCAGCACCCTGGGCGTTCCTTGCTCCCTGGAGACGATCCTGATCGCTCTGATGTAAATCTCCCCTCCTTTTATAATATAAATTCTCTTCTTATCACACACACAAAAAAAAACAAAAAACCAAAAGGTATTGCCACTTGGCAAACTCCATTTGGGCTGACATTTGATATGTAGCAGGACACCTTGGGATCTACGTATCCACTAAATTTGAAGCCCAACTAAGCTGCCACATTGAAGATATGTAGGCTATCCAGGAAGGCCTTTTTATGTGGGCTGAGCAGCAAACAGGGCCTTTATTGATAAACATAGAGTTGAAGGCACCTGCATCATCACAGTGCATTCAAGAAAAGATGTATAAAAACTAACATACCAAAACTGTCAAGAGATTGTTCCCATCTCTCAATTACATATCTGGTCCACTGCCTTTTCCTGCTCTTTACTGAATTCAACAGATTCATTAAGGCTAGTACTAATCTTACAGGCATCTTCATCACAATGCATTAAAGAAAAGATGTATAAAAACTGACCTACCAAAGCTGTCAACGATTGTTCCCATATGTCAATTACATATCTGGTCCTCATCATCATCATCTTCTTCTTCTTCTTGTTGCTCAATACTGAGTTCAGCATACTGATCGAGGGACGCTGCAGGAAATAATTCTACTTTTCTTTCTCCGTTGCTCGACGTTTTTGTTTGAGTTTTCCCTTTGTTCATCTATTGCAATAAAACATCCAAGTAAGCAACAAAGCAAGGACAGTACTAGAGCATGTTGCCTAGTTTCAGTGACACAGCAGCATCTTAATACTTTTTTGACAAAAAATTAGTCCAATTTCAAGCAAATCCCGATCTTTTCAGGTTTTTCTTTATCTGATGTCTCAAAATAGAGAGACAAATGCAGTATTAATCGATTGAGTGTTATCTAAAGCATAGTTTAAAACTAATTTGGATCAAGGATGTACAGAACAGTATGGGAAACCGGATCAGTGGCCACAGATCCCAATTCAGATTGGCTGATCCAGCCTAAACTCTGACCAATTTCCACAGGTATTGGCTATTATTGACCAGTATTGGCTGGATTGTAGACTGCTGTTTCCAATCCAGATCGGGCAATCCATCAGATCTGATCCCGATCCTTGAAACCATGATTTGGATTCAGTATGAACATTCATTCATGGTTTCAGTGTGAACTTCCATGCTTGAGAATGAAAATTAGTACAAAAAACTAGTCAACAGACTCTGATATAAGTGCCAAAGGCATTTAAAGAAAATTTCATATTTCCTCACACAGATCAATGGAAGAAAGAGACACAGAATGTAATCCTGAAACACCTCAAGCTGAACAATGCAAGTCGAACATTTCAAATTTTGAGTGGGAAAATGAAACTCTTCATGCAGAAGGGCTTCCATGAAGGCAAATGCTTCAGTTCAACATCATACCCTTCACTCCAAAATAAATAAATAAATAATAAAAAATCATCCCTTTCACACTTGTAAATAACAAAGAAATAGAAGAAGAAGAGGAGAAAGGAGAAGAGAAGAGAGAGCAAGAGAATGGCTGAACTCTTGTTGAATGAGAGAGTCCAAGAATAATAGCATATATAGAGGGATTGTGTACAGGGGAATAAAAGGAAACCAATAAAATAGAGGGAAGAGGGGGGATCCCCTCTCGATATTAACGCCAGAGAATGTAATGCTAATCCCGAGATGGGGAATACCCAATCTACCCTTTCTAACACTCCCCCTCAAGCTGGAGCATATATATCAATCATGCCCAGCCTGTTACAAATGTAGTCAACCCACCCACTCCCTAGAGACTTAGTAAAAATATCAGCAAGTTGTTCTCCAGTCTTGACATACTTTGTAGAGATTACGCCATGTTGGAGTTTTTCTCTCACAAAGTGACAATCCACCTCAATATGTTTAGTTCTCCCATAGAATACGGGGTTTTAGGCAATATGTATTGCTGCCTAGTTGTCACACCCCAACTACATCAGTGTAGAATTCTCAAACCCAAGTTCAGTCAACAACATCTTCAACCAAACCAGCTCACAAGTAGCATGTGTCATGGCTCGATATTCTGACACTGCACTAGATCTAGCCACCACACTTTGTTTCTTGCTCTTCCACGAGACAAGGTTACCTCCAACAAATATACAGTAACCTGTAGTTGATCTCTGATCAATCGGTGATCCGGCCCAATCTACATCAGAAAATCCCTCATCTCGTGTATATCCCTGATTACTATACAGTAACCCACGTCCTGGAGCCTTCTTGAGATACCTCAAATTCCGAATAACAACATCCCAATGAGGAGTCCTAGGAGATGACATGAACTGACTCACAACACTGACCGGAAATGAGATGTCAAGTCGAGTGAATGTCAAGTATTCAGTTTTCCAACCAACCTTCTGTACATTTCTGGATCATCAAGAGCATCTCCCTCATCTGCAACAAGTTTAACATTGGGATCCATTGGATTATCAAGAGGTTTACACCCTATCATACTAGTCTCCGTAAGCAAATCAAGAGTCTACTTCCGCTGTGAGAGAGATATTCTCTTCCTCGAGTGAGTCACTTCAACTACTAGGAAATAATTCAATTTTCCCAAATCCTTAGTCTGAAATCTCTGTTGTAGATGAGTTTTCAAACTATCAATTCCTGTAGAATCATCACCAATAATCACGATGTCATCAACATATACAATCAGATAAGTTCTGCTCGTACTGGTTTGACGAGAGAAAAAAGAGTAGTCACTATTACACCGTGACAAACCAAACTCAAATACAACCTCTGTAAAGCGGCCAAACCAGGCCCTCGGAGACTGTCTTAGTCCATACAATGATTTTCAATTTACAAACCAACCCAGACTCCCCCTGAGCAACAAACCCAGGAGGTTGCTCCATATACACCTCTGCCTGCAGATCACCGCGGAGGAAAGCATTCTTGACATCCAGTTGATGCATAGGCCACCGATGAGAGGCGGCAACAGAGATCCGGAGACGAAAGGAGGATAGCTTGGAAACTGGAGAAAATATATCCAAGTAATCTGCACCATACACCTGTGCATAGCCTTTGGCCACCAAATGAGCTTTCAAGCGAGCAAAAGAGCCATCAGCATTAACCTTGACTACATAGACCCAACGACAACCAATTGCAGACTTCCCAGTGGGTAATGGAACAAGATCCCAAGTGTGGTTATGTTTCAAAGTTTCAAAGCTTGTAATTCGTCTTCTATAGCTGTCCTCCAGCCAAAAATAGATAATGCCTCTGCCATTGTCTTAGGAACAGGATGAGATTTGTTAGAATATATGTACTCCAGAATACTGTGGGGGTGTTCTGGTCCTTTTGGGGTATTTTTATGTTATTAAGTGTATTTAGCTTATGTCGGCTATGTGGGTTTTAGTCCCACATCGCCTAGCTTACTTTATTTTATAACTTCCCCTCTATTTATAATAAATAGAGGGGCCTTTCTATCATTAATACAAGTCATTCCATTATTTTATTCCCTCTCTGACCCGCGGTTCAACCAACATGGTATCAGAGCTGGTCTGATCTAGGTTAGAGAGAAGAAAAAAACCCTATTTCTCCCTACTTCTCCTCCATCGATCTCTCTTCTTCTCCCTTTCTCGGTTTTCTCCTTCTCCTGTTCTTCTTCTCAGCCTATAAAGGGGCAGCACTAATAAGGTAAACTAAGAATATCGATGACTTAGTTGCTGCCCACCCTTTCCTTTCTATCTTTTTATTAAAAATTCTGCTCAAACCCTGCTGGAGCCACATCTGCGATTTGGAGTTCCCCCCTTCTTTGGAGATCAGATCTCTATTACCTAATGAAAACTGATCCTCCAATTTTGGAGCACCCCATGCAGCCTTTTCCAGCCCTATTCTGTCCTACTCCAAAACCTAACTTCCCTTTTTTTCTGTCTCTCCATCTTTTATTAAGTTTTCCAGGCACAATCCCTAAATCGATCTCACCTTGTCAAGGTTTTTTTCAAAACCCTGACTCCAATCGATTTTGGGGCTTCCCTTGTCAGATGCAGCTAATTTTTCAGGGATAATTTCCTACTACTACCAGCCTTAATCGACCTCAGTTTGGCCACTATCTGATGGCTGGATTTGTACCTACAGCAAAATCTTCTCAACCTGCTATTTTTGGTTACCTGTTAAAACCCTGACTCAAATCGACATTAGGGTTACAGGTTTCAGTTTTTGCTGCCTTTTGGAGGGATGCTTACTCCACTTACAAGAATCACTCGACCTCAGTTTCAGCCTCTTTCCAAGTGTTTGAAGACCCCTAACCCCAATCGATCCTTCTTTTCAGGGTTTTTTCAAAACCCTACCAAATATCGATTTTAGGGTTAGGGTTGATTGCTGCTATTGGAGTTTTTTGGGAGGTGTTTCTACCATCAAGGACATTCTACTTCAACTATTCCTGACTTGACAAAGGTCTATTGCACATGATAGCTGCTGCCCTATTTTTCTGCAATTTTTTGGTGAAGACATCACCTTTAACAAGTCATCATCACTTTGTTGAAGCCCCCTTCCCTACAATCGATCTTCCGTTTCAGGGTTTTTTCCAAAACCCTGACTATAATCAATCTAAGGGTTAGGGCAGTCCACTATTGCTGATTTTTTGAGGAGTTTTATAAAAATCATAGGAGTATTCAGCCCCTATTTCAGCATCATTCATCAGTTCTTTTTGGAAAAATTCAGGTTCATTCTTATGGCTCGGTTTCTCCAATTATCAACCTATTTTTCTTACTTGTTCCTATATGGCTAGCTGCTTCAACTACCTATGGATCTATTTGGTTATTTATCTTACATTTGCTGGTTAGTTTGAGCTTTACTACCTACATGGCTGGTATTATTGTTTGGCTTCTGTAACCATGACCGGTTGATATGTTACTGCTGCCTTTATGTGGTATCCTGCTGCCCTATTATTATGACAGAGTTTCCTACCATTGGAGATCGAATTTCCTTCATTTTTGAAGATTCGAATCTGCTATCCTGGAGATCAGTTTATTTGGGACTACAACAGTGTGTTCCACGGTTCTTGGTTGCAACTACGAACCTATTCAATTATGTGAAGCTTTTCTGGTCCATATCTGGCTCACCTTGGAGCTTGAATCCTAGCATTGTTACTAATTCAGATCTGATCCAATTTTTGTTGAAGCTTCTACAATCCATTGCTGTCCAGATATTTTCGTTTGTTCTTTTAAGCATGTGGGAGTTTATACATTGGGGTTTTTGCACACTTGTTCCTCCTTGTTTGAAGATTGATCAAGCCTTGAAGAATGGAGCCTTTCCTTACTTCAAATCAGATCTGTATACTTGTCAGATTTGAATATTAGAGTTAAGAGTTTCTCCCCTGCAGGAGTTTCCATCAAAAGTGTTTGTTTGATCGTTTGAAGATGGTTGGAGATTTATGTGTTGCATTACTTACTCTGTACTTCATTATTCCACTGCTTTTTTCTTCACCACCTCCCAAACCATCCCTTTGGCATAACCCATAACCACCTTAGAAGTTAATGGTATTCTCTTCATTGCCATTTCTTCTTTTTCCATTACCCTTGGCAGCTCTTGGAAAATTCTGGAATATTATGTTTTGCCCTATATCTTACATCATCCCTGTTATGTCCACTTGTATTACACGTGAGGGGGGAGATTATATACAGTATACCTGCAGCCATTGCAGAAAGCAGAACTTGCAGGAACACTTGGTGCAAACCATAGAAGGTCAGAGGTTTCACCATTGCCAATGGGTATCTACTTTGTAATTGGGTTGAGTTTGCCGCAAGGGGGAGGGTGGTCTTAAAATTTTGAAGATGTTTGGTTATTGCCTGCCTATATGAGGTTCTACAGTTGGGTTGTTTTTCCGCTGCTTGCTCTTTATTGCTGCCTGATACATCTGCTCGCTACCCTAGTCACTTATCTTCAAGATTATCAGTCCGAGATTCATCACTGGACAGCTACTGAAGATTGGTGAAAGTTTACTGATCAAGTCTGCCCAACTTTTGAAGATCTAATTTTACAAGTTCTTGAAGGTTTATTTGGGAGCTGCGTTCATCTTGAAGCTGGATTCAACTACAACTTATCTTTTCCCATTTTATTCAAGTTGGGCATTAGTACCTTGTATGCGCCAACTTGAGGTGGAATGTTAGCATTGTTGTGGAGTTCTTTTTTCCTTTAGTCCAAGCTGGATCTTCTTTCTTTAATATTAGTATAATCCAGCTTGAGGGGGAGTGTTAAAATATATGTACTCCAGAATACCGAGGGGGTATTCTAGTCCTTTTGGGGTATTTTTATGTTATTAAGTGTATTTAGCTTATGTCGGCTATGTGGGTTTTAGTCCCACATCGCCTAGCTTACTTTATTTTGTAACTTCCCCTCTATTATAAATAGAGGGGCCTTTCTATCATTAATACAAGTCATTCCATTATTTTATTCCCTCTCTCTGACCCGCGGTTCAACCAACAAGATGCAACAGTGGAAAGACAGGTTTGAAAGGTAGAAGATAACCAAAATAAGAAACATGAGAAGTGTTGGATTATATGGGCCAGATACCGTGGGGGGTATTCTGGACCTTTTTTACTGTTTTATTCTTATGTTGCTGTTTTATTCTTATGTGGGTTTAGTCCCACATTGTTTACTTGTAATTCTGTCCTCTATTTTTATTAATATGAATTAGGAGCTTGGGGTGATCATTAATCATCAAAGCCTCCAAGCTTTACTCTAGTTTTTATTCCTGTTAACAAGAAGATAGAGGATGCTGAACATACTGACGTGTACCTTTCCGATGGGCAATGGGCTGGTCCAAGTCAGACAAAACAGGGGCGGGGTAGGATCAGCAGACGGCAAAGACGCGGCATCAGATGGAGGATCGATGGGGGCAGCAGCTTCTTCCCTTGGATGACGACGGTAAACATTGATAACAAGAGGCTGCAAAAGAGACTGAATAACACAAAGAGGAATATCCTCATCCAAGGAAGGATCCACAATAGGTTCATCCACATAAGACTGAGACTCAAAGAAACAAACGTCAGCAGTAACAAAATACTTACGAAGACCAGGAGAATAACACCGATACCCCTTCTGAACACGAGAATAACCCACAAAAATGCATTTAATAGCTTTGAGATCTAACTTAGATAGCCCCGTAGTATGGTCTTGAATAAAGCAGACACACCCAAAGACACGTGGTGGCAATGTAAAAAGAGATTCAGAAGGAAAAAAACAAAGCATAAGGAATGCCACCACCTAAAAGAGAAGAAGGCATACGATTAATAAGATGACAAACAGTTAACACTGCATCAGCCCAGAAAGACTTGTCCACTTTCATTTCAAAGAGAAGGGACCGAGTAACTTCCATCAAGTAACGGTTCTTCCTTTCTGCCACACCATTTTGTTGGGGTGTGTCAGAACAGGAAGACTGATGAATGATTCCACGAGTGGTCATAAAGTCATAAAAGGGAGTAGAAAAATATTCCCGTGCATTATTACTACGCAAACTTTTAACCTAACATCCAAATTGATTCTTAATTTCAGCAATAAATGAGAAAAATATGGAAAACAATTCAGATCGACATTTCATTAAATATAACCAAGTAACATGAGAATGATCATCAACAAAAGTAACAAAATATTTAAAGCCCAATTTAGACGTTACACGACAAGGACCCCACACATCAGAATGAACTAAAGAAAAAGGATGTGTGACCCGTTTATTGACACGAGATAGATAACTCACATGGTGAAGCTTTCCAAACTGACACGACTCACAATTTAAAACTGAAAGGGAACGAAAACTAGGAAAAAGTTTCTGCAAACTCTGCAAGGAAGGATGACCAAGCCGACAATGGATCTGATGAGGGGAGGATGTACTCGAACAGGCAACCGAAGGTGTGTCCTCAAGAAGATATAGCCCCCCGGATACCCTGCCTCTACCAATTGTCTTCTTCGTCTGCAAATCCTGAAAAATACAAGAATCAGGTAAAAAGGTTATGGAGCAGTTGTAGGCATTGGTGAGTTAATTAACAGACAAGAGATTAAAAGAAAATTTGGGTGAATACAATATAAAGGATAATGACAAGGAAGAAGTGGATTGAATAGTACCAGTACCTTTAACTGTAGCAAAGGAACCGTCAGCAAGAGTAACACAAGAATTAGAGGTCTGTAAGGAGGAAAAGATACCTGAGGTTCCAGACATATGGTCTAAGGCCCCTGAATCAATAATCCAGGGTCTAAAAGTGGAGAGACACGCAGTGGCATTACCTGTCTGAACAAAATTAGCAGTGAAAGAAATGTCCTGAGAGGCCTTTCCCTGGCTGTAGCGAGCATATTCCTCCTTTGTCATGGTCAAAGTCACACAACGGTCCCCCATAGGGACAAATGGGGCTGCTAGTTCAGTACTAGCCAGGTTTGCCACAATGATGACAAGTCCTCACAGAACTAGATTTATCAGACTTATCAGATGAATCTTGAGCAATAACAGGTATTGTAGCGGGAGGATTTTTAGCAGGTTGACGACCCCCACCGCGGCCATTACTGACAAGAGCAGTGCTATCACTAGAAGAAGAGGATCTAGTTGTGTCACGAGACAAACGTAGAACCCAAGAAAAGGTATCTGCAAGAGATGGAACTGTAACACCTCCAAGAATCTGAGATCGAATAGATTCAAACTCTAGGCCCAAGCTACCCAAGAAACCCATAACTGCCAATTGCTCACGTTGTTGTTGCATTTGTGTCACATCAAATGTAATGGGCGGCAAGGCATTCAATTCTTCGTAAATTCTTTTAAAGTCTGCAAAATGTTGGGTAATAGGACAACCCTTCCGATCAACCTGATAAAACTCTTGGGACAGCTCATAAATCCTGGAGAGATTATTGTGTCCAGAAAAAACAGCTAGATAATCCCATAGTTCTTGAACAGTATCAATGTGAGTCACAAGATCTACGATATTACTTTCCATAGAGTTCAACATCTGTCCCAAGATATGGGCATCAGTAATCTCCCAAGTAGTTGCATCCATGCTATCAGGATTCTTCCCAATCAAATGATTTTTCTCACCTCTACCTGTGAGAATCAAGGACACAATCTTGTGCCATTGCTGATAATTCTGACTACCTTCCAAATTCTTGTAAGTCAAGAAATTTGACGAAGAGGATACCACCTCAGTCACCAGCTTTGTATCCTTCGATGTCTCACCCATAAATGCCACCAAAAAGAGAACACCAAGAAAATACCAAACAAACAGTAGCAGCCCTCAAGCAATCACCAGCAATATATGGAGCAAGTCAACCGAATCACAAAACAGTCCATAAAATCCACCAAAAAGTGTGTAGCAGATCAACCGATCATTACACATCCACCAAAAAATTACCAGAAAGTGGGAGCAGGTGAACCGAACATCACACAGTCCATAAAAATCGATAAAATCGATTTAAACATATATCGCAGCAATACTGAGAACAAACCAGCAGCATCACAGCCCTAAAAAATCAATCTAAAAAACGATATCAAAGTAAGACTTTAAAACAGACCAAAAAATTGATCCAATCAACCATAAACTAATGTAAAAGACATCAAACCTAAGTTTGAGTGATTATCGATGTCTTTAAATCATCATGGCAGTCTTCAAAACTTCAAAACTTCAAAACTGGGGTAAGACACCCCTGCGGCAGAGAAGAAACCAAAAGTCTTCAAAACCTTGATCGAGTCTTATCCCACCTTCTTCTGTCGATTGTGGAAGTAATAAAAGGACCGAAAGAAAGGAATGGAAGCGTGTTCTTCTTTATCAGATTCTCTCTAATACCATGTAAATAACAGAGAAATAGAAGAAGAAGAAGATGAGAAAGGAGAAGAGAAGAGAAGACAGAGCAAGAGAATGGCTGAACTCTCGTTGAATGAGAGAGTCCAAGAATAATAACATATATAGAGGGATTGTGTACAGGGGCATAAAAGGAAACCAAATAAAATAAAGGGAAGAGGGGGGATCCCCTCTCGATATTAGCGCCAAAGAATCTGACGCTAATCACGAGATGGGGAATACCCAATCTACCCTTTTTGACAACACTGTACCCCCTACCCATATTTAGCATATTTGGATTTGGAAACTATTTGGATCGAGAGTTATTCAAAACAATTTGTTTTGCTAATTCAAAGATCCGGTCAAAAAAAGCAGGCAAAACAAAATTTGGGATTGGATTCGGATTTGGGAATTATTCATTTACCAAAAAACCTTTCGGGCAAAAATTCGGATGTTATTTTTAATATTGTAATCTATGTTTCACATTATCAATCAATTATCATATGGGCGTAATATACAAGTCTATACCAAAAAAACAAAGATTGTAATATACAAGTGATATACAAATTGGAACGACATTTGATTCATTAATCACAAAGCATAACAAAGATTCATAATCATAGCATCCCAGTAACCAATAGGATCTCCCTACAGGGATCTCAAGTTAAACTTTGGCATGACTTTCATGTAGGAGTTATAGGTCATATATAGTAATATCACTTCAGTTCTACTTCAACTTTAGCAATTGCAAACTGGTTCCCTCCTCAATCTTCACAGTATTCAGTAGGATCTCCCTTCATCAGCCATATTTTAATACCGTATTTTGATCAAATTACAGCAACACTCTCTTCCTCCTTTTTTCACATGGATCAAGATGCTCGGCGCCTGTCTCCCAACCAGATAATAAAAGAGCACAGTTACACCACAATTTACCCCCCAATCCCCAATAAAACATTTACAGCATCATTACGTCTCAATTCTTCTGTACAAGATCAAACATTTTCTATGGCAAGCTTATACAACTAGCCCTTCATCTAATTTCTTATAACTATCTCACTCTAAGCTGGATGATGAAATGCCCAGTACCATAGCTTATGTCGCAATTGGCAAGCAGAATAACAGGAATCCTATATAAAGAAACCTATCAGTCGAAGACAGATTCAAAAACAGCGTTCCACAAAATTGCGAAGGGAAAGGAAAATCCATGAAACATAAAACAGAAACCCATTACTGAAACTTCAGATCGGAATCCAATGTTCGCAACCTCTGATTCTGATCGGAATCCTCTCTCTCTCTCAAATCCACTTCATTTCCATGCCATTTCTCAAGTCCAGTCCATTTCCCATCTGGGTACTTTCTCCAATGACCCAAAAAGCCAATTAAAAAAAAAAATTGAGAACGAGATTGATTGCAAAACAGGGGATGTGAAGGAAAAAGTGAAAGCAAGAAATGTGGCAGATACCTGATTGCAGAACCAGACGATTTGGGATCAGACGTTGTATTTGCAGGTCATCCAACAAGAAGGGTCATCGCAGGAGCTTCCAAAGCTTGAGGTGGGTGAATGTGAAAAGTCAAAACGGTTGTTTGCAGTTGCAGAAGCACAGTGCAGGAAAACCTGACCTGATTTCGTCTAAAGTCTATGATTGATTGGAAAAAAGATATCTCAGATGCCCCTGTGGAACATGATAACGATTAACAACTCTGGAATTATTCAAACGACAGATTATGACCTTTTTCCAGCCAAGATATTGACAACTCCAGGAGAAATCTGAACGTCGAACATCATACAGCACTGCCTCAGTTGAAGAGTCGGGGTCTCAGAGACAGAGGGAGAGGGAAGAGGGTTTGCATATCACGATCGAGTCCTCGACCCTGCAACAAGTGAACAATGGTTCAAGACAAAGTTGAACAGCTAAAAACCCTATACCCTACAAAACTGTAAAGGGGGTTTTCCTGCCTTTTAATAATTCCCGAATTATTATCATAGAATTCGGTCTGGGCAAATTATTCACGGTATATAAAAAGATTTGCGACTTTTCCTGAATCATAGGCTCTGTTTTGGATTCGGCTAAATAATTCATATTATTCGGACTGGCCGAATAATTTATTCAGAGAATTAAATAAATATCTTCACCTTCATCTTTCTTCATCCCTTGAAATAAGAGCGTGCCACCAAAATGACGAATGAAACAACTGAGGCTTTAAGGTAGGCATCATCAGACATAGATTCAAATGCTGTGATGAACTAACACACAGGTTGTTTGTAGTGCAGTTCCCTTACATTTGGAACAAATGATCCCACAAGAGAGGGGTGGGGGCTAAACACCTTGTACACACCATGGATTTGATAACTGGACAAAGCTCTCCAACTTTCAAGTGGTTCTCTGTTTGGGCAAGTTCAGCAACAACAACAACAAACTCGGCCTTATCCCAACTTAATAGGGTCAGCTACATGGATCCAAACAAAACAGAGAAAGGAAAAATGTGGTCTACACCAAAAACGGGAATGAAGAGAAGTGAAAAGAGGAATGGGAAATGAGATGAGAAATGGAAAATGGAAAATGACACATGAAAGAAGAAAATAAAAAGAAAAATGAAAAATGAAAGTTAGAGCAAAGAGGCACAGCCCAGCAAGTCAGGAGAATCTCAGCTAAATGGGGCCTGCTACATGGATCCTTGCCCTCTAATAGGCTCTAGCCGAGGTCATACTTAGCACAAGACCTAGACTATGCATGTCCTTCCTCAGAACTTCTCCTATGGTCATTTAGGCCTGCCCTAGCTCTTTTAGCTCCTTCAATCGAAATCATATCACTCCTTACTGGGGCATCCCTAGGCCTCCGTTGAACATGAGAATACCATCTCAACCGACTCTCTCAAAGCTTGTCATTGATCGGGGAAACTCCAAAGTCAGCTCTAATACGTTCATTCCTTACTTTATCCTTCCTAGTTTTTCTGCACATCCATCTTAACACCTGCATCTCAGTTATACAAAGCCTCCCAATATGAAACTTCTTAACTGCCCAACATTCTGCCCCATACATCATAGCCGGTCGTACAACAGTCCTATAGAACTTCCCTTTAAGTTTTAAAGGAATCCGACAATCACATAGCACTCCAGACGCACCTCTCCACTTCATCCAACCCACTTCCATACAGATTCATCACCGAAATAGACTTGCTTTATTAGGAATAAGTCTAGGGTTAGGTTATATACATGTTGGGCCTTTGATCCCATGGATTTTCTATATAATAGGCCATTTTTATGGGCCTAAAATATGGGTAATTAGGTTGAATACGGAATTAGTCAGTTTAGTTTCTGTACTTAATTTTATTTTTGAAGTTTTTTGTTTTTAAATTGAACCGGGTCCAAGTTGGTTCAACCAGTTGTTCAATTTAAGTGATTTTAGTAGTTTTCTTTTTAGTGTTTAGTGGGGATGGATTAGGACTCTATTTTGAGTCTATTTCAGTTTCCTAGTTAGTTTAAGTTACTTAATAGGTTAAGGATTGGGTTAGGCCTTTCCTTTTTAGTGTAGGAGTCTAGTTTTGAGTCTTTTATAAAGGTTGTAGGGGGGACAAGTATTGAACACGAATTTTGATATTATTGAAAAGCTTTTTATTGCTCTTCTTCTCCATTGATGATTTTTGTCTTGTGTTTCATCAAGGCTAGTGGGATTGGTGTTTGATCCAATCGACGGGGTGAAGCCCAAGTGGATCATTTGAAGGACTCGGTGTTTGATCCGATTGACACCTTGTGGTGGGAAGCCCTGGTGGTTCTTTTGAAGCTCTTATTCAAGTTTTAGTTCAAGTTTTGATCATAGTTCAAAAACTTGGCGAGATCTCGAATATCTCAAGAATCTCGAGCTTCTCGAGACGAGATGACATACGAGACATAAAATATGCACAGTTTCGAATAACTCGACCAAAATTTCGAATATTTTGAGAAATCTCAACCTCCTTAGTACTCATAGTATTGTATTCTTGGGACTTGGAAGTTGATATGTGGAAGACTAGTGTACTAAGGTGTCTATGACTTATGTATTATATTCATTGTACTTCGGTTGGGTGTCTATGTAATATGCACGGCAAACACTTCACTGAATCTTGTGGTTTATAGTAGAAACTTTAAGTCTTTGAATTATTTCTTAGATAATTATTCAATATTATGTGTCTTCATCCATTATTGCATAAATTACTTGTTTTACTTACCAATTATGTCTCATATCATTCAAACAATGTGTAGAATAGGCAATATTACATTAAGGGTTCGGCTTTTACTGCCAACCAAGGGTCCAAATCCAAAACACCAAATTGGGTGTTTTTTTTTTTTTTTCAATTTGAAGATTTAAATATGTTTATTAAGCCTAAAACAAGCATCCCTTAAAGTTTCGGAGCCAACTATGGCAACTGCCCATCAAAACATCATTCCGAAACCCAAAAAAAAAAAAGCACCGTCTAGCCAAGATCTCGAGAATCTCGACCTGGTCGAGATGAGTTTTCGAACCATGGTTTTGATTTTTATTCAAGTTTTACAATCAAACAAGCTGCTGCCAAGGAAATTCTGCAACAACAGTAAGTTTGAATCATCCCCATCCCCAACAATTTTTCTTCTAATCCTCTCACAGTCCAAACCCTAAATTTCCCCTTTTTTGTTTCAATTTTCCCAAGGTCTAAATTCTGCACAGACCTAACCAGCCATTAAAACACCCCAAATTTTGGATCGAATATTCCCCTCCCTCAATAGGAAACTTGATCCAAGCTGCTCCCTCATCTGACCATCCTAAACCCTAGAAATCCCTCTTCTCCTCTTTTCAAAAACCCAAACCCTAACCCTAACCTTGCTGCCAATTCATTCCAGCCTACTTCCATCCATCAAAACTTAACGTAACCTTCACTAGAAGACTCCCCTACATCAACTTGACCTAACCCTACCATCAAACCCTAACTTCCACTAAACCTTAACCTTAATTGACCAAATCACCTATTTTGACCTACCCAAATTACTGTTCATATCAGATCCTGGTTATTTGGCTCCTAGTTTGACTATTCAAACCTACACTTTAATTATTTGTGAAACATCATCCTCTATGTCACTTTGCGGTAACTCTCTTTCCTCAATTTGTACCATGTCTATATCCATCGTAGTATAACTAAAATTACACATCATATACTCTGTCTTCGTTCTACTAATTTTAAAGTCTTTTGTTTCCAAGGTTGATCTCCATAGCTCTAACTTGGCGTTAATCCCTGCTTTGGCCTCATCTACCAAAACAATATCATTAGCGAAGAGCATACACCATGGGACCTCATCTTGAATGCTCTTGGTTAGATCGTCCATGATAAGCGCAAATAAATAAGGGCTTAAGGTTGATCCCTGATGTAACCCAATCATAATTGAGAATTCCTTACCCTGACCTCCCACATATCTCACACTAGTCACCACACCCTTATACATATCTTTAATTACATCGACATATTTACTCGACAACCCTCTTGATGTTAACAAGTCACTTAGAGGGCTTATTTTATTGAAAAAACTTTGGGTTGGGTTATATAGGTGTTGGGCTTTTGATTCCATGGGTTTATTTTGTAATTGGTCAATTGAATGGGCCTAAAATATGTGTAGAAAATAGGAAAACGGGATTTACTTCCTTAGTTTAGTTAGAGTCCTATTTTGAGTCTATTTTTTTTATTATTTCACTTTCCCAGTCAATTTAGGTTACCTTATTAGTTAAGGGTTAGGCCTTTCCTTTTTAGTGTCTAAGTCTATTTTTGAGTCTTCTATATATGTTTTTAAGGGAGGCCAGCATTACACACGAATTTGATTAATGAAATATTGGCTTTAGCCTTTGTCAAAAATCCTGAGATAGGTTGGGTCAGATGCCCAAGGTGAGCTGAGATAGCCATCCCCTTCCCCAACACCTTCCATCGTTCTCCAATCAAGCTCCATTCAAGTTGCAATTCTGCCATAGCCGAATCTCTTGAAGAAACATATTCAGTTGCTGGAATTTCTCTGCAAGGTTCAAGATATTTTCAAAAATTCAAACAACAAGTCTGAACTTGAAATTCTGCAATTATTCTTCTTCCCTTCTAGAAGGTCACATGCTAGGTGATTTTCCCGAGAATTCTGCCCAGCCAAATCTAACCGTTAGAACCTGCTGAAATTTTGATTGAATCTTCCTCAAACCCAAAGAGAGACTTGATTCAAATTTCATTACCATCCACCCAGACGATTGTTTGAAATTACCCTTTTACCCTTCAATCCTACTTCTACTAGGAGTCCTCAATAAGATTTAGTCATCTGATTTAACTATAACTTTCAGCATCTCTTCTCTCCCATATAATCCACACTCTCCTAACTTAACCCTAACATCTAACCCTAAGTCCCATCAAACCCTAACCCTAATTTCACAATTTCACATTATTTGACCTAGCCGATTTTCCCAATCCAAAGCAGATCCTGGTTATTGGTTCTAGTTGGTATTCTAGCCATCTAGAATTACATTACCTCTCTTCACCAGAACTTGCCGGATTAAATCTCTAGGGACTCAGTCATAGGCTTTTTCTAGGTTATTGGAGATCCTTCTTGCTATCTCTATATCTTTCCATGAGCCCCTTCAATAAGTAGATAGCTTTTGTCGTGGATCTACTTGACATAGAGCCAAATTGGTTCACCAAGATATGAGTCTCTTCTCAGACGGGCTTCAATAACCTTCTCCTAAAGTTTCATTGTATACTAAATTGCTTTATGCTTCTATGGTTAATCCAATTTTGGATATAACCTTTATTCTTGTAGATTAGGTGATGCAAATTCATCACCCAAATGGGCTTATTTTATCAGGAATAAGTCTAGGGTTGGGTTACATACATGTTGGGCCTTTGATCCCATGGGTTTCTAATGTAATAGGCCACTTTTATGGGCCTAAAATATGGGTATATAGGTTGTATACGGGATTAGCCCAATACTTAGTTTATTTTTATGTTTTTTAATTGAACCGGTTCAAATTGGTTGCATCCAATTGGTTCAATTTAAGTGATCATGTGACTTGGTTAAGTGGTCATGTGACAACTTAAGTGGTTATGTGATGTAAGTTGGGCTGGATTAGGACTCTATAAGTCCAGCCATGTTTTGAGTCTATTTCTTTTAGTATTTTAGTTACCTAGTTGGTTTAAGTTACCCAATAGGTTAGGGATAGGGTTAGGCCATTCCTTTTTAATGTCTAAGTCTATTTTTGAGTCTTCTATATAAGTTTGTAAGGGAGGCCAGCATTACATACGAATTTAATTAATGAAAAAGCTTTTGTTTGCTGTCATAGCTGCTGCTCTACTCTGTTGAGTGAACCTTGTGAGTAATATCAAGGCTACCTTGTGGGTAATATCAAGGTGAAGGGATTGGTGGACTCCGATCGACTCCTTGCATCTTGTAGATCGGGAGGTCCTTCTTCTTATTCAATCGAGCTTCTTCAAGCTGCTGCTGCTGCCTTTGAAGGAGATCAAACCAATAAGTAGTTTTAATTTCCTGCATATATCCTTCCCCTCTTCATCCTCTAACCTAATCCACACCCCCCTCCATCCATCAACCCTAATTTCTCCATTAAACCTGCATTCCTATCTCCACTAGGACTTCCCCATAACTCTAGATCTAGCCTTCACTTTCAAACCCTACTTCCAGCCTACATTCCCCACATCATTCCCTAACCCTAGCCCTTAGTCTCCACTGTAACCCCTCCATTCCTCCACTCCATTGAACCTAGAAAACCTGCAACTCGATTCTGCCCAACTGCAGAATTTTAGAACCCTTCCAAACCCTAATATTTTTATACCATATTGACCCCCTAGACCTGCCCATTAATACACTATAAACCCCTTTCCCAAATTCCCATCCCAAACCCTAGAATTAACCTAAATCCTAGTGCTGTCCATTCGAACCAGTAACCCCTTTTGCGATTGATCCTATTGTCTGGCTCCTAGTAGGTCTCCTACCTATCTAGGACTACATTATTAGGACTACAATGCATCTCCTCCATTCATCTGGCATCTTCCTTGTAATCAAAATTCTGTTAAATAGATTGGTTAACCAATATGCCCACAACCTCCTAGAGTTTTCCATGCTTCTATTGGAATCTCATCTGGGCAAGTTAAACAAAAAACAAATAAAAAATGGGGTAGTTCAATTGATAGACTTTCATTGGCCTTCATAAGACCAACCAGCTCTGTTGCTTGAGCCCTATTCCTAGCCAATATGTTATTCAGTATGAATAGACAATTGAGATACCCACACCAGTTCAATCTGGCTCCATTGCCTAAACCCAGTCTAGAGAGGTTGTGTTTAATTTGTTTCACAGTTCCTGGAACAGTAGAGAATGTTCAGGTGGAATAAAACATAATGGAAATGCATCAAATAGACCTTTATGTCCCAATTAGTCCAGACTTCAGATTTATGAGTTACTTTCTATATTTTGAAAAATAAGAAGGAGATAAGTTTGTGGTTAACTGGTTATAAAGGATTTTTATTTTGCATGGAAATTAATGCATAGTTAACTGGTTATAATGGATTGTTTATTTTGCATGGAAATTAATGCATATAATAAAGTGCAGAATTTTATGTTCCCTCTCTTGACTGATAAGTTCCTCATTCTTTCAAGAGCATTATAATTTTCTTACTGCAAAGTTCATTTTGAGATCTAGATCCATCATTTACATGATGCTACCTTAAACTCATAAAAGTTACCCAGGAACACTCCTTTTCGGCTCTTCATTTTTTTTTTAATTGCAAAACTTCCTTCACAATAGTCCAATCAAAGCCTCAACCAAAACCCTGGCGAAGGAAATCTACCCAATTGTCAACATATTTCTTAATTATTCACTCTCGCTTAGAGACTTTAGACCAAGGGTCTAGACAGTGAAAATAAATTCTTCTTTTTGGGGGGGGATGGTAGTGAGATTTGGGTGGACCCAGTTTTGACAACAAAGCCATAATCCCTCGTAAAAGAAAAAAAAAAATACGTATACTTTCTGTTTCTTATTTTCCTTTTAAAAATGTACATTTCCCCCCGACTCCAAAAGTAGCTCTGTGCCATGAAAGTCTTCTTCGACATTTAGGAAAGGAAAGATCAGGGGAAAAAGATATTATCATTCAGTATTAGAAAAGAAGACGCATAATGAAGTTACATGAGCTAAAGCAAACGAAAGATGAACATAGAACATGAATTGGAATCAAAGAGTACCAATATCACGCAAACTTCTTCACTTTACGCGGTGCAAAGTTCTAGCAAATAGAGATGTCAGCCAGAGGAATCTGCTGTTGACTCTATTGCAGCATGGAGCTTTTAAGCCACGTACAATTCACAATGATGATATGATATATGGTTTTTGATATTAAACCATGAAGGTGAATAATATTCTTACACTATGGAATAGATAATGATGAGACGTAAGAACATCAAAATACTCTAAAGCCATGGTTGACTACCTCCTTCGAAGGAAAGGTGTTTGTAGTATAAATCTAGTAACATCTTCTAACCAATAAGTAGCCGAACACTATCCGTGCAGAGACGCACCATACGGTGTCACTTATATTCATGCTTCAAATACTTCTTTTTCTGAATTTTTACTTCAAATATATAGACCAATCAAATAAATAATGTTTGCATACTACTACCTCAAGCAAAGTATCCTTATTCCTTATAACAATGAAAATGTAATAGCCTTCTCTACTTGCAGAGTTGTCCTATGTTATCTCACTTAATTCTTCCATTCTATATATGAAACCAAAATTGCATTACTAGCCCCAGAAAAATTTCAAGTATGGCAGACAACTCGCAAAATATTTAAAATCTTACAGCACGTAATAGTGTCCTCCGATCCCTCTCCCGTGCATTTTTTATGGCCTGAAATAAAGCATCAAACCTGTTAATTGCCTGATTACAAAAGTAAAATGAGCATCCCCCCCCCCCCCAAAGAAACCCCCAACCCCCAACCAGAGAAGGTGACAGAAAAGCTTAAAAACAACTAAAGTAGAAAAGTAAATAATAACCTCCTCAAGTGCCTTTTGCTCAGCCTCTACTTCTGAACAGTCCCTGCCAAACATAACGTGATGAACTGAGTGACTTAATTCCTTTCTTTACAAGAAGAAGATTAATTTAAAAAGCTGGTTGTTCATCCACTAATCAGTATCACAACCTTCCAACTGTCCGATCAACATGGCAACAACACTTAGCACACACTTTTTGATCTTTGGCACAAGCTGCACCAAACGAGGGGATAAAAATTTAATGTTAAGTGTTAACTAAATAATCGACGAAGTTAAAAACTCAGTAGGGATTTTCTTTTGCTTTCTTTAGCCCCAAACATGAACTAACCAGGGCAGAGATTATGGTAAGCCTGCCGGACAGCCCGCTTCGAACATCGTTGACTGTCAAATTCAATTGGAAGTACACCACAACATACCTCAAAAGTTAAAATTAGCAGAGACATCAAATCTATAGCACACATTTTATAAAGAAAACAACGAAACGAAAAGAAAAATGTCATACCACTTAGCAGGCTCGACAAGGGGCTTGTATTTCCCGTACCTTAAAGTAAAATTAATTATTATAAGTCATCAGTGAACCAGTGAAGGTGTGCCCATTTCAAATAAGTGCGTTTGTGTGAAGTTTGAACATAGACAGAGAGCGAAACCTGCGTTTCCATTCAATCTGGCCTTTACAGCGAGCACAGACGCCAGTGATCTCCGAGTAAGGTCTTAGCGTTCCTCCAACTTCCTATTGTTGAAAGAGAAGAAAGTTCTTAATTGATTCATCATTCACCAGTAATCAATAGAGAAAAGGAGAAATAAGGGAATTATGATGGATTAAGTACCGTTTCGTTCTTCTTGTGTCCGGCGTTAGGCTTCCATCCGTACTTGTTTTGATGCTTTGGTGGCCCTTGCCTACCACTCATCTTTCCCCCTCTTCTGCTTCTCTCAGCACAAAACACAGATTCTGCTTCTCTTCAGGAAAGGGTTTTGTTAGTGTTTATGTTTGTTTGATTGACAGTTATGACCAGGGTTTTAAAACCAGAAATCGGTGACGGAATCGGTCACTGCCGATTCCTGATTCAGATCGTATCGGCACCGGTCAGAATCGGTTCAGAAAACCCTTGAATCGGCCCGAAACGGTAAAAATTGGGGGACTTTTGCCTTCAATATTCTGATTCAGAACAGTAAAATCATAATCGGTCCGGCCAATTCACCGATTACCTGGCGGGGGACACCAAGCTCAACCCATTGTCAAAGCTTTTCTACATTTCTTTTTTTGGGTAAATTACAGGTCACCCTCTGATTTTCAAACGAAACTCAAATCATCTCTTGGTTTTTTGAAAAAACTCAAATCACCCCCTAATTTGGGAAAATTATACATTATCCCTTGGTTTTCAAACGAAACTCAGATCACCACTTGATTTTTGAAAAAACTCAAATCACCTCCTCTACACTAATGGTGTGAGTCTATTGTTAGTTATTGGTGTGAAAGGACTATTTTATCCTTATACTAAAACATTAGAATTAAATTCACAATACTACCCTTCCTTCATCTTTAACATTGGTCAATGGTAGTTTAGAGATTTAAATTTATTTAACTGGCTGACATCATCACTTAACAGCATAAAACTAATGGTAGGGACAACTAATTTGTCATATTGGGTCTAAACCAGGGAGTGATTTGAGTTTTTTCAAAAACCAGGAAATGATCTGCGTTTCGTTTAAAAAATCATGGGATGACATGTAATTTACTTGACCCCATATGACCATGTGCTATCTAAATTGCATGTGCTTAGTTGGTATAATTTAATATTTATGGTATTCACACATGTTGTTTGGTGCCTATTGATGTGAGAGAGAGAGAAGCAATGACTTCGTTCAATCACAATAGGGCGGCTTCAATTGTTCTTCAATAAGTGTTGCAACTTCCTCTTCTGACAAATGTTCATCTAATTTTTCCAATACACGATGCAAATATGAATGCCATATTGCATTTTGAAACAATATATGAGATAGATATGCCTATAGATTTACTACACAAGTGTTAGTATATGGTATACTTGCATTATATCATATCTCATACAAGCACATGTGCTTTTATTTCGATGGGAATATATCCAATGACTCTAATGAGGGTGAACCTTGGTGCAACGTTAAGATTGTTCTATAGTGATCAAGTGATTAGGGGTTTGAGTCTCTAGAAATAGTCTTTCTACAAAGCGGGGATAAGACTACGTACATTATGACCCTCCCCAGACCCTGCAATGGTGGGTGATACATCCAAGATTCACTGAATCAATCAGTGGCTGCCACGTGTCACAAAGCGACCCGAACCAAGGAGAACCAACGGGGGGTCCCACCCAGGCGCGGCCTGCACCCAGGAGCCGCCTCACCCATGGGTGGCCTCTCACCCAGGCGCGGCCTGCACCCAGGCGCGGCCTACACCCAGGCACGGCATCGTGGACCAGACGTGATGTGCACGAACACCGAAGCCGCTCGTCTATGACCCAATCTTGTCATTGCAGACTTATGCCACCACCAGGACTCTAGGCCACCGCTTAGAAGTCACGTCACCCAGACGGATTCAAGCACCAATGACGTTATCACCACACACGGGTATCTATCCGCTAAGGATCTTGATACCACCAGGACACTCCCTCCCGCAGGGAGATGGCCAATCAGGATAGAGCCCTGTTACCCAGGGCCTCTATTCACTCAACGGCATACTCGCCATCAAACTGGGAGTCTCCACACCGCCATACACTACTATAAAAGGCAAGGTACACCACCCTTAGAGGGGACATCTAAACTCATATTGAATAATCACTATTCATCTGTTTGCTCAGGAGATCTAACTTTGGCATCGGAGAGCCCTAGGCCGAAACCACACCGGTTATCTTTGTTGACCCCTTAGTCCACTTGCAGGTGACGGCACTCGCAGGACCGCTCGACGATTTCTTAACGCAACAGATTGGCGCCGTCTGTGGGAATGACGCTAGTCATTACATCTACTACCTCGCTTCCATATACATTCAATGGCACGAAGGAAGACTACCACCACCAACAATGTGGCGAGGGATGGATCACCACCCCCAGAGTGCTCTCGTCGCAGAGCCAATGACCGGGACCATGTCCCTCTGGAGGAAGAGATCCCCCTTAATGACCAGTTTGTGGTCGACGAGCCCAACAAGGACGAGGCAAACGATGTGGTGGTGGAGGTGATACCTGACCCCAATGCACCAGCAACTGTGGGTCAGATCAATGACCTACAGCGACAGATCCTCGATGAACAACGACTCTTTCGAGAATACTTGACACAGCGTGCGACGTCTCACCGCCGAAGGACGTCGCCATCAGCAAGGGTGGAGTCCGTACCTCGACAAAAGTCAAACCCTAGGAGATCATCTCCCAGGGGCGGGGGATCAGAGAGACTTGCGCAACGGGCAACCCCCACTCCGCAGCGGGGGGAGCCTTCCCAGCGTCCCAGGAGAACAAGAGACCTCTCACCACGGTCAGAGCGTGGGAGAACACCAACACCCAGGGCGAGGGTGCCTAGCCCGCAGAGATCAGTCCGGAGGTCTGTGTTCGACGGACGACTTGAAGAAGGTCACATACCACGATGAAGCCGGACCTACAGAGAGGTAAGCCCCTCACCTTCGCGACAGGGTTCATCACAGCGTGACCATTCACCATCCCGCCAACACTTAAGGCGGGAGGGGACATCTAGGAGAGAGCGTGAACAAGGTCGCAGCGAACGCCCTGCCAAACGTGAGGGACAGACACGGGACGAGGAGCTCTATCGAAGACTCCGCGACCTGGATGAGAAGCTGGAAGGGCTGAAGAAGCAGACCAAAGGCGAGACACATTCCATACCTGGACAACACCCATTCTCGACAGAGATCATGTCAGTCACACTACCTTCCAGGTTCCGACTACCCACCTTTGAACTTTACAGTGGTACCACTGACCCTAATGACCACATCAACTACTTTAATGGCATGATGACGCTGAATGGTGGGTCGGACGTGGTCTCCTGTCGAGCATTCCCTGCATCCCTCAAGGGAGCAGCCACATCATGGTTCTCCAGGCTACGACCGAGATCTATATGCTCGTTCATAGAGCTATGTGAACAGTTCGTCACCCGCTTCCAAAGCAGTGTCAAGCAGAAGAAGACCACCGTCAATCTACTGAAAGTGGTACAGAACCCTGGGGAATCTCTCAGGGAGTATGTTAGCAGGTTCACCAAGGAGTCCCTAGAGGTTCGAGACTTGGACGACCAGATACAGCATGCAGCCCTAGCAGGAGGTATTAGGGACTTGGACCTGATCAAGGACCTAGCACGTCATGAGACCAGGACTATGAAAGAGCTCCTGGAGCAGTGCAACGAGTTTGTAAATATGGCCGAGGTACTACATGCTAGAACGAAGATAATCGAGGCCAAGCCGCAGGACACCAAGAGGTCAGCACCTGATGACCGCAAAGAAAGTAAGAGGTCGAGGACAGAGCGTTGATAAGAGAAGGGCAACCGCCCATCTGGGAGGACTGACCGTCGCCCAGAGAGAAGTGAGAGGGCAAGCAGCCCTGAGTTCATGCCACTGAACACCACCAAGTCCCAGATACTCATGCAGATCCAAGACCGTGACCTACTCCATTAACCACTACCCATGCTAGCAGGACCAGAGAAGCGAAACCCTAACAAGTACTGTCTCTTTCACAAAGAGAATGGGCACGACACAAAGGAGTGCTATCAATTGAAGAGAGAGATATAACAACTTGTAAGAGCAGGAAGCTTGAACAAGTATGTGAAGGGGAGACGTGACAACCGCTCAGGCCAAGGAGACAGAGGTCGTGACGGAGACAGAGTAGAACCGAGACGAGAAGAAAGAAGAACAGATCGAGAGAGAGATCCCCCAGAAGAGCGGAGAGATACAACAGAACCTAGTGGCACCAAGGGACCTCCTATCCTCACCATACTTGGAGGACCGGGGCAAGAGTCCACCAGAAAATCTAAAGCCCATGCCAGGTTCATGGGAGTGGCAGAGAAGCTAAGCAAGATAGCCAAGACCGAGGCGGTGATCTCCTTCTCGGATGAAGACCTGGAAGGACTAAACTTCCCACATGAGGATGCCCTAGTAGTACAGGTGGAGGTAGCCAACTGACCTGTGCATAGGGTACTGATAAACACAGGGGCATTTATAGACGTACTCTCCTTGGACGCCTATCGACAGTTCGGGTTCGGGGATGATCAACTCAAACCAGAGCCCACTTACCTACATGGATTCTCAGGTGCCACTGCCTCCACCAGAGGTACCATAGAACTACCCGTCACCTTCGGGGTACACCATCGACAAGTGACTATCATGGTGAATTTCATGATTGTCAAGTCCGTGGTGTCCTTCAACGGCCTCCTAGGGCGACCATCTCTGATAGCCCTTAGAGGAGTCATATCGCCACTCCACCTGAAGATGAAGTTCTCCACCAAGAATGGGGTAGGCGAAGTCCGAGGAGATCAGAAGAAAGCAAGGGAGTGCTACGCCACCTTAATGAAAAGAAATAATGGTAACACCAGCGGAATGACACTCTGCCTAGAGAACATGGTCAGTGACCAGAGAGATGAATTGACAGAGAGAAGAGGAAGACCTCATCCCATGGCCCCTCAGCAGGGACGACCCCTCCAAGGTCGTACAGGTTGGCTTGCTACTAAGCAAGGAACAGAAAGAAGGACTTGGACACCTCCTCCAAGCGAACATGGATGTCTTTGCATGATCGACCTCCGACATGCCTAGAATACCACGTTCCATAGCAGAGCACCGACTACATGTCGACCCAACCAGGAAGCCCATTCAACAGAAGCGGCGTAACTTCGCCCTTGACCGACAAGCAGCAATCAAGGAAGAGGTCGAGAAGTTGAGCCAGTCAAGGTTCATCAGAAAGGAGAAGTTCCCAACCTGGCTCGCAAACGTGGTCATGGTACCAAAGCTAAGTGGGAAGTGGAGGATGTGTATCGACTACACCGACCTGAACAAGACATGCCCAAAAGATGAGTACCCACTGCCTAAGATTGACCTACTGATCGATGCCACCGCCGGCCATGAGATGTTGAGTTTCATGGATGCCTACTCCGGGTACAACCAGATCCTCATGCATGAGGGTGATGAGTCCTACACCGCATTCCAGACAGACAAGGAGAACTACTGCTACCACGTCATGCCGTTCGGGTTAAAGAATGCAGGAGCCACCTATCAGAGGATGGTCAACAAGATGTTTGAGGAATAGATCGGGTGCAACATGGAGGTATGTGTGGATGACATGCTCGTGAAAAGCATCCGCGCCAACCAACACCTGACCGACCTAGAGGAAGCATTCATAGTACTGAGGAGGAACCAAATGAAGCTAAACCCTGCAAAGTGTGCCTTCGGTGTAACGTCAGGAAAATTCCTGGGGTTCATGGTCTCAGTACGTGGAATAGAAGCCAACCCATCCAAGATCAAGGCCATCCAAGAGATGGCACCTCCTCGGACGGTCAGGAAAGTGCAGAGGTTGAATGGAAGGGTCGCCGCCCTTTTCAGGTTCGTGTTACGGGCAGGTGATAAGTGCCTACCATTCTTCAAAACATTGAAGAACCTCCAAAGCGCTAAAGATTTCACATGGATAGAAGAGTGCCAGAAGGTGTTCGAAGAATTAAATGAGTACCTAGAGAGCCCACCACTGCTTGGGCGACTAGAACCTAACGAAGAATTGCAGCTCTACCTGGTCGCCACCCCTGTCGCGGTTAGCGCAGTACTGCTGAAGGAAGAAGATAAAGCTCAGAGGCCTATCTACTATTAGCATATGCATTGGTAATCACAACTCTACCTGATCGATGCAGAGACCAGGTACACCAGGATCGAGAACGTAGCTTATGCATTGGTAATCGCAGCTAGGAAGCTACGACCATACTTCCAAGCCTATACCATCACAGTCCTCACAGACCTACATTTGAAGAAGATACTCCACAAGCCAGACGTCTCCGGACGATTGATAGCATGGGCAGTGGAGTTAAGTGAGCATGACATCAGGTTCTAACCAAGGACAGCCATCAAAGGCCAAGCCCTGGCAAATTTCATTGTAGAGTGTACCCTATCTGAGATCGAACTAGAGATAGGGGAACCTGAGGAGAAGGATCGCGGATCGTGGGACATGTTCGTGGATGGGTCGAGCAATGCGGCGAGAAGCGGCGCTGGCCTCATATTAACCAGCCCCGAAGGATTCCGTATCCAATATGCTCTCCGATTCACCTTCCAAGCATCCAACAATAAAGCAGAATACGAAGCACTACTAGCTGGACTCCGGGTGGCCAAAGCCATCCAAGTCACACACCTATCCACCCGGAGGGACTCCCAGCTTGTGGTGAATCAGGTGAATAGAGAATACAAGGCAAAAGATGATAGGATGGCATCATATCTAGCACGTGCTCAAGCATTGATCGAGGGTTTCGTGAAGTTTGAGATGGTTCGAGTTCCCAGGGACGAGAACGCCGCCACCGATGCCCTATCTAGGCTAGCCAATGAGGAACTCCAAAATTTGGCTAGTGCAGTCTATATTGAGATCCTACATGAGCCAACATATAAGGAAAAGCAGGTTAACGAAATCGAGGAGGGACCTAGCTGGATGGACCATCTACTTAACTACCTTCAGAACGACGTCTTACTAGAAGACAAGGCCGAGGTAAGGAAGATCAGGATGAGAGCTGCAAAGTACACCGTCCTAGATGGGGTACTGTACAAGAGGGGGGCAACAACACCACTACTCCGGTGCCTAAGACCCAAGGGGGTAGAGTACACCCTAGAAGAAGTCCATGAGGGGATATGTGGAAGCCACATGGGGGGACGAGCCCTAGCCTACAAAATCCTCCGCCAAGGACTATACTGGCCACGACTGCAAGAGGAGGCCATCCAATATGCTAAGAAATGCGAGCAATGTCAGTTGTTCGCCCCAGTACCCCATCTACCCGCCACCAAGCTGACATCAATCCTCAACCCCATACCTTTTGCCATGTGGGGGCTGGACATCTTAGAAAACTTCACCGCAGCACCGGAAAACAGAAAGTACTTGGTCGTCGCGATTGACTTCTTCACCAAGTGGGTCGAAGCTAAACCCTTGGCCACATAGACAGAGATGGAGAAGTTCGTCCGCGACGACGTCATCTATAGGTTTGGGGTACCATAGATCCTCATCTCAGACAACTACAAACAATTCAACAATCCCAAATTCCAAGCATCCTGTCACAGCTACAACATCGACTATCGGCCTGTATCGGTAGCATACCCACATGCCAATGGTCAGATGGAGGTCACCAACCGAACACTGCTGAAAGGAGTCAAGAAAAGGCTAGAGGAAGCTAAAGGGAAATGGGTCGAAGAGCTACCAAGCGTTCTGTGGGCGTACCGAACTACAGTACGAACACCCACAGGAGAGAGCCCATTCTGCCTAGCATATGGCACTGAAGCATTGGTGCCAGTAGAGGTCTGCGCCATGTCCCATAGGATTCTGCACTTCAATGAACGTACCTATATCGACGGACTACGAGCGAACCTAGACTTTATAGATGAGGTCCGTGAGAGAGCACTACTAAGGAACGTCGCCTACCAATAACGTACTGCCAGATACTATAATGCTAGGGTTAAGGAAAGACTATTCCACCAGGGAGATCTAGTCCTACGGAGGGCAAGTGCATCACAACCACAGAAGGTAGGGAAGCTGTCAGCCAACTGGGAAGGGCCTTACATAGTCTCCAAGTAGATACGTCCAGGGACCTACCTCTTGAAGACTCCGGGGGGCAAAAAGGTAGACCGTACCTGGAACTCAGAACATTTGAAGAAGTATTACCAGTAGAAGCAAACAGCTCCATCGATAGTAGCAAGTTAAGTAGTAGCAAGAGTGGTAGTGGGAACAACAAAGAGTAGCAAAGCAGCAGAGAGTGAGAAGACGACATCACTGTTTCAAGGACAATTTGAAAATTTTCATTCAAAATAAAGAGGTGTTTCAGGAATACTTGTTTTCTTCTACCACTCGATTGAATCACTGCCACTACACCAAGGCGTTATGCCACCACTAAGGCTTTATGCCTAAGGCGTTATGCCACCACCGAGGCTTTATGCCTAAGGCGTCATGCCACCACTGAGGCTTTATGTCTAAGGCGTCATGCCACCACTGAGGCTTTATGCCTAAGGTGTCATGCTACCACCGAGGCGTTATGCCACCACTGAGGCTTTATGCCTAAGGCGTCATGCCACCACCGAGGCTTTATGTCTAAGGCGTCATGCCACCACTGAAGCTTTATGCCTAAGGCGTTATGCCACCATCGAGGTTTTACGCCTAAGGCATTATGCCACCGCTGAGGCTTTATGCCTAAGGCGTTATGCCACCAAGGTCCGATGACCTCCCAGGCGCAAGGCCACCAAGGTTCGATGACCACCAAGGCGCAACGCCACTACCAAAATCCCATGACTATTAAGGGTTATAGGGCACCAATGCGTAATCAACCACCAAGAGACAATGCAATCAAAGAAAAGCAACAACGATCACATAGAGAAGTCATAATAGTTACAACTCAAGTTCAAAAAGAAAAAAATTCAAGACGTCTATAAGTTCGGTACGGCAATAGGGTCAAGGGACCACAGAGGGGTGGGTCACCTCCGACCCAGCAGGAGACATCAGGTCCACCTCGAGAAGGCGCCCAGCAGCACCCCCCTCAGGCAGGGCAGTCTCCACCTCTGACACTGGAATGCTCTCCACCACCGCTACACCAGGAAGCGCCGCAGTAAACTCAGAGAACCCCAACACAGAGAAGTCATAATCAGGGGTCACCTCTAGGACACAAGCGGCTAAGTCCCGGACCCCTCCCTCATACGCAGGCTGAAGCTGCGCCTGATACAACGCCGAGAACGCCGAGGATGCCTGGAACTCAGCCATAGCTCGCTCGCTTGCAGATGCCAGCTTCGCCTCATGACTCCCCCTCAACGCATGAAGCTCCTCCTCCAAGGCAAGAACCCTGGCCGAAGCTAGCAAGAAAGATGAAATGAAGGCCACTTGCAAAGTATAAATAGCAGATCCATCACAGACAAGAAGAAGAAGAGTGGAGAAGCATGAGGGTCCATCGCACCCATGAGCGCGGCCTCACACCCACAAGGGCTGCCACACCCGTAGGCGCGGCCACCCTAGGCACGGCGTCATACCCGCAGGCGCAGCCTCACCTAGGTACGGCCCTGCATTAAAAAAAAAAAAAAAAAAGGAAAAGAAAGAGAAGGGGTCGAACTTACCTTAGGGGGAAGGCGATCGCACGAGGGAGCAGACACACGACGACGTGACCACACCACGGGCACGATCAAGTGACAGAGACCACCAAATGCAAGGCACTCAAGTCAAGCACCACTCGAGCCCTCCAAGTAAACAAGGCACCAAGTGAGCACAAGGCAAACACAAGGGCCCAAAACCGAAAAAAATGGATACTAGTCTAGGTGACTCAAGGACAAGCACATAGTGGGCACAAAAAAGAGGACAAAAGACAAAAGTGCAATGTAAAGGAGAAATTCAAGAAGAGCAAAAAGTGGGAGACAAGAAGTAAGAAAGAGAAAGTGAAGAAGAGGGACATATATCTACAAAAAACAAAAGAAGGAAAAGTGTAGGAGGAAAGGTTTGAACCCCCAACCTCTCCTACCTCACTAATAGATTTACAGACAAGCCCCACAAAGAAAGTTCATTCTCAACGGACCCCTCACTATATAAAGGCATATATTCTCTTGGACATCCTATCTCAAGAGAGTGGGGGCAAATGATACATCCAAGATTCACCGAACCAATCAGCAGCTGCCACGTGTCACAAAGCGACCCGAACCAAGGAGAACCAACCAGGGGCGCCTGGGCGAGGCCTGCACCCAGGCGCTACCTCACCCAGGCGCGGCCTCTCACCCAGGCGCGGCATCGTGGACCAGACGTGACGTACACGGACACCGAGGCCGCTCGTCTATGACCCAATCGTGTCACTACAGACTTATGCCACCACCAGGACTCTAGGCCACCGCTTAGAAGCCACGTCACCCAGACGGATTCAATCACCAATGACGTTATCACCACACGCGGGTATCTATCTGCTAAGGATCTTGATACCACCAGGACACTCCCTCCCGCGGGGAGATGGCCAATCAGGATAGAGCCCTGTTACCCAGGGCCTTTATTCACTCAACGGCATACTCGCCATCAAACTGGGACTCTCCACACCGCCATACACTACTATAAAAGGCAAGGTACACCACCATTAGAGGGGACATCTAAACTCATATTGAATAATCACTATTCATCTATTTGATTAGGAGATCTAACTTTGGCATCGGAGAGCCTTAGGCCGAGACCACATCGGTTCTCTCTGTTGACCCCTTGGTCCACTTGCAGGTGATGGCACTCACAGGACCGCTCGATGATTTCTTGACGCAACAGTGGGAGCCTAAAAAGTGTCCCAAGAAATCTTCCTCCACCATGACTGAGGGAAAACTCGGTCTTTGATCTAATGACTTAAGTACAATTCATGGAATTATGACTGTTAATATCATCCGTTGATTAATCTAAGTAGAGATGGACGTACATGATTAAAGGTTCATCAGCTATTGTAACCATCAGGAAACTATTGTTAAAATGCTCCCTCCTGAAGTGATAATAACAACAAAAAATCTGTAACAGAATCTACCAATTGTCCAACCATTGATGAATCACAGCAAGAATCCATTGGCACGTCTTATTAACTTCCAGACCCTCTTATGGTATCTCAGCCTTTTTTTCCTTTTGGGTAGGGGATATCTCAACCTTAACCTTTTTAACTTCGTTAAGCACAGATATTACCCAGTCTCCCTTACCCACTAGTAATGGCGGGATTCTACACTTGTAATGGCAGGTTCTTGCATGGACTGCTATAGCTGAAAGCCGTTTCATCTTCGAGTAGATAAGAACTCGTACTGGTACGGCTAATTGAGTTTTTCTGTACTGTTAACATCAGAATGAGGTGGGAGAAGTTAGAGGTTAGCCAGAGATTGACAGGAACTCCTCCGGAACAGAGTAGATCTGTGGGTCTCCCGGTTGAGTTCGTCGGGCCCGGAAGAAGATGGGGACATTCATGCAATGCTATTCATGGAGGGAAACTGCTCTATATTTTCGGTGGTTACGGTCCGGATACCTGCCAGACCAACGAGGTTCACATTTTTGATACCGGTCAGTGTTTGAAATTTCACAGTTTATTGATGTTATCGTAGGTTTTTTCATGTGATCTCTACATTTTAATTTTGAAAGGGTATAGGTTTGAAAGTTGAGATTATTAACGCCAGCCTATCTCTTCTTTTTCTTTTGCATTTTCATTTTTAAGTTGACTGTCAGTGACGATGTTGGCACTGGAGAAGGCTAGGTAGTTGCGAATTTCAGAAAAAAAAAAAAGGTTTCTTTTGCCTTCTTTTTGGTAGAACTTGTTTCTGTGGAAGCTGAGTTTTGTTTTTGGCCTTCATTTTATTTCAGAGCGTTTAGAATCAGTACTCGGTTATGGACGATCTTCTTCAGGATCTGTGGCATATTCTGTTTATGTTTGTTTCAGTGGCATTTTGCATGTTCATTTGGAGCTTCTTTTCAGTGCTGGCTCTTTTATTTATCTTTTTTTTTTTTGGGGGGGGGGGGGGGGTGGGGTGGGGTGGGGTTTATATGTTCTTGTTCTTCTTCCCATTCTAAATTCTGCCTTTGCACAACATGCAGTTAAGCAGATATGGATTAAGCCTACGATGAGAGGCATCCCCCCATCTCCAAGGGACAGTCACAGTTGTACCACCGTTGGGAACAACCTGTTTATATTTGGAGGTACAGATGGGAAGAATCCGCTCAAGGATTTGTTCATCCTAGATACTTGTAAGCTCTTTCTCAAACGCAAGTTCTTATACCACATATGTATTTAGATTACAGTTGATGTTAAAATTTAGTTTGTATTCTATCTTCATCTTCGCAGAAACCGGTATTTACGATTAATTTAAAAAAAGAAAAACAAAAAAGGAGAAGATATTGATAGATTGACTCGATAACTGGTAAAAGCTTAAGCAGCTTATGTATATTTCATGTTCAGTTGTGAGTTAAATAGATGCAAGCCTTGTAATTCATTGTTCCTTTTCTTTGTTAATATTCCATTTGATGGCTGAATTTGTGTCTGTTTATTTTTATTTCATATATATATATATATATAATATAATATAATATAATATAATTTCTCCATCATCTATTGTATTATCATAATTGAGAATGTTAATGAGTTGAAGCATGCTTGTAGCTACCAATACATGGATGTGTCCGAGATTAAATGGAGAAGGACCACCACCACGGGAAGGACATAGTGCGGCCCTTGTTGGGAAACGACTCTTCATATTTGGAGGCTGTGGCAAATCGTGGCAGAGTTCATACGAAGTATATTATAATGATCTCTACATATTGGATACAGGTAAACTAATATATGGAAATCATTCTTTATACTTAATGTGCTCAGTTCATCATTTTTGTGCTTTATGTGAAGAAGCCAGCTAGTGCAGCTGGTAAGGATCTAGGCATGTTGTTAACAGTCTTGGGATCAAATCCTGCCTTCACATAGGGGTCAGGTTTGGGACTGAAGTATTGGGGGTTAATTGCATGTAGTAAGATTACAATAACCTTTAATAGATTTTCTATTGGATGGAGATCCAGTCCAATCAACATCGGAGCAATTTGGCTTTTGAATCAATTCTTTACAAGGAGCATGTTTGGAATATCTGAATTTGACCATGAGTCTGGCTGTGAGGTGTCTTGTGTGCGTTCAGGGAATTCAAATGGACTTCTCGAGGGAGTGATAGAAGTTTTGATTACTGTAGTTTTTGACTGAGATAAGATCTAGTGCTTGGTTAAACCAAATCCATTTGAGTCATGGGGTTTATTTGGGACATAGGCTGATTGACTGAGAAAAAAAAAAAGGTGGGGCAAAAGTAATTGTAATAAACGATAACCATTTATATTCATAGTTCAAGATCTCGTCTCGTCTCGCCATTTCGGGCAGGTCGAGATTTCCAAAATATCCGAAATTTACTGAAATTTCGCCGAAATATGGTATTTTTCTGCCATATTTCGGCAGTCCATCTCAGTGGGGTTTTGGCCATATTAAGGCCTGATACTTCATATACACCCTCTTTTTTTTTTTTGGGATGAATAACAATTTAAATTACGAAGAAAGGAGAAGGAATTTACAAGCTCGAGGGCAAACAACCGAAGCTAGAGGCTAGCTAGGGCACAAAATGGAAAGAGGGAGACCCCAGGAGGCAACAATGAGCCTGTTCCTTGGGGTATCCATAACACCAAAGAGGGGAAGGGAACTAGCTTTAGATGAGATATAAAAAAAGATGGCATTCCAAATCTTGTCGAAAGTGCGGGATTTGGACGTCCATCATCTAAGATTGCGTTCCGTCCAAATGTGGGAGATAGCGGCACAAAAGGCAAGCTTGCCGACCGAATCACAAATCGTCTTACCTCCGAACGTCATATCAATCCAAACCCATTCTCTATAGAGAGGAAGAGAGCTACGACGGTTAGGCCAGCAATGCCGAAGAACACGGGTCCAAATGGAGGAGGCAAAGGGGCAAGAGAAGAACAGATGATTTGCATCTTCAATGCCATTCCAACAGAGGCAGCAGCTGGGAGAGACCTGCAAATGGCTGTGAATGAGGAAGGCCTGAGTGGGGAGGCAGTTCGCTAGGGCGCGCCAAGCAGTGAGACTGTGGCGAGGGATGTGCCCTTTAAACCAAACAACTCTGTGCCAAGGACAGGGGGTCCCTCTATGTCTAACCATATCCTAAGCGGAGTGGGAATTGAAGCTGCCCGATGGGGAAGGGAGCCACAAGATGGTGTCACCTCTACCTCGGTGGCCAGGGGGGATAGGGGGGAGGGAGCTCCAAAGATCTGTCAGGGGAGGGGGGGAGGGAGGAGGTAACCAAGAGCCTCTGGTGATGATGGAGGCAACTGAGGCAGATCTGTCCAATCCAGAGGAGTAATGTCACGGGGCTGACAAGGGTAGAGAGAACACCAGAGGGGTGCCACTTGTCCAGCCAAAGAGAGGTGGACATACCATCGTCGATCTTGCAAGAAATGGCCTCTCTGGCGATATGCCTCACTTGGAGGATCCTGCGCCACACCCAAGAGGATTCAGTCACTGAGCTAATAGTCCAAATAGAGTCCCTACGGAGAGGCCCTGTATACACCCAAGAAGACCAAATGCAGGTTTCATTGGAGAGGAGCTTCCAGATACACCCTTATTTAAGCTAAATAAACACATTTAAACCTTTATATTGCAAAAAAATGAACTCAAAGTGGTGGTTTGGGTTTGCACCCTTGATTGACAGTATACGGTCGAACCCTGATGTATAAATAGTTAAATACACATTGTTTAAGTAATATACCGAAATTTGGACTTTTTCCATTTCGTATGGTCATCTCATCTCGGCAGTTTCGAGATATCCGAAATATACCAAAATATTGGCGATATATCGCGAGATTTTGATCCATGTTTATATTCAAGTTTAGGGACCATAATTAATGGAACTAGTAATCACTTGGATACATTGAATGTAGAACTCTAGAATTTGAGAGCTTAGAGAATTAGATCTAATTGAGGGAATTCTGGATAGTTATAATTGGAACTGTGCTACTACGGGATCTGGGGAGGGTCATAATGTATGCAGCCTTACCCCGAAGCGGAGAGGCTGTTTCCTGTGGGGAACTGTGCACTCCCAGCGCTTAATTAATGAATCATTGTTCCACTCATAAATGCTCAACCTGGGGAATCAATTGAGAAACCTCAAATGAAGAAAGTGTGTAAAGCAGCCACACACATAAGCAAGAGCTTAGAGGAAACTAGTTTGTTCTCTAACGGTCTTAGCAGCTATTTGTACGGCATGTTGGCCCTAGATTTGCCTACTTTGACTCAAACGTATAGTATAAGTTACATGGTTTAAGGAACTCTATTGGATGGTTTGGATTGTCCCATATGGATTGGTATCAGACAGGACTGCTTCAATCTATTGTATTCAGTGGACTGAGCTACCCACTGCATATATCTAGCTTTTCTCCTCAGTTGGCTGATCCTTCATTTGGATCGTTCAGTCCAGAACAATCTGGAGCGCTGTTACCCAGGAGCAATCTCATCTCCATATTGATTCTCCATTGTGAAGGAAAGACACTTGTTAATGCAAAAGTCGACCTCGAACCAGGGAAGAACCAGTGAGAGATCAATTGCAGCCTGGATCAACACAATAAGGAAGAACAAATTGAATATAACTGAAACTTTATTACTTTCTTTTTTGTTTACATATGAAAGAAGAAACATAAAAGGATAAGAAGAAGAAGGGGATATAGAAGGGGGGGGGGATAGGATCAGCTCTCTCAGCCCATCATCCTCTCACCCACGGTCTCTCACGGTTGCCGCGTCTCACAGCTTCGACCACAACTCTTTTCTCTTCAATCTCTGTCCTCTTCTGCTCAGCCACATGCACGTATTTATAATAAACCCAATTACAATGCAACCCAGTCCCAATCTAATTAAGAAACTAAAGAGTCCTAAAAAAGGAAACTACTGATTCATAAAACCCATAAAATAGAAACTTCTAAATAAAAGCTAAGCAACTAAAATAGTAACTCTAACTTTGACAAGGTTCCTAAAATAGAAACTCTAAATTCAAAACAAATAATCTCAAAATTAGAAACTAGATCCTTGTCAAAAAGGAAGCTGACTTGGTCTTCAATCTTCTAGAAGCTGTCCCATCGATCTTGGCACATGATCTAAGCTGGGATCCACAACACTGTTCACGTGAACACATGTGAACAATAACTTTGTTTTTTGAAATCTGTTTTTGTCCTGTTCTTCATGCTTTGATCTACATCACTTGTGTTGCAAGAAAACAAAATTGTGACAATACATTATAACAAGTCCTGACTAGAGAGCAGACAAAAATATCTTTAACCTGAAACATAAGCTTCTGAAGTATTTTTGAACTCTCCTAAAAGTCTAAAACATTTAATATAATGACAGGTATATCTGATAACCAACCTGTTAAACCAGTCCAAGTTTCTTCAAGGACCCGATTTAGGAACCTGAGAATTGATTTTCACTTTGCTACATATGGAGACTTGAATAGGTTAGCAATATTATTTGGATGTGCTGCAAACTGTGCAATAATTTAAGACTCTTATTGGTATACCTTGGGTAAAAGACTTTCTTGCTCCAGTGGCTATAGGTCTGAACCAAGTACTAAACTTTGACTTTGGTATGAATTTCTGTTTCCATGGAAATCATGTATGCATCATGGAAACCCATGAAACTGTGGAATTTTTAGACACCCTTGGGGAAATACTGGAAGAGGTGCCATTACTCACCTAGGAGTCACTGCAGAAGCAAGAAAATCATCCACTATTATTTAAGGAGATTTACATCTATTGGTATACCTTGTCTTGTGTGTTTTCATCCTTCAAGTAAATAATATGTTTATGGATCTAACACACCCCTCAAATTGTTAAACATTACATAGGAAGATAATATATGCATAAACTAAATTTGCTTTATTGATTTGTTAGGAAGTTCATGATACACTTATATGCAATTTGTTGGGGGTGTTTTGGCCAATTTTCTAGCCTAATGGATTGCGGTGATATGTTTGCTACCTTGATGAGCCCTATCAACAATGTGTCTGGTACGTCACACAATCCTCCTTGGACCAACATGATCATGGTCACATCTATTGTATGTATGCCAAGATGGTTTGGTAATTTTTAGGTTAATTGATCTTGATGTGTCTGGTACCCTTTCTAGGCTAAATAATCTTAATTCAGATCCCAATTTGAACTCATTGCACTGTCAATGTGTGAAGGGAATTTTATCGTTTTAGAGGTTCAGTGGACATCGTCAAAGTGTTTAGTACATAGGCAACCCTTCCTTAATTGACTTGATCATTAACTGTTTCCATCTTGATCTCTATTTCTGTTGATAGCAGAGATTATTTTGGTCATTTTTTAGGTAATCAGGCACCACTGATTTGTATCTATGATCCGGAGCGCATGGTATAGGAAAAAACATGATGAAAAGAAAAGGCTCCTTATTGCCCCCCCGGGGGGTGGGCTTTTGTAGCTTGAATTTGGCAGTAGTGTTCAATTACTTCCCAATTCCACCAAAATTTGGTAGCCTTGTGTTAAAGATGCAAGTTTTTGGTTGAAGTTGACCTAACTTTTGTAATTTAGGGAATTTAGTTAATATCAATTCCACGAAAATGGAGTTCAACAAAGCTGAGTCAACTTTGATAGATTTTTTGGAACGATGATATCTTAATGGGTGTAGCTTGGCGATTCCCATCATAAGTCTTCAATCAGTGTTTTGAGACTACATTGGTATTAGTAGAATTTAGAGGAGAGAAGACAGTTGAGAAAATATTGGCTTGTTAATGTAGAAAGGGTTCAATTAAGAACCACTCTGCAATAGGATCAATGATAGGTTGCAGCAGAACATCAAATTAGAAACAAAATCAGAATTTGTAACTTAGTAAATAAGAACCAAACCAGCCATTGGAAAGGGATCAAACTCAGGTCGATTGGTGCTTGTATGGAGTAGAAGCACTGCTGAAAGTCTTACTTGATTCTGCTGATTGAATTGGAAGATATGGCAGCAACACCAAAATAGAAGGTTGAGGGTTGTCTCACAAACCAGCACTTTGTTTGGGCTCCAATGAGGATCGAGTGGAGGCCTTGTGGAGTAGGTGATCTGCAGCAAGTTTGGTGTAATTTTGATGGACAGAAGTGAAGTTATGAAGGGGGAATGAAAATAGAAGGTTTGTGAATATGGAGGATTCTAGCCAATGGAATGGTGTAGAAGTGGGGATCGAATGGAGGGGGTGATGGAGTGAGGTGATGCTCCAAACCTCTGCAGGTTTTGATGAAGGAATATGGAGATATCCCACTCTGATGTTGCAACAGAGACAACTCGCAGGAGCAGCAGAGGTCTTCAATCGATGGGTACAGCAGCAGCAGCAACAGACTTGGAGTGTTTGGGGATTGATTGCAGCCTTCGAAGGATTCTTCACGTCACTTGTATTGATCAGCAGAAAAACAGCAGCACAAAGGATCAATTGCAATAGAAGAGAAGATAGAAGAGAAGGGGGTAGGGGAATGGCTCTCTCAGCCTGGGTCTCTCACCCACAGCTATCTCAGCTGTTGAATCAAGGAGGATCTCCCACAATTCGATGGCTAAATTGGCCAGAAAATTCTTTTCTCAAATTCTGTTCCTTCATTACAATGTGTGGCCTATTACTAGCTTAGGCAAGCTCACAATAAAAATAGAAACTTTCCAAAATAGAAACTAATCTAAAATAGAAACTTAGGAAAATAGAAACTACTAAATTCTAAGTAAAATAGAAGGTAACTAAAATTAGAAACTACTAGGCTTTATGGTTCAACCTTCTAAACAAGCAAGGAAACAAAAATAGAAACAAACTGACATGAGAAACTACCTAATATACTTCCTAAAACTGAAAATAGATCCTAAACTATAACAGCATTAGGGATAGAATCTTTCTCCACTTGATGGGCCCACAAAATCTTCTAAAATATATCTCCACACAAGGAAAATATGGGCTGTGACACTGTTCACGTGAACAGTGTTTTGGCCTCTTTTCCTTGGCCCTTCTAGAAGACCTGCTGGGCTGGCTCGATCAGATCCAGTTGTGGTCCATCTGGAGCTGGTTCGATGGGCCTTGGTTCTTCTTCTTCTTCTAGTCAGTCGTGGGATCTACATCACTTGTCAGAGTGAGAAAGGCCACCACTTTATTTATAATCAAGAAAAGAATTAAAAATAAGGCATGCTAGCTAGGGCTGACTCATAGGCCTTATTTAGCATGCAGGTACATTGAATCTAGACATTACGAATCAACTAACCATGGAGAACCGAACCAGACCAATATTTCAACACTCCCCCTCAAGTTGGTGCATAGATATCGCACACGCCCAACTTGGAAAGAATAGGATGTAAGGACTTAACAGATAGACCCTTGGTAAAAACATCTGCCAGCTGGTTCTCTATAGTAACTGTAATAATATAAAAGAAGAAGAAAAGAGAAGGAATGGAGGGAGGAAGAAGAAGTAGAGCTGCTGCAACTCTTGGGAGTCACAACCGGAAGGTTGGGACTCCCCATCGATTTCAATATATAATAGGTAAAACCCCCAAAACACAAAACAATAACAAAAGACAGAAATACCCCCCATAGAGAAATCGTGATTAGTAAATCACGACTTCCTACCCCTCTTTACATCGTGACTCCTAACACTCCCCCTCAAGCTGGAGCATAGATGTTAATCATGCCAGCTTGTTACAAATATACTCAACCCTTACACTTCTCAAAGACTTGGTAAACAAATCAGCGAGTTGCTCTCCTATTCGAACATGACGAGGCGAAATGATCCCTTGTTGTAGCTTCTCACGGACAAAATGACAGTCTATCTCAAGACTCCAGTTCCCATGCATTTATGGTGTGATAACCAGGCATCAATTCATATTGCTTCTAATCCTGCATTTCATGAGAGGACGAAGCACATTGAATTGACTGCCATGTTATTCGAGAAAAGATGCCAAGTGGATTGATTCTTCCAAGGCATGTTAGAATTGGAGAGCAGCTTGCTGATGTATTTTCTAAGTCATTGGGCAATGGGAGGATTGAGTATATTTGTAATAAGCTGGGTATGATTGATATATATGTTCCAGCTTGAGGGGGAGTGTTAGAATGTATATCGTGGGCCCAAAAACAGAGTCTTGAGATTAGCGCCTAGGTCTAATCCCGAGACTCCCTTTAGGCTCCACCATGAGGGCAATCTTGTCTTTTTCCTTTTCTCTAATCCCTATATGTTGTATTCCCCTTCTCCCCTAATGAATACGATACACACTTGGCTGCTGCAACTCTTTTCTCTCTTCTTCTTCTTCTCTCCTTCCCCTTCTCTGATTTCTGGAGGTTAACAAGGCACAAGTCATCAATTATCACTTGCCACTTGGCTTAGCACGGAGCATTCTTTTTTGTGCAGACATATTTCTCTTATGTGATCGCTTTTTGAATGAACCTGATTAGCATGAGGTCCAATTTTTCTTTTTCTCTTCCTCAAGTTTGAGGCTATGTCATTGGTTCATCCCACATGTAATAATGCGATGAAAGGTTGTGTGAGATGAGGAAACTGGACAAGATGGATGTGGGATTTACTACTTGTCAACTACCTAGGTGATCTTCCACTCCAAAAGTCAAACAACTCAACGAATGTAAAGATTGGCTTTAAATCACTTCCACTAATATGATAGACAGAAACGGGGTTGGTGGGATGCTCCTTTTAAAAGTTCTTTTCTAATCATTAGAGCCTTGAAACATGTGTCACTGTCATCCATTTGATCTGCGTAAAATCTAAAATGATGTGTCTTGTTCGGCACCTCATGTTCCATGTGCTGTTCTTGAATAGAGTTTATTTGCAAAACAAAATCCATGTTACTGACCCCAGTTTTTGGAATAAGGTTTAGTGGACTGTATATTCCATACGTTGTTGTTGCGTTTTTTACCATAATTTGTGAGTTGGTTTAGATTCTGTTGAAGAAACCAAATCATCTAATATTAGATAGCAATTGGTGCTGATATGGTTATCCTAGAAAGCAACTTTTGAGTATTAACTTCTTTCTCTTTCTTGATTTTTCTGATTTCAGTTTTCCTGTTAATCTGCAGAGAATTTAGTATGGCAAAAGGCTGCAACATCTGGAAATTCTCCTTCTGCACGTGATAGTCATACTTGTTCATCTTGGAAGAATAAAATAATAGTTATTGGTGGTGAAGATTCATCTGACTATTATTTGTCTGATGTCCATCTCCTTGATACAGGTGCCTACCTTAATGCCGCCCATTTTTAGCTTAATATTGGTGATAATATGTATATTTTCATCTCTTAAAATTTCTTATTGTCTGCCTTATGGAATAAAGAGCTGTATGAATCAGGCATTTTTATCTTTCTGTATAGTTTTAATTTTCATTATTGAGTTTCAACGGATATTGGTGATAAAATGTATATTTTCATTTCTTAAAATTTTTTATTGCTTGCCTTATGGAATAGAGAGCTGTATGAATCACGCATTTTTATCTTTCTATATAGTTTTAATTCTCATTACTGGGTTTCAACAGATACTCTTGTTTGGAGAGAACTAAGCACTTCAGGCCATATGTTACCTCCTCGTGCCGGCCATTCGACTGTTGCTCTTGGAAGAAACTTGTTTGTTTTTGGAGGATTTACTGACGCCCGAAATTTATATGATGACCTTCATATGGTTAATGTGGGTATGTACTCATGATTAAATTTAAAGGATTCTTGTTTCTCAACTGCAATTCTCTTAGAACAAAGGTTAGGCATCACTATGGAAGTTTATTTAGTTGTTGAGAAAACTTTGCTTAAATTGAAGGGTAAGGATCTATGTAGCCGACCTCAATTAGTTGGGATAAAGCTGGGTTTTTGTTGTTGTTTAGAAAACTTTACTTGTATTGTCTATGCCTTCGTTTGTATTAAAATTTAAAACACATGTGATAATACCTGTGGATTCTATTTATGAGATTCTGGGGTTTGGTCCCAACCATTGATATTTGAAATATTTTATACGTAATACCAGCTGAGGTTTGTAATTTTGATATCGATGGCAATATTACAAAATACTGGGGTTATGATCCTAACCTGATGCAGAAATTCAGCTGTACTAGAAGAGGAAAGAGAAGACGATTACTTTGGCCACATCACAGCTGTCACAGCCAGTTTGGTAGTGTCACAGACACCTTGACAGCCACCATCTGTTCATGGCAGTCTGTGGTTATTGTTCTCGTTTACGACGGCAGGGAGGGGATATTACACCGATCTACACATGGCTGTGTGTCGCATTCATATCCTTATTATTTAGATATAAATAACCACTATAACCCTGTGATGAGTTCAACCTAGTCAATACTACAACTCGATCAACTAGGATCATCCCTCGAAAACTAAGCTACACACAACAACATTGAAGACATTTCATGTCCAGTTCTTATTTCCTTTATTGTATTGTTTTCGTCAGGCTGGGTTAGGTTATTTAATTCCAGTCCTGTTAGGTTGTCTTCTTTAACTTCTCTTTATTGTTTAAAGTTGTTTGGTCATATTATACTCTTAGCTGGTTAATTGGAAGAGTTAGAGTTGGTCTTTACTTATTTCCTTCTTGGGTCAGGATTGACTTTAGTCTTTCCTCTTTTTGAGTCAGAGTCTGTCTTACTCAAACTCTTTAAGTGTATGTGAGCGGCTATTGATGCAGTCACACGATATTAAGGATTTGGGATTATCTTGTAAATTTTGCCATATTTTTATGTTCGAAAAGTTGGGTACATAAGGGATTGGGCAGCTGTTTAGTTTCCTAGTTATTACAGTTTGTATTTCAGTTTTAGAGTTTGATTAGGAAACTTTATTTTATCTGTTCTTGATATATGTAAGCATTGGACCGAGTAGCGGTAGATTGGAATGAAAGTTTGAGTTGATACCGTTGGCTGCCAAGAACTGTGGTTGGACTACTCTACCTCCTCTTCTCTGAACTCTCTCCCCATCTCATGTACAGTCCTTCCTTCTTCCCTATTATCTTCTATACACGATACCCTGTTTTGAATGGTAGAAAGTTTGAATTCAAATCTTCTCAGATGTCTTTGGAGCTGAAACTTTGTGGCTTTAATCACACTAGGTAACGATCCTAATTGGTTAGTTGGAAACCAAACAAACCTCCCTGTTGCACGCTTGCATCCACTGTGATCAGATCTGGTCTCGTCTTCCACCAGATACAATTTCAGGGACCTAGAGATAATCTCTTGGTTGGTCTTTTGGATGGTATTGACGGATTTATGAGGGTTGGGAGTGGGAATTCAAACTAGGAAGGATTGGGGATTGGGGAAACTCCCAAATCAGCTCTAATACGTTCATTCCTTACTTTATCCTTCCTAGTTTTTCCGTACATCCATCTTAACATCCTCATCTCTGCTATGCATAATTTATCAAGGAGGAGTGATATGATTCCGATTGAAGGAGCTAAAAGAGCTAGGTAGGCCTAAAATGACCACCGGAGAAGTAGTGAGGAAGGAAATGCATAGTCTAGGTCTTGTACCAAGTATGACCTCAGATAGAGCCTATTGGAGGGCAAGGATCCATGTAGCAGATCCCATTTAGTTGAAATTCTCATGACTTGCTGGCTGTGCCTCTTTCTTCTTACTTTCATCTTTCATTTTTTTTCTTTTTATTTTCCATCTTTCAGTTGTCATTTTCCATTTTTAAGTTTGACCGGAACACAACTCCTTCAATATAAATCAGATTGAAGCAATCTTGGATTTGTTGGAAAGCTTTCCAGCAAAGCGTTCAAACTGAGCTTTGTTTACTCCTTTTTTAGTTAATATCTTGCCTTCAATATAAATCAGATTTAACCTTGTTAGTTAATATCTTGCCTGATGTTTTTAGTGTGTCTAGACGAGCTTTGTTTACTCCTTTGTGGTTATGCATTATAGTTACCCTTAGTCTTATTTGCGCTTAGATTGTTTGATCTCTGATTCTCTGTGTTTTAGTCTCCATGGTAGTTGTGCTCATAGTTCGAGAACTCATGAGATCTTGATCGAGATCTCATTTTTTTGGGAGGTCGAGTCGAGTTGTCATACTAGTTAAAAAAGTGCAAAATCTCGGTCGAGATCTCGAGATCTCGAGATCTCGAAATCTTGACCCAAAGTCCTTTATGTGAGTGCCAGATTTGAGTGAGATCTCGATGGGAAATCTTGGTATACTGAGAAATCTTGGTATACAGACACCTATCTCTTAGTATACAGATACTTCTTTATGCCAGAAATCAGGACAGACACTTATTTATGCCTAATATCATTTAAAACTTACGATATTATTCATAAATAAGCAAATACCCCCTATTTGATCCAATAAAATAGTTAAAAAATCAAATTCTAAAAGGAAAAAAAGTCAACCCCCCAGTTCAAGAACAAAAATTGGATTTTCGGCGGTAGGAGCAATTTTCAACTTTATAATGCTAGGGTTTTTCTCATATCTAAAAATTCCATAAATCTTAATATGGTAAAACATTGCTAAAAACCAAAAGTGCGGTAAAATATTCATTTGTTTTGATGTCCAAAAAAATGCTTTCATTCAGAGCGATCTTGACAGCATTCGCGCACACCAAATTAAGTTTGACCAGTACATAACTCCAATTTAAATCAGATTTAAGCAATCTTGGACTTGTTGGAAACATAGTTGTCAGGCGTCGCCCTCCAGGCACTTTGGTCGACTTGGGCGCCTTGGTCGCCTTGTTTACCTACTTGGTATCGCCTTGATTTTTCACCTTCTCCAACGCCTTGGGTCGCCTAACCGCCGTGACAACTATGGTTGGAAAGCTTTCAAAACAAAGCTTTCCAACAAGTCCAAGATTGCTTAAATCTGATTTATATTGAAGGAGTTATATACCGGTCAAACTTAATTTGGTGTGCACGAAATGCTGTCAAAATCGCTTTGAATGAAAATATATTTTTGGACATCAAAACAAACGAATATTTTACCGAATTTTTGGTTTTTAGTAATGTTTTACCATATTTAGATTTGAGAAAAACCCCAGCATCAGAAAGTTGAAAATTGCATCTACTGTCAAAAATCCAATTTTTGTTCTTGACCTGGGGGGTTGATTTTTTTCCTTTTGGAATTTGAGTTTTTAACTATTTTTATTGGATTCAATTAGGGGGGTATTTGCTTATTTATGAATAATAACTTAAGTAAATGAAATATGATATTAGGCATAAATAAGTTTCTGTCCTGGTTTCTATGCTGATTTCTGGCATAAGTAAGTGTCTGTCCTGGTTTCACACTAACTGAAACTCCTATTTGGACTTTGTTTTTGCAAAATCTGATAGTGCCATTGTGTTTAAATGGCCTAAAATAGGCTGAGTACCAAGTTTCAGACCCAAACTAGGTCTAAAACCCACCAAAACCAGTTTTCGAGTTAAAAAAAATAAAAAAAAATGCATCAACTCTACCGAGATCACGGTTTTTCATAGGGTCTAGTCGGGGTTGAGTTCCGAGTTTCAGTACCTTGGTTGTGCTACGCCTTTGCTTGTAGGTGAATCTGGTTTATGTGTAATACATTACTGTTTCCGTTTTTTCTCCTTGTCTTCGCTGAGTTTTTGTTTCATGCTTTACTTAGTTGTTAAGTGTTGAGATTTTCTGTTTAATGCATTAGGTTCCCTTCCATTATATTTAATATATATATATATATATATATTTGGTGTGTCAGGTAGGCAACTAGTCACCTTTTGCATGGATCCTATTTCATGAGTAATTTTACTATTTAGAATCATGTCCTATCGTCCTTTTGCTAGGGCGTCCCCTATAAGTGATGCGCCGCATCGTCGCCCGGATGCAGTAACAAGTAGGCAAGGACTCTCGTACAATGGACAAGCGCGAGTAAAGAAACTAGTCCATAAGCGTAGGATTAGCATTTTGAAACCTTGGGTCTTTAACGAGTAAAGTCTAAGGTTGATAAATGTGGAGAAGAAGGATTAATATTGCCTGTATACAAGAAACTAGAAAAAAGGTTTAAGTGTTGAAATCCGTGAATACTGGCTTAGTCAGTGCGACAACAATCATCTTTATTCATAATATGAACATTTTGGAATCGGTACAAGGACAATATTACCCCTATTACAATTTTACCCTTGAACGCATATTACAATACTCCCCCTCAAGTTGGTGCATACATTTCAAACATGCCCAACTTGCTAATAACAGAACCAAACAACTTACTACTAATCCCCTTAGTAAGAACATCGGCTAGTTGTTCACTAGACTGAACAAATGGAATACAAATTACTCCTTGCTCCAACTTTTCCTTGATAAAGTGCCGGTCAATCTCAATATGTTTGGTGCGATCATGTTGGACTGGGTTATGGGCAATACTGATTGTTGACTTGCTATCATAGTAAGCCGCATAGGAAGATCAACAACCATTCCAAGATCTTGAAGAAGCCCCTTGAGCCAGAGAAGTTCATAGATACCTTGTGTTATAGCCCTTATATCAGCTTTAGCACTGAACCGAGCAACTACTGCTTGTTTCTTGCTCCTCCAGGTAGTTAAGTTTCCTCCAGCAAAGGTCCAATATCCAGATGTTGATCTTCTATCATTAGGACTGCCTGCCCAATCTGCATCAGTGTGGGCTTCTCCCTGAAGATGACTATGCGGAAAATGCAAGAGTCCTTTCCTAGGAGAAGACTTCAGGTACCTTAGAATTTTGTATGTTGCCTCTAAGTAAGAAGAGTGTCATGCATAAACTGACTCACTACACTCACTGCAAATGCAATGTCAGGTCGGGTATGGGAAAGATATATCAACCGACCAACTAATCTCTGATAATTACCCTTATCCACAGGGTCACCGTCCTTACTCTTCAAGTGTGTGTTGGGCTCCAGAGGGGTATCGGCAGGTTTACACCCAAGCATCAATGCATCATGCAAAAGGTTAAGGCTGCGTTTGGTAACGGTCTGAACAAAGAACGCCCGTTCTTGACTAAGAACGTTCTTTTGCGTTCTTCGTCTGGAACGGCGTTCGAGACCAAAAATAACCATTTGGTAACGTTCTCAAGAACGCTGCTTAACGGAAATGGTGTTTGGTAAAATTTGTTCGAACAGTTTTGATGTTAATTACAATAATGCCATCCTTACCTCAAAATACATGTTTCTCTACAAACATAAATTAAAATTGTCTCATAAGTTCCTTATTTAACATAGATTAAAATATCTAATAAATTCCTAAACTTAACATAATTTAAAATATGTCTATAATTAAAATATGTCAACTTATAGTTAATTAAAGTCATTAAATTACAACTTTGACAACCTCTCTCATGATTTAATTTTCTTCTTTCTTCAAGTCTAACTTGGTAAGACCTTTAAGGATGTCTTTGAACATCTTGGCATGATTTTCCGAGGATGTAATTGCACTCTTGCAATAACCTTTAGAAATTTCGAAGAAGAAGGAGCGGATACAGTTGTTGAGCCCGAGGGACAAACCAGCGATACATTAGTCGTTGGCTAGAAGATGAGGTCATGCCTTCTTCTATCGATTGAAAAAATTCACATCCGCAATTATCACTCTATAAAATCCAACAGAAGTTACATAAACAAGCCATAGTTTGGTCAAACATATACAAAAGAAACTCATTCAAATCACATTCTTGCATTGTCTCTCTGATTGCCAGCCCACTCTTGTATTGCATTCTTGCACTCTTCTTGCATTGCATTCTTCCACTCTTGTTGCCAGCCCTTACATTATCTACCATCAACCGAACTAGTAAGGCAACCTCAGTAGTGGACCAAGATACAGGACCAACTTTTGATTTTCCTTTTGACCTTGATGAAGTAGCCATAATATCTGAATAATAACACATACATTAGTTCTATCTATTTCATAATTCCCTTCCTTTCAATGTAAAACAGGGGCTCCATTTGAAAACAGAGACAAAACAGGCTTTTCTTCCAAGCACCTTGACAACAGAATAAGGAAGTACAATGCTGGGAAGGGCCCTTTAATGAAGGGTGTCAACTGGAAGAAAAAACTGAAGAGTACTTGTCTTAATCAAATTTTTATAAATGAAAAGATCTACCGATGCAGGGTAGAGTACAGAGCAAACTTGGGTGAGGGTGTTTAAGAGAGATCTACCAGATAACTACAGCTTATGATTAGAATGATCTTTCAAATAACTTCAGCTTATGACCCATAAAGGAATGAGGTCCTCATTCAGGCAAGTCAGCAACAAAATTTCCTCCTTTGTATCCCCCAAAATGAAATGCATTTTGTCTATGAAAGAATCATCCTTGGATTATATTGCTAACAGAAGAAGAATTAAAAATAAAAAAGATGAGACAAGCGTTGCGGGTAGAGACCCCAACCATCAAAACCTTTGCTGAAACAGTCGGTAGATGTGTGCCTGTGTGTGTGTGTGTGTGGAGAGAGAGAGAGAGAGAGAGAGAACAATATGAAATTCCCAGGACTAACAACCAAGGCATGGTACATGCATCCTCTTTTTACTTCTAATTTGGAGCTTATAGGAACCATACTCTAATCAAAAAATTACATGCATGATGCATTGCAACGTTAATGTACAAAACAGTCATGAACAGTATGGAATAATCATATTCTTATACCCATGGCATTTGCAATCCTAAAAATGCTTTTCCAATGATCACGTTTTGGGAGTGTTTCAATGCTTGGAGCCTTCAATATGTCTAATTAAACAAAAGATAATTTGCCTTCTATCTCCACATTCTTTTTTCAGGTATACAATTGTGTAAAAATTTTGTTCAAGGGTGACTATAACAATACCATCCAAACCACATGCCGCAAACCAACTTAATATTTTGTTCCATATATATATCCTCAAAGAATAGCTGAAATCCTGATCTCCGTGTGCAATGGTTTATCTAATATATCCTTCATTATCTTTTCCTATTCACAATTGATCAAGGACAAACAGATGAGTTTAAAACTACCAAAAAGTTCATTCTTACTTCTGTTCTATTTTTACTCTTTTTGTTGCCATGTGCCTAGCAATTTGTCATTACCTAGGATCAAACATCTAAATTACAACACTGAGCAGCATTGGATCAATGCCAACAAGCAGACACTGAATCAACTATGGGTATATGTATATTTTAACCCTAATCAAACAAAGAGCTATTTCTTAATAAGCCTACCTAACAAAGAGTAATCATCCCTTAATAACAGAGAAGCTAGCTTATAGACTCATTGGATTAAAATGACATTCTTTTGTTATTTTCTATATCTTTTCAAAAATTAAAATGTAACCTTCTGCTCTCAAATTTTCAGAGAAACATAAGACAGTGGCTGTGCTTCTTTTTTTTTTTCCTTCTACTATTATTGTGAAATGACTCTCCAGCTGCATGCTATATTGGAGATTCCCCAACTGACTAAGGGCTAAAAATCGATTACAGTTTACAGGTCCAAAATTTCACAACAAAATATGTAAACCAAAGGCTAAACAAACAAAACGCATACACACACACACACAGCTATATATATAGTTGTCACAGTGGTGGAGAATGGGGAGAATAGGAGTGTGGGACAGAGGCAGCTATTATGTCTTGGAAGAGCCTTACTAAAGAGAAGCAGCATTCTAGTTTTAGATGAAGCCACACCCTCTGTTCACTCTGCAACTGATGGTGTGATTCAGAAGGTCGTAAGCTGGGAGTTCAAAGATCCTAAAGTTGTACATACGATTATAGACAGTGATCTTGTTCTAGTTCTCAGTGAAGGTAAGCTTTAATTGACCAGGTAAAAAATTGAAATTGAACAAATGAAAAAGCAGACATTTAAATTAGTAATTGATTCTATTTTAGCAAACAAAAAAAATTAACTTATTCTTCTGTGAGCAGGTAGGGTAGTGGAATATGATACACCTGCTAAATTGCTAAAACAAGCGGAATCATTCTTCTACAAGCTAATAAAGGAGTACTCTCTAAGATCACGAAGCTTCCTCAGCAAATCCAAAAATCAAAATGCAGGTTTGATTTCTTAGAATCTACAAATCTCAGAATTTAAACCAACGAAAGGAGTACCTGGTAGCTTGTGAGAGTCTCCAAGAACAGTCCGACAAGAGCAATTTTTCCACAGATTGCAGATAAAACTCTTGTAAGGGATTTGCAAAAATAAAAATGTTAGTATTCGTTCAAAATCAGAGAGAGAGAGAGAGAAAAAATTTACACAGAGAAAGGAAGAGAGAGCGTGAAGGATAGCGAGATAGAGCGTGAGACAGGGAGAGAGCGAGCGAGACAGAGAGAGAAAGAGAGGATGAGAGAGGAAGATACACAGAGAAAGGAAGAGAGAGCGTGAAGGAGAGAGCGAGAGAGAGAAACCATTGTACTGCAGGTGGTTCGAGCGTTTCCCTTCTCTTCCTTCCCCTCCTCTTCTCGCAGATGCCTTCTTTCTTTCGATTGTGAAGTCACGGGTTTTGCTCGATAGCCTTCAATATTTTGTTCTTTGTTCTTTGCAGACCGTCTCCAAGACGGTCTGTAAAGAACGTTCTTTTACTTAAAAAATGCCCGGTTCGGTCTTTAAAGAATAAAAAAACGAACCGATAAGCCAAACACTTTTTCATATTTTTTTGTTCTTTTTGAACAAAAGAACTGTTCAGAACACTGTTCAGACCGTTACCAAACGCAGCCTAAGTATATATTTTCTCTGGGAAAGAGATATACCCTTGGCTGTATAGGCAACCTCTATTCCCAAGAAATATCGTAATCGACCCAAATCTTTAACTTCAAACTCTGTGCCCAAATAAGTCTTCAACTTTTAGATTTCTTGTGCATCGCTTCCTGTGATTACTATGTCATCCACATAGACAATCGGAATTGTGATATGCTGTCCCACCCTTTTTACAAACAACGTGTGGTTAGCATTGCTTTGCTTATAGCCATTAGCAATCATGACTTTATGGAAGTGACCAAACCAGGCCCTTGGTGATTATTTTAGGTCATATAAGGCTTTCTTCAAGTTGCATACTTTTCCCTGAGTAGCTAGAGTTGTAAAACCCGGAGGTATCTCCATATAAACATCTTCTTCCAATTCTTCATGCAAGAAGGCATTCTTGACATCGAGCTGTTGGAGATTCCAGTTTTGATTTACAGCACAAGAAATAATCACCCTTACAGTGTTCATCTTTGCCACAGGGGCAAAGGTTTCTTGGTCGTCGATTCTATGGGTTTGGGTGAACCCTTTCGCAACCAGCCTTGCCTTGTATCTCTCTACTGACCTATCTGACTTGTGCTTCACCATAAAAACCCATTTGCAGCCAACGGGTTTCTTTCTTGGTGGAAGGTCCTTCAAATCCCAGGTTTTTTTTTCTCTAAGGCATGCATTTCTTCACTTATTGACTCCTTCCATTTCTGTTCGGCCATTGCTTCCTGCCAATTGTTAGGAATTGAAACGGAGGATAACGAAGAGACAAAAGCATGGAATGAAGGAGTTAGAGAATTATAACAAACAAAATTGAAAATTGGGTGGTGAGTACAACTCCGCTTGGGTTTTCGAATAGCAATGGGTAAATCAAGGCTAGGATCAGGAATAGACTTACTAGAGTGATGATTACGAGCAGGACTTGGAGCAGGTACTGATTGTGTGGGAGCAGTGGCGGTGGTCTCGTTGTGCCAAGTTCCACGAGGAGGGAAGTATGTTCCCTAAGAGAATGTCTTCAACTCTTTTGATTCTCCAGACTCCCCTGGACTATAGGCTGCCTATTCTATCCTGGCTCCTGTTCCTGACCGGTAATCCCATCCTCTAATTCAACAGACACATCCTCTATGGTTGGAACATTTACTTCCAGGGGGACAATTAAAGGTACATCTTCATCACTTGGAATCTCCCCCTGAAGAGGTACCGACAATGCAAAATAAGCTTCAGACTCCCGAAAGACCACATCCATGGTCACAAACAATTTCCTAGTAGGAGGATGGTAGCACTTATACCCATAGTCCGAAATCTCGTGAGATCTCGCCGAGATTCTCGGTTTTTCATTTACGGAGTCGAGATGGCCTACGAAACCAAAAAGTGCACTTTCTCGCTGAGATCTCGGTTTGACATAGGAAAATGCCCATCTAGGTCCTTTATATGCGTGCCCATAGGAAAATGCCCATCTAGGTCCTTTATATGAGTGCCAGATCTCGAGATCTTGCTGGAAATTCTTGGTATACAGACACCTATGTATGCCAGGAACCAAGACAGACAAGACAGACACTTATTTATGCCTAATATCATTTAAGTAAATGCTTTTGTATTTGCATTTACTTAAGATATTATTCATAAATAAGCAAACCCCCATTTGAATCCAATAAAAATAGTTAAAAAATCAAATTCCAAAAGGAAAAAAGTTGACCCCGGTTCAAGAACAAAAGCTGGATTTTCGGCGGTAGGTACAATTTTTCAACTTTCTAATCTTTGGGGTTTTCTCAAATCTAAAAATTCCATAAATCTTATTATGGTAAAACATTGCTAAAAACCAAAAGTGCGGTAAAATATTCATTTGTTTTGATGTCAAAAATTATTTTCATTGAGCGATTTTGACACATGCGATGCACGAATTAAGTTTGACCGGTACATAACTCTTTCAATATAAATCAGATTTTGCAATCTTGGACTTGTTGGAAAGCTTTGTTTTGAAAGCTTTCCAACAAGTCCAAGATTGCTTAAATCTGATTTATATTGAAGGAGTTATGTATCGGTCAAACTTAATTTGGTCTGCGCAAATGCTGTCAAAATCGCTCTGAATGAAAAAATATTTTTGGACATCAAAACAAATGAATATTTTACCACACTTTTGGTTTTTAGCAATGTTTTACCATATTAAGATTTATGGAATTTTTAGATTTGAGAAAAACCCCAGCATTAGAAAGTTGAAAATTGCACCTACCGCCAAAAATCCAGTTTTTGTTCTTGAACTGAGGGGTTGACTTTTTTTCCTTTTGGAATTTTATTTTTTAACTATTTTTATTGGATTCAAATAGGGGCGTATTTGCTTATATATGAATAATATCTTAAGTAAATGCTTACTTAAATGATATTAGGCATAAATAAGAATGTTTGTCTTGTGTCTGTCCTGGTTTCTAGCATAAGTAAGTGTCTGTCCTGCTTTCCCACTAACTGAAACTCCTATTTGGACAAAGTTTTTACAAAATCTGATAATGCCATTGTGTTTAAATGGCCTAAAATAGGCTGTATACCGATTTTCAGACCCAAAAGAGGTCTAAAACCCACCAAGATGGGCTTCCGAGTCAGAAAAAAAAAGTGCATAAACTCGCCGAGATCTGGGCCGAGATGGCTCCGAGACCCGAGTTTTCCGAACCTTGCTTATACCCTTTCTGGGTAGCTGAATATCCAAGAAAAATACACCAAAGACCTTTGGGGTCAAATTTCCCATAAGGATGGTGGTTTCGGGCGAAAACCACACAACCAAATACTTTGGAGGGACAACAAACGTAGATGATCCCAATACAACATCCAAAGGACAGCGACCAGCTAAGACACGTGAAGGAAGCCTGTTGATCAACTATGTGGTGGCTAGAATGCCATCGCCCCAGAAACGGGGAGGAACAGTTATGGCAAATATTAGGGAGCGAGCAACCTCCAACAAGTGTCTGTTCTTTTGTTCAACAACGCCATTCTGAGCCAGAGTATCGACGCAGGACGTCTGATGTATAATACCATGAGAGTCCAAATAGGTGCGAAAAGCTCCATCCATGTATTCCTTGCCGTTGTCAGACCGTAAAATTTTCACCTTTGCATAAAATGGAGTTTGAACCGTCTTGTGAAATAGACGGAAACAAGTAAAAACATCACTCTTGTCGTGCATCAACTATACCCATGTAGTGCGACTATAACAGTCAATAAATGTAACAAACCATTGAAAACCAGATGTAGAAACACACCGGGCTGGTCCCCACACATCAGAATGTATTAAACCAAAAGGAGTCACACTTCTACTATCAAAAATAGGGTAAAACATTCCTAGTTTGCTTTGCCAGAGTGCAAGCATCACAAGAAAAATCATTTTGATTACATTGTTTAAATAAACTAGGAAATAAAGTAGATAAAACACTTAATGGTGGATGCCCCAAATGGCAATGCCACTTATTTAATTCAAGTAATGCAAAGGTAGAAGCAGAAGAAAAGGCCTGAGATGTCAATGCTTTCGGCGAACTGTCAAGCACGTACAAACCACCAGCCACCTTACCACATGCAATCGTACGACCCGCTACCAAGTCCTGGAACAAACAGTGATTGGGAAAAAAGGTTACTTTGCAGTTTAAGTCCTTAGTTAAACTACTAATGGATAACAAATTAGTAGAGAATTTAGGAACATGCAATAGAGAAGAAAGACAAAGAGAAGAGGTGCACTGAATAGATCCCTTGCCTGAGATTGGAGAAAGAGACCCATCAACAACACGAACTGTATTATGGCCAGAAAAAGGAGAATATTTGAAAAAAAGGGAGGAAGAACCTGTCATATGGTCGGTTGCACCAGAATCAATGACCCAAGAGTCGGGTATGACCGAGGTGCAATTCCCACCAAATGAAATACTTGTAGAATGAGTGGTAGCAGAGTCGGATGGCAGGGAAACAGTTGAAGCAGCCAAAGAAGGAGAACCAGATGAAGAGGTATCCACACATGTTATCATATTCCTGAGATGTTGAAGTTCCTCCACAATCTAAGAAAGAGAGTGATCAGGAGGCTGCTCTTTAGTAGATGCCTGGTTTGCCTGGACATTGTTGGAATGATTGGATCCACCCTTCCCCCGCCCACGGGTATCTGCAAGGCGACCATGAAGCTTCCAGCATTGGTCTTTGGTATGCCACTCCTTCCCACAGTGATCACATTTAATAGGGGGACGATCTCCAGGCACACGATCACTACTAGAGCTGTGGGAGGAATTCCCATGGGAAGTCCTCTGAGACCTAAAAAGGAGAGCCGATCTCTCTTGATTGACGGGATTAACCATGGCCATGGCGGTCCGGCGACTATCTTCCGCCGCAAGAATCACATAAGCCTGCTCAAGAGTAGGGAGAGGATCATGATTCAATATGGTTGCCCGGATCTGGTTAAACTCAATATTGAGACCAGCCAAAAAATAAAAAACCCGTAAGCCATCTTCCCACTTCCGGTAAGCCGTGGCATAACATCACAGGTAGCAATGAAAGTCCCCAAAAAATCCAATTGCTGCCACATAGTGCACATCTTGTTATAATACTGGGAAAGAGACAACTCCAACTGCTTTGTCGAGTGGATTTTTTGCCGGAGTTCATAACACTGGGCGGCATTCCCTACCTGAGAGTAGGTGTCTTGGGCTGTTTTCCAGATCTTGGCAGCCGTATCAAGAAGAAGGTAGCGTTCGACAATCTCTTGGTCCATGGAATTAAGCAGATAAGACATGACCAAGAAATTAAAATTCATCCACCTATCTTGGGCAAGACCAGCCTCGGTAGGCTTGATAGTTGTCCTGGAGATGTATCCAGAGAGACCTCGGGAACCAATAGCAAACAACCAGAAGCGAGACCACAATAGATAGTTGCTTCCATTTAATTTAATGGAGTTGGTTGGAAAGGGAAGAAAGTCACGTTGCGACGTGCCATCTGGGCCAGAGGAAGCTGATGTAATCTCAAAATTGTCAGGCATGGGGGTTGGTGAAAAAAAAACCTCAAGAACAAAGAAATAAAATTACCCCCAAAAAATTTGAATGCATAGGGAGGCAGAAACAGCCCTTGGTGGGAGTCAACTTAGGGCTTTAGGGACATATGAACGTTAGCCGGACAGGTCCAACGACGAAACAACCTAGTCTTCCTAGGTTCCTATTAGTTGGGGTTTTCCCATAGTGGGCCATCCCATAGGGGTAACTACTCCCATAGTGGTGGATTTTCCCCCGGGGTTTCCCCTATAGTTCAGCGGAAGCAAAGCAAGCAGGAGTAGGGACAATTTCAACTGCTTCATCTGTACCTATAACTCGATTTTCTTTATTACAAAAAAGAGGGGAAAGTGCTTGCTTCATTGTTTGTTTCATACTTTTGTTAGCGTGATTTAATAACAAACTACTTATGAATTGCTGACTTGCTTACCGCTCTTATCCGTTCGTAAGGAGCACCACCAAGGGTGGAAAAGAGAAGGTGACAAAGGATACGAGAGCTCCCGCGAGAAAGAGAGGAAGGGCGAGAGGGCTGGAAGGGAGGCGGAAGGCTGGCGGAGGTTGGTGGAGTTTGCGGAGGCTGACGGAGGGTTGGCGGAGACTGGCGGTGGTAGCGGAAAAGTGGAGGCTGGCGGAAGTCGAGTGGTGGGTGGGGCGGTGGTGCTGCTAGGGCGAGATCACGAAGAGGAGAGAGAGAGAGAGAGAGAGAGAGAGAGAGAGAAAAGAAAGAAAAATTATGCCCCACATATTCTCGAATGATTTGGCTCTGATACCATGTTGAAATCCATGAATATTGGCTTAGTCAGTGTGACTACAACCATCTTTATTTATAATATGAGAAGGAACATTCTGGAATAGGTATAAGGACAATATTACCTCTATGACAATTTTACCCTTGAACCCATATTACAATAGTGAAAAAGCTAAGGTGTTGGATGACTTTAAACTGTGGTACGGGAGATCAAAGTAATAGAAGTGGAGTGGGGATAGTGTGTATCTAAAGTTATAGCCTTGTTTCTAATTCTAGAATTTAGTTTCTATTTTGATTCTTCCATCTATATCTCCATATCCAAACATTGGATTGGAATCAAACTTTTAGGTTTGGAGTACTAGGGAAGACCTAGTTTTGATAGTTATTGGGACTGGTATGGTATTTATTTTGGGAGCTATGAAAGATCTCCTGCTGCTGGTTTGAGGCTTTGAGCTCCTAAGGTTATGCTTGTGGATGGGTTCTGAAGTCTACTATGTTGTTAGATTGAATCCATTTGCTTCCCTTCTCTTGGATCCAAATACCAAATTGATTTAATACTTTGTGTGATAGATATTCAAATTGGTCTCTTCATTTACAAGATCTGAGAGTGTTTTATGTTGTTCTTGAGAATGATCCGCTGGTGGGAAAGTTGCTTGGGAATAGGTGCAGTGCATTTATTTTTCTCATCACTGTTTTTAATTGTTTTGAAATTTCATCTTAAAATCTGAATCTCCTAAGTTGAGGAGTGGATGTCATCAAAATGATGTTGGCATCGGTATTGTCTTTTCAACATTTTTTCATGATAAATTATCCTATATTCCATTTCCATTTGTGTGAATTTAGTCTGGATCTCCGAAGTTGAGTATACCTTGCCAATGCTCCTAATGATAATTAATTTTTGCCTTGCTTTGTATAATGTTCAAATAGATACTGGGGTTTGGACCAATGTGATGGCTGCCGGCGTGGGGCCTACTGCCAGATTTTCTGTTGCTGGAGATTGTTTGGATCCACAAAAGGGTATTCTTGTGTTTATAGGTGGTTGCAATCAGGATCTCGAGGCCCTGGATGATATTTATTATTTACACACAGGTTCACCATTTCTCATATATCTGTTTCTAGTGTATTTTAATTCATATAACGAAAATCTTGAATTATGTGTTACTATTGTATCTATCAATAGAAATTTCAATGGAAAATGGGCGAAATGGACAGAAGCAAGAGAAGCTCTCTCTCAAGAAAGAATTGAAAAGGAAGTGTCAAGAACATCTTCCAATAAGCCAACCAACTAATGATAAAGACGTTTCTCAATATGGGACAATGCCTGATCTGCACCGACCCATGCCTGTACCAATGCCGATCCCAATGCAATTGCAAGCACCGGTGCCAATTTATGGTCAAGCAAGTAAGCTGGTTCACTCATATCATATCCTATCTTTGTTACAAGACAATTTACTTGACTTACTTCTTTTTCAATGTTTTGGGGTGTGAGGTGGGGGGCATCTTGATACCAATGACAGGTCATAGTGTATCTACTTAAACACTTAGCTTGGATTTTCTCCTCTATGTCTCTTTGTTGTAAGTTTTTGCAAATTCGGTTGACTTTACAAATTGGTCTTATGAGATGTAACACGTGGCTACAAAGTTCAAAACATTAAACTTGGTGGCTGATGATATGTGAGGACTGAAATTCTGTTTTTCTCTCCCCATCTGCTGTAAGCAAAATGCACATAATATTGATAATCTCACTAAGCATAATTAGATGCTTAGAATCTTCTTTGGGTGGGTAATTCATTGGCAAACATCACAGCAAGTAATGACCCTTTATATGACTGTTCTTATATTTTATCTTATGTTAATTTATTATTTAGTTAATCTTCAAGAAATGTTGCATTTCTTTGTGCCTTAGCATTTGAAATAAATGTGGGGCATATTTAATTCCTATGTATACTTTCCTGGTTCACACAATTTCTTAGATTACCATGTGTTATTTTAAATTATAGTGCCAGGACCAATATATTAGGGAAAAGTATGATTGTGTTCTGATTTTTCTAAAAAGAAAAACCACAGCCAATACGAGAAGACAATGTAAAATTTTGAAACTTTTGAAGAATAAAAAAAAAAATAATAATAAAAAATAAAAAAAAAAGAAAAAAAAAAAAAAGGAAAAGGGATTGGAGAAATAGAACAGGAAATCATGGGACACCCTACATAGAAAGTAGTGAGGATGTGTAATGTGTTCATCACCCGATTTCCACGCATCTTATATTTCTTTCCATGAAACACCACACATAGAATATAGTAAGGATGTACTCATCTCCAGATTTCCATGCATCTCATATGTTTTTCCATAAACTTCTATAATTTTGCATAGCATAGATGCTGGCTAATCATTTCAGGTTTTCTCTTTTGCTCGACCTGGTTTTTGATAAGACTCTTTATCGCAATGAAAATAGATAATTTCATCTGTGTGAAGTTAATAATTTTCAGGATAACTTTTGTATGTTTTAAAGGTTATTATTTATTTTCACAAATACTCATCTGATCTCTGACTACTAACATTCCATATTAGTGTCGGTTTCATTCTTTTCCCCAAATTATTTCACAATGACAAATGACCTATGTAGAAAACTTACTTGCCTTGAAGCTCCAAAACTCAAGTTTTGTTTTGAAAGCACCCAGTGAATGTCAAGCATAGTCCTAAAACTTGTTTCAGTTGGCCATTTTGGTTAGACAGAAATGCACCAAAAAAAATACATTTTTTTTTGCCTTGAGTTTTGGTAGGCCATTTGGAGGGAGGTGGAACGGCCAAAATGACTGAAATTTTGCCGAAGCATTGCATTTTGTCTACCATGTAGACATGAATGAAATGACTGAAATTTCGAAGATGCACAAAAATTCCGACTGAAACAGTATCGATTCTGGGTTTTGCCACTTGTTTTGTCTCGGCCATGTTGAAGTTAGCGAAATTATGAAATTTCGCCAAGATTTCGGCGACTTTTTGAACTATGGTGGCAAGAGGTCTTCACCATCTGAATAAATGATGCTACTCATGAACCTGTTTGCATTTACATTGGATGGGGCTTGTGAGAAATATTGGTGGTTCATTCTGATAGTGTAACCAGCATTCATGACCGAGTTCCTACTTGTTACTGTTCCTTGTACTCAATGTTTTGGATGAACTTTACAGTTTTAGGGGATGGAAAACAGCACTTGTTTGGTCCTATCTGAGCTGGTCTGTGCTAAACATCAATTCTATCATGTCTCTATCAAAATTTATTTGTAAGATTTATTTACTTTTCTTAAGGGTGATTAATTTATAACCAATTAAAGAATATGATGTGTATTAAGTGGTTGGTAATCATATTATATGGTTATACATTTGATGATGAAGATTAGCAGGACTGCAGGAGTCATCAAATGTTGGTCCCATCCAGTATGGATCTCCTTGTGCTGTTTCATTTATAGCTGATGGTCGTGGCGGAAGTGAATCGACATAGCATACATTACCCCCCCCCCCCCAAAAAAAAAAAAAAAAAAACCTCCAGCAAAACATCTCAATGAACACATCCATTAAAACTAATAATTGAGGATTTGTGGTTTTCTAGAACATACAAATGACATGTTCCTTCAAAGGAATGCAACATTTGATGATGATCTTCGTAGAATGCACCTTCTCTAATGGATGAATCCCAAGCTTGAAGATGAAGAGACTCTCTCTTGCTTTCTCAAGTTTTTTGAGACAATTGTATGATGTGATTATGCTAACTAGGGTTTCAGCCATAATAACGGACACGAACAACCCAAGTGGTGCGATCGTAAAGGGTAGCCTTTAAGTTGTTCTTATAAGTTATAAGCACTTAAGGAGAACACTACAACGGGCATAACCTAAAAACCCTCTGTGGTAGAAATTTTCATTACACTTTCTCTCCCTACACTACTAACATCCACAATTGACTTTGCAGACATGGAATAAAATCACCAACATAAAACCCTAATCCACTGTTCAGCAAAATGGGAGTGTCAAGACTGGTGATTGGACCCAAAAACATTTGAAAACACTCTCCAAATAATATTATTTAATATAATAATAAAATAAAATAAATTTTTGTAAACACTTAACAAAAAAACTACCAGGCCCTGGATTTTGATCAGTCACAATCTGATAACTCTCTCACTTGGATGTTGTCACCCCTATCCACACTTATATACTGTACGCCGAGCAGCTGGTGTGTAGTCAGTCCTATCGGTAGACATCAACCATTGGCACATCACAGACACAATTCATGAATGCAACAATAAGTGCCTCTTAGGTATAGGAAAAAGAAAATACTAGAAATTCCTATTGCCAAGCACAACTAACGGTGAACCATTTATGAATTTCCATGGATCAGTGCTCAACACATATAAGTGCCTACATCTATATTTCTATTCCAATCGTTGTTATACAACGTGGCAACCTTAGAATAGAGTGCCCAATTCTGTCCATAGTTGAGAATAAGTGAATGGTATGAATGTGCAATTACATATAAAAGATCAATTATAACAAGCACATAATATTAAACTATAATTAATTAATTTAATCTCATTAAACTGGGTTTGATAGACACACATCCAATGTAAAAATATCCAACATTCTCCCACTTATACATCGAAGCTAATGTCCAACTACTCTAACACCCATGTTCTCAACATGCTTATTGAACACCACTGGTGTGAGCCCCCTCGTCATAGCATCAGACAAGTTATCTGTGGAATCAACTTTGGCAATTGAGATATTGCCACACTATATGATCTCCCAAATGAGATGTTATTTGCACTCCGTGTGCTTACTCTTCTGATGAGGTCTAGGCCGAGATTTATGGGCTGAAGGCACGGCCTAGGCTGGCTAGGGCATTTCTGACCCTGCAGTTTTGCTGATGTGCATCTAGTGGCCTTGCTAGGAAGCCACTAGAGTATCTCCTAGTTTTTAGTATGTCTTTTTGTGTTCCAAGGTGTTAGAAGTCTCGATGTAGAGAGGGGAAGGGAAATCGTGATTAGTGCTAATACTAATCACGATTTCTCTATGGGGGTATTTCTGTCCTTTTATTGTTTTTTATGTTTTTGGGGTTTTCCCTATTATATATTGGAATCGATGGGGAGTCCCAACCTCACGGTTGTGACTCCCAAGAGTTGCAACGTATCTTCTTCTTCTTCCTCCCTCTATTCCTTCTTTTTCTTCTTTTATAGTTTTACATGGTATCAGAGCAAGATCCTTAGGGCTGCTATATATTCCCTAGCATCTTGTTCTCCTCTTTCTCAAGGTTTCAACCAATATTGGTGGACTCATCTCTGGTTGGTGGTTTGCGACTTCTTTCGTTATTCGTTTAAAGGGGTGCAGCACCCTATGCTGTATTTTGGAGGTTTTTAGAGATTAGTTCATGCTTCGGAATTGAGAACTAGGTCTCTCTTTTTCTGGTGATTAATTTATGGAGTAGAAGGTTGCGGCTTCTAGCTTAAGTCAGGAATGTGTTGTTGATTGTTCGGGGCAATTATATCGATCAGTTTTTGGATCGATTTTCTGGGCGGATTCTGCATCTATTTTCTGGGCAGCTTCTGCATCTATTTTCTGGACATTCTGCATCGAATTTTTGGATCAATTTTCTGGACATATCCTGCATCTGATTTGGACTGATTGTTTGGATCAATGGGTGATAATAAATCAGTTACTGAAATTTCTTCCAACAAGTTAGTAGAAAAGAAGTTGGAAGGTGCCAACAATTTTCAACAATGGAAGAAAATTGTTGGGCTGGTTTTAACTCGTCGTGGTCATGAGAAGCACTTGACACAGACCAAGGATGATACTGATGCTTCATGGACAGTGGTGGATGCTCGAATTTTAGGACAGATGTTAAATTGTATGGATCACCATATTGTTGACCTGATGACCCATATCGATACTGTAAAGGAACTGTGGGATTATCTGAATGTTCTGTATTCTAGACAGAACAATCTTTCTCGGATTTATGAGCTTTCTCAGGATTTATATCGGGTAGACCGGAAGGGTCGTTCTTTGGCTCAGTATTTGGAGACTTCAAGAGGATGTATGAGGAACTGAATTCCTTACTTCCTATTACTTCTGACGTGTAGCAGATGCAAAATCAGCGAGAGAAACTCGCAATCACGGGATTTTTAGGTGGTCTGGGTAAAGAATTTGATGCAGTCTGTTCGCAGATTCTTGGTGGCGATAAAGTGGCCACTCTTTCAGAGACTTTTTCTCGAGTTCTACGTGTCTCACGTGAGAATTCACATGCTACCACTCCTGTGTAAACTTCAGCCTTGATGTCTTTCACCCCTAACCGTGGGGGCAGTGTTGGGATTGGTGGTGCTGGTCGTGGTCATGGGGCTGGTAAGGGCCCAGTGTCTGGTACTCAGACTACTTCAGAGGCTTCAGGGGTAGTGAAAACTTGCCATCATTGCGGCAAGCCTGGTCACATCCAACATTTGTGTTGGAAACTTCATGGTAAACCAGCTCATTTTGCCAATTCAGCTAGTAGTGATTTTGTTGTTGCTTCATCTCCACAGTCTGAGGGTAGGACAATGAAGATGTCTGATGAAGAGTATGAGTGCTTTACTCAATTCAAAATTCCCAGTCATCTCAGAATTCTCAGTCATCTCAGTTCTCCGCTGCTACACTTGTTTAGACAGGTAATGCTACTGTGTGTCTTTCGTCCACTTATCATCCCTAGATCATTGATTCAGGTGCTTCAGATCATATGACTAGGGTTTCAGGTATTTTTTCTTCATTTCATGAGTCCTCTTCGAATGTTGTGTTAGCTGATGGGTCTTTAGCAAAAGTTCGGGGTATAGGCACTGTGCATGTTACCCTTGTTTGTCATTGTCTTCTGTCTCTTATTTGCCTAAATTTCCTTTTAATTTATTGTCTATTCAGAAGTTCACCAAAACTTATAATTGTTCTGTTACCTTTTTCCCTGGCTATTGTGTGTTTTAGGATCTAAAGTCGAAGAAGACAATTGGTAGAGGCCGTGAATCTAGGGGGTTATATCTAGTTGAAGACACATCAGCTGTGGCATGTTCGAGTGTGGCGCTTCCTCACCAAATTCATTGTCGTTTGGGTCATCCTTCATTAGAGAGTTTAAAAATTTTAGATAATTGTTTTCAGTCTGAGTTGGTGAAATATATATATAAGGGGGTTAGGTGAGATCTCGGTTGAAACATCGGCCGAGATTTTGTAAACCATGTGTTTCGCCCTATATCTCGTCTCGACATCTCAAAAAAGTGAGTTTTTAGCGAGATTTCGCCGAGTTCTTGTTCCATGGAAATGCCTTGGCCAGCCTAGGCCGAGATTTATGGGCTGAGTTTGGGAGTAAGTATGTTTTGGAGAATAGGCGTGCTGTCCTATTGGCTGGTGGATGCCCTGCATCACCATACTCTCTCATAGCAACATGGTTGTCAAAACAACTTTTGTTTTCTTTTTCTTTTCATTCAAATTGTGTGTACCAGCAGATCCATTACATTATATCGCTATAACTTACTACAAATAAAAAAATTACAGCGAAGGAAGAAACTAGTAGCTTGTTTCCCAAGAAATTGCATAAAACAGAAAGTCTACCTTCTAAAAGCTGAAAATAAAAATTTTTAAGGCTTTATAGAATCCAGCCTTCTAAACAAACATGGATAACAAAAAAAACAAAAAGAAACAAAATTCGAAACTACTAGATAGCTATAGACTTAATAACTAAGAAACTATTACAGAAATAGAAACTAAATTAATAGCAACTTCTAATAAAATATTCCACCAACATCCAGCAGCTAATCTTCACACCAGCTGTCCATATGGGACCCATACCACTATTCATGTGAACAGTAAATCGTGAACAATAACTTTTTTTCTGAATTCTGTTTTGGTACTGTTCTTCTTCATGCTTTGATCTACATCAACTCGCCCCGTCTTAAAAAAAAAATTCAACCTCGAGTTTTGTATAGTTTAGGGACAATCTTGGCATGGTGGTCACCTAGTTTTTGACCAAAAAAGTATTCTAGTAGCTCCTTGAAGTTAGGAATGAAGTGTTGTAGTCGTGGCTCTTGTTCTTCAAAAAATTCAGGCGGCATAATGTACTTGACATGATCAACTTTAATAGCAGATTTGTCATTGACCATCATATCCCCTAAAATTTCTTCTGTCATATTCTCGATCTCCACCTCTTCAAACTCTAGTACAATGTTGATCTCATCGGGTGATTCTTCCTGGTGGTTCTCAGTCACCTCAATTGCTTCTTCAACAGTACCTTCGATAGTAGGAACAGGTTTTTCCTTGATGTTGCATGGTGCTGGGATTACTGCAACAATGACCTTGACTTAAGGTTCTTTCACTGTAATAGGAGCTCATAAAATAAAATAGAAACTAAGAATAAAACAGAAAATAGAGAAGAAGAAATCGATAGATAGAAGAAGGGAAGAAAGGATAGGGATGGGTTTCTCACCCATGGCCTCTCACCAATGGCATTTCACCACTCTCTCACAACAACATGGTTGTAAAAACAACTCTTTTTTTCTTTTCATTCAAATCGTGTGTGAGGACCAGCAGATCCATTACATTATATAGCTATAACTTACCAAAAACAAAAAATTACATTAAAGGAAGAAACTAATAGCTTGTTTCCCAAGCAATTACATTAAACCGAAAGTCTACCTTCTAAAACTGAAAATAGAAACTATTAAGGCATTATAGAATCCAGCCTTCTAAAGAAACATGGATACTAAAACATAAAGAAACAAAATTGGAAACTACTAGATAGCTATAGACGTAATACCTAAAGCTCTCTTTGGTATGATTTGTATTTGCATTTCTTTCTTACTTATTGAAAATAATTTACAAAACAATGTGACAAAAAAATAGATCCTGTTTGGTTACTCTTATATAAAATTGTTTATAAAATAAAAAAATATGTTTGGCTTTCTTATTTCTCAAAACAATTTCTACAATAGGCACACATGATTGCAGTTCACAACACCAACCATTGTTGAGACATTTCATCGAACAATTGGTTGATTAGAACGGTTGGTTCTAATAACGTCAATCTTGTTGACTCCACAGTTGCAAAGTGATCTAGGGATGATGGTGACTTGTCCTCTTGACTGCCGTTGGAGTGAGTCGTTAATGGTGGGCCTTGATAGTTGATACTCGTTCAGTTCAGCCAATAATTAGAGCTCCGGAAACAGAAATGAAAGAGAGACTAGCGTAGCACTTACCCATTTCTCCCCAAGTGACCAAACATAGAAATTAATTGCAAACAGTAAAACTACCAATGTATTCAAAGAAAAAATGAAGGATTCTCTGACAAATAGAACGAGGGATTAGAGGGAATGCAATCCTGAACTCAGCCATCACCGAGATCACAGGGGGGGGGTAAGAAGTAAGAACGGGACCCAAGTAAGCTCTACCGGCGGCAACTGGAGCCTGAACACTGAACCCTTTTGTGGATCGACGAGTTTCTGCGTTATCTTCACTGAGTATGATGCACATCTGCATCTTCGTCTCATCGTTCACATTGTCTTTCAAAAACACAAGTATGCCTGCTATCCTCAGAAATTTGCAGTTCGAATGTATTTGAAAACACACCCGTCAGAGAGAGAACTTTTCTGGGGAAGAAATACAGTGAAGCATGGATCAACTTGCGGATTTATAAAATAGAATTGAAATGACCTTTTTACCCTCTATTTTGAGTCATTTCTACACGTGATCATTTAAGACTTGGCGCACAAATCAATATAAATGGTTTGTGGCCATAAATTACAAATAGCTCTTCACCTATTTGTAATTTTTAATTTATAATAAATAAAAATAAGGTTCATAAACTATACCAAACACCTGTAAAAATAGAAATAAGTCAGATAAATACAAATAGAAATCATACCAAAGAGAGCCTAAGAAGCTATTACAGAAATAGAAACTAAATTAATAGTAGCCTCTAATAGAATGTTCCACTAACATCCAGCATTTAATCTCCACACCAGCTGTCCACATGGGGCCCATACCATTGTTCACATGAACAGTAACTCGGATACTGTTCACATGAGCATTAACTCGTGAATAGTAACTTTTCTGAAATCTGTTTGGTCCTGTTCTTCGTGCTTTGATCTACGTCAGTCCCTCTTTTAATGATGAGTGGGATCACATCACGACAGGGAACAAGCTCCTTGCGCCCCACGTATGGCTTCCATTGTGACGTTCAGTTCAGGTTTTCAAAATCAAAATGATTTTCCCTTTCGCAGAATACGGCTCCCAAGGCCTTTATTCACTCGGGTACCAGTTCTCTCTTTCAATGGACCTGATCAGAGGAGCGCAAGGGCATGGCTATGCCCCTGGCATCCCCTATGTTTAAGGGGACAGACTGCCAATTCATTCTACTTTATGAGACAGGTTGGTTTATTCATACCAGTGCTTGTGTGTGTGGGTGGGTGTTTGAACCGTTAATTGTGGGACTTCGGTGGTTGTTTGGTTCCACTGCTCATTTGGGTCTTGTAGCAATGACTTGTGTGATAAATTTCTTGATTCAAAACAGGTAATGGAATGTGTAGGTCAATTAAGAAATTTTAAACCATTGTTGTCTGGTCCCAATCTATTTAGGAGCTAGTCCATTGAATTTTTAGGAGTGCTGTGCAAAGTTTAGATTGTTGACCTTAGTGTTCCTAAACTTTTTTCAGCCTATATCTTGAGAGAATTATATCCTAAGCTCTGTACCTGATGAGTTGTATTATGATTCAGGCAAACATAATCTTTCGTCCGATGAATTAGAGTCTTCTCAAGAGAAGATATTTGAAGCCAAGGTTACTGAAACTTTCTGCTATGGATATAAAATTGAAACTATTATTGATGGGAAGCTGCTTCGAGGGTTAATATTCTCTTACCCACCAAGCTTTTCCCAAGTAGCTGATGACTACCAGAGTAGGTGAGGATATGGTTGTTTTGATTGTTTTTTTATAGTTTCAATTGCGATCAGTTGTTTTTATTTTTAAATTTGCAAAAATTGCTTCAAATGGTTGTTCTACATGCACATCAGGAAAAGGATGGCCTTGGAGACTGGTGGTGCTAAGTTGAGTGATGGCTATGTAATCAAACAGGAAGCAGTATATTGCAGGCCCGGCAATGATGTCCATGTAAGGAATTTATGAATTCCAATTGGAAACGGCTCTTGTTTGTTTATTGAACAATATAAGGCTTGTTGAAGTTTCCCAAGCCCATATGATTTGTCTTACACTCCCTCTTTTCCTCCTGGGAGGTCCCTTCAGCTGCTTCTTTTAGTAGTTCTATAGATTGGTGACTAGAGTCTAAAGCTTACTTTAATCCCTACCTAGCAACATACTGTAACCATGGCTTGCTGGAAGTTGCTGGTTCCAACATTAATGGATCCATCTATTTGCTTCAGTAGATTGCAGTCTACCATAATCATGTCTTGAGTCTTTACAATTCCAAGACTCTTGAATCTATCCGACTTCTATGCTTGAACTCTCTGAAACATGTTGTGCTGCGTATAGTTAGAAATTTTGAGAATGTTGTTATAGTGACTTACAAATTGCCAAGTTGGACAGTATAGTAGTTATAATACATGTCATAATACAAGCAGCATTTTTTTTTTGGGAGGGTGAGAAATAGAAGTAGCATTATGACCATGTTTTTATACACTATTTTTGGCTAAAATAGAATAGAAACTATTTTCGGGTCAAGTGGGTACCGAGGCTGGTTCTATTTGGACAGGGCTTGGAGCATGATTGGTGCAGTCCACTTTGCCTAGATAAACTTGGACGGTTGCAAAAGTTGGAAGCACCTTGGACCTTGGGTAGGTTATAACCAACTATGTATAGAAGGAAGGAAAAAGAGACAAGAGGGCATCAAACACATCAATGAACTCTTGCAATTTTATCTTTTCTTAGGAGTAGGAGTAAAGTAAAAGTAGGGTAGTTTTGTTCTTTCGTAAATCCTCTTAGGAGGTTTTTATGATGTACTGTTCATCGTTCAGTGAAACGAAAATATTTTGTTGCGACTTGAAAGTTGTTTCAGTCTTCAATCTTTGTTTCATCAATTTTGAGAAAAGTCCTTGGATTACCAAGGCCGGAGTTGAATCCTATCGCCTGAAAGACATATTTTTCCTGGATTGAACAGTCTGTTGACCAAAGGAAATCAGGGAAACACCATGGTTTTGCACTGAAGCTTGCTGTAATCTCTACTTGAAGAGATCGTATTATTTATTTATAGTAACAGCAGTCAGAAGCTGACTGATCCAAAGACATGTAGGTCATCTATCATTTATTTCAACTTGTTATCAAGGTTCACTGTGTAATTCAGATCGCTCCACTTAAGAGTTAAAACCTTGTCTATGACCTCAACTTAATTGTTCTAACCAAGGTTAATGTTGAGGGCTGATCTCCCAAGTGATGCTATATTGTATAATTAAGATCTTTTTTGCTTAAGTGGGTGTTTTCAGCAGGTACATAAAAATTCAGAAACATCAAAGGCAACTCTTTCAAACGTGAAAGAAGGTGACAAAAATCATCCATTGAATCGAGACTAAGGTACGGACTATAACATTTCATCTCTTATGTATCTACACATGCTTGCCTATTTTTTATCCATCCATGTATGTGAAACTAAGGTTAGATCTGACTAGTGGAGCAACCTCTCATGTCTTTAACCCCAGTCTGAAGATTGAACATTACCCTGACTAACCTTGTTATTTTATGATTGCTTTTTCTAGTGTTTATCTTGCCTTTATTCATTAATGTAATTTAAGATTTTTGAAATATTAACCTACTTGGCTCTACCAGTTGGCAAGGCAGCCGGGCAGCATCACCCCTTGAACAGTGTCTATCTTCCTACATCAATTTAAAGCAGAATGCGAGTGAATCCTTTTGAATACTCATAAACATGGCAATTGCGAGTGAATCCTTTTGAAGACTCGTGAACATGGCAATTGATAAACGGAGTGAATCATAATCGTAGGATGGTTGATCAAGGCCTGATCTGGATTGGACTGATGACTGCATCAACTATTTATTCTACTGAAGACTTCATGTTTTTTTAGTCCTTTAATTGACATAGACCCAAGAACTCTAGTAGAATGAGGATGATGCATCAGGAGGATGTGAACTGTAACCTTCAAATGCTCCAGCCTATATCCAAGATCAGTTTGTATGTAGTAGGTAACTTCATGACGACATTTTTGAGGTGCATTGAACTCGTGGAATCAGTTACATATTGAAAAGTTATTTCTTGTATCTTTCATTGCATGTGCTGAACTCATGGATTGAGGTATTGGTATCGGTATCGGATCGGCATGGTATCCATTGAGGTCGATATCAATCCTTGGCTGATCCTGGGACTGGAATTGGTATCGGATCTGGATCCGGATCGGCCAATCGATCCAGATCACAAGTACTTTGGTTTTTGGTGGATTTTTTCAAAAAAATTGTTTTGTAAACAATTCTAGAAATTGAGAACAGACGTGAGTACCACACCGGAATTTAATCCTAGAAAATCCCAAATCGATAAGAATGAATTAGATGCGCAATAATAGTCCCTTTTGTAAAAACTTTTTCTGCTACATGCCTAGGTGTAGGAACATTATTGTTACCCAGGCTTGCAGCAAAAAAAAAAATAGAATAATTTGTTTTTGATAAAAAAAAATGGAATAATTCACTTCCTCTTTGGTCCTTTGTTCACAAATATTTTTCTAGATTTATATGTTTTCGAAAATACCTTTTTAGATTCTGTTTATTTGGCTGTGAGTCATGTGGCAGGAATGTTCCTGTAACTTGTAACTTTGATAGTTAGCAAAATTTCATTCGTACATTTTCTTCATTTTCGAATCCTGAGTAGCTTTTCAATTAATAAAAGAGGAAACGTTCAGAAATGAGAAAAGCAAAGTTTCATCACGTCAGTGAAGGCGAGATCGGTGGTGAATTGGAAGTCGTGGCTTGGAGCGTGATTCTTTCCCTTCAGAACTTCTTGGATCTGCTCTTGCAGCTCCATCACTTTGTCATTCAAGGCTTGTTCCGCCTTGGTCATCTTAGATTCTTGTCTCCTGTTATCTCTCAGAGTTTCTTTATCCTTTCCCTGAACATTGTTTGCATTGCTACGATTTTCACTGTGTTCTGGGGAATGGGTTCTCCCTTTCGCCTGAGACGGGTCCGGAGATGGCGGTGGGATTACTAGTAGGATGTTACACAGTATCTCCATAATCTGGTTCATCTGTTCCTGCCATTGGGTTTGCATTGCTTCGAATTGCTCCACCGTCACATACCGTGGCGGATCTCCAAGGAGTCTTGGTTGAGAATCTTCCTTTTGGGAATCGTCCTCTTCTATGATTACATCGTCCTGTCAGGTGTGAGAGCCAGAAGGTCCATCCGGTGCACCTTCTTGAGTAGTGGCACGTGCGGTGGCCGCGGTAGTAGTGGTAGCGGCCTTTGAAATCTTCGACTGGTTGCGAGTGTTGGTAATCGTGGGATCTTTGCAGGTCTCTCGTTCTTCTTTCCCACAGACGGCACCAAAATGTAGCGCAAAGAAAGATGCTTGCCTAGCTATGAGGTTTCCCTCTCTACCACACTGAAACTAAAAATGGGAAACGAAGAACTCTCTTGAAACTGTCTTGATTTCTCAATCGATTGATCCCCCTAAGCTGGGCTCAATGGCCTCTATTTATACAAGTTTCATCCCAAGCCCCTTTACAAAGATCTTCCCCATAGGTTTCATTCATTGTCAAGAGATTGAGTTGTTCTCAGTTAGGAATCTTTTTATACATGGATTATAGTTACCATTCGTAATGCCTTTAGGATTTTCCTTAACCGTCTATGCTGACGTGGTTATACTAATTTAACCGCCGTGCACGTGATATGCGAATCTTGAATGGAATGTGTTTCCTGGGCTTCACGCTTCCAGATGTCATCCTAGGATTGGGTGGATAAAATATGGTGTATCACCATGTACACAGAAAACTCCTACCCTATAAGAGAAGGAAAGTGAAGAACAAGAGGATTCGGGGTGGTTTGCATTTACTGAAAAAAAATGGGGAGTTTTTTTTATTATTCTTTTTTACCTTGATCAAGATCAAGTTTCCTTACACAGTTACACCCTGTAGAACGAAGAATTACTGGTGATATGAGGTTGTTTTGACATCGTTGACTTACTTCCTATTTTATAACGTGGAAAATACCCTTCATCACGCTAATCACGGTCAGATATACATAATGAGAGGTGATTCAAAAAATCTAGGCCCCATTACTTTATTGGACAAACCGAAAAAAGAGAGAATCTGAAATCAGGAGCAAAGTTTAGGAGGAGAGAGTGAAGTTTTCTGAAAATGCAAAAACTAAGAAAGAGAAATAGAACCCAACCCGGTAGTGTGCCTTGTGTGGCTCCACATCTACACACACAAACCGCTCTGGTTGTCTGAGATATCCGCCTTTAAATGGGGGCAATGCAATCATTTTGAGACGGATAAGACAGGTTGTGTGTCTAGGCATGGAAGCTAAGCAAGGCACACGATCAGGTAGCATTTTTTTTCTCAATAAAAATTTAAGAAAGGCAGGAGCCAATGAGAGCACAATTTTAAGTATCGGTGTCCAATTTTAAATCGTATCGATTGATTTGTATCAATATCCATTGTTATCAAACCAATATCGACACTTGATCGATATAGATAAACGAATATGATACAAATATAATTATTCAGATCAAGTTTTCCTCCACCCACGGTGAATGGAATTCTATTCACCAAACGGTGAATGGAATTCTATTCACCAAGAGGTGAGAAAGAACACAAATGAGTATCAAGAGGGTATTTTGGAACATACAAAAACCCTATGAGGGGTTATGAACCTTAAGATGTTGGGTGAACCGTCCTCTACGGAGTATGGGTGAAGGAAAACTTTGTACTCATTATTTTATAAAAAATGAAATTTTGATCCAACATTAGATCAAAATGACCGATATCGGTAACAGTACTGATTTCCAAACTCCAAAGCCAACAACCCCGTGAACTACATCCATGGATGACAGTCAACACTCTTTATCTTTTTCTTGGGAGTATCCTAAAAATTTTCGGGATTTTCTGATTCCCAAATCAATAAGAATGAATTAGATGCGCAATCATAGTTCATTTTGGAAAAACTGTCTGCCACATGCCAAGGGGCAATAACATTATTGCTACGTAGGCTTGTAATAAAAAAAATATAGAATAAAGTATTGTTGTTATGCTCATAGCAGGAATGTTCCTGCTACAAAGTTAGCAGAAAAAAAATGGAATAATTATTTTTTCCTTTGGGTTCATAGATATCTTTCTAGATTTTAGTTTTTTTTTTTTGAAAAAATTATATGATTAGCTACTTTTGGGTTTTTATTTTCAAAACTATCCACTTTATGTTTGAATTAACAAAAATAGACAAAAACAAGTTAAGGTTTACAAAACTGGACAAAATAGTCTCTCCCTCCCTTACTTTTTTAGATATTTTTACTCCTACCATTGCCTTCTCGCCTAGGCATTTTGGGTAATCATAGGGAAGGGAAGGGAGGAGCGGGTTTGGATAGCAGAGAATGACGGAGGCGGGGGGACAGGGGTGGGTTGCAGGGAATGGAGGATGCTTGGGCGAGAAGGCAATGGCAGAAATAAAAATATCTAAAAAAATAATTTTGGGAGGGAAAGACATTATTTTGTCCGATTTTATAAACCTTTACTTGTTTTTATATATTTTTGTTAACTCAATTGTAGGGGGGACAGTTTTGTAAATGAAAACCCAAAAGTAACTAATCAAGTAATTTTTCCTTTAAAATACCCCTTAAGATCTCATTACTTTGACTGCCAGCCTTATAGTAGAGGGACACTTTCATCCGTCCATTTTATTCATTTTCGAATCCCGAGTAGCTTTTCAATTAATAAAGAGGGGAAAAGTTCAGAAACGAGAAAAGCAAAGCTGAGCGTTAATGGAGGACATATACTGATGTCTAAAGAGGACCCACATCCAAAAAAGAAAGCTCGTTTCTCAAGGATGTTTTGATTCTTTTCTTTCGGTTGATTTTTGTGAAGTCTCACTAATCACTTAATATTATCAAGGACCTAACTTACATATTTTTGGGGAGTTAAATATAGTAGTTCGTTTCCCATCTGTCTTAATTCAGTTTAGAGGTTAGGTTCAGCAATGTCTTTCTTGATGCCGAGAGAACACGCGAGAGCTGCAAGAGGAGCTGCTAATACTTGCAATGATCTTGCGCGAAGGATGGTAAACCTTCCACGGAGCATTATGGGAGGGTTCTCTAGAGCCATTGAACATGGTATAAGTATAATGGGAGGTGCTGTGGCACCATTATCACCCCAACCAAGTAGTAGGAGAGATCATCAGGATCAGGAAGAGAACTTTCAGTGGCAACATGAGGCAGTAAGAGAGCCATCAGTTATTCCTGAGGAATGGGGTTTCTTAGCCAGCTTTGAGGAGCAGTATGGTTTGTCACATCCCTTCTTCTATGCTTGCCGTTTTGCTGAGGCTCTAAAAATAGCACAAGATGAGCGCAAGTTGATGTTCATGTATCTCCACTCTCCAACTCACCCTTTTACGCCTTCCTTTTGTGGAGGTACTCTTGGGTCAGAGCTGGTGGTACAATTTCTTGATGCAAATTTTGTTTCGTGGGGTGCACTTGCAAGCAGGGGAGAGGGTTTACAGATGGCTACAGTGTTGCGAGTGGCCGGCTTCCCATTCTGTGCCATTGTAGCCCCTGCCTCTGCTGATAATATACTTGTCCTGCAACAGGTACTTGATCAACATATGGCATATAATTTAGATCTAGTCATCTGGATTTAATCAGGTGAACCAGATCCTCCACGGTGCGCTGCTCGTAGCGGCCTGAGCGGCTCAGACTGAGCCGTGTACACAAAGACCGTCTTACCCCTGCCCAAATGCCTTGCCTGAGAGGGGGAAAGGTGATCATTGCGCACGCGGCACAGTCTGCACCGCACAGGCCGCCACGGGCAGCTGTACTATAGAGGATCTGTGTTGAGCACTAAAACAGGGACGACCATCTGTAATTTTTATATATGCTTTCAAATTTTTTGTTAGGTATTTGATCAATACGTTAAAAGATTTAGAGTTGATGAAACCCGTTAATTAAGTCATTTAACCTATCTCATACTAGGCTGACCCAATTTAAGGCTCATAAACTAGATCAAATCTCATTATGCACATAACACCCTCTTGAGGGGAAAGATGCCTGCACGCACACTCGGAATCTCAACTTAACATCCTGAATGTAGAAATAATGGCTTATCTAATTGCTGCTGAAGCCTTACCGGTCTTGGTCGGATGATCGCTTTCTCACTGTACATGTATGCGTACTGTTTGTCTGTTTAGATTGAAGGACCCGTCTCCCCTGATGAGTTAGTGGAGATTCTACAGAGGGTGATGGAGGAACAAGGGTCAGCCTTCGGTGGCCCAGGCGCAAAGCAGCTAGCAGAGAAGAGACAGGCTGATCATAGGCTGCGGGAAGAACAAGATGCAGCATATCTTGCATCACTTCGGAGAGATCAGGTGCGTATTACAGTAGGGTGTTAGGGCTGTGTGGAAAAGTTTTTATACTTTTGACAGACCTAACATGAATCATGCAGTTGGGGGTACCCGCGCACAGGGCCATAGGAAGGCCCGAAGGATGCAAATTAAGGCTATGTTTGGTATGCATTCTTAGAATGTATTCTGGGTTGATTTTGCATTCTTAGGCGAACAACCGTTTTTATCATCCAAAAATGTGAAATCAACCTAAAATACATTACAAGAATGTATACCAAAAAGTGCATTCTTGGAATGTATTCTAGGTCTCGGTTTCGCATTCTTAAGGGAACAACTGTTTTTATCATCAAAGAATGTGAAATCTGACTTAAAATGCATTACAAGAATGTATACCAAAAAGTGCGTCTCAGATGCTCAAATCCAACTTGCTTGCTCTGTATATTTAGGAAAAGGATAGAAGCAGCAGAGAGGTGCTTGCACAAGAAAAAGAGTCAAACCAAAAGCCTACAGAAGCAAAGGGTAAGGCCAAAAATGACGGGTTCCAAGGCAGTTCCACTACCAAGCAACAAATAGGTAAAGTGGAGAAGGGCAAAGAAACGCAACCAAAGGAAATCCTCATTAGTGGAAAGGATCCACCGCAATCACTAGTTACCAAGGTACTAATTTTGATGTTATGGCCATGCAAATTGTTCTGATTTGATAGTTTTTCCAAATTAAAGACTCACAAACCAAACAATTCTTCCGGGTAGATACTAATAAGATTTCCAAACGGGGAAAGAAGAGAGCAGAGCTTCTTGTGCACAGACAAGATCCAGTCTATATACACGTACATAGATTCACAAGCTTTGCCTGGCATAGGAAGTTATAGATTGATATCAAGCTTCCCAAGAAAAGTTTATGGTTTCCAACAGATGGGGATGACTTTAAAAGAAGCTGGTTTTCATCCTAGGGCTACCCTGTTTTTGGAGCTTCTTTGAACTCACTTCTCACACCCAACAGAAAGGAGAAATCTCTGGTAGGAATTTGGAACGGTTGTAAAAGTTCTCCGTAGATTGTGATTTTTCTTCCCAGTGATGGAGTCCAAAGAAAGCAGGAATTCAAAGTGTGGGTTAGAGTGCTAGACCTGTCTAGACGTGTAAACAAAATAAACATTTTACCTGAAAAAAATTGATAATTTGTATTTTTGGAAATTTTCTGTGTGTGGTGTAATCTGCTCTTTTTCCTTAATATATTTTTCTTTCACTAAAAAAATTGATTATTTGTATTTTTGGAACTTGTGTGTTTTCTTCGGTAATCTGTTTTTTCCTTTAATATATTTTTATTCATTAAATTTTTTTTTTTGATAATTTGTATTTTTGGAACTTGTGAATGTGTCATGGTGAGGCCAAATAGACCTAGGGTTAAGTATTTCTCTCTAACCCTTGAGTTAAGCGGTCATCTCTGACCTTTGTTGTCAAGAGTCATCTCGCACTTTTCTTCATTTTCTATCTTATCAGTAATTCCCCTTCTTCTCCATTTCTTTTTGAGCTGCATCAATTTGGTATAAGAGCAAGTTTCCACTCTTAGCAAACAACCGCTAGCTCGGTTGGTTGGAGGCATTGCAAGTTGAGTGCATGCCCCCCAGGAGGTCAAGGGATCGACTCTCCTGGATTGCATATTGTGCCAATAAAAGGCACCCCTCTCTCCCCTCCCCCCTCCCCCCTCCCCCCCACCCCCTTAGTTGTAGATTGTGGGCTTGTCTTAGCCTTCCCCTTAGCTTGTAGTTGGCCTATGGGCCCTTGAGTAGGATAGACAAAAAAAAAAAAAAAAAAAAAAGTTTAGACTCTTATGGTGAGTGGTAACAAAAGAGTTTGTTATTGAATGTAATTGCCTTGAATAGGTTACATGAGTGATGATAGATTATATAGATTACAACTCAACTCATTGGACTCCTCCTCTACCACTACTTTGTACATGAAATAATCATGGGAAAAAGATTTCTCTTTGGGAGTGTGGCCAAGGCCAGCATTCCCATGAGTCTATCTCTCTCCTCCCCATATGATAAGATACCTCTACCCCCTTATTTTGAGGAGAGGGATAGACACATGGGAGTGCTTGCGTAGGCCACACTCCTGGACAAAAACACTGTTTCCCAATAACAATATAATGGAAAGTCTAAGTTGTCTAAGTCGAGTCCTATATGAAAAGAAGTCTAAATACAGTAAGAGTCCTAGATGCAACTAGGTCTTCAATAATAACTAACCAAATATACATTGCCACGAGATAGCAGCAATGTATATTCGGATGATACACGTACACCCTCAGGTGGATGATTCGATTAGTCGAATCTTTAGCTTCTCTTAAAAATTGAAAGCATTGTGAAGAGAGTCCTTTAGTAAGGATGTTAGCGAGCTGATCAACAGTATAGATAAACTAGATAGAGAGTTCATGCTTGGCAACATTATCACGAACAAAATGAAAGTCGATCTCCACATGTTTTGTGTGGGCATGGAACACAGGGTTGGCTAATGAATATGTGTCACCAATGTTATCACACCATAAAATAGGTGGGTGTGACGTAGGAATGCCAATCTCATGTAGTAATGTGTAGCCCAGTTAGTTCAACAGCAACATTAGTTAGGGCCTTATATTCGGACTTAGTGAAAGAGCGAGCGACAATCCGTTGCTTGCTGGATTACCAACTTATAAGATCAATGCCTAAAAAAATAGCATATCTGCTAGTAGACTTGCGATCAATATAGTCTCCAGCCCAGTCAATATCAGGGTATGCATGAAGTTGGGGATTAGAGGAATGATCAATAAGTAATCCATGAGAACGAGTGTGCTTGATATAGTGCAAGATGCGCTTCACTCGTGCCCAGTTGTCTTCAGTAGGGGCATGCATAAATTGGAAGACATGATTATTGGAAAAGGCAACATTAAGACGAGTGAGTGTTATGTACTGGAGTTCATCAACAATCGACCGATACTGTGTACCATTAGAGAAAAGTGCACCCCCTGAAACAGATGCCTTGAATGTAGCAGCAATGGGGTTTCCAGTCAGGCATGTCTGCATGGTGAAGTAAATCTATAATGTACTATTGTTGTGATAAAAGTAGTCCTTTGGAATGTGTAATAGCCTCCACACCCAAAAAGAAATGGAGAAGGCCCAAATTTTTCATAGAGAACTGATCAGGGCTTAAATATTTATAACAAGTGTTACATAATCTAAGTTTTAATTGATTATCTATGAATAAATTAATACACTTTTATTATTTATTTTGAGCACAGCATTTCAGGGTTAAGCTAGCGATTTAAGAAGAATTAGAGTTAATTATGCATCAAAGTAGATCACTGGGACCTACAAGAGTTCGGTTTTCCCTGTGACACAGATAGAAGAGTGCAATGAGGGAAAATTTGGTATGTCACAGAGAAAATTGCATGAAGGATAGAAGCATAATTTCCAGAAAGCAGATTGGTCCCCAAGCTATTCGATTCTAGCTCAAGAATCCAAAAGAATCTTTTTAGTTGCTAATGTGAGGAGGAGTTCTAATGGAATGCGATTTCTTGGAGAAGGAAGGAAGCCTTCACGGTTTGGGAGTGGGCCCTCACCAATCACTATTTCTCCCGTCTCTCCTATTATCTCTCCCTAAATCTCCTCTCCCCCACATTTCTCTCTCTTCATTCAATGCTGCCCACGGCTTCCCATCTCCTAAATCTCTCCTTCCTAAAAGCTATCTTCCCTATTTTCTCTCTCCCATCTCTCTCTAACCCTTGCACCAATTCCGATTTCTTTCTAATCTCTCTCTTTTGTCTCTCATCTCCCTCACAGTCTCTCTCTCTCTCAATTTTCTCTCCATATCTCACGCTCTCTTTTCTTTTTCGATTATTTTTCTTTTTAAGAACGGCTTCTCCCTCCTGAATCGCTCTCCAAAATCCACGATCTAGCATATAGCAGCCCCTTCCATCGTACCATAATTCTTCCTCTTTTTCAAATTCCTTTCTCCTCCATAGGTTTTTTTGGACAGAACTGCGCAGAGACCAGCACCATCGCTAGTTGTTGTATCATCATCTCTCCAGTTGCTGCCTCCATCAACATTGCACCACCATTCACCTGTGTATTGTGTTCCATGGAAGATCGTCGTCACCGATGCTAAACCCTGTCAATTAGCTCCATGAGTTGCTAAGTATTTTCTGTTTTTAAGTGTAGAAGAAACATTGATTTCTTTTAGTTAATTTATGGATGATACATCTGATTGCTTGATGTTAAGACTTATAACTAGTTTAGAAAATTTGTTTATGTGATTCATCTTCTTTATTCAAGCAATGGTATTCTCGTGATTGTAATTGAAACCGATGATAGTCTATAACTGACCGAACTAAGCGTGCTAAGCCAAAAGCGAAAGACGATAGTGATCGGCAAGATAAGTTATAACTAGGTCGAATTACAATTTATCATTATGTGGTGTCATTAGGCTTGCAGCTGTAATGAATCGTAGGTGTATGCCATAAATTAACTAATGAATCAATATGGATTTGAAACCTGAAGACAGTCTTCTCTCATCGTTTTCTTCTTCTTCATCGATTTTTATTTGTTCATTAGTTCATAGTTTATTTTTAATTGCATTAAAGATAATTATTTTCGAAATCACTTTACATCATCTTAAGTAACTTAGCCTTTTAGTTCCCTGTGGATTCGATCTATTCTTACCACTGTTCTAGCAGTAATTTAGGGTCTATTTTTTATCTCATAATGATACGATCAAATTTTGGCACCGTTGCTGAAGAACCGAAGCACGGTTTGCTAAGATTGATTTAGTTATTTCGTTCTATTTTGTTTCAGTTTTAATATCAGAATTTTCTCCTTTTTTAATTTTCTTCTGTAGCGTAATTTTAGTTTAGTCTAAGTTGCTTTTATTTTGTTTTGCAGGCAGCCCAGTTTGCAGAGCAAGGAAGAGTGCGCCATTTTTAGCCCAACTTGTTGAACTTGCATTCAGCCTTCTTGCACATCTTGGTTGTGAGTCTTCTTTGTTGGAAAACACATTTCTCCAAATTTCTCCATAGAATTAATTTTAATGATAACAAACATGATTGAATACTAACACTCAAATGTTTAAGTATATGATCGACTCCATGGCCGGGCCACGAATCATCTCAAGACCTCAAGAAGGAATTAAAAGATCTTGATCTTCAGGATGCATGATTGAAGATTAAAAAAAAGAAAGAGATTGGGGATTGAAGAACATCATTGAATGAAGCCAAGAACCATCGTCTCCAAAAGGAAGAAGATCCAAGAAGAACCAAGTGCACTTAGAACACATTTCACACATGTAACTCACTTGCACATCATATTGCATCAAATGTCTTAGAGACTCTAGGAGGTACCCTAAATCTAAGGATATGTCCATAAACATGATGAACCAAACCCCAATAAAGTCCCAAGCAAACTAGACAAAAACCCCGAGGTCAGACAGTAAAAGACAAGCCAGACTGTCTATAGGTCTGACCTACCGGTCGACCTACAACAAGGTCCATTTCGACAATCAGTAGGCAGTATAGCCTATCGGTTGAAACCGATAGATCTGTCGGTCGACCGACACTTGATGGGCGATCCATAGGTCAATCGACGATCAACCACGAGCCCAGAAAGCCTGTAACGGCTAGTTTTTTCAGCGGCTAGTTTTTTATGGTCGACCTAGAAGCCTTATAGGTCGATCGACAGGACTAAAAATATGATCATTTTATATCCGTTGGGACTCAAACTTAATCCCACTTTTGGCTATAAATAGAACTTCAAATGAGCTCTAAAAATACAACTTGAACACATCCAACTACCAGTCAACTAAGACCATTTGGTGTAAGCCTTAAATCATTATCGAGAGCAAGTGTACTATTGAGTAAAAAGTTCCAATTTCTTGTTCTTCTTCAAGAACTCAAGCTCTTTACTATCTATACTTGCTCCAAGCTATATTATCAAGAAAAGTGTATTGGAGATCAACGGTGCTTCTTCATTATCATTGTGCACCATCACTTAAAGGGTAAAGTGTTACTACTCTTTGATAGGTACTTATACCCCAACTCTTTATTGTATTTGTTTTGTTTATGCTTTTGATTTGAGAAAGTATTGTTGTATTAATCTAGACTGTATTTAGATTAGTACAAGGACCCTCTCATCCATAAGAGATTGAAAGAATACTTTTGTCCTGTAACTAAGATTGAAAGGATACTCTTGTCCTGGAACTAAGATTGTAAGGATCCTCTTATCCTCGAAAAAAATTTGTAAAAGTGTCATTTCCCCACCTATTGTATTAAAAGTGAAATACTAGTGAAATTCTCTCAAAGATTGAGAGGAGTGGACGTAGACTCTTGGAGTCGAATCACCATAAATCTTGTGCCTCATTTACTTTTGCCTTTTACATTGTTATATTCTTTTTAAGTGTGCAACTAATCGAAAAAAACACAAAATCCGCTAGTGGTAACCTATCCACCCCCTCTTGAGAACTTAGGCTTTGGTGAAACCTTGGTTTTTGAATTGTTGAAGAGATCGATGTTCTTGAAGAAAGGTTCAAGAACATCTTTCCATGTGCTCGTTAGAGGAAGAACCACTATCTGGAGGAGGAGCAATACTTGAGGCTCTTCAGGTTAGCAAATCTAACTAACTATATATTTTGTGGTTAATCTTGTATGGTTTGATATTCATGGGATGCGAAATAATACGAATTGATTTCTTTCGTTGCACATTCGGGTATGAGATGGTTTCTGTTATTCCATTTGATTATGGAAAGCGATGGTTTCCTACTATTGTTTATTCCACCCACCAACAAAGACAAACTATGGAATGATAATGTTAGGTTGATATAGGGAGAGAGGCATCACTATCGCGTCTACTCCTTTCTACTGGATGTCACTTCCACCACAGTCTTGACTTCAATAGAAATTGAGCTGAGGCCTCTTTTGTTTATGTTTCATTCCCATACTTCGATGAGATGAGGGTGAAGTTGAAGTACCGAAAAGAGGCATTCGCCAGCCCAACCAAAATGATTTTAGGTAAAAGGCTAGATATGCTAGCGATATACCGTATGTTAGCACCCTATGTGTCTTATCTCTCTGTTTCTCCTTTTGAGGGGTAAGGGAGTCATTTCAAAGGTGGAAGAGAGAGATAGACACACTGGATGCTAGCTTACGGTATACCGCTAGCATACCTATCCCCCTCCCCTGATTTTAATATTCAATGGTCTACTTTAATGCGGCAAATTTGGAAACTAAAAATAGAGTTCTTTTTCCCTATATTTAGTTATGTCTAGCCCGACTTATGTGCTTTTTGTCTTCTTTCCACATAATCCTTTATGAGTATTGCACACTCTTAGCTAAGGATGTAAACGGATCGAATTCGGTCAGATAGTGGTATTATCATATTCGTATCCGATTATATTCGGATAGATTTGGTTAATATCCTATTAGTTTTTGTACGGAATCGGATAATATCCTATCAATTTCGTTGATGAGGGTTAGGGTTGAGAATTCAGAGTTCAACAACTACCCTTTCTTCTACTCTTCTTAGTCTTTGATTTTATTACGTTTTTTTTAATTTTTATTTTATCTTGTATTTATTTTAATAGATATGTGATTCCATATATCACAGTTCATAAAACGATATATGTATGAAAATCTAGAAAAAGAATCACATTATCTTAACTTATAAAATTATAAAAATAAGAAAACAAAATCCAATAAGGTAACTTAATTGGATAGATAAACACAGATATATTTCAGACATTTTATTACCGTCAGATTGCGAAACAAATTAGATAATAATCAGTCAGATAGGAGGTTATCATATTCGTATCCAATTAGTTTTCGGATTAATCCGGATTCTCCTAAACGAACGCAGATCGAATACGAATTTTTTAATATCCACTGACATCTTTACTCTCAGCCTTTGCGAGTGGTCTATCCTAACTGGCCCAATCAGCATATTTCTGGCTTGGACTCCATTTTTGCAGTCATTGCTGGGGCATAGCTTGCCGCTTCTCAAATAGGAGGGAGAGCGGCTGTCCTTAGAGGTTGTTCGGCTTGTTTAATATCGGGCTGCGATGCTCTTAGCGATGAACCTTGGATTCCCCTCTTTAGTGATTGCATCGAAGTGCCTACTTGTGATTCGAGCCCTTAACAAATTTAAGTCATCACTTGATTGGACAACTCGTACTGTGTTATTGAGGACTCTCATATTTCTTTCTAGGAGTTTTTTCATTTATTTTGTTCATGTTTCGTGGGCCTATGAGGACTCCATGTTTTGGACTGAGAATCCCTCAGCCGGAGGTTCTCCTGTGCTGAGTTTTTTTTTTGAACAATGCAGAAACATATTTTATTAAGAAGAGAGATAGGAGAAAAACCTCCTACCAGGTACAGCTTGATCAAACAGAATAAGGGGAGATCACCACCAAGATCGCGAGATCCCGCCAACAAAATCCTACAACTACCAAGGGGGAGGGGGACGAGGTGGTGCCTTTATGGCACAGATGCAATCCAGGAGAGTCGATCCCTTGACCTCCTGGGCATGCACTCAACCGGCAATGCCTCCAACCAACCGAGCTAGCGGTTGTTTGCAATTTCGCAAAGCTCCACTTGCAAGCGAATGAGCAGGGAATATGTGAAAACACAACAAAATCAAAACTTGATTCTATCTAACCTGTGCATGAGATCATACCATTTTTAAAACATCCAAGGAATCCCCACAGGTCCACGAATTAAACGAAACCACACAACATATTTCATCATAAAACAGACACGAAGGAAAGAAAGGATTATCATATACACGACATGTAAGGATACCAGTGGTAAATTACCTCATTGCCTTCCAATGTAAAATTCGAAAAATGCCCAAATAAAAGCATCTCATAAATGACTGGCGACTCCTTCATGCACAAAACTAATGGGAATCTATGTTGCAAAATATGCAGCGGCAAGTACATATGTGCGATGACACATGAATCTTATCTAGTATATACAACATTGCATGCATATACACATCGCCATCTCTTAAAAGGGCTGGCATGCATGCGCCAGTTGTGTTAGCAATCAGGATGAGGCTCCAGAGTGTCTGGAACTACCTGACTTTGGTTGAGGGAATCTTTGAGATCTCCACCAATAACTTATGTAAGGCTTGAGGCTTTGCAAAGAAAGGCGAGTGATCAGAACCTTTCAGCCGGAAGACCTTTTCTGGGGGGTTTGAACTTATCATGCTCTGTTGTAGAGACAGGGGTATTGCATTATCTTCAGGAGTCTCTATATAGAACCGCCTGACAGAGCCATATTTACTATCAGAAAGGGAGAGCTTCTCTAGAACTGGAGCAAAAGGAATTGGCCTCAAGGAAACTGATGCCAAAGCGACATCCTGGTATCAAGATAACCAAAAAGAGTTAATGCAGAAGTTCAAGTAGAAAAGAATTCATAAAAACCAATTATTTGACAAAACTGCGGCATCAGGTAGCTTATTTCTGTTTTTTTTCCTTCTCTTCTCCCCTCATCCCCAACTAATGGTTCCTCTTTCAATCAAATGATTATGAGGTGGTCATGGTAGGAAATAAGTAACCAAATTTCCAATTGTAACACCACCTTGTACAAGATAACTTCTTAGGAGTTTCTTTCCAGATTATGGCAAATATGGCGTCTTTACTGGTTGGCAGAATGTTTTGAGTACCAGTACTCAACATGAAATCAACATATAAAGATTTTGAAGAGGCCATACTGGAGGCCACATGCCCATGACTATAAACAATTTCATCCTTGTCCGTATCACTAAGATGCTAAAATACATCATGAAAGCATGAAGATCTCAATGAAACAATATTTCTACTCAATTGAAAATCAACATTCTTTATTTTGTCCATGTGACCATACAAAAATACATCTTATAAACTATTTTATTTATGGGAAAAAGAATGCCAACTGGTTGCGTGACTCCGGCACCCAGACACAGAAGCGCACGAAAGTACCACCCTGCCCCCCCCCCCCCCCAATGAAATAAAAAAATCGCACCTATGTTGATGCCCCTGCATCAATTCTCATTGCCCCCCGTGCTGGTGCAGGCGCTACACAACCAGACAGATCTCTTGCTCTTTATTTATTTTATTTTATTTTATTTTTTGGTCGATACCATCTTATAAACTATTCATGGTACAAAGAGACGTATCTTGTATCAGCAGATTAACACAAAAACATACCTTAGCAGGACTTTGATTAAATAGCAAGTCCCTCAATAATGTTTTGTCAAGGTCAATAGCAGTTGGGGGGTGGTCATTCCCATTTGCATATATAAATATTTGAGCAGATCGCATAAGATCATTTGAATCTGCCTGTAAAAGTTGAGAGTATCAGTGGCAACAGAGCAAACATATACTTTTTAAGCCAAAAGCATTAGATTAAATATTTAGGTCTCTCACTCCCTCATAGATCATAGATAGAATTACAATTTACAAACCAAGTGCCAGAGTTCAACTTCTTGTCTATAAGGATTAAAGGGGAAGGATGTCTGGATTAACCATCTAGTGTATTACATAAGGACAAAGCCTCAATTAGATTTTTTTGGGCATAACAGTTGAGCATTAGCATGCTGAGTGCCAAGTTATATGTAGGACCTAAAAATTCAAACAGAAAAGGTAGACCATATCGCAAGGTCATTCATTTCTTTAAGGACCTCTCTTCCGCAAATGAAAATAAAGTTACAGTTGTAGGTGTCACAAATATACACCAACACTGTTCGAGAATTTCAAAAGGCTAGAATAGATACGTGATCAATAAACTTCACTTACGCTTATAGTTCTTTTTGATTCTCGTAAGACTTAAATAATTTTTTAGGATATATGTAATACCCCACATTTGACTTTTCATTATTTTTATTTTGGATGTTTCTGGCTATTTGACTGTTATATAGATTATTAAATATGATATTGTGAATATTTTTTTATGTTATTTACATTTACATACTGATATGTGTGGAGATATTGTCTGAAAATTATATTGTTTTTGTTGTGCAATGGCATACTTGTAATTAATACATTGATTGTCAAATGGCTTGATTGTAATTATGATTGTTTGACATTTTATAAATTTTATTATATACTTTTATATTATGTAATCCGATATGTAATATTTTGTTGTATTTGTGGAGACTTTGAATAATGGCTTGTGACTTTATGATCACAGCCCCACTTTATTTATAATGGAAGTAGGAACATTCCAAAATAAGAACAAGGACTAAAATATTCGTACGACAAAAATACCCTTGAACCCATATTACAACACTCCCCCTCAAGTTGGTGCATAGATATCAAATATACCCAACTTGTTAATTATAAAAGAAAACTCTTACTACTAATTCCCTTAGTGAGAACATCAACCAATTCCTCACTAGACTGGATAAAAGGAACACAAATGACTCCTTGCTCTAGCTTCTCCTTGATGAAGGGACGATCAATTTCAACATGTTTGGTGCGATCATTTTGAACTGGGTTATGTGCAACACTTATTGCTGATTTACTGTCGCAATAGAGACGCATAGGTAGATCAACAACAACATGTAAGTCTCGAAGGAGTCCTTGGAGCTAGAGGAGTTTGCATATTCCATTGGTCATAGCCTGAAATTCTGCTTCAGCATTGGATCGAGCAACAACAGCTTGCTTCTTGCTTCGCCAAGTAACCAAGTTACCACCAACAAAAATGCAATAGCTTGATGTAGATCTTCTGTCATCTGGAGACCCTACCCAGCTAGCATCAGTGAAGGCTTCAACTCGAAGATGATTGTGAAGAGAGAAGAGACTACCTTTCCAAGAGAAGACTTCAAATACCTCAAGATCCTATAAGCTGCCTCCAGATGAGTAGAATAAGGATTATGCATATATTGACTAATTACACTCACTGCAAAAGCTATATCAGGTCGAGTATGGGACAGGTATATCAAACACCCAACCAATCTCTGATAGCTGCCTTTGTCAACTGGCTCTCCGTCCTTACTATTTAAGTGAGTATTCGGTTCCAATGGTGTATCCGCTGGCTTACATCCCACAATAGATCAAGTGTATACTTTCTTTGAGAAAGAGAGATGCCTTGAGCTGAATGAGCAACACCGATCCCAAGAAAGTATCTAAGCTTTCCCAAATCTTTAACTTCAAATTTTATACCAAAATAAGCTTTTAATTTGCTTATCTCTTCAACATCATTTCCAGTGATTACTATGTCCTCCACATAGACATCAATACTGTAATATGCTGGCCTGCCTTCTTGATAAACAAGGTATGATCAGCATTGCTCTGTGTGTACCCAAATCCTAACATTCCCCCTTTTTGTTGTCTCTTTTCCCAATTACCTAAATTCTGCCCAGACCAAACCAGCTAGCAAAATCCCTCCTTTTTTGGATCAAACTCTCCTCTCACCATAAGGAAAACTCGATCCAAATTGCCCCCTCATTTGACCATCATAAACCCTAAAAATCCATCTTTTTCTCTTTTCTCAAACCCGAAACCCCAACCCTAACCTTGCTGCGAATACTAATTAAAAGGCCTAGATTTGTTAAAACTTAACGGAACCTTCACTGATAGACTCCTCTACATCAACTTGACCTAACCCTACCATCAAACCCTAGGTCCTATCAAACCCTAACCCTAATTTCACAATTTTCACCTATTTTGACCTAACCGAACTACATGTTCAGTTCAGATCCTGGTTATGGGCTTCTAGTTTGACTTTTCAAATCTAGGACTACACTACCATGGCTCTATGAAAATGACAAACCATGCTCTAAGGGACTGCTTTAGACCATATAAGTTTTCTTCAGATGACATAACTTTCCTTGTGTCTCTAGGGCAGAAAAAACAAGAGGAATCTCCATATATATACTTCTTCTAACTCCCCATGGAGAAAAACATTTTTTACATCAAATTGTTGAAGGTCTCATCCTACGTTGACAGCACAGGAAATAATTACCCTAACAATATTCATCTTTGCAACAGGGGCAAATGTTTCCTGATGATTAATCTCATAGGTTTGGGTAAAACCTCTGGCAACCAGCCTAGCCTTATATCTCTCAACCAATCCATCAGCCTTCTGTTTAACAACAAAAACCCATTTGCAACCTATGGGTTTCTTTCCAGGAGGAAGTGTTACCAATTCCCAAGTGTTATTCTTTCCTAAGGCACTCATTTCTTAATTCATTGCTTCTTTCCACTTTGAATTAACGAAATCTTCCTGCCAGGTGTTAGGGATAGAAACAGAGGACAAAGAGGAAACAAAGACATAGAAAGAGGGAGAAAGAGAATTATATGAAACAACATTGGAGATAGGATACTGAGTACAGGTTATTTTAGGCTTACAAATAGCAATTGGTAAATAAAGACTATGATCAGAAGTAGACTTACCAGAAGGAGAACTTGGAACAGGTAATGCCGATTGAGGTGGAGCAGTGGTGATGGTTCTTTTATGCTAAGTTTCTCGAGAGAAAGCCTTCAAGATGTCAGGCTCCCTAGGCTCCCCCTGAATTAAAGGCTGCTCCTGTTCCCCCTTGGATCACAGGCTGCACTTGTTCTTGTCCAGTTATGTCATCCTCAAGTTCTATGGATGGATCTTCCACTGTAGGTACATATACATCCAATGGTGGAATCAAGTTCGCTTCACTAATATGCTCCCCCTAAAGAGGACCATGAGTAGGAAAATAGGCCACAGACTCGCGAAAAATGATATTCTTGGTGACAAATAATTTCCGTGTAGGCGGATGATAACACTTATACCCCTTCTGGGTTGCAGTAGCCCAAGAAATGCAGCGGAGTCCCTTGGGATCAAACTTCCCATGGACATGATGATTACGAGCAAACGCTACACAACCAAAGACCTTAGAAGGAACCACCAAAGAAGAGGATCCCAGTAGAACATCAAGAGGGCAGCAAGCTGCTAGTGCACAGGAAGGCAGCCAACTGATGAGATAGGCAGCAGAGAGCATAGCATCACCCCAAAACCGAAGAGGAACAGTCATTATGAACATAAGAGATCTGGCTACTTCCAAGAAGTGACGATTCTTCCTTTCAGCTACCCCATTCTGGGCAAGAGTTCCATACAAGAGGTCTAATGTATAATCCCATGAGAAGAAAGGTAGGTCTGAAAGGAGTCGTACATGTATTCCTTCCAATTATCAGTCCGAAGAATTTTTACTCGAGCATCAAACTGAGTCAGAATCATTTTGTGAAACAATTGGAAGTAAGAGAAGACATCACTCTTTTGGTGCATAAGTTAAACCCGTGTACTACGACTAAAGCAATCAATAAAGGTGACAAACCACTGGTAGCTAGAGGTGGAAACACAATAGGCAGGGCCCCACATCAGAATGAATTAAATTAAATGGAATTAGACTTCTATTATCTGAAATGGGATAAACAACCTTAGTTTGCTTAAGCATCACAAGAAAAATTGTTTGGATTACATCACTTAAATAAATTGGGAATTAAAGTAGATAAAACTCCAAGAAGAGGGTGGCCAAGACAACGATGCTACTAATGCAATTTGGCCAAAGCTGATGCAGAAGATTCATGGAGAGAAGCCTGAGAAACCAAAGCGGATGAGGGTGATGGAGAACTATCAACCATGTAGAGACCACTACCACCTTACCACTGCCAATCGTATAACCCATTTCCAAGTCCTGAAAAATACAATGGGTAGGAAAGAAAGTCACTTTGCAATTCAAATCGCGAGTGAGACTACTAATAGATAATAAATTTGTAGAAAATTTTGGAACATGCAAAACAGAAGAGAGACACAAGGAAGGAGTGCACTTAATGGTGCCCTTCTCAAAAATAGAGGAAAGAGAACCATCAGCGACCCAAACTTTACTGTTACTAGACAATGGAAAATATTTAAAGAATTGGGTAAAAGAACTTGTCATGTGATCAGGTGCCCCGGAGTCAATGATCCAAGAATTGGACATGATTGAGGCATAATTGCTACTAAACAAAATACCTGGTGTGGGTGAAGGTGAAGAAGTAGGAGTGGAATGTCCTGGCAATGAGGTAGCAAAAGCAGCAGAAGGCACTGGTGAAGTAGTGTCAAGCCGAGTCATCAAATGACAAAGATGCTGAAATTCCTCTAGGGAAAGAGGTTGGTCGGATGTGATGTCTTCAGATGAAGTTTGATTAGCCATGGCTATAGAAGAACGACCTTGGCCACGTCCCCTGGTATCATTGGGGCGCCAATGTAGCTTCCAACATTTCTCTCTAGTGTGACATTCCTTGCCACAAAAATCACACTTCACCGGTGGGCAATCAACAGTGGAACGATTACTTGTAGTACGAGAAGGAACCCCACGAGATGTTTGTTGTGGTTTGGTGAGGAGGATAGAACACTCCTAGGTAACTGGATGAACCATAGCAATGCGACGACTTTCCTCTGATTGCACCATAGCATATGCTTGTTCAAGAGTTGGGAAGGGATCACGATTCAAGACATGATTTTGAATCTGATCGCACTCCATATTGAGACCACCAAGAAAATCAAATACCCAAAGACCTTCCCACTTCTTGAAGGTAGTGGCATCAACATCACAAATACTAGTAAAGGGCGCATAAAAATCCAGTTGTTGCCACATACCACACAGTTTAGAATATTATTGGGAGAGGGATAATTCTGGTTGCTTCGTGGCATGTATCTTTTGATGGAGTACATAGCACTAGGCAGTATTACCGACCTGGGAATAAGTATCCTTGGTTGTCTTCCAAATCTTGGCAGCAGTGTCGAGGAGATAGCCACTAGCAATATCAGGATCCATGGAGTTGATGAGATATGACATTACAAGAAAATTTAATGTCATCCATTTATCTTGGGTAGAACCAGCATCAGTAGGCATAGTAGTGGTTCCTATGATGTAACCAGAAAGACCACAAGAACCAATAGCCAAAATACAAGATGTCAACCACATGACATCATTGCTCCATTTAATTTAATGGGGCTAGCAGGAAACGGAAGGAAGTCATGCTGAGTTTCTCCTTCATGTCCAGTAGAAGCGGTTGAGATATTAGAATCTGCCATAGTTGCTGGTAGAACAAAACCCCAATCAACAGAACAACAACCAGAAAGGATCCCAAAAGAAATCAACAAATCCCAAAGGTTAGGGATTTAAAACATGCCGATCGAGATAGAGACCCTTGGTGGGAGATAACTCACCACCAAGGGTGAAGAAAAGAAGCCAGCAGCAGCCGGAGTCGCGACCGAGAGGAAGCGAAGGAGGCGGTGGTAGCAGGGAGTACTGCCGGGAAGGACGAGGGCGGTGGTACCGGCGCTAAGAGGAAGACCGAGAGAGAGAGAGAGAGAGAGAGAGAGAGAGAGGCAGAACTGTGGTCGGTGGCTGGCGGCGCAAGTCGAGAGGAGAGAGAGAGTGAGAAGCTCTAGAGTTTTGTGATGAAAGGCATTAGGGTGATGATCCCAATGTGGATCCCCAACTCTAATACCATGTGGTGAATATGAATAATGGCTTATGACTTTATGATCACAGCCCCACTTTATTTATAATGAAAGTAGGAACATTCCAGAATAGGAACAAGGACTAAAATACCCCTATGACATAAATACCCTTGAACCCATATTACAACAGTATTATAATGTGAACTAGATTATTTATTATTATTCATGTTGTTATGAGTATTTATAAATCAATTATATATGATATGTATAGAAATGATATATTTGATATTATATGGTATTATATGATTTCATATGATTTTAATAAACAAAGTGAATAGTACTAGGGGTTATATGAATGATTAGAGATAAATATGGTTAAACGGTGTTAAACATGATTTAATGGAAGTTAGTGGAGATTAAAGGTTGGCTGCATATTAAGAGACCACATGCTTAGTTCTAGGAATGCCACCATTTGCATGGGTTATTGGTAGTGGAATTACAAGGGTAAGCCACCTAGCATAATGTTATGAGGTGTCTAATGTTTGGTAATAAGGCCTTAATACAGGTTTGACCATGGTAAGTAAGTGTATTAATAGATTAAATTTGATTAGTTTAGCTACCACTTAGTGTATTATATATATATATAATAGAGAAACTCCAATCCGTTTCCCAATGAATTGTTTATTTTGGAATGCTCGGGGAGTAGGTAATAAGCCAACCTCAAGGCGATTGAAAGCTTTAGTGGGTCAGCATAAATTTGACGTTGTTGCGATTGCAGAACCTAAGGCGCAGATATCTAAAGGGAGAAGAATTATGAGAAGGATTGGGTTGGATTCTCTGCATACCCAGGACAGGCTGTGGATTTTTTGGAGGGAATTTGTGCAGGTAACTGTGGTGCAGGAACAGAACCAGTTTGTCACCCTTCGGTGTGTTGATGTAGGGGTGGGAACCTTTTTTATTACCTTTGTGCATGGTCTTTGCACGGATGGTGAGAGGAGGGAGCTATGGTCTAGTTTGGAGGCCTTTTCCAGATCTATAGATGGGCCGTGGGCAGTGGGAGGTGATTTCAATGTGGTGGCCGATCCGACGGAGAAGGAGGGGGGCCGTCCTGCTTGCTCTCACTCCCTGGAGGAGTTTGGTAGTTTTGTTAGTAGGGCTGGTCTCATGGATGCGGGATTCTTTGGCAGTATGTTCACTTGGTCAAATAACCAAGAAGGCACCAAAAGAGTTTTGGCTAGGTTGGACCGCTTTATGGTTAATGCGAAGTGGGCTGGAGCTTTTCTTAGGACTGAGGTCACTCATTTTAACCAGACTTGTTTGGACCATGCCCCTCTTGGGATGTCCTTTGCAGTTAATGGTGACCGAGGTTTTTCATCCTTTAAGTTTCAGCAGATGTGGTTGTTACATCCGGAATTTATGGGGTTTGTCAAAAGCCAGTGGGACAAACCGGTTGTGGGATCTCCTCTTTATGTTCTGTATCTTAAGCTTAAAGGTCTTCGTGGGGCTTTGCGGCGTTGGAACAAGGAGGTGTTTGGCAACATTCATCAGAGGGTCAGGGATGCAGAGGACAGTGTTAGTAGGGCAGAGGCCGAATCAGACCAGTGCAACAGTGAGGAGGTTAGGGGGGCTCTGCAAACGGCCAAGGAGGCTCTTCAGGGGGTTCTTTTATAGGAGGAAATTTTCTGGAGGCAAAAGTCCAGGGCGACTTGGTTGAAGGAAGGGGACCGTAACACGAAGTTCTTTCATTCCTTGGTGAAGGTCAGAAGGAGGAAAGCTGGCATTCACAAAATTAAGGGAGGAGAGGGAGAGTGGATTTCCGATCCTGATGCGATTCAGGCGGAGGCGGTGCAATACTTCTCGGGGATCTTCACCTCTCAGGGGTGTGTGGTGGACGAGGGGCTTTTGTCTTTGATTCTCAGGATGCTCTCTTCTTCGGACAATGCTTTCCTCCTAGGGGTACCATCTATAGAGGAAGTGAGGATAGCAATGTTTTCCCTTTTTGGGGACAGTGCCCCAGGCCCTGATGGTTTCTCGAGGATCTTCTTCTCGGCCTGTTGGGAGTTAGTGGGCCATGATGTGTGGGAGGCTGTTCAGGATTTTTTCATGGGCGGGGCTCTACCAAGAAGTTTTACGTTAGCCAACCTGGTGCTCATTCCAAAGAAGGGCAGTCCGAAGGTCATGGCAGACTTTCGGCCTATCAGTTTGTGTAACTTCTCCTATAAGATCCTGGCAAAGATCATCACTTCTAGGCTGACTGGGCTACTACCATCCTTGGTGGGGGAGGAGCAAGGTGCTTTTGTACAAGGACATTGCATTCATGACAACATCGCCACTATCCAGGAAATGGTTCAAGATCTGAACAGCAAAACAAGGGGTGGCAATGTGATCCTCAAGCTGGACATGGCTAAGGCTTATGATCGACTGGAGTGGGAGTTCCTCTAGCTTGTCTTGGAAAGGTTTGGCTTTAGTGAGGCTTGGATTTCTATGGTTAAGAAGACGGTCGAGAACTGCTGGTTTTTTGTTGTTTTGGGAGGCAAGCAGTCGGGCTTCTTTAAATCCTCAAGGGGGGTTCGACAGGGAGACCCCCTTTCCCCTTCCCTGTTTATCCTGGCAGAGGAGGTGCTAAGCAGGGGATTGAAAGGGTTATTTGTTGATGGACTAGTAGGCTAATACAGAATTCCGAGGAGATGCCCAGGCATCTCGCATAGCCTCTTTGCTGATGACACGATCATCTTTTCTAGAGGCTTAAAGAGATCACTGAAGCAGATTATGGGCTTCATCACCAGGTATAAGGGGTTCTCTAGACAGCTGGTTAATAGGCAGAAGAGCTGTTTTGTTCTAGGGGAAAATGCTTCGATGGCTGTTGCACACATGGTGGGGATAGTTACTGGTTTCCCTAGGAAGGCCCTTCCTATCACCTACCTGGGTGCACCACTGCACTCAGAACGAATGAAGATCAATTTGTTTGATGGACTGGTAGGGAAGATCAGAAACAAAGTAGCGGGATGGAAAGGTAGGTTGTTGTCTTCTAGAGGTCGTGTTACGCTCTTGAGGCATGTGCTCTCCTCTATGCCAATTCATGTCTTAGCCACTCTGGACCCACCGAAAGCGGTCCTGCGCAGCCTTCATAAGATCTTTGCTGATTTTCTTTGGGGCAGCTCGGATTGGGGTAACCGCAGGCATTGGGTAAACTGGCAGAAGGTTTGTAAACCTCTGGAGGAAGGGGGCCTGGGGGTTCGATTGCTGCAGGATGTGGGGACTGCACTCAGGTTGAAAGGGTTTTGGAAGGTCTTATCGGAGTAATCTCTGTGGAGTGATTTTTTCAGGGCCAAGTATTTCAAGAATTTGCATGTCACTTTGGCTGGGCAGGTTGGGACTGGCTCTAAAACTTGGCGCAGCACCATGGAGCTCAAGGGGTTTGTGTTGGAGAGGTCTAGATGGCTGCTTGGGGTTGGTAATGTCTCTTTCTGGCTAGGAAACTGGGTGGGTGTTGGCCCCCTTATTGACTTTGTCGACAATGGCTTGCTGGTGGATGTGAACTTGTGTGTCAAAGACGCGGTTGATGAGGAGGGGGCGTGGAAGGAGGATATCCTTTGCCTCATTGATTCAGAGGCGATCAGGGACAGCATCAAGTTAGGGGGCTTTGTGCTCTCTAATAGGGAAGATGTGTTAATCTGGACTCCGGCGGGTGATGGCCGTTTCTCCTCTAAATCAGCATGGAATGAGGTCCGGCACAGGGGCACCCATAGATCCTTTGCTAAATGGATCTGGAATCAGTTTGTGCCCGTCAAAGTGGGCTACTTTTCTTGGCAGCTTCAGATGGGTAAAATTCCCACTGACGATTCTCTGATGGCCCTTGGCATTCCCTTAGCTTCTAGATGCAATTGTTGTGGGCAGCCAAGGAGGGAAACCGCGGACCACTGTTTGGTCTCAGGTGGTATGGCTAAGAAGGTTTGGGAGTACTTTTCTCATCTTTTAGACATCTCGATGTTGCCCACACAAGATGTGAGAAGCAGGATGGTGTTTTGGCAAGGCGCAGGGAGTTGCAAGAACCTCAGTGGCTACATCATTGGTATTTTGCCTGCTTTGATTGTGTGGGAACTCTGGAGGGAGAGGAATATCAGAAGGCATGATGAGAAGCGTCGCTGTGTAGCTTCCATCATTGAGCGTATCAAGGGGTGGGTAAGAGAAGTTCAATTGCCCTCTAAGCTGGGTGGGCTGGAGTCCTCTAGAAATACTTTAATCCTACAGTGTTTTGGCCTTCAGTCTCATTCTGCAAGGCTGAAACAGCCTTTCCCGATCTATTGGAGCCCCCCGGTTCATTCCGTGAAGCTAAATGTTGATGGAGCTTGTCAAGGCAACCCGGGGCTTGGAGCTGGAGGAGGGGTGATTAGTGATCGTAGGGGTTTGGTGCTGGCAGGCTTTGCAAATGCATATGGGGAGTGCACTAATGCCATAGCTGAGCTCAGGGCGTTCAGGGATGGGTTGGAGTTATGTCAGGAGCTGGGCCTCGCAGACGTGGTGGTTAACTCAGACTCGGCCACCACGGTGAATATGGTCAACCTCAAGAGGTGTAACTTATGGAAGGGATGGTACTGGTTCCAGGAGATTTTGGCTCTTGTCTTGCGGACTCGGGCCACCGTGTCTTTTGCATATCGGGAAAGCAACGGAGCGGCTGATTGGCTGGCTAGAAACGCTTGTGATATAGGGGCTTCCTTCACCTACTTCGAGGACAGTCTGCTTATTGGGGGCTTTGCTAATATCATTAGAGAGGACAAGGCTGGTTTGCCAGTCTTTAGGCTCTAGCATGGTTTGCTTGTATGGGGAGTATCAGTGTGAGAGCCTTTGTGTGGTTGTGATGTGGTTTGGGGTAAGGCGGGATGTCCCCCCCTTGTATTCTTTGATTATTTTTGGATTCAGTAATAAAATTTTAGGGGCTGCCCTGGGTCCTAGATAAGTTCAGGTTAAAAAAAAAGAAAAGAAAAAGTGTATTATATATATATATATATATATACATGGTTTAAAGTATTGTTCTGTATCGTATCGTATCAGTCAGTACCATATCAAATCGTATCGAATTGTATCGGCCGATACGATACGATCGATACAATCTGTTAGAACATCAGAATCCTATAATCAGACCAGAGAAGGAAGAAGGGAAAGAAGAGAAGAAGAGAGGAGAGGAAGCACGCAAGTTTTAAAGGTGGGAGAGAACCTGCGGCTAAAATAGAATTTTCTACTGCAGGTCTGTCCCTCTTCTATTAATAATAAAATCATAATAAGAAAAGCACAATATGCCCCTACAACCAATCGACATAATAAAAGGACTTAAGAACTGATAGAAAAGAAAGAGAAAGACCAACCTGCCCCTAATTCTAATATTTCAACACTCCCCCTCAAGCTGGAGCATATATATCACCCATGCTCAGCTTGTTACAACAAGAACGAAAACTAGGAGCAAATAGAGACTTGGTAAACACATCAGCTACCAGATCAGACGAAGAAACAAATGGTATCTCGATCAACTTCTTCAAAACGGCACTGCGAACAAAGTGACAATCCACTTCAATATGTTTGGTCCTCTCATGAAAGACCGGATTACTAGCAATATAGATGGATGCCTGATTGTCACAATACATCTTCATAGGAGTTAGGACCGGAAAACTCATCTCAAGAAGTAACGACCAAATCCACATCAACTCAGAAGTAGTATGCACCATAGCTCTATACTCTACTTCAGCACTAGACCTGGCAACCGTGGTGTGTTTCTTGCTTCGCCACGTAACCAAGTTTCCACCAACAAAAGTACAATACCCTGTGGTAGACTGACGATCACTAGCCGAACTTGCCCAATCTGCATCAGAGTACGCAACTAACTCCATATGTTTATTGGGACGATAAATGAGCCCCTTTCCAGGAGCACCCTTTAAATATCCAAGAACTCGAACAGCTGCATCCTTATGAGACTTACAAGGGGATTGCATGAACTGACTGAGAACCCCAACAACAATTGATATATCTGGCCTAGTGACAGTCAAGTGATGCAGATTCATCAGCGAAATGGGCTTATTTCTTTAGCAATAAGCCTAGGGTTGGGATATATATGTTGGGCCTTTGATTCCAAGGGTTTTCTATGTAATAGGCCACTTTAATGGGCCTAAACTAGGGGTACATAGGTTGCATATAGGATTAGCCCAACACTTAGTTTATTTTTATGTTTTTTAATTGAACCGGCTCAAATTGGTTGCATCCAATTGGTTCAATTTAAGTGATTTAGCTAAGTCTTTTATTTTAAGTTATTAGGGGTAGAAAGGTCCTCTGACCTTTTAAGTTTTTAAGTGTTTTAATTAGGTCCCTCCCCTCCATGATTTAAGTGAGGGAAGAGTTTAGTTTGTAATAGGTTTTGGCCTATGGCCATTTATTATAAAGTTCAAATCGTGGGAGGCTCCCCCACAAGTTTTTTACCTTAGTTGCTGCTGCTGCTCCCCCACATCAACTCTCTCTCTCTCTCTCTCTCTCATTATGCCCTACTCTTCTCTTTCTTTTTCTCTCATTATTAACATGGTATCAGAGCTATAGGCACTGTTACAGCTCTCTTTGGTTGTCTTCTTCTCTTTTTCTTACACCTACTACTGGAGTTGAAGTGTTCGTGAGAGATTGAAGGTTTGCAGTTTCTTCTATCTTTTGTTTGAAGGGGTGCAACACCCTATGCTGTGTTTTGGGACTGTTTAGAGACTAGTTCATGTTCTAAATTAAGAACTAGGTCTCTCTTTGTGTTTGTGGAAGTGTTTGATGGAGTGAAGATTGCATTGGAAGCTGAAGAATAAAATCGGCAGCGCACTTGTCAGGGTTTTGAGATAAATTTTTTGGACACTCTCTTTGCTTGACTGGATTTTTTGGAGTGTGCTGGCCTTTTTCGGACATTACTTGGCAGCAGAATTTTGGGTGGATCACCTTCTCTTGGAATCGATTTTTTGTCAAGGTTTCTGGCAAAATCGATGTTTGTCAGCGTTTTGAGGTTTAAATTTTTACCTCCTATTTTTTGCAACTTTACTCCATTGAGTTGGCTGTGCATAATATCTGATAATTTAAAGTCTGTGATGATCGAAGTTTTCTCTTCCTCCTCTAATCGTATTACTGAAAAGAAATTAGAGGGGATCACCAGCTTTCAACAATGGAAGAAAATTATTAAGTTGGTTTTGACTGGACGTGATCAGCAGAATCACTTGGTTAAGATTAAACCTAACGATGACCCATTATGGGATACTATTGATGCTAGAATCTTGGGACAGATACTGAATTCTATGGATAACCAAATTGTCGATTTGGTGACACACATTGATATTGTTAAGGAGTTCTGGGAGTATCTTATTTCTTAATGTTTTGTACTCTGGACAAACAACCTTTCTAGTATTTATGACTTGTCTCAAGAGTTCTATAGGGCTGATCGAAAGGGTCATCCTTTGACCCAATATTTTGCTGATTTTAAAAGGATGTATGAGGAGCTGAATCCTTACTTCCTATTACTTCTAATGTGGAACAAATGCAAAGTCAGCGGTAGCAGCTTGCTATCATGGAATTTTGGTAAGGAGTTTGATTCAATCCGTTCCCAAATTCTTGGTGGCGACAAGGTAGCCACATTGTCTGAAACCTTTTCCAGGGTTCTACGTGTTTCTCGCGAGAGTACTACTGCAGTTGATACTTCAGCTTTGGCCTCTTTTCTACCCAACCGAGAGCCAAATAGTGCGGTTGGTAATGGTAAGAGTGGTGGTGGTCGTAGACGTGGGGTTGGTTAATGGGGGGAGGGAAAGAAAGAAAGAGAAGATAGGAAGGAAATCAGAATTGCAGGGGGAAAAGAGAAGCAGTAGGAGAAGAAGAAGAGGGGGGGGGGGGGGAGAGAGAGGAGAGACTTAAAGAAAGAAGAAGACTCCAACAATTCTGCACTTTTTATTTTCTGTTCTGTTCTACCTATTCTGTAGGCTATTACATATTTAAACAGCAAAATAAAGGGGTGGTTACAAGTATGGGGAGGGAAATAAGGTTGCAGTCCAAATTTGGACAGTAATCCAAAACCGTGGAGGGAAAGGGTGGATGGGAAGAATAGGGGAGGAAATTACAACTTACAACCAAAACAGTTTTGTAACTTCTAAAAAGAAAACAGAAAAAAAAAACTGCCTGTAGAAAAAAACTACCTATTTAAAATTCAAAATATCTAGCAACACAAGACTTAAAAGAAAGAAATAAAATAAAATCAAAGATCTCCATATGCTGATGTGGATGGCTGTTGACATGGCTGCTGATGTGGATGGTGACGTGGTTGCTGATATGGCATGAGATGATGACATAGAAAGGTGCTGATATGTCATTCCTGATGGTGTGATCTTCTCGTTCTTTGGTATTCCTTGAAGGGTTGACCAGATTGTGTTGGAAAAATGCCCTCATCAAGCAGCCCCCAAATGTCCTGCATCATTGATTCTAGTAAACCACCTACTTTCGGTACTCAGGGTGCTTCTGATAGTTCGAGTTCAGTGAAGACTTGTCACCATTGTGGTCGCCCAGGACATATCCAACGCTTTTGTTGGAAACTTCGTGGCAAACCATCTCAGCAACAGTTTGCCAATTCTACTACTACTACTGAGTCTGCTATTTCTACATCTCCACAGCCTGAGGGTACAACCGTGAAGATGTTTGATGAGGAGTATGCTCGTTTTACCCAATTCTAGATTTCTCAGTGTGCCCAACCTCCAACCGCCACCTTTGTTCAGACAGGTAATGCCACTACATGTCTTTCAACTGCTACCTCTCATCCTTGGATCATTGATTCAGGGGCTTCAGATCATATGACCGGTGTCTCAGGTATACTTTCCTCATTCCAAACATCATCTAGTGTTACTTTAGCTGATGGTTCCTTAGCTAAAGTGACTGGTACTGGCACTGTTCATGTTACACTTTCTTTGTCTTTATTTTCAATTATGTATTTACCTAACTTTCCTTTTAATCTCTTATCTATTAATCGGTTTACGAAAACCTATAACTGCTCTATAACCTTTTTCTCGGACTCTTGTGTATTTCAAGATCTTACGACGAAGAAGATGATTGGTAGAGGTCGTGAGTCGAAGTGCTTTATATACTCGAGGACACTTCATCTATGGCATGTTCTAGTGTAACGTCACCTCACTAGATTCATTGTCGTTTGGGTCATCCTTCGTTGAAGAGTTTGAAGCTTCTAGATACTCATTTTCGTTTACTTTCTAGTTTGAATTGTGAGTCCTGTTAGTTAGGGAAACTTCACCGTGTGAGTTACCCTCCTAGAGTCAATAAACGGTTTGATTAACCTTTTTCTTTAGTTCATTTAGATGTATGGGGTCCTTGTCTTGTCGTTTCCAAGTTGGGTTTTCGTTATTTTGTTACCTTTGTTGATGACTATTCCAGGGTTGCATGGTTTTATTTAATGAAAAATCGTTCGGAATTATTTTCCATCTTTTGTGCATTTGTGAATGAAGTAAATAATCAATTTCATACTCCTTTGCGTATTCTTCATAGTGATAATGCTAAGGAGTATTTTTCTGCCCCCTTTGCTAAATTTATGGTTCAATGTGGTATTATTCATCAATCCTCTTCTGCAGACACCCCACAATAAAATGGTGTGACTGAGAGGAAGAATAGACATTTAATGGAAGTCACTCGGTCACTTTTATTTGAGATGGAAGTGGCTAAACCTTTTTGGGTAGATGTTGTTTTAACTACGTGTTACCTCATTAACCACATGCCTTCCTCTGTTTTACGGGTGGTATTCCCTTTTCTTTGTTATTTCCTTCTAAGCCATTGTTTGTTGTACCACCACGGGGGTGTTTGGCAGTGTTTGCTTTATTCATGATCATCGTCCTGGTGTTTCAAAGTTAGATCCTAAAGCTCTTAAGTGTATGTTTGTTGGTTATTCCCGCACTCAAAAGGGTTATCACTGCTATTCCTTTAAATTACCGAAATACTTTGTTACTGCTGATGCTTCCTTCTTTAAATCCACCCCTTATGATGGTTCTTCTTTTACTATGTCCGAGTTGGATGATGATCTTCCCGTTCTGTTGTTCAGTCCATTGTTAACCCTGTTCCGCAGGTAATGTAGTCCAAGATGGAGGATAGATCCACTAGGAACCAAACATCTAGGACCTGCTGAATGGCTAACTCGATGGGGCAGATTTGATGTGAAGTAGGAGAATTCTAGGGTTATGGTTAGGGGAACGGGGTAACTCTTATTTGATAATAATAGGCAGGTTTTGAGGAGTTAATAAGTTAGGTTTGGTTAGGTTTAGGTTTAGTTAAGGATTTGAAATTTCAGAATTTTAGAGTTAGGGTTTCGGGTTTTAGGTTTTAAAATTTAGGCTGATATTAGGGTTTCTAATAGGAGTTTAGGTCTGGGCTTTAGGTCGAGTATAGGGGACAGTGGGAGGGAAGTTCGACCCAAGTTTGGGCTGGTTCTGATGGTTAGATCAGGCTATGGGAATTTTAGGGCTTGTGGAGCTTTAATGGAGGTGAGGGGATTTAGGGTTTTGAAGACTGAATGGACCTACAGTGAAGGTTGAGTGGAGGGAAGGCTGTGAAGGAGTTATGTTTGCAATTTAAAAGGATTTAGCTGGTGGAATTGGTCTGGACAGAAATCAGATCACTTCGGGTTTTGTAGATCGATTGACAATAATGGAGGGAATAGTATGGCAAATCGGCTGGATTGGGTTAGAGGATGAGAAGAAGAAGGGGATGAAGGAAACTAATTAAATAACTTACTGGTTGAAGAAGGTCTCCAATGGAGGTAGCAACTCTGTGATCGAAGGATAGAACCACCTTCCAGCTGTAGAGGATCCTCCCAGCCGTCACAGCGTAAGGAGTCGATCGGATTCCACCAATCCCTTTTCACTTTGATAGAACCACAAGGATGCACACTCACAAGGAGCAAAGAAGCAGCAACAATGGCAGACAACTATTCTTTTTTTTTTTTTTTTTTTTTTCAAATATTCAACTGTGGGGGAGCCTCCCACGATTTAACTTTATTTATAATAAGGCCAATGGCCAAATCCTAGTACAAATTAAATCCTTCCTTCATAAATCGTGGAAGGGAAAGGCTATAATTAAAAGCTAGTAACTTAAAATACTGAAAAGACCCTCTAACTTAAATTAAAAGACACTTAGCTAAATCATTTAAATTAAACCAATTGAACCAATTGGATGCAACCAATTTGAACCGGATCAATTAAATAACAGAAAAATAAACTAAGTATGGAATGGAAAATACTAGAATGCAAACCTAAACTATGGCTCCCAAACTAAGCCCTAGTGTCAGGACTTCTTCTTCTTCTTCTTCCTACGGGTGTGGGCACTTGGTGCTGCATCAACTCTCCCCGTCTTAAAAGCATTCATCTCCGATGAATGGTTGGAGATCATGGAATGGTCATCCAAATCAGGGAAAAGCTTCTTAAGATCATCCTCCGCAGATGGCTTGAACTTGTAGGCGGACAGCAGCTCTTTGATGGGTGGGGAAGGCTGGACTTTTGGCTGGGTAGCAGCCTCTTGAATCATCGCATGGATGCCTCTTGTATCATTACCCTCATCTTCAAAGTAAGCAGCCACATCATCATCATCATCGACAGGATAAGCTTCGAAGCCCTTTTCTTCATCATCATCGTGGGTTTCTTCCTTGGCAGCCAAGTTGATGGACTTCTTCTTGTGCGGGCAGTCCTTAGCAATATGCCCCTTCTCTTGACAGTAGAAACAAGTGAAGGGTTCATTACGTCCCGTAGGAGCTTTGCCCTTATCATCAACACGTGGGGGAGCAGCACAGCGAGAGGTGCTGCCTATAGAGGAACCCTGTCGTGAGGTGCTAGTGTTAATGTAGGCCGGCTTGGAAGTAGAACCCGGCTGTTTGCTTGAAGCTAGTAACTCCTCTGCTTTCAAGGCTTTCTCAAAGCAATCTCGAATGTCTGTAACTTCAACCACCCCAATTGCCCTGTTGATCTCACTTGTCAAACCCAACTTGAACCGGGAAAACATTTGGATGCCCTCCTCCCTAATGCCAGTGCGAGAAGAAAGTGCATCGAATTTCTTCATGTACTCAGATACAGTCATAGTCCCTTGGCGTAGGGAGTTGAATTGATCCTGTACCTGAGACCTGAAGTGCCTTGATACTTCTTACTCAGGTTGTACTACATGTCTTCCCAAGTGCGGGGTGTTGTTCCATTAAAATCCATCTCCCTTTCAGTGGTTCTCCACCACTCACATGCTGGTCCAACAAGTTTAGTACAGACTAGCTTCATTTTCCTCTCTTCAGACAGATAATACCAGTCCAAATAATCATCTAGGGCAGCAAGCCAGTCATAAAATACCTGAGGGTCATGATCACCATCAAATTCTTTCAGCTCAAGCTTCACCTTCTGATTGTTAGTGTGGCACCGATTATGACCTTGGTCTCCAATGAAGTAGGATCTCATGTACTCCTCAAAAGTAGGCTGGCGACCTCTATTTCTATCCCGATCTTCTCTATCTGTGTCTCTGTGGCCTCTGTTTCGATCTCTGTATTCCCGGAAAGGCTCACGGGTACCTCTGGTTCTGTCCCGACGATCTCTGCAATGATCTCTGTCATCTCTGAATCCATCTCTATGATCTTTGTAATGGTCTCTGTGATCTCTGTAACCATCTCTGTTATCTCTGTGACCATCTTTGTGATCTCTATAATGGTCTCTTTGATCTCTGTAATCATCTCTGTGATCTTCATCTCTGTCAGGTAGTCTCTGTACCTCTGAATTGACTTGATATCTAGCTTCTTCTTGAAGAACGTTGCTGTCCCTGTGAGGGGTATTCCTCTATTCTTCTAACCACAACACCTTATCGGTAATAAGGTCCTGTTTAGCTTGCATAGCTTGCTGATCTACCGACAGCTTTCGAAGCATCTCCATGATTGCAGCCATGGGATCGGGTGGCAGATTTGCATTCAACACTGGATTGCCATGCTCATCCATGGCTTTGATACCACTTAATGTAGCCCTAGATGGAGGATAGATCCACTAGGAGCCAAATATCCAGGACCTGCTGAATGGCTAACTCGATGGGGCAGATTTGATGTGAAGTAGGGAAATTCTAGGGTTATGGTTAGGGGAATGGGGTAACTCTTATTTGGTAATAATAGGCAGGTTTTAAGGAGTTTTATAAGCTAGGTTTGGTTAGGTTTAGGTAAGGATTTGAAATTTCAGAATTTTAGGGTTAGGGTTTCAGGTTTTGGATTTCAGAATTTGGGCAGAAATTAGGGTTTCTAATGGGAGTTTAGGGCAGGGCTTTAGGTCGAGTATAGGGGACAGTGGGAGGGAAGTTCGACCCAAGTTTGGCTGATTCTGATGGTTAGATCCGGCAATGGGAATTTTAGGGCTTGTGGAGCTTTAATGGAGGTGAGGGGCTTTAGGGTTTTGAAGATTGAATGCACCTGCAGTGAAGGTCGAGTGGAGGGAAGGCTGTGAAGGAGTTATGTTTGAAATTTAAAAGGATTTGGCTGGTCGAATTGGTCTGGACAGAAATAAGATCACTTGGGGTTTTGTAGATCGATTGACAATAATGGAGGGAATGGTATGGCAGATCGGCTAGATTGGGTTAGAGGATGAGAAGAAGGGAATGAAGGAAACTAATTAAATAACTTACTGGTTGAAGAAGGTCTTCAATGGAGGCAGCAGCTCTGTGATAGAGGGATAGAACCACCTTCCAGCTGTAGAGGATCCTCCCAGCCGTCACGGCGTAAGGTGTCGATTGAATTCCACCAATCCCTTTCCACCTTGATAGAACCACAAGGATGCACACTCACAAGGAGAAAAGGAGCAGCAACAATGGCAGCCAACAATTCTGTTTTTTTTTTCAAATATTCAACTGTGAGGGAACCTCCCACGATTTAACTTTATTTATAATAAGGCCAATGGTCAAATCCTAGTACAAATTAAATCCTTCCTCCATAAATCGTGGAAGGGAAAGGCTATAATTAAAAGCTAATAGCATAAAATACTGAAAAGACCTAATTGACCCTACTAACTTAAATTGAAAGATACTTAGCTAAATCACTTAAATTGAACCAATTGAACCAATTGGATGCAACCAATTTGAACCGGTTAAATTAAATAACAGAAAAATAAACTAAGTATAGAATGGAGAATACTAGAATGCAAACCTAAACTATAGCTCCCAATCTAAGCCCTAGTGTCAGGACTTCTTCTTCCTACAGGTGTGGTCACTTGGTGCTGCATCAGTAGGCCACCTCATCACCAACACCTCCTCTTATTGTGTTTAAACGTCACCAATGGAAAGTATGGGCTCCCCCCCCCCCCCCGTTTCGGCTGCCTCTACTCCATCTACTTCTTCGCCAGCTGATCCTGCAATAGGTATTTCTTCTCCCTTGGAACCTTCTTCTGATCTTGATATTTCTATTGCTCTTCATAAAGGTGTTTGGAGTTGTACCCAACACCCCATTTCTAACTTTGTGTCCTATGTTGGTTTGTCTTCCACCTTCCATTCATGTTTGCATACTGCTGAAAATCATCATATTCCTAAGTCTGTTGCAAAGGCATTATCTCATCCTAGTTGGAGGGCTGCTATGAATGAGAAATTGTTGGCGTTGGAAGAATATCAGATTGGAATCTTGTTCCCTTACCCTCAAAAATCTGCAATTGGTTGCCGTTGGGTGTATGCGGTGAAAGTGAACCCTGATGGGTCCTTAACTCGTTTGAAGGCCCGTCTTGTGGCAAAGGGCTATGCGCAGGTATATAGTGTAGATTACTTGGATACTTTTTCTCTTGTGGCGAAGCTTAGTTCTGTTTGTATTTTGATTTTCCTTGCTGCCACTTATCATTGCCCGTTGTACCGGTTAGATGTTAAGAATGCCTTCTTACATGGAGATCTTCAAGAGGAGGTTTATATGGAGCAACCTCCTGGGTTTGTTGCTCAAGGGGAGTCTGGCCTAGTATGTAAGCTGAAGAAGTCATTGCATGGGCTGAAACAGTCCCCTCGGGCTTGGTTCAGCAGATTCATTAAAGTTTTGTTAGAGTTTAGCCTGCGGTGTGGTAGTGTTGGCAGAATCGTGGGTTAGAAAGAAAGAATGAGAGAAAGGAATGACTTGTTTTCATTGATAGATAAACCCCTCTATTTATAATAGAGGGAAAAATTACAAAGAGACTAAACTAGGCGATGTGGTACTAAAACCCACATAGCCCACTTATACTTAATAACATAAAAAGAATAAAACTACCCCAAAAAGACCAGAAATCCCCCACAGTATTCTGGATTACATATTCCAACACTCCCCCCTCAAGTTGGATTATACAAATAAAGCAAAGAAAGAAGATCTAGCTTGAACTAAAGAAAAAATAACTTCTAATAATGCTAACACTCCCCCTCAAGTTAGAGCATACAAGGTACTAATGCTCAACTTGAATAAAAAAAGGGAAAAAACTACGTTGTAGCAGAATCCAGCTCGACAGATGAATGCAGCTCCTAAATAAACCTTCAAGAACTTGAAAAATATATCTTCAAAACCAGGGCAGACTTGATCAGCAAACTTTCACCAATCTTCAACAGTTGTCCAGTGATGAATCTCTGCCTGATAATCTTGAAGATAAGCAACTAGGGCAGCAAGCAGCGGAAACTAATAAATCAGGCAACAAAATTGATCAACCCAACTGTAGAACTTCATATAGGCAGGCAATAACCAAACATCTTCAATACTTCAATCTCCCCCTTACGGCAAACTCAACCCCCATAACAAAGGAGATACCCAATGGCAATGGTGGAAACTCTAACCTTCTATGTTTTGCACCAAGTGTTCCTGCAAGCTCTGCTTCTACAATGTCTGCAGGTGTACTGTACATAATCACCCCCTCACATGTAGTAGTACACGTGGACATAACAGAGATGATGTAAGTGATAGGGCAAAAGCATAATATTCTAGAATTTTCCAAAAAAGGTGCTAAGGGTAATGGAAAAAGAAATGGCAAATTAGAGAATACCATTATCATCCAAAGTGGTTATGGGTATATGCCAAAGGTATGTTTTGGGAGCTGGTGAAGTGATAAGAGCAATGGGATAATGAACCATGGACAAAGCAACACAGTAATCTACAATCTTTTTCAATCGATCAAACTAATTCCAAAACACCAATCTCCAATTATCAGATCTGAATTATAAAAAAACAGGTCTAATTTGTAGAAGGAGAAGGCACCATTCTTCAAAAACTTGATCAATCTTCACACAAGGAAGAACCAGTGTGCAAAAGTCCAAACTATAAACTCTCACATGCTAAATAGAACTGACGAAGATATCTGGACAGCAATTGATGTAAGAAGCTTCAACAAAAAACTTGGATCAAATCTGAATTAGTGAATAAGGCTAGGATCAAGCTCGCAAAGTAAGCCGAATATGAACCAAAAAAGCTTCACATAACTAAATAGGTTCGTAGTTGCAACCAATAATCTTGGAACACACTGTTGTAATCCCAAATAAGCTGATCTCCAGGGTAGTAGATTCAAGTCTTCAATAATGAAAGAAATTCGATCTCCAATAGTAGGATACTCAGTCTCAATAATAGGGCAGCAGTAGTCCACATAAAGGCAATAGTAGCATGTCAACCAGTCATGCTTACAGAAGCCAATCAATAGAACCAGCAAGGTAGGTAGTAAAGCTCAATAGAACCAACAAATATAAGATAATCACTCAGTAGATCCAATAGGTAGTTGAAGCAGTCAGCCACATAAGAATAAGGAAAATAGGTTGATAATTGGAAAAATCGAGCCATAAGAATGAACCTGAATTTTTTCCAAAAAATAACTGATGAATGTTGCTGAAATATGGGTTGAATACTCCTCTGATATGTATAAGACTCTCCTCGAAATATGAGCTTGATAGGAAAACCCTAACCCTAAAATCGATTGTTGTCAGGGTTTTAGAAAACCCAGAAATTGAGATTGATTTAGGGAAAGGGGGCTGTAATTGCTGATGTAGACATGTAATAGATGCTGACCAAGGCTGCTAGAATGGAACCTTCAAGGTGAACAATCAATCTCCAATAAGAGAGACCTGATCTTCAAAGGGGAGAGACTCCAAAAAATTGCAGAAGTAGAGTAGGGCAGCATTACAGCACTACACCAGCATAAAGGACCTTCTTCAAGCCTTGAACTGATGAAGGAGAGTTCTCTTTTAATGTTAGAACCACCTCCAAAGCACTCGAACAACAGCAAACATCCCTAGCCCAAATCGATTTTTATCAGGGTTTTGGAAAACCCTGAAAAGAAAAGATCAATTGGGGTAGGGGTCTTCAAAAAACTTGGATAGGTGCAATATTGAGGTCGATTGGTCCTTGCAGTGGGAGTAATCAACCCTCAAAAAATTAGCAAAAACTGAAACCTGAAAGTCAGGGTTTTTGGTAGGTAACCAAATTAGCATGTTAAGGAATTTTTGCTGTAGAAACAAGCCCAGCCATCAGAAAGGGTCCAAACTTAGGTCGAGTAGGGCTTGTAGTAATAGGGAATCACTCCCAAAAGATCAGCTGCATTCGAAAAAGGAAACACCAAAATCGATTGGAGTTAGGGTTTTGAAAAACCCTGACAAGTTGAGATCGATTAGGGTATGATGGCTGGAATTAATTAAAGCTTGGAGAAAAAGTAAATAGGGAATGAGGATAATGGAATAGGGTCGAAAGGGGTTGGAGAAGGGTGCATAGGGAGCTCCAATGGTGGAAGGTCAACCTTCAATAGTAATAGAAAGTCGATCTCCAAAAAATTCTGGAAAACCCCAAATCGCAAAGATGATTCCAGCAGTATTTTAATAGAAAAAAATAGATATAATGGAGGAGGACAGCAACTAAATCATTGGATATTGTATTTACCTCATTAGTGCTGCCCCCTTACAAGGATGAGAAGAAAAAAAACAGAAGAAGGAGAAGCCGAGAAAGAGAGAAGAAGGGAGAAATCGATTGAAGAGATGGAGTAAGGTTTTTTCTCTTTTTCTAACCTTGATCAGACCTGCTCTGATACCATGTTGGCAGAATCGTGGGTTAGAAAGAAAGAATGAGAGAATGGAATGACTTGTTTTCATTGATAGATAAGCCCCTCTATTATGGGGAAATTACAAAGAGACTAAACTAGGAGATGTGGGACTAAAACCCACATAGCCCACTTACACTTAATAACATAAGAAGAATAAAACTACCCCAAAAAGACCAGAATACCCCCACGATATTCTGGATTACATATTTCAACAGGTAGTGATCATTCTGTGTTTTTCCACCAGTCTGGTGCAGGAAAAATATTCCATGTGGTTTATGTAGATGATATAGTTATTACAGGGGATGATGTTTCTAGCATTAAAAGTTTGAAGCTACATTTGCGGCAAAAGTTTCAGACCAAGGATCTAGGAAAGTTAAAGTATTTCTTGGGTGTGGAAGTGGCTCAATAAAATAAAGAAATTTCGCTTTCACAACGAAAATATGTTCTTGATCTTCTTTCAGAGACAGGAATGTTGGGTTCTAACCCTTTAGATACTCCCATGGATCCCAATTTGAAACTTACTGCTAATGATGGTGATGTCTTGCCTAATCCTGAGAAGTATTGGAGGCTAGTTGGGAAGTTAAATTATCTAACAGTGACTCAACCTGATATTGTCTTTCCTGTTAATGTGGTGAGTCAGTTTTTATCTGCTCCTCAGACATCTCATTGGGAGGCTGTTGTGCGTATCTTGCGTTACCTCAAAAAGGCTCCTAGATGTGGCCTTCTCTATAGTGATCATGGCCATGGGTGAATAGACGGTTTTTCGGATGCTGATTTAGCAGGATCTCCAGTTGACAGGAGGTCTACTACGGGTTATTGTATGTTTGTTGGAGGGAAACTGGTGTCCTGGAAGAGCAAGAAATAGACAGTAGTTGCTCTTTCTAGTGCAAAGTCAGAGTATAGGGCTATGGCATATGCTACCTATGAACTTGGCTGTGTTGATGATTCTCTGATGAAACTGTGATGTGACAATCAAGTTGTTGTCTATATTGCTTCAACTCCGGAGTTTCACGAAAGAACGAAACACATTAAGGTTGACTGTCATTTTGTTTGAGAAAAGCTGCAACAAGGGCTGATTTCTCCTTGTTATGTTCGTACAGGAGAGCAACTTGCAGATGTGTTTACAAAATCTTTGGGGAGTGCAAGAGTGGATTATATTTGTAACAAGCTGGGCATGATTAACATCTATGCTCCAGCTTGAGGGGGAGTGTTATCCAGATTCATGTGACTCTTGGTATTAGCTCCATTAGTGCTAATACCGAGACATGTGAGGTGGGTAGTTTAGTCAAGCTTTGTAATTTGTTTTTTATTTTATTTTCTTGGTATGCCCTTAGTGGTTATATATATTGAGGTTTAGTGGGAGATTACAAATAACGAGTAACTCCCAAGTTGCACATCAACTCTCTTTCTTTTTCTCTCATTATTAACAGACAAGAATCATCCAACCATGAGTGGTCTTCAACCTCAGTTTTCCTATGATTTGACACATGGAAGCCTTCATCTGGGCCAAAACTGACACATGAGCAAGGGACGGTTAGATCCTACCTCCTTCAAAATGAACCCAATCAACTGGCCACGTCGCAGAAAATGAAGGCAACTCAGTGAGCTATGTCCACCATTCCAATGAAATTTTAAATATTAAAAAAAACAATTCAACAGCATCGACCCAGATGATTAACTAACATGATGAACACCTCTTACAGTTATCACTATAGATACAAGTGAAAGCCAGAGTCTCAAACAAACGTCTGATTAGAAAATCCAATAAAAATAAAAAAAATGGAGGACAAACCTGTTGGGAGAACATATCAAGAGCACTCTGTCCACTAGTTAACATTGCCGCTGCAACAAAAACAGCTTTTGCAACCTTAAATGGAAACAACTCCATTGCATATGATACACATGCTCCACCAAAATCATGTCCTACCAAAATCACCTGCATAAATATTTATGTGCAACAGATTGTAAAATGTGAATTGTTCCTAAAGATAGAATAGGGATTCAATTTGCTTGGTTAGTGTTTAAAAAATTCAACTTCAACATTCGAAGAGCGCACTAAAGAAATACCCCTCTACATGATGAGACATCTACAGCTTTTGCCTTATGTTAACCATTATATTTCTATTTTAGTCAATTTTTAGATGAATTATGTTATAATTCACCGAGATATTTAAAACAGATGAGGCAGGGTCAAGTAATACTATTTTTTAACCACTATACAAGTTCTATTGTATTTTACCATAACCAAATCTTGATTCCAGACTCAACCAATAGAACAGCCTGGGTTACTCACTATCAAAAATGCATCTTCACAAAGAAAACTGGGACCCTGGGGCCCACCATTCTAAAAGTCCCAGAAAAAACATTGTCTACGCTAAAAATGTGACTGACCATGTGAACCAGACAATTTTAATTTTACTGCTTTTATTGAACAACAAAAGGGGAAAAAAAATTCTAAAGATCAAAAAACAAACTAGAGATCAGTAGTTTCAGAAGAAAAACCCAACCAATCTGTCTGATATTCGACCAATACATTCTTCTTGATCCTCTAAAAGTAAAGCATGTCACAACTATGAGTGACTAACATTCTGGTCAGTTAAATTGTGTGCTATTGAGGATTTCACATATTATTTTGCAAAAGATACCATTCAGATTAAAATACATCAGTTTTTTTTTTTTTTCTGGGGAAGGGGTATAAGATTAATATATTATATCAAGATCTAATCATACAAAAGAATTTGCCACATGTTGAATTGCTAATATTGCTAAAGATTACTTTATATTATTACTAATAGCATCTGGAATTGCAGCAAATTTTATGACATCAATGGAAGTTTGGAGTCAAAAGAGCATGACTTTGCATTCCAAGGAGGTCAAGTTCACGGACCAGTATTGAAAGAAAGGAAAATAAAGTGTCAACTAAAAGGATTACATTTGGGCATAGAATAAATAGCCTGGATAGAAAATTCCGAAGAAAACCATGAGAGAACTAGAAGCAAAGAGATCAGATTTGAGAATTACAACTCTAAAACAGCAAGTAAACCGCTGAGAAGTAATCTAACTAGGAAAGAGTGAGTTATGAGTCATTGTATTACCTAACTAGGGAAGACTGAGTTCTGAATCACTTACCTATACAGAGACCAAACTGCTCCAATAAAGCACAGATTTTAATAGAACCTACCACCCAAAGTCAACAGTCTCTTTAAAAAATTTATTCAATTATACTACCACTCGATTAAAGACCACTGACTAAGAGGCTACTTCGACGTTTGGAAGTCAATAACTAATAAAACAAGACTTTGCAAGACCTAATACAAAATTCTTTACAAAACAAATTTTTCTTTTTTTTTTTGGACAAATCATGTGAGACCCATGATAGACTAGTCGAAGTCCATGGGCCTGCCTGAATGGATCATGTGCTCAATGACAGCTCATAAGATTTTGCTGAGGGTCTACCACTATGGGTTGGGTCCAGTTGGATTTACGAAGGTCGATGGTCCATAGGAAGCCAGCTTTCAGATTCTGAAACCTAGATAGTGGCTGAAAAACCCATTTCTGTGCAAGTGCCTGGTGGGATAGATAGGATGAACCCTAGGTTCAGATTACACACCCTTTTAACAGGATCTCAAGAAAAACCCCAAAACAGAAGTTACGTCAATGATAAAGTCAAAGTAAACCTTATCCAATGAGTGTCAGATTCTGGTCAATGATCAGAAACTGAAGAATACTCAAACCCCAGAATACAAAAACGTTTTAACAGTCGGATTGAGCACAATATTTTCAAAACAGTACAAGTATGAAACCTGTAATCCAAAATCAAGTGATTTCTTATAACAGAGCAGCAAGTCTGATCTGGCTTAAACTTTGGTCGAAGGAGCCTCTTAGGAGGACCTAAACACCTCAAAAGATGGGGGTAATATGCTGGCTAGATCTCCTATAACACCCATGATCGATTCAGCACTTTGGAGCCCAAAATAGGGAGAAGCTGGCAGCCCTTTGCAGTATTTTTAAATCCCACTATGAACGGAATTAAACAGTTATGACAGTGAAGATTAACCCCTCCAAACTTGGGTTAAATAAAATTCCAGCAATCACCAATAACAATAGGAGGAAGAATACTTACTTTTAAAGGAAAAAACAGTAAATAGAGAAGAGAATATGACCTTTGATTTCCCACCATACAACAGCAACAATGCAACAGTCATTCTTCATTGATAAATTCATTGGATGCCAAATAGGCTACAAGCTGATTTCTTTTTTCTTTTTATTTTAAAAACAGACTCCTTACCTAAGTAAGAGACTTGTCTAACCCAACTTACATAGCCAATTGGAAACTTATAACAAAAGGAAACCCAAAAGTAAACCCTCTACGCAAGGTAAAGGAATTAGACTGAAATAAACGAACTTAAACTAAATAAAGTAAATCTCATATACCTACCTTCTACCCATAATTTAGGTCCATTAAAGAGGCCCATCACAAAGAAAACTCATTGGACCAAAGGCCCAGCATATATTAAACCCAACTCAAGGCTTATTTTTGCTAAATAAGCCCAGTTCTATGTTTTATTTGCATCAATTCTCCTCGGCTTGGAAAAACTCGACCTTGAGGTTTGCAGTAACAAGGGTGAAACATGTGAGTAGCAGCTTTGACCATTCCCAAACAAAACTCAGGTGATGTGGGGACGTTAGGAATAAAGTCTTCAACCGTAGGAATTTTCTCTTCAAAGTAGCGAGGTGGAATCACAAACTCAATAAATTCTCCGACGGTAAGAATAGCATAAGGGGTGGTGACAGCTTCATCAAAGTGTGCTCCAAGTCTTCCTTGATCACAACCTCATCTGGTACTATTGCTTTAACAGTGTCTTCATCAACATCTATAATGCAATCCTCCATATTAGCAGCCTCAATTGGTTAGAAGTCCTTAAAGTCTTCAAATATTGCCTCTTCGTTGTCATAGAAAGCTTCTTTGATTTCATCTTTATCTTCAAATGGATGCCCTATCTCTTGAAGTGAAGGAAAATATTCAACCTTGCAAGGAACTTGATTTTCACCTTAAATCATTGATGCCTCTGCAATTGCTATTTCCTCTTCGCCTTCAAAATCCAAATCAAACTTGTTTAAGAAAATTGAATTCTCCTTTGCAGGCTCATCCAAAGTGCTAGGCCCCTCCTCTTTAACTATTTTCTTTGTTTTTTCCTTTGATGGTGCAAAGTTGAGTTCAGACTGTGCTTTAGCATTTCTGATGTTAGATTTCCTACACTCTCCAACTTGTGAACTGAATTTCATAGATGGATGCTTCAAGTTGTCTTCAACTTTGAAGGCCTTTTGCTGGTATTGTTGTTGAAAGAAGAGCTTTCTTTAGATATGCTCTAGTAGGTACTTGTTCTTCAACTCATGCTTCATCTCTTCCCAAGTCTAGGCTCACGTCTTCTAACTCTGAGTCTCTCATTTATTGAACTAACCTCTCATTGATGTATTGTTTCATCGAGATCCAATCCAAATCACGATGTAATTTTCTTGTTCTTGAATTGGCCTCTTCAAGTCTTCTAGGTTAATGCTCTACTCTGGGTCCCTTGCTGGGCCAACTAATTTGGTCTTGACTAATTTGATCTTTCTAGGCTCAGTCATGTCATACCATTCAAAGTAATCATCAGCATCATTTACCCAATCAAGGAACACCTGTGAATCAAGTTTTCCATTAAGTTCTTTCAACTCTAGCTTAACCTTTTTTGTGAGTCATCAAATTGCCTAGGAGGTAAACCAACGTTGCTGTCGAAGTATGTTCTCACATGATCCTCAAAGTAACAAGTGGTGCATGTGGTGCAGTTCTTTGTGACAACCTTCCCTGATGTCTGTTAGTATTCTGTGATGTAGTTGGTGCCGGGTAATGCTCATCTCTATGGTCCTCTGGAGTAAGCTGATGTTGTGATATTGTATCAACACATTGCTATAAGGATACCAATTGATCAGAATAAATTTTCATCATATTAGCAAGTTGTTGCATCAAAACCTGATCATCTCTTGATTCTGCAGGGTTAGAACCTGATGTAGCCATAGTTACCAAATTTGTGGGAGTAGATAGGATGAACCCTAGGTTCAGATTACACACCCCTTTAACAGGATCTCGAGAAAACCCCTAAAATAGAATTGAGGTCAATGATAAGGTAAAAGTCAACCTTAGATAACAAACTGTTAGAATACTCAAACCCTAGAATACAGAAATGTTTTACCAGTGAGATTGAGCACACCAATCAAAACAGTAAAAGTTTGAAACCTGTAATCCAAAATCAGGTGATTTCTTATAACAACAGATGAGCAGGTCTGATCTGGCTTAAACTCTGGTCGAAAGAGCCTCTTAGGAGGACCTTTGACACCTCAAAAGATGGGAGGTAATCTGCTTGCCAGATCCCCTATAACACCCACTATCGCTTTAGCAGTTTGGAGCCCAAAACAAGGCTGCCACAAGCTTCTGGTTGGTGACCCTTAGCTGTATTTCAAATTTCACTATGAACAGAATTAAACAGCTATAACAGTGAAGATTAACCCCTCCAAACTTAGGTTAAATAAAATTCCAGCAATCACCAATAATGATAGGAGGAAGAACACTTACTTGAAAGAAGAAAACAGTAAATAGAGAAGAGAATATGACCACCGATATCCCTCTAATCCCAAGAGTTTCTCACTCTTAACTGAGTCTCACAGCAGCAACAAGGCAATAGCCATTCTTCATTGATACTACAAGCTGTTTATTAAAAAAGAACACTCCCTAGGTAAGTAAGAGACTTGTCTAACCCAAACTTACATAACCAATAGAAAACTTAAAAGTAAACCCTCTATGCAAGGTAAAGGAATTAGATTAAAATAAAACTTAAACAAACCTAATAAAGTAAATCCTGTATAACTACTTCCTAACAATAATTTAAGCCAATTAAATGGCCCATTACAAAGAAAACCCATTGGATAAAACACCCAACACCTATATAACCCAACCCCAAGGCTTGTTTTCACTAAACTAAGCCAATTCTATGTTTTATATGCATCAATGCCTTTTTCCTTTCTCATCAGAGTGCAGTTCAGTTGCCCCATATTTTTCACACCAGTGCAATTTTTTTTTTTCTGTTGACAAATAATATGTCAACCCATCAGCTAGTAATGCAGGCCCAGTTTAAGAATCAGTTTAAATTGGAGCCAGATTTTAGCATAGGTTTGGTTTGGGCTTTGGTTTTTGGGATTTATTGTTGTAGCAAACTGAAATTTAAAACTCAAAAATGGGGTTTTAAGGGGGTGTTCACAAAATTATTACTTTATTAATTGGGTAGGGATTTATCTAATCCTAAGCTGTCAGTCTTTGAGTTAGTTGAGGAAATTTAGAGTGCTTAGCTGTCTAGTTAGGAAAGTCTTAGTAGTTGAATCAATTTAGAAATTTTTTATTTTATTTCTATAAATAAGTAATGTAATTAACCCCCCCTTCCATGATTTGGAAATAATGGAGTAATCCTACTGGGAATTGGAAAGTTGGAAAGTTGCAGAGTTCGATGGACAAATTAGGGATCTAAAACAAAATTCAGTTAAAGAAGTTAAGTAGCTATTCAGTCAAGATATCAGAAATAGAAAGAACTTGAAAAATGATTTAAATTGAAATCAGACTTGTAGTAGGAAAACAGGAAATCAGTTTGAATTTTGAATCCATAAGAACGTTCAGAACAGAAATCAATTGCTATGAATGGGAGTAGAATTGAAATCCAAAGGTTTGAAGAGAAGTGCAGAAACTAACTTTGCATCAATGAAGAAGAAGAAGAAGAGAAGAGATTACAATACCAATCCCGTATGCCAAGCTCAACAGCTCCAAAACTCCTTAAAAAAACAAAAACTCATATTCCATAAACCATCTCCAATTGATGGGGAGTGTATTACACATATAAAGACCTTATAAAATTCTTACTGACTTATAAAAGGACTCTTAATCTCTCTCTTATACTAACTTAAAGTAAATAGACTCAAAACAGAACTCTCAGAAGCTATCAAGTATCCTAACTTAACTAAAATACTTAATTTAACTACTAATCCCGTATAGGCGTATGCTAACTTCACCTACACTTTTGGGATTGGTGTGTGGTTTGTGTGATTACACTTTCATCAAAAAAAAAAAATCTTTACCTACACTTTATGGCCATATAAATTAAGCCCATTACAATGAAACCTAAGAGAATAAAAGGCCCAAGCATAATATAACTACACAAACCTTAATTTCAGCCCACTGGACTGCCAAATACTACTTGGCCCTTTCTAAACTTTCACAGAGGCATCCATACAGGATTAATGGCATCAATTCCCCTGATGTCAAAAAAACTCGTCCTTGAGTTATATAGTAGGGGAGAATCAACATCACTCGATCGGCATCCAGATCAGTCGCCTTGATTTGACGATTTGTTGCTTCTCATGAACAACACAAACAAAATCAGTGACGAGGTTGAAGACTTGTTGTGGAAGAACAATTTCCACATGTATGATCTCGAAAGGGTTGATCATAAATTACTCATCTTCAACATAATCTTCCATAGGAGGCTTTTATTTTTTTTATCAAATCTGTTAGAGAATGTATTTTGGTGGAGGTCTATGGACCTCCATAGAACTTCATACCTTGGGGTTATTATATTGGAGGTCCATAGACCTCCATAGAAATACATTCTCTAACAAGAAATCAATGGCTATGTATGGAAGTAGAATTGAAATCCAATGTTAGATTTGAAGTTTCAGAAAATTCCTAGTTGGAGTAGGAATTCAACAAACCAGAAAAAGATAGGATTTTTATACTAAGAACAAAATCAGAACTAAAAATTGATATGAAACGAGAAGAGAAGTGCAGAAACTAACCTTGTATCAATGGATAAGAAGAAGAAAAGAGTATAGAAGACACCAGAACTGGGATACCAATCCCGTATGCCAAGGAGCCATAATCAGCTCACTGTATGTGGAGAGGAAACATTCCCCACACACACTGCATTAATGTCATATGTCTTCTGTGATACCGGCAACCATTTCTCTATGTTAGTTAATCATTGTTATCTTTTTTATTTTTTAATATTAAAAAATATTAAAAAAAGTGAGACCAACTATACTCCAAAACCCGAACAAAGTGAAGCCCTTTCATTTCTCCTCCTCCATTCATAAATCAGACCGCTGCGTACACATGTTACTCATGGGCAGCAACTGATACAGATAGATCTTCTGCTTCTTATTGTCCCCCTTTCACTTATCCTCCATTCCCTTTGCTTCCTCTCCCGGTTGAGGCCATCCCTCGTTTCAGATCCACTGCTCCTCCCCCAAATCCTTTATTTCCATCAACCTACGGTGAACCATGTTCCTAGGCCTGTACCACGTCCACCTCATCGAGTTTTGCAAGGTACATATCCAGATGAGCATGAATATGGTGATGAATTTGATCCTAATTATCGACCACATGATGACAAGCACAAAGTGAAGCTGGACCTCAAGGAGTACAATGGGAAGCATGATCCTATTGCTTTCCTTGATTGGGTGAATGCTTTGGACGATTACTTCAATTGGTTTCAACTGACGGAAGGACGTAAGATGCAGCTGGCCCGCACTAAGCTCACTGGAGGAGCTAGAGAATGGTGGCGTACTCATGAGGCAAGACTTATACGCCAACGACTGGAACCCACTACATGGGAGGGCATGAAGGGAATCCTTACAGAGAAATATCTTCCCTCATCTTACCGTCAACGCTTGCACGATCAGCTCAACACTCTACGCCAAGGTACTATGACTGTAGAAGAGTACATAAATAAATTCAATGATTTACTTTCCCGTACCGTTGTTAATGAAGATGATGATCAGCTCTTATCCCGTTTCAAATTGGGATTGAGGGGTGATATACGAGACAAGATGGGAGTAGTTACAGTGCATGGCTTAAATGATTGCATTGAAAAGGCTATGGAGACTGAAGACTTGATAAGGGCAGCACCACAGTGATTCAATAATCCGTCCGGTGGTGCAAGAAGGACTTTTAACTCTAACGGACCTAGTGGTACCCCTACCCGAGCTCCACAAGTTACACCAGATAAGGGTAAGACTCCTATGGACGCGGTGAGCACACGATGTTATCATTGTAATAGACTTGGTCATTATGCTAAATTCTGCGCACAGCGTGGCAAAGCCAACTCTATCATTACCGCTATTGAATCCAACCCAGAGATGCATGTTTGTGAACCTCCGTTTGATGATGTGTGGGTCACCAATGCAGCCCTTGAAGGAGAAGACTTGGAAAACACCTACAAAGATGAGTATGACGATGTATCTACGAGGTGAATGTTGTGAACTGAATTTTGGTTTCGAAGTCCAAGGGGAGGATTAGTGTAGAAAACCTAGGACCTGTAACCAGTAACTCTAGAGAGAAGAAAAGAGAAAGAGAAGAAGATGAGGAAGAGGAGAGAACTGTTTTTTATCAGTCTCCCTCATAATGCTTGCATTTATAATTTCAAATTACAATAGAAAGGGGAACTCCTAATCAGATTACGAATTCCTAATCATAATAGGATTCCAAGTTACAATAGGAAAAGAACTAGAACTAACAACTCAAACTGAAACTAAGACTAACAACTCATAGTAGAATTAGGACTTAACATAATTAGAAACTAGGACTCCAACTAGGACTAGGAAAATAGAAGATACACATATCAACCAAATCACTGTTCACGTGAACACGTCACATGAACAGTACTTCAACAATTGGAGACGCCATTGCATCTTCTATACTTTAATGCACAGTGGACCAGCAAAGGCACAAGTAATCGTTGATAGTGGTAATTGTGTAAATGTTGTCTCTCAAGCATTCGTCATAGAAGGACAGCTCAAGCTTGAACCACATCCCCAACCTTACAAAGTATCATTGCTCAACAACAACACATTGGAGGTAAATCAGCATTGCTCAGTGCCTCTTAAAATTTCAGATTAGAGGAAGATGTTTGGTGTGATGTCATCCCAATGGTTTTGACCGACGTACTTCTTGGAAAACCTTGGATTTATGACGTCTTGGTGGGAGGAGCCAAGAATCAAAGCTTCTTTGACTTCAAAGGAAAGCCCCTTGTATTGAATCCACTCAATGTTCCAATGATGAAGCCACGGCTGCGAGCCGCACAAGCACATAGACAACACATATTGAAGTCGATAGCAAAACCACCACAGTCCAAGGAAGCCTGCCCAAACGAAGAATTTGAAGAAAGGAGTGAATGCTGCCAAGTTACAGCAATGTGATCGAAAGTTACTTGCTCTACCCCATTGGGAATTCATGGCTACAGGTGAAGAAATAGGTCTGAATTTGGCCCTAGTGACAAAGGAAGTTGTACCAGTAAACAAGGTACCATTCCCTCCACCTATTAAGAAGTGTTGAGATGGGCTACTTTACCCGATAGGGGTAACTTAGTCCTTATTGTTTTTAGTTATTTTATTAGTTGTTTTATGCTTTATTTCTATTTCTGTTCTTTCCCCTCTATCCGATCTCTATTTTGGGATTCCTAGTTGTAGTAGGAATTCCTAATAGGAATAGGACTGGGGGGGCAATCCTACTTTGATTATGATTTGAGATTAATATAAATAAGGGGCTGGGTGATCGATTAGATCATTCAAGCACTCAATTCCTAAGGCTGTTAACATGGTATCAAAGCCAACTCTGATCTAAGAGCAGCTTTTCAGGTTTTCTGGTTCTTCCCCCTCTCGGTTTCTGTTTTTTTCTTTTTTTCTTTTCTCTCCACCACTCTCGGCCTCTTTCTCTCCATCAGGGCAGCAACTATGAGGTGATCTAATGCAAATTTAGCTGCAGCCCTCAATGTCACCTCATTGAAGATCGAAGAACTGTGGTGTGACCTAAATCTCCCGGCAGGATTTTTTCCATCCTTGGAGATCGAGCTATCCTTTCAACTGAAGTTTGATTTCTGCTTTTTTTGGAGAGTGGTTCCTGCTCTTATTGGTCTACACCAGTCCCTGTTTGAAGACTGCAGAATTGATTCAACTCTGCAATTTTTCTGCAATCAGGTTTTTTCTTCCTAAATTTGTCAAAATTTAGAGCTTTTTATTGGCTCATCAGAAGGAGCTAATTTTTGGAGGATATCTTCCCTACTATTAGAGGGAAACTCGACCTAAGTTTCAGCCCATTCTGATGGTTGGAAATTCTGCAATTTCAAAACCCATCATTCACACTCGATTCAAGGTTTTTGAAGATCTGATTTTTCTGCCTGGCTGAATTATGGGTGACTCAGAGATGACTACTGCTACTTCTGGAGATGGTCATACTAGGAATGACTTTCTTCCCTATGCTGCTGCAATTAAACTTGATGGTACGAACTATTAAATTTGGGCCAGATCATTATCCTTAACCGTAGCTGGTAGGGGACTTCCTGGCCATCTTACTGGCACCACCAAACAGCCTACTGAAGATGGTGCTGCCAGTACTAAATGGGCTGCCAATGATGCTATGATGAGGTCATTTGTTTTGAACTCTATGACCACTGATCTTTCCAGTCAATATCTCCTCCTTGACACTGCTACTCAAATATGGACTGTTGTCAAGGGAATTTATGGTCGATCAGGAAGTGGTGCTCAAGTTTATGAAATCCGGAAGACACTCCAAAATACTACTCAGAAGGAGATGACTGTCACTAAATACTATGCTGCCCTCAAGTGTTTATGGCAGCAATTGGATCACTATGCTCAGTTTCACCCTACTACTACTGCTGACATTATTGCTTATCATTCTTATGTTGATCAGTTTCGAGTCTATGATTTCCTGGCTGGACTCAATGATGACTATGACCCTATTTGGGTGCAAGTCCTTGGTCGGGTTCCTTTCCCCACTTTAGAGGAAACTTTTTTTTATGTTCACAGTGAAGAGACACGAAGGGCTGCCATGATGATTACTCCCAAAGTTGAGAGATCAGCCTTACAGACTGCTAGCTCCACTCCTGTTACTTCTTCTGACAGTGTTGCTGCTACTACTACTACTACCAAAGAGCCTGTTAAGTGTGAGCACTGTCACAAACCTTATCACACTAAGGCTCAGTGGTGGAAATTACATGGGAAGACAGCTGATTTTGAGGCCAAACGTGGTCGTGCCAAATCTAAAAACAAAGCCAATCACACTGAAAGTGTAGCTCCAACTCCCACTGCTGACATCGGTTTCTCCCAGGAAGAACTCCAGGCTCTACGTCGTATGTTGAACTCATCCGCTGCCTCTACTACGTCTGCTACCAATTCAGGTTCTTTCTTTGCCCGTACAGGTATTTCCTTTGCTGGTCATTGTGCATCAGTAGTTTCCACTCCATGGATCATAGACTCCGGTGCTACTGATCACATGACAGGTTCTTCCAGCCTTTTTAATACCTACTCTCCTGCTTCTGGTAAGGATAAAGTCAAAATTGCTGATGGGTCCCTCTCCTCCATCTCAGGGAAAGGATCCATTGGTTGTTCTCCTTCCCTTACCCTGTCCTCTGTGTTGCATATTCCCAAATTTACAACTAACCTTCTTTCCATTAGCAGTATCACTAAATCCCTAAATTGTAAAGTGACTTTTTTTCCCACTCACTGTGTTTTTCAGGAACTGGACTTGAGGAAGACGATTGGATCGGGTAAAGTGCATGGCGGATTGTACCTGCTTGATGGCGAACCTACACCTACCCAGGCTTTACTATCGGCATCTTTCTCTTCTGAATTACATAAATGGCACTCTAGGCTAGGCCATCCCCCTTTAGGTACTTTATCACATTTATTTCCAGCATTAGTTAAAGACTGTAATAAGGAAGACTTATTTTGTGAGCCTTGTGTCTTGGCTAAACAGACACGTTCAACTTATCCTATTTCTAATAAGAGATCCTCTTCCTTATTTCATGTTGTTCATACTGATGTGTGGGGTCCTAGTAGGAAAACTTCCCTGTTTAGACATCCGTGGTATGTCACTTTTATTGACTGCTATTCTCGGTTTACTTGGGTCTACTTTATGCACACAAAAAATGCAGTTTTTTCATGTTTTCAGCACTTTCATCAATTGGTTAAGACCCAATTTAATGTCATTCTTCAAATCTTGAGTGACAATGGGAAAGAGTATATGGAAGGTCAGTTCCAAAAATACCTTGCTGCCCATGGAATCCTTCATCAAACCAGCTGTGTCGACATTCCAGCCCAAAATGGTGTGGCTGAGAGAAAAAACCGCCACCTCTTAGACGTAGCTAGGGCTCTTATGTTTGCTTGCAATGTCCCTTCCCTTTATTGGGGGGATGCTGTCCTTACTACAGCCTATTTAATTAATAGGCTGCCCAGCCGGGTTCTTCTTTCCAAGGCCCCTATTAAGCTATTACTTGGCTCTTCTTCCTTTATAGACCCACCTAAGGTGTTTGGCTGCGTTTGTTATGCCAGGGATACAAGGTCCCCTGGTAAACTTGAACCCCGTAGTCTCCACTACATTTTCTTAGGTTACTCTGCTACATAGAAGGGGTACAAATGTTATTACCCTCCATCACGGAGGACTTTTGTCAGCATGGATGTTGTCTTTCATGAAAGTGTTCCATTTTATATGTCCCCACCTTTTGAGGGGGAGAGTGTTAGTGAAGATGTGCTGACTATTGACTCTCCACCTCCACTTCAGTCTGTTTACCACGAGTCTGAACCAGTTCGGCCCACCCCTAATACTCCCCCTGAGTCAGGGGGAGACTATTTCTATTCAGGGGGAGCAATCTACCCCTGTCCAGACTCCTATCCAAAGGACTATTAGTGAATTTCAGAGGAGGATTGATGACAGTACTGTGAAGACCTATGCAAGGAAACATAAGCAGGTTCAATCAACTGTTGCTCCAATACCCATCCAATTACTGAACCTGGATCCAGAACCTGCCTCTCCACCTGGTAATGTTCCTTCTCCTGAATTACCTATTGCTCTTAGCAAAGGTGTCAGAACTTGCACTCAGCATCCCATATCTCATGTTGTTTCTTATGATTCCCTTTCCCCATCCTTTCGTGTATTTATTTCCTCTCTTTCTTCTGTTCGTATTCCTAACAATTGGCAGGAAGCTCTATCAGATGGAAAGTGGAAGGCAGCCATGATAGAAAAAATGGAAGCCTTGAAGAAAAATAACACATGGGAGCTTGTGGTTCCTCCACCTGGGAAGAAAACCATTGGATGTACATGGGTGTTTGTGGCGAAACAGAAGGTGGATGGCACTACGGACAGGTATAAGGCACGACTCGTGGCCAAGGGGTTCACTCAGACATACGGCATTGATTACCAGGAAACTTTTGCACCTGTTGCAAAGTTAAATACTGTTCGTGTGTTATTATCTTGTGCAGTCAACCTTGGATGGGATTTGCAACAGCTAGATGTAAAAAATGCCTTCCTAAATGGAGCACTAGATGAGGAGGTGTATATGGACATTCCACCAGGGTTCTCTTGTGACAGAAACCAAGGAAAAGTGTGTAGGCTGAAGCGTGCACTTTATGGGCTGAAGCAGTCACCTCGAGCATGGTTTGGCCGATTCCATAAGGCCATGATTTACGTGGGCTATAAGCAGAGTAATGCTGATCACACACTCTTTATAAAGAGGGCTGGTGAAAAATTCACTATTCTTATAGTCTACGTTGATGATATAGTGGTTACTGGCAATGATGGTGATGAGATCAGACGGTTGAAGACCTTCCTTGGACAAGAATTTGAGATTAAAGATCTAAGGAAACTACGATACTTTCTTGGGATTGAAGTGGCCAGATCTTCTAAAGGCATTTTTCTCTCCCAGAGGAAGTATGTCCTAGACTTATTGGCTGAAACCGGGTGGCTAGGCTGTCATCCTTCAGATACTCCTATGGACCCTACTGTTCGCTTCAAGGAGAAAGAGGGTGCGCCTGTTGATAAAGGCCGGTACCAAAGACTTGTAGGGAAGCTGATTTATCTCTCACACACTCGTCCTGACATTGTTGTCGCCGTGAGTACTGTGAGCCAGTTTATGCATGATCCCTACTCTTCTCATATAGAGGTTGTTCTTTGTATCTTGCACTATTTGAAGTCAGCTCCTGGAAAATGAATTCTTCTATCTATGCATGGTCATCTACGGATAGAAGCATACACTGATGCTGATTGGGCTGGTTCTGCAGATCACAAGTCTATTTCTGGGTATTGCTCCTTTGTAGGTGGAAATCTTGTCACATGGTGTAGCAAGAAGCAAAATGTAGTTGCTCGTTCTAGTGCCGAAGCTGAGTTTCGAGCTATGGCACAAGGTATTTGTGAGTTACTCTTGCTTAAAGGTATGCTACAAGATCTTGGTGTTCCTATTCGTCTTCCAATGATGTTGTACTGCGACAACAAGGTTGCCATCAGCATAGCACACAACCCAGTACAGCATGATCGTACCAAGCATGTTGAGGTGGATAGGCATTTCATCAAAGAGAAGTTAGAAGATGGGCTGATTTGTATTCCCTTTGTGACATCTGCTGATCAACTTGCTGATATCTTCACCAAGGGATTGTCCAGGAAATTGTTTCATCCCAATCTAGTCAAGTTGGGCATTATCGACATCTTTGCTCCAACTTGAGGGGGAGTGTTGAGATGGGCTACTTTACCCGATAGGGGTAACTTAGTCCTTATTATTTTTAGTTATTTTATTAGTTGTTTTATGCTTTATTTCTATTTCTGTTCTTTCCCCTCTATCCGATCTCTATTTTGGGATTCCTAGTTGTAGTAGGAATTCCTAATAGGAATAGGACTGGGGGGGCACTCCTACTTTGATTATGATTTGAGATTTTAATATAAATAAAAGGCTGGGTGATCGATTAGATCATTCAAGCACTCAATTCCTAAGGCTGTTAACAAGAAGCTTCTCGAAGACTTTTCAGACCTTGTACCTGAAGAATTACCAGACGAGTTGCCACCGATGCGAGACATCCAGCATGCCATAGATTTTGTGCCGTGATCGGTGTTACCTAATCTGCCCACTTATCGTCTCAGTCCTACCGAGCATGCCGAGCTCAAGAGACAAGAGGAAGACCTTTTACGAAAGGGATATTTCGCCGAGAGTATGGGTCCTTGGGATGTACCAGCCTTGTTGACTCCAAAGAAGGACAGAACATGGAGAATATGCATTGACAGCCGTGCTATCAACAAGATCACGGTCAAATACAGGTTTCCTATTCCTCGCTTAGATGACATGCTAGACATGCAGACAAGAGCTGCTATCTTCTCAAAAATAGATCTCCGAAGTGGATATCATCAAGTACGTATACGGCCCGGTAATGAATGGAAGACAGCATTTAAGACAAAGGATGGCCTTTATGAATGGAAAGTCATGCCATTTAGTCTTGCGAATGCCCCAAGCACTTGCATGAGAATAATGACTCAAGTACTACGACCTTTTATTGGCAAGTTCCTAGTTATCTAATTCGACAACATTTTAATTTACAGCCATGCCCCAGAAGAACACATTGATCATTTAAGGCGTGTAATGAGGTTGCTACGCGATGCAAAGCTGTACATCAATTTGAAGAAGTGTGCATTCATGTTATCCAAGGTAAACTTCCTTGGGTTCTTTATTTCATCAGGTTGAATGTTCACGGATTACCCGTGACCCAAACCCGGATCCATACCCGGATACATTAAAGTGTCCAGGTTCATTATGCACATGTTAGTGTGTTACACATGTGTTTTGGCTGTGATTTTATTTCCTTTATTGTATTAATCTCTGATTATAAATAAAGAGGCTGTGGGGACATTGTTCATAAGCCACATTCAAGCAATTCCACATGGTATAAAAGCGGGAATCCATCCGAGGATCCTGGAGATAAATTTTTTTCGGTTTTTTCTCTCCTCTCTCTTTCTCGCGATTGAGCCCTAGCCCAACCATCACTACCACCACTAGCCACCACCGCCAGCCCCTCTCCCACCTCCCCTCCACCTTTTGCCACCTCCCACCTCTTTCGCCTTCCTTTTTTCCGCCCCCCCACCCTTCGGCCACCACCAGTTTTTTCCACCTCCCCTTCCCTCCCATTTTTCCGCCTCCCTAGACCCTTCCACCCCTTCTTTTTTTTCTCACGGAAGGGTTTCTCCCTTCTGCTTGTTTCCGCCATCCTTTCTTCACCCTTGGTGGTGAGTTAACTCCCACCAAGGAGTGTTTGGGCACTTTATGACTTAAATTCATTTTGCAGATTTCTTTTCTCCCTTCCCAGTGATATTTTTTTTCAAACCAGCAACCATGCTAGGAGATTCCGACATTACCATTGCCTCCTCTGGACACGAAGGCACGACTCAGCGTGATTTCCTTCCGTTCCAGACTAGCTCCATTAAATTGAATGGTAGCAATTATTTGTTCTAGTCTCACTCCTGTCTCTTTGCTATCGGTTCCCGTGGTCTCTCTGGGTATATAACTGGAACGGTAGCCAAACCATCTGAGGCTGGTTCTGCACTTGACAAGTGGGTGACTTCCAATTTTCTTGTCATGTCATACCTTGTCAACTCTAAGGAACAAGAAATCGCCGAGCGTAATCTTCTTGACACGGCTGTGAAGATTTGGAAGACAGCCAAGGATACATACTCTAAGGTTGGCAATGTTGCTGCTCAGTATGAGCTTCGCCAAAAACTTCTTCAGACCAAGCAACTCAAGTTGTCTCTTTCCCAGTATTACTCCAAGTTGTGTACCATGTGGCAACAATTGGATTTTTATGGGACTTTTATTGCTACCTGTGATGCGGATATTACTGTGTTTCAGAAATGGGAAGAGGACTTGCATGTTTTTGATTTTCTTACTGGACTCAATATTGAGTTTGATCAAATCCGGGCTTCCATCCTCAATCGAGACCCTCTCCCCTCTCCGGAACAAGCAGATTCTCTTGTTGCTACTGAAGATGATCATCGGACAGCAATGATTCAGCCTGCTACCCAGGAACGATCTGCTCTTCTCTCTGGACCTCAGTTTAGTACCCATGGGAATTCTGCCCGTAGTACTGGAACTGATCGCCCGAGCAATGATCGGCCTCCGATCAAGTGTGATTACTGTGGCAGTGAGCGTCATACAAAGGACCGTTGTTGGAAGCTTCATGGCCGTCCAGCAAAGACCCGGGGACGTGGTTCCAATCGTTCTTCCCGGGCAAATCAGGCTGTTTCTGATGACCATTTTTCTGATCCAACTAGCCCATTTTCACATGATGAGATGCAGTACCTCTGCACTTTGATGACCAGGCTGGACACTAACGATTAATCCGCTTCTACTACGGCTGCCTCTGCCATTTCCTCGCCCGAGAATTCTGGTTCAGGTATTACTTTTAGTGGTAGTTGCTCCTCAATTGATTCCACCTCCTGGGTGATTAACTCTAGCGCAACTAATCACATGACAGGTTCCCCTTCTAAGTTTTTAACTTATTCTCCTTTACCTGGTAATTCCAAAGTTCGTGTTGCTAACGGTTCCCTTTCCCTTATCTCTGGAAAGGGGACTATGCAATGTTTGCCTTCAATGCATCTTTCCTCTGTCTTGCATGTTCCTCAATTCTCTACTAATCTCTTATCTACTAGTAGTCTTACTAAGGATTTGAAATGCAAAGTCACCTTTTTTCCTTCTCACTGCTTGTTTCAGGACTTGGACACGGGTTGTACGATTGGTAGTAGTAAGGTGGTCGGTGGTCTCTATGTACTTGACGGGTCTTCTTGTACAAATTCTGCTGCTTTGGTTTCACATGGCTCTACTGCTACTTCTGCTCTTGATAAACTTCATAATTGGCATCATCGTCATGGCCATCCCTCTCTTGGGGTTTTAACTACTTTATTTCCATCTTTGATTAAGAGATGTAATCCGAACAATATTAGTTGTGATGCTTGCATATTTGCTAAACAAACTAGAGCAATTTTTCCAATTTCTGATAAAAGAAGCCTAGTTCCTTTTGGCTTGATTCATTCGGATATGTGGGGCCCTGCTCGGTGTGTGTCTACTTCTGGATTTCGTTGGTTCGTTACTTTCATTGACTACTTTAGTCGGACCACATGGGTTTATTTGATGAATCAGAAAAGTGATGTATTTACTTGTTTTCAATTGTTTCATAAAATGGTCGAAACACAATTTGCTGCCCGAGTGATGATTGTGCACACTGACAATGGAAAGGAGTATATGGACGGCCACCTTCGGACCTACTTTGACACTCATGGGATTATACACCAGACCTCATGTGTTGACACACCAGCTCAAAATGGTGTTGCTAAGCGAAAAAACCGCCATCTTTTGGAGGTTGCTCGCTCTCTCATGTTTACCATGAATGTCCCTGCACAGTTTTGGGGAGATGTTGCGCTTGCTGCCTCCTATCTCATTAATTGTCTACCTACTCGGGTCTTGGATGCTCGCCGTCCACTTGAAGTCCTTCTGGGTAATTCCTCCTTTGTTGTACCTCCAAAGGTGTTTGGGTGTGTGGTTTTTGCCCACAACCATCACCACATTGGCAACCTAAATCCTCGCTGTTTTCGATGTGTTTTCTTGGGATATTCTACCACTCAGAAGGGCTATAAGTGCTACCATCCTCCTACACGGCGGATGATTGTTACGATGGACGTTGTTTTTCATGAATCTGAGGTATATTTTTCACCCACTACACCTCTTCAGGGGGAGTCTAGGAGTGAAGATGTGTCTCCTCTCATAGAACCATTGGAGGTTGAGAATCCAACTATTGAAGAACCATCTACAGAATTAGAGCTTCAAGAAGGGATCACTGGGCAGGAACAGGATCAGGGGGAGCTTCAGGAGCAGCCTATTATTCAGGGGGAGACTGAAAAATAACCTTACTACAAAGAAACACTTGCCAGAGGAACATGGCACAAAAAGACTACCACCATTGACCCACCTCCAGCTGTACTACTGGCTCCAAGTTCTACTCAACCTACTCCAAACTCTACTTCTGCTAAGCCTATTTATGATCCTAGTCTTGATTTATCTATTGCTATTAGGAAATCCAAAAAGAGTTGTACTCAACATCCTTTCTCTAGTTTTGTATCTTATGATTCTCTATCTCCTTCCTTTCAAGCATTTGTTTCCTCCCTATCCTCTGTCTCTATTCCTAACTCTTGGCAGGAGGTTATTGCTGAACAGAAGTGGAAAGAAGCAATGAATGAGGAGACGAATGCCCTGGGAAAGAACAAAACCTAGGACTTGACATCTCTTCCACCGGGGAAGAAACCAGTTGGCTGCAAATGGGTCTTTGCCATCAAGCAGAAGGCAGATGGGCCTGTGGAGAGGTACAAGGCCAGATTAGTTGCAAAAGGGTTTACACACCAAATTAGTCGCAAGAGGGTTTACACAAACCCACGGCATTGATTACCAAGAAACATTAGCCCCAGTTGCGAAGATGAATACAGTTAGAGTGATAATCTCATGTGCCGTTAACCAAGGCTAAGAACTTCAGCAACTAGACGTAAAGAATGCCTTCCTCCATGGTGATCTGGAAGAAGAAGTCTACATGGAGATTCCACCTAGGTTTGCTACTTCAAAGACTGAGGGAAAAGTTTGTCATCTAAAGAAAGCATTGTATGGCTTAAAGCAATCACCAAGAGCTTGGTTTGGGAGATTTCACAAAGCTATGGTGTCAAACGGCTACAAGCAAAGTAATGTTGATCACACATTATTTATAAAGAAATTGGGGCAGCATATCATAGGGTTGATTGTCTATGTTGATGACATTGTGATCACTAGAAGTGATACTGAAGAAGTACCTGGGGACTGAATTTGAAGTAAAGGATCTAGGGAAACTTAGATACTTCTTGGGAATTGAGGTTGCCCACTCAGCACGTGACATCTCTCTGTCTCAACGAAAGTATACCGTTGATCTGCTCAGTGAAATGGGAATGCTAGGATGTAAACCTGCAGACACACCACTAGAGCCTAATACTCATCTGAAGAACAAGGAAGGAAATCCAGTTGATAAAGGCAGCTATCAGAGATTAGTTGGTCGGTTGATATACTTCTCTCATACTCGACCTGACATAGCATTTGTCACGAGCTTGGTCAGTCAATATATGCATGACCCTCACTCTTCTCATTTGGAGGCTGCCTACACAATCTTGAGGTACTTGAAGTCTTCACCAGGAAAAGAAATTTTATATTCTCCTCACAGCCATACTCGAGTAGAGTCATATACAGATGTTGACTGGGCTGGTTGCCCTAATGACAGGAGGTCTACATCAGGGTATTGTACCTTTGTTGGAGAAAACTTAGTCACTTGGAGGAGCAAGAAGCAATCTGTTGTTGCTCGATCAAGTGTTGAAGCTGAATTCAGGGCCATGGCACATGCAGTTTGTGAGTTACTATGGTTACAAGGTCTCCTACACGACCTATACCTTCCCACAACTCTTCCCATGCGTCTCTACTGTGACAGCAAATCTGCCATTAGTATAGCACACAACCCAGTCCAGCATGACAGTACCAAACATGTGGAGGTTGATAGGCACTTCATCAAGGAAAAGCTGAAGCAAGGAGTTACATGTGTTCCGTTTGTGCAGTTCAATGATCAACTAGCAAATGTCCTCACTAAAAGTCTTTGTCATAAGTCTTTTTCTTCTGTAATTAGCAAGTTGGGCATGCATGATACATATGCACCAACTTGAGGGGGAGTGTTGAATAATCACGGATTACCCGTGACCCAGACCCGGATCCATACCCGGATACATTAAAGTTTCCAAGTTCATTATGCACATGTTACACATGTGATTTGGCTGTGATTTTATTTCCTTTATTGTATTAATCTCTGATTATAAATAAAGAGTATAAATAAAGAGGATGTGGGTACATTGTTCATAAGCCACATTCAAGCAATTCCACACATCACAAGGAGTTGAGGCTGATCCGGAAAAGGTCAAGTGCATAGTTAATTGGCCTATACCCAAGAGCTTGACGGAAGTACGAAGTTTTCATGGACTTGCTTCATCTATTGGCGTTTCATTAGGAATTTTAGTGCTATTGCAGCCCCTATTACAGAGTGCACAAAAGGGGGGAAAACACCATTCCAATGGGCACCGTCTGCCACCAAAGCCTTCAATTTGCTCAAGGAAAAGATGGCCGAAGTTCCTATTCTTCGTCTTCCCAATTTTGACCTAATATTTGAAGTTGCTACAGATGCATCCCATGTTGGGATTGGAGGGGATTTGATGCAAACGGGACACCCTATTGCTTTCTACAGCGAAAAGATGAATGATGCTAAAAAAAGGTATTCTACTTATGAAATTGAACTCTATGCCGCCATTCAAGTACTCAAGCATGGGCGACCTGACAAAGAGAGCACTTGGATCCATGCAGCTGATTTTCAGCGGCTTCATCCGGATCTCTACGAGCGCTATATGTCATTCCTCCGACGAATGATTTTAAGAGAGGGGGAGCTGATGTAGAAGACAACCCTATGTATGGGCAGAAGTACCACAAGAAGAAGAGTCCAGCCCATTGAATTGGGCCAGTTGCAACCTCTAAATTGAACAGTCAATCTTTGACTAGTCAACCTTTGACCAGTCAACCTTCTTTTTGTTTCTTATTTAAGAAGTTCGGAAGTTTCCTTTTTGTTTCTAAAATTGTAGCTAAGACCTCTACTATATAAAGAGGATCAGTTGTAGTTTCTTGACAGATTTGAATCAGTGAAAATTTTCAAGCTTTGCTTTCTCCTATTCTCTTTGAGAATCAGTTTCAACAACTGAGATAGTTGTGGGTGAGAGACCCAAGAGCTGAGACAGCTCATATCCCCCACCCATTCAATCCCCCAATACTCTGTTTTCTGATTCTTTATTCTACTGCCAAGATCTGAATTGATTAATTGAATTTGTATTGAAGTTTGATTGATCTTTATTGGGGTTAGTTCTATCTTGAACTAGCTTTACTTTACCCCCAAGGTGTTTGGTTGTGTTTGCTTTGCCCGGAATCATCACACTAATGGGAAGTTTGATCCTCGTGGTCTTCGTTGCATATTTCTTGGTTATTCTGCCATGCAAAAGGGGTACAAGTACTACCATCCTCCTTCCCGTCGTATGCTAGTGACAATGGACGTTGTGTTGAAGGAGACAGAGGCCTTTTATTCTGGGGTGGCCCATCTTCAGGGGGGGAGTCTGCTGCTTTACATGAAGATGTGCCACTTGTTGCCCCTATTGAAGCAGGCCATCCCTTGGTTGAGATGGGGAAGACAAATAGTGAGACTCCCATTCAAGGGGAGCCCATATTGTTATGTGTTTTCTCCAGGAAGAATCTTCAAAAAGACAACACCAACGGAGCAAGTTGACACCACTCTAGCACCTCAAGTAGATACCATTCCCACTGCACCATTTCAAGTGTTTCCCTCTGATCCAGTGTCTACATCTTTCCTGGTAATATCTCTTCTTTTCCATCCCATGATGAGATTCTCCCATCTCCTACTCATGATGCATCCCTAGATTTACCTATTGCTGTCCGTAAAGGGACTACGTCTTGCACACAACATCCCATTTCTCACCATGTGTCATACTGTCATATGAATCCTTATCTCCTTCATATCAGTCTTTTATCTCTTCCTTGTTCTTTGTTTCTATTCCTTCGAATTGGCAAGAAGCTTTTGCAGATTCTAGATGGATGGAAGCTATGCTTGAAGAAATGCGCGCTCTTGGGGAAAATGACACATGGAATCTGGTTCCTCTTCCTCCTACTAAAAAACTTGTTGGTTGGCAAGTAGGTGTTTACTGTTTAACAGCATCCTAATGGGACTGTAGATCGGTACAAAGAGCGCTTACTTGCCAAAGGTTTTACCCAAACACATGGCATCGACTACCAAGAGACCTTTGCCCTTGTCGCGAAGATGAACACCATCTGGGTAATAATCTCATGTGCGGGTGAATTTTGGATGGGAAATGCAAAAACTCGACGTCAAGAATGCCTTCCCCCATGGGGAATTACAAGAAGTGTATATGGATATTCCACTAGGGTTCTCTTCTCCACAAACTCATGGGAAAGTATGTAAGTTGAAAATGGCCTTATATGGGCTGAAGAAATCCCCAAGGGCCTTGTTTGGACGATTCCATCGAGCTATGGTGTTAGTAGGCTACAAGCAGAGCAATGCTGATCACACTCTATTTATTAAATGGGTGGGTGATCAACTTACCATCCTAATTGTATATGTTGATGACATCATGGTCACTGGGAATGACCCAGTGATGCAGATTCATCACCAAATAGGGCTTGTTTCATTGGGAATAAGTCTAGGGTCGGATTATATGCATGTTGGGCCTTTGATCCCATGGGTTTCTAATGTAATAGGCCACTTTTATGGGCCTAAAATATGGGTATATAGGTTGCATACGGGATGAGCCCAATACTTAGTTTATTGTTATGTTTTTTAATTGAACTGGTTCATATTGGTTGCATCCAATTGGTTCAATTTAAGTGATCATGTGACTTGGTTAAGTGGTCATGTGACAACTTAAGTGGTCATATGATGTAAGTTGGGCTGAATTAGGACTCTATAAGTCCAGCCATGTTTTGAATCTATTTCCTTTAGTATTCTAGTTTCTTAGTCAGTTTAAGTTACCTAATAGGTTAGGGATAGGTTAGGCCATTCCTTTTTAGTGTCTAAGTCTATTTTTGAGTCTTTTATATAAGTTTGTAAGGGAGGCCAGCATTGAATACGAATTTTGATTAATAAAAATTAGCTTTATGCTTGCTGCCATTGCTGCTGCTCTTTGTGAGTGTATATCCTTGTGGATCTCAAGGTGGATAAGGTGGGTGGACTCCTACGACTCCTTGCATCGTGAAGATCGAGAGGTTCCTTCAAGATATCAGACTGCTGCCATTGTTTCTGCAATACAGTAAGTTTGAACCTGTACTTCGCTTTAAAACCTTCTTCTTCCCAGCCATTATCCTTCCACCAGACCTAATCCACATTCCCCTCCTTCCATCAAAACCTAATCTCCATTAAACCTGCAACTCCTACCTCAACTAGGACTCCCTCATAACTATAGATCTGGCCATCAATTTCGAACCATACTTCCAGCCTATATTCCCCACACCTCTCCCTACACTCGACCTTAAACCCAGCCCTTAGTCTCCACTACAACCCCTCTATTCCCCCACTCCATTAAACCTAAAACCTGCAACTCAATTCTGTCCAGAATTAAAGAATTTTAAAACCTTCCCAAATCCAATTATTTTTATCCCATAATAACCCCCTAGACCTGCATATTAAAGCCATATAAGACCATTTCCCAAATTCCCATCCTAAACCCTAGAATTAACCTAAATCCTAGTGTTATCCATTCGAACCAGTAACCCTTTTTGCGATTGATCCTGTTGTCTGGCTCCTAGTACGTCTCCTACCTATCTAGGACTACATTACCCAGCTGAGATAACAACTTTGAATGCTTACCTGGGCAAGGAATTTGAGATCAAAGACCTCGGGCAGTTACGCTACTTTCTTGGTATTGAGGTAGCTCGATCTATTAAAGGTATATTTCTTTCTCAACGGAAATATATTCTCGATCTTCTTTCAGAGACAGGCATGCTCAATTGTAAGCCTACAGATACCCCTCTTGAAGCTAACTCCCATTTGAAGGCTAAGGAGGGTGACCCAATTGCTAAGAGAAGATATCAACGCGTAGTTGGACGACTCATTTATTTGTCCCATACCCGGCCGGATATTGCTTTTGTCGTAAGTTTGATGAGGCAATACATGCACAACCCTTGTGCCTCTCATATGGAAGCTGTTTTTCGGATTCTTAGGTACCTAAAATCAGCTCTAGGGAAGGGTATTCTTTTTTCACCTCATGATCACATGCGTGTTGAGGCCTTTATTGATGCAAACTAGGCTAGTTCACAAGATGATAGGAGATCAACATCTAGATATTTTACTCTTGTTGGCGACAACCTTGTTACCTTGCACAGTAAAAAGCAAATTGTGGCGGCTCGGTCAAGTGCTGAGGCAGAATTTTTTGTGCCATGGCACATGGTGTTTGTGAGCTCTTATGGCTACAGGGCCTTCTTTGCAATTTGGGTTTCCCTGTTCGTGTTCCCATGATGTTATACTATGACAACAAGTCCGCAATTAGTATTGCTCATAACCCAATTCAGCATGATAACACCAAAAATGTTGAGATTGATGGGTCATTTCATCAAAGAAAAGTTGTTGGGCCTTATCTACACTCCTTTTGTGAAGACCAGTGAGTAGTTAGCAGATGCCCTCACCAAAGGACTTACCAATAAAGTTTTTCATCCCATTTTGTGCAAGTTGAGCATGTGTGATATTTATGCACCAACTTGAGGGGGAGTATTATAATATTAGTATGGTGTGGTTATAGTTTACTATGGTATGAGTGTAACATGGGTACATGGGTAGTATAGTCCTTAATTGTTATTTACTTGTGACCCTACTCTAACCCTACTTCAAACTATTATTAATAAAGGAGGCTAGTGTCATAATAGACACGTCACAATTTCCCAAATCCCAACACTTACTTTATCCTTCCTAGATTTTCCACTCATCCATCTCAACATTCTCATCTCCACTACACTGAGTTTATCTATATGATGCATCTTAACTGCCCAACATTCTGCACCATACATCATAGTCGGTCGTATGACTATCCTACAAAATTTTCCTTTTAAGTTTTAAAGGAATACGCCGATCACACAACACTCCAGACGCACCTCTGCACTTCATCCATCCTATTTAAATTTGAGCCAAGTTTTAGTATAGGTTTGGGTTGGGCCTTATTTTTTGGGATTTATTGTTGTAATAAGCCGACATATAAGGTCCAAAAGTGGAGTTTTAAGGGGATGCATGAAAATTATTATTTTATTAATTGGGTAAGGATTATCTTATCGTAAGTCGTTAGTCTTTGAGTTAATCTAAGGAATTTATTAATTTCATTTCAAGATTTCTAGGAAATCATATTTAAACCGGTGAGTGGAAAGGCTAAAAGGAAAGGAAAAAAATCTCAGCAACTAAACCTGCGTTTACGATCCGAAGATTGAATTTCACCACTAACCGTAATAAAAAATTATAAATAATGTAAGTATGGGTGAAAACGTATAAATATTACATGTCTATAGGTCCCATATGACCCTCACGCCCCCCCTCCCCCAAAAAAAAAAAAAGAAGAAAGAAAAGGAAAGGAAAGGAAAGGGAATGCATATAGCCTAGGTAACTCACTGAACTTATATTAGGTAGAGAAACAGCTGAATTTATGACATCAAATCAAGTACAGAAACAGCTACCATGATGACCAATGAATCCTGAACATAAGAAGCCTAGGATATCACTGATACAATTGACTAATGAGTTGATGGGTTTAAGCATTCTCAGTATGGAGAAAGAGGGGGGAGGGTAGCAATGGTAATACAAGTTGCAAAAACTATGATGTCAAATTTGCTTTCAGGTAAATCAATGAAAAGAAATAACTGTAAATTAAAAGTTCCAATATGTAACTCAAGAGAAAGAAAAAAAAAAAAAAAAGGGAAACTGATATAAAAGACAGCAAGCTCCACTCAGCAGAAAGATCCTATATTATATTATGCAGAAGAATTGATAATTGCTTGGTTAAGAATGAGCCCAATTTTGAGAACTTCAATTAATTATGTAACACAATAATTTGATTCATACACTTTTACATTAAAAAAAAATTAAATAATTAGTCATGACAATTTTCACCATAGGTCCATTAATGACTAAGCTTGAACCAACATTGACCAAAAAAAAATATGCATGTTGGAAGATAGTGTAAGGGGGTGTGAAAGCCAACAAACCTTCTCTCCATTTCCCAGTTTTTCAAGGAAACTAGTAAGTGGCTTTACATATTGGGAAAGACTCGTAATGCTGCTTGCATCAGACGAATGAATTCCAGAACCAGTTAAATCTACTGCATCAACTTTGAATCCACTTTCTTCTAAGAGTGCAATGGTTTTATACCAACACCAAGCACCGAATCCACCACCATGAACAAGGACAAAATGTCTTGTTTCCAGATCATCAAGGTTCAGATTCTGTGAGGATAAAATGATCACTTCAACAATGGCAAATAGTGAAGAATTGGAGGAAAGTTGAATGTTCAGAAAAAAAATGATATTCAGTTTTCTTAAACTGAGGCAGTGGAAGTAAAACAAAGAAAAAAGACACTCCAAGAGTGAGCAATCAGGTGGATCATAGTTAAACAAATATATAAACAAGTAAATGTGGATGAGAGAGAAAATATCTGGAATGCAAAGCAGTCAAATAAGACCATAATCTCCAAGTATCACCCCCTTTACCATCCATAAAGAATTAATAAAATTCCAGTATGATATTGCCAGTTTTCTATAAATGAAGGAACATAACAGAAGAAAGATATGATTAGCATAGAAGGCCTAGAAAGTCGTGAACGTTTTGTTCAGACCCAAGACAATGCCTCAGAGCTAACGACATAGATCTCACACGATGTAACCCCTCCATTATCCCTCCCATGTTTGAATCCCAAAAATCACCGCTCATTTGCTTCAATCTGTTCCCACTTCCATTGAGCATCAGAATCCTGGTGAACAATAAAGACAGTGAGTATGAAAAGATCAGTGGAGTTCTTCTAACACAAAAGATATGGTAGGAACACTGATCCCCCTGATGCAAGTCGTGCGATAAGGAGCAAAGCTTCTGAAATAGAAAGTGAAGCCCTAAGCATTCTTGGATCAAATCCATGGTAACTCTTAGGTTAGCAAGCGCATCAGATATATGTCGGATGAAATGGTACCAAAACGAAACTTTTTCGATCCGACACGAAGAATCGATCCTCACACAATATAGGATATTCAAAACAATATCTCAATATAGGTTTAGGATTTACCTCTTGAGTACCACAAGTGCAGCACCTCAAACGATTCACAGCACTTGAACACTGAACCCGCAAAGGTAGGAATCAATCTCCACTCAACGCTTTGATGAAGAAGAATGCAGCGAAACTCTTCTCTAACTATGGCAATCACCAACTCTTGGAGAATTAAAGAGAAGAAGAAGAAGAGAGAGAGAGAGAACTGCAATTTTGGGAGAAATTCTCTCTCAAAATCTATGAGCTAATAATTGAATTATCTTTTCTCTCCTCCTAAAGACTATATTTAGAGCCAAAACCTAATTCCTTTCCTTATTGGGATTACAAGGGTCAAAGTGATGTGATCCTATTGGGTCGTACACCAAGGTAGCCTACACTGAGTCATACCCAATCGACTAATTACATTAATTGCACATAAGTGCACCTTAGTTTTGGTAATAACCGCTAGACCTGTAGTCGATAGAAAATATTACGTGTAGGTCCCTCCACTTTACAACATCTCACAATGAACTTCGGGGCATGGAATTAAATTACTGTCACTACACTTGTCCATAGAATAACTAGTATAAAGCCTCTTGATCACTGATTGGACCACAAAACAATGCAATAAAACGTTTATAAAATATATTTATTAAATAATAATAATTTTATAACAACTTTTGTAAACACTTTACAAACCACCGAGCTTGGAATTTCTGTCCAATCAAGTTCAAGATTCTCTTTTGAGATATTCTCCCTACACAGGAAATGGATTCCTTATTAAGCGTCACTTTCGTCCACAGGCAGACACAATGAACCTAGCATAGTGATGTATAGCCAATCGTCATCTGTAGGCATCAACCTTTTGTACACTAAAGTACATTGTGCCAGTCTGCAACGATAAAGACCTCTCAGGTAGGGGTACCACACAACTATCTTGAGAACCCATTTGCACTAAACATCTGACAGTAGACCATGCCGGGTTCTCGAATGATCGAGTCCGATACACAACAAAAGTGTACCCGCATCTGTACTTGAAATCTCCATTCCCAAAAACACACAATGCGGCAACCATATAAACGGAGAGCCCAATTCCGTCCCTAGTTGCGAACACTTTGAAGTCATACCTCTGGACACACAATCGCCCATAAAAGTAAATGCAAATTAATTAAAATAAACCATTTATTTGGATTTGATGGACACCATATCCAACAATATACCCATAATCACTGAGCATGACAAGGGTGCTAGTGAGGTCATCCAATGAGTTCAATTAGCCGAAAGCCCAAATGAAGTGGAGACAGGGACAGAGATGTCCACTGCAGATACCCCAAAGACCACTTCAGTAAACTATTGACTCTGAAACTGTACTAACACATAGGGAGTTGAAAATCCTGGAAAATCCCATTCGGTTGCATACTTCATTCAATAAAGGAGAACACAGTTGCATGCAACTAAGAGAACAACAGAACAGAGACAGAAATTCTTTTTTTTTTCCGGGGGGGGAGGAGAGAAGATTGAAGATCAATCAGATTAGTTTCGAAACATAAGTCATAAATTTTCAAAATTTACTAAATGCCTAACCTGCTTGATAAAGGAAGAGAATATCACTTAAATCAAAAGAGAAGTAAAAGCCTTTCTCAATTAGCTTTAATAATATAAATAAAAAAATCACACAGTTCAAAGTTAAGAGTCTTAAACAGTAAAGTAACGAACTGAACCGCAACACAGTCCAAACCTGGTGAACGAGCTGATGTGGCTGAAGAAGAGGGTCTGTGAACGAACGAGCCCTAGAGCTGGAACTCCTCGGCAAAGACTGCTTCTTTGAGCCTGGAACAGGATATCTGAGAGAAGCGGAACGGTCGAATGGAAGCGTACCGTTCTGCTGATGCTGATGAAAGAGTAAAGCCGCAGCGAGAGCTTGTTCTTGAGTGAGAGAGTCTTCACGCTTTTCTTTCTTCGATGATCGGATTCTGTTCCATCTATTGCTGGAGCCTGCTGCAACGGCCGGAGGAGGATTCGAGAAACGTTTCGAAGGTTTCTTCTTCACTTCCTTACGGGAGAAACAGGCAAAGAGATTGCCCATTTCTTCGGCATGAGAGAGATAGAGCAGATAAGAAAACCAGTTAAATACAGAAGTAGAGACGTAGAGTAACGACTAACGAGGAATGTGTATGTCAAGAACTGACTTTAAGGTTCAGACGGAAGTGGAACTTTCTATTTTTTTTTTGGTAAGATGGAACTTTCTATTCGTTAAAAGAACGAAGTGAGTTCTGTAAATGAAGTCGACGATGCAATTTTGTGATGGGTTGAGGGCGATAGGATGAAACTAACATTTTTGTCATATGAGTACGAAACAAGACACGTTTTTTTTTTTTTTTTGGGGTGAAAAATAGATCTATTGATAATCACGGATTACACTCCTGGCTCTACAACATGATTGATAGAAAAATAGGGATCGGAATTGGGCCAAACTGTCCTATCCGTCAGGGATAGGGCCCTCTTAACAAGGGAGTCAGCGACCAAGTTAACATCCCTTGAAACGTACTCATATGCCACGTTATCCAGATAGGTGGCCAAGTGTTTAATGTCCTCCAGTAGAGTCCGTATAGAAAGGGGAGCATTAGCCTGAGGAGTCTGTAGGCACTTAATGATCATCTGGTTGTCACTTTCGACGACTAGGGAGTATGTTGCTTCAGATATAACCTATATGAAACAAGACAAGTTTACCGAAAACTAAAAATGGGATAAAGTTCTCTGCAAAGGGGCATAGGGTATGCCCAAACAACCCCCCCCCCCCCCCCAATGACCCAAACCCTGCCCTATCCTGCCCCATGTATCTAGGTGCAGCAGCTTGCACCTATATGCGGTTTCAGATCGAGAATGTACGCCAAAAAAATAGAGCAAATTACTTAGATCTCCCCAACAACCCAAAAAAAAGAGCAAATTATTCAGACCTCCCCTGACTTTTCTGACAATTTAGGAAACCTTCACTGCCTTTCTAACAACTACTCAGACCTCCCTTACTTTTTAATCTGGACTTCACTAAGGAATTTTTATCACCTCCAATTCGCTGTCGGCTCCAATTCCCTCCAATTCCTCACATAAGAGCAGAAATGACCACCCTACCCCACCTTGGGCAGTGTGTTCGGGCAGGGGATAGGGTGGTCATTTTTGCTCCTATGTGAAGAATTGGAGGGAATTGGAGGTGATAACGATTCGACCCCAGGCCGTTGACGATATTAATAATTAACCTGATGTGACCAAAATGCCCTTATTTACAAAAGACAACAACAATGCACCTTTTCCCTTTTATCTTTCTTCTTCCTCCTCTCCTTCTTCTTTTACCTCCTGCAAACCTTGAACCCAGATGAGATGCAACAGCACTCTCTCCAAAACCCACCTTCTCATCCTTCTCGTTTCGCTTCCACGGCACTCTTTTTCCTCAAAAACCCACCTCCTCTCCATGATTTGTGAAGATTTGGGAGTGCAATTTGATGAGATCATGGGTTTGTTGCCTTAGATTTGTTTTGTAAGTGAATTTAATTCACTCTTTCAACTCAACCCTAACCTGCAAATAGAAAAGATTTATCTTAAAAAAAAAATGGTGCATCCCCAGGAAAGGATTTTTCCTGCAAACCCATCTGGGTTATCAACAATGGAACTAAAACAAGTTCTAAGCTTTTCCGGCCAGAGATGGAACGTTGACCCAAGCTATCGTTGAGAAACGAATCCTCTAATGAGTGCCATAGTCGCGAGTAAGAAGGCACTGAAAATTGTTGGAACCAATACATAATCGAACCCAAGCCTGAGTATAAGTAACCAAAGGAAGAAGAAATCACCACAGAATGACACTGATCTAATTAAGAGTCCAACAACCAGTGACCAAAAAACTGAATTCTGAAGATAAAACACCCACATTTTGGGTTAAATTAATTACTTTCAATCTGAGGGGCAGGTTACCACCAAAATCAGACCAAAGAACCCTCCAAAGGGTTGTAATAAAACACTGGAAGGACAGCTGAATCTGATGGACAGATTCAGATTAATTGCAGAAAGAAAATATGAAGAAAAACACCCAAAAACAAGGTACCGACAGCAGTATGTGTGGCGAAGTCTAAGACAATAAGGGAACCTCTTGCTCGAACAAAGGCTTGCACTGCATAAGCTGAGAAATCTGTTCATCAATTTAAGTGTCTCCATCTGGAAACATGATTTTGTTTGTTCATTTTGCTTTCATTTGTTAGTGATCTAGGATTTGGGTTTAGTTAGGGTTTTCTCTGGTGTTCTGGGAGTGCAATTTGATGAGATTGTGGGTTTGTTGCCCTAGATTTGTTCAGTAAGTGAATCTAATTCGCCCTAGATCGTGTGTTCATTTGAAGTTCTATGCAGTAAAAACTGCTTCAATCATCATACTTTAAGAAGCATTTACTTCTCCCTCTCTTCAAGAAAAAAAAGTGTCAGAGAGAGAGAGATACAGTGAGAGAGAGATTTAATATGTTTCTCAGGTGGAGGAGAGTGGGGATTGCGACCTGCGTGGATGGGGTCGCTGAGGGATGGGAGCAGGTGGAAGAAGAAGAAGAAGAAGAGAAGAAAAAGAAGACGATGAAGAAGCAAGGGAAAGAGTGTAAGGGCAATAGGGTAACTTCCTATGGGTACAAAAGTTATAATTGATAGATTTTTTAGGTTTTTCAAATTTATCGGTTACCAGCGTTAAAAAACTAACGAACTGGGGCTAAGTGAAGCCCAGTTTGAAAAGTAGGGAAAGTTTGAATAGTTATCAAAAGGGCAGGGGAAGTTCCCTGAATTGTCAGAAAGGTCAAGGGAGGTCTAAGTAATTTGCTCAAAAATATATGAAATAAGACAATGACTACATCACTGGCGGATTACCTGATCAAAATCAAAGGACTAAAAACATTATGTTTACATCCTCGGTTAATAGACCGAATCTATTTCAATCAGGTTCAACCTGTTTTCAGTGACTGAAAAATTGTTAGTGATCGATAAACGATCAATGACAGTAATCAACGAACAGTCAGTGACTGACGAACTATGAGTGACCGATAAAAGGTCAGTAACAGTAACCGAACGATCAGTGACTGACGAACTGTGAGTGACCACAGTCAATGATTGACGAACTGTGAGTGACCGATACATGGTCAGCAGGAGAGTTATTGTAATATCCCGCACCTATAATTGTCGATTGTTTAACTTTGAATTTACAGAATGACTGGATTAGGCGGAAGGGGACCGATCCATATATATGATGTTACCAGATCATGGTAAATTTTTAATATATACTATTTTTACATGATTTATTGTGATTATTGGGCATATGTATGATTGTTGGGCCTATATGGACATTTATGTTAATGTATATATGGTCCATGATTCTATTGTATAGACTATGGTCCATGATAGATATATGTATGAATGTAACCTAGGTATAACATTTATGGGTAAGAGATCTCTACTTGGTCGCATGGTCTCTACTCAAGCGTCTAGGCAACACGCCTGAGTATCTACACCCCAGAGGCAGAGGCACCATCTCACGGTGCCCTATGAGAGGGCATAGGAAACACCACCAAGTAGAGATCTTTTTCCCAACATTTATTTATGGTAAAAAGATTTATATGCTTCTCATGTGATTTTTTTTAGGGAAAAAGAACTTTGTCTGGGAGTGTGGCCTACGCTAACACTCCCATGAGTCTATCTCTCTCCTCCCTATTTGAAAAGACAGTTCTATCCCCTTGTTTCAAGGAGTAGAGAGATAGACACATGGGAGTGCTAGCGTAGGCCACACTCCCAGACAGAAAAGTGTTTCCCTTTTTATTTTTATTTTTTGTACTTGCTTTTAAAATATGAGTCCTATACGGGTGATATCTTTTTCAAAATACCTATTAGTGTGGGCTGGAGATTCTTCCCTACATTGGCACCGATGGATACCTCTTCCTTTATTTATGGGAAAAAGATCTCTACTTGGTGGGGTTTCCTACGCCCTCTCACAGGATACCATTAAATGACTACGCTACCCCTTGGGTAGATACCTAGGCGTGCTCCCCCATTAGCCCAAACGCTTGTGTAGAGACCATGTGATCAACTAGAGGTCTCTTGCCCTTTATTTATTTATCTATTGAAAAAAAGAATGATGTCTGGTCGCATGGATCTGCACCCAGACACAAGAGCGCTGTCATTGACCCAGCATAAAATAAAAAATCCCACTCATATTGATACCCATGGGTGTTCTCATTGGCCCCATGCTCTGCAGGGGCACCAACACCATACAGCAATCTCTTGCTCTTTTTATTTATCTATTTTTTTAACTTAAAAATACACAAAATCCACTTTTAGCTTTATGGTCTTCACTACTATTCCTCAACTTCCGTTGCTCTGTGACCCCATCTTAAAAAGGTGGAGGAAACTTTACAGGGTTATGACCTCGTCATCCCAAAGCTCCTCCAATGACTTGTAAGGCCCATTTGGCGAAGTAAACATTTCTCCTGAAAATCCCTTTTTCTGTGGAATCTGGCTTATCTTATCCAGTTCTTCCTGGTAAGTTCCCAATTGAAAATTTGTAGGTTTTCATTCATCCTGTCCCTATTGAAGCTCTTCACAATTGGACTTGCTCCTTGCTGAGATACCCACCTAAGTGAGATCTGTCAAAATAAATAAATCAATCAAAATAATACATTTTTTCAAGAACTATTGAAGCTTCTTCATTCTTTTTAGAACATAATTCCTACGGTGATTTCATACCTGTGCAATGGTTTTCCCTTTAACGATGGCAATATCTTTCAGGATCTGATTCTCCATGACTAGAGACGAACCCCATCTATGTCCATATGCTGCCAGAGGTGACCAGGCGCTGACATGTATCCCTTTTTCATTACAGAAATCCCTCAGCGTCCTTTGCTGCCATGTGGGACTCATTTCCACCTGATTCAGCAGTTCAGTTTCATTAATTAATCACAATATAATTAAGGATAAATTACCCGTCACCCCTTAGTTTTCAAACAAAACTCAGATAGTTTGTCAAATAATATATGATAGAATACCCAATTCAGATCATCTACGGCACAGCTGCCCGTAGCGGCCTGTGCGGCACAGACTGGGCCGTGCACATAATGATGATCTTACCCCTGCTCGGGCAAGGCGTTTGGGTAGGGGTAAGGGGGTCTTTGTGCGCACGACTCAATCTACGCTGCTCAGACCGCTACGGGCAGCGCACCTTAGAGGATCTGGATCCTAGAATACCTGATTCACGGCAGGAGGGATGGTGGCAAATGTCAGAAGTTGGGAGAGCTTTTTGCTTGAGAAGTTGCTCACACCAATAGACTTTGCTAACCCAAAACTGCAGCACTCTTCCATGGCTTCCCATGTCCCTTTCATATCAAAGGGAAGAATTTCATCCTTTTAGAAAAGGATTCTAGCTGGTCCTTGTTTCACCCTTAAAGGCCAGTGCACCAGATAGAGGTCTACATAATCTAGTCTCAGTTTCCTATTAACAGCACAACACAACGAATTCTAGATAATTATTAACTAAATAGATTGTGAGAACGAAATTGATTTATATATTGTAATTCATTCAATGATTGGTAAAGGAAATTACTGGAGTGTTTCCTTGAGTGCTGGAAGGACAAGATCATGGTCTGCATCTGAGCACCATAGCTTCGAAGTAACGAAAATGTCGCCACGGCTATCAATGAGGCCTCGTTCGAGAGCTTGAGCTATGGCTTGCCCGACAAACTCTTTGGTCTTGTAGAGGGAAGCAGTGTCGATGTGCCGGTAACCTAGCTCGATCGCATCGACTAGAGTAGAAGTGATATTTGCAGGGATAGGGGCACATGCTGTTCCCAAGCCTATCAATGGAATTCTATGGCCAGAGTTCAGGGCTACCCTTGGGATCATTTCCTTTTCCATTTATTTGAGTATTGAGAGTCAGTGGAAGAGCCGAAGAGGGGAGCTTTTTCTTTTGTTTGGAGAGAACTACAGAATGGTATGTGATTGTGTTTATAATTGACGCAGATATTAATGAATCAAAGTCAAGGTGGGATGTGTTCTGATCCACTCGTTGTGTATGGCGGTAAGGGTTTTGCATATCGGATATACTGTAAAGTAGTGTAGTCGGAAAACCAGTTTGTTCTGAGTCGGCTCATCTTTCATAAAATCCTGCTGACTCGATGTTCTCAAACCCGGTCAAGGTGAATCATATATATATTTTTTCAAATACATTGAATATGTAAAAATTAGTAAAAAAAAATTAGAGAATACAGAAAAAATATGGGAAAACGGGAAAAAAAAAATCATGGAATAACATATCATTGTATTATGAGTATGTGCCATTGAACAAGAGAAGGGAGTTGATGAGTTGAAGGCTTCTTACTATTTTAGAATACGGATTTACTATTTTATTTTTTTTGATGAAAACAAAAAGAAAGGTGCTTATAGATTTTGATAGAATACATATTGTTTGTCTTGCGCATAGGTCGCAAGGTTAAGAGCAACTTCTAAGCAAAAGTTATCTTTAAACATAGTAAAGGTAATTTCTAAAGATCTATCACTTATATACATTAGATCCTTAATATGTAGCTACAGCCATGGAGACTTAGTAGGGGATGGAAGAGCATAGGCGATCATTTGGTTTGAGCACCAAACCTCCTTGATCTCCAAACCTATATTAGTTGCATGATCTAGACCAGCCTTGATACTGTACAATTCTGGTTCTCAGACCGTAGCAGACAAAATATTCCTGCAGCAAATAACAAAAACCTTCCATCCATCAAAAAAATATACGACCAGTCTGCTAGTCTTACTCCTGGGGTCTGGATTCCTACACACGATAAAATAAGATATTTAAGCTTAGGAATAGAATTCCATGAAACCAATTTGCAAATATTCTCGGGTGGCCTAAATACATCATTGGGCGAAGAGGGAAGGAGGTGTAAATGTAAATCCGCTATCCAGCATGAGACCTTTTGTAACACCCAAATGGCAGTAGGTTTTTCAGAACCAAAGATAACTTTGTTTCTTGCCGACCATATGAAATAGCAAGTAAGAATAAACACCTCAAAAAACTAGGTAGTTGAGGCCTTATGTAACTGTCTTGAATAAAAAATTTTAAAACAAAAGTCGCTCAGGGAATCATAGACCAGAGATTCAGTGCGTAAACCCAGAGGTCCAGCCACCCAAATATGTTTGACCCAATCGCATGGAAGGAAGAGATGCCAGTAAGATTCGATACAATTTCCACAGAAGGCACAAGAAAGGTCGATCTGTATCCATTTGGGAACTGAAGCCTTGACCAAAATTCTTGCATGTATCACAAACCAAAAGAAAATTTTAAATTTGTGATGAATCTTGAGTTTCCAAAAGAAATTCCACCATGAGGAAAAATAATTCTTAGTGGCAGTAGGGGAATAGAGAAGGAAATTAGCAGCTAGTTTAGTACTAAAATTGCCATTCTTGGCCAAAGTGCACCACCATCTATCATCTGAATTATTTAAATTGAAATTAAAAATCATGGGGTGCTGGTTAGTAGGAATTAGAGAACGGAGATAATTAGGAATGAGACCCTCCAATTCGATTTGGGATATGGTGGTCCTTTTGTCTTTGATAGAGAGACTAGATGTGGAATAATTTATTAAGTTTAAAGGAAGGGACGGATTCCACCTATCAGTCCAAAAGAATGTGTTTACACCATTCCCTAATTCCCTAATTACCATCTTTTCAAGATTAAGGGGCTAAGTGTGCAATGCTGTTCTAGATTTGTGAACCTCTTTTGGATCTAGTGGCAGGGTCGAAGAAGGAAGTCTTGGGAAAGTATTTGGCCATAAGAACTCTGTCCCAGAGAGAACTTGGTTCGGTGATCACCCTCTATCCAAGTTTTAATAAAAGAGCCTTGTTGTGGAACTTAGCTTTGCGAAAACCAAGGCCACCATGAGATTTTGGGCGACACATTTTTTCCCACGCAATGAGAGTAGAGTTCTTTTTGTTGTTCTTGTTTCCAAGCCAAAACTTGAGGCAAATTGAATCAAAGTTCTTGCAAATTTGACCAGGTAACAGGAAACAGTTCATAATATAAGCTGGGGTAGAAGCTAATATCGGTTGGATTAATACCCTACGACCTGCATAGGATAATAAATTTGATTTTCAAACGGTGAGCTTCTTTTGCATCTTGGCCACAATTCCACTAAATTCCTTAACTTTGGACCTGCAAGGAAAAAGGTCCCCAAGTACGTAGAATTATTTGTCATTTCTTTAATCCCCATTAGATCAGAAAGAGTCTTCCTGGTTGAAGAAGGCACATTTCTGCTAAAATGGAGACCACTTTTGGAAAGGTTGATTTCCTGTCCCGATAGATCAAAGAATAGATCAAGAATTGCCTTAACAGTTATTAAATCTTCAGAAGATGCCCGACAAAAAATGAAGATATCATCTGCAAATAAAAGATGAGTAATTTCCGGGGCATAAGGAGAGATCTTGACTCCATGAAAAAGATCCAAATCTCTATAAACAAAAATTAGTCGAGATAAGGCCTCCATGGCAACAATTTACTATTTTACTCAACTCAATTTTTAAGTGAACCAACTTTATGGTTTTTTAAACAATGACTAAACTTGCCAAGTTTGTCATGACTTGGGTAAAAATCGAGTCTTTGGACTTGGACGATTTGTGACACAGTCTTGTCATTTTTTATCCTAATCTAGTCTACATGACTCTTGATCAGGTTTTCCAAAATTTTGACTCGACTCGGGCGACTCGCCGTAGTCAAAACCCGGTTTTCCAACAATGTTTTACCCTTTGCACTACGGAAAAAAAGAAAAAGAAAATGAAAAAGAAAGCTGCCTATTTGCGTAGCCCTACACATAAACACATGAACGCACAAAATTATCCCATCCATGTGTATGCACTTGGCTGCGCTCTCATTGGATGATACATTGGTGTTGGGTACATGATCAGAAAATGATCTCTTGCCCAAAAAAAAAAACTTCCTCAACTTGTATTATATTTGTCATTCTCTCTTTTTTTATTAGTATTTTTTCTTTTTTGAGGGAAAAAATAATGAAAGAAGAATAGAAACTATATTTCTCATTCTCATTTCCACAAAATAGGTTCCAATGAATAAGAATTCTGAGTCCGCAATAGAATATGGGAAAGTTTTCTTTCCCCATGATGATGGGTTCACCCACAAATCTATTGTCATCCTTACTCTCCTATATGTTGGAAGTTTGAAATATTCTTCGTTGTTATCTAACATCTATCCAAGAACAATGATGCCCTTTGGTGATGGAATTCCTCTTTTATAGTGGCTTAAGGAAAACTCAGTCCTTGGAATATATTCAATGAACAGCCGCTAACTCGATTGGTTGGAGGCTTTCTTGTTGAAGTGCATGGCCCAAGAAGGTCAAGGCTAGGGTTCAACTCTCATAGTCACATTTGTGCCATTAAATTGCACCCTCATTTGTACTATTAAATGCAATCCTTTCCAAATCGGAAGATCAGAAGATGGAAGATAGATGCTCCCAGAGCACCAAACGGAACCAATATGTTGCAGTTAGAAAACTAACAATTACCTCATCGAAGATATCTGATGAACGACTCCAAAAAAAATCGATGACCATGATTGTCAAGGAAGATGATAGAACCACTATATTTGGAATACAATTCAGTTAAAACACATCGCACACTAGATGGAATCCCAATGTGATCCTACCCCTTTCTTTTAAGTCCAACTCATATGTACAACGTTTGGTTCATGAATTCTTTTCGTGATGGATCCTTATAAGAGATAAGATCTCATATTAGGGTGAAGAAGATTGTTGGGAAAAGAATCCGGTACAGACTACGATTCTGATTCCCACTTGGACAGCCCAGGGGTAATTTGGTAACTATCCCATCAGTTAGTATTAGGGTTTTGCATTATATATAAATATGTTATGAAAAACCCTGGTAAAAACTCTCATAATTATTCAATACAATAGTTGAGGTTTTCCATCTTCTCCTGTCTACTTCTCTACTAGTCTGTGATCAGAGTTTTGACAAAAACTCAATTGATTATAGAGGGGCTTGCATTCAAGGGAACGCAAAGTTGTATATGTGTGTGTGACTCATTTCAAAAGGGCTAAGACTGCATGGAGGCTTTGTGCATGTGAAGTTTCAGGTAATGATCAAAACCCTAAGTTTCGTTATGAGATTGAATGGTTTCTTCCATTGGTTGCAATGATTCAAATTCGCTTCTGTAGAATCGTACTTGCAATTCTAACACCATCTGTGTTCAGCTTGAGGTAACCTAGCCTAGGAGGAGTCCATTTGCGAATCATCCTTGCTTCAATTCTGCTCCATTTACATATATCTCAATGGTCATTTGGATCAGCTTAACAGAGTATTAAGAAGTTATAGTCATTGAGAAAAGCTGTTATGTTTTTTTAGAGGAAGTGAATATTAGCAATGGAACAAATATTTTCATAGTTTAACAAAAGTAAAATTGGAAAGAGAATGCTACCTAGGCGCATGTGGTGTACTGCCCCAGCGCCCAGACACAAGGGCACACGAAATGACCACCGCACCCCCAGGATTTTCTGCTTTTCCATGGGGGTGTGACGGTAAATAAAAAACTTATTTTGAGCTTTATTATTATCTCACTAGTGCTCAAGTTCCACTCTCTGTTGTGTTTTTTGTTTTTTTGGTAAGACATTCTTTGTGACTGTAAACTGAAAGTACAATAGATATCTTACATAGAGGATTAGACCTAAGGATGTCAATGAGTAACCAGTAACCAAGTACCGAATCCGGATCCAAACCAAATTCCTGATTCCAATCCGAATCGAATTTAATATGGTTAAGTCCTGGATCTGAAAATGTCTTTATAATTCGGTTCGGATCGGATCCGGATCTCACCTATCCGACGGATCTATCCGGATCCAGACCGAATGCCCTCCTCAAAAATGAACATAAAATACTAATATTTTATTAGGTTTAAAAGACTCTAATTGACAGTTACGTGGTTAACTTGACCCTCCAATTCTCACTTCTTTCTCTTTAGTCTTTACGGCTTCATCTTCCCTGGGGTAAGCAAACTGCAAATGAAGGAATCGTCACAGACTAAGGGTGTCAATTGATGAGTGGCTTCTTACAAGTTTCTTATGGAGAAGCAAACATTGATTTGTCTTGTGAATATCAAAACCGAACGAGAACCGAATGGCATAACCAAATTTAAATTGAATATAGTAACCATGATGTACTAACCAGATAAGAACCAAATACAAGAACCGGATTGTAACCAGATCCGAACCGGAATCGTCCAGGACAAATAGAGTATTCAATTCTAGAACCGTTTCGGGACTTGGTCTGGATCTTAATCCCACTGCCACTACTTGGAACCGATCTGGATCCGAACCGAATACCCGGTTCCGTACCCAATTGACACCCTTAATTAGACCTCCTCATCCCAAAGTTCCTCCAAGGATTTGTAAGGCCCATTTGGTGAAACAAACATCTCTCCTGGATATCCCCTTTTCTGTGGAATCTGGTTTATCTTATCTAGTTCTTCCTGGGTAAGTTCCCAATCAAAGATTTGGAGATTTTCTTTCATCCTCTCCTCGTTGAAGCTCTTAACAATTGGACTTGCTCCTTGCTGATATGCCCACCTTAGTGAGATCTATCAAACAGATAATGCCGTATTATAAAAATAGAACATTTTTCAAAATAGAATTAAGCCTCAATCCTATTAGAACATATGTATTGGAATAGTCTACTTTAATACCTGTGCGATTGTTTTCCTCTTAGCCTTGGCAATTTCTTTAAGCTACATAAATATTGGAATTTCCAGGCTCATGGTCAAGAAACTCAGGACTGGCCAAACCTAGACTGAGACCTTGAGTTGAAGCCAGTCTAACCTAGGCGGGCCTTATCATATATGCACATAGATAAGGGTCATTGATTAAATATTATAATTTACATTTAATACTCATTAATGATGTAAGGGGAAAAGAATGCTACTTGGTCATGTACTCACGTGTCGCAGCTCCAGAGCCTAGAAACAAAAGCACACGAAAGTACCACACTGCCCCCATGGAAAGGTGGAAATCCCACCGGTTGAGGCTTGCGTGTGTGCTCCCATTGGCCAGCGTGTGCGTACAGGCTCTAGAAGCCCATGCAGTGATCTCTTTCCCATGACTTAATATATTAAATATGCGAACAACTTCTTGCCACCAAAGTGGTGAACTATGAAGTTCTAAACTTTTTTTAATTGCCCTTTATCTTATTCCTAAAATTATTTGATGGAGCATTTACTGCATTGGTTAAAAAAATGATTACAATATTTAATGTAGATTTTATGTAAAATGACAAGACTAACCCTTATTGAAAAAAAGTGTATTATACTAAAATATTTAAAGTTAAAATCTTGTTGTAAGTTGTAATCAACCCATTAAATATATACCTATTTAGGTTAAAATTTATTTTTTCTTTGGTGGGTAAAAACTAACATGAAAATTATAAAACAAGGCCTTATTGAATAAAAAAAATGTATTATACTAGAAAAAAATATTTAAGGTTAAAATCTTGTTGCAAGATGTAATCAACCCATTAAATATATACATATTTAGGTTAAAATTTATTTTTTCTTTACTGAACAAAACACGAACATGAAAATTCTAAAACAGGGCCAAACTTGACAAGCCCTAAGCTTAGCAGATTTGGGCCGGGATGGGCTTGAGCTGAGCTTGGGATCCCAAGTCCAGGCCTGGCTTTTCAAAATCATGACCTAGCCCAGGCTTATACTTCTATCCGGATGATGTAGTAAAAATTAAGGATATTAATCTTTGTTTGTTTTGTACAGAGGATAAACTCATCTGGACTCCTTCTCAAAACGGTGTCTACTCGGTGAAAAGTGCGTACTTTTTGTTAACCAATATTAAAGCACAAGAAGAGTTTCAGAAGGCCATTACTGTATCTAATAGAAGGGTACCAAAATGTGCTTGGAAGTCTATTTGGTCTTGTAGAACACTACCAAACATTCAACGGTTCCTGTGGAGATCTTGTGCATCCGGTCTTGCTTCTGGAGATACGTTGAGACGTCATTGTCGTCTATAGGTAAATCCTGATTGTAGTCGATATGGGTTACCTGAGACTATCTCCCATATTCTTCTTGAATGTGTTTTTGTAGAGGCTGTGTGGTTTGGGCTATAATGTTTCTTCAACAACAACTCCACATATTACCTCTTTATTTAGAATGGAAGTCTTTCACAAATGTTGGGAAGGATCATAAAGACATTGATTCTTATCTGCAACAAATGATCCTTCTCCTCCTCGATCTAGTGGTCCAGCCAATTTTGGATGATATCATATATCTATCTTCTCTCTTTGTTACTTGTAATTTCTCTGAAGTTCCAAGGGAGCAAAATAGTTTTCCCGACTCTCGGGGAGTCCACTCCGTATAACTACGATAGTTTGACCTAATTTCAATCCATAGATTGTGGATTTGTGTTCTTCTAGATCTATGTGTAATACACGTTTATCTTAATATATAAAGTTTTTTTCCTATTCTTACAAAAAAAAAAACAAAAAAAACAAAAAAACAAAACATACCTGGGCAATGCTTTTCCCCTTGGTCACGGCAAGGTCTCCAAGGATTGGACTCTTCATGACTGCAAAGGAACCCCAATGAGCTCCATTTGCTCCCAAAGGTGACCAAGCACTCACATGAATCCCATTTTCATCGCAGAACTTTCTCAACTTTCTCTGCTGCCATGCAGGATTCATTTCGACCTGATTTAACAATTTCATTTGTAGACATCAACATCATCCGATCCCCACAGTTTCTTATTAATTAATTATAATAAAAAAAGCATCTCTTGTAAGAATTTCATACCTGATTCACGGCGGGAGGGATGGTGGCATATGTTAGAAGTTGGGAGAGCTTCTTGCTTGAGAAGTTGCTCACGCCAATGGACTTTGCCAACCCCAATCTGCAGCACACTTCCATGGCTTCCCATGTCCCTTTCATATCAAAGGGAAGAATTTCATCCTTTTGGAAAGGGGTTCCAGTTCCTTGATTAATCCTTAAAGGAAAGTGAACTAGATAGAGATCCACATAATCTAGTCCCAGTTTCCTAATTATAGCACAACAAAACGAATTCTAGATAATTATTAAATAAATAGATTGTGAAAACGAAATTGATTTATATATTGCAGTTCATTCAATGATTGGTAACGGAAATTACTGGAGTGTTTCCTTGAGTGCTGGGAGGACAAGATCATGGTCTGCATCTGAGCACCATAACTTGGAAGTAACGAAAACGTCACTACGGTTATCGATCAGTCCTCGTTCGAGAGCTTGAGCTATGGCTTGCCCGACAAACTCTTCGGTCTTGTATAGGGAAGCAGTGTCGATGTGCCGGTAACCGAGCTCGATCGCATTGATTAGAGTAGAAGTGAGATTTCCAGGGATATGGTCACATGCTGTTCCCAAGCCTATCAATGGCATTCTATAGCCAGAGTTCAGGGCGACCTGAGGGATCATTTCCTTATCCATTTATTAGAGTATTGAGAATCAGTGGAAGAAGGAAGCTTTTTCCTTTGTTTGGAGTATTTGATTGTGTTTATAATTGACGCAGATATTAATGAATCAAAGTCATGGTGGGCTTTATTCTGCTCCACTCGTTTTGCTTACGACTTTTACATGGAAGAAATTTTGCTGCTACACTTATGGCAGGAATGTTCCTGCTACAAGGCTAGCAGCCAAAGAAATGGAATAATTCACTTCCCCTTTGGGTTTATAAATACCTTCCTAAGTTTTAATATTTTTTAAAATACCCTTTAAGATTCCATTTCCTTGGCTGCCAGCCTTGTAGTAGGACAATGCAAAATTTCATCCGTTTTACATGTCTGATACATTACGACGTAAGAGTTTTACATATCTGATACACGAAGGTCCGTGTAGCAGGTAACTCACTTTTTTATTTAACTAGAATGACAAACTGACTAATTGCTCTTAGCATAATAAAAATTCTCTCTCTTTCTCTCTCTTGGGAAAGAGAAGGCCACCCAGTCGTGCAGCGCATGCCGTCCATGCCCCAGACACAGGGGTGTGCGAAATGACCACCACACCCATGGTCAATTCCATCTTTTCATGGTGTGCAGTGGTCATTATGTGCACTCCTGTGTTTGGGCGCAGGGGCGGCATGCGCTCTGTGACCCGATGGCGTTCCTTCTCCCTCTTTCTATATAGAGAAAAGAAAATGAAGGAAAGAATCTAATATTTCTCATTCTCATTTCCACAAAGTAGGTTCCAAGGAATTAGAATCTTTAATCCCATTAGAATATGGGGAAAATTCTCTTTCCCCAAGGTGAGATGGGGCCATCGTTACTTTCCTATATGTTTGTTGAGTCATAATTTGAATCAACCAATCAATGGATGACACGTGAAAGATCGGACCATAGCCAATCCGACCAGTTCGATCAAAGTAAGCTGTGAGGAATGTAAAAGAGCAAACAACAGACATTATCGGTTCGCCGATTAAATGAACCCAAATCGGTCGTCGAGTCGGCTCAGATCGAGCTAGTCAACTCGGGTTGGACTCAGAACTCTAAGTGCCTAAGGCGGTTAACTAACCCAACCACAGGCCTAGCAGGGTCAAGGTCATGGTTTCTTCATGATTTCTAACCCGACGGGTGTCAAGCCCAGAGAGTGACACCTAGGACTACATGGAACCAGAACTACCAGCCATAAACAGATAATTCTCATACCAATCTGGTACTTTGAACCTATAAATAGTAACGCCTTTTCCAGGTAAATGGGACTCTCTAGCTCATTTCAAGCTCTTGGAATTTGAGAGTTTATCTGCTGCAGAGGTCTGACTTAGGCATCAGAGTGTACTAACCAGCTCAAGCCGGCACTCTCTGGTCTTGTGTTGTCTACCTGTGCAGGTCAGCTCGGACTTCATCGCAACAGATTGGCGCAGTCTGTGGAAAACGTTCACGTTGAAGCCACAAACCATGGTCATTGACGGAATGAACGTTTCTCGACCATCGAATAGCCACGCAACCGAAAACTCCTACTGAGGGGGAGTCGGGTAGGTGGAGGGCTGCTCACGCGTCAGGCGACCCGAGCCATGCTCTTACCAACAAGGGCAGAACCCCAAGTGCAGCAACCCTCAGAGACGATGATAGAGAAAAATTTCCCACCCCCACCTCCATTGCCGATTCCGGGGATCCAGGGGGGAGGACCAGGACCTCGATCCGCCATTCCAGGAGTACCATATCTTGACCGAACACACCCGAAATTCAGATCCAAGTTTCCAAAATTGACCTTGGTTGCGTAAGGAAGTGAAATTGAAGCTAAACATGACAAGTTTAGGCTTCTTGGATTTGCATAGGATCAATAGTGAACTGGGGTTGAGTCGACATCGAGTAAGGGATAGGTCGACATCGAGCTACTATCGATGAATAGCTCTTGATATCGATGGAGGCATTTTTGAGTGTTGGTATGAATGGTCTAAATGTTGACGGAAGATAGACATTTTACAAGTACTGTTCGACAGTCATAAAGAGTGGGTCGCTGGCGATGGAAGGTGGGATTGATGTCGACTCGGGGCTCTCTAATGTTGGCCATGGTTTCGGTGTCGACAGGAAGGGTTTAAGCTATTTAGGTTGGTTCTATGCTGGGCTAGGCTGGTTCCAAGGAGGTCTGGGATAGAGCTAGCATTTCCAAGGGATCTTGGAGTGCTCCGGGCTCTAGTTTTGGCTTTGGTTGTGGTTGGGATGATTTGTAGACTAATTCAGGCAATGCACACTTGCACAACATTTGCATATACATCGACTCTATGCCTTGGAGGATACTCATCATCATCACGGGAAGCCTCCGAGGGAAAAGACAAAATGAGGTGTCTACACCACCTATCCAGCATTTTCACATCTTCTTGCCCTTTGGACTCTAATTTTGTTGTGTCTTTTGATAGGTGCATTGATCCTTCTACTGTTTTGAACATTTCAGCTATCCCTAACCGTGACGAAATTAAACATGCAACTTTTTCTATTGGAGCCTTTAAAGCCCTAGGACCTTATGGTTTCCATGTCTGCTTTTACCACAAGTTCTGGAACACCATTGGCTCCAATTTTTCTAATTTTGTTTTGGACTTCTTTTCTTCTCTCTCCCTCCCCCTAGGTCCAATCATACTCATCTGCTTGATTCCTAAAAAGGATGAGGCATCCAGAGTATCTGATTTTAGGCCTATAAGCATGTGAAATGTATCTTATAGATCATTGCCAAGTTACTAGCTAACTGCCTCAAAGGCCTTATTGCCTCTTTTATTTCTCCTTTTCAGGTGGCCTTAGCTCAGGAGATATTCCATTATCTCCAACATAATAAAGGAAAATTAGGAATCGTGGCCATCAAAATTGACATGGCCAAGCCTTATAATAAATTGGAATGGTCATTCATTTGTAATCTATTTCAATTTTTGGGTTTTGCTGAACCTTGACCAACCCTCGTTCACAACCTTACCTCCTCAGCCTCATTTTCAGTTAAAATTTATGGCAGCCTTTTTGGTTACTTCAAAGCCTCTAGGGGATTAGACAAGGGGTGTCCTCTCAGCCCATACCTTATTGTCCTTGCAATGAAAGTCCTTACTCACCTCCTTGCTTCTTATAGAGACTTGGGGATGTTTCAGGGAATTAAAACAGCCCGTAATGCCCCAGAAATAACCCACGTCCTTTTCTTATAGAGGCTTAGGAGTGTATCAAGGAATTAAAACAGCTCGCAAAAGGTGAGAATATCCTCTGCAAGGCCACTAAAGAGGATATTCTCACCATTAAATCTATACTTGATTTATTCTCTAATTTATCTAGCCAGAACATCAACTACTTCAAGAGTGAGATTTTCTTCAGCAAAATGTGGATAGTTTCCAAATAAGAAAGTTATGTTCCCTTATAAGGATCTCTGAGATGTCACAGGATTCCCTGTTTTTTGGGCACCAAACTCTGTCATTCCTGCTCTAAAGTTAAGGATCTTGATTTTATTGTGGAAGAGTTAATAACAAACTATCAACTTGGAAACCAAATTTTATCTCCTATACGGGAAGGAAATTTTTTATTCAATTTGTCTTGGCCTCTATCCCATCATACCTAATGTCTTGTTTTCTCTTTCCCTTGAAGACTTGTAGAGCTCTCGATTCTATTTGTCTTCAATACTGGAATGGTGACTTTAGCCAAAACAGAAAGCTTCATTTGATAGGATGAGATAGAATTTGCTCCCCTACTAAGCATGGGGTTTGAGCCTCCGAAAGGCTTCATCACATAATAAAGCCCTACTTTTAAAACTTGGGTGGCAGCTCCTAACGGAGGACTCTTCGTTATGGGCTCAAATAGTCAAAACAAAATATTTCTCCAACACTTCGGTCTTTGACCCTAAAATGTTGATTAAACGTGGTTCGTGGCCTTGCAACAACATAGTTTCGACCATTCAATTGCTTAACAGATAGTTTTCCTTAAGATTGGTAATGATGGTAAAGCTTGATTCTGGTTGGATCCCAGGATTTTCAATTTGTTTTAATATCCTTCGATGTCATTCTTTATCACTTGTAAGTGATGTCATGTCCCAATCTTATCGGAATAGCAATGTTCTCTCTAATTTTTTACCATCTGCATTTGTAGGAGAAATATTAAAAACTTTTATTTCAGGATGGGAGGATCATTGGTGGTGCTCTTTATTAGAGATGGTCTTTTTTCTACTCGTTTGGCAGTTAAATACATTAAATCGCGTTCTCAATCAAGCCCCATCCTTTCAAAATGGTGGCGGTCTTTTTGGAAATTAAATCTTCATCCAAAATTTAAAATGTTCTTTTGGCGTGTTTTAATGCAAGATTGTCAGTTAAAGCAACCTCTGGAAATAGATATCGGTCAAGCCTACTTGTATTTTATGTGGTTCTTCTGGCGAATCCACCTGGCATCTTTTCTTATCATGTGATTGAACTAAGCATATCTGAGCTACAAGCCCGCTTGGATTGAGAATAGAGTTTCTCTCTGGTCCTACCATGGCTCATCTTTGTGCCTCTTTCCTCTCTTTGAAAGTTCTCGATAAACAATCTTACTTTCAAAGTTTCTTGGTCTATAGCTAAATGGCTCACTAGAGCTCAACATCAATCCCCCCCCCCCAAATCCATTGAACTTGTTATTTCTATATGTACTCCCCCCAATATATTATATGCTTCTAATCCTACTTCCAATTTACCTGTTTTAACTTGCGTAGGGGCATCTAACCCAAACCTAAATCTACCATGTTAGGCTATGGGCATTTTGTTACTTGTACAGTTTGTTTTTACAACTGCAGGATTTCTAACCTCAAAAGATGAGATGGAGGCCCCTTTTTGGCCGTAGAATGCAGTTCCAATTCTCCTTGACCGGTCTATTATGACTGAAGTTTACAAGCTTTAATTTTATGGTGAACACTGACTCTTAACTGCACTTATGTAATATATTTTCCTTCTCTTTATAAAAAAAAAATAAAAAATTTCAATATAATTGTAAAGTTACCAATATGTCTCCATCAAAAGATGTGAGTTTTTGCACATTTTTAAGTACACGTGAAATAGGCACAGTTTTCTGGCAACAAATTGCACAGTAGTATTTGTTTTTTTTTTTGTTTTTTGGGTAGAAGATTGCACAGTAGTATGCTGCAAAAAGGGAAATGAATAAATAAAAAAGTGAAATAATAAAAATCAAATAATTATTGATTTTTATCTTAAAATAACCTTGCCAAATTTTCAAGTGATTTAGATATTTGTAGCTCAAAAACCACCATTGTGATTTTTTGACGGATTGGGAAGGGGTCATGTCTCCTGAAAGGACAAAAAGCATAAAACCTACTTTGAGAGAGACGGCATACTCTCCAATTCACCCATTGTGTATTGCTGGTGTAGTTCGGGGTTGAGATGTCAACACTTGTTAGGCACGACATTCAAGGATGCCGAACTCAAAAAGGTCAAACAAAAAATATTAAGACTCTGCAACTCGGACAGTTGGGTAACTTAAGCTTCTCGGCGTTTCTTCCCTGCATTGATCCATTGTGTTAGCCAACGAGAGTGGGGGAAAACATTAGGTGAAGTTGGTTGGTTAGGTAGTACAGTTGAAGTCGTTAGCATAGCTTGCCTTGACTAGACTGGGGAGGCAGCGTATAGAGCTCTAGCCAGATCGCAACACAAGCCACCGCTCTACACCGAAACAGAGAGGAGCTGCTTATTCTACTTCTACAATTAATTACTAGAGGTTCACTAAGAATCATAATGCTACAGTGTAGCTTTCAACATTCGCTATGTTACACACTACACTGTGATCTACGGCCAACCTGCATTCCATACACACGGAAAAGTCTATTTTCTCTTAAAACGAAAGAAACACTCTTTCTAAAAAATCCACTACCCGGCTGCTCACCCTACTTCAAGGTGTCAGGTCTGCCAAGTGTCAACCTCTCCACCCAAAAATTCCTTTGGGAGGGGGCCATGCGCTAACCACAGTGCTTGCATGGGGGAGGCACGAAATACTAGAAAATCTTCCAGACACATTGATCCCAACAATTACCCGTTGTCATGCACTCATGGCGGCAGCAGTATACGCATGGCAGGCTGCATTGTGCACCTGTGTGCTCAGCTGCTGTCATGCAACAATTGGCTGTGTCAAATGTCCCTGTTCAAGGTTGGTTATCTTTTGAGATGAGTTAGTTGAAAAGATAAGTGGAACTTCGTAAATCAAATGGACATACTATCTCACATCGAATAAAACTATGTAGAATATTAGTCAAGTTCTTACAGATAGAAATATCAATTTCATGTAACATTTCACTAGAAAGAATAGGGGGAATTGTCAAGATGGCTGGTCGAAGTGCTATAAATGAGAAGAGAATTTGTTTTCCAACTGGTGCAAGTACATGTAATGATACAAGAGTTTCTTCCCCAGTTCCCCTGATTTGTCTATTCCCAGATTACAGACACCATTTAACTAACGAATGCTCAACATCCCTTCGAGTGATGGCACTACATAGAAGAACTCCAACCCATTTCCTGGAAAACATAGCCTCAACTAGACTCCCACTTCTCCTTTCTGAGATCAGAGGTACTCTCCATCCAACAAAAATCATGTAACCTTCGCTATAAGCGATCCTATAAAAAAAACAAAAAGAAACATACCTGATGACTTCGTTGAGGATCCACTCATTATCAACACTTCATTCTTCTCCTTGTGGATGACCCCCATTCACTACTCACACTTGATAGACCTGTATATGTGACGGACGAAAAGCAAAGAGGCACGGAAACCCACAGTCCCAAGCATAAGGAAGAAGCCATAACAGATGCAAGCCATGTACCCAAAGAAGAAGGACGTTTGCATGAAACCAGACATATCTGATCGTGCATGGTAGTAGTACAGGCAGTAACCATAGATAAATAAACCAGTTGATCCTCCACAGAGAAAAGACCTGTGAAACCAAAACACAATGATTGGTGTATTGAAGAAAAAGAACTGCAAGTTACAAGGGAAGTTGAGTATGATTCACAAAGTTTACCGGAAAAAAAAATTAAGAACATCCTTCACAGAGACACAGTGGAGGAAAGTAAAGGGCCGTTTCATAAATTATTCAAAAACTGTTTCTGTTCTGGAAAACAGGATAACATTTCTATGGTGCAAACATGTTTTATAAGTCTTTTGTTTTGGAAAACCGCCATCAAATTTTCTGTTTTTGGAAATAGAAAAAGGCCCTTTTTTCAACACAAAAATAAATGTTTTGGATTTTTTTTATTTTATTTTTTTGGACACAGTTTCCTTCCACCCACGGAGAATGAGATCCCATTCATCGAGGGGCATGAAAGGCTAGGAATTAGTATCGGGAGGGTATTTTGGAACATACTGAGAGGAATTTGTGAACCCTAGGATTGTGGGTGAACCGTCCTCTCTCTCTCTCTCTCTCTCTCTGCTATCACAGCCAGCAACGTTCAAGGAGGTTGCATTGCCATTGGTTGTTTGCACTTTGAGAACCAAAGATGGAGGTTCTTGCCCAGAGAATTCAGCATTTTCTGTTTCTCTTCTGTGGGCAGAGAGCTGGGATAGCAAGCAAGTGAAAAAGGAGGGTTTTTCTGAGGGATTAGATGAGTGAGAAGTGGATTTATGAGTTTCTAATTGTAAGTAGAGACTAGAGAGATGGAATTGCTACAGTGGGTTGTTGATTGAATGGTGACTTCACAATCGGGAATAATTGATGAAAGAGTGGAGACTGGACCATCTCTATGGATGGATCAGGAATCAATGACAAGGATCACTTTTGCTTATTCAAATGGTCACTACCATTGGATTTGTCAGCTAGTGTGGGCTGCCTTCAACATCAGCTACTAATATGGCTCATCCCCTGTTCAATAAAATGTTGGACAGATATTGGTGCTTGGAATGCCATTTTAAGCATGCACAAAGTAGAATGTTCAAGGATGTAATCAACAGCCATGACAGCAATTTTAGTGCTACAGTCTCCATTGTCTTCGAGGAAAAACAAAAATTATAAAAATAAAAAGACAAAAAGTGGAGCAAAAAACCTGTTGTAGAAAACAAAACTACAAAAAAAAAGCCTTACCAAACATATTTCTTAATGACACCGAAAATAGAAAAACAAAAACAACTTTTTAATTGTTTTTATTTTTTCAATAAAACACCAAAACCACTATCAAACGGGCCTAAATTGACAGACCAATATCTAACCCTTACCCGGTTAATAAACATGTGGTACTACAGAAATGAAACTAAGTTAAACAAGTTAGAAGAAGAGATGATCGAAGGACATTTATCAGTCCAACCACAAGGACAAGCTTCAAAAACTGAGAGGCAAACCAAATGTAAATTATTCAATTAATAGCAGCTATTTTCTGAGCTGAAGCAAAGTCAGAAATGGCAAGGCAGATCAATGCTTCTAATCATTCAAAACTAACCTGCTCATAACAACTATGTTCAGATTATCAGGGTCTTAGGACCTTCACACTCGAGAATTAATGCTAAAGCAGAATGAACACAGTCAAATTTTAGGGTGTTGAGATTGATAAATAGCAAAAGTCAGACCAAAGAATTGAAAACTTCAGAAATTAACAAATAGAACATTAAGAGGAATCATGCGCGTCACATCGGAGATATCAAATAAGAGTAATCATGCACGACAAAAAACCAAACAGAACCTGTAAGCATTTATGAAGTTCAAAAGCTCCAAAAGAGGAGAGAGGGGGAGGTTATCTATCAAAAAAACAAGGGAGGGGCAATGAAGGCTGAAAAAGGCATCCACTATGATTAGTAGTAAAAGATTAGCAAGGCCTTGGAGACACTGGGCAACAATAAAGACAATTTCCAGCAAGAAGCAAATGAAGAACCAAGTTACCAACCGTTAAGATCAAGCGTATCAGGCTACATGATCACCCTTGCATATGTTAAATTAGCATACACAACCAACCTAATCTTCCATTAAGGAAATGGCTGACTCCTTGTGAGAGAAATTTAACTCAGGTTTCTACCGAATCTATCACTATGAGAGATTTTCTACCACTTGGATAGCTTAAAGAAATACTTGGTGTTCCTTATAGATTAATAGAAAATTCTTAAAAACTCAAAACTACTACCACCTTCAAACACTTTGTCTTATGTCATGTCACCCAGTTTAGCGGAGACTCAAAGATTCAGCTTTCCAGCAACAAAGAGCAGAAAATGAAATCAAACATTATGCTAACTGTAATGATAGAGGCTCATTAATAGGCACTCAACAAGCAAATATCCTAAAAAAAATCTAGTTATTCTATTTTCATATTTCACCAAAATAACATAAACCAATTCAATGGACATGGAATCGAACAGTAAGTGTCAGCAGCCCCAAAGCATAAACTTCATTTGCTGAAGCATACATTACTTGGTTGACCACTTAAACAAAAGTACGCCAAAAGAAAATAATAAATCTACCTAGGAATATGAAAAGACACTTAACTACCTAGAAATATGAAAATAAGCTAGTACTAAGCCTAATCCAGTATGCCTTTCTTATACCCACATTTAAGGCCCATTAAAGTGGCCCATTACAAAGAAAACACATAGAATCAAAAGCCCAATGTATACATAACCCCACCTAAGGCTTATTTCCAATAAAATAAGCCCATTATGTGACTTATTTGCATCACAGGGTTAGACCTAAAATGACTCAGGGAGAAGTGGTGAGGAAAGAAATGCATAGCTTAAGCCTTATAACAAGTATGTCTTTGAATAGAGTTGATTGGAGGGTAATAATTCATGTAGCCGATCCTATTTAGTTGTTGAGTTGATTGTATAGGTTTGCGTACAGAGCATTCCATTCTCGTTTCCCCTTTTTTTTGGGGTGGGTGGGTGGGGGGGTGGCGGGAGGGGATTACATCTACTGAGCTCTATTTATAAAAGAATTGATAAGCTTATTTGCAAAAATATGGCAAAGAAGCTCCCAACAGAGGATTTTCTGAGTATTTAAGAAACACATGATATTGTACCATATATTGAACATATATAACATGACAACTCTTTAACTAAGGATTTAGGTATCAGTATCGTATCGCCCGATATCGGCTGTGACAGATACCGATACAGTCAAAAAGTGGCTTTCTTTTTATTTTTTTAAAAAAAAAGCAAGTCTTTAATCTGGAATCTGCCCAATATGGGCTGCAAAAACCAGCTATGCGTATCGGTTTCTGTACCAGAGGCCAATGATACTGACGCCAATACCGTGAACTAAAACCATGTCTTTAAAAGGCTCGTCAATTGAACCAAGATAGTTTGACTTGATTCATTGTTCCTTTGGAGCAATTTATAACAATTACTGATACTTGCGACTGAGTTAACATTGCAATAGTCTTCTACCAGATAACAAGTCTCCCTTTTCTTGTTTTCCTTTTGGCACTGAATATTGGTCAAGTACTACTACCTTGTAAAGCAGTCATTTCATTTCATTCCCTTTCTTTCTTAAGAAACTTTGATATCTTGTTTTAGTTAAATTTTTAATAGACAACACAGACATGCCAGGACCATTTGATGCAGCATCAAAGGGCCACATCAAGAGAAAGAAGAGGAACAAGCCTCACTCCCATGTGGGGCCCATTGAGTAGTTAGTTAGGGTTGGCCCTTGGCCTCTATACTTAGTTAATTACTTAGTAGTTTACTTAGATTTTCTATACTTAGCTTTATTTTCTGTTTTTTAAATTGAACCGGTTTAAATTGGTTGCATCCAATTGGTTCAATTGGTCTAATTTAATTGAAGTGCTCCTATTGGCTAATAGGTTCTTAAATCCTATTGGCTAGTAGGGAATCTTCTTTTAAATCAGCTGTTTTAAGTTAGAATTCTCCCTTCCACGATTTTAGAAGGGTAGTTTAGGAATCTTTTAAGTTTTTTGTTTTAGATTAGGATTTCCTCCCACGATTTTCGAAGGAGTTTAGAATTGTAATTTGATTCAGCCAAGGAATCATATTCCAAGGCTGAATCGTGGTTGGCCTTTGGCCCTATTATTATATATATGAATAAAAAAAACAGAAGAGAGTTAATATCCCAAATCATTGAAGTGGTTTCTGCTGCCATAGTTGCTGCTGTTGCTCCTAGTGAGTGTTTGCCTTGCGGTTCTATCAAGGAAGAAGGGCAGGTGGATCTCCTGTGACTCCTTGCGCCATGACAGTCAGGAGGATCTCAATTTGAAGGTGGTTCTATCTTTCACTTCTGTCCAAGCTGCTGCCAGTGGATTTCTGCTGCAACTTGTTGAATGTTGGACCTAATCTGGCCGATTCATACTTTCTAAGGTTCTGCTCGAAACAGCTGGACCCCATCTAGATCTCATTTCCGAGATTAATAAACTTGCTTCAGCCTAAGTACACCTGAAATTTGGTCCAAATCTAGGTGTACGTTCTCATAACATACTTGGGTCTAATGACTCGGAAACAGATCCTCTACGGTGCGTTGCCTGTTCTGCGCGTGCTGCGCAGACACAGGGCCACACACAATGATCGCCTTATCCCTGCCTGAGCACCTTGCCCGAGTGGGGGTAAGGCAATCATTGTGTGTGGCCATGTGTCTGTACAGCACGCATAGAACGGGACAACGTGCTGTAGAAGATCTGGATATCCCTAATGACTCTGATACCATGTTGAAATATCTAACCCATAAGTTTTTCAATACAAGATTACTGCAAACATGAAAACAATTATAATACCAGTAACAACGTCCATCTCATAAACGTTGATGATCTGAGGGCCATAATGGAAGGATTGGCCGCTAATGCCGGCGTTAGAGAGGGTTCCGCTGACGGTGAGATACAAATAATCCGTCCATGATTTGGGTGCAACACCATGCTCAAGGGTTGCATTCAATACATCGATCCACAGCTGCTCTCCACCCACATCAACATAAGAAGCTAACTCACACAAATTTCTTCTTCTAGTCCTCTAATCCCTTCCCCCAATAGATCCCCTTTGTTTTATTTTATATTTCTCACATCTGTCCAATATTAATTCTCAGTTATCCATCAGTGAAAGCCATCTCAGACCCTCCCTTTAAATCCCCCATCGATCGATCACCTCTTCTCCATTAAAGCTCCACAAACCCTAAAATTCCCACAGCCTATTCTATCCATCAGAACCAGCCCAAATGGGGTCGAACCTCCCTCCCACTGTCCCCTATACTCGACCTAAAGCCCTGCCCTAAACTCCCATTAGAAACCCTAATTTCAGCCTAAATTCTAAAACCCAAAACCCGAAACCCTAACCCTAAAATTCTGAAATTTCAAATCCTTACCTAAACCTAACCAAACCTAGCTTATTAAACTCCTTAAAACCTGCCTATTATTATCATATAAGAGTTACCCCATTCCCCTAACCATAACCCTAGAATTTCCCTACTTTACATCAAATCTGCCCCCCATCGAGTTAGCCATTCAGCAGGTCCTGGATATTCAGCTCCGAGTGGATCTATCCACCATCTAGGACTACATCACCATTAGTTACTCCCAAACTGTCTAATAGGCAGCAAGTTCCAAAATGAAAAGATATACAAGCTAAAAGCATGGCCATAAAACAAGAAATCCAAAAACTAACCCCAAAAAAAGTAAATACATAAAAAGATAAAGGAAGAAATACAAGCGCTCATCAGTTAAAAATAAAATGCAATGGATCTAACTGGTTGTCTATAAAACATGTGTTCCCTCTACTGCATTCCACCAGCATGCCAATTAGAGCATTGAAGCTACAAATCACTTGTAATGAAGACTGCAGCTTTATCTCAATCTCCATCACATGTGATCATATTTTGGTTTCAAAGTCGAAAGGAATATCTGTTTATTTCAATACCCAACATCATACCAGTTGTAATGAATACTGCAGCTTTATCTCAATCTCCATCACATGTGATCATATTTTGGTTTCAAAGTTAAAAGGAACATCTGTTTATTTCGATACCCAACATCATATTCTTGTTTGAAACTCTAAAGGATTCTCTGTTAGAGGATTGCAGCACCCTATGCTGCATAACAACAAGCATTGCATTGACTTAATTAAAGCCCCTCTTATACCACATCAGATAAAGAAAACAAAAATCCAACACAAGAATAATGTCTTCATCAATCAGATTAGACATGTCGTATCCACATACATTGCTTAAAACAATTATAAACATTAAACAAGCAAATCTAATGCATGTTAGGATGATGAATTAAAAACATGAAATGAATGTTTTATTGGATGGACAAAAGAGTGTGAACTAGGAGATGTATGTTTTAGGGATGATTCTACAAGTCAGCTACAGAGACCAGTAACCAGAGGACAAGAATACTACATACCTCCACCACCACTCATGGTCTTCAGCAGCAAGTTGGAAGTATGTCAATGCCACAGTAATGAAAGCGGTGACAATTAGAAGAATTATGAAAACAATGAACAGGATGCTGTAAATGGTGTAAATCCTGTGACCCCAAACACTGGCAAATATGTAGTAAAGCTCGATGTATATAGCACTGAAAGGTAAGAAACCTGCCATTGCCATCTGAGGAAGAGTTCCCCGGTACCAAGGTAATGGTGGAATTTCTCTGGGATATTTTGTTGTACGGCAAGGAGCTTGGAACTCAGCCTTGCTGTTTTTACCCGCAATCCCACCCAATACAAGCAAAGGTGATGTCACTAACGTCCATATAAGAACTATTACCACAATAGTGCCAAATGGCAGCGCTGCTGTGGCACTGTAAACAATTGCAACAGTGTTAAGGAAGCAGAACGTGAGGAAAAGAGGCCCACAAAAGAGGCATCCAGTCAACAACAGATTCCTCACCTGACAAGAAAAAGGTTGGAGAGCCTGATCAGTATGGCAGATAGAAGGTTTTAATGTTCATAGCTGAAAAAAAAATTCCAGAAATTATCGGTGATGTCATACCCAATTTGTTCCTTCAAGTTGGCAATAGAAAGACGTAGCAGTATATCCAGCAATCCCTGATGTAAGTGCATATATGACAACCAGCGCAGTGAATAGGGCTCCCCGGTTGTATGGATAAAATACCCCAACAAGTGCAAGGAGAAAAATGAAAATGGTTCTGGAAAAACATGAACAGAAACAGATAGTAAAATTAATTAATAACCCCTAAGCATCATCATTTCAAACTAAACAGGTCAAAAAGACACCTACAGAGTAAATAATTGTGAGCCACAACCAAGGGCTGCTGCAAACAAAGACTTATGTTTAGGAAACCGGAACACATCACCATGAATGTACTTCCATCCAGTCTCCTCTTGGTCATCAGCTGATTCTTCATCATGAGCATACCTTTAACAGATAGAAGTTAATTATGTAAATAACGGAACAAGAAACAGCAACCCAGTAATCTACTTATACGAAGATGCATACAGAAGCAGAAATGGCTCGGAAAGATTTCTTACTTCACAAAATCATTCTTGAGTACTCTCATGAGAATGGTCGCAAGAAACCCAGTTAGGAGAAGCACCGTAACACATGAGTTAATAATAGAAAACCAATGGATTTCCAAGTGATGAGGCAGCGCAGAAGACGATGAATATTTATCCATCCTCTTCTCGAAAGGAATTGTGGTTTCCTTCCATTTCACAGAGTACATGAATTCCACTTCAACTTCCTTGTCTTCGGTGAGATCCACCAAGGCATGTGGGTCAGTTCGTACATTAATTTCGATAACACGGTCCTTGTTGTAAGCAATGTCAAAATGAATGTGCTTATAAAGGTAGTACTTATAGTCGCTGGGGTCAGTCTTGCCTTCCTTGTCGACCTTGCCAATGAAACCCCAGATCGGCAAATCATCATAGTACATCTGGAAATAGTAGTCCTTAGTGACCGCATTTCGGAACACAGTAGCCTCTTCCTTCAATAGCTTCTTTCTGCAAACAACTTCAGAGTCTCTGTCAGTAAGGAACTCGAGCTTATAGGGAGCGCTGACCAAACGATCTCCATTTAAGACTTCACCAAGAGCTTCTTTCTTCTCAGTAACATGAGCTGCAATTAAGATCCAGTCAATAACGAAGTTCCACATTGAATAGTCAGGAAACAAGTAAAACTGGAAACGCACCTGGGGAACAGAATGGAAGATCGAAATACCGATACGTTTCGCTGAAATCAGAAGCAGAGACAACAAGATCAGCCATGATAAGTTCGAAGTATAGATTTTTATTTGAACAAAAAAAAAAGAGGAAGAAAAAGAATGCACTCTCCAATGTAAACACCTAACAGATCAAAATCCTCAGAAACTAGATCGAGGACGTCTAAATTGTCAGCCATTCCCCAAATTCGCACAACCCATTATGTTTCTTCAATTTCTATTACCGATAAAGAAATAGACACAAATACAAGAGTCCACCAAGGAATAGTCAAAGCTCAAAAACTGAAGCGAATTCAAAGAAGAATCTAGGTCCATTTCCATCAAAACCCATGCAAGCCATCCAGATCCAAATTCAACACCCTCAAATCTACACCCGAAAAACAAATTCAACCCCCCTTTCATTCCAAAACGAGAAAATAATTCAGACAAATAACGAAACCAAGCCAACCAAAGCATCAAGAACCCTAAAACCAAAAAAAAAAAAAAAAAAAAAAAAAGGAAGAAAACCCAAAAGATCAAGAACCAATCAACACAGACGAACGGGAAACAAAGAACCAATTGATCAAAACGCAAGAGAGAAAAGAAATTGATGAGTCAACTTATCAATTTACCTGGGATTATGAAACGGGCCGACCTTGTTCGCATACAGAGGCACCGGATCTCCGGCCTTGTAACGATGGTTAGAGCCATCCGACCTGACATAGTTTCCATAAGAGAGGATTAGAACTGCAACGACAACAAAGGAAGCCATTAACTTCCTCATTCTTCTTCGTCTTCAACAAGAAGCGAAGACAGAGCGAAAGAACAAACGACAACGAGAGGTAACACAGGATCCAGAGATTTAGTGCTTAAGGGCTTTTGAAGACCCTCTCTAAGAAAAAACATTAATTGTGTACTAATCCACACTGGAGACACTGACAGAGATGGACTGCCAGATGCGCTCGGTGCATGGTCATCGACGCTTCCCCGTTGCATCTTTGGCTTGGGACCCATAATATCGACTTCCAATCTATTATTGATTTAAGAAATACTATCCGTCCGATATTTATCCGTCAGCGGTGCCTACGGGTTATTAACAGTTAGATTGGTATCAAATGGTGCTAATACAGATAAAGTTAGAGTGGTGCACTGTCACCGACATTTTCCCCGATTGTGGAGCTCGTATGGTCAAAAATCGTACCACTCCTCCACCAACATTTTCCTATTGTATGTTGGGACCCATGAAGATTGATACGATCGCATCCATCTATTGAATCGTAGATTCTTTTCACATGGTTAAGATCATCAAATGAGGTACGAAATAGTTTTTTTCTTTTTTTTTTTTAATAGAAATAGTATTTGACCTGATTTATAAAGTTAGATTCATCGTGGGTCCTAATTTTGGTGACGTATTAGTTGAAGGAGTTTGTTTAGGGGTCGTTTTGATTTAGAAATTCGTTCTTCCACATGTGTTTGTGGGGATTGATTCAGCGTGAAGGAAGAGGTAGCTTCCTTTCATTAGGTTCGAGACAGTTTGAAAAATCTGGAATAAAATCGGTGAATCGCTCAACTCGGATTAAAATCTTGGGAGAGAACTCCACCCGGTCACGCAGCGCGCCTTAACACAAGGTACACAATGATCACTGCACCCCTAGAACTCTATAAATGACCATGGGTGTCGATCATTTCACGTGCCCTTGGGCCAAGGCGCAAGGATAGCATGTCTGGCTCGATCGGCTGGTGTTCTTTCTCCCTAAAATCTTCTTGGAACCATTTGTGACCGATCCAATTGATTCTCTTTGATTCTTGCTAGTTATGCTCTATTTTCCTTTGATTCCATTTTATTTGAATCAGAATCAACATTGATCAATTCAATTTAAAATTCTATTTTTTTGAATCATTGGTTCAAGAGCTCAACGAATAAGCCAATGCAATCACATAAACAACATAAGGTTTTATCAAAAACATAAAAATCATAAGAGAGAAAGAACGTTGTCAGGCTATGTAGCATATGTTTGTGTCTCCTTTTGTTTATTTCTCTTCGCCTCCTATGAAATGACATTTTACCCCTATTGTAAAAGGAGAGAGAGACACCAAAAGGTTATAAGTGGCAAAAAAGCGCTGGCATGTGCTACGCTATCGAACAGAAAACTCAATCCCAAACTACCTTTAGAATATGGTTTGGCAACAGTTTTTGTAAACGATTATGCATGCGCACGATCAATATTAAATCAATCAAATTAACATAAATACTTATCCAAAATTATATAAATACCCCTACCTCCACTATTTGGTAGAATCGGTGGGAGAATCTCCACTGTACGAATACCTTCCCCATATGATTTTAAGGGGACGGGATTGAACCGGATCAGACATATCAGCCCATCCACATTGGGAAAATTATTGGCTAACCAAGTGCTTGTCCACTAACCTTGTGGTAAAATTTCTAGCTATTGGTTGTTGAGATTTGGGATCAAGTCACATCCATAATAGATAAATTTTCTATTATCCCACGGTCTAGTTTGGAGTTTTTATTATCTTATGTCCCAATTTGCTTATCAATTACAATTTTAAATGCTTTGAAAATTTTTTATTATTCTAAATTATCCTTAACATATGCTAATAATTAGGACTGTAAATGGATAATCAAAAATCCGAATTCGATCCGCATCCATATCCGTTTAGGGGCATCCGTATTCGATTAGAGATATCTAAAAAAAAATCCGAATACTCCGATAAAAATCCAAATCCAAATACCTAATTATAAAAAATTAAGTAAATAACGATCTTTAGGGTTTTTTTAGGGTTTTTTAAGATTCAACCGGTTCTAGAATATGAGGAAAAGAGAATCATGATCTAAAACTATGGATTGAGAGTGAAATTGTATCCACTAGGGGGAGGAAGGTTTGGGTTACACAAGGCAGAGGTGTAACCGGATGGTCGAAAATCCGAATTCGATCCTCATCCAAGCCTAATCCAATCCGTTTACAGACCTACTAATAATTAATGCTGTCACTATATATTTGTGTATTAACGGAGAGAGGAGAATTTTTTATCTAGGTAGGAGTAAATCTAAGAAGATACTTTTGAAATATTAATAAAAATATATTGGTAATTAATATATTAACAAATTCTCCTTAAAAAGTGAAACTTGTCAAAACTTGACAATCTTATTGTGATAAAGGGGAGCACGATTTTTAAGAAATAATAATAAAATATATTTAGCCAAAAATCATACCCGAATTCATATCAATATATTGCTACGAATATATTGATTTCATGAATTTCGGTGTTTTAATATTGCTTTACTTGCTAGTGAGTGTTGTTTTTTTTTTATTTTTTTATTTTTATTTTTATTTTGTTGGGCATGTAGAGGGGAGGTGTTTGGAACGTGAAGTTGGTGCTGAAAATTATCCTCTTAGGTTCCTTGTCCAGTATAGTTTCCTAGTGCTTCTAATAAGAGGGGGATGGATCCCACCTGGGCAGTGTGTTCGAGTAGGGGATAAGGTGGTCATTTATGCCCCCTATGAGAGGAACCATACTAATTGTACCAGGCAAAGAACATGAGAGTATAAAGATCCGAGTGTTGGTGCATCCTTAGTAATGAATATACACTTTGGGTTAAAGTCCTTAAGGGTAAATATTTCCATCATGTCCCTTTTCTTGAAGCCCCTCTCAATCTTCTTGCTCTTGGGCATGGCATAGTCTGATGAAAGGTTGAGATCTATTCCTAAAAGGATTATGTAGGAAAATAGGAGATTGGACAACTACAAGAATTTACTTGAATGCTTGAATTCAAGCTGGCCTGTTGATAATTTGTATTGTGTCTATTACTTAATTGACACTAGATCTACTTGTAGGAAGACAAAATTGATCAATGACTCTTTTTCTGCATCAAAGGCCCTACCATTCTTAATATCCCACTAGGATGTTTCTCTATAGTTGATTCATGGTTCTGAAATGCTTCCTTGAATGGTTTGTTTTCAGTAAAATCAGCATATCTTTTGGCATTACAGTGTCAAAGACTTATTGATTTTCCAAATTCTGGGTCAATTTGGCTCCTTATATGGAAGCATCTCTAGAAACTTAAGTTACCATCCAAGCTAAAAATCTTTTTGTAGAATTGTCGTTCTAATGCTATTACTGTCACATCCCCATCCCAATAAGGGATAAAATAGTAATAAACACAGGTATGACTAGGACAACACGTGTTATCCTAACAATCACCAGGATCATAAATGCAGTGGCTCGAATCACAGTCAATCTAATATACAAATATCAGAGTGCGGAAAGAGAAATATTACATTTCAAATCATAAACAGTTTGTGGAAGCGTTAACAAATCAAATAGTTACAAGATGTTCATTTGGACTAAGTAATAATAAGTATTGTATCTTTACATGTTTTCCAATGACCATTGTTTGAGTTAAAATAATACCGCAAGCGTACGGGTCAATCGTAGCTACGGGTCGAACATGAGGAGATATACGTCACTCTATTTAACTAACTTAAAAGTAATACAAAGTGAACCCAATTAAAGTGTTAAATTAAACTAATTAAATTAATAAAAATTAATGCATCCTAACTCATAAGCATCTAACAAAATTAAGGGATTAAATTGACGTCCTAACACATGAGCATCTAACCTATTAGACTAACGCAAATTGAAAGGAATAAAAATGCAGCCACACATAATAACCACATAAAAATGAATAAGGGAATAAAAGTGCATCCACAAACCACAACCATATAAAAAAAATAAATAAAAGAAATAGAGGGAGAAGAAGAAGAAGATAGAGAGAGATAGAAGAGAGGGAGAATGAGATTAAGGGTTTAGAGAATGAGATACCTTGATGTGCTTGAATACTTAAATAAACTCACCATGGCTTCCTCTTCTAAATCTCCATGTATTGTCATCAACATAGGAACTTAGACTAGGAAGTTTTAAACTAAAACTATTACAACCATTAAACTAGACTTATGAAATCAAAACTAAGAACTTAAGCCAAAAATAGGAAAAGAAGAGAAAATTTCACTAAGTGAATGAAGTAAAAATTACATTAAAAAACTGAATTAAAATTGAACTAGAAACTAACTAAAAACTTAACTAAAAAACTAACTTCTTACAACCCAAAGGGCAAGGGGTATTTACAGGGGGAAGAGAGGAGAAGAAAGAAGAGGGAAGTGTAGGAGAAATATTCCCTAAGAAAAGAGAATATTCTCTTCTCCTTCCTCTTTTACAATGCCTTGAATCCTAAGAAAAAAGAAAAAAATAGAAAGAAGAAGAAGAGAAGATTGTTTACAACTTTACATAGACCTTCTATTTCTAGAAAAGTAAACTTCCAATTATAACAAGTGCTTCCTTTTCTTTGTAGACATCTTCTCCAAGCAATAAAATCAAAGCATCTTTGACTTTTCAACTTCCATAGGTGAGAGAATATCTTTCAAAATAAATCTATCCCAAATAGAATTCCAGAAGTACCCTTGAGAAGTTGGAGGAGAGAGAGAGTAAGGGTGATGACTAGGATTCCTTTAAGAATAAATAAAATACCCATTCTGTATTTCAGAAAATGTGGAGCATGGGTGCTTATATAGGCCTTAACATTGTGTTCCTTACGAAAAATTACCCAAAATAGACCCAAATTTCGTCCAATTTGGAGTTTGGGAGCCCAAGATATCTCAAGTTGAAGTTGAACTGTCCAAAGCCCTCCAAATGGAATCTTTCGGGTACAGAAAGTATAACTTTTGGTTATTATGTAAAGCCCCTAGAATCCAAACTTTCGATTCACTTTGTCTCCGGCCGACTGTCAATAATTACAAATAAACCCCTATAGACCATTTTCGCGCTTCATTATGGAAACGGCCGTAACTTCTTCGTTTCAACTCGGAATCAAGTGTCGTTTGAACCGTTGCGAAGCTAACTCAATGGGCTACGTATCCAAGTCGTTAACACCTCTAAACAGCTTAAAAATATTTCATTAACATAATTTCCTCCATTTTCACAAGAATTCACCTAAAACCTGAAAAGCACAAGAAAGCACCGAGTAACTCTGTCCAATGTGGTAAAATGTATGCTTTATGCCCTAAAATTTCACACATAAATGTGCTCATCAACCATCGCATAATTACAAAATAAATATAACAAATAAATGAAGCCCAAAAATAAAGCAAAAAAGGAGGAAAGCCTCCTCAAATCAGTATGCCCCATAGGCACAGTCATCGCACGCGCACCCGCCGCTGTGATCCTTTGTCCACGACTCTAGATCCTTAGCACCAATATAATCATAGTCCGAGGAATGAACCTCAAGGTTCGTCACATAATCAACATATGCAGCAACATCTAAAAAGGTGTACACAAAGAGAGGTAAGCTCCACTACGACCAGTGAGGGGATGGGGAGCATACAAACAATAACACATAATTCATGTTACATGTATTAATTACAAATATTGCCCCCTCACAATCAATCTAGGTATCTAGGTACTTGCTACTACAGCAACTCGGGATACACTTTGGGTCACTTACGGTCATCGCCGCAATGTATTCTTAAATGATGCACCTGCTAAGATAAGTCCAAAACATGAAGAATAAAATCAACCATAAGAAACAAAAAGGGTTGGAAAAGGAATGGTCAAGAAAAAGTCAACAAAAACAAGTTTTAGGAGGGTCGAATGCAAGTACGGATGCAGCCAATAGCCTTGCATCCGTGCTTGAGTCCGATCCGACCCGCAGTGCAGGGAACATTGGATGCAAGCCCGGATTCAATCTTGGGCGTGCATCCGATGTGTTTTATAAAAAACGGGGAAACCAGTGACTTAACCCCCTCATTTCAAACGTTCCCTATTTTGGCTCTAAGGCTTGGGGGTGCTCTTGGCTGCGACCGTACGTGGTTCCTTTACTCTCCTTGATGATTTTTGCTCCTCAAACCCAAGATTCAACCTTCTAAACACATCAAGGTAGGTATGATCTTCTCCAATCTCTAAAATTTTTTCCAGATTTCCTTCATTCAAGAACCCTAAAACTGAATCTCTCTATTATTTGAGGTTTTGTTAAAAATTTCATTTCAAATGTGTTTCCATTCTCACAACCTACATAAGATAGGGTTGTTTGCACAACCCAAACACATTTTAGGACTTCCATTTACAAATCTAAGCAAGGGTTTGGGTGAACTAAGCCCAAAATTGAAAAACTTCACTGTTTTGGGGAAAACCGTGGGAGGGGTTCCTACAAGTACATTATTCATAACAGTTTACTCATGATCACTTGTTTGAACACTACTTGTGCCATTAAATCAATCATCCATGAGTTTAGTTAGGGATTTTAGATTACTTGCCCACCTTTGATCGAATTTTACTTTCCTGTTTTGAGGAAAAAAGAGATGGGGCATGTATAAAGCCTGTTTTTTTCCATTGATTACTGGTTAGATAAGTTGTAAATTGTTTCAATCACTTGCTTGATCAACCATTATAGGTTCTACACTCGAATTTGGAAAGATGCCCAACCTAATCTGAAATTTCTACCCATTTATCTCTTGTGGTTTGGGTTGTGTACCTTCCAATGAATCTGCACTTCAGTCTCCCCTAACATTTTTAGGTTGAGAGGAAGCACTTCAAAAGTGCTAAGGTTTCCCCTTTTGTTTTGTTTTGTTTTTTTTTTTTATTCTTTTCTCTCTCCATAGAGGGTACAATGGATTACATAAATAAACTTGAACATTCTCTAAGTTCTCACTGGTTTAAATTACTCATGCTTCCCCAATTACTTGCATCCTCTTGCTTGGCATGTCTTATGTATTTGGTTTGCAAGTGAGAGTGGGATAGATGGTCACCTACTCTCACTAACTTAGCTTCTACATTACTGCTTTTGGGTTTCTAGCAGGAAGTACCACAGTCTTATGGTTTGCCCAATTGCTGTATTTTTTTTTTTTTTTTCTGAAAGGGAAGGGATGACTCATTAGGGCTTGAGAATTATAATCCCAATGTGAGATCTCCTCCCAAGTTTATGCTAATTATATTATTATAGGAATTTAAAAGCTTTCTTCTTCTATTTGTTTCTTGTGTGTAGGTTCTCAATCACCATGCCTTGAAGACAAAGAAATGTTCCTGTTCAGGCCAATGAACCCGTTGCTTTTGATGCTCAGTGGTTCCATTCTGTAGAGGCACAAGACATATTTTGAAACCATTTTCATGGAAGGGAGATTCTTGAGGGTCGGGATATTGCTGTAAATGACCTTGAGGCATACAAGGTGAGTGCTAGGTTTGAAGCATTGGTCGGGATGGAGTGTCATGCTCACACCTGACCCCAAGTACCATTACCCAAAGTTGATTCGCCACTTCTACTCCAACCTAAGGATCGAGCATGAGAACTCACCCCAATGTCGGATCATCAATTATGTAAAAGGGGTGGAGATTTCATTTGACCTCCGACAGTTGGGGGACATTATTGGAGTATCAACGGAAGGGGTTTCGATCTATCATGCCTTGACAGATGACCCTAATGAGTTCCTTGACTCAGAGGAGCGTAGGAAGCTCTTCCTCTACCTTACCAAGGGAGTTCATGGCAAAAAGGTGAAAGAGATTCATTATGGCAAATCCCAGCGGGTTCTCAGCCGACTAGTGCAAACTAATTTGCTGCCCAAGGTAGGGCACAACACGGAACCTCCCATCCTTGTGGCCTATTATGCTTTCTGCCTCCACAAGCCTAAACAAGTGTGCCTACCATACGCCATTCTCCGAACCATGGCACATCCTTTGCTCCATCTCAAGAAGAAGAACGACCTGCCGTACGAACGACTACTCATGACCATTTTCGAGCAATTCCATGTGAATCTAGAGGGTGAGGAGAGGTTCATAACTGGCCAGCAGCTGTTTGATCACCACTCTCTTGGTCGGATGGGTATCAAGTCCGACACCTATAGTGACGGGGAACCTATTCCTCCACTATGTGGCTATGGCATTGGGCTACCACTTCCGCATCGCACAGATGTGGCATCATCCTCTTCTGCACCTCTAATGGTGCAGCCAAGGTCCTCCAAGCCAATCCTAGATCCTCTTCAGTTCCTCAGTCACAGATTTGGGTTTCCAAAACCCTAACTCTCAAAAACTAGAGAACTAGAAGAAGGGAAGAGAAGAAATCACAAGAGAGAGAGGGAGAGCCAAAAACGTGGGAGGGGGGCACTGGCCCAAAACGTGGAGCACTGCCCCCCCCCCTCTGCGTTTTTGGTGTTTATATAAACCTAGGGTTTCTAAAACCATGGATGGGAAAAATCCCTGTGAGAGTCTGACTCTCTCTCTCTCTCTCTCTTTGTTGGCTTTCCTGTTTAATCTAAAAGTGCTTCTAATTGGTGAAGTAGCGGAATCTAATAGTGAATAGTATAATTAATTAAGTATTTTAATTTATGGATAATTACAATTAGCACCACATCCATTAATTAAATAAATAATCAATTATTTTAATAAATTCCAAATAACTCCCTAGATGATAGTTTTTATTATCATGTATAACCCCCCCCACTAATCAACACCATCATTACGGAATCTAGGGCATGTACACTAGTACTGCCAAACCCCATTCCATAGTACATGTCCATACAAGAGTATCAGTGTATCTGATCGGATCCCACAAATCTCGATAAAACATTTTAATTAAATAACTATATATAATCTATTATTTTACCTAAAATAGGTTTTGTAAAAACCATTTTCAAAACGGCATTGGATCCAGATTCCGATCCGACCATTCACAGACAACCTCAATCTTGGTGTTCCCCAATCAGGCAATGGTGACCATGTTTTGTAATTCCTTCACTCACAAAATGTTCGTGCATTCCTAGAACACTGGCTTTGACTCACTTGAGTCTCAATCATTGATGAACCAAAGAATGCGGTCACATTTGCAGTGACAGGGTCCCCTCAGGTACAGGGTCTCGGTGACTCATGTCTATCCCATCCTACATCTGGCAGTAACACAGGAGGGAATCGACAAAGTAGATTCTTCGTCAATACACACATCGAACATGTGTGTACTCGTCTTCGTACCCTAACATCACATGTCTAGGCATACCCAATGCAACAACCATATGATAAGGGTGCCCAGCCCAAACCCTAGCCGTGACTATCATTTTAAGTAATACTTACGGACACATGATGTTCAAAAAGTTTATATTGCATGTGATAATATTAAACCAAAATGTATAAAGGTTCAATACAAAATAAAACCGGACTGAACCGGACCGAACCGGACCGAACAGGGTTTGATGGACACATAAATCCAACACTACAGAGACCGACCTCCTGATTGGAACTTAGAATAGGTCATTTTCAGCCTCATTTGAGTCAGCGCAAAGGCTCTGGCACAACTGCATTATCTTCACTGCGCACATGTGTTACACTGTGTGTAAGTCTTGACTTTTTTCCACCAACAGAAAGGAAATCTAGTTTAATTGTTTATTAGTAAGATCTTGGCTTATAATAGAGAAACCTTACTTTTCATTGAGCAAAATTCTCAAAATTTGAGATTAGGTTGAGCAAATTTAAAAAACAATTGAATAGAAAAAACAAAAGGGTATTAACATACCCTTGGGAGGTTAAGTTGCAAACAGATTGGAGGGGATGTCTGGAAGGTTGAATGGCGGGGATGATTCCCTGCTCATTTGGCGGAGCTTGCTTTAGGTCGAATGCCAATGATGAACTGCAGATAAGCAAGGGTTTGGTTTGGCGGAGCTTACTTCAATGTTCGGGTGCATGGACGTCGAAGGTTGAACAACACTTCAGACGGGTGGGGATGCCTTCACGTCTTCAACTACGGTGGAGCTCAGGTCGTCAGCCATGAGGAGTTGTACAAGCTTAGGGTTTGGGCGATGAGGTGCATGATGCTTTGAACCAGGTTTTTGATGCTCTAAGGTTAATTTGGTAAGTTCACTCTATTCTCAAGGGTAGACTTGCCATTTAAATTTTTATTCCAATCTGACGTCAGCAACTAGCAACAATGGACTAACAGAAGGAGCTGTGAGTAACTGCAGGTTTTGTAAAGTAGGGGTGGTCATGTTGTTTTTGATACCTGTGGGTGATTAGTGTAATTAAGCCTAAGTACAAGCGAGGTTTGAATAATTTACTCTAAATTCTATTCTTTTTTATTGTTTTAATTGGATGATAAATTCTAGTACTTTTTAACGTTTGACAAAAGTTTGGTGGATTGTGGCTCTAATAAGCAAGGTTTTTTTTTTTTTTTTTTTTTTGGTGGTAAGATTCTTTTTGTTGGTGAAGATGTACAAATTTCCCCAAACACCTAAAATAGAATCTAAACCTAATACAAACCCGGTAAAAAACCATAATGAATCAAACCAAAACTAAACCGTGTTTGTTCAGTTATGATTTTGAAAAAGATCTCCTATTTGTTTTCAATTCGTTTAAATTTCCACATATTATATCTGGAACCGAACCAAAAAACCAAAAAAGAAAAACAAATTGACAAACTTAATTTCGTTTGCCCTGTGGTTTTCCATAGGGAAGTTCATATTTTGAGATGGATCTAGATCCTCTACGGCGTGCTGCCTATAGCGGCTTGAGTGGTGCAGATTGAGCCGCGCACGCAAAGAATACCTTACCTCTGCCCAAACACCTTAATCGAACGGGGGTAAGGCAGTCATTGCATGCACGGCCCAGTATGCACCGCACAAGCCGCTATGGACAGCTGCGTAGACGATCTGAATTATTTTGAGACACCTTCTTTAAGTCATCAATTGTAATGACAAGATTTATGCAACTAGAGTTTTGGCTCGCGATGGTTAAGATGTAAGAAATTCTTCTCATCGGTTATTCTAATTTCGCAAAAGTTAGAGGATTTTAAAAATGGCCTTTGTTAATGAGAATATCAAAGAGTAAAAAATCATAGCAAAGGATCGAAGAATCAAAGCAGAATGCCTTCGAAACGAAATTAATTAAGTCGTTTTCTCGACCTTCGGCAAGAATTTTTTCATGACACCATCCGCAGTGACCATGCCAAAACTGGGAAGTTTTGAAGAATACGATGTGATGCATAATTCCAAGATTGTTGTCCACAGCGTGGTTTGGTCGTTCCTCACATTCATCCAAAGAATGGTTAGGGTGTCAATTCCAGGCCGGCCGATTGACCGACTGCCGCCTTAAGCAGTCTGGTCGACTCGACGATTACTAAACATGTCGGGCTTAACCCGACACGTTTAGTAATCGGGCGGTCCTGGTGTGGGGTCCTAGCCCGTAGGGCGCCCGATCGGACCGATCTATTCTAGGCCCGACCTAGACCGACCGATTACAGCCCGACCCTTTAACTTATAAACTTCCCCTCCCCTTCCCTCCAAATTTCCTGTTTTTGTTTGTTTCTTTGTTAGTCTTTGACATTTAATTTTTAGTTTTTAGATCTTACTTTGTTAGATGTGCAACTATTTGGTGTTATGTTGCAATTTTTTCCCCCTCTTATATTGTTAGATGTGCCTTCTATTTGGTGTTGTGCTGCTATTTTTTTCCGCTCTACTTATTTATTTAGATGTGCTTCTATTTGGTGTTGTGCTACTATTTTAGTTGGAATAAGTTTTATTTGACTTTGAGTTGAGGTGTACCGTGACTGCCCAACGGTGTGATGGTTTGAACTTAAAATTCTGGTTGCATGTCAATTAGTAAACCCACACCATTTAGAGTTAAACGGCTCATTAGCCCGTTTTGGGCCAGGTTTAGGCCCGTTTAGCCCGAATAAGGCTGCCCCGATTAAAGACCGAACACCGACCGACCGAAATGAAACCGTACCATGCCAGCCCAATGCAAGCCCGAATGCCTAAATGGTCGAACACAGTGCAACCTACAAAATTGGTGAGGCCCGGCTAGGCGCCTAGGCCCGACCGAGACCGACCGGTTGACACCCCTAGCAATGGTTACTGGAATAGGTGGAGACTCGTCAACAACGGTCACTGGAATCGGTGGAGACTCGGGGATAGACACGAGCGTCAATGAGACCTTGCAGATGGGCGATGCCAGCAATGTTGGTGGGGGAACTTGTGTGGCTACAGAGGAAGGAGCTTGTGCATCAAGCCTGGCTTCGGCAGTCCAGGCTATGCTGGTGAGTGAAGATGACCATGGCGCCAGCTTTGAAGTGTGAAGTTGATCATTTTTGTTATCTGTCAAGTCTTCACTAGTGTTGCTCTCTAGTCTCTTAACTGATCGTTTGCTTTACAACTGCATACAAGTTTAGCTTTTCCCTCTCCTTTTGCTTTGTTGGGTTGTTACACCCGTTTTGCTTGGGGCCATTGGTGTATGAAAGAAGGAAATTACCGAAATACTACTACTCTACTGTCACACATGCATCGTATACACCAATGATCATTGGATTGGAATCCTCTACTCTCAGCTCCTTTTTTCAATTCAAGTCTTATAATCCAAGTGCAACACTGCAATGTGGACTTAATCAGTGAGGACACGATAGGCTGCAGATATGCGAGATAGTAGATCGTAAAGCTGCCGTGTATTTTTTTTTTCTTCTTTTTGTGAATAAATTTCTTTCCCCTTTGGCCTCCCCTAAAAAAGCATAATTTTTCTTCTCTCAGGTTCCCTGCCCGGTCAGGTGTGTAGGTTCCTCTCATAGGGGGCGAAAATGACGACCTCAGCCCACCCAGGCAGTATGTTCGGGCAGGGGGTGAGGTCATCATTTCCGCCCCCCCTATGAGAGGAACCTACGCACCTGACTGGGTAGGCCGTAGGCCTACTTCTGCCGATCCCCCCCCCCTGTATCTTTGAATTTTCTTTTTTCAATATGTTTAGATGTTTTAGCGGGTTATTACCCATACGGCCATACCTAGAGAGAGAGAGAGAGAGAGGTGTGAGATCGGTGAAGTGGTTAGTCAAAGTGGTGTAAGATTGAGAAACATATAGAAAAGAAAATTTTCTTCCCAATTCTACATAAAGTTGTGTAAGATTGAGAAACATTTAGAAAAGAACTCTCTTCCCCGTGGGACGTGGCCATAGGTTTTTGGCCAAAAAAATTGTATTCTTGCTTTCTTCTTCGTCTTTTTTTTTGGGTAAAGTACACGCACCCCCCTATAATGCACCCAATATCCCTCGTACCCCCCTAAGCTTCTGATAAGTCCATGTACCACCCCTCAATATTCCACGTACCACCCCTGCTTTACCCCCTAATGCCATTTAAGTCCACATCAGGTATTAAATGCTATAAAATGACCAAACTACCCTTTCTTCTATCTTTTCTAAAATTTGAAAAGACCTAATTGCCTTGACCTATTTGCTAAAATTTAAAAAGACTAAAATGACCTCATCTTCCCTAAATCATCATTTTCTTTTACATACCCACCACCACCACCGCCGCCACTATTCTTATATTCTCGCGGATCGAGTTCATCAGTGGGCAAATGGGGTTACAATCATGGTTTCAAAAATCGGATCGGAGTCAAGGGAATTGACCTGCCCAATTCGATTAATGTTATTCTTGCAATCTATTTTGGAATAGATCACGAATGATCTTTGATATTCACTTTTGGAGAAAATCAATGAAATTTATCTCTTTTAACAAAGTATTGTGAGTAGATCTGTTACGAATTAATCAATTAAGAGAAGGGGAAATTAATTTCTTGATCGTACTATTAACCTTGTTTGTCAATTATAATTTGCAGGAGAGGCGCAACACCAAGACCCCTATGGAACGCAGCTTCTCAAATTCTAATGGCGGTTGGGTACGTGGTAATGGCCATGGGTTTGCCAGGATCACTCTACATTGGTTCCAGCGTGGTTGGTCTCTGCTACGGGGTTCGTGTTGCTGTCACAGTTCTGACAGGTTCCGATCTGTTTGGCTTGAAATACTGTCTCATCTACAACATCCTTATCCTCAACCTACCACTTGGTTCTTTCCTCTTCTCCGGTGTACTTGCTGGCTTCTAGTATGATGCAGAGGCAACCCTTACCCCCTCCGGCGCCACCACCTGCGTTTGTGCCCATTGCTACAGGCTGGTGTTCGTGATCATGGCTATTGCATGTATTGTTAGGTTTGGATTGGACGTTCTACTGTCCATTAGAACAAAGACTCCGTATTAAAAGATAAACGGGACCAAGAACACTACTTTAAAGAAATCAATCTTGGTGGAGGAAGTAGAGGAGGGGAGGAGAGACAGTGAGGTGGGGCTTCACGGTGGGATGGTGAGGGTGTTAATGGTGGGGGGTGGTGGTGGTGGGTATGTAAAAGAAGATGATGATTTGGGGAAGATGAGGGCATTTTGGTCTTTTTAAATTTTAGCAACTAGGTCAGGGCAATTAGGTCTTTTCAAAATTTAGAAAAGATAGAAGAAAGGGTAGTTTGGTCATCTTTTAGCATTTAATACCTGGTGTGGATTTAAATGGCATTAGGGGGGTAAAGCAGGGGTGGTATGTGGAATATTGAGGGGTGGTACGTGGACTTATCAGAAGCTTAGGGGGGTACGAGGAATATTGGGTGCATTATAGGGGGGTACGTGTACTTTACCCATTTTTTTTTTTTGGTTTTTTAGTGGTGTGAAGATCTTAGACTAGATGTGGCATAAAAGATCTTGAACTCAAACCTTGTGAGTCATGAGGGCTAAGCTCTACTGCATTAGCCGCAAGCTAGCGCAACTGTCTCCTTGTTCTTTTTATTAGAATCGTAGGTTTGGGGGGATCTTTATCCCCTTCAATTCTCTGCCCGGCCTAGTTCCCCACTACTTGCAACCAAATTCAACAAAATGAGGAAAAATGTAAAAGATGCGAAATGCAAAGTGTCTTCTGGCTTGCCTCTCTCTTGTCGGATAGAGTAACGACTATGGAAATAAGTTTGGATTACTTAGACTTTGGACAGAGTAACGGTTATAAAAATGACTTTTTCTACTTGGATTTTAGGCAGAGTAACGACGTCATATAGGATTATTAAGGTTTATCAAAAGAGGTTTTGATGGGAAAAAGTGGGGAAAACGGGGGTATAAAAGGGTGAAATGACAGATTTAGGCCTACTCGAGGTGCGGACAGAGTGTCGAGGTACAAATATCGAATAGTGGGGACGTGACAAAACATCAAGGGAGAGTTAAAAGAGGGCACTCACACTTCAGAGGGGCACAAAAAACAGAGCAAAAGGCTCAAATCCCAAAGTTGGGGCCTCTTTGAAATGAGGAGGGGATCCTCTATTTAAAGAGGCTCCTGGATTTTCGCAACGTTGATGTTCGTTCGTGTTTAGTTGTCGTCATTGCAAGGATAGGGTGATAATTTTCAACGTTTATACATACGCAACCCTTAAGAATTTTAAATTTTTTTAAAGATTTACAAGACATTATACACAAATATGATAAAACTAGATTCCCCTTTATTATTATTATTATTATTTTAGTATCAAATTGATGTATGCATAAGTATTAGATTTATAGTTTTACCAACAAAAAATAACACATATTTACAATTCTTTCAAAAAATTTGGGTGTTTTTTGTTGATTTTTTTTTGGACAAAATTTTCCTCCACCCTGGTGAACATTCAACCACCATCTTTGGGTTCACTGACTCTTATTAGTTTAAGTATTTTTTCCAAAATACCCTCCTCATACTACCCCCAACACCCCTTAGTGATTGGATTCCCATTCACCATGGCTAAATGAAAACTCATCCAATTTTTTTTATATTTTTGGACTCCACAACAATGGCTTCAGCGTCCTCTCTATTGATTTGTGGATTAAGTATCCAGAACTAGTCTCCCTCAATAACATGACTGTGTTCGCTCTCGAAGACAAATCGATCTTTTCTAGAGGACACGCTTACGTTAGCAGTGTAAGGTTCCACATCGTGCCAGACCGGTTGTTGATGGGAGTGGATCTGACGAAGTTGCCGGTGAGGACGGTTTTACTGACTTTGGAGAGTGGTTAGACGCTAGTGGTAACGACAGTAGGTGCAGAAAGAGCTTCGTCAATGAGGATCAACTACGTGCGTGTGAGGAATACTGATGTGATGCACAATTCCAAGATTGTTGTCCACAGCGTGGTTTGGGCATTCCCTCACATTCATTCAGCAACGGTCACTGGAATCGGTGGAGACTCGGGGATAGACACGAGTGTCAGTGAGACCTTGCAGATGGGCAACGCCAACAATGTTGGTGGGGGAACTTGTGTGGCTACGGAGGAAGGAGGTTGTGCTTCAAGCCTGGCTTCGAGCAGTCCAGGCTACGCTGGTGAGTGAAGATGACCATGGCACCAGCTTTGAAGTGCAAAGTTGATCATTTTTGTTATCTATCAGTCTTCACTAGAGCTACTCTCTAGTCTCTTAACTGATCGTTTGCTTTACAACTGCATACACGTTTAGCTTTTCCCTCTCCTTTTGCTTTGTTGGGTTGTTACACCCTTTTTGCTTGGGGCCATTGGTGTATGAAAGAAGGAAAATACCGACATACTACTACTCTACTGTCACACATGCATCGTATATGCCAATGATCATTGGATTGGAATCCTCTACTCTACGGCTCCTTTTTTCAATTCAAGTCTTTAATTCCAAGGGCAACACTGCAATGTGAACTTAATCAGTGAGGACATGATAGGCTGCAGATATGCGAGATAGTAGACTGTAAAGCCGCCGTGTATTTTTTTCTTCTTCTTCTTTTTGTGAATAAATTTCTTTTCCCTCCGGCCTCCACTAAAAAAGCGGGCTTACTTCTGCCGATACTTTTTTGGGTGGGTGGGTGGGGGGCTTCGTTGCAATTATTCGGATTTTTATCCTCTCAATTACACTGCCCGTACTTGACGTCAAGTACATCTAACAGAGGAGGCAGAAATGACTATCCTACCCCCTGCCCGAGGTGGGGTCCACCGCACACAAAATTAGTGCGTGCCAGCATTAATTTGGAATTTCTTTTTTTCAATATGTTTAGATGTTTTAGCGGGTTATTACCCATACGGCCATACCCAGAGAGAGAGAGAGAGAGAGAGAGAGAAAAAGAGGTGTGAGATCAGTGAAGTGGTTAACCAAAGTGGTGTAAGATTGAGAAACATTTAGAAAAGAAAACTCTCTTCCCCATGGGACGTGGCCATAGGTTTTTGGCCGAAAAAATGTATTCTTGCTTTCTTCTTCGTCTTTTTTTTTTTTTTTTTTTTTTTTTTTTTTTTGGGTTTTTAATGGAGTGAAGATCTTAGACTAGATGTGGCATAAAAGATCTCGAACTCGAACCTTGTGAGTTATGAGGGCTAAGCTCTATTACATTAGCCTCAAGCTAGCGCAACTGTCTCCTTGTTCTTTTTATTAGACTTGTAGGTTTGGGGATCTTTATCCCCTTCAATTCTTTGCCCAGCCTACTTCGCCACTACTTGCAACCAAATTCAACACAATGAGGAAAAATGTGAAAGATGCGAAATGTAAAATGTCTTCTGGCTTGCATCTCTCTTGTCAAACAGAGTGACGATTATGAAAATGAGGTTGGACTTTGGACAGAATAACAGTTATTAAAATAACTTTTTTGATTTGGATTTCAGGCAGAGTAACAGTGGCATATAGGATTAATAAGGTTTATCAAAAGAGGTTTGATGGGAAAAAAGTGGGAAAAACAGGGGTATAAAAGGGTGAAATGACAGATTTAGGCTTACTCAGGGTGCGGACAAAGTGTCGAGGTACAAATATCGAAGTGGGAACGTGACAACATCAAGGGAGGGTTAAAAGAGGACACCCACACACTCTAGAGGGGCACAAAAAATGGAGCAAAAGGCTCAAATCCCAAAGTTGGGGCCTCTTTGAAACGAGGAGGGGATCCTCTATTTAAAGAGGCTCCTGGATTTCCGTGGCGTTGATGTTCGTTCGTGTTTAGCTGTCGTCATTGTCGGGATAGGATGATAATTTTCAACGTCTATACATACGCAACCCATAAGAATTTTAAATCTTTTTAAAGATTTACAAGACATTTTACATAAATATGATAAAACTAGATTCCCCTTTATTATTATTATTATTTTAGCATCAAATTGATGTATGCATGGGTATTAGATTTATAGTTTTACCAACAAAAATTAACACAAATTTACAATTCTTTCAAAAATTTTGGGTTTTTTTTGTTGAATTTTTTTGGACAAAATTTTCCTCCACCCCCGTGTGAACATTCAGCTACCATCTTAAGGTTCACTGACTCTTATTAGGTTTAAGTATTTTTTCCAAAATACCCTCCTCTTACCACCCCCAACACCCCTTAGTGATTAGAATGAAAACTCATCCACTTTTTTTATATTTTTGGACCAATTTATAGCCCGATCCACTTTTTGTACATCAATTGGAAGAATCGCTCCTACCGATTCTGGCCATTTCGGATTGGAGTTGGACATTTAGAATTAATAGAATTTTGATTCCGTTCCGATTCTGTATCTTAAGACATTCGGAAGAACGGAGATTAGCGATCTCTACTTTCGCAAATCCTCTCTCCGTCGACGACTTGGGGGGCAAGTCTTGCACAATCCTATACCCTTCGACAAGAAACCATTTCATCAATTTCCCATTGTTGCCCATAAAGAAGATAAAATTTACATATGAAATAGTGCAGTTCACGTCATTCACAAAGGTCATCCGATGTCCAAAACAATAACTTCATCAAAAGAAAAAAAAAATTCATAAAACACAATTCCACATTTACCCATCAGCAGAGGCCTTATTACGAGTAGTTGTGTAGTACACAAGCAAAAACAGCCGCTGATATCGACATACAACGTGGCTATTTTCGTCAGTACAAAATAAGGGAACAATCAAACAGGGCATTTGCACAAAGTAAGCCGAACTGTTTGTAGCCTCTGTAGTCTGTAATTGAAGAAGAGAGAGATGGAAGGTTCGAAGACAATCGATCAAGAAATCGGTGGGATCGAAAAGGATGCTTTGCGCTTCGGATTACAGGGCGTTAAGAGCGAAATTGTTGTTGATGCTCATCCCCTCCAATCAGTACTGGAATCGGTACAAATCTTCGAAAAAACCCTTTTTTTATGCTCCCATTTTTAGGAAATTGTTCAATAGTGGTTTCCATGTTTCCATTTTTTTGTTCCTTCTAATTGGGTATATTTTTTGCTGAATTTATTGATCAGACGAGGATAGAACAAGAGCAAATGAAAAGAAAGATCCTCGCTAGCACTTATGGGTCAGCTTTTCCTTTGAAGATGGATCTCGACAGGCAAATCCTGTCCAGGTATCGTATTCTGTAGGCGACATAGTTTTGTTTCTCAAATAAAAAAGAATCCTTTAACCTAAAACCCTAAACCTCGAACCCACAAGAGATATGTATTAACATTGAGTTTCTCAAGTTCTTGTGTGTTTAATTTAGCTCCAGAACTCTTGAATTGTCTAGTAATTAAAGAACTGGTAATAGTTAAATAGAGGTTATTGTTATTATCACTTTATCACTTCTGTTTGGGTTTCGTTCCGAGCATGAAAAAGTACGAGAATGTCAAGGATGTTCTGAAGCTCAGCAAAGCTTGTTTTGAATGAACTTGGATAAGATTTATGCGACAACTAGCAAGGGCTAAATTGGTGGAGGAGCGTAACCTCTAAAGTCTGACTTGTGGGGTGGGGTGGGGGGACTTCATGACACTAGTGACTGGTGTAGATGAAATATCATGGGAATAAAAACATCATGATACAATCCATCTCATTGTTGTTTTGCATGTCCGATCCTGTGTTTTAAACTAGATAGTTACTGGAGACCTAGGCAAGATGAGTATTGACTCATTTATCTGTATGATCCAGGCAAGATGGTATCTTTTTCTTCTTCTTTTGGGAAGGGAATTTATAAATAATGGAAGAAGGAATGTACTAGGACAAACTGAAAATCATAAGTAGTGTCTTTTTCTTCTTCTTTTTAGAAGGGAATTTATAAATAATAGAAGAAGGAATGTACAAGGACAAACTGAAAATCATAAAAAACTCAATGAGGATGAGTAACTCTACTAAAGCAGCTTGGAATGGAGGTCCAGATGTGCAATACTTCTTATCTGAAAATTTCATCTTTGTAAGAATTTGCTGACCTTGGGCAATAAACTAGATTTTTTTTATAGGAAGCCTGGAATATATTCTTAAGGATCTGTATATTCAATGATAAAGAGTCTCACCTCCTAAGGCCCACCAGACGAGCTGTAACCTCTGTTATTTTGGAGTTGCTAATTCCAGGGGCTTCGGTATATCTGTTTCATCTGTCTGAATCCATGTTTTCATTGTGGTGTTGAGTTTTCTTGTTTGGTAACTTTTTATCGTTCTCAAGGTGTTGCTTAGGTGGCACCTGGCCCAGGCAACCATTTGCCTTATGCACCAAGACACCCAGACTTAAAAACCAGTCTTGGGCCCTCCAGATGTTATCGAACTTTTTTTTGGTGCAGCAGATGTTATAAATCTTAAGCATAATTGACCTGGACTATAAAATAAATTGCGTGCCTCGGTGCCATGACTAGAAGAAATGTTCTTATAGAAGTGCTTTGAAAGACATGGACATATGTAGGGTGGTGATTTAATGTCCTCAATTAGCTCGTTGTGAGAACTGAGGCCTTGAAATATGTTGAGAATGTAAAGGTAAGTACTGTTTAACTGGTTGGTATTTGGAATGTGAATGACAAAAGAAAACCGGAATTTTGGCTATGATCAACAATGCAAAGAAACACGGACATGGGTCAATGTTCAAACCCCATTCTCTTCTCTTGGAGCACTTGCTTTTTCCAATTTAATTTGACACCATCTATTGTAAATGTCAACTACTATTGGTCAGAACAAAGCAGTGAATACCCCATGTCTTTGAGATAGGTTTCTTCCGTGCTTATGACTGCTTTCTGCTTTTTGTGGGGTTCGTATTGCCTAGTATGCACCAGATAATATACTCAAATGTTAGCATTTTTTCAATTTGGGTACAGGTTCAGTAAGTTATAAACGGGATATAAGAGACTGTATAGTCTTCATTCTAAATTGTGAAAACTGAGTTGGGATTGTTGCTTTGCTGGTTGTTTTGGCAGTGTGCTTACATGTATATTTGTTTGCGGATTATTTACACACATTGGGTTCCCATGTTTACATGGAAACTCCATACTCTCGGTGATGTAGATCGAAATATGAAGAAAAAGAGGCCAAAACACTGTTCATGTGCAGTGTCACAGCAGTATTTGCCTCGGTGAGAATGCTACTAGAAGACCTGTGGGCCCAAGACCAGATCGTGTGAAGACTTTCTTAGAAGGGTCAATTTTGTCTATACGTGGGGATTTAGGAGTTTAGTTTAGTTTCTATTTTAATAGTTATTTGTTTCTAATTTCATAGTTTCTATTTTAGAAACCTTGTCATGCTATGTTTTTGATTCTTAGTTTAGTTTCTAATTCCTAGTCTCTAATTTTAGAACATTGTCAAAGTTAGTTTCTATTTCTTTGTAACTTGAGAGGCAACTATTGCCCTCTATTTGTATGTAAGGCTTTTAGGAGCCAACCCCACACGATTTAATGAAGTTGAATATTGCTTTGAGCAAGTTTCCTGTCCAAGTGTGTGACATGAAGGGCTGGTGAGAGCTGAAACCCGAAGGACTGAGAGAGCCGAATCTCCTTATCCCCCTTTATCTTCTTCTTCTATCTTCTTCTCCTACCTTACTCGGTCTCCTTTGCTGCTGCTGCTGCTGCTGAGACACTCGAACCTGCTACTGTGCTACACTTCTGAAGACCTGATCAGCCACTAATCATCCCAGTGAATTGCTGCTACTGCCTCCCATTAATAGAGGGTTGCAGTCTTGCGAATTGCGATTCCAATTTCTGCCCAGATTTTCCAGCAAACTTCAAAAAGTGCTAATATCTCTACAACCAAGGTTCATACTCATCAGAGGTTTGGAGAACAAAATCACACAATCAAGGGTTACACTTGATCCCAAGTTTGGCGTTCTAAATTCCATTGGGTTGGGAGATCTGTCCTAACCTTCTATTTTGGGATTCCCTTCATCTCTCCCTTGTTAGTCATCAAAACTGGCTGAGATTTGGAACACAAGACCTACCCAGCCCGTGCTCCATTCGATCCTAGTTTGACACCAAACTGCTTGCTGGATTTCCTAGCATTTGTCACCTTCTACTTTGGTGTTTACCTTCTAATTCTGATTTGCTTCCATTAATGATGATCTGTTGCAACTATTAACGATCCTACTGTAGAGTGGTTCTTTGTGAACCGCTTCTACATTATTTGGTATTAGAGACATGGAAGAGGGGAGTTCTAACAACCCTAACAATGCTCCGGTAAATGCTAGTGATGATCTTATATTAGCTGTACGACAGTTGGTTGAAAAAGTTGTTTCCATGAAGAGAGATCCAAGAGTTTAAGGCTGAATTTTGTTCTAGCTACCATCCATCCCCTACGAATGCTACTATGACACCGGAAGAATTTTTTCCTGGCTACCGTCCACCCCCTACGAATGCTACTATGACATTGGAATATATTCTGTAGATGTTAGATCAACAACTCAATGGTCCCACCAAGGAGGTTTGTGTCAAAGTCGTCAAGGAAGAGATAACCGAGGTGATTATGGTCCCCCAACAAGAAGAACCCGTCGAGACCACCAGTGCATCGAAGTTTGAAAAGGAGGAGCTCAAGCCCGCAACGGAAGACAATTCTGCTGATATGATAATCATATCTCTAGTAATAAGTCAGATCACATAGAGTTCATTCTTCCACCTGAATTCTTCCAAGAATGGGAGCCATGACTACAAGATTTCATTCCAGACATTAAGGAACTGCCAGAGTTCTACTACGGGTTGAAGATGGATGTGCACAACACAACACTCTTTCCTACTCTCTTCAAAATTCGAGGTTGAATTTTTTCTAAGAGGGGGAGAGATGATGTAGATCGAAATATGAAGAAAAAAGGCCTAAACACTGTTCATGTTACTGTTCATGTGAACGGTGTCACAACCCCATATTTGCCTTGGTGAGAATGCTACTAGAAGACCTGTGGGACCCAAGACAAGATCGTGCGGAGACTTTTTTAGAAGGGTCAATTTTTTCAATGTTTGGGGATTTAGGAGTTTAGTTTAGTTTCTATTTTAATAGTTCTATGTTTCTCATTTCATAGTTTCTATTTTAGAAACCTTGTCATGCTATGTTTCTAATTCTTAGTTCAGTTTATATTTCCTAGTTTCTAATTTTAGAACACTGTCAAAGTTAGTTTCTATTTCTTCGTAACTTGATAGGCAAGCTATTGCCCTCTATTTATATTGAAGACTTTTAGGAGCCAACCCCTCACAATTTAATGAAGTTCAATATTGCTTTGAGCAAGTTTCCTGTCCAAGTGTGTGACATGAAGGGCTGTTGAGAGCCGAAACCCAAAGTGCTAGGAGAGCCGAATCTCCTTATTCCCCTTTATCTTCTTCTCCTAACTTCTCCTCCTACCCTACTCGGTCTCCTTTGCTGTTGCTGTTGTTACTGCTGAGACACTCCAACCTGTTACTGTGCTACACTCTTGAAGACCTAATCAGCCATTAATCATCCCTGTGAATTGCTGCTACTGCCTCCCATCAACAGAGGGTTGCAGTCCTCCTGCGATTCCAGTTCCTGCCCAGATTTTCCAGCAAACTTCGAGTGCTAATATCTCTACAACCAAGGCTCATACTCAGCAGAGGCTTGGACCCAAGACCAGATTGTGCGAAGACTTTTTTAGAAGGGTCAATTTTGTCTATGCGTGGGGATTTATGAGTTTAGTTTTGTTTCTATTTTAATAGTTATATGTTTCTAATTTCATAGTTTTTATTTTAGAAACCCTGTCATGCTATGTTTCTAATTCTTAGATTACTTTATATTTCCTAGTTTCTAATTTTAGAACATTGTCAAAGTTAGTTTCTATTTCTTCGTAACTTGAGAGGCAAGCTATGGCCCTCTATTTATAATCTAAGGCTTTTAGGAGCCAACCCCCCACGATTTAATGAAGTTGAATATTTCTTTGAGCAAGTTTCCTGTCCAAGTGTGTGACATGGAGGGATGTTGAGAGCCAAAACCCGAAGTGCTGAGAGAGCCAAATCTCCTTATTCCCCTTTATCTTCTTCTCGTATATTCTCCTCCTACCCTACTCGGTCTCCTTTGCTGTTGCTGTTGCTGCTGGTGAGACACTCCAACCTGGTACTGTGCTACACTCTTGAAGACCTAATCAGCCATTAATCATCCATGTGAATTGCTGCTACTGCCTCCCATCAACAGAGGGTTGCAGTCCTCCTGTGATTCCAGTTCCTGCCCAGATTTTCCAGCAAACTTCAAGTGCTAATATCTCTACAACCAAGCCTCATACTCAGCAGAGGTTTAGAGAACATAATCACACAATCAAGGACTACACTCGATCCCTAGTTTGGTGTTCTAAATTGCACTGGGTTGGGAGATCTGTCCTAACCTTCTATTTTGGAATTCCCTTCATATCTCCCTTGTTGCCCATTGGAACTGGCTGAGATTTGGAACACAAGACGTACCCAGCCTGATGCAAGAGAATCTTGGACTGGGCCAATCCAACTGGTGGACTTCACATGAGATGGACAGCATCTTTTATTTTCATTTTTATATTTTCAGTGTATTTATCTTTTATTTTTAGAATGTGTTTGTTTCAGTTTCTATTTAGGAGTTAGTTTGTAGGAAGTTATAAGTTCCCCTCGAACAAATGGTTGATGTAACTTCTCCCCCCCCGCACCCCCCCAAACGATTTATTTTCATTGTATTAAAATGCTGCCAACAGCCATGTAAAAGTGAAGGGGAAAAAATAAAAATGAATTGACGTTTGGTCATTTGGTGCTTGGAGCACCTTTTCTCTCCTTTTTTCTTCTTTACTTTCTTCGTTCTTCTTCATTTTCCTCTCCTCCTTTTTTTCTGATTCTTCAATCCTTCTATTTTGGTGTTTACTTTCTAATTCTGATTTGCTTCCATTATTGATGATCTGCTGCGACTATTAACAATCCTACTGTAGAGTAGTTCTTTGTGAACCCCTTCTACATTACTCAGTTACACTCCAGCTGTGTATATCCATCTTTATCTTAATTTCTTGTACTTCTTTAACTCTATCTCAATCTCTTGTATTCTTATCAACTATTTCTGGTCACGACTCTAGCACTGTCATTGTATACATTAATCATCACAGTCTGTAGTTGTAGAGAGAGCAAGGGATACAATCTTCTTCTCTGAACTATCATGCTATCAGAGCCTTAGAGCTCCATCGAGCCCGCCCTCTGATCGTCTTCTCCCAGCTGCTCTTACTCCAACGAGTTATCTTTATCTGTCGCACCTTCTTCACAGTGCTCAACTATTTACCTAACGATTGCATTACCTGAAGCTTGCTCCATCTGCAGATCACAGCACCACCAACGCCTATGCTGCCCTGCATTGCTCACACTGCATCTGCACACCAATCTGCTGCCCATGTTTGTCTACATCTGCCTTCGAACCTTCTGCCCATATTTGCGCCATCAACCAGCAATCCCATATTGTATCCCTTCAATACAATATTTGATATAGGATAAAACATGAAGGCCAAAAGACTGTTCATGTTACTGTTCACATGAACAGTGTCACAGCCCCTATATTGCCTTGGTGTGAATGCTACTAGGAGATCCTGTGGGACCCAAGACCAGATCGTGTGAAGACTTTTTTAGAAGGGTCAATTTTGTCTATGCGTGGGGATTTAGGAGTTAGTTTAGTTTCTATTTTCTGTTTTAACTTAGTCAAGTAGGCTTTCTATTTCAGTTAGTTTCTAGTTCAGTTTAATACTTGTAAAGCAAGTCTCAGCCGTATAAGATACTACTATTTTATTCCTTCTATTTTTGACTCATCTCCTTGAGTCTATTTATATGTAACAGCCCATAGAGGCTCTCCACGATTTAGTGAATGATTGAGTATTGCTTTGAGCAAGTTTCTTATCCCATTGAGAAGATGAAGGCCACAGAGCCGAAACCCATGAAGGGTTGAAAGAGCCTGGCTGGTGAGAGCCGAATCTTCTAATCCCCTTCTCTCTTGTTATTCCACTCGATCTCCTTGACCTGCTTCTGTTTGTGACTGCAACAATTCATTAAGGACTCAGCCTAAAGATCAGAATCCATCCTCAGTTGATTCCAAAGGTTGCTAGTGCTGCTACTAATCGATTGAAGGCTGCTGCAAGTTGATGTTTTGCTGAAACTTCTGAGCCCCATATCTTCACAACCCTCCATCAGTATCTGTTGAGATTTGGAGAGCTGAATCACACCACCAGACACTGCACTCAATCACTGTTGCAGGCCCTTCTATTGGCTGGATTGTTCTACTGCACCAACCTTCTATTTTCATACCCCACTGATATCTCCACTTCTGCCCATCAGAACTGAACCAAAATTGCAGCAAAGTTTCATCCCTTCAAGGCCTACACTCAATCCTCCTTGGAGCCCAAACACAGTGCTGGTTTGCAAGTGATTGCATAACCTTCTAATTCTGGGTTATCTCAGCCTCTAGCCATTAGAATTGGCTGAAATTTGGAGTGTAGATTCTTTTCACCATCATCTCCACTCGATCTGAGTTTGGAGTCATTCTACATGCTGGTTTGGTTTGAATTCCTTACCTTTCTAATTCTGTCCGTTGTTGCTATTTTGATTTGTGGGTTATTTGGGACTAGATTAACCCTAATCGACTCTTACATTAATATTGCACTGCCACCTATCACCCCTCCAATGCCGCATTACCCCACCAAGCACCGCACCACTCCACCAAGACTTCCATCTCATCCATCTTCAATACCACCGACCAACACCATCTCTTCTTTAATTTCCTTTTTTATTATTATTTTCAAACCAAACCCTTATCAGCGTGACCTCATCCCACCATTACCCAGCTCATAACCCTCCATCAACATCACCACATAGCCATCTTATCGCATAACCTCCCACCTACATTATCCATTACGGCATTATCACATAACCCGAACCATCACAATAGCGGGACAGTAACCGAGAGCATGGAGTTCCCACCTACCTATCTATCAGCTAATCCCGTATTTCGTGCTCGTACAAAGCACATTAAAATATACTTTCACTTTGTATGGGACAAGGTAGCCAAGTGCAAGTTATTTTTTAGTTCATCTCAACGGCAGATCAATTAGCAGACATCATGACCAAAGGTCTGTCTTCCAGAAAGTTCAAATTTTTACATGACAAGTTGAAGATCAGCTGTCTTGGCCATTCCACTTGAGGGGGTGTATCAATACACATTGGGTTCCCATGTTTACATCAGAACTCCATACTCTCGGTTACTCTCCAGCTGTATATATCTATCTCTATCTCAATCTCGTGTACATCTCAAACTCTCTCAATCTCTTGTACATCTCAAACTCTATCTCAATCTCTTGTATTCTTCTCTACTATTTCTTGTACATGACTCTAGCATTGTCGTTGTATACCTTAATCACCACACGTTACAGTTGTAGGGAGAGCAAGGAATACAATCTTCTTCTCTGAACTGTCACGGATCAACACCTCCATGACATATAACACAACACTTCTTTCTATTTCTGATGGAAAGGAAAAATCTCCAGACACCTACATGCTTGATTCCCTGATTTCTTCATTCAGAAGGGCTAGGCCATTTGGTAGAGGTTTTTTTGATTGCCACAAAAAATTGAAGATTTTCATAGACTGAAAAAGAATCATAATAACTTGTTTATAGAAGGTGGATTTTTTTTTCTTCTGGATATATTAAAAGAAAAAACATCCTAACGAAATCATGGAACGGTTAATTAGATAATTAATGTAATACTGTATTTGAAGCCTCAAAAAAGTACCAAATAACGAGAACTTTTATCAAAGAATTTGTTCAGGTTAGGGAGATTTTAAATAGCAGCAAATGAAGAGGTCAGATTAGGCTAAAACTCAAATTGAGTTGCCAATTAAGATGATCCTGCTGAAAGTTTCAGATCAATCCACAGGTTGGATCAGCAAATATGGACCAATCCTAGTAGTACTAGGATAAGGGCAAATCAGTAATTTGACCAATTGAAATCAAGATCAGAGGTCAGAATTATATTGGGTATTTAGTTCTGATCTCTTGGTATAAAAATTAGCCAAAACATATAAGTAATAACAGGGAATCGAATCAGTACTCAGATGCATATTACAGCAGGTAAAGATAGATAAGGGCTGAATAGAGATTTCACTCTATGTGAAGATCAGCAGATCTGATCTGGGAAAAATTCCAATCGAGTTCCACTTTAGGGTTGAGGGTCGACTGGTCAAAATCTGGACAGATTCTAATGGCTGGATTTTTCCAACTCAAATTCATGCAAAAAAATACCTTATATATGAATTCCTGATCAGATTAGGAATTGCAGAATATGCAGACCTGTAGAAAACCTAGGACTTATAACCAGTAATTTGAGAGAGAAGAGAAGATGGAAGAAGAATTGATTGTAATGCTTGAATTATTCAATTGATAGGTAAGCCCCTCTATTTATAGAGGGGAAATTACAATAGAAAGGGGAACTCCTAATCAGATCAGGAATTCCTAATCATGATAGGATTCCAAGTTACAATAGGAAAAGAACTAGAACTAACAACTCAAACTGAAACTAAACTAACAACTCACAGTAGAATTAGGACTTGACATAATTAAAAACTAGGACTCCAACTAGGACTAGGAAAATAGAAGATACACATGAACAAATCATTGTCACATGAGTCGTACTTCAACACTCCCCTCAAGCTGGATTATACAAATAAGTAAAGAAAGAAGATCCAGCTTGAACTAAAAGGAAAAAAGAATTCCATAATAATGCTAACACTCCCCCTCAAGTTGGCGCATAAAAGGTACTAATGCCCAACTTGAACAAAATGGGAAAAAACTAAGGTGCAGCAAAATCCAGCTTGATATATGAATGCAGCTCCCAAATAAACCTTCAAGAACTTGAAAAAATAGATTTTCAAAACTTGGACATACATGATCAGCAAACCGGTACTGGAATGTCTTCCAAAAAAGGCAGCTTTCAACGATCTTCAATAGCTATCCCGTAATGAATCTCAAATTGCCATAGTGACAGAGAATCTTGAAGTGAAATAACTAGAGCAGCAAGTAGCGAAAACAAACTGAATCAGGTAGAGGAAAAAACCTGTATCAACCCAATCGAAAGTCCTCAAATAGGCAACAACCAAATATCTTCAATATTTCAATACTTCAATCTCCCCCTTACGGCAAACTCGACCCAATAACGAAGGATACCCAATGGCAATAGTGGAGAAAACTGATCTTCTATGTTTTGGACCAATGTTCCTGTAAGTTCTGCGTTCTGCAATGTCTATAGGTGTATTGTACATAATCCCCCCCTCACGTGTAATACACATGGACATAAAAGAGATGATGTAAGAGATAGGGCAAAAACATAATATACCAGAATTTTCCAAGCGGTGCTAAGGGTAATTAAAAAGGAAGGAATGGCAAAATTGGAGAATACCATTAACTTCCAAAGCGGTTATGGGTATATGCCAAAGGTATGGGATATGAAGGGAATTAGAATTATTGAAAGGGAACGGTGTTGGAAAAAAAAGGATGCCATGGTTGTAATTTGGTAAAAATCCACTTTTAAATACAATCCAAGCCAAAGGGCAAACTGGTAATAAACCAGAATTTTAAGGGTCAATTGGGTAGTCAAATAGGGGAATGGCAGAATTGTAATTTAAATGAAATCCGTATATATATATATATATATATACAAGGCCAAATTTAGAGGACCAGAATATTTCAAGGGCTTTTGGTAAACAAAGAAGCACTGGGATGCAATAGGAATTACTAGTTATGAAGTAGGGGCAATCTTGGAAGCAAATGTAAGTGATAAATAGAAGCTGAATTAGGCATAAAGGCAAGGGTAAATTAGGAAAAAGATAAAATAAGGAATATAATAAATAACTATGTCATTGGGATTGAATGCATTATGGTCAATTAAAAGAAAGTAACCAAATATCTTGCTGGCTGTAGCCAAAGGGAAAGATACCACGACAGTGATTGTCTTCAACCTCACTACCAAGGTCCAAAAGCAAAAGATAACAAGACTCGAGAGACTCCATCAGCAGAGGTGAGAACAATAAACACCATTAGAAGAAAATAAATTGAGGAATATTTGAAAACAGAAACCACAATCAGTTCTCCGACCATCAAAAGTAGCTGGTTCTGTAACTAGCAATCAGAGGCGGAAAACCCAGCTGACGTTAGTAGCAGGATATCGATTAGCAGAAAATAGAATCAGCAATGTAAATAAGAAAACCAGAGATTATTGCAGCAGAGGCGTCGGTTTGTTTGGATTCAGCAAATCATGACTAGCAAACCCAGTCGAAGAATCAGGAATAAATTTCAATCAACAACAACCAGTGAATCGAAACCAGAAATTGTGACCAGATATCAATAGTTATACAACCAGCGGAACGGCCAGCAGTAGGAACAAACTTAGGCTTCAATCTTCAGCAGAACAGGTACGAATTTTCATTCAAATCTTCAACGGTATATGAAACCCTAGTTCTTCTTCGTCTATAAACTAGGGTTTCTTCTTCCAACTAGAAACCCAAAAACGACTCTCAAAATGGCAATAACAGAGAGAAACAGGTACTTGCTTACTGCTCTGATACCATGTAGAAAACCTAGGACTTATAACCAATAACTTGAGAGAGAAGAGAAGATGGAAGAAGAATTGATTGTAATGCTTGAATTATTCAATTGATAGGTAAGCCCCTCTATTTATAGAGGAGAAATTACAATAGAAAGGGGAACTCCTAATCAGATTAGGAATTCCTAATCATGATAGGATTTCAAGTTACAATAGGAAAAGAATTAGAACTAACAACTCAAACTGAAACTAAGACTGACAACTCACAGTAGAATTATGACTTGACATAATTAGAAACTAGGACTCCAATTAGGACTAGGAAAATAGAAGATACACATATCAACCAAATCATTGTTCACGTGAACAGTGTCACATGAACACTACTTCAACAAGACCAGTACTTATTAATGGAGAGGAAGAAGGATGGAAGAATAGTATAATGCAAGGTGGTTAGATGGATCAAACACCAACCAACTTTGATCAAACACAAGGAATTTCTTGACTGCATGAAGAGAAGCCACAATAGGTTTTCATTAATCAAAATTCGTGTACAATGTTGGACCCCCTTACAAACTTATATAGAAAACTCAAAAACAGACTTTGACACTGCAAAGGAAAGGCCTAACCCAATCCTTAACTAATAAGGTAACCTAAACTGAATAGGAAACTGACTTAAAACAGGACTAGACATATAGAATCCTAATCTAGCCTAACTAAGACACTTAATAACAATTAAATAAAGAAAAAAGATACTAACTTAACTAATCCCGTATGCCTATCCTCTACCTATATTATAGCCCCATTAAAGTGACCCATTACAATGAAAACACATGGGATCATAGGTCCAACGCATATATAACCCAACCCAAAGCATATTTCTGATAACATAAACCCATGTAGGTGATTTAACTGCGTCAATAATCCCACAAAGCCTCTCTGCAAGGAACCAAAACTATTTAGCTCATGGTGAGATTTTTTTTTTTCATTAGACAGACAAAACAATTCATATTCACCATAAGGCCTTATTTAGTTGTAAAACCCACTGGCATTTGTCTGTTTTGTCATTCCGTAATGTTTCACTGTTTTTGGCTCTTGCAGATTCCAGAGGCCTCCTGGAGCATTGCCATCTTCTATGCTAGGGTTGGAGGCTCTCAGTGGAAGCTTAGATGACTTTGGCTTTGAAGATTATCACCCTGGTAACAATTTTATTTTTAACCTTTCCTACACAATCAAAACCCAAGATGTCTTGAAATTTGGAAGTGAGCCAGCTACTCTGTGAGCTCGAACAAATGGCTGGAAGCTTCGAGGAATGAAACACTTCCCAAATTCCATGGATGTTCATTTGAATTAGCATCATAAGGATTGTGACTTTCCTATGGGTCCACAATAATAGAGTAGATTTGTGAGCAGTTGAATTCCGTATTCTGCTAATTATCAATGATAAATTTAAATGGAAAAAGAAAATGAAAAAAATTCCTTCTGGTGGAATTTAGGAGCACTGGCAAAGACTTTCTTCCCTCAACAAATGGTTTCCTGATGATGCTAAGTTTGGTTTTCCATTTCCATAGCTAATATAGTGGCCAACAGGATTTCAATATTCTGGTTTTGTGTCTCCAGCAATTTCTTATGCCTCCCTTTGGTGTTCTTGCAGGTCCATGTGACTCAGAAACTCTCCGGCCAGTGGACATGCATCATGGGATGGCAGTTCGTCTTGGCCTCTCTAAGGGACCGCCCTGCCCTAGTTTCAACTGATATAATCCCTTTATGCATTGTTGTTGGGGTTGCGATGGTTCCTTCTGTTTAATTCTGTTGTTACTACGTACCGACTGTACACACTGATTGAATGTGTAATTGAATGAATAGCTGGAAACACTCCTAAAGAGTTCATGGTCTCTGTCATCCCGATGCACAAATTTGTCTTTAAGAAAGACCAAAAAGCCAATGTTAGGTTTATATGATTGTGGTTGTGGTGGTATTTGTGGATTAATTCATTGTCAACCAAGATTTTAATTATGCTGGTAAAGTATTGGATTTTTACTCAATTAACAGATTTTTTTGCCATTAAAATTTAGGAAAAGAAGGATTTGAGTGTAGCTGTTCAATATTTGAATTTACTTCTCCCATAATCGATTCTTGGTCTTCTACATTGAAAAAAAAATTCTCATATTTTTAAGAGTAGTTTGCTTCTTTATTGCAATTTGAATGCTTTTACCTAAATCGATTTAACTACTTAACCCTGAATTTTTTACTGTCTGATATATTTCTGAATCTATATTATAGACCTGGGTAATAGTCCTAGCTAACCCAAAGTGTGATTGGTTAACTATGAAGATAATGGTAGGCCAAACTGTTCTAACAAGACATGGTTGGTCCGCATTGAGATTGCTTCAATCGTCAAGGCAGCAGCAGATCTATGCTCTCCCACTCTGGGTTAATCATCTGTATTAAACAGGGACAGGTAGCCAGATATGGGGGAACCGCTGTGCACACATGGCATCTGCAGCGCTGCACGATGAGTACAGCAGTGCTGTAGTTACAGCAGCAGATAATGATAATTTCATCACATTTCTTTAGGCATCGCCATATATATAGTATCAGACTTTTTTTTTTTACTCCCTTTACGTCTCTTACTTTTATTACTGTCACGGCATCTTTGGATTCATGTGGCCAATCCCATTTAGTTGGGATAAGGTTATGGTTGTTGTTGTTGTAGGGCCCAATGATAGAGAAAAAATTTGGTTCGTTTCACTGCTTATTGAATCTGCAGGACTCATTCCAAGTGTTGTGCCAAAACTTCTGCAATCAGAGCAAGAGATACCTACAAAAGAAACATATGCATAAAAACAGTGTGACTACTCCATTGGTGTAAACACCTAACAAAAATGTAAAATGTAAACCTACCTATTACTGAACTACTTAAGAAAATGAGAACAGCACAGGATCTCTCCCCATTCCAAGTAACACATTTGTATTAAACAACAATCCATATACCAATCAAATCGCCCTCTGCACAATCCTTATACCAATCAACTGGAGCAGCAGAAGACCTCTCACCATTGCAAAGTAACATATTTGTATTAAGCAGCACAACCAGAGTCATCTCCTGAATGAAAAGTCACCTAAACTATGTTGATTTGATGCAGGACAGAAGGAAGAAGATCTCATCATCCCTCAAAGATGGATTAATATCTTTTAGTTTCATAGAATAGTGCCAAATCTGCAAAACCTCACTTGGGATCTTGCATAATCACTCAACAAAATGCACTTGCTGTGGAATCACTACAATGAGCGACTGTAAATGTTACTAGTCCCTAGAGGATTGATACAAGGCTCCACCACACCAGTGATTGGGGGGAATCACTCAACAACAAATGCAATATATTAGTCCTTGCAAACAAGAATTTGAATCCACAAGGCCATGTGGAGTTGCATTTCTCACTAGTATTTATGGAGTTGTGAACTTGTTACAATCACGTCAGAAAAAGACATAGGATTGAGTCTATTCACTTGTACCTCTATATAAACAGATACCGATTGACTTCTCACACAAGCTTTTATCTAGAAATCATTAATATTCTTCTTCCAAACCACTATGGATCAAGATCCAGATGGCTGGCCTAGTCCAAACTCCAAACATTAGCCAAGATGAATATGGCCTGATTTGCCGCTTGTGGAGGGGCTGAGAGCTGCATCATTGCTGACCTTAGGCTGAATAACTAGGGAGCTGAATCATAGGATATTATTGATACAATAAAAAGTGAACTGCATTTGCAAGTCTAGCAGTTCTAGTTTTTCAATTTATCTGCTCCTTATTCTAGAGTCAAAACACGTTGTGTTTAGTATTGCGTTATCTTAAATAAATCTTCAAGTATACTTTATAGAATAACCATGTCCTCACCACCCAAGGCAATTACATATGCAAATGTACCCTTTAAACAAGCACATTTACAAAACCATATACCTACTTGAAATTGCCAGATTAACAGATAAAGATAGATAAACACATGGAAAGATCACTAATACCAACACAAAAATCATTTACACAGAATGTGGACTTCTAGAAAAGGCATTTGCAAGCCAAAGCTTCTGAGTGTAAAATCCAACCTTCTCATCACTGTGAATTAGGAAGTTCCTTTTTCAGCTGTATCACCCCCAGAAAAAACGATCGAGGATAGGATTTCGATATCTCTGAGAGAAACAATAAACTTCATACTCACATTTGAGAATCTAGAAACTCAGAAACTATAAGTGCACAGAGTTCATAGTGTTACAAAGCATAGAACCCCACAAGAAGAAGTGTGATACATAAAAATGTTTATAAAACAGACCCAACAGCCTTAACATAAGCCACTGTCATTGGACATGTAAAAAGAAAGCAGAAAAAGAAATGAAGATAATGGTAACATAACAAAGAGGGCTATTTTAGCCCATGAAAGGCAGCCAGGAATTTGATTGTACTAGACCTCCTTAACAAATATAAAGAAAAGTGATGCTTACTTGATTATCCATGGTAGCTGAAGGTACTCTACGGAATAGCATATTCATGGATAGTCTCATACACCATGCCAAACAAAAAAACAAATGGGTTTGGGATTCCTCCTAGTGTACTTTGCTCATCCATGTTAAACAGTTAATGGCAATCCTGTCAACATTCTCTACATAACACATTCACTTTTTAACATTTGAAAGCCACTTCAGAAATCCCAAGGTTTTTATTTAAGAATGCGACAGGCATATTTGAGTGTTGACAAATATTTCACCATTTCAAAAAAACATTATCTTTTTTATTAATGAGAGGATAACAAGAAGGAAGTGCACACATAATGAAGTCAAGTCACATATAAGGTTAGCGGCTTCTTCTTGTTATAGAAAACATTCTGCATTATTTCAAAACAGTGAAATTTCTGACTTGAAGAAATTCAACAATCATCAAGCTGGGTAAATAAAAAGGCAACAAAAAATGGCCCATGATTGGTTTTTTTTTGGTAAAGCCTTTTTTTTTTGTTGCATGATCTCTGGGTCTCAAAAAAATAAACTATCGCATTTACTTAGCAACAAGAAATGATTACAATGTTTTTTTTCCCTCACTCTATACAGTGTACAATCTAAGAAATTGCAAGCATCTTGAGAACAATGGTGGAGGAAAGCTGCTTGTAGACATCAATGTTCTTTGAGGACATCCTTCATCGAGGCCTAAAAGATGCTTTTATCCTTTTTAAGCATTGCTTGGACTCCATATGCTTGCATTTGGAACACCATTTTCGTGGCAGATCTCTAACAAAAAATGTTAGAGATCAGATCAGATACAAAAACTCTAGGAACCCCTTTTCAGCTTACAGGAGATACATGAGGACATTAAGGGAACTGGAAATTCATATATTCCTGACTCCCAGAAGGAGGGCTTATGTATACCCAAAGTAAGGATATAATGATTGACAGCAATCCAGACCATACAAAGACTATGGTGGGGACTTTCCCTCTTTTCCCCATCAAGCCCTTAGCAAATGGATAGAGATGGCACAACACCCAGAAGCTGAAGAACACCCCTCCAAGAAGCCTGCTCCACTGCGGGAATGGGCTGTATATGGTCCTTGCCACCCCGACTGCAATTGCTACGGTGTTCACCATCATAATTGTAATTGGTAGGACCATCAGGAAGCTCCACTTCACTATGTATAGATCTGCAAACTCATCTTCTCCTTCATCAGGTGCTGCAGATTTGGATGTCAATGTGAATGAAATATCAACTCCTGCAATTAGCTTTAGTAGCCCCTGTAACACTGCAGCTGGGTGAGCGCTGGTTCCACCAATCAACCAGAATTGTTCGTTTCGCCACCATTCATGAAGAGTGATCCCAGACCACCTTATCTCAAGGATGGCTAGCAAGCATAAGGTGACTGTGATCACCAGCAAGAACGCAAGAAAGGTCACATTGAGGGACTCTACTATGAACTGCCCTGTGAAGAGGGACATTGCTGGCAGAAAGCAGTATACAAGAAGGAAGAATGATGTGAATGGGTATATCCCAACATTGAAGTAGGCCACCTTTTGCAAGAATTTCATCCGCCTGGAGGCGAACAGTGCATTGTTGCGGGAAAAGAAGATCTCAACAGAACCAGTTGCCCATCGGAGGACTTGATGGAGTCGGTCAGTCAGATTGATAGGTGCCGTCCCTCTGAATGCATCACGCTTGGTGATGCAGTATACTGATCTCCATCCCCTGTTGTGCATCCGATAACCTGTAACCACATCTTCTGTTACAGAACCATAGATCCAACCCACCCTTCTGCCCCACTCTGTTTTGTCCTCGTAGTAGCAAGATATCACACTTATTGCCTCTGCAACTGTTGCAGCATCTAAGGGCTCTCGAGGCACGGCAAGAGAACCAGCAGGCCGGCCTTGACTCCCTTTTCCTTGCAATTCTTGAAGCAACCTTCCTTGATATTCTGCTACTGGAATTGATGCTACAAGTGCCATAGAATTTCCAAACCTCTTTGGAAGAAGCAGAGATTCAATGTCTCCATCATCATCCTCATCATTGTGTTCACCCTTGATTGGCAAAACCATCTCATCCGCTTCCTTCTTTGCCACTTTGCGTGGTCCTCTCAGCCACAGCTTCATTTTCCTTCTTCCAAACCACCCATGATGTTCTGTAGCCCTTGGAGGACTAAAGCCATAAAGAGCAATTCTCCGGAAAATGCAACCAGTCCCCACATACATTGGACCCTGCAACCCATCCAGTGCTCGCATGCTCACATCAAAGAATACTGTGTTGTGGTTTGCATAACGGTCATTTGGATCAATACCTTCAAACCTCTGCGGGAATTGGACATAGCAGATTCTATCGCCACCCCTGTCCAGCATGAAGCACATCCCTTCCCTTAGGGCTAAGGAATTGTAGATGTAGTGGTCACAGTCAAGGTTGAGTATAAAAGGGCCATTTGACATGATTGCACTTGTTCGAACTAGAGCATTCATAGCCCCTGCTTTCTTGTTGTGATCATAGCCTGGTCTTTTCTCTCGAGATACATATACCAGCATTGGCAATCTGATATCAACTTCAGTGGTATCAATTGGATTCTCCTCATCTGCTTCGGGGCCCATCACTGGTTCCGAATTTGGTGGAGCTAGCATTGCCTAAAGGAAAGCATTATTTGAGTTATCACAGCACATTTGTGAATAAGAATATAACTAATTAATTGAAATGGAAGTTGGTGAAAAGTACCTGAATTATACCCGCATGATCCCCTCTTGAATGGTCATTCTCTGTAGAGGACCATGTTCCTGGCCAATGAGCCCCATCAGACATCCATGTAGCCTTTGGGACCTTGAGAGGTTCAGAAAGATTGCCACCCATTTCCATCTGTTTTCTCTTTGCTCTTAGCTCTTCATGGGCATTATATGCTTCGGACCGCCTCCTTATTGATTCAGGTAGGGAATTTATCCTCACCTTGAACTCATCATATTCTCTCTTCATCCATCTTCTCTCCCTGACAAAATCTAGCCGGACTTTGTTCTTGAGGAAGTCACGTTTCTTCCCAAAGTATGCCTCAGGATTTCTCGGTGCTATTCTATGTTTCCTGCAGAAAGGAACCCATATCCGTGCAAAGCTCGCAGTCTCAGCAAGAGCTTCAAATGTCAGTAGGGATCCTCCATCATCTGATAGATAACAAGCAAGCTTTTCCACGGGGTAATCAACAGCAAGGATTGAGAGAATGGTGTTTGCAGTTACAAGGGGAGGTTCTTTTTCTGGGTCTGCTGTGGAGACAAAAACATCAATCCCTGGAAGATCAGATCTTCCTTTGGGATTCCGAAGGTTTGGGGATTCAAAACGGTCTTTCAAAACAGAAAGATCATTCACTCTATTTACTGGACATAGCTTGGGGAGCTGGTCGAGAAGCCATGACAAGGCAAACCAGAGTTCACAAGTAACTGACATTCCCCATAACCAAATTGCCTCATGGTTGGGATGTCTAATTCTCCAAGTAAGAAAAAAACCAAGCGCAACAAGACGAATTGCCATAAGCAACCTGTACACGAAGATGATATTGATTTTTAAACTTAGGCAAAGAATATATGCATCTAATTATTACTCAGATGAGAAAAAACTGAAAGTTCTATTCTTAATATACATTTATTGATACTAAAAATGAAACATGGCAAACCAAGTAGACTGAATTCTATGCACAGCAGCAATTTAGCATGACATGAGGAAAACTGGAAGTTCTCTGTTCTTATTCTCACCTGTATGGACTAAGAATGGCAGTAGAAACAGACACCTTCCTGGTCAGAGGCCTCCTGCTTCTTTCTCCGAAATCAGGTGGATATTCGAAACCATTAACCCCAGATCCTCCACCATATCCATCTTTCGGCCAGACTGCATTTCCATACCCATATGTCCCCGTTGTTTCATAGAGCCAGCGGTTGTGATCAAAATCAGGAGGATGATTTGGAGCTTTGAATGATTTCACCAGTGAAAGCCTTCTATCCACCATTGAGGGTAGGGGACGAGCCTGATCGCCTCCTTCAGACCCGGCTCCATCGACGTCGAACACATCCTTGTACGGCTCCTTGCATCCCGGGCAATTGCCTCCATTTCCAAGGCAATCCAGGTAACAGTCCCTGCAAATTTTGAAACCACAATCGCATGGAACCTTTCCATCACCTTTCAATGCTTTACCGTCACAACCCTTCGTGCCGCATATCATTGCCATGGATTTTATCATTTCAGGACGATCAGTTGAGCACTCGATAACGTGCCCACGAGTCACCGAGTTGAATCCTCCGGTGAAGATGGTACCTGAGATGTAACTTCTGTTGGGTTTTCCTGGGTCTTTGGCATCATCGTCAGGGAGGCTAGTTTGAGAGGAGTTCATGGTTTGGTGATCTGGAGTTGGTGGGATGTGAACAGTATAGTTCACAAACTCTGAGCTCACTTCTTCGGCTTCGTCCTTAGACATGGAACAATATTTTCCAGTTCCAACACTGGAGGCTCGCCTTCCACCACTTGAAGCCCCGTGTCCTCTGCTACTAAGAGGGGAATTTCGTGAAATTGGACTCGTCAAGCCCACGCTAGACCTAAACCCTCCTCCCTTACCTCCAGAAGAAGAAACTGTGATGGTCACAGGAGATGAAGTGGAAGAAACCATCTGAACCATTGTCAGTCCACTTCACAGAGCACTTCAAGCTTGACAAAATAAGAACAGATCAGAGAACAGAAGAAACCTCTCAAATCAGACCAAATAGAAGAGATGTATGGGAGGGGAAGATGATTTAAGCATTTTCCCCCCTTTTTTCTTGAAGATATAAACCCGATCTTTGCAAATTGCAACGGTCTTTATTTGAATTTTGAGTGAAAAGTGGGTAAAGAATTAACAGATCGCAAAGCGTTTAGTTCGTTTTCAACGGTCAATTCATCTGGACGGTCTATAATCCATAAGCTAAGATCCGACGGCACTCTGTCGACTACTAACGGTCAAAACGAGTGCCTGCCGTTACGAATCACCGAGTGGAAGACTCGTGACTCGTAAGCCTATATTACTAAAACTATCCTACCTTAAACTTCTTTTCTGTTACTATCCTGCTTTTAAACTTTTACATCTCCTTCTACCCTCATACTTTTAAATACTCAGATTACCCTTCTTTTTCACCTAGTAACTTGCTAATCTATTTAACCTACAATTCTTCTTCTATTTTTGACTATTTTGTCATTAAAATAGTAAAAAATGAAAGCACTCACATGCTTCTTCTCTCTCCCATTTTCTACTCCATTCGTTTTTTTTTTTCTTCAATGTTTCTATTTAATTAATTTCTTATTGACGAGAAGGCAAAGACAATCCAATGATTGATCGTGTGCCATTCTATCCATGGTTGCGAGGTTGAAGAGAGATGAAGATGGTCGTATAGAGATCAATTATAATGGAGAAGGAGGGTTGCCATAAGCTTCTACGAATATGAAGAGGGAGAAGAAGAGTGACGACTCGAGAATTGCATTGTAGATTAATAAAAAATAAAAAACATGGAAAGGTAAATGAATAAAAAGAGGAAGAGAGAGAAGTGGGGTGCTTTGAAGAGAGTCGATCTGTTCCATGGTTTTAGTGCACGGTATTGGAAAGGGTATCGGTAACCTACAATCGATACATTACTGTATCGGCTGTATTGGACAAAAAAAATTTTGATAAATAAATATAGGGAAATTTACGCATACCCCCCCTGAGGTTTGACGAAAGGATATTTTCACCCCCCAGGTTTGGAAAATTCTACGTACCCCCCTGAGGTTTGCAAACGGTAACAAATAAGCCCATTCCGTCAGTTCATGACTAACACTGTTAAAAATTAGACTTGAACTGACGGAATTGCCCTTCTAAGAAGAACCCAAAAAAAATAAGAAGTGAATGGACAAAATTACCCTTACAAAGGAAAAAAAACCTGCAACTCATCTTCCCCAATCGAATTGGGGTCGATTGGGGAAGATGAGTTGTAGGTTTCAAAACCATAAGGATTTTTCTTTTGTTTCTGTAATTATGATTAAAAGAAATAAAAGGAGTTGGTTTTAAACTGGAAAACCCTAGGCAATTGGGTTTCAAAACATTTTTCAACCGTTTAGAAATTTAGGGTTTGAAATTGGGGAAAAATCCAAATGGAAATTTCCATCCATCTCCATCATTGGATGGTCATGTTCATCGCCAGTAGTACTCCACATTCTGGGATAATGTCGCTTTCCAACACCGAGCCACATTTCGTAATCTGGCCATGGATCCGAAGAAGAAGAAGCAGATTGAGGATGATGAGTTCTTGTAGGTTTTGATGGTAGGGAAAGAACATAGGAACAGGGATTCTCGGTCAGGGTTTTAGAAGGAAATAAAGGGAAGAAGAAAAAAATGGGTAAGTGGGGATGGAAATGGAAAATTAAGAGAACTTCATTCGGTGGATTTAGAAATTGGGAAGAAGAAACGGTGTAATGGTTTTGGGATTATGGATTTCGGTGGCTAAGAGATGGATTTGGGATTAAGAGTTGGCTGTGATTAATGGCTGGTGATGATGGGTTTAGGTGAACCCGATCATGGTTCGAAGATTGAAGACGAAGCGAAGAAAATTGATTTCCCCTTACTCAGCGGAGATCCGCTGCCCACACTAAGGTGCCTTTTTCTTGCTTTTGAAAAATCTGGATTTTTTTAGAGAGACAGAGAGCTAATCCCTTCTGCTGCTTCTTCTTTATCTAGACAAATGTTTGGTTGCAAGACAATTCAAATGATGATAACTCCCCTCCTGCAGAGAAGGCAAGTGGATTGCAAGGAATCTCTTGGAAAGATTTCTCACGAAGTGGTTTCAGTCTTGGGAAGAGGGAGGATTGTTCCAAAGGCAAAATTTCTGAAGACTCTGGGAAGCATACAAACAAATCTGAGCCGGACATGTTTTGGATGATGTATTTGATGAGGACGTCGAAGATGAGGAGATCCGCTATCTAGAGCGACTCAAAATTTCCAAGTCTATAACAGATTATGGTGCTGAATATGAAGATGATGAGAATGAAGGAAGCAAGGAACAAAAAAGAATTTTGAAAGTTTCAAATAGTAGGGCTTTTAATGGTGAATATGATGAGGATGTGGAAGAATATGGCTCATCAACGTCAAGAAAAGATAGCAAGAAGAAGTCAAGATTGGATAGGGTATTTGAAGATATAGATTATGTTGAAGAGGATGAACCAGCATCAGATGGTAAGCTTGAAAAGCGGAAGAAGCTGAGGAAAGAATCTGTCGACACATTGATGGAAAGCAAGAAAGAAATTTCTCTTACTCTGGCATCACTATTTGTGCAGCATTCTGCTGTAAATTACCTGTTAACAAATCAGTGTGGCCCTGGGATGGTTGCCACTCATCTTCCCCAATCGATTTTGGGGGAGATGAGTTGCAGGTTTTGGTTTTTTTTTTTTTTTTTTTTTGGGTATTTTTTAGAAGGGCAATTCCGTCAGTTCAAGTCTAATTTTTAACAGTGTTAGTCATGAACTGACGGAATGGGCTTATTTGTTACCGTTTGCAAACCTCAGGGGGGTACGCAGAATTTTCCAAACTTGGGGGGTAAAAATATACTTTCATCAAACCTCATGGGGGTATGCATAAATTTCCCACAAATATATTACCGAACCCCAAAAGGGAGAAAGGAAAGGGGAACCAATGTAGGAAAGAAAAGAAAGAGAGAAGGGAAAGAGAGAAAAAAAAAGGGGGGGGGGAGGCGGCTAGACAGCCTACGCAGAGGAGGGGGTCCGCAGAAGGGCAGTATCAAGGCCCCAAAAAATCAAAATGTGTCTATTCCTGAAGTTATCTTTACAATGTCGCTGCCAGATATAGCTAAGCTTGGAAGAAACATCAGAGGAGATGGCTTTCCAAATCGTATCGAAAGATCTAGATTTGGAAGTCCATCTCCTAATATCCCTCTCCAACCAGATATGGTGAACTGCAGCACTAAAAACAAGCTTCCCAATAGTATCACAAATAGAGTTCCCTAGGAAATTCTTGAGCAACCAAAGCCATTCATGGTCGAAACTCCTAACTCTTCTGGTCCGCGGCCAGATAGAAGACAAGGCCTTATTCCAGATGGTGGAGGTGAAGTCAAAGAAGAGGTGTGTGATGTCTTCTCGGCCAATCCAAAGGTTACAAGAGGGGGAAGCTGAGATAGTGCGGTGGATGTGGAAGGCTTGGGTGGGTAGGCAGTTTCTGAGGGTTCTCCAAACAGTGAGGCTGTGGCGGGGAATGTGGCCCTTGAACCAGACTTGGTTGTGCCAAGGAACGGGAGGGCTAGGGTCCCTAGAGAGATCCCAAGCAGAAGAAGAGGTGAAGATGCCTTTGGAAGAGGGAAGCCAATTGACTCGGTCTGCAAGAAGGGTAGAGTTTGGCTGGATGGTGGGTAGAGTTGCCCAGATCTGAGTGATGATGGTTGTGTTAAGATTAGGAGGGGGAGACCAGCGGCCTTCGGAAATGAGGGCGAAGACCTTTGAATCCTTAGGGAGGCCAGAGGAATAGATGACTCTAGGACCAAGCAGATTGTAGAGGATCCCAAGAGGGTGCCAAGGGTCAAGCCAGAGGGAAGTGGATAAGCCATTCGCAATGGAGTAAGAGATTCCCTGGAGGGCAAGGGGGTAGAGGGAGAGGATCTTCCTCTAGATCCAAGAGGAGTCAGACAGGGTTTTAACCGTCCAAATGGAGTCAGACTTGAGGAGGTAGGATCCGACCCAGGTGGCCCAGATAGAGTCGTGGTGGGAGGCAATTTTCCACAGAAGCTTGAGAATACCTGTCGTGTTAGAGTCACGGATGCGGCGAATCCCCAGACCACCCTCCAATTTAGGAAGATAGATGGACTCCTAGCTGGTAGGGTGGAGAAATCTGGTGGTTTCTTTTCCTTTCCAGAGGAAGGCACAGAAGATGCGTTCAATGGCCCTGGTGGTGGAGTTAGGGATGTTGAAAATACCGGTCCAGTAGATGTAAGATGCTTGGAGGATCGATCGAATACATTCGATTCTTCCTGCATAGGAGAGGAGCTTACCTTTTCAGAGCTGGAGGCGCTTCCGAATGTTATTGAGCATAGGAGTGCAGTGGTGGCTAGAAAGCCTGGCAGTGATTAGGGGAAGGCCTAGGTAGGTAACAGGAAGAGAGCCAATAGTGAAGCCATTGAGCTGGCGAAGAGCCTCTTTGGAGGAATCCGGGATACCAGAGAGGAAGATTTTGGACTTGAGGAGATTGACACGAAGATCGGAGAGAGACTCAAAGAGATGGAGAGAGTCCATGATGGTAGAGATAGAGGAGTGGGAGGCCTTGGATAAGATCATCAGGTCATCTGCAAAGGCCAGATGGAAAAGATTGATGTGTTTGCATTTAGGGAGGGGAGAAATGAGGTGGAGATCCGTCTTGGCTTGGAAGCTTCTGGACAAGACTTCCAAAGCGAGGGAGAAGAGGAAAGGAGAGAGAGGGCAGCCTTGGCGGATGCCAACTTTGGAGCGGAAGAAGCGTGTAGGGGTGCCATTAACTAGCACAGAGAAGGAAGGGGAAGAGATGCAGGCATAGATCAAGCGAACAAAGACTGGGGGGAAACCCATGAGGGTGAGAACCTTATAAATGAAGTCCCAACAGATAGAGTCAAAAGCCTTATGGGGATCAATTTTCAGGAGGGCTACGGGGGAGTGAGATTTGTGGGCAAAACCACGAACAATCTTAGAGCAGAGAATGATGTTGTTCGTAATGCTTCGGCCAGAAATGAAGGTCGATTGGTTGGGACTGATAAGGGAGGGGATGACAAGCTTGATTCGATTGGCGAGAGTCTTAGCGATGAACTTGTAGATGAGGCTGCAGAGAGAGATGGGCCTAAAATCGGACAGAGAGGAAGCCTCGTCTTTTTTGGGGATGAGGAAAATGAAGGTCTGGTTGATCTGAGGAAGCTGACCCGGTTTGAAGAAGAAACTGCGGATAGCTTTGAACACCTCCCCTTTGATAGAGTTCCAGCAGCTGAGAAAAAACCCCATGCTAAAGCCATCTAGGCCAGGGGCTTTGTTGGCCTTATGGGAGAGAACGACCAAAGAGATTTCCTCATCGGAGGGGATGGCGATCAGGGAATCGAAGAGGGAAGAGGGGATGAATTTATCAATAAGCCCCAATAGGATAGGGGTAGGGGGGAGGGAGGGGTTGAAGAGAGAGGAGAAGAAGGAGGAGGCAGCCTCTTTAATATCAGAGGGGGAGGTGAGGGAGGATCCATCAGCGGCGGTGAGCTAGGAGATGGAGTTGGAGTTCTGTCTAGCTTTAAGAGAGCGAAGGAAATAGGCAGAGTTCGAATCTCCCAATTCAAGCCACTTAGAACGGGATTTCTGACGCAAGAAGCTCTCCTCGAACAGGGAGAGGGAAGGAGCTCTTTGGAGAGACGCTTTTCATCAGTGGCAAAGACCAGGTTGAGAGGATCCGACTGGAGCTTGAATTGGACCGATGAAAGATCCGACCGATAGGAAGAAAGCTTGGATGGGATATTGCCGAAGGTGGAGAGATTCCAACGGCGGGGGGCCACTTTGGTGTTACGAAGCTTTCTAGCAAGGACAATCAGGGGTTGCGAAGGAGCCGAGATCGGGATGCTCCACGCTTTCACGATAGTATCATGAAAAAGAGGGTGAGAAGTCCACATGTCAAAGAATTTGAAAGGCTTGGGGCCAAAAGAGGAATAAGGCTGGATATGGATGAGATATGGGCAATGGTCAGAGAGGCCCTGAAGAAGAAAGGAGGCGTGGGAGAGGGGAAAGGAGGAGAGCCAAGCTTCATTGGCAAAGAACCAATCAAGTTTATAGGTGATGCAGTCCGGACCGACACGACGATTGTGCCAAGTGAGGGGGGAGCCTGACCAATGAAGGTCGTCTAAATCAAGATCCTTAATGCAATCATTGAAGGGATCCACACCGAGAGATTAATGGGTCTGCCGCCTACTTTCTCAAGCTGGGAACGGACCACATTAAAGTCTCCATCGATACCCCAGGGGAGGGAGTCCATGCCGGCCTTGAGGAGGGAGAGATCAGTCCAAAGGGGAAGATAGTCAAAGGCCTGGTTACAAGCGTAGACCATTGAGATATAGAAAGAGGAGGGAGAGTCGTGAAAAGAGAGACGGAGATGGACAAATTGGGAAGAGGAGTGGGAGAGGGAGATACTGAGCCTGGCGGGATCCCAGAGAATCCAGATCCTGCCAGAAGGAGAGTGGTTATAATTGGATAGAAAGGACCAAGAAGGAGCAACGGAGGCAGCGATGCGGGATGCATTGTCCTAAAGGACATTGGTCTCAAGGAGAGCATAGGAGGAGTTGGAGGATTTAATGAAGGAATGAGTCTCGAGATGCTTGGCCAAGGAATTAAGGTCACGGACATTCTAAATAAAACCAGAAGACATGGAGACTAGAGGGAAGGGGGGGCACTGAAATCCTAGGAGGAGTGCTCCTGTAACGCCTGCGGGCGAAGGCAACAGCAGGGCTGGCAACAAGGGGTCTACGAGAGGGGAGGGGTAGAGCCACCCCAAGAAGGAAGGGGTGTAACCAAACCGAACAGGCTAACTGGGAAGGGGAAGGTGGGGTGGGGTCAAAGGGGGTTCCACAGAAGGGATGGGGGCAACAGAGGTGGATCGGGAGAGGGTTTGGGGGGCACAGAGCTGGTCAAAGGAGTTGGAAGTGAGGTTGAGTAAGGGGTTGGGCTCGGTGGTGGGCTTAGGATTGGGGTAGGATAATTGATAGAGGTGGGCTGGGGGTTGGTAGATGGGGAGGTTATAATCAAAGAAGGAGATGGGCTGGGTATTGGGTTTTGGGTGGGCCTGGTTAGTAGACTGAGGGTAAGAGGGGGAGAGAGGTGGTGAATTGGGCCGAGAAGATTGGCCAAGCATGGCGGTGGGCTGAAGCTCATAGGGACGAGAAAGGTGAAGGGGGGTCAGTGTTGTATTGGGGGCAAAATGGGGGTGGGTAAAAGCGGGGGGTAGTAAAGTAAAAGAGTTAGGGGGTGGGGGTATAAATGTAAAAGAACTTGGGGATGGGGGAATAAAACAAGACAAAGGAGAGGGGGGGGGTTTCAAACCGTGGCAGAGCATTCAAGGAGTTATCGCGTAAATGGCTAGGGGCAAAACCCAAGTCATTCTCTGAGACAAAATCAGGTCTGCAGGCGACCATTTTCGGTAAGGAGGAGATCGCGAGGTCAGGCGTATCTTCCAGTCGAAGTTGGTGAGACACCAGCAGCAACAAGTCAAGGGCTTCAACAACTTTTTCAGACCTCTTGCAGCTAATCCCATAAGAGATGAAGCTTTGTCATGATTTCATCGACGGGTTTTGTTCCGGTGGTGGGGACGGGAAGGAGATCGTCCACGGTGAAGCGAGTCGATCGAAGCAGGGGCCGATGGTCTAGGCTGGTTCTCCAAGATTATGGGGACAGCAGATTCCATCGGAGGAGGTGCTGAGGTCGAAGATGGAACCATTGGAGAAGCCAGCAAGGCCAGGGGTCCAGTCGATTCCATCATAATAATTTCTGGGGTCGACGATGGAATCGTAGAGGGCAACAGAGAGTTGCAGGAGCTTACTGGTTCCATCGGAGCAAAGGTTGAAACAACAATGGAACCAAGTGAGAGGCCGACGACGTTGAGGATTTCGACAAGCCTACGGGGGCAGTGGGCACAAAATAGTCATCAAGAACTGTGAAAGCAGCATTGCCTTCAGGAACTGAGATTGCAGCTTTGCCGGAGCAATTGATGGAGGAGTGGCCAAAGACTTTGCACAGAACCCATCTTCTTCCACAATATTGACGAAGGAAGGGGGTGGGTTGTTGGCAGAGAAATCAATGCACAGCCTAGCATAAGACAGCCTATCCAAGCGACGGATTCGAGCATCCGAGTACATGGGGTAACCCAAGACAGAACCGATTCTGCTAAGGCCTTCGGAGCTCCAGTATTTTAGAGGAAGTCCAGGGAGGGAAACCCACAAGGAAATAGAGCTGAGGTCGACCTTATGGAGTTGAATGTAAGGGTTCCACTGACGAAGGAAAATTGGCTTGGAACCAACAAGCCAGGGGGCACCATCTAGGGCTCGCATTTTGGCCTCGTCGGAGAAGAATTTAAAAATGAAGACACCATTTTCACGGAGGAAGGTGTCAAGAATGCCATGAGCTTTCCACTTTTTGGTTAAGGAGGCCTTGACGATGTTGAATGAAGGACGAGAGCCCAGGAAATGTCCAACTAGGTAGGATTGCCATTTAGAAATTTCAGGGGATAGAATATTGGATGGACAGAGGGCAAAGGAGGAACCATCAGCAGAGGAGGTAGGCTGAACGAAATGCAGTGAAAGACTAGATGTTGAAGAGGATGATGGTTGAGAGACAAGAGAGGCCCAGGATTGCGGTCCTGGAGGGGGTTGGAGCCAGGAGAGGGAGACGAGATGGTGGGGTGAATGGGGGTGGAGGTTGGGGGAATGGAGGAGATGGTGGGGTGAATGGGGGAGGAGATGGTGGTACGGGGGGGGGGGCAGAGAGTGGGGGTGGCGGTTGGAGAGGGGGCGGTGGTGGAGGTTGGGGAGGAGTTTTCCGATGGGGGGGGAGGGGAAGGGTTGGAGGTCATCGCATCAAGTCCGCTCCTGCAGGTTCCTCATTGATCCAGCATCTTCAAACATTGACAGACCAAATCATATTAATCCCACTGGAAAATTGGAAATTCTTTCCATACCTTGGACAAAATTACCCATGAATCTCCTTAAAAATGAGTTTTTTGACCATTTTACCCCTTGGCTGTACCGTGCTACCGGTATGGTATCGGTATCGGTGACTAGCAAAACTGTTCGTATCCCCCAATACGGGTGACACGATAGCGATACTTAGAACCATGATCTATTCGAAGAAGAATGATGAGGATGAAATGTTGAATAAAAATTTAATTAAATAGAAAAATTGAAGGGAAAAAAGAAAAAGAAAAAAAAATGGAGTAAAAAATAGGAGAGAGAAGAAGCGGGTGGGTGCTTTAATTCTTTTACAATTTTAATGACAAAAATAGTAAAAAAATAGAAGAAGAATGGTAGGTTAAATAGATTTGCAGATTACTAGGTGAAAAGGAAGGGCAATTTGGGTATTTAAAAATATGAGGGTAGAAGGAGATGTAAAAGTTTAAAAGCAGGGTAGTAGTAGAAAAGAAGTTTAAGGTAGGGTAGTTTTAGTAAATATAGGCTAAGTGTAGGGTAGTGATAATAATTGCCCCTTGTTACTTTAATAGATCAAGGATCCACAATTCCTAATCCAAGGTAGTCGGGGGATTCAAAACACCGAATTGGCTAGACTCGTTCCCAAGAACCCTAGAACTGCCTCTTAGATCTGAATACTCTAGGATCTAGGGTTCCTTGGCTAGAGTTGGGATTGGTAGATTCTAATTTGAATTGGCCAATTTTGTAAGGATGTAAAAGGATCAAATTTGATCGGATAGTGGTATTATCATATCCATACCCGATTATATTCAGACGGATTTGGATTCCCATAAATGGATATGAACGCGGATTGAATACGAATTTTCAAATATCCGTAGACATCTTTACTGTTTTGTTGATGAGGGTTAGGATTGAGACTTGAGAGTTTAACGCTACCCTTTCTTCTACTCTTCTTAGTCTTAATTTTCTTGCGTCTTTTACTTTTGATGTTATCTTGTATTTACTTTAATAGATATGTGATTCCATGTATCATAGTGCATAAAACAATAGAAATTCTAGAAAAAGAATATCTTAACTTATAAAATTTAAAATAAAAAAATCCAATAAGGTAACTTAATCGGATAGACAGACACAAAGATATATTTCAAACATTTTATTATCATCAGATTGCTAAATGAATTGGATAATAATCAGTCGGATAGGGGAATTATCATATTCTTATCCGATTAGTTTTCGGACAGGTTCACATTTTCCTAAATGGATACGAACGCGGATCAAATATGACTATTCGAATATCCGTTGCCTTACAATTTTGGCATACCAAAGACCAATATGATGGAATCTTTAGAAGTAATTTATAACCATACTTTTGCCTTCTATTCTTGAGAGTAACTTTGGTGTACCGCAGCCTAAACATGGTATCTTTTTAATAGACGCATGGATTTGTCATGTAAAGCTCATGTATGGGTAAAATTTTATGGATAGTAAATTGCAAGATCTTTCCCTATTCGATCATATATCAAGCTTCAACCAAATTTGAGTTGACAAGTAGCAAAACAAATTATTAAAAGATTAAAACTATCAAAAGGAGGATAACTATAGGTTGATGGCTACCTAAGGAAACTTTAATTTGATCCGCCCTCCATCTAGTACGCATCTACCTCATCCCAATCACAAGGAGAGGTTCACCATGCTGGGGGTGGTGGGGAAGGAATCAATAAAGCAAAAGAAAGAAAAGAGTGGTCGTAGATCACCAGATGAAGAAGGTGAGAGAATAGCAGAGATTGAGGAAGGCTCGTGCTTATTTCGAATGATATTACTCGTACTAGTCAAGCTTTGCAACCCTCCCTGATGGCCTTGTCCAATGTAATTTTGTCATACCAAAACTGGAACCAAAGATTGCTTGTATCCAAGATGACATTTTCAATGAAGACTACATGCAATACATGAAGTCATGGACAGAGTCACACAAATGCAGATACAACAACATAATCCGGGTACAAAGAGACTATTCTACCTTGGTGCATTCCTGACCTGACTTGGTATTCTCTTCAGTCAAAGAAGACTAGCTAGCTACAGTAGGTTGAGAGAATAGCATAAGCCAAGCAATGAAAGCAGAGTAAGAAGCAAAAGAAGTCGTCTCCTTATTCACTAGACTTTCAATAAAACAATGACTATTGAAGCCCGGGTTATGAGGAAAAAACTGTATCAATAGATGAGAGAGCTAATTTGGACAGTTTGAAGGACAAGTTTTGATCCAAATTTTTTTTTTTTTTTTTAGATCTTATCTTTCGCGTGATGAATGAAACTAAGTTTCCAATTGATAATTAGTGCGACAAGTACGCCAATCTAGCTGGTATTGAGAGCTCTAATGATCATGACGATGAAGCAAACTAGGTAACCTTAGGAGGTTTGGCCTACTTGCTTCATAAAGTCGAGTTAGTGCTGTGTACTTCATACATAGGTGGTGAAACCACCAGACAAAATGGTAGTTGAATGCTGGTGCACAAATAACTTAATCCTGATTCAATTAGGGCTTAGTTACAATGTTTTCAGTCTCTTGTTGGGCCTCTTCCTTGTTCAAATGTATGGGTCGACTGATAGTACATCAAGAGTTGATTCAACAACAACCACTTTTGATGGTCCATCAATAGATGATGAAAATGAATTTTCAGAAAGAAAATTTCATAATGCATTAGAGAGGAGGAGCGTTTTCATGTTACATTTGATTTAGACAAATATTTGTTGGAAGGTATTGAGAAGGATGACCCCATTACTTTTGACATCTTGAATTCGTGCAAGGTCAATAGTTCAAGATTTGTGATTTAAAGTAAGATGGCGAAGGATGTCTTGGCAATTCCTGTCTCAAGTGTTGCTTCAGAGTGTGCTTTTAGCACTGGTGGTAGGATTTTAGACCAATTTCATAGCTCTTTGACACCTAAGATGGTAGAGGCATCGGTATGTGCACAAGATTGGTTACAACAGACACCGGTTTCTGTTGATGTTGGAGAAAACTTAATTGACCTTGGGAAGATCGAATTAGGTAACAACCTTTTAAATTCCCTCATATAATTTAATTACAACAACAATAATAATAATACTATGAATGATGATTAACAATATTGATTTGTTTATTTGTTGAATGTATTTTTTTCCCCCAACTATTAATAATGATGATGGTGATGCAACTATAACTTTGATTTGATGGATGATAATGCATACTTATTTGGCCTTAAAAGGTAAGGACATTTACCCAAAAATAATTATTATTAACTACTATTTTCTTTGACATTTGCTTGTTATTAATAGATTTTCTCCCTTTTTGGTCGGTATTTTTTCAAGAATTCCGGAACCAAGCATATCATAAAGATGGATTTTATGGATGATTGTGACAGTATTTGTATGGAAGTATCAAGTATTGAAATGGATGTTGTTGTGATTGATGGTTCCCTGATGGATGATTGTGGCAGTATTTTTATAGATGTTTGTGCTTGCGTCAATGTGTTTTGATTGGCTTATTTTTATTGTTAAATGAGATATTTTTCTCCAATTTGAATGATGTTCTAGATTGTTGGGAGTTTAAAATTTAAATCTGATATTTATCAACTTTAGATGTTGAGATGAATTTGTATGTTTTGTTCCTTGTGTGCTTTTCTTAAGTAATTTTTATTAATTAAAGAGAAGGATGGTTAAAAGAGTAATAAAAGATATTGGGTAAATTACACGTCACCCCTGGCTTTCAAACGAAACTCAGATCACCCCCTGGTTTTTGAAAAAACTCAAATCACCCCTGGTTTAGACCCCAATATGATAAATTAGTTCCTACCGTTAGTTTTATGCTGTTAAGTGATGATGTCAGCCAATTAAATAAATTTAAATTCCTAAACTACCCTTGACCAATGTTGAAGATGAAGGAAGGGTAGTATTGTAAATTTAATTATAATGTTTTAGTACAATGGTAAAATAGTCCTTTCACACCAATAACTAACAGCAGACTAACACCGCTATTGTAGAGGGGGTGATTTGAGTTTGGTTTGAAAATTAGGGGGTGAATTGTAATTTACCCAAAGATATTTGCTTTGTGTGGATGCAATATTGTTGGAGCAAATTCTTTGAAGTGCATATTCTGGTTCAATTCCATGGGCTTTGAAGGCTGTAATGATAGCAAGAAACATTTAGATGATGATCTGAATGCTCTCTTAAAGGTAGTACTTGGGAATATGGTCACATGTCAAATATTGTCTTCATATCTTTATTATTTTTCGAATGGCTGAAGTGTGTGATTTCAGGAAGAGGAAGAAGATCTTGTAACTGCTCAAGGGTTGGGTTAAGGAAAACCCTGACAGGGTCGGGCTGGGTTGAGGGTATCTTAGGCCCTGGCAGGATTGGGTTGGGCTTCGATTTAGGTTAAGGCTTCTCGGATTGGATTAGGGTTTAGGGCAGGCCCGGCCCAGCCAGGACCCATTGACACCCCTATTTGGGCCTAATTTCTTGTAATATAATTTATCCTCAATAATTCAAATTTCCTCTTTATTACTTTTCCTCGCCTATAAATGTTACAGAAAGAAGAAAAATAATGAAAACATCTAAACCTAAGGCCATTTCGGACAAGTTAACCGGACCATAGTTATGCAAAGAGAGAGAGGGCCCCAGCATGAGCTTTCAATTATTTTTAACATTTAATTATTAACTTCAGTATAATCTTTTTTTCTCTCTGATGCTTTGAGAAATTCAAACTTAAATTCAAAAATATCCAAAAAAAAAAAAACAAAAAAACCCAAAACGAATGCTCTGGTGGTATTTTATTTTCTCGTTATTGTTACTGTTGTGTCTGGTTTTTTATGGCGATGGAATCCAGACTCTGGATTCCAGAGACGATGGCATCCAATCCTCTCTTTCTACATTGAAAACCCACGAAAAGCTCTTATAGGTTCTTCGTCTCTTCTGTAATTGAACGTCTCTTTCGATCTGTAAGTCCCTCCCATAACGTCTCTTTAAAATTCTCCCCCACTTTTAAAAGCAGTCGTTTGTTGTTCTTTGACACATAAAACTTTGTTCTATGTAAACCAACAAAGGTGGGATTTATGGTGTAAGGGGAGAGGAGGGGGCTCTTATTCTCCCCTTCTGACAGCTTCCCAAGGTCTCTAGGGTTTTTGTTGGAGCTGCGGATCTTTGCATTTCCGTATTGTTATTTTTTGGCTTTTGTTGTGAGAATCTCCCTAGGGTTTCTGAAATGGGATTTGGGTTCTCAGGCGAGGGTTTTCAACTGGATACTGTTTTTTACAGGGTTTTACTTCTTGTCTCCGTGAGCAAATTACAAAATTGCCAGTATCGATAAAATTGAGTTTGTCTTTCATCTGTTTGTTTTCGGAGCCACTTGAACTCAAGAATGTGGATTTGGGTTGTTTCGTATTGTTCGAGTGTTTTAATAACGGCCAGAGTAGAGCGTTTCTTTCTATTTTTTCTTCAATTTTGATTTATGTTTTGTACATTTGCATTGGTTTCTGCAGGTGTCACGAACTCTTCATTTTAGTATACGTTTGTAGGTTGGTTCTTGATAGTGGTGTTGGTAATGGCTGACCCTGTAGAGGCTATTTTGGATTTCCTCCGGAGAAATCGATTCTCAAGGGCTGAGGCGGCTTTGCGCGGTGAGCTCAGTAACCGTCTGGATTTGAATGGATCACTTCAGAAACTTATCATGGAAGTAAACGAGTTGGGTAATCAGTTGAAAGAAGAGGAGGAGGACAAACCAGAGGTAACCCACCTGGGATCAGGTCCTCAGAGTAGTGGCGAAGTTTCAAAGGAACTTATTGTAAAAGAGATTGAGTGTGGAACCAGTACAAATGGTTCTGATAGTAAATGGAGAACTACCTCTTCTGTTGGGGGAAGAAACATGCTTACTGAATCAACTGGAACGACTGAGAAGAGCTTCTCTTTTGCTCAAGGTTCTGCGGACAACTCACCAGATCTGCTCCCTTGGAAATTTAATCCCAGTAATGGTCCTCTAGATGCACCACAGAAGGATGGTGGTATTATTTCTACTAACTTTTCAGAGCTTCAAATATCCGAACAATCAAAGCATCTCTTTCAGGCTTCTGATAAGGGGAAGAAGGTTATCGGTGTGATAAAATCTAGAGAAAGTCATGCTGCAGAGTTGGGTTTGTCTGGGGAACAGAGAACACCATGGCTTGGAGGTGCTAGTGCAAGTAAATCCAGTTTTGAACTGAAATTTGACAGGAGTCAGACAAGTGACCGCAAAGAACTTGGTCAGCAATGTGGACCAAATTCTACATCCTCTAAGTCTAAGGATGGCTTAGTGGACAGCCTGTGGTTGGAAAATGAGGAACCCACACCGTCATCTTCAGATCCATGGATTGAGTGCTCTGTCAAGACTGTTTTCCCATTCTCCAGAGGTGATGCATCGACTAGTTATGATAGTGCTCTTGCTTCTGGTGACAATAGAAAAGAAGGAACGAGGAAATTAGAGACTAGTGATATCAAGGCAGCCATGAAGGAGCAGGTGGATGACGTTGGGCGAGTTATATTTTTTGGGAAGTCTCCGGGAATTTTAGAGCAGAAGAATGTCTATAGCTTAGATTTACCACTTGTTTCTGAGAATCACAAGGAAGAGTTGCCAAGGTTGCCACCTGTTAAACTAAAGTCAGAGGACAAACCGGTAAACATTCACTGGGAGGAAAAGTTTGATCCCCATGGACATGGAGCAAAGCTCAACAACATGGATAACCCTTTCTTGATAGGATCATTTTTGGATGTTCCAGTTGGACAAGAAATACATTCTGCAGGTTCACTTTGAACTTTTCCTTTTGGATCACTATTCGCAGTTGTGTTAACTGCCAGCTTTTAATTGTGCAAACATACTGGCAGTTCTTTAATCTGGTCCTTCAGTCCTTTGTGAATGACTTGTTTCAGAATAATTGTTCCTAAGGCCTTATCCTTCCACTTTTTGGTATTCTTGATATGTGTAGTCTTTACTTATTACTCTCCATGTTTTATGGTGTTTTGATTTTTTCATACATTTCATATTCCCAGGATTCTTTACCCAAGTATTCTTGTAATTCTTTTGTCATGAACTATTTCAAAAGTGATTTTTTTTTTGACAGGAGCTTGTGTGTTCATAAGATCGTCTGTAATCCTTATGGAGAATAACTTTTTGTGTGTAGGTTTGAGATTAAATTTTCATGGGATAAATTTTTTTTTTAAAATTTACTCTTTGTTGTTGGGGGGGGGGGGGGAATCCAATGGGGAATGGTGAGATTGACTGAGACATAAGGGTATCATAACTTTTTTTAGCAGAGGTAGGGGGCTGAAAGATAGAGCTTTCAGTTTGAGAATCATAAAAGGCAAATGCAACCCTCCCCTCAAATATATATATATTTTTTTACATCAAAGAAAAATCACTATTTGTGGATTTTGAATACCTGCCTTATCCAAAAAGAACCAATAACTGAATGTGGTAGAAGTTTATTTTATGGAAGATGGATCCTGTTAAGATGTACAATCCAAATTTGTCATTCCACAAGTGACTTGGTTTGCATTTGCTGAAAATATGGTCAATTGACCTGTCAGAATTTCCATTCTGTTGAAGTTCTCATCCCATCAGAGGCAGGTTATCCATGGAAACATCAAACAAGAGAAGCTGATATATTCAACCTGAAGTCCAGGATTTGCTAATATATTCAACCAGAAGCCTCAGAATTGTAATTGTTATACATTTAGAATGGTTTTGCCTAAATGGTGCAGCACAATCTGCAGCAACCCCCTCTCCGGGTGTAGAAGATATAAGGTTTGTTATTGAAGAGGTTCATAAGAGAGTAACATGGAGTTACTGGATCTATCTGTGTATTCTCACAGAAGTCCATTCAATTAGAGAATAATTGCTTGAGTGATCAATATGATCAAACAAGCATTGTATTTATAATATTAGAGATTACATACTAATGACCAAAATACCCCTAGTATAGCTGACTTAACTAGGAGGTACAAAGAAGTAAAAAATACAACTATAAAATGACTAGAATACCCCCACGGTATTCTAGTGTACATAATTCAACACTCCCCCTCAAGTTGGAGCAAATATGTCAATCATGCCCAACTTGACTAGATTAGGATGGAACAATTTCCCAGACAATCTCTTGGTGAAAATATCAACAACCTGATCAGTAGACATCACAAAGGGAACACAAATCAATCCTTCTTCCAACTTATCCCTAATGAAATGCCTGTCCACTTCTACATGCTTGGTGCGATCATGCTGTACCGGATTGTGTGCAATGCTGATTGCAGCTTTATTGTCATAGTACAACATCATAGGAAGATGAACAAGAACACCAAGGTCTTGTAGCAAGCCTTTCAGCCAAAGTAACTCACAAATGCCCTGTGCCATAGCACGAAACTCTGCTTCAGCACTAGAACGAGCCACCACATTCTGCTTCTTGCTACGCCAAGTGACAAGATTGCCTCCTACAAAAGAACAATACCCAGAGATAGACTTCTGATCTGCAGAACCAACCCAGTTAGCATCGGTATATATCTCTACCCGTAGGTGACCATGAGGAGACAGAAGAATGCCTTTTCTAGGAGTTAACTTCAAGTAGTGAAGACTCCGAAGAACAGCCTCCATATGAGAAGAATAGGGGTCTTGCATGAACTAACTCATAGTACTTATAGCAACAACAATGTCTAGATGTGTGTGTGAGAGATAAATCAGCTTCCCCACTAGTCTTTGGTATTGGCCATTATCAACAGGTTCACCCTCCTTTTCTTTGAGACGGACAGTAGCCTTCATAGGAGTATCTGAAGGGTGACACCCTAACAAACCAGTTTCAGCCAACAAGTCTAGGACATACTTCCTCTGGGAGAGAAAGTTGCCTTTAGAAGATCTGGCAACCTCAATCCCAAGAAAGTACCGTAGCTTCCCTAGATCTTTAATCTCAAACTCTTGCCCTAGAAACTTCTTCTACCGGCTGATCTCATCACCATCGTTGTCAGTAACCACAATGTCATCCACATAGATTATAAGAACAATGAGTTTTTTTCCAGCCCTCTTTATAAAGAGAGTGTGATCAGCATTACTCTGCTTATAACCCACAGAAACCATGGCCTTGTGAAACCTACCAAACCATGCTCGAGGTGACTGCTTCAGCCCATAAAGGGTTCGCTTCAATTTGCACACTTTACCTTGATTACTGTCACAAGAAAACCCTGGTGGAATATCCATGTACACCTCCTCACCAAATTCTCCATTAAGGAAGGCATGCTTCACATCCAGCTGTTGTAGATCCCATCCAAGATTGATTGCACAAGATGGTAAACCCCGAACTGTATTCAACTTTGCAACAGGAGCAAAGGTCTCCTGGTAGTCAATCCCATATGTCTAAGTGAAGCCTTTTGTAGCTCTGATACTATGTTGGAATCGCTTCCTCTAAAAGGCCGACCTTTAGAGGAAACAATATATATATCATACAAGAGCTCTAACACGGCAAACTATCTAAAGGGAGAAATGGGTGGATAAATAATTTCAACACCTGCCCGGTCCCAGGGGGACTCGATACCGTGACCCCTGCCTGCTCTGATACCATGTTAGCAGATCTGAATTAGAGAATAATTGCTTGAGTGATCAATATGATCAAACAAGCATTGTATTTAAAATATTAGAGATTACATGCTAATGACCAAAATACCCCTAGTAAAGCCGACTTAACTAGGAGGTACAAAGAAGTAAAAATACAACTGTAAAATCACCAGAATACCCCCATGGTAGTCTGGTGTACATAATTCAACACCATTGTAGATTCAGAAGGGATACAGCAATTCAGCTTTCTTTGTTTTAAACTACAGAGTCAGGATGAACTGTCTGCTGTTCTGTTATGGTTCTTCATGATTCTTTCCAAATTTCCCTCCTGATTGAAGAAAAACTGAAGCAAAGGACCTCTGGAAGAAACTGTAAGCTGATTTTTCTCTTGGAAAGTTTCCAAGGTACCACAGACCAGCATATGGACTGCACCATGACCAGCCTGCTGAGCATGTTTGTTTGCAATTAATCATGGGTTACAGACTTACAGCTATAATGCTCAGTTTGCGATTCAATACTCCAAAATTGATGCATATGGTTATTTCTAATCAGAACCCTAATCGACATGTTGCATATGCATAAGGTACCAAAGAAGGATAAAGAAGAAACAATGGAGGTTGACGTGGTTACATTTAGGCTAGAAGAAGATAATGAAAGAGGCTGCGGCGTTATGCTGAGTTTTTTAGTCTCTCCTAAGCCCTTTTCGTGTCTAAGCTGACACTGGTGGAAAGTGGCCATGAGATGATGCATTTCAGAATTCAGACTCATATTTGTTGTTGAGGACAGGGTTGCAGCTTGGCGAGATGATGGTTAAAGTCCTAATGTTGTGTTTGAAGAAGCTACGAATAATGGGGCTATTATGCTCTAAGAATCCATGACTAATTGACAGAGACCTCATCCCTTCCTTTGGAAGGTTGTTGGTTCAATTATGGTAAATTAAAAATTGGCAATATGTCCATCTTTTCTTTTCAATGGAGGAAAGTATTAAAGTTCCTACGTGTAATTTGTGTTGCATTCTAGTAGCTCACCCTTGGTTATGACCACATAGTCCAGCATTCTGGATATACGGACTGATAGGTTTGATCCTAGTGAGTGGAAGATCAGCTTGATGCGAACAGAAGACTTTCTTGATGTGAAGTTGAAGGTAGTGGTTTGTTCTTACTTTGGAAGATGTCAATGTTTAGGAATCTGTTGTTCTCTATGCAACTTAACACGTCGGAGTCTTCCTAAGGCAAGCATTGATGAAGCATCTATGAGCTAGCTTGTCCATTTGTAAAAAAGGCACAACTTTGTTGAGAGCAAAGCATACTTGGCTTTGGCCCTAACAAGGACCAGCCATCCAGTGGGCCCACTAACATAATTGATTGTTTTAAGGCAACTCATTGGGGGGGGGGGGGTTGAGGGTGTGGGAATAGCACTGCTTGCTTTTCTCTCTTTTTTGTTTTTAAATCCTGTTACTGTTTCTGTGCCCGTCAGTGTCAGTTTGATGGTTTATTGTTGTTTTAAAATTTTTATTATTATTTTAATTTGTTGGATTACAGCTGGGACAATCCTATTCTTGTTTGGAACTTTGGATTAGTCTTGTACCCCTGCTGTGCACAAGTGTTTTTTTTTTGGGTGAATAATAAATTCATTACCAAAGAGGAAAGAGAAAAAAACAACAACCCTCAAATGGGAGGGAGAAAATAAAAACCAACAGCCAAAGACTCAAACAGGGGAGCCCGAGGCTTGAAGAGAGATAGAGGGAAGACCCTAGGAGCAAGGTATAAAATTTCGCGATATATCGGTATCTCGGGCCTACCGAGATATCCGAAATATGTCGAAATTTTGCCGAAATATTGCATTTTTTCTGCAATATTTCGGCAGTCCATCTCAGTGGGTTTTTGGCCATATCTAGGCCTGATATTTCATGGACACCCTTATTTAAGCTAAATAAACACATTTAAATTTGCAAAAAAATGAATTCAAAGTGGTGTTTTGGGCTTGCACCCTTGATTGACAATATACGGTCGCTGACCCTAATGTATAAATAGTTAAATACACATTGATTAGACAGTCAAAGACATAAAAGAAATTTAAACAAACTAATTAAAACTCATAAGAAGTGAAAAATCCTTGGAGGATGAGCTTGGATGAAGCTCCGACGTGTTCCCGGCGACAATCCGTCGAAAATGAAGAAGAACAATGCTTGGGTCCAAGTTGGAAGAGTGGAAGAAAGCAAAAACAGAAGCAAAATAGAGTTATGGAGGTCTTTGCAGGTCTTGGTCGAAATTTCGACTGAGACTTGCGAGATATGGTATTTATAGCATGGGTCACGTGACCCTTTAAGTGGCATATACCATATTTCGGCGATATTTCGGTGACATACCGAAATGTTCCGAAATATCGTCGAAATATGTACTTTTTTTGTTTCATTTTCACATTTCGTCTCGACACTACTAATTTTTTTGAAATTCACCGATATATTGGCGAAATTTCGCGAAATTTTGTGCCATGCCCAGGAGACAACAATGAGCCTGTTCCTTGGGGTGTCATTACAAATAGAGGGAGCAAGTGAATTAAGTTTGGTTTGAATTTCAATGGAGATGGAATCCCAAATTTGTTGGAGAGATCTAGATTTGGTGGTCCATCTCCGTAAATTTCGCTCCATCCAAATAGGATTGATGACAGCACAAAAAGCCAGCTTTCCAATCACAGAGGGAAGAACCTCCAAAAGTCATGTCAACCCAAAGCCATTCTTTGTCAAAAGGAAGAATCCGACGATTTCTTGGCCAGCATTTAGTAAGGATGCCTTTCCAGATGGCATAGGAGAAAGGGCAAGCAAAGAACAGGTGATTGGAGTCCTCGATTGCATTCCAACAAAGACCACAATTTGGTGGGACAGATATGTGCCGATGTCGAAGAAAGGATTGCGTTGGAAGGTAGTTGGAGAAGACTCTCCAGACCGTATAGCAGCATCGGGGAATATGGTGCTTGAACCAAACTAGTTTTCTCCAAGGGACAAGAGGATGACGAGTCCAAATGAGATCCCAAGCAGCTTTGGAGCTAAAAGAACCCGAAGAGTTTGGCAACCAGTTAACACAATCATCCCTATGATGGGGGCCTCTGGAATTGTAAACTAGATATTAATAAGCACAGGATTAGAAGTTTCTGGGGGAGCCCAGCCATAAGGATCAATAATATGAGCCACCAATGCATCTCGAGGCAGCCCAGAGCCAGAAATAGTTCTAGGGCTAACTTGATGAAGAAGAATTCCCATAGGGTGCCAATGATCCAGCCATAGGGAAGTGGAGTTCCTATTGCCAATGCGAGAGTGAATAGATCCAAGGACAGTAGGGTGAGAAGCAAGGATTTTGTGCCAGACCCAGGAAGCATCAGAAGAGATAGAGACTGTCCAAATGGAATCCGATCAAAGAAACCAAGAATAAATCTGTTGAAATAGGCTGCTTACCGATTGGGGTAAGCAGTCCTAGTTTGATTGGGATTAGTCCTACTAGTCCTAGCTGATTAGGATTAGTCCTAGTCATGTTAGGAGTAGTACTAGTCAGATTGGATTCTTTTCTTTTCTTTTATTTTTAGTGTTTTATCCTCAGCTGAGTCCTATTCTGGCATTCCTAGTTGTATTAGGAATTCCTAGTAGGACTAGGACTGAGGTGTTATTATTCCTATTTGTACTTTGATCAGTTTACTTCAAGTTACTATAAATAAAGGGGCTTGGGTGATCGATTTATATCACTCAAGCATTCATTCCAATGCTGTTTACAAAATCCAATCCACCCAAATACTTTTCTTTCTAGAAGAAATCTTCCATATCAACTTGATGTTGGACTGAATTTTCTATGCCCAAGTTGTTGGACTGAATTTAAATAGTTTTAGCTATCTGCCTAATATGTGAAACCCCTGAGAGGATTCCTTCTCACGTCTTCCCTTTTTCTTTCTTTTGTTTCTTGTTTATTATGCTGTTGTCCTTTCTTCTTTTCTTTATGTTATTTCGTAATTCTGCTAACAATAGGCTTTTTTCCCCCCAAAATCTATGTTGGTGTCTAGTATTTTAGATGGAATTTCAACCTAGGGTAATAGGGTTGAAAAGGACGAAAATAGAAGCTGAAATATGGTAGCTGGTGAGCTTGTTGGTGGTTTGTGGATAGGGGTTCTTTCCTGCCCCGAGACTAGTGTTTTTGTTAGGTTGTCTTAGAGTTGGGGGTAATGAAATTGATGGGGTAGATTGAGGAAAGTTAATAGCGTGTGGTAATGTTTATAGAGGAAGATTCAGAAAACATAGTTGTCAAAGCGACCCAAGGTGGTGGAGGAGCGCCTAGGTGCCCTATACATGCATTTATGTATGCTACATCAAGAACCAACCTAGAAGCCATACCAATGCAACATGATATAATTATGCTAGTAATGACCTAATATGAGAAAACCGACATATAATGAACAAAACATAGGATATAATATAAGCATATTTGTCAGAAACAAAGCAATAAACTAAGAGTATAATAGCATATAATTAACAAACAAAATTATACATGATTCCATGTATCGAAATACTTAACCCCCCAAAAAAAAGTATCGGAATGCTTCACAATCTTTGGCACAAACCAATAAGAGGGTTGAAAACAGAATCAATATAAAAAATTAAAAAGCACAAGATACAATAAGTCATCCGCGCACAGGTCACGAGGCAGGCAAGGTGTCCAAGGCGATGCTCAGGTGACCAAGACGGGGTCACCTTTACTGCATCCAATGAGGCGACAATATGCCTTGGACTTTGAAATGGGCCTGGACACCTAGGTGATGCCTTGGCAATTATAGCAGAAAATCTGGAAAATAAAAATATATCTAATAAAAATCTCTAAACCCTAACACGAATAGGATTTATGAAATTGAAGGTCTACTGGATATATGGACAGATAAAGGAGATATAGCAGTGAAACAGTTGTGCAATACTAGGAGAGACAAGTGATTTGGATGTAACAAATTAGATAGAAAAACAGCAGCAGAAAAATTAGGAAAATGAGAACTGAAACTTGGGGGCTTGGCACAAAATCTGGAACTTTAGGATCCAATCTCTGTTGGACCAGAAAATCAGGTCAAGTGGTCTTGTGGGTCCCCTCTACCTTGCGGTTTAACAGGAGCTGATTTCTCCTTCCTCCTGATATGTATGACTAGATCAGATGGTGTTCTTTTCTGCTTTTTTAGACCAGATGTTGTTCCTCTTTTATCATTCAACTTTATTTAAAGTCAATACTTTTTGTTTACCCAAATAGAGTTCTGCTGGACTGCTTTTTCAGGCTAAATTCTGGTGTCTGGTGGTGGGACTTGTCCTCTTTTTCTTTCTTTATTTTTTATTTTGAAAACTGTGGCGCAAATGCACCCTTGCTGTTGTCTTTTTTATTGTACTAAATATGCATGTTTTTGTTGACTTCATTATAGATATTTCTAAACTTGTGACATTAAGCTCTAATCTTGGGAATGATGATAACAGGTGGAAAGAGGACTCTTGGAAGTAGTTGGCTCTCTGTAAGTCAGGGCATTACTGAGGATAATTCTGATTTAGTTTCTGGTTTTGCTACCATTGGTGATGGCTTGAGCGAGTCAGTTGACTATCCAAATGAGTATTGGGACTCTGATGAGTATGATGATGATGATGATGTGGGATACATGAGACAACCAATTGAAGATGAAACCTGGTTTCTGGCTCATGAAATTGACTACCCAAGTGACAATGAAAAAGGAATGGTGCATGGGAGTGTTCCAGACCAGCAGGAAAGAGGTCAAACAAAAGATGAGGATGATGACCAATCTTTTGCTGAGGAAGACTCCTACTTCTCTGGTGAGCAGTATTTTCAGGGAAAAAATATTGAACAAGTTGTTGCAACAGATGATCCTATAGGGCTTTCAATGACCGAAATGTATGGAAGGAATGATGAAAATGATTTAATAGCTCAATATGATGGGCAATTGATGGATGAAGAGGAACTAAACTTGATGCGTGCAGAGCCTGTTTGGCAGGGTTTTGTTACACAGACAAATGATCTCATCATGTTAGGCAATGGGAGAGTTCTCAATGAGTGTGAAAGGCCTCGACCTGATGATCTTTGTATGGATGATGACCAGCATGGTTCTGTTAGATCAATTGGTGTGGGGATCAACAGTGATGCTGCTGATATAGGCAGTGAAGTACGGGAAAGCTTGGTTGGAGGAAGCAGTGAAGGAGATTTGGACTACTTCCAAGATCATGATGTTGGTATTGGTGCGTCCAGACATTTGCAACATGACACAGATAAGAGATATTTTGATAGATCTAACAGGGATAAGAGGAGGGCAATTAAGCAGGGTTCTGATAAATTCATTATGAGGAATGACAAGGCTACCTGTGCCGTGACCAAAAATTATGGTGATGTTGGCTTTTCTTTTCCACCTCCAAGAGGTGGAGAGTCGATGCAGGCTAACTCTAGTAAATCTTTATTTTCAGGAAAGGAAAAGGCTATGACTGGTGATGAAGTTGATGATTATGGCAATGATTTGATGGGGACTGATGACATGCTTGCCACATGGAAGCGGAGGAGCAGTGATTCATCACCTGTCAAGAGTTCTAGGGAAGAAAACAATGCTAATATCAGCAATTCTACTGCTTCAACAGTCTCAAACTGTGGGTCTGCAGAAAGAGAACATATTAAAAAAGGTGAAGATGACAAAGCTAGTGATGTAAGAGAAGAAGATCCAGGGACCACATTAGAGGACGAAGAGGCAGCAGCTGTACAGGAGCAAGTGAGACAGATTAAGGCACAGGAGGAAGAATTCGAAACTTTTAACCTCAAGATTGTTCATAGGAAAAACAGGCAAGTTTTTCCTCTCTGATTCTAATGGAACTTTTATAGATTTGTTTCAAGTATAAAAATTGTAAGCCCTTTATAGTTGATGTTTTCTAATTCTCTTCTGTTTCTTTATTTGATTTATTCTATATGGCCTGTTCTACCTGTATCCTTTCTCTGATTAAGAGCTTCTGTTCTGTAGTTTTCATTCGCTGCTGGATCCCTTAGCAGAAGAGGGCTCACCATTTCTCTTTTATTTATGTTTAGTTCTATCTGACTTTTTTTCTGAATTTCTTTTGTTTTTTTCCCTCAGAACTGGCTTTGAGGAGGATAAAAATTTCCATGTTGTTCTAAACTCTGTGATTGCTGGGCGGTATCATGTTACGGAATATCTTGGTTCAGCTGCATTCAGTAAAGCCATTCAAGCACATGATTTGCACACAGGCATGGATGTCTGTGTGAAAATTATTAAGAACAACAAAGACTTTTTTGATCAGAGCCTTGATGAAATAAAGCTTCTTAAGTTTGTCAATAAGCATGATCCTGCTGACAAGTACCATATCCTACGCTTGTATGATTACTTCTATTATCGAGTAAGTGAGAATTCTTCTGGACTTTATTTTTATTTAAATGCTGTTTTACCTTGATTTTATACCGTAAATAAGAGAAGAGAAAGAAGAAGAAGAAGAAAAAGAGAAGAGAGTGAGGGAGAAGCTGGTTTCTCTATCTTGAGAGAGACCAGACCCAAAAGCTTTATATATATATAACATCATTACAGGGGCAGAAAAGGAACAAAAAGAGAGGAGGAGGAAGCCCTCTCAGTATTAGCGCCAAAATGTCTAACGCTAATCCCGAGATGGGTCTTTCCCTTTTTACCCTCCAACATACACTTCTAACACTCCCCCTCAAGCTGGAGCATATTTATCAATCATGCCCAGCTTTTTACAAATATAGTCAACCCTCCCACTTACTAGAGACTTAGTGAAAATATAAGCAAGGTGTTCTCCAGTCTTGACATACTTTGTAGAGATTACTCCCTATTGGAGTTTTTTTCTCACAAAGTGACCGTCCACCTCAATATGTTTAGTTCTCTCATGAATACGGGGTTTGAGGCTATATGTATCGCTGCCTGGTTGTCACACCACAATTGTATTGGTGTAGAGCTCTCAAACCCTACCTCAGTCAACAACATCTTCAACCAAACCAGCTCACAGGTAGCATGGGTCATAGCTCGGTAGTCTGACTCTGCACTTGATCTCGCCACTATATTCTGTTTCTTACTCTTCCATGAGACAAAGTTCCCTCCAACAAATACACAGTAGCCTGTAGTTGACCTCCGATCCATCGGTGATTCAGCCCAATCGGGCATCAGAAAATCTCTCAACTCGTGTATGGCCATGATTATTATACACCAATCCTCGTCTAGGAGCCTTCTTGAGATACCTTAAAATCCGAATGACAACATCCCAATGAGGTGTCCTTGGAGATGACATGAATTGACTTATAACACTGACCGAAAATGAAATATCAGGTCGAGTGAATGTCAAGCAATTCAGCTTTCCAACAAACCTTTTGTACCTTTCTGGATCATCAAGGATTCAAGGGGATCTCCCTCATTTGCAACAAGCTTGATATTGGGACCCATTGGGTTATCAAGAGGTTTATACCTTAGCATCCCAGTCTCCGTAAGCAAGTCAAGGGTATACTTCCGTTCTGAGAGAGATATTCCCTTCTTGGATTGAGCCACTTCAACCCCTAGAAAATAATTCAACTTTCCCAAATCTTTAGTTTGAAATCTTTGTTGTAGATGACTTTTCAAACTAACAATTTCTGTAGAGTCATCACCAGTAATCACAATGTCATCAACATAAACAATCAGAAAAATTCTTCCAGTACTTGTTTGACAATAGAAGAGAGAGTGGTCACTATTGCAGTGTGACAAACCAAACTCAAGAACCACTTTTGTAAAACGGACATACCAGGTCCTTGGAGGCTGTTTCAAACCATACAAGGATTTCTTCAATCTATAAACTAACCCAAACTCCCCCTGAGCAACAAACCCTGGAGGTTGCTCCATATACACCTTCTCTTGGAGATCTCCATGGAGGAAGGCATTCTTAACATCGAGCTGATGCAAAGGCCACCGATGAGAGGCGACAAGAGAGATCAAGACCCGAATAGAGGTGAGCTTGGCAACCGGAGAAAAAATATCCAAGTAATCGACACCATACACCTGTGCATAGCCTTTAGCCACCAAGCGAGTAAGAGATCCATCAACATTAACTTTTACCACATAGACCCATCGACAACCAATGGCAGACCTCCCAGGGGGCAGTGGAACAAGGTCCCAAGGGTGGTTATGGTCCAAAGCCTGTAATTCTTCTTCCATAGCTGTCCTCCAGCCAAAAATAGATAATGCCTCTGCAATACTCTTAGGAATAGGATGAGAAGCAACAGTGGACAGACAGGTTTGAAAGGTAGAAGATAAACCAGAATAAGAAACATGAAAAGAAATTGGGTGTTTAACACACTGACGGGTACATTTTCGATGTGCAATGGGCTGTTCCAAATCAGAAAAGATAGGAGCAGGGGTAGGATCCATAGATGGCAAAGACGTGGCAGCAGGCGGAGCTTCAATGGGGGCAGCAACATCTTCCCTTGGACAAGGTTCATGATGATAAACATGAATGATTGGAGGCCGAACACGAGGTTGCACAGGAGATGGAGCAATAAGAGGCTGCACTGGAGGCTGAATAACACAAAGCGGAAGATCCTCATTCAAGGAAGAATCCTCAACAGGCTCATGCACATAAGTTTGAGACTCAAAGAAAGAAACATCAGCAGTAATAAAATACTTGCGAAGAATAGGAGAATAACAATGATACCCCTTCTAAACACTAGAATATCCCACAAAAATGCATTTAATGCCTTGGAATGTAACTTCGACAAACTAGGAGTATGGTCCCGAATAAAGCAAACACATCCAAAGACCCGTGGTGGTTAGGGGAACAAAGAGTCAGAAGGAAAGAGCAAAGCATGAGGAATGCCCCCACCTAGGATAGAAGACATCCAATTCATAAGATAACAAGCAGTTAACACTGCATCAGCCCAGAAAGACTTGTCTACTTTCATTTCAAAGAGAAGGGACCGAGTCACTTCCAGCAAATGACGGTTCTTCCGTTCAGCCACACCATTTTGTTGAGGTTTGTCAGAATAGGAGGACTGATGAATGATCCCACGAACAGTCATAAAATCAGAAAAAGGGGTAGAAAAATACTCCCGTACATTATCACTACGTAACACCTTAATATAAGAGCCAAATTGATTCTTAATGTCAGCATGAAATGAAGAAAAAATAGAGAACAATTCAGAACGAATTTTCATTAAGTACACCCAAGTCACACGAGAGTAGTCATCAACAATAGTAACAAAATATGTAAAACCCAACTTGGAAGACACCATAGTCATCAAGGCGGGAAGGCGACCATGGCGTTTTAGAGCGTAAAAAATGAAGGCGACACTTCCATGGTGGCAAGGCGACCAAGGAGCCTGGACGCCGTGGCGTTGCCTAGGTGACGCCTTGATAACTATGGAAGACACATGACAAGGACCTCATACATCTGAGTGAACCAAAGAGAAGGGATGTAAGGCCCGTTTGTTGACACGAGGGGGATAACTCACACGGTAGAGTTTCCCAAACTGACTCGACTCACAATCTAAAACTAAAAGAGAACGCAAACTAGGAAACAATTTTTGCAAACTTTATAAAGACGGATGACCAAGGCGACAATGAAGCTGATGAGGGGTAGCGGTGCCCGAACAGGCAACTGAAGATGTGTCCTCAAGAAGATAGAGCCCTCTCGAGACCCTGCTTCTACCAATCGTCCACTTCGTCCGCAAATCCTGAAAGACACAAGGATCAGGAAAAAATGTTATGTAATTGTTATGGATGTTTTTGAAGTTTTATGGACTGTTAATCTGTTATGGGCTATGAACTGTTTGATTGAATGCCTGAGTCATTGATCTTGAACTGTTATGGATGTTCTTGAGTTGTATGGGCTATGAACTGTTTGATTAAATGCCTGAGTCTATGTCCTTGATATTTCCAAGCTGTGTACTGTTTGGCTGATCTGCTCTACTCTTTTCGGTGGCTTTTTAGTGCCCATTTGTGCTTTGGTTAATCTGCTGCCTTTATCTCCAGTGCTTGTTTGTGGGCTGTTACTATTTCTTTGGGGTTTTCTTGGTGGTAATTATGGGTGAGACATCGAAGGATACAAAGGTTGTGTCCGAGGTTGTATCCTCGTCCCCAAATTTTCTGACCTCTAAGAAGCTAGAAGGAAGTCAGAATTTTCAGCAATGGCACTAGATTGTGACCTTGGTTCTCACAAGAAGGGGTGGGAAACATCACTTGACTGGAAAGAAACCTGCTACCATGGATGATGATGCTTGGGAGGTTGCTGATGCTCGTATCTTGGGGCAGATGTTAATTCTATAGATAGTAATATTGTAGACCTTGTGACCCATATTGACACTGTTAAAGATCTATGGGATTATCTGACTGTTTTATTCTCTGGACACAACAACCTCTCCATGATTTATGAACTCTCCCAAGAGTTTTTTCGAGTTGATAGGAAGGGTCGACCCTTAACCCAACACTTTGCTGATTTCAAGAGGATGTATGAGGAGTTGAATACTTTGCTAACAGTTCATATCATATCACAACAGTCCCATAAAAATCGATCTAAGAATCTATATCAAGGCTAGAAATACTCCAGCAGCAGAAATCAGGTCAAATAAAAGAAAAAAAAAATGGATCCAATCACCTACAAATCCATACAAAAGACATCAAACCTGAGATGAAGGTCTGACCGATGTCTTCAAACCATTGGAGCAGCCTTCCAAACACTTCAACACTTCAGAAATGGGGTAACCCCTTCCAGCAGAGGAGACCCCTTGAGACTACAAACCGAGATTGAGTAGAGCCCTCTTTCTTCAATCGATTGTGCTAGAAATGAATCGAGAGAAAGAAAGAAATGGAAGCAAGCCCCTCTTGATCAGATGAGCTCTGATACCATGTAAATAAGAAAAGAGAAAGAAGAAGAAGAAGAAAAATAAGAGAAGAGAAGGAAAAGAGAAGACAGTGATGGAGAAGCTGGTTTCTCTATCTTGAGTTAGACCAGACCCAAAAAGCTTTATATATATATAACATCATTACAGGGGCAGAAAAGGAACAAAAAGAGAGGAGGAGGAAACCCTTTCAGTATTAGCGCCAGAATGTCTGACGCTAATCCCGAGAGGGGTCTTTCCCTTTTTACCCTCCAACATACACTTCTAACATATACCTTTCTTATGATAGACATTATTCTGATATAAATTGTCAATGATGTTTCAATAGCTATGTTGATGTTGGGATAAGGCTATGTTGTTGTTTGGATAAGGCCATGGAAAAACATCTCGGTTTCGCCAGCTACCGAGACGAGATGGCCAACGACTCCAAAAAATCCCTGGTTTCAACTCATCTCGACCTGTTTCGATCAGGTTTCAACCGAAACAGCCCATATTTCACAAGTTTCGACTTGAACACCTATATAAATTCACTTATCCCCATCGAAACTTGAGGAAACTTGGCTTGAAACCAGGACATACACTTATCCATGCCAAATATCATGTACTTAAGATAGTATTCATAAATAAGAAAATACCCCGTATTTGAATCCAATAAAAATAGTTAAAAAATCAAATTCCAAAAGGATAAAAAGCCAACCCTCAGCTCAAGAACAAAAATTGGATTTTCGGCAGTAGGTGCAATTTTCAACTTTTAAATGCTGCAGCTTTTCTCAAGTCTAAAAATTACATAAATCTTAATATGGTAAAACATTGCTAAAAACCAATAGTACGGTAAAATATTCATTTGTTTTGATATTTAAAAAAATATTTTCATTCAGAGCAATTTTGACAGCATTCGCGCACACCAAATTAAGTTTGACCGGTACATAACTCCTTCAATATTAATCAGATTTAAGCAATCTTGGATTTGTTGGAAAGCATCCCCTTTACAATTATGATTCTTAGTACATTGTGCATATACTAGTAAACTTGGGTCAATACCCAAAAGTATCATTTTGAGTTTTGTCTTTTTTTTTTTTTTTGGGGTGAAAATAGTTCTTGCATTGTGTTTAGAATGTAAAAAATAGACTCTATGAAAAAACCAGATCAAAAAAAGCATTTGTGGGCCTCGAAACCACCAATTCGAGTTGGCTGGGAAAAAATCCCAGGTTTCGACCAAATCTCGGTTTCTGGCTGGTCGAAACCGAGATTTAGAACCTTGTATGAGGCTATGTTGTTGTTGTTGTAATGATGTTTCAATTGCCAAGAATCTTAGATTTATTTCCTAATTACTTCTTTGCTAGTCATTACATGATATGTTTGTCTTTCTTTTTTTTCAAGTTTGGTTGCAATCTTAACTCTACCGGACTAACCGACATACACCGGCCCTGCCATCTTCCCACGCACCCCACCCAATTGTCATAGTGATCTGTGTAACATGCCCAAAATCGTAAAGGCTTCTTTTACGTCTTTGTGCTTTGGCTCTTTTAAAAGAATTTTGAAATGTTAAAGTGATCTAATTCCAATATTCATATAATAAGTATCATGTATGCTTGCAGTCAGTATACAAAAATTTGACTGCTTGAAGCCTGTCTGAATCTGAACTGCGAGAGCATAATATTGCCTAGAGCTGTGCTTATGCTCAAGCTCTTCTACCTCACTTATGGTTTGTATTCTTTATGTAGGGGGACAGTAAAATTCATCAGGCGGTGGTACTAAGTACTAACTCACAAAAGTGTGACAAGCCTTGTTCTCAACAGCCAGAACCTGTGAAGAAGAAGAGGAGAGAACGATGGAGATGGAGAATAGGAGAGAGGGTGAACACGATAGGAATGGAATGCCTCTATCGTGGACAAGCCTCTCCCTTGTATGAATCAAACAACTAACTCTTAGTAGGAAACGTACTAAGCTAATTAGAACCAAAGACTAACTAAAGTAAACAACAATGATTAACTTAGACTATGACTCAACTTAGACTTAACATAGACTATGACTCAACTTAGACTTCTCCCACTCTTTCCTTAACATTGACTCTCCACTAACAATGAAACACGATTGAGACACTGCCCCTATTTGTGATTAACCTTAACACTCCCCCTCGGTGTGTGTGTGTGTGGATATATATGCTCCAGCTTGGAAGAACAAGAATAGATATTAAAAACAGAACCAACTTGAACATATATAGCAGTTGTAGACGCCAGTGAGCACAGAGAGAAGAGAACTTCATTCTTGTAGCAATACCAACTCAAGCTGTCACACCCCCAACCCGCCCTAGGGTTTTGATGTAACTAGGATGATTACCATCATCCTAAACCACCACCAGGATCTCAATGCAGTTACCAATTCACAGTCAACTCATCATACATATCACAAATACATCAGAGTGCGAAAACTAAACACTTACATTATAATAATAATATAAATCAAAAGAGAGTGCGGAAACGTTTACGATAGTAACATAATAATCTTTCATCTAAGTGATAGATAACTCAATATGTAACAACTTATCTCGAAAAGCCAACGGAAGACTAACACAAAACCATAGTTGTCAAGGTGTCGCCTAGGCATCCAAGCGGTTTTGTAGGGGTCTAGGCAACAGTCGCCTTATTGCAAGGGGCCTTGTACTGGTTTTATTGGTATCGAACCCGGTTCTGACACTTATTTATGCCAAATATCATTTAAGTAAATGAAATACTTGGTATTTCATTTACTTCAGATATTATTCATAAATAAGCAAATACCCCCTATTTGAATCCAATAAAATAGTTAAAAAATAAAATTCCAAAAGGATAAAAAGTCAACCCCCGGTTCAAGAACAAAAACTGGATTTTCGACAACAGGTGAAAATTTCAACTTTCTAATGTTGGGGTTTTTCTCAAATCTAAAATTTCTATAAATCTTAATATGGTAAAGCATTGCTAAAAAACAAAAGTGCGGTAAAATATTCATTTGTTTTGATGTCTAAAAAAATATTTTCATTCAGAGCGATTTTGACAACATTCACGCGTACCAAATAAGGTTTGACCGGAACTTTACTTCTTCAATATAAATCAGATTTAAGCAATTTTGGATTTGTTGGAAAGCTGGTTTTGTGCTCTACCTAATACTCAAAGTCTCATGTAAAAATAAAATCATTTGACTAGTCAAACTTCTTAGAGAACAAGAACAGTTCTCTAAATCGAGAGCAATTTAATTACTTATAGATATGATCATATTTTCTAAGAACTATATAAACCAAATGTATGTCTGATTGTTTCAAACTTGCAATAACTTGCTTCTTCAGTTTTACTGTCTTCTAGTTCTATGTTGATTGTTGATGATTTTATGTGGCTTAATATTGATTTTTGAAGACTTGATTTGAATTAATGTTGATTTTTTATGACTTGATGTGGCTTAATGTTGATTTTTGATGACTTGAGGAGGCTTAATGTTGATTTTTGATGATATAAGGTATTCATTGTACCATACTAAAATATTGTAGCATAGTAAATAATGTTAGAAAAGGGGGGAAATAAAAAATAACACTTGAGGGCACCTTGGTCGCCTAGGCGACACCTAGGCGAGTGCCTTGTCGCCTAAGCGCTTAGACACCCCTCCATAGCCTTGGGTCGTCTTGCCGCCTTGACAAGTATGCGCAAAAGTAAGTATAATTGTAAAAGCTTATACATACAAATGATAAAATTCAGAAAGAAACAAAAGGTATGAGTTCTCGATCAAGGTGCCCCATAGGCACAATCATTACACGAACACCCAATACTGTGATCCTCAGTCACCGACACCGAATAAATCATATCCAAAAGGAGGAGCCTCAGGGCTCGCCACCAAAACATCACTTGCAAACACATCTAAAAGGTTGCGCAACGAGAGGAAAGCTCTACTACACCCAGTGAGGGGATAGGGAACATACAAGTAATAACATATAGTCCATAATGCATGAATTCATTACTTAATTAGCCACCTAGCAATCATGTCTAAGTCACTAGGTCCATGCTACTGCAACAACTCGGGAAACATCGTGGGTTACTTATCTTATCACCACGATCATAGTTGTCACGGCATCACGGTGACCTAAGGCAGTGAAGAGGGTCCAAATTCAAGGCGACACCAATTAGGCAGTTAAGGCGTCCAAGGCGCCTGGACGCCTAGGCGACGCCTTGACAACTATGACCACGATGCAACCCCAATTATTACTTTGGGGCCCGCGTCTGTAAAAGCCGCATGCCACCCAGTGGTAGACCTCGATAACCAATGATCTTCCTCGGCTTGGCCTCTCTCCCCTCCATAGGCAAGCAGGGAGCCCTGGCCACCCAACACCTAAACCCTTGTTGGTAAGGGTCGTAGCAAAGGGAACGTAACCCTAACCGCGATAATAACAATATACAATATCTCACATGATCCCGGCGTTGGCATACCCGACCACCATATCCCATTCCATACATTTCCAACCACATTTGGAACGCATAACCATCAGCATATATACGCTTGTAAACATTCATAGTTAAATAATGCAGATATGCAATTATGCATGAAATATGACATACAATCACATGTTATAATGCAAAACACTCCCAAATTAAATCACACCCAAACTCACTTACCTAGTATATCTCAAGAAAGGTTCAAGGTTTGGTTGTCTCTTTCGTCGTTCCCAATATGCCCCACCAAAGATGTAATGTTGCCTAAGGAGGCGTGAAAATACAAGTTACAAAGTGTAGAAGAGGTCCCAAGAGGTTCCCCTTTAATTGCCTACAAGTATGGCATTTTAGAGCAGGGGTGGTTGCACGTGTGGTCGAAAACCTAGATATTATGCCTCGGGTATACTGCAGTTGCAGAGGCGGTTCCATATTTCTGTGCAACCGGTCCTACGACCGCCCGCTTACAGTAGCCTCAGAAGGGAGGCGCTTGCACGTTCGGTTGCAACAACACTTGCAACCGGTTGTGCGACCGCCCGACACCAAACCTGAGTTTTTGAGGTCTTGACCTCCCCAAAACCATCCTCCTTGGTTCCCAAGGATTCAAGGACTTGAGGGGAAGTTCCCTAGGGTCTCTAATGGTTCGAGCAACCTAATTGTAGAATTCCGTGAATATTGGCTTTAGTCAGAGTGATTACAACCATCTTTATTTATAATAAAGAGAAGAACATTCTGGAATTAGTACAAGGACAGAAATACCCTTATGACTATTCTACCCCTGAACCCATATTACAACACTCCCCCTCAAGTTGGTGCATGCATGTCAAACATGCCCAACTTGCTAACAATAGGAAAAAATAACTTATTGCTGATCCCTTTGGTATGGATATCAGCCAGCCGTTCACAAGACTAGATTAACGGAATACAAACTATTCCTTGTTCCAATTTCTCTTTGATGAAGTGCCGGTCAATCTCAACATGTTTGGTACGATCATGTTGGACCGGGTTGTGAGCAATGTTGATTGCTGACTTGTTGTCATAGTAGAGCCGCATTGGAAGGTCAGCATTCATCCCCAAGTCTTGAAGAAGCCTCTTGAGCCAGAGAAGTTCACAAATACCCTGTGCCATAGCTCGAAATTCAGCTTCATCACTAGATCGAGCTACAACAGCTTGTTTTTTGCTTCTCCAAGTAGTTAGGTTCCCTCCAACAAATGTGCAATATCCGGATGTGGATTTCCTATCACCAGGACTGCCAGCCCAATTTGCAGACATCCCAGGGGGGCAGTGGAACAAGGTCCCAAGGGTGGTTATGGTCCAAAGCTTGTAATTCTTCTTCCATAGCTGTCCTCCAGCTAGAAATAGATAATGCCTCTGCAATGCTCTTTGGAATAGGAAGAGAAGCAATAGTGGACAGATAGGTTTGACAGGTAGAAGATAAACCAGAATAAGAAACATGAAAAGAAATTGAGTGTATGCTTCTATCCGGAGATGGTTATGTGAAGAATACAAGACTCCCTTTCCAAGAGAGGACTTGAGGTAACAGAATATTCTGTATGCTGCTTCCAAATGAGAAGAGCAAGGATCATGCATATATTGACTGGCAACACTCACAGCAGATGTGATGTCTGGCTGAGTATGTGAGAGGTATATCAATCAGCCAACTAACCTCTGATAGCTACCCTTGTCCATTGGGTCACCTTCCTTACTCTTAAAATGTGTGTTGGGCTCAAGAGGGGTGTCTGCTGGTTTACACCCAAGCATCCCTGTTTCACTCAATAGATCCAGGGTATATTTTTTTTGGGAAAGAGAGATGCCCTTAGCTGAATAGGCAACCTCAATCCCTAGAAAATATCTTAATCTCCCCAAATCTTTGACTTCAAATTTGGTGCCAAATATGTCTTCAACTTCTGGATTTCATGTGCATCACTACCCGTGATCACTATGTCATCAACATAAACAATCAAAATGGTTACTTGCTGTCCCATCCTTTTAACAAAGAATGTATGGTCAGTATTGTTCTGCTTATACCCATATGCCACCATAGCCTTATGGAATCGGCCAAGCCCTTGGTGACTGCTTCAAACCATAAAGAGCCTTCTACAACTTACACACCTTTCCTTGAATCTCTGAAGAGGTAAAGCCAGGAGGTATCTCCATTTAAACATCTTTTTCCAAATCTCCATGTAGGAATGCATTCTTCACATTAAGTTGTTGGAGTTCCTATCCTCGATTCACAGCATAAGAGATGATAACCCGCACAAAATTCATCTTTGCTATAGGAGCAAAGGTCTCTTGATAGTCAATTCCTTGGGTTTGGGTAAACCCTTTGGCTACGAGTCTTGCTTTGTATCTTTCCACTGAGCCATCGGTCTTGTGCTTCACAACAAAGACCCATTTACAACCAACCAGTTTCTTTCCTAGTGGAGGACTTACCAAATCTCAGGTTCGATTCTTCTTAAGGGCAAGCATTTTTTCATTCATCGCATCCTTCCATTTCTGTTCGGTTATTGCTTCCTACCAATTGTTAGGGATGGAAACAGAGGATAAAGAAGATACGAAAGCATGGAAAGCAGGAGTTAGAGAGTTATATGACACAAAGTTGGAAATAGGATGCTGTGTACGACTCCTTTTTGGTTTCCGAATAGCAATGGGTAAATCAAGACTGGGATCAGGAGGTGGCTTACCAGAAACATGACTAGGAGCAAGACTTGGAGCAGGAACAGATGCCGATTGTGTAGGGTCGGTGGTGGTGGTCTCTTTGTACCGAGGGCCATCCAAAGGAAAATCAGTTCCCCGAGTGTAAGTTTGCACATTAGTCTTCACATTATTCTCCCCCTACACTTGTTGCTGTTGCTCAATCTGTCCCACTTCTTGTTCCCGACTTGTAACTCCATCTTCTAGTTCGGAGACATCCTCTGTAGTAGGTATCTCAATGTTTAGAGGAGCAATCAGAGGGACCTCTTTACCACTTAGAATCTCCCCCTGCAGAGGTACCGACTGTTTAAAGTAAGCCTCAGACTCCCGGAAGACGACATCCATAGTGACAAACACCTTTTGTGTAGGAGGATGATAGCATTTATACCTATTTTGGGTAGCTGAGTAACCTAGAAAAATGCATCGCAGTCATTTGGGATCGAACTTGCCGGGTAGATGGTGATTCCTGGCAAACACGACACAACCAAATACCTTTGGAGGCATAACAAAAGTGGATTTCTCAACCAATATGTCCAAGGGACATCGGCCACCTAAGACTCGAGAGGGAAGCCGATTGATAAGAAAGGTGGCTGTAAGCACAACATCACCCCAAAAGCGTGGAGGAACAGCCATAGTAAACATAGGAGAACGAGCAACCTCCAAGAGATGTCTGTTCTTGCGTTCAGCCACTCCATTTTGAGCAGGAGTGTCAACACAAGAAGTCTGGAGTATGATTCCATGGCTGTCCAAATAGGAGCGAAAGGCACCATCCATACACTCTTTTCCATTATCTGAGCGGAGAATCTTCACCTTGGCATCGAATTGGGTCTGGACCATTTTATGGAATAGAGTGAAACAAGTGAAGACGTCACTTTTACTATGCATCAAATACGTCCAAGTTGTCCGGCTAAAACAGTCAATGAAAGTAACAAACCATCTAAATCTAGAAGTAGAAATACATCAGGCAGGGCCCCACACATCAGAATGTATCAAAGCATAAGGCACATTGCTTCGATTATCAGAAATAGGAAAAATACTTCTAGTTTGCTTTGCCAAAGTGCAAGCATCACAAGAAAAATTATGTATATTACACCGTTTCACTAGACTAGGTAATAAATCGGATAAAACTCCTATAGGAGGATGGCCCAAACGATGATGCCAATGATTCAACTCAATTAGTGCAGAATCAAAATCAGAAGATGCCGGCTGAGATGTCAAAGCTGCCCGGGAACTGTGAAGCACGTACAGACCATCAACCACTTTATCACATGCAATCGTACTATCCGTTGCCAAGTCCTGAAACAAACAATAGATTGGAAAAAGTGTTACTTTGCAGTTTAAATCCTTAGTTAGGCTACTAATGGAAAGCAAATTAGCAATAAACTTCGGAACATGTAAGACAGAGTAAAGGCTATGAGAGGAAGTGCACTGGACCATAGTTATCAAGGCGTTGCCATGGCGACGCCATGGTGTCAAGGCTCCTTGGTCGCCTTGGACGCCTTGGCGCCATGGCGTTGTCGCCTTGAATTTTGCCCCTCTAAAACGCCATGGTCGCTTTCCCGCCTTGATAACTATGCACTGGATAGATCCCTTCCCCGAGATAGGAGAAAGTGACCCATCAACAACACGAACCTTGTTATGACCAGAAAGAGGAAAATATTTGGAAAAAATAGATGAAGAACTTGTCATATGGTCGGTTGCCCCTGAGTCAATTACCCAAGAATCGGGCATGACCGAGGTGTAGTTCCCACCAAATTAAATAGTTGTGGAAGAAGATGAATTTGGATTGGTAGGCAGAGACAAAGCCGAGGCAGCCATGGAAGGAGTTACTGATGCCGAAGAAGATGTGTCCAATCGATTCACCATATGCCGAAGATTTTGCAATTCAGCCACAACTTGGGAGAGAGATTGATCAAGCTGTTCGTCCGAAGTTGCTTGATGAGCACGGGTGTTAATAGGCCTATTGGAACCACTCTTCCTACGCCTGCGAGTCTCTACAGGGCGACCATGAAGCTTCCAACATCGGTCTTTGGTATGCCACTCCTTCCCACGGTGATCACATTTAATGGCAGGGCGATCACCAGATGTTCGATCAGTGCTAGCAGACCGGGAAGAATTTCCTCGGGAAGCCTGTTAACCAGAGATAAGAGCCGATCGTTCTTGTGTAACAGGATGAACCATGGCTGTACGCCTACTATCCTTAGTCGAGAGAATCGCATAGGCCTGCTCCAGAGATGGAAGTGGGTCTCGGTTCAAAATATTGGCACGGATCTGATCAAACTCAATATTGAGGCCGACCAAAAAATCAAAAACACGTAAGCCATCCTCCTACTTACGGAAGGCCGTAGCATCAACATCGCAGGTGGCGGTGAATGTGCCCAGAAAGTCCAACTGCTGCCACATAGTACACATGTTATTGTAATACTGAGAGAGAGACAACTCCAACTGGTTGGTAGAGTGAATTTTCTGATGAAGCTCATAACATTGGGCAGCATTCCCAACCTGAGAATAGGTGTCCTTGGCTGTTTTCCAAATCTTTGTAGCCGAATCAAGGAGATATTGCCCAACAATTTCTTGGTCCATGGAATTAACCAGATATGACATAACCAAGAAATTGTAGTTCATCCATCGATCCTGTGCAGAACCAGTCTCATCAGGCCTGACCTTAGTGCCTGTGAAGTAGCCAGAGAGACCACGGGAACCAATCGCAAATAAGCAGGAGCGAGACCATAACAAATAAATATTGCCATTCAACTTGATGGGATTCACCAGAAACGTAATGAAGTCACGTTGCGACGAACCATCAGAACCAGATGAGGCAGAAGAGATCTCAGAGTTGTCAAGCATGATCACTGGTAAAAAAAATACAGAAATAAATCCCCCCAAAAATTTAGAACATATGGAGGGAAGGTAAAAAACCCTCGGTGGGAGTCAACTCACCACCATGGGTGGGTAAAAAATCTCGGCAAGGAGGGAAAAAGCCTCTCACGAGAGGAAAAAGAGAGGGCAAGAGGCCTGCAGGCTGGAGGGAGTGGCGGAAGGTGGTGCAGAGGTTGGCAGAGCCTGGCGGTGGTGGTGGAAGGGCTGTCGAGGCCTGGAGGAGGTAGCGGAAGGTGGTGGAGGGGCCGGCAGAGGCGGCGGTAGGTGGTGGAGGGGTTGGCGGAAGGTGGAAGAGGGCTTGTTGCTTGCGGTGGTGGCTGGCCTTAGGGCAGAATCACGATGGAGAAGAGAGAGAGAGAAAAGAAAAAAAGGAAAAAAAATTCAATGCCCATATCCCGGAATATTTTTGGCTCTGTTACCATGTAGAATTCCGTGAATACTGGCTTTAGTCAGAGTGACTACAACCATCTTTATTTATAATAAAGAGAAGAACATTTTGGAATGGGTACAAGGACAGAAATACCCTTATGACTATTCTACCCTTGAACTTATATTACAGCACTAATTAACTCAAGGGATCGAGGGATTTAAGAGTGGATCCCTCTATGGACCAAAATTAGGATTTTTGAGATCAATATTTCCCAAATTCCTTCCACTTGGTTTCCAAATCATCAAGGGCTTGAGGGGGGGAAGCATCCTAGAGTCTTTAGGGTGTTAACAACCTTATTAACCCAAGGTCTCAAGGGATTAACGGGTTGGTTCATCCCTTAACCCAATTCTAGGGTTTTGAGGTATAAAACCGTAAGTGCTTAAAATAAGGTTAGAGGGAAGTCAATAGGGCACGAAGAGGTGGACCTTAGCACCACATTGTCTTACCTAATTAGCATGTTTAGAAGGCATTTATGGTTGTAGATAATCCCCGATTAAAACCCTTTGAAAGTCTACATTAACATCCTCGAAATAGGCGAGGTCACCGGGGTAAAATCAGTTCTAACATTGCTGTCAAAACACATCAGCAAGGTTTGGGCCCACTTTGAGATGGAGAGCCCCTTGCCTAGCCTTTGACGCCAGCAAACTACGGAGCGAAGAAAACGGAAGCCCTGATCAAAACTTACACTCTAAATTGGTCAAAGGTTTCTTCATATGAAATGTAACCCTTTAAGTCTAGTTTACAACGCAATTTGAATCGCGTCGATATGATATGTATAGACAAAGTTATGGCCAAAACAGTGGGCAGAGGTTGAGTGGTTAGCATTTCTGGGGAGGTGCGGTTGCAGAGGCGGTTTTAACAGCAGCTGCAACCGGCCTTGCAACTGCCTGGTATTCATGCCCAATACTCAGCCAAATTGATTCCCAAGGCCATTAATGGCTCCAAGGGCTTGTAGGGAAGGCTTCTAAGGTTCATTGGGGTCCTATTAACCCAAATGACATAAAGAATCGGGGAATCTATGGTCTAATCCCGTTTATCCACCTCAAACTTGGGTTTTGGGCGTAAAACCCAAGGTTTTTATGGTTTGGTCGAATGACACTTCAATGGGAGGTGCAAGGCTGTGCAATGGCACCCCAAGGGACTAAAATCGAGTCCCAACACATGAGCATTGGATCCCAAGTGGAACCCAAAGCTTTTCCCAACCCCAAAATCCAAAACCCTAAAACTAAAAATAAAGAAATGGAGAGGGAGAGATGGGAAGAGCACTCACCACCAATGGAGGAAGCAAGAACCAAGGCTAGGTGAGCCCTGATCTCCTTCCTTCTCCTTCCCACGTTTTGGCTCGAGGAGAATGAGAATTGAGCTAAAGAGCTTATGCCCCTTTTATAATTAAAATGGCCCTAAGGGCTCGTTTGGTTGGCAGTTTTTAGGTCCTAAAGCCATTTAATAGTCAAGTTGGGCAATGGGGGCCCACCAACTTGGCCCCACAAGGTATTGAAGGTTGGGGATGGGGTCCACCATGCCCGGGGACACCAACTCATGGCCCACATTACGAGGCAAGTGGGTTCCATTGTGTACTCCATGTAGAGCATTCTAGCCCATGCTGTTGCACCAACAATTGCAACCGGCCGTGCTACCACCCATGCTGAAAGGGCTATTTCCACATCCATACCTTCCGGGCCTTGGCTCAAACTTCAAGGGATTCAAGGGGAGGGTATGTATACATAACATTTAGGGTTAATAGCTCACCCTTGGGTGGTCTCATCGCCCATCAAGGCGAAATTCCATCCTTTTGATCAATAATTCTATCCTTGACTGCTGCGGCACAAGGACACTGGTGTCGGCAGTTGCCCGTGCCGTAACACCTAATATTAAAATTTCAAGTTAGCCCGGATTTTTGGGCGTGGGTATAACACAAGCACACCAATCATATAACAATAGTGGAGAAAAATCTCCGTGTCAAATAAACCAAGCAACAACGAACAAAATAAGCAGTAGAGAATACCAATCGCAATCCAAAATATCATAACAGCAACAACAACATCAACACCGTAAGCCTATCTCAAGGAAGACAAGTAGTAATTAGTAATCTTCTCAAAGAAGGCAGATAAAAAGTACATCATAGGTTGTTGCGAACTACTGATAAAAAATGCAGTATTGGTTACTGCGGACCACTGATAAAATGCAGCATAGGTTACTGTGAACCACATAACACCGCATAAGGTTGCTGGGAACAACTAGTAGCTGCATAAGGTTGTTGGGAACCACAAGTAGCAGCAAAAGGTTGCTGAGAACACATCATTATAAGGTTGCTGGGAACCACAAGTAGCAGCATAAGGTTGTTGGGAACCACAAAGCACAACATAAGGTTGCTAGGAACCACAAGTAGCAGCATAAGGTTGTCGTGAACCACAAAAGAATCTTGTTTCTGAATACCACAAGTATAACCATCTTCCTGAGTCTCGGTTAAGAACGGCGATGATCTACGTTTCACACGGCGCACGATTCCATGGATAGTTTCATTCGAGATCGTGATGGAGGACATAGCTTATGATCATCGGCTTTGATCATGCCACTAGGCATTTGATTAGGACATTGCACAATGATCCGAACACTTTGTCGCATCTCTTCGTCATAAGAAAATATTGTTGTTGAGGACGCGAGAAGATGACACGAATAAGCAAATAATAATATTCTTCAGCTAATGACTAGAGAAGATAATAATAATAATAATAATAATAATAATAATAATATTCAAATAACTCCAATAATTCCAACCTCCCGCCTTGGTGCTATGGTAAAGGGGTCTCCATTGTGACCAAGTGGTCGTGGGTTTGAGTCTGGAAACAGCCTCTCTGCGAAAGCGGGGTAAGGCTGCGTACATTATGACCCTCCCCAGACCCCACAGTGGCAGGAGCCTCGTGCACTGGGTATGCCCTTTAATTCCAATCTCCCCCTCACCTTTAGCATTATACGTGGACATATAATGCCGAAGATGCAATAAAGGATAACCCATCATCATATGTCATCAATAACTAGCATCAAGAATGATGAGCAACACATAAATTCCATAATCAAGTGCAGCCACAATAGCATGGATAGAAGCAACGGATCAGATCAAAGTAGGTAAAGAACTTAATGCAGGACCCAAACAGAGCAGAATGGTAATAAATTAATAACCCAAAACCAGAGAGCCTGATGTCTCCTAAATTTTGGTCAAGTGATCCTTCGGCTGGATTGCACTATATAGCACACCCACCAAAGTAGCAAGTTACCAAAAACCCAAGAAAAATATTACTGCAAAAACTGGTGGTAAATTGATGGCTGGATCTTCATATAAAGCACTGGTACAAGGAGAATGGCAGAACTGTAATTTACCAGAATATTCAAGTTGGTACTTGGTAGATCAAAGGAGAAAAGGACACATAAGGTATTAGGATTTATTGATTGGGGACAGACTTGGCAATAACAGAAAATAAGGGTAAGTGCTGAACTAGAAACAAAGGGAGGGTTAGTTATGGAAATCATAAACAACGAAGGTTGTCTTCAACCTTACAACAAGAACAGAAACCAGCGGTAGGGGAAAACTTGTGGGTGATGGATCTCAATCGATTGGAGGCCGACCGACGTCAAACTTAAGGCGAAAATTGCTAAACCATAGCTTCGTTAGATTCAGTAGCTTGAAGTTCACTAGGAAGATGCTGATACATGACCTGATGGTGGCTCAAGAACCAGGTCTGAAACTTGGCTTCAATCTCAAGATGAAGGCTTAGGAGCTGGGACTTGGGAGCTAGAGTCACCTAGAGGAGGATACAACTCACACACCTAACAGGTCGCAAGGATGGATTATGTGAAAGTCTGAGAGATTGATCACTCACCTACGGGCTATTACTAGCGCTGGAAAACAGAGTATGGTGAAGAAGATTTATGGAACTCAGGTAGAAGTATATCACAGCAGGCAGAAGCAGCAGCTGTATATCATAGTAGGCTATCACAGAAGTAACAGCAAGGTACAATTGAAACAGAAGAAACCCTAGTTCTTCATCATATTGGATTAACCAGGGTTTTATATAATGTTTTTTCTTCTTCTTCATAGCTTTGATACCATGTGATAAGCCTTAATCTCAACAACCAGAACCTATTAAGAAGAAGAAGAGAAGAGAACGACGGAGATGAAGAACAGGTGAGAGGGTGAATACGACATGAATGGAATGGAATGGAATGCCTCTATCGTGGACAAGCCTCTCCCTTATATTAATCAAGCAACCAACTCTTAGTAGAAACCTACAAAGAGTCAAATTACAACCAAAGACTAACTAAAGTAAATAACAATGATTAACTTAGACTATGACTCAACTTAGACTTCTCCCATTCTCGTGTTAACACTAGCTCTCCACTAACAATGAAACACGATAGGGACACTCCCCCTATCATGAGTAACCATTAACAAAAAGAAAAGCTAATATATTGTTTTTAGATAGCTGTCAGAGAGTCAGGGAGACAGAAGAGAGGTAGTTTAAGGCAGAAAGTAGAAAGCCGAGCGGAGGGATGGAAGGAGGATGGAAGGTTTAATCTACGAACCACTTGCGCTAAACTGCCCCATTTACTAGTAAGGGCCAAACCTATCATTTGATTTAAAATTCTTGAAAATCAGAGATCTAAAAATAGATGAAACCCAACTAGCTTAAAATTCAAGCTACCAGCAAGAGCTGAGAAAGGACTGCAGGTTTGATGATCAGATCTAAGACAGATCTGGGATAAAAGTGTGTACCCAGTCCACGAGGCTCCAGCCACTGCGGGGTCTGGGGAGGGTCATAATGTACTCAGCCTCACCTCCACTTTGCATAGAGGCTGTACTTCAGATTTGCGATTCAGATATAATAACTAGAAAAGTATAGATTAATAACTAGATGGTGATGTAAAGTATTGGAGAATAAATTCAGTAGATAGATGGAAGGAATAAGAGGGAAATTCAGAAATCGATAATAGTGGTAAGAATAAGGAGAATAAAGAAGAAAGAGAAAAGATCACACCTGATCTCAGAGATGATTGGAACTAGAAGAATGAGATCAAATCTGGAATACCAGTCCTGTATGCACTGCTCAACATTTCTAAAGCTCTTAAGAAAACTTAAAATTATTTACTTAAATCTTGATTAATTGATGGGGGCGTCTACATAATGCAAAAGTCGACCTCGAACCAGGGAAACCAGCGAGAGATCGATTGCAGCAGGATGGATACAATGAAAGGAATGGCAGCAGGGTTCAAGACTGAGGTCTAGTGGGCTCCTTAGGGTTATGAAGCAGTCCTCCAAGTATCACATCTGATTGGGAGGAAGAGTGCTTAGGTCAAGACCTTCGAATCAGCAGCAGTGAATAAGGAACTGATGCAGCCGCAAATGAGGAAAGTGGCCTTCTTTGCCTCTGGACAGCAACAGCAGATTCAGTTGTTTTTTTAGGATGCTCTCTAGATCTTCACAGATGTAGTAGCAGGTTGCAGCACTTGATTGCAGTCACACAACAGCAGGAACAGTAGGGAATCAACTAAGAGAAGTAGTAGAGGATAGGAGAAGAAAATAGAAGGGGATAAGGAGATTCGGCTCTCACCAGCAAGGCTCTCTCAGCCCTAGAATTTTGGCTCTCTCTGGTAGGCCCCCCCAGCACTTCATGTCACAGCCATTGGACAAGAGAATCTTTTGCTTCAAAGCAATTTTTTCATTCAACTATTCAAATCATCCCTGGCTTCATTTAAATAGGAAGCAATGACTTGCTCCTCAAGTTACAAAAATTAGAAAGTTTTAACTTTGGCAAATCCTAAAATTGGAAACTGTAAAAATAAAAACAATAAAATACAAGTCTCTTAGAAGGCTGACACTTGGATTGCAAGCAATGAAACTAAAATAGAAACTAATTGAAGTAGAAACTTCTAAATAAAATCTAAGCAACTAAAACAGAAACTCTAACTTAGAAACAAAGAAAATAGAAACTAATTAAACTAAACTAAATAAGAAACTCAAATAGGAGAATATGCACCCAAATTACTGTTCTTGTGAACAGTGTCATGTGTTACTTTTCACCTGAACAGTAATTCGTGAACAGTATTTTCTGACTTTTATTTTTGTCATCTTCTTGAAACTTTGATCTGCATCAACTCGGCCCCTCTTAGAAAAAATTCATCCTCGAATTTTGTAGAATGTTAGGGTGATTTTAGTATGGTGCACATCCATCTTCAATCCGTAGAAATTTCGGGTGATTCCTTGGATGTACGAATGTAGTCATTGAGGCAAGGACGTCGCTCTTCAAGGTACTTCAAGAGGATGACAAACTCCATGTGTGCCACTTCAACGTCTTTGGATGTTTTCACGGGGTCGTCTTCTAGTTCGTCTTCTACCATTGTGTTCTTGACCTCCACGTCAATTTGATGGCTGAGCTTCTCAACCACGATCTCAACCACTGGTGCAACTTGGTCTACTTGAATTTTGTTAGCTATATGTTCTTGAATTTCTTCAACACAGACCGTTTTTATAGAATCTTCTGTTGGTGCATCAACAGTTGGTGAAACTTCAATCACAGTCGCTGCCACTTGCTTTTGAGTTGATATGTTCGGCGTTCCCTGTGGCTGTACTGGCGATGTTGTCACCTTTGGTTGTAACCCTTTTAGAGTAAAACAATGGTATAGATGGTGTTGATCAGGTAGGACGCACGTGTTGTTTTTAGGTTCAATCCAATCTTGTCGCTCTTCCAACCAATCACAACCTACTGCAATAAAGCTCTTTGGAGATGGTACCGGTTGACACCAAACACCGTCATAGTATGAAGAACACTCAAATTCAACAAAGACTTGACCCGTAGGCACGATGCAAATCTATCCTGCCTGAGACAACATATCCACCATGCATTGTGAAATAATGTTGTCACTTCGCCTCTCATCAACACATAATATGGCTGTGCTCCCATTATGAACTCGGGTCTTGAAAACGAAGGGAGGTGGATCTATCGAGGCTTGGTTGGAGCTTCGCTCTGCCATAGCTCTGATACCAAATATTGCAAAAGTCGACCTCGAACCAAGGAAACCGGCGGGAGATCGATTGCAGCAGGATCGATACAATGAAAGGAACAGCAGCAGGGTTCGAGACTGAGGTCTAGTGGGCTCCTTAGGGGCATGAAGCAGTCCTCCAAGTATCACTCTGATTGGGAGGATGAGTGCTGAGATCAAGATCTTTGAATCAGCAGTAGTGAAAGGAACTGATGCAGCCGCAAGTGAGGAAAGTGGCCTTCTTTGCCTCTGGACAGCAACAGCTGATTCAGTTGTTTTTTAGGATGCTCTCTAGATCTTCACAGATGTAGTAGCAGGTTGCAGCACTTGATTGCAGTCACACAACAGCAGGAACAGTAGGGAATCAAATAAGAGAAGTAGTAGAGGATAGGAGAAGATGAGAGAAGGGGATAAGGAGATTCGTCTCTCACCAGCCAGGCTCTCTCAGCCCTAGGATTTTGGCTCTCTCAGCCAGGCCCCCCAGCCCTTCATGTCACAGCCATTGGACAAGAGAATCTTTTGCTTTGAAGCAATTTTTTCATTCAACTATTCAAATTGTGCCTGGCTTCTAAAAGCCTTACATATAAATAGGAAGCAATGACTTGCTCCTCAAGTTACAACAATTAGAAAGTTTTAACTTTGACAAATCCTAGAATTGGAAACTATAAAAATAGAAGCAATAAAACAGCAAGTCTCTTATAAGGCTGAGACTTGGATTACAAGCAATGAAACTAAAATGAAAACTATTTGAAACAACAACTTCTAAATAAAATCTAAGCGACTAAAATAGAAACTCTAACTTAGAAACAAAGAAAATAGAAACTAACTAAACTAAACTAAATAAGAAACTAAAATAGAAGAATATGCACCTGAATTACTGTTCTCGTGAACAGTGTCATGTGTTGCTGTTTACCATGGTACAAAAGTGCGACGATTTCGACATAGCCGAGACGAAATGCAAGGGCGAAATGAAAAAAGTCAATATTTCGGTCGATATTTCGATCATTTCGAGATATTTCGGTCACATACCGATATATCGGCGAAATGCTACAAAGCGAAGCACGTGACCCATTAAAACATGGGTATAAAACCCATATTTCGCCAGCTAACGGTCGATATATCGACCGAGAGCTTGGCAGAACTGATTTTGGGGCTTTTTTCATGCTTCTCTACTCTTCCAACTTGGATTCTAATGATCTTCCTACTTGTTCTTCATCCGCTTACGCCGGCACCGTCATCATATCATACTGGATCATCTTCTTCACAGACTGGATCGATTGGTAACCCTAGCCCATATCCTAGGATAGGTTACCTACAGTATGTTGATGACTCCATTTACATGACACTTGTGGATGACTACACTCGTTTCTTCTCCGAAACTATACCTTGGTCCACATGTCCTTCAAACAGAAAACAATGGACGTCGACTCCCGCGGGCCATGAGTGGGGTTGATCCAGGGAGGCACAACAACTATTATTAGCACTTGTAAATTGTAAGTTGTGATTTCACTGATTTGTGAACTTGTGATTTGTGAGTTTGTGACTTTGACACTTTGTGTATTGCCTTTAAGCATTTGAGCTATTGAGTATATTGAGTTATTGACTATTATGGAGTTTATGAGAATATGATTTATGAATTATGTCTTATGAGTTTTAATTAGTTTGTTTAAATTTCTTTTATGTCTTTAACTGCCTAATCAATGTGTATTTAACTATTTGTATATTAGGGTCGGCGACCGTATACTGTCAATCAAGGGTGCAAGCCCAAAACACCACTTTGAATTCATTTTTTTGCAATTTGATGGTTTAAATGTGTTTATTTAGCTTAAATAAGGGTGTTCATGAAGTATCAGGCCTAGATATGGCCAAATACCCACCGAGATGGACCCCCGAAATTTTGCAGAAAAAATGCAATATTTAGGCCAAATTTCGCGAAATTTCGGGTATCTCGGTAGGCCCGAGATACCGATATATCGCGAGATATAGTACCTTGCTGTTTACATGAACAGTATTTTCTGTCTTATATTTTTGTCCTCTTCTTGAAGCTTTGATCTGCATCACTACATTTGTTAGGACTTCAGAAATTCCTAACTAGACTCACAGTTGGACTTCTGATCATTCACACACTAAATAAAGTGCATATTGCATAGACTCAAAACAGAACTCTATCTAGTTAGTAAATATCCTAATCTAACTCAACTCTTTAACTTAAGTATTAATCTCGTATACTGACATCACCCCCAATTTATTTGCTTATGGTTAAGACCCAATTCAATATGTAACCCCAAAGTAATCACCCCATGGCCCATAGATGATAGAACCCATCATTGGCCCAAAATAAGGTCTCCCTAGGCCCAATTGGACATTATTGGTAACAAGAGAAGCCCCAGGGAAGGGCAACAGGAAAAAATTATTTCTCCGGACAAACAAAAGAAATTTATAAAGCTTTTACAAAGTCATTCGGTCGACTTAACTTCAGTGTTTGGTTCCCTTACTCAGACCTACTGAAAGTCTGCAAGTGCTGATGGGCCTGATAAAATTTTCTTAATGTAGCGTTGCATGTTAGTTCATATTGAGACTTGATGATCTCTGTACTGAATATTGATGCATTGCTCCTCTATCAGAGGGTTTGAGTTGAAGATCCCCTTCTATTAGGGCACCCTTAGCTCATGCACCACAGATCAGCCCTGTTTTTAAGCAAGTGCATCTGAGTAGAATGTAGCTCATTAGGATTATGGACAGTGCAGTATCAGGAAACTGCTAGTCAATACTTAAAAAATTGATTTAATGTTGTATACTTGTATGTGTATTACCATGTGCTACTTGTATTTACTCTTTGTGGCAAATTTCATAAATGGGGCTTACTCTTTTTATTATCATTTTCAGTCATCCTACAAAGGGAGAGGTGACTGTATTTAACTATTTACCAAAGAACTTGGGTGAACTAAGTCTTCAAAATCCATGAGGTTTATAGCTGTACAGGCCAAGAGCCCATAAGATATTGACTACAAGGGGAAGCCACTCTACAAAACGGAGCCTTGAAATTAAGTTAATTCAACATGTGTTTGACATGGGGTATTATGGGAGAAGGAAGGAAATTGATAAAAAAATATATAGATTAAGAAACCATGTTTCTGAAGAAATTCTTTAAGAGGTGGTTAGGAGAATTTAAGTTTCTTCTGTTGTATGGGCTGCGGTTGTCTTGGTGGAGTTTTCTTGATGAAAATTTTAGGTTTTTAATTCAAGATCCTGAAAGGCTTTTAAGGGATAGGGAGTGAATCGGTGATATCTGGGCTGGGTATTGATGATGCTTAATGGCTTTGATGGGTTGGTGATTGATTGTGGTGATTTGAAGAATAACACATGCGTCTTTGTGACTGGTGCTTTCTCTTCATCTATTATCTATTTCTCTATTTCATTGCTGAAAATTTTCTTTGCAAGTCAGAACTCTACATAAAGACCTGGGTCATTGTAAAACTTCATACAACTTTCCCTTTGAATGTTTGCCTGCATCCCTATAACCAGGCTTCAATTTTTTCTCTCCCTACCTATTTCTTCAATTGACTATACTTAAATCCTCCATACAGATCATATTGAGCCCTGGTTGTCCTGCATCACTGGCCTTGGTGTTTGTGGGTGATTGTGTATGGTTATTGTGGATGATAATGCGTTCATATGTTACTGTTTCTATCGCAGGGTTGGGGTTGCATTTGCATATGTGCTGCATGTTGGATTGGGGTTTAGTATATGGATTTTAATATATGGGTTCTCTGCTATCTATCTATCTTTGGGTGTGTGTGTGTGTGTCAAAACTAGTAAATCTAGTGGATGAGCAATTTGTTGCTTTAGTCACTCACCCAGTCACCTTATTTACATTTAGGAGATACCCAAACTCAATATGATTGATTATTTGTTGGATGATGAAGTTGTTTCTGACTTGCATTTAACATGTCCAGGAGCATTTGCTGATTGTATGTGAACTTCTCAAGGCAAATTTATATGAATTTCACAAATTCAATAGGGAATCTGGAGGAGAGGTTTACTTTACAATGCCGAGGTTGCAGGTTTGTATGATTCTAATTCTTTGGATGGAGTTCTTTGTATGCTGTTTGTAACGCTGCTGTGCTGGTATACAACTGATATTTTTTGGATTCTGCACTTGCAGTCGATTACTATTCAGTGTTTGGAGGCTCTTCGGTTTTTGCATGGTCTCGGCCTTATTCATTGTGATTTGAAGCCTGAGAATATTTTGGTAAAGAGCTACAGTAGATGTGAGGTGAAGGTTATAGACCTTGGAAGTAGCTGCTTCGAAACAGATCATCTCTGCTCTTATGTACAGTCCAGGTCTTATCGTGCACCAGAGGTTATCTTGGGGCTTCCTTATGACAAGAAGATAGACATATGGTCACTGGGCTGCATCTTGGCGGAACTTTGCACTGGAAATGTAAGTTGTACGTTCATTGTCACATCAGCATCATTATTTATCTAATATTTTGTTCTTTATATAGCAGGTAACAATTATTCTTTTTTCCTTTGATCATGGGCAACAAGTTTTCAAACAGATGAAATGTTTTTCAACTTAAACAATAAGAGATTGGTTTCCAGCATGTTTTCTGGATAAAACACTGTATTTACTGTTTAAATGACATATTTTAAAATTTAAAGCTCTTGTGCAGGACAGATTTGGTGCCATCAGGTTTTAGATGCTTTCTGTAGTGTTACATATTCAAACAAATTGCTGATTGTTGCTGAAATCCTTCTAGCTGAAAACACTGGTGAAATGAAGCATTTTTGTGGAGGATAGCTTTAGCCTACTTGATCTAGTGGGTAAATTGTTTATGGTCCATATGGATCAGCTAGGACCAATGTAAATTACAGTTTAATGACTATAATCGACTAATCAGGGTTGCATGGAGTTAAAAATTTTGCCATGAAGGGTATTTGGGTGGCTTTTGAGAAGGTGTTTTGGGATAACTGGTTAAATTTGGAAGGGTTGCACTTGATATATTTGGTTGAGCAGTGATTGCATAAGGCTTAAGGGAATAGAATAAAGGATGATGATTCATGAAAGGTTTTCAAGGGGTAATGCTAATGGATTGAATTTCCCAAGTGAGAAGGCTGTTTTACTGGTGTTATCACCACCCTTTGAAAAAGTGTTTGTGAAGCTCTTCCAATTCTAGGGCTCCTTCAGACTCTTCTTTAGCTGATACACCACCTGTATCGCATCATCCATCGTAGTACTGTAAACCAAACCAGTACTGATATGAGGGTATAATCCATTCCGAAACTGTTCCACTAGTACCTCTTTGTCCCACTCAAAGTCAAATGAAGTGGCCAAGTAATAGAACTTCACCGCATAGTCCTCAACTGTCATACTACTCTACCTCAACTGTGTGAACTGAAGGTGCATATGCTGTTTATAGTCTGTAGTAAAAAAAAAAAAAAATCTGTGGTACATGGCCTCCTTCATCTCAGGCCAAGTGTTGACCAACCCAATACCTGAAGTTTGATTATGCTATTGGTATTTGGTCCACCAAACTCGAGCTGTGCCCTTTAGCTTGGCTTCGACAAATAAAAGTTCTTTGACCTCAGTCAAGCCATACTGTCGAAAAAAGATCTCTAGGCTATGAGTTCAGTCAGGGAATTTTTCCGAATTATTATCTCCATAGAAGTCGAGAACATCCAACTTGGCCCTTCATTCAGTTCCATAAGGATGATCGTCAAGAAGTTGACCAGCCCATATGATGGTGGGGCAATGTGAGAGGCCCCCCTTGTTGAGAACCCACACTCCCTTCGAAGGAACTCATGTCACGCTAATTGGGAGGAATGGGAGTTGCTGCCGGACATTGGTTGCGGGGAAAGCTAGATGGCTGTGGAAAGGAATTGGAAGAGTCCCTAAACTGAATTAGATTCTTTCCTTCATTGGAAGGTGTCAAACTCATAGTTGTCAAGGCGTTGCGTAGGCGCCGCCTAGATGTCCAGGCGGTTTTGTTGGGGCCTAGGCGACTGCCACCTTATTGTTGTTTTATTGGGTATCGAACCATGTATTTGCCCTTATTTATGCCAAATATCATCATTTACTTAAGTTAGTATTCATAAATAAGCAAATACCCCCCTATTTAAATCCAATAAAGATAGTTAAAAAAATTAAATTCCAAAAGGTAAAATATCAACCCCCCCAGCTCAAGAACAAAAATTGGATTTTCGGCGGCAGGTAAAATTTTCAACTTTCAAATCCTGGGGTTTATCTCAAATCTAAAAATTCTATAAATTTTATTATGGTAAGACATTGCTAAAAACCAAAAGTGCGGTAAAATATTCATTTCTTTTGATTTCTAAAAAAATATTTTCATTCAAGCGGTTTTAACAGCATTCGTGCATACTAAATAAGGTTTGATCGGAACATAACTTTTTCAATATAAATCAGATTTAAGCAATTTTGGATTTGTTGGAAAGCTGATTTTGTGCTCTAATTAATACAAAAAGTCTCATGTAATAATAAAATCATTTGACTAGTCTGACTTCTTAGAGAACAAGAACATCTCTCTAAATCAAGAGCAATTAATTACTTATAGATAAGATTGTATTTTCTAAGAACAGTATAAACCAAATGTGAGACTAGTAAAAACCAAATGTATGTTTTGATTGTCTCAAACTTCCTATAGCTTGCTTCTTCAGTGCTGCGGGGATCTTCTTTCCAGCCGACCTGCTATTTATGAAAGGGAGTTGCTTCTTCCAAGGCATGATTCAATTGACTACCCTCGCAATCCAGGAGCCGGAAACCAACTAATAGATAGTCCATGCATCCCGGGATCAGCTTCTCCCCCCTCGGCCTTGAAATGCTTTCGAGAACTGGTTCAGGCAACCGACTTCAGAATTGATTCGCCACTCAAGGCTATGAAAGGCAGTTGAAAGCTCTGTACGTGTTCCCAGAAATCGTCTTGTCCCAGCATGAGCAAGTCTGTCGTATTCCCGCATCGGCGGGATAAAAGCCAATAGCGTCTGTCGAAAGGCGGCAGGGGAAGCACCCTATATGGAAATTACCTCTTTTTCTAGCCATCGGCGTTGCCGCTTGTGAGTTTGATGATTCTTCTTCCGAAGAAGACCGCCCTTCCACCTCGACCTCGAACCCAACTCGTCGGACTCACACTTTACCAGATCTGAATCTTTCTCCTATGGAAGAAGAGGACAATTATGACCTCTATAATGAAAAAAACTTGCATCGCATAGAAACACAACATTGAAAAATAAAAGCAAGAGCGGTATGCGATTGAAGTTTCGAATATGAAATATAATAAAAACAAACTGGCTATCCCGCTTTGTCTAGAAGATCGGATGGATACGGAATAGAAAGGGATAGATGAAATGCCAGTTCTTTCCATCCAATGGCACAGAGAAATAGATAGGGGTTGGTCCAGAATTCGACGATACCAGCAGAAACTTGCTTCTTGCTGGCCGTGATAGAGGCATTCAAAGAGCGGTAGATCCGGTCGAGGTGGTTTTCGTTTACCAGCGCGTAGGTAGTCTAAGTTCCTATGACCGAGTCTTTCTGGCCCCTATGAACATCTTTTCTTAATGTATTAAAGAGGGTCTGGTCCTTGCCGTGTGGGGAAATCTCTGGACCTGAAGGTAGGGCTGGGGCTATCATGTCTTTTGGCGTGATACATTACCTTGATGGTCCAGGGACGAGGGAGTTCACCCGGTTACCTTGGAGTAGTATCCAAGCTATGCAAGCGGAGTGTTCTATCTCTGACGTATAACTTCAGTGTAGGGACCTGAAGGAGACGGATACACCAATCCTGGATTCAGACGTCCCGGAGCCACCTGTCCCAGCAGCAACTGAATCAAAAGGAGACGAGGAAGACGCTTTGCTCCTTGCTCCTGAGACTTGGTCTTCCCTTTCACCGTCTTTCGCAATAGCGGAATCGTCTATACTTTTGTATTTAGTTTTGTAGACGAGTCCGGCCACACCAACCCTACGGATCCGTCGGAGCAAGCGGTGTTGGCCAAGGGCAAGAAGAAGATGACTCCCCGAAAGAGGATGCGTTCTCGGGTGGTGTGGAGGGGAAGATCTGTTTATGAAATAGTTCAAGAAAGAGTCGTCTCATTTCATTACTTCTTCGTTCTTTCTAATTCATTCACTTCTATGCTGATTTTAATGACTTGATGTGGCTTAATATTGATTTTTGATGACTTGATGTGGCATAATGTTGATTTTTGATGACTTGAGGAGATTTAATGTTGATTTTTGATGACTTGAGGAGGCTTAATGTTGATTTTTGATGACTTGAGGAGGCTTAATGTTGATTTTTGATGATATAAGGTATATATTATAGCATACTAAAATATTGTAGTACAATAAATAATGTTAGAAAAGGGGGTAATAAAAAATATCACTTAAGAGCGCCTTTAACTTAGACACCCCTCCACTGCCTTGGGTCGCCTTGCCGCCTTAACAACTATGGTCAAACTATCAATGAGCTTGTAGGGATGCCATTATGGTCCGAAGAAAAATGACACTTGTGTTGAGGTTATCAACACTAGCCCAAAATGAAATGTCAGAAGCCTCTAGGGAGGTAATCCGATCTGTAGTTTCCTCCTTGTGGGAGTTGAGTTGCTGAATTACCTCACTATTGGCCACCATGGTTAAAGGTAGAGAAAAGGACCAATTAATGCATCCATGTGTTGGGAAACCTTGCTTTTGGGTTGCTATGGGCCCACCCAAGTGATAAAAATCCAAATATAAAGGAGCAGTGGCAGTTTTGAATATATTAAAGTTCAGGATCTCTTTGGGTAATAAAACTGGTACTGATACTAATTGGTAAATATATTTTAAAGGAAAGAGTAATCTAGAATTGAAAATGAGAGATATATATATATTATAAGCAACCAATCAAAATAGACAGATTGGAATTGAATAATGAAATATCACAATTTTCTCATGAGTTGTGAACTGCTTCTGTGTGTGCTGTTTGTCGGAGTTGATCAACAACTGGCGTTTCTCTCCTCTGGTCTCTCTTGATTCAGGTATGAGCCCTCTCTCTTCTAATTTCCTCAGTTCTTCTTCCTCTTTCCTCCTTGTTCCTTCTCCTTTTCATCTTGTTAGTTGGATGCCCTGTTCTCACATCACCTTTGCTTAAGCAAGAGAGAACTCAATCTCTCCCATGTCTTGTTCTTCCAACTTCAAATTCTGGGGTTGGAAGCACAACCTCAGGGTGTTCGCAAAGTCCCAGTCCGTAAGACTACCTGAACTGAGTTTTGAATTGAAACTCAACGGGTTCTCCCTCTTCTGCCAGGTGCAGTTTCAGGATTTTTTTTTAATTGAATTCATACTACTGTTGCGAGGAATTATTTATTGATCTTCTCCTAAAGTTTCAGTTCGATTGATGATCATAGGAGAGAGTTACCTCCACAAAACAGATTCTGGTTCTACCGCTGGTTTCTGTTTAACGAAAGGAAGATGAATACATCATGTTTTGATATTTGCCCTTAAGGACAGTTCTTATAATTTGCACAACAGCCCGTACTTTCTAAACTAATTTTGGTAAACTGAAACAAACTCTCATCTCCTGCAACTCCTATCGTAACTGAAAAAACTCTCATTTGACTCCTATCTTGCCTAACAAATAGAGAATAAAATAAATGTGTTGTAATTTGGGTAGTTTGAGTACTAGTTTAGGTGTATTCTATCCTGAGGGTATACTTGTAATTTGTACTCTTTCACCTTTATTATAAATAAAGCTTGGCTGTGATCCCTAGGGACACAAGCAATTATTCCCCAATCATTTCCATCATGGTATCAGAGCGGGAATCAGTCTTACGATCCCCGTCCTAGTACCTGCCCTAGTGTCTATGCCGCTGCCGCCATTGTGAAGTGATACAACAGCACCGCCTCTTTTCTTCCCTCTCTAAATCCTTTCACAATCCCCGCCAGCACCCTTCTGCCTCTTTCTTTTCTCACAACTCACTCTCTTGCCACCCTTAACACCATCGCCCTTCTCTCTCGACTCCCTCACACCTCTCGCGACACACGACACACAACACCCTACCGCCTCCCTTTCTCTCTCTAACAGGACTTCTTTTCTTCTCTGTGACTCTTCTCTCCCTCGTGACTTCTTTTCTCTACTGACAGGACTCCACCTTCCCTCTCTCTTCTACAGCCCTCTTCTCTTCTCCCGGGGTCTTCTACATGATCTAATCCTCGGTGGTTCTCTTTTTTTCCACCGAGGGTCCCTTTTTGTGTTTGGTTTGCATCGTATGGCCTAAACCAGCGATTTCTTTTTCCGCTGGAGTTGTTTTCCTTGTGATGCTCCTTTGCTTCAGCTGCTTTTTCAATTTTACCGTGCTGTAGCGAGCAGTTGGGTTCTTTGATCGGCAATCATGTCTGGCGAAAGTACCAATCCACGAACACTGAAGGTGTGAGTCGCAACACTCATAGCGAGTTTCCTGCATTCCCAGTTAGCTCCATCATGATGGATGGCGGAAACTATTTGATGTGGTCACACTCTTGCTTCCTCTCAATTGTTGCTCGTGGGTGAAGTTGTGAAGCCTACGACTGCTGGTACTTCGTTACAGAAATGGATTTCTGATGACTCGTTTGTCATGCCCTTCTTGATTAACTCTATGCAACCTTCGATTGCTTGTGGTTATCTTCTCTTGGACTCTGCTGAGAAGATTTGGAATGCAGCCAAGGAAACCTACTCCCAGGTTGGAAACACTGCTCAAGTCTATGAGTTGCAGAAGCGAATTCATGGAACCACCCAAAAGGAGATGTCCTTGTCCTAGTACTATTCTGAGTTGCGCAACATGTGGCAGGAACTTGATTTGTATGAGACCTTTCAGGCTACATGTTCTACCGATGCTGCCAACTTCAAGAAACGTGAAGATATGATCCGTGTTTATGATTTTCTGGCAGGATTAAATGTTGAGTATGATCATATACAGTACCAGGTTCTCAGTCGGGATCTGTTCCCTTCCTTGGAGCAGTCCTATGCTCTTGTTCAGCTTGAGGAGAGCCGTTGGACAGCGATGCTACAGCCCGTTTCTCAGGAGAGATCAACTCTCTACACTGGCTCTGGTTCTCAATCCAGGGATGTTTCCACTCATTCTACTAGTTGTCCTTCATGTGATGGGGATTGTTCCACTCTTTGGACCCAGCTCATGCACACCATACTGAGGTGACTCCTCCCGCATCCACAGATGGCCAGCTTTCCCAGGATGAGTTGCAGGTTCTCTGCCTTCTGATGTCGAGGTTGGACTCCCCTTCCTCTTCATCACCATCTCTTGCTGCATCTGCCACATCTAGTTTGACCTCTTCTTGCTCCAACTTTGTGCTTTCAGGTATCTCTCTTTTATTGGTCATTGTGCTTATGCTCTTTCCTCTCCTTGGATAATTGACTCCGACCACAGATCATGTGATTGGTTCCTCTAGTCAATTTTCTAACTTTTATCCAGGTTCAGGTAAAGAACGTGTTCGGGTTGCTAATGGCTCCTTTTCCTTTGTCTCTAGGAAAGAATTCATTCAGTGTTCTACCTCTCTACCTTTATCGTCTGTTCTTCATGTTCCCAATTTTTCTACTAATCTTCTTTCTATTAGTAGCATCACTTCGAGACTTGAATTGTAAGGTCACCTTTCCATCTCACTGTGTGTTTCAGGACTTGGTGACGGGGAGAACGATTGGTAGAGGTGGTTTATATCTGCTAGAGGATTGTCACCCTGCGGCTTCAGCTCTTACACCTCAGGCTCATCAGTTGGATTTGTCTGCTTCTTGGTGGAGGGCCGGTTAAGAGAAGGGGGGGAAACCTGGGAAGAATCAATGTTGCAAGGGAGAGGGGAAATCACATAAGGGTTGGGGGGGGGGGGGGAGAAGAGTGCACACACACAACTACACAGGCTACTCAAACCATTACTCAACTATTCCACTCTATTCAATCTTCAAATCTGCTATGTGTTGTGGTCTCCATAAAAATCAATGACATCCAACCTTGCTATTTTGTGTTAGGAGAACTGTGGGTTAGAAAGAGAGAATTAGAGAATAGAATGGCTTAGATTCATTGATGGTACTGGTAGTTCTCACCATGTCATATCACACATGCAAGATTTAGATGATTCATCCACAAACCCAAATAGGATCTGTGGACAGTTCTAAACCTAGGAGAAGATTAAGACACGAAATTTGGGTAGAACAGAGCATGCATGCATAGAATTGACGTCTAATTCACCTATTTCGAGTTAATTACCTAAGCATATAGAATAGAAGAATAAATCTTTAGCTAATCCAGTATTGCAATAACTATTTTTTAGGTCTAGAAAGAAGTGAAGAGGGAAAAGATTAGTTTTAGGAAATTTTACCTTGGATCTGAAGGCAAATTGGTGGAGTTCACATTATTTCCTCTAAATTCGACTGGACAAACAGGAGGGGTTTTGGTTTCACAAAAAATTTCTGAAAACAGACTGGTTAGGGAGGAGAGAATGGAAGAAATGAGGCCTCTTACCTCAGGTTTGGGGTTTGGCATCCAAGTCCCACTTCCTTCCTCTTCTTGTCCTCCTCCCAATCCCTTTGTTGATCTCTTCCCTTTCTTCCCCTTCTTCTTTTTCTTCCTCTCTCTCTCTTTCCTTCAAGTTCTTCTTCGTTTTCAAACTTGCAGAAATGAAACCAATGAATATGGGTTTCCTTTATATTTTGTTTTTCTTTTTAATTGGATTTGATTTATGAAAATACTATTTTACCCCTCCTTTATCCTTGTATAGCCAATATGTTATATTTTTCTTTTATTTAGTATGTTGGCCTCTTGGGTACCCATCTAAATGTGTAAGGACATCAATGTCCCCGTACTCTAAATGAAGTACCAACCCTATGAAATTCGAGTCATACCCTACCTTGCCTCCATTTTCCACCAATAGTGATTAGTCTTCTTTTTTGACCAAGGTATCCTTATAAAGTGAAAAGACTTAATTACCCTTTAGTCTAAAGTTTTATTTCAATTATATGTAGCCTATCCCAACTTGCCACCTATTTATTAATTTGAAATTTCTTAATTCTCACCAATAGAGTCCTCCCACATGGGATGCCATGTGGCATCCTACTATTGTATGCATGGAACATGCAACATAGGTCACTATGCTTGAGTGTGCCATGTGGCTGCCACAGCAGCTGGGCCCCACATGCTTATTTGTTTTAAAAGTTGAATTTCCACCTCATCATTGTCTTTTATTTAATTTATTTTAAATTTATGTATATGTAAAATGTACATGGGTGAGGATTTGAACTTGAGACCTCTCACTTAAATAGCCAAAGTAACAACCAGTGGGCTAAGACACTAATTTGCTAACTTTTCAAGCATAAATTATTTTATTCTTTTGTTCTTACTATTTTGATCGAAATTTTGACTAGGAAACCCGGAATCGACTTCTGTCAGGTGTATAGGTTTCGTTTCAAGTTTTTTCTCAATAATTTGTTGATTCTATACATTATTTCACGTTGTCACTACTCAATTTTCTCAAGTTGGTATAATTACCTTAGTGCCCCTATATTACAAATATAAATCGTTTTATTGTTTACTGATTGCCAGGTTAGACCGGCGATGCACCTTTGGTAGTCAAAGTTAGTGGGTAACATTAATACAAAGATGCGGGCATTACATTACGTCATTTATCTTGACCACTTGGTCAATGCTCCACAAGGTACTGGTAGTTTTGACCTCAGGTTCCGTACCTACAACCAAAAATTCAAATTAGCCTGGATTTTTGGGCATGGGTATAACAGGGGGACACACCTTTCGAAGATGGCGTTGGTACACAACAGCAGGTGGCGGTGGCGGAGATGGCGGTTGTGGTGTAGGTGGAGAAAACTGTGGAGTAGAAGACTGAACAATATAAAGTGGAAGATCATCGTCCAATTTAGAGTCAACAACAGGAGAAGCCGTATAAGTAGACTCAAAGAAGGAAACATCAGCTGTAACAAAATACTTTTGTAACTCAAAGGAATAACAACGATAACCCTTTTGAGTACGAGAATAACCCACAATGAAGCATTTAAGACCCTTAGGATATAACTTAGAGATATTTGGACGATGTTCACGAGTGAAACAAACACTGCCAAAGAGACGTGGTGGTAAGGCAAATAAGGGAGCAGAAGGAAACAATAGAGTATCAGGTATCGTACCATGTAAGATAGAAGAAGGCATGCGGTTGATTAGATAATAGGCTGTTAAAACAGCATCAACCCAAAAGGGTTTGACCACCCTCATCTCAAATAAAAGAGACCGTGTGACTTCCATCAAATGTCTGTTTGTCCTTTCTACCACACCATTTTGTTCTGGGGTGTCGGTACAATAAGATTGATGTAAAATTCCACAGTCATAAAATCAGTGAAAGGAGCAAAAAAATATTCTTTAGCATTATCACTACGAAAAACACGCAAAGAAGTACTAAATTGAGTGTTAACTTCATTCACTAATGCACAAAAAATAGAAAATAACGCAGAACGATTCTTCATTAAGTAAAGCCAAGTAACTTTGGAGTAGTAAGGACCCCATACATCTGAATGAACTAAAACAAAAGGTTGATTGGACCGTGGGTTGACTCTAGGGGGATAGCTTACACGATGTAACTTCCCAAATTGACAAGACTCACAATGTAGACTAGAAAGAGACTGAAAGCGAGGATCTAAAATCCTTAAATTCTGTAATGATGGATGACCCAAGCGACAATGTACTTGGTGACGAGATGCCAAACTCGAACATGCCCCAGACAACGTGTCTTCCAATAGGTACAACCCCCTTTACTCACGACCTCTACCAATTGTCTTCTTCATTGTAAAGTCTTGAAAGATACATGAATCAAAGAGAAAAGTTACAAAACAATTATAAGTTTTAGTAAGCTGAGTAACGTCTTGGAGGTTAAAAGGGAACTTAGGTAAATAGAGAACAAATGATAAGGATAAAGGAGTGGCTTGAACAGTGTCTGTACCAGTTACTGAGCCAAAGAACCATCAACTAAAGTAACATTATAGGATGATGTATGGAAGGAAGAAAATATTCTTGAGACCCCAATCATGTGGTCCGAGGCTCTTGAATCAATGATCCAGGGGCGAGGAGTAGTCAGGACATGCAGTGACATTACCTGTTTGACCAAAGGTAGTAGTAGAAGGCTGGGAAGATTGAGAGATATGGAACTAAGTAAAGCGGGCATAATCCTCGTCAGACATCTTCATAGTCTTACCCTCAAAAGGAGAAGGTGATGGAACAGTAGATTCAGTAATGGCAGCAGAATTGGCAAACTGTTGTGGTGGTGGTTTGCCAAGAAGTTTTCAACAGAAGCATTGAATTTGTCTAGTGCGACCATAATGGTGACAGGTCTTTACCATGCTTGAAGAATCTGAACCAGAAGTAGGAGCTTTCCAAGATATAGCGGCTTTGCCAGAACCACCCCCACGGCCATGGCTACCACCAATCCCTGTCCCACTACGGGATGGTGTGTAAGAGGCCAAGGCCGAACTATCTACAGTAGTTCTCACGAGATACGCGTAGAACTCGTGAAAAAGTGTCTGAAAGTGTGGCTACCTTATCACCACCAAGAATCTGGGAACGAACAAAATCAAACTCCTTTCCCCAAGACCACCCAGAAATCCCATGACTGCGAGTTGCTCTTGCTGGTTCTGCATCTATTGCACATCAGAAGTGATAGGAAGTAGGGAATTCAGCTCCTCATACATCCTCTTAAAATCAGCAAAGTACTGAGTCAAGGGGCGACCCTTTCAGTCAGCTCTATAAAACTCTTGAGATAACTCATAGATACGAGACAAGTTGTTCTGCCCAGAGTACAGTACATTCAAATAATCCCATAACTTCTTAACTGTATCAATATGGGTCACCAAATCAACAATCTGATTTTCCGTAGAGTTCAACAATTGTCCCAAAATACGTGCATCAATGGTATCCCACAATGCATCATCTGCCGGTTTAGTCTTGGTCAAATGGTCTTGTTGGTCACGACCAATCAACACCAACCTAACAATCTACTTCCATTGTTGAAAGTTGGTGATTCCTTCTAACTTCTTCTTCTCAATAATACGGTTGGATGGTGAAGACACAACCTCACAAACAACATTCTTTGTTGGTTCAGCCATTGCCACAAACACCAAGTGGAATGAAGATGTAATACGTACCAAAAAACAAAACAGAGAAATATCTACAAGACTGAAAATGTCGATCTCAGCTCCAAAACCCTGATAAGTCGATCTCAACACCTTGAAGGTTGATGCCAAAGCTCAAGACCGTGAAGCAAACTTCATTTCCATCTTCTATTGTGATGAGAATCAATCTCCAATCACTCTCTAATAAAAATAAACTCGATTTCGATCTCAGCTCTGCCCCCAAAAATCGATCAAACTTGCTTTCTAAGCTCTTCAATGCATTCTCCACTTCATACATCAATAACCAACCATAAAAGAGACCTAGTTCTCAATCTTCAACCATGAACTAGTCTCTAAATAGTTTGAAAATACAGCATAGGATGCTGCACCCCTTTCAAACAAAAACTGAAGAAACTCTCAAAACTCAAGCAAAAAAGAATCAATCAATGATGATTGAAAACTAGAAAGGGAGGAGACAGGATACTAGGAACTAGGAAAGTTGTAGCAGTCCCTAGAGATCTTGCTCTGATACCATGTAAATGGTAAAAGAGAAGAGAGGAGAAGAGAGAAAGAAGAGAAGAGAAGAGAGGTGGAGCCAATATGTTTGTGTAACCTTGGGAATCTTCCACTTGATGTGTGAGCTCCCCTTTCATTCATATATATATATATATATATATAGCGATTTAAGTTACTCACTAGGAAATAAGAAAACAGAAAATACCCAAACTACCCCTAAACAGAATACATAAAACAGTCCCTACTAACAGTTGGGATAAGGCTGTGCTGAGTTGAGTTGAATGACTGAAAGTATAGTGATTCTATGTCTTAGACTCTTGCTTTAGTTTGCGATTTGTAGGTTTGCTTCTCAAATTTTTTACGAGAACGTGTATCAGGGAAATTGCTCAAACTGTTTATCCTTATATCCTGATTCAGTAAGAGCAGTAAGGAAAAAGTTTCAATGTCAGAACTTAATGTTGTCAGTTGCAGTTCTCCAGTTTGAATTTTTTCTTCTTTTTTACGTCCCGTTTTGGGAATCATTTCTCCACTACTAACAAGAATTGTTTCTTTTCCTTTCACTTATATATCATCAAGAGTTGCTAATTATCTGTTTCTTTACAAATTTATCGAAATCGATCTATGTCCAAAGACCGACTTTTTTACCTCAATTATCATGAGGATTCTGAAGTTTGTGAGTATAAAAATGTACAAAGTTGAGAACTGATGTGACAGAATCAACGTTAGGCTCTTAGTCTTGTTACCCTTAAAACTCGTGTGTAATTGTTTTGTACGATTTTTTGTTACCCTAAAATTCGTGTGTAATTGTTTTGTAGGATTTTTATTATGATTGAGCATATATAACTTACTCTACATGTGATCATGATATCAATATTGCTTGTTTCGTCAATAAATAAATCCAGATTCCCTTGTTTTGGTCTGTTTTCTTGGAATAATCTGTCATGGCCTTTAGGTTTAAAATGACAGTAAATTTGAATTTTCTTGCCACAGGTTCTCTTCCAAAATGATTCACCTGCAACTCTACTTGCACGTGTAATTGGAATCATAGGTCCCATTGACCAAGACATGCTTGCAAAGGGACGGGATACATACAAATATTTCACCAAAAATCACATGCTTTATGAAAGGAATCAGGTAACCTATTTGTCCCCCTTCGTTTTGATAGTCTACTGAAACTGGTAATTTAATTGATGTTATAGATATGTACTTTTTCTCAAGAGAAATGTACATCCAAGGGTGAGAAATACCACCATAAAAATAATAATTGTAATTTAAATTATAGTAATGGTAGCAGGACGTAGGTTGTGCATAATCCTCCTATGACCTTAACTCCCAAGGAAACAAACCTGCCCCATCCTGTCATGGGTTTGAAAAATAAATTTCCTTGTCTCTTCAATTATAAAACACAAACCTATTCCCACCCCACCTCACATACTCTTGTCGCATGGTACAGTGTAATGGAGAGGGCTCTGGTAAAGCTCCACACTATGACACATCTAAATGGTTGAAAGATGACCTCAAAGGAGAAAGTGAGTGAAATATCAGTGGAAGGTTTCTGTCAATCAAAAGAACATGAGGGGTTTCTAATGCTGTCTTCAATTTCACAACACACAGAAGAAACATACCAAATCAACTTTTTTCTTAAAAAAGAGTGAAGCTTCTCATGAAACAATAGGAATCATAGGTATAATAGTCCTTATGGAGTTTTGGGTAGGACTAAACCATATATCAACCTACAACAACAACGAACCTAGCCTTATCCCAACTTAATGGGGTCGGCTACATGGATCCAGTCAAAACAATGTGGGGAAAACTGAGGTCTAACAAAAAGGGAATGAATAAATGAGAAAAGAGGGGCGGGGGTGAGATGAGAGAAGAAAAATGGGAAAAGACAAATAAGGAAAAATGAAAGTAAGAGGAAAGCGTCACAGCCCAGCAAGTCGGGAAAATCTCAGCTAAATGGGGTCTGCTAAATGGATCCTTGCTCTCCAATAAGCTCTATCCGAGGTCATACTTGGAACAAGACCTATACTATGCATCTCCTTCCTCACAACTTCTCCTATGGCCATTTTAGGCCTGCCCCTAGCTCTTTTAGTTCTTTCTATTGGGATCATATCACTCCTTACTGGGGCGTCCCTTGGCCTCCGTTGAACATGACCAAACCACCTCAAACGACTCTCACGGAGCTTGTCATTGATCGGGGCAATTCCCAAGTCGGCTCTTATACATTCATTCTGTACTTTTTCCCTCCTAGTTTTTCCGCACATCCATCTTAACATCCTCATCTCTGCTACACATAGCTTCTCAATATAACATTTCGTAACTGTCCAACATTTGGCCCCATATATCATAGATTGTCGTACAACAGTCCTATAGAACTTTCCTTTAAGCTTTAAAGGAATACGTCGGTCACACAGCACTCTAGATGCACCTCTCCACTTTAACCATCCCACTTTAATTCTCTGAGAAACATCCTCCTCTATGTCACCTTCTTTATTTATGATCGATCCCATATATCTAAAATAGTCACTTTGCGGTATCTCTTGTTCCTCAATTCGCACTATGTCAGTATCCGTCATAGTGTGACTAAACTTACACCTCATATACTCCTTCGTTCTACTAATCTTAAATCCTCTTGTTTCCAAGGTTGGTCTCCATAACTCTAACTTCGCGTTAGTCCTTGTTTTCGTCTCATCCACCAAAACGATATCATCGGCAAAGAGCATACACCATGGGACCTCATCTTGGATGTTCTTGGTTAGGTCGTCCATGATAAGCGCTAATAGATAAGGGCTTGAGGCTGATCCCTGATGTAGCTCAATCGTAATTGGGAATTCCTTGCCTAGACCTCCCATAGATCTCACACTAGTCACCACTCATATATATCTTTAATAACATCTACATATTTACTCAACACCCCTCTCTTCAGTAGAACATGCTGGATTAAATCTCTAGGGACTCGGTCATATCTTTTTCTAGGTCAATATTTCCAAATGGAGATCCTTCTTGTTATCTCTATTTGTTTCCATGAGCCACCTCAAAAGTAGATAACTTATATCGTGGATCTACTTGGCATACAACCAAATTGGTTCACCAAGAAATGAGTCTCTCTTTGCAAACGGGCCTCAATAACCTTCTCCCAAAGTTTCATTATGCGACTCATAAGCTTTATACTTCTATAGCATTGGTCAACCAAAACCTATCAAAAGTTATCATGTCTAAACCCACCTCCCATACCTGTCAAAGCCTATGGTACACCTACCCGTGTAAGGCTATAGGGGTGGGTCTAGTTAATCATTTGAGCTTCTCAATCGCCCTCCCTCTAGTAAAGCATATAAATATTTTTATTCTATTCTTTGCCAAGCCAACCCCATTTAGTTGGGATAAGGCATAGTTGTTGTTGGTGTCTGTTCTTTGCCATCCCTCCATAACGTATCTTTGAAACTATAGGAATCAATTAAGGGGTAAGCAGTTTCTATTCATCTATAGCTTTCTTAAACAGTTATTTAGAACTACTAGGTTTTTATTGTTCGATGCATTGGCGTGCTTGATCTGCTTCTAGAATGATCTTTTAGCATCCTATGTGGTCATAAACTAAATAAACGACTTGCAAAAAGTGGTTCATGCAGTGAGTGCATTCTATGGCTAGGAAGTGGGGAGGGGTGGTTTAGCCCCACATCGGTCAGGTAGTGTGCGGTTGCTGGGCTTATGACCATGGGAAGGGCCTCTCCACCTTGAGGCTTAAGCTTTTGGGTTGGATATTGTCAAATGGTTTCAGAGCGGCTTGTCCGTGCACCAGCCATATGGGAGTCCATGGCCCAAAACTAGGGAGAATTGATGCAGTGAGTGCGCTCCACCATGGCCAGGAATTTTGGGGGGGGGGGGGGGTTAGTCCCACATCGGTCAGGTAGTGTGCGGCTGCTGGGAATATTATTTCGCCCGCCCGTTCCAATGGTGCCGGAGGAAATGGGATTTGAACCCATGATACAATCTTCTTGTATGTCGATTTAGCAAACCAATGCCTTAAGCCACTCAGCCATACCTCCAAGTTGTTGATCAGAATTTGATGTGCCGGGTTTGGTTGGTTGCCCGAAGGGCTATCTAATCTGATCAACTGCGTAAGCCGTAGCGCATGTATTCTTCCTTTATGAGCGAGACTTTGTCCAGATTTATGGATCTCCCCAGCATCCAAGCGAGACTCCATCCAAATCTGCCACTCGTTGGATGACGCCTTCTTTTCTATGAACACCCCACCACTGCACTGAAGCTCGGGCTTTAGGGTTGGTTGCCATCAATGGTGTACTGAATGGTATAAAATAATTGTGGCTACCTTTTTGTCATTTTCCTGGAGTAATTGAACCACTTGTTCATGTTCTAGAGCACCTTGATTGTCTGATATGTTACAAATTCACAATCACCGTGTGACCCTTTAAAAGTACTTTCTTAAGGCTTGGACTACCCAATTTTTTCTTCAAGTATCTATGCGCTGGTACTTATTTTGCAGTTCAAATCTGAAGATAATTATGCTGGGCTTGGGAGTTATACTTCTTGCTTAGTGTACTGGTACCTGTGGAACTAATCTTCTGTTTGGAATCCACAATCTAATAATATCCAACAGAGATTGTTCAAGACCCAGTCTATCTATTAAAATGCCCCTCTGATACTTATACAAAAGGTCCAACAGCCTTGCGACCAAAACTTCCACTACAAATATATTTCTTTGTACTTGGTTGCATTGTTAAGACGATTATCAAGTTGGGCCAGTTCTTAACCTGTATCTCTTCGATGTATCTATTGAATAATTCATACTAGGTGTTCTGCTCGTGTCTCCTCTGGTACTCCTTGAATATTACATATTGGAATCGGGGTTTATAGTTCTGCATAAATTTCTTTATTTAAACTGGAATTGCAGGAGCCTGTGGCCCTGAGCAATTGTGCTGGTAAAGCCTGCAGGATGTATTCCGTTAGGCCTGGTTTTTTATCTGCCTTTATCCTCCCCCAACCCCCCAAATTTTTAAAAAAAAAAGTCACATTCAAATAAATAACCAAATTAGTTGTAAGACATTGTTTGGGTTTTCTGATTATAGTGTTTTGTGCTTGTGTCCTGTTTTCTTTCAGGAGACCAACAGACTGGAATACCTGATTCCCAAGAAAACATCCCTACGGCACCGGTTGCCAATGGGGGATCAAGGTTTCATTGACTTTGTTGCCCATCTCCTTGAAATAAACCCAAAGAAGCGTCCAACAGCATCTGAAGCTTTGAAGCACCCATGGCTCTCTTTTCCATATGAGCCAATCTCATCTTGACCGTTGAACCCCAGATGTGAGATATGTGATGAACACCTGTTACCCTGTGGAACAATCAGAAGTGTGATTTACCACAGGTGCTGGCTGCATGGATTTGGCCTTCCCACATGTTTGAGATGCATAGGAAGGTGTACTTGGTTGGAATCTCAACGTCTCCTGCCTAAACAAAATTGTCAAGTTGTATGTTTACTTGCTGTAACTTGGAATGTAATTTTTGCTGCCCCAAGTGCTCTAGGTTTTAATGCTGGCTTCTATGATGGGAACGATCTTCACTCTGTTGTATATGATGTGATTATTCTTTAAGGGTTTCTAGTAATTGCTTTTGCAATAGCTGCTTACCGGGCATTTGGTTGGTTCTGAGATATGGAAGTGGCAGCATCGGATTGAAGCGTTGGAATGGTCTAGTGCGTAACATGAGCTGTTTTGCCCCTTTATAAACTGTTGGATGTATTATTATCATGTAGGCATGTAATGCAGATCCTTGGACTCGTTTTGCAATGAAGCCATGGTTTTTTGTGTGGGAACAACCCCAATGAAGTGTAGCTTTCCTCTATCTTGTTATCAATTTATTATCAAAAAAGAAAGAGAAGAAAAATTGTGATATCACTTTGTGTGTGTCTTTTAACTTTTTTGGAAGTCAGCTAATTCATTCATCTTGATAATTAGATGAGTTAGACTCACAACCCTGTAATGTAACTTCAATAGCACATCGTGATGGTGAAGATGACAAAGGTCTGAATAACAGTTCCTAGCTGCAAAATTTGCCTGAGGTGTGGCCAGATTGGTCTTCCAGGATGATATTGAATTCATATCCCACTATCACCTCAAGATTGAAGGTCTCTTCATACAGCGAAGTCCCTTGGAACATGCCAAGTAGGACCAAGGGAAATCAGCAACAGATGCTTCACATTAAACACACACAAAAAAAGGGAACAATAAGAGCAACTGCACTGAAACTTATGTAACATTTTTGTGGTATATATGATGGCTCTGAGCTGAGCCTTTTTTGCAGTGAGAAAAAGGAAATGAAATTGCAGCAAAGGTATCAGAGATTCGGAGTGATCTTGCGTGTCTTCCCTGTCCATGTGACCCCAAACCCTACTGTGTTGCTGAGCAGGTGGATTGTATACTGCAAAAATGTGCATAAGAATCATTTTTTGTGGATATAGAGACCACACAATCTGGTGAAAGGCATGTTTAGAACTCTCGCTCTATATATATCAACATTTGTGCCACTTAATCAATATATAAACATATTAAAATTAAGAGTAGTACTGCTACCTGATTTATGGTATGGAAAAGGTAGTGCCAAAATAGCATTTTGAGCATTTGCAATTGAAGAGTAAGTAATCCAGGTCTTGGCCTCTTCACAGGAAGGAAAAACATCATCTACAGTTATGAGTTTTTTAGTAAGCTCTTAACCCACCGGGGCTGCATGAATTTAACATATTTAATATTTAACATATTTGATGCACCAATTATTCGTTTTGTTCAGCTATAAGTTCTGTGACTACAAAACCTTCAGTTCTTTTGTCACAGGTGTGTCTATGAAAATCCTTGCAAGCTGAGACCCAATGGCTGAGACCAAACATCAATTAGTAGAATTGCCCAACATGTTCCAATCTTAAAATTTCATGAGAACTCAAGATCCCCTTCAAATAGTTGAAGTGTTCTGTTCTATTTCACATCTCAAAAAAGATTAACTGTGGTTTAGCTTTTAAGATTGAGAATTACTGCGAGTCGTTGGTGAACCTAATAAAATGCCATCAAACTTCGTGATCAAAGCCATGTTTAATGTCTTTGAAACCACAAGTCATGGACTATATCCATGCAAGAAGTTTTTTTGTATGGCATCCAACTAATCACATTTGGACTTTGGAAACCCCTTGTTATGTGAATTCAACACCTTTTGATTGTCCCTTATCTTATTCCCAAAATTTCTTCAACTTTACTTTTTAATCCTTTGTATAGGTGTATCTAGAACTTGACAACGTCAATAAGAAAATCTCCAAGTTTTTTTTTTATCTTTCAGGTGTATTGCTCTTTTATCCAAAAAGCAATGTGGCCTTGGAAAGACACTAGCCTAGTAATTTCTGGCTTCCCTCTTTGACCTCACCTTTTGGTTATAGATTCTTTTTATGCATATATAATCTGCATATCTTAAGAAAAATTTACTTTGTGTATAAGTGAGTATAAATATTCTGAAAGAACTAAAATTTCTTAACCCCATATGCTTGGTTTGTGTCATAGAAGCTCCACATTGTTTGTCCTTCATAACACCAAAGTAGTACAGAATCTGCCATAGTTTTAGCACTGACAAATTTTTTTACTTGTCCCCTAATGCGGGTGAAAACTGTAGGAAGATCTTGGCCGTCAGAATGATGTACCAGCATACACCAAGAAAGGCTTAAGAGGTCCGGAGAAGACTCCAGGGGATCCTCTGATGCCGAATCAGTTCTCAGAGCAACCAGTTCAAGGTGAGAGACCAAGTGAGAAAGGATAGTGGTTTGAATCGAATAACATCCAATCCTTTACCTGAGATACTTGTCTTGTATATATAGTAGGATTGGAGAAAAGATTTAGATTTGCACGCCGATAATAGTGCAGGAATATCTCACTCAACATAGGATGGTTAGCCTGTCGAATCAGTGTTGAATGCTTAAGTTGATTCGACTAAAGGGATGTCCATAATAAATGCCTAATATGGCCCGACAGTCGGACGCCTACGACTTTCGGTAGGTACAGAACCAGCCATATATGAACCTACACCCTACATCATTATTCTGAGTCGTATACTTCGGCTTTGCCTGCATAGAGACAGGACGTGTATGGGATGCGAATGGTGTGGCTTGGCTCCCAAGTCACTCGCCATAAATGCGCATGCCGATCATGTCTTTGCTTCTCTCATAGGCGTAGGCCTGTGATACTTAGGATAATAGCCCCGTAATGATGATTATCTTGGGGATAGTGAGAGGAGGCCTATAAATATCTTGTTCTGCCATATCCCTGCCATGTGTCTATCATCCATAACCCGAATTATTTTTGGTATATCATATGCCTCATGTTCAATAGGGCGTATGTAGGCTCGTGGGAGCAGATCTGACGTGGCTTGTCTGGGAGCTGGTAAGGCCGGGAGATTGAGCGAATGATGAACCCAAATGACCAGCCGTTTCCCGATCAACCTTTGACCGACCGTCAAAATTTGAAGCCACTTGACAAGGTGTGGTTGAGCGTTCATTGATCACTTGAATCAACAAGTTGGTCGGAACATTGCAAGAGTCCCGATGGGCATTCCTATCCCTAAGTGGTTTGGAGCTGAGACATTTGAATGCCTTGACATCCCATCTTTTCGAATAACTACGTTGTTATATCAAACACTTCGAATCCTAGATTTGATTTTGCATACTTTCTTGAGGTAATGTTACCTCTGTCAACCATTTTTGCAAAATCCAAGGGTGGTTACCCTTACGAATGAAACAAAACGTCTTCCCAATCACTTAGGTTAGAACCTACAACCTATCATAGCCTCTAGGGGAGGAGGGATCTTTCGAATCGTTACTTCAAAGCATTGATTTTGCTTGATCCAGACCATCCATTTTCTCTTCTTTTAAAAGAGGACTAATCCCTCTTTTTTACAGATTTTCTAACTTTGCGAGTTTGTAGATTTTTCGTAGAAACTTTTGTTTCTTCTTTGGTCGTCGTCTTTTCGTTAACGCTTGGATCATGTTCGTTGGCATGGTTTAGTGTGGTTCAAGAATCGCATGCCACGGTTTAGCTTCATAGCTTGGCTAGCTATGTGAGGAGCTCTTCTAATTAAGGACAAGCTCCATGCTTGGGGTATTTTTCCAGATCAACTCTGCACCTTCTATCATGTTACCAATGAGTCCTTTGAACACTTCATGTGCTCCTACCCTTTTGCTTCAAATATTTGGATAGAGACCCTCAAGATCAATGGATACATCCGACCCCCCGAAACTACCTGGCACGACGAAGTGTCCTGGCTTCTCCATCATTTCAATGGCAATCAACCTTCGCAACTCGTGAAGAAGTTCAATCTGTGCGTTGTTATCTACAGGATCTGGGTAGAGCGAAATTCTAGGCTGCAGAATGGGGACCTAGAATAGCTTGAAGCCATTGTGGCTAGAGTGACCCAAGACACTAGGCTTAGATTCAAGGTTTATAAGCGAAAAATCCCGGATAACCCCTACAGTAGAAGATTCGTCCTCTCTTGGGGAATCCACCCTCAATACACCATTAAGAGATGCACCCTTCACAAATGGATCCCCCCTAGTTCTGGAGTTCTAGCGGTTAACTGCGACGACCCCTTCAAAGATGGTCTAGGAGGCTATGGAGCTATTGGCAGATTACAAAATCGCTCCATTATCTTTGCCCACGTAGGTGCCATCCCATCAATCTCTATCTATTAGGCCGCGCTTCAAGCAATCTTTTGTGGCTTCCTTGCGGCAAAAAATTTAGGCTACCATAGCATCACAGTCTATTCTGATTCCAAGTCTGCAATAGATGGAATTACTGGGATCACCGCTTCTCAGCGGCAGACTTGGGATACTATCCACATCATTAAATACTTAGTTGCTAACTTTCGATCTTCTTTCTTCAATTTTATTTTTAGGGAAGGAAATCACTGTGCAAATTGGTTTGCTAACTTTGTTCAGTCTCACTCGGAGATGTGATCTTTGTATAGAGACCCTCCCCCAATCCCTTCAGCATTTAATTCATAAAGATGCTGTAGGTCACTTATACCAAAAGGATGTAAATCCCCCTCTTATTAATTTAATTCTTTCCCTTTTTCCAAAAAAAAAATAAAAATGGAAACCAGTCGGCTGATGGTCTATTAGTGAGAAAAACATTTGTATATTACATGGTTCAACCGGATTCCTTCCGGTTCAATCAGGTTGGGAATTGGAGTTTATAGTCCAACAAGTCACCGCTCTGTGGCAACCGGCAAGAACTACAAAACCAGTCCCTTCTGTGCGAGGCCTCGCTAGAGTCGAGGCTGAAAATGGAGGAAGCGGGAGAATCAGCAGAAATGAATGCGAGACAAGCTGAAGAAGAACCAAAGCCTTCTCTATTCCCTCTTTTCCCTCTCTCAGAAGCCTCTCTACAGAGCAGTTCCAAGGACCCTCATTGGCTTTACAACCCCAGCTTCACCACAGACCTCTCCGTTGTCCAGGAATCTCTTGCTTCACGCGATAACATAACTTCTCAAGAACGAGAAGAAGAGGAAGAAGACTCCGAGACAATCTCCCTGGCGAAACCACAGCCTTCTTACGATTTGTTGGGATCTTCTGCATCTGATGAAGTTCGAGATACTGAGTCCAGGCGCGAAAGGAGGGGAGAGAAGAAGAAGAAGAAGAAGCGCAAAAGGAGGAGATCGAGAGACCCGGCGGCGGACGATTATTCTTCCAGGAAATCGGCTGTCCATGCTTGGGCGGGTTCTGATACCAAACCTGCCAAGGATTATTACTTCGATTCTCGCGGTGACCGTGATAATTTGGCATTTGGAAGTCTCTACAGGTACCAGGATTTTCTACTTTCATTTAACTTTTATCTCCCAAATTGCAAATTTTATGGTTTTCGGTTTGTCTTTGGGTGCGTTCGAGCTTACGATACGGGTTCACTTTAATGTAGAATGGACGTTGCACGTTACAAGCTTCATAACTCTTCAAAATTATCTGGGGCTCATACTAAAGCTTTGTACCGGTGGAAAAATTGGGATTTGTTAGTAGGTGGAGATGAAGATATTGATGCATTGGACAGTAAGTTAAGGTCCGGAGGGCGGTATTGGTCTACAAAATTCTCAGCTATAGAACGCCACAAGGACTTTAAGCGTGTTCAAATCATTGCCCTTGACGAGTCATTGATAGTTCCTGGAGAATTTATTCCTTTGCTTGAAACTTCTTGTGAAAGTGGCGATGGTAGATCGCCATCAAAGATTGAGGTGATTGAAGAGTCATGGGACGATGAAGTATTACGAAAAACAAGGGAGTTCAATAAGATGTCAAGGGAATGTCCTCACGATGAAAGGGTTTGGTTATCCTTTGCAGAATTTCAGGATAAGATAGCAAGCAGGCAGCCACAAAAAGCTGCTCGTTTACAGACGCTTGAGAAGAAGATAAGTATACTGGAGAAGGCTACTGAACTTAATCCGGATAATGAAGAACTATTGCTTAGTCTTCTGAAGGCTTATCAGAGAAGAGACAGCGCGGAAATCCTCGTTGAAAGATGGCAGGAGATACTTATGCGGCATCCTGGGAGTTGCAAGCTGTGGAAAGGGTTTCTGCATGTAATTGGAAGCGATTTCTCCAGATTTAAGGTTTCTGACACGAGAAGGATGTACGCTAATGCCATCCAGGCTCTATCTACCACATGTGCCAAGCTGTGTAGGCAGGTTCTCTTTTTTGGTTTTTTTTTTTTCAAATCGATATCTTCTGTTTTTAATATGCTGTCTTTTCTAGGATCCATGCAGCGACCCCATTAAGTTGGGATAAGGCTATGTTGTTTTTGTGAGCTCCTTTGGAGCTTAATTTCATGTTTTTTATTTTTATTTTTTAATGTCGTGTTTGATTGTTTGAAATTCTTGATATAATTAGAATAATCTTTGTTGATGATGGTGGATGTTTCTGGTTATCAAACTACTGTCTTTTGTCATTTCTGAGGTATTAAGAGTTTGTATCTTTCAATATCTCACCTGGTATGACTAGTTGGATGTTTCTTCTGTTAGATGCTTGATATGTGCTAAGGGTTTATGCCTAATCTACCAGTTAGAATTTCGGTGGTGGTTTGTGGATGAAAATATATGTAGTGAGGGGCACTATTGGAACTAAGCAGAGAGATCACCAATTGATTTTGCCAAAAGATTAGATTTGCTGCTGCAGTTGGACAGACATATAGCATGATTTTGTGCTGCCTTTAAATATTCACATAATTGGTGGCATTACCGGTTACAACTTTTGGGTTAAGTGTTCATTCTATCAATCAAATTGATGAATATATATTGTCAGGTTTGTCATTAAATGGTAATAGCTTTCATATAAGATAGTTTCAGCCATCAAAGCTTTCATGTGAAATAACTGTAGGTAATAGAGATCCTCTCTCAAGGTTATCTTCAGAAATTGTCAAATAAAGATCACAGGCTGAAGTATATTTGGAAAACCTCTATTCACTGATAGAACAAAAACCAAGGAATGATTGGCTTTTGCTCAATTATGTGTGGAATTGTCGGCAGAGGATGATGTGGTCGTTTCCATACCTATTTACAATGGAGAGTCTATGAACAGATGGTAAGGTATGAGTGGAGACCTCCTCATTGTATAAAATGTAAGGTTTTTGGTCATTGTTCTACTCAATGTGGGCAACAAGGGAGCTTGATGATTCGAAAGTAATGGAGAGTCAAGAAGTAATGTAATTCCAGATGGATGTCAATCCAACTAAAACCAGAACCAGAATCTGCTTGGATATAATGCAATCGGTTAGGGCAGAATGGAGGTTTAGATGAACTGAGGGTTAGGGTTAATGGAGTTAGGGTTTGATGGTACAGATAGGAGAAGAAGGGTTAGGGGATTGGGATGAAAGCTTACTTGTGTTGGATGGATCCTTGGACTGAGAACAGATCTGAGTAACTAATCTTTGAACCTTCACACAATCGGCAGCAACAAACTTGACAAACTTGAATGCACTCGAAGGAGAGAAAACAGTGAACTAGTGAAGGCTATTTCAGCCTCACCTTCACAGCCTATCTCAGGACAGTGGAATGCATTAAAGCAATAATCTTCTTCATTAAATCGTGGGGGGCTCAATGGAGCTCTTTACATTATATAGCCTTCAAGGCTGGACATAAAATAAATCCTAACTATGACTAGGACTCAAAATAGAAATAGGAATGCCAACTAGGACTAGGACTCAAAATAGGAATGCTAACTAGGACTTAGGACTTCTAATTAGGATTCAGATTTGCACTAGGAATCCTAATTAGATTACAACTCAATAAAAATAAAACATAGGACTTCTAATTAGGATTCAGATTTGCACTAGGAATCCTAATTAGATTACAACTCAATAAAAATAAAACAAATACTAAAAATCCCCACGATTGTTGCTAGTGTAGGGATTCATCCCTACACCTACCCGATGGTTACTTAGGCTGGTGTAGGGAAGAATCCCTACACCTGCGGCTGGTTTTAGACAGCCAGTTTACATAAAGAAGGGTGGTCCAATGCAATATGAAGAAGTTGCTGAAGTTCATCATAAGAATTATGGTATTGCTGGAGGTACTGTGATCTTGGGTTGTGCCCTGCATGTTCTGCCAAAAGGTGGTGGTGCTCAGCCTGTTTTGGCGGCTAGAGGTGGTGTTCTACTTGGTGCCCAAGATGATCTGTCTTCTGTTCAAAATCAAGATTTGAATTTGATTTTGAATTCAACCGATGGAAGTAATCATGGTGAATCCTCTTTTAATCAAAATGGTATACATAGGAATGAAATTAGATGAGGAGAAGTTAATGGTAAGGGGATGAATACGACAACTATGAATGAAAATGAGTTTGTTATTTTGGATGGGATTGAGGAGGAATCAACTAGAATTATTGAGGAAGTGATGACGGTTAACGTTCCTGAAGAGGAATTATAGGGAGATGGGATTCATGCTGATGTGGAGGAGATGTGTGAAGATATGAATTTGGAAGTTACTCAAGTTATGGGGGACTGATTTGAGGGTGCTTTGCTGTCTAGAGAGGGATCTTATCCAGATGAAAGGCAAGTTATTCATTCAGATTTGTGAGAAAATTCCCTGAATTTGGGGAAGTTGTTGGTGGTAAGGTTGAAGCATTGAAGAATTAATATTATTTCACAAACTAGTTTCATTTCGCCGTTTCGGTCAATACTGAGACGGCCAAAATGGTGTAAATTTTCTCAGGATGTTTCGATTGGTCGTTTCGGTGAACAAACAGCCATAGTAGGCTCTGATACTTCATGGAAACCTTGTTTTAAGCTAAGTAAACATATGTACCTTCATATTGCAAAAAAATTCGCACAAAATGGTGTTTTGGATTTGCACCCTTGGTTGGCAGTAACCTCTGTAGGTAATAATAAAAGAGAAAAGAAGAAGAGAAGAAGAGGAGAAGAAGAGAACAATGAGAATCAATATGCTTGTGTAACCTTGGGAGTTTCAACTTAGTGTTGGAGCTCCCACTCCATTCAGTATATATTCACTTAAAGGAACCAAGGGACACAATAGGAAAATAAGAAAGAAGAAAATAAAGCATAATGCCTAAACTACCCCTAACTAACCGAGACTCTATATAGTCTCTACTTACACTCCCCCTCAAGCGGGAGCATAGATGTTAATCATGCCCAGCTTGTTACCAATATAATCCACTCTAGCACTTCCCAAAGACTTTGTAAACAAATCTGCAAGTTGCTCCCCTGTACGAACATGACTAGGAGAAATGAGCCCTTGTTGCAGCCTCTCTTGAACAAAGTGGCAATCTACTTCGATGTGTTTCGTTTTTTTTTTCTTTTAACCAGGAACTTATCTGGGTACCCTTGGCCAGACCCTAAAATTTTATTGATAGAAAATAAATATGAGAAAAAATGGGGGGGGGGGGGACCGTCTAACCCCAAACGCGACATCCATTGACTAAACAAAATTAGAAAATAAAAACCAATACCCAACCCAAATACATAACCAAAGGAAAGATGGACTTTAAAAATCAGACACTAGACCAAACTATTGTAATCTAATGAAGGGGATTTGAGATTCATCATCCTTGATCGCAATCTTGATTGGGTCTGGAAAAGAGGTGTACTCCGTGAACCAACTATTAACATCAAATTTAGCACAAGCATCAGCGACTCGGTTAGTTTCCCTCACTGAGTGACGAATAAAAATAGACACTGATGGTATGAGCTTAGATAGAGAGTTCCACCAATACCATGAATTCCAATGAGCATTTTTACCCTCAGAAACACAGTGCACAATATCTTTTGAGTCTGAGATAACAGCAAACCTCGTGATACCGAAAGAACAATAACAAACACCATCCATTAGCGCCCTCATATCTGCCACATAATTAGAGCATACTCCGTAGAAATGAGCAAAAATAAAGTGGACAGTACCATTTTGGTCCCTAAGGCAGCCCCCACCATCACCTGGCCCAGGATTACCTTTTGCAGCTCCATCCACATTTAAAGTGAAGACAAACTCACTGATTGGCATCCACTTAACAAAGGTTATCCTTCTAATTTTGACCTTTACTATAGGGATTTTCATATATAATAGCAGCTTCAAGTCTTGTTCAGATAAACTTGTGGAGAAGTCATTTGGCATTTGAATGGAAAATAACCAGTGCATAACCTTTTTAATGACACCAGAACAGGGGTTGGATTTTCCTTCAAAACGACGGAAATTCCATTCCTTCCAAATTTCCCAGAGAACAAAATTAGAGAGGACGCCAAGAACAAAACCCATCTGATTCCTTTTTGTATCTGACAACTGTTGCAGAAAGCAAATTCTTTGGAAAAGGGTTTGATAATTATCACAATGGATACCAAATAATTGGAAGAAGAAACACCAAACCTTTTCAGTGAGAACACTTTTCATAAAGAGATGATGAATGTCTTCAATGTGATGGTTGGCACAACAGTTGCACTTGGAAGCAATTCTCATCCCCAAGTTTTGGATGGATCTATAGACCTGAATTCTACCTTTTAACAACTTCCAGTTGAAGAAAGATATCTTGATTAGAACCGAATAGGCCCAGACCCATTTATCCAAACCAATCTTCTCTGATCTTGATCTAATAACTTCCCAAGTAGACTTCATAGAGAACTCACCAGACAAAGAAGGCATCCATACAAGTCTATCTTTCTCAGAAGAGATAGGAATAATTATTGATTTCAAGTGATTTTGCAAATCATTTGGGACATTTTGCTGCTGTAATAGAGAGGTGTTCCAATAACCATCAGTATCAATAACATCCTTAACCTGCATAGTTATATCAACACCATCAACATTGTTTATCCAACCAATCAAAGGACCATAATCTGTCCACTTGTCCAACCAGAAATTTATGTTCCCTTTACCCACCAACCACTTGGAATTTTCAAACAAAATATCTCCCATGGACAAAAAGTCTTTTCCAATTTTTGCACCATTAATAGGACAAGAAGCTAAAGATAAATGATCACCTCTCAAAAACTTTGATTTGAAAAAGGTAGACCATGGTGATTTATTAGTGCAAATCCTCCACAAGCATAGTTCAAAAACTCGTTTCCTCTCTGTCGAAATCTCGAATATTTCGAGTATTTCGAGTATTTCGGTTGAGTCGAAACGAAACGCAAGTTTGAATTGTAAAAAATGCAATATTTCGAAGATTTCGGTTAAATTTCGGAATTTCGATCATCTTGTTTTGGAAATTTCGGGAATCTCGGTAATTTCGGTCATTTCGTTTCGGAAATTTCGGTTATTTCGTTTCGGAAATTTTGGTTATTTCGATCATTTCGTCTTTTACACCCACAAATGGCCAAGCAAAACTCATAGAAAAAATACCATATTTCGACGAAATTTCGGTCAGACTGAAACACCGAAACGAATCGAGATTATTTTTTTTTGGGTGAATAAGAAATTCATTACCATGAAGAAAGGAAAAGACAGGGCCCTCAAGGGGGAGCAACCAAACAAAAAATAGAAACCCCTGCATCAGCTAATTTGCTGGCTAGGGGAAGGAAAGGAAACATAGGACTTTAACCGAAAGCAATTATCCATCTCTCTGAAAGATTTGATTCCTATTCCACCTTCAGTTACAGGAAGACAAAGAGAGCTGAAACTGACCCAACGATGTTTCCTTCCAAACTCGGATTCACCCCATAAGAAATTAGATATTAAGCTTTCTAATCTCTTCCAAATACCAAAAGGAACCAAAGAAGCAAAAAGTAAATAAATGGGCATACTGCAAAGAACATGCTTAATTAGGATAATCTTACCTTTTGTTGAAAGTAACTTTCCTTTCCATCTTGCAAGCTTATTTGAAACCTTTTCAAGAACCCCATTAGAATGACAAATTCTAGCCCTCCCTTTGATTATAGGAACCCCCAAATAGATGAAAGGAAAAGATCCTCTTTTAAAACCTATAGCATCTTCCACCAGCTTGATTCTATGCTCTGGAGTTTTTGTGCACATGAGGAAGCATCTCTTTGATTTGTTAATTAACTGGCCCGAAGAAGTTTCATACTTGGATTTGAAACCCATTATCTGCATAATAGAAGACTTAAAAGCTTTAGCAAAGATAATGGTATCATCAACATATAGACTATTGGATATATTCGGACAGCCCCTTGGAACATGGAAGTACTTAGCCTGTCCTTTGAGAATAATAGCTCTTAGACCTCTACTAAGAACTTCTTCTGCTAGAATAAATAAACTTAGGGATGTGTTTCGTTCTTTCATGAAACACAGGATTTGAAGCAATATGGGCAACAACTTGATTATCACACCACAATTGCATAGGGGAATCATTTGTAAACCCAAGCTCAGTCAACAACTATTTCACCCAATCAGCTCACATGTAACATGCGCCATGGCTTGCTATTCTGACTTTGCACTGAATTGAGCCACAACTGTTTGTTTCTTGCTTTTCCATGACATAAGACCCTCTAACAAATGTGTAGTAACCTATAGTTGACCTTCTGTCAACATGGGATCCAGCCCAGTTAGCATCTGAAAAACCCTCAACCAATGATCCGAGTGTAGTAGACCACGTCCAGGACCCTTCTTGAGGTACCACAAGATACGCATAACAACATCTTAATGAGATGTCCGAGGAGCAGATAAAAACTGACTCACAACACTAACAGGAAAAGCAATGTTAGGTCGAGTCACATTCAAATCATTTAGTTTCCCACATAGTTATCAAGGCGCCGCCTAGGCGTCCAGACTCGTTGGTCTCCTTGGGCACCTAGATAGGTCATAGGTGCCTTGCCGCCTTGATTTTAGACCCTCTCCAACGCCATGGTCGCCTTCCCGCCTTGATAACTATGATTTCCCAACAAGCCTCAGATACTTCTCAGGATCACCAAGTACATCACCACCATTAGCTGTAAGTTTTAAATTAGGATCCATGAGAGTATCTAGAGGTTTAGAGCCTAACAATCTGTTTTGTGAAAGAAGATCAATACTACTTCCGCTGTGAAAGTGAAATTCCTTTCCTTGACTGAGCCACTTCCACACCCAAAAAAATTTCAATCTTCCCAAATCTTTAGTCTGAAATTTTTGTTGTAAATGCATCTTTAACTTCTCTTCCTGAAGAGTCATCTTCTGTAATAACAATATCATCCACATATGCAATAAGAAATATTCGTCCTGCATCAGAATGTCGGAAAAATACAGAATGATCACTATTGCAAGGGGTCAGTCCAAACTCCAAGACAACTTCAGTGAATCGACCAAACCATGCTCGAGGCTATTGTTTCAGCCCATACAAAGATTTCTTGAGCTTACACACCATCCCATACTCCCCCTGAGCAATAAACCCAGGAGGTTGCTCCATATAAACCTTCTCTTGGAGAGTCCCATGCAAGAAAGCATTTTTAACATCCAACTGAAATAGGGGCCAATGATGAGTAGCATCAAGAGAAATCAATATACGAACAGAAGTAAGCTTAGCCACAGGAGAAAAAGTGTCCAAGTAATCAACGCCATACACCTAGGCATAGCCCTTGGCCACAAGGCGGGCCTTCAAGCGTGCCAAAGAACCATCAGGATTCACCTTTGCCACAAAAACCCATCGACAACCAATAGCTGATTTGCCAAAGGATAACAGAACAAGATCCCATGTCTAATTTTCCTCCAACGCCGACAGTTCCTCAGTCATAGCAACCCTCCAACCAGGATTAGATAATGCCTCTGCAACAGGCTTAGGAATAAGATGACTCTCAATAGTGTTCAAACAGGAATGAAAGGTAGAGGATAAACCAGAGTAGGACACAACATTAGAAAGAGGATGTTGGGTACAACTCCGAACACCCTTACAAAGAGCAATAGGTACATCAAGATTAGAAGAAACATCAAGAGAAGAAGGATTACTTGGGGCAGGATCAGCCGACGAAGAAGAGGAGGCAGAGGTTGATGAAAGGGATGGGGCCCAAACCTTCCGAAGTGGTGCTTGTACACAATAGGAGGTGGTGACGGTTGAGGCGACAATGATGGTGGTGGTGGTGGTGGAGAGACCTGTGATTCTATGAAGCAGGAGACTGAACAATATATAAAGGATGATCATCGTCTAACTCAGAAACAACAAAAGAGGAATCAAAATAAGGGGTGGACTCAAAGAAGGAACATCAGTTGTGACAAAATATTTTTGTAATTCAAATGAATAACAACGATAACCCTTTTGAGTACGAGAATAGCCAACAAAGATGCATTTAAGAGCTTTGGGATCCAACTTAGAAATGAACGATGATCACGAATGAAACAAACACTACCAAAGACACGTGGTGGTTAGGCAAATAAAGGATCAGAAGGAAATAACAAAGAATGGGGTATACCACTATGTAAAACAGAGGAAGGCATGCGGTTAATGAGATAACACGCAGTTACAACAACATCAGCTTAAAAAGGTTTGGTCACATTGATCTCAAATAAAAGAGACCGTGTGACTTCTATTAAATGTCGATTCTTTCTTTCTGCCACACCATTTTGTTGTGGGGTGCCGGCACAGGAGGACTGATGAATAATGCCATGCTGAACCAAAAAAGTTGTAAAGGGTTCAGAAAAGTATTTTTTAGCATTATCGCTATGAAGAATATGCAAAGGAGTATTAAACTGAGTCTTAACTTCATTCACAAAAGCACATAAAATAGAGAACAACTCTGAATGTTTTTTCATTAAAAAAAACAAGTAATTCTGGAATAGTCATCAACAAAAGTACAAAATAACGAAAGCCCAATTTAGATACAACTGGACAAGGACCCAATACATCTGAATGGACTAAAGCAACAGGTTGATCAGACCGTTGATTGACTCTAGGGGGATAGCTTACATGGTGAAGGTTCCCAAACTAACATTACTCACAATTTAAACTAGAAATAGACTGAAAACGGGAATTTAAAAGCCTTAAACTCTGCAACGATGGATGACCCAAACGACAATGGACTTGGTGAGGTGATGCCGCACTTGAACACGCCATAGACGAAGTATCCTCGAGTAGGTACAACCCCCCACCCCCCCCCCCCCCGATTCACGACCTCTACCAATCGTTTTCTTTGTCGTAAGGTGTTGAAAGATACAGGAATCAGAGAAAAAGGTTACAAAACAATTCTAAGTTTTGGTAAACTTATTAACAAACAAAAGGTTAAAAGGAAACTCAGGCAAATAAAGAACAAAAGATAAAGGAGTGGCATGAACAATGCTTGTACCAGTTACTTTAGGTAAAGAGCCGTCAGCTAAGGCAATACTAGAAGATGATGCACAAAAGGAGGAAACTATACCTGCGACCCCAGTCATATGGTACGATGCACCTGAATCAATAAGCCAAGGGCGGGAAAGAGTCGAAAGGCATGCAATGGCATTACCTATTTGAACAAATGTAAGCAGTAGGAGGCTGGGAAGATTGAGAAATCTTAAACTGGGTAAAGCATGCATAATCCTCATCAGACATCTTCACTGTCTTATCCTCAGACTGTGGAGATGATGTTGCAGCGAAATCAATAGTAGCAGCGGAATTAGCAACTTCTTGTTGTGGTGGTTTGCCATGAAGTTTCCAACAAAAGCGTTGGATATGTCCTGTGCGACCACAATGGTGACAAGTCTTCACCAATCCTGAAGAATCTGAACCAGCCTGAGGACCAGAAATAGGAGCTTTGCCAGTACCAGCCCCACGACCACGACTACCACCGGTCCCTGTCCCACTACTAGGCCCACAGTTAGGCTTAAAAGAAGCCAAAGCTGAATTATCCACAACAGTGGAATCATGAGAAGTCTCACGAGAAACTCGTAGATCTCGTGAAAAATATCTGAAAGTGTGGTTACCTTATGGCCACCAAGTATCTGGGAGCGAACGGAATCAAATTCCTTCCCAAGACCACCCAGAAATCCCGTAACAGCGAGTTGCTCTCGTTGATTTTGCATCTGTTGTACATCAGAAGTGATGGGAAGTAAGGAATTCAGCTCCTCATACATCCTTTTGAAATCAGCAAAGTATTGGGTCAAGGAACGACCCTTTCGATCAGCCCTGTAAAACTCCTGAGACAACTCATAGATACGAGACAAGTTGTTCTGTCCAGAGTACAAAACATTCAGATATTCCTATAACTCCTTAACTATATCAATATGGGTCACCAAATCAACAATCTGATTTTCCCTAGAGTTCAGCAATTGTCCCAAAATACGTGCATCAATGGTATCCCACGATGCATCATTAGCAGGTTGTCTTCGTTAAATGGTCCTGTTGGTCACGACCAATCAACACCAACTTACCAATTTTCTTCCATTGTTAAAAGTTGCTGATTCCTTCTAACTTTCTTTTCAGTAATACGGTTGGAGGACGAAGACACAACCTCAGTAATTACATTCTTTGATGGTTCAGGCATCTTGCACAATCACAGAAAAGGGAATGAAGTTGCAATACGTACCAATGAATCAGCGAGAAAGCCAAAATCCTGAAAAAGTCGATCTCAAAACCCTGAAGCAAAATCAATATCCAACTTCTAACTTAATGAAGAATCGATCTCCAAACACTTTGCTGAAAAAGTTGATCTCCAAAAACCCTGATAAAATCGATTTCAAGAACCTGCTGCAAAAGTCGATCCAAAACCATGGCAAAAAATCCATCTCCAATCTACTCCCAAAAAAAAAAAAAAAAATGGATCTCAAACATTGATAAAACTTGATCTCTAAGCTCTTGAATGCATTCTTCGCATAGGGTGCTGCACCCCTTTCAAACAAAAATCGAAGGAACTCTCAAAGCTTGAACTGATATGAATCAATCAATGATGATTGAAACCTTGAAAAGGAGGAGACAAGAACTAGGAAAGCTGTAGCAGTACCTAGAGAATAGAGATCTTGCTCTGATACCATGTAAGTAATAATGTGAGAGAAAAGAAGAAGAGTAGAAGAAGAGAACAATGAGAATAGATATGCTTGTGTAACCTTAGGAGTTTCAACTTAGTGTTGGAGCTTCCACTCCATTCAATGTATATTCACTTAAAGAACCAAGGGGCACAATAGGAAAATAAGAAAACAGAAAATAAAGCATAATGCCTACACTACCCCTAACTAATACCGAGACTATATAGTCTCAACTAACATGGAACAGTATTGTATACCTTATGTAATATTGCCTATTCTACACATTGTTTTAGTACTAGAAGATAGAATAGGCAAGTAAAATGAGTAAATTATGCAACCATGGATGAAGGAACATAATATTGATAAATTATTTAAGAAATAGTTAAAGTACAAACTAGTGAACTATAAAGTACAATTCACAATACATAGACACCCAAGTGGCCAAGTCCCCCAAGTGGCCAAGTCCCAACAATACAATACTATGGCTATCTATTGATATAAACTATGACGTGCTGGATCAAGTCCACTCAAGGTTCGATGGAGCTGACCTGCATTTTCCTCCCACTGCATGACAAATGCATGCGGCGTCATAATGTGCGAGAAGAAACGAACGTAGTCCTCAACAGCTGCCCTATAAACAGCCTCATCAACATACTAGAGGTAACCTATCTTAAGGTATAGGTCATCGTAATGTGAAGAACCAGCCACTGAGCCACTTTCAAAAGATGGTGTTGGCAGCATGTATGGCTGGTGGTTGGGTTGGAGAAGCTGTAGACCAAGGACGATCTAGTATGTCCCTGTGAGGGGCGTCGTAGTCAAATCTAAGAACTGGTGAAGAAGATGCATGTTCCCCCATGCTAGTGAAATGACCATATGCACTGAACTCCGACCAACTACTCTCTCGTGTAAAGGATGGGGCATGCCAGTGCCCACTTCCTCCCCTCTCCCTAAATCAGCTTGCTCATCTGGTTGGAACCGGTGACGAGGCCCTCTCGTGTAGCCTGCACGTAAGGAGGATGGACGTGCAACGTGATCTGTATCTTGTGTGGCATGCTCAAACTGGGTCTCCCCAGTGAATTGAATCGGCTTCGGCTCTTGCACCTCCTCTGCCTGGTCATACGGCTCTCAAAGTCCACCATATGTATCACTACCCCCATCACCACCCTCATCATCATCTTCCCCGACTGGCCACCACCACCACCATCATCGTCACTATCACCTCCATGAGTAGATGGTTAGCTATGTGAGTTTGACCACTTAAGGAAGTTTACCAGTTAGGGTCCTCCTCATCATCCCTGTCAAGTACGGGCTCGAACGCTCGGGGTGTTTGTGAGTGTAACTGACTCTTTGAAACCATGTAAATCCACGCCAACACTTATTTGACTGGCTATCTGGGGGTTAGGCCTCCCCCTTGGTTGATCCATCACTAGTCACCTCTATCCCTTACCCACTCCACCAAGGGATCCTCATCATCTGGCTCGATCTTGAAATGTCGGCGAGCTTGATCTGGTTAGTGTCATTCGCCATACCCAAGCATATGTGCTGCATTTTCAGCCTCGTATTGTAATGCTCATACAACAAGTTAGTGAGACTTGGGGAACCTAATCGATTGTGCCCCTTTGAGTAGATGAGCGAAAATGTATCCAGTTTTGCTCACAGCCGAAGGCGGAACAGACCTTGATTGTTATCTTCCTCGAATGTTTTGTCATACCCCCATACGACAGCCACCATTCATTTGCATTACAACAAGACATGTTATTTGCATTTCACAAGTTCTAATACAGATGCAAGTAAGAGAATAAAGTACTGAATTGCACACCAACATAAAAAATTGCTTTGTCAACAGTGGTGGCGGGGGCTGCAAAACTCCCCAAACCATCCTTGAAACTTTTAATCTACACCCGTTTGGAAAATTGTTAATTCTAGGAACTCATTCAGAATAATATCTTATTATATTCATAAAGAGCTACAAAACTCACCTCATTGTTGCACAAAGCTTGTTGTGTACTACTTGGCTCCAACTTGGCAACCACTCGCTTCTAGAAGGTCTGGATTCATCTCAAGTTTATGGCTATATTGATACTTGGGGTTTAGATAGTATGCTGAAAATTTAGATATAGATATTGTCAATGTATATTAATATATTCTATAAATAATAAAATGTAATGTGAATTAGACAATATAAAAAAACACTCACTAGCCTTATGCAATGGATGCATAAGTTGAAGCTCTTAGCGGTCCTTAATAATCTTCAAGAAGGTCCTATTGCCACGTGGAATTGCATTATAGACGTGGTCCTTCATCATGTACACAACAACATACAATTGTGGCATCCTGAGCTTGAAAGTAGAGTCCATCATCCTCAAGACCGAGACAACTGGGCCTAAAACTTTCACCATCTTACTCAATTGAGCCCAAAACTCCTCAGATGCAATGGTTACCTACTTGCCTTTACCGTCCTACTGCTAGGGGAACACGACTCCCTCCACCCAAACCACTCCTCAGATGCAGACATAGATCTGAGTCTGGCCTTCTTTGCCTTAAAGCTCTTTAGTGCAACATAGTTTGTGGGGACTTTGGTGACGCCGGGCCTAACCAAGTCCCCCTCACACTTCTCCCTTAGAAGGTTCAGTGTAAACCCATGGTGATGGACAAAAGTGCTCCTCACCTATCTCTCTCTCTCAACCACACTATGCACCAATTTTACATTCCCCATGCCCTTCAACATCAATGCAATGGGCTGCACAAGGGGTCCAAAAGAGCCGGTACTTACTGTTATTCATCGACTTGTAATCAACTTTCTTGAAGTTGCTTCCATTGTCCGTCACAACTTGGACAACGTTCTCCAGACCCACCTCTCCAACTACCTCCTTCAATAACTTATAAATGTATTTTGCATCCACAAATTTTAGAAATACTGTCCTTCCATCACAGTAAACCATTAAGTTGATGGACTTTCTCGTGGGCTCAGTCCAATCATCACACATTATCGCCACCCTATAGCTCTCCCACATCCCCTTTAGGTCATCTATATACTCCTGAAGCTTCTTTTTACGTTGAGGCAAATACACATTCATCACCTAGAATGCGGTGGGCTCCTTGACCCCTGGGCCAACCTCAGTAACCGCATCTAACATCGTCTGATAATGGGGCCTTGTAGTGGCGTTTGTTGGGGTGCTGATTGAACCACTTAGACACAGCCTCCTCAACCATCCCCCTCACATTACCCTACATCCCCTTCAGTTTACGCTGCTTGTTGCCTTTTTTCCCATAGATGTAGGGATCCTGCTCTAATACATGGTCCTCTCGTGGTGGACCAATGGAGGTGGAGCTGTCCTTGTACCTTGTGATCTCCTGAAGGGCAACATAGGCTGCCTCCTCCCTTGTGGCTGTGCAAATCCACTACCAATCTACCACTACCACCTACTCCAAATGGACCACCTCCTCTCATAGAGGTTCTGTGTCTATCCTGCTCCTCATGAAAAGTGCATCTGCTCCTTGCCTGTGTCCGTCGAAAATCTCTAGCCTCTGCGTTTTTCTGTATATCATCAGGCACATATACAAGATCTCATTGTCATCATCCCTATCATCCCACTTCCTAGATAGGTTGCATTAACTGCCTCCTTAAAGTCTATCCGCACCTTTTCTTCCTTCAATTCCTTCCAATCATGTATGCAACTATGGACTTAGAAACCTCCACAGGTACTATGAGGCATGAAGCCACATTTCTGCCTTCCCTTCTATTCTTCATGTACCTCAATTACCGTCAAGTCTTCTGTCAGTCAACGTACTAAATCTCTTAACTGCTTTGTCACCTTCTATCCTTCTTAATATGTATTTCAAGACCTTCAGATAAGGAGGACGATTGGGGGAGGGCTTGAGCAGGTTGGACTCTACTATCTGAATTGAACTGGTCTCTCTATTGTTGCTGCTACTACTACTATTGGTGTCTTTTCTCTTCTTCAATGAAATTTTCGACTGGGGCATCTCTCCTTTTCCAAACTTCAGCATATGGTACCTAGTTGCAAATCTGTGTCTCGCCTTGAGTGTGAAGTCTTTGAACTCCAGAAGCATCATTGGTCATCCTTCCCTGCTTGTAGTATGCCTAGAAGTTTGCCTTTATTTTCAATTTTTCCTTAGTTCATTCTAAAATCTGAGGTCCCTTTCATGTAAAAAATTAGGTTAGGTTTTTCATACTTTGTTACTTTTGTGGAAAATCATTCTTGGCTTACTTGGGTATATTTGTTGAAAGATTGTTCAGAGTTTCTTTCTGTTTTTAAAGACTTTATAATGAAATGAAGACTCAGTGTGATGTTTCCATTAAAGTCTTTCGATTTGATAATGCTCTTGAATATACTCAGCATGAAATTTCAAACTTTTGTTCAGCTTATGGTATGATTCATCAAACAAGTTGCTCTAATGCCCCCAACAAAATGAATTTTTTGAACGGAAAAATAGACATTTATTGGAGATTGCTAGATCCCTCATGATCCATATACATAAGCCCAAAAATTTTTGGTGTGATGCCATTCTCATCATTTGTTACTTGATAAACCACATGCCCTCTTTTGTGCTAGCTAACTATTCTTCTTTCTTGGTTTTGTTTTCAAAAACTCCCTCATTTGCTTTGCCCACCACGAGTTTTTGGCTATGTGTATTTTGTTCATATTTTGCAACCATGGGTTGATAAGTAGTCTCCCAAAGCAGAAAGGGTACGAGGTTATGATCCTCTTACTCATCGACAGTTTGTCACTGCCGATATTACATTTTTTTGAAAATACTAAGCATTTTTCCCTTCCCGCACCTAGCTCTTCTATAGATACAGATACAGGTCGTGCTCTTCCACTTTCTGTACTTGTGCCTTTGTTTTTTATGCTCCGGCCACTACTCTGTTTGCACCACTGAAAGTGTATCACTGGCGTAAGAAGACAGTGCTGCCTTCTTCAGTTCCTTCTACTGTACAACCTACTACACAGTCGGAACCTCTAGCTGAAGCTCTTACTTCCTCTCCCTCTATTGATTTACTTGTTGCTCTTTGCAAAGGTACTCGTTCTTGTACTCAGAGATCCATGACTGCTTACTCTATTGAAAGCTTTGTTTCTATATAACTCCTTCCATCTCAGTTGCATAAGTTTGTCTTTTCTTGTCTATTAACTCCATTCCTACAAATCATCATGTGGCTCTATCTCAACCTAGGTGGAAAATGGCTATGGAAATAGAAATGGATGCCTTAATATCTCGACAGATATGGACCTTGGTGGATTTGCCTCCAAGTAAAGATCTTGTGCGGTGTCGCTAGGTATACATAATTAATTATAATCTAGATGGCTTAGTTCAATGGCTCAAGGCCCAGTTGGTTGTGAAGGGTTATACTCAGACTTATGGTGTGGATTACTTTGATTCCTTCTACCCTGTTGCTCGTCTTAATTCGGTGTGTGTTCTTATCTCTTTAGCTGTGAATTTAGACTGGCCTTTATATCAGTTGGATATCAAGAATGCCTTTTTATATGATGAAAAATTGTATATGGAGCAATCTCTAGAGTCTGTTGTTCAAGGGGAGAATTCTCACAAAGTCTGCAAGCTACACAAGGCAATTTATGGTTTAAAGAATCACCTAGATCCTGGTTTGACAAATTTAGCTCAATTGTTACTTGGTGTGGATTCAAACATTGTTATTCTGATCACTCTGTTTTTGTTCAGCGCCAAGACTCTAGAGTGGTAGTTTTTGTTTTGTATGTTGATAACACTATCATAATCTTGGGATGATGCATCTGGGATTACAGAGGTAAAATTTTATCTCCATCAGCTTTTTTAGATGAATACTTGGGTGCCCTTAGGTATTTTCTTGGTATTGAAGTACTATGGAGTAAGAAAGATATTAGTCTATCACAGAGAAAATATATGTTAGACCTCTTATCTGAGACGGGTATGCTTGCTTCTCAACCTTTTGATACTCTTATGGATCCACTCCAGAAGTTTGGGACAAATGATGGTGAGGAATTTGAGAACAAGCACCAGTACAAGAAATTAGTTGGAAAACTCATTTATCTGGTTGTTACTGGACCTGATATATCCTTTGCTGTCAGTGTTATCAGCCAGTTTATGCAATTACCTACGAAGATTCACTGGGAGCCAATGTGTCGTATCTTAAGGTATCTGAAGGGGGGCTCAAGAAAAGGGACTCATCTAATGTCCACATTAGCATATTGATCTGGTCGGATTTTTTGATGTAGACTGGGCTGGTTTTGACAGTGATGGGTGATCTATCACAGGTTATTGCACATTTGTGGGTGGCAATCTTATCACATGGAGAAACAAGAAGCAAACGACAGTGGCTAGATCCAGTGCCGAGGCTGAGTATAGGGCTATGGCTCATACTGCAGCTAAATTGATGCGGTTGAAATCATTACTTCAAGAGTTGGGTTTTCCAGCTACTAAGCCTACGAAGATGTTTTGTGATAATCAAGCTGCTAGCTATATTGCCAGTAAGCCGGTGTTTCATGAACGGATAATATACATTGAAGTCGATTGTCACTTTGAGCCGGATGCAGATTTGAGGAAGTTGATTGTTACTCTGTTTGTTAGTTCTGCTGATCAGCTGGGTGATATTTTTTACTAAGCCTTTGTTTCGTCCTGCTTTTCTGAAAAACTGTTCCAAGCTGGGCATGAGTGATTTGTATGATTCAGCTTGAGGGGGAGTGTTAAGTTCTCCTTGCGGTATTGGGTTGTGTTGATGATCACGATGGGGGGAGTGTCCCTATCGTGATAGAGTTGACGTATGTTGTGATACTTCTGTCTTTTGTTTCTAGTTGGTATGTAATTAGTGTTAGTCTTGTTTGTGTTAGACTTGTACAAAGGTGTACTCTTAGAATCCTACTAGGAGTATGCTGTTTTTCTTTTGCTGTCATAAAAAGAACATTGGCAAACCACGATAGATCCATTCTGATCTGTCGTGGTTCAGTAATTCCTTCTCTTCTCCTTCCATCAGCTTTCTCTCTCTCTCTCTCTCAACTTCAATCTTTGGTTATTGGTTGATTCTTGATTCCTCTTTAATTATAAAGCTAAATGCGGTACTCAATTAATACATGCAGCTGACCAGCTTGACTATTCCTTTAATAATAAAGTTACATAAAACCCCCCAGCAGGTAACAGATTCACATTCCCACAGGCGTGGTCTATTATAAGGATTTCTTTGGCCACAACTGGCTTGGTTTGGGTTTGGGTTTGGGCTTGCTGGAACAGAAGCCTTGGATCTTGTCATCTTGGGCTCCAAATTGGGTCCAATTTATGGAGCGATTAAAGTGCCTCTGTCCCAAAACCAGAGAAAATCAAGGTCCTCAATGGTGCTTGAATCATATACATTCTAGGTTAAGTATTTACCCAATAATTTAAAAAAAAAACCAGATTACATTGAGTTGCCCATTCGTTATATAAATATTTTTGTAGTTACAACTCTACCAGCATACAACGGGTAAAGAATTTTTATGCATGCATAAATCCCTTGATGTAGTCCTAGATTGATAGAAGACCAACTAGGAGCCAGTAAACCAGGATCTGATATGAACTGGTGAATCGGCTAGGTCAAAAATAGGTTTTTGATGAAATTAGGGTTAGGGTTTGATGTCAGGATTATGTCAAGTCAAGGTAGGGGAGTCTATCAGTGAAGGTCTTGAGATGTTTTAATGGATGGAAGTGTGTAAATTTGAATGGGCAGCAACTTAGGTTTAGGGTTTCGGGTTTTGGAAAAGAGGAAAAAAGGGGGATCCAGGGTTTAGGATGGGAATTTGGGGCTAGGGTTTGGATCGATTATTCCTAGTTTAGGGAATGAAATTCGATTCAGGTATGGTGGGCTTCTGATGGTTGGATTGGTCTGTGAAGAATTTGGGTAATGGGATGATCTCCAAAAATAGGTGGGATGTTGTGGTTTGAATGGGGTAATGGGAAACAGCTTGGTTCGAGTATTCCAATTGGGTAGGAGGATACTCGATCCAATTATGTGAAGGTGATTTTAGCTGAATGGGTTGTTAAGAATTTTGGGAGATGGGATGGTTTCAAGAGATGGGTGGGAAAATTAGGGTTTTGGGGTGGTTTGGAAGATTTGGAAAAGAATGGGTATTGATGGGATGGATCAAACTTACTGTCGTTGCAAGGGCAACTCAGTTGGTTAGAGGATGAATATATCTTGAATCTTGATCTTGAACTTGAAGGAGAGCTTCAGAACCACTTGGGCTTCACACCGTAATGTGTCGATTAGATCAAACACCAATCCCATCAACGAACCACCTAGGCTTCCCACCGCAAAAAGTCAATCGGATCAAACACCGATCCCACCAGCCTTGATCAAACACAAGACAAAAATCTTCAATGGAGAAGAAGAGCAGCAAAAACTTTTCACTAATATCAAAATTCTTGTACCATACTTGCCCACCTTACAACCTTATAAAAGACTAAAAAATAGACCCTTACACTAAAAGGAAAGGCCTAACCCAATCCTTAACCCATCAGGTTACTTAGACTGACTAAGAAACTGAAATAGACTCAAAACAGAGTCCTAATCCAACCCCACTAAACGCTTAAAAGAATACTACTAAGATCACTTAAATTGAACCATTGGTTGAACCGGTTCAATTTATGAATAAAAACACCAAGATGAAACTAAGTATGGAACTAAAACAATTAATCCCGTATGCAACCTAATTGTCCATATTTTAGGCCCATAAAAGTGGTCTATTACATTGAAAACCCATAGGATCAAAGGCCCAACATGTATATAACCCAGTCCTAGACTTATTCCTAATAAAACAAGCTTATTTCGGTGATGAATCTGCATCATCCCTGCATGGAGATCAACCTTGGATTGGTGGATGAGACAAAAGCAGGGATTAACGCTAAGCTAGAGCTTTGGAGATCAACCTTGGAAACAAGTGGCTTTAAGATTAGTAGAACGAAGATGGAGTATATGATGTGTAATTTTAATCATACTATGATGGATACTGACATGGTGCGAATTGCGGAAAGAGTGATACCGCAAAGTAACTATTTTAACTATCTTGGGTGAATCTTAAATAAAGAAGGTGACATAGAGGAAGATGTTTCACACAAAATTAAAGTGGGATGGATGAAGTGGAGAGGTGCATCTAGTGTGTTGTGCGACTGATGTATTCCTTTAAAGCTTAAAAGAAAATTCTATAGGACTGTTGTACGACTAGCTATGTTGTATGGGGCGGAATGTTGGGTGGTTAAGAAGTATCTTATTGAGAAGCTTTGTGTAGTAGAGATGAGGATGTTAAGATGGATGTGCGGAAAAACTAAGAAGGATAAAGTAAGGAATGATCGTATTAGAGCTGATTTGGGAGGTGCCCCGATCAATGACAAGCTTCGAGAGAGTCGTTTAAGGTGGTATGGTCATATCCAACTGAGGCTTAGGGGCGTCTCAGTAAGGAGAAGTGATATGATTCCGATTGAAAGAGCTAAAAGAGCTTGGGGCAGGCCTAAAATGACCATAGGAAAAGTTGTAAGGAAGGACATGCATAGTCTAGGGCTTGTTCCAAGTATGACCTTGGATAGGGCCTATTGGAGGGCAAGGATCCATGTAGCAGATCCCATTTAGCTGAGATCCTCCTGACTTGCTGGGCTGTGCCTTTTCCTCTTGCTTTCATCTTTCATTTTTCCTTTATTTCCCATTTTTTTCTTGTCTTTTTTCATTTTTCTTCTCTTACCCCTTTCCCCATCTCTTCATTCTTTTTTCCTACCTTGTTTTGTTTGGATCCATGTAGCCAACCCCATTAAGTTGGGATAAGGCTGAGTTTGTTGTTTGTTGTATGCATAAATCCCTGCAAGGAATTAAGTTTTGAATTTGTGCCTGAATTAGTTTTTGATGTTATTGGATCTGATATCAATGAAGGCTAAAACTTGAATGTTTTTTGAGTGTGGTTTTGATTTTTGACTGAATTTTTCAATTTTATAATTCATGATCTTAGAGTATTATGTGGGAAAAATCATAACAATAAGCATTTATCAAAATAATCAACAATAATAATGCTATCTCTGATCCCCCTCCCACCCTCCAAAAATTGTTATCCCATTCTGATGTAATCATGTAAATTGAGTATTGAATCCCTGTGAATTCTGTGGATGTAGAACATGTTGACAACCCAATTAAAAAATAAAAAACTTCGGTGGTCTAGGAAGCAAATTGTGATTCTCCATTTCCTTTTCTGTATCTTGTTTTGAGATTTTAAACTAGTGTAATTAATAGATTGTTACTCATATCTGTTTATACTTTATATGGTTGGAACTGGAGAGTCTGGAATATTTTATCATTCAAGCTAAGTTGTCTTATTGTGGTTTGTTTGATGCAGGTCCATCAAACTGTTAAACCTCTGTCGGTTGATTCTTCTGTTGTTCAACTAGAACATGGTCTAGTTGACATATTTGTCAGCCTTTGTAGGTTTGAATGGCAGGCGGGCTACCAAGAATTAGCAACTGCATTATTTCAAGCTGAAATTGAGTACAGCTTGTTTTGTCCTTCTTTACTTCTCACAGAACAAAGTAAACAAAGACTATTTGAACACTTCTGGAACAGTGAAGGTGCAAGGGTTGGAGAAGAAGGTGCCCTTGGGTGGTCTACTTGGCTGGAAAAAGAGGAGGAAAATAGACAGAAAATTATTGCTGAGGAGTCGGCTCAAGAAAATGAAGAAGGTGGTTGGACAGGTTGGTCAGAACCACTATCAAAAATTAATGTGACTAGTAAAGATTCAGATGATTTTGTAGAAGATGCTGTGGGTGTTAATGATGCTGGAGAGGAATTTGAGACAGAAGATGTCAAGCAGGAAGATGATATTGAAGATTTGCTAAAGAAGCTAGGAATTGATGTTGATAATGGAGCTGAGGGCGAGATTAAAGATGCAGCTACCTGGACTAGATGGTCAGAAGAAGAACTATCAAGAGATTCTGAGCAATGGATGCCTGTGCGTGAAAAATATGGTGCCTCCTTCTTTCTTTGTCTATTGATGGTTGCATCTGTTTTCATGTTAGATTGTATCCATTTATTTTTCTAATGTTTATTCGTATACCAGTATAGAAGCTTAACATTCTGCAGACATGAAAAACCATAGCTCCCAAGGCGACTATGTGATCTAAGGCGTTGGAGGGGTGTCTAGGCGACAAGGTGCCCTCCTAGGCATTTCCTAGGCCACATAGGCGTGTGCATTATATGATTATATGTAATATAGCAATGATAATTTATATAATTATGCTTATATACAACATAGAATCCATATTAATGCAATATGTTATAATCATGCTAGTAAATACCTAATATGAGAAGATCAACATATAATAAACAAGGTATAGGCATAGTTCTAAAACTCGTGAGATCTCGAGAATCTCAACCCAAACTCCTTTATCTGAGTGCCAGATCTCGAGATCTCGTTGAGAAATCTATGTATACAAACACCGATCTATGTAAACCTTGGTATACAGACACTTATTTATGCCAGAAATCAAGACAAACACTTATTTATGCCTAATATCATTTAAGTAAATGAATTGTATTTCATTAACTAACGATATTACTCATAAATAAGCAAATATCCCCTTATTTGAATCCAATAAAAATAGTTAAAAAATCAAATTCCAAAAGGAAAAAAAGTCAACCCCCCAGTTCAAGAACAAAAGCTGGATTTTCAGCGGTAGGTGCAATTTTCAACTTTCTAATGTTGGGGTTTTTCTCAAATCTAAAATTCCATAAATCTTAATATGGTAAAACATTGCTAAAAACCAAAAGTGCGGTAAAATATTCATTTCTTTTGATGTCCAAAAAAATATTTTCATTCAGAGCGATTTTGACAGAATTCGCGCACACTTTAAACAATATAAATCAGATTTAAACAATCTTGGACTTGTTGGAAAGCTTTCAAAACAAAGCTTTACTTAAATGATATCAAGCATAAATAAGTGTTTGTCTTGTGTTATAAAGAAAAAAAAAAGTGTTTGTCTTGTGCCTGTCCTAGTTTCCCACTAAGTGGAACTCCTATTTGGATTTTGTTTTTGCAAAATCTGATAGTGCCATTGTGTTTAAATGGCCTAAAATAGGATGAGTACCTTGTTTCAGACCCAAACTAGGTCTATAACCCATTGAAACCAAGTTTCGAGTTGGAAAAAAAAAATGCACCAACTCGGCCGAGATCTCGGTTTTTCCTAGGGTCGAGTTCCGAGTTTTAGTACCTTGGGTATAGGATATTGGTATATAATATAAGCATATTCGTCGAAAAATAAATCAATGAACATAATTCAATGTAAACTGTTAAAGTGTCACAAGGCGTGTTGCCTTGGACCCAAGAAAGAGTTTGGATGCCTAGGTAATGCCTTGACAACTATGATGAAAAACTCCTTGAATTACATATTTACATTTACTCCTTCAGTAATTCAGTGTACTTTTATTTTTTTTCCTGATAGGGGCTTCACGTACAAATGACACACCAGATAGAGAAGGTGATGAACAACTTTTGAGAGTAATTTTATTTGAGGATCTCAGTGAGTACATATTTTCCTTGTCCTCAGAAGAGGCTCGTTTCTCCCTTGTAGCCCAGTTCATCGATTTCTATGGTGGCAAGATTTCTTCATGGTGGGTACAAAACCTATTGGTGCATATTCTATGCTATTTTAATATGCTCTATGTTTAGCTAGTACTGTAGATATTTTGTTAGAATTTCTATTGGATCTGGGGCAAATTTTTCTCAGGATTTTATTTTTGTTTGTTTTTTTTTAAACATTGAAATTGATGTAAGTTGTGGACTTGCTCAGTCACGTGACTTGACAAGTCCATTCGTAAGTGTACTCATATTTGTAGTCAATGATTCATTTTAATATGCCCAGAGTGATAATCTAACTTCTCTGTACTGGTACTGTTATATGTCAAATCTCTTGGATGGTTAGATGGATTTTTAAAGGATGAAATGTATGCAATATATACTATTTAAAAAAAAAACTTCAAATAAATTAGAACAAATAGCCTGGTGGCAATCTAGCATTGTGGTAGAGGATTCCTATTCCAAGGTTTTAGGTCTCTGTTTCGCCAGGCCACGAAACCGAGATATACCGAGATCTCGGCGAGATCTTGCATTTTTTTGGGCTCAACTCGATGGTTGGTTTCGGTGGCCATATGTCCAAGATTAGGTCCTAAAACTTGACATCCACCCTATTGTAGGCCTTCTAAACACAGTGGAATCATTAGTTTTTACAAATTCAAACCCAAAACGGTACTTTGACTTCGGACCCTAAGTTTGTAGTCTACAGTGTACGTGAGGTCTACCCTAGGCTATTCCACACAATATTTAGAACACATAATTAAAGTAGAGGTGTAAAACAACTTAAATAAGCATTAGGAATTAAAAAACATCAAACTATAAGCCATTTAAGCATTGGGCATCATATTCATAATCATACATGGTAATGGTTTGACGGTTTGTTAATAATTGTTAGAAACTTGGAAAGAGACATAGATTAAACAAATACAAGTGTTCTTAAAACTGTTCTTGAGATGCAATGCAGCTCCCTCTCCTGATGTTGAAGCTTCAAACTTGAATCTCCAAGCTTTAATCTTCAATTGAAGTGAGATTTGCCGAAAAAAAAGCACCAAAACCCTCACCTCCAAGTGTTTTTCCTACACAGCAAAGCGAGAGAGGCGAGATTTCGAGTTGAGGTCGAAATCTCGCCGAGAGGGTGTCTTTTTATAGCTTGGTTTGGTTTCGAGTTGAATCGAGACTGAGATAAGTGCCTAGATCTCGGCGAGATACCGAGATCTCGACCGAGATATTGTCATTTTTCTGTATCGCCAGTGGTCTCATCTCGAGACCTGGCGAAACCGAGATAATTTTGAGATCTCGCCGAGTTCTTGTACCATGTACTATTCTAGGAGATCAGGTTCCTGCATGATAATTCTGGAGATAAGGGATCTCTCATTGTAATGAACAACTTGAGATTTTGAGGACTTATTTCCAATCACTTAGGGAGAAGGTGTTATCTTTTGATAAATAGATGCATAACTTGCTACAGGATGAATCGATGTGGCACATCTGTTCATCAACTTGGATGTGTTGATGGTGGTTTGAATTTATATTTGTGGCTGATCCATAGTTGTCAAGGCGTATCCTAGGCGGGCACCTTGTTGGTGTCCCCTTGCATCCAGGCCTACTCCAACGCCTTGGGTCGCTTAGATGCCGTGACAACTATGGGCTTATTCTGAAGTGGTTTTAATTTAGTTGTAGAAAATGTAAATAGAAGATAAAATTTTCTGAAAAATTGTAACCTCAGGGCTCAGACAGAATCCATAGATCGTTAGTTGTATTTGTATTTGATTGTACATGGCATAAATGTCTTACACAGAAGACAAAATCTTGAAATATGGATTTCATTAAAAATTTCCCTCTGTTCAGCAAAGCCAACATAAAGAATTTTTATCTTGTCCAAATATGTTTTCCTGATTGCTAAATTAGACAACAAAAGGTTTGAGTAGGAGGCTAGACAGATGTTGTGCAGAGAGGGTTATACTTTAGAGTCTGCATTATTTGACTGGACTTTCCTTGAATCTATTTCTTAATTCTTACTGATAAGTGAAAAAAATGGAAATTTTTTTGAGAAGAATGCTTAAAGGTTCAAGAGACAGTAATAAAAGCATAACCAGCAGCATAAAGTACTGTAGAAAGAGAAGCAAAATCTTGATTGCAGCCAACAAAGCAACAAGAACCCCAGGAATTCCTGCAGGGAACCAATAAAACTAGGCCCCAGGAATTCCTGGAGAAAACGAATAATCTATCAATCCATAAAGAGAGATCCTGAGTTACAATGTCTCCATCAGATAACCAGATATGTTTATTAAACTTCGTACTGTTCTTTTACAGTTACTGCAAGTCTTTTCACTTTATTCTTAGTTAAAATATGACTCCTAGTATGACTTTGATTGCAACATAGAAATTATTTTGCATGCTTAACTCCTTTTCTGAGCATGAAAATTATTGACTTAGTACAAACCAAATTCCTAATCTAAATAAACTTCCTAAATATAGATCCATAGTTGTCAAGGCCTTGCCTAAGCCGCAAGGTCTAGAATGGGTATGGCCTGCAGTAGCCTAGTCTTTTATAACCTGGCCCCACCCTTGGACCCTTGGACCTTTGGTCCCCAAGACCTCGTCCAGGCATCGCCTTGGTGAAATTGATCAGAATTTTACCTTGGTAGATGCCATTTTGGGATAAGCCGACCCCATTAAGTTGGGATAAGGCTGAGTTTCTTGTTGTTGTAGATGCCATTTTGGGTTTTTTATTTTTTGGCTTATGTATGGTTTCTAGCTCATGTAGCAGACCCCTTAGCTGTGATTCTCCTGACTTGCTGGGCTGTGCCTCTTTCCTCTTACTTTCTTCCTTCATCTTTCATTTTTCTTTTTTATTTTCCTTCTTTCATTTGTCTTTTTCCATTTTTCATTTCACATCTCATTTCCCATCCCTCTTGTACCCATCTCTTCATTCCCTTTTTTGTTTAAACCTCAGTTTTCCCTACTTTGTTTTGTTTGGATCCATGTAGCCGACCCCATTTAGTTAGGATAAGGCTGAGTTTGTTGTTGTTGTTGTTGTATGGTTTTATGCTTTTGTGGTGCGCCTAATTGCAGCTTATCATATCTTTAAGGGGGTTTAAAATTGAGAAAACAAATGTAACTTAGCACTAGAATCGTGGTAGTCTGCAAAACAAATAATTCTGTGATTGTTTGTTGCTCACTTGCTTGTTTTGATGAATGTTGAGTCATCATTGATTGATTGGCTATTGCTTGATGTCTCCTCTTTACTAATTAGACTAAATATTAACAATTTAACATATGTTGATCAGGTTATTAGTAAAGAAATAAGTACTAACCTAACCTGAAAGTTCCTAAACTAAATCCTGTTTTAGGCATGCATTGACCAATAAAGGGTGCCTAGGCGTCAAGACTTTTGGTCAGTGTGTTGGCAGCTGGCGGCTACTACAGCCCTTCTTTTTATTTATAACAATGGGGTACACCTCAAAATAGGAAACCCCTTTGTGAAGGGAAGAATCCTTTCAAGATACAACCTTTATATATAGTAACCATGTAGATAACTAACAAAATAGAAACTAACTACTTAATCCTGTATAGGACTTAAACCTAATATTTGGGCTTATAGAATTGGCCCATTACAGTAGAAGGAAGAAGGACGTACCCATTACAATAGAGAACTCCAAATACTAAGCTCATGCCCCATATAATCCATTGGGCTTCCAAAATTAAGCCTAACTTGACCCAAGAAAGTGAACCGAACCCAAAACAACAAGCCCATATTCTCTTCTTGCTAAAATTCTGTATCAAGGTTGTAACAATAAAGCAATTAATAAACCAGAGATAAAGAAGGAGAAGAAGAAGAAGAAGAGAAGGAGAAGGGAAGAAGGAGACGATGGGAGAGACTGCAAAGAGAAGTCGCAGACTTCCTTGGTTGTCTCTCCCCCTCTCAATTGTATTATTTAAAGAGAAAGATTACATCACATGAAAGAGAAACCTTCCTAAACCAAATTACACAGAAATAGAAACTTAGCTAAAATAGAAAGCTAAGAGAAATAGAAAGTTTAGGAAATAAAAGGTTAGAGAAATAGAAGGTGAGGTGTAAAGTGTACATGACACATAGGTACCCCCATGGTACATATGGGTCATGTACCCCCAACGTGGTGACTTTAACACTCCCCCTCAAGCTGGAGCATATAAATCATCCATGCCCAGCTTGAAACATCCATTGCGGAAAGTAGGGCCAAACAAAGGCTTGGTAAAGACATTGCCAAGCTGACCAGTGGAAGGAATAAAGGGAGTGACAATCAACTTCTTCAGAACAACATCTTTGACAAAGTGACAGTTAACTTCAATATGCTTAGTTCGCACATAGAAGACGGGATTACTTGCAATGTAGATAGCTGCTTGATTATCACCAAGGTATCAAATTTCGCGATATATCAGTATCTCGGGCCTACCAAGATATCCAAAATTTGTCGAAATTTCGCCGAAATATTGCATTTTTTCTGCAATATTTCGGGAGTCCATCTTGGTGGGTTTTTGGCCATATCTAGGCCTGATACTTCATGGACACCATTATTTAAGCTAAATAAACACATTTAAACCTTCATATTGCAAAAAAATGAACTCAAAGTGGTGTTTTGGGCTTGCACCCTTGATTGACAATATACGGTCGCCGACCCTAATGTATAAATAGTTAAATACACATTGATTAGGTAGTCAAAGACATAAAAGAAATTTAAACAAACTAATTAAAACTCATAAGACATAATTCATAAATCATATTCTCATAAACTCCATAATAGTCAATGATTCAATACTCAATAGCTCAATACTTTAATAGGCAATACACAAAGTCACAACTTACAACTTACAAGAGTGCAAGACTCACAAGTCACAAGTGCTAATAATAGTTGTTGTGCCTTCCTGGATCAACCCCACTTATGGCCCGGTGGAGTCGACGTCCATTGCTCTCTGTTTGAAGGACATATGTGGACCACGGTATAGTTTTGGAGAAGAAACGAGTATAGTCATCCACAACTGTCATGTAAATGGAGTCATCAGCATACTATAGGTAACCTATCCTAGGATATGGGTTAGGGTTACCAACCGGTCCAGCCTAGGAAGAAGATGATCCAGTATGATATGATATCGGCGGAAGCGGCGTTGGCACTGGCTGCACGTATGGCTGGTGAGGTCGGTAGCTAGGGTATGCAAAGATGTCATCCACAAAAGATGATCCAGTGTGTCCCTGGGACTGGGACTGGGAGTCATAGTACCCTACCCCACTAAACTGCCCATATCCATATCCATATCCATATCCATATCCATATCCACTGTGAGGTTGTGATGCACTATAATCTAATGACAATGGAGTGGTATGTGCGTCAAAAGATGGGGCATGCCAATGCCCAGTCGATCCTCCCTCCCTATCACCCATACTCAAACCGCCAACAGAGCTAGATAAGTCATCAATGTCCATATAATCAGCTTGTAACTGTGTTTGTCGACCCCTACGCTTCCTACTGTATGGTTGTATGGGGGCTTGTGAGGGTGAGGGTGCGGGTGCTGGGTCACGTGCATCATGGTCCGTATCCTGTGTGGCATTCCAGCAAATTCTTCATCACCACCACCACCACCACCACCATCACCATCACCACCATCATCATCACCTGAGGACCTAGACCAGTCATCATCATCAGCAACATTGCCACCAGTGGGCTGGAATGGTATGGGTGATACTTCCCGTGCATGTATCTGACCCTCGTCAGCCATATAATCATCCATATCAGCACCAATCTCGGAAGCTATCACGGGGTCGGGCTTACCTCCCTCCTGATCCAACACCGCTCACCTCTATCCCTCACCCAATCCACAATAGGGTCCTCATCGTCTGAGCCAACTTGACAGATGTCGGTGAGGGCAATAGTGCCCCTTTGTCCCTCATGTCCCATGCGTATGTGTTGCAGTTTCAGCCTCAAGTTGTAGTGCGCATACACCATGTTAGATAGACGTTCGGACCCCAATCTGTTGCGCCTCTTGGAGTGGATGAGCGCAAAGGTACTCCAGTTCCTCTCACAGCTAGATGCGGAACATGTTTGGGCAAGGACCTTGATTGCTATTCTCCTTAAATTCTCAGTCGATTCCCCATACAACACCCACCATTCAGCTGCATTACAAGTTTACAACAAAAAACACATGTCAAATGTTGTTTCAAGTTTCAACTTTCAATACATATGTAATTTAAAACTTAAAAAAATTAGATATTGAATTGGGTACCAGCATCACCGTGTGCTCTGCCTTGTATTGCAGCATCGGTTCCAAAACTTCCTAATGCATCCCTAAACATCTTCATCTACACCCATGTGGAAAATTAGTAATTACTTATTACTAATTAGTAATTATTACTTACTAATTATATTCCAAATGAATTCTAAGACTCACCTCATTGTTGCAAATAGCTTGTAGTTGACCATCTGGCTCCAACTTCTTCACTACTTGTTTCACAGCATCAATAAGTTGAGTTTCCAACTTAAGCCTATTATTATATTGATACTTGGGGTTCAAGTAGTATGCTGAAATTTGACATATAGAAATCAAATATTATCAAATGTATAGGTAATTAGTAAATAGTAATACTATGAATTGGTTACATAAACAAATTTACTCACCAGCCTTATGCAGTGGATGCATAAGTTGATTCTCCCAGCGAGCATTGATGATATCCAAGAAGTGCTTGCTACTACGAGGAGCCACACTGTAGACACTATCTTTTATCAAGTCCATTGCAGCATATAGGACTGGTATGATAGGACCCTTAAGAGCGGAGTCAGCTATATGTAGAACTTTAACTACTAGCTCCAAAACTTTCACCGCTTTACTTAGTTTTGTCCAGAAATCCTCAGATGACATGGTTGCTTGTGCTTCCCTCCCACATGCAGTATTGGAACCCTTCCATCCAAACCACTCTTCAGAAGTAAACATACTTCTCAGCCCGACCTTCTTTGTCTCAATGCTTTTTAGGGCAATATAGTTGGTGGCAAATCTTGTGATGCCCGGCCTTACCAAGTCACCCCCACATTTTTCCCTCAATAGATTGAGTGCAAAGGAGTGGTTGTATACAAAGTTGGTAACTTGTCTTGCACTTTCAACCACAGTCTTCATCAACTTTAACTTTCCCATATCCTTTAGCATTAGATCAATGCAATGGGCTGCACAAGGAGTCCAGAAGAGCCGGTACTTACTGTTGTTCATCATCTTCTCATCGGCCAGCTTGAAGTTGCTTCCGTTGTCCGTTACAATCTGGACAACGTTCTCAATTCCCACATCTTTTTCAACCACTTCCTTTAACAATCTGTAAATGTATTTTGAATCCTTTATCTCTTTGGATGCATCCATAGATTTGAGGAAAACTGTCCTCCCATCATAATAAACCATAAAATTGATGATGGACTTTCTTGTAGGCCCAGTCCATCCATCTGACATTACAGTCACCCCATTTGTCTCCCACATACTCCTCATCTCCCCAATGTACTCATCAATCTCAGACTTTTGTTGAGGTAAATAAACATTCATTTCCTCATATAGGGTGGGGCCCTTAAACCCTGGGTCAACCTCTGCAATTGTATCAATCATGGTATCATAATGGGGGCCTTATGCAGTGTTTGCTGGGATGGTATGGTATGGTATAGCATCCACTTAGCTATTCACTCTTTAACTAACCCCTTCATCCCCTTCCATGCTCCTTTGATTCTTGGTTGACTGCTTCCTTTCTTCCTATGTAGTTTAGGATCTGATGTTGATGGTGGTACTGGTACTGATAGAGATGTTGGGGCTGCCTTCACACTTTGTGATCTTTTAAAAGGATTGAAAGATCTAGAACCTCTAGATGTGCCAGCTCCTCCACTACCCCCTACTCTCTGTCTCTGCTGATCATCTTGAAAACTAACTCTACTCCTTGAAACAGTCCGTCGAAAGTCCCTAGCCTCCTCTGCTGTTTGTATATCATCAGGTACTGCAATGTCCTCCTCCTCATCATCATCAGAGGAGTCATCATCATCATGGTATTGTCCTCCACCTCCCATTAAACTCCTAACTGCATCCCTAAGTTGTTCTCTTATTCTCTGCTTGTCAGCCTTCCTCTTCTTTTGTCCCCTCAAACTCTCACCAATCTCCTTAGCTACTTGCACAGGTGCCATATGGCAACCTACAACATCTTTAGATCCTCCAGTCAGATGTTGTTTAAGTCTACTAGACCCACCTCCCAAAAACTGCATGTGACAATAGTTACATTGGGATTTTCTCTTATCACCGTCAATTGGAGTGCCATGTAACCATGCAATGTCACCTCTATGTTGGTTGGCTGGCCTCTGTTCTCTCTGCTCCCTTTGCCCCCGTTGTTGACTACTTTCCCATACCTTTTGCTTGCCCTTTGCACGTTGTCTTTCACGATCCGTCATAATAATACTTGTTTATTGCAATGTAAGTAAAACAAATAATTAAAAACTTAATGTAGAAGCACTTCAATTGAGACTTTTAGAATACTAAAACAATTGTATAGCTATTTAATATTTTTCCCCTAATCCTTATATTTTTCTCATAATTAAAAATAATTTTTTATATATTATTTTAATATAAATATTGACCTAATACAACAAAACCGAAAATTATTAAACATAATATATATCTAATGCATTTCAAAACATGTTGAAATTACTTTCATATTTTTTCATGATTTTCAAACCTAAAACTCATATTTTTCCTTATTTATTGTTTTTATTTTTTAAATATTTTTCTTAATTTTTGAAAATAAAAATAATTATTTATGGGCAGAAAAATAAGTTCGGCACCGTGAAGCCGTAGATCGGCCATTGGTGTCTAACATATATTTAATTGATCCCCATCTAAGTTATATTACCCCTAATTTTTTTCTATTGTAGTTGTAGGAAAATCAATTTTTAAAACCAGAGAAAAAAAAAAAAAATACATATGGAAAAAAAAATTTCGACACCGTGAGGTTGTAGATTGGCCTCCGGTGTCTAACATATAAATGTTTCATCATCATCCAACATGTATTGAACATACTATTTTCAAAAAACTTAATTTTAGAGAAAAAAGAATTACCTTAAATAATGAAAAATGCTTGGAGGATGTGCTTGGATGAGGCTCCGACGTGTTTCCGGCGATAATCCGTCAAAAACGATGAAGAACAAAGCTTGGAGAGTGGAAGAAAACCAAAGAGAAGAAGAAATGAGAGCCTCTGCAATATTGACCGAGACTTGCGAGATTGTGTTTTTAAGTCCCAGGGTCACGTGACCTTTTAGTGGCTTTTGTAACATTTCGGTGATATTTCGGTCATAGGCCGAAATATCACGAAATTTCGTCGAATTTTGTTACTTTTCCATTTCACCTATACATTTCGTCTCGGCCCTAATGAAATTTCCGAAATTTACCGAAATATCGGCGAAATTTTGCAAAATTTTGTACCATGATTATCACAGAACATCTGCATGGGTTGAGTGATCGGAAACCCCAACTCATGAAGAAAAGATTTCAGCCACATTAGTTCAACTGTAGTTTGTGCCATGGCCCGATACTCTGCTTCTGTACTGGATCTAGCAGTTGGAGTTTGTTTCTTGCTACGCCAAGTTATTAGATTATCTCCCACAAAGGTACAATATCCTATAGTGGAACATCTGTTTCCATCTGCACCTACCCAGTCAGCATCAGAAAAGCCTACAATGTCAACATTCTGATGGGGACGATAGATGAGCCACTTGCCTAGAGCTCCCTTCAAATACCGTAAGATACGCCACACTGCCTCCCAATGAATTTTCTTAGGAGAGTGTATAAATTGGCTAACCACGCCAACATCAAAAGAAATATCCGGCCTAGTGACAATGTGATAGATAAGCTTTCCCACTAATCGCCTATACCGATGTTGGTCCTCAAAGTCTTCACTATCAGTAGAGCCAAATTTTTTATGCAGATCCATAAGAGTATCAACTGGTTTGGCTGCTAGTAGACCAGTATCAGACAAGAGATTAGGAACATACTTCCTCTGAGACAGGCTCAATACCAAGAAAATACCGGAGAAAACCCAAATCCTTCATTTGAAAATGCTGATGAAGATAGGCTTTCACCTCACTAATACCTGTAGCATCATTACCGGATATAATGATATCATCCACATAAACAACAAGAACCACAACTTTGGAGTCCTGTCGACGAACAAATACAGAGTGGTCTGAATAGCACTGTGAGAAACCACAAGTAACAATAGAGCTGAACTTATCGAACCAAGCACGTGGGGACTGTTTCAGCCCATTTAACGCCTTATGAAGTTTGCAAACCTTACCCGAAAGCACCCCCTGAGCAACATACCCCGGAGGTTGTTCCATATAAACCTCTTCTTGAAGATCACCATATAAAAAAGCATTCTTAACGTCCAGCTGGTAGAGCGGCCAGTCAAGATTGACTGCTAAAGAAATGAGAACACGAACAGAATTCAACCTGGCAATAGGGGAAAAAGTCTCAAAATAGTCCACACAATATGTCTGAGTATAGCCCTTAGCGACCAACCGTGCCTTTAGGCGCTCAACCGAACCATCTGGGTTATATGTAGTGGTGTAAACCCAACGACAACGCACAACATCCTTACCAGGAGGTAAATCCACAAGAGTCCATGTTGCATGTGATAACAAAGCATCCATCTCTGTATCCATAGCTATCTTCCACCCAGAATGAGATAAGGCCTCATAATGGGACTTAGTAACAACATCAGCAGATAAGGAAGAGGTAAAGGAACGGTAGTGGGAAGGGAGATGAGAAACGGAAACAAAACGAGTAATAGGATAAGCAGGGATAGATTTCTGAGTACAAGAACGTGTACCTTTCTGTTGGGCGATTGGTAAGTCAGGAGGATCTGCAGAACGAGAGCCAGATCAGTAGTGGGCTGAAGAGGAACAACAATGGAGGATGGCACAGTAGTTGGAAGCTGCTGGTGCTGCCTGCGCTGGTACACTTGCAGTGAAGGGGCAGATGTAATAGGAGTAGGAACCGAAAGAGGTGGGGTAGGGGTAGGATCTGCTGGAAAAGTTAGAGGCAATGTAGAGGAAGAATAATACGCAGTGCTTTCAAAAAAGGTAACATCAGTACTTACAAACTGCCGATTAGAAATAGGGTCATAACATCTATACTCCTTTTGAGTCCGAGAATAACCAAGAAAAATACATTTAGTGGCATGCAGAGATAGTTTGTCAACACCAGGCTGTAAATTATGAACAAAGCAAACACAACCAAAAATACGAGGCGGAAGACTAAATAAGGGTGTGTTTGGATGTAAAACAGAAAAGGGACCTGATTGTCCAAAACCGACGAGGGCATACGATTAATAAGAAAACATGCAGTAAGGACTGGATCACACCAAAAAAATTTTGGAACGTGCATGTGAAGCATAATAGACCTGGCAACTTCTAACAAATGTCTATTTTTCCTTTCGGCAACTCCATTTTGTTGGGGACTATACGAACAACTCGTTTGATGAATCATGCCTTTGGATAAACAAAAGTCAGAGATGTCGCGTTGAGTAAACTCAAGGGCATTATCAGAACGAAAAACTTTAATAGAAGCATCAAACTAGGTTTTTATTTCATTATAAAAATTGTGAAACACTGAAAGAAATTGTGACCGATCCTTTAACAAATAGACCCAAGTTAATCGAGAATGGTCATCAACAAAACTATCAAAATAAGAAAATCCTAACCTATTTCTGACACGACAAGGACCCCAAATGTCAGAATGGACCAAAGAAAATAAAGACGAGCTACAGGCAACACTACGAGCAAGAAATGAAGAGCGATGATGTTTCCCGAATTCACATGCTTCACACTCAATATGGGATAGAGAACGACAACTTGGAACCATCAACTGAAGCTTGGATAAGGAGGGATGTCCAAGACGAAAATGCCACTGAAGAGGAGATACACTAGCAGAGGCAGCAGCAGTAGTAGAAGGACCAGTGCCATCCAAATAGTATAGTCCGGACTGGTCAAGCCCTCCACCAATCGTCCTCCTAGTTTGAAGGTTCTGAAAAACACAATAAGAAGGAAAGAAAGTAATGGAACAGTTAAGGGACTTGGTAAGTTGACCAACAGATAAGGACTTAGAGGCATTTTAGGAACAAAAAGAACAGGGGAAAGGTTCATTGAGGATGTGGGAGAGACCACCCCATGACCTGTAACTTTAGTAGAAGATCCATCAGCAAGAACAATAGGAGAGGAAGCACCAGAGTCAATAATCCACAGGGTGGAAGTTGAAGAAATAAAAGCGGAGTTACCTGTGTGGGCTAAGGTAGCTGTGGAAGTAAAAAAAAAATAGCTTGAACTTCAATATTTTAGTAGAAAATTCCCAGATTTAGAAACTGCAGACATAATCTTCAGTATTCTGACTTTAGTAGCTTGAAATCTTCATAAGCAGCAATGGTAGACAATAGGAATCCCTAGTTCATATGTGTACTATGAAAAACTAGGACATTAGCAGCAGGTAGGCAGCACAGGGAGTGCTGCAGACAATATCGATTATTGTCTCTGAAGAGACTCTCAAAACCACAGAAAAGGAGGATCGATCTCTGGTTTATTTACTGCTCTGATACAATGTAACAATAAAGCAATTAATAAACCAGAGATAAAGGAGGAGAAGAAGAAGAAGAAGAACAGAAGGAGAAGAGAAGAAGGAGACGATGGGAGAGACTGCAAAGAAAAGTCACAAACTTCCTTGGTTGTCTCTCCCCCTCTCAATTGTATTATTTAAAGAGAAAGATTATATCACATGGAAGGGAAACCTTCTTAAACCAAATTACACAAAAATAGAAACTTAGCTAAAATAGAAACCTAAAAGAAATAGAAGGTGAGGTGTAAAGTGTACATGACACATATGTACCCCCATGGTACATATGGGTCATGTACCCCCAACGTGGTGACTTTAACAAGGGTTATAAGAAATTTGAATCTAAATGTGACTATTTGAGGGTACAATATTGATGATATCATGATGGAGATGTAACTTGGTATATCTTCTTGTAAAAATGGGAATGCTCATCTGCCGTTTTTGTTAGATCACTAATGGATAAAAAAAAGAGTGTACATTTAGATGTAACTGGCTCCATTTAGTTGGGATAAGGCTGAGTGTGAGTGTGAGTTACTGAGTTTTCAGTGTTGAGAACATGACCTGATGGCAGATGCTACTCAATACTTTTCAGTGGGATTCTTTGAAATGCTTATATTTCCATGATTGAATGATTCATGTACACACACATACACAAATATAAAAAGATTCAAATTATATATTTCTGAGTAAACAAAGATTTTATCAGAAGCGACGGTTATGCAATACATAAAAAGAGGCAAACAGCCTCAAAGGAGAACAACACTAAAACAAAGCATCTTCAATATGATAAAACCAACAATAGATAAATATGGAAAACTATATTCATTATGCTTCACAATTCACATCCTGCCAGAATGTAGCATATTGGTGGGCCCATATGATGGAGGGCCAAGTGGTCATCACGTTGGTGCAATCTCAGCCTAGAATGAGTAGTGGAAATGGCAAAATTACTAAGAATCCATTTTTTGCTTTTATATTTGTTTCCCATTCTGTCATTTTTTGTAATTTTATTGAAACTTTGACTGAAGCTTTCAGCCACTTTGCTTACTACTCCAGGCTAAATTTTTTTCACTGAAATGAGTGTTGGTCGCCTGTCACATTCCTACCCATGTGATAGGTAGTGAAATGTATTGCTTCTCTAGGCAGAGTGAAGGCTAAAAGGACCCAAGCAATAATATTATGAAATTTTTGCTTTTGCTCATTAACCCATTGCAGAAGTATATGGTTAATAAGGTTCAGTGATCTTGGCCTCAGTACATCATGCATGGTAGTCCTTTATTTATTTAGTTATTTTTTGGTGGGACAGGACATCCACAAACAGTTCAAGCTGGATTGAAAACAACATTAGCTTAGAGGCATTGCCGGATTCAGTTTTAGAAGATTTGAGAAAAATTCATGAAGTTGTAAATAGAAGTGATTACAGTTCAAGCAATTTCAATTTGGAGTTTCTCCTAGGCAGCTCTACTGATGTATCTAGAAGGACTAGTATGATGAAGTTTCTTCGGAATGCAATCTTACTTTGTTTAACTGCTTTTCCACGTAATCATATCATGGAAGAAGCTGCTCTTGCTGCTGAAGAACTGTTTATGACTAGAATGAACTCTTGTACCTGCCCCGTGACTCCGTCCCGGGCTTTAGCGAGGACCCTATTGAAAAATGATCGGCAGGTATGATGTGTTTAAATATAACCTGTGATGACTGCATAAAATTCCTTCCATTGTGTTTATCACTATTATTGTGCGAAATATTTTAATAAAATTCACTCTCAACAACCTTTTAGATTTATTTAATTTTTGGGATAGGTAACAATTTTATTAATAAATACAGACCATTGATACCCCCGAAAGCACGGGTAAGGCTGCATACATTATGACCCTCCCCAGACCCCGTAGTGGCGGGAGCCTCGTGCACTGGGTACGCCCTGATGCAGATTCATCATCGAAATGAGCTTATTTTATTTCTTTAGAAATAAGCCTAGGGTTGGGATATATATATATATAATATTGTGCCTTTGATCCCATGGGTTCTCTTTAATAGGCCACTTTAATGGGCCTAAAATAGGGGTACATTGGTTGCATACGGGATTAGCCCAATACTTAGTTTATTTTCTTCCTTAGTCTTTTATTTGTAAACTTAAATTGAACCGGTTCAAACCATGGTTCAATTTAAGTTATTTCATTTTAGCTGTCTTTTTTTTAAAGTTTCCACACCCTCCACGATTTTGCTGAGGAAGTGAGTTGTATTAGGAATAGGAATCAGGCCTTTGGCCTACTATAAATAATAAAATCGTGGGAGGCTCCCACAAAATTCAGATTTCAGAAAATTAAACTCAGCTTTATGCTTGCTGCCTTTGGTCCATCTTGAGTGTGCCTTGTGAGTAATATCTAGGTGAAGGGATTGGTGGATCTCCAATCGACTCCTTGCATCTTGTAGATCGCTAGGGCTGCTACTTATCTCCTTGCATCTTGTAGATCGGGAGACCCCATTGTTCATCTTCAAAGCTGCTGCCATTGAAGCTCAGTGTTCGAGTAAGTACTTAACAGTTTCAGCAATCACTCCATCAATTCCCATTAAACCCTAGATCCATTAAACCCTAAATTTCCTGTTCAGCCTTATTTCTCCACCAGAATCCATCCAATTTTTAATCACAGCATTCCTGCATCCATCCCTACACTCGATCCAGGTTGCTGCCCCATTCCATTACTTAAACCCTAACTTCCCTCGGTTAAGCCTAAACCTTAAAAATCCAGATCAACCACTTCCAACCGTCAGAATACCTCCATATTTTGGCCGATTAATCCTCACTACCCCTATAGAACTTGATCCAAAGCCCTTGCCCTAATTCCATCTCTAAACCCTAGTTTCTCTCACTCTTAACCTCTCCCGAAACCCAAAACCTAAAACCCTAATTTCCAGAATTTCAAAACTTCATTCAAACGTAACTAAACTTAGTTCATTAGACTCCTAAAAATCTGCCTAGCAGCTGGCTTTACCATACAAGACTTACCCTTATTACCCTAACCCTAACCCTAACCCTAATTTTAACCTAAAATCCCAATTCTGCCTCCATCGATACAGCAGCTTGGAAGGTCTTGGTTTATTGGCTCCTTGTAGATTCCCTATCTATCTAAGACTACATTAAGTGGTATCAGAGCCATGGATGTATATGGCAATCCAGTTCTGCCCCCCCTCCACTCAATCCTATTGCTGCCATCATGGAGATGCTGCTAAAGTTATATGACAAAGTGACACGACTAGAAGAGCAAAGGACTACCCCTCATAGGGACAGCAACATTCCCCTAGAAGAGGACAAATATCAAGTCAATTCGGTGGTACAAAGAGCCCCAGGCAGAGGTCAATACAGAGAAGGCAAAGAAAGGTACAGAGATCACAGTTAAGACAGGAATAGAGGATACAAGACTACATGAAACCCCATAGACCTCCAGAGGAGTATGAGTTGAGAGACTTTGATGGCAGTTCAGGTCCCCAGGTATTTTATGATTGGTTAATTGCTTTAGATGATTATTTTGATTGGTATGATACTATGATCTATCAGAGCCTAGGAAGATGAGATTAGCCCGTACTAATCTAGTGTGGCCAGCCCTTGAGTGGTGAAGAACTATTGAGAGGAATCTTCAGTATGAAGGCAAAGCTCCTATTAATTGGGCAGAGATGAAGGAAGACCCGAGTAGAAGATATTTACCACGGGCAACCAGAGCTCTACAACAAGGTAACTTAAATTTCCTTCGACAAAAGGCCTTCAAATCTGAAGACAACTTGAAGCCTCCATCAATGGGATTCAGTTTGCAAGTTGAAGAGTGTGGGAAATCTGACATCACCAGTGTTAAATCAGTAGCTGAATAAAAATTTCCAACCAAAGGAAATTGAGAGAGCACAAGTTAAAGATAAAGCTAAAGTGACAAGTGAATTGTGATGAAAAGAAAGAGATCACCCCTACAGCTTCAAAGATGGAAAGTCAACATGTAGAAGATCCTACTGAAGTGGCCTATGTCAAAGAAACCAATGTAGAAAAGGCTAATACAGTAGAAGATGAAGAGGTGGTTGATAACATTCCACAGGAAAACAATGGCATTCAAAATATTGTTCTTGAAGAGGTGGAGCTTGTGTCTAAGAAGGTTATTAACACTGAAGACTCTATGGATAGGGCATTCATGGTTGATTCAATGGTCGAACACATAGAGTTTGTTATGCCACCATGGTTCTTCGAAGAGAAAACTCCACGCCTTGAAGACTTTATCCCTAATGTTCCTGCATCACTAGAATTTTGTTTGGAAATGGTTAAAGTTGCTACTCATATGTTGTGTTGGAACCATTTCCTCTAAAAGGCCAACCTTGTAGAAAGGGAGGAAACAATATGTATATCATACAGGAGCTCTAACACGGCGGACTATCCAAAGGGGGACACGGGTGGATAAATAATTTTTAACATGTTGTTTCCCCCTCATCACTGTAAAATTCGAGAACGAATTTTTTTAAGATGGGGAGAGTTGATGCAGATTCATCATCGAAATGGGCTTATTTTATTTCTTTAAAAATAAGCCTATGGTTGGGATATATATATATATATACTAACAAACATGCATGTATGACCATATGCTCCGGGAGAAAGAAATATGGAGGGAAATTTGTGGAGAAATGGAGTTAAGAAGCTTTTTCAAACATAGAAAGGTTTCCAACAAAATACCATAGGAATTATGCTAAAAAAAAAACAAGAACATAATGAAAAGAAAAAAACACTTAATAACATCACAACAAAAGCATACCAACATAAATTGAGAATAAAATATAAATAGAATCATTAAAAACGTTAAACAAAATAAGAGAATGTAGTATTGAATCTTGAAAGAACCATGAGATAAAGTGTGAAAAATAATTTAAGCAGTTTTTAAATATCACAACATTCCTTTATTTACCATAGGATATTTTAAATTTTAAGTTCATGTCTCTTTTAATGTTGCAAGTAAAATATCACAAAAGTGACAGTTTCAAAACAAAGAGAGACAGAGAGAGCAAAACAAAAATCCATATGCATTTTCAATTTTATAGGAAACAGAATATCATTTCAATGATCACAAGGGAAAGAATTACTTCAAAGTTATAACATGGACATGGATGAGTAGTTGTAAAAGAATCAAATAAGGCCTGCTAAACTACAGACAAATATCCCCCTGAAACCAAAGCAAGACATGAACTTCGGAGAGAAACTAAAATTACAAAATAAGTAACGACCTGTGACAAGATGATGGGTATGCATTGGGATGCATAGAACTTCTCCTGTTTCATCATATCCAAACACTTGGCGGTGAACTGCTGCATCTCACACTGATACAACATGTAAAGTGTATAAGTATGCAATAACTTATAAATGAACAACATTCAAAAGGGGAATATTGGGAAGGGATCAAATTGATGAAGAGTCAACTAATACAATAGTTGGGAACAACAAAATTCAAGAGATGTATAAATATACCACATGATCTTGGTTGCTTGCTATTGGATAGCAGGGAATGGGACTGTTAACACATGATCAGAAGATGTTTGTTGTCATCTTGGTAACCACAATAAATATCACTTGTTAACATGGCCAAGAAAGCAATCTATACACAATGATTCTTTAACATGCTTTTTTATTAGAAACATAAAAGAAAATTTTATTGAAGATGATAAACGAATTAGGTAGGAATACAAAGCATGATATTAGAGAGGGGCTCCTAATTTAACCAGTCTCAGCAGCCTAACCAAGAACAGACTAAAGCCAAAATAGAGTCAACAAAAGTTGCAGTAATATCATAGTCACTACAAACAAAAGAGACCACCACCACCATTGGACAACCATTGACAAAGAATCAACAATCCAAAAACAACTGCAACAACCATGGAAGAGTAAAACAAAGAGAAGAATAATTTGAAGGAGAGAGAATTTAAATGATGTTCAAAACTACAAGTAAAAAGCCTAAAACACGAAGACCAACTTCTGCAACTGCCTTTCACGAACTTGACCTATCCTTTCTCCCTTCAAAATCCTACTGAAGAGCAACCAAACACATATCATTCATTAGATGTAAACGAATTAGGTAGGAATACAAAGCATGATATTAGAGAGGGGCTCCTAATTTAACCAGTCTCAGCAGCCTAACCAAGAACAGACTAAAGCCAAAATAGAGAGTCAACAAAAGTTGCAGTAATATCATAGTCACTACAAACAAAAGAGACCACCACCACCATTGGACAACCATTGACAAAGAATCAACAATCCAAAAACAACTGCAACAACCATGGAAGAGTAAAACAAAGAGAAGAATAATTTGAAGGAGAGAGAATTTAAATGATGTTCAAAACTACAAGTAAAAAGCCTAAAACACGAAGACCAACTTCTGCAACTGCCTTTCACAAACTTGACCAATCCTTTCTCCCTTCAAAATCCTACTGAAGAGCAACCAAACACATATCATTCATTAGATGTAACTAATTATATGATCAAAAAAATATTTTAAGTCAAGCACATTTCTATTCCATTTGATTTATATTTATGAAAGACAAGTTCCAAAAATCATATCAAACAGTCACAGAAAATAAAATCACACACAGAAATTAAAATAGAAATCATACCAAAGACTAAGAGTGCATGAACTTACACAAGCAATTGTGCCACACGATGCAATCACATGGTGGAATGCTTATGCTTTGAAGGTGGAAGCTTACCAAATGAATGGATGATACCAAAAGACCCCCCACCAATGTAATTGTAAGTACCTAATTAAGAGAGAAACCACCACGACTCTCTTTCTATCCGCCAATTCTGTTCTTAAATACCTTGTTAAGCATTAGAATTCGATCACAGGAAACACAACAACAGAATGAAATAATGCAGACTATACAAGAGAGAGAGAGGGCATCAAATCAAATCTACAATGTGAAGAGGCTACAAAGATATCACCAGTCCGCATCCCCTAGGCCGGCCTCATTACATATCAAGATTCTATTTCCCTTCATAGAATTATGATGAGTAAGTAATTGGGATTTGGGAACATAAAAACAGTGATGGAGGCAAAATATTAAATATGGACTTAAATTACCAAGAGACATACCTCCCGTACATACTTCAACCGTCGTCAGAAGTTTCATAATCAATCTCTGGCTTTCGGCTTTCCAAAACTGCTTGTAGCTCCCAACCAACGTCCGAGACTTAGATTGCGCATTTGTGATACTGATAAAAAGGTAAAGGCTCCCTCCTTGTTCTTTCTTGCATTAGCCAGCCAGCCTTATAATATAAACCATTACCTTTTTCCATCACCAAATGCGCAATCAAAGTCTCCTCTGCATCGCTTCAGAGCTGCAAGGAATTTTGGACCATTAAATTATAAGCTACCACGCATAATCAAGCAGCAGTCCTAGGTACATAGAGTTGGACTCTACTCTATCTATTGCTTGTAGAAGAACGTAGAAAAGAAATAGGGGGACTCTGAGAGAGAGAGAGAGAGATGCAGGTGGAGAAGAAAAAAAAATAGGAGAGGTAAGGGAGAAAGTGTGCGTGAAAAAAAAGGAGGAAGGAGAGAAAGAAATCAGAAGGTTGTAGAGAGAGAGAGAGAGAGAGAGATATCGCGAGTTTTAGTTCTATGCTTGGGGCTCCAATGGCTGTGCCTTCAATCTCTTCAGTTCTTAGTTGTCATGGCGTCTAGGCGAACCAAGGTGGTCGAGGGGGTAAAAAACTAAGGCGACAACAACAAGGCGCCCATCCAAAAAAATGCACCTGGACGCCTAGGCATCACCTTGACAACTATGCCTCAGTTCTTCCTCTTACCCCACTCAACCACTTCATGATGTCTTTGAAGCCCAAAAAGTAGGCTTTCTATCTGCTTCAAAATGTCTTAATGCTACAAAACTTAAATTCTAAGCAATCATCTAGGGCTTTTGCTGTTCGAGAGCTTCTTTAATCCAAAGAAACACTAGAACCATAACCGCAAGAAACCACCAAAGGACCTGATACCTTTGCGGTTTGTATTGTTTGCACTTCTATTCTCCTTTATTTTTCCTAATTCAGTTAACCAACGCGATGGATGCTTCGGAAGTGACTTGGATTTTGGAGAAGTAAGAGAAGGGATACTTGGTGGTAGACTAGGGTGTAATCAAGAGGGGAAGTGGAGATGGATTCTTCCAGGTAACAAGTTAGGGTTTCGAGGAGGAGAGTGAATAAGGGTTTGGACATTTTTGGAAAGCTATGATCTAGAAGGGATCAAAGTCGCCGAAGGCAGCATAAAGGAAGCACTGGAGCCAACAAGAAGATGAGGATAAGGAAGAGAGAGGGTTAGGCTTTTTATGGTTTCAGGAGGGACTAGGGTTTCGAGGAGAGAGTTGAATTTGATGAGCGAAAGGTGCTTCGGCAGCCATCCTTGATCCCCCCCCACTTTGAAGCAGGTGGTGAAGGTGGTGGAGAGGTGCAGAAACATATCCATGTTACCAAACGAGAATCACTCCCCCGGTCAAAGTAGAAGTATGAGTTAAGATCGATACAGATAGGTCTGGACTCTTGACTTGGAATTGAGAATTAAGTCGATTTGACATTGTTGCATACCCTAGCCTATGACTTGGTTGTTTTATTCTTGAATCTTTAGGCATTCCTATGAAGTTATTTTGTAATTCTTCGTGTTTTAATTTCTTTCTTCTTAGTATTTCAGGACCGATAGTATTTTCATTTAAACCCTAATAGTTTCTCACCCTTGTGTGATTCTCTAACACAAACACCCTTTATGAACCATGTTAGCAACTCGAACTTGGTAATTCTCATATGCCTTATTTTTTAATGAATTTCAATTGTTTTTCATATCACATTAATGCTATAATTGAGTAGACTTATGTCCAAACCGAGATAAAATGAAACCCATAATACAAAAATTGCATTTTCTGCCAGATAAAAGGAATAAAAAATTGACAAAAAACAGAAATCGAGTACCCAGTGGAACTCTATCAACCAACTAAACTAATTGTGCCTTACAAATTGGCTTTCTAGTGCCAGGAGGGGCTATGGTTGGGCTTTACTCCCTTGACTCTAGGCATTTATAGAATGGATACTTATCAACCCATTGTACTGTGAATGCAATTTGTTCTTTTTAACTTGCATTTTTTTATCAAGAGTTTACTGCATAGATTGAATATCCCTTATTTGTTGTTTTCCATTTTAATATATATTGAGTTGTATTTGATATTTTACCATCCTTTAGTTCACCAACCTTTTCAGTTAAGGGGTTTAATAACCCAGTTGATCTTTTTAATTGGTTTCCGTTCCTTACTGCTGAAATTCCAGGTTCCTTCCAAGCTTACCTGTAAACCATATTAGCCGGTCTATGTTTTCTTCCAACACATTTGTAACTAGTTATTAGTGATTATGAAATACCATTTATGTTGAGTTGTAACTTCTTTCTTATCCAATTTGTTCATCTGGATATTCTGAAATTATTTTTTCTCTAACAGGATATATTACTTTGTGGAGTTTATGCACGAAGTGAGGCTGCTTTTGGGAATATTGATATCGCTAGGAAGGTATTTGACATGGCGTTGGGTTCTCTTGAAGGACTTCAGTTGGTAAGAATTATGTGCCTCTATCTTATTTATGATAATTATTACCAGCATTCCCCCCTTCCCTCTTGTTCGAGATTAAATATTGTTCCTGGGAGTTGATCAAAACTTATTAGGGTCTAGTGCCACATCCAGGAAACATTCAGAGTAGTTCCTATCTTGGTCCATGGAAAATAACACCTAAATATTCTTGGAGCTGTGACCCAACTAGCTGCTATTTCTTTGCTATTTCTTTCGGGTGCAGCTAGTTTAAATTGGTTTCCAATCAGTTGACTGTACACCATGAGATTTCACTGCAGGATTTCCATGTTTCCATTTGCAGGTCCATTTTTCTTTTTAAAATTTTTAATAACTTGAGTTTTTAAATTAAATACTTGAAAATGGATTAAAACTATAAAATATTCAGATATTCTTTAAGGGGGTGGGGTTCCCAATGCCCTAGTATGAGTCATGAGTTAGGCCCTGGGATAAATCTCTTCTGCTGGTTAGTTCATAGGGGAGAAAACAAGATAACTGGTAATGATTTTGAGATTTTAATAATATAAGCATCATAATTGTTGAGTCTGCCATGGAAACTGATAAACCTTTTTAGACCTTCAACAATGCGGTCTACCACTTTGCCAGCCACCATCAATGTCTCTGTTCTCTCCCACACTCCTTACTTCCAGGCCCTCTGCATCACTTGTCTCTCTCTGTCTCTCTCTCCTTGCAACAGGAATTGTGGCCACAAAACCCACCCTGGTTTGCAGTGGGTGCTCACCGAGCATCATGCTCACCAAACTGATGGGCATTAATAGAATGAAATAATTATAAACATTTCTTCAGCTTCTTACTGCTGCCAACTATTTCAGATAATTTTATACTCCAAATCCATCCATTGGGTTCTCGAGGGCAAAAGGGTAACTGGCACTTGTTTCTTCTTTGGTCGTTGGCAATGTCAAAATAATCGCTTCTGAGAAATTACAGTGCCATGGAGAATGTTCCGGTGCCATTCTGAGATTCTGTTGAGGTGATGATCTCAGTCCTGTGGAGAGTGCTTTCTGTATCTCTTTGCCGTTGATGATGCATAGTGCATCCAATTTCCTTTAATTCTACTACCTCTCTTGCTGTGGCAAGTCTACTCTCAACCTCTCCTATCCCTATTCTTCCTCAATCTTTCATTGACTTACAACTTTGCGGTCTAGTAATTCAACAGTCTTTGAAGGCGTAAAATGTGTCGAACATCCTATGTAATCTGGTGTGGGGAATCAAGAGGATCTTTGTACTTCTCCTAATCTGGCCCATGAGATGCAATCTACCTTTCTTTGATCCACCTTCCCGGGCAGGGAAGGGAACAAAAATAGGCGACGGATGGTGACCATGGTAGGTTCAAGGATCTTATGCAGCAGGGATAACTCTTCTGTTATGTTGCATCTCCTCTGGCAGAATAGCTGCACGCCCATCCTTCATACTGGAGCGATCTGAGAAGAACAATTAGGGTCATAGTCTATCCTTTCTACAATGCCCATAGACTAAGTGCTTCGTTTCAGATCGATTCTTTTATTCAATCTCTTCGATGTACCTTATCGGTGAAAAACCATAATATGTCCTGAAGAGTTCCTCCCAGCAGACTCTGTAAAAAGAGTGAATTGTCTATGCACTCTCCCCTGTAGGCTTTGTGTTTGTATCCCCTGGACGATTATGGGACTAAGGTTTTGAGGAGTTTGGTGGTTAGGGACAGATTGGGGCCTAATGCTGAAGGAGGGTGTCTAGTGGATCTGGGGTGGAAGCCATTAAGCCTGCTGAAATGGCTGGAGCCAAAGAAAAAAGCTACTAAAAATAGTGATTGAGGCTGTATCTGGTCTCTCTTTTCTTTTTCCCCAAGGGTTTTCACTTGGCTGTGTGGTTGGAAGGGTCTTGGTGGGGTTGTTTGTTGAATGGGTATTTCAGGTGGTATGGCATGATGTTGTATCTCCGCTAGTTGTTTGGGTCCTATGTCAGTCGTTTTCTCTGGGTGGTTTTCTCTTTCCTCTTCTTCCTGGGCTATTCCTCCATGTATAAAGATTTCCTTTTTTTAAAAATAAATTTTCATTTGGTGCCGATAAAAAAACTTTATTTCAAATTGTCACTTGGCCATCAATTTAGGATGAGAGAGAGAGACTATACCTGAGGTCTCAAAGATTCTAAATGGAGCACATTCATTTATTAAAAAATTTATTGGCTTTAAAAAGCAATACACGGAAGAAAACTGCTGGGGGGTTTTTATTCTTCTTCTGGTTGTAAGTTGACCAAAGGTCAAGATGTAAAGAATATGTAGATGTACGGCTATGACAAAGGCATGTTGGAGCCCCTTTCCTTTCTCTACTTCAGTATTTATTTGTTCCTAATTTTTAGTTTCTGTAGATTTGGAAGGAGAGTAACAGTTCCCTGTTTCATGAAATCTACATTAGTGACCAAGTCACGTGACTAAGCCAAGTTATAAAATGGGTAGCTCTTCTCATGACTTTGGTGTTCTCCTTGGAATGTGGCTTCACCCATTGGGCTCTGTTGTTTCAAAATAAAATATTTGTGGGATTTGTTACAAAAACAACACATTCATAAGAATTAAGAAAGGGAATATATTTACTGAAACGCAATAGAAAAAGTTGGAAAACAATTTCTACTTTAAAATGTCAGGATGTTGTATTCCCAAAAATACATTCCCTTTCTGGGCTATCCTCTTTCCTCTTACTTTCTTTTCTTTCTTTTTTTTTTTTTTTTTTTTTTTTTTTCATTTTCCATTACTCTCTTTTCTTATTCAATTTCTTCAAATTTTTTTTTTTTCTTGTCATCTCTCTTACTTTCCTTTCCCCTTTAAGAGGACCTCAGTTTTCTCTACTTTATTTTGAAAGGATCTATGTAGCCGACCCCATTTAGTTGGGATAAGGCTGAGTTGTTGTTGTTGTATTCCCAAAAATGTGGTGTTATCTCCATAATTGATACACTTGGCACCACAGGGATTCATTTCCCATCTTATGACTTGATTCTTTCCCTCAGTCAACCATGCCCAAATATGCTTCGTTGTCTTGCCTAACCAAAAAATGTGAAATTGTATTTCTAGATAATAATTGAGTTTCCAATACAATATTTAAAATTGAAACGGACAGAGCCTTAATTTTTATTTTTTAAGCTAAGTAACAGCCCACGGAAAGGAAACATCTTTAGAGTGCAGACTACCATGACATGACCCGATTTATGACTAGTAGAATGGTATCATATTGCTAGGCCACCTCTCCTTTAACTGCTGCCTCCACTGTTAACCTTACTTTGTTAATGATAGCTGGACTGATCCCTAATTTCTGTGCCAAACATTGGGTTGTGGATTATTTAGTTTTATGTTTGGGTCCAGTTATTCAAGTTCTATTTGTCCTCATGAATTGGATTAGTTTCTATTTTCAGCTTATCCTGTAACTTTGACTGTCCTTTGTTTCGATAGCCTTTTTTTTTTTTGGGTTCTTTCTAGGTCTGGCATACCTTTGTGTCATGAGAAAAGATATTTAATTACATTTCTAATGAAACGAAGATGTTGCAAATGCAAGTTGATATGGGAAAATTGTGGCCAGTATACTGATAAGGTATTAGTCCATGCTGGGATTTTTATTTTCAAAGTTACAGTTAGGAGTGTTGAGTTTCTATGTATACCTTGTGGGCTTCAAGTTTAATTTTTACTGCATGACATGGAAATTGAAAATTTTCTCGACCTGTATACTTACTTCCCCCCCCCCTCCCTTCATTATAAAAAGACAAGGGAATATTCAAATATGTGCCAACGGTCATCCCTCAACAAAACAAGGGTGGAGCAACCCCAGAACAGGAAAAATTAACAGAAAGTGACATCTTAGAATGGACGTCCATCCTCATTAGCTGTCCTCTGAATGACTGATCCACTGGAATGGGATATTCATCGCACGAACAAGGTTGACAAATATGTCTTGTTGAGATTTGTTATTATAGGGGCAAAACAGTCTTTATTTTTATGTTTATTTCTTGTCCTTAGTAGGGTCAATTATGTAAGGGCATACTTGTCCTTTTATGTTTTTATATTCTATTACTTTTATATAAGGGAGCAGACCTGCGGCAGATTCTTCAATTCTGTCCGCAGGTTCTCTCCTCCTTTGAGACTTGCGGAAACGTCTCTCTCTTCTCCTCTTCTTCTTCTCCTTGTTTCCATACTTTGGTCTGGTTATTAATCTCTGGTTTACTAACATGGTATCAGAGCTCTTTTAATCATATCAGAGTCCCACCCACGATTCTCTGCTGATCTCTTTCTTGCGATTCTCCCTTGTGGTGTGCAGCCACCTATAGCTGTATTTATTATGGCTTAAAGCCACTCCTTTCTGAATATTAATGGAGTGATTTCTGCTACTGTTCTTCTACTTTTCATGGCTTATTGGAGTTCCACATAACTGGTTCTTGAAGATTCTTAAATCGATGCCAGGATAAATAAAAAAAACTGAGATCAATTTTTTTTTTCTGGAGGCTTGGTTTTTGGAGTTCATCGATTCAGGTCTTCTTCCCTGTTATGTTTGCTTCTTCTGGTGGCCATTACAACCTGGAGTGACTGAGTTTGATGCTTCATCAAGGGCCTTCTACTATGCTACCAATATCCAACATCGATTTCTCAAAAAATCCCTGAGATCATTTTTTTTTTTTTTTTTTTTTTTTGTTGGGCTGGCTTCTCCAGTTTTGATATCGCTGCTGTTTGGTGCTACTCTCCTTGCTGCCGAGAGTTTTTTTTATGTGATCAGTGACTGTTGGTTTCTTAGCTTCTACCTACTTCACAATCGGTTGCTGCCCTGAGTGCCTGCCCTTATCGATTTGTGAAGGATACCTACTATGGCTGATTCGAAGACTTCTGACAACGTCAATGTTCAGATTACCTCTATCAAGTTGAAGGGGAATTCTAATTACTTATTGTGGGCACAAGCTGTCCAGGGTTTCATTATAGCTAAGGACAAGCTTAGCTACATTACCTCTCCTCCTCCAGAACCTGATTCCAAGAATTACAACACCTAGAATAAGGAAAATGCTATCATACTTATTTGGTTATGGAACAGCATGGAGCCAGATATTGCTGCCAATGTAATGTTCCACACCACGGCTAAGGGGGTGTGGGATGACCTCAAGGAATCATACTCTTAAGAGAAGAGTATGACTCGGATTTTCGAGCTCTATGAAAAATTATTTCAGTTTCAGTAGTCAGACAAATCCCTCCATTATTGCAGTGCCTTTAAGGACATGGTTGAAGAACTCAATGTTTTCCAGCCACTTACCACTAATATTGAGAAGTTGAAGGCCCAAAGGAATGAATTTTTTGTATCTAAGTTTCTGACTGGGTTGAATCCTAGCCTCAAGGCTATAAAGGGACATCTTCTTGCTAGTGAATCTGTCCCCACATTGAATGACACCTTCTCTCGATTCCAATGCATCGTATCTTATAGTTCCAAGTCTGAACCAACCCTAAGGAGAATTCAGCCTTTACTAGTACAACTAGAGGCCGTGGTTCAGGGGGAGGACGTGGTTTTGGTGGTCGAAATTCTGGTGGGCAGCATGGTGATAAAGCAGCCCGGTTATGTTCTTATTGTAGGAAGACTAATCACACTGTTGATACTTGCTGGTCCAAGCATGGGAAATCTGAATGGGTTCAAAACTTGGCCAATCATGTAGCTCCAGAAAATGGTACTAATTTTGTTACTCCTAATGATGCTAAGGTTGGTTCAAGTTTGGGAGATTCTTCTACCAACCTCCGTATTGAGATGCAACACCTCATGCGTCTAGGGATGTAAATGAATAGCCGAAATCCGTTTCTGTATCTGTGTCCGTATTTGTTTAGCACCATCCGAATCCGTCCGAAAGCTAAACGGATACGGATACGAATAGGCTATAGCTATCCGAAAAGCTATATTTACATGTAAACGGATAAAATATCCAATCCGTATCCTTGTTCGTATCCGTTTAGCACTATTCGAATTCGTTCAAAAGCTAATCGGATGCGGGTGCTGATATAGCACTATCCGAGCCGAATCCGATCCTTTTACATCCCTACTGATGCGTTGTATCAAGAGTCTAGAGGCATCTGCTTCCACTACTGGGGTATCCACTACCGCTGCCACACTGGCTCATGCAGGTACACCTACTGCTTTCTTTTTCATTTCCACACCCTGGATCATTGATTCAGGGGCTTCTGCTCATATGACTGGTAAGTCATCAATTTTTAGCTCTATTTCATCCGACTCCCATACCCCTCATGTTATTGTGGCCAACGGTTCTTCCACACCCATTACCGGTCGTGGTATTGTTTGTCTTGATTCTAATATTTCCCTTTCCTCTGTTTTACTTTTTCCCCAATTTCCTTTAAACCTTCTTTCTGTGAGTCAACTTACCAAGAATCTGAATTGTTCTGTGCCATTCTTCCCTTCTTATTGTGTTTTTCAGGACCATCACACGAGGAAGAGGATTGGTGGAGGGTGTGAACAAGATGGGCTATATTATCTGAGTAATGCTACCCCTTCTGCTTTGACTGTGGCTACCACTGTTGGTGGAGAGTCCCCTTTTGGATGGCATTGTAGGCTAGGCCATCTATCCTTATCTAGGTTAAAGATAGTTTTTCCTCAGTTTGAGACTTTGAATAAATTAGAGTGTGAGGGCTGCAAGTTGGGTAAGCATCATCGTGTTACTTATCCCTCTCGTCCTTTGCCCCATAGTACTTCTTTATTTTCATTACTGCATTCAGATGTATGGGGTCCTTGTCGGGCAAGTAATAGACATGGTTTTCGTTACTTTGCGACTTTTGTGGATGATTATTCTAGAACTACTTGGCTGTACCTTATAAAGGATAGATCAGAATTTTTTACTGTGTTTCTGAATTTTTGCAATGAAATAAAAAAAATCAATTTAATGCTTCTATAAAGGTCTTTCGGTCTGATAATGCTTTGGAATTGGTTCAATCTGAGATATCCTCTTTTTGTGTTACTAATGGAATAATTCATCAAACTAGTTGCTCCTATACTCAACAAAATTGAGTAGCAGAGGGAAAAAATAGGCACTTACTTGAAGTTGCCCAGGCCCTCATGTCGCATATGCAAGTGCACAAACATTTTTGGTGATGTAGTTCTTACTGCTTGTTTTCTGATTAACCGAATGCCATTGTCTGTTCTTGGCGACAAGTCCCCTTCCTCTGTTTTGTTTCCGGATGTTTCGAGTTTTACTTTGCCACCTCGTGTTTTTGGGTGTGCTTGTTTTGTTCATAATCGTCATTTCCATGGTGATAAATTGGACCCTCGGTCAACCAAGTGTATCTTCTTGGGTTACTCTAGGACCCTAAAGGGATATAGGTGTTATGATCTTTGTTTGAGTTAAAATAAAACCGCAAGCGTACGGGTCAATCGTAGCTACGGGTCGAACACGAGGAGATATACGCAACTCTATTTAACTAACTTAAAAGTAATGCAAAGTGAACCAAATTAAAGTGTTAAATTAAACTAATTAAACTAACGAAAATCAATGCATCCTAACTCATAAGCATCTAACAAAATTAAGGGATTAAATCGGCGTCCTAACACATGAGCATCTAACCTATCAAACTAAAGCGAATTGAAAGGAATAAAAATGCAGCCACACATACTAACCACATAAAAAGAAATAAGGGAATAAAAATGCATCCATAAACCACAACCATATAAAATTAAAATAAAAGAAATAGAGGGGGAAGAAGAAGAAGATAGAGAGAGATAGAGAGAGATAGAGGAGATGGAGATGAGATTGAGAGTTTAGATAGTAAAACCTGGATGTGCTTGCATGAATGTAATTGAAAAGCTTGAATACTTGCATAAACTTACCATGGCCTCCTCTTCTAAATCTTCAAGTCTTGTCATCAACTTAAGAACTTAGACTAGAAGGCTTAAAATCTAAACTAGAATTAAGAAATTACAACCCAATTGAAGACTTAAATTGAAATCAAAGCATAAACTAAACCTATTATAACCATTAACTAAAAATCATAAAAGCAAACTAGAACTTAGAAAAGCCAAAAATCACAAATTAGAAGGAGAAGAAGAGAAGAAATTTCACTAAGTGAATGAGCAATTTTTTACAAGAGAGGTTGGGGTATTTATAGGGGGAAGAGAGGAGAAGAGAGAAGAGGGAAGTGTAGGAGAAATATTCCCTAAGAAAGACAATATTCTCTTCTCCTTCCTCTTTTACAATGCCTTGAATCCCAAGAAGAAAAGAAAAAATAGAAAGAGGGAGAGAATAGAATATTGGTTACATAGACTTTCTATTTCTAGAAAAGTAAATTTCTAATTCTGACTTGTGCTTCCTTTTCTTTGTAGATATCTTCTCCAAGCAATAAAATCAAAGCATCTTTGATTTTTCAACCTTCCATAGATGAGAAAATATCTTTCAAAATAAATCTGTCCCAAGTGAAGTTCCAGGAGTGCCCTTGAAAAGTTGGAGGGGAGAGAGAGAGAGTGATGACTAGGATTCCACTCATAATTAATGAAATACCAAATCTGTCCTTCAAAAAAAGTGGAGCATGGGGTGGTTATATAGGCCTCACCATTGTGTTTCTTGCGAAAAATCACCCAAAATAGACCCAAATTTCGTCCAATTTGGAGTTCGGGAGCCCAAGATATCTTAAGTTGAAGTTGGACTGTCCAGAGCCCTCCAAATGGAATCTCTCGGCTAACAGAAAACCTTCTCAGAATTACGCTAAAGCCCCTTGAATCCGAACTTCCGCTTTACTTTGTCCCCAGCCGAATGTCAATAATTATAAAAAAAACCCCTGCAGACCATTTTCACGCGTCGTTACGGAAACGGCCGTAACTTCTTCGTTTCAACTCGGAATCAAGTGCCGTTTGAACCGTTGCGAAGCTGACTCAATGGGCTACGCATCCATACTATTAACATCTCTAAAGAGCTTAAAAACATTTTCTTAGCATCATCTCCTCAATTTTCGCAAGAATTCACCTAAAACCTGAAAAGTACAAGAAAGCACCGAGTAACTCTGTCCAATGTGGTAAAATGTATGCTTTATGCCCTAAGATTTCACACATAAATGTGCTCATCCGATTCCCCCACACTTGAACGTTACTTGTCCTCAAGTAAAGCAAAATAAAACTAACCTAAAGTGCAAAAAATCTTAACTCACTTTCGTAGGAATCATGGTTGCACTTAGCATGTGCAACAAGCCTTTAAACCCCTAGGTTACCCCTAGTAGACGAGTTGTGTCTCGTGAGTGTTTGTAGTGAATATACACCCAAAATTCAATTGTAAATAAATGCTGTAAATTTTAATCATGGCATAAGTGAGATAGTGCACACAGTCTCAAAGAAATACTCAACTAAAGATTAAGGAGCCAAAGGTTCCCCCACACTTGAATTTTATCACCCCACATCAATTCAAGTAACAAGCATGCATCAAGGTCAAGGGATCTCCTCATATTTTCTGAACACTACTCACCTTCAAGTAAACTACTTATAGCACCAATGGAACCAAAGACTTAGGCATTGAGTATTTTTTACCGTACTTTCTTTTCCAGGCATTAAGGCAAAAACTTTGTTTTTTTTTTTCTTTCTCAACAACAAACTCTTTTTCTACTCCACTACTGTTCTCTGAATGACATGGTGGAGCATACACCAGACACTCAAATACTTGGTAGCTTCGCTTTTTGCATGTATCCATAAGACATTGAGACATTGATGCAAGAGTTTTCTTTTTTGAGTTTCCTTCCAAGGAATTTCGATCAAGTCACCCTGCTTCATGAGGCACAGTGCCCTATCTAGTCCCAAGGAATTCCACTTTTCTTTCTGTTTCTCTCTTCTTCTTTTTTCATTTACTTTCACTTTCATGCCTTGCCACAAACAAATTGGTCTCAACTACTAGCCAAAAGATCAAAGGGGTCCATAAACACATAGAGGAATCTAACCATCAAATGAAGTAGCACTCATATTTTCAGACTCAATCCCCATCACCGGATACAAACCAACTACCGTCCTTGAAAAGGGATTTTTTATTATTTCGCATGCTAGGGCACTTAACTCCCTCTCTCTCACTTCACAATCAAAGAGACTTATGCACATAACCAAACTACCGCCACAATCAAAATTCACAAATAAAGTCCAACACACCCCCCACACTTAATTTATGCAATATCCTCATTGCATGCAGAAAAGAAAGAGTAAGGATTAGGGAGGAGAAATATACCAGGAGGTCATTCTTCAAGGTAAAGAGGCTCATAGAGATCCATGACCTCTTCTACAAGTAGAGTGGGCATCTCAATGTATGGCTTCAATCTTTGGCCATTGACCTTAAATGTAGCACCCGTACTTGAATTGAGGACTTCAATAGCCCCATGAGGATAAACTTTCTGAACAATATAGGGGCCATCCCATCTAGAACGCAGCTTACCTGGAAAGATATGCAAACGAGAATTGTATAACAAAACTTTCTGGCCTACCTTAAAAGATTTTCTCAAAATGTACCCATCATGGAAAGCCTTGGTTTTTGCCTTGTAAATCCGGGCATTCTCATATGCCTCATTCCTAAGCTCTTCCAACTCAGATAGTTGGAGCTTCCTATGGGCACCTGCAGTGGGTAGGTCAAAGTTAAGCTTCTTGATAGCCTAAAAGGCCTTGTGCTCAATCTCTACAGGTAAGTGACATGCCTTTCCATACACCAGACGGTACGGAGATTGATCAAGATCTATCTTGAAGGCTGTCCTAGGGGTCCACAAAGCATCTACCAACCGGTTAGACCAATCCTTGCGGTTTGGGTTGATGGTTTTCTCAAGAATTTGCTTTATCTGCCGATTTGAAACCTCAACCTGGCCACTAGTCTGGGGATGGTAGGGTGTGGCCAACTTATGGACGACACCATACTTTCTCATGAGGGCCTCAAAAGGCCGATTACAAAAATGCTTGCCCCGATCACTAATGATAGCCCGGGGAGTACCAAAACGGGAGAAGATGTTCTCCTTCAGAAATTTCACAACCACCTTGTGGTCATTAGTCTTACAAGTAATAGCCTCAATCCATTTGGACACATAGTCCACAGCAAGTAATATGTACAAGTTACCAAAAGAGTTAGGGAAAGGCCCCATGAAATCAATACCCCATACATCAAACACCTCAACCACCAGAATTGGGTTGAGGGGCATCATATTTCTCTTAGTAAGACGCCCTAAGGATTGGCATGAAGAACATGCCTTGCAATAAGTAAAAGCGTCTTTAAACAGACTAGGCCAATAAAATCCACACTGTAAAACCTTGGCCGCCGTCTTATTGGGCCCAAAATGGCCTCCACAAGCCTGATCATGGCAAAAAGATAAGACAGATTGTTGCTCATGATCAGGAACACATCTCCGGATTACCTGATCCGGACAAGTCTTAAAAAGATAAGGATCATCCCAAAAGAAATATTTAACCTGTGAAAAGAAACGATTCTTATCTTGGGTGGACCAATGTGCAGGTGTCACACCCGTAACCAGATAATTAACAATGTCAGCAAACCAAGGTTCACTAGACACTGCCATCAGATACTCATCAGGAAAGTTCTCGTTGACTGGAGAATCGGCAGTCAAAGAATTAGGCAGCAGGGATAGATGGTCTGCAACCAGATTTTCACACCCTTTCTTATCCCTAATTTCAAGATCAAATTCTTGCAACAAAAGGACCCACCTAATGAGACGAGCCTTGACATCTTTCTTCTGTGCAAGATATTTGATAGCTGCATGGTCAGTATAAACAATCACATGTGATCCAACCAAGTAGGGCCTAAACTTCTCTAAAGCAAACACAACAGCTAAAAATTCTTTCTCAGTGGTGGTATAATTAAGCTGTGCATCATTAAGAGTCCTACTTGCATAATAAATCACATGGGGCAATTTGTTGATTCTTTGCCCAAGAACAGCCCCTATAGCAAAATCAGAGGCATCACACATAAGCTCAAATGAAACTGTCCAAATTGGAGCTTGAATAATGGGGGCTGAAGTCAACGCTCTTTTCAATTGCTCAAAACTATCATGACACTCAAAAGAGAAATCAAATGGGCACTCCTTTGCCAAACGAGAGGTGAGAGGTCTAGCTATCTAGCTAAAATCCTTGATGAATCTTCTATAAAAACCTGCATGGCCAAGAAAAGATCTAATGTCCTTCACACTCTTGGGTGGTGGTAAATTGGCAATAAGGTCCACCTTAGATCTATCAACCTTTATCCCTTCTTTGGACACAATGTGACCAAGAACTATGCCTTGCTTCACCATGAAGTGGCACTTCTCCCAATTCAGGACCAAGTTCTTTTCTATGCATCTTTTAAGAACCAAAGAGATGATGCAAGCAATGAGAAAAGGTAGAGCCGTGAATAGAGAAATCTTCCATAAACACCTCTAGGAAGTGTTCTACCATATCAGAAAAGATACTCATCATGCACCTTTGGAATGCAGCAGGGGCATTACAAAGCCCAAAAGGCATACGCCGGTAAGCAAAGGTTCCATAAGGGCATGTGAAAGTGGTTTTGTGTTGGTCCTCTAGAGCAATAGGGATTTGGTTATAACCTGCATAACCATCAAGAAAACAATAATATTCATGACCAGCTAGTCTCTCTAACATCTGATCAATAAAAGGCAAGGGGAAGTGGTCCTTCCAAGTTGCCGCATTCAATTTCCTGTAGTCAATGCACACTCTCCATCCCGTTTGGATACGGGTTGGAATCAATTCATTATTGGCATTCTCAACTACAGTAACTCCTCCTTTCTTAGGCACAACCTGCACAGGACTCACCCATTGGCTATCAGAAATAGGATAAATGATGCCATGATCCAAGCATTTTAGGATCTCTTTCTTGATTGCCTCTTTCATCACAGGATTAGCCCTCTTTTGGGGTTCCCTAGAAGGTGTGGAACTCTCCATCAGATGTATATGATGTTGAACAATGGAGAGGCTAATACCTTTGATGTCAGACATGGTCCAACCTATGGCTTCCTTATGATCCTTTAGAAGCTTAATCAACTCTTCTTCCTGAATAGAAGTCAAATCAGAAGCAATAATAACAGGAAGGGTATGATCATGTCCTAGGAAGGCATACTTAAGGTTGGAGGGCAATGCCTTCAACTCTAATGTGGGGGGCTCAATAATAGAGGGTTTGGGAATGGAAGTGGATAGGGGTCCAAGGGGCTCCAAAGGTGGTTGGATGCTCCAGAGCTCAGATAAGGGAGTATCATCAACACCCTCCAATTCCTGCATACATTCTTGAAATCCCGAATCAAAATCAATTTCAAAGAATGTATCAATATCATCGGGAAATCCTTTAAGCATATGCACCTCTTCATCCATGTCAGGCTGCTTGCCCAACCTAAACACATTGAAGTCAACAGAAGTATTGCCAAAAGATAATTTCATGAGACCATTCCTGCAATTGATTAAAGCATTACTGGTAGCTAGGAATGGTCTACCCAATATGATTGGGATTTGGTCCTTGAAGTTGGCAGTGGGTTGGGTATCTAAAACAATAAAATCCACAGGAAAAATAAATTCCCCAACCTTCAACAGGACATCCTCAATCATTCCCTTAAAAACTTTAACCGACCAATCTGCAAGTTGAAGAGTAATTTTGGTCGGTTTCAGTTCTCCCAATCCCAGTTGTTGGTAGACATGAAAGGGTAAGAGGTTCACACTTGCACCAAAGTCCAATAAGGCATGATCAATAGTGGTATAGCCTATAGTGCAAGAGATGGTGGGGCTTCCAGGATCCTTGTGCTTGGCTGCTACTGGCTGTGAGATTAGAGAACTAATGTTAGCAGCCAAGAATGCCTTTTTGGGCACATTGGTGGTCCACTTTTGGGTGCATAAGTCTTTGAGGACTTTAGCATAAGCGGGGATCTGGGCAATAGCATCCAACAAGGGGATATGCACCTGAACCTGTTTGAACACATCCAATATCTTCTCCACAGAAGGAGACTTCTTGCTAACCAACCTATTTGGGAAAGGGGCAAGTGGGGTATAAATTCTTTCAAGGTTGGTCTTTTTAACTTCCTCAACAGAATCCTCTTTGGTTTCCTCAACCAAATCATCTGGTATATCTTTAGGTTCATCAGACGAACCTAGAACAGTAGGCACTTCAATGGCCTCTTCAGAAGGGGGAGAGTCAACAGGAGTATGAGATGGTAAAGACTGAGGTGCACTAGCCTGTTGATACTCACGGCCACTCCTTAAAGCATAAACAGCATTTACCTGTCTGGAGGGCCCTTGGTGCTGTTGGCCTTGTGCAACATTGGTTGGAGGAGCTTGGGTACCTTGCTGAATATGAACCTGATGCCTAGGATTTGGCTTAGGTTGGCTAGGTAACTTCCCTGTTTCCCTCTCATGCAGGATTGTGATAAGCTGGGTGAGTTGTTTCTCCATGTTATTGTGGCTTGTCATGAGAAGAGCTATCTTGTTGTCCATCTCATTCAGTCTTGTTGCCTCTCCTGTATTGGTAAACCCTGGGGGTTGCTGATAAGGTGCAAAGAGAGGAGGCCTAGCAGAATTAATAGAAGGTCCTGGATGAAGACGAGGGGGAAAAGGGTTAGGAGACAACTCTTGGTTTTGTGATGCAAAGTTGGGCCTTTGGACACCAACCTGGCCTTGATGGTTAAATTTGGATGGGCCTGCTTGGTTCCCTTGATCCCATGAGAAATTGGGGTGATTTCTCCATCCTGGATTGTAAGTATTGCTATATGGGTTATTTTGGTAGAGAGCACTTACATTCTCAGTGCTGGAATTGCCCACCAAGGTGTTGGGGCATTCCTCAGAAAGGTGTACAGGGGTTTGGCATCAACTGTATACCGACACATGGTTGACCTGGTTGACCGGATTAACTGGTATAGACTCTTTAAGAACTATGGACTCCAACCGTTTTATACGGCTGTCAAGTTTGGCCTCCTTGGCTGGCATAACCTCAATGAGATACCCCTTAGTGGTCCTTTCAGCCTCTTGGGAAGATTCCCACTCCCTAGTCTTATCAGCCAAGTTGGTTAAGAATGTCCATGCATCATTCTCCTCAGAAAAAGAAGTAAAGCCTGCTGGACACATAGACTCTACAAGTTGCTTGGTCTGATAATCAATACCCTCATAAATAATTTGGCATAGCTGCCACAAGTCAAAACCATGGTGAGGGCATTCTAAGAGGTCTTTGAATCTTTCCATGAATTTAGAAAAGGACTCATGTGGTTTCTGCCTGAACTGGAGGATGTCACTTTTAAGCTTATTGGTCTTGTGAAGAGGGAAGAATTTTCTCAAAAAGACAATGGTGAACTCATCCCATGTATTAATGGAGTTTGTTGGCAGTCCATAGAGCCACTTCTTGGCCTGGTTTTTCAGGGCAAAGGGTATAAACCTAAGCCTAACTACATCATCAGTCAAATTCTGGACCTTAATTAGAACACATACCTCCTCAAATTCCCTAAGGAAAATATATGCATCCTCATTAGCCATCCCATGGAAATGGGGTAGCATGCTGATGAAGTTGGTCTTGAGTTCATAGTTATTCCCTGTAACAACAGGCAGACTAATGCATGAGGGTTGTGCAGCCTTGGTGGAGTAAAACCTATCCTTAAGAGTCTTGGGTTGTTGGTCTCCCATGGTCAAAGATGGTAGAGAAGGTGGTCTTCTAATAAGACGATTACTTGAATCACGAGTCCACACCTTAGCCACCTAAACAAATATGAGGTCTCCTTTGAAAAATTAAAGAAGAAAAAAAAAATAAAAGTCTTAAGGAAAAAAGAAATACTAAAAATAAGAGGGAACCCAAGGTAGATAGTGCATCTCTATCCCTCAAAAAGCGAAACAATGGTTCAAAAGCTGTAAGGATGCCATATGGTTGACAGCAAGGGAACCCGTATAGTCTTCTATAGCCACCTACGTGCAACTCCAATATGGATTCTGATGTAGAATGGAGGTCTACTATACGTTTATGTTTCCAACACTCTCACAATGTCGCTTTCCTGTTATCAAGAGTGGTCACCTCCAAAGATAAGTCACATGTCAATCCACCCAACCAAGTCAAGATGTAGCGTCATAGGTAACTTAATCCTATGAGGGACACCAAAAGATGGAGGGTTGAAGCATATGAAGGACTTTAGATTGGGCGCACACTATTTGAAATAGAAGAGAAACAAGAAGAGGTTTTCAAAAACTGATATTTTTTTAAAAAAAAAAAAAAAGAAAAAATAATAAACTAAAACACTTCGAACTACTTAAAAATCAGATAAATAAAATGGACAATAATCTCCTCGACAACGGCGCCAAAAACTTGTTTGAGTTAAAATAAAACCCAAGCGTACGGGTCAATCGTAGCTACGGGTCGAACGCGAGGAGATATACGCCACTCTATTTAACTAACTTAAAAGTAATGCAAAGTGAACCAAATTAAAGTGTTAAATTAAACTAATTAAACTAACGAAAATCAATGCATCCTAACTCATAAGCATCTAACAAAATTAAGGGATTAAATCGGCGTCCCAACACTTGAGCATCTAACCTATCAAACTAAAGCGAATTGAAAGGAATAAAAATGCAGCCACACATACTAACCACATAAAAAGAAATAAGGGAATAAAAATGCATCCATAAACCACAACCATATAAAATTAAAATAAAAGAAATAGAGGGGGAAGAAGAAGAAGATAGAGAGAGATAGAGGAGATGGAGAATGAGATTGAGAGTTTAGATAGTAAAACCTGGATGTGCTTGCATGAATGTAATTGAAAAGCTTGAATACTTGCATAAACTTACCATGGCCTCCTCTTCTAAATCTTCAAGTCTTGTCATCAACTTAAGAACTTAGACTAGAAGGCTTAAAACCTAAACTAGAATTAAGAAATTACAACCCAATTGTAGACTTAAATTGAAATCAAAGCATAAACTAAACCTATTATAACCATTAACTAAAAATCATAAAAGCAAACTAGAACTTAGAAAAGCCAAAAAGCACAAATTAGAAGGAGAAGAAGAGAAGAAATTTCACTAAGTGAATGAGCAATTTTTTACAAGAGAGGTAGGGGGTATTTATAGGGGGAAGAGAAGAGAAGAGAAGAGAGAAGAGGGAAGTGTAGGAGAAATATTCCCTAAGAAAGACAATATTCTCTTCTCCTTCCTCTTTTACAATGCCTTGAATCCCAAGAAGAAAAGAAAAAATAGAAAGAGGGAGAGAATAGAATATTGGTTACATAGACTTCCTATTTCTAGAAAAGTAAATTTCTAATTCTGACTTGTGCTTCCTTTTCTTTGTAGATATCTTCTCCAAGCAATAAAATCAAAGCATCTTTGATTTTTCAACCTTCCATAGATGAGAAAATATCTTTTAAAATAAATCTGTCCTAAGTGAAGTTCCAGGAGTGCCCTTGAAAAGTTGGAGGGGAGAGAGAGAGAGTGATGACTAGGATTCCACTCATAATTAATGAAATGCCAAATCTGTCCTTCAAAAAACGTGGAGCATGGGGTGGTTATATAGGCCTCACCATTGTGTTCCTTGCGAAAAATCACCCAAAATAGACCCAAATTTCGTCCAATCTGGAGTTCGGGAGCCCAAGATATCTTAAGTTGAAGTTGGACTGTCCAGAGCCCTCCAAATGGAATCTCTCTGCTATTAGAAAAACTTCTCAGAATTGCGCTATAGCCCCTTGAATCCGAACTTCCGCTTTACTTTGTCCCCGGCCGACTGTCAATAATTATAAAAAAAAACCCCTGCAGACCATTTTCATGCGTCGTTACGGAAAGGGCCGTAACTTCTTCGTTTCAACTCGGAATCAAGTGTCGTTTGAACCGTTGCGAAGCTGACTCGATGGGCTACGCATTCATACTATTAACATCTCTAAAGAGCTTAAAAGCATTTTCTTAGCATCATCTCCTCCATTTTCACAAGAATTCACCTAAAACCTGAAAAGTACAAGAAAGCACCGAGTAACTCTGTCCAATGTGGTAAAATGTATGCTTTATGCCCTAAGATTTCACACATAAATGTGCTCATCAATCTTCTTACTAGGAAACAATTTGTTAGTGCTGATGTCACCTTCTTTGAAGGTACATCCTATTTTTCGGATCAGCCTACCATGTCTAGTGACCCATTAACTGTGTCTGACCTTCCTCCTATTCCCGCCATTGTTCCTTTGTCTTCTCCACTGCAGGTGTACCGGCGCAAGAGGCACTTTGGGCAGCTCCATTCAGATCAGCCTTGCCCGTCTACATCGCTTCTTGTACCTTCTTCAACTTCTGGTGGAGATCTAACCTTACCTACTTCTCCTGCCCTTCCAGTTAATCCAGATCCTAATGACTTACCAATTGCCACTCGGAAAGGTAAGCATTCATGTACTCAAAAGTCTTTAGTTGCCTATCCAATTGAGAAATTTGTCTCCTTGTCCCATCTTCCATCTTGTCCTTATAGCCTTGCTACTTCCTTATCTTCTTATACTGTGCCTCGCACTCACGCTGAGGCTCTACTATCCCTGCTTGGAAGAATGCCATGGATGTGGAAATGGATGCCTTGTTGACTCGACATACATGGGAGTTGGTGGATATACCTCCTGGTAAAGATTTGGTTAAGTGTTGGTGGGTGTACACTATTAAGTATCATTTTGATGGGTCTGTTGAGCGGCTTAAAGCCCGTTTGGTTGCTAAGGGGTCCACCCAGACCTATGGTGTTGACTACTTTAAGACCTTCTCTCCTGTGGCTAGACTAAACTTTATTCGTCTTATTATATCACTTGTTGTGAATTTTGATTGGCCTTTAGACCAGTTGGACATAAAAAATGCTTTTCTTTATGGTGATCTACTTGAAGAGGTCTATATGGAGCAACCTCCAAGGTATGTTGCTCAGGGGGAGGATAGTAGACGTGTGTGCAAGTCACACAAGGCTATTTATGGGCTGAAACAGTCCCCCCGAGTATGGTTTGAGAAGTTCAGTTCTGTTGTGACTAATTGTGGTTTTACTCGATGCTTCTCAAACCATTATGTGTTTGTTCGTCGCCAAGGAGGGAAGTTGGTGGTTCTGGTAGTTTATGTTGATGATATCATTGTGTCAGGAAATGATGACAGTGGGATCAAGGAGGTGAAAAGTTACTTACAACAACACTTTCAAACTAAAGATTTGGGTCAGCTTCACTACTTCCTTAGGATTGAGGTTATCCGAAGTAAAAAGGGAATCAGCCTGTCCCAAAGGAAATATGTTTTAGATCTCCTGATCGAAACTGGTATGCTTGCTGCAAAGCCAGTGGGCATTCCTATGGATCCTAATCACAAGTTTGGTTCTGATGATGGTGAGGGTCTTAAGGATGTGGCTTACTGAAGTCTGATTGGGAAGTTGCTATATTTGACAGTCACTAGGCCAGATATATCCTATTCGGTTTGGGTTCTCAGCCAGTTTATGCAATCCCCATGTAAATCTCATTGGGATGCAGCAGCTCGGGTTCTTCGGTACTTAAAGGGAGCCCCTGGGAACAGATTGATTTATCGGCCAAACAGACATATGGAGCTTGTTTCCTATTCTAATGCAGATTGGGCAGGTTCAGCTAGTGACTCGGTCTACTACAGGGTATTGTACATGTAGAAAACCTAGGACCTGTAACCAGTAACTTGAGAGAGAAGAGAAGATGGAAGAAGAATTGATTGTAATGCTTGAGTTATTTAATTGATAGGTAAGCCCCTCTATTTATAATAGAGGGGAAATTACAAAGTGACTAAACTATGCGATGTGGGACTAAAACCCACATAACCGACATAAACTTAATGATATAAGAAGAATAAAATTACCCCAGAAAGACCAGAATACCCCCATGGTATTCTGGATTACATATTCCAACACTCCCCCTCAAGCTGGATTATACAAATAAGAGAAGAAGGAAAATCCAGCTTGAACTAAATAAAAAAGAACTCCATAATAATGCTAATACTCCCCCTCAAGTTGGTGCATACAAGGTACTAATACCCAACTTGAACAAAATGGAAAAAAATTAAGTTGCAGCAGAATCCAACTTGACATATGAATGCATCTCCCAAATAAACCTTCAAGAACTTGAAAAAATAGATCTTCAAAACTTGGACAGACATGATCAGCAAACCGGGACTGGAATGTCTTCCAAAAAAGCAACTTTCAACGATCTTCAATAGCTATCCAGTGATGAATCTCAGATTGTCATAGTGACATAGAATCTTGAAGTAAAATAACTAGAGCAGCAAGTAGCGAAAACAAACTGAATCAGGCAGCGGAAAAAAACTATATCAACCCAATTGAAAGTCCTCAAATAGGCAACAACCAAATATCTTCAATACTCATCAATACTTCAATCTCCCCCTTACGGCAAACTCAACCCAATAACAAAGGATACCCAATGGCAATGGTGGAGAAAACTGATCTTCTATGTTTTGCACCAATGTTCTTGCAAGTTCTGCGTTCTGCAATGTCTGCAGGTGTATTGTACATAATCCCCCCTTCACGTGTAGTACACGTGGACATAACAGAGATAATGTAAGAGATAGGGCAAAAACATAATATTCCAGAATTTTCCAAGAGGTGCTAAGGGTAATTAAAAAGGAAGGAATGGCAAAATTGTAATTTACCAGAAGTTTCCAAAGGTGTTATGGGTAAATACCAAAGGGATGGGATATGAAGGGAATTAGAATTATTGAAAGGGAACGGTGTTGGAAAAAAAGGATGGCATGATTGTAATTTGGTGAAAATCCACTTTTAAATGCAATCCAAGCCAAAGGGCAGACTGGTAATAGACCAGAATTTTCAAGGGTCAATTGGGTAGTCAAATAGGGAAATGGCAGAAGTGCAAATAACACAAAGTTGAAAAAGGGATGGCATTTTGGTAAATATGGTGAACAGTAGGATTTCTTTGAAAGAAACAAAGAGGGCTGTAGGGAAAGGAGTAAATAAGTTCAAAAGGTAAGGGCAAAGCTGGAATTTGGTTGTAATCTACTTTTAAACACCATCCAAGCCAAAGGGTAAACTTGGAAGGGAAATAACTAAAAAGTATGTTGGAATTAGGGATAAAAGGAGGGGCATTTATGGAAAATGTGTAAATAAAATAAAGAAAAAGGAATCGTGAGAAAAGGGGAAAGAAAGTACCGTCTCCTACCTCTAGCACACAAACCAGAGGCGGAAAACCATATTTGATTTTCAAGGGAGTAACTCACTCGATTGGCTTCTATTTACCTTGAGATTTCAATCGATGAAACATAATCCAGGACCCATCTGATTCCCAGTAATATCAGACCTAAACAGCCAATATATTCCAAGAAGGATTGGCTGAAAGTCTGAAACAGATCTGGCGGAAAGCTTAGATTCAGATTTGATTTCTGAATTGACTATGGAAAGGAGGAGGCGGAACAAAAAATGCATCGTCAACTTCTCTTCAACCAATTCCAAGAACCAGCCACAAGAGAAAAACAAGAACCAGGGATCGATTCAAATAGGCAGCAAGCAACAGAAGAACTGCAGCAAACCAGAATTTGATTCCACAAGGAAACCTTCGATAGCAATCGAGGTAAACGGCAGCAGTGACAGTCGATGAATCGATCCAAATAAAATTTCCCACAGCAAGAATCAATACCACCAAGAAGAGACTTGATCGATCTTCAAAAAAAAGAAGAACTAGTGTGCAAAATCTCCGATCTACAATCACCCAGATGCTGGACAGAACTGATTCAAAAAACTGGGCAGAATCGATGCAATAACCTTCAATCTCCAGATGAAAGGATAAACAACAGCAATCGATTTCTGCAATAACCAAAAATCAGCAGCAGGATTTTTCAACTAGAAATCCATATCAGTAGCAGCCATCGACTCCATTGAACAATTCTTCGAACCAGGAAAGGCCAACAAACAACGGTGGAAGAAAAAAATAGAAATCGACGAGATGCAGGCACCATCGATTTCAGCTTTCTTCGATAAATGAATAAACAAGGATGAAACGAGCAGGAAACCTTAGTTCTTCTTTTCTTTCTATGAACTAGGGTTTCTCCATAAATCGGAGAACCTTGAAACGACTCTCAAAATTGCAAATCTTAGAGAGAATCAGTCACTGATTACAACAGCTTTGATACCATATAGAAAACCTAGGACTTGTAACCAATAACTTGAAAGAGAAGAGAAGATGGAAGAAGAATTGATTGTAATGCTTGAGTTATTTAATTGATAGGTAAGCCCCCGGGAAATTACAAAGTGACTAAACTAGGCAATGTAGGACTAAAACCCACATAGCCGACATAAACTTAATAATATAAGAAGAATAAAATTACCCCAGAAAGACCGGGTGGTGGTATTCTGGATTACATATTCCAACAGTACCTTTGTTGGAGGAAACCTAGTTACGTGGCGAAGCAAGAAACAGACCACTATTGCCAGGTCCAGTGCTGAAGCGAAGTATAGAGCCATGGCTCATACTACTGCAGAGTTGATGTGGATTAGGTCTCTCCTTCTTGAGATGGGGTTTCCTGTTCCGACCATGGTACAAAATTTCACGATATATCACCGAAATTTCAGTAAATTTCGGTAATTTCGACACTACCGAGACAATATGGGCTTCCGAAATGAAAAAAGTTCAAATTTCGGCGAAATTTTGGTATATTTCGGTATATTTCGTAGAAATACTGTGTATTGAGCATTATATTTCGGTACATTTAGGTATATTTCGGTAAACTTCGTAGAAATACTTTGTGTATTGAGTATTGAACTATTGACTATTATGAAGTTTATGAGTTATGACTTATGCACTTATGACTTTATGAGTTTAAACTTTAAAGTTTAAACTAAAGGCTACATTTGACTTTATTTTTGTTTCATTACTTTGTTTAAATTTCTTATTATGTCTTTTAGTACTTAAACAATATGTATTTAACTATTTTATACAACAGGGTCCGACCGTATACAGTCAATCAAGGGTGCAAACCCAAAACACCACTTTGAGTTCATTTTTTTTGCAGTATGAAGGTTTAAATGTGTTTATTTAGCTTAATAAGGGTGTCCATGAAGTATCAGGCCTAGATATGGCCAAATACCCACCGAGATGGACTTCCGAAATATTGCAGAAAAAATGCAATATTTCGGCGAAATTTCGCCAAATTTCGGATATCTCGGTAGGCCCGAGATACCGATATATCGCGAGATATAGTACTATGGTTCCAACCCCTATGAAGATGTTTTGTGACAACCAGGCAGCCATCTATATTGCTAATAATCCGGTATTTCATGAGAGGACTAAGCATATGGGTGGATTGTCACTTTGTTCAGAACGCCATCTTGAAGAAGTTTGTTGAGACTCCTTTTGTCTCCTCATCTGATCAGGTTGCTGATGGGTTCACCAAGTCCTTGTTTGCTCCTGGTTTCGGTCGTGTTGTAGCAAGCTGAGCATGGGTGATATATATGCTCCAGCTTGAGGGGGAGTGTTGAGATTTGTTATTATAGGGGCAAAACAGTCTTTATTTTTATGTTTATTTCTTGTCCTTAGTAGGGTCAATTATGTAAGGGCATACTTGTCCTTTTATGTTTTTACATTCTATTACTTTTATATAAGGGAGCAGACCTGCGGCAGATTCTTCAATTCTGTCCGCAGGTTCTCTCCTCCTTTGAGACTTGCGGAAACCTCTCTCTCTTCTCCTCTTCTTCTTCTCCTTGTCTCCATACTTTGGTCTGGTTATTAATCTCTGGTTTACTAATATGTCTAATCAAGTATGAAAATCTTTCAGGCCACTCGGACTGTTATCGTAGCCAATCTATGACTGTAGTTGAATGATCTTCCACAATGAGGTCTTGGGAATCCTCAGAGAAAGTCACCCTCCCATACAAGGGCTAGGAAACTCATTGTTAAATTTCAAACCCAAGTGCAATCTTGTTAGAAATCAGGGGTGTGATTGCATTGGTTTCATCTTCTCCTTTTCTTCTTTCTTTGTAATCCTTCATGTTTTTGCTGATTTTTTTTTAATCTAAAAGAGCTTGATACCATGACTGACATAGTCAAACTCTAGTTCCTTCTGGGGAAAAAAAAACTCCCAACATCCTACTTCAATTGAATGTACCTTGGTTTAACTCTGCATCATAACATGGCTATTCTACATCACGCCCAAGAATGTACCTTGGTTTAACTCTGCATGAGGATCGATCGATCGAAAACATATGATTTAAAAGTAAAGGAAAACTGAAGCTAAAGTGCTAAACAAACCCCAACTCTAGAAACTCTTAGTTCTGGGGCTGGGATTTAGACTGATTTTATCCTCTCTATTTCACTGCCGGGTGTCATGCAATTTTACTGATTGCCTCGGCCATCCGTTGTTCTGTTGATCTATTTTCTTTCAAGGTGTTATTATTTTTTTGGGCTGATGTTCTCTGTACTGCAGTGCAGCCTGCGCCCAGACACATGGGCCTGCCATTCAGGGGGGCAGGGTGGTCATTTCGCCCACCCCCATGTGTCTGGGTGCAGCCTGAACCCCCGACACAGAATATTTGGCCTAATTTTTTTTAGAGATTGCATGTGGATTTTGTCCTCTTACTTTCAATGTGAATGCTCTAAGCTTCTGGTCATTTACTATGATACCCTTTCGAGGATTGGACCTTTTTGCTAACCAACTATAGTAGGATACATGAAAGAGACATCTATTTACATTTTTTAAACCAAATGAACAGGAACTTCAGTCAAATGCACCGCTTTTGTACTTTTGGTATGCTGAAGTGGAGCTTGCCAATTGTCCGGGAAGTAGTTTGGAATCATCCTCACCACGTGCAGTACACATTCTATCGTGCTTAGGAAGCGGTGTGAAATATAGTCCATTTAAAGATCAAACATCAAGTCTACAACTGCTTAGAGCTCAGCAAGGATTTAAAGAACGAATTAGAGCACTACGGTCAGAATGGGCGCGAGGGGATATAAAAGATCATGCAGTTGCCCTAATCTGTTCTGCTGCTTTATTTGATGATTTGACTTCAGGATGGGCTGCCGGGATTAAAGTTCTAGAAGAGGCATTTTCTATGGTGCTTCCAGGTCATCTGACATCCTTTTTTTCCCCACTTTTTTAATCTCTCCCTTTGGATCTCCCTTCATCCCTCTATCTGTGTATATAATTAATTTACATTGTTATTTTTTTCCTTCTTTTATTTCTTCCTAATGAATAAATTATAAATAATTTATTGGGAAAATTGATACCAGATTTGTTGGGTGTTAACTGTTACCTTAAAACACTAGACCTGTGACATTGTGCATATCGAATGTGTTCTAACTTCTAATGTACTTCTCTGTCTTCCCAGTACCCAATACCTTGCTTGGCTAAATTTTATGCTATGGATTTTGCTGATCGTGTTGTGTTTTTGAATTATTTTTTATTGGGTCTGCATGAATAAATTATCTCACAGCAATATGGATAGAAACACAGTGATTAGAGTAAGGATAAGCAGAACCTTTTATGACATTTCTTTTCCCTCATGATTCCTTCAATAAATTGAATTACGAATTTGTTATGAAAAGATCTTAGTGAAAAACAAACTGAATACTAGTAACTAGTAAATAGTAATTGAATCCTTTGTTTTGTGAAGTTGCCTTCCCCAACTTTCATTTATGCGCCCAAACTTCTTGAAACCAGTAATTATGTTTCAGAAACCCAATCTTCCCAGGGGGAAAAAAAGAAGAAAAGAACCAAAGTTATTAAACTTGGAATCAGGATCAGGATTGGCTCCAGCAGATTCTGATCACAGTCCATTCCGAATCAGCTGGAATCAATCGGGAATGGGAAGAATTGGGATCGGCCTCGTCTGATTCCGATCCGAACTGGCCTATTCAGCCGATTTGATTCCGTTTTTTTTTAAACCATGAATAGAACATCAAGTAAAGTGAACATTTTTTTCAAGCAAGCAGTAGAACTGATGTAGATCCTGGCCAGAATAAGAGACAAAGGACCAGGCCCCTCTTTGGGCCAATGGACCAGCTCGAGCCAGCCCAGCAGGGCCAACTCGAGCCCAGAAGGGGCCTGAGATGCCTCACGATTTTATTAAAGATCCCCCTTGACTAGTCAAAGACGCTCCCCGATTTTGCTAGGATCCCCCTTTGACCAGTCAACTGAATTTTGGTGCACTTTAGTAGTTTCTATATTTATTAGTTTCTAATTTGTGGCTGAATTATAAAGCCAAGTAGATTTAGTTACATTCTCTTAGGATTTAGAAGTTTCTATTTTAGCATTAGCTTTTATTTTTAGAAGTTTATTGTAAGCTTGCCTATTAAAGGGCCTCAGATCTTAATGGAAAATACAGAATTTAGAGAAAAGAATATTTTGGCCACTTAGGCATCGAGTATGGGAGCTTCTCCTTTGCTGCAACAGCTGAGAGCCTGAGATAGCTGTGGGTAAGAGACCCAGGGTGAGAGGCCCATTCCCCTACTTCTATCTCCCCTTCTTCTCCTATCCTACTCAATCTCCATTTCTGCTTCTATGTGTGTTTGCAACCAATTTATTAAGAATTCAACCTGAAGATCAGAACTCACTTCCAATAAATTCCAAGACTGCTACTGCTGCAAACCAATTGATTGAAGATTCCTGTTACTCCTTCAAGCTACCTTGTTCAAGTGTATCGTCTGCTGATCCAAGTGCTTGCTGCTGCTGTTGGTGATCCATATTCAAGGCTGAAGACTTCTTTTATTCACTGAGATTGTTGCTGCTGCTGATTGCTCTTTGACTGAAGCTGCTACTGTGTTGCTTCTCCCAATCGAGTGCAGGCTGTTGTACCCCTGTGCTTGGAGACTGTCTGCAACTTCTGAGTGTGACATCTCCATATCCCTCCACTAAACCCTGCTGGGTTTTTGAACATCATACCATACCTCCATCCACTCCACTCGATCCCACTTTTCACTCCATTCCACTGGTTGGATCTGGCCTGCACCTTAACCTTCTATTTTGATACTCTCTAGATCTCCCAATCACACCATCAGAATTGGCTGGGATTTTCTGCAGAGTTCCTCCCTTATACAAGCACAACTTGACCCGATTTTGGCTCTCTTCTACTGGCTGGTTTGACTTCTATAGATAAGTTCCTTTTACTTTCTAATTTGGTGCCCTTCTGGTAACTTGTTATCTAGCCACCCCAATCCTGTTTGGAGGGCTTGCTGGTTATCCTAAGACTCACACTCGACTTTGATATTAGCCCCATTGAGTGGCTGGATTTGGATATTTAACCTAGGCCTTATTTCTGAATTTCGGCCTTTGTGTCACCCTGCTGTGGAGGGTTGTTTTAAGTTGACTGCTGAGTATTCCGGGGTTATTTGGGACTAAATCTAACCAAATTAGTTCTACATTAAGAACACTTTCTACTTGATTAATTGGATGAAATCTTTCAACTCCTCTGTCCCCTTGATCGGGATTAGAACAACTAATATGCTTATATGCCTTTAGTGGTGAGGTTTTATTGTGAAAATTGATTCATTGCCTTTGAAAGTCTACCTTGATGATCTTCCAAGATTCTCATAAAACATGATGAAAATTAAAGCTTGACTCTGAGCGTCATTTTCTTTTATTTATTCTGTTCTCTCCTGAGGCTATGCAGAGATAACAGGTTACCTGGTGTCCCTGTAATTTATTTTATTTAGTTTGTCTTTGTTTCTGTATGTTTATATCCCCCATATTACCTAGATTCTTTTGTCTATATCCTTGTTCTTGAAAATTTTTTGTTAAAGAACATTATAACCGATTAAAATACAATCTTAAGTATGCACATGTGTGTGTTGTTTGTGCATGCACATGTGCATATGGTCTACTTTCTAGGTTTCCTTGCCAGGGTGATGATTCTGTCTACAAAGATTGTTACCATGCTGATGATATAACCTAATAGATTTTAGGATAAGATTTAGATGAAGTGCTCTCTCTCCTTCTTTGCTTAGAGTGCAGAATGACTATTATAGTTTTGAATTCATCATTACGGTGTGCCTTTCTCCTGGTAAATTGATCGTAATAACATTTGTCAGAGTAATTAACATTAGTTCCTATTAATTGTTTATAATATCTGTTTTAGGTATTCATCTCTCCTTTTTTCTACAGTCTCAATTAATAAATATGTTTTTACCGTGTCCAACTAGAGTTATTCTTTTAGGAATTCTAAAGCAGAACTTCTCTGTTTCTCAAGTGAATTATACTAAAAAAAAAACACGTGCTTCTTGGGTTTCTGCTGACTAAATTTTGTTCTTAATATCAGAAAGAAGAAACCAGAGTTCCCAACTTGAATCTTTGTTCAACTATTACATCAGGATGCTTCAGAAACATCATAAGCAATTGAAATTCTCAACAATAACGGAGTCCATTCTACAAGGCTTGCAAATTTATCCATATAATCCAAAGCTTTTTACCGCTTTCATGGAAATCAGCTATCTATATACAGTACCCAATAAACTCCGATGGATATTTGATGACTTTTGTCACAAGTAAGCTCTTTATTCCTGTACTTCTTGTATGGATTTAAAACATAATTCTATTAGAAGATTTTCCATGATATCTGCTTGCCTTCCGGATATTAATATCAATCGATTTTTCTTTTCACCGTTTTGTTTATCATATATATATAGATAGATAGATAGATAGATAGTAATTATTTGGAGATCTAGAAATGGCAGGATCTTCAGCAATCATGCACTCGAGTACACATGGCAGTAAATGGAACAAAACATGCCTCTGATGGGGGGTGGGTGCTCATCATTTTGAATTCAAAGCTGAAAATTTGTTTGATATTTAATCAGGGGTGTTTTTTTTTGGTATGGGGGGGGGGGGGGGGATAGGTTATATTAGTTCATTCTGTTCTTTTGAGTTTTGAGTTGCAGCTCTTTGGTCCTGTAGAGCTTCCTCTTCTCCCTTCGTCAATAAATTTCTTCTTTGTAGTTATCCCAAAAAGGAAAAGGGTCTAGTTTTTCACTCGGGTTTCTGCTGTTCGGATGGATTACTTGGATATTGTGGTCTGTTACCATGCAGTGACAGCACGCAAGGTAATGGTGTTTAGGGATTGGGGGCAGGGGAAGAGGTTGTGTGGGAAGTTCCTATTGCCCATTAAGTTGTAGATTTGTGTGTGTATGGCATTGTGGTGGTGGACTGGTGGTTGTATGGAGATTTCTTAGCATAGTTATCAAGGCGTTGCCTAGGCGCCCCTTAGGCGTCCAGGCAGTTTTGTTGGGGCCTAGGCGACCTCCGCCTTATTGCAGGGCGCCTTGCACTGGTTTAATTGGTATCGGACCAGGTTCTGGCACTTATTTATGCTAAATATCATTTAATTAAATGTTATATATTTGGTATTTCATTTACTTAAGATATTATTCATAAATAAGCAAATACCCCCCTATTTGAATCCAATAAAAATAGTTAAAAAATCACCCCCCCAGTTCAAGAACAAAAACTAGATTTTCGGCGGTAGGTAAAATTTTCAACTTTCTAATGCTGGGGTTTTTCTCAAATCTAAAAATTCTATAAATCTTAATATGGTAAAACATTGCTAAAAACCAAAAGTACGGTAAAATATAAAATATTTTCATTCAGAGCGATTTTGACAGCATTCGCGCATATCAAATAAGGTTTGAGGAACATAACTTCTTCAATATAAATCAGATTTAAGCAATTTTGGATTTGTTGGAAAGCTGGTTTTGTGCTCTACCTAATACTAAAAGTCTCATGTAAAAATAAAATCATTTGACTAGTGAAACTTCTTAGAGAACAAGAACATTTCTCTAAATCGAGAACAATTTAATTACTAGTAGATAAGATCATATTTTCTAAGAACAGTATAAACCAAATGTGAGACTAGTATAAACATGTTGGTTGAACCGTGGGTCAGAGAGAGGGAATAAAATAATGGAATGACTTGTTCTATTGCTAGGTAAGCCCCTCTATTTATAATAGAGGGGAAATTACAAATAGTCTAAGCTAGGCGATGTGGGACTAAAACCCACATAGCTGACATAAGCTAAGTACACTTAATAACATAAAGATACCCCAAAAGGACCAGAATACCTCCACGGTATTCTGGAGTACATATATTCTAACACTCCCCCTCAAGCTGGATTATACTAATATTAAAGAAAGAAGATCCAGCTTGGACTAAAGGGAAAAAAAATTCCATAACAATGCTAACAGCCTAACACTCCCCCTCAAGTTGGCGCATACAAGGTACTAATGCCTAGCTTGAATAAAATGGGAAAAGATAAGTTGTAGCGAATCCACTTCAAGATGAACGCAGCTCCCAAATAAACCTTCAAGAACTTGTAAAATTAGATCTTCAAAACTTGGGCGACTTGATCTAAACTTTCACCAATCTTCAACAGCTGTCCAGTGATGAATCTCGGATGATAATCTTGAAGATAAGTGACTAGGGTAGCGAGCGAGATGTATCGCAGAGAAAGAGCAAGTAGCGAAAAAACAACCCAATCTGTAGAACCTCATATAGCGTGCAATAACCAAACATCTTCAAAATTTTAAGACCAACCTCCCCCTTGCGGCAAACTCAACCCAATAACAAAGTAGATACCCATTGGCAATGGTGAAACCTTTGACCTTCTATGTTTTGCACCAAGTGTTCCTGCAAGTTCTGCTTTCTACAATGGTTGCAGGTATTCTGTATATAATCCCCCCCTCACGTGTAATACACGTGGACATAACAGGTTTGATGTAAGATATAGGGCAAAACACAATATTCCAGAATTTTCCAAGAGCTGCCAAGGGTAATGGAAAAAGAAGAAATGGCAATGAAGAAAATACCATTAACTTCCAAGGTGGTTATGGGTTATGCCAAAGGTATGGTTTGGGAGGTGGTGAAAAAAAAAGCAGTGGGATAATGAAGTACGGAGTAAGTAATACAACATATAAATCTCCAACCATCTTCAAACGATCAAACAAACACTTTTGATGGAAACTCCTGCAGGGGAGAAACTCCTAACTCCAATATTCAAATCTGACAAGTATACAGATCTAATTTGAAGTAAGGAAAGGCTCCATTCTTCAAGGCTTGATCAATCTTCAAACAAGGAGGAACAAGTGTGCAAAAACCCCAATGTATAAACTCCCACATGCTTAAAAGAACAAACGAAGATATCTGGACAGCAATGGATTGTAGAAGCTTCAACAAAAATTGGATCAGATCTGAATTAGTAACAATTCTAGGATTCAAGCTTTAAGGTGAGCCAGATATGAACCAAAAAAGCTTCACATAACTGAATAGGTTCGTAGTTGCAACCAAGAACCGTGGAACACACTGTTGTAGTCCCAAATAAACTGATCTCCAAGATAGCAGATTCGAGTCTTCAAGAATGAAAGAAATTCGATCACCAGTAGTAGGAAACTCAGTCACAATAATAGGGCAGCAGGATACCACATAAAGGCAGCAGTAACATATCAACCAGTCATGCTTGTAGAAGCCAAACAATAATACCAGCCATGTAGGTAGTAAAGCTGAAACTAACCAGCAAATGTAAGATAAATAACCAGACAGATCCATAGGTAGTTGAAGCAGTCAGCCATATAGGAACAAGTAAAAAAAATAGGTTGATAATTGGAGAAACCGAGCCATAAGAATGAACCTGAATTTTTCCAAAAAGAACTGATGAATGATGCTGAAATAGGGGCTGAATAGTGAATACTCCTCTGATTTTTATAAAACTCTCCTCAAAAAATCAGCAATAGTGGACTGCCCTAATCCTTAGATCAATTATAGTCAGGGTTTTTACAAAACCCTGAAAGGGAAGATCGATTGTAGGGAAGGGGGCTTCAACAAAGTGATGATGACTTGTCAAAGGTGATGTCTTCTGGTAATAGATGCTGACCACCACTGTTGGAATGGATCTCCAGTTCGAATAACCAATCTCTTTGGTAATTGAGACTTGATCTTTACGTGGGAGAAACACCAAAAATTGCAGAAAAATAGAGCAGCAGCTATCATGTGCAATAGACCTTCGTCAAGTCAAGAATAGTTGAAGTAGGATGTCCTTCTTGATGGTAGAAACACCTCCTAAAAAACTCCAATAGCAGCAATCAACCCTAACCCTAAAATCGATATTTGTCAGGGTTTTGAAAAAACCCTGAAAAGAAGGATCGATTGGGGTTAGGGGTCTTCAAACACTTGGAAAGAGGCTAAAACTGAGGTCGAGTGATCCTTGTAGGTGGAGTAAGCATCCCTCCAAAAGGCAGCAAAAACTGAACCCTATAACCCTAATGTCGATTTGAGTCAGGTTTTAACAGGTTACCAAAAATAGCAGGTTGAGAAGGTTTTGCTGTAGATACAAATCCAGCCATCAGATAGTGGCCAAACTGAGGTCGATTAAGGCTGGTAGTAGTAGGAAATTATCCCTGAAAAATTAGCTGCATCTGACAAGGGAAGCCCCAAAATCGATTGGAGTCAGGGTTTTGAAAAAAACCGTGACAAGGTGAGATCGATTTGGGGATTGTGCCTGGAAAACTTAATAAAAGATAGAGAGACAGAAAAAAGGGAAGTTAGGTTTTGGAATAAGGCAGAATAGGGCTGGAAAAGGCTGCATAGGATGCTCCAAAAGTGGAGGATCAGTCTTCATTAGGTGATAGAGATCTGATCTCCAAAAAAGAGGGAAACTCCAAATCGCAAATATGGCTCCAGCAGATTTTTTAAATAAAAAAAGTTGAAAGGAAGGGGGGGGCAGCAACTAAATCATCGATATTCTATGTTTACCTCATTAGTGCTGCCCCTTTACAGGCTGAGAAGAAGAAGAACAGGAGAAGGAGAAAACCGAGAAAGGGAGAAGAAGAGAGAGATCGATGGAGGAGTAGGGAGAAATAGGGTTTTTTTTCTTCTCTCTAACCTAGATCAGACCAGCTCTGATACCATGTTGGTTGAACCGTGGGTCAGAGAGAGGGAATAAAATAATGGAATGACTTGTTGTATTGATAGGTAAGCCCCTCTATTTATAATAGAGGGAAAATTACAAATAGTCTAAGCTAGGCGATGTGGGACTAAAACCCACATAGCCGACATAAGCTAAGTACACTTAATAACGTAAAGATACCCCAAAAGGACCAGAATACCCCCACGGTATTCTAGAGTACATATACTCTAACAAAACCAAATGTATGTTTGATTGTTTCAAACTTCCAATAGCTTGCTTCGGCAGTTCTGTTGTCTTCTAGTTCTATGTTGATTTTTGATGACTTGATGTGGCTTAATATTGATTTTTGATGACTTGAGACGGTTTAATGTTGATTTTTGATGATAAAATGTATATATTGTAGCATACTAAATAATGTTAGAAAAGGGGGGGAAAAAAATAGCACTTGGGGCGCCTTGTCGCCTAAGCGCATAGACACCCCTCCAGCGCCTTGGGTCGCTTTGCTGCCTTGACAACTATGTTTTTTAGTCTCTGAGATTTTAGGTCTGTTGAAATGCTGACACTTGAAGAAAAATGTTGTTGGAGTAGTTGTGGACCTGTGGTTCTTTTATTTAGTTTGGTCTTTTGGTTAGAGGCTTAGAAGATTTTATTTTACATTGTTTAATTCCTATTGAGGCACCTATCAAGTCTGCAATTATGAACCCTACTTGATGCATTCTGTTTAACTCAAATTGTTTCTTCTGATAGCTGCAAAGGTGAGCATCTTTTTTTATTTTATGGATTTCATAGACTTTGGAAGTGGGATGTAGGGGCTTGACTGTTTAGTTCCACTTGAAATTATCTGGCCATGATTTGAACTACAAGTGTGACAGTTCTGTTTCCAACCTGTAGACTCCGAAATTGATGCTGAGCCAGAGGTGCATAATGTGCCACAGAGGATTCTCTTTATCTGTTGATTTTACGGCCTCATCTCAGCATAGGAATTGTACAAAGGAAGATATGGAAACTGGGAAGCATGCCTAGATGGTATACTTGAATTGCCAAGATTGAGATTATTTCAGTCATGATGCTTGGGAGATGTATGGTCCCGAATATGAATTGGTACTTCTGAGAAAGAGGTAGGGGGATGCCTATCCAATGAGGTGGAAGACATTGATGGGCTAACTGTATGAGGTAATCAGAAACATAGGTTTGGTTGTATGGACGGTCATAATTTTTGGCAAAGTTATCATGATGAAATGCTAAAGATTCTCCAAGTGTAGTTTAGCTTGTTATTCCCTGTTATAAACAATTCATAGGGGCACAGAATACACCAAAGTCCCAACATTAGGGAATTAATTAGTGAGAAAGAGGAAGCCATGCTATTAAGGAAAGAGGTTGGCGATGGGCTAGGAGGTGAATGGGTTGATAGCGCATTGTCTACAGTTGGTAATGTAGTTCTAGATAGGGTAAAGCCCTACTAGAAGCCAATTAGACCAGGACCAATAACAAGGAACCAAGGGGCTGTTGGTTCTGCAGTTTCAGTAGGACAGAATTGTAGTTTTAGGTCAAATCTAGGGCTTAGGTTAGGATAATGGAAGGGGGGCTTAGGGGGTATGGCTAGGCAGGTTTATAGGACTCTAATAATGTAGGTATTATAGAGTTTTAAGTGTTTTGAAAATTCTGTAAAACTGGGCAGTAAGTCAGGATAGACTATGGGTTTTGGGGAAATTAATGAAGGATGAGGGGATTAGGGTTTTGATGGACAAATAGGGGCAGCAGCTTGGGTCGATTGTAAGGGATGTTCAGGAGAGGCTGTGGTTTGAATTTAAAGTAATTCTAATGGTTAAATATGGCTGGGCAGCAAGATCTAGGGTTTAATGGAGTTAGGGTTTATGGGATTCAAACCAAAAAATAAAAGGAATCGATTGGGGGGGAAGGATTAGAGGATTAGAAGAAGGAATTGGGTGTCAAACTTACTGGAGATTCCACTGGCGGCAGCTTGAATAGATGTGAAGGATAGAACCACCTTTGAATTGAAGAAGATCCTCCCAGCCGTCACGGCATAAGGAGTCAACCGGATTGCACCAGTCCCTTTCCACCTTGATAGAACCACAAGGATGCACACTCACAAGGAGCAACATTCAACAGAGCAGGGCAGCAGCAATGGCAGCAAAACAAAAGCTTTTTCATTAATCAAATTCGTATTCAATGCTGGCCTCCCTTACAAACTTATATTGAAGACTCAAAAATAGACTTAGACACTAAAAAGGAATGGCCTAACCCTATCCCTAACCTATTAGGTAACTTAAACTGACTAGGAAACTAGAAAACCAAAGGAAATAGACTCAAAACATGGTTGGACTTATAGAGTCCTAATCCAGCCCAACTTATATCACATGACCACTTAAGTTGTCACATGACCACTTAACCAAGTCACATGATCACTTAAATTGAACCAATTGGATGCAACCAATTTGAACCGGTTCAATTAAAAAACATAAAAATAAAGTAAGTATTGGGCTAATCCCGTATGCAACCTATATACCCCTAGTTTAGGCTCATTAAAGTAGCCTATTACATAGAAAACCCTTGGGGTCAAAGGCCCAACATATATATATCCCAACCCTAGACTTATTCCTAATAAAATAAGCCCATTTGGGTGATGAATCTGCATCAGCTGGAGTTTGGACTGTTTGGTTATTATGGAGATTTTTGGAAGGGGCATATTTCTCCAGGGAGGTTTCTGTGGGAGCCGAGATTTCAGGTCATCTGTTTTTGAGCGGATAGAAGGCCATGTAGGGGTGTGGGCTTGGTTCTCTTTATGCCTGGTTGGCATCTGAGGTTTGGTTCGTATCTTTTTATTTATTTATTTTTCTGGTTGAGGGGTGGTTCTTTTTCTTTTCTGATCATTCGCTTCTTCTTTGGAGGTGGGGTGGGGGAGGGTTGAGCCTGTCTACTTGATTTATTTATGTGCCATATAATTCGGCTTTAGTTTGCAAGGATCCATGTAGCCAACCCCATTTAGATGGGATAAGGCTTAGTTTGTTGTTGTATAATTCGGCTTTAGGATTCTAGTTTAGAAACTCAGAACAGCAGAATTCGATGGTAGATTCTTAGGGGTTCAGAACAGAATCAAGTAATGGTCTAATCTAGTGATATCAGAATCAGAATCAGAAAACCAAACCAGAAAACTTAGATTTTGAAGAGTTGCAGTTCAGATAGGAAACTGGAAATTGATTTGATTTGATTTGATTTGAAGGGTTTCGGAACAAGAACTGAAAATGGAATTAGAATTAGTAAACCTGAATAATAAACTGAAATTCATTAGGGAAGAATACATTTCTAATTGACAAGTTTCTAGTCACCTAGGGTTACTAAGTGATAGAAACACAGAAACTAGAGTCGCAGTGAAGAAATAAACAACTAGAGTCAACAAAATTTTAATAACTTGAAAACAGAAACTCAGATGGATGCAAAACTCTAGTCGAAGGTCTGAAATAGGGAGGGGAAACTCCTCAAAGTTTGGTTCAGATCCAATGGTCTTATTTGAAACTATGATAATATCATAGTTGTCAAGGCGGCAAAGCGACCCAAGGCGTTGGAGGGGTGTCTAAGCGCTTAGGTGACAAGGTGCCCGCCTAGGCGTCGCCTAGGCGACCAAGGTGCCCCCAAGTGTTATTTTTTATTTCCCCCTTTTCTAACATTATTTAGTATGCTACAACATATACCTTATATCATCAAAAATCAACAATAAGTCATCAAAAATTAATATTGAACCATATCAAGACAACAGAACTGAAGAAGCAAGCTATTGGAAGTTTGAAACAATCAAACATACATTTGGTTTATACTAGTCTCCCATTTGGTTTGTACTGTTCTTAGAAAATATGATCTTATCTTATCTATAAGTAATTAAATTGTTCTCGATTTAGAGAAATATTCTTGTTTTCTAAGAAGTTTGACTAGTCAGATGATTTTATTTTTACATGAGACTTTTAGTATTAGGTAGAGCACAAAACCAGCTTTCCAACAAATCCAAAATTGCTTAAATCTGATTTATATTGAAGAAGTTATGTTCCAGTCAAACCTTATTTGGTATGTGCGACTGCTATCAAAATCGCTCTGAATGAAAATATTTTTTTAGATATCAAAACAAATGAATATTTTACCACACTTTTGGTTTTTAGCAGTGTTTTTTCATATTAAGATTTATACAATTTTTAGATTTGAGAAAAACTCCAACATTAGAAAGTTGAAAATTTTACCTACCGTCAAAAATCCAGTTTTTGTTCTTGAACTGCAGGTTGACTTTTTATCCTTTTGGAATTTGTCTTTTTAACTATTTTTATTGGATTCAAATAGGGGGTATTTGCTTATTTATAAATGAAATACCAATATATAACATTTACTTAAATGATATTTTGCATAAATAAGGGTCAATACTGGGTTTGATACCAATAAAAACCAGTGCAAGGAGCCTTGCAATAAGGCAGAGGTCGCCTAGGCCCCAACAAAACCGCCTGGACGCCTAAGCAACGCCTAGGCGACGCCTTGACAACTATGGATAATATCCTACTAGGGATGGGATACTAAAATTGGGTTCCAGAACAGAATATTGATCTCAGGTTTTGATAACAGTATCAAGGGAATGGCCAAACATTAACAGAATATCAAGCTGATTAATGTAGTCCTAGATATGTAGGAGACCTACTAGGAGCCAAACAACCAGGACCTGTTAAGTTGCTGGTTCGATGGAGGCAGAATTGAGGTTTTAGGTCAATTTTAGGATTAGGGTTGGGGATGTATCTTATATGGTAAAGCTAGGCAGGTGTAGGTGAGTCTAATGAAATAGGTTTTATAAGTTTTGGATGGTTAGAAGTAGGTTAGATGGATTTGGGCAGCAACTAGGGTTGGTTTTGGGTTTTTGGAAAGTGGAAAGTGATGGAATTAGGGCAAGGGCTTCAGGTCAAGTGCTCTAGGGGTAGAGAGGATCACTCGGACAAGGTACGGATAGGGTTGGTTTTGGGTTTTTGGAAAGTGGAAAGTGGAAAGTGATGGAATTAGGGCAAGGGTTTCAGGTCGAGTTCTCTAGGGGTAGAGAGGATCACTCAGCCAAGGTACGGAGGTCTAATGATGGCTGGATGTGGTTGAACTGTAAGTTAGGGTTTTGGGAATCTAATGGAGATGAGGGGAATTAGGGTTTAGATGATGGGATGGGCCTAAGGTTAGGATCGAGTGGAGGGAATGCTGTGAGGGTACTGTGGTTGAAATTTGAATGAATTTTGATGGTGGAATTGTGTCGGACAGAATTGTGAAGGTTTAGGGTTTAATGGATAGATGGGTTTTAATGGTGAATGACAAGGGAGATCGATGGGGCTGGGTTTAGAGGATTAGAAGAAGAAGGGGAATGGCTAACAATATTAACCACTTACTTGGAGTTGCAGGTCTTCAATGACAGCAGCTTGAAGACAAGTTGCAGGTCCTCCCGATCTACAAGATGCAAGGAGTCAACTGGAGATGCACCAGTCCCTTCACCTTGATATGACTCACAAAGCAACACTCATTAGAGCAAGGCAGCAATCAAGCAAGAGCTATTTTTTAAATTCTGAATTGTGGGGGAGCCTCCCACGATTTGTTTTATTTATAATATGGCCAATGGCCTAATTCCTATTCGGCGTAGGAGTTTGATCACTAGGCTGACTCCTAATACAAAACTCTCCCTCTAAAATTCGTGGAGGTGTGGAGTGTGGACCCTAAAATATGACTTAAGTTACAAAGATTCTATCTTAAGAGAATTTTCTAAAATCACTTAAATTGGATCAGTGGTTCAACCAGTTCAATTTAAAACACTAAAACATGAAAATTAACCAAGTATTTGGCTAATCCCGTATGCAACCTATGTACTCATATTTTAGGCCCATTAAAGTGGTTTATTACATAGAAAACCAATGGGATCAAAGGTCCAACATGTCCATAACTCAACCCTAGACTTATTTCTAGGGAAAGAAGCCCAATTTGGTGATAAATTTGCATCATTGAAACAAAATCAGAAATAAAGAATGAAAGAAACTGGGGAAATGCCCTGTAATTACTCAAACTCCCCTACTCAGAACAACTTCTCTAATTCCACTAGAAATCCAGACTTTCACCTCTCTTTCTCACACAACAAGACCAACTCAGCCTTATCCCAACTATATGAGGTCGGCTACATGGATCCTTGCAAAGACAAAATATTAATGATAATAGTAAACAGAAAAGAACACAACAACATCGACGAAAACAAAAACAACAGCCTTATCCCAAGTTCCCAACTACATTGGGCTGGCTACATGGATCCTAGACCTCCAATCAGTTCTACTCGAGATTATACTTGAAACAAGACCTAAGATATGCATATCTTTCTTCACCACTTTTCTTAGGATCATTTTAGGCCTGCCCCTAGCTCTTTTAGTACATTCAATCTGAATCAAGTCACTCCTCTGGGCTGAAGCATCGCAAGGCCTCCATCGAACATGGCCATGCCACCTCAAACGACTTTCTCCTAGCTTATCTTGAATCGGAGCTACTCCCTAATCAGCTCTAATATGGTCATTCCTTATTTTATCCTTCCTAGTTCTGCCACACATCCATCTCAACATCCTCATCTCTGCTACACTTAGCTTGTCTTATAAAATTTTACTCATGCTTTAAAGGGATCCGTCTATCACAGCCGCACTCCGGATGCACCTCTCTTTCTCCCATAACACTTAAAATTCTTAAAGTTGCACTCAGACCTTCTCCCCCTCCCCTCCCCCCCTTCTCCCACATCACCCCTGCATCTCTCCCCCAACCTCTGCATAATGCAGGGATAGGTTGATGAAGACCTATCCTACAGGAAGGATCGATATATTGACAAAACAAGAGGTCTAAATAGTAGTTCCAGCAACACTAAAGAGGCCTAAATCTCAGAATTAGTAACTCAACACTTAGATGGGGAAGAACTTCTAGTTGAGAGCAGAACTCCTTGGTAGGAATAACTCCACAAAATATCAGCCTATTCTGATGACCAGATGAAGAATAATGACTCTTGCACAGAATTAGAAACTAAGGGAAGAAAATGACAACTTACAGTCACATCCAGATCAGCCAGTGGATGGGGCTGTAATCATTATCGAATGGAGGGAATATGAAGGGTAATATTTTACCAAAATATGGCCTGAGATTGCTAGCCAGATTATGATATATCAAGGTCTGAAATTTCTGACAGAACTTTAAAACCAGGAAGCCGCAAGGTGTATATAGATTTTTCTCACCAGCTTCCCTAGAGGATCAATAGAGCAGCCTTGATTGGTTGTAACAGCAATCAACAGTGACAAAAGGGTCTCGATTCATCGCAATGGAATACAGGTTGCATAGAAACAAGGAAATAAACACAATAGTGGAAAAGGGAAAGAAGACAGAAGGGATAGGAAAGAGGGAAAGGGTCTCTCACCCACGGGCTCTCACTGTACCTGCCTCTCACAGGACTGTTTCTCATAGCACTGTCATAGCAGAAAGTATTTTCATTCATCTAAATCGTTCGGAGAGCTCTATGGCTCATACAAATTTATAGAGATGCTGAAATACAAAATTAGAAAGTAATGGAAGCCTCTTACAAGAGAATATTGAGGCGTGTACACCAAGTAATCTAAGAGCATCCAAGACGATAGGGCTACATTAGGTATCAGCCTTAAGCCCTTATCTTTTTGCGCTTAACATGGACGACCTAACCAAGAGCATCCAAGACAAGGTCCTGTGGTGTTTGCTCTTAGCCGATGATATCATTTTGGTGGATGAGACAAAAGTAGGGATCAATGCTAATTATGCTACGCTAGAGTTATGGAGATCAACCTTGGAAACAAGAGGTTTTAGGATCAGTAGAACAAAGACGGAGTGCAATTTTAGTCACACTAGAATGGATACCAACTTGGTGCGAATTAGGGAAAGAGAGATACCGCTAAGTGACTATTTTAGATATTTAGGGTCAATCATAAATAAAGATGGTGACATAGAGGATGATGTTTCACAGACAATTAAAGTGGGATGGATAGAGTGAGAGGTGCGTCTGGAGTGTTGCGTGACCGATGTATTCCTTTAAAGCTTGAAGGAAAGTTCTATAAGACTGTTGTACCTCCGGCTATGATCTATTGGGCATAATGTTGGGCAATTATGAGTTGTCATATTGGGAAGATGTGTGTAGCAGAGATGAGGATGCTAAGATGGATGTGCGGAAAAACTTGGAAGGATAAAGTAAGGAATGAGCATATTAGAGCTGACTTGGGAATTGCCCCGATCAATGACAAGCTCCAAGAGAGCTGTTTAAGGTTGTATGGTCATGTTCAACCAAGGCCTAGGGACGCCCCAGTAAGGAGGAGTGATATGATCCCGAATTCCCGATTGAAGGAGCTAAAAGAGTTAGGGGCAGGCCTAAAATGACCATAGGAGAAGTTGTGAGGAAGGACATGCATAGTCTAGGTCTGGTACCAAGTATGACCTCAAATGGAGCCTATTGGAGGGCAAGGATCCATGTAGCAGACCCCATTTAGCCGAGATTCTCCTGACTTTCTGGGCTGTGCCTCTTTCCTCTTTCTCTCATCTTTCATATTTTATTCGCTTTTTCTTGTATTTTCCAGTTTTTCATTTCTCATCTCTTTTCCCCATCTCTCCATTCCCCCTTTTTTTTGTAGACCTCAGTTTTCACCACTTTGTTTTGTTGGATCGATGTAGCCGACCTCATTAAGTGGGGATTAGGCTGAGTTTGTTGTTGTTGTTGTACACCAAGTAATCTAAGACTTGACTAAGTAAATCTTAATAAACTAAACTGAAATGAATTAGAAAGTAAACAAATTTAGAAACTTAAGTAAATAGTAACTAACTAAATCAGCAATAAAATGTCCCTTCTCTTGCTATCTTCAATGGGGCCAACAGAATGTCAAATATTTCCTTGGACTTCCTTCTCCATGCAAAGCCTATGAACCCACAACACTGTTCATGTAAACAGTAACTCGGTACTGTTCATGTGAACAGTACCTTTCCTGAGTTGCGTCATGCTTTGATCTACATCACTGCATCCCCCTGCTCTCCCTGTCCTCTACATTGCCCTTGAAAAATTGAGAACAACTGGAAACTTCTGTGTACAATTAGACTGTTATAGATTCATCTGTAGAACTTAAATTTTATATTCTCTCCGTAATGAGAGGTTTTAAGAAGCACAAGATGGAAGAGAGGGGGATTGAAGAAACAGAGGCAGAGCCCTGTTTTGGGCATTGAGTGAGTGCATTGAGAGAGACAGTTGAGTAGGGTGCGCCCTGTTTTGCCCTTTTGGATTTTGCACACAGGGAAGCAAAGGAAGAATGGAGGCTGCATTTCTGGACAAAAGAAAAACAGATCAGCAGAAATCATCGATCAGATCTATTGGGAATTATTACTCGGTTCTAACCAGATCAGCAGAAAACGCCGATGCATCGGACAACCAACCCAAGCTTCCTTCAGTCCTTGCCCTTCCTCTCATGGGCCTTCACGTAGGAGGCCATCTTGGATTCATCTATTATGGCCATCTAAATGGCCAACTGTTTTTCCTTGAGAGCCACAAGTGCAGCTCGGAAGATTCTGTAGACGTCGACCAAGTGGAAGAAGTCTTCCAGAAGCTTCTCAACCCAATCGGATTTAGAGCAGAGGGACTCTTGTTCTGGGGAAGATCCAGGAGATCGTCAAGGCAGTATTGGACGTGCTTGAGCTGTTTCAAGCCGTCGCATAGACAGGCTGATGAGGCTCTGGTGGCCGCCTTTAATTCTGATCGCTGGAGGGGAGGTGTGGCGGACAGGGGGCTATGAGTGGGGCTTGCTAGAGAGAGAAAGTTGCTGCTGCAAGTCAAGGGACATTATCTATTATCTACTGCATGTCAGGGGAAGGACTTGCTGCTGCATCGTGGAGGGTAAACATGAAGAAGTAGAAAGGGAATGGGCCATCGCAGTTGCTAGAGAAGTGCATGTCCAGGATGCTGCAGGAGGGGAGCAACAGGATAGGATCGAGGCAGCAGGGGTAATCTAGGAATTTTAGAGTATCAGGTGAGAAAGAGAGGTAGAAGTTTGGATTTCTGTATGAATCAGAAAAGAAGGTCTGAGTAGGGGAGTTTAAGTAATTACAGATTTATAGGGTAAGTATAGGGGAATGAGAGAAATTTTCCCTCGAAACTACTAGCTGCAAGGTAGAAGAAGTTCAGAAAACCTGACCTGAATCGATGGAGAAAGGAGAAAAGAAATAACCATTGAGGAATCCATCTAATTGCAGGCTTGGAATCCCACCAGCCTAGCCTAGAATCCACCAAGCCTTCACTACTGAATCTTACTGCAGTATTTGGTCTGAAATCTACAGAACCAGCAAGCAAAGCTTATTCATTCAATCTGTAAATCGTGGGGGTGGGCCTAGCTCCATGCATATATTTATAATTTTGCCTTAGGAAGACTCGGACTTCGACTCAATTAAGGAATTACCAAAGCCATTCCTGATCGAACAAGGAATGAAATGAAACAAGTCAAGACTTGGAAACTCCCCATCAGCCTGCTGCATTGGAGTACCCTATCCCAACTAGGACTCTATGAAATAAAAGAAAATTGACTTTAAAAACAGGGCTAGAATTTATTAGTCTTGTCCCAGCCTGAATAAACAACTTAATAATAAATAAAATAAGAAAATAAGTCCTAAACAAGCCCCACGATTGGATATATTCTTGGATGAACTAGATCACTACAGGGCCAGAAAAGAAACAGAAAACTGGTCCAAGAAGATTTGCTAGCCTAAGATAGGCCAGCTTCTTCATGCAGATGCAGGCCTTTCTTTCTGCTGTGATACTTCATTTTGAATCTGGATTCTGAATCAGTATGATTCAATCTGGCTCTGAAATTTGGCAATTAGCCAATACAGATGACACCGTATCTATCCAATGGTTTGACTTGCTATGTTTCCCTTAAACTGGGCACGAGGTAGCCATCCAGGAAAAGTATTATTGATGGGCCATGTAAACTGTAAATATTAAAATTTTGCTGATCTGGGCTCTGCCTTCCTCCTTTCTATTTGGACTCCGGGTAACTTTTCCCTTCATTGAGTTCAAATAAAACTGTAGCTACTCTCTGAAAAGTGTTAATCTGGTTTTTAGCTCTTCAAGATGTTTCACTTCACTGAATTATCAACTTCTTATTTAGAATGAAAATGAAGAGTTGCAATATCATTCTTCTTTGTTTAATTTGAGTAATACAACTTTAACTTTCTGAATTCTGCTATACTTGCAGGAAACCATCTGTTATTGTTTGGCTGTTCGCATTGGCTTTTGAGATGGGTAGAGGAGGTTCCCAACATAGAATTCATGGTTTGTTCGAAAGGGCATTATCAAATGATATGTTGCACAATTCGGTAATACTCTGGAGGTTCTACATTGCTTATGAGATGGATTTAGCATCCAATCCCTCTGCGGCCAAACGAATTTTCTTTAGAGCAATTCATGCTTGTCCATGGTAAGGGCTTTCTACCTCGGTTATGCTGTGAATTAATTACTTGTTACCATCAGTTAAAAATATTTATATGGGATTCTACTGAATTAGATGCTTGTTGCTGGTAAAATGTAATGCTCTATTGGATACAAAATCACTTTACTTGTTTGCATGAAGTCTTTTAATGAAATCCAATGCATAAATTGCTGTTGACTAAGATCTGTTTGGTTAGATATGGGTCAAAATAAACATTTCCATTGGTATAAAATGAGACTAGTGAAAGAAAGTGGGTGTGTTAAAATAGCCAAAAATTGGAATGAAACTACACATGTTATGTTAAAAATCAACTTCCATGTGTTTGGTTGTACTGTGAATTGTTTGGGGGCCACCTTCTTCCTCATTTGTAATACTACCTATATGGCTATTATCCATGTTATGCACAAATACAACTGAAGAATTTCTAGCTCCTTTCAGTTGTGTTCCCCTCATATTCCTCGCACCACTTTACGTTAACTTCACTTTCCAAAAAACACCCCATTGAAAATTTTCTTTCCAAGTACAACTGCTTAGCGTAGTTGGCAGAGTGGTGTGGTAAAGCCCATTCTGCCAGGTCTCACGTTTGAGCCTCCTGGTCCTCCACTTCCCTCTCCCCATAGGATAGGAAAAAAAGGGCGTACCCAGTGCATGAGGCTCCTGCCACTGCAGAGTCTTGGGAGGGTCATAATGTATGCAGCCTTACCTATAGAATAGGTACCGACCAAATTTATTTTTTTTTTTTCCTTTCCATTTCACTTTACCAAATATTTTATATTTTAACATTACTTCACAGCTAACCAAGTGGGGCCTAGTGAGAAGACATAATTTGGAAAAGAACAAAACAAAGAAGCCCTAGCTATTTGATTGGCTATATCTTGCATTCTTGCCTGATCTTAAAAGGCAAAAATGTGTAAAAAATATTTTGCAATTATGGTATCCATAAGTTACACAGACAAATGTGCAAATTTTATGTTTTTTTGGTAGTTTATTTTGACAAATCTGAATGCCATCTTGTATGATCTTTTTCTCTAGTATTTTCAAACTTCACAGCAAAACAAGGACCAGTGTTTCTCCACCCATGCTGAAGAGAAATCTCTTTATCCACCTGTCTTACCCTCTGATTGGATTGGAGAAGGGTATTTCGGGTCATGAACAATAAGGGGTGGAAGTTAATGATGAAGCCAAAGGCCAATCATAGCATTACATCACCATTGGTGAAGAGATTTCTGTCTTCACCCTGGGTGAAGGAAAACTGATACATAAAATAAAGCAGAGTTAATTGAGACAATTCTATAATTATGGTGTGTACAAGGGCAGTACGTGCAGGGGTCTGCCATTTAAATTATAGTTAGCTGATTGGATGATCAATACCATCTGGTCTGTCAGTTTCGTTTTGATGGCCATAAAGAATACTTGGTACTTAGTTAAGAAGCGGTACATAGTTAAGAATGTTGGGCAGTTAAGAAGCAGTATGTAGTTAAGAAGGGTCGATGCCCTAGAGATTTGTGTCGATGTTGTTTGCTCCCCTCCCCCCTTTTCTTTTATCTGTTTGCCCCCCCCCTTTTATTAACTGTATACCCCCCCCCCCCTACTTATTACTACTTTTTACCTATTGTCATAAGATCCATGTAGCCGACCCCATTAAGTTGGGATAAGGCTTGGATGTTTTTGTTGTTGTAAATAATATTTGGTACTTAAAATTATGTTAGATTGTTACTTGTTTCAAACGCCGAAAAATTCTGACCTTCTATGTGGTGATCCCTGGAATTCCGTAACCTTGCTCTTATGCAGCGTTCTTCATTATTCATTTAAGGGTTAGGTTCTTAGATATTTATTGGATGGAAACATTTTCAGGTCAAAAAAACTTTGGCTTGATGGTTTTCTCAAATTGAACTTCATTTTAACTGCAAAAGAGCTGTCAGATCTGCAAGAAGTTATGCGTGATAAGGAACTGCACCTGAGGACAGACATATATGAGATTCTTTTACAAGATGAGATCAAGTCATGAACACCATCATGTTTGTCTTGTAAGAATGACTATCTGATTTCCCTTGTACTTTTCTATCATTTCCCTGTAATCTATGTACCCTTATGTTTTAGTGTAGGTTTCACCCATCTATCGTTTTGGTAATAATGCATAAATTATAGTTTCCACTAGGAGTGCCAGTTTGGCTCACCTGGCTCGGTGAGTCCCACCCTGAACCCAATAGGTCCTGGGCTGGGCTTTTTTCTATCGTGGTGGGGGGGGGCGCAGGGCTGAAAATCCAGGCTCGGACTCAGTCTGGGCCAGGCCTGGTTGAGTCCTTGGGCCCAACCCAGCCCTATAGCAGGTTTTAGCCGGTCTTGGGACCTAAGGCCAAAACCAATAATTTATTGATTTTATTTTATTGGTTCTTATTGGTCCCAATCTATTATGTCATTATCTGGTCGAGACCCAAACCAAAAAGTGTAATTGGGTTGGGATGTCTAGCTGTATTTACAGGCATAACATTTTATATTCCCTCTCTTGAGTTTTTTTTTACAGGCATAACAGTTTTTATCCCCTCTCTTGATTTTTCAATGTGAGGCGGAAAAAAAAAAAATTTGTCAGAGAAGGATAAGAATGCACTCATTTTTAGTCCCATATTGGAAATTTAGAAGAAAAAGAAATGAAAGTCTATAAACAAGAGGGAGAGATGGTGGAGAGTTTTCAAGTTGCTTAGTATTAGCCTAACCAATTGGTTTTGGTCCAATTTGTTCATAATTGGTTAGTTTTGGTCAGGCTTTTCAGTCTAAAATTACAAGTTAAATGGGCGTTTTGGTTTGGGCTATTGGTCTAAAATTGGCCAGAACAAAACTAAACTAAAAACTTGAGATTTTGCTAAAATTGAAACTCTGGAACTTTAGTTTTAGGTTAAAATGGGTATATTATACCATTTTGGGGGAGGGGGGGGTTTGTTCTAGTTCTGCATTTTACTGTAGTCATGTTTTTGTGCATTGGGAGAATAATCCAAGTAGAGTCTCTCACATTCGCACACATTACTCCATTCTGAGTTTATCTAGCTCTCAAATAGCTCAGTAGGTAGCCCCTTCTGCCCATTTTATGAATTTTTTTTTGGGAGTGGGGGTTGGGTTTCAGTAGGGGTGTCAATCGGTCATTCTGGGCCAGTTTCGGGTGGACGTAGTCGCTCTCCCTACTCCCCCCCCCCCCCAACCACTTTAGGAACTCGCACTATGACGGACTTGTTTAAGTAATCATTCCTCATAGGCTATATGCATGGTCTCATTTATAAAAGGTCGGTCGGGTGTCGGTTTTTAATCAGGCTAAATGGGTCTTAAACGGGCTGTTGAACCATTTATATCTAAATGGGCCTTAAACGTGCTATTAAATTAAATGCTTCAATTTTTAAATAGTTCCAGTATAGAGTTTAATGGTGTACGAATTGAACAGTTTAACTTGTTCAAAAGGGTTTGTTGATGATAAAGATTTAGATTTGTTCATCAAATCCATCTACAATAATAGCAATTCAACAATAGTCAGGATTAATTGGGCTCTTAGGGGATCGAGTTGAGTTGAGCTACCATCGGGCTAGACCCTCACGTTGAGAACGATTGAATAATATTCTGGGCTCATGGTGGAATAGCTCACAATCGTCATAGTCATAATCCATCATTGTCATACTCACAACTCAACAGGTGACATGAACTCTTGGTGGTCTCACACACATTCTATCAAAATGTCTATATTCACTCTCATCAGGTGATTTGGACTCGCCACTTCATGCCATCGTACACATAACCTTCATATCATTGTATCCTTTACTCCTCCCGTTAAGTAAGGTACATCATTAATCCCTCACTTCTCCCCCTCGGCTAAGTGAGGAATTCCACAATTTCCCTCTCTCCATCCATCATCCATTCTGTATCCTCCACTCCTACCCCCACTAAGTGAGGTACGCCAATGGGTATATCCCATAATCATCATCCATTATGTATCCTCCACTCTTCCTACCCCCCCCCCCCCCGGCTATGTGAGATGCACCTATGAATATCACCTCATTTCACACGAATCACACAATGGCACATTAATATAATTCATCATTGCTATTGACATGACTACAATCATAATCACAACACATTTCCCACCAATCATATTATGATCATTCCACCTTTGTAATATCGCACAACTTTTAACAAATTATAATTACTAATACATCACAATAATTGCATTCACTGTCCACAGACAAATAGAGAAATCACATAGAGAGGTTAGTCACATTCACATCACACAAAACCAATTCATCACAATCACATAAATAAACAAATTATACAAATTGGAAGGTGAACAGTGTAGACAAACACCTATTAAATCAAAACACATCAATCAAACAATAGGAAGAACGTTCTAAGGTAAATCCCACTCACTTTTCTTTTCACACATGAATATAACTATTCGTTTGTCCTTTCTTATTGCCTCACATCATACATGAATTATAATAGACACAATTATATTTGTAATCAAGTCATTATCATCATTAGAGTAAGAATTCATCAAACAATGGAAAAATGTTCTAAGGTAGTCCCAAAAGGGTCATTGATGTCAATCGTTCGGGGTTACTCACCCCCTTCACTACCTGACATATAATGTGGTTCAAAGTAAATGTGCCACCATCTTACCTTAGGGTGCATAGGTTCTCTCCTCCTATTCTTCTGTGTACTGAGGCACATATCCATGATCACTAGTCTATATTGGGCATAAACGAGAATAAATAGTTTGCAACCACAAATCATAAATAGTTGAAGAGCTATTTGTGATTTGTAATAAATAGAAATAGGTATCATAAATCATATCAAATTCTTGAAAAAAATAGAAATCATACCAAAGAGAGCCTTAGGAAAATAGATGGTTTTTATCTTTTGGGATTGGTGTATGCTTTGTGTGATATCACTATAAAAGAGAAACAAAAAAAAAGGGTAAATTATACGTCACCCCTTGGTTTTCAAACAAAACTCAAATCACCCCCTCTATAATAATAGTGTTAGTCTGCTGTTAGTTATTGGTGTGAAAGGATTATTTTACCCTTGTACTAAAACATTATAATTAAATTTACAATACTATCTTTCATCTTCAACATTTTTCAAGGGTAGTTTAGAGATTTAAATTTATTTAATTGGCTAATATCATCACTTAATAGCATAAAACTAACAATAGAGACTAATTTGTCATATTGGGGTCTAAACCAGGGGTGATTTGAGTTTTTTCAAAAACCAAGGGATGATTTGAGTTTCGTTTGAAAACCAAGGGGTGACATGTAATTTAGCCTAAGATAAAAAATAGATGCTTTTTATTGGAGAAGCCTTGACGTTCAAGGGTCTATTATGTTTGTGATATTTGGGGATGTCACAAATTTTTTTAATTGCCAATTAAAATTATATATTTATGAGATTTGATCAGGGCCTTGAGTCTTGATTTCATAATCTTAGCAATTAGCACTATAAATATGAGATACTTATGAAGCTGTTAATGTCTCTGACCTTCTAACCCTATAAATAATGCCCAGCCTTATGTATCGCCTAAGAACATGAAAATATCAAAAGCTTTGGGAAGAAAAGATTTAGTTTTTGGGTTCTTTGTATATAAGGTGTAATTGTGTAAATGATTAGCGCATCGAATCTTAGAAAATATAAAGAATGGTCATTAGATATGATATGATATGATATGATATGAACCAGAAACGGTAATTTCGGCCTTTGTAGCCAACCCCATGCACAGATGTACGGATTATTTTCCATCCAAGTAATCGTTCCTTTATTAGTCTCGGGAGACGATGGAAATCTCAAACTGTCGCTAATGACGTAAAGTAATCAGAAGTCTGCCAATGGGAGGAAGGAAGGGGTGATCCGTCTATATCTTTATATTGCCCAAAGGCCAATGCCAAATCAATTACAAACTTGCAAATCAACCGGAAATCAGGGCAAGTTTTTTATTGGTTTCGGTTAAAAAAAAAAAAAAAAAAAGGTATTGTTTGGAATAGGGTCAATTGGATGCATTTGCCCTGCTTTTTAATAATAAAATAAAAAGGTTTGATTACCATTTTACCCTTGGTCATACCAATGGATCGATATTAGATTGGATCACTGTCAGTTAATACCGATCCCATCCGGGCGATTTCGTGATACTAGAGTAAGATTACGAATCATGCACACGAGTTCTGAATTTATTGTCCCATCCTCATCAAATATAAGTTTGTCATGTTTATGCCCTTGTGCATGCTTTTGTTGGCTCACGCTTAGGGGTGCAAGTTTGGCCTTGACGATCCGAGCCCGCCCTAAGCCTGAATAGGGCCTAGGCTGAGATACCCTAGCTCTGAGGGCAGGTTAGGGTTGGAAATTTCTGTCCCTGAGTCAGGGCCAAGGTTGAGGATTCAAGTTGAGTCCGGCCTAACCCAACCCAACCTTGTCTTCTTCTTCTTTGTGTTTTTCTTCCTCTTTCTTATTTCTCTTCTTCTTCACCCCTACCTGGACCAACCCCTACATCACACTTCCCCCAGCCTCGCTCAACCCCTACATCTCCCTTCCCCCTCCCCTTGGTCATGGCTCAAGGCCAATTAGGGTCAGCCTGACCCAACCTTGAGGACGGATTAGAATTAGATTTTTCTGACCCTATGTCAGGGCCTAGGCCTGGCTAAAGAGACTCCGAATTAGGGTAAGGTTTTAAAAAGCCTGGCCCAACCTGACCCTATTCCTACCCCATGCTGCTGCAGGACTACATGACTAGGTAATGATCTCTTTATCCAAAAAAACTTCAGATTGGGGAAATTTTGATCATCCCCCCAAATTGAGTCCATATTTACGATTTTTTTTTTTCCTGAAATATTATTTTTTATATTCCCCCTACGAAGTAAACTTTCAACACTCATGTTCCCATGGAATTTTTTAAGTGCCTAGGTTTTTCCACTATTTTATTCAATTTTCTTTTAAATATGTATTGAGATGTTTTAGGTACAAATAATATAATTATAATGCTATATTATCCCTTTAATACTTAGTTATATCTTATTCTAACATTCGTGTGAACACTCTCATTCCAACTAGATTTGATATTTGATGTATGGGATTTGATTGACCAATTTCATAAACTTATTTTTTAGCTTATATTAATTTAGTCTGACTATATAGTAGTATAATTTGATGATTTAATTAATCCACTAATTTGCTGACTTTTTTTTTTATTAAAGAATGTACATCACATGATTGAGTGTGTATACGTGTAGAGTTGTCAAACAAGTTGGTTGAGTTGGTTTCTTCCAACACCTTTGAAGGCGAGGACTCAAACCAACCATGTAATCCGTCCTCAAAGCAAATCTATGATTGAGTGTTGCTTAATCAGTTATTGGTATGCTTAACATGTTAATATGATTGGAGTGATCGATTAATTAAAAAAAAAAAAACTCATATTCAAAAACCAAAACCAAATCTTACTATAAATAATTGATTTGGTTTTGGATTTATTGAGACGAGCTCAATTGAACCTGTTAGGTAGGGATGTAAATTAATAGTCGAAATCCGTTTCTTTATCCATGTTTGTATCCGTTTAGCAGTATCCGATTCATCCGAAAGCTAAACGGATGCGAATACGGATAGACTATAGCTATCTGGAAAGCTATATTTACATGTAAACAGATAAAATATCCGATCAGTATTCGTTTAGTATTATCCAAATCCGCCCGAAAACTAATCGGATGTGGATGCGGATATAGCACTATCCGAACCGAATCCAATCCGTTTACATCCCTACTATTAGGTGCATATGTCTTTGAATGTGTCACACCAATTTATATATATATATATATAGGGTTGCTATTCTCTGTGTCGCAACGCAGCCTACACCCAGGCACATGGGAGTGGGCACAATGACCACCCTCCTCCCGACTGCCAATGTGTCTGGGCGCAGTCTGCGCTACGGCACAGAGAACATTCTTCCTACATATATATATATATATATATATACATTTCATGACATATCCCAAACAATGCGGCATTTTCATTGGTTCTATAAAATGGATAATGTAGTGCAAATAATTAGTGAAAAATAAATAAATGTGAAAACTTGTCTCAACTTTCAACGGAAGAATATGAAAATTTTCCCACACATAATAAGCCTAATTATTGCATTCGAACTTGAATCGCAAGAAAACTGGTATTAGTTAGAATTAAGTCACCGTCTCTCTTTTTCTAATCTACAATTGGTTTGCAAACTTTGCTCAGAAAAAGAAAACATTAATGAGAAAGCGATGGGGTGGTCATGATCTAATGGACAGGTTCAACCAGGGCAGACAGCACAGAGTCGCAGGGAAGCTTCATTTGCGAGATCCAAATCCACTTTGGAAGCAAAAGATTAGTGACCATTATCGTCTTTTTCTTACCCATCAACAAAAGCAAAAGATTTGATTTTGGTACATGAACATCTCAACATGATCCACTCTTCTGCCTTTCTTTGTGACTTATCAAGTCTACTCTCAAATCTCAACCATTATAGAGCTATAGGGTATTATAGACTAGGTATAGTAGTTGCATAGAAGTGCTCAACGTTATATCTCCCCCGCTGGATTGGAATCTTTCACTTTTAACCCTTGATGATTAAATATTTCACAGAATATAGTAATAGTATTGTGGTTTCAGCTTTAGTGACTAAGGTAAACGTTATTACCAAAATAAAACTAAGGTAAACGTAGGTAGTACGAAATGACAGAACTACTACTACTGTGATGCGATTTAAAAGCAAAAGCAGTCTAAGCGAAGCTACCTTTAAGCGAAACTGTGAGACAGTTGGCCATAGGATAGGATTGTACGTATTACTGGAGAGTACGGATGTCACCGCCTGTTGACAATTCGGTGCGACCGGCCAGGAAGGAAGTAAGAATCACAATTATGAAATAAGAACCTCGCTGGCTAGCATAACTTGCAAACGTGGATTAGTGGGCCCAACGAGACACAGAGGCTCATGTTTGGTGTGGAAAGCTGAACTTGAAAAGACCCTGTCTGACCTGACATGGAGTGCGGCGCCGTCAGAAATCACCAGCGGCACAGCCGAGTACGAGCTGCGTTGTGGACTACTGTGAGTTGACTGTGACCTGAGTGAAAGTAGATGCCGGTTGCGTAGGACTAGGGGAATGGGACCAAGTAAGTAAGTAACTCCGGAATTGGTTTGAGATTGGTTAACACGTGCGAAATGAATAAGTGCTGCTGCAGTAGAATCTCTACGGAGGATCTTCACAAATTGGGACCCACAAACCTCTCTCTCAAACAGTCAAACTACGACTGTTACACGTTACGTTGCAGAGGTCTGACCCGCAGAAGAGATTTTATTATGCATTTATGCTGCCAATGCGATGCCACTATCTATGATGGGTCAGTGAGATGATTTGGTCAATTTACTTCCTCGTTATGATGAATTGACCAAAGTAACCCTCAAATCCTCCAAATCCTCTTCTTTTGCATTAGTTTTTTGGTTTCCCACCTTTCCTCCCTGCTACTACCCCTCAAGAAGAACTATATCATTTCCCTTAATTAAATTAGGTGTTGAGTAATTATATTTTAAGTAAAGAAAGGTGTCATCATATGCGGTTTTGAGAGCCTTGGGATTTAACAAATTGATAAGGCGGCTATCTTTCCATTTCCCTATCTTAAACCATGTGCAGTGAAGAGCATTTGATTTGATGATTAGAATTCATTCTCAATCTAAGGATTTCTTTGTCTTAAAATAAATAAATAAATCTAAGGATCTGTGCCATTCACACAAGTTATTCCACTCATTCAATGTATCCTTCTTTTTTTTTTTTTTTCTTAATTATTGGAGAAAATAATTCTTTTCTTTGCAAGAATTATAATAAATTGTATAATTTTTTTATTTTTTTTTTAATGCTCATTATAACCTTTTTTTTTAAGAAAAAACGAAAAAATTATAAGATTACGAAGAAAACTGTGTGCTCATTATAACTTAATGTTTTGATCATTCTTACTTAGAGTTTGACTAGTAAATCAATGGATTATTTTTACCTATGAGATCCGTTTAAAAAAATGAAGGATTTGATGAGGTTTTGTAAGAGGGTTATTATGTATACCTAAAGAGGAAAAGAAAAATCACAAATCAAATAAAGATCAAATTGGAAGAGTTTTCTGGGGGAGTGTGGCCCCTGCACGCATGCACAAGCCAATGTGAGCGTACAGAGTGGCATCAATACGATAGTCATTACCATCTTTCATGGGGGCAAGGTGGTTATTCGTTCGCCCATGTGTCTTGTGCAAGGGGTACCTCCCCACAGAGAACATTTCTCCTAAAAAGAATGTGAAAACCCCCTTTGAAGAGGATAGTCCTCTTGAAAATAATAATAATAATAAATGGCTCGTAAAACATATTTTTCAATTAATTTGTTCTAAATAACTTGCAACAAACTTTAGCTATACATTTTCTCCCTTTATATACTTAACCATCTCAATCCAACCAAGGGACATAATCTAACATATCTCACATCAGTCAATTTAGCTCTAATTTAAGAAATGCAATGGGTTATTTTCTATGTAAACAAATACAATGAATTTAAAAACCCTTATATTATGTGCTGCCCCCTTTTAAATCAACCTGATACTGGTAAAATGTACCTACCATTCAAGGTACGACATTGACATCCCAAATCATAACAAGGGACGATGCGTTATACCATCTGATAGGTCAGGAGACCTCTCCATACGAGAACGAGCTGAGGGGTTCGCGAGGAACTAGTTGAGGCCACAAAGGCCAGACGCTAGCCGACGAGCTCACCAAAAGCGAGAACGGCCGAACGACCTACATCGCGAGACGTGGAGCAAGAGAGCAGCTTGTGTCATCGCAGGGGGTCGCTATGTCGCCACCCCAAGGCCCAGTGACCTGGCCCGTGCCAGGAAGGAGCGACCTCCATACATCGCCTAACTAACTCAAAGCTTGCCACTAACTAACGTGGCCCGAGATTGTTGTCCATACGACACCTAGTCAGGCGCTAAAAATATCATGGGAGGAATGTTATCCCTGAAATCACTCCTAAACACTCTCCCTCCACTCCGAGAATCCAGCTTTCTTATTAGGACACGATTCTACCCATCATCCACCATAAATAAGGGAGGTAACATCCTTCTACGATCATCTGAATTCCATTACTCTTATCTGTTGCAAGGATTCTAACTTCAGCATCGGAGTGGAATCGCTAGCACAGCCCGGTCCTCTCTGCTAATCTCGTTTTGCAGGCACAGGACGCTCTGATATAGTTTCCTGACGCAACAGATTGGGGCCGTCTGTAGGAACAACAATCGCAAAGCCTTCAAAGCTCTACAGTACAATCGAAGATCATGGCAGGCGAACAAAACATGGTTCCCACCAACCCAGAAGTTCCACAAGCAGTGGAGAACCCAGCAATCCGTCGGGCGACAAAAAACACCCGGGGAGGACACGCTGGGAAGCAAACTTTACGAAGAACGGCAGCAACGGTGGCTGGGTCCCAGCAACCGGCGGCCGCACAATGCGCACAGCAGCGCTCCAGTTATAGCAATGGATAAAGGTCCATAATAACGAATGGAGCTGTATGAAATATTTTGATGTGTCATACATCAATTATCCAGCATGGACCACCAAAAAAGCACCTTATAAATGGACGCTTAAGATGCTTGGTAACACGGAGGCAGCAGCAACTCAGCGTAGTTTTTCTCTAGCTATAATGAAGAATAATTGGCACAATCATAAGTTGATAATTCTGGAATCTGGACTGAGAATGACAATTTTCAAAGCATCACCTGGACCGGGACCGGGACCGGGACTGGGACTCGGGACTCGGGACTCGGGACTCAGGAGGGGAGCAACAAACAAATAATTTCCTTTCATAAGTTAGTTTTTTGGGCTTCAAATTTTATTCTTTATTTTGAGGAAAAAAAAAAGAATTTTATAATCTCAAGGGTAGCAGAGGTAATTAAATTCCAACCAAAGCCCTCCAGTCTCTATTTAAGCCGCGCGCCCTTCCAAACCCGAAATCATGTCTTCCAGTTTCTGTTTCTCTGTCTCTCATACATAAACAGACTTACCCTGAAACAAACAAACTCAGCTCTTATTTGAGAACCTCTTTGGCATTAAAAATGTCGTCCGATTACCAGCTTTTGTTCTTCCCCCAAGCTGCTCATTATTCACCTTCTCTAAGCATCGAAGTGGTTGTTTGTGCATTTTTTCTACTCGTGGTCTTTGGTTTCTGGCTTACACCGGGTGGGCTAGCTTGGTCTCTCTCAAAAATTCAAACTCAAGCTCGAATAGCTATCCCAGGACCATCTGGGTTCCCTTTCCTTGGCTCGGTTTTTGCCTTTACTGGCCCTGTGGCCCACCGGGTTCTTGCCAAACTCTCCCAGCGCTTTAATGCTTTTCAACTCATGGCCTTCTCTGTGGGTTTCACTCGTTTTATCATTTCAAGCCACCCGGAAACTGCTAAAGAGATTCTTAACAGTTCGGCCTTCGCAGATCGACCTGTTAAGGAATCTGCTTACGAGCTGCTTTTTCACCGAGCCATGGGTTTTGCGCCCTATGGAGAGTATTGGAGAAACTTAAGGAGAATCTCGGCTACCCACTTGTTCAGTCCCAAGAGGATCTCTGGTTTCAGTGCTTTCCGGAGTCAAATCGGTTTGAAGATGGTGGAGGAAATCAAAGCTTCCATGGTATTGAAAGGAGAGGTTGAGGTGAAGAAATTGCTGCATTTTGGATCTTTGAATAACGTTATGATGAGTGTATTTGGAATGAGTTATGATTTCAAGGAGGAGGGTGGAGAAGGGTGTGAGCTGGAAGAACTGGTAAGTGAAGGATACGAGTTGCTTGGGGCCTTTAACTGGAGTGATCATTTCCCTGTTCTGGGTTGGTTGGACTTGCAGGGAGTGAGGAAGAGATGCCGAAACCTGGTTTCTAAGGTGAATGTTTTTGTTGGAAAGATCATTGAACAGCACAGGAAGAGGAGGATGGTTAATGGAGTGTTGGGTGATGAGACCATAGCTGACTTCGTCGATGTTCTGCTCGATTTAGAGGACGACGACAACAGCTGCCTCAGTGATTCGGACCTAATTGCTGTTCTTTGGGTTAGTCTTCTTCTTATTCTTCATTCTTCCCTATTGTTTTTTGCTTTCCTTTTAATCATTTTATCAAACAGTTTTGCTTAATTTTTTTTCCCTCTCCTCTTTCTAGCGATAGTAACGGCTACAAATTCTTAATTATTAATGAGATTGTGACTGAAATACCCTTTTTTTTGGCCATTGTCTTAATTTACAGGAAATGATATTTAGAGGGACTGATACAGTGGCGATTCTCCTGGAGTGGATTCTAGCAAATATGGTGGTTTACCCGGAAATCCAATCAAAAGCCCAATCAGAAATCGATGCTGTTGTAGGAACCAACCGTGGCGTGTCAGATTCCGATCTGCAAAACCTTCCTTACCTTCAAGCTATTATAAAGGAATCCCTTAGAATAAACCCTCCAGGTCCCCTACTTTCCTGGGCCCGTCTTGCTGTCCATGACGTTCAAGTTGGGAACCACTTTGTTCCTGCAGGTACCACAGCTATGGTGAATATGTGGGCAATAACACATGATGAAACTATCTGGTCAGAACCCAATGAGTTCAAACCCGAACGATTCATGGAAGAAGACGTGAGCATTATGGGTTCGGATTTGAGATTGGCACCTTTTGGATCTGGGAGAAGGGTATGCCCTGGTAAGACTATGGGTCTTGCTACTGTTCAGATATGGTTGGCTCAGTTGCTTCAGAACTTCAAATGGGTTCCTTCTGATAATGGTGTTGTTGACATGTCTGAATGCCTCAAGCTTTCTCTTGAGATGAAGAATCCGTTGGTTTGTGCTGCTGTTCGAAGGAATAATGCTTGATGATGCTGGGTTGAGTTTTCCTTTTTTTTTTTTTTTTTTTTTTTTTGTTGGTTTGATAGGTGGATAGATAGATGAAGTTGTTACTATGACTCTCCTTTGATATTATAGGACAGATATAGTTTAGAATAGGAGGTAATTAGGGTAGTGAAAAGAAGAAGAAGCAAAAAAGGAAGATAGCTTTTTCTTTTCTTCTTGCTTTTGTACTTTTTCCTTTGTAGGTGTAAGTTTGTTGGTGCACAATACAGTCTATGTATATGTATCTTCCCAAAGGATATGGTGGTAATTAGCTCCATTTTTTTTTTAAATATGTATCTCAGTCTGATACGACTCATATTCATTGGTGAGCTCTTTGGATTCGGCTCCTCTCCAGCGCACATCGTGTGGCTGGGGAGCTCCGCGCCACATTGCCACATGCATCTCGATGCAGTGGAATTGGACGATGTGTGCCTCACATCGTCCCATACAGGAGAGGAGCTCAATACGAGCTTTTTGTATGTGTTATTATCCTTGGCCCTTGAATGGTTTATGGTGGTAGTATTAACTTCATGAATTCCAATTCTGTCTTTGTAGTGTTGGGGAGGGGGGGGGGGGGTTAGGTCATCCTATTCTCATGTGTTCCATCTTTGAGTAAATGCGTATGTGCTGCCTTTGTAAATGTTAGAACATACATGAACCATAATGACGTGGAAATTGGCGGGTTTTTCTGTGTGGGACTTTTGCATAGTCTATTGCAAGGTATAGATCGGGTATCAGTCCGTAACAGCACGGATTGAACCGATCTGTGCCGTTTATGTATGTGCACGAATAATGTATCTCAAGTTTAAATTAATGCCGCCCACTGCCCAGCCGAGTCCGGTGAATCTTTACGTATGTGAGTGTGAGTGTACGTAAACAAGTCATAGTTGTTTAAATGGAATATTCTCATCTGAATGAGTGAGTGGGCTGTGGGTCATTCACTTACGCTTCAGCAAGTTGTTTCTAAATCATCTATCCTTTGTATCCAAACTTGGAAGTGAACATGAATGCTTCTACAAGAAGCAGATTCTTCACCCTTTTACCGCTACTACGTGGGATTCTACTGTAGCTTGTCCAAACATAATTATATAAAGAGTTGTCAATCATATAACTATAAAGAAGGCTATTAATTAACCTTCTCTTCTTCTGAGTTGTAAATAAGTCTACTGTAGCTGGTCCAACATAATTAAAGGGCTTGCTAATTAAGTTAGCTAAATGGTGGGTGTTTCTCTTGGCTTGCGTGCTGGTTGATTGAATATGACGAATTTAGTTCATCTCTAGTGAGGTGTGAGTTTAGGGTGTTGCCAGGGGGTGTTCAACGGTTGAGTTATGCTATACACATCTTGACGTATGTCTAGGAATATGTGTGACACAGCCTAATGGCTGGCAGTGCACAAAAGGAAAAAAACCCTAAAGCACCATATATGGAGAAGAGCCTTTATACTACTACTACTACTACTACTACATGTTCACACTCGATCACTAGTAGACACAAACCTCTGGTGCATTGGTTACCATGCACCCTTGATACTCTATGCTCCCATACTTTTTGTGCTCCTTTATTATCCCTTACATGGCCTTTTGAATGAAACGCACTTTGCTTATTTACTACACAAAATAAGATGAGATTCCTCAGTGTAGTTAACTTACTTTGAGAGCTTTTTCTTTTCGATTTGAACTTTACAGTACAGACAACAAATGATTACAGAATAAGAACCAAAGCCCAACCATGATATGGTTGAGCTCTTTTGTGTGGGGATCCAAATCCTTGACAGAATAAATCTTGGAGAGGAGAGGTCTTTCTTGTCCTTATAAAGCTCCTCTCTTTTATAAATTTCTCACATAAAGGAGATCGATATCAGATTTGAATATACGATATACACAAAAATTTCCCCCAATGGACTGCAAGTTGCTGTGTTTTCTCTTTCCACTGATTCTCATTGTCGTCCTTTGCTACCCATTGCATCATCGTTTGCGAATTTTAGATATTGATGATAGGGTTGCATATCACAATTACTGAGTAGGGGCAGAATATCCATACACGTGGCACACATGTAAGAATGCAGCATCTCTGATCTGGTGGATCCGACGTATGAGAGGTATCACACACGAGAAAGTTGATGATCCAACAGGGATACTGATTGTTATATATCTTTTGATGGTTACTCTCATCTGATCATCATCAAGTCACTCTCTATATATGGAACAACAGATATGATTTCACCCAAAAAAAAAAAAAAAAAAAAAAAAAAAAGGAACAACAGATATGAAAGGGAACAGTCATTCAAAAGGAATATTCCACTCCCACATAAATGAATGGACTGAGTTTTCCTTCAGCCACGGTCGGTGAATGAGATCAGGATCGTCTCCAGGGAGCAGGGAAAGCCTAGGGTGCTGTCAACCGTTGGGCTGTGCCACACACATCCCTAGGCATGTGCCGAGATGTGTGCGGCACAGCTCAACCGCTGGATGCCCCCTAGTGGCACCCTAGGCGCACGCCTCCCTGGAGACGAGCTAAATTCCGGTGGAATGGGTTATCCATTGTCTAAGACCTTCGATTGCTGTCCATAGGGTATGTAACGACCTAAACCCGGACAGGATACTGATACTGCTCTCGTGAGCGTCGACCCTCAGTCTCACATGTAACACGGATCGTTATCTTTTGCTGTCCGCTACACGAACAACACCTGTTGTCCCCTCACATGGGGGCAAAATGACACATTAACTTTCTTGCCCGAACACACTGCCCGAGGGAGGTTAAGTCGTCATTTCGCGCCCCATGTGAGGGGACAGCACTGTGTTGTTCGGGCAGCGAACAACAGAGGATAAAAATTCCATATAACACAGTGGAAGCATTAACATGAAGTAACATACCAAAAGGTGTTCATATACTGGTTCACTTTCATCTCATTGCATTTTCAACATTCTTCATCTCTGTCACGTTTACATTTATCATCCTAGAGTGCCTCATTTCCATTAAATGGCATCAATGGAGTAGTCGTCATTCAACATTTTAAACCATTTCAATATAGATCATGAACATTGCATTATCATGTGATAAAACGTACATTAACTTTCAAGCATACTTGCATTGCATACACCATGCCATACATACATGTTTAACATTCATATAATTTCATATCCATGTTGTAATACCCCGTCCCAAGAAATATATATAATATTTAGTTTTATTGTTAATAAGCGTAAGTGGGTTCATATTGGCGGAATCTGGTGCGAGATACCCCATGGGGGGAATTTTAAAAGCATAGGTAGATATGATTTCTCATCATTTACAAGTATTTAGTAAAGTTAGAAAGACTATTTATAGAGTGTGGACCCTACATGTGTTCCATAGCAAATAGCAAAGACCAAAGAATATAAATTTTAACATTTTTAGTCAAACGGACATCAGACGAGAAAGAAATGGCTAAAATATTGGCCATAGGTGCATAAAAACCTGCGCAAAGTTTTGTCGACAGCAGCCAGCCGGTTCGAACCGCTTCAGCAACCGGTCGACTGGTTCAAGCTGGTCGATCGGTAGGTCGAGGTCGTATCCCTCGTCGAGCAATTTCCGCACATGGAGAGTGGATATGGTTACTTTCTTGGGTTTCTATGTCTGTTCACTTTTGTAGGTGAATTCTACTATATCCTTTGTCTGAAATAGGATTTGCTTTTCCGCACACATAACGTTTTTTCCATAGGCGAATAACCAATCCATGCCTAGGATCACGTCGAAATCCTTCATGTCAAACTTAATCAAATGAGCTATCAAGTTCCACCCACAGATTTCTACTGGACAGGGTTCGTAAACTTCCTTTAAACTTACAACACTCCCAGTTGGGGTTCTAACTACAAGCTTGTGTCCTATATCCCTCAACCGTATATTCCTTTTATCCATAAAAGTGTTTGAAACAAAGGAGTGGGATGCACTAGAGTCAAATAACACACGTGCCAGAGTGGAAGATATAGTTAAGGTACCTATGGTTTAATGAAAGATAATGATGCAATCAAACTTTTGCACATGTTTGAATCATTTATATATTGATTGACAGTCTATCAAGTAGGTACCTGTCATCACTTCCGGGTTTGCCTCCACTTCTTCATTGATCAACGCAAACACCTTCCCTTGAGTTTTATTGTCCTGGGGTTAGAAAGGTCGGGCAATAGATTGGAATTGTGGAGGAATCGATCTTGCACATTCTGCTATGTGCCGGTGTTGCATACGAAACATCGAAGGCTGTTGAGGAGAGGCTCGACTAGCTTGGCTTGATGCCGGCCGTGGTGGTTGGACAACTGTTGTGACTTGACTTTGAGCAGGATGGGCATATTGAGTGGTCCGATTGAAAGCCGGGCGGAAGGGTTGAGAAGTTTGGCCTGCTTCCGACCGTTGATACTGTATTGGACTGGGGCTGAGGCTGGACCCTCTTGAAATCTTGTTGAGCCAACTATAATTTTTGAAGGTGTTAGGTCTTTTCCCTAGCCCTTGCACTGTAGTCTTCTCATTCAATCTGTCCTCCATTGTTTTTGCCTTGTCAACCATCTGGGCATAGGTCTAAATGTCCATGACTGACAGAATAGACCCAATCTCAGGCCTCAACCCTTTTTCAAACTTCTTGGTCTTACTCGATTTATCCTTCATGTGTTCCGACGCAAAGTGGAATAGGTCCTCAAATTGTTGTTGACAGTCCAGCACAGACTTTGATCCTTGAACGAGGGCAGAAAACTCAGCTTATTTTCTGTCCCTGAAACTCTCTGGCAAATAATTCTTGAAAAAGACATCCTTAAACTGATCCCAAGTGGGGTTGGGATGAGTTACTTCTAAATTTGGTCGTGTCGACTTCCACCATGTTTCAACCTCATTCTGTAACTGATACCCGATGCATATTAACTTTTGGGTGTCGGTACATTCCAATACGTCAAAGTCCTTTTCCAATGCACTTCAGGTTGTAGCACCTCTAAGCCGACCTTGGAAAATGGCTACATCCGCCCCTACCCCCGCATAGGTTTAAGTTTCTATCTACGATCAGATCCTTTCTGAACCCCCCTATGACCGCTATCAAAGAGAAGTTTTTTCCTATACTATAGTTGCATGCAAGTCTATTGTTGCGTTTCGAAATTAGGGGAAGCAAAGCTTCAACAAGGCGCGGGCAGCCCTGGCAAAGCTTCAAACAAAGAGGTTGGGTTGTTCACTTCATTGATTTGACTTCACTTTACTTACGATTAAAGATAGGGGTCGGGCAGGCAGTGAAGGCTCATTTTGTCAGCCCCTATCCCAACAAGGAATAAAATACAATATAAGGGGTGACTAGGACGACGCGTGTCATCCTACTAATCTGCCAGGATCACTGACACAGTGTCCCAACGCACAGTCATAACTAATATTAAAACAATATAATATCAGAGTGCGGAAAGGGGAATATTACATTCTAAAAGATCAATAGTTTTGCGCAAGCGTATAAAATCAAATAGTTACAAGATGATCAAAGCCTAGATGATAAATACTGTAATTAATCCATTTTTCATTACCATCTAATAACTATCAATAAGGGTATAACAGTAAATATTTATACATGGGCCTACGCCCTAAAATGAATAAAAGGGGAACAAGTCCCTAGAATTCTCACGGCCCATAGGCACAATCGTCACAAGGACACCCATTGCCATGTTCCTCTAACACAGCTTCCTGCTCCTCCGTACCTGCATCATAATCTAAAAAAATGTGTACACGAGGGGGTTAGCTCCACTGAGCCAGTGAGGGGATGGGGATGCACAAACACACAATTCACATAGTCCAATGATGCATGCATATGTTAAATAAATTTTCCACCTAACATCACAACTAAGTCAGAGGTATATGCTACTGTGACAACTTGGGAGACATTGTGGGTCACTTAACTTATCGTCACAATGAAACCTCAATTGTCACCTGCGACCTACGCCAATCGAAGCCTCCAAGACTACTCAGTGGTAGACCCCTGATAACCAATACTACCATGACTGGCCTCTCCCACCTCCACAGAATCCGGTGTATTGATTACCCAACACCTAAATCCCTGTTGGTAAGGGTCGTAGCATAAGGGTGTAAAATCCTAGCCACAGATATACTACATGCAAGTCCTATCGTCCCGAGAGATAATCCGGGTTCATCAACTTTTTATCTAGTTTAGTGCCCGATTACCAGCACGGCACGACGCATACAGTTCAACATGACATTCAACATAATTACTTCATAAATGTAAATAGTATTCGGGGTTCTGACACCAGCACCCACCGGCACCGAGACCCATTAAAGTAAAGTATCTCCAATCAACATTATAACAATCATATATAAAAGTATGCAATATGCGCAAGCATGCTTAATAATTTATAATGATAACATAATATACAATGCAATAATAATATCAAGCCCATACAACCAAACCCACTCACATATAAGTTATGTTCTGATGTTATGAGTTGTCTCCGTAATTAAGTAACACGTCGCAAGACGAAAACTTTAAACCTAAATAAAGAGTGAAAACAGGGTTAATTAAGTAAAAGGATGGATCCCCAAAAGGTCTCCCATAAATCGTTTAAGTATAAGGTTTCAGAGGCAGGGTGGTTCTATGGGTGATTTCATGCCCAATTCCTACAACCACATGTAAATCCTAGCTAACCAGGGGCTTAGGAAGGTCTCTGCCAAGGGTGATTTTACAGGTGGTTTGTCTCAGAACATGAAACCGCACCTAAAATCGACATTAACAGGGGCTTATTCAGGGGGTGGTTGCAAGGGTGGTTTCTCGTAGGTCTTGAAACCGCATGTAAAACCACATACCTGCAGAATCAAAATTTGAAAGGTTTCTCACCAGGGGTTCCTTTCCCAAGGGGTTTAAAGGTAAGGAGGCTTCAAGGAAGCTTCCTCCTAGGTCCATTAGGGTTCTAAGACCTCATTAGGTCCATGTAATCCCAAGGATTTAAGAGGGAAAGCAAAAAGAACCTAATTTAGGACATAATAGGGTAGAAACCTTAAATTTCTCAAATGGAAAGAGATTGCTTAGGCTTAAAGCTTGTAATGGAGTGAAATAACTCCACCATAGTCTAGGTTTAGAGGTTCCATCGATTCCTTGGGTTCCAAGAGAACCCTAGGTCGAATCTCTCCCATTTTCCAAACCCCAAAACCCAAAATAGAAGAAAAGAGGTAGGATTTAATGGCTTACCTACCCCCAATATAGAAAAGCTCCACGTAGAGGGCTCCACAAGGTGAGGTTCCAAGCCTTCAGCCAAGCTTTTCCATTCGTCTTCCTCCTTTGCTCCTTCCTTCTTTCTTCTTCCCTTCTTTCTTCTTTCTTCTTTCTCCTTTCTCTCCTCCACGATTTAGGTTAGATGGGAGAAGTAAAGAGAAAGAATGCTTCTCCCCCCCTTTTGTCTTATTTATAGAAAGTGACTTGGGTCTTTTAAGTCAAATGAGTCAAGAGCTAAATGGGTCGATCCAAGACAAATGGGTCATTAAGCCAAATTAGTACTTTAAGTTAAATGGTCAAGAGGGCTTAATGGGTTGACCCATTAGTTCTATTTGGGTAAGAGAAAGGAATACCCAACCTTGGGTCAAATAGAGTTAGATGGACCCTTCGGTTAAATTACCACTTAAGCCCAATGGACCTCTTAAGCTAATGGGCATTCCCACTAGTTATAATTAGGAAAGAACTTAATTAAAAGATGAGCTCACATGATATGGGTATAATTGTTCTTCACATGTTTCCCCAAGGCAAGTGGGACTCATATGTGAATTATTCCGAACTCAACTAAAATAGTCTGGGAGGTCCAAACCTTGACCCGCACTTTGAGGGCATCAAGAGAAAGGATAAATAAATAAAATTAAGGGCTAGCACTTACTATTTCCTTGTCATGGTTTGTCCCCCATGACCCTGAATAGTTTCCTCCACAGGCAAACTCGTACTGTGATCAATAATTTTGTAGTTGGGTTTGACCACCAGTGAGAACAACTCACCAGCATACGTGGCAGTGATAACTACACGTCGTAGGGAAGAAACAATAATTAATTATGATCCGAGGTGCGGGTATAACATCCTCCTCACCTTACAAGAAATTTCATCCCCAAAATTTAAGGCAGCTAGGGGCTTAAGTGAGAAGGGTTATTGGATAACAACATCCCAAGTCACCCACATCTTAAACTAAGTCAAAGGTCGAGTCAAGATGAGGCAGTGCCTATATGGCACAGCAAGTTAGGTTCCACAATTCTCTTTTCCTTACAGGGTCACATTACCACAGGGATGTGGTTCACAATAACCCTAGGAAAACAGGGTTCCCACTGCTAAGTTAAGTCTTAAGGAACAAAGGTTGCCTAGATCTTCCAGATCAGGTGATACCACTCTGGCCTTCACTATTCTGGTCATTCTTGGGTTACAGGATTTAACCTGTCCATGACCTAACATAGGGTTTACATTCTGAAGGCTTTCACATTTGGTTATCTCATTACCTAACCCAACTTTAGAATGATTTAGAATATTGATGGAATCTCCTATTATTTACTCCCAGTACAGAGGGAACGCATTTGGTGATCCATTATCCCATTCATATCTGTCGTTGGAGAAGGTATTGTTACATCCTTCAGTTTCAGCTTTCACCACCTTTAAACCTACTACACAGTTATCCCACAGGGAAGAATCCACATCAGTCCTCTTTCAAGAACCAATAACCTTTTAATAGTTTTGGTCCAAGTCAACTCTTCAAGCAGGTCTCAATAATTTAACCTACTCGGTCATTAAATTCATTATCCATTACCCTATGGTTTGGTCAACCAAGGTCAGGGCACCAACTAGTTACACAGCAAGGTCGAGGTAAGGTCATACTTGTAGTACCAGAGAATCACTGTAGTCACACAAGTCCAAGGTTCTAAGGGATATCTATATATATTTATCACACCAATATGTAGGCATAGATTCAATAATTACATTCAAATCCCTATGGACATATCTGTCATTTAGGTCAATCCACAAGAACAAGAAGTTCTCAAGTACGGTTCGCTAAGTCTTTTTTTTTTTTGGAAAGTTAAATCACAGTGTAAGACTTTCTCTATGAGTCTAAACAAGGTTTGGATAAACCAAGTAAAGTTCAAATAGAGTCGTCACTAGCTTGAGGTGTTATGAATGACTTCCAAATACACGTGATCTTTATGGCTTACTCAAATAAACCAGTCCAAACCAGCCTATTACTTTCCTTTCCTAGTACCTACCCACAGGTTTAGATTCTACGTACCCCATTAAGGGTCTCTACCCGCATAGGTTTAGGTTTTCCTATCCATAAGGTTCGGGTCTTTAAATTCATAGGATCTAAGGTCTTCATCCTCAAGGGTAACTCTTCTCCTTTTATGTAAGAGGAGAGTCACAACGGTCACCAATGCCTGCCATTTCTAATTGATTAGCCCAGTCGGGTATAAGTCCTAACCCTTTTCAATTTAAGGTATTGACTAGACTTAGGTGGTCCACACAAATGAGCCACACAACAGGGGTGTCCGATCTAGGGTATAGGCACATAATCATCACATATAGGTGTGGTCAAAAGGTCTCCAAAAATTTGAGCTCAACATCCTAAAAGAAATCGGGTGGACTCACGAGCGGCGTCAGCACTCTGGGTGCGTTCGTGGCTCCTTTGCAAAAATAGGGAAAGCGGACTAACGGGCGGATGTGGAGTGCGAATCCGTTCGTTCTTCCAGTCTCAGAAGTCTCAAAGGCCAAGAGAGTTGAAGTCAAATGGATCTACGAACAGACGCATGAGTGTGGATCTATTCGTTGATCCGCACAGATTTAAAATGATAATTTCAAGTTTTATGCGGGATTCACGAGCAGAGTCACGATAAGTGGATTCGCTCGTTCGTCCGCTTGCAGAATTTAACATAACAGAGCCGCAAGTTTTAAAACTCACTTTTGTCTCCAAAGAAAGGGACATAACCTCAAGGAGAAAAAGCTCTACAGGGACTTCCGTTCAAGCTTCCCTTGGGTGGTTTTTCTTGTAATCTCAAGCCTCAAGGTTCAACTCTCAGTTGTTCAAGATATGGCTTTCTTCCTATTTCTGCTTCCTCTTTTCTTGGATTTGGGATGAATCATTTCAAGGTGTGATCATGTCTTGATTTTGCTTGTAATCCCATGGCCATGTACACCAAATCCATACCAAATCGATTGGAACTAGGATTTTTGGGTGTAAATCGATCCCTATTTGATCGATGGCACTAAGTTGTTGGATCCTTATTTGATTACTGCATCTTTTATAAATTTTCAAGTATTTGCAAGCATTTTAGAGATTGTTGCTAGGTTTATCATGTCTAGTTGAATTTTACTTGGATTATGTCCATGTTTTGGTTGTGGTAAAGTCCTCAATTCATAATGTTTTGGGAAAACTCTCCAAGTTCAAATCTAATTCTTTTACATGCCATAAAATCTCATAAAAAATTATCACATTGTCTTATCTTGAAGCATATTCTCTTGTATATATGATTGTTGATCAAATCCTTAGAATCTTTCCTCTTTTCCTCAAATAAATAATTCTTGTCTCTTGTTGGGGTAATTTCCTCCAATCACTTGTTCGTTTGGTATTAGTTGGGATGTAAAGTAACTAAAAGCACATGTTGTTCACAGTGATCTCCTTATTCACGTCCATGCACTAGGGATCTCACATGGATTTTATATGTGCATTGATCTCCTTCATTTCTCTTCACTCCAAACATCTTCCTATGATTATCATGTCTCATTTCCCTTATATGCTCTTGTCACAATACAATTTCCACATCTTGTAGACATTTCACTTCTATAATTTTATTTGCCAAGCACAAAGCTTAAATTATTGGGGTAAGATAGGTCACAAGGGGCGAGGGAAACAACATATGAAGGAAATAAAAGCCTAACATAGGTTGGTTCATCAAGACAGGGCAACAAAACCCTTTCTGGCTTGGGCGGTTTTATGCCTGATTTTACTTAAATATGAAATCGCAGGTAAATCCGTCTGAGACTGAAACCATAATAAACAGCCTCGGTTAATCATGGATTTACAGGTGGTTTGTACCCAGGCTGTAACCGTATGTAAAACCATCGGGCTTTTTTCCTGTAAATTTAAAGCCTGCGATTTAAAGGCTCATTTCCTTCCTTTCAAAACACAACTCTAAAGCTCTGGAGAAACCCCAACTGCGATCGTACTTGCTCTCTCCTCACTCCTTGGTGGATTTTAATGCTCCAAATTATTCCTCAACAACATCCAATTGCATTCAGGTAAGATGTCTCTCTCTCCCATCGATTTCTTTCTCTTGGAGAAACCCCAAAACACGATTCAGGTTTTGAAAACTTGGGGTTTTTGCTTTCTTTTTGCCTAATAGGTTGTTTGTAACCTAATCTTAATCATTTTCTCACCATATACAGTCTATGTAAGGGCTCGAATGCGATCTTGGCATCAAATCCAAAGATTTGGGTTAGATTTTGGAAAACCCAACCCTTATACCAAAATTTCTGTTCTCTTTTGTCACATTTGAATCGGTTTTACTATGTAGGCTTACTCTACACTAGTTGAATTGTCACAAGCCATTCTTACCTTGATTCTCAAAATTCAAAATCCCAATTACAAAATCTGAAAATTCTTTTTGAAGCCCAAGGCATGCTCCATGATCGAACAAGTCTACTTCTTGTTTGAACTTACTGCTTTGTATAAAATATCATGTCCTAGGCATAATATGATCATGAATCTTCATTATTTGTCATTGCATTCATATAATGGCCATGCCTTTCCTTTTTCCCCAACTTCTTAGATCACAATTTGATAAAAATCAGAATTTTCTAGCCTAAAAATCCTGTTGTAATTTAATTTGCTTTGAAAGGAAAAATCAAGGGCTAGGTTTTGAACTTCACAACCTTACATTGATCATCTAATTAGGTCTTAGCATTCAAGGTATTAATTTGCTGTCTACTTGGCTTTTGACTGCAGGTTAAAACAATCAATGACTCCAAGAACACGGCGTGCATGCGTTGAACAAGTTGCACCAACTGTCCTAGATCCACTATAGTTTCAAAAGATAGAGGACAAGAGCTTTACCAAAACTACTTCCGCTTCAAAAATATAGTGGAAGGGGCGGAATGTAGTGTTGGATGATCTCAAAGCATACAAGGTGGAACAGAGATTCGAGGCATTGCGATAGACCAACATTCTCAACCTCCCTGAACCATATTACCCAAAACTCATTCGTCATTTCTATGCAAATCTGAACATCGAAAACCCGGGCACATAAGACTATCGGGTTGTCTCATATGTCAGAGGGGGTCCCTATAGCCTTCACTGCAGCACAGTTGACCAGCATTATCAATGTCTCCATTGGGGAAGAGAAGACCTACTGTTCACCTGGAAGGAATCCTTACTCCTTCATCAGGCGAGAGGTAGTGACATTCTGACAACCATAAGGCAGTTGAACCTATGAGTAGTGGATGGCTTCGATGAGGTCATGAAGCAACTCTCCGACCAGACTCGAAGCCTAGAGGGTACCGAGAGAGGGGTAGATGACATCAACACCTTTCTTGGTCGTGGTGGTGGCGGTGGTGCAAACGACTAGCCCAACTTTCTCTCAACAAATTGAAGTTATCCCGGATCAGTTCTTCTAGTTCTTGTCTTAGGATGAATAACTGGGGACTTTTAGAAATGGTAGACTTGTATATTTAATCTGAGATGAACATAATCAAATGTTTTGAGTTGGAACAGATGAGATCTTGCATTTTGAGTTGGAAAAGGCACAGTTATGCCGAAGCAGAGAATCTGGAACAATTATGGTATTTAGATTGGTATCTTTTGATTGAGCAGAATGGAGTCATATGTTTTGTTGGATTGGATGAAATCATGAATGTTAAAATGAGAAGGATATGGTTGCCTTCCAGGAAGATTTAGAACAACTGGATATTTGTAATTAATCTTATATATATCTCTATGTATTTGCTTAATTCACTCTTGTTTAAATCATTGTTGATATTTGTGCTTGGTCACGATTGATTCGTTATTGTTTATGAATTATAACACATAATTGCCCATCTATGACCTACTTAAGACTCAACCAAGCAATTACATAGTTGTAGCTTAGCAGCCTAAGGTTCAAGTCATAAATTTCATGTTGCCTATTATCTTCTAAGTTCTTGTTTCACCACAATCAGTCTTCTCCTATGTTTGCACACAATCATTTATGTTCTTGAAGATTTTTAGTTTATAACCTAATTGTGGAGAGTAAATCAAGAGTCCGCGAGACTGTGGTCGGTGCAGAGCATCATTGCTCTGATACCACTCTGTCACGCCCCCATCCCAACAAGGAATAAAATACAATACAAGGGGTGACTAGGACGACGTGTGTCATCCTACTAATCTATCAAGATCACTGACACAGTGTCCCAACGCACAGTCATAACCAATATTAAAACAATATAATATCAGAGTGCGGAAAGGAAAATATTACATTCTAAAAGATCAATAGTTTTGCGGAAGCGTATAAAATCAAATAGTTACAAGATGATCAGAGCCTAGATGATAAATACTGTAATTAATCCATTTTCCATTACCATCTAATAACTATCAACAAGGGTATAACAGTAAATGTTTATATATGGGCCTACGCCCTAAAATGAACAAAAGGGGGAACAAGTCCCTAGAATTCTCACGATTCGTAGGCACAATCGTCACAAGGACATCCGTTGCTATGTTCCTCTAACATAGCTTCCGGTTCCTCCATACTTGCATCATAATCTAAAAAATTATGTACACGAGGGGGTTAGCTCCACTGAGCCAGTGAGGGGATGAGGATGGATAAACACACAATTCACATAGTCCAATGATGCATGCATATGTTAAATAAATTTTCCACCTAACATCACAACTAAGTTAGAGGTATATGTTACTGTGACAACTTGGGAGACACTGTGGGTCACTTAACTTATCGCCACAATGAAACCTCAATTGTCACCTGGGACCTACGCCGATCGAAGCCTCCAAGACTACTCAGTGGTAGACCCCTGATAACCAATACTACCATGACTGGCCTCTCCCACCTTCACAGAATCCGGTGTACTGATTACCCAATACCTAAACCCCTGTTGGTAAGGGTCGTAGTATAAGGGTGTAAAATCCTAGCCCCAGATATACTACATGAAAGTCCTATCGTCCCGAGAGGTAATCCGGGCGCATCAACTTTTCATCTGGTTTAGTGATCGATTATCAGCACGGCACGGCGCATACAGTTCAACATGACATTCAACGTAATTACTTCATAAATGTATATAGTATCCGGGGTTCCGGCACCGACACCCACCGACACCGAGACCCATCAAAGTAAAGTATCTCCAATCAATATTATAACAATCATATATAAAAATATGCAATATGCGCAAGCATATTTAATAATTTATAATGATAACATAATATACAATGCAATAATAATATCAAGCCCAAACAACCAAACCCACTCACATATAAGTTATATTCCGATGTTATGAGTTATCGCCGTAATTAAGTAACACGTTGTAAGACGAAAACTTTAAACCTAAATAAAGAGTGAAAATAGGATTAATTAAGTAAAAGGATGGATCCCCAAAAGATCTCCCATAAATCGTTTAAGTATAAGGTTTCAGAGGCAGGGTGATTTTATGGGTGGTTTCATGCCCAATTCTTGCAACCACATGTAAATCCTAGATAACCAGGGGCTTAGGAAGGTCTCTGCCAAGGGTGGTTTTACAGGTGGTTTGTCTCAGAACATGAAATCGCACCTAAAACCGACATTAACAGGGGCTTATTCAGGGGGTGGTTGCAATGGTGGTTTCTCGTAGGTCTTGAAACCGCGTGTAAAACCACATATCTGCAGAATCAAAATTTGAAAGGTTTCTCACCAGGGGTTCCTTTTCCAAGGGGTTTAAAGGTAAGGAGGCTTCAAGGAAGCTTCCTCCTAGGTCCATTAGGGTTCTAAGACCTCATTAGGTCCATGAAATCCCAAGGATTTAAGAGGGAAAGCAAAAAGAACCTAATTTAGGACATAATAGGGTAGAAACATTAAATTTCTCAAATGGAAAGAGATTGCTTAGGCTTAGAGCTTGTAATGGAGTGAAATAACTCCACCATAGTCTAGGTTTAGAGGTTCCATCGATTCCTTGGGTTCCAAGAGAACCCTAGGTCGAATCTCTCCCATTTCCCAAACCCCAAAACCCAAAATAGAAGAAAAGAGGTGGGATTTAATGGCTTACCTACCCCCAATATAGAAAAGCTCCACGTAGAGGGCTCCACAAGGTGAGGTTCCAAGCCTTCAGCCAAGCTTTTCCATTCGTCTTCCTCCTTTGCCCCTTCTTTCTTCTTTCTCCTTTCTCTCCTCTTTCTCTCCTCCACGATTTAGGTTAGATGGGAGAAGTAAAGAGAAAGAATGATTCTCCCCCCCTTTTGTCTTATTTATAAAAAGTGACTTGGGTCCCTTAAGTCAAATGGATCATTAAGCCAAATGGGTACTTTAAGTTAAATGGTCAAGAGGGCTTAATGGGTTGACCCATTAGTTCTATTTGGGTAAGAGAAAGGAATACCCAACCTTGGGTCAAATAGAGTTAGATGGACCCTTAGGTTAAATTGTCACTTAAGCCCAATGGACCTCTTAAGCTAATGGGCCTTCCCACTAGTTATAATTAGGAAAGAACCTAATTAAAAGATGAGCTCACATGATATGGGTATAATTGCTCTTCACATGTTTCCCCAAGGTAAGTGGGGCCCATAAGTGAATTATTCCCAACTCAACTAAAATAGTCCGGGCGATCCAAACCTTGACCCGCACTTCGAGGGCATCGAGGGAAAGGATAAATAAATAAAATTAAGGGCTAGCACTTACTATTTCCTTGTCATGGTTTGTCCCCCATGACCCCGAATAGTTTCCTCCACAGGCAAACTCGTACTGTGGTCAATAATTTTGTAGCTGGGTTTGACCACCAGTGAGAACAACTCACCAGCATACGTGGCAGTGATAACTACACGTCGTAGGGAAGAAAAAATAATTAATTATGATCCGGGGTGCGGGTATTACACATTTAGTAGACAGCGAGCGAGCAGCAAGCTACGGCGAAGCGGGCAGTTGAAGTTTCTTGAACCTCTCCATTACCCTAGTAGTGGAGTTCTCGGGTGCAGCTTGAGGCACTTGTGGTGGAAAGGTTGGAGGTCGAGGGGGTGGCAGCATTGCTTGTTGTTGCATCAAAGCCATAAACTGAGTGGTCATGTGGGCCAGTAGCTCTTGCTGTTGCTATATGGTTCGCATCATATTGGTTATGTTGGTATTCATCTTGCTAGCGGCCATAACCGGAGATGGTGCGACTGCAGGAGCCGGAGGGGCCGCAGGCACAGGCTTAGGAGTGTCCTCGGGTACTCTCGCCGAAGAGACTGATACTTCAGTGTTTTGAGCCATAGGCTCATTGGATGGTCCAACCTCCAGGACAAAACGAGGGCCTATCTCGCGACGAGCACCCTGGTTGGATCTTGTGTTAACCATGACTGTTTTTTGAAGAGGATTTTCGGGCATGAATGAGCATACATTGTCTGGATGAGGAAGACTTAACTTGATATGTTGCATGTGGGGACAGGATCTTAGACTAGAGTATAATGTAATACAGTAAGCAAGGCATGTATATGAAAATTTATAGCCTAAAGATACAGGGTTCTTAGATGATGCACTTGGATGGGCTTCCAAAGGGGTAGAATGGAGTGAATTATGTACCTGCAGCTAGAAAGCAAACTGCTCAAGTCTCTTCCTGGTCATGTATAGGTCCAAGTCTAGGTGATAGATATCACTACTAATCTCGTCTGCTAGTGTAAGAAAGTAAATGCATTCTTCAATCCTACAGATATCATCCTGGGCTAAGTATACTTTCAAATATTTTCTGGCTCTGGTTTTGATTCTTTGGAGTCGAGCTAATCTTCTTCTTAGTTGCCTAAGGTAAAGCATGTCATTGGGTAATATTAAACCCAAGCAACACGACCATTCCTTATCATAGGAGAGATAGGTCATTAGTCTACTAAGGGTAGTTTAAGTTATAACAAGTATGCTTAAATTTCATGCATTCGGTTAGTGTGTATTGGGGTTATGGAATGGAATGACTCAAGGATGCATGTATATAAGAATAATATTTGAGATTTAATCTAACAATCAGGTATGTCAATGAACTCTTCAAGACAGGGGCAACTAGTATATTTACCTGTACGTTTTATACTAGGCTTTGAATTTGGTCTGACCACCGGTTTAGTATGCCCTCCACACGGGCAGTGTGGTATTGGAGGAAACCACCCCTCCTTTCGATAACGTAAGTCCCTAGCCTTTATAACTAAATGTGACTGAAACATTTCTCTCTCGTCCACCATTGCCTCCTAATTCCTCTCTTCCCTCACCCCGTAAAATCTCTTATTCACTCTATCCAGTTTCCTTCTTTCTCTCTCCTACAAAATCTCTCACTCTCCACGATGTTTCTTCCTCCTGCTAACCCACTTTTCTTTCGGATTTATCGTCTACGGTTCTGACACCCTATGGTTCCTACGATTCCCTTACCTGATGTAAGACACCTGGCCTGTGATCAGCGAACGGTTAAGTTAGAGAAAACTTTTCCACTTCCCAAAAAAGTCATTAACTCTCTCTCTCTTCACTCTTCGAAAATGAAGAACTTCCATCGTCTCTCACTCTTCACTCCGATAGAGAGAAACCTTCAGCGTTGGCGAGTTAACTTCGCCTGCAACCTCCGGCGAAGGCGGCGAAGTGCGAGTCTCAGTGAAACCCTTACCCTAACTCGAGGAAGAAAGACTGCAGATCTGCACATTCGTCTTGGTCCAATACTCTCCACCCCAACTTTGCCCAGCTGATGAATCTTTTGGAGTTAGAGCTGCAACTAGTATTCTTCGATCCAAACACCTCTGTTGGCAAATCTCCAAGGACAACAATAGTACTGCCTGAACCCTACTTCCCACCTCCATTCTCTTTGCTGATTTGCCTGTGTAATTAGTACTGTTTGTTATCAGAAAATAGAATGAGTACTCTGTTCTGAGTACAATTTTGTTCATAGAATTCGATTTACCTTTTGATTTCTGGTTTCTTGGGTTTCTTTGTTGGGTTTGTGTTCATTAAAATTAAAATTAATTAATTCATAGAGAAAATAAAATGGGTTCAGTCCACCCTCCTCCTTGATGGAATCGTCTCCTTCTGGCACATTCCACACTAGGGAGCATTCTAGCCATTGATTCAAACCAAGAACACAAACAAAAGTTGTAGAAACAACCCAATCAATGTAAATTCTTATAGTTCCATCTCTTAATTATTAGAACACTGGATTTATGATCAACAACAGACACCATAGAAGATATATAAGAGATTGGAATCAAGTTATATATAAGAGGAATAAGGTGTAAAGAAAATAAGTGAGTGAGGCTATTCATCAAGAACTTGTCCGACAGAAGGCCACGCCATTAAAGATCTGAGAGACAGCTTAGCTTGGATCATTTTCTCATTTACTCTACAGAATTGAACCATCTTTTCCAACAGTAATTTAAAAGGAATTTGATAATGGAGGTGGAGCAAAATAGGAATGGGATTGCAAGCAATTGACAATTCCTAGGGTCTCGACGTCTCGTACTCATGATACAGAGAACAAGATTCCTCTCAATCCACAACCATCTCTCGTAAAAGGTTCAACGTAGGAGTATTGGGCTTGTCGTAGCAGCTTTGGTATGATTTCTATTTCAATTTTAGGTGATTTCATAAAATAATCAATTAATAGAATTTGGGTCGTTATTCATGTAACAACATTGAGATAAATAACAAAAAAGTCAAATGACCACCAATTCATAATGAGGAAGGGGCAAGGAAGGGGATTGGGCTCTTCTCCTTGGAGGGCATCGTCCAATGAGTACCCAATAAGGCATCCAACGGTTGGAATGTGCCGCACGCATTCGCAATCAACCATTGGAATATGTGTGACACAATCCAACCGTTGGATGCCTCATTGGGGAATTGATCAGTTTATCATTCTTTGTTTTTTTTTTATGAAAGTATAATCCCACAAACCACACACCAAACCCAAGATCATTTTACCTTTTTGTTATTTGTTTCAATGTAACACAGTATTGTTACATGAATATCAACTCAAATTCTATTCATTGACTATTTTATGAAATCACCTGAAATTGAAATAGAAATCATACCAACTCTAGCCTAATTTTCTCCCATTTTCGTGCCTTCCAAACATTGTCATTGCCCTATTTAAAATTTCTCGCGTTTTCCAGAAGAACCGAAAAGAATTCGCTCGGAGTTTAAAGCTCAAAGCGACGGGGCCTGATGACTTGCGAAGGAATCGAGCAAAGGAGTAGTAGCCTACTGGGGCACGAAGCAATGAACAGCATGGCTGTATTGCGGCGGTGTTGCCGCATCTCCCTCCTCTGTTCATCGACTAGTATTAGGCCCCAGCAATGGACGAGGACGACGCCTGAGTCCTCACGCCCTTCTTCGTTTCTTCGTTTTCTGTTTTGGTTTCCGATAAAACCAACCTCTCCTTTTTCTTCCTCTGCCACTCTTCGGTTTCTAAACACTAGCAGCTCTTACAATGAGAAAAATTGTGATGGTGGGGATGACGATGATGATGAAGACCCAGATGAAGGTAACCGATATATGCCGATGCCCATGTCTTTCCATTGCTTATTTGATTGTTTTTGGGTTTTGACTAAGCTTTTGTTGGGAAGAACCATTAAGCCTACATAGGTTCTCCATTTACGACATCATTATGAGCAACCCATGTGAACTATCTATTTAACTACTCGTGCTTCCTCATTTGGTAGTCACTTTTTAACATCTCTAATGAGCGGCAATCTGGATTTTATTTCGGAGTGCATATTTTCCGGTTACTTGGTTGTAGACTACTACTCACTTCACATTTTCCTCTTTCGGGGTTCTGAAGAAATGAAACGACCCTAGTGATCCTACCATTTGCGGTTTTCATGTGCTTACCTTATAGCTCGTCGGCTTATGAGCTTGTATTTGAAATCACTCCAAATTAAGTTTTGCAACATTATTGTATTAATAAATGCAATATTTGTTCTACTTCTCATGACGTTACTGATTCTAGTCCAATGTATATGATTATGTTAATCATGTGTCATGTTGCAACAGTTACTCCATCGGCTTTAGGGCTTTTCTCCCCCCCCCCCCCCCCCTTCTTTTGAGGAAAATGATCTGAACGTTCTTCAGTAAATTATGTTAATCGACTTCACTAGTTTAGCATATTAGTTTCTGGTTTTTTCTGTTAACTAGTGGGAATTGTGATATCTGCTTCCTGATGGGAATTCCCAAGGGGATTTGTACGATTTAAATGTGAATGATATGACCCCTGAGACTGATGTTGTAGTTAGAACACATTTAAATGTTTGCCTATTAGAATTCTAGAATAAGTTCTTTGATCCTTGATTTTGACGTCTGCTATTAATTTCAAGAATGAGAAATGGGTTTTGCCTTTTACTTATCATTTATTTCCATTCTTTTGTAATGTTTTATGAGGATGGATATGATATGAGAAGGATGTTCTGTTGGAAGTGTGCCCATCGAATCCATATATATATATATATATATAGTTTAAAAATAATTAATTTGTATAATTTAATGAGTGGTTTTTGTCCTTTTAGATTTTGACCTAAAAGTTGTTTTAGGCTAAGAATAGAATTGGGCATTTTGTTCATGTGGTCGTCATACTATGTGCTCTGAGGAATATTGTTTTGAGACACTAATATGACTGTACATGCGTGTGTACATTGAATTGGATCATTTGAGAATCTTGAATGAACTACTATCAGTTGTTTGAGAAATATGATTCTAATTTGTAGCTTATAATTGGGTCCCTTGACTCGAAAGGTTTTTATCGTTGTAGTTAGGCATTATGGGTTTTGGTGTACCAACGGTTGATGTCTCCCTTACTATATATTAGTGCGTTGGATTCATGGTGTTCGGCTGTGAATGATAGAGATGCTTGACAAGGAATTCAGTTTCTTGAGGGAAAATATAAAAGAGAGAGTATCCATGTACTTAATTAGAGCGAAATCCAGATCCGGTGTAATTAACTCTACTGCTTTGGGAGATATTGGAGTTATATGTACCTAAGGTGTATTTATTGGTAAATATCTTTGATTAGGAATCAATGGTCTTATCCATTGATATATTTTAGGTAGATTTCCCAATGTGATCCTATATCTTCCCTAATTTTAGTGTCGTTGGATTGTATTTAACAGCTTTATCTTAATAAGAGAGAGAGAGAGAGAGAAGGATAGTTATCCTAAATAAGGTAATCAATTAGGAAACAGAATTGTTGGGATTTACTAATTGAGTGATCAAGGTTAGTTATCTTAAATCAAGGTAATCAATTAGGAAACCGAATTGTTAGGATTTGCTAATTGAGAGAATCAAGGGGATGAAAGGAAGGCAACAAAATATTAAATTATCCTCTCCCTACTATCGAATTCTCTCTCTCCTCTCTCTCTCTCTCTCTTATTGTTGCCCTCCTCTCTACTTGTGAGCTTGGTTGTGAGAGTCCCTAGGGTTGGTGCAACCCTAGAGTGTTGGAGAGTGGCTACTTGTCATCGTGCAAGCATTGCTGACGTGGTCTGTTGCTAAGTTCATGTGTTGTTGTGTAGAGGAAGATCTAAGTTTCCTAGTAATGTAGCCCTAGATAGGTAGGAGACCTACTAGGAGCCAGACATCCAGGACCTGTTGAGCTGCTAGTTCGATGGGACAAAATTGGAGTTGTAGATCAAGTTTAGGGTTAGGGTTAGGGTAATGGGGATGAGTCTTATATGGTAAAGCTAGGCAGGTATAGGGGAGTCTAATGAACTAGGTTTTATAGGTTTTGGATGAGTAGAAGTAGTTTAGATGTAATTGGCCAGCAACTAGGGTTAGGGTTTTGGGAAATAGGGAATGATGGAATCTAGGGTTTAGAGGTGGAGTTAGGGCAAGGGCTTTAGGTCGAGTGTGGGTAGGGTGGAGGGGAATATATGCTGAAAGTTACAGCTAAATCAGATGGTTAAATCTGGAGTTATAGAGGTTTCTTAGTAGTAGCAGGAGAGAGGGGTAAAACTGTAATTTTAGACAATCGGCTGGGTGGATGGTGCTGAAATTTGAATAGAGTCTCTCTTAGGGTTTGAGGAAGATTCGTTCAAATTTTTAGCAGGTTTGGGTTAGATTTGGCTAGGCAGAATTCTCACGAAAATCACCTTGCATGTGACCTTCTAGAAGGGAAGAAGAATAGTTGCAGGTTTTAGAGTTCTAATGGATCTATGGTATTAATGGTGGATGAGGAAAGTAGTAATGATTGAGTATTGGCAATGGGGATTGATGGGGCCAGGTTTAGACGATTAGGAGAAGAAGGGTGATTGCTGAAACTGTAAAGTACTTACTTGAACACTAATCCTCAATGGCAGCAACTTTGAAGATGAACAATGGGGTCTCCCGATCTTCACGATGCAAGGAGATAAATAGCAGCCCTCCCGATCTTCACGATGCATTCCACCTTGATAAACCCACAAGGATGCACCACTCTCAAGGAGCAACAACAGCAACAAAGGCAGCAAGCATAAAGCTGAGTTTTTATTAATCAAATTCGTATTCAATACTGGGCCCCCTTACAACCTTATATAAAAGACTCAAAATTAGACTCCTACACTAAAAAGGAAAGGCCTAACCCTATCCCTAATCTATTAGCCAACTTAAACTGACTAGGAAACTAGAATCAAGGTTCGAAAACTCGGGTCTTGGTGCCAACTTGGACTCTTGAAAAACCAAGTCGAGTTGAGATCTCGCCGAGTTGGTGCACTTTTTTTTTTTTCCTACTCGAAGCCTCATCTCGGTGGGTTTTAGACCTAGTTTGGGTCTGAAACTTGGTATTCAACCTCTTTTAGGCCATTTAAACACAATGACACTATCAGATATTGCAAAAACAGAATCCAAATAGGAGTTTCACTCTGTGGGAAAGCAGGACAGACACTTACTTATGCTAGAAACTAGGACAGACATAGGACAAACACACTTATTTATGCCGAATATCATTTAAGTAAATGCTTTTGTATTTGTATTTCATTTACTTAAGATATTATTCATAAATAAACAAATACCCCCCTTTTTTAATCCAATAAAAATAGTTAAAAAAAATCAAATTCCAAAAGAAAAAAAAGTCAACCCCCAGTTCAAGAACAAAAACTGGATTTTCAGCGGTAGACGCAATTTCCAATTTTCTAATGCTGGAGTTTTTCTCAAATCTAAAAATTTCATAAATCTTAATATGGTAAAACATTGCTAAAAACAAAAAGTGCGGTAAAATATTCATTTGTTTTGATGAAAGCTTTCCAACAAGTCCAAAATTGCTTAAATCTGATTTATATTAAAGGAGTTATGTAGCGGTCAAACTTAATTCGGTGTACGCGAATGCTATCAAAATCATTTTGAATGAAAATATTTTTTTGGACATTAAAACAAATGAATATTTTACCGCACTTTTGGTTTTTAGCAATGTTTTACCATATTAAGATTTATGTAATTTTTATATTTGAGAAAATCCCCAGCATTATAAAGTTGAAAATTGCACCTATCGCCGAAAATCCAGTTTTTGTTCTTGAACTAGGGGGTTGACTCTTTTTCCTTTTGGAATTTGATTTTTTAACTTTTTTTATTAGATTCAAATAGGGGGTATTTGCTTATTTATGAATAATATCTTAAGTACAAATGATATTTGGCATAAATAAGTGTCTGTCTTGGTTCCTGGCATACATAGGTATCTGTATACTAAGATTTTCTAGCAAGATCTCAAGATCTGGCACTCATATAAAGGACCTAGATGGGCATTTTCCTAGGTCAAACTGAGATCTCGGATCTTGGAGAGATATTGACATTTTGAGACTCGTAGGCAGTCTCATCTCGGGATTTCGAAAAATCGAAAAACTCGGTGAGATCTCGACGAGTTCTCAAACTATGCCGCTGAAATAGACTCAATATAGAGTCCTAATCCAGCCCAACTAAACAACTAAATGGAAAACTAATAATATCACTTAAATTGAACCACTGGTTCATACCAGTTTTGGACCGGTTCAATTTAAAACATTAAAAACATGAAAATAAACTAAGTATGGGGCTAATCCCGTATGCAACCTATGTACCCATATTTAAGGCTCATTACAGTGCCCTATTACATAGAAAACCCATGGGATCAAAGGCCCAACACGTATATAACCCAACCCTAATCTGCATCACTTAGGAGGCATTGCGTTTGTGGTGCTCAAGGTAACTTTTCTCCCTTCCCTAATGTATTTTGAATTTCCTATACCCACATGAGAGATGTATTTTTTAATTCCCTATACCCACATGAGGACTGATCATTGGTCTAATGAGATTTGACGAACTACATTTATTTTTCCGCTACGTATTCAATCAACTCTTTCAATTAGTATCAAAGTCTCCCTCATGTAGGATATGTTTCAGGCTTAAAACGGGGATTTCTTAATTGAAATCGATGTTTTGAGCATTTTAAGTTTTATATTGACGTTTGCATATGCTAGAAAATGGTAGTTCCTCAGAGATACTTTATGGATTCTTTGAGTCACGAAGGTTGTTATCGATTTGTAAAGTGTTGGAAAATCAAGGATGAGGGTGATCTAAAGTTGACACCTACTTAGTTGTTCTTTTATAAGGAAATATAATTTTATTTCAAATGATTGCATCGTCAGTGGTTTTGAGAAATTTTTTAATCAATGAATTGTTCATTCTGTGTATGGCATAAGGGTTTAAAGTATTGCTAGGTATCATATCGTATCAAGCGATACATATCGGTTTCAATCCGTATCGACACGATACTTTTTCTTGGCCACAGAATAAGTATCGTACTATATCGGCTGATAGGGCTTGATATGGCCGATACTATTGATACTTATGGATATGCTAAACTAACCATTTTTACTCCTCAGAGTTTGATATTGAGCCTGACAGAACTGGGTAATCATAAAACCTTGCCTCTATTCAATTTCTTTTTCATATTTTGGACTTGAGGCTTTCAATCATCATTGAAAAATGATTCAAAACCTTCAAACCAATTACTGTTTGGATAATTGAAGAATAAAAAATTTTCAGATTGAAGGGAAAAGTGTGAAATACAGGTAAGGTTAGAAAAACCCAACGTTTATAGTATCGGTATTGGGTATCGTATCGGAAGGGTGATTTTAAGAGACGTATCGTAGATTCATATCGGAGTGACACAAGATACACTAGATATGTGTGGAAATGGTTAAGAAACATATGGAAATGCTTAGGATATATGCAAAATATAGTTTTGCATCATAAAACACTATAAATGAGTAATATGTAAATATATCATATTTTACATAACATGATGGTCCGGCAGATTGTTTTGTAAGGACTGTAAGGTTATATTTGGGGAGAGCCTAACCACTCAAAATAGATTGGTAGTCCTGGATATGTGCCTCAATACATAGAACCGTAAGACAGGGGAGCCTATTTGCAAAAAAATAAGGTAGTGGAGGTTAAAAGAAGATTCCGTGAATGTATTTACTAATAAGTGATCAAACAAGGAAAGTGGGAGTTTGAGGGAGACACTAACATGATGTGGAATGAGATGATAGATTGTATTAAGAAGGTTGCTAAAGAGGTTCTGGGGGAATTGAAAGGTATTCGCCATGCCCCTAGGGAGACTTAATGGTAGGATGAGGAGATCTAAGTTGCCATTAAGGCTAAGAAAGCTAGTTTTAAAACATGGCAAAGGACTAAATAGGTAGAGGATCTAAATAGGTATTAATTTGCCAAAAATGAAGCTAAGGCGATTGTGGGCCTGTGGGGAAAGCAAGGGTGAAGAAATATGAAGATTTTATAATAATCTAAACACAAAGGAACGAGAAAAAGCTATCTAAGATATAGCTAAATTGAGAGAAAGGAAGAGTAGAGATTTCAACCACGTTAGATATATTAAAAGTGATAATGGTAGAGTACTAGCAAGGGATGAGGGCATTAAAGAGAGATGGAAGACGTATTTCTACAACTTAATGAAACCATTTCGGGTAATAGGGCTTCGGAAGTTAGTATTATTCATCTTGACAACACAATGCGTAGATATATATATATATATATATTCGGATATTTGAGTTAAAAAAAGCTTTAAGAAAGATGAAAGTGGGCGAGGCTCTAGGCCCAGATTGGGGTCCTAATAGAGGTGTGGAAGAGCTTAGGAATTTGTGGCTTATCTTGCCTAACGAAGCTGTTTATCAAGATCATGAACACAAAGAGAATGCCAGATGAATGGATGAGAAGCATTGTGGTCCCGATTTACAAAAATAAAGGTGATATTCAGAACTACAATACCAATAGAGACATAAAGCTAATGAGTCATACGATGAAGTTATTGCAGAGGGTTATTGAAACCCACCTGAGAAAGGAAACTACTATTTCGGGGAGCCAATTTGGTTTTATGCCAGGAAGATCTACGATGGAATCTATTTTCCTACTTAGGAGACTCATGGAAAGATATAGAGAGGGTAGGAGGATCTCCATATGGTCTTTATTGACCTAGAAAGAGCCTATGATAGAGTTTCTTAAAAATTAATTTGGCAAATATTGGAGAAGAGAAGGGTGTCATGTAAATATGCGGACATTATTAAAGATATGTACGATGGTGTAGTGAATAGCATAAGAATTGTGGGGGGTCAAGGTAGTGAATTCCTAATTACAATTGGGTTACACCAAGGCTCAGCCTTAAGCCCTTATCTATTCGCGCTTATCATGGATGATTTAACCAGAGCCATACAAGATGAAATTCCTTAAAGTATGCTTTTTGCTGATGATATTGTTTTGGTGGATGAGACAAAGGCATGGATTAATGCCAAGTTGGAGTTATGGAGATCTAATTTGGAATCCCATGGAGTGACTATTTTAGATATTTGGGCTCAATTGTATATAAAGAAGGGGATATAGAAGATGATGTTGCCCAAAGGATTAAAATAGGATGGATGAAGTGGAGAGATGCGCCTGGAGTGTTGTGTGATCGGTGTATTCCTTTAAAGCTTAAAGAAAATTTTTATAGGACTGGCATACGACCAGCTATAATATATGGTGTGGAATGTTGGGCAGTTAAGAAGTGCCATATGAATAAACTAAGTGTAGCATAGATGAGGATGTTGAGATGGATGTGTTGCAAAACTAGGAAAGATAGAGTTGGGAGTGGCACTGATTCATGATAAGCTTTGAGAGAGTCGTTTGAGGTGGCATGGCCATGTCCAATGGAGGCCTTGGGATGCACCAGTATGGAAGAGTGATTTGATTCAGATTAAAGGGACTAAAAGAGCCAGAGGCAGGCCTAAAATGACCATAGGAGAAGTGGTGAGGAAAGACATGCATAGTTTAGGCCTTGTCTCAAGTATGACCTCGAATAGGGCTGATTGGAGGGCAAGGATCCATGTAGACGACCCCAGATAGGTGGGATATTGCTGACTTGTTGTTGATGATGCTGTCTTCCTTTCTTTACTTTTATAATCTGTACTTTGTCTTTCCATGGATCCATGTAGCCGACCAGTTAGTTGGGATATGGCTTAGTTTTTGTTGTCGTGAAATATATCATGTATAAAAAAGAGAACAAAGTACAATGAGACAAGTGCATTCAATTGATTATATATAAAGGATGAGGTTTCTTAAATGTGCTAATACCTATTTTTTTTAAGGTATTGTATCAGAACTGTATCATATTGACACCTTAAAGCTACGAATCGGTTAGTATCGGCAGATACAGAAGGATACTTCAAACCTTGAAAAAATCTTGATTTTTTTTTTCCTCAAATCGTTGTTTTTAGCTTAGTTTTTTTCGCTGTTGTTGAGTAGATTAAGCTAAAACAATCTGAAACATTGCATGATTTGTAGTAAAATCTGTGAAATTTCTCAGAAAAATGAAAGATGTTCATCAAAAAAGAAAATTTAATGTTCTTGCAAAAAATAAATCGCTTTTTGTGTGACGAAGATCAGATCTATGAGCATGTTTGGTTGTAGTAATTTTCCTTATTTTTCTTGTATTCTTTATTTTTGTTTATTTTCAGAAATTAAAAAATTGAAAAATTGAAAAAAATGAAGGATACTTCATGTAAATTAGTTCAATGTAGTTTGATAAATACATGTAGTGAATGAAATGCATAATATACTTAGATTGATGTTAATTGTCTTATTTTTCTATATTATTTCAATTTTTATATTATTTAAAAAATAAAAGATAATGTAAGAAGTTGAAAATTTGTAAATTGATGCAAATTGGGTACAACATCGTTTGAGAAATACATGTAATGAATGAAATGCAATATTGAACTTGGTTGATGTATTTTTTATGTTTTTCTATATTATTTTAATTTTTATATATTTTCTAAAAAATAAAAACTTATGAAAAAATTGGGAGAAAGAGGGATAATCAATGCAACATCGTTTGAGAAATACATGTAATAAATGAAATGCAATATTGAACTTGGTTGATGTATTTTTTATGTTTTTCTATATTATTTAATTTTTATATATTTTCAAAAAAATAAAAAATTATGAAAAATTGAGAGAAAAAGGGATAATCAATGCAATGTAATCATGAAATGCAATATGAGCTTGATTTGCTTTTTTTTATTTATTTTTTATTTTTTATGATATGATTTTTTGTATTTTTATTTACTATTGTATCGATATATATATATATATATATATATATATATATATATATATATATATGCGGTTATGTACTTATGTTTGATGTACAGGAAGGTGCTATGACAAGAGTCCGACATTGGGTGGAAACTATTGTCAGAAAATAGGGAACAACAGATTACATGCAAGATGTAGCTTTTGTGATATCGCCCATTATGGAGATGAGGTAACTAGGTAAAAAGAACACATGGTAGTAGGATTTTCAAATGTTGCCAAATGTACAAAGTGCCTAGTAGTAGAGTTGAGCAGGGCAATTCAAAAATATCTAAGGGCAGGTAAAGAGAGATATAAGAAGGCAAAGGAATATGAGGAAAGGTTCACATAAAATTTGATGGAGAATTTTGAGGACTATAAAAGATCAGATATGGAAGTAGAGGAGGATCCATAGTTGGCTTAGGTGATGCACGAGTTTTGACATGAAGCAAGGTTGCAAGATTAGAGCAGTGAGCAGTTGAGAAGAACTCAATCTTCTTGTCCACAATGTTAGGGTCCTAGTGAAACCCCTGGTGGCTCCTCATCTCATACAGAGACAGGGAAGAGCAAAAAGGAGCCTATCGGGTTAGTAGATCATTGAGCGTTTGGGGAATGTTTGCCTGGTTTGTTAGGAGTGATAAGGGTAAGAGGAAGAAGAGCACAAACATCTGTGACATTGATCTTGCTGCCTTCAGAGAGAGGGATTGAGGCCAACAAAGATTAAAAGAAAGTATTCAACCGAAGACGTTGAGTAAAAGGATTGGGAGAGCAATCTCCACATGGTTTCACAGTTCTATGATTCTGGCTCACAAGGCCTAAGATCCTCACTTAAAGGCCATCGTAAAGGAGATTTAGTGTTGTGGGCCAAATGTTAAGCCACCCTCGCCTTATGAGATTGCAAGGCCTTGTCTTGATAATATTGTGGGAGTGGTGAATGAATATTGAGAGGTTCAAGGAGTAGTGACCACTATATGGGGTGATCATCATATGTAATCGGTGGAGTGGGCCGACGAGATTGTCCATCATCAACTTCCTTATCTTGTGTGATGATCGAACGATCTTCCACTAATTCATTAACACATCTAGATATTAGGCTTGCAACCACAAGATTTGCCTCAAATTGGATAGCACTTGATAGCCTCCGTTCTTGGAAGAAAGGTTTGCTTCAAATGTTTACCTCTAGAGACTGGTGTCTAGTTCTAAGAGATCAGAGATATGCCTAAGGTCCAGAAGGTGGTTACTGATGCTAGGAAGATCATCAACTTCATTTACAATCACATTTAGGTCTTGGCATTGATGAGGAGGCAACACGAGAGAGGATTTGGTGAGGCCTGCAGCAACAAGATTTGCTAGAAATTAGATCGCACTTGATAGCCTCCATTCCCGGAAGAAAGGTTTGCTTAAATTTTTTACCTCTAAAGACTGGTTGTCTAGTTCTTATGCAAGATCGTAGATTGGGAGAGATGTTCAAGATCTCGTCATGTCTTTAAAGTTTTGGCAAATCATGGGAAAGATAATGGAGACCATGGATGTAGTGAAGTAGATATATGAATCCAACTTAACATGAAACAAAAAGTTTTTGAAGATTGTTTAGGACCGATGGGAAAGAATGTTGCTTCAAGGCAATCCTTTGGCATGTAACCTTATAATTCATTTAAAGTTTTTTATTTTAGGTTCTCATTTAAACATTTAATATTTACTAATACGATCCATAGTTGTCATGGCGTCGCCATGGCACCACCATGGCGTCCTGGCGCTGGAGAAGGTTGCATGGCGACCTACGCCATGGCGTCCCTCTTTGATTTCTTCTTCCTGTCTCTCTTGCCCTCTTCGATTTCTTCTTCCTGTCTTCGATTTCTTCTTCCTGTCTTCGATTTCTTCTTCCCTCTTCGATTTCTTCTTTCCCTCTTCAATTTCTTTCGATTTCTTCTTCGATTTCTGAATTTTCTTCTTAAAACTTGAGAAACAATAGAGAAAAAATAAAACATGACTTGAGTATACATCTATTAAAACATTAAAAATAGAGAAAATAAAAAATAAAACATGGTCGACATGCTCGCCATGGCAATGCCATGGCGGGCGACATGTCGATATATCGACGTGACACCCCTCCACCGACTTGGATCACCGTGACGCCGTGACAACTATGATAAGATCCTAACAATTATAAACCTTGTGTTACATGTCATTTGAATTTGGATATACAATATAGCAACCGTATAGGGTATGACATGAATTTGGTGGAAGCCCTACGCAAAGTGGTCAATAGATTTGAGACATATGTTGCAAAGGCCAGAACTGCCATGGATGATGTCACTAATACATTGTATAATGTTTAATAAATAGCAAAGTAGACGATTTTATCAAAGACTTTTTGGGTGGCTAATTAATTTTTTAACCACTCTAGGTAAAGTGCTTTGGGGAGGCCTCCCGTGGATTTGCCGATCAAATGGTGTTGATGTATACATTGATTTTTGCCCCTTCCTAACAGTTCGAGCTTTTAGATGAAACAGTAGCGAACATGGTATCAGAGCAGGGTGGTCTAGTGTTCGACTCCTGGGAAGTGCATCGGAAGAGTTTTTTTGACATTTCTTCTCCCTTGGTGCTTCATGAAGGAAATGCCATGTGAGCTTCAGTGCAAGGACAATGTGATCTTGGCCTATACGTGTGGGGGAGTATTGATGTATATATTGATGCTGCCCTTCTCTAACAGTTTGAGTTTTTTAGTGAAATGGTAGTGAATACTATCATTACTAGAAAAACAATGTGCCTTGGTAGATTAGGTTTAATAATTATTTTTTTATTTAAAATTAGCTTCAAATTTTTAATATTATCATATGAGTTTCAAAATTTTAATATAGACATTATTAGAAATGTGCAGCTAATAGGTGGCTCAACCATGGGGGTATGCTCTGAACTTGAGAAAAATTGCAATTTTGGTCTTATCCCTAATGGCACCACCCTTAAGTGGTTGATAACGAAACTGGAGTGCAACTGCCTCAGTTATGCAAAACTAGAGAAATTAGTGTATGTGCATTACATGATGATCATAGTACTCGCCCAAAGCAGTGGGTAAGTATGGCCTCAATCTACATAGCAGTGATGTACTTATGAGGGGTATGGAGTCGGAGTCACTGAGCATGAGACGCTAGCGCTTCATCAGGCCGGGACAGTATGATTCTGTAGCTGTTTCTTCGTATGTTTCGACAACTCGGGTTTCGGTTTTGTTTCAGGCTGACCGGCCTCTCTCTCTCAAGAGGAGAGTTTCCTCAAACAAAAATCCCGGATTAAATGGCTTGAGCTTGGCGACTCGAACACAACCTTCTTTCACCGCTCTCTCAAAGCCAGATCCAACTCCAACTCCATTCTCTCTCTCACCACCTCTAATGGCTCGGTTCTTTCCTCTGTAGAAGCTATCAAATCCGAAGCTGTGGCCTACTTCACTAGTATCTTTTGTCCCCCCCTCCACCATCCCGGACGACTTAATCAACAAATTCGTTCCTTCCCACCTCTTCAATTCCCTTTGCTCCATCCCCTCCGACTCCAAGATTGTCTCTGTTGTTCGCTCTCACAAGGCTAGTAAAGCTCCAGGCCCCGATGGTTTTAGTATGGGGTTCTTCTCCACTTGTTGGGACATCATCAGTGCTGAGCTTATTAGTGCCATCAAGAGCTTTTTCTTTAACCCCCACTAGATCCAAAGCATTAATCACACCTTTCTCTGCCTCATCCCCAAGTCTTCAGGAGCCTCTTCCATGCCTGACTTCAGACCCATCTCCCTCTGCAACCTCCTCTATAAGTTCATTGCCAAAATTCTTACCAACCGCCTTCAACTTGTCATTGACTCCCTTGTCAGCTCCAACCAGTCCGCCTTTATCTCCGAAAGAAGCATCACAGACAACATCATCCTTTGCCAGGAAATTGTTCGAGGCTTCCACCGTAAATCCCTCTCTCCTTCAGCCCTTTTGAATATTGATATCCACAAACCCTTCTACTCCATCCGTTGGGATTTCATCTCCCAAGTCCTTCTTAAGATGTCCTTCCCTCCCACCTTTGTTAACTGGATCCACTTCTGCATCTCCACCCCTCGCTTCTCCATCCTCCTCAATGGCAGCCCAGGTGGTTACTTTACCTTTGCTGTCGGTATTCGTCAAGGCTGCCCCCTTTCCCCCTTCCTTTTTTGCCTTTCCCTTGAGGTCCTCTCTCGTAGTATCCAATCCAAAACAGACCTCCGTCTCATCTCCCCCATCCCCAAATGCAAGCCTGCCAACCTGACTCACCTTGCCTTCGTTGACGACCTCATGATCTTCTTCAAGGTTGACCCCCTCACCCTTGAGTCCATCATGTCTTCCCTTCACCTTTTCCAGGGGCTTTCCGATCTTCGCATCAACCTCTTTAAATCCCAAATCTTCCTGGCCGGTGTTTCCGATACCACCAAAGCTTCCCTCTCCTCCATCACCGGCTTTTCCCTTGGCACCTTACCCGTCCGTTACCTTGGCCTCCCCCTCATCCCTGCTAGACTTTCAACCCACCACTGTAACCCCATCCTTGACCTCCTTCACAAGAGGCTGCAGCTTTGGAAAGCTAAACTTTTATCCTATGCAAGTCGTCTAGAGCTCATCAAATCGGTTCTTTAGTCTTGCTACATCTATTAGAGCGGTGTTTTCGACCTTCCCAAGGCTACCATCAAGGCTGCCGAATCTATTATGTGTGCTTTCCTATGGAAAGGTGTGGATTCAGCTAGGTTCCTCTACCCCAAGAGCTGGTCTTCCATTTGCACCCCCAAATCTGAAGGAGGTCTTGGTCTCAAAAGGATTAAAGATGTAAATATTGTTTGTTCTATCAAGTTGTTATGGAAGCTCCTCACCAACAAATCCAGCATATGGACTTCCTGGATGTACGCTGGACCTCTCCGTAGAGACTCTATCTGGACTGTCAGCTCAGTGCCAGACTCCTCCTGGGTTTGGCGCAGAATCCTCCAAGTGAAGCATATAGCCAGGGGCGCTATATCTTGCAGACCTACCCCTGGCTTGACAAATGGCATCCTTCAGGTGTCCTTGCTTCGATTGTCAGCTCCCGTGCCATTTATGCTTCCGGCCTGGACAGATCTATCCTTGTGGCTTCCATCATCACCAGAGGCTCTTGGTCCCCCCCCTCCCCCCCCTCCCCTCGCAGATCTTTGGAGCTCCCTCCCCCCTATCCCCCCTGGTCACCGAGGCAGAGGTGACACCATCTTGTGGCTCCCCTCCCCCTCTGGCAGTTTCAGTTCCCACTCCGCTTGGGACATGGTTAGACATAGAGGGACCCCCTGTCCTTGGCATAAAGTTGTTTGGTTTAAAGGGCACATCCCTCGACAGAGCTTTACCGCTTGGCGCACCCTAGCAAACTGCCTCCCAACCCAAGCATTCCTTATGCATCGCCACATGCAAGTCTCCCCCAGCTGCTGCCTTTGTTGGAATGGGCACGAAGATGCAGATCACCTGTTCTTCACTTTCCCCTTTGCTTTCTCCATCTGGTTCCGTGTTCTTCGCCACTGCTGGCCTGCTCGAAGAACGCCGCTGCCCCTTTCCAGAGAATGGGTTTGGATTGATATGACTTTCGGAGGCAACTCGATTTGTGATTTGGTTGGCAAGCTTGCCTTTTGTGCTACTATCTCCCACATTTGGATGGAGCGTAACCTTAGAAGATAGACGTCCAACTCCCACTCTTTCGACATGATTTGGAAGGCCATCTTCTTTGATGTTTCATCTAAAACTAGTTCCCTCCCCCTGCTTGATGTAAAGGATACCCCAAGGAACAGGCTCATTGTTGTCTCCTGGGGTCTTCCTTCTTCCATTTTGCACCCTAGTTAGTCTCTAGCTTCAGTTTTGTTGGCTTATGGGCTTGTATATTCCCTCTCCTCTCTTCGTAATTAAATTTTTATTCATCCAAAAAAAAAAAGTAATGGCTTTGATGTACAAGTGGGAGATTGTTGCAAATGTGTCCATCAAATTCATATTTATATGGTTTAAACATAATTAATTTGGATGATTTAATGAGTGGTTTTTGTTTTTCGGTTTTAACCTAAAAGAAGTTCACGACTAGAAGTAGAAATGGGCATTCTGTTCATGAGGTTGTCATACTATGTGTTCTCAGGGATTTTGTTCCAAGACACATGTGAGTGTACTATGTGTGTACATTGATCTGGATCACATGAAAATCTCGAATGGACTACTGTTAGTTACTTGAGGAACAAGATTCTCATTTGTAGCTTATGATTGACCCCCTGACCTGTGAGGTCCTTGTCATTGCAATTAGGCATTATGAGTTTTGGTGTACCAGCGGTGCGCTGGATTCATAATGTTTGGTTGTGAAGATGCTCGACAAGGAATCCACTTTCTTGAGGGAGAATATCAAAGAGAGTATTTGAACTTAATGGACGAAATCCGTATCCGGTGGCATGTTTTGTAAATAATTTACAAAAGGTTTTTCAAATACATTAATTAGTATTAATATATAGGTTCGGCGTTCTCTATGGGGGAGCATGGGCCAATGAGAGCACGCACGTTGGCATCATGGGGGGGGGGGGATTCTGCCTTTCATGGGGAGTGGGGTGGTGCGGTCATTTCGCCCTCCCTTTGTTGTTTGTGCGTGGGCGGTACACTCCCCCACAAAGAACTTTTCTCTTAATATTTATTTTATAAATGCTCTAGAAATGTTTTAATGGTCCAATCAGTGGTTCAAATTCTCTGCACATGGATATACAACGGATTAACAACTGTTTTGGAAGACATCAGAGTTATGTCTACGTAGCACGTACTCATTGGTAAAAAATATTTGATTTCCAATCAAAGATATTATCCATTGATATATTTTAGGTAGATTTCCCAATGGGATCCTATCTTTTCCCTAATTTTGGCAAAGCTTGGAATGTATTTAGCAGCTTTATCTTAATAGGGGGGAGAGCGAGAGAGGGGGGTAATTATCCTTAATCAAGGTAATCAATTAGGAAACCCAATTGTTGGGATTTAATATTTGAGAGAATCTAGGGTGGTTATTTTAAATCAAGGTAATCAATTAGGAAACCCAATTGTTGGGATTTAATAATTGAGAGAGTCAAAGGATGAAAGGAAGGCAATCAAATATTTAAGCCTCCTCTCCCTACTACCGAAATCTCTCTCTCTCTCTCTCTCTCGTTGTTAGTCTTCTCTCTACCTCCATTTATTTTGAGCTTAGTTGTGAGAGCCCCTAGAGTTGGGGAACCCTGGAGTGTTGGAGGGTTTCTCGTCGTCGTTGTGCAATCATTGTCGACGTGGTCTGCTACAGAGTTCATGTGTTGCTGTGTTGAGGAAGAGCCAAGTTCCCTAGGAGGCATTGCATTTGTGATGCTCAAGATAACTGTTCTCCCTTCTCTGAGATGTATTTTTGAATGTTCTATACCCCCATGATGACTGATCATAGATCTAAAGAGATTAGGCTATCTAAATTTATTTTTTTGCTGTGTATTCAATCAACTCTTTCATGTTCTTTCTATCCTTAATATTTAGATTTGTAGATGAGATGTTGGAAGATGGAGAAACTACTGATGGATGGGAAGAGGAGGAGGATGTTGAGCCTGAGGTACAGTGGTTTGTGTTAGTTTCTGTTTACTTCTTTCATTTACTATGGAGTTACTCAATCTTTGTTTTATTTCATGTTATTTGTGCAAATTTAGTTTGGTGATGGAGGGGATGGGGGTGGAGTTGTATTGGGAGATGTTCCATGGGGCGAGAAGGTTTTATCTGTCGCTCGTGAGGTCCTGCTAAATTTCAGTGATATGAATCTTTATGCATTCAAGGTTTCTCCTCGGGGATACATTTATGTAAGAATGGATAAGCTCTCAGACAAGTGAGTCCTCTGCTGGCTTATATTTTCCCATATGCTGTACATTGTTTTTCTTTACATAGAGCATTTTATCTGAGTTCCAACGGACTATAGATCCAACTTTAACCAAAGAAAAACAGTTATTTTGGGGTATTTTTGTATTGAAAACTTAAAAGGCATCAGTTAGTTTGGAGACCTCAACATGCTGATAACTTTGTAAAACTAGTATAATATAACATGGATTGTGTTTATTCTTATAATCATGCAAAAGTCTGAACATCTTTCTCCCTTTTCTCTTCCTTGCATAGTACAAAATCCCATTACTAATGTAAGGCCAGATTACAAGTAATCTAACCCTAGTATTACCCACAATAGTATCAAACAATCCCAACAATATAGGCCAACAACCAACAGCTAAACAGTGCTACCGCAAGTCTGTAACAGGGGTATAAGTACTGAAAATAACTCAACTTAGGATTAGCAACAGAAGGTCTCGGATGAGACTAGAATCCCTATCAGGTATAGCTCTAGTTCAGGTGAAAGGTTGCTGAAAATCTCAGGTCCAAACAACTTCTAAATTCAAAGGTATCAACAGGTGAAGAAATTAGAAACTAAGAATGAAAATAGAAGGTTAATGTTGCAGACCAAACCAGCCATCAGAACAGGGCCAAACAGAGATCAAAGGTAGCCCTCAATGAGTAAGATTGATCCTCCAAATCTAAGCTGATTTCTAGTAGTGATCGTGGAAATATGGTTCCTTAAAGTTGCAGCAGCAGCAGACTTCAAATAGCCCCAACTGAGAGCACAAAACAGAGGAAATAGATGGCTTCTGTGTGATTGATCAGCAAGACCTAGTCATGACCAATATAGCAGTTGAATGAAGGCCTTAGGGAGGTCAACTGAACTTCTAAATATTAGCACTATAGGGCCTTTGGTTGCTGAAATAGAACAAACACCAGCACTTAATTAGTAACTGTTCTGTCTGCAGGTATGCTGGACCTTCTCAACCAGTGGGTTATCTTTCAGCAGTTGCTAGGTTTATTGAAGAGCTTCAAACAAGTCTCTGATCTCAACAGAAGGCCAAGGTTGCAGTGTTGCAGACAGGGAAATAAAAATAGAAAGTAAGAGAAGTGAGGGGAGATTGAGTAGAAAGGGGGATGGGGATAGATGGCTATCTCAGCCTGGGCATCTCACCCTCACAGCCTCTCTCAGGATAATAGTTGCGCAGAGAAATCAACATTCAACTTCATTAAATCGTTGGGAGGCCTCTCTAAGGGTCATTACATTATATAGACTCAAGGATTGAGTAAAACTGCGTACATTATGACCCTTCCCAGGCCTCGCAGTGTCGGGAGCCTCGTGCTCTAGGTATGCCCTTTTTTAAGGATCGAGCCCAATATCGAAATAATGAAAATAGGAAGCCTTCTAGAAGAACTGAGACTTGAGTTGCAAGTAATTGAACTTTACTAAGTAATAAATTAGAAAGCAACCAAAATAGAAGCTCGAACTTAGCTTAGACTAACTAGGACTGAAATAACAAATAAAAGGAAAAAAAAAGTCTTCTAGAAGCTCTCCTTGAGTTGCTTGCTGTCTAAGGTAGACTATCCCTCATGATTTGGGGTTTGAGAGAACCAAAAACTTCCAGCCGGTAGTGGGCTGGCCCAGCTGTGCTGGTTGGCCCTTTGACCCCTTGGCCTCTTAGGCTGGTCCATTGAGTTAGATCGATTTCTGCTGTAGTTGCTACAGAGTCAATCTACAGCAATTACATTTTACCATTCTGGTAAAAATTAGAAACTCGTTGTTGGAAGATGTAGAATGACAAGAATATGATGCAGGCAAAGCAGAAGCCAAGGGGGTCCCCCAACCCCCTCAACCGCCCCCACCAAAGAAAAAAACAAGAAAGAAAGAAAAATTAAACAGCCCCCTAATGAGGTAAATGGTGGAAAGGGGGTGGGGGTCAATGGCACCTGAGAGAAATTTATGATCAGTCAGCTTGTTAGGTTTAGTAAAATGGAGGCTTGATTGGAGCCGCATGGAAGGCTGAGAAGTAACCTTTCAGATTAAACACATGCTAAATTTCATTGGCTTCTTAATTGTAGATCCTCATTGTATTGGACTTTTCCTACTTACTTTTAGCTGCCGATTATTTTTCTTTTTTAAGCAGGATTTTCCCCATGTATTGAGAGCGTCCCGTTAAACTGTGACCTACTACTAGTGATTGTGGGACTTCCACCAGGTATTAGAAATAGGACCTGCTGTGCAGTAAAATGCCCATCGTGTATGAGCTTGTGATACTTTTTGCATCAATGGCACCCCCAAGACAATGACCTTGCTCCCCTCCCCCCCTGGAATACATGTACCTAAGTCATTCGAACACTTCTTTATCAGAAATTCGACAATGTTGGACTGTGTCAGTATCCTTGTCGTATCCATGCTTATTAAAAACGTATGCTTAAATCATATGATAATATAAAATGTATAGTATGTAGAACAAATTTTTTAGATATGAAATTAAATATCTGGATTTGCTGGCTTTATGGTTTTTGGAGATCCCTCCCCAGACCCCGCAGTGGCGGGAGCCTCGTGCACTGGGTATGCCTTTTTATGTTTTTTGGAGATCAGTTTAGTTGAAGCCTTGCATAGCCTTTTTAATGGCAGACATGCTTGTGTCCAAGTTACATAGAGTGAAGTTACCTCTTCAATTGCCTATCTCCACTATTGGTATCTAACAAAGGATCTTATGTTTCAAAGAAGATCAGGCCTTATGTTCAAATGCTCAGCTTTTTCTCTAAAACTTATTGTGCAACAGTGTAGTCAACTGTATGATCCAGATATCATATTTAGAACAAATTGATTGAGGAACTAATAGCTAATGCATGATCGTTAGCTAGTTCTCAGTCTGCCTTACTTTCCAGTTCACTAAGAAGTTATATGATTACACTAGTAGAATGAATTTTTAGTAGACACACTAAAAAGCCAAGCTCACTTCACTTATTTTCAGCATCGTTGTGGTAGTCTTCTATTCGCCTCATCAACTTCCCTAGCCTATATTTATTTCCATTGTCCGGATGATCCAACACAACTATTGCCTAATTGGGTTTTGGTTTAGTTTATTATATTTTTCTTTTAAACTTTCAGTTGTCACACTGTCAAGGATTTGTGCAGAATGTTGGATGATGTTATTCCTGCCAATGTCATGTTTATCTGCTAAACCTGCAGTCTTTCTTTCCAGATATGGGTGTCCAAGTATGGAAGAACTGGAAAGTTACAGTTGTCTTTACAAAAAAAAAGTGGAAGAGATGGGACAATCTGGAGATATACCTGATGATTTGGGCCTTGAGGTAGAGTTACGACTCGTTTTTCATATGCTTAGTGCAGATAAAGGGTATGGGTGGATCCCATGATATACAATGTTGAATCTGTGACTATCCAGAGAGATTATTTTTCTTTCTCAGGTATCTTCCCCAGGAGCAGAACGGCTGCTTAAAGTTCCAGATGACTTGGATCGGTTCAAAGACATGCCTGTGAGAGTATGCTATGTAGAAGGTATAGCTCCCAAATGCCAACAGAAGGATGGATTGTTCTTGCTGGAGTCTATTGAAACTGACGCGGAGCATTGCGTATGGAAATTGGCAGATGTAAAAGAGAATAGAGGATTCCTAGGTAAAGGAAGACCATTAAGCCGCAAGCAGAAGGATTGGAGATTAAGGCTACCATTTGCTATGATGAGAAGGGTAACATTGTATATAGAATACTAGCTAGTGTCTGCTTTTTTGCTGTCTTGCATGTGAGAGGATGAAACAAGCTTTAGAATGCAGTAATGAAATAATTTTGGACAGGATGTTAGTGTACTGGATACTCTATATGGAACTTGAGCTTTGGGAACTACACACAGACACCTCTGGGCCAGGAGCCTGGGCAGAAGTGTCTTAGTGAATTCATATCTATGCGTTGAGCCCATTGTTTGGATAAGATTAATGTTTGGCACTGCAATTCTGAGGTCACAGAGGTTGATTCCAACTTGCTGACAGTTCATTACTAATGGCTGCTGCTAATTTTCCCAACTTGGCTTTGTCAAGAGTGGCAACAACGTTTGGAGTTCTCAGTGAAACTGCAGCACTGGTGAAAATGCTGCAGCAGATCCTGTTGCCCATTCCGCCTCGGTTTGGATATTTGGTTCAACAAAAACCATGGAACTGCTTAGGATATTAATCCTGGAATGCCAATTGAAAGAATTACATATTAAGGACCTGAGATAAGGTTGTGGATGCAACGCGAATAGGGTGACCGAATTTGTAAACAGGGTATAACATCCAAAGGGCGAAGGTGTTGTAGTTGGTATGGTCATGAAAGGTTTTTTCCTTCTCTTTGCGGTGCATGTGATTTAACAGTTCACATGGGACATGAACCTGAACCTGATTATGAAAGTCATAAACCCGCAAGTCGCTTGGTTTGTTATCCAAATGCATGGTAGAGGTTTCCTTGATGGATGCAATTTCAAATGTGCCTAAATTTTGTTTATGTGCTGTTTATCTTATCATGAATTCATGACACAGATTTTAGTATAATAACAATTTTTTTTATGTATGAGATATACACCTTTAAAAATATATTCAAATTCGACAATAGTACGTGGAATCGTTATCCCCTCAAATTCGCTGTTTCTTCCAATTCTTCCAATTCCTCACATGGGGGCCGAAATGACCATCCTATCCCCTGCCTGAAAACAACTGCCTAAGGTGGAGTCCACTCCCTCCTATTCGAGGAATTGGAGGTGCCCGCAAATTGGAGGTGATAATTATTTTTGGTATGTGTTGAAAATGTGAAGGTAAACCATAGAGGCATACTACAAGTAGAGATGGGACTTGAAACTTGATATGTGATTACTATCTCTTCAGCAAAAAGATTACTATCTGGCTAGCTCAGAAAAAAGCAGACCATCAAGGAAAGAAACTGATGATCAGGAATTTAATGAAGAAAAAAAAAATTTCCATAAAACCATATATTTATAAACATGAAAAGAAAGGAAACCTTAAAATAATTTTTTTGGTGGAAAAATAAATATGGGTAAATATGTTTATCACCGTGATGGTAACAACTCTCTTTTCTACCTTATGTGAGATGGTTATCATGTTTCTGTTATGTGGGTGATCATTTATCATCAGCTTTATTCATCCTATGTTCTCATGCATTGAGCTGCCTCCTACTCAAGGCTGAATCAGATGGGAATCAAGGTGCGTAATCATGTTTCACCAATGACACATCATCTATTTGTGGATGATAGTTTACTCTTCTCTAAATTAGATGAAATATGCTCTTGAAGGGACTGCTGACCAGTTTATTGCCAAGCATCAGGCCAAAAAAGTAATCTGAAAAATTTTGTTTGATTTTCTCTCCCAACACATTTCAAGATAAGGAGGTGGTTTCTAAGGCCTTTCTATTTAAGGATATTACAACGAAGGTGGATAATAAAATGCAAGGATGGAAATCTAAGTTGCTTGCACATGCTGGTATGCATTTTAAGTTACCAGCTTCACACCACAACCATCTAGTAACTAATTCTTTTGGTGAGATACAAATGGTTGTCTTAAAAGGCAATCCAAGGAGAAAGGAGGCTTAGGGTTTCGTGACTCTTCATTACATAACATTACTCTACTCTCAAAGATTGCTTGACGCCTATGGTCTCAACTAGATAGCCTTTTATCTCGTTTCCTCAAGGCTATATCAAGGCTATATCATCCAAATTCTTCCTTTCTATTGGCGACATCTGGACACCAAAAAATACTTCAAAGTGGACTTTGTTGGCGTGTTGGGAGTGGTGCAAATATTGGTGTTTGACTTGATAACTGAGTTCCTACTATTAAGGGGTTTAAATTAATAACCCAAGGCTAAAAATCTTGGATATAACCAATGTATCACAAGTCATCGACCAAGAGAGTCAGTTTTGGTGCTTGGACATTCTGGAAGGTCTCTTTAATCCTTATGATGTTGGGGAGATTTTGAAGATCAACTTATCTTTGTTCCCTCTAGAAGATAAGTTTGAATGGACTGCTAGTAAATATGGGGTCTATTCAGTTAGGAGTGCTTACCATCTACTCTCGAACCAAATGACAGAAAATATTCATCAAAGGCCTTTTCTTCAAGACTACATTCATGGAGCACTATCCTTGATGAAGTACGGAAGCTCATATTGTCTTCCTCTACCTTATCAAAGATTCAATGATTTATTTGAAGAGCATTTGCTTCTGGACTAGCAATGACAAATGCTCTTTGTCGTCGTAATCTTCATATTAAACATATGTGTGAAAGATGTGGTTGTTGGCAGCAACAGATGTGGTATGGTACCAAATATATAACAAAAATTATAGAGATAGGATCTCAACGAACATATGTGATAACAAATCATTCACTAAGATGAATAGGTTACTTAGAACGCATTGATGGTATATTCCTCCAAAGGAATGCAACATAAGAATATGATCACCAAAGCTTTGCTCTAATTCCAATGGAAGGAACCCTAGCTTGAGGAAGAAGAAAACTTTTTTTTCCACTCTCAAGAACTCTCTCTCAACTATTGAGAATAATTGTATATCAACAATTAGGGTTTGAACCAAGCCTCCCTTTAAATAGAAAAGCCTTAATCAGGAGATTACAAATCAATGGTCAAGATCGTATCAAGTGATGTGATCCTAAAGTGTAGTCCTTTAAGCTATCTATAATTGTACAAAAGAAAATCTCTATATTTTAAGTTTTTCTCAATTGCACAAAAAGGCATGTCTACAAAAGGTGTAACCTAAAAAGCCCCTATGGTAAAAACTTTCATTACCTCCCCCACACTACCAACATCCATAATGCACATTCACAAGTATTGAACGTCTTGCCAAAATTGCAAGTGCATCATATAACTAACCGTGAGTAATTAGGACCAATGATCAACCAAAATTATGTGAAATTTCTTTCAAATAATAATATTTAACTAATATTATTAAGACCTCGGATTCCAATTGATCATTATCCAATCACTCACATATTTGGATGTTCACCCTATCGGGGTGTGAAACCATATTGAAGAACACCCTCATTCACACATATACACCATACAACGAGCGTCTGGTGTGTAGTCAGTCATGTCAGTAGATATCAATCATTGGATCACCACGATTGCATGAAATATAAATGCAACATTAAGTGCCTCTCAGGTACAGGAAAAAGTAACTACCAAAATTTCCCTTGAAAATACAATGGTAGTAAACTAGTTCGGAAATTCCAATGGATCAATGTTCAACACAATTAAATGCCCACATTTATATTTCCATACTAATCTCAATTAGGAAAATATACAATGTGGCAACCCTAGAACAGAGCGCCTAAGTTTGTCCATAGCTGTGAACAAGTAACAATAAAGAGTGGGCAATTGCACATCATCAAAATAATCACAACAAGCACATGAATATAAAAATATATTAATTAATTTATTCAAATAAAATTGGGTTTGATGGACATACATCAAATGCAAATTATTCAATAATCTTCCACTTGTACATTAAAGCCAATATCCAACAATCCCCACACGAATGTTCTCAACATGTTTACTAAAAACTATAGGTGTGAGTCCCTTACTTATAGGCTCAGACAAAATATTCGCAAAGTCAATTATGGCAATAATAATATCGCCATGCAAATATCATCTATATTTGTATTCCATGTGCTTGTTCCTCTGGGTAGCTCTTAGTTCCTTGGTTTGAGCTATGCCTCCTCTGTTATCTCATAACAGGTATGAAGTGTATAACAAGGTCAGGTACAACCTCTGATTTAGTCAAAGAACTTTCTCAACCACACCCCCTCCTTGGCTGCCTCACATGTTGCCAAGTATTCATCCTCAATTGTGGAATCTTTTGTTGACTTCTGCTTGGCACTTTTCCATATGATTGTCCTTTCTCTCAACATAAACATCATCTTTAATGTGGACCTCCTATCATCTTTATCAAACTGGAAGTTCAAATCAGTATCTCCCACTACTGACAAGTCATTTGCACCATAAACAAGGCAATAAAATCATTTGGTCTTCCAAAAATCAATTTTGTTTTTCAAAATAAACTAGCCATTGGAGGTCCTCAACATCATTGAAGATGTTAGAGTTCTCACACAGTTGGTTAGAGTCTAAGTGGTACAATGAATGAGTTGAAAATATTCAAACAACACTACCGCAGAACTTTAAATTTTCTCCGCACGGAAGTCCATGTGACCTTCATGGATTTTCGTGGAATAGGACTTGAAAAACTTTTCTCTCAGGTGACATGTAATATAGCTCACTGACATTCATAAGACCATCCACAGACACTTAATAGAAGTACAATTTTTTACCCAAGAAGACTTAGTCTGACTTTACTTTTCTCTTTAAGCACAGGCGTCCATCACTAACTCATGAAGTCCTAAACAGTAATTTCAGACATTTTTTTGAGTCAAACAACCTAGTTTCTTGGATCTGTACATTTAGGTCTTTAGGTGACTTTTATTTAGGTTTTATCATCTTATGGATATCTTACATCAGGATTACAAGAATATAGAAATAAAAACAAATCCTACATTTGAAAGATTCTTTAACTTGATCTAGCTTTGAAGTTCTTCAATCTTTCTTCATGAGGAACTCCATAACTTCAGCATGGATGTCTGTCAACAACACTTCTTCTTCAATCAAGATGTCATTTCTTCCATCAATGGTTCTACCTAAAGGATTTGAATTTTATCATTCTCTTAGCACATAAACAACTATGTTAGAACACCTAAACACACGTCACACAAGGTTTTTATATGCATTATATACTTTGAACCTTCTAGGGTCAACAAAACTTAATATTATCTTCCTTTGGAAATCCAGGGCATGCTGGGACGGATGGAATTTTCAGACTCTTTTTGTAGTACCACGCACGTTGAACCATCAGCCTAATGATTATTTATTTTTGGACTGACGGGATGATCGAACTAGACGAATGAATACCAATTTTATAGTATAATGTTTCATGGATACGGTATGTCTCCTATGTGTCCATGTTTTATATTATGATTTACAAGATGATTTGACTATTGTTTGCCAAGTATTAATTAAGTTATAATATTGATTATGTTTACAGTTGATATACCTAGTTCTGCTCAGCCAATCACATTCAGCCACGTGTATCTTCGAAGATCGGACTCGCCAAGTCGAGCTAAAATAACAAACTCTTGAACCAGAATAGGTGGTTTCATAGAGATTTGAATCTAGAGCTCGGTGCGAGGATTTCCAGCTAAGTCGACCTCTTCATATTCACCGATCTACAAACAAGCTGAACACAGGATCTCTTCACCCACTTCACGCAATTCGCATGAACTAGGGTCCTGTGTTCCGCATGATCTTCTAGTACAGGTGTCCTCTCCAGATAAGCTCCACATATGCATCTTGGAGACCAAAACAATGGTCTAGGTGCTGGCAAAAGCCTATGACGATCTATGAACTCGATCCTATAAATAGCCAGGCATCACACAGGTAAAGGGATACTTCTTCACATTTTCTCAGCTTTGAGATTATCTATTGTGCGAGGTCTAATTTAGGCATCGGAGCTAACTCCGCCTGCTCAGTTCAGCACTCCTCAGCCTCTTCTGTTTCTCCTGTGCAGGACGGCTTGGATCCAGAAGAGCTCAGTCAAATCTCGCCATAACAGATTAGCACCATCTGTGGGAAACACATCAAAAAGTCCATCATGGTGATTAAAAGGTTGGAAACGTCCCGACGGAGGACTAATCAGGGAGCTGGTTGGGTCAACAAACCAAACACTTGCTAAGCAACGAGAGGTTTGCTACCACCACCAATGGGAGCCCAACAAGGTCGTACCCCGCAGGAGGAATCTAGTATCCCTCCCCTGGTTCAGGGAGGTCAGGTCGGCAACATCCCACCCCCAACTCCTTTGATCGACCCATTTACTCTGGACCCAACAGCCCTGGCAACCAATGCATAGGTCCATCAACTGCAGCTTGATTTTAGAGAGCAATAATTTGTTCAGGGCATGCATGATGCGACTCGATGCATTAAATCAGCAAAAGTCCCAACATGACCCGGTGATCTCGTCGCCCTCAGAAGGAAGGATGGTTCGGTGATCGATAAGCTCGGAAGGTTTGAACGTAGAACAGGATATCCCACAACGAAGAGGGATACAGAAGGAAACCCCAGGAGAAAGAAAATTAGTACGTGAAGACTCGAAGTAATCACATCAAAGGTCGGAAAGCCCTCCAGTTGATAAAGGAAAGAAGCTAGATGAAGCAGGGGTCGGCGATTCAAAGTTGAAGATTCCAGAGAGTACCTCAGAAAATGTTTGGGAGAAGAGGTTGTAGGAGCTAGATGGTAAGATAAAAAAAACCTCGATAAAAAGACGTCGGTTCCTCTCTCATTATCTTGGCACCATCCCTACACTGAAGAAATTATGAACACTGATCTTCCCAAGAGTTTTAAGTTGCCCAACTTCATGATATACAAAGGAAAAACTGACCCGATCGACCACATCAGCTATTATAACTCTGTCATGATGATTTATGGAGGAACTGATGTTGTACTTTGCCGAGCTTTTCGGCATCTTTAAAGGGGGTGACGACACTTTAGTTCTCAAAGCTGAAATCAAAGTTGATCAATAGCTGGTCCGAACTTGTAGAGGCCTTCATTGCTCATTTTCAGAGCAGTGTACAACAAAAGAAGACAGTGGCAAATCTTTTCGCCCTGAAACAACGAAAAGATGAGCCAATCCTTGACTTTTTAACTCGATTCATGAATGAATCATCGAATATAGAAGACCTTGACGAGTCGATGGCCTTCAATGGATTGCATAATGGTGTGACAGATTTAGGACCGGTCAAGTTGTTAGTCCTCAATCAGGTAAGTACCATGCCTAAGCTAATGGAACGATGCAACCAATATTCCAATATGGCCGAAGTTCTACCGGCTCAGAGAGAGACCCTTGGGGGACAAGAAAAGAAAAGAGGACGCGACTGGGAAGATCGGAAGGATAGGCACGATGACAAGAAGGACGATAAGAGGTCAAGGTCAAATCGGCGAGAAAGAGCTCAGAGCGCAGATTACACACCACTCAATACAAGGAGATTAAAAATTCTAATGCAAGTTCAAAATCATGGCTTACTGCACTGGCCCGACCCTATGTACTTAGAGGCAAAAGATAGAACCCGAACAAGTACTGCAAGTTCCACAAAGATACCGGGCATGACACTGATGACTGTAGACAACTGAAGAGAGAAATAGAAAAGTTAATCAATGAGGGACATCTCACCCGTTACGTCGATAAGGGAAAAATGGACAGGGGAGCTGGACGAGTAGATCAAAGAGGAGACAGAGGAGACGACGAAAGAAATGAAAGAAAAGAAGATCAAAGAAATGATCATGAAAACAGAAGAAGGTTAGATCGAGGTACAATTTGGATCGATAGAAAGATGCCCGATGAACGCAGAGAAGATGGACCGAGCCGAACGGCTCCAAGAGCCCCTATCCTTACAATCTTGGGTGGACCTGGGCATGAGTCCATGAGGAAGGCGAAAGTTCATGCAAGGTTCGTGGGGGTTGCAGAAATAGCAAACAAGCAAGCAAAGAAAGAGCTGATCATCAGTTTCTCTGATGCGGAAATGGAAAATGTTAGCTGGCCTTAAGACGATGCAGTGGTGATACAAGCTATGATTGATAACCGACCCATTCATAGAATTCTGGTTGACACAAGCGTGTCGATAGATATGATGTCATATAACGCCTTCAAACAATTCGGGTTCGGAGATGTCAGCCTAAAGCCAGACGGGACAAACTTATATGGTTTTTCAGGGGTGTCAGCAACAATAGAAGGAACAATCGAGATGACCTTGACAACAGAGACCTATTCAAACGAAAAAAATTGTCACTAAATTTTATGGTGGTGAAAGTCATGTTAGCTTTTAACGTCATGTTAGGTCGACCACCGTTGAATGCCCTTGGAGCCATTGTGTCTACTAAACATCTGAAGATGAAGTTCCCGATGGAGAACGGCATCAAAGAATGCCGAGCCAACCAAAAAAAGTCTAGAGAATGCTATGCTACCTTTGTAAAGTAGACAAAAGGCAATTGTCGTGTTATGGCGTACAATATGGAAGTGACAGACCAAAGAGATGAGCAGACTGAGCGATAAGGAGAACCTGTTGAAGAGCTTGTCTTGGGGCGAATAGAAGGAGGCTCTGACAAAACTGTACAGGTCAGCAGCCAGTTGAATTTTAACCAGAAGATGAGGTTGGTTGATTTCTTGAAGATGAATGCAGATGTCTTTATATGGTTGGCAGCAAACATACCGGGAATCCCCCGTGACATTACCGAGCATAGATTATGGATCGATCTAGGTAGCAAACCTGTCCAACAGGGGCGACAAAATTTTGCCATAGAAAGATTGGCTGCCATCAACAAAGAGGTGGAAAAGCTGAGGAAATCAAGCTTTATCTAACCTATTGAATTTTTTACCTGGCTGGCGAATATAGTTATGGTCCCTAAGGCGGACGAAAAATGGCGAATGTGTGTAGATTACACAAATCTGAACAAAGCCTGCCCAAAAGATAATTATCCGTTACCTCAGATCGACTAGTTGATAGAGGCCACAACAGGTTACGAAATGCTATCCTTCATGAATGCTTATTCTGGTTATAACCAGATACAGATGAATGAGAGGGATGAGCCATACACGGCGTACCGAACCGAACAAGGAAATTTTTGCTATAGAGTTATACCTTTCGGATTAAAAAAAATGCAAGAGCGACCTATCAGAGGATGGTCAGCATAGTGTTCAAAGATCAAATCGGCAGAAACATTGAAGTCTACGCTAATGATATGCTAGTCAAGAGAAAAAAAGGTCGAACATCACATTGCTGACCTTGAGGAAGTTTTTCAAATATTAAGGAGGAACCAGATGAAGGTCAACCCTGCAAAATGCCCTTTTAGGGTCGGTTCGGGCAAATTCCTCAGCTTTATGGTGTCAAAGCGGGAAATTGAAGCCAATCCTTCCAAGATCAAGGTAATCACCCCGAACAATAATAGAAGTACAACAGCTAACCGGTAGGGTTATAGCGCTTAACAGGTTTATGTCCCGAGCCAGAGATAAATGCCATCCGTTCTTTAGAGCGTTGAAGGGTTTGAGAAGTCCATGAGATTTCAGCTGGATTGAGGAATGCTAGGAAGCTTTCGAAGCATTGAAGAATTACTTGGAAAGCCCTCCACTGTTAGTCCGACCCGACCCTGGTGAAGATTTGTTGATATCTTAACAGCATCTACCGTAGCTATGAGTGTTGTGCTTGTAAAAGAAAAGAGATAAGATTTCAGAAGCCGATCTATTATATTAGCCTTGTACTGGTAAATGTGGAAGTTAGATACTCCCAAATCAAAAAGCTCACCTTCGCACTGGTTATTGCGGCAAGAAGGTTACGACCTTAATTCCAAGCCCATGCGATAAGCATATTGACAAGCCACCCTCTGAAGAAGATATTGTATAAATCAGACCTCTTCGGGCGACTCATCAGATGGGTCGTGGAGTTGAGTGAACATCAAATTGATTTCCATCCTCAGACCACCATCAAAGCCTAAGCGCTAGCAGATTTTGTGGTTGAATGTACTCTCTCCGAGGAAGACCTACAGGCTAGGCCGAGCTGACCTGAAGAAGGTGTTTAGACCATATTTGTTGATGGATCAAGTACTTTGGTTGGGAGCGGAGCTGATTTGATTCTCATCAGTCCGGAAGGATTCAATACGCATTGCGATTCAACTTCCATGCATCGAACAATGAGGCTGAGTACGAGGCAGCCTTGGCTGGACTACGGGTTGCCCGAGCTGTACTTGCATTACGAATTTTGGTTCATAATGATTCATAATTGATTGTGAACCAAGTGTGAGGAAATTTTGAAGCGAAAGAGGAGCGAATGATGAAATATCTAACAAAGGCAAAGGAAATGGTCGCTCAGTTCAAAAGCTTTGAAATTCAATAGATACCAAGAAAGGAAAATAGCACGGTTGACGCCCTATCAAGACTAGCCACGGCAAAGCATACTACTCTGGAAAGGACAATGTACATTGAAGAATTGAGCCGACCTTCCTACATCTAGGAAGAAGTTAATGTGGTGGAAGAAGGACCAAGCTGGATGGATCTCATCACCAACTATTTGAGAGACAATGTTTTACCAGCAGACCAAGCTGATGCAGGTTCTAAGACAAGCTGCAAACTACAAATTTATAAATGGCACTTTGTACAAGAGGTCTATCTCATGCCCACTGCTCCGATGTCTGGGTCTGAACGGAGCTCAGTATGCACTAGCCAAAGTATATGAAGGTATTTGTGGAAGTCATATGAGCCCTAGCATATAAAATACTTCACCAAGGGTTTTACTGGCCAAATATGCAACATGATGCCAAAGCATACGTTAGGAAATGTGAGCAGTGTCAACTGTACAGCTCGGTGCTGCACCAACCTGCAACACCCTTGACCTTGGTCCTCAGCCCTATCCCATTTGCAATATGGGGAATGGATTTGCTCGGCAATTTCACCCTAGTCTCTAGTAATCGAAAATTTTTGGTCGTAGCTATCGACTATTTCACAAAATGGGTCGAAGCCGAACCCCTTGCAGCAATTACTGAGAAAAACATGGAGAAAATTTTTAGGGATAAGGTCATTTACCATTTTGACCTACCCAAGTCCTACTCACCGACAATGGGAAGTAGTTTGATAATAGGGCGTTCCAAACTTTTTGTGAGATGTATCATATCGAGTTTCGTAATACCTCGGTCACTTATTCCCAATGCAACGATCAAGTGGAAGTAACGAACCACACTATTCTCGACAGAATAAAAAAAGGCTACTTGAAGCCAAGGCAAAGTGGGTTGATGAGCTGCCTAGCGTGTTATGGTCTTAGAGGATGACGGTTCGAGCCCCAACTGGAGAGACTCCCTTTACATTAGCCTACGGAACTGAGGCGCTGGCCCCAGCCGAAGCTGTAGCCACTTCACATCGAGTTGCGCCATTTGATGTGAAGATAAATGAGGACAGACTCTGAGCAAATTTGGATTTTTTTTAGGGGAGATTCGAGAAAGTGCACAGATGAGAAATTCCAGATATCAACGAGGAACGACTCGATATTACAATAGTAGAGTTTGATCCCGAACTTTCCATCCTGGAGATCTTATCTTATGAAAAGCCAGTGCTTCTGATCCGAGGAACGTCAACATGCTATTACCCAACTGGGAGGGACCATACATGGTTTTCAAGATGATCCGACCAAGAAAGTATCGCCTCAAAACTCCCAGGGGTGAAGAAATACCTTGATCTCGGAATTCGAAAAATTTGAAGAAATATTACCAATGAAGTAGATTTTTTGTTAAGATCAATTCTGTTCGGGTCATAATAAAAGTTTTGTTAAGCCTTATCTATACAAAGATGTCCTCTTTATCGGATACATTCAAAAGAAATTTGTCTAATCACATCTTATCATGTCTTGAATAAATAAGAAAAAGTTCATCCTCATCCGTAAGTAGATGAGGCCGACCTCTGGGTTGGTAAAGTCATCAATTCAGAGACATTAGCGAAGATGGTCCTCAGCTGTGAGCAGACGAGGCCGACCTCCGGGTTGGTGAAGTCCTCAATTTTGAAGCACCAACGAAGATCGTCATCATCCGAGAGTTTGACGAGGTCGACCTCCGGTTTGACAAAAGAAAGAACAAAGACAACAAGAAAAGAAACACAAGGAAAAAGATCGATCATATATATACCGATCTGAACAAAATACTTGGCCATCCACAGGCCACTCAGAGTCACCCAAAGTTCAATACATTCTTTGCAAAATATTGTCCAAAACATTCTTTTAAGAAAAAAAAAAAAACACAAACAAACACAGAAGAAAGATTATATTTCCCCGTCCTCCTTTTTGTTAGGCTCAGATCCTTGGCGACCTAATCTTTAAAGTTTGCCTTTTGGTTCACCTCCAAACCTTCTTCTGCCCGACCATCTGTGGCATCGATCAAAGTCGTTTCACCAGTCAAGGTGTAGTATTCATAATCCGAGAAATTGAAGGTCGGAAGCTTCCCTAGCACATGTCTGCACGCGTGATTAGCACCCATATCAAAGGCCTCAGCATTATAAGACGTGACTATCCGACCAAACTCCGCTAAAGCCTTAAAGTCGTCAATCATAGACATCTTAACTGAGAGCCGGTCTTCCTCCACCATAGCCATGGTCTCCCGAGCCCCATTCCGCGCATCCGCTAGAAACTTCACCAGATCCATGTTTTCATTATGGTACCGATCTCTTTGCTCTGTGAGCCTAGTGCTCTCTTCGGATAGCTTGGCGAGCTTCCTCTAAAGATCTGCGATGGTGGCTTCAGACAATTCTTTCTCCTTCTCATGCTCTTTCTTCTCACCCAGTGCTGAGCTGAGCTTCAGGCTCGTCTCCCATTGTTTTTGGGCAAGATCCTCGAGACGAAGACCAGCCTCGGTCGCATATGCGAAACCCTAAAAAATAACAAAGTTAAAAAGAACAATTTAATATCACTTAAAAAGAAGTCATAATTATAAAAGTAGGACCAAGAACCACACCGTGCTCAAACACTTGTAGTACTCATGGGAAAAGACCCCATTGGAAAGCTTCTTTAAATCATCACGATCTTGAGAAAGTTGGCACTTAGAAACCCATTCTCTGGCAACAACACCATCATCCCTGGCCAAGTCACCGACCTTCAGGGTCCACCGAATCATATAGTTCAGCTCGGAGTACTAGTTCCTAAGTTTTGATTCCATTGCCTTCTTTCCTTTTTCCTTGGGAGACACAACGGCCTTCTCCTGCTCAGTTCGCTTTGCTAGTGAAATAAGATTATTCTCTTCGGATCTCTCCCCCCTCGATCATCTTTGTCGAGCTAATCATCTTTGTCTACAATAACAATTGCTGCCTGGGAGGCAGACTCGAACCGACTTTTTACGGTTTGGAGGGAACGGTCACACCTACTTTTCTTTTATCTGTATGACTGATTGGTACGACAATCCTGCTCGATTCTCCCTTGTTCTTCTCAGCAAGGTTCCTCTCTTTGGTCGCTTTTCTTTTCTTTTCTAGAGCAGCTCGGGCGAGGCTGTCCTTGTCCAACTTGAAAGTCACTGTGAAACAGAGTTAAGAACCAAAATGTTAGAGCAAATTACGAGCTTTAAAAATCGAGCTAAGTTACTTTAACTCACCCAATTTCCATTCTTTTAAAAACTCTTCAGAGTTCAGCTTTCTCACGTCTAGCTTCTTTGCCTTAACGGCTCAAGCAACAGTCTCCTCTTCGGCTTTATTCAAAGGAAGAGATCGGTTCACACTCTTTAGTCTGATCTCCAGCCACTCTGATCTAAAAGGCAGCCCAAGAATGTTGGCAAAGAAGAACCGATCTTTCCACTTCTTAACTAAGGTGGGCATCGCCACGAAAAGCTTATGCCCCTTCCTATTCTTACCTAAATTACGACGAGTGAAATAGTACCACCCATCCTTTGTACGCTTCTTTAACATAAAATACAAAGAAAACAAGGGTAATGTCGGCTTGTACTTGATTCTTTTAAGGAATACATAAAACCCGAGAATGATCCTATAAGAGTTCGGCACGAGCTGACAAGGAAGTACGATCTAATGATCTAAAATTTCTCTAACAAGCCCATCACGGGAAGCCTAAGGAGACATTTTATGAAAGCTTACTCAAGGTTCTTGTATGACAGGCCATCTCATCTTTGGACGGAATTCTCAAGGTATCTTGATCGAGAATGCCATATTTCTCTCCTATTCAGATTAGGTCGGACTCCACTAAAACACTCGATACAGTATCACCACTTTCTTCTTATTCATCAGACTCAGTCCCATCGTTGTCATCAACATCATCATCCTCCTCCTCATCAGAGCCGACCTGATCTACTTGGCCAGCCTGAGCTTGATCTCCATGATCGAATGAATCTTGACTCTCTAGGGCCTCAACTTTGACCTCTTCGACCACGTCCGCCTCAATGGCAGGACGGGCAATTCGAGCCCGCTCGCCCAAATTTGAACAGATAACTAGGGTATTGTGGATCTCTCGATCAGGTCCCACAGTCTTATTCTGATCATGATGAACATTTTCTAGGTCATCGGAGGCCGAGCTAAGGAGTTCCTCGGCATTTAGGCTACCTAACGTAGCAGGGTCAGAGCCTCGGCTGAAGGCTGAAGGCTGAAGTCCTCTATAGAACCTCCTACCTCGGGTAATTTATACTCACTACCGCTATAAGCCATGGTTAAGAGACTTACTTCTGATGATCCGACCAAATGATTTCTCAACAAGCTAGAAAAGAATCGATGACCTTATAATTGACCCAAACTATGAGCTGCGCAATCTTCGAGCTTGAGAAGCGAACAATGAGTGAGAAAAATGAAGGATAATGCTCTCCTATTTATAATAGAAGCAGAGAGGATCCAATGGGAAAGAATCGACAATAATGGATAGTTGTGATTGCTTGACGATTCAGTTACCCGAGGCATAATGATGATGCCCCCTACATGTGGCAAGGCGGCGACACTCTGCCCAAGAACGAACCATACGCGTCCCATCAAGGGAGAGCGGTCTAGCACATATGAGGAGAGACGAACAATGACTAACGTTTCTACTCACTCGGCTCATCGAATTGAATGGGTGGGGGCATTTGATATACCTAGTTCTGCTTAGCCCTTCACATTCGACCACGTGTATCTTCGAAGATTGGACTCGCCGAGCCGAGCTAAAATAACAAACTCTTGAACCAAAATAGGTCACTATAAGAAACCATTCATAGAGATTTGAATCTAGAGCTTGGTATGAGGATTTCCAACCGACCCGACCTCTTCATATTCATCGATCTACAAACAAGTTGAATACATGATCTCTTCACCCACTTCACGTAATTCGCATGAGCTAGGGTCATATGTTCCGCATGATCTTCCAGGAAAGGTGTCCTCTCTAGATAAGCTCCACATACGCATCTTAGAGACTAGAACAATAGTCTAGGTGTTGGCAAAAGCCTATGACAATCTATGAACTCGATCCTATAAATAGCCAGGCATCACACAGGTAAAGGGACACTTTTTCACGTTTTCTCAGCTTTGAGATTAACTGTTGTGCGAGGTCTAATTTAGGCATCGGAGCTAACTCCGTCGGGTCAATCCAGTACTCCTTAGCCTCTTTTGTTTCTCCTGTACAGGACGGCTCGGATCCAGAAGAACTCGGTCAGATCTCGCCATAACAACATTAATGATAGTGGACATGTCTATGATCGATGGCTTATTATGTATAATGTTGTATTTTATGGCCCATGATTTTATTTATGGACTATGACATATGATAGGATTTAAAGATTTATATAACCTAAAATTATAACCTTTTTTTGTCACAATACCATCTCATCGTACATTTTCAAAAATCGGTCTCGATGCCGTCTCATCGTACAATTTAAAAAATCGATCACGATGCCGTCTCATCGTACATCTCTAAGAGAAAATTCGGTCACGATGCCTTTCCAATCGAGCGATGCTCAAGAATAGATTTCCACCGAGTGTTGTTCAAGACCAAAACTCTACTGAGCATTTCTCCAACTCAAAACTTTGCTGAGCATTGCTCAAAACCAAAGACTCCTGCTGAGCGTTGCTCAAAGCCAAAACCCTGTCAAGCGATACTCAATACACAAATTCCTACCGAGCGTCGCTAAAAAATCAGAATCCAGTAGAGCATCACTTAAAGCTATTACCCGTTGTTATCCGATCCTTGGATCGCCCATTGCCATTTGATCTGCTGATCACCCGTTGTCATTCAATCTTTGGTTCGCCCATTGCCATTTGATCTGTTGATCACTTGTTGTTATCCGATCCTTGGATCGCCTGTTGTCATTTGATCTATTGATCACCCAATTGGTATATGATTCTTTCAGTTGATTGTGTGCTATTATAGTGAATGGTTATATTATTGTGGAATCACCTTATTGATTGTAATAGCATGATAATAGTCAGAATATGATGATGTGTTGATGAAATGTTTCATGTGATCTAAACGAATGTAAGGCTAAAATATGAGAATAAAGGAACTCGAGAACTTGTAAGAATTGAAAAAGGGAAATTGTTCACTTGAAGGATATTATGTTGTGAATGCATTTTGTTATGAATACTTTGAATTGTGAATACCTCACTCAGTGGGGAAAGTTATGAGGTGAGAGGAAAAGTGATGTCTTGCTGGATACCTCACTCAGTGGGGGAAGTATGGGGTGAGATGAAACCTAGAATACTTCACTAAGCGGGGGAAGTTATGGGGTGAGATGGAAGATAGAATGGAGGATAGAATGGAAGCATAGCAATGTGAAGACCACCTGAGTAGTGGCATTGTTGTCGAAAATATTTATTAATGATATTGAAATTGATATGCTATTGAATTATGTTGAAAGAAATACAAGGAATGGTTAATGTATGTGAGCAATTATACATGTGTCACAATGAATACTGTTATATTGTAACTGCTGTTAGAATGTTTTGATATATTCCTTACTCAATGGGCGGTGTAAGCTCACCCCTCGTGGAAACCTTCTTTTACAGAATCTTTAGCACTAGAAAGTGGAGGCCTCGGTGAATGAGCAATGGATGTTGCTTTCTTTCTTCTAGTTTATTTTGTCACAAGCGGGGATGTGTTTGTCAAACTTAGGAGACATATGTATAATTTGGGAATGGGATGTTTATCATACTGTTTTGCCATCAAGGGGAGACCTTGTGATGTGACATTTTACTTTACTTCCGCTGCAACTTATTTATTAAACACTGACCCTATTTTAATTTATTGAAAGACTTATGCTTTGTAATGATAACTTGGTATCATATTATGTTCCCATGTGTGGGATATTTCTTGACCTTATGGTCAGTGCCTGTGAGGGCTGCATTTTTGCTTATCCCGAGATTGAGCTATTATAATACCTTTCGTAGTGCTACACCCCTTAACAACGGACTACAGTGTTGGTGACATCCGACGGACTGGAGTATCATTTTTAAACTTGGTGTTTGGCGTGACCGGCTAAGATATAGGAACCAAGTGAAGGCTAGGGTTATATCGGGGATTTGCGAACAACTCAAGGAGGAGTCCAGTATCGTATGCTTCCAACCGCAACTTGGGTTTGACATCGTTGGGTTCCACCATTTTTGGGACCAGGGATGCTGCCTAAGGTATTGTAGGCACTTACCTCGAGGACTTAGGCATTTGATTGTTAGGTGAAAAATAATAAAATGAACTCATTCTTGCATTTATGTGTATGACTGTAAACTATATTTGCTGTACGAATTGTCATGGCAGTATGGGACACCGTGGGATTCATCTATCATCTTTGGATTGCATCATTGTGAGATGTGCATTCATGAATATTTGTGTATGCTTGTATGATCTAATTGCTCACTTGGCTTAGTGAAGTTCATCCCTCGAGGATTCTCTCTTTTTAGTTGTGGATATAGGTGTGTCAGTGCCGGCTGAGGTGGACCTACCTATCACTATGCTAATGGACCTGATGTTTGGAGTGCTCCCAGTGAGGAAGAGCATGGTGATGACTGTGCCTATAGGGCACAGTAGATCTTGGGCTGAGCGCCCCCTTCATTTTAGATATTATTACATGAAATGTAATTAATTATAATTATACTTCTTTGAATATTGTGTACTTGTTTATATTTAGTACAGTATGATTTAAACCATGTGGTGAAGGAATAAACTTCAATCTTACTATTATGTTATCACTTGAATATCTATTGCATTCTGATATTATGTATCATATTATACACTTCCGTTATTTCTCTGATCGTATTTATTATGTTGAGTCAGTGATCATGGTACTGCAAATGTAGATCCTGGTGTTAGTATAAGATACAAGGGTGTATCCTAGTAGCTTCCGCTTAGGACTCTCTCCGGTCTAGACCTCCCCAAGTTCCTTGCTCATTTGTCACTTGCCTTGCCTTGCATGATTGCTTTACCACCCGTGCAAGGCTAGCCCCTTGGGGGGCATTAGTTGATGCCTGTTGTTACCTTTGTCTCCATTGTCCAGAAACCGTAGACTATCTCTTTTTTAATTGCCCCATCTCTCAAGCAGTTTGGAAACCAATTCTCTCCCTTAGCGGCTACAACTAGTCCCCCACCCTGATCTAGTCCAAGGAAATGACTTGGTCCTCCCATCACTTTAAGGGCAACTCATTATGTCAATAAGTGAAAAAAAAAATCAGTTTTTGAGCTACTATCTATAGGTTGTGGATGAAAAGGAACAATAAATCAAAAACACCAAGTGTCATCCCAAAGAAATCACCCATACTATTGTTCATGATACCATGCTTAGGTTCCTCAATATTAAGAGCGTTGTCCCTAATAACTCACGCAATAGACAACTTTTTCATGTCTTGGAGGATTAACATCAACTTTAGTGTCAAAAGACCAAGGTTCACCATTGGCACCACCCCTATACAGGCTGGGTTGTTCTTAATTGTGATGGTTTTATTAGGAAAGACCTTGATGGAATAATATATGCGGAACACTCATGGATATCAATGAGCATACAATAAAATTACAGAGGTGTTCTTGGCGTACCCGACCCGACCCGATTGACCGGTCAACGCGTTGACCGTTGATCGCGGTCTGACCGGGTTGTTTTGGTCCATTCGGTTTGGTTCTGACCCATGTCTTGGCCAGTTCGATTTTGGTTCATAAAATAGAATATTAAAAAAAAAAAGAGAGGAGGAAAACAGAAATCAGTTTGGTTTTGTTTTTGTTTTATAAACAGAAATAGAAATAAGAGAAACATAAACAGAAACATAAATTGATTGGGTGTAGTTTTTTTTTTCTTTTCTGTTTTATAAACAGAACCTATAAACAAAAATAGAAATAGAAACATAAATTGTTTTGATTATAAACAGAACCTATAAATAAAAACAGAAATAGAAACATAAATTGTTTTGATTACAAACAGAATCTATAAACAAAAAAAAAAATCAGAAATAGAAATAAAGGGTTTTTTTTTTTTTTTTTTCTCTATTTTTTGGGCTAATTCTGTTTTTGTTTATACTTTATGCTATGCTGATCTGTTACGATAGGGAACACATAATTTCTAACACTTAGAAAATTTTTGTTGTGTTTTCAATTTTCACATAATGAGATTTTGTGATTGTCATTGTGAGAGTAAATTATTTACTTGTTGGATCAAGTAATGGCATGATGGAACACCTTGTACAGATATTAATTGTTTCATACTCTTGTGTTCCATATTACAATACAACTCTTTGATGGTATACATTATAACATTAAGACATATGTGATATATATCTCGTGACTGCTTGTTATTGCCACCATGAGGCAATGCCTTTACATTGTGGTGTTTTCAATAGGAACACGTTAAGTGTTTGATTTGTATCTCGTTATGTTTTAAATTGGCATGATAGGGAACTTTTATGTATGATAACACTTGGAATTTTCTCCTATTGTACTTGTTACATGCTTAAAGAGGACTTTTAGAAGAAAATAAAATGAGCCCATTTGATTTTTTGGTGGCTTATAAAATCCATTAATTTTGAAAATGTGTAATGTAGATATAAGCCTGTATTGATTTTCTTTATTAAAGGCTTATTATCATTTTATGTCATGTTTATCATATTATCATATTGACTGGTCGAACCGGTGGGAGGATGGAATTATGTACTCCAAGCCAGTTATATGGTTCGACCAGTGAGATAATGTAATTATGAATTTTGTTCAGATTTTGGCTCAATTTTGTCTGTTTTGGTTCAATTCAGGCTATGGAATATTCGTAGAAATTGTTTTTGGTTCATTTTATAGAAGTATTTTTTTGTAGATATAATTCATGGAAATATTTCAGAGAAATTTTCATTGGTTGAATTATTTCTATTATGGAAACAGTTTTAGTAAAATTGATTTCTAAATTAATTGAAGGTCATTTAAAAGCCAATTTTTGAACCTTTTTGATCCTGAATTTTAAGAAGTACCTTGAACCAATGGGAGTATAAAATTTAAGTCAAGGATAATTTAATGTTTCATACAGTGTCAGGAACGCGTTAAAATATGCTTTCAATTTGAGAGACATTAAATTAAACTCCCACATAAGGGTCTGTTTGGCTGCATTAAGTATCCCTTTGGCCTTTTAAGGTGTTGTTTGGATATATAAAGTAAATTTTAGTGCATATTGGTTGTTTAATTGGTTAATCTCTTATGTTTTATTTTCCGTTATGCTATGTCACATACATGTACAATATGCAACATCATATTTTGGATTATTCTAAGTGTGGATTCAATGCCATAAGGTTATGACATCTAAGTAAGTCATAAGACAATAAGTAAAATCACATGTGTATTATAATACATAAAGAACTCGTGACATTTTGAATTGTCATGAGGTATTATAATCAGTGATGTACACTTTTGGTTATTTGTGATATTTAGGAAAACACAATCTTTAATGTCTAGTATTTACAAATTTGCCATTGAGGGGATATTGTTGCCACATGTTCCATTATTTTATATCCCATAAAATTATTTTAATCAATTTTATAAATATGTGAAGGCAATTGAAATTTTAATTTTGTAACTTCTGTACAAGATGGACATGATGATGCCCACATATATAATTGAGGTTTTAGATAATTAAAGTAGTAAGCTTAGGCTTATACGGATTAAATACTTCCATCATAGTTTTAATGAAACCTACTTGAAAAGTCTTATAAATAGATTGACCATAAATTGTTTATGGAAGTGAATCAGAAATCATATGGTTTAAGTTTAATCTATTAAAATAATTTTTGAATTTCAGATATGACCTTATGATCATTGTGGTTGGCTTCATTTCTAGAAATCGTTTATGCTAATTGGTTTTATATATCATTTATGGTCTTAGAAAATTATTTATCAATAAACATTTGTGGATTATTTTCTATGCTTACAGTTATTATTTTGAAACCTCTACAATGTTGTAATTATGAATCTATTGACTTGTTAGTCCTATTATTGTGCACTGGTATTTCTGTCATCGTATTCCACTAGGTTGGATCGACTCAATAATTTGGCCCATCGACTTATTTTTGGGCCAGTAGACCCATTGCCAGTATGGTCTTTTGGTCTTTATCGATTTTGATTTTTTGGTTTATGACAGATTAGAACAAGGTTGTTTAGTTCAATAGTGAACAAGTTTTAGATCTTATATGAAATTTTCTTATGGTGTCACCATGGGAAGATAGAATTCTATCTTACTATGGGTGATGAATGCATCACACGTTATTTTATATGTAATACACTTGCTTCTTCATTAATCTTTAGTCAATTTGATGTATTTTACTTGCTCATTGGTGTTATATATAGTTTGTGACATTTGGTTTCGTCATGAGGGATTGCATATAGCCTGTTCTTGATATTGACATCCTGTGATAATTCTAAACGTCATGAAAAGATCAATTTAGGTGACATTCCTTTATATATTTTGGCTATGTGTGTTTTATGATGAAAACAGTATTGATGGAGATTATTGAAATAAAATGGGCATTCAGTAGCAATCCAAGTCTATGGAGTTCATGATTTAAGTGATTATGCTTCCACTCAGTGGGCTAGTTACTTGGATTGTGAGATCATCATTGACTATTCGTATGGATTGCAGTCAGGAAAATCATATGACGAATGATGTGCTCTTACCACCACAGGTGAGTCATCATTTGATCGGTTTCGTTTGATGGTGTTAGGGTGACGTTTTGGGCTTCGCAGCTCTAGAGGTTCTTGTTTTGCCACCACAGATGATGGAATATTTAGAGTGATGTTGTTGCAAGCGTCTCACCTTGCATATGAGAGATTCCACTGCGTGTTGGGCGATCGTGCCACCACAGGTGTGACCCTAATGACGCCGGATCTTTCCTCAGCTGTTAATTTTCTACAGTTATTTAAATAAACACTGGGATAAATCTGATTAATAAGCCCTAATTAATCAGTTTTAGTTTTTGGGATATAGATATGCCTTCAGTTATTGCATATTGTATGTTTTGATAAATTTTGTGTGATCATGTTTATCAGCTTTAACTTCCCAATTATCTTCCATCAAAATCTTGAATGGTCCCAATTTAGGGAGTGAAACGAATTCTTTAATGTTTTCTGTGTCTACAATGAGAATGGATTTTTCCATTTTAAAGTTGACAAACCTCCCAAGCCATTGGCTGACAACTCCATTGAAGATAAAGGTCTTTATGAACAGTGGGAGAAGTCAAATTGGTTATGTCTTGTAGTCATTATATACATTATGGACATGACCATCAAGAAAAGTATCATTTTGATTGTGAGTGCTAAGGAACAAAAACTCATTACACCTATAAACAGAAAATTCATTGTTCATGATAAACTTTAAAGAACACTAACATGGATTTTGTGTTGTTTACACCTAGTTCTTATAATAGTGTGAGTGTGTTTGTGAGTACATTATAAATTACTAATTATGCCGTGCAAGTTAGGTTAAATGGAGATAAAATACTTGATACATTTTTCTTGTATGGTATATTATTCAATTATTCTTGTCTTAGTTTGACAACATTTATCTGAAGATCAGTGGGAGTTAGATAATTTTTTCTTGTAGTAATGATGTCACCCTTTTACTTAAGACAAAACAGTAGTAACCATTTTTATAAGAAAATCTTGGTAAACCCTCTTATGTTTAGGCAATTAGGCATTAAGATTCACCGTAATAGAACTATATGTATTCTTGATTTGTCTCAAAAGACTTCTTATGGAAGAAAACAGATTTACCAATAATCAGTGAACTCAGGTGAATAACATTCTTTGTGCATCTAATGTTGGTATTTTAATGTAACCTCAAGAATGCATGTGGATTGATATTGTTTATTTTATTTTTGAATAATCTTGGAGTTGCACATTAGGCAACTGCCAACATGACCTAATATACCATATATGGATATCTGTTTAGTTATGACAGACGATGCTATATGTTAGAAGAGTGTCTAACCAACACTGACTGCTTTCTATATACAAGCAAGGGATTTGTGGCTTATTATGATGTCACTGTTTAGACTCTATGACTGAGGAATTTTTAATTCAGGGAATTTGATATTCATGCTTCCTTTAGAGAGAAAGTATGTGAGTCATAAAACTCAGTCTGGTACATTACTACAGATAGTATGATTGTTGATCCTCTCACTAAGGACTTAACTCCAAAAATTTTTATAAGTATTACAGTAATATAGAATTTGTTAGTTCTTTTGATGCATTTTATTAGTGAGAGTTCTGTTTATGTATACAGTTGTAACTGATTTCACATTCTTGTCATTTTGTGACATTTTATTCTCGAGAATAAGCATGCATCTTTATTATGGCCCATTGTTTATTGTGTATACACTTGATTAATTGCCTCATAGAGAATTAATTGAGGTCGTATGTGGTGTATTTACCTCATTCTTAAGTAAAGGCATGTAGATTCTATTGTGTGCACTTGATTTTTGCTTCCTTCAGATATTTGAGGCTATGTGGTGTATTTGTCTCCTATGGTATCTGAGGCCTTCAATAAATACACGCACATTTTGTTTACTAGAAGTGCCTCATTCGGTTTCGAGGACGTGTACTAATATGTTGGGGCATTCGGACCCAGTCTCAACGAGCTTCCTTATGTGAAGTGTTTGCGTTTGGACGACATTTATGGTAAATGAGACCTCCAGTATTTGTCTCATACGGCTCATCCGGTTTCCTAGCCTGGACCAATTTGGCAATTGGCATGTTGATCATTATATCATACATTTTTCATACCACACTCTTATACTGTACAGCCCAAGTCGGTGAGGCCATAAGCACTTTGACGTGTTAGATCCCATGTCTCTTTAGATGTGATGATCTGCACTGCTGGGTGTTTATAGTTTCATTCGGACCAAGACATCAGTTTTAAGGTGTACTCCATTCAACAGTGTCTTTTGTGGCCACAATCAGTTTGTCTAAACTAGAGAGTCGTTTTAAAAGGTTTTCAAAATCAAAACTTGTGACATATGCAGTCCAGGTGGGAGATTGTAAGATTTCCATAAGGTGGGCTAGCATAGTCTCACTTTATTTTAATAAAATCGGTTTAGTTGTATTGATGGGAGCTGCCTTAATGGTATGAGCCCAGTTACTATGTGTGGACCTAAAGTATTGTTTCCTTAATGGGAATGAAACCCTAGTTTCTATGCAGGGTTGGTCCCTACCCTCACCACTATAAATAGTTGTCACTAACCCATTAAGTGACCTCTAGGAGAAAACCTAAAGTTAAGTGGAAGAGGGCATACCAGACCAACGCAGTCCGTGTACGACAGGGATCGTCAAGAATTCGGCTTCCACAACTATGGATCCAGGTACGCCGAGAACACCTCTGTAATTTTATTGTATGCTCATTAATCTTCATGAATGTTCCGCATATATTATTCCATCAGACCTTGGAGGATACAATTGCATCACTAGAAATCATAGAGGCAATCCATCATTTGACTTAATCGGCACTACTCCTTGCATCTTGTGGACAGAAATTTATGCCATTCGTTGAGGTCTCTTTGAAGCTGTTCATTAAGAAATCCGAAGCATCTTGTTAGATTTGATTACCTCTTCGCCATCAAAGCCATTATTGGCGAGTAGCAAGCACCCTAGGCTACTTGCACCTTCTGCATAACATTTTTGAGCTCTCGCATTACTTTAATGAGATCCGATTTCACTTTTGCTTTAGAGAATCCAATCACTGTGCTGATTGGCTGGCAGGCATTGTATACAGCTCTAATGAAATCTCGTTTTGTAATCTCCCTCCCCCTCGTTTTCTCTCACTTGTAAAGTCATAAGGGGTCAAAATTACATTAAGATATAATTTTTTTTTAGTTTACATATTCCTTTCCTTTTAAAGAAAAATAGGAATATTTTGTAAATTCGTTGGTTTTTTCTTTCTTTAGCTCGCTGTAATCCTTACATTTTCTAAAGGGTCTTCCTAAGCTTCACCATGCATACAACCATCTCCGAAGCTCACATAGTCCTTCTTAGGTTTCACTATACATAGTGAAATGCTGCGCTCCATTATCTGTCATATATATATACCTTAAATATTATTATTGTATTGTCATGTGACAAATATTGAATTGCAACCTTCCTTAAAAACATATTTCTGCGCAAAAGTAATGGAAAAAAAAAATAAAATTCCGTGCCTGGAAACGAAATCTTACCGTCCATCAGGCATCAGCTCATATCTCCTCAAATATATCACACAGAGGAGAAGTTTTTCTGCTGCTATAACTGGAGTGCTGTTGTGCGCATCATGCGGTGCATCAGCGACCATGTATGCACAGCAGGCCCCACTATACACACATAGTCGCTGTTGTACCGCACGATATGCATAACAACGCTCCAATTACAGCAGCGGATAAAGATCCGATACACGTATATATTATATAGGTCCGATACACGTATATATTATATATATATATTATATATATATACCTCTCTTCTCTTCATGCAAATAAAATACATTAATAATTTACACTTTGGCCGACGCCGAACTCCGAAGGCTCTCAATAAGCAATTTTCGATCTTTTCTCTGAATGTAGTGGAAGCGTTCCCTCCACAGATCCCCAAAATCATCGTTGAAAACCCTAAGAGTCTTCTCTGAATCAATCTTTAATTCTTTCGATCATTTCTTGGTTCTTTGATTTTTTTGGCCTTCCTGCCTGAAATCTGTTGGAGAAGTTTGAGTTTTTGAATCCTTCACCTTTCTCTTGTTGGTTCTTGTTTCTTTGAGTCGATCCATTTCTTCTCTTTTAGTTGGACAGATTGTGGATTTGTGTATGAAACGCGAACTGTGGTGGAGCTGTTAAGGTGTTTCAGGTATGAGATTTGATGAACGATGCCAGAACTGCGTAGTGGAGTCCGCAGGGGCCGGGCAGCGCAACCGAATCCGATCGGAGGCGAGAGGTTGATTACCAAGACGAGAAAAAGACGAACAGCGAAGAACAAGCAACCGATTGATGAGAATATCGTGAGGGGTTGTGTTCCGACGACGTCTCAGCAAGCTAAAGAGGAAAAGAAAACTTTAGAGGAAGGCGGGGTCGGCGGAGGAGCCTGGGCTGATTTTGGCGGATTAGTTGGTGCTAGTAAGGAAGAGGTTGGAGAGAAGAAGATGGAAGACTATGATAGCGGGGCGAGGAGCGCTGACAAGGCTCCTGGTGCTGAGGATGAAGGAAGCACCGCTCCCCTTCCTGAAAAGGTTTCAGCCTTTTCTTCCCCCCCCCCCCCGTCCTTTTGCCCTCTCTGTTAGTCATTGCCTTGTGCTTTGGGTTTGAAACTTTGAATTTGAGTGATTGGAGATCGTGGTGCTTAGTTTTTGTGTCAAAAACAATTGTGGATTTTTTTCTCTCGTAATGTTGTGAGAGTATGCAGCTTTAACCTTTTCTTTTCTGGGAGATTGAGAACATATTGGTTGGGGATCCTTATGGGTATTCTGGGTCTCTGCTTAGAGCTGAAACTTGAGTATTTTTATAAACCCAGTTGTCACTCCCCACCTTTTGGTAGTGAAGTAGCAGATGGTTTATTATATTAGATGAGGAAATTTGGTACAGTAGTAGTCGAAAGATTATTATGTAGTCTATGCATTCTATTCTTTCAACCGTTATTGGAATTCTTACTTTCTGAGTAGCTGGGTTTCCATTGTATGATTTTTGCTTGTTGCCCAATAGGGACAGAGTTCATCATCTTCCTAAATGTGAGTTGGAAGCGAAAAAGAGTTGTAATATTTTGTTTCTTCCTTCATTTCTCATTCTTTTCCCTCTCTTTCAATTCTAGTTTTTTGGTGCAATAGAAATGCATCATCTGCGGTTCAAAGCTGGCCTAGTATATTTTTCTCAAAAAATGCGTTTGTTTAACTCCTTCTACACTAGAAACTGGATGCATTTCTCTGTTGCTTCTGGCTACTGTTGTAATGTTTCATGCATCTAAATCCCACTTTGTGATTCATCTGAAGTGAACTCTACAATTCTAGGGGGATGCAAGTCTATGCTTATTAAGTGCACGTCGCAGGCCACACATGGTTGGGATTCCAGCTGTGCAGTGAATTCCACTCTGAAGCAACGGTTGGGTCCACTGTAAATTGGGATGTTGGACTAGCGTGGCTGCACGTTGACTTAGCCTTTATTTTTTTTAGGATTATATTTTATCTTTCTGATGCAGGTGCACTGCCTTGGACTGACCCAAACCTGTTTGGGAATCCTGACCGAGAACGGGGTCCAAATATGGGTTTTATTATGGTAGATATTTAGGATTTTATTATTTGTTCTATTGGGTTAATTATGTAAGGAGATCTTTAATTTGTGTAGGATACATAGGAATAGTTTTATTAAGTTTGGAATTGTCAGGAGTCCTAGAGTAGTTGTTTCCTTAAAGTCTTTTATTTTTCTAATTTATATGGTTGTAACCAACTTATTGGACAGATTGAATATGGAATAATTGAGTTATGGTTTGATGTGTGCGAGCTTTCTTTCACCACCTCCTCTCTTCTTGTGCGATTTCTTCTTTCCCCCTACAACTCTGGTTCTTCCCAGTTCCCCCTCTCCTCCTAACAGGCCCTCAACCAATTTGGTATCAGAGCCGAAGGATCCATCTCCTTCCCCTATCAATTCTCTCATTCCTTTCTCCCAAATCGCTGTCCCATTACTGCTCTACATACTAGTAGTAGTAACCAAAAAAAAAAGCAATCCCATCCTCACTGTCCCACTAAAACCTTACCCCAACTCCACAATCTATCGACTTCCACAGAAACCTCATCCCATTCATCCAAAAAAAAAAAAAAACCATTCAATTACACCCTCTTAGTAAGAATCCCAAACCACCAGCCATTGAAGCCCAGTCCCATCTCTCTCGATTTCCCTTAGCAGAACCCACTGCCTTCCCTTTCCCCCTGTGAACCGATCAAACATTCTCACCCTTCATTTCCACCGATTGAAAAAAAAAGGAAGCACCAAAGAAGAGATGGTGAGAGGCATCGAACCAGACAAAAAGAAGAGAAGAAGATGGTAGAAGAGAAGCGGAGAATTAGAGTCGGAATAAAAATAGAAGAAGACATACCTGGTTCAGAACTCTCCCGCGAGTCGACTCCCAGTATCACCGCCATCTTCGAAGTTATGAAGCCACCTCCCTCTCGGCATCGTCTCCTTCGAGTTTGCAACCCCATCACCGAGAGTCCTCCAATGACGAAGCCTGGTCCAACTCAAATTCCTTGCTCTGAGGTTTCCGCCATATTCTCCGTAGAAATCGCATGAGGAGGAACCCTCTATGCAGCCAAAAAACCCCCTTGGTTCTCCCTGTCAAAGTCGAATAGAGTAACCCACAGGACCTAGTCACGATAATGTAGTCCTATATAGGCAAGGCCTAATAGGAGCCAGGTAAGATCAGAGTTCTGAAACTGTTTACTAATTAGGCAGATTTGGGGCTGTTTTGGGTAAAACTAGGGTTAGGTTTAGGAATTTGGGTAAGGATTGTATATGGTTTTAATATGCAGGTTTAGGGAATTAATATGGTATAAAGAAAGTAGGGTTTGGATAGGTTTAAAAGTTCTGCAGTTTTAGGGTTAGGGTTAGGGTTTTAGATTTCAGATTTTAGGCTAATTCTAGGGTTTAGGAAGGGGCTTTGGGGCAAGGTTTGTGGTCGAGTATAGCTGGCAGTGGGGGGGTGGTTCGATCAGGCTTTGGTGGTGTTTTGATGGTTAATTAGGGCTAGACAGAATTTAGAATGGTTTGGGTTTTATGGGAGATGAGGGGGATTAGGGTTTGAGTGGTATGATTGGGCTGAAAGTAGGATCGAGTGTAGGGGGAGTGTGGTGGATGTATGCTGAAAGTTTGGGACAGATCTAATGGTGGGATGATGGTTGTTTAGAAACTAAGCTATGATTCGAAGGTGGAAGTTGCAGGTTTAATGGAGGGCTAGATTTGATGGATGGAGAGGGAATTGGAGTAGTCTAATGAAGGGAATGCGGGGCAGATTGTGAAGGTTAGGGTTGGAGGATTAGAAGAAGAAAGTAATTGCAGAATTAAAAAAACTACTTACTTGAATAACACTGATCTCCAATAGTAGTAGATTGAAGAAGAGCTAAGAGAGGACCTCCCGATCTACAAGATGCAAGGAGTCACTGGGGATTCCAGTCCTTCAATCCTTGATATGACTCACAAGGGGGGGTCTTGATATGACTCACAAGACTGGATCTCATAGGAGAGAATCGCAGCAACAAAGGCAGCAAGCATAAAGCTGAGTTTTTATTAATCAAAATTCGTATCTAATGCTGGCCTCCCTTACAAACTTATATAGAAGACTCAAAAATTGACTTAGACACTAAAAAGAAAAGGCCTAATCTTATCCCTAACCTATTAGCTAACTTAAACTGACTAGGAAACTGAAATAGACTCAAAATAGAGTCCTAATCTAGCCCAACTAAACAACTAAAAGAAAAACTAATAAAATCACTTAAATTGAACCATTGGTTGAACCGGTTCAATTTAAAACACCAAATAAAAAGCTAAGTATGGAAATAAAACTAAGTATGGGAGCTAATCCCGTATGCAACCTATTTACCCATATTTTAGGCCCATAAAAGTGGCCTATTACATCAGAACCCCATGGGATCAAAGGCCCAACATGTATGTAACCCAACCTTAGACTTATTCCTAATAAAAGAAGCGCATTTCAGTGATGAATCTGCATCACACGAGTTCCCTTTTCTGTTGTTAATTTATTTCATTTAATTTCCTAAACTACCCTCCCCGTTTAGTCAATTCTGGCTCACTCATCATTTCAATTTGTTCCAAGTTAGCCCTTTAATTTTTATTGCTCTTCATATCCCTTATTTAGGTTGCCTTATTGACTCTTCCAGATACCTTTAAATTACAATTCTGCCATTTTTATCATACACCCACTACTTTATGGAAGTTGATAGATCTGCATTGCTCCTTTCGATTAGCGATGGGTTTCGTAAATTGCAAATAGAACTATCTAATTTGACGACAGGTTTTCGGGAGCTTTCCAATATTAACAACAACTTCTATGATAATTTGTTAAACATGATACAATCGTCAGAAGGTGGATTAGATGTGGAAGAAAATGTGGACAATGAAAACGATGATCAAATTGAAGTATACAGTCCGATCATGGTTGCAATTGAAGAATTGATCGATGGTCCGATTTCAGTTGCGCAACCCCACGATCCGATTCCCATCAAAGAGATGTAGTTTGATAAGGACCATCATGCGATAATGACGGTTAATCATGAGATGAGTTGGATCATCGCCCCATCAAAGCTGATGTTTGTGGTTACCGATCGAAAGGTGCTGATTCTCCCGTTTTACAAATCTTGTGGGCGAGTTTTTCTCAATACTGGGGGGAATTGATGCAGGTTCATTGCCTTGGACCGACCCAAATCTGTTTGGGAATCCTGATCGAGAACCGGGTCCAAATATGGGTTTTATTCTGGTAGATATTTAGGATTTTATTATTTATTCTATTGGGTTAATTATGTAAGGAGATCTTTAATTTATGTAGGATACATAGGATTAGTTTTATTAAGTTTTAAATTGTCAAGAGTCCTAGAGTAGTTATTTCCTTAAAAGTCTTTTATTTTTCTTATTTATATGGTTGTAACCAGTGATCAAAAACTCGATCGAAACCTGTCAAAACCGTCGAGTTGTCTCAGTTTTGACAAGTTTCGAGACGAAACCCACCTGGAATTTAAAAAATATCATAATTCGACCGAGTTTGGCTGGTTTTGGTCGAAACCTGGTTGAACCTTATCTTCTTTTGGTTCTAAAATCACCTAACTCGATCGCAAGCATTCATTTGAATAAAAATTTTCAAAATAAATACCTTGCAGAGTTAACTCTGGCTTCCACCACCGCAGTTTATCCAATAATCAAGCATTGCCGAAAGTATTTAGTTCATGATTTTAAGAATTGGGAATCGGCAATTTGGATTGGAATTGGGTGACATTCCGATTTTCACCAATCCTAATTGTTTTTACCTGAACTGGAATCGGATAGTCCAAATTGGATCCGAATTGGTCGATTCATAATCATTTTCTTTTTCTAATTCATCTTGAATCAAACCGATTCATTGGTCGATTCCTGATTCTTGAACCGATTCAATTCTCACTATTCAAGCATAAATTTGACTTCATAACTATGCATCTCAGGTTTAGAAGTTAGAACTTAAAAAATGTGGGTGAAAGGTCAGACTCGGACCTCGACTTTAGACGCGCACGTAAGTGTATACGTTTACAGATCTTTAGGATACCCATTGAAAGGATGATGGTAGACAATGTTTACATTCTTAAAAGGAAAAAGGGGGCATCTTAATGTTTTATTTGGATTCATTGTATTATTCAGGGTTCAAGTACTTTATAATTATGTGAACTAATTATAATACCACTTTAGTGCCTGTATTGTATCAGCGCGTACATTAGTAAACTTGGGTCAATAACCACAAGTACCATTTTCAGTGATTTTTTGGTGAATGTAATTCATGGATTGTGTTTAAAATGTGAAAAATAGGCAACTTGCAAAAAATCAGACCCAAAAAACCTTTTGTTGGGGTCAAAACCTTGGTTTCCCCATCAATGGGAAAAAATCCCTGGTTTCAATCGAAACCTACCGAAACTCGGTTTTGGCCAGGTCGAAACCTGAGTTTTTAAACCTTGGTTGTAACCAACGTATTGGACCGATTGAATATGGAATAGTTGAATTATGGTTGGAGTAGCCTACGGGGCTGTGTGCGAGCTTTCTTTCCCCTCCCCCCTCTCTTGTTGTACGATTTCTTCTTTCCCCCTGCAACTTTGGTTCTTCCCAGTTCCCCCTCTCCTCCTAACCGGCCCTCCACCACTTTCTGTTTAGTCTCTGTATTCCAATTTGTCACATATTCCTGTATTGTCATCTTGATAGTTTCCTAATTTATCCAGAAACAGCTGCATATTTTTCTTGATAAGCACTCCTCCAGATATGTTTGGATGAGAATGAAAACTCAAAATATTGGAATTTGATCGAATTGCTAATTACTGCTGTGACCTTCAAATTATATGCCATTCTGGTATCTTGGTTTGTTTTGTTATTTCTGTTCTATTGCTTGTGGTCATTATCAATTAGGAGCAATGCTGCAGTTAAAAGAGGACAGAAATTATGAGTGATGTCCTTGTTAAATCTAATTGTACTTTGTAGTTGCTGAATATATTTGTTTGGGTGTGCATCTCATTCGGTGTTTTCTTTGCTAGAGGTCCACATGGGTAATTCCCCAGTGTACAGAATAGAAATTTGAGGAACCTATGATCTTTCCTCCTTAATTCTAGGGAGATGCAAGGCTATGCTCATTAAGTGCACATGGCAGGCCACACATGGTCGGGATGTTGGCCTAGTGTGGCAGCACGTGGACTTAGCCTTTACGTTTTTAGGATTATATTTTATTTTTCTGTTTAATCTCTCTATTCCACTTTGTCATATATTCTTGTATTGTCATCTTTATAGTTTCCTAATTTATCCAGAAACAGCTGCATATATTTCTTGATAAGCACTCCGTATATGTTTTGACAAGAATGAAAACTCAAAAAATTGAAATTTGATCAAATTGCTAACTACTGCTGTGACCTTCAAAGTATAAGCCATTATTTGGTTTGTTATGTCCATTCATGTTCTATTACTTGTGGTCATTATCAATTAGGAGCAATGTTGCAGTTAAAAGAAGAAAAAAAATTATGAGTGATGTCCTTGTTAAATCTATTGTACTTGCTTGTTCCTTAATATATTTGTTTGGGCATGCATCTCATTCTCTGGTTTCTTTGCTACAGGTCCAAGTGGGTAATTCGCCAGTGTACAGATTAGAAAAGAAGCTGGGCAAAGGAGGCTTTGGGCAAGTGTATGTTGGACGACGTATTTCTGGTACAAGTACTTTATCTGGAGCTAATGAGGTATGGTATTCATTTCCGTACAGCGTGACTGTTAAGTGTTAACATGGTTTTTGTTTGATCTGATCTTTTGACATGTTCTGGGATCACTTTATTGTAGGTTGCCTTAAAATTTGAGCATAGAACTAGCAAGGGATGTAATTATGGACCGCCTTATGAGTGGCAAGTTTACAAGTATGACTCCTTACATTCTTTTTTCTTATATACTTTAGTTTTCTACATACTCCATGAATATTGTTATAATTTCTACAGCATCCAACAATTTATAGTTAACTTTTTGTATTTCATGGCAGCACTCTCGGTGGCAGTCATGGTGTGCCAAGAGTCCACTACAAGGGCCGGCAAGGTGATTATTATGTCATGGTATGTTTTCATCTGCAATTATCTCTACGGTCGTCATATAATGACATCTTATGGACCTGTTTCTGGGATTGCTTCTGATAATTCTTCATCCTTCAGGTAATGGATATGCTGGGCCCAAGTTTATGGGATGTTTGGAATAACAATTCCCACACGTGCGTTTATCTGAGAAGAGCTCAATATAGTCTTTATCAGTTTTTATCATGACCAACTTGTATTTTCTAATTTCTAATTCCACTTTACCAACTGCAGAATGTCGATTGAAATGGTTGCTTGCATTGCAATTGAAGCAATCTCTATTTTGGAAAAGATGCATTCTAAAGGGTGAGATATTTGGGCTACGATATCTCACTGTCTTACCTTTTAATAGTTTCTTTCTATCACTTCTAATTGACATGCATGCAAGAATTTGGTTGTTTCAATGAATTTTTGAAGTACTGGTTTTGCTGTTTACAAAATATAATATTTGGCAGGTACGTTCATGGGGACGTCAAGCCTGAGAACTTTTTGCTTGGTACTCCAGGGACTCTAGATGAGAAAAAACTGTTCCTTGTTGATCTTGGATTGGGTTAGTTTAACTTGTCTTCAAGGTGTCATGTTCTTACTGTGCCTGGTAGAAAATATTGAGTTTCTCATTACTTTGTAACCTGTGTTGGATGGCAGCCACTAGGTGGCGAGACAGTACAACTGGTCAGCATGTCGAGTATGACCAGCGGCCAGATGTTTTCAGGTATTGGCATGAATATTTTGTTGGCCTTCCTCATGGCTTATGTTAGAAGTCAATGACCAATATATGCTATTTGCTTGGCTATTCTTTTGGCTTTGCAGGGGAACAGTACGTTATGCTAGTGTGCATGCTCATCTTGGAAGAACCGGAAGCAGGCGAGATGATTTGGAATCTCTTGCTTATACATTAATTTTTCTTCTTCGTGGTCGCCTACCTTGGCAAGGCTATCAGGTATTCCCTTCTCAAAGTTAACATTGATGTCAACATTATGTTGTGTATGCATTTCTTCTGATGGTTTATTGCTCTACTTTGTAGGGAGAAAATAAAGGTTTCCTCGTATGCAAAAAGAAGATGGCAACGTCCCCAGAAACTCTTTGTTGCTTTTGTCCACAACCTTTCAGACAGTTTGTAGATTATGTTGTGAATTTGAAATATGACGAGGAACCTAACTATGCAAAATACATTTCCTTATTTGATGGGATTGTCGGTCCAAATCCTGATATCAGACCAATTAACACTGATGGTGCGCAGAAGGTAATCTCCTTTTATGCCCCGTAGTATTATTATTAAAATTGTTATTCAATTTTTCAACCTTCTATGATTGACTAACTACTGAGCTAGTACATTCTAAAAGCCAATTGGAACACATCTAATGTATGATTACATGTCGTAAAGCTTATCTATCAGGTTGGCCATAAGAGAGGCCGGTTGACCATGGAGGATGAGGAGGATGAGCAGCCGAAGAAGAAGGTCAGGATGGGGATGCCTGCAACCCAATGGATTAGTGTCTATAATGCTCGCCGGCCTATGAAGCAAAGGTATGTATTACTCAAATTACACAAAATGCTTTAATTAACGCTACAAAAAGATAGTGATAGCTCATAGAGCTGTGTTGCTGTAGGTATCACTATAACGTTGCAGATGCAAGGCTTGCGCAACACATTGAGAAAGGAAATGAAGATGGTCTATTTATTAGTAGTGTGGCATCTTGTTCAAATCTATGGGCCCTTATTATGGATGCAGGCACTGGCTTCACTGCACAAGTTTATGAACTCTCACCCTATTTTCTTCACAAAGTAAGTAATTGCTCTCATCTCCTGTCCACCTCAGGCAGTTGTCTTGGGGGTTCCATTGTATTTCTTCCTGGCTGAATTTGACAATCACACAATTACTTCACTGTATACTTATGATTAAAGCGGCTTGTATTTGATATTTATATGTATGTTAAAGTCCCTTTCTTATTTTATTTTGTCATTTTTATAGGAATGGATTATGGACCAGTGGGAGAAGAACTACTATATTAGTGCAATAGCAGGAGCTAATAATGGAAGCTCATTGGTTGTAATGTCTAAAGGTCAGCATCCTTTAACTTGTTTTTAGTTGGTTATGCGACTTTTATCTCCAGTTCTCTGAGCTGCTGTTAATTCATTGGTTGCAGGTACACAGTATGCACAGCAGTCATACAAAGTTAGTGATTCGTTTCCATTCAAGTGGATCAACAAAAAATGGAGGGAGGGTTTCTTTGTCACCTCCATGGCCACTGCAGGAAATAGATGGGGTGTTGTTATGTCCCGTAGTGCTGGATTTTCAGACCAGGTCATTGATTTCTGTGAAATTATTTTCTTGCAATATTCTATTTTTAAATGATGGATTGTAACTGATCTCATTTTTCTTAATTTCAGGTTGTTGAATTAGATTTTCTGTACCCTAGTGAAGGTATCCATCGGAGATGGGATAGTGGTTATCGCATCACAGCCACTGCAGCCACTTGGGATCAGGCTGCTTTTGTTCTGAGTGTGCCTAGAAGAAGACCGGCAGATGAAACACAGGAGACTCTTCGAACATCTGCTTTTCCTAGTACACATGTCAAGGTTCGTTCCTTGTATGCATTCCCTCCCCCCAATCCAACCAAAAAAAAAAAAAAAACTAGTTCTGCAATCATTGACTGAAATTACTATGGTGGTTGCTTGCAGGAAAAATGGGCTAAAAATCTTTACATTGCATCTATCTGTTATGGTCGAACAGTTTCTTGAGGCTCCCAATTTTTTGTTGGGGCTTCCAGATTTTATATTGGATAATCTGCTCACTTGTGGGTGCTGGTTCTTATCTCTTGCCATCTGATCGGAAAGCCGCAGACGCCTCAATTTCTGAAGCCAAACTGCTAGCCATTGTGACACCTGGTCTGGAGAAATTTTGATGTGTGAAAATGTTACTTAATTGCTCAAAATCTGATACCAGCTATTACTAACACATTGTACTGTGTCTTTGTCAAGAGTGTAAAATGTTCCTGAAAGTAAATGATGACATTTTTATTGTCGTGAAGTTTGTATAGTCCTGAATAATGATTACTTGATTAAAGGCATATGCACAGGTCTTGTTTTGATTGCTGTTAATGGTGGATGGTGTTCTGAGAAGTTTGCATGGGTATTTGGTTTTCTTTCGAGTTAAATAATATATAAGATATTAATGCTGGCCTTGATATTTGGGTCATGTCTAAGCAAAAAAGCAGGAAGCTTCCTACTTGTGTCTTCAGATGCTACGGTAGCTCCCCGCTTCCCGCTCCCCCCTTCCCCAAGTTTAGTCTTTATAGATGATGTTCTAATATTTTATTTGTATGCTTTTATGTACTCAGCCTGGGCATATGATGAATGCTTTCCTTCCCCATTGGCTGTTCAGATCAGAGTAGTAATTGGCCCTTTCATGGTTATCTGTACCATGTGCTGTACATAACCATTTGGTGGGTAACCAGATAACTTGGTCATTCTATTTTGACTCATGCAAGTCATTTCAATTACAGTTCTGCATCTTACTTTGAACTGCATACATCCCTACCTTTGGTTCAGTGTGATCATCAGACTGGCATATTGAAGCTTACTAATGTTCCCTGCTCCCCTGTTAGATTTTGTTCTGAAAGAAAGGTGACCTTGCAATTTGTGAACTTCCGCTAATTGATGGAGGATACCAGCACCATAGAAGTTAAGTTATTTCCATGGTTCTAAATTGCGGTTGAAACTTGCAGTTTTGATCGAGATATCTTGGTTTCGCAAGTAACTGTGACGAAACCTGGAGTCAATGCTGGCTCGTACCCAGTTTCGACCATATATCACAGATTTCTGTAGTTTCGACCAATTTTGACAGCACATGACATGTTGAGTTTTGCCCAGAAAATACCAGGTTTCAGTTGAAACTTGGGAAATCTTGGTTTCGGCCAGGGTCTGGCCAAAACTGGCCTCGAAACCATGATTTAGAACCTTGGTTATTTCCCAATTGCAAGGTCTGCTTTATTGGGAAATCTCGGTTTCGGCCAGGGTCGAAACTGGCCTCAAAACCGAGATTTAGAACCTTGGTTATTTCCCAATTGCGAGGTCTGCTTTATTTCATACCTTTATTGCCCAGAATTCCTTATGGAAATTAACCAACTGCAGTGGTGGTTTGTTGACTTCTGGTCTTAGGGTTTTATGCGTTAGATTGCAATTTGAGGAGTCCTGCCTGTTTTATGAATTGATTCTTCTCCACATTTCATTACTTCTTCTAACAAATATTTGGAGGGAAACATTGCCATGTGATCTTTGCTTGCAGCTTGTGAATTTAGCTGATGTGGGATTGAGATGCATTAGTTGGTCTGTTGTATTGCCTTGTAGTATGGAGCCTTTGGCTGAAAATTAAATGTGGTAATATTTGGTAAACTTTGGAGCACTACATCCAGACAATGTTTATTGTCATTACTACTTAAAGCTGGTTATCCATCTTTGGAACCTGCAGTAGAACACCACCACATTGTTGTCAGTCAGGTGTGTACTGTCATTGGCTAGGTTAGTCAGGTTGGTTTGCCAGCTAATATATTGTTTTATGATGTTCATTTACTGGATTTCTATGCTCTAGCTTAAGAATCAGATATTCTGATGTTCTATTTATTTTGGACAAGACCCGGGGAGCAAAAGGTTGCAGTATACAGTTCTATAATGGGTTATGCTGCAGTTTCAAGAAACTCTTCATTCAACTATGCCATCAGTATGATAAGTCCAAGGAATAGCATTTGGAAATTTCACTTGTAAGTTTTGGTGTTGTGTTTCCATTACTTGTTTGTAATATGATCTAATTTTTGTGATGCTCTATTGTATTGTTCAAGTAGTATTTGCATCAAATGCTAATATTTGTCAGCTTTTCTAGTATTTTCCTGAAACACCATTAGTTTCTCATATAACTGGAGATCGTCTCTGCTTTAACTTGGTACTTGAATCCTCCTAAGTTTACGTGGCCTCCAAGCTGTCATCTCAAATTATTTTGTAGCTACTGGGTACTTCTCAAGTTTATATGTCACTCCAATCTGTCATCTGCCAGTATTTTGTAGCCATCCTGGCACCAGAAGACCGCAAATGATACTTTTTCATACATTTGGAAAAACTGTGGCATTAAGGATACTGCTTGCAAATTGCAGCCTTATTCCTCTTCTGGTACTGAGACTTGTGTTTTTTTAATCTCTCTGCGATAAACCTAGGCTTATTGCCTGATTCTCTAATTGCAGCCCCTCATATGTACTCAAATCATTTTCTTCCCGGACATCATGGTACAGGCCATTATTGTGACCAACTGTAATTTCTTCAGTTTTAGTATAAGGTGATGGTACAACCAGGTTCTTCTTGCTTTGAGCAATCGTTGAAGAGAGGAGATTCAAGTTATAAAAGATGGAGAGAAAAATATAGGAGAAGGGAGATGGACGAGAGTTGCTTCGAGGGAACTCAGCCTCCAGTAGATAACGGTTCCTTATGGATAAAATTCCATACAGCCTTCGTTACTTCCTCTTTAAATGAAGAAGAAAACAAACAATTAAAATAAGCAATAAAGTCCTAACTTAATGGAGAGATTCTAGGTGATTCTAGGTTAATAATATTGAATGAAAACAGAAAATAAGACTAGGTACTTCAAAACAGAAAACCACAAACACGTTGGAGAGTTGGAGCTGGACCCACTTCTTCACCAATCCGTTGGAGTTGGATTGTTCTTCTATCCGTCCCACTACTACCACTAATCTTATTACTTAATTAATTAATAATTTTAATACCACGTATTGCCTATAGAGTATACGTGTAACATTCCTCCCCCCTTAAGATTGGCATTGTCCTCAATGCCAACTCATCCATAATCCATGACGACATCCCCATCTTCTTCATCGCAAACTTTGAGTAAAAAAGAGTTTCTTGCATCGATGTCCTGGGGCAAACTTCTCATTGCAAGTGAAGCATAACCCCTTCGAGCGCCTCTCTTGCAATTCAGTTGGTGACAACTTCTTAACAGGCATCTTGGACTGATCAATGGAATGTTCGTTTTGAATTGGCGCGTGTTGATGCAGCCCCAAGTAGGAAGAAGAAGAAGAAGAAGAAGTCCTGAACTTAAGGCTTGATTAGGGAGCCGTAGAGTAGGTTTATTTGCTGGTTATTCTCCATACTTAGTTTATTTTTCTGTTTTTAGATTGAACCGGCTTAGAATTGGTTGCACCCAATTGGTTCAATTGGTCTAATTTAAGTGAAGTTTTCCTATTGGTTAATAGGTCCTTAAATCCTATTGGCTAATATGGAATCTTCTTTTAAATTAGTTGTTTTAACTTAGATTCTTTTAATTTGAGTTAATAGGGGTATCTTAGTCAATTTACTATTTTAATTAGTTAAGTTAGATTTAAATCTCTCCTTTCCATGATTTTGTGAAGGAGAAGACTTTAATTTGTAGTAGGAATTGGCATTAGCCATATTATAAATATAATAAATCGTGGAGGCTCCCCCACATTGAGTTTTGAATAAAAAAAAGACTGTTTGCTGCTGCCGATTGCTGCTGCTCCTTTGTGAGTGTATATCCTTGTGGATCTCAAGGTGGATAGGATAGGTGGATTCCTGCGACTCCTTGCATCGAGAAGATCGGGAGGTTTCTTCAAATTTCAAGCTGCTGCCGGTGGATTCCTGCTGTAAGTTTGAATGATTAAATTCTGTTTTCCATTCATCCTCCCTCCCAATCGATTCCCCCTTTATTTTTAGTTTGAATCCCATAAACCCTAATTCATCTAGAACCTATCCAGCCTTCATCCTTCATCTGTTTTTCATAAAAATCAGGCCACAGGCCCCTCATACCAATCCCTCCACTCAACCAGACCGGCAGTCTCAAATATCCACCAAAACCCTAGATTCCCCTACCACCATTAAAACCCCAAAAAACCCTAAATAGCCTGATTTCTGTCTAAAGCTAATCACCCATCAGAATCTGTCCATATTACATTCGAACCTCCCTCCTACACACCTGAACACTCGACCCTAACCCCTGGGTCAGATTCCCATTATAAACCCTAGTTTTGACTACTTGGCTGTTTCCCTATAACCCAAACCCTAAACCTAAAAATTCTGGAAATTGAATTTTGATTCAAAACTTGTTAGAATCTGTTTTAATAGCTTCCCCTAAGCCTGCCTATTAAAATCAGATATAACTTACCCCATTCCCCCATACCTATCCATAGAATTTAGCCTAAAAACCCTAATTCTGCCCAGCCAAACCAGCAGCCTTATTTAGATCCTATTGCTTGGCCTCTAGTGGGATTTTGTCTCCTATCTAGAGCTACATTACGTGTTCTTTGGAATCTGAAAGTACTACTGGGTTCAATGACACAACACAAGCCTCCAAAAGACGAGCGAGGCTAATTGCTTCCGAAAGAGACGAAGGCCGAGCTGCTTGTACTTCAGTTTTCACACTCTCATGAAGTCCGCTCACGAAGCAACTGACTTGGTGAGGTTGTGGGAGATGTCCCACCTTAGTCAACAACTTTTCAAACTGAGTCTAGTAGTCACATACTGTCCCTGTTTGCTGCAATTTAGTGAGTTCACCAAAATAATCAAAAAATTGATTTGGTCCATAACGGGAAAGAAGACCTTTTTTAAATTTGTTCCAAGGGATGAAATCCTTCTCTTGCTTCAGTAGCTGGAACCAAAGTTGAGCTTCTCCTTCAAGATGGAATGACGCAAGCGACACCCTCTCATGGTTGGCAGTCGCGTGCGGTTGGAAAAATTGGTCAGCCCGGCAAAGCCCACTTGTTGGGTCTTCATTGCCATTGAAACGCGAAAAGTCCAATTTCACCATTTTGGGGGTGTATGAACTGGTTGAACTGTCCATCGGAGTTGGATTTCCGGTAGGCCTTGTTGCTGACCCGTGAGAATTTTCTCCGGTTTCCCTTGCCGCCAAAGAAATTTGGTCCATGCGTGCATTGAGGTGTTTGAAAAGCTCATCCATTTTGTGCATGATTTCCTTTTGAAAGAGTTGATTGCTCAATTTGATCGACTCTCTGCTCCACACCTAGGCTCTGGTACCACTTCGGTACAACCAGGTTCTTCTTCCTTTGAGCAATCGTTGAAGAGAGGAGATTCAAGTTATAAAAGATGGAGAGAAAAATATAAGGGAAGGGAGATAGACGAGAGTTGCTTTGAGGGAACTCAACCTCCAATAGATAATGGTTCCTTATGGATAAAATTCCACACTTACACCTTCGTTACTTCCTCTTTAAATAAAGAAGAAAACAAACAATTAAAATAAACAATAAAGTCCTAACTTAATGGAGAGATTCTAGGTGATTCTAGGCTAACAATATTGAATGAAAACAGAAAATAAGACTAGGTAATTTAAAACAGAAAACCACATACACATTGGAGAGTTGGAGCTGGACCCACTTCTTCACCAATCCGTTGGAGTTGGATTGTTCTTCTAACCACTAATCTTAATACTTAATTAATTAATAATATTAATACTACGTATTGCCTATAGAGTATACATGTAACAGGTGATGTTATGGTACGCCCACTTTAGTAGTTTAGTGAGCCACTCTTTGATATACATCAGACATTGGATGGCCCCCAAATTTTGTGGACAGGTTTACCCCAAGGTCCCCTGCCCTCACGTCAAGTTTTAGCTCAATCCTAGCTCAATCCGAATCAGCCAAGTAAACAATGAATTGAAAAAGTCTGGGACTGCTTTGTGGGTGCATGAACATACATGGTAGGGTATGTTTGGTTTGAAACTTGACACATGATGGCCCATTCGGACCTTGACCTGTCCATCCAATGGTCGAAGTCATAGTTGTCAAGGCGACTAGGAGACCCAAGGCAGCGCCTACGACCAATTGTTATTTTTTATTTCCCCTCTTTTTTAGGGTTTGGAATGTTTAGAGGATTAGAAGAATGGTTAGGGTTTGGGATGATTCAAACTTACTGTTGTTGAAGCAGTACTTGGGCAACAGCTTGTTTGAATGAACAATCCTTGAAAAATCAGAACTTGAACAATGTTGAAGAACAAAGAGAGCTTGAACGAACCACCCAGGCTTCAAATCGCAAGGTGTTGATTGGATCAAACGCCAATCCCACCAGCCTTGATCAAACACAAGACAAAAATCTTCAATTGAGAAGAAGAACAGCAAAAGGCTTTACATTAATCAAAATTCGTGTCCAATACTTGCCCCCCTTACAACCTTATATAAAAGACTCAAAAATAGACTCCCACACTTAAAAAAGAATGGCTTAACCTAATCCTTAACCTATCAAGTAACTTAAATTGACTAAGAAACTGAAATATACTCAAAACAGAATCCTAATCCAGCCCCACTAAACACTTAAAGAAAACTACTAAAATCACTTAAATTTAACCATTGGTTGAACTGGTTCAATTTATGAACAAAAACACCAAAATAAAACTAAGTATGGAACTAAAACAACTAATCCCGAATGCAACCCTATTACCCATACTTTAGGTCCATGAAAGTGACGTATTACATTGAAAACCCATGGGATCAAAAAGGCCCAACATGTATAAAACCCAACCCTAGACTTATTCCTAAGCAAAGAAGCCCAGTTTGGTGATAAATCTGCATCACATGCGAATGACAAAGAAATAAATGGAATCCATGACATTACATAGTAGAAAGTTAAAAAAAAATCACAAAAGTTGACCACCTTGATCACAAGGCGTTGCCTTGGATGCCTAGGCGACGCGCATTTTGTGAGTCATGTTAGGTGCCCCACCGCTTAACATTCCAATTAGCACCTGGACGCCTAGGTGCCACCTTAACAACTATGGTTGAAAGTGCATCCTTGAATTAAGGGCATGTGCTGTCAGGTTCGATTTGGGGAAATCACCCAGCTATGTGATCCATAGATTTCCCTCATAAGTAAATACTTTCGTCTGGTCGATAGAAACAACGGCACTTCTTCCTCTATTGATGCAGCATATTTTTCTTTTCCTTTTTTTAGCAATAATCTTGCCTCTATGCAGGACAAGCCATTTGCCTCTATGCAGTACAAGCCTAGACTTGGTTGCCATTTTTTCAAAGAAGAAAAGGAAAATATATGTGATCTCCATTGACTTTTCCATGCCTGACAAGCCACTTCTGATAATCACCAACTTTGTGATCCCTAATCTCTTCAATGCACTAATTCCTCCGAAACTGACATGCTTTATGTTAGCAAAAATTTTTAACCAAGGTTGGTGAAAAAGAAATTGTAGCCTTACATCTGAGTCGCTGAAAAGGAGAATAAATATTTACTGTTTCACAGTCCTATTTAGGTGGGTTTTTTTTTTGTGAGGTGAGGTGGGGTGGGGGTGGCAGTATGTGTTCGGTTGAGTTAAGAGGGCTTTGTTTATTTGGTATATTCCTGAATACATGAATCTCTGAAAGCCCCAAATTGTTACCTACCGCAAACAATACTTCAGTGAACTTCTACCCAGCTTTGAATCTGTTTGCTTGTAGCAGGATTTTGATCTGTAGCTGTACAACACTACTTGATTACATCTATGATGTTTGCTGTGCAGGATAGAATTCCTTGCCATTGATTTCTAACCGGCAAAACCCAAACTATGCAACTACGAAGTGAGCACTCAATGAAGAGAGTTTTAATTATTCAACTATATGCGATCACTAAACTTTTTTTTGTTGGGTTTTTTTTCTTTCTAATATTTGGTCTTAGCAGACATGCAATGATGCATATCTATTATGGTAGTCACTTCTCTCTGCATCTGGGTGGAATTCTTGTGTGTACATTTTCTTTTATGTGCATCTACAGTGTTTTGTTTTGTTTTTTTTTTTTTTTTTGGGGGGGGGGGGGGGGGTTGGGTTAGAAGGTAGTAATGCTGAAAGTTAGTTTCTTAAAACACTGGCTAAAATGCCAATCTTCTCTTATTTCACTGGTTTCTATGACTGTAAAAGGGTGCTGAAGATAGTGTCTTCTTAGAACTGTGCTCCTGATATGATAATTTCTTTCATTGCAGTTGTGGGATTGGGATTTTTATACAAGCTGGATGGGGGACGCAAGCAGTCACATCAGCGTAATTACACAATCCATGCTAAATCTGTGTGCCATGAACACCTGATGTACTATGGATTAGGTGGTGCAAATTGGTATGGCAGTTAGCTCAAGTTTAGTCTTGTTAAGTCTAACCCTAAAAGCTCTGAAGTTGGATCTTGAGAAGCTAAGTTAGTGAAATCAGCTAAACCGGGTAAGCATTAGAAAGAATTTGAAATGCTTACTTTTGTAACAGATGGTTGCAGGGATTGAAATCTTAAAAAGAATTTGAAATACTCTTCTCTACTTTTGTAACAGATGGTTGCAGGGATTGAAATCTCCAGATAAGGTGATGACCCCCTATAAAAAATGCAAGATTCTGATTTGAAAATCCTACCTTCCAAACTGGACACTGATAAATTTTTTTTTCGTTGTGAATTTTTTTAAGTCAACTTTTAGATTGAGACATTGGGATTTATTGTAACTGCCCATTTTGGTCCAAATAGATGACAGATCTATCCATGACATGTATCAGTCCTTCAGATCTTTCCTTTTACTTCCCTGTCAGTCTTCTGAATGCGATTGCTCGCTTTCCCATGCACGGGGGGAAAGGGAAAGAGACCCTAAATGAAGAATGCAGTCATTGGGTTGCACTTGAGAAATTTAAGGAGAAACAGGGTATTTCATAAGTTTGGTTTACCTGACATGGGTGAAACATTGACAACAGAAAATGGAGATATGGCTGTTAAGACCTTAATTTTTTTTATGGAAAAGGAACGCTAATCGGTGCTGTGCCTCGGCGTGTACTTGTGTCCAGACACAGCCCAATGCGATAAGACGACACCCTCATGAAAGGCGGAAAGGACTAGCAGTGTACCGGTCTCTTCACTCTGTGTTGTGTCTGGGTTCAGGTACATGTGGCACAGCACCGGTTGACGTTCTTTCTGCCTTTTGCTTTAAAATGATCATCCCTCTGGCTTGATTAAAATTTATTAAGATTCAGATAGTGGTGCTTAAGTTGTTCACTTTCTTTTTTATTCTTACTATGCAGCTGTACACCCCGTCCTTACTAATTCAATGATGCTTAGGTCGAGCAATGAGAATATATGTTTTGAAAAGCCTGGGAAAAACAAAGGAATTTAGAACAACAACAAACATGCAGCCTTATCTCATTTAAATGGGGTCTGCTACATGGATCCAAACAAAAATAAAGAAGGGAAAATTGAGATGAGATGGGGGAATGGGATTGGAAATGTAAAAATGACAAATAAAGGATGGAAAATAATAAAATGGAAGATGTAGGTTAGAGGAACGAGTCATCGCCTAGTAGGTTGGGAGAATCGTATCAAAATGAGGTTTGCTACATGGATCGTTATCATCCAATAGGCGCTATCTAAGGTTATATTTTGTAAAAGACCTAGGTTATGCAAGTCTTTCTTTACAACTTCTCCTATTGTCATTCTAGGTTTACCTCTAGCTCTTATAATCCCTTTAACTAATCGATATCATATCACTCTTTACTGGGGCGTCCCTAGGCTTCAGTTGAACATGATCATATTATCTCAAATGGGGATCATATCACTTCTTACTGGGTTGTCCCTAGGCTTCAGTTGAACATGATCAGACCACCTCAAACGGCTCTCAGAGATTGTCATTGATCGGGCCAACTCCTAAGTCGGATCTACTTCGATCATTTCTTATTTTATCTTTTTTAGGTTTTGCACACATCCATCTCAACATCCTCATCTCTTTTACATATAGGTTTTCATTATGACACTTCTTAATTTCCCTATACATCATAGCTGGTCGTACAACAATCTTATAAAACTTTTCTTTAAGTTTTAAAGGGATACGCCAGTCGCACAACACTTCGAATGCACCTCTCCACTTCAACTACCACACTTTATTTCTCTGTTAAACATCATCCTCTATGTTACCTTATTTATGATTAACTTCAAATATCTAAAATAGTCACTTTGCGGAATCTCTCTTTCCCAATTCACATCACGTCAGTTTCCAATATTGTCTGACTAAAATTAAACGTCATAACCTTCATCTTCGTTCTACTAATCTTAAACCCTCCTATTTCCAAGGTTGATCTCCAAAACTCTAACTTAGTGTTAATCTCTGCTTTTGTCTCATCCACCAGAACGATATCATCAATGAAGAGCATACACCACAGGACCTTGTCTTGAATGCTTTTGGTTAGGTCATCTATGATAAACGCAAAAAGCTAAGGGCTTAAGGCTAATCCCTAATGTAACCCAATCCTAATTGAAAATTTCTTGCCCTGACCTGCCACAAATCTCACACTAGTCACTAATTGCATCCACATTGTAACTGAATAAACATAGGAAAACCAAAACCGAGAAGGTGAAGAAGAGGAGATGGAGCAGAGAAGGGGATTGAAGTTAGAAGTGATCCAATTACTTAGTCCCCTCTCACACCCTTTATTTATATGTAATTCAAAGTACAACTTAGGATTCCTAATCCTGCTCTTCCCCAAATCGTTTAGGGTTTGAAACTGAAAATCAAACCCTAAATTATTTGGGGAAGATGAACCCTGAAATCAATGAATCTATTCCAAATGAAATAAAAAAAACAAAAAAGGAGAACAGAACCATTTAAATTTGATTTGAATGTATATTTCGAACCATAAGCCTAACAATTTACCTAGGTTGTGGCTGTACCTAAATTGAACGAGATCGTTGAATTAATGGCTCAGGTGTTGGCCTACCCAATAACATACTGTGAGACTTGGTGACCATGTCAACCATGGCTGGCGTCTGATAGGCCTGCACAAGGCTTGTGCTTTCTGTGGAGTCTCCACGCGTAGTTGCCCATTCCCATGAATGAGAACTCAGACCCAAAACATATGCTCGTCCAGATCTTTCATACACTCGACGGTTTGCCATTCTCTGTCACATCTCCCTGAGCTCTGTATCCAGAGCTACACAGAGCCGATCCCCAGCTCACGCCGATGCAGTTTCTGCCAATGCTCTTCGGCAGTCCTCAAGGATAGAAATAGCACCAGTGAGGTCACCATGCTCAACTGCAGCTCGTGCCCCTACCATTGCATCAACAACTTGGAGTCTGTTTTGCTGCCTGTCCACCTCTATGGACACCATACTTTGTCCAACAATTTGAGACCTCTGAAGTCTAACCTCATCCCCTTCCAAAGTCAGTCTCTCTTTCGTCATTGGGTCTTTGTAAATGGTTTAGGGTTTGATTTTCAGTTTCAAACCCTAAACGGTTTGGGGAAGATGAGGGCAATTTGGTCAGTTTATTCTTTAATTTTGGTGGGTTTTTATCACAAGGGCATTTTGATCATTAGATTTCCTGAAACTAATGTCTAACATCCCAGACTAATGGATTGGACTAAAGTGTTACAATGTTTTGAAAGTAAAAGGCATGTGGAAATTGTAAAGTTGTAAGGACGCATTTAGACAAATAGACATTTTGAGAGGGGCATTTGATAAAAATCCTAAAAAAAAACACCAAAATCCAATTTTCGGAAGGTTACCATACAAGCCCTTAAGTACTGGATCTGGTCTGCGCGTGCGTGCATACGTGGAGAGAGGCGTAGGAAGAGCTGTCTGCGCTCTGAGGGCTTCCTGCGTCCTCTCTGCCCCTCTACCAAGGACAACGTATCGCTTCTCATCCTCTACACTTCCATTCTCGTTCGAATTCCTTCAAGATCAGGCCCTAGAACCTCCAAGATCGAAGCAATTAGGGTGTTTATTCGTTTCTTGGCCCAATAATCCTTCCGAATCCAGCATTTGATGTGTTGGTCCGGAGAATTCTAGGCTTGTTCCCTGATCCAGAGCGTCGACTCTGCATAATTCGTGAATCGGTGGGAGAATAGGGCTGGCTTTTCAAATTATTACTCAAGACTCATTTTTATCTGTTACACCGGTTTCTTGTTCCCATGCTGTTGCTTAGGTGATTCAATGCTCAGTGATTCTTTGTGACCAGACTTTGAGATCGGAAGAATTGGGCTTTTGGTTATAGCGACCATGGATTCTAGCAGAAGAGCTGTCGAATCGTACTGGAGATCTCGCATGATTGATGCCGCAACCTCCGATGAAGATAAGGTCACTCCTGTCTACAAATTAGAGGAAATTTGTCAACTGCTCCGATCTTCTCATGTCAGTCTCGTGAAAGAAATTTCTGAATTCATCTTAAAAAGGCTGGACCACAAGAGTCCAATCGTCAAACAGAAGGTACGGGAGGCCTTTTCCCTTTCACCCCCCTCTTTTGCTTCTTATTTTTTGTGAACTGTAGTATCTCCTACTTTTTGCTGTCACCGGAGATCTCCACAGCTGATCGTGGAACTCTTGATGGTTTAAAATAGGAATTCTTCTAGTTAAGGACCGAAAACAAGATGCAAATTATGACACCCAAATTGGAACTGTTGACAGTTTTACGTAGGAATTCTTCTAGTTTTGAGGGCCGAAAACAAGTTGCAAATTATGAAATCCAAATTGCATTGCCGTACTTAGGTTTTAAATGGTAGTTCAGATAAAACATGCAACTCTGAGCAAGTAATAATTAGATACTTGGAGAAGGAACTTGCAAGTTTTGAGAAATATCAGTACTTCTCTCAAGACTGGTGTTGTTTCCAGCGGCCTGTATTACAGACTATGCTGATACCTATTGCCTTGGTATTGTTGTAGGCTCTGCGGCTGATCAAATATGCAGTGGGAAAATCTGGTGTGGAGTTCAGGAGGGAAATGCAACGCCATTCAGTGGCAGTTCGCCAGTTGTTTCATTACAAGGGCCAGTTAGATCCATTGAAGGGAGATGCGCTTAATAAGGCTGTACGTGATATAGCTCATGAGACGATATCAGCAATTTTTGCCGAAGAGGAGAGCAAATCGGCACCAGCAGAAGATCTTAATAAGCGAATTCAAGGATTTGGGAATACGAACTTTGAGATGCTGCCAGAAGATAAGAAATCGTTTCTTAGTGAGGTTGTTGGTCTTGGAAGTGCTTCTATCAAACAGGGACTGACTAGCATAACTGCAGCACATTCCCTAAAGAAGAATGACAATGGGAGTTACAGGAGCCCAAATCTACGCAGGTCATTGACAACAGAACGTGATGATCCAGATAAATATGAGAGATTTGAACAAAGTGAAACTCGGGCTTCTTCTGGAATCTCCAAAAATCTAGGTGGTGGACCATGGGGCCAGGATTCAGGAGGAAACATGAAGGAAACAACTAATGGTAGTTCCAGCTCAAGTTATTCGGGAAACAAGACTCGTGAGGAAAGGCTATTAGAGACCATTGTCACATCTGGTGGTGTGCGCCTACAACCAACTCGTGATGCGATACAGACTTTTCTTGTGGATGCCTCAAAGTTGGATGCAATGTCTTTGAGTCATGCTCTTGAATCAAAGCTTCAATCTCCTGTGTGGCAGGTTTCTTCTGAAATCGCAAAGCAACTGCTTCGTTTCCTCAATTTTTCTGTGGTTATCTTACAGTTAGTTTTGTCACAGTCGGAATAGCATGTTATAAATTTTGAATTCTGAAGATTATTTTGACTAAATATTATGTGGATTAATTGTTTGTCAGGTCCGTATGAAGGCTGTCTGTGTCCTCGAGTCAGTTTTGAGGAAAAAGGATGGAGCTCAATTTTCAAATCTAGCTATTTATTTTAGTGAAAACAAAGATTCTGTGGTCAGATGTTCTGAATCTCCCCAAGCTTCTTTGAGGGAAAAGGCAAATAAGGTATAGTTCTTTCATGTGTAGATTTGTTACTTGTTAGATATTCTTGATTTCTGTTTGATTTTCTTTTCACAGCTAAAAGTTTTTATATGTACTAATTCCAAGTATCATTTGGCGAAATCTTCAGAGTCTCACTGAACTGAGAAGAACATGAGGCCATATGATATATATTCTTTGATAAAGCTGGTCATGTAATACCAAAGACCACCATGTAGGACCACAGGTTACAGCTATAGGCTGTCATAGAGAAGATAGTCGGCTGTCTATTACACATAACAAATGTATGGTAGGTGGCTGCCTCGTTATATAATATAATGACTCTTACATCGAATGGTTTAAACGTGTTGCTTTTATCTAGGCTGGTGGAGGATTAATTCACCATAATGGAATGGTGAGGTCTGTGCACAGTGTTGAATTATTGGTGTTAGGGGCAGTTTAGTGTTTCTCCTTATATTCTGTCTTTTCTTAAGTCTTTTGTTCTGTCGGTTAGTTTTAAGGGCATTATTGTCCTTCCTGGAATTATGTTTTTATTATAAATATAATAGGTACAGACTTGCAGTAGAACATTCTGTTCTAGCCGTAGGTTCTCTCCCACTCTTGGGACTTGTGTGCTTCTTCTCCTCTCTTCTTCTTACTCTGGTCTGGTTATAGGATTCTGGTGTTCTAACATGGTATTAGAGCTTCTATAATCAGATTATAATCTTTTCCACAATTCCCCTGCTGATCTCTCTTTCATGATTTTTCCTTGTGGTGTGCAGCCACCTATTGCTGTGGTTACTATGAGTTAAAACCACCCCTTTCCCTATTAATGGAGTATTTTATTCCTGCCTATGCTAATGATGGTTGCTGATTTGAAGATTACATCACCTACTGCCAAGAACTGCAAAAATCGATCCCAAGGCAAAACCCTGACAATGTTGATCTCCTCTGTATGACTGTTTTTTGGAGCTGTGATTATTGAAGATTGTGATACTATGGTTCCTAGTTGCTGATTGCAATTGATTGCACATCAGTTTCCATGCCTATGCTGTGTATTTGAAGTCGGTGGTATCCCTCCCAAAACCCTGACATCGATCTCCTCTTGGCTGGTCTCTTCGATTTTACCTTCTGTTTTGCTGGTTTGTTTCTTATTGTTGTTGAAGATTCAAACTCTCATGCATACTGGAATTTGGTGTGTTAACTATTCCTTGGTTATCTCTTCAAGAATCTACTACTACTGCCCTGTTTCAAGAATCAACTGCTACTGCCCGTACTAGTTTTTTTGAAGATTTTTCTGAATCGACTGCTGCTGCCCTTATTGGTTTTTTGAAGACTTTTCTCTTCTTATGGCTAATACAAAGATATCCACAGATAATGTTAATTTTCATATTACCTCTATCAAACTCAAAGGGAGTTCCAATGTCTACTGTGGGCCCAAGCTATCCGTGTCTACATTATGGCTAAGGATAAACTTAGCTATATTACTTCTGATCCTCTGGCTCTAGATTTTAAGGACTACAGTACCTAGGTGAAGGAGAACGCAATTATTCTGATTTGGTTGTGGAATAGCATGGAACCCGATACTACTGCCATAGTCATGTTTCACATGATGGCTAAGGGAGTGTGGGATAATTTGAAGGAGACATATTCTCAAGAAAAGAGTATGACCCGCATTTATGATCTTTATGAGAAGTTATTCCAGTTCCAACAGTCCGATAAATCTCTTCAGGAGTACTACAGTGCTTTTAAGGGAATAGTTGAAGAGTTGAATGTTTTTCAGCCCCTTGCAACTGATATTGAAAAATTGAAGGCCCAACAAAATGAATTTTTTGTGTAAAAAATTTTTGCTGGATTGAATCCTAATCTGAAGGCTGTGAAGGGTCACTTACCGGTGATTCAGTTCCCACTCTCAATGATACTTACTCTAGGCTATAGCGTATTGTCTGTCCTAGTTCAAAACCAGATACCACCCCCAAGGAGAACTCAACATTCACTACTAGTAGAGGCCGTGGTTCAAGGGGAGGACGTGGTACTGGCGGCCGTGGCTTTGGTGGGCAGCACATTGACAAAGCTGCCTGACAGTGTTCTTATTGTGGGAAATCCAATCACACTGTTGATACATCTTGGTCCAAGCATGGGAAACCAGAATGGGCTCAATACTTGGCCAATCATACAACTCTTGAAGAAGGTACAGACGTGGTTGCATCTAGTGATACTAAATCAGGTTCAACCATGGCAAAATCCTCCACCGCTCTTCGTGATGAGGTTCATCAATTGATGCGCTGTATAAAGAGTCTTGAGTCATCCACTTCCGCTACTGGGGCATCTACTTTCGCTGCCACATTGGTTCATGCAAGTACACCTGCTTTTCTTTCCACCACTTCTACACCTTGGATTATTGATTCGGGGGCTTCTGCTCACATGACTGTAAGTCATCTATTGTTAATTCTATTTCATCTAACTCTCATACTCCATCCGTTATCCTTGCCAATGGCTCTTCTACACCAGTTACTGGATATGGTACCGTTTGTATTAACTCTAACCTTTCCCTTTCTTTTGTATTACATGTACCTCAATTTCCCTTAAGCCTTCTTTCAGTTAGTCAACTCACTAAAAATCTAGATTGCTCAGTAACATTCTTTCCTTCTCACTGTCTTTTCAGGATCTTCACATGAGGAAGACGATTGGTGGAGGGCGTGAAAAAGATGGCCTATATTATCTCTATGATGCTGCCCCATGTGTTTTTGCTGCTGCAATTATTGTTAGTGGAGAGTCACCATTCCAATAGCATTGTCGGTTAGGACATTTGTCCTTGTCTAGGTTAAAAATTTTATTTCCACAATTTAAGTCTTTAGATAGGTTAGAGTGTGAGGGCTACGAGTTGGGAAAGCATCATCGTGCTTCTTATCCACCTGGTACTGTTTCCCGTAGTTTCGTTCTTTTTTCTTTGGTTCATTCAGATGTATGGGGTCCTTGTCGTGCAAGTAATAGACATGGTTTTTGGTATTTTGTCACATTTATGGACGACCACTCTCGGTTTACCTGGTTATATATTTTAAAGGATCGTTCTGAATTTTTACATGCATTTCGGAATTTTTGCAATGAAATAAAAACCCAGTTTAAAGCTTCAATTCAAGTTTCTTGTTCTGATAATGCCTTGGAATTTGTTCAAAACGAAATTTCCTTTTTTTGTGTTGATAATGGAATGATTCACCAAACTAATTGTTCTTATACTCCTTCACAAAATGGGGTAGCAAAACGGAAAAATAGACACTTTTTTTAGGTCGCCCATGCTATTATGCTTTACATGCAAGTACTTAAACATTTTTGGTTTGATATAGTTCTTACTGCTTGTTACTTAATTAGCCGAATGCCTTCTTCTGGGCTTGCCGATAAATCTCCCTTCTCTGTGTTATTTCTTGACTTACCTATTTTTAACTTACCGCATCGGTTTTTTGGATGTGTCTGCTTTGTTTATAATCTCCATCAACCGGGTGATAAGTTAGACCCTAGGTCAACTAAGTGTGTTTTTCTAGGTTACTCCCGTACTCAGAAGGGGTATTGGTGTTATGACCCCATTTCTCGAAGACAAATTGTCAGTATTGATGTTACCTTCTTTGAAGGTGCATCCTACTTCTCTGATCAACCCACCTTGTTGGGCGATCCTTTGATTGTGTTTGACCCTCCTCCCATTCTAGTGGTTGTTCCTCTGTTTACCCCTCCTCTGTAGGTCTATCGGCACAAGAGGCATATTGGGCAGTTCCATCAAGATATTACTGATCAATCTCCATCTCTTACTGTGCCGTCCTCAACTTTTGGTGCGGATCCTCACTTACTTGCTCTTCTTGTCTTACCAGCTGAACCAAATGACTTACCAATTGCCGCTCGTAAAGATAAACGGTTATGCACCCAAAAATCTTTAGTTGCATATCCCATTGATAAGTTTGTGTCACTCTCCCACCTTTCTTCTTGTTACCATAGTTTTGCTCACTCTCTGTCTACTTATACCATTCCTCGCACCCACACTGAGGCTCTTGCTATTCCTGCTTGGAAGAAAGCCATGGATGTGGAAATGGATGCCTTATTGACTCGTCATACATGGGAGATGGTGGAGTTACCTCCTGGCAAAGACCTGGTGAAGTGTAGGTGGGTGTATACTATTAAGTATCACTCTAATGGTTCTGTTGAGCGGCTTATAGCTCGCCTGATGGCTAAGGGATACACCCAGTCTTATGGTGTTGACTACTTTGAGATTTTTTCTCTTGTGGCATGCTTGAATTTTGTTCCCCTTCTTATTTTTATGGCTGTAAACTTTGATTGGCCATTAATTCAGCTAGACATTGAAAATGCCTTCCTCTATGGTGACTTACTCGAAGAGGTCAATATGAAGCAACCTCCAAGGTATGTTGCTCAGGGGGAGAATGGTAGACGCGTGTGTAGGTTGCACAAGGCCATTTATGGACTGAAACAGTCCCCTCGGGCGTGGTTCGAGAAGTTCAGTGTTATTGTGACTGGTTATGGTTTTACTTAGTGTTTTTAGATCATTTAATGTTTGTTTGTCACCAAGGAGAGAAATTGGTTATTGCTGTTGTCTATGTTGATTACATCATTGTCTCAGGAAATGATGAGTGGCATTAAGGAGGTAAAGGATTATTTATAGCAGTATTTTCAGACCAAAGACTTGGGCCGGCTTCATTACTTTTTTGGGATTGAGGTTATTAGAAGCCGAAAGGGGATCAGCCTATCTCAAAGAAAGTATGTTTTAGATCTCTTGACTGATACTGCTGTGCTTGTTGCTGTTACCAGTGGATATTCCTATGGATCCTAATAAAAAATTTGGGATTGATGATGGGGAACCTTTTAAAGAGGTCCACTCCTATAGAAGCTTGATTGGGAAGTCAATATATTTGACTGTCACTAGGCCAGACATATCATTTGTTGTTGGGGACCTGGGGTTCTTAGTCAGTTCATGCAATCTCCTTGTAAGTCTCATTAGGATGCAGCTATTCAGGTTCTTCGATATTTGAAGGGTGCTCCTGGGAAGGGGCTTATTTATCGTCCCAATAGACATATTGAGTTAGTTATATACTCTGATGCAGATTGAGCAGGTTCAACCAATGATCGTCAGTCTACCACAGGATATTGTAATTTTGTTGGTGGGAACTTGGTTATGTGGCGAAGCAAGAAACAAACTATGGTTGCCAGGTCTAGTGTTGAAGTAGAGTATAGAGCTAGGGCACATACTACTGCTGAGTTGATGTGGATTCGGTCATTACTTTTTGAGATGGGTTTTTGATGTAGGGAAAGTTCCTAATGTCTAGGTTTACCACAAAATTGAGTCCTCAACATATAGGCAGCAAACATACATCCCTTACAGTTAGATATTAGGCAATAAGAAATAAAAAAGTAATGATCAGAATTTAATTAGGCTGATGCATTCTTAATACTTTAGTTCCAATTAGGCAACATGTGATGGTATTGATGAATAACAACATTAAGTAGGAATACAGCAAGAGCTGTCAAAGTTCTTAAAGAATAAAGATAGTTGTTGTAATAATTCTGTTTACCAACTAATATGCAAAACAGTAGTAAATATATGTAGATTATTCAGCCTAATGGTCTGCTAACAGGTTTGCATCATAAAGGCTTAGTAAAAAAAAACTAGCAAACTGTAATGACAGAAACGTGGCAGGAGAATTGTAGGCTTATGGCTTAAACATGATAATGAAGAGGAGAAAAAGAAATAGTTAAGGATAGAGGAGGGGGGGGGGGGGGGAATAGTACCAAGACAGAAGAAGAGGAATAGAAGGAACTTACTCAAAGAAGGGAGAAGTCTCCATCAATTCTGCACTTTTTATTTTCTGTTCTGTGTCAGCATTTTCTGCAGGTTATTACATATTTAAACAGAAAAAATAAAGGGTGGTTACAAGTGTAGGGACAGGAGAAAAAGTTGCTGTCCAAACTTGGACAGTAACCGAAAACCGTGGATGGGAAGAGAGGGGAGGAAGTTACAACTTACAACCAAAACAATTTTGTAACTTCTAAAAAGAAAACAGAAAAAAACTGCCTATTTAAAATTCAAAATATCTTGCAACACAAGACTTAAAAGAAAGAAATAAAATAAAAGATCTTCATATGTTGATATGGATGGATGTTGACATGGCTGCTGATGTGGATGGCTGCTGACGTGGATGGTGTCATGGCTGCTTTTGTAGATGGTGACGTGGCTACTGATGTGTCACTTCTGCTTTCTCTTCCTTTGGTACACCTTGAGACTCTCATCAATTTTTCCCTGCTTGAAAGAATTCATCTCCGGTGAATGAAAATTGATGTAGTGTTCTAGTAATGATGGACTGATCTGTTGCAATTCTTCAAATGTAATCCAAATGCTATCTATTTCAGGTCTTCCGTTCCAACGTACTAAGAACTCTTTGGATTCTTCATTTTGAGCTGAAACTATCCTCTCATCAATAATCTCCTCAATTTCTTCAGCTTTTTGTTCAAATCTTGGTATAGGAGGTACAGAAATGGGTTGTTCCATAAGAATAGGAATAGTAAATGGGGAATTATCTAGATCATCCGGATTAAATGAAAAAGAAGTGGGTGAACTGTGGTAGGAGACAAGTTCCTCTACATTAAATATATTGTTAATTCCCATATCAGTTGGCAAATCAATTACATAAGCATTAACATTAATTCTTTTGAGAACCTTGAATGGACCTGCACTACGAGCATGTAATTTGCTCGCTTTTCCTTTAACAAAACGTTGTGGTTTAATTCTCACCATTACCATATCACCTTCTTGGAACTCTTGAAATCTTCGACGTACATCCGCCCTAGATTTGTATTGATCATTACTTATGGATATTTTGCGCTTTATATTTGCATGTAAGTTATGTATATGCTGCGCAAAGAACTCAGCTGACCGGGACACTCTAGAGCCAGAAACTGCATGTATGAGGTCTATGGGTGCTCTAGGCTGATAACCCAAACATATCTCAAAGGGTGAGAGACCAGTGGTACGGTTTATAGATTGCTTATAAGCAAACTCAGCTTGGGCTAGGACACGATCCCAACTAGTTAAGTATTCACCTATAAGACAACGTAATAGGTTTCCTAAACTCCTATTGATTACTTCAGTTTGGCCATCATCAGTTTGGGAATGGAAAGCTGAAGAAAACGGAGTTTGGTATTAATCATCCACCACAAAGTTCTCCAGAAGTGACTTGTGAACTTAACGTCCCTATCAGATACTATTGACTTGGGCAACCCATGGAACTTCATAATCTCATGAAAGAACAATCTTGCAACAACAGATGCATCGTGTCTTGAAACAAGGAATGAAATGTGCCATCTTCATGAAACAATCCACAACCACAAATACAGAATCATGGTCTCTCGAAGTTCTAGGTAGACCAAACACAAAATCCATGCTAAGGTCTTGCCAAGGAGCATGTAGCACAGGATGAGGTGTGTATAAACCAGTGTTTTGCTTACGTTGTTTAGTAGTTTGACATGTATGGCACTGACTCACAACTCTAGCAATATCCTTTTTAAGACCCGGCCAATAAAATCGGTCTTCTACAAAGGCAATGGTCTTATCTTGACCAAAATGACCAGCGATGCCACCAGCATGTAATTACCAAATCAGAAAATCTCGAAGTGAAGTCCTGGAAATACAAAGCTTACTCCCTTTAAAATGGAAGCCATCTCTCAAAAGATAATCAGATTGACTAATAGGAGTTTGTTGTTCAAGGAAGCAAACAACTCACTAAAGTCAGGACAAGTGGGGTATTGCTCTTTGACCTCCTCAAATCCTAAGACCTCTATACTCATGGTCTGGAGCAATATTGAAACTCGATTCTTAGCATTGATAGGAGAAATGATCATGCTCCTCCGACTTAATGCTTCAGCGGCAGTATTTGTGACATCAGGTTTATGTTTAAGTACAAATGTGTACTCTTGTAGAAACTCAACCCATTTTGCATGTTATGGATTTAGCTTCTTTTGTGCACTTTGGTGTTGCAAAACCTGGTGGTCAGGGAACAACACAAATTCATGCGGTAAGAGGTAGTGATGGCAATAGCGTAAGGCTTGCACAACCGTATAGAATTCCTTATCATAGGTGGAGTGTCGTTGCTTTGCTTCATTTAATTTTTCACTAAAATAAGCAACGGGGTGACCTTCTTGTCCAAGAACACCACCTATTCCTACACCTGATGCATTACACTGAACTTCAAAGACTTCTGAAAAGTCCAGGAGACAGAGAACTGGGGATTCCGTCATCAACCTCTTAATTTCAATGAAAACCTTTGCTGCATTTTTAGTCCATCTAAATTCTTTCTGTTTAATGCAGTCAGTGATTGGAGCCATGATAGTGTTGAATCGGTAAATGAACCTCCTGTAGAAAGTAGCTAAGCCATGAAAACTACGCACATCATGAATGCTCTTTGGCTCAGGCCACTCTACAATAGCTCTAACCTTTTCAGGATCAGCAGACACTCCTGCTTTTGAAACAACGAATCCTAAGAATATGACTTGATCACTTATGAAGGTACACTTCTTTAAGTTAGTATAAAGCTTTTCTTGTTGAAGTGCTTGAAATACTTGCCACAAGTGATCAAAGTGTTCAGCCTGTGATTTACTATAGATAAGAATGTCATCAAAGTAAACCACCAGAAATTTACCATTGAATGGTCTAAGCACCTGATTCATAATTCTCATACTCTACCTGACAACTAGAACATAGGCAACCTTGGATTTTTTGCACTTAGATTCAAATTGTTTCTGGTTTAAAATGTTGAGTGTCTTCAGGGGGGCTTGTTTAGAGGTACTTCCTTTGTGATCTAGAAGTTTTACCTCTTTTGGGAGACTAGGAACCAATCTAATCTTCTTTCCCTTGAATTCAAAGATGTAGGTGTTAGACTTTCCATAATTGATAGCATTTCGGTCATATAACCAAGGTCTACCAAGGATAATGTGAGCGACGTCCATTTCTAGAACATCACACCAAACTCTATCATGGTAACTAGCAAAATGTAATGGAACTAAACACCTAAAATTGATTGGGATAGTAGATTGATCTACCCAAGCAACTCTGTAAGGCTTTGGATTCATGCAACTACCGTTGTCGATAACAATGCGGCAGTTCTTACCATTGTGGCTGGTGTAAGTAATAAAGATGTTGGTCTGTCACCAATCATCATCACTCTTTGATTGTGAGATCATGTATCTCATGACACCAAGCCTGGAGGCATCAATGATCTCATCCTCCTAGTCAGATATGGTCTCATTGAGAATGTAATCCTTATACTCATCATCTTGGGTATTTTCTTGGTCATAATCTTCAGGTTCTTGCCCTGCAACATAGAGGTTCCTATTGGGACAATCCTTAATGTAATATCCAAACCCCTTACAATTGAAACATTTTGGCTGATCAGTCCTCTTAGGATCTTCTTCTAAGATGCCTTTTTCCTTGTTATCAAACTGACGCTGTGGGTTTGTAAGAGTCTTTGTAGTACTTGCAAGGGGTTTTTGGAAACTAGAGTCTCCAGTTTGGAAGCTTTTCTTTTGGTCCTCATTGAAGCCTCTAACTCTAGAGTTATCCGAAATGCTTGGGGAACAGTTCACACCAAATGAGGGGCCATTTGTGATTGGATGTCAGAGTTAAGTCCAGTAAGGAACCTAGACAATGTTTGTTCCACATCCTATCTATTACGGCTTCTGATTTTCAACTCATTAAATTTAGCCATGTACTCTGTAACAGACAGCCTACCTTGTCTTAGGTGTTCAGGTCCTTTAGCAATTTTAGCCTACAGGTGATAGGCAAAAACTCCCTTTTTAATCTCGCTTGCATTTCTACCCAAGTGTTGACTGGTTCATGACCAAGACTATCTTCTTGATACTCTAATTCTGTTCAAAAGTCCTGGTCAGCCCCAGTAAGTTTAATTTTTGCAAATCTGAAACGGGCTTCTTCGGATTTCTTATAAAAATCAAAATATTGGTCCATTTGCCGGATCCGGTCAAGTTAAACTTTAGCTTCAATTTGTCCATCATAAGTGGGTGCATCCAATCTGACCATTTTTTTGATGTCCATACCTCTATCATGGTGGTCATATTCCCTCATCGACATCATAGGGTACATGACGCCTTTGAGGACGATATCCACGAGGTCCACGACCTCTACCACGGCCTAAACCTTGCATGAGGAAGTTATCCCTCATTCTATCATTTTGTTCTAAAGGTGGTTCGGGGATTTCTATCCTAAGCCCATTTTATCTTGTAAGTCCTGATGGGATGGTCTGTCGGCACTATGGATGGGTACATCCATGTCAGCCAATTTGGCTGTAATGACTTGCAAGCATTGGGTGATGGTTTGTATGCTTGCATTTTGAACAATACAACCAGCCTTGTTAATGGCCATCTCATTCTGGATATCCTCAAGAACTTTTTGATTTGCAAGAAGAGCATTTGATATCTCTTCAGGATTCATTGGGTTGTTCGAAGAACCAGGCATGATTTGGTATGTCTTACCACTTCGGGTGGACATACAATGGAAAGGACTGCTGGAGTTTATCCAAAACCAGAACTGTTATTGGGAGATTTTCTTGAGTTCTAGGGTCTGCTAAGGACTTCTAATTATGAAAGAATTTCAGCCCTTTCAACCTTGAGTTTGACAATATCTTTTTCAACAATATGACTTCGATATGAATAGCCAACGACACTATTCAATGTAGCAAACCTAAGGAGGAAATTTATATCTTCCAATTGGCTGTAACAGTCATTCAAAACTTGTTCTACTATGGTTAGACTCTTTTTCAGATTAGTCCTAGTTAACAAGACATCCGGACACAAGAAGTCAATAGTCAAGACTCAATTATATGGCAACAACAAACCCTTTAATCTGGCTCTGATACCAAATTTGATGTAGGAAAGGTTCCTAAAGTCTAGGTTTACCACAAAATTGAGTCTTCAACATATAGGCAGCAAGCATACATCCCTTACAGTTAGATATTAGGCTATAAGAAATAAAAAAGTAATGATCAGAATTTAATTAGGCTGATGCATTCTTAATACTTTAGTTCCAATTAGGCAACATGTGATGTTGTTAATGAATAACAACATTAAGTAGGAACACTGCAGGAGCTGTCAAAGTTCTTAAAGAATAAAGATAGTTGTTGTAATAATTCTGTTTACCAACTAATATGCAAAACAGTAGTAAATATATGTAGATTATTCAGCCTAATGGTCTGTGTTGGAATATGTACTCCAGAATACCGTGGGGGTATTCTGGTCCTTTTGGGGTAGTTTTTATGTTATTTAGTGTAAGTCGGCTATGTGGGTTTTAGTCCCACATCGCCTATTTTAGTCTCTTGTAACTTTCCCCTCTATTATAAATAGAGGGGCTTACCTATCAATTAATACAAGCAATTATTCTCTCATTCTCTCTTTTCTAGCCCACGATTCTACCAACATGGTATCAGAGCTAGTCTGATCTAGGTCTGAAAAAGAGAAAGAAAACCCTAATCCATCTCTTCAATCGACTTCTCCCTTCATCTCCCTTTCTCGGCTTCTCCTTCTTCTGTTCTTCTTCTTCTCAACCTTGCAAAGGGGCAGCCCTAATGAGGTAAACACAGCATATCAATGATTTAGTTGCTGCCTCCCTCCCTTTCTACCTTTTTTTACTAAAAAAATTCTGTTCGAAATCTGCTGGAGCCATACCTGCGATATTGGAGCTGTCCAGAATTTTTGGAGATCTGATTTCTACCTAATGAAGACTGATCCTCCATTGTTGGAGCCCCCTATGCAGCCTTTTCCAACACTCTTCTACCCTATTCCATAGTCTTCCTTCCCTTTCTTTCTTTCTCTCCATCTTTTATTAACTTTTCCAGCCTCCATACCCAAATCGATCTCAACTTGTCAGGGTTTTTTTCAAAACCCTGACTCCAATTGATTTTGGGGTTTCCCTTTTCAGATGCAGCTGATTTTTTAGGGGTGATTCCCTACTACTACAAGCCTTAATCGACCTAAGTTTGGACACTTTCTGATGGCTGGATTTGTTTTTACAGCAAAACCTTCTCAACCTGCTATTTTTGGGTACCTGTTAAAACCCTGACTCAAATCGACATTAGGGTTACAGGTTTCAGTTTTTGCTGATTTTTGGAGGGATGATTACTCCAACTACAAGGACCACTTGACCTCAGTCTTAGCCTCTTTCCAAGTGTTTGAAGACCCCTAACCCCAATCGATCCTCCTTTTTAGGGTTTTACAAAACCCTGACATATATCGATTTTAGGGTTAGGGTTGATTGCTGCTGTTGGAGTTTTTTGGAGGTGTTTCTACCATCAAGAGGGACATTTTACTTCAACTATTCATGGCTTGAAGAAGTTATGTTACACAAGATAGCTGCTGCCCTATTTTTCCTGCAATTTTTAGTGTTTCTCCCACTTGAAGATTAACTCTCAATCACCAAGGAGATTGGTTATTCGAACTGGAGATCCATTCCCGCAGTTGTGGTCAGCATCTATTACCAGAAGACATCACCTTTGACAAGTCATCATCACTTTTGTTGAAGCCCCCTTCCCTACAATCGATCTTCACTTTCAGGGTTTTTTTACAAAACCCTGACTATAATCGATCTAAGGGTTAGGGCAGTCCACTCTTGCTGATTTTTTTAGGAGAGTTTTATAACCATCAGAGGAATATTCAACCCATATTTCCGCAACATTCATCAGTTATTTTTGGCAAAAATTCAGGTTCATTCTTATGGCTCGATTTCTCAAATTATCAACCTATTTTTTTTACTTGTTCCTATGTGGCTGGCTGCTTCAACTACCTATGGATCTTTCGAATTCTTTATCTTATATTTGCTGGTTCTATTGAGCTTTACTACATATATTGCTGGTTTTATTGATTGACTTCTGTAAGCATGACTGGTTGACATGTTACTGCTGTCTTTATGTGGACTATTGCTGCCCTATTATTGAGACTGAGTATCCTACTATTGGAGATCGAATTTCTTTCATTATTGAAGACTCGTATCTACTACCCTGGAGATCAGCTTGTTTGGGATTACAACAGTGTGTTCCAAGGTTATTGGTTGCAACTACGAACCTATTCAGTTATGTGAAGCCTTTCTGGTTCATATCCGGCTCCCTTTGAGAGCTTGATCTTAGCATTGTTCACAAATTCAGATCTAATCCAAGTTTATGATATTCTCTAAATTGCCATTTCTTCTCTTTCCATTACCCTTGGCACCTTTTGGAAGATTCTGGAATATTATGTTTTTGCCCTATCACTTATATCATCTCTGTTATGTCCACGTATACTACACGTGAGGGGGGGATTATGTACAGTATACTACAGCCATTGCAGAAAGCAGAACTTGCAGGAACACTTGGTGCAAAACATAGAAGATCAGAGTTTTCACCATTGCCAATGGGTATCTACTTTGTTATTGGGGTGAGTTTGCCGTAAGGGGGAGATTGGTATTAAAGTATTAAAGATGTTTGGTGATTGCCTGCCTATATGTTTGTAAGGGCATTATTGTCCTTCCTGTAATTATGTTGTTATTATAAATATAATAGGGACAGACCTGTGGTAGAACATTCTGTTCTAGCCGCAGGTTCTCTCCCACTCTTGGGACTTGTGTGCTTCTTCTCCCCTCTTCTTCTTACTATGGTCTGGTTATAGGATTCTAGTGTTGTAACACTGTTTTGTGAATGCACAGTGGTGTGAGTGGTGCACTCATATGTGGAGGGAAACTAATGCACATTACGAAACTCTAACCCTAATTGGGTGTCGGGATAATACTCTGCTAGGCATTTGTGTAGTTGTATAGAATAGGAACTAAAAGAAAACAGAAAACAGGTCTGGATAAATCGAAGTGGCTTGAAACTGTAGCTGAAAACTCAGGAAGACTGAACTTCTAGGGGACTTTGGAGAAATTTTAGATTCTTAATGGAGACTCAGATTTAATCAGAATCGACATTATGAAATATTGAAATCGGGTAACAAACTGTGAATTGAATTAGAAAAAAAAAAACTTGAAGCTGTAGAGCAAACAGTAGCAGGATAGTAACGGCGAAAACTGAAAAATGGAGCAACATAATTGGTTAATAGAGTAGTAGTGCTCCTGACATTTGTGTCCACTAATAGAACAGTACTCCTGACCTATTGTGTATTGTAGAACCTAAGGTATTGGTGGTGGGGTTCTAAAACACCTATAGGATAGGGTTCAGAAAACCATGATCCTTTCCAGAATCACAGGAAGTAAGGAACAAAAAGATTTCAGATAAATTGAATAACAGAATAAAATTCGACAGAGATCTAACGGTTAGATTTGAGGATATGATGAAGTCGTATTGAAAGAAGGAAACTTGAAAACCCAGAAAATAGCAGAATCGATGTGCAGAATTTCAAGGTTTCAATTTAGCAACTAAAAGATAATTAAACAACAGCTAAATTTAACAGTAATAGTGGAATACTAATCTGAATTCCGATTCCAGAATTTAAGCCAAAATAGAGAGAAACTGAGAAATCATACTAGATGTTGGACTCTGTTAAGTGTTAAATCGATAGCAAGATCCAATTTTGGAATCGGGAATAAACCAGAAATCAAATCCGATAGCTAGTTCTGAAAGCAGAATGGAAAATAAAGTTCTGTGACAAAGAAATCCAGAATTCCTACTTGACAAGGAATTTCATAAACAAGTTAAAAGATGAGATTTGCATGTTTGATTGAAGAAGTAGATAAGAAAGAGGAAGGGGATATATGTTTAGGAATCACCACCTGAAACACTACCTTGGAATCACCACCAGGGAGCCTACTGAATCACCATAGAAGGGAGGTATTGAATCACCACAGAACAAAAGCCAACAAGCCAAATTCATTACTCAAATTCGTGTACAAAGCTGTAGTTCCTTACAAACTTGTACAGAAGACTCAAAAAGCATACTCAAACTCATAAAGGATATAAATGTACAAAGCTGCTAGGCTTATACCCTTTTCACAACTCAAAAGGTGTTTTAACTACAACTTTAGTTGGAACCCTATTCAAGATATAAATTGTCGTCTCTAGGGCAAACCCCCAGAAAGATAGCAGGAGTTCACTAGAAGTGAGCATACTCCGAACCATATCTAATAGGAAAATTATCACGTCAAGTACTTGACACGGTCAAGTGTGCATCGTGCGGCTGGGCACCGCCCATGTGCGCACAGTGGGCCCCACCGTGCACACATGGGCGGTGCCCAGCCGCACGATGCACACTTGACCGCGTCAAGTACTTGACGCGATAACGATCCTATCTAATAAAGTCCGGTTGCGCCGTTCGGATACACCATTTTGTAGTGGTGTTCCAGGATTTGTTAGCTGACTAACAATCCCCTCTAATGTGAGATACTCCGTAAACTCATCCAATAAATATTCTCCTCCGCGATCCGATCGCAAGGACTTGATGCGTTTATCCAACTATCTTTCGACTTAGGCTTGGAATTCCCTGAATTTCTTAAAGGCTTTCGATTTTCTGCGCATTAAGTAAACATATCCATATGTAGAGTAATCATCGGTGAATGTTATAAAGTACTCAAATCCATACCTAGCTTGTATGTTTATGGGTCCACATACTAACTCTAACAAATCTGTGGCTCTAATACCTTTATTGTTGAAGGATTTCTTGTTCATTTTGCCTTGAAGGCATGACTCACATGTGAGAAACGGATTCGACTTTTAGACTGTCCAGAGGTCCATCCTTCACCAGCCTACCGATTCGGTCCATATTAATGTCACCTAATCTTAGATGCCATAGGTACGTTAGATTCACTGGAGCTACTTTCCGTTTCAGATCAACGTTTGAAACTATATTCGTTTTATCAGGGCAAATCTAGAAAGTACAATCCATTTTGTAAATAACTAGATGCCACAAAAGAATTATTAAAACGAAGAACTAATTTAGAATTAGAGGAAAAACTATCCAAAACAAGTTTTTAAACTGAAATAATCTTCCTTGTAAAAGATGGGTACATAGTAACAATCCTTTAGAACTAAATTAACAGAACCAAAATTTAAAATAAAAGTTCCAACAGCCATCACCATGGCTGCAGCTCCAGTGCCCATCCTCATGCGCATTTCATTTCTTTCCAGTTTCCTTGTTTCCCTGAACCCCTGCAATACATTGCAAACATGGATAGTGGCGCCAGAGTCCACCAACCATGAATTAGATGGTTCAATAGACAAAATAGACTAATAAAGAACATTTATGTCAAATGTACCTTCTTTTGGAGTACCCGATTCTTCCGGCTTGTCTTTCACAGTAGCAAGGAATGCACGGCAGTTCCTCTTCCAATGACCCTGCTTCTTGCAATAGAAGCACTTTCCACGTGCCTTCTTATTGCCAGTACATCCTCCCTTGGGTTTTAGGGATTTACCCCTTTTACCCTTTTTCTTCTTCTTTTCTTTTGAAGAAGGCTTTGCATCAGTGGTGTTAACCTCAGGCTTGTTCCCCTTAAGGGTCTTCTCTACCTCGACCAAAGTATTGGCCAATTCAGTCAGCTCCAACTCCCTGTCACTAATTTTATATGACATCCGGAAGTGAGCGTATGATCCTAGCAGAGAGTTTAAAATCACATTCGTCTTATAAAGAAGATCGAATGTTGTCCCCTTGGTCTCCAATTTCTCAAACAGATTATCATTTTTATGACATGATCCATTACTAGGGTCCCTTGGGATATCCGGATAGTATGGAGCTGGCTCACCACATCATAATGTGCATGAGTGAGTTGTCAATTAAGCAACTCGGCGAGCTTGTCCATCTTATCCCTAGTCGTGCTAATGTCTTTAATAGACTCACCAGTGATTTGTCAACAGATCCCTGAATATACAGTGAGGCTTTGGAATCCCTCACAATAAAATCTTGATATATCTCCATATAAGTAGGGTCATCGACCTGGAGGGGTTCTTCTAGAGGTTCCTCATTAAGAACATTGACGAGTCCTTCTGTAGTTAGGAGCAACTTAATGCTCCGGTACTAATCAACGTAGTTGGGTCTAGTCAATTTCGAGTCACTAATTAGGGCTAATAAACTTGCATTTACAGCATAGTCCATAGTACACACTGCCAAGGTGTGTATAATAACCATCGATAAAAATGTTAAAAACGAGCAATCATCATCAATGGTCTCTTACAATTCAAGTCTCCCTCATGACTTGTAAAGTGAATTGGATACCTACTACCCTTGTATGTACAACTTACCTTGTCGAGAGTCATTATACACACCTTAGCGGTGGACTATGCTGTCCGCCCCTAATGCTTCCAATATTTTCAGCCATCCGAGTGTCATATCTAGATCCTGTCAGCTGACACACACTCAAGTCATGTATATACCCATCGCATTGGTTAGTATCATGGAAACATGAAGGATGGCTTACTGTCGCAGTGCCCTTTCACTATCCATACCCTAACTTATCCAAAAGGAGATAAATGTGGATAATTAAGTGATATTAACCGGGCTTTATCCTGTCGGCATCAACGAGGCCATATCACAAAACTTCTATATTTATCCTCAATGGGAGGTCATGGATTTGACCTACTAGATTAGATTAATCCATATCATACATGTATTACCGTTAAAAAGGGATAATAACAACTCTCACATCATCACAGGGATAGCAATATACCCTTAGCAAAAATTAAAGTGATTGTGGGATGGGACCAATTTTAAATAGAAGTGATAATTAAAACTCTCCTATAAAAAATAAAAAATCTAATAACTTTCTATGAATCATGGGTGCATCATCATGCCATAGATGTCCCAGATGCCACGCCTCGTCCATCTCCTCCGCCCGATCAAGTCTTCAAAGTTGGTGATTTACATCTCCATAAGCTTTGAACGCCACATGTGGATCAACATCAACATGCCCTGGAGACTTAACTCCACTAAAAATTGGAAGCCTAGGAAAAATCTATACATTTTCCTTTCCAAAGATAAAGAAACCCCCATGGAGAAACCAACCCCTCATTTGGGCTGCCCATGGGGTGGAGTACATTTGTTTATAGAAAAGCGAGAGAGAGAGAGAGAGAGAGAGAAGCATCACATCCACCCATAACCCATATAAAGTAAATCAACGCATCACATGCATAACATAACCATCAATTTTATTAGAAAGCCAATCCCATTATCACATAGCCAATGCAACATTATGTATGAACATTACCAATCAAGAAAACAAACCATATGGATTGCACCAAAAATATTAAACCACCACATCACATGTGATAACATGTACCCAAGCCCACATTAATTAAAAAATCAATTTTAATTCCAAGTGGGTGAAGAGATGAATCTCATCACCTATATTTTTCCTCCAACCCACAAAACTTAATCAATTTTTTTTTTTTAAATTTCTGGAGGGAAAAACGCCGTAGTCCAAAAATTTCAAACAACGCACACATGGACCACGGGCAGCATCCACAGGCCGTCGTAGCCTGCGCTAGCCGCGAGCAGCCAGACAGGCCGCGCGCGCACGTGGTGCTGGCCGTGGCCCTGCTGCAGCCGTGTGCCAGGCGAACAAGTCGCTACCTGCAGCCTGCGCAAAGGCCGCGAGCGCGCAGCTTGTGTGCAGCCTGCAGGCCGCGCGCATTCAGTGGGCTGTGTGTGCAATGGACAGAAGCAGGGGCAGGGGCAGGGCGCATTTCACGCAGGGGTGCTGGGCAGCGTGCGCTCCACCCCCGCGTTCCATGCCCTCATTAAAAAAAATCCGTTGATTTGGGTACAGTTTTTCTCAGATTTTTGGAAAAACTAGGGTTCTAAAACCATGGTCAAAATTAGCCAACACACATGGGAAGGTTGTTACAAAAATTAGCAACCAATTCTTGATAAAATAACTACCCATGTGCAAGCATCCATGAAAGGAATCTTGACTTTCCAAAAGAACACAAGAAACCATAACCATATTCAAAATAGAATCTTTGAATTCAAGAATTGGCATCCCATGCACAATAATTACATCTAACAACAAATTATGTGATATCCACAGGTGAGAAAAGTGATCTGATACCAAACTATAGGAATAGTCATGGGATCATATCTTGGGCTCACAAGCATTAGAAAATCTAGGTTATCCCATGGTTGCCTATGAGAAACCAATTGTAACATAATTAGGATTTGGTATAAAAATTTATGCTAAACCATCTCTTTTCTTGTCCCATAAAAATTATGGGATCAACAAAAATAGAGAAAGTCATCTCTCTTCCATCCCATGGAAAGAGGGATCCATCCCATATCCGAATGTGCAACGGAAAGAGATTGATTCGGGTTTCTTTCACATCCCATGATTATCAAATAATTAATCAAACACAATGCAAAAAAATAAATAAAAAATAAAAATAAAAAATAAAAATAAAAAAATCAAGATCTGCTAACCTGAAGAGCCTAAGTGTTGCTCCTTCTTTATATAATGGTTCTTCCTCTAACAAGCACTTCAAGAAAGCCCAAACTTGAATCTTCTTGATGCAGTAGAAAATCCTCAAGCCAAACTAGAATTTCTTCTCCAAGTACAACATGTTCTAATCCAAAAACCTAGGGTTTCCAAAACCCTAACAAGTCTCACAACTCAAGAGAACAAGGGAGAAGAGAGAGGAGACAGAGAGATAGGTGGCGAATTTTCCAGTATGGGGGGTAGAAAATTCATCCAGCCTTTAGTGTTTAAATAGAACACACTCTCAGTGAGAGACTGACACTCTCTCTCTTGTCTGACTTAAAACCTTGATGGGCTTCTAATTAGTGATGAAGCAGAATCTATTAATTTATAATGGGCCTTTAATTAAATGTTGCATCAAGCCCATTTAAAATTAAACAAATTAATTATTAATTAACAAATCCCAGAAATACCACTGCATAAAAATGATGCACTAACCCTCCACTAAACAACGTCTCCATCATGGAATCTAGGCCATGTACACTCGTACTGCCAAACCCCATTCCATGGTACATGTCCGTATCGGAGCGTTTGTGTACGTGATCGGAATCTACAAAACACGATTAAAACATTTAATCAAAACATAAATATCATATATCATTTTATGTGAAAATATGTTTTGCAAAACCATTTAACAAAACGGTACATGGTCCTGATTCTTATCCGACCATCCACAGACTAACTCCCCTTGATGTTCTTCAATCGAGCGGTGAAGACCATGTTGAGTGACTCTTTCACTCACATAATATGTACGCATTCCCAGTACACCAACTTTAGTTCTCTTGAACCGCAGTCATTGGTGAACCAAAGAATACGTTCACATCAGGCAGTGACAAGGCCCTGTCAGATACAGGGTTTCGGTGACGCATGTCTATCCCAAACCTACACCTGACAGTAAGACATGAGGGAATCGACAAAAATAAGATTCTTCGCCAATATACACCCATGTGTGTATTCACGTTCGTACCCTAACATCATGTCTAGGTATACCCAATGCGACGACCATATGATAAGGGTTGTTCAGCCAAACCCTAGTCGTGGCTACCAATTTAAAGTGAAACTTATGGACATACATTGCTCAAAAAGTTTTTATCACATGTGATCATATTAAACCAAAATGTATGAAATGTGTAACACATAATAAACCGGGTCGAACCTAAGAGAGACTCTATCCAAATTTCATTCACGCAATAGATCTTTCAGCGTCGAATTCATTCTCTGTGTGTTAATCCTGTTTTATTTTCTCAAAATCACCACTCAAACCTGATGTAGGTCCACTACCTTGGATCAACCCAAACTCAGTTGGGTATCCAGATGAAGATGAACCGGGTCTAGTTTGACATTTTGGATCTCATAGGATTTGAGGAATTTATGTTATTTGGGGAAATAATGTGTTTTAGTTTATTTTATTCTGTTTATTTTAGAAGTTAGCTATGTAGGATATTTGGCTCCCAATTCTTCTTAGTTTCCTTATTTGAATTAGTTTCCTAGTTAGAGAGTTGGTCTTTATTTTTAGGAGTCTTATATTTTTCTTTATATATGATGTAATTCCCCATCGTTGGGGATAGATTTGAAGAATGAATTGATTTTATGGTTTGAGTAGCCTGAGGGTTGTGTGTGTGTGTGCACTCTTCCCCCCCCCCCCCTTCTTCTTATACGATTCTTCTCTCTTCCCCCCTACAACTCTGATTTCTACCAAGTTTCCCTCTTCTCCTAACCGGCCCTCCTCCAATTTGGTATCAGAGCTGAAGGATCCATCTCCTTCCCTGTACGACAACGTTTCTATTCCAAATTAGTATTTCTGAGTCAGAAATATTTTTTGTGTTTTTTTCATTTGGAATACTTGATACTTCTTTACAAAAAAGTTCTACAGTAAAATTGAAAAAAAAGGGTATTTTGCCTTTAAAAAAGAACAGAAAAAACGTATGGAATGCATATTAACTGAAGAATATCTTTTGTTTGTACCAAATTACACAAATGCCGTCCTACACATATTCTCATTACTCATATATTTGAGAATACTAATTGAGCCACGTAAGCAAGATCGGTGAATGTGTCAACTGGACACGTGTCAACTGCATAAAAAAGCCCATAATTACAAAAAAGCCCATTGAAGTCGAGTTCAAGCCATGTTTTGAGTCTGTTTCCTTTGTTATTTCACTTTCCTAGTCAGTTTAGGTTACCTAATAAGTTAAGAATTGGGTTAGACCTTTTCTTTTTAGTGTAGGAGTCCATTTATAAGTCTTTTACATAAGGTTGTAACTTGTAAGGGGGGCAAATCACTCTTATGTGTATGATCATTGTACATATAATTAATATATTTTCTTTTCTCATAAAAAAAAACTTGTAAGGGGGGCAAACATTGAACATGAATTTTGATACTAATTAAAATTTTTTCTGCTCTTCATCTCCAGTGAAGATTTTTGTCTTGCGTTTGATTAAGGCTGGTGGGATTGGTGTTTGATCCAATTGACACCTTGCGGTGGGAAGCCTGGGTGGTTCGTTTGTGGGATTTCTGTTTGATCCAATCGACACCTTACGGTGTGAAGCCCGGGTGGTTCTTTTGAAGCTCTCCTTCAAGTTCTAGTTCAAGACTCAATCTTAATTCAAGTTTCAACTTCCAACAAGCTGCTGCCAGAGAGTTTCTGCAACAACAGTAAGTTAGAAGTGATGCCCATCCCCTTCATTCTTCTTCTAATCCTCTACAGCCCTAACCCTAGTTTTCCCCCTTTTGTTTTTAATTTTCCCATAACCTAAGACCTGCGACTATTCTTCTTCCCTTCTAGGTCACATGCAAGGTGATTTTCGCGATAATTCTGTCCAGACAAATCTAATCGTTAGAACCTGCTAAAATTTTGATCGAATCTTCCTCAAATCCTAAGAGAGACTCTATCCAAATTTCATTACCATCTACCCAGCCGATTGTCTGAAATTACACTTTTACCCCTCTCTCATATCTCTACGAGGATTCCTCCATAACTCCAGATTTTACCATCTGATTTAGCAGTAGCTTTCAGCATCTACTCCCCTCCATCCTACCCACACTCAATTTATATATTAAGCCCATTCAACCACCTGATTTCCTGATATTATAAAGCCTAGATTCCATCATCTTCTACCTTTCAAAACCCTAAACCTAACTTGCTGCCAATTCATTCCAGCGCACATTCCTCCATCAAAAGTTAATGTAACCTTCACTGATAGACTCCCCTACACTTGCCTAGCATAACCAACACCTCAAACCCTAACCCTAACCTTAAGTTTGACCAAAAAATCATATTTTGCCCTATTCGGACTACCGGTGCATATCAGACCCTGTTGTCCTGGCTCCTAATTGGTCTCCTACTAATTTAGGACTACATTAGTAGAGGCACCAGAATCGTCGATTATCCAAGAGGTTGGGGGATGAGTTAGTAAGCAGTGCAGTTGTACTTGTGTGTGCCAGTGTAGCTATAGATGAGGAAGTGGATGACTCAAGCTGCTGGACACGTTTCAATATCTGATTAACTAGAAGAGTTTTGTCCCAAACTCCTTTAGCTGTGCTGTGGAAGACCACAACCATATAAGAAGAGTGTTGTTCTCACACAACCACTCATCATAGTCCTTAGAATCAGGAGAAGGAGGTGCTGATAAGAGATACTTCAGTTTGTGTTTAGCATTAATGTAGAATTTAATAGCTTGGGGCCATAACAGATAATTAGAAACTTCACTGTGTTTAATAGAAGTAATCTGGACATTCATATTATTCATAACAGGCTTAGAATCAAGGATCCACAAGTTGAAAACTAGCAATTACAAGTAGAAAAGCTGCCGCAGACAACGACCTTCTCTCAAGGTCAATTTAGATTCAATAAATAATGAAACAAGCCCTTATGAGATGATCAAGAGCAAAGAACATCACTCACAACCAAGGAGAGACAAACTGCAAGGAGAAATTTTGCAGCCAACAGTGAAGTCAAAATTGCATAGGGTAGGAGTTAGCAGTAAAACCTGATAGATACCAGCAACATAGAGAGAAAAAATTTGCAAAATCTCATAATAGTCGGACCAAGGGAAGTAGGTTTCCCAAAAATCGTGCACCAAATTAGGGTTTCGCAAGAACCATAATGAAAATAGATCTAATAATCAAGAGCACGGTAGATCAGACCTTAATAGGGGCAGCAATATCCATATACAATAACCAGATGAGGTACTGAGTGGAGAAAGTGGCAGCAATAGGTGTGCACACCACAAGAAAAAACCCTAAATCTTTAGTGTCTATCAGAACAGAGAGAGAGAAGATGGCAAACAATGATACCTGCTTTGATACCATGAAACCGTACCAAATACAGGAAATCAGTGTTAGCAATGCAAGAGGGAAAGAGAACAGAAGAAGAAGAGAGAAGGGAAGAGGAAACCACAAGCTTTAGGGAGAAAAGACTGCTCACAGTTTGGGCAGAATACCCCAACTGTGAGCTCTCTATTATATTTATACCATAAAGAAAATACAAGGACAAGTATGCCATTGACATAACTCTTATTACATATAAGGACTTAACTACATAATCAATGTGGTTACACTAAACATAATAATCATAAACTTAACAAAATGAAATCTTTCTTTGTCGGATCAGTCATTTGTGGACACTTTATTTAGGTTCCTTACTGATGTGCTAGTTGGTTAAGTGGATCATTCTGTTTCTAAGTTGAAATCCTATAGCTCTTCTCAAATTTTTATATTGAGAAACCTACATGTAATGAGTGCGTGCTTTATCTTAAGCTACATGTAGCCGCTTAGCTTTCTCTCTCTTAATAGAATTTGTTTATGTAGCATGATTTACTAATTTGTATTTAATAGGTCTTGAGCCTTCTGGATGGAGAGCAGAATGTCTTGGCTGATCATCTTCCAGAAAAGCCCTCAAGTGTGAAAGACGCTACTGTTGGTCAGATGCCTGACTTAATAGACACTGGTGACGTAGATGATTTTTATGGAAAGGATGATTTTACAGAAAAGCAAAGTGATCAAGGTGTTGCAGATCTGATGACATCAACCATCCTTGCAACTGATGATCTGTTTGGAGATAGTCTGATTGACGAAAGGTCCGGCCGACAAAAAAATGAAGAGAACGACCCATTTGCAGATGTCTCATTTCACACAGCTGAGGATGGAGAGCATGCCAGTGACCTATTTTCAGGGTTGACTGTTGATGACAAGCAGGTTATCAATGATACTCATTTTACAGTAAATAAAAATGGATCAGAACTATTGGATATTTTTGGTCCCAGTGCTGAAGAGCAGGAACCGGTAAGCCATAAAAAAGATGTCAATGATATTTTGGCGGGTTTTTCTACTAGTAATGGAAATACCTCGGATAACAAGCAACAGCGTAGATTTTCTGAGGCACTCTCTGATGCTGCTCTTTCAAATCCAAGCATCCAATCAAGCAATCCGTTGCCAAATGATGCTCTGAATGGTTTAATTGGGTCTCAAATGGTTGGGATGAGCCCAAATGCTATGTTTCCATTGGGTCCTCTACAGTATGGTATGCCTCCAAACATCATGTTCAACCCAGCTTTTGCTTCACAGACAATGAATTATGGTATGATGGGAAATTATATTGCACAGCAGCAGCTTTTAGCAACAATGTCTAACTTCCAACAGCTTGAAAATCTGAGTGCTCGAGGAAATGTTGCTCTTGGGCATGTTCCTGGCAACAGTGGGGAAGGAGGGTACACTGTGGCCCTCCCTGATATTTTTCATCCGAATGTTCCAATTCAACCTCAGAGTACATTGATGAACAACTCAAAGAAAGAAGAGACAAAAGCCTTTGATTTCATCTCGGTAAGATTGATATGCATACCTGAATACGCTATGTTACTGAAAGTTCTTAATATTGTTTCCATGTGAACAAGGATCAGATTCTTTTTTTTTTTTTTTTTTGTCTTTTTGGTTGGTTGGTTGGGGGGGGGGGGAGGGAGGAATAACAAGGATCAGAAAGAGGATATTTTGTTTTGTTTGAAAGGCTTGGTGTCCATAAAAAAATTTGCCTAGTTGATGTGAATATTTATTTTTGAAGAAACCATCTCAACAATACTCAATGACTACTATTTTCATTTTGTAGGTAATTACCATAGTTATATATTACCTACATTAAATTGAGCTTCTTTATCAAAAAATAAATAAATAAATTGAACTTTAAAGTAATACAATAAATTGAGCTTCTTTATCAAATAAATAAATTGAACTTTAAAGTAATTTTGTGGATTCCCTGTTTATATTTTTTTTCTTGTTTTTGTTTTTTGAGTATTTTTCGATCCATAATCTTCATATAATACACGTACCTGGTGTTCGAAGCAAATCTTTTTTAAGATTTCTTTCAATACTCTTTCTTGATGAGCCCAAAATATTTATTTCTGTATACATGTTTTCAGCAGATGGCAGACATGAGTTATAATTGCCTAACGATCTTTCTGTGCCTGGACATGCCATAGACCGTCGTCTTGTTTTACTGGAAGAAGCCCAAGGCAGTTTTAGGTTCAGTTTCTCAACATGATTAGGGTTGTATCCCATATGGCTGGGATGACATTGATTAGAAATATCGCTAGTACAATCAACTGTAGGCTCATAAGAAATAAATTTATCATCTTATTTCTTTTTTAAGTTAAATTACTTGATAGATATTGTGCCTCATGTTCAGGTGCTGCTTATCTTGCAGGATCATTTGTCAGCAGCTCGTGGTGGAAAGAGGGTACTTTAAAGATCTATACAACCAAATGATTGGCAGTTAAACAGGCCTTCTACCACATGTTTAGCAGGTCTGAGGAGGCTGTATTGTTTCAACTTTCAACAGAGATGGTTAAATATTCTTCTGCAATAAACAGTTTTTGAGCCTCAGAAACATTACCATGATGCATGATCTTGCAGATTCCTTTTGGGATTTTTCATGAAATTTGTACCATCATTTTATGGAAAGCAGGTTGCAGCCGCATAAACTGTTGTGTTTTTTTTTTTTTTTTTTTTTGGGGGGGGGGGTGTGAAGGGTTGAGATTTGTATTATAAAACGGAAGATTTAAGATGTGCAGGTAGCTTTTCTTGATTAGCAGATTCTGATTATAACCGATTGCATTTCTGCCTCTAATTGGTTGGAAATTCTGTGTTCTTTACAAGGATGTTCATGCCCAAATCTGTTGGCTCACTTTCACAATCCCCCTTTGTGAAATTCTATTCTGCCAAAAAATGCAAGCGATTCACTTAAATATAACTCCTAATTTCAGAGCTCTTTGGATTTTTTTCTTTCTTTCTAGGTCGAAATGAATTTCGCTTCTATCTATCTTGTACTTCTCCGTGCACCTCATCATATTGAACAACACTGGTCAAGTAGTAGATTGAACAGAAGATTAGGTATTGCAGAACTTAAATTACTCCACTATACAAGTTCAAAAAGTGACGATGGAATGGGGTTCCCTCATTGTTCATGTTTCCAGTTTTCAAGGATCATCATGCAGGCGGGTTCTTTGTGCCCACTGTATTAGGAGGGACAAATCTGAGGGAGGGTTGTGCTCTGGGGAAAAGGTTATGTGAAAATCGTATTGGGTAAAAATCCTCGCTTGGGTTGAGCAGCTAATCCTCCAATGAAGAGACACATGGCAAGTGATTTTATCCAAGGTTTCAAGAATCAGGAATTGGATCAATAAATTTGGCCAACTCAGATTGCAATTGGCCGTGATCAGTCCTAATTGATGCGGGTGAAAACTGCAAATTGCAGGAAGATCTTGGCCATCATATTGATGCACGTGTACACACCAAGAAAAGTCTTAAGAGGACATCGGAGAAGACTCTGAGGGGATCCTCCGATGCTAATATTAGTTCTCAGAGCAACCACTTGAATGTAAGAGACCAAGGGAAAGTAAGAAAGGATAGCGGTTTGGATCGAGAAGCATCCAATCCTTTACCTGAAATACATGTCTTGTATTTATAATAGGATTGGAGAATATATCTGCCTTGACATGGTAGTAATAGTGCTGGAATATCTCAGCAGAGGGATTCAGTATTAAATATTTAAGCTGATCCGGCTAAAGGGATGTCCGTAATAAATGATTGATATAGGCCGACAATCGGGTACCTACGACTTTCAGCAGGTACAGAACCGGCCAAATGTGAATCTACACGATACGTCATCATACACCTGTATAATTCGGCCTTATCTTCAAATAGACAAGATGTGTATGAGACGTGAACAGTGTGACTTGGCTCCCAAGTCACTCGCCATAAATACACATGTTATTCGTATCTCTACTTTTTCGAATGGCATAGGCCTGTGATACTTAGGATAATAGCCCCGTAATGATGAGATTATCTCGGGGATAGTGAGAGAAGGGTTATAACTATCATGTTTTACCTTATTCTTGCCATGTGTTTATCATACGTAGCCTGAATTATTCTTGGTGTATCATATGTCCCCTGCTCACTACGGCTTATGAAGGCTTGTGGGACCAGATTTGATGTGGCTGGTCTGGGAACTGGTTAGGTCGGGAGACTGAGTGAATGACGCATCCCAACCGCCTAGGCGTCTCCAAAACGACCTTTTATCTATTGTTGAGTATAAAACCACTTGGGGCAGATTAGTGCTAGAAGCCGATCGAGATTTTATCGCCAATCCAAACGGTTAAGGATCCCAACAAGGTGTGATTGAGTGTTCATTGATCACCGACCCAACAAGTAAGTCGGGACATTGTAGGATTCCCGATCGGGGGGCATTTCTGCCGCTGAGTGATTTGGAGCTGAGAAGTCAGAATGGCTTGACGTTCCGTCTTTTCGAACAACTGCGCTGCCACATCAATCGCTTCGAATCTTGGATTTGTTGTTGTGCGATTTCTCAAGGAGCCTTTACCTTTGTCAATTGTCTTCTTGAAACCCAATGACAGTTACCCTTGCAAAAGAAACAGAGAGTTTCTTTCCAATCATATGGGTTAGATGTTGGATATAATACATATTGATATGTGTCCTTCAAACCCGATTTAATTTGATTAAATTAATTAATTGATTTACAAATATTATGTGCTTGTCATAATTATTCTTTAGTGCTACTGCCCACTTTATACCGTTTGTTATTTACAATTTTGGATAGGGTTGGGCAATCTGTTCTATGGTTGACGTATTGTACATTCGTTCAATAGAGATTGGGCAAAAATGTAAATACGGGCACATCTAGTGTTGAACATTGATCCACAAAGATTCCTGGATTATTCACTACTATGTTTTGATTTGCAACGGGAATCTCTAAGAGATACTTGCTATTTATTCGTGTCGTGTGCATTTGTGGTGAGTCAATAACTGATGTCTACCGAAAGGACTGACTATATATCGACCGCTCAGTGTATACAATCCGGATAGTAATAGATGTGATGCTCAATAGGGTTTCCACTGCCCGTATAGGAGGAACATCCAAAAGAGAGTTGTCGAATTTGATTGTGCCAAATCCAAGGCCTTGGTATTTGTGAAGTGTTTGCAAAAGAGAATTTTATTTTATTATTAACAACTTAAATTATTTTGAAAATAGTTTTCAAATGTTTTCGGCCATTCAAAGTCCTAGACACTTGTGATTAATTAAAGTAGATCGGAATCGTGACGGTGAATTTTATTACATAGTTGCGGGGGTCTATTATGCATGTTAGTAGTATGAGGAGAAAGTGTAATAAAACATCTACCGATTGGGGGTTTTCAGGTTATGCCTTTTCTAGAGATTTTTTTTATGAAATTAAGGAAAACTTTATTGTAGAGATTTCTTTATGTGCAAATATAGATAACTTAAAGGGCTACCCTTTAGGATCACATCACTTGGGAAGATTTGAACCCTTAGATTGTAATCTTCAAAATAAACATTCTCTTTAAAAGAGAAGGCTTACGTTAATTTTAAGAACTAATTATTAGTTCTCAATTGCCAATAATGTTTAGAGAGATAAGAGTTGAAAAGAGAAAAGTCTCCTTCTTCAACCTCAAGCTTTGACCATTGGAGAGCAAAGCAAGCTTCGGTGTTCGTGACCTTGTGCTGTATTCCTTTAGAGAAACACCCCACTTGTATGTTCTAGGTGATCATTCCATCCCCATCAAGGTTAGTATGATGTTCATGTATTCAATGAGATCCTTGTGGTTAAAATTTTTTAACTTGATTTTGAATCGATTCGCTTCCGCCGCCACTAACAATTGGCATCAGATCGATGGTTCTTCATTGAATACATTAGATGTTCTTGTTTGCAATCTATGTCATGGTTTTGGGCTTCTATTTTTTGTTCCATGTTCTTCTCTATCTGCTTCCTCTTTTCTAATTTTTTCTTCCATAGGATTTCTTTGTTTTGAACAAGAAAAATCACGCATTCGAACACCCCACATGGGGCATCGTCTTTGCAAAAAGAGAAAGAGAGCGGTGCGGCCAGGAGCACTGGGCGCAAGGAGGAAGGGCGAGGAGGGTGTGGGGGCGGCAGCCTAGCGCTGTGTATCGCTGTCAGCAGGCTGTTGCCTGCGCTTGTGTGAGCAGCAGGCTGCTGCCTTGCGTGAGTGTGGGGCAGCCAACAGCAAAAGAAAAAAAAAAGTTGTGGGTTTGGGATTTGATTTTGGTCATTGTCTTCTTCTCCCATATTCTTGTTTAACTCCATTAATGGAGTTCCTGTTTGAAGGTCCTTCAATGGAGGTTGATTGATGATTCTCTAAGGGTGTTTTGAACAAATTAGGAAGCTTTCATAGTTTCTTATTTAGATTAGAAGTGATCATTAATAAACCTTTGATTTGAATTAATTTTGGAAAGTGTTTCCTAAACTAACTCAAACTCTATATTTCTTTTGTTTTAAAAGGAAAGTAGAATTAGATTGTGATTCTATAATACAAGAGTTGTATTGAGTTTCTATTTCTAAGAGGTTTACTTGGAGACAAATTAATCTTAATTGTTAATTGTTAATTTCTCTCTCTTATCTTCTCCTTTTTATTTTTGAATTAAAATTGAGACGGGACCCACATTAAAATCGAACCATGGGTAAGACCCATGGATCGAGTCACATGGATCGAACCATGGGTTAGACCCATGGATCAAGTTATGTGGATCGGACCATGGGAAAGACCCATGGGTTGACCCATGTTGTGATCCACATGGGGCAACCCACATGGATCGAGCCACATGTGTATGGGTCCATGGATCGATCCACATGGGTTTGACCCACATGGATCAACCAAAATTCTTGTAATTCTATTTTTGCATTTTTTTTTTTTGAAATTTAAGGTCAAAATTGAGATTGATTGATTTTGAATTAATCTAATTTCTTTTTATGACTAATTACATACATTTGTTTCACACTTCAATTAATTAAGAAAATTCCATATTTACACATGGAATTGGGTAATTAATAGATATGGTTTGAAAGACCAATTTTACCTTATTGTTTAAAATGCTATGAGATATTGCTTGGAATGCAATAAAATTCTGTTTTTCAAATGTTAAGTGTTTCAACCAAAATAGCCCTTATACTTTATATAGATTGCTCATCCAAGTGTTGGGTGCTCTTTTGATGTTTGGATTATTTTTAAATGTTAAAATATAATGCCATGGGATGTATTTTGTGCTAACATTCTTTTTTGTAGCATGGAATGGTCATGGGATAATTGTGTGGTGCATATTTTAATTTTATGTCACTTTTCTATTCCCCCCCCTCCCCCCTTCCCCTTCTTCTTTTCCCATTTAATGGTTGTATCTCCCCTTGAGCCGCCCTAATTTTGGAGGGTTTATTTCTCAAGGTTTTCACAAGGATTGTAATTAATAAATTTATTTTTAAGTTCATTGGATATAACTGGTTGAAGACATATTACATACTTTGAGATGGAGAAAGAGGAACTACATCTTTTTGGAGGATGTTGCATTAAGTGGGAGCTTCTCAAGTTTCCAGGCATTAAAGATTGCTTGGAAAATCCCATGACCGTGCCATTTACATTTTTATTAATGTTTATATGGTTTGATATATGCTAGTCTATAAGGTAGCTTATTTTATTTTACGTGTTTCTAGATGCATATGATGTATGAATGTTAGATGTAACATGTGCAATGCATATCCATAATAATTTACCTTATACACTCGACTTTTAAAGCAAGCATTAATACATGAATCTTTAAAACTGTAAGAATCTCGTGACCTCCTATCACGGTGGGTGTAGGGACTATTTTGAAAGCACTTTAGGAACTCCAAAAGGCTAACCTTAGTGAGTAATGAATGAGTCGCTTACTCCCATCTCCGGTGTGATAAAGAATGAATCATGGTGGGTAAGGTATGTCCCTGAATGTGGGTATTATCTCAAAACCATGATTTATTTTGAGTGATAGGTACATACTTGACTTGAATGTGCAATGAACTCCGAAAGGCTAAGCTGTCACTCAGGTGGCCAATTTATTGGAGGTCAATACTATACATAGATTTTGATAGCAAAGAAAATGCATAATGAATTCCGAAAGGTTAAGGTGTGTACATTCCAAGTGCTTAGTAGACTCCAATGCACATTATCAACTGAGAGAGATATTAATTCTGTGAATTACCATTGAAATAGTGATGCACGTTTTCCTTCTTTTTTTTTTCAATGGTAGCTTTATTAATTAATTGCTTGTACATCGTTTGTAGACTTACTTTCTCAATATGATGAACAACAATGCCCTTACCTTCCTACTGAATGATAATAGACTGACCGGGTCTAATTACCTATACTGGAAGCGAAAGCTTATACTTGTTCTGAAAACCAAGAAAATCCACAATGTGCTTACTTCTAATGCATCTCCTTTATCCAAAACCATTGACGAGGATGACTATATTGCCCGGGAGTCCTTCAGACAGAAGGATGCTTTAGCCACTGGCTACATACTTAGTTCTATTGACAAGAACATGCAAAAATAAACAAGGCATGGATACTTACAAAGTCAAAGCCGTATGGAAAGCTAGCCACGGATGAGGAAGGACGAGGAATGGGCACTTCCATGCCCCAACAGACGAATGACCTCCCCGGCACCGGAAAGAATGCATTGGGCACCTTGTGCGAACACGAAGGCAATGAAGATGATCTAGCCCCGGTCTCACCAGCATGAGGGGTTGTCACCCTAGGAATGGACTCGAACGAGGTGGCCTCACGAGTCGAAACACCACCACCGGCAGCATCAGTGGCCTCCCCATCCTCATACGGCTCAACACCAGTAGGGCCCTAAACATGCACAAAGAATGAGCCAGTAACCAAGATGCAAATCGAGAATTGGAAGAACGAGAAGCAAATAGATGCGAGGCTTACCCATGGACCCGAAGGAATGAGCCGTACACACATCAGCTCCTTCACCCTGTACCCGCAGTAACGTCCCCACGAATTCATCTCAACAAAGGGTCGTGCATCGATAACCTTCATAAACCAGTTCATCTCCTTCTTGGAGAGCCTCTTCAGCTCGAGCATGAAGCGAGGAGGTCGCATAGGAATGCAAGGCCTCTCAACACCGGGCCATTGCCTATAGGCACAATCTCCCAGGTACCAAGCATACCTAGAAGGCCCAGTAAAAACCGTGCACCGAGGCACAAGTCTAGTAGCCTCCAGCCGAACTTGCACGCCCAACTGAAGAGACTCAAAGGGTTGCCATACCACCTGTCAATACAAATACATCAGAGTCAATATCAAAACAAGACAAGCAAAGATCAGAAAGCAATATGGATTTTACCTTCGGTGGGGAGAGCCGGTCCAGCATCTCCCTGACAAGTGACACATGGACGGTCCTCTCCTTGAGACGGGTGTTAACACTTAACCACTTCCCCGCCCTCGAAAAGTAGGTATCATCCCGAGTCCTCAACCTGAGAGCACATACCCCCAGATGATCATAGCACCAGCATTGCAATCAAGATAAAGGAACATCATTATAGATACAGATCGAAACAAGTGCAAGCAAAAAAGGGAAGGAACAAAGGATTACCTCTGGTACAAACCAAGTGCCGCCGCGCCAGGTACGCCGCAAGGCCAAGGAATCCAACGTCCTCAGCATATGGGCATAGCCTGCCCTATCCCAATCGAAGGTCTTCACCTTCGACAAATCTCTAAGGTACAACACCATGGAAATGTGGATCCTCATGCCGTTGGTACTAAACAAGGTGTTCCCCAATAGATAGAGAATGAAACACCTCGCCAGCTAATCGATCGTATCGCAACTGGAGGAGTCAGTCACCGTCTTCTCCCACTCACGACGGAACCACACAACCGCCACGTTCAAATCCGAAGGAAGATATCCGAGCTGCCTCTTCAACTCCTCTGTCGAGCACTCCCAGTCACCGCCTCGCCACCAAACGAGAGGCCCGTGTACAAGGAGTAGCAGAGAGGTGTAATGGCCATCTCACCCACAGGCAAGTGGACAGTGTGAGTGGTGGGCCACCACCTCTCAGCCAGGACCTTGAGCCAGAGATGTATCAAAGGACCTAGTCTGAAGAAGAGCTAGATCCTCGAAACCAGCTGCCGCTATCCACCTCTGAACGGCACCGCAAAGCTGGTTGTACCAGTCAAGGACGATCGTACAATACCCGTACTTATGGTAGGTTATGGGGTCCTGCACATCAGCACAAAGTCAATTCAAGAATTAGAATCCCCAGGGAGTCAAAACCAATCCTAACAGAAGGGGGAAAAACATGGAAAGGATACATTAGCCAATAAAATCAAGTTCAAAATACCCCCAGTACAATTCAATAGGGATGACACACAAGCAAAAGTATTCATAAGTACGAGGTCACTATCACAAATACAGTCCAAGCGCAACATGGGTGTGACAAGAGAATTCAAGCACTTAATCAAGAACTTCATTGGTTCGGCATCAAGATGAGTTATCCTATACACGAGAACCCATAAAACGAACCTATACTACCAAATCCCCGTTGAATCCAAATCGAAACAAAGCCAACACAAACTAACCACACACTACCACTCACAAAAGAACAAGAGAGTGGGGAGAGGGAAAATTCATCTAGGGAGGGGGCTCTGGAAAATTCGGCCAGCACTAGTTTGCCCCCTCCCTTTTGGTGTGTTTTTATATACACATCCCTCAGGGTTGGGACTTCTTTATTCCCTTTCCTAAAGTGAATAAAAACTGTTTGTGAAGAGAACTTTGACTTGTACTCCAACTTGCTTCTAAAGAAGGAAGAGGTATAATCTAAAATGGATTTTGTGATATTTTAATTATAGTCAATTATATTTATCACATAAAATTAGTGATCATAAATAAAATATCATTAACTTATTTTTAATTTTTCAATTAAATATCATGCATAATTAAATTCTTTAATTTGCATATAGGATCCTCCACTAAACAATATCTCATGATGGCCTATAGGGCATGTAATAAAATAGTGCCAAACCCCATCCATCATACATGTCTTTAAGCAGAGATCATGTGATCATAATTGGACGATCAAAAATATGATTAAATATTATTTGAAATAATATACTAATATGCTTAATAAATAGAAAATAAATTTTGTAAACCATTACAAAAATATCATTAGATCCAAATTTTTGTCCGATTAATCACATGTATTCTCTCTACTTGATATTCCTCAATCAAGGGTAATGGATTCCATGTTGAGCATCTCTTTTAGTTCATATTGCACAATCACGAATCCAGCACACCAATATTTAGTCTTTGTGACATCAACCATTGATATAAAAAAATTCACAATGTAACACCGTAACAATAAGGATCTCTCAAGTCAAAGAGTCATTGGTGATGGATACGCTTCTCTCCTTAATATTATAGGTAATAACATATGTGAGAATTTGTACCATATTTTTTTGGGTAAATTACAAAACACTTCTGAAAACGGAATGAATCTCAAGTCACCCCCTCTTATCTGAAAATACTCAGAACACCCCCTGATTTAGAGCCTTACATTACAGATTAGTCCCTACTGTTAGTTTTACACGGTTAACTTATGAAGTCAGCTGGTTAAATTTTTATAAAACCCTAAACTACCCTTGACCAATGTATATTTACTATTTTGCCCTTAAAATCTAAAAAGCCCTCAAATTGATCTTCCTCACACCACTTTCTTCCTCATATGACCTGCAACTCAATCTTCACACAGAAAATATTTGGCCGGATCCTGGGAGAAAGAAAACAGAGAAAACATCCTCATAAAATAATTTGGACTGATCGTCTACCTATTTATTTACTCCTCTAATTTTGGGTACCAGTTTCTGTAATCTGCATGTTTTTAACATCTTCACATTCATCACCTTCTTAAAATTCTTTTGAGCAGGTCCTCTAAATTTAAGGTCGGCCTTCTAAATCAAGCAAGGTTTTGTGGGTTTTGTTAGAAATGGAGAATCCGGTGGTTAGGAGGGTGAACCTCATCATGGGTCACTTTTCCAGCAACGAAGATTCTATCACTCAACCATGTCTTCCCCACGGTATGGCTCTCGCTTTGTACGGCTCCGTTTTCTTTCTCCCATTAATTTGTTTGTTTCTTGCTTTTTTGAACCTAAAACTAGCATATATGAAGTTGGGTTCATGGATTATTTTACCACTTTCTGATAAATCTTGAAGCTGAGGTCTTCGAGAGTATTGGGGAAGGAGCGAATATTCTAGGGCCACAACAGTTCAACAACAAAACTCCAAAGATTGAACTCTAATCGCTCCTGAACCGAAACCACTCTCCTCTATCGTCTTCTCCGTCGTGGCCATTAACTCCAGAAGTATCATCATCTTCTCCGATGAAATCCATCTAAATCCTTTTCTATTTCAGCCTCCATTGATCACCAACCGCAAGCGATCCATTCACCTTTATTGTCTTTAATCCCCCTCACACCTTGAACCATTACTCAGCCGAGAATCCCATCCACTTCCCACCTCTATTACCATTACCCATTAGATTTGGTTTTAGGGTTGCAGGTCATGTGAGGAAGGGAGTTAAATCGATTTTGGGGTTTTTGCCAAAAACTTAGGAGAAAGATCTCTCTTCTTCCAAAAACCCCCAACATGGAAAATCCCCTGGTCCACTGCTACCATCACCACAACTCCCTCCATTAACCTACTCTTCTCAGCAGCGAGAGAGAAGGGTTTGAAACCATAGTTAGGGTTGGGTTGGGTTACAAAGGTATGGATTAAAGTTAAATATGACATTTCACTTTTTAGTTTGACTTAAGATAACACCGTTAATGTAGAGGGGGACGGTTGAGTATTTTCATATTAGAAGGGGCAATTTAAGATTCGTTCCGTTTTCAGGGGGTTTCATAATTTACTTTATTTTTTTTTTCTATACACACATATTATGTGTACTTACATCAACATTTATAGTGACTTACAAATCCATGGACCTTTATCCCTGAGGTTCGCTGACCGGTACAGTTGTGCAATTCCTCTCATTGGGGGGGGGGGCTGAAATGACCATTCCATCCCCTGACCAAACACACTACCCGGATGGGATCCACCCCCCTTTTATTAGAGGCACTAGGGAATCGTACTGGGCAAGGGAACCGGTGATAAAACTTCCAAATCCATGGAGCAAACTTATAAGTCCTAAATGAATATCATGTAATAATAACAAAATTAAATTTATGTAAATTATTCTAAATTAACCAGGTTTGATGGATACAATCCAACATATGCGTATCATTATTGGTTGTGAACAATACATATCGGTGGTATCGATCAAAAAGGTGTTTTCTTTTGCATTTTTTACCGATTCAACTGCAATACGATCTGATCGTATCAATATTGATGGTGACCGTGAACTAAAAAGAGAAGATGCTAGAGTACCCTCCACTAACCAATTTGGATCCTCTACTGCCGAGCTGCTCGGCAGGACCGTGCTGCCCAGACACGGTGTTGCGCTCAATGTCCGCCTTACCCCTGCCCAAAAGCCTTGCTCGAATGAGTGTAAGGCGGTCATTGCGTGCAGCACTGTGTCTGGGCAGCACGGTCCTACTGGGCATCTCGACAATAGAGGATCTGGATCCTCCAATGACGATTCAGAGACATTTTCAAACTTTTCCCCAATAGTTTTTGTTTTTTTTGGTAGAGTAGAACCCGCATCCTCTGTTGTTAGAGCACGATGCTGTACTGCATCGTGTAGCGTTGCAGAGGCCATGTGGCATAGTGGGCCCCACATGGCCTTTGCAGCGTCGCACGATGCAGTACAGCACCGTACAATTACAGCATAGGATAAAAATTCTAGGGTTCTTTAGACAAATCGTTATCCTCTCCCGTTACTACATGGTGCAGTAATGCATCGTGCGGCGACTGCAGAGGTCATGTGCATCATGTGGGGCCCATTGTGTCACATGGCATCTGTAGCGCCGCACGATGCAGTACTGCACCGTGCAGTAACAGGAGGGGATAAAAATACTCTCTAGACTAACTTCTTAGACAACTATTGGGACCAAAATGGCAAAAGATGATGTGGATGGATAACCTTCATAGACTTCTTTTGTCAAAGGTTGAACGTTTTTTACATTCAGATGGTAAAGAAAGAAAGAGGGGGTTTTTAATCCAAAAATCCGATATATGAGCCGTTTAAAGAGGATATTTTGGCTGTCCAGTTCCGTTTGAGATTAGTTGTCTTTCACATCTTTAAGATTTTTCTTTTTTTCTTATAAATTAGTCTTTCTTCTCCAATCTCCAACAAGTCACCACCTCCTCCGGTTCATGTCTCCGTAGACTTTCTCGATCTACTACTGTTTTGGTCCCCTTTTTTTTTCTTCTAAATTAAAATAAATTCTTATGGATACCCTCTCACTTTCATACTAATCGACTGTAGAGTCTATCTTTTCTTCTATTGATGAAGAGTAACCATTGCCTTCCTCTTTCTTATTGTATGTAATCGGAGACTGACTGACTGACTTACTTACTGTTCATCTTCATCAATCAAAATCAATCATCAATGGCGGGTGGTGGATTTGTTGATCCAGAGGCTGCAAAGAGGGCTCACCTCTATGAGTATAGAATCACAAAGGCTTTTGTCTTCGCTTGCTGCGTTGCTGCACTTGGTGGTTCTCTTTTCGGATATGATCTTGGTGTTTCTGGTAAGTTCTCTCTCCTCCTCATCTCAATTGTTCCATCTTCTCCCTCTCTGGTTAATTAGCAATTTGTGATCTGCAATAATCCTTGTTGGGTTGGTTTGATTTGATCGATGCCTTTCTAGGAGAGTTTATAATGAAAATATTCACTAATTAATTCCTTCCCCTCCCTCCTCCTCTCTCTCTCTCTCTCTCTCTCTCTCTCTCTCTCTCTCTGCAAGTTTTGCTTTTGAAGAATCTGACCTGTCCTGTAGTAGCTCATCCTTCTTGGGCGCTGAGTTGTTTGGATGAAAACATTCAATGAAATATAAGTCAAAACAACCCACATGACACATTGAAAAACTGTGCAAGTAGGGTGTCCTTACCCAAAAGCCAAAAGACGAAAGACCCAAGAGGGTGGGAGTTTGACTAAATGGTTATGGGACTACGAATTAGTAGGCCTCACAGAATGGGGGGTGGGTGCAATGACCACCCTCCCTCTGCACAGGCTGCCGCTGCGGCACAGAAAATATTCTTCCTAAAATATAATCAATTAAGATAAAAAATATTTCTAATGGCAATAGATTACTCTTCCGCTTTTGTTCATGCCCATTCCGTTTTCATTCCCCTTTTCTTTGCATTTTTTTTTGTTTTGCTCCCTCGCCCATCCTTACCGACAGCAAAGCAAAAGCGATGAATTAGTTGACCTCCTAGTTATCCGTAAAGACTAAAGATTCTTTATGCCAATAATTATTATTTTAACCATGGTATCTAGTTCTGATAATATTGGGGTGTCAATTTTTGGTCCAAATCAAACTAAATCCAATACTGTTTTGTTTTTATTTATATATTTTTTTTGGTAGAAATACTTTTTTGTTTGGGGTTTTATGGAACTGATAGAAACTGAAACTAAAATGAACCGAATGAAATGAAATCGATATAAACCTGGATCAAACCCAATAAAAAACCGATAAAATTGAAAAAAAAAAAAAAAACATTTATTTTTTATTTGTTTTAGAACATATATATGAAAAACTGAAACCAAACCAATAGCAAATGGCCAGATAAGAGCCCGTTTAGTCAATCCATTAAAAATCGATCTAAATTAAATTGAAATCGATTTTTGACTTATGAATTTGTCCTATCATCAGCCCAAAATCGATTCAGTCCAACCAAAACCAGACCGAACCAAGGAGATGACACCCCATATGCTCATAGCAGCACAAATATCTACTTTGATCATGTGGGGCTGAAGTTTTTTGGACAAGTACATTCCAAGGTCATGTATTCCCCAATGAAGTGTCTATCAAACAAGGACCAGGATCCTCTGCAGTACCGGCGGGGCAACAGTGCACATCCGATGGCATAGCAGAGGCCAGGTGGCACACATGGCACACATCGCCTCTGCTGTGCCGTCAGAAGTGCACTGCCACCCCGCCGGTACTGCAGAGGATTTTAATACATCAAACAAAATAAGACAAGTGGCAAAATAAAACAATGAAAATCTAGGACAATTGAGAGGAAGCATTCCAATATCTGGAAGAATGTATGATTGAATTTATCTCATACCTTTTCATATTTAGTTAAAATTGTCACATTCCTTTGCTGATCTAGGTTAATTATTTTGTCAAATTTCAAAGCCAAATTTTAGGTAAACCTTGTTCTTTTCGAGTTTGGTTTCTCTGCACGTACCAATAGGTGAACGTACATGTGAGAGCCAATCACATGTCCTATTTTTATCATTTACAAGGGGAGGAGGGGTTTTTAAGGAAACAAAATTAAAATGTGATTGGCTCTGAGATATGTATGTTCACCTATTGGTACATGCGGATGATCTGTTGTCTTGTTTTCTATCATTTTTAGGAAAGTTCAATAATTTTCAGAACTCTATTGGCCAATATAGACGTTGGAATTGTGTTTTGTTGAACTTAACATATGAGTAGGGATCAACCCTCCAAGAAAAAGAATTGAACCCCACCTCATTTGTCACATAATAGAAATGTGGATAAAGGCAAGAAACCCAGAAAAAATTAAAATTGATAATTAACAAAGAGCTGATCAATTACATGCCAAGTTAATTCACCAAAGAAAAAAAAAAGAGTTATTTGTGGGGGAGTGTACCGCCCACACCCACAGAGGAGGCGTAATGACCGCCCCACCCTCATGAAAGGTCGAAATCCTGGCCTCATGGTGCCAACGTACACTCTCATTGGTCCCGATGTGCACATGGGCCACACTCTCCCACAGATATTGGCAAGTCAAAATAAAATAAAATAAAATACATGCCAAGTCTATGAATTGATTTACTTGAAAACACAAGCATGCACTTGCAGTTGAATATTACCGTATTCAACATATTGATCTTCTTGTTTACTATGTTTCAGGTGGTGTGACTTCCATGGATGATTTCTTGATTCGTTTCTTCCCGAAAATATATGCAAGGAAGCAACAACATCTCAATGAGACAGATTACTGCAAGTATGACAACCAGCTCCTCACGCTCTTCACTTCCTCTCTCTACTTCGCTGGCCTCGTCTCCACATTTGGGGCCTCATATTTGACCAGAACAAAGGGTAGAAGAGCCAGCATTCTCTTTGGTTCTGTCAGTTTCTTCCTTGGTGGACTCTTGAATGCTTGTGCTGTCAACATAGCAATGCTCATTATAGGCCGTATCCTTCTCGGTTTAGGCATTGGATTTGGGAATCAAGCTGTCCCTCTCTATCTTTCAGAGACTGCTCCTCCCAAGATCAGGGGTATGATTAACCAACTCTTCCAACTAACTACCTGCCTCGGCATTCTGGTTGCCAATTTCATCAACTACTTCACTGACAAAATCCATCCATGGGGTTGGAGATTGTCTCTTGGTCTAGCCATGGTCCCTGCTTCTCTAATGTTTATTGGTGGCCTTTACCTTCCTGAGACTCCCAACAGCCTTGTTGAACAAGGAAGATTAGATGAAGCAAGAATGAACTTGGAAAGAATTAGAGGCACCACCAATGTAGATGCAGAGTTCCATGATCTACAAGTAGCAAGTGATGCAGCGCGTGCCATTAAGCATCCCTTCAGGAACCTTTTGGCACGAAAGAATCGTCCACAGTTCGTGATAGGAGCTTTGGGCATCCCTGCATTCCAGCAACTCACCGGCATGAATTCCATACTATTCTATGCTCCAGTCATCTTTCAGAGCTTGGGTTTTGGCTCAAACACTTCTCTTTACTCATCCATTATAACAAGCAGTATGCTTGTCGTTGCTACTTTCATTTCAATGTATGTTGTTGATAGGAAAGGTAGGAGGTTCCTCTTCTTGGAAGCTGGTTGCCAAATGATCATCTCCATGGTAATCCCTCCCTTTTCTCAGCTTCTTTCACTTAATCTGTTTATAGTTAATTTTGGAACTAAATCTCCGTCGAAACTGACTGAAATCTCCGAGTTGTCTCAATTTCGTGCCTGACCAAAATAAAACCCAGGGTTGAAAACCAAGTTTCAATCCTGGGTTTCAACCCTGGGAGGGCGAGTTTCGGGTTTGGTGGAAACTGACATCAAAATCAAAATTTAGAACTTTGCTTATAACTCTCTCTTCTCCTGCAAATTAACACTAACAGTAATTCTTATTTTCTACAGTTGGTGGTGGCCATTATTCTTGGCCTCAAGTTTGGACATGGAGTGGAACTACCTAAGTCATATGCTGCCATCCTAGTTGTCATGATATGTGCTTTTGTCCTTGCTTATGGTTGGTCATGGGGCCCTCTAGGATGGTTAGTACCAAGTGAGCTCTTCCCTCTGGAGACAAGATCAGCTGGTCAGAGCATAGTTGTCTGCAATAACCTCTTTTTTACAGCTCTGGTTGCCCAGTGTTTCTTAGTGTCTCTCTGCCACCTCCGATATGGAATCTTCTTGCTGTTCGCAGCTTTGATTATGATCATGAGCTGCTTCGTTTACTTCCTCTTGCCAGAAACAAAGCAAGTCCCCATAGAGGAGATAGTCTTGCTATGGCAGAACCATAGGTTCTGGAAGAAATATGTTGAACCATCAGATGGGAAGGTGGTACGAGTGGGCTAAATTAAATCTCCATTGATCTAAGCGGGCTCAACTAAATCTACATTGATCCAAGAGATCTACAATCATGTTATGGAATTTACATTAGACAATTGTTTCCTGATAAATGTCATTTCTTTTCGCTTTCTGTTAATGAAATAGCAAATCCTCAAACTTCCAAAACTATTGATAAACCCTGTCCATTCATCTACCCTTGAAAGCCTAGAATCATTTGAAATATATACGAAGAAACCCAGACCATAAACCTGCTATTGTACTTGATTTTATCATACCATTTTGGTGTACTTTTTTCGAATTTATAATAAAGTAATTAAGACAGACTTCCCTGAATGGCTTTCTAAATGGATCATAATTTCTTTTTCCTTTTTTTGGTAGATAGAATTCTATGGACTGTAGGAGAGCTTTATTCAACCACTAATTTGTTATATACTGTCTTTCATCTATTAATCTTAAACCCTCGTGTTTCCAAGGTCGATCGTCACAACTCTGACTTAACGTTAATCCCTACTTTTGTCTCATCCACCAAAACAATATCATCGGTGAAGAGCATACACCATGGTACCTCGTCTTGGATGTTCTTGGTTAACTCATCCAAGATAAGCGCAAACAAATAAGGGCTTAGGGCTAACCCTAACCCAACTGTAATTGGGAATTCCTTGCCTTGGTCTCCCATAGATCTCACACTGGTCTCCACATCCTCATACATATCTTTAGTTACTTCTATATATTTACTTGACACCCCTCTTTTCGTAAGAACATGTTGGATTAAATCTCTAGGGACTCTGTCAGAGACTTTTTCCAGATCAATAAAGACCATATGGAGATCCTTCTTGCTAGCTCTATATCTTTCCATGAGCCTCCTCAGTAGGTAGATAGCTTATGTCGTGGATCTTCCTAGCATAAAACCAAATAGATTCTTCGAGATATGAGTCTCTCTTCCCAGACGAGCTTCAATAACCTTCTCCCACAGTTTCATAGTAAGACTTAGTAGTTTTATGCTTCTACAGTTATTCTATTTTTGTAAAACAAAACTACAATGCTTCTCCTCCAATCATCAAGCATTTTCCTTGTGATCATAATTTTGTTAAATAACTTGGTTAACCAATATAACCCACAACCTCCTTGGGCCTTCCACACTTCTATTGGGATCTCATCCGGGCCTGGTGTTTTGTCTGCTTTCATCTTTCTTAAGGCCTCTTTAACTTCCGCCACACCAATCTTTTTTACATATCTTTGAAGTGTGGTGTCTTGATGAATAATGCAGTTAACCGATTTGGTCATATTCGAACTATATCCATTTAGAAGTTCATAATTATATTCATCCCATCTCCTCACATTGTCCTCAACCCTTACTAACACTCTTCCATCCTCTCCTTTTATATCATCGGTGAAGAGCACAATAGCTTTATCCCCTTAGTCTAATAAGGAAGAGAGTTTGATTAAATTTAATTTTATAAAAGATCAAAAAACCTCTTTACCCTTGATGTTGAGCAGTTAGAACAAGTGCTCATTAAAGGGAACGCATAAATCAAAATAATTGATTCATGATCATATATTTATTATAAAGAGCTCTTCAACTATTTATGACTTTTGATTTATTTTAATTTTATACTAAATAGAAATAAAGGTCATAAATCATATCAAACACTTGCAACAAATAGAAATGTGTCAGATAAATAGAAACATAAATAATTCCGAAGAGAGAGTCAGCAAGCACATCCATTTCCTTATTAGACTTCTTTGAATGGGGTATACCAATGAAGAATGTTTTAAAACACCAGAAAACAACAACTCCAATATTACATGAAAAATCACATTTACAATATTGAACTCACACATTTGTGGCTGATGAATCTTTTTTTCCACCCAGTGTCTTAATTATAGCTTCCAAAACTCTAATCTCATCATCTTTCCTGGATATCTGTTCTTGCTTTGCACGCAACTCCTCCATGTGCAGCTTGAATACCTCTACAGTGATAAAGGGTGAAACTAAGAATAAGCATGTTTTCTTTTGGAAGATACAAGTGTGTTTTGCCCATGAAATAAACAGAAAACAGACATACCTATCCTTTTAGCAGACCGATGTGGATGAATTACAGGGACTATTTCCTTTTTCATGCATGGTTAGAAAGTTGTATTAACCAAATAATTATTGGAATCGTGTCCATGAAATTGATTAATAAAGTGTTTATTGGGACCCAGATGGGGTTCCACAGCAGTGTGGAAGAGCTTAAGAATTTGTGGCTTATCTTGGCTAACCAAGTTGTTTAATAAGATTGTGTGCACTAGGAGAATGCAAGATGAATGGAAACATATTATGGTCTCGATTTACAAAAATAAAGGCGACGTCCAAAGTTTTTTTTTTTGTTTATGTTTTTGATAGGTAAATATGATTGTATAGAACAAAGAGAGAAAGAAAAGGCAGCCACTACCCTCCGCCCTTAGGCAGGCCTAAGAGGAGGAGGAAGGCCCCCAAACCCACCAGAGACAGGCTCCCGGAAATACAATCAAAACAAAGACAAAACTCAATTACATCTAAAGTAAATTTTCTGCTCCGAATCCCCTTTAATTAAATTCAACAATTCTACTGGGAAATCCGAAGGATAAAGGATAGATTCCACACCATCAACCTTAAGGGAAGCCATAAAATCGGCAGGTTGAACTCCACACATGCCGAATTTCCCTGCGATTCAATATCTCAAAAAGAGAAAGAATCCTACTTTTCAAGACTTGCATACTCCACGGACCCATGATTTTGTCCTTCACAATATCCACTGCCAGTTGAGAATCAGATCTGATAGAAATGTGATACAACTCCTTTTCAAGACACAAAGAGACCCCTCTCCAAATTGCTAGGAGCTCCATCCCAAGAACTGAAGCATCCTCCCCCTTTCCTGCATAAGCTAGGAGCGGATCTCCATTTGCATATCTGATGAAACCCCCCTTAAGAAGCCCTATCAGCAGACAAAGAACTATCACAATGGAGAGCCACCATATGAGAAGGGGGATTGGGCCAAGAACAGGCCTTTGGACTCGGCATTCCACACCATCCGAATTCCCCAATTATTCACTAGGAATTGATTCCTTAAGTTGCACACAACTGAGAGCAGGATTGCTGAGCACTTAGTAACCACATCGAACTTTATAGCCTCCAAAATATGCTCTACAGTCCTAGCCTTGTTTTGGAATAACCTCATATTTCGCTCCCACCAAATATAATGCACCGTAGCACAAAAAGTTAACTTGATAAGAACATCAAGCTTGTTATTAGCAAATGCAGCAAATTTAAGGCAAGAGATCACATCATTTATTCTATAAAGAACCCCACCGCTTTCGAAACATAAAGAAGTAACTCTTCTCCCTATGCTCACCGAGAAAGAACACTCAAAGAACAGGTGATTACGATTCTCAACTCCTGCCCAGCAAAACACACAATTCGCCCCTACTTGAATGCTCCTTTTGATCAATTGATCTTTGGTGGGGAGAGCTTCCATTAGACATCTCCAAGTAGTAAGAGATTGTCTAGGGATATTACCAGCAAACCATATGTATTTGCTCCAATCAACCTTTCCCAAACTTCTTCTAATGATAACCCAAGCTGATTTGGTAGTAAAAAAGTCGGTCGAGGTACCCTTCCAAACAATTAAGTCTTCTCTACCCTGCTGTAATAGAGGAATATTGGGAAGGTCTCTCCAAACACTCATCAAGTCAAAAGATCCATGGGATCTTGGGTGCCATGTACCCTCCCTAATGATATCAGAAACTAGTGCAAGGTGATTAGAACTAGCATCATACCGAATATGGTCCCCAAATCTCTTAATTAACACCCCTTGAGGGTGCCAATTATCCAGCCAAAGTCTAGTTGAAAGACCATTACCAACAACATGATGAATATATGGTTCAGCCAAATCCCTATATTTCAGCACTTTTTTCCAAACCCAAGAGCAGTTTTGGGGAGTTTTGACTGTCCATATAGAGTCCTTTTTTAAATATCTAGCATTTACCCATCTCACCCACAAACTATCTTTTTTTGAAGCAATCCACCAGATTTGTTTAAGAATGCCAGCTAGGTTCATTTCTTTAATTCTTCTAATTCCCAAGCCCCCTTCATCCTTAGGTTTACAAACCTTATACCAAGAAATGTAATGTACCTTACGTTTCAGCGTTGACCTCGTCCAAAGGAAGTTTGAGAAATAGGACTCCAGCTTCGTAATAATACCTTCTGGAAGAGCAAAGATCCCAGACCAATATATATAGCATCCCTGGAGAACAGAACTGAGAAGTTGCAGTCGACCAGCAAAAGAAAGGAACCGAGCTTTCCATCCTTCGAGCTTATGCCGCACTGAATCGAGAATGGGATAGCAATCTATCATAGACAGCTTACTAGAGATAAGAGGGACCCCAAGGTACCAGATAGGTAGCTTGGTATCCACAAAATTCGTCAATTCCCAAAGTTGCAGTATGGCGGTTTGGGTAAGGCCCCTTAAAATAATAGAGGACTTAGCCCTGTTAAGTTTCAACCCAGAGCAGGTATAAAACTTATCCAGAGCCCCCAAACTAGCCGAAATAGAATCTGAAGTGGCCCTAACAAAGATCATTAGATCATCCGCGAAAATAAGATGAGAGAGATGAGAGCATTTACACCTTGGCAGCAAACTGATCCGGTCTTCCACCTCCAACTTCCTCATCAAGACTGAAAAACCGTCCATAGCAATAGTAAACAGATACGGGGAAGGGGGTCCCCTTGTCTTATCCCTCTCTTTCCTTGAAAGTAGCCTATAGGACTTCCATTAAGCAGGATAGAAAAGCACGGGTATCGACATAAGCCTTCACCCAACCGATAAATCTGCTAGGGAAACCCATCCTTTCCATGATAGCAAAAAGAACTTCTGACTTGGAGAATCATACGCCTTATGCAAGTCAATTTTCAGCACAGCAGTTGGATTTGCTCCTTTCAACTCAATCCCTCTAACCACATCATGGCACATTAAAATGTTGTCCACAATAGACCGCCCCTTGATGAAAGCAGATTGAGAGTCACTAACAACCCTTCCAATAACTCTTTGCAACCTATTAGAAAGAATTTTCGTAATGATTTTATAGATCAAATTGCAAAGTGCTATTGGTCTATACCCTGCAAAAGAAGTCACATCTCCCGTTTTTGGAATCAAGCTGATAAACATGGCATTGATGGATTTTGGCAAAAAAGAATGAGTGAAGAACCATTTAACTGCCAAAGTCAGATCTTCACCAACCAAATCCGAGGAGTGTTTAAAGAAAGCGGCTCCGAAACCATCCGGCCCTAGAGCCTTGGAATTCTTCATAGCAAAGACCACCTCCCTAATTTCCTTGTTTGACACCTTCCCAATTAAGTCCACTTGCTGTTTTGAGTTCAAGCCGCAACTCAAGGGAATAGTACTAGGGAAGAACCCCCTATCTTCTTCATTAGCCCCAAATAAATTCTTGTAGAAAGAAACCGCTTCTTCCTTAATCAAATTTGGCTCTTTAATAGTCTCACCTGCATCACTCCTTATCTCCAATATATGGTTTCTATTTTGTCTACAAGTCATGGACTTGTGGAAAAAACTGTTATTCCCATCACCCAATTGGATGCTCTTCACTCGGGATTTTTCTTTGAGGAATTTTTCTTCAATATGCAAAGCATCCCAATACTTCTTTTTAGCATCAGATTCCAAAGAAGCCAAAACCGAATCAGCGGGCTTAGTAGCAAGCTCATTTTGAATATGCTTTAGCTCTCGGTCAGCAACCTTAACAGCTTGAAAGACATCCCCAATACTTTCTTTGTTCCACTTTTTAAGTTCCTGCTTAATATTTCTCAACCAAGCAGTCAATCTAAGAATGGGATTGGGATAGACTCCAAAAGGCAGACTCCACCCCTTCGAAACAGTATCATCATATCCATCTTTCTCAACCCAAGCTTCAAAGAACCGGAATGGCTTTGGACCGAAATTAACACCTACAATAATGGATATCAAAATTGGGGTATGGTCCGATAAACCAGGGGGCAGAAAAGTGGCTTCCGAAGCTCTTAACAGATTCATCCAAGCAACATTGACCATCACTCTATTCAACTTACAGCAAATCCGAGAAGGCCCACTTTGTCGATTACTCCAAGTGAATTGTTCCCCTTTCCATTTTAGCTCAACTAACTCTGTATCAAAAATAAAAGAGTTAAAATCATCAACACCCTCCTGCCAAATAGGATCCCCTCCAAATTTTTCATTTTGATTTCTCACCATGTTAAAATCACCAACCACAGTCCAAGGATCAGAGATTCCATTAGCTAAAGCTGTCACCTGCCTCCAAAGATCCCTCCGACCTTCCATAGTATTAGAAGCATACACAGCGGTACAATAGAAAAATAGGGATGTACCTAACACAGTCACCTTCACATGAATAAACTGATCTGATTTCTGGACTTCTACTTTAAAGCATTTCTTATCACAACCCATCCATATACGAATGGTAGACCCTACCTCTCCATTATGAATGTACTGCCAACCATTCATGAAAGAATCAAATATATCAGGGCAATTTTTGGTCTTAACTTTTGTTTCAGTCAAAATGGCCAACCTAATATTAGAGTCCTTCAACACCATCTTAATCCCTTGAATTTTAACAAGAGCATTCATACCCCTAACATTCCAAGATAAACAATTCATTAAGCAAGGTATTTCGAGGGGTCACCGGTCTTTTTAGGGCCTTCAATCCCCCTACACTCTCCAAATCAGCATGCAGCTGAGAGAGCCTTAGTAGGCAATGATGTGCCAAGGCTTTCATTGAGCAACCACGCTTAGTGGGTGGTGATGTGCCAGGGCGAGTTGCCTTAGGTAGGCTAGTTGACCTAGTATATGCGCCATCTTCTTCGGGCTTCTAGTAGTCGATCTCTGGATCCTCAGGGCGGGTTTCGTGCGAGTATGGTTAACCTGGTGAAACATCCTTATCATTGCCACGTGTCATGTCGTTATTGGGTGGCTATTGTATGGTATAACATAGTGCTTAACGTAACTATCTTCCCTTTCCATGTGATGGGTTTTTTAATACTCTATATCTAAGTGAGGCATGATTATAGGACTCATGATTAGAGAGAACTAAAATTAAATATTCTGCTATGTTCCCTGATGAACTATTTCATCCCAACCATCTAATTGTACAAACTTCTCTCCAGGCTTTTAAGGTTTCAAGTTCTAATAGTCTACCCTATATAACCCTTTCATCAAGAGGTATCTCACTGACCAAGGGGAAGTGAAACACACACAGGGTAAAAAAGCCTTGACCATGACATTCAAACTAAGGTATGGTAAGACATTTAAACGGATACTTGTTGCCAGCCCTAGCTTCGCAAAAGGCCCAAAATGGCATAACCATGATTATTTCGCCAATGATGGATTTCGCGCCACCGAATGAATTGAGGAACTAAGGATGTTTCCAATACCGACAGCAATTCCCACTGAAGCAATTGTAGCAGCACTGGATGATGTAGATTCTGGCCAGAAGAAGCAAAAGACCCATCGAATATTTGGGCCAGAACTGGACCAGCTCGAGCCAGCCAAGCAGGGACAAAAGATGTCCCACGATTTTGATAAGAACCCCCTTTGACCAGTCAACTAGGATTGGTGCACTTCAGTAGTTAAAAAATTTAGTAGTTTCTAATTTGTTCCATGCATGTGGCTGATTTATAAAGCCTAGTAGTTCTAATTTAGTTACCTTCTACTTTAGTTAGGATTTAGTAGTTTCTATTTTCTTAAGTTCCTATTTTGAAAAGTTTCTATTTTATTGTAAGCTTGCCTAAGCTATTAATAGGCCTCACATTGTAATGAAGCAACAAATTTGAGAATAGAATTTTCTGGCCAATTTAGCCGTCGAATTATGGGAGATCCTCCTTGTTTCAACAACTGAGATAGCTGTGGGTGAGAGACCCAGGCTGAGAGAGCCATTCCCCTACCTTCTCTTCTATCTTCTCTTCTTTATTACCCTGCTCGATCTCTGTTGAACTGCTTCTACTGGAGAACATCATTCGAAGGCTGTTGTGATCCCCCTCTCCACTTCTGAGTATTGTTGCTTTGCTGCTGTTGCAGAATTGACAAATCAGAGGTTGTACCATCCTGTGGATTCAAGTTCTGCCTGGGTTTTCTGCTGTTACCTTCAAGGCTGCATAACTCCTTATCCCTCCATCCAAAGTTGCTGAGTTTTGGAGCACAACTTAATGTAGCCCAGATAGGCAAAGGACCTACTAGAGGCCAAATATCCATGATCTAATGATAAAGGAACCAAGGGGCTGCTGGTTCTGCAGTTGCAATAGGGCAGAATTGTAGTTTTAGGTCAAAACTAGGGTTATGTGTAGGGTATTGAGGTTAGATCTTATTTAGTAATGATAGGCAGGTCTAGGGGAAGCTAATGGTATAGGTTAAGTTAGGTTTGAATGAGTTTCTAAATTCCAGAAAATTAGGGTTACGGTTTTGGGAAACAGGGAAAGTAGCTAAAACTAGGGTTTAATGTGGGATCTAAAAGGGGGGGTTTGGATCGAGTTCTGTACTGGTTGGGAACAATACTTGGCCAAGGTATGAGGCCTAGGTGAGGGCTGGAAGTGTTAGTTCTGAAAACTCTAGGGTTTTGGGTTTAAGAAGTTGGGGGCAAATTAGGGTATAAGAGATGAATGGGGGCAGAGCTTAAAGTCGAGTGTAAGGGATGTGGAGAGGGAGCTGTAGTCTGAATTTTGAATTGAATCTGATGAAGGATGAAGGCTGGCTGAAGTTAAGAAGATCTAGGGTTTTGAGGGGATTCAAATAAAATAAAAGGGGGTCGATTGGGGGAGGGATAGGAGGGTTAGAAACAGAAATTGAACTCAATCTTATAGCAGATTCCACTGGCAGCAAGCTTGAACAATGGAGAAGGATAGAACCACCTTCAATGGAGATCCTCCCAATCGTCTCGATGCAAGGAGTTGTAGGAGATCCACCTACCCTTTCCACCTTGATAGAACCACAAGGATGCAAGCTCTCAAGGAGCAGCAACAGAAACAATGGCGGCAGCACAATTCTGTCTTTTTTTTTTTAATTCATCAACTGTGGGAGAGCCTCCCACGATATTCAATACTTATAATAAAAGGCCAATAGCCAAATCCTAATCTAAGCAAAACACTCCCTCACTAAATCGTGGAGGGGTGGGGACCTAATAAAACAACTTAAAAAACTTAATAAAAATACCTAATTGTCCCTAACAACTTAAAATAAAAGACTTGATAAAATCACTTAAATTGAACCATGGTTTGAACCGGTCCAATTTAAGTTTACAAATAAGCTGAAATAAAAACTTAATTATGGAAAATACTAAAATGCAAACCTAAACTACGGCTCCCAAACTAAGCCCTAATTTCAGGGCTTCTTCTTCCTTTGGGTGGGCACTTGGTGCTGCATCACAACCACCCATCATCCACTCCACTAGACCCCATTCCCATTCCATTCCAGTGGCTGGAGTCGCCTGCACCATAAAACCTTCTATTTTCATTCTTCCATTCCCATCTCCACTTCTACCCATCAATATTGACCCAAACTTGCAGGTCAAGCTTCAATCAACTAGGCCTACACTCGGCTACTGTTGGAGTTCTAGAACAGCACTGTTTTGGAAGGCTTCTCTTAACCTTCTATTTTGGTGTTTCACTGATATCACCATATCAGGCCGTCAGAACATAACCAAATTTGGAGTCAAGTATCCCTTTAGCATCAGCTACACTCGATCCAAGTTGGGTGATCATCACTTGGCTGGTTTGGTTTCTATACCTAATCCTTTACTTTCTAATTTGGTGACCTACCGTTTCTACTGTTTCTTGCCATCCAAATCAGTCCATGTTTGAGGGTTTGCTGAGCATTCTCACCCTTGCATTCGGCCCGGCTCACAGTTCCTTTTAAATGGCTGAAAGTTGTGTTTGACCTGAACCCTAAGTCCTATTTTCGGACCTGGTTAGTACTCTGCTGTTAGGATTACTGCTGGTGGACTGCTGTGATTTATTGTGGGTTAATTGGGGCTGGGTTAACCCTAGCCTAGCTTTACATTACTGGCACCCTTTGTTTCTTTCCTGCTCATAAATATGTCATCTATTTTGATTACATATTAAAAAAAAGTGCTGATTGTCTTATTCCTCACATTTTAGCCAAATGGAAAACCTCACTTCACACCTGAAGCATTTTAAAAAAACTGCTTGTTGCAGTATGGATTTCCTACCAGCACGTTCCTTGTGATGCAAACAAGGACAAATTGTTATTAATGATGCACTTAACGACGGAAGTAAAAATAGAAAAGAAAACAAAATAAGTACACCAAGAGGACAGGTATAACATAAACATGTGTACTACACTGGTCTGATTATGATCATTCCTAGGAACAAGTGAAACCACATGGGGGAAAGAAAATCACTTTTCTCTGGCATGAGATGGTATTATACTTGAACTTTGAAGTTGCAAAATATGTGAATCAAATACTAAAAACCACTCGGTGATAATTTGCCCTTACTCTTTTATGTCATTTTGTGGGTTAATGAGAATTATAGGTGTTTTAATGCTAGACGAGATCCATAACTTCCATAAGATAGAAATCAAATATAGTTGAGAATCACATACTTGTGGTGTTCTCAAGCTCCCTTGTAACCTCTTGTACATGTAACTCAGCAGCTCGTTGGGCTGCTTCAGCCTGTCGCTTCTCTGCACGAGCACGAGCTGCAGATGTAATCGCAGCATCAAGCTCCCGTTCTAATGTCTCTACCCTTTGTTCAAGTGTCTGCACATGAAAGGATTATCCTATACAAATAAGAGCATTGTATGGGTACTGCATACAATATAAGTGCTACAGTGATTAATTAGAAAAAAAGGAGTTCTTCAGTTTATGCAATTGCAGTCATTGAGTTACCTGCAGTACTACCTAACTAAGATAGCTAGTATATGCAATTGCAACAGCCAACAAAAAACTATTATGCAATCCAGCTTGATTTGTTTCAATTCTGCAACCGTTATATTGAGTTGGAAGCTTGATAATTAAGAACCATGTACAGCTCCTCCAAAAAAAGAATTTGTTTAGCACCATTACAATGATGTTGCGACCACTAGAGAGGGAGCCAGGTGAGTAGAGAAGTTTACAAGTGGCCAGCATGGAATTCATATGGCATCTTTTCTATGAAAATGCAGGAGATATTAGCTGCTGTGCTATATTTAATTAATTATTAATGTCTTGGGTATCTTTTATATGCAAATGTGCTCTTCCAATTATTTCATTTTGGGCCAAATAACTCAACCCTAGCAACCATAATCTAAAACCCTAGCCCTCAGCCAGCCAAAAAGACCCAGTTCCACTGCTGCTAGTGGGGGAGATCCGGATTTCCCATCAAACCCCAAATAAATGACCATTTGAACTTAGCGGACCTCATATTTTACCCCTTTCTACTAGTTTTATCCATATAGCCAAACAAACCACAACCTTTATTTCCAAGCTCTGCACCTACTTGAAATTCTAATTTCAGAATTAGATACTAAATTTTCATTTTTAGGTAAGCACATGACCTCTTAATTGTGAGATGTTGGTCATTTTCAACTCAGTTACTTCCCCTTGGGGTTACTAAATTTTCACTTTAAAACTCTCTCTTTGCTATCAAAACCTTCCTTAGAGGCTACACTTTAAAACCCTACCCGATAACCAGAAAAGACTACAGTTTTGTTCAAATCTCTTCCTAAACTTTCAAAAGCAGTCAATATATATATATATATACAAACTTTTTTTTCTTTATTTTTGGGGTGGGGGTGTAACTGTTAAGAGGACTCATAAGCTAGTTCGAGACCACAGAAATTAAATCATTAAACCCCAAAGTGAAGCCTCACATGTAGGAAAATAAAAGTACTAAAAATATCTAGTTATCATTCGAAATTAAAAAGCAAATTAAAAGAAAAAAGAAAAAGGAAAACGTGGCTCATGAAGGTCTAGGCCTGGCCAAAGCCCAGGGAGAAAGAGAGAGAACCTTGACCATACAAAAACCACTACTCTGTTTGAAACCTAACCCTATCATCAACAGAACTCACTCCAAAGCACTAATTACATTCAAGGATGTGCGACAAAAAACCCTCAGGGAATTGGTTACTTCTGTATCCAGCATCAAATTTGATAAGAAGATGAACAAGCTAAGATTGGCAGGGTTAAGCTATCCTGTGCCTTGAAGGCTACTATGGCATTTTTATAATCAGGTCCAGCTTTAAAGCTCTTAAGACAGAAGCCCTGTCTACAATGAATCTATATTGGAATGGACAGCAGAATTTGGTTTTGCCTTAAGAAACCGATTTGGTGTCTTAAAAAATGTGTATCTCCACAAACACATGAAATCATTACTCCCTTAGAAACTACCACAAGTTAGTATAGGTTTGTACCAATTGTCAACTGGACTCATTTAGGTATGTATGGCAATACAACTTTTGAAAACCAAAGTGCATCAGCCACAGAGTTGAAAAAGATAAACATGCTCTTAATTAAATATAAACCATTAATTAATGGTTACATATTTTTATAAAAAGAAGGGTCAATATTAAATATTGAAATCCTGGTTACCATTACTTGATAGATAGTGTTAAACAAAGTGATTTCAATTTCCATGAGACAACATTTGTCTGCCCTCACTCGAAACCCCCTGAACTAGAGAAAGTATGAAAACGCATCTGAGCAGATGCCATTTGAATATCTGAAGATTACAAAAAATGTCAAACATTTAACTTCCTCCAGATTCTATACGAATAACTTGGCAAATACATGAATGATGGGGAAGCAGCAATCAGGTGGAAGTTGAAGGTTCTAAAAAGGACAATAAAAGGCCAGAAAGGACATGGTTGAAGTAGAGAAATAAAGATGATGCCTTATGATTAACAGAATATTTGGCACATACATAAAGAGGAATTGTGAAAAGTGGATACATATAGCACACCTCATGTAGTTGGGTTAAGGCTTAGTTTGCATTTGTTATGCAACCTTACCTATAATTCCAATTCAGTGGAAACGATCAACAACTTCCGAAAGAATAACATTAAAGCTAACCAATCCATGTGTCAGAATTATGCATATAAACAAAACCCAGTAATTAAAACTTAATTTCACAGAAAATGGGGAGACTGGAGAGCAGAAAATTAAAACTAACCAACCCAGATGTCAAAATATGCTTATACACAAAACCCTACAAATATAACTTAATTTCCTTTTAGCATCCATCACTTAAATTTAATTCACACCATCAAATAAGCACGCGCGTTGTAAGATCTTCGTGAACTTCTCCATTGAAAACAACCAGCTAATAAACAACCAAGAACAAAAAATTAAATAAATATAACCAATTGAAACTCAATCAAGATAAAAACTCAGCCAAGAAATTTGGGACAAATAAATAACTAAGGATATGAACGTCAAAAGGGGAAATCTTAGAATACCTTGATAATTCGTGCCTGCTCGGAGCTCAGGGAGGCTTTAGCGAACGTTTCTTCGTCCACGAAGATAGCTTTCTTAATGATCAGCTTGTGGAGAGAATCTAGATTGGCCCCCATCTCCGACAAATTCAAGAGTGATGCCTTCCATCTCTCGTTTGCTTTACCCGTCTCCTCCATTCTTGTGTGAATTAATCTGCTTTTGGTTGAATTTGATCATGCGAAGGATCTCTCTATTTCTCCGCACAGTGAAGGTGGAAACGGTACTGAGGCTGTTCTGGTTCGGAATGAGATTCTCTTTCAGTTTCGGTTCAACTAGTAGAACGGGACTCGGGGTTGGAGACCCAATTTTCCTTTCATTTTTCCCGGATGAAACGGTACGAATTAGGATACTGGCAGAAGCGACCATGGTCCATGGCCCACCCAAGGGATATGAGCTGTGGAGCTGTGGAGCTGTGGTGCTGTGGCCGATGGGTTTCTTGGCTCCCTCATCCATCTGCTGGCTCGGCCGGTAGCCTATAAAGTTTGTTCAGTAATGATTTTAGGATGGAGGAAGTTTTCATACATGGCCGTGTAAGCATGCACGGTCGTATCCTCTCTCACAAAGAGTTGGCCGTATAAGTATGCACGGTCGTAGCCTCTCTCACAAAGAGTTGGAAAAGTCATAAACCACCACTTATTAATTAATGCCTTGAAAACTTTCCCCTTATGAAAATATTTTTAGGGTAATTTACACATACCACCCCTGATGTTTAACGAAAATATAATTTTACCCCCCAGTTTTGGATAATTCTGCATACCCCCTAAGGTTTACAAAAGTTAATAAATACACCCACTCCTTCAGTTCATGACTAACAACGTTAAAAATATGATGTGAACTGACAGAATTGCCCTTACAAAAAAAAAAAAAAAAACCTACAACTCATCTTCCCCAAATCAATTGGGGAAGATGAGTTGCCTTCATCCCTTTCTCTCCTCCTTTCTCTCTCTCTCTCTCTCTTGTCAAGTAAACTACCGTGTTCTCTTCTCTAAATGTAAATCTCTAATGGAGAAAAAGAAGGAACTGGTCTTCTTTTTCCAATAGAATCACAAGAAAATTTTAAAGCTAGGTGAAGGAAAACACAAGAAAGTACTAGAATCCTCCCTCCCCTATTCTATACATATAGGACTCTGTGTCCTTCCTCCACAATGTTCAAGAAGTTCTACGCCAATCATCAAGCAATATGTGAAGAGTTCTTTGCAATTTGTGTCAATCCCTAAACAAAACCTAAATCAGTGGCAATGTCGATCATCCCAAGCTTCTTTGATGGCTGGCGAACCATCTATGATCCATTCAACAACTTTCCCTTCTCAACTTCTCTATCTATTCCTCATCCCAAGCTTCTTTGTTTGAAATTTGGAAAATGGTAAAGGACAGACCGACATGGCCTCTCCTTGTCAATCTCTATGAGAAAACTGGATTAGTTTCTCCACCATTCTTCATGCTGCTCCCAACTGAACTTAAGTTTCAAATTCTGGATTTTCTTCCAGGTGTAGATACAACAAAGATTGGTTGTATTCGTTCTGAACTGCGATACCTATCATCAAACGATGATCTGTGGAAGCAGAAATTTGCAAAAGAGTTTGGATTTTCTGTGGCAGAGGCAATTGGAGGGAGCTAGAAGAAGAAGTTTGCTTCACTTTCTGAGAAGAAGAAGATGAGGAAGAGGAGGATGGGTACCATAAGGACAACAAGATTAGGGCCATATCCATTTGGGGATCCTTATTTTTTTATCAGAGACCCTACAGTTCTTGGACCTTTTGGTGGGCGCAATGATGTTTGCCAATGAAACAGTTGCGTTTGCCAATGCCCGAATCGATTGGAAGGAGACCCCAGAAGCCCATATCTTCAAAGCTAATCTTCCTAGGCTCAAAAAGGAAGAAGTGAAGGTTGAAGTGGAAGAAGGCAGAGTTCTCCAGATCAGTGGAGAGTGGAGCAAAGAGCAGGAAGAGAAGAGTGACCAGTGGCAAGGGGTTGAGCATAGTAGTGGCAAGTTCCTACGCAGGTTTAGGTTGCATGAGAATGCCAAGATTGATCAGGTGAAGGCTGCCATGGATAATGGAGTGCTCACTGTTACTATGCCCAAGGAAGAAGTGAAGAAGCCAGAGGTGAAGGCCATTGAAATCTCTGGCTAGAAGTTCTCGTTCTGACAGGAGAGAGAGAGAGAGAGAGATGCCTGCAACTCATCTTCCCCAAAATGAGTCGTAGGTTTTTGTTTTTTTTTTTCTTTCTTTGCAAGGCCAATTTTGTCAGTTCACATCATATTTTTAATGTTGTTAGTCATGAGCCGACGGAATGGGTGTATTTGTTAACGTTTGTAAACCTCAGTGGGGTACACAAAATTATCCAAAACTGAGGGGTAAAATTATACTTTCGTTAAACCTCAGGAGTGGTATGTGTAAATTACCCATATTTTTTAGATTGAAGTATTTTTTTTTTTTTGGAGGTGGGGCCCATGGATCGTGATCTCGGTATCAGCTGGATAGGATCGGATCTACGCCTTCTCTTTCACACTCTAACACACACACTCTCTCTCTTCTACCCAGTGATCAAGAACTCGACTTAAACCTGTCAAAACCGTTGAGTTGTCTCGGTTTTGACAGGTTCCGAGACGAGTTGGACTGAAACTCGAAAGCAGGTCAAAACGGTCTAAACCATGACCAAACAACATGCTTTTTCCTTGGTTTTAGCTGAACTGAACATGATGCCAATAATTCACAGACCAAGCATCTTTACTTTTAGGTGCAGAACCATACTACACAGCCTTATCTTCTACTCCTACCTTCTTTTTTCCATTCAAACCAATGACAGCCTTATCTTCTATTCCTATATTCTTCTCCTATTCTTTATTTTTGCATTTTTTTCTCCTTATTTATTTATTTATTTTAGTTAAAATTCCCTTATGGGTCAAAGTCGTCCATCCTTCCAAAGATTTTTTGTTCAAAATGGAGAAAAGGATTTGATGAAGAAATATTTGGGAGAAATGAAGTTGTTCTTGGTATTCCTTTCGTTTTATTCTATTCTATTCCACAGTAATTGTTCAAATTATATGTTGTGTTGTTTTGTTGATTTTGTTTTTTTTTTTTTTTGGGTTCATAGATCTTGAAAAGAGGATCATTTCAAGGAGAAGAACAGTTTTTATGGAGGCATCTCCTTATATAACAAAAAGCTTCTCAGGTGGGCTGGGGAGATCAATAAAGAGTTTGACATTAAATTCCAACCCTGTGCTTTTCTTTTTACAGTCTGTAATGGACTATCAGATCAATTGGTCCCATAACATGTCATGGGATAGGTAAGTTGTGCATTCGAAAGAACGGCTTCGCAATCTTCAATGGTACGCTGCTTGTAGATTAGACCCACCAATAAACTTCGCAGGGAATTGAAGAGGGGCATCTTAATGTTTTAATTGGATTCAATATATTATTCATGGTTCAAGTACTTTATAATTAGGGGAAAGGTTTCATACACGATCGTGTAAACCGTGTATGTGAGAGGGTGGGAGTTTCAAGACATTAATTAATGGGTGGAGATTTATGACTTTTCCAACTTTTTGTGAGAGATCTTCTCACATACACGGTTTACACAACCGTGTATGAAAACTTTTCCCTTATAATTATGTGAACTAATTATAAATTTATAATACCATTTTAGTGTCTGTATTGTATCAGCGCGTACGTTAGTAAACTTGGGTCAATAACCACAAGTACTATTTTCAGTGATTTTTTTGGTGAATGTAATTCATGGATTGTGTTTAAAATGTGAAAAATAGGCAACTTGCAAAAGATAGACTTAAAAAACCTTGTTTTGGGGTCGAAACTTTAGTTTCTTCCACCAATGGAAAAAAATCCTAGGTTTCGATCAAAATATGGTCGAAATCGAGATGAACTCGATTTCTGGCAGATCGAAACCTTGTTGAAACCCGAGTTTTAGAAACTTGCTTCTACCCTCGTAAGGGTTTTTCGAAGGTTTAGAGACTTCGAAAATTCAAAACCCTTACCTCGTTAGTTCATGAGTCCGAGAGCTTCTTTGTGTAAGGCGATCAAGGACTGTTTGTACAGGCTTTCCGCATGGATCTGCAAATTAGCAATATGCAGAGCTTCGGCTTCATCTGTAACAAGAGAAGGTTCTGCTAAGGAGTAGCAGGAGGCTGGGCGGAGATGCCAGAGCTGATAGGGCTGGAAGAAGCGTTCGCGTTCACGCCAGCCGAGGGTGCTGTAAATGGTGAATTCAAGTCCACCAGAGAATCTCCAATTGGCGACCGCATGGGCGATCATCATTTTTGGTCCTTTTTAACGGGAAAGTTCACAGGATTTCTGTTATTAGGGTTTACACGTGCGAGGCTGATTCTGCGATTTGTTGTCGACTATTCACTCGCCTGAGATGCAGCTCTGATCGCTTCTTGGCGGATTGGATGTATTAGCCCTATAAAGCACTGGTAAGAGTCCAACAAAATCAAAGTCTTTCGCAACTTTGTATTTCATTTTCCTTTGTTGTAATTGAAATGCAATACCGGTCCGGGGTTCTCTCGAACTCGAATATTCTACAGTTTAGATGTCTAATATTTGATGAGCGAAGTGTTGCTGTCGCAACTCCTAGCTGGAACCGAAATTCTGTGGGTTAATTTGCTTCTGTGTGATCTCCTGAGAAAAAAAATGGTGTTGGAACCCTGCTTCCGGTGAAATGATATGAAGTTTTGAATATGAGCGATGGAGGTGGGGAGAGTGGAAAAGAGAACAAAGACGACGCCAAGAGGAAATCGAGGGGAGGCGACGATTTTGGCCGGGCTATTGCCAAGATTGCTGTCGCGCAGATATGTGAGAGCGCGGGTTTTCAGGGCTTCCAGCAGTCCGCGGTTGAAGTCCTCTCCGAAATCGCAATCCGTTACCTCCGTGACTTAGGCAAGACTGCTAAGTTTTACGCTAATTTAGCAGGTAGAACACAGTGTAACGTCTTCGATATCGTTCAGGGGCTTGAAGATTTAGGAACTTCGCAGGGTTTTTCCGGTGCATCAAATGTCCACCGTTGCACTGCAGGTTCAGGCGTAGTTCAAGTTATTACGCAGTACTTGAGCTTGGAAGAAGAGCTTCCTTTTTCCCGCCCTGTTCCATATTTCCCGGTCATCAGAGACAGGAAGCTCACTCCAAGTTTTCTGCAGATCGGAGAGATGCCGCCTGGCAAAAACATTCCCCCTTGGTTGCCTGCATTTCCCGATTCCCACACGTATGTTCACACTCCTGTATGGAATGAGAGGGCAGCAGATCCTCGTACAGATAAAATTGAACAGGTGAGGCAGCGAAGGAAGGCTGAACGGTCTTTGCTGAGTTTGCAGCAGCGTTTGGCATGCAATGGTTCGGCAGCGCCTGCCACAGTGGACCCTGCAGATGCTGGGAAGCTGAAACGAGCAGCAGGAAGTAACCCATTTCTTGCTCCACCTCTGCAGTTTAGCGAGAAAGATGTGTCTTCCGTTGTTCCTCCCCCCCAGCTTTCTAATGAAGAGGTTCTGGAAAAAAGAGTTTCGGTGTTGGATACGTTTGCTCCTGCTATTGAAGCTGCAAAGAGTGGTTTTTATGATTCTGGAGATGGTGAGAGAAAGGACCTCCCTAACAGGAGACCCACTGTGCATTTCAAGCTCGGGAATGGGAAGTCTTTAGGTGCACCTCGTTATTTGAACCTTCACAGTCAGAGTGTGGTGAAAACAGTTCCATGGTTTGGGAGGGACGATGAGAAAGATGACAAGAAGAGGAGAGCAGAGCAAATTCTGAAGGAATCCATGGAAAACCCACGAGAACTTGCTCTGTTGTAAATTAGTTCATTGACTGGTTGCTGACTGGTTGCTTGATCGGGATTTGTATACTTGTTCAAGAGTTCTGCAGCAACAGCAAGGGGTGGGTTGTGGGGTAGTCAAAGTCAAAGGCCATCTTGTTGTTGTGCTATGGATAATATTAGTGGGACGGACAGTTGGGAGTCCCCCTTGGTTCTACCTTAACAAATTTTTGAGGTATGTCAATGTTTGTTCCCTTCATACAGTGGCCCTTGTCTTCAATTCTTTTCAATGAAAACCTTTTTTCTTCTTCCATGATCCTATATTGAATGGATGCATGGACTTCTCCTTTTGTGGTAGTTGTTTATTTGTTTATCCAATTTAACATAGCAATGTCCACATGCATGAGGAAGAGAACTGAACCTGTACATGTCTCTAGTTTTCTGCGATAGCTAATTTTAGATTTTGAGTCTTCCTTAATCCTGTGGGTGCTCTAAGGGTAAGACCCTCATTGACAGTAGGAATGGGATATTAGTTTTGCATTTTTTTTCCTGCATTGTATTTCACCAATGCACAAATTGTGCTTTTTGGATGCTCAGTGTTTACATGCTTCTATTTTATCCAATTGCACTGAAGGTTATAAAACAAAAAGAGGTATGGGATTAATGGTTTATTAAATTGCTGTTGGTCTTTCTGGCTGGCTCCTTCAGTGTATGTTGACCAAGACAAGAAGAGGAATAGCTGTACAAAAATGCAGATATCCAGTACGTCAAATTACATCAGCATAAAATTGTTGTATTTTCGATTTTTTTTCTATAGAACTATGTAGTTGGAGGATATATGTGATGTAGTTCTAGAGGACAAGAAGAAGGGAAGCAACAAATCAAGCCACCAAACTGGTCCAAGAATGGACTAATAGGTGTAATTTTGAGTGTCCTGTGGGTTGTATGGGCCATTTGCTTTATATTTTTGGGTTTACTTATTTAATGGGCAATTTCTATAAGCCCAAATATTATGGATTTAAGTCCTATACAGGTTTAAATAGTTATTTTTTGTTTCTTAGTCATTACGAATATTAGGTTTCTATATTTTGAGTTTATATTTCCTTGCAAATTTTATTTAGTTTCTATTTTGTAATTCTATCCGTTAGCCAAGGAGAGTTTCTATTTTTGTAACAAGGCAATTTATAAATAAAGGAGGAGGCAGTTCCTAGCCTCCCACGATTTTAACAACAAACTTTGAGTGCTATGTGCATGTGTGTGAGTGTGAGAGACAACATACCTTGGTGAGATTCCAAGGTGGAGATTGGTGAGAGGCCATCTCCTAGTTTGTGAGAGACCAACAACCCTTTCTTTCTTTTTTCCCCCTTCCTCTTCTAACCATCAACTTCAGTCCAAATTTTGACAGAATAATACCCGTTACAGCATTCTCCTTCGATGGTGGTTTCAGCCTGATCCATTTGCTGGGTCCTGTGATAGTAATATAACGCCCTTTCCATCCATTGGATGTAAGACAGATTTTGAGATTTTATTCACCGTATCAATTGGTAATTTATACCAGAGTTCTGTCCCCATCAGATTAATCTGCTGTGAGATATAATACGTTATTTATTTCTGGTTTAACCCCAACCCTTCGTAATGTAGCTCTAGATAGGTGAAGGATCCTACTAGAGGCCAAACAGCAGGATCTAAAAGGGGCTGCTGGTTTGAATGGGCAGAATTAGGATTTTAGGTCAATTTCTAGGGTTTAGGGTAGGGTAATGAGAATATAATTTATATGATAAAACTAGGCTGGCTTTAGGAAATTTAATGAGCTAGGTTTGGTTAGATTTGAATGAGATTTTAAATTTCAGAAAATTTAGGGTAAGGGTTTCGGGTTTTGGAAATAGGAAAACAGCCAAAACTAGGGTTTTAGATGGGAATTTGGGGCAGGGCTTTGGATTGAGTGTAGGGGACAGTGGGAGGGATGTTCGAACTTCGAACCAAGTTTGGGCTGGTTTTGATGGTTAGATTAGGCTATGGAAATTTTAGGGTTTGTGGGGCTTTAATGGAGGTTAATGGGAGCTAGGGTTTTAATGGTATGAGGGAGCTGTGGTCTGAATTTGGTTGAATTCTGATAATTGATGAAGGTTGGATGAAGCTTAGATGACCAGGGGTTATGGGGATCAATGGGGATGAAGTAGGTTTAGGTTGGAGGATTAGAAACAGAATTGGGTCTCAAACTTATAGTAGAACCCACTGGCAGCAAGCTTGGACAGCAGAGAAGGATAGAACCACCTTCAATCTTAGGGAACCTCCCAGCTGTCACAGCATAAGGAGTCGTAGGAGATCCACCTACCCTTTCTTCCTTGATAGAACCACAAGGCTGACACTCACAAGGAGTAGCAGCAGAAGCAACAATGGCAGCAAACACGATTTTTTTAATTCATAAAAACTGCGGGGTAGCCTCGCACGATTTAATATTTATAATAAAAGGCTAATAGTCAAATCCTAATACAATCTAAACACTTCCCTCACTTAAATTGTGGAAGGGAATGACTACAATTAAAAACTAATAACTAAAAATAGTAAAAAGACCTAATTGTCCCTAACAACATAAAATAAAAGACAATTAAATCACTTAAATTGAACCAATTGGATACAACCAATTTGAACCGGTTCAATTAAAAAACATAAAAATAAACTAAGTATTGGACTAATCTCGTATGCAACCAATGTACCCCTAGTTTAGGCCCATTAAAGTGGCCTATTACATAGAAAACCCTTGGGATCAAATGCCCAACATATATATATTCCAACATTAGACTTATTTCTAAAGAAATAAGCCCATTTCAATGATGAATCTGCATCAACTGTCCTCAGCTTGAAAAAATTCGTCCTCGAATTTTGCAGTGATGAGGGGGGAACAACATATGAGTAGCAGCTTTAACCATTCCCAAACAAAACTCTGGTGGGGCAGGAACATTAGGAATATAGTCTTCAAGGCGTGGAGCTTTCTCTTCGAAGAACCATGGTGGCATAACAAACTCTATGTGCTCTACCTCTGAATCAGCACCTACTGTGAATGTCCTAACCATAGAGTCTTTAGTGTTAGCAACCTTCTCATCTAATAATTGAGACACAAGCTCCACCTCTTCAAGAACAACATATTGAATATCATTGATTTGCTATAGAATATTCTCAACCACCTCTTCATCTTCTTGGAGGTAAATGAGAGGCAGATGGGGTAAGGGGTGCCGTGGTAGAAGATGCATGACCAAGCTGAGTCATCATACGCTGGAGTTGGGTCACCAACTGTTCGGCAGACATAGAGGAGCTAGTAGAAGCCTCAGTAGTCTCGGTCAAGTAAGCCTGGGGACGAGTCGAACCAGATTTTCCTCCTTTCCAACCTCCTTTAGGACGACCATGGAGTTTCCAACAGGTCTCCTGAGTGTGACGAGGACAACCATAATAGTCGCATTTCACAGGTTCACGAGTAGCACCAGACTTGCTAACTGTACCAACAGTATCCACAGAAAAAGAGGGTTGTGGAGTAGTGACAAGGGCATACCGAGTGGAAACGGCAAGAGGCATCATAACAGAAAGACAATGATCCTCATGCTGAATCATATTGTAAGCCTCAAGTAGTTATGCAAAGTTGCCTCTGCTCAAGGTTTGAAGCCGAATCGGATCATATTCTGTGTTGAGACCATTAAGGAAATCATACACCTGTTCCATTTCACGTTCTTTAGAAAACGTGGCTGCATTAGTAGGCCTTGTCATGGCAACGGGGTGATAGAAGTCTAGTTGCTACCATAAAGTAGTGAGGGCAAAATAATATGCAGGCACTGAAAGTTCTTTCTATATGGTGTCATAAACTTGGCAACGAAGCTCATAGATATGAGCATAATTATTGATCTGCCCATAAGTGTGTTTAACAGCTTCCCATAATTCTTTTCGCAGAATTCAACAGAACAAAGCTCTGACTGATGGCTGGTTCCATAGAATTCAACAAGAAGGACATAATCAAGGCATCATTTGCTAACTAATTTTCCTCGGCAGAAGTCTCTGTAGGCATAGGGGTGTCACCAGTTATGTACCTTGACAAATGATTACCACGAATGGTAAGGAGACAAGCACGTGACCGCGCGAGATAATTAAGTCAATTCAACTTGATGGGTCTTGGCTGAAGAAAATGGTGTGGAGTGCCAAGGTGATTCAAGGGACCACTCCAAGTACCAAGGGAAGTAACAGATTCTTCCATCATAGCGCCAAGAAAAATAAGCACAACAAGTTGGACGGGAAATACCTCAAAAAAAGTCACAAATAAGATGATAGCAAGCATACATATCATAAAAAATTGCTAGGGAAGTAAGGAAGTTGGCACAAGGCAGCAAAAGGCTGGCGACACTTGCGCAGGTTGGCAGAATGGGTCGGCAGATCCTAAAGAGATCGACAGAGGGCCTAGAACAGGTGGCAGAAGTAGATGAGGCAAGGCGGTGGTCTAAAAAGGGCCGTAGAGATGTTGGCAGGCCTGGGCTGATCCAGGCGGAGGCACCGGCAGGGGTTGAAGAGGCACCAACAAGGGCTGGAGAAGCATCGGCAGGGGCTGGAGAGGCACCGATAGGGGTTGGAAGGCCTGGCGCAAGTAGGTAGGGCCGGCAGGCAGTGGTAGTGCGAGGCCGACGTGATCGGCGCAAAAAAGAAGCCATAAAGGAGGGCAAAAAGGGCCATGGGGGTTGCGGTGACGGCGGTGGTTGGTAGTGGCAAATTCTGAAAAATCGCTAAGAGGATTAAGCTTTGATACCAAGTTGAGAAAGACGAGAGAAAAGAATGATTCTGTCTTATTGAATAGACAGAGGCCACCGCTTTATTTATAATCATATATCATTACAAATCTGGAAATAAATCCTAACATAATCATATGTGCAACATGTGCATATTGAACCCAAACACTCTAATGTATCTGGGTTCGGGTCACGGGTCACTGGGTCATCCGTTAACATAAGATTTAGTAGGCATGAAACAAGCATTAAAGGCTACTAAATAAATGGTTGGAAGAGTAGAGGAAGAGTGAAGCCCAAGAGAACCTGCTGCCCAAATCCTTTTAGAGAAAGGATAAGATAGGAAAAGGTGTCATGGAGTTTCATTTTCCATGTTACATAGGCAAACAACGTTCATCAATATGTAGAAAAGTTTGGATTTTATTTTTGGTATTAAGACCACCTATAAAAACCTTCTACAAGAACAGACAGAATTTTAGGTTGTGTAGACACACCATTTTGTCGCCCCAAGTGGCCCTAGACGATGATGAGCTTGGAATCTACCCAAAGTATGGAAGTGGTTCCTTGTTATAGTTCGAAGTGTCCCCCTTGCCCCCAGGCAGTGTTCTCAACTCCCATGATGGTATAGGTGGTTAAAATGAACCCAAAATAATGTAGTCCTAGAATAGGAGATAATCCTATTAGGAGCCAGGTGAAATCAGATTCTGATCGAGTCTGCTGTTTGGGGCAGATTTGGGGCTCTTTAGGGCTAACCTAGGGTTTAGGCTAGGGTTATGGATGAAAGTAATATATGGTAATGATCAGCAGGTCTAGGGGGTTATTTTGATATAAAAATATTGGGATTTGGATCAGTTTAAAATTCCTGCAGAATTAGGGTTAGGGTTTCGGGTTTTAGAAATTGAGAAAAATTACCAAAACTAGGGTTTTGAGTGGGATCTAAGGGCTGGGACTAAGGTCGAGTTTTCTAAACAGTAAGGGAAAGGTTCGATCCAAATATGGAAGGGTTTTGGTGGTTAGAAGTACGGATTCTGGAATTTTAGGGTTTTTGAACTAGGGATGAGGGCAGCAGTCAGGATCGAGTGGAGGGGTTAATGTAGTGATGCTGTATCTGAAGTTTGAAGGGATTTGGGTGATAGGATATGGCTGGACAGAATTTAGAACACTAGGGTTTATGAAATTAAAATAGAAAATAAAGGGGGAATTGATTGGGAAGGAGAGTGAATAGAAAAAACAGAATTTAAAGTTCAAACTCAACACTGGAATCCACCGGCAGCAGCTTGAATGATGAAGGATGAAGCCACCTTCAGAGAGAGATCCTCCCAGCCGTCACGGCATAAGGAGTCGCAGGAATCCACCCACCCTTTCCACCTTGAAATCCACAAGGATGCATACTCAAAGGAGCAGAACAGCAGCAGCAGTCGGCCAGCAACAGAAAACAGTCTTTTAATTCAAATTTCAATGTGGGGAAGCCTTCCATGATTTACTATATTAATAAGATGGCTTTATGCCAAGTCCTAGTACAATTTAAAGTCTTTTCCTTCAAAAATCGTGGAAGGAAGAGATTTAATCTAACTTAACTAATTTAAAACAGTAAAAGACCTATTTAACCCTACTAACTTAAGTTAAATGATATCTAACTTAAAATTATTAATTTAAAAGAAGATTCCATATTAGCCAATAGGATATAAGGACCTATTAACCAATAGGAACACTTCACTTAAATTAGACCAATTGAACCAATTGGATGCAACCAATTCTAAACCGGTTCAATCTAAAAACAAGAAAATAAACTAAACCGGTTCATTCTAAAAACAAGAAAATAAACTAAGTATTGGGCTAATCCCGTATGCAACCTATATACCCCTAGTTTAGGCTCATTAAAGTGGCCTAATACATAAAAAAACCCTTGGGAACAAAGGCCCAACATGTATATAATCCAACCCTAGGCCTATTTCTAAAGAAATAAGCCCTATTTGGTGATCATTTTGCATCACAAAATGATTTTCAAAATAGTGGTCAACGGTTTTGACACACTTACGTAGAGTCGTAGACCCAGACTGACCCCATAGACTGAGACCTTAGCTGGAATAGGCTTAGAACCAGCTAAATTACGCCCTGGTGCTGCATATGGACCAGGTACATACTGTTCCGAAACAGCACTAATAAAAAGTCGACCTCGAACCAGGGAAACTAGCGGGAGATCGATTGCAGCAGGATTGATACAATGAAAAGAACAAATTAAACTGCAACTCTTTTTTTTTTATTGCTGAATTCTGTTACATATGAAGAAGAAAATAAAAAGGATAAGAAGAAGAAGAAAGGGATATAGAAGAGAAGGGGGGGATAGGGGAATGGGCTTCTCACTCTGAGTCTCTCACCCATAGCTATCCCAGTTGTTGAAACATGAAATTTCTCCCATAACCAATGGCAACAAGGCTTGAAAATTCTTTTTCTCCAAAATTGATCATTCCTTACAATAGGGGGCCTATTAATAGCTTAGGCAAGCTTACAAAATTGAAGGTAGAAAATAGGACCTTCCTAAAACCAAAATAGAAGGTAGTAAAATAGCAAATAATGAAAAATAGAAACTAGATGAAAATAGAAACTACTAAGGCTTTATAGATCCAGCCTTCTAAACAAGCAAGGAAACAAATATAGAAACAACCTGAAATTAGAAACTACATAATATAAACTGAAAATAGAACCTAAACTATGGTAGCATTAGGATAGAATCTTTCTCAACTTGATGGGCCCACAAAATCATCTAAAAAATATCTCCACTCAAGGAAAATATGGGCCGTGACATTTGTTTTCTTCATGCTTCACTCTGGGCTGGGGCTGCCTTAGGTGATGCTCCATCGAATCAACAAAAACTTCCCACATCCTTAGACCAGACTGCTTCTCACAGCAGTCGCATCCCACGCTCTTGCTGGACTGGTTTTGGGGCTTGTTTTGCGGTTACATATGGACTTGTGATCTACGTCAACTCTCCCCATCTTGAAAAAAAACTCACCCTCGAGTTTGGTAGAGTTGTCGAATCTAACTTGCATGATGAATCTTCAAGTAGAATGCAACAACCGTCAATCTTTAGCCGCCTCTCCTTAGCTCTAATACCAAATAATGTAAAAGTCGACCTGGAACCAGGGAAACCAGCTTGAGATCGATTGCAGCAGGATTGATTCAATGAAAAGAACAAATTAAACTGCAACTCTTTTGTTTTTTTATTGCTATTTTTCTGTTACATATGAAGAAGAAAATAAAAAGGGGTAAGAAGAAGGGGGGGGGGGTAGGGGAATACGCGTTTCACTCTGGGTCTCTCACCCACAGCTATCCCAGTTGTTGAAACATGGAATTTCTCCCCTAACCAATGGCAACAAGGCCTGGAAATTCTTTTCTCCAAAATCTTATCATTCCTTACAATAGGGGGCCTATTAATAGCTTAGGCAAGCTTACAAAATAGAAGGTAGAAAATAGAAACTTCCTAAAACCAAAATAGAAGATGGTAAGATAGCAACTAATGAAAAATAGAAACTACTAAGGCTTTATAGATCCAGCCTCTAAACAAGCAAGGAACAAATATAAAAACAACCTGAAATTAGAAACTACATAATATACTTTCTAAAGCTGAAAGTAGAACTTAAACTATGGCAGCATTAGGATAGAATCTTTCTCCGCTTGATGGGCCCACAAAATCATCTAAAAAACATCTCCAACCAAGAAAAATATGGGCTGTGACACTGTTCACGTAGACAGTGTTTTTGGTCTTTTATTTTTTTCATGCTTCACTCTGGGTTGGGGTTGTGATGCAGATTCATCACCAAATAGGGCTTGTTTCATTGGGAATAAGTCTAGGGTTGGGTTACATATATGTTGGGCCTATGATCCCATGGGTTTCTAATGTAATAGGCCACTTTTTTTGGATTAAAATATGGGTAAATAGGTTGTATACGGGATTAGCTCATATACTTAGCTTTTTATTTGGTGTTTTAAATTGAACCGGTTCAACCAATGATTCAATTTAAATGATTTTAGTAGTTTTCTTTTAAGTATTTAAATTGGGCTGCATTAGGACTCTATTTTGAGTCTATTTCAGTTTTCTAGTCAGTTTAAGTTAGCTAATAGATTAAGGATTGGGTTAGGCCTTTCCTTTTTAGTGTCGGAGTCTAATCTTGAGTCTTTTATATAAGGTTGTAAGGGGGCCAAGTATTGAATACCAATTTGATTAATGAAAAAGCTTTTGTTTGCTCCCATAGCTGCTCCTTTGCTCCTTGCGAGTGTGCATCTTTGTGGTTCTATCAAGGTGGAAAGGGATTGGTGGAATCTGATCGACTCCTTACGCTATGATGGTTGGGAGGATCCTCTACAGCTGGAAGGTGGTTCTATCCTTCTATCACAGAGCTGCTACTTCCATTGAAGACCCGCAACAAGTAAGAAATTCTACAACTATTCTTCTTCCTTCTAGAAGGTCACATACAAGGTGATTTTTGTGAGAATTTTGCCCAGCCAAATCTAACCATTAGAATCTGCTAAAAATTTGATCGAATCTTCCTCAAACCCTAACAGAGACTCAATTCAAATTTCAGTACCCATCTACCCAGCCGATTGTCTGAAATTACAGTTTTACTCCTCTCTCCTATTTTTACTAGGTAACCTCCATAACTCCAGATTTAACCATCTGATTTAGTTGTAACTTTCAGCATATATTCCCCTCCACCCTACCCACACTCAACCTAAAGCCCTTGCCCTAACTCCACCTATAAACCCTAGATTCCATCACTTCCCTATTTCCCAAAACCCTAACCCTAGTTGCTGCCCAATTACATCTAAACTACTTCTATTCATCCAAAACCAATAAAACCTAGTTCATTAGACTCCCCTAAACCTGCCTAGCTGTACCATATAATACTCATCCCCATTACCCTAACCCGAACCCTAGAATTTGACCTAAAACTCCTATTCTGTTCTATTGAAACTGCAGAACCAGTAACCTTGCTGGGCTGGTTTTGGGGCTTGTTCTTGCGGGTACATATGGACTTGTGATCTACATCACCCCTTACGCATTTTGGGGGATCCTGATACGATTTCGATATGTTTCCGACAAATTCCAATACGAAGTTTCATTATTTGCAAGTGTATTGGAGTATTTTGGGGCATAAGTTGCTGTGCTGCTATGTCAGTTTTGACTTGAAGCCCCTAAGCTGAGTCTAGGCCACTCGAATTATCTTCCTTTGTGAAAATTGTAGGCAGATGAGTCCTCTTTCTTCCAGTCTTCATTTCATATTTTTGTGATTTTTCTGTGATTTCTTATCGTTTTTCTACTGAGCACAACTCACTGCTGCCCTCTATGGGGGCAGCGGTGCTGTGCACAGTTATATTGCTTTGTCGAATGGGTTTTGCAAAGAACCCTTTTCACAATGTAGGCCACTCAAATGATCTTCCTTCACGAAAATTGTAGACAAGTGAGTCCTCTTTCTTCCAGTATTGATTTCATATTTTTGTATATTTTTTTTGTGATTTCTTCTCGTTTTTCTACTGCGCACGATTCGCTGCTGCCCTCCATGGGGCATTGGTGCTGTGCACAGTTATATTGCTTTGTCAAATGGGTTTTGCAAAGAACCCTTTCCACCATGTCTTCCTAAACCCTTCAGCTATCTTCTCTGATTTTACCGGATTTTATGTTGCTACTTCGGTATTTTTCATTTATTTTTTCTTCTTAGAGTAGGCTGTATTCACTGTTTTTTCTTAAACGAAATTTTCATCTTTATTTTAATCTCTTTTAGATGATTTCATCGCTTTTCTTCATCTTAGAGGTTTAGATCCCTCCCCCTTTCCTCTTTTCATGTTTTTCACCCTTTTTAGGCTAGTTTAGCACTAGGAGTATTTTCATAGTTTCCCATGCACAAATTTACCCTCATTTATTTTTTATTATTCTTGATGTCCTACATGCTGTCAATCATGTTTTGAATGCTTCTGTTTATGTCTACCATGCTCTAAATGCCTATATCTCCATGCTTTGTTATTTTGAATGGCAGTTCTGTAATTTCCAGCATGTTTACTATAGGATTTATATTCCTCTCAACCATGTATGCTTTAAATTCCAATATACTAACCACGCAGGGTAAAGTTGGATCAAGGTATGCCATCCATCCATCTTCTTTTGTGATTGTGTGTGACTTCCTAGCATTCTTAATTATATTAATTTAGGTTCAACCCAAATAACATCAACCTAAGGTAGAAGTCCGGTTTTTACTGGGTGGACCAGGGTGCCTAATACCTTCCTCGGACTGCAGCCTGACATGGACCCCAACCTTTGGATTGCACTAGTTCCGATTGGAGTCATTTTGTTTTATTTTCAGCATGGGTACTAGACCCTAATCTAGGTGGCGACTCCTTGTCATTTAGACTTTGAGATCAGGTTTCACCCCCGAAACCCGTAGTCCTCACAGGTGGTGATGCAGAGCATCCAACAGATCCAACCAACAACCCACCATTAAGAAGGCCTGATCACTACTTTGTCAAGAAGTATGCTAGGCTAAAGGCCCAGTCCAAGCCCACAACCCAGCAGCAGCCAAAGGCCTAGCCCAACTAAGAATTCATGTGCATAGGCCTAAGTCTGGCCAACAGTAGCAAGCCTAGCCTATGGCTAATCCTCTTGGGCCTAGGACCAGATCAGACCACCTTGGCTGGCCCTCTTTATTTTTGTCTTTTAGTTTCCCTAAAGTCATTGGTAGTAGATGACTAAAGTCATGTTTGTAACTTAAAGTCATTAGTAATAGGTTACTAAAGTCTTGGTTGTAACTTAAAGTCGTTGGTGGTAGGTTACTAAAGTCTTTGGTGGTAGGTTACTAAAGTCTTGGTTGTTTCCTAAAGTTATTGGTGGTAGGTTCCTAAAGTCATAGTCATTAATAGTAAGTTACTAAAGTCATGTTTGTAAGTCATTGGTGGTTGTAACTTATAGGCATTTATGCCTCTCTCCTCATACTATATAAAGAGACCATGGTTGCTCATGGAAGGATGAATTACAACCAACAAATCAATCTCCTTGTGAGTTCTTTACTTGATAGCAAGTGGCCTTGGGTGGATCTCCCTTTGTGGTCTAGGTGGGACTCCTACGGCTGTGACACTAGTGGGACTCTAGTTGTCTAACTTATCTTTTATTTATCATCCTTATCCTCAAGTATCCATCATCCATTACAGCAGATCATCTTCAAGTAAGTTATCAAGATATCTTATATTCTGTTCCTACACCCTTCTTCCATTCACACCCCTTTGCTGCCTTTAAACCTATACATAACCCTCTTTCTATAACCCTCTAGCCGTGCCTTTTCTTTACCTCCATCAAAACCAGCAGTCAACCATTCTAATCAACCTTAGCCTACTTAAACCCATTTCAGTTCAGACCCTATCCCCTTCCAGTTTTGATCTTGTCGTGCTAACCATTTCAGGGTTGCACCAAATTGGTATTAGAGCTGTGTCTGGTGAAGAGGATAACCCCCACTCTCTTGAAGAAATTTCTGCTACTATGAGGCAGATGTTTAACTCCATGCAAGAGATGTCAGCTCGTATATTAGCAATAGAGTAGCGACAACCCTCTACTTCTCACCCTCCAATCAATAACATGGAGGCTGGAAGTGAGCATCATCCACCGGTCGGATCGTTTGTAGCCAGCAGGGTTCCTTTAAGGACCAACATACATGCACCACCACCACTACCACCACCACATCAGCCACCAACCTTTGAGAATTACATGCGAACCTATTTTGAGCAAAATGCGGGCCAACATCCCCGAAGGGAAGACGATACTCACAAGGTCAAAATGGAGCTGAAAGAGTACAATGGAAAGCTCGATTCCCAGGTATTTCTTGATTGGTTAAATGCTATTGATGATTACTTCGATTGGTATGAGATGCCGGAGTTGAGAAAAATCAAACTCGTCAAGACCTAATTAATTGGTCCTGCTCGGGAATGGTGGAAAATGCATGAAAATAGAATGGCTGCCAAGGGTACTCCCATCACATCTTGGGAGGAAATGAAAGAAGATTTAAAAGATAACTATCTTCCCCCTTCTTTCATTGATCGACTTCATGATCAGTTTAATACCCTCCGTAAAGGAACCTTGTCTGTGGCTGAATACACGGAACAATTCGCTTCCTTACTTTCTCGAACTGGTATTGAGGCAAGTGATGCTCAACTCATGTCTAAATTCAAGCTTGGCTTGAAACTTGAGGTTCGTAGAGCAATGGGAACTACTAGTATCTATGATATTAGGGATTGTTATCAAAAAGCCTTGGATGCTGAGGATCTGTTAAAATTATCGTCCGAGTCTTTTAACACTTCCACTAGAGATGTTAAGAGGATTACTTTCAACCAATCAACCAACAATAGGCCCCCTTTTCACTCAAGTGCTGTCCCTAAAACTGTTGATAAGGGAAAGTCCCCTATGCAAGAGAGTGACAAAAGCCAAACTTGTTATCATTGCAACAAAACTGGCCATTTTGCTAAGTACTGTCCACAGAAAGTACGACGTGCTAATTTTGTTGTAGCTGAACTTGAGCCTGATGATGATGATGTTGAAATCAATGATGGTTTACCCCTTGATGAGGAGGATGAACAGGTTTTTGAAAACCAAGAAGAGGAGCTGGAATCTCATGATGTATATGTTGTACATCGAATCCTAGTGGCTGAAACACAAGGTGAGGACTGGCGTAGGCAATGCATATTCTATAATAGAATGGCCTGTGGACCCAAAGTAGCACAAGTTATTGTGGACAACGGTAGCTGTGTTAATGTTGTCTCACAAAGTTTTATTGCAAAGGTCAACCTCCAAGCCGAGAAACATCCTCACATGGTATCCCTCCTCAACGGGAACTTTATAGTGGTTAATCAAAGATGTTCGGTTCCCCTTAAGTTGGGTTCCTATGAAGAAGAAATATGGTGTGATGTCATTTCTATGAGTATGATCGATATTCTACTTGGTAGACCATGGATTTACGACAATGATGTAGCATTTGGCGGTAAAAAGAACCTTTGTTCTTTCATTTTCAATGGAAAGAAGATCATCTTCAATCCAATGAATCTGCAAAATTCAAAGCCACAGAACCAACCAGCCAGCAATACACCAGCTCAAAAGTTCAACAAGAAGCTGGAAAAAGGTACCTCCGGTGGCGTTAAACTTCGAGCTGTACCATGCTGGGAGTTTGTAAAAACAAGTGCTGAAACAGGCTTGTTGTGGCCTTGGTCACAAAGGCAAATATCCCCATCCCCAAAGTTACTTATCCCAAGCCTATCTAGGCTCTTTTGAATGATTTTGTAGATCTTATCATCTTATCCCAGAGGAACTTCCAGATGAGTTGGCCCCAATGAGGGACATTCAGCATGCTATCGACCTTGTGCCAGCGTCTATCTTCCCAAATCTGCCGTGTACCGTTTGAGTCTAACGGAGCATGCGGAGTTAAGGAGGCAAGTTGAAGAATTATTGAAGAAAGGTTTTCTCCAAGAAAGCATGAGTCCTTGTGTTGTACCAGCCGTTCTCACCCCAAAGAAAGATGGTTCGTGGCGAATGTGTATCGATAGCCGCGCTATCAACAAGATCACCGTGAAGTACAGATTTCCAATCCCTCGGCTCGATGACATGTTGGACATGCTTTCCAACTCCAATATCTTTTCAAAGATAGATCTAAGGAGCGGCCGAGCGGGTATCACCAAATCCGCATTCGGCCCGGAGATGAATGGAAAACGGCTTTCAGAACTAAAGAGGGACTCTATGAATGGAAAGTCATGCCTTTTGGACTTACCAATGCCCCTAATACTTTCATGAGGGTGATGACTCAGGTATTGTGCCCATTTATTGGTAATTTCTGGTTGTGTATTTTGACAACATCTTGATTTATAGCAAGGACACGACAGATCACTTGGAGCATGTACGCCATGTGATGCGAGTTCTCCGTTCGGCGAAGCTATATATCAACTTGAAGAAATGTTCTTTCATGCTGCCCAAGGTTCTTTTCCTTGGATTCATTGTCTCTTCCAAAGGCGTTGAAGCTGATCCAGAGAAGATTCAAAGCATCGTCGATTGGCCAATTCCAAAGACCATCATCGAAGTTCGGAGTTTCCATGGCTTGGCCTCTTTTTATCGACGCTTCATCAAAGGATTTAGCATCATCACGGCTCCTATAACAGAGTGTCTCAAAGGAAAAAGAAAATTTTAATGGACACTTGCTGCTACTAAAGCCCTCGCTCAAATTAAGAAGTGTATGATAGAGGCGCCTATCCTACAACTTCCCAACTTTGACATCATTTTTAAGGTGTCTACTGATGCTTCCCATGTTGGTATTGGTGGCGTTCTTATGCAAGTTGGACACCCAAGTGCATTCTATAGTGAGAAGCTCAATGATGCAAAACGGCGGTACTCCACTTATGACATGGAGTTGTATGCTGTGGTCCAAGTCTTGAAGCATTGGCGCCATTATTTGATTGGAAAAGAATTTATCTTATTTACCGCTCAAGCATTTGCATTCACAAAAGTTGGTTAGCCAAAAACATGCCAAATGGGTAGTCTATTTGCAAGAGTTTGTCTTTGCTTTAAAATACAAGGCAGGCAAGGAGAACGTGGTGGCCGATGCCCTCAGCCGGAAAATATTGGTGCTCAATACTTTTTCAGCCCATGCCATGAACATTGATCATGTAAAGACCGAGTATCCCACAGATAAGGATTTTTCCGAGGTCCATAACACCTTGCAGCAAGGTGGGACAGATTTCAAATACTCACTACACGATGGCTATTTGTTTATGGGCACTCGTTTATATATTCCTGCATCTTCCCTAAGGCAGCACCTTATTCGGGAACTACATGGAGGAGGGTTAGGTGGACACTTTGGGCATGATAAGACTCTCCTACAAGTTGCTGATCGTTACTATTGGCCTCACCTTCTCAAGGATGTTGAGCATGAGACCAAACAATGCCGTACGTGTCAACTGGCGAAAGGAACTAAGCAAAACATTGGTTTATACTCCCCGCTGCCCTTTCCACATTCGCCATGGGTTCACATAAGTATGGATTTTGTGCTTGGTCTTCCTCCTACTCGAGACAAGCATGATTCTATATTTGTGGTGGTTGATCATTTCTCCAAAATGGCCCATTTTATCCCATGCCGTAAGACATCTGATGCACGGCACATTGTTATACTCTTCTTCAAAGAAGTTGTTCGCCTTCATGGACTCCCTGAGTCTATTGTTTCGGATCGTGATGTCAAGTTCATGAGCTACTTCTGGAAAACTCTATGGCTGAAAACCAATACCCAGTTGAAGTTCTCTACGGCATTCCATCCTCAGACCGATGGGCAAACAGAAATCGTCAACCGGAGCTTAGGTAATCTCCTACGTTGTTTGGTAAGGGATTATGAGAAGACTTGGCCATCTATTCTTGACATAGCCGAGTTTGCCTATAATAGCTAGGTTAACCGCACCACGGGTCGCACCCCTTTTGAGATAGTGCTTAGAGTCCAACCCCGACGTCCAATAGACTTGGTCCCGCTCCCTCCTAATGCCTGGGTCAGCATTGAGGCGGATGAGTTTATTAGGCACATCACTGAGGTACATGTAGATGTGCATCGACGTATTGCCCTTAGCAATGATTCTTATGCTGCAAATGCTAATCGGCATCGGCGTTTAGTCACTTTTTCACCCGGTGACATGGTTATGTTTCGTATTCATGCTGAGAGGATTATGTCTGAAACCAACCACAAGTTGCACCCGCGAAAGATGGGTCCCTACAAAGTGCTCAAGCAAATTGGTCCTAATGCTTATCTTTTAGAGTTGCCACCCGACATGAACATTACCAATGTATTCAATGTGTCTGATCTCACTCTTTACACCGGTCATCATTCCGATGATGGCGATACTGAGCACTCCCTTTGTGTTCCCCAATTCAAGGCTGCCCCGAAGGATACCATTGAAGACGTGCTTGATGACCATTATGTTGCAACGCGTAATGGGGGGTATCACAAGTTTCTTGTCAATTGGAAAGGACACCTGAGATCTAATCTTACTTGGATCCATGCCGATGATTTCAAACGCCTTGATCCGGATCTCTATGAAGAGTACATGACTATCCAACATTCATCGGGGATGAATGATTTCAACATGAGGGGAGTTGATGCAGAGCATCCAGTTGATCCAACCAACAGCCCACCATCAAGAAGGCTTGATCACTACTTTGTTAAGAAGTATGCTAGGCTAAAGCCCCAGTCCAAGCCCACACAGCCCATCAGCAGCCAAAGGTCCAGCCCAACTAAGAATTCATGCGCGTAGGCCCAAGTCTGGCCAATAGTAGCAGGCCAAGCCCATGGCTAATCCTCTTGGGCCTAGGACCAGATCAGACCACCTTGGCTGGCCCTCTTTATTCTTGTCTTTTAGTTTCCCTAAAGTCATTGGTAGTAGGTGACTAAAGTCTTGGTTGTAACTTAAAGTCTTTGGTGGTAGGTTACTAAAGTCTTGGTTGTAACTTAAAGTCTTTGGTGGTAGGTTACTAAAGTCTTGGTTGTTTCCTAAAGTCATTGGTGGTAGGTTCCTAAAGTCATAGTCATTAATAGTAGGTTACTAAAGGTATGTTTGTAAGTCATTGGTGGTTGTAACTTATAGGCATTTATGCCTCTCTCCTCATACTATATAAAGAGACCATGGTTGCTCATGGAAGGATGAATTACAACCAACAAATCAATCTCCTTGTGAGTTCTTTACTTGATAGCAAGTGGCCTTGGGTGGATCTCCCTTTGTGGTCTAGGTGGGACTCCTACGGCTGGGACACTAGGGGGACTCTAGTTGTCTAACTTAACTTTTATTTATCATCCTTATCCTCAAGTATCCATCATCCATTACAGCAGATCATCTTCTAGTAAGTTATCAAGATATCTTATATTCTGTTCCTACACCCTTCTTCCATTCACACCCCTTTGCTGCCTTTAAACCCTATACATAACCCTCTTTCTATAACCCTCTAGCCGTGCCTTTTCTTTACCTCCATCAAAACCAGCAGTCAACCATCCTAATCAACCTTAGCCTAATTAAACCCATTTCAGTTCAGACCCTATCCCCTACCAGTTTTGATCTTGGCGTGCTAACCATCTCTGGTTTGCACCAGGTGGTGGGTAGGTAATTTCCAAATTGATTTCCATACAATTTTGTGTGGCTGATGAAGTTCATTATCATTTCAGAGGCTCATAAAGGAAGCAACTGCCTTCGTCAAGAGCAAACCAGATCTAGTGATGGGAGTGGAAACCTGGTCAGAGGAGGGAGTTTGAGAAAGTGGGATTTGGAGAATAAATTTGGCTACCGCTAAAGGAAAATAGTAGCTATTAAGGCATTATTCAAAGATCCGTTATTCATCAGTTCATTGACTATATTATAGGTCATATGTGGTGTAATGGATGATGGTACACCGAATGAATCGAGGTTCAAGAGCCAATGGTCATTCCAAATATTAATATTCGTCCCAGGTCCCACCACCTACTTGCAAACAAAGAATGTTTTGTAGTTCAGGGAGAATAGTTCTAATACTGTTCCATGTCCACGACCCTCTGGGTAGGGTATGGTCATGTGCTAGAAGATTCCGAGATGGGAATTACTTAGCTTTTGAAGTCTTGGCCCACAACTGGTTTGGTTTTGTGATAAGACGCCACCCTAGTTTTAAAAGAAGCTCTTTGTTATGTGTAAGGAAGGTTCGAAACCCCAGGCCACCAATACATTTTATGGGCATAGGTTCTTATGACCATAGGTTCTTATGACAGTCAGTATATTCTCTCCAAACCTCGCATTAATTGATTCTAATTGGGTGCAAAAAGATTTGGGAACTAGGAAACAATACATGAAAGGTAGGGATGGAGTTCAGAACCTAGTTAATAAGAACACTTCATCCTACTTGGCATAGGAGATTGTACTTCCAATCAGACAATCGATTCTTAACCCTAACTATCAGATGGTTGAGGCAATGTGTTTTCGAGCTTAAAGAGAAAGTTGGAGTACCAAAATACTTGGTATGTTGCTCCATTTCCGAACCCCCCAAGTGGTGATTTAATCGATCTCTTAATCGACTCAGAGGTATTGGAGCTAAAAAAGATACCACTCTTAGACTAATTGTTTTGTTTACCAGATAAATCCTCAGAAAGATGGAGGATAGTTAGGATGGTATTGACATCCTCAACTGTGTTCCTACAGAAAAGGTGGTGTCATTTGCTAAAAGGAGGTAAGTTCCAAAGTTGATCAAGCAATTTTGATGCCACAAAATGGATTCAACTCATGATAGACCCGAAGCGAATGTTAAAGACATTCCATTACCATGTTAAAGAGGTACAGACATAATGGGCATCCTTGCTAGATTCCTTGAGAATTGAGTTGGTTCGATTGATTCGAAACAACTCCCCACAACCTTAATCGAAAAGGAGCAGGTGAAGAGTTCACAAAACATCACACCAATGAGTATCAGAACCCAAGAATTCAAAAATGGCTCTGAAAAAATCCCATTGTAATCTGTCATAAGCCTTCGACATATCCAGCTTAAGAGCTAGATACCCAGTCTCACCTCTCCTCTTGTGTTTGAGGACATGGAATATTTCTTGGGCAATATTGATGTTGTCAGTAATTTGATGACCTTTACAAATGCTGATTGAAACGGGGAAAGGAATTGATTGAAACAAAAGTTTAAGTCTAGACTAACGGGTCTGGAATCTGTTACTGAATGGGCAGACTCTTTTGTTGGGATAAAAGTTAGAAGCATATGATTTATTCCGGAGGGTAGGGAAGTTGTACTGAAAAAGACTGGGTTATATGACCTTTGATAACATCTCAACATTGCTGGTAGAAGACAATTGGAAGTCCATCCAAACCTGGTGCTTTGAATGCACCAATACTAAAAACCACAGCTTTATTTTTTCTTCGACAGAGGGTATAGTGATTAGACCCTCATTATCGCTAGGTGAGATGATGGAGTGAAAGAGACTTTAACAAAATGATGGATCGAGAGGATTGGATGTGGTGAAGATACTTTGATAATATATTGCAAATAAATGATCAATCTGAGGATGGTTGTATACCTAAACTCCCTAAGAGTCCAAGAGAGAAGAAATTCTCCGCTTCCTAATATTGGAGTTTGCTAAGTAGTGGTAGAATTTAGTATTCTCATCTCCCTCACAAAGACAGATGCCTGGGCCTTTACATCCAGAAAATTTTCTCATCTTGGAGGAGAATGTTGATATGGGTTTCAATTTCTTGAATTTGAGAGGAAACTGTAATAGAAGGATCAAGGTTTTCAAGAAAGAAACTAAAGTCTGTGGAAAAGATTTTGTTTCAACGATTCCAAATGACCAAAAACATCTTTGTTCCACTGCTTGAGGAAAGCTGTCATATTGATTATTTTGACCTAAAGGTTTGCAGTTGTACATTGATCCGACTTAAGAGGAAAAAAATTCTTAAAATTGGGATGGTGGAGCCACGCTGACTGGAAATGAAATAGCTTTCGGTAAGAGACCTTTGGTGGATTGGTGTTCAAGAGAAGAGGATTATGGTCAGAACCAAATGATTGAAGAGTACACAAAGATGCATTGGGCCAAACAGAAAGCCAAATTGGAGAGGCTACGCAACGGTCAAAGTGTTCCATTATTGTGTTGGGGGGTTTCTGTTTGTTGCGTTAAGTGTACCAGGAGCCCGAGGGTTCAATTTCCTCCATATGAAACGAGGAAAAAACATTCATCAATCATTGAGCAGCAGGATGCTTTGGCCCTAGGGGTTTTCCTCCGAATTTCTCTGTAGCCTCTAAAATTTTGTTGAAATCACCAATAGAAGGGGATTGTAATGGTTTTGAGAAAATCAGATCACAAATTCCAAAATTCAGTCGGGATATTGGATTGCGGGGGGGCATATAGAGATTAAACACCATGAAAGGCCAACAAGGGGTCCTCCAGGGAGACAATCAGAAAACAGTTTCCTGAAGAAATTAGATTAAAGTTTATTGAAGTACGGCCTAGTAACCACAGACCACTACTATAGCCCAATCTCCTCGTTCCTTCAACAAATCCAATTGAAGGAAACCGGAATCCAGTGTTGATTCACCCCCCCCCCAAAAAAAATCTGGATTATTCTGAGCAATGTTCTCTTTGAGGGCTCTTCTGTATCTCTTAGAGTTAGAGGCAAGGATTTAGGATCGGTATCAGATACCGTATCAGAGGGGTAATTTTAAGAGACATCACAAAAAATACGCTAAAGATATGCATGGAAATAGTCGAGAAATGTATAGATGTGCTTATGATACATATAAAATACAGTTTTGAAGCATAATACTTCTTTTTATGAAATATGTAAATATATACAGTTTGATGCAAGGATTGAGTCATTTTTACATAATCTAGTGATGCATTAAAAGAATTTAAAAAAAAAAAATCTGCAACTTTACCATTTTTTTCGTCCAAATCTGTTTCAATCTGTGATCGAACACTGAGTCCCTAAAACTTGTTGAAATGATGAAGATTAGAGTCATGTTTTATGTTAGATGATTTCCTCCATCTAATATCCAAGAGAAAAATAAGTTTGCAAGGCCTTCAATTGCTCTCAGTTTTGTATGTCACGGTTTCTGTTTGCAGATTTAAAGGAGGCGTATCTTACCTGTATTGGACCGTATTGGCTGATACATTTTTTTTGGGAAAATAAGTAGCGTATTGGTAAGTATTGTATCAATACCCACCGATACCGATACGTATCGGTCAATACGATATCTACCGATACTTAAAACCCAGGGTAGAGGACCACAAAGGTCACAACCCCGTAGCCTTTTTTTATGGACCACCTACGAGCTTATTTTGAAAATAGTAGTGGTGTACTTAATCAGTGTTTTGAAGACACTCAAGGTGAAGCTAGATTTGAAAGAATACAGTGGAAATTTCGACCCACAATTGTTTTGCCGATTGGTTAACCTCGTTGGATGATTAATTTGATTGGAATGACTTGACTGAGCTGAGGAAGTTGAAGCTAGCTCAAGCCAAGTTGATCTAACCAGCAAAGGAGTGGTGGAATACTCAAGATGGAGGTTACAAGTACATGTACAACACTTGCCACTTCAAACGAGATGCAAGAAGAGTTGAAGAACAAGTACCTCTCTTAGACTTTCCAAGCACGATTGCATGACCAGCTAGATTTTCCATGGTAAGGTAAGGGTGTTAATTGGTTCGGTTCCTAAATGGTTCCAGTCCTGAGGGTTTAAGACCAAAACGACCCATTTAATTTTTGGTTTCAAACTTGAGATCTACAATCATTTATCAAGGGTGGGATGGTTATGGTTCATAATCGGTTCAAGCATTTCAAAAAATTTTACTTAAGTATACAATGACCAAATATCCATTCCTAGTATACAAATAATTAAATATTCATTTTTAAGCATACAAATAACCAATATCCATCAACAAGCATACAATAAAAATATGAACCAAGATACTTAAAAGGAAATCCCGAAATCCAAATGACTAACACCGAATCAACATCCCAGTTTCTCCTTTTTGTTGTGACAAACCCTAACTCGTGATGCGGTCTTCCCTTCCCCGGTTCCTCCTCATAACCCAACTAAAAGTAATACATTATATATGATTATAGGCCAGTTTTAAACGGATCATGGTGGTTCCGATCCTAGCCGGTTTGAAACTGGTCTTTTAGTTCTAAAAGACCCGCTCTGTTTATTAATCTGTTGGGAAATTTAGATATAAAACCGGACTTATAACTTAATAGGTGGGTCACAGTTTTTTAGGTATTGGGATTGGACCGAGATTGATATTGGTATTGGCCAGTATCAGTATCGGTTCATTTTTTTGGGTGAATTGCAAAATTCATTACCAAAGAGAAGAAGAAAACAATAGCCCTAGAAAAAGGGGAAGAAAAAAGAATAAAAGACAACAAAAAACCCCAGCTTCAAACAGAGGAGGCAAAGGCTCGAAGAGAGATAGAAGAGATACCCCAGTAAGCAACAATGATCCTATTCCTTGGGGTATCGGTACAAATAGATGGGGCAGCCAAAGAGAGCTTGGCTTTAATTTCAAAAGAAATGGAATCACAAATCTGGGCCAAAGTCCTGGAGTTGGAAGTCCATTTCTTGATATTACGCTCCATTCAAATATGATTGATAGCCGCACAAAAAGCCAACTTGCCAACTGAGTCGCAAAGAGTAGAACCGGCAAAGGTCATATGAACCCAAATCCATTCTCTGTTGAAAGAGAGAATTCTCCTACTTCTAGGCCAGCATTTTGAGAGGATGATTTTCCAGATGGAAGCAGAGAGAGGGCAAACAAAAAAGAGATGGTCAATATCTTCCATGGCATTCCAGCAAAGACCACACAAAGGGGAGAAAGCAATTTAGAGATGACGGAGAAAGGACTGCGTTGGAAGGCGGTTAGAGAGAGCTCTCCAGGCAGTGAAGCAGTGCCTAGGGATGTGATGCTTGAACCAAAGCAAGTTCCTCCAAGGAGCTAAAGGGCCTCTAGAGCGGATAAAATCCCAAGCAGCCTTAGATGAAAATGAACTAGAAAAGCTTGGAGCCTAGATAACGGAATCTTCTCTCCCCAAGGGTCTTCTAGCGATAGAAGGCAAAACACTCCAAATGTTGGTGAGCGTAGGAGTGAGGGAGGTTGGAGGAGACCAACCTGCAGGATCTAAAATGTCAGACACCAAAGCTTGCCTTGGAAGCCCAGAGCTATAAATAGTTCTAGAGCTAACAAGCTAAGCAAGGATTCCCATAAGATGCCAATTGTCCAGCCATAGAGGAGTAGACGAACCATCACCAATACAAGAACAAATAGCTCTAATGACATAAGGGCGAGTAGCAATAATATTGCGCCAAACCCAGGAGGCATCAGAAGAGATAGGAACAGACCAAATAGAATCCGAGCGAAGCAACCCCGAGTAAATCCAATCAACCCAGATACTTCTGTTTTTGGAGGCAATCTTCCAGATTAGCTTAATAATTCCAGCCAAGTTCACCTCTTTGATTCTCCTAATCCCCAGGCCTCCTTCTTTCAAAGGAAGATAGATTGAAGCCTAACTGATTGGGAGAAGAAATCTGGAAGAGTCAGAGCCTGTCCAAAGAAAAGAGGACATGAGGGCCTCCATGGACTTGATTGTAGAACGAGGGAGACCATAAATGCCAGACCAATATATATAAGATGACTGTAAGACAGATTTGATGAGAGTCAGTCGCCCTGCATAGGAGAGGAGCTTGGCTTCAAGAGTTGAAGCCGTTTTCTGATAAGATCTAGCATAGGAGTGCAGTGATGAGCTGAAAGCCTAGCCGGAATCAGAGGCAAGCCCAGGTACTTGATAGGAAGATGGCCGATAGAGAACCCAAAAATATGAATCAAAGCCCCTTTTTCCGCTTCATATACCCTAGCAAGAAAAAGAAGAGGCTTTGTTGGGTTGATATGAAGCCCCGAAAGATCTTGAAAGAGCTGCAGACAGAACATAATAGATTTAAAGGAGCTAATTGAGGCCTTGGAGAATATCATGAGATCATTAGCGAACACCAGATGGGAGAGAGCTTGAGAGCTTTGCACTTGGGAATAGGAGAGATGAGCTGCTGGTCAGTACCTATTTGGATGAGCCTAGATAAAATCTCCATAGCCAAAGTGAAAATGTAGGGAGAGAGCGGACACCCTTGCCGAATACCCACTGACGAGGCAAAATAACCAGCTGGGCTACCATTGACTAGAATAGAGAACCTGGGAGAGGAAATGCACTGGTGAATCCAATGAATGAAGACAGGAAGGAAACCCATCTTAGTCATCACCTTGACTATAAAGTCCCATCTCAGAGAATCAAAAGCCTTGTGAATATCAATCTTCATGAGAGCAGCAGGGGAGTGATTTTTCCTTTCAAAGCCTTAAACAATCTCACTGCAAAGGAGAATATTGTCCGAAATATTTCTACCCAGAATGAAAGCAGATTGGTTCTCACTAACAAGAATGTCCACAATAACCTTGAGTCTGAAGGCAAGGATCTTGGTAATGAATTTGTATAAAAGATTGCAGAGCGCAATAGGCCTAAAATCCGCCATCACTGAAATACCTTCCTTCTTTGGAATGAGACAAATAAAAGTATGGTTGATCCCTTTAATCTGACTGGGATTAAGGAAGAAACTCCTGATAACTTTTATAGGATCCTCCTTGAAAATATCCTAGGAAGCTAAGAAGAAGCCCATACTGAAACCATCAGGACCAGGAGCCCCATTCACCTTGAGAGACCGAATAGCAGCAACAATTTCATCTTCATTTGGGTTAGACTGGAGAGAAGAAATGAGCTTACTGGGGATAACTTTATTGAGCAAGTCGTTTGGGATGGGACCCGAATCAGCCATAGGACCATTGAAAAGATATTTGAAATAGTTCACAGCTATATCTTTAATATCCTTAACTTTGGTGACAGGAGAACCATCAGGGGCCATGAGCTGCAAAATGGAATTAATATTTGACCTCAATTTTAAAGAACGATGAAAAAAGGTAGTGTTGGAATCACCCAATTCCAGCCACTTGATCCTCGATTTCTGCTTAAGAAAACTCTCCTCTTGACAAAGCAAAAAAGACAGCTCTAAAGAAACCACTTTCTAATCTTCGGCAAGAGACTCATTGAGGTTATCAGACTGGAGCTGCAACTGAATAGAGGCAAGCTTCTCCTTGCAATCTAATACATTCTGAGAAATATTCCCAAAGATGTTATAATTCCACACTTTGAGAGCAGCCTTCACATTACGGAGCTTCCTGGCAAAAGCAATAAGGGGGGAAGAGAAGGCTTACATAAGCAAATTCCAAGCTTCCATGACTGTAGTTAGGAAAGAAGGATGAGATGCCCACATATCAAAATATTTGAAGGGTTTGGGGCCAAACGATGTTAGAGGCTGAATGTATAAGGATATGGGGCAGTGGTCAGAGATACCTGGGGGATCAAAAACTGCATGAGAGGCTGGGAATGAAGAGAGCCAGCTTCATTAACAATAACACGATCAAGCTTGCAAGCAATGCGAGCACTACCTGACCTTTTGTTGTTACAAGAGAAAGCTGGGCCAGTCCAACGAAGATCATTCACTCCAATATCCTCAAGACAATCATTAAAGGAGTTGACAGAATCCATATCCAGATGATCACCACCTGCTTTTCATGGCCAAATCTGATAATATTAAAGTCACCTCCCAAACCCCAAGGGAGCGAGCCACACTGATCAGCAATAGAGCTCAAGTCAGTCCATAGAGAGAGCCTCTCGGTAGGGACATTGGATCCATAAATAACAGTGAAGTAGAAACAAAATTGGCCAGGGCAATCAGCAAAACAGAGACGCATGAATTGGGCAGAGGAGCTGAGGAGAGAAATATTGATTTTGGAGGGATCCCAAAGGACCCAAATTCTGCCGTTAGGATGATGGGAGTAGTTAGCCAAAAGAGACCAACCAAGGGCAATAGAATTCAAAATTCTAGAGGCATTAGACTCTTTGATACGAGTCTCTAAGAGGCAACAAAAATTGGAACGAAGAAGTCGAATCTGGGATCGAACTGCAGCGTGCATTGAAGGGGAATTGAGACCCCGAGTGTTCTAAAGGACACCAAGATTCATTTAGACAAAGGGAGGGAGGTGGCAGCAAAGACCCATGGAGCCTGGTGGTGAAAGCATGAGATTGGGAAGAGCTACGGTGCCTTCAGAGATAAGAGAGAGAGGGGGAGGAGCACCTTGGAGGGAGTTTTGGATGTTTTGAAACCAGAGGGCCAGCCGAGGATTGGCGGTTGGGTTAAGAAGAAGAAACAGGACCCGAATAAGCAAGGGGTATCGGGTAAGGGGAATAGACCCGAGATCCTAAAGTGATCGATCCAGGGTCTAGAATTAGCTCACGTGAAGGGGTAGAAGGAGAGAGAGTTGAAGAGAGAGTGGGGGCCACAAGGGCATAGGTGGAAGGAAGAGAGGGAGCCAGATTGGGAAAAGGGGGGTCCACTGGGGTAGGGCCCACGGAGAGAGAAGAGTTAAAGCGTGAAAGATTTTGGAGAGGGGAACCAGTTCGCAGGAGGGAATACTAGACGGATGAAACGACAGGCAACCTCGGAGGAGGCCAGACAATCTCCTATGATATTCGCTGACGATCGAAGCTCAACAGGTCTTGTGTCAAGGGAACTAGAGGGAGAAGCCATTTTGGAGCGATAGCGTCTTGGAGTAGGAGCAGGTAGAACCTTGGTACCAACAACAGGGTCTGTCACTTTGTCAGAAGCCAGGGCTGAGAACTTGTTCCGGCCAACGGGTAAAGACGGAGGGTCCAAGGAGTGTTTCGTTGAGGTAGCTAGAACTCCGACATCTCTCCGATGGTGGTTTCCCTGATTGCGCCTGCGCCTGAGTCTCGACCTACCACGATCTGGAGAACATCAGAAGAGGCTGCAGAGGAGTTGAGAGCAGCTAGAATAGAAGCATTTGTTCCTTGAATGGCGGAATCAACGGCGGGGTTTGCCAAGTTGGGACTAGTATCAGTAGCAGCTATAGGGCGGCAAAGGCTGGACTCATGGCCAAACGTCTTGCACACAAGGCAGTAGGTAGGTTTCCAATCGTAATGGACCTGCTCGAAGGAGTAATCTTGGCCTTCTTTAACGGTGATGAAAGCAAGCAGAGGATCAGTTGCTGAGACCCTCGACGCATATATGAGCGAAAGCCAGACGATTTTTCTTTATCGTTCTAACATCTGAGAAAAGTGGCTTACCCACAACAGATCCCACAGAGCTCAAACCATCTGTACACCGATAATGGAGAGGAAGGCCCGGTAGCGAAATCCACAACGGGATCGAGGTTGGATCGACTTTCCTGAGCTAGAGCTGACGATGCCATTGCCAGAGAAAAATGGGTTTCTTCCCAACTTGCCATGGACCTCCTTCAAGGACACGATTCTTGTCTAGGTCCTCAGAGAACTTTAAAATGAAGAAACCATTGTCTAGAGGAAAATTTTCAAAATTCCCTCTAACTCTCCATTGCTTAGAGAGGGAAAGCTTGACGATAGGAAAGGGGGGGGAGGCGAGAACCAAGGAAATGCCCAACCAAGCAATTCTCCCAAAATTTAGTAGCTTCAGATTCCAAAAAACCAGCAGGGCGAAGGGCCACTTTTTCAGATTCAACGATGGAGGGAGTAAACCTTTTGGATACTCAACTTATGTCTGATTTCAACGATTGCATTGAAGACCGGGGCCTTAATGATCTCAGGTGGACAGGTCTACCCTTCTCCTGGAATAACAAAAGGGCTGGATCTTCTAGAATTGACTGTAAATTGGATCGAGTGTTAGTGAATGAAACCTGGCTGTCCTCTTTCCCTTCCTCCTTTGCCAACTTTGAAACTCCTGATATTTCTGACCACAGCCCCATAACCTTATCCATTCAACCCTATAACTCCTTTGGTCCTAAACCTTTTAAATATTTTGACATGTGGGCCTCCCACCCCTCTTTGCTGTCCACTGTGAAGGATGCTTGGGACAAGCCTGTCCAAGCTTTTTCCTCCCCCCTCCTAGCTTTGGCTAGGAAGCTCAGGAATGTGAAATCAGCCCTCAAAATTTGGAATAACAGCACCTTTGGAAATGCCTCCCACAATGTGCAGGACTGTAAGGACAAGCTTGCTAACATCCAGCTGCAACTTCAAAGAGACAATCTCAATACCCTGCTGGCTGCCGAGGAAAAAGCTGTTGCCCTTGATCTAGCAAACCTCCTCAATCAAGAAGAAAATTTCCTGAAACAAAAGTCCAGGATAAAGTGGCTTGACTTGGGAGACTCTAACTCAGCCTACTTTCATCGCTCCTTGAAGGCCAGAACCAACTACAACTCCATTCTTCAGTTGGATGCTCCTGATGGCTCTCTAGTTACAAATGTGAAAGACATCAAAGATATGGCAGTGAACTACTTCATGAACTTATTTTCAAGTCCTTTGGATGAGGCTGACCAAATCCCTGAAAATGTGCTCAACAAGTTTATTCCTGATGACCTCATTCAGTCTTTTCGTGTGATCCCCAATGAGGACGAAATCATGGCTGCTATTCATTCCATAAAGCTGAATCGGGCACCTGGGCCGGATGGTTTCAGCATGGGGTTCTTCCTCGCAGCTTGGGATATCATAAATGATGACCTCATCAAAGCGATTAGAAGCTTCTTCTTCAACCCCAGCCAGATCTCTGAGGTGAATCACACTTTTCTCTGCCTCATTCCGAAGAAGGAGGGAGCCTACGTGATGACAGATTTCAGGCCCATAGCCCTTTGCAATCTAATATACAAATTCATAGCTAAGATACTAGCTTTCAGGCTCAAGACTGTGGTAGATCTCCTTGTCAGTCAGAATCAGTCCGCTTTCATACCGGGCCGAAGTATTTCTGACAATATTCTCCTTTGTAATGAGATTGTCCGAGGCTTTGAAAGGAAAAATCACTCTCCTGCTGCTCTTATGAAAATTGACATTCATAAAGCTTTTGATTCCCTGAGATGGGATTTTATTGCAAAAGTCTTTATCAAGATGAGGTTCCCTATAGTCTTCATACATTGGATCCACTGCTGCATTTCAACCCCGAGGTTCTCTGTGCTAGTTAATGGTAGCCCAGCTGGCTACTTTGCCTCTACTGTTGGTGTGCGTCAAGGCTGCCCCCTATCTCCTTACCTCTTCACTTTAGCTTTGGAAGTTCTATCCAGGGAAATCCAATTATGCACTGATCAGCAGCTTATCTCCCCTATCCCCAAGTGCAAAGCTCTTAGGCTTACACACCTGGCGTTTGCTGATGATCTCATGATCTTCTCCAAGGCTTCCATAAACTCTTTTGAGTCTATCATGTACTGTCTGCAGCACTTTCAAGCCTTATCGGGGCTCCAAATTAACCCCCTTAAATCTCTCCTCTTCCTTGCCGGTGTGCCTGATGAGTTAAAAGGTACTTTGAAGAATTTTTGTGGCTTCAATATTGGTCAGCTTCCTGTGAGATATCTCGGCCTTCCTTTGATCCCAGCAAGATTATCAGCTCACCACTGCACTCCTATGCTAGATCTTATCAGGAAATGGCTTCAACTTTGGAAAGACAAACTTCTCTATTATGCAGGTCGTCTGGTGCTTGTCAAGTCTGTGCTCCTAGCCTCCTACATTTACTGGTCAGGTATCTACGGGCTGCCTAGTACAATCATCAAGTCTATGGAATCTCTCATGTCTTCTTTCCTTTAGAAAGGCTCCGATGCTACTAGATTCCTTCGGCCCCTTAGTTGGGACTCCGTGTGTCGTCCTTTTGCGGAAGGAGGTTTGGGTATCAGAAGGACAAAGGATGTGAACTCAGCTGGTATTATCAAACTGTTGTGGAAGGTTGTGTCTAAGGCTAAAAGTATTTGGGTGGACTGGATATATTCGGGCCCTCTTCGTTCGGACTCTATTTGGACTGCCTGTTTACCTCCGGATGCTTCTTGGACCTGGCGCAAAATTATGGATACCCGTTCCTTGGTTCTTCACTCTATTCAATCTCACATTGGCAATGGAAACTCCACTTTGTTCTGGTTAGATCACTGGCATCCTTTGGGAGTCCTGGCCCACCAGCTCAGCCCTAGACTTATATACGGTTCTGGGCTTCCTAGACTTACTTTGGTGGCTGATATCCTTAATGCTGATGGTTGGGACCTGCCCGATCCCCCTTCTCCAGCTTTATCCCCTATCTGGAACCTGCTGCCTACTATTTCTAGAAGACCCTACACAAGGGAGGATTGTGTCTCTTGGCTGCCTAGCTCTTTGGGGAAGTTCAACACCAAATCAGCTTGGGATCTCGTTAGAACTCGCTTCCCGCTTGTTCCTTGGAGGAAACTAGTTTGGTTCAAGCATTACATTCCTAGACACAGCTTCACAGTCTGGCGAGTCTTCTCCAACTGCCTCCCTACCCAAGCCTTCCTCAGACACCAGCACATGTTGATCTCTCCCAATTGTGGTCTATGTTGGAATGGGACTGAAGACATAAATCATCTCTTTTTTGATTGCCCCTTCTCTGGCTCCATCTGGAAAGGGATTCTCTCCAAATGTTGCCCAAGAAACAGGAGGATTCTTCCTTTTGATCGCGAATGGATTTGGGTTGACATGACCTTTGGGGGCTCTACTCTTTGTGATGCGATAGGGAAGATGGCTTTCTCGGCTACCATCAACCACATTTGGATGGAACGCAATCTTCAGAAATGGACCACCAAATCTAGATCAGCTTACCAGATTTGGGAGTCCATTTCTTTTGAAATCAGTTCTAAGCTTAGTTTGGTTGCTCCATCTCCCTGTATTGACACCCCAAGGAACAGACGAATTGTTGTATCCTAGGGTCTATCTTCTATCTCCCTTGTCCCAGTAGGCTCCCTTGTTTGAGCCCCTGCTCCTAGTTCTTGTTCTATTCCCTCCTATTTGAGGGCTTTTCCCTTTTAGCAATGAAATTTTTATTCACCCAAAAAAAAAAAAAAAAAAAAGTGAAGAGGAAGACCTTCAATAGAAGGAATGGAGTTAGAGCCAAGCATGGAGCTCCACAGAGGAGTTTCAACTAGAGATGAAGGATGACTGAACAAGGGAGAGTCAGCTAGAGAAGAGGCAGAAGCACGAGGAGTGGTAGACATCCCACCAGTAAAGGCGGAGGAAGGAGAAGAATAGAGGATAGAGCTTCAAATCAGCCTAGATGGCCGGAAATCAGGTAGCGGAACAAAGCTCAGGTAGAAGCTTCATCCTATAAAGTGTTTTCTCCTGTAGTTAACTTAATATTTTAAGAAACAAAAAATTTGCAGAGGGAACAAATGATGCCATTGAAATTCAGTATCGGTTCGTACTGTCCATATCGAATGGTTTTGCCATCAAAGATACCGATATTTTCTGTATTTTAACAATTTTACCCTCCGTCCATAGCTTACCACCGATCCAGTATTGGCCAGGTATCGGTATTGGTGGCCGTTGCTAGATCGGTTTCGGTGTCGGCCAATTCATACCGATACCTATAACCCCCTGGTGGGTCCATAGTTGTCATGGCGTCGCCATGGCGTCCTGGCGTTGGGAGAGGTGGCATATCGAGCTACGCCATGGTGGATGTAAATATATCGTTCGATATGGCTTCCATGGCGTCGCCATGGACGCCATACCACGATATGTTGGCATATCGGTCGATATTTGTACATATAAAAGTTAGATTAAAATTTTTTATTTTTAACCATTTAATAGCTTAGATGCTTTGCTCCAAATCACACACACTAAAGAAAGACTATTGCTATCAAGCTTTAGTAAACAGGTTAGCCTATCATTTGATTTTTACTATTGCTTTCAATTATTTGATAGGTTAATCTATATTTTCAAATTTTCATACTTTCATATACACTAATGGATATTAGTTACACTTTCATGAATTAAACCATAGTGGCATAGTATATTAGTAGTAGTGTAGTACACTTTCATGTTGATTTTTGATGTTATAGGACATATATTATAGCATACTAAATGACATTAAAAATAAAGAAAATAAAAAATTAAACATGGTCGACATGCTGCCATGGCGGGCGACATGTCGATATATCGACATGACACCCTTCCACCGGCTTGGATCGCCATGACGTCATGACAACTATGGGTGGGTCTGACAATTACCCCAACCCAAATCTCTCTCCAAACCAGAAACCCAAAACCCCCAACTTAATTTGTTATTCTATCTAGTCTTTTTTAGAATTACCCCTCTATTTTACTTTTATTCTTGTTTATTCTTTTTCACACTTTACTTGTAAGTTTACCCTACATCCATACGGTACATCTCTATTGTGTTTCCTATTAGGAAGTTCTACCTATTTACTGTTTTGCCATTATCGTTTGCATGTTCTCTTGTTTATCTTAATCATGGTAACCAATAGTGAAATTTTCCAACAGCTCAATTCCTATAAGGGTGAAACCGATGCAAAAATTGATACTCTTGCAGCTGCTGTTAGTTCCATTTAGACAATGATGGAATCTATGCAAGCTTCTATTGACTTACTGGTGGCTTTAGATAAAGGAAAGAGTCCCATGCTATCTTGGGATTCTAACCAACTTCGTCCCACGAGACCTGTCTCATGATACTCCACCACCACATCATAGACCACCATTGCTACCACCAACACCACCTTATAGAGTTGGTCAATATGATGATTATGGAGCTAAAAGAGGAGCAAAGCTGGACTCCACGATTTTTATGGGGATAATAATCTAGTATAGTACCTTGATTCAATTCATAGTTTGGAGATGAAAATCTTATTTGCAAAGGCTAAACTAAAAGGCATAACTTGTGTCTGGTGGATCAAGCAACAATAATAGAATCGAACCCGAGACATTGGGTTAGTCACTACTTAGGCTAAGATGGGTGAAGCCATGAACTGGAAATTCTTGCCTACAGAGTACCGACTATAAAGCAGCGCATGCACCTCAGATTTGCACAGTTGGAATAGGAAAACCTAACAGTTGAGGAATTTGTTGTTAGATTCTATTATTAAGCTACTCAATCTGATTTTGAGTGGGATGAAGAAGTATTGGTGGCACAGTTCCGTAATGGTTTATACCCTTCGGTTAGTGCTACACTCGCATCCAGTCGACTGCCTACAATGGAAGATGTTGTATAGGTTGCATATCAAATAGAAGAAAGTTTGAAGCGACCTAACAATTAAAGGAATTTTCCAGACACTTTTCGTAGGGGTAATAGTTACAGTCAGCAACAGTCTTCCCCGAAGGAAAAGTCATTCAACAACCACAGGTTACTGGTTCATCTATGGCATCTTCATGGTCTAACCGGTCATATTCTCCACCTTGTCATGATTTTGACATGGTATCTTCATGCCCTAGCCGACCATATTCTCCACCTAGACGTGGTTCCGATAGACCTCTTGTGATGCCAAAGGCTGCCTATCAGTGTTATACATGCAAAGGATATGGACATTTAAGTGCTCAGTGTCCCAATCACTTGGTAGCATATGTTCTGATAAATTCTCTTTTATACCTTTTGTTGTTGAAGAATACCTCAGTTTTGAGACAGTTGATATAGTGGTAGAGTGTAGGGGTGCAAGTTTGACCACATCGGCCTGAACTCACCCTAGCCCGTCCTGACCTCGAACAGGGTTTAGGCTGAGATATTTGGCCCTGAGGCCGGGTCAGGGCTGGAAATTTCTGGCCTTGAGTCAGGGTCGGGTCTGGCCAAGGTTGAGGCCTCAGGCTAAGCCTGGCCCGATCCTACCCGACCTTATTAAGTTATACTATAAAATATTAATTGATATAATATGTATATTATAAACTTTAAACGTCACCCCCATTTTGTTATTTAATATACTATATTTGAAGATAATAAGTGATATAATACATTTTATTATAATGTTATTTTACGTAAAATTGATAATTTTCTCCCCGGCCCATTCCAGCCCATACATTTCCTTCCCCCTCCCCATGATCAGGGCCAATCAGGGTCAGCCCGGCCCTGAGGGCGGGTCAGGGTTGGATTTTTTAGACGCTGAGTTAGGGTCGGGTCGGGTCATGCCTAGGCCCAGCTAAGGGGACTTAGGATTAGGCTAGGGTTATATAAAGCCCCGCCCAACCCGACCCTATTGTAGCCCTAGCAGAGCGTGAATCAAGTGAAGTCAACGGCAATGACAGTGATGTGGAATGATATTGTCATGTTCTTCATCCTGTATTGACCACTCACAAGGTCACTGAGGATGAATATTGGCACCGTAGCAATATGTTTCAGACCCATGTAAAGTGCAATGACCAATTATGTAGTCTGGTGATCGATGGAGGTTGTTGCACTAATGTCATCTCTAAAGATGTTGTTCGTAAGCTGGTATTGCAGACAGAGTTACATCCAACTACCTACAAAGTTGCATGGATAAACAACACTAATATCAAGGTTAAAGATAAATGTTTACTCACCTACTCTATTGGTGGATTCATGAATACAGTACAGTGTGACGTTCTCCCTTTGAAAGTCTTAGATTCTTCTTGGTCGACCAAGGTTGTTTGATAAGAAGGCACAACATTGTAGGTATGCGAATACCTACTCTTTCAAGCACGACAACAAAATCATGAAGTTTCTTCCCCTAAGGATCTTCTTGACATTAAACTCATGAAACTAGTGGGATCATTTATCCTCCAACATGTTACCTCAAATAACCTCCTTGGTCCGTTTCCAAACTCGACAGAGTCGAGTTCTTTCAGAGAAGGAGAATTGATGTAGTATCACTTGACTGGTTGGACCAACATGATAGGCTTTGGAGACCCAAACCCAGACATAACCAGTCCAACCCGGGTTTTTGGTCCACTAAAGGTGGGAAGTAGTATATTTGTTTATTTAACTCTCTTATTTGTTAGAATTGCATACATAGGATAACTTTATAGCAGAGAATATGGAGCAGTTTGAATATCTTATTTCACGGACGGGAATCAAAGAGAATGATGTCCTGGTTCTTTCTTGATTTAAACTGGAGTTATGATACGAGATTAGAAAGGAGATTTATGTATTTGATGTTTATGATTTGCAGGACTCTTTCCAAAATGCGTTATAAGTAGGAGAATGACTAAAGCCCCCTGTTAGGCAAGTTAGCTTTCAAGACAGGGAGTACAATAGAGCACCCCCAGTTGGTGTTGTTATGGATAACCCCACTGGTTGACCTTCTGGTACTTCTGCAGCTGCGGATAAAAAGGGTAAAGCAACTATGGCTAGTGGTAACAACACAAAGTGCTTCCATTGCAACAAGTTTGGGTATTATTGCTAAATTCTGTCCTAGGACATCAGAAGGTAACCCTATAGTCGCTGCAATAGAATTAAATTCCGCAACGGAGTTTTGCGACCCTCTTCTACTTGATGGTGATGATTATGCTCCATGAGATGGAGAAAAACCTGAGGATTAATGTTATATACTTGATTCCATTGGTTGAAACCGACGAGGACTGATGAAGAAACCAAAGAGCTTGGTACTACAATTGAGGTAAAGACCACAGATGAAGAAGTTGAAGATTCAATTGTAGGGAACTTGATAGAAATATCATTCATATTTGATGCTGATCAAAAAGTTGAGCACATCAAGTTTGTGAACCACCTCGGTTCTTCGAAGAGAGCTCCACGACTTGAAGATTACATTCCTAACATCAGTGAGCTGTTAGAGTTTTGATATGAGCTGAAGCTGGATATGTACATCATGTGAAGTTGATTCCTTGACTTTACAAAATTCCAGGTCGAATTTCTTCAAGCTGGGGAGAGTTGATTCAGATTACTGGCATGAAGACCAGGGCCTATTCTAGTCCTATGGTTCATGGTTTGAACCACTTTCTGGTTTAATTGAACATGGGCTCAAGTTTTGGTTCATATCTGGCTCACCCAGCTCTTTTGAGCTTAAATGGGCTTAATGTCAATGCCCCAACGGATTATAAGGGCTTTGAGCACTTTACTTTTGGGTTATATATTGTAATATAAGGGCTTAAAGCTTAAAGGAAATTTCTGTTGGACCGTTGTCTGACTTGCTATGATGTACGGGGCGGAATGTTGGGCAGTTAAGAAGTGCCATATAACGGAACTTTATGTTGCAGAGGTGAGGATGTTAAGATTTATGTGCGCTAAAACTAGGAAGGATAAAGTGAGGAACGAAGGTATTAGAGCTGATGTGGGAGTCGTCTTGATCAGCAACAAGCTCCGAGAATGTCGTCTGAGGTGGTTTGGGCATGTGCAATGGAGGCCTGAGGATGCCCCAGTAAGGAGGAGTGATCTAATTTCGATTGAAGGAGCTAAAAGAGCTAGAGGTAGGCCTAAAATGACCATAGGTGAGGTTGTGAAGAATGACATGCATAGTTTGGGTCTTGTGCCAAGTATGACCTCAGATAGAGCCTATTGGTGGGCAAGGATCCACATTGTCGACACCATGTAGCAAAGATTTTCCTATTTTCCTGGGCTATCCTCTTTTCTCTTACTTTCATCTTTCCTTTTTCATTTTTCACTTTTCTCATCTCATTTCTTCATTTTTATTTTTCGTTCCTTCTACTTTCCTTTTGCTTTGTGTGGATCTCTATTTTCCCCACTTCGTTTTGAAAGGATCCGTGTAGCCGACCCCATTTAATTAGGAAAAGGCTGAGTTGTTGTATTCTGGGTAACATCTAGGTACAGATTGGGGTCTAGTTTTTAATTTCTAGTACTCCCTATTTTCTGTTTTGCTTTAATTTACAACAGCATTATATAAACATGTAAGGGTCTCATAGCCAAGAACAAATTATGAGTGAATGAAGATGGCTTTGTGGTGATTCAGTTCCAGCCCTGTTGTAGTGATTCAACAGGTTATTTCGCGGTTATTCCAAGGTCACAGCCTCTTTTCCTTTCCTCCATTCGATTAGGTCACATTTCTGTTTTTATGCCTGTGTATATCAATTTTCCAGTTCTGTTTTGTTCTTCTAAGATGCTACTGTTGAGTTTCTTCTCAGTTTTCTCATCAGATTTCCAGTGCTAGTTTAGTAGTCAATTCTGTCCACCTACTTCTGAGTTCTGTTACAACACTACTCCTCTTGGTAACTATTTCTGCAAGTTTCTAATTTCTGAACTAACTTGTTATTTCTGTCCATATTAGTTTCTTATTCTAATCCATGTTTGCTGAGTTATTTTTTGTGTCTACTAGGCCACTCGACCAAGGTTTGAACCTGATTTGATCAAGTTTGTTCCTTTTTTCTTTTTTTTTTGCAATTTGTTCTATTGTTTCCTACCTACATGGTTCTAATTCCTAATCCTTTGGTGATTGAATATTTATTAATAACCTATCTAGAATGCTACCATATCTGGTAAATATATTTTTGGATGTAAATTTATATTACTTTTGAAGGAATTTGATTGCAAGGGAACATGAATTTTAATAACCAAATTAGTATGTTTTGGAATTAGTTATACCATCATGTGAAGTAATGATTTAAAAATTTTCCACTTTTGTAATGATTTCAAAAAGAGCGAGGGGCAGGTCTAAATTGACCATCGGAGAAGTTGTGAAGGACACGTATAGTCTAGGTCTTGTACCAGGTATGACCTCAGATAGAGCCTATTGGAGGGTAAGGATCCATATAGCAGACCCTATTTAGCTGAGATTCTCCCAACTTGCTGGGCTGTGCCTTTTTCCTCCTACTTTTATCTCTCATTTTTCTTTGGTTTTTTCATCATTCATCTGGCATTCCAAATTTTTCACTTCTTATCTCATTTCCATTCCCCTCTTTTTCTATCTCGTCATTATCTTATTTTGTATAATCCTCAGTTTTACCTACTTTCTTTGTTTGGATTCATGTAGCTGACCCCATTAAGTTGGGACAAGGCTGAGCTTCTTGTTGTTGTTGTTGTAATGATTTATGTTATAATACCAGCTACTGAACAACCAGATTGAAGAGAGGAGCAGAGAAGAAAGAAGGAGAAAGAGGAGGAGAAGATGAAGAGAGTGCAAATCCCAAGAGAAAGGGGACCTGCGGTAGGACAAAATGATCTATTGCAGGTCACTTACTGTATTATTTATATTGAAATAAGTTTAGGAGAAAACTGCCCTTACATCAATGAAACACTAGAAAAATAGAAATAAAACAAAGGAAAAGCACAATGACCTATCTGCCCTTACAACTATCGACTTCAACACTCCCCCTCAACCTGGAGCATATATATCATCCATGCTCAGCTTGTTACAACAAGATCGAAAACTAGGAGCAAATAAGGACTTTGTGAACACATTCACAATCTGATCAAAAGAAGAGACAAACGGTGTCTCAACCAGCTTCTTCAAAACGGCGTTGCGAACAAAGTGACAATCCACCTCTATATGCTTAGTTCTTTCATGAAAGACGGGATTACTAGCAATATAGATGGCTGCCTGGTTGTCACAAAACATCTTCATAGGGGTTGGAACTGAAAAACCCATCTCAAGTAGGAGAGACCTAACCTACATCAACTCTGCAGTGGTATGGGCCATGACTCTATGCTCCGCTTCAGCACTGGACCTGACAATCGTGGTCTGTTTCTTGCTTCGCCACGTAACCAGATTTCCTCCAACAAATGTGCAATACCCAATAGTAGATCGACGATCACTAGATGAACCTGCCCAATCTACATCAGAGTAGGCAACAAGCTCCATATGATTATTGGGTCGATAAATCAGCCCCTTTCCAGGGCCCCCCTTCAAATACCGAAGAACCCGAATGGCTGCATCCTAATGAGATTTACAAGGAGACTGCATAAATTGACTGAGAACACCAACAACATAAGAAATATCTGGCCTAGTGACAGTCAAATACAACAACTTCCCAATCAAGCTTCTGTAAGTGTGAACATCCTTCAGACCCTCACCATCATCAGAGCCAAACTTGTGATTAGGATCCATAGGAATATCTACTGGTTTTGCAGCAAGCATACCAGTTTCGGTCAAGAGATCTAACACATTTTTCCTTTGGGATAGGTTGATTCCCTTTTTTACTACGAATAACCTCAATCCCAAGGATGTAGTGAAGCTGACCCAAATCTTTAGTTTGAAAGTTCTGCTGTAAATAATTTCTACTTCTTTGATTCCACTCTCATCATTCCCTGACACAATAATGTCATCAACATAAACCAAAAGTACAACCAATTTCTCTCCGTGGTGACGAACAAACACAGAATGGTCAGAGAAGCATTGTGTAAAACCAAAGTGAGTCACAACAGAACTAAACTTCTCGAACCATGCATGTAGAGATTGTTTCAGCCCATAAATGGCCTTGTGCAGCCTACATACACGACCATTATTCTCCCTTGAGCAACATAGCCTGGAGGTTGCTCCATATAAATCTCTTCAAGTAGATCACCATAAAGAAAGGCATTCTTGATGTCTAATTGGTACAAAGGCCAATTAAAATTCACAGCTAGAGAAATAATTAGGCGAACAGAGTTCAGCCTAGCCACAGGAGAAAAGGTTTCAAAATAGTCAACACCGTAAGTCTGGGTGTACCCTTTAGCTACCAGGCGGGCTTTAAGCTGCTCAACAGACCCATCAGAATGATACTTAATAGTGTACACCACCGACACTTGACTAGGTCTTTATCAGGAGGTAAATCTACCAACTCCCATGTATTTCGAGTCAGTGTAGCATCCATTTCAACATCCATGGCCTTTTTCCAGGCACGGTTACTAAGAGCCTCAGTATGAGTGCGGGGAATAGTATAGGAAGACAAAGAGGTCGCAAGACTACGAGGACAAGACGGAAGATGGGATAAAGAAACAAACTGCTCAATAGGATAGGTAACTAAAGACTTGTGAGTACACGAACGTTTACCTTTCCGAGTAGCAATGAGTAAGTCATCAGGATCCGGAGCAGCTGGTAAGTCAGGAGGAACAGGTAAGACTGGATCTCCACTAGAGGTTGAAGAAGGTACAGGAAGCGATGTAGAAAGTCTGATCTGTATGGAGCTGCCCAAAGTGCCTCATGCTCCAATACACCTGTAGTGGAGAGGTAGGCAAGGGAACAATGGCAGGAATAGGAGGATCATACACAGCTAATGGATCACTAGACACAGTGGGCTGATCAGAAAAATAGGGTGTACCTTCAAAAAAGGTGACATCCGTACTCACAAACTGCCTTCTAGTAAGAGGATCATAACACCTGTATCCCTTCTGGGTTCTAGAGTAACTCAAGAAGTCACATTTGGTTGACCTAGAGTCCAATTTATCTCCATGGAGATGGAGATTATGAACAAAGCAAACACACCCAAACACTTTAGAAGGCATACGGTTAATCAAAAAACATGCAGTAAGAACTGCATCACACCAAAAATGTTTCGGCACCTACATATGCAACATGAGGGTCCTGGCAACTTCAAGTATGTGCCTATTTTTCCGTTCCGCTTCCCCATTCTGTTGAGGAGTATAGGAACAACTAGTTTGATGAATCATCCCGTTAGCAACACAAAAAGATGAGATCTCAGTTTGAACAAACTCCAAAGCATTATCAGACCGAAAAATTTTAACAGAAGCATTAAATTGGGTCTTTATTTCATTGCAAAAATTTTGAAACACAGATTAAAATTTTGATCTATTCTTTAAAAGGTACAGCCAAGTAGTCCTAGAATAATCATCCACAAAAGTGACAAAATAACGAAAACAATGTCTATTGCTTGCACGACAAGGACCCCACAATCGGAATGCACTAAGGAAAATAAAGAAGCACTACGGGACATAGAACGAGAGGGAAAAGTAGCACGATGATGCTTACCTAACTTGTAGCCCTCACACTCTAATTTATTTAAAGACTTAAACTGGGGAAAAACAACTTTTAACCTAGACAAAGACAAATGTCCTAGCCTACAATGCCATCGAAATGGAGACTCTCCACCAATAGTAGTAGCTACAGCTAAAGCAGATGGGGCAGCACCATGCAAATAATACAGTCCATTTTTCTCACACACCCCACCAATCGTCTTCCTCGTGTGAAGATCCTAAAAAACACAGTAAGAAGGAAAGAAGGTTATGGAACAATTCAAACTTTTAGTAAGTTGACTAATAGAAAGAAGACTTAAAGGGAGTTGGGGAACATGTAAGACAGAAGAAAGAGAAATATTAGAATTAAGAGAAACGGTACCATGTTCGGTAACAAGAGTAGAGGAACCATTAGCCACAATAACAGGAGGGGTATGAGAGCGAGCTAGGAGAAATAGAGCTAAAAACAAACAACTTACCAGTCATGTGAGCGGAAGCCTCCCGAATCAATGATCTAAGGTGTGGAAGTAGTGGAAAAGAGAGCAGCAGGTGTACCTGCATGAGCTAGAGTGGCAGCAGTGGTGGATGCCTCAGAAGTGGAAGTGGAAGTGGATGACTACAGATTCTTGATGCGACGCATGAGTTGTTGCATCTCATCACGGATGTTGGTAGAAGAATCTCCCACAGTCGAACCAGCCTTAGTATCATTGGGTGTAACAAAATCAGTACCACCTTCAGAAGCTGAATGATTGGCTTGAGCCCATTTGGGTTTCCCATGCTTGGACCAACAAGTATCAACAATGTGATTTATCTTCCCACAATAAGAACACAATCGGGCTACTTTATCAATATGCTGCCCACTAGAAGTACGACCACCAAAGCCACATCCTCCCCCTGAACTACGGCCTCTACCACGGCCTTTGTAGTAGTGAAAGCCAAATTTTCCTTGGGGTTAGTTTCAGGCTTGGAGCTAGGAGAAACAATACGCTGCAGCCGAGAAAAAGTATCATTCAAGGTAGGGACAGATTCACCTGTCAATAGATGTTCTGTAACAGCCTTAAGACTAGGACTTAAACCAGCCAGAAACTTAGAGACAAAAAACTCATTCCTTTGAGCCTTCAACTTTTCAATGTCAGTAGTAAGAGGCTTGAAAACATTCAACTCTTCAACCATGCCCTTAAAGGCACTGTAATAATCTTGGAGAGGCTTGTCTCCCTGCTGAAATTGAAACAATTTCTCATACAGTTCAAACATCCGTATCATACTCTTCTCTTGAGAATGTCTGCTTGAGGTCATCCCAGACTCCCTTTGCTATGGTGTGAAACATAACATTCACAGAGATATCCGGCTCCATGCTGTTCCATAACCAAATTAAAATAATTGCATTCTCTTTATTCCAAGTGTTGTAGTCCTTAGAATCAGGTTCTGGAGGAGGGGAAGTAATGTAGCTAAGCTTGTCCTTAGCTATAATGTAAACCCGGACAGCTTGTGCCCACAATAAGTAGTTGGAATTCCCCTTCAATTTTATGGATGTAATCTGAACATTGACATTGTCCTGGGGGGTCTTCGAATCAGCCATAGTAGATAAAATTAAAAAAAAATCGATAGAACAACCACACAGGGTAATCGATTCTGAAGTAATAGAAGTAGAGCAGCAGCAACCAATAACAGCAGCTGATAATAAAAGGCAGATAATGCAGTAGGAAAAGAAGTAATAGGCAGCAACACCACACTCGATAGAAGCAGCCAAGGTAGGGAACAAAGCAGAATCGATGTCAGGGTTATTGGGTCACTCGAAATAGGTTACAATAATCCCCAGAAGCACTAAGCATCATGTAGAAGCAATCCTGAACCATAGGACATCAAACCAAATCATCCCAGAGAAAATCTATTATTGTCACGGTTTTATCCGACATCGATTTCAGCAGCCTTCAAAAAATAGTTGAGGGAGAACTCCAATCATGCATCAAATAAGGTAGGTAGCAGTAGAAATCACTCCATTAATTCTTCAGAGGAGTGGAATTACATCATAGAAGGAGCAGCTATAGGTGGCTGCACACAACAAGCAAAAGTTGAGTAAAGAGAACCAGAAGAAGATCGTGAGATGGTGCTTCAATCTGATTAGATAAGCTCTGATACCATGTTATAATACCAGATTCTGAACAACCAGATTGGAGAGAAGAGAAGAGAAGAAAGAAGGACAAAGAGGAGGAGAAGAAGAAGAGAGTGCAAATCCCAAGAGAAAGAGGACCTGCGGTAGAACAGAATGTTCTATCGCAGGTCACTTAATGTATTATTTATATTGAAATAAGTTTAGGATAAAACTGCCCTTACATCAATGAAACTCTAGAAAAACAGAAATAAAACAAAGGAAAAGCACAATGACCTATCTGTCCTTACAACTATCGACTTCAAAAAAATTTCCACTTTTGTAACGATTTGATATCACATCTCTTTCTCCACCAAAAGCTTGAGAAAAGAAATATCATAATTTTTTTTTTGATGGTTAAGAAATATCATATTTTACATCTAAAACTCCTTGATAGGCGTCCAGCTCGGTGTCGACAATGTACCCACCTAGGCGACAAGGCGCCTGGCCACCGCCTAGGTTTGCCTTACCATCATGACTATGATTATGTATATTGCCCCCCCAATGGGTTGGAAAAGATGAGTTTTGGTGGAGCTTGGCCATGAATTTACCATGCTGTATGTTGAGGGATTCCAAAAACTTTGAAGGTATTTTAATTCTTTCCTTAACCCTAATCTGTTGATCAGAATTTTTGTGGCACAGACTCACTTCCACATGGTCTAATTTTCAAGCTGATCCTGTCCTCAGTAACTTGGACCAGCCCTTTGTGTACTTATTGTCAAGACTTCTTCCATGATGCAAAAAGTGCAGGCCCTAGCCAGACCTGTTTCTGACTATTTTTGTTTGCTGTTGTCCATGATGGTTGGCTTGAGATCTCCACATCCAGTTTGCTCTTAAAATTAGGGGCTAGAGTCAGCCAATTTTGTGTAGAGATCATGTAAAATTGGAAGGGGGCTTTTAGTTTGAAGAAAGAGTGTGTCAGGCTAAGCTGAGGTCTGGAAAGGCAAGTGAACAGAAACATTAAAGTGAAGTGGTTGCAAGATGGCAGCTCTAATTAGAAAAAATTTCCAAGTGGCAATGGAAAGAAATAAAGGCAGTCGGATTTTGAAGCTCAAACTGAATGGGGTTCAAATTCAGGAGAGATGGGATTTTAGATGAAGAGTTGTCGCCCTCTATCAAGAGTTTTAAATTATCTTCTCTGTTTCAGGCTTTTGCTGGATGGGTTATGGTTAGGTAGAATCTCTGAAACATCTGCTGAAGGATTAGAAAGGCCATTCTCTGGTGGGAAATTCTGGTAGACAATGTAGTCTGGATTATGATGAGGCCCCTGCACCAGATGGAACCACAGAGTTGTATGAAAAATGCTGGCTGGTATTAGGAGGATGGATCTGCTCAATTTGTTTGGGAACCCCTTCCCCCTCTTCTTTCTAACGTTTGATGCATCATTGGACTATCATTTTGAGGGCAAGTGCATAAAAGTTTGTTTTTTTGGGTGAATCATAGAAGTTTTTTATGTTACTGGGTAGTCTGGTACATAAAATCTACTTCTAATAAAATAGCAAGCTGAGTTGAATTGTACGTACTCTGATACATAATCTACGTGTAATTTAGTAGAGACCTTTATATTATGCAAGACAGTGCCGTACTTTATCTCCCCAACCCCCCCCCCCCCAAAAAAAATAAATAAATAAAAAAAACTGATTATTTGTATGGATTTACCTTCTGCGGATTCAAAATATGTTCATAATTTCAACCTCCCTATGAAATTTAGATTGCTTCTAATAAGGGTAGGGATGTAAACGGATCGGATTTGGCTCGGATAGTGCTATATCCGTATTCGCATTTGATTAGCTTTCGGACGGATTCGGATAGTGCTAAACGGATGCAGATCGGATATTTTATCAGTTTACATGTAAATATAGCATTTCGGATAACTATAGCCAATCCATTTCAGCATTTCAAATAGCTTTCAGACGGATTTGGATAATATTAAACGGATACAGAAATGGATTTTGGCTATTCATTTACACCCCTAAATAAGGGTGATCAATGCATAATAGTATTACTGAAAAGAGAAATACCAGTAATTTGCTTCCGTAAATGAATAGAGGAACTTTAGTTGCTCATTCAAGTATTGTTGAATTTATAAAAGAATCAATGAAAATGAATAAACCATTATCGTTTTAAACATGCCCAGTAACTGGCAATTTTGTCACCTATGATGCACAGAACACAAAATAAAGAATAATAAGAGGGTCTTGTTGATCCCACGATCCTTCATTTTAGGTCATATAACCTCGAATAGAGTTGATTGGTGGGTAATAATCCATGTAGCCAACCCCATTCAGGTGGGATAAGGTTGAGTTGTTATTGTAAGACAGGGATCCTTCACTCATCTCCATTTCTTCACCCATCTCGCTTTCTTATTTGTCTATATTGGCTTCTTCTATGTTATTAAGAGAAACATTAATAGCCCACTTTTTTGTTTTTCATGAATGGAATCCTCTTGCTTTGTATTTACATTTTGGGAGAGGAATGGGTATGCTAGCGGTATAATGTAAACTAGCACCTTATGTGTCTAGCTCTTTCTTTCCCCCCATTGAAATGACTCTCTTAACCCTCAAAAGGAGAAAGAGAGAGAGAGAGAGAGACATAGGGTGCTAGCTTATGGTATATTGTTAGCATACCCAGCCTTTTCCCTTGCTTTTTATATTGGGAATAGTTGGAACAATCATTTTTATTTGGTTCTAGGTTAAAGTACTACTAATTTACCCATGCAGGGTATTATGTATGGCTAGTCAATGCATGGCCTGTGGAAACTGGGCGTCTCCCTTTCCCCGAACTACCTCCATATCTCTCAGGTCTATTCTTCTCTCGACTCTCTGTGCAGAACAGAACAGGCCTTCTGCCCAATCCGTGTTCCTTTTACTCGATCACGTGAACACATGAAGAGAAGATATTTACAGTAGATAATAATAGAACTAGGTTCAAAGCTGGGACTAGTTTTCTGTTAGAAAAAAACCATTTTTCTAAAGGAAAATGTCACGTGTAGGGAAAGTAGGAAAGTAGGAAAGTGGTTCCATGAGAAGATGTGTAATGGGTAATTATTTTGTACTAATTATAATGAGAATGGTTATGAAGTAGTTTATTATGGTGAGAAGTTATATAGGTGGTAAGTTACTCTAGTGGGAAATATGAGAATAATGTGAGATGGTTACGGAGGTAGTTTATGTAATTCCTATTGTAATTTCTTATTTAAAGGTCAAACAACAAATGAGAAGCCATTAAGAATATATTTGATAACTCCAACTTCTCTGTTGAGATGAGGCCCGACTTCCTTAGTTAAGCCAAATCATCTCCCAACTCTTATCTCTTTCCTATCTTCTTTCTCTAATCCTCTCCTATTTCATCATATGACATGGTGGAAGAGGCCAGGAACACGGCCAAGGTCGATCCAAACACCTACACGAGATTAGGTACGTATCTGTCAAGGCAAAGACTGTCATATATACAATCTTTATGATTAATAGTTTTTATGTTTTGGTGATAACATTCTATTTGTGTGTGATATCTTGCTTTTCTCTAGTGTTTAATGAGTATACAGATTCTAAGCATTGAGACGTGTCTTTTACCAAAAAAGAAGAAAAAAGAAAAGAAATGTGTTCTTGAGTCCAAACATCAAACTGGAAGATACCAAGCTGCCTACGAGACTTTGTCTTGGATTGATGGAGCTCAAAGATTAAGTCAAGTCGTCCATGAGAATTCAAGTGTCCATAGTAAAGATTGGAAGAATTATTTTTGTTTGCTTTAATGTAATCCTAGGCTATGATTTTCATTTTATATTTATTTAGATGATCCTAGAATTTAATGACCCCCATGTGTTCAAACTCAGCTAATCATCTATGGATTTCAAATGAAAAACCTCAGATAGATGGTTTATACTGTGGACTAATTAAGTCAAATTGCATCTAAATGGTTGATGTTTTTATGAACCTTGACTTAGCCCATTTGGCAAACTAAATGGACTTTACATTGGTTCATTTGGCATGGTATGAGAATCAATTGAAAAATATATCCAAATGATATGGCTTAAAAGTGAGAAAATGCCATTCACAACACTGGCGGTCGACTGGTTTTGTGTTGAGTGGTCAACCAGTGAGCACATTAGCGGTCTACCGGTACATGATTTGCTGGTTACTGAGAGCATCCTCAATCAAGCGAATGATTAGTCTGTCGATCGGTTTATCAACCGTAGGGTGTCTGAGAGGGGTTCTTCGTAGTCTACATGGTGGCAGTTGACCGGTATGTACAATGGGTGATCAGAGTTCAAAAAATAGATCCATTAGCACATAACTACTAATTTTTTTATTGTTGGAATTAGGTCTATAAATAGTGGAATAAACCTGAGTTTTAAAAAAGGACATCGGATAAGTGGAAACTTTACCGGGCTAAAACGTGAAAAATTCTACCGCCTATATGCTTCAACGTGCAAATCTAATGAACTATTGTTGATTAAAGAGGTTGTGAGCTATTACTTGCAAGTATAACGAGTTATTGAATAAAGAGGCTGTGAGCTATACTACTTGAAAATCAAGTCAGTCATTGAGCAAAGGGGATCAACATTTGTACTAAAATTTGCAAATCTGCGAGTAAAAGTGGTTATTTGTGTATTGGCCTTTGATCCATTATGAATGATTTTATAGTCGTTTTGATCACTCAAAACCATGGAGTGATCAGTGAGAGGGTTGATAATCCATAGAAACTATTGTGAGGTGTTTCTCCAACGTGCAAGGAAAGTATGGTTGGGTGTTCTCCTACCCTACAAGGACAGTGTAGTTGATCTTGGGTAGATCATTATGCTGGTGTTTCTCCTACTCTGCAATAAGATTGGTTTAGTGGAATTTCAAGCCAGTGTGGGCTTTAGGAGTTAACATAGGATGATATTGAAGCCGTGTCGAACCACTACAAATACATCTGTGTACTCTCTCTTTCTCTATTCACTTCAATCTCTTTTATTGTGTTTTAGTTACTTACATTTGATTGAAGTTTAGATAAAACTTTCACAAAGAAAGTGCATAAGATTTTAATTGGGCTAAGATTCCGCATTAACCTTATTCACCCCCTCTTGGGTTGCCTACACGGGCTTCAAAGGGACTTAAAAAATCCAAAGAGTAATGGCAACTAGATTGTGTCTATTGGAATGAGTTTCAATATCTCGTCCTCTTCTATTCAATGGCCAACTGTATAGATCTAGAAACAAAGGATGAAAATTTATTTAAAAGCTACCGACCCCAAGGTGTGAGATATTGTAGAGTAGTTTGGTGATCCCTTCAACAACCAATTAACAAAGAGAAAAAGTTTCCATTGAGAAGGACAGTAGAATAGAAGGTTGTACATAACAATTCCAAGGCAATGAACATTTTATGTTATGCTCTTGGACTTGATGAATATAGCCATGTGCGTATTTACAAAAATCTTTATTGGTCAGAAAAATCAATAAGAATTTCAAGAAAGAATAAAAAATAATGATTTTGACCAAGGTCCTCAAATTAAGAAAAATGTCTAATGCTTTAGATGTGAAAATTTTGGACATATGGTTGGGGATTGTCCTGCAAGAAAAGGGCAAAAAAGAAGAGAAAAATGAAAGATTTAAGAAGAAGAAAATTGCCTTCATAGCCACTACATGGGATGACCAAGAAGTAAGGGAGTCAGATGATGATAACTATAGTGAGTAGTGCCAAATGACATTCTATGGGATTTAAAACCTCAAAGTGAAGATAAGGTTAAGATGACGATATTGCTTATAATGAATTATATGGTTCAAGAACTCACAAAGTATAGGATTGGGAAGATGCTTATGGGTACTCCGTGTTTATATCTTAAAATAGAAAAGATTGCTCTGAAAAGAGAAGTCATGGATAGATGAAGTCTGTGGAGACATGAGGAGTCACTTGCAGAGTTCTTTGGTAACGAAGCTAAAGAGGGTGTTCTTATATGTGGAGGAGAGACCTATTAAGCACAGAGATTTCCCAAATGAGGGGAAGATCGATTTTCAAGAGAATGTCATATGCAACAAAACCAAGTAGTGTACTCATGTGCAAGGAGGAGATTTTGGACTAAGGGGGAGTCCAATGTGAGCTCTCAGTATAGTTTGTCAAAGGGAATAGAGTCTCTTCTGAAGGTGAAGGGTAGTTTTCTTCAGCCCTTTGCAATTATTGTCGATGAGGAGAGAGAAATGTATGAGCAATATAATGTCTTAAATGAAATGTTGTTGCTCATTGTGTGTGTTGATAACAATTCTAAAGGAGGAGATTGTTACAAAAATTAAGACGGATGTGAGTAATGGTACAAAAATGGTGTGGCCATGTGTAGGTAAAGTGGCACAGTACATGGCAAGTGGCAGAGGTTGGATGGTTCTATAAAATAAAAAAGCGAAACAAATACAAAATAAAAAAACAATTTGGACTATCTTAGGCTAGCCCAACCCAAGTTGGCAAGGCAACTCACCAGGCCATCCTAGCAAGGACTAGCATGCCAGCCCTCACTAGACCAATCCCATAGGCATGTTGGTACGACAGTTGCACGAGGAGAAGGCCCTACCCACAAGCATGGCATGGCCATTTCCGCACCAAGGCGTAGGAGTGTTCAAGCCATAAAATGGCTAAACTATGGGAATGTTAGCCTTGTGCTTGATGAATCATCCCAGAGAGGCTAAAAGTTTAATGGTCTCTATAAGCAGTGGAGAAAAATGCAAAAAAAAAATCGTACTTCTAGAGTCTTTATCACCGTTAGATAGAAATCAAATGGCCTTGATGCGGGATAGACAGCTCAGAATTGAGCGTGGTCGTCAATGGCGCAAAGGTGTAGAAGATGTCGCTTAATTCATGATTGGACGAGCGCATAGTCCATAATGCACCACGACTCACGTAGTGTGACTTGGTATTTGGGTGTTCTAGATTCCAGATCAACTACTTTAATTGCGCCACATCACAAGGATTCAGATCGGGCGGGCAATGTCAGTGTTGTTGACCCTTGAGATTCTTACGGTTGTATTTTGGTGAGTTAATCGTTCATACATCGGTACACTTCAACGGGTTAGATAATCTCCGTGATATGGTGTAGCATGCTACGGTACGCGACACTTGAAGATGCTTTTAATTGACCTTGAATGCTCTCGCTATTTGAAGACCGTCGATCAAACAAATTTGGTCTCCGCTGTCAACTAGTGACACAACGAAATGTCACAAAAACCTTTGCAAAATTATAGAAATGCCCCTCCAACTTCAGGTGAGCATATCTCACTCATTTTAAGTCCAAATTGAGTGGGGGGTTTCTTGTTGTAGACATCTCATTTTGTCATTCTTTCTTACATCAATGAGAATGAAATGCTCAATGATTCTCTCCACCCGATCTCTTAAAAATAATACAAAAATATGAAGAAAAAAGAGCTCAAACTGTTCTAAGAGCTTCAAATCATCAATTTAGGATCACTAGAATTGCCAAGATAAATAAAAATAGGTTCATCATTGAACAAACAAGAGGCCCAACCTCTGATTGAATTCTTGAGGGAATTCATAGCAGTATCGCATGGTCATACGATGACATGCCTGGTATTGACACCAACATAGTCACTCATCGTTTACCTTTATACCCTATGATGAAACCAGTAAAACAAAAATTAAGACGTATGAGACCGGAATGAATCCTAAAAATCAAGGAGAAAGTTTCCAAACAACTTGAAGTAAGATTCTTAGAAGTGACAAAATACCCTGAATGGCTAGCAACATTGTATTAGTACTTAAGAAGGATAGGCGAGTACGAATGAGCGTAGACTTTAGGGACCCAAACAAAACTAGTCCAAAAGATGGCTTCCTTTTACCTCACATTGATATACTCGTAAATAATAAGATCAAACACGTCCTTCTATCTTTTATTGATGGATCCTCAGGGTATAATCAGATCAAAATAGCGCATGAAGACACGCAAATGACATCCTTTATTAATCAATGGAGAACTTACTGTTACAAAGTAATGCCATTCGGACTCAAAAATGTTGGGATGACCTACCAAAAGGCAACAACCACCATTTTACATGACCTAATGCACAAAGAGATCGAGGTCTATGTCGACGATATGATTGTCAAATCGAATGAACGAAAGGGACATATAGAAGCCCTAAGAAAATTCTTGAAAGAATTAAAGCATATAAGCTGAGGCTCAACCCTTAAAAGTGTGTATTTGGAACTACTGCAAGAAAATTCTTAGGGTGTATAGTCAGCCATAGAGGCATTGAGGTAGACCTTACTAAAATCAAGGTAATCATGGACATGCCACCACCTAAAATCGAAAAAGAAATCAGGAGTTTCTTGGAAAGAATTAGTAAATCAGCCAGTTTATTGCTCAGTTAACTGTGGTGTGCGCACCAATTTTCAAATTATTCAATAAGAATGAGTCAAAAGAATGGTGAACAATGCCAGATAGCATTTGAGAAAATTAAAAAAATACTTGGATAACACACCAGTATTGGTACCCCCGATAAAACCATTGTTACTATACTTGTCCATAACAAACACTCCCATGGATGCAATGCTAGCACAACATCAGAAAGATGAATAGACAGAACAAGTCATTTATTATCTAATTAAGAAATTTGTGGACTACGAGACTAGATACACAATTCTTGAAAAAGTTTGCACGGCTTTTATTTGGGCTACAAGACGGTTACGAAATTAAATACTCTTGAGGATGGATCCAATCAAATACCTATTCAAGAAATCTGCCTTGACTATGAGACTAGAATGATGGTTGTTACTATTATCAGAATTTGATGTCAAACATATGACACAAAAGTCAATCAAAGAACAAGCAATCGCTGATCACCTATTGGCGCATCCAACCCTTAAAACTAGACAATTAGAATAGAATAAGTCTGAAATTCTTGGTCAGGGCGACCTAGGTGCTTAACCTGAAAAAAATGGTGAAGTTATAATGACATAATTCTTTCCTAGGAAAAGAATCGATTAGTGAAGAAATCTTTGGTCTATGATCAAGATAATGACGTAGGACAGAATGGTTTGAACCACTCTAAATATTGGGTGTATTGGTGTACATTGTCTCTTTCAATCTCCGTCTTGCATTTACATATCACAATAAGGAACCGGTAATATTCCCTATGGCACTTCTTTTATTTGTTATTTGTCTTCTATTGTTTGTTGTTGTGTGATGTTATTCAGATTAGTTTTGGGATTGTGTTTATGTAGTTATGTTTTGTTTTATTTGATCATAATCCAATTCACAGTCAAATAAAGGGGAAGGTTCCAAGACTTGACAACATGATTATTTCTGGGGTGTCTAAGCACGCACCAATGGAAAGGCCCACTTTGCCCTCAAACATCAAAAGAAATGGCCATCAAAATTCAATATTAGTCTATGGTATTTTAAAAAATATATATATATATATATGAAAAACCCAATACCGGACTGACAATAGACCGATTCCGTATCGATAAAAGAAACCGATATCAAACCGGACTCAATACCTATCGTGGGCTTTTACAAACGCATTTTTATTGTATGCGGTTCCTTGACCGGTGCGGTTCCTTAGTGCCTCTCACAAGAAGAGGGTGGATCCCATCGGGGCCGAGTGGTGCCCCGGATGGGTCCCACCCCCTCTTGTGAGAGGCACTAGGGAACCACACCAGTCAAGAACCGTAGACAATAATGATTCTTTACAAACTGAAGTCCTTATCGACCTAAAACATAACCAAATCGATACATGAAGTAATCGGAAAAAAAAAACCATATGAAATCATCGTCCTTAATTTGGTTCATTTGGTTGAACTTGGGCCTAGGCCTTGGTGCTTAGGTCCCCAATTTGGAATTTCAAAAAGCAGGGAGGTCCCTGCCCGGCTCAATTCCCCCGTCCCCCTAACAAGGGGGTGCAATGACCACCCTACTCGGGTGGGGTCCATCCTTCTTATTAGAGGGACTGACTGGGTAACTGGGTTGGACAGGGATCTAGAGAAGATAATTTTCCAAGATAGCCGGGCCAGGGTAGAGCAAATCTTATGGGGATGGCCGACGGGAACTGAACATAGAAAGAAAAGTCACTCTCTTTGGCTTTTCTGGAATTCAAGAAAATGAACCTTTCCGTCGAATCTTTCGTATTGCACGCGACACTCTGTCTGAGCTGCACAGGCGCCGTAGATCTGTATTGGTCTTTGAGCAGTTTGAAGAAGAAGTTAGAACAGTGGTAGTTAGCGCCCCAGAAATCGGTATTGTGGGTGCAAAGGTGGTTGGGAGTTATAGCCTTGGGAGCGGAATTAGGGAACGTTAGTTGGAAGTTTCTTCTTTCTAGTTATGCAGGAGAATCTCCGCCACCGATAAATTTAGCGGAGATCCACCCAACCATCCCTAAATCTAGTGAAGGCCTGAAGGATTACAAGAGAGAGACAGAAACAGATCTCAATTTATAAACCGAACAACAGTTTTTTTTAATGCTAATTATATGCATGGTTGGAAAAGCTATGAAATTGATTGATTAAGCGAAAGAGTGGAAGACGGAGACGGTTTTTGAAAGAAACCCAAAAAAAAAAAAAAACTTAAGGTATAAAGAATGAAACATGACAAGAGCACTCTTACCAACTTCCTCTCTTTCTCGTATCAAAGCCAAGCCTGGGCTTGGCCTCTTGAAGTCTTTGTTTTTCTTCTTTTGTTTATTTAGATTTACAAAAAAGGAAGAATACAGAGAAGATTATTTTGATTCCATAGTGTTTTAATTATTTGTGCAATAATGGCAGCAGTAGTTCTTTTCTCTTGTCTGGTGGCGTTGCTTTCATGTGTAACCGAGGGTGGTGCTCCCCTTGGCACAGCCGTTGCCGCGGTGGCCGGCCGTCCAGCAGTGATGGCCCGCCGTCCAGTGGCGGTGGCCGGCCGTCCAGCCGTGGTGGCTGGCCGTCAAGCCGCTAATCGTGATATTACAGTTTTTAATGTTCTCACCTACGGTGCTAAGCCTGATGGCAGGACCGACAACACTCAGGTAAGTCTTCCATATTTAACCATTAGAGAAGAAACAGCCTCTCCGCAAAGTGAGGGTAAAACTGCATACATTATGATTCTGCCAAACCCGTGATGATAGGAGTCTTGTGCACCTTGGGAACCTCGTGTAATGGGTACATCCTTTGGTCAAATCCAAATCTTTGTCTGGGAGTATAATTTTATTACTCACAACAGCTCAACAGTTGGTATACTTGGAGCCTACATATGGACAAACAACTCAAGGACCTAGTTGCTGATCTTTATCCCCTCAATTTGTCTGTCCCTTAATTCCATCTAATAGGGTGGCAGAAATGACCACCCTACCCTCTGCCCGAACACACTGCCCGGGGTGGGGTTCACCTCCCTCTACTAGAAGGAATTGAGGAAATTGACGGACAGGCACATTGAGGTGATATTTTTCCGTTGCGGATGCCATATTGGAGGATCTACAGAGATTGAATTTTTTGTTCGATGAAAAAGATAATTAAAAAAAAAAAAAGAAGCAAGCTTAGATACTTTGGAGAATGAAGAAGAAAAATATGTGGCTGTGGATGGATAGCACGGTATTAAATTGGATCCGTGAATCGGTTGATTCAGATTGAAATTGGCCGATTGATCTGGTCAATTCTCAGCGATTCTAATTGATTTTGCTATGGCCAATTTTGGCCGATTCAGCCATGTGTCCAATTCCTACCGATTTGGATTGGAAGCAACACTGACGAATTCAATGCACACTTCCATTTTTTGAAACCTTGATGAAGAGGAAAATTCCCCATAGGGGAGGGTAGGAAGAAGGAAATCAAGTTTGTGATCATCGTCTAAACAACAGAATCCTCTACTGTCGAGCTACCTGGCAAGACCGTGTTGCTCAGATACGGTGAGACATGCAATGACCACCTTACCCCCACTCGGGCAAGGCGCTTGGACAAGGATATGGCAGTCATTGCACGACTCATCATGTCTAGGCAGCTCGGTCCTACCGGGCAGCTCAGCAGTAGAAGATCCAAATTGCTAGACAACTCGCCTACACATGAGGGGGAGTGTTAGAATCCAATTTCCATCTCTTCTTAGTCCCTCCACCTAATGGACTAAACTGTTTTTTTGCTGAAATCTAACATTTTATTTTTTTGTTACTAAAATAGCTGAAATCTAGCACTCAACAAGTCTTAGAACTTCCTTTTATCTGTGGTTGCAGGCATTCATGAAGACATGGGTTGCAGCGTGCCATTGGAAAGGGAAAGCAAGGTTTCTTGTACCTTTGGGCACATTTTTGGTTGGTCCGGTTATATTTGCAGGGCCATGTGTTGGGCCACCTCCCATTATCGTTCAAATATTAGGAACCGTTAAAGCAGTTGTTGATATTAGTGAATACGAATCTCCTGAATGGTTCTTGTTCGAGCGAATTGATGGTATTATTCTCACCGGCGGTGGAACTTTCGATGGTCAAGGTGACCAAGTTTGGAAATACAATGACTGTAAACAAAACAGTGGCTGTCAACTCATGCCAGCTGTAAGAGAAATAATTCAGAAATTCTTTGTTTTTGTTTGTTTGTTCATTTCGTTTCATCATCAGAATTAAACCTAACAAAATTATTGATTTTTGCAGAACATAAAGTTCAATCATGTTAACAATGGGAGGATTCGTGGTATCCATTCACTTAATAGCAAAGCTTTTCACTTTATGATTAACTTTTGCCAGAACTTGGGGATTCGCAGAATCAATATCATCGCCCCTGACAATAGCCCAAACACAGACGGAATCCACATCAGTGACTCCAATTCCATCGGAATATCCAAAAGCATGATTGGAACAGGGGATGATTGCATCTCCATTGGTCAAGGCTCAACCAATGTCACCATTAATGGAGTCTCATGCGGACCAGGACATGGAATTAGGTAAATTTTTTTTTTTGTTCCCCTTAATTTCCAAGAGAAACCCAGAAATGGTACTGTGGGCTTTAACTAATTCACCATTAATGTTGTGGATTTTATGTTTAAACAACAGTGTTGGTAGCCTTGGCAAGTACGACGATGAAAAGGAAGTGAATGGAATCACAGTGAAAAACTGCACATTATCGAACACAGATAATGGTGTTAGGATAAAAACTTGGCCTGGATCTCCTCCAGGCCGTGCATCAGGATTCATTTTTGACGACATTATCATGAACAATGTTCAGAATCCAATTATAATAGATCAACAATATTGCTCAGGGAGTAGTTGCAAAAATAAGCCGGTAATTGAACTCTATACGAATTCTCATGGACATTTTATCAAATGGGTGGTAGGTAGTATATTCTAATCGTCTTTTTCGTGTTTTTTTTTCCTGGGGAAAAGCCCTCTCGCGTGCAGGTGAGCAATGTGCATTTCATGAATATCAGAGGCACCTCGGCAACAAAGGTTGCAGTGAGCATCAACTGCAGTCGACAGTTTCCGTGCCAGAACGTTCAGCTGTCCAACATCAATCTCAAGTTCCAAGGCAAAATTCCAAACGATTTCACCGCTTTGTCCCAATGTTCAAATGTGAAATTAGGCTTCGCCGGCGTTCAGGTCCCAGCACCTTGTCGATAAGTTTCAGCTATCGGGTTGGTTGGCAAGAGAATGAGAGCACAGCCATTACTGTTAGGAATTGGGGATTTAATAGAGGCAGAACTACTTGACTGTAGCTGGGGGGATCAATATATAGGCCTGAAACAATGTATACATTGGAAAGAGAGGGAGCTGCTCTTCGTACTTCGAAAATTATCTGGCAATGATATTAAGTATAATTTCTATATAAAGATTTGAGTCTCTCCACTACATAACAATAACCTGAACCAAATCCTATCGAATCCATGGACTCTAGAAACATTAAACTCAAGGAGGTTTTTTAAACCCCGGATGCAAGGGATTTTCATCCTCCTGCTTCTCGCACTCAAGTGCGTAGTGCACCACATTTAAGAATCCATTTAAGAATCCAATCGTAAAAACATGGACAGTAAAATCTTTTTGTATTTTAATCACAAAAACATAAACACACCAGAAGTATTTTGTTTCCTTCGAACTCACTAGCACAATTCATCCTTGGACTCATAGCTCTTTCATAAGCCTTCGCGTATTAAGGGAGACATCACACATGTTTGTTCTCGATTGACCACCCAAAACACTCTCAAAAATTGGATTTTTCTCAAAACCGTATTCTTACACACAAAGAAAAAAAAAATGAAGGAATGAAAGAGAGAGCTTATGAGAGAGGGAAGAATGAATGACAATCAATCAATTTACTTGCCTTTCAATATACCTTAATTGGATATGAATCACAATGAAATCTTACCACATAACCAAATAGAGTTATGAGATCTTATCTCTTAGGCATGATTTGAATCATAGTGATTTTTTTATTTTTTTTATACAATCACATTGAAATGAGACCATATAGGTTTCAATCAAATTTAAAATCCTTAGCTAACAAATTATCTTGGGAAGAGGTAGGGTCCAAATGGGATTCTACCTAGTATAAAATGTGTTGAAAAATATTTTATTTCCAATGTAATAATTATCAATACATACACTATTACATAATTGTAACAAATACCTCCCAAAGTAGTAATTAATTATGAACTAATCCATTCACATTATAATATTGCATAATATACTATAAGGCATCTTACCAATAAATAAATAATAAAAAAAAAAAATATATATATATATATATATATATCATACTACTATATAAAAGCACGTGGTGGCAAAATTTTCATTTTCCTATCCTACCCTTCATTTTTATTTAAATAACACTAAATACCACGATTTCTTCACTCTCTATTTCTCTTTTTTATTTGTGTTTTATATTTATATTGGTACCCTTTAGTATCTTAATATTTATTTTTTTAAATTAGTTAGTTTTTATTTAATGGTACTCTTGCTTTTCCTTCCTTCTCCTTCATCTTCCACAGAGAAAATCGATCGACTAAATCGATGGTATACCTATATGTTGCTCATCATCTTTACCAAACCTTTCCATTTCCTTCCCTCTCCACCCTCTGTTTCATCTTCGGCCCATTCTTATTCTCTCTCTGTCTGATAAGAAAAAAAAGATTGAGGTCTACATTAGCCCAAGCAAAGATCGAGATATTCAGTGTGTTTCTGTTCGTTGCTTCATCTTCTCCAAGCTGTGTGTTTCTCCACCCTCTGCTTCATCTTCCCCATTCTCATTCTCTCTCTCTCATAAAAAATAAAGAAAAAGATTTAGGTCTACATTACCCCAAGCAGAGATCTATATATTCAGTGTGTTTCTGTTCGTTGCTTCATCTTCTCCAAGCTGTCTTACCAAAGTAGTGTGTTTCTGTTCGTTGCTATTAAAGTTTGTTAGTCTTCAGAAATCTGTTTTATGGTTGCCCTGAATGTGAAACTCCCTTATTCTTACTTGCCATGGGGGATTTTGGTGCAGATACCAAGAAGGGGAACGCAGCTGAGACAGACAGAGTTCAATGTTATGAGTCCGCTACAATGAAATACTTGGGGTTTTTGCCTGCGTTGATACCCGATGAGGTTTGTAATTTGATTTGCGTTAAAGCCTTATGGTTTTTGCTTGATTAATTTTGAAGAGCTATGGCTAAGCAGGTCATCATTTGGAAAATACATATTATATGGTCTTCTATTATATGGTTCTGTGGATTTGAGTTCAACTAAAGCCTCTCCGGCTAGCCACTGCCTAGAGAAAACCCGTTTCCTTTATTCTCTCTGCTTCAATCCAGTTGTCTCTACTTCAATCCAGTTGGATATTTTACTTGTGTTTCATATTTCTAAATCTGACCTTCAGTTTTGAACCCAACTTCACTAGATTGTTCCTCATGACAGAATGGCATTTTGAGCAGAATTTTATAGGAATCTGATTTGTTTTGAGTAAGCTATTGACTTTCCATCTAATCTGGATTTTCCTTTATCCCTGCAATCATGTCGTGAGCTGATCTCCTACGGGAAGTTCATGTAACCTTCTTCCAAAGTTAATTTTTGCTTCCCATTGGATTATAATTGTTAAAATTGAATTATAGTCTTGCAGTATGCAAGTTGCATTTGGTTCACAATCATTGAAGAAAACAAAGTTAATATTTGAAATAATGTAGTCATTGTTTCCTTCCATTAAAGTGGCTAGCATTACCTTTTTCAGTGGTGCACTATTTTTTTTTTTCTTCTTTATAATGGTTCTGAATAAATCTTATGTAGATTTTATCAGCTGTCTTTTAGTCCTCATAAGGATACTGAAGGGATTATGGATCTTGTCAAATTTCTTTTCCCAAAGCTTGTAATACTTGTAGATGGTCAAAAGCCTAAAATGTGATAACACTGAAAAGGAGAATCCAGATGAAATTTGGAATTGAGTGTTATGATTCGGTAAATAATGAATCAGTGTGTGTTCCTTTAGCTCAATTATGTGAAATAGATGCTACAGGCATGTTGATCCAGATTAGAATTGCTTGAAGCCAATCATTCAAGAAGGTAATTCTGATGTGGGTTACACAGATCTTCAAGGGCCTATCATTGTGACATTTACGAATGAACTGTTGTCAATACTTGGAGTAGTTGAACACAAAGTTAAGTTAATGTACTGTTGTCCTATAAATATGAGCTGTCTTTAACATCTTAGATTGCATTGTTATTAAGACTTTTGCACTCACTTTGTGAATAGAGGGGGGAGTAGACATCCAACAATTCTCTGATTATCTACAATTGGAGTCATTCCATGTCTCTGGTTGTTCAAATGATAGCTGCCTTTAGAAGTTCAAGGAGGATGTACATGATGAATCAACAGTAATACAAATTTTTTTTAGCTGCAGTTGGCTGGTAGGTGATGACAAACTGGCATGGAAAGTTATTTCAGTGATGAAATAATATTCGGATTCAACTACAGTTTCTACACCAACAATTAGCTGACTCATTGAGACACCGACGGATAAACCTCTTTTTAGGAAACAATATTGGTGGATTGCATCCCAGAGATCTATCTTTGCTAGAATCTCTCATGGTATGTAATTTGCGTTTTCACTTTATGTGATTTTAGGCTGGAGAAAACCCTCTCCTTTCTTCTCTCTTTATGTCTCTACAGTTACTATAGTTTAGAATATCATCTTTATTTTTTGTAAATTGAATTCACAATGTTTCTCCTCCATTCATCTGTTGTTTTCCTTGTGGTCATGATCTTATTAAACAACTTGATTATGTAAGAGAAACTACAAATTCGTAAGCTTTTCCACATTTCTATTGGGATCCTGAATTCGAATATAGAAAATTTTTAAGATGTAATTTCTTAACCTAACCCATCAGAATCTAGCCATACATGCCTTCTGAGAATCAATTCTAATTCTGCTCCAAAACCTAGATTTATGGAAAGCATAAGACTGATTCATATATATTTAGAAAATTTAAGTATAATTGCATTAAAAAAATCACGGGACAGTATCAGGGAATGGGAGCTGCTTAGTTAAGTATTAAATCAACCAGGGTTCCATGTACATGCACATTCAGCCAAGGCAATGGTGCTCTGTATTCATAGCAATGCTTTCCCAATAAAGTACAAAGAGATAGAGGGGTAGTGGATAGTGGGTAGTGGGCTTCACTTGTTATTATTGGAAATCTTTTGTTTCTCCATTGTTATCTGTCAATCTTTCCCAACCTCTTCTTTTGATACTTAAGCATATATGCAGAATGCTTCTGTCTAAATTTTCTTGGTTTATCATCTTTTTTGGAAACTAATGCACAATTGGAATATATATCATGATTCATTTATTATACTATTCGTTGTCTGTGGAATTAATACGAGGTGCTCTATGATAAGTTGAAATTACAAGATTTTGAATTATTTCTTCATATGTTTATTGTTTTTTAATTATATCACTTTCGTAATTAATCCTTGTTTTATTGAATTTAATTTTACGTTGATACGTACTTATATTCTTCTTAATTATAATTTGAATGTTTTTTCAACTAGATTATCATGTCATCAAAACAAAAGTTAACTGAAAATCAACGTGAAAGATATAATGAGGCTAAAAGAACGAAAAGAAAAAGTCTCCAAAACTGGTTGCTTAAAGCACAACTTACAGAACCAAGGGCTACAACATCAAATGCTGAAAGCTCAGAAAATCAACCATCTTATATGGAAGGTTAGTATTATTTTTAAAAATGTAGAGGTAACTATTTTTAGGGTAAACATGTTCTACAACCCTTGAGGTTTTTTCATTTACCTATTCTACCCTAACTCACTTTTATATTTAGAGTTACAGACCCCAAGGAACGTTTGAGCGTCCTTTATCAGGAACAAAAACATGAGAGTGATGAGGCATAAGATTAAGAGATGTGTAATAAAAATAAGAGCAAATTACTTAGACCTTTTTAACAATTCAGGGAACATCACCGCCCTTCTAACAACTACTCGGACCTCCCCTACTTTTTAAATTTGATTTCACTAAACCCAAGTCCGTTAACGAGTCAGTAAATTACCTGCTATGACCAAAATGCTCTTACACCTTTCCCTTTCTTCTTCTTCTTCAACCTCCTGCCACTGCCATCGAACAAGGATTTTGATTATTCAAACATTCTTTCAATAATCAGATTCCAAAAAACCAAACTAGAAAAAACAGGAGATCCAATCAAATCAAATCCATGACCAAATATATAAGTATATTGTTCACTGGATAAATCTAAAGCAGCTCTGATCGTCAATCCATTAAACATTGATAGAAAACACAAGAGCGAGTAACAATTAAAATAAATCATCAACTCCAGCCTAAAAACCGTCATCAACCAATATAGTGATTGAGATGTCGAGAATGCTAAAGGAAAATGATAGACAGGAAGCATTGAAGGTAGGTATGTAGAACATTTTGTAGATGAAGTAGAGATTAAAATTTACAATAATGAAAACCAAGCAGAAATCTACTAAACAGAAGAATTAAAATAAAAGAAAAACATATCAGAACTAGAGCCACACTTGCCAAGGAAAACAGCAATTTGCATTGTAAGTTTTAACTTCTAATAGAGAATTACTTGTAGTATGACCCCTACCTATTTTTCTTCTCGTAGAATTTTGGAATAGTGCCTTCAGAGTAAAAACTTCACTTGTTCATCAAATTGTTCCTTTTCTCTTTATAGGGATAAACACCTCTACTAACACTAAGGAATGGTTTCAAACAAATGTTGTCCTTCGTGTCAGCTAGGGAAATTTCTTATTTCCCAAATTTGCACCATGGCCGATGGATTGCAAAGATTGTGGTGTAGGCCTTGCTCATCATACTCATTTTCCTCATTCTATATGTCATAATAAAAACTTCTGTTCACATTCCTCTCACTAAATTCAAATTGGGCTTCAATAACTACTTCTCTTTAAATCCAGGATTTATTAGCTAAGCATTTTCAACAATTTATTTTTTTTCCTCAGTTACATGTTTGTCTTTGTAGGATTTCCTATTCATATCCATGTAGGGCAAGCGGTTAATGACAAAAGGAAGATACGTACTTTTGGCCCACACAACATTCATGATACATCGAAATCCACGTATGCTGACACGTGCATTTGCACGTAGCTCATTACTAGTATATATATATATATATATACTATAAGGCATGTATTTAAGTACTACCTGACATCAGTTTGTCATAAATTTTATTTCAAGAGATTTTGTAATTATGATTAAATTAATAAAACATTTCAAAAAGTGTTTAATAAAATAAATATTAATTTAAAAGAAATTACAAATAATTTATGAAATTGCCACAGGATCTGAATTTCTATCCAATCAACTGCAAATATTCACTCTTTTTGATATTAAGGTAGTGGACTTCATTTTGGACTTCTCTTTCGTCTACTTTCATACACTGTGAACCCAGTACACCGATATATAAGCAAAGGAGACATCAACTGTTGGTGTGCAAAATTTCACAATATGTGACCACATCAATGAGGACCTCTCATATCAAGGGACTAAAAGTACACTACTAATGAGAATTTTGTTCCAAAACAATTGATAGTATCACATGTGAAATTCCCGTATGATTTGGTTCAATGTGCATACGTACAGTATGTACACTCCTAGTTATGTCCTGGAATCTCCATTCTAAGAACACACAATGTGATGACCATAAGTAGGGGTGTCAAATGGTCCGTTCAGGCTGGTTTCGATTTGTTATTCGTTTTTGGTGTGAAAATGACTGAATCTGAAACGCACCTATAAGGTTTTTTTTGGTTTCGGTTCGGGTTGGTCTTGTTTTAGGTTCTGTTTATGTTAACAGGTTCGAAACGGTTTGAGCAGTCTTAAAACCGATATCAAACCATTTCGAGCCCGGTTTTAGACCGAAATTGTTTGCCTTATGGGCCTTATCAAATGGGTTGGGCTCCATTTTTAAGTTTTTTAACTTTTCCAATGGATAGGGATCTATTTTTTAATCCAAACAAATGAGCTGTACCTCAAGGCTAGGGTCCTTTTTAAGTTTTACCTTTTGAAATGGGTTGTGCCCCATTTTTTTAATCCAAAAAAGTTTGAAAGAGTGCAATGCCATGGGAGGGTGACGTTTCCATCGGTTTGTATCGGGTCGGGTGTCGGTTCCGGGGTGGCTCAGTTTCGATTTGGGCTTATTGGGGGAGCGTCGGTGTAGCTCGAACCACGTGTGCCTAAATCTAGGGATTTTAAAATACTGATATCCGAAACCTGCCCTCTACTGCCAAGCTGCCTGGCAGGACTCTACTGTCAAGACACAGCAAGGCGGTAAATGACCGTCTTACCCCCACTCGGGTAAGGCACTTGGGCAGGGGAAAGGCGGTCATTCCTTGCCTTGCTGTGTCTTGGCAGTAGGATCCTATCGGGCAGCTCGGCAATAGAGGATCCAAATTACAAGCTGTCCTTGGTGCGGGAGACAGCCCACCCTTGGCCCTGGAAACTACCTCAAGGAGCAACCAACTACGCTAGGCAGTTGTCCATGCAGAAGGGCAATTTAGCATTCAAGTAGGGTAGAAGTGAGACACCATGGGTCTGAAAGAACCGTCTTTTAAGTAATTGATGTTTGGTCTAGGTAGCCATTTGGGCCCAAAGGGAATAGTTGACAAGAATATATAAAGTGGGTTTAAAAGATGGATATTTTTTTAAAGGGATTTTCTAGTTGACACCATTTGAGATGTCAAATAATTTGTAATTTTTTTTTTTTAACAAAATTTTTCTCTATCTTTATTTTTTTTTTGGTGAAGATAAAATTTTCCTCTACCATGGGTGAAAGAGAAATACATTGATCTAAGTTTATTATTACTCTAATCCAAACTGTACGAAGTTGATAATAATCTCCTAACTATTCCCTATACCCATTCCAAGAAACCCAAATCATGGGCAAGGGATTTTTTGTTCAACGTGGGTGAAGAAAACTGCCTACTTTTTTCTCTTTTTTTCTTCTTTTTTTTTACCCTTTAATTCAACACATCTTTTTTAGTGAAGATAAAACCTACCTGATGTTAGGTCCAAGTAACCATTTGGATCAAAATGTCTAAGCGAGAAGGGTAAAACAGCTAAGTATTTATAAAGTTGTGTTAAAAGATGAGCCTTTTTTTAAGGGATTTTCTAGTTGACACCCCTTGAATTGTCAAATAATTTATAATCATTGATTTTAGGGAAAATTTGACAGACACCCTTATAAGTATATCGAATATTATGGACATCCAAAAAAATATCAAAACATCAACCTTCTCCCTGATGTTAAGGACAGTTAACCCCTAAAGTTGAAATATTCATTTAACCCCTTAGTTATTTAAATAAAAAAACTCTCATTCCATCTTCTTCCTGTACTTGGGAATGTTTGGATTTGGAATAATATTCGTTCCACTGGCAGACTTACCTCTGCTAGATCGCTTTCGCCTTTGAGAAACAAAGGCAGGAATGGGTTTTACATTTGAGCCTTCTACAAGTAAACGATGAGGAGCGAAATTTGTTTAGCATCACGGTAGAAAATTGGAGACAGAAACAACATGCTAGTAGTTTCTACTACTGTACTACGATTAAGGGCTCCACCGTAACTTCTGTGACTTCATACATCTTTTGCATATATTCTTATGGAAGCCACAGAGCCCACCTGTTCTGTTCCTCTTAGCTTTTACCAATGGAAAAAGAAAAAAACCTCACCTCGATGCGTAGAAAGACCAGAAGATCCGAAGACGACGATATCACCAGATACTGGACGGAAATCTGACGCCGATGTTGGAGGAACGAGACATGTTGTGTACAGACGCGTGAGGAAGAGGAGGTGGGGGAAATGGATTTCTGAAATCAGGGAGCCCAAGAAGAAGTCTAAAATATGGTTGGGATCCTTCCCAACTCCTGAGATGGCTGCAAGGGCTTACGACGTTTGAATTTATTGATGTAGATGAAACGAATGGGACAGATTGAAGGGATAAAAACGTACCGGTCTTGTTGTGCTTCCATCTTCCGCCTTAAGAGCATTGAAATGGGTTTAAAAATGACGTCGATTGCAAGTGGAGAAGTTCCCTATTCTTGCTTCTTCCGCCTTTAGCCCAGCGAAAAAGATGAAGAGAAAATGGTGTTTGTATTTGGGATTCAGATCCTCTATTTCCAAATTCTTGGCAGCCATCGAGCTGCCATGCTCCCATGGTGTGCCATGTGTATATATGCACATCTAACGGTTCTATTTTTGAAAATTTCAAAACTTAAAATCTTTACATGGTTATCTCCACAACCAACCTCAATCGGTCCGATTGATCAAATCAAACCAAGTCAAATGGGTCACAAAAAACAACTGTGAAGAGAGAAACCGTTTTCAAACCCTCGTCTTCTTCCTTCCTCACCGTGCGCGATTGCCGCTACTCATCTGCCTCTGCGGTTTTGACTTCTAATTTCTGTTTGAAGCCCTGCGTTTTCAAGAAAGTTTCTCTTCTTTATCTCTTCCTTCCCCCGAGTCTTTCCAATTCTGAAAACACAGTTTCACAATCACTGATCACCGTCTCACCTATTTATCCCCTCCAACTTGCACACAGAGAGATTCGAAGTAGCAGCTATAAGGAGAATAGTCCCTGGTGAGCAACTTGGATTATCTCAATGACTTCAACCCTTGCCAAAATCTTGAAATTTTCATCAAACAGTCTCCTTTGCCCACTCTCATCACTGTGCAACTAATGTATTGAATGGTTCTCCTATTAGTTCTCTGTCTCTGCAAGTTTCCAATTTCGTCTGTTTTTTTATTTTTTTATTTTTATTTATACACTATTTCTTGAATCATGAAACATTGGAAGTATTTTGGAATGGACAAGTTAGAATGTCTTTTGCCATGACAAAGTTTTAGGTTGCATTTAAGTAGTGCGGTCCTTATATTCACTAGAGAGTGTCTCCAAAATTTGGATTAAAAAACTATTTTCCTAAAGAAATACAAGGCAAGCGACCCGCTGACATGTTGATAACTAATCAGTTGGGCCACACTCGGTTGCTTCAATGAGTTGATGAATTAACACGCCGTATTGAATTTTATTTTCGTGGTTTGAACTCCCTTGCTTCTGTACTTGCATTTGGTTTTTGAGGTCCCAGTCTGAATTTGAAAATTATGTGAATTCCTTAATCAGTTTTGCGAGGCAATATGGCAAAACGTATTGGATCAGTGGCTTTATTTTAAACCTCAAAGTGAAGGGTTTTAATTGCTGATAAATGAGCCCTACAGAGGCAGGTCAGTGGCGGCGATCGCGCACGATGAGGAGAGGAAGAAGACGAGGGTCTGAAAACAGTTTTTCTTTTCACGGTTCCTCTCGATTTTTTGGAATCCATTTGATTTGGTTTGATTTGATCAATGAACCGCTTGGGGTTGGTTGTGGAGATAACCAAGTAAAGATTTAAAATTTTGTAATTTTCTAAAAAATAACCGTTAGATGTGCATATATACACGTGGCACACCATGGGAGCATGGCAGCTCGATGGCTACCAAGAATTTGGAAGTAGAGGATCTGAATCCTTGTTTTTGGGGTTTTACTCTTAAGGGTATTATGGGAAGTTCATCATGTGTTAAGGGTAATTTCACCATCATAAAAGAATTAACAGCGACTTAATTACACAAACCTAATGAAGTGGACTAAATTGAAATAAAATCATAAAGTAAGGGGTGTCTGTGATATTTTGACATTTTCGGATGTTCGTGATATACAATATACTTACAGGGGGTATCCGTGAAAATTTCCCTTGTTTTTTTTTCTCCCTCTCTTTTTGTTTTAACACAATTTTTTTTTCATTTTAAGTGAGGCTAAAACATACCATTTCCCATTTGTACGTGAAAAAATACGAGAAAATGATATTTATGATATTTTTGAAAATGACACAGTTTTCTGTACGGGAGTGTGGCATACGCTAGCACTCCCATGAGTCTATCTCTCTCCTCCTTAAAACAAGGAGGCAGAGATGTCTTTTCACATGGGAAGGAGAGAGATAGACTCATGGAAGTGCTAGCGTAGGCCACACTCCCGAATAAAGATCTTTTTTCCTAATAATAATTAATTTTTGAAAGAAAAAAAATGAAACCCCTCTTTATGCTTAATTTAAAGAACTTTTAGAAATAAGACAAAGGACAATCAAAAGAAAGTTATATGTTTTAAATACACTTATTGAGGTCTCATTCAAACAACTCTTTAAAAAAAATCTAAAAGACTTAGAACCAAGAAAATTACAAACAGACAATATAACCATATTGTGTTTACTTTTATTTTACCACATGTCCGTTGGATCGAGTGATGTTTTGTAACTAGTTTCACCCCCTCATATAATTTTCCTCCTTTTAGCTGAGAGAGTAATTTTGAAATTTTTTTTTTGCAACCAACCCAAAGCTGACCATGTATAGATTATTAGATTTCATAAACAAACCACTTTCGCAAAAAGTGATCCAAATCTCTATTGTCGAAAATCCCATCTAAAAAGCCCCTTGCAACCCGTGAAGTACTCTAACCTATACCTCTTGGAGACATCTTGTATTACCAAAATCATTATACCCCCAAACAAAGTTATGCTAAAACAACATAGCAGTAACCCACCAGACTGAGAAGTAGAAGGATCAAAAAACCCATGGGAGATTAAGCAACATAGATCCTCTACGGCGTAGGTGCCCGTAGCTGCCTGTGCGGTACAGACTGGGCCATGTGTGCAATGACCGCCTTACACCCGCTCAGGTAAGGCGTTGTTTGGGCAAGGATAAGGCGATCTTTGCGCATGCGGTTCGATTTGTACCGCTCAGACCACTAGGTCTCTCTCGTGCAATTTTTATTGTGCAAATCATCCACGTCTTTAGAGCAGAAATCATTTTCTAGTCAGGACAACTCCAATCAAAATCTTCTATAAAAATAGTTTAAATTTTGGATGGATTTCAATTTTCAGAAAAAGCTTTCAAACTTTATTAGAATGACCAAGGCGAGCACCAAGAAAATTTGATTTAGACAAGAAATCTAAGGAAGTGTTTGGTTCGCTAAGTCTTAAGAATTTGAGTCTACGGACTCATGATTCTTACCAAAAAATACCGTTTGGTTGAATGTGAATTGGATTCTACGAAAATCAAGTGATTCTTCATTTCAACGTAAAATTGACTCACAAGTATACTGTTGAGGTACCTAGTATATAAATTAGAAATTTGGGTGATTCTCACCCTAAATCTACCCTAATTCCAAAATCGTGATATTCCGACGAAGAGGAACACTATCGTTTTCTACCTCCAGCACCCCATCGCCTTCAACCTCCAGCACGCAAGGTGAACGAAGAGGATCCCTACGGCTGAAGGAGGAAGTTACTTCTCACTGCTCTCTGCTCTCTCTCTGCTCTCTCTCTCTCTCTCTCTCGCTCTCTCTGCTCTCTGCTTTCTCTCTCTTTTGCGCTCTGTCCCTCTTTGCTCTCTCTGGCTCTGCATCGTTTGTGAGTTGTTCTTACTGTTATTATTGTTTGCATTTGCAGAGATAGAGACAAAGTCTCCCGAGAAGCCCTAATCTGCTCGAGAAGCTCGATCCAAGTCTCCCGAGTGGCCGAGGTATGGTTCTCTCTGCTATCTGCTCTCTCTCTCTCTCTCTTTTTTGCTCTTGCTTGGGGTCTGTGGTTGGCATTAGTTTTAGTTTGATGTGTTAAAGAGTTAGCTGGATCCATTGATAAATAAGCCAGGGGTTCCCCCGCTCTTCTGGTTAGCCACTTTTCCGGAAAAATGTCGAGTTAACCATTTGCGATTCTGAAAAAACAAGGCAAGCAATTGTACTCCTGTAGTACATCTCTCTCCTTCTCTCTGTCTCTCTGTCTCTCTCTCTCTGTATGTTTGCTTTGTGTCTGCAATTGTGAATTCTTCGGTCAAATGCAAGCCTGTCGTCAAGGTCTTTGCGTTTGAGACCTAGATTTCATCAGTCCCAGTGTTTGTGATTAACGGAGGTTTCTTCTTGTTGTTTACTGCTCATTTAACTGTGCTGGTTAGTCATTCATGCATCTATCTATTTTTTTTCTTTCCCTGTTTTATTCTTTGTTTTTGATGATACTTAAATTGTGTGTCGGGAATTTAATTTAATGAATCAATAGATTACTTTGATCATTCTTTTTGCTTTACGAATGTTGGAAAATTGTTCTGTTCTTGTGCATTTACTGTTGTTCTTTCGATTGAAAATATTTTCATATCTACTGGATCCGAAATCTTAGATTGCCATGAGTTTGCATTGTTTTAATGTTAGATGTGTGTTCGGAATCGGATTAAAGGAAGAGAGATTATCTATCTGAAGAAATAGAAAATATTTGTTAAACAGCAGGTTACATGGATCCAATCTTATTGAAACCTTTCAGCAGATATAACTGCTAAGAATTGTAGGGTCAATGTTAATGCAAATGTAAAGGAGAAAATGTTGTGGACCAGCAATTAGGAACAAGATTTTGGGTTTTTTTCACCTTTCCATAAATTCTTCATGAAAGCAAAAGGGGGGGGGGAGGAGGGGAGAAGGAAAAGAACATATAGGATATTTAGGTTAGGGAAATGAAATTGAATAGGGGCGAGGAATTGGAAATATTAGGGAATAACAGGGGAGAATATAAGATATTGATGGGAAGTACATGGGGGATTGTTGAGGTTAAAGAAGAGGAAGAGAGGAAGAGAAAAAGAAATCGATTGAAGTTAAATTCTACAAGGGACCTTGTTCTGGTCTGCCAAGCCTTCTGTTACAATGATTTTGCAATATCAATTTGTATACCAAAAACATGCAAACCTTGGATTAAATATACATTTGCAAGGCGCTAGAGAGAGCATTTGTGTGGGAGCGAGAGCATGAGGGCTCCAAATTGAAATTTAATGTAAAGTTGGGCCCGGCCCTTGAGTTTATCTTTGCATACATATGCATGTATGTATAATTTTAAATTTCATAAAGCTTAAAATAAGATATAAGGAACAAGGAAGCACCTAACCCAGTACAGATTTTAAGCTTAGAGGTGTCCAAATAAATTAAGATATCTTCAAATGCATTCCCTAACCATGGGCTGTAAGTGTCTCTCTCAGGCACTTGAATTCAAACACTTATTAAGTCCTTTAAACTAGCATAATGTGAATACAAAGATTGAGAACAAAGAGTGCTTTGGTGGATTAATTGGGTCACTAGGGGTTATGCAAGTGTATAGTCAAACACTTGGGAGGCTACTACATCCTCTCTTAGGGTTTCTTGAAAACCTCCAAAGGGAGGAGAGAATATTATAATGCTAGCAAAGCTAAAAACATCAAACATTATCATACCTAACCCCCCAAAAAAATTAAAAAATAAAAATAAAAATGTCCTATGGAAGCCTGGGCCTGTAAAATCCATTTCTGGGACCCTTTGATGGGTGGCCCGTGATGCGCACATTCAAATGTCTTAATGTGAGTGTGTGAGTGTGTGTAGGGGCATCATGATAGGGATGAGGTTATCTCTACGGTTCCGGCTTAGATAGACTATTTTTTTCTGGGTTTTGGGAGAAACTAGATTCTGATTGTTTATATTCCTAATATTCTTCTTATATATGCCAATTTTTTTCAAATTATTTTCAGTGACCAACCCAAAATATATCCTGCAGCACAATTTCCACTATGACCCTACCAAAATCATGTAGTTGTGTCATGAAATTTTGATACAAATGTAATTATTCAAGATGGAAACAAGTGTTCCAGCAAAAATGAAAGCAAGATAAGGTGATTGCTGTAGGAAAATCACATGAATAAGTTTATTTTAGTAGAAACAAGCCTTGGATTAAGTTACATATGTGTTGGGCCTTTGGTCCAAGGGGTTTTCATTGTAATAGACAGCTAAGGGAAGGAGCTATGACTACGGGATTAGTCAAGTAGAATTAGTTTAGTTTAAATATGGAATGGAATCAATTGTTACTATTTCCTATATATTACTTGGTTCATAAATTACACTCCACTGAATTATACCTGATTGTATATATCGGATTCTAGAACTTTAGGACTTTGTCTTCCGAACATCATGAATGTCAAGGTTTTGTGGCAAGGTCTCGTGGTTATTTGTAAATTCCAAGCTCCACTTGATGGGTCTTTAGCTCAAATTGGTAGAGCGCTTGGAACATGAGCATGTTCCAGGGATGGTGGTTCAAATCCACCAAGGCCCTTTTTATTCAACTATTCATAACATAGTTAGTTATGGCAATAATCTAGACAATTTCAAGTGGTGTTTTCCATTATCTTTGTCTCTCTCACACATCAATTTCTTTCTTTGGGATATATGGATCACAAAATGATGTCATTGGCTGTTCAAAAGCTTAACTTCAATTAAAAGTAAGAATTAAGTGATTGTGATAGACTCTGTCATATTTTTTTTTTATTTATGTTGGATTGCAAGGTAATGACATCATATAAAAGTCATTGTTTTGTTTCAAATGGATCTGTTTCTGCCATTTCAATTCTACCATTGTTCACTGTAAGAGAACCCAGTTCACTGCACCTTGGCTTACCAACCAATCAAGAAAGCGATTAACAAACCCATCTATGTGCACGGCACAATGGAACACACGGGTCACGTACAAGGCTGTCCAAGCATTATGATGGGGAAAAAGGTCCAACCTTACTCTTTCTCTATTTATCAGATAAGGAACTTACCATCCATTTGTAACAGTTGTGAATTACTGTTAGATAGAAATTTTGATCTCTCAAGTCTCTCATTGAGATTGAGAGCCTTTCAACTGAGAAAGGGAAAAGAATTGAGATTTCCATATTATATATGTTTGCATGTATAAGATGAAAAATCCAAGATGATATGGGAAAAGAAGAAAAAACGATTATTTAGATAGTTTTAGGATAAATCCAAGTCGCAGACTCAAGGTAACCAAACGGTTATTCATATAGATTCAGAAGAATCCACCTGACAGACTCAGGGTAACCAAACAGTATTTCAGAAAGAATCAAGACACAGAATCAGGGTAACCAAACAGTTATTCATGAATAATCATGTTACAGAATCAGGGTAACCAAACAGTTAAATTTCAAAATTACGAATCCACAAAACCTGATTTTAGAGAACCTGATCCAGAATCAGAATCTAATTATTCAAAACAACCGAACCAAACACTTCCTAACGCTTTTTTGATACTCATAATACCATTGGTGGATAAAGGAAAAAACAAACAATCAAAAGAGAGAGGATTTGATATATCACTCTTTAAAATAGTAGATGCCACCTCAAAAGGATATAAAGATCTAATAAGACAATCATTCCAAACACCATTAATCATAAGATCCTCAACTTTATCAAAGAGATGATGAGGATCAATAGACTTTGGTATAACAAAGCCATCTAAAGATGGAATCCAAGGACCTCTCCAAATAAATGTCTGCTTCCCATCTCTAGTTTTCCAACAAACCAGTTTACGCACAATAGATAACATTCTCTTAATGTTGTTTCAAACCCAAAAGTCATTTTTGGGTTTAAACATTGGGTCTAGGAGACGCTAATTCCTAAAATAGGAATGGTATGTAGGGTCGAGGAAGATTAGTTGTGGGAGATAATCACATTAGATCTCGACTAAGGAGGCATGCTGATATGAGAGGGGCAGCTCTCAATTGAACTGATTGGATTGGAGGAGAAATGATCAATATGCCGTATTGAATGCCAGAGGGAATTTATTTACTAGAGGGTTGAAATATAGAAATTCTTTAATGCTTTGCTTGATCAAGAATTCAACCTATTGACGTCCATGAGTTTTGTATTGCCATTAGGATCAAATCAGACGGAAGTTTTTTTATGGATTTCTTTTACTTTTATCAATCGCTCTATGTGACTGTAGAAGCCCATACAAATTCTTAAGGATTTGAGCCCACAAAGAATCAGGTGAAGTGAGAAGTCTCCAAACCTTGAAGAGACGTCAAGAAGGGCGAGTATTTCTTGAAATACCTAATTCATTAAGGATTGGAAAGTCGATGGTGCATTAGTGAGACCAAATGGCATCACCAAGAACTCGTAATGCCGGTGATGTGTTCTAAATGCAGTCTTCTCTTTATCCTTCGATCCACGCAGATCTGACGGTACCCAGAGCATAAATCCAGCTTGGAAAAATGTTGTGCACCTTTGAGTTTGTCCAGAAGCTCATTGATCAAGGGTATACAAAATTTTTCCTTGATCATAATTTTGTTAAGCACTCAGTAATCTACACACATCCTCCATGAGCCATCCTGTTTCTTGACAAGTATTACGGGAGAAGAATAAAGTCTATGATTGGGTCAGATAATTCCCAAGGAAAGCATCTCCATTACAAGCTTCTCGACTCCCACTTTTGGTAATGTGGGTAGCGCTAGGAGTGTTCCCCTCTTCTGGAGTAGAGTTTAGACTCGAGAGGGAATATAGTTGGAGCACTCCCCGAGTCAATCAAAACCATTATTGTGGTTTGTTTAATACTCTCAGTAACCCGCATAGTTTCTGGGGCTCTTCCTACATAGATCACATGTAGTGAGATCTCAGGTAAATCAAGATCTACAACCATCATCTCCTCCTTGAGTTCGTCTACCAACACACCTCCATTTCTTCTTCATAGCCCGCTATCAAGAAGAGCCGCTTGCAACAATGACCAGGAACGAATTTCTCGTTGCAGTTGTAGCACAACCCCTTCGCTCTACGTTCTTGCATCTCTTATGCATTTAGCCACTTGATCGGTAGAGTAGAACCTCCCCATATTCTCTTTGTTAATAGGGGTTGTTCTCTTACAATCAAACAAAGGAACAGCCTACCGCTGGCTGGAGTTGTGTGCTTTATATAATCCCGACAATCCTATTGCAATAGAGAGAGTGGTGGGTCGACCAATGAGGACATTGGCCTTAATCTGGTCCTTGGGTCCACTAATGAAGAAACTCACCTGTCAGTATGGTGGAAGAGGCCCCATCTTGGAGAGCAGCCTCTCGAAACGAGACTAAGTCGTGAATCGTTCCAAGTTGTTGTAGTTTGGCAAGCTCTCCAAAGAAGTCTTGAAAGGGTGTCTATCCAAACTGAGAGTGCAAACCATCACAAAACGCACACCAAGTCATTACCTCTCTTATGTACCACCATGCATGGATCATGCATGTGAGTGTGTAACATTGATCCACCATGTGTTTTAGCTGTTGTTGCTCTTCTTCTACTATTTTTTTCTTCCCTTTTTTGGGTAAACATGTGTTCTTCCTGGATGCATCTCATGTCAATAGTTTAAGTTTTTTGTTGGACTTGATAAGGCATAAATCACCCACCAATCAGAGGCTGACACATGACCGAGCCGAGGACAATCTATGAACTGAACCGAGCCGTACGGAGCTGGGCCGACCCGATCATCGCCAAATTTGATACTCCGCCACTCGGGGGTCGAGCACCCAACTGAGCACGCACCTCGCCGAGAACTCAACCAAGCATTGAGTACACGGCACGGTGACAGATCAATGCTGACCCAGAGATCTCCCCTTCACGGCCGAGCTGCACGCCCATCGACCCCTTGGTCCGAGCCTACGCAAGTCGGCAGCGATTGGAGCACCATAGTGCGGCTGAGCCCACACACAACTTATGATGACCCTCAGGTCACATAGGCCGAGGCTGAGCTCTGAGGCCGAACTCTCCACAGAGGCCACCATAACGCCCCCACTGGAGATTATGGGGCCACATCAGCACCACCCGAGAATCGCAGGATAAGGGTCGATCCACAATCTCAGCGCAATACGGAATCACACTTTCATGGACTCTTACCTTAACGAGAGTCTGACCCCGAAAATGTCTCTCCACTCTGCTCTACATGAAAGTGCCTTCCAAGAGTAGAACTCCTACCATACTAGGACTCTCCCAACCGCCTCACCTCCCTCTATAAATACTCAGGTATGGAGCTCTATTGCTCATCTCACTTTTTACTAGCTGTTACGTTGTTCCACTGGAGACTTGACTTAAGCGCCGGAGATTCCTAGACCGGAGCCACACCGGCTTTTTTGCGCTCACTCGTCTTTTTACAGGCTCATCCATGGGTGAACCAGGCGACGAAGGTTTTCACATGTAACAGATTTGGCACCGTCTGTGGGAACGACGTCAGCAAGCTATTGTCGTTTCTACCAACATCAAGAGCAGGAACAATGGTGCAAACAAGATCAGAACAGCACGGCTCCGCCTCCCGCGGGGATGAGCCACAACCTGATAGGTAAGAGAGACGTTCGCCGCCCCTTGAGGCATCACAGCAAGGCACGATCGGAAGACCCCCTCGGGCAGGGGGTGTGCAGCCCAGCACGAGCGCCGTGGCCAATCTAACTCCCCTGCCAGAGGGTGGGAATGGTGGAAGTGTGCTAGACACAGCAGTGGCTGACCGGACACAGGTCGAGCCAAACTTGAACTGGCTGAGCCTACCACTGCCGCCACCCTTATCGAAGGATTTGGATCCAGAAGCCCCGACGAATAACCGATAAGTTATGGGTTTGTAGTTGCAGATGCTCTACACCAACGAGATGCTGTGTACTTTCATGACCCAGATGGCCCGGGGTGGGCTGATGGGTCAACCACTGATATCGCCCCCTCCAACCCCGGTCCATGTAGAGGTAAACTTGCCGCAGAATGGTGGCCGACATAAGGCCTAGCTGAGCCGAGTCGCATCATCACATCCGCCTCGCCAGAAAACTCCTCCTCCACGTCCCAACAGGAGCGCTCGGCGGGGTGCGCAGGAGCATTGTCGAAGCCCAAAGACCGGGCAAGAGATCGAACCAGCGGCATCGATAGAGAGGAGATTGGTATTTTTTTGCCGGCTCAGGGAGGACGGACAGTCGAGGGCACACTGAGAACAGCAGGATGTAGCCCCCCGACGTCGAAGCCCGCTGCCTCTCTGAGAAGAACAGCCGAGAAGCCCCCTTGGGTCCAATTTCTAGATGGAAAGAAGAATAAGGAGGGATGATGCTGACCGAGCCGACCATAATGGCCGACCTCAACGGGATGACTTAGTGAACCGATCCTGAGCTGAAGGATAAAATGGCTGACCTCGGCCAAATGAACGGGACAATTTGCATCAGGTGGATGACCCGAATGACTGAGCACCTGAAATCAAGATGGAAAAGCGGTTACGATACTTGGCCGATCAGGTGACGCCTATTCCCTGGTCGGACGACACCCTTATCCTCCCGAGATCATGATCGTACCACTACCGGCCGGGTTCAGGCTAACTCCCTTCGACCGGTATGACGGGACAACCGACTCGACGGATCATATCAACTACTTCAACGTGATGATGACCATGTACTGGGGAACCGAGATTGTCTCTTGTCGGGCTTTCCCCTCATCTCTCAAGGGTTCGGCAACCTCATGGTTCTCCTGGTTGCCACCAAACTCCATAACGAGCTTTGCTCAGCTCTGTCGAGCCTTCGTCACGTGCTTTCAGAGTAACATGAAACACAAGAAGACGACGGTCAACCTCCTCAGCGTGAAGCAACAATCTGATGAGTCGATCCGAGCGTTCGTCTCACGTTTCAACAAAGAATCCTTAGACATCAAGGATTTAGATGAGGCCATGGCCCATACTGCGATGAGCAACGGGCTCGCAGATATAGACCTCATCAAGGACTTGGCCCGGAAGTCGAACAGAAACCTGGCCGAGCTCTTGGAGAGGTGCAATGAGTTTACAAATATGGCCGAGGTGCTCCAAGCCCGAAAGGGAAATGAAGGTCGAGCTGAGAAGAAAAGGCCGATGACTGATGACTGCAAAGAGGAAAAGCGGCTCAGGTCGGATCGTAAAGCAGAGAGATCAGACCGAGCTCGGAGTCCCGATTACACCCTACTGAATACCTCGCGCAAAGAGATTTTGATGCAAATACAGGACGGCGGGTACATCTGCTGACCTCAACCGATGCAAGCTGGGTCATCTCGGAATCCCAACAAGTATTGTCAATTCCACAAGGACACCAGTCATGACACCTAGGATTGTTATCAGTTGAAAAGAGAAATTGAAGAGCTGATAAAAGCGGAGCACCTAAAGCGATATGTCAAGGGAGGCCAAGAAGAACGTGGGGGTTAGCGACTTGAAGATCGCGATCAAAGGACAGCCAAGCCGAGGCCCAAAAATAGGCGGGCCAAGAGTGACGAAGATAAAGCCCAAGCTGAGAAGAAAGATGACGGATCCAGGCCGAGCAGTGACAAGGGAGCTCCCATATACACTATCCTTGGAAGGCCGAGACAAGAGTCCACTCGGAAGGCCAAGGAAAATGTGCGGTTCGTCAAAGTCACCGAGATGCCAGGTAAAAGGCCAAAGTCTGAGGCGACGATCTCCTTCACCGAGGCCAACCTGGAAGGTATAAGTTTACCTCACGATGATGCTTTGGTGGTGCAGGTGAAAATTACAAAGAGACCCGTTCATCGCGTATTGGTTGACACGGGCGCATCCGTGGACCTTATGTCGCTAAACGCGTACCGATAATTTGGCTTCGGCGATGAAGCGCTCAAGTCGGAGGGCACCTCACTTCATGGGTTCTCAGGAGTTGCCGCCACCATTAAGGGCTCAATCGATCTACTGGTCACGTTCGGATAAGCTCCATGTCAAGTGATGATCCAAGTCAAATTCATGGTAGTGCGATCGGTGGTGGCCTTCAATGCCATACTCGGCCGCCCATCATTGACCACTCTCCAAGCCATCATCTCGCCAACACACTTGAAGATGAAGTTCCCTACAGAGAACGGCATTGGAGAAATCCGAGGTGATCAAAAGAAAGCTCGGGAGTGTTACGCCATATTCATCAAGCAAAATAAAGGCAACGTTCGAGGAATGACGATGTGCGTCGAACACCTCCCAGAAGACCAGTGGGATGAGCTCACAGAAAGGCACAGAAGACCTGTAGAAGACCTCACCTCGTTCTCCCTTAGCGATGAAGATCCGACAAAGACGGTACAACTCGGGTCATTGTTGAGCGAGGAACAAAGGAATCGGTTCGAAAACTTCTTGAAGGTAAATGCCGACGTATTCGCCTAGTTGGCTGTCGACATGCCCGGTACACCTCGACATATAGCCGAGCATCGACTACAAATAGATCCTAGTCGAAAGTCGGTTCAACAAAAGAGAAGGAACTATGCCCTTGATCGCCAAGCCACCAACAAGGAAGAAGTAGAGAAGCTAGGTCGATCAGGTTTCATCCGAGAAGAAAAATTCCCGACTTGGTTGGCGAACGTCGTTATGGTTCCCAAGCCGAACGAGAAATGGAGGATGTACGTCGACTACACCGACCTTAACAAGGCTTGCCCAAAGGACGAGTACCCACTACCTCGGATTGATCTCTTGATTGACGCCATGGCGGGGCACGAAATGTCAAGCTTCATGGATGCATACTCTGGCTACAACCAAATCATGATGCATGAGGAGGATGAGTCGTACACGGCATTCCGAACTGACCAAGAAAATTTTTGCTACAAGGTCATGCCATTCGGATTGAAGAACGCCGGAGCGACCTACCAGCGGCCCGTGAACTATATATTCCGCGAGCAGATCGGAAGAAACATGGAAGTCTACGTGGACGACATGTTAGTAAAGAACTTGAAGGCCGAGCACCACTTGGCCGACCTGGAAGAGGCCTTTGGCGTATTGAGGAAGAACCAAATGAAACTGAACCCAACCAAGTGTGCATTCGGCATGACCTCGGGAAAGTTCCTTGGCTTCATGGTCTCCGTCAGAGGCATCGAAGCTAATCCGACAAAAATCAAGGCCATCCAAGAGATGAGCCCTCCAAGGACGATCCGAGAAGTACAAAGGCTAAATGGATGAATGGCGGCGTTGGCACAATTCATGTCGAGGTCGGGCGACAAGTACCTATCGTTCTTCAAGGCCCTCAAGAACATCCGAAACCCGAAGGACTTCATTTGGTCAGACGAATGTCAACAAGCTTTTGAAGAGCTGAAGAAATACTTGGAGAACCCGCCTTTTCTCAGCCGACCTGAGCCAAAAGAAGAGCTTCAAGTTTACTTAGCCACTACCCCGGTGGCGGTCAGCGCGGTGTTGGTAAGGGAAGAAGGCCGAGTTCAGAAGCCCATATACTACATCAGCCATGTTCTTGTTGACGCCAAGACGAGATACTCCAAGTTCGAGAAGGTAGCATTCGCTCTTGTCACGGCTGCGAGAAAGCTAAGGCCGTACTTTCAAGCTCATCCGATCGCGGTGCTGACCGACCAGCCTCTCAAGAAAATATTGCACAAGCCCGACGTGTAAGGTCGGCTGATCACCTGGGCGATCGAGCTGAGTGAGTACGATATAAGCTACCATCCGAGGACCACGATAAAAGGGCAAGCACTTGCCGACTTCGTCGTCGAGTGCACAATGCCCAACCTCGAGGTCGAGGAAGAGAAAACAGCAGAAGAAGCCAATGCAAAAGCTGAGGCCGACCCGACCTGGACCATGAACGTTAACGGCTTGAGCAATCAAGTCGTAAGACAGGTCCTCATAGACCTGGCCGACCTCGAAGATCGACCCTCATAGGTCAGCAATCAAGTCGTAAGACCGGTCCTTATAGACCTGGCCGACCTCAAAGATCGACCCTCATAGGTCGACAATCAAGTCGTAAGACCGGTCCTCATAGAACTGGCCGACCTCAAAGACCTACCTTCCTAGGTCGGCAACCAAGTCATAAGACCAGTCCTCATAGACCTGGACGACCTCAAAGACCGACCCTCATAGGTCGGCAACCAAGTCATAAGACCAGTCCTCATACACTGGCCGAAGTCTAAACCAACAACCACAAAATCGCGCTACGGTCGAGCTAAAGGAATACCAAAGATCAAGCAAAATATCCAAGGCATTAAGCTCGACAATAGCGTCGGCTCGACAGCGTAGCTACTCCAAGGGTGTCCAACCCGAGCTGACATGCCGCATCCAAGCAATCAGGCTGAGTCCTTTAGCTCGGCTACAAGGCCGGGTCAGCAGATCAATCTCAACATTCAAAATAAATTCACGAAGAAAGGAAAGCAAACAACCGCCGAGCTCAAACACTTAGACAAATTTGAAAAAAACAAAAAAACATTCTATTCATTGAAGGCCGACACCTCGACAAGGTTACAAAAGGTGGGCAGCTCAGCCCAGTACATACAAAAAAGAAAAAGAGAAAAATTTGTTCAAAACCCTGCGCAAGGGGATGTATACATCAAAGTAGAAGAAGGGGAGCCTAAAGCTCGGCGGTGTTGAGGGGATCCTCGAAGGCAACCTCCTTGTCAGCGACATCCTCGGTGGAAGGGGCTACCTCGTCCCAAAGAGGGGTCTCGGTCAGGCCGGCCTGGTCAACCTCCACCCCGGCCTTGTCCCCCAACTCCTTAACCACAGTGGTCGCGTCGTCATCAAATCGAGAAAGGTTGAGGGTGGGGTAGGCGGCCTTTATCTCCTTCAGAAGGTCGGCTCGGCCCGCGTCATAGCCCTCTCCGTACGGCGGCTTCCTTATCTCATGACACACCTCAACGTATTTCACTGACATGAGGTAGTCGCTAACGGCTTTTGGCCCTGCCCGGGCCAGGTCGTCCTTAGCCTTCTTCTTGGCTTTGTCGAGCTAAGGCCTCAAGGTCTCGACCTCCTCCTTTTGTTTCACCGTCGTCTCCTCTAGGCCATCAACTTTCTCCTTCGCTTCGGCAAGCTTCGCGGCAGTCATACGACGTGCCACCATGGCCTCGCGAGCCTCTTTATTGGCTTGCTCGACCTGGACCTCGAGAGAATCATTCGCGGTCAAAAGCCACTCAAAACGGAGCATGGTCTCCACCGCCTTGGCCAAGCCCTGCCAGAAAACATCTGACCAAATGTCAGATCGAACTCCACAGGTCGGATCCATTCACAAGAATCGAGCAGAAAGCTTACCATGTTGAAGTCCTAGAATAGGGAAGAGAGGAGCTCAGGATCGGATAACTTTTTAAGCATTTCCTTGTCCTTGGGGAGCCGACTTGTGTCAAACCACTCCTTGGCATGAGCGGCCGACGTCAAGGTCGAGCCCTCGGGGAAGAGCTGCTAGCACGGCCAAACTGGAATATTACTGGCCGTGGCCCTCCCTAAGACATACCGGGAGATGTCGGTCAGTGAGGCCACAGGCTGAGGACCACCACCCATCAGGGTTACCGAGAGCTTCTGGCGTTTGTATTCCCTCGGCGGGCTCAGCTCACCCTTTCGACCCTTCCCTCTTCGGGAGGGGCTCGGCGGGGCTCTATCCTTCTCGACCTCGAGGCCGACCACCGTGTTAGGTGGGCTCGACAGCGTCGCCTTGCCCTTCGACGCCTTGGAAGACTCACCCCAAGATTTCTTCTCGGCGTTCTTCCTCCTTCTATCTGCAATGGTCTCGGCCCTGAACCGAGCTGAATCCATTGGGGGAATGTGGCCGACCACTACAAGAAAGACAGAACGTTAGAAGCATACCAAGAAGAAAAAAGACCAAGTAAATGGGTCAGCTTGGTGGATAGAATTCCGCTCAGCTCAGATACCCTACCCGGAGTCAGGTTCCACCTTTGGAGAAACCCTTCTTCATGAAGCTGGAGGACATTGAAAGGTGGGTGCTGACGAATCAGATCAAGCGATGTCAGCTCATTCTCATTTAGAGGCAGAGTCCTATTGACGTAGTTCAGGTGGATGTCCTTCCACTCGGTTCGGAAAGGGCAGTTTGGGATGAAAGTGAAGAAAAACCAAGGCTTTCAGTGTTCATTAAAGCTCGACGTCCCGACCAAAAACTTGTGGCCGCTCAGGGTCTCACTTTTCCCAGTTCGGCGGGTGAAATAGTACCACCCCTTCTCCGACGACCTCTTCAGAAAGTAGAGCAGAGAGAAGAGGGCCACGCTCGTAGCTCGGCCCATCTCGCAGAAGAGGACGTGGAAGCCGTACAAGACCAGCCATGAGTTCGGCACCAGCTGAACTGGGGAGAGGTGGAAGTGGTCCAAGATCTGATCCACCAGGCCGAGCACGGGAAGCCTGAAGGCATACTTGAACAGGATCTCGTACAGGGCCACCTCGCTAGGCCAGATGAAGCAGGCCATCTCCCCAGGACAAGGAGCTCAGAGTTTGATGTCCTCGGAAATGGCATAGGTCGCCCTGAGGCGGTGGAAGTCGGCGTCAGTAAGTGTACTCGGGACGGTGCCAACACTCCCCTCTTCAGGCTCAGGAGCGTCAGCAGACGAGCTGACTGAACCGACCCCACCTCAGGAAGAACCTCCCTCATCTGACTCCTCGTCATCTGTCGAGGACGATCCCGAGCCCTCAGCTCATTCTTTAGGAATCAGCTGGGCCTCAAGGTCGGACTCCATGGGCAGGGGAAGCTCGGGAACATCGGCTTGACGCGGCTCCGCTACGGCGGGCTCGTCCAAGGTCTAGCCCAACAGGTCTATCGTGGGAGAACGAGCTGGGAGCTCTCAGATCAGACTCGCGCCTTCTGTCGCCCTGGCGAACACCTCGCGCACATGACTACTACCAGCTGATATACTGGGCGGAGAAGACTTACTGGTTGAAGAAGAGCTGAGCATGAACAAGAAAGCACCGAGCACTAGAGAGCTGAGAAATCCGAGCTAGCTGAGCGGTCAATAACTTGAAGCAATGAAGAATGAACAGGGAGGAGTCGCCTATTTATAACCCTTGGGCTGAACTGATCCAACGGCCGAGGAGAGTTTAGCTAGAATCAACTGTCCAGATCAAAGGACGATTCAAATTCCTGAGCCTGCCATAATGACTCCTGCTGACATGGCACTGACGCCCCAACTGTCAGACTGTACAATGTCAAATCACTGACAAAGGGAGCTCGGTTCTGTCGCAAGGAGGTTTTAGACGAACGGACCAAGAAACTTCACTCATCAATGCCGAGTCGACCCCTGATGAGTGGGGGACTTGTGATAAGGCATAAATCAGCCACCAATCAGAGGCTGACACATGGCCGAGCCGACGACAATATATGAACCAAACCAAGCCGTGCGGAGTCGGGCCGACCCGGTCATCGCCAGATTTGATACTTCACCACTCGGGGGTCAAGCACCCAGTCGAGTACGCACCTCGCCGAGAACTTAACCGAACATTGAGTGCACAGCACGGTGACAGATCAATGCTGACCCAGAGATCTCCCTTTCCCAGTCGAGCTGCACGCCCACCGACCCCTTGGTTCGAGCCTACGCAAGTCGTCCGTGATTGGAGCACCATAGTGCGGCCGAGCCCACACACAACTTATGATGACCCTCAGGTCACATAGGCCGAGGCCAAGCTCGGAGGCCGACCTCTGAGGCCGAGCTCTTAGGCCGAACTCTCCACAGAGGCCACCATAACGCCCCCACCGGAGATCACGGGGCCACGTCAGCACCACCCGAGAATCGCGGGATAAGGGTCGATCCACAATCCCAACGCAATACGGAATCACACTTTACATGGACTCTTACCTTAACGAGAGTCCGACCCCGAAAATGTCTCTCCACTCCGCTCTACATGGAAGAGCCTTCCAAGAGAAGAACTCCTACCATACTAGGACTCTCCCAACCGCCTCACCTCCCTCTATAAATACTCAGGTATGGAGCTCTATTGCTCATCTCACTTTTTACTAGCTGTTACGCTGTTGCACTGGGGACCTGACTTGAGCGTCGGAGATTCCTAGGCCGGAACCACACTAGCTCTTTTGTGCTCACTCGTCTTTTTGCAGGCTCATCCGTGGGCGAATCGGGCGACGAAGGTTTTCACACACAACAGGACTTGGCAAGGCTAGTAATGAAGTCTTTTTTTTTTTTTTGCTAAAAGATCATTTGTATTGAGAGAAAAGGGAAACAAAAATAATACAACAGCATAGGCCAAAAAGCCTAAATAAAACAAAGCCAAACTACACAAGCTGCAACGACATCTCCCCACCTTTGGCAATGCCATCAACAGGGAGATACAACTGCCAAAGATAAAGCACTCCCAAAAAATTAAGAGACTACTCAAAATATAGGTCTGCATTGCACGTCCCATAAGAGATCATCCTAAACCAAAGGAGGGACATGCACCATAGTCAAAGAGACTTACAAAGAAGCTACAGATTTTGCCAAGAAGTCTATGACTGTATTTGCTTCTTTGTAGCAATGGGTGATTTTCTACTCAATAGAACCAAGTCATAGCACTTTTGCAATAGGACAAATTGTATACCGGTTAAATGGAATGCGAGATCCACTAACCCGTTTGATGCTCAATCATTTTTTCGCTTCTAGGCTTTCGAGTGTCCACTAATGTCCACACATTATTGAGATGCCAATTGTTAGATTGGAATCTCATAATGATGATCTATATTTCCTCAACCTAGTCAGTACCTTACGAAAGGAATACCCATCATATCATATGTCCATCCCAAACATAATATCGGGATAGCCGGTTGTCAGCATATGATGTCAAATCTTCTCAGATTCTCAGATGAAGATTCTAATCCAACCATTACAACTTGAGGAAGTGCCACCATACCACTACAATACCATCAACTCTACCACACAGAGCATTGCACGAAATCATGCATACTGCAAGGGGTGCAAGTTTGGCCCGACAAGGCCAATGATGCCCAAACATGCCTTATAGGTTGTGCTTTTCAGCTTACGGGCCGGGCTAGAGCTGAGATCTTTAGGCATGGGGTAGGGTCGGGTGGATAATTATCTCCTCCAGTTCCCTACCCGGCCCAATTCCCTAGTGTCTGTAATAAGGGGGGATGGACCCCACCCGTGCAGAGTGTTCAAGCAGGGGTAGGATGGTCATTATGCCCCCCTAATACATGCACTGGGGGACTAGGCCGGGCAAGGAACTGGAGGGGACAAAGATCCAGGGCCGAATTGGGTTTGGGATGACCCAATCTAAGCCTAGCCCGACTTGGCTTGATCTGAAATTTTTGAATCTATAAAGAGCATAAAAGTAAAGTTATAGTTTCTTTTTCACAAACTTTGGTTGCAACAATATTTTTCCATTATACATAAAGCATATATGGAGAGACACTCTCTATGGCATTGAGAGCGCATGAGATGGCACATTGGGGGGGGATTTCCGCCTTTCATGGGGGTGGGGAGGTCATTTCCCATCCCCCCTGTGTCTAAACGTGGGCGATACTCTCCCACAGAGAACTTTTCTCCTACATATATAAACATATAGACCATGTTCTCTCTATCCAACAATAAGAATGGACATATCATCTGTCCACATGGACTAATTCATGTAATTCCATGTGGCAAATAGTGAAGTGTTATTAGGGTTATAAATGGATCGGATTCGGCTCAGATAGTGCTATATCCGCATCCGCATCCGATTAGCTATCGGATGGATTCGGATAGTGCTAAACGAATACGGACACGAATATGGATCGGATATTTTATCTATTTACATGTAAATATAGCTTTTCGGATAGCTATAGCCTATCTGTATCCGCATCCGTTTAGCTTTCGAATGGATTCGAATAGTGCTAAACAGATACGGAAACGGATTTTGGCTATTCATTTATTAAGCGTTATATTTCACTAAGCATATTCATCGAGAAGAAACCCATATATAATATATAGAGTTTTAAACAAATGCCCCCCTAAAAATGCCCATTAGTCCAAATGCCCCCCATAACTTTTCTAATTGCAAATGCCCCCTAATTTCAAAACATTGTAGCATTTTAGTCCAGTCCGTTAATTTGGGATGTTAAATGTTAGTTTTAGGGAATCTAATGACCAAAATGCCCCTCTGATTAAAACTCATCAAAATTAAACAATAAAATGATCAAATTGCCCCCGTCTTCCCCAAATGGTTTAAGGTTTGAAACTGAAAAAAATTTCCCCAAATCGATTAGGGTTTGAACCCATCTAGGAAGCAAGAGGTCAGATTAAGGAATTACGTTCGAGCTGGTCACCGAGGTTGACAACGATGGAATGGCGCATTAGAGGGACATCAACCCATTGGCCGTCCTTTAAAAGCTAGAGGCCACTGACCCTATCGTTCTAACAATATCATCGTCTTCCTACACTTCAATTCAATTCAGTAGTTACTTACAAATTCAATTTGTCTTCTTCAAGAACTGATACTAACATGAACCCTCCGCAACTTGTACAGTGTGTGAAGTGTGACCACTGTTTTTGAGGAATGAGATGAACACAAGGAATCTATATGAGGGTTTTGTCTGTATAAAGTACTTATAATAGTCATCAAGATCGGGGATTCTGCATCCGGGCAGTTGGGTTACATGTGCAGCGCCAGACTCAAGGCGTTGCACTTTGACCGCCTTACCCTTGCTCAGGCAAGGCACTTGGGTAGGGGTAAGGTGGTCAAAGCACGCCACCTTGAGTCTAGTGTTGCACATGCAGCCCGGCTGCCTAGATGCACAGGAGCCAGGTCCGTTTGAGGTAGGGAGGTGGCGCACGTAGAAGGTGCTCTCCCAGTCCATGTCGTTAATCTCTGAGTCCACACCTTGGAGGGCCTTGCTTGCCACCAACTTCTTGAACCTCTGCTCCATACACTTCTTGTAATGCTTCTTCGTCATCTTCTCCACCCTATCCATCAACTCATGTGTTATCCCATGATTCACCAGCTACATTTACAAATGAATTCACACACACACACACACACATCAAACCTCATTAGATACAGAATGAGACTGTATGAGCAAACATACTAAAATAGTGAGAATTTGTAAGAGTCATATGGCTATGGGTCTTGCTATCTTGTACAGTTTAAAGTCAAGATAAACCAAGAAACAGAGGACTGAGCAATTCACATACCTCAAAAAGCCCCAATTTTCACAAGCATCCTTAATAGACTCCATTGTAGCTCCTCCTCACCATTCAGCTTCTCCATGTTAATAACTGGAAACGATTCCATCTCTCTCTCTGCCTCAGCTTCTTTCTCTGTTTTTCTCCCTACAAACTCTTTCTTTTTAGATGGGTTCTAACCCTAAACAATTTGGAGAAAAAATTGTCAGTTTCAAATCTTAAACCATTTGGAGAAGATGACGGCAAATTGATCATTTTATTTTTTGTTGGAATTTTTCAAAATATTGATGTGGACTTTTAGTCCCACATCGGCTATGAAAGGAAAGCTCATTGGGATTATATGTGTTAGTAGTTAGTAGTTATTATTATTATCACATGTAATGCTAGAAGAGATTGTACGGTGCACTTGCGAGCGAGGACGGTAACCGTCCGAGCGCGTACGCGTGTGTGTGAGGCGCAATGTGGCAATTTGATGGCGCACTTTACACTTCGCACGTGTGCATCGTCGTAATATGTCGCCTTAATCTTTTTGGGATTAACGGTGTCTGATCAAAGGGTGCTTAGGATTGATTCGACCATTGGATCGGTGGCTGATCAAAGAGGGAGTGCAACCTTTGGTTTAACATTGACCCCAAGAGTTGCAGCCCACACGAACAGCCAAGGGAGCCCAGCCCAATAGTCATGACCTGTCAGGTCAAACCATATGAGCCAATTGGTGTGACCCATCCGAACAGGCCTTGTGGGTCTATAAATGGGCCACGAATTCTCTCACTCCAAATATAAAAAAAAATCTCTGATAGCTTCATAGTGTTACTGTCTCTGCAACCAGTAACAGTCCGCCTGATTTATCTTGGGAGGCAGGTTTGCTGCAACCCTTTGCAGGATTAGGAGGGTGCAAATACTGTCTTAAGGACAGAACGATTTCGTTCGACTCAAGCCATCTTTCTGTCCTCTCCTTTTTGTTACAGATTTCTAACAATCTTAAGATAGTATTTGTTCAATGGAGGAGACTGCAATCATGAAGATACCTGGGAACGAGATAAGCAAACTTGAGAAGTTTGATGGGTCATTTTTCAAACGTTGGAAAGGGAAGACGTATTTCTTCCTTACGACTTTGAAACTTGCTCATGTCCTGAACGAAGAGAAGCCAGTAGCACCGACACCGGCAGACACCATTGCAGAAGCTTCAAGTGGAGAGACACCGGTGCAGAAACAGCAGCGCCAGAAGTGGGAGCAAGACGACTTCATGTGCAATGGCTACATCCTCAATGGGTTATCAAACACACTTTATGATGTGTATGAGCTCAAATTTATAGATAGCACGTCGAGAGAACTATAGGAGGATTTCGACAAAAAGTACAAAATTGAGGATGCTGGCAACAAGAAGTTTCTTATAAGTAAGTTGTTTGATTACAGGATGGTAGGAGATAAGTCTATTATTTCACAAACCTATAAGTTGCAAGGTCTCATGAATCAAATCATCTATGAGGGCCATTCTCTTGATGAATCTTTCCAAGTGTCATCTATTATTTCAAATTTACCTTTTGCTTGGAAAGATTGTCGGAAAGAGTTGAAACAAAAGAAGGATGTAATGACTATGCAAGAGTTGATTAAGTATATCCAAGTTGAAGGAAATTCTCGCAAACTGGATAAACTTAAATTGGAGGAAAAATCTCCAAAGGCTCATGTCATAGAAAATGCATCTTCTAAGGGCAAGAAGAGAAAGTATGATGGGAAATGCTCTGTTTCTGAGAAGAAAAAGGATACATTTATTAACTCCAAAGCGGCTTGCTGGAAATGCAAAAAAGTTGATCATTTCAAAAAATAGTGCAGAGTTTATATCAAGGAGAAGCAACAAAAGGACCAAGTCAACATAGTTGACAATGATGACTGGGCTGCTATGATATCTGAGGTATATGTAGTGGGTGATGATGAGGAATGGTGGATCGATTCCGGTGCAACCAAACATGTTGCCAAGAACAAAAATTTGTTCAAAGTTTATAAACCTATAGCAGATGGATAAGATCTCTTTATGGGAAATTCTTCAACTGCTAAGGTCATAGGTAAAGGCACAGTGGTTCTGAATCTCACATCTGGGAAAAAGCTTACTTTGAATGATGTACTTCATGTTCCTGATATTAGGAAGAACTTAATCTCTGTAAGCTTGCTTGACAAACATGGATTTAAAATCCTGTTTGAGTCAGGGAACATCATAGTGTCCAAAGGGGGAGTTTGTATTGGGAAAGGATATGCATCGAACGGGATGTATAAATTTAATATGATTAATGGAAATTCATCTTCTGCTTACATTGTTTCTACTTTTGATACATGACATTCTAGACTTGGGCATATTAATTATAAGTGCATGAGAAATATGGTTAAATTAGGTTTATTACCAGAATGCACATCTTCTAGTCATGATAAATGTTCTGTATGCATCAAGTTTAAAATTGCTAGAAAATCTTTTAAGAAAGTAGAAAGGAATACACAACTCTTAGAATTAGTACATTCTGATTTGTGTGAGTTAGAAGGTATTCTAATTAGAAGTGGTAAAAGATATTTCATCACATTTATAGATGACTATTCAAAATACACATATGTATATCTGTTAAGGACTAAAGATGAGGCTTTGGAGAAATTCAAAATCTACAAAGCCGAAGTGGAAAACCAATTGGATAGTAAGATTAAAATCTTACGAACTGATAGGGAAAAGGAATACTTCTCCACTGATGATTTTTGTGAAGTTTATGGAATTATCCATCAAACAATGACACCCTATAGTCCTCAACAGAATGGAGTAGCAGAAAGGAAAAATAGGACTCTAACAGAAATGGTGAATACACTTTTACTTCTTCTGATTTACCAAAGAATTTATGGGGGGAAGCGTTAATGACTGCTTGTCATATACTTAACCGTATACCCCATAAAAAGACTAATATTACTCCCTATGAATATTGGATGAAGAGAAAACATTCTCTTGGATATTTCAAAGTATGGGGATGTAGAGCATTGGTAAGATTAACTGATCCTAAAAGACCTAAATTAGGTGAAAAGACAATTGAATGTATTATCATTGGCTATGCCCAACATAGCAAGGCCTATAAATTTCTAACGATGGAATCTACAGAGACCGTTAGCCAAAATATAATTTTGGAATCTAGAGATGCTGAGTTTTTTGAGGATTTATTCTCTAGGTAACGGAAGAATGAAAATACAAACAAGGAGGATCAAGATATTGTTCAATCAAATTATGAGAATAATGAGAGTGTTGAACTTAGAAGAAGTAAAAGAGTTAGAGTAGAAAAATCCTTTGGTCCAGATTTCTATCAATTTTTTGTAGAAGGAAACAGAAATGAAGTTACATATTCTTGTGTGTATAATGTTGAACATGATCCATTGACTTTTCGAGAAGCCATGAATTCTCAAGATTCTGCTTTTTGGCAAGAAGCTATAAATGATGAAATGGATTCTCTCATGGGTAATAAAACATGGATTTTAACAGATTTACCTCCTGGATTTAAACCTATTGGTTGTAAGTGGATTTTTAATCGAAACCTTAGAGCTGATGAAACCATTGACAAGTTTAAAGCTAGGCTTGTAGCCAAGGGCTTTAAGTAAAAAGAAGGTATTGATTATTTCGATACATATGCTCCAGTTGCTAGAATTAGTACAATTAGATTGTTAATTGCTTTAACATCGATTAATAAACTTGTTATACACCAAATGGATATTAAAACTGCTTTTCTAAATGGAGATTTAGAAGAAGAAGTTTACATGGAACAACCTGAAGGGTTTGTTTTGAAAGGCCAGGAAAGTAAGGTTTGTAAACTAGTCAAATCTTTATATGGTCTAAAACAAGTTCCTAAGCAATGGCATGATAAATTTGACCAAAAAGTTGTAGCAAATGGATTTAGAATAAATGAATCTGATAAATGTGTTTATTCTAAATTCAAGAATGGACATGGTGTTATAATATGTTTATATGTTGATGATATGTTAATCTTTGTTACTAATACAAGCACTATTTTGGAGACAAAGGCTTTCCTATCTTCGTGTTTTGATATGAAAGATATGGGTGAAGCAAATGTAATTTTGGGAATCAAAATTGTTAAATCCTCTGATTGTATTTCTTTAACACAGTCTCATTACATAAAGAAAATATTAAAGAAATTCAATCATGAGGACTATAAACCAGTTGCTACCCCATATGATCATTCTATTAGATTAACTTTTAATGAAGGAAATTGTATATCTCAATTGGAATACGCTAGTATCATTGACAGCTTAATGTATGCCATGCAGTGCACTCGTCCTGATATAGCTTTTGTAGTTGGTGTTTTGAGTAGGTTTACTCATAACCCTGGACAAATTCATTGGAATGCAGTTTCTAGAGTACTTAAGTACTTAAAGGGCACAATGAATTATGCATTAAGTTATAAGGATTTTCCAGCAGTACTAGAAGGATACACGGATGCTAATTGGATCACAGAATCCGATGAATCAAAGTTCACAAGTGGTTGGATATTTGCCTTGGGTGGAAGATCAATTTCTTGGGGATCCAAGAAATAGACTGTAGTTTCACACTCCACTATGGAGTCTGAATTTATCGCTTTAGCAATGGCAGTAAAGGAAGCAGAATGGCTTAGGGACCTCTTAACAGAGATTCCTCTGTGGCCTAAGCCAATGCCTGCTATATCAATATCTTATGATAATGAAGCAACATTATCAAGGGCTTATAATAAAGTCTACAATGGAAAGTCAAGGCATATCAGTTTAAGACATAGCTATGTAAGAGAACAACTCATCAAAGGAGTTGTGACTATTAGTTATGTAAAGTCAAAGGAAAATTTGGCTGATCCCTTTACAAAAGGCCTGGGTAGGGATGTGGTATGGAAGACTTCCAGGGAGATGGGTTTAAAGCTTTTAAATGAGAGGTAACCTACAAGTGAAAATCAACTAGACATTAGACCAACATCTAGTCAACTAGTTTAATGGAAAAACACTTGTAGTAATAACCGATTATGCACTCAACTAGTAGAGATAAGATTTCTTGACATCTCAAGGTAGTACATGTTTGTATGGAGAAACCGACAGAGGGTAGGATCAATCCTTCAATGAGTCTATGCCTTATAGGAAATGCAAGTAATACAATTGCATTTTATTAGATTCACCTATATAAGTGCAGGAAGTGGGACCGCTTCTGCGAGATTCAAAGCTTGTCTCTAAGACACTTATGAAAACCTAAGATGAAAGCACAAGGCCATAAATGTGCGGGTGTTATTGAAACTATATTAAAGTAAGTCATATGTCTAGTATATTAGATTTGTCGCTATAAAATTCTAAGTTCAAGGCTACGACTACTTCGTTTTTGACAAGTACTAATATATTTTGACAATATAAAGGTTCAAGTCGAAAGACACCTTTATGTAAGTATGATTTAGAAGTACAGAGAGTTTATTGACTGAGGCTCAATTATTTTAAAAAATTGAAGAAAATTATTGGAATTTTTCAAAATATTGATGTGGACTTTTAGTCCCACATCGGCTATGAAAGGAAAGCTCATTGGGATTATATGTGTTAGTAGTTAGTAGTTATTATTATCACATGTAATGCTAGAAGAGATTGTACGGTGCACTTGCGAGCGAGAAAGGTAACCGTTCAAGCGCGTACGCGTGCGCGTGTGCATGTGCGTGTGCGTGAGGCACAATGTGGAGCTTTGATGACGCACTTTGCACTTCGTACGTGCGCATCGTCGCAGGCCATCTTTCTGTCCTCTCCTTTTTGTTATAGATTTCTAACATTTTTTAATTTTGATGGATTTTAATCAGAGGGGCATTTTGGTCATTAAATTCCCTGAAACTAACGTTTAACCTCCCGCATTAATCGATTGGATCAAAATGGTACAATGTTTTGAAATTAAAGGGGCATTTACAATTAAAAATGTTATAGGGGGTATTTGAACAAATGGGCATTTTCACAGGGGCATTTGTTAAAAACCCTAAAATATAAGGCATAAAGGATGTTGCTTGGTGTCGTGACCTTATGTACAAACACAAGGGATAGCAAAATGACCACCCCACTTTACGTAGGATACCTGGGTTTGCGCTCCCATTGGCCCCCGCGACCAAACAACGTTTTATCTCCCAATATATAATTAAACATCAGTGTTGCTAGGTGAACTGAGATAACTCTATCGAATCTTGAGTTGACTTGAGTAAAGGAACCTAGAGTTGGGTTGGGGTGTTAAAAATCGAATTTTTATCACCTCCAATTCGCTGCCTGCTTCAATTCCCTCCAATTCCTCACATAGGAGCAAAAATGACCACTCTACACCACCTTGGGCAGTGTGTTTAGACAGGGTGTAGGGTGGTCATTTCCACTCCTATGTGAGGAATTGGAGGGAATTGGAGCGGACAGGAATTGGAGGTGATAACGATTCGTTAAAAATCGGCTCAAATTGCTCTCTAGTTGGGCTAGGTTCACGTATGAGAACGGCTCACAGTCGTTCAGGTGAAATCTATTTCACGTGGTCACATGAAGTGGATTCCATCTGAACGGCTGTGAGCCGTTCTCATACGTTCATGTACGTGAACCTGACTCGTTGCACCCTTACATCGCTCAGCTGTATCAGGAGTCGGAATGGAAAATCTGAATATTATAGGGGCAAAGATGGCTTTACATTTGAAGAAAGAAGCAACATTAACGGTGAAGATCAACTCTTATAATTACCAAAATGCCATAGTCGATGACTCGATCTTACACTTGCCGGCTGCCGCCGCTTTCCTTAAAATAGAGAGAAGGAGGAGAGGAGAGGCCAGAAGAAGAGAGGAAACTGGAAAGGCCAGAAGAGGAAGCAGCGTGTAGTTCGGCATCAAACCGGCACGACCAAGCTTTCCCTTTCTTCTCCTACCATCTCTGTACAAAGGATAGGGGAAAAAATCGAGCAAGTTAGCGATCGGTTCCTCTTGATTTCTTCTGTCTTGTTTCTTCGATCATCTTCTCCACCTCCATTTCGACCTTCCTTGATTCTGGTAAGCTTTCTTGAATGATTTAATCTCATCGAACCATTCTTTTTGTTGTTTTCTTCGATTCTTTGTCGGTGTTGTGGTCGTCCACGTGATCTCAGACTCAAGAGAGATCTCTTCCTCTTTACAGATCTGGGTAGAAACGATGAATTCTAACTTCGGAAAAGCGGGGAATCCACAAAAGGGTTCCAATAACTTCGATTTCGACTTTGGTCTCGGATCCGGTCTGGGGAGCAATCGTCCCCGCTCCCTCAACGATCAGAAACATCAACAACAGCAGCACGGATCTCCTTATTCCTTTCCTTCTTCTACTTCTTTCTCGGCGACGCAGTCAAAACCTGCATCCTCTGCGTGGTCCATGAACAAACCCTCATGGACTCACCAGCCGGCCGCGACTCCCGCCGCACTATCCAGCCTAGACAAACCTACTTCTATGGTCGGGGATATCTCTGGGAAGAGTTGGACCTCCGCTGCTCCTTCCGCTCCTAGCGCTCGTCTCGGAATTCCAGAGAAGAATCCCAATTTATTTGGAGATCTTGTCGGTTCGGCTCTCGGTAAGACCAGCGGCGCTAATGCTCCTTTGAAGAACGCCGCCCCTGCTTCCGCAACCTGGAATTCTTTCTCCATGGGTAATGTAGCCGATTCCCTGCCCAAGTCCAATTCTACTGCTCCTGCTACTACTGCCGCTCAAATGAAGAACACCAGTTGGGGATCTGGTGCAAATTTTGGGAGTTATTCTACTCCCACTAACAGCAGCAGCAGCATTAACATCAACAATAATAATCGAAACCTTGGGGGTCCGTCCATGAAAAGTGGGGCTGGTGTCTCTGCAAGCTCGAAGAAGGATCCCTTCGGATCTCTTGTGGATTTTGGATCAAAGCCTGCTGTTAATAATGTCAATTCGGCGGCCAGTAATAATTCTAATGCCGGTGACGGCAACACATTCGGAGCCTTCCAGAATGCTTCTAAATCTAGCACTCCACCATTTCAATCTGATGCTTTTCCTGCTTCCATTAACAATCCCATGGGATCGGCATCCAATTCTGGCCCTAAAATGGATACTTTTGGAATTCCTACCCAAGAATTTTCTTCTCACGAGCAGTCTGCGCCACAATCCACGGGCCTTGATCCGCTGGATTCGTTGTTCTCACCACCGTCTGTCTCTTCCTCTGCAGCTCCCACATCATCTGGTCCTGCTCAAGTGGATGATTGGGGATTGGGTTCAGAGTTTGGAGGGAATGACGATGGAGGTACAACAGATCTTGGAGGTCTTCCTCCCCCTCCATCTGGGGTCACAGCTTCATCGGCAAAGAATAAGGGATTAGACAATTACAAACAAGGTCAGTATGCTGATGCCATTAAGTTTCTATCTTGGGCAATTGTGCTTCTAGAGAAAGCTGGCGACACTGCTGCCATTGTGGAGGTCCTATCCTGTAGAGCTTCGTGTTATAAAGAAGTTGGGGAGTACAAAAAGGCCGTTGCCGACTGTTCAAAGGTATGGCTCTCGCTTTAATTTATTTCCTTTTTTCTTCCTCTTGTTTGTAAGATTTGATTTTTTTAGTACTCCTGGGATTTCTCATCATGTCTCCTTCTAATGATCGAACTGAACCTTTCCATTTACTTCACGGAGGACCAAATAGTCTATAGATTGATAGAATCAAGCTGGCCTTAGTTTCCCAACTTAGTAGTGCATTGGCTTCTTTTGACTGTTAACCCTCCAGGAAAACTTTAACTCCATAACTGATATTTGCACTCACCACCTTTAAAATTAGTGCCAATTTTTTTGATCATCATATTGCCCAAAAGTGGGGAAATTATAGTTTGCAATTTGTATGCAGGTGCTAGAACATGACGATACCAATGTATCCGTGCTAGTACAGCGTGCACTCCTATATGAGAGTACTGAAAAATACAAACTGGGGGCCGAGGACCTAAGGACTGTTCTAAAGCTCGATCCCATTAACAGGGTTGCTAGAAGTACAATTCATCGGTTGAATCAATTGGCCGGCTAGTGAACTTCTTCTGGTATTCCTTCAAATAAAATCTTGTTACATTTTCTATCGATTCAGAAAAATATGCACACAATTTTGTTTCCCTTTGAGGGGTAATAAGGTTTTTTGAAACATGGGTTATCTGTTGACTATTTTGTCCGTTAGGATGATGTTATTGTGCATTATCACTGTGTGTTGTATCAAGTTTGATTGTATTGCTGGTTAATGTGTATCACATTCTCATTTATTTTTAATTTTAATTTTAATCCAAATAGCCACTTCGAAATATTGATTTGGAAGAAATGCAACATTTTGGATGTCTTACACATGTGTGGAAGAGTAGTTTCTATTAGCATCTTGTAGAGATTAATGAAATATTAGGAAAGAGAGCGGACCTCGGCACAACAGTAAGGTTGCTCCATTGCAACCTAGTGGTTGTGGGTTCAAGTTGGGAAACAACCTCTCTGTGAAGTGGGGATAAGGCTGCGTACATTATATCCCAGCTCTAGACCCCACATTGAAGGGACCCTCATGCACTGGGTACGCCATTTTTAGTGAAATATTAGGAAAATATGGATGGCTCTATCATTCTTTGTTTCTCTCTTCTAGATTTGATGAAGCATACAATGGAAGTAGTAGTTGCTTTTTGTTCAAATTTGATATGAATTGAATCTGTTACTGCAACCTGATTATATATCAGAAGTGGGGAATAAATATTTGGGAAAATTACAGGATTACTTACTTATTATTATCCCTTTACAAAACTATCCACTGAATGTTTAACTTAACAAAATTATGCAACATTGAGTTTAGGTTTACAAAACTACCCACTACAGTGTCTCTTCCTCTCTTACCTACTTTGTTTGACATTTTTACCCCTAACCCTGCCCCTGCCTTCTCACCCCTCCCCTCCCCTCCAAAGCGGTTTTGCTGCGGCCAGCTTCATACAACAAACCCGTGGACTCGGCAATTCGGGAACTCAAACCCAGGAGGCTAAGCTGCGTGGGCTCCCCACCTGTCCACCGGAACTGCCATCATCGGCAAATACTCCAATAGAGCTGTTGCAGCGAAGGGTGTGTGTGTGTTGCGGGTAGGGTGGGGTTTGGTTGGGGAGAAAGGACAGAGGTGGTGTGGCAAGGCTGTGGACATGGTGGATTTGAGAGAGAGAGAGAGAGATGTTGCAGGGGAGAAGACGGGTTGCGGGGTAGGTGTGCAGAGAGGATGAGTTGCAGAGTGGGTGAGCCAAGGCATTGAGGTCATGATCTCAAGAGGGCTTTTGCTTCTGTGCTGTTTTTATTAGAGAAGAACCCACAATCATTTTCTTCTGAAACTATACAGATCCTGTTACAGTCAATGAAGTCAGTGCTGCCCCTGTGTTTTCTTTTATCAAATCTATGTTTAAGAGCAGGTTTTTCCTCCTTTTAGTGTTGAAATTAGCAGGAAAATGGTTGCTTTATTGCATTCTTGCGGGATTTTAATGAGAATTGTAGGATCGCCTTGGATGAGAGATTGGATTACATGAAGCCTGACTTGGTCGCTTGTAAGTTGTAATGCTGTGCCTTGGAAGGGTGGTGACGTGGTGTTGTGATCTGGGGTCAGTGAGTGATGCCCAAAATGTTTTGGAGATCATGTCTCTCTTGAGTGTTTGGCCAGATGAATCAAGTTTTAGATTTCTTGCATACCTGTATGCTTTGAAGGGGCTTGAAAACAAGATCATTGAATTGGAGAAGCTGATGGATGGTTTTGATATTCCATCAAGACGAACATTGTATGTTAATCTGATTAATGGTTATTTGAAATCAGTCAGTTTAGAATTTGTTCCTGCAATCACTGTGTAGTTTGCAAGAGGGAAAGATTTGAATTTTGCGGAAGAAACTTGTGGCGGGATTGTGAAGGGGTTTCTCTTCAGAAGGGAGGTGTCAAGGATTTAGCGAAGTTGATTATTGAAGCTCAGAAGTTGCAGTCTTCTTCGATCAGTATTGGCAGCTGCAGATCTGAGTTGGGGGCATGTGTACACAGGGGCATGGCGATGGGGTGGCAGGAAGAAGAAGAAACGGAGGAGAGGTGGGGGTAAAACTGTCAAAAAAGGTATTTAGTTGAGGGAGAAAGTGAGAAACACTGTTTGGGTAGTTTTGCAGACCAAAACCGAAAACAGTGTATTTTTGTTAACTAAAACAATGGATGGATAGTTTTGTGAACAAACCTAACTTTGTGTAATCTTGTAACTTTCCGTAAATAGTTTCCATTTTCACTGAAGTCTCAGCAGCTGTTCTGCGACTCAATGTGGTAATCTAAAAGCATAGGTGATAAACTGTAGGTAAGATCAACAATATGAATTTGGTAGGAAACCTGGACCTTAAAATTTTGAAGAATCCTAGTAACATGAACAAGTTGTGCGTGTGAACTCTACCAACTGCTGCTCCAATTAAATGTGGGCTCCGAAATTCTAAATCCTATTTTGTAAATGCTTGCACTAACTGGCTGGGTTGCTCTCATTCTTCACAATTTGGCTATGGAACTATAGAACTGCTACATTTAAGTGGGCTCTGAATTTTTTTTTTGTTTTTGGTAGAAAAGTGGGCTCTGAAAGTCGAAAGCCTATTTTGTAACTGCTTGCACTAACTGGCTAGGTTGCTCTCATTCTTCACACTTTGGCTGTGAAACTATATCAGGCAATGCCTAATATTCATATAAACCTATATAGTGCTGGGATTGAGAGGGGGGCTTCAGACATTCTACACTCGTCAGAATGGGTTTTTTGTCATTTATTTTGATACCAAGCCTTATGGAATTTTGAAAGAATATTTTAATTATAAATATTCTAATATTTTGTTTTGGATTACACCATGAACGGTATCATTTAGCCTGGTACGGAATCACAATGGAGCAAACCGAGTAAGGATCTGATTTTGATACCAAATAATAAATAGGAGGGGACTGTTCTGGATGGGATTCTCAATGGTATCAATACTGAAATACTGGTTAGGTACTAGAACCTTCAATAGTGTTTCAAAGGGTATATTTAATGTTTTTGTGTTTAAGTTTAATGGTTATAGTTTGATGTGTTTTTGTGGTCTTTTTTCTTATGGAGGTTTCAACTGATGGACCTTTAGTTATATTATTATAAACTTGTTTGGTAATGGCACTAAAACTATATCGAGCCTTGTTTATTTGATTATCATTAATTTTGTTGTTATTTTGAGAAGGTTACATGTGATCTTTTAGAGAGTTTGACATAAACACATGAAATTCTTCATGGTTTTGTATTTTAATTTGCTTTTTAGAAGGACAACTTAGATCTCATGATTATGTTAAAAAAAAAAATAATCCATAATATTAATAATGTAACCATTTCGTTAAGAACCATTTAAGTTCTTCTCCCTTTTCTATAGTGCTTAGAACCGTACCGGCATGTCCCATTAATAATTCGGATCGAGACTTAAGTTTGGTCCCATTAATTAAATGGTACGATTTTGGGATTGATACCTTTGATACTTGTGTCAGTATAGATCCATCTCAATTGACACCCTTACTAAGATGTTGACTTTCAATTGAAATGCAGTTGGTTAAGTTTTGAAAATCTGGTGAAAAATAATGAGATGGACAACTAAAAATACAGAGGAATATGCCACTAAACGGGAAGGTATCAGATTGAATCTGAGTATGAAATTTGATATGTGGTCAATCTAGATTACAACAACAACGTAGCCTTATCCCAACTAAATGGGGTTGGCAACAGGGATTCTTGCTCTCCAATCAGCTCTATTCGAGTTTCTCGATACAAAGTATAATCTATGCTTGTCTCTTTTCCCCTTGCTCTTATAATTATTTCAATTTAAATCAAATCACTCCATTATATTGGGGCATCTAAAGGCCTCTATTAAATATGATCGTGTCACCTCAAACGATTTTTTCGTAGCTTATCGTGTATCGGAGCTACTGCCAAATCTATATTTTAAATACAAGCTACATTAATCATTCTTCCTCATAACATCTATTAATTCTAGACTCTTGGATATTCATACATTTAAATTGCTACATCATCCTCTCACATTGCAAAACTTGATGTTGGTCTCGATAAATCCTCACACTTGTTGGTTTAAAACAATGAAAGCATCATTGGGAAGTGTATCCCTCTTGGTTAATGTAAATTTCTAATCAATGCTAGAGTTTCATTATGTTTTAATAATATATATAGGGGGCGGTTTTCATGCACGGTCGCGTATAAGAGGAATTTTTTACACTGGATTTTAGTAACCGTGAGATTGAATTGTTTTAATCTGAATCATCCAAGAATAAAGTAATGATATATACTTCTCCTATACGGTTACTCTTTCAAATACGTTTGTATATATCAACAATAAATTAAAAAAAAGGGAACTAGACCGATTAGAGAAAAAAAAGGGAAAATTGTTTCGTTCCCTACAACTCTCTTTTTTTTCAAATAATTTATTTTGGGCCTGCAACTCCTTTTCGTTCTCTACAATTCTTCTTCAAACACTGGTTTCTTTCATCTCCATCTCATCTCCATCTCAACTCTCAATCGACCACACGAAAAGTACTTGTAGCTCCACGATGCAATCGATCAATGAACTTTGGAAGCAGGGGATAGGGATTTATTACAAGCCAAGGAATCAAAATGGGGAAAGGATTATTACAAACTGATTTGAACAAATAAAAACCAAACAAAAATGGAAACTGAGACTTCAAGTGATGCTAGCAGAACCGCTTAAACAACGGGCAAACTTCACGAACTGCTCCATTGCCTTCTTCACAAATGTTGCGGATACCTCCCAAATGGAATGATAAGAACCGGAAATGGAAGTGGAGAAGTGGGGGTATTTTGGATTCCAAAGACAAGAAATCAAATACAGAAATGGAAGAGAAAGTGGCTCGGTAGATTTGGGTTGGGATTTTAGAAGATAGGAAAGATGAAAGAAGATTAGAAAATGAATGGGGAAATGGATCACTGATTGATGTTGGTGGGGTAAAACAAAAATGGAAGAAGTGGGATTAATGGATGGTTTTGGTGATAGACTAATGGAAGGTGGGTTTCAGTTGAATGGAAGAAGAACAAGAAGAGATTCGTGGGGTTTAGTTCAAAAGGAAAAATAAGAGAGGATGAAAAGGAGGCAGCAGCACTGGTCAGCGTCAGCGGCAGCGGCAACAAGCTTGGTTCTTCCCCGGCTTAGAAAGGGCCTGCGATGAACTGTCTCAGACCAAACTCTCTCTCTTTTCCTTTCTCTTTTTTGTGTTCTCTCTCACTTTGTTATTTTTTTTCTCTTCTTGTATCCGATTTTCGCTTTGTTTTTTTTTTTTTTTTTTTTTTTGTGAATCCTCTCCACTCAGTCCCTCTTTTCTCTCTCACCTCCACAGTGACGGCCACCCCTCTTTTAAGATCAATAGGCAATGGAAAATGGGAGGGGTTGGGGGGAGAGGCAAACCTCTCTGTGTATCCTTTCCCATTGATTCTCCCTCTTCCTGCCACAGGTTTCCTCGCTTCAACGCAATCAACAGGGTCAGCATCGGCGACGAAAGCTATTCCCGGAGAGCACCAAACATCAGAAACAACAGCAACAGACATGGGGTTCGTCAACGTGGTGGGCATCGTCAAACCCTGCTAGTTCTTCTTCGTGTGTGGGTTCCGCTGCTTCAACCTTCCTCACCTTCTTAGCTTGCATCTTCCACGTATTTGAAAAAAGGAGTTGCAGAAGAAACAAAAGGAAGTTGTTTGAAGAGACAACATATTTGAAAAAATAGTTGCAGAAAACAAAGGAAGAAGGAAGTTGTTTGGGTTTTTTTTTTTTATTTTTTTATTTTTTATTATTGTATTTTTTAATCATTATTGATAAATACAAAAATCTTTTACAAGTATTTGAAAAGGTATTGAAAGGTAACCGTAACCGTATAGGAGTTATCTACAATTACTTTATTCTTGGACGGTTCAGCTTAAAACACTTTAATCTGACAGTTACTAAAAACCAGTGTAAAAGATTCCTCTTATACACAACCGTGCATGAAACTTTTAACCATATATATATATATATATATATTTTGATGAATAAGGTAAAAAAGTTTCCATGTGTGGACTTAAATTTTTTTTTTTTTTATAATAACATTTGTTTTAAATAAATATGACCAGTTAGTGCAACCATTCCACATACTTCTTTAGAAGGCAAATCCAAAAAAGTCCGTGGATGGAGTCAACATGGATTAATGGTCAAGTTCAAATTATTGGATTTAAAAAACTAGCCCAGTTATGTGCAGAATACATGTCATTTATGTCATAAGAATAGAACCAAAAGAGAACACTTTTGTGTCAAGAACATTCTAACGGAACCGGAGTGTAATCAAATGGATCCAAGTATGCAATTGTTCTTTCAATTACAAATCAACATCAATTGTTGAAATAGAGCTGACATATCTTCAACCAGATAGACAATTAATTTCCTTAAAAAAATCAGCACAAGGAAAAAAGAAAAAGAAAAAGAAAGCATTAATGAAATGCATAGGTTACCTCATCAATTGAAATATAAGTTTTTCATCTTTGAAAAAAGGAGTATCCAAATTAGCTTAAGTGTAACAAGTGTATGAGAATAGTTTTTCTAGTCCATGAGATTTAGAGGGTGAAACAAGACATGTACAAATTCCTAATATGTAGCAAAATTGATAATGCTGAAACTTTGTCGAAGGTCCTCCATTTACTAGCTTTTTGCTGAAATGGAGTTAGTCAAGTAGCAAACAATGCTTTGAAAATCTAGTGAAAATGATTTTTTTTTATAAAATGGATAATTGAAAATACAAAGGAATAGTACATCGGAAGGTATATAATTGAATTTGAGTCTAAAATTTGATATGTTACCAATTAAGGCCGTTTCTTAGATATTCTCATACATTCAAATTGACACATCACCCTTCCATATGACAAAACTGGATGTTGGTCTAGATAAACCCTCTACACTTGCTAGTCTAGAACTACTTTTGCCTCAATAGTCCTTTATCTATTTAAAAAAATCGAAAAGCATACTATAACAAATGAAGTTTTCCTTGGGAAGTGTATCCCTCTTGGTTAATGGACATTTTTAATCAAATACTAGAGTTTCATTTTTGTTTAGTAACATTTTGTTTTGAAAGGGAAAAGAAAGTGAACAATAAGTGCGACCATTGCGCATACTGATTGAAAACAACAAAACCACATTTTTGTTAGTGCTTTTAGATTACAACTTGTTTTGATGGCAAATCCAAAAAATTCTTGGACGAAGTCAACAATGATTAATCGTCAAGTTCAAACTACTAGGTTTAAAAAGCCAGCCTAATCATGTGTAGCATCAATATGAAGAACATTATATGTCACCTATGCATATTGCACATACATTACATTTGTTAAACACAGTCGTATTTTTCCTTTTGTATGATAACCAATTCATTATACTTGATGTGATAATTACTTATCAATTATCCTATTTTTTTCTTATCAAATTTTATAAAATATTAAATAATTACACATTTACTTAAGAAAAAAAATGCCACTTCATGGCTATATCATGATATGCTTCTTTGCCAATCCATGGAATTTTTTTAAAAAATCTATGAAAATGTGAATGAATAGGGTTTGCTAAAATAGTTAGTAATCAATAGTTTTTGGTTGGCAATAATCAATATGCCAATTAACGTGGCCATTAATCAATGATCATGAAATAATTTATTTTTCTTTATTTGAAATATAGATCTTTCATGAACTCATCAAGTGAGTTCTTGGTTGGAGTCAATAAGGTTTAATCATTTAGTTCAAATTACTGGGTTTAAAAAGCCAACCCAATAATGTGCAGTGTTGACTTGATGAATATTTCATGTCACTTATGCACATTGCACATATATTATGTATATGTTAGACACACTCAACTTTTTCCCTTTTTGTAAGGTAATCGATTCATTATACTTGATACAGTAGTTGCTTACCACTTAACTTTATTCCCTTATCTAAATTTATAAAGAATTTAATAGTTACACATTTACTTATGAAAAAGATGCTACTTCATGGCTCTGTCGAGATAAGCTTTTTGGGCAGTCCATGAAATTTTGCCACATGGTAGAATGATGTGGTAGTTCCAATAGTTGGATTGATAGTGGATGAACTAGATAGGCTGTCAAATTTCATACTCAAATTCAATTAGATACAATCTCATGTATTAGTATGCACTCTCTCATAGTTTCAGAATTTTAATATTCTATTTTCATAATCGGCAAAACCTTTTGGGCTGAAACTTGACACATGAGTAGGAGAGAACTAGGGGTCAACTTGCTAAAAAAGATTAAGCCTCATCCTACACATCATGTGGCAATTTTTTGGTCAGATATTTAATCAGGTATACCTTATTCGCATTTATACGGTAAGTTTTAAAAGCATTGGAAATATGATTACAAGGGACTTACTAAAATAATTATTAATCAATAGTTTTTGGTTGGTAGTAATCAATTTGCAAATTAATGTGTCTATTATTTAGTAATTATGAAATGATTTATTTTCTTTATTTGTAATGTATATCTTTCGTGAACTGATCAAGTGTCTACTTATGATAATACAAGTTGGTTCACCATATGATGCAAATATCACCAAAGAGATTTATTTTGATGGGAATAAGTCTAAAGTTAAGTTATATACATGTTGGACCTTTGGTCCCATGGGTTTTTCTATGCAATAAGACACTTTTATGTGCATAAAATATGGGTATTTAGGTTCCATATGGGATTAATTGTTTTAGTTTCATAGTTAGTTTTATTTTGATGCTTTTGTTCATAAATTGAACCGGTTAAACCAATGGTTCAATTTAAATGATTTTAGTAGTTTTTTCTTTTAAATGTTTAATGGGGTTGGATTAAGACTCTGTTTTGAATCTATTTCAGTTTCCTAGTTAGTCTAAGTTACCTAATAAATTAAGGATTGGGTTTGACCTTTTATTTTTAGTGTAATAGTCTATTTTTTGAATCTTTTATATAAGGTTGTAAGGGGGGCAAGTATTAAACATAAATTTTGATAATAATGAAAAAATTTTGCTGCTCTTCTTTTCCAGTGAATATTTTTGTTTTGTGTTTGATCAAGACTGGTGGGATTGATATGTGATCCAATCAACACCTTGCGGTGTAAAGCCCGGGTGGTTCGTTGGTGGGATTGTGTTTAATCTAATTGACACTTTGCAGTGTGAAACCTAAGTGATTCTTTTGAAACTCTCCTTCAAATTCTAGTTAAAGATTTTATTTTTTATTCAAGTTTCTCAATCAAACAAGCTACTGCCAAGGGAATTCTGCAACAACAGTAAATTTGAATCAACCCAACCCTATTCTTTTTTCTTCGAATCCTCTAAACCACCAAACCCTAACATCCCCTCCATTTCTGAACATCATTCCCATAACCCAAATTTTGCGCAGACTAAACTAGCCATCAAAATACCATCATATTTGGACTGAATTTCCCTCTCACCCTAAGGAAACTTGATCCAAACCCCTGCCCTAATTTCCTCATCCTAAATCCTAGCTTCCCCTATTTTTCTCTTTTCCAAAACCCGAAATCCTAAACCTAAGTTGTTGCCCATTCAAGTTTACTCACTTCCATCCATTAAAACATCTCAGGACCTTCACTGATAGACTCCCTTACCCCAACTTGACATTACTCATACATCAAACCCTAACCCTAATTTCATCAAAAACCCTATTTTTGATCTAATTGATTCACCTATTCATAACAGATCCTAGTTTATTGGTTTCTTATTGATCTCCTACCAATCTAGAATTACATTACCATATAAGCAGACCATGTTTTATATATTGTTTTAAAATTTCAATTTTTATGATAAAGTTTACTTGTATGCTTATTCTGTGGGCCTAGTTTTCATGAATGATTCCATCATGATAAGTTCTTCTAGATGATCTTAATATTTACGAATATGATCGTGTTGTTGTGGCTCAAACATTGTGGATGTTTTATACTTTTATATTTTTCATCATCAATCGATATAGAAGTTTCGACTTTCCACATGATTTGTATATTTATTCTTTTGGTTCTTCTTATTCGTGGGAGTGAGTGACAATTTTGATATTCATATTGTTAATTACCTGGGGAGGACTCAAACTAAAGATTTTTTTCACACAATAACATATATAACAATTGACATATGCTAATCAAAATAAGTAGCTTTTAAATGACTAGTCGTTGACAACTATAACTTCTTAACAAATTATTAATCCTCCCTCCCTCCCTCTTTGTGCTTTTTAACAAAGATATTTTATTAGATTCTCGATAATGCTCTTATTTAATCGGATTTTCTTATTGACACCCCTTAAGATATAAATTGATTTGTAATCTTACTTTTTTGTCTTTTTAATATCACACATTTTTTCCAATGAAGGTAAATATTATCATTTCATATGTGTATTCAAAAAATATGCAAGGCAATGGTAGTTTTTGATAATGAGATAATGATAACAACACCACCAACACCAACTCAGCCTTATCCCAAGTAAATGGGGTTGACAATGAGATATCATAAGTCATTTCTAAATTATTTTGAAATCCCTTTTATACGCTTAGCTTAAAGAATTTTTGGGAATAAGACAAAGAACAATTAAAATGTGTTAAGTTCTAAATACACCTATAGAAGTGCCATTTAGACACACCCATTAATGCCCTTATTATTCATCTACACATTTATTGTTTTTACTTGTTATAATTGTTTCTCTCTACCACATAAACAAGATTAATAAGGGCAATATTGGAAATAAGGATTGAATTAGTGGGCAAGAATGCAGACTTGACTCACAATACTCCAGAGTCTTCAATAAAAAAGTAAACGTGCCCGTAATCATTGTAGCCAACTAGATACCAAGCTGTATTAGGAAAGTGGGACCCTTACAAGAAAGATTGATAAAAATGAGATTCTCATCAAACATAAAAGAAATAGATGAGAAAAGAATAATAGCCACCTTATGGGGGTGTATTCAAAGAAAAGCAATTAGAGCTTACCTACTCAACACAAAAGTAGTAGGCCAAACCAATGCCAATATCTATCAATAAAAAATAAATAAATGTTATTTTCTTTCAAGTAAAGCAGTCTTTTTGTAATGAAAGAACTAATTACTATCTTATGTAAACATTAACCGATCATTTTGAAACAATCATCTAATTTGATCCCTATAGAAATCCTAGGACTTTTAGAGTTCTCTTGATGTTGTATGCAATATAGTCTAACACATGGTTGTTTAATTGATAGAACTTAGCACTAAAATTTGGTAGACATGGTTTCCATATTCTTACGCTTTCTTGTCGTTCATCTTAAAGTTGTAGATCATGCTCCTTCCCCCCCCAAAAAAAAAAGGTTTATAGATCATGCACAACTTGCTATCAAGTTGTATTTGTATTACGTTAAGAAATGGCAATGGATTAACATTTCAATAAAATGCTTCAAGAAAGATCTACATGGTGGGATCATGGAGTTGAAGTGGATCATGAATTTTAATACTTACATGGTAAATTCAAAGGTTTATATCATCCATAGACTTCAGCCCATGAGATGGTCTGACCATCCTTGTCAATCTTGTGGTTCAAAACAAAAAACTGTTTAAACTTCGTCGACAAACTATTAGGAAAGATAAAGATTTTAGGTGAAATTTTTTTTTTTTTCACCGCATGGTGAAGGCTTTTCAATAAATCTATAGTTATTGTTACTCCCCCTATATGTTGGTGGTCAAGAACACTTTTTACTATTCTTCCACCCATCCATGTGCAATGATGACCATAGATCTTACATCTCTTATAAGGGAAAGAATTGAGCAAGAATAATTTTCACAGTAATTTGAAAGGAATTGTTTCAAATCAATTTAGGGTTTTAGGAAATAAAGTGGGCAAAGCAATAACAATTTATAAGAATTGTTTTAGGAAATAAAGTGGGCAAAGCAATAATAATTTATAAGAATTTTTTCCCGGGAATTAATTTTTCATTTTTGGTTATTCATAAAGAAGATTTCGAAATCTGAATCATTGAAAGGATAAATCGGGGTATTTAAGTAGTTCATATGAAATCCTAGGGGCATGAACGTCAATTAAACTGAAAGAAAATGGAACGAAGATGACAAATGGGAAGAGAAATATATAAATATCTTCAAGAGACACGGGAAGTTGGTGCTTGTGTGGTCTTGGCGGAACGCTCTCAAGTCTCAATTCTACTTCTTTGAGTTCTCTTCATTGTCTCTTTCGTTCGTCGACCTCTGCCTTCCCTGGCCAACACTCCTCTGTAGATCCTTCTCTCCTTCGAAAACCTTGGTCTTCTTCCAAATTGAATTCGAAGGTTTTGCGAGCCGGAAGCAAAGACATACAACTTAAAAGAGGGATTGGCTTTTGCACGTTTCGATTCAAGGCCGAAGGATTAACAGCTGAATGAGTTAATGGATTGGCAAGAATATCTTGTGCGGCTTATATGAGGAGTTCTCGTTCGGCTTCGTCGATTCAAAGCTTGCGCTATTTCTTTTGTTTGAGTAGATGAGATTTAGCTGCTCCGATGCTTTCTTGTAGGAATGTCTTCTACTCTTTCTATGTCAGGTGCGTTTTTTCTCGTAATTTTTTTCTTTCTGGGAAGAGTTTCTTTTCTTCTATATTTCTATGCTTGTTGCTAGGCACTTCTTTCCTGATTTCCTGCGAACTCGTGGTTGTGAATTTGAATTCTGCAGTTTCCGTAGAATGCGTGAACATTTGTAAGTTGTCGAAAGGGGATGGGACGGGTAGGTATGATTGTACCATCCTCTACTGCGCCTGGAAGCCTCCGAGGGCCCTGACTGGCTTCCTCGCAAGTACTGCACATCATCCTCACTGTTCTTCGTTGCTGGATGGGCGGCCCAGAAGGCGAAACCGGACGAAATCCGTAAGTTCTTCTAGTGGTCGTTAGATATTATCTTTTTGGTTCACTTACCAGCTTCAATGGGATTGGAACCTTTGCTTTCATTCATAGAATCCTACATTTCATATTTTGCTCCATTGCGACCTAGTGGTCGCGGGTTTGAGTCGGGAAACAGCCTCTCCACCAGGGAGGGGAGGGGGAGGGGGAGGGGGAGGCTGCATTCATTATGATCCTCCCCGGACCGCAATGGCAGGAGCCTCGTGCACTGGGTACTCCTTTTTTTTTTATTTCTACTGCTGTTCTGCTTTAATAGAGTAAGAGCTTTGGGTGGTTTACTTGTTCTTGGTGGCGTATCATAGAATATTTTTAAAAGTGGGTCCCGACATTGCATTCCTGTTCCTCATCTAAAACGTCCTTATTATCTTCTCTAATTATCTTTAACTGGATTATGCTGGTTGATGAATAAGAACAATGGACTAGCTTCATACAAGAATAGCTTTGATTTCTAGATTTCCCCCTTTTAATTTGGACAGGGTTGTGATATTGTGAACCCACCATGGCATACAACTAATGTAGCGGAGAGCGTGTAAACAAGAAGAAGATCACAGTCTTCAACCTATTGAGTCCGGAATCCATAACTAGAGAAGAGAAATCTTAAGAAAAAACAGCTTTGTAATTCATTATTGAATGAAAATCAACTTACATCAACATATAGTAGACTTCAACTTTCTAACTACAACTCTAATCAAAATGGTAAGGAAAAATATGAAGTGGGAAAATCTTATTTAGTCTAAATTGGACTCTTTGAAAGCTAAGAAACTACCAAAGATAAGGATATAGATAAGAATCCAAGAGAGAATCCACGAGCACAGACTTAATGTTTTCGGACTCGAAGTGGCTTTGACCTCCCTTGGTTCTCCAAGAAACTGAGTGCAACCTATTCTACATCAATCTCCTCCACTTGATGAAAACTTGCCCTCAAGTTGTTTGTTGAAGAAACAAGTTCCTCTAGGGCATGGTACTCGAATATGTCTGCAACATTGAATGTCGGAGATATGATCATAGTTGTCACGGCGTCTAGGCGATTAATGTCGTCCTAGATAGATTTTAAATCTACTAGGAGCCAGGTAAAACAAGAGCTGTTAAGCTACTGGTTTGGAGGGGCAGATTTGAGGGAATCTGTTAAAACTTTGGTGAGGCTGAGGATATTGGGATTGAATCTTACAGGGTAAAGCAGGGCAGGTTTAGGGGAGGCTATTAAATTAGGTTTGGAGAGATTTGGATGAGAATTTAAAAGTCAGAAAAAATTAGGGTTTTGGGGAAGGAGAAGATGGTGAGTTTAGGGTTTATAGTGGAGGGTTTGGTCCAAGGTTTGGATCGAGTTTCCCAAATAGGGAGAGGGAGGTTCGATCCTAATATGGAGGATTTTTGAGGGTAGGTTAAGTCTGGACAAGTTCTAGGTTATTTTAGGGTTTAATGGATATGAGGGGGATATTGGGTTTTGAGGTAGGAAATGGGGCAGAACATAGGATCGAGTGGAAGGGTTGATAAGAAGAAGCTAAGATTTAAACATGAGGGGATTCTAATAAAGGAATGAAACTAGAAAAGAGATTTCAGGAATGATAAGCACTTACTGGATTGGCAGAAATGGCAAGACAACAGTTGGAGATGAAGAAGAGAACCTCCCGATCTGAACAGATGCAGGGAGTCAATTGGAATACCACCAATCCCTCACCTTGAGTTCCACAAGGCACACTCACAAGGGAGCTGGGCAGCAGCAACAATGGCAGAAGTTGAAACAGTTTGTTAGCAAAATGAATAGTGGGGAGCCTCCCACGATTTACTTAGCTTTAATTAGGCTGAAAGCCCAAAACCTAATAAGATCCTCTAAGGACCAATAGAAAATAGGCTAACTCCTAGCCAATAGGGGTGAACCAAAGGTTGAACCTGGTTCAATTTAAGTTTACAAAATAAACCTGGTTCAAATTAAGTTTTACAAAAGAGGCTAAGCATAGAATAAAATTAAGACAAACCAAGGCTCCTCAATTCAATCGGCCCTAAGCTTAGGGCTGTCTCTTCTTCTTGCGGATGCTTGGACCTGCATCAGCAATCCAAGGCGTTGGAGAGGGTCCAAAATCAAGGCGACACCAACAAGGCGCCCAAGGCGACGCTTTGACAACTATGTCTGATACAGGCAATAGTTCTTGTTCTTCAATTTATTATAAGTACCCTCGAAAAACGCTCCTTTCTGAGATGAACCATCACCATATCACCTTCTCCAAACACTTTCAGACATCGGTGCTTGTTCGCATTCTCCTTGTACTCATGGTTTAAAGTATTGGTCTGTGTCATATCGTACCGGCCAATAAGTATCGGTATCGGTTGATACCAATATGATACACATCTTTTTATGAAATCGATTTGAAGTTCATAGATAAAGAAAAAAGGGCTGAAACAGCCAAGTCAAGCTGGACAAAAGAATGAGCTTGGTTAAAAGCCATTAATGGCTGTGAGAGACAGGTACGGTTAGAAGCCGTGGGTGAGAGACCCATCCCTATCCCCCTTCTCCTATCTATCCTTTTTCTTCTCTTCTATTTCTGCCATTGATTCTCTTTCCCCCTTTCTAATTCTCTTATTTTCTGAGTTGTATTTGTTTTATTTGAGACCTACTCGAAGGCCCTTTGAAGACTTCCATCAACTAGTAGTTTGGATATTTTCTGGGCAACAGTGTGATGCCATATCTTCCAGATCCTTAACCATTTAGGCCCTATCTAAAGGCCCTTCGACCAGGGTTGTAGGGCTATCTGTGGCCTGGCTGCTGAGATACAAGAAATATCCACTTTCTTGACCTAGATCAAGATTGGACAGATCTGGGATTACAACCATCAACTCAGGCTACTGTTTTGGGTATTCACTACCGTTTGGGGATTGTTTCCTGTACTGTTGTCTGAACCTATATCAGTGTTTTATTGGGTTGTTGTAGATCCTGATTGGGCTTGGATAGTTCCTATCTAGCCTTACATTAACTTGGTAGCAGAGCCAAATTGGACAAAAGGTAGGGTTGTCAGTTGCTGAACTCAATTTCCCAATGAAGGCCGATCAAGCAAGTTTGATTCGATAACTCCACTAAACTCGTGGACAAGTTTTGTTTCAAGATGGGAAGAGCTGATGTAGATCATAGGTCCATGTGTAGCCACAGAAACAAGCCCCAAAACCAACCCATTATCGTTGTGGGATTCAACTGCTGTGGGAGACAGCCTGGTCTGCTGATGTGACAGGTTTTTGTTGGTTCAATGGAGCATCTCATAAGGTAGCCCAGTCCAGATTGCGTGGAGATTAGAGGGAAGATTACTTTCCAGATTTATTAGCTATTGACTTGCTGATTTGTAGGGGATTTTAACAAATCTCATGAGGGCCTAGGAGGACAGCTATTGATCTTGTTTATTTGTTGAAATTTTTTTCCAAATTTAGAGTGGGCCTCATGGCCAATACATGGAGGAGGCTTGGATATCTTTTTCCAGATTGCAAGGTCCTATATTTTAGGGAAGATATAGTCCCTTTCGTTGGGGGGGGGGTTATTAGTTAAAAGATTCATTTCTATTTATTAGGTTGCTTATTGTAATTAGAAGTTTCCTTTTCTAGGACTCTTTAGTTTGTTAATTAGATTGGGAGTGGGATACCTCGTAAGTAGTTTCTATTTATGATAAAATTCAATTGTGAGGGATTCTTTTCCATGCAAGGAAGGCACCCTTTTATGTAATCGATTTGAAGTTCATAAATAAAGAAAAAAGGGCAACAGCCAAGTCGAGTTGGAGAAAAGAATGAGCTTGGTTAAAAGCCATTAATGGCTGTGAGAGACAGGTACGATGAGAGGCCGTGGGTGAGAGACCCATCCCTATCCCCCCTCTCCTATCTATCCTTCTTCTCTTCTATCTCTGCCATCGATTCTCTTTTTCCCCTTTCTAATTCCTTTATTTTTTGAGTGGCATTTGTTCTGTCCGACACCTATTCGAAGGCCCTTTGAAGACTTCTATCAACTACTATTGCTGCTATGAACAGAGGAGACCAATCAAGGCCTGCAGGTATCTATTCTGGAGATTTTTTGGGCAGCAGTGTTGATGCCAAATCTTCTAGATCCTTGGGCCTTTATCACCCATCTTTTGAGGACCATTCAGGGCCTATCTAAAGGCCCTTTGACCAGGGTTGTAGGGCCATCTGGCCTGGCTGCTGAGATACAAGAAATCTCCACTTTCTTGACCTAAATCAATATTGGACAGATCTGGGAATACAACCATCAACTTGAGGCTACTGTTTTGGGATTCACTACAGTCTTGGGATTGTTTCATGTACTGTTGTCTGAACCTATATCAGTGTTTTATTGGGTTGTTGTGGATCCTGATTGGGGTTGGGTAGTTCCTATCTAACCTTACATTAGCATCTCTAACACTTCAATGTTTTAGGAAGAGCATAAGGATTTTCTTTTGCTGTGGCCAATCCCCAATTCTGTCTCGTCTGACCACTTCCACTCCCCAAATCTTGGTTTATGGTGATAGCTGGTCGAGACGGCTCTTCCACTGGTGTTTTACCATGATTTGGTGTTGCTGTTCAGGACGAATCAGGTGTTGAAAGTCTGCTAGTCATCTGACCTCTCGCAGGCGGTCTGCCCAGCTGTGTCTCAACTCGAGTTGCCATCTTGACAGCATCCGTCAAAGTCCAAATCAGCTGCAACATTACTTTTATCTTGGATCGCCAATCGCAGACAACCCATAAACCTTGCTACTTGTTGTAACTCGGTTTCGGTTAAATCGTTGTGCGAGGAGAGGCGATAAAATTCTTCTGCATATTCTCTCACATAACAATTTCTTTGTCTGCAATTCTGGTATTGTTGAAATAATTCCTGATCATAATTTGGTGGCAGAAATCTCGCTCTCATCAACTGCTTCATTCTCTTCCATGATTTAATCAGTACCTTGCCTTGGTGAGTTTTGGTTAATTCCCACCAAGCTAATTCTCCACTCTTAAGCGTGTAGGTGACAATCTTAGCTTGCTTATCCTCACTGATCTCCATATGATTGAAGAACCTCTCTACTTCAAGAAACCAATCTAGAAAATCTTCAATATGAAGTTCAAGTTGACCATTAAACGCAGGAAGATCTATGTTCATCTTGAAGTTTCTAAAGTGTTGATCTCTGAAATCCCAATCAGTTCCAACGTCACCTTGCCTTCCGAGACTAAAATCTTCGATCTCCTCATCACTGGAATCACTGGATGCTGGAGGTGCTTGTCTATGAGCAGGGCAATTGCGAGCCCCTTCGGCGATAGGAACCATGTCGTTTCCGCGACACTGTGGTTGAATTTGTTGCAGACTCTGCCAAATGCTGCAGAGTCTTTGACAACTGAATCGTCTAGTGTTGGAAATTCCTGAAGTCGGTCATAGTGACCACTTGATCTCCGTGAGCACCGTCACCGGAGTTGATGCTGCCCGATACACGTTCTGCCATTGAACCAGGGAGAAACCTTGTCTCTGATACCAAATAACATAGTGGACAACGTGTAAACAAGAAGAGGATCACCTTCTTCAACCTGTTGAGTCTTGAATCCACAAGACGAGAAGAGGAATCTCAAGAGAAAACAACTTTGTAATTCATTATTGAATGAAAATTAACTTACATCGACATATATTAGACTTCAACTTTTAACTATAACTCTAATAAAAATGGTAAGGAAAAATATGAAATTGTGAAAATCTTATTTAGTCTAAACTGGACTCTTTTAGACCAAGAAACTACCAAAGATAACTCATGAAAATATAAACATAAAGATTAGAATCCAAGAGAGAATCCACGAGCATGGACTTAACGTTTTCAGACTCGACCGGCTTTGACCTCTTTTGGTTCTCCAAGAAACCGAGTGCAACCTGTTCTACATCAAAACCTCTGACCAAAGTTCAGACATGGGAATGAAAGAGAAAGGAAAAACAAAAGACTGCATGTGGTTCAGACCTTAAATTCCAAGAGGAGGTATTTCATTAGAAATTCATGGAAGTTGTGTACTACTGTGGGTTCATGCTTTCCTTTTCCCCAGGAAAGCAGTTGAGTAGTTATTGGCAGTTGATGGATGATTCTCCGAAGAATAAGTAGCATTAGTCAATCTACTAGAGGGATGGGGAATTAACATGAAAGAAACACAATAAATATAGGAGGGGAATAAATAGTTGTTGACAGAGTGTTGTTAAGAAGAGGGAAAGAAATAAGAATGATAAGAAGAAACTTATTAATTTTATTTTGGACTTCCATTTGGCTTTGAACAAAATCTTGAGACTTGGGTGAATTTGGTTTTGAGCTTGATTAAGTAAGCTTGAAATGAGATTTAAAACATTGCGTGAAGATGAGTTCCAAACCCTGGACTTCGGTACTTAGGATCATGCAAGTTGTCTTGACGTGTTTCTATTTAGTTACTGAACAGGTCCTAGAAGAATTCTAGCAAGAAATTCTTTGGAAGCAGAGCTTCATTTAATGGGCGTTCTTTGAGAGATGAATTTTTTATATATAAGAATTTGTTGGAACCACTTCCTCTAAAGGGCCGACTTTGTAGGAAAGAGAGGAAACAATATGTATATCATATAGGAGCTCTAACATGGCGGACTATCCAAAGGGGGACATGGATGGAAAAATAATTTCAACACCTGCCCGCTCCCAGAGGGACTCGATACCATGACCCCTGCCTGCTTTGATATCATGTTAACAAAACAGAAAATAATGGCATGTTTGAATGATCGATTTGATCAAGCAAGCCTTATATTTATAACATTAAGAATTACATCCTAATGACAAAAATACCCCTAGCTTAGCCGACTTAACTAGACAGTACATAAAACATATTATAAAACCCCAAAAGGACCAGAATACCCCCACTGTATTCTGGTTTACATTATTCAACAAAAATGAAAGATGAAAGTCAGAGGAAAGATGATAGCCCAGGAAATTAGGAGAATCTCAGCTACATGGTGTTGACAACGTGGATCCTTGCCCTCCAACAGGCTCTATTTGAGGTCATACTTGGCACAAGACCCAAACTATGCATGCCATTCTTCACAACCTCACCTATTGTCATTTTAGCTCCTACAATCGGAATCAGATCACTCCTCCTTAGGGGCGTTCCCAGGCCTCCGTTGCACATGGCCAAACCAACTCAGCCGACATTCTCAGAGTTTGTCGCTGATAGGGGCAACTCCCACGTCAGCTCTAATACGTTCGTTCCTCACTTTATCCTTCCTAGTTTTGCCACACATCCATCTTAACATCCTCATCTCTGCAACACAAAGCTTCACTATATGGCACTTCTTAACTGCCCAACATTTTGCCCCATACATCATAGCAGGTCGGACAGTAGCCCTATAGAACTTTCCTTTAAGCTTCAGGGGAATGTGTCGGTCACGCAGTACTCCGGTCGCACCTCTCCATTTCATCCAACCTACTTTAATTCTTTGAGAAACATCATCATCTATGTCACCTTCTTTGTGCATGATAGATCCCAGATATCTGAAATAGTCACTTGGTGGTATATCTCTCTCCTCAATTTTTACTTTGTCATCATCTCGCATAGTGTGACTAAAGTTACACATCATATACTTCGTCTTTGATCTACTAATCTTAAATCCTCTTGTTTCCAAGGTCGATCGCCACAACTCTAACTTAGCGTTTATCCCTGCTTTTGTCTCATCCACCAAAACGATATCATCAGTGAAGAGCATACACCACGGTACCTTGTCTTGGATGTTCTTGGTTGACTCATCCATGATAAGCACAAACAAATAAGGACTTAGGGCTGATCCTTGATGTAACCCAACTGTAATTGGGAATTCCTTGTCCTGGCCTGCTAGATCTCACACTAGTCACCACTCCCTCATACATATCTTTAATTATTTCTATATAATTACTCAACACCCTCTCTTCGCAAGAACATGCCGGATTAAATCTCTAGGGACTCTGTCATAGGCTTTCTCCAGGCCAATAAAGACCATATGGAGATCCTTCTTACTAGCTATATATCTTTCCATGAGTCTCCTCAGTTGGTAGATAGCTTTTGTCGTGGATCTACCTGGCATAAAACCAAATTGATTCTTTGAGATATGAGTCTCTCTTCTCAGATGGGCTTCAATTACCTTCTCCTAGAGTTTCATAGTATGACTGATTAGTTTTATGCTTCTATAGTTAGCCAGCTCTGGACATCACCCTTATTTTTGTAAACTGAAACTTCAATGCTTCTCCTCCAATCATCTGGCATTTTCATTGTGATCATAATCTTGTTAAATAACTTGGTTAGCCAATATACCCTACACACTTCTATTGGGATTTCATCCGGGCCTGGTGTCTGGCCTACTTTCATCTTTCTTAAGGCTTCTTTAACTTCCGCCACACCAACCTTTCGTACATATTTATGATGTGTGGTGTCTTGACGAATAATGCAGTTAACTGAATTGGTCATATTCGATCTATTTCCATTTAGAAATTCACAAATATATTCATCCCATCTCCTCACAATGTCCTCATCCCTTACTAATACCTTTCCATCCTCCCCTTTTATACATCTCACCTGGGCGAAATCTTTACTAAAGAAGATTGATGAATTATCTGCTAAACTAGAATCCCTGCCTTAACCTGTGAATTAACATTTGCAAAGGAAAAATCTCAAATTTTCAACAATATATTACGTTGTTAAAGTTCCCAACAAGATGAAACTTATTTAAGCAGAGCAACACGCGGACCATATTTCGGGTTTTCCTTCTTTGAAAATGATGAATTTAGCTTATACACTGTCTTTTGCATTCGGCAAATATTCTGGTTTCTCATCAATATAATCATTGGGTATTTGCTGAACATGCTTTAGAATCATATGAAACCCCTTCACGCTTGATCCTTTTTATTATAATCTGGGAATTACAGGTTATATCTCTATAAGTGAAGCTGGAGGATAATTCAAAAAATTTCACTAGCTTGCGGATTTATTCCATCAAGCAGCTGGTTCCCCAACGGCCAGGGGTGCTCTAGTTGAGGAAATCTGTTGTCACAGTGGAATCCATTGTCACTTGTACTTTTATAATATTTCAACAATCTTCTTTGGTTGCTGTGACCACCAGTCCACCATGGAAGTATCTATCTTGCTACATTTTCTTAGAACATATTTTCTTATTTTCTGATATTTGGTATATGCATGAATTTGCTATTGTAGCCCTGCTGGAGATGTGAAGCCTCTGATGTTTGGTACTCCGATAACATTGCAAGTTCTCATTCTGCATTTTCCAGAATGCTAATTGGATCAAGTGTGCATCGTACTGCTTGTAAAAGATGGCAATTGTGTTGTTCTTCCTCTTCAGAATTCTCTGATGCAATATCTCTTCAAATTTTGTGGGAGGTATACTTGACTTCAAAATACATGAAACTTATAATCTAGGGATATCCCTTTTGTTAATTGTCTTTATTACTTTCAGAAGGATTCACTGTTTATCTCGTGATTTATGATTTTATTTGAAATAATTAAGTTATGCATTCTGAAGCTGTTCTATGCTGAAGTACTAATCATCGTGCACTCATTATCATACTCTATTTTATGGAAGGGTATGCTTTGGGACCAAGCTAGACATTTACCTGACTTTCACAATCTTTGATTTGGTATGACATTCACAACCTTCACTGTCTTGAAATGTTGCTGTTATCATCCATTGCTAAGATACAATATTTGGAAGGAATGGAAACATCACCCAAAAAAAAAAAAAAAAAATCTATGCTGACTTCTGGTTAATGTAGGGAAGCTATATTAGAAACCATCTAGGTTTAGGTTACCAAAAGGTCAATTTGGCGAAAGTGGCTAGTAGGGCTTGAGAAAAATAAAATTTGGTACCCTAAACTAAGGAATAGGATCTGAGTTCTGATGGAGGAGTGGATGATTATGTTTCAGAAGCTATAAGTTTCAAGTCTAGAGATTGCAAATTCAGGCAAGGTTGGTAATGTTCTTGGCAATGTGGTAAGGCTACGATTTGAATTTTAAAAGTAGTCCATTAAACGAATTAAGGTAAGACCTAGAGGAGCTCTTGGGGTTCTCTGCAGCTTACTGTGTTGCTTGCATATTTGACATGTGAGAAAAATCGGGAGCTTCAGTGATTTCTGATTATTTAGGGCAGTAATGTTAGAGTTTATGTAATTTCATGTAATAAGGGTACTTTGGGTATTATGATGTGTTGAGATGTATTACCCGATCTTATAAGGGTATTTTTGGTATTTTTTCTGTTGTTATTTCCCTATAACTAGTATGGTTGGCTATATGGGGTTATTAGTGTAATTTTGTTATTTTATGAAAGTTATAAATATAAGGGCTGAATAATCACATCGATTATTTCTAGCCATTCTCTCAATTTCAGTTTTGTTAACATGGTATCAGAGCCAAATAAAATCTGATCTAGGTTTTCAAAACCCACCACCCTCCCTTCATTCGAATTTCCTCCCTTCCCTCCCACCCTCGAGCTTCTCTCTTCTTCTTCTTTTGGTTCTTCTTCTCCCATCAGGGCAGCACTAAGGAGGTGATCATAATCATCTAGCTGCTGCCCCACCTACCTCCAATTATGCAATTATTTCCGCTGGATAGGAGCTGCAGGACTGTCTGCGATTTGAAGATTCTTCCTTTTTTTTGAAGATCAGACCTCTACAGGTGTTTCGGCTGCTTCTTCCCTTGGAGAATCTCCTTCTGATAGTGCTCTCAGCCTCCTTTCTCTTCATCAGATTGTTTGAAGACCCCTCCCCCTTATCGATCTCTCTTCTCAGGTTTTTTTTCAAAACCCTGACACTAATTGATATTGGGGTTGGGCTGCTGGTTGTTGCTGCCTCTGATTGGCACCCTTGCTGCCTTCATTCAACTTCATTCCCTGCCTCAATATCTGGGATTTTTTGGCCTCATTACAGCCCCCTTCTCTTGCAATCGATTTCTCCCTATATCGATTCCAGGGATTTTTTGGAAGGTTGCTGCTTGTTGAAGACTGTGGTTCCCTGCTACCATGACTGGTTCTGATTCTTCTTCAGCCTCTTCTGGCTTCGATGGACAGCCTCGGACTGATTTACTGCCTCTTGCTGCCCCCATCAAGCTTGATGGCTCCAACTACCTAAAGTGGTCTCGGTCTACCTATTTGACAATAGCTGGCCGTGGCCTTACTGGCCATCTTCTCGGGACAACTGCAAAACCTGAAGAAGAGGGTTCTCCACTCAACAACTGGTTATCTAATGATGCAATGATGATGTCATACCTGATTCATTCTATGCAAGGGGATATATCATATAATTTTCTCCTTCTGGAAACAACCTAGGCTATATGGAATGGTGCCAAAGAGACTTATGGTCGCACTGGGAATGATGCATAGGTCTATGAGATTCGGAAAAAGGCTAATGGGACTGCCCAACAGGAACTCTCTGTCTCCAAGTACTATGCAGCCCTCAAAAACTGATGGCAGCAATTGGATCACTACTCCGACTATCAGCCCTCTACTGCTACTGATCTGGCTGCCTAGCGCAAACACGTCGACAAAATACGTGTCTATGATTTTTTGGCAGGCCTAAATATGGAGTTTGATCCTATTCGGGTTCAGGTGCTTGGCCAATCTCCATTTCCCACCCTGGAACAGGCCTTTGCCATGGTTTATAATGAGGAATCTCGTCGGGCAGCTATGTTGCATTCCTCTACTGTTGATCAGTCTGCCTTGCATGTTGCTTCCAATGTTCCTTCTTCTACCACTACTGATGGTGGTACTGCTGCCCCTAAAGGCCCTGTCAAGTGTGAGCACTGCCACAAGCTCTATCATACTAAGGCTCAATGCTGGAAGCTCCATGGGAAGCCTGCTGATTTTGAAGAAAAGAGAGGCCGTGGGAAGTCCAAACCCAAGGCTTACATTGCTGATTCTTCTACTGCTGCCGCTTTTGCCCCTTCATCTGACATTGGGCTTACTTAGGATGAGCTCCTAGCTTTCCGTCGCATGCTTCAGGCCTCTTCCGCTGCTCCTACTACGCCACCTGCACCTGCTGCCCATTCTGGTTCTCACTTTGCCTTAGGTATTCCAGTCAATAGTCTGTGTGCATCGGCTGTATCCAATCCTTGGATTATAGATTCCGGTGCTACTGACCATATGACGGGCCCCTCTCATGTGTTTCATCTTTATTCTCCATCTTCTGGAAAAGACAGTGTTCGAGTAGCTAATGGTTCCCTTTCTCCTATTAATGGGAAGGATTCCATACGCTGCTCTCCTACCCTTTCCTTAAAATCTGTTTTGCATGTTCCATCATTTTCTACCAACCATATATCTATTAGTAGTCTTACTAGAGATTTGAACTGCAAACTGACATTTTTCCCTTCTCATTGTGTTACCCAGGATCTGGAGATGGGGCACACGATTGGGGGTGGTAAGATGCAAGGTGGTCTCTACTTCCTTGACACGGGTTAGCCTTCTTCTTTGCATTTGGCTTCCTCTACAGCTCATCATTTACAGTCCACCTCGTCACCTGACCTTCATCTTTAGCACTGTTGGCTTGGTCACCCATCCATTAGTACCTTAGTTTTTTTGTTTCCGGACTTACTCAAACATTGTAATAGGAATGAGTTTTTATGTGAGGCTTGTGTTTTGGCCAAACAGACTAGTTCCAGTTATTCTTCAATAAATAAAAGAAGTGAGTCTCCTTTTGCTTTGGTTCATTCTGATGTGTGGGGCCCTGCCCGTTGTAATTCCATTTCTGGTCATAGATGGTTTGTATCTTTTATAGATTGTTATACTCGTACAACTTGGGTTTACCTGATGAGCCATAAAAGTGAGGTCTTTCGCTGTTTTCAGTTATTTCATCGTATGGTTCAGACCCAATTCAATGTCACCTTGCGCATTTTACGCAGTGATAATGGCAGAGAATACATGGAGGGTCAGTTCCAACTTTATTTGGCTGCCCATAGTATTGTCCATCAGGCCAGCTGTGTTGACACACCTGCCCAGAATGGGGTTGCTGAGAGGAAAAATCGTCATCTCCTTGAGGTAGCCTAGGCCATTATGTTTGCACGGCAGGTCCCTTCCCAGTACTGGAGTGATGCCATTCTTACCGCTGCTTACCTAATCAACCGTGTACCTACTTGTGTCCTTGATGGTCGTTCCCCTATTGCTCTCCTTCAGGGTTCGTCCTCCTTTGTGGTTCCCCCCAAAGTTTTTGGTTGTCTGCTATGTCCGCAATTATCATCCACATGGGAAATTTGATCCACGGAGCATTCGGTGTATTTTTCTGGGCTATTCTGCTACCCAGAAAGGATACGAGTGTTATCATCCCCCTATTCACCGTACTTTTGTCTCCATGGATGTTGTCTTCCATGAGTCCTTGCCATACTATTCCCAGACACCTCTTCAGGGGGAGCAGGATCAGGTTTTTGAAGACATGTCTGCTATTCTTCCGGCTCCTATTCAGGGGGAGCCCTCTGTAACTTCAGCTCCTACTGTGGTTCCTCATCAGGGGGGCGTAGACCAGCTAATCAAATCCCTGTTGATAAAGTACATACCCGGGAGCGCACAAGATAGGTTGAGACTGCCACCACCATCATACCACCTCTACAATCGTTTGCACCTGATCCAGATTCAGACCTTGCTACATCACCTGGTAAGGATCCTTCTCTTGATTTACCTATCGCTGTCTGTAAAGGCGTTAGGTCATGCACCCAACACCCCAGCTCCAATGTTGTTTCCTATGATACTTTATCTCCTTCTTATCATACATTTGTTTCTTCTCTTTCCTCTGTTTCTATTCCTCAGAATTGGCAAGAAGCGATTGCAGATCCAAAGTGAAAAGCAGCCATGATGGAAGAAATGACGGCCTTACTTAAAAATGAGACATGGGAGCTAGTTGTTCTTTCTTTGGGTAAGAGACCAGTCGGGTGCAAATGGGTATTTGTTGTCAAGCAGAAGCCAGATGGAACAGTGGATAGATATAAAGCCAGGCTTGTGGCCAAAGGCTTCACTCAGACTTATGGGATCGACTACCAGGAAGCATTCGCCCCTGTTGCGAAGTTGAACACTGTCAGGGTTTTACTGTCTTGTGCTGTCAACCTTGGTTGGGATCTACAACATTTGGATGTAAAAAATGCATTCCTTCATGGAGAGCTGGAAGAGGAGGTTTATATGGAAGTTGCTCCAGGTTTTTTCTCTGACAAGAACCATGGGAAAGTCTGTAGACTAAAGCGGGCACTATATGGGTTGAAGCAATCCCCACGGGCATGGTTTGGTAGGTTTCATAAAGCCATGGTCTCCTATGGATACAAACAGAGTAATGCTGATCACACTCTGTTCATCAAGCGAAAGGGAGAAAAGGTCACTCTTCTTATAGTTTATGTTGATGACCTAGTTGTGACTGGTAATGATGCAGATGAAGTTTCTCACCTGAAGGCTTTCTTGGGACGGGAATTTGACATAAAAGATCTAGGGCAGCTAAGATATTTTCTTGGGATTGAAGTTGCCCGTTCTCCAAAGGGCATCTTTCTCTCCCAAAGAAAGTATGTTCTAGATTTACTATCAGAGATTGGTTTGCTTGGCTGTCATCCTTGTGACACTCCTTTGGAAGCTACTACCCGTCTACAAGAGAAGGATGGTGAACCTGTTGATAAGGGCAGATATCAACGATTGGTGGGAAAACTGATTTATCTCTCCCACACTAGACCAGATATTGCCATTGTTGTAAGTCTAGTAAGTCAGTCCATGCATGATCCCTATTCCACTCATATGGCTGTTGTTCTCCGTATTCTCCATTACTTGAAATCAGCTCCAAGAAAAGGGATCCTTTTGTCTCCTCATGACCAATCTTCGCATTGAGGCTTATACAAATGCTGATTGGGGTGGTAATCCAAACAAGAAATCAACCTCCGGCTATTGTACTTTTGTTGGAGGAAATCTGGTAACATGGTGGAGTAAAAAACAAAATGTTGTGGCAAGATCAAGTGTTGAAGCTGAATTCCGTGCCATGGCCCAGGGCATATGTGAGTTATTGTGGCTTTAGAGTTTACTCCTAGATATCCGTGGTTCTGTTCATCTTCCAATGATGTTGTACTGTGACAACGAAGCAGTGATTAGCATTGCCCACAATCCAGTACAGCATGACCGTACCAAACATGTGGAGATTGACAGACACTTCATTAAGGAGAAGTTAGAGAGTGAGCAGATTTGTAGCCCTTTTGTGAAGTCTGGAGATCAACTAGCTGATGTCTTCACCAAAGGGTTGAGTGGGAAGTTGTTTTATCCTAGTTCTAGTCAAGTTGGGCATGTGTGATATCTATGCCCCAACTTGAGGGGGAGTGTTGAGATGTATTACCCGATCTTATAAGGGTATTTTTGGTATTTTTTCTGTTGTTATTTCCCTATAGCTAGTATGGTCGGCTATATGGGGTTATTACTGTAATTTTGTTATTTTATGAAAGTTATAAATATGAGGGCTGAATAATCACATCGATTATTTCTAGCCATTCTCTCAATTTCAGTTTTGTTAACATGATGTAATGTGTTATGTTGTAATGTTCCTTTTACTTTTTTAACTTTTACCTCCCTTAGCTAACATGTATTGGCATGGGGAATAAGGATGTAATTTCCCTTAATGCTTAGTGATCGATATAGTGGAGAGTAAGCCATTACTCCCACACAACTTGCTACCATATTCTTCTTCTTGTTCTTCACAATTATTCCCACACAACTTGCTACCATATTCTCTTACTTTCTTACACTCCTTGAATTCTAAGTTGATAGCTGAGCTTACTCACAGTTTGGTTTGAGAGTCGTACTTCGAGCCCTCCCTTACCATTTCCTCTCTTTGGAACCCTATATTACAAAGGGGTTCCAAGGAAGAGGTTACCATGTAAAAATACTGAAAATTTCATAAGATAGTCTTGGATAAGACAATAGGAGTACCAAAGGGGCCATCATGTGAAGGAGGGATCGTTTGAAGCTCATTCCGTCGAAGGACAGCAACCACACTGATTACCGCCACCTCTCTCTCTCTCTCTCTTACGGGGGTGTTTAGGACTACTATAGGGTCCATATGAATTGCCTAGGGGTCCTTCTCATACCCCCATAGCCTTGGTCAATGAGGATTTGAGTTGTTAGCACACAACTCATTTTGCTATGGTTGGAAAGGTGCAGGTTTACCTTTTTTGCTTTTGAAATATTGAGTATGGTGTTACTTGTTCCTTTGTGTTGATGAGTTATGTTGAATGGATTTTTGGAGTTGTCATGAGATGGTGCTACCCTTTGAAGGGTGTATTTGAGTGGAATTTCTTCAAGTTTGGTCCATTCAAGGGTGGCCTTTTATAGCCTACTGTTGAATAATGTACACCAGAATACCATGGGGGTATTCTGGTCTTTTTACTGCTTTATATTTAAGTGTTTGTACTGCCTAGTTAAGTCGGCTATAGCTAGGGGTATTTTTGTCTCTATAATGTAATCTTCCATATTATAAATATATGGCTTGGTTGATCAGTTCGATCATTCAAGCATTCTCTCATATTTTGTTTTGTTAACATGGCATCAGAGCCAAATTCTCTGATCTAGGTTTTCAAAACTTCCCCTCCATTGTTCTTCTCTTCTCTTCTATCGTTTCTTCTTGCTTCTCTCCATTCCTTTTAGGGCAGCTCTAATGAGGTGATCTTCTGATCTAGATGCTGCCCTTCATCAAACCTCATTCATCAATGTTCTAAACAACACTTGAGATCGATAGCTGCTGTTTCCTCTTCTGCGATTTTTTGGATTTCTCGTCTTCTTGGAGATTGAGCCTCTATTACCTTGAGGATTGTTTTTTACCTCTTGGAGATCCATATTAGCAACCTTGGACAGCAACTATCAGAGGTCTACACCAACAATTGAAGACAATTCCCTAAATCGATGTCACTACTCCAATCGATTTTTAGGGTTACAAGGTTCAGAACTTGCTGATTTTTGGAGGGTGTGTTTCTTCAACCTCAAAGAGCACTCGACATCAATATCAGCCACTTTCAGATTTTTTGAAGACCCCTAATCCCAAACGATCTCCACTTTTAGGGTTTTCTTCAAAACCCTGAGCCTTGTCAATCTTTGGGATTAGGGCTGTTTGCTACTGCTATTTTCTTCAAGCAAGTTGCAGCTGCCAGGAGAGCTACTAGACCTGATATTCAGCTTCTACTTCTGATTTTTTTGCCAAGGTTTCACCATCATCATGCCAGACTCTGATATTACCACGGCTACTACTGGAGGAGATGCTCTGTCCAGGACTGACTTCCTCCCTTATGCTGCTGCCATTAAACTTGATGGCACCAATTATCTAATGTGGGCCAGATCTCTCTTTGACTATGGTTGGAAGAAGACTTAGTGGCCATCTTAATGGCACCTCTAAACAGCCCACTGAAGAGGGCCCTCTTCAAGCTCGATGGAATGCTAATGATGCTATGGTTATGTCCTTTGTTCTGAACTCCATGCAACAAGAACTCTCCAGTCAGTACCTTCTCCTTGACACAACCACACAGATATGGGCTGCTGCCAAGGTATGACATCTGGAAGACACTCCATACCACTACTCAGAAGGAGTTGTCAGTTGCCAAATACTATGCTGTCCTCAAAAGCGTATGGCAACAATTGGATCATTATGCTCGATTTCAGCCCTCTACAGCTGCCGACATTGCTGCCTATAGCAAGTATGTGGACCAGTTTTGAGTTTATGATTTTTTGGCTGGTCTTAATGTTGAATATGATCCAATTTGTGTACAAGTTCTTGGTAAGGTCCCTTTCCCAACATTGGAGCAGGCTTTTTCTTATGTTCACACTGAAGAGACACGTCGGGCTGCTATGATGTTGACTCCTACAGTTGAGAGATCAGCCCTACAAGCTATTGGTTCCAACTCTTCTACTACTTCTGAGAGTAGTGCTTCTGTTGCTGCTGCTCCTGCAAGAGAGCCTATCAAGTGTGACCATTGCAACAAACCATATCACACTAAGGCTCAGTGTTGGAAATTACATGGGAAGCCCGCTGATTTTGAGACCAAACGTGGTCGTGGTAAACCTTAAAGCAAGGCTAATCACACTGAAAGTGTAACTACAGCCCCCACTGCTGAACCAGTTTTCTCCCAGGAAGAATTTCAGGCTCTTAGGCGTATGCTACAGACTTCCGCTGCCTCCACTACATCTACTGCTAGTTATTCCACACCATCAGGTTCTCATTTTGCCCGTTCAGGTATTTCCTTTGTTGGTCACTGTGCTTCGGTTGTCTCCACTCCATGGATCATAGACTCCAGTGCCATTGATCACATGATAGGTTCTTCTAGCCTTTTTCATACCTATTCCCCTACTTCTGGCAAGGATAAGGTTAAAATAGCTGATGGGTCCCTCTCATCTATTTCCGGGAAAGGATCCATTAGTTGTTCCCCTTCTCTTACCTTGTCTTATGTGTTGCATATTCCCAATTTCATTACTAACCTTCTATCTATTAGTAGTATTACAAAAAATCTGAATTGTAAAGTGACCTTTTTTCCAATTCATTGTGTTTTTCAGGATCTGGACTCGGGGAAGACAATTGGATCGGGTAAAGTGCATGGTAGATTGTACCTGCTTGATGGTGATCCTCTTGTTACACAGGCTTTACCTTCTCAGCTATGTTAGCCTGCATCTTTCTCCTCTGAAGTACACCAATGGCATTCTAGACTAGGACACCCCCCCTTAGGAACCTTATCTCATTTATTTCCAGCATTAATAAAAAATTGTAATAAGGAAGATTTTTTTTGTGAGCCTTGTGTCTTGGCCGAACAGACACGTTCAAACTATCCGATTTCTAATAAAAGGTCTTCTTCCTTATTTCACTTGGTTCATACTGATGTGTAGGGTCCTAGTCGAAAAGCTTCTCTTTCTGGTCATAGGTGGTATGTCACTTTTATAGATTGTTATTCCCGATTCACTTGGGTCTACCTGATGCACACAAAAAATGAAGTTTTTCCTGTTTTCAGCATTTTCACAAGATGGTCTAGACCCAGTTTAATGCCACTCTCAAAGTCTTGATAAGTAACAATGGGACAGAGTATATGGAAGGTTAGTTCCAAAGATACCTTGTTGCCCATGGGATTTTACATCAGACCAGCTGTGTTGATATTCCAGCCCAGAATGGTGTGGCTGAAAGGAAAACCCGCCATCTCTTGGAGGTGGCTAGAGCACTTATGTTTGCTCGACATGTTCCTTCTTTTTATTGGGGAGATGCTGTCCTCACTGCGGCCTATTTTATTAATAGGCTGCCCAGTCGGGTTCTTGACTCCAAGTCCCTTATTGAGCTATTACTTGGCTCTTCTTCTTTTATTGTTCCCCCTAGGATGTTTGGCTGCGTTTGTTATGCCAAAGATACTAGGTCCCTTGGTAAACTTGAATCCTATAGTCTTCGTTGCATTTTTTTAGGGTACTCTGCCACCTAGAAGGGGTACAAGTGCTAATATCCTCCTGCCAGACGTACATTGGTCAATATGGATGTTGTTTTTCATGAGACTGTGTCTTATTATTTGTCCCCACCTCTTCAGGGGGAGAGTGTTAGTGAAGATGTGCTGACCATAGAACCTCCCCTATAGTCTATTTACAATGAGTCTGTTCTTGTTCCTCCTACTCCTAGTCCTCCCTCTGCCTTAGGGGGAGGGGTTCCTATACAGGAGGAGACCATCCCAGATGATGTTGTTGACATTCCTATTCAAGGGGAGCAAACTCCAGTTCAGACTCCAGTCCAGAAAATCATTAGTGAATTTCAGAGGAGGATTAATGAATCTAATGTGCAGACTTATATGAGGAAACATAAGCAGCTTCAACCATCTATAGCACTAGTACGGCAGTACCCATCCAATTGCCGAACCTGGTTCCAGAATTTGCCTCTCCACCTGGTAATACTTCTTCTCCTGATTGACCTATTGCTATTCGCAAAGGTGTCAGGGCTTGCACTAAGCATCCTATATCCCATGTTGTTTCTTATGACTCCCTTTCTCCATCTTTTCGTGCTTTTGTTTCTTCTTTCTTTTGTTCGTATTCCTAACAATTGGCAGGAAGCTCTATCAGATGGAAAGTGGAAGGCAACAATGATGGAAGAAATGGAAGCCTTGAAAAAAAAAACACATGGGAGCTTGTGGTTCTTCCACCTGGGAAGAGAACTGTTGGATGCAAGTGGGTGTTTGTAGTGAAACAGAAGGTGGATGGCACTGTGGATAGGTATAAGGCACGACTCGTGGCAAAGGGGTTCACCCAGACATACGATATTGATTACCAAGAGACCTTTGCCCCTGTTGCAAAGCTGAATACTGTTCGGGTTTTGCTATCCTGTACAGTCAATCTTGGATGGGATTTGCAATAGTTGGATGTGAAGAATGCTTTCCTCAATGGAGAACTGGATGAGGAGGTGTATATGGACATTCCACCAAGGTTCTCTTGTGACAAAAACCAAGGTAAGGTGTGTAAATTGAAGTGTGCACTTTATGGGCTGAAGCAGTCACCTCGAGCATGGTTTGGTCGGTTTCACAAGGCCATGAATTCTGTGGGCTATAAGCAGAGTAATGCTGATCACACTCTCTTTATAAAGAGGGTTGGTGGAAAACTCACTGGTCTTATAGTCTACGTTGATGACATAGTGGTCACTGGCAATGATGGTGATGAGATCATCTGGTTGAAGTCCTTTTTTGGGCATGAGTTTGAGATTAAAGATCTAGGAAAGCTACGGTACTTTCTTGGGATTGAGGTTGCCAGATCTTCTAAAGGCATCTTTCTCTCCCAAAGGAAGTATGTCTTAGATTTATTGGTTGACACTGGTTTGTTAGGATGTCACCCTTCAGATACTCCTATGGATGTTACTATTTGTCTCAAGGAAAAAGAAGGTAAACCTGTTGATAAAAGCCAGTACCAAAGACTAGTGGGGAAGTTGATTTATCGCTCACACACATAGTCCTAATATTGCTGTTGCTGTGGGTACTGTGAGTCAGTTTATGCATGACCCGTATTCTTCTCATATGGAGGTTGTTCTTTGTATCGTTCACTACCTGAAGTCAGCTCTTAGAAATGGCATTCTCCTGTTTTCTCATGGTCACCTACGGATAGAGGCATACACTGATGCTAATTGGGCTGGTTCTACAGATCGCAAGTCTATCTTTGGGTATTGTTCTTTTGTAGGTGGCAATCTTGTCACTTGGCGTAGCAAGAAGCAGATTGTGGTTGCTCGTTCTAGTGCCGAAGCAGAATTTCGTGCTATGGCACAAGGCATTTGTGAGTTACTTTGGCTTAAAGGCTTGCTACAAGATCTTGGTGTTCCTATTCGTCTTCCTATGATGTTGTACTATGACAACAAGGCTGCAATCAACATTGCACATAACCCGGTACTGCATGATCGCACCAAGCATGTTGAAGTGGATAGGCATTTCATCAAGGAGAAATTGGAAGAAGGGTTGATTTGTGTTCCTTTTGTGAAGTCTGCTAATCAACTTGCTGATATTTTCACCAACGGATTATCTGGAAAGCTATTTCATCTTAATTTAGTCAAGTTGGGCGTGATTGACATATTTGCTCCAACTTGAGGGGGAGTGTTGAATAATGTACACCAGAATACTGTGGGGGTATTCTGGTCTTTTTATTGCTTTATATTTAAGTGTTTTGTGGGGGTATTCTGGTCTTTTTACTGCTTTATATTTAAGTGTTTGTACTGCCTAGTTAAGTCGGCTATAGCTACGGGTATTTTTGTCTCTATGATGTAATCTTCCATATTATAAATATATGGCTTGGTTGATCAGTTCGATCATTCAAGCATTCTCTCATATTTTGTTTTGTTAACACCTACTTCTCAGTGATAATAAATGAGTTGGTGACATCCACTCAACTGGCTTTGCCATTGAAATACAAAGAGATCAGTCAGCATTGTAGAGCAAACCCACCCCACCTTTCTGTTTTTATCCACCATCGAGGCATTAGAGACCCCAGCTTCTCTATTTTGTCCTCTAAAGAGTGAGGGGTCTTCTAGGTAGGGATGTAAATGGAGCACATTCAAAGCGGATACACCAGTATCCGAATTCGTATCCAATTACCATATCCGCTATCCAATATCTGGTGGACATTTCATTTGAGTATCCGAGTTATTATCCGTCAAGGAGTCGGATATCCAAATTCGAATCTGATAATATCTAATTACGCATATTAATCCATAAATATATATAAAAATAGTATAAATCTAATGCACAGTTAATTCTACTTGATGAGAATATAAATAACATACAATATGTTATACGTATAAAGCCTAAGTTCTTAAATAATTTAAGATAATATTAAATTATAATTGAAGTGAATATTATCGAAGTGGATACATCAATATCCGAAACAGTATCCGATTATCATTTGGATATCAAAATCTATCCAAATTTGCATCCGATATCCAATTTTCCAAATAAATATCCGAATAAACTGAGATGAATTCGAATCGAATCAGGATTTTTACTATCCATTTACATTTCTAACTCGAGGTGCAGTGAGAACTGGGAGCAAATCCATACACCACCTCTTACATTATGACAAATTATTGGGTTTTCCCTTCATATGCTTTTAGGCGGGAATTCATGGCCTTTCGACAAATTACTTTTACCCCTCATTGTCGGTTTGCGGGCACAAACACTGAAATATGATTTTCAGGAAGCGCACAAATGGGTGGAACCCCAATAAGCTCCCTTAACTATAATATTATTGTCATCGTTATTATTATCAACATCATTATCATTATTATTATGATTATGATTATGATAATGATTATGATTGTGTGTGTAATTTTGTATTGATTGCACCAGGACCTTAAACCGACTGTTTCATATCTTCCACCAAAAGAGGTGAAATTGATCCATGATGCTTTGGAGGTAAGTCCTGCACAATATTATCTTTTTTTCACTTTAGAGGAACAGAGATTACATCAAGATTGTGTCTTTTTGGTCAGTACAGCTGGCTTTTCAGGCTCATGATGGTCAGAAAAGAAGAAGTGGAGAACCCTTTATAATTCATCCAGTAGAAGTTGCACGTATTCTTGGAGAACTTGTAAGGCAATGGATTTAATGAAATATGATATTTTTTTCTTTTAGATTTTCAACTTTATCAAAAATCCCTTTGGCACAGTTATTTAAGAAACTTCTTGTGTTCATTATGCTGTAGCCAGCGCTGTAGACTGACACTAGCTCTTTTACTAGGAACTGGACTGGGAATCCATTGCTGCTGGATTATTACATGACACAGTGGAAGACACAAATGTTGTTACTTTTGAAAAAATTGAGAAGGAATTCGGTGCCACTGTGCGCCACATTGTAGAAGGAGAAACTAAGGTCTATATTTATTTATCTTTTTGTCGATAGTTGCAATTTGTATTTCATTCTAAATTTTTTGAATATGTGGTGAGTTTGGTTTGGGTGCAGCTGGATGTAATTCTCTTCTTTTGCAATGAAGGTGTCCAAGCTGGGTAAACTTCATTGTAAAAATGTGAGCTCAGCACAAGATGTCAAAGCTAATGACCTGCGTCAAATGTTTCTAGCCATGACAGAGGAGGTAATGTTAGAATTACTCATGTGCATGACTGCATGCACATGCTATATATGACTTTATTGTATGGATCACCTAGGGCTATTTGCTTTCTCTGCTGCTAAGATGTTGGCTTGTAAACTTGCATTTTTCCTCCAGGTGCGTGTTATCATTGTGAAATTAGCTGACAGGTTACACAATATGCGTACACTTTCACACATGCCCCCACATAAGCAGGTGCGTGTTATCATTGTGAAATTAGCTGGCAGGTTACACAATATGCATACACTTTCACACATGCCCCCACATAAGCAGGTGGTACCATTCTTTGATATTTAATGGGTAGATAATTTGCATTAGCTTTAACCTTGCTGCATGGTATGCAGTCCAGCATTGCTTTGGAGACATTACAGGTCTTTGCGCCCCTTTCAAAGTTACTAGGGATGTACCAAATTAAGGTATGTACACCAAATTTTGAAACCCTAAGCTATATTCTGCTTTAAATCCAGAAGGACCATTTTATCACAACCTGACCATTAGAATATATGCTTCTTGCACATGATCTTTAACCTAGGTGATCTGTCCCAGTCATGTTTTGAGATCAAACATGTCATATTCCACCATCTATGCTGTAATCTCTATAAAGATTTTATTTCCTTGGAGGATCCAAATTTATCCAATTCTTCTTTTTAAAATTCCCATCCTCATTTCCTTCTCTGTTGACAGATTGGGGGATCCAAATTTATAAAATGCACACCCAAGCTGCATCATAGATTTTTTCTCCATACAGTTGCTGTTTTCTTGGTTATAAGTCGAGAATGTCTGCTTTTGTTGTGTGACATCAACTTACCTCTGAAACAGTTCTCTAAAATACCCCCTCCAAGAAAAAAAGAAGTTGATATTGTAATTCTACAACATCGTTTCATACCCATCAGCATTGAGCAGCTGAAGTATACAGCACAGTTGTCACGGCGTCACGGCGATCCAAGTCGGTGGAAGGGTGTCACGTCGATATATCGACATGTCGCCCGCCATGGCGAGCATGTCGTTGCCATGGCGAGCATGTCGACCATGTTTAATTTTTTATTTTCTGTATTTTTAATGTCATTTAGTATGCTATAATATATGTCCTATAACATCAAAAATCAACATGAAAGTGTACTGCACTACTACTAATATACTATGCCACTATGGTTTAATTAATGAAAGTGTAACTAATATCCATTAGTGTATATGAAAGTATGAAAAATTGAAAATATAGATTAACCTGTCAAAATATCGACCGATATGCCAACATATCATGGTATGGCGTCTATGGCGTCGGCGTCGCCATGGAAGCCATATCGAACGATATATTTACATCCACCATGGCGTAGCTCGATATGCCACCTCTCCCAGCGCCAGGACGCCATGACAACTATGGTATACAGTGCTGAAAGATTGGATGTTTTTTTTTTTTTGGTGAATAAAAAATTGTATTACAAAAGGAAAAGGGACAAGGAGGGGGGGGGAATATACAAGGGGGAAGAGAGGAAGGGGGGAGGGAGAGCAAACCCGCTAGCGGGTTCTCAATAAAGAGACATCTAAACCCTAGGAAACAACAATATGCCTGTTCCTTGGGGTGTCCGGGACGGCCTTCAAAGGCAAAACACTAAGCCTGGAGGAGACATCAAAGAAGTTGGAGGTCCATCGTCTAAGGTTCCTTTCCATCCAAATGTGATAAAGAGTTGCACCAAAAACAAGTCGCCCAATAGTGTCGCAAATGGTTTGCCCAGAAAAGCTCGTGTCCAACCAAAGCCACTCTCTGGCAAAGGGAAGAGGTCTCCTAATGCGAGGCCAAATGAAGGTAAGGGTTTTTTCCCAAATGGTAGAAGAGAAGGGGCAGTCAAAAAATAGGTGATCTATGTCTTCATGTCGGGTCCAACAAAGGATACAGGAGGGGGAGACAGGGATTTTTCTGTGAAGAAGGAAGGCTTGGGTTGGGAGGCAAAGTTTGAGGGCTCTCCAGGCTAGAAAGCTATGTCTGGGGATGTGGCCTTTGAACCAGATAAGTCTATGCCAAATGACATGAGGGTCCAGGCTGATTTAAAGGAGAAGAGGCCATTTGTGGAGGGAAGCCAGATGGTCTTGTCCGCATGGATAGGGGGGGGATGGGGGGGGGGGAGGGGAGGGAGAGAGTCCCAGAACCGGGAGAAGGAGGGGGGGGGGGGGAAGGGGGAGGGAGGGGTCCAAGTACCATGGGCAATGATGACTGAGAGAGGGGCGGACTTGGGAATGCTGGTGGAGTAGACAGCTCTCGCTCCAAGAAGATTATAAAGGACACCGTTGGGATGCCAAGGGTCAAGCCAAAGGGCGATAGAGGACCCATCATATATAGAGGAGGAGGTGGCGCTAAGGGCCAGAGGGCACAGAAGAAGAATCTTGCGCTAGACCCAGGAGGAATCAGCAGGGGTGGTAGCAGTCCAGATGGAGTCCTGTTTGAGGAGGTGGGAGTATACCCAATTAACCCAAAGGGAATCATGCTTTGAAGAGATTTTCCAAAAGAAGATTGGATGTTGTTTCACTTGCTGTTTCCTTATTATTTATTTATTTTGGTCTATTCTTTTTATAAGTTTGCATTCTAATAAGATACTAGACTAGTACCCAAACTACCCTTATTACATTACTCTAACACTATGATCCTTTGCAGTCAGAGCTGGAAAATCTATCCTTCATGTACACAAATGCTCAAGATTATGCAATGGTTAAGCGAAGAATTGCAGACCAATATAAAGAGCATGAGAAAGAACTCGTAGAGGTATTTCTTGTGTGGCCTTAATGCTTAGAAAGAGTACCTGATTGAAATTCTTAAGGATATTAGTATTGCTCAATTTTTAATTTTTATTACCATGATTCTTTGTTTACAATTCAATTTGGTGCACAACTAAGTTTTGGCCTCACAGAAATTATCCCATCATTTCAGGAGTCAGGTTTTCTTCTGACACATCGTTTTGTTTCTCATTCCAGGCCAAAAAGATTTTAATGAAGAAGATCGAAGATGATCAGTTTTTGGACCTTATGACAGTAAAAACTGATGTCCGCTCTGCGTGCAAAGAACCTTACAGGTCAAGACATAAATCTCAGTACTTCCATTCTATTACAGTGTTTAATTTTTCTTATTCAACCAACTTATGTGAATTGACGTTGCATATAGTCATGATCAGATTTCTATGCAATATCTTATGTTCAAGGCCAAGTATGGTTGAAACTTGGGCTACGCCAGCCTATAGCCCAGTCCAACATTGACCCAAAAGGTTTATGTGCAAGCACAGCCTAAGCATGGGCTGGGCTGACATCAGTTAAACCCAATAGCTCCCAGCCCACCCACAGGCTTGAAGTAAACATATATGTATGGCCTGATATGTAATTAAATGAATTGTGTACCGAGTTCAAAACTGTTTACTCCAATTGTACATTTTTTTTATAGGATACCTGTAAAATTTTTGGAGGCTCTCTATCACCAGGACATGTCAAGCCCAGCGTGATGCCTGGGATGTTATAGTGGGCTAGGATGAGATGGACCTACGTGAGCCACCCGAGCCTGCCTGTTTACATCTGTGAAACGTATTGATGTAGTTAGTGTGTGGCTCTCTATCACCAGGACATGTCAAGCTAATGTAAGACTAGGTTACTAGTCCCAAAAACCCACAAAATAAAAAAATTGGAATAAACTCAGGATTAGAAACTAAGGGTTTCCAGCCAAACCAGCCATGTGATGGTGATCAAACTTGGGTCGAGTGTAGGGGTTGCTAAAAGGATCCTTGGCTCAAAATTTGGTTCAGTTCTGATGGCTGGATGCTGAATTATCAAGGAAACACCAAATTAGAAAGTTAAGGGAAACCTTCAAACAGAGCTGATCTTGGGCTCCAATTGCAACCGAGTGTAGACCTTAATGGTAGAAGCTCTGTCTGCAAGTTTGGGTCAATCTTGATGGCCAGAAGTGGAGATGGAGGAAGAATGAAAATTAGAAGGTAGGACTCAAATTAGAAGGTCTGTGCTGTAGAACAATCCAGCCAACAGGGGGCTCTGCAAATGGGGTCGAGTGGACCTCTTGCAGGTCTGAATCAACCTTTCAAATACCACCCTCAATGGAGCAGAGGATGCTGGATTCAGGTCCTGCGATTGCAGCAGCAGGGGAATGCAAAGGGTGTAGCCGGCAGGTATGGAGAAGAAGGTTTCTTATCTCTGATCAGCAACAACAACTCCAACAGAAGTCTGGATCGAGTTCTGGTCCTTTTCAGGTGTAGCAACAGAACTTGATTGGTGACTCAAAACAACTATAACAGCAGGGAATCGACTGGAGATAGGAGAAGAAGATAGAAGGGGATAAGGAGATTCGGCTCTCTCAGCCAGGTCTCCCAGCCCTTAAGTTACTCACATGGACAAGAGAATATTCATGCTTTAAAGCAAAATTTCATTCAATAATCAAAATCATGGGGAGCCTCTAAGGGCTGTTACATATAAATAAAAGCATAGCTTGCATCTCAAGCTTTAACAAAAATAGAAACTAATAAAATTTAGTAACTAGGAATGACATGAATTAGAAACTACCAAAGACTAATTGATTCTTGTTAGAATGGAGTGTTAGCATTTATTTTTTCTGAATTAGTTCAAGCTGGAGCTTCTTATAGTATAGGTATACTCCAGATTGAGGGCGAGTGTTGGAGAGTATGGGCCAGAATACCGTGGGGGTATTCTGGACTTTCTACCCTTGTTTAGTTATTACTTTCATTAAAGTCTGCTCTCTATAAGAGTTGGCTACTTTAGGGGCAGTTCTGTCGTCTTTGTATTTTTCCCTCTATTATAAATAGAAGACTTACCTGTCAATAAAACAAGAAGCTATTCTCTAATTCTCTCAGTCTCGGTTATGCTAACATGGTATTAGAGACTCCTAATCTGATCTAGGGTTCTTCTGGTTTTTTGGTTCTCATCCTTCTAGGAGGGCAGCACTAATGAGGTAATCCAATGATTTAGTTGCTGCCCTCCTCCCAATTTACCTTTTTTCATAACCTAAATTCTAATCGATACTGCTGAAACCATACCTGTGATATTGGAGCTTTCCAGAAATTTTTGAAGATCAGATTCCTCACTCATGAAGGCTGATACTCCATTGTTGAAGCTTCCTATGCAACCATTCTCAGCACCTATCTACCTTCTTCCATCTACTCCCCTCTCCTTTCTTTTCCAGCCTTGATTCACCCAATCGATCTCACCTTTTCAGGGTTTTTCAAAACCCTGACTCCAATCGATTTTAGGGTTCCTCTTTTCAGTTACTGCTGATTTTTGAGGGGTGATTCTCCACTACTACAAGGACCACTCGACCTCAATATTAGCCTCTTTCCAAGTGTTTAAAGACCCCTAACCCCAATCGATCCTTATTTTCAGGGTTTTACAAAACCCTGACACATCGATTTTAAGGTTAGGGTTGCTTGTTGCTACTGGAGTTTTTTGGAGGTGTATCTACTATCAAGAGGGACAATCTACTTCATCAATACATTACTTGAAGAAGTTTTATTTCGTGTGATAGCTGCTGTCCTATTTTTTCTGTAATTTTTGATGTTTTTCCCTTTTGAAGATCAAGTCTCAATCACACAAAGCGGTTGGTTATTCGTATTGGAGATCCATTCAAGCAGCTGAGGACAACATCTATTACAAGACATCATCAATCTTTGACATGTCATCATCACTTTTATGAAGCCCCCTTCCCTACAATCGATCTCAACTTTCAGGGGTTTTACAAAACCCTGACTATAATCGATCTTAGGCTTAGGGATGTCCTCTCTTGCTGATTTTTTTTAGGGGAGTTTTATCAACATCAGAGGAGTATTCGATCCAAATATCAGCTTCATTCTTGGAGTATTTTTGAAAAATTCAGGTTTCATCAATCCAACTATCAACCTATATTTTTTTCTGGTTCCTATGTGGTTGGCTGCATCAATTCCTATTGGATCTGCTGAGTTATTGTCTACTACTTGCTGGTTCTATTGAGTCTTAATTCATCCCTTGCTGGTTCTGTTGATTGGCTTCTGTAAGCATGACTGGTTAACATGTTTATGCTGACTTCATGAGGACTACTACTGCCCTAGTCTTGAGACTGTGTCTGCCTAATATTGGAGATCAAAGTTCTTTCACCTTATTGAAGAATCGAATCTACTACCTTGGAGATCAGCTTCTATTTGGGATTACAACAGTTGTTCCATGGCTATTGGTTGCGACTACGAATCTATTCAGTTGTGTGAAGCTTTTCTACAGGTTCATATCCACTAATTCAGACCTGATCCAAGTTTTTTCTAGAAGCTTATTACTTCAATTCTGCCCAAATATCTTCATTAGTTCTATTCAGCATCTGGGAGCTTATAGATTGGAGTTTTGCACACTGATTCTTCCTTGTTTGGAGATTGAACAAGCCTTGAAGATTGGAGCCTTTCCTTGCTTCCAAATTAGATCTGTTTTCTTATTTTGATCAGATCTGCAAATTGGAGTTTGGTGTTTCTCTTCTGCAGGAGTTTCCATCTAAGAAGTTTATTTGATCGATTGAAGAAGGTTGAAAGTTGATATGATGCATTGGTTTTTCCTCCATGACTCTTTATCCCACTGCTTCTTCAATTACCCATATCCCATACCATACCTTTGGCATTTACCCATAACCACTTTGGAAGTTTATGGTATACTTTAATTTTCCATTCCTTCCTTTTCCATTTCCATAACACCTTTGGAAAATTCTAAAACATTATACTTTTGCCATTATCTCTTACAGCATCTCTGTTATGTCCATGTATACTACTACACGTGAGGGGGAGATTATGTACAGTACACTTGCAGGCATTGCAGAAGTAGAACTTGCAGGAACATTTGTGGCAAAACACATAGAAGATCAGTTTTTTCCACCATAGCCATTGGGTATCTTTTGAACTTGCCGTAAGGGGGAGATTGAAGTATTGAAGCGTAATGAAGATATTTGGTTGTTGCCTGCCTATTTGAGGGTTTACAGTTGGGTTGATTATTTTCGCTGCTTGCTTGCCCTAGTTGTTTATCTTCAAGAGTACCAGTTTGAGATTCATCACTAGACAGCTATTAGCTCTAGACAGCTATTAGCTTTGCTAATCAATCCTGCCCAGGTTTTGAAGATCAATTATTTCAAATTCTTGAAGATTATCATGATTATTTGAGAGCTTCATTCATCCGTCAGTGTGTCAAGCTGGAATTTGCTGCAACTCTGTTTCTTCCTATTTTGTTCAAGTTGGGCATTAGTGCCTTATATGCGCCAACTTGAGGGGGAGTATTAGCATTTATTTTTTCTTAATTAGTTCAAGTTGGAGCTTCTTTTAGTATAGGCATACTCCAGCTTGAGGGGGAGTGTTGGAGAGTATGGGCCAGAATACCGTGGGGTATTCTGGACTTTCTACCTTTGTTTAGTTATTACTTTCATTATGTACATAGTTGTCACGGCGTCACGGCGATCCAAGTCGGTGGAGGGGTGTCACGTCGATATATCGACATGTCGCCCGCCATGGCGTTGCCATGGCGAGCATGTCGACCATGTTTTATTTTTTATTTTCTCTATTTTTAATGTGTTAATAGATGTATACTCAAGCCATGTTTTATTTTTTCTCTATTGTTTCTCAAGTTTTAAGAAGAAAATTCAGAAATCGAAGAAGAAATCGAAGAGGGAAAGAAGAAATCGAAAGAAATCGAAGAGGGAAAGAAGACAGGAAGAAGAAATCGAAGAGGGAAAGAAGACAGGAAGAAGAAATCGAAAGAAATTGAAGAGGGAAAGAAGAAATCGAAGAGGGAAGAAGAAATCGAAGACAGGAAGAAGAAATCGAAGAGGGAAAGAGAGTCAGGAAGAAGAAATCAAAGAGGGTCGCCATGGCGTAGGTCGCCATGCAGCCCTCTCCAGCGCCAGGACGCCATGACAACTATGATTATGTAAAGTCTGCTCTCTATGAGAGTCGGCTACTTTAGGAGCAGTTCTGTCCTCTTTGTATTTTTCCCTCTATTATAAATAGAGGGCTTACCTATCAATGAAACAAGAAGCTATTCTCTAATTCTCTCATTCTCGGTTCTGCTAACAATTCTAAAGCTTTCAAATCTCCTCAACTGAATCATGTGGACCCGTACTTTAGATGGTTTGATAGGTGCAGCCGAACTCCATAGCTTGTGGTCCCCACCCTTTAAGTTGTCTTCATCGGTTCAGTTAAAAAGACTTTAAGACGTTGACAAAGCTGCCCCCATGATTCTTCTAGTAATATTCTCACCAAGCCAAATCAGGGGCTGTGACACTGTTCACGTGAACAGTGTTTTGGCCTCTTCTTCATGTTATGATCTACATCACAAGCCCAGCCCGATGCTTGGGATGTTATAGTGGGCTAGGATGAGATGGACCTATGTGAGCCACCCGAGCCCTACCTGCTTACATCTGTGAAACTTACTGCTGTAGTTAGTGTGTGGATATTTCGATTCCACTTTATGTAGGGACTAAATAAGCTGTTCAGATGATTGGTTACTGGTAGAAATGTTCAGATACTACCACGTTGGTAGATACCAAGATTTTAATATTTTGATTTCCCTCATTATTTTGATCTCTGTCGAAACGCAAATATTTCATGGAATTGTATTGACATGTGTCAAAATTTTGTATTAGTCATGGAAATGATGAAATTTTAATCAAAGTTCTGAAGATAAGCATAATTGGACATCTAGGAACCATAACATAAACTTTTTTTTTTTTGGTAAAATGGAACCATTACATAAACACTACATCCATGAAGATGACTGGACCACAGGACCGGATGGTTAGATGACTGTTGGACTATTCAGAGTCTCAGACCATCAACCTTTTTAATATAGCTGTCCATTATTTCTATCTAACCGTTGAAATGTCAGCAGATTGTCTGGTTTTGTCGGTTGGATGGACAATCAAAAATACCAGTGGACTGCTGGACATTATTTAAATTTTTTTTAAATCAAAATTTGAAGGGGAATTGAACGCAGAACTTCCAAGAGAAAACATGCCTTAGCACCATTGCGCAAAGCCGCAAAGGTATAGTGTTACACAATTTAGTATTCATTCATTAAACAAGTTAAAATGGTTGGACAGCCAGACCATCGAACTTTCTGAGGGGGAGGTCGAATGCCCAGCCCATTTTCAAAAACATTGAGATCCATACATAGGGCACATGCTGCCATGCATGTCTGGAAGATTGAAACCATAAGCTTCTGAACCCATATTTTTTTTTGCTGGGGGAGTGGGGCTGCTAGATAACAATCTCTATAGGATAGCAGATATAATTCAAGAATCAGCCATATTTGGGTACTAATTTTTTTTTTTTTTTTTTTTTTTGTATTACTTCTAAAAAAATTAGAGACATCTGATGTGGTACAAACTTCATTTAATGCTGTTTAAGAAAATTGTATTCTGCATATGATTATGAGAGGCGAGGTGGCAGTCATAGGCTTTCTAAGTTAATTAAGCTTCTTTATTATTTTGGTTATTCCTTATAGGTAATAACAATATATTCACATTTATTGTGAATTGCAGTATCTATAAGGCAGTGCTGAACTCTAAAGTTTCAATAAATGAGATCAACCAAATTGCACAGGTTTGTTTTGACTTTTGACACCATAATTTGAAATATGATTGCGAGAAGCTCTACTTATCACTGACAATCAATGTTCTAATGTTGCTTCATATGTAATCCTATTTGTTGGTTATTGCTTGATGTATCAGCTTCGTATTATCATAAAACCAAAGCCATGTATTGGAGTAGGGCCTCTTTGTAGTGCACAACAGGTGAGTCCTATGTCAAAGTCATTGGGTTATATAGGTTTTGACATTTTTTATTATATTTTACCTCCCCTCGTTTTCATTTGTGCAGATATGTTACCATGTTCTTGGGCTTGTTCATGGAATCTGGACCCCAATTCCTCGAGCTGTGTGTACAATTTGCATTCTTTCTATGTATTTTGGATTGTGTGGGGGAAGGTGGTTAATATTCATATTTGGAAAGTAACACCAATTTATTCTTTTGTCAGATGAAAGACTATATTGCCACCCCAAAACCTAATGGCTATCAAAGTCTCCACACAACAGTGATACCATTTCTGTATGAGAGCATGTTTCGACTTGAAATTCAGGTGATCCATAAGCATTCTTGAACTCACAAGTTCCATTCCTACTGTAGCCTTCCACTTCATCTAAGCCTTTTCATTATTTAATTTATTTTAATGCTGTCTTGTTGGTTTTTGTTACTTTCAGATTAGAACGGAAGAGATGGATCTGATAGCTGAGAGAGGAATTGCTGCTCACTACAGTGGTAGAGTATTTGGTACTGGCTTAGTTGGACATGCCGTACTGAATGGGAAAAATTTCAGAGGGAAAACAGTTTGTCTCAACAATGCAAACATTGCTCTAAGGGTATTTCATCAGTTTTCCTTGATTAGTTTTGATATCAAATAGTCTTTCTTGGAGGGGTTTCATGGTCACGTTCTGTTTTGAGTGTTAATTTATGGATGAAAGTTTTTTCTGCTTCCCTATAGATTGGTTGGCTAAATGCTATCAGAGAATGGCAAGAAGAGTTTGTTGGGAACATGAGTTCTAGGGAGTTTGTTGATACTATCACAAGGGATCTGCTAGGGAGTTGCGTCTTTGTGTTTACTCCAAAAGGAGAGGTAGGAAATATATTGGATAGCATCACACACACACATGGACGCACAGTTCCTAATAAGATATTATGATGCCAAGTTTCTTATTCTTGTTTACCCATGTCAAACAGATAAAAAACTTACCTAAGGGAGCTACTGTGATTGATTATGCTTATATGATACACACTGAGATTGGAAACAAAATGGTCGCTGGGAAGGTTGTCTTCCGGCCTTAAAATTGTCTTTCTTTATTACTTCTCCCTTTTTAATCATGTGTTATTGCATGACTTATCATGATGCAGGTGAATGGTAATCTTGTCTCTCCCATGCATGTACTTGCAAATGCTGAAGTTGTGGAGATAATTACTTACAATGTTAGTATCCACCTTTTTTTGTAATTTTTTGTGATGCATTTTTAGATACACTTTTTTGCTTTCAAGTACTTTATTATTCATATCATCTGTGCTTCTTGTGGGTTGTAGATTATCAGGGACATAGTATATATCTCACTTTGTCACCTATTCTGGAGTACCTTCTCTCAGCGTACTCCAATATGGAACTAAATACTTGGGGCTGTTTGTTGCCATGTTATTGTCTTCTACATTTTGTGATTTTCATTTACATGCTGGTGCGTCTTTTAAGATCACTTACCCTGGCAGTAGAAGTTGAGTAGGTACTCAATGATGGAAACACTGATCCATCAGAAAATAATGTACAGAATGGTAAATGAGATCTTACCCATGTGGAAGAAAAGATTGGGCTGTTACCTAATGACCCGAAGGTGATATAATAAATGTTTAATATGTGTGTGTTTGGAATTACTTTGTAACTGTAGTAAAGTCAGAGATCACCAGAATCTATGAAGTAGACGAGAACCAAGAGGGAGGGAACAATAGGAGAAAAGGGGATATTATCCTAGACACGATAGGATTCAGCGTTAACCTATCGTGGCTTAGGTCACCTATTTGTATTAAACTAAGACTCCTACTTAGACTCAAATTACAATCAAAGTAAATAACAAAGAATAACAATGACTTAACTAGACTAAACATAAACCAACTCTAACTCTAAGACAACACAACTCTCTTGACTTATCGAGGAAGACACTCCTCCTCATGGTATATATATATATCAACAAGAAGAATAGATATTAATTGCAAAACTTGTCTTGAACATATATAACAGTCGTAGATGCCAGTGAGCACAGAGAGGATTTCATTTGGACAACAATACCAACTCAAGCACACCAATCATCTACAGCAACAGTAGAAAAATCTTCATATCGAATAAATCCAAACAACAACAAACAAAATAAGCAGGCAGCAAATACCATCCGCAATCCGAAATATCATAGCAACAACAACAACATCACTAGCCCTTCTCAAGGAAGGCAAGTATAATCTTCACAAAGAAGACAGATAAAAGTGCAGCATAGGTTGCTGTGAACCACTGATAAAAGTATAGCATAGGGAAGCTGGGAACCACAAGTAACAATATAAGGTTGATGTGGATCATCAGTAACAGCATAAGGTTGTTGTGAACCATAAGTAACAGCATAAAGGTTTTTTGTAAACCACAAGTAATAATCTTGTTGCTGCAAACAAGTAACGACTTTCTAAGATAAAATTGTTGCTGATGACAAGAGAATATGACACAAACAGATATGCGGATGATACGAGTAGATAATAACAATAATCTTCAACTATTAGATGGTAACTCTAATCTCCCCCTCACGTGTAGCGCTACACATGGACAAATAATACAGAAGATACAATAAAGGATATCTCATCAGTATATGGTAGCAATAACCAGCATCATGAAGGATGAGCAACAAATAAATCCCATTATCAAGAGCAGCCACGATTGCAGCAACAGATCAGATCCAAGTAGATAAAGAATCCCAACCGCAAGACAAATTTCATAGTAAAACCAGAAAACCCAGCCGCAGGGAAGCTAATCACAGAGCAGGACGGAAACACAGTTGTAAGAAGTAGACTAAGGCAAGGATACAAAGGAAATCAGTATTTATTATGTAGGGATACACTTGGAAGGAGAAACAAAATAAGTGTAGAAGGATATAATAACACAAAAAAGGGGGTAACATGGGATATTAGATTTAAAGAATTAAAGGCATAAACATTCCATTGTCTTCTACCTCAAACGTAATGGGAGGCGGAAACCAGAATCGAAAGAGATCAGAGAACTCCCTCAAGGAGCCTCCGATTGGTCTAAAACTTCATGCGGAGGTCGATAACTTAAGGAGGTGTTGATTCCCATTGATAAACACTCCAAGCAACATGGAGAAGGTCAGTGTAAATCTCTGCAACTAAGGTCCAGCAGTAAAGCAGTTCTGAACTAGAGTGAAACTCCCAGTCCAGCAGGCTCTTGACCTGAGTTTCAGCAGAAAAGGGTCGCCCACTGGTAGGTAATAAAGTCCCAAAATTTGAGATTAAAAGGAGACCCTTGGAAGATCGGTGTCTCTCTTGCTGTTCCAGCACTAGCTCCAGAACAGAATAAAAATGGTACGAGGTTTTATAAGAGAAAGATGATGGGTAGAGTTTCAGGCTAAAGAGATCAAAATTGAGAAAGAGATGAGCAGTTGCAGGTTACAGGAAACTAACTGGAAAAAACAGAACATCCACAGGAGAGATGATTCCATTGCTCAATCAATCTTCATAAAAAAAGTAAGAAACCCTAGTTTTTTATTTTCCCAATTAGGGTTTCATAGCAATTTTTTTTTCTTTTTCTTCTTCACAGCTCTGATACTTTATAGCAAAGTCAGGTATCACCAGAATCTATGAAGAAGAAGACGAGAACCAAGAGAGAGAAAGGGAGAGATAGAATAATAGGAGAAAAGGGGAGATTATCCTAGAGCCACGATAGGATCCAGAATTAACCTATCATGGCCTAGGCCCACTACATATATTAAACTAAGACTCCTACTTGGAGTCAAATTACAGCCAAACTAAATAACAAAGACCAACAATGACTTGACTGGACTAGACATAAACCAACTCTAACTCTTAAGACAACACGACTCTCATGACTTAACAAGACACCTCCTCATGGTACACTTTAACAGCCTCTCTCTCTCTCTCTCATTGTTGGTATACTTATCTTTATCCGGACATCTTAGCCAGATCTATTGTGATCTTTGTCGGTTTAGGTTAGAAACTAACCTTCATCTGATGGTTTGATGACAAACATATGCTGAAACTCATCAGATTTGGAACTACTTTGTAATTATATACTCTCTCTCTCTCTCTCTTTCTCGTATGTATCATTGTTGGTGTACTTAACTCTATCTGGACATCTTAGTAGATCTGTTGTGATATAACATGTGACCTCTAACAAATCTCATCCTCAATTACTCAGGCTTTGTGCAAGGCTCATTTTGTTAGATTGAACTTGAAGAAATTCAAGTCCAAATTCTTTATTGATGCAATTGTACATTTTAACTTCTACATGATGTCACACCATGTAGCAGTTTGGATCTACTGCATCTTCGCTGGTTTAGAATAGAAACTAGCCTTCATCTGATGGTTTGATTACAAACATCTACTTTCAGCTCATCAGATTGCACAGATATGAAAAATCAATTGACATACCCATGTTGTGTTCTATCAGTCTCTCTCAAGCAAATATGCTGTTCAAAGGCATCAGCAGTGGCTGCAACATGCAAAGACCCGATCTGCTCGACACAAGATTATAAAAGTAAGTCATCTTATGTGCTGTAGATTATATACTGCTTTCCAATGTTAGATTTGGCTTTTCTATTAATCAATGCTCGTCATATTTCTAGTTCTTGAGAGAACAAGCTGCTCTGTCTGCTACGGAGATGACGGCAGATGCTGTAAATAACTTTGTTGCTGATATTGAGGATGAGAGGGAATCATATGAGTTATCCAACTACGTAGACGAAAGCAAAACCGATTGGAAGCAAATCCTTGTGGATGTTGCAGAGTTTTCTACTTCAAAGATAAGCCATGACGATGTCCTCCACATTCAAAATGGTAGAGTCGGAATTCCTGTGGTCAATGGGAGCCATAACAAGAATGTGCAGCATATGAGTTTAAAGACAAATGGAGAGTTGTTACAAGGAAATGGTTTTGCCAAGTTGATCCATGCTAACATTCCAATGTACAAGGAAGTCTTGCCTGGTTTAGACAGCTGGCAAGCTGGCAAGGTTGCCTCTTGGCACAACTTTGAAGGACAGTCAGTTCTGTGGTTCTGTGTAGTATGTACGGATCGAAGAGGTGAATTTCACATCATTAGTAGCATGTCCACTCTGATTTGTTTAGAAAACCGCAATATGCATATGCTGAGGTGGATGTTTGTAGCAGCAGAAAATTGGTGTTTATTGGCAGGCATGCAAGGTGTGGGAGCCACCATTAAGAACCAAAAAAAAATACTGGAATTGATAACTAACCATGTCTTCAATGGACTACTGTCTGTTAGATGGGTTTTCTTCAAGTTATGTAATTGGCCATACTACCAAGTTTTATTTCTTAGTAGATCTTGGTGATTCCCCTGTTATGTGCTGAACACCTTTCATGCACACCTATAGTACTGGTATGCTATTGCGGTTAATTTGCGTCCAGAATTCCTCATTATGGGTATAACTTTATCCTTTGATAATAATGATGATGTTGTTTAAGTTTTGTCATTTTTATCTGGACAACTTCAGGTATGATGGCGGAGGTTTCATCCATATTGACCACTGTGGGCATCTCTATTTGTTCTTGTGTGGTAAGGAATAAGATTTTACTAACAAAGAATTTCTGTATTTGTTTACTGTTGCATAATGTGTTCTAATATTTTATTTAATGAGCAGGCAGAGATTGACAGAAGAAGGGGAATGGGTGTGATGCTATTTCACATCGAAGGGAGCTTAGACAGTATGGTACATCTGATGCCTGACTCTCCGTATTTTCCTCCCTTCAATACATTTTTGTACTGATTTATTTTTCTACAGGTAAATGCCTGCTCAAGTGTAGACCTGATTCCTGGTGTTTTGATCTGGTCTACTGGTTGTACCTGGCCAAGCTCAACAGATGGCCACCAATTTCTTGAATGCTAATTTGTCAACGGATTCAACCCATGTTATATAGAGTAAAATTGAGGTATGAAGAGGAGATTTTTTGCTCATGAGCCAATAGGGGGAGCCAAGTGATTCTCATTTATTTGTTCAAAGCTCAAAGAAATAAACAGCAACAGCATTTAAATGTGCTTGCCTGTGAAGCAAGGTAATGTATATAGAGAAGAGTGGTAGGAATTAGAATACAATTCATAAACACTTTCTTGCAAGTTAAGAAACTATTTGTACAAGAGTTTGTATATTTTTCCCAAAAAAAAAAAAAAAAACAAGAGTCTGTATAGAAGTTCTTTATGTATACAATGGTAATTTTCTAAATGTGAGTTTTTAGTAGCAGAGACCTTTGAAGGCTTGCTTTAGCAAGTTCATAGAAAATCTGAAAGACTCAATGAGCAACCTCAATGAGTAGTTGTGACAGGTAACATGGGATTGGATCGACAACTGTGCACGTCATATCTGCTAAAACAATTCCCAGCTGTCTGATTAGGAATTTTTATCCTCTCAAGTCCGGTGCACCAGCCAGTGCATCGGACAGTGTACCACACTTTAGAGGATAAAATATCCTCTCAAGTGCATCGGATTTGAGAGGATAAAGATCCTCCGATCAGAATCCAACCCTGGTTTCTGGGGAAAACAAGTGTTTAAACTAGAAATGGAACTGGTAAAGATCAAAAGACTTCTGATCGTACTTTTGATCAAGCTTTTTGGCTGAAGCTTCACCCTGTTCCACAGTTTTCTTTAGGCTTGTCTATCCTGCTTCTTCCTCTGTTAGTTGAGGCTGTTTTCTCATTACACTGGTCTGCGGCTCATACTTGAGCCCTGCTGCTTCGTTTTCTCCCTACTGTCCCCTCCATGGTTTGAGGTATCAGATGGGATCACCTGATATTGGCCGGATCGGATTGGTATCGGTCGAGATCGATCCTGAGATTTGACCGATACAACAAGGTTTGATTGGATCACCCAACTTGGTTGGATCAGCCAATCCGATCTGATCCATGACCGATCCAAATGAATTTTATTTTTTTTTTAAAGTTTTAAAGCTTTTTATATTATCTTGACCAATACCGACAGATACCAAACGATTTTGACCAATCTGATCTAGATAATATCAGCCGATTCGATTCCGAGATTACAACACCCACCAACTCTGGCCGATGCATGACCCGATCCATATAAAAATGATTTTGGGGGATTTTTTGACAGATCTTGACCAATTTGGACCGATCCGATCCTAATCCAGAAAGGTTTTGGCCATGACCAATCCAAGTCCGATACCTGGATTTTGAACCTTGGTCCCCTCCCAAATAAAAGTAACATTAAAACAGCCCCATCTAACCAAGGTAAGGCTGGGAAAAAAAAAGGCAAAAAAACAAAACAAGAGCAGAGTGGCCTCTTCAATTGCGTGCTTTTCTGATTGGATTGGAAGAGTGAACCATGGAATATAGAATGAGAATAAGGGTGTTAAGACAAAATCGAAATCGAACCCAATCATTTAAACCAGAGTTGATGAACAATTTATTAAATGGTTTAATTTGGTTTAAAAATTGAAATCATTTAAGTATTATTTTTATTTTTGTTTATGGTCTATTTTTAAAAAAATCATTAATTAAAACTATTTTTGATCAAAAAGTGAAAATCGTTTGGTAAATATTAGACATAATGGAGTATGGAATGAGAAATCGTTAGGTAATTATCTAGGAGTAAATAAATTTTGGAGAAATATACGCAATTCATTGAAATTTAGCACTGAAATTATAAAATATAACTAGTGGGTGAAAACATTCCTCCATTCACCCATCTTCCTTTCATCCTCATTTTTCCATTCCTGTGAAAACCGAGCAGAGTAACCACTAAAACAGAGGAGGGAAAAATTTGGGTCCCAATTTGGCTGGATTTTCTTTGGTGGGCTACTAAAGTGAAGTTGGTTTCAAAACTTGATTGAATGATCAGAAAAAGTTGGATTAGAATTTGATTGATTGAACTTGTAAACAAATCACCATTCGTTTCCTGAACGGAGATTGGAGCGCAACAGAAGGATCTCGTACAGATTTGATTACAAGTTTAACGAACTCGAATGATCTTCTACGATCTTTAGATATTTTGAAAGACTTCTCCACGAAGAACTCCACATCACAAATCCTTGGGAACAAATAGAATCCCACAAAAAACAAGATAATAACTTGGAAAGCTAGTATTAAAAGTGAGAAAGACTAAATTCCAACAACCACGATTATGGCTGAGACTAGATAGGTATATTATCTCCCCCCTCCCCGTGCAGATTCACACTCTAATTAGAATCCTAAGATTGGAGAGAAACAAAATAGGAGGGCCACCCTTAAGTGGTCGACAGAATCGTTGTCCCCTCCAATTCCTCACATGGAGGCGGAAATGACCACCCTACCCCCTACCCAAAAACACTGCCCAAGGTGGGATCCACTTCCTCCTATTAAAGGAATTGGAGGTGCCCACGAATTGGAGGTGATAATTATTTGTGGCCTACCTACTCAAGGCGGATTGCGGTTCCTTTGTGGCTGCCCCATGGGTGAGAGCCAACCGAACTGGGTCTAGGCCCAAGTTCGGTTAACCCAACCCAATAAGGATTGCACACATGTGTCATGTATTTTGAACTTGGTTGTGGTCAGGGTTTAAGAAATCGAATTTGAATTTGATTGCTTCAACTCAAACTCGATCGACATCGATCCAATTATCTGCAATTATTTGTTTATGGAAACCGATCCAGTTAGACTGAATTCAGATCAGAATTGAATAGGAATTCACGGAGACGGAGAGGGACCCTAAAAGATTCTAAGTTTCTAAACCTTGATTGTGAAAAGCTTGAAGATTCAAACGGTCAAAGCAAAGCAGTACCGAAACCATTCTCCAATTCGAAAACTAAAGGCAGTGTAAACAATGATCAGTTCCAACTCTCCAACAAATTTTGTGTCGTGTGCAAGTATTTGAAAATCCGGGGGTGATGTATAATTTACCCTTAATTTATTTAAGAGAAGCAGTTTTCTGGATGGGTGTGTGGCCTACGCCAGCACTCCCATGCGTCTATCTCTCTCCTCCTTAAAACAAGGGGGCAAAGGTATCTTTTCATATGGGAAGGAGAGAGATAGACTCATGGGAGTGCTGGCATAGGCCACACTCCCATACAGAGATCTTTTTCCCTTTAGTTAATGATTAATTATAGTATTTAGATAATCAGACATGGTGTAGTTATCTATTAATTTGTGGAGTTAAATGAGATAGTGTCAGTAGTGTTGTCCATGGGTTGAAAGAGTTATAAGTGTTTGTAACTATTTTAAATTCTATTAAATAGATAGGAAATGGTAAACAACATGTTGAAGGAGATCCATGGTGCTTGGTGATGATACCAGAACGGCGGAAGTAACAAAGAAGGATCTTGATGTCGAGGATTGGATTCCAACGAGTGATCTTGAGGTCAAGACCAAACTCAATGAGGATGAAATGTTACAGTGCTAGATTAGAAGAAGAGGGTGAGAACCAAGAAGAAGAAGAAGAGGACAATAAAGTCATTCTATCCTATCAAGGATATATTGGTCATCAAAATGTCTAAAATACTTTGGGGGTAAATTACACGTCACCCCCTGGTTTTCTAACGAAATTTAGATCACCCCTTGATTGAAAAAACTTAAATCAACCCCTCTACAGTAACGGTGTTAGTTTGTTGTTAGTTATTGGTGTAAAAGGATTATGTTACCCTTATACTACAACATTAGAATTAAATTTACAATACACTGCTAAAGGGTAGTTTGGGAATTTAAATTTATTTAATTGGGTGACATCATCACTTAACAACATAAAACTAACGTTAGGGACTAATTTGTCATATTGGGGTCCAAACCAGGGGTGATCTGAGTTTCGTTTGAAAATCAAGGGATGATTCATAATTTACCCAGATACTTTTATCGTTCTAACAGAACAACTAACGAACAACTCGAAAAAACATTCTCTTGTCTGGTTTTTTAATGTCTTTATTATAACATACTACTTTATTTGGGCTGCTCGAAATATAGTTATGTTTAGGTCAGAGAGACCTAATTCGACTCGGAGTATAATGCTACTTTCACGTTATTTATCTGATATGAAACTCCCCCCCCCCATATTACATCCCCGAATGTAAATAATGATCCGGATATTTGTTTGTCAGTTTCACAATTCCAAGGCTTACCAAACCTAGATTTTCATGTTTTAATTTGCGCAGGATACTACATACCAGGGTTGAGAATAGTAGGGTGGTCTTATTGTTTTTTGACTGGAGGAAGATTTACCTTTTTTGTTGTTGGATTTCAGTCTACTTCGACGGAAATGGAGCCGATTTTATACAATATTTGGATTGGGTTGGATCAAGCATCAGTTTTGGGGTTGCAGATCTAAGAAGTATGGTGTTCTTATCCTACGATCGCCAATGTTCTTCCATCTCCAACCAAATCAGCCTGGCCCTGGTAGCATCTTAACGATTTGCTATATATTTCTGACTCGTATAGTAACATTGTTTATAGTTCAAGGAGAACCTTTTTGTATAACTATAGTGTTGAATATGGCTTGCCATTCATTGATCAATAAAACTGTATATACCTCCTTATCTTAATACATCTTCTCTTTTTTGTCACAAAAAAAAAAAACCTATCGCAACTAGATTAAATAGTGTAACATCATGGGTGAATTGGTAATTAGTCAATACCTCAGGGAAGCAACGTGTAAAATTTCATTAAATTGTTTTAATGATTGGAGTATGATGACGTTTGAATCCGGAGATTGGGGTAAAAGACAAAATCATACCAACAGATTTCATTTCCTGGGTTCTCTTTCCGTTCTTTTGTTTTGTCATCAAAATTTGAACCTTTTGCTTTCAAGTTGTCAATGTTTCCAACCAAAGGGTATCTAATTTTACACCTTTTGATGCTTAATGAACCTTCAACTCTTCAAGGGACGATTTGGTAGCCAAAAAAGGAAAACCTGACGTTAGATATCTTGGAAGAATATAGCTCGTCTCTAGGGAGGTTTGCATCCAGGGGACTGTCAGGAGACATTCAGCGGTTGAGTTGTGTCGTACATATTTTGGTGTATGCCTAGAAATGTGTGCAACACAGCTTAACGACTAATAATACCTTGAACATTCTCTATTCTCTGAAGACGATCCTGATCCATCTTGAAATGGGTTGGGCGGACGCATATTTCTTCAAGGGACGATTTGATAGCCAAAAAGAGAAAAACTGACATTGGATATCTTGGAATGGGTTGGGAAGACGCATATCTGAGCTTGGACTTGATGAATGGGATCTCAAAATACTATTGGAGAAAGGTGATCACAAACCATACTAGTAGATCAGATCAGTTGGTTTTTTTGGGAAATCAGATCAATCGGTGGATGGCTTCATCTGAGAGAAGAATTGTAGTTATTTGGAATTTTGATAGACCTTTGAAAGTAGGTGTTTTAATTGACCGGTTTGATCTGGTCTAGTTTTGATTGGACTAAATTGGTTTCGATTGGCTAATGGACAAATAGAGCCGAAGTTCTATTTCGGTTCATTTTGGTCTCTTATCAGGTTGTCTTCACAGGTTCTATTCAGACTATTACCTGTTTGATTTTGGTTTTTCTATGTATATTTTAAAAAAAAAAAAAAAAAAAGTTATTTGTGGGAGAGTGTACCACCCATGCTCAGACACAGAGGGGGTCAAATGACTACGCGCCCCTAATGAAAGGTGAAAATCCCACCCCCATGATGCCAATGTGCATATTCTTACCATGCTCCCCCCACCAAAAACGCAAACCCATTTAAAAAAAATACTAAAACTAATGGTTTTTTATTGATTTTTTTCTTGGTTGGGTTCAATTTTCAATTTCAATCTATCCAATTGGTTGGTCTGGTTTGGCTTCATTTCTACCAGTTTCAAAAAATTAAAACCAAACCAATAAGGTTTAATTGGATGTCGCTTTTGGTCGGTCCAACCGGTTCGGGTTAGAAATTGACAAATCAATTTGGAAGCGAATAGGATTAGTTTGGATATTTAGAAGAATTCCAGGGGCATTTATAGGTTTAAGCCACCCATAACGGCAGGTGCCATTGCACGGCCGTTAAATTTTAGAATCACTCGAACGTGCGTTACAAAAACTTACAACAGCTTGCCTACTCTACACACACAGACAATCCTCGTCTCTCAATCCAGAAGTCGCCACGTGTACAATCGATTCAAAATTTGTCAGAATAAGATAACCAAAATAAGGGTCCCACCACCAATCGTTTCTTCTCGAACTGCGCAAGATCGTACGGTCTCTGTCGCTTCCCACTTCACGACACCCACGTTACGTATCTCTCTCAAATCTCATCTCCTTTGTAGTTGTCTCCTTCTATTAATTTCTCGTCACCTCAACCTGGAAATTAAAAGGTATCTTTTTCTTACACTTTTGCCCCTTTTTTTATAAATAAAAGCGGTTAGGTTTGGGTATTCCTGCTTCCTTCCCGTTTCTCAGTCCTATAATAAATATAGAAGCAAAAACAAGAAAGAAAGAAAGAAAGAAAGAAAGAAAGAAAGAGAGAAGAAAAGAAGATGTGTGGAGGAGCAATCATTTCCGACCTCATCGCCGCCAAACGTGGCCGGAATCTGACGACACAGGATCTATGGTCCGACTTCGACACCATCTCCGATCTCCTGGGCTTCGATTTCAGTGAGAAAGACTCCTCTACTCACTACTCATCTGATGAACTTCAGAAACCTTCCAAAGGTAACCAATATTTAATTGATGGATCAATTAGTTTTTGAGTTTGGAATTTCTTACATTTTTATAATCTATGAATGAAATCTTGGAATCTCAGCAGCAGCGACGAGTGTTAAGAAAGCCAAAAAGACGAACAAGATCAGGAAGAAAGGAGGAGGAGGAGAGAGAAGTGGTGGTGGTGCGGGTAGGAGGAAGAATATATACAGAGGGATAAGGCAGAGGCCATGGGGGAAATGGGCAGCTGAGATACGAGATCCAAGAAAGGGAGTACGCGTTTGGTTGGGTACTTATAATACTGCAGAAGAGGCTGCCAAAGCATATGATGAAGCAGCAAAGAGAATCCGAGGCAACAAAGCTAAGCTCAACTTTCCCAAACAAACACCATCATCATCATCATCATCATCATCATCGACACCTGTTCTTGTTGTTGCAGTTGAACCGCCACTTGGTGGTGGTGGTCCTGATGAACCAGCCAAAAGACAGTGCTTAGAACCAGAAACAGGGCAGAAGAAGAGTTTCGAGGAGGTACAGATGGGTTCCCCTTGTTGTTATCCATTTAAAGAGGAAATAATACCACTCATGATGATCAACTCTCCCAATCAAACCAGTAGTAGTAGTAGTGAGGATGATGAGATGATGATGAAGGAGCAGATATCAAGTTTGAAATCGTTTCTGGAGTTGGAGCCCGAGTCATCTGAATCGGAGGTGATGAGTACTAAGGAGTTAGGAGGTGATCTTTGGTTTTGGGACGACGTCGTACTTCTCACCAATCCTCCGACTCATCATCTCGTTTACTGAAACAAACTCATTTACTACTATTACTACTACTACAACTACTGCTGCTGCTGTACGACGTCCCTGCTGCTCTCTCTTGTGTCGCTTGTGTGTGTCGCGCGTGTGCTTTAATACTATTATATTACTTTCTATTATTAGCTGTGGTTTTTTGTTTAATTAATTAATTAGGACAATGTACAAGACCTTAATTAACCTAGTATTAATTAGTACTATGATTAGTAAATAAATAAAGATGGCATGTGGTGGAAATTCCGTGTGCGAAGACGGTGTTGACCGTTGGGAACGGAGGAATTGGATTTTATATGCGGAGTCACGTCGACGTCGGTGCATGTATCTCTGGCATTCTGGCCCTCTTCGGCCTTTTTTTTTCTTTTTTCCCTTTCCTTAAAAAACACGGTACATATGAATCCACTCTCTAATCCCATTATTATTAATCCATCAATTATGCAATATTATATATATGCTTTATTATGACTTTATGATTCGTTTTTGTCTCTTAAAAATGAAAGGAGAGCACTGTTCAATCTTTTGCCCCTTTGGATTTTATGGACTAAGTTTAATTCCTTCTCCATTGGTGATGTCTCTATGCTATTATTATGGTATCAAATACCTTTTTTTTTTGGTGGGGGCGGGAGGGGGTGGGGTTTCAATTAGAAAGTTTAGATACCTATCGTGGGGGATTCTTCCTTTCCCATGGCTGAAAAGAAAGGCTGCTTAAGATATTATAGTTGGGACAAAGTTTTTCTCGATCCATAAAGGATGGTTCACCCACCATCATAAGGTTTACGTACAACCCCTTCCTAGGTTTTTGTATGTTCCAAAATACCCTCTTGATACCTATTCTCACCCTCTCCCGTGCTCCCCTCGATGAATGGAGAGAGATTTGGTCCTTATAGTTGGGACCGGGTTTTCCACAAGCCATGGTAAAGAAGATATTCTCTCACCAATGGCCATCATTGGTGTTAGATGGGCATAGGGGACTAGTGAAGGGTATTTTCAACTTGGCATATATGGGGGGAGGGGGAGTAATGATGCAACCTTAGATTCGTGGTATTACCTTCATGGTGGGTGAAGAAAAACTTCCTCCCTATTATTAGCATGCAATCTTTTATATTCATATTTTAGAGTCATCTAAGGGAAGAGGATACTTATAACTTAGGACATACGAATTCCTTCCTCACTCCCTCTAGTTCACATAATGAGCTGTGGGCCTACACTGACAGTCTCTCTTCTTAAACACCATGTAGGTCCGCTTAGTACTAAACGAAACCATTTCCCGCATCGTGATTAATGTGGTGTGTGAGAGATTTTCCCACGTCAATGGCGTGGGAAACCTAAGTTTGTCATCTAAGTCTATGTTTTTTTTTTAATATCAATATAACACTCAAATATTAAAATAAATTTCAAAATTTATTTGAAAAATAAAATTATATTTAATAATAGGATAGTTATCCATGTAACAATGAAAGGTGATGTTTGAGAAAATCACGAGATATATTTGAGCCATTTATTTTGACCATTTATTATCATGGCCAAAAAAGCCACTTGGTTAGCTGCTATTCACATATCATGAACTTTGGATTGAAGGAACAATCATGGAAATGCTTATATAAAGCTCTTTGGAAGAAATGTACGGATTTTTGAAAACATAAGCACTAAATGGTCCCTCCAAAGATACCCACTCCTTTAGAGAGCTCAACCAAGTTGAGGACTAGCTAGTTGGCTCATCAAAGAGCATCCTTAAAGTCAGAAACTCTTTGGATGATAATGTCCAATTATTTATTTATATATTTCTTTTTTCAAAGTGAAATTCATATTTTTAAATTTAGGAAAGGGTTCTCTGAGCAAAAGGCATAAGAGAATACATCAATTAGGAACGACGAACCAATTTCATAATAGTGGAGCAGCAAGGTTATTTCATATGAGAAGAAAGAGAGAGAAAGTGAAAGGGTCGTGCTAGCTAATGTTTTAGCACCCTCCGTTGTAGGCTGAGAGAATATTTTCCCTTCTGAAAATTAGTATTTAAGAACCCATTAAGCACAAATTGAAGAAAAAGAAGATCTTATTCCAGTTATGAATATTGAGGATGCTCTATCCAGGTAGTTTATATATAAATTAACACAATGTGACAACTTATAAGAAGGTGATGGAGTTTCTAAGAGTAAATGTTAATTAGTCCTATAATAATATTCATCCAAAATGCTATCTTTACCATAAACAATATCTTAAGTGGGTATTTATCCTTTATATACAAGAGAGGGAGTTCAATTAACATAACACTATCATCAAAAAGATGGATTCCCCATTATTAACTATCTCTCAACTTCACAAGTTGCAAGTGAAAAAGGCATTCAGGGTGCAAAGTGCAAAAAATTAAAAAAAAGAGCAATTTATCAATGACAATAGATTTGATTGCATTAAAAAAAGAAAAGGTCCCACCTCAGGTAAACCCAAGATTTTTCTATTAATTAAGAGAGGGATCTACAAGCCGCCCGTGCATATTAGTATCTCTCACATCATGCCAATGGGAGCATGGAAAGAAATGTCTCACAAGAAGTATACAAGGGTACACATAGTCAGGGAGAAGAGAGAAAGTTTCAAACAGAAGACAGAGAAAGTGTGAGAGCAAAGATGTGTACTATTGGTAGTGTATGTATATACATATATATCATTTCCCTTTCCTATTAGACAGTCGATATTTTAATAGACTTTTTAAATGCCAACCTACCTCTGTATGCCAATGGGAGCACGAAAGGAAATGTCTCACAACTCGTATTCGAGAGAGTATACATAATCAAGGAAGATAGAAAGTGTGTGTGAGATCGAAGACATGTATTATTGGTAGTATGTATATCATGCATGTCCCTTTCCTATTAGACAGTCGACACTTTAATAGACTTTTTAAATGCTAACCAATTTCGACGAGTGTGGATTGTCTACCTATACGTATTCTTCATGTATAGTTGTAGCAGAGAACGACATGTATCTTTTTTGCTTTCATAAATACCTCTTCTATGCACTCTTAAGAGCGATAGAGTTGGCACATGTGATCACGTACTTGTACGTGGAGCATACACATATGGATAGGCTTACCACTGTACATGAAAAGTAACGTCTTCATGTATGTGAACCTGATCCGGACTCGGAGCAAACTAGCCCACTAGCCGTTGACCCAACTAATTGCTGACCAAAAAGAATCATTGGACGTGACAACTAATTGCAGCCAATGTCTAATCAAGTGATTTGAGAAAAATTATGCAAAGTTGTTGAAACAAAAAGGAGATGCATGCACTTAAGTTTGATTCTTCAGTTCCTAGGAATGGTTTTTTTGTATATATTTCGAATTGTTGGACGGTTATGACTTGCCTAAAAATTTTGAAAAATTGGACCAAACTCCGTTAGAATTTAATTAAATTCTATTTACAAATGCTTGAATATGGATTCCAATAAAAAGTTAGTTTTAGAATTGAATTTTAATTAGGGTTGTGAATTTAATTCATTTTAATCCATAGTTATTTGGAGAGTTAGAACTTAGGATAAGGATTTTATTCAGTTTAGGCTAGACCAATGGGGGTAATGGTACGTAAGGATTTATTCGACCCATCTTTACCTATTTACCTGCTTAAAATAATAAAAAAAAGAGTTTCCCACGACAATAACATTGTTGAAGTTTTTGGTGTCTTGACTTCTGATGATGGACTGTTTGCTATATGGAGTCTTGACTTAAGGACTATATGGGTATTTCAATAAATTTCTTATATAGGGTTTCGCTATAAAACATTTGGCGAGAATTCTTTCTCTATAACAAAAATTTAAGAGAAGTGTGAGGACTGAGCGACCGTAAACCCTATTCTCCATTGATAATGAAACAAATCTCATCTTATCAAGGATGTAGGCAACCTTGCCGAACCACATAAATCCTTATGCACATTGTGTGATTGTGTTTGCGTTTTTCCTTTATTTTTTTGCATCGTGTTAGGGTTCTACAAATAGAACCCTCATAAATATATGTGAGGGCTCTATTCCTCCTCACATGGATTTTTTTTCCCTCTCCTAACACTATAGACTCTTCAAAATAATAAATAGGTAATGGATCTAATTGAAAATGATGTATGCCCCAGTGAAATGTAATATAATCTTATACGTTAGCATTATATTGAGTGTTGAATGGAATAGAATGATTTGTTACAAAAAAAAAAAAAAGGAACAGAATGATTTACCGAAAAAAGAAGAAGAATGGAATAGAATGCATTTAGTGGTTTGTTTCCGCCATCAATGCATCATTCACGATCCACTACAGCTTTGCGATGGATCTTTATCCCCTCCAGTTCCCTACCTGGCCCAGTGCCCCTAACAAGAGGGGGCACAATGACCACCATACCCTGCCCGGACACTCTGCCAGGGTGGGGTCCACCCTCCCCCCCCTTATTAGAGGCACTAGGGAACTGGGCTGCACAGAGAACTGGAGGAGATAATTTTCCACATCTCTCTCTCTCTCTCTCTCTCTCTCTCTCTCTCCTAAGCTCTAGCTCTGTCTCCTCGTCTCCCTCTAATTCGCGCACCCATCCCACCCTTGCTTTGCAAATCTGACACCCCCTAATTGCCCTCCCCCCATCCCCGTCCCTCCCTGCTAACCACCCCCACCCCTTGTGTGCACTCCTCCCTGCCACAATCCTACACCATGTGTGCTCACCCCCACCCCTCCCCTCTACCCCCTCATCTCCCCTCTCCCCACCCTCGCCCTTCCTTACCAGATAGAATCGAAGGAGATCTCGGTTATGCATAACTCCTCCACTCCACCCCTTGTGAACGATCAAAGAGCATATTATAGAAGGATGCACCCCCCCTCTGTCCTTGTTGTGTGGACTACTACCGATTACATTCATTCCTGGCACAGAACTACAAATTCAAAATCCATCTTCAAAGTTCAAACACAGGGATTAAACATAAGGGAAAAAACACTAACTGGTTGCTTGGCTTCTACGCCTAGACACAAACCAATGCCTTTGTACGCAAAAGACCATTTAGCCCCCCATTTGAAATAAAAAATCATATCGCATCTAAACCAATGCCTTTGCATGCACTTTCATTGGCTACCGCACTGGTGCAGGGGCTACACAACCTGTTGCGTCAAGAAATCGTCGAGCGGTCCTGCGAGTGCCGTCACCTGCAAGTGGACCAAAGGGGTCAACAGAGAGAACCGGTGTGGTCCCGGCCTAGGGCTCTCCGATGCCAAAGTTAGATCTCCTGGCGCAAACAGATGAATAGTGATTATTCAGTATGAGTTTAGATGTCCCTCGATGGGGTTGCGTACCTTGCCTTTTATAGTAGCATATGGCGGTGTATGGCGGTGTGGAGAGTCCCTATTTGATGGCGATTGTGCCGTTGAGTGGATAGAGGCCCTGGGTAACGGGGCTCTATCCTGATTGGCCATCTCCCCGTGGGAGGGAGTGTCCTGGTGGCATCAGGATCCTTGGTGGATAGATACCCGCGTGTGGTGATAACGTCCTTGGTGCTTGAATCCGTCTGGATGACGTGACCTCTAAGCGGCGGTCTAGAGTCCTGGTAGTGACATGAGTCTTAGCGATACGATCGGATCGTAGATGGGTGGCCCCCACCTCACGTGCCCACGATGTTGTGCCTGGGTGCAGGCCGCGCCTGGGTGAGGCTGCGCCTGGATGTGTGGCTGCGCCTAGGTGAGGCCGCGCCCTGGTGAGGAGGCCGCGGCCTGGGTGAGGCCGCGCCCTGGTGAGGAGGCCGCGCCTGGGTGAGGAGGCCGCGCCTGGGTGAGGAGGCCGTGCTTGGGTGAGGCCGCGCCCTGGTGAGGAGGCCACGCCCTGGGTGAGGCCGCGCCTGGGTGAGGAGGCCGCGCCCGAGTGGTGGCCGCACCCCCGAGTGGTGCTGGGACCCCGGTTCGTTCCCCTTAGCTATGGAGCGGGTCGTCTGTGACACGTGGCGGTCGGTGACTGGCCCGGTGAATATTGGATGTATCATTTGCCCCCCACTCTCTTGGGATAGGATGTCCAAGAGAGTAGGTGTCTTTGCATAGTGAGGGGTCCGCTGCGAATAGACTTTCCTGTGGGGTTTGCCTGTAAATCCACTAATGAGGTAGAAGAGGTTGGGGGTTCAAACCTTACCTCCTACACTTTTTCTTTTTGTTTTTTGTAGGTATATGTTCCTTCCTCTCCCTTCTTCTTTCACTTCTCATTTCTCTTTCTTACTTTTTGTCTCCCCTTTTGCTCTCCTTTAATTCCCCCTTTTTGTCTTTTGTCTTCTCTTTGGTGCGCACCATGTGCTTGTTTTTGGGTCACCTCCACTAGTATCCATTTTGCTTGATTTTGGGTCCTTGTGTTGGGGTTGTGTTATCTTGGTGCCTTGGTTTGCTTGGAAGGCTTGAGTGGTGCTTGGCTTGAGTGCCTTGCCTCTTGTGACCTCTATCCCTTGATTGTGCCTCATGGTGTGGCCACGTCGTCGCCGTGTGCCTGTCTTTCCGCGCGGTCACCTCTTATCTGAGGTAAATCGGTCCCCTTTCTTCCTTTTGCTCTCTTTTTTTTTTTTTTTTTTGTAAGGCCGTGCCTAGGTGAGGCCGCGCCTGCGGGTGTGGCCACGGGTGAGGTCGCGCCTGCGGGTGTGGCCACGGGTGAGGCCGTGCCTGCGGGTGTGGCCGCGGTGAGGCCGTGCCCCATGGGTGTGGCCGTGGTGAGGCCGCGCCTGCGGGTGTGGCCGCGGTGAGGCCGCGCCCTGCGGATGTAGCCGTGGTGATGCCGCGCCTATGGTGGCCGCGGCGTGGGCGTGATGGACCCTCGCTCTTCTTCCCTGTTCTTCCTCTTGTATGTGATGGATCTGCTGTTTATATTTTGCAGGTGACATTCCTTTCATTTTTCTTGCTTGCTTCGGGGAGATTGCTTTCTCGAGTAAGTAGTTCGTTCCCCTCTTGTCCTTCATGTCGTTCCCGGGTGACCTTGGCCCTGCTTCAGTCGGGGTTGGATCTTCGAGAGGAGCGTTCCCGGATCGCCTTCTTCGTGGGTACTCCCTCCTCTATACCCTCCCCTAGTGAATCGATGGAGGAGTGGGACCTTCTAGTGTCTCCGGTCCCCGTAGGGATCGTCGACCCTGCAGGCGGCATCCTCAACCACCGGTCCTGCTGATAGGTTAGGCCCTGTTGCTAGCATCTTGTCACCTTCTGACTTGGTTTCCCTCCATGACGAGTTCCATATTCCCGCCGAGGTCATGTTGCGTGCTCCAGGGCCTAGCGAGTATGGCTTCTCTCATCGTGCGGGGGAGATCTGTCTCTACTGTTCATTTTTCCTCCAGGGCCTTCGCCTTCCTATCCCTCGCTTCCTCGAGTTAGTGTTAGAGCATTGGCACCTCACCCCTGGGCAGGTGTTGCCCAACTCTTGGAGGGTGATCTTGGGTTTCTATGTCTTCTTCGCCGCTGGGCGTCGCCACTATTCCCCTTTTCTCCCACTTTTATCTGTTGAAGAAGGGGAACCATGGATGCTATCACTTTGCTCGCCGCGTGCTCAAGGGGCCCTATGCCTCTGTGGAGCTTCTCACGGGGATCACTAGTCACGTGAAGTATTGGAGGGATCGCTTCTTTTTTGCCACGGTCCCCCGATGCCCATTACGGACTGTTAGGGAAGTTATTGACCTCAAGAGGGTCAATCAGGGGCTTGAGCTGAGTGATTTTGAGGGTGACTCCCTCAAGCTGTGCCTGGGTCGCGATCCGTTCCACGTCCAGGAGTTGGACTCGGAGGCCTTCCTGTCTCTCTGGAAGCTGAGTCCTGGTAAGTGCATTGTTTTTTGTACTTGATTGGTATGTTGGTATTTGAATGTATGTGTCATCTAATTGGTTGGTTGATCTATGCAGTGGATACGCGTCCGGACTTCAGTTTACTCCGAGGCAATCTGCGGAGGAAGGCTGCTTCTCAGGGTGGTCCATCTGCTGGAGTGACCGATGTTGGTGGTGCTTCTGCGCCTATGGTTGTTGGAGCGAAGCGGAAGGGTGGACCAGGACATGCCCGCGTGACGAGCTCTGGTGTGCGGGTCCTCCTTCCCCGTACTTCTCCTTGTGACGATGGCGTTCCAGGCTCTGTGCCTCTGCCTCCCTCTGTTGTTCCTTCTGGATCTTCTGTATTGCCCCTTTCCAAGGGGAAAGGTGTGAGTTCCTCCGGCGGTGCGCCACCGATCTTCCCACACTGGGTGAGTCCGGTGATCACCTTGGGCGTGGAGGGCTCGACCTTGGCCGAAGCCGGCGTGTCGCGGGAGTGGGTGGATAGGGGCAGGCTCCCCTCTGCGAGGATGGCCTTGCGAGAGGCTTAGCGATGCTTGTCAGCTCGGACCCTCTACCATGACATGGCTTCGGTGAGTTATTCCTTTTCTGTCTCATCATATCCATTGCTCCATTTATTTTTACATTATTTTATCGCTTGCCATGTTGATTGTAGGTCCATCATCGTATTGCTGAGGCGGTGCTTCGACTGGAGGGTCACGCTTCTCGTGAGGTGCAGATACAACGCACCCTGCGTGACGTGGAGAGGGAGCTCCAGGGTCAGGTCGATGCCCATGAGAGGGCCGAGGCTGACGCCCAGAGGGTATCGGGGGAGCTCGCTGTGGCATCCGGGAAGCTCCTAGAGGTGTCTGAGGAGCTGCGTGTGACCTCTACTGGTGCGGCCGAGAGCTCGGCTAGGGTTCTTGCTTTGGAGGAGGAGCTTCATTCATTGAGGGGAAGGCATGAGGTGGAGTGGCATCTGCAGTGAGCGAGCGTGGGCTGAGTTCCAGGCATCCTCTGCGTTCTCGGCAGTATCAGGCGCACTTCAGCCCGCCTATGAGGGAGGGGTCCGGGACTTAGCCGCTTGTGTCTGGAGGTGACCCCGACTATGACTTCTCTGTCTTGGGGTTTTACGAGTTCTTTGCGGCGCTTGGGTGTAGCTGTGGTGGAGAGCGCTCCGGTGTCGAGGTGGAGGCTGCCCGCCCGGGGGGGCTGCTGCGCGTCCTCCCGAGGCGGACATGATGTCTCCGGCTGGGTCGGAGGTGACCCACCACTCTGTGATCCCTTGACCTTACGGTCGTCCCGATCCTGTAGACGTCTCAACCTTTTTCCTTTTTTTTTGAACTTGAGTTGTAACTACTATGACTTTTCTATGTGATCGCTTTTGCTTTTCTTTGATTGCCTTGTCTCTTGGTGATTATTTGCGCGTTGATGCTCTCTGACCCTTGATAGTTAACGCCTTAGGCGTAGAGCCCCAATGGTGGCATGGCGCCTTAGGCATGAAGCCTCAGTGTTGGCATGTTGCCTTAGGCTTGAAGCCTCGGTGTTGGCATGTCGCCTTAGGCATGAAGCTTCAATGTTGGCATATCGCCTTAGGCATAAAGCCTCAATGTTGGCATGTTGCCTTAGGCACGAAGCCCCAGTGTTGGCATATCGCCTTAGGCATGAAGCCTCAGTGTTGGCATATCGCCTTAGGCACGAAGCCTCAATATTGGCATGTCGCCTTAGGCACGAAGCCTCAGTGTTGGCATATCGCCTTAGGCATGAAGCCTCAGTGTTGTCATGTTGCCTTAGGCATAAAGCCTCAGTGTTGGCATATCGCCTTAGGCATAAAGCCTCAGTGTTGGCATATCGCCTTAGGCCTGAAGCCTCAATGTTGGCATGTCGCCTTAGGCACGAAGCCTTGATGTTGGCATATCGCCTTAGGCACGAAGACTCAGTGTTGGCATATCGCCTTAGGCACGAAGCCTCAATATTGGCATGTCGCCTTAGGCACGAAGCCTCAGTGTTGGTATATCGCCTTAGGCACGAAGCCTCAGTGTTGGCATATCGCCTTAGGCACGAAGCCTCAGTGTTGGCATGTTGCCTTAGGCATAAAGCCTCAGTGTTGGCATATCGCCTTAGGCATAAAGCCTCAGTGTTGGCATATCGCCTTAGGCCTGAAGCCTCAATGTTGGCATATCGCCTTAGGCATGAAGCCTCAGTGTTGGCATGTTGCCTTAGGCATAAAGCCTCAGTGTTGGCATATTGCCTTAGGCATAAAGCCTCAGTGTTGGCATATCGCCTTAGGCATGAAGCCTCAGTGTTGGCATCTCGCCTTAGGCATGAAGCCTCGATGTTGGCATGTTGCCTTAATGTAGTGACCGTGATTCGATTGAGTGGTAGGAGAAGACAAGTATTCTTGCAACATTTCTTTATTTTTACTGAAATTCACATTGTCCTTGATGTCTCTTCTACTCGCTACACTCTATCGCATCTTGTTATCACTACCACTCTTGCTATGCTTCTTGGTAGTACTTCTTCGATGTTCGAGTTCCAGTACGGTCTACCTTCTTGCCCCCTGGAGTCTTCAAGCGGTAAGTCCCTGGGCGTATTTGCTTGGAGACTATGTAGGGTCCTTCCCGGTTGGGTGACTTCCCGCCTTCACATGGCTGCGATGCACTTGCCCGTAGTACTAAATCTCCCTAGTGGAATAGCCTTTCCTTGACCCTGGCGTTATAGTACCTGGCAGTACGTTGCTGGTAGGCGACGTTCCTTAGTAGTGCTCTTTCGCGGACCTCATCTATAAAGTCTAGGTTCGCCCGCAGTCCGTCGACATAGGTGCGTTCATTGAAGTGCAGAACCCTATGGGACATAGCGCAGACCTCTATCGGCGCCAATGCTTCAGTGCCATATGCTAGGCGGAATGGGCTCTCTCCTGTGGGCGTTCGTACTGTAGTTCGGTATGCCCACAGGACGCTTGGTAGCTCTTCCACCCACTTGCCTTTGGCTCCTTCTAGCCTTTTCTTGACTCCTTCCAGTAGCGTTCTGTTGGTGACCTCCACCTGACCATTGGCCTGTGGGTATGCTACCGACACAGGCCAATAGTCGATGTTGTAGCTGTGACAGAATGGTTGGAATTTAGGGTTGTTGAATTGTTTTCCATTGTCTGAGACGAGGATCCGTGGTACCCCGAACCTGTAGATGACGTCGTCGCTGACGAACTTCTCCATCTCTGTCTCTGTTATCTTGGCCAAGGGTTTAGCTTCAACCCACTTGGTGAAGTAGTCGATCGCGACGACCAGGTACTTTCTGTTTCCTGGTGCTACGGTGAAGTTGCCTAAGATGTCTAGTCCCCACATGGCGAAAGGTATGGTGTTGAGGATTGATGTCAGCTTGGTGGCAGGTAGATGGGGTATTGGGGCGAACAACTGACATTGCTCGTACTTCTTGGCATATTGGATGGCCTCCTCTTGCATTCGTGGCCAGTATAGTCCCTGGCGGAGGATTTTGTAGGCTAGGGCTCGTCCCCCCATGTGGCTTCCACATATCCCCTCATGGTCTTCGGCTAGGGCGTACTCTGCCCCCTTGGGTCCTAGGCACCGGAGTAGTGGTGCTGTTGCCCCCCGCTTGTACAGTACCCCGTCTAGGACGGTGTACTTTGCAGCTCTCATCCTGATCTTCCTTGCTCGGCCTTGTCTTCTGGTAAGACATCGTTCTGGAGGTAGTTGAGTAGAGGGTCCATCCAGCTAGGTCCCTCCGTGATCTCGTTAACCTGCTTTTCCTTATACGTTGGCTCATGCAGGATCTCAACATAGACTGCGCTAGCCAAATTTTGGAGTTCCTCATTGGCTAGCCTGGATAGGGCGTCAGCGGTGGCGTTCTCCTCCCTGGGAACTCGAACCATCTCAAACTTCTCGAAACCCTCAATCAATGCTTGAGCGCGTGCTAGGTATGATGCCATCCTCTCATCTTTTGCCTCATACTCTCCATTCACCTGATTCACCACGAGCTGGAAGTCGCTCCGGGTGGATAGGTGTGTGACTTGGATGGCTTTGGCCACCCGGAGTCCAGCTAGTAATGCCTCGTACTCTGCTTCATTATTGGATGCTTGGAAGGTGAACCGGAGAGCATATTGGATACAAAATCCCTCGGGGCTGGTTAATATGAGTCCAGCGCCACTTCCTGCCGCATTGCTCGACCCGTCCACAAACATGTCCCACGATCCGTGATCCTTCTCTTCGGGCTCCCCTGTTTGTGACTCGATCTCAGACTGGGTACACTCTGCAATGAAATCTGCAAGAGCCTGGCCTTTGATGGCTGTCCTTGGTTGGAACCTGATGTCATGCTCACTTAACTCCACCGCCCATGCTAGCAATCATCCGGAGACGTCCGGCTTGTGCAATATCTTCTTCAAGGGTAGGTCTGTGAGGACTGTGATGGTATGGGCTTGGAAGTATGGTCGTAGCTTCCTGGCTGCCATTACCAATGCATAGGCTACCTTCTCGATCCTAGTGTACCTGGTCTCTGCATCGATCGGACATGGCCGACGTAGTAGATGGGCCTCCGGACTTTGTCTTCTTCCTTCAGCGATGCTGGCCGACCACGACAGGGTGGCGGCCAGGTAGAGCTGCAACTCTTCGTTAGGTTCCGGTCACCCAAGCAAGGGTGGGCTCTCTAGGTACTCTTTCAATTCTCCGAACGCCTTTTGGCACTCTTCCGTCCATGTGAAGTCCTTAGGGCTTCGGAGGTTCTTCAATGTTTTGAAGAATGGTAAGCACTTATCACCTGATCATGACACGAACCTGGAAAGGGCGGCAACCCTTCCATTCAACCTCTGCACTTCCCTGACCGTTCGAGGAGGTGCCATCTCTTGGATGGGTTGGCTTCTATTCCACGGACTGAGACCATGAACCCCAGGAATTTTCCTGACGTTACACTGAAGGCGCACTTTGCAGGGTTTAGCTTCATCTAGTTCCTCCTCAGTACTGTGAATGCTTCCTCTAGGTCGGTCAGGTGTTGGTTGGTGTGGACGCTTTTCACGAGCATGTCATCCACATATACCTCCTTGTTGCGCCCGATCTGCTCCTCGAACAGCTTGTTGACCATTCTCTGGTAGGTGGCCCCTGCATTCTTTAACCCGAACGGCATGACGTTGTAGCAGTAGTTCTCTTTGTCCGTCCGGAATGCAGTGTAAGACTCATCATCCTCATACATGAGGATCTGGTTGTATCCGGAGTAGGCGTCCATGAAACTCAGCATCTCATGGCCGGCGGTGGCGTCGATCAGTAGGTCGATCCGGGGCAGTGGGTACTCATCTTTTGGGCATGCCTTGTTCAGGTCGGTGTAGTCGACACACATCCTCCATTCCCCACTTGGCTTTGGTACCATGACCACGTTGGCGAGCCAGGTTGGGAACTTCTCCTTTCTGATGAACCCTGATCGGCTTAACTTCTCGACCTCCTCCTTGATTGCTGCTTGTCGGTCGAGGGCGAAGTTACGCCGCTTCTATTGAACGGGCTTCCTGGTTGGGTCGACATGTAGTCGGTGTTCCGCTATGGAACGTGGTATTCCTGGCATGTCGGAGGTCGACCATGCGAAGACATCCATGTTCGCTTGGAGGAGGTGTCCAAGCCCTTCTTTCTGTTCCTTGCTTAGCAGCGAGCCGACCTGAACGACCTTGGAGGGGTCATCCTGGCTGAGGGGCCATGGGATGAGGTCTTCCACTGGCCTTCCCCTTCTCTCTGTCAGTTCATCTCTCTGGTCACTGATCATGCTCTCTAGGCAGAGTGCCATTCCACGGGTGTTGCCATTATTCTTTTTCATGAAGGTGGCGTAGCATTCCCTTGCTTTCTTCTGATCTCCTCGGACTTCGCCTACCCCATTCTCGGTGGGGAACTTCATCTTCAGGTGAAGTGGTGATATGACTCCTCTAAGGGCTGTCAGTGATGGTCGCCCTAAGAGGCCGTTGAAGGACACCACGGACTTGACTACCATGAAATTTACCATGATGGTTACTTGTTGAGGGTGTACCCCGAAGGTGACGAGTAGCTCTATGGTACCTCTGATGGAGGTGGTGGCACCTCAGAATCCATGGAGATAAGTGGGCTCTGGTTTGAGCTGGTCGTCCCCGAACCCGAACTGTCGATAGGCATCCAAGGAGAGTACGTCAACAGACGCCCCTGTGTCTATCAGTACCCTGTGTACAGGTCGATTGGCTACCTCCACCTGTACTACCAAGGCATCTTCATGCGGGAAGTTTAGTCCTTCCAGGTCTTCATCCGAGAAGGAGATCACCGCCTCAGTCTTGGCTATCTTGCTGGGCTTCTCTGCCACTCCCACGAACCTGGCATGAGCTTTAGCTTTTCTGGTGGACTCTTGCCCTGGTCCTCCAAGTATGGTGAGGATAGGAGGTCCCTTGGTGCCACTAGGTTCTGTGGCATCTCTCCGCTCTTCTGGGCGGTCTCTCTCTCGATCTGTTCTTCTTTCTTCTCGTCTCGGTTCCACTCTGTCTCCGTCGCGACCTCTATCTCCTTGGCCTGAGCGGTTGTCACGTCTCCCCTTCACATACTTGTTCAAGCTTCATGCCCTTACCAGTTGTTCTATCTCTCTCTTCAATTGATAGCACTCCTCTGTGTCGTGCCCATTCTCTTTGTGGAAGAGACAATATTTGTTAGGGTTTCGCTTCTCTGGCGCTGCTAGCATGGGTCGTGGCCAATGGAGTAGGTCACGGTCCTGGATCTGCATGAGTATCTGGGACCTGGTGGTGTTCAGTGGTGTGAACTCAGGGGTGCTTGCCCTCTCACTTCTCTCTGGGCGGCGGTCTGCCCTCCTAGATGGGCGATCGCTCTTCTCTTGTCGGCGCTCTGTCCTCGACCTCTTACCCTCTTTGCGGTCATCAGGTGCTGACCTCTTGTTGTCCTGTGGCTTGGCCTCGATTATTTTTGTTCTAGCTTGTAGTACCTCGGCCATATTTGTAAACTCGTTGCACCGCTCCAGGAGCTCTTTCATAGTCCTGGTTTCATGACGTGCCAGGTCCTTGATCAAGTCCAGGTCCCTAATACCTCCTGCTAGGGCTGCATGCTGTGTCTGGTCATCCAAGTCTCGAACCTCCAGGGACTCCTTGGTGAACCTGGTAACGTATTCACGAGAGATTCCCAGGGTTACGTACCACGTTTAGTAGATTGACGGTGGTCTTCTTACGCTACTTGCTTTGGAAACGGGTGACGAACTGTTCGTATAGCTGCGAACGAGCATATAGATCTCGGTCGTAGCCTGGAGAACCATGATGTGGCTGCTCCCTTGAGGGACGCAGGGAATGCCCGACAGGATACCACGTCCGACCCCCCATACAGCGTCATCATGCCATTAAAGTAGTTGATGTGGTCATTAGGGTCAGTGGTACCACTGTAGAGTTCAAAGGTGGGTAGTCGAAACCTGGAAGGTAGTGTGGCTGACATGATCTCTGCCGAGAAGGGGTGTTGTCCAGGTATGGAATGTGTCTCGCCTTTGGTCTGCTTCTTCAACCCTTCCAGCTTCTCATCCAAGTCGTGGAGTCTTTGATCGAGCTCCTCGTCCCGTGTCTGCCCCCCAAGCCTAGCCGGACGTTCGCTGCGACCCCATTCACGCTCTCTCCTGGATGTCCCCTCCCGCCTTGAGTGTTGGCGGGATGGTGAATGGTCATGCCGTGATGAACCTTGTCGTGAAGGTGAGGGGCTTTCTTCTCTGCAGGTCCGGCTTCGTCGTGGTATGTGACCTTCTTCCAGTCGTCCGTCGAACACAGACCTCCGGACCGATCTCTGCGGGCTAGACACCCTCGCCCTGGGTGTTGGCGTCCTCCCACGTTCTGACCGTGGCGAGAGGTCTCTTGTTCTCCTGGGATGTTGGGAAGGCTCCCCCCGCTGTGGAGTGGGGGTTGCCTGTCGTGCAAGTCTCTCTGATCTCGAGCCCCTGGGAGATGATCTCCTAGGGTTTGGCTCTTGTTGAGGTATGGACTCCACCCTTGCTGATGGTGAAGTCCTCCGACGGTGAGATGTCGCACGCTGCGTTAGGTAGTAGTTGTTCATCGAGGATCTGTCGTTGCAGGTCGTTGATCTGACCCACAGTGGCTGGAGCATTGGGGTCAGGTGTCACCTCCACCACCACATCGTCGGCCTCGTCATTGTTGGGCTCGGCGATCACGAACTGGTCATTAAGGGGGATCTCCTCCTCCAGAGGGACATGGTCCTGGTTGTTGGCTCTGCGGCGAGAGCACTCTGGGGGTGGTGATCCATTCCTTGCTCCATTGTTGGTGGTGGTAGTCTTCCTTCGTGCCATTGAATGAGTATGGAAGCGAGCTAGTAGCTGTAATGGCTAGCGTCGTTCCCACAGACGGCGCCAATCTGTTGCGTCAAGAAATCGTCGAACGGTCCTGCGAGTGCCGTCACCTGCAAGTGGACCAAAGGGGTCAACAGAGAGAACCGGTATGGTCCCGGCCTAGGGCTCTCCGATGCCAAAGTTAGATCTCCTGGCGTAAATAGATGAATAGTGATTATTCAGTATGAGTTTAGATGTCCCTCGATGGGTTTGCGTACCTTGCCTTTTATAGTAGCATATGGAGGTGTATGGCGGTGTGGATAGTCCCTGTTTGATGGCGATTGTGCCGTTGAGTGGATAGAGGCCCTGAGTAACGGGGCTCTATCCTGATTGGCCATCTCCCCGTGGGAGGGAGTGTCCTGGTGGCATCAGGATCCTTGGTGGATAGATACCCGCGTGTGGTGATAACGTCCTTGGTGCTTGAATCCGTCTGGATGACGTGACCTCTAAGCGGCGGTCTAGAGTCCTGGTAGTGACATGAGTCTTAGCGATACGATCGGATCGTAGATGGGTGGCCCCCACCTCACGTGCCCACGATGTTGTGCCTGGGTGCAGGCCGCGCCTGGGTGAGGCTGCGCCTGGATGTGTGGCTGCGCCTAGGTGAGGCAGCGCCCAAGTGGTGGCCGCGCCTGAGTGAGGCCGCGCCCTGGTGAGGAGGCCGCGGCCTGGGTGAGGCCGCTCCCTGGTGAGGAGGCCGCGCCTGGGTGAGGCCGCGCCCTGATGCGGGGCCACGCCCGAGTGGTGGCCGCGCCCCCGAGTGGTGCTGGGACCCCGGTTCGTTCCCCTTAGCTATGGAGCGGGTCGTCTGTGACACGTGGCGGTCGTTGATTGGCCCGGTGAATATTGGATGTATCACAACCGATTAGCGTTCTCTTGCCCTAAACATAAATATAACAAGGGATTGAGATATTAAGAGATTGAGATACATGAAAATACATAGAAAGATAGAGAAGTGAGAAAATGGGATAAGAAAGGAAAGTATGGGAGGCGGTGGCATTAGCTGGGGTACTCCTCCCATTGAGTCCGCGTAATACTATTAATAGAAGTGGAATTCGAAGAAGATTGAAGAAAGATTGCAGGTTGGGGTGTAAATGAATAGCCGAAATCCATTTCCGTATCCGTGTCCGTATTCGTTTAGCACTATCCGAATCCGTCCGAAAGCTAAACGGATGCGGATACGGATAGGCTATAGCTATCCGCAAAGCTATATTTACATGTAAACGGATAAAATATCTGATCCGTATCCGTATCCGTATCCGTTTGGCACTATCCGAATCCGTTCGATAGCTAATTGGATGCGGATGCGGATATAGCACTATCCGAGCCGAATCCGATCCGTTTACAGCCCTAAATTTGCAGGGAATGTAATTTGGTCTGGTCATGCAATTGTGTTTCCATATACTTGAAAAGAAGCTCGATGGATGGGGATACAACTGCATTTCCCCGACAATTGCATCTCCCTCCCAAACCATGATCCCGTTTTCGAGGTGATGCTGCGAGAGGAGATTCTACGGAAGGAGGAAGATGTTGGGGCAAGGGAGAAAGACCAGCGGGGATAGAAAGAAAGAGGGGGAGGGGAAGGAGATGAGCTGGTGGGATGCATCAGTGAGAGGGAACAGAGGGAAGAGAGAGAGAGGTGGATTAGCTGTGGAGAAAATGATATTGCACCAACTTATGGATGTAATTGCTGAGATACAACAAGGGGGATCCAACAATTAGTAAAATGCAAGTGTGTAATATTCCATTACACTACACTAGTGTACAAATTCCCCCTCCTTTTATGTAATGTGGGAAAAGGTTGGGCACACCGCCAGTATATCGTAAGCTATCACCCATTCATTCTCTCTCTCTCTCTCCCCCTCCCTTTTAAAATGACTCCCCTACCACTCTTTTATAATGCCCTGTCTCATGCCTTCATTGGTGCCGCCGGCTAGCTTACCATACATAGGCGGTGTGCCTATCCCACTCCCAATTACATTTGAAAATTTTCTCATACATGACCTGCTTAGGAAGGCTTTCGTATGTGGTCCTCCATTTTTTCAAGCCACAAGGATTGAATGGATAATCTTCGTGATTCAAACCATGGCTATATAAGAAAAACACATGTTGAATCAGTCAAATTTTGTGGTCCATCTCAACTATATAGCTTATCACCTATATTTGAATTTTAAATCCAAGTGCAAATTTAGTTGCTTTGCCCGTTTTTCCATTTTACCTGACCTCTATTAGAAAAGGAAGTATTGGGAACTGGAGAACTTTAATAGGGGGGAGGGGGGAGGGATAGGTCCCAAGGTGGTTTGAACTCATGACTTCTTATTTGAGGAGTTGGCCTTTTGCCAACTGAACTAACCCCTTGGGGTTATTATAAAAGGAAGTTAATGACCTTGCCCTGATCAAACCCTATCCTATACATTTGCATCCCTAATCTTAATTAAAAGGTACTTAGACCAATTAGTTGGGATTCTCTATGAATTTTTGAACGAAATATTTAAGCTAAATATAATCATATTAAACAGCCAGTGTTGGCATATTTTAACATCCTTTTATTTATTTATTTTGGGTACTATCATTTTTTCTTAAATAAAAGCCTTTTTTTTTTTTTTTTTGGTAAGAAAATAAAAGCCATTTCAAAACTTATGTTTTAGCTTTCTTTTCCACATGAACTCCATAAGATTCAAGACCAAGAGTTAAGCATATAAATAGGGGGTCTTGGCCTCTACCTACCAAATTTGAACATTGCCTAATCTATCATATGGGTTGATAAACGTGAGGCGATAAAAGAGACCTTCCTAAGTATGCCATGAAAATACTATTCCTCTTTATGCAATGTACAGGTTCCTGTCTGGTACAATGGTCTAGTTCCTCTCATCGGGAGACGAAAATGATGTTTTAATTTTCCTCGGATAGTGTGTTCAGGCAGGGGGTTAGGTTATCATTTTCCACCTCTTATGAGAGGAACTGGACCTTAATCAATAGGTTCTGATAGTTATTTGGGACTCTTCAAATAATGCACCAACCAACCAATCAACTGCGTTAGTAATTGTCTTCAAAATGTATCTGGTCAATGTCTTCCTCTCAAGTTTCAGACTAGTTTTTTGAACAAAAACAAAGATTGAAAATCAAGTCTAAGAAACCAAATTCCTTTGTGTTGACAGATCCCAAGAAAGAAAATCAAATCTAAGAAACCAAATTCCTTTGTGTTAACTTAAGATCTTCAATGTCAAACATAATCTCACCTAAAACAAATGAGACGGGAATAGACTGTCCAATGAGTTATGGAATGACAAGTGGGCTTTTCAGTCTAACCCTTGACATGAATGAGTCCTACTTGCCCTAGATATCCTTCCACATCTCATTGTCGGACAAATTAGTATTTGAATCTTATTGGACTTTAGAAGGTTCTTTTTTCTTCCTCCGCACCCTCATTGTCAACAAACGAGTCCAAAGCTATCCTTCTTCCCTTTTCGTTCTATTAAATGGAAACGACACGGGTCTAGGAGTACTTGATGTTGATTTTCATGTAGCACAAAGAATTTGGTTGCTCTACACGTCGATCCACATGAACTTTGATGCCGCAAGATTGACAAAAAATTACGTACATGTTAAGTTTCTACAATGAAGATTCTACACTCCTACAAGTCCAAGGGAATGTGATAGAATCCCAAGCGACATACACAACCCTTGTAGTGATCAAAGGGAGAGAGAGAGAGAGAGAGAAAATTGGGGAGGAGAGGTTACTGCTCACGCATGTTCGGCTGCTTCTTCCTTCCCACAATACATTATATATATTGAGGAGGGGACCACCTAATGGCCCCCTCAAAACCCTAATGGGCCATGGGCCCCACAGCAACCCCAAGTGGGCGGATGGATCGGGTAAAACCAGATCTGATAACACCATCAAACTTGGGCTGAGCAAGTAGCCTCAATTATGAATTATTTATACTTCTATGGAATGACATTTTCATCTACTTGTGTCTATCTACCTTTATTTAACACCTCCATTTTTAGTAGTTTGATGTGTTATACAATTCTATTTAGACTGAAACTTGAAGTGTGAGCAGGGGACCTTAAAGTTTACTTGTCCATCAAATTTTAACTTCATCCAAGCTATCAAGTAGACTATTACATGATTACAAAAATCAAATATCACCAACATGGGGACGACTAAGTTGTTTTAGACAGAAAAAAAAAACAAGAAATTTGGTATATTAAAACAATCTAAAGGAAATATAATTTAAAGGGAAAGAGAGGAAAAATATGAAACAAGTGTAACATTCCATTTCAATTATTGTACTAAATTATACAAAATTCTTGCCAAGTCATTTAAGGATCAGACAAACCCAATCAAACTTAAGTTGATGTAGGCTGTTTTGTCTAAACTAGACTAATCTTGGCCAAAATTGAGTTGGGTTAGGATTAGGATTGATAGATAGCCCATCTAGTCCTGGAGTGCGGCCCCCTATTGTTTGATCCAATATTGACCGGGGACAAGCCCCGGCTTCCATAGGTCCTTGGTTTGACCTCCCGTAGTGGTCCGAACCTTAAAGCCTTTTTCGGTTTAGAGGAAAGGGGGGGGGGGAGGGGGGGAGGAGGGGGATGTAAATAGATCGGATACGGCTCGAATAGTGCTATATCCGCATCCGCATCCGATTAGCTTTCGGACGGATTCGGATAGAGCTAAACGGATATGAATATGGATACAGATTGAATATTTTATCCATTTACATGTAAATATAGCTTTTTGGATAGCTATAGCCTATCCGTATTCGTATCCGTTTAACTTTCGAACAGATTCAGATAGTGCTAAACAGATACGGACACGAATACAGAAATAGATTTCGGCTATTCATTTACATCCCTAGGAGGGGGTTTGCAAATGATTCTAGAGGTTATTAATTATTCCCATTGTGTCATATATGAAATCTAAATAATTGTTATGAGGGAGAGGGTTCTCTAATAAAACATCATACCGGAGCGTAACAATGAAGTGTGACAAAACGATACGTACTTAGGACGACAACAAAGTCATTTCATGTGAGGAGGAGCAAGACGCACAAAGGTGCTAACGTATACCCTGCTCCGGTGGCTTAAAAACCTTTTCCGTTGTTACTAAATTCTCTTCCTTCTTGTGGAAGGTATAAACTCTACAATGTAGGCTGAAAAAAAATATGTTTGCTCAATACAAAAATGATTTGATCGAGTTTTTCTACACTGATGGTGAAGAAGAATCTTCACATAGTCTCCGTCTAGTACCATTGGATAATATTGAGAAGGGGTAATTTCAACTTCGCCATTATGATAGTAGGAGTATAATGATGACTCAAAAGTCCAATCACGTACACAGTTACACCATCAATAGATTGGAGATCTCTCCGTTGCACTAGTGAAGGAGAACATTCTCCAAAGTCAAAATCTTCATAGAATGTTCATTTGCTTTGGATGTTGGTCAATTCAAAATCCCAAGGGGGTAGCATAGTTGGCAAAGACCAACACCTCACGGTGAAGAGGTCATAAGTTCAACTCTCCTTAGGGCATGTGTACAAAAAGGAACCTATAGTGATGCATAAAAGAATGTAAATCATAAACAAACAATCACATATGCACACAATGATTTACGTGGTTCGATAAGATTGCATACATCCACAATGAGATAAGATCTGTTTCACTATCAATGGAGAATAGGGTTGCAGTTGCTCGTCCTCACAGCTCTCTCAGATTGCATTATAGAGAAAGAAACTCTTGCTACAAATATTTAGCAAAACCCTGTATAGAAATTTTACCGAAATACCCATAAAAATTTTCTTGGGGTCTACTGCCCCTGAACCTCCTCATGGACCCGCTAATTCGTCGAGGACTCGGCAATAACATAGATTAATACTGAAGGTGGGCCAATTCCTACGACTTCTTTAACGGCCCTTCATAATCAACCCACTAATGCACACGACAGAATACAAGATATCGCACCACCCAAAAAAAAAAATGTTCGCCAAATATTCATGTTATAGTCTAATAACTAAAGTCTTTCAACTTCTTAATGCCTCTCCCTCAAATACTCATCTTGGTCAATTAAAGTCTCCATCTCTTTTTTTCATCTAATGCTCTAGGCTATGTTTGGAAGTCAAGAAAAGAAAAGAAAAAATATAATAAGACAAAAATCATAATGACACAATGATTAATTTATGAGCCTATCTCTCCTCAAATTCAAAACTTTTTTAATTTTTTCTTCTCTTGCTTTTTTTTTCTTGGTTTCCAATAGCCCTATGCTTTACTTTAGAAGGAATAGAAATCGGTATAGGCTAGGGATATTATACCATGATTTTAAAAATCAGGTCAAAATTGGAGGAATCAGCCAATTTGAAATAAAATTTATGAGAAAATCTAATTTTTGCTCTCTTCAACAGAAACTAGGTTGGTCAAAAAAAAAAAGGGTTTTTTACAATTATCACCCCAAAAATTTTCATATCTACTATTACCCCCTAAAAAACTTTCAAACAACTGCTACCCTCTCCTGTTGTATACTAATAACTAAGTTACCCCCATCGTTATAGACCCGCAACAGAGGGGATTAGTAGTGATACTGTGTTGTTGTCACGGAATTTATAGGACAAAAATGCCCTTCGTCCAAAGTGAAATTGTTTACAATTACCACCCCAATATCTACTATGACCCCCCCAAAACTTTCAAACAACTGCTACCCTCCCCTGTTGCATACTAATGACTAAGTGACCCCCACAGTTACAGACCCGTAACGGAGGGGGTTAGTGGTGATATTGTGTCGTTTTCATGGAATTTGTAGGACAAAAATGCCCTTCGTTCAAAGTGAAATAAAACAATCTTCAAAGGGTTATTTTTTTGTTTTCTTCGTCTCAACGACCTGCCCTCCATAGGAATTAGGATGATTTACTACTATAGCTACTCTCTTTCACAGAAACTGCGTTCCTTGAAGGAGAACCAGAACCCTTTATTATCTCATCTTCTTCATCTTCTTGTCTCCCTATCCATATCCAACACTTCGCCACATATACCTTTTCTTCTCTTGATTACCATTTTTGAAGCCAAATCTGTAGAGAAAACCTTATCCCTCTGTCATTCTCAATCTCAGTGATGTGGTTATTGCTTAGGTGAGAGAGAGTTTGGATTGAATCGTATAAGTTCAGACGTTAATGGATGAAAATAGTGAAGACAAACTCATTGTTGTGGCTCGCCACATTGCTAAGACTCTTGGCCGGACCGAGACCATGGCTGATGACATTCTTCAGTTCTTCTCCTCTTTCGACGGCCGCTTCTTCAGAGAGAAGTTGTCTGAGAAGATCAACAACGACGATCCTTGAAGTTATGCTGCCTTGGAGCAGACTCTGAAATCTCTTGATCGTCAGATCTCTCAGTATGTCTCGGTTGATCAGCCCATTTGGTCTATTTCCGCCGATGCCTCAGCCTTCCTCGACACCATTGATGAATTACTCTCCACATCCAGGGATTGGAATTCCTTAGCTGGCAAGAAATCCATTGCTGCTTGTTTGGATCGCGTTGATGAACTTCTTCAGCAGGCGATGTTTCGGCCGCCGACGAAGTTCTTCTTCCTCCGGTTTGCTGCAATAGGTGAAGTGAAGAGGAAGTGAAGTTATAACCCTTTGAAGATTGTTTTATTTCACTTTGAACGAAGGGTATTTTCATCCTACAAATTCCGTGACAATGGCATAGTATCACTGCTAACCCCCTTTGTTACGGGTCTGTAATGGTGGGGGTCACTTAGTCATTAGTATGCAATAGGGGAGGGTAGCAGTTGTTTGAAAGTTTTGGGGGGGTAATAGTAGATAAAAAAGTTTTTGGGGTGGTAATTGTAAAAAATTTCACTTTGAACGAAGGGCATTTTTGTCCTACAAAATTTGTGACAAAAACATAGTATCACTACTAACCCCCTCCGTTACGGGTCTGTAACGATGGGGGTCACTTAGTTATTAATATGCAACAGGGGAGTGTAGCAGTTGTTTGAAAGTTTCTTTTGGAGAGGGATAATAGTAGATATGAAAGTTTTTGGGGTAGTAATTGTAAAAACCCCCAAAAAAAAACTCTCATTTTCTGGTATTATTTTCTTTTAAAGATAACTAAACACAACATGATTTTAGGAAGCTAAATTGTAGGATAGAATTTAGGAGGAAAAAGTGGAAGACAGAAATAGGGATAGGCTAGGGATATTATACCATGATTTTAAAAAGCATATCAAAATTAGAGGAATAGACCAATTCGAAATAGACTTGATGAGAAAATCTAACTTGTGCTCTCTACAAACAGTAAACAGGTTGGTCAAAAAGAAAAGAAAATCTCACTTTCTGGTTATTTTCTTCTTTTAAATATCACTAAAAACATCATGATTTTGGGAAGCAAAATTGTTAAGATACATTTTAGGAGGAAGTGGAAGACACACCACACATACGTCATCTAACATGGAAAAAAAAAAAGAGAGGGGCGAAGGGAAGAATCTAGAAAGATTTCGGGAGATAAAATCTAGGATAGAAATAGGAGGGGAGGAATTACCAAAAAAAAATATTAGGGGGTGAAAATACAATTTAATTGGATCCTCTATTGCTGAGCTGCCCGACAGGACCGTGCTGGCAAGACATGGCGAGGTGCGCAATGATCACCTTACCCCCATTCGGGCAAGGAACTCGAGTAGGGGTAAGACGGTTATTGCGTGCCTCACCGTGCCTTAGTAGCACGGTCCTACCGAGCAGCTCGGCTATAGAGGATCTAGATCCGTGAAAATAAATAAATAATACAAAAGTTGCTAACTAGTGCATATCTCTTTCATAAAAAACTAGTGCATATTTCTCTATAGCATATCAAGTCATGTTACATGGAAGAATGATGTGGCAAATTTGAGTATTAGATATGGTTTATATTAGCCACCTATCAAATTGGCATCCACTTTTCTACGGTCTTGGTTTTTTCGATGCATTATTTTACCATTAGGGCAACTCCATTGAGATTGAAACCTAACATGTGTGTTGAGATATTGGAATCCATCTATCCACTAAAGTTCAGCACCATCTAATATCGTGTCAAATGTTTATGCAATTCAAAGATAAAACCTAGGCTAAGAATCACTACTTGGTCATCGTGTGGCCCTTGCAACAATAGTGCCAATGAGAGAGCATGCAAGGGTATCAACATTAATGAGATTTTTTATTTTATGGAGGGTGGGGCGATAATTCACGTGCTCATATGTCTTGGCCCAAGAACCACATAACCAAACAATGTTATTTTTCCCAAAAACCTATTATTAAGTAGGGGTGGAAAACATCGCTAGCTAGGTTGCATAACATACGCTACCGTCTCCTCCCTGCCTCTCTCTCTCCTCTCTCGTATTAAATGACATAACCATCCCTTTATTGTGAGAGAGGATAGAGATAGACACGTGGAAGCACTAACGTATACTACAAGGTTAAACAAGAAATTCAATCTCAATTAATTAATAAATAAAGTAGAATTGAATTATTGCTTGGATATGTATTCTAATCAAATCACTAAAGGAGGAGACAAAGAAAGGGATATTAACATAAGAGTTGTCAAATTTATCTTGAAAATGTTCTAATCACGATTCAACGTTTATCTTTTTTTTTTGGGTAAAAGACTCAACGTTATCTTAAATCTCAATATATGAGACAATTTAAGTTCTATAACTTAAACGCGTGTTCACTTCACCAACAAAAAAAAAAAATAAAAAAATTCAGGACTAGTGAGGGCCCAGCCCGATCGGTCCACCCTCGATGAAACTGCACGATTTTCATTTTGCTTTCATAAACAATCTTTGACCAATTACGACACTTGGCACTTGGCCGCAGCAGCAACTTGTCATCTTACTTCAAATCGGGAATTAAGGGGGAAAAAAATAGAACTTTGTCCATTTCTGGTCCAAACTTCAAACTTCCAAATGAACCGGGTCTGGACTTGAGAGCTCACGATGAGTTAAACCAAACCACTAGGCCTAAGCTCACTAGAGCATGGTTTTAGTGCACGGTATCAAAATGGGCATCGGCGATCCACAAAATCGATACAATACTGATATGGTATCGATCTGGATCGGTTGTATCGGACAAAAATACCTGTACATTTTCTTAAAATGTGAGTTTTTTGACCATTTTATCCCTTGTTCATATCGTGCTATCGATACGGTATTGGCACTGTATCGGTATTGATGACTAGCAAAACTGATATGTATTGCCCGATACATACGATACAATATCGATACTTAGAACCATGCACTGAAGCCTCAACAGACAATACGATGCTACCACCTTGTTTGGTCGAACCAATTCAAAAGTGGTTTAATTTCAAACCCATCCCGAGCGGTTCAATTTATGCAGTCAGCATGAGATGACGATGACTACCAACTAACCAAGTAGGACCAGAGTAAAGATTTTGGTAGGACAGTGTGTCTACCAAGTGGATGAATCTAAATGTCGACATGATGAGCCTAGAAGGCTCTAATTTAATAATTAGTGGTTTGATTTATAAAATAAGAATTAATACATTAATTTGGTAGCCTAAACCTTCTGGAATCTTCAAGTAATTCCAAAATTAAAGTCTAAATCTTTAGACCAAAATACAATCCATGAGGCAAACTTAAATGCCACGCACTTATACACGCTGGCTTACATTTTTTTTCTTCCGTTTCAGTCTTTGCCGCGTTACACACACACATGCAGCGCTACACCGAGGTTGCAGCATTACCTGTACACGTGCGATGCACGTGGTTCACTGATTCTATAAATAAAGGACCACCATCCACTGGCTCTTCCGAAAAGAAAGAAAGAAAAGAAGAAATTTTGGCGAGTCTCTGTAGTTGTGTATTTGATTTGTATTCTCAGAAATCTGAGTAGTCAGTAGTTAGTGTATTCCGTTCAAAATGTGCGGCGGTGCGATTATCGCTGACTTAATCCCTCGTGGTCGAGGTCGCTCCACCTCTCCTTCCGATCTCTTTTCCGATTTCCAGTTTGCTAAGTTCGACAGCTTCGATTCGGATTTCCTTTGCTTCAGCCGTCAACAACAAGAAGAATCATCCAAGAAACGGGCTTCCCCTTCTTCAGGTACCATCTGTCTCTTTCTTTTTGGTTCTCTGTATAGAAGAAATTTTGAAGTATCCATCTTTTTGTCATTTGGGGTTTAACTGAGGACTTTATTCGAACAGGTAGTGAGACCGCCGGGGCTGAGAAGGAAGGAAAGAGGAAAAGGAAGAATCTGTACAGGGGGATTCGGCAGCGACCATGGGGGAAATGGGCTGCTGAAATTCGAGACCCCAGAAAAGGAGTTAGGGTTTGGTTGGGTACTTTCAACACGGCTGAAGAGGCTGCGAGAGCTTATGATAGAGAAGCGAGGAAGATAAGAGGTAAGAAAGCCAAGGTTAATTTCCCCAATGAAGGAGAAGAATGTTTCCAGAATACCCAAAAGCCTACTCGTAGGAATCCCCACCAATTCTCCGGCATTGATATCTCCAATGTTTCGAATGTTGGGTTTACCGGCAATCTGAATCAGATGGGAACATTTCCGTTTCCAGCCAATGAGTCTTATGGTCACTCTGCTTTCAACCCAAACCCAGTTGGTCCGGTCTTTGTCACGCCTGCGCCTCCTATGCCGATGTCGATGCCAATGCTAGCGTCGATTTCCGAGGAGGGGACACTTGTGTCTGGAACAGAGAGCGGAGATTCTGCAACGTGCTTTGAGCAACTTAACGTGAAAGAAGAAGAGAAAGGAGAAGAAGCAAAGGAGGAGGATAATGAAGTGCAGGGGCTTTCGGAAGAAGAGATGTTGGCGTTAGAGACTTACATGAACTACCACCCGATTCCATATCTGGAAGGCTTAGATGAACAGTCCATGGTGGCGAATGCGAATGCGAATGCGAATGCGAATACCGTTCAGGAAAACGTAGTTGAAGGCTCTTCACTGGACCTCTGGAGCTTCGACGATGTTCCTTCTGCCCCTGTTCTGTAATTGTCTTATAAAGCGGAAGATGCCTCTACCCCTTCCGCTTTCTTTGTGCTTGAATTTCTTTTATTTTAATTTTTCCGTCTGTAAATAGAAAATTATTCAAGAAGGGGGAGATTTTTCTTATTGTGATTCGGATAGTAGAGATCCTAGTGGGATTTGAACATTAATAATTCGGACTGAAGAAAATGAAATTCAGGCGTTAAATTAGTTCAATTTTATTGATAGTTTCAGACAAAAGATTCCCTACACGGTCGTGCATCATGTTCTCAAAACGAGTTGAAAAGACAAATTCCTTACCTGACGCATCGTAACCCCACCCTTCCTTCTCCGAGAATGGTTCAGGTCCAAGACCCTGGGTGGATTCCCGAGTTCACATCCTTTACTTTCGCCTGCTTCTACCTTCATAGAAGATGTGGATTCGTGGATTCCCTCCTCTTTTATTTATTAATGAAAGGCTTGCTATTTTTCCATGTATCTCTCATCTTGGCATCACAGAATCTGTGATGATATTGGTTCGCCAATGTCATTGATACCGCAATATCAAGTAATATGGTAATACGGGGCCAACATTTTATCGTACTTCAGTATCTCTTCATTAGTTCGTTTCCTTATGCCATTTAATCAGATTAATTTTTTTAATTACTTATATAATCCTTTTCTAAAAAATACATTTATAGTTTTTTGGGTTGGTGTTCTCTTTGGACCTTTATACCCTAAGGTTCGTTGATTGGTACGGTTGTGTGGTTCCTCTTATAGGGGGTTGAAATGACCATTTCACCTCCTGATCGAACGCATTGCGTGGGTGGGATCCACCCCCTTCTATTAGAGGCATTAGGGAACCGCACCAAATAGGAGAACTGCATGTGATAAAAATTCTGGTCTCTTTAAGAGGGTCCCTATGTGTAATTGGGGCCAATGAGAGCATGCGTGTTGGTATCATGAGGGGATTTTTGCCTTTCATAAGGGTGAATGGTTTTACCCTCCTCTTATACTCCCTCGCTGAGAATGTTCTTCTTAGTTTTTTGAAGAGATTTTCTTATTGATTTCATGTGTCAAGTATTTGATAATCTTTCTTTTATGACCTTTTAGTAAGGACGTACCCAATGCACAAGGCTCCCGTGTTTAGTAGGATTTAGGAAAGGTCAAATGTATGCAGTCTTACCCACGTTTTCAGAGAGACTGTTTCCAAGACTTCAACCAGTAATCAAGCGTTCAACAAATGAGCACTTGACCAACGTGCCAAGTTAGTATTTTTCATAATCTTTTTCAATGAGTGTAAATATTGTGATTTTACATGCGTATTCGAAGTATATGTATGGCATCTTTTGATAATGAGAAAATACTGTCCTTTTTAAATTATTTTGGAAGCTTTTTAATACTCTTGAATATTAACTTAAAAAACTTTTGTGAGGTAATTAAAAATTGTTTTTTTTTTTTTATGAGAAGAGAAGTAATGGAAAAGGGATATGTTTTATACGAGGGAGCATGACTTTTGCATACACGAGTTAATGAGTACACGTGTGGAAGCATTATATGCATGGTCTTTTTGATGGGGGTAAGGCAATCATTTCACTTCAATTACAAATATTTCTCCTAAAATATGATGTCAGATTCTAAATATACCTGCAGAGGTGTATTCAAACACGCGCTTTTTTGTAATGAGAATATAAAAAGGTAACAGATGGTGCAACTCATTCACGTGGGCGATTTTTTTGAGGTAAAGAAATAAAAAACGTGGGCGCCCATAGTATTGGGATACTTTTGTGGCGGCGGCTGCTGCTGGTTTGTGGAAGTGAATCCAAAGGCGGAAAGCCCACAGCTTTTGTTAAGTTGGGGCCGTTTGGGCAAAGCAAAACTGCCACTTCACCGACTTTGCAATCCAGCTCCGTAACGTCACCTTCAATTACCTCTTTACCCACATCACATATGCCACGTGTAAAACTCTCAACAACTCATAGAGGTTAAGGCTGTAAATGAATAATCGACACTTTCAATTCAATCTGCATTCATATCCGTATAGAGGTATTCGTATTCATTTAGAGATATTTGGAATCATTATCTCTTCCAAGTCACTGTCCACTCCAATTTTCTTCAATTCTTCACATAGGAGTGGAAATGATCACCTTATCTCCTACCTGAATACACTGCCCAAGATAGGGTAGGGTGGTCATTTCTACTCCTATATGAGGAATTGGAGGAAATTGGAGGGGGCAGCGAATTGGAGGTGATAATTATTCAGATATTTGAAAAAAAATCTGAATATTTAATAATAAAAAATTAAATAAATAATGATCTTAAGGGTTTTTGAAGATTCAACAAGTTCTAGAATATGAGGAAAAGATAATTATGATCTAAGAGATATGGATTGAGAGTGAATTGTATCGGCTAGGGGGAGGAAGGCCCGGGTTACACAAAGTAGAGATGCAAACGGATGGTCGGAAATCTGAATTTGATCTATATCTGAATCCATTTAGAAGTATTTGTATTCGGTCAGGGTATATTCAGATTCGATTACATCCGATCCATTTACAGGCCTAATAGAGGCTCCTCATTTCGTAGGTATCGTGAATCTTGAAAAGGGTAGAGAAAGCCCAAAAGTCCACTAGAAGGGTACTTTGGGCATAATAGTGTCGCATGGGGAGATCGAGTGGCAACTAGTCATTGGATTGATTTGTGTTTACATTTTACCACCTGTTAAAATTTAAAATTTAGAACGCTAATCGGTTGTGTACCCTTTGAACATATCCTCCCCCTTTGTACTGCCAAAAAAACTTGAATGGAGGGTGGGGGAAGAGGAGAGTTGAATGCATCCTCTTGGAAGTGTTGGATTTGCAAAGCTTTAATTGACCACATGGTCAATTTAATTTAGTAGTCTTGGATGGTAAAGTTCTATTTTACCATGGAATTAATTATGTTTAGATTAAAAAGTGATTGGTAAATAATGAAGCTTGAGGATTTGCTATTCACATAACTGGTTTCCAATTTGAGTGGTAAACTGTCAATTTCTCTATTTTGGTGTCAATAAGTAGTTTCCTCCATGTTTCATAAGTATGGTAACTTTTTTTTTTTTTGTTATCCTCCAGGCTTTATTACATGGTAACTTTTTTTTTGTTTTTTTTGTCTAATCTATCTATCTTGCCCCATAGGATTTTGACTACAATTCTACTGGGGTGGAGGAGAGGGAAGAGGATGCCTTAAAGGAACAAGGTAAAGATAAAAGAGTTTTACCATGTTGTCAATTCTGTTTAAGCTAAAATTTCTGCTTGGGGATTAGCTCTTCACACAACCGGGTTCCAATACTAACTTTTTTTTTTCTTGTCTACCTCTATATCTTGCCCCCACGGGACTTTGATTACAATTAGAGAGAGAGAGAGAGAGGGGGAAAAGAGTACCTTAAAGGAACAAGGTGAAGATTGGAGAGTTGAACCTATGACCTCTTGGAAGCCTACACTTTGTTAGCAAACCACTAACTCTTAGGAATTAAACGCAGCAGAATAGTAATTTGCAAAATAAGAATGAAAAAGAAGATCAAACACACTCAAAACACAAATTTACGTGGTTCACCCACCTCTACATCCACGGCTGAGCGATAAGCAAAGCTTCCGCTATTCCGATGATAAAATTACAAACACTCACTCCATGTATATCGCATCTCATGCGGTACAATATAGAGAAACCCTAACCCCCAAAAGTACAAAATTTCCCCCAGTATAAATGACTACTAAAAAATTCAAGTTGGGGGCTCCTGCCCCCCCCCCCCCCCCCCCCCCCCCCCCCCCCCCCAAAAACAAGTAGGATTGTCGCTATTGAGGAAGAATCACCAATATTTATTGGATTAAGTTGTTGCATTGGATTAAGTTGAGATCAGGCTTCACCAATAAAAATCTCCCACTTGAAGACTATATTTGCCCCTCACCGAAAAAGCTTAACCTCATGACTTATAGCTCACACATCTACCAATCTTCCACAAAAATCAATCAAAGTTGAGCAAAGGCCCAACTTCTCCTTGTCAATTGTCTTTGTTAACATATCTGCAGGATTTCCTGCCATCAATCTTGTCAAGCTTTAGTTGTCCATCCTCCAATACTGAGCGAATGAAGTGATACCTTAACTGAACATGCTTCGTTCTCAAATGAAAAGCTGAGTTCCTTGCTAGAAGAATAACATCCTGACTATCACTTCATAGTCTGTTGTTCTCTTGCACTCTACCCAACTCCTCCATAAACCTCTAAAGCCAAATCATCTCTTTGCTAGCTTCAGTAATAGCAACATATCCTGCCTATACTGTTGAAAGAGCAACCACATTCTGTAACTTTGAAATCCAGTTGACTGTTGTTTCATCTACAATGAAAACATATCCCTTGGTGCTTCCTCCACTGTCCCTATCTCTTGAGTGATCTAAATCAACAAATTCTTACATATCAATGTTAGTACCACCAAAACATAAACAACAATTGGATGTACCTCTAAGAAACCTGAGTATCCACTAAACTGCCTTTCAATGCTCCTTTCTTGGGTTATGCATGTACCTGTTGACGACTCCCACTGCGTATGCAATATCCGCTCTTGTGCTTACCATCGCGTACATCAAACTTCTAACAGTTGAACAATATGACACTTTTGTCATAAACTCCATTTCCTCCTCTGTTGAAGGACACATATCCTTTGAAAGTTTAAAGTGACCTGCCAATGGAGTAACTACCGTCTTCGCCTTATCCATATTGAATCTCTTCAATACCTTCATAGCCTTCTTTAGATAACCACAATTTCTTTTGTTTTCTGTGTCTCCTTATCTGCATGCCAAGAATTTTTTTGTCTCACCCAAATCTTTCATGTCAAAAGTTTTAGAAAGATTCTTCTTGAGATCTTTAATCCTTGCATATTTGGTCATGCAACAAGCATATCATCTACGTACAATGCAACAATTATAAAATCTTCATTCTCAAATTTTTTAATAAATAGGGATAAAATTGACATCTTACAAACTTTGACTCGTGCATAAACTTGTCAAATTTCAAATACCATTATCTTGGAGCTTGCTTGAGGCCATACAAACCCCTATTTAACGTACAAACCAGTTTCCTCTTTCCCTTGACTTCAAACCCTTGAGGTTGATGCATGTAGATCTCTTTATCCAAGTCATCATGGAGAAATGCAATTTTAACATCTAACTGCTCAAGATATAAATCTTCTACAGTTAATATGTTCAACATAATACGAATTGAAGTCATCTTAACAACAAGAGAAAAAAATTCTTGGAAATCAATAACTTTCTTCTATGTAAATCCTTTTACCACAAGCCTTGTTTTGTACCTTTTTGTTTCTCCATCTTCATCTTTCACTTTGTATACCTATTTTTTATAGAATGCTTTCTTTCTAGCTAGCAGCTTCACCAAATCCCATGTTTTGTTTGTTTCAATGAGGCCAACTCTTCATTCATGGTTTGCTCTTACTTGGACTTTGGATTTATCATGCATTGCTTCTTTAGAACACTCTGATTCACTAGAATCAGTATACAAAACATAATTTAAAGAAGGGAAATATCTATTAGGATATCTAATGGTCCTATCAAATCTTCTTAGAATAGGAGTTTGTGGTTCCTACTCTTGAAGATTATTACCATCTAGATTTTCAGAATCATCATATGAATTTTCTGGAAGTCCTTGCATAATAGGTATGACCCCATTTGTGATCTCATCAAGTTCAAAGAACTTTGTTTCATCTTTTCCATTTTGTTGATTGTTGATGTCAATTTTTGTACATGCAATTCTCATTGAATATTACGTCTTTGCTCTTGATTATTTTGTTATGTTCATAATCCTATAAACGATAACTAAATTCATCATTGTTATATCCAATAAATGCACACTTAACAGATTTAGGATCAAGTTTCTTTCTATGTTCTCTATTAACATGAGCATAAGCAATCCAACCAAAAGTCCTTAGGAAAGAATAATTCACCTATTTTTCCTATCCAAACCTCCTATAGAATCCATCCATCCAATGCACTAGATGGATTTCGATTTATCAGAAAAACTTGTTGTGTGAACAACAGCTACCCAAAACTGTAATGGCAATCTGAATGTATCTTCTTGCTCCTTACACAATCCAGGATGGTTGTGATAACTCTCTCTACGACACCATTTTGTTGTGGTGCCCCTGAGGCTTGTTTCTAATCTTATGATTTCATCGAGTGCACAACCTCCATCATACTACTCTCCATCGTTGTCAAGATTAAGACATTTCACTTTGTTCCATGTTTCAGTTTCTACAAGAGCTTTCCACTTTTTGAAATGACCAAACACATCAAATCTCTTTAATTGCATAAACTTAAGTTTTTCTACTTGCATCATCCATAAATGAAACAAAGTGAGATTTTTCAGTAGGATATTCTACCTGAGTTGCTCCCCAAACATCAGGATGTATCAGTTCTAAACTTTTTGTTTTCTTCTTCTTCCCTCCTTTTTGAAAACTAATTCTTTTATATTTTCAATACACATAATCTTTACAGAATTTAAAATCAACTCCCTTCAAATCAAGTAGCAAATTTCTTGAGAGTGTGTTCTTCATGCCTATCTCACTAAAGTGCCCAAGTCTATGATGCAGAGTGTGGTATTCCTGTTGGATTTATGTGTCCATCGAACCCGGTTCGGTCCAGTTTACTTTGTATTAAACCTTTATACATTTTGGTTTAATATTATCACATGTGATATAAACTTTTTGAACGTTATGTGTCCGTAAGTATTACTTAATGGTAGTCACGACTAGGGTTTGGGTTGGGCACCCTTATCATATTGTTGTCGCATTGGGTATGCCTAGACATGGGATGTCAGGGTACGAATGCGAGTACTCACATGTTTGATATGTGGATTGGTGAAGAATCTACTTTGTCGATTCCCTCATGTGTTACTGCCAGATGTAGGATGGGATAGACATGAGTCACCGAGACCTTGTACCTGAGGGGACCCTGTCACTGCAAAATATGATCGCATTCTTTGGTTCATCAATGACTGAGACTCGAGTGAGTCAAAGCCGGTGTTCTGGGAATGCGTAAACATTTTGTGAGTGAAGGAGTTACTTAACATTTTCCTCTCTCTTCTTTTTTTTTTAGAGGGCTGAGCTTGACCATTGCAGGAGAGAGATTGAGAGACTGAGGCTTGCAAATGAGCAGCTGCAGCTCAACTGATGAGCACATTTATGTGTGAAATCTTAGGGCATAAAGCATACATTTTACCATATTGGACAGAGTTACTCGGTGCTTTCTTGTGCTTTTCAGGTTTTAGGTGAATTCTTGTGAAAATGGAGGAGATGATGCTAAGGAAATGTTTTTAAGATGTTTAAAGGTGTTAATGGCTTGGATGCGTAGCCCATCGAGTCAGCTTCGCAACGGTTTAAACGGCACATGATTCCGAGTTGAAACGAAGAAGTTACGGCCGTTTCCGTAACGAAGCATGAAAATGGTCTATAGGGGTTTATTTGTAATTATTGACAGTCGGCTGGGGACAAAGTGAAGTGAAAGTTCAGATTGCAGGGGCCTTAACACAATTATTAGAAGTTATATTTCTTGTACCCGAAAGATTCCATTTGGAGGGCTGTGGACAGTCCAACTTCAACTTGAGATATCTTGGGCTCCCGAACTCCAAATTGGACGAAATTTGGGTCTATTTTGGGTGATTTTTCGCAAGGAACACAATGGTGAGGCCTATATAAGCACCCCATGCTCCACGTTTCTTGAAGGATAGAATGGGTATTTTATTTATTCTTGAAGGAATCCTAGTCATCACCCTTACTCTCTCCCTCCTCCAACTTCTCAAGGGCACTTCTGGAATTCTACTTGGGATAGACTTATTTTGAAAGATATTCTCTCACCTATGGAAAGTTGAAAAATCAAAGATGCTTTGATTTTATTGCTTGGAGAAGATATCTACAAAGAAAAGGAAGCACTTGTTAGAATCGGAAGTTTACTTTTCAGAAATAGAATGTCATGTAAACAATCTTCTCTTCTTCTTCTTTCTATTTTTTCTTTTTCTTAGGATTGAGGCATTGTAAAAGAGGAAGGAGAAGAGAATATTCTCTTTTCTTAGGAAATATTTCTCCTACATTTCCCTCTTCTCCCTTCTCTTCTCTTCCCCCTATAAATACCCCTTGCACTTTGGGTTGTAAGAAGTTAGTTTTTTTTAGTTCAGTTTTTAGTTAGTTTCTAGTTCAATTTTAATTCAGTTTTTTAGTGTAATTTTTATTTCATTCACTTAGTGAAATTTTCTCTTCTTTTCCTATTTTTTTGGCTTAAGTTCTTAGTTTTGATTTCAAGTTCTTAATTTTGATTTCATAAGTCTAGTTTAATGGTTGTAATAGTTTTAGTTTAAAGCTTCCTAGTCTAAGTTCTTATGTTGATGACAAGACATGGAGATTTAGAAGAGGAAGCCGTGGTGAGTTTATTCAAGTATTCAAGCACATCAAGGTATCTCATTCTCTAAACCCTTAATCTCATTCTCCCTGTCCTCCATCTCTCTCTATCTTCTTCTTCTTCTCCCTCTATTTCTTTTATTTTTTTTATATGGTTGTGGTATGTGGATGCACTTTTATTCTCTTGTTTCTTTTTATGTGATTATGAAGTGTGGTTGCGTTTTTGTTATTCCTTTCAATTCGTTTTAGTTTGATAGGTTAGATGCTCATGTGTTAGGCCGCCAATTTAATCCTTTAATTTTGTTAGATGCTTATGAGTTAGGATGCATTAATTTTCATTAGTTTAATTAGTTTAATTCAACACTTTAATTTGGTTCACTTTGCATTACTTTTAAGTTAATTAAATAGAGTGGCGTATATCTCCTCGTGTTCGACCCGTAGCTACGATTAACCCGTACGCTTGCGATATTATTTTAACTCAAACAAATTTTTGGCACCGTTGCGGGGAGATTATTGTCCACTTTATTTTTTTGATTTTTTAGTAGTTCGAAGTGTTTTAGTTTATTCTCTTTTTTTTTTTTTTTCGAAAAAAAAAAAAAAAAGTTTTTGAAAACCTCTTCTTGTTTCTCTTCTGTTTCAAATAGTGTGCGCTCAATCCAAAGTCCTTCATATGCCCAAACCCAGCCAATCTTGGTGCCCCTTGATTCGTTGGGTGGTTTGGATTGGCATGTGACTTATCTTTGGAGGTGACCACTCTTAATAACAGGAAAGCGACATAGTGAGAGCGTTGAAAACATAAACGTATAGTAGTCCTCCACCCTACATCAGAATCCATTTGGAGTCGCCCGTAGGTGGTTCGTGAAGACTATACGGGTTCCCTTGCTGTCAACCTATATGGCAACCTTACAGCTTTGGAACCATTGTTTTGATTTCTGAGGGATAAATGCACTATCTACCTTGGGCTCCCTCTTGTTTTTAGTTTTTTTTTTTTTTTTTTTCTAGTATTTGATTTTTCTTTAAACTTTTTTTTATGGGAGACCTCAATTTGGGATAGGTGGTTAATTTAAAATAATGGGAGATACACTTCCATATAAGACTTTGGGGGAAAGATGGACCTATGCTAAGGCAACCATGATTTTGGAGAAAATGTTTAAACATGTTAGGGAAACCAAAAGTAGTGAGATAGAGAACAATTTTGCACCACCCCAGTACAATTTTGCTCCCCAACCCAACTATGGGTTTTCAAAAAATTTTGATTGGTCACATCCCCAGACTATCCATGTTATGGAAGGATGCCCTAATCTTTATGGGGGTAGCAATGGTGATGAGAATGTGAGTCGTCAATTTCAATACAATTCTTTTGGCACTTACAGTCACGGGTGGAGTGATCATCCCTATTTCTCGTGGGATCAATGGAATAACCAAGCTGGACCACCCAATTTCCAATATCATGGTCAGTTTGGTCCTCCAATGCCCAACCCTCCATTGAATCTCAATGGGCCACCTCTCCTTGAACCATATCACCAACCCCTTGAGTTTCAAAACATGGGTGAGGAGGCCAGACTGAATGAGCTTGAGAAATACATAGACCTTCTCACAACAAGCCAAAATACCATGGAGAAGCAACTCTCTCAACTAATAACCATGGTGCAAGAGGAGGAAACGGGTACATTACCTAGTCAGCCTGAACCGTCCCATCCCCAGTTTAATGATATTGAAAGTCTACCACCCCAGTTTGAGGTTAATGAGAGTCATTCCCAACAAGCTGCTTTTCATGATGATTTATTTGTTGAGATTGAGTCTCCTCAGGATATTAGTGAAGCGAGATTTGATGAGCTACCTGGGGAAGTCCCACTTTTTCCTGAAATTTTTTATTTTAGTGAGCCTAGTGTTTTTATTGATTTACAATCAGATTTTCATGATAATATAGAAACCCGGGAAATTCGATCTCCCCCTCTCTCTTTGGAAAACTTAGATAATTGTCATTTTGAAGATTCCATTGTCTCACATGTTGATTTGTCCAAACCTCCTAGGTTTGACGATTTTATTGAGGAGGACAATGTTAGTCATAATGCCTTTCAAGCATATTTCCATGATCCTTATTTGGCAAACCAAGTTATGCAAAGAGCGGATAGTTGTATTGCTAGGATTGATTTGAGTAAACCTCCAATTTTTGATGATTATTTAGATGAGGTTATTCATAATCCTTTTTATGCTTATTGTGATCCGTTTTTTGTTGCTTTTTTAAAGAATGATAGGTGTTCTACATTGCAAATGGGAGAAAAGGGAAAGATTTATGGCCTGAGTTTTATTGCCTTCGTTTTTCACTGTCCCATGAGGACAGATTTTTCTATTGGATATTTCTCAGTTGTGCTTAACTTTCGTATTATTTCTCGCTTTACTAAAATTCATGGTCGAGTGTTTTCTGGTTCTAAAGCTATTTTTCCATTTACTGGCCATGGATTGAGATTTCTATTGCTGCTCCTAGCACTTTTTGTAGAGCTCATGACTCTTCATGATCCTCTTTATTGATTATATCTGGTAAACCCCTTTATCTCCTCCCATGTCCTTATTTTTTTTTCTTTTATGCATGCATTGAGGACACTGCATGAATTAAGTGTGGGGGGGATGTTGGGCTTAATTGGTGAATTTTGATTGTGGCAATAGTTTGGTTTTGTGCGTATGTCTCTTTGATTGCAAAACGAGAGAGAGAGGGAATTAGGTGTCCTAGCATGCGAAATAATAAAAAATCCCTTTTTAAGGACGGTTGTTAGTTTGTATCCGGTGAGAGTGATTGAATTGGAAAATATGAGCATTATTTCATTTGATGGTTAGATTTCTCTATGTATTTTATGGACCCTTTGATCTTTTGGCTACTAGTTGAGACCAATTTGTTTCTGACAAGGCAAGACATGAAAGTGAATGAAAGAAAAAAAAAGAAAAAAAAGAAAGGAAGGTGGAATTCCTTGGGACTAGACAGGGCACTATGCCTCATGAAGCAGGGTGACTTGATCGAAATTCCTTGGAAAGAAACTCAAAAAAAAAAAACTCTTGCATCAATGTCTCAATGTCTTATGGATATATGCAAAAAGCAAAGCTACCAAGTATTTGGGTGTCTGGTGTATGCTCTACCATGTCATTCAGAGAACAGTAGTGGAGTAAAAAAAGAGTTTGTTGTTGAGAAAGAAAAAAAAAAGCTTTTGCCTTAATGCCTGAAAAAGAAAGTATGGTCAACAATACTCAATGCCTAAGTCTTTGGTTCCATCGATGCTATGGGGAGGTTTACTTGAAGGTGAGTAGTGTTCAAAAAAAAAATATGAGGAGATCCCTTGAACTTGATGCATGCTTGTTACTTGAATTGATGTGGGGTGATAAAATTCAAGTGTGGGGGAACCTTTGGCTCCTTGATCTTTAGTTGAACACTTTTTTGGATTATGTGCACTGTCCTACTTATGCTATGATTAAAGTTTGCAGCATTCATTTACAATTGAATTTTGGGTGTATATTCACTGCAAACACCCACGAGACACAACTCGTCCACTAGGGGTAACCTAGGGGTTCAAAGGCTTGTTGCACATGCTAAGTGCAACCGTGATTCCTACGAAAGTGAGTTAGGATTTTCTGCATTCTAGGTTAGTTTTGTTTTTGCTTTACTTGAGGACAAGTAACGTTCAAGTGTGGAGGAATCTGATGAGAACATTTATGTATGAAATCTTAGGGCATAAAGCATACATTTTACCATATTGGACAAAGTTACTCGGTGCTTTCTTGTGCTTTTCAGGTTTTAGGTGAATTCTTGTGAAAATGGAGGAGATGATGCTAAGGAAATGTTTTTAAGTTGTTTAAATGTGTTAATGGCTTGGATGCGTAGCCCATCGAGTCAGCTTCGCAACGGTTTAAACGGCACATGATTCCGAGTTGAAACGAAGAAGTTACGGCCGTTTCCGTAACGAAGCACGAAAATGGTCTATAGGGGTTTATTTGTAATTATTGACAGTCGGCTGGGGACAAAGTGAAGCGAAAGTTCAGGTTGCAGGGGCCTTAACAAATTATTAGAAGTTATATTTCTTGTACCCGAAAGATTCCATTTGGAGGGCTGTGGACAGTCCAATTTCAACTTGAGATATCTTGGGCTCCCGAACTCCAAATTGGACTAAATTTGGGTCTATTTTGGGTGATTTTTCGCAAGGAACACAATGGTGAGGCCTATATAAGCACCCCATGCTCCACGTTTCTTGAAGGATAGAATGGGTATTTTATTTATTCTTGAAGGAATCCTAGTCATCACCCTTACTCTCTCCCTCCTCCAACTTCTCAAGGGCACTTCTAGAATTCTACTTGGGATAGACTTATTTTGAAAGATATTCTCTCACCTATGGAAAGTTGAAAAATCAAAGATGCTTTGATTTTATTGCTTGGAGAAGATATCTACAAAGAAAATGAAGCACTTGTTAGAATTGGAAGTTTACTTTTCAGAAATAGAAGTCTATGTAAACAATCTTCTCTTCTTCTTCTTTCTATTTTTTTTCTTTTTTCTTAGGATTCAAGGCATTGTAAAAGAGGAAGGAGAAGAGAATATTCTCTTTTCTTAGGAAATATTTCTCCTACATTTCCCTCTTCTCCCTTCTTTTCTCTTCCCCCTATAAATACCCCTTGCCCTTTGGGTTGTAAGAAGTTAGTTTTTTTTAGTTCAGTTTTTAGTTAGTTTCTAGTTCAATTTTAATTCAGTTTTTTAGTGTAATTTTTATTTCATTCACTTAGTGAAATTTTCTCTTCTTTTCCTATTTTTTTGGCTTAAGTTCTTAGTTTTGATTTCAAGTTCTTAATTTTGATTTCATAAGTCTAGTTTAATGGTTGTAATAGTTTTAGTTTAAAGCTTCCTAGTCTAAGTTCCTATGTTGATGACAAGACATGGAGATTTAGAAGAGGAAGCCGTGGTGAGTTTATTCAAGTATTCAAGCACATCAAGGTATCTCATTCTCTAAACCCTTAATCTCATTCTCCCTGTCCTCCATCTCTCTCTATCTTCTTCTTCTTCTCCCTCTATTTCTTTTATTTTTTTTATATGGTTGTGGTATGTGGATGCACTTTTATTCTCTTGTTTCTTTTTATGTGATTATGAAGTGTGGTTGCGTTTTTGTTATTCCTTTCAATTCGCTTTAGTTTGATAGGTTAGATGCTCATGTGTTAGGACGCCAATTTAATCCTTGAATTTTGTTAGATGCTTATGAGTTAGGATGCATTAATTTTCATTAGTTTAATTAGTTTAATTTAACACTTTAATTTGGTTCACTTTGCATTACTTTTAAGTTAATTAAATAGAGTGGCGTATATCTCCTCGTGTTCGATCCGTAGCTACGATTGACCCGTACGCTTGCGGTATTATTTTAACTCAAACAACCTTACACGGGTTGAGGTCGAGAGAGATGCCCTGATGGCATCCCAGAGCGGAGAGGGGGAAGGCTTGGATGTTGACGATTACTCCCCTGAGTCGTGACCCCTCCTCTTCTTTTTTTTTGTTTTGTTCCTTCTCTTCTTCTCTCTTTTTTTTTTTTTGGAAATATTGTTACAACTATGTACATTTACTCTCCTTCCTTTTTTTGTTTATATATTTTTTGTATGGATACTGGTGCAATTTTTATGTACACTTTTCTTCTCTTTTTTTTTGTACAAATAAACAAATTGTTTATGAATTCATTGGATATTTTATTCTTTGGAATGTACACAAGACTCCATCCCTTTCTTTAGAAGCACAAGTTCCATTGATAAATGATTTCATTACATGAGAAAGGACAGAGAATTTGAGAAAGGACAGACAAACAAGTAAAGATAGGAACATCAGATTGATATCACTTATTTACAACATTTTTTGGATAATAGAATCACCACTTCTTGTGTCAACATCTCTGGAGTTCTGAAATTCTCCAACTTAGGTTGTTCCTGCCTCGGAGATACTAAGGAAGGGATATAAAAACTGGTGTGAGTTAGACCCATGAATCTCGCATAATTGTACCTTGATGTTTCTGGTTTTTCTATCTCGGCCTTCATCCAAGGGTAGTTCCATTGGATTTCTTGGACATCTCTCTCCTCCAAATATTTCTTCCAGTCTTGGACCTTATGGAATTCTGACTTTTCCCTTTTTATTTGATAATGCATAGGTCGGAGGTGAGGACACGGAATTGGTGTTACCAATTTTAGTTTTTCCATCAACCACATTTGGAACACTGTCGGAGATCCATGAAGGAAATCTGTTCCGTATTTCTGAGACTGACTCATGGTATCAAACCCTTTAAATGTCTCTGCCAAAATGGTAGGAGCGATGTCACATCCTTCTTCAATCTGCTTAACCACTTCTGCAATCATTGGAAACATGCCTTTTTCCGGAGATGCTAACAAGTACCTCCCAATCATACAGAATAAGTACGCCCACTTTCTACGTCTGATCTATCTTTCTTCTTCAAATCTATTTTTGTTGAAGATCTTCACAACTTTCAACACATCCACCTTGTTATAGTTGAGAACTTGCTTTAACTCCTTCTTATTCATGGCAAAGAAATCTTCCAAATTTTTGAAAAGCTGTTCTTTCTTCATAGTTGGGAGGAACAACTTTCCTCGAGGGGGTGACATCATGCAAGCTCAGAATTCTTCAATGGTCGGAGCCAGCCAGACTTTTTCGAAGCAAAATGCATGCAATTGGGGGTTCCAACACTTTGACACTTCCCTTAGCAAGTCATGATGGAACTTAAAGCAACCAATTCTTCCCAATACTGTCAGATGGTGATCCTCTAGAAGTGTAGGCTCATCCACATTCATCTGGAGAGTCCACTGGCGCAACTGTTCGTCGAGTCCTTCTTTCTTTGGTCCCCTCATACTACCTGCATCAAGGATTGGGTTAGCATTTTGAGACATAGAATGAATAAATCGTTCGTTAATAATCAGCTCTAGATGACTCTACTCCTAAGCTAGGTTAAGGAATAGAAGGCCAAATGACGAGATTTACCCATATGTGCAAGGGACACCGGCTGGCAGATTTTATGGGAGGAAACCAACATAATGCCCTCTCTTTTTTTTTTATGAGACCGTACCCGAATACATCGGGTTGCCTACGTATCCTTTGAGAGGAATCAGGTCGAACGTAGTTCAAATCCTTATATATCTCAAATGAAATACTTCTCTACCTAGTCCATGTTGACCAATCCTAGAAGATCTTCTCCATCAATATCAGAGAGTTAGACCGCCTGTCCTGGCAATATGGTCTTGACTTTGTAGGGTCCACTCCAATTGGGTCAGAACTTTCCTCTTGGGTCGTGAATTGGAGCTCGCTGCTCTCTAAGGACCAAATCTCGATTGAGTTCTTCATATCTGGCCCTTACCCATTCCCCTTCTGGCAATTGACTATCAAGTAAGACTCGAAGAGAAGGGATTTGAATTTCTACTGGCAATACAACTTCCGTCCCGTATACCAGAGAATACGGAGTAGCTCCAGTAGAGGTTTGGATAGACGTCCGATATGCCCATAAGGCCAGCGGAAGCTTCTCTGCCCAGTCATTGTGTGTATCTACCATCTTTTGCAATATGACCTTCATATTTTTATTGGCTGCTTCCACCGCTCCATTAGTCTGTGGCCGATAAGTAGTAGACTTATGCCTCTTAATGCCAAATCGGTTACAGAGTTCTTCCACTTTTCCCCTGAAATGCAAGCCTTGATCTGAAATCAACTATTGCAGCACACCGTATCTGCAGATGAGATTCTCTTTTATGAATTTTGCCACCTTGGCGAAAGTTAAAACTGCATAAGATTGAGCCTCCACCCATTTTATGAAATAGTCGGTGGCGACTAACACGAATTGGTGTCCATTTGAAGCTTTTGGAGTTATTTTTCTTACTACATCAATTCCCTAGGTAGAAAATGGTCAAGGGGCATTTAATGAGTGCAATTCTGTCGGAGGAATATGAATGATGTTGGTAAATATCTGGCATTTATGACATCTCCTTACGAAGGCAACACACTCAGCTTCCATAGTGACCCAATAGTATCCCATCCTAAGAATTTTCTTGGCCAACATCCTTGCATTCATGTGTGGTCCACATATTCCTTGATGGATTTCTTCCATAATGATTTGAGCCTGATCCTCATCTACACATAATAGTTGGATACCATCATAAGTCTTCTTATACAACAAATTTCCTTGGAGGATGAATTGAGTAGCATATTTTCGCAAATGCCTCTTCTCTTTTTCTGAAAACTCTTCAGGGTATCTCCTTTCCTTGATGTAGTCGACCACTAGAGCATACCAAGGCCTTCCATCCTCGGTGAGTGCATTGACTAGTGTTCCATATGCTGGGCGGGTCCTTCTTTCTATTAGGAAGGGCTAGATCTTGTCCCAAGTATCACATTCTACCATGGATGCCAAAGTGGCTAAAGCATCGGCAAACCGATTGCTATCTCTAGGTAGATACTCAAAAGAAACTTCTTTGAAGCATTGAGTTAGTTATTCCAGATAAACTTGGTAGGGCTTCAGCTTCTCGTCCTTAGTCTTCCACTTTCCTTGTGTTTGACAGATCACAACGGAGGAATCTCCGTAAACTTTAATTTTGTCAACCCCTACAGACAAAGCCATTTCTAACCCAATAGCACAAGCTTCATACTCTGCTATGTTATTGGTACAACTAAATTCTAATCTAAAGGCCATCAGCAAGTAAAAATCCTCTGGGGTTATCAATAATATCCGTGCGCCAAATCCTTTTTTATTGGCAGCTCCATCAAAGTACAATTGCCACTCTCTAGTCGGTTTGGCTTCTATGGAGTGCAAATCTTCATCTGGGAAGAGGTCCTCTGTTGCTCAGGAATCATCCTCTGAGGAAAATGCTGCTAGATGGTCGGAGATTGCCCGTCCTTTCACAGACTTTTAACTGACATAAGTTATATCGAATTCTGATAATAACAACAATCACCTAGCCATTCTCCCTGTCAATGCTAGTTTCTCGAAGAGGTACTTAATTGGATCCATTCGAGAGATCAACCTGACGGGATGTGACACCATGTAGTACCTCAGACGCTTAGTTACCCAAACCAGAGATGTGCATGTCTTCTCTACTGGAGCAAATTGAGTTTCATACTCGAGGAATTACCTGCTTACATAGTGGATTGCTTGCTCTTCTTCATCCGCCTTGCCAACTTGGGCCATCATTGATCCGACCGCTATTTCTCCTACTGACAAATATAGGAGCAAAGGTTCACCGAACACTGGAGGGACAAGTATAGGAGGAGAAAGTAGATACTCTTTGATTTTCATAAAGGCATCTTGGCATTTCTCATTCCATTCTTTCGGCTCTTTCTTCCTTAGGAGTTTGAAAATAGGTTCACAAGTGGATGTCAACCAGGATATGAATCTGTTGATGTACTAGATGCGGCCCAAAAACCCTCGCACCTCTTTTTCTGTCTGGGGTGGTGGCATTTCGATGATGGCTTTTATTTTGTCAGGGTCCACTTCTATCCCTCTTTCGCTGACAAGAAACCCCAGTAATTTTCCTGCTTTGGCCCCAAACACACACTTCTGAGGGTTTAGCCTTAGCTTGTATTCTTTGATTCTTTCAAAAAACTTTCTGAGGGCTACAAATTGGCCTTGTCGATTAACAGATTTGACTATCATATCATCAACATATACCTCTACTTCTTTGTGTATCATGTCGTGTAGGATAGCCGTGGCCGCTCTTTGATATGTTGCCCCAGCATTTTTCAACCCAAAAGGCATTACTTTGTAACAAAATGTGCCCCAGGGTGTGGTGAAGGCAGTTTTCTCTCTGTCCTTCGGGCACATACTAATTTGGTTATATCCTGAGAAACCATCCATGAAGAACAGTAGAGCATGGCCTGCAGTGTTGTCTACCAAAATGTCAATGTGGGGTAACGAAAAATCATCCTTCGGGCTGACCCTGTTTAGGTCACGAAAATCCACACACATTCTGACCTTCCCGTCTTTCTTAGGGACTGGGACAATATTGGATAACCATTGAGGGTACTGGGTTACTTGGAGAAATCCTACATTCCATTGTTTGATGACCTCTTCCCTGATCTTCTCACTCCATTTTGACCGCATCCTTCTTAACTTCTGCTTGACTGGGCAAGCCTCCGGATATGTTGGTAGTTCATGTTGCACAATCTTTGGATCGATGTCAGGCATATCCTTGTAGGACCAGGCGAAGACTTCCTCAAATTCCTTGAGGAGAGAGATCATTTGGGATGTTTCGTCATTGTTGAGAGAAGCACCAATTTTGATCATTCGAGGGCATTGATCAGTCCCTATATTAACAGGGTGGGTGTCCTCTCGGACGGGTTGGGCTCTTCTTTGCTCCAATTGTTCTAACAGATTACGATGTTCTAGGACATTATCATCATCAGAAGAATAGAAAGAAGAAGAAGAAACATACTTAAAATCAACAATTTCATTCATGATAAGGGGAAGAGTACAGACAGACCCAATGGACTGGACATTTCCACAGGACTCAGATACAGACTCAGAGGCAGACTTAGATAGGATTATGCTAGAGCAGGTTACAACTTTAGACTCAACAATATGGAAATCTTCCATCATTCTTGCCCAATTCGCTATGGATCCTTGGAGAGGTTGTATAAGAAGATGTGGTGCCGATCTTTCTTCCTCTTCTTCAATGATCACCGTCACTTCGAATAGCTTGCCGATCCCTTGATCCCTTGTGACTTCCTTCTTGCTGGCTTGATCCAATTTCATGGCTATCCAGTCCACATCATCTCCGAAGAATATTTTGAGCCCTGGCAGACGTTTGCCCTGTTCTTGATCGAACCATGGTTCTTGATTTTCACAGTAAGGGAAGTCTTCTCCCTCTTTCACGAAGTACCCATTTAGAGTCTTGAAGTATGGCACACCATTTGCCGCACTATTCTTCTGTCCTGCGGCTTTCTTCCTTGGGTCCTTCAGGTTAAACCCTAATCCACATCGGTTGGCATTGTTTGGTATCTCTGGGAATGTTGGTATCCCCTGTTGGTTCTTTCCCAATCCCAGTCCAGAAAAATATTTCATCTTTTTCATGATCTTTACAGAGGCCTCGCTCCACATCGTCGGGAATTTCTCTAGACTCTGATGTTCTGTTGTAGAGGTAGTACAAATGTGGCCGATTTCAAACCCACCCAGCTGCACCTCCTGCGAGGATGAACCACCTACTTCAATGTTAGCTAAAGTGTGCACCATTTCTAGGTCTCCAAAGATGGTAATTACTTTCTGGTCATATATGAACTTCAGCTTTTGATGAAGACTTGATGCTAGGGCTCCTATTGAATGCAGCCATGGTCTTCCAAGCAACATATTGAAGGATGTTTGAATGTCGATGACTTAGAAGTCTATGGTAAAGCAGGTTGGTCCAATCTTGGCACTAATGGTAAGAATCCCAATTACCTCCCTCCTGAAATTATCGTATGCCCTGATGGTCTGACTCGATGACTTCATCTTGTCTAGAGATAAATCCATGCATCTGGCTGCTTTGAGGGGCATTACATTAAGGGTGGACCCATTGTCTATCAGAACCTGGGGGACCTGATTCTTGTTACATTCCACTGTAATGTAGAGTGCCTGGTTGTGATTCTTTCCTCCCGGGCCTCTTCTGAGAAAAAGAGTGATTGAATGGCATAAGTGGCCCCTACTATGTGAGATAATTCCTCAGGCCCCATTTCTATGGGCACTTGAAACTTGGTAAGAGCTTTCAAAATAGCTTCTCGGTGGGTTGGTGACGCCATTAATAATCCCCAGATTGAGATGTTAGCTTGGGCCTTCTTCAATTGGTCTAGTACTCGGTTTTTTAGCTCAACAACTGTCGTTGATTGGCTAGATCGATATTTTTCCACTGTCAACTCCTTATTCTTGAAGTTTCGGCCACTCCTGGTTTCCATAACCTCTGACTCTCTTGATGACCAACTAGACTGGGCAAAAGTCTCCATCTTCTTCGTCACTATCAGTGATGATAAGAGGACCCTTGGGACAAATTCGGATTTTACCTCCTTCATTAGAGAAGGCCACAATAGACTTCCGGGCCTGATTTAGGATTCCTGATAAGGTTTCTTGCTTTTCAGCAACCTGTTGGGTTGTATGAGATTCTTCTGGTATCAATTGGCTAATGGCATGAAAGGCTTCCGAAGCCGCTTGGTACATCTTTCTTGCTTCCGCCAATGACTTGTAGAAGTTGTGATCCTTCCTTTCCCCTTGAGAACCTGAGCTTTTGGAATTCTCTTCAGGGCTTGAGATGACTGGGTGGATGTTCCCTATTAGGTCATTAATTGTACCTTCCTTATTGACATGACACATATGGAAATCATCATGCGCTCTTGCCCACGCACTGTATTCTCTGTTGCCCTGATTTGGGGACAAAGGAGGAGTCCCACATAGGTCTTGTGCCAGAGCTAAAGTTAGCTTTAAAGAGTTCTCCAAATGATGGATTGCTTGAGGGAGTAACTACTGCTCTTTAACGGGTTCTAGATGTTAAAGCTCTTCTTGGTACTTATCATCCAAGACCACCATTCTCATAAGCATTTCATGGATCTTATCTACATCCCGATAGATCTTGTTTACCTAGAATGATAAAGCCCATGGTGCGGGTCCGCAGATGTTTTCATACTTTTCCAGATGCATCCTTGGTTGCCAAGGCTCCTCATCCTCTGTTTCTTCTTCCCCTTCGGACTCTTCATCATTGGATTCTTCTGATGCAGATTCTTGCTCACTTTCATCTTCTTCAGATGATTATTCTTCTTTTAACTGCTCTTCCCTTTCATCATCGTTGTCCATAGGAAAGATGCCTCTGGTGGGGTCACTCTGAAATTCCCCAAGACTGATATCACTGATTTATGCGTCCCATGTCTCACTTCTTTGAGGTGGGTCCGGATAGGAGAATGAATCAGAATACAGGGCCAGATCTTCAGGAGGGGTTCCAAACAGGTCCCGAGCCAAAGCATTGGCTAACCAAGTCATGTTTTTCAACTCATGGAGGGTCTGAGCAAGTACATCGCTCTGATTTGGCATCACCAAGCTCTCACAACATGCAGTGAAGTTACTACACACCAGATCTGGAAATAGAGAAGTAGCCTTATACAGGATCTCTTGAGTATTGGTGGAAACATCGAGTATATCTACGACCTGGTAGAAGGTACTCATGCTCCAAAGTTTGAAATCTTCTCTGGACACCGTCCAATTGCCTCTGGGGACCTCTGGAGTTGATATCTCCTCATCATCTTTGCTTTCATCCTCATCTAATGATATGGGTTGAATAAGGCTGGTAGGATCATTATTATCATCGCTTCCGATGTTATTTACCCAATCCATCGCTTCTACTCCTTCGTCCTCCCTCGTTGGACTTTGCTCGGCATACTCTATCCATCCTTCGTGGATTTCGTGGTCATCCACCTCATCTGAGCTATCGTCAGTATTCCCCCCTATATGGATAAGAGAGACTTCTTCTGTCAGAGCTTGACCAATAGCTAGTGCTGAGACTGCTTTAAGGGGCTAAGGTGTGACTTTGGTGATTTCATTCCCTTCTTCTTCTTCAGGAACCAGGTGACATATTTTGGATGAAGAGAAACCATACTTGCACAATGGTGTCATTGTCTCGAGACCTTCAAATCCATACTCCAAGAAATCTAACTTTTGAAGCAGGTTGATGGATGTTATACCTCTGCCTTGATCATATGGTTGCCCGCCTGTTTGGATATTCCCGTCACAATTGGTTCAGGCGCAGTAAATGCAAACCTGCATCCTTTCTGCCCGTGCTTATCGTGACTGCTTATCTCTTCCTAAATACCACGGGATGGGCTGGATCAATGTAGTGGGATCTTGGAATGGTGTCTCTTCCTCCAACACGTTTACTGACCCTGTAGATGACTCTGGAGAATAGATTCTCTTCACCGGTGGTTGCGAGATTTTCCATGCAGGTATCTGGTACTCTACCCAGGTGGCACCTTCTGACTTTGGATGATAGAAAGGGGAATTGGGCCGATCCACTTCCTGAGACATCTCTTGTTGAATCTGTGGTTCTTTTTCCTCCTTAAGTCTCTTGGTCAACATTACTATTCAGACGTGTGCCTTCATTAGTTTCCTCTTCCCGACTGGATGAATCAAAGTGGTAGGATCTGCTTGTTTGGCATCCTCTTGAAGCATGCTTACTCCATGGTTAGGCAAAGGATTTGTGGTGACATTTGGTGGCTGCTTCTTCTAAAGTTCAATTTTGCCCTCGTCAATCAAGTCCTGGATCGCATGCTTAAGAGATAGGCATCTATCCGTGTGATGGCCTTGTTGGTCGTGGTAATGACAGTATAGGTTGGGCTTATACCAGGTAGGTGGATTGTTCAAATCCACAAGCCTAGGAGGAACTAAATTGATCATTCCCTGCTTCTTGAGCTTAGTGAATAACAACAAGGGTGTCATTCCTTCAAAGTTAAAATTCCTCCTGGATGTTTCAGATTCATTTTGGATCACAAGAGGGGTGGATCCTGTGGCTACCACCTGAACTTCTGCCGCCTGGCTGCTTGTCCCTGCAGTATTTCCTCCTTTGGCTCTTGGGTTTTTCCTCGTCGAATAGCTTCCTGATGCTTCACGGGTCATACCCTGATTCTGCCTTTCTTTAAAGATCTTATCTTCGATCTTCTTCCCAATCGTCATAAGAGCATCAAATGTCTTGATATGTTGGTAGTATATCTTCTCACGGTACTCCCCATATAGATTTTCTAATAATATCTAGGTCTGCTCCTCCTCAATAGGGAGGTTCCACATTTTTGCGGCCTTCTCCCTGAACCGCATGATGTAGTTTGAGAAATCTTCACTTGGTTCTTGCCTCAAGGTTTCCAATTCTCTTCAAGTAATATCCATCTCAGTGTTGTATAAATATTGCTTAGTGAAGGCTTTAACCACAGAGGCCCATGACTGGGTTTGAGTGTGATCAAGCTGGGTTAACCACCTCAAAGCAGATCCGGCTAAAGAATACAAGAACGCCTATCCCATTTGGTTTTCAGAAAGTCCCCATGATCTAGCAATGGTGGCAAAAATCTTGAGATGAGCCCTAGGATCTGCCGATCCGTCGAACTTATCCAATTTCCATTTGAAATCTTCGGGGATTTTCCTTTCGAGAAAGAACACCAAGTCTTCTTCATCTTTTTCTTTGACTTTGCCCTTGACAACCACTTCCAACTCGGCTACTTTTTCTCCCATTTTCTTCTCCCTTTCAGTCTCAGGAGGGTCCATAGGGTGGTTATCTTTCCCTTCTTCTACTGGTATGATGATTGGAGTCTTGAGGGTTGCAAGGTTAGTTTTTCGGACTTCCTACTCTGTTAGTCCAGCTATGGATCCACCCTTAGATAGTTCATTGACCGACTGAACTAGTTATGCCATGAGTTACCGCATGTCGGCCATGTCTACTTGCAGCCTATCCACTCGATCTTCGACGTGACTTTTAGATAAGTGATCCTCCGGAGGATTCATGTTACTCACAAGTGATATCTCAGAAGATGAACTAGAAGAATGAGAAGGAATCAGGGATCTTGAGAAGAATGGTGGGCTGGCTCGAGTCAGCCTTCCACCGCGTCGGATCCAGATGGGCAAGGACGGAATTGTGCTTCTACGAAAAAGAGAAGAATAGTCTAGTTTAGGTCCTAAGAAGGAATAAATCTTATTCAACAATCCCCTTTTTTTTTTCTTATTTTAATTCCCCTTTTTTTTTGTTATTATTTTTTTGTATTTCATCATATTTTTTTTTATTTTTATGACATTTTTTTTTATTTGTTTGGCTCAAGTAATTGAAACCATCTTTAGAGTTCCGGTTGGGCTTCTCTGAATGCGGGCTTCAAATGCCGTCATTGCCCAAGCATGTTTGAACACAATAAAGAAAACAAACAAAAGAAAGATCCTAGTTACCGGGTTATTGACGATTATGTCTGGAGTCAAAATGAGATGCCCTTATTTTGAGGGACATGTAAGGTTCCATCATATGGAAGTGAGCTTCCATTCTTCTTCGAGGGACCATCACGGGACTATGGAATTCCTTACCTTCGGTGGCATCTCATGTCAAAGCCAGGTTAATCGTCAAATGACCCTAAAACTTGGTCTCTCTCTTACAGCTAACAAAGGTTAGTTTGTGTCGTACCCTAGTCATACATGGTCTATTTTCCTACATGATGCATGTAATGGGTAGGCTTTCATAAGACAGAACCAGGCCACCCTTAACAGAACCGATATACCTATCGCTCATGGTCGCGAATTGTAGGCACGTGGTTCTTTTGATATACCTGGAGAATAGGTCACACAAACTCAAAGTAATCGAGCTAGTGCCTTTTTTGAGTGGCAAAGCACTCCACAGCACTCTAGTGAATACCCTCGCTGGTGATTCTAAACTTGTATAGTAAATATCAAGGGTTGTAGCTTCGCCGCGAATTACCCATGACTACTCATGGGGTCCAACGACTAACTATGGGGGTAAGAGGGGTTCCCATGTAATGTATGTGTGCAAGAAAGTGGTATAGGAAGCGGCTATCATCCGATCTCAGAGTACTTAGTATGACGTGCCTCACCTCCCCGAGGGTAAAGGCACGACAGGGAGTACCCTCGCCGTTTGATTTCACTTCGAGCACTATGCATGATGTGGTTAGTACACACAGGGGTGAACCAAACAAACATATTATGGTATTTATTTTCGTATTTTGTTTTGAACATTTTTTCTTTTTTTTTTATTTTTTTTTTATTTTACATAAAAGTTTAGAGAGAACATTGTGTCATTTATTGATAGCACCTATTTAGAGAATTTGACCTCGAGTGGACATTTGTCAACCTACCTCTCCAGCGAAGTCGCCACTGTAAGTACCGTGGTCCTCCGGACGAGGGTTCCTCAGCCCTTATATATGGTGACATGAGTTTGAAATATAAATATATATATGGATATGGATAATATTGTCAATGTATTGTATTAATAAATAGGGGATTGGGATCATGCATTAAACTATGCTAATATAATGTGAAGTCGCCACCTAGGGTTAGGGCCTAGGACCCATTAAGTGTAGCCCTATCCGTTGTGAACGGGATCGGGCTACTTAACTCCATTTGATCTGACCAGAGGTTTGGGTAAGGGGTCAGGTTACGAGTGTGGGAAGGTGTTAGGCACCCACCACGCCCGGCCGAAGCCGGTCTCTCTGTATTAGATGCTACATAAGGACGAATGTTCTCTCTCTTTTATTACAGGGATGGGGGATATTATGAACTGCATTCAGATGCTATGAATCGAACTAAAAACATAATAAACTACATTACATATATGAAAAATACAGACTAAAACGATGGAATACAAAAGGACTACATCGTATCAACAAGAATACAGTTATTATACCTGTGAATATAGTTATTATACCTGTATGGTTGTATTCCCCTGGCTCAAGGGAGATAGATGAATGAACTGACGTCGATTCCTTTCTGGGCAGAGTAACGGCTCTTTCAAGTGATTTGGAGAGGAGTAAACAGACAGAATAATGTCTGTAATAAAAGGGTTTTGATTGTTAGCCGCACACTGACGGGATAACAATGCCTAAGAGCAAAAGCTCTCTATACTCAAAGGGATAATCGAAGGATATATCCGCAACCAAGAAAACTGCACTCACTCACACTTTTATGAGAGAAGGAGGAGAAATGAGGGTGAAAAGGGAGAAAAAGAGGGTAGGAATTACGTGGGGAGGGTCTCTCCACCCCAAAAATTCCTTGGAAAATGTGTGAGAGAACCCTCTTATTTATAGGGAGGGACCCCCTCTCTCTCCTGGCCAGATAAGTCCTCCACGGCGCCGTGGACAAAGATGGTAGGAATTACGTGGGGAGGGTCTCTCCACCCCAAAAATTTCTTGAAAAATGTGGGAGAGGACCCTCCTATTTATAGGGAGGGACCCCCTCTCTCTCCTGGCCAAATACGTCCTCCCGACGCCGACGCCGTGAGTGACGTCAGCAAGCTGATGTCACACCCCCTCATGGCACCATGAAAATCCGGTACACATCCCCACGGTGCCGTGGGAAGGCACCCACGGCGCCGTGGGGGCATAGTGCCATTTTTCCTTATTTTTTGGCCTAAAATGGGCCATTTTGTGTTCAGCATGGTTCTTGGTCTTATGGGTCAAGTATCTTGGGTCTAGAAAGAGGGAGAGTACGTCGTCCATCATCCATGTCCCGCTGTCATCATCGCCAATTAGGGGGTGATAAAAATCAGTGCCTACAGAGACCCTTTTGTAATCTTCCATTGGCCATTACCGAAATCAACATAATACCCTTCACCGTCCAACTTGCTTGTTGAGATGAGATTCTTCTTGAGTTCAAGAATGTGTTGTGTCTCTTGCAATCTCAAGTGGCCACCATTAGATAATTTTAATAAGATTGTTCTTTTACCTACAATCTTACACTCTTGTCCGTTTCCCACAATTGCATGTCCATAACCTTCAGGAACATAATCATGAAAATAATGTTTATGGAAAGTACAATGAGATGAAGTAGCATAATCTATTAACCAAACTTCAGATTTAACATCTACTGATACACACAAACACACATCACCATATACCTAATCAGTGGTAGACACCATGTTTGCTTCTTCATCAGTCACTTGCTTACCCTTTTCATCTTTGTTCTTCTCACCTCAACAGTCTTTCTTTATGTGTCTCATCTTCCCGCAATTCTAACATTTGCCTTTGATTTTTTCATCAGATTTTTCCTGCCTCTTCCTTTCGATTGTGATCTGCCTTTAGATTATGACTTTTTGCCATTGGAACCACTTCCTCTTTCTTTTGTATGCCCTTTGTTTCAACCGATAATATTGTCACACCCCTATTCTGAGCTTATGCCACTAGCATAGTCAAGAGGGTGATTGGGATGCACACGTCACCCCAAAACCTACCACGATCAACGACACAGTGTTCTGGTACATGATAATCACCCAAGGCCCACCCAATAATTCCATTGAGCAAAAAGGGAAAACAATTCCAATATTTGTCAGAGTCATAATAAGTGAAAGCATTGATTACATAAGCAGTTACAATATGTTCAGCCATCTAAGTGGTAATATAGTAGTAGTACTGACGTCAGCTGACCATGACATAACTACTCAAAACTATAATAAATTAATACAAAAAAGGTCTAGAACAGGCACAATGCCCTAAAAGAATCAAAAGTTAGGGAAGTATCCCTGAAAGTGTCAGTGCCCATAAGCACAGTCATCACAGGGGCAACCGTTGTCGTGTTCTTCTGACACGTACCCAGGTTCCTCTGTCCTGATACAATCATATTCTGTCAGCTGTACATCCATGCCGACTAAGTAACCGCCGCCTGCATCAAAATCTAAAAAGTTGTGTACACAGGGGGTTAACTCCACTGAGCAAGTGAGGGGAAAGGGAAGTGCATATACAATCACACACAGTCCATAATGCATGAAATGTTAAATTCATACTTTCCACCTAGCAAGCAATCTAAGTCATGGCATATGCTACTGTCATAACTTGGGAGACACTGAGGATTACTTATTCTATCACCCTAGTGAAACCTCAATTATCACATGGGACCTGCACCGATAGAAGCCATCATGACCACCCAGTGGCAGACCCCAGATAGCCATCACTACCCCTGTCCTGGCCTCTCCCACTTCCACAGACCACAGATGCTCAGACTATCCAACACCTAAACCCCTGTTGGCAAGGGTCGTAGCATAGGGAACAAACATCCTAACCGCAGTTACACTATATACAAGTCCTATCGTCCCGAGAGGTATTCCGAGTGCATTGACGTCCCATTTCATCTAGTACCCGGGTACCAGCACGGCACGACACATACAAACTAGGATGACAATCAAGAAATTATTATATTCATAAAAGTAACAGGGTTCTAGTACCAGCGTAACCGGCACTGTAACCCAATGTCACAACATAAAACATCATGCTCACATTTCATCAACTTATAATCTCAGGTTTCATATGCAAGATGCAACATGGCAAGGATAAATATAAACATGAAAATCAACATATAAATCTAGTTAATGCATTCCTATATATATATCAATCCCAAACATCACCCCAAAGCCCACTCACCGATTGCTTGTTTGTCCACCAGGGTTTTTGGAAAGGTTTGCTCTATGTCACGCACTTTCGTGTAGATTCCAAGGTCTGAGAATGTATGGAAATGGTTTTAGAAGTGTATAGGTGGATCCCATAAAAGATCCCAACAAATGAAGGTGACTTGGGCCAAGACAGCAGGAACGGAGCCAGATAGGTGAATCTGATCGTGGATCCGCCCTGTTCGGAAAATATATGGAACGGATTCACGGACGGATGCGGAACGTGAGTCCGCTCGTAGATCCATCCCAACCCTAAGACACGCCCGAGAATAACTTAAGGGTTCTGGGTTTCGAGCAGATTCATCTTAGGTGGGTCTGCTCGTAACTCCGCACAAGAGGGAAACCGTAATAGGCTAAACGGACTAACAAACAGATACATGATAGTGAGTCTGATCATTCGTCCGCTGCCCTTCCTTTAAACAGCTACAAAGAGCATCACTTCGAGCCCTTCATTCAAGGATCCATTAGGGTCTTGGGGTAGAGAAGATGAGCTCAGACCTTCGTTGGAGGTCCAATACACGAAGTCCAACAAAAATCACATAGGGTTTGATGGATTTGGATCTATCTCCAGGGTTCCTTCCAAACCTAAGCTAGGTTTTGAATGCTTGAACAACATAAGGTCCTTCAAAGGCCATAAATGCATTAAAGAGAGGAATAGAGGCTTCAAAGGGAGAAATTTATGAGGTTCCATGGATTCTCAAGAGAATCCCCAAGCTTGGAATCGATCACAAAGAAGTCTCCAAACTCGAAAATGGAAGAGAGGAAGAGGTAGGTGAGGCCATTACCTCAAGGTTGAACCAGTCGATGTCCTCCACTTGCACAGCCTCTCAAGCCCTTCTTCTCCAAGCCTTCAATGCTCCCTCAGTTCCACGATTTGGGTAGGTAGAGAAGTAATGAGGTTTGAGGGTTAAGTTTTGGTCGTAAAACTAATCTCCCTCCTAAGGTATGTTTGGCCTAGACCTTAATGAGCCAAAACTCATTAAAGGATTTACTTAGCCTATGGGTCCACCCAATGGCAACCTATAACCCAAGGAAAGACAACGATGAGGCCAACCTCGTCCAACAGACTAAACTAGGGTGCCCGAGGCATGGGGTGTAGGTCCCACACAAGAAAAATACACAAACCCAAAGACAACACGGACGGACTAAAGGACGGATGCAATGTCGATGAGTCTGCTCGTGCGTCCGCTGCTATTGTAAGGGCAGAAACACAAGGGAAAAGGACCGGGCTTTGGCCCACATTTCAAGGTCGACTAGAGTAAGGTACAGTATCATTTCAAAATTAAAATCTTACCCCTCGACCGTCACGACGTGTCCCTCGTGATCTCGAATAGCTTCCCGATCGCGTTACTAAGCTCGTCTCCAAAGGAGGTATCTAACTGCGGGGATACAAGGTAAGCCTTTCGGTACTCCTCACTTTGCAGACTCGTGCTAGGAGGATGATCGACGAAATCACCATCAACAAATCTTCCCCACTACTGATTAAGGAACCTCTCTTCTACAGGCAGGCCAGTGATGTGGTCAACGATCTTGTGGCTAGGTTTAACCACAAGCGAATACAGCTCACCAGCATACACGGTGGCAGAATCTACACGTCATGAGAGAGAAAACATTATTAAATAATAAATCCAGGCGTGGGTGTAACAAATATAGTACTAGATGAGACCTTTGTACTTTTCCTACGCATCTCATTACTCAGTATACAACTAACGATGTCATTGAATACCAAGGTTTTAGTCATAGTGTTACTCACTACCATGGCCAAGTTATTGAATTTTTATCCTCTCCTGTTACAGAATGGTGTTTGTTGGAAAACACATTCCTCCATAAACTAATTTTGATGATAACAAACATTAAGATTAATACTAATATTCCAATCTTTAAGCAAGCTTCATAGTCAGACATTGGAAGCATCAAGCATCCAGGAAAGACTTGATCAACGGAGCTCACAACAGAAGAGTTAAGGAAAAGAAGAAATTTGAAGATTGAGGAACATCTTCTAAAGGAAGCCAAGAATTAACAAGACAAAGACTCTCCAAGAAGATTCAAGTGCAATAGAACACATTTCACTACATGTGCATATCACATTGCATTCACATGTAAGAGACCCTAGGAGGAACTCATTCCCATGCCCTAGACTCAAGAAACATGGCCATTAAAATGTTAGACAAAAACCTATGAAGTCCTCAAGCAAACGGACCAAAAATCCCCTTGACAGACAATCAAAAAAATAGGATAATCGTCTGCTTCGACCTACTGGACTCTGCGGTCGACCTACAGTATATAAAAAAATACGCACTGTTTCCAGAGCCGTCGGTTGCAACCGACAGATCTATCGATCGGCCGACCGACACTTGTAGGTCGATCCATAGGTCGACGACAATCGACCTACACCCCAAACTTGGGCTTAACGGCTAGTTTTCAACGGCTAGTTTTTGATGGTCGACCCACAACTTTATAGGTCGACCACGATCTAAAAATATGACAGTTTTATATCCGTTGGAGAACAAACAAACTCCAACTTTTGGCTTTATAAAACACATCCAAACAAGGAACAAAATACATCTTTTTGATAGAAAAAGTGCATAGTACATTTGAGAAAGTACAAAAGTGAGAATTTGTCATTGAGCTAAATTATTCAATTCAAGCTCTTCAAAGAGATATTACCAAGCTCTTAACTCTCCACTCTCTCCAACTCATGCCATCAAGGAGAGTCATCTAGGAGACTCAAGGTGCATCACTCTCATTCATATCATTGAGCACCATCACTCAAAGGGTAAAAGTGTCACTACTCTTTGATAGGTATTTATACCAAACTTCTATTGTATTTACTTGTTTATGCTTTTGATTTGATAAAGCATTGTTGTATTAATCTAGACTGTACTTAGATTAGTACAAGGACCCTCTCATCCTTAAGAGATTGAAAGGATACTCTTGTCCTGGAACTAAGATTGTAAGGATCCTCTTATCCTGTTAAAAAGAGTTGTAAAGGTGTCATTTCCCCACCTATTGTATTGAAAGGGAAATACTAGTGGAATTCTCTCAAGGTTGAGAGGAGTGGATGTAGGCTAAGTTAGCCGAACCACTATAAATCTTGTGCCTCATTTACTTCTGCTTTTTATATTTAATATAAGTGTGCAACCAATCGAAAAAGAGGTAAAATCCACTAGTGGTAACCTATTCACCCCCCTCTAGGTTACCCAACAGTGTTGTACTGCATCGTGCGGCACTGCAGATGCCATATGGCACAGCAGGTCTCACATGGTGCACATGGCCTCTGCAGTCGCCGCACGATGCAATACAGCACCGTGCTGTAACAGGAGAGGATAACGATTCCAAGTTATTCCAACTTTCTGGCCGAGAACACAAAATAGAATATCCCTAAGTTTGTCATAAGAAATCACACTCACATATTGTAATCGACTAGTGACCATATTAAACTCATTTAAATGATTTTCAATCGAAACGTTTTCAGCCATCATCATATTGAACAATTTTTTTCATAAGAAAAACTTTATTAGAAGCATAAGGGTTTTAGCATAAGTTACCTAAGGCTGCCATGACTCCAACTGTTATACTCTCTTTGGAGATATTGAAAGCCACCTGCGACGTGAGAGATAATTTCACTATAGCCAAAGTTTTTTGTCTAAAATCTTCCATTTATTATCCTTCATCATGTCTGATTTTTTGCCTTCCAACGGTAGTTACAAATCCTTCTGATAAAGGAAGTCCTCCCATCTGCATCTTCCACCACTGAAAGTTCTGTCCATTGAACTTCTTGATCCTCACTTTGCCATCTTCTATCATTGCTCTCTCTCAAGCAAAAATCCTTTCAGATATGCTTCCTGAACCTCACTCTGATACCAGTTATTAGAAATTAACACCGTAGCAGAACAACGATTTGAAAAACAAAAACAAAAAAATGAGATCACACACACACACACAAAGAGTCACACACTCACAGATTTACTATTTTGATGATAAAATTATAAACTCTCACCCCTTGTATATAGTGTCTCGCTTTGTACAATATAGAGAAACCTTAATCCCTAAAAGTATAAAATTGCCCCCAGAATAAATGACAATCAAAAAGTTCAGATCAATGGCAAGGGAGACTACCAATATTGAGGAAGAATCACTAGTACTTATTGGATTAAGTTGAGATCAGACTTCACCAACAACACTAATAGTTAAACCAAGCGATTATGTTCACATGGTACTTGGCTAGTGAACAAGTTCTATGAATGTGTTTTTCATATCATTTACCTTAGCCAAGACAAACAAATATTTACTTAATGGGATAGTCTCTTAGGTTATGTTCGAATGTCAAGAAAAGAAAAGAAAAGAAAAAATGTAAAAAAAAAAATTGAATTTGAAAAGAGAGAGACACATAAATCAATCAATGCATCATCTTGATTTTTGTCTCATAATGTTGTTTCTTTTCTTGTTTGACATCCAAACATAGCCTTAAAGACGCTATATAAATTTAATATTTAGACAGTATATATGTCAAACTGCCTTTGACTTGTGCCAAGAAAATTTTACCATAAAAAAAATGACTTGTGTCATAAATTCAAGTTTTGGCCCAAACATTATATTAGTCAAGTTTGGTCAAAGTTTTGGATAGCCAAGGAAAATAACCAAGAGATTATGCCTCTTATAAATGAGCTTGGCTTTAGAACAAGATGATTAATCCAAAATGCTCTCCCCATCTATCCAATAGTCATCTATCCAATAGTTAAGAAATTGTTGTTTTAACTGTCTATTGTTTTCATTGCCGAAAAATCATTAAAGAAAAATTCCTTTAGACGGTAGAGGCGTATGATTGGTTCTCTAAGGATCTCTTTGGTATCATTTTTTTATTTTGTTTATGGCCTATTTAAAAAAAAAAAAAAAAGTCATTAACAAAAATCATTTTTGATAAAAAGTAAAAACTGTTTGTTAACTACTAGACATAAAAGAATATAGAATGAGAAACCGTTTAGTAACTACCTATGCATAAATAATTTTCATAACATTTTTTAAGTGGTAGGTGAAGAGATTCTCTCTTCATCCATCTTCTTTCCCAATTCCATTTCTTATGAGAAGTTCAATGTTTACAGTTTTGGGGTTCTACGCTGTCATCTCTGACCGACGGTGTCTTTGAGCTTGACTGATGAACCGCTTGAGAAGTCCTGCGATTTATCATTTCAGAACTCAGATAACACCCACATCCAAACGTAGAGGAACCTGCAACTAGGCGCAAAAACTTCACCTTCCGTGTTTTACATTTCCTTCTCTCAAGATGGGGGCAGAGTTCTCTCCTATTTCTCTCCTCCAATCCAGGTTCATAGCGAAATCAAACAAAATTTTCTTGTTTGCTTCCCCTCTCCAAGTGATCGAAGTAGAGTCACATCAAGCATAATAGATAGAGATGGGTCAGATTCGGTATGAAAATATTCGGTCCAGATTATGCTCTTTCTTGATTCTCTCTCAATCTTCTCATCTAGAAAAGAAGATACAGTTAGGGTTTCTGAATTTGTAGCATTGGATAATACTGTAATTTTGTCTCATTGTGGGTTTTTTGTTGGGTTTGCAGGCTTCATTTCCCATTATGTGATTCCAACTCATCTATGGCCGACGGCCTCTCCAAGTGATTTCTTCACCCACGTCGGAACTCGGAAGGTGGGTGTGGTTTGGTTCTGTGCAGGGTTTTTCATGTTTGGAAGGAGGAGGAAGAGGAGGGGGCTTTTCTAAAATAAAAAGCAAATGTCTACTTTACCCTCAATTTTTTAGCCTTATGAACACATGCTCATTAACTTGAGCGAAAAAAATGTTTTGGCCATAATCCATAATGAGTCTATTGTCATTTTGAGGGTGTTTTCATTTATTTTAAATAAAAACAAGTTCCAAAAGTGATACCAAACACATGAAAAAATGAAAAATTGTTAGAAAATAAAAATGAAAAATGATACCAAAAAAGCCCTAAATTAAATTTTCATATAACTCAAAAATAGAGGACTAATATTTTGTAAAATCCTTCTAAAAATTAGATTTCAACAAATAATATGATGTATTGACTGAAAAGTCTAATACATGGTGAGCCAATAAACTACAAAAATAAAATTTCAGAAATCTACTTTCTTGCAGCACTGTCCATATGAATATTAGGATAAAAAAACTGTGGAAGAAACTTTTTTTTTCTTCTAATAAAAGAATATGCATATCAGATTAACCATTTCATTTTTTGTGATGAAAAATAAAAGATTTTGGATATTTCAATCTAAATATCTATGTTTAATTGATTGAAAAGAAATGAAAATACTCTCATTGCCCATAACAATGTCCAATTAGATTATAAATTGAGCAATTACTATATGATGTGAGCAACACTGCTTTTCTTTGATAGAACTCTATTAATTGTCCAAAGTACCTAAGAAATAAAATAGAGAAGAATGATCTATCGGCTCACAGTTTGAGGAATTGGTATCGGCTCGGCCATTTCTTATCAGTATCTATGCAGACCGATGCTGATTCCTGACCAATCCATACCATAGATCGGTACGAAACAAAGGTAAAAATGTAAAAACATTTGATTTTTTGAAGAATACAGGGGTTAATCTGTCCAATCCAGATACGGACCGATCCGGATCGATATCGGTTGAGATTGATATAATACCGATTCCTAAAACCCCAGTCCGGGTTCGTGCAGTCTTTTAGTATTCAAATTCTTGGACGGGTCGATCATAGGTCTATATTCGGTTTAGCCAGGTTGAAGCAATCCGACCAAACCGGACTTCAATTCCTGAGATGGATAAATAGATAATCACTGAATTGAGAACAGATTTTATTATGAATTTAGTTTATGCAAGCCTCCCGGGAAGTGGGAACTCCCTGGCTTTTTCATTAGATCTACAAACCATTTCTCTGGATTTCAGCGCAGAGAAGTCTATCAAATAACTGGGAAGCATTTAACTCCAACTTATTTGATTGCTCACAACATTTTTGCAGGTAATTCGTTCTTCAATTCTTTTTCCTTTGACCAGTTCTTTGTTAACAATTCTTAAACTCTTAATGTAGATCTCTATCTGGTATTAGTTCACAACTCAATTCATGTTTTCTCTTATCCGACTTGGATTTCCTTGTTTTATTCTTTTATTGTCCTCTGATCTGCATTGCTAACGATTCCGATTCTCAGAAACTACTCTGTTTTTAATCAATTGGTAGATCGTCTGAATTGTTCAATTAATTGGACATAATGCTTTCGAATGAAAGCATTGGTTTGGTGCGTGGGAAACAAAATGAACTGAGTTGATCCTTTGTCTCCAAGTTCGCATGCAGTAATGCAATATCATTGGTTAATTCTGGACTTGGCCAAACTTGTTGATCCCGCTGATTTCAGATGCATATCTGTTAACGTTTTGAGCTGTTGCACGCCAACTGTTTGACGATATTATTTTAGCAGCTAAATAGTTCTGTCGTGTTGATGTCAGGATTTATTATAACAATGGCTAGGAGGAAGACAGGTTTGATTGCTTTATTTGATGTCGATGGAACACTTACTGCTCCAAGAAAGGTATGATTTTTTATGTTTGTTTTCTTTGTAAGCAGTCATGTGACTTGATCCATATGACAGATTGCAATTTAATTTTCTTCTGGATATCAATCACAATTAAGTATAACCTATATGCTGATCTTTGGATCTTGATGAGGGATCAAAACTACATATGATCTATCTCAGTTGTGTTCATGAACACGACTGAAATTCAACCCCTCCTGGCTTATACAGTCCAATTGTCTGAATACTGACTTGGGCTGGTGAATCAAACAGATGCAAAAATTGACCAGTTTTTTTTTATTGGTGTTAGTTACTAACTGGAACACTACCTATTAAAAGGGGGTGCAAAACCACCGTCTTTTCGTAACTGGTTTTTGCTACCTCATCATTTGGGCTAGGCCAAGCTGTTTTGAATAGTTTTGCCCATTTTTTTTATAAATGTACTGAATATTGGTTAATTTATCTCACTCACTCCCAGGTAGCGACTCCAAAGTTGTTAGATTTCATGCGGAAACTTCGGGAGGTACTCAATTGATATAATCTTTCATTCAAAAAGAATTACCATGATATAATGATTCCTTGTGCTGTATTTGGATTCTTTTTGTGAACATCATTGTTGAGTACATCCCATTCTCAAGTGCTAACAGCTTTCTTTTGATGGCAGGTTGTTACAGTTGGTGTTGTTGGAGGATCAGATCTTGTTAAGATATCAGAGCAGCTTGGCAAGACAGGTCAGAATACTAGGGCTTGGATTTTCATGTGTATGTAAATTATTGAGAAGGAATACAGAATATTAGAATATTTATTTTGGAACTCATATTTTCTTTAGATTTTTTTTTATTGGTTCTCATATTTTCCTACAACCAATTGAGTTTGGTTTCGCATTTAAAGCTTCATTTCCCATGTCAACACAAAGCAAAATTTTCACTGTTTTTTTACTTAAAAAGCTTTTGATTTTGTTTTTCTTTTACCCATTAACATTGCTTTCTGGAAGTATAAAATATGAAGTAACAAGCACTTTATCTTGTTTGTGTTGTTACTGTTACTATTACTTTTTAATTATTGTTAGATAACTAATGGGGAGAATGAATGTACCTCTAACAGAGGTGTGACCTATTGTTGCCTCTGTCAGCTTTGTTTGCCCCCCTTCTTTCTTTTTTTTTTGGAGGGAGGAGGAAGGTGTTGAGGGACATTCCTGTGGATTATGCACTATTACCATCTTATGCTGTCCCCCCCCCCCCCCCTCAAAAAAATCTTAGATATTAATTTCTCAAACCTTGTAAATGGTGACAAGAATTTTTGAATCAAGTGAAACCTCAAGTCAATAAAATATATGTATTACAGCTTTGGGAGGCTTTTGAAGGCCTGATCTCTTGCAGTACTTTATAAGATTTTAATTTGGAGAAAGAAAGAGGAAAGATTTCACCTCTTTGGACTGAAATTTCATAAATGTCCTCAGGGGAGAAGATTGGATGGCAAGTAAGTGTCTTATTATTTATCTTCGATGGATGAACAATACAGAATTTAGCTTCCTCATAACCATTTGTCAAATTTATGATTGAATCTAATCAAGCATCACTTGACACAAAATGGGAAATTTGCATTGAATATCTGTAAAAGAAAATAATGAACATAAATATATGAAGAGGGAAAAAAAAAGGGCGTACCCAGTGCACGAGGCTACCGCCACTGCAGGGTCTGGGGAGGGTCATAATGTATGAAGAGGAAAGATTGGAAATAAGGAGGGGCCCAAGTCATCCATATTTTGTTTACCACTGTCCAACTTTTACTTGAAATGTCATCTGATTCATAACACTTGAAATTTTGTTTTCAGAAACAGTTATAAGATTGGCATTTACCATAAACTAGCATGGCGCACTTTCCCTTTAATTCTTCTTCAATTATATGATTTATTGTTTTGATCAAATAGAACCGAGATTGAACTAGGGGTAGGATTCATTCAATTCATACCCTGAGATTTAGTTTTGCCAAGTCCTGTGACGTTTTCTCTACTTCACACAGTCAACATAGTTAAACTTAACTTCATAGCCTGTGGCATCCTTCTTTTTTTTGTGTGTGTGTGTGTGATAGTTCTTGACAGATCTTCAGATAAATACTTAACCATTGATGCTACTACCTTTTACATCTAAACCTTATGAATATATCTTGTAATGCAGTTATTTATTCTGATGAATCTCTTGCAGTTATTGATGACTATGATTATGTGTTTTCTGAAAATGGTCTTGTGGCTCACAAAGATGGGAAGCTTATTGGTAGTCAGGTACTGTATCCTAGTTAATAGCAAGAAATATTTGTAGTGAAGTTCTAAAGCTAGTTATCAGACTTATAAAACTGTTCTGCCAGACAATTTGCACAGTATGGAACTAATTTATATGGGAACCATGCCACATTTTCAACAGCATACCTTTGAAGCCTGCTTCATAAGTATAAATTACCCATACTCATGGAACATCTAAACCATTTGTGCTGATTGTGTGGCAGGATTTTATCCCATAATTAATTAAATGCTTAACCATCCTTTCTGGTGGAACTCTTCTGCAAGGCCTATCACATGTAAGTTTAACATGGCGTAGCACAGCTCCAGTCAGCAACTATGCAAAATGGATAAAAGTTGGATAGTGGGAACAAAAATTGGTGATGCAGTTTTAATTTTAGTTTTCTGGGTCCAGTTAATAATATTGATTCCTCTTGACTAAAGCTAGAATTCTTCATGATGCAACCTGCTTTCTTATGTATTTACTCCGAGAACTATCCTTGTAATTGGATTCCTTTTGTACTGCAGAGCTTAAAGTCATTCCTTGGAGAAGAAAAACTAAAGGTGAGGCCCTTGCTTTGCTTCCTGCAGGCAGACTTTTTACTATTTGTAAATGGAGGAAAAGGTACCCTCTTAGGGGAACAATAAGTGGGTATATGATGCATGCACGGTGTGGTGGGAAGAGAAAATAGAAAGATATAAAATAGGGGCATAGAGATAAGAGATAAATCAGGAAATTGATATAATTTGGCTTTATGGACAAAGCCATGACATCTTGGCTTAATTGAGGAAGCATGCCTCCTTTTTTAAGAGAAATTATAGAAATCCTTTTGTCATTCAATGTCTACCTTCCCTTCTTCTTTAGGCCTATTTATATGGCTTTCAAATAGTTACAAGTAGTTACATATAAATGGTTATCCACGTACATCACTACTAATGTAACCACCCATACAACTCCCCATTTAACTACGTCAACTACTAGACAACTACACTCAATAAATATACCCATTACCTGCATGATAGAATTCCCAACGTACACTTAAACAAAAAGAATGCATGCAACGCCATGCTTATAACAATCCATCCCCCTTAAAACTAGTCCTTGTGTCCAAAGACAAATAAAAGCCAGTGAGCCCGCGCTATCATGAAGAAGAAATCCATCAATTGAAAATTGCATTCGTGCTCTTTGCAGAAGGTGAAGCCCATGTGGACGGAGAAACTCCTTCGAGAACAACCCGTACGAGCTTCCACCACCATTGGCTCCACTTTGTCTGGCTCTGATACCACTTGATGCATGCACGGGTGAAGGGAAGAGATAAAATAGGGAAAAGGATAGAATATGGCTTATGGACGAAGTCATGAGGCCCATGATGTCTTGGCGTAATTGAGGAAGCTTGCCTCCTTCTCCAAGAGAAATTATAGGAATCCTTTTGTCATTCAAAGTCTACCTTCCCTTCCTCTTTAGGCCTATTTATATTGCTTTCAAATAGTTACAAGTAGTTACATATAACTGGTTAACCATGTACATCACTACTAAGTTAACCGCCTGGTCCGCCCATCCAACTCCCCATTTCCCCATTTAACTACGCTAACTACTAGATGACTACACCCATTAACTACACGATAGAATGCCCTACATACACTTAAACAACTGGCTTGCATGCAAAGCCATGCATGTAACAGTCTACAAATTGCACATTTGAACACTTGTTTAGGTGCAACCAATGAAAGTTAAAATGCAAAGATTGGCCCATCAATTGATCATGACCATCCAACCTACCATTCTCTTGACGTCACATAATCACAATCAATTCTGAGGAAAAATGTCAAACAGATGGTTCAGTCAACTGGTTGGGACACTAGGGATGTCCAAGATTCCATGAAGATGAATGATCTATTCGGTTGCATGTATACAATGTGCAGATATTCCTTGCGCAGGTAACTATTAGTGTCCCCTGAGAAGGTACCTAGATTCCTCTTTGTAACTGCAGTTCTGTGAATGATTGCAAACTTGTGCTTGAATTTATTGTCATCATCGTTTATTTTGATCAATGCAGGAATTCATTAATTTTACACTTCATTATATTGCAGACTTGGATATCCCAATAAAGAGGTTAGTGAAAATTGAAAAATCTTTCTTTGTGCAAGTCAAGTCAAGTTTAAAATAATATTTTCATTTTTGATTAACTTTTCCAGGGGAACATTCATTGAGTTTCGGAGTGGGATGCTTAATGTATCACCAATAGGGAGAAATTGCAGTCAAGAAGAGCGGGTTGAGTTTGAAAAGTATGACAAGGTATATACACCTTACATGATCCTCCTTTTTTTTCATTAGAAGAAATCTTGTCATCAGGTGATTGAATCCATACTTATGGACCATAATATATTCAGGTGCGCAGTATACGGTCAAAAATGGTTTCTGTGCTCAGAGAGAAGTTTGCTCACCTCAATCTGACATACTCCATTGGAGGACAGATAAGTTTCGATGTGAGTGAATGTTGATCTTGGTTCCTGCATCTGTGGTTCTTGAATAATTGATGGACATGGAAAGAAAATATGAACAATTTAATCAGAAAAGTTAATATGACAGGTATTCCCCAATGGATGGGACAAAACATTCTGCTTAAGATACCTTGATGATTTTCAGGAAATTCACTTCTTTGGGGACAAAACTTACGAGGTGAGACAAATATGACTATCTTTATTCTTGAGTTATGCACTTCTGGTTGAAGGTGTCATGATGTTTGCTTGTTCCCATTTCATTCTATTCATACTTTTCTGGTAACATTCTTTCAACTTAAGAACTTAAGTTATTTATTTGCTTTTGTTTATTTATTTTCGCAGGGAGGAAATGACTATGAAATTTATGAATCTGACCAAACAATGGGTCACACAGGTTAGCTCTCATATGAATCATCCTAATTGATATATTTTTTAATGTTTTCTCTTCCACATGAAGGGTAACATGGCCCTATGGACTTCCGAGTTTTCCTCTAATTGCTAGGCTTTTTCATATTCTGAAATGCTAGACCTAGAATTCTTACTTTCTGGAACACATATTTGTAGAACAATCTGTGCATGTATTTCTGTCTGGTAAAGGAGGTTTGAGTTGTCACAGGAATGATTTGAGTCAAGAATAACACGAACTTAGTCAAACGCGATTAATTTGCGCCACAGTTTATTTTGCCAGATTTATGGTTCTAAGCTGGCCAATGCCAACTTCCAACAATCACCATAATTTGAACAGACAGACAAACCTCCAACTATCAGTATGTCTTGAAACCCAATCATCTGCCCAGAAAACCTAAGAACATTGACTCTTACTTGAACCTACAAATTCTCTAGTTGGCATGTACAGAATCTCTCTCTCCTCCACAGTACCTTTGCTTCTTTGATTGTCAGAAGTTCCTTGGTGAGATATATAGTGAATGATCTACTTTCTTGTGCTTTGAAACTCAAATATTTCATTTTTGAATATTACTTATAAATCTAAGCAGGAATTGTTTTATAAAATGGGAAGTGCCTACTCAATCACTTTGCTTCTAAAATCGAATGCTACCATCAAATGCCTTCTTATTTTGCAAATGGAAGAAAAATTCAAGTAGATAAAAAAAACATACAATGATTATAACTATTAACTACTGTGGCCACATCATGTTTGTGAGATGAAACACCCAAAAGTGAAATATCAGGGCTAATCACTGTAGGAGTAGCTTCTCTTGAAGTGAATTTCATCATAAAAATGACCCGAGTGTACACTGTAATATTGAATTCCTGTAACTAGAGATTAGAATAATCAGTAGCCTACTGTTAAAACTTGAAAGTTGCATCTTTATTTTGGTTTTTTTACTCCTCATCCCCCCCCCCACCCCCCCAAAAAAAGAAAGAGTTTTGTGCGGAATTTAATTACATGGTTTTTATTTATTTATTTATTTTTTTGCAGTCACCAGTCCTGAGGACACGGTAGAGCAGTGTACAGCTCTTTTCCTTGCAGAACAAGTTGGAGATCTCTGAGCTAATGTGACTTTTCTGTGCTCAGTCCGTGTTTTTTTTTTTTTTTTGTTTGTTGAAAGTGTAATCACACAAACCACACACCAATCCCAAAAGGTTAATCGACTTTAAGGACCGTGGAATGGCGGATATATGTGCTTAGTCCGTGTTGTTACAATACTTGAACTGGTGAAACTGAAACCTATATCAATTTAAATCTGTATCAATTCAAAAACTTGTATCTCTATTATTTTAGCAGAGAAATTAGAAAAGGAAAATAAAATTGCAGCTTAGGCTCTCTTTGATATCATATTTCATTTTCATTTTGGCCTATTTTTAAAAAAAAAAATCATTACTAAAAACCATTTTGATCAAAAATGAAAAATTGTTTGGTAACTACTAAACATAATAGGTTGTAGAATAAAAAATAAGTTTGGTAACTACCTATGTGTAAATAATTTTTATTACATTTTTTAACAAATGGGTGAAGAAATTCTCTAATCACCTATCTTCTTTCCCAAATCAACTCTAAACAGTAAAATTGAAGAGAACCAGAGTTCCTAAATCAACATCACATGTTGCTTCAACGAAATCAACATCACATGTTCTTCTTCAACGACTGTGGTATGCCTAGGACATATTGGATCAATTATCTTCTTATTAATGGTCCACTGTTTGTCCCACACCATGAGATTGAGATTGAGATGGGTTCTAGTGGGTTGAAGGATCAGAGATGGGTAAAAGGGTTAGGAGGTAGGAGAGGGTCAAGGATAAAAGGGGGGCTTAAACCTACTTGAGCCGCGCAAGACTATTGGAACCCAACGACCACCACCACCGATCATAACCCTGAGTCCCTTGGGCGGAGCTGCTAGCTACCTAGGTCCTTCAGTCGCAACACCACGGAAAAGGGGGGGAATGTTAGCGAGAGAGACGTTGCCACTTTTCCTTCAGTCGCAACACCATGGAAATTCTATGTTTCAAAAAATGAACAAAATCAGAGTTCTCGTTGCAGGAAGAAGAAGGAAGAGGAGGGACTTGCCTTTCAATTTTAACGACCAAATGTCTATTTTACCCCTCATTTTGGGACTTAGGAGCACATGCTCATTAAAGAGCAAAAAATGAAGGAAAAAATGTTTTTGGTCATAATCCATAATAGACTCGTGAGTCTATTATCATTTTGGGAGTGTTTTTACTTATTTTAAATAAAAACAAGTTTAAAAAATGATACCAAACACATGAAAATTTGTCAGAAAATGAAAATGAAAAATGATACCAAAGAGAGCCTTAGTTTGTTTTTTGTTTTTTTTTTGTTTGTAAAGCACTTTATTTAGAAAACGTGAAAGCTCATGGCTGTAGGACACATAAATTCATTAGCAATGGATCGAAAATAGGCAACACCATCGTGCACATTACCAATAGGGCCTTCCTTGCCAAGGAGTCAGCACAATTGTTAATTTCCCTTGGATCAGAACAGAAGATACAACTTTCAAAACAAGAAGATAGATGTATAGCATCCTCCAAGATGGTACGCAAAGAGAGTGGTGAAGAGTGCAACCCTCCTTGCAAATATGAGATTATACTCTCGTTATTCGATTCAATAATAATCCGATCGTAACCTTCAGAAACTTCTTCAAGTAAAGAATGTTGAATTGCCAAAGCCTCACCCAAAGCAATATCACCAAAGTACGCTAGAATCAATACCACGTGAAGAGGATGACCAATACAGTCACAGCAGATTATTTCAATACCACATGCAAACTCATTTAAAGGTAAAGATGCATTACAATTTATTTTCACCTGGCCTATACTTGGCGTACTCTAAGATACTGAATTTGTTGAAGCAACAAGTAATGAAATCTGATGTGTATCAGAGGCAGTTTGGGATTTCATACAATCTCTAAAAAATCCAAGAGAGAAGATCGGATAACTTCTTGAGGAGTCCATCTACTTCACCCAAAAACATCAATACAATCTTTCCATAAAATCCAACATATGGAGGTACAATGTGAAACCACTTCCCATTTGGTCACCTTGTCCGAAGATGGTATAGAATGTCATGCTTGAATCCATTGGGACAAAGAGGGATCCTTACATGAGAACTTCCAAACCATACAGCCCGTGCAAAAGGACATTTAAGTAGAATATGAGAGATTCTCTTCACATTAACACAATAGTGGTATCCACTATCAATATTGACATAACGGTGTCGCACGGCATCGGCTGTGGTAACACCTGAAGCGTAAGATCTCCACAAAAAACGCTAAATCTTTGGTAAAGTAATTGAATACCAAATTTTCTTCCAAACACCAGATGGAATATTTGATCAATTAAGAACGAGTGCGAGAAGTAGATGCAGCTAAGAACCTACCATCAGTTTTTTGTGAAGAGAACATGTGATACGTATTTTTCACTGAAAAACACCAATTCTTTGAAGCCATCCATTCAAGCTTGTCAAAGTTTGGAAATAAAGGAAGTTGGATCTGTAATTTATTAACCACATCTGAAGGACAAATTAAAGTGTCTAGTAGATCTATATTCCACTTCATATTTTTATGGTCAATAAGATCACTCACCATATAAAAGGGGCAAAAATCAGGGCTTTGTCTTAGTACCTTATAGAATTTATTGGAAGGCACCCAATGATCTGTCCAAATGTCAACTGATTGCCAATCTCCAATACGCCAACATAATCCTTGGTTTAGCACCATGATCCTTTCTAAAATACGTCTCTAGCCCCAACTTGGAATATTACCTTCCTTCGCATTTAGTAAGGAACAATGCAGATAATAAATAGATTTTAAGAAACAAGCAAGCAAACCATTATTATCGGACCATGCATAAACACCAAGCAATCTTGGATAAGAGAGCACTATTATGTACAGAAGGATCACGGAAATCCAATCCACCTGACTCCTTCATTTGGCAAAATTGATCCCAAGAAATTCAATGCATCTTTGGTTTCCCATTTGTCTAACCCCAAAAGAAATTTGATACCACCTGCCTCAAATGATTATGATAGGAAACCGATAGTTTGACGTACGTACTAGCATAATTAGACATAAAAAAGACAATTGACCGTAGCAAAACCTGCTTTCCAGTGTGAGCGAGAAGCTTGGACTTCCATCCTTGAAGCTTGTTATCTACTTTACCACACTATTTTTTCCTTGGAAGGTATAAAAGTAACTTTGCCTAGATTTGGTTATAGTGGATGAATGCACATACCAAGGTTGGACTGTAATTGTGAATATATCCCCCACATGCCCAACTCCAAATTCAAGTTCTTGGTTTTAGTTCTCTAGTGGATAAGATTTTGATATCATTAATAAAAAAGTTTTAAATTTGGGGAAAAAGAATGTTGTTTGGTCACGTGGTTCTTGCGCCCAGACATAGGAGCATGCAAAATTATCATCCAACCCCTCCTTAAATAAAAAATATTATCTGTCTTGATACCCCCGTGCGGACTCTCATTGGCCACTGCACTAGTGCAAGGGCTACAATGCTACACGATCAAGCAGCGATCTCTTACCCTAAAATTTATTATGAGTACAGAGATCAATGACATGTTGAATGAGATTGCTGTTCTAGTAAGGCTCCATCTGTTTCCATGTAAAAAGGCATAAAAAAAACATCTTGTAAAATAGGATCATTCAATGACCAAGGGAGAAGATCAGGCGAATGAAGCCAAGAAGAAGAAGGGTGACCCTGGTTCCAAGCTTAGCTTCTTTTCTTTCAATCTCCCCCCCCCCCCCCCAAATCTCTGGGCCGTAGAAGATCTGAATCCCTCTTGCGTTTTCAGACGGCAACAACTACAATATATATATATATTCATCCCAAAAAAAAAACTACAATACATACGGCCTTAAGGGGGGAGGAGTGGCTCTCAATGCAAGGGCCATGAGAGTATATTTATGGTTAATGAAGAAAAAAAATAAAAATATTAATTCGTCGCCTGAGAGATTCGAACTCTCGCGGGGAAACCCCATGTACTTAGCAGGCACACGCCTTAACCACTCGGCCAAAGCGACTATTTATATTTAATAATACTTAAAAATAAATTATATCCTAAACTAATTTACGAAGGGAACATATAATTTAGTATGATCGGCGAATGATGGGTTTGCTTGGTTTTGTAACGATCCATGTTTGAATGAAATATCTTCAAAGATAGCAGGGAATTGCGTTGAGCTTTGAGACTAACAAGTGTGAGCTGACTAAGCCCATCACCACCCCCTACGCCCAGCTTTCCTACTTTTTAGAAAGCCAAGTCAAGAGTGGCTACCTGGATGGTTATGGATCGTCTGTGGTCTAGGGTTGAGTGATCATCATGCTGCGTTCAAATCAAAGGTTGTAACGTAGAATTAATACCAATCCAATAGTTAATAGATGGTGACAATTCAAAATTTTAAATTGTTGTTCAGAATTAAAAAAATGTCAGACCACTACCAACCATTGGATCGGCATTAATTCCATGTGGTGGCCTGTGAGTTGAGCATAGTACGATAGCCGCTCAACTCTAAGCCACAGAGGATCCAAATCCTTAACGTGAGACATACAAGGAGGCCACGCTCAAGGAACAAAATCCTCTGCAGTGCCCTAATCTTGCGATGCACTGCAGTGGGGGCTTGAGAACTCAACATGTAGAAGATGCGACATCAAATAGTGCCGAGCTCAAGAAGAAAGACAAAAAAAAAATTTCTAGCATCAAATTCACACCATTGGATGAAACTTCTTCCACGTGTTAAGCTCCCAGGATCGCACTATAATGCAACGCCAGATGCCCTCACTACAGAGGATTTTAATCCCACACTCAACCGGCTATGGCTCCGAATTAACCTCCGTTCAACTAGGATAGTTTGGTATGACGTCTCTGGTATTACCACAAACTTCTTCTACATATATATCATTGTTGGGACTTGCGAGTTGAACTTCCTAAATGGATGATGATGGAAGGAATTGGAATTTACGCATTCCAAAATTGATTCTAAAACGTTGATCTTTAGATTATTTTATTCTGTGTTTTGTATCTTTGGAATACTCTTTCTATAACAACGAGAAAAGTTCTCTCTTGGGGAGTGACTAAGAAAGAGGTAACTAGAGCAAAGTCCGGTGAATCTTCACGTATGTGAATGTACTTGAACAATTCATAGTCGTTTAGATGGAATATTCTCACAGATTGGATTCTATTTGAACGATTATAAATCGTTCACGTACGCTTACGTACATGAAAATTCCCCGCTCACCCAAGGGAGAGTGGTCAAGGTGGGAATGGGATAATGACCCAACATGTAGATCAATTGTTTATAACATAAGATGATGATGATGATGTTATATAAAAAGAAAGAAGCATCGAGTCATTGACCGCAATAATACGCTGTCTTCCATACCATTACACAACTTGCAATCAGTTTGAATGGGAATTTCAATTTTCAAGGACATTTGGGGCAAGCTACCGATGGGATGGAGAAATCTATGATTATTGAAGACAACTTTGTTGGCTTTCTATACGAAAAAAGAAAAATTTTGGGGGGTTCATCTTGCTGGAGAGGTGTTCTATGCGATGCAGATGTATTTAATTAAATTTTAGATTTTCAAGTTTGGTTTTGCTTGAGGAACTTGTCATGGAGGATGCGTCTCTTCTCTAATACAAAGTTATGGTCAAAAATATAAAATATTTGGACTATTCAACACCTTTTGCATTGCTTAGTTTTATAGGGAAAATGTTCCTACACCAGACTGAACCATCCATCTATCTAGAATTATTATTATTTTATTCTTATTATACGTAATTCATAATGCCCTCTGCATCTTTTTTATATCTATTCTAAGACACTCAAATGTAAGAAATTTTCAAGGTCATTTTATGGGCTTAATTAATTATTAGGCCCAATCTTTAGATGGGGATCTTAATACATGGGTTGGTTTAAACATGTCACCCGGTTTATAAAGATGAACTAATCTAACTCATTGTGGAAGTGAGTTTGGGTTTTAGGATACAATTATCAATATTAATAAGGAGGGTCCCTACAGTCACGATCATTCACTTTCTCTTTTCTCCCATAAGAAAAAGTATTCTCTTGGTGTGAAGAATGAGAGACTGTCGAAGATCCCTTCAAGACTTAATCCATCAAGGGCAACGATACAAGGATTATTCTATTGTTCTTCATCAACATAATAGGTGCAAAGTACATTAAATCTTCCCTCTATTTATCTTCATTAATGGTTGTGTTATAGGTTGATATGAGATATTATGGTTAGGATTTTTCATTGTTCAAACCTAAAGCGATCTGTTCAACCTAATTAATTCTAACATCAAATCCATAAGCAAAGGATTCTCCATACACCGTAACTGAAGGGAAGCTGCCACTCAATTTTTATGTTATGTTACTTCCGTTTCATTTTCATATTAGCGAGTTTTTTCCTTACAAAAAAAACACATGATTGTTATGATGCCGAAGTATAGTTTTTCATCAACGAGGAGGAAGGGTAGGAAATCAAAACGTCTTGTAAAGGAATTTTAATGAGGAGATAGAGTGTGGGATCCACAGGTTGGATATGAGTGGGCTTGTGCAAATATGTGCACAATGGCATAGTAATCTTATTCTCTTCATTTTATTAATAAAAAATAGGAGTGCTGTCTTTTGTGCCGCAGCGCAGGCTACGCCCAGATACATGGGGGTGAACGCAATGACCACCATGCCCCCCTGAGTGACAGGCCCATGTGTTTGGACGCAGCCTACGCTACGACACAGAGAACATTCTCCTTATAAAATATTCTCTTACGTTTCTCTCGTAAGAGAAAAGAACAAGATATTAAGCAAACTATTTCATTAGGCAAAAGTTTTCCTTCACGCTTAGAAAAGGAATTCTTTGGTGAGATCACCTCATGATTGGACTATACGATTATTGTCAACTCCAGCCCACAACCTATTGTTCATGGTCGCAAATGCAGAGATTGCATGGGCATATATGAATAGTCCAAAAATAGAAGGATGTATGAAAATACATAGGAGTGTAATTGATTGTATTAGGTCCTAAAATTTAACATGCGGCTAATCTAATCAACTTATTTATCCAATGATCGAAATTATCAATCATCTTACCCCGTGGCTACAATTGGTGGCCACCGAGATAAACTTATTAGGTCAACCCATCTTAATCAACTTTTGTGTAAATATAGGTTCAGTTAATTTCATTAGAAACTTCTTTTTTTTGTTTTTTTTTTGGGATGGGATTCCATTAGAAACTTGACCATCACCAGCTAGCACTATGACTACATCTTTCACATCTCAACCCCAATTAAATATAGGATTTTCTTATTGACACCCTTTACCACAATTCTGTTTTTCCAACAAAGATATTAAGTTACTATTATGACGACATACAGATGTTTTTAGGTAATAAAAAATAGAACCAAGTTTTTCTTCCTTCCAAGGTGAATAGGATCTCAATCACCGTGGGGCAGGAGAGGATAGAAAAAGATATCGAGAGGAGGCTTTCAAAACATACAAAAACCCTAGGATGGTGGGTGAACCATCCTTTATGCGTACAAAAAAACTTGATGCTAAAAATTATGTAAATTCAAAGATTTTGTACTCGGAATCCAAAATCGAAATCGATCCCAAAAACCCTAGAATCGACCCTCAAATTCGAAAACCAGATATATACTTGCAGAATCTTAATTACAGTGATTGTTTCAAACATTTGGGCCGAATCTCAATTCCTTGGACAATTAGTCCTCCTTTAAGGTGATGACCCTTAACTTCCTTCAAACTCATCTTCACCTCTCCTCCATCAACCCCATCATTGAAAAACTCCCCTAGCTCAACCTCCATCCATCCATCACTTCTTTCACGAGGAACATGCTCTTCTTCCTCTTTACCAACCCTTGATGACCTCAATACTTGAATTCGATGCAAAAAATAAAGCTGCTCTAATGACCGTTTCTGTTCATTACCAAAACGTAGGTGAGCTCTGCCTCTCTTCCATTGATTGCTACTGGTTTGGATTGATGTCTCAGATGGAAGTGTATCAAGCCCATAAGCACGTTCCGCAAATTTCACTATCAGATAAGCTGCATAATTCGTCTTGGGAGATAACATGGAAGCAGCGATCTTCCCCTGTATTTCTAACCACCAGATAGTCCGGAGCTCTGCCACTTCTAAGAAACTGTACATTTGAAACCAATTAAACAATCAAATTGTGAAATTAAGAACAAAATTGAATCTTAATGAAGGGAATTGGAGACAGAAAAGGATTTGAACCTTGATTGAGAATGCTGAGGTAGACATTTCCAACTCCAGTATAATGGATTGCTCCCCCAAGTAATCGAAAGTTCTCTTGCTAACAAAGTATAGCATTTCCTGCAAGTTGATTTCTCTAGCCAGAAAATCTGCCATTGACATCAATATATTTGATTACATTGGAGCCACAGTGGGGAGGAAATTAAGAACAGCAAAAACTGAAGTAGGAAAAAGTCTAGTTAGGGTTTTACCTTTTTGCCACCGTCGAGCAGAACTGGATTACAGAGATTGAAGTAGAGTTGTTTCTTAGAAGAAAATGGAATTGAAAATACAGATCTGGAGAGGATTTCTAGAAAATCAGAAGGTATAAACTTCTCCCACACAGAATCAGATTCCGAAGCTGATTGAAAGAAAGAAGAAACCAAAGCCAATCTACAAGCATCTCGAGGAGACGTCAATGATATAACGTAGGACAAACAATCTTCTGGCAATGAATCGAACTCCATTAGATCAGATCTTCAAACAGAACATAAAAAAACTTGAAAGAATGTTAATTACCTGATCGAGCTTTGTAATTTCTTGTGTTTCTTTCCATCAATCCACCGCTACTATTTGTATGTGATGGGAAGCTGATCTTGATGGAGGGAGTATGTCTGTGTTGCTTCCTATGGCAATCAAATGACGACATTTCTATAGAATTGATCAGAAAAAATGACGACATTTTATCGACGACCCGTGCACATCTTAGTTAGTCTCGGTTCGGACCATGGATTTAGTACACAGTATCGGTGTTACCACTGATATACGATACTGATACACGTCAATCCGATTCTTAAGTCAAAAAAAAAAAAAAAAAAATTCTTGAGAAAAACTATCTTGTATTGTATCTATCAATCAATCCATCCATATTAGTCAGATATTGATATCAGTCACAGTCGATGTCATGATCGATCAATACTGATAAAATCAGCTGATACGTCTGATTTGATACCGATAGATACCGATTCTTAAAACCATGCTCTGAATATCACCCTGATAATAATAATAAAAGGGGGAGTCTCACCGAAAATAAAAAGATGCCCACATTAGGCTTTGCATTTTGTTGCGCTACCTAAGTTAGGCTGTGCTAATTACTAAAAAAGGAAAAAAAAAATTTTAAACAGTTCACATTACCCTACACATGGCCTACACATGTATGGTTAGTTGGCTAGATTCTAGAATGGATCACAAACCAAATCTGAGTGCGAATTTTTGCTGGACCATCTATCTATCTATATGTGTACGCATTGCTTGCGGTTAGGCGATAACTTGTATTTTTGTTTCGGTATGTTAAGGGTAAGGGTCTAAAATTCGGGTTTCGATTAGGTTTCGATTAGTTAGAAATTGAGTTCGTTTCGGTTTCGATCATATCTTGATCGAAACCTGAGACTTTTTCTAGATTAATTTGGACCTTGGTTTCGCGGTCCAGAAGTTGTTTTTTTGCCCTGATTCTTGTTGTGTAACCTATTTTTGACATTTTAAACCTAATCCATGCATTAGTTTCACATAGAGAACACTAAAAATAATACTTGTGGTTTTAATCCAAGTTTGATATTGTATATTGTTCTTGGACCTGGTATCGAATAAGGTTTCACGAGAACATAATTTCTTCAATACGAACAAATCTAAGATTGCTTAAATTTGATTTATAATGAATGTGTTATGTTTTGGTCAAACTTAATTTGATGTGCGTGAATGCTATTTAAAATCGTTCTGAATGAAAATATATTTTTAAATATCAAAACCAGTGAATGTATCGCACTTTTGGTTTTTAACAATGTTTTATCATATTAAGATTTATGAAGTTTTTAACTTTCAGAAAACCTCAGCATTAGAAAGTTGAAAATTTCTCCTACCGCAAAAAATCCAGTTTTTGTTCTTAAACTGAGGGATTGACTTTTTATCCTTTTGGAATTTGATTTTTTTAACTATTTTTATTGGATTCAAATAGGGGGTATTTGTTTATTTATGAATAATATCTTAAGTAAATGAAATACCAATATAAAACATTTATGGTCGAAACATGTTGAAATCATCGAGTTCTGATCGTGGATTTTTTAAAATCACCCTTCAACTCGTCTCGAAAACCTACGAAACCGAGTTAACTCGATGGTTTCGATCGAGTTCTTCTTTCATGGTTGGGGATATCATGTCTTGTATTTCATCGCTTGGGCTTGTGGGATAATTTTGAAAGGTCGTTAAGAGGGAAGTGGGTATATGGATATGTCAGTAAATTGTTCCTATATGAGGTTACTATGATTTTGTCATGAGAATTCTCTATAATCCGAGAGGATGAGCGATTGTAATCCTATTCTCTATTGCTAGTGAAGAAGATTTCATCTCACTATGGGCATAAGCAAAATTCTCGAACCATGTAAATCTTTGCATTGGATGATTGTTTGTTGGAAATTTTTATTCATTTCTGCATCATTATAGATTTTAGTTTCTACACTATAAATACCTGTTGTTGTCGGAAAGTCTTCTAATAAAGTGTGCGATTTGCACAAATGGAAAAAGCACATAAGAGATCCAGAACGGACTCCGAGGAGGGATTCTCCGATGCCTAAGTCAGTCCGGTGAATAAATGAATTGTGTCAGAAAGAGGTACCAAGAGAGCAGTAAGTCAAAAAAAATCTCTTTACCTAGGTCTCCCCTTGAGTTTATTGTACCTGCATGGTTATCGAGGCGGTTGAAGGCTTCATCCTTCCAAGTTGTCAGTACGTGGTAGTGATGGTACGGTTCCCTTTCCTGATTTCACGGATATTTACACTGGTTCGTGCCTCAAGTCGGTTGTGTGGTCTTCAAAGGCACATGTTGTTTTTGCGTGTCACTCCGATTTGTTGACAAGTGGTCTTTTGGTACTCTTCCATGTGTCACTCTTTCATTGGTTGGTTATTTTCAAGCGTGTCAATATGTAAATCCTTTTGCTTCTAGAAATGTCCCTCAAGAGACTCTGAATAATAGTGCATGTGGACATGTATCCGTGCCGAACTCCATGAATGGTTCCTGAACATGGTTATCATGGGTCACTTTCCAACATGAACTCCATCAGATGATCAGAAACGTGCTTTCTTTTGTGTGTGTGTGTGTATGTTGTTATTGTCATAGTAGTTCCATAAACATGCTCCAACTAATTGTCAACTATTGAGTACACAAACAATTGGCAAATTTTCAAATTTATAAATTTGAATCGGTGGAATCATTTTAATTATTTGAATTAGAATCAACTGAATCGTTTTCAATTATGCCTGATCCTCTAAACCTTTTCTGAATTGATCATGAATGCATTTTAATCTTCATTTTTGTCATTTCATTCTTTTACTCATTAAAATAACAAAAAATATATATATATGAAACTTCCTCTTATAACTAGATGTACAAAATTTTTGAATGCCCCTTTACCAAAAAAACCAAAATTTTTGAATAATTCTTTTTTTTTTTTTTTAAATTGTTTCTCTTTCCTAATTCTATTTTTGAGGATCAGCCAATAATGACCGATTCCAATTTGATTCGAATGGATAAGTTCTTTATTGAAAATAGAATCAAATGTATCTAACATTTCTGTGTGTATTAAACTTGGAACAACCTAAAAATATCTTTAGGATGCTTATTGAGATCACATTTTACCCCACATTATTTTTACTTTTCCTACATTTATTGGTGTTGTATTCTTCTTCATTATCCCCAACATATGTGAAAATAAATGTATTTTTACAAATGCATCTTTTTCTGAAAACAGCCTTTTTGTTATGCAAGGGTAAGGCTGTGTACATTATAATCCTCCCAGACCCCGTAGTGGTAGGTGCCTCGTGCACTGGGTACACCCTTTACCTTTTTTTTTTTTTTTTATTTCTATGTGTAACTACACAAATATATATATAATTAATACTATTCCATTATTTATAATTATGATTGCCAAAAATTATTGTTTCCAGGCAAGAAATTAAAGTTAATATTTTTCATCCATGCAAATTAAGGGCCTCTTTGATATCATTTTTCATTTTATTTATGGCCTATTTAAAAAATTCATTAATAAAAATTATTTTTGATATAAAAATGAAAAACTATTTGGTAGCTACTAGACATAAAAGAAAATAGAATGGGAACCGTTTGATAACTACCTATGTGTAAATAATTTTCATAACATTTTTTAGGTGGTGAGTGAAGAGATTCTCTCTTCACCCATCTTCTTCCCCAAATCAGCTCTAGTAGAATTTCGGATTGTTATCATTGGATATAACTCCAGTAAATTTTGGACCCTCCACCATCTTTCTGACCGCTACGAACCACCTTCAAATCTCTTCATTTCTTCAGCATCGGATTCTCCAAAGCTTCACAAGCGAGAAGGAAAACCCTAACCAGCAATAACTTTAGCTTTGACGTTCTTCTGAGTTCTGATAGACTTGCTGGTGAAGTTTCTTAAGCATATATCCGTCAAATCACAACTCTGTAAAACCCTGTCTCAGCGTTGGCTCTCTGAGATAAAACTCAAAACCAGAAACCCACAACGAAAAGCTCGAAACAACAGCAGAACAATAGAGCCTTCAATAAGCGGACAACGACACAGCGTAGCTCGATCGATGAGGTTTCCCTCTACGATTCTTCAAAATGAAGCCAAAGACACAATTCAAAGAAGAATAGTAACCGATCCGAGCTTGAAACACGAGAAAAGTAGCACTTTGCAAAAGTGATACCAAACACATGAAAAAATAAAAAATGATACCAAAGAGGCCCTAACCTAGTTTAAAACTTTAAATAAGAAAAACCCTCGTGAGTTTTGTTTGGTGCAAAGACCCCCATGACTTCCCCCCACTCCTTGCATGTGAAGGGAAAAGGGGGAAAAAACCTTCATGACAATGCAACAAATTAAATTAGATGGTGTAATCTTCTTTTATTTGTCCCTTATCTTATTATCAAAATTTATTTAAAGAGTTAAAAATGTGCACCCTTGTTGAGAAAATCTTATTGTAACTTAGGTTGGTGAAACAACAAGGTTACAATTTCTATTTCACCAACCTTGCTTACAACAAGAATTTTTTAATAAAATAAAATTTAAAACTGAAATGCATGTTGTCTCATGCCAAGTAAGTGAGGCCCAAATTTCATTGACGGAAAGGCCCAACATCCCTTTCTCATTCCTAGCTCTTGGGTTCAACCGAACCCCTACTCTATAAAAACAAATAAGAAGAAAAAAGACTGAAAACTGAAACTTATGAAATAGACCATATAAGTACGGCCCTACCCCACCCCTTGAGTGTTGCACCCAAAAAAGAGAAGGGTAGGCGGATAAGGTCATTTTCTGACAGATGACCAATACATTGCAACCCTCTTCCTGTTTAACAATATCGATTGGCTGTTTGATATGTCAAGTGGTAGAATTTGGATTAGAAATTTTTCTTTTTTTCTATTGTTTTTTTTTTTAGATAAATAATCAAATAGTATAGGAGAAAGTTTCCCGTCAGCAATAATGAAAAAGACAATCTCCTCATCCACCATGATGTGACCTTATAATTGAACTCCTGGAGAGTTGGTATCATCATTAAACTACCATCAATATTGTACATTGTCGAAAGTTCCGTTTTCCAATCCAATCCAACGCTCAGATGTTGTGACTGAAGATTCTTTCTTCACCGTGGGTTAAGAAAAACTCAATCCAGTAATACATTTTTCGGCAAAAAGGATGAAGCTCTAGTAAGATATTTGTGGAATTCCATTACATCACCCCATTGTTGGGATCCGACTCCTCTCTAGGGAGCACAGCACCCAGGGAGTGCCTGGGGGCATCCAAGGGTTGGGCTGTGCTCCACACATCTCGGCACACACCTAGAGATGTGTGCGACACAGCCCAATGGCTGGATGCTCCCTGGACGTGCTGGGCTCCCTGGAGAGGAGCTCAATCCATTTTTGCTGCATAGCATGCCAACTAGGAAAATTTGAATCATTGAATGGAAAGAGGGCATCATTTCTTGATCATGTGTCAAATTTGTAACTAATTCAACCCTACAAAGGTCCCAAATTGATCAAAGTAGGGATGCACTTTTTTGGGGGTCTAAGGAGGGATGCAATTTGGATTTAAAAAAAATGAAAGCTAGTGTTGTGATGAAGCTCACAATGCCAGTTGAAGAGTAAGGTTTGAATCCTATTGTCATCATCTTTTCATCTGCATATTTGTTGTTTGAGAAAAAGAAGCCAATGAAAAGAATTTAATTTTCATTGGAATTTTGCTTGATGCTGGCATGTCTATTACTTTTAGTAGTGGTAGAGTAACATTGTCTGTTAACTCCTTTTATTTTGGATGTGCTTATAATTTGAATGGTATGTTTAGGTTGAGTTTAGCTAATGAGACAATAAACCAGGTTAACCATAATTCACTTGATCCCAAAATACTACATTGTAGGTTAGGACATGTGAACTATAGGAAAATGCTCAACCTAGCTAAAACTCATAATTTACCATTAGACACTTCAATTAGATTTAACAGATGTGAAGTGTGTGCTCAAACCAAAATAACTAGAAAACCGTTCAGACCGGTTTCTAGGAGCACTCAACTTCTTGAACTTATACATTCTGACATTTGTGACTTTAAAAGCTACACAACTAGAGGAGGTCGGAAGTATTTGATAACATTTATAGACGATTTTTCTAGATATTATCATTTATACCTGTTAAAATCTAAAGATGAAGCTTTTGAAAAATTTAAAATTTTCAAGAAAAGGGTAGAAAATCAGTTGAACTTGAAAATTAAAAGATTTAGAAGTGATAGGGAGGAGAATACAAATTGACAGAGTTCAAGGAATTCCGTGCCTCTGCAGCATAATCCTTGAAACTATCTGCTCCTTACTCACCTCAATCAAATGGCATAGCGAAAGAAAGAACAGGACGTTAACGAGAGATGTTAAACTCCATGTTATTGAACGGTGGTATGCCCTCTTACTATTGGGGAGAAGCAGTGTTGATCGCAAATCACATTCTAAATAGACTACCACATTCAAAACCGACTTCTACACCTTATGAACTATGGCATAATCATCCCTGTAGATATGACACTCTTAAGGTTTGGGGCTGTATAGCTTATGTTAGGATACAAGACCCTAGGAGACCTAAGGTGGGAACTAGAACAAACACTTGTGTATATCTAGGTTGTGCGGAAATGATCTTTGCAGACCGATTTTTGGATCTATCAACCAATGTGGTGATAGAATCTAGGGATGCTATATTCTTTGAGGATAAATTCCTTAGAGATAAAGGCCTCGACCTTGCCTGGTTTGGTCAAGTGGTTACGAGAATCACCTTTGGAATCGAACCAATTGTTTCTCGGCACTACTCCCACAATGCTCCTTAAATCAGAATCTAGAAGAGTATCTACTAGAGATCGAGTACCCAAGAATTTTGGTGAGGATTTTGTGACCTACCATTTAGAGGCTGATCCATCCACCTATAAGGAAGCGATGAGATCTAGGGACTCCCTGTTATGGAAAGAAGCCATTGATGAGGAAATGAGCTCTTTAATGCAGAATGAGACCTGGCACCTTGTTGATCTGCCTAGAGGGGCCAAGACAATAGGGTGTATGTGGGTACTGAAGAAGAAACTTAATCCGGATGGGTCTATAGCCAGGTACAAAGCACGATTAGTAGCTAAGGGCTATAAACAGGTGAGAGTGATAGATTATTTTGACATCTACTCCCCGGTCTGTCATTTGGCAACAATAAGGATTCTTCTTGCCATAGCATCTATTGAGCACTATGTTGTGCATCAAATGGATGTAAAAACGGCTTTCCTTAATGGAGATCTAACAGAAGAAATCTACATGAACCAACCTGAAGGGTTTGTCATGGAAGGTTATGAAAAAAGAGTTTGTAAATTAAACAAATCTCTCTATGGTCTTAAACAAGCACCTAAATTGTGGCATGAGAAGTTTGACAAGACAGTAAAGAGCCTTGGTTTTCAAACCAGCAACTTGGATAAGTGCCTTTATTTTTTGTCTGAGTCAAACAAGGTCGCGATTATTTGCTTGTATGTAGACGGCATGTTGATTCTAGGTTTTGATCTCTCTGTAGTGAGTGACATTAAAGAAACCCTGTCCAAAGAATTCGACATGAAAGATCTTGGTGTGGTAGACACCATTCTTGGAATGAGAGTAAGCTTCAGTGAGCAAGGGATCACCCTTCGTCAGACTCATTACATTGAGAAGCTACTTTCTAGTTGGGGATACAGTGATTGTAAACCGATTGAGACACCCTATGACTACAACAAACGGTTGAAACCTAACACAGGTGACACCATGAATCAGTTAGATTATTCTAAACTGATTGGTAGTCTCATGTATGTAATGAGTTGCACTAGGCCAGACATAGCCTTTACGGTAGGCATGCTGAGTCGTTTCACTAGTAATCCTGGAAAAGAGCATTGGGATGCCCTATCGAGGCTGATGAGATACCTTAAGGGTACTCAAGGTTATGCTTTATGTTATAATGGACATCCTCCAACTTTGGAAGGATATTCGATGCATCTTGGTGCTCGATTTGGGAGACAAGCAGATCCACCCGGTGGTTATGTATTTACACTAGGAGGAGCAGTGTAGCATGGAAATCCAAAAGACAGACTAGTATTGTTCTGTCATCTATGAAATTGAAACTTTATGCTCTAGCTTCTGCGGAGATGAAGCAGAGTGGATAAAGGATCCGATCATGGATATTCCATTGAGGAGTTTTAAGTTAAACTCTATATCTATATTCTGTGATAATCAAGCAACCAAGACGATTGTGAATAACTCACTCTTTAATGGTAAGAGGAGACACATCAAACAGGCTATGCTGAATTATAGAACAGAACAAGGGATTATCACTTTGATTGATGTGAGATCGAAGGATAATACGGCAGATGCCCTTATAAAGGGATTGAACAAAGATCGAGCATTCAAAACTACAGGGGAGATGGGGTTAAAGATCATTTAGTCAGGTCTTAACCTAACCCAATATTATTTTGAATTATTCGAATCTCATCTAGCCTTGGTAAGCATTCGGGACAGTTTACATGTTTCAGATAACTTAGTTAGGTTACTAAGTATGGGGGTTTGTGAAACCATTCCAAACTTGATGGTGTAGCAAATTTTCATGTGAAGTCTCCTTACTTTGTTATTCCACAAAGGAATATGAAAAATGTCTGATATGTTTCAATGATATTGTGCTAGTCTTTATGTCATTCCAAATTTGATGACATGTCTTTCATAGTATGGTGTACCATTCCAAATTTGATGATACAACATAAATGTATGACTGATATGACGAATACAGTATTCCAAATGGAAACATGGTATGGTCCTTATGATAGAGACTATATAGGATCGAGTTCTTGTAAAGAAACTTAATGATGATACTTATTGTTTTTTGATTTACCTTCAGCCATATATGAAATGTACTAAGTTCTTATTGTTGAACTAGATACTATTGTGCAAATGATTGAATTCATAATATCTTATGAAATTCATATTTGACAAATTACAGAGAATGGCGAAGATGGAGGAGAACGGTTGAATCTGGATCTCGATGAGGATGACTTACTTGATGAGTAAAGTCACATGGATTGCAAGGACTTTTCCTTTTGATTATTTCTTTTGGTTTAGCCACTTGCATGTGGAACTTCGGATTTATTGTTGGGTTTAATTTTGATCTAAAACCCTAGTTTTATTTCTTGAAGTTTACTTATTTCTTATTTGATTTATTGGATTATTGATATTCAATTTATATTGATTCAATTACTGATTGAACAATGGTTCCTATACATGTGTAATGGATATATGTAGAACATAGGAGGAGATTGTAAGGGTATTTATGTAATATCCCTTTATATGTTCTAATATAATCCTACTTGTATTAATGCCCAGGCTGTGAGGGGCAATCTAGTAATTAGCCCATCTGACCTAAACCCTAGTTTTCCTATATATACTAGCTGGAGGCAGCAGTCTGGGTATTCCAAACTAGATACTCAGGGTGTAATGCTTTAAGCAACCTTGTGCTTAAAACCCTAACCCTAACAGCCAGTGTACAAATTCCTTTACACGCCCTCTTACATTCCACCTTGGACCCCACTCTCTCTCCCGTCCTTGGTGGGAAACTGCACTTTGACATCATAGTAAGCAGGCTGGGCCCTGTTTGATTAAGCTCAAACAGGCTGGGCTTGGATTGAGATTCCCCAATCCAAGGTTGGGCCGGGCTGAGTACAAGACTAATCCAAACACAAAGATTGAATGCCGGGGGGGGATTTGATAGGGTAAAACTTCAAACCCAAATTCTTGTTGGGGTGGGCTTGAATTTGTTGTTCTAAACATGTATGTGTCCATCAGGAATGGGCATCTCATTTGTTCATATGCCTAATGTGCATAGTCTAGTTGGATCACTTTTTTTTTTTGGTGAAATAGTTGGATCCACTTATAATGTTATCGCCTTTTTCACAGAAAATTGGTCAAATATTTTAGGGAAGTAGTTTTTTGTTGGGAATATGACCTACGCCAACACTCTCATATGTTTATCTCTTTCCTCCTCAAAATAAGGGAGTAAAAGTGTCTTTTCATATGGGGATGAAAGAGATAGACTCATGGGTGTGTTGACGTAGGCCACACTCCCGGACAGAGTTCTTTTTCCCGATATTTTAATTGCTATGTCACTGTCCGACTATTGAACTTCGTTCCCAGTATTTAAAGTTGGGCCAAATGGTTGAATGGTTTGATCATTTGGACCAATTTGGGCCAGAATGGTTTGAGACATAAGGTTGTCAACTCAAGTGACCAAATGTTATTAAGATTTGACTTGTATCCAATTTGATTATTTAGGATATGAATAAATTCATATCTAATTTGATAAATATCCAATCACACAATTTTGACATAGACATACCCTTATGCAATATATAAACAAAATTATAAACAAGACGTAAAAATCATAAATTTATGTATAGAAACTATATAATTCACAAAGATTATGTACCTAAGTTTAATTTTAAGGGCATAATTTAGCATTTTGCTGAGCCTTTTTTCATCTTGATATAGGCATGAGCGTTTGCTTCTACACCCATTTTTTTTATGTTTTAATATATGATATTTGGAAATTTAAAATATAAAATAAAGATTCACTTAGGGGGTGTAATCAGGCTGGGTTGTGCCAGTTTTTCCTAGCCCAACCCTACGCCTTGTTAGCTCAACCAAAACCCAGCTAAGCCCATGGTTGGGCTGAGATAACGGAAACTAGGGTTTGCCCTATCGGGCTCAACCCCAGCCCAGCCTGCCCATATTGACCTTGGCAGCCCCAATTTTTGTCCTTTTAGGGCTAGTCAAGGCCAAACAACCCTCTTTTTTTGTTAATGTATGTGTGATAGTACTGTGTAATATAATTATATATTGGGCAAGAGATCAGTGCCTCGTCGTGTAGCCCTTGCACCATTGTAGGAGCCAATGAGAGCAAGCGCAAAGGCATATTCATGGATGTGATTTTTTATTCCATATGGGGTGGGGTGGTAATTTCAGGTGCTCATGTGTCTGTGAGCAGAAGCTACGAGACTAGACAACCTTCTTTTTTCCCTTATATATATTATAGGGAAAATTTCACGGACACCTCTTAAAAATATCCAATATTTCAGAAACGTACCATACTTGGTCAAAATGTCAGAGACACCCCCTATTTTATGAATTTATTTCAATTTAGTCCACTCCGTTTGTCTCTGCAGTTCTATTAACTCTTTTTAAATGGTAAAATTACCCTTACCACAGTGAAATCCCTATAATACCCTTAATGATGATTTAATGATGTTAGAAGTTATTTTTACAAAAAGACAATTTTGCCCTTGTTTTTATTCAACACTTTTTTTTTATTCCTTTTTTCTCCCCTTCTTCTCCTTCTGCTGTTTCTTCCTCCGCCGCCGCCACCACCCTCTCCAGTCTCCGCCTTTTCATCTCTTCGTTTACTGTTTTTTACTTGCTCGCTTGCTAGCAGACATTTCTCTTTCCATACTCTTCCCCCTCCATTCTTCTTTCTTCCACGATTTTGGCTTTTACAATCTCCATGAATCCTCACTTCTTCCCTTCCTCCTCCTCGTCCTCTTCTTCTTCTTATACAGTTATATAGATTGTGTCTGCCTCGATCGAACCACCTATGGACAGTTAAGAGTCAACCATTTAACCCCAAATGCTTGATTTTCATCCCACTTTATTTCAGGAATTTAAGGAACGGTAACTACATCATCTGACAGATTCTTTTTCGGGTTTATCTTTGCTTGTGTTGTGCTTCTAATTTGATAACTAAATTTTGAATCTTGCCTTCTTTTAGGCCCTTTTCTTGTTTTGGGTTTTGCCGTTTTGGTTTGCCGCTTACTCTGGGAAAGTGTAAGTGTTTAACTCTGTATTTCTAGAAATTGGTTTTTGGGACAGCCCTCGATTCTTTGGCTAGTGGGTCTTTCTTCTTTCCCTTAATCTTGGGTTTTAGGGGCCTCGAATCACTCTCTATCTCTCTCATGGTTTCTTCTTAGTTTTTAAATCAGATGCTTCTTCGAAGCTAGAGATTCAGCAACAGATCAAGATGAGCTCCGAACTCTAAATCTCAGACCCTTTTTTTGGAATCACTCTCTATCTCCTGCTTTCTTGATGAAAGAGAGAAACAGAAAGAGGAGGAGGAGGAGAGAGGTAGAACTTAGAAGAGGGTGATTACTCTACCAACCGCACCTTCAATATCCATTTCGCCCTTACCAGTTCAGCCACTTGGCCCACTTATTTTGAGAGTGATTACTCTCCAAAGTCCAGAATCCCCATTAATGGAGTTCTGGCTCGTCCTCATCCTCTCGTTCTACCTCTGTGCAGCCCTCAAACTATTAGTTGATCTAGTTTTTCACAACAAATCCAACCAAACAAATCTCTCTCTTCCACCAGGGCCTAATAAAGTAGCCTTAATCGGCAGTCTCCTCTGGCTTCAGGGACCATTGTCCTCACAAATTGAGCAATTCCTCAGCAACCTCCGCCACTAAGTATGGCCCCATCTTCACCCTCCAAATCGCCTCACGACCATCGATCTTCATCACAAGCCACTCCCTTGCCCATCAAGCACGGTGCTACCTTTGTCGACCGCCCACCAGCCATGGATCCCATTCGCATCATCAATAGCACCAACACAACATCAACTGCGCCCCCGATGGCCCTCTGTGGCTACTCATCCGTCGAATCTCACCTCTGAGATCCTCCACCCTTCTCCGGTTAAATCCTTTGCTCAAGTTCGCAAATGGGTCTTAGAGATAGTAACTGAACGGTTGAGACATCATGTTGAATCTGGGGAACCCGTGCGAGTGATGGATCATTTCCATTACAACATGTTTTGCTTGCTGGTACTCATGTGCTTGGGAGAAAAACTAGATGAGAAAATCATCAGAGAGATCGAAGAAATGCAGAGAACTCTTCTCGTCATGAGAGAGATAGGGAGGAGAAGAAGAAGAAAAAGCAGAGACCTTTGGTCAAACGAAGAAGCGCAAAATTGGGGAGGTTTCACAGAGATGACATCGGCCGTGGAGGGAGCATCGCGGAGCCGAAGCCATAGAGGGAAGAAGTTGAAATGACAGTTTTGTCCTTTTAATTAAATAAATAAGGGGTAAAATGGATATTTAGGGAAGAAGATGAAATGACAGTTTTGTCCTTTTATTTAAATAACTAAGGGGTAAAATGGATATTTCACCTTTGGGTACTAACTGTGCTTAACGTTTGGGACATCTGTGACATTTTGACCAAGTATGGTAAGTTTGATACTGGATGCTGTTAGGGGGTGTCTGTGAAATTTTCCCTATATTATATTGTGATATGTACCGGAGCTTCAACCAAAAGAAAAAAAAAAAAAAAAAAAAAAAAAAAAAAAAAAAAAGAAAAGAAGAAGAAGATATATATAGGATTGGCCTGGACTGGGCTTAATCCAAGGCCTTAGCCAAGCCCAACCAGCCTCCAACTCGTGCCCGAAAATCTCAACCCTGGCCCAGGCATCAACCCAAGCTCTGTCAAGCTCAGGGTGGCCTTGGAAGTTTGGCCCTATTGGTACATGCTTCAGAGTTTACTTGTAGCTATAGTAGAAAAGTAATTGGTTTGAGTTCAGGTTGTATTTGCAATTTCATAAATTCTACTATTCTTAGTTCTTTATTGTTGGGAGAGGGTAGTATTGGATTTTAATCCTCTCCAATGCCTAAAGTCGTGCAATGCGACAGTGTTAGGTGGAGATGTCGAAACCTAGCAGCTCGGACATTCAACGGTCTGAGCTCAACATAAGTCAATGAGCTTAGACCATTGGATGTCTGAACTAGTCTGTTGAATTATCGACAAACCTTCATTGTTGCCAACAATGATTTGATCAATGCTGCAGTAAGGAGAACTTAAAGCAAGATTAATTAGTGATATCTGCAGTTAAATGATCATTAGATTTAGAATCAAGATGTCAAGGTAAGTAGGATAATGGAGAAGAAACAATACCAAGAAAAGTGTGATTAAAACGTTGTGGACACTGAGAAGCAAAATGTCCACTGTTGTTGCAAATATGGCAACTAAGGCGAGGCTGATTTGTGAATGAGGATGAAGATGGTTTGTCACCCAAAATACCTTCCTGAAAGTTATGCGTGTTGTTGTACTAATAATTTGGATGATAGCCTTGATTCTGATTCGGATGGCCATTGCCAGAGTGCTGAGAGTTTTGATATTGTCCAGCTCCATTATAACGAGAGTAAATATTCCGATTAAAGTATCCTCGACGAGAGTTCTGAAAACGATTGTCGCGTGATCAATTACCACAAGTACGATTTGATGAAGCAGAGGCCACATTAACAGTAGTAAAATTAGCAGATCCATTAGGAGAAATTGACCACATAAAACTTTCATGGCTTAACAGTAAGCCTGAGAGTTCAACGAATGAGATTGGCTCTGCACGAAGAGGTATTGAAGTTGCAAAATCTCTGTAGTTAGGTCCAAGGCCACTAATAGCGGTTAGAACAAGATCCTCATCATGAAAGCGTTGACCAATGGCAGCAAGAGTATCAACAATCAAGCGAATGTTAAGGAGGTAGTTAGTAATGGAGTCAGATCCTCACTGAATGCGAGAGAGACGAGCTTTCAGATCGAGAACTTGAGTGTGAGAAGACAGAGCAAAGACACTTGCAAGAGTCATCTAGGTAGCATGCATAGTAGTAGCACTTACAACATGTAAAATGGCATTCTCAGAGAGGGAAGAAATGATCCAACTAAGAATTAGTTGACCTTGGCGGTCCCATAAGATTGCAACTAAAATTATAGCAGTCATAGGATCGATCAGCGATGGCCATAGGAAAGATCCATCAACGTATCCAAGCAAATTATGATCGCAAAGCAGCAGAACAAATTGTGCTTGCCAGAGCATGTAGTTCGTAGAGGTGAGTTTGAGTTGGACGAAAATGTGCTGCTACACTAGTAGCAAGAATGTTCCTGCTATAAGGCTGGCAGCCAAGGAAATGGGATCTTAAAGGGTATTTTAGAAATTACAAAAACCTAGAAGGGTATTTGTGAACCCAAAGGGGAAGTGAATTATTCCATTTCCTTGGTTGCTAGCCTTGTAGCAGGAACATTCAGCAAATTTTTTTCCTAGTTTGAGGGACAACTATGGAGAAACATTTGGAGCAATCAACAACGATTGTGGAGAGGTGTCGGAAACCGAACTCATTTCAACAGGGGATGACGCCATGAACGGATAAAGATTAAAGAAAAAGAAGAAAAATGAAATTCATTGGAGTAGAAAGGCTTTGATGCCAAGATGAAGTGATATCTTCGTTAAAGTTAGAACCAATACAAATGTTACAGATATATGCATTGAGCTATGTGGCTAAAGGAATCCTAACAAAACGATAACAGACCAATTGTTACACATGATTAGGGGTGTCAATAAAGCCCGGCTGGCCCGAACCCGCCCGAACCCGCCCTGAGCCCGGCCCGGGCCCGACCCTGATTTTTTGACCCTGAGGGCGGGTTTGGGTTTAGTTATAGTCTGACCCTGGCAGGGTCGGGTCGGGTCAGGGTTTAGATCCTCGGCCTAGCCCGGCCCGGCCCGACCCGACCCTGTATTAATTATAGGTATAAGTATTTTCTTGACAAAAAAAAAAACAGAAGAGAATTGTACAGAGATAACTACTAGCTTTGTCATCATCATGAAGTGGGAACCCATAAAAAGAGTAGATCATCTACTATTTTGATCAGGACCATAAAAAGAGTCACTGACATGATTGTTATTTAGTTGTAGCCCCTATAAGCTTCCATGCCTATTGAGGGGACACAGTTACAATTGTAGAGAGAGAGCTTATACACACGCCATTTTTTTCAACATATTTATTAGTTGTCCCATAGGTTGAGATCCTATGTTACAAAAACATGGTCTAATGAGACACGTGGACGGTGCCATAAATCAAGACCAACCCGACCCGGCCCGACCCTGGCAGGGTCGGGTCAGGGTTGAGAGTTTCTTGACCCTGACAGGGTCGGGTCAGGGTCAGGGTCAGGGTTAAGGCCTCTAGGGTCGGGTCAGGGTTTAGGCAGGCCCGGCCCAACCTGACCCATTGACACCCCTACACATGATCACTTACAACAAATGACCTAAGGAGGGGATCTAGATCCTTTACTTCCGCCTGCCCGGTATTATTGTGCGCCCCACACACAACAAGGTAGAAAATACTGTATTACCCCCGCTTGGGCAAGACACTCGGGCAAGGATAAGGCGGTGTTTTTACCGCCTTGCTGTGTCTGGGATGCACACGATAGTATCGGCAGGCGGAAGTACAGGATCTCGATTCCCTAAGGAGGTGTATCCTTAAAACACTAAAATCCTTAACGCTTTGGGAAGAAGATTAATTTGGGCGTGGGTAAGCTGTCAGAAAAAAATATTTATTAATTTCCAAAAACACCCCTTACCGTTTAAACTAAAGTTAAGGATTCAGAAATTTAAATTTGAATTTACATTTTTAGCCTCAAAAGTAGAATCCTTCCCTCCTCAGTCCTCAGTAACCCTAGCGAGTCTCACACGCTAACCCTAGCGAGTTAAACCTTGAATATAAAGGCATCTCTTAACGTTTTTCTAGTTCTGCAACTGCGAGGGAGGCACAGGGAGGGTCTGATTGGCGCGATGGTGTCGTTGAAGCTTCAGAAGCGGCTCTCCGCCAGTGTTCTCAAGTGCGGGAGAGGGAAGGTCTGGCTCGACCCCAATGAGGTCAATGAAATTTCTATGGCCAATTCAAGTATGGATCTCTTCCCTTACCTTCTATCTCATCTGTTCATTTCTTAATTCTATTGGTTCACTAACATCTCGAGTCACCTAACATAGTTTTTTATTTGATTACCGTGACGAACTTTATCTTGAGATAGCCCAAATCAGTTTTTCCTTGCGATTTCATTAAAATAGTAGTTTAGTTAGTTTCTGCTAGATCGAGGCACAAACAAATGGTGTGCTACTCTGTTGTTAATTTAGTTGTCATTAGTGCCTCTATGCGAATCGATGGCTGACGCCGGGAACCGATATTGGATCAGAACACAACTAGCGACTAAGATTTGTATATTTGCTTCTATCTTTGTATTTATTTTCCAGTTTTAAATCAACAATTTTCTTTTGCAAATGCTTGAAGCTTTATTATTAGTTTTCTATCAATAGATTCAGAATTTCTTCAAGAGTATCCCTGTGATGCTATCGTTCATCTCTTGACCAAGCTCTTTTATAAGCCGGTTCAAATAACACTGAAATGATGCCTATACAGAATAACGACGGTTGGGTGTTTCTATTATTGTCTATTGATTGGTTTATTTTATTATTCAAAGTCTTGTTTTTTATTAGGGTAGTAAATTTTTTTGTTCAAGATGTCCGCTGTTGCTAAACTAAGTTCATTATCGTCATGGGAGATTGGTGGGCAGAGAATCTGGATGAACTTCAAACCATAGGAAGCTGTGGTAGCAGTTAGCACAGTTTTACTGATTCTGATTGTTGAAAATTTGGACGGCGTCTGATAAAGAATTGGAGCCTCTTGTGACAAATTGAAATTGGAATTGGATGGGACTAGTATTGTAGTTCTCTCTTCTTCAACTCGTTTGCTTATAAACTGTATTCCTCTTTGATGATGGAATCCTTAATGAATGGAAAATGCGCCATGGAAACATGGATGTATTTACTAAACTTACCCAGCTCTATGCAATGTCTCTTGGGTTGCTTCTGATTTTCTTCCTTGTTTATTTATTTTTGCTGTAACCTTGCCTTCCTACTGGATGACAGAGCCACATATTCTTAATGTTGGAATAATGCCCATGTTGTTTTGAGTTTCTTTTTAACTGATTGTCAACTGCAGGGCAAAACATAAGAAAGTTGGTGAAGGATGGCTTCATTATCAGGAAGCCAACCAAGATCCACTCTCGCTCACGTGCACGCCGGATGAAAGAGGCCAAGAGAAAGGGACGACACTCTGGTTATGGTATGTTTCGCAATGTGAATCACAGATACTAATTTTTTTAATTCAAAATTTGGATTGTTCTTGAAAGACCTACGTTTGTAGATACAAGTGATGTGCTTTACAGCCATCTGTCTCTGTTTTCTCAATGAGAAGCGCTGTGAATTGGTGGCCAGTTCCTTTAGGTGGAACTGCTGACAATGTGATGAAGAGGGGTAAAAAGAAGTTCAAGTTAAAATGACATTTGTATTGGTTTTTTAAACTGTCATATGACCTTTTTGTCACCCAAGCCAAAAAATCATATTTATTAGCAGCCTCTTCTAACGTAACTGTTACTCCATTGGTTTTATGCTCGGTGTCAACTGTGTTGTCTAAGACTGTTGTCTGCAATGTTTGTAGGTAAACGAAAGGGTACACGGGAGGCAAGGTTGCCAACAAAGATTCTCTGGATGAGGAGGATGCGTGTGCTGAGGCGCTTGCTCCGCAAGTACAGGGAAGCAAAGAAGATTGACAAGCATATGTATCATGACATGTACATGAAGGTGAAGGGTAATGTCTTCAAGAACAAGCGTGTGTTAATGGAGAGCATCCACAAGTCAAAAGCTGAGAAAGCAAGAGAGAAGACATTATCTGACCAATTTGAGGCCAAAAGGGCCAAGAACAAGGCAAGCAGGGAAAGGAAATTTGCTAGAAGGGAGGAGCGTTTGGCTCAGGTAATAGAAGTTCCAAGAAAGCCTCTATTTTAAATTGTATGAGCTGCTCGGAGTTCCACAATACTGACGGTTATATGTATAGAGAGCATAAGAGTGATTTGAGTTTCTCATTACTTGTGTACAGGGACCTGTAGAGCGAGCTCCACCAGCACCTGCACCTCAAGCAACTGAGTGAGTTTTTTGGGGCTTGGACCTTCTTGCTCTTTTACTGAAATTTGTGAACTGTCTATGCAAGTTAGAAGTAACTGTTCTGCTTTTCCTTTGCTTGTAGGGGAGGTGCCAAGAAAACAAAGAAATGAGAAATTCCGGTGGCCAAGGATAGATGACTTGGGTTTATAGGAATTTCTTTTGTCATGCTATTAATAGGCTTCTGGTGCATATTTTTTTCGCAAAATTTTCACCTTTCCACCCTTTTCTTTTTGTTCATTATATATTCTGGGGAAAAGGCAAAAGGCTTAAAACAATTTCATATCTTGGAACCTAATTCAGTTGTAGTTTCTCAGTTTTGTATCCTGGTTTTGTTAGTGAGTTTTGATTGTGGTGAATGAACAAACTATGAGTTTACTATGTTTAGCAAGATTAAGAATTCAAATTGCATTCACATGTGGCTGTACCATGGCAGCCACGGCTGCCTTGCAGCATAGTTTGACTTTGGAGACGACCAAGTATCGAGATTGCAGAGATCTAATTTGATGAACAATATTGGAGCTGCACTGCCCCTGTTTTTTTTTTTCCATTAATGTTCCATTTACTCTCACCAATCTTGAAATAGGTTCTTGCTCGGTGGTTTAGTGGGAAGAAGGTGAGAATGATCTGCTGGGCTTCAGCAGGTTATTTTTTTTTCAAATTTTTATTACAAGAAGAGGCAAACAATATTTTGTTATGCTCTGATTCAAACTGAGATTTTATAACAGGCTCCCTCAACCCTATTTTAAACATTAATCTCGATGAGATGAAATTTAATCAGTTGGATCTTGATGCATTCTTAAACTATTTTGAAATGGTGATACCAATTTTCTTATTTGCAATTTAATAAAAAAGTTTTCTGATCTGTGAGAAATTCATGTGTGAACGGAATGGGATGTCAGGAAAATAACAGGATTGCACAAAATTAGGTGTGTTCTGACAAAACTATTAACTTCTTGTAGTTAACAAAAAGGGAAATTTACATATATCTCTCCTGTACTTTGCCCTAATTATACGTTCTTCTCTTTGATTTTTCCACCTTACATACGATTCCCTTGTAGTTTTTCAAAAATTATTAATTCCTCCTTTGCAGTTAGCATAAGTTAGCATCCGTCTGTTAGGTGCTGATGTGGCATAGTTAGATTTTTCATAATCCCTAAACTAACCTTGGGTTCTTGTTAGATGACCTTTTTACCCTTCTTCTTCATTTTCCTCCTTCTCTACATTGCGATGGTCAATGGTCAACGGTCAAGCCCCGACGGCAACACCGACTACCATACCACCAACTACTCCGGTCACGTCAGTTTCATCACCACTCGCTGTTGCTACCACGCCAACCACGTCTAAAACCCCATCCCCAGTAGCAACACCAAGAACGACACCACCGACGGTAGTTTTAGCTCTACCAGTGCAAGCTCCCAAGGCAGCTCCACCAACATCGACGGTTCCAGCTTCAGTTGGAGGGATTCATTGTTGAATGAAAAAAAGGGAACAACATAATTACAATTCGGTGATAGAAAACCACCCATTTAGCCAATTTGCAAAATTTTCAATTTCAATTCCAAGTTCCAACCTCGCCCTTGGATGAGTCAAGTTAGATTACAGCCTGCATCACAGTGTGATTATAATTGGCTGGGTTTTCTTTGAGAAGAACAAGAAACAACAGAAGCAGCTCGAGAAACCCAAAATTCATACAAAAATGGATTTGAAGATGAATATAGTCTATTCGTTGCTGCTACTGCTGTAAGATATTGGGTTTTGTTTGATCAGAAAAACAAAAATCGGACTAGGTCTCAAGTAAATCTTGGGAAATCCAATTTTGAGCTTCACCCGAGAGCCCTAGAACTTTTAAGAGATTCAAGGGGTCCAAAACAGAGGCAACGAATGCTACGGAGACGTCTGTCTTGTGTGGAATCGTTTCATCTCAAGATTAAGAAGCTTCATCCCATTGGCATCTTCCAATGATGTAATGGAAGAGATAAAAGTTGCAGAAACAACAGAATTCAATAGATTTTTTTTTTATCACATATTCAAGTTAGAAAGAGGAATTTCGGAGATCAGTTTTCTCATAGAGTTTAATGGCAATAGAGTACCCATTTTTGTTCAAGAGCAGGGCATTGGAAAGGGAGAACAACCCATCTCCCACTACATTCAGAGGTTTTGCTCATTAGGAAACCAATCCAAACCCTAACCCTCCTCCCAACCCAGCTCTTGTGTCAGTGGTGAAGAAGAAGAGGAATCTTCCAGGAACTCCAGGTGAGCTATAGCTAGCTATGCCCTTTTGCTTCTTTTTCTCTTTTTTGGGGGGTGGAGATCAGAACCTCCAGCTTCATTGGCGAGGGCACAACCTGCCATGGAAGCTCCGACAAAGGAGGAGCAAGGCGGTTCAAAAGATCTAACAACAGAGCAGAAACGATAGGAGCTATCCTCATTCTTTTTCTTTTTTCTGGATGGGTTTTGGGGTTGGGGGTTTTGGTGTTTAGGGTTTTCTATGGTTTTCGATCTTCCACCTTGTTGGTATATACCAAGGTGAACAATCAATCTTCCACTCGATCTATTATCAAATCCAAGTTTGATTCTTCTATTTCACCCCTTAAGTTTTTCTGATTGTAATTTACTAACATTTAATTGAAACATAATCTGCAAATAGAGGGGTCAACATTTAGTGTGTGAATTTAAAGTTTTAGGGAATAAGAGTCCGAGGAGGAGGAGGAGGAGGCGGCGGCAGTGGTGGCGGTGGTGGTGCTGGTGGTGGCTGCGGTGGAGGAGAAAAGAAATGGGTGTTTTAAGGTTGAAGATGATGAAAAGGGTATCATTGTAATTCTACTTGTGGTGTTTTAGAACAAGGGTAATATTGTCTTTTCAAATCATTAATTAACAGTACTCTAACACCGTCAGCCATATGAGGTCAAAATGTAAGGTGAGAAAACCAAGGGGAGGAACATATAATTAGGGCAAAGTACAAGAGAGGTATATGTAATTTTCCCTAACAAAAATTTTCTGATCAACTTGGCTTTGTGTTGTTCTTCTCCTTCTTTTGTGTTGAAATTCCACTGTTTGTCAGTGGGCTCACAAGTGGAGATTGTTTTCTGGCTTTTGTCTCTCATAACGGAGTACAAGGAAGGTGGAGTGCTCGTATACTTTGCAAGCCTGAACTCCTATTTTTAAGTAGTCTTTGCCCAAGAGCCACTGCTACCATCAAGCAGCTACTCATTAGGAGAGGTAGCTGTAGTTAACCACTCCTTAGCAACTTCTTAGGGTGATGTGGCATTTGGGTCACATCAGTCAACATTTTAACCTCAAGATGAAGGGCGATTGCCATCGCTATCTTGCAAAGTTTAGGTCTGATGCGGAGTGCAGAGAGGCTGTCGAGAGGAACCTCGTTGCTTGTAAGTTAGTCAGGGGTAAGGTGAGGGTTGCAGGGAAGGGAGGGGTAGGAAGGCAAGGGCAGGATAAGAGGTAAAAATGTCAAATAATGTATGTGAGTGATAGAGGGAGAGGCATGGGTAGTTTTGTAAACCTAAATTCAATGTTGTATAATTTTGTCAAGTAAAACATACGATGGGTAGTTTTGTAAAGGAAAACTCAAAAGTCAGTAATCCTGTAATTTTTCCTGTCACTTTATGAAAGCACCAAGGCCTCATGTGAGACTTTAGCTTTATAACTTGGAACACCATTGGCCTGTTTAACGCTTAAGCAGAAGCGTTGTGTGCGCTAGGTGCGTGAGTTTAGTCCCACATCAAGTGTGTGTGTGTGCAGTGTGTGTTATGTATATCCGCTATTCCACGGTCCTTAAAGTCAATTAACCTTTTGGGATTGGTGTGTGATTACACTTCCATCAAAAATTAAAAACCTCTTAGGCTGAAAGGAACATAAATAGACATGCAAAATGCCCCATTCTTTGAGGTCTTCTTTGTGTGATGGAAAAAAGTATGTGTGTGTGTTGGGGGGGGGGTACTTCGAAGGTTAACTTTCAAGGGAAAGAAAATGTTACCAGGTCGTGTGTGGTGCGTGGCTCCTGTGCCCAGACAGGGCCTTGTGAAATGACCGTTGCACTCTCATGGAAAGGTGGAAATTCCTGGGGGTACGACGATCATTTTGTTTGGCCCTATGTCTGAGTATAGGGAATGAGCACCGCAAGTGGCTAAATAGTTATCGAACTCCCAACTTTCGAAAACCAAAGTTTTTTGTTTATATGAGGATGTTAAATGCTAAAGTGTTAGAGCTGGATAAAGTAAAGAAATCATATTAGAGCTGAATTGGATAAATGGAAAAACTAGGGATGATAAAAGTAAGGAATGATCATATTAGAGCTGGTTTGGGAATAGCCCTGATACGTGATAAGCTATGAGAAAATCGTTTGAGGTGGCCTAGCCATGTTCAACGGAAGCCTTTGAATGCTCTAGTTTGGAGGAGTGATTTGATTCAGATTAAAGGAACTAAAAGAGCTAGGAGCAGACTTAAAATGACTTTAGGGGAAGAGGTGAGGAAAGACACACATAGTTTAGGGCTTGTTTCAAATATGAGGATAGATCTTTTTGGAGGGCAATGATCTATGTAGGAAACCCCATTTATCTGAGTTTCTATTGATTTGCTAGGATGTCTCTTTCATTTAACTTTCATTGGTCATTTTCTATTTTTCATTTTTCATCTCATTCCCTATCTCCTTATTTATTTATTTTTTTTTTTACTTTGTTTTTGTTTGGAATCATGTAGTTGACCTAGGGATGTAAACGGATCGAATTCGGTCGGATAGTGGCATTATCATATTCGTATCCGATTATATTCGGATAATATCCTATCGGTTTTCGGACGAATTCGGATAATTTTCAGATAGTGATTTTTTGAATACAGGTTCTCCTAAATGAATATGAATACAGATCGAATATGATTTTTCGACTATCCGTTGATATATTTACCCTTTTTATGATGAGGGTTAGGGTTGAGACTTGAGAGTTCAGTAACTACCATTTCTCCTACTCTTCTTAGTCTTTTATTCTCTTACGTTTTTTACTTTTGATTTTTTAATAGATATGTAATTCCATGTATCACATTGCATAAAATAATATATATAAACCAATAGCAAATTTAGAAAAAGAATCACATTATCTTAACTTATAAATTTATAAAAATAAGAAAACAAAATCCAATAAGATAACTTAAAAGGATAGACAAACATAGAGTTATATTTCAGATATTTTATTAATGTCAGACTGCTCAACGAATCGGATAATAATCGATCGGATAGGGGGATTATCATATTCGTATCCGATTAGTTTTGGACGGATTCGGATACTCCTAAACGGATACGAATGCGGATCGAATACGGATTTACGAATATCCATTTACATCCTTAAGTTGACCCCATTAAGGTGAGATAAAGGCTGAGTTTGTTATTGTTTTTTTGTCTATTTATGTGACAAGAGAATTATTACATCACACCCTTCTTTAAAGTCTTAACACATTTGTGAGTCTAATGACTTTTACGGGCTGTACATTTAATAGACAAAATGACTCAAAATACTTTTGTAAGGTGATCCAACATGAAAGGTTTAAAAATCAGGATTAGAATTGGAATCTGTCAGATTTTTTTTTGTACAAATGCCCCCAATCGTCCCCAATGAGGGGATGGGGGAATTTTATTCATATTATGCGTGGATTACACATGGGGGGATGGACATAACTCTCAAATCCATGGATCTAAATTGGGCCAAACTGTCCTAAACGTCCTTGATAGTGCCCTCGAATATGTCAGAATCGATCGGCCGGTATTGCATTATAGATGGTACCTTAGAAAAACTATACAGAGTCCGATTCCAAGCAGCTTAAATTAGATTGTACTTGGCCATTTCAATTCAAACAGACCGATTTGTCTAATTCGCTTTCGTTTTCTAAAATCTTGATCTCGCCATTGCTTCCATCTAGGGATGTAAATAGATAACCAAAAATCCAAATTCGATCAACATCTGTATCTGTTTAGGGACATCCGTATTCGTTTAGAGATATTCAGAAAATTCGAATACTCCGATAATAATCTAATCGGAAAAAAATTGAATACTTAATAATAAAAAATTAAATAATTAATTATCTTAAGGGTTTTTGAAGATTCAACAGGTTCTAGAATATGAAAAAAAATGAATCATGACCTAAGAGATATGGATTGAGAATGAATTGTAGGTCGGGGTTACATAAGGCAGAGATGTAAACGGATGATCAAAAATCCAAATTTGATCCACATCCGAATCCGTTTAGAGGTATCCGTATTCGAACATAGAATATCCAGATCTGATCACATCCGAGTATCCGAGCGAATCCGATGTGTTTACATCGTTCCATCCTTCTCTGCAGTATAAGCTTTAGAAAAAAAAAAAAAAAGAGAGTTTCTGAAATAACAAAACATTCGACAGTGATCCACAAAATTCCCATCGGCTACCGTAACGGTCAACGACAGACAAGCTCTAATGTCAAATTTACCCCTGCCTACATACGTGGCTTCCGTTTCTCTTGTATTTTGGGATACTAATCGGGAAATTGAGATGACTGATGAGAATGAGATAACAGATGAGAATCGTGAGGAAGTGACCGTTTTGTTCGGCTTTGGCGCCTTCGGGACTTGGGAGGCTCGAGGCTAAGACTGATTGACACTCTCTCACCAAATCTGTTCTCGAATCTTACCGAAGAAAACCACCATTGAAGTAGTTTGATCGAACTCAGTCCTCATTCTCTCCATTTCATTTCGAAGTATTCGGAGTCATAATTCATCTGCCAATCCTTCAATGGTATCGAAACTGATTTCTCAGTCCAATGTTTCCGTGTTTTCCTCTTCCTGCTACCCTTCGCCGGTCGCTACGGCTTCCGCATCGCACCTTAGATTCAAAGCCCGCAACAAAGTACCCTTCTTTGGGGTTACTCCGTCGAGGATGCAGTTCGACCAAACCCTGGCACGAGTAGTGTCTAGAAGGTTGTTCCTTCCTTCGGTGTCAGGGATCTGGAATGCTTTGACGGGTGGCAGCGTCGCTCGTGAGGCAATGCTTGCCATCCGACGAGGAATGCAGCTCTTTAGACAGGTAAACTTCTGAATCCTGTTATTCTGCTCCAATTGTAGTTACTTCGTGTGAAGAGCTTTTTACGCTTCTGGTTCTTCCCTTTGATCCGAAGGGTAATGTTCCCGAGTCGTTAATGGAGTTCGATAGAGCAATCGAACTGGATCCTCGACAGAAGGCATGTAGGTTTCTGTCTCCGATTTTATGTACTCGAGATATTCATCTATGCAATTTATGGATGATGCAAATTCTGTCTTGCCTGTTTCCAGATCTTTGGCAGAGAGGACTGTCCTTGTATTATCTGGATAAGTACGTTTTAATCCCTTTATCGTCTTCATCCCTTTATTGATACTGATTATTTTGCATTCGTTTGATCTATAGTTTGAATTTTTGATACAAAAATGAAAAGATTAAACTGGATATTCGATAGGTTTGAAGATGGAGCAGAGCAGTTTCGGTTAGATGTTGCACAAAATCCAAATGACACAGAGGAGTCAATATGGTGTTTCCTGTGTGAAGCCCAATTATATGGAGTGGATGAAGCAAGGAGTCGAGTCCTGGAGGCAAGTCAGTGGTTATTGGGTACTGCTGTACTGCTTATTCTCATATCCTATTGAAGTAAAGTTCATTACATTTGTTTAAAATGCATGCTCTCATACTTTTTAAGTACTGTTTATGTTAAATTTTTGGATGAATTTTAAATTATTTCTTTTAAGATATGGACTACTTTGACATGTCCAACAATAAGAAACTAATGTCTATAAAGTGAACCTACTCTTTCCAACTAACTAGGTGCGCAAGTCAGTGTTGCTTCATCTTTATATTCTATATATCCAATTAATTTTCCTACTAAATTTGGTTATGTATTTCCAAATAATGCAAATGAATTGGCTTAGTGCTTTTATTAAGTAGGGTCTACATTTAGAAGAAATACAGATTTCTTTGGAAGAATGTGATATCCAGAATTGTAATAACTATAGAAGCATAAAGCTAATGAGTCACGCTATGAAACTTTGGGAGAAGGTTATTGAAGCCCGTTTGAGAAGAGAGACTCATATCTTAGTGAACCAGTTTAGCTTTATGCCAGGTAGATCCTCAACATAAGGTATCTACTTATTGAGGAGGCTCATGGAAAGGTATCGATATAGCAAGAAGGATCTCCATATGGTCTTCATTGACCTAGAAAAATCCTATGACCGATTCCCTAGAGATCTAATCCAGCATATTCTGGTGAAGAGAGGAGTGTTGAGTAAATATGTGCCGGTAATTAAAGATATGTATGAGGGCGTGGTGACTAGTGTCAGATCTGTAGGAGGTCAGGGTAAGGAATTCCCCATTACGATTGGGTTACATCAGGGATCAACCTTAAGCCCTTATCTATTTGTGCTTATCATGGACTAACTAACCAAGGGCAGTCAAGATGAGGTCCTGTGGTGTATGCTCTTCGCCGATGATATCGTTCTGGTGGATGATGCAAAAGAGGGGATTAACGCTAAGTTAGAGCTATAGAGAGCAACCTTGGAAACAAGAGGCCTTAAGGTTAGTAGAACGAAGACAGAGTATATGATGCGTAATTTTAGTCACAATATGATGGTTACTGATATGGTGCGAATTGATGAGAGAGAGATACTGCAAAGTAACTATTTGAGATATCTGGGGTCTATCATAAATAAAGAAGGTGACATAGAGGATGATGTTTCTCAGAGAATTAAAGTGGGATGGATGAAATGAAGAGGTGCGTCCGGAGTGTTATGTGACCGACGTATTCCATTAAAGCTAAGGAAAGTTCTATAGAACTATTGTTTGACCGGCCATGATGTATGGGGTAGAATGTTGGGGCTGTTAAGAAGTGCCATATTGATAAGCTTTGTGTAACAGAGATGAGGATGTTAAGATGAATGTGTGGAAAAACAAGAAAGGATAGAGTATGGAATGAACAGATTAGATCGGACCTGAGGTAGCCCCGATCAATGACAAACTACGAGAGAGTCGTTTAAGGTGGTATGGTCATATTCAACGGAGGCCGAGGGACACCCCAGTAAAGAGGAGTGATATGATTCCGATTGAAGAAGCTAAAAGAGCTAGGGGTAGACCTAAAATGACCATAGGAGAAGTGTGAGGAAGGACATGCATAGGCTAGGGCTTGTCCCAAGTATGACCTCAGACAGAGCCTATTGGAGGGCAAGGATCCATGTTGCAGACCCCATTTAGCTGTGATTCTCTTGACGGGCTGGGCTATGCCTATTTCCTCTTACTATCTTTCTTCTTTTATCGTTCATTTTTCTATTTATTTCCCATCTTTTAGTTGTTTGTCCTTATATATATATATATATATATATATATATATATATAGTTAGAACTTTGTTTTCCCTACTTTGTTTTTCTTGGATCCATGTAGCCGACCCCATTAAGTTGGGATAAGGCTGAGTTTGTTGTTGTTGTTGTACAGATTTCTTTTGATATCCAGTGGGAGATGTTAATGTAAGCATTCTAATCAACTAGAAAATTGCCAGGTTGGCCGAGATCAACGGCCTGTCATGCGTGAAGCCTATAACTTATTCAAAGATGGCAATGATCCGGAAAAGGTAGGGCTTGACATTTATTATGTATAGTTATGTTTCCTCATGTTTGAAATAGTTAATTTATCTCCTTTGACTTCCCAATACATGCTCCAATATCAAAATAATTGTAAAGAATCCAAATACATGCTCATGTATTTTCCGCCGTTCTATGTCACCTGAAATATTCTATTAATTAAGTTTGTTCATCTTTTATCTTTTCTCTCTAGGTAGGTATGCATTTATCATTCATTTCTAGGATGTATGTGTACAATTTTGATATGCTTAAGGATTTAAGGCTTAATTAATTACTGCCATTGCTTCCCTTTTCAAGAATATTCTTGAAACCTGTATGAAGTAGTTAATTCCATTGAAATGGATTTACACAGTAGCATGTTGATGTAAGGAAATGACCGAAAATTATAGGATACTAGAAGGAAATGTTCAATCTCAAAAGAAGAAGAAGTTAGCTTTGGATCCCAGAAAATGAATGCTGCAAAGTGAAACAAAAGAAATCTATCCAAAAAAAAAGTGTAACCCAAGTGATGAAAAAATGCTCCATTGTCCCGATTTGGATAACATCCACATTCTCCACGGGCGCACTGTCATGGTAGGCTATTTTTTTTTCCGTTTGGTCTTGACAGCCCTTCAGATTGTCCCCTCTGTGTAGAAAATCATGGGAAACCTGAGTGCTTTCCTGAGAGAGCTTTATGAGTTAGCCTAATGGTAGTCATTTCTCTGCTTTCATGTTGTTCTATGTCTAGTTCTACAATGTTGTATGAAAATGAGGATTAGAATGTATATGTTGTGTTTCTTTGGAAAATGTACCAGTGCCTTAAAGCTTGTTTCTGTAACAGTCATTGCTAAGTAAGGGTCATCAAGTATCCTGATCTAGAAGATCAACTCCTGAGGTTAACATTGTAAGTTGATTGGTCTGCGTTAGAATGTTTTGCATCGATGAAGTCTGGTCATAAGCGCTTGATTGATCAATTTAACGAGCTCTGATGTTTTCTGCAACTTTTGAAATTTGTTAAACTTATCTTGAGATCCAGTCTGTTATTTAAGCAAATGCCACGGATGAAATAAAAAATAAGTAATAATAATAATAATAATTAAAATAAGCTAGATGACCTAAAAATAAAATTAAAATACACTAAGCAAATTTTTTTTTGTAGTTTATAAGCAATATATGAAAGAAAACTGTAGCTTTATGATCTAGGTGGCTGGATATTTGTCTTTGGATTTATTTCCAACTCTCAAACTTTCATCTAATCATGATATGTTTTTGTCCTGTACAGCTTGTTTCTGCCTTTTTGGTTGCACAGGAGCATGAGTATTTCTATGCTTCTTTATATGCTGGGCTTTATTACGAATCTCAGGTTTGTTATACTTCATTGGCTTTCATCTGGGCCCTGTTAAATGTTCAACCTTTTCCCACGCCTGTTTGAATGTTTAGACTATATCTTAAAAAGAGAGAGAGAGAAAAAGAAAACAAAAGAAATAATATTTGTAGAATTATATCACACTGGAGCAGTAGCATGACTTAGTGATTATTTTTTCTTTCAACCAATTATAATTTCAGTTTTGTGAGATGCTTTATGGAGACCAGTTTGAAAACCCAGAACAAGGGAATTGTTTTACCTGCGTTGTGTATTTAAGGTTCTCTCTATCACTCCATCATTTGTTGTTGTGATGGTGGGTGTTGGCCAAAACCAGGATTGCTGTCACATAGGTTTACTGCTGCTATTGTTGTTATGCAAAATCTGGGTCCTTGTTGCTGTACTGGAGGCTGCTTTGCTGTTGCCTTTTGAAATCAAGGCTCAGTGCCACAAGACCATAGAATAGGTTCTGAATGCTCTGCAAAGAGTAGGGGCATAGAATACTGATGCCTACATCTGAAAATTTTGATTTGATCATCAAAATGCTCCCAACCATTTTTTCAATTTTGGGAAAACTAATGGTTGAGCATTTCCATATCCAGCCCAAATTTGGTCCATCATCAAAATACTATCGCGCTGAGTATATTGTATAATAAAATCAGACTTTTAATTTACAATTCTAAAAATGCTGTTAGCATGAGCCATTACTAATGGTATTTTGAGGATAGCATTATGCATACGTCGATAATCAGAATATTTTCCATCACGATAATAAAAACACAAGGTAGCATTGCGGATGCATTACTACTATTTAACACTTTCATGGTTTACCTTAGCAGAAGAATTCAAATGCAGCGAAACGTTATCTTCTTGCTGCATGTCAGTCCCCTTATGGGCTAAGGTTAGAATTCAAGAATCTATCCGTTTCTCTTGGTAATGCCTGTCCATATATTCCTAGTTATGCAATCATGCATCACCATCTTTTTTGAATCTAGTTAGTTACCATTCTTTGTTACAGGTCTGATGATTATATGGCTTCTCTTGCAAAGGTTCACTGTCTTTGTCGAAATTGGATCCCCAATTGACCAAAACATCCAGTACTGCACAAACTGATAAGATGTTGATCCTTGCCACAGATTTCAATTACCTAACTGTGTATATGATTATGTCAAGAACTAGTTTGCATGTTCGATCAAGTATTGAACTTATGGGAATCTTATATGAATGTATTATATCTGTTTTTCATTCTATCTAATAATGTAGTATCTTCCTAGTTCCTACATTCTTTGCACTGGCTTTTCAAGTGATAGAACAGTGGGAAATGTTCATGCAAGCATGAGAAAAATGGAGAAGAAAGCTGTATGACTATTGATTGCTTTTCATTTCCATAATATTTTTGCAATTGCTCTAACTTCTGTTTCGGAAACATGCCAATGGGGGATGTTTTGTAAATTCTCTTGTGCCTTTCAGAAATTGGAATTGTTTTCCTATTTCTGGGTAAATCACATAGGATAAAATGTCTTTCCCTTCGAATAACTAAACCACATGTGCCCGTGCACCCCTAGCATAGGCCTTCTTGGTAGTTATACTGGACATACTTTACGTAGATTGTATGGGTCTAGAAAGCCAAAATGAGATTATGAAATTCATATATTCCTTTTGGTCTGTCAGAATTACATATCCAATGCAGTAAATTTTGGGGTTTTGGCCATTGGCAAAATCCTACCAAATAATAGAAAATAAAGATAACTAAAAAGGGTATGAATTGGTTGGTTCGGGCCAAACTACTTTTACAAATCATACTTCAGTAATGGAAGGAGGAAAAGAAAAAAGATGGGAGGGATTATGAGTTTGTCAGGTCATGTAGTGAGAAACTATGAGGAGAGAGTCCAATTCTGGATGATTGGATAAGAGGATCAAATGGAGATGCAAACCTGGACCAAGCTCTGAACTGGTCTGAGATTTATCACATTAATTAACTCTAAAAATCGGGTTCCTTGATGGGTTAGGGACAAGAGCTGCTTCGCTGACCCACCCACCGTTTATGTCATTTGATGGTTCCAAAGATTTCCCATTAATTGAACTTCCTATGATGCAAATGAAGTGGTGAGAGCCATGCATAAATAGAGTGAGATCAAGCAGACCAGCAGATAGTGGATGGTATATTTCTCTTTCATTGATAGAGTAAGTTGGACTTACTCTTTAAGAGGTTCCATGCATGTTTGGAAAGCCAAAAGCCATGGTTCACTCTAGATCCACTGTGGCAATGAGGTTGGTTTTTGGTCAAATAGTAAACAACTGGACAACTATAAATAGACAATATTCAGTTACTGACAACCTGGATCAAGGTTCTTACATTTTAAAAACTAAGACAAACGGTTTTATGAACTATCCCATTAATAGAGTATTTATAGGTGATCCACTTTGTTGCACCATATGGATTGGTGATGTGGTAATGATGATAGTTGGATTTTGAGAATGGTTTGGATTATCCACTTGCCAAATTCAATTTATAAAATCAACAATAAACTCAGCCTTATCCTAACTAAATGGGGTCGACTACATAGATCCAAACAAAACAAAGTAAGGAAAACAGAGTTCTAACAAAAAAGGGAAAGAAAGTATGGGAAAGAGATGAGAAAAAAAATTTAGAGAAATGAAAGATAGTAAGGGGAAAGAGGCAAAACCCAATACGTCAGGAGATTCTTAGCTAAAGTCAATTATTTATCCTTCCATTTATTGTCATACACTCATGGTTTTGAGGAATCAGAATTGAATAATCAATTCAAAATCAATCAATACCATTTTCTAGGGCTTAGGCCAATTCTATTTGATTTCTAACCATTCCAAACCGTGACATACGAGTAGGAGACCTTTGGATCTACTTCTTTACACCATTCCAACCTCCTATGTAACTCAAATACCTTACCTTGCGATGGTCACATATTAACAAATGAAATTTTCTTAGTGACACGTCAAATAATTTGTAACCTTATGTTTTTTGGCTTTTTAGTATAATACTATTTTTTTCAATAAAGGCAATTTTCACATTGAAATCTTTTGAATTTTAACAATAATATAATGATATGTAACAATTAAATAATTTCAGAAAACTCTTTAATACGTTTAATTTAAATTTTTTTATAAATAAAATAAAAAATAATTAAGAAAGTGTCAAATTCTAATTACACGATAGATAGATGATTCAACACTCCTTTAATAATAATAATAAAAACATCTTCTTATCGGTACAAATAGGTGGGCTATCCATGTATATCTTATCCCGATCGAGGATTGGTAAACCCGAAAAAACCAGAAAAGCTTCTGGAATGAGAGACCAGACCGCTTGACGTGGTTTCTGAAACAAATGCTTAAACAGTATCATACGACGAAATCGGGAATTCTGCTTCTCTCTCTCTCTCTCTCTCTCTCAAACTGTAACTTTATGTAAAATAAACATCGTCGGCTCTCAACCGGTCGTGGAAGGATATGCCAAACCAGTTGGGTGGTAAGTCTCTCCAAATCACAATCGCAGCGGTGGAATTTTCAAATTTCAGATCGGACAAACATATAGAAGAAGACATTAATGGCGGCATCGGAGCAATTCATGTCGGGAGGTGGACCCGTCTACGTTCAAATGCAATCGGAACCATCTTCGATGATTGCTCGCTCCCACTCTTCACGTCATGGTGCCGATCAGAGTTGGATTTTCGAAGAATTGCCTAAGGCCACCATTGTCTCTGTCTCTAGACCTGATGCCGGTGATATAAGTCCCATACTTCTCTCCTACAACATCGAATTCCAGTATAAACAGGCATGGCTCCGGTTTCTTTTTCTATGAATTTTACTATTGATTTGAAATCTGTGTTTCTACTGGAAATTCTAAACAACAATGGTCAGTGAGTTTAGTTCGCCAAGTATTGATCGTAAGTTCTTTGGATTTCGAATTACGTGTCTCAGTGTCCTACATATGGCTCGAGCTATTATGATGAATTCAATACATTTTTAATTTGTTTCTATTTTGGATCTCTCTGCGCTTTTTATTATGTATGACTGTATTCCTGAGTAATACGCGTAGATTCAATTTGGTTTCCATTTTTACTCCCTCCACCCCTTTGCTGCACGTAAGAAACTCTTTCTATAATTTAGAGCTGCAATTCTACAAAGTTTAGATCCTTAGCTCGTCTTAAAAATAAGCACAACTGAACTCAATTAAGCCTTTTCATCGAACTAATTCAGGTGTGGTGAACGACCTTGTCTCTTTATCTATTTCTATATCTTCGATTAAATCAACGATAGGATTCTATCGTACTGGCTAACTGGGCTTTTTGTAGTTGAGTTATTCATTTATTTACAGGAGTACACACTGATAAGGTTGTTGCTGGTACTTTATCACCTTACATAGGCTGGATATTGGGCTGCTTAATCAGTAGTCTCTAATTTCTTGAGCTTCTTCTTAGGTATTGGAAATATGAATGCTAACTTTCAATCTTAGGCTATCCTGAAATTCCTTAAAACCTTCAACTAAACCTTTCTAGGTGACCTCCCCAGAATGCTCATAACTTGAGAGGTTCAAGCCATCCAGGCCCAGTGCTTTTTTCCCCTTTCAACTTATTCACTCCTGACCATTTTTTCTCCTCTTCGGAAAAGCCCTTTAGGATGTTGCTCTGATATCCTATAGTCTTTGGATGCCCAAGATAATCCAATGCAGCTCCTTCCCTACCATCTAATTGATATAATTTCTTGAAGAACTCCAATTATGCAATCCAACTTGATTCTCCTTCCAAAATAGATCATCCCTCACCCTTATTCTGCCAATATGATTGATTTTCTTCAGACATCTTTTAGGTTCTGGAAAAACTTAGCATTTTCCCATGTTTAAACTAATTTTTGGGAGATTGTGTTATCTCCAATGTATTTCTTTTAGGGGATGACTTTTGCCATTATCAGCTTTAAAGATTTTCCTTAGCAGTGACCTTACTTTTGGAGTGAAGTTTCCGGCTGGTTTTGCAGCTTCTTCTTTCTGCCACTAACATTTGCAATTCTTTCGAAGCTCAACTTTTTAAACTTTATAAGTTTCCATGAAAGAGCTTTTAATATTACCGAGAACCTCTATCCTTATCAATCATTTAACTAACTACCACCACACCATCTAGAATCAACACAGTGAACTCCCTGATTGGAGCCACATTTGTTCAAACCTAAATGGCCCAGCACTCTTTGGCTAACCTATGGAAGAGTATAGGTCTTTGATAAAAAGTTTCCTCTTAACACTTCTTTAGTATAATGATTGGGGAGCATCTCAACCTTCAAAAGATGTTGATTCTTCTTTAGAAGGTTCATATTCCGTTCAAGCGTCTGCACAATTTTTTGTGTGTTCCAAATCATTATATTGATTATTTTTCAAAGGCCGAAGCTCATCAATTTAGAGTGATTTTTGCATTATTTTAAGTTAAATATCAACAGTATGAATGTCTTGAAAATTTGACCTGTTTCTGAGAGGATTATGACCAATTTATGGAGAGGGTGTGAAGCTATAGTGGGCTTTATATTTTCAAGAATTCTAATTTTATTAGGAGTTTAATTTAAATCTTCCATTAAATTGCTAGTTTTATTTGTTGGAAAAGATGTTCAGCACCAAGGAAGTATTTAAATTTATAATTGAAGTTAATTATATCTTTGAGTCTTTGGTGCGCTGCCCTAATGGTTGGTGCCCTTGAGTTCTACTGCTAGTTGGTTCTTGCACAAAACTAGTTGGGTTTTAGCTAAACTAGGATATCTCCATTCTCTTCTTCTTACTTTTCATTGCCTCCATTGTTCTCACAACAGAAAGGATTCATTACCATGAAACTAATTGTTTATTTCTCTGTATCAGTTCAAATGGCGCTTACTGAAGAAGGCTTCACAAGTTATGTATTTACATTTTGCACTCAAGAAACGTGCATTTATTGAGGAATTTCATGAGAAACAAGAGCAGGTTTGTCAATTGTTCTGATGACTGTCTCCCTTCACAAGTCAGCTATTAGCAATGTCATGGTTACTAGCCCTGACGTTGTTGAAGCTTAAGAATGTTCTTAATTCTTTTAAATGTATTTTTAGGAAGATTTGGGTTTTTAATGTACCACTTATCCAAACTTTAAATGAAAGGTTAAAGAATGGCTTCAAAACCTTGGGATAGGAGATCATACAGGAGTTGTTCAAGATGATGATGAGGCCGATGATGAGGCTGTTCCATTACACCATGATGAAAGTGTTAAAAATTGGTGAGACAACCGATTTTGCATCACTTATTTAGTTGGATTCTATGCACCTACCTTTTGTGCTGTTATTCTTGTATATCTTACGTGTTGGCTTTTTTGCAGGGATGTTCCATCCATTGCGGCTTTGCCGATCATTCGTCCTGCACTAGGAAGGCAGCAGTCTATTTCAGACAGAGCAAAGGTAGCAATGCAAGGTTATTTGAATCATTTTCTGGGGAACATGGATATCGCCAACTCCCGAGAGGTATGGGTGGAAATTTTCACCTTGGATTATGGAGCCAAGTTTCTTTCATTTGCTCCTAAACGTTTTTCATCCTTTTAACTTCATGGTCATGTTCTTTATATGTTTTCTGAGAAATTGGATATAGGTTTTCAGCATTTTTTGGTCTTATATTGATTTCAGGTTCCTTTTAGTCATTGGCTGAAACTTTATTTGTTTATTTCTGTATTCATCATTTTTTTAACTGGTGAATCAAGGTGATATTGGTAACTTTCTTAAAGCCAGCCACACCAACCACATCTGTAGGCTTGGTTTGGTTATGGGGGATAGGATGAAAGGCAATGGTCAGCTAGTTGTCGGCGAGCATTTCTGCCTTCTTTTTGTGTGTGTTTGTGTAAGTCTTGTGACAGTAATAGAACTTGGCATCAGTACCTGGACATACGAAAGAGAGAATAGAAGAGAGAAGTCACAGAGAAGAAGAGAAGATGAGAGGAGAGAAGACCACCCACGGTTTGAGAGAGGAGCAGAATACCTCAAACCGTGGGTGGGGGCTTTACGTATGTTGACATAGAAATAAGAATTTACAATGTAGGACTGGGTCCACAACTAAAGGCAACTTCTTAAGTGTACTTTACACTTAAGGACAAAAATAAGAAAAAACTATTACAATTATGCCCCTACAGAACTGACATTACTTAACACTCCCCTCAAGCTGTTAGAGTTTATGTATTGAGGGTACTGTGGGAACTAGTTTATTTACTTATTGTCTTAAATTGTATGTCTTTTTTTACCTTTCACCTCCCTAGGGACCTAGGGAGTTGTATGTAATTCCATATATTATGTTAGTGAAATAATATAGGTTTGGTAGAGAATATTCTCTGAACACACAACATTCTACCATCATTTCTCTCCTTCTCCTTCAACCTTCTACTCTCATCTCTCTTATTGTCATCTTGTCTTCTTGTTCTCTTACAATCTTTAACTTCCAACTTGGTATTAGAGCTTACACTGTTGGTTTGAGAGTCATGTTACAAGCTTTCCCCTTTTTCTTCCTCTCTTTAGAATCCTAGGTTACAAAGGGGTTCCAAGGAAGGGACTATTATGTGAAATATTTGAAGAAATCTTGAGAGGAGCATGAATGAAGACCATGGAGACACCAAGAGAAGATCCCATTTGAAGAAATAGGCACTTGGAGCTCAAATCAAGCAAAACCAGCCAAGTACCAAGTTACTGCCAGCTTTTTGGTGGATTCTCTCTCTCTCTCATCCGGCTAGTATTGGAGCTAGAGTTGGACCCTTTTGGATTGCCCTAGGGTATATGTCAATCCCCCATGGTCTTGTTCCATGATATTAAGAGTTGTTGCTTAACAAGTCATTTTTCTCTTGGAATATATGGTACCGCCAGTCCCTTTTTTTCCCTGTTTTGCCTGTGATGTGGGTATGTGATGCTTCCAGCTGTTTTGTGTTGGTGATGTATGCTGTTTGAGCTCCTCAAGTTGTTGTGTGATGAAGCTATACCTTGAAGGATGTGGTTGAGTTGAATTTCTTTAATTTGTAACTTTTTTTTTGGCTTGTTGAACTTTGTTTCTGAGTGCTGGGAAGAATTTTTTGGGTTGAGAGTATACTCCCCATTTGACTTTGGGTGTTACCCCTACTGTGTTAGTATATTTCTTCATCATGTTTGGGATTAGTGGATCGACAGAAGTTGCTTCGAGTAGTGCTTCTCCTACTCAGATGGTTTTTGAGAACCCAAATACCCAGATTTCAGTTGTGAAGTTGGACAATACCAACTACTTGGACTAGGTACATTTTGCGAGGCTTTCCCTACGGAGTAGGGGAAAGCTAGGGTATGTTACAAGTACCATACAAGCCCCCAATCCAAATGACCCGATGTATCCAAAATGGAAGATTGAGAATTCTACTGTTATGACTTGGCTAATCTTCTCTATGAAGCCCGAGAGTGGGAGGAGATTTATTAGGAAGGAAACTGCCATGGATATTTGGGAGAGACCGGATCATGTCCTCGTACAAGTACCGTCCAAAGCCCTCTAGGGCCACTCACATGGAATCCACTCCTGTTCCTAGAGGACCTTGGACGCTACTTGTACAAGGACATGATCTGCGCTCTATTTGGGATAGTGTTTCCAAAACTTTTAACCGAGTAGGTGACTCGGTTAAGTTTTATCAACTTCTCTAGAAGATCATTACAATAAAGATGTTGATATTGGTGTGGTGGCGGCAGAGGCCAAGGGCCACTTTGTGGAGATGACAGAGATAGACTCAGATGTAACTGTTGGGAAACTTGGGCACACTAGAGAGGTGTTGGGTACTTCATGGCCGTCCTCCTAGTATACGTGGTGGATCTACTGGTATGCGCAGTGGCCGTAGAGGGGGGAGCTAGAGCACATTCTGTGATGACTAAGACTGATACAATGGAGTACCCATGATGTAAGACTGGAATACCAGTCCCAAAAAACCACAAAATCCAAACATGAATAGAATCAGAATTAGAAAATTAGGGTTTATGATCAAACCAACCAAGTGATGATCATTATACTTGGATCGAGTGTAGATAACAGTAGGGGGAAGCTTGTCTCCAAAGTTGATTCAATTCTGATGGTCTGATGTAGAGATATCAAAGGATTCCCAAAATAGAAGGTTTGAGGAAACCTTCCAAACTCTGTTCTGGGCTTCCAGCAGTAGCCGAGTGTCAAACTTGGTGATTGGAGTCTGGCCTGGAACTTTGAGTCAATTCTGATGATTAGAATTGAAGATGGAAGGGTGAGAATGAAAATAGAAAATATGGAATTTATGGAAGTTTCAGGTAGTGAGATGGGGGGGAAGGGGTAACTCGAGTGGAGGTAATGGAGAGGGGAATCTGAGTTTCAAAACCCAGCAAGTGTTGGTGATATCTGAAGGTGATATGAAATTAGAAGGTGCAATAAGAGGAATTGCAGGGATGCAGCAAAGCTCCACTTGATGGATCTCCAGCAGCAGCAATCACAGGGGTGAAAGGATGTCTCAGTCTTGGAGCTTGTTCACCAGCAACAGCAGCAGTAGCTTGTGGCAACAGCAACAGCAATCGGATGACTTCTGGGCAAAGGAATAATCACCAGCAGCCTTTGCTCGATGGAGGTAGCAGTAGCAGCCTTTGGGGTCAATAGAGGATGGATTCAGATCTTCAGATTGTATTTTAATTAGTTGTTGCAGTCACAGGTAGTAGCAGCAGCAGTGGAGATCGAGCAGGGGTAGGGAAGAAGAGAAGGTAGAAGAAGTGGGGGTAGGGGGGAATGGTCCTCTCACCCTGGGTCTCTCAGCCACAGCTATCTCTGCTGTTGCAGCATAGGGAAACACCCATACTCGATGGCTAAGTTGGCCTGCAGGTTTTTTTGTCTAAAAATTTTGACTTTTCATTAAGATCTGATGCCTTTTAATAGGCAAGCTTACAATAGGAGCTTCCCAAAAATAAAAGCCAATTTAAAATAGAAACTCAGTAAATTAGAAACTACTAAATCCCAAGGGAAATTAACTAAATCTACTTGGCTTTATAATTCAGCCACAAAATAGAAACTAAAACAAATTAGAAACTAATAAATATGGAAAAGTGCACTCTGATCCAGCTGACTGGTCAAAGAAAAATCCTAGCAAAATCGTGGAGCATCTTTGACTAGTCAAGGGGGATCTTTAACCAAATCGTGGGGCATCTCAGATTTCTGCTTGGCTGGCTCGAGTTGGTCCTGGTGGGCTGGCTCGAACTGGTCCATCTCTGGCCCAAAGAGGGGCCTGTCCTTCGTCATATCGTTGGGGTTGGGAGCATATTGACCAACGATATGGGTTATGTGAGAATATCGACCGATATGGCCTCCATGGTGCCGCCATGGATGCCATACCACGATATATGGCCTTATCGGGCGATATCCTTGTTTCGTTGTATAAAACTTAAGTTTTTAATAATTAATTTTGTTAACCATTTAAAAGATAATGTCTTTTCCTTAATGTGTATTGGAAGTGTAATTTTTCAAGTTACACTTGCAATACACATTAACATAAAAAGAGTAAAGCAATACACTATACCCTAACTCCCTTGGGAGAAATAGAAATCGCCAAGAGAGAGTGAGAGACAGAGGAGAGAGTCATGAGATAGAGAGAGATGCAGTTCTGGCAACTCTCGGCCTTCAGGAGAGATTTCTTCACTTCTTCGAACCCCTCCGGCAACCTCTTCAAGCAGGTAAGTAAGTGTTTATTTTTTTTTATTTGGTGGTTCTTCTACTTCTTCTTCTCCTTCCAGTCCTCCGGCAACTCTCTCCTTCAGTTCTTCTTCTCCTTTTCAGTTCTTCTCACTTTTCCTTCAGTTCTTCTCACTTCTTCATCTTCTTCACTTCTGGCAACTCTCTTCTTCAGTTCTTCTACTTCTTCGTCTTGCCTTGCAGTTGCAGGCTTGCACACAGTCACAGACCTCTCGGGTTTTTTTTCTTTTTTCTTCTTCTTGCCTTGTAGTTGCAGGCTTGCACACAGTCACAGACCTCTCGTTTTTTTTTCCTTCTTTTTTCTTCTTCTTGCCTTGCAGTTGCAGGCTTGCACAGTCACAGAGAAGGGTTTTTTTTTTTTTCTTTTTTCTTCTTCTTGCCTTGCACACAGCCACACAGCCACACACAGAGACAGAGGGAGAGAGTCAAGAGACAGAGAGAGGGGGGGGGGGAGGGATTTATTACAGCCAGTAGTCCACCACACACACACACACACACACAGAGCCAGAGAGGGAGAGAGCAATTTTTTTTGTTTGGTAAATCAACATCAACAGCAGCGAGCACATATTCACAACAGCAAATTTTTTTTTTGTTTAGATGGGCTTTGATTAGGTTTATTCACTGATTTCACTCAATATAAATTATGTTCTTGTAATTGTTTTTTTGTTTTGTTACTTTTGTAGTCACTTTCATATCGAATGGATATTACACTTTTATGAATTAAACCATAATAGATTAGTAGTACACTTTCATGTTGATTTTTTATGTTATAGGCATGGTTTAAAGTATCGACTGATACGATACGATACGATACGGACTGATTCGTATCGGTACCAATACGATATATACCAATACGTCTCTTTTAAAAAAAAATGAACTGTCTTGAATTGTATCGAAATGTATCGGCCGATACAAGCCAATAAGATATGAGACGACTAATACGTATTGATACCATCGATACGTCCAGTTAATGGTTTTGTGGGTGGTTTAATATGTATCGATACGTATCAACCGATACAACTCAATACATACCAATACATTACTGTTGCGCACCGATACAACCGATACATACCGATACTTTCTATAAAAAAGCCATTTTCACTCACAGACTCGATACAACTCCTAATCTAACGAAAAAATCAAGGAAAACTCTCAACCACGAGCCTAAAATCTTGCATTTAATCTTGTTTTTTCACACTTTTAGACTAAAAAACGAATCAATGAGTGCTACAACATCATCCTTTGCATCATCTGATACTCTTTATTGCTATAGATGATTACAACATGTACGAAACCTCATCTTTTATAACAATTTCAATTTAATGCACTTGTTTTGTCATACATTATTCACCATTTTAGTGTTTATGCATGACACTTGTTATATATTGCTTATTTATATTGTTTTCTGTTCCAAAAGTGTATTTCCATGTGTATCTTGACCATTTCTATGCGTATCTGTATTGTTCGCTATGTATCTCCGATACGATATGATACGTCTCTTAAAATCACCCGACCGATACAATATCCGATACCAATACTTTAAACCTTGGTTATAGGGTATATATTATAGCATACTAAATGGCATTAAAAATAGAGGAAATGAAAAATTAAACATGATCGCCATGGCATTGCCATGGCGGGTGACTTGTCGACATATCGATTAGACACCCCTCCACCGACTTGGATCACCGTGACGACGTGACAATTATGATCTCTTATTCTGGCCAGAATCTGCATCAACCCACCTAGCATATAGGCCAATTCCGGCTCCCTTACCAGAGAGGATATTGCAGCATTCCGTAGGGTCATGCTACAGCTGGGTAGCTCACCTTCTACACATATAGTGCCAAATTCCTCAGCTTCTGCTTTGCAGGTCTCCACATCTGCTCCCCCCCACAGCCCCATCTTAGGTCATTGATTTTGGTGCCACTGACCACATAACTAGTATGTCTCACTATTATGATTCCTACTCTATTTGTTCTGGTAGGGATAAGGTCAGGGTGGCTAATGGCTCCCTTTCCTCCATTTCTGGTAAGGGCAGTATTCTTGTTACCTCTTCCATTTCCCGCGACTCTGTTCTTCATGTCCCTAACTTTGCCACTAATCTTTTATCTGTTAGTCACTTAACTAAATCCTTGAATTGTTGTGTCACTTTTTCCCCTTCTCACAGTCTTTTTTCAAGATTTGGTGACGAAGAGAATTATTGGCAGTGGATGTGTAGAGAAAGGGCTCTACCTTCTTGAACCTCGACCACAACTCAGACTTATGTGTGTGTACGTAGTGATAGCAGTTCTGTGGATTCTGTGATGCTTTGGCATCAACGCCTTGGCCATCCCTCTTTTGTTGTTATGAGGAAATAGTTACCTCATTTATTTTCTTCTTCCCATGTCTTTCAATGTGAACTATGTATGTTTGCCAAACATTGTTGTTCGTCTTATCCCTATTATTGTAATAGATCTACTATTCCTTTTCATATTGTGCATACTGATGTTTAGAGACCCTCTCCTACTAGCTCTTTATTTGTCTATTGCTACTTTGTTTCATTTGTTGATGATTATTCCCACACTATTTGGACTGTTCTGACGAAACATAAGAGTGATGTATTAAAGGCATTCAAAAATATTTATCAGATGATTCATACTCGGTTTCAAACTAAAATCAAAATTGTTCATTCTGATAAGAGGGGGGGGGGGGGAGAGTACATGTATGGTGGCCTCCAAAACTTTTTTACTTGGACTGTTTTGATGAAACATTTTTTATTTCAGGTGTGTTCCCAAAATTTTTTTGTCTGATGCACTTCATACTGATACTTTTTAAATCTACCACATGCCTACAAAACTCCTTGGTTCCAAAACTCCTTTGGAAACCTTGTCTCTTCAGGTTTCTGCTTTCTCCCTTCCTCCCAAGGTCTTTGGGTGTGTTTGTTATGTTCCTGTTAACAAATTCTCTCAGACTAGACTTGACCCCAAGGCTCTCAAATGCTTCTTTCTTGGGTATTCCTCCACTACCAAAGGCTACAAGTGCTACCATCCTTCTTCCCGCAGGCAATTCTTCTCCAAAGATGTCACCTTCCTTGAATCTGTGCCTTTCTTTGCTTCTCATCAGCATCCCAAGGGGAGACTAGTAGGAGTGAAAAGCCTGCTAATGATATTCCCTTCCTTTCTCCCCTACCTATTTCTCCTTTTATGCTTGACATTGGGAAACACAAAGAGGTAGATGTAGATGTTGATATTGGTGATCATTTAGGCGGTGGTTCTAGTAATAAGAAGGAGCTATAATTGTGTACAAAAGAAAGAAAAAGAAAAAGAAGACTTGCCAAGAGTCCTCTTTGGATCCCCATCCTGAGATCCATCCTCCTCAATTAGGTGACATCCCTTCTCTTCCTTTTGATTTAGACCTTCCTATTGCTGTTAGAAAGGGAAAGAGAATTTGCACTAATCCTATAGCCCAATTTGTTTCCTATGATGCTCTCTCCTACATATGTTGCTTTTACTGTTGCCCTCTCTTCTGTTTCCATTCCCAAGAATGTCACTGTGGCAATGTCTGGTCCAAAGGCGAAGCAAGCCTTGTCTGAGGAAATGATGGCAATTGAGAAGAACTGTACTTAGAAATTGATGGATCTTCCTAGGGGAAGAGTTCCAGTTGGATGCAAATGGGTTTACGTAATCAAGAACCGGTCAGATGGTGTAGTTGAGAGGTACAAGGCAAGGTTGGTGGCTAAAGGGTACAATCAAGTATATAGGATTGACTATCAGGAGACATTTGCTCCTGTGGCTAAGCATAATTCTATAAGGGTTATCTTATCATTGACATAAAATAGAGATTGACCAGTATATCAGTTAGATGTGAAGAATGTCTTCCTCCATGGTGACTTGGAAAAAGACATGTACATGCAAACTCCACCCAGCTTCAAGCTCCCTTTAACCCTTTAGCTGAAGGGAAAGTGTCTTCTCAAGAAGGTACTATGCGGTCTCAAATAGTCCCCAAAGGCGTGGTTTGAGCAGTTCAGGCAGGCTATTCTAAAGAATGAGTATTCCTAGAGTCAAGCTGACCACACCTTATTTACTAGGCGAGGTAATGACACCATTATAGCCCTAATTGTCTATGTTGATGACATTGTAGTGACTAGAGATGGCCGGGCTGGATAGCTAGGATGAAGTCCTATTTGGCCCAATAGTTTGAAATCAAAGATCTGGGACCCTTGAAGTATTTCTTAGGAATTGAAGTGTCCAGGTCCAAGAAGGGAATAAATATATGTCAAAGAAATTTTGTGCTGGACCTGTTAAAAGAAATAGGGATGTTGGGTTGCAAACCTGCAAATTCTCCTATTGAGCAAAATCACAAGCTAGGAGAAGACTGCGGTCCTCTCCTTGTTGATGCAGGAAAATACCTGAGACTAGTGGGGAAGCTTATCTACTTGTCTTTGACTCGCCCAGACATCACTTATGCTGTGGGAGTGGTGAGCCAGTTAATGCATGCCCCCAAGAGTGGACATTTGGATGTTGTATACCGCATTCTTAGATACTTGAAGTTCACCCCAGGGAAAGGACTATTGAATGCCAGGTATAACCATTTGAGGATAGAAGGCTACACTGATTGTGATTGGGCTGGTTTAGTTTCTGACAGACGATCTACATCTGGTTATTGTACATTTGTAGGTGGTAACCTGGTTACATTGAGGAGTAAAAAACAGCCGGGTGTAGCACGATCAAGTGTAGAGGCAGAATTTAGAGCCATGGCTCATGGAGTATGCAAACTTCTATAGTTGAGAAGGCTAGTCCAAGAGTTGGGTTTGATGCTAAGGCACCCATGCATTTCTATTGTGATAACAAGGCTGCTATTAACATAGGTCACAATCCTGTGCAACATGACCGAACGAAGCATATAGAGGTGGATAAACACTTCATCAAAGAGAAGATTGACTTTGGCTACATATGAACTTGTAGAAAACCTAGGACCTGTAACCAGTAACCTTAGAGAGAGAAGAGAAGAGAGAAAAGAGAGAATGAGAGAATAATTGTTTATATTAATTGATAGGTAAGCCCCTCTATTTATAATAGAGGGGAAAGTTACAAGAGACTAAAATAGGCGATGTGGGACTAAAACCCACATAGCCGACTTACACTTAATAACATAAAAAATAAACTAACCCCAAAGGGACCAGAATACCCCAATGGTATTCTGGATTACATATTCCAACACTCCCCCTCAAGCTGGATTGTACAAATAAAAGAAGAAGGAAAATCCAGCTTGAACTAAATAAAAAAGAACTCCATAATAATGCTAACACTCCTCCTCAAGTTGGCGCATACAAAGTACTAATGCCCAACTTGAACAAAATGGGAAAAAAACTAAGTTGCAGCAGAATCCAGTTTGACATATGAATGCAGCTCCCAAATAAACCTTCAAAAACTTGAAAAAATAGACCTTCAAAACTTGGACAGACATGATCAGCAAACTGGGACTGGAATATCTTCCAAAAAAGGTAGCTTTCAACGATCTTCAATAGCTATACAGTGATGAATCTCAGATTGTCATAATGACATAGAATCTTGAAGTGAAATAACTAGAGCAGCAAGCACCGGAGACAAACTGAATCAAGCAGCGGAAAAAAACTGTATCAACCCAACTGAAAGTCCTCAAATAGGCAACAACCAAATATCTTCAATACTCTTCAATACTTCAATCTCCCCCTTACGGCAAACTCAACCCAATAACAAAGGATACCCAATAGCAATGGTGGAAAACACTGATCTTCTATGTTTTGCGCCAATGTTCCTGCAAGTTCTGCGTTCTGCAATGTCTGCAGGTGTACTGTACATAATCCCCCCCTCACGTGTAGTACACGTGGACATAACAGAGATGATGTAAGAGATAGGGCAAAAACATAATATTCCAGATTTTTCCAAGAGGTGCTAAGGGTAATGGAAAAGGAAGAAATGGCAAATTAGAAAATACAATGAACTTCCAAAGGGGTTATGGGTATATGCCAAAGGTATGTTTTGGGATATGAAGGGAATTAGAATTATTGAAAGGGAACGGTGTTGGAAAAAAGGATGGCATGACTGTAATTTGGTGGAAATCCACTTTTAAATACAATCCAAGTCAAAGGGCAAACTGGTAATAAACCAGAATTTTCAAGGGTCAATTGGGTAGTCAAATAGGAGTGTATTAAAAAGGTAATGGCAGTTCCGTAAATAACCAGAATTTTGCAAGGGTCAATTGGGTAGTCAAATAGGGGAATGTATTAAAAGGTAATGGCAGTTCCGTAAATAACCAGAATTTTGCAAGGGGCCCTTGGTAAATAAGAAAGTGATGGGTCATGTAGGGAATTAGATTTATTGGTTGGGGAATGGCAGAATTGCAATTAAATTGAAATCCAATTATAAACCCAACTAGGCAAAAGGGTAAACTGGCAAGGTATGATAAAATATGGACAAGGGATGGATTAGAGGAGTAGGGAGGGGTATTAATGGAAACTCCAAATAAAGCTAACCAAGATGAAGAGAAATCGTGGGAAGAAGGTCTTCTTCAACCTCACGACACAAACAAGGGCAGAGAAAGTCACGGAACCAGACCTGGTTCGAAGGGAATATCACAGCAAATAGGGCCTTTTTCAACCTGAAATCTTGGGTAAGACTTCGTAATCTGTAGGCCTCACCGCTACCGTGAGAGAAGGAAGCATAGTCACCTTCAACTTTTGGCCACATCCGAAACCAGACTCGACTTCGAAGAAGAGAATTTTCTCACCTTTGATCTGTTCGATCCTAAATTTCACGCAAGGCTTCGTAACATGTAGGCCTCTCAAGATCACCCAAGGACAGTCCCTGATTTTAGGTATTATGCCGACAAAGTGTGGCTGAAACAAGTTAGGGCGGTAATCTGAGAACCAGACCTGATTTGGTTTCGATTCTCACTGTAGGAGCATTAACAGGAGCCAAGATTCTAGAGTTTCAGTTGCGGCAACTCCATTCAGCAATAAAAGAAATATCCAAAGCAAGCCCTTCAACCTCCAGATGAAAGGATAAACAACAGCAATCGATTTCCGCAATAACCAGAAATCAGCAGCAGGATTCTTCAACTAGAAATCCAGATCAGTAGCAGCCACGGACTCCAACGAACAATTCTTCAAACCAGAAAAGGCCAACAAACAACGGTGGAAGAAAAAAATAGAAATCGAAGAGATGCAGGCACCATCGATTTCAGCTTTTGAAGATAAATAATCGCAGCAGTGGCACACCAAGAACCCTTAACACTGCAGAAATTTTTCAGAATTGGAAACCGCAAGCCTTCAATGTATAACCACACGATTTCCAAATAAATGAATAAACAAGGATGAAACGAGCAGCAAACCCTAGTTCTTCTTTTCTTTCTATAAACTAGGGTTTCTCCATAAATCGGAGAACCTTGAAACGACTCTCAAAACTGCAAATTTTTAGAGAGAATCAGTCACTGATTACAATAGCTCTGATACCATGTAGAAAACCTAGGACCTGTAACCAGTAACCTTAGAGAGAGAAGAGAAGAGAGAAAAGAGAGAATGAGAGAATAATTGCTTATATTAATTGATAGGTAAGCCCCTCTATTTATAATAGAGAGGAAAGTTACAAGAGACTAAAATAGGCGATGTGGGACTAAAACCCACATAGCCGACTTACACTTAATAACATAAAAAATAAACTAACCCCAAAGGGACCAAAATACCCCAACGGTATTCTGGATTACATATTCCAACAGAACTCCTTTTGTACGGACTGGTGATCCGTTGGCAGATAAAGAGCTCATTCATCATCAGTTCAGTACCCTATTGTGCAAGTTGGGAATATATGACATTTATTCCCCAGCTTGAGGGGGAGTGTGAGAGTTCATGTATTAAGGGTACTTTGGGAACTAGTTTATTTACTTATTGTCTTAGATTGTATTTGTCCTTTTTTAGTTTTCACGTCCTTAGGGAGTTGTATGTAATTCCATATATAACTGATTAGAACCCTAAAACACCAGAAACGAGAGTGAAGATGAAGGAGAGAAGAGGGGACTGTCTAGAGAGAATTAATCGAGCTAACAGTCCCCCCACTATGCCTTTATTTATATAGAATCAGAATACAAAGAAAGAACTTCTAATCCTACTAGGACTCTAGCAGTCACAAAATAGAAACATAGTTACAATCATAGTACTATATCTCGCGATATATCGGTATCTCAGCCTACCGAGATATCCGAAATATCCGAGATATCATGAATATTCGAAATATTGCATTTTTTCTGCAATATTTCGGGGTCCATCTCGGGGTATTTGGCCATATTTAGGCACGAAACTTCATGGACAGCCTTATTTAAGCTTAATAAACACATTTAAACCATAAAATTGTAAAAATGTGAATTCAAATTGGTGTTTTGGGCTTGCACCCTTGATTGACATACGGTCGCCGACCTTAATGTATAAATAGTTAAATACACATAGATTAATGAAATCACAACTTAAGTTACAAATTACAAGTGCTAAGCTGCTAATAGTAGTTCTTGTGCCTCCTGGATCAATCCCACTCATGCCTCATGGAGTCGACGTCCATTGCTCTTTGTTTGAATGACATATGTGGACCACGGTATAGAATCGGAGAAGAAAGCGAGTGTAGTCATCCACAAGTGTCACGTAAATGGAATCATCACGATCTGTAGGTAACCTATCCTAGGATATAAACTAGGGTTACCAATCGATCCGATCCGTGAAGAAGATGATCCACCGTGATATGATGTTGGCGCGCGCAAGAGGCGATGGCATTGGCTGCATGTATGGTGGTGAGGTTGGTATCTAGGTCCGCTAGGGTATGCAAAGATGTTATCTACAAAAGATGATCCAAGTATGTCCCGGGCTGGGACCGTAGTCATAGTCCCCTACCCCACTAAATCGCCATATGATGATGATCCATATCCATATCCACCGTAAGGTTGTGATGCACCATAATCCGATGCCAATGGAGTGGCATGTGCGTCAAAAGATGGGGCACGCCAATGTCCAATCGGTCCTCCCTCCCTATCACCCATACTCAAACCACCAACAGAGCTAGATAGGTTATCAATGTCCATTTGATCGAGTTGCAATCTGTGTTTGTCGACCCTACGCTTCTGTTGTATGTATGTAGGGGCCTCTCGAGGGTGGGGGTGCGGGGCACGTGCTCCGTGGTCCGTATCTTGTGTGGCATGATCAAGTCGTGTCTCTCCGGTGAATCGGAGTGGGCTCTACAGTGCCGAATCCCGGGCCTCCTGGCCTACACATAACGCCTCGCATGCCGTCATATTCTTCACCAAAGATCACCACCACCAACATCACCACCACCAAGATCACCATCACCACCACCAAAGATCGATCACCATCATCACCATCATCATCATTTGAGGACTTAGAGGCCAGTCTTCATCCTCGAAGAAGCATTGCACTGATGGGCTTTGGAATGGTATGGGTGAGGCTTCCTTACATGTATGTCGACCTCGTCGGCCCATATACTCGTCCACATCGGCACCAATCTCGGAAGCTATCATGGGGTCGGGCCTACCTCCCCTCCTCATCCAACCACTGGCTCACCTCTATCCTCACCCAATCCACAATAGGGTCCTCATCGTGCGAGTCGACTTGAAAGATGTCGGCTAGATCAATGGTGCCCCTCTGTCCCTCATGTCCCATGCGTATGTGTTGCGTTTCAGCCTCAAGTTGTAGTGCACATACACCATGTCGGATAAGCGTTGAGACCCCATCTGTTGCGCCTCTTGGAGTGGATGAGTGCAAAGGTACTCCAGTTCCTCTCACTGACCAGGATGCGAACATGTTTGGCAAGGACTTTAATTGCTATTCTTCTTAAGTTTTCAGCCGATTCCCATACAACACCCACCATTCAGTTGCATTACAAGTTTACAACAAAAAGACATGTGTCAAATGTTGTTTCAACTTTCAACTTTCAAATTTCAATACATATGTAATTTAAAACTTAAAAGAATTACCAGCATCACCACGTGCTCTGCATATCGCAGCCTCGGTTCCAAAACTTCCCAATGCATCCCTAAATACCTTGATCTATACCCATGTGGAAAATTAGTAAGTACTTCTTCACTACTTATTTGAAAGCATCAATAAGTTGAGTTTCCAAATGAACTCACTTCATTGTTGCAAATTGCTTAGTAGCGCACCATCCGCTCCAACTTCTTCACTACTTGTTTCACAAAGATCAATAAGTTGAGTTTCCAACCCAAGCCTATTGTTATATTGATACTTAGGGTTGAAGTAGTATGCTGAAATATGACATATAGAATAGAGGTATTGTCAAATGCATAGGTAATTAGTAAATAATAATACTATGAATTAGTAAACATAAAACAAATTTACTTCACCAAATTTATGCGGTGGATGCATAAGTTGATTCTCCCAATGAGCATTTATGATATCTAAGAAGTGTTTGCTCTGCGAGGACCCACACTATAGACACTATCTTTCATCAAGTCTATTAAGATATAGGACTGGCATGGTTGGGCCCTTCAGAGCGGAGTCGACAACATGTAGAACTTGAATTCGGCTCTAAAACTTTCACCACTTTGCTTAGTTTGGTCAGAAGTCCTCGGATGACATCGTTGTTTGTGCTTCCCTCCCATTTGCGGTCTTGGAACCCTTCCATTGAAACCACTCCTCGAAGCAAACATGCTTCTCGGCCGGCCTTCTTTGTCTCAATGCTTTTGAGGGCAATGTAGTTGGTGGCAAATCTTGTGATGCCAGGCCTAACCAAGTCACCCCCACATTTTTCCCTCGATAGATTGAGTGCATAGGAGTGGTTGTATACAAAGTTGGTGACTTGTCTTGCACTTTCAACCAGTCTTCACCAACTTTAACTTTCCCATATCTTTTAGCATTAAGTCAATGCAATGGGCTGCACAAGGAGTCCAGGAAGAGCCGGTACTTATTATTGTTCATCATCTTCTCACCGCCCCTTGAAGTTACTTCCATTGTCAGTTACAATCTGGACAACATTCTCAATACCCACATCTTTTTCCACTACTTCCTTTAACAATCAGTAAATATATTTTGCATCCTTTATCTCTTTGGATGCATCCACGCATTTGAGGAACACTGTCCTCCCATCACAATAAATCATGAAATTGATGATGGACTTTCTTTAGCAGGCCCATCCATCCATCGCCATTATAGTCACCCCATATGTCTCCCACATATTCTTCATCTCACTAATGTACTCATCAATCTCACTCTTTTGTTGAGGTAGATAAACATTCATTACCTCATATGGGGTGGGGCCCTTGAATCTGGGCCAGCCCGCAATGGTATCTATCATGGTATCATAATGGGGGCCTTGTGCGATGTTTCTTCCGGGATGGTATGGTATAGCATCCACTTAGCTATTGATTCTTTAACCAATCCCTTCATCCCCTTCCATGCTCCTTTGATTCTGGTTGATGCTTCCTTTCTTCTTATGCAATTTAGGATCGGATGTTGATGGTGGTACTGCATGGTAGAGGTGTTGGGGTTGCCCTCACACTTTGTGATCTTTTAAAAGGATTCAAAGTTTTAGGACCTCCAGAATCGCCCGCTCCTCCACTACCCCCTACTCTTTGTCTCTGCGATCATCTTGAAAACTTCCTCTACTCCTGAAACAGTCCGCCTAAAATCCCTAGCCTCCTCTTGCTGTTTGTATGTCATCGAGTGCACGCAATGTCATCATCGGAGGAGGAGGAGGAGTCATCATCATCATTGTATTGTCTTCCTCCTCCCATCGAACTCCTCACTGTATCCTCAAAGTTGTTCTCTTATCCTTTGCTTGTCGCCTTCCTCTTCTTTCTTCCCCTCAAACTATCACCAATCTCCCTGGCTACTTGATAGGGGACCATATGGCAACCTACAACATCTTTAGATCCTCCGATCGGATGTTGTTTAAGTCTCTGGACCCACCTCCCATAAATTGCATGTGACAATAATTACATATAGATTTTCTCTTATCCCCATCAATGGGAGTACCATGTAACCATGCAATGTCACCCCTATTTGGCTGGTTGGTCTCTCTTGTTCCCTCTGTTCTCTTTGTTCGTCGCCCCCTTTGTTGACTACTTTCCCCACCTTTTGCTTGCCCCTCGCACGTTGTCTATCACGATCCGCCATAATGATACTTGTTTTTGCAATGTAAGTAACACAAATAATTAAAAAACTTAATGTAGATGCACTTCAATTGACACTTTTAGATTACTAATACGCTTGTATAGTTATTTAATATTTTTCCCCTAACCCTTATATTTTTCACAAAATTAAAACCAATTTTTTATATATAATGTTAATATAAGTATTGACCTAACACAACAAAACTATGAATTAGTAAACATAATATACATGTAATGCATCTCAAAACATATAGAAATAACTTTCATATTTTTTCATTATTTTTTAAACTTAAAACTCATATTTTTCCTTATTTATTTCTGTTTTTTAATTTTTTATATATTTTTCTTAATTTTCGAAAATTAAAAGAATTATTTAAGAGCAGAAAAATAAATCCGACTTTGTGAAGCCGTAGATCGGCCATTGGTGTCTAACATATATTTAATTCATTACCATCTAAGTCATATTACCCCTAATTATTTCCTATTTTAGTTGTAGGAAAATGAATTTTTAAAACCAGAAAAAAATAAAAAAATACATATGGGAAAAAATTTCGACACCGTGAGGCTGTAGATCGGCCTCCGGTGTCTAACATATATTAATATCATCAACATCCAACAACATTTGTACAAAGTTTTTTAAAAAAATAGTTTTAGAGAAATATAATTTACCTTAAATAATGAAATTAGGCTTGGATGATGAGCTTAGATGACCCTCCGACGTCTTCCCGGCGACAAGGAGCTTCAATGAGGCTTGGAAGGGAGGAAGAAGAGAGAAAATTTCATTTTCAGCAGCTCTCGGTCGAAATATCGACCAAGAGCTGCGAAATATGAAATTTATAAGGATTTTGAATGTGACACTATTGTCACTTTACAATATCTCGCGATATATCGTGATATCTCGCGATATATCGTGAGTTCCACGATATATCGTCGAAATATCTCGATATATCGACGAGTTATTGTACTTTTATTTCGACCTTGTTTCGTATCTCGGTCATGTCGAGATTCACGAAATATCGCGATATATCGCCGATATTTCGCGAGATTTTATACCATGGTTACAATAGGAGATCAGACTAGTACTAGGACTAAGCTAACCATAGACTAACTAGGACTGACTTAATTACAAATAGAAAAGGAAACACATAGGAGGGAATCTCGATTAGAATGAGACTATTCTAATCGAGATACCCTATTAACCCTATATGCTCGATACACTTTAACACCATATATTATGTTAGTGAAGTAATATAGGTGTGGTAGAGAACATTCTCTAACACACAACATTCTATCATCATTTCTCTCCTTCTCTTCTTCTTCTTCTCCTTCAACCTTCTACTCTCATCTCTCTTGTTGTTCTCTTACAATCTTTGACTTCCAACTAATTGAAGCACTGAGGAGATCAACTGCAGGCAACCGGCATAGGACAAGAATATGGCTTTCCACCCCTCTAATTTTTTTCTGCACCAGGTCTAAGATTAGAGCACAATCCACATGATGTAGATCCCATGACTGGCCAGCATTACCAAAGGAAGAAAAAGAAGAACCAAGCATCTGGCCCATCAAACCAGCAGCTTCTAATGGACCAGAACTGGACCGGCTCGAGCCAGCCCATCAAACCTTCTAGAAGACTCAAGATACCCCACGATTTTGACAAAGATGCTGGTCTTTGACCAGTCAAACTCCTAGCTGCCTAGTTTCTATTTTGGTGTCCTTCCTTTTTTGTTTAAAAGGCTGAAGTCTATAAAGCCTTCGTACTTTTTATATTCAGTTAGTTTCTATTTTAGAAAGTTCCTATTTTTTTACTTTCTATTTTGTAAGCTTGCCTAAGCTATTAATAGGGCCCCTATTGTAAGGAAGGATCACAATTGAATAATAGAATTTTCAAGCCATGCTTGCCATCGGTTATGGGTGAACATTCCCTGTTCAACAGCTGAGATAGCTGTGGGTGAGAGACCCAGGACTGAGAAAGTCCAACCCCCACCCACCTCTATCTCTAGCTCTCTTTCTTCTCTGAATTTTTTGTTCTTTGCTGCTGCTATTTGAAGACCTCTGCTCCATTGAGATCAACTGCTGCAAGCCCCTGTTGCCGTGAAGTAGAACTCCATCTGGCTGCAGAAGATCTTCTCTCAAAACCTGTTTGGGTTCACTCGAACCCTGGTTGAAACCTGGGTTTTCCTCTGCAGAACTAGAGTCTCTGTTGATGCCTATTCTGAGATCTACTCTCTGCATGGTTTTAGGGTTTTGTGCTACCCTTAGAAAAGACCACTTGATCTCTGTGTGGCTCCCTTTTACCTGCTCCTATTGCTGCTTCTGCAACCTCTCACTCGAGCAAGGTTTAGGGCCCCTGTATGATCTGCTGCTGCTTCTACTTTGAATCCCCTGTGAACAACGAAGGTTCTCCGTATCACAGCTTTTGTTTTGAGCCTTCTATTTGTTGCTGCTACTTCTGAAACCCTACTGTGATTAATCTAAGTTCACTTCCTGTACAAGTATTATGCTCAGATTTGTTTGATTGTTTCCTTCTATGAGTTCTATCTAGATCTGAGTTTCTTAACCTGAGTTCATTGGAGTTTGAAGCTTATTTTTGGGACTGTTACTTTCAATCAACAGTCTTACATTACCACCAAAGGTAACCTCCCTGAAATAAGAGGCACACCAAGATACCTAATAGGTAATTTGGTTTCAGAGAAACCCGTTAATTCCAAAAGTTACAGTTTGCTAGTTTGAGTAAGGCCCCCTAAAATGGAAGGACTTGGCCTTATTGAGATGTAGCCTAGAGTAGGTAGCAAACTCTTCTAAAGCCTCCAAACTAGCGGTAATTGATTCACAGATGGCCTCCACAAAGATCATTAGGTCATCCGCAAAAATAAGATGAAAGAGATGTAACGCCCTGCACCGTGGTACCAACTGAATACGACTCTACACTTCCAGCTTCCTCATCAATCCCGAGAAGCCTTCCATTGCAATAGTAAAGAGATAAGGCGAGATGGGGTCCCCTTGCCGAATACCTCTTCTACCAAAGAAAAATCCCACAGGGCTTCCATTAATAAGAATTGAAAAGCATGGGGAGTTTACCCAAGCTTTCACTCAACCAATAAAACTTTAGGGAACCCCATCCTTTCTATTACTCCAAACAAAAATTTCCGGCTCAAGGAGTCAACGCCTTGTGAATATCAATACCCTGAACAAAATCATGACACACCAATATTTTATCAGCAATAGAACGTCCCTTTATGAAAGTTGATTGAGTATCACTCACCACATCTCCAATAACTTGCTGTTATCTGTTTGTGAGAATCTTTGTAATGATTGTATAGATCAGGTTACACAAAGCAATAGGACGATGCCCAGCAAAAGAAGATACATCCCCAGTCTTAGGGATAAGACTAATGAAGGTAGCATTAATGGAATGAGGCATGGTCTAATTATTAAAAAACCACTTAACTGCATCAGTTAAGTCTCCACCTACCAGCTCCCAGGAATGCTTAAAGGAATGAGCTCCGAAACCATCAGGCCCTAGAGCTTTATGATCTTTTAAAAAAAACACAACCCCTTTGATTTCCTCAGCTGCCACATTCACTTCCAAAGCAGTTTGTTGGTCCAAAGATAGAACCTTGTCAATAGGAACATTAGGAGGACAAAACCCCTCATCAACATAATTCAACCCAAACAAGTTTTTGTAAAAGGAAATCGCTTCCTCCTTGATGAGACTTGGCTTTTCAACAATCACCCCTCTTAATCTCAAGAATATGGTTTCGATTTTGACAACAATTCACAGCTTTGTGGAAGAAGCTATTGTTACCATCACCTAACTCCAACCATTTTACTTGAGATTTTTCCTTCAAAATTTTCTCCTCTACTTGTAAGGCATTCCACAATTTATTTTTCACATTTCTCTCCAAGAGAACAAGAGAAGTATCATCTGGGGAAGAAGATAAGCTTAATTGAACATGCTGCAACTCCAACTCCGCTTCTTTGACAGCAAGAAAAGCATCACCAAACTTGCTTTTATTCCAGAGCTACAATTTGGAAGAAGACTGAAGTAAAGGGTTCTGATTCAATCTAATAGGTAAGTTCAAACTCTTCAAACCACCTCATCATATTCCAAGTGAGCAGTCCAAGCATAAAAAACCAAAATGGTTTTGTACCAAAAATTTTTGTTCTCCAAGACTGAAATATTGATAGGACTATGACCAGAATGCCTGGGCACAAAAAATTAGCTTCTGAGAATTTCATAATGTCCATCCAAAGATGGACTAGAACCCTATCCAACTTACAGGAAATTCTATCCGAACCAGCCTAACCATTATTCCAAGTATAAAATTCGCCTTTCCACTTTAAATCCATTAATTTGGCATAAAAAAATACAATTATTAAAATCATCTACTGCAGAGTGACGAATGGGGTCCCCTCCTAGTTTCTCCCGTTGATGCCTCACTACATTGAAATCTCCTACTAGGACCCAAGGGTAATTCATGCGATGAAAAATGTCCACCATATCCCTCTAGAGCTCCCTTCTCCCTTCTATACTATTTAAAACATACACTGTTGTACAATAAAACATCATAGAACTCCCCAAAACACTTGCTTTAGAGTAGTGACCAAAACAGTTACTTGTATATTTATTTGTTTACATTAGTTCTTTAGTAATGATTCTGAATAATACGAAGGGAACAAAGCTCTGTGTTGTAGCATATGGGTTGCTTAGTATTTCTAGCTCTCCCTGAATTTATGCTTGCATATTTTTTTTGGTCACTACTCTACTTTTTGCCTGTCGATTGTAATAAACAGCTCTTACCGTAGGTTTGCAAGTTTCTGGAGGTTTCAAAGTTATCATTTTCACCGGAGTATGGGTCCAAGCTGAAAGAAGGTTATGTAATGGTGAAACATCTACCAAAAATTCCAAAGGACAATGATGATTCTAGATGTTGTGCATGCCACTGGTTTAGTTGTTGCAATGACAATTGGCAGAAGGTAATACAATCTTGTTCCTCTGAACAAAGGCTTTCTATTTCCCCCTGTGGCAATGGCTATATTTTGCTGTCTTGTTTGCATGCAGTGGGCAGCCAGCCACTTTTTGTTTCTAATTATTATTTGTTAGCAGCATTATTTTTTGTGGGAGGGGTCTGCTAATAATATGTTGCTTTTGTGCCTGAGAACACAACTATATTTATAGCTAATAAATTCGTCTTAGTATTAATCAGTTATCCTGAAAGAAGTTCATGTCAGCCATTCAGTCAGTCCATTAGTTTAAGGCATTCTTGTTATTTTTTACTCCAGTATAAATAATTAAGCTTATTGAATCATTGACACAGGATACGATTTTTGCATTATTCTATGTTATTCTCTTCTCTTCTGTTCTCTGCATTGAAATGAGAACCCTAGGTTTTAAATTCCAACCTGGTGCTAGAGTGGGATTAAGATGGAAATTGATCCTAGCAGCAGATAGGCTGATCAAGAGTTGTTTCCAAGTGGGAATTGGTTATGCTGGGTCTGATATCTGCAATCACAGATGCTGGTAAACAACAATAGACTATCCTTGGGTTTAGCAGAAAGGTTTCTTGGTATATGATACTTAGCCTGGTTTTGATGATCATAAGCACTTCTCCTTTTGCCTTCTTTCCTGTTATGAAATTTTCTTCCATTTGAAAATTCTTCTACATCAGTTATTTCCCTTTTTTGTTTTTTTTGCATGTACAGCTATTGTGCTTGTCCCTTTAGAACTGCAATGTTATGATTGTCTATCTGACAAACTTACAATTTCCATCTTGTTCTATGGCGTATTTTATTAGAAAATATATAGCCACAGTTGAACACTTCAGCGATATATGAGTCTTTTCATTCTTTAAACAGTTGTAACCAGCTTGTGTTTCTTGTCCTTTAAAAATTTATTGTTTGCAGTGCCGATGATCAATCGGCCTATCACCATTCTTACAATTACAAGGGTAATGGACAGATACCTGTTAAGAAATGCTATGTTTTAGTCATGCTTATTTGTTCCATTGACCATTTGGGTAGCAGAGCTTGAAGTTAATCACTTGTTTGTGATTAAATAGTTCTCATTGTACTGAATTACTGCATGTAGGTGTGGGCTGTATTGAAACCTGGGTTCCTGGCCTTGCTAGAGGATCCTTTTGATACAAAACTTTTGGACATAATTGTTTTTGATGTATTGCCATCATCAGATGGAAATGGGGAAAGTCGGGTATCATTAGCAGAAGAGATAAAGGAACGTAATCCTCTGCGTTATGCATATAAGGTATGGTTGTTATTAGATTTTTTGAGTTGTATTCTGTTGCCTCCGGCTAGAAAGAGTTCACTTTGATTTCATATGACTTCAGGGTTATCCTTTTTACTATATGTAATCTTCTCTCTAGGTAACACTGGGCTCTTGACCATTAATTACAAGTTCTTTTCTTAAGTTGATATAGTCATTTGGTATCCATATTTCATTGTAATTGAAACAACAATTATTTTTTTAATGATGGAATACTTAATTGTTGTTATTTTGTTCTGGGTTGCATTGCAAAGAGAAAAATAAAGAATGAATTTGATCAAAGAGTATAAATGGTTTGTCAAAATTGAATGGAGGGAAGTTACACAAAAGGAAAACCAAAAAGTAAAATGAAAGAAAATGGAAGTATAGTGAATACCGTGCCACCGGGAAAGTATAACTCCACCTCTTAGCCATGGTGAATGTGATGACCACCAGCTCTTTCCTCCCTCCACCTTCAATAACAAACTGAGACTTCAACTTCATGTAACACCCAGGCACAACCCAAGGCTAATGCAATGCCCACAACAGAACTTCTCTTCACTATGTCTAACTGGACATAGCTCCAACATGGAAGCACTGATGCAGCAATGGAGCACACCTCTGAAAAGAGAAAGAAGAAATTGATTTCCACACTTATTTATGGATAGGTGAGCCAACCCCCAAGTAGTTGAGACAAGGTTAATGAATTTGGTTAAGAATGAATATTACCAGTTAGGGGAAAGGCTAGAAGAATTATTGAGAAGACACTGCTGTACAAAATCGCAAGAGGATTTAACCCCCAAAAGGGAGGGGGGAAGAATCAATAAAATGGTTGTACTTTGCCATTCCATTTGTTCCAAAAAGTATATAAATAAACTCCTTGAGCAAAAAATGTTAAAAAAAGAGGGGAGGGGGGAATATGTTTCTCTATATCAATCTTCGCTTCATGCAAGCTAGAGATTTCATTTTATATACCAATTAATTATTGAACTTGATATACTTTTGCAAAATGTAATTATACAATAGTATTTAGTACATGCATAATTCATCGTACAGAAACCTACAGTCCTCAGTCTATCAAGAAAAGCATTACTACTGAATTACTGAACGTGCTATAGTCCTCTTAAGTTAAATTGTATGGTTTTTTATATAATATATGAATATTACATCAATGAAGAAAATTACAGTTCTCAATCTAGTTAACAAAAAAAGCTGCAGTAAATATGAACAAGCCAGAAATAATTTTACCCTTCTTATTTCTCCTGCTGCTAATGACAATGACCTAATTCTCTCTACAAAATTATCCAAAAAGATCCTGGTTGGATTTATAAACATTTACAATTCATGCTTAAAAGGATCAAACAAGGTATAGTTTGGCTTCATAGTGAATGAAAATTTACCAACAAATTGGACATATACAAGTATGAATTTTTTTCCCCCTTAATTGAAGGACTTTTTTCTTGGAGTTTGCTATTGCATAGCTCATTCCTTGTAATCTCTCTCTGGAAGTCAAACAGCCAAACTCTGAAATAATTTGATCCCAATAATATGAAGAAAATGACTGAGGATCTTGTGGATGAAAGAATACATAGAAAGTAAGGCAAACGAAGGAACTGTCACAAAACAAAAGCTCTTGTGGTTGAACCATATGAGAAATTCAACAAGAAGATAGATTAAAAAAATTGTCACTGGGGGATTGTTTGTGCAAGCTTGCATTTCCAAGCATTACAGAAACCACAGTGGTCTTCTCTTCTACAAATCTACAAACCCACCACCAGGGATTAAAATCCTCTGCAATTCCTTCATCTTGCGGGGCCTTGCAGTTCGGGCCTCAGAGCTTGACACTTGGAAGATGCTTCATCCAACGGTGCAAGTTTGATTGACCCGGACTGCAAGGCACCACAAAATTAAGGCACTGCAGAGGATTTTTTTCTCACCACCAGTGCAATTACTTGATTGCCAACACGGCATTCAACTACACACAAAGCACTTTTTTTAAGGCTCTGTTTGTTTCCAGGTAAAAACAGTTTAAAATTAATATTCTCTGGTAAAATCAATACACAAATGTAGGATTCTACTGGAAAATTTTCCTTTTACATGGTTTTTACCTGGACACAAACAACAACAACAAACACAGCCAATCCCAACTTAATGGGGTCGGCTGCATGGATCCAAACAAACAGAATAGAGAAAACATAGATATACGCAAAAACAAAACAAAAACAAAAAAAAGATTGGAGAAGAGGGATGGGGAAAGAGATGAGAAAAGACAAAGAAAATGACAAATGGAAGATTGCAAATAAATAGAAAGATGAAAGCTAGTAAGAGGTAAAAGGCACAGCCCAACATGTTCAGGATAATCTCAGCTAAATGGGGACTGCGACATGGATCCTTGCCCTCCAATAGGCTCTGTCCGAGGTCATACTTGGGACCAGACCTAGACTATGCATGTCCTTCCTTACCACTTCTCCTATAGTCATTTAGGTCTCCCCGAAGCTCTTTTGGCTCCTTCAATCTGAATCATATCACTCCTCCTTACTGGGACTTCCCTAGGTCTCCTTTGAATGTGACCATACCACCTTAAGCGATTCTCTCGGAGCTTGTCATTGATTGGTGCAACTCCCAAGTCCGCTCTTATATGTTCATTCCGTACTTTATCCTTCCTTGTTTTTCCACACATCCACCGTAACATCCTCATCTCTGCTACACAAAGTTTATCAATATGACACTTCTTAACTGCCCAACATTCTGCCCCGTACATCATGGCCGGGCGAACAACAATCCTATAGAACTTTCCTTTTAAGTTTTAGAGGAATACGTCGGTCACACAGCACTCCGAACGCACCTCTCCACTTTATCCACCCCACTTTAATTCTCTATGAAACATCATCCTCTATGTCACCTTCTTTATTTATGATTGATCCCAGGTATCTGAAATAGCCACTTTGTGGTATCTCTCTTTCCTCAATTCGCACCATCTCAGTATCCATCGAGGTGTGACTAAAATTACACATCATATACTCCGTACTCGTTCTACCAATCTTAAAACCTCTTGCTCCAAAGTTGACCTCCACAACTCTAACTTAGAGTTAATCCCTTCTTTTGTCTCATCCACCAAAACAATATCATCAGCAAAGAGCATACACCATGGGACCTCGTCTTGAATGTTTTTTATTATATCATCCATGATAAGCTCAAAGAGGTAAGGGCCTAAGGCTGAGCCCTGATATAATCCAATCGTAATTGGGAATTCCTTGCCCCTACCTCTCACAGATCTCACTCTAGTCACCACACCCTCATACATCTCTTTAATGACATCCACATATTTACTTGACACCCCCCTCTTCACTAGAACATTTTGGATTATATCTCTAGGGACTCGGACATAGGCTTTTTCTAAGTCAATGAAGACCATATGTAGGTCCTTCTTGCTATCTCTATATCTTTCCATAAGCCTCTTCAATAAGTAGATAGCTTCTGTCGTGGATCTACTTGGCATAAAGCTAAATTGGTTCATCGAGATAAGAGTCTTTCTTCTCAATCGGGCTTCACTCACCTTCTCCCAAAGTTTCATTGTGTGACTCATTAGCTTTATGCTTCTGTAGTTATTGCAGCTTTGAATATCACCTTTATTTTTGTAGACCGGGAATACAATGCTTCTCTTCCATTCATCTGGCATCTTCCTGGTGTTCATAATCCTGTTAAACAACTTCGTTAGCCAATAAACCCCACTCCCTCCTAATGATTTTCACACTTCTATTGGGATCTCATCAGGGCCTGTTGTCTTACCTAGTTTCATCTTTCTTAGGGCTTCTTTAACTTCTGCCAAAATATTCTCATGGCTAGAATGTGATGAAACTGCCTATTCCGTCTTAGACTTATAGAATTTTATCGAAACTATGACTTTACAAGAGAAATTAGTGTAAGATGAGGATGTTGAAATGGATCAATGGTAAAACTAGAAAAGATAAAATAAGGAATGGACACATTAGATGTAATTTAGGTGTATCTTCAATAAATGATGGGGTAAAGTACACGTACCCCCCTGTAATGCACCCAATATTCCTTGTACCCCCCTAAGCTTCTAATAAGTCCACGTACCACCCCTCAATATTCCACATACCACCCCTGCTTTACCCCCCTAATGCCATTTAAGTCCACACCAAGTGTTAAATGCTAAAAAATGACCAAACTACCCTTTCTTCTATCTTTTCTAAAATTTGAAAAGACCTAATTACCCTGACCTATTTGCTAAAATTTGAAAAGACCAAAATACCCTCATCTTCCCCAAATCATCTCCTTTTATATACCCAATACTACCACCACCACTACTACTACCACCGCCGCCACCACCACCACCCACCATGAACACCATCGCCACCGTGAAGCCCCACCTCCAACTCCTCCATCTTTACCAAGAATAATCAGTGGATGACTGTGCTCCACAAATTTTGAAATAACCCATTTTCCAGAATTTAGTTTCTTTGCGGCCATAATTGCCTTGCAACCTACCCTCGTGGTTGCCTGTGGCTTCGATCCGGCCTTATTATGCTTATCAGCTACTTGAAAACCATCTTTGTTACACACAAATTCCCGAGCAATAACAGCACGGGCACGCCTGGAGCGACCAAGTCTGCTCCACCGGATGACAAATCCAACGCGATCAGCATATGCAGAATAGAAGGCATGCACAGTGTTCAGAATCAAACTCCATACCCACTCTTGGTTCATTTGGGTCCCCTTCACTTGCAACTAATCCCCTACCTGAGGTACTCTCAGTGCTCTTACCAACCTCCTCAGCCTGGTGAACCTCCCCTTCAACAGAACTTTCAATTGTTTCGTTGTCTGGATCCGCTGGAACTTCCATATCTACGAGATTAATCAACTCTTTCCTATTAAGGCCAAAACCCACTGCAACGTCACAGTTTATGCTGTTATCTTCCATACCCACAAATTATTTCTACAAATTAGAACGATCCATTGTGAACTGTTGGTTTACTAAAAAGAATAATTATTTATGGAGAATTTCAACAGCATCCCATCTCCGCATTTCAATGTTCAAAGCAGAAGTTAACCCTGAAAGCCCCAACATACATAGAAATAAGTTCAAGAAACAATAATAAACATACAAACCAGATGCAATAACGAATAATTTAAAAAAAACATCACCAAAAATAATTCTATTGTCATCAATGATGTTTAATGGCGGAAGGGTTTCGAATACAAATTTCAGTTCCATCTTCGTTTGCAAGAAAGGGGAAAAAAAAAACTATAATTCTTAAAAGGTGAAAAGCATTACAGGATTTGTCTACGGTCCTAGGCCAATCCAGATTCGAAAGATTAAGAACGTCGATGGAGGGAAAGGGAAACAAAAAATTGATCCGCCATTAACGGCCTTAGCTCCGGGGGAGAGAAAAATTGGTAGAGGTGGAGGAGGAATAGGCAAGGGAGGGGGACTCGGTGGTGGAATTGGTAAATGTGGAGGAGTTGGAGGTGGTGCTGGAGGTGGGGTTTCACGGTGGTGATGGTGTGTTAATGGTGGTGGTGGTAGTATTGGGTATGTAAAAGAAGATGATGATTTGGGGACGATGAGGGCATTTTGGTCTTTACAAATTTTAGCAAATAGATCAGGGCAATTAGGTCTTTTCAAATTTTAGAAAAGATAGAAGAAAGGGTAGTTTGGTCATTTTTTAGCATTTAATGTTAGGTGTGGACTTAAATGGCATTAAGGGGGTAAAGCAGGGGTGGTACATGGAATATTGAGGGGTGGTACGTGGACTTATCAGAAGCTTAGGGGGGTACGAGGAATATTGGGTGCATTACAGGGGGGTACGTTTACTTTACCCTAAATGATGAGAGAAAGTCATTTCAGGTGGAATGGGCATGTATGACAAAGATCTTTGAATGCACCGATAAGGAGGAGTGATATGATTCAGTTTGGAGGAGCTAAAAGAGCAACTAGCCCAAAATGACTTTCGGAGAAGTGGAGAAGAAAGATATGCATGGATTAGGGTTGAGAACGAGCATAGCCACAAACAGAGTTGAATGAAAAAACGGGTTCCTTATAGGGGACCCTATTTAGTTGGGATAATGTAAAATCTTTCTTCTATTTTCTCTTCTTACTATTTTCACATCTTTCTCTTGGAAACACTGGGGCATGTATAGCAAGTACCAAGTAGCCAACTTTGTTTATTTGCTTTTACCTAATTCACCCATACTGAAAATAAAATCCTTCCAGCAAGAGAGAAAAAGAAAAGAAAAGAGAGGTGATTGTAACTTGTAACCATGATAAGACTCCAAAACAGTGGTCTCCAAATGCTAAACATAAAACATGATTTAATTAATAGATGGATGCAAATGTACTTATGGAAACACAGTATTCTGACTCTACTGTCTAACCAACATTTGGACATTTCAAAAGGTCTCTTGTGGGAACCGCACCGTAAAGATAAGATCTGGAAGTACTGTTAAAGTTAGAGACTGGGTAGCCGCCATTAATGATGCCGTATCAAAGCCTCCTGAGGGCTGGTGTCATCCTCACCGCTTTGGTTCTTTTGCTCCGCCAAGAGGTTTAACTGAAGATGGAAGCCAGGCTCAGTGGTTTGTAGATGGGCAGGCTGCATTTGAAGCAATTGCTTCAGCAATTGAGGAAGCAAAATCAGAGGTCTGTCTCCAGTGCTGGAACATAAGCAAATTCTATTTTAGTTGAAATTCATTTCCTTACATACAATTTAATTTTAAGAAATGCTGAATGGGCTAAAAGTTCCATGCAGATATTCATTACTGGCTGGTGGGTGTGTCCAGAACTGTATCTAAGGCGTCCATTTCATGATCATGGGTCCTCTCGGCTAGAAGTTCTACTCGAAGGAAAAGCAAAGCAAGGAGTTCAGGTGCTCATTTTTCTTTCCCTGTCCATCATTTGTTGTTTACTCTGACCACATTGCTAATATGTGCATATGATGTAACATGCAGTTATACATAGTTGACTAAGATGGTTGGTTTCAGAAAGAATTTTGATATTATAATAGTATTTGGTTGCATAGTAGACTGGTAGTTATCACCTTCCACAGCCTAAATATGTCTGATGCTTAACAGGTCCCCCCCCCCCCCCAAACAAAAAAAAAGAGAAGAAACTTGTTGTTTGGGGAAATATGACTCATGTCTATGAGACACCAGCCAGGCTTTATTTATAAAATTATAATAGAGAAAGATGAGGTACAAGTACAATAATGCCCCTAGGGAAAATACTAAAGAAACCCCAAGGACAATTCTAACCTTATACCCATATTACGACACTCCCCCTCAATTTGGTGCATAGATGTCACACATGCCCAACTTGCATATAACACGATGGAAAACAGAACTACTAAGACCTTTGGTAAACACATAAGGCAATTGTCCAAACATAACAAAAGGAACACAAATAAGACCCAAGTCCAGCTTTTCCTTGATGAAGTGACGATCAATCTCCACATGCTTCGTCCAATCGTGTTGAACTGGATTATGAGCAATACTAATGGCTGATTTGCTATCACAACATAGCATCAGAGGAAGAGTAATAGGAACAGCCAGATCCATTAGGAGACTTTTGAGCCACAAAAGTTTACAAATACCATGGTCAATAGCCCCAAACTCTGCTTCAGTGCTGGATCAAGCTACAACAGCTTGCTTCTTGCTTCTCCAAATAACCAAGTTTCCCCCTTCGAACGTACCATAGCCAGATGTAGACCTGCGGTCATCAGGAAAACCAGCCCAATTTGCATTTGTGAAAGCTTTGACTCGTAACCTCGTCCTGGAACTGACTTCAGATAATGAAGAATACAAAATACAGCTTCCATATGAGAGGAGTATGGATTATGCAAAAACTGGCTTACCAGACTAACGACATGAGCAATGTTTGGCCGAGTGAGAGAGGTAAATAGTCTTCCAACCAGCCTCTGGTATCGTCCTTTATCCACTGTTCACCATCTTTGCTCACAAGATGGGTATTGGCATCAATAGGAGTATTTGCAGGCTAGCACCCCAATATAGCAGTCTCTGAGAGAACATCAAGGATATATTTGTGTTGGGATAGGAAAATTCCTCTGGTAGATCGAGTAACTTCAATGCCAAGAAAATAACAAAGCTTACCTTAATTTCAAATTCCTAGCCCAGATATTCCTTGAGACGAGAAATTTCAGCGGTATCATCTCCTGTGTCGACAATATCATCAACATATACAATGAGGAGTGTAATCTTACCACCAAATTGCTTAATGAATAATGTGTGATCAGCATTGCTTTGGGTGTAGCCAAAAGACACCATAGCCTTGTGAAATCTTCCAAACTAAGTACGGGGAGACTGTTTCAACCCATACAAAGCACGTTTCAGTTTACACACCTTTCCCTGAGTTTGTAACATGCAAACCTGGGGGAATCTCCATATAAACCTCTTCTTCAAGTTTACCGTGAGGAAATGCATTCTTGACATCAAGAAGTTGTAGTTCCCTTCCCAGATTTATTGCACAAGGAAGGTAATGTAGTCCTAGATTGATAGGAGACCAACTAGAAGCCAATAACCAGGATCTGCTATGAGCAAGTAATTCGGCTAGGTCAAAATAGGTGATTTTGGTCAAATTAGGGTTAGGGTTTATTGGGGATTAGGGTTTGATGGTATGGTTAGGCTTAGATGATGTAGGGGAGTCTTGCAGTGAAGGTCTCCTAAGTTTTAACAAGTCTAAGGTCACTGGACAGAATCAGCAGCAGGTTTGGAGTCTAGGGCTAGGTTTTGTGAAAGAGTAAAGAGTGGGGTTATTAGGGTTTGGATGTTTAGAGGATTAGAAGAAGAATGGCTAGGGTTTGGGATGATTTAAACTTATTGTTGTTGAAGTAGTACTTGCACAACAGCTTGTTTGAATGAAGGATCCTTGAAAATCAGAACTTGAACAGTGATGAAGAACAAAGAGAGCAAACAAACCACCCGGGCTTCCCACCGCAAGGCGTTAATTGGATTGAACACCGATTCCTTCAAACGAACCACCCGGGCTTCCCACCGCAAGGCGTTAATTGGATTGAACATCAATTCCTTCAAACGAACCACCCGGGCTTCACACCGCAAGGTGTCGATCGGATCAAACTCCAATCCCACCAGCCTTGATCAAACACAAAACAAAAACCTTCAATGAAGAAGAAGAGCAGCCAAAAAGCCTTTCATTAATCAAAATTCGTGTCCAATGCTAGTTGAGTTTTAGGTTAGGGCTGTTAGTAAGATAAGGAGAAGAGGTTGAAGAGGTAAGAGAAACAAAGAAGAAGAAGAAGATGAGGTATTTCGGTTGTAAGTGTTGTGTGTGAAATTATTCTCTCCACAATCCATACCTTTATTACTCCAATAACAACTCTAAACAAATTACATCCAACCTCCCTAGGGAGGTAAAAGGTAAAAAGAAGAAAAAGAAAAAATTACATAATAAGGGAACTAGATAAGGTTCAGTTCCTAAAGTATCCCTAGAACATAAATTGTAATAACTCTAACACTCCCCCTCAAGCTGGAGAATAACTGTCATGCATTCCCAGCTTGCATAGGAGAGTACCACACTGAAGAGTGGTAAGTGCCTTGGTGAAGATGTCTGCCAGTTGATCACCAATCTTCACAAAAGGAGTACAAATGCAGCCAAAGTCTATCTTCTCCTTTATGAAGTATTGATCAACTTCAATGGGCTTGGTTATGTCATGTTGTACTGGATTGTGGGCAATACTGATGGCAGCCTTGTTGTCACAGTAGAGTCTCAGCGTTAAACCCCAATTCCTGAACTAGTTTTTTCAACCATATGAGCTTACACACTCCATGAGCCATAGCTCTAAACTCTGCCTCTGCACTGGATCCGGCTACAATAGGTTGTTTTTTGCTTCTCCATGTAACCAAATTACCTCCCAAAAAGGTACAATAGTCGGAAGTAGATCTCCTGTCTGTAATGGATCCAGCCCAATCTGCATCAGTAAAACCTTCCACTCTCAAGTAGTCATGCCTGGCATACAACAGCCCTTTCCCTGGAGAGGACTTCAAATATCTGAGAATGCGGTACACAACATCTAAGTGGTCACTCTTGGGGGCATGCATAAATTGACTCACTACTTCCACTGCATAGGAAATATCTGGGCGTATCATAGAAAGGTAGATAAGCTTCCCAACGAGCCTCTGGTACTTTTCCGCATCAACAAGAGAGGGACCACAATCTTCTCCTAGTTTATGGTTCTTCTCAATAGGAGAGTTTGCTGGTTTGCAGCCTAACATCCCTGTCTCTGTCAATAAATCCAGAACAAACTTCCGTTGACAAATGTTGATCCCTCTCTTGGACCTTGATACTTCAATTCCCAAGAAGTACTTCAAGGGACCCAAATCTTTGATTTCAAACTGTTGAGCCAAGTAGATCTTCAATTTATCTATCTCAGTTGTATCATCTCCAGTGACCACAATATCATCAACATAAACAATAAGCGCTGTGATGGTACCATTGCCTCACTTGGTAAAGAGAGAGTGGTCAGTTTGGCTCTGGGAATATCAATTCTTCAGAATGGCTTGCCGGAAGTGCTCAAACCATGCCTTTGGTGACTGTTTGAGACCATATAGCGCCTTCTTGAGAAGACACTTTCCCTTCAGCTGAAGGTATGTTGAAACCTGGTGGAGTTTGCATGTACACTTCCTCTTCCAAATCACCATGAAGGAAGGCATTCTTGACATCTTGTTGATATAATGGCCAATCTTTATTGGCAGCCAATGATAAAAGAACTCTTATAGAGTTATGCTTAGCCACAGGAGCAAATGTCTCTTGATAGTCAATTCCATAGACTTGATTGTACCCCTTGGCCACCAACCTTGCTTTGTATCTCTCAACCTTGCCATCAGATTTATACTTGATTATGTAGACCCATCTACATCCAACTGGGACACGTCTGCTGGGAAGACCCACCAATTGCCAAGTACCATTCTTTTCAAGAGCCATCATCTCCTCAGACATAGCTTGTCTCCACTTTGGGTCATACATAGCATCAGTAACATTCCTGGGAATAGAAGTAGTAGAGAGAGCAACAATAAAGGCAAGACTTGTAGGAGAAAGAGCATCATAGGAAACAAACTGTGCTATAGGATTAGTACAATCTCTTTTCCATTTTCTAACAGCAATAGGAAGGTCTAAATCAGATGGAAGAGAAGGGATGTCACCTAATTGAGGAGAATGAATCTCAAGGTGTGGATCTGGATCCAAAGAGGACTCTTGGCAGGTCTTCTTTCCTTTACTTTGCAAGCTTTCACCTTTTTTATACTTAAGGTGGTAATCCTTCTCCTTCTCATTAGTTATTACCAGAACTACTTTCCACCAATTTAGTATTCCCACCTGATTGATCATCATTATCAGCCACATCCACAGTCATGTGTTTCCCAATGTCAAGCATAAAAGGAGAGATAGGGAGAGTAGGATGAAGAAAATCAGCAGCCTGTTCACTTCCACAATTCTCCCCTTGAAGAGGATGCTCAAAAAGGGCAAAGAAAGGGATAGATTCAAGAAAGGTGACATCTTTGGAGAGAAGACACCGACGAGAAGAAGAATGATAACACTTATATCCTTTGAAAGTAGAAAAATACCCAAGAAAGAGACACTTGAGAGCTTTGGGATCAAGTTTAGTACGATGGGGTTTGTTGACATGCACATAACAAACACAGCCAAAGACTTTACGAGAAAGAGAGAAAGCAGAAACCTGTGGAGACAGGGTTTCTAAGGGAGATTTGGAGTTAAGGAGTTTGGTAGACATGCGATTTATGAGAAAAGAAGCAATGAGAAGAGCTTCATACCAGAAGGTCTTAGGAACATGCATGCCAAAGAGAAGACTCCGAGTGACCTCCAATAAATGGCAATTTTTCCTCTCAGCTACCCCAGTTTGTTGGGGTATACCAACACACGCTAGCTAATGGATAATGCCATTGTCAGTAAAAAAGGTTTAGAGGCCACCAAACACATACTCTCCCCCTTTATCAGAACGAACAATTTTGATTCGAGTATCAAACTGAGTTATAAGAATCATCTAATAAAAATTCTTAAATGCATCACAGACATCACTTTTATGCTTCAAAAGAACAGCCCAAGTAGCACGAGAAAAATCATTAACAAATTTTACAAAGTAACGATAACCAAATAAAGAGGTAGTTGGGGAAGGTCCCCAAACATCAGTATACACAATATGAAAAGGAGAAGCAGATCTATTCCCATGATATGGATAAGATGAACGACAGTGTTTGGCAAACATACATGGTTCACATTGAAAAACATGAGAAGAAGCAATGGAAGAAAATAAGTGAGGTAATTATGTCCTCATTACAACAGAAGATGGGTGGCCAAAACGACGATGCCATAACATAACAGACTCCACAAAACTACTATCATTACGTCCACACACATAGGACTGAGCTGTGTGCAGAAAAGGGTAAAAAAGGTAAAGGCCTTGCTCCTCACGACCACTACCAATAATTCTCTTCATCACAAAATCCTGAAAAAGACAGTGAGAGGGAAAAAAGTGACACAACGTTCAGAGGTTTAGTCAAATGACTCACAGATAAAAGGTTAAGGGCAAGGTTCCGTACATGAAGAACAGAAGTGAGAGAAATGGAAGGTGTAACAAGCATGTTGCCTTTACCAGAGATGGAGGAAAGGGAGCCATCAGCTACCCTAACCTTGTCCTTACCAGAACAAATGGTATAAGAATCATGATAATGGGACGTACCAGTCATGTGGTCAGTGGCAGCAAAGTCGATGACCCAAGACTGGACTGTAGTAGGAGTTGAAGTAGAGACCTGCAAAGCTGAGGATGACGAGGAGCTGGTCACTGTGGGAGTAGGAGATGTGCTCAGCTGTGACATGACTCGGTGAAATACTGCATCTGCCAAAGTAGAGTCATCCTGTGTAGTATCTGTCTCAGTCATAACAGAGTGTGCTCCTCGGGCTCCCCCTCTACGGCCACCACGAGCACCACCCTGTGTACCAGGAGGACGACCATGTAGAGTCCAACACCTATCCTTAGTATGCCCAGATCTCCCATAATGATCACATTTAAACCTGTCTTTGCTACTAGCACCATTTGTCTCTACTGCTCTGTCTTCCCCATAGTTAGGCCCTTAACCTCTACCACCTCCATGGGTGTCACGGAAGGAACTAGAATGGAGAGTTGACCTCTCAAGAGATGATGCTGGAGCTGGTTTCATAGTAACACGCCGAGTCTCCTTACTCTATAAGTCGCTAACACACCTCATCAAGGGATGGAAGAGGGGACCTGCCTAAGATCTGGAGCCTGATTGGTTCATAATCAGGCTTCAGGCCACCAAGTAAAGTAAAGATTCGCTCCTTTTCAAGGGTGCGATGCACCTTTGCTTCATCCTCTGGATTGGTCAATTGAAGATCCTTGTAGTGGTCATACTCCTCCAGAAGACTGATATAAGCATTGTAGTACTCATAGATGGTCTTATCACCCTGCCTCATCGAATTAATTTTTTGGTGGAGCTGATAGAGTCACCTACCCTGTCAAAGGTCTAGGAGACACTATCCCAAATTGCCGTGGCAATTTCTTTTCTCATAAACCTTCTCCCAATCTCGGGCTTCATGGAGAAGATGAGCCATGTCATAACTGTGGAATTTTCTGTCTCCCATTTCTCATAGGCAGGAGAACCAGGCTCTGGGGCTTTAATAGCACCTGTAATGTATCCAAGTTTCCCTTTGCTCCTAAGGGAAAGCTTCACTGAATGGGACCAATCCAGGTAATTGGTGTTGTCAAGCTTCACAATGGAGATCTGTGAATGTGGGTTCTCATAAACAACTTGAGAGGCTGTTGGAGTAGGCTGTGAATCAGCCGAACCAAGCCCAGAGGTCTCCAAATCAGCCATTTTGTAAAGGAAATGGCACTTGGCCATAAACTAGGGTATCAAACCAAGTGGGGAGTACACGCTCAACCTAAAAAAGAACCCAACACAAGATTCAGATTTCAGCAAGGAAGAACAAACAGGAACAATCTTGAAAACACTTCACCATAAAACTCTCCAAGGAGTAACACCAACTTTAAACAAATCCAAAGACCTCACAAAGGCTGTTCATAAGCATTTCACAACCAAGGAAGCAGCAAAGTGCAGCTCAAATGCAAGAAAAACAGGAACTATACACTCTCGGCTTTACCTTGGCAGTGCATAGGTTCCCACGAAAAAGGGTTAGGCTCATATAGCTTCTTCAATCAGCAAGGGGGGACATAGTCAGCATAATAGGTATCCTTGGGCAATTCTAATGGACCAAACCAAGACCCAAACACATGGTGAGAGAGAAGAGGAGAGAACCTGCAACTTAAATCTGGCGGAAATCCTGGCAGCAGCTGGGTGAGATCCAAAAACTTCAACAAAGCTTCGAAGCAGCTCAGGTAATGTCTTCAATCATCTAAACAGGCTAGAATGAACCTATTCCATACTCTTTCAACAAAGCTTTACATAGGAATCTCCTCCTTGAAATTCTTTGTGACCTAGGATTCCAAAGAGAAGAGAAAAAAATGGGAACAAAGAGCTGAACATGACTCTCAAAACTGAAGCTCTGATACCAAGTTGAGTTTTAGGTTAGGGCTGTTAGTAAGATATGGAGAAGAGGTTGAAGAGGTAAGAGAAACAAAGAAGAAGAAGAAGAAGAGGTATTTCGGTTGTAATTGTTGTGTGTGACATTATTCTCTCCACACCTATATTACTCCAATAACAACTCTAAACAAATTACATCCAACCTCCCTAGGGAGGTAAAAGGTAAAAAGAAGAAAAGGAAGAAATTACATAATAAGGGAACTAGATAAGGTCCAGTTCCTAAAGTACCTCTAGAACATGAATTCTAATAACTCTAACAGGCCTCTCTTACAAACTTATATAGAAGACTCAAAAATAGACTTAGACACTAAAAAGAAAGGCCTAACCCTATCCTTAACTAATAAGGTAACCTAAATTGACTAAGAAAGTAAAATAATAAAGAAAACAGACTCAAAATAGATCTCTAACTATACTAATGAAGCAAATTCCGTTTTCCTACTTTCTACCCATATTTTAGGCTCATTAAATTGGCCAATTACAAGAAAAACCCATGGGATCAAAGTCCCAGTACATATATGACCCAACCCAAAACTTATTTTCAATAAAATAAACCCTTTAGGTGACTTATCTACACTAATTCTCTTCTGCTTGAAAAAAATTCGTCCTCGAATTTTGCAATATGGAGGAATCAACTTTGTGTGGTGAACATCTGTCTTCAAACCATAATAGTACTCAGACAGCTCGTGGGTGTTAAGAATGTAATCTTCAAGGCATGAAACTTTCTCTTCAAAGAACTCTGGTGGCATGACGAACTCTATGTGCTCAACTTCGAAATCAGCAGTCATGTCCATGGGGTCTTCTACAGTTGTGTCGTCAACCTTCTCTACTTGAAACTCTTGAATGTACGCCTCGACATTCAAAGCATCAAAGACTGACTCTTCTACGACGACAAAAATTGCTGGAACTTCAACATTAACCTCATAGATGTCAATGTTATCATCTAAGGTGTCTTCACACTCTTCTCCTTCAAGGGCAGCATCAACAGACCAATCATCATCAAGTTGTGGTTCACACACCAACATCTCCGGAATGGACTCAATGGTTGTGATCACTGAGTCTGCCTTCCCTCTTTGCGGGCAGAATTTTGCATAGTGACCATCATCTAACTATGGAGTAAATCTTTTTGCATTACCCTGCTAAGACATCGTATTTATTTGTTGCTTCATCAACTTCATCTCATCAGTTAAACCTTTGACCATATCAGCCAGTTGTTGAAGAGGGATTTGGTCACTTGTACTTGGTGTACCCATAGCTCTAATACCAAATAATGTCGTTCTAGATTGGTAGGAGACCAACTAGAAGCCAAGAACCAGGATCTGCTATGAACATGTAGTTCGGCTAGGCCAAAATAGGTGATTTTGGTCAAATTAGGGTTTGGGTTTGATGGTATGGTTAGGCTTAGATGATATAGGAGAGTCTTCTAGTGAAGGTTTGGTTAAGTTTTAACAAGTCTAAGGTCAATCGACAGAATCAGCAGCAGGTTTGGAGTCTAGGGTTAGGTTTTGTGAAAGAGAAAAGAGTAGGGTTATTAGGGTTTGGATGTTTAGAGGATTAGAAGAAGAATGACTAGGGTTTGGGATGATTCAAACTTACTGTTGTTGAAGTAGTACTTGCACAACAGCCTGTTTGAATGAAGGATCCTTGAAAATCAGAACTTGAACAGTGTTAAAGAACAAAGAGAGCTTGAATGAACCACCCGGGCTTCACACCGCAAGGTATTGATTGGATCAAACACTAATCCCACCAACCATGATCAAACACAAGACAAAAATCTTCAATGGAGAAGAAGAGCAGCCAAAAAGCTTTTTATTAATCAAAATTCGTGTCCAATGCTGGCCTCTCTTGCAAACTTATATAGAATACTCAAAAATAGATTTAGACACTAAAAAGGCAAGGCCTAACCCTATCCTTAACTAATAAGGTAATCTAAATTGACTAAGAAAGTGAAATAATAACAAAAACAGACTCAAAATCGGACTCTAACTAAACTAATGAAGCAAATCCCGTTTTCCTACTTTCTAACATATTTTAGGTTCATTAAACTGGTTAATTACAAGGGAAACCCATGGGATCAATGTCCCAACACATATATGACCTAACCTAAAGCTTATTTTCAATAAAATAAACCCTTTAGGTGACTTATCTACATCAAAAGGATGACACGAATAGTGTTCATCTTTGCAACTGGGGCAAAGGTCTCCTAATAGTCTACCCCATAAGTCTGGGTAAATCCCTTGGCAACAAACCTGGCTTTAAAGCGATCTGCTATGCCATCAGCTTTTTGCTTCACTGTGAAAACCCACTTGCAACTAACAGTCTTCTTTTGAGGAGGAAGATTAACTAAATCCCAAGTATCATTTTTTTCCCAGTGCCTGCATTTCTTAAACCATGACTGCCTTCCACCGTGGGTCTGTAAGAGCTTCCTGCCAATTCTGAAGAATAGAAACAGAAGACAAAGAAGACACAAAAGTATGATAGAAAGGAGAACGTGAACTATAGAAACAACTTGAGATATGGGATGTTGAGTACAAGACCATTTACCTTTGCGGACAGCAATAGGTAATCCAGAGATGGGTCAAGAGAAGGATCAATGGCACTAGAGGGAAGAATATTACCAGGAGCACGTGAAGCCAGCGGAATTGAAGTCGAACCTGGATCAAGAGAGGCCGATTGGCTAGGTAGAGTAGGTAGCATGGTGGTAGTGGTATCTGTCTGCTGTTTACGAGATCTCACATAAATATGCAAATCTGGTCCTAGTGGTATGGTAGCATTCTCCCCCTGAATGATGTCATGTACAATATCTGGCAATGATGGAGGCATGTTCAGTGATGATTAGAGAGGTGGCACATCTTCCCAAGTAGTAGAAATCTCCCCTTGAAGAGTTGCCATAGGGTAATAGGCCGCAGATTCATGAAAAAAACACATCCATAGTGACAAACAGGAGCCAAAAAGTGCACCGAAGGCCACAAGGATCAAGCTTACCTTAAGGAAGATGATTGTGGGCATAGCAAACGCAACCAAAAACCTTAGGAGGAACAGTAAAGGAAGAAGACCCTTGAAGAACATCAAGCATTGAACGGAAGGCAAGGACCCGAGAGGGCATCCGGTTGATAAGATAGGTAGTAGTCAGAACTGCATCACTCTAGAACTGAGGCGAAACGTGCATCTCAAATAACAAGGAACGGGCAACTTCCAAAACATGACGGTTCTTACGTTCAGCCAAACCATTTTTGGGCAGGTGTGTCAACACAACTAGTCTGATGTAGAATAATGTGAGTTGCAAGGTATGATTGGAAGGAGTCATCCGTATATTCCCGACCATTATCGCTGCGAAGGACCTGAATCTTAGCATTGAATTGTGTTTGAACCATGCAGTGGAAGAGCTGAAAGCAGTAAAAAACCTCATTTTTATTCTTCATCAGATAGATCCAAGTTGTGCGGAAATGGCAATCAATGAACGTTACAAACCAGCGGTAACCAAAGATGGAAACACAACGGGTAGGACCCCATACATTAGAGTGAATTAAAGTAAAAGAAGTGACACTTTTATTATTTAAACTGGGGTAAACATATTGAGTTTGTTTGGTAAAACACAATCCTCACAAAAAGAATCACTCGAATTACATTGCTGAAATAAAGAAGGAAAAACCCTAGCTAAAGTCCCCATAGGGGAATAACCTAAACGCCTGGGCTAATGTAGTAACTCATATAAAGCAGGGGAAGAGGAATCTGTCTGATGAGCCTGTCCAGAAGTAGTAAAGACTAAAGAGAGATCATAATCAAGCAGATACAAACCACCTTGCACTCTACAACAGCCAATCGTTCTCCCTATCACCAAGTCCTGAAAAAACACAATGAGAAGGATAGAAGCTGACTTTACAATTCAAATTGGCAGTGATACTACTAATGGATAAAATATTAGTAGAAAAATTAGGGACATGTAAAACTGAAGATAATGATAAAGAAAAGGGGAACGGCGAATGGAACCCTTCCCATAAACAGAGGAAAAGGAACATCAGCAACCCAAACCCTATCTTTACCAGAACAGGGAGTATACTGACAAAATAAACTTAATCAGCCATTTATATGGTCAGTGGCACCAGAGTCAATAATTCAAGGATGGGACATAACTGATGCACAATGATCAATGAATGGGACACCTGAACAGGCAAGATCGGTGTAAGAAGTCAATGGTAGCAGCAGAACTGACAGAAGGCTGTGACGGTTCCAGCTTGGTCATCAGATGCCGAAGTGTAAGCAAATCATCCTGAGAAAGAGAAGAACCAGCACTATTAGGTGTAGTGGCATATGCCTCTGTGATGCGCATGGGACTGATTGGAACGACCTTTACCACAGCCCCACCCGGTAGAGTTGGCAGAGTGTCCATGAAGCTTCCAACAAAATTCTTTGCTATGATGCTCCTTACCACAATAGTCACTTTTGACAGGTTCCTTATCAGAAGGAGGAGAATGATCACCTGTACGAGTAAGACCACCGCGGGATTGTGACCCAGTACCAGAATAGAGAGCCGAGCACTCTTGAGTGAACTGTTGGGGCTGTAGCTTAGCAGTGCAACGGCTTTCCTCCAATTGAATCAGGGAGTAGGATTGTTCCAAAGAAGGAAAGGGATCACGACTCAGAACTTGAGCATGAACCTGATCATACTCAATGTTAAGATCAGACAAAAAATCATAAACCTGGAGCTTACTCTCACGTTTCTTATAGTTGGTTGCATCAGTTGAACAGGTAGCCTGAAACTCTTCATAAAAGTCTAACTCCTGCCAAAGACTACATAATTCAGAATAATACTGTGACAAATTGAGGTCCTTCTGCTTCATCTCATGGATTTTCTTGCGCAACTCATAGACTTTGACATCATTCCCTACCTGAGAATAGGTATCCTGGTCAGCTTTCTAAATTTTAGCAGCAATATCAAGAAGAAGATAACCCTGAGCAATATGAGGCTGAACAGAGTTGATGAGAAACGGCATTACCAATGAATTATCTGAACTCCACTTCTTCTGAGTAGAACCAGTAGTAGTAGGCTTTTCTGTCTCTCCGGTGAGATACCCAGAATAACCATGGGAATCAATAGATAAGTAGCATGAACGAGACCACATCAAATAATTACTCCCATCCAGTTTGATGGAGTTCACAGGGAATAAGGAAAATCACCACGACTCATCCCTTCAATTCCAGTTGATGCAATTAGACATCGTTACCAGTCCAAGAAGTACTCCAGGTAAGGAAGAGAGTCACCAACAAGGATCACACTCAGAAGAGAGGATAAAATAACTACCATAGTCATGTAGAGAAATATTATTCAGGGATTGGTCCCTATGTAGAATTATCAAATAATAATCAGGGAGTGGCCTTGTGAATATTGGTATAAAAAACTACCACAATCATGTAGATAAATAATAATCATGGATTCAGGGATTGGTCCTTGTGTAGAATCATCAAATAATAATCAGAGAGTGGCCCTGTGAAGATCCGGCAGGTCAGGGATGAATGCCCTGAGAAGAATCGACAACCACAGAAAGCAGGGATTGGTCCCTGTGAAGATCTCAAGAAGTCTTTCAGATCATGAGATCAAGAACTTAGATTGTATAGGACCTGAGAGACATCAATGAAGCAAGGATAAGGACCCTCGGTGGTCTAGAGAAGCTCCACCGAGTGCTGCAATGCAAAGTGGGGGCGGTAGTTGCTGAAACCAAGAAGAAGAGAGTGAGACGCAGTAGGTGTGAAAATCGAGAGAAAGAAAAGAAAGGGTGAACTGAAACCGAGAAGAAAAGAAAGAGAGAGAGAGAGAGAGAGAGAGACGGTAGGCGTGAAAATCGAGAGAAAGAGAAGAGAGGGTGAACAGAGAGAGAGAGAGGCATATGATATCAGGGTTTGGATCCCATGCTCTGATACCCTCTTGTTTGGAGAAATCTATGAGACACCAGCCAGGCTTAATTTATAATAGAGAAAGATGAGGTACAAGTACAATAGTGCCCATAGGGCAAACACTAAAAAAACCCTAAGGACAATTCTACCCCTATACCCATATTACAACAAAAAAGTTTTACATCTTTTTGCGGATAATTTGTCATTTTTATAGATTTCCAAGCCTTCGGTAATGCTCAACTGTTCGCAGAATTTCTGTTGTGGATTGATTTGGATTTTATTTTACCGTAACCCAATTGATGTGTGCAGATCTACATTCTTCTCTACAAAGAAGTTGCTCTTGCCTTGAAAATCAACAGTGTTTATAGTAAACGAAGGCTTCTTAATATTCATGAGAATGTGAGGGTACTCCGTTATCCAGACCATTTCTCAACTGGTGTTTATCTATGGTATGCAATTCAAATGTGAAACTAGTTGAAATTTTTATAAAGATTGCAATTAGGAGTTCCATTGTTGTTTGGTTAATCGGTGCTTTCTATTAATTTGGATTGTTGCAGATGCTGATGAACGTTTCTGGTTCCGTATAGGTCCCACCATGAAAAACTTGTTATTGTTGACTACCGGATTTGCTTCATTGGGGGACTAGATCTGTGCTTTGGCCGTTATGACACAATTGAACACAAAGTGGGTGATTACCCTTCTCAGATATGGCCTGGAAAGGACTATTACAACCCAAGGTAGATTTCTATCTTCCCACAAAGAGCTGACATAACATTTAAGCAGGCAATGGTCTGGAGAGGGAGAAAGAAATGTGCCTATTCACTTTGAGACCTATACAAATACACCTGTAGGTTTATCATCATTTAGGATATTGAACATAATTCCTGGAAATAACCACAAGAAATTTCTAGCCTACTCGATGTCTATGTAGTAGTCATTTATTAAATAAATCTACCTATTTATTTGTTGTAAATGTTATTATGTTAGGGAATCTGAGCCAAATTCTTGGGAAGATACAATGAAAGATGAGCTAGATCGTTGCAAATATCCTCGCATGCCATGGCATGATGTCCACTGTGCTCTTTGGGGACCCCCTTGCCGTGATGTGGCAAGGCACTTTGTTCAGCGCTGGAACTATGCAAAGGTTAACCATTTGTTGCTTATGTTGCAGTTTACTTGTCAATAAATTTAATTTCTCTTTGGGATTATAATCATTTATGCATTCTTCCAGAGAAACAAAGCTCCAAATGAACAAGCAATTCCACTACTTATGCCTCAGCACCACATGGTTATTCCACATTACATGGGAAGAACCAAAAAAATAGAGACTGAAAGTATGACAGTGGAGGACAAATCTAAAGGCATCAGAAGGCAAGATTCCTTCTCCTCCCGATCATCATTACAAGACATCCCATTGCTTTTGCCTCAAGAGTCAGATGCTGCCAATGGAAACCCAAAGTTAAATGGCTTGGACATGACACAGAGTCTCCTTGATCAGTCAAGCAGGGTCAGTCAAAGTCTTACATTCTCTTTATGGAAGTCTAAGGTTGAACCCTCAGTTCCAGAGATGCAGATGAAAGGCTTTGTTGATGATCTCGATTTCATGGATCTTCAGAGGAAAACAACTGTGGATGTAGTTGCACAATCTGATGTTCTTAAAATGGATAAAGAATGGTGGGAAACACAAGAGCGCGGTGATCAGGTTGCTTCTGCTGATGAAGCCGGACAAGTTGGCCCCCGAGTCACATGCTGTTGCCAGGTTTGCTACAGATCCAGAAATCCACTTTGAATACTTTAATTTTTTACCTAGCTGATAATTTTTCGTTTTCAATAATATTTTTATGTTGGTTCCCTTTAGGCTCTTAGTTACCAGTGGTTTATATGAAATGATGAACTATTCCCCCACGAGGATTTAATTTTTCATTATTTCAATTCAAGCTAATCTGCCACTTTAATGTCCTCTGATGTACAGATTATTAGAAGTGTTGGACAATGGTCTGCCGGTACTAGTCAAACTGAATCGAGTATTCACAATGCTTATTGCTCTCTTATTGAGAAAGCCGAGTACTTCATCTACATTGAGGTACTAACTCTTTCAAAAGTACAGTATTTTCTTAAATCAGCAGTGGAACCTTTCTACCGTTTCCTGTACCGGTTAATTGTCAATATAGAAGTTTCAATTTACTGTTTGCATTACTAATAAGCTATTATGTTCATTGGCCACTTGTTCCCAGAATCAATTTTTTATATCAGGTCTCTCAGGGGATGAAATAATACGGAACCGAGTCTTGGAAGCACTATACAGGCGTATATTGCGAGCATACAAAGAGAAGAAGTGCTTCAGAGTTATTATTGTCATACCGCTTTTACCTGGTTTCGAGGTACTAATACTTGGTCACTCCCAAATTTAAATTCAAACATTTTTTTCTTAGTGGGTGGGCAAGTGGGTGTTGGTTCGTGATGGAGCTGGGTTATGTACCAAGGTCTCGGCTATCAATACTCAATTCTTTGTTTCCTGTTGTGATTATCAAATTAAACAGGGTGGTCTGGATGATGGTGGTGCAGCATCTGTGAGAGCAATTATGCATTGGCAATATCGAACCATTTGCAGGGGTCAAGATTCAATATTGCATAAGCTTTATGATCTACTTGGTCCTAGAACACATGATTACATACATTTCTACGGTCTAAGAGCTTATGGCAGACTTTTTGATGGTGGACCTATTGCCACCAGTCAGGTAAGGTTCTTAGGTGCCTTGCATGAGATTTATCTCCTTTGCAACTTTTGCATATGATTCAGATAGCGACATGATGACAAGATCTCCAGTTTGGAATGCACTAATACTTCTCTGTGTTATATTCGTATTGTTGCTGACAGGTGTATGTGCATAGCAAGATTATGATTATTGATGATCATATTGCTTTGATTGGATCAGCTAATATAAATGATAGGAGTTTGCTTGGATCAAGAGACTCTGAGGTATAATAATATGTATTAACTTTAAGTTTATTTTGGATTATGTTTGTTCATAACGTGATTTCAGTCAAAGTTTAAGAATTTTGGTTACTCTGTAAATTGGAGATATAATTTCTTAGATAATTGACTTAATTAGAAAAAAAGAAAATAAAGCTAAAAATCAATGAAGTTCTGTAAGTTGAAAATGTGAGCTTTGATCATCATGGGAACTACTAGAGTAATTCCAGTGACTACCTACAAACAGAAGAAATTGGTCTTTGCAGCTAGGCTGAGTTCTTGATCAATCCAGAGATGGAGCTAACTAATTTCTTGACTTTTAGTTGTCTAGTCCTTCATCTTCTATTTTGTGATGATAAAATGTCTGTCTTAATATCTTGTAGATCCCCCACTTATGGTAACACGAGATTACTTACAAACTAGGGTGGTAACACGTGGCCCAGCCTGGCCTGCTTTTGGTGTATTTTTATCTGCTGCATTTCCTGTCCGCTCCATTTCCCCAAGTTCCTCTAATAGAGGGGGGTGGACCCCACCTGGGCAGTGTGTTCGGGCAGGGGTAGAGTGGTCATTTCCACCACCCTCTATTAGAGGAACTTGGGGAAATGGAGCTGATAAAGGTCCACTTTTGGTGGGCTTGGGCCTGAGGTTCAAATTTTAAGGCCGCCCGAAGCCCAATATCCACTTTAAATGTATATTATACTGTATATGTATTGAGTGCATATGTATTTACATGTATGTATAGGTGTATTCTACTCTTTAGATGGGTGTAAGATATTTTTATCTACATATGCTATTGAGAGCATCCCAATGCACGAGGCTCCCACAACTGCAGGATCTGGGAGGGGCAAATTTATGCAGCCTTACACCCTGCTTTGCAGGAGAGGCTGTTTCCTAGTTTTGAACCCGCAACCATAGGTTGCATATGCTATTATATCACATATTTTCAGTTTAATGTAAGGTGTTACAGTGTGTAGAATATTTTACTCTTATTTGTGCGATGAGTGAGATTTAAATCTTTACTATGTAATCTTTTAAAGACTCCATATATCATAATAAGGAGACCTTGATAGACCCAGAGCCTAGCCTGGCCTGTCCCAGTCCGTATTCTAGGTGGGCCTAGGCCTGGACCTGGAACGAAGTCCCCAGTGAATTGTCACCCCTAGAATTTATATCCATGCTAGCTCCTTCCCCAATATTCTGTTGGGCCATTGGGGCACTACAAAGGATCTGAACTTACGAGGCAAGGGGGCAATCCTTGGCAGGGCCATATTGCACTAGGGATCAGTGCATCCATTCCAACTGGGGGCACTCCTAGAGACTAAAAAGCAGGATTTCCACCTTAAAAATTGTTGTGGTGCAAACACCAACAGTGTTTGGTGTGTTGCTCATTGGCTAGGTTAAGTTTCTAAGGAAACAGAAGGATCTGCTGCCAGTAGGTTTCATTGCCTGCTCTTTATAAGGTTTCTTCCTTGCTTTGTTCAACATAATTATCCCTGTTGACTATCTGAGTACTCCATTATCATTCTGTCATGTGGATCTTGCTGTTTCAGATTGCTGTACTGATCGAAGATAAAGAATTTGTTGACTCATCTATGTTTGCGAAGCCTTGGAAAGCCGGAAAGTTTGCTTTCAGTCTTCGCCTCTCATTATGGTCTGAACACCTCGGTCTTCGTGCAGGAGAGGCAAGTAAAAATAATCTAAAACATTTTATTTAATTTTAACCTTAAAAGAACATTATTTGTTGTGTGCTACTAGATATCATTTGCAGAGTATCTGCTCTCTCCTTCCCTGCCCATTGAAGTGAGTTTCATCCATATCACCCCAATGATGCTTTAGAATCCTATTATTGGGTTGTTGAAGGATGAGGCAGTGACACATTGACAAAAATGACAATTTAGTGGATCCACTGGTTAGTAATTAGTGCTCCTTATTCTTTCCCGTAAATAAATGACCCAGTCCTACTGGATAGCATTTGAGAGTATTTTTGGCTTTCCACCTACTTTCTGTTGATGCCAGTGTATCTATATCACCCTGAAGGTGCTTTACAACCCATTAGCAGGTTGTAGATATATAGGGGAGAGATGCATGATAGAAATGATACAGTTTCGGTGATCCAATGGGCTAATGATATGTTTTTTTTTTTTTTTTTTTTCTTAACCCGAATATTACCTGGGACCGGGCTGGCCCCTACGGTTTTATTAAAAACTAATAAAGTAATAAAGAATACAGGGGGGGACATACCGCCTTACCCCAGCCCATCACAAATAGAGTACTCACCACTCGAAAAATAACTATCCCTCCCCTACAAAGAAAGAAAGAAGAAAATTAATTCCTTAAAACTGGTAATCCAGCTTCGTCTTCCTGAAGAATGGCCTGTAGCGGACCCAAAGGGATGCTACCAGGCTGAAATCTGGTCGATGCCTCAGTATCACAAGAATGATTGGCCAACCAGTCCGCTGCTCTATTGCTTTCCCGATAGGCAAAGGAAACATAGGCCCTGGTGTGTACCATCAAGTCTTGAATCTCCTTGAAAAGATACCATCCTCTCCACAAACTACACCTCTTCGAATTAACCACTTTGACAGTAGCCTCAGAGTCACAATTGACCACCACATCCAAAATTCCCATCTCCTGGCACACCTTAAGCCCATCCCTTAATGCCCTCAACTCCGCCATGGAATTAGTGCACGGGCCATAAAAGTTAGAGAAAGCAGTCAGAATCTCCCCTTGCCGGTTTCTGATAATCCCTCCCCCACCGCCCAAGCCCGGGTTTCCACGACAAGCACCATCCACATTCAGTTTAAAAGAGATAAACGGGGGGCACCAATACACCGGAATTGGTCGCTTCCGCCTAGGAACAGGTGGAATCAAGCCAAGACACTGTAAAATGAGACCATCTCTGGCAGAACCCTGATTGCCTATCTTGGGCGGATAGTGAAGCTCCCTCACCCAGGATTTGATGCATTCTATAATGCTGCTAGCTGTCCTCTTCTTCTCCCCATGTCTCCTATTGTTCCTTTCCTTCCACAGCTCCCAGATGACCAAAGATGGCAAAATCCCTGTAACATAGGCACTAAGGCATTGGCCGCCTGCCAACCCCTGCCAAAGTAGAACCCTACTTCTTGCATCTTGGGTAGTGGGTAAGGCAATGTCGAAAATTCGTGAAAAATAGCGCCACACTCTAGTCATCGTTCCTCCTGCAACAAGGCAATGGTCGGTCGTCTCCCTTTGAGGGTTCCCACAACAGACACATTTGGATGCCAAAGGGATGCCTAACGACATCAATGAGTCATCAGTTGGAATCTTCCCATTCAACAGCTGCCATGAGAAGAAACCCACTTTCACTGGTAAAGCTTGATTCCAAATCCACTCCGCATATGGCTCCGCTACTGCCCCATCTCGCACTTCCTGCCAAACCGCCTTGGTAGAGAACCAACCGTTGCTTGACAAGGTCCAGACCAACACATCCTCTCTGTCTGATAGGAAAAAAACATCTGCCGAGATGCTCTCTCTAATGGCATCAGAGTTTATACTGTCTAGCACCTCCTGCCTCCAGACCCCTGCCTCCCCAATAGCATCCTTCACCCGTAGCTCCAAATCCACCACTAGCCCGTTATCCACTGTATCAATGAGCGGCCCGTTCCCCGACCAGTTATCTAGCCAAAAGAAAATGTCCCCAGCTCATAGTAGCCATCTGGAATTGTGCAACAAAATATCTTTGTGCTCCAAGGTGTTCTGCCATGACCTGGACCCCGTCCCGGCCACCTCAGATAGTGTTATATGCTGGTTTTTTAAGAACCTTGCCTTAAAGAAATCACTCCAAAGTGACCGCTCCGTTAGGACTCTCCACAGACCTTTAAGCCTGAGAGAAAGGCCTACCTCCTCCAGCAGTCTTCCCCAAAGGAAATCAGCAAAAACACCATAAATTCGCCAAGTAACCGTTTTAGGTGGCGACAGAGTAGCAAGAACATGTATAGGGATCGAGGATAGCACATGCTTTAATAGAGTGATTCTACCTCCTGTGGACAGCAACCTTCCTTGCCAGCCTGCTACTTTGCATCTAATTTTATCACCAGTCCATCAAACAGGCAAATTTTTAGTCTTCCCGAGTGGAGCGATGCACCCAAGTAAGTGATTGGGAGAGCCTTCCTTGGGAAACCTGTGATTTCCCCCACTAGGCGGACCCTGGCCGGGGAAGCCAAACCACTCAAAACAAAACCACTCTTCTGCCTATTTACAAGCTGACCTGAGTATCCTTCGTATCTTCTGAGGAACCCCATGATCTGCTTGAGGGAACCCTTCAGCGCCCTGGTGAAAATAATTGTGTCGTCTGCAAACAAGCAATGAGAAACCCCTGGGTAGACCCTTGAGAGCTTGTAGAAATCAGCATACCCCTCCGAAAACAAATTCTTTATGCCCCTGCTTAGAACCTCTTCAGCTATAATGAAAAGGGCCGGTGAAAGAGGGTCTCCTTGCCTCACCCCTCTAGAAGACTTGAAAAAGCCAGATTGCTTACCCCCTATCACTGTTGAGAACCAGCAATTCACCAACATTTTCTTAACTAGGCTGATCCAAGCATCACAAAAACCAAACCTGGTGAGCACCTGCCGAAGGAAATACCCATTCTAACCGGTCATAGGCCTTAGCCATGTCTAGCTTCAGTATGACATTGCCCCCCCTAGTTTTTCTGTTGATATCCTGGGTTATCTCTTGGACAATGGAGATAGAATCATGAATGTTTCTGCCCTGCACAAACGCCCCCTGTTCTTCCGCTATGATAGAAGGAAGGATTCCTGCTAGCCTGGTTGCAAAGATCTTTGCAATAATCTTATAGGCAAAACTGCAGAGACTAATGGGACGAAGATCAGACATTACCTCGAGATTCTCCTTTTTGGGAATGAGCACTAGGTTGGCGGAAGTGAAGCTCCGGGGCAACTCTCCACTAGTAAAAATGTCCTGGACCGCCGCCCCAACATGGGCTAATAATATGTTAAATAATGTAAAATTTATCTTTTGTGTTCATTTTTTCAGGTCAGTCGAATTAGTGACCCTGTGGTTGATGCAACGTACAAAGATATTTGGATGGCTACTGCAAAGGTGAGTCAAAATTTGGGTGTTGCATGACGACTTAATATGTGGTTGAAAACCATTTTCGTATTTCTGGGATTTAGCAAAATAAATCAATTTGAAAGTTGAATATTGTGTGGTGGTTAGATTTATTGTTAAGATAGATAGCTGCTGGTATTTTTCCTTTCTCAAAAAAGATGGCCTAAATTCCATCAAAGATGAGACAATGATGTTGTTTTGATGAATTGTACAGTGATGGCCAATAACTGTTTTTAGCTTCTGCATGAAGATTGATTACATTGGACTTTCTGCAAAGATGTTCTTGTACAGAATCTTGGGGGGGGGGGGGGGAGGGGGAATTTTCCTTCACCAAAGGCCTACCTATAGAGTGCTATATGTCATATACTTAGTCATCAATCTGGATCTTCATGTGTCAAAAGTCAAGACTACCCTTTGGTTTACCTGATCTGGTCCTTAGGGTCTAAGTTGGGTGTCCCTTTACATGGCCAAAACAATTAATAGGCCTGGGGTTAAAATATTATCCATCAACCTCTATGGATGGACCACGGTAAATTCCAATGATTGGTGCTGTTGTAGCAACATGATTTTCTGGTTCTTGTGGCCTTCAGGGATGCATAGTTGTGGTACTCTCTTCATCATGGATGAAGAGGGTTTTTTTGTTTTGAAGTATGCTTTTGTTTCTCAACATACATCCACCCCCTCATGGTCATCCAGGCAGAGAACAAACCTTTCAGTTCTCTCTGACTTAGATCCTTGAATCATATTTTTCACAAACAGCATCTTACTTTTCAATTGTCAATGTGATTCTTCATCTTTTATTTCTTTTCTTATGTTAATCCTGTATCATTTGAGTGCATTTCCTTCCCAAATGCCAATTGACAATGAAGATTTTCTTTGGCAGACAAATACTATGATCTACCAAGATGTTTTCGCATGCGTCCCTAATGATCTTATTCATTCCAGGTGTGTCTCATTGCCAATATGTTCTCTTCTTTTTGTTTTCAAATTGCATGATTCCCATGCTATTGTTAATGTAATACTCCATGTGCAGAGTTGCTATCAGGCAAAGCATGGCCTACTGGAAGGAAAGGTTAGTGTATACTACAATTGATTTAGGTATAGCTCCTGAGAAGCTAGAATCCTATCAGTACGGAGATATTAAGGCTACAGATCCCATGCAGAGATTAGAGTCAGTAAGGGGACACCTTGTTTCTTTTCCCTTAGATTTCATGTGTCAAGAAGATTTGAGACCAGTGTTCAATGAGAGTGAGTATTATGCATCCCCTCAAGTCTTCCATTAAAGCTTGGTTTTCTTGAGGGACTTTAGAATGTTGTCTGTAGAACATCCAATCCACTCATTAAAATGGGTCATCAGTGTAATTGCCTATTTATTTTATAGAAAATCAAAAGAACAGAAAGAAAGGTCATGAAATCATGACAGAAGTAATAACCATTCTTGATTAATGAAATCCGTCACAATTTACCATAGTTGCAAACATGGACTCGATGCTTCCATCTCTACATAATAGGGGATGGCACACCTGTCTTATTGTAAGTATTGAAAGTGCCTTAAAATTGTTTCCAGACTTGCAAAAGAAATCCAAAAATGCCATAACAGTGAACGGCATTCTTGTAATTTTTTGAGTTTAAATTCACATTTAAAATAGTGGGAGAGAATTCTCTGAGCAAGCGACACACCAATTATATAGACAGAATGCATGGATGTAAATGGATCGAATACGAATTGGATGTGATTTGATCTGGTATCCTCTGACTGGATTGGGATACATATATCCCTAAACTCTGATACAGATGTGAAATTTTTTTTATGAAAAAAAAATAACATTATCTAAACAGAAACATATGTACATCACGAGAAACAGTCATGTTCGATTTTCTAGGCTTGTTTGCCTAGCTAAATTATCAGCTATCAACACCATTTTCCTATCCTTTTTAACAAAACCTATTGCTTGAAAAAATTGATTAGTTGATATATATATATATATATATATCATACAAAAGATTAAAAAGATCCCAATGCCAATACCGTCGCCCACCCCCCTCGGACCAAGAAATTAAGACCTTACAATATGATTAAAAAAAAATGACATTAACTATCCTTACCAAAAAAAAAAAAGAAAAAAAAGTGGCAATTCTTGGACAGGTATTAATGATCCCCATTGATAAATATGGGAGAGAGTCTTTTGTCGGGTGTACGGTTCCTGTGCCAGCATTAGAGCGAAGCATCAACAAAGTGAGATTTACGCCTTCCATGGGAGGTGCTCATTTCGCCCAATCCTGTGTCGGGGAGCAGGAGTAATACTCCCGGACAGAGTCCTTTTTCCTTATAAATATTTACTGTCAGTTACTGATGAGAAAGAAGACGAGTAAAATCTCCAATAGCAAAACATATTGTATCATGTCACTTTTATTAACTAAGTCAACAAAGGTGATTTTAAGAGATGTAATAAAGATATGCATGGAAATGCTTAGGATACATGTGAAATACAATTTTAAGGCATTAAACACTATAAATAAGTAATATATAAAATGGGAAGTAGTTGAAATCTATGTCTTGGAGTGAAATGTGAGCCAAATGGGGGTGTAATAGTACTCAATTGAAAGGTAATTGTCTCCTCCCTGTTAGTGTCATATCTTCTTCCCTGTGAGTGAAGTTCTCTTCCTTGTGAGTGCCATTTTCTCCTCCCTGTGAGTAGTTCTCTGCATAAGATGGTCTTTCATCTATGGATAAATTACTGATTAGGGCTTCTTCAAAGACTCCACCCACTTTCTATCCCTCTTCAACAGAACCTCCTGCTCCACACCCATTTCTAGAACCTCCTCCTCCTCGGGTTGAGGATGCAGTTTTCTCCTCCCTATGGATAGGTTTTCTAATTGGGACGTCTTTCTTTTATGGATATGCTTTCGTTTGTTGTGTAACGGTCTATCAAGAGAGTGTTCATGATTCTACACCACCTAGAAAGTATGGAGTGGAGATACGAGGGATGAACCTAAACGTTCATATCGTTGAAAATGCACCATCTCTTGTTTATAGATTTTTTAATTTCTATCGTTTTTTGTCCATAACATCTTTGAGAACATGTTGGATCCTACTACTTTTAGTGAGTCTTTTGCTAAAGTTTAGATACCCAACCCACAACTGATCACACCCACACCCCACAAAAGAAAGTTAATAAATATTGGACAGCTATTAGCGATCTCCATTCATAAATATGGGGAAGAGTTTTCTGTCTGGGTGTACGATTCCTATGCCAGCATTGGAGCGAAGCATTAACAAAGTGGGATTTACGCCTTCCATGGGGGTGGGGGTGCTAATTTCGCCCAATCTTCTGTCGAGGAGCAAGAGCAATGCTCTCGGACAGAGTCCTTTTTCCTTATAAATATTTACTGTCAGTTACTGATGAGAAAGAAAGACAAGAGTAATCTCCAATAGTGAAACATATTGTATCATGTCACTTCTATTAACTAGGTCAACAAAGGTGATTTTAAGAGATGTAATAAAGATATGCATGGAAATGATTAGGATACATGTGAAATACAATTTTAAGACATAAAACACTATAAATAATTAATATATAAAATGGAAAGTAGTTGAAATTTGTGCCTTGGAGTGAAATGTGAGCCAAATGGGGTGTAATTGTACTCAATTGAAAATAATTGTCTCTTCCCTGTTAGTGTCATATTCTCCTCCTTGTGAGTGTCATTTTCTCCTCCCTGTGAATAGTTCTCTGCATAAGGTGGTCTTTCATCTATGGATAAATTACTGATTAGGGCTTCTTCAAAGACTCTACCCACTTTCTACCCCTCTTCAATAGAACCTCCTGCTCCACACCCATCCCCGGAACCTCCTCCTCCTCCTAGGGTTGAGGATGCAGTTTTCTCCTCCCTATGGATAAGTTTCTAATTGGGACGTTTTTCTTTTATGGATATACTTTCGTTCGTTGTGTAGTGGTCTATCAAGAGGGTGTTTGTGATTCTACACCACCTAGAAGGTATGGAGTGGAGACACGAGGGATGAACTTAAACGTTCATATGGATGAAAATGCACCATCTCTTGTTTATGGATTTTCTAATTTCTATTGTTTTCTGTCCATGACATCTTTGAGAACATGTTGGATCCTATTACTTCTAGTGAGTCTTTTGTTAAAGTTTAAATACCCACCCCACAACTGGCCACATCTGACCATTTCTCTCTTATTAAGTAAGAGGAAGAAGAAACATTATGGAAAAAATTCAAAGTCAGTTGATGAGGTAGCAAGGACGATCAATGAAAATTATCGTAACCGGAGAAGATGAACCTCAGCTAACTCAGTCTTTTTGGAGAGACACGTGGCAGGTTAGGGGCAAAGAACGTTTCATTTCAGCCAACTCAATCGACTGTTTCAAGTAACAAACCATCAATTCAACGACCATTAATTCATTTTACTTGCCAATCGGTTACACAATTCAACGTCCATCATTTCTTCTCTTCATTTCATGCAATTCAACTCAAGAATGAAGGAGTTCAGTTTTATGCAGCTATATATTCTCCTTGTCTTTTGTCGGTTATGGGTTTTAAAGCTACTCTAATTTCTATTACTAGTCCTCATCAAGAGGCTATTGATAATGTTAATCACTCTCCCATAATGACCAATAGTTACAACTCTACTCTTTTTGTAATTTTGCATGACAATGAAAAGTCTACGTTGCAAGTGCAACTAACCATTGAATTTCTACTATCAATTCTCCCCATCTTCATGGGTCGGAGGATAGAGCAAACAATGGTCAAGTAAACAGTGTTGAAAGTGGAGTCAGAATGGAAAGCCGAGAGAATCTCTAAGTCATACCGACTTACTAGTTTGGTAGAAGTGACACGTATGCAGCTGGTATCAGGCAAAATTCCAGACATCAAAGTGGGCACGTATAGGTCGTTGTCTATGACACCTCCACTAGTGGTTTCTTCTCCACCCAAGGATATATTTAATTTATCATATTGTCTTGTAATTTGTGTCTGCAACTTTATCTCTAAAAAATCTATTGGTTTTGTCCATCCCCTAGTCAAGAAAACTCTGTCATTGGCATGTAAGACAATATGATCATACTCCACTCCTTGATTTTTTGTTTATATCCAAACTTTGTCTATCACATGTCATTTATCTGAATGAGAATTTATACTTATCAAAAAAATAGGAAGTAATTTTCTAACTGAGAGTGTGGCCTATGCCAACACTCCCATGTGTTTATCTCTGTCCTTAAAACAAGGGGGCAGAAATGTCTTTTCATATGGGAAGAGAGAGATAGACTCATGGGAATGCTGGCGTAGGCCACACTCTTGGGCAGAGTTCTTTTTTCTATATAAAATATGTTATATATAAAGAGAAGAACAAAGTACAACAAGAAAAGCGCGTTCAATTGATTATATATAAAGGATGAGGTTTCTTACATGTATTAATACAAAAACAAAAATGTCATTTCTATTTGAGAAAGATTTGAGGTTTAGATGCACATATATTGCTAACTTTGATGCAATCATTCAGTTTTTCCCCACTAATCTAGTGATACATTACAAAAGAATCTTACCAAAAAAAAAAAAGAAGATACATTGCAAAAGAAAAATAGACACTAAAAATCAATAGTTGAGTAAAAAATTAAAAGTTTTGATAGAAAATTGTTCTTGTGGAAATCTAGTTTCGATACTTGATTGTAGGCTATTTATTCACCAAATGATGAAATCAACACTAAGTCATTTTTTCCAATAGAAGCATGGAATCAAGTTGATTTTGTCAAAACAAAATTAACTAGAATGTCTTACAGGAACTCTCGATAAGTGTTTTATAGTCATGAATCATGTTATATAGTTTCTAAGAGATGTACTGAGCATATCGATAAGTATCGACCATATCCGGTCATATATATTGACCTGATATAGACAATACATTTTTTTAAAGCATTACATTGTCATCTCAAAAATATAATACATATCTATTAGTATCAGATGCTACATTAGGATACTTAAAACATTAGGTAAAGTAAATTTGATTACCTTTATTTAGGTATCCTTTTTGTTCATTCCCCGTGCTAAAGCCTATCTTTATATTACCTTGTTGATAGGGTTAAAATTAATCTTTGCTCATAAAGTTTGGTTGGAGAATTCTTGATAATCCAATGACTCTTTGATGTAGAATTTTGAAGGCAAAGTATTTCCCTCAATCTATTATTTTCACATTTAATTTTTCTCTTTTTAAAATTAGTTATGGATTTGAAATAATATCAAACATATAATTCAAAGAAATAATGGGAGCCTTATGCACTGAAATGCTCATATAATTATAAGAAGTTTAGTTTGTTGGAAAGTGAGTAATGGCCATTCCATAAACATTTGGCATGCTCCTTGGATTCTCCATTAACTTGAATCAATTTTATTTAATAATTTGATTGAATTTTCCTTCACTCATGCTGAAAAGAAGAATCCATTGTCCATAATCATTGGTATCGTGAGATGATCAAGGAAATGGTATTTTCGAATTTGTCAATAGGGGGTAGGAGTTTGTTGATGGATATGGTCATAGCACCAGTGAACTAGAGATTCTTCCTCCTCCACTAGTGAAGGAAAACTTCTGCTTTAATACTTTGGAGCCTCATTCAACTTTACAAAGGTCTCTAAACTTATTAGTAATAGATTGTGGGGTAGTAATTTATTGTATTCAATTCTTTTTAATATTGTTGTAGAAAGTCGTCACGAAAATTCATTTGGCATATATGGTTCACCCAGACTTTGGACTTGTCCATATATTAAGTTGATTTATTGTCAACTTGACTGGAAGTCAAATATCATCTTCATCATCTCATGACTTATCAATGATTAATAATTTTGTTTGGAGATTTTTATGAAAATTAAATATACATTCCAAATTTCAGTTGTTTTTGGACAACTTTTAAATGAAGTTTTACACATGAGATAAATTGTGTGTGTTTTTTTTATAATATAAATTACTCTTGTGCGTTTTGTTCTTTGGAAATAGAATCTGATTGACATTTATTTATCTCTTGTCCTTTCACTAAGGCCCTATTTGTTTAACATAGAAAAGTGAAAAAGGTCAAAAAATATAGTGAAAAACTTGTACTTTTTTTTCACAAATTACCATAAATATAAGTGTTTGGTTAGATGAGGTGAAAAACTTATACTTATTTCCTGCAAACTACCACAAATATAAGTGGTTGGTTAGGTGGGGTGGCAAACTTGTATTTATTTCCCACAAACTATCATAAATATGAGTGGTTGGTTAGGTGAAGTGGAAAACTTACCGGACAACTTCATTAATTGCATTTATTCTTGTCATGGTGAAGCATCTCATTCGCACCCCCATTTACTTTCAAAGTCTTACCAAAATTAGTAAAACTTTGATATTATTCATGGAAAAATTCATGTTGTGCCTATTTCTCCCATTTCCTCTCTCTCCAACCAAATCCCACATCCCACCTCCCTTTCCTCTCTCGCCCACCAAATCCCACATCCCACTAAAAAGTACTTATACCATTTTCTTTCCTTGCCAACCTAACCCACAACATGTAGGACCCACCTTCACACAGTTTTCCATCCCTTTTTGTTTGTCATACAAACGGAGCGTAAGAGAATTTTGATTGTAGGATTATTGAGGCTATACACTGAATTCTTCCAAATTTCTTCACTTTATGATTTGGTTTACTCTTTTCTTAATAACCTTACAATTACTCAACTGCAAAAAAAAATCTCATTTCAAATTTTTTTTTTTGTAAGAAGTTTTTCATTTCAGTTAGGACTGAGTTTTCCTTCAACTACAATGAATTCATTCACCTAGGCAGGTTCAGATGCTCATAGGGGTATCAAGAGGGTATTTTGGAGAATATATTAAAACCCTATAGTTGTTTGTGAACCCTAGGATGGCGGTTGAACGTTCACCAGGCTGTGGAGGAAAACTTTGTCCTTTCACTTATCTTTATTACAGTTTACATCATATGGAATTCTCTCAACCACTATGTTTGTAATTGTTTTCTGTAACCTTTATTTATTTAGGCAATATCAATCGATGGATTTTTTACTTTAATTTTTTTACTTTCCTCAGCAAATGGGTTAGTTCTAAGGTTGTGTTATCATTGTTGGTAACAAGTATGGTAATGGTGTTCAGTATGGTGTTAGTAGTATATACCATTTAGAGGTGTTTAATAAGGTGTTGGTAGCATGTGGAAGTCTTTGGTGATGTGTATGTAAAGTTTGAATAATGATTATGTAGGTTCACGCAGATGGGTCATCGTCGGAAAAAATTTAAGCTAGTCAAATGGTAGAAATGGAAGATGTCATGTACTGGAGATTCATTGTGCGTTGAGTCATCTTCGTAACACACCTGGAATCACGTCATTCCGAGTCTCAAGATTAGATCAATATGATGTGGACATGAGTTGGTGTGGTGGCACAATTAGTGACACCCACGTGGCAAAGAATTTTTTTTTAAAAAAAATAAATAAAATTTCACATGACAGGGGCAGCCAAGGTAGCATGCCACATGGGCTAACCTCTTGAATTTGACATCTGTCAGCAAGGAAAAGCATAAGCCAACAAGAACATGCTAAGGCATGGGCCATGCCCATGCAAAAAGGGCCACGCGAGGCAAGTAGTAAGCACACATGGCACATGGACTGCTCACATGATCGTGCACAACAAAGAGACCACGAGTCTTAGTCTTGCTAATTTAAATAAGCCAAAATTTGGCTAAGGCAGGTATCCCCCACCTTGTGTTCAATCTATTGCCCTAGTGGGGGCTTTAAAGGGTGATAAGTTTATGAATTATTCACCCAAATCTGAATTAGACTCAAAGAATCAGGAAAATTCGCAATAAATAAAGACTTACCGAATTATTTGGTCATTATAAAAAAACCCTAAAAATCCTTTTTTTTTTTTTGGTAATAAAGAAAAAACGGATTCGGATTCGGAAATTATTCAATGAATTAAACAATTAAGCTTATGACTACCTAAAAAAGATAAACATTAATTATCCACTATGCAAATTCTTAGTTAGAAATATGGTTTTATTGGTAGAAATTCTTGGTTAGAACTTAGACAATAAAAAAATGGTCGAGTAACTGTATTTTTTTTTCCTTTTTTTTTTGTGGTTGATGGTTTAAAATCATTAAGAACAAACATTTGGCACGCGCGACTCAATAAAATATCCATGATCAATTCAAAAGGTCTCAACTTGAATCATAGGTAAAAAATTGACCTAATGTTTTAATCACAATCATATAGTCAAGGCTTATCAAAAAAAATTATATAGTCAAGAATTGCATGTCATCCCAAAGTTTAACTTGAGATCCTTACAGGGAGATCCTATAGGTTATGATTTTTTATTAATGAAACAAATGTTAACCCAATTTTTATATCATTTATATATTATGCACATATGATAATTGGTTCATAATGGTAAACATGTACTACAAATATTAAAAATAACGTCCAAATTTTTGTCCAAATTAAATTTTTTAGAACGAATAATTTTAAATCTTAATTTTATTTTGTCCACTTCTTTGACCTTTTTTTTATCGAATTCTTAAATTAACAAAACGAATTATTCCGAATAATTCTCCGTTCGAATAATTCCGGCATCCGAATTTGCTAACTACAGTAAGACATCATATGTGTCGATTGAGATTCTTCGTAACAGGTCGTGCGGTGTTCTTGATTTATCATACAAGACATATATTGGCAGAATGTTGAAGCGGTTCAACATGAGTAATTGTGCTTCTTTGAAAGCATCCATTATAAAGGGTGATAAGTTTTCGAAGTCTGACTGTCTAAAGAATGATATTGAGTGTGCTCAGTTGAAAGACATACCATATGTTTTTGTCAATGGTAAACTTATGTATGCTCAAGTTTGTCCTCAACCCAACATTGTTTTTGCCATCAATGTGCTTGAAAGATACTTAAGTGATCCAGGTTGGGCACATTCTGTAGCACCAAAGAAGGTCATGAGGTATCTTTAAGGTACTAGTGATTTTATACTTGCCTACGGGAGGACGTATGCACTCAAGGTGATTTGACATTCAGATTCTGACTATGTAGGGTGTTTAGACGATCTTAAGTCAACATCTTGTTACATATTTATGATGGCTGGAGATGTTGTATCATGGAAGAGTGTGAAGCAGACACTTACTGCTTCTTCTACTATGTAGGTACAGTTTGTGGTGTGTTATGAGGCGACAGTTCAGGCTTTATGGTTGAGAAACTTCATCTCAAAGCTTCAGGTGATTGATTCTATAGCCAGTCCACTAAGGATGTTTTGTGACAACTCTATTGCAGTTCACTTCTCACATAATAATGATATTAAGTATCTCTTGATCAGAGAGAAGATTCAAAATTCACAGATTACTGTTGAGCATATTACTACTGATGCTAAGATAGCAGATCCACTAACAAAAGGATTAGCTCTGAAGGCTTATCAGGAGCATGTTATTCATATGGGATTAGTTAGGAGACAATTATCGTCTACGGTTCTTGATCGGTGCGGTTCCCTAGTTCCTCTCACAAGAGGGGGTGGGACCCACCCGGGGCACCTGACCGAACAGTATACCCAGGTGGGGTCCACCCTCCTCTTGTGAGAGGAACTAGGGAACCATACAGAAAAAAAATTCATTCGTTGGGTCCTTAGATGTACTTTGTAAGTGGGAGTACAAATTTTATGGGTTAAATACACATACCCCCCTATAATGCACCCAATATTCCTCATGCCCCCCTAAGGTTCTGACAAGTCCACACGCGCCCTCTGAAAATTCCACATACCACTCCTACTTTACCCCCTAAAGCCACTTAAGTCCAAATTAATGGTTAATTTTAAGCCTTAAATTCCAAAAACTGACCAAACTACCTTTTCTTCTATCTTTTCTAAAATTTAAAAAGACCTAATTGCCCTGACCTATTTGTTCAATACATGAAAAGACATTTTTTCCCTAACCTAAAGGAGGAGAAGAAGTCATCTTCAACCTCCGACTTCTATACCCAGTGGAAACCAGATTTCTTGTGGGAAGGAGATTTTCCTCTGGAGAACTCTGATTGACTTGAGATTTTAGGTGTAGGATTGCAACTCAAGGACCTATTGATAGCCATAGCCGTCGACTCGAAACAACAACCAAGAAACCAAGGAGGAGCACCTGAAACAAGACCTGGCGGCAGAGGTAGGGTGAATATTGGGAGTCTGAGTCTGAGTCTGAGTCTGAGACACTGCACCACTGCAGTCCGAGAGTTGCCCTTTCAAATCTGAAAAAGAGAAAAGAAAAGGAGGAGCAGGAGGAAATTGGAGAAAGAAGCAAAAAGTTTTCAAAAGCAAAAAAAAGTGGAGAAAATTTTCACCTTCTTCTTCAAAACACCATTTCCGTTTTTCCCCATTTCGACTTTGGAATTCCTGTTTCCATGTATTATCGTCATTATTTGAACAATTACAGCAATTCTCTCACGGTATTTCACACCAGTTTTTTGTCCGATTTGGTGTTATAGCGCTGGAGAACCTGCGAATGTTCTTCATTTCGAAACTCTCTGTAAGATTTTGTGTTATTGTCTAAAGTTGAACGCAATGGGATTATCTGTTCTGTTGTCACCTTAACGGATTTCTGGCCGTGTTTGTTTTTCCTTTTTATCCAATGAGAATTTCTCTATCATTTGGTTATGTCCAAAGATTTTTTTTTTTTTTCATAGAGAAGTAGTAGAGGAAGTTTGAAAAACCAATTTAATAAGTGCTTTGTTGGATCGGATGGTTTCTGACTTCTGAGCAATAGAGCCGCAAAGTTTGCTCCTTTGCTTTTGTGCTCAAATATGAAATATTATTAAGGCAACATGATATGTGCAATTTGGTCTCATGCATTGGAAATTGAAAATCTGTTGGATTTTGTTTTTGAAAATGGCTCAGGTGCAATTGCATGACTCCAGATTTGATCCTCCTTCAAATCAGATCTTCCTCTATTGCATTCTTCTTCTTCTTCTTTCTTTTCTGTATCTTTTCCCACCTTTGTTTCTAATGGAAGTTGCAGCCCAACAGACCAAGATCATTCTCCCTCCCTGCAAACCCTTTCACCTTCAAACTTGAGGGCTGGAATCACTGCATCAAAAAACCCAACCTCCATAATTTTATTGCCCAATCAATCCGCTACTGTGAGATCAAACCAGGGATCACCGCTGGTTCTGCAGGTTACCGCCAAGTCTTGTTTCAGGTGCTCCTCCTTCGTTTCTTGGTTGCTATTTCGAGTCGACGGTTGTGGGTATCAATAGGACCTTGAGTTGCAATCCTACACTTAAAATCTCAGGTCAATCAGAGTTCTCCAGAGGAAAATCTCCTTCCCACAAGAAATCTGGTTTCCGCTGGGTATAGAAGTCGGAGGTTGAAGATGACTTATTCTCCTCCCTTTAGGTTAGAGCAAAAATGTATTTTCAAGTAATGAACAAATAGGTTAGGGCAATTAAGTCATTTCAAATTTTAGAAAAGGTTGCAAGAAAGGGTAGTTTGGTCAGTTTATTGCATTTAATGCCTAAAGATCACGGTTTGGACTTAAGTGGCTTTAGGGGGGTAAAGTAGGGATGGTACGTGAAATTTTCAGGGGGTGCGTGTGGACTTGTCAAAACCTTAGGGGGGCATGAGGAATATTGGGTGCATTATAAGGGGTATGTGTATTTAACCCAAATTTTATTGATACAAACAATATTTATTCTTGATTATTTAATAATATTTTTTTGTTAGGCATTTTCATTATTATTTTGTTTTGTTATGGCCATATTATGTTTGTTATTCTGTACTTGTATGTAGTGCTATCCATCTCTTGTGCCAGAGCTTGATTAGAGGATATACTTTTACGCGAGCTAGTAGAGTTACTCACTTCAACAACTTGGGCTAGTATATGATGATTTTTGGATCTGTTCCCAATGAGCTTCTTAATTGAAGCTTATATAATGAGCTTCTATACGAATTAGCTAATCTAATAGTTTTGGTGGTTGTTTGCCATGTGAAGGATGAATCCAATGTACTCCTAACGATGGAGTAACTAATGACATCAGTTGGAAGTTAGGTCTGATTTTGATTTTACATATTTGATCACTATGACATGCAATTTTCATACCATTGCTTTACACGTGTGTAGCCCAATAAGCGGGTGAGGATGCAGACACTTTGACATGTAGTGTTTCATATCGACTTAAAATGTGATAAGGCTTACGATTGGGTGTTTGTGTTCTTACTTGGACTAAGGGTGTAATATTGGGTGTTTGTGTTCTTGCTTGGACCAAGGCTGTAAAATTTTAAGATGAGCTACTTCTAACACTTTCTATATAATCACAATTTAAATCCAAGGTTGAAGCGATGACATGTTGCTTCCCAAGTGGGAGAATGTAATGTTTTCTTCATGTATAGGCTATGCACATGGGGTCGGATTAGTAGATGGGTTTTAGTTGGCAGGGTTGGTTGGGTGAGACCTGAGAATGATTTCTGTAATGAGTTGATGGGTTTCAGATGACCACCTTATAGTGTAAAGATTTAAGTGGACCTACTTACAATTGAACCTTATTATAGAAAACTCTCAGCTGTACTCTATTTTAGAGTTAGTTCCTATTCCCCATCTATATAAAGGAAACATCGTCCATTAATTACTACTATTAACAATTGGGAAAAGTTTTCATACACGGCTGTGTAAGCCGTGTATGTGAGAGGGTCTCTCACAAAGAGTTGGAAAAGTCATAAATCCCCACCCATTAATAATGCCTTGGAACTCCCACCCTCTCACATACATGGTTTACACGACCGTGTATGGAAACTTTCCCCTAAACAATTTACATAGAAAGAGGAATAGACAAGACTGATAAGGGGAAAAAATTTAGTGTTCAAGAGAATGTTCTAAAAGCATTATGGAATTTAAATCAGCATTAGTGTATATTATTTGTGTTAACTTGTATATTGTTTGTGTTAACTGATCCGTTATATTGATCCTATATTATTCTATCAGATAATACATGGGGCCATGCAAAACTTTAAGTTAATTCACCAAAATGCAGGCTCTTTTAATGGCCCAACAGGGCTATAAGCTTAGGCTATCATCCAGCATTGGTTAGATTTTTATCACAAAGGCATTTAAACCAAGGGAGAAGGCTGGGTATTCTAGCGCCCTATGTGTCTTTTTCTGTCTCTTCCACCCTTTGAGGGGTAAGGGAGTCATTTCAAGGGTAGAAGAGAGATATAAACATATGGTGCTAGCATACGGTGTACCACTATCATATCTATCAGCCTCCCTTAAATCAAATAGGTGGTGGAGTGCATAACTGAATCGACAATCCAAACTCTACCGTTTTCTGTGAAAATTTTTCTGCCAAGTGATTGTTTTAAATCATTCAAGCATCCCAATTGCTTGCTATGGAGGTAAATATGTTATTATCGGATTAATGCCAGATATTGTTGTACCATGTGTTGCCGCTATATTCTGTCCAAGCTGAGATGGAAGACTTGTAAGACAGATGGAGAATGGTCAGATTGACCCGAGATTAACTCGTGGTAACTCCGATGATTAAGTTAGAATCGGGCAACTGTAAATATGAGAGAGAAACGGTAAGAGTAATAAAAAATGTGTCTACCTCTGTCAGATCGTGACCCTTATATAGTTCGAGTCAGTTATATTACAATCCGACTAAGTGGATGGTGAGCTGTTACGATTGACCAGGTTAAGTCGGTTGTCGTCCTGGAAGAATGTAAAACACATGATATTTAGGGTGTATTAATGATGGGGGACCCACACAGTCGTCGAGTCATAGAAGACCTTTCCGTCATACTATCACCTGTATGGATATATTTTTATGTATATCACAATGATACCATCATCTTACATAAATTTTCATCAGCATCATTTTATAATAATATGTTGACCGCATGAACATGATGGTTCTTGTCATGAATCATGATATAGTTTCAAATGAAAAAGTCTTGAAATGAGTTTAAAATAAACACCCTTAAGAAATGCAATACATTTCCTCTTTTTTTCTTTCTTTCCTTTTTCCTTTTTTTTTTTTTTTAATTTCGTTTACAAACCCCCACAGCCCCCACTGTGCCCTATCCAGTCCCAGAGAAATATCTGACAAGCCAACCATGGGACTAACATACTTATAACTCTTGGCACTATAGTTCCATTGCCACAGAGATTGCAGTGGGCTTCAGGACATAAATCTATATGAGACGGATACACTAGATATACTTTGAATCTTCTCTTCAATAAGAGGAGCCTTATTTCTCGATAGTGAAAAATTTTCCCCTTGGAAGGCTCTCTGTTTCGACAAAAAAGACATACTAATTGGGGCAAATGGGAGGGATAGGTTACGAATCATACGATAAGGGAGTGTTTTATTTTATAGGAGTGTGTGAAGCACATTTCTTTTGTGAGGGCGTGCCAAGGAATGCGCAGAACTCCAAAAGAAATTTATTGAATGTGTTTCTGTATTTGTCTTCTTTCCTAATTGTACACGACAAAGAAATATATCTGGGCAAGCTCTCCTTTTTTTCTTTTTTTTTTTTCAAAGCAAATTTTATTGAAAATATAAAAAAAAATTAGGTTATAAGTAATAAGACCCATAAGTTCAATAGGTTTAAAAAAAAAGGGGGGGGCAGAGCTGTCTTTTCGTATGGAGAGGAGAGAAATAGACTCATGGAAGTGCTGACATAGACCATACTCCCAGACACAATTCTTTTTCCCTTGAATCAAATATGTGGTGGAATGCAATAACTGAATCAACAATCCAAACTCTACCGTTTTCTATGAAAATTTCCTGCCTAGTGATGTATTTTAAATCATTCAAGCACCCCAATTGCTTACTATGGAAGTAAATATGTTGTTATCGGATTAATGCCATATATTGTTGTACCATCATCTAACATAAATTCTGTTCTGCATTATTTTATAATACATAATCATGACGGTTCTTGTCATGAATCATGATATAGTTTCAAACCTAACAAGGACTCCACACGCCCATCTAATTAATCAAGTATCTTCACAAATGGCCTTGAACTGAGTTCAAAATAAACACCTTTAAGAAATGCCAATAGATTTCCATTTTTTTTTTTCATTTCGTTTGCAAACCCCTGCACCCTTTCCCCGTCCCAGAAAAATATCTGACAAGCCCACCAAGGAGTAACATACTTGTTCCATTGCCACACAGATTGCAGTGGGCATCAGGACATAAATCCACATGAGACAAATACAATAGATATGGTTTGAATCTTCAGGACCCTTATTTCTCAGTAGTGAAAACTTTACCCATTGGAAGGCTCCCTGTTTCGACAAAAAAGATACATACTAATTGGGGCAAATAGGAGGTGTGGGTTACGAATCATACAATAAGGGACTGTTTTATGGAGAGTGTGTGAGACACATTTTTTTTGTGAGGGCGTGCCGCCAAGGAATCTGCAGAACTCCCTAAAGATATTTATTGAATGTGTTTCTGTATTCGTCTTCTTTCCTAATTGTACATGGCAAAGAAACATACCTGGGCAGGTCATCTTTTGTATTTTTTTCAAAACAAATCTATTGAAAATATAAAAGAAAATTAGGTTAAAGACCCATAAGTTCAATAGGTAGAAAAAGATACTACATTTTTTTTTGGGAGGGGTCCATGGGTGGCAATTTTATGGAACTTTTTTTCACCTCTTGTGGGTGTGTTGTTTTCCCAATTGTAGGTGTGTGTGTCTTTCGACTCGGATGGAATTCATCAGCCTCAATATAGCAGGTTTGGAAAAGGGTTTTACTTGCTTTGATACTAGAGATCTCTGGAGAAACAACTGAATCACCAGATCCCTTTCACTTGTGCTGTGTCCATCAAGTTTCTTATAGCATACATATGTCATTCACCTGTATATCATTCACCTGTAAGGCTTTCTGCTTCATTAGTTGCAATTAGGCCCAACACCTAATCAAGTAAAACCAACCTTGTAGAGCATTTACAAGCAGAGGTATGAACAGTTCAAACATCTGCTAACATTCATAAGGTGCAAAACAATCAGATAATAGGGAATAGAGAATATACATGAACAGTTTCACTGTAGCAAAGTGAATGGATTAAATATTCTGCAAGTTACTAGTAACACTATTGAAAACAAAACTGTGACAAGGATCTGTACCATGATTTCTCTTCCTTCTATGAAACTGGTCCAAGGCCAATAAAAATTCATTCATCACTCATAAATGGAAAAGAAAGCAAATGATACAAGGTGGGATACAAAAGGCTCAAAATTTTCTATCAGAGGCAACCGAGCAACTATGAGTGCCAATCCCCTCTCTACAGGCTCAGACACATTAATACCTATGAAATAATTAAAACAAACCTGAGATATTGGCTACTGGTAAAACAGTTAAAAGTATCTAATGCCAAGGATTTCTCTTTCTCCTCCCGCTTTGTTTCAAGCTAGCTGCCGTGCTTCCTTTTGAACTCTACCACAACCCAATAAAAGAGAGTATAATGAGTTTTTCTTAGTTTCCAGCTAGTACAGAATATTAAAGATCAAATGAATAGAATTTCCAATCAAGCATCCCCCCCCCCCCCCAAATTACCGATTTTGATTTCTTTGCCTTTCCCCTGATCCTATTCTTTGGAGGTTTTAATTTGTAGATCCTCATCATCCAATGATGTGTTGTGAATACCTGAAATTATCAGAAGAATAAACTAGATGTACACTTCATACACATTCAATGCATTCATCCTACTGCAGTTAAGAAAGAGCTCAAATAACAGAATATGTCCTAGATGAACAGGTTCGCCCCAGTCGTAAGATATTTCTCACATTCTCAGATAGAAACTCGTGTGTGCCTGAAGATTGTCTGCTTGAGACATCTGTTGCTAACAGACGAAGACTGTTGCCTTACAATCTAGAGAGCAGGGAAGGGTTAGTGAGGAAGCTATGCTTAGAGAGGACAAATCAAGAAAATTGCCCACAGAATATATGCATAATGCAGTTTTTGCAAAATGTTCATGGTGGGGGTTCAGGCTAAACACCTCCCTTAAAGATTCCAAGCGAACCCAAACTCAAAAAGTAAACAGAAAAGTGAACCTTCTCAGATGAAGCTCAAACTTTGACAGGCAATCACTAATAAATAGTAGAGATGTCCTTCAGAAGATGGTAAAGATTGAATGGTCCGATTAAAAGTAATTGAAGATTCAATCAAATCTGAAATTGAAAATCAGATAATAGGAAATCTCTAACTAATCAAAATCTGGAAGTCAGATCAGTCTGAAACTTAAATTGAAGTCCCTTCTTGGTTGTCTAAATCAAATCCCAAAGTATGAATCTGATCTAAAGGCTAGATTAAAAGTAACTTGAAAATCCAGATCTGAAATAGAATATTAAACAGAAAAAACAGCAGATTTTTAAAATCAGCAGAACCAAGCTTAAGATCAGTCGAAGATCAGTAATGGAACACCCATTAATGCCCCCAAGTCTCAACCCTAACAGAGGACTAAATCTGTTTCAGGTACTAAAACAAATCTGGCAGAAACAGTCCAGAAACAGGGGATATTGGAGGTTGTAATCTCAAGCCTGAATGATGTTAAATGGTTAAAAACTATATGAAGATTAGTAGGCTTATGTGATGACTGATGTTCTAGTTCAAACTGAGAATAGAACTTCGTAATAATAAGATCAATCGATGGGGAAAACTAGAACAGTACCTCGCTAGCAGAAAACAGAGTATAAAGAAAGATAACAATGCTTTCCCACCAATGGATCAGAGTCCCACGATCCACTAAGGCTTCACACCATGACTGAAGTGCACAGCTCAATTGCGGAAAACAAGCTTCCATATTCTTTAACTTGTTTGTGAGCCAATGCTCTTACAAGCTATTTAAAGAGAAAACTAAAAATAGTCTTAATCTGAATAGGAAAGTAAAATCCTATTGCTAAGCAACATAAATAAGAAGCATAATAATAAAAGGAAACCTTCTCACGCAGAGGGAATTCAAAACCTATGAAACAACTTCAAATAAAGACTAACTAAAGTAATGAAGCCTAATCCCGTATGCCTACCTTCTACCCATATTTTAGGCCCATTAAAGTGGCCTATTACAAAGAAAATACATGGGATCAAAGGCCCAACACATACATAACCCAACCCAAAGCTGATATCCAATAAAATAAGCCCTTTAGGTGACTCATCTGTATCAGTTCAAGGGGTAACTGCTTAAACTATCGAGCAAGGAAGACGCTGGGAAAGGAACAGCATTCATCAACAAAAACAGTGCTCAGCATGCTATTCATATTCTAACCATTTATGGTAGTAGTTCCCTAATCAATCATGCATCACCCAATGACTAAATTACATTACTCACTAAGCAAAATTGATGCCAAAAAGATGATGCTCATATTGTTACCTCCTCAAAATGTGTAAGTTTGAAATGCTTCTTCCCAATTTCAGTCCTCCTTACTCTGTCAAATCCTTTGCCATCTGTCTCCACAAACCTAAATAAATAACAGAATGAGAACACATAAAGCATACACAAGATATAAGTTATAAAACAAAGTATAGGATGTGAGCACACCTATAATACGCGAGTTTGTACATGAGACAATTTAACATGGTTGGAGTGGCCTGAGAATCGATCCGGTACTGACCATCTCTCTATTGCATAGCAGTCAGACGGAAATAGTAATATTTCAATTACCACACAACCAAAGAAAAAGTTGAATGTAAGCTACGAGCATGTCTAAAGTTTCTTTGTCAAACTTCTGTGTTGGAATAAAGATGTTAACTAGCATGACAACAAAATAAACCTCAAAATACAAATCATACACATACACCTCGACATTAATCTAGGAGTGTATGTTCATTTATCCTTTTGGTCATGTGCACACACATAATATCCAAAATATATGATTTGACAAGTAGATAGTTCATGTATTTTCTACTTTAAAATAAAAGAGAGATAGAGAGAGAGCAGAGAAAAGAACACAACTATTTTTATTAGCATGAAAAGGAAACATAATTATAGCTATACGCCTATACCTGTAAACTGTAAACATAATTATACTACTTATGAGATCCTGCTTCTGTAAACTATTAAATAAAAAAAATTATTGAGGGGTAGTTTTGGTATGACATACTTAATCAAGTGCTATTTTGGTAATACATGAAGAAAGAGCCCACTGGTGGTCCTTCAATGTTTAATTGGGATTGTCTAAATGACACTTCTATAGGTGTATTTAGAACTTCAAAGTTGACACCTTAAGAGGTGTCAATAAGAAAATCCCATGTTTAATTGTTTATTTTTCATTTTTCTGAATTTTGATGTTCCATTGAATGCACAAAAATAAGCAGTACGTAGGTCCCAAATTGTTGCCCGTTGCACCCTTCTTCAAAATTAAAAATCACTTTTGCAGTGTCCCAAACTCCAAAAAGATGTTATTGAGCTGCAATAAGCAATAAGAGCTTAATATGCACTGCCAAACAGCTCTAAGACAATCCACCAATATCAGCAATTAAGCTGCAGCTAGATTCAGTGGCATTCACCACAACAATCTGATTGTAAGAGGAAATTGATATTTGATATCCCATGCAATCCGAAATGCCAACTTACTAGATAATCGGGTTCCTTGATGTGGGGAAAAACACCACCTCCAATACGAACCATCCACAAAAACTTATTGATATCATCACTGGGGTAGCCTACAAGACCTGAACATCAGAATAAATGTTCATAACAATCAGTTGCTGTATGTTAACATGTGGTCTTCTAACAGTTAGGGAAGCCAATTCTGAAAGTAAACAAAGTATGACAGAACAAAGAACAATATGGAATCCCACCTCCAAAGACAACAAGAACATATTTTACATCCAAAGAGTTGAAAATCTCCCAGGCAGCCTTCTCTGGAGAAGACATGGCAGTACCAACTGTTGCAATATGTGTGTTGTTCCAGGTATTGTTATCAACTATGACTGTACGATTAGCCATAGCAGTTGTTTGGTAACCATAGTCCCACCAAGATGCAACCTGCAAGAAGTCCTTGTTAAGCATCCAGTTTATTTTATTTCTTCATTCAGCTACCCATATACCACTTAAGCTTGAAAGAAACTCTCAAAGCCATAATTTAAAACAATCTAAGAGTCTCAAATGTTATCTGGTGAAATTGATGACGTGCCAAAACAAAGATATTACAAAGACCATTAAAACTCAATTTGTCTTTTAATATGAAGTACAAGAATGAAAGAATTCCTCACAATACATACATTTTAAGCATATAAATACATTTTTAAGGATAAGCATGGATAGAATATAATCCTTTTAATCATTTATCTTATTGACAGAAGCTTTTCAATCATTAAAATAACCTTTCAATTATTCTGGAACTATCAATGATTTACAAACATTTATGAGAAGCCAACCCTCAAAAATTTGTCATGGGTCTTGCACCAGAAATAATGCCAACAAGAATAAATGACATGGAACTAGCAGGAAAGTTATTCTATGGTTCATGGCAGAATGAAAATAATGATAAGATCTGTTTAAAAAAAAATAGTTTAGCAACTATTCTTTCACAATGTTGGGTTGTAACCATATATACAGAGAGATGAGTAAATAGCACAACCTTCATTTACAATGCCAAGGACATTCTCAAGTCTCACCAAGAAGTTAAAGACCAGATGAATAGAACAAGGGGGAAATACTAGGAGAAACCATGGCTGAAGGTTTCATTATGGTTCTGTCATTATTGTCCTTATCTGAGCCTCACCGAGCAGGATGGGGTCAACTACAAAAATCTTGCTCCATCATCCCATCTAATCCAAGGCCACATCCTCCAGCAAAGTATGCATTGAACTAGGTAATGGTGATGAAAATCAATCTCATGCTTTTAATTTTTACCGATTCTTGAAAGGCGAATTACCATTAATTCTAAGTGATCATTCTAAAATGATCAGAAACAAACATAATAGCATAATCACATGTTCAATCTCTAATAATATAACTAAATTGACCCAAATCTGCCACTTTATACTGCAAGGGGTCAAAAGACAAAGTCACCTTATCATCCACTTCGGTATTGTGGCGCAACCATGCATAAGCTTCACGAAAATCATCAAAAACATGAAGACCATCATGCGAGTGAGATGTCAGAACAATTGAAGGAGCTGAATAAGCTTCCGCCGCTGCCCATACACAATGAATCTACACAGAGAAACCTCTATTGATAATCAAAGGACTTAGGTAGATGAGCAAAAAGCATCTAAATTAATGCAAATCCATTCAAATTATAATAACAAAGGAGCCATGGAACCACCAAAAATTTATTGTACTGTATGTGTATGTGTGTTTATGCGCACATGACGAGGATTATTGGCAGGGTAATCAAAAACCCACACTGCAGTCGATTCATACATTAACAAGAAGTTAAAAATAAGCTATTATACACAATATCAATGTCACTTTAACATAACAGAAATAAGAAATTCAACAAGCATGAAAAGCTGTGCAATGGGAAAAATAAAAAATATCTTCATTATGAAATTCTTCTTCATTGTTGTAGGGAATAACATGATTCTTAAAAAACAAAAAAGGGCGTACCCAGTGCACGAGGCTCCTGCCTCTGCAAGGTCTGGGGAGGGTCATAATGTACACAGCCTTACCCCTGCTTTTGCAAAGAGGCTGTTTCCACCACTTGGTCACAACGGAGCAACCTTTTCCGTTGCTCTTGATTACATGATTCTTTATTAATTTAACTTTAAAAACCAAAGGACAACAATCAAAATAATTTAGAATTTTGTCTAAACTTAATCTCCAGTGCATTTCATTCAATTCATACTACAATTGCCTTGTTTTCATTTCAAGTGACTCTTTGTGATGTATTCAGGGCATGTTGGTTTCCTTTCCCCCAATATAAGATATTACACTATAATTCAAAATAAATAAAATATACTTTTACTATCCTACTGAACCACAACCAAACTTGGACCCAGTTCATGATCTGGGCTTACAATTGGGTTCGAGCCGGCTCCCACCAGCGTTACTACATCAACCATAAGATTCACGGCTTTCTTTCTTGTTTTTAAACTTTGCACTGTGACTGCTGCTCAAGATTTCAAAGTGCAGTGAAGAGGCCTGTGACAAACTTCACAATCCCAAATAATGTAAAACAAACAAAAAAACTCCTCTCCCTCCCCCCCCCCCGCCCCCCTGAACGAAAAAAAAAACAGATATACTTTCTTCCCTCTATTTATGGAGAACTTGTTTTTCCTTTCGTTTGTAAAGAAGAACATAAAAATGAAGGAAGAATATGATCATCACTGTTCAGTAAGATTAAGTTCAATATGAGATCAGATAATGAGGTGAAGGGAGGATATCAATCCTATCCTCACTAAAAATGACCAACTGATAGAGCAAGGGAGCATGCGTGCACAGGAAACAGGAAACAAAGCAATGTTACAGAACAATAGATAGTTTGAAAGCTTGAAAATGGCTACAAAAGACTTGTCTGCATAAATAGTAATTTGCATTTTCCAAAATACTTATATTGGGGTTAGGAACACAATTGCAATCATAAATGATCAAAGAGAGATAAAGAGGGGGATGCGAGAGACTGTGGAACCCTTTCTAGGACACACACAGAAGGAGGGAGAGCAGACTGTCAGGTTCTCTTTTCAGGAAAGATATAGTGAAGATTATATTCAGGCTGTTTTCAGATGTCAATGAATACGTACCAAAAGAATTCCCAATATTGGAGCGGTACCTTGAGAACGGTTTCGGGTGCAAAATTCATCTTAGCACATACTTAACATGAAATGAATATTATTACAAGGCTACCAATTACGATGACCATTAATGACTTGCCTAGTCAAATTAGGTGGTTGGAGAAATCAAGTTAGTATTCCTGGTTTTTGTGACAATGATCTACCTGAATTCTATGCTTTCATCTTCCTTCCTTTCTTTTTTTTTTCTTTTTTTTTTCTTTTTTTGTTTTTGTGGGGGGGGGGGGGGGGCAGTATTTTTATAGGTCATTTGTGGGTTTTTTTTTTTGCTGGAATTTTAGACTCCGATCAGACCCCTTTTTCGTGCAGTAAATTGGGTTCTTATCTGCAAAAGATCTTACCTACTTGTGTGGGTGGTAGCTTTGGGAGAAAAGCTTAGCTACAATATAAAAATCTCCTACAGCTTAAATCAACCAAGAATCATTCCAAGTCCTGAACACTTGAAACATATTCTAACAATGAAAATGAAAACGAAGAATGAGAAATAATCACAAAACAGACACGTGCCCCTTTTCATTAGATGGAACCTAAGGATAACCGTGTTTAACTAACAGCTATAAGATACGGTAAATATCAGTGCAAAGATATCAACTTGTACAGAGACACAATTCAAAGACGAGATTGGCATACCACATAAACACCGCCCAATAAAACAAGTAAGAGAAGAGCAATAACAGATGCCTCTAATGGTAAAACCAAAAGCCTCTTTTGGATTTGAGACTTCAGAGAAGGTTTCTCCACATGTTCCTTTTCCTTCTTCTTCTTCTTTTTTGAGGTTCGTTCCTTTGTAGTGTCTTCAGTTCTATCAGTAGGTGGTTCTTTTTCAGTCTTCACCATATCACTTTGAGTATCAACAGTTCTAGAAGTGGTATCCCCTGCCTTAAAGGACAAGACCATAACTGAGATATTACTTCATAAACCAGACTACAAGTTGTTTGAATAGTTTGAAAATGTGTACAAGTCAACAAGCAAAAAGAGTAAAACATAAAGAAGCCTTACACCAGATTGAGAGTTGCCAGATACTCCAGGCAACTGAAACTTGACTGATCGTGTCAAAACATCAAAAGCTTCAGAAAGAGCAATTCCAGACATAATACATGCAGCTGGAGCCAGAACAAGCATAAGACGCACCTGGAACATATGATAAAAGAAAGATATTACGGATGTTAAATATCATTACTAGAGAATCATGAGGAAAAGCAGATGAAGTTAGCTGTTTTAAAGGTCTACTTACCATGACTCCAGAAAAATATACTGAAGTTACAATATACAGGACCACAAAGGAGCTCGCATCAGAAAGGGGTAAAAAGCATGCCTGTAACAAATGAGGAACACAATTAAAATACACAAAGTGGTAAGACAAAAACATAAAACTCCACATTCAGTGGCATGATATGCAATGAACAGGGGTATTGCTTACAATAATGCCAGCTGGAACCAAGAAAGCCAAAACATTGATGTCCATAAAATATGATGGCCAGGTTGGCGGTTGATGTTCGCTAACACTAGCAATAATGGGTATGTACTTGCTTGCATAAGTTCTGTTCCAATTCCACAGAAAGTAGTATTAGAAATCCAAAAGAGAGAACAGATATAAACAAGCACATAGAGAAACTAGGTTCAACACCTGGAATGGTAGAACTATAAAGAGAGGGGGGGGGGGGAAGGTACGTGAATAGCCAGAAAAAAGGGGGTTGGGTGGGGGAGAAGAATAAGAAAATACAATATCACTAAATGCTGATTAGGGGACTCCAAATTTGAGAATGCATTCTGTTAAGTGAGTTGGTTTATATTTGAAAGCATAGTTAGTGTGGGGGGTATTTTAGGTACTGTTACTTACTTGTGTTAAGTCAGTTCTATTATGTTCCATTATGTACTGAAGTTATTATAAATAAAGGTAAAGGCCCACAGTTTGTGATAAGCTGCTCATAACAAAACTGTGAGCAGATTACTCCAATTCTCATGGTCTTCTTCTTTCTTTCCTCCATTAGTGCTGGTTGATTAGTAGGCTTTGGTTTTCTCACATGATATCAAAGCATTAAGATCCAGTACCTCTCACCTTTTTTTCTTAATTTTGTGGTCCGCAGCAACCAGTGGTGTTGTTTCTTATGTCTGAAACCCTAGTAAACAACATCATGAAGAACTAGGGTTTCCTATTGCTATGAAGATCCCCCCCCCCAATCATCTTTTATTGATGATCCTAGTATGATGTATGCAGTACCCTGTTTTGGCAGATTTTTTGGAGTTTGTTGAATCCTCGATTACTCCTAACCCATCCATCAGATTATACTTATCTTTTGGGGCACTGAAGTCTCTTATCTAAGTAAATACCCATATGGTGCTGATCTGAGTTCTGGACATCGAGTAATTGAAGTTTTCTCATCACCAATGCAGTTTGAGATCTATTTTTCTGGAGGAATCTGTTTATGATATTAAATCAGATCAGTTTGGTTGATATTTTGAGGCTTTTAAAGGTCATCAGGTGCTGCTTCCTCGATCTCACTTTGGGCCTTATCTGAGCCCTATTGTTGCTGCAACCAGAGATTCCCTTCCATAAGCTGGTGGTACTCTGTTTTGGTACCTGTGTTGGGTTTCTTCGTATCTTCATCTGATCATAGAGTCTCAGCCTTTCTTTAGGGCAATATTGTCTATCTTGGCAGCTTGGTTTGATTATAGTTTGCAGATCATCTAGTGTCCCTCTATCTGTTTCTCTTTATTACCCAAATTTTGGGTTTCAGGTTTAACATCAGTTTCTTCTGGCGCTTTGATTGCCGCTGTCCATCGGCATCTAGTTACATCTTCATCGCAGAGTCCAAACCTCCTGTGGACAATGTTAATGTCCAGATCACCACAATCAAGTTGAATGTTCCTTCCAATTATCTTCTCTGTGCACAGGCCGTGGAAGTCTATATCGCAGCCAAGGTCTAAAGTATCGGTATCGTGTATCGTATCGATGGGGTGATTTTAAGAGACATATTGTATCGTATCGAAAATACGAATAGCACGCTACAGATACGCATGGAAATGGTCAAGATACACATAGAAATACACTTTTGGAGCAAAAAACAATATAAATAAGCAATATTGCAGTTTGTATCCTTGATTCAACCAAAGTGCAGTTTGTTTGCTTGATTTGATTCGTTTTCCAGCAAAGAATCAAAGCCCCAAGCATGAAATTTGAAAGAAGAGGTCACAAAATTGAAGTTTTGAGTAAAAACTTGTCCGTCCAGGTGTTGTAGGTGCTTTTTGGTTCCTGGAATCACGATTCTGAAATCACATATGCCTTTTAATATGCATATCACAATGGTATTGCATTGTATTGCGCTGTATTGACCGACACGATACAATACATACCGATACTTTAAAAAAAATTTCAACCCCTAAATCAATCGTATTGGGAGTATAGGTATGTCTAGAGAGTATTGTATCGCGCCGTATTGGCCGATACAATGCGATACTGATTGATACCTCTTTTTTTTTCAAAAAAAAAAAAAAACATATCTCACTGTATCGTATCGATACACTGCGATACCGATACGTATCGGCCAATACAATACGGTGCAATACTTTAAACCATGATCACAGCTAAAGGTAAGATGGATTATCTAACTATGACTCCACCAGTTCCCACTGCTGATAATTATAAGGATTGGCAATCTGAGAATGCAACTTTACTTTGTTGGCTTCGGAATAGCATGGAACCCTTTGTAGCTGCTAATGTCATGTTTCATAAGACTACAAAGGGTGTCTGGGATGAACTCAAAGAGAATTTTTCTCACGACAAAAAAGTCAAGAATATATGATCTCTAAGAAAAGTTTTTTACCTTCAAGCAGAATGGAAAATTAGTTAGCGACTACTACAGTACACTTAAAGGCAGGTGGGAGGAACTCAATGTCTATCAGCCCCTCTCCACTGTGATGCAGATTCATCACCAAAATAAGCTTGTTTATTAAGAATAAGTCTAGGGTTGGGTTATATACATGTTGGGCCTTTAATCCCATGAGTTTTCAATGTAATAAGCCACTTTTTGGGCCTAAAGTATGGGTAATAAGGTTACATACGGGATTAGTTAGTAGATTTCCATTTTGGGAAATTATCAGCGCCACCCCCTGACGTTTGCCTATATTTTAAAGCATACCCACTAACTACCATAATATCAATCGCCTCCCCTGCTTTACCAAATTAATAACATACAGACCCTCTACCGTTAGTTCAAAGCTGTTAAGTGGTGATGTCAACAGCTTAATATTTTTTAGAAGACACTTCTCCCCTTCTTAGTTGGCGAAGTACCTAATCTACCCTTTCAATTAAAACACCCACAAACCCTTTTTCTTCCTCACACTCAACCGACGACCTTGGAGAACATCCACCGACCTACCGTCTTCTGAAGAAGAAACCTACTCCGGCAACCAAAACTAAATTTGGTTAGCTTTTACTCCTTAACGTTATTACTCATTGTTTTGGGCCGTTGCGGTACGAGCAGTGGCACTGTTCACACTATACGCGCAAGATAGTACAGGCTAAAGCAGGAAGAGTCAGTGGAGCTCTGGTTCAACTTTCTGGTAACGGTGGTGGTGGTGGTGGTGATGGTATTTGTTGTATGTTATTGCATTACCAGAAGTGAGATCATACAGATATAGGATCGAAAGAACTATTCTTTTGTTAGAGAATCCTTGGTGTTCTACTGGGCGTGCAGTGGATTAAAGTAGGCATGGGCGTTGGGGGTAACTTTTGGGATTTACTCAAACCCTATGCGCGAAACGAAGATTTTGATTTCCTGAGAAACAAGAAAGTGGCAGTAGACCTCTCTTTCTGGAACATTCAACATGAGACTGCCATTGGGGAAGAACGCAAGGAATCCCCATCTAAGAATCACTTTCTTTAGAACCATTAATCTCTTTTCCAAGGTTTTCCGCTTCCCCAATTCTCTACTTGTGATGCATTCTCTTTTCAGTTTTTGTTTTCAGTCATAAACACTGATAAGAAAAATAATCTTTTTTTCTTTCTTTGAGGGTTTGTAGCTTGGAGCATTTCCGGTCTTTGTAGTTTACAGGATTCCTTCTCCGTTGAAGTCATGGGCGAGGATCGAACGCTTCTGCCATTCTTCCGGCATTGATGCAACGGGTTTTCTGTTTCTCTTTTTCAACGATGTTCTGTGTTTCAGATTAGTAAAGGACCCGAAACCCTTCTGTTTCAGAGGCATCATCAAAACAGAGGATCTTCTTCAGGCTCTGTTTTAGACTCAGCGAGGCAAGTTCCAACTGGGCCTGACCCTCTTCACCACAATGGCTTCCCTTCAAGACCATGACAGCTCTCATCATGCTTCTTATGATATCTGTTTATAATGAAATAAATGTGGGTTTTGCTTTAACTTATCTAATGTGGGTTCTCAAGAGTTTTTCATACATGAGTCTTCTTGTAAAAATGAGATTTTACAGGAGATAGAATAGGTTTTATTTATGGATATTTATAGAAGTTCTTATTCTTTTCAAATATGAATTTCATACATGTTCAGTCTGCAACCTTCCTGTCCCCTTTCTGTTTTCCTTGTGAGAAATGGTTTGAGGAGCTTTGCTTGCTGCAGTGTTTGTGTTTGTGGTGATGTCCACTAACATGCACCCTGGGTAACTTGTGGATTTCTTTCATGTTGCTTTTTTTTTTAATCAATTTTAGTTTAAAAATTGGAAGTAGTCATTGGATCAATCTGATTGGCTAATCTCTCTCTCTCTCTCTCTCTCATTGGATCAATCTAGGTTTTTTATGTTTTAGTGTAAAGGGTATTTTGGTCAAAGGAATTTCAGAGGTTAACATCGTTCAAAAATGGGTAATGATTGATATTATGGTAGTTAGTTGGTGTGCTTTAAAATATAAGCAAACGTCAGGGGGTGGCGCTGATAATTCCCTTCTTTTTATTTGGTTAGTGGTCACGTGATCACTTAACTAATTATGTGACTTGGTTAAGTGGTCATGTGACTACTTAATTGTTATGTAAGTTGGGCTGGATTAGGACTATAGAAGTTCAGGCATGTTTTGAGTCTATTTCCTTCAGTATTTCAGTTTCTTAGTCAATTTAGGTTAACCAAATAGGTTAATGATTGGGTTAGGCCTTTCCTTTTTAGTGTGGGAGTCTATTTTTGAGTCTTTTATATAAGGTTGAAAGGGGGGCAAACATTGAACACGAATTTTCATATTAATGAAAAGCTTTTTGCTGCTCTTCTTCTCCATTGAAGATTTTTGTCTTGTGTTTGATCAAGGCTGGTGGGATTGGTGTTTGATCCAATCGACACATTGCCGTGTGAAGCCCGGGTGGTTCTTTTGAAGCTTTCTTTTGGTGTTCTTTGTGCAAAATTTAATTTTTATTCAAGTTTCTCCATTCAAACAAGCTGCTGCCAAGGATTGTCTGCAACTACAGTAAGTTTAAATCATCCTATCCCCTACAATTCCTCTTCTAATCCTCTCACAGCCCAAGCCCTAAGATTCTCCCTTTTGTTTTCAATTTTCCCAAATCCCAATACCTAAATTCTGTCCAGACCAAACCAGCCAGCCAAATCACACCAAACTTTGATCGAAGTCTCCTCTCATACTAAGGAAAACTCGATCCAAGTGGTTCCCTCATCTAACCATCATAAACCCTAAAAATCCATTTTTTTCCTCTTTTCAAAAACCCGAAATCCTAACCCTAACCTTGCTGCGGATTCTAATTGAAAGGCCTAGACTTGTTAAAACTTAACGTAACCTTCACTGATAGACTCTACATCAACTTGACCTAACCCCACCATCAAACTCTAGGTCCCATTAAACTCTAACCCAAATTTAACCAAAAACACCTATTTTGACCTATTCGAACTACCCTGTTCATGGCAGATCCTGGTTATTGGCTTCTAGTTGGTTTCCTACCAATTTAGAACTACATTAAAATCAATGTTCTCAAATCTCAACGTGCTGAGTTTCTTGTAGCTAAGTTTCTATCTGGATTGGACTCCGATCTTCAACCAGTCAAGAGTCAAATATTGGCTGGTGAGAAGATTCCCTCAATCAATGAAGCATATTGCAGAATTCAGCGAGTTGTGTCTCCTTCTTAGGTTAAATCTGATTCCACTCCCTCCTGCAAGGATAATTCAGCATTTGTTGTTAATAATGGTGGTCGTGATTGTGTCTCTAGTAGAGGCCGTGGACTGGTGTGGACGTGGTATGGCCACTCGTGGTAATCCATCTACTGATCCTGTTGTTCGCTGGTGTACTCATTGTGGCCACCCCAATCACACTGTTGATAAATGTTGGATAAAGCATGGCAAACCTCAGTGGGCAAAACAACAATTTGCAAAAACTACTGTTTCTGATAAGAATACTGAAGTGGTGCCCTCTACTGACACTAATCATGGTTGTACATCTACTAGTAGTGTTTCATCCCATACTAATGTAATCAATCAACTTCTGAAATGCGTTAAACAACTTGAGACATCCTCTTCTACATCCACAGCTACGTTAGCACACTTAGGTATACCCACATGCTTCACCTCCTCATCTTCTACTCCTTGGGTCATTGACTCGAGCGATTCCTCACATATGACCGACAAGCCTAACTGATTCTCTTCATTTTAGCAATCTGATCTTCCATCACAAGTTACCCTTGCCAATGAACCCTTTACTAGTGTTACTGGTCATGGTGTTGTTTCTCTTTCCTCTTCACTTTCATTATCTTCAGTACTTCATGTTCCCAAGTTGCCTTTTAATCTCTTATTTGTAATTCAATTGACGAAATAATTTAATTGCCCCGATACATTTCATCCTTCTTATTGTGTTTTCCAGAATCTCAAAAAAGACTATGATTGGTGGTGGATATGAGAGGGATGGCTTACACTATTTTAATGTGGCTTCATCATCTACGAGTCTACAACGGCATCTACTACCTCTGGCATTTCCCCTTTGCATTGGCATTTCAGCTGGGTATCTATCTATCATTTTGTTTCCTTTATTGATGATCACCCTTGCATGTCATGGATGTATCTTTTGAGAGATTGCTCTAATGTGTCTGGCTTCAAACAATTTAATAATTAAATAAGAGTTCAGTTTGGAGAGGTGCATCGGGAGTGTTATGCGACAAACGCATGCCTATTAAGCTTAAAGGGAAATTCTACAGGACAGTAATAAGACCAGCCATGACTTATGGAGCAGAATGTTGGGCGGTTAATAAGAGTAACATAGATAAGATGAGTGTAGCGGAGATGAGGATGTTGAGGAGGATGTGTGGCAAGACCAGGAGAGATAGAGTAAGGAATAATTGTATTAGAACCAAATTGGGAGTTGCACCAATCCGAGACAAGCTTCGTGAGAGCTGCTTGAGGTGGTATGGTCATGTCCAATAGAGACCTTTGGATGCACCGGTAAGGAAGAGTGACCAGATTCAGTTTGACGGAGCTATAAGAAGTAGGGGCAAGCCTAAAATGACTATTGGAGAAGTGGTAAGAAAGGATATGCATGTGGTACGGCTCGATCCTAGTATGACCGCAGATAGAGTTGTTTGGAAGACAAAGACCCGTGTAGCCGACCCCTTGTAGGGGAATGTTCCTGGGATGCTGTTTTGACTACTGCTTTGACTTTTTCCTTTTCTATTTTCTATTCTTCTTTTCCTTTTACTTCCTTTTACTTTCTTTTACTTCTCTTATTTCTTTTACTGTCATAGCCTCTATCAAATCCATGTAGCCGACCCCATTTAGTTGGGATAAGGTTATGGTTGTTGTTGTTGTTTGTTGTTTTGGTATTTGTTTGAAAACTGTGTACTGACCAAGGTACTAAAACTCGGAACTCGACCCTGGGAAAAACTGAGATCTCGGTCGAGTTGGTGTATTTTTTTCCGGTGGGTTTTAGACCTAGTTAGGGTCTGAAACTTGGTATTCAGCCTATTTTAGGCCATTTAAACACAATGGCATTATCAGATTTTGCAAAAACAAAGTCCAAATAGGAGTTTAACTTCAGACCCTAAGTTGGTAGGCGACGACGTACTAAAATACCCTACTCTACACATAATTTAGTAATAGAAAGCATTAAAGCAAGCAAAATATTCAACTAATAGCTAAACAACTTAAATAAGTATTAAAAATTTTAAAGTGTACAATACATCATTCTGCTTAACAATGTTACATTACATAAAATGTGATCGACTAAAGAATTCCCAGAGCTAAAATGAGTCGCAACCTTCAAATGGGGAAGAAAACAGCTTTTGGACAAAACTCGATCGAGTTCTGTCGAGTTAGGTGACTTTAAAGAAGTAGATGGATCGAGATCTAGGTCGACCTGAGATCTCGAGTTACAGGAGATCTCGACCGAGAAAGTGTAATTTTTTAACTCGTATACCAACTCGACTCCACCTCTCAAAAAAATGAGATCTCGGTCGAGATCTCGCGAGTTCTCGAACTATGGTACTGACAATGCAATTGAAATTACTCAACGTGAGATTTCGTCGTTCTGTTGTGATAATGGCCTCATTCACTAGACCAATTGTTCCTATACTAACAAAATGGGGTGGTGGAACATAAGAACCGTCATTTTTTAGCTATTGCTAGGTCTTTAATGTTTCATATAAATGTTCCAAAATTTATTGGACGGATGTTATGCTGACCACTTGTTTTTTTATTACTGGATGTCGTCTTCTGTCCTACGTAATCATACTACCTTTTCCGTGGTCTTCCCTAATAGACCTTTGTTTAGTGTACCTCATATTTTTCGTAGTCAATGTTTTGTGCATTATCTGCGTCCTGGTTCCAATAAGTTATCTCCTCGGTCTACCAAGTGTATTTTTTGGGGTACTCCCGTACCCAAAAGTGTGTTTCTCATCAGCAATTTGTTTGTGTTATGTTACCTTCTTTGAGACCACACCCTATTTTGGTGGTCTGGTTCCTAATTTGGGTCCCATACCTCCACTCCACCTCCTCTTCCTCTGTCCATTCCCCTTGAGATATTGGATTCCACACCTTCTGCACCATCTACTGTCCCTCCTACGGTGCCTTTACAGGTTTACAAGAGCCGTCCACAGCAACCACCAACTGTGCCAATCGTCCCTCCGTCATTACCATCTGCCTCTTTACCTAGAGATCCTCTCTTTGACATTGATCTTCCTATTGCTCTTTGGAAAGGTACTCGTTCTTGTACTCAAACTTCCTTGGTAGTTTATCCAATTGCTAATTATGTGTCTACATCTCATCTCCCTATCTCTCTTCGTCAATTTGCTATGTCCATTACATCTCACACTATTCCTTCCCATTATCAAGAAGCTTTGAATCACTTTGGGTGGAAAACTGCAATGTATGTAGAAATGGATGCCTTGCACTCTCGCAAGACTTGGACTTTGGTTACTCTACCTCTTGGTAAGGACCTTGTGAAGTGCTGTTGGGTATACACGATAAAGAATCACCTTGATGGTTCAGTAGAGCAGTTGAAAACTTGACTGGTTGCTTAGGGCAATACACAGACTTCTGGGGTTGACTACTTTGAAACTTTTTCTCCTGTTTCTCAGTTAAATTTTGTGCAGATCCTCATTTCTTTGGCTTTTAACTTGATTAGCCTCTTTACCAGTTAGACATCAAGAATACCTTTTTGTATGGTAACTTACATGAGCAGGTTTATATGGAGCAACCTCCTTGGTATGTTGCTCAAGGGGAGGACATTGAGAAAGTGTAGGCTACACAAAACTATTTATCGGATGAAATAGTCCCCATGAGCATGGTTTTATAAGTTTAGCAAAGTTGTTCCTACATTTGGTTTCTCTTAGTGTTAATCATATCACTCCATTTTTGTTCGTCGCCAGGACTCCAAAGTTATTTTACTGGTTGTTTATGTTGATGATATAATTGTCTATGGTACTGATATGTCTGGGATCACAAAGGTTAAGAATTTTTAGATGAAAGACTTGGGTGCTCTCCGCTACTTCTTTGGTATTGAGGTCATTTGCAGTAAGAAAGGTCTCAGTTTGTCTCAACGGAAATATGTTCTTGATCTTCTGAGTGATACAAGGATGTTAGGTTGTAAACCTATAGATATCCCTACGGATCCTCATGTCAAACTTGGGGCTTCTGATGACAAAGACTTTGAAGGTAAGCATCAGTATCGAAGACTTGTTGGCAAGCTGATATATCTCACTATTACTTGACCGAATATATCATTTTTTGTTGGTGTGATTAGTCAGTTTATGCAAACACCTAAGCATGTTCACTGGGAGGCAGCTTGTCATATACTGAGATATCTCAAAGGTGCTCTAGGAAAGGGAATTATTTACCGTCGTCACGATCATACTAATATGGTTGGTTATTCTTATGCTGACTGGGCTGGAGCTGATGGCGATAGATGGTCAACTACAGGGTACTGTACTTTTCTTTGGCGGCAATCTTATTACGTGGAGAAGCAAGAAACAGGCTAATGTCGCTCGTTCCAGTGCTGAGGCAAAAGTATAGAGCTATGGCTCACACTGCTACTGAGTTGATGCGGCTTTGGTCCTTTGTTTAAGAGCTTGGTTATTCTACTGATAAGCCGATGGAGATGTTCTGTGGTAACAAAGCACCAATTTATATTGCCAATAATCATGTTTTCCATGAGAGGACGAAGCATATTGAAGTAGATTGTCACTTTGTTTGGGACGCTATAATGAAGAAGTTAATCTCCACTCCGTTTGTCAGCTTTCATGTTCAACTTGGGGATTAATTTACCAAAGCCTTGTTTTAAGCTGTTTTTCTACAGGGATGCTCCAAGTTGGGCATGGGTGATGTCTATGCTCTAGATTGAGGGGAAGTGTTAAGTGAGTCAGTTTATATTTGAACGCATAGTTAGTGTTGGGGTATTTTAGGTACTGTTAATTACTTGTGTTAAGGCCTGATTTGGTATGATTTCTATTTCAATTTTATGGGGTGATTTCCATTTTGGATATTGTTTGGTTTGATTTTTGCACCATATTTCAGTGAAATAGAAATTCTGAAATAGCTGAGGAGCTGTTACATTTGAATTCACTCTTGCTCCATGGTTAATTTGATGGGCAAAGTAGTAATTCATGTTAAAAATAAAACACCACCCTTCTTCTTCTAATGGTCTCACCACCACCACCACAACTTCCATGCCACCGCCACCGCCACTACCCCGCTGCCACCACACCACCACCCTTCCCAAAGAAATATATAGAATCTATTCTCAGAAAGTGAACTACCAAATGGATTTTTTTATTCTTAAAATATTTCATATTGATACAACCAAAACATTTCAATTTCTTGACCAAAAAACTATTTGTTGACTATTTCAAGAAATCAATTCGAAATTGAAATAGAAATCATACCAAATCCGGCCTAAGTCAGTTCGATTATGTTACCATTATGCGCTCATAAATAAAGGTAAAGGCCCACGGTTTGTAATAAGCTGCTCAACACACAACCATGGGCAGATTACTCCAATTCTCTTGGTCATGGTTTAAAGTATCACACCGTACGTTTCGTCTCGGCCGATACGTGCATCTCTTTTTTTATTAAATGGTATCAATCAATATCGCATTGTATCAACCGATACGGTGTGATATGATACGATACAATACGATCGATATGTACTGATACTCTCAATACAATTGATTTAGAGATTGAAAAAAGGTATCAGTACGTATCGTATCGTATCAGCCGATACGGTGTGATACAATGTGATACACTGCGATACGCACATTAAAAGGCACATGTGACTTCAGAATCGTGATTCCAGAAACCAGAAAGCACCAACAGCACCTGGACAGACAAGTTTTCACGCAAAACTTCAATTTTGTGACATCTTTCAAATTTCATGGTTAGGGCTTTGATTCTTTGCTGAGAAATGAATCAAATCAAGGAAACAAAATGCAATATTTCTTATTTATAATGTTTTTTGCTCCAAAGTGTATTTCTATGTGTATCTTGACCATTTCCACACGTATCTATAGCATGATGCAGTATCAAACCTGAAAAAGATCCCTCATGTTGTTTTGGTCCACATCAGAACTAGACCAACCAAGAACCAGCCTCAATTAAGCCCAGCTAGCCAGGGTTAGTCCCTGCGATATTATTGCTGGTGGGGCCCATGAAGTAGACTCCAAAGAGCCACCAGACCTGAGTTTAATTTTCTTAAAGTGTCTTTTCATTTTCCTAGGCTTAGTTAATGAGTTGATTTCTTTTTTCTAGGTGCTTTAGTTAGACTTTTCAATTTTCAAATTGGGTCTTTTAAGTTTCTCTATGTAGGAGTCCAAAGTTTGTGTTAAGTAATTAATTTTACTTGGTATTAGTTTCTAGGTAATTTAATGCTTTACTGGAGTTAGCTTCTATGTGATTAATGCTCGAGTCCAGGAGTCATTTTTATTTTCTTTATATACTCATGTAATCCAACAACCAAAAAAAGATTTGAAGAATGAATTGAATATTGGATTTCATTGGAAATCAGCAGGTGTGTTTGATCACCTTCTATCCCTCCCCTCTCCTCAACATCTTTTCTTTCTTTCTATACCCCTCCCAATCTCATCTCTTCTCCTCTCTCTCATGATACTCCCTCTCATCCCCCCCCCCCCCCGGTTTCTTCTTCTCTCTTCATCCAAGATCAGAATCTGATCTTGAAACCTCAGTCTTCTCCCTTTATCCTATCCCTAACCTCCCTATAAACTAGATCTGGTCTCTCTATTACAGATCTGAACCTTCTGCTGCGCCATACCGTGTGATACGTACCTCCGATACGTCTCCTAAAATCACCCCACCAATACGATACACGATACCGATACTTTAAACCCTTGCTCTTGGTCTTCTTCTTTCTTTCTTTCTTTCCTCCATTAGTGCCGGTTGATTAGTGTCTGGTTTTCTCACACATTCCACATCTACGACTGATCTTGTCATCAATCATTTAATTGCAGGAACGTTCCATTCATTGTACTGCTTATGCCTAGGACAGTTACAACCCTATGACTGGGATTTCAATTCAATAATAAGTCAATCACATATTGTAAATATTTGTGCTTTGAACCATGATCACCTTCGAAATTCATCAGCTTTAGCTGGGCATGATACTTTTAATCAGAAATTCTGTTACACCTCCATTTGAATAGCCACAAAACTATACAATAGTGATATGAAATGCAAGAATAGATGCTTACGGATCAAGAAGACTTAAACTACGCCCACTCCATCCCTTTGTTGGGCTGGAAGCTACTAACGCTACAAGAACTGCTACCACAGCACAACATACTACCCTGAAAAGTTAAAACATTATTTCAGTGTTCTTGTTGTAGTGCAAAAGCACATTATAATATATCCTATAGTTTACAGTCCAATCCAGATAATTAGAAAGGTAACAACATCATTTTATCAACCAAGAATAGTACATGACAACTCCAACCAATCTCTAGACAGCATAAATCTGTAATCTCAATCATAAATTCATAATGGCATCAAAGGATGCCAATGCACCAAATATTTGTTAAGCTCATTTCTTTGCCCCTTTTTACCAGTACCATTCAGCATCATATATACTTAAGAGAATGCCAATGGGGCTTACATGCCAACAGACACGACAAGAGCAACAGCCACTTTAAACATTTTTGGTGAGAGAAGCCCTTTAATGTAATATACAAAAGCAACCACATGAATAATGATGAATACCTGCAATTATTAAAAAAAAAAAAAGTAAGAAACATTTTATAAAGGCAGAAGAATACAAAACACTTAGAAATATCAAACACAATAAATTTCATTTCTTGCCAAAAAAAATACAACTGAGAGGCCACAGAACTTGACTGACTTCATTCAACATCATCAATAGTTCTTTCTTTACTAATCAATATATAGTTGTCATGTCACCAACCAAGGCACCCAGGCGAGCACCATGTTACAGATAAATATGCCATATTCCACAAGTAGCTTTTGTATGTGCGTGTGTGTTGGGGGGGTTCCCAAAATAGCTTTCCATCATTTGGCATTGGAAAACTTCAATTTTTTTAGTAAGACAGTATCACAAGTGTCAAATCCAGAAACCTATGATTCAACAACATGCAAATACAAAGACAAAGAAAGTATGCCAGACCAACTATGCAGACCATATACAGATTTTCCTTTCCATTTGAGTTGTACTACCAACCATGACCCATGGGAAGATGAAAATCTCATTCTCCCTGCCCCTAAAGCAACACATGCCCCAGAGATTTTCTCAAACTTTTTCTCTAATGTCAGTCATCATTTCATACATGGGAGGTCATAGTATATTTTCTGCTTCCATTTTTACCCTCTGTGATTGATGTCAAAGCTGCACCAATCATTTGCTTGACCCATGCACCTCAAGAGGCTCTACCAAGGGCAGAACTCCAATTAAGCACTACGCTCACCTGGATCCAGGCAGGAGGATCACTAGGAGAATTCACGGACGACCTTTTCTAAGTTTGAGTACCAAGTGGTCCATGGATAAGCCTATTGATGCAGCCAGCCACCAAGCCCCATAGACTGTTATTAGTTTGGTTTTTGGGTTTTTTTTTCCCTTTAATGGACCTTGGGTTTAGTTTCAGCTACATGGGTTGGAATGACAGGAATATATGGCTTCTTATTTAGGTCTTTAGTTTTTGGATGGTTTCTAGAGTTGTTATTGCTTGGGGAAGGGGATTAGATAGGTTAGGAAAGCTTCTTACATCTTTCACTGGGTTGAGTCTATTTATGCCCCCATATGTAATCAACTCTGGCAGAAGTATGGTTAATGAAAAATGGTTTTCCTGGCAGAGAATGGGCCTCTTTTCGTCTCAAGGGTTTGATGGGCCAACCTTGATCTACAGTTGATGAGCAACCTAGGCAACAGTTCATGGTAAACTGCTTTATCTTCATCCATATTCTTCTCTTAGTTGAGGTGTTTGTAATTTCTATTAGCTGTACTATGTTCTGGACATTACACTTGATGGGAGAGAAACTGTTGGAACTCCCATCGATTCAACTCAGCAAAGACTGAGTTTGAGGAGGTATTCCTCTGTTGGAGGCGCTTCATCTTACTTAGTTTCAGATTGAAACTCAAAGGGGGCTGTGAGAACCAAACCAAGAACCATACTGGCTCTACTAGTTCCACCTGGATTGATTTCTTTGAATTTTCATTGAATCACTGATTGATGATTGAGTCTGTTATTGGCTATACTTCCAAGAGGTCTGGGGGTCAGGATCTCAGCTCGATTGATTTGGCTGCTCGAGGAGAGAGTTTGATCAACTTGTTTGAGGTTGGGTCTACTGTTTATGCAATTCCAGAAATATTTACCAGTAAGTACTCATACCATGCATCTTCTGATAAACTTACATACTTTCTGATATTAAAATAGCTCCTTCGTTTGAGTTCTTTACAGATAAATCCTCCTATCCAGAATTAATTACATTTTCATCCTAGATTCTGTTTTGCCTTTCCAAAAGGGTCCAGTACTGTTTTAGAAATTACAGAATCACCACTATCTACTTTATTTGAGATTGATTAGTTTGAGGGGGGCCCTAAGTAACCAAATCAGGGTTTTGAAACCCTAGGTTGCAACAACACCTACCTAGCATGCAAGGAAGAACCAATATGGAACCAACATGCATACAATAGCACTTATGTCAAATGCCATTGGTGCCATTGGCGATGCAGATCAAATGTACTCAAAGAAGTACCAAGGACAAAAAGAGCCCAAGTGAGACAACTCAGTTACTCAGCTGAGTTGACTCAGTCATGAACTCAGTTCACCCAGTTTTGGGCCCTTTATGGACAAGCAACAGTCCCCATTGTGGGACTCCTTTTTAGTATTCTATTTGGTTTGTTTTTGTTTTTCTATTTGGTTTGTTTTTGTTTTAATTAGTTACTTGTAATAGTAGGTAATAAAGTTCCAATAAGTGAGAACTCTATCCTCTCCATAAGTGTTTCAAGTAGTTGAGACACTTCAAAAGGGGCTGTCGACCTAAGGGGTTTCCTATACTCTCTTTTTTTTTTTTCCCTTGTTGAGTTCCATTGTGATTCTCTTTATTCTCTTTGAATAAATAAATCATTAGAGGGGACTACAGCCCATGATTTGTTCATTCAATCAGCTATAGATATTGTCAATTCTGTGGTGATGCAACTCTATTACTGTTGTGGTGATTCTAGTGGGTTATATCCTCTCTTCTTTTTTTCTTCTTTTCTACAAACTGATTTCAATTTTCAAGTAAGTACCTTGTATTCCAGTCAATTATGAGTTTCTGATTGTAGAGTTCAGTAGCTTGTGATTGGTGGGGTGGGGTGGGGTGGGGTGGGGTGGGGGTGGGGGGGGGGGGGTCGAGAGAATACCTCCCAGTCAAGATCCCAAGCTAACCCAACCAAGGTTCTAAACCTCGGTTTCAAGGCCGGTTTCGGCCAGCCCTAAAACCGAGATATGCCAGGTTTCGACCGTATCTCAGTTGAAACCTGGTACTTTTTCCAGGCCAACTCGAAACCTTGGTTTCAAGACCCAGAAGTTGTTTTTTTGCCCTGATTTTGGCTGTGCTGACTATTTTTAACATTTTGAACCCAATCCATGCATTAGTTTCGCATAAAGAACACTCAAAATGGTACTAGTGGTTTTGACCCAAGTTTGATGGTGTATATTGTTTGAAAATGGTATCAAACCAGAAACTTCGCTTATTTATGTCAAATATCATTTAAGTAAATGTTTTTATATTTGTTATTTCATTTACTTAAAATATTATACATAAATACACAACCCCCCCCCCCCCCAATTTTGAATCCAATAAAAATAGTTAGAAAATCAAATTCCAAAAGGATAAAAAATCAACCCACCAGTTCAAGAACAAAATTTGAATTTTCTTAATATGGTAAAACATTGCTAAAAACCAATGAAAATATTTTTTAGATATCCAACAAGTCTAAGATTGCTTAAATCCGATCTATATTGAAAGATTCATGTTTCGGTCAAACTTTATTTGTTGCGCATGCGAATGCTATCAAAACCGCTCTGAATGAAAATATTTTTTAGATATTAAAACACATGAATATTTTACCACTTCTTTGTTTTTTAGCAATGTTTTACCATATTAAGATTTATGAAATTTTTAGATTTGAGAAAAACCCCAGATTAGAAAGTTGAAAATTTTAGCTACCGTCGAAATCCAATTTTTGTTCTTGAACTGGGTGGGTTGACTTTTTATCCTTTTGGAATTTGATTTTCTAACTATTTTTATTGGATTCAAATGGGAGGTATTTGCTTATTTATGAATAATGTCTTAAGTAAATGAAACATTTAATTAAATGATATTTGGCATAAATAAGGTGGTTCAACCAGTTTCAGGTCGAAACTCCCAAGTTCTGACAAGTATCAATAGGGATAGGTGAATTTATATTAGATGGCTCAAGTCGAAACTTGCGAAATTACCGAAATATGGCCAAAACATGTCAAAACCAGGTACAAAGTGATATCGCATTATGGTTTTGCCTCGGTTTCTTGCGAAACTGAGATTTGGAACTATGAACCCCACTTAGATAATCAACCCAACAATTAATAGAAAATTCAACCCTCTGGTGAGAGTTAAATTCTAGGAATAGCCTTGGCGCAATGGTTAAGTTGCGCTATTGCAACCTGTTGGTTGTGGGTTCAAAACTTGGAAATAGACTCTCGTGTGAAGCAGGGGATAAGGCTGCGTACATTTGCCCCTCTCAGACCCTGCAGCAGCAGGAGCCAAATGCACTAGGTTGCTCTTTAATCACAAATATAGAGGATAGAGATCCTTCAAAAAATGGGAGAGCTCCAATGGTCAGTTTGAGATTTATTAGAATCTAGAGAAACTCAAAATCTGAACTTAGATTTCAGCAAATAGGGATTATAAAATTAAATTAGATCAACAACTTGGATTAGGCTGAAACTAAAATTGAGTTGCCCTCTCAACAGCCCAATAATATTCCCGAAGTATGAGATCAATCGGATGGATAGATTTGAATTAATTTTGAAAACACCAAATCTGAAATAGAGATTTGCAGAAAATAGGAGATTTCCTATAAGATCAAATCCACTGGTTAGAATTCCACCAACCTTGATCGAGTTATTCTTTTGGGGTTGACGTAATAACTCCCAAATATCACCCAAATCTGATGGCCAGATTGGGTTGTGGTTGATATAGAAATTTGGCTGAAAACAATACTAAAACAGGGCAACCGCAGGGATACAATGGGGGTATTAATGAGGTTGAAGTAACTGAATAACATACCCAATGTAAACTACTGACCAGCGAATATAAATTGAAACTAAAATACTAAATCAGAGATTATACCTGAATGGAAGATAACAGAGTATGAAAATAGCAGAAAGATAATCAGGTTTCCCACCTCAGGAACAGATTCCCTCTGTCCTATTAGCTTCATGCAAGTTGATTCCCTCAATAGTTGCAGAGAAAACTTCAATATTCAATTCAATAAATCATGTGGAGCTTTGGCTCTTACAAAATTTAAATAGCAAAACAGCAAGTATAATCCTATTCTGAATAGGAAAGCTAAATCCTAGTCTAAGTAAAAGAAAAACATAGTTTAACTAAGAAACTTAACAAATCAAATTAAACATCTCAAATTAAAACTTACGTAGCGAAACTAATAAGCCCATCTAAGCCCATGAATTGGGCTGGGCCTCCTAGCTGAGAGCTAGGCCTGAGCTTGGGGCCTGCTGCCCCTTTTCTTCTTGCGAAAATACACCTTCAGCTCCTGCCCTGCATCAGTGGTTCTCAGTTGCTGTTCCTAACCCTTGCTACTCTGTTTAATCTTTTTCTTTCTGAATATCTTATTTGTTCAGCAGGTTGTGGTTCGCAGTTGCTGTTCCGTACTCCCGATACACTGTTTAATCTTTGTTTTCTTACTCTCTTATTTGTTGAGATCAATACCAACTGCTGTTCTTTAATATTCGAATGCCTATCTGCATCGGAATAGAACTAGATCTCAGAATCCAACCTTTGTATGAATCTGAGATTTGGGGATTCGATTCCCTCATTCTACAGCAGGGTTCAATCAAAGTGTAGCTGATGCAGAAGCCAAGCTGTTTAGCAAGAAATACACTACAGGAACTCATGGGAGAAGGGCTGGTTCACTTGACCAATTGGTGGACCGACCCAATGGGCCATTGAGCCAACCAACCTTATGTTGGCCCAGCCCAATAGGGCTGGGATTTGCTGGGTCTCTCAAACCCAGATTGTGGGGGCATTATTGTTAATTTTTATTGACAGATTTTGGTACTTCAAGTGCTGACCGATATCACCTTTGGTGGGGACCACTTGAAGGAGTGAAGATTACATTATGTCATAGTTGTCATGGCGCCACCATGGACGCCATACCACGACATATGGCCATATCGGGTGACATGGTTGTTTCAAATTATAAAACTTAATTTTTTAACAATAATTTTTTTAACCAATTTTTATTTTAATGCTGTTTCCTTACCATAAAAAAAATTAAAAAAACATCAAACAGAAAACACTAATACACTATTGACTAATACACAATCACATATTCACATTAGCAAATTTTTTTTTATTTAGATGGGTTGTTTATTAGCTTTATTCACTCAATATAAATTACGTTCTTGTAATTGTTTTTTTGTTTTGTTACTTTTGTAGTCACTTTCATACGAATCATATCTCAACTCTCATGATTTTTCAACTTTATTATCAGCAAGACTATTGCTATCAATTATTTGATAATCCATGATTTCATATACACTAATGGATATTACACTTTCATGAATTAAACCATAGTAGAGTAGTAGACTAGTAGTACACTTTCATGTTAATTTTTTATGTTATAGGGTATATATTATAGCATACTAAATGACATTAAAATAGAGAAAATAAAAAATAAAACACGGTCGATAGGATCGCCATGGCGGGCGACATGTCGATATATCGACATGACACCCCTACACCAACTTGGATCGCCGTGACGACGTGACAACCATGCATTATGTTGCTAATTTATTTCAGTCCTAGTTAATTAGAGTAGTTTCTGTTTTATGTTGCAACTTATTACGTAAAGTTTTTATTTTCTCTCTTACTTGAGGTGCAAGTATTGCCCTCTTTATATTGTAAAGGCTGTTATTGTCTCCCCCACAATTTTACAGTTGACTGAAGATTGCTTTTGGCAAATTATGATTCCCTTCTCAAGTTTTGATTGTGACTTGAAGGGTTGAGAAACCTGGTTGAGAGAGCCGAAGCATCTTTATCCATCCTTTCTCCTATCTTCTTCTTTTCCTCCTACCCTGCTCGAGCTCTGTTGGTGACTGTTGCTGTGACTCTTCAACTGCTGCTGCCTGTGACTGTTGCTGCTACTGAAGATCACCATCCGAAGGTCGAAGACATCCCTCCACTTCAACTGTTGCTGCTGCTGATTGATCCTTCGATTGAAGCTGTTGCTGCACCCCTGCAAACCCCTTTGGCTGCAAGTTTCTAATTTCATAACTCCCCATCCCATCAACAAACCCTGCTGGGTTTTGAAGCACACCATCCCCCATTCATTCACTCCACTCAATCCTCACTTCCACCCATTCCACAGGCTGAAACCTTCTATTTTCACTAACTTTCTATTTTCATTCCACCCTCATAACTTCACTTCTACCCATCAGAACTTCATCAAACTTGCAGCAGAGCCCTCTCTCCATAGATCCCACACTCAATCCAAGTTAGAGCCCAAACTGGTGGCTAGTTTGGTCTGCAGAGAATTAGTTTCTATTTTGGGAGTTGCTGTCATATCTTCCAGCTCAACCATCAGAATCAATTGAAACTTTCAGCAGTGTTTCTACCCTATACAAGCATCATTCGATCCAAAGCTGGGAGAATTCCTTGCTGGTTTGGTTGATTTCACAAACTTTCTAATTCTGCTGTTTGTTTCTATTTTAAATTTGTGGGTTTTCTTGGGACTAAATTAACCTAATTTTAGTCTTACATTTGTATCATAGATCAGGATCTCTGCTTTGCTGTTAATAAAGTTCTCCCATACTGCTTTGCTGTTCATAATTTCTCCTATACTGCCTCTACTATTTCTCTTTTGAGATTACTGGTATGATTGAGCTCTAATTCTGAATCTAACCATTGGACTGAATTCTGCTTTTGGGTATCTCATTCTCTGTTATTACAACATTCGATCAGAATTTGGCCCGCACCTGATCTGTCATTCTTTTGATATTAAACTTCACTCAATTATGGTTTATTTACTGGTCTGCAATTCTGATCCACTAAGTATTTCTAAAACCTAACACTTAGGTAGATTTAAACCTCATCAATTGGTCATAAGAAGTGCATGACAACAGGAACATCCTACTCTCCCCCATGGTTTTTTTCCCCACAATGAATGTCCCCACTGTTTATGCACTCAGCTATCTGTTGCAACTGTGTGTTGACCTTGCCACAATATGCACTTAACTCATTCAGTCGCTCCCAGCTGATTTCAACATCAGAAAGACCCTTTTGACTTCACCGGTACTCCATTTAGGAATGCTTGCTTGGAAGTATTCACAGTGTTCAAGCATTGATATGTTCTCCTGAAAGCATCATGGTCACACAGGGCCATGTGGGGAGGCTTCTCGTTGGATCCTCAGTCCTCACTGTCAGCAGGATAAGAATTTAAGAAACTAGGACAGAACCCCGACAAATCTTTCTGACTGAAGAAGTAGCTGCGTCTTGTAACAAAGTTGGCCTACTCATGATATTATGGTAAGAGGGCCTTTGTATTGACTTCATACATGCATTTAACAGTTATATCCTTTTCTTCAAGTCTCACAATCACAAAATCTCAATGTTAAACTAGGGAAGCTTCATCTTCTGACTGGCCCATTTCTTCATCTATCATGAGAGTTTGAACTTCTTGACAAAAGCACTCTGTTCTCATGATATCAGCCCTCGTGTCTCAATCCTTTGTGAGTGGCTAGGCCTTGAGATCATTCCTTCAGTGACTCGAGGTAACTTCTTATTCTCAACAAAAAAAGGTAACTTTATGGGGCTTTAGTAGCCAATGGCAATAACAAGCTCAAAAATACTCTTGGTGCAATCCTGGATTCAACAAAACCCCGTTTGGGATCGGTATGGGCCCATCCAAGTACTAGACAACTCCAATAATGAGTTTAATAGCAATTCTGTAAATAAACTGAAGTTTCAAATGGGTTGGTAATTTAAACAAAATCTTAAAGGTAACTTAGGAAGACAATGAAGCAGGATAGAAAGAAATATATGAATTAAAAGGGATGACTATCTTGGAACCAAAACAAAATAAGGGATTGAAGAGGATTAGGAATATAGGTAAGGTATTTAAGGAAATCAAACAAATACAAATCAAATAACAACCCGCGAGTGTGAAATTGTCTTCAATCTTCGATCAAAACAGAAACCAGTGGTGGCGTATTCCCTTAAGTTCAATCAGGTTTTCCACAGGGAGCTTCAAATGTCGGGAAATCTTAGGAACAAGTTAGCAATCACCGGCCCTATGGAGTATAACCCAAATAAGCCTCAATAAGCAAGCAATGATTCTAAGATAAATTCCTGAAATAGAAGGTAGCATTAGTTGCAGGTTTGGTCTGATATTCAAGGTAAGAATCTCATGATAGGGGAAGTAAAAGAGGTAGGGTTCTAGGGTTTGAATCGCCCTAAAGATGTGACCCAACCCCTGAATATCGGGTCCTCTTTGGTTGTCTTAAAGGAGTTCCAACGAACTCAACCAAATCTGGAAATTGTCGATACAGAAACCAGTTATGGTCACGGTAAGCTTAGCAGGTGAGGAAGATAGAGAACTTAGAAAAAAGAAGAGGGAAATAAGGAGTAGTATCTGGGATAGGGAAATAGACTATGAAAGGAGGAATCAGAGAGAGAGGGGAAGTAACTCGTACCTGAGAGTGGGAAAGGAATTGTGTTAGAGGGAGGAAGGGGAAGGCTCACAACCTAACAGTCCATAGCACCGTAAACAAACATAACTCACTATCTTCTTCAATTCTGTCTTCACATTGTAGGTTACATGTAGATATTTAAAGATATAGAAAGACTCCTAATCATACTTCGAGAACTCCGAGTTTCTCGGTATTTCGAAAAGCCGAGACGAGACCATAGGCGATATTAAAAAGTCCAATATCTCGTCGAGATCTCGACGATTGGATCTCGGTTTCGGTCCATTTTTTTACCCACCTAACAGTTAAAAAGCCCACCTAACTCAACAGAACTCGCCATATCTCGGTGAGTTCTGTCCATAACCCCCAAAATCCTCTCTTCTTCCCAACTAGAGTACATTCACATCCGGAAGCATGAGTATAGATACTACTAGTGAGCATCAGTCGTGGCATTCATCTCAGCCTCATCATGACTATGATTATGGCCAGGAGAGCACCGGTTCTGAATATAGTGCGTATGGCCAGTTTGGCCAGTCAACACATGAGTTTGACAATCAAAGCACTGGGTCTGGTTTTAGGCACATATTCCCAGTCCCATACATGCCTCAATATGACAGTAGCAGTGGATCTCACACTTCATGGCAACCGTCTCACGCCTCATGGCAACAGTTATACCCTAGGATAGGCGACTTGGCATATGTTGATGACAACTCTTACCTGAATGCTGTGGACATAGTACTATATCTCGCAATATATCGGTATCTCGGGCCTACCGAGATATCCGAAATATCCGAAATTTGGCAAAATTTTGCCGAAATATTGCATTTTTTCTGCAATATTTCGGGAGTCCATCTCGGTGGGTATTTGGCTATATCTAGGCCTGATACTTCATGGACACCCTTATTTAAGCTAAATAAACACATTAAACCTTCATATTACAAAAAAAATGAACTCAAAGTGGTGTTTATGGTTTGCACCCTTGATTGACTGTATACGGTCAGACCCTGTTGTATAAAATAGTTAAATACATATTGTTTAAGTACTAAAAGACAAAATAAGAAATTTAAACAAAGTAATGAAACAAAAATAAAGTCAAATGTAGCCTTTAATTTAAACTCATAAAGTCATAAGTGCATAAGTTATAACTCATAAACTTCATAATAGTCAATAGTTCAATACTCAATACACAAAGTATTTCTACGAAATTTACCAAAATTTACTGAAATATACTGCTCAATACACAATATTTCTACGAAATATACCGAAATATCGCCAAAATTTGAACTTTTTTCATTTCAGAAGCCCATCTTGTCTCGGTAGTGTCGAAATTACCGAAATTTTGGCGATATATCACGAAATTTTGTACCATGGCTGTGGAGCACTATATGCAACAGTGCAGCAACATTATGTCATGGGAAGACTATGTGGCACGAGTGGGGACTGAATACGTGATTCAATCTCAGTTTATGTGATGATAGTTGTAACATTGTTAAACAATTTGATGTATCACTTTAACATTTCTAATGCTTATTAAGTTGTTTTATTATTAATTGAATGTTTTACTAGCTTTCTATTACTAAATTATGTCATTTATGAGTAGAGTAGGGTATTTTAGTACGTCGTCGCCTACCAACTTAGGGTCTGATGTAAAAGTCTTATTTGGATTTTGTTTTTGCAAAATCTGATAATGTCATTGTGTTTAAATGGCCTAAAATAGGCTAAATACCAAGTTTCAGACCCAAAATAGGTCTAAAACCCACCGAGTTGAGGCTTCGAGTCGGAAAAAAAAAAATGCACCAACTCGCCGAGATCTCGACTCGACTCGGTTTTTTGAGGGACCGAGATGGCATCGAGACCCGAGTTTTAGTACCTTGCTCCTAATAGCAACTACTAAAACAACTAAAAAGGGTGTACCCAAGGCACGAGGCTACCACCAATGCGGGGTCTGGGGAGGGTAATAATGTATGCAGCATAGTTGTCAAAGCGTCGCCTAGACGCCGCCTAGGCATCCAGGCAGATCTCTAGGGGCCTAGGTGACTGCCGCCATAGTGTAAGGCGCCTTACACTGGTTTAATTGGTATTGGACCAAGTTCTGGCACTTAGTTATGCACTTATGCCAAATATCATTTAAATGACATTTACTTAAGATATTATTCACAAATAAGCAAATACCCCCTATTTGAATCCAATAAAAATAGTTAAAAAATCAAATCCCAAAAGGATAAAAAGTAAACCCCCCCAGTTCAAGAACAAAAACTGAATTTTTTGCGATAGGTGAAATTTTCAACTTTCTAATGCTGAGTTTTTTCTCAAATCTAAAAATTTCATAAATCTTAATACAATATAACATTGCTAAAAACCCAAAGGGCGGTAAAATATTCATTTGTTTTGATATTTAAAAAAATATTTTCATTCAGAGCAATTTTGATAGCATTCGCGCACACTAAATAAGGTTTGACCAGAACATAACTCATTCAATATAAATCAGATTTAAGCAATCTTGGATTTGTTGGAAAGCTGGTTTAGTGTTCTACCTAATCCAAAAAGTCTCATGTAAAAATAAAATCATTTGATCAGTCAAACTTCTTAGATAACAAGAATATTTTTCTAAATCGAGAGCAGTTTAATTACTTATTGATAAGATCATATTTTCTAAGAACAGTATAAACCAAATGTATGTTTTGATTGTTTCAAATTTCCAATAGCTTGCTTCTTCAGTTCTGCTGTCTTCTAGTTCTATGTTGATTTTTTATGACTTTGTGTGGCTTAATATTGATTTTTTATTACTTAATGTGACTTAATGTTGATTTTTGATGACTTGATGTTGCTTAATATTGATTTTTTATGACTTGATGTGGCTTAATGTTGATTTTTGATGATACAAGGTATATATTGTAGCATACTAAATAATGTTAGAAAAGAGGGGAAATAAAAAAAAAATAACACTTGGGCGCCTAGGCAGGCGCCTTGCCGCCTAAGCGCTTAGGAACCCCTCCACCGCCTTAGGTTGTCTTGCCGCCTTGACAACTATGGTATGCAGTCGTAGCACCCCTGCTTTGCAGAGGTAAACGAAAAAACCAAATAAATAGGAAAATAAACGAAATAAATTCTACATAATCTACCCAAATAAAATAAAATAACAGACTGCTTCTATGTAATCTACAAGCCCTCTTTTGACATAAAAAAACCGAGTTGGGCCAGTGCATCTCAGCTTAGGTCTCCAAAGTGGGTCGTTCCAGTCCAACCATGCTAACGCATCAACTCTTTGCTTTTCTATTCTTTTTTAAATAAATGAGTTCAAGTAGGGATTCAAACGGAACTGAGTCTATCTTCCTAGTTACTGGATACCTATAGCCACTATTATGATTCAACTGTCGCCATGTCTAGTCAGGGATAGCCTAAAAAAATGAAAACCGATACACCTTAAACATCCAATTATAAATGTCTTTCAGATAAAAAGAAGCTTGAAAACTGCCAAAGAGGAAGGAATATAATTATGCCTATTGATACCCTAGGATCAGAAATATGCATAAAAAGAGTCAAAGCTTTGGGCTTGGGCCCCATTAGTACAGAATTATTTTTGAATCCGATAGTAGAGGCCAAGTTAATGCAACTGTGCCTATCATAATCCAAGTTAATAATAAGAATGACACAGGAACTCTAAGCAATTAACAATATGGTATTGGATACCATTTCAAGAACAAATTGCAACAGCTGATACCACGTATCAGACCATCTAAGGGACAAAAAATATATTATGCAGAAAAAAGGGAAAAGCACCAAATAAGATCCCCAATCATTGATCAATTTGCAACTCACCAGAAAGGATGCAAAATGTTCCGATGTCATGACTGCGTTAAAACCAACAACAGGAACCAGTGAGGCTAACAATGTACCTAGGACAACCTGCATCAGCAAAATTGTGTTTTATTGACAAAAAGAAGAGAATTTGTCATTTAGGATCTTAAAAGAAAGGCTTGTAAAACTTTAACTAGAATTTCCAAGAATGGATCATTTATGGCTCTTTTGAAGACATTCCTCTGTTAGATCAATATTGCTTCTTGTATTTTATTTAAACTCAATCTCTTTATAGTTTGTACTGAATCAAACCATGGAAAATACAAGCTGTGGCTGCTGCTTCACACCCCCCCCCCCCCTAAAAAATGAATATAGAAAGCAGTGTGCTTCTTGTTAAAATACATGCACCATTCATTTGCCATCATGATTCCAGTTTCCTGAATGCAGAAGACACTTACAAGAGGAGCATAGGCAATGTACAGCCTAGGAGAGTAGCGGCCAGTCACAATGCACAGAAGCACGTGCATCGGAATAAGATTAATAATGAAGGTATAACCACCCCATGAGCACACCTGAGCCATCCACCAGGAAACATAAATACAATAAAAGGGAAAAGAAGAACACTAGTCACCTCATAATGCAACACTTACCATGTAGAAGTATGATAAAGCATTTAAAGTGGCATAGAAGAGAGATCCCGTGTTCAAAGTCTGCATAATTTATTGTCATTAGCAGGCCACGGTAACCATAAAGAATAATAAAAGTTTCATGTCAAATAGAAAGCTAAGACTAAAAAAAATGATGGGGTGATTATGAACGGATCAAACCATTTCCATATTTTATAGAAACAACTGCAACTATTCCATGAGTCAACCTTCTTTTAAAACTAAAACTAAAAACACGAAGGGGATAAGGCATGAAACTCCTAGTAAAGTCCAACCTTCACATAAAGATAGAAAGTGAAGATCAAAGCAAATATAGCAACAGCTTCATTGTCGTAGCTGCCAGCCACAGATCGAGATATATAGGATGGAACCTACAAAGAAAACATATTGGAGGAGAGTTAGTTTATTTTAAGTCATATCAAAGCTGGCACACGGATAAAGATCGAACCATATATTGTAAAAAAAAAGTGCACAGAGACTGAACTACATATTAACTAAAAATGAGAAAAGACTAGTTTAAAAACAGCAAAAGGAAAAAAGAGACTCAAGCAACAGAAAATATTATTTACTTCCCAATTTGAGCAACAAGAATGTTAAACAAACCACTTGCTGTAACCAAACGATAATATGGTACTTAGATACAACCAACTTATCTTATGATGAATCCTACAACTCTCCTACGAGTCCTTAAATAAAGCTAGCCTTTCCCAAGAGAGAACACGACATGGTCATGGAACAAGGGTGAATCAATCCCCGCAAGGAAAGATGATGGAGATGCAATGGATGACTGAGTGGCATGTGCAACACATTCGAAACCTTCAATGTACATGGGGAAGCCCTAATTGAGGTACCAGAAGACAACCTAAAGAAGAATCCTCAAATTTTCCAACTGAAGAAAGTCAGATCAAATTTAATAAGTTTCATAATTTGCTTCACAGAAACATGAAATCTGAGGTTTTGAGCCTTAAGTATGCAGAATCTGAAGAAGCCCTAATCACCCATTCAATCCGATTATCTGAAGCAGTGTTTTTAATAGAAGGCACATCTATGCCTACTAAACAAAAACAGTGTCTTAACAATAATGAAGAATTGCTAAACTCATGGCTCACTTTCAGCCCAAAAGTATATTTGCTTTGTGGAGAAAAAATGCTATAAAAAGTAGTTGAAAAATCAAATAGAATGTAATATGGTCTCACAGCCTAGAATAAAAGGGGAAAGTCCCCTGCATTGGGGGCAAATGGAGTTGAGAAAAGAAGAAGGTGAGAACAACGATTTTATTATAACAGCAATACACTGTTGTTCCCATACAGTCTAAAACCTTTACCAAGAACCCGATTCAAATTTTAAAATGTGGCTTTAGAAATTACCATAGCCAAAAGAGCTGCAGCTGTTAACCCTGCACCAGTACCCTTAACTTCCTGTTAAAATGGCAATAAAAATATCAATAATTAATGCGGCCAAGTTCCATTGTCCAACAATGAATGAATGCCACTAAAAAGAAAACCTTTGTCAGAAGGTAGGTCGCCCAAGCGGCAATGGCAGAAAATATGGGAGCAGTAAACACACAGACAGTTTCTACTGACAGAGGAATGTTCAAAGAATTCAACAACCTGCAATGAGAAAGAAAATACTCGTTAAAAAAAAAATGAAAAGAGAAAATTATATTAGCAGCTCTGAAGACTGACAAATCCCAATTGAAAAATTTAGAAACATAAAAGAACAGAACACTACAAGAGAATGTTAACAGAGATAAAATAAACATGCAGATCAATATTGTAAAGAACAATAAGCACATAAATCAAAGGAAACCTACCGCCAGATGGAACCTGCGGTCAAAGTCAATCCAGGATAAACAGTTCCACCAATCACACGACCCAGAGGATACCTTAAGACAAATAAGATGAGCGATGTTTTTAGAACCATTTTGGAATTTTAACAATAAAATTAGCTGAAAAAAAAATAAGTAGATGTCCTCAAGCACAATATTAATACAAATTACCATGTCCGATCATCAAACCAATTCCAGAATTCATATATGCCCTTCTTTGTAAGATACTGAAATAAATACATGGGAGTCAGCAGCTATAAAGTCAAGAATCAAAATAAAAGCAATAGACCAATTGAATTATGCAGAATACTTCATTTCACACACAAGTGCATAACCAGATGAGCCATCCCAAAAAATTGAAGGGGAAAAGGTTCAACTTTTTGTAGTTTACAGATCTCAGACCACCCAAAACAATTATGAGCAGTTTAACTTCAAGAGCATATACCCACTGCCAGACTATGGCTGAAATCCCCATCCAGTTTATCATAAGAAGCCAATTAAAAACCAGAGAGTGGAAAAAAAAAATCTCAAATAAAAAGCCAGCCTCAACATTAAATTATTCGTTGTTGGGCTATATAGCCTCATTACTGCACTTAATATTAGATTTCTCAAAAAAAAGGCACTTGAATGACCTAACCAGAAACTCTGCTTTGTCATGACAATGTTATTTTCATAGCCTCATTGCTGCACTTAATATTAGATTTCTCAAAAAAAAAAAAAAAAAAAAAAAAAAAGGCACTTGAATGACCTAACCAGAAACTCTGTTAATTTTTCATGACAATGTTATTTTCATATAGTAATTTAACACTTTCATCAATCAATTCAGAAAACCTAAAAAACAACCACTATACTCAACCAGGAAGGAAAACTAATAATGCAGGCCCAGATTAAATTTGGGCCAGAATTCAATACAGGTTAGGGGTGGGCCCTAATTTTTGGGTTATTGATGTAATGGAGTCACTTTTATAAGCCCATATTTAGGATTTTAATTCTGAATAAAGAATCAGTATTTTAATTACTAGGTAGTATTAGTAGTGGAGCACATTAGCTATTACTTAGGAAGTTATTTTGTTTTACAAGTATATTAGATAGAGATCTATCAGTTGTGGGGTCCATCCTAGTCGTGGGATCTCTTTAGAAAAGCTTTTAAGTTGTTTAAGTTATCTAGGGAACTTTATTACAAGTTTAGGAAGTTTAAATTGAATAGAATTCTAGTTGCTATTTTTACTATTTTTATTTAAAGCTTGTAAACCTCTCCCCCAATCAATTGATTGAATGAATAGAATACAGTTTTGAAAAGGTGGTGCCTGAGAGCTCCCCATCCCCCTCCTCTCCTCTCTTATCTGTCTCTCTTAACCCCCACAGTTCTGTTTCTTTTCTACTTTTCTCTCACCTGTGTTCTCTCTCTTCTATCACACCTACAACACTATTGCTAGCAGGCTTGTCCTTCTCTTTTTCCTTCTATTCCCCCCCCCCCCATTGCTCCCTCCATATCCCTCTTCTAATCTCCCTGAGATATTCTGTTATCTAACTGTTGGACTGCTACGAGTACTAGAACAAAGGTTCTCTGCTAACTGCTGAGAACCTTTGCCACTATTGCGACTGCTTCTGGTTTGTTTCTGAACATATTATTCTACCATTCTCTTTCAGCAATAATACTTCCTGATTCAGATCTGAGATTTAAGTTCATTCTACATTCTGTTATCATAATCAGATCTGTCTTTTCTGCTATGACTCGTAATTCTTCTTATTCTAGTTGCTTGCTATTCTGATTTCCTTCAATTGTTGCAAATCTGGATCCTGGTTTTATCTTCTGGTGTACTCCATCGAATCCTGCTATTCACTGTCGGCGTCTATTTACTGTTTCTGTTATTAAGCTCTGAGACTTATATAACATAGTTATCAAGGCGTTGCCTAGGCGTCCAGGCTCCTTGGTAGCCTTGGGCGCATTGACCCTGACTTGCGAATTAAGGTATAATGACTGTATCAACTAAATTAGAATGTGTCAAGAAAAGACAATTTACTTCTGTTTTTGAGATTGAAATGAAGTTTCTCAGTCTTCCCAAGGGAATCACTACAGATATGAACCAAAGTCCAGCTTTTTTCACTGGTTTGTTGCATTTTGCTACCTATTGTTGGAGCATACCAAGCTTTATTGCTACTGTTTATATATGATTATATTCCTGCAAATTCTGGGTTGTTCTATCTTCCTTCCCATCCATTTTCAGGTTTTTTTTTTTTTTTTTTTTTGACAATTTTCAGGTTAGTTTAAATAATGAATAATCCATGTTTTTATCATCATGATATAGGAATCAAGAACCAGCTGTTTGTTTGAGATTCCTTAGTTCAGCTCTTGATTGATTCTCTAATTTAAACAACCAGTGACCATCATTTAATAGTTCAGGTCACTCTCTCGTGAGATTTAGACCTAACTTCTTGTTCTTGTTACAGTTCTGGTTGTGTTATTCATTTCAAAACCTGTCAGCTTCTTGAAATTGTCCAAGAGAAATGTTGGTTGCTAAAACTTTTTGATCTTTTCATCCAATGGGTTAAAAAACTCATGGGAGTCTCTAAAACTGTAATTGTTATAGGCTTGGACTTGTTTTTCTTATCCTCGTAGAAGTACAAATTAAAGTGTCCATATATACTCCTCCAGAAGATGATTATAAATGAAATTTATGGTTCTTGAATACAGAAACAGTTCGGTTCCTGAGGCTATCTCTTTTGCTAATTGCTCATGTATTTCTGCTATTTTGATGTGTTGCACACTGTCTTCTCCATAGGCACTATGTAGTAAGTGCACAAAAACATGCCTTTGTTGCTCTTCTTGCTGGTTTCAATTTTGGCAAGCAAAGAGTTTCTACTACTATGACTAAATTTTAAGTTTCGGAGATCGGTGTGAAAACAAGTTTAAAGATCCACATGATTAGCCTGGCCATAGGGGCTAAGTACCAGACAAATTTTTATTCGTTTGGGTTGAAATTTGGTGGAGTAATGCCTCTCTAATTCTGCCAAAGGATTATTAGCAATAATTTGTTGGAAGTTACTACCTACCTAACATGCTCCATTTTCTAATACTATGACTTAGTTTTAAAATTCAGAGATATTCACTTCCAAGGTGTGAAAACAAGTTTCAAGATCCACATGTTTAGCCTGGCCATAGGAGCTAAGTACCAGACAAATTTTCATTCGTTTGGGCTGAAATTTGGTGGAGTAGTGCCTCTCTAATTCTGCCTTTATACCCTAAAGTTTTGCAAGTTATGACTCTATAATTTACTCCCCCACCCCCTCCCAAAAAAAGGATTATCAGCAATAATTTGTTGGAAGTTACTAGCCTACCTAACATGATCCACTTTTTAGTGAATAATTGCTTATTTCACCTGTATGGTGATCTCATTTCACCATAAATCTTTCGAGAATTTTGGAGGGCCCCTTAGATAATTTTAGAAGTAGCTTGAATGGTTTCTGGTCAGTTCTAACCAGGTTGCCTTTGTGCTATATAGAAACATATTGACATGGCTCTTAAATATTGTTCTATGGCTTTACAAAACTGTACCAATGACTTTTGAAACAAGTTTTGAATTTCCAACTACTTGAAGGCTCCTCATTCCAAATGTAACTTAGATCCTACAAATATAATGTAACTTACTATCACTCTTAATTTTGCAATCAACGGTACCCAGTAAATTTGAGTAAAAATTCCGATACCATGCCTTAAAGGTAGCACAGATCATACCTAGAAGGCAAGACTGCAGTATCTTATAGCATAACAAAAATGGGAACTCCAGAAGAAGGCGTATCAGGGCAGGGGCCAGTACTGGTACTTGCACCAAGTACCATTTCCTGGAAATTATTACTTCCACTATATACATGAAATCTATGAAATTACAAGGTTAAAAAAAATGTATGCTCCTAAGACATGGATTTCTTGTCACTACCTCCATAAAGAAACAGACTTCAGCATGTAGCTTCTAACGAATAGAATTTTGAAATTTGACAAATCCAAGAAAAGTTTTCGAACAAGATTATCATACTGATAACATGTTTGGATAAATTTATACCGTAATAAGCAATCTCTGATTACGAAAGTCAACATACATTATAGATTCATGAAGAGTTCATTTTATCGACAAAATAAAATGCATACCTGAGTAACTCTGTAATTGAAGTAAGGATCAAACTCATGTATAACACTTTCGTACTTGATAACCTGTAAATCAATCAGGCAAGTAATGAGTCTGCAAAATGCGACAAGATCCACACTAATTCACGAGATAAGTACCAAAAAGCGAAGTTGTATTGCTAGAAGGATTTAACGATCGGATCTAAGAAATTAATGAAGCATAGGAGACAACAAAGAAGGAGGTCTTACAGAGAAAAGGCGGATCGAGAAGGCGAGAACTCCAATCAGGAGGAGGATAAAGAAGCAGAAAACATTCCCGAAGGCGTGCCTGAGACTCGCACTTTTGCCATTCTCCGGTACCTCCATTAATGGTGAGAACGGAGCAAAGTGGTTCAAGAAGACACTGATGACGAACCCAGGTAAGGGGTTTTGTAAGGTCCCAACAAGACGAGAGACGACTGACTTTGTAGTTCGTAACTTCGTATTCGTAGTAAGAACGTTCGGCCAGGGAATTAAGAATCGGATCGGTAAATCAGCCGATTTAGAATAGAATCGGCCGTGATCAATCCAACCGATCTAATACGGCCGATTCACGCCCAAAAACACTAGAATTTCCTTGTTTTTGGATTTGATGACCGATTCTAGGGTTCTTGGGGGCAGATTCTAAGGTTCTTGGGATCGATTCCAGCCAATTCCAATCCGATTCGGATGAGAATTGGCACTGACTGATCCATCATTGATTTCGCATTTTAAAACAATAGGTCGGATCAGGCCGATAGACCTAAAAAAAATGTCACTTTTTGGTATCGAACAGGGTATTGGCCTAAAATTTTAAAAAGAAATAAAAAGAGCAAATGGGTGGAGGGATTCCCAATCATAATTGTCGTTGAATCAAACTCCTAGGGGTATGAACAACTTCAGACAATAGAGAGGCCGACATATTTGACCGTTAATTTTTTAGATTTGGATCCTCTGTGGTTTGGAATTGAGCGGCCATCGTGTTACGCTCAACTCATAGGCTGTCACGTGGAATTAATGCTGATACAATGGTTGGTAAATGGTGGTCTAGCATTTTTTTTATTTTTAGCGACAATTTTGAATTTTGAATTATCGCCATTTACCAACCATTGGATCGGTATTAATTCCATGTGGCGGCCTATGAGTTGAGCACAGCATGATGGTCGCTAGACTCCGATCCAAGCCGTAGAGGATCCAAATCCTAATCTTCTTCGCCTCAAGTGAAGGAAAACTTTTTACAAATCAAAATGGGAGAAAAAAAAAACAAAACTGAATTTTTTTCTGGTGAAATATTGCACTAAATACGATTAAAATTACAATAAATGTGTAGAAAGATTATCTATTTTATAGCCTGTAATGGCGTAGAAGCAACAACGGGGCTTTGTCGGTGACAATATCAGGAGGGAAGACGAGAGGGGTTCTTTCAGAAGTAGAGTAAGTGGCATTGTAATGGACACTACAGAATATACCATTTGGGACAATAGATTTGGTGGTGGTGGGGGGTGGTAGTGGTGGGTGTTAGCATTAATATTGTGTAAATATTTTGATTACATGTATTGAGATTCCCAATTTAGATATTGCCATATTAGATGGTGTGGGTGCAAATGCAGACCCATAGACAGACTGCAGTGGTCTCGAGTCTCAACTCTCTCCCTCTTGGATGATGAGGTGGCAAAAAGGGTAATGGATAGATGTTCATCCTATTCACCTAAATGAGGGTCTAGGACCCAAAAATGTATCTCTCTGTTGGGTGAAAGAATGACTCGCATAGATAAGGCTTTCTGATCAATCTACAGGTTAGGTACATGCCAGGCTATAGACGTAGGAAGCTGTGAGGAGGATTGCCTATGAGATAGACCGCTCTGATGTCGCAAGAGGACCTATCAAACCGAAAAAGGGAGTAGCCACCTAGGTAAAGGGCCTATGACCTAAAAAATAGGCACCCAACCTACCTGACCCAAATTCAAAATGATTGTTCATCTTCGCCTTTGCAGATTCGATCAATCTTGGAGGATTTTACCTTCTTGTTTTCATATTTTGTAAGTTATATTTTCAACTTTGTTCCATGGGAGACTAACAGCATGGCTGACTCCCTGGCTCGGAGGGCACTGTCAGTGACTTGTACGACGGTTTGGCTCAATTCCATTCCATGGATCCAAGAGTTGTGTTCTTTTCCTTCCATGCACGTTTCACGTTGATTTTAATAAAGAATTTTATTACCAAAAAAATGTGTTGAGTGTTGATCTTACTAATTAATGTCCCATTGTCATTGACAATTAAGAAAGTGTATGTGTACATTCAAATTGTCAGTCTGAAAAGATTTAAAAGGATTTTGCACGAAATGTTTATATTTATTAGTGTAAAAATAGAATCTATTTCTCTCATTACAAAACTAATGTTGTGGTTTGTTTTATTGAAAAGGAAATTTTGTATTTTTGTCCCCATCTCTTGTTCAAGGGTATGACAAGTCCAAGGGGTATTCTGGATACGAACATTAGGAGGCTAGCATCTCGCTTAGATTGGACTTTAGGGCTAGTGATATCCATCCTAGAGATATATAAAGATCTAAAGATCATATTGGCAAGGGGATAATTTAGAAGCTTGAAATACCAGGTTGTGGTATGTATTCCATAAATAAAGATCTTTGAAATTTCAAGCGGCATCATTGTATGATCATCTACAATTTTCTCAACAAGGTTAGATTCAAATCTCCTAAAGGGTTTGTCATTTTATTAAGATTTTTATAAAATAAAAGATAAATAAACATATGATTTGTAGCAAATATATACGTGATTGGAGGTTCTTCTAGGGCATTATCTCAAACAGGATGAACACCACTTTGTATTGCATATTTTGCCTCATATTTCAGGAATCTTTATTTGTTAAAATTATTTAGGCAGTCGGCAAAATCAGATTGACTTCAAACTCCAAAAAAAAAAAAAAAAAAAAAAAAACCCTCGGCACAAAAGTGGGGTAGGGACATAGAGTGAGATCTACTTTTCAATAAACTGGGTTTTGACTAGGGTGAATCACCCGAGTCGAGTCAAAATTTTGAAAAACCTTGTCAAGAGTCGTGTAGGTCAGGGTAAAAAATGACAAGTCTAGGTCATAAACCCTCAGAGTCACGATTGTAGTTGTTTTTTTAAAATCCATAAAATCAGTTGACTTAGAAACTGAGTTGAGTAAAATAATAATGTATTTTAAAACAATAACCCTCAACTCCTCGACTCCTTGGGCTCTTCTCTTTTTCAATGGTATAAACTCAAAAAAATACATTGATACGTGAGTCCTTGATTTTTTATTTATTTTTGCATATTTTTTGCATATTTTTTTTTAATTAATTTATACATATTTAATACATTAAAATTTTAAAAAACATGAGTCACCTTGACCGGGTTTGACAAATCGGAATCACCAAGTTTTACTGAAAGACAAACCTGATTTTCCAACTACGAATCAGAAATCCAGGCAACGCTTCCCCATCCATAATGTTTGATCAATACAGTCCCTGGATTTAGGGCCATTTATATCTTTCAAAAACAAAAACCCGAAAAAAAATAAATAAATACGCAGTAATTTTTTCTATTTTCATGAGAAGATAACAATAATGGTACACAGAGAGAATTACTAAGTACCAACAACGTTCATCCACCATAAAAGAACTAATAATTAAGTATCAACTCTAGTACATCAATCAACATAGAAAAAACAAATTCGACTGTACTGTGGTGTCTTGTAGTCCAAACCTGAGATTTCAACTTCCACAACCCAGAAAATAATAAAGTAATTACTAAGGTCATAAAAATCATAAAATAACAATGTAGGTGTTATGGTGCAACAACTCATGCCATTGACATAACTGAAGTAATGACAAGAGTCAAAACAAAGGGAATCAATGAAACAGTACTGGTGATGGAGATTCCTGAGTTTTGATTTGGTGATGGTGAAGGAGAGTCAGTATTCATGTAAGTTTGAGGTGGATTAGCAATAGATGATGAAGAAGGAGGAGGAGATTGTGGGATTGGATGTAAACCCAGTACGTTAACCACCATTCTCTGTCCATTGTTGCAGTGATCTGGTGTTCCACTAATGAAGTAGAAAGGTCCAGGGTTATCTAACTTTATTACAGTCTTTCCATCATTGAATGCAGAGATGGGTTTTGTTGTATTGCAGTGATAGTAACCAAATTTATCCACCACAAGAACTGAGTCCTCTTTGTTATACTCGAAATCTGCAGAAAGAAACAACAGAAATTCATATATAAATTAAAAACAGATTTTTGAAGCCAAAACAGAAGAAGAAAATGGGAATTTGGAGAGAATTGAAATAATTACGTACTGAGGGAATCTCCAACTAGAAATCTGTTATGGGCAGCCCACTGATTGTAAATCTGGGTATTGTTGGCATCAGGTTCTCGCCAACCCACACTATCACCAACTTTGAATTCACTTGAAGCATTAGCGATTGCAATGAGGAATGTGTAGAAGAAGGCACCCAAGAGAGAGGCCATATTGTTGTTGTTGCTCTTCATGAGGAATTACTTTTTCTCTATCTCGTGAGACGTGATTGATTAAGGCTCTATTCTCTGACGTTGTGAGATGGGTTCAATTCTTCAGTTCTTCTTCTAGGAGATGTTTGAGAGGATGGATATGAAAATAAATAGTTTTTAAAACGAGGTGAGAATTGGCGGTTACGATCGAGTAGTTAAATAAACAGTTACATGTTGAGGTCGAGGAAGGTGGATGGTCGTGGGTTTGTGGACGTTGGAGATTTTGAATGAATAGCCGTTGTGGGATTTCAAAATGAGAAGTAGCCGAATACCATGGTACGTTGGTAACATTCGTATAAGACCATAGACCTTCACATAGCTTGGGCCGGATAGGGCTAGGATTGAGATTTCCAGGTCCAGGTATGGTTGGGCTGGGCTGGGTTGAACCCGACCTTACTAACCCTGATATGAAAAAAAATAGAGGTTACCAGAGTCAATCAGGGTTGGGTTGGGCTGCGTTGAGCCCGGTAGGTCCAGGTTTGGGACTTGGGCTGGGCTGGGCCTGGGTTTGGGTTGGGCTACGGTTTTAAAAACTTGACCCGGTTGCACCTCTTAAAACTAGGGCTGTAAACGGATCGGATTCGACTTAGATAGTGTTATATCCGCATCCGCATCTGATTAGCTATCGGACGGATTCGGATAGTGCTAAAAGGATACGGACACGGATACGGATCAGATATTTTATCCATTTACATGTAAACATAGCTTTTCGGATAGCTATAGCCTATCCGTAACCGCATTCGTTTAGCTTTCAGATGGATTCGAATAGTGCTAAACGGATACGGACATAGATACGGAAACAGATTTCGGCTATTCATTTACACCCCTACTAATAACACACTTATTCTTTCAATGAAACTACAATCCTGTCATTTCATATGCATATTAAAAAAAACGTGCAGAAACAATCAAAAAAGGTTTTCAACTATTCAATTCACCACTTTGGTTATAATAAGGTACACCCTTCTTTTTCACCCCCTGTTTTGATAGAGGTTGGATCAGGTTTTCGTACGAGAATGGTTCTCATACGAGAACCTGATCCATGCTCATTTTGATAATGGATGCATCTTGTTGTCACTAAGGTAGTGAGGTGAGAAGTCGTAACCTTGCCCATTGTCTTGTATACAAAAGTTATTTAGGCAAAAGTAAAATTGTATTTTCAAAATAATTTAAAAGTGACTTATCATTATGTTATTTTAAGAGATCGTCATTATCCATATGAAATAACAAGATTTGATCATCAATGGGAAAAAGATATGTTATAAAAGGGCAATAAAATAACACTATAACTTTTCGACTAATTTGGTTACAAGATGATTTTGATGATTTTTCTTTCTTGTTTTTTTTTTTTAAATGAAAAACAAGAGTTTCCCTTTCAAAATCCCCATGTATTTAATCCTCTAATAAAAAAATTAAGGGTAAATTACGCGTCACCCCCTGATTTTCAAATGAAAATCAAATCATCCCTTGGTTTTTGAAAATACTCAAATCACCCCTATATTAGACCCCAATATGACAAATTAATCCCTACCGTTAGTTTTATGCTGTTAAATGATGTCAACCAATTAAATAAATTTAAATCTCTAAACTACTCTTGACATCCAAACATAGATTTTGAAGGGTAGTATTGTAAATTTAATTCTAATGTTTTAATACAAGGGTAAAATAATCCTTTCACACCAATAACTAACAACAAATTAACACCGTTACTGTAGAGGGGGACAGATGAGTATTTTAAAAAACCAGAGGTGATTTGAGTTTTGTTTGAAAATCAGGGGGTGACGTGTAATTTACCCAAAAATTAATTAAGAACCCCATAGGAGGTTGCACGTTTGCCACCGCATGGTACACCAAGGACACACTTCAAGATCACAGAAATGGACCATGGCGTCCATGGCACAGTTATAAATTTGTAGCTCTCCCTCCAATATACACACAGGGTATATATTGTCCTTGTGGAACTAAAAACTATTACTTTGGTAATCCAAAAAAAATGTAATTCTCAAAATTTCTCAACTTAAGAATAAAAAAAAGAAAGGGAAAAAAGAATTCTGTGGGGAAAGCATGGCCCTACATCTAAACATCGAGGGGGCAAAATGACCGTCTCGCCCCCATGAAAGGCAAGAATGTCTGCTCTATTGATGCTTCTACACACATTCTTATTGATTCTTTCCCCAAATAATGATGGAAAATAAGAATCCTCATACCTATACTTGGAAGCGTGGTGGGTTGATTGCACAAACGATGCCTATTTGACGTTTTAAAACTTTTTCTATGGTTTTGTTTGGTTGCAAAGGGAATTAAAGGAAAGGGAAGAGAAATTTTCATACCTAAAGAAGAAATTTTTGTAATCATTACACCATGTGAGTATATCACTAACTCTAAATCATTCTATATTTGGTTATTAAATTCCACTTTAATTTGCATCCAATTCCCTTTAGTTTAAAATGTAAAATAAAAATTACATGTAAAATGTATCATTACTAGATATGGTATAAAATTTAAGCAGTTTATACAATCACATGGTGTAATGATTACAAAACTTTCTTTTTTAGGTTTGAAAATTTTCATTCCCTAACCTTTAATATCCCTTTCAACTAAACATAGCCTATGTGATTTGTCCAAATCTAAACCACCATCGTAATATAGTATTGGAAGAAAATTTAAAAGCAGCCAGACTGTTTCCAAGGTTGGAGTTACTTCTTAGGATCGGTTCTGATACAGCTGGTGCATGTAGGCAGATCTGATTTAGAAAATTGCTTATGAACCATGACTCTATGCTGTACCAAGTCAAAATGAAATCATTTCATTACTTGCAGCCTACCTAGTTGCAGTAGATAAAGAGTTCTAAATTTCAGGTTTTAGTAAATAGCTCTAACCTGACACAACATACCTGTTTCTCATGTTGGATAGGGTTAGACACTTCCACTGGATCGTTCATGTCAGCTACTTAATCCTAGGTTTGAACCTCTGCTGGCCCTCTCCCTGAGCCAACAAGCTCTAGTTGCATTGCTCTTAAGATGTTATAATTTATCCCTGTTATATTTGAAGATGGTCTAGAGCAGAAAATAGAAAGAGAAAAAAAATTAACATTCTGACTCTTAACATTACAGCCTTTCTACTCAATGAAGTAACTGCTCTTAAAAACAGACCCATCCACTTTATTCTTTTCAAAATGGGAAGCAGCAATCACATAACAATCATGGATGCTAAAGGGTCTGTTTCACTAAGCTGTGATCTGCTGCTAGATTCAAGACATTTCATAGATATCGACTCCTAACAGATTACAAAAAATAAAATAAAATAAAATGTCTGTTTCAAATACCACAAAGCAGGTATGGAACTCAAACCACTTTGGCATCATTGATATTTTCATTGTTTCTGGGGCAAGGCCCGAATCTTCAAGTTAAGATGCCTCAGAGGTTCCTTAGCCATCATCAAGGTACACCTGAAAGTCGTATTGTTGACCCTTTTCTGTCTTTTTAGCTTTATCAAGAGTTTGCACCAACAGAGCCTCTGAGGGAAACCTGAAAGAGATACTTGTACTGAATCAAGATCTCAATAATAAAACAACAGACGCCACTGAACCTGGAGAAATGGAAAAAAATTAATTCTGATTTGAGCAAACTACTAAAGCAGTCTAAAATTTAGAGCAACCAGCTTGAAAGGAACATTATTTTGGAGAAAGGGAAGGACCTGACACTAATTTTATTATAATTTCTCTGCTCGTCTAACTTGTTCACTTATTATTTGAGCACCAAGTATCCTTCCAGGAATGACAATAAAATGGAGAGAGGCAATTAATTCTTAAAGACTTCCATGACGTGAAACATTAACATTAAAAGAAAATTTTGAAAATTATTTCTTGCTTATTGTTCGTGACTATGCATGGTTTTGCCAAGCAGGGAACAAGCAAATTTCAGCCAGAGAATGACCTAGTAAAATATTGAAGGTTATTTACCCCAGAAAATTATTATATAATGAATCCACAAGAGCATGAAATCAAAAGATAAGTTAGCAAAAATGCTAAACAATGAGCTTGCAAAAAGAAACATGACAAACTCCCCACCCCCCCCCCCCCCTCTCTCTCTCTCTCTCTCTCTCTCTCTCTCATGCGTAGAAATAGACAAATACTTAATTGACAATGAGAGTTAAGAGCCCCATAGAAAGCATGGTACACACCAAGTAAAGAACTGCAAAACTTGAAAGAGTGGTAAGTGGTGGAACACAAAAGAGCTGAAAAAGAACCTGGAAAAGACAAAGGGAGCTGACAATAACCCAGGAAAAAAACAAAGGGGAAAAAAAGAAATGTAAGAAAGAAAAAACTTCAGCCAGTTGCTCTTAACAAACCACCTTCATATCATCCACTAATTTTAAATTGCATCTCAGCCAAGAGATTGGCTGATGATGATTTCTCCATTTCTGTGTATTACTAGGCTTCTACCTTTTCAGTCTGATATTCAAAAAGTCATTGATATTCATTGTTCTTGAAGGGCATTATCTCTAGTACCTCATATGTGGCTTAGATATATAATTGAATGAAACTGACTCCAATCTAACATTTGTTGAACCACTCAATGCAAGGAATTTCTACGTGTAACTAAAAAATAGACTAATGAAAGACCAACTAAATGGCCCTTACATTGTTGCCTCATCCCATGCATGTGTGTGTCATGTGTGTGTGAAAGTATTTGAGAGAGGAAGCAAGAGAAAGAAAGAGAGTTAAGGTCCTAAAATAATATATATTTTCTCACATAAACAGAAAAATGATAACACATTTTATTTTCATCAAAGTACTTTAACTCTTTTTTTTTTGGTCAAGAAAAAATTTACTGAATAGGATAACCATGTGTACAGTCTAAAGCTTCAGACGTACAAAGTCTTGAAAGCCAAGGAATGGAATATGGCCATTCTGTGCTACACATCAAAGTACTTACTGAGTCCACTTAACTGTAGAACGCATTTGCTTGTACTTTTTCCTTCCACTTATGTGCCCTTTATTTGGGCTTGGGGATGATCCTATAAATGTGGTGTTAAATATCTACTATATGTGTAACGACCATAAACCTGGACAGGGTAAAAGGTCCTGCACTCATGCGCCAATCAAAGATCGCCATTACTATGTATAAATTTCACAACCCACATACAACACATACATACATACATACATACATAGATGAAGACTTTTAAATAAGAGTTGTGAATAAGATTGAAAAAAAACCAAAGTGGATGTGACCCCTGCTTTCTCCAGCCTCCAAGACCGGCCCCTCCGGCCAGGTCTCTTCAACCTCTTCTCCTGCTCCTCCCCTTCCCACTCTCCGCAGCCATCCCATGCCCCTTCTACCTCTCCTCCTCGTCCTGCTTGGAAGTCCCTCTTCGGTCCAGCACCCCCTTCATCTTCTGATGGTCTCCATCTGCACTGTCTCCCCTTCCTTTGTCGATGGTTTTAAGGTTGCACTTTGCCCTTCAGGTCTCCTTGATGATGAAGCCGCCTTGTGGGAAAATGCTCTCGTTGGACACATCATTGGTAACCGCCCGCCATTCAACATTGTTAAGCTCTCTCTTTCCAAACAATGGAAACCTCTAGGGTCTTTCAAGACTTACCTGTTGGGGAATAGTTTGTCCATCTTCAAGTTCTCTGACTCCAACGATAAGAATCATGCCCTGGAAGGAGGGCTGTGGTTGGTGGGTTGAAAACTATTTTTTTTGCGGCAATGGACTCGCCATATCAAGCTCCAGCGTGTTGACCTCTCCTCTATCTCACTCTGGGTCTCCTTTCATGGGCTGCCCATCCATTACTGGTGCTCAGAAGGCTTAAGTTTGATCAGTTCTGTCCTTGGTACCCCCCTGCACTCAGATGCCAGAACCAGTAGGAAGGATAGGCTCGCATTCGCCCGTATTTGCGTTGAAGTTTCTGCAAATGAAGCTCTCCCTTCAACCATCACCGTTGATGAAGAGGATGGGCACTCTTTTGTGAAAAATGTAGCTTACAATTGGTCATCTCCCCACTGTCTGATATGCAAAACCTTCGGCCACGCCTCCTCTCTCTGCCAACCAAAGACCACTGATGCTAGGGGTGAAGTCACCACTGAAGGTACCTCCAAGTGGAAGTCTCTCTCGCTCAGCCATCATATATCAAAGTTCCTAACCCTACCCCGGAGAACATGGTTCAAAATTTCGCGATATATTGCCGAAATTTCGGTAAATTTCTACACTACCAAGATGAGATGGGCTTCCGACATGAAAAAAGTTTAAATTTCGTAGAAATTTCGGTATATTTCGTAGAAATACTTGTGTATTGAATAATATATTTCGGTATAATTCGGTAAATTTTGTAGAAATACTTTGTGTATTGAGTATTGAACTATTGACTATTATGGAGTTTATGACTTATGACTTATAAACTTATGCATTTATGATTTTATGAGTTTAAACTAAAGGCTTAATTTGACTATATTTTTGTTTCATTACTTTGTTTAAATTTCTTATTATGTCTTTTAGTACTTAAACCGTATATTATTTATACATCAGGGTTCGACTGTTTACTGTCAATCAAGGGTGCAAACCCAAAACACCACTTTGAGTTCATTTTTTTTTGCAATATGAAGGTTTAAATGTGTTTATTTAGCTTAAATAAGGGTGTACATGAAGTATCAGGCCTTAATATAGCCAAAAACCCACCGAGATGGAGTGCCAAAATATGGCAAAAAAAAAAAATATTTCGGCGAAATTTCAGTATATTTCGGATATTTCAGAAATCTAGACCAGCCCGAAATGGCGAGACGAGACGAGATTTCGAACTATGCAGGAGAATAGGCTACTTTCCAGAGGGAGAGCTCACTCCCTTGTGATCCCTGAAGAAACCAATGCTGAGACTATCATCCCTGTTTCTAGCGGTGATTTGTCGACCCAACCAAGCACTGCCAAAGACCAAAGAATTATTCTGGCACACAGATTACCCTCCCGTGGAAGATCCAAAACCAGCCCCTGCCAGAAACACCATCATCCGAGAGAAACTCCGACTTCGCCTATCAATTTGTCTGCTAGGAAAAACCTAAACTCTACTTTGCCCCTTGGTCGAAACCGTTTAGCAGCCTTGGCCTCAAGCTCTGTCAGTGATGTTGACCTCTCCGCTTCTCTCAATTCTCCATCTGATCGAATGGCTTTGACCAATCGCAACCTGTCAAAGATCCTTGCAGTCGATCTTGAAAAGGAGACCTCTGCGATGAGATCGCCTTCTCTGGCGAATGATCTTCCCCTGTCCCAACAGTCTGGGGACCCTCTCCCTCTCCTTGACGTCTCTCTTCCCAGCAACCACCCCCTGTCGTTTTCTCCCAGGCCTGACCCTTTGAACTTGGGGATTACCCCCTTCCTCAAAGGGCAAATCAAATCCTTTTTAGTCCCTCGATCCCCTATTGCTCCCCCTAGGGTGGACCCTCTTGTAGTCCCTACTCCTTTGTCCATTCCTTCTCAGGCCCAGCCCACCACCCGCTTCTCTTTGGCTGATCCTGCTGGTCTTAATGGGTCAGCTCCTTCTAACCATTCGACCCATTGTTCTAACCCATTCGTCCCGGCTCACCCACGTTTGGGCCTAAACTCCAACATTGGGTTGCCCCCCCTCTGTGCCCCAATCCATGGCCCCCTCCCCCCCCCTTCCCTTCGAGTTTTTCGCCACCTTAACCTGGCTCCCCTCCTTTTCCTAAGAATCATCCCTACATTGCCTATTCCTTGCCTTGCGCAGAGAGGATTTTTCCCCTAAGCTCGGATATTAGAGGTCATGCCGTCTGTCGTGACCAATGGATCCTGGATAATTTGCTTCACAATGGATGGATTTGGTTGCTTTTAGTTCAGGCGTCTCCCCTTTCTATAGTGCGCTATTTTGTTGGGGATCTTCCCCCCTTTTTTTTGTAACTCCTTCCCCTGATTAGGCAGGGGTTTGTTATTGCCTCGTGCTTGTATTTCCCTCTCCCACCCCCCCTCACTTTCTTCCCTTTGGTTAATGAATTTTCTATTCACCCAAAAAAAAAATTAAATAAGAGTTGTGAAGTATATTGCAAACAAAACACTATAAACACTGGTGTCTTAACATGTATACAAAACTCTGTAAATTTAAAACATATTAAAAAAAAATGTTCTTTGTCTTTCTCACATCATAACTCCTTCTGCTCACAAATACTCCTATCAAATATTGTTTCTTAGGTTGGTGCACCTTGTACACTCACAAGGCAAGGAGTTGGGGGCTATACACACCTCTTCTCTGAACTTATCATCTGAAAAAGAAGTATTCAACAGGGATGAGCTAACAGCTCAGTGAGGAATCATTTTACAATACACATTGGTAATCATATACCTGAATATCAATATAGAAACATCTAATACTCGTATCAATGAATCAGGAAACAAGCAAATATCTTCATGATGAGGCGTTTAAAAATATAAGTCTAGTTAACTACTGAACTGCCATAACACATATCATGGTAATAAGGACATGCCACGATCAGGAGCTGTCTTCCATGCTTTTAAACAAAACTAGTCATGCCGATTCATATTACCATCATATGCTGGGTTCACATCTCTTATTGTGCTGCTTCGCATTGCCGTCACACATCCCCAGTCATACCGCTACGTATCGCCGCCTTACACTGGGTTTGTGCCGCTCCGCATCGCCGTCACACACCCCAGTCATACCGATACGTATTGTCGTTAGATTCACATCTCTTATTGTGCCGCTTCGCATCGCCGTCGCACACTCCCAAACATACCGCTGCGTATCGCCGTCATATGTTGGGTTCCCTATTAGTACTTTCTCTTTCTTATTCATAAACATATCCTCAAACTATCATTCTCATTCATCTCTTTACTTGTACTTTCTTTCACATGCCTTTTCCGTCATTAACATCATCATCATCACATACTTTATATCACACACAAAGCATTATTCACAGGGTCATGTTCTCATAATTCTACTATTACCAGTCTCATACACATATTCTCATAACTCATGCTTCTTTTCACATAACTCATTCTGATGTTCAGATAAGCATATTTCACATTCTCACATTTACATCTCTTGTATATATAAACACATTACTCTTTCACATGTTCTCATCTCTCAAATACAGACATCTCAAATACAAACAACAGACCTCATTTAACAGCTTATATACCATAATCCCACATTCATATACCATGCAAACAAGTCAGACATTTATTAATTCATAGCATTCTGATTCCCTACATAACTCATCACAACTGTCAAAACCAAACTCATACATTTCAGCATACATCATAAATAAACACTAATAAGATTTCCTTACATATTTATATTTATGCCAATACCTCAATACAAATAAAACTAAACATTACATGTATTGCTTCCCTCACATAACCAAACACATACCAATTAAATAACAATACAATATAGTATATGAATCCCTCACATCAACCATATATCATGCTAACCAATAAAACAAATACATACAGCCATAATATGGCTGTATCCCATATACATATGAATCCCTCACCTTACACTTCAAGCATATACGTTAATCAATAATATATATATTCATTCAAGTGTACAATCAGCCATACATTTATTCAACATTACTAGTATTGTTCCCTCACATTATCAACGTAAAGCTATTGAATCATATGAAACAGAAACATAAAAAAAAAAGAATCTGATAATGTTTCATCATAAATATAAACAACACATTCATACAAAAATAGTACATTACAGTACATGATCCCTCACCTTTGTTTCCTTTTGATTTGATCACCTCTACGCTCAGTAGATAATTCAGTACGTGCAAGCACCACTACAATCGTACAAAGCTCATTCAATACTGAAATACATGTATGAACTAAACCAGCTGATGTAGTCCTAGGTAGGAGTAATCCCACTAGGAACCAGGGTAATAGGATCAATGGCAAAAGGAACTAAGGGGGCTGCTGGTTCAGCAGTTACAATAAGACAGCAGTGTAGTTTTAGGTCAAAATTCTAAGGTTAGGGTAAGGTAATGGGAAAGTAGTTTATAGGATTAAACTAGGCAGGTCTTAGAGGTCTTAATGAACTAGGTTTGGTTAGATTTGAATAATTTTTCAAATTTCAGAAATTTTAGGTTTAGGGTTTCAGGTTTTAGGTTTTAGGAAAAGAGATCAATTTAGGGTTGGGAGGGGGAATTCTGGACAGGGATTCTGGCCGAGTGATAAGGGCACTATGGGGAAGGTTTGAGTGTAATAGGGTTACATTCTGTAGGCTGGTTAGGTCTGGGCAGGTCTTAGGGTTTTGGGTTTCAATGATGGTGAGGGAAATTAAGGGTTTTATGGATAGCCGGGGCTGGGAGTTAGGTCAAGTGTAGGGTGTGGTGTAAGGCAGCTGTGATCCAGTTTTGGGTGGATTCTAATGAAGGAATGGTACTGGACAGACTTTAGATGATCTAGGGTTTAAACTTTAAAGGGATCGATGGGTTTTAATGGAAGCTTAGGTTGGAAGGTTAGCAGGAGGGGAATGCTAAAACAGTAAAATAACTTACTGAATTGTAGCTTCTTCAATGGCAGCTTGAAGATGAGCTTGAGCAGGACCTCCCGATTTACAAGATGCAAGGAGTCGCCGGAATCCACCAGCCCTTCCACCTTGATATGACTCACAAGGCCTCCTTGATATTACCCACAAGGAACACTCTCAAAGAGCAAGCAGCAGCATTCATGGCAGCAGCATAAAGAAACGATTTTTTTAAAACATAATTGGTGAGGGAGCCTCTCCCACGATCTATTATTAAATAGGAGGCCAAAGGCCTAATTCCTAGGACTAATACAACTCTAATCTCCATCCAAAACCGTGGAGAGGTACAATTAAGTGATTTAAAACAATTCAAAAAGCATAAAAAGACTCAATTGACCCTAATGACTTAAAAACAACTTAAACTACTTAAAATAAAAGAAGATTCCCTACTAGCCAATAGGATATAAGACCCTCTTAGCCAATCGGATCACTTCACTTAAATTAGACCAATTGAACCAATTGGATGCAACCAATTTAAACCGGTTCAATTAAAAACACAAAATAAAAACTAAGTATAGAACTAAAATAAACTAAACTAAGGCTCCTACTAAAACCCTAGGCTTAGGGTGGCTTCTTCAATTCGAGGAGGCTAGGATCTGCATCACCAGCAAGATCCCAAGGCCCAAAAACGCTTAAAAGTCAAATCTGTGTCCAACCGGTTCCTGGACAGAATGCTCTGCCCAAGAGCTAAGTTTCTCCTCTGTTCATTTGGGTCCTTCCTCCTGCTCAAACTTCTTTCAAATTCTTCTTTAACTTCTTCTTTTTCCAATGGCTTAGAAATCCAGTAGCACCATCTTCTTTCCATTCCAAGCTCTCTTCTTCTTCTTCTTCTTCTTCTTCCTTTTTCCCCTTGTTGTCTGTCAAATTAGAACTCCAGGTCCTCTGTTGCTCATCTCCAGTTCTCAATAGTTAAGGTAAAACCTCAGAAATAGAGTCTCAAATTGACTTCAGATCTCAATCCTTCTTCAAACTGCTCTTCCCTATTCACTAAACCAATTATGGGTTCTTCCATAACTCACTTCTCTGCAGCTTACAACAATCTCAGCAATTCCACAGCAGTTCCAAAGGTTCCAGCTTCTCTCCCTCTTCCTTTCTTCCTTCTCTTCTTTTTCCTCCTTCTCCTAGGTTCAGAATCGATTCTGTTTTGCTGAGAGTATGTTAAATCCTAAATCTCACTTAGTCCCATGGTTCAAGAACTCGGTATCGGTACTGGTATTGCCCAGCACAAAAACCAAGTTGGGCCGAGATCTCAGTGAGTTGGTGCATTTTTATTTTTTTTTTGGAACTCGAAGGCTGATTTCGGTGGGTTTTAGACCTAGTTTGGGCCTAAAACTTGGTACTCAGCCTATTTTAGGCCATTTAAACACAATGGCATTATCAGATTTTGCAAAAACAAAGTGCAAATAGGAGTTTCACTTCGGACCCTAGGTTGGTAGGCGACGGCGTACTAAAATACCCTACTCTACACATAATTTAGTAATAGAAAGCAATCAAAGCATTCAATTAATGTAAAACAACTTAAATAAGCATTAGAAATGTAAAGTAGGGCATTTCACATCAATGTTAACATATATGATATACCTCTATCCTTCCAAGCCATGTTTCCAAAGCCAGTAAAGCTCAGACGGTGCCACATTGGTGTCCAACATACACAAAAATCATTTCCAAATAATCACTATTGATCCTATTTTTTTCAATTTTTTTTTTCAAAAATCTTTTTTTGGCAGAAAATTAAAAAAAAGGGGTGATGTTCTCTGTGCCGCAGCGCAGCCTTCGCCCAGACACATGGGCCTGCCATTCAGGGGACAGGGTGGCCATTTCGCCCACCCCCATGTGTCTGGGCGCAGCTTATGCCACCGACACGGAAAACATTCTCCCTAAAAAAAATAATAACAAAAAAAATTCGGACTCCATCAAGTCATAGATCGGCCAAAATTATGTAACATATATTAAATTGACATGATTTCACCAAGATTTGAACAATTTTTTTGGAAATAAAATAGATTAGGGGAAAAATGGTTTACCTTAAAAATTTCTTCAAATTTGAGATGATTTGTAACAAATCTTGCAAGTTTGATGCAAGTAGGATGCTAATTGACGTCTCCGACAAGTTTTCCATCGAAACAAGGTGGCAAAAGCTCAAAAATCAGCTCACCACTGGTTTCCTGGTCGAGTTCACCAAGACAGTCGAGTTTTTGTCGAGATCTCGACTGTCTCGATCGAGATCTTTCCCCTTTTAAACATGGGTTTGGTCCATATCTCGGTCGAACTGAGATCTCGACCGAGTCCGTGTAACTTTGTATTTCACCTCCCATCTTGACTCGCTAGTTGAAAAAAATGAGTTTTAAGCGAGATCTCGCCAAGGTCTTGAACCATGCTTAGTCCATATATATCATCTTGTTAATTAGCAACCATATAATCAGCCTTATAATTCTAATCAACTTTAATTACATATTTATAAATTAATAAATATTTAGATAACTATAACCTCAGCTTAGACCTTATTACCTTAGTCAAAGCTTACTTAAACCTCAATTAGCTAACTGTTGAACAAACCTCAACTCCATAAGCTAGTTGGCTGAACCATATGATGCCACTCCACTTCTCCCTAAGCCATGGTGCTGCCACCTATCCTCTTCTCAGCACCATGTGGCAGTCCACCTCATGCTTCAGCCACCACACGCTTTCTCTAAGCATGTTGTGGCAGTCCTAGCCATGCCACCACCTCCTCCTAGTGGCTGCCACATATCAGCCACCTCCTCCTAGGCATGCACATGGTGGCTACACCACGATGCAACACGTGGTCCAATGGCCTACCACCACATAGATTCCACTAACTCTATTAACCTCCAATTAGTTTAATTAATCAAAGATATTAACTCTTAACTAATCATAGTTAATATTAGTTAAACTTGATTACTACTAACCTTGCCATCTCATACTTCACTATTCATTTAGTTTATGAAATTAATACAAACCATATGTTATATAAACCATATATAAATATACACATGCACCATAGTGTATTATATAACTTACACTAAAAATAACAGAATAAAATAACACGCATTATAATAACCTCAATATTACTTAATTCACTTGAATAATATTTTAAAATGTACTAAACAGAATTTAAAGCAATAGAATATTCGAAAAAATAACAATCCAATCCATTATTAAAATATAGGAATAAGAATGTGGGGCATTACAGCATGGAAGCTTAATTGGAGTCCAAATTTTGTCACCATATGGTCCATGTCACCCATGACTCATGTGGTAGGTTTCAAAAGAATTACCATGTTGCACAATCAACAGCCCTTTTTGGTCAAGGTCTGAAAGTTTGAAGATACTAAACTCCATTTGGTCGGGTGAAGAAAGTTAAAAAGTAAATTGAAACAAAAACAAAATGAAATCTCCCCAAATAATACCAACACTTGAGCAACCAAGTCAAAGACTTGCTAAAAGTTACAATAATCATTTCCCTAAAATTTTTGTACAGAATAATAAGGAAAAGGAAGCATTTTACTTCATTTTTCAACTACTATCTAAGACTCTAGTTATTGTATATATTATGCAATAGGTTTCAAAAGAATTACCATGTTGCACAATCAACAGCCCTTTTTGGTCAAGGTCTGAAAGGTTTAAGATACTAAGTTCCATTTGGTTGGGCGGAGAAAGTTAAAAAGTAAATTGAAACAAAAACAAAATGAAATATCCCCAAATAATACCATCAACACTTGAGCAACTAAGTCAAAGACTTGCTATTCGTATTATCTTCTATATTTTAATTTAGGCCAATGGTATCTGAGCCGCCAAAGTTTCATACGCCCTCTCCCATTAAATATTTTATTCATTTTTCTTGGGAGAGAAAAACTATTAAAAAATTTCATGTGAAAGGGCGTAGGAGAAACCCTGGCGGTTGAGAGAACCTTTTCCTTTTACTTTATTATACAACATTTTTCATCTTACCAAACAGTGCTTAAGTGAAAAGGTTCAATACACAATGGACCATATGATTGTGTTTGGCTTTGAAATTTGACAAATTGCCTAATGTAGATGCCAGTTCAACTAAGAACCAACACTACAGTAGTTGTTTTGGTTCAACTTCTGGCCAAGTTGATCGGTCTTATTTGGGAGAAATATTAGCTATCAGCCAGCCTGTCAAGTGGAGATTATTTGCAGAATATTTTCCAGAATTGGTGGACATCGATCAGTTATATTTGGGAGATTTAATCGCAATTAAGTTTGCTGATTTGTAGGGGATTTAATTGCAATCCAGTCTGCTGATTTGTACGGGGATAATTCTAGAAGTAATTACAGTTTGTGTGGCCCCACCGCCAGCTGTGATAAGATTAGTCTTGAAGACAAATTCCCTGCGGTAAAAACTAAAGAGAAGATTACTTCGAGGTTTGAGTGGGCCCCACGACAGCTGGTGGAGATTGAATTGAAGAGCAATTTGAAGATTGACCTGCCAAGGAGATATCGACCAACTATAGTGTTTTAGTTAATTAGGATAAATTTCCTTATTTTTTATGTTATCAGTTATGTACATGGAAACAAATCTTTGTTTCGCCAACTTCCGAGACGAGTTGGCCAGGTACTTGAAAAAATGCATGGTTTTAACTGGTTTCGAACGAGATGTTGGTAATTTCACAAGTTTTGACACTTATACCCATCGAAACTTGGGGAAACCTGGCTCGAAACCAGTACAGACACTTAGTTATGCCAGAAACCAATACAGACACTTATTTATGCCTAATATCATTTAAGTAAATGTTTGTTTAAAAACATTTACTTAAGATATTATTCATAAATAAGCAAATATCCCCCTATTTGAATCCAACAAAAATAGTTAAAAAATAAAGTTCCAAAAGGATAAAAAGTCAACCCCCCAGTTCAAGAACAAAAACTATATTTTCGACAATAGGTGTAATTTTCAACTTCTAAATGCTGGGTTTTTCTCAAATCTAAAAATTTCATAAATCTTAATATGGTAAAACATTGCTAAAAACCAAAAGTGCAGCAAAATATTCATTTGTTTTGATGTGTAAAAAAATATTTTCATTCAGAACGATTTTTACAGCATTTGCACACACCAAATTAAGTTTAACTGAAACACAACTCCTTCAATATAAATCAGATTTAAGCAATCTTGGATTTGTTTGAAAGATTTGTTGGAAAGCTTTCCACCAAGGTAAAAAAAAAAATTTAATTATATCATCCCATCCAGCTAGTGAGACTTGATCCCTAGACCACTTTAATCCCATCAAGGGTTCTAACCACTAGGCTAACCCCTTTAATTGTTTATTAAATATACTAATCTAATTAAATAAGGAACTAGACACTCATTAATTATTTTTAAAATATCATAAAAATCACAATGCCAACCAAAGCAAGGTCACAACTAAGAAAGGTTCTACTTATAAAGGCATCAAAGAAAGGATAGTAGTACATTATGAAATTACCTTTGAGGTGTATAAATTATAAAAATACCCCTGGGCAAAAATAAATGGGAAGACACTTAGATTTTCAAGTTCCGGGGCATTACAATTTGGGTTGTCAAACACCATCTGAGTAGGAGAAGTAGTACTCGAGACCACCTCTGTAGTGTCACTGCTTCCAAACATGATGAAGAAATACACTCACAAAGTAGACGTAACAACCAAAGTTAAATGGGGAGTCACTGCTCAACCCAAAAAGACCTTTCAAACAGTATTAAAGAATTAAAATTATGAGTTGTTACTTTACAACAAAGCTTTTAAACAAATCCAAGATTGCTTAAATCTGATTTATATTGAAGGAGTTATGTTTCGGTCAAACTTAATTTGGTATGCGCGAATGCTGTCAAAATCACTCTGAATGAAAATATTTTTTTAGACATCAAAACAAATTAATATTTTAACGCAATTTGGTTTTTAGCAATGTTTTACAATATTAAGATTTATGGAATTTTTTTATTTGAGAAAAACCGCAGCATTTAAAAGTTGAAAATTGCACCTACCGCCGAAAATCTAGTTTTTGTTCTTGAACTGGGGGGTTAACATTTTATCCTTTTCGAATTTGCTTTTTAAATTATTTTTATTGGAGTCAAATAGGGGGATATTTTGCTTTTTTATAAATATTATCTTAAGTAAATACTTAAATGATATTAGGCATAAATAAGTGTTTGTCCTGGTTTCTGGCATAAATAAGTATCTGTATACCAAGGTTTCTCACCAAGATGACCAAGACCACCTAAATAAGTGTCTGTATACCAAGATTTCCCACTGAGATGATCGAGACCACCGAGATCTCAGCCGATATAATGTATTTCTCCATTTTGCATTTGATCTCGTCTCGGCTTTGCAAAAAAACAAGATATTACCGAGATCTCGGCGAGTTCTTCTTCCATGCCTTCATTTATAAATTGAAATCATGGGCGAGCTCTCAATCATCCAAGAATCCAAGAAAAATCTGATATATGTCTACTCCTTTTGTGAGTGTTTTCCTTGTGAGATGCAAGAAGGTTTGTGAGACTCCAACGGGATCAAAGTGGGACTCCTTCGATCAAAGTTGGCAACCAGTGAGACTCTGGGCTGCACCTATCCAACTACCATCATCAGCATCATTCTCATCATCCCCATCATTCATTTCATCATTATCGCAGGTATTTTATTTTAGATCCGGATACTATTCTCTACCAGAATTGGTCCTAGTGAGATAGCCTTCCTAGGCTACACCATAACTTCTTAGATGTTCTTCAAAAGTCGGTTGCACTGCTGGAACCCTCTGTGGATGCCTTCCTATACCCTCCAGTTATGAATATTGGCTGCAAAGTGAGTCGGATGCTTCGCTTCATCAGGTGGAATATGAGAGTCATGAGTAGGATCAGCAACTCGAGTCTCCATTGCTAACAACCTATCTTCGATGCTCCTCTGATTTTCAGTGATCTTTTTATTCAGTTGTTTGAACATCTCCATCATAGTATCCATCATATCAGGTGGACCTGGAAGTCCAAAAGAGTGGTTCCTTGCCATGCTCTGATACCACACCTAAGATACTCAGACTGTAATGAAGCTGATTTGAAAAGCTAGCGATTAAGGAGAGGGTGCCCAAGGCCCCAAGTACCTACAAACCACCCCCCAACATTCCCCATTCATATCCGATGTGGGACTATTTTTTTCACTTCTGCACGGAACCCCAACAATCTCCTCCTCCAAGCGGGAGCTACTGAGATCTTCCCCATCACCCACTCCACACGGGAGCATCTGAGATCACAACAGGTTCCCACGCCCTAGCTCTGCCCCAAGTTTGGCTCTGTCATACCCTGGCCCTGCCACAACCTTGGCTCTGATACCACTTAATGTAGGACAGATCTGAAAGCTTCAATCAATCCCAGAACAGGATCTTAAATCAGGGAATGAACCCCACTTAAAATACTCAGGCTGTAATAAAGCTGATGGGAAAAGGTATGAAACAAAATAGAAGAGAGTCAGGCTGCTAGGTAGCAGTTCAGGGACTGGAAATAGGACAGGGATGTAGAGGTATAGGTCTGAAACAAAGTAGGGGTTAATGCCAAAGGCGTCTATGCAATCAGCAAGTTCAAATCTTTCTACTGTTGAGAGGGTGAATATTCACCCTCTCAATACTACCGATTTCAAAACTGGACTGAAAACTACAGAAAACTTGCACAGGGACTAATTATGGGAGAAGATGAATAAAGGCAGGTCAGGTGGTCAGTTTGGTCCGAAATTCTGATCGAATTTCCCTCCTGGGTGGACTAAAACTCGATCAAAATATTGGCCAGTTCTGATGGGTGGATTGGAGTGGAGGTGGTAGGCTTGGGGAATAAGAAATTAGAGGGTTAAGGGACAGAATTAGAAACTAACAGAGTTGAATGGCTGAACTTCCTCAACAGTGGACTAATTGTTGAATGGCTGAACCTTCTAATGGCTTTAGAGTGATGTAGGGATGAAGAACACAAGTCGATAACAGCCTCCCAGGCTTCCCACCGCAAGGAATCAGATCAAGCATGCAAACAGCAGCAATAAGTTAAAGTAGAAATCGTGGGCTCTCTTGTGCTCTCTTGGGTTGCTTTACAGAATAATGAAGGGAGCAGAAGGGGTCCAAATTTAGATGGTTCCCAAATTAGGAAGTTTCCAATTTGGTCCCCCTTTGCTTGGAGTACAAGGCACAATCAGTTTCTAAACTGATGTGAACTAATGGGTGACAATTACTAATAAATAAAAATAGAAAGTAAAAGCAACTAGCATCAAAGACCACTAGACTGGACCATAACTTAAAACTGAACCAACCGGTTCATACAAAGACATAAAATAACTCAAACAACCCAAGACCAAAACACTTTCAGATCTGCATCAGGGCCATGTAAGTAAAATTTCCCTGGTTATTTTGGAGTCCAACAGCAAAATCTTTGTAAAAAATGCTCCAGAAGCACAGTTTGTTTTTCTTATCAGACTAAAATGCCAAGAATTGGAAGAATCTAAATAAACCAAGTGATGATGATAATGGCATAAAACACAGGATTCAAAATATTTGCCATGAACCTTACGCACTGCTCCCTTCATCTGCTCCCTTCTTGTTCATCATCATTTCTTGGAACTGCATGCGCTTTGTGATCCTGATGTCAATTATATTAGGTGAAACAGGTTCAAGGGAGCCATGCACCTCAACTAAGCGAAAGAAATCCTGCTTGCTAAGATTTTTCTTCTGAATGAGTTCATCGACCACAGCATCCATGAGCTTTCGATTTCGCATTAGGATCTGAAACATGCACATGACACATGGAATATGGTGGTCAATATAGTAAAATATCTAATTCATGGTTACTAACCACTGCTTCTTCCACATAAATAAGGATACCTCTTTCGCACGTTCATAACACATGTTAAGAATGCGCAAGGCCTCCAAATCAATCTCCTGGAATTAAAGATAAAAGTTGCAAGTCACAAATCACTTATACGGTAGTTGCTACTTTATGCAACACCATACAGAAAAGAAAAATGAAACCATTAACCATACATTAAGTCGATCTGCAACCCAAAAGTCAGATAACCCATAATGTTTCTCAGAAAGGCCACCGAGAACTAAAGTCCGTGCAGCCGACCTAGCATTGTCTGCTGTTTCTGACCAAATCGTGCTCAACTGCAATTTTTCATCAGATTAGAAGGCTTCAAGTGCATCATAGTAGCCCAAGACTAATGAAACAAAAGGGCCAGAAAATAAGTAGATCTCTAGATATCTGGATAACTGCAAACAAAAAAATGGTCCACACAAGCCCAGAGTCAAGAGTCAAAATACTAGCCATCAAGAACCTGATGATCTAGAATGCAGAAACAATGGAACTACAATATGGAGCAATGGTGCTTCTCCTATAACACTGCATTTCGAAGGCTTCAAGGGTTATTGAATTTCTGTTAGTGACTATTTGGAAAATTTGTGGGTATGTACTGTGAAAAAGAACCTTACAGTCTAAAGTGAAAAACACTTAAATACTGATCACCATAAAAAGAATGATAAAATGCAAAATGGTGATGAAGGAGGAATTCCTTGGACCAGCCCAAACCTGTTGGGGAACCCATATGAAGACGAACCGGGTCCAATTAAGTTTTGGGTTTAGATATCTTTGTATTATTAGTTGGGTTTATCTGAAACTGGGTCGATTAGGAGTTTGAGTTATTTATAATCTCCTTTTATTGCTATTGATAGAGTCTTAGATAGGGTTGAATTAAAGATAGCATGTAGCTGGTTTTAAAGTGTGTTTAGAGGTTTATTTAGGATTTTATTTTAGTTATCAGTCTTAGTTAAGAGTCTTTATTTGTTTCTTTCTGTTTAGAGTTTTATTTAGGATTTTATTTCAGTTATCAGTCTTAGATTTGTTTCTTTAAATACAAGGTTGTAACCTACGCAAGTTTTAGATTTGATGAATTGATTTAATTGAGTTGTTTATGGTGCCGGTTGGTACATAGCAATGGTCGTGTGACCTCTTCTCCCCTCCTCTGAAATCTTTTCTTTCTTTCCTCCATCTTCTATTCTCCTTCTTCGATTTCTTCTTCCTCTCCTTCCCTTCATTTTCTTCCTCTCTTAATTGAGTTGTTTATGGTGCCGGTTGGTACATAGCAATGGTCGTGTGACCTCTTCTCCCCTCCTCTGAAATCTCTTCTTTCTTTCCTCCATCTTCTATTCTCCTTCTTCGATTTCTTCTTCCTCTCCTTCCCTTCATTTTCTCTCCCTCCTTATTTCAACTTTCTTCTTTAATTCTCCTTCATTATTTCCCTTCCTCCTTTCCATGTTGCTAACCGATTGCAGCCATCAAGAGCATCTCTGTTTTCCCGCTGACGAATATCTTACCAAAGTTTACTTTACTGATTAAAATCTGGAGCAGGATTGTTGTTTGAGATTTAGCAGGCCGGGGTTGCGATTTGATCCTATAATTTCAGTTCTTAACAGCCTACCTGTTGTGAACACTGAACCCAAGTCAGACCTGGATTTGTACTTACTGTTAGGTTCAATAGCAGGCTCAGAATCTCCTTCCTTCATGAGCCGTTGGGTCTATTGGTATCTAATTCATAGAAGGCACTGTGTTGCGGATCAAACCTGTTGAGTTTCTAGGGCTATTTTGGTCTTATGGACTATGTACTGTTCACGTGAACAGTGACATGAACAGTGTCGTGAACAGGGGTATTTTAGTCCCCATTTTATTTTTATTGATGATTATTATAAATAGAGGAGAGGGGCCTGCGGTTAGGCATTCTATTCTAGCCGCAGGCAGCCTCCCACAACTTTGGCTGTCTCTTCTCTTCTCTTCTCTTCTCCTTGCCTTGGTTTGGTTGCAGGATTCCGGTTTTATAACAAAACCCTTTAGTCTTTCGTCGATCGAAGTTCTCTAGAGGGAGATCTCTCTTCCACCAGAAGATAGGTTGTCGCCTGGGTTCTGGTGTCGTGTGTGACCAAGGTTGAAAACGATGCCTCTTTACCCTTTTCTCGATATTTTAGGTCTCTTTTGGTTTGTCTTTTAGTCATCATTAACTTCTTTTTTTATTGTTACATATCTATCACCTCCTCCCCACGATTCTATTGTTTTCTTATTTTATGCTTTTAGTTTACTTTAATACCCTTTTGCTTCAGCTTTTATTCCCCCATGTCCCATACCTTACATTTGCTTCCAACTTCTCTCTGCTTACTTAGTTAACCCTTGAAAATTCTGGTTATTTACAATTGTGCTATTGCACCTTAGATTTGAGTTATCTATTATCCGAGTGGGCCCATAAGCGAGCCGAATAGGGTTTTCAGACCCCGGATCCGCATCAAATGGTGCACAAGAAATGGGGCCATGGCTCCTCTTATAGGACTGCACTTCAACGGCTTTAAGGCTAATGAAATTTCTCGTATTGCTATCGTGTGAATAAGAAATTTCGGAAGCTATTGTTCAGTATCATCTATACTCTAGCACTCTTACTTTTGGAAGCCATTGCTCTGCTTCAGCTATGGTGTGACAAAAACCAATGATTACTCCCATCTGTTTTCAGCCTTACAGTACTAATTTTTTTTTTAATCAAAACTCCATAAGAATCTTTTAGTAATGATTCAAGACTCGAACATACTATTGGCATTAGTTGTGTTTCAAATGAACAGCCGGATCTTGCTCTCAAAATGTAGCATAAGGTCTGGGTATGCTAACAGGGACAATTCAAAGAAGTGAAGAACTGACACAAGCCGTATGAAGACCATTGAACAGATTCACTCAGCTCGACAAATAAAATCCAGGAGTATAATCCTTGATGCTAATTAGGAAGGTGAAGATCAAATTATGAAGAAACCTACAGAAACTCCATTAGCTGCTACATCAAACTGCATAATCACCATGTTATAACCCAAACAAACCATCAGATATTCCTGCAAGAAACAATTGGCATATATATTTATGGGCAAAGATTTCATGCATGGTCGTGTCCCACTCTCACATGGAATCAAAAAGACATAACCTCCCCCCTCTATTTACCCCTCGAAGCCCCCGCCCTCTTACATGCATGGCTTGCAAAGCCGTGCATGAATCTGTCCTCTATATTTATCATCAAAACAATTAAGTAACAAAGACACTACTTTTCTTACCTGATCCTCACCATAATAGATCTCATCTGCAGCACGTGGTGCCAGTTGAACAGTAATATGATCCAAAAGCGATTGCCGGCTGTATTGGAAGTCACACGGAAAATATTATGAAGATGCTTTCCATATGCAGTCATGACATCATTAGAAAAGAAAGAAGTTAAACCACAGAGGCACAGAGTGCAACCACAGCTTCAAGAATCTAGCTTATTTAAGTGTAGGTTCCCTCTAACTGTTTGTTCTACATTATAACTGTTTCATTTTTAGTTGCTATCTTAGAGAACGTCTGCAAAATGAAAAAACAGTATGGCTTGGAGAAAGATTTCATACCTAAGCATTCCTTCCTTAAATTTCATGTGGTCCATTTTAACTCGAACATAGCCAAGTTCTCTGCCAGCTCTAGGTGCAATTGTGACCTAGACAATACAATGAATATCCCATCTGAGCACTTGTACAACAATTCCCAACCATAAAATTGGGAGGAGCAACGATATTGACAAGAAAATCAAATTTGCAGGTATACTAGGCCAAAAGTGTCAAAGATCTACTATTGAACATAAACATTAATAAGTAATGACATAAGCAGATAGCACAAAATAAGGATGACCTCAGCTTTGTAAAGACATTTCCTCCCTGCCTCTCACTGGTTGGCCTATCATAAGCAACTTGCAAAGGGCAGCTCATTTACACGCATGGTTAACTTCTAACGATAATAATAGATCCAGTATTCAAATTCAGGATATTATTGTGTTAATATACATTGTTGTAGTCCTTACCTAACAGTTTGAGCTTTTGGGATAAACAATTGTAATATGGTATCAGAGCCACGAGGTCTGGTGTTCGATCCTTGGTATTTGTGAGGGGTTTTGTGCGTTGTACCCTTGGTGGCACGTGATGGTGTCACATGCAGAGCCGTGTGTGTGGGTGTGTGGGCCTGCACATGTGAAGGGTGTTGTTATATTGATATACAATGTTGTAGTCCTTACCCACTAGACCTAATCTCACAACAGGATCCCAATATGACAGTCCAATCACCCAAAAAGTCAACAAAGTCAATCTTCTCAGATGAAGGTCAAACTTCATAAATCAATCACAAATAAATAGATTAAGGTTCCTTCAAAATATAGGGATGATCCAATGGTCGGATTAAAAGTAATTGAAGAAATTCAAATCTGAAGCTGAAATTCTAGAGGAGAAGAGATTTCAAATTAACCCAATCATCAAGAGGTCAGATCATGGTAAAACTCCAGTTTCCCTCTTGGCTGACTCAAATAATTCCCAAAATCTGAGGCCAAGTTAATGGCTGGATTCAGAGTAATTTAAAATCTCAGGCCTCTAATCCTCCTACATATATTGGAGTGGTGTTTTTTGGCTGCCACGGTCTTCTATCAAGGCAATTGAATCCATTATGTTTGCATTCCTTTGGAAAGGGGGTGATACCTCCAGATTCCTTCACCCAATTAGTTTGCCTGCCATTTGATCTCTCCAAGAATGAGGGAGGCCTTGGCTTGAGGAAGATCAAATTGATCTGGAAAATTGTGACTAAGCGGGACAGCATTTGGGTTAATTGGGTTTACTCTGGTCTTCTCCATAAGGATTCCATCTGGACAGCTTCCATCCACTATGATGCTTCTTGGGTTTGGCGCAAAATCCTGAATCTCAGGCCTCTAGCAGTGGATGTCATCTCCTTTAAGATTGTTGATGGGGAATCTACCTCTCTGTGGCTTGACTACTGGCATCCCTTGGGTGTTATTCACTCAGTTGTGGGAGATAGAGCTATATATTCTTCAAGTATCTGTAAGTTCTCCTCAGTTGCCTCCATTATTTCCCAAGGTGTTTGTGAACTCCCCCCCCCCCCTTCCCACTCCCCAGTTTTTGCTGCCATTTGGAACTCTTTACCCCCTCCCCCTTGGGCAGAGAACCAAAGGAGATTCGGTAGTTTGACTCCCTTCCTCCAACGGCATCTTTAGTTCCTTTTCTGCTTGGAACCATGTCAGATCTTGAGATACTTTAATTCCTTGGCATAAGATTGTTTGATTTAACATCGTCACAGCTTCACTGTTTGGACAGCCCTCTAGTGTTGCCTCCCAACTCAGTCCTTCCTCATCCACCGGCAAATTACCGTCTCCCTAGCATGTGCGCTATGTTGGAATGGAGTGGAAGATGTAGATCACCTTTTCTTCTCCTGCCCTTTCTCCTCAATTGTTTGGAAAAGGGTATTAGGTAAGTGCTGGCCTTGTAATAGAAGAATTCTCCCTCTTGCTCGTGAATGGATATGGATGCATATGACTTTTGCTCGGAATTCGATCTGTGATGTCGCCAGTAAGCTTGCCTTTGCTGCTACTATTAACCACATTTGGATGGAGCACAATCTCCGCAAATGGACATCCAATTCCCGTTCATTCGATAAGATTTGGAATTCCATCTTCTTTGGTGTAAGCTCTAAACTTCACTTGTTGCCACATGGTAGTGTCTCTGATACCCCAAGGAACAAGCTCATTGTTGTCTCATGGGGCCTGCCTTTATCTATGTTGCAACTGTTTGTCCCTCCCTCTTCAGTTGGGTGCTGCTAGTCTTCTTTTGTTCTTGTATTTTTCCTCCTCCCCTTCAGGGGTTTCTTGGTAATGAATTCTTAACTCACCCAAAAAAAAATCTCAGGCCTGGGAGGGCCTTGAAACCCCCAAAGGCCTGTTCTAATCTGATAAGTAAATCAGTCTCAGCCTCAGGTGATCAAAGAAGCCAGCCTGAAAACTTGTAGCAGCAAAACAGAGTATAAGAAAGGAGAAGAAGGATAGGGAACATCTCTCAGGTTAAGGGTATCTCACCCACACTACTTCACACAGACTTCAGACAAATCAATCTCATTCAATAACCAAATTCGTCTATGGTCAATGGCCCTTACAAGGCTTTTATAGAAACTGAATTAATAGTCTTAATCTGATTAGGACTTAGGAGAATTAAAACCCAAACTATTAACTAATAACTAAATCCTAACTTAAATAGAAATTAAAAATAAAACAAACTAAAACTCTAATTCAAGCTCCCACGAGATGGACCATTACTTGGTCCATGAACCTGGCCCCCTTTCTGGTTTAGGTTCTTGTGGGTATACTTGATGTAACGACCCAACCCCTCCTCTAGGCCCGGGACATAATATTGTCCGCTTTGGCCTCAAGGGCCTCACAACTTTAAAACGGGTCATACCAAGTAGAGGAAACCACACTTTATCAATAGCTCAGGATCTTCCTCCCTAACTGACGTGAGACTAAAGTTCTTGGCTCACCTCACCAGGTCTCACCTCCTCGTTTCTTGGCATAGCCTCACCCCACTCTACAGGACACAGCATCCTCGGTGTCCTAGCCCCACCACCGGGGTCAGGAGTCCTCTACTTGGTATGACGCGTTTTAAAGCCGTGAGGCCCTTGGGGCCAAAGTGGACAATATCATGCCAAGGGAGTGGCTAGTTGTTACACATGAGAACCGAGAATCTATCTACATCATCGAGCTTTTGAGATAAGCAGTTGCAACACAAGATTATATTGAACCTTTTAATATGAAGCCCACCACACCTCTTGGGGCTGTTATAACGCTACACGCCAAGGAAACCAAGAGATCTACAATATCGCCTACACTACCTGGAGATATAGTATTTTGTAGTTTAGAAACATGTAAGGTGGCAGACATAGGTGTGGCCTCTATTCTAAAGTGTCGAGGAGATGAGGACACATAGATCACCATACACAAACACCCCCCCTCCACACACACGCGCACACACACACACACACACACACAAGGGAGAAGGAAAAAGTTTGTCGTGATCTTGTATTATCCAAAGTATTCGACACCCAAAAGTCTCTGTGCATTACTGCACAGAAGAATATCTTAGCCTTAACCCTTGAAGAAACCTTATAGTTCAGCAAAGCCCCCAAAGGACCTATTGTTCATTTTATGCCAAATACTCCAACTGGCTACCGCAGGGATTAAGGCCCACAGTTTCTTACCTTTACTGAATTGCTGCTTCTTCCATCTCCATAATAGGTTGGAAATATCATGTGGCATTGTCTGGCTGACATTCAGCTCCTTAACAACTCCAGACCGATGCCCCAAAAGCAGAGGCAGTGGATAAACAAGTGGAGTATACCCATTCAACATCCTTGAAGCATAACAAACAGACACTTGGTGAGCATAATATATCAAAATGCACCTTCACCACTATGCCTATAAGGAATTGGATTTTGGTGGGAAGTGGGCACTCCACTAAATCAACAGGATAATTTTTCTCACTTGTATCTTCAATAACTTCAAAAAAGAGAAACTGTTGGAACCGCTTCCTCTAAAAGGCCAACCTTGTAGGAAAGGGAAGAAACAATATGTATATCATACAGGAGCTCTAACACAGCGGACTATCCAAAGAGGGACACGGGTGGATAAATAATTTTTTAACACCTGCCCGCTCCCGGGGGGACTCGATACCGTAACCCTTGCCTGCTTCGATACCATGTTGGAACCGCTTCCTCTAAAAGGCCGACCTTGTAGGAAAGGGAGGAAACAATATGTATATCATACAGGAGCTCTAACACGGCGAACTATCCAAAGGGGGACACGGGTGGATAAATAATTTTTTAACAGAAACTAACAAAGAATAGGCCCCAGCATCTTCTCTCATCCAGATTCATCTATAACCTTCACCTTTATTTGCAATGAGTCCTCCTAAAAGCCCAATAACTGAGAAAACTGTCGTTCCCATCAATCTTTAATATCACAGCAAATAATAATAGTCCAAAATTTGTTCACAGAAACAATGAGGTAGTCAACACCTTCGCATCTTTAATAACTTCCACACCAGAAACACCTGCAAAAGTTTCAGAGAAAGGCCCATCCATACATCAAACATCCTTCCAAAAGAAGGTCCTATACCAATATCTAATGTAGATCGGCTGTCTAAAACCAGCCACAGGTGTAGGGATTCTTCCCTACACCAGCAGTAGTGTAGGTATAGGGTAGGTGTAGGGATTTCCCCTACACCAGCACTAAATCGTGGGATTAGGTTTAGAATTTATTAAAATTTTGCTTAGTCTTTTATTTGAGTTCTATTTAGAGTTGTAATCCTAATTGGGATTTAGCTTTGAATCCTAGTTTTAGTTTGAGTCCTAGTTTGAGACTTGCCAAGTGGACCGCATACTACTGATTGGGAGAGGACCTCGCCCTTCCCTATCCATTTTCGATCTAGATTTCCCGAGAAAAGCAAGTTGGCACTTATTGCCTGCCCTGTCATGTTCTCGAAGGGATGAAGGAGCACCCATTCTACTCCCAGCTATAGTCAGTTAAGGAGGCATCAAAACCGACGTTCTACGTCCATTGTGATGGAATCATGCATCAACAGATTTTTCGGCGGAATACCGTGCTTGTTAGTCATCAAAAAGTGGTGAGTCAAACCAATTCACTCCATGCTTTTGTTTTATCTACCCCGGGGCCAAGGGAAAGCGCTAAAGGAGAACCAAACAAAGAAGGGGATAACGAGTGGACTAGTTGGTGGTGTACGCGTTACCTTGCCTTGGTGGTTCTATCTTGGTTGCCGAAGTGGGTTCGACGCTAAGCCAGAGTTGATTAGATACAATGCCTATCTTTTTATTCTTCTTTTATCCATTACTTCAACATTGTTAGGTGCTCAATGGCCATTTCTTTGCACTAGCGTATACTGTTGGATATTAGTCTTAGAAATCTTTATAAACTAAGAGGAACACAAGAGACAACGTGTAAGTAAATATATGAAATAAAAGAGTTGAGTGCAGGACAATACAAACTCAATATTCTTAAGATCGGGAAAGTTCACAGCTACTACGGCCATAGCTACTTCATTAAGAGCTAGTTGCTTCCACATCTCTGGGCTTCTCTCCTTTCTATCAAGCAATCCTCTTTCTTCTATTTGAGCAGCTTGTAATAAGTCATCAGTTGTAATCTGTGGAAATCAAGAAAAAACTTTACCAATCCTTTACTAATTCGAGTGATTTTATATTATTAGTCTTAACTCTTAAGTTTACAAGTCCCACCTCAGACCTTCCATCACGCATCATATTAATGGCAGCAATCTCAACTATGTTGGCTAGCTCTGCACCAACCATTCCTTCTGTGATACTAGCTACAGCCATATAATCCACATCCTCGGCCATTGGCTTCTTACGAGCATGGACCTGTTAATATAGGAAAAATCATAAGTTATATCTAACTGCAAAAAGCTCAACATAACAAGGATCTAGATATAAATTCCACAAAGGACACCAATAGATGTGACGAAGAGAGAAAAATGAATCAATGTGTCGGTAAAAAGCACTACCTGCAGAATCTCAATTCGGCCAATAAGGCCAGGTTTAGGGATATAAATTTTTCGATCAAACCGTCCAGGTCTCACAAGTGCTGCATCCAGAATATCTGGTCTATTTGTGGCAGCAATAGTTATCACATCCCCTCTTCCTTCAAACCCATCCAAGCATACAAGGAGCTATAAGACAAGGAAACACCAATACCTATTAGATATGTACAACTAAAAGCGAGTGGCAATAATTCATCATTCTTAGATATTGAATATCTTCCGACCAACCTGGTTGAGAGTAGCATCACGTTCTTGCCCCCCAGAGCCTTTAATAAGACCACGCTCCCTTCCAACAGCATCTAGCTCATCAATAAAAACCACAGCGGGTGCCTACAGAATAAGAAATATCATTTCTATGTGAATGTGAACCTCCAACAAAAGCATATCCAAGACAAGAGAAAGCAACCTACCATCGACAGTAATAGCAAGAATCATTGAGGGGAGAAAAAAACTAAGCTTTTCTGGAACAAAGATTGATGCAGGAAAGGGATAAAAAGAACCATACTAACCTGCTGCTTGCCTACATCATATGTCTTCTATTTATTCAGTGAAAAAGAGAAGAAAATATAGGAAAAAAGACATAACAAACACAGGCATGTCAATTATTGATGTTAGAGAACAATTTCATGATGTGGATGGATATTGGACATCAAGAAGAGTAAGCCCAAACTAAATAACCAAAGAAAAAGGATAGGTTACAAAAAGTGCTTACATTCTCCCTTGCTTCTTGGTAAAGTGATCGGACACGAGAAGCTCCCACGCCAACATATATTTCCACAAACTGAGAAGCAGAAATTGAGAAGAAGTTCACACCTGCCTCACCAGCTACAGCTTTTGCCAATAATGTCTTCCCCACTCCAGGTGGACCACAAAGAAGTATGCCACCTAGAAAGCAATGATCATCTGATTAGATGCTTTCATTGAAGCTAAGTAACCTATGATGTGCCCACCATGGTAAATTTGATGGAACCTAAATGTCATGGGACAGAATGTGCTAGCAAAAGAAATGTTGTTAGCATTATGCCTACATGGTCTAAGAACTGGCATGAAATAGAAGAACAATATTAGAAGAGAATCAGTAATAAAACAGAGGAGAACACCCAAAGTGATGAGTTCCTAATCAATAATCAAAGCTTACATAGAAATTTGCAAGCCCCAGATATCTACTTAACATTGTTTGAAAAGTCAAGAAGGTCAAGGCAGACTACCAACTAATTTTGTGATGCAGGACACATAAAGTTCCAGATGGACCAAAAAGAAAATAAATTGGATTTTCTGTAGGCTCGTGAAAACAAGGGTGTAGAGTGCTTCGTATACTTTCTATAGGGACAGCTCAAAATTGCGCAAGAAGAAAGAAAGAATATATAATCGCACTAAGGGTTCCTATTTCCTAAGCAATTAGACTCTCTTTTTATAATTATCATTTTATTCATGAAAAAACATAGTGATACAATCCTGAGAAAAGGACCATAGCTCACAAATCTAACCCATTACAATTACAATATAGTTCACAGCTAGTACAACTCACAAAGGAATATCTTCCCCAAAATAAAATCTTGGTTGAATGACCTTTTGCCTTGCCAATTCATTGGTAGTTCCATTGGAGCTTCTTGTTATCCATTGGAAAGGGAGGGGGGGAGGAATCCAGCTGTGTAGAAAGTTGCTGAATAGACCTCATAAATAATAAGACTGTAAGAGTTGGAAATAAGCACTATTTCAATTAGAGAATAATCTAACTAAACAGTAGAAAATATTCCATTTATTCACGAAAATATGAAACACATGGGGTAATACAGACCCTTGGACTCCTAAATAAACATACTCATGCAAGAATAGAACTTCCATCATGGACTTATAGCCCACTGGTAATTTGGTCATAACTTTCCTAATCAACTTGTGTTTGCAAAATCCTGGTCTCATTGGAAAGGTGGCTAACTTATCAAATAACAACAAAATCATGCAACACAGGCAAGTTTCAAGCCCTGAAAATTTGGCCAAAAGAAAAGCAAAGTCAACAAAAGAAGTCTGAAAAAAAAAACAACCCTCTTGTAGAGAAGCCAAAAAAGAAACTAAGACAACAACATGCAAACGTAAAACCAAAACCAATGTAAACTAACATAACAGCAAAACCAGACTACACAGCTGGTTGGATGAAAGACGAAACCAATTTCACCGCACCCCTTTGGGCAAGAACAGATATCCCACTAATAAAGTAATAAACATCACAACCAAACCAGAAATAATATGATGTCAGATACTTAGGCCTATTTTAAGTGTCAAAATGGATGCTATGAACATCAAGTAACAAAAGCTCTAACTACATTATCTGAAGGCCAGACGGTGGTTGACCTGGAACTCTCACATTTAGCTAAATTCAGTGGTGCAAACAGACTTTCGGCTAATTCCTCCTTTAGATAATCATCATATCCATGCAGCAGCATCTTCAGTCAAGAAATCTAATGGTCATATGGATAAATTGCAGGATCTGCATATCTAGTTAGACTTGGTACAGTCATTAAAATGGTCCAGTGAGAATTTGAAGAACATAAATGGGGATAGGCAAATGTATACCATACTATCACACGATCTTGTTCAGGATCACTCAGATCTTTTGCTCCAATCAAAGTGCAGAAATACAATCATAAGATACACGTCTTGAATGAAATCACAAATATATCATTCTTATAAATATGGTTTCTGCTTTTATTGATGAATGACCTTCAAAATGATGTTAGGGAACCCTAAATTGCCTCAATATTTAGCATTAATCAAAAGGAATGCACTAACCCTAACAGTATGCAAAGAAATTTGACATTGTATTCACTCCTTCCTTTTTTGCCTGGATATAAAATATTTCAAATGAAAGCACCAACTCTAATATGAAACAGAGAACTCTTGCCTGGTATTCTCACTCCTCTTCTGCGGTACATTTCCCCGTGTGTAAAAAACTTCACAATCTCCTCAAGCTCAAGCCGTATTTTCCCAAGCCCTGCAACATCTGAGAATTTCACATCAGCACCTCTGTCCAGATACTGAGGCAGCCTTTTATTACGTGCTCTACGAACACGAGCACCAGACCTCATGAACTGCTTAGCCATTTTAAGATAAAGGTCCTTCTCATCTGTTCCTTCTTCATTCTCATCACCTTCTACCTCATCCCCTTGGAGTTCTTTCTCTAGCTGCTTCATTTTCTTCCTCTCTTCTGCTTCTGCTTTCTCAATCTTCATCCTATCTTCATAATCCTTCTGTTGCTTCCTATAGTTAAGAACAACTGTCCGATAAAATATATAGAAGAACAACACCCCAAGGGCAGTTGATACATTTTGATCCCGAGCTAAGCCAGCCCACACCGATGCCATATACTGATAATCCTTCCTTGCCCTAAGCAAAGATTCTTCGTACTTGATCTTTTTCAGTTCTTTCCTCCTATTCTTCTTTTCTATCTTCTTCTGAGCTTTGATCGTTTTCTCCATCATTTCACGTTCTTCCCTCAATCTGGCTAATTCTTCGGTCTTTCTCTTCTGCATCTCTTTACGAAACGTCTGGAACTCCAATGCCCGTTTTGATTGTGGCTTTGGCTTCAAACGCGAGAAAATTGAGAGTGGAATTTTTGACAGAAAACCTAAATACGGTGATGGAATTTCTGGTTTTTTTATGGGCGGAGTATAAGCATTCACGCAAACTGAATCCATCTGTAACTTATCCCAAGATTCCCAAAATCTTCCGTCACTTTGGACCGACGGTAGTACAGTTCTCACAACCCTCGAATCATCCAGTACCACAAGAACAGTATCCGGCCGCTGCTTCAAACTGGATGTAGATAGCTTGACTATGTGTTTAAGCTTCCCTTCTTCCTTCAAATTCAATATTTCGGTGTATGGAATCCGATCAGTAACAATGGGGAGTCCCTGAGACCACGATTTCAATTCTTCCGGCGATAAGGCTTCCATCTTTTTGGCCGAACGTTTTTTCTCCGAAACCTTAGTTGCGGCATGAGCTTGAGGGAGCGAGGAAGATATAACTGTGAGAGTAACACTGTATTGGAGCAAATTGAGTCCATTTTTCTTCTTACTTTCTTCGTTTTGTTCTTCTGTGCTTTTAGAATGACAATAAACCTGCGAAGGTATATAGAAGGAACTCCTACTTCGACGATAAAACGGTATATCCCTCGAAGGAAGATATGAGAACCTCAAACAACCGAGCTTAAGACCGTCCATGGAAATTGACACAACAACAAAAACGAACTGATAACCCACAGCTTTACATTGAAATGAGATAATCAGTATAATGTTTTACTTGATCGATTAGACATTGAAGTTGCAGACAATTTTCAAACACGTATTATGTGAAATCTCTAGCGAGGGAGAAGAATTAAAAAAACTTTTTGCCCTAAATCACTGTTCGCGTGGAACAGAGAGAATGGGCGATAAGAAATGGATATAACAGAAAGAAACTCATCGTCGGGTTAGAGGTGTCGAACAGCTCGCGTCTCTCGAACGAACAGTAGTGTAGATGAAGAGCTCATAAGTCATAACTCGTCAATGATTCGTATAAGTGTAACAACATTAAAAAGTTCTACAGAATGGCAAAATCCAGTTTACAGGACACTCCCCCTCAGGCTGGCTTGACCAGGGTTTTAAAACCAGGAACCGGTGACCGTCACCGATTCAGATGGCTTCGTAGTAAGCTAGAATCAGTCCAAAAACCCTTGAATAGGCCTGAAACAGTAGAAATCGGGGGTTTTTGGCTTGAATATTCCAATTCAGAATGGCAAAAATTCCAATCCGATTCACCGATTTTTAAAACCCTGGTCTTGACCACAAACGAGTCGTAATTAAAAAGAAGAGAGCAAATCTTTTAGAATTCTCCTTCCCTTCAGGTGAAGAAAATTTTCACCAATTTTCAATTAATCAATTAAAGCTTGCAACTTGAATCATGTATGAAGATTTTGCCATGGATGAATGTCCAAAATCCAACAAAATGCATTTGGGGCAAGGTTTACAAACTCTGAATCCGTAACCAGTCGGCCTCTATTAATTCCAATTTGAATTGGAATCGAGGAGGGAATTATTCATGGAAAATAAGAACACATCTACAAGATCCATGGATCATAATTGGATCAAGTCGTCATACATTTCATTGATAGTGCCCTCCTAGTCAAGATGTCAGTCAAGCGGTTACCTCCCTTAACAAAGTTGAAAATACAAGAAACAAAATAAAATAACAAGAAAGTGATATCTTGCAAATTTGCCAATCGGATCACCATAGCTTCACCCACTGTTGGAGAGTTGAAAGTTGTTGGAGCAGAATTTGCAAATAATGAACAACCGAAGTGATCATGACAGATGAACCTAAGATCTCCTCCTGTTGCACCAAGAATCAAACTCGCATCATAATTGACTTTAACGAAGTTTTTTGATGGCACACACCAACTATTATGGGTTGTAATCGTCTCTTGGATAATCATTGTACCTGTTTCCAGAATATTGTATAGATATTGCATTCTGAAATTCCTAATATTCTCGGTTTGAGAAATGAATCACCTCCTCCGTTGTCCATGTATGACGACTGATGATGTAGTCATTCCTTGTTAATGCCTTATAATGATAATTTATCAAATAATGACTCGAGTACCAACAAATGAAAGAACAAAGTGAAATCAATTGTTTGCAAATGCTATAAAATGATGTCATGCTAATAGAAAATGAAACTTTATTTGACTGTTATATTGTGAGCATGATTGGCAATGTTATTTCTTACTAGTCGTTAGCTTATTCCTTGAATGATTATTTTTGTACAAATGAGACAGACATGGACAAGGGCTAGGGCAAGGGCATTGCTATTGTCAAGAGACATGAAGAGTGATGATCTTAGGATCATTTTTTGAGTCTATTACTTTGATGTGGATACAACTCTTTTGATGTAAATTATTTTATTTTGATGAGGGTTTTGGACTCGGATGACTGTAAATATGTTTAAAAGTTCTATTCTTCTCTTTGGAGAGTATGGGTCATAGACGTTAGAGTCATCAGTACCATGTTTTTAAGTTTTTAGATCGTTATCTTCCGCTTATTGTTTATTTTAATTTCATGCACTTTGATTATATTGAATGCTTGATTGAATATTTTCCTGTGTGGTCCCGACTGGATTCTGGTGTCATGAGCCCCACCTGGTCCTTGGATCGGGGTCATTACAATACACTGCCTCATTTGATATGAATCACTTAACGTAAGGGACGATGAAAATCCAAATGCACTCTACATCTATAGAAGACAACCCGATCACCATTAATAAAAGTTGAGGTCGCCATGATTTTTGTGGAGGTCCAACCTTTGAAGCAAGATTGGAAATGATTCACACTTGTCGAAGATCCATAGGAACATCATGAAGTTGAATCCACAAGTCCACATGAGGGAATTCATTTTCTTCGGGCCTTAATCATTTATCCAGAATCAAAAGGTTGCCAATAACAGACCATGGCCTATCAAAAAGATCATTCTTTAAATCCATGACATGAGTAAAATTGAATAAGAACTGATCATCTTAGTGAGGGCAAACATACACATAATGAGAAGGATGCCATGCTTTCAGTAGTCCCTCATAAACTGCTTGTTTCCTATATGGTTTCCCAACGAGGATCTTTCCCACCAGTGAGTTTTCATGTGTAGCAGTAATAACTGCTTCAGTAGCATCGTGTTACAATTGGAAGAACTCACCCTCATAAACTGGTCTACAAGGAGAAGGAACCCAATATAATATATGCCCACATCTAAGCTCTTAGGGGACCGATGTGGGACTATTGTACATAACATTATCCCACCCTTTAATGGCCGACGTCCTCGTCGGCCCACTCCGGATCAGGTAGCCCTTTCTAGGCGGCTCCACCCTGTTCCATGATTCTGCCTAGCGGCAGGTATCCCTTTCCTAGCGGCTCACACTCTAACACCAGGTCTCCGCTCCCAAGTAGTCAACCGCAAAGGACGGGTCAATGAAAGCACCAATATTACGATTGAAAGAACTCACCCGCATAAACCTATCTACAAAGGGAGGGAACCCAATATAATATATGCCCACATCCAAACCCTTACGAGACTGTTGTGGGACTATTGTACATAATACAATAAACACATCATCAATTGTGTACGTATCATCATCAGAGTAAGTTTAATATTTGGTTGGATCTGAAGATGGTTGGTTAGATTGCAATGACAGTGGCCGGCGTGAAAACCGTAGATGAAGTTGATATGGTACCAGGAAGGGGGCAACCACTAGACAGGGATGATGATCCAAAAGACTATTTAAAGGGGGGTGGGGTTAGAGTGCTTGTCAAGCTTTTAGTGATAAAGATTTCAAACGCAATAATGAAAAAAAATCTCACTACAACCCCTTTTTTAAGTTGATGGCAATCCAATACAACACAAGTTTGGCTTGTTTCGGTACAATTTGAACAAAATCCAACACAAGTTTGGATTGACTTGGCTCGATTTAGGCAAATTAGAAATAGAGCTCAAGTAATCGGAATCCGATATCAGAATAAGTTGTCGATAAATCTTATCCGATTCCAATTTGAATCAGAATGAATCAGCCAAAAAAACCCTTACAATTGGCAAAAAGGCACTAGAAAATTAGGGATGTAAACAAATAGTCAAAAATCCAATTTGGATTTGCATCCATATCCGTATTGAGTTAGAGGGTATCAAGATTTGAATTCAGATAATTTGAAACATAATCTATCCGATTATAGATAGGGAGAGAGGGAGGGGGGTAGTGTACGCCTTAGGTTCAGAGAACCTTTTCCTTAATAAATAGTAGGGGTGTCAATTCTAGGCCCGGCCCGGCAGCCCTGATCGAGCCAACCCGATTAAAGCCCGACCTGACCCTGGCCGATTACTAGACGTGTCGAGCCTAGTAATAGGGCGGTCCCGGTGTGAGGTCCTAGCCTGTCGGGCGCCTAACCGGACCGACCGATTCCAGGCCCGACCTAGACCGACTGGTTACAACCCGACCCAGTCCGACCCTTTAACTTATAAACTTCCCCTCCCCTGCCCTCCAAATTTCCTGTTTTTGTTTTTTTCTTTGTTGGTATTTAACATTTATTGGTTAGATACACTAACGTAGGTGAAATGAGACTTAGTTTTTAGTTTTTAGATCTTACTTTGTTAGATGTGTTTCTATTTGGTGTTGTGCTGCAAATTTTTCTTCTTCCCTCTACTTACTTTGTTAGATGTGCTTTCTATTCGGTGTTGTACTGTTATTTTTCCCCCTCTACTTACTTTGTTAGATGTGTTTCTATTCGGTTTTGTGCTACTATTTTAGTTGGGATAAGCTTTATTTGACTTTGAGTTGAGGTGTACCATGACTGCCCAATGGTATGATGGTTTGAACTTAAAATTCTGGTTGCATGTCAATTAGTAAACCCACACCGTTTAGAGACCGTTTAGCTTTAAGTGGCTCATTAGTCCGTTTTGAGCCCGGTTTAGGCCCATTTAGCCCGAATAAGACTGCCCCGATTAAAGACCGAACACCGACCGACCGAAATGAAACCGTACCATGTCCACCTAAGGCAAGCCCGAATGTCTAAACGGTCAGACACGGTGCAACCTGTAAAATTGGCTAGGCCCGACCAAGATCGATCGAGCTCGACCGGTTGACACCCCTAATAAATAGTTGAGAGAAAGAATGCCAATTGGTCGCGTGTGGTGGGCGGCCCTATGTATGGGCGTAGGGCCGCGTACTGCAAGCCACTAGGTAGCACTCTATTTCCCTAAATAACTGAGTAGCTAATGATGTTGGGGGTTCTTGAAGACTCATTGGGTTCTACAGAACGAGGAAAAGAGCTAAGAAAGAAAAGATCTAAGACAACGAATCATATCCGTTGAGGGAGGAAGGTCCAGATTACAAAAGTCAAGATGTAAATTGATAGTTGAAAAATCCGATTCGCTTCGCGTCCATATCCATTTAGGGTATCCATATCCGGTCACACCTAATCGATCCATATTCAACCCATTTACATCTCTATTGAGAAAGCTGGGATCCATCATCCAGTGCTGATTCCTATCCAAATCCGTCGATCCGATTCAAATCGAGATCGGCCGATCCGATCCCGATTTCTCGAACCAATGAATTCCACTTAAGTACCGATTCTTAGTTAGGAAAGGTCAGGCACTCAGGCAATTCCTCGTATATATGTGGGAAAACGCTCTTCGTTTGGTCGTCGCTCTATCGCCGCTTCAAGTTGTCATCCACCTCACTACTGTTGCAGCAGAAGCCGATTGCGAAATTAATAGATTTTGGCCAGAGGAGAACGACGAGCTCATAGCGATATCTAGGTTCGTCCTTTACATGTTCGTTTCTACTTTGTGTTTCTATTTATGTGCGATGAAATTTGCTTTTGGCTATTAGATTGAGTAAATTTTTACGAGATCATGATTTAGGGTTTTGGTTTCTTTATCAAAATCTTATCTAAAAATTGTTCATGTGTTTGTGTCTCTTTGATTCCGTTGTATGAATTGGGGACTCTGTGTTATCATTGGATCTATGTTTAAGGTTTTGTTGTTTAAATTTCTATTTCTCCCCTTCGTAAGGCCCATGCCTTTTTTTTTTTTTGTTTTCTGGATTCAAGATGTCTAACGAAGGTTTCTTTTCATGTCTGTATCTATCTATAAGGATTATTTGTTTTTCTCTAATGGATTTTTTTTTTCAGGTTGCTGAATCCTGTTATTTCATCGGAGGTCTCTCTGTGTTGTCATTGGATCTATGTTTAGGGTTTTGTTTTTTAAATTTCTATTTCATCGGGGTTTCTTTGTTATCATTGGATCTATGTTTAGGGTTTGGTTGTTTAAATTTCTATTTTCCCCCTTCGTATGGCCCATGCCTTTTATTCTCTAATGGATTTTCACTCTCTCTTTTTTCCAGGTTGCTGAATCCTGATATTTCATTGGGGTCTCTCTTTCTCCTTCTGGTGTCGTCATGGCGGCTCTGAAGGACCTGCTCCCTCCTGTGAAGTCCTCGAAGGCATCGCTTTATGATCACTCGAATGACCCTTGGTTCAAGCAGCGCTTCAGTTCCAGCGAGGCCGAGCGATCGGCTGCTGCTAAAATCAATCCTGTCCCTCCATACTTGAAGCGTCAGGGTTTCGTACCCCGGAAGCCTGAGGATTTCGGAGATGGTGGCGCATTTCCTGAGATTCATGTGGCCCAGTATCCTCTTGGCATGGGCAGGAAAGACGCAAAGCCTGGCTCAAAAATTCTCGCGCTCACTGTAGACTCCCAGGGTAGTGTTGCCTTTGATGCGATCGTGAAACAGAACGAGAATGCTTCGAAGATTGTGTACTCTCAGCATAAAGACCTCATCCCAAAGATTCTGACGGCAGATATGAAGGAGGAGGAGGACTCAGAGGAGATGGAGAAGGAGATTCAGGAAACAGCAGAACGCACAAAAGCTGCACTCGAGAAAATTGTCAATGTGAGACTGAGTGCAGCGCAGCCAAAAAATGTTCCACAACAGTCCTCTGATTCCAAGTTCATCAAGTATAAACCATCACAGCAGTCGGCAGCCTTCAACTCAGGGGCCAAAGAGAGGATTATACGGATGGTCGAGATGCCAGTGGACCCACTTGAGCCACCAAAGTTCAAGCACAAGCGTGTTCCAAAGGCTTCTGGTTCGCCTCCTGTGCCAGTTATGCATTCTCCCCCACGTCCTGTAACAGTGAAAGACCAACAAGATTGGAAAATACCTCCTTGTATCTCAAATTGGAAAAATCCAAAAGGGTATACAATCCCACTTGATAAACGTCTGGCAGCGGATGGAAGAGGTCTACAAGAGGTTCAAATCAATGACAATTTTGCCAAGCTCTCAGAGTCATTGTATGTTGCAGAGCAGAAGGCTAGAGAAGCTGTTGCAATGAGATCAAAGGTTCAGAAAGAGATGCTTTTGAAAGAGAAGGAAAGGAAGGAGCAAGAACTGCGTGCATTGGCTCAGAAAGCTCGTTCTGAGAGGACTGGTGGTGCAGCTCCTGCTGCTGTTCCTATCCCTGTTGACAAGGGCATGATGGACGGCGAAATGAGGGGTGATGGCGAACGGGTGAAAGAGAGAGATAGGGAGCCCTCAAGGGAGACAAAGGAGGAGAGAGAGGAGCGGTTGCAACGAGAAAAGATACGTGAAGAACGTCGTCGGGAGAGGGAGCGAGAGAGACGGTTGGAGGCAAAAGACGCTGCAATGGGGAAGAAGAGTAAGATTACTAGGGATAGAGATCGTGATATCAGTGAGAAGGTCGCACTTGGTATGGCAAGTACTGGAACTGCACGTGGTGAGGTGATGTATGACCAGAGGCTGTTCAACCAGGAGAAAGGAATGGACTCTGGATTTGCTACGGATGATCAATACAACATATATGATAAAGGCCTCTTTACTGCTCAATCTACCCTCTCCAGCTTGTACAAACCCAAGAAAGATGCTGACGCCGATATGTATGGAGGTGCTGATGAGCAACTGGAGAAGATTATGAAGACAGACCGTTTCAAGGCTGACAAAGGATTTACAGGTGCCCCGGAGAGGGCAGCTCCAAGAACTGGTCCAGTTGATTTTGAAAAGGCTGCTGAGGAGCAAGATCCATTTGGATTGGATATGTTCTTGACGGAGGTGAAGAAGGGTAAGAAGGCAATGGAAAAGGTTGGTAGTGGAGGGACCATGAGTGCAAGTGCTGGATCTTCGATGCGTGATGGCCATGATAAAGGTTCTGGCCGAACTCGAATTGGATTTGAAAGGGGACATTAGAAATGCGAATGTCTTAGTTTATTTTTGCATTTGTAATGCATACACAAGTTTCTGGAATACCTATTGCCCATATATCATGTGAAGTCTGCTGCCTAAGGTTTTAGGAGGACAAGCATGCTTTTGTTTATCAAATTCTGTTTGTTAAATGCAGGGAAGGGGAAGAATTGTAGAGATTAGTTTGATGGTATGGGCATCCTTTTTTTTTTTTGGTAAGTGATAAACCAGAGTTGATCAAGTGTTGAACAAAGTTGCAAAAGCATATTTGAGATGATATTTTTCTTGTGCGTATTTATTTGCTGTCAAAGAAGACACAATAATAGGTACTATTTTTTGTGTGCTTTTCTCTATGATTGCTGGTGTATCATTAATGCTTCTTGAAATTGGATTAATGAGTCTTTTTAATTTTTGATTGGGTCTGTTGTTCAGGGGCACAAATGTTTTTGAGGGAACAGATGGTATACTTCGAAATTATCCATCAATTGGTCTACTTTTATCATCTGATCACCCTTCTTCACTAAATCTCAGAAGAAGAAAAGGATAAACAAGGCTAGCTGTTCATCCTCTTTGCTTGATGGTATCCTCCCATGGTCCAAGTTGCTTCTACTTCTCTGCTGGCTTGGGTTAGTTGGAAGTAAACCAAAAGTTTCTGGTTATTGATCATCTCTAGGGATCAATGTAGTACACCAAGCTCTTTCTCTTGTTCCTCTAATTTTTCATTCTGGTTGGAATGTATATGGTTCTTTAGTCTCTGTCTTGTCATTTTATATTTCATTTGGGAACATAGGCATCGGGTTGCGTTTATCACAATCTCTCTCCTAGCCACGTCTGTCCTTGACAAACAGCTGACTACTCTTCTTTGTATTCCCCCTTCTACGGTTTTATGCTTTGATTTTGCGTCAGCTCTTGGTCTAAATGGCTTCCATTTCTGTGATTTTCTTTCCAAGTTACAAGATGAGGATCGTGCCATTTTAGTTGTTAATTGAGTGTTTTATGTTTTTGATTGCTTGGCGGGTTGGGCCGCGCCCTTTTCTGTCCATAATTAGGTTGTTTTTATGGGGACACACTTTGGTGGTGTAGTCTACAGGGTGGAGGCAACTGTAAGGAGTGGGGACTGCTTTTAGGTTTTCAGGGAGCAATGGTGTCGGGGATTCATTTACTGATTCCAATGAGGTGATGCAGTTTTTGACAGAGTTGGCCGGTAGCAAATGGCCTATGGGGCTAAGGGGCTACTTTCATATTTTGTTCGAACTTACCTCTGTTTTGAGATGCTTTGTCTGTTACCTGGAATGTAGTAAGGGATAAGGATTGCTATTTTCTCTTTGTGCAAGTCTTCTGTAATTTATAGCTTTATTTCATAATTATTATTATTTTTTAAAATGTAGCACACCAAGCAGGCAAGCTGATGCGGTGAATGTGGACCAGGAATGGAAGGGGAGTTTAGTTTCATATCAGTCAGGTAGCGCGAGACAGTTTGGTTTATGACCTTCGTCTTTCCACCCATAAAATCAGGCTTTCGGGTTGGATGCCATTATAAGCAGATTGAAGTCGATCTACATTGATGTCGATCTCTAGCCAATTTTAGCCAATACGATTCTTATATATTGAAGTTAGAACCATGATCTGGCTTCTTGATTTGGGGTTTTCAAGGTAAGGCACTTTGTTTGTTCTTAGGTGTGTTCCTCGGCAATGTAGTTACGATCATGTGTTTTTTCGATGGGTGGTTTGATCACATTTCTTAGACCTATGCTTGAGAAAGCTCAAAACATTGTTGGCCATAATTGATTTGAGCTTTGGTCTTTGAAATTTGCCATATGCCCAATTCTCGTGGCAGATAAAGAGCTCCCAATAGTGGCTATGTAGAGGCCCATTCGAGGAGCTTGACTAACGGTCAAAGTATCAAATTTTTTTTTTTAATGAGAAAAGAAATTTAAGTCTCATATTCCTTAGTTGCAGAATAAATAGCAGGCTCAGATATATTACAGCATGTATCACAGTAAACAAACAAAAACAACACATGCGAAAATAGAGAAACAGTTCTTTTTCCTCTTTTCTATTCTAATATCCGAAGCATGATCGAGAAGAAGCACAGCTCTGGCCTTCAAGATTTTAACTTACAAATCATGATTTAATTAATAAAGTGGACAGAAGAACTACATCCCTTCCCCATATTTTATCAAACCATTCTCGTAGAAGTCTCATCTCAGGAGATGTATTAGATCAACTACCAACTTTGTACTCTTTCTAAAGTTTTTTAATTGAAATTTTTCCATATAAAAATGGAAATTTTCACGTATCTCCCCTAGGTATCATGAAATTACAAAAACATCTGTCAGTTTTGGAAAATTTTGTGTGCCCCTACTTTTCTAAAAAATTAACACATGTTCTCATTCCGTTAGTGTAGGACTAACAACGTTAAAATCAATGGATAAAATGACAAAAATACCCTTGCAAGAAAAAAGAGAAAAAACCTACAACCCATCTTCAGTGCACATCACCACTGTGGTCCTGTAGTTCGAAAATAGGGGTCCCCTCTCTCATTTATGGAGGGGAAGATTTCTCAGGAAACGCATTCCCAGAACCTAGTTCGTCTTTTTTGTCTCCAAGAGCTCTGTTTTGCTTGTTTTGCTTGTTTCGGGGTTTGTCCCACTTCTAGTTTTGAACGCTTGAGCCTTATTACCTTATCTAGAGTCTGGATCATCCGAACTCGACTTTCCCAACCCATTTTCATACCATTTCCTTGAAGATCAGAGAGTTATCAATAGTGTAATTATTCTATCCGAGGATTGAGCATATGGCAGACAAGACCTCGTGACGTCGTTATTCTGTCTGAGGATCGAGGATCTGGCTCCCAAGACCTCGTGATGTCGTTATTCTGCCAAAGACTCAAAGACTTAACATTTGTAAGTCGTTACTTTGTCTGATAGAGAATAAGTCAATCATTTGTCTCCACCTAAGCCAAGAGATACTTTCCATCTTACATCTTTCATAATCGCATTGGTTCATTGTGCAGATATACATTTCTATTGTTAACCTTTGACTTTGACACAATGTAGACTCCTAAGTGTTCATGTGTAGTGTACATAATACCTGGTATAATATCGTTTATTTTTCTTCAAATAGTTTAGGCATTATGGTTAGCCGTACATAATTTGGTATAAGGCGTTTTATAATGGAAGAATATTCGAAAACAAACATCTAGTAGAAAGATCGGTTTACCAGGGCGAAGTGAGTGCCTAACACCTTCCCACTCTCGTAACCTGACCACTTATCCCAAATTTTTTATCAGACCAAACGGAATCATGTAGCCCTTCATAGGGCTACACCAATTGGGCCCTAGGCCCTAATCCTTGGTGGTGACTCCATTTCATATGATTGCATGATCCCAATCCTCCGATGATTGTGCAACCCATATTTTTCGGTCCTCGAAGGGAGGACCAATTCCCACGAGAGGAATGGACCATCTCTGTGGCAATCCTCACACGCACTGGCTGCATTTATGGAATTGATGAATCGGGTATTTTAAGATGTGTTGGATAAGTTTGTCATTGTATTCATCTACAACATCTTGATTTACTCCAAGAATGAAGAAGAAAATGGTGAGCACCTGAGATTGGCATTGCAGCGACCGAGGGAGAAGAAGTTATATGTGAAATCTAGCAAATGTGAGTTCTAACTTCCTCAGGTAGCATTTCTGGGGCATATTGTTTCGAAAAAGGGCATCAAAGTTGATCCAGGGAAGGTGAAGGCAATACTTGATTGGGAAACACCAAAGAATGTTGGTGAGATCCATAGTTTTCAGGGATTGGCCGGATACTATCGAAGGTTTATAGAAAACTTCTCGCACATTTCGGCCCCTATGACCCAATTGACAAGGAAGGGAATGAAATTTGAGTGGTCTGAGGAGTGTGAGAAGTGCTTCCAAGAATTGAAACTTAGGTTGGTCACAACCTGAGTATTGAATCATCCGACCAGCAAGGTGGGATGACAGTGTATAGTGACACTCCGAAATTGAGACTGGGTTGTGTGCTCATGCAAAATGGCAAGGTTGTTGACTATACGTCACGACACTATGAAAAGAACTACCCCACTCATGATTTGGGGTTGGGGGCGGTAGTATTTGCATTGAAGATTTGGCGCCATTACTTGTATGGTGAAAAGAGTGACATATACTGCAACAACAAAAGCCTTAAATATTTCTTCACTCAAAAGGAACTTACTATGAGAATAGATGGTGGTTAGAAATGATGAAGGATTATGACTGTACCATTCACTACCACCTAGGGAAGGCTAATGTTGTAACCTACACACCCCCCCCCCCCCCCCCCCCCCCCCCCCCCCCCCCCCCCCCCCCCCCCCCCCCCCCCCCCCCCCCCCCCCCCCCCCCCCCCCCCCCCTCAAAAAAATCATAGACACTTGTTATTGGCATCATTAGCGTTAGTGAGCAACTCATCGAAGAAGCCAGGAGAATGAACCTAGAATTGTTGATCGAAGGTGCCACCATATCACTTGCAGTCTTGGTGGTACAAACATCACTAGTAAAGAGGATTAGAGAGGCCCAGCCCACCAACATAACCTTGCAAAAGTTAAGAGATGGAATTCGAGAAGGAAAGTAATAAGATCGGGACTTCACCCGAACTAAGAACGGCATCCTCAAGTTTAGAGGCAGATTATGTATACCAAGTGGTGGGCAGTTGAGGAATGAAGTATTGAGTGAATCGCATAGTTCACCTTATTCTGTACATCCCGTCAGCACCAAGATGTACAAGGATTTGAAGAGGAAGTACTGGTGGATCGAAATAAAAGGTGATGTGGCCACGTATGGGTCAAAATGCCTCATGTGTCAACAAGTTAAAGCAGAAAGGCAGCGACCATGTGGCTTTTTACAATAGTTACCTGTTCTAGAATGTAAGTGGGAGAATATCACGATGGATTTTGACCTGAACTACCTCGCAGACTAGAGGTATGGATGCCATCGGGTGATTGTCAATCGCTTGACTAAGACAACCCATTTCAGCCTGATGAAAGTGACATTTTCGATGGACAAATTGGCCAAATTATATGTGGATAATGTAGTTTGCCTTCATAGTGTCCCAGTTAGTATCATTTCCAACCGTGATCCCAGATTTCACATCTAAGTTCTAGGGTAGTTTTTAGAAAGCCATGGGCATACTGTTGAACTTTAGTATGACATTCATCCACAAACTGATGGGCAATCGGAGAGGACCATTTAGTCCCTAGAGGACATGCTCAAGGCTTGTGCCATTTACTTGAAAGGTAGCTGGGATGAGTACATTTCACTCATAGAGTTTGCCTATTACAACAACTATTCAACATACAATCAAATTTGTGATTGGGATAGATGATGAAATAATGAGATAGGCATAGTAAATTATAGTTTTGATTGGTATATTCAGTGACAATGTGGTTAACATTTGAGTTCTATAGGCTCTTCAAACAATTCACAGAGATCACTGGTTTTCTACGTTAATGGGTTTGAGCTCAAAGCCTCCAACCCACCCAAATTCTTTTCAAAATTCAAGAAAACCAACGAATCGGCATGGAGAATAAAATTCGAGAATGCAACTGTATTCATGTGACCGACTATTGGATCTGATCACAATCTTCTTCTTGTGGATACAAACGGGGGCAAATCGATCAGTCCTCGACCATTTCGATTTGAAGCACTGTGGTTTCACCACCCTTGATGCAAAGAGGTGGTTTCATCTTCATGGTCTCTTACTTCTCCTGATTCAGATCAACACTTTTGGACCCAGAAGACATCTAATTGCAGGGATGCTCTTATCAAGTGGAATCACGAGGATTGTGGACACATCCAATCAAAAATTAGAAATCTTAAGTTGCAGTTGGAAATGCATCAAAGCTTATCCCCCTCAGCCCATCGCCAAGATCGAAAGGAAGCCATCCTTAGTGAGCTGGAAGAAGAATTAGCTAGAGAAGAGATCATGTGGCATAAAAAAGCAAGAATGCACGGGATTAATTGTGGTGACACCAATTCGGCTTTCTTTCATGCCCCAACAATACAACGGTGACTACATAATCATATTCCCAAACTCAAAAATCAAGTAGGAGGTTGGACCAATTCAGAAGAGGAGGTGTTCTCAGAGCTTCATAATCACTTTAGTGAAGTGGTTCAATCCCAAGGAGTCTATCCCTTAGCTCTTCAGCAAGCACTTGCATCTATTACACCAGTCATTATAGAGGAGACCAACACGGCCCAATGCTCTCCCCATCGAGGAAGAAGTCTCTGCGCCTCTCTCATCCATGGGACCACTCAAAACCCCTGGCCTGAATGGATTCCCTCCTCTCTTCTTTCTCAAATTCTATAATATCACTAAGGATGACATTTTTTAGGTAGTCACAAAGTTCTTCTCATTGAGTATTCTTCCAAAGGAGTTGAATAGGACCTTTATATGTCTTATTCCAAAGGTGCCAAACCCTGAGCTTGCGGAATAACTTCAACCAATCAGCCTCTGTGGGGTTGTGGTGAAAGTTATCACAAGGATTTTGGTGGATAGACTCAAGACCTCTCTTCAAGGTATTATATCTCCCACTCAGGCTACCTTTGTTGCTTAATTCCAGATAATGTCTTTATTGCTCATGAGATTTATCATTATATTAAGCATCAGGGGGGGGGGGAAAAAAGAGCAAGAAAAATACATAGCCTTGAAACTTGATATGAAAAAGGCCTATGACAGGCTCGAGTGGCCTTTCAATAGAAATGCTTTATCTAGCTTGGGTTTTTGTAATAGATGGGTGGATATGATCATTGAATTTATCTCCTCAGTTTCCTATACCTTGCTTATTAACGGCTCGAAAAGAAGCTCCTTTTCTTTCACTCGGGGCATTCGGCCGGGTGACCTCTTGTCTCCCTTTATCTTCATTTTTTGTTCACAGGTCCTAAGCTCTATCATTGGCGAGGTGGAGAATGCTCACCTTATCAAAGGAATCAAAGTGAGACAACGTGCGCCTCCAATCATCCACCTTCTCTTTGCAAATGATTGCCTTTTGTTTTCAGAAGTTAAACTTGATCACATCAACCATCTGAAGGATTGTTTGGACTTGTATTGCAATGCTAGTGGCCAACAAATTAACTTGAAGAAATCTACTATCATATTTAGTCCAAACACTCATTCCAGGTTCAAGAGGTGGTTTTCCCGCATTTTGAAAATTCCATATTCAAATGGCCTAGGGAAATATCTTGTATTACCTGCAAGAATTGGGGTTTCTAAGGCAGAAATTTTCAAGGAAATCTGAGAAAGAACTTTTAGAAGAGTTCAAGGCTGGAGGGAATAACTTCTACTCATTTTGGTTGTGAGATGATGATTAAATCAGTAGCTTCGTCAATGACCTCCTATGTTGCCTCTCATTTTTCTCTTCCTACATCCTATCACAACACTATCTGGAAAGCTATCTCAGATTTCCATTAGGGTCAAAAGTGCAAAGAGAGGAAACTTCACTGGATCTCTTGGACTAGATTATGTCGTTCAAAGGAGCGGGGTGGTATTGGACTTCAGGACCCTATCCTCCACAATAGAGCCCCTCTCGTAAAGGTGGCATGGAGATTGCTTCACATCCCAAATTCTTTATGATCCAAATTCACAAAGGCCAATACTACCCCAACTTTGATTTTCTTCAAGCTCAAACTGGTAACAAGCCATCATGGGCATGGTGGAGTATTTTGGAAGGAAAGAAGGCGTTTAAAAGTGGTTTATTATGGCACATAGGGAATGGTGAAAAGGCTGATATATAGAAAAACAACTAGATCCCTTCTTTAGCTACCTTCAACCTTCAATCCCAAACCCCCCTCTATATGAGCTCTCAAAGGTCTCCAATATCATCAACCATGGGAACCGAACATGGAGGGATGACTTGCTGGAAATTCACTTCCACCCATCGGACATTTAAGCTATCAAAAGTGTCAACCTAAGTTTATTACCCCATGAGGACCGTCTAGTATTGGGAGGTTCCAGGAATGGTTCTTTCACTATAAAATTAGCATATCATCACCTATCCAACTTGAGGGATTTCCGAAGTACAGCTGAAGCATCCTCATCGCACAACCATAACTAGGACAACATCCGTCCATCAGTTTGGAAGAAGATTTGGCATAGAACTGTTACTGCAAGAATGTCCATAATTGTCCCAGACAATTAGCAAGTATCTTTTTCTTTCCTCGAGCTCCAGAATATGGGTTCTGAAAGATCCATTCCCTGGTGGGGGTCTTGTTAAACAGCTGAATAAGATAGGTAAAATCATACAAGTTATCCAAGTATTGGATCAGACCCCTCAGCTGAGGAAGTTTTGTTTGACAAATAATTATAAAATCTTCACGTGGATCATTCTTATCATGCTTTGAAATACGAATGCAATGAAAATGGACAGCTCCTGTGACAATAGATTCTGTAATAGAATGTAGACAAAAATCTCTACAACATAAATAATCCAAAATTTGGATTATCCCCTTCAACATTTTCTATAAGGACAAAATTGTAAAACACGAATTGTTATCCTTCAACGTAAACAAGGACCAGCAACCGCGATGAAATTTTGTAGAGTCTGGGCCAAATTAAAGGCTAGGACGCCCTTCAATTTTTCTTGAGCTTTTGATGTAAGATATCCTATCGGGTTGAAAACAAAGTCTGAGGTAGAGTTTCACATGTCTTCAAAATAAACTTACGTTGATGACTAGGACATGGCAAAATTGCCTTCAACCGTTGAAAAGCATGAAAAAGTGGCCGACTCTAAAACATCGAATTTGGAACTAAATCCATGGCCAAGGTAACTGGTATTAGAATCAAGCATGGCGAAAGAAATCGACCGTCCCGAGTCTATACGGGAGTATCCTCCTATATTTAACGGTTGGATGGAAGCGATTTGTTCAACAACGATTGACCGTCTCGAGTCCGTACGAGATTTTAATAATGTTTTTCAAGTATTATTGAACCGACGAGTTCGTGGTAGTATCTTTCACTTCCATGTTCACATCATGCATAATTACAAGTCTTATTATAAAGGACCCAATCGATCATATAATGCAGTTAACAACTCTTTCAGAGTAGAGTGAAACTCCATATCGATCTGTTGAATTGTAGTAGCAGCATTGTGACAATGCAAATTGTGGCAATATCGAAGGAGATCTAGTGGTGCAGAGTCATATGGCTTAACACAATTTTTGATGCCTTGGGGCGTCCATGGATAGCGGTAAACATTTGTATAAAGGGGGTACCGCACAAGTATAAATTTCTACCAATCGGGATAAGGCTTCCTTGTCATATGAGTATACCCAGCCTTTCTAAGAAATGAAATAATTGGACTACGAACTACTACTGTAGGAATGGAATGTCCATGATTATCCCAGACAATTAGCAAGTATCTTTTTCTTTCCTCAGGCCCTAGAATATGGGTGCCTGAAAGATCCATTCCCTAGTGGGGTTCTTGTTAAACAGCTGAATAAGATAGGTACAAGCATGTAAGCTATCAAAATATTGGATCAGGCCCCTCAGTTGAGGAAGTTTTGTTTGACAAATAACTGTAAAAGTTTCACGTGGATCGTTCTTATCAAGCTTTGAAATTCGAATGCAACAAAAATAGACAGCTCCTGTGACAATAGATTCCGCAATAGAATGTAGATGAAAATCTCTAGAACATAGATAATCCAAAATTTGGATTATCCCCTTCAACATTTTCTGTAAGGACAAGATTGTAAAACATGGCCTGTTGTCCTTCAACGTAAACAAGGGAGCAACAGCAGCGATAAAATTCCATAGAGTCTGGGCCGCATTAATGGCTCAGATGCCCTCCGGTTTATCTTGAGTTTCTGATGTTATATATCTTGTCGGGTTGAAAACAAAGTCTGAGTTAGAGTTTCGCATGGCGTCAAAATAAATTTGCATTGATTACCCGGACATGGCAAAATTGCACTTCAACCGTTGAAAAGCATGAAAAGTGTTGGATCAGACCCCTCAGTTGAAGAAGTTTTGTTTGACAAATAACTGTAAAATCTTCACGTGGATTATTCTTATGATGCTTTGAAATACGAATTCAATAAAAATGGACAGCTCCTATGACAATAGATTCTACAATAGAATGTAGATGAAAACCTCTACAACATAAATAATCCAAAATTTGGATTATCCCATTCATCATTTTTTGTAAAGACAAGAATGTAAAACACGGCCTGTTGTCCTTCAACGTAAACAAGGGACCAGCAGCAGCGACAAAATTTTGTAGAGTTCAGGCCGAATCAAAGGCTAGGACGCCCTCTGATTTATCCTGAGCTTCTGATGTAAGATATCCTGTCGGGTTGAAAACAAAGTCTGAGTTAGAGTTTCGCATGGCTTCAAAATAAACTTGCGTTGATGACCAGGACATGGCAAAATTGCCTTCAACCATTGAAAAGCATAAAAATAGACCGGCTCAGAAACATCGAATTTGAAACTAAATCCATGGCCTATGTAACTGGTATCAAAGTTAGGCATGGAGGAGAAAATCGACCTTCCCGGGTCTATACGGGTGTATCCTTCTCTGTTTAACGATTGGATGGAAGCGATTTGGTCAACAGCGATTGACCGTCTCGGGTTCATACGAGATTTTCATAAAGTTTTTCAAGTATTATTGAACCAACGAGTTCGTTGGCATAGAGCATTGGCAATCGACAGAAGCAATTTGGGATTTTGCCAACAATATTTGGGATCTGGGTGGAATTATTTTAATTTTTATTTGTAATTGAGTGATCTTGAGGACAAAACCAATTTTAGGGGGAAGGATTATTTTGTACTCAATGTGTATCTTATTTAATAGTTAATTAATGTTAAGTAGTTAATTAGTACTACTAATTTTATTTATTTTTAAGCTATTAATTCGTAGTAAGTGTGTAATTAGTTATTAGCAACCGGATGAGTTAGTTGTGATAAACAATTATTATTCGTGTATTTAGTTGTGAATGGTGAAATAGATAATCCAAAATTTGGATTTTACCTTTTAACATTTTTTGTAAGGACAAGATTGTAAAACACGGCTCTGTTGTCCTTCAACGTAAATAAGGGACCAGCAGGCGACCAAATTCTAGAGAGTCCGTGCCGAATCAATGGCTAGGACGCCCTCCGTTTTATCCTGAGTTTCGATGTAAGATATCCTGTCGGGTTGAAAACAAAGTCTGAGTTAGAGTTTCGCATGGCTTCAAAATAAACTTGCGTTGATGACCAGGATATGGCAAAATTGCCCTTCAACCGTTGGAAAGCATGAAAAGAGGCCGGCTCAGAAACATCGAATTTGGAACTAAATCCATGGCCAAGGTAACTGGTATCAAAGCCAGGCATGGTGGAGGAAATTGATCGTCCCGGGTCTATACAGATGTATCCTCCATTGTTTAACGGTTGGATGGAAACGATTTGTTCAACAGAGATTGACCGTCTCGGGTCCATACGAGATTTTCATAAGGTTTTTCAAGTATTATTGAACCGACGAGTTCGTGGGCTTAGCATTGACAATCGACAAAAGCAACTTGGGAATTTTGCCAACAAGATTTGGGATCCGGGTGGAATTATTTTAAATTTTCATTTGTAATTGAGTGGTCTTGAGGACAAGACCAATTTTAGGGGGAAGGATTGTTACGTACTCCATGTGTATCTTATTTAATAGTTAATTAATATTAAGTAGTTAATTAGTAATAGTAATTTTATTTATTATTAAGTTATTAATTAGTAGTAAGTGTGTAATTAGTTATTAGCAACCGGATGAGTTAAAGAGAAAATGTAGGAGAAGTTGTAGGAGTGGGAAGTGGGTAGTTGTGATAACCAATTATTGTACGTGTATTTAGTTGTGAATGGTGAAATAGAAATCAGACTTTTGGAATCCTAATTTTTCTCTAGAGATTATCTTGAGAGAGGCAGGCTACCTCCCAACAAGCCAGACGCCATTGCTTCATCTGTAAAGCAAAACTCTATCCCAAATTTATCTCTCTCTTCCTCTCTTTCTATCCCTATTATTTCTTTTTTATTTTATTTTATTTCTAGATTATCTCGCACGTAACAGTAACCATCCTCTTGCACGATGTTGTAACGAACAGAAACTTCTCCATTCATACCATTCATACAAAACTCCATTTCCAAAACGATGGTTTAGGGTTTCCTCGGGGAGGGTTTAGGGTTTTACACTCACCTTTGGGATTTGGGCCGGGTTGGCCATGATTGTTTGGCCCAGGGTCGCCCTTTGGAACCTGGACAAAGCCAGCTGGGGCAGAGTAATGTCACATTCACAATGCCTAACTTTGAGTGTTTAAAATCAAGCTAAATCCTCTATAAATGGGACAACTTTGATTTCACATCTAAGCAGCTAAAAATTGAGATGCTAAGCATGTTCTTCTACATTTGTTGGTACTTATGGGTTGCCCACAATGATCTATGCTTCAACGAGAAGATTTGGTCTCCGGAGGAAGTGTTTTCCAGGGCCCAATGAGCCTTTATCGAACTTTGGTCCCTGACCAAGCCTCAACAGCAGAGGGAAAGTCTGGTTACTACTCAGCATGAACGGAGTCTCCCAAATCCAAAGCTCGTGAAGATCAATTGCGACGTGTGTAGACACCTCATTTTATCTTTCTCCCTGGAGGTTTTCTATAACGATGATGAGCACCCTCCAAGGCCTAGAACCGGTGTATCTATGGATGTAGCGTCAGTGTGCAGTACCCGAATCCGTATATCGATCATCCTTTTCCCCTTGCTAGAGCCCAAACCAAAGCCTCCAAACCCTCCAAGAACCCCTAGAAAGGCTAGCCCTGACCCAGACCCCTTGGAACCAGCATGGCCCAAATAACCAATTCCATGCCTATAGGTACTAAAACCTAGTTTAACACGCAAAGGCCCAGAGTCGATACTTAAACCACCTTCCATAGACATTGAGCCATGCCCTTTCACTGTCGAATAGTCCATCTCTACTATCTATCCTACTTCGACATTTAGACAATGACAATCGACACTCAATCACCAACCCTCGATGTCAGTCCTATTCATCGATAACTACTCGATGGCGATTCCAATCCATTTCGATGTCTACTCGGGCGATTTCAATGTCGAATCTCTGTAAAAGCCTAAACTTGCCATATTTTACTCCGATTGCGATTCCTTTCGTGACCTAGACTATTTTTGGCACCTTGAATCTCAATCTTGGCTCCCTTAGGCCCCAAGAAACATTCCCTAAGGCAACTTACCACTTGCCACCCATCTATTGGTCCTTACCTTGACTTTATACCCACTATCGATGCAAATACACCTTCTTTCGACGATCCAGATCAATCCAACCATACCTATACGAATTTGGAAGTGCACACACCCCTCTACATCTATAAATACACCCCGTCTCACATTGAGGAAGGTTATATGCACCTTTTATGAGCTTTAAAGCCTACCACCGCCTTTTACCTCTTGAGTGCTACAATCCTACTTGAGACTTGAATGTCAAGCTTGGAGACACCAATCCGGTAATCTCGGCTTGGCAACAAAGTGTTCACTTATAAAGGGACAAGAGAAGCCACAATAAGCAACGATACTTGCTTTACGTATAAATCTCCTGAGCTATGAAAGGGAAACCTCCACACCATTGTTTTCATCTAACTAGGTAAGTCCCCCCTTAACCTCTTAATTCTAATCAATACATGCTATTTTTTGCTTAACTTCCGTTTTGCATCTCCCAAGGAAGTGTGATCCCATCTTTCTAGACAGTGATCACACCTTTTTTCTATCTTTATCTTTACTTTGTTTCTTTTCTCTTATGATGTTCCTCATCTTTTAGCATGCATGCATACTTCCACATGATCTTCATCCCTTATAGTATAAGATTTCTCCATGTCATTCTCACTAGTTCCCTCGCATGCCATGCATGTATGTTTTTATTTTATTTTCAGTTTCTATGCTTCGCCATGCATATGTATTAAATCGCCATTTTCGTATACGTGTATGCATTGCACCACCATGCTTAGCCTAGTGTCAATCATGCTTAGGTTTATTTGGGATTTGAGTTTCTAAGTATTTCCTTTTTACATTCCTGTAACTAACCTTTACCTTGCAGCCGAACCTATGGTTATGTGTCTCTCTACCTCTCCTGTATTTTATTTTCTTACGATCTTCTTTCATTTTACATCCCCCCTCTCAAAAGCATGTTATGCCATTACCTGTGTCTAGTAATAGAAAGACCGACTAGTCTGGGAGGATTGGGGTGCCTAATACCTTCCTCGGACCGTAACTTGACCCGTACTTAGACCAATGAACCAATCTGTCCCCAATGGGCATCACATGAGAGTCAACTTTACATTATGGGTCTTAAACCCTCCTCTAGATGGCGACTCCAACACCCCCGTCTCCTCTCTCTTCTTCCCAAAAGAGGGATGAGGCAAAGGACACGTGGCGTTCCCCGCCATGTCCATTGTCCTCACAATGTGGCATTACCATTGGAGTCTAACCATGGAGGACTTGGAGTGATCGTCCACCTAGGTCATATTATTCTGGCCTCATCAATCCCAGTTACTTTCTCAGATGCTCTCATGGGTGAATTCTGGGCCATGAGAACAGGGCTTCATCGTGCAATGGAGATGGGTTTGTCTCATATCATTGTGGAATCCGATAGCCCTAACATAGTTGACATCATCAACCACGGATTACACCTCCTCCTCTGTGTGCACTTGGATTTCTTCAAGATATTCAAAGCATTTCCTAAATTTCACCGAATGTAATTTTGTTGCTATGTCTAGGGAAGCAAATATAGTTGTTCATTACCTAGCCTGGAAGGCCCTATCAATGACAAGTACGACAGATTGGCCACATTCCACTCCTTGGCTTCTAGACATTTGTAAGGAAGCCTTGAGTTCCTCTTGCCCTTTTGCTCAGTAAATTTATCCTTCACCAAAACAAAAAAACAAATACAAGTATCTCTCCCTTATTTTTCATGAAAAGAAAACTAAATTGATTAGAGAAAAAGGGAAATATCTACATTGTCCTTTGTATAGCAAAAACTTTTATGACCTTGGATTGCTAGACGAGCAATCCTGGTTACCAAAAAAGTAATATAGTTATTAAGAGGGACCAAAAAATTAATGTCATCATTTGCAAGAGAATTAATTTGGAGAAGAGTAGGTAAAATAGCCACGACCAAGCATCCTGGGAAGGTTGCGGAACATATTGCAAAATTGCCTTGTTTGAACACCAAATCTCTCTCACCCTGAGGCCCATCTTTGAAGCTTGTTTGAGATCATTGATTATCGACATCACCTTCGATTCCAACCCATGATGAGAAGACAAGTATCCTGCAACTACCAAAATGAACCGTCCTTCTAACAAAATGCAAAAAGCCTAGGTTGAGGAATCTAAACCTGGTTTAAAGACTCCTGCGCAAAGTAACACAAGAAAGTTTAAATATAGTAGAGAGGATAAATTATAAGAGTTGGGATTATCCAAGTATGATGAAATAAGATCAGCATAAGATAATAGGTTGGGAGGATGAATATTTAAATCAGAGATCCAACAATTGATAATTAAGATAGTCTTCATAGGATAAACTTTAGCTTTCCCAAACACAAACTTATTTCTTGCATCCTAGATAAAATAACAGGTAATAATAAACAGAAAAAAAAAAACCATTTTAAAGATTGTTTATCAAGACGATTATGAGTGAGGAAAGTGGTATAGAATTATTCCAAGGACGGAGAGGAGAGAAACTTTGTTCTCAACCCCAAAGGACCAGCAACCCAAATATGCTTAGCCTAATTACAGGAGAGGAATATGTGCCATATAGATTCCATAGAAGATCCACAAAGTAAACAATTGGGGATCGACTGGGATCCATTTCAAAAGAGTCGCTCTTTTTTTGGAATCCTTGCATATTGTTAGACACGCCAGAAAAATATTTTAAATTTGGGATGAATGAAAAGTTTCCAAACAAAATTCCACCAGGTGGTACTCCTAGAATTAAAATGAACAACATTGTGAGTCAAAAAATTAGTTGCACGGTGAGTGAAAAATCTACCATCTTTAGCGAGAGTGCACCACCAAACATCATCATCATTAGATGAGGGAATACCAATGATCTTTTGAACCAAACTGCTAGGGAGGTAAGATGAAAGTAAAGAAATATTCCATTGATTAGAATAACACAAGTGACTTACCATGTCTCGCCGTAAGTTTATATTAAGAGACTGGGGAATTGAGAAATCCACGATGGATGGGATCCAAGGATCATCCCATAAGAAAGTGTTCTTACCATTGCCTATTCTATTCAAAATCATGCTTTTAAGGATAGGTAGAGAATTGACAATACTATTCCAAGACCAAGTTCCACGTTTGGCCATTATCTTGGGATTAAAAATAGAATTATTGGGAAAATATTTAGCTTCAAGGACCTATGCCCACAGTGTAGATGGTTGACTAATTAATCTCCAACACAACTTAAGGATAAGGGCCAAATTATTGATTGAAGCCTTTCGAAGGCCCAAACTTCCATTGGTGATGGGGGCGTACACATTTTATTCCAAGCAATGAGAGATAGTTTTCTGGAAGAAGAAGCGCTACCATTCCAAAAGTAAAGGCAAATAGAATCAAGAGACCGACAAGTTTTAAGAGGGAAGGAAATATATGACATAGGATAAGTAGGAATGGACGAGAGAACAAATTGTATCAAAATGCGGTGATCTGCATAAGAAAGACATCTCTTTGATGCCAATAACAGAACATAAGAAACGCTTATCACTGGGGAGACATTCCTACTACACCAAACGCATAATTGGAAAATTGGGTTTTAACTGGGGCAAGTCGCCCAAGTCGAGTCAAAATTTTGGAAAACCTGGTCAAGAGTTGTGTAGACTAGGTCAGGGTAAAAAATGATGAGACTGGGTCATAAATTGTCCGAGTCAAATAAGACTCGGTTTTTTTACCTGAGTAATGACAAACTTGACGAGTTTAGTCATTTTTTAAAAAACCATAAAGCTAATTCACTTCATTGTTGGAAAACTAGGTTTTCTGACTCGACTCATCATCTATTAAAACCTGGTGACTCGGCCTTGTCAAACCCGGTCAAGATAAGTCATTTAAAATTTTTTTATAATGCCATAAATATGTATAAATTAGTAAAAAATCATAACAATACAGAAAAATCGAGGGAAAAAAAAAATCAAGTAATTACATATCAATGCATTTTGAGTTTATACCATTGAACAAGAGAAGGGAGTCAAGGAGATGAGGCTTTCTTATTGTTTTAGATTGTGGATTTACCATTTAGTTAACTCCGTTTCTAAGTGAACTGGTTTTATGATTTAAAAAAAAACGATTAAACTAGGCAATATTTTCATGACTCGGGTAAAAAATACTGAGTCTTATTTGACTCAGACCATTTATGACCTAGTCTCGTCATTTTTTACCCTGGCTTAGTCTACACACTCTTGACCAGGTTTTTCAAAATTTGACTCAATTCTGGTGACTCGCCCCAATCAAAACCCAGTTTTACAATTATGGTTTACTTAGAATCTGAGTTGAGTAAAATAGTAAATCCGTATTTTAAAACACTAAGAAACCCTGAACTCTCCAACTTTCTTCTCTTACTCAATGGAATAAGCTCAAAATTATTGATATGTGATTCCTTATTTAATCTGTTTTTCTCATATTTTTTTCCCTCTATTTTTTATTTTTTACTAATTTATACATATATATTATATTAAAAAATTAAAAAACTTGATTCACCTAATTTGGATTTAACAAGGCCGAGTCACTAGGGTTTTCTTGAAAGACAAGTCGAATCAGGAAACCTGATTTTCCATTTATTATCAATGTCCACTCTTGTCTAAATTAATTTTTTAACAATACAAGTCAGAAAATATGTCAAAAACAGCTTTGATCGTTTGAAAATCCACGGCCGAGTATCTCTCCTTATTGTCCTGTGAAAATACTCGGTATTTCCTCAACCGAAAGGAACACACAGAACCTCCACTACGGAACTCCATCGAAGCTCGCTCTGTAACTCCTGCTACCTCTTTTCATACCCACTACCTGCCTGAAGCCAATCGAAGTTTTCGTACTAGCTCTTCTTCCTCAAGCTGAGCGAAGGACTGAGATGATAGTAATGTGAACAGCCGTTGTGTCTTCTTCTCCAAGCCAATCGAAGAACGCCATCTTTGTAGCTCTCTTCTTCTTCAAGCCAAGCGAACGAAGTACTCTTTGTATGTCTCTTCTTGTTCAACAAGAAGCTGTCTCTGCAACCGTGAAGTTCTGTCTTTGCGATTTGAGATGAAAAATTCTGTTTTCTGACTGTCGATTGAAGACGCTGCTCAGAGCAACCAAATCCCAGGTACGTAGGGTTTATTTGATCCCTGCTCATGCGATTTGAGATGAAAAATTCTGGTTTTTGTTTCAATTTGTAACATTCACAGAGAATTTTTGTACCTAGGGTTTATATGATTGCTGATTTCTTCTAAAACCTGGTTTTGTCTCCGGTTGATTTCTTTTTTAATATTGATTTATTTGGGTCCCTCCTCAAATGCAGTCCAAAACATCCATTTAATTGGTACATTACGCAAAAGTTAGTGGACAAGTATAGTTTCTTGGGGTTTTTACTTTGCTTTGTTCCATACTGAAACTTGACTGCTTGAGTTGGAGACCCTTGGTCATGTGCTAATGTTCGATCTTCTGAGACGATAAGTTTGGGTTGTTGGGCGCTTGGGGTCATTTTCTATGTTGGGTAAACTTAGATGGGCTTGAGCTCTTAGAGGTGCTTGTGGATGCCTCCTGCTGAACCTCAATTTGATTTTTATTGCTTGAATATTGGGGTACTGGTGATGCACCTCATCTATGTTGGGTACAGTTATATGGGTTTGAGCTCTTAAAGGTCCTTGTGGATTGCTCCAGCTTGTTCACTTTCAAATTTGTGCTTGAACTAATGGGGAGAAGAGTAAAACAAGAATGGGACAAACGAAGGTAAGCATGGTGGTGGCTCTCTAGAAAGCTCGGTGCAACCCAATCTTGTTTGACATTCATAAGAACCTGCCATGTCCTATGATATTGGGATTAAATCCAGCTAACACCTTGGGAGGATGTCCTTGAAATCCAATAGCACCAGGGGTAAAAAGGTTTTCATTCATTAGGGATATTACAGCCATTGCCATGTTACAGCAATAATAAAGCTTCTGGCCTATGTTCACTCGATGCAATAGAATTCCAAGCTCAAACAACCTTTTTTCATGTCTATAAAAATTTTCTGCAGGGCTGAAAAATCCACAACATCAGTACTGCTTTCAGTATGATCATGCAACATCTGAAGCTCCATTCTCCATTAAGTTTCATATCACAGAAGCTTCACTGTAGGAATAGCAACTGTAGAAACAATTAACATTATATCGATAATCAATCCAACAACTCAGGAACCACTTTTGTCCCCAAACAGTTACAGTTACTACATGAATAATAATCTCCCCCTCCCAAAAAAAAAAAAAAAAAAAAAAAAAAAGGTAAACGAAACAAAAGCCCCAACACCCCAATTCCTTTTTTTTTTTTTTTCCTTTTTCTTTAGTCTTATGTTCGTAAATCATAACCTAACTCTGAATCTCAATTTGCTGGAGGCCCCTTCATCTTCTCCGTCTCTGACAGTCTTGCAGCGGCCCCAATTGGGGAGGAATTGACTCCAGACTCTGCCCTGGTTCTCCACTTTTCTGGTACAGGTGAGTCTCTTCCCCAATCCTTGTTTTCTTAGTAATCAGTGTAGCTCTGCAAATGAAATCCACGTAATTAGATTGGCATTACAACCTGGCACTTGTGGCTGGGTTAGAGATATATGGATACAAGTGGTTTGATTTGTATTCTGTACTCGATCTGTTCCCACATACCTTTCCACTCAGCAACAAATCCGTTGGGCTTTAGAACCAATTTGACTAGATCATCTCTGCATATCCAGCCACAGGTGTTTCGATTGTCATCTTCTGCTCATTGACATTGCTCAACTCATTCTTTGTTTTAGCTGTCTGTTTTTTTTTATTAGTCTATCATTTGTAGGAGTTCTATCTTCATTGAAGGCCTGCCCTATGGGCTGAACATCTGAGCTGATGCAATTTTGGCTTCACTTTAGATGAATTTAATTGACAACGATTATCAAAAAGAAAAAAAAATCGTGTCATTCAATTGTGGTCTCTGCTTTAAACAGGGAAACTAGTGCTTGTATATTATTTGTCTGTGATGTTATGTGTGCTTGTATATTATTTAGAAGTGATGTACATGATGTGCTTCTTTTCCATCACTGTCTACATGCTATTATTCTGTTTGTTAGGTGATGTACATGCCTACTGCATGGTGAATATTTGCCCTCGAATTTTAACAGAAGAATTGTATTAAACATGTACTGTATTATTGCCGTACGTGATTTTTTCCGCTGGATTTTTGAATAGTATTATTGCTGTTTTGTCCGTTTAATGCCTTACATATCCATGCCCGTTTTTTACTGTACCTGAACTTACTAACTATGCTCACAAGTCATGATGGCTTTTCTTCTTTTCGAAAAAATCACTTGGCTGTGTTAGTTGTAATTTTTTTCGTTGGTCCTCTGCCTTTTCGGGTTGCATTTCAATTAGTTTTTTCTTACAATAAATATAATACCATAAATATATATTGGGAGAGGATTTCCCATGAGGATAGTGTAAGAGTTAATCTACATGCTGCACCAATGAAGGTTTGGAGGATGGTATCATTCACATGAGGTCCACATGGTTAGAATAGGAGAGAGAATGTCAGTGTGGGCCACACGGTTCATTATGTGAGAGAGTGTATATTAGAATCTACACTCTGGCGGCGTATGTTCCTTTTTCCCATATATTTACATATTATATTTATCTATAAGGAACGACTAAGTTTAATTAACAGTTGCACATTGTTGTCACCAAAGTGGTGAAGTGAGAAATTGTACCCTTCTTTTGATTGCTCTTTGTCTTATTCCCAAAAGTTAGGTTCTCTTTGGTATGTTTCTATTTGTATTTATGACCTATTTATGAGCAATCATTTATGAGAATAGATTATGGACTATAAATAATAATCGTTTGGTTGCTACTAGACATAATATATTATTAGGGAAAAGGAAGCATGCACCGTGGCGCCGTCCTTGTGCAGATTCCAATATACCCCTCTTGCATAATAAACAGTTGGGTCTACAATGACACACTCTCCCCTATTCTGATCATGTGGGTCCCATGTGGACCCATGTTCTGTAGATCCTCATTGGTATAGTATGCAGATTCTTACACTGGCGTTGTGGGAAACCCTCCCCCCAAAACTTTTGTTTTTTTAATTAGATGTACATGTACGTGTATCTACGCATATTTACCAACTATGCTCATGAGCATGTCCACAAAAACAGGGCAAAATGATGATTTGATCGTTATTTAGAATACCTACAGACGAGAGGGAGAATGGAGAAGAGGAACAGCGGCGAACTATAAAAGTGCTCGCTCCCTTCTCTCGGATCTGTCTGGATCATCTCACTCCCTCCCTCCCTCTCTCTGTCTCTCTCTGTGCGTTCTTTAAGTCAAACCATCGTGCCTGCTTTTCAATCTTTAGTTTCTTTCTGAAGAAAATAATTTTGGTTTCTCTCCAATTGGCAGACAAGAAGAAAATTATACACTAATGGATGTTTTGTTTGGATCAATTCATGTTCGAGAGCTCCTTTCAACTCAGGAATTTGAAGAATCTTCTCCACTATCAGCTCCAGATCTCCGCCTCCTAATTGATCGACTTCAAATCCGATCACTCCATATAAAGGATAAGGTTCAGGATTACATCCTTTCTCACCATAAAGATTTCTCTGAGATATTCTCACGTTGCTCTGAAGCTGTTTCACGGACTGAAAACATCTCTGGAGATGTCTCCAACATTCTCCAGCTCATCTCTGATAACCCGATCGATATTGAGATTCAGAACACAGTGGCAGAGATCAATAGTACACGGAAAGAATTGAAAGAGCGGAAGGAATTATTGGTTCTAGTTCAAACAATAGTGAATCTGATTCGGAGATTGAGGTTGGTGAGTGAGGACTTGGGGACTGGGCGGATAATAAATGCGTCAGAAGCACTGAGGGATTTGAAGAAAGCATTATTGATTCATGATGAGGAGGTTAAGGGGAGAGAACCGCTGATTTTTAGTTTGTTGAGGAAAGAGTGGATGGATTGCTTCGATGAGGTAAGGTTTTGGTTATCTTATTTATTTGTATTATTGAAAAACTCTATTTTTATTTGATTTCAATTTGTGTTTGTAGGTTCAAACGGTACTTGTGAGGTTGATGGAAGCTGCTATACGCTTTGAGCCAGAGAGTGGTATTCTGAGAGTTAAGTTTCAGTTGGCTATGGATGGGGTTGATGCAGTTGAGTTCAATAGCGTTTTGACAGCAATGGATGTGAGTGTGTGCTGAACCCAGTTTCATAGTATACTATAACTTGATGTGTACTCCGTAAGCAAACACTGGTGAATAAGCATATAAATTGAGAAATACACATAAACAAAATTTTGTTTGTGAATTTTTATTTTATAAATTGGAGAACACTAACATGTGTTCCTGAGTTTGGGGGTGATATTACTTGATTTTTGTGATTTGTACTATTTACCATCTGCAGATAGTTGGCATTCTTGATTATGGGCTTGCAAAGATAGCTGACTCTATCATGAAGTATGTCATTACTCCATTAGTGAGTAATGGGCATCCCGGCGTTTCAATAGAAGAATCAAGTCAAAACTATGGGGGAATGACTGAAGCAATTCTCAACTTGGTTCTTTCCTCTGATTCTAAGGTAACTGGGCCACATTTAGATCTGTCTAATCCATGCTTTAGTTGTTTTCGAAGTTCCTTTATCCTGTTGTACAAAAATGATCTGAATGTCTATGGTAAAAGGCTGTCAGAAACAGGAATTTGAATAAGGAATTTTAACATTACAGCAATATTTTCATAAATACTCCTTTTTCAATCCAAAACAGAATATCTATCCCTAAGTTTCTGTGATTTTTGTAAACTTAAAATCAAATTTTGAAATAGAAAAAAGAATTTGTTGGGCAAAAATTCATTTCACCTAGGTGAACTTTTAGATCAACACCCAATTCCTTCCCTTTGTTTCCCATCGTGAACCCTGTCTCTCCATTTCCCGCAGAAACCCCACCCCTCTTCCTTCGATTTTTACTGAAACTCACCCCACCCTTCGACTCTTGCCCAAAAAAAAAAAACCTTTCTTCCCCAGTCCCCACTGTAACAATTGAAACCCAACCTGTAACAACAGTACCCCAACTCATTCCTTTGATTCCTGCAGGCCGCCCTTTTTGGGTTCCGTCAAATTATTAAAATAAAAAAAAGAAACCTTCCCCTTTCGGTTCCCAACGTCACTACACAAATCGAAACCATACACCCTCCCTTCGATTTGGCAACAACCCTCGACCTTTTTCATCTCTGGCTTCAACCATCTCCCTCGATTTGGCATCCCTTTGATCCTAGAAACAAAACTCCCACCGCCTTCCCCTCTTTCTCTCGTGTGACCTCGACCGGACCCTCTCCCCCATCTAGGGTTCCAAGGAGTGAAGAAAACATACAGAAAAAAGAAAAGAAAAAGAGTTTCAGAGGAAGTGGCATACCTGATTTCCAGTATTATAGTTGAATCACGGCACCTCGACGTACGTCTGGAGTTGGTGTCCTCACCAAGTCGAATTGAATCTCCTGGTCTTCCGCCGAAGCTTTCTGGATTCCTGCCGCTCCCTAAATTCCTGTTAGTCACACATCACAAGAGAAAGGAGACAACCTCCCTCAACACGTCTTCAACTGCTCCCAAGGACCCCCATGCACAATAAGTTTTTTTTAACCCAACTTCCTAATTTACCCCCCACCTTTAGTGCTTTATTTCATTAATTCTCCTTTATATTTTTTTCTTTCCTGAATTACTCTTCCCTTCCCTTTTATTTCTAGTCTATCCTATTTTTCTTTAGCTTCCAGCTTTGCCCCCCACTTTTAAGTCCTGTTTGATTTTAAGTGGTATTTCTTTATTTCCCAAAGAGCCCCTGCCTCATTCTTTAGTTCCTTTTAAGCTCTTATTTTTATGTTCTTCCAAGTATACCCCTCCCATCATACATATTACACTTGTTGAATTTGTTTCCTTTGTTAGATCAAGTTCACTTTAATTACAGTTCTGCCACCTCCCTTATAAGCCTACTTTTATTTACTGTTTTGCCATTGATACTTGACTTGAGTGTCCTATTACTCCTGTGGGCCCATTCTGATTCCAAATAGTGTTTCCGGAACCCGGAACCGCCACTAATTTGGAAATTCTATCCATATTTTAACCATGGTTACCAACAGTGAGATTCTCCAACAATTCAACTCCTATAAAGGTGAGACCAATTCCAAAATTGACTGTCGCACTGAACGTGCCAATACCTTCACCACTACTGTCAAGTCTCTCCATACTATGATGACATCCATCCAAGGCCGACTGGTGGCTTATGATAAAGGAAAGAGTCCTATGCAATATAGGGATTCTTCCTACTCCATTCCAAAGGATCCGTCTCATGGTACACTGCCACCAGCACCACTACCATATGGATCTGGTTGATATGATGATTATGGAGCTGAAAGAGGAGTGAAGTTGGATGTCTTCGATTTTCATGGGGATAATCAATAACAGTACCTTGACTGGGCTTGCAGTTTGGAAATATTTTTTAGATGGTTTGGGTTGACTGATGCCCGAAAGATCTTATTTGCAGAGGCTAAACTGAAGGGCACGACTCGAGTCTAGTGGGGACTCAAGGCATTGGGTAAGTCACTACTTGGGCTGAGATGGGTGAAGCCATGAACCGGAGATTCTTGCCTACTAACTACAAGTAGCGCATGCACTTCAGGTTTGCACAGTTGAAACAGGAAAGCATGACAGTTGTGGAGTATGTTGCCAGGTTTTACTCTTTAGCCACTGATCTGATTTTGAGTGGGGTGAAGGGGTATTAATGGTACAGTTCCGCAATGGTTTGCACCCTCAGATCAGTGCTGCACTAGCATCCAGCCGATTGCCTAATGGAGGATGCTGTACAGGTGACATATCAGGTAGAGGAAAGTCTGAAGTAGCCATACACTCGAAGGTCTTTTACAGATACTTTCCCTAGGGGCTAACAACTCTAGTCAACAATAGTCTGCCCAGGGAAGTCATTCAGTAAACCACAGGCTAGTGGTTCATCTATGGCATCTTCACGACTTAACTGACCATAGTCTCCACCTCAGCATGGTTCCGACAGACCTCCTGTGATGCCAAGGGCTGCCATTCAGTGTTTTATGTGCAAAGGATTCATGTAGCTAAGTCACTTAGAGGGCTTATTTCCGGGATGGGTTGTTTATTGGGCCTTTGATTCTGTGTTTATTTTGTAATTGGCCAATTTAATAAGCCTAAAATATGGGTAGAAAGTAGGAAAACGCGATTTACTTCTATAAAACTATAAAAGAAGAAAAAGAAGAAGGAATAGAGGGAGGAAGAAGAAGAAGATATGCTGCAACTCTTGGGAGTCACATCCGTTGGGTTGGGACTTCCTATCGATTCCAATATCGATTCCAATAAATAATAGGGAAAACCCCCAAAACAAGAAAAAGACAGAAATAACCCCATAGAAGAGAAATCATGATTAGTGCTAGCGCTAATCATGATTTCCCTCCCCCTCTTACATCAAGACTTCTGACACTCCCCCTCAAGTTGGAGCATAGATGTTAATCATACCCAGCTTGTTACAAATATACTCAACCCTTACACTTCCCAAATACTTTGTAAACAAATCAGCAAGTTGCTCCCCTGTTCGAACATGACAAGGAGAAACAATCCCTTGTTGCAGCTTCTCACGAACAAAATGACACTCTATCTCAATGTGTTTCGTCCTTTCATGAAACACAAGATTAGCAGAAATACGGATAGCAGCCTGACTATCACTCCACAAAGTCATAGGAGAATTGTCAACAAACCCAAGTTTACTCATAAGTTGTTTCACCCACATCAGCTCACAAGTACCATGTGCCATTGCACAATACTCTGACTCTGCACTAGACCGAGCTACAACGGTTTGTTTTATACTTTTTCATGACACAAGGTTCCCTCCAACAAACATACAATAACCTGAAGTAGACCTCCAATCAATTGGAGATCTTGCCCAGTCAGCATCTAAAAAACCCTCAATCCTCCCATGACCATGATCAGAATATAGGGGACCACGTCCAGGAGCCTTCTTGATATATCGTAAAACCCATATAACCGCATCCCAATGAGACGTCCGAGGAGCGGACATAAACTGACTCTATACACTGACAAGAAAGGAGATGTCAAGTCTAGTCATAGTCAAATACTTGAGTTTCTCTACAAGTCTTTGATACCTCTCAGGATCTTAAAGAACATCACCATCATCTGCTATAAGCTTCAAATTCGGATCCATAAGGAGTATCTAGAGGTTTAGTACCTAGCAACCCTATCTCTGAAAGCAAGTCACTGTGAGAGCGAAATCCCTTTCCTTGATTGAGCAACCTCAATACCCAAATAATATTTCTGTCTTCCCAGAACTTTAGTTTGAAACTGTTGTCCCAAATGTACCTTCAAGTTCTCAATACCTAAAGAATCATCTTCTGTGATGACAATATCATCCACATAAACAATAAAAAATATCCTTCTTGCATCAGAATGCCGGAAAAACACCGAACGATCTGTCTCGGGCAGTGTCAGCCCAAACTTAGACACAACATCGTAAGCGCCAAACCACACCCAAGGCGTGTTTTTGCCCATACAACGATTTCTTCAACGTACACACTTTACCAGACTCCCCCTGAGCAACAAACCCAGGAGGTTGCTCCATATATACCTCCTCATGGAGATCACCATGCAAGAAGACATTTTTCACATCCAGCTGAAAAAAGGCCAATGATGTGTAGCAGCCAAAGAAATCAAAATGCGAACAGAAGTAAGCTTTGCAACAGGAGAAAAAGTATCCAGGTAATCCACACCATATACCTGGGCATAACCCTTAGCAACAAGTATGGCCTTCAAATGAGCCAAGGAACCATCAGGGTTGACCTTCACCACAAATATCCACCGACAACCTATAGCGGACTTACCAGAAGGTAACAAAACAAGATCCCATGTCTGATTCTCCTCCAGCGCAGATTATTCCTCAGTCATAGAAACTCTCCACCCAGGACTAGACAAGGCTTCTACAACATACTTAGAAATAGGATGACGCTCAACAGTAGACAATCAAGTAACAAAACCAGAGGACAAACCATTTTAGGACACAAAGTCAGAAATGGGATGTATGGTACAACTCTGAACACCCTTACGAAGAGCAATAGGTACATCTAAATCAGAAATATCAGGAACTGCAGAAGAAGAGGAAGTACCTATCGTAGGATCTGCCGGCAAAGAAGGCAAGGTAGAAGCATTGAACTGGGTGGTGTATCTCTCCAAAGGTGTAATACGGGGTGGATCCTCATTCGGAGGGCGACGCTAAAACACATCAAAAGGTTTTATAGAATTAGGAGGTGGAGTAGATGGCAAAGGAACCTACAAACCAAAAGAATTTTTGACAACATATACGAGCAGATCATCACTTAAAGCTGAAGAAACCAACGAAGACTCAACAAAAGGAGTAGATTCAAAGAAGGAAACATCAGTTATCACAAAATATTTATTTAAATCAAATGAATAACAACGATAACCCTTTTAAGTTCTAGAATACCTAAAAAAAAGACACTTAAGAGCTCTAGGATCTAACTTAGAGCGATCGGGACGATGATCCCGACTCCCAAAAACACGTGGTGGTAACACAAACAATGGAGCAGAAGGAATCAACAAAGGATATGGAATACCACCACATAAAATTGAAGAAGGCATGCGGTTAGTGAGATAACACGCAGCCAAAATAGCAGCAGCCCAAAACGGTTGGCCACTTTCATCGCAAACAAAAGAGACCGAGTGACCTCTACTAAATGTCTATTTTTCCTCTCGGCCACACCATTTTGTTGAAGTGTGTCCACATAAGAGGACTGATGAACAATCCCATGCTGAACCATAAAAGCACTGAAAGGAGCTGAAAAATATTGTTTAACATTATCACTACAAAGGATTTTCAAGGAAGTACTAAATTGATTCTGAATCTCAAGAACAAAGGCACAAAAAATTGACAACAACTCAGAACGGCTTTTCATTAAATAGTCCTATTAACTCTAGAGTAATCATCTACAAAAGTGACAAAATAACGAAAACCCAACTTTTAAATTACCGGACAAGGGCCCCACACATCTGAATGAACTAAAGAAAAGCGTTGATCAGACCGTTTATTAACTCTAGGGGGATAACTACACGGTGAAGTTTCCCAAATTGACAAGACTCACAATGGAAACTAGAAAAAGTCCAAAAACGACTATCTAAAATCTTTAACCTCTCCAATGAAGGATGACCCAAACGACAATGAATTTGGTGAGGAAGCGCCACACTCGAGCACGCCACAACTGATGTGTCTTCAAGGAGATGCAACCTTCTAGAAAACTCCAATTGAATCCATTTGATTGGTGACTTCTGAATAGACAATAAATTAAAAGGAAAATTAGGCAATAAGAGACAAAAGACAATGACAAAGAAAGGGTAACATGCACAGTGCTTGTACCCCCGAACCTTTGCTAAAGATCTATCAACGAAGGTTTAAAGTATTGGTATCGGGCGATTTTAAGAGATGTATCGTATCGTATCGTATCGGAGAGACGTATCGATTGGTGCAGAAATGCATGAAAATGATCAAAATACACAGGGAAATACATTTTTGGACACGAAAAACAATATAAACAAGCAATATATGTCATATATCATGCATATACACTAAGAATTGTGAATAATGTATAACCAGACAAGTGCGGTATTTCTAAATTGTTATAAAAGATGAGATTTTTTACATGCAGAGTCACTCTATTGCCATGAAGAATGTCGGGGTGGATCAAACTCATGTCTGTAAGGGTCTTCAAGAATAAGAGCAACTAGGATGATGTTGTGTATTAATCGAACATAAGCACAATACTGACCCTTAAAGAAGCTTTCGGTTTTGGGTGAAAAATGGTAGATTTGAGTTCAAATCTTTGCAAATGTATACACAACATGCATTTAATAGTTAGTTGAACCTATTCACCTCGAATCATAGCACACAAAAAAAAGAAAAAAAAAGAAAAAAGAAAAAGAAGATTTGAAGCAAAAGATCAAGTTTTTTGGAAAAAAACCCTACCTTTTCCCTTTCAAGTGTTGAGTATGTCTTGTATTCCAAGGATTCGAGTACGATGTGGATCTGACCCGACCCGACCCGACTCGACATATTTTGTGGCACTACCCAAAGGGAGAAAAAGTTGAGATTTAATTCGTGAAGCAGAGGGTTGGGCCGATAGATTATAAAAGATGAAAAAAGGCATGTGTATCGATATGTATCGGTACGTATCGATACATTTAAAAAAAAAAAAATTGAAAGCGATGCGTATCGGTGTATCGATATGTATCGACCGTATCATATCATATCGATATGTATCGGTCGATACATATCGATACAATAGATACATTGTTTTTTTTAAAAAATAGATACGTATTGGTATGTATCGTATCAACACCGACTGATACCGAGACGTATCGTTCGATACGGTACGATACACACCGATACTTTAAACCCTGCCATAAGCTAACACAACATTCGAAGAGGACTCACGAAACGGAGAAAAAACCCAGTCATATGATCTGTAGCACCTGAATCAATGATCCAAGGATGTTAAGTGGACAAAAGACACGCAGTAGCATTACCTGTCTGAACAAGTGTAGCAGCGGAGAACTGAGATGATTGGGAATTCTGAAATTGAGTAAAGTGCTTATAATCTTCATCAGTCATCTTCACCGTCTTACCCTCAGATTGTGGAGATGAAGCAACAACAGAATCACTACTGGCTGAATTGGCAAACTGAGCTGGTTTACCATGAAGCTTCCAACAAAAACGTTGGATGTGACCAGGTTGCCACAATGATGACAAGTCTTCACTACCCCTGAAGCCTTTGAAGTAGTCTGAGTACCAGACACTGGGCCCTTACCAGCTCCACGACCACGACCAGCACCACCAGTTCCAACACTGCCCCCACGGTTAGGGGTGAAAGACGCCAAGGCTGAAGTTTCCACTTGAGTGGTATCATGTGAATTCTCACGTGAGACACGTAGAACTCTAGAAAAAGTCTCGGAAAGAGTGGCCTCTTTATTGCCATCAAGAATCGAAGAATGGACTGCATCAAAATCTTTACCTAGACCACCCAAAAATCCCATGACTGCGAGTTGCTCTCGCTGATTTTTTATCTGTTGCATGTCAGAAGTAATAGGAAGTAAGGAATTCAGTTCCTCATACATCCTCTTGAAGTCTCCAAAATACTGAGTCAAAGAACGACCCTTACAGTCTACCTGATAAAAGTCCTTAGAAAGCTCATAAATTCGAGAAAGATTGTTCTGTCCAGAATACAAAATATTCAGATAATTCCACAGTTCCTTTATAGTATCGATATGGGTCACCAGGTCAACAATATGGTGATCCATACAATTTAACATCTGCTCTAAAATTCATCAGTATCATCCTTGGTCTGTGTTAAATGCTCTCAGGACCATGACCAGTTAAAACCAGCCCAACAATTTTCTTCCATTGTTGAAAATTGTTGGCACGTTCCAACTTCTTTTCTACTAACTTGTTGGAAGAAGTTTCAGTAACAACAGATTTATTATCACCCATTGATTCAAACAATCTGTCCAAATACGATGCAGAATATGTCCAGAAAATCAATCCAAAATTGATGCAGAATCTGTCCAGAAAACTGTCCCAAAAATTGATGCAGATTGTGTCCAGAAAATCGATGCAGAATCTGCCCAGAAAATGATCCAAAAAAAAAAAAAATACTGATCGATATAACTGCCCCAAACAATCAACAACACATACCTGAATTGAGCTTGAAGCTGCAACCTTCTACTCCATAAATCGATCACCACAAAAAAAGAGGGTTCTCAATTCCGAAGCATGAACTAGTCTCTAAAAACCTCCAAAATACAGCATAGGGTGCTGTACCCCTTTAAACAAAAAACGAAAGAAGTCGCAAACCACCAACCAGAGATGAATCAACCAATATTGGTTGAAACCTTGAGAGAGAGGAGAACTAGATAATAGGGAATATGTAGCAGCCCTAAGGATGTTGCTTTGATACCATGTAAAACTATAAAAGAAGAAAAAGAAGAAGAAATAGAGGGAGGAAGAAGAAGAAGATATGCTGCAACTCTTGGGAGTCACATCCGTTGGGTTGGGACACCCCATCAATTCCAATAAATAATAGGGAAAACCCCAAAAACAAGAAAAAGACAAGAATTACCCCATAGAAGAGAAATTGTGATTAGTGTTAGCGCTAATCATGATTTCCCTCCCCCTCTTAACATTGAGACTTCTAAGAACTTCATTAGATTAGTTAGAGTCTTATTTTGAGTCTGTTTTCTTTATTATTTCACTTTCCTAGTCAATTTAGGCTACCGTATTAGCTAAGGATTGGGTTAGCCTTTCCTTTATAGTGTCTAAGTCTATTGTTGAATCTTCTAATAAGTTTGTAAGGGAGGCCAGCATTGTAGACGAATTTGAATGAACAGAAAAGTTGCTTATGCAATGTTGAATTCCTGAGATAGGATAGGTGAGAGGCCTAGGGTGAGATGCCCATTCCATTCCCCCATCCCCTTCCATTGATTTTTGTCACCAGCCCTAATTCTGCTGTAGCCGTTCTCAAGAAGCTGTTCAAGATTGGTGGAAATTCTCTGCAAGCAGTTCATATCAATCTTCTTGGTTTTCTTGTTGCTGCCTAGTCCAAGATCCATCGCCACTGCAGTGTTCAAGTCCCCATCATTGATTATTGGAAGGAATCTTGGGTCTCAAAATCCTAAAGTGCTGATCGGTCTTCTTTTCTCTCTACCGATTGTGATCTTCTAGTGGGAGTTTCTTCTACAGCTAAGATATCATTCAACTGCAGCTTCAACAGGTTATTACTTTGTAGGATTGTTTCTCTTTGGTTATCTTTTAAGATCTCATAAGTCTTCTCCAACCAATTTTGAGATCCCATTGCTCTCTTTCTTGTTCTTTGGAGGTTTTCTATTTTATCCTGTTTGGGATTAGACCTATTCTGGTTCTAGTCTTACATTATTTGGTATTAGAGCCTATCACCTCCTAGGGTTGATGTTAATACAAGGAAGATGAAGCCAGAAGTTCCTTACTTTGCTGGACAAAGGGATCCATACCTATTTCTTGATTGGTTGGATTCTCTAAAGGAATATTTTGATTGGTACAACCCGATAGATGCGCAGAAGCTTAGTTTTGTTTAATTCCGTTAGACTGGTTATGCTAAACAATGGTGGAAAATCCCATGAAGAGAGACTCAAAGTTAGAAGACGTGAACTTAGGACTTGGGAAAAGATGAAGCACGAGTTGAAGAACAAGTACCTAGCGGAATATATGTGAAGAAAGCTCTCCGTTCAACTATATTACCACCAGAAGGTATTTACACTTGAAGAGAGCGTGAAGCAACTAAAAGACCAAATGGCCTCTTTTGAGGAAACATTTAAAGCCACCGCCCTCCACCTCCAACGGATGCTACTGTGGCAGTCGTTGAAGTTTTAAAGATGGAAAAGCAACAAGAGAAGGAACCTCCAATCAAAAAATCAGAACATGAAGTTGAGGTTAATGTTGAAGACGTTCCAAAAATTTCAGTCGTCAAGGAAGAGTCAGTCCTTGATGTTTAGAATGCCGAGGCTTACATTGAAGAATTTATAGCAAGTAAAGTTGAGCAAATGGACAATGTGAAACTTGGTACTACAGTTGAGGAGGTGATTGAAGAAACCATTGAGGAGATTGTGACTCTGTGAGTGACAAAGAAGAACTTAAAGAGTTAGAGTTTGAAGTAGAGATGGTTGAAGACACAACTGTAGAAGGGCCCATGGACATGATTGCTGATTTCAAAGTCCAACACCACATAGAGTTCATCATGCCACCAGAGTTCTTTGAAGAGAAAGTTCCATGCCTTGAAGACTACATTCCTCACATCCACGATCTGCCTGAGTATTGTTATGGTTTGAAGACAGATGTTCACCATTCAAAGTTGATTTCTCCATTTTGCAAAATTTGAGGTCGAATTTTTTTTCAAGCAGGGGAGAATTGATGTAGAGAAGTCACTTAGAGGGCTTATTTTAATGAAAATAAGCCTTGGGACAGGTTATGTATGTATTGGGCCTTTGATTCTATGTGTTTATTTTGTAATTGGCCAATTTAATAAGCCTAAAATATGGGTAGAAGGTAATAAAACGGGATTTACTTCATAAGTTTAGGGCGGCAAGGCGACCTAAGGGGGTGAAGGGGTGCATAAGCGCTTAGGTGACAAGGCTCCCATCTAGGTGCCCAAGTGTTATTTTTTTATTTCCCATCTTTTCTAACATTATTTAGTACGCTACAATATGTACCTTATATCATAAAAAATCAACATCAACATTAAGCCTCATTAAGTCATAAAAAATAAAAATTAGGCAACATCAAGTCATCAAAAATCAATATTAAGTAATCAAAAATCAATATTAAGCCACATAAAGTAAAAAAAAATCAATGTAGAACTAGAAGACAGTAGGACTGAAGAAGCTAGCTATTGGAAGTTTGAAACATGCAAAACATACATTTGGTTGATACTGTTCTTAGAAAATATGATCTTATCAATAAGTAATTAAACTGCTCTCGATTTAGAGAAATGTTCTGGTTTTCTAAGAAGTTTGACTAATCAAATGATTTTATTTTTACATGAGACTTTTTGTATTAGGTATAACACAAAACCAGCTTTCCAATAAATCCAAGATTGCTTAAATCTGATTTATATTGAAGGGATTATGTTCCGGTCAAACCTTATTTGGTCTGTACGAATGTTGTCAAAATCGCTCTGAATGAATTTTTTTTTTAAAATAGAAAAACAAATGAATATTTTACCGCACTTTTGCTTTTTAGCAATGTTTTACCATAGTAAGATTTGTGGAATTTTTAGATATGAGAAAAAACTCAGCATTAGAAAGTTTAAAATTTCATCTACCGCCAGAAATCCAATTTTTGTTCTTGAACTGGGGGTTTGATTTTTTATCCTTTTGGAATTTGTTTTTTTAACTATTTTTATTGGATTCAAATAGGGGGGTATTTGCTGATTTATGAATAATATCTTGAGTAAATGTTTTACAAATATAAAAACATTTACTAAATGATATTTGGCATAAATAAGTGCTTGAACCTGGTCTGATACCAATTAAACCAGTGCAAGGCGCCCTACACTATGGCGGCGTCTTGATAACTATGAAGTTTAGTTAGAGTCCTATTTTGAGTCTGTTTTCTTTATTATTTTACTTTCCTAGTCAATTTAGGATACCTTATTAGCTAAGGATTTGGTTAGGCTTTTCCTTTTTAGTGTCTAAGTCTATTTTTGAGTCTTCTATATAAGTTTGTAAGGGAAGCCAGCATTGTAGACGAATTTGAATGAATAGAAAAGTTGCTTATGCAATGTTGAAAAGTAGAATGGAATGGACAAGATTGGTGTTTCTTCTCTGAGCGAGTGTGTTAGTGAATTCCTCCCCTTCCCCATGCAATTCTTCTTCCCCATCTCAGGTTTCTCTTCTTCCATGTCCGGGCCTGCTCCAACTATGCTTGACAAGATTCTATGAATCATTTTATCAACATTTGAGGCTAAGCGATGAATGCCATATCTAACACATATGGTGAGGAGGTTGTGGACCATTTATTCGTGAGAGCAAGTATGTAGCTGCATGGTTTGGTTAAGTGATATAGATGATTGGGGTCAGTTGCATTTTGTAGATGAATAATGAATACTATCAGTAGGGCAAGATTGGGAGCCAGTGTTTGATTGAAGATTACATGGAAGCTGTTCGTTTTGTTCCTTTTTGGTGTTTGTAAGGAAAGGAATGTTGGATCGTTGGCCACCCAAGGGGGTCGATTGGGTAATGCATAATGAGTTGACCAAAGAAAATTCTTACTCTACCCAACCAATGAAACTCTTAGAGTGTATAAATCACAAGTAAATAGATAAAGCCAGGGTTCTAAGTAGCAGTTGGTATCGTATTGTATTGGCCGATACGTATCAGTATCAATGGGTATCAATATGATACTTATTTTGTAGAAAATGTTTGTATTGACAGAAACAGTCCGATACGGGACCGAAATGGTTAAGATACACTTGATACGCCTACTTTAAACCTGCAAAACAGAAACTATGAGTGAGATACGAAATTGAGAGTAGCCGAAGGCCTTGAAAACTTGTTTCTCTCTTTGATATGAGTTAGAGAAAATCATATAACATAAAAACCAACCCTAATCTTCTCCATTTCAACAATTTTTGGGGACTTACAGTGCTCAAAATAGTTTTTCTTCTTTTTATTTGGTTATGCTTCACAACTAGATTAGGTAAAAATGACTCAAATCCTTGTATCAAGTTGATATATATTTATGTATTGCATAATAAAGTGTTTATGCTTCAAAACTGTATTTTATATGTATCATAAGCATATCCATGCATTTCTTGACTATTTTCATGCGTATATTTAACTTATCTTGCGTCTCTCTGATACGATACCTGATACCGATACTTAAATCCTTGGATAAGGGAAGGAGAGATATATAGACAAGTAGATGAGATTTTAGAGTGGTTCTGCTAACCTTGCCTACATCCACTACCAATAGATCCCACTCGTGGATTTTTTCTGTCCGTATCACTTTCTAATGGCAGTGATCAAACCTTCTACAATTGGTTTCCAAATGGCATCAATCAAGCCTGTTCGATCACTTTCCCTATGGTAGCAATCACACCTTACAACACATTTGTGAATACAACTTTTGGAGAACTCAAACTCCTGCACTCTTCTAATGAAGAGGATTACAACAAGCTTGTCTAGCCAAGTACGCAAGTTTAAGCTTAAACCTCCAGTAGGTAGATGTACAAGTGAAAGGCACAAGATGATTCCTAAAAAACTCTAAAGACCCAAAACTATGTATGCCTATAAAGTGCTTAAGGTTAGTAGTAAGGAAGGTTGGCTCGAAGTCTTGTGGATGTCCACACATTCTTGTGGACGTTCCCTGGACAGAGGATCTAGGAGTGTCTAAGAAGACTCCTCTTAGCTTGGACATCCGTCCCATCAAGTCTAGCAGATGTCCGAGATCTGTCATGGACGTCCGGAGTGTTAAAAAACAATTCCTCTTGGCTCGGACGTTCGTCATCATGTCTTGTTGATGTCCGCACATTCTTGTGAATGTTCCCCGGATGGAGGACCTAGGACTGTCTAAGAACACTCCTTTTAGCTTGGACATCCATCCCTGATTTACCAATGTCCGTGAAATAGAGGACATGAGTCCTAAATATGTTAAGTCACTAAGGTCAATATCTAAGGTTTGACTCCAATTATGTTTAGGTGACTTAAAACACCAAGTCCTTGGGGTCTATGAGCTATGAGAATCATTTACCTAGTACCTGCTTAGGAATTTAAATGAATTACAAGTTGAAACTATTCCCAAGTCTTGATCTTCATGAGGGTCCTTGAAGCTTGATCTTCAATTGAATGCTCCAATCCTTCATGTCTTTGATCCATCAAGTTGGATTTTCCAGTGAGATGCTTGCCTAATGACCCCTGTCCATTTACTTGGGCTTGACTTCTTGTAGTTCTTTGATGCTTTGGAGAGGATTCCAATTGATCAAGGAGACTTGGGCTTTTTCATCACACACAAACAAGTTAGTAATCACCATAAACATACTAAATATAATGTCTCAACAAGGACTGCAAGGTTTTTTCAAGGTAAATGTACACTGAGACATGGAGTCTATAGAGTACTTAGTGGTTGGTCTTCTCCTGGCTATCCATTATGGTTGCATTTTAGGGGAGTGACACATGTTCTATTTGGAGTAATTGGGATGTTCTTTCTTTGTTACTTTCTTAATGTTTTCGGTGGGGGGAGATATGATGTAGAGTTCATAAACAGAGAGTCACCTTAATGAATTAATATGTGACATGGATTTAGGCAGTGCTGAAAATTCTTTGTTCTCGGTAGTGATATAATACAATACTCTAGTATTTATGGCATTTTTTCCCATGAAATCGTTGTTTTAGTTTCCAAATCGACACAAAATTTCAAATAATTGACACTGTTTAAAAATAGTTCAAAAAGGTTTTCCTCAAGTCAATATGTTATTCGTTTGTTATGTGGGCTTTGTTATGTGACATCTAACTACTCTATGGTTATGTCAGGTGGAATGCAGGGATTGTGCAACTATATATTCAGATATTACTCGGGTAATAAAGTTCATTTACAAATCCATATGCTTTGAGAATGATCGATGGATGGCATGTTTTGGAAGATTGACGTGGCCAAGGATCTCAGAGCTGGTTATTTCTAGCTTTCTTTCCCAGGTATGGTTTCAAGTATTTGGACTGAATTATGAACATGACATGACTATGATAATTTTTGACTGCGTCTACAACAGGTCTTTGTCCTTGATACTTTATAAAAAAATGTTCTGCTGGTTTGGGTAAAGAAAGCATTGAACTCTTGATCTAGGATTACCAAATGCTCCATGCATTGTTGGAGATGGGCATGGTGCTGTGGGCATTTGGACCACATATTTTTTAATACCTGCGAGGATTTTATGTAATATATAAGAGGTGCCACCTTTTGCATGGTGGTAAAGTCTCCAACTATTTTTCATTATGGTATTAGCTTCGAGGATAGTATGTAATCCATAAGAGGGGCCACCCATCGCATTGTGGTAAATTCTTCAGCTGTTGTTACTGAAACTTGGGATGAGTCCTACACTCCTACCCCACTGCAGGTATTTGTTGGGGGGGGGGGTTCCTTGTAATACCATTCCTTCCCTCCAAAAAAAAAATTTCTATATCCAAATAAAAAAATCCACAAATGAATAGTTGCATGACAAGTTATACATGTTTGGTTTGATTTGGTTGTTTGTCTGTCTGTGGCAGCCAGACATATATGATTGGGAGAAAATCCAGAGGCAAAGTTTGACTCAAGTCATATGTATGTTTGGCCCAACTAGGATATGGAGCTGGAATAGTGTCTTACACATGACTATGCGTAATTCTTAGACTTGAAGTATATAATGTGTACTTCTAAAGGCCAACATCTGAAGCACAACAGTCTACATGTCGATGTTTGGTTACGACAGTTACTAGAATTGGTTTTTTTGGTATCACAGGATGTGTTTTGTAGTATAAAGAGTGCCTTTGGCAGGATTTGGCTACGTTATTTTTTTTTTTCTTCCTTCTGTTTTTTTGGTTTTGGAAAATAGAAAGACATGACTGCAGAAAAGAGGCATTTTTTTTTGTTTGTTGAGAAGAAAAAAAACATGTCTGTGCGCAAAAGAGACATCTAAATTTTTGTTTATATGAACAAATGAATGAAAAAATTGTTTACTAGAAGCAGGAAAAAAGATTTTTTTCTTGTTTTCCGTAACAGTTCTTTTTGGAACCGCGTTAAATTACCTGCTGATATAGGGGCAAAATGATTATTTGATGGTAATACTCCATACAATCCTAAAACTATTTTAACTCCCATCAATTCTATGTTTTTTTGTAATATTCCATTACGTGTCTAATGCAAGACCAGATCTGTAATTGTCAACTAGACCTACTCTCACATCCGGATCTCAAGAACACAGTTAATTCACTCAAGGTCAACCAAAAGTAAACCTTCTCAGATGAAGGTCAAACTCCAGAATTCGATCACCAACAATGAGGCTAAACACACCCTTCAGAACATAGGAGAGAAATAATGGGTAGGTTGAAAGTAATAGAGAAATTCGAATCAAAGATGGAAAATTCAGCAAACAGAAAATCTGAAATTAATTTCAACACAAGGATTTGATTGAGACAAACTTTGGATCGAGTTTAGTTCTCAGTAGTATCAATCAAACTCCCAAAATATATTCAGATCTGATGGTCAGATATAGAGTAATTAAGCAAACATCATATCTGGAATAAAAAGTGCAGAAATCTGGAGATTTTGTGTACCATCAGATCTGCAGTTCAGATCTCCCCAATAACCAGGTTGAGTTTACATCTAGGTATGCTCATTCAATTTCCAAAGTTGACACAGATCTAATGGCTGGATGTAGATTAATTAGATGAACTTCAGTTCTGAAACAGAAATAGAGCAATACAGGGATAAATTTTATATCTTCAAATCAACAGATCTGATTCCCTCAAAAGCCTGGTCGAGTGGTCCTTTGGGGGCACCCTTTAATCCCCCAAAATCTGGTATTGATCAGATTAACATAATGTACTCGGGAGTTAAAATTCTGTAAACTGAAAATAAAACAGAGCATCCACGGGGTTTCTAAACCGGATTCTCTGGTGGTATTTCAACAATTCAATTCCAGTAGCAGATCTAAAACTGACAAGAGAACAATATTATTTGAACTACTAAATCAGTGGTTAATCAAACACAAACAACGTTGGATAATAAGAGATTCAGATCAACAGTTAGATCGCAGGAAAAAACAGAGCATAAAGGAAGAAGAAAAGGAAGAGCAGCCTATCTCAGATTTTAGGCATCACACCCCCACTGTTTCTCACAGTTTCTGGCCAAAGGCACTCAGTTTCATTCAATCTTCAAAATCGTCTGGGCTATTCAGCCTTACAATGTATTTATAGCAATAAACCAAAGTCCTATTCTGATTAGGAAAGTAAAGCAATATTAAGAAACATAATACTAATAGGAAAACTTAAATGGCCAACTAACTAAGCCTAATCTCGCATGCCTACCTTGTACCCACATTTTAGGCTCATTAAGGTGGCCCATTACAAAGAAAACGCATGGAATCAAAGGCCTTTTCCCATAATTTCATAATATGACTCATTAATTTTATGCCTCTATAGTTATTGCTTTTTTGAATATCACCTTTATTTTTGTAAATCGGAATCAAAATGTTTCTCCTCCATTCATCTGGCATTCTCCTTGTGCTCATAATCTTGTTTAACAATTTCGTTAACCAAGACAAACCATATAATCCTAGGCTCTTCCATACTTTATTGGGACCTCATATGGGCCTGGTGCCTTGGGTACTTTCATCTTTCTTAAAACTTCTTTAACTTCAAACACCCTAATTTTTCGTATGTATGTGCGCCATGTGGTGTTGTGATGAGTAAGGCAGTCTTCCATACCACTATTACTTGAAATGCCTTCATTTAGAAGGCTGTAGAACTTCTTTCCATCTCTCTTTAATGTCCTCATTCCATATTAGTAGTCTACTATCTTCACTTTTAGTACATCTAACATGGTCGAAATCTCTACTCTTCCTTTTCCTCATTTTAGCTATCTTATAGATGGCTTTCCCCCCTTCCTCTGTGTTCAAGTTTTTATATAAGTCTTCATATTTCTTCGCCCTTGATTTCCCCACAATCTTCTTAGCTTTTTTTTTTGCAAATATATACCTTTTTAGATCTTCTACGTCCTTGGTCCCTTGCTGTGCCTTAAAACTAGCCATCTTAGTCTTAATAGCTGCTTGATGTAAATCGAATTATGAAGGGAAAAAAAACCAAAACACTGTTCACAGTGCTGCTCATGTAAACAGTGTCACAGCCCATATTTGCCTTGTGAGGGGATGCTTTTTAGAAGATCTTGTGGGCCCATCAAGTGGAGAAAGATTCTATCCTAATGCTGCCATAGTTTAGTTTCTACTCTCAGTTTTAGAAAATATATTTTATTTCATTTGGGTAGTTTCTAATTTCAGTTTGTTACTTTTTTTGTTTTTAGGAGTTTCTATTTTGATGTATGGCAGCTAGATTTATAGGAAGTTGTTATTTTGGTTGTAAGTGTCTTGGTTAGCAACCACTTTCTATTTTGGGCTCAACCCTTGAGTCCATAGAATGTAATGCCCCTAGAGGCCTCCAACGGTTGAAGATTGAAGAAAATAGAGAGCTATGGCTTGAAGCTGTGAGAGGCAGTGGCTGTGGGAAACGGCAACAATGAGAGGCTGTGGGTGAGAGACCCTGGACTGAGAGAGTCCCTTGTCCCCCTTCCATATCCCCTTCTTCTTCCATACCCTTTTTTGTTCTGCTTTCTAATGTAATCAGAAAAGAGAAATGAAAAATTCAGTTATTCAATTTTGTTCTCCCTATTTTATTGATCCTGCTGCATTCGAGGTCGATTTTGCATTACTGCTTGAACCTCATCATCCCACCACCAAGTCTCTCTAGAGGAATGATGTTTTCCTTTTGATTCCCCTAGGACATCTTAGCAACCTTCTTAATACAAGTAGTCTCTCTTCCACATCTTTTTAGTGTCTCCCTCAAAATCCCACTTTCCCTGTTTGATCACTTTATCACTAAATGAGTTAAAGGTAGCTCATTTTAAGCTCCATCACATAATCCTAGGGAAAATAAGCACTCATATCCATGACCACTAATCTATGTTGTGTGGTTAGGCTCTCCCATGGTAGCTGGTATAACCTTATAGTCCTTTCATAACAATCTATTGGACCTTCTAGTTAGGAAGAACTCTATTTGGCTACCATGTGCCACTTTTGTAGGTAACTAAATGCTCCTCTCTCTTTTCAAAGTAAGTGTTTACAAGGGATAACACTGTAAATATATTTTTGCCCTTGTTGCTCACGTTATTTGAATCCAAGTAAATGACTCTTTTGAATCTCGTTGTTTTGCTTCTGCTATTGTTTCATGTTCTTCTTTACCATTAGAGATTGCATAAACCTTGGAATTTACCTCCTTTCACCCTGAAAATTACTCCATCTCTGGAGGCGAATACCTTGTTTCTAAGGAGGCTCCTGCTCCACAGAGAACCTCCAAAATCCACTTAGTTACCAAAGACAGGCGCTTTATTTACTGATTCTACCCCCTTCATTCGTTGGCGGCCAGAGTCTCCCAGTCTACTAAATTATCTCTCTTCCTATCCCTTGGTTCCCTATAAAAAAACTTAATTATCCTCTCCACTCTGTTGATCACCTTCTCGGAGGCCTTGAAAATGTTTGTTAGGAGGCTTGCCAAGGTGGATCTGATCAATGCTTTCACCCAATGAACTGTAGTTTCTCTTCCATGTGGACTAATAGTGATTCCCCAACTCCAGTCTGTTTTATTGATTCCGGAGAAGTGCGTGAAAGCATCCTTGGAAACAACTTTGTATTATCTTCAAAAGCTGACACTCTAATCTGGATGCCTGCGAATGATGGGAAGTTTTCTACAAAAGCCTTTTGGACCGAAATAAGAAGCGTTGGAAAGACTAAACCCTTTGCAAAGTGGTTTTGGAACCAATCTATCCCGCCGAAAATTGGTTTTTTCTCTTGACAGGTTGTGTGGTGGTATTCCCCTTGCGTCCAAATGCCAGTGCTGCGGGCATCCTAAGGGAGAGTCAGTGGCTCATTGCTTGGTGGAGGGCACCATGGCTTCCAAAGTTTGGAGTTTTTTTTCCACGATTTTTGATATGGAAGTGATTCAAGCGCAGGGTGTTAAGAATAGAAACACTTTCTGGCACAGTCACGCTAGTGGTAGATCTCCATTTGGGCTGATTACAAGTTTTATCTCTTCGCTTATCATTTGGGAACTCTGGAAGGAGAGGTTCGACAGGAGGCATGGAGAGAAGGCTAGAACTGCCAATTCCATCATCGAAGCTGTTAAAAGTTGGGTTAAGGAGCTGCCTTATTCGTCTATTACAAGGCATACCACGGTGAACGAGAGGCTCCTGCTTCAGATTTTTGATATCCATATCCCTCCAATTGTGTATAAACCGCCTATTCCTGTATATTGGTGCCTTCCATTTAGTGCGGTAAAGCTGAATGTGGATGGAGCATGCAAGGGAAACCCTGGATTGGGAGGAGTAGGGGGATCATAAGTGATCAGGAGGGTTGGGTGGTGGTGGCCTTTTCTAATTTTTATGGGGAATGTACCAATACCATCGCGGAATTTAGAGCAATAGGCGGGCTCAAACTTTGTGCGGAGATGGGACTGGTGGCAGTGCATGTGAATTCAGATTCTTCTATGGTGGTTCACTGTATTTCGCAGAGAAGGTGCAGCACTTGGAAAACCTGGTATTGGTTTCAGGAGATTTTGGATTTAACAGCCGCTCTCTGCCCGAATATAGTTTTTATGTTTAGAGAAGGAAACAAAGCAGCAGATTGGTTGGCCAACTTTGCTTGTGATTCGGCAGACAACTCCAGGTTCGATTCGGGCTCTAATTTGCCACGGGGCCTGAGAAGTATTGTGCGTGAAGATGCTGCGGGTATACCGGTGTTGAGAAAGCAAAAGTGCTAGTGAGGCTTTGTATAGGGTGGGTGTGGTTTATTTTTATTTGTCGAGTGAGTGCATCCTATTGTTTCGGGTTGGGGTAAGGCGGGTATGCCCCCCCCCCCCCCCCCTTGTTTTTATTTCTATTGTTTGATTTTTATTTTAATAAATTCCTAAGGGCCAGCCCGGGTCCTAGAGAATATTCGGGTTTAAAAAAAAAAAAAAAACTTATCAATAACTCAAGTGGAACTCCTAGGCTAAACTTCCTATGACTAGAAATCATGTCATGGACCAACACCTCATCAGTAAATTGTTCAGAAATCTCCTTATACAACTTGCAATTGTAATTTCTGGTTCTCAGTTTCTCTCTGGAATGACACCTGAATAGACTTTGAAACAACCCAAAAACACAATAATGTACAAGTTTTCAATCTTCCAAAAATAACCCCAAAGAGAAGTGATGGATATAACTCAATTTTTCTGAAACTTCCAGATTAGATGCTTCCGGCTCTGCTCTGCATCTTCTATGATTAAATTCTGATTCAACAATTTCTCCTTTAGCCTCAATCCACTTCCAGCATCTGGAATGCTGTCTACTAGTTTGCGCACAGAACCAGTCTTCCCCGCTCAATTGATCATCGTAATCAATGAAACCTGCTTCTTGATTTGTCTAATTGATCCTTGTGGCTAGATGTCCCTCTTTAACTTGTGTGGATGCATACTTCTATTTACTTATGGGTAGCTTGTTTTATTTTGTTGTATTTTATTTGATTTAGTGTCAAACTGTTATATACTAATGTTGTAAGGGAGTTATTGCTGGAAAAGTAGTTGTTACTTGTTAGGGAGTTATTGTTGCAATACCAGAATATAAAAACCAGAAGAAGAGAGAAGGGAGGCTGCTGAGAGAACTCACAGCCGATACCCATTCCACTCACACAGATCTTATTTATAATTTAGAAGGAGAGAAGAATACAAGACTTTCCTAATTAGAATAGGGAAAACATAGAAAGACAATTATCTCCTAGGAAAATAGAAACTATACTGAAGGAACTAAAAAAGGAAACATATCCATGATAGAAGGACTCCCTCTATCGTGGTTTACATAATAAGGGCCCCGATAATTTTAACAGTTATTTCCTTCTTCTTTTTTATATTTTGAGTTTTAAAAAGACTCTATTTTGATATGGAAGACAATGAATGATGATGGAACTTGTGAGATTTTCTCCATTCTCTGCAGCATGAGTGATTCCCTGCAAACCTTGGAGTGAATCCAAGATGTTGTGAAGCCAAGATGATCTTCTTCTTCTATCCACTCATCTCTTTCAAACTCTATACCTAGAGCAAACCATCCCTATTTGATTTCCCAAATCTATTGTTGTTTGTTCCATCATATTTCACCCAACCTCCGTTTTCATTTCTTAACAACTTTCCATTTGTTCTTTCAACTATGGTAACCCATAAACCCTAATAAATCATACCCTTTTGGCTGGAATAGGACTGATTATGGTTTGATGTGGTTTCCCAAGCCTGTCCTACATCACCATGCTTCTGCCATGTGAGTGGATGCCTAGGTCTATGAGCTTGCGGAGTTAAGAGGCTCTAGGACTTTGCTGTACAAAGGGCTCTACCCCAGTGTATTTTGATCTACTTTTTGTTATCATTATTTGTACAAGAAATGTCTAAATTTCCCAAACTTTTAGTTCGAGGTGAGAATTATGACTTGGGATTTTATTTCTGGTCTTTTTGGTATTTTATTTATGCTTTATTTATGTACTTTTAAACAAGGGTAGAATTGTAATTAAGGCTGTGAACAGTGTCGTGAATAGCATTTCCTTTTGTAATCTCTTTTATTATTATATAACTAGAGACCTCGACTGATCTCATTGATCATTCAAGCATTTGTTATTTTTTCTGTTTTGTTAACATGGCATCAGAGCCAAATCTCTGATCTAGGTTTTCAAAACCTCCCCCTTCCATCGTTTTTTTCTTCCACCCTCTTCCACTCGATCTTCTCTCTCCTTTTTTATCCTTGGTTCTCTTCATCCCCTAGGGCAGCACTAATGAGGTGATCATATGATCTAGATGCTGCCCTCAATCCAACCTCTTCAATAGATGATTTAATCACAAATTCAGATCGATAGCTGCTGCCCTGTTTTTCTGCGATTTTTTGGAGTTCTCCCCTTCTTGAAGATCGAGCCCCTCTTTGTCTTGGAGGTTGATTTTCCCTAGTGGAGATCCATCTTAGCAGTTTTTGGACAGCAATTATCACAGGTGTTTACCATCAATTGAAGGCCATACCTCAATTATCGATTTCATCTCAGGGTTCGACTCTTATCGATTTTGGGTTTTTCAGTTTCAGCTTTGGCTGATTTTTTCTGATCACTTTTACACTACTTCAAGGAACACTCGACCTTGCTGGTGTGCCTTTATATTGAAGATTTTCAGAATTTTCATCTTTGGATTGATTTCTGCCCATATCGATCAGGGTTTTCTGGTTTTGGTTCTTGGCTGGCTGCATGGACATCTTGTGATTTGGCTGCTCTCAAGTCAGTATGGATGGGTCTGACATTACCTCTGCTACTTCTGGCTTTGAAGGCCAACACAAGACTGACTATCTTCCTTATGCTTCTGCTATTAAACTTAATGGGACTAATTACCTGATGTGGTCTCGCCCTACCTATTTAACTGTTGCTGGCCGTGGGCTTACTGGGCATCTCCTTGGCACCACTACTGCTCCATCTGAACCTGGTCATCTTCAAGACCGATGGCTTTCAAATGATGCCATAGTGATGTCTTTCTTGTTGCACTCTATGCAATCAGACCTATCCAGTGGTTATTTGTTATTGGACACTGCACATCAGATTTGGGCTGCTGCAATAGAGACATATGGACTGATTGGGAATGATGTTCAGGTGTATGAAATAAGAAAAAAAGTACATGACACCACTCAAAAAGAGTTCTCTATCTCTCAATACTATGCTGCCCTCAAAAGCTTGTGGCAGCAATTGGATCACTACTATGCTTTTTCAGCCTACGACTCCTGCTGATATTGCTGCCTATGAGAAGCATGTTGATAAAATTCGCGTGTATGACTTCTTGGCAGGTCTGAATATTGAGTACGATCCTGTACGTGTGTAAGTTCTTAGTAGGGTTCCCTTATCTACATTGGAGCAGTCCTATGCTTTGGTCCATACAGAGGAGACTCGTAGGCCTGCTATGCTTCATACTCCTATGGTTGATAGGTCTGCCCTACAGGCTGGTTCCAACCCTGCTCCCACTACTATTGATGCTACTCTCACTGTTGCTACTTCCACCAAGGAACCTATTAAGTGTGAACATTGTAACAAACCTTATCACATGAGGCTATTTGCTGGATACTCCATGGGAAACCTGCTGACTTTGAAGCCAAACGTGGTCGTGGTAAAACTAAAAGCAAGGCTAATCAAATTGAAAGTGTTACTACTGCCCCCACTTCTGAACATGGTCTCTCCTAGGAAGCATTATAGGTTTTCAGGCGTATGTTACAGGCTTCTGCTACTTCTACTACATCTATAGCTGCCAGTTCTTCCACTCCATCAGGTTCCCACTTTGCCCATTTAGGTATTTCATTTGCTGGTCATTGTGCATCGGTTGTCTATTCCCCATGGATTATAGACTCCGGTGCCACTGATCACATGATAGGTTCTTCCAGCCTCTTTCATACATATTCTCCTACTTCTGGCAAGGATAATGTCCGGGTAGCTGATGGCTCCCTCTCCTCCATTTCCGGAAAGGGTTCCATTAGTTGCTCATCATCCCTTACCTTGTCTTCAGTATTACATATTCCTAATTTTACTACTAAACATCTTTCCATTAGTAGTCTCACTAAAGATCTGAATTGCAAAGTTACATTCTTTCCAACTCATTGTATTTTTCAGGAACTAGACACGGGGCGAACAATTGGATGTGGTAAAGTACATGGTGGATTGTACCTGCTTGATGATGGTCGTCTTCCTCCTACAACATTGCCTTCTCAATTGTGTTTGTCTTCTTCTTTCTCCTCTGAATTACACCACTGGCATTCTAGATTAGGACACCCCCCCCTTAGGAACTTTGTCTCATTTATTTCCAGCTTTGGTTAAAAATTGTAATAGGAAGATTTTTTTTGGAGAGGCTTGTGTCGTGGCCAAACAGACACGTTCAAATTATCCTATTTCTGATAAAAGATGTTCTTCCCTTTTTCATTTGGTTCATACTGATGTGAGGGGTCCTAGTCGCAAAGTTTCTATTACTGGACATCGTTGGTTTGTCACTTTTATAGATTGTTATTCTAGAACCATTTAGGTTTACCTAATGCATACAAAAAATGAAGTTTTTTCCTGTTTTCAGCATTTCCATAAGATGGTTCAGACTCAATGTACTGCCACTCAAAATTTTGAGAAGTGACAATGGGACAGAGTATATGGAAGGTCAATTCCAAAAATACCTTGCTGCCCATGGGATCTTACATCACACCAGCTGTGTCGATACTCCAGCTCAGAATGGTGTGGCTGAGAGAAAAAATCACCATCTCTTGGAGGTGGCTCAGGCCCTTATGTTTGCTTGAAATATTCCCTCCTTTTATTGGGGGGATGCTGTCCTTACTACAACCTATTTGATTAATAGGCTGCCTACTCGAGTTCTTGATTTCAAGTCCCCAGTTGAGCTGTTACATGGCTCTTCTTCTTGTATTGTTCCCCCTAGGGTGTTTGGTTGTGTTTGTTATGCTCGGGACACTAGATCCCCAGGTAAACTTGAACCCCGTGGTCTTCGCTGCATTTTCTTAGGTTACTCTGCCACCTAAAAGGGGTATAAGTGTTATTATCCTCCTACCCGACGTACTATGGTACCAACAAACACAAACACCCCCACCCACCTATGGTTAGTATGGATGTTGTCTTCATGAGCGTCTCTCCTATTATTCGTTCCCACCTCTTTAGGGGGAGAGTTTTAGTGAAGATGTGTTGACCATAGAACCCCCCTTCGGTATGTGCATGATGAGTCTGTTCCTGCTCCTGCTCCTGTGCCTCCCTCTTCTTTAGGGGGAGATTACAAATAATAATGAAATTCCTGCTCAGGGGGAGATCACTCCAGTCCAAAAAACCATTGGTGAATTTCAGCGGAGGATTGATGATTCTAATTTGAAGGTCTATACAAAAAAGCAAAACCAGACATAAGCAGCTTTAATCCACTACAACACAGGTACCCATCCAGTTGCCAACCCTGGATCTAGAACCTACATCTCCACCGGTAATACTTCTTCTCTTGACCTACCTATTGTTGTTCGCAAAGGTGTTAGAGCTTGCACTCAACACCTTATATCTCATGTTATTTCCTATGATTCCCTTTCTCCATCTTTTTGTGCTTTTGTTTCTTCTCTTTCTTCTATTCGTATTCTTTAAAATTGGCAGGAAACTCTATCAGATGGAAAGTGGAAAGCAACAATGATGGAAGAAATGGAAGCCAAGAAAAATGACAGATGTGAGGTTGTTGTTCGTCCACCAGGGAAAAGACCTATTGGGTGTAAGTGGCTGTTTGTAGTGAAACAGAAGGTGGATGGCACTGTGGATAGATATGAGGCACGACTTGTGGCAAAAGGGTTTACTCATACCTATGGCATTGATTATCAGGAGACCTTTGCCCATATTGCAAAGCTTAATACTCTCATAGTTTTATTATCATGTGCAGTGAATCTTGGATGGGATTTACAATAGATGGATGTGAAAAATGCTTTTCTTAATGGAGAACTTGATGAGGAGGTGTACTGTGTACATGGATATTCCACCAAGGTTCTTTTGTGACAAGATCCAAGGCAAAGTGTGTAGATTGAAACGTGCACTTTATGGGCTGAAGCAATCACCTCGAGCATGCTTTGGTAGGTTTCATAAGGCTATGATTTCTGTAGGCTATAAGCAAAGTAATTTTGATCACACTCTTTTAATCAGGAGAGTTGGTGAAAAAATCATTGTACTTAAAGTCTACGTTGATGATATTGTGGTAACCGGTAAAGATGGTGATGAAATCAACAGTTTGAAGAATTTTTTGGGACAGGAATTTGAGATTAAAGATCTAGGAAAATCGAGGTACTTCCTTGGAATTGAAGTGGCTCGGTCCTCTAAGGGCATCTTTCTTTCCCAAAGGAAGTATGGCCTGTACTTGTTGACAGGAATGGGTCTGTTAGGATGTCACCCTTCAGATACTCCTATGGATGCCAATGTTCGTCTTTAAGAAAAGGAGGGTGAACTTGTTGATAAAGCCCGGTACCAAAGGTTGGTAGGGAAGTTGATTTATCTCTCACACACGTCCTGACATTGCTATAGCAGTGAGCACTGTGAGTCAGTTCATGCATGATCCCTACTCTTCCCATATGGAGGTTGTTCTTCGCATCCTTCACTACTTGAAGTCAGCTCCAGGAAAGGGCATTCTCCTGTCTCCTCATGATCACTTACGGATAGAAGCATATACTGATGCTGATTGGGCTGGTTCTTCTGACCACAAGTCCATCACTGGGTACTGTATTTTTGTAGGTGGCAATCTTGTCAGTTGGCGTAGCAAGAAGCAGAATGTGGTAGCTTGTTCTAATGTTGAAGCAGAGTTTTGTGCCATGGCACAAGGTATTTGCGAGTTACTATGGCTGAAAGGTTTGTTACAAGACATTGGTGTTCTTGTTCGTCTCCCTATGATGTTGTACTGTGACAACAACGCCACAATTAGCATTGCTCATAATTCAGTACAGTATGATCGTACCAAGCATGTTCAGGTGAATAGTCATTTTATCAAGGAAAAGTTGGAAGATGGATTGATTTGTATTCCCTTTGTGAAGTCTACAGATCAGCTTGCTGATATTTTCAGTAAAAGATTGTCTGGGAAGTTGTTCTATCCTTCTTTAGTCAAGTTGGGCATGTTTGACATTTATGCTCCAACTTGAGGGGGACTGTTAAATAATGTACTCTAGAATATCGGGGGGGTATTGTGGTCTTTTTGGTATTTTATTTATGCTTTATTTATGTACTTTTAAACAAGGGTAGTATTGTGAACAGTGTTTCCCTTTGTAATCTCTTTCATTATTATTATAAATAGAGAGCTTGACTGATCTCATTGATCATTCAAGCAATCATTATTTTTTCTGTTTTGTTGGCAATTTCCTTTTAGAGTATAGGAATTAGGCTTACTACTGAATAATAACTCAGCATTGCTTTTGAACTCTTTGTCCATTGTGATGCTGACAATCCTGCTAAATCTCTTTGGGTAATTGGTTATCAGGAATATCACGGGGGTGGGCTTACATTTCCTTGACTATTGATGCACTACTTTTGTTTGATTTTGGGGGATCATACGTTTCTAGATAATTTTGATTTTTTTTCTCTCACGAGTAATTTAAAACTTCGGTTGTGCTATTTTTGTTGTTTATTGTTATTGATTCTATTTTAGTGAATAATTTGGTTTTCAAAATGCTTATTCCAGGCTGTTCCTGATGATGCTTCCAAGCTCACAGAATTTCAAAAAATCATCAAGCTTTCATCTGATTTTGAGACTGTTCTAAAGGAGATGAAGTTTATTTCATCATCTGATAGCAGGGATGAAAGGTTGAGCAATTTTGCACAAAATGTTGAAGTTCACTTTGCATCTAGGAAGAAGAAGGAAATATTAGCAAAGGCTAGAAATGTTCTTCTAAAATGTGACTTCACTCTTCCTCCAGTAAGTAATAGTACCGGAATGAGAAGGAAAATCCTTTCCCATTGCTCTTATTTACAATAAACAAAATTTTGAAAGTTCATCCTCTTGTTAATCTTCATTAATTAATATCCCAAAAGCTTACACATGGGTAGACTTTCTGCCTCATGGATTATTTCTTTAGATATTCTCTTCAATATATACATCTGCATATGCATTTAAGAAAAGGTGAACACTGTGACAGGATTATATGACGAAAGGTTCTACGCGAAAGGCTCAGGGAGAAAATTTTTCTAAGCATGCAGTTGATTTGCTTTTCTTGCCCAGGAGGTGTGTAGTGTCTAAAGCCGCGCTGTTACTTATGGAACTAGTGCATCATACACTTCAGGTATGTCTTGGGAATTGGTGGGTGCTTGTTCCTCTGTGTGTCAAAATAGCACACACACACACACATATAAACTTCGTGGCCATGCCCCCTTCCAAATGTTATTATGTCTTAGCTGTATTATTGCCTACACACACATATAAACTTCGTGGCTACGCCCCCTTTCAAATGTTCTTATGTCTTAGCTGTATTCTTGCCCATTTGCTGGCTAATATGGTGCAAGTAGACTATCTAGCACACGTGAGTTACTAACCAGGAAAAAGGAAAAGAGTATGCTTTGTTTTTTCTTCTGGTTCCCCTTTGTAGAGCTTCTCTTTGTATACCTGGTTGTTTTTTTATTCTTTCTAATGATCTATTCTCTTATCTTTTTTTTTTATTTATAAAAATAAAGATTTTATTGAAGATTAAAAGGAGGCAAACAAGCCTAAAGACAGACTAAAGGCAAAGAAATCTAAAGCTTAAAAAGGGGACTCAGACCTAAAACATATTGGTGAGGATAACAAGCCACTCACTCACCCAAGAGAAATAATAAAATAAGGCTACGGGGGATCTGTGAGGCGCACCGAGGGGGTCCTTATCCTATTTGATTGTCGAGGGATCTCAACATATAAGCCAAGCCGATCAAGAGCCACACGGGCCAAAAGAGCCTCCTCCTCTGGCGAAAAGGGAGATGAAATTTTTTGCAAACCCACCTTTAACTCCTTTTCAATCTGATGTTTTTCTACCGCCACATCCACCGCCTTAACACCAAGACTTGCATTCCTTTGACTTCGAGTTCTGCCAATAACTGGAGTTGCCAAATGGGAACCCACACGACCACCTCGAAGAGCATTCCTACTTCCATCACGATTTTTTCAGCCCAACAACTGAGTCCATCCGCCTTGCACCTCCTCTTGATCAGATTGGTCATAACCCGGCCCATGAGAATCCGATCTTTGAACTGAATCTACCTCATTAGGCATATTTAAACCGATAGCCCCATCTTGCAAGTGGGAAATATGCACCGAACTCCCTCCCTCTCTTTGGTTCGGCACCAAATATTTACTTTGATGCCCAGTCTCAACAGTACCAAGTTCCTCACAACCTTCAATCTGATCTTCTGGATCGAATTTTGATCGATGACCCAAATCCGACCCTAACCCGATTTGAGTATTCAAGACCCCAGAAACGTGAGTGTTTCCACTGCCTTCAAATGCCAACTCATTCTCTTGTAACCCCTCAATGAGATTTCCCGTGTGAGGAGAACTCGTACTGGCTTGAAGCCCAGCTGTGGTTATCCCTTCTTTCTCTCCACTATTAACGGGATTCCCAACTAAATGGGAAGATGGCACACCTTGAATGGAAAGAGATTGAAAACATTCCAAATTTGGAGACTTTCCAGCTTGCGAGTTGACTCTATTACCCCTAGAAACCGAGGTAATCCTTTCCATGTACACTGCTCCGGGAACTTCCACAGCTTTGTCCATGGCGTCCTACTTAGCTTCATCAAACTTTTTATGGCGGCACTTTGAAACCTGATGACCATCTCGCTTGCAATATGCAAAACGGCCTAACCCTTCTTCATATATCACCTTTTGAAAAAAGCTAAACACTGTGTTCGAACCAGGTTCACGACGCTCCACTTGCACCTCCTCTAGACGCGAGACTGGATCAGACACATCGATTTTCACTAGGATACGGGCAAAATAACCTAGTATACCCTGACGTGTTCGTCAGTCTAAAGCAACAGGCCGACCTACTGCTTTTGCAATTGAAAGAAGCACATTCTAATGCAATACTCGAGTGCGAGATCTGGGAATCTTACCCAAACAAGTTTTGTTGTAGATTGCTTCTCATGAATATTGAAATCTGGTTTCCAGCGTTGAAACCCAATCAGTTGAGAACCGATCTATTCTCTTATCTATTATGATGGTTTTAAATTCTCTTATGCATTAAATAAAAAGGTGTTTTTTTTGGGGGGGGGTTGGGTTTACAAAAAAGGTACGTTACAATTAAAGTTGTTACTGCAGTTCCCTTTTCTGTTTCGTTTAGTGAGAAAGTGGGAGGGGTAGGGACTAGGGAGAGAGATAGTGGGCAAATAATTTGTACTGTTGTTTGATATATAATGTCATTGTTACATTCATACCCTTGACTAAATGTTTCACATTATTATTATGTTAATGTTGTATCCCCTCAACAATATTTTTTGTTCAATAGTTTCCTTTCATATTCTGTGACTGGTAAGAATGTAATTTCTTTGAGGGGGCATAATTATGTTTTATTAACTATCAGTGCAGGATATTTGTTTGTCATCTCCAAGAGTGGCTATGGAATTTTATCATGCTGCGAGGGATGCTCTTCTTCTCTATGAAGCTGTTGTACCTGTCAAGGTCAGTGAATTATAGCAACTCTTATATCCGATTATGGTGAGGAGTTGGGAATTTACTGGGAATGCAGGTTGAATTAGCATCTGTCTATGCAATGCTGTATAACGGATTAGGGGTAAAAGTTTTGAGCAGCTACATTATGGTATTCTACTTGTTCAGCTACTTCTAATATAGTGGAGATGTATGGTTGATGATTTAATGTTACTCAAAATTTGACTGGAAACAGCATCTTTAGTGTCTTAAAAGGAATTGCACCTTGAGGTGAGAACCCTCAAAACACCCTAAAGTGCGCCAGAAGTAGGTTTTTTTTCCTGTGAGGTATACACAGCCGCTCTGGATGTGAGAGAATGGAGCATACAGCTCAAATCCATGCCTTTTTCATGTGTCAGGTGGGGAATTTGCGTAACTAGCGTGCATATGACTACATACAAATGAAGCAAAATCTAGTAAAAATGTACGGCCTGTTTGATACATCTCCAGATGTCTCTGTTTTCAAACAAGCAACTCGTTTCCCTATTTTTATTTAGGGAAAATTATACTCCCACCCCCTGAGGTTTGTATTAAATACAGAGCGACTCCCTGTGTTTCTAAATTATGCAGCCACACCCCCTGAGGTTTGATTAGTTGTTACAGACAGCCCCACTTCGTTATATCATTCCCGTTAAGTGGTATGGTGTTGGTAATTCATGACTTAAAATGATTAATATACCCCTAATTGCTCAATTTTTTTCTTTTTCCTAATTTTACCTTGAAATAAACTTAATGGGACCCACCCATCATCATCCCTCCTTCTCTGCAACCCCACTGGCCCCACCACCTGGAAAAAAATTTGGGAATGAATACCTGTGCGGTGGAGTTGCAGGTCAGCAATGGAGGCAACTTCAAATTTGGGGATTGTGTTTTCTTCTTCTTCTCCTTTCTTCTTCATCTCTATTTAATCTGTTTGTCTTGTGTTATTTTCGGATTGGTTTTGGAGACGAACAACTGATCTTGGATCAAATAGAACAGCAATGGCCATGTTCGTGAGCTTCACTTGCCCCTCGTCTACAACTCTCTGGCCCTCTCTCCAATCGTCTCTTTAATCTGCAGGCACGCTACCAGTTGGCATCGGTAACCTCTTCAAGTTAGAAGAGATGAGGGTGGCGAACCTCTTTTCACGGAGAAGTCCCCAGTGAGATTCAAAAGTGCAGTTTGTTAAGCGTTCTTGATCTTGAGCAGATCCAGAGGTTGGAGCGGCGGTGCAAGCAGAAATCTGAGGGCAGATCGATGTCGTGTGGTGAGATTTTGGTTTTAGAGAGCAGATCGTCCATGACAGGAAACAGAACCATCTGGACTTTGTTAATGGATTCATGGTGATGGGTTCTTGGTGGAATGTTATAAATGGGACTGCAACTCTGCATCTGCTCTCGTTCTTTGAAGGTAAAGTCTTCCCTCACAGATTGCCGGAGAGGACAGTGGAGTTTCCGGAGAAGAAAGAGGATTTTGAAACACAAGGGTTAAAGGGTAAAGTTGGAATTTCTCACTGAGTATTAACAGGATATTAGAAGAGGGCAAAGTTGGTATTTAAAATGTATTATTTAACACCGTCTACTCACCGTCCACTCAGTGGGTGTGACCGTATAATTTAGAAACACAGGGGGTTGCTCTGTATTTAATACAAACCTCAGGGGGTGGCAGTGTAATTTTCCCTTTTATTTATTATTCTATTTAAAATAGTAAGAATGGATTTTTCAAGAGTAACAACTGTCTCCAAGACAAAATACAGAAAACATCTTGATGTAGACAGGTTCCTGGGCCAGAAATACAGTCGCAGAAACCTTGGGAAGCAAGAACCTCACACTTAATAGGGACCATGGTTCGATCGGCCTTTGGGCCAGCCCATGCGGCTGGGTGCAAATTTATATTTTGACTTGTACTAGACTGTAAATATCTATATGTACAGCCACCAGCATATATATGATCTTATGAATGTTTTGTAAATATAATTGTTGTAATATGGGTTCAAGGGTAAAATTGTCCTAGGGGTAATTATGTCCTTGTACGGTTGTACCTATTCCAAAATGTTCTTCTTTACATTATAAATAAAGATGGCTGTAGTCACTCTGACTAAAGCTTGTATTCACGGAATTCAACATAGCATCAGAGCCAAAAATCATCCGGGAATATGGACAATAATTTTTTTCCTCTCTCTCTCTCTCTCGTGATCTCACCATAACCTCACCACCGCTGGTCACCACTCACCACCGCCAGCTTTCTGCCACCACCACCACTCTTCCGCCAGCCTTCCGCCGCCACCACCACACCTCCGCCGACCTTCCCCAGCCCCTCCAGGCCTCTGCCTACCCTTTCCGCCACCACCAGCCCCTCTCCGCCTCTTCCAGCCTTCCGCGACACGTCTCGGTCCCTCCTTCCTTCTCGCGGGAGCCCTCTCCCATTTTGCCGCTCTCTTTCACACCCTTGGTGATGAGTTGACTCCCAGTAAGGGCCTTTTTTCCATTCATATGATCTGATTTTTTTGGGATATAATCACCACCAGTTCTGGCCTGGTATGAGACAAGTATATAAGTCTTCCTACGAGGCGCTGATAGCGCTCTCTATCCACATAATCACCATCGGTGCTGCTGAGTTGGTGGTTCACTTCAATAGGAGAATCAACTGGTTTACAACCAAGCATCCCAATTTTTTCAAGAAGATCGAGAATGTACTTTCGTTGGGAGATGAAGATCCCTTTACTGGATTGGGCTACTTCGATTCTCAAGAAGTATTTGAGATGTCCTAGGTCTTTAATTTCGACCTTGGTTGCCAGTCGAGTCTTTAGAAGACAAATTTCTTCCTCATCATCTCCAGTGATCACTATATCATCCACATAAATAATGAGTGTTGTGACTTGTCAATTCTGTGTTTGATAAACAAGGTATGATCAGCATTACTTTGTTTGAAGCCAAACTTTTGCATAGCCTTCTGAAACCTACTAAACCAGGCCCCAGGGGACTGTTTCAACCCATAGAGAGATTTCTTGAGTTTACACACTTTGTCAGTTATAGTAGATGATTCAAAACTAGGAGGAATGTCCATGTAAACTTCGTCTTCAAAATCACCATTGAGGAAGGCATTCTTCACGTCCAATTACTGAAGATTCCATCCCATGTTTGTAGCACAAGACAACATGACTCAAACAAAATTCATCTTTGCCACTTGGGACCTAGAGTTTGAGGGGGCGCAACATGAGTGTCAGTGTGTGGATATGTGCTCAAGGAAGATGAGCAGCCCTTTGTTTTGGGGGACACTCTAGCTAATATCAGGGCACCAGAGCGGCTTTCAGTGGACCTCCATGCACTGGGAGATAGGGTGAGAGTATGGAGCTATTCTATTTTCTTTATTAGTCGTGGTTCTGTCTTCAACAATTAAACTCTTTACTTTGGTAACTTGAGTTGTTAATTTGTTATAAAGGGAGAACATTTATTATTGGGCCCCCTGGGAATCTGAATCGTCTAGCGTGGGTGAATAATTGAATTACGTAACCCAATTTTCCTGTTCAAAAGATCTCTTTTGTTCTGCATTCTCAATAGGAATGCATCAACAAGACTGCCCTTCCATATCGATCGTCGTGGCATGATCTCAAGATTTTGCCTATATCTATTGTAAAAATGGAATAGCGCCTGATATTGAATTTCATTCTCGTAGCTTTATCCTTTTTCTTTGGATCTTTTGTCGGCAATCAAGGCCTGGCAACAAAGTGGGTGTATAGGCTTCATTCAGATGTTTCTGAGGTATGTAGGGTGGAGCTTCAGTCCCCAAGTAGGATTTGAACCTATGACCAGTCAGTTGATAGCCGATCGGTCTACCACTGAGCTATTGAGGAAGAACTACCTTAAGGAAGCCGACTCTCGTTCTTTGGACCAACCTATTATTGAACAAAAATGGGTTCGTCACTCTTTTTCACATACACCGAGAGAAAAGGTGACGATAGAAAGCCCCACCCCGGTTGAGGAGCCTCCAACACCTTGTGCGATACGGATTTTGGCTCCTGCTCCATAAAGATTTTAACATTGTTAGTTCCATCCTCCGAAAGTCACTATTGAATTTCCTAATAATCAATACCATAGGTCTAGGTGAATCCCGTGGCAACCAATCTGGCCTTATATTGAGCAATAGGTCCGTCTGCATTTTGCTTTATAGTAATTACCCACTTGCATCCAACTGACTTGTTTCCATTAGGATAAAATACAAGCTCCCAAGTGTCTTTTTTCTTTAAGGCTTGCATTTCCTCTACCATGGCATTCTTCCATTTTGGATCTGTGATAGCTTCCTTCCATCCCTATGGAGTAGGCACAGAGGACAGAAAAGAAACGATGGCATGATAGGAGGGAGACAAAGACTCATAGTAGATAAAGTTAGAAATAGGGTGTTTGGTGGAAGTCCTTTCTCTTTTTTTAAGAGCAATAGGACGATCATCAGGGTTAGGAGGAGATTCATTACCGGGTGCCTAGGTTGGTAGAACCTGCTCGGGAGGCGAAGATGAACTTGGTATGTTTGAGACAGCCTTTTTCTGGTGTCGAGAATAGGTGATGGAATCCTTCTGTTTAGTAGCATCAATCTCATCCACTTGCACCCCCTGAAGACGAATAGTATCAATGACAAGGAGATGAAGGGATTCTCTTCTTCTAGAGTCTCCCCCTAAAGAGAAGACTGGTAATAAGGTTCATAGTGATAAACAGCTTGCGAGAAGGGGGATGATAACACGTAACCCTTCTGACAAGTAGATTATCCAAGAAAGATACATTTGAAAGCTCGGGGGTCAAGTTTCGATCGAGGGGGGGAAGTTGTGAGCAAAGCAGACAACCAAGATACAGGAAGGGAGATGAGAGGCAATAGTAGGATCGGGAAGTTGGCTGATTAGTGTCTTAAAATAGAGAGCAGCGGAAGGAACTCGATTGATAAGAAATGCAACAATGAGGACAGCATCACCCCAATAGTACTTAGGGACCTGAGTGGTAAACATCAGAGACCGAGTAACCTTCAGAATATGGTAGTTCTTTCGTTATGGGATACCATTTTGCTCAAGGGTGCGGACACATGAGGTCTGAGAGAGGATTCCATGTGTATCAATATACTTAAGAAATGAACTGTCAATGTATTCCGTTCCATTGTCGCTGCGGAGAACCTTGACCTGGGCATTGAACTGGGTTTGGATCATTCTGTGGAAGGACTGGAAGTAGTAGAAAGCTCCGGATTTTGACCGAAGAAGATACACCCAAGTTAGTCGAGTACAATTATCAATACAAGTGATAAACCATTTAAACCTACCCTGAGCAATTGTCCGAGAAAGACCCTACAATAATAGAAAAAGGAATCAAACTTTTATTATCACTGGAAAAAATACAAGGACCCGGTGTGCTTGGCAAGTTCACAGTTATCACAATTAAAATGATCCAAATTACACTATTTGACTAAATAAGGAAATAAACAACGCAAAATTTATAAGGGTGACCGAGACGACGATGCCAATGACAGAGTTGACGGAGAGCACAATCTCACGGGTAATATGAGCTGAAACTGGAGAGGGAGCAGCAGTGAGACTAAGATCCAGGTAGTAAAGACCATCCCACACTCTACCATATCCAGTTTGACAATATTTATCTGAGGATCAGTGGGAGTTAGATAATATTTTATTGTATTTTATAGTGATAATATTCTTGCTGCAAGTAATAATATTATCATTTTACTTTAGATAAAACAGTATTAATCATTTTGGTAAAAAGATCTTGGTGAAGCCTCTTATGTTTAGGCCTTAAGATTCACCGTAATAGAACTATACGTATTCTTGGTTTGTTTCAAAAGATTTCTTGTGAAAGAAAATAGATTTATCAATACTCAGTGAATTCAGGTGAATAATACTCTTTGTGCATCTAATGTTGGTAGTTTAATGTAAACTCAAGAATACATATGGATTGATATTGCTTATTTTATAATCTTGGAGTAGCACATTAGGTAACTGTCAAGATGACCTAAAAGACTATATGTGGATATCTGTTTGGGATGATAGGTGGTACTATATGTTAAGAGGGTGTCTTACGGACACCGACTGCTTTTCTCTATGCAAGCAGAGTTTTGTGACCTATTGTGATGTCACTGTTTAGACTCTATGACTGAGGAATTTTAACTCGGAATTTGATATTTATGCTTCCTTGTTAGAGAGAAAGTTTGTGAGTCACAAAACTCAGTTTGGTGCATTACTACAGATAATATACTTATTGATTCTCTCACTAAGGATTTGACTCCAAAAGTTTTAAGAGTATGTCAGTAATATGGAACTTGTTAGTTCTTTTGATGCATTTTATTAGTGGGAGTTTTGCTTGTGTATACAATTGCAACTGATTTCAGATTCATGTCTTTTTATGACATTTTATTCTCGAGAATATACATGCATTTTGTTATGGCCATTTGTTTATGTGTATACACTTGATTAATTGCCTCATAGAGAATTAGTTGAGGTCATATGTGGTGTATTTATCTCATTCAGTATACGAGGTTCCAGTCAATACATGCACATCCAGTTGTTAAGTAAATGCATACAGATTCTATTGTGTACACTTGGTTAGTTGCCTCCTTCAGATATTTGAGGCTATGTGGTGTATTTGTCTCCTATGGTATCTGAGGCCTTTAGTAAATACACGCACATTTTGTTCACTAGAAAAGCCTCATTCGGTCTAGAGGATGTGAACTAGTATGTTGGGACATTCGGACCCAGTCCCAATGAGCTTCCTTATGTGAAGTGTTTGCGTTTGGGCGATGCTTATGGTAAATGAGACCTCCAGTATTTGTCTCATGCGGCTCATTCGATTTTCGAGCCTGGATCAATTTAGAAATTGCCATGTTGATCATTATATCATGCATTTTTCATACCACACTCTCATACTGTACAACCCAAGTCGGTGAGGCCATAAGCACTTTGACGTGCTAGGTCTCATGTCTCTTCAGATGTGACGATCTGCACTATTGGGTGTTTGTAGTTTCATTCGGACCAAGGTATCAGGTTTAAGGCGTACTCCATTCAACACTATCTTTTGTGGCCACAATCAGTTTGTCTAAACCTGAGAGTCGTTTTATAAGGTTTTCAAAATCAAAACTTATGACATATGCAGCCCAAGTGGGAGATTGTAAGATTTCCATAAGGTGGGCTGGCATAGTCCCATTTTATTTTATTAAAACTGGTTTAATTGTGTTGATGGGAGCTGCCTTAATGGTATGAGTCCAGTTACTATGTGTGGACCTAAAGTGTTGTTTCCTTAATGGGAATGAAACTCTAGTTTCTTTGCAGGGTTGGTCCCTGCCCTCACCACTATAAATAGTTGTCACTGGCCGATTAAGTGACATCTCTGAGAAAACCTAAAGTTGTGTGGAAGAGGGCAGACCAGACCACAGGGATCGTCAAGAGTTCGGCTTCCACAAACATAGATCAGGTACGCCAAGAACACCATCATAATTTTCTATGCTCATTGATCTCCATGGATGTTCCGCATGAATGTATTCTATCAAACATTGCTCATGCTATGAGTCTGATGAGTCAATTTTTGCATGACCCACATTCTACTCACTTAGGCTATCTTTGATATAGTTTTTATTTTTTATTTTTGCCAATTTAACATAAATCATTAACGAAAATCATTTTTTATCAAAACATAAAAATGGTTTGATAACCAATAGATATAAAATGGTTTTTTTGAAGAAATGGGTTTGGTACCCCTATGTACAAAATGTTTTTTTTTAAAAAAGAGGTTAAGAGATGTTCCCTTCACCCATCTTCTTTATAACTCTCTCAGCTTCCCAAGCCCTTTGAGTTAAATTGCAATGCATAAAAATTCCATTCACGGATGAATGGTTCAGATATGGATTTGAACAGTGGAACATTGATAATGGAGTGAATAGAGACCCGAGATGAGGGATTTATGGGAATGGAGTTCTACGGTTGTGGTGTTCATCTCTTTCCCTCCCTCTAATTTATTATTTTTGTTTTCTCCACTGTAAATCACCCAACCGGTTTGTATCGCTTTTTTTTTATATTCAATTTCCCCACTTCCTCTTCTTCTTCTTTGACCACCGCCCCATCCATGGCTTCCAAAACTCCATCCCAAGTCGTTCCCTTTAAGGCTGGACAAATTAGGAATGGCCCAGATAAGAATCTTCCGAACTCATAAACAAAATGTTAGATTTCTTCATGCTGTAATACTATTTACCCCATCTTGAATAGAATTTCTCTCCATCTTTGAAGGGCCTGGACTCGGAGTAATAGATCTGGTCTCCGTTTTCTTTGCAACCTAGGAACAATGCAGGAGCAATAGATCTGGCCTCCGTTTTTTCTACAACCCAGGAACGAAGGAGGAGAAGGGGACAGGAAGAAGAAGATGGGAGATTGGGGGGGTATTGCAGGGGTTGAGGAGGGAGAGGAAGATAGGAGATTTGTGGGGGAGGCAGAATGAATGGGGGCGGGGTTGTAGGGGAAGGGGTGGGGAGCCGATGAGCAGGGAATGGTTGCAGGGAAGAGGGTGAGAAGAAGACAAAGAAGAATAAGAAGAAGAAGAGAAGGGGCGTGGGGCTTGCCTTTCTAATAACAAAATCAAATGACGTATTTACCACCACTTTTTGTGACATATTAGCACGTGTTCATTAACATTGAGCGAAAAAATAGAACAAAAATAGCTTTTGGCCAAAACACAGAAATGGGTCAAGAGTCGTTTTTTATTTTTGGTTTTTTTCAATCTTTTTTAAATAGAAACAGGTTCCATAAACGATACCAAACACAACTAAAAACGTTTTTTAAGGCAAAAATAAAAAATAAAAACTATACCAAAGATAGCCTTAGATGTTGTGCATCATATTCTGAGGTACCTGGAGTCAGGTCCAGGCAAAAGGGTATTATTTTCTCCTTATAGCCACTTGCGTGTTGAAGCCTTCACTGATGCCGATTGGGCAGGTTCTCCAAATGATCTAAGGTCCACATCTGGTTATCCTACTTTTGTCGGAGGTAACCTTGTGACTTGGCATAGCAAAAAAACAAGTTGTTATTGTTTGATTTAGTGCGAAGGCTGAATTTTGTGTTATAACACATGGCATATGTGAGTTGTTGTGACTTAAGGGTCTCCTTAAGGATCTTGGTGTCAGCCTTCACTCTCCAATGCTATTGTACTGTGCTAAGTAATTTGCTATTAGCATTGCTCACAATCTAGTTCAGTATGACAAGAACAATCATGTGGAGATAGACTGACATTTTATTAAGGAGAAGTTGGCCCAAGGAGTTATATGTATTTCCTTTGTTCGATCAGGTGATCAATTGGCTGGTGTTTTCACCGAAGGGCTTAGTGGCAAAGTGTTTCATCCTATTTTGTACAAGTTGGACATGTATGATATATATGCACCAACTTGAGGGAGAGTGTTGTAATTTGGGCAAATTGGGTATTATATTTAGTATATTCTATCTTGAGGGCGTACTTATAATTTACACTCTTTCTCCCTTATAATAAATAGAGTTTGGTTGTGATCCATAGGGACACAAGTCATTATTCTCCCCAATCGATTTCATCACATCTCCCTAAACCAAAATTATAAGAGTTGTTGGTCGCAAAGCGATCGATATTTTCATTAAATGCATTGTTAAACACAACAGATTAATGTAATCCGTTGATGTTCTACAAATGAAATCTTAATCATTGGTGGTATTTGTAGTGATTATCCTAAGCTTGCTGGTATCACCTCGTATCTCCTGTAATGAAAAGGACTTAGTGCAGCTGAACAATACTTTCTTCTTCCCCCCAAAAAAATTTGACTTTCCTTCTCCTTTTGTCGGAAGGTTTCTTCGAGTAGTGGTGTAGTGAGCAAACTCAAAGCCCTATACAGAGGTGGTGGTTGCAAAGTTCTTCTCCTTATGCCAGAAGTTTTCTTCGTGTAACCAGAAAATCCAAACCCTGGTTCTTCAAAGGTGGTGGTTGCAGATTTATTTGGGGGTGGGAATACCTAATAAACCCAATATCACCCATTTGATCGATTCTAACTGACGTTGGCGGAGATCGAGAGCTCTGGGCCCGGTGTGTAGACATGTGCTTACCCTTGGTGAAACTACAACTCTTAGCACCATATTGTCTGGTATATCAAAGAGGCTTGCACTGTCGTACTGCTTGATCATCTTACTCATAGGAGTGGTGAGAGGTATATAAGAGCACCTTGCTAAGGGAACCATTTTCGGTCTTATTATCCTTTAACCAGCATGCATCATGTAGGGATCTAGAGCACAATGCTTAAGTCACGACACACTAACTGTAATATTGTTTGAGAATTGAACCGACACTTTGTTGACCTTGTTCTTAAACGGCCTGATCACCCTTGATCTCGTCTTTGGCCGACTCTGCCAATTTGTAACCCTTGTCATATGGGCCAACTCAGCGTCCACACTTACTAACCCGTGTTTGGGATTGGCGTGCTTGTTGTGAACTTGTTTGCGCATCATGTTGTATAGAGCTTTGAATGACTTTCTTTCCTTATCCTTGAACATTCATTATGTACTAAGTATATCTTTTTAATAAACTATTCTTATCTCTACCATGAACATGTACGTGCATGATACATAGGGGGTATAATATAGTTGCATGCACAATAAGAGCACATACATTCATTCCATTTTTAATTTATTTATAGTCCCATGTAATCATTCAATCATTCTCATCATAATATACATGAGGGATAAACATTATATCATCAGTAATCATAACTTTATATTAAGATTCCCACTCATATTCCATCAATCATGCATTCTTATCATTCTAATCATTTACCATATATATAATGCATAACTAGAAACTATTATCACATTGAGCTTTCTTATTCTTCTTCTAACATACATCTTTTATATCTATCATGCATGTATAGTTCATAGTTAGCATAAATCATAGCATTCATTGACTCTAATCATCATTCATACATGTATAGTCTAATAGTTACGTGTCCTAACATAATTGAGTATCATTACTCATCTTTCAAACGCTTTCCAATCTTTCAACTTTTAGTCAACTTCAAGTGGTCCTAAGTGTTACACCCACACCCCAAATATACCAAAATACCCTGGGGCAATTTAGGCTTTACCTAAGGATAATGCCATGGTGGCAATGGTCAACACTGATGACCTTGAACTTAAAATATTATTAGAAGTATCCCCTCGAAGCCCTAGAAGTGTAGGCCAAAGCCCCGTAATTTTTCTTAAAGTTTGAGCCCTGCCAGCAGCGACGGAGTCACGAACGGACTCACTCGAACTGAATCCGCTCGAGGATCCGCCCGTGTTGTTACCTACCCTTTTGATTTATTTTTCTATGGGACCCACATATCCGTGTCTCGGACACTATAATTTAATTTTTGGACCATATGGACCCCTACCCTTACCATCCATTGGTTGATTGGGCCATAAAGTGGGCCCACAAGGCTTAACTAAAATAAATTAATGGGTTTTACACCCTAACCTAAACCAAACAAACCTTACGGGACAATTAAGTCCTATAAACTTAGGATGCAACCTAAACAGACCCTAATTAACTAAATGGACCTAATGGTCTATGGCTTGGGCCAAACAAGCCCTAAGACCCAACTAAAACCCATTTAAAGCCTAAGGGGTTAGATGTATTCTAAGGGCAACTAACCAAACACGACCTAAGGCCCCTTCTACCCTTAAAAAGATAAGAGAATCCTTTATTCTCTTATCTGTCCCCCTCCCAAGCAAACCGTGGAGGAGAAGAGACAAGAGAAGGAGGAGGAGGAAGGAAGAAAAAGAAGTGGAAGTAGGAAAGGAATAGGAGGGGAAGGGAAGAAGATGGGAGCTATGCCAAAATGGCTGGCTGCCCACATCACCTTCTCTTGCTAACTAGACTAAGGGAGAAGAAGAAGGTAAAGGAGAAGAGATGGAAAGGAAGGGAGGAAGAAAGAATAGAGAAGGCTCACCTAGCCTTGAGTTTTGCTTCTCCATTGGAGGTGAGTGAATCTTCCAACTCTCCCTCTCCATTTCTCTATATTTAAATAGCTCAGGGTTCTGTATTTTGGTAGTTCCTTGAGCTTGGGCTAACCTAGGTTTCCATTTGGGACTCAAGGTGAAGCTCGGTCCTTGATTAGAGCTCAAATGGTGCTGACCTAGCTCTAGGAATGGTTCCCATGAGCTGCATTGCACCCATTGCTGTTGAGCTTTGGTTCTAAGCTTTGAAACCTTATCCCTAGACCAAATTGAGATCAAATCCTTGTGTGATCTTGAATCTATGAGGTAAGCCTAGGTTCTAGTGACCCTAGGAAGGCTTAGATATCCCCTCCATGACCCTGAAGTGCTAGGGTACTCCAAGCTTCAAGCTGGAGAAGAAGCCCTTTGAAATCTCAGAAAAGACTACTGGCAGACGCACGATCGGATCCACCAATCGTGGTACCGTCTGTTAGTCCGCCCAGTATAATCCCTGTGAAATGACCTGGACGGATGAAGGAACGGATTCACTCTGTTGCATCCGCCCGTGGGTTAGTTCACTCTCGGGTATGTCTCAGGGATCGACCGGATGCAGGGGCAGACCAAGGAAACACATCCGCTCATGGGTCCGCTCCCTCTCGAGTGTGTCTCAAAATTCGAACGGATACATGACCGGATCTAAGTAAGAATTTTTGTCTGTGGATCCGCTCCCTTTGTTTTCACCTTTTGGCCTGAGCGGAGTCAGGGGCGGATTTTTCTCTGCTGCAACCGCCCCATGAGTCCGTTTGTGCTGTCTTAGTTGAAACTTGATTTTAACCTTAGGGACCTAGCATGGGACCCTTCTATAGATGCTTTAATGATTGTTTTCGTATTTTTAGGCTACCCAAGTCGATGGATAGCTGATGCAGATTCATGTCAACCACGCAGGGTGACACCCGTGTTAGGTGAGTGGGTTCTAGGTGACTTTGTTGGGTTTGGATATATTTATTAAGCAATCTTAAGCATGCTATTATACAAATATAAGCATTGTGCGCATTGCATCTTTTATCTCAAATGTGAATTGTTATGAATGTGATATTATTCTCACCATTGTATCGGGCTACGGTGTCGGGTGTGCCGGTACCGGAACCCCAATTTATTTAATTATAGAAATTATTGTATATCATCCTGATCTATATGTATCGTGCCGTACTGGTATCCGGGTACTAGATGGAATGGGACGTTGATGCACCCGGAATGCCTCTCGGGACGATAGAATTTGCATGTTGTATATCTGCGGCTAGAATGCTTGTTCCTTTATGCTACGACCCTTGCCAACAGGGGCAGTAATGACTATCGGGGTCTGCCACTGGGTGCCCGGATGGTTTCTACCTGCGTAACCTCCCGTGTGATAATTAAGGTTTCACTGGGACGATAAGTTAAGTAACCCTCAGTGTCTCCCGAGTTTTCACAGTAGCATACACTAGACTTGTACAATTTGTATGCTAGGTGAAAAATGAATCTAACATTAGCATGCATCATTCTGCTTGATATTGATTGTGTGTATGAATGTGCATGGGCTCTCTCACTAGCTAGTGTAGCTAACCCCGTTGCGTAACCCCTTTTAGTCTATATGCAGGAGATACTACTCTTAATGAGCACCGTTGGATGCGAATCAAGTGGAGCCGGTGGCTGTGACTTGGATATAGATGTACACCCAAGATTGGTGCCCTTGTGGCAATTGTTTATTATTTAATTTCTATATTCATCCACAATCATGTACAAACTGTATGTTTATTTATAAAGAGAGAGTGAATGGTTACAAATATTGAACTTGTACTATGTGTTATCATTAAAGAACCGATGCTCTATAATTTCACATGATTTCATTTAATTTCGCTTCCGCTAACTCTGTAATTGGAACGATTTATTCCATTCTGGTACGTTCCTTTCTGTTATCATAATGTGATGACAAGGTGGACTGTGGCTCGTGACACTGTATCTGTGATCCTGGTAGGTATTTGGATGACAAGTATTGTCCCAGTCACCTCCTTTGTAGTAAAATATCTTACATCGGAATGGGGGCGTGACACTAAGGGTCACCAAAACATAAAATCAATGCGTGTCATGTCTATGTGATTGATGTGAATGTGTGTTTTGAATCCACTACCTGTCATGCTATACTAGGACACATAGGGAGGAATAGGATGACTAGGCTAGCTCAAGAAGGCCTATTAGGCCCACTCGCTAAAGTCACCTTATCAACCAGTGAGCCCTGTCTAGCAGGCAAAGCTCATCGAAAGCTTTTTGGTAAGTCAGTCCATGCGACTCATCTTTTAGAGCTAGTCCACTCGGACATATGTGGACCTATGAATGTAAAGGCACACCATGGCGCCTCATAGTTAATATATTTTATTTTTTCCATCAAAAAAAAAAATATTGTAATGACTTAGTGGAGGAGCTTGTGAGCCTATTTCTTTTGGAGGTCGATTCACATATACTCGGTCATACCATAAGAGGTAGGATTCAACCCCACTGTCTTTCCTAACGCATTGAAATTTCTGGCTGAGCACCACATTAACAAATTAGTGATTGAAAAATGCGCTCCTACGGTCAATAGACTTCTATTTTCCAAAAAAGAAAAAAAAAGAAAAAGAAATTATGATCCATTTACAAAGCCATCAGGGAAGTCTGTCTTAGTTACTTTGTTATAAATTCAGAAAAAGTACACCGAAATGGTAAGATAAAATCAAGTACAATAATAGGTCTATGGTCTGGGTTTCTTCATATATATTTCAAATGATTCCAGGCTTTGAAGGGTAGATGAATGAACATGGTTTATCAGTAGTTTTGGAGGTTTGATGATTTGCTATTTCATAAATAGAAAGGGAAAATTAAAGAAATGAAATTCATCAGGAAACAATTGTCTAATGCAAATTCCATAACATGAATGAAAATCTCTTAGATCAATGGAGATTTAATTTAGTCCGCTCGTACCACCTTCCCATCTGATGGTTCAACATATTTCTTCCAGAGCCAATGGTTCTGCCATAGGAAGACAATCTCCTCTATGGGGACTTGCTTTGTTTCTGGCAAGAGGAAGTAAACGAAGCAGCTCATGATCATAATCAAAGCTGCGAACAGCAAGAAGATTCCATATCGGAGGTGACAGAGAGACGCTAAGAAACACTGTGCAACCAGAGCTGTAAAAAAGAGGTTATTGCAGACAACTATGCTCTGACCAGCTGATCTTGTTTCCAGAGGGAAGAGCTCACTTGGTACTAACCATCCTAGAGGACCCCATGACCAACCATAAGCAAGGAGAAAAGCGCATATCATGACAACTAGGATGGCAGCATATGATTTAGGTATTGCCACTCCATGTCCAAACTCGAGGCCAAGAATAATGGCCACCACCAACTGTAGTAAAAAAGATCGAATTCCTGTTAGTGTTAATTTGCAAGAGAAGAGAGAGTTATAAGTCCAAAGTTCTAAATCTTGATTTTGATGTCGGTTTCCAGCAGACCCGAAATCGGCCCTCCCAGGGTTGAAACCCAGGATTGATTGAAACTTGGGTTTCAACCCGGGTTTCATTTTGATCAGGCACGAAATTGAGACAACTCGGAGATTTCAGTCAGTTTCGAAGGAGATTTAGTTCTAAAATTAACTATAAACAGATTAAGTGAAAGAAGCTGAGAAAAGGTGGGGGATTACCATGGAGATGATCATTTGGCAACCAGCTTCCAAGAAGAGGAACCTCCTACCTTTCCTATCAACAACATACATTGAAACGAAAGTAGCAACGACAAGCATACTACTTGTTATAATGGATGAGTAAAGAGAAGTGTTTGAGCCAAAACCCAAGCTCTGAAAGATGACTGGAGCATAGAATACTATAGAGTTCACGCCAGTGAGTTGCTGGAATGCAGGGATGCCCAAAGCTCCTATCACAAACTGCGGACGATTCTTTCTTGCCAAAAGGTTCCTGAAGGGATGCTTAATAGCACGCGCTGCATCACTTGCTACTTGTAGATCATGGAACTCTGCATCTACATTGGTGGTGCCTCTAATTCTTTCCAAGTTCTTTCTTGCTTCATCTAATCTTCCTTGTTCAACAAGGCTGTTGGGAGTCTCAGGAAGGTAAAGGCCACCAATAAACATTAGAGAAGCAGGGACCATGGCTAGACCAAGAGACAATCTCCAACCCCATGGATGGATTTTGTCAGTGAAGTAGTTGATGACATTGGCAACCAGAATGCCGAGGCAGGTAGTTAGTTGGAAGAGTTGGTTAATCATACCCCTGATCTTGGGAGGAGCAGTCTCTGAAAGATAGAGAGGGACAGCTTGATTCCCAAATCCAATGCCTAAACCAAGAAGGATGCGGCCTATAATGAGCATTGCTAGGTTGACAGCACAAGCATTCAAGAGCCCGCCAAGGAAGAAACTGGCAGAACCAAAGAGAATGCTGGCTCTTCTACCCTTTGTTCTGGTCAAATATGAGGCCCCAAATGTGGAGACGAGGCCAGCAAAGTAGAGAGAAGAAGTGAAGAGCGTGAGGAGCTGGTTGTCATATTTGCAATAATCTGTCTCATTGAGATTTTGTTGCTCCCTTGCATATATTGTCGGGAAGAAAAGAATCAAGAAGTCATCCATGGAAGTCACACCACCTGAAACATAGTAAACAAGAAGATCAATATGTCGAATTCAGTAATATTCAATTGCAAGTGCATGCTTGTGTTTTCGAGTAAATCAAATCATAGACTTGGCATGTATTTTATTTTATTTTTGGCTTGACAATATCTGTGGGAGAGCGTGGCCCTGTGCACACGGGGACCAATGAGAGTAGACGTTGGCATCATGGGGGCAGGATTTCCACCTTTCATGAGGGTGGGGAGGTACACTCTCCCACAAAGAACTTTTTTTTTTGGGTGAATTAACTTGGCATGTACTTAAAGATCAGCTCGTTGTTAATTACCATTTTTTTTTCTGGGTTTCCTGCCTTCATCCACATTTCTGTTATGTAACAAATGAGGTGGGGTTCACTTCTTTCTTGGAGGGTTGATCCCTACTTATATGTCAAGTTCAACAAAACACAATTCCAACCTCTTTATTGGCCAATAGAGTTATGAAAATTATTAAACTTTCCTAAAAATGATAGAAAACAACAAGGGTACCGTTATATGAAATTTGACACAGTAATTATCCTAGATCAGAAAAGTGATGTGGCAATTTTAACTAATATTTGAAAAGGTAAGAGATAAATTTAATCATACATTCTCCTAGATATTGGAATGCATGCTCTCAAGTGTCTTAGATTTTCATTGTTTTATGGGAAAAAGATCTCTATCTGGGAGTGTGGCCTATGCTAGCACTCCTATGAGTCTATCTCTCTCTTTCCCATGTGAAAAGACACCTCTGCCACCTTGTTTTAAGGATGAGAGAGATAGACTCATGGGTGTGCTTGCGTAGCCCACACTACCACACAAAAAACTACTTCGTTTTATTTTGTCACTTGTCTTAATTTGTTTGGTAGACACTTCATTGGTGAACACATGACCTTGGAATGTACTAGTCCAAAAAACTTCAGCCCCACATGATCAAAGCAGATATTCGTGCTGCTACGAGCATATCAGGTAGGGGTGTCCTATGCTCGGTTCGGTCCGGTTCCGATTGGGCTGATGATAGGGAAAATCGACAAGTCAAAAATTGGCTTCAATCTAACTTAGATTGATGTTTATCGGTTTGACTAAATGGGCTCTTATCGGACCATTATTGGACTGCTATCGGTTCGGTTTTAGTTTTTCATATATATATATATATATATGCATTAAAAGATATTAAAAACAAATTTTTTTATCCTTTTAAATTTTATTGGTTATTTTCGGGTGTGGTCCGGTTTTATATCGATTTCATTTCAGTCGGTTCATAGTAGTTTCAGTTTCTATCAGTTTCATAAAACCCCAAACAAAAAAGTATTAGATTCAATTTGATTTGGGCTGAAAATTGACATCCCCAATATTATCAGAATTAGATACCATGGTTAAAATAATAATTGCTGGCACAGAGAATCTTTAGTCTTTGTCTTTACGGATAACAAGGAGGTCAACTAATTCACCGCTTCTACTTTGCAGTCGGTTTTTCTATCTTATTTGATAAAATATTTTAGGGCTGATTTTTTATGTGCCGTAGCGCAATCTACGTTCAGACACATGAGCTTGTCATTCAGGGGGTAGGGTGGTTATTTCGTCCACCCCATGTGTTTGGGTGCAACCTACGCCCTCGATATAGAAAAGCTAACGGCTTACACCAATTATAAGACTAGACACAGGGAGGGCAAGGTGATCCTTTTCAAAGGAGAAAGAAAAGAGGACGACATAGGCTGGGTATTCTGGTGGTGTGCTCAACGTAAAACCATATGGGGTTATAGTGGTGTACTTTCCAGACCCAGACGCAGAGAGGGTGAAATGACCACTCCACCCCCCAATGAAAGGTTAAAAATATATACACACATTAAAATAGAATAGGGACTCTGTAGGGATTACACATCATCTGGCGACTAAAGCTAGACATGAAAAAAAAAAAATTAAAAACTTAAACGAGCTGGGATCCCGCCTCCAGAACTACGAGGCTCGGTTATAGAAAACCTCTTAGATTTACTGTCGGATTAGCATTAGCTTTTGGAATAAGATTTTCCATTTCGTTGAAACTATAACACGGATGGGGTTTTGGAGGAAAATAATCCTTTCCAATTCCCTGAAAGTGTGCAGTGCAGCATGGCGCCAAGTGGAGATGTCGACACCTGGCAGCTCGAATATCCAACATTTAAAAAAAAAACCGAGTCAATGAGCTCACACTGTTGAATGCCTGAACTGCTAGCTATTGATATCTCCACCTAGCATGATCGCATTGCACACTTTTAGAAATTGGAGAGGATTAAAATCCGTTTTTCGATCCACTTGATCCAGAAAAGTTAACAATAAACCTATTAATGGGACCTGGCTCCCGACTCCCGAGTCATGAGTCATGAACACAAATGAATCCTTGGTGATGCCTGACTCTCAGCATTAAAAAATGGGTCCCATGGATTTAAGGGGGATCAACCTCGTCAATTTGCCTCGTCTCTAGCATAAGGGCAATCCAATGGCTCTCCGAGCTAGGGAATGATGCACATCGCATGTTTATTGTATGTGCATGTCCATGGGATATACATCATTCTCAGTTCAGGGTGCCGTTCGATTGGCATCCCATCCATGTGTCAACATCTTCCCCACGTTGGATGATGTCCACCTAAGGGATGCATTGGAGAAGAACCTAATCCAAAAAACAAATTAATTAGTCAATGACCCAAGGCTCCGCTGGGAATTATGCATTGCAGACTGCTCGGTCTGTTGCCCAGGTGGGTTCCACACTTCCCTTTTGTGAGAGTAGAGAATCACACCGGTCAGGAACCGTAGATGATAATTGTCCAGCATACCCCATCCAAGTGTTGACATCTACCCCTCCCGGGGTGCTCTGGAGAAGAGCTCAATTAAAAAATATTAACCTAACTGGTGAATGACCCAAGGCACCGTTCAACATGTCAGAAGAGGCAATTCTCAAGACTCAGGAGAGACAGGACTCGTGTAGAGTATGGGAACGTGGCGTTAATGAATGGTCCAAAGTCCATAGAGGCAACTCTACTGAGGAAATACACATAACAAAGGCGAATTTAGAGGAAAATTTTAACCTCTCATGAATCACGATGCTTCATTGATGAAGTTTATCGTGAATTCGTGACCTTATCAAAACAAAGAGATTTTATTTCTAGTTCCCAACTGCCCAACTTCGGTTCTGTGAGGATTAATAATCCGTAGTCCCATATCCACTGAGTCGAACTCCCACACTCTTGGCTCTTTCATCTAAGTAAACAAAACTCAAATCACCCTTGTATTAATGTATTAGATCACAATATGATAAATTATCTTTCACTATTAGTTTTATGCTGTTAAGTGATGATATATCAGCCAGTTAAAAATAAATTTAAATTTCTAAACTAACTTGACCTCAAAACATAGATTTTGGAGCATAGTATTATAAATTTAATTCTAATGTTTTAATTCAAGGATAAAATAATCCTTTCACACCAATAACTAACATCAGACTAACACCATTGCTGTAGGGGACGCCGGGAGAGAGAGAGAGAGAGAGAGAGATAAAAGATGGAACAATTGAGATGAGGAGGAGAGAGAACTTACCAGTAACACCAAGATCATATCCGAAAAGAGAACCACCAAGTGCAGCAACGCAGCAAGCGAAGACAAAAGCCTTTGTGATTCTATACTCATAGAGGTGAGCCCTCTTTGAAGCCTCTGGATCAACAAATCCACCACCCGCCATTGATGATTGATTTTGATTGATGAAGATGAACAGTAAGTCAGTCAGTCAGTCTCCGATTACATACAATTTAACAGAAGGACAAACCAAATCCCTCAGGACAAGAAAAAGGAAGGCAATGGTTACTCCTCATCAGTAGAGGTCAAGATAAAAAGGAAGAAACTGCACAGATGATGTGATCGATATATGGACCAGACTCTACTACAGTCGATTAGTATGAAAGTGCAAGGGTATCCATAAGAATTAATTTATTTTAATTTAGAAGAACAAAAAAGGGACCAAAGCAGTAGTAGCTAGATCGAGAAACACTACGGTTACATGAACAAGAGATTTGAAGGTGGTGACTTGTTGGAGAGTGGAGAAGGAAGACTAATTTATAAGAAAAAACCAGAAAGAAATATCTTAAAGATGAGGGAGCCAGCTAATCTCAAAAGGAACTGGACAGCCAAAATATCCTCTTTAAACGGCTCATTTATCGGATTTCTGGATTTAAACCCCCTCTTTCTTTACCAACTGGATGTAAAAAACGTTGGACTTTTGACAACGGAAGTCCATGAAGAAGGTTATCCATCCAGGGAAAATTATTGCGCTGCCCCCAGTATTTGGGGCGCTGCTGTGCGCATCGTGTGGCGCAGCAGCACCCATGTGTGCTCAGTGGGCCTCATTGTATGCACATGACCACTGTTACACCGCACGATGCATACAGCAACTCCCCCAGTACCAGGGTGATAAAGATCCATCCATCCACATCATATTTGCCATTTTGGGCCCAATAGTTGTCTAAGAATTTAGTCTAGAGAACCCTCTCATTTACTATTGGGGAAAAGGTTGAAAAGTTTTTTTGAACCGTCAGTGGAGGGTACTCCAGCATCTTCTCTTTTTAGTTTACGGTCACCATCAATACTGATACGATCACACATCATATTGCAGCTGAATCGGTCAAAAATGCAAAAGAAAACATCTTTTTGATCGATACCACCGATATGTATCAGTATCGGTCACAACCAATAATGACACGAATCTGACGGATTGTGTCCATCAAACCTGGTTAATTTGGAATAATTAAATATATTTTATTTTATTATTATTACATGAAATTCATTTACGAGCTTATAAGTTTGTTCCATGGGTTCTTACCTAAAACGATTCTCGACTAGGCATAGGACCAGACATCTTGTTCATAATATGTGTGTATAGAAAAAAATCCAAGTTTGTGGGAGAGGGGCACCCTAGAGCTCTAATTTTCTAGTTTTTTTTTCTTGTTTTCCTGTTTCAGGGATCTTCCCCAATTTGATTTCGAGCCTTCAACCCTCGTCCCTCTGTCCGAAGCCCGGGCTATCCGAGTCATGCTCGCTCGACCATTTTTTCCCAAATCTGGGAAACCTCTCGTGGCATAGCCACTTTGTCTGGCCTTTGAACCCCTAGTTTCCAAAGCCTTGGAACGCCGTTATTCTATCCGAGATCTTAAGATCCGACACTCGTAAGCCGTTACTTTGTCTGACGATGGGACAAAGCTAGTCTTTTGCCTCCACCTAAGCTGGGGGACGCTGTCCGTCTTGCATTCTTGCATTTATTTAAAGTGTACAGGTATATATTTCTTTCGTTAATTTTTTTAATTCCAGTACGATGTAGTCCTTTCAAGTATTCTCGTGTAGTGTACAGTAGTTAGTGTAACATATTTTAATTTAATTAAATAGTTGGTGCATCATTATGTAGCCATACATGTGGGAATAGGACATTCATAAAGGGAGAATATTCGAAAACAAGCATCCAGTAGAAAGACCGGTTTACCCGGGCGAGGTGAGTGCCTAACACCTTCCCACTCTCGTAACCTGACCATTTACCCCGAATCTTTGACCAAACCAACCGAAGTCTCATAGCCCTTCTAGGGCTATAACAATGGGTCCTAGGCCCTAACCCTAGGTGGCGACTCCATTTCATGTCATTTTATGACCCCCATCTCCTGATAAATTCACATATACCCCTGAGAAGACGCATTCCTTCTCTCCCTCCAAATGAGAAGCATAAAGAAACTCTCTGTGCGCCATCCGTGCACCGGACGGAAAAAAAGACCAGATCCTCACAACAAGAGACCCAGATTGGTACTTGAAGTGATATGCCGAGTCGATACGAGGTCATGATACACAGTGCAGTAGCCTCCTTTTACATGGCTTTTCAAAAATAAAATATTAAAAATTACAACCAGTTCTTTATATTCAAGAATCCTACTACATCACTATTAGGGAGCACCGCACTTTGTATCATATCCAGGTACCAACCCTATCGCACATACACAAAAAACATATCCCTTACACAAGCACCAATATTCCATCCCATAAAATACGAAAATAAAATCACACAGGTTGCATTGCATGGGATGGGGTTTGACCTCTTACCTATATGGTGTGAGTCAAACAAAGTCAATACCGCCACGGGAGGATAAAATTGCCAATTTAAATTTGCAAACACATTAAAACAAAAAATACATACCCAAGGGCAATTAAAACCAAGTGAGAGAAAAACTAGAATGTGGGTGGAGAGAAAGAAAACCCTAAACCAAGCCAAACAAAAAAAAATGCTGCCCATGAAGAGCGTGGCCAAAACAGTACGACTGCAAGAGTGTTTTTTTTAAAAAAAATTAACCGTAGGGTTTTAAAACCTTTAGGCTACCCACATTACACCATCTTTTTTTCTTCTTCTTGTGTTTTTTTTATTTTTATTTTTTTCATTTCTCTGTTTGCAGTAGCTGCTGGCTAGGCCAGCGGCTGCTGCACCATGCCAATGACCCGTGGCCTGCTGCACACAGCTGCAGCAGCCGCAGGCCACGGCTTGCTGTTGTTGCTACTGTGAGCGGCTGGCGTGCGCCCTGCACATGCCTGCGGCAGCCGCTGGCCGTGGACTGCTGCAGCTGTGGCGTGCGCCAAGGGTTGCATGTCATGGGGAAGAAAGAAAGAGAGAGAAAAGGAAGGAGAGAGAGGGGGAAAGAGAGAGAAACAAGGGAGAGGCATGAGCTGCGTACCATGGGCAGCGCTCATGCTCTTTCCAAACAAAAAATCCCTAATTCCATAATCCAAAAAATAATAATCTCTTCCCCATATAGGCGAATCATAAACCAATAGCTCTGATGCCATTGTTAGATTACATAAACCAAATCCAAATAAGCTCGGGTTTGGATCATACCTGAATATGTACGAAAACACAGTGAAAGAAGAATCATAAGCTAAGTTTATGGTTACGAGCATACAAACGAATCTCTACGATCACAATAGGTTTCTTCACAGAGAACTCCACACCACAAATCCCTGGGAAGAGATAAAATCCCACAGAGAACACAACACTCGGTGAGCAGAAAGAAATTAAAAATTGGTTAAATAATAGCCTAGTCTTAGAGTTAGGAAGGTTATCTATTTATAACCTAAAACCCTAAAACTCCTTTCCCCTTGTAGATTCCCTCTAGGAATCGTCCAAGAGAAAGAGGGGGGGGGGGGGGAAGTCAGCCACTTAAGTGGTCGGCTCTCTCCCATGCTCGTGGGTTGGACTGGCCTGCCCCATGTGGACGGCCAGAACTGGGCCTCAGGCCCATATTCGATTAACAGATACCAATACCTAAAAACATGGTCAAAACAATATCATACATAAGAGGACAATAAAGTAATTTCATGTGAGAAGTACAAAGATAGATACAGAGGGGCTAGCGCCCACATAAACTCGTCCAAATACATTCATGTTTAATAACTTCCATTATCTAACACGTGACTAAAGAGTGGATCTAACTATTAGTGTGGCTGCCAATCATGGTTTGGGAACCGGAATTGGAACTGATCATTCTAGTTGATTCTTGCAACCCTCTTTCCCATTGTCATTATTTGTGTTTCATCTTTTTTTTTACTAATTATTTTCATTTTTTTTTTTATCAATGAAAGAGCAGAAAGTCAATGAAAACTTTTCTCTTGTAGCAAAATCCCCAAATTCATTGAATAAAAAAATCACAAATTTTAGGAAATCTTTGCTTCTTCCAATTTCAATTTCTGGAGTTCTGAACGATATTCTAGACCATCTGTGATCCGAATAAGATCTGAATTGTTGGAGGCCCATCCCATGCCAGATTTCAGATTTTGAACCTTGACGCCAATGGCATGAATATGGCAATATGATGACATGCATCCATAAACATCTATCTGCCAAGGGCATGAATATTGCAAATATCTATAAACATCTCCAAAATCTGAATGCATATTCAAACTTCAAACTAGTTTTGGATCTTCCTTCAAGAATCCAAATTGCAATCAACATCTTGTAACGTATAAGCTTTGGTAGATATGAAATCCAAATAAATGATATAAGAAGCTATTATAATTGATAAGTGTTTGAATTAGTTACACGATCATTATTTATAATGATTAAAAAAAGGTAAAAAGAACGTTGAAATTGGTCACGTGGCTCCTATGCCTTGACATAGGAGTGCACAAAATTACCGTCAAACTCCTCCTAAAATAAAATTTTCATCTATGTTGATGCCACTGTGTGCGCTCTTACTGGCCCCACACTTATGTAGGGGCTGCATGATCAATCAGTGGTCACTTGCCTCCAAAAAAAATCTAATTGTTTAAAATTTAATTCCCTAGCTTCTCTTTATTTCCCTTTTGACTAGACCAAGCAATTGGAATACGTTGATGTTGTCATTGTTGTCAACACAATCAGTTGGTCAACACACCCTTACCGTGGCTCTAATGTTGAATGTGTGGATTGACACAATGAGTGGGTAGTATGCGGACATGGCTAAAGAAGGCAGAGATGCTAGTATTATGTGAAGCTGAGAAGAGATGAGATTACATGGTTGATCCTAGTTATCAGATGAGTCATGCACAGGCAAAATGCATATGGCAGTGGTAGTGTCAGTGAAATGGTATAGTTTGCAAGGCATTATGTAGAGTTGTTAGTGCCAATGAAATAGATGGCCTTGTTGGCATAATTGATAGTTGGCTATAGGACAGGTACAATTTGCATCTGTGAGATTCGCCACGGAAATGGTTCGTTCCTTATGGGAATGGTCTTCCCTTCGAGGATAGGAAAAGAAACGTGTCACGCAATCATCGGGAGGGGGGAATTGGAATCATACGATCATATAAAATGGAGTTGCCACAAAGGATTAGGGCTTAAGAACCAATTGGTGTAGCCCTATATATGAAGTACTACATGATTCTATTTGGTCTGGTCAGAGATTTGGGATAAGTAGTGTAGATAAAAAAAACAAAGTCTCGAAAATGAAAATAAAGAAAACAAAATTGGTGAGAGGGGTCAAACTTCTCGAATGAAAAAAAAAAATTTTAAAAATTATGACAAAATAAAAATGTATATGTATAATAATAATAAGGGAAGTAGTTTTCTGCACGGGAGTGTGGCCTACGCCAGCACTCCCTTGTGTCTATCTCTCTCCTCCTTAAAACAAGGGGGTAGAGGTGTCTTTTCACATGGGGAGGAGAGAGATAGACTCATGGGAGTGCTGGCGTAGGCCACACTCCCGGACAGAGAACTTTTTCTCTAATAATAATATAGATTTTTCTAAAATTTGAAAAATATTAATTGGTGCCTCCCTCAAAGTCCCACTTTCCTTGTTTGCTCATATTCTCAGTAAATGTGCCTAGGGACTAACCTTTTAGTCTCCACTATCTTACCTTAGGGTACATAGATTCTCTCCTCCTACATTTGTGTGCACTGAGGCACATATCCAAGACCACCAGGAGGTTCAAATACGGTAATTATATCCCCATGGAGGAGACCAATCGATTTATCTGGTTAATGATTAATTACCATGGGACTGATTCAACAATTGCACTAACCTCTGTAACAAACTTTGGTTAAGACAAACAAAGGGCAGTTAGTTGGGGGGGGGGGGGTTTCCTCAGTCATTTCATGTTGGAATGTCTCTCCATGTGACCATTCTTTTCGGGCCCTTCCCAACTCTATTTAATGTGAACTTCATTTAGCAGTTTATCTGTGGATCATGTGGTCATTTTTTTTTTTCTGGAACCCAACTGCTTAAAATGGTGAGTCTGTTCCATGAATGCTTCCTTATTTGAGTGAACTAAAAATTTGAGCTTGCAAATACTGTTCTTTGCATGATCATGTAAAGGTTGGTGGAAAGAAACCAGCCTTCTTTTTCCTTTCTCCCATCTTTCAATTTATGTTTAGTTGCTTCTTCTGCATAAGATAACTTAAAAATCTTTTTTTTTTTCTTTTCCCTGTTTGTATGAAGAGTACCTATTGTTCTATCGCAAAGATCATAAGAACATACCTCACAGCTCTCAGGAGATCTGTTTTGGACATCTTGTTGAAAGAGTATATATCACTTAATCTGAAAAATCATAACCTCACCTCTCTAGGAGCACAATCCATCCAACTAATTCTTTTCAACACTGTGGTGTTCCTTTCCCACAATTTCCCTGTTATTTTGTGTTAAGGTCTTCTTTCTGTACTAGTTCTCAACCAGTCTACTCATATTCAGTAGGAGGGAATTATTGTCACCAAGTGTATGCTGAAAACATTTGCAAAATATAAGATTCAGAATATGCATGATTTAACCCTCTTGCATTCATTTTGTTATCTTACAGTTCAAACCACAATATCATGTGACATACTCAATATCAAGTTTTGTACTCATTTTGTCAGCATATTTATTTATGTATTTAAGAAGAGAAGAAACAGTGGTAGTGGTTTATAAATCAAGTTTCTCAACTATATTGGCAAACTCATTGATCAAAAACTTTTACTCAAGTAGACAACATGCAGGTAAGTATATATGTACATACAATAGAGTTTTCAAACATTGCTATTGATTGAGGTGAAGATGAGACAATCCACTGCGCACTATGTTAATTAGTGTTTGACTGTTCTGTGGTTAAATGAAAAAAGAATAACCAACTTCCCTCTACAGGATGATGGAACATGGCTTGTTGTCTTCCAAAAGATCGGAACTCCCGTTAAGCCTATGAAACTGGACAAACAAGAAAGCTCGCAAAAGCAGCACCAGGCCTCAAAGAACAGTGACTTAAAAGTGAAGAAAAGAATAATGACTGAGAGACATGATGACGACTTCATTGTGAAGTATAAGAAAGCAAAGGGATGAGAAACCCAAGTTTAAGGTTTATCCGTGGTTTCTAGCAATGTAAGGCTAACTTTTTTCTAGACTAGCATGAAGAATTGGCTTAGATTCAACTTACAACTTGAACATATGAACTGTCAAAAGGCAAGCCTTTTTAGAATTTCATACACAAAATGGTAGATTCAGACATTCATTGTACCATCTAAGGGAAAATAAATATAAATATATATAAGCATATAATTTAGATTCTTCTTCACCTGAAGCGTCTTTTTTCATAGTTTATAACAATAAGATGTGATTCTTATGATTCTTTGAAGAACTGCATATGAAAGTCCATTGGAAAAGACAGTTTATGAGAGATTATTGTATTTTCTGCTGCAAATTGCTGAGCATGCAGGAAAGTGACTGCAAATACTACTATACACATAACTGATACTAACAGATTGGCTAATCCTACAGGTTACATTGCTTGACCAAGAGTCTTTAATTGACCTGCACTCTGTACAACTCCTCCAAGAAAGGGATTATCTTAGTAGCAGCCTTTTAAAAATTGACATTTAACAATCATTAGTGGGTGAAACTTGGAAATATACATGGATAATATATTATAAAAGCTTCAGACACATTTATGAGATCCTTCATATAGAAGTGGCTAAGAATGCAGGAAAAAACAGAAAATCTTGGTGCAAGTTCGATTTCCCTCCAAGCCTTTCTACTCATTAGCATTCCTCTCTGGATCTATAAATAGTTGATGCCCTTCCAGTGATGAGTTCAGATCTTTTTGAACAGTCCCCTCTGGAGCATGACCCCTAAGACATGCTAACAACTCGACCTCCCTGGTTTTTTTGTCACTTGAGCAGGAGTTCATCCTTGCATTGATCAGTTCTCTCTACCACTGCAATAAAGGTAATTCTGTGTCTTTGTAAGGTAACATATTGCAAGCCTAGTGGATTAATATATAACAACCCCTTCTCAAAGACTTTATTGTTTAATACTCGTAAAATTATTAATGAGGTAATGATGTATATAAAGATGTTATGAGTAGCTCTGTCCCCTCTCTTCCTTAATTAGAACTTTTTGTTCGCAAGTGGTTTTTATGAACAACGAATTATAATCATAAATAGAATACTGAAAACCACAATTTTGATAGTCTTTCCCTGTTCTGAAATCTTCAAGATTGGAGGATCTACTCATCACTCTGACAATAACAACAGCTCTGGAAGTTCCTATGTCCAGTTTTCACATCCCGGTGTAGAAAATAATTAGTGGTTTAACTAATGAGAATATTCCCTATAGACATGGAAATTTTACCCAACTCAATCTCGCAACCTTTTTAAAGGAGTTACATTAGTACTCATAGAACATATGAAGCTAACTAATATTTTATGAAATTGAACAATTTTTTTTTAAGGTGCAAGTTGAATTCAACAATTAGTGTACATGACAGACCTGGGATTCATCATCCTCAATGTCATGATCCCAACCAGGCAGGATAGAACTTAAATATGCACCCTCTGATTTATCTATTTTTTCCCCATTTTTGGGGCATGTCCCAGAATTTGGACCAATTGGATACTGCTGCACATCCATTGTGAGCACTTTTTCCTGTTTTCTTATGTAGTTCCAAAATGTGGGTAACATTTAACATTGATAAAAAATGTTACAATCTTCCGGGAAATTTATCTTTTTTCATGCTGCACTCATAGGGAGAAGACCCAGAACATTAAGTTCATAATTTGCAATTTCATATAATTTTATGCTCCCATAATCAGAAAATATACATTTTAACTGGTGGGAAGGGGTGAATGGAAACAACATTCTAGCCCAAAAGGGTATAAAGTTATGACTCTCAAGAGTGCAGACCTTGCCTTCAGGTGGCTGTAACAGGAAATAACATGTATAAAAGATTAAAAAAAATAAATTTTAACTTGTCGTTCTGCCATCATGAGATATTTGCAGTCAAAGTGCCTACTTGACGCTGATATTAGTACATAGAAGCAATGGTATCAATCAATTCAGGTCCTGAATTGTTATACCAGATTGCTGTTTCATGAAAATGAATCGTATTCTAAATCTTTGGTGCTGCGGTTGTAGTTGTTGCACACTAGCAGCTATGTGTGGACTATTTGGCTTCCAGTACTTGCTTTATATGAATGCGGATGCTGAACTATGACTAGAAATGAATCTGTAGAGCTTTCTGCATTTGGAGAGGAAGTTGGCTGCAATAGTTGAACATTTTGAACTTTCAGTACTAGGACCAACTACCAAGCTATACAAAAAAGGACATTTCGGTATTCAAAAAATTTCCCATATCTGCTTTATGTTAAAGAGCAAGAACAAGATTGGACTTCAATTTTCTACTAAATTCCATATAATTCTTACAGTATGTACTGTGAATACCTGGTGTCCATTTTGGACACCAACATCTGCAGCAGTATCTCTGTTACTTATCTACCAACAAGTGTTGGGTAGTGCAATGAAATAGAATAACCTAAGTCAGGCACTATGCAAAAAGGGGAAAGAAAATGTTGAATGACTTTTAGTTCTTAAAACAAAGTGATTCTCACATGAAAAAGTCCAGGAATAACAAATTTTTTCATTAAAGAGAAATAAGCTAATACAGTTGAAAAGATTTCACTTACCACCCCAATGTGCCATTCATGAGAGCTGAAATCTCTGAAAGCTGCAGCATCCATTTCCTGTAATTAAGTTTGGCATTAGTAGAGAAATTTTTGACATTTTAGTCTTTTACCTTGTCTACTGTGCATTCAGTTATTTGTTCCTATTTGGGATTGGTTTTGTACTTGTGGGCATTGAGCCTGCCTTGCTTGTTTTGTTGGAGACATTTCTAGTCATGAGATCCCAAAAGCAAAGTTCTTAAAAGTCTTTAGATCTGAGGGAAAGGAGTCTTACTATGCTGTAGATGGGAGGCACCATGTTCCCCGCTTTAGACTTTAGATTAGGCATAACTGAGAAATTGTATGAGAATTCTTGTGACCTGAAAGTCCACCTGGAAGGTACAGAAATCAATGACATATGATAACACAAGGCAGAATGTTGTAATAATTAAGAGTGTTGCCCTGATTCATGTTGAAAATAGATCACCATGTGAACATTGAATTCTCTTTTAAAAATAGGAAATTCATAAGCAATAACTTGTACAAGTTGGTAGAACATACCCAATATACAAGAAAATGCAGAGCTGTGCCCATTCTCGAACTAAAACACGGAGCCAGTAATTGTCTGAGGTATCATCCATGTTTATATATATCTGGTATCAAAATGCATCAATTGTTTCAAAAACTGTTTCCCATATTTTGAACATTGAAAAATATCATTAGGATCAATGAAATCAGAAGGATGTCATACTCATACCAGAGTCTCTGCCATGGCTACCATCTGCATTGCACTTTGGAATTTCCTGAATAGAAGAAAAAGCAAATACCAAAATAGATTAAAGGTCAAATTACACTTCTATTTTCTTAGTTTAAGTAATTTAAATCAACATCAGATCCATAGACATACTTGAACATAGTGTATTTTGTGTATACTGCATCATGCATTATATGAATGTCTTCATCCTCTATAGAGCTTAATTGTTCACGCAAAACCAGGAGATTCTGAGATATGTGGTGGAAGATAACATAGAATGATATGAAATAATTAAGAAGCAAAAGGACCTGGATAACAGGTAAAGGAATTATTAGCTCATATTAATGTCGAAATGTACTTTACTGAGTATCAACTTGCAGATACAGGATGGTTATGAAGGAAGAAAACAAGAGACTCACAGTGAAGTAAGGTACAGAAGCTCTGTAACCAACTAGAGTCAAATAGGAAACACACCCAAGTGCAGCTGTAGTACGACGTTCGGGTACTGAAAGACGCTCACACATGATACAGTAACCATGAGAAATGAGCAAAAAGGACACAAATGAAACTGTCTGAAAGAGTGCTCCTGTAACGTACACCCCAAATGACATCCACAAAGAGCAAGTCTGAAAGTTATAGCAGGAATACCTGTAAAAGAGCATTGTTATGGAAATTGAAGAAGAGAAGAAGAAATGGAAATGCAACTAATGATGAGTAAAACATTTCATCTTTTCGAAAACAAAGGCAAATAAGATGTTATGTGCTTAATGGGGTCCATTCTAGTGTATGGCTGCTAGATTAGGCCAGCCTAGTATGAGATACGTTAAAGGGATTGATTTAACGCGTTCCATCAATTTCGGAGTTTTTGGCGTATCAGTCAAGTACCTAACATTTGGTATCAGAGCTGGGCACCACGGCATGGGTTCGAGTCACGGAAAGGGCTACCTAAGAGAGGGCTACCTAGAATAGAGTGTTTCAGCCAAGCTAAAAACCTTAGAGTAGAGTGAAGCCGCTTGGAAATGGCTACCTACCGTCAGAGTGAAAGCTGCCTAGAGTGAGAGCCGCCGAGGACGACAACTACGAAAACGTGGTGGTCTGTTATGTGCCTAATAGGGCCCACTCTAGTATATGGGCGCTATATTAGGCCAGCCTAGTATGGAATAGTTTAAAGGGTTTGATTTAACGCTTTTCATCTGCTTCGGAGCTTTTGGCGTATCGATCAAGTACCTAACATAAGCATCTTAGGTAGATAGATAATCAATCATGTTCAGAAATAAATGAAGAAACCAGGGTGAACATAAACAGAATCCAAAGTTTTTAAGCCAATAACTTTCAGGGTACATATATAACATCTTTCTTTCTACGTACCAGAAGAGAAAGGAAAGTGTAAGCTGCAGAACTTTAATCAATGGAACAGAGGAGAGCGTCCACTGCAGATGGTTTGACTGCGCAAATACAGAAAAACTTTCATTAACGTTCCACTTCTGTTCAACTCAAACTTAGAATTCTTGAAACGAAAATTGAAAGCTTTGCGAATAATTTCTACAATCTCACATTCAAATTTCTTCGATTAACGTAAAATCCGGGAAAACAAAGAAAGTCGAACCTGAAAATGGCGGTTGTTCCAGGTGTTAAAAGTCCAAGAGAATGCAGAAAGGAACCAGATCGATAAGAAGCCCAGGTAGACGGAGGGGAGTGGCCGATACGCATCATCTATACCACCGCCACCAATACCATCGACGCCGAAACTACCAGACATTTCCGTTTGTATTTTCTTCCAAAACAGAGCTTCGTTTATTCTGAGTCTGTGAGCTGCAGAGTTTCGACAACTCAAAAGGAGACGTTGATGCATACATATATGGACGCCGTCGCCACTCGCCAGTGCTTTCTTCACGTATTAGTGTTAATTGGAAAGAAATCCTCTCCAGTTGAACAAACCCAATACCGAGATTTTCCATTTTTATTTGTTCGTGATATTACAATAAAGCCCCTGAATTTAATTTTGTTTTTGGAGTTCCATGCCTAATTAAGTAATTAATACACTATTAGATAGATTCAATTTTTCAATCAAATACAAACGAAGGGTAGAATTGTCATTGACTTCATGAAAACAAATGTAGAAGTAGAAGCTCTTGTTTTTAAATAGTTCTTTTTGACACTGAAAAAAACAAAGATAAAGATGATGCAAACGGGTTTTAGGGGAGAGAAGAAGTGCGTGATGGTGTGCTAACTGCACTCATGCAACCGAAACACTATCGTGTTAGTCCGAAATTAGGGAGGCATGCCCATAGCCACCGTCTCAAGTCTCATCCATAGAAAAGAAATTTAAAACAACTTTGTTTTCTTAAAAATTATCTTAAATATAAACACTCGCAGGGAAAATAATAATAATAATAATAATAATCTGTTTGGTTCGATTTTGGTTATTCCAATCCGTCATTCAGTTTGATGCAAGATACTGAATGTTGAAATCAAAATCGAATCGAATCAAGAATAGGAAAATATTTGCAAAACCCAAATCGAATCGAATTAAGAATAGGAAAATATTTGCAAAACTAAAATTGAATCGAATCAAGAATAAGAAAATATTTGCAAAACCAAAATCAAATCGAATTGAATCAAGAATAAGAAAATATTGGCAAAACCCAAATCGAATTGAATCAAGAATAGGAAAATATTTGCAAAACCAAAATCGAGTTGACTCAATTTGGTTTTTGATACGCATAAAACTGTCCACCAATGGACATGCAACACGTGGTAGAAGAGATCAAGTAAAATCGTGGATTGAGCTAAAGCCACCGTGATTCACCGAGATCCAAGCTTTCCATAAGTAGAACTTACTTATTGGGACCGGAATTTCTCCGCGGTTATCAGTGAGCTAAGGACTCTTTACAAGGAAACCTCCTACATGCAAATCTTTCCTTTTGGGGTTCTCCACATATATCTGGTTCCACCTTCCTTCTCTGCTTCCTACTAAGAATCGAACTTCTCTGCCTCCTATCCTATAAATAAGAAGATGAGGTACAAGGTACATTACATTCAATCGCATGTATTAATTCTCTCAAACCATTGCTCTTTCAACATCCCTGCAAAATACTTTTGTTGCTCTGAGTTCTGACTTAAGCATTAGAGAGTTCTCCTCAGAGTTCGCTCCAGTTCTCTTTGTTGTTCACGTTCTAGTCCACCGTGTGTATGTCTCCACGTCATTACGTTGGTGCAAATTGCAGTGGCAACAGCTTCGATTTTCATTCCATTTTGTATTCGGTTCCTTATTCAGTTTCATATTGGGTTTAGGTCCTATCACCCACAAAGACATTTCACTATTGAGTCTCCAACTACTAACACAAATTGACTTGAATATAGTGCACAATCCATAGAAAAAAAAAAAAAAAATTTCTAGTATCTTGTTTTAGTAAAAATCAGAGAAATTATAATTCAAAGTTTTTTTTTGGGGTAAACATTATAGTTCAAAGTTAACCGTGTATATTTAATCATTTGGATTCATAAGGATGAATATTCAACAAATGTCCCAAATTTACTTGTGACTTAACAAACTTCCATTTGTGCACCAGTGGCTTTTTGAGTGCTTTTGATGGCAACCAACAAACCCTAACTCTAAACTACTAATACAATTTAGAGTAAATACGGTTCTGTTTTAAATCGAACCGAATCAAGAAAAGATTCCTTCTTTTAAAACCAAATTCAAAATCGATTTTTTTTGGTCGGTTCAGTTCTACTCGATTTTAAACGGATGGTTTATAGTTCCAAATTCACCCTTACGAGAAATGCATGTAGTTGGGCCTGGGCTTTACATTTTTTATTAAATTTTTAAATGGAGCCAAGTTGAGGCCCATCCTAATATAGTTCAAATTCAGGCTTTTGAGTTAGCCAATGAGCCCATTAAGCCAATACAAATTTACTGGGCTTTGTATTCCAGTCCAACAACCCTTTTAGCAAAGAAGAATGGCCCATAAAGGGAAAAACCAACCTCTTGACTCTATCAGCTTTTAAATCTAGGGGCTCATGTTCTCTGTGCCGCATGGGCCTGCCACTCAGGGGGGCAGGATGGTCATTGCGCCCCCCATGTGTTTGGGCACAGCCTGTGCCCCCGCTCAGAGAACATTCTCCCTAAATCTAAATAGAGGTTGGTTGTCAATATACCTTAACTGCTACTATTTCAAGTTGCAGACAACAAATTTTCACCCACTTCATTAAGGTTTGTTTGGACTTTTTGGTTGCTTCATATATTGGATTGAGATTTAGGTAATACGTAGAGAGTGTTTTGAGAGAAAAGGAAGCATTAGGTAAAACATGAAACAAACTCACTACAATAGTTAGTTCCTTCTCAAGCCTACTCACTCCATATAAAGAATCAAACAACTTCATTAAGATATATAACCAGTCCATAGCCGATGTGGGTTTGTTAGGTTGGATGGTTTTAAATCATCCCCTGCGGCAGTTGAAACCCTCTTATATTATGGCAATTGTCAATAAGTGCAAATTAAGTCATAGTAGTTAACTTGATGGTCGGACCTGATGTCACAGGCCATCAGACCAGAATGGTTCAACTAAGGGTGTTAAATGGTTCGGTTTCAGCTTAAATGGTTCGGTTTTAAATATTTTAAACAGTTTCATTATTTAAAAAAAAAATACAATTGACTTCTTTCTTTTTAAATTTTGTATTGAAATAAATATAAACTTAACATTGAATTGAATTGGTTATTGCTATATGTTTTGTTTTAATAATTGTAAAGTTATAGTTGTTTATATGTTTGATTTTTTATTTAAAAGGTTTGAATGTCTCTAAATTGTTAGTGGAATTTATTTATTCTTACCATAATTGTTTATTCTAACTATGAATTAATGGGTTAACTTACTATGTATTTATCAATCGGTTTAAACAGTTGGCTTTGATTTAAACTATTTAATTAAACAGTTTCAATTTTGAACCAAGATCGAACCATTTATTAGACAATTTCATGGTTTCGATGTAAATGATTCGGTTAAGTTTCGGTAAACGATTTTGCTTACAGAAGAAAGGGTTCTCTATTGATTCAAACGTTGTACCTATGGGATAGGAATAGAGGAAGAGGAAAAAATTGAGGATTTCACATAGTACTTTTGATCGAAAATTCAATCTGATTTATTTTGTACCCTTTGCTCGATGAGAAAATGGGCCAGATTCAACAGAATCAGATGAAGCCTATGAGACTTGAGGAATGATGGACGGGAATATAGTTTTGACACCCTTAGGTTCAACAGTTTCCAGCTTTTTTAAAACAATTGATTATCACTGATGAGGTAGACTCTTTGACCAGAGATCTAAGTAGTCTAGTAGGTGTGACATATTGAATTTTGCCCTTTTGTAGGATATTAAAAGTTTAATATTAGGAGGGATTTTTGCTGGTCTTGGTCTTTTCCACTCTCGGGTGACAGAAGCTTCTGAAGAAAAATAAACTTTTCTTTGCTTATAATTCTTTTTTTCTTTTCCCTAAAAAATAAAAAAAAGAATTCATGTTAGGTAGATCAATAAGTTATGAATATCATTGAATTTGATGAGCAGGGTTGTGAACAATTTCTGATATTTGTTGAATGACTTTGTTTGGAATTGAATTCAATCTCTTGAACAGCCTTAAGGGCAAATTCTTTTCGGCTTGGTGGAGTAGCTGAGTAATTGTTCCTTAGTAAACATACATGATCGATCCATTGGGTGGTGGGTGTATAATAGTACCACTGAACATGAGTAGGACTCTTAAATAGTTTATGCTAAATTATTTATTCGGTGAATTTGGTTATCCTTTACATGGTTCTCTTATACTGTGGTGTGACAAAATTGGCGCCACTTATCTCTCTACGAATCTCATCTTCCACACTCGAATCAAACATGTGGAAATCGACTTTCATTTTGTTCGTGATTATGTGGCCAAGAAGTAGTTGCACGTTCAATTCATCTCCACCCATGATCATCTCGTCAACACATTTACGAAAGCCCTTGGCACTGTCCGTTTTTAATTTTTGAGAGACAAGCTGAAGAAAAACTATGATACTAGTTTACTTCATTATGACAACAAAAGTGGATTGGGTTTTGTTTTTCAGAATCATCAAGGTTTTCCAGTTTGGGCGGTTTCAGTTCAATTGTTTTTTCTAATATCATGGCGGGGGGAGGCGTTGGCTATCCACTCGGCTTTACTGGAAGGCTTATCTATTGGTTATACTGCTCTCATGGTGGAATCTGATCATATGAGTATCGTTAATTATCTACAGCATGGTGGTGGATCGATGGTGTTGGAGGTTAAACCTATTTTGGAAGATATTCTTTATATTTCTTTCTCTTTTTTATCTTGTTCTTTTGCTTATATTCCAAGGGAGATAAATAGCTTTGTTGATTCCTTGGCTAGAGCGCTCTGTCGGTTACGTGTACGACAGTCTAACCTAATTCCAATCCATGGATTGTTGAATTTGTCACTTCTCCATCTGGGTGTACTACACGTTAGATAAATAACATTTGCTCTATCTACCAAAAAAAACACTCATGCAACAGAACCACAATCCCTTCAGTCCGAAAATAGGGAACATGCCCAATAGCCCATAGTCTCTCTCAAGTCTCATCCATTAAAAATAAATTTAAAACAACTTTGTTTTCCTAAAATGTTTAGCTTAAATATAAACATTATCAGTGCCCGTGGTTGGGCCTGAGCTTTGTATGTGTTAAACTTTGAACAGAGCCAAGTTGAGGCCCATCCTAATATAGTTCAAATTCAGGTTTTTTGACGGTGAGCCCATGAAGCCAGTACAAATTATATTCATTCTTCAAAGCTCAGTAAAATTCCAGTCCAACAACTAGGGGTGTAAGTTTGACCCTGTGGAACCGAGCCCGTCTTGAGCTCTGATAGGGTCTAGGTTGGGTTTTTCAGCCAGCAGGGTGGGCTTGGGTTGGAATTTTCAGGCCCGTGGCCGGAGCTTCGGGCTGAGCTCAGATAACTCTATATTAATTAGGGTAAGAGACCGTTGTTTGGTTGTGTAGCCCCTGTATTAGTATGAGGCCAATGAGAGTGCGTGTAGGGGCATCTGTCTAGATGGGATTTTCGATTTCATTGGGGACTGAACGGTCATGTCGCATGCTCATGTGTTTGGGCATAGGAACCACACGACCAAGCAACTTTCTTTTTTCCTATTAATTATTACTTGGTTCCTGTTTCAACTCCTCCGGACCCCAGTCCTATTCCAATGGCTATCCTTCGCTCTCGACAGCTACGTCGACAGGGCCAATGAATTACTCAAGTTTTGGTACAATTGGCTAACCTTCCTCTGGAGGAGGCTTCATGGGTTGATAGTGCCGTGTTACTCAGACAATTTCCCTCTTTGAACCTTAAGGACAAGGTTGTTCTTGAAGGGGATGGTAATGATATGGTAACCCAGGAACATGTAGCACCTGATATGGACACATCTCCAGGACATGTAGCATTGGAGGATGATTCTCAAATAGCAGCTGAAGAAGATTTCACAACGGTTACACAACCCACGATTATGCCAGCAAGGAGGAGCAACAGACAATGGAAACAATCTGTCCTTTTACGAGATCATGTACTCGGTTAGGATTATGATTTGATTCCTTTTAACAGAATCTGTTACGCTCTTGTTGTTATCATGTATAAAGGAAATGAAATGAATGGAAAAGGCAAGAAATATTCAGTCATCTCTTCTCTCTTTTTTCTTCTAGGAGGAAGCCCCCTTGAAAGGGCACTCTCTCCTCTCTAAACCTAACAAGTGTGATGGTGGGTTGAAGTGGATTTTGATCCTCTCCAATTCTCTAAAGTGTGTTGTGCAGCAGTTGGCAGTTCGGGGTGGAGATGTCGACATGTGGCAGCTCAGACATCCAATGGTCCAAGCTCATTGAATTTTGGTTTTTTTTTTTCCTTCTCCGAGATGCCACATGTCAACATCTCCACCCTGAACTGCCGCGCTGCACACTTTTAGGGAATTGGAGAGGATTATTTTTTGGCACATGTTTTTGCAAATAGTGATTTAGACACAAAATCCCTCGAATCTTTGCAAAGTCCGGTTGATTTGGTAGGAGGTTGTGAAAGGGTGGGGTGGAAGAAAGGGTAAGCCACATAGGCTGACATGAAAAATTATGCTGTCTACCGAAATATCCACCCTAATTAAACAAACGTTGTAACAAGCCATTGGGGTGGGAGAGTTCGTATAGCAATCCCACCCCCAACAAAACTCCATCAACCAAATGGGGTCTAAGAGTGGGTGTAGATGTCTATGGTGAAGGAATTCGTCCTTCCCTTTAGGAGTAGAAAATTTCGGTCCAAATTTTTATTTTCCTTCAAAGATGAGAAGAGATCTGCATGGTATTCTTTGGGTATTATCCTATGAGCTACCCATTATGAGGGTTCTTGGCTTTAGCCACAGCCTATTACTATTATTGTAGTAGTTGTATTTTATGATTGAGAAGGGATTTTTATCGTCTCAAGTCTGGTGCACCGCCTAGTGCACCCACGTGGTGCACCTATAAGTGCTTTTGATTTTAATCCTCCCAAGTGTATAGATGCACCGTCCAATAAACCACGTGGGTGCAACGGGCGGTGCATCGGACTTGAGTGGATATAGATCCAAGGAACTGCACAATACCCTGTTTGTTTAAATAGGACTTAAGTGGGGTGGGAAAATGCTGATGTGGCACTTCAAAATCCCATCCCAACCTTGTTTGGTTAATTTTTTGTGGTGAACTTACAAAGGCTAAGGAGACATCATTAATTGCTTTATCTACTGATGTGGCATTTTAAAATCCCACCGCTTTGCTATCAAAAGTCTCACCAATTTGGTAGGACTTTGGCTACTATTCATGGAAAAAGTAACTTTACCTCAACTTTACCACAACATTTCTACCCTAACAAAACTCCAATTACAAGAACCACACAAATAACCGGGTTCTTCGCTCTCTCTTTCATTAAAAAATTTTTATTTGATGGTTTGAAATCCTCTCCTTCCATTCGTTCCAAATTATTACACACGACCGTTGGAGGAAACCCTCACCCTTTTATGATTTTATTGTATTGATCTTGTGCTTAATTTTTTTTTTCTCGCTACAATGTATTCTTCATTGCTATCAATAAAAGAAAAAAAAATGACATGCTAAGAAACTCATAGTGAAGCTACCACTATTGATGAAGATAGAGTTCGATCATGGATTTAGAGTTCGGAGATTGGCCTTAAATTGGTTGACTTGGTTACAACTTGGGTAGGAATGGTCCCGGTTCAAGTGATTTATCGACAACTCACATCAGAAAGGGGCTAGACAATACCAAATCAACTAGGTTGATATGACCAATCCGATCTTGATCCTTAAATCTATGGATTCCATCCATGGTTCGAGATATTGGAATCAACATCTGTATCAGCCATTGCCAATTCGGCCAAAAAAAAGGGTCTTTAATGACCTAAAATCGGCAAAATGTCCTTAGATCAGTCAAAGCTGATTCTAATCTATGACTGATTAATCAGCCATGGTTCCATAAACCTATCAATTACGAGGACTAGTGAACTATGAACTTTTACATCCATACAATGGAGCATCTCCTAATATGAAGTTATGCATCTTATTGGAATTCTTCTTTAACAACAACATTACAATAAATAAGATTAACGATATATCTATCATTTTAAAAGAAGGATTAAGTTTCCCTCCAGCACCTGGTGAAGGGATTCCCACCATCTTAGGGTTCACAAACCCCCCCTTAGGTTTTAGTATATTCCTCAAAATACCCTCTGATACCTCTTGCGCGCATCTGAAGTTGTCTCGTTGGATGAATTCTCATTCATCATAGTTGAAGAAAAATTCGGTCCTTAAAAGGATGATACACGGCAAACTTGAGAGTTGGGTGTACCAATTATTTATGAGAAGTTTTATTTTTATTGTGTCATATTACCATGTCAAGGGTAGGGTATTTCAATCATATTGTGAAAAGACTAATAGACCCCACAATAAAGTATAAATTATTGTTATATTGATATGATCTTGATACGATTAGTGAAGTTTCATCTCAATATATTTTTTCTTACAAAATAAGTGTCAAGAATGCTTAGTTATAAATTTCGTTTTAATGGTCATTTCAATTTGCTTCTTAATTTAATCAACAAAAATAGGTTTGAGTTGAATAAGTTATTATGAAAGCAATTTTAACAGCATCGCATATTTGTATTCGTGTGCTAAATTTCAAAATAATTTAATTATTTTAAAGAGCCAATTCTCTATGAAACTGTTTGAACATCAACCACAATATAGAAAATAATGGGAAATTAAAATCCATATATGATGGGCCATTTGGTTAAAACTGGTCACTAAATTCGTAGAATTTTCGTGTATTTAATGATCAAAATTCCAAATCCTCTTATCCATAAGACAAAAAATAGTGGCCATACGGAAAAAGGATTCCTTTCCTACTTCCTACAATAGGCATGAAGAAATCCTGTTTTTTTCAATTATAATGGCAATAATACACTATGTTACGGGAGAGGGTTCTCCATGCTGCCAGGGTGAGAAGCAATCTACATGCCACATCAATGGATGTCTCGGAAAATGTCTCATTTGTATAGGGCCTACATTTTTAATGCAAGTGAATGCAAATACTAATAAAAAAATTATGTGTAAGGATAATTAAACACCAGCAGTGTGCTAATCTTTTTTTTCCTTATAATATATAGTTACTTTATTGGAAATCGTGGATCCTTTCAAATGGGCCACAAAATGGATATATTGAAGCTTAGTTTGCTATTGGCATTTTAGTTTGGCCTAACTAGTACTAACAATCTTGACTAAAAAGATTCTAATTTGTTTTAGCCAAAATAATCAAAGACAACCACGGTGTTAAAATCAAAATTTCATTAAACCAAGAGTTTTACTTTTGTTATTAAATGATGGGGAAGCAGTTTTCTGTCTGAGAGTGGCCTATGCTAGCACTCCCATCTGTCTATAACTCTCCTCCTCAAAATAAGAGGTAGAGATGTCTTTTCATATGGGGAGGAGAGAGATAGACTCATGGGAGTGCTGACGTAGGCCACACTCTCGGACAAAGTTCTTTTTTCCTAAATGATATATTTTGAAACTTTTAATTGAAACGAAACGAAACGAAATTTACAACTAAGTGAGAAATTTTTACTACTCAAAGAAACAAAAAAAGTGTGAGGAAATTTAAAATCCACCCACCAACTTAGGATTTCATATACCCAAGAAATTTTTTCCATGGTTATTACAGTATCCACTATGTTGTTGCACCCAAACAACTGGTAGGAAATTAATTTGAGTTTAATGTTGCAATTCCTAACCTCAATTACCTGCAAACCAAACATATCCAATGTAGTGGATGTAAGGACACCAATGAGAGATGAATTTTCCTTTTTTTTTTTTTTTTTTTTTTTTTTTCGTTTGAAGGGGAATTTGTCCTCTTCTTTACGGAATATAAGTGAAAGTACTCCTAATAAATCTGCTTCTTTCAGTTTAGCTACACAACCTATGCATGCCAGAAAGAAGTCCCCTTCAAACCTATTGATCAGATTTTGATTTGAAGTTAAATATGGTAGTTGAAGAGGAGAAAGAATAAAAAGAAATAAAATCTCACTTCAATTGTGTAACACCAAATCCTCATACCACATTGAGATGGGTATTTCCACTTTGTTTTTGTCTTTACTGTGAAATGAAAATCTCTATTTATAGCTATTTAATTCCAATACTAGTTCTTCACGCTTCAACTAAAAGGTTTGGTCCAGATCTTTTTCTACATTAATATGGAACTTAATGGGCTTTTTCATTCCTTTTGGGTTTGCTTGAGCCCAAGTAAATATGTCAACATCTAGTCCAGCCCAATTTTGCACTTCTCTCTATTCCCTACATTAATCTCTTATTAAACATGATTAAACCTTTATTTATTTTCTTTTTATTTTTACACTGCCTTTCAATGATGAATTAATGATATGATTAGATAGTTAGTGACATCTCTAACCACTAACAACGATGATGATGACACGTTTTATAAATTCGACATAAACACCATTAGTTGGGAAACCTTAATTCTTAACTTCTTGGATTTGGACATGACCTAATTAAACCAAACCTAAGTTTCTAATCTCCATACAACTAATGCTCATTTGGGTTTTGGGTTCGTTTTATTGGCCATGGATGAGTGGGCGAGCCTTGGCGTAACGGTTAAGTTGTACTATTGCAGTAGTGGGAGCCTCATGCACTGGGTTGCTCTATTTTTTTTATACTTTTATTAGGCATGAATGATTTAAGTGAAACATGATTTAGGTAGTCAAGGTGTGTCTATTTATACAAGGAATTGAAAGTTAGTTGGGCTAAAACCAATTCTGATAATTAATGTGGGCTTTTCATCAAATAATAAGTGAATCTTGGGGACCCATGATGTAAGAACTAAAAGAGGTACAATTCTGTATTTTCTAGGAATTGTGACAATTAAACACACCTTGGTCTCCAAAGAGGTACAATTCTGGTAATGTGTAAGCCCTCCTTCTTTGTAAGTTTTGATTGTTAAATGATGAAGGAGGGGAGGGGGGGTGCGGATATTATTATCCATTACAATGTGGATCTTTAATGGCAGCTGTACAGCCTGAACTTAGTACCTTAATGGATCCAGATATGTCTATATATATCAGCATCATCAACAGATGATGATAATTTGTACAATGCAGGTGTCCTAGTAGTACAATGATATGATCCCCATATCTTTAGGTATCAAACTGAGTAGGGACTTTAATAATATGAAGTAATAGCTTAAGGGGACCCTCAAATTGCTCTCTTTGACATTAACATTCTTGTTTAACTTCTCTTCTCCTCCTTTAGCCACTGTAAGGGTTCATACATTTTCACTGAACACCACTGTTTATAACTGTATATTGGGACCTAACCCTTCAATCCTTTTCTCTCTCTCTCTCTTTTTGTGATAATTGAGAGAGCACAAGACAAATATTGGGACTTGGGACCAATGCAACTATTAATCAGTCTCTTAACTGGACCATTATTTATTAAAACCCCAATGTGGGGAATAAGGGACCCCAAGTGAATAGATGTGAGGTCATTTAATTTCTTTTGAAATAATGACTTCATTATCAAAATTTAGGAAGAAAATTTCTCATTCTCCTTCTTTGTTACTAAACTATTGTGAAGGGAATTAAAAAATAAAAAAAATCTAGTGCATACGTGCATATAAAGAATTATGGAATTTATTATAAGAAAATGGCCCACTGATAAAAATCTCTTAGCTGTTTTCTTGTTCAAGTAGGTGAGATTTGTTACAGGACAAAAACTTATACAAACTTCATGTGAGAAACTTGAATCCAAAAAAAAAAAAAAAAACTAATTTAATACCTCAAAACATATAGAAAAGGGAAATCCAAAATGAGTTGCAGTTAAAATTCAGGTTACAGTATTTCAGCAATGAATGATAAAGAGTGGCAAGAAACCAAAGTGAGAGGCTGAGAGTTGAGGAGTGTTTTTTAAAAAAAAAATGGTGAATGAAGACAAGAGGGCTGAAGTGGTAAGAGTGTATAGAATGAGACTATTACGAGAGTAACACATCAACCCTAATGAACAAATGAGGAATGAATAGGAAAGTTTGGGTGAAACTGGCAACACTGTCTATCTTCAACGATGGGTTTGCGTGGTACAAGATAGGAGGGACCCCTCCTGTATACCATAGCTCTCGCAGGGTAACCCATCAGTGCGCTGGGTCCCCTTCCTTCTCTCTCCCTTTCTCTCTGTGTTGTGTCCATGATAAATGATGGGAAAGGGCAAGGTCGGTTGAGGGTCGCTTTGAAGGTGCACGTCTCCCCTTCCAATTCTCCTTCTCCTGCTGCTGCTGCTGCTGCTCCACTTTTAAAACCCTCTCAATCTCTACTCACTTTCTCATTCTCTTTCTCTTCAAATCTTCTTCCATGTTGATCTCTGCTCTCACCCTTTACAAACATTTATATGGTTAGCTCTCATTGGTGTCTTGACTCTCTTCTATTGTTCTCCTCCTCTTCCCCTTACCCTTCCACCTCTCTGCTTCTGTGTGTCTGTTCTGCTTTCAAAGTCAAAGCAAAAACCCAAAAACCCAGTTAGTTCTACAATACGAAAAAGAGTTGAGAAGAAGTTTCGATAGTGAAAAAGTACTCTGAGAGAGAGACTTATCGGTTGGTGGGTTTTAACTTTTAACCAGTTTCAGAGGAATTCTTAGGGGAAGAGGCATTAAGGACAAGTTTGGCAATGGCAGAACCTCTGAACTCAGAGGCAGAAAGCAGTGGCCACTCTTTCTCATCATCTTCATCTTCTCCCTCTTCTCCTGGTTCATCTGTGTCTCTTCTCAAGCCTGTCTTAGACCCATCAACGAAACTGACCAAATTAGAAGACACAGAAGAGAAGAAGAAAACCAAGAGGATAAGAGATAGCAGCAAATACCCTGTTTACAGAGGAGTACGAATGCGTAATTGGGGCAAATGGGTCTCTGAAATTAGAGAGCCCCGGAAGAAATCGAGAATCTGGCTCGGCACATTCCCAACCCCTGAAATGGCTGCAAGAGCCCACGATGTAGCCGCCTTGAGCATCAAAGGTAATTCAGCGATTCTCAATTTCCCTGAACTCGCCGGGTCATTACCACGACCAGCGACTCTTTCTCCTCGTGACATTCAAGCTGCAGCAGCTAAAGCAGCTGCCATGGACAAATTTGATGCTTCAATTTCATCTTCTTCGTCGTCTTCATCATTGTCGTCATCGTTAGGGTCGACATCAGATGAATTGAGCGAGATTGTGGAGTTACCCCGACTAGGAGACGATTTCGAATTCATTGACTCAGTTGATGGGTGGCCTTATCCACCGTCTCTTTGGTTGCCTAGCCCTGACGATTGTGTTTATTTTCCCGATCAGATTCCGGTGCCGGAGAGTGTAACAAGTGGCTTTGAAGCTTTACTCTGGGATTACTAGTTGTTGGAAAATTGAATGGTGGGTTCTTCTTCTTCTTACTTGCCCTAATCTTTTAGTCCTCTTAATTTTTCTTTGAAGGGCTAAAAACTGTGTTTCTGTCCCTCTTCACTGAAATCGAAGTGTACAGTTTTAATAAAGAAAGAGGAACAGATGCTGCTGTCCAGTCAAGTTGGTTTTAGTTCTCTACTCTCTATAAAAGAGAGAAATTGTAGATTGTGTGCGTGTGATATTTTCTTGAGTCAAGCTTTCAAATTTCCAATAATAAAACACTTTTTAAAAGCTTCTCTCTATTCATAGAAGTTTCACTGTTACAGGAGTTCATACGGTTTCTTGTCTGAACTCCCTTTGAAGTTTCAGTAGTTCATACGGTTTCTTTCTTCTGGGATTGGATTTGGAGTAAATGGGTACCGATTATCGAGATGATTCATCAATTTCTGAAAGTGTATTTTAGTAGATTTTTTCTGCACGAGTTTCAACTTTCAATTTCAAAAGCTTCAAAAGTCTCCGAATTCCACGAGAAAAGATTTAGAAAGAAAATGCCACCCGGTAAGGTGTGAAATGATTGTCTTACCCTATGTAAAATGTAATTTGGATTCTCTACTGTCAAGTTGTCCGTCCTACACCATGCTGCACAGACGTGTGAAATGACTATCTTACTCCTGTCCAAGCGTTTTGCCTGAGTAAAGGTAAGATGGTTATTTTTTATCTTGCAAGATGGGACAGCTCGACAGTAGATGATCTAGATATATGTAAAATGATTTCTGAATCCTTTGAATTAATGATGCGGCGGTCATTTTGCGCATCCGTGTTCTTTCTCCAAAATTAAACCAATGTTCTCGTTCAAATATGAAAGAGGGCCTCTTTGTGCATTAAATGTGGACAGCGAGCACAAGGACAGCCGTTGTGGTGACCCTGTGGGAAGTGGGGAGTAGGGACGCATGACTGCACGGTTCAAGCCTACAGGATATGGTCTTGGCCAACAGTATCTCTGGTCTTTATATGGATTCCTGACCTATATGATAAAAGTGCATCAGTCTATATTAAGGGTAAAATAGCATTTGATACAAGGAAAATTATCTCCTGTAATTCTTTGTCCGGTTCATTTCCCCAAGTCCCTCTAATAGGGGTGAATCCATCCGGGTAGGGGTAGAGTGGTCATTTTCATCTTCCTATGAGAGAAATTGCAAGAAATGAACGGACAAAGAATTGTAGGGGATAAAGATTTTTTGATACAATCCATATCAGTTGATCCATATTGGCATGGCCTGTGTCCAGACACATGGGTTGAAATGATCACCCTGCCCCCATGAAATGTGAAATAATTGCCTAGTTTGCTGCTTTTGTGTGCATTCCTATTAGTCCTTTGTGTGTGTAGGGGCCATGCTCCTTCACATGAAACACTTGTCCAATAGATAAATAGAAGCTTATCTGGGATTGTGGTCACTGTGTCTAGCCAGAAGATGAGATAAAATGACCGCTTTGCCCCCATAAAGGAGAAAATCTCGTCCCTGTTGATGTTTCTGTACGCATTTTCAGCATGGGACCACACTCCCAACAAAGAACATGTTCCCAAATACGTCACTGCTCCGTGACGAGAACCACTTCTTATATGACATGGAGTTTCCACAGCTCAAAGAAACTTGCTAAACCTTGCAGAATGGATGAGTACCAAAAAATGGAAAGGAAACAAAATTGGTAGAATGAAGGTTTGGGAATTAGTGGAAACTTAAATTTTTCAAAGATGGTGAAAGTATGAAAGTGATGGTTTACCCTTAATATGTTAATAGCATCTAAGGAAAGCCTTTCCTTTTCCATACTATGGGCTTTCTAATAATCAATTAGGGTTTGTGATGCCTTTTTATTCACAATTTAGGGTTTGATTGATTCGAAAGGAGTAAACAATATTTTATGACAAATTTAAAAGGGAAAACACATGACTAATTTAAATCATGTCCTCTCTATCCAATTAATTTTAGCTGAATAGATGTTTTGTGATATTTGAAAAAATAATATACTTTTGTGATAATAATAATTTATATTTTTTTAATCTTTTATTAATTAGGGTCAATTTTTATACAAAATTATGTATGAAACACGCTCAACACTTCAGTCATTGGATATGCAATGAGAATTTCTTACAAAAAAAAAAGGATATGCAATGAGAATCAAACATTTCTATGCAGTGGTTGAATTGTTGATTGTGTTCATACTCAAGCGGTTGTAAAACCTTTTCACCTTATCTAATTCAGGAAAGGGAATTTTAGGAAGAAGACTAATTCTCTCTCTTTCATTTCATTCTTGGGGATCTCTCAAGACTGCACTTAAATTAATAGAATTCACTTGTTCCTAAATTTTTTTAAAAAAAATTTATAGAGAATGGGAAAAAGTTTCCCTCACGTCATTATACTATAGATTTTATACTATTGTCCTCTCACATAAAGTTTTAGGGAGAATGTTCTCTGTGCCGCAACGTAGGCTATGCCCAGACACATGGGCTTATCACTCATGGGGGCAGGATGGTCATTGTGCCCACCCCCATGTGCCTGGGCGCAACCTCTACTGTGGTACAGAGAACAGTGCCTCAAGGTTATATATATATAATTTCTTCTCTTCTACCTTGATCATATGGATTATACCATTCTCGCATCACCATTGGTGTGACATGGAAGATTCGCCCACACTAGGGTCTGAGAAACCCTCTCCCATATAGAATATAGAGTGAGAATGTCTAAATGACAACTCTATAGGTGTATTTAAAATTTGACATCATCTTTTAATTGCCTTTGTCATATTCTTTAAAATTCTTTTAAGTTAATTGATGAACACATTTATGTGTGAAATTTTAGGGCATAAATTATACATTTTACCACATTGGACAGAGTTACTTGGTGCTTTCTTGTGCTTTTCAGGGTTTAGGTGAATTCTTGTGAAAATGAAGGAGATGATGCTAAGGAGATGTTTTTAAGCTTTTTAGAAGTGTAAATGGATGCATAGCCCATCGAGTCAGCTTCGCAATGGTTCAAACGGCACTTAATTCTGAGTTGAAACGAAGAAGTTATGGCCGTTTCCGTAACGACGCGTGAAAATGGTCTGCAGGGGTTTATTTATAATTATTGACAGTCGGATGGGGACAAAGTGAAGTGGAAGTTCGGATTTTAGGGGCTTTAATGTAATTATCAGAAGTTACTTTACTGTACCCGAAAGATTCCATTTGGAAGGCTCTGGACAGTCCAACTTCAACTTGAGATATCTTGGACTCCCCAACTCCGAATTGGATGAAATTTGGGTCTATTTTGTGTGATTTTTCGCAAGGAACACAATGGTGAGACCTATATAAGCACCCCATGCTCCACGTTTTCTGAAGGACAGAATGGGTATTTTATTTATTCTTGAAGGAATCCTAGTCATCACCCTTATTCTCTCTCTCCTCCAACTTCTCAAGGGCACTTCTGAAATTCTACTTGGGATAGATTTATATTTTCTCATCTATGGAAAGTTGAAAAATCAAAGATGCTTTGATTTTATTGCTTGGAGAAGATATCTACAAATAAAGGAAACATTGTTAAAATTGAAAGTTTATTTTTCTAGAAATAGAAGGTCTACATAAACAATCTTTTCTTCTTCTTCTTTCTATTTTTTTTCTTTTTCTTAGGATTCAAGGCATTGTAAAAGAGGAAAAGAAGAGAATATTCTCTTTTCTTAGGGAATATTTCTCCTATACTTCCATCTTCTCTCTTCCACCTATAAATACCCCCTACCTCTCTTGTAAAAATTTGCTCATTCACTTAGTGAAATTTCTTCTCTTCTTCTCCTTCTAATTTGTGATTTTTGGTTTTTCTAAGTTCTAGTTTGCTTTTATAATTTTTAGTTAATGCTTATAATAGGTTTAGTTTATGCTTTAATTTCAATTTAAGTCTTCAATTGGGTTGTAATTTCTTAATTCTAGTTTAGGTTTTAAGCCTTCTAGTCTAAGTTCTTAAGTTGATGACAAGACTTGAAGATTTAGAAGAGGAGGCCATGGTAAGTTTATGCAAGTATTCAAGCTTTTCATTTACATTCATGCAAGCACATCCAGGTTTTACTATCTAAACTCTCAATCTCATTCTCCCTTTCCTCTATCTCTCTCTATCTTCTTCTTCTTTTCCCTCTATTTCTTTTATTTTTTTTATATGGTTGTGGTTTGTGGATGCACTTTTATTCCCTTATTCCTTTTTATGTGGTTATTATGTGTGGCTGTTTTTTTTATTCCTTTCAATTTGCGTAGTCTGATAGGTTAGATGCTCATGTGTTAGGACGTCAATTTAATCCTTTAATTTTGTTAGATGCTTATGAGTTAGGATGCATTAATTTTTATTAATTTAATTAGTTTAATTTAACACTTTAATTAGGTTCACTTTGCATTACTTTTAAGTTAGTTAAATAGAGTGGCGTATATCTCCTCGTGTTCGACCCGTAGCTACGATTGACCCGTACGCTTGCGGTATTATTTTAACTCAAACATTAATGATATATATATATATATTGATTTTCAAAAGTAATTTAAAATAATATATCATTAAGCCATTATCAAAAGGTATCTATATTTATCGCCATTAGAAAAAAATGTATGATATATTAAAAGAGAAAAAGTTTAATTATAAATTATGGAAAAAAAAACTTTGTTAGTGAGTGTGGCCTACGTAGCACTTCCATGAGTCTATCTCTCTCCTTTCTATATGAAAAAGGATTTCTATCCTTTTGTTTTGAAAATGAGAGAGATAGGCACATGGGAGTGCTAGTGGTCATACTTCTGGACAAAAAACTAATTTTCATGATTATTTAACAACTTAAAAGTTAAAAAAAAAAAAAAAAAATCCCATTATCGATTGCTTCTTTCCATTCTCTTTTCTTCTTATCCCGAAGGGTCTGATCTGCATCTACTGCCATTAACTTAAGTTGGAATGATTTCCAATCTGAAAAAGGCTTTCATGAAGTCGGTACTCATTGACATAAAAAGAGTTTTACTTTATTTCTTATTCTTTTGTCCACGCCCTTTTATTTATTTATTTTTTCGATATTATTTGAAGTTGATATAATGCAGTGTATCTTAAGGATTATTTGGTAGAAGAAATAATACAACAAACGACGAAAGAAAATATTAAACAGTTCACCGGACACGTACTCTATAATACCTAACACTTGTTTATTTACAATATCATTTACAGAAGGTGCGATAGTGACAAAGGATGAAAACTTTTTTTTTTTGAGAAAAGTTATGATTGAAAAGGTCAGGGGACTTTCTATATTGATGACAGTTATACTGTTATTATAACTGTCTTAGGCTAATATTTTTTGGGAGAATGTTTTTTGTGGCGCAGGGCAGTCTGTGCTCAGGCACATGGACAGCCTATGCAGGGGACAAGGTGGTCATTGTGCCCACCTCCATGTGCCTGGGCGCAGGCTGCACGCTTGCGCTGCGGCACAGAGAACAGTATCTCTATTTTTTTTCATTATCCAAAAAAAAAAATTATTTTCAAAAGAAAAGAAAACAAAGGAACCAAAGAATATATATATATTTTTTTAATCTTTTAAATATTTAGAAAAACAAAATACACAATTGGGATGGATCATTTGTCTTAATGGTTTTAGGAATCGATATCGGATTGCAAATTTGCAATGGCAGGTACAGATATTTGCTTGATATTGGCTTGATTACAAAAATATCAAGGACAAAATAGTAAAAAAAAATAAAATAAAATGTTCTTAGCTTAGGATGAACGTTGACGATAAACTTAACACATGTAAGTCGAATGGGAAGTGGGGAATGCATTAGTGAATGGGTGAAAAAAAGGGAAATGGAAAAAAGGCATTCGAACTAACAACTGTCTAGTGCAGTTGGTGAGCCATGGTACACTTCATGCCCATGCTCATTAGGATGTCTCGAATTCGAGTCTCCTGGCTGGTACCTACCCCATCCCCCCAAAAATAATATATATATATAAAAGCTCTCAATTCTCCTAAAAAAAAAAAAAAAAGGCATTCAATACGACTCAATACAGTCAATCAATATAAGAGTCGATATTGATATCGGTATCGGTATCGATATCGACGGTGACCGATACCGTGAATTAATTCCCTGATTGTCTTTGTTCTATCTATAGGGTAGGCCCAATGTACTACTTTTCATATGTCCTTCAAAAGTCTCCATTGGGACCTTATTATAGCCAGAGACTATTTTCTAGGGTTCTATATATCTCCTTCCATTTAAGGCCAAATAATTGTTGAAATAAATAGCCTTTTGGAGATTGTGAGGCCAAATAATTGTAGAATTAGGTTGAGTTACAAAGCACACCTTTCCACAGCAGCTTCCTTCTTGTTTTTATCAGTGTTTCAACTATGCATGAATCCAAACATGCAAACCAAATCAGACACAAAAATCTAAAACCCACTTCCCATCTTCCTTTTCCTAACAGGGTTTCTCTACCCTCTTTTAGATCTATAGTGTACTAGAAATCAAACCTCCTTGACCCCATTCGTTTATTATTTCCCAGCTATGAGTGCTCTGGATGGAGAAGGAGACCCCATATGCCCATATCCATCACACCCCTTTTTGTCATCTTATTAAAATAAACAAAAAAATTAACAACCCTCATTTCATTTATTTTTTCACTTATTATAGAATTATTTTTATTATCTACTTATATATCAAATCAAAGATCAAAATAAAAAATCAATTCAAAAACCAAAGAAAAATGTACAAATAAAATATGAAATTGTTCGATCACAATCTTTTGAATAGTTGGATGAGACAAAATCATTAGTTTAAGGACATTTTGACTACTTCGTATTATGGAAGAATAATTATTTTATTTACATGGTGTATCGTTTTAGATTATAAATTTTCTCAATAGGGTAATAATATTTTAAGTGATATAAGAAGGAAAAAGATCATTTCCAACTCTAACTTTTCTCTAATCATCCATCCAACGGTAGAAAGAACTTAGACATATATCTCAGGTATTTATAAATGTTGAGATGCATGTCTAAATCCTCCCAGCCGTTGGATGGATGGTTAGAGAGGATCCAGATCCATGCTCAATTGACCAATCTCCTTGGACCTAGCTCACACCAACCTTAATCATGACAAGGAAGGCCGACATACAATGTGGGACAATCATTCTTGTTGTATGTGATTGGAGCTTAGGAACTTGGAGACTTTAAAACCCTTAACTGGTGAACACTAAAGAGTGAAGAGACACATTAAATAATTATTTAATAATATGTATTACACTTTACAAGAGGAAAAGAAAAGTTTGGGAAAAAAGAGTTTATAGTTTTAAGGGAGAATGTTATCTGTGCCGGGGGCACAGGTTGAGCCCAAATACATGGGGGTGAGCACAATGATCACCCCGCCCCCCTGAGTGGCAGGCCCATGTGTTTGGGCATAGCTTGCACTGCAGCACAAAGAACATGAACCCTAATTTTAATTAAGGAGGAAGTTTTCATATACGACTGTGTAAGCTGTGTATGTGAAAAGGTGAGAGTTTCAAGGCATTAATTAATGGCTGGCGGTTTATGATTTTTCCAACTCTTTGTGAGAGGGGACACGACCGTGTATGAAAACTTCCCCTATTAATTAATTAATAACAATTGTTTATAGTTTTAATTAATTAACCAATTTTGGAGCTTGTAAACCTAGATTTTTTCTATTTAGGTGCACCAATATATGCATACATGCACAGAATTAGTGCTACTAATCTTTTATATTATATGTAATTTTATATGTATAGTATCAATAATTTACTATCACATATATATAATCTATGTATTATGCGTAAGTTTAAATATTGATACATACGATTTACCTAAAATTAAATTGTTGATGTGGACAAATTAATATAGAGATTTAGTCATTAGGTATAGACCATAAATAATAATAATATATAATTAACTGTGGTAGGTTATGCTTGCATGTTGGCACTAAATTTTTAAGGGTCATTATCTTCTTTTCGGTGGGGCTTCGTGGGGTATATGGAATAAATATATCACTTTATAAGCAATCATTTTTATGGAAGAGATATGAGAGAATGGTGTTAATCACGTGATTATCATAACTAATCATCTTCAAAAGGCTAATCAAACAAAGAAACCAATATAATATGATAGAAAGGTTAGCTTGTTAGTTACAAATTAAACTAATTAAGTTAGCTTTCTATACAAGACTTTTGACTTTAAAAAATACATCAAATCAATCAACAACTCATTCCTTTTCATTAATTTTCTAATTTTTTTTTTTGGTAAACATTTTTCTAATTACTATTAGTAGAAAGGTGTAATTAAGAAAAGAACTCTTATATATTAGAGAGGATCCATATCCAATCCATGGTCTTCTACCCTGTAGGCCACATGTTTCTGCTATGACGTGGCATAGAGGCTCGGGGTTTTGACTAGGGGTGGGTTTATACCTCGCACGATAACTTGGCATTTAGAAATATAATGATAAGTGAATCTAGAAGGTCTTCTCTGAGCAATCAGGGTACTAAATATTGTTTATTGAAAAGGATAAAAAAATAAGGGAGAATGTTTCTCTGTGTTGCAGCGCAGGCTGCACTCAAGTACATGGGCCTGCCACTTAGGGGGGACAGGGTGGTCATTGCGCCCACTTCCATGTGCCTGGGCGTAGCTTGCGCTGTGGCACAGAGAACAACATCCCAAAAAATAAATAATAGAATGTGAGGGGGCGCAATATACACTTTAGGCTTAGAGAGCCTTTTTCTAAGGGTGTCAATCGGGTGGCTCTTCTACCGACAAAAAAATAAAATCGGGTGGTTCGGTGTGAATTTTAGGGAAACTGAAATAAAATGAATAAGGACTTTTCGGTTTTGGTTCGGTTTGATTTGTGCTATATATTTCAATTCGATTTGAAAACCGAGTATAAACTGGTTTTGGGTAGGGATTATGTAGTATTTTTAGGGTTCAGGGTCGGTTTTAGTGCTTGGTTCAGTTCGGGTACGGTTCTATCGGTCGGGCCAATCTGTGGTTCCTCGGTTTAATCCAAACTGAGCTAAAACCGATAAGGCCTCTTGATTTGGGTCGGATCGAGCTGGTTTGACTGATTCGGTTTAGGTTTTGACACCCTTACTTTTTTTTCATTAATTAATTACCTAAGTATTCATTAGTTAATTATGTCTCAATTTTTAAACAAATAATCTAGTTTCCTTCACGGAAAGTGAAGAAAGAAGATCTTAAGCCACAATATCTGAATTTCGGATAGGTTTTAGTGTTTTCAAATGTACTAGCTAGCATAAGGAGTGGTAGTTAATGATAAAACTCACCCACCTAAAAAAAACTCCAATCGTATGATCACATCATGGCAGAGAAGAGATTCTGTCTCCATCCTCGAGGAGAAAAAATTTCACTAAAAAACCATTCAGAACAAGAATCCATAAAACCATGAAAAAGGATCAATTTAAATCCTCTGCTGCCGCTTGCCCGTCCCAAGGCTAGATATTGGGTAAGGAAACAAGCATGAAATGGGTCTTGCACAGTCCAGAAATCCAGATTCACATCACCCAAGTAAGCATTATTACTTGGTTAGCAAGGGAAAGGAAACCACCTCACCCCTCTCCCTACACTACTACACCCCATAAGCCATGAGTCACAGCTAGCTGTTATCTTTTGGGTCTTTAAATGTAAGTGATCCCCACAGACTTGGATGGTTAAAGTTAATGGACTTCTGTGAGGTAGAGTGAGCCTTGAAATGAATGAACTAGTAGCAAGTGATGGGAAGATTGAAGGGAGGGGTGTGGCTGGTTGGAGCTTAAATGCTTTATGATTACCTGGTAAAAACCCCAGAGAGAGAGAGAGAGTGTGTGAATCCAAATTCTTTATGGTGCATTACCCATAGCAGTCTGAGCAGAGCAGATTGAGTCACGTGCATAAAGACCACCTTACCCCTGTCCAAATGCCTTACCCAAACGGGGGTAAGACAGTTATTACACGTATGGCCCAATCTATGCTGCACAAATCGCTATGGGTAGCTGCGCCGTAGACGCGATCTGGATTGGAGACAGTGAGAGAGATAAAGAGATTTGGTCTTGGAAGGGTCACTTTTGGCCTGGGGACATGTCTATTAATGCATAGCTGTAAGGGATGTGTGGACCCTCATCTCCTTTATATGGCGTATAAGGTGACAGTGATGGTTCCTATTAATTCGGGTTTGTGTTTGGGAATTCTTCTCAGCCTTTTGGTTTATTAATCTTTTATTTGAGTTTGAGTTGGGACTTGTGAATAGGGATGTAAACGGATCGGATTCGGATCGGATATGGATCGGATGTGATCGGAGTGGATATTTTCGTCGAATACGGATATTCTAAACGGATTCGGATGCGAATCGGATTCGATTTTCGACCATCCGCTTACATCTCTGCCTTGTGTAACCGGACCTTCCCCTAGCGGATACAATTCACTCTCAATCCATATCTCTTAGATCATGATTCTCTTTTCATCATATTCTAGAACTTATTTAATCTTTAAAAACCCTTGAAATCATTATTTACTTAATTTTTTATTATTAAGTATTCGGATTTTTTCTGGACGGATTTTAATCGGAATATTCGGATTATTTTTGGATATCTCTAAACGAATACGGATGCCTCCTAAACGAATCGAATGCGAATTCGGATTCGGATTTCGGTTATCCATTTACATCCCTACTTGTGAATCTATACCGCTTTGTTTGACCTTTAACTTATAATCAGTTTTCCCAATCAATAATTCCAAATTCCACCGACCCAGTTAGGACGGTTTCACGTATTGTGTATTACTGGATCTTTTGTAGGTGGTGGGTTGTTGAGGTTTGGAACAAAAATAGGGAAAAAATGGCTGCTGGGTGGCCCCTAAACTTTATTAATTGTAGATTGCGAAAGATTTTCTTTCCTCTGTCCTTTGGAATGTGGATTAGAAATTCTTGCAAAAGAGATGGACCGAAAATAAACAAAAAGAAAACAAAGGAGTGCTCCTCAAGTTTATTCTCATCTTTGAAAGATTTTATTTAGAATGCAAGAACTTTAGTTAAGTATTTCTTTTGATTACCATAAACATAGAAAAGTGAAGAAAATTCATAGGTTTGTTCAAATCTACAATTTTCTTGGTACAAAATTTTTGAACATGTAAGATATGAAGAGAACTATCTTCCTATTAAGTTTTATAATGTATCAAATTTGGATTGTTGACATTTTTAATAGAAAATGTAATTTCTTACTTTTTCCTTGTTTGTTTGAATGAAATATTTGTTTTTCAAAGAAAAAAAAACAGTGAATTCTCAAATATGATTGCCTGTCTCACCAACAACACTTTCATGTGCACTTAATGAATGGGCCAAATCTATTAAGCCCATGAGTAGGGATGTAAATGGGTCAAATTTGAATATATTACTAGTCATATTCGATTTGTATCCAATTAGATTTCAACATATTTGGTTAGTTTCTGGAAACCATATATATTTTTTTAATTCAGATTTACCTAAAGGGATATGAACACGAATCAAATACGAATTTTCTCCTATCCATTTGCATCATTGGTGATTGGAGAGCGGATTCGTGAGTTTAGAGAGAGGAATGTTATGGTCTCACTGTTTGGGTTAAGTAGCTCCAAACTGGAAAAGGCGAAAAATTTAAGAAGACAATAAGGAGAAAGGCCGAATTCATTAACACACTAGGGTTGATGTTGAAGTGTATTGGAGATATAGTAGTGATGTTGTCATTGTTATCAACACAGTCAGAATCGACACACACAATGGCAGTACAATGCTTAGTATAGTCAGTAGTATGGCAGACATATGGAACAATCAGCAGTATCAGCAGCCAATGTATACTGTTGTCCTATGTCAGTAAAGTGATAGAGCACTGACAGTGATAGCTGGCAAGTTGACAGGGCATTGTGACAATATAGGTGTGCATTGATGTTCAGAGCAGTAACAGTACAAAGGGGACAGTGACTTTGGCAACGGTTTCACAGTAGGTAATGCATGGGCATTGTATTTTAGAGCTTGACATAGATTTGGTGGTAGTAGAGTGTATGGTAGCATCTGGGAGGTTATATAGGCTTGTTTGGTAGCATGAGCAGTGTTGTTGATGATGCGGCAAAGTAGGCAATGCTGAAAATTGTGTACATGCCATTAAGCAATGTACACAAGTATCAGTGTTTGGTAGTAGTTTGCAGTGATATTCAGTGTGTACATTTGTTTTGGCAGTGATTAGAGGTGTCAAACAATAACTAGACAGGTCAAACAATTAAAACTGGACATGTGGTAGTTTGATAGTGTTACTGGCACATCTTGGTTTATGTAGCAACATTTGGTAATCAATCAGAATGTTAATTAGTCATTGGCTGTAGATGGCTGCTTTAGATGCAGGCGCGCTTTGAAAGTCAAATTCATAGGTTCGTGCTAATGTGTTCAATTTAGTGCTAAGTTGGATAGGCCAAGTGGTAGATTTGGACAATGGACTACACTGAAAAGTTGTAGTTCGTCGAATCATCTTTTCAACGCAATTGGAAGTGTATTGTTTTGATACTAGATGAAGGAGTTACAACAATTTTCATATCGTTGTTGGAGAAAAGAAACATAATGGGAGGGTTTGAAGTTTCAAATCATGCTTTCTGCCCATTTTCCTTAAAATTTCATGTCTGTCGTGACACACCAAACCTTAACGAGAATTTTGATCCAAGTTGCATTAAAATGAAGAATTTATATGAGGAAAACTATATGTTTATGTTGTAGCTATAATTTTGCAAATTTTTTGAGTTGTCCTACATTGAGAATTTAGAGGAGCTCAAAACATGAGAAATGAAGACATTTAAGTTAGCTTTCCAATATTGGAGTGGAGAGTTATGGCTTAATATTTAGGCATGGCACATAAGCTAAAGGTATCATTTTTTTTTTTTATATCTTTTAGGTTTCCAAGGCCATTTTTTGGGAATTGCATACTCCACCTAGGTTGATGGTGTCTTCATAAAATTTGTATTGTAACACCTACCCCCTACTTTGACCTAACCTTAACCATTGGTGTGTGACTCAAACCATTGGTCCAATCATTTAGGAGAGGTCCTAGACCTACCTTGGTAGCCCCTCTCATGTTTTAGGGTGAGAACATAAGTTGGATTGAGGTTCAAGGCCTGAACTGAGATCAATATTGACCAGGAGACCCTTTTAAACCCTTGTTGTATATGTAATACCCCAATCCTAGAATTGTTGATATAATATTTATTTATTGTTGAATTGATAGAATGACTGGACTGGATGGAAGAGAACCTTTTTCGATCCTAGTGTATGATGTTGCTAGATTATAATAAGATTCTCATGTATTTATGATTTTACATGTTTTATGATGATTTTTGGGCATATGAATGATTGATGGTTCTATATGGACATTTATGTTGATTTATAATCCATGATTCTATTTTATAGATTATGATGTGATTTTATATACTATGGTTTTATTTTTATAGACTACGGTTTATGATGGAATATATGTATTTAAGTGACCTAGGGGTATGTGAGACATTTTGGGTTCACTTATTATTATGGTTCAATATTGGTTCAATGTCTTGGTTCACTTTAAGTGATTTTGGTCTAGTTCATTATTAGGCTAGAGAACCAAGGGTATAATAGGAAAGACCCTACGGAGATAGCCTAAAGTGATTCACTATTGGTTGAGGGATTTAGGATAAGAATTATTGGATTGATTTTATGGGTATTCTTTTAAGAAGCCCATGTATTTACAAGTTTACCACTGGGTATAAGTATTCTTTATGAAGAAGCTTAATCTCATAACAAAGTTTCTTCTCCAATTTACCAAATTAGGGTTAGCGAGTGAGAAGAGTGAGGAAAAGGATTGAAGATGATAGAATGAAGCTGGAATTGCTGGAATGAAGACTTATGAATGAAGATTTATATGATTAATGGAGGATTATAGCAAAAGATTGAGGAGGTGAAGTCATTCAAAGGATTTTAAAGTAATATAACCTTGATTTTCGTTTGGTTTTATCATAGGTAGCTGAATCATGTTTTGGTTTCATGGTTTGTTGTTAGAATAGCTTATTTAAGAGGATTATTGATTGTATTTGATAGGTATTACAATCTAGGAGGAGTTAATCCCATTTTTGGAAGATTTTTGGGAGATTTTCATAGTAAGAAGGCTTAAAACTGATTTGGTTTTGAATCTAAGCTAAGATTTATGTTTGTAATAGTTTAGATACTTTGTTTATGTTGTTTTAGAGCTAGAACCATGAGGGTTTGAAGAGAATTTGTGATTCAACAACTCAGCCATGCATTTTAGCCAAGAACAAAGTATAAAGAGGTGATTTTGATTTGGTTTCGAATCCACATGTTTTAGGTATTAATTGAATCCATGTACAATGTTAAAATGATGCTTCAAGCATGATTAAATATTAGTTGTCATGAGATTTGATTTGGGGATGAAAACCCTAAAATTTTGCAAGAAAAATGACAAAAATCTGCTTATTTGAATAGCAATTTTGTAGTGATTGGATGATCTAACCGGTCAATCGGTCAGGGACCGGATGATCATTATCGAATGCACTAATTTATCATCGGATGATCCAACCGATCGATCTATGACAGTGATTGGATGATCCGGTAGCATCATCCGGTGGACACTAAAAATAGAATTTTTAAGGATTTGTTTTGAGAGTTTTGTCCTATATTTTGGTTAGTATTTGGACATTAAAAAAGACCACTCAAAGTTAACTTAAGTTGAAGGTTTAAAGCACAAGTGAAAGGTGATTGAAAAGCGATCCAAAGGTGAATAACGATCCTCAATTATGTTAGGATATGTAGCTATTAGGCTATGCATCTAATGGTGATTGAAATGAATGAATGCTATGATTTATGCCAATTATGAACTATGGACGCATGATGGGTATAAAAGTTGCATGATAGAATGTGAGTATGAAGGTTCAATATGAAAAGAGAAGCTAATTATACATTATGTGTAGGGTGATTGGTAAGAATTCATGATTGATGGACTATGAGTGGGAATTTAAGTTATGGTTGATGATGATACAGTGTTTATTTCTCTCATGTCTATTATAATGTAAATGGATGAATGAATGCATGATTACATAGGACTATGAATGGACAAAGGAATGGAATGAATGTTATGTACTCTTATTGTGCATGCAATTATGATATGCTCCTTATGTATCATGTACATATTTATGGTAATGTTAAGAAAGGTTTATAAGAATGTACTTTTAGTACCTAATGAATAGTCAGGATAAGGAAAGAAAGTCATTTGAAGCCCTAAGTCAATAGACGACTCAGGATGGTATGAAATGGTATAATAAGAGGCATTGAGACTAAGGTCAAGACATAACTCAACACAGATGATATGAGAGGCAATGAGGCTAAGGCCAAGGCATGACTCGACATAAATGCTATGAGAGGCATTGAGGCTTTTGCCAAGACACGACCTATTACAAAGAAATAACATGCCCAAAGAGTAGTTGAGACTAAGACTAAGAATGGAATTGAGTAACACATCAAAAATTTAAAGAATGATGGAAATGATGTAAGATACATGTTGCTCTAGGAATGGTTATGGATTATGTATATGTATAGTTATGCATGATTATTTATCTTGCTCACTAGGCTGTAAAGTCCTATTATTGTTAAATGCTTTACAGAGCAAGGAGCTAAGGATAAAGGGAAGGGAATTGTGATTGAGCAGGTTCACTTGGACTGAGGATGAAGGTCAAGGATATGGACGTTCAGACTTTAGTTTTGAACAATGTCGTATGTTATGTTTTAAAAGATGATTATAAATATTGAGGTAGATGCCAACAATGTTACTACCCAATGGATGGGTATTGGAGTTTATGAATGTTTGAATCGTTTAATAGTTTTAATTTGAGCAAATTACTTAGACCTCCCCTGACCTTTCTGACAATTAGGGAACCTCCCCTGCTCTTCTAACAACTACTTAGACCTCCCCTACTTTTCAAACTTAGTTTCACTTAACCCAAGTCTGTTAGTAATTTAACGCCAATTAATGGATAAATATGAAAAACCTAAGAAGACTGACAATGATAGCTTTTTCCCCTATAGGAAGTTACCCTATTGCCCTTACCACTTCTCCTATAGTCATTTTAGGCCTCCCTCTAGCTCTTTGAGGTCCTTCAGTCTGAATCATATCACTCCTCCTTACTAGGGCTTCCCTAGGTTTCCTTTGAATGTGACCATACCACCTTAAGCGACTCTCTCAGAACTTGTCATTGATTGGTGCAACTCCAAAGTCCGCTCTTATATGTTCATTCTGTGCTTTATCCTTTCTTGTTTTTCCACACATCCACTGTAACATCCTCATCTCTACTACACAAAGTTTATCAATATGACACTTCTTAACTGCCCACCATTCTGCCTTGTACATCATGGCCGAGCAAACAACAGTCCTATAAAACTTTTCTTTAAGTTTTAGAGGAATACATTGGTAACACAACACTTCGGACTCACCTTTCTACTTTATCCAACCCACTTTAATTCTCTTTGAAACATCGTCTTCTATGTCACCTTCTTTATTTTCGATTAATCCCATGTAAGGTATCTGAAATAGTCACTTTGTGATGTAAATAGATAGTAAAAAATCCAAATTCGATTCACATCTATATCCATTAGGGGTATTTATATCCCTTCATGGGATATCAAGATCCAATCACATTCGATCTTTATTCGATCTGTTTACATCTCTACTGGCAAACCCAAATTAGTCAAGGTGTTAAAATAAAAAATTCAGTACCGATGGAGTTGGCAGTCATGGGATCATCTCTTGGTTCACCCAATTCCCTAGGGATTGAAAAGATCAAGGTTGAATTTTCTTGATCACCTCCATGGTTGCCCATGGGAAACCAATAAACATTATACTTGTGGTTTGGTATTAAAATTATACAAACGATCTCTTTTCTTGTCCCATAAAAAGTATGGGATCAAATAGAATACAGAATGACATCTCTTTTTCATCCCATGGAAAGAGGGATTCATCCCATACCCAAATGCGCAGTGGAAAGAGATCGATTCGGGTTTTCTTTTACATCCCATGGAATAACAAAAATATTATTAACCACTAAAAGAATAATCAAATTTGCTAACCTATTGAGCCTCAAGTGTTGCTCCTCCAATGAGCACACCAGGTAAACAATCTGAACCTCCAATGGTGCGGCCAAGGTTCTCCAAGTCAACCCAAGCATCTCTTCAGATCTTAAAGCACAATTCTTGGTTTCCAAAACCTTAACTCTAAAAAGCTAGAGAGCAAGAAGAGATCAAGAGATCAAGAGAGAGAGAGAGAGAGAGAGAGAGAGAGAGAGAGAGACAGCAAAAACCGTCCAAGGGGAGTGATGAGGCATAAAACACCCCACCTATCAGAGGCTACCACGTGGCCGACCCGACCTCAGTCCGAGAACCGAGTTGGGCCGAGCAGAAATTGGGCCGACCCCATATCCAATAAGTCACCCGACAAAGCCTGTTTTGAGCGAGCTAGCCGGTGGGCGAGGCCGAGATTATACGGGTCAGCCATAGACACCTAGCCGAGCTCATGGCCGAGACCAACCTCCCGAGCTCGACCTCCATTGCCGACCCCATGGGCCGACCTCGTAGGCCGAGCCCTCCTCCATTGAAGCTCTCATAGCCCCCACCGGGATCTCGAACCACGTCGGCACATCCCGAGAATCACGGGATAAGGACCGAAGCCACGATCCCGGTGCGACACGGAATCGCACCACACATGGACTCTTACCTTAATAAGAGTCCGACCCGAAAAATAACTCTCCACTCCGCTCTACGCGAGAGAACCTTCCGAAAGAAGGACTCCTACCATACTAGGACTCTTCCAACCGTCTCATCTCCTCCTTACCCTATAAATACCCGGTATGGAGCACTATTCTCGCATCTTGCTTTCTACTACGCGATTCTGTCGCGTTGGAGACCCGACTTGAGCATCGGAGAGTCCTAGGCCGGAGCCACACCGGCCCTCTTGCGCTCATTGCTTGGTTTTTGCAGGTTCATCCACGGCGAACCAAGCACCGGAGGTTTTCACACGCAACGTATTTGGCGCCGTCGTGGGAACGACATCGCAAGCATAGTCGTTTCGCCAATTCCCGAGCAATAATAATGGTGCACACGAGGTCGTGGCAGCATGGCTCTACTTCCCGACGGAGGAGCCGCAACCCATTGTGCGATGACGAGGCGATCACCGCCCGAAGCCTCTCGGCAGGGGATAAAGCGAAGACCCCTAGGGCGGTGGTGCGCAGCCCATCACGGGCACCATTCCCCCTCCGCAGAGCGGGAATGGCGGAGGTGCGTAACCACGGCCACGGCTAACCGGTACAGGCCGAGCCAAGTTTGGACGGGAATGGCCTACCCACCGCCACCCTTGCCGGAGAGTTTGGACCCGGAAGCCTCGGCAAATAATCGACAGGTTATGGATTTGCAGTGCGGATGCTCCACACCAACGAGATGCTTCGCGCCTTCATGAACCGGATGGCCCGAGGTGGGCTGATGGGCCGGCCGCCGCCGCGCTCCTCCTCCGGCTCGGTCCTGCGAAAGAAACTTGCAACAAAATGGTGGCCGGCGTAGGGCCTAGCCGAGTCGGGCTGCGTCCTCGCACCCGTCTCGTCGAAGACTCCACCTCCGCACCCAGAGAGGCGCTCGGCGGGGTGAACAAGAACATCGCCAAAGCCCGCGAACAGGCGTGAAATTGAACCGCCGGCTCAGAGCAAGGAGGTCGGTATTTTCGGACGGATCGGAGAGGACGAACCGCCGAGGAGATTCCGAGAACAAAGGAAAGACCCGATTGAAAGGCGCGCGCCGAGACACGGAGAAGGATCGCGTCATACTCCCGGCGTCGAGCTCACCTCCCGAGAAGAACAACAGGGGAGCCCCGAGGGTCCAACTTCCAAGAAGAAAAAGAACAAGGAAGGATGGTGAGGACCGAGCTGACCGTAATGACCGACTACAACGGGACGACCGACCCTATCGACCCCGGGCCGAGGAGCCGGTTGGTCGAGCACCAAACCGAGCCTGGAGAAGCGGCTACGAGATTTGGCCGAGCAAGTGGAGGGGTTGAAGAAACAAGCGACCCCGGATGCCTACTCTTTGGTCGGGCGTCACCCGTATCCTCCCGAGATCATGATGCGCCGCTACCCAACGGTTTCAAACCTCCCCGTTCGACCGATGACGACGGACGACCGACCCGACAGATCACATCAACTACTTTAATGCGATGATGACCATGTGCGGGAACCGAGATCGCTCTTGCCGAGCCTTCCCCGCATCCCTCGGGCGCGACGACCTCATGGTTCTCCGGTTGCCGTCGAATTCCATAAAAGCTTCGCTCAACTCGCGAGCCTTTGTCACGCGCTTCGAGTAGTATGAAACATAAGAAGACCATGATCAACCTCCTCGCGTGAAGCAAAGGCCCGACGAGTCGATCCGAGCATTCGTCTCCGCTTCAACAAGGAATCCTTGGACATCAAGGATTTGGATGAGGCCACGCCCATACTGGCTATGAGCAACGGATTGGCCGACATGGACCTTATCAAGGACTTGGCCCGGAAGCCGACAAAAACCTGGCCGAGCTCTTGGAGAGGTGCAACGAGTTCGCAAATATGGCCGAGGTCCTCCAAGCCCGGAAGGGCAACGAAGGTCGATGTCGACAAGAAAAGGCCGACAAAGCACGATAGAAGGGAAGACAAAGGCCAAGGACGGATCGCCGAGGCGACGGTCGGATCGAGCTCGGAGCCCCGACTACACGCCATGAATGCGTCTCGCAAGGAGATCCTGATGCAAATACAAGATGGGGGTACATCCACCGACCCCGACCGATGCAAGCGGGGTCATCTCGGAATCCCAACAAATATTGCCGGTTCCACAAGGACACCCACGACATCGAAGATTGTTATCGACTGAAAGAGAAATCGAAGAGCGATAAAAGCGGGCCACTTGAAGCGATATGTCAAAGGAGGCCGAGAAGATCGTGGAGGTCGGCGGCCCGATGACCGAGATCAAAGAAGAGCCGAGCCTAGGGCCGAAAACAAGAGTTGAAAGAGACGATGACAAGGTCCGAGCGAGAAGAAGGAGGACGGATCCGGGCCGAGCAATGACAAGGGAGCCCCCATATACACTATCCTCGGAGGGCCCGGGCAAGAGAGTACTCGAAAGGCTAAGGCAAACGCTCGCTTCATCGGAGTAGCCGAGATGCCCGCCAAGAAACTCAAGCCGGAGGTGACGATCTCCTTCACCGGCCGACCTCGAAGGTATAAGTTTACCTCATGACGATGCTTTAGTGGTGCGGTAGAAATTGCGACAGGCCCGTCCACCGTGTATTGGTCGATACCGGCGCATCCGTGGACCTTATGTCACTAGAAGCGCATCGACAATTTGGCCGGCGACGATGCGCTCAAGCCCGAAGGCACCTCACTTAACGGGTTCTCGGGAGCGGCTGCGACCATCAAGGGCTCGATCAATCTACTAGTCACAATTGGGCGAGCTCCATGCCGGCGACGATCCAAGTCAAATTCATGGTGGTACGGTCGGTAGTGGCTTTCAATGCCATACTCGGCCGTCCTTCATTGACCGCCCTCCAAGCCATCATCTCCCGACTCACTTGAAAATGAAGTTCCCCACCGAGGACGGTGTCGGCGAGGTCCGAGGCGACCAGAAGAAGGCACGAGAGTGCTACGCTACTTTCGTCAAGCAAAACAAGGGTAATGTTTGAGGAATGGCCATGTCTCGCTTATGGGACCGAAGCCCTCGCATCGGTTGAAGTTATGGCCTCATCGTACCGAGTGCTCAACTTCGATGAGAAAACCTATGAAGATGGGTGAGAGCAAATCTTGACTTCCTCGATGAAGTCCGAGAAAATGCCCTACTCGGAACGCGCGTACAAACGAAGACGCAAGCTACTATGATTCAAGAGTCAAAGAGCGGCATTTCCGTCAAGGGGACCTTGTTCTCAGAAAACTCAGCGCATCCCACCGAAGCAACAAGGAAAATTAGCACCAAATTGGGAAGGCCCGTACATAGTCTCCAAGCAAATTCGCCCGGCACGTACGCTTGCGGACTCGGGGGCAAGAAGGTACCGAGACCTTGGAACTCGGAAAATTTGAAGAAGTTTTTTCAATAATTGAGCATGCTTGTATTCGGCTTCAGTTCCGACATTTGATTCAATAAAGTCTTTTCTCCAACACTTAACGTATTGGCAAGCTCCCAAGTTGAAGTCGTAAGACCGGTCCTCATAGACTGGCCGACCTCAAAGACCGACCTCATAGGTCGGCTGCCAAGTCATAAGACCGGTCCTCATAGACCAGGCCGACATCAATGATCGACCCTCGTAGGTCGGCGGCCAAGTCGTAAGACCGGTCCTCATAGACCTGGCCGACCTCAAAGACCGACCCTCATAGGTCGGCAGCCAAGTCATAAGACCGGTCCTCATAGACCAGGCCGACATCAATGATCGACCATCATAGGTCGACAGCCAAGTCGTAAGACCGGTCCTCATAGGCCAGGCCGACCTCAAAGACGACCCTCGTGAGGTCGGTAGCCGAGTCGTAAGACCGGTCCTCATTGACTGGCCGACCTCTCAAGGGCCGACATCCCTGTTTGGCCGAACCTAACAAAGTACAAAACTAAGCTAAGGCATTAGGCTCGGCCAGGAAGGATACTCGGCCACGAGTCCGCTTATATGATAGCCTCTCCAATCGGACCGAAGGGAAAGGCGAGTTAACCAACCAAAGCGAGGATCACATTGACCTCGGGCGTTGTATGATCGAAACCACCGACCACATGAGGCATGGATAAAAAGAGCGAGTTCCTAAGCACGGCTAGTGAAACGACTCGGCAGCTTGGCCACAAACAAAAAGCGAATCACGCAAGGAAAAGAATACCGAGGGCGCCGAGTTCAAATACTTAGACAAATTGGCAAAAATAAGTTGTTTTATTCATTGTAATCGATCGCACGGTTACAAAATTGGCGCAGTTCGCCCCACAAAAAAAAAAAAAAAAAAAAAAAAAATTTTTACATCTCCGTCTCCTCGGCGTGGGACTTGGAGGCGACCTCGGAAGCGTCCACGGCTCGGGCTCGGCGCAGGTCTTGGGGTCCAGCTCCCGAGGAGGACGCTTCGGCCGGAGCAGTGCCTTAAGGGGCGAGCTTGGGTGACCTCGGCTCCCTCCTCATCTCCCATCTCCCCTGCGAAGGTAGTCGCATCATCATCAAAACGGGAGAGATTGAGATCTGGGTACGCCGCCTTGATCTCGGCCAAAAGTTCAGCTCGGCTGCCTCAAAACCCTCTGCGAAGGGAGGCTTCCCGATCTCATGGCAGATATCGGCGTACTCCTCCGATTGGAGATAGTCGACGCCGCGCTCCGAGCCATGGCCGATCTTCCTTGGCCTTCTCCTTCACCTCGGTGAGCCGAGCTGCAGAGCCCGGACCTTCTCTCTCTGCCCTAGCCACCTCGGCCGAGAGCTCTCCACTTTGGCCTCGGCGGTGAGCTTCTCTTGGGTCTCCCGACGCCTCGAACGGCATCCTCGGGCGTCCCGATAAGCCTTCTTGCCTTTGGACGCCCAAAGAATAGTTCTCGGTCGAGAGCCGCTCGAAAGAGCATGGTCTCCCCGCTTTGGCGAACCCCTACAAAAAAGCATGAGAACAAAATTCAAGACAAATTACCCGGATCATATCTAATTACGCAAAGCCGACAAGAAAACTTACCATGTTAAAATCTTGGAATAGGGTGGAGAGGAGCTCTGGTCGGACAGCGCCTCGAGCTTCTCCTTGTCGGCCGGAAGCCGACCGGCATCAAGCCATTCCTTGGCGTGAGCGGCCGGCGTCAGGCCGAGTCCCCGGAAGAGGCGCCAGTCGGCCTCACGGGGACATTATTGGCCGAAGCCCTCCCAGGATGTATCGGGAGATGTTGGTGGGAGAGGCCACGGCGGAAGGCCGCCACTCGCCGAGTTTACCGAGAGCTTTTGACGCTTGATATCTCTCGGCGGGCTCTGTCGCCTTTTCGGCCTTTCCTTTCCTCGGAGACCCGGCTGGACCCGTGTTCTTCTCGGCCTCGGACCGACCACCGCGTCCGACGATCCCGGCATCACGGCCTTGCCCTTGGAGGACTCTCCCGGGGTTTCTTCTCGGCATTTTTCTTTTTCCTATCTGCGATGGTCTCGGCCCTTAGCCGAGCTGTGTCCATTGGAGGAATGTGATCGACCACCGCAAGAGAAACCGAAAACATAAAAAACGAGTCGAAAAAGAAAAGAAAACTAAGTAAAGGGGTCGGCTCGGACAACGAGACAAGCTCGTAAGGGTTCCTACCAGGGTCATATGCCAACTCAAGAACCCCCTCGTCCCGAAGGTGGAGGACATCAAGGGCGGGCCGGGGATCAGTCGAGCGAGGTCATCTCGTTCTCGGCGGGGTAGTACCCTATTTACATAGTTCAGTTCATCTCCTTCCACTCGGTTCGGAGAGGGCTGTTGGGAATAGAAGCAAAGAAAAACGGGCTTCCAATACTTGTTGAAGGTCGGCATGCCGACTGGAAATTTGTGGCCGCCTAGAGCCGCACTCTTCCCGATCGGCGGCGTAATACCACCCCTTGTCGGAGACTTTTCAGAAGAAGAGCCGAGAGAAAGCGCCACGCTCGTACCTCGGCCCATCTCGCAGAACAAAGCGTAGAAGCCGTACACGGCCGGCTAAGAGTTCGGCACCCGGTGACCAGGAGACAAATGGAAGTGGTCCAAGATCTGGTCCACCAGCCGAGAACGGGAGCTGAACGCATACTTGAAGGGTGTCTCGCAGAGCCACCTCGCGGGCCTAATGAAGGTGCCATCTCCCGGGGTTAGGAACTCGAGCTGAATGTCCTCGGGGATGGCGTAGGTCGCCCTCGGATAGTCGAGGTCGGCCTCCGTGATCATGCTCGGGCGGTGCCGACACGCCTTCCTCGGGCTCGGGGCGTCGGTAGACGAGCTTACGAGCCAACCCCCATCTCGGACGAATCTCCCTCACTTGATTCCTCATCGGATGAGGACGACCGGAGTTCTCGGCCCGGCCTGGGCGTGGATTGGGCGCGCGGTCAAACTCCATGGGTAACGGGGCTCGGCCACCTCGGCCCGACGAGCTCCACTACATCGGGCTGCCTCGAGGTCGAGCCCAACAGGTCTATGGTGGGAGAGCGGACGGGGAGTTCTCGGCTCGGACTCGCGCTCTCGCCTGCAGCAGCAGTTCGCCAATAGGACTACTACCAATCGACATACAAGCGGAGAAGACTTACTGGTTGAAGAAGAGCGAGCGGAACGAAGCTTCGGCCGAGTCGATCACGAGCAAGCAAACGACGAGATCTACCGAGTTGACGGTTCCAAACTTGCCGAGAAGTCAATAACTTAGAGCAGTGAAGAATGAATAGTTAGGAGTCGCCTATTTATAATCCTTGGGTTTTATCATCCAATGGCCGACAGAGCTCAACATGATCCAACGGCCCCGATCAAAGGACGTTTCAATCCCGAGCCCGCCATAATGACTCTGGCGACGTGGCACGGACACCCAACCGCTCGATCGTGCAACGTCAAATCGCAGCAATAAATAATCTCAGCCCAACCGCAAGAATCTTCCGAAAAGCGCCAGAAACTTCACTCATCAACGCCGAGCCGACACTGATGAGTGGGGGCTTGTGATGAGGCATAAACACCCCACCTATCGGAGGCTACACGTGGCCGACCCGACCTCACCGAGAACCGAGTTGGGCCGAGCAGAAATTGGGCCGACCCCATATCCAATAAGTCACCCGACAAAGCCTGTTTTGAGCGAGCTAGCCGGTGGGCGAGGCCGAGATTATACGGGTCAGCCATAGACACCTAGCCGAGCTCATGGCCGAGACCAACCTCCCGAGCTCGACCTCCATTGCCGACCCCATGGGCCGACCTCGTAGGCCGAGCCCTCCTCCATTGAAGCTCTCATAGCCCCCACCGGGATCTCAGGGCCACGTCAAGACATCCCGAGAATCACGGGATAAGGACCGAGCCACGATCCTTCGACACGGAATCGCACCACACATGGACTCTTACCTTAATAAGAGTCCGACCGAAAATAACTCTCCACTCGCTTCTACGCGAGTGAACCTTCCGAAAGAAGGACTCCTACCATACTAGGACTCTTCCAACCGTCTCATCTCCTCCTTACCCTATAAATACCGGTATGGAGCACTATTCCGCATCTTGCTTTCTACTAGATTACTGCCTGTCGCGTTGGAGACCTGACTTGAGCACGGAGAGTCCTAGGCCGGAGCCACATCGGCCCTCTTGCGCTCATTGCTTGGTTTTTGCAGGTTCATCCACGGGCGAACCAAGCACCTGAGGTTTTCACACGCAATGAGGAGGAAGCCAGAAAATGTCCAAGACCGATGGGCATCCCCCTCCCTCTTGTGTGTTTAAATAAGTGGGGATTTAATCCCTACTAGGATTCCCAGTGAGAGACTATTTCTCTCTCTCCTCATTGACTTGGACTTGTTTAAACCTGATGGGCTTCTAATTAGTGAAGAAATAGAATCTAATAGGAAATAGTAAATTAATTATTTACTTATATTTAAATAAAAAAATTAATACCCCATCCATTAAATTAGATAAACAATTAATTAATTAGTAAATTTCAATTATACCCGTATATAATAATAAATCATTATGTACCAACCCTCTACTAATCAACACCATCATTATGGAATCTAGGGCATGTACACATATACTGCCAAACCCCATTCCATAGTATAAGTCCAGTTCAGAGTGTCTGTGTACGTGATCGCAATGCGTAAAACACGATCAAACAAAACTATATATATATATATATATATATATATATATATATATTATATATATATATATATATATATATATATATTCTATCATTTTATGTGAAAATAGGTTTTGCAAAAACCCATTTCTAAAATGGTACTGGATCCAGATTCTAATCCGACCATCGACAGACAATCTCTATCTTGGTGTTCCTCAATTAGGCAGTGGAGACCATGTTGAGTAACTCTCTCACACACGAAATATTCACGCATTCCCAGAACACCGGCTTTGAACCTCTTGAATCTTAGTCATCGATGATCCAAAGAATGCATAAACATTTTACAGTGACGAGGTCCTTTTAGGTCCTAGGTCTCGGTGACACATGTCTATCCCAATCCTACATCTGGCAGTAATACATGAAGGAATCGACAAAGAAGATTCTTTGCCAATGCATATCATTATGTGTACTCTCATTCATACCTCGACAGCAACATGTCTAGCCATACCCAATGCGACGACCATATGATAAGGGTGCCCAGCCCAAACCCTAGTTGTGACTACCATTTTAAGTTAAACTTACAAACACATAATGCTCAAAAAGTTTATATTGCATGTGATAATATTAAACCAAAGTGTATAAATGGTTCAATACAATGTAAACCGGACCGAACTGGAACTAATCGGGTATGATGGAAATATAAATCCAACACAACCGATTTCGAGTCAATTAGACCCAAAAACGATTGGGAATCGGTTGCACTCACCTTAACTTTGCCTTACTCGATTAGACCTAGTATGCATAGAATAGGATTTAATTGGAATCAGACCCGGTCAATTCTGAGTCAACTTGGCCGATTCAATCGATTTTGATATGAGTTTTAAAACCAAGAAATCAGCCTTTATGACTCACAAGTCTCAATATGGATGGATCTATGTGAGGGCGCATGGAAACCTATATATCCCAATTATTAAGTTTCAACCCCAATGAAGGGATGTTTCTTTAAACTGAATACAAGCTTCTTCTACCAAAAATATAAGCAAATATTCTTGAAATTTGACTGGTTTAAGGTCGTTTGCCAACCCACCTCTGTCCATGTTTGCCACAATTACAATATCAAACATTATTAAATGGGAAAGACAGAATTAGAATACAATTAGAAAACCTTCAAAGTTGGAAATCTTTCTTGCTTGTGAATCCAAAGGCATATATATTGATTTGATTTAATGGACCTAATGTCACTATCCTACATAGTTTCCAAGATTTTATGTAATGTTATATTTGAATACATCTTGAAAGAAGTTCTAATATAGCTTTAAACAATTTCCAAAGATAATTCACAAATCAAAAAATTGTTTAGTTGGATAAATGTCTCCATCACACTCTTAATAAACTGCAATTAACATATTAATTCATTTGTTTCCCTTATCAGTTGTGACATGCAATAACCATTCTAATGATACCATCGGTATCTCTCTTAGGTTCTGCAATAGACCACAATGAGCACAATCATGATCCTCACCTCGACCGCATATGCATATCGACATAAGCCTACAGAACATGTGAGTAACATTAAACTCTAATCTTTTAAGGAGAATTCTTATATTCTTCATTCAGCAAATTGAAGATGACAAGTCAATTGAAATTTTGGCGGTACCGGCAGGCATGTCCATTAATTTGTAAGGATCAAAAGCTGTCATCTCAAAAATGGCGAGGAACAAACCCATGAGCAAGAAGGGACAATCCAGTCTCAACGATGTGACAGTGATGCTGTTCAACCGTCCCTTGCTGTACATGGGTATGAGGCGTAGATAAGAGATGGAGAATGCCAAGTTTTTGAAAAAAGGTAGAGAGGGTTCAAAATTCACCCTCCAATCGGTTTGCTCACATTTGATTTGACGACCAAATTGCCTTTTCACAAGAGCTTTAAAATTAGAGAAAATACAGAGCACCTCAGATTTACGCACAAGGGGATAAAACCATACAAACTTGGTATTATAGTCAATGAAAATTACATAATATTTATGACCTTCCAAAGACAGGGTAGGTGAAGGCCCCCAAACATCACTAAAAATAAAATCCAATGGGAAAATACTTTTACTGAATGTTTCATGCAAAGTTAATCTACTAGAGTTGCCCAACTCAAAGTACTAATACGAGATGAAGATGCTCATTGGGGTGCCCCAATCAACGATGCCAAAGGTCCATGGAGGTTCGAATAGCAGCATTAGCAGAAGGAGACGGGGAGGAGCGAAGTTCATAGAGTCCCCCATTACTCGATCCTGAAAGCAGAGTGGACTTGGTGACCTGATCCTTCACAAGAAAATGAGAAGGATGAAATTCAAAAAATACATGATTATCACGAGCAGACTACTGAACAGAAAGTAATTGTTTGGTAATAGATGGAATGTGAAGAACATTATTTAAGTAAAAAATTTTAGACGAGTGAGAAGAAAGAGATGTAGAACCAAGATGGGAAATAGGTAAGCCCTTACCATTGCCAACCTGTAACTGATCAACACTAGTGTATTCATCATATTGGACAAAGCCTATAGGTCTGGGGTTACATGGTGAGAGGTGCCGGTGTCGGGATACCAGGGAAGAGATGCAGCTGGGGGCGGGGTAGGTAGTAGTGACGGTTGGGAATGGACATAGGAAGGGGCAACGGATGGGTAGGTGTAATGGGCAAGGGGTGGGTGGGTAGGAGTGTACTGTGGAGAACGCTGTGGGTAACCTTGTTTGAAGCGAAGAAAGCAACGTTTGACAGAGTGGTTGGTATGGCCACAATAAGTGCAATAGAACCGGTTATATTATTGTCCTGGAGTACCGGGAGGAAAGCCACCACGTCCCCTGCCACCACGGCCTCTACCACGAAAACCCCTGCCACCACGGTTTTCCTGGGGAGAGCCGGAGCCAGGAGAGGTGGTGGAGCGCTGCACCGTATTGGCAGCCGGAGATGAATCAGTTGGAGAAGACTCAGATAATGCCAACTTCTTCAAAGAGGAAACATGAAGAAATTCATGGCTCAAGAGCATGGTGTGAAGATCATCGTAAGCAATGGCATCCATCCTGGGTAAGAGATATAACGGAAGTCAGGTTTTAGACCACGAAAAACATGTAAGTTAAATGTAGTCGGGCACAAAGGATGTCCAGCAGCATTGAGTTCGCCAGAGATGGATTTGGCATGCTGGAGGAACTGAGAAACAGATTCATCAAGCTTCTGAGTTACGTCTTGCATGGCCATGGTGAGAGACATCAGATGACTGTCCAAAGGAGAAGAAAATGCAGTGCACAAAGATCGCCATATATCGCGGCTTATAGTTTTCCCAAGAATGAGAAGGAAACCTCTTCAGTAATAAAGGAGATGAGAAGACTGCGGAGAAGAGAGTCCTGGCGACGCCAGGTAGTAGCAGCGGTGGGATCGTCAGGGCAAACGAACCTGCCATCAAGATAACCGAAGAGATCCTGACCAGCCAAGAACGGTTCAATCTGGGTTTTCCAAAAAAGAAAGTTCGTAGAGGTGAGTTTCAAGGAGATGTAATGATGTGCATGTTGAAAAGAAGGGGCCGCACCACCAAGAGAAGGGGTACCTTGGCCAAGAGTGGAGGCAGCGATGGAGTGAGTGGGGGAATCAGTCATGGTCGATCAAAAGATTAGGGAAAAGAAAAAAAATTATTAGAGATGAGCAGCTCGTTGGAGAAAGGTGGCTCTAGATACCATGTTAGAGTGATATTATTCCCATAAAATCATGATTCCTCAATGGAGGAATATATACAAGACTACAAAAGCTTGAAATTTACAAGGAAACAAATAGCCAAGATTACATAGAATATATGATTTACATTTTGACAAAGATTGTTGATGAAGCTTCTATTTGGAGAGGAATCCATATCGCATGTGATCACGGTTTCCCAGTTTGTGATAAAATCTATATCGCATGTGATAATAGTTGCCTGAAATAGGAGATTGAGTTGTACATGGCCGCAAGAGTGGGCTAGATCGTCAATACGGATGGACATATTGGGTTGCCCATGAAATCCTAAATTATTAACACTTACAGCGTTGGATTTAACCCAATGGCGCAGCAGAATCGGATCGGGTCACATACTTTTTGTTCAGATCCAAAGGGGAGAGAAACAATTTCATAAGAGAATTCAAAGTTACCTTAAAGTCACAAGCGTAACTCCTCCTATAGATGATAGGTCTTCAAACTTTGTGCAAACTTGGAGATTGATTTTGTTTCAACACTTTAAACCTTTAGATCAATCCTTACAATCTTGAAGTAGAAAATTCACCAACATCTTGGGCTCCAAAACCCAAGTTTCACTCCTTGCACACACACCACCATAAGAGAGAGGAGGGAGGAGAAAACGTGGAAGGGGGAGAGAACCCACCAAAAAACGTGGGAGCTTCTCTCCTCCTCTCCTTTTTTTTTTTTTTGCCCTCTAGGAGCATTTCAGTAATTTTTTTTCATGCTTAGATATTTGGAATATCTCACATACATACTATTAATGTATTTAGTCATGTTTTAATCAATGGTGATGTTCATATATGACCTCATTGGAATTTTCTACCCTTTTGTCTTCTGGTGATATTTCGATAATTTTTATCATTTCAGGCCCGTTTGCATTTTAGACATTTAGAATATCTTATATGCACTTTGTTAACGTATTTAGTTATATTTTAATCAATGGTGATGTTCAAATATGACTTATGCTATTAGTTTGATCCCTATCACTTTAGGTTGTTAAAGTAACCAGTTTCAGTGTGTTCCTTGTGATTCATGATATTCTGGTCATAAATAAACCTTTCATGTTGTTATATGGTACATTATTTTGAGAGAAACTTCGAATCCCAGCATCTAGCACAAAGATCGGCTCATACAGGCAGAGTGGAGTGCGTAAAACCTTCCCATCTCTGTAACTTGACATCTTACCCATTCTTTGGCCAGATCATATGGAATCAATCGTAGCACTATCCTTTGACAAGGATTTGGGCTACCCCTTCAGGGTTTTAGGCCCTTCACAACCTAGGTGGTGACTCCCTTCCTTTTATTTATTTTACTTTCTTTGTCAAATTGTGCATTCTGCACATTAGAACTCCCTCTCATTGAGTCGCTAAAACGGGATCAACCTCTAGTGAGACCAGCAGACCCTCCACCCCCACAAAAGGGTGGGAGACCGCTCGGCTCACATCAGCATTTGTACCTTACATACGACCGTCGCTAAGGTTATCATGTGGCTGTTCTAGCCGCGCGCAACCTATGGCCGCAGACCTAGTGTAGATGGCAATGTAGCTAGGGCTCGGGTAGTGAGGGTTTGGGCAGAGTTGGTGTGTGATGGTTAGGCATTAATAAATCTCAATTGAATAATGATACAATGTTCCTTCCATAAATTTATGGGAACACATATTATTGTTCTTTCTCTTTTCCCATGGGAAATTGAAAACCTAAATTTTGTGGTTATTTTCAGGAATAAAAAAAATCCAAAAAGAAACATTCTTTTGATCACATGAAAAACAAGAAACCAATGTTATACCTCAAGAGTATGAAGTAAATTCAAGATCTCAAGAAAAGACATGTACCCACATATGAAAGATTCGTTCTGGCATCATATGGAATGATAATCTTGGGTTGAAAAGCATGGCTCAGATACCATTTGTTGGACTAGTATGAAAAATTAAAAACTCCTGGTTCGATAAAAATTACCAAACCGATCTCTTTATTTCGTCCCATAAAGAAAGGAAACCATCCCATACCCGAATGCATAGTGGAATAATGATTCTGGTTCTTTCACATCCCAAGATTACCGAACCATATAAGAATAGCCTCAAAAGTGTTAAGTAGATTTTCTAACCTGAATAGCCTCAAGTGTTGCTCCTCCTCTAGATAGTGGTTCTTCCTCCAATAAGCACACAGTGAAAGATGTTCTTGAACCTTTCTTGGTGCAACCAAGATTCTCCAATTCAAAACAACGACCTATTCAACAATTCAAAATGAGGGTTTCACCAAACCCTAAGTTCTCAACATTCTAGGTTGGAAACCAAGAGAACAAGAGAAGAGACAGAGAGAGAGAGAGAGAGAGAGAGGAGTGTTCGGGCAGAGGTTAGGGAGCCAAAAATCGCGCCAAGCAATTGGCCCCCTGCCTTATGTTTATATAAGGCCCCAAGTGGGGCTGCCTCTTTAGTACTTGTGAGAATTTGACTCTCTCTCTTTCTCTCTCCACCAAATTGACTTGAATCCCAACATCCAATTCCAGTGTGTTTCTAATTAGGGAAGAAGCAAAATCTAAAAAGAAAAGTAAATAATTGCACCAAATCAATTAAATTAAATAAATTAATTATTTAATTAGCAAATCCTGAAAGTACCATTACATAATAACACTTTTTTATGTACCAACCCTCCACTAATCAACATCGTCATTATTGAATCTAGAGCATATATTTAAGTACTGTCAAACCTCATTCCATAATACATGTCCATATCAGAGTGTCTGTGCATATGATCAGAATCCGTAAAAACGAATAAACAATTTTAATCAAAATATACATATAATCTATCATTTTATGTGAAAATAAGTTTTATATGCCATTTCTAAAACATCACAGGATCTTGATTCTCATCCGACCATCCACGGACAATTTCTCTCTTAATGTTCCCCAATCAGGTAGTGGAAACTTGTTGAGTGACTCTTTCGCTCACAAAACGTTCACATGTTCCCTGTACATCGACTTTGGTTGATAGAGCCTCAGTCATTGATGAACCAAAATACATGTTCAAATTTTACAGTGACAAAGTCCTCTCAGATACAGGGCCTCGGTGACATATGTCTATCCTAAACCTTACATCTAGCAATAACACATTAGAAAATCAACACAAATAGATTCTTTGTCAATATACATTCATATGTGTACTTGCATTTGTACCTTAGCATCAACATGTTTAGGTGTACCCAATACGACGATCATATGATAAGGGTATTCACCCCAAACCCATACATGTACTTAAGAACACATAATGCTCAAAAAGTTTATATTGCCTATGATAAAATTAAAACAAAACAAATAAACGATTGGATTTGATCAAAGTAAACTAGGTTTGATAAACACATAAATCCAACAGCCCCCCTCCCCCAACACTCTCCTATTGGCTCCTACATGCGCAAAAGCCACGCTCCCTCACAGAAAATACTTCCCCATATTTTGTATACTAAGTCTGAAACCTAGCTTGGACCTTTTGTTAACTAATTAAACGAGAGAGAGAGAGAGATCAACGAAATCAATTTTGAACACACAGTCTAAATCCCAAAAGACAAACGAAGGCAGTCCCTATTCCCACAGTACTATTAGAGACTACGTTCTTCCTAAAGTCCCCGGGACAGAACGAACGAGGAAAGAAAGAAAGAGACGAGGAAGGAAGAAGGTAGTCCCCACTCTGTGTCTCAAGACACTCACTCATGACTAAACACGGTGAAGTGAAGAGTGGACCACTGGACTTATTAGTGTGGGGAACTAGGAATTGCAGGCCAGACCTGAGGAGAGGTAACTAAAAAGCCTTAACCCTCGGGAAACTCTGTCTCCTTATCCGAACAAAGAAATGGAAAGTAGAAAAATGCATACCGGCAGTGACAAAGAAAAAGGTTATTATTACTCAGAAAAGCTGAAAAGGATTTGAATTGACTTTGAACCCAACCCCTCCATTCCCCTGAATGCGACTGTCGGCAGCTATACGTTATGACATGTGTTTTCATACCGACCCGCTGCTGTAAATGAGATCCTCGATCTCACCGTCGTTACTATGACTACTGCATGTCTACTCCAATTTGGATTCTCTATTATCGAGCTGTCCAGCATGGTCCTATTGCAAGAAACAGTAAGACGAGAAGTGCCTGTCTTACCCTTGTCCTAGTATTTTGCATGAGTTAGGGTAAGACGGGCATTTACCATCTTGCTGTGTCTTGGTAGTAAGATTCTATCGGGTAGTTAGGCCGAATCGTTTTGATCGATCAAAACCAATTGATTCAATTAGGATCGAATTTTTTTTTTCCAAAAAAATAAAAAAGGAAGAAGAACTAAAGCAGGTCGATCTATTCGAAGAAGAACGATGATGATGAAATGTTGAATAAAATATTAATTAAAGAAAACAAAAAAAAAAACAAAAAATAAATGGAGTAAAAAATGGGAGAGAGAAGAAGCGGGTATGTGCTTTGCTTTTTTACTATTTTAATGATAAAAATAGTAAAAAATAAAAGATGAATGATAGGTTGAATAGATTAGCAGGTTACTAGGGAAAAAGGAAGGGTAATCTGGATATTTAAAAAAATAGGGATAAAAGAAGATGTAAAAGTTAAAAAACAGGGAAGTATCATAAAAGAAGTTTAAGGTAGGATAGTTCTGTAATTCTGAGCCCCTTTAAATTTCTCATCATAATTCTTAGTTCGTGACGTTATATTTGGTGTTTGAAATTATCGACATCACCTTTGGTTTGTCTACAAATTATATAAATAATCTAAACTTCTTGTTGCATGTATTTTCATGTATGATTTGAATGATATATTTCCAACAAAAATTCTATCGTGTCGTGTGTCCCTCAACCATATACATTAACCTTGAAAATTGATCGTGTTCAGGACTTCATCAAGCCACGCCTGAACAGGTTCTGGATTTATATAGATTTAAAGATTTCCTTTTTCGGTCACATAAGAAAGAAAGTTTTCCTTTAGCCACTAGCTAGGGTTTGCTTCTCCTTTTATCTTCTAGGGTTTGGAGGATTACTGTTGATGATGTTTGGGTCTTCGAGATGCTGCCTGTTTTTTTATTCCTCTTTTTCTTCTGGCCTTTCGTTTTGAGATTTTCTTCCAAGATACAACAGCCTTATTAATTTAGTATAATAAAGAATCTCTCACGACAGAACCATGAAAAGGACATTAGAAAGAGAAAGATCTCAATATCCGCTCATGTAATGATTTGAATGAATGAAAGGTATGCATGGTTACACGTATGCCGCTTTCATGATAGTAGTGGTCCACTTTGTAGCACTGTGAGTATCACCACAACTCTATCATAATTTATAAAGTCTTACCCAAAAAATAAATCATAATTTATAATGATTCTTTCTTAATTTGCACCAAATAAGTGTATAAAACGACCCAAATTACTGCCTCAATATTCAACAACGCAACTCAACAACATGATCTACTACTAATATTTTTTTTATCAATAATAATGAAGAGAGAGGGTTTGTTACATAGACAGTGTGTAGTTTCATGCCTTGAAAATAAAAAGGGGCATTATGGTAAAATATTAAAAATAATACGGGCACATGAGATAGTTTATAGGGGTGTGTGCTACAGTGATCTAAGCAATGCAGTAGTGTTAGGTGGAGATGCCGACACGTGGCAGCTCGGACATCCAATGATCTAAGTTCAACATACTCAATGAATTATTATCCTCTCCAATTTCTAAAGCAAGGCTTAGCAGCAGTGCTAGGTGGAGATGCCGACACGTGGTAGCTCGAACATCCAATGATCTGAGCTCAACATAATCAATGAACTTAGACTGTTGGATGACCGAATTGCCACATGCTGGCATCTCCACTTAGCATTATCGCACTGTCGAGCTTTAGGAAATTGGAGAAGATAATTTTCCCATTTTGACTGCCCTATGTCCAACAACAATAACAACAACAACAACAATAGTAATAATAATAAGGTCAAATGTTCTTTATGCTGCAGCACAGACTGTGCCCTGAGACATGGGGTTGGATGAAATGATCACTCCGCCCCTGAATGGGTAGTCCTTGTGTCTTGGCACTGTAGCCTGCCCCGCTGGTCAGAGAATTTCCTCCCAAAAAAAAAAAATAATAATAATAATAATCTTTCTCATCATTCCTCACCCAGTGTGGTTATAATTTTTCATCCATGTTTCCATGTGATTGATTTGATGAGACCTTCTACCCAAAAAAAAATAAATAAAACAAAGATTTGATGAGACCCTGGTTTAATAATGTGAAGAACACATCTTCATCTTCTAGCACGAAAACGACAACTAACTATACGACAAAGCCACCGTCATCCAGAGAAAAGATTATGAAAAAATAATCTTGTCTTTCTAATTGTGGAGATTAGAAACAAGTGGAATATGGTTGTCTCATCCGTCTATGGAATTGTTTTAGTGGACTTTATTATTATGTATCCTAAATCCCAAGCGATGAAGAAACATAAATATTAGCAACAAAACTGCATGCGTTTGCATTAGTTTCTTATTAATTAGTAAACTTTTGTTTTGTTTCTCTCTGCAGATTCGATTCTCTCAGCTGATCTAGTTCCATTTTGAATGCTGCAATTATATCAACTCATATTCCATTTGTTTAGATTATGGCTATAATGTAAAGTTGTAGTCTTTTTGTTTTTTTTTTTTTATTTTTTTTTATTGGTTTTTTAATTGTAAAAGCCATAATTGGAGGCAATTTTCTATAAAGGGTTTGTTTCAATTTTTATAATTGTGAAGGGACTATATTAGTATGAAATAAAGATTATTAATAAGAGAAAAAATTCTCTATGGGAGCATGGCTCCTGTGTGTGTGGGGTTAATGAAAAAAACATGTGAAAGCATCGATATGGCAGGCATTTCCGTTTTTCAGAAGTGTTAAGCAATCGGGCACAAGAGTGGTCACACTATTCAGATCCTCTACTGCCGAGTTGCCCAGACATGGTGAGGCACGCAATGACCACCTTACCCCAACTCAGATAAGACGTTTGAGTAAAGATAAGGCAATCATTGCACGCCTCACCGTGTCTAGGCAGCACAATCTTGTCAGGCAGCTCGGCAGTAGAGGATCCAAATTGGATCACACTCCCCCTCCCCCATAGAAATCATTTCCCCTTTTTTATCAAACCCTTTTATTAAGTATTTGCATAAGTTATGTCATGGTTAAGTGACAAGCAAAACAAAAAAGCCTACTAAGCTCACATTACTATATGTTTTTAATCACCTACCTTAGATTACAAGACTTTTGCAAAAGAGCCTTCTAAGCTCACATTACATGTTTAATCGCCTACCTTAGTTTCTTCTCTTTTGAAATCAACTCTAGAAGTCCCACTAAGCAAAAAGCCTATACTAAGCTCAGATTACAAGGTCCCCCTCCCCCCACCCCGATCTCTCTTTTGAGAAGAGATAATTAGAAGGAATTAATATGAATAGAATACCCTACAAAAAACGAATGTAAAAGTTTCCAAGTGAGGAAAATGACATTGGAATATATATATATATATATAATATAATATAATAGATTTTGTGCTATAGTTTATTACTCAAATCATCTAATGCTTATTATACTAGATAAACAACTCCTTCAAAAGTTCTATTATTTATTTCTTCCCGAATTTGTTAGCTTATCTTTGGCTTTGCCAATTTTCTTTACCAATTGGATATATTGGATGAAAAAGATAAACTAGGACAGTTATACTTAATGAATTATTACTTGTATTAGAAGTTTCCTTTATTTTTTCTGATATCTTTTAGGAGATGCTAATGATATGTTGACATGTCACTAGATGTTGACCTCTTTCTAGGAGGTTCTATTATTTATGTGGTTTTCCATTTGAATTCAATATAGTGATTGGGTGACCAAAGAAAGTAATCAAGATGCTTTACCAAGAGAATTTAGATTTTAGAGTCAAAATGGCAAGATTGGAAATACTACTCAATTTAAATTAGATGGAAAATGGAAAAAAATCATAATTAGACAATTGAATGTTGTGCTTCCATCCTTGCTCTACTACTTCCCTGCTGCATCGCCTCTCTCACTCCAGTAGAGTCTTCTCTCTTTCTCTTCAAAGTCTCTAGTTTTTTTTTTTTTGTTTTTGTAATCTCTTCTCCGTCTTCCCTTCATTTGTTTTATTTGTTTAAATATAAATGGTAAATATGACATTTCACATTTTGGTTTGATTTAAGTTAACACCGATATTGTAGAGGGAGACGGGTGAGTATTTAAAAAAAATAGGGGATGAGTTAGAATCGTTAGATTTTCAGGAGGTGTCATGTAATTTTTCCTTTAAGTTATGATGTGGATTATGTTTGCATTAATGATGATGCGCATGTCTATGATTGATGGCTTATTAGGTATATGGTTGCAGTTTATGGTTCATGATTTTATTTATGGACTATGACATATGATAGGATTTAAGGATGTATATGACCTATGCTTATATGGTATATAGTTTGGGTTCGATTGATTTATTGAATTGAACCAACCCATTAGTTTAATGTTGGTTCAAGGTATTGGTTCATTTTAAGTGATATGGTTTTTTATGTAATTGGAAATGATAGTCAAGGATATAATGGAGTATGAGAGATGTTGGATGACACTCCTTGATATCCTACTGGCTAAGAGGATTAAAGGAAAGGAATCTTATAATGGCAGTATAGGAAAATTAGTGGATTCAATGAAGAATTACGAGTTTGCCATTAAGAGGCTTAGAAGCTAAGTTATGACTTTTAGAGTGTAGAGAGTCATTTCTTCTCCAACACTTGAAAGAGATGCTAGGTTTGTAGAAGAGTGAGAGCTTAAAGAAGCCAATCTTGCTGCAACTTGAAGATTTGAAGAGGTTTTGAAAGGATTCTTGGCCAAGGATAATATATGTAGAGACTCAAGGCCATGAAGTAGATTCATTTGAGTTGAAGATTCAGCACCATTTGAGGTAAGACTGTCATGGTTTAGCTTTGGTTTTGTTATGGTTTCATGGAATGATGTTTTAAGAGTGGATCGATGATGATTAATGGTTGTAAATGATAGGTATTACATTCCATTAGAGCATAATCCCAATTTAGAAAAAGATTAAGGGATTTTACATGGTAAGGAAGCTTGGAATCAATTTGGTTTTGCATCCAAGTATGGATTCATATTTCTAATGGTTGAATGTATTATTTATGATATTTTGATGCTATAACTACAAGGGTTTGGTGTATAGTCAAGGATTCAACATGCAATCAAGAATTCAAGAGCTCAAACCCTAGGTTTTGGGAAGAACTTGTAAAGAACAGGTAAATCCCTAATTTCTATGATGTTTTTACAATCTATTGATTGTATAGGTAAGGGATTTGTGATTGCTTAAGTGTGATTCCATGATTTATTACATGTAAGAATGATTGAAATTGAAACCCCCCATGATTGAATTCCATTCAAAGTTGTATTTTCATTTTTTGGCAGTTGGACCCCTGTGCATTCCAGATGCCATATATCACTCATTGTAGATCGAAATTGGGTGATTTTAATGGAATTTGAAACTAAACTCATAGACCTTTATTTATGTGAAATAGGATTTTTCCCAAATCTGCTTAGAAAGGGGTAAAAAAAACCCCTCGAAATATCAAAATTGTGAGCAAAGTGTTGCTAACTGGCTAGCCAGCACGCAATTTGGATAGGAATCGGCAAGTTCGGTTAGGAATCTGGTTAACACTGGAACTTGAATCGAGACAATCGACGAGCTATCCGATAAATCTGGCAAGCAATCCGGTTGGCAACCGGTGAGTCTGGTTAACCCTATTTTGACTGTTTGCCCATTTTAAGGGGCTAGCTGAACCTTATGGGACTTGAGGATTTTACTTATTTAAGAGCTTGAACCCATTTTGGGTGATGTTTTACTTTTAGAAAATGTTTGACTCAAGGAATTGATTGATCGATTATCAATGTGATTTGAATTGTACAAACTGAAAGGTGAGTATAGATACTCAATTACGATAGGATATGCTAGATATGAATTATGCATGTATGATGGATGAATCGAATAGATGATAGACTATTAGGGGGATCCTTAATGTGATGCTGTATAATATTGATAATGGCCTCATGTGGGTACCTCAGCCTGACCCCCCGAGGAAAAAAAGAAAGATGATTCATCCATTCCCGAGGTGGATGGTCTTTTGCGACCCTTTATTGTGATTCAGATTATGGTTCATTAATTAGATTCATGGTTGAAAATGAGGGATGGGGTCATGACTCATATACATTAAAGAAATAAGAGTTGCCACCTAGGGTTTGGACCAAGACCCAACAAGTGGTAGCCCAATCTCTCAGGATTGGAAAGGGCTATATGATTCCATATGTTCTAGTAAGAGATTTTGGGTAAGTGATCAGGTTACGAGGATGAAAAGGTATTAGCAGCCCACCTGGCCTGGTTAAACTGGTCTTTCTACTAGATGCTAGATTTCAACTCGACCTCTGGCTTACGTATATGTGTACCCTTTTCATACAATAGGTGTATGCCGATTAGGATAATTATGTACCGAGTACTATGACCCTTATCGATAGGGGTTTAGGTGTCAGTCAAGCCCACGGGTCCCGATCGTCTTTCGGGGTAGAACCTACCGTGAAGTTTGGGCGTCGAGCGTCTTTCGAGCCAAACGTTAGTATTAGGGTTTGTCAGTGGAGTTTGTGGACATACTCATGAGGACTCCGGTACTACGGGCGTCCAGCGTAACTCGGGTTTGTCATCGTCGGGATACCATCCACTTTATGGTTCCGACATCAAGAATGCTACCTAGAGTGTTGCAATAGTATTTTGCTTAACTTAGTTGTATTGTTAGATGGGATTAATAAAATAAACCTCATGCATTCATGTGTACTATCATTCATATTAATATTGTGCATGCTTGTGTGGCTTAACTGCTCATTGGGTCCAGTGGAGCTCACTCTTCGGGAAAACCTTCTTTTAGATGTTAATGCAGGTGCACTAGAATCGAGTGACTCAGAGTGTGTAACTCCAGATGGTGGTAGCAATGATTGGTGGACTTTAGAAACGGAGGATCATGGATCGGAGTATTGTTGTGATGTGTGTTCCTATGGGGAGCAGTGATACTTGGCCGGGTAGCCATACTTTTGATATACTGTGGTATTCTTTTGATTCCTTTCATGAAAGATGTATTGTATAAACAATATATAATACATACTTCTTGATAAGAAAGGAATGTAATTTCTTGGATAATGTGAAACAATTATTGTATACATTACAATATAGCTTCCACAAACTCTGATAATGTTAATATTATGTTACTTCTCTTTTGATCTATTGATTTGTCGTTAAAATGATTTAGCCTTTAGATACTGCATCAGTGATCCTGGTGGAAAAGTGGAGTATAGGTGTAAGCTCTAGTCACGCATTCCTATGGTACAGGGATGGGAGCGTGACATCATACCAACCAAGATTTGGGCGTCTAGAACCCTAGGCCTTTAACCAATAATATTAACCCCCCCCTCTACCCAACATTTCCTCCTTAATCTTTATGGGTGTCTGTCATGAAATAAATCCAACTGCAATTGGATCTTCAACATTATAGCTATATTTGTTTACTTCATATGGAAGCACAGAAACCAAATGGTAATGTTAGGAGCTTCCCCAAATCCGCAATCCATTATGGATAATCTCAACAGACGGATCTCTGATTTGAATCTGTCCTACAGATCAAATGATAAGGAGCCAATCAAACTTGACAATGGAAATGTATTTAATCCTCATCCCAATGTTATGATACCATCTCTGGCATACCCAATTCTCATTTGTGCAGGACATTATAATAGAAATCTAAACAAAACAGGATGGTCTTTTGGAGTTGTGAAAAGCTCTATTTTTGCTTTGGTTGAACTGGACAACATCAACTCAACTAGCACCAGAGAAGTAGAAGCCAGAGGGCTTTTTAATGGACTAACCTTTGCAATTTCACATAGATGTCACAAAGTACAGATATGGAATGTTTCGGACGAGCTTCAACAGATCATCAATGATCCTGTTACGTCAAGAAATCGTCGAGCGATCCCGCGAGTGCCGTCACCTGTAAGTGGACCAAGGGGTCAACAGAAAGAATCGGTGTGGTCCCGACCTAGGGCTCTCCGATGCCAAAGTTAGATCTCCTGAGCAAACAGATGAATAGTGATTATTCAATATGAGTTTAGCTGTCCCCTAATGGGGTTGTGTACCTTGCCTTTTATAATAGTGTATGGCGGTGTGGAGAGTCCCAGTTTGATGGCGAGTGTGCCGTTGAGTGGATAGAGGCCCTGGGTAACAGGGCTCTATCCTGATTGGCCATCTCCCCGCGGGAGGGAGTATCCTGGTGGTATCAAGATCCTTGGCGAATAAATATCCGCGTGTGGTGATAACGTCATTGGTGCTTAAATCCGTCTGGATGACGTGACTTCTAAGCGGTGGCCTAGAGTCCTGGTGGTGACATGAGTCTGTAGTGACACGATTGGGTCATAGATGAGTGGCCCCGGTGTCCGTATACATCACGTCCACGTCCACGATGCCGCGCCTGGGTGCAAGCCACGCCTGGGTGTAGGCCGCGCCTGGGTGAGGCCACGTCTGGATGCAGGCCGCGCCTGGGTGCAGGCTGCACCTGGGTGAGGCCGTACCTGGGTGAGGCCGCGCCTGGTGTAGGCCGTACCTGGGTACTGGCCGCGCCCGGGTGGGACCCCCGGTTGGTTCTCCTTGGTTCTGGAGCGCCTGTGACAAGTGGCGGCCGCTGATTGGTCCAGTAAATCTTGGATGTATCATTTGCCCCCCACTCTCTTTAGATAGGATGTCCAAGAGAGTAGATGCCTTTACATAGTGAGGGGTCCGCTACGAATAAATTGTCTTTGCGGGGCTTGCCTATAAATCTATTAGTGAGGTAGGAGAGGTTTGGGGTTCAAACCTTTCCTCCTACACTTTTTCTTCCTTTATTTTTTGTAGATATATGTTCCTCTCCTTCACTTTCTCTTTCTTACTTTTTGTCTCCCATTTTGCTCTTCTTTAATTTCTCCTTTGCATTCCACTTTTTATCTTTTGTCCTCTTTTTGGTGCCCACCATGTGCTTGTCTTTGGGTCACCTAGACTAGTATCCATTTTGCTTGATTTTGGGTCCTTGTGTTTTCTTGGTGCTCACTTGGTGCCTTGTTTACTTGGAGGGCTTGAGTGGTGCTTAGGTTGACTGTCTTGCCTCTAGTGGTCTTTGTTACTTGATCGTGCCAGTGGTGTGGCATCGTCGTCGTGTGCCTGCCTCCCCGTGCGATCGCCTTCCCCCTGAGGTAAGTTCGACCCCTTCTCTTTCTTTTTCTTTTTTTTCTTTTTATGCAGGGCTGCGCCTAGGTTGGCCGCGCCTGTGGGGCGTGAGGCCGTGCCTGGGTCACCGCGCTTGTGGGGCTTGAGGCTGCGCTTAGGTGGTCGCGCCTGAGGGCGTGTAGCCGCTGGGTCACCGCGCCTACGCGAGGCCGCTCCTGGGTGGCCGCCGCCTGCGGGTGTGAGGCCGCGCCTATGGTGGCCGCGGCGGGGGTGTGATGGACCCTCATGCTTCTCCACTTTTCTTCTTCTTGTCTGTGATGGATCTGCTGTTTATACTTTGCAGGTGGTCTTCATTTCTTTTTTCTTGCTAGCTTCTTGTTTGGGAGATTGTTGCTCTGAGCAAGTAGCTAGTCTGCTTCATTATTTGTCCATGTCATCACCTAATGACTCTGATCCGACTGCGGCCGTGGTTGGATATCTTGAGGAGTCTTCTTTGGGGTCTTCTTCCCCCGCGGATACTTCTTCTTCTTTGTCTTCCCCTGTTGCTAATAAAGGGGAGGAGGAGGTTTCTGGAGATTCCACCCCTAGTAGGGGTCGTAGGGCCTCCAGAGCTTCTATTTCTGTTGGTGACCCTAGGAGTAAGTTGGCTCCCATTCCTAGCATCTTGACTTCCTCGGACTTGGCGGTTCGTGTTCTGGAGAAGACCCCTGATTATGACTTCTCAAGGTTCCCTGAGGTCACTACGCTGCTACCTGAGACTGTTGTAGTGGCTCGTGTCTCTCCTGAGGATGATGTTGTGGTGACAGAGGAGGGTGCGGTCTTACCAGAGGAGAGTGTTGGTCGTCTGGTTGAGGCTGATATGATGTCTCCTTCTGGATTAGAGGCTACTCCTCCACTAGATGCCCCCTGATTTTATAGATGTTCTTTTTGGATGTTGACTCTTTGGATGATAACTTTATGATTGTGATGCTTGCTTTTTATCTTTTGTATGTACTTGACTCTTTCTTTAGATGTTGATATGATTTGATCCTTGTCGCTTTGATACTGACCTATGCAATCTCATGTAGTTGGCGGTCCATAGGGATGCCTTGTCTCGATGGTTCCCGGACCTTAGTGGCATGACACCTCAGTGGTGGCATAACGCCTTAGGCATAGAGCCTCGGTGGTGACATAACGCCTTGAGTATAAAGCCTCGGTGGTGGCATAACGCCTTAGGCATAAAGCCTCAATGGTGGCATAATGCCTTAGGCATGAAGCCTCAATGGTGGCATAACACCTTGGGCACAGAGCCTCAGTGGTGACATAAAGCTTTAGGCATGAAGCCTCAGAGGTGGCATAAAGCCTTAGGCATGAAGCCTCAGTGGTGGCATAATGCCTTAGGCATAGAGCCTCAGTGGTGGCATAAAGCCTTAGGCATGGAGCCTCAGTGGTGGCATAAAGCCTTAGGCATGAAGCCTCAGTGGTGGCATAAAGCCTTAGGCATGAAGCCTCAGAGGTGGCATAAAGCCTTAGGCATGAAGCCTCAGTGGTGGCATAAAGCCTTAGGCATAGAGCCTCAGTGGTGGCATAAAGCCTTAGGCATGAAGCCTCAGAGGTGGCATAATTAGGCATAGAGCCTCAGTGGTGGCATAAAGCCTTAGGCATGAAGCCTCAGAGGTGGCATAATGCCTTAGGCATAGAGCCTCAGTGGTGGCATAAAGCCTTAGGTATGAAGCCTCAGAGGTGGCATGAAGCCTAAGTGGTGGCATAAAGCCTTAGGTATGAAGCCTGAGGGATGGCATAATACCTTAGGCATAGAGCCTCAGTGGTGGCATAAAGCCTTAGGCATGAAGCCTCAGAGGTGGCATAGAGCCTTAGGCATGAAGCCTCGGGGGTGGCATAACGCTTTAGGCATGGAGCCTCAGTGGTGGCATAAAGCCTTAGGCATGAAGCCTCGGGGGTGGCATAACGCCTTAGGCATAAAGCCTCAGAGGTGGCATAAAGCCTCGAATGTCTTATCTCGGTGGTCCGTGGACCTTGGTGGCATAACGCCTTAGGCATAAAACCTCGGTTGAGTAGTAGAAGAAGCCGAGTATTCCCAAAAAAATTTCAATTTATCCTTGAAACTGTAATGCCATCTACTGCTACTATTGGTGGTGCCAAACTCCGCTGTTGTTACTTCTACTGATAGTATTTCTTCAGGTGTAGTGAGGTCCAGGTGCGATCTACCTTCTTGTCCCCCGGAGTTTTCAAGTGGTATGTCCCTGGACGTATCTGCTTGGAAACTATATAGGGTCCTTCCCAATTTGCTGATAGCTTCCCTTTGGCTCCTTCCAATCTTTTCGTTATTCCATCCAATAGGGTTCAGTTTGTCACCTCCACCTGACCATTGGCCTGTGGGTATGCTATCGAAACAGGCCGATAGTTAATATTATAGCTCTGACAGAAAGCACTGAACTTGAGGTTGTTGAATTACTTTCCATTGTCTAGGACTATGATCTTTGGTACCCCGAACTTGTAGATGATGTCGTCACGGACAAACTTCTCCATCTCATTCTCTGTAATCTTGGCTAGTGGTTTGGCTTCCACCCCCTTAGTGAAGTAGTCTATGGCGACCACCAAGTACTTGCAGTTGCCTGATGCTGCTGTGAAGTCCCCCAGGATGTCCACTCCCCACATGGCAAAGGTAGATGGGGTACTGGGGTGAACAACTGACATTGCTTGTACTTCTTGGCATATTATATGGCCTCATCTTGCATTCGTGGCCAGTACAGTCCCTGGAGGAGGATTTTGTAGGCTAGGGCTGGTCCCCCCATGTGGCTTCCACCTATCTCCTCATGGACTTTTGCTAGGGCGTACTTTGCCCCCTTATGTCCTAGGCACCGGAGTAGTGGTGTTGTTGCCCTCCTTCTTGTATAGTACTCCGTCAAAGACGGTGTATTGTGCAGCTCTCATCCTGATCTTCCTTACCTCGGCCTTGTCTTCTGGTAAGACGTCGTTTAGGAGGTAGTTGAGTATGGGGTCCATCCAGCTAGGCCCCTCCTCAATCTCATTAACTTGCTTCTCCCGGTATGTTAGTTCATGTAATATTTCCACGTACACTGCATTGGCCAGGTCTCTGAGTTCATCATTGGCTAGCTTGGACAATGCATCAGCAGTTGTATTCTCGATCCTTGGAACTCGAACCATCTCAAACTTCTCGAACTCCTCGAACCTCAAACTTTGACCTCGAACCTCGAACCTCGGCCATGGTTTGTTGCCTACGGTCCTTGGCTGTAGCATTTTTTTTTTTTTTGAATTGGTCTTCGGCTACAGACACGTCTTTGCTCGAACCTCGAACCTCATCCTCGAACCTTTACGAACTTCGACCTCGGGCCTTAGAACTCGAACTTCGTCCTCGGGCCTCAACCTTGAACCTCGAACCTCGTCCTTGGATCTTGACCTCGAACCTCGTCCATGCCCATGCCCTGTTGATCGTGGTCCTTGGCCATGGCCAAAGACCACCTTTTTATTTTTCTTTCTTCTGTCTCTTGATAGGTGACGTCCATTGATGACGACCATGGCCCTTTGGTCGTGGCCTCTTGGTCGTGGTCTTTTGGCCATGGCCACTTGGCCTCTTTCTTCTTTTTTATTTTTTTTTTGAATTGGTCTTCGGCTACAGACACATCTTCGCTCGAACCTCGAACCTTTGCGAACTCTGACCTCGGACCTCAGAACCCGAACCTCATCCTCGGGCCTCAACCTCGAACCTCGAACCTCGTCCTTGGATCTCGACCTCGAACCTTGTCCATGCCCATGGCCTGTTGATCGTGGTCCTTGGCCATGGCCAAAGACCCCCTTTTTATTTTTCTTTCTTCTCTCTCTTGATAGGTGACGTCCATTGATGACGACCATGGCCCTTTGGCCGTGGCCTCTTGGTAGTGGTCTTTTGGCCATGGCCTCTTGGCCGTGGCCACTTGGCCAAGTAGAGTTGCAACTCTTCGTTAGGTTTTGGTCGCCCAAGCAGTGGTGGGCTCTCTAGGTACTCCTTCAATTCTTCGAACACCTTCTGGCACTCTTCTGTCCATGTGAAATCTTTAGGATTTCGGAGGTTCTTCAATGTTTTGAAGAATGGTTAAAGTATCACCTGATCATGACATGAACCTTGAAAGGGCGGCGACCCTTCCATTCAACCTCTGTACTTCCCTGACCATCCGAGGAGGTGCCATCTCTTGGATGGCCTTGATCTTGGATGGGTTGGCTTCTATTCCACGTACTGAGACCATGAACCCCAGGAATTTTCCTGATGTTACACCGAAGGCGCACTTTGCAGGGTTTAGCTTCATCTGGTTCCTCCTCAGTACTGTGAATGCTTCCTCTAACTCGGTCAGGTGTTGGTTGGCGTGGATGCTTTTCACAAGCATGTCATCCACATATACCTCCATGTTGCGTCTAATCTGCTCCTCGAACATCTTGTTGACCATCCTCTGATAGGTGGCTCCTACATTCTTCAACCCGAACGGCATGACGTTGTAGTAGTAGTTCTCTTTGTCCGTTCGGAATGCGGTGTAGGACTCATCACCCTCATGCATGAGGATCTGGTTGTACCCGGAGTAGGCATCCATGAAACTCAACATCTTATGGCCGACGGTGGCGTCGATCAGTAGGTCGATCCTGGGCAGTGGGTACTCATCTTTTGAGCATGCCTTGTTCAGGTCAGTGTAGTCGACACACATCCTCCACTTCCCACTTGACTTTGGTACCATGATCACATTTGCGAGCCAGGTTGGGAACTTCTCCTTTCTGATGAACCCTGATTGGCTTAACTTCTCGACCTCTTCCTTGATTGTTGCTTGTCGATCGAGGGCAAAGTTACACCGCTTCTGTTGAATGGGCTTCCTGGTTGGGTCAACATATAGTCGGTGCTCTGCTATGGAACGTGGTATTCCCGGCATGTCAGAGGTCGACCATGCAAAGACATCCATGTTCGCTTGGAGGAGGTGGCCATGGGATGAGGTCTTCCACTGGTCTTCCCCTTCTCTCTGTCAGTTCATCTCTCTGGTCATTGACCATGTTCTCTAAGCAGAGTACCATTCCACGGGTGTTACCATTGTTCTTTTTCATGAAAGTGGCGTAGCACTCCCTTGCTTTCTTCTAATCTCCTCGGACTTTGCCTACCCCATTCTCGGTGGGGAACTTCATCTTCAGGTGAAGTGGCGATATGACTCCTCTAAGGGCTGTCAGAGATGGTCACCCTAGGAAGCCGTTGAAGGACACCACGGACTTGACTACCATGATAGTCACTTGTCGAGGGTGTACCCCGAAGGTGACGGGTAGTTCTATGGTACCTCTGATAGAGGCGGTGGCACCTGAGAATCTATGGAGGTAAGTGGGCTCTGGTTTGAGCTGATCGTCCCCGAACCCAAACTATCGATAGGCATCCAAGGAGAGTACGTCAACAGACGCCTCGGTGTCTATTAGTACTCTGTGTACAGGTCGGTTGGCTACCTCCACCTGTACTACCAGGGCATCTTCATGTGGGAAGTTTAGTCCTTCCAGGTCTTTATCCGAGAAGGAGATCACCGCCTTGGTCTTGGCTATCTTGCTTGGCTTCTCTACCACTCCCACGAACCTGGCATGGGCTTTAGCTTTTCTAGTGGACTCTTGCCCCGGTCCTCCAAGTATGGTGAGGATGGGAGGTCCCTTGGTGCCACTAGCTTCTATTGCATCTCTCCGCTCTTCTAGGTGGTCTCTCTCTCGATCTGTTCTTCTTTCTTCTCATCTCGGTTCCACTCTATCTCTGTCGCGACCTCTGTCTCCTTGGCCTGAGCGGTTGTCACGTCTCCCCTTCACATACTTGTTCAAGCTTCCTGCTCTTACAAGTTATTCTATCTCTCTCTTCAATTGATAGCACTCCTCTGTGTCGTGCCCATTCTCTTTGTGGAAGAGACAATACTTGTTAGGGTTTCGCTTCTCTGGTCCTGCTAGCATGGGTCGTGGCCAATGGAGTAGGTCACGGTCTTGGATCTGCATAAGTATCTGGGACCTGGTGGTGTTTAGTGGTGTGAACTCAGGGGTGCTTGCCCTCTCACTTCTCTCTGGGCGACGGTCTGTCCTCCTAGATGGGCGGTCGGCCTTCTCTTGTCGACGCTCTGTCCTCGACCTCTTACCCTCTTTGCGGTCATCAGGTGCTGACCTCTTGTTGTCCTGTGGCTTGGCCTCGATTATTTTCGTTCTAGCTTGTAGTACCTCGGCCATATTTGTAAACTCGTTGCACCGCTCTAGGAGCTCTTTCATAGTCCTGGTCTCATGACGTGTCAAGTCCTTGATCAGGTCCAGGTCCCTGATACCTCCTGCTAGGGCTGCATGCTGTGTCTGGTCATCCAAGTCTCGAACCTCCAGGGACTCCTTGGTGAACCTACTAACGTACTCCCTGAGAGATTCCCCAGGGTTCTGTACCACGTTCAGTAGATTGACGGTGGTCTTCTTCTACTTGACACTGCTTTGGAAGCGGGTGACAAACTGTTCGCATAGCTCTGCGAACAAGCATATAGATCTCGGTCGTAGCCTGGAGAACCATGATGTGGCTGCTCCCTTGAGGGATGCGAGGAATGCCCGGCAGGAGACCACGTTCGACCCACCATACAGCGTCATCATGCCATTAAAGTAGTTGATGTGGTCATTACGGTCAATGGTACCGCTGTAAAGTTCAAAGGTGGGTAGTCAAAACCTGAAAGGTAGCGTGGCTGACATGATCTCTGTCGAGAATGGGCGTTGTCCAGGTATGGAATGTGTCTCGCCTTTGGTCTGCTTCTTCAGCCCTTCTAGCTTCTCATCCAGGTCACGGAGTCTTCGATCGAGCTCCTCGTCCCGTGTCTGTCCCTCATGCCTGGCCAGACGTTCGCTGCGACCCTGTTCACGCTCTCTCCTGGATGTCCCCTCCCTCCTTGAGTGTTGGCGGGATGGTGAACGATCACGCCGTGATGAACCCTATCGTGAAGGTGAGGGGCTTTCCTCTTTGTAGGTCCGGCTTCGTCGTGGTGTGTGACCTTCTTCACGTCGTCCGTCGAACACAAACCTCTGGACCGATCTCTGCGGGCTAGGCACCCTCGCCTTGGGTGTTGCCGTCCTCCCACGTTATGACCGTGGTGAGAGGTCTCTTGTTCTCCTGGGACCCTGGGAAGGCTCCCCCCATTGCTGAGTGGGGGTTGCCCGTTGCGCAAGTCTCTCTGATCCCACGCCCCTGGGAGATGATCTCCTAGGGTTCGGCTCTTGTCGAGGTACGGACTCCACCCTTGCTGATGGCGACGTCCTTCAACGGTGAGACATCGCACGCTATGTCAGGTATTCTAGAAAGAGTCGTTGTTCATCGAGGATCTGTCGTTGCAGGTTGTTGATCTGACCCACAGTGGCTGGAGCGTTGGGGTCAGGTATCAGCTCCACCACCATATTGTCTGCCTCGTCATTGTTGGGCTCGTCGACCACAAACTAGTCATTAAGGGGGATCTCTTCCTCCAGAGGGACATGGTCCTAGTCATTAGCTCTGCGGCGAGAGCACTCTGGGGGTGGTGATCCATTCCTTACTCCGTTGTTGGTGGTGGTAGTCTTCCTTCGTGCCATTGAATGAATATGGAAGCGAGCTAGTAGCTGTAATGGCTAGCGTCGTTCCCACAGGTGGCGCGCCAATCTGTTGCGTCAAGAAATCATCGAGCGGTCCTGCGAGTGTCATCACCTGCAAGTGGACCAAGGGGTCAACAGAGAGAACCGGTGTGGTCCCGGCCTAGGGCTCTCCGATGCCAAATTAGATCTCCTGAGCAAATAGATGAATAGTGATTATTCAATATGAGTTTAGTTGTCCCTTACTGGGGTTGTGTACCTTGCCTTTTATAGTAGTGTATGGCGGTGTGGAGAGTCCCAGTTTGATGGCGAGTGTGCCGTTGAGTGGATAGAGGCCCTGGGTAACAGGGCTCTATCCTGATTGGCCATCTCCCCACGGGAGGGAGTGTCTTGGTGGTATCAAGATCCTTGACGGATAGATACCCGCGTGTGGTGATAACGTTATTGGTGCTTGAATCCGTCTGGGTGACGTGACTTCTAAGCGGTGGCCTAGAGTCCTGGTGGTGACATGAGTCTGTAGTGACACGATTGGGTCATAGACGAGTGGCCCCGGTGTCCGTGTACATCACGTCCGCGTCCACGATGCCGCACCTGGGTGCAGGCCCGCCTGGGTGAGAGGCCGCGCCTGGGTGTAGGCCGCGCCTGGGTGAGGCCACGCCTGGATGCAGGCCGCGCTTGGGTGCAGGCCGCGCCTGGGTGAGGCCGTGCCTGGGTGCTGGCCGCGCCCAGGTGTGACCCTCGGTTGGTTCTCCTTGGTTCTGGAGCGGGTCGTCCTATGACACGTGGCGGCCACTGATTGGTTCGATGAATCTTGGATGTGTCAGATCCTATGACTACTCACGGCTTTTGGAATTCTCTTTACTTTTTTTATCAGCTCAGAACTTTTACTCATACAATTTCTTTTTGTAATATTGGGGGCGATGGGATTTTGGCTCTTTTTAACCAGCTTGTTGTCAAAGCAAGTTCACTACAAACAGGGTAAATTACTGTTGGGACTCTCTCAGACATTCTATCGCTTCTTTTATATATATATATATATATGTGCAATTTTCTGCCTGGGAGTGTGGCCTACACCAGCACTCCCATGTGTCTATCTCTCCTCCTCAAAACAAGAGGACAGAAGTATCTTTTCATCTACGGAAGAGAGAGATAGACTCATGAGAGTGCTAATGTAGGCCACATTCCCAGGCAAAGATCTTTTACCCCATATATATATATATATATTCTATATAATAAAAAAATTAGTAAAACCAAGATTCGTAATCCAGGTATCAGAATTGGGATCGATCAAGATCGATACCAATTCAATACCGATCTAGATCTATCAAGATTGGCTTGGATCAGTAAAAAAATTACTAAAATCCAAGTTTTATTGGATTGAGCTTGGATTGGTAAAAAAATATAATAAAATACTAAAAATTGGTAGGGATCTGTCAAAAACTCAAAAAATCGGTCAAAATACTCAAAAAAACAATTCCCCAATTCCCGCTGGTTCCTTTTTTTTTTTTTACCGGAAAGCTATATTCAAATTTTTTTTTTCCTTTTGTTTATTTTTTTATTTTGATGTTGAAATTTTTTCGTTTAAGTAGTGTGCAACGTGCATGCAAATAACACCGCAAGTGATGACAACTTGAGTCCAAAAGCTACAAGAGGTTTCCTTTGTCTCCATCTCTTAGAATATCAATGTTGCCTTTAATAATAAATAAAGTTTCTAAAAATTGAACCAAAAAGTAAGAGAAGATTGAGAGAAGCCTTATGTTTTGTTTTTGTTTTTTTGGTAGAAAAAGAGAACCCCTATGCACCTCCGTATTTTCAGTACTGTAATGGCCCTCCCCAGAATTATATATATATATATAAAAAAGAGAAGAGGACACTACGTCCACCTGAGGTGTCCAAAAGGGACCCACTCTGGGCATCTTTAAAAAGGTATTTTGATGTTTCATGCCGGGCACTCTAATATAGACACGTGGACTCATGGATAGAAACAGTATTTTAAAGCCGTTGGATAATCATAAGTCTACATCGTGGGGTAATACTTTTTTTGAAGAAGTTGACAGTCTAGGGGTCTAGGGCACGTAGCCCTAGTTGTAGGGCAAAAGCATATCCTGTCATCCACAGCCGATGTACGGAATAAATAAATATAAAGTTTTATATAATAAAGACAAATTATATTTTGATTTTTTGCGGAGTGGGGTCTATCTTTGAGAGAGAGAGAGAGAGAAAGGTGAGAGGAGAGGTCCGTAGATTTTTGCGGCGTTGGAGCTTAAAAGGACGAACGACACACGCACGTGACAATTGAAGAAGAGGCTCCTTCTGGCCCTGTTGTGCTTCTCTTTTCCCTATATTTAGGAAGTTATTTTTACCAAAAAATAAAAAAAACTTTTGCTCTCACTTTATTTACTCTTCAGAGTCCATTCATTTTATTTATCTTTTCTGTTTTTATTTTTTTTTATTTTTTATTTTTTATTTTTTATGTTTTATGATAACATTTATCTCAATTGGATTTCTCTATTTTCGTTTGTCTCACTTGTGTATGAGAATACACGATAGTACCAGGTAAGCGAAAATAGAGAAATCAGATACCATTTACCCTTCCCCATGAAAGCTACTATTGCTCTTACTTTATTTACTCTCCACAGTCCACTCATTTTACTTACCCTTACACACTCGCCATGGATATGGTATCACTAAATCTTAGAGCCCCTAAAGATGTGGTACTAAAAAAATAAGGGGAAGGGGGTTCGCTAGTCGACGGACCATTAAGTTTCAAGGGTAAAATAGTAAAAAAAACAAAAGAGAGGGTAGTTTCAATGATTCATCTAATAGGGGTAGATTTTTATTCCATTTGAGTGGTTTGGTGCTCTCTAAGACTATGTGGTGGTTGGTGAATTAGTAAATTTTGTTCCAAACAATATATTTGACCAAAAAATTAATTATTTTTTTCTGTCTATATATATATAAAGAATCCTACACCACCTATTATCAATTTTTTTTTTGTTTGGCGCGACACCACCTATTATCATGGAACCGTGAAGTGAGTACACTGCCACTAGGGATACAAGAAAAGAGAGACAGAGGGAGAGGTGCCTCAAAGCACTCGGTGACATACGACATTCGAATCCTTTCACTCTACTGACAGACAGGGTACCAATCAACTCCAATGGCAATAATTCTCTTTAAAATTATTTTTGTAATCAATTACGAAGCTATTGTTTCCTTGTCCAAATGGGTTTTAATTGTATTTGTCAGTTAAACCACTAATCAGTAATTCGGTACGTGCAATAAAAATAAGAAGAAAAAAAATCTTAACCCACCTCAATAAAAGATTCACCTACAAATCTAAGGTTATCATTAGTCCTATAAATTAAGGGCCAGTCCAAAATACCTTTCATTATTCCCTCGCTCCTGTCCAAGCACAATAATGTCCATCAGTGAAATTCTTCCCTTCACAGTAGGTGAAGTTGATGGAGTAGCCAGGCTTCAATAACAGTTTTGACTCTTTATTTTAACGTTTTGTGTTTTTTTTGTTTTATTGTTCCTTTTGATGTCATGGTTGGCAACCATTCCATTGTGGGGATTAGGGTCACCTAGTGTAAGACTTCACATTGTTAGCTTAGTAGATCGAGGTCGGTTGCAGAGGTATGCTACGTAATTTGTTTGGTACATCAAAGACCCGACAATGAAGGGGTGGAGTGGGGTGAGGAGGCTATAAAGGTAAACAAGAGAAACCATTTGTTTTTTTGGTAGAACAAGAGAAGCAATTATAGAGTTCAAAAAGTCATGAGCAGTAAATTTATCAGAAAAATCCTGTGAGCTCTTAGCTTTGTTCTGTCATGTACTGAGACCTAATAATTGCGACCTTTATCATTTGTATTGGATTGTCTTACGGGTCCAGTTAAGAACTTAAGAATAATGGATCAAGAACTCGATCGGTTGAAATCTGTCGAAACTATTGAGATATTTTAATTTTATAAATTTTCAAGGCGAGTCGGAGGTGGATTTTTGAAATTGCAAGGTTTCGATGTATCGATGGTTTTGATCAGTTTCAACAATTTCGATTATGTTTCGATCAAAACATGGTTCGTTGAATCATCTTGAACCAGGCCTATATAATACCTTATTTCAACCAAGAAAGATATATCTTGACTTAGTTTCGATAGAAACCCTTCTAAAACCAAGATTTCCCCTTGTATGGGAGAAAATATCAAGTTTCAACTTAATTTCAATTGATTTCTATCAAAACTCGATTTTAACCTGATCGAAACCTGGTTGAATCCCAAGTTCCTGATCCTTCCTTAAGATATCAATACAACTTTATCAATTAACATAGATGGGACTAGTAGCCATGGTTCCAAGTATCGATATCATATCGGGTGATATGTATCAATTTTGTTAGTCACTGATATTGATATCATGCCAATACTATATCAATAGCACGGTACGAAAAAGAAGTAAAATAATCAAAAAAACTTATTTTTTAAGGAATTTCAAAGATAGTTTTGTCCGATACAATCAATCCCGATCGATACAGTATTGATATCGTATCAATTTTATATGTTACCGGACTAAAACCATGCTAGTAGCAGATCCACAGAAATATGGGCATGGGGAGTAACGCAAAAGTGATGAACAGAGGACCACATTTGAACAGGTGATCCTAAATCATTCAAATCCATGGTCATCTGGTATCTGCCATTTCGTCATGGAAATTGCCAGTGTAAGATAAGATGGGCAGTTCAAATCACAGACACTTTTGACTTCATTCTTTACCTTTAGCTTCCGATCTATTGTCGGATAAGAGTATTATAATAATAACAGACAAAGCTCAGAAGTAGCCATGTGAGTTACTGATAATAGACAAGCTGAGCTGATACTTTTATCAGAGACCACACGAAAACCATATAACAAAGTTACAACTTGGCTTGGACGATAAGCTGCCACTCTCTCTGGTGCTGCATTCGAGTCAAGACAACCCACTAGCTTCCATAGTTTCATTCACTTGTAAATTACGGGTCACTCCATGATTTTCAATCGAAGCTCAAATTCAAATCACCTCCTAATTTTTTAAAGGGAAGTAGTTTTCTATACGGGAGTGTGGCCTACACCAGCACTCCCATGTATCTATCTCTCTCTTCCTTAAAACAAGGAAACAGAGATATCTTTTCACATGGAGAGAAGAGAGATAGACTCATGAGAGTGCTGAAGTAGGCCACATTCCTTGACAGAGAATTTTTTTCCTTTTTTTAAAATACTCATCCGTCCCCCTATACAGTAACGGTGTTAGTCTGCTATTAGTTATTGGTATGAAAAGATTATTTTATCCTTGTATTAAAACATCAAAATTAGATTTACAATACTATCTTTGAAAATCTATGTTTGAATATCAAGGGTAGTTTAGAAATTTAAATTTATTTAACTGACCGACATGATCACTTAACAACATAAAACTAATGGTAATGACTAATTTTTCATATTGAGGTCTAATACAAGGGATGATTTGAGTATTTTAAAAATCAAGGGGTGATTTGAGTTTTGTTTGAAAATCAGGGAGTGACGTATAATTTATCTTTTTTTTTTATTTTATAATTTTTACATCAATATCCTTCCAAAAGAGACAGGGTAAGATCTTGCGTCTGAAAGCTGGTCATGGCTCCACAAATTTTATGGTAGATAAGTAAAGACAAGGGCACAGGGTGGAGTGGTGAACACTGAACAGTTTGCTCCCTCTCTATTTCGTGGTTGGGGATGTCTAAAAGATCAAAACTATCTAGTAGCTATGGTTACCAAGGAAGCAATCTTGAAAAAGTATCAAGATTAATGAAAGCTGGTTAGTTCAAGTGTCTTCATCTTTAGATAACAATATTACTAAATTTGGAGCTAAGCTATGTTTGGATACCAAGACAAGAAAAGAAAAAAAATATAATGAGTCTTGGAATCCAAACATAGCCTAGAAAAAGTTAATAATAGGTTGTAGGTGTGAATAAAAACTCCAACATATCTATTTGTTAATGGGCTCAGAGGAACTAAGACAAAGTTAATAATGGTTGTACTAATTGTTATTAGTGAAGTCTGGTCTCAGTCCAGAAAGTGTTGTGGTGATTTTTTGGTGGGCCATTTTACCTTTGAAATGGTATGTATATTGATATATGTTGGGTTTAGGTCTGAACCAGACTGGGTGGATCTCTTAGGCTTCTAAGGGCATTTCTATACTTTTTTGGGTTAGGGTTTCCTTATAAAGTGTTCTTATCTCTTTGTGAGGGTGTGTGAGAGATCTAAGGGTTTGTAATTTTCTGCTTTAGAGAAATAGTGAAACCATCGTATATCGCCGGCCGTGGATGTAGCCTACCTACATGGGGGTGAATCACGTAAAATCTGGTCTTGTGTGATAATGTGATTGTTCCTTTCTTTATCTTCGTTTACTTTTGCAAAAATCCCCATTTATGGGCACTGTTTTCTAACACTAATGGGAAAAAGAACTCTGCATAGGAGTGTGGCCTACGCCAGCATTCCCATGAGTCTATCTCTCTCCTCCCCATATGAAAAGACATCTCTGCCCCCGTGTTTTAAGGAGGAGAGAGATAGACACATGGGAGTGCTGGCATAGGCCGCACTCCCGGACAGAAAACTACTTCCCAACATGATTATAGCTTTATTTTTGGGAATTCTTCCATTAAATTTAGTGGACAAATCAGTTCCCTGAGATGAAATAGGGCTTAGCTGAAAGTGCAGCATTGCAGCCCATTCCTTTGGGCTTACTTGAACTGTTTCTAAGAGGCCCATGCCCAAAACCAAATATCCAATACTGTTTTATTCTAGGCTTATGGGCCTAGGTGTTTTGGAGGGCCTATTTAATATTGTAATAAGATCTATTTGGAGCCAATAGATCAATTTATTACCAAAAAACACAAAAAAAAAAAAAAAAAAAAAAAAAAAAAAAGATATACAAAGGAAAAGGCAGCCTAATAAGCCTTGGGATTAAGGTCTCCAAAGCTTATAGAACCCCAAAACTGAAGGCCACAGCGAAGGCCCCAAGCCAAGCAAGGCCCACAAAACACTAAGAACACTAGAGACACCAACAGATTCAAAGACTCCCCACAACAATCATCTCACGAAACATTACTCCTCTTAATCCACATAGTATGCACTCCCCTTTTCTGAGCTATAAAAATATTCCTCGACGATTTCAACCCCTTGGGAATATCCGCTCTACACTTGTCATCGACATCCGCTTTAATATCTCTAATAAGACAAGGCATAGTCTTTTATTTATTTATGAAAAGACGAAAATTTCTTTCCATCAAAATGTGAGCAATCGTCGCACAAGAAGCCAGCTTAGCAATACATCCAACTGAATCTCCCTTGAATGTCTTGGCAGTCCACTTTACTTCCACAAGAATATCGACCCCGGCCATGCCTTCTTGAAGGAGAACACAGACTCAAGATATCTCCCCAAATTCTATTTTTAAAAGAACATTCAAAAAATAAATGGTCCTTATTCTCTACTACCACCCAACAAAAAATACAATACGGGGCAACCATCATCTTATGTTTCGGGAGTTGGTCTTTAGTTGGGAGTTCATCCATCAAACATCTCCAAGTTGTTACAGATTGTCTGGGCATACAATTGGTGAACCATAACGACCCACCCAATCAACCACTGGTGAAGGAGCTCTGACCATCTTCGATACAGACTTTGTAGAGAAAGACCCAGTATGGGAGGCCGTCCACAAGATAAAATCATTCTCTAGGGAATTGCATCTACTTATACTATCCAACTGCCCCCAAACCAAACTAAGATCTAAGGAAGTGTGAGGACCATGACCCCGCATTCCATCCTCCATAATGGTTTGCACTAAAGCCATCCTATTAGAGTCCGTTGTAGGAATAGTCATGGGATCATCTTGGGTTCACAAGCATTAGAAAAATCTGGATCTCCTCATGGTCGCTCATGGGAACCCTATTGAATCCCAATTAGGGTTTAGTATAAAAATTTTACACCAAACCCTCTTTTTTTCTTGTCCCATTAAATTATGGGATCCATAAGAATTAAGCAGGTCATCTCTTTTCCATCCCATGAAAAGAGGGATCCATCTCATACCCGAATGCGCAGCGAAAAATAGATCGATTCAGGTTTCTTTCACATCCCATGATTACCAAATAATTAAAACACTTAATGCGTAAAATAAACATTAAGATCTACTAACCTATAAAGCCTCAAGTGTTGCTCCTCCTCCTGATAATGCTTTTTTTTCCTAACGAGTTGTTCAAGAAATTCCCAATTTAAATCTCCTTGATGCAGTAGAAGATCCTCAAGCCAAACCAGAATTTCTTCTCCAAAAAACTTGATCCAATCCAAAAAACCAGGGTTTCCAAAACCCTAATTAACCTCAACACTCAAGAGAGCAGGGGAGACGAGAGAGTGTGTGTGAGAGGAGAGAGACGATTTCAGGGGGGAATTCGCCCAAGCATGCTGGTCGTCCCCCCTGGCTGTGTTTAAATAAATGAGGTTCTAATGAACCTCATTCCCAGTGACACACCCTTAACCCGAGACAAGGATAATGTGACTAGAATACCCTTGTATTCCACACCTAATCCCAGGATTGACACTTTGATGTGACATGTTCATCGTAAATCGTACAATTAAAGAACAAGGATAATTCCAGAGCCGCAGAGGAAGTAATCAAGAATAATAATAATATAGAGTTTAGGATTCTAAAATGATATCATATATATATAAGTGCCATTTTATTCCAAACATCCATGATGTCTTCAAATCTCATAATACCGTATAAGCAAGTATGATATATGAAAGAGAATCACAATCTACCATCTATCATTAATTACATTATTCACATGAGCCTTCTCAAAATAAAGTAAAACAAGTATCCATAACTAATGGGCCTCTAGCCCGATCTACTGTGCTCTGTAAGCACACACCTCGCAGGCACAGTCGGGTCCATGCTCCTCCTCAGGCTAGGCGCCCCAGGCTTCGTAGCCAACTCCATAACAACACATCGAATCAACCTTGACCAGATCTACCACCCCTATGTCCATATCTAAAAACAAAGATTCCTGAGAGATGAGCTTCCACAAGCCCAGTGAACGATTAAACCACACAACCATAAAATAATAAATACAATCATAATGCATGGTAAAGTATGCTCATTATATGATGCATGAATGACCATCCTATCCTTGCCTGAACAAATGCCTGGGTGGGGTCCCACCACCACCCTATTAGAGAAACTGGGGAACTAGGCCAGGTAGGGAACTGGAGGAGATAATTTTCTGACTTGAACCTTTTTTCCCCCATATATATTGGGAAGGAAAAAGGCTCTTTGAGCCTAAGGCTTACCTGGTCGCCTGCCTCTACGTCCAATCACAAGAGTGCGCACGAAAGTACCACTCTGTTCTCTATGAAATTAAAAATCACATCTATGTTGATCCTCTTGAGTGCACTTTCATTGGCCCCGTGCTGATGTAGGCGCTACACAGTTAGACTTTAATCTTTTGCCCTTAATTTTTTTTAAGAAAAAAATAATAATTAAAAAACCATTGTGAGAGAGTGTAGGATACCTGCTTGCTCAATGAACCCTCTCCCATATGGGCAAATGTTTTTTTGTCTCCAAGTGTGACCTACACCAACACTCCCCGTGTCTATTTATCTCTTCTCCCCCCCCCCCCTCTGAAATGACATCTCTGCTCCTTATTGAGGGCAGATAGACTTGAGGAGCTCGCTTCTAGACAGAAAACATCATAACTATACATGAGAGAGAGAGATGGGGCCAGGAGCATGGCCTATGCCAGCATCCCAAGGTCTAACTCTATCCTCCCCCAATAAGTGGCAGGTATGTCATTTCATATGGGGAAGAGAGATGGACATAGCGGGTGCTAGCTAGCATAGGCCATGCTCCGGAACAAAACAATAGGGAGATGGGGTAGAGAGAGAGAGAGAGAGAGTAAATGAAGTTGTTCAACTATCGGTACTTGTGACTTCAGCTTGTGTTTGTAATCAAAAATAAAAATTAGGTAGAGGGTTCTCGGAGCAAGCGGCATAGAGATGCACACCAATGAGGTGTGATAAAATTATATCATACATTAGAGGTCATCAAGGTAATTTCATGTGAGGAGAAGAGAGATAGACACAAAGGGGGTTCAACCAGAACATGTAAGACATTTTATATCTAGCTAAACCCAAGATCAAGTCCTCCTTCCAAAATCTCGGTAGATTGCACAAATTTATCTCCTAAAGTTGCCACCCTACTTTAAGTTTAACCAAAATCTGGACTTTTGATAAACTAAAATAAGAAAAGAGTGAAAAATAATAATTTTTCCTACTTGGTTGGATCTACCCTAATTTTGTTTTTTGTGTTTTTTCTTTTGGGGTGCTATTCTCTGTGCCGCAGCGCAGACTGCGCCCAGGCACATGGGGGTGGGTGCAATGACCACCCTACCCCCCTAAGTGGCAGACCCATGTGCCTGGGCGCAGCCTGCACTGTGGCACAGAGAACATTCAATGCTTCAATAAAATTGTATTAATCAAATGAAGAAGTTTCTTATACCCGTAGTGTAGGGTTCAACCACCATCCTTGGGTCTTAAAACATCAGGGAAATTGCCTAAATCTAAGAGATAAAATCAAATTATTAAACAAGTATATTTGACTTTGTTTTACACTTACTATCTTGTAAACCTACTTGTTTTTGTAATTCTTTTTCTTATAGATTTAAGAAATTCCCCCTCAACACAACCCAACCACCCCCCTAAAAAAAAAATATCCCCCTATTGGACGAAGTTGATTATACCCTCCTTTTCCCTTCCATTCGAAATCCACAGTTCAAGGATTCCTTTTACACTGTGGCTTAAGGAAAACTCTGTTCAACAAACAAATTTTAAAAAAATCTTGATCTAATCGGTTTCTTTTTCTTTTCCCTTTTTTTATTTTATGCATTGCAGGGGTTGTTATCTCCATGGTCAGTGATAAGAATGGCCAAGGATATGCACTGTTGTTGGATGGATCTACCTTTAAAGAAATCGCCAGAGCAGAGTTCCCCTATGGACTTCCATATGGGCTACACTGATGCTGGGTTCCAAAGACGGGATAGTTTAGTGATACAAGTAAACAAGCAGATTATCATTAAAAACAACAAACAAACAAAAAAAAAAAAAACACCAGCAAAACCACTATTGAAGTTCTTGGTTCTATCAGATACTTTCACTGTAAAAAGAGATGTGTAACACACAAAGTTTATCAACAGCAACACAGCCCCCCCCCCCCCCCCAACCCCTCGATCTTTATCCTCTCAATTACACTGCCCGTACTTGACTCAAGTACATCTAACAGAGGAGGCAGAAATGACTATCCTACCCCCTGCCCGAGGTAGGATCTACCTCCCTCTATTAGATGTACTTGACAGTCAAGTACGAGCAGTATAATTGAGAGGATAAAAATTCCCCACCCCCCACCCCTCCCTATAGTATGACCATCTCTAGATTGTGATTGCCATACTCAAAATCTAATACATAAATCACTGTGTAGTACTTGGGTGTACTTTCATTCCCCTGTATATAGATAACCTCAAGAATATTCACATCAGGTAGCAAATAACATTATTTCTGTCCAACAAGGTTTAAAATTTTTGAAATCAGGTATGGTATCAGTTTCCAATAATTCCAATTTGATTTGTCCCGGAATTGGATGCAATAGATCGGACTTGGCATAACTCTTATGCAAAGAATCTGGGTTAATCAGGGATCGACACCAGTTGATTCCGAGTCAAATCAGCCAATCCCACCAATTCCTATCTGAATTTTAAAACCCTGCCACAAACATTAGAAAACAAAAATTAAAAGAAATAAAAATAAGGAGGACAACATCATGGGCTATTATTCTCCCCCCCCCCCCCCCCCCCAAAAAAAAAAACAGCTTTATTCTCTCATAAATTGAATTTTTACAATCATTATTCCTGCAAAAAATAATTGTCTTCCAAAGAGACAATTTGAGTTATGAAAAGCAAAAACAAAGTTTTTTTTTGTTGAACTCAATCTGTTGTCAACCCAGTGATCTGGCAGAGATCTACAGTGTACCACAACCGGGCTTCATTTGCAGAGATGATGATCACAGCTGCCAATTTGGTCATTTCTGATCTGTATACACCGCATCAACATCATCGAGTTCAAGAAGTTTGGACATAAGTTCCTTGTTCAAATCCATGGCTTCATCATCTACCTGAAACCAATAAACAAGTTGGCATTACTTAAAAACTCTATTTCATGTTTTCAACCATTTCATGGCAAGGGAAAAAACCATCTCCTTGGATCCAATCAGAAAAAAAAAGGCAAATTTGGCATACATAAGAAATCATGGATCCCATCAATGATTTTGCCACAATTGTTAATTTCCAAGGATGTACTTTCAGACTTTTGACACTTAGAGCCATAACATAAAACAAAATAATCCAAACTCTTTTCTCAGCAAGACGTTTCTTTACCAAAATAATTTCAGTAGAAACCACTGAATATTTCTATATTACAGTATGACAAGGAAAAGATAAACAACGATTTGAAACATGTTAACCAATATGTTTAAGAGTTTCAGATACTGGTGGATCTCCACCCATCTTGTCATCCTCCCTTCTCTCTGATTCTAATAGCCTTTGGCCTAGCTCCCCTTTTAATAAAATGTAGGTTAGTTTTTCTCCACCACCAACCCCCCCCCCCACCCAAAAAAAAAACTCATTATAGCTTGTTCAAGCAACATAGAAATTAAGTGCGCACCAAATTTGGAATTATACAACAACAACAAACTCAGCCTTATCCCAAATTAATGGGGTCGGCTACAGATCCAAACAAAACAAAATATAGAAAACAAAGTTATACTCAAAAAAAGATGAAGAATAGATGGGAGAAGAGGGATGGGGAAAGAGATGAGAAATGACAAAGGAAAATGACCAATGGAAGATTGGAAATAAGTAGAAAGATGAAAGATAGTGAGAGGAAAAAGGCACAGCCCAACACGTCAGGATAATCTCAGTTAAATGGGGTCTGCGACATGGATCCTTGCCCTCCAATAGGCTTTGTCTGAGGTCATACTTAGGACCAGACCTAGACTATGCATGTCCTTCCTTACCACTTCTCCTGTAGTCATTTTAGGTCTGCCCCTAGCTCTTTTAGCTCCTTCAATCAGAATCATATCACTCCTTCTTACTGGGGTGTCCCTAGGTCTACGTTGAATATGACCATACCATCTTAAACGACTCTCTCAGAGCTTGTCATTGATCGGGGCAACTCCCAAGTCTGATCTTATGTGTTCATTCCGTACTCTATCCTTCCTTGTTTTTCCATACTACACAAAGCTTATCAATATGACACTTCTTAACTGCCCAACATTCTGCCCCATACATCATGGCCAGACGAACAACAATCCTATAGAATAGAACTTTCCTTTAAGCTTTAGAGGAATACGTCAATCACACAGCACTCAGGACGCACCTCTCCACTTCATCCATCCCACTTTAGTTCTCTGTGAAGCATCATCCTCTATGTCACCTTTATTTATGATTGACCCCAGATATCTAAAATAGTCAATTTTTTGTATCTCTCTTTCCTCAATTTACAACCTATCATTATCCATCAAAGTGTGGCTAAAATTACACTCATATACTCCGTCTTCGTTCTATTAATCTTAAATCCTCTTGTTTCTAAGGTTGACCTCCAAAGCTCTAACATAGAGTTAATCCCCTCTTTTGTCTCATCCACCAAAACGATATCATCTGCGAAGAGTATACACCAAGGGACCTCGTCTTGAATGCTCTTGGTTATATCATCCATGATAAGCGCAAAAAGATAAGGACTTAAGGCTGAACCCTGATGTAATCCAATCAACAACAACAATACAGCCTTATCGCAACTAAATGGGGTCGGCTACATGGATCCTTTCAAAAACAAAGTGGGGAAAACTGAGGTCCTCATAAAGGGAAAGGAAAGTAAGAGAAAATTAAAAGAAATTGGATAAGCAAGATAAGTAATGGAAAATGAAAGATGTAAGTAAGAGGAAAGAGGATAGCCCAGTAATTCAGGAAAATCTCAGCTACGTGGTGTCGATAACGTGGATCCTTGCCCTCCAATAGGCTCTGTCTGAGTTCATACTTGGTACAAGTCCCAAACTATGCATGTCATTCTTAACAACCTCACCTATGGTCATTCTAGGCCTGCCCCTACCTCTTTTAGCTCCCTCAATTGGCATCAAATCACTTCTCCTTACTGGAAAATCCCTAGGCCTCCGTTGTACATGGCCAAACCACCTCAAGCGACCTCCCACAAATCTCCCACTGATGTAATCCAATCGTAATTGGGAATTCCTTGCCCTGACCTCCCACAGATCTCACACTAGTCGCCACGCCCTCAGATATATCTTTAATGACATCCATATATTTACTTGACACCCCCCTCTTCACTAGAACATGTTGGATTAGATGTCTAGGGACTCTGCCATAGGCTTTTTTTAGGTCGATAAAGACCATATGGAGATCCGTCTTGCTATCTCTATATCTTTCCATAAGCCCCCTCAATAAGTAGATAGCTTTTGTCATGAATCTTCCTGACATAAAGCCAAATTGATTCATCAAGATATGAGTCTCTCATCTCAAACAGGCTTCAATAACCTTCTCCCAAAGTGGGATTATATAGGTCAAAATTTGTAAGGGAGAAAAAAGCTTAGGCTCTTCTATGACAGTGGAGTTAATAGTATCCTTGGCTTAGAATCAATTATTTCAAGGGGAAAAGATGAAAGAAATAAAAGAAATATTCTCAGATCATAAGAGAAAAAAAAAACATTTATTATACAATATCTTGGCGAAAAAATATATATATGCATAAAAATACGGGTGGGCATGTGATAGCATATCACCTTCCAAAATATTTAAATATTCATAATAAACCTTCAACAAGTTGCAAGGTCAAAGCTTGACAAATAAGAATGTAATCGAAATCATTAAACCTAGCAAGTAATATACCTCGAAAGTGGTTATTGGAAGTAGCTCAGATCCATTATCGGGTTCAAAAGATATTCCTTCCTCACGCAGCTTAGATAGTATAGCTGAGTAGTTCTCTGCTGAACTTACAACCTTATAGTAGCTACAGAACAAACCAACCAACTGTCAGAACACCGTGAATCACAAAAAAAATTGGAAATATTATATATATATATAATACATTTGAGATGATAGCCTTCTTTTGTTTAGGCTCCTGCAAAAAGCATTTTTGTCAACTGACTGAAGAAATTGGAGTCTGTCGCAATTCTTACCAGCTTTGAAAACTACAGATATATTAATTGTTTACGTAACATCAATTTGCATCTTAAAATTTATGAACAATAAAAAGAAGGAAAGAGGAAATGAGAATCCCTAACTGGATTACTGAAATTCATGGAAGGACACTACAAAATTAGCTTCTGGATGAGCTTCTAACCAAAATGAAACTCCATCATAATTACAAGAGAATAATGATCAAATGAAATTGAAACAAAGAAAGACTTCCAAATAGGCTAATAATGCATCACTATTTCATGCTCCCAACAACAGTAGAAGAATCCATAACAACTAAGGAGTGAAAGTAGAACAAAATTTCAAGATAGAATTTTGATTTCAAAATGTTTCAATGTTTTGAACATTTCCAAATATCCAGCAATTTAAACTAAGTGGTATTAAAAAATCCCAGTACTTACCCTGAAATTTAAGGAAAAATAAGAAAAAAATATATGGCAATTTCAAATTTCAACCCAGAGCAGAAATAGGTGATGAAAGAAATGATCAAATAAGACTTTGAAACTTGCACCCAATCAAGACAAAGGCAAAGGCCAAAACTGTGGCCTCCAACAAACAAATTAGGAGTTCAAAGTAAGCTATATTCAGGCTGTTAAAGTTAATACCGCAAGGGGTTATATTTTTAGGGGTATCGTTGTAATGCTCTTTACGTTTCACAGAATCAGGGGTATATGGACACTTGCCAATAGTGAGGAGTTTTATGTAATTATGCATTGCATTATTAAGTATTATAAATATACCTTAAGCTGTTGATTAGGACTTAACACATTCTAATCGACCAGTCTTTAGTTTCGCTCTTTTCTCTTCTCTTCTTCTTTCTTCTTTTTCTTCCATTTCTCTGCGCAGGTACTGGTTACTGTTACTCTGATTTTGTCACATAGTATCAAAGCACCATTAACCAGTATATTCAGTTTATTCCTCTTCTGTTTTGAGAGTCTCTTAAACAACCGACTGGTGGGCAGAGACCTGGTGCTACGTTTATTGTTCATGATGTATTCCCTTTTTCATGAAAGACAAAACAAGGGATTGCTTGTGTGGATGAAGTCTACTCTGCTGTGATAATGCTTGAAGGAGTATATGTCTTCAATCAACCCCTCTATGATTGATCAGTTTTCTGCTATAGTGGATCGATTCCAAGAATCCTTGTGGGAATCGAATTTTTATGCTCCCTTGGTTGGAAACTCTCCAAACTTTGTAGACTTGTTCTACTATCTCTTGTGGTTGATTGATCATAATTTCAGGATCATTAGACTTGGTTTGCTGCAGTTCTTTAAGAATCCTTGTTCAAGCAGGATTTTTCAAGAAGTCGATTTCTACTTGTCATATCACTTTGAAATTTTGCAGGTGTTTTCTCCTATTCGATGAGAATTTCGACCCAAATTTCAGGACAATCAGACAATTCCTGCCCCATGCGATTTGCTCTACTCGTTTTTCTAGGATTTGGGTTTTGCTTGGTTCTGCGATTTGGTATTCTTTTTTTTTAACCCGAATATTACTTGGGACCCGGACCAGCCCCTAGAATTTTATTAATTAACCAAAAAGGTAAAAGAATACAAGGGGGAGACATTCCACCTTACCCCAACCCAAGAATCTGAACAATTCATACAAACCAACTCAAAACAAACGCAATCCCAGCCCTGTACAGCTTGAAAGAAACCACAAGCACTACATCCGAAGAACAGGCAGACCAGCCCTGTCCTCCCTAAGAATAACCTGAAAAATTCCCGGAGGCAGGTTGCCTTGGCGAAAAGTGATAGAGGACTCTGTGTCACAAGCAAGGTTAGCCAACCAATCAGCTGCCCTGTTACTTTCTCTAAAAGCAAAGACCACATTAGACCGGGTAGCAGAAATAAAAGCTAACATCTCCTGAAACCAGGACCACCCCCTCCACAAGTTACACCTCTTGAGGCTAATCATTCTAACAGTGGAAGCTGAGTCAGAATTCACCACCAAATCACTAAAACCTAACTCCTTGCACAGGAACAAAACATCCCTTAAAGCTCTTAATTCCGCAAGAGAGTTAGTGCAAGCACCATAAAAGTTAGAAAAGGCAGCTAGGACAACACCATTCGAGTCCCTAATGACCCCTCCACCACCCCCGCAGCTCGGATTACCCCTACAAGCACCATCGACATTAAGCTTCACAGATGCGAGAGGCGGACACCAATAAACCGGGAGAGGGCAATTCAGCTTGGGAGAAGTGTTTGGTTATGATTTGCATTTGACTTTGAGAAGTGTTTCAATACTACTACTACTTTTTGGCTGGTGACAACAACAACAAACTCAGCCTTATCCCAACTAAATGGGGCCAGCTACATGGATCCTTGTGAAACAAAGTAGGAAAACTGACTGAAAATAGGAGGAATGAAGAAATGACAAAAGAGAAGTGAGAAGTGAGAAATGAGAAATAAAAATAAGAGGAAAGAGGCAAAGCCCAGTAAGTCAGGAAAATTTCAGCTAAATGTTGTCAGCAACATCGATCCTTGCCCTCCAATAGGCTCTATTCGAGATCATACTTGGTACAAGACCCAGACTACGCATGTCATTTCTCACAACCTCTCCTATGGTCATTTTAGGCCTGCCCCTAGCTCTTTTAGCTCCTTCAATCAGGATCATATCACTCCTCCTTACTGAGGCGTCTCGAGGCCTCCGTTGAACATGGCCATATCACCTCAAACGACATTCTTGGAACTTGTCATTGATCGAGGCAACTCCCAAATCAGATCTAATAACATTCATCCCTTTCTTTATGTTGAATAATGTACACCAGAATACCGTGGGGGTATTCTGGTCTTTTTACTGCTTTATATTTAAGTGTTTGTGCTGCCTAGTTAAGTTGGCTATAGCTAGGGGTATTTTTGTCTCTATGATGTAATCTTCCATATTATAAATATATGGCTTGGTTGATCAGTTTGATCATTCAAGCATTCTCCTATTTCCTGTTTTGTTAACATGGCATCAAAGCCACTTTCTCTGATCTAGGTTTTCAAAACCCCACCACCTTCCATTGTGCCTCTCTTCCACCTTCTTCCACTCGATCTTCTCTTTCTCCTTTCCTTTCTTTTCTTTTGGTTTTCTTCTCTCACTAGGGCAGATCTAGTGAGGTGATCATACAATCTAGATGCTGCCCTCAATCCAACCTCTTCAACAGATGGTTTAATCACATATCAAGTTCGATAGCTGCTGCCCTTGTCCCTGCACTTTTTTGGAGATCTCCCCCTCTTGAAGATCAGCTTCTCTTTTGCCTTGGAAGCTGTTTTTTCCTTATTGGAGATCGATCATAGCAGTATTGGACAGCAAATATTACAGAAATTTCAACCTATTTGCAGCTTATACCCATTATCGATCTCACTTCATGGTTTTGAAAAACCCTGACTCTTATCGATTTTTGGGTTTTCTGTTCTTTGCTTGGGCTGATCTTTGGAGATCTCATTCACAGTATTTCAAGGAGGACTCGACATTACTATCAGCCCCTTTCGAGTTTTTTTGAAGACCCCTAACTCCAATCGATCTCCTCTATCCGGGTTTTTCAAAACCCTGATCCTTATTGATTTTTGGGGGTTAGGGCTGCTTGTTGCTGCTAATTAAATTCAAGGTTTTTTTGCTGCCAAGAGGATCACTCGACCTTATTTTCAAGGCTTTTACTTGTGATTTTCTGCCAAGGATTATCTTCATCATGCCAGACTCTGATGTGACCACGGCTACTTCTGGAGGAGATGGTTAGTCCAGGACTGAATTCCTCCCTTATGCTGCTTCCATTAAACTTGATGGCACCAATTATCTAATGTGGGCCAGATCTCTCTCTTTGACTGTGGCTGGAAGAGGACTCAGTGGCCATCTTAATGGCACCTCTAAACAGCCCACTGAAGAGGGCCCCTCTCAAGCTCGATGGAATGCCAATGATGCCATGGTTATGTCCTTTGTTCTGAACTCCATGCCTTAAGAACTCTCCAGTCAGTACCTTCTCCTTGAAACAGCCGCACAGATATGGGCTGCTGCTAAGGAAACTTATGGACAATTGGGGAATGATGCACAAGTTTATGACATCCGGGAGACACTCCATACCACTACTCAGAAGGAGTTGTCAGTTACCAAATACTATGCTGTCCTCAAGAGCTTATGGTAACAATTGGATCACTATGCTCGATTTCAGCCCACTACACCTGCCGACATTACTACCTATTCCAAGTATGTGGAACAGTTTCAAGTTTATGATTTTTTGGCTGGTCTTAATGCTGAATATGATCCAATTCGAGTGCAAGTTCTTGATAGGATTCCTTTCCCAACATTGGAGCAAGCCTTCTTTTATGTTCACACTCAAGAGACACGTCGGGCTGCTATGATGTTGACTCCTACAGTTGAGAGATCAGCCCTACAAGCTCCTGGTTCCAACTCTTCTACTACTTCTGAGAGTAGTGCTTCTGCTGCTGCTGCTCCTGCAAGAGAGCCAATCAAGTGTGACCATTGCAACAAACCATATCACACTACGGCTCAGTGCTGGAAATTACATGGGAAGCCCGCTGATTTTGAGACCAAACATGGTCGTGGTAAACCTAAAGGCAAGGCTAATCACACTGAAAGTGTAACTACAGCCCCCACTGCTGAACCAGTTTTCTCCCAGGAAGAATTTCAGGCTCTCAGGCGTATGTTACAGACTTCCGCTGCCTCTACTACATCTACTGCCAGTTATTCCACACCATCAGGTTCTCATTTTGCCCATTCAGGTATTTCCTTTGCTGGTTACTGTGCATCGGTTGTCTCCACTCCATGGATCATCAACTCCAGTGCCACTGATCACATGATAGGTTCTTCTAGTCTTTTTCATACCTATTCCCCTACTGGCAAGGATAAGGTTAAAATAGCTGATGGGTCCCTCTCATCTATTTCCGGGAAAGGATCTATTAGTTGTTCCCCTTCTCTTACCTTGTCTTCTGTGTTGCATATTCCCAATTTCACTACTAGCCTTGTATCTATTAGTAGTATTACAAAAAATTTGAATTGTAAAGTGGCCTTTTTTCCATCTCATTGTGTCTTTCAGGATCCAGACTCGGGGAAGATGATTGGATCGGGTAAAGTGCATGGTGGATTGTACCTACTTGATGGTGACCCTCTTGTTATACAGGCTTTACCTTCTCAGCTATGCCAGTCTGCATCCTTCTCCTCTGAAGTACACCAATGGCATTCTAGACTAGGACACCCCCCCCTTAGTAACTTTATCACATTTATTTTCAGCATTAATAAAAAATTGTAATAAGGAAGATTTTTTTTGTGAGCCTTGTGTCTTGACCAAACAGACACATTCAAACTATCCTATTTCTAATAAAAGGTCTTCTTCCTTATTTCAATTGGTTCATATTGATGTGTGGGGCCCTAGTCGAAAAGCTTCTCTTTCTGGTCATAGGTGGTATGTCACTTTTATAGATTGTTATTCCCGATTCACTTGGGTCTACCTGATGCCCACAAAAAATGAAGCTTTTTCTTATTTTCAGCATTTTCACAAGATGGTCCAAACCCAATTTAATGCCACTCTCAAGGTCTTGAGAAGTGACAATGGGACAGAGTATATGGAAGGTCAGTTCCAAAGATACCTTACTGCCCATGGGATTTTACATCAGACCGGCTGTGTAGATACTCCAGCCCAGAATGGTGTGGCAGAAAAAACCGCCATCTCTTGGAGGTGGCTAGAGCACTTATGTTTGCTCGACATGTTCCTTCTTTTTATTGGGGAGATGCTATCCTCACTGCGATCTATTTGATTAATAGGCTGCCCAGTCAGGTTCTTGACTCCAAGTCCCCTGTCGAGCTATTACTTGGCTCTTCTTCTTTTATTGTTCCCCCTAGGGTGTTTGGTTGCGTTTGTTATGCCAGGGATACTACGTCCCCTGGTAAACTTGAACCCTATAGTCTCCGCTGCATTTTTTTAGGGTACTCTGCCACCCAGAAGGGGTACAAGTGCTATTATCCTCCTGCCAGACATACATTGGTCAGTATGGATGTTGTTTTTCATGAGACTGTGTCTTATTATTTGTCCCCCACCTCTTCAGGGGGAGAATGTTAGTGAAGATGTGTTGACCATAGAACCTCCCCTACAGTCTGTTTACAATGAGTCTGTTCCTATTCATCCTACTCCTAGTCCTCCCTCTGCCTCAAGGGGAGAGGTTCCTATACAGGAGGAGACTATCCCAGATGATGTTGTTGACATTCCTATTCAAGGGGAGCAAACTCCAGTTCAGACTCCAATCCAGAAATGTCACACCCCGGCCCGGTTATTAAGGGTCAAGTGTGGCGGGATGTCTCGACATCCAACCAATCCCCAAGGATCACAAGTGCAGTCCCTATTCACAATCATTGTTCACGATACGAATGTCGAGGCAGCGAAAACAATTTAATTAATAGAGATAACATCATTAGTAAGAGAAGTCTAAATGATATTTCATTATATAAATGATAAGGCTTGTGATACAACTATACAGTTCTCAAAGGTAGCACAGAGTAAAAGTATACAAGAAACTATTTTATAACTATATAAAGCATTTATAAAGCATAAAAGAGTGGAGAGGTAGCCTGGACTATCAGGCCAAGATCAGGAGGTTGCCCAATCATCACGTGCACACGAAGTATCGTGCACTTCAAACTCCACGGTAAATCCAACATTAAAAGTAACTAAATCACTGAAAAATAAGGATATCCACGGGGTGAGCTCTCAATCGAGCCCATAAGGGGGTACAAGCATCTGAAACACAATAAATCCAGATGCATGTGCTAAACTAACATGTTCTAAGACAGATACTAAGTCTCATGGGGTATAAGTACTACTACTAGTGGTAGATGCTAACCTCGGTCCGGAACTAACCCTTCGGCACCCGAGCGAAACCATTCTACCACGGTAAGGACCCGCCAGTTCCGGAACTAACACATCGGACCCCGACAGACCCCTAAATAACCAACCCTACCTGTTTATTCCTACAGACCCGCTAACATGGGACAGAAGATGGCATCCCGGAACTAACACATCGGTCTCTACCACGGGTTGTCCAACACCTTTCCCCCTGTTGGTAAGGGGCGCAGTACTGGGTAATGAATATCAACCTAGCCCAATGCAGTCTAAACATGATGAGGCAAGCATGATCTAAGTTATAAATTACCGAATTCCATCATCATAAATTCACATTATACAAATAATCAATGCAAATGCAATGCAGTATGTCTTTGTACAACCTATTTTACATGCAGTCTAATGCAGTAAATAAAAGCTAGAAAACTACATACTCCAGGTATAGAGGTAATGATGCATGAGCATGGCATTCAGCATAAAGTTGAAATTAATGTGATAAACACGCAGGAAATTAAGGTCGAATCCCCTTACCTGTAGTTGTTGCTAGCCTAGGTGAATAAACTCCAATAGGCAGGTAAGAATAGACCAAGACAGTCCTAAATATGAGACAAAAATATTATAGATTAGTTATAGAAGGAATTCTAGGTCAATTACCCACCAACAATCCAACAAACCGACTAGAAAACAATAGAAACAGCCCTAAACAACATACCAAACACCACGCAATAGGTTCCGGGATGGTCCAAGGTCAAGTCCCAAGGGGTCTAGGTCATAAGGGCACAAAAATGGGGGAGCCGGATGCAGACTTCTAGGGAGCCGGTCAACCGCCCCTAGGCCTGCAACTCCATCCGGGAGTGTGTCCGAATTTGGGGTTTTTCTTATTTTTGGGTAGATCTTCACATGCAAGGAAGAAACTAAGTGCTTTAACATTATATAAAGGTGGATCTACCTATATGAGAGTTCAATTTCATAAATAACTTCATAATTTTGGTAATTATTCAATTAAACCTAATTAATTAGTTTAGGGTTTATAAATTGCCATCAAGCAATAGAATACAACTTTCGGACTTGGTAATTTCCCAAATTTGGTCTTGAGAGTCAAACTGTTTCAAATTAGTCTAATTATGCTCAATTTCACAAACCCAAGCTTGGTCTCAGCTTTAATGGCAGAAATTCTTAATAGGTGAACTAGAGATGGAGAAGAAGGGAAATAAAGAGAAAGACAGAAGTATCAAGGCTTACCTTAGTTATAGGAACAGATTTAGAGTGCAGATGCTTTCTAATGGAGATTCTTAGTTCAGCTCCAGTGTTGAAGACAAGCCCTAAGGTAAGCTTCCTTTTTCCCTCTCTTCTTCTCTTCTCTTTTCTTCTTTCTTTCCTTCTCTCCCAGAACGAATTTCTTTAGCTCCCTTAGACTTGTGAATAGTGATCAATTGGAAAGGCTTTTGATATTTATCTAACTACTTAAGCACTAGGGGTAAATCTGTCTTTTGAGAAATTAGATTTAAACTAATTTCTAAAATAGTTTATAAATCTGAATTCGTATTTATTGGTCTATTCTATCCATAACTTGATGCCGGGCGACATTAAAGGTCATCCGAACACGGGTAATTGTCTGGAACAACATTCCCCACTAGGGAACTGGGTCCCACAGCGACAATTTTACTAAAATACCCTTCTAACCCTATTTGGTCGTACAAAACGTTATATAAATATATTTTAAATTATACTTACATTGAGTTTAATTAAGGAGGAGGTCCTGCGACTGTCCGGCCCAGGCGGACAACATAAGTAGCTACAGTGCGAGGTCCCACAAGGTAAAAATTACTATTCTGCCCCTAATACACTAATTAATTAAAAATACAACATACGTACATATAAAATGGGATTCTTACCTGGGATTCGGCCTAAGATAGAGAGAGGCTTCGCAGGCCATCAATCCAGCATGCCAAGCTTATGTGTTGTCTTCCGCTAGACACCTCAGACTCATTTAAGGCCACGGTAGTTGGCTGGTCGGAATGCCTTTACAGGACGAGTCATGAGATAGGTCTGAATTTCTTAATCAAGACGGCCCACAACTAAGAGGCTAGTATGGGCAAAGTTGAACCAGAACTTGAAATCACACAGATTCCAAAAGTTCAAATTTATTATGAAATGTGGCCGGGTTTCACAAGAAAACCATTAGTGAATTTCAAAGGAGGATTAATGAATCTAATGTGCAGACTTATACAAGGAAACATAAGCAGCTTCAACCAACTATAGCACCAGTACCCATCCAATTGCCAAACCTGGTTCCAGAACCTGCCTCTCGACTTGGTAATACTTCTTCTCATGATTTACCTATTCCTATTCGTACTGGTGTCAGGGCTTGCACTAAGCATCCTATATCCCATGTTGTTTCTTATGACTCCCTTTCTCCATCTTTTCATGCTTTTGTTTCTTCTTTTTCTTCTGTTCGTATTCCTAACAATTGGCAGGAAGCTCTATCAGATGGAAAGTGGAAGGCAGCAATGATGGAAGAAATGGAAGCCCTGGAAAGAAAAAAAATAGCACATGGGAGCTTGTGATTTTCCACCTGGGAAGAGAACTGTTGGATGCAAGTGGGTGTTTGTAGTGAAATAGAAGGTGGATGGGTAGCTCAATGAGTAATGTGAAGACTGAACCCCCCCCCCCCATGAGAAACCCCCTGAAATCCACAAAAACCCAAATTCGAGCCCAAAAATTTGTTTCTGGGAACAATTCGGCAAGCCGGTTAAGGAACCTATGGCACTGGTTGCCTCTGGAACCAAAAGGGTTCCTCAGAGTTCATGGGCAGAGGCTTCCAGCGAGAATTGAGGGATCCGGCGAGACCGAATCAGCCTTGTTTGGCTGTTTTGCCTGTTTTGAAAGGCTGAACCTATTGGGACTTGGGGTTTTAGCTTCCTTAAGGTTTATGACCCATTTTTGAGTGGTTGTTTTGCAAATAGGTAACGAGTGACTCGAAACCTCATTTGCTCAATTGTTGGCATTCGATCTTGGATTGTGCGTATTGAGATGAGGGACCTATGACTATATATTATGACCTAGTGTATGTATGTTGTGAGTGAAGCATGATATGCATGTGTATAATGTGATGCAATTACTAAATGATGCCTGATTTATATAAATTGCTATATAAATGAATGCCATGAAGATGCTTTGAATTTTCATGATAATGCTTGAATGTTGAATGAAGTATGCTATGAGAAGCTTATATGAAATGATGATATGCATATGGTTTATGAAAGTGAGAGGAATCTGATATGCTATGCAATAAACATTATATAGAATGGTTATACATGCTATAACAAGAGAAAAGAAAGAACAATTATGAAATGAAAAGGATAATGAAGACATGAAGTAAATGAATGAACGAGATGTATGTGTATGGTTAATGGTAACTTAGTAAAACAACCCTGTGGTCATGGATTAAAGTATCGGTCCGTATCATATCGTATCAGCCGATACTGACCAATACGTCTCTTTTTTTTTTTTAAATGTATTGTATTAAGTGTATCGATATGTATCGCCTGATACGTGTCGATACAATATGATACGGTCGATACGTATCGATACACTCTATATGTACTAATATTTACCGTTTGTTTGGGTTTTTAAATGTATCGAAGCGTATCGATACATATCGATACACATGCCTTTTTCACATTTTACACCAACCCTCTGCGTCACGAACTAAATCTCAACTTTTTCTCCCTTCGGATTGCGCCACAATATATGTCGGGTAAAGTCGGATCCACATCGTACTCGAATCCTTGGAATACAAGACATAATCAACACTTGAAGGGAAAGGTAGGTTTTTTTCAAAAAACTTGAGCTTTTGCTTCAAATCTTGCATTTTAGTTCTTTTTTCTTTTGGTATGATTTAAGGAGAATAGGTTCAACTAACTATTAGATGCATTCTTTGTATACATTTGCAAACATTTGAACTCAAATCCACCATTTTTCACCCAAAACCGAAAATGGCTTCCTTATGGGTCAGTATTGTGCTTATGTTCGGTTAGTACACAACATCATCCTAGTTGCTCTTATTGTTGAAGACCCTTACAGACATGAGTTTGATCCACCCCAACATTCTTCATGGCAATAGAATGACTCTACATGTAAGAAATCTCATCTTTTATAACAGTTTCAAAGTGTCATACTTGTCTGGTGACTCTGGCTATACATTATTCATAATTCTTAGTGTATATGCATGATATATGACATATATTGCTTGTTTATATTGTTTTTTGTGTCCAAAAGTGTATTTCCATGTGTATTTTTATCATTTTCATGTGTTTCTACACCGATCAATACGTATCTCTGATACGATACAATACAATACATCTCTTAAAATCGCCCGGCCGATACAATACCCGATACTAATACTTTAAACCTTGCATGTGGCTACCACCCCTTTTCAGTAGGGGTTATGTACCGGATGAGAGCCTAATGATGAGTAGGACCACGTCCATCCTAGGGCCCCGGGGCCTGGAACAAGGTGTAGATGTGGCCTACAACGTACCAATTGCTTACCCTCCCCCAGGGCTAGTATATGTATATGGGAGAAGGTAAGACTAGTAGAAAGTGTGAACTAGAGCTTGTCCCTCCCCCGGGCTACGGTGCTTGGGCACATGGAAGAAGACAAGTCTAGTATGATGTTATGAGCTAGAGCTTGTCCTCCCCCAGGGCTACGGTGCCTGGACACATGGGAGTATACATGTCTAGTATGATGTTTAGATAGATGAGGGTTCCTCTCCCAGGGCTCCGGTGCCTGGATACAAGGGGGTAAAGCCCATCTATAATGCTTATTGTATCATCCTCCCCGGGCTGCAATGACTAGGGTCAACATGATGTGCACTCTCGGTAGACCACTAAATGACCATGATCTGACCTAGTTAATTGGAAATGAATTTAATATGCGTACTTCATCATCTGTGCTTGCAAAGTTTATTGTCTTATGTATGCATGTGTATGTAATATTCATAGTACCTCACTGGGCGCAAGCTCACCCCATCTAAGTTGTTTTTGAGATGATGAGACTGTGGAGGATGTGTATACCGCTTCTGGATATGAGATGGAGAGCCCTGATATATGTTATGACACTTTTGAGAATTATTTTTGAAGACAGTGTTTGTATTGGACTTGTAGTCAACATGAAGGATATTAGAACAATTGGTATATGAGTTGTAATATCTCGAACTATTATGTAACTAATCTTTTGGTCATATAAAGGACTGTGCATAATGTTAGCCAACAGTGTATATAACTCTAAGAAAGTTTTTAATTGTACTTGCTTCCACAATGTTTATATGAATGATCTGGGACCATGTTCCGTTTTATATTTATATGGATGATTGTGACCCTTGTGGTCGTCGCACATGAGAGCGGGACCTAACCCCTTGTCCGGGTTTGGGTTGTTACATGGCCTATCAAATATGTTTTGCTTGGGTATTCTCATACCCGAAAGGGTTATTGATGTTATAATCCAATTACTAGACATTAGTTTGTTAGTGTTGATGTTACTTTTATTGAAAGTACCCCGTATTTTTGGGCTGAGAGTCGTGTTCTGGACACTGAATCCTTCAGTTCTCCTCCTATTCCAGAATTCTTCCTCTTGCATATCCTCTGCCTCCTTGGTCATCAACACTACAAGTGCATCGATGCCGTTCTAAGCCGTCTGCACCAGTTGCTCTTGCTCCTCTCCTGCTCTCTACATAGTCCAATTCGTTGTCTAGGGATCCTACTCCATCATCTTCCTCGCTGACTTACCAATTGCTCTTTGGAAAGGTACTCGTTCTTGCACTCAAAAAATTGTTGGTCATTTATCCTATAGATAATTTTGTTTGTATTTCACATCTTCCCTCTTCCATTTATAGTTTTTCACTTGTCATTATCTGCATACTGTGTTCTGAAAGCTTATCAAGAGGCGTTGTCTCATCCTAGGTGGAAGTCTACTATAGATGTGGAAATAGATGCACTGCTTTGTCGCCAGATATAGACATTGATTGATTTACCCCTAGCAAAAGAGTTCATGAAGTGTTGTTGGGTGTATACCATTAAGTATAACCTAGACAGATCTGTTGAGTGACTTAAGGCTTGTTTGGTGGCTGAGGGGTACATTCAGAAATATGGTGTTGATTATTTTGAGACATTTTCTCCTGATGCTCGTCTCAACTTTGTTTGTGTTCTTATTTCTTTGGATGTTAATCTTGATTGTCCATTGTTTCAACTTGACATTAATTGCATTTTTGTATGGAGATTTACTTGAGGAGGTTTATATAGAGCAACATCTTGGGTATGTTACTCAAAGGGGAGAAAGCATAAAATGTATACAAGCTCTATAAGGTGATTTATGGTTTGAAACAGTGAACGAGACTTGATTTGATAAGTTCAGAAAATCTGTTACTGGTTATGGGTTTGCACAGTACTAGTCTGATCAATTTGTGTTTGCAAAGTCACCAAGAGTATTGGTTGTTTATGTTAATAATATTATCATCTCTGGCAATGATTTGACCGGAATTGAAGGTGTCAAGATCTACTTTCAACAACACTTTCCGATGTTGTCTAGGTAATGAAGTTGTTCGCAGCAAAAAAAGTGTCGGTCTGTCTCAGAGGAAATATCTGAAAGTGGTATGTTGGGTTCCAAACCTGTTTGATACTCTCATGGATTATCATCAAAAACTTGGTCTTTATGAAGATAAGGGGTTTGTAGACAAGCATCAGTACAGGAGTTTGGTTGGCAATCTCATACATCTTACTGTGACTAGACCTGACATATCGCTTGCAGTTGGTGTTATAAGCCAGTTCATGGAAAAACCCAAGCAGGCTCATGGTACTAAATCTCGTTTCGTTTCGGTGTTTCGGTCTGACCAAAATTTCCGAGATACCGAAATTTCGTCGAAATATGATATTTTTCTATGGGTGTAAAATGCCAAAATGACCGAGATTTCCGAAATTTTCGAAACGAGATTACCGAAATTACCGAAATTTCCGAAATTTCCGAAACGAGATGACCGAAATTTCCGAAATATTCAAAATATTGCACGTGACTTTTTCAATATCTCGCGATATATCGTGAGTCCACGATATTTCATCGATATCTCACGAGATATTGTCGAAATATGGTATTTTTCCATTTCGGATTGGTATCGTATCTCGGACAGCTCGAGATATACGAAATATCGCCGAAATTTCGCGAGATTTTGAACTATGAGCAGACTCACTAGGAGGCAACATGTCACATTTTAAGATAGTTTAAGGGTGTTCCTGGATAGGATCTCATTTATAAACCTCATAGTCAAACTAATCTTGTCAGTTACTTTGATGCTGAAGGTGATAGGAGGTCGACCACTGGTTATTGTACATTTTTTGGAGGTAATCTTGTTACTTGACGCTATAACAAACAAACTACAGTGACTAGGTCTAGTGCTGAAGCTGAGTATAAAGCTGCTAAGATATGTGTCACGATTGGGGGTTTGTCCCAACTCCCAACATGATATAGTTAATTCATATATTTAGTTTCCTTTCTATCTTCCTAGTTGGTCTAGAACTGAAGTTAGAGTTAGAGACTTAGAGTTAGACTAGGATACTAGGATTGCTATTCCTATTACTGTTATATTTCAGTTTGATTAATATAAATAAGGGGGCTGATGGTAGATCATTCTGAATCTATCGTAATGTTCTCCCATTCTCTCTTCTCTCATCTCTCATCTTCTTCAGATTCTGGTTGGTAGTTTGAGGTTTTGTTACATGGTATCAGGGCAGTAATCAAGTACCTAATTCTCTCTGTTATCGCTGTTTTGAGAGTTGTTTTAAGTTTCTGGGTTGAAGAAGGAAACTCTAGTTCATTGAAGAAGAAGAGGAACTAGGGTTTTGTATGGGTTTCGATAAAGAATTTTTTTTTATGAAAATCATACCTGTGATTATGTTCTGCTGAATTGATGATTGAAGATTCTAGGATTCTACCTACTGCTTCACTGCAATTGCTTTTTCACTGAAGATTTATTTACCTCTAATATTGTATCGTAACAGTGTTGTGATTCATCGATTGCTGATGTTGAATCACTGTTGACATTTGCTATCGTCTGCAACCATACTCTAATGTCGTCTGGAGCTCTGTTATAGTGTTATTACTCTTTTTGAGTTGCTGCTTCCCGCTTGCAAGAACTGCACCACCCAGGTTACCGCCTCTCTGTTCTAACGTTTCGCTTCATGGTCTCGCTGGAACGATTGAGATGGTGGCGTTGCCTCCTTGTTCAACACGACGGTTATTATCTATTGAAGTTGCTGATGATTGATGTGCTTGAGTTGATACTGCTACCTGGATAAAATTCTCCCTGTGTTCACTGGCGCCTACCACTACTGTTTATGCTCAAGACTGATGCGGCTTTTAATATCTGTTCTTGTTGTGCCAAGCTGGAGCCTTTGATATGTATCCTCCAGCTTGATGGAGAATATTAAGATGTGTCACTGGGGGGTTTGTCCCAACGTGATATAGTTGGTTTATATCTAAAATTCCTTTCTATCTTCCTAGTTAGTCTATAACTGAAGTTAGAGTTAGAGTCAGAGTTAGACTAGGATACTAGGATTTCTATTCCTATTACTGTTATATTTCAGTTTGATTAATATAAATAAGGGGGCTGGCGGTAGATCATTCTGAATCTATCGTACAGTTCTCCCATTCTCTCTTCTCTCATCTCTTATCTTCTTCAGATTCCGGTTGGTAGTTTGAGGTTTTAATGTAAAGCTAGGGTAACCTAGCCCCAATTAACCCACAATAAATCACAGCGGTCCACCAGTAATAGCCCTAACAGCAGGGTACAAACCAGGTCCAAAAATAGGACTTAGGGTTCAGATTGTTGGAAGTATCGAGTGGGGCCCATCTATGGGTCTCGGGATTAGTGCCTGGTGTTAATACCGAGATCCCTTATGGGTCTCGATTTATGTTCTTTTTATTCTGGTCTTTTCCAGATTTGCTCCTAAGTCCTATCCCTATTTATATTGTATTCTTTTTATTATGAGACGAATAACAAGTTGCGGCTGCAGTTCTCTTCTTCTCTTCTCTTCCTCTTCTCTTCTTCTTCTTCTCTGGTTCCATAAATTACATAGTATCAGAGCTGAGTTACTAGAACTGGTACACATCCGTACACAGTCCCCTTTTCTTCTCTTTTTTTTCCTTTTATTTTCTGCGATTTCTGGTGACCTAACCAGAAACTTGCAGCCTCACTGATCGAACTCTGTTCTGATGATTCTCCTCCAGACTTCGTCAACATCCAAGAAGAAGATGGGCATTCCTTCACTCAGCGTGTCCTCTATGAAGGCCTTCCCCAACATTGTTCTGCTTGCAAGCTCTTCGGTCACACCTCCAAGAGCTGTGGTTCAGATCCTCTCTCCTCTAAGGGTCACTCGACTTCCCAGATTGCTCCTTCGACTCTGGCTGTGGCTGAGATGCAGAAAATCACAGACCTGCTTCGTCTTCGGCTCAGGTTATTGCTTCGTCCACGGCTGCAGTGTCTGCTGCTGGTTCTTTAGATCCTGGGGCCTCCCTGCTTGGCCCTCCTGCTGCTGGTTCTCACGCCCCTTCTAAAGTTCTCTCGATGGTTTCCCTTGCTGCTTCGGTTGACAATGGTTCTATCGGAGCTCCCAACGAGATCAACTCCATCGCTACTCCCGCCATCGCTGCTTTTCGCGACAGTCCTCGCGGCCGGAAAAAACAAAGGCAGCGCCACTGGAGGAGTCGCCGGGAACCAGAAGAGACTTCAACGCTTGGTGAGTTCCCCGAGGCTCACCTACCACGACGCTCACCTGACGCTGGCCACAACAGGTTTTCTGCGCTCATGGACCTCGATCCTGAAGCTGCCTGTGATGTTGCAGTCTCTCCGGTTCTCCAGGAGCCCTGTGACGACCTGCAACCTCCCTCTGCTAACCCCCCTTCCCCTTTTGCTATACAAAACACGGTGCCTTCCACTGCTTCTCCCTTAAACCCCCCCCATTTCTAGCTTTCACCTACCCACTTCGTCATCCCCTACTCCCCAAACTTCCCATTCGACCTTTCCACGTGGCCCTCCCCTTGTCCCATCCAACTTAAAATTGTCCCCTGTTGACCTGACTCATTTACCCATATACCTCCACTTTTCCACAACCCACTTATCACCACTTCTCCGCAACCCGCTAGAACCTAACCGAACCAGTCCCAGCCCAATCCACTTCAACCCAACCCATTTGAACATAACCGAACCAGTCCCAGCTCCCCTTACCGGTTCATCTGGCCCCAACTTGTGCCATCCCTCTCCCTTCTCTCCCCTGGTTTGCTTTCCCCCCCTGCGTGAATACCGTCTCAGGCCCCGCAGTGTTCCACCGGGGTCCAGAGTTAGTTCCTCCACTGGATGGCTGCCCCCTCCTCCCCCCCTCTCATGATCCCTTGGACCATTTGGAACGTCCGTGGGCTCAATGCAGCGGCCAAACAAGCTGAAATCCGTGTCCGCCTCAAGACCTCCAAATCCCCTCTTTGCTGTCTCCTTGAAACCAAAGTGCTTGAGCATAACTCATCCCGCATTGGCCACTCTCTGGCCCCCTCTTGGTCCTTCCTTTCCAATTATGTCCACTCCCCCCTTGGCCGTATTTGGGTTTTGTGGGATCCCACAAAATTCCATATCTCAGTCACCTCCTCTTCCTCCCAATTTCTCCATCTCTCCATTTCTGACCACCTTCACAACCATCTCTGTTTCTTCACCATGGTCTATGCCCTCAATCGCCATCCTGATAGAATCCCTCTATGGGAGGATATCCGATCCATCTCCTTCTGTTGGTTCCTCCCCCTAGGGCATTGGAGGAGACTTTAATGTCATCCGTTTTAATCATGAAAAATTGGGTAGTTCTCCAATCGACCACCAAGCAGTCACAGCCTTTAACTCCTGTCTGGAGGACTCTAGGCTAAACGACCTCAGATGGTCGGGTACTGATCTCTCTTGGCACAACAAGCGCTCTGGCTCAGGCAGAGTTGCCTGTAAGCTTGACAATGTCCTTCTCAACGACCCTTGGCTTTACTCCTTGCCGTCCTCCTATGCTCTCTTTGACCTCCCTGGCCTCTCTGACCACTCCCCCATTTCTCTCTTTGTCCTTCCTTACCTTTCTTTTGGCCCAAAACCCTTCAAGTTCTTGACATGTGGTCCTCCCACTCTAGTTTTCTTCCCCTTGTCCAAGAGGCTTGGAACATCCCAGTTCATTCCTTCTCCACCCTCTCCTTGCCTTCTCCAAAAAGCTCAAAAATGTCAAGGTGGCTCTCAAAGCCTGGAATTCCTCTACCTTTGGCAACATTTCCTTTCATATCTCTGCCTGTTGGGACACCCTCTCCTCCATCCAGCTCCGCCTTCAGGTTGACCCCCTCAACTCCTCCCTTGTTGAAGAGGAGATCCTTGCTACTTCTGACCTTGCCTCCTCTCTCTCCCTTGAGGAAAGCTTCCTTAAGCATAAATCCAGAATCAAATGGCTTGAACTCGGTGACTCAAACACCGCCTTCTTCCACCGCTCTCTCAAAGCCCGTTCCAACTCCAACTCTATCCTCTCTCTTGCTTCCTCCAATAGCTCGGTCCTCTCCTCTGTTGATGCCATCAAAGCCGAAGCTGTGAACTACTTCACTAGTATCTTTAACCCCCCATCCCCCCCTCCCTACTGACCTCATCAACAAATTCCTCCCCCCCCCCCCATCTCCTCTCTTCCCTCAGCTCCATCCCCTCCGACTCTGAAATCACCTCCACTGTTCGCTCCCACAAGGCTAGCAAAGCTCCAGGCCCTGATGGGTTCAATATGGGTTTCTTCTCCTCCTGCTGGGACATCATTAGTGTCGAGCTTATCAGTGCTATCAAAAGCTTCTTCTTCAACCCTCATCAGATCCAAAACATCAACCATACCTTCCTTTGTCTCATTCCCAAGTCCTCTGGAGCTACGTCCATGTCCGACTTCAGACCCATCTCCCTTTGTAATCTTCTTTACAAGTTCATTGCTAAAATCCTTCCAACCGTCTTAGCCTTGTCATTAACTCCCTTGTCAGTCCCAACCAATCTGCCTTCATTGTTGGGAGAAGCATCTCGGCCAACATCATCCTTTGCCAGGAAATTGGTCGAGGCTTTGACCGCAAGTCTCACTCTCCTGCTGCTCTTCTCAAAATTGACATCCATAAGGCTTTCGACTCCATCCGTTGGGACTTCATCTCCCAAGTCCTCCTCAAAATGTCCTTCCCTCCCATTTTTGTCAACTGGATCCACTTCTGTATCTCCACTCCCCGCTTCTCTGTCCTTCTGAATGGCAATCCTACTGGTTTTTTCTCCTCCTCGGTTGGTATCCGCCAACTGCCAAGGTTGTCCCCTTTCCCTTTTTCTCTTTTGCCTGTCCCTTGAGGTTCTCTCTCGGAGCATCCAGTCCAAAACAGACCTCCACCTCATCTCCCCCATCCCTAAGTGTAAGCCTACCAACCTGACTCACCTTGCCTTCGCGGATGATCTCATGATCTTCTCTAAGGCTGACCCCCTCTCCATTGATACCATCATGTCCTCCCTCAACCTTTTTCAAGGTCTTTCTGGTCTCCACATTAACCTGCAAAAGTCCCAGATTTTCCTTGCCGGAGTCTCGGACACCACCAAAGCCTCCCTCTCCTCCCTCACCGGCTTTACCATTGGCGCCTTCCCTGTCCGCTACCTAGGCCTCCCCCTCATCCCAACCAGACTTTCAGCCCACCACTGCTCCCCCATCCTGGATCTCCTCCGTAAGAGGTTGCAGCTTTGGAAAGCCAAGCTTTTATCTTATGCAGGTCACCTCGAGCTCATCAGATCGGTTCTCGAGTCTTGCTACATTTACTGGAGTGGTGTTTTTGGCCTCCCTAAGGCCACCATCAAGGCGGCTGAATCTATTATATGTGCCTTCCTTTGGAAAGGTGTGGACTCTGCCAGGTTCCTTCATCCTATGAATTGGGCTTCCCTTTGCGTTCCAAAGTCTGAAGGAGGCCTCGGGCTGAGGAGAATAAAAGATGTCAACACGGCTGGGTCCATTAAGCTTATTTGGAAGATCCTCACCAACAGATCCTCCATCTGGACTTTTTGGGTGTACGTTGGGCCCTTCCGTAGAGATTCCATTTGGTCTGTTAGCCCAGGGACTGATTCCTCCTGGGTTTGGAGCAGAATTCTGCAGGTGAGACATTTAGCTAGGGATGCCATTTCGTGTAGGATTGGGGATGGTACGACCACCTTACTTCGGCTTGACAAGTGGCACCCCTTTGGTGTCCTCTCTTCTATCGTGAGCTCCCGAGATATTTACTCCTCCGGATTGGACAAATTTACCCATGTTGCTACCATCATTACCTCAGGCTCTTGGTCCCCCCCCACCTCCCCTCCCCCCCTCGCCGACCTTTGGACCTCCCTCCCCCCCATCCCCCCTGGGCATCGAGGTAAAGGCGACACCATCTTGTGGCTCCCATCCCAATTGGGCAAATTCAGCTCTCACTCTGCTTGGGATTTGGTTAGACATAGAGGGACCCCTTGTCCTTGGCATAGAGTTGTTTGGTTTCGTGGTCACATACCTCGCCATAGCCTCACCGCCTGGCATGCCCTTGCTAACTGCCTTCCTACCCAAGCCTTCCTTATTTATCGGCATATTCAGGTCCATCCCAGCTGCTGTCTCTGTTGGAATGGGACTGAAGATGTCGATCACCTATTCTTCACTTGCCCCTTTGCCTCCTCCATCTGGTCCCGTGTCCTTCGCCATTGTTGGCCTGGTCGACGCACTCCTCTTCCCCTCAGCCGGGAATGGATTTGGATTGACATGACTTTCGGAGGGAAATCGATTTGCGACTCGGTTGGCAAGATTGCCTTTTGTGCCACCATCTCCCACATTTGGATGGAACGCAACCTTAGAAGCTGGACATCCAACTCCCGCTCTTTCGACATGATTTGGAAGGCCATCTTTTTTTATGTTTCATCTAAAGTTAGTTCCCTCCCCCTTTGTGATGTGAAAGATTCCCCAAGGAACAGGCTCATTGTTGTCTCCTGGGGCCTCCCTACATCTATTTTGCGCCCTAACTAGTCCCTAGTTAGGGTTGTTGCCCTTGGGCTTGTATATTCCCTCTTTTTTCTTCGTAATTAAATTTTTATTCATCCAAAAAAAAAAAAAACCAGAGACTTGCGATCTTGAGAAAAAAGGGGTGGTTTCACCCCTCCTCTTTGTTGGTTCATGGATTATGGATTTGATTGTTGAAGCTATGGATTAAATCTGCTACTTCTACAACAACAAAAAAAAAAAGAGCAGATTTCTAAAGTTTTTTTTTCGGTGATGCTGTGCGAGATTTTATGGAAGCAAGGTACTGATTAGCTTGGTGTTTGATTTATGGTGATTCGACTAGAGTGGTAGTTGTATATTTTTCAAGTTAGTGGCAGCCTTTGGTGTTTATCGATTTTTGTTGGGAGGTTTCTCGGTTTTTGTTGAAGTGGTGTGTTTCTCAGTTTTTGTTGGGTGGTGAAATTGGTCCCTTTTTCAACAGTCCAGCATGAGTGCTGATACTAAACAGAACGTGGTTACAGAAGTTGTTTCCTCATCCTCCAATCAAATCACGGAGAAGAAACTTGAAGGTGTCACAAATTTCCAGCAATGGAAGAAAATTGTGAACCTTGTCTTGACTGGTTGTGACCAGCAGGCACATCTAACAGGCACCAAACCTGCTGATGATACAACTTGGGATACTATCAATGCTAGGATTCTTGGTCAGATGTTGAACTCGATGGAGAACCGCAGAGTGGATTTGGTTACTCACATCGATACGGTTAAGGAGTTATGGCTTGGGGTTGTATATTCTGGTCATAATAATTTGTCACAAATTTATGAGCTATCTCAGGACTTTTATCAGACAAAGAGGAAGGGGCAGTCTATCTCTCAGTATTTTTCTGATTTCAAGAGATTGTATGAGGAGCTAAATTCCCTCTGTTGGCAGAATCGTGGATTAGAAAGAGAGAATGAGAGAAAATAATGTGTTGTATTCATTGATAGGTTAGGTTAGCCCCTCTATTTATAATAGAGGGGAAATTACAAAGAGACTAAACTAGGCGATGTGGGACTAAAACCCGCATAGCCCACTTACACTTAATAACATAAGAAGAATAAAACTACCCCAAAAAGACCAGAATACCCCCCACGGTATTGTGGATTACATATTCCAACACTCTCCCTCAAGCTGGATTATACAAATAAGCAAAGAAAGAAGATCCAGCTTGAACTAAAGAAAAAATAACTCCTAATAATGCTAACACTCCCCCTCAAGTTGGCGCATACAAGATACTAATGCCCAACTTGAACAAAAAAAGGGAAAAAACTAAATTGTAGCAGAATTCAGCTTGACAGATGAATGCAGCTCCCAAATAAACCTTCAAGAACTTGAAAAAAAATAGGTCTTCAAAACCTGGGCAGACTTGATTAGCAAACTTTCACCAATCTTTAACAGCTGTCCAGTGATAAATCTCTGATTGATAATCTTGAAGATAAGCAACTAGGGCAGCAAGCAGATGAATCAAGCAGCAGAAAAGATCAAGCAGCGGAAAAAATCAACCTAACTGTAGAACCTCATATAGGCAGGCAATAACCAAACATCTTCAATACTTTAATACTTCAATCTCCCCCTTACGGCAAACTCAACCCAATAACAAAATAGATACCCATTGGCAATGGTGAAAACTCTGATCTTCTATGTTTTGCACCAAGTGTTCCTGCAAGTTCTACTTCTACAATGTCTGCAGGTGTACTGTACATAATCCCCCCCTCACGTGTCGTACTATAACAGAGATGATGTAAGAGACAGGGCAAAAACATAATATTCCAGAATTTTCCAAGAGGTGCTAAGGGTAATGGAAAAGGAAGAAATGGCAAATTAGAAAATACCATTAACTTCCAAGGGGGTTATGGGTATATGCCAAAGGTATGTTTTGGGAGGTGGTGAAGTGAAAAGAGCAATGGGATAATGAACCATGGACAAAAACAATGCAACACAGTAATCTTCAACCTTTTTCAATCGATCAAACTAATTCCAAAACACCAATCTCCAATGATCAGATCTGAATTATAAAAAAACAGGTCTGATTTTTAGAAGGAGAAGGCACCATTCTTCAAAAACTTGATCAATCTTCACACAAGGAAGAACCAGTGTGCAAAATTCCAAACTATTAACTCCCACATGCTAAATAGAATTGACGAAGATATCTAGACAGCAATGGATGTAAGAAGCTTCAACAAAAAACTTGGATCAGATCTGAATTAGTGAATAAGGCTAGGATCAAGCTCTCAAAGTAAGCCGGATATGAACCAAAAAAGCTTCACATAACTGAATAGGTTTGTAGTTGCAACCAATAACCTTGGAACACACTGTTGTAATCCCAAATAAACTGATCTCCAGGGTAGTAGATTCGAGTCTTCAATAATGAAAGAAATTTGATCTCCAATAGTAGGATACTCAGTCTCAATAATAGGGCAGCAGTAGCCCACATAAAGGCAGCAGTAAAATGTCAACCAGTCATGCTTACAGAAGCCAATCAATAGAACCAGCAAGGTAGGTGGTAAAGCTCAATAGAACCAGCAAATATAAGATAATCACTCAGTAGATCCAATAGGTAGTTGAAGCAGCCAGCCACATAAGAACAAGGAAAATAGGTTGATAATTGGAAAAATCGAGCCATAAGAATGAACCTGAATTTTTTCCAAAAATAACTGATGAATGATGCTGAAATATGGGTTGAATACTCCTCTGATATGTATAAGACTCTCCTCAAAATATGAGCTTGATAGGAAAACCCTAACCCTAAAATCGATTGTTTTCAGGGTTTTAGAAAACCCTGAAATTGAGATCGATTTAGGGAAAGGGGGCTGTAATTGCTGATGTAGACATGTAATAGATGCTGACCAAGGCTGCTAGAATGGAACCTCCAAGGTGAACAATCAATCTCCAGTAAGAGTGAGACCTGATCTTCAAAGGGAGAGACTCCAAAAAATCGCAGAAGTAGAGCAGGGCAGCATTACAGCACTACACCGGCATAAAGGACCTTCTTCAAGCCTTGAACTGATGAAGGAGAGTTCTCTTTTAATGTTAGAACCACCTCCGAAGCACTCGAACAGCAGCAAACATCCCTAGCCCAAATCGATTTTTATTAGGGTTTTGGAAAACCCTGAAAAGAAGAGATCGATTGGCGTAGGGGTATTCAAAAAACTTGGATTGGTGCAATATTGAGGTCGATTGGTCCTTAAAGTGGGAGTAATCAGCCCTCCAAAAATTAGCAAAAACTGAAACCTGAAAGTCAGGGTTTTTGGCAGGTAACCAAATTAGCAGGTTAAGGAATTTTTGCTGTAGAAATAAATCCAGCCATCAGAAAGGGTCCAAACTTAAGTCGAGTAGGGCTTGTAGTAATAGGGAATCACCCCCAAAAGATCAGCTGCATCTAAAAAAGGAAACACCAAAATCGATTGGAGTCAGGGTTTTGAAAAACCCTGACAAGTTGAGATCGATTAGGGTATGGTGGCTGGAATTAATTAAAGCTTAGAGAAAAAGGAAATAGGAAATGAGGATAATGGAATAGGGTAGAAAGGGGATGGAGAAGGGTGCATAGGGAGCTCCAATGGTGGAAGGTCAGTCTTCAATACTAATAGGAAGTTGATCTCCAAAAAATTCTGGAAAACCCCAAATCGCAAAGATGATTCCAGCAGTATTTTACTATAAAAAAGTAGATAGAATGGAGGAGGGCAGCAACTAAATCATTGGTTAGGGATTTTACCTCATTAGTGCTGCCCCCTTACAAGGAGGAGAAGAAGAAAACCAGAGAAAGAGAAACCGAGAGAGAGAGAGAGAAGAAGGAGAGGTCGATTGGAGAGATGGAGTAGGGTTTTTTCTCTTTTTCTAACCGAGATCAGACCAGCTTTGATACCATGTTGGCAGAATCGCAGATTAGAAAGAGAGAATGAGAGAAAATAATGTATTGTATTCATTGATAAGTTAGTCCTTCTATTTATAATAGAGGGAAAATTACAAAGAGACTAAACTAGGCGATGTGGGACTAAAACCCACATAGCCCAATTACACTTAATAACATAAGAAGAATAAAACTACCCCAAAAAGACCAGAATACCCCCACGGTATTTTGGATTACATATTCCAACACCCTCCTTCCTATCTCTTCTAATGTGAAACAGATGCAGAACCCAGGGAAATAAGGAAATGGGTTGGAACCCAAGGAGGCTTAGCGGATTTGATGGTTGTCAAATCAAGTTTAAATTTCGAAATTCAAAAAAGGAGGAGGATGTTTGATGAGATAAAGGAAAAGGTTGTAAAGGTGCCTAACTTTTCAGTCTTGGCGGCTTGAGGTTAAGAGGTTGTACACCCTAGGAGTACACGTTGGAAACATTGGAAGTAGGGGATGCATTGAGAATCCAAGAAGATTTAACACCAAAAATATCCTCATGGCACAACCTCTTAGGACTTAAGCCACGTGGCATCGTCCAAAGAAGTTGTGAGGGGCATTGTTGGTTCCCATTTTTTCCGCCAAGGGTAGGCCGAGAAACATGGCCACGTGGCAGAGCACAAGAGATGCGGATAAGGACCCATCAATGGCGTGGATAGTTGGTTATTCTAAGAGGGGCCCATCATGCCCAGAAGTAGCCTAGAAGAAAGGGCACGCTCCAGGACGAGTTACTCCACAAAGGAGTCATGCGCAAAACAAGGACCCATGGCGGAATAATAATGGGGTTATAGATTCATGGAAGAGAAGACCTGACAGTTATGATAACTGCCAAGTAGAGTCCTTCATAGGCTCCATCTATAAAAGACATGGAGTCTTCATTAGGATCATCAATCATCTGACAAACACCTGCAAGTCTATCTTATTTTTGCTTTTTGCTTTCTGTCATTTCTTTTTGAAGCATGTACGGTTGTATCTCGTATTTGGGGGCGGCACAGAATTATTCTTGGAGCCCATTCCCATATTTGGTATGATCTAATGTGATTTGTCTTTTATTATTCTTTCATTCAGTCCTTTGCTTTATTTCTTGCTTCCAGCACCCCTTTTTTATTGTGACCAACGTCATTGGCATAACCCAAAAGACCTTAGAGCTACTCAGGCAAGAGGGAGATCGACCTCCTGGTTAGATAGAAGTTAGAACAGGCCATCGACAGCCTCGTTTGAGCCTGCGCAAAGGCTCTGGCATGCCCGCACTCTCTTTACCAAGTGTGTATGCCATCGTGTGTAGGTGTTGGATTTTTCCACCAACAAGTATGAAGGCAAAGCACCTATTAATTCGGCAGAGATGAAGGAAGAACACTGAGTAGGAAATATTTACCACGGGCATTCAAAGCTCAACGGCAAGCTCAAATAAATCCTCTTCGACAACATCACCACCAAAAGGCTTTGATGGACAGACCCGAACTGAATTTCCCACTTTTCCTGCTCCTATTAAGATCGATGGCACCAATTACCTCATGTGGTCTAGGACTACCTATTTGACCATTGCTAGTCGAGGCCTTACAGGACATATTGTTGAGAGTACCCTCATGCCAACTGAACCTGGTTCTCTGCAAGACCGATGGGTGTCCCATGATGCTATGGGGATGTCCTATTTGCTCCGCCCTATGCAACCTGACCTCTCCAGAACCTACTTATTACTAGAAACAGCCCATCAAATCTGGAGTGCAGCAAAGGAAACTTATGGGAAGGCAAGTATGAGATTCACAAGAGGGTTCATGACACCACTCAGAAGGAGTTGTCTGTTGCTAAATATTATGTTGCCCTCAAAAGTTTGCGGCAGCAATTGGATCATTACTTAGACTTTCAGCCCTCTACTGCTACTGATATTGCTGCCTTTCGCAAGCACATTGACAAGATCCGTGTGTATGACTTCTTGGCAGGTTTGAACATTGGGTATGACCCTATTTGAGTGCAACTGCTTAGCCAATCTCCATTTCCTATACTAGCGCAGTTTTTTGCTTTGGGTCATATAGAGGAGACTCGTAGGGGTTCTATGTTGCACACTTCTATTGTTGACAGCTCTGCCTTACAAGCTAGTTCCAGCCCTACTTCTATTACCATTCCTGATGGTGGTAATGCTGCCTCCAAAGAGGCTATTAAGTGTGAACACTGCAACAAACCCTATCACACTAAGGCTCAATGCTGGAATTACATGGGAAGCCTGCTGACTTTGAGGCGAAACGGGGTCGTGGGAAGTTTAAATCCAAGGCTAATCATACTAAATCTACAGTTGTTGTTGCTGCAGCCCCTTCTACAGACATTGGTCTTACTCAGGATGAACTTCTGGCTTTCCGTCGCATGTTACAGGCCTCTTCCGTTGCACCTACTATGGCATTTGCACTTGCTGCCCCTTCTAGTTCACACTTTGCTTCAGGTATTCCAGTCGGTAGTCATTGTGCATCGGCTATCTCTAGTCCTTGGATTATAGACTCTAGTGCTACTAGCCACATGATTGGTTCCTCCCATGTGTTTCACCACTATTCTCCCTCTTCTAGGAAAAATACTGTTCGAGTGGCTAATGGTTTCCTTTCTCCTATTAATGGAAAGGGCTCCATTCACTGTTCTCCTACCCTTACCTTATCTTCTGTTTTGCATGTTCCCTCTTTTTCTACTAATCTTTTTTCGATTAGTAGTCTTATCAAAGACATAAACTGCAAAATAAATTTTATTCCTTCTCATTATGTCATTCAGGATCTGGTGAAAGGGCACACAATTGGGGGTAGTAAGGTACATGCTAGTCTTTACTTACTCGACACAAGTCAGACTTTTCTTCCGTTAGCTTCATCTCCAGCTCATCAGTTACATTCAGGCACTTCTCCGAATCTTCACCTATGGCATTGTCGACTTGGTCATCCTCAATTCAGAACTTCATTTTTTTTACTTCCTCAATTAATCAAAGATTGTAAAATGGATGAGTTTTTATGTGACGCATGTGTTTTGGCCAAACAAACTTGTTCCAATTATTCTCCTTTGAATAAAAGAACTGTTTCTCCCTTTGCTTTAGTTCATACTGATGTATGGGGCCCTGCCCTTTGTGCATCAATTTCGGGCCATAGTTGGTTTGTTTCCTTTCTAGACTGTTTTACTCGTACCACTTGGGTGTACATGATGCAGCACAAAAGTGAAGTTTTTTGCTGTTTTCAACTATTTCATCGTATGGTTAAGACCCAATTCAATGCCACCTTAAAAATTTTGCGGAGTGATAATGGCAGGAAATACATGGAGGGTCAATTCCAAAATTATTTGGCTGAAATGGGATATTTCATCAGATTAGCTATGTAGACACTTCGGCCCAAAATGGAGCGCTAAAAGAAAGAATCAACATCTTGTGGAAGTGGCTTGAGCCATTATGGTTGCACGGCAGGTTTCTTCTCAATATTGGAGTGATGCTATCCTTACCGCTGCCCACCTCATAAACCGAATGCCTACCCGTGTTCTTGATGGTCGTCCACCTATTGACATTCTCCAGGGTTCTTCTTTTGCAGTGTCTCCAAAAATATTTGGATGTGTTTGCTATGCTCGTAACCATCATCCTCATGGCAAGCTACATCCTCGTAGCATTCGGTGTATTTTTTTTGGTTAGTCTGCCACCCAAAAAGAATACAAGTGTTATTACCCGCCCACTCGGCATATTCTAGTTACTATGGATATTGTCTTTCATGAATCCCTGGCGTATTATTCTCAGCCACCTATTCAAGGGGAGCATGATCCACGTTTTGAAGATGTGCTTGCTATACTACCGGTTCCTATTCAAGGGGAGCCTTCTCCTCCAAACCCTCCAAATCCAGCCTCTAGTTTGGTATCTGTTTAGGGGGAGCGTAGACCTGTGAGTCAGATTCCTATCGAAAAAATCTATACCCGGAAGCACAAGGAGCAAGTTGAGACTACCACTACTATACCTCTTCTCCAATCATCAGAACTTGATCCAGATCCAGACTCTGCTACACCATCTGGTAAGGATCCTTCTCTTGACTTACCTATTGTGGTTCGTAAAGGCATTAGGTCTTGTACCTATAGTTGTCATGGCGTCCTAGCGCTGGAGGTCTATGCATATCCACCTACGCCATGGCATCCTGTCTCTCTTGCCCTCTTCGATTTCTTCTTCCTGCCTCTCTTTCCCTCTTCGATTTCTTCTTCTTTAATTTTTTTTGTTTCTTCCCCAACCTTAGACCCACTCCCTACTTCCCTAAATCTCCTATTTTAGCTTTGGTATAGTAACCTGCAACTAAGACATCTGGCAGATCTGATTTCAGATCTCACCATTCAGTTGCCAGTAGAATTTTGGGGCTATTTCTCGTTGGGATCGGCAGACCTTGGTGCTACGATTTTGTTCCAAAAATTGCAAGGAGAATCGTCTTCATAAGGAGTTTCCTCTGCTCGAACTACTCTAGTTCACCGCCTCTCTGCCTCTCTTTCTATCGTGTCAGTGCAAGGTTGAAGAAGACATTAAGTCTTTAAAATTGCAAGTAAGGACAACTTATATTATTTATATAAAACCCCTTATATTCTCTATTGCTATTCTGTTTAACCCATTCAGTTTTCTCTTTAACTCCATTAAATTACAGTTCTGCCACTCCTTTACAACTTCAGATTAATTACAATTCTGCCATTGCTCTTATAAATCTTGAATTATCTACTAGTTTGCCATTCAACTTTGGATTTAATTACAATTCTGCCATTCCTCTTATAAATCTTGATTTATCTACTAGTTCGCCATTCAACTTTGGATTTAATTACAATTCTGCCATGGTCGACATGATCGCCATGGCGGGCGACGTGTCGATATATCGATCAAACACCCCTCCACTGACTTGGATCGCCATGACGCCATGACAACTATGCTTGTACCCAACATCCCATCTCCAATTTTGTTTCCTATTATTCTTTGTCTTCTTCCTATCGAGCATTTGTGTCTTCTCTTTCCTCTATTTCTATTCCTCAGAAGTGGCAAGAGGCGATTACAAATCCAAAGTAGCAAGCAACCAAGATGGAAGAGATGACGGCCTTATCCAAAAATGAGACGTGGGAGCTAGTGATTCTTCCTCTGAGCAAGAAACAAGTCAGCTATAAATGGGTTATTGTTGTCAAGCAGAAGATGGACGGGATAGTAGACAGATACAAAGCCAGACTTGTGGCTAATGAGCTTACTCAAATCTATGGGATCGACCACAAGGAGACTTTTGCCACAGTTGAAAAGTTAAATCTTGTTCAGGTTTTATTGTCATATGTTGTCAATCTAGGCTGGGATTTGCAACAATTGGACGTAAAAAAAATGTCATTCTTTATGGAGTGCTGGAAGAGGAAGCTTATATGGGGATTCCTCCAGGTTTTTTTTGTCACAAGACTTATGAGAAGGTTTGCAGACTGAAGCGGGCGTTATATGGGCTCAAGCAGTCCCCTTGGGCTTGGTTTGGCAGCTTCCATAAAACCATGATCTCCCTAGGGTACAAATAGAGTAATGTTGATCACACCTTGTTCATCAAGCGTCGTGGAGATAAGCTCACCCTTTTATAGTCTATGTCGATGACATAGTTGTGACAAGTAATGATGTCGATGAAGTTTCACACCTGAACATTTTCTTGGGACGAGAATTCAAAATAAATGATCTACGACAGCTAAGACATTTCCTGGGGATTGAAGATGTCCGTTCTTCAAAATGCATTTTTCTCTCTCAAAGAAAGTATCTCTCCTTTGGAAGCTACCTACTCATCTGAAAGAGAAAGATGGTGATCCTATTGACAAGGGAAATTATCAACAGTTGGTGGGAAAATTGTTTCTCTCCAAAATTAGGCCGGACATTGCATTTGCAGTGAGTTTGGTCAGTCAATTCATGCATGATCCCTACTCCACTCATATGGCTGTTGTTCTTTGTATTCTCTATTACTTGAAGTCACCTCCAGGACAAGGGTTCTCTTGTCTCCATAATATCATCTTCGTATTGACACCTACATTGATGCTGACTAGGGTGGTAATCCTGATCGGAACTATTTCAGGTTATTGTACGTTTGTAAAAGGTAATCTTGTCACATCGCGTAGTAAGAAACGGAATGTTGTGGCAAGCATAGAACTAAATCTTGCGAAATCTCAGTCGAGATCTCAAATATTTCGAGTATCTCGACCTGACCGAAACGAAACAGCAACTCGAATAAAAAAATGCAAAAACTCGGTCGAAATTTCAACCATCTAACGATATCTCGAGATAAAAATCAAAATCTCGCGAGATATCGAGATTCCTTTTTCAAAAGTAGCTTTATAAATACCAAAACTCGTTAGTCTCGGTCGAAATTTCGACCAAGACTTAAAAAGCTCTGGTTTTTTGGGGGTGTTTTTCTCCTTATTAGTCTCGGTCGTTTCTTCTCCCATACAGTGACATGGCATTCATTTGTCTTACAATCGGAGAACAATGCACATCCGCTCCATCGGACTATGAGTGGGGTCGATCCTGGACATCGAATTAATTTTTATTAGAATATTTGTAAACATTTGAGTCATTAGATGACTACTTGACTTGTATTGGACTATTGGGGATATTGCCATATTGATATCATCTTCTTAACTTGTTATTTACTTATCTTACTTAATATTATATCTTAAACTATGACTTATGAATCATTCACTTTATGTTTCCAACTTCCAAGTCAATTTACTTGTTTAAATTGCTTATTAATAATTAATTTATTTTGTCCTATAGTACTTAAGGTCATAAACAATGTGTATGTGTAATTAACTACGTTATACATTAGGATTCGACCGTATACTGACAATCAATGGTGCAAATCCAAAACACCCCTTTGGGTGACTATTTTTGCAATTCGAACATTTAAATGTGTTTACATAACCTAAAATAGGGTTTCCATGAAGTTTCAGACCTCAACTTGGCCTAACACCCACCGAAATGACCTACCGAAACATAACAGAAAAATGCAAATTTTCGATTTCGGATATTTCGGTCAGCTTGAAACTCCGAACTGAAAAGAGTTTTTTCGAACTATGGTGGCAAGGTCAAATACTGAAGCAGAATTCTATGCTATGGCCCAAGGAATTTATGAGTTATTGTGGCTTCAAAATTTATTCCAAGATCTTAGAGGTTCTGTTCAACGTCCAATGATGTTGTACTGTGACAACAAATCAGCAATTAACATTGCCCACAATCCAATGCAGAATGATCGTACCAAGCACGTGGAGATTGACAGACACTTCACCAAGGAAAAGTTAGATAGTAGACAAATTTGTATACCCCTTTTATGAAGTCAGGTGATTAGCTTGCTGATGTCTTCACTAAAGGGCTGAGTGGAAAGATGTTTCTTCATCCTAATTTGGTCAAGTTGGGCATGTGTGATATATATGCACCAACTTGAGGGGGAATATTGAATTATGTGCACCAGAATATCAGGAGTAGATCCCACCTGGGCAATGTATTCGGTCAGGAGTAGGGTGGTCATTTCTGGCCCCCTCTATTAGAGGAACTTGGGGAAATGGACCTGCCCAGGAAATGGAGCAGATAAAGGTCAGTTTTATTTATGCTTTTATTCATGTTCTTTCAAGCAAGGGTAGAGATATAATTAGGGTTGTAACACTGTTCACATGAACAGTATCTTGAATAGTGTTTCCCTTTGTAATCTCTTTCATTACTATAAATAGAGAGCTTGACTAATCTGATCGATCATTCAAGCCATTCCTAAATTCTTTTTTGTTAACACAAATGAATATTTTACTGCACTTTTGGTTTTTTACAATGTGTTACCATATTAAGATATATGGAATTTATACATTTGACAAAAAACCTAGCATTAGAAGGTTGAAAATTTCACCTACCACCGAAAATCCAGTTTTTATTCTTCAATTGGGGGGGGGGGGGGGGTTGACTTTTTATTGTTTTGGAATTTGATTTTTTAAATATTTTTATTGGATTAAAATAGGAAATATTTGCTTATTTATGAATAATATCTTAAGTAAATGAACTTATATGCTATTAGGCATAAATAAGTGTATGTCCTAGTTTATGGCCTGGTTTCTAGCATAAATAACTCTGTCCTAATTTCTAGCCAAGTTTCCTCAAGTTTCAACGGGCATGAGTGTCGAAACTTGTAAAATATGGGTTGTTTTGGTCGAAACTCGTCGAACTAGTGACTTTTTAAAATCCACCCACATCTCGTCTCAGTTTCTTGCGAAACCGAGATATCTAGATGGTTTCGACAAGTTTCGGCTGAGTTCTCTTTCCATGGTCTAGGTAAAGAAAAACTATAGACCAGACATAACCAATTGAAGATTGGACTACATTAATGTTAATTGGGCAGTCTTTGTTTCTACTACAAGGTCCACATCAGAATATTACACCTTTGTACGTGAGAAACTGGTTACTTGGAGAAGCCAAAAACAATCTATGGTTAAGAATTTGGTTCAAATTTTGGGCTTTGAAACTGAGGGCTCCATGCAATTTTATTGTGATAAGAAGGCTGCAATTAGCGTAGCACATAACCCAGTGCAGAATGATAGTACAAAGCACATTGAAGTTTATCGGTATTTCATAAAGTAGAAAATTAACTCTGGTTGCATACCCCTTATGAAGACAATGAATCACTTAGCAAATGTTGTTCACCAAAGGAATTAATTCTCTGCAATTCCATACCCTCTTGAGCAAGTAGGGCATGTATGACATTTATTCCTCAGCTTGAGATGGGGAAACATGTAAGTGTGGGTAAGATGGGAAATAAGTATGTATTTGAACCCACTGGGTATTTACATATTAGTGTAGAAGTATTTATGTAATCTTGTATTAACTATCGCAAGTTAGCAAATATAGGGGATAGGAACTGATCTCCCTCCTTATTTTCCCTCTAGCAAACCCTTGTTTGTTTTCTCTCTTCTTCTTCATCCTTCTCTCTTCTGCCTCCTTTACTTGCTTTCACTTTGTGATTTAATCCATATAAGTCAAACTCCCCACAATAATCTAAAACAGTTGTCAACCAAACAGACAGTAAAACTTGACAAGATACCAAAAATTTTTTGTTTAACTTCTATCCATGCCTACAGTCGATTGTAAGGCTCTTACTTAGTTTACTCTTTCAACATACATTACTCATTATATGAAGTTTTACTTAGCTGAAAATTATGAAACAAAGCCAAAATAACAGACCTTAGTGTTGCCATGATTCTGGAAAGTCCCTTTAAATATATTCCTCGGACATTTCAAAGCCAAGTCTTCAGATATAAAACCAGTTCCATCAGTATGTACAAGAAATTTCCCACCTTCATCATGAACAGCAACACCATATTCATCCTAACAAATGAAAATATTGTTTATTCTAGTGACAGATACGGGAAAATAAAGTTTCAACAGATAATAAATGAGCCAAAGTCAAGGACCATACCCGGCAAGGTTCATCTCCAATCGTTTGAATATTCAAGGATGCAAAATCTACGTCTAGCTTGATAGTTTTTGATAAGATAAGGGAGAACCTGCATTTCCAACAGTGGAAGATGATTTCAAACCATAGGAATACCAATTGCAGACAATAATGAAAGTGTCAAGAAAACATACCTCTTCATATAACCCACTAGACTGTTGACTGTGTGTACATGCATAAACACACAGCGTGCATCATGAACAGATTTACAATATAAATGATACGGTTTCATCCTGTCTACAAAGTCATTGGACTCCATACAGACAAAATAGCACTTCACACGAGATGATGTCGGATCCTTTTTCTTTTCCTCTTTGCCTCCATCCTTGAAAACTGATACAGAATTATACAATCAGACCGAGAAGAAATCATGTTGATGTACTCCTGCTAACCTATTACTACGTAAAGTTTACAAGAACAGAATCTCGAAACAAGATCCATGCAGCTAACCCCATTTATTTGGAATGAGCCTAGTTGAGTTGAGTTAAAAGGGGGGAAAAAAACTAAATGTACACTATGCAAGGATGTATCATGGTATCAACTGTGCCTGACAATCAAAGGGCATCAAGATGACCTCTTTTTTTTTTTTAAAGCAACAAGTGAAATTCTGTAAAATGAAGAAATAGAAGTACAAAGAGTAGGTCACATGAGTGACAGCAAAAGCTAGATATTGGGAATAACGAAAAGAAAGATAACAGCTCAAATTAATCAAATACATAAAAGGAACTGTGGATTAGTGAAGGATCCATCTCCTTCCCCATCATCCTCTCTCACACCTTCCCTGTTCCCAGTATTCTAGCAACCCTCTCCCTTCTGCTTATGTTTTTGTTGAATTATTTATCCACCCGTGTCCCCCTCTGGATAGTCCGCCATGTTAGAGCTCCTGCTTGATATACATATTCTTTTCACCCTTTCCTACAAGGTCGGCCTTTTAGAGGAAGCGGTTCCAACATGGTATCAGAGCAGGCAGGGTTCACGGAATCGAGTCGCCCTAGGAGCGGGCAGATGTTGAATTATTTATCCACCTGTGTCCCCATTTGGACAGTCCACCGTATTAGAGCTCCTGTTTGATATACATATTGTTTCCTTCCTTTCCTACAAGGTCTGCCTTTTAGAGGAAGCAGTTCCAACAGTTTTCTTCTCTCCCCTGCAACTCTGACTTCTTCCCAGGTTTCCCCTCTTCTCCTTAACTGGCCCTCCACCAAAGGCAGAGAAGGAGAAGGCAAGGATAGAATTTGAAGAGGCAGTTCATGCGACCCATACAGTACAGGGAGGTGATAGTGATGATGACAGTGATGGCCCTGTGTATGTACCTGATGATGTTTAGACAAAGGCAGAGGCTAGAGATTTTCGGCGACCACAAGCAAGGAGCAAAGGCTCCTTTAATGAACATGGTAGACATAGAGACCCTAGGGGAGGAGCTGGTCCGTCCAGGCAACCCGTGTTGCCCTTCAGAAGATCACAGAGTACTAGGGCAGCCACCTCGCCTAGTGGTCCCACCATAACGGGACCCCGTCCTAGAGAAATATCCCAACATCTACAAGAAAGAAGGCAACAAGCAACGTAGACGGAAGGAGATGTGGGGTAATGTGACGAGGATGGCTGGGGAGGCTATGTCTAAGTGGTTGTTATTCCACAGCATCCTCTCAAATGCCACTAGAGGGACCTATTACCAAACGATGCTAGATTCAGTTGCTAAGGCCCTAGAAAATCACAAAATAGAGGTTAAGGGCTCAGTTAGAGTGGGAGAATATCCCTCTCGGGATTAGCATTAGGGAATAGCACTAATCCCGAGATGGGCTCCCCTGTTTTCTTTTGTTTTTTCCTTTTCTGCCACTGTACTTTACCCTACATCAAATATATTTCTTCTCTAGCCCTCTCTCATTACGTGAGAGCGGCCAGCCTCTTGCTCTCAATCTCTCTCTTCTCCTCCTTTCTCTCTTCCTCTGCATATTTCTCTATATTTACATGGTATCAGAGCAATCTGATCAATAGATACACGCTACACACTTTTTCTCTTGGTTCTTCATTGTCTCTACATCTAACGAAAGCAAGGGGAAAGACTGATCGATTCTTGAAGACTCTTGACTTCTTTTCTGCAGCAGGGGGTGTTCTCACCCTTCTTTTGAAGTCATGAAGGTCCATGTGATGGCTTGAAGACATCAAGATTTCATACTAATCAGGCTCAATGTCTCTTTGGTTGTTTTTGTTACTTATTGGTAGTGATTAGATCGACACTTATGATCGATATTGCTGGAATTTGTGACGATTAGTATGGAAATTGATTCTTTCGGGGGTTTTGCTTGCTGGTTTGAACTCAGTACTGGCAGCGTTCATTTTTCAGATCGATTTTAATTGATTTTTTAGGGTAGATTGGTGTTTGTTTGACCCACTTCTGTTCGATGCTGCTTCCATTCGAGTTTGTCTGCTGCTGATTATTTGAGTGCTATTTGGCGGTTTGTCTGGTCTATATCTTGTGTTATTTGGCTCTATTTTCTTGCTGGTTTTCATGGGTGAGACACAGACGGATGTGAAATTGGTGACTGAGGTGGTATCCTCTTCATCCACTTTTCTTACTTCCAAGAAGTTGTAAGGCAAACATAATTTTCACCAATGCAGAAGATTGTGTCATTGGTTCTCACAGGAAGATGTGATAAACATCACTTGACAGGGATGAAACCTAAGAGTACAGATGAGACTACATGGGAGATTGCTAATATCCGTATTTTAGGTCAGATGCTGAACTCCATAGATAGCAATATTGTTGATCTTGTGAGTTGTGACAGATTAATACTGTCAAGGAGCTGTGGGATTAGTTGGCTGTGTTATGTACTGGACATAATAATCTTTCACGAATTTATGAGTTGTCACCAGAATGTTATCATGTCAATAGGAAGGTTCGACCTCTTACACAACACTTGTTGATCTTAAACGAATGTATGAGGAGTTGAATGCCCTACTGCCCATTACCTCTGATGTAACACAAATGCAGAACCAATGTGAACTGTTAGCTGTTATGAGTTTCTTGGGCAGCTTGGGACCAGAGTTTGATTCTGTTCAATCTCAAATCCTTGGTGGTGATAAGGTTCCCTCTTTTGCAAACACTTTTTCTCGGGTTCTCCGTGTATCTTGAGGCAATACCCGTGATTCTACTTCTGATGATAGCACTGCACTTGTTAGTAGTGGCCGTGGAGGAGGCAGTGGTACTAGTAAAACTCAAACTTCTGGTATACCTCCATCATCTAGTGCCCAGGGCATAACTGATAATAAAGGTGTCAATCGGTTCGGTTTCAGTTTGGTTCCATGCCTTGGTGGTATGATCCGAAACCGAACTGAGAACCAAGTCAGTTATGGAAGTGGAAACCGAATCTGAACATGCTCGGTTCGGCTCGGTTACGGTTCTAACTCAATTTACCAATACGGGTCCAATTCGGTTCTCCGATACTGTTCTATTCTGTTAGGCTGTCAGTTGTTGCTCTCTTGTTGTGTTCTCAAGAAACTCGATTTGTATAAATAAAATGCTCACAGAACCTTAAAGGAACCAGAAATATTAACAAATAAATAAGAATCCCAAGTGAGTTCTCCACTTTCAGATCTTATCTGTCAGCTTACCCATCAATAAAGTCAGAAAAAACACATCAAAATTATAGTTCCAAAAGGAAAAGCAACACCATTAAAAAAATATGGGGTTTTGGATTTAAGTGTGGTATTCAGTTCAGTATCGGTTCAAACCGACAGTTTTTTAGCTAAAATCATAATAGAACCGAACCGAATTGAAAGCTCATATACCAGAGCCGAAACCAAACTGAATTTATCCGGTTCAGTTAATTCGGCTCGTTTCGGGTTCGGTATTCGGTTCCGGTTTGGTTTTGACACCCTTACCTGATAACTCTGATAAATCTGGTCCTATGAAAACCTGCCAACATTGTGGCAAACCTGGTCATATCCAGCGTTTCTGTTGGAAGCTGCATGGCAAACTGATGGGGGGATCATGCCATAATATCACCAGAGCCCCTTTGTGCACCACTACCAGAGGCACAGGAGACTACTTCCACACAGACAGTTGCTATGGTTCGATGATGATTTCAGAGGCCACAGGCTAGCATGAGGTTGTTTAGACATCTAGGGTTATTTTTGTTATCTTCTTTTTAGTATTTAGGTTGAATAAGTGAAGGTCATTTTAGTATTTTTATTTGTTTAATTCTGCACTTTATTTTTAGCCTTTATAACTTATATGAGGGTACTTTGAGAACTTTGGTTGTTCATTTTGTTTAACTAGGATAAGGGTATTTTAGGGATTTACATTTTTTTTGTCTTTATTAGGTTGTCTTCAGACATTTGATGGACTTAATGAACAACGAATGAAGAAAGCAATTTCTGCGTGAAGCTCCCTCCCTCCACCTTTCTACGATTCTCCTTCTCTCTCTCTTCCCCTTCCCCACAGCTCTCCTTTCTCTTCTCCCTTTCCTCCTGCTGCTGTTCGTGAATCCCTTCCCCCCCCCCCCCCGTACTGCTGTTCATGAGTCCCTTTCCCCCTGCTGCCTCGTGAATCCTTTCCCCCCCCCCTTGCTACTGTCGTGAATCCCCTTTTTCCCCTATGTCCCTTGCGGCTGAAACACTTCAGCCAATTATTGACATTCCCCTCCATCTCCCTCTCAACCGAAAGTCCTTGTTCCCATCCTAACCCTGTCTCTAGCCACCCCAGTCCCATTCCCAGATTTTATTTTTGAAAGCCTTCGTCCTAAACCAACCTCCACAACCCATCCCTTCTTTAACATTAGTAAACAGAATTTTATAATTTTGTTTGCACGATTTTCCCCACCTTTTTCAGCCCCAAAACAGTACCTGTTTTTTTTTTTTTTTGAATAAATTGCATTGTCTCGATATTGGTTTATATTCCTAATCTTCTAATTATTGGTTTATCAATCTATGTGGGTTGTTATTCATGCGTAAGGATTAGTTGAATGCACTGCCTTGAATCTTCTTATCTAGCATTGTGGATCTAATCATATTAATTGCTAGATTTGTTTCCAACAGTTTGTGGTGATTATTCATTTGATTTATGGTGATATATTGCTGGTGGTACATTCTATTACTTATTTCTCATGCTAAATGTAAAGTTGTGCAACTTCCAGCTCTTGTCTTAAGTCCATATTAGGGTGTTACAACCGTGGTCCTGTCCTATTGTGGGATACCTTAGCTCCTAGGGTTTGTCCTGCCTCACAAACCTTCTCAACCAAAGGTGGCCAACACTGCTAATACTGAACTAGCAGCCCCATTCTTGCCAATGGAAAAGCGTCGTGCAAGGTTCGAAAACTGAGGTCTTGGAGCCATCTCGGCCCAACAAAAAACCGAGTTGGGCCGAGATCTCTGCGAGTTTGTGCATTTTTTTTTTCCTGACTCAGAAGCCCATGTCGGTGGGTTTTAGACCTCTTTTGGGTCTGAAAATCAGTATACAACCTATTTTAGGCCATTTAAACACAATGGCATTATTAGATTTTGCAAAAACAAAGTCCAAATAGGAGTTTCAGTTAGTGGGAAAGCAGGACCGACACTTACTAATTTTAGAAACCAGGACAGACACAGGACAAACAGTCTTATTTTTGCCTAAATAACTCCTTCAATATAAATCAGATTTAAGCAATCTTGGACTTGTTGGAAAGCTTTCAAAACATAGCTTTCCAACAAGTCCAAGATTGCTAAAATCTGATTTATATTGAAAGAGTTATGTACTGGTCAAACTTAATTCGGTGTGCGTGAATGCTGTCAAAATCGCTATGAATGAAAATAATTTTTTGGACATCAAAACAAATGAATATTTTACCGCACTTTTGGTTTTTAGCAATGTTTTACCATAATAAGATTTATGGAATATTTAGATTTGAGAAAAACCCCAGCATTAGAAAGTTGAAAATTGCACCTGTCGCCGAAAATCCAGTTTTTTGTTCTTGAACTGGGGGGTTGACTTTTTTTTCCTTTTGGAATTTTATTTTTTAACTATTTTTATTGGATTCAAATGGGGGGGTATTTGCTTATTTATGAATAATATCTTAAGTAAATGAAATATTTACTTAAATGATATTAGGCATAAATAAGTGTCTGTCTTCTTTGTCATGGTTCCTGGCATAGATAGGTGTTTGTATACCAAGAATTTCCAGCAAGATCTCCAGATCTGGCACTCATATAAAGGACCTACATGGGCATTTTCCATGTCAAACCGAGATCTCAAAGAGATCTCACCGAAATCTCGGATCTCAGAGAGATTTCGGCGAGATCTTAGAGAGATCTCGGCGAGATCTCAGAGAGATATTGACATTTTAAGTTTCGTAGGCCATCTCGACTCGGGAAATTGGAAAACCGAGAATCTCGGCGAGATCTCGGCATCTTGCGAGATTTCGGACTATGGCACCGTGTGACTTTGACTATGATAGAGGAGGAGTATGCTCGGTATAATCAAGCCAAGGCATCTCAGGAGTCTTCTTCCACTGCTACTTTTGTTCAGACAGGTAATGCTATTGCGTGTCTCTCTAGTTCTCGGCCCTAGATTATTGATTCAGGAACCTCAAATCACATGTCTAGAATTTCAGGTATCTTTTCCTCCTTACAGACCTCTTCTTCTAGTGTTACCCTGGCTGACGGTTGCGTTGCAACAGTAGGCACTGGTACTATTCAGCCCACATCCACCTTGTCTTTGTCTTCAATATTATATCTACCTAATTCCCATTTAATCTCTTGTCAGTTAGTCAACTCACAAAGGCATACAATTGTTCAATAACCATTTTCCTTAATGCTTGTGTTTTTCAGGATCTCCAGACAAAGAAGACAGGATCTCCAGACAAAGAAGACAATTGGTAAAGGCAATGTATTGAGGGGGTTATATCTTTTTGAGGACTCACCTTTTATTGCATGTTCGAGTACATTATCCCCTCACCAAATACATTGTCGGTTGGGTCATCCTTCGTTACAGGGTTTGCAGAAGTTTTATCCTAGTTTTCGTTCTCTTTCAGTTTTAGTGAATCGTGTCAGTTTGGGAAGCCCCACCGTGTGAGTTATCCACCTAGAGTCCATAAACGGGCCACACAACCTTTTTCTTTAGTTCATTCCGACGTGTGGAGCCCTTGTCCTCTAAAGTCCAAACTTGGTTGTAAGTATTTAGTTACATTTGTTGATAAGTACTCTCATGTTACTTGGCTTTATTTAATGAAATGTCGGTCTGAATTATTTTCTATATTCTCAACCTTTGTTGCTGAAATTAAAAATCAGTTTGGTTGTTACATCATAATTTTAGGTACTGATAATGCTCGAGAAGATTTTTATGTCCCATTTATTGACCTTATGACTACTCATGGCAATGTTCATCAATCTTCTTGTCCTGACACACCCCAACAGAATGGTGTGGCAGAACGGAAGAATCGTCACTTGATGGAAGTCACCCGGTACCTTATCTTTGAAATGAAGGTGGCCAAATCCTTTTGAGCGGATGTCATTTTGACCGCATGCCCTCTTCTCTTTTAGGTGGTCGCATTCCTCATACTATACTTTTTTCCTTCCAATCCTCTTTTTCATTTACCACCCCGTGTGTTTGGGTGTGTCTACTTCATTCGGGACCATCATCCCGAGTTATCCAAGTTAGACCCTAAAGCTATTAAATGCATTTTAGTTGGATATTCCCATGTTTAGAAGGGCTTTCGATGCTACTCTCCGGTTCTTTGTAATATTTCATCACTGCTGATGTATCTTCCTTTGAGTCTCAAACACTCAGTCCTATACGGAGAGTCTATTGTGGAATCTGGTTTGGATGATGATATTCCTACATATATTGTTCAGTCTGATGTGCGTACCCCTCCTGCACTTAAAAATGTTTACAGCCGTCGCCGGAGAACAAAAGCTGCCCCTACTGATCCTCCTCCTGCTGCCACGTCTTTGTCGTCTACAGATCCTGCACCAGCCCTGGTCTTCCACCCTCTTGACTTGGATCTTCCCACTGCTCTTCGCAAAGGTACAAGTCGTTGTGTTCAACATCCTCTTTCACCCCATGTTTTTTATTCTGGTTTATCTTCTATTTTTCGGACATGTCTTTCTATTGTTGCACCTCATCCTATCCCTGAGACCATTACAGTGGCTTTATCTAGTTCTAGCTGGAGGACAGCTATGGAGGAAGAATTGCTGGCTTTGGAACATAACTGGACATGGGATCTTGTTCCACTGCCAGCTGGGAAATCTGTTACTGGTTGTCGGTGGGTATATGTTGTCAAAGTTAAAGCTGATGGCACTCTTGCTCGCCTGAAAGCCAGATTGGTGCCAAAGGCTATGCACAGGTTTATGGAGTAGACAATTTGGATACATTCTCTCCAATAGCTAAACTCTCCTTTGTCCGAGTTTTGATCTCCATTGTCGCATCTCATCAGTGGTCAATGCATCAACTGGAGGTCAAGAATGCCTTCCTCTATGGTGATCTACAGGAAGAGGTCTATAAGGAGCAACCTCCTGGGTTTGTTGCTCAAGGGAGTCCGGTTTGGTTTGTAAGCTGCACAAGTCGTTGTATGGCCTAAAACAATCTCCTAGGGCCTGGTTTGGTCGCTTTACAAAGGTGGTACTTTGGGTTGCCACGGTGTAACAGTGATTACTCTCTATTTTATCGTCAAACCAATACAAGCAGGATTTTATTTATTGTGCATGTGGATGACATTGTGATTATAGGAGATGATTCTGAAGGTATTAAGAGTTTGAAAACTCATCTACAGCAAAGGTTTCAGACTAAGGATTTGAGGAAATTAAATTATTTCCTAGGTGTTAAAGTGGCTTAGTCAAGGAAGGGAATATCCCTCTCGCAGCGAAAATACACTCTTGATTTACTTGCGAAGACTGGGATGCTAGGGTGTCGACCCCTCGACAACCCAATGGATCCCAACATCAAACTTGTCGTTGAAGAGAGAGATGTTCTTGATGATCCAAAGAAACATAGAAGATTGGTTGGAAAGCTGAATTATTTGACCTTCACTCGACCCGATATTGCTTTTCCAGTGAGTGTTGTTAGTCAGCTGTTGTCATTTCTTCGGACTCCTCATTGGGATGTTGTTATCCGAATTTTGAGGTATCTCAAGAAGGCTCCAAAACGTGGATTAGTTTATGCTGATCATGGACATAGACGAGTTGAAGGTTTTTCAGATGCAGATTGGGCTGGATAATCTATTGATAGGAGATCAACAATAGGTTATTGTATACTTGTGGGAGGTAACCTGGTCTCATGGAAAAGTAAGAAACAGAGTATAGTGGCTAGATCAAGTGCAAAGTCCGAGTATCCAGCCATGGCACATGCAACTTGTGAACTGATCTAGTTAAAGATGTTGTTAATTGAACTTCGATTTGAGGATTCCTCTCCAATGCAATTGTGGTGATAACCAGACAGCGATACATATTGCCTCAAATCCAGTATTACATGCGTGGACTAAACACGTTGAAGTACACTATCACTTTGTTCGGCAAAAACTTCAGCAGGGATTAATTTCTACCAAACATATCAAGACTAGAGAACAGCTTGCAGATATCTTTACCAAGTCACTAGAAAGTGGGAGGGTTGAAGATACTTGTCACAAGCTGGGCTTGATTGTTATATATGCTCTAGCTTGAGGGGCCGTGTTAGAGTGGGAGAATATCCCTCTCGGGATTAGCGTCAGGGAATAGCGCTAATCCTAAGATGGGCTCCCCTCTTTTCTTTTGTTTTTTCCGTTTCTGCCCTTGTACATTACCCTACATCTAATATATCTCTTCTCTAGCCCTCGCATTACGTGAGAGCAGCCAGCCCCTTGCTCTCTCAATCTCTCTCTTCTCCTCCTTCTCTCTCTCTTTCTTTGCATATTTCTCTTTGTTTACAGGCCCTATTACCAGTCACTCCTAACTGGCCTCTCTATCAGTTGGATATCAAGAGTACCTTTTTGTATGGTGATTTGCATGAGGTATATATAGAGCAACCTCCCGGGTATGTTGTTCAAGGGGGGAAATCACACTGTATGTAAGCTGCACAAGACAATTTATGGTGTGAAATAGTCATTTAGAGCCTACTTTGACAAAATTCAGCTCGAATTTTTTTTTTTTTGGATGAATAAATAATTCAATTACCACAGGAAGAAAGGGGGGGGGTAGGAGAGAAGCAAAGCCCAGCACAAAGCCCTACCAACAGCTAAGGACAAAACACAAGGGACAAAACCTCTAACAAAACATCGCACTAAATAGAAAAGAAAAAATTCCCAGGTCTATATTCTCGTGGCAAAGGACGCGATTTCTGATATCCAAATTGATAAGCGAGTTGATCTCCAAGATGGGCAAGGAGTAGGTAATGTAGAGATCCTTCATAGGGAACGGAGGGGAGCTGGGGTTGCAACGATGAAAAACTTTAAGAGACGTGGGGGCAGTAGGGTGATGCGAACGGGGGTTCAGGCCCAAAATAGGATGGGAGATTCGGGAGGGGTTAGAGCAATGGGCTTCAGAGTAAGAGGGAACTTGCCCATTAGAAACAGATGGGCCAGCCAAAGAGGAATGATGGTGGGCCGGGTCAGAGAGGGAGAAGACAAAGTAGAGGAAGTTGAAGGGGGGACCACCATATGGGTAGGTAACATCGGGGAGAGAGAGGACCGAGAGGACAAAACCCTTTGGCCTGTGATTTGAGGAAGGAAGAGTTCCAACATTAGAGGGGAGAGAGCTAGGAGACGCCACCACATGGACAGCAGACAAGGGATCAAAGGGGACAAGTGTTTAGGCTTAGCAGGGGTAGAAGTCAGCTCCTTGGAGAAAGGGCAAGTTTCAACATCATAGAGGGATTAAGACTGCAAAATCGCAAATCTGTTCGGACCAGCGGTACTTGCAGGGGAACTAACGGCCCAGGGGGATGAAGACAACGTGGATAACCAGAGGATGAGGGCTCTTGCAGCGGGGACGATGGCGGCTTCTTCTCCGGCCACTGCTAGGATAACATGATCAGAGGAAGCCGGAAGACGAGATGAGCCAGTCCTGTTCACCATGGGGGCTCTACGACACATCCTGGTGGGGTTATCTTCACACACAACAGTAGCTTCAAGGGACATTCGAAAGGAGGCGACAACCAGCGAAGTATCCTCAGGGGTTGCGACTGCATTAACATTTTAAATAAAACCAGATTTAATAGAGACGATGGAGAAGAAGAAGATCAAGAAGAAGGGAAGTGGCTGTAATCCTTTGGGGAAAACCATCGAATGAAATTGTTTTCCCCTCTTCACCAATATTATTAATAATAGGGTAGAGCTAACACACAAGAGAAATTCCCAAACTGCCCTTGACTAACAACGCTCATCTCTAGTTACTGTTCACGTGAACAATGTACGGTACTGTTCATGTGAATAGTGTACAATACTGTTCATGATACTGTTCACGCCAACAGTACCCAAAGCACATTAACAAACATCATGGCTTAGATTCTGCCGAGAAACGACAACTTCAAAAGGAGCTTCACAAGAGTTCAAGCCTGTCTTTGGCGAACAAACGGTAGAAGGATGGCCAAAGGTTTTGCAGTGGAGGTAGTTGAGAGGCTTCCAGTCATAGTGGACTTCTTGCTCAAAAGAGAAGTCATCTCCTTCCATAATTTTGATGAGAGAAGGAAGGGAAGATTTTGCAGAAACCTCAACACACATACAAACAAAAGCCAGCCGATCCATCCTCAAAGTTCGAACATCAGAGAAGAGAGGAGTACCCTCAACCGATCCCACCAAACTAAGACCTTCCGAACACCAGAAATGGGGCGGCAACTCAGGAAGGGAAATCCACAAAGGGATGGTGGAGAAATCTACCTGATTCAGTTAGAGATGACGCTGCCATTGGCGAAGGAAAATAGGTCTCTTCCCAACTTGCCAGGGACCTCCTTCAAGGGCACGGCTTTTGTCGGATTAGTCGGAGAATTTGAAGATAAAGAGGCCATTATCCAGAAGGAAAGTTTCAAGGTTTCCAAGAGGTCTTCATTGTTTGGTGAGAGAGGACTCTACAGTATGGAAAGGAGGTCGGGAGCCAAGGAAATGGCCAACCAAATAATTTCTCCAAAGATTTGCTTCATCATCGAGCAGACCAGGGGGGCAATGGACAAATCTATAGTCGCCCTCAAGAGATGGGGCGATGAAACGAAGGGAGAACCCTTCTCTAGTAGCTGGATGGAAAACAGAACTCCATTGCGGAAGAGGACAGAGAGCAAAGGGTGAAGATGTAGGAGACAAGGGAACGGCAGTCGACGGAAGAGGAGATGATGGTGCAGAGGGATTACCGAAGGTAGGGGAGTTGCCAGCAACTGAGGCCGCCGGAGGAGAAATAGGTGAGGATAGAAGCATGCTACATCGTGACTTTCCGGTGAGCATAAAAAAAAGTACAATCAAAATAAGTGTTGACAGTACGTTTTGAAGAGTTAATTTCGGCTCGATTGTTTCTAACTGTGGTTTCTCACAATTTATTCTGCTCACTCGGTTTCTGTATGGGTTTCCTCAGCAATCTCCTTGGTATTGAAGAATGTTGAGAACCCATTTGGAATAATTTCTCTTTACTTTAGGGTTTTATTTGTTTTATTATTTTTCCATATTTAAATAGTTTTCCCTTAGGTTATAATTCTCATTATAAATAAAGTGGACCTGTGTCATTAATGTCAAGTCATATAATTCTCCAAACTCTGGCTCTGAACTTGGTATCTGTGCCCAAAACCCTATGAAATCCTCCTCGGTTTTCATATTGTTCTCCATCACTGCTTCCGCCTTTCGATGGAGTTCATAGCCTCCTCGTCTATCATGGTAGAAGATCACCGCACCATGCATTCTAGAATTCTACATTATACCACACCTTGATCACTACGCATTCCACCGCTTTGTCCGCCCACCTTGGTTTAAGTACTCGGTTTCTGTACAGGTTTCGTCCTGGCCAAAAATCGAGTTGGGCCGAGTTCTCGGCGAGTTAGGGCTTCTTTTTTTTTTTGAACTCGACGGTTGGTTTTGGTAGGTTTTAGACCTAGTTTAGTCATGAATGTTGGCATACAGTCTATTTTGGCCCATTTACACACAATGACACTAACAGATTTTGAAAAATCAAAGTCCAAATAAGAGTTTCAATTAGTGGGAAACCAAGAGATACGCTTACCTAATTTATTATTTCTCAAATCTAAAGATTCTATAAATCTTAATATAGTAAAACATTGCTAAAAACTAAAAGTGCAGTAAACTATTCATTTGTTTTTATGCCCAAAAGAAAAATATCTTCATTCAGAGCAATTTTGACAGCATTTGCGCACACCAGATTAAGTTTGATCGGTAAATAACTCCTTTAATATAAATCAGATTTAAGAAATCTTGGATTTGTTGGAAAGCCTTGTTTTAAATGGTATTAGAAATAAATAAGTGCATGTCCTGGATTCTTACATCAATGCCTGTTCAGCATTCTAGCATAAGTATCTGTATACCAAGGTTTCCCACCGAGATGACCGATACCATTGAGATTTCAGCATGATCTCAAGATCTCGGCCGAGGCAATGTAACTTTCCATTTCGCCTTCAATCTTGTCTCGGGTTTTTGAAAAAACCAAGGTATTTGCCGAGATCTCAGCGAGTTCTTGAACTTTGCCACCAGCTACTGTAGCCTCTCGCCGTCACACTTCAGTCTGTCGCGACCTACGTCGTCATGCTACGACCAACGTCGTTGTGTCGCTCCACTTTGCCAACCCTCTTTGCCTGTGAAGTCGCGACAACCTATCGACATGTCGTTGTCCACCGCGACCCACAACTCGTCGCGCCTCCACCACCAATCCTCTCCACGAATGTTGCCGCGGCGACCCACAGGTCGTCGCGCCATGTCTCCACTGGCCCTCTCTCTCTCTGTCGATGTTGCTGCTACAACCTAGATCGTCGTGCCCTTTTCTCTGTCGGCCCTATCTATCGGTGTTGCCCCCAAGACACTAGGCCACCCTGCTCTTCATCCGCTGGCTTTCTTAGCCCGGCATCGTCACCACCACAACCCACCCTAAGGTCGGTGCATCTCCACCACTGGCTCCTCCAGACACCAGCATTGTCGTTGCAACCCGTCCGTCGACATGCTTGACTCCGCCAGCCCTCTCTCTGCTTAGTGTCGTCATTACCGCAACTCACCAGTCGTCGTGCTCATCTAGCCGCGACTCATTCCCTCCTCACTACTTTTTCGATTTGAAGGGTAATCTTCCTACCTTGTCGATACCATGATTCAAGAGAACACCAGTGTCACCTCCACGGGTACTACTCCAATTCTACCTTTTCAACGTTCAAGCACCTCCACTAGGCATTCTAACACTCTCCAACCTGGCCCTATCAAGTTAAATGGCCGGAATTATCTCACATGGTCTCGTGCCTGTATTCTCACTCTTCGAGGACATAACTATGCTGAGCTTATTACAAGAGATACTCCCAAGCCTACAAATCCTGCTACAGCTGCTAGCCTGCTACAAGGTCCTCTAACGAATCTTTGGTAATGTCCTTCCTGATTAATTCCATGGACCCTTCTGTTAGTCCCAATTTCGTCCTCTTTAACTCTGTTAAGGACCTATGAGGTGCAATCCGCTAGACCTTTTCACTGGCAAGAAATTATACTCAAATTTATAAGATTCATCGACAGGTTCGCAATACTTCTCAAAAAGAGCTACCTCTCACTGCATATCACAATGCTCTGGCTACACTTTGGCAGCAATTGGACTTCTATCATCCTGTTCCCATTATTCACCCTGAGGATGCTGGTACTTTCCAAAAGGAGAGGGAGATGGGACATATGTATGATTTTCTGACTGGACTTAACCCAGAGTATGACCAAGTTCGAGTGCAAATATTAGGGCGTGAGACATCCCCTACTCTCCTTCAGGCTTACAACCTGGTTAAGTCTGACGAACATCGCTGAACAGTTCTAATGCCTCTACTATTACGGTCAGGTGTACTCTGCTCACCATGCCACCAGCATCTCTTCCCATGGATTCCTCGAAGGCTCCTGCATGTTACCTTGTGAAATGTGATTATTATGGTCGGCCCCGTCATACACGGGAAACTTGTTGGAAGCTCCATGGGCACCCCAAGGGTGGACGCAACCCTAAACCAGACAATACTCGATCCCAGACTCATCTCTCTGAAGAATCCGAAATCAGTCCTACTCCTACCACGGCACCTTTTTCTGCAGATCAAATGGCCGCTATCCAAAAAATGGTGATGCGATTGACTACTAGTCCTTCTCCCTCCGCTGTTTTGAACCTTGCCCATCAACTAATTTTCATGTTTCTTCTACGAACCCTTTCTGGTAAATTAACTCTGGCGCTACTAACCATGTGACTAGTGACTCAACAGTTTTCCGTATCTATTCTCCTTGCTCTGACTAGGATAAGGTACATGTTGCCCATGGGTCTCTGTCATCCATCTCGAGTAAAAGTTTCATTTCTTGTAGCTCCCAACTTTTTCTTCCCTTAGTTTTGCATGCCCCGAAATCGTATGCCATCTTTTATCTATATTTTGTTTAACCAGTGCATTAAGTTGTTCTATTCACTACTTTTCTACCCATTGCTTGTTTCAAGTTCTGGTGACGGACACAACAATTGGGTATGGTCGGGTCCATGGTGGTCTTTATTATTTGGATTCTCCACCAGCTGTCTCAGTACCATCTTCTGCTCAAACCCTCCATTCTGATAGTGCTTTGACAAAGCTTCGTCACTGGCATCGTTTAGGACACCCTTCATTTCATATTTTACATTCAATGTTTCTTGAGTTAGTTAGAATTTGTGGTTTAAAACAATTAAATTGTGATGTGTGTGAATTTGCCAAAGACATCAGAAACTCGTACCCTATTAGTAATAGTAAAAGTGATGTTGCTTTTTCAATTATTCATTCTGATATATGGGGCCCCTATAGGACTGTTGATCGCAATGGTTTTCGTTGGTTCATTACTTTTATTGATAATTGCACACGCCTCCCATGGGTTTATCTTCTCCATCACAAATCTGATGCTTTTTCTTGTTTTCAATCTTTTCATATCATGCTTCGTACACAATTTAATACCACAATTAGAGTGTTTCGCAATGATAATGGTACGGAATATGTCGATCATGTTTATCAAGAATATCACTCCTCCCATGGCATACTCTCCCAGACTTCCTATGTTAGGACACCAGAACAAAATGGCATCCCTGAAAGGAAGAATCATCATCTCCTAGATGTGATCCATGCTTTAATGTTCCCCACTAGTCTTCCCAAAACCTATTGGGGAAATGCTGTTCTTATTGCTGCCTATCTTATAAATAGGGTTCCCTCTGGTGTTCTTAACTTTAACACCCCTCTCGTTCCTTCTGCACCCTACCGTTGCCTCTTCCCTTTCCTCACCCCCCAAAATATTTGGGTATGTTTTTTTTGCACATAATTCCTCTCCTTCTTGATCCAAGTTGGATCTTCATGCTCTTCGGTACACTTTCCTTGGTTATTCAGCCTCTCAAAAGGGTTACAAATGTTATCACCCTCCTTGTCGTCACCATGGATCTTAACCATATTTCACGACACCTCTTCAGGGCAGAGTCTTGAGGAAGAGTTGGTGACAAGACCCGCTTCCCCTATTGTTGTTGACAATAATTTTCTGGAGCCAGTTTGGGAAATTTCTGGTCGGGGGAGTCTACAATTGATAGTAACAGCAATACGGATGAGACTGTTCCTACTCCTTTGGAAATGAGAATCTACACTCGGAGTAGATCTAAGAAACAAAGTACCATGAAAAACTCACCATTGCCCATTGTGATGCCTCCAGCAGATTATGCGTTCCTACACAACATCCCATTTCCCATTTTGTCTCGCATGAATCTTTATCACCCTCCCATAGGCCTTTGTTTCTTCTTTGTCTTCTGTGTCTATCCCAGAAGATTGGAAAGAAGTCATTAAAGATCCGAAGTGGAAGATTAGCATGGTAGAGGAAATGCAAGCGTTTGACAAAAATGGTACCTGGGATCTTGTGCCTTGTCCTGAGGGAAAAAAATTGGTTGGATGTAAACGGGTGTTCACAATCAAGCAAAGGACATATGGTACTGTTGAGAGATACAAGGCACATCTGGTTGCAAAGTGCTTCACCCAAACCTATGGGATCGACTACCAAGAAACCTTTGCCCCTATAGTAAAGATGAATTCGGTGAGGGCATTACTATCTTGTGCTGCAAATTTGGGTTGGAATCTCCAACAATTAGATGTCAAAAATGAATTCCTAAAATGGGGATCTTGAAGAAGTTTCTATAGACCCACCTTATGGATTTTCTTTTCCCTCTGCTTTTGACCATGTTTGCAAGATGAAGAAATCTCTATATTGTCTCAAGCAATCTCCTAAGTCTTGGTTTGGCCGTTCCCTGAAAGCTATGCAAAAGTTTGGATATAGGCAGAGTCAGGCTGATCACACCTTGTTTATGAAAAGAAGTGGAAACCAGATCACAGCCCTCATCGTGTATGTCGATGGTATCATAATCACTGGGACTAGTAATGATGAAATTTCCCATCTAAGATCCCTACTTGTGACAGAGTTTGACACTTAAAATTTGGGATCTCTTTGGTACTTTCTCGGGATTGAAGTTGCACGGTCAGACAAGGGCATTTTCATCTCCCAACGGAAATATGTCTTAGACCTCCTTCCATAAACAGGCATGTTAGGGTGTAAGACTGCAGATTCTTCTATTGAGGTTCCATAAACAGGCATGTTAAGGTGTAAGACTGCAGATTCTTCTATTGAGGTTAATCAACAATGTAGTGATATGGGTGACCCGATTGACAGAGAGCAACAAGGTACTAAAACTTGGATCTCGGTATCAACTCGACCCTTGGAAAAACTGAGTCGAGTCGAGATCTCGCCGAGTTGGTGCATTTTTTTTTTCTTCTACTCCAAGCATCAACTCGATGGGTTTAAACCTAGTTTGGGTCTGAAACTTGGTATTCAACCTATTTTAGACCATTTAAACACAATGACACTACCAGATTTTGCAAAAACAAAGTCCAAATCTGAGTTTCAATTCGGACCATAGTTTGGTAGGCGATGACGTACTAAAATACCCTACTCTACACATAATTTAGTAATAGAAAGCAAGCAAAACATTCAATTAATAGCCAAAGAACTTAAATAAGAATTAGAAATATTAAAGTGATACATCAAACTATTTAACAGTGTTACAACTATCATCACATAAAATGACTTTGAATCAAATATTCGGTCTCCGCTAGTGTCACATAGTCTTCCCATGACATAGTGTTGCAGTAATGTTGCATATAGTGCTCCACAACAACCAAATAAGAGTTCTGTCAAGTTAGGTAAGTAAATAGATAGTAGATGGGTCATTTCCATGGGTCCTCTCGAGATCTCGCTGAGATATGTCGAGTTCTGTCGAGTTAGGTAAGTAAATACATAGTAGAAGGGTCATTTCCATGGGTCAACCCGAGATCTCGACTCGAGATCCAAGATGAGATATTGCACTTTTATGTATTGTATGCCATCTTGTCTCGGTTTCTCAGAAAACCGAGACGAGAGCTGAGATCTCACTGAGTCGAGATGAGTTTTAGAACTATGGAGAGCAATACCAAAGACCTGTTGGACAGCTGATCTACCAGTCTCATACCAGACCCAATATTGCCTATGTTGTTCGCATCGTCAATACATTTCTCCATGATCCCAAGACATATCTTGATGCATTGCAGGGTATATTGTGATATTAAAATCTGCCCCTAGAAAGGAAATTCTCTTCTCTAACAATGGAACTCGAAACTGAATATATTAACAGATGCCGATTAGGCCGGATCCATTGATGATAGATGATCCACTTCTGGTTATTGTTCTTTTCTTGGAGAAAATATTGTCGCATGACGTAGCAAAAAACAATCAATCGTCTCCCACTACAGTGCAGAAGCTGAATTTCGTGCTATGGCATAAGGGATTTGTGAACTCGTGGCTCATGGGATTATTGTGTGATTTGGGAATTGTCCCTGAAGATCCTATGCGATTCTACTGTGACAACAAGGCTGCCATCAGTATTGCCCACGACCTTGTCCAGCATGACATGACAAAACATGTAGAAACTGACATAAATAATTAGCTGATGTCTTCACTAAGGGCTTACATTGTAAGGTGTTCCACCCACTAGTCTCCAAGTTGGGCATGTTTGATATATTTGCACCAACTTGAGGGGGAGTATTGAGAACCGTGGGATTAGAATAATTTCAAGGCATTATTATTCTCCAACTCTGGCTCTGAACTACAGAGCAGGAAGGGGATTAGTCCATCACAACGGAAATATGTTTAATATTTTGTGTGAAAGTGGTATGCTTGCCCCTAAACCAGTTGAACTTGGAAACAAGGATCAAAGGTAAGAGAGAAGACACGAAGAAAGAAAGAGGAAGAGAGACGTTGGTGAGAGAGAGAGAGAGAGGAAAGAAAGAATGAGTGCAAACTGTGGAGGTGGAGAAGTGATCTCCCTTGCCTATATTGATTTACTAACTTAAGATTAGAGAAATTACATCCATCTCCCTAGGGAGGTAAAAGGTAAAAATAAAAAATAAAAGAACATAAAGGCACAATACAAGGAAACTAACCAGATAATAACCCATGCCCAAAGTACCCTTATTACATAGAAACTCTAACAGTTGATACTCTTGTGGATCCACATCAGAAGTTTGGAACAAATAATGGTGAATATTTTATAACACCGCGGTACGAGAGGTTAGTTAGGAAGGTTATTTATCTAATAAAGGAGCTCATTTATTGTCAACATCAGAATGTTGATCTTTTAGTATGATACGAGGTCTACCACAAGTTATTGTTCATTTATTGATGGTAATCTTTGCTAGATCCAATGCTGAGACTGAGTATAAAGCTATGGCTCGTACTGCAGCTGAGTTAATGTGGTCGAAGTCTCTACTTCTAGAGTTGGGTTTTCCTATTACTCAACCTATGAAGATGTTTTGTGATAGTCAAGCCGCTATCTATATTGCCAATAACCCAGTGTTTCATGAAAGGACCAAACATATTGAGATTGACCGTCACTTTGTGAAGGATACTATTATGAAGAAGCTGATTGTTACTCCATTCATTTCATCTGCAGACCAGTTAGCTGATATGTTTACCAAGTCCCTTTTTGACCTTGCTTACTGGAACTGTTGTTCCAAGCTGGGCATTGGAGATTTGTATGCTCTAGCTTAAGGGGGAGTATTAAATAATGATCCTATAGGAGTCATGGACCCCTATTGGACCCATTTTTGTTGGCGGTTGAGGAGTTAGGAGTCTAGTCACGATACGGGGGGTGTCCCTATCACGACAAGAGTGTTTCGTTAATTTTGCTTTTTGGTCTTTTTCTTGTTTCCTTGTTAGACTAGGTTTCCTTATTAGACTGTACTTCTATTTCTTGCTGTAATTCAATATTATAAATAAAGAAAGAATAAAAGCAAGTGATAGAACACACACTGAATCTATCACTGGTTAAGTCTTCCTTCTGTCTTCTTTCTCTCTTCTTCCCTCTCATCTTCTCCTCTCCTTCTTCTTACTGCTGTTAGTACTGATTATATAAATTTGATATTGTCGCAAATTACTACAGGTTAGTTGCATTTTCATAATTTGATTGCTTAATCTCTAGAACATACTTTTACTAGGCCAAAACTTAACGAATGAGATGGGAGCAGGATAGTCTATAACATGGACCTACTCATTTCTACCGTTACCTGCCACATGGCATCTTTCGGTCTTTGCTTTCATCAACCATTTGTGAAAATTAATTTTTCCCATAGCAGATAAGAGGATAACATAGAAGAAGAAAATGGAACACCACAAAACAGGGCGAAAGAGACACAAAGAAGAATTGAAAAACCAAATACAGTCACATATTGCATCTACTAAGGAAGAAAATGGACCATTCAAAACAGCGGCAACAAGAAACAAAGAAGAAATGAGAAACCAAATGCAGTTTCGAATTGCAGAAATGAAGGAACAACCCCCCCCCCAAAAAAAAAAAACACCTTTAAACATATAGAACTTTACATACCACAAAACAGGGGCAAAAAACGAATTGAAAAACCAAATACAGTCACGTATTGCATCTACTAAGGAAAAAATTGGACCACACAACACAGGCAACAAGAAACAAAGAAGAAATGAGAAACCAAATGCAGTTTCCAATTGCAGAAACGAAGGAACAACCCCCCCCCCAACCAAAAAAACCACCCTTAAACATATAGAACTTTACATATCACAAAATGACCAACCCCTTCCCACCCACCCAAGGAACAATATTAAATACAACAAAAGAAAAGATGGCAAGAAAATTATTTTCTCACATCCCCCACGTCAATTTTTTATAATGTCGTAGCCACCCATCCCCCAATCATCGAGATCAAATTCGTTCCTCACTCCATAAACCCACAACTTACAAATTCTTCCCAACCTCCATTGATTTTGAAACAGGCTTCTTCCTGAACCAAATTTGTTGCTGGTTCTTGACAATTACTTATAATGTAATAAGCTCTTGTAATGGATAAATTTCTTCCCACAATCAGCATTATTTATACGAGGAAAAGTCATATGTTACGAGGAGATATATTCAAATAAAATAAGTGCTTTACCAGTTGAGCGGAGACCTAAATAGGCAAAAGAAGAAAGAAGTGGCCTGGACCACCAGATTAAAATTTATAGTCCCAATGTCCCACAATGACCATCCTCTTTGTTAAAACAATTATAAAGAACTGTTATGGCATTAAAGATAATATTTCCATTAAGAGAGTTGAGAATCCTCGTTCTTTTATTTTTCAAATTTTGAGAGGTGGTAATAAGTGACTAGGGTTATGCAATGAACATTCCAAGAATCAATAATTTGATTTGGTCAGTAGAGATATAATTTTGGACAAACCTAATGAAAAAAAGACCAATCTTTGCAGAGGGAGAGCAAATGGTCTAAGGAAAGGACTTGGGAAGTGGGCAAGTGGGAGCTCTAGGCCAAAATTTGGTTTCAGGCACCTATGCCCCTCACTTGCACTTACCCAGGCATAAATAAAATTGCTTCACAGCTTTGTAGAAGGAAGGGGACCTGGGAGTTCTAGACCAAAGTTTGGTTTCCGGCATCTTGGCCCCCATCACTTACACAGGCATTTTAATAAAATTGCTTCACACCTTTGCAGACGTTTTAAGAGATACAAGAAAAATCTACAATGAACAACAATCCCTTCACATAATTCAAGAAGTAATCGTGCAAATTCTTATTGACCTAGAGATCAGGAAAATTCAGAACAGGTATATAGAGGACAAAATGTTTAACATTATCTTCAAACTTCAAACACAGGTAATGTCAAAAAAAAAAAGTACAAAAACTGCTACAGCTATATAGATAAAGAAAACTTTTAAATGTGGACAAAAGCTTGAATATGCATAAGCTGAATGTAGAATAATAAACCCTGGCTGACATTGATGGTTGTTCTGAAATTATTTGTTGAAACTCATGAAAAGAACAAAAGGATAAGCTGGAACTAACCATTCAAACCTGACTTGCCACTAAAAGCAATTTAAAAAAAATACCCACCAAAGAAACGGTAGTGGCGCAGACCAACAAAAATTCCTTCTTCTGCAATTTTTTTGTAAATGGACGTGCAAGAACTGATAGTTGAAACATTTCTGTTTCCTTCCTCTTCAGAAAACTTGACCAGCAGTACATTATCATCACCTAAGACCTTCTGAAGATGAGTTCTCCGTTTATCATAATATGGGCCCTGAACAATCACAAAGGGTTTACCATTTGACCAAAGAAATGGCTTCATTCATAAAAAGAGAGTTAGAACAGAAAAATGGATCTCTCCAACATTCAACAGGTAAAACAAAAAACACAAACCATACACTACAACAACAACAACAAAAAAAACTCAGCCTTGTCCCAACTTAATGGGGTCGTGATGTAGATCCTAGCCCCATGCATTGGCTGACAAACAATCGAACCAGTCCAGCCAAGACCAGTCAGCTCGAGCGTAACCAGTCCCTAACTTCGGGACAGTATTGGACCAGTCAATTTGTCTTCATCAAGCCATTCCCTTATCAGCTTCTACCAGCTTCTAAGCAACTTCTCAATTTCTCATCAGCAGCTTCTCAGCAACAGCCTGTAAACAGCTTCTCATCAGCAGCTTCTCAGCAACAGCTTGTAAACAGCTTCTCATCAACAGCTTCTAAGCAGCTTCTCAGCAAGTATCTACTACTATTTTCTTGGCTAAGCCCTCACTATGCCCTTATTGTAATTTTTTGGGAGAATAGAATGAATGAAACAAATGAAGCTTGCTTTTGCAAACCATTGTCCGGAGAAAGGCTGAGAGATCAACTGAGAGAGTTGAGAGTGAGAGGCCCACAGCTGAGAAAGCCCTCTATCCCCATTACCCTTCTATCCCTCCATCTTCTCTTCTAGCTTCTGTTTTAATTGTTGATTTGTTCCCTTAATCTGAAGTTTATTGATTGAGATCAAGATCCTGCCAGGGGTTACATCATTCATGATTTAACCTTACATTAGGTCGGCTACATGAATCCAAACAAAACAAAGTAAGGGAAAACAGAGGTAAAAAGAGTGATGGGAAATGAAATGAGAAGTGGAGAATGACAGATGCAAGAAGGAAAATGAAAGTAAGAGGAGAGAGGCACAGCCAACAAGTTAGGAGAATCTCAACTAAACAGGGTCTGCTACATGGATCCTTGCTCTCCAATAAGCTCTATTCGAGGTCATACTTCGCACGAGACCTAGACTATGCATGTCCTTCCTCACAGCTTCTCCAATGGTCATTTTAGGCCTATCCTAGCTCATTTAGCTCCTTCAATCGAAATCATATCACTCATTACTGCGACATCCCTAGGCCTTTGTTGAACATGACCATACCATCTTAACTGACTCTCTCAGAGCTTATCACTGATCGGGGCAACTCCCACGTCAGCTCTAATGCGTTCATTCCTTACTTTATCCTTCCTAGTTTTTCTACATATCCATCTTAACATCCTGATCACAGCTACACATAGCTTTCCAATAAGACACTTCTTAACTGCCAAACATTCTGCCCTATACATCATAGTCAGTCGTACAATAGTCGTCTTGTGGGTACCGCAGTCTGAATCGATTTTCGGGATCCCTTTGAGACAAAGGGTTGATTTATTGTTGAGATTCATTATTAAAATGGGGATTTGGAATCACGCCACATATATATAAAAATAAAAGGAGTCGCCGCCGAAAAATAAAAGGAGTTGTCACATAGGATTTGGGCCGAGGACCCAATGAGTGTTAGCCCTATCCAAAGTAAATGAAAGGGCTACCTGATTCCATATGATAGAGAGTCCAGGTAAGTGGTCAAGTTATGAGAATGGGAAGGCTTTAGAACCCCACCTCGCCTAGTTAAACCAGTCTTTCTACTAGATACTTGATTTCGAATATTCTCCTATAATGATATGTCCTATACCAACATGTAAGCCTAACTTGAAGGCTCACGCAGGTTACATGCCAACTAGCCAACGTGAAATTTGCCAAAACGAAATCACTAACTTATTAAAAAGGAGTCTAATAAGACCTCACAAATCCCCTCGGAGTTGCACTGCCTTTTATGTAGAGAATAATGTTGAAATAGAATGAGGAGCGCCGCTATTGGTTATCAATTATAAACCACTAAATAAAGTCTTAAAATGGATTTGGTATCCTCTCCCAAATAAAAGGAATCTTCTTAATAGATTGCATGCAACCCCTATCTTCTCAAAATTTGATATGAAATCTGGATATTGGCATATTCAAATTGCAGAAGAAGATAAATATAAGACTGCTTTTGTCGTCCCCTTCGGACAATATGAATGGAATGTCATGCCATTTGGACTAAAAAATGCCCCTTCTGAATTTCAGAATATTATGAATCAAATTTTTAACCCATATTCTCAATTTATTATAGTATACATTGATGATGTGCTTATATATTCTAATTCACAAGAGTGGCGCAACAAGAGGGCTCTAGATGTGGGCGACATAGGCCGCATGGGTGGCAGCAACAGAAAACACCATGGTAGCAGTGGCGGCAGGCAGTGGTTGATGGTGGTGGATGGTGGTCAGTGGTCAGAGATGGTCAGCATGGTGTGACATGCATGATCACATGTTCAGTCAACCATGTTGAACCAAGAGGCCGAAGCCTCGGTGGCTGCGGTGGTGGTGAGTACCTTTTTGTAAAAAAAAAAACAAAAAGAAAAAAGTAGATTCGCTCAAATACCAAGTTGAGAAGAGAGAATAGGAGAGAATAGATTGGTTTGTCAAGAACACAGAGGCCACCACTTTATTTATAATTAGAGATCATTACAATAAAGGAAATAAAAATCCTAACCAAATCATATGTGCAACATGTGCAAAATGAACCCGGACACTTTAATATATTTAGGTCCGGGTCACAGGTTGATGGGTCATCCTTCAACAATATATATATGACCTGTGGGTCATCCTTCAATAATATATATAAAATTCAAATTATAGAGCATAAGTGGAAGAGAAGTAATGAAAACTTACATAGATCCCCGGGGAGAATTTCCCATTGTTATTATGTGCAGCCTGTAGGGTCACATTTAGAGCATCTTTATTGTTGATTTGGTTTGAAGTATGAACAAGAGGTCCAAGCAAACAATGGCTCTCAAGCTCAAGTTGCAGTGTTTAAAAATTTACATGTTGTATCAAGGCTGTTTCTTTACTTTTTCTCTACAAGAGGCAATAGCTATGGGTACCCCACCATCCGACGAGGCTTTAACTCTTTATCCTTCCATCTTCAACTTCCTCTTTATTTCCTCCCAATTTCTTCTTTCTTCCCATCCTTCCTCATGGTCGGGTCAACCAGGTGTATGTCCATGTCAAACACATGTTGACAAAGGGATTTTATGCTAGAAGTCATGCCAGACAAATAACAAGAAACCACTCTGAATTGTCTCGTCGGTATTCCTGTCTATGTGCATGTTTGTGGGTGTGTGTATGTGTTTGCCTGTCTGCATGCTTGTGTATTGTGTGTATGAGGCCAAGTCTAACCCCTGGTAAAACCCACAAAAAGTAAATTTCTTATTGTTACAATATCAAAATCTATAAAGAAAAAGAAGAGAACATACAGAGAGAGAGAGGGGGGTTGAGCTAGAACACGATCGGAATTGAATGTCCTCTACCGTGGTCTACTGGTCTAGCCCCTTACATTATATTGAGTCATAAAGACGAATAATTAAAAGAAAATAACAACTAATCTCATCAACTCAACACTACCCTACTTATCCCATGGTACACCACTTAAATACTCCCCCCTCAAGCTGGAGTTAATATATATATATATATATATATATATATATATATATATATATATATATATATATCTCAAAAGGCTCCAGCTTGGAACAACAAAAAAACAGAACTAGTCTTGAACATATATAGCAATGGTAGATGCCAATGAGCACAGAGAGAACTTCATTCTGGTAGCAATACCAACTCAAACACACCAATCATCAACAGCAACAGTAGAGAAAAAACTTCATAACAAATAAATCTAGACAGCAACAAACAAAATAAGCGGTAGAGAATATTAGCCGCACACCAAAATATCATATCAGCAATAGTAACATTATAAAATCCTTCTCAAAGAAGGCGAGTAGTAATCTTCACAAAGAAGACTGATAAAAATGCAAATTAGGACGTTGTAAACCACTGAAAAGTGTAACATAAGTTGCTACGAAACCACTGATAAAAGTGCAGCATAGGCTGTGAACCACAAACAAAAGTGTTGCATATGTTGCCATGAACCACTGATAAAGGTGCAGCATAGGTTTCTGCAAACCACTGATAACAGCATGAGGCAAGGTTCGAAAACTCGGGTCTCAGTGCCAACTCAGACCCTTGAAAAACCGAGTCGAGTCAAGATCTCGCCGAGTTGGTGCATTTTTTTTTTCTCGACTCGAAGCCTCATCTCGGTGGGTTTTAGACCTAGTTTGGGTCTGAAACTTGGTATTCAACCAATTTTAGGCCATTTAAACGCAATGGCACTATCAAATTTTGCAAAAACAAAGTCCAAATAGGAGTTTTAGTTAGTGGGAAAGCAGAACAGACACTTATGCTAGAAACCAGGACAGACACAGGACAAACACACTTATTTATGCCTAATATCATTTACTTAAGATATTTTAAAGGGATCTCTGTTAGAGCCTTTGATGCAAGAGAACTTGAAGAGTTGGGTCACAGAGGTGCTGCGTACTTGTGTTTTTCTCTCCAAAATTCTCCTCCCCTTCCTCTGAGATGAAGTGGCCTTTTAATAGAGGACGCCTCTCTTTTCCACCGAAAGTGAAACTTATCCAGAAGGAATCTTGGACTTGGGTGGTGGACAGAGAGCACATGGGCTTGTCGGCAACTTTGGGCTTTGGAGGCCAATGGAGCCTACACACTTGAAGAAAAATTGGAATCTTTTGACTTTCGAGACCAAGGCACCAAAAGTAGATTTGGACGGTAGTGCTACAATAAAATTGACTTTTTACTATTCACTACATTGTCGGTAGAACTTGGAATCTTTTGAAAAGAAGCTTAAAAAACCGCACCGAGGCATTCCACGTGTAAAAACACTGTTTTCCTCATTGATTTGGTTTAGACTGGTCACTGTATTGGAATGGGCCCAGTGGTGGCTTGACTATCTAGGACCAGAGACAGTAGCTGGGACACATATTTAGATACAGCCACGAGTCAACTGCTGTGCCATTCTTTTTGGTGTCGTCATGGCTGACGATTTTCCAGCATCAGGGTTTGGAAACTAACCCATGGGCTTATGGCCCAATTTTCAAGATGTTTGGCCCAAAGAACGCCTGATGGATCTTGCTGATGACGAGGAGAACTGTTGGCTGATGAAATCCAGCCCATCATCAGGGTCTTGAGCAAACTGGCCTTCATGGAGATGGGGGTCTATGGATCCGACACTGGGGTCCGAGCCTTCTCCTTCTTCAGTATCAAGGGCCACAAGCTAGGCCTTGATTTCTGCTTGTTTAGCCTTTAATTTAAGGCGTCTACTGTTGCTAGATTTGTCTGATTTTTCTGAGGGAGCTATTTGAGAGGTCACTTTTGTGATTAATTGAATTAGGGCCTCAGGATTGCATCTGCTGCGGTCACATTTATCCCACCACTTGACTTTGAAATTCCTTATGAGAATTGGGATGGAGCAGTCTGGGCTTTCAGTCCGTTCGATTGCATACTCCCAATACATAATCCAAGTCAGGCCGCAATGGATGAAGAATCTCATTAGATCTGACTGTTCGGGGATTTGCTCAATGTGTAGGCAGTAGATGTTGAAGGCATCAAACACTTGATCTGGTAGGATATCTTGAATTGGCCCATAAGCGGTCCACCATTGGGGGAACCAGTTTGGGATTTGACTTGAGAACTTGTAGTCAAAACAGAAAAACCACGAGTGTTGATTTTTACTATTCTGATAAAGGAAAGCATGGTGCCAGGCATCCATGTAATCAAAATAGTAGTACTCTTGCGGCTGAAAGACTTGAGAGAATCTCTTAATAGTGAGGGGATGTGTGCCCCAATCTTTTGAGCTGAGCATTTGAAGGATGGTTACTGAAGTATAGGTCACAAGATTTGGATCACTCTTGTCAAAATTTTGCTTAATACGGATGGAATCCGTATCGACAAGGATGAATTCATAGAACTCTTGATTTTTTGAACTATTTGGGGAATAAAAATTCCAATCTTTATAAAAAACCCTTTGAGCTATTTCTACAGGAGTTTTGCAGCCTTTGGTGAACTGATCATCAAGGGCAAAAAGGTCTTGATAAGCTTGTTTAAGAACATACTGGCTCTTGGGAAAGTTCTGGGAAAGAACTAGTTTGGAAACTGTTGTGGAAGAACTGGGCTTGGTAAGTAGTTGAGAGGATCTTATATTTGGGACCATTTGGGTCGACTGGCTAGCCACCACTTGGGTGAAAGGGACACTTGCAACAACTGTTTTGGAAGGAGAAACTTTGACTAATTGGCTTGAAGGAGCAGACTTGGCATAGGAATCTTTTGATTTAATGCTAGGTTTTGGTTTGGGAGGCTCCTTGGGAGCCATTATTACTGATATGGTTTTGGGACCCTGCAAGAATTCACGGGTCAGGAAATCAGGAATTGAATTCATTTCTCCTTTAATATAAGTTATGTCAAAATCAAAACTTGATAAAAGGGTTTGCCATCTTGCGAAAATTTGTTTTGATGCTATGTTTTGAACATCATTTTTTAAAACTTGTTTTGCAGCATTGCAATCCACTCTTACTAAAAATTTTTTGTTTAATAAATCACTTTAGAATTTTTTAATACAAAGGATTACTAATAAAATCTCTTTTTTAATGGTACTATAGTTTTGTTGGGCAGGGTTCCAAATTCCTGAAGTGAACTGTACTAATAGTTCTTTGTTATCTTGGACTTGTTTAAGAATGCCTCCGTAACCTAATTCTAAGGCATCAGTTTCAATAATTTTAAAGAATGCTGGATCTGCAAGATTTAAGCAAGGGATTTCTTTGACAAGTTTCTTGATATCCCAGACTGTTGTGGTGTGACTAGAAGTCCAGGGGCTGGCTTCTTCTTGAGCCTAGAAAAAAGATCTTTACATAACTGGCTGATTTGAGGAATAAAATCTCTGACATAATTTAGGCTTCCTAGAAACCTTTGCAGTTGTTTTTTGTCTAAAATTTGATCAGGAAATATGTCAGCAAAAGCCATAGATCTTTCTATGGGAATAACTTGATTTTGGTAGATGTAATGCCCTAGAAATCTAACTTTGATTTGGAATAACTCTATTTTCTTCTGGGAGAGGACTAATCCACTAGTTTTCATGATGTGGAAGAAACTCCTAAGGTGTTTGAAATGTTGTTTAATAGACTTGGAGAAAACTAGAACATCATCAATATAAACTATTATGAATTGGCTGAAAAGATTTAGGATGTCATTCATAATATTTTGAAATTCACTGGGAATATTTTTTAATCCAAAAGGCATTACATTCCATTCGTAATGACCAAATGGTGTGGTGAAAGCCGTTTTGTAGCGATCTTCCTTGTGAACTTGGATTTGCCAATATCTAGATTTGAGATCGAATTTTGAAAAAATGGTAGCTTGGTAAAGTCTTTGAAGTAACTCTTTTTTATTTGGTATAGGATATCTAATCCATTGTAAAGCTTCATTTAGTGGTTTGTAGTTGATGACTAATCTGGGTGTTCCACTTTCTATTTCAGCATTCTTGTTAACGTAAAAAGCAGCACAGCTCCAAAGTGACTTGCTTTTACTTATTAATTTTTTGTCGAGAAGATCTTGAATTTCTTTTTTGCATATTTCTTGTAATTCTTGAGTCATCTGAATAGACCCAGCTTTGGTAGGGATGTTTTTGTCTGAGAAACTTGATTCATAGGGATGCCTACGCCTATGCCAAAAAGCATCAGGAAACTCTGAACAAAGTTCCTTTTGGATTTGGGTTTTGATATTAGAAATTTATTTTTGAATGGTTTTATCTTGGAGTCTTTGTTCAATAGCCTTGTGAGTGACTTCTTGTTTCAAATATTGGAGGTGCTTTTGTTTATTATGGATTAGGCTTATAGTTGATTGCTCTGATATAGCAACAGTTTTGAGCAGATCTATTTCTTTTGTCTTAGCTTGTTCAAAGAATTCAAAATGAACTTGTTTGCCTAAGATAGTGGTTGTGATTCCTTGGTTTGACACAGTGAAGGGTTTTATAAGTTCTAAGAAAGGTTGTCCTAGAATGACTTCTGTGTTTCAATCATTTACTAATATGAACATTTGTTTGAGGCAGACACCTTGGTTGCAGATGTGAACATCTGAAAGTTTGTAGTTGACTTTTAATCTTGATCCATTTGCTCCTGTTAACTGTTGGGTTGTTTTTTCAAAATACTGGGTTGGGATTAACCCTTCTTGTATGCAGTTTGTCTGTGCTCCTGAATCAACTAGGACTATAGTATTGATCTTGTGGGAGGAAGATATGACAATAGTTATATTGACATACCACTGTTGGCATTTGACCTTGTTAACAATATCAATGAAGTCTTCATTATTATTTAGTAAAGGTTGTGTACTGTCTTCTTCTTCTATTTCTACAACCTGTTTGGATTTTTTCAGGCTTGCTATATCTGCTTTTATGTTTTTGATTTCTATTTTTCTTCTATTTCTACAACCTGTTTGGACTTTTTCAGGCTTGCTATATCTGCTTTTATGTTTTTTATTTCTGTTTTTAAATCGTTGGTAGTGGCTTCTAAGTTGGTAATTCTATCATGGTCTGGATTTTGAGAAGGAGCAGGGGTTTTTTCAAACTTTTTATAAATGTTTTTTATGTTATAAGGGACTGCCTTAGTTTGAGGTTTTGCTGAGGATACTTGTTGTAAGAGTTCTTGGGCGTGTTGGAGGTATAGAGTCTTGGTATGCTTATCCTTGATTTGATCAACGAAGTTGAGGAATTCTTCTGGTTTATTAAAGTTTCTTATTCCTGAACTTGACTTTATCATGTTGATAGACTTTGATGATGCGGAATCATCACAATTTTTACAGAAAACTCCTTGACTATAGTTACAAGGAGAAACTTGTTCATCACTATCACTATTTGACTCAATCTGGTTTATTTTATCTTCTTGGGGTTCTATTTCACTCTTGGAGCTATCTTCTTCTAAGTCAGCTAAGAGTTGGATTTTTGTATCATCAGGCATTATAAGTGAATTGATCTTTTTTGCTAATCTGCAGTATTTGGCTATGTGTCCTGGTTTACCACAGTTATAACATCCAGTTTTGGTATTTTGTGTTGGTTTTGATTTGGGAAAGGGCTTCTTGTAAGGCCTATATCTTTTAGGGCTGGATCTAGTTTCTAACTTTTGATCTGAGTCTCTATGATTTCTATATCTATTTTTGGACTTCCTAATATGTCTATGGCTTTTATGTTTCTTTTGGGAAATGGTTTTAGGATCAAATCCAAATTGTTCGCAGAATCCTCCTAACTCTTTTTTGTAGGACTTATATTCTTTCCTAATTTATTTCCTGAGTTTGATGTCTGTACACAAAGCTAATCCTTCTTTGTGCACAAGACCTATGAAGTCACCATAGGTGAGAGTTTGATAGGGAATTTCCCCATTGTTTTCTTCTCTTAAAACAATGGGAACCACGTAAAAAATCTTGTTGCTGAAAAACCACAAGTAACCATCTACGTAAGAAAATGTTGCTGATGACTAGAGAAAATGAAACAAACTAATAATAATAATAATCTTCAAATATTAGATGATAACTCCAATCTCCCCCCCAGATGTAGCACTGACAAAAGAGGGCCTCAAATGAACCAAGAGAAAAGAAGAGAATAGGGATGATACAAACAACTATCAAAAATCACCTGGGTGGAAACAAAGTCCATCACAGGGAGCACAGATCAGCATGCGTCATTAAAAAAATCCTTGTTTTCTATATTTTATCTACAAGGAATACGCATCTTAACAAAATAGACGACAGCAGTGGAAGAGAGGAGAAACAATATCTGATGGAATTTTTTTTTTCCTTCTTCATCACTCTAATAGACTGATACATGTTACAAAATCAAATATAGTAAACCAGAATCAATAAAGACGAAAAGAGAACAAAGAGAGAGAGGGTGAGCTAGAACACTGCAGTAATTGAATGCTCTCTATCGTGGTCTAGCCCTTTAGTTATATTATATTAAGTCATCAACTCCTAATAGGAAACCTACTAAGAGTCTTACGATAGAGATGAATAACTAAAAGGAAACCCGAAAAAAGGAAATAACAACTAATCTAATCAACTCAACACTACCCCACTTATCCCACGGTAGTACGGAACACCACTTGCACTTGTATCACACAGTGTTTCTGAGGTATAGCTTGCCAACTTGGTGACTGGCGGATAAATGGTGCTAGATGTTAACAAACGAATCAAGGTATAACCTGGAGGTTGCCTAGGGTTCTAGGCAATTCACCTACTATGCCAACCGATAGACTCTGTATAAGTGTTGGCTAGGCGCCAATATAGACACCAGATTAGCAATTTGTTTAGAAAATATGACTTCAGATGACATTCTATTACATATAAATGCACAAATGATTAGAATACATGCCACAATGCACAGGCAACCAGCGAGGCTACCAGCCAATGACCATCGCCAAGGGTCAAATGGGCATTCTAAGCTTAAAAATGAGGACGAAAAAATCTTTAAAATGAAGTCCATATAAAGCTTTGAGGTTGCTGGTAAACAGTCTACAAGACAGAAGGGGTCCGCAGGAGCCACGGGTAAACCATGTGGCCTGTGCCCAGACTTGAACCAAATCCCACCTTCACTTTGCAGTACTTGAATCATGAAACAGCCTTTGCAGCCTACCAAAAGTAAATAAGCCCAAGGGTTAGGAGAGCAGAGGAAAGAAAAGGTTTGTCTTTCAGAGTAGGAGCATCATTCCACATATCCATATGTACCAATCAAGGCATCTCCACCTAGAAGTCAATAGAAACTCTAAACCACAATTGTCACGATGTCTAGGCAAACCAAGGGACTGGAGAGGGGCCTGGACACAAGGTAACGCCAACAAGACAACCAAGCCGATCAAAATGCCCACCTGGGCGACCAAGGTGACACTAGTTGTCAAGGCACCCCGATGCCAAGGCGGTCACCTAAGCGATGCCTTGACAACTATGCTCTAAACAAGTTCAGCAATATGCAATGCCCATAACAGTAGTAGAAAAACATGAAAACATCATAGCAGTCACCAACAACGAAAAGAACTGAAGCACCAAACCACTGCAAGTGAAACATAATCCAGAATTTTTTTTTAAAAAAACGAATTAAAAAAAATCGTAAAAAACAATAGTAGCTATGGCAAACAATAGTTAAGCAAAGACACAGTTGTATTTTCGAATCTTCAGGATATTTGTGCTATACATAATGATACTGCAGAGACAGGGTGGCACCCAGAACCAAATTGTTGAAAGTGATGCACCATTGAGACCAAAGCTTGTAGGCAAACACAAAGATAAGATGAATAGAGAAAAGAAGCACAAACTACTACCTCTACATGCAAAATGGAGGGAAAGAAATTCAAACCTTAAAGCTGTAATTCCCTTTTGAATCAACCAGACAATGATACAAGAATGCTCCTCCATGGTCTAAATCAAAATTCTGCACAAGAAAAGTTGAGAATAGTCAATGAACAACTTAGATGTAAGTGACTGTAAAAGTTGCAAGGACTTCAGGTGCAGCTAATAAACTCACTCTCTTCAAGCTACCATGGTGTACCATCATGCATTTACCAAATGTCTAAAGTTACAGCTATGATTCTAAAGTTACAGCTATGATACAAAAAACCCTAAATGTAAAGTACACAACCCAAGATGACACTTTCCATACACATAGTACGAGGCTTTGTTGCCAAGGTTCCATTCAGCAATTACAATTTACAAAGACATTCAAAGGCCCATAATACATAAAACCTTATCAGAAACATAATTTTAATATATAGCAGTTTTAGAAGAATGGTAACGACTTCAAGTAATTAATTGAGTCTGCAAGTGCATTTCCAATAATAGAACTCGAAAAAATTACAAGCAATCAAATATTTCAGCAAGGATGGCCACAAATATAATCATGACGAAGTTTCCTTTATTTGGCCCATACATTCTTACCGTAGAGCCTTCGTAATTTTGCTGCATCAAATAGGAGATGACAAGAATCAGATAAAAAGTGAGTTTAGAACCCTAAGACGCACCTTTCTCCTGTCTTTCTCCTTGATACAACGTCGACCAATACTTTGCCAAACGTCCGACTCAAATCTAGCATTTGGGGAGTTCTTCAATTTATGAATGTCCTCAGCTTGGATCACAGTTTCCAGCTTCTCCCTGAGAGAAAACAACCTAACATTTCATCAATTTCACCGTGAATTGTACATAGAAAGGTGGGTCAACATTGAACTTACTTTCCAGCATAACTTAAAATTAAGAAGGCCTTCTTGAACTCAAGTTCGGCCAACGCCATTGAATAGGATCGGGGAAGTCGTGCTGACGTGCTTGGTCCCCACAGACTCGACACAGCCCGTGATGTCTGACATCTCGTGTCTCCTTATCCAACAGAAAACACTCGATCAAAAGAGAATAAAAGCTGAAATCAACTAGAAACAGTAAAACGCAGGGATCACAGAATCCATTGGGGAATTCTTTGTTAACGTATTTAGAACTATAGTAGTGAAACGCAAATGTTGAGAAAACTGCTAAAAGTCGTCAATGAACAGGCACAGAAAGAATAATATTTCTCAATTCTGCCCAAACTAACATTAAAAATTCAAATACAGAGAAACCATGATAGTGTTTCAAAACTAAAATCTTCCAGAAATTCGGGATAAACTAAGGTCGAGATAAAAACTCGATTCAGAAAAGGCGCTTCATTACGTAAACATTCAACAAAATGTAGAAGTTAAAAAGAATATACATGATAATAAAATTACCAAGAGTATAAGCAGACGTGCCGCTTCCGGAAGGACTTGGGCGGGAAGGAGGAGAGTATATGCTTTTACCAGGAGAAAACGCAGAAAAAGGAGTTCCGCTTCCGGAAGGACTTGGGCGGGAAACAGGGGAGGATGTGTTTTCTCCACGAGCATTTTTCACCATGTGAACTATAAAACCACTGAGAGTTCGAATCGGCTGCTTGGAGCTATTAATCTGGCGGAGGATCTCAAGGGAGGCCTCCTCTCCAATCGAAGCTAGCTGTCTTTTCGCTCCGACGCTCGGCGGAGACACTGACCGTTGTTCACAGATTTTTGTGAGTGCTTGTTGAACAGAGGCAGGTAAAGAGTCATGGTCGGCATCATCCACCATGATCGTATTTCAGTATCTTCAAACCCTAAACAACAGAAACAGAGCAAACGGACGAAGCTTTTCTTCAACGCGATTGAAGTCGAAATTTGAAATAGGCAGACGACGATTCAGTGTATAAACAGAGAGCAACTTGGGCGTCTGTAGAGTGAGTCGCAGCTTTTTCTGACTTTCGAAATGACCACTCCCGCCGTTATGAAAGATGATGCCCTGTCGTCTCATATTTAACCGATGGGACATTTTAAATTGGCACTTGGCGGAGAGAGAGAGCCAGTGAGAAATATGTGAATACGCATAATTTTCTTTACGGGTTATTTTCAAATGCCCCCTGAAAATGGCCAAACTAAGTAGCATTATAATCCCGCCCGTTAAACAGATCCGTTATGGTATAACGGATTCCATTTTTTAACATTGATGGATCATTCTGCCCCTTGATAGGGTAGAATGACAAAAATGCCTTTATTTGAAAAAAACAAAAAAAAACCCTGCAACTCATCTTCCCCAAATCATCTTGAGTTGCAGGTATCTTTCAATCCATTTGCAATCATCCCTGCAAACCCCTTTCATTGAACTCATTTGCATTCATCTCTTGAAACCATGTAATGCCTTTTTCCCTAATTCATTGTGGGAACTAAAAATGTTTTAGGGTTTTAATAGCTTCGTCTGTGTGCTGAGTATGAGCCGATGCCAGATTCGCTAGAGCTCCGGTTCTGCAAACCTAAAAGCTATGGTCTTCGAAGTCTTCTTTTTCTGGATGATATGTAGGAATTCCCTCTCGTTCTTTCGCCTGTTAAATCTGTGTTTGAAAATTAAGTCTGTATAGAATGGATGGAAGTGATGACTCTTTCCCCAACTCCTCGACTCTGATGAGACTAAGCTTTTTAGTTTCTCTACGGAGAATACAAGCCAAGAAACAGATCCATCCTTCTAAGCCAATGAACTTTACACCTCAAATTTTCTTCTTTTTTCTATTTTTGGCTTTACATTCTGTGTTTTCCTAGATGAAATGCACCACTCAATTCGACTCTGATGGAAGTGATGACTCTTTCCCCAACTGCTCGACACAAAATCAGAAAAAAATCTACCTGCAACCGTGTACAAATTTCTAGATTTCTTGACGGGGGAAAGAATTTCCCTTACTATAATGGAGTGAACTAATTCAAGGTGTCTACAAATTCCATAGCAAACGTCAAACAGCAAGCACAGAGATATAGATGGTCTTTTCAGGTATTTACTTGGAAACTCCTCCATCTCTGGCGGTCTCATATTCCATCACCTTGGGGAGGCAGCGTTGCTGCAATGACCTCTTTGGACAGGCCATGAGACATACATTTCTTTCAGTCCCTAAAAGCAGAGCAGTGAGCTAATATCCGGTTACCAAAATGTTTGGTTTTTTAAAATAAACCTAAACAAATCATTGAACGAAACCTTTTAAGTCTTCAAATCGAATCATCATCGTTTTGGCCAAGAACGTTTTTTGAATTTTTCTTCCTTTTCGTGGCTTTACAACCGTGTTTGCTCTTCTTCCTTTGTTGATGTGCAACTGTGTTCAATCAAAGGGGTTTGCAGGGCTCTGCAACTGTCTTCAAACCCTAATTTCAGACCGATTGCAAGACTCATAAGGTGGTTGTGAAGGGGAAAAGGCCGATCCGTTGAAGGTCTTGGACAGAGTTCAACGGAAGAGTCATAGATAGGTTGAGCTTCTCTCTCCGAAACCGAAACCTCAACCTCAGGCAGAAGAACCGAAGAAGGATGAAGACAAAAAAGAAGAAGTTAAACCTGAGGTTTGCAGAAAAACCGTGTACAACTCGTACAAATTTCTGGATTACGAGAAAAGGCATTTCATGGTTTCAAGGGATGATTGCAAAGGGATTCGCCGGGATGATTGCAAATGGGTTTGGAGCAGATAAGGTACAGGGATGTTTTTTTTTTTTTTTTTTTGAATAAGGGTATTTTTGTCATTCTACCCTATAAGGGGGGCAGAATGATCCATCAATGTTAAAAAGTTAAGATCCGTTATAACATAACAGATCTGTTTAAGAGGAGGGACTATAGTGATACTTAGTTTAGACAGTAAGGATATACATAACATTAGTGAAAGTTCAGGAGAAGAACTGTAAGTTTGGTCGGGCATTTGGAAATAACGCTTTCTTTACCGAAAGTTTTCTTTCTTTCTTTCTTTTCCCAGACCGTAGAGCTTTGCTTTCCATAATAGTCCATGACGCGACAAACCGTACACAACTTTACTTTTTAGAAAGTCAAAAAAAAAAAGATGGACCGACCAAGTAAGTTGACGGAAGTTAACGATGCGTCAACGGCGTGCTTGTTATACGTCCCCATGTGGGTCTGATCCAGATCCCTTACTTGATAGGGTATCAAATTAAAATTGTAACTAAACCAAACAAGCCAAGGTGAATTGAATAAAAACTTTTTGCAATCCAGACTTACAATGTAGAACAAAGATCGGTTTGATTCCGGTTCCAGAATAAGAGTCGTTAGAATTGAAATTGAGTATATTTAATATGGGAAGTAATTCTTTGTCCAAGAGTGTGGTCTATGCCAGCACTCCCATTAATCTATTTCTCTCCTCCTTAAAACAAAGGAACAAAGGTATCTTTTCACACGAGAATGAGAGAGATAGACTCATGGGAGTGCTGGCGTAGGCCACACTCCCGGACAGAAAACTTTTTTCTATTAAATAGTAGGGAAGCAGTTTTCTATACGGGAGTGTGGTCTGCGCCAGCACTCCCATGTGTCTATCTCTCTCCTCCTTAAAACAAGGGGGTAGAGATGTCTTTTCACATGGGGAGGAGAGAGATAGACTCATAGGAGTGCTGGCATAGGCCATACTCCTGGACAGAGAACTTTTTCCCTAAATATTAACAGGGGAAAAGATTTTTGTCGGGAGAATGGCGTACACCCATGGTTCTAAGTATCAGCATCGTATCATCGCTCGTATCGGGCAAAACGTATCGGTTTTGCTAGTCATCGATATCGATACTGTGCCGATATTGTATCGGTAGGACAGTACAGATAAGGGATAAAATGGTTAGAAAACTCATTTTTTATCAAATTTCAAGGATATTTTTGTTCGATACAACCGATCCAGGCTGATACCATATCGGTATCATAGAGTCGTTATCTTCTACGGTTCCCTGACCAGTGCGGCTCCCAAGTCCCTCTCACAAGAGGGGGTGGAATCCACACGGGGCACCTGACCGAATACTCTGTCCGAGTGGGGTCCACCCTCCTCTTGTGAGAGGCACTAGGAACCGCACCGGTCAGGAACCTTACAGGAAAAAAATTTCGGTATCATATCAGTTTTGTGTGTTGCCGATACCCATTCTGATACCATGCACTAAAAGTCTAAAACCATGCGTATGTCAGCACTCCCATGAGTCTATCTCTCTCCTCCCCAAATGAAAAGACACCTCTACCCCCCTTGTTTTAAGGAGGAAAGAGATAGACACATGGGACTATGGGAGTATTGGTGTAGGCCACAATCTCGAACATAAAACTACTTCCCATATTAATATATTATAATTGTAATGTTAATATATTATACTACTTGTAATAAATTTTATAATATTGTTATAGTATAATATATTATATTATACATCATATATTTAATATATTAATTAATAGTTATAATACTACTATATCATAGTAAATGACCCGAGTAAAGGAATCATAATTGGATTTTGGAACCAAATAAGAACCAAAATCAAACAAAGTAGTTCGGTTTGATTTTCGATTTTCAGAACCAATTCTTTTCCAGATCACGTCAACACTCTAGAACATAACAGAATACCTAGTTCTAAACCAATTTACACCTTATTTTGTTATTTAAATAAGAAAAAAAAAATGAAAATAAAGGGCAACGATGGGGACCCGCTTGGCAAAGGAATCAGCGACTTGTAGGAAGATTGATATAACTTCCCCATACTCAACCAAATATTGTAAGATTTTCATAAGGTGGGCTGACATAGTCTCATTTTTATTTTATTAAAATCGGTTTAGTTGTGTTGATGGGAGCTGCCTTAATGGTATGAGTCCAGTTAGTATGTGTGGACCTAAAGTGTTGTTTCCTTAATGGGAAGGAAACCCTAGTTTCTATGCAGGGTTGGTCCCTGCCTTCACCACTATAAATAGTTGTCACTGGCCCATTAAGTGACATCTCTGAGAAAACCTAAAGTTGTGTGGAAGAGGGCAGACCAAACCACAGGGATCGTCAAGAGTTCGGCTTTCACAAACATAGATCAGGTACGCCAAGAACACCATCATAATTTTGTATGCTCATTGATCTCCATGGATGTTCCGCATTAATTTATTCTATCAATGGTATCAGAGATGATCATGATTGATAAATGGGACTGCAATTTTTCATTTTTATTTTGGTTGTACGTGAATGCATCCGACAGATCAAAGAAAAAAAAAAAAATCTGCCGCAGCAGCCTCCCCTCTCCTCCACGTCTTTGGATCTTGTTTGGATTGATCTCCCCTCCATTACTAGAAGGCCGATGGCTAGAGGAGACCTTGTTACTTGGTCCAATGGCAGCTCCTTCTTCTCCAAAGCAGCTTGGAATCTCATTCGTATAAAGGGCTCCAAGGTTCCTTGGAGGAAGCTTCTTTGGTTCAAGTTTCATATTCCTAGGCACTGCTTCACAGCCTGGCGTGTCTTCACCAATTGCCTTCCCACTTAGGATTTTCTTTGCAGCCGGCACAGCTCTGCTCCTTCTGCTTGCTGCCTCTTCTAGAACAATGATGAAGACCTCAACCATCGCTTCTTTGAATGCCCTATGTCTGCTGCAATTTGGAAAGGCATTCTCAACAAATGCTAGCCTGCCCAAAGAAGAATCCTGCCCTTCCCTAGAGAGAGGATTTTGATCGATATGACCTTTGCAGGCTCCTCTCTTTGTGATTCAATCGGGAAGATGGCTTTTTGTGCAGCTATCAATCATATTTGAATGGAGCACAAAATTAGGAAATGAACCTCCAATTCTCGATCTTACCGTATGATTTGGGATTCCTTCTCCTTTGAAATCAAAGCAAAGTTAGCGATAGCTCCTCCCTCCTTTTGTATAGACTCCCCAAGGAACAGGCTCATTGTTGATTCCTGGGGTCTCTCAAATGTTTCTTTTGTTGCTACTACCCCTTAGTCTTTGCTCTGGCTGGTGGTTTTTTTTTTTTTTCCCTCTCTTCCTCCCTTCGGGGCTCTCTGTTTCTTTCTCTCTCGTGGTAATATATTTTTTACTCACCCCAAAAAAAAAAAGTATCAAAGTCTATTCGTCAAAAAGAAAAATGTGGGTGCGCATGTTTAGCTCCAGTGGCGTAGGTTAGGGTTTCCATCATGCTTCTGCCATGGCGGTCCCCCCCTCCCAGGAGGCTCACCTCCTTGACCCCTCTCCCCCTCTAGGGATTCTTGTAGGTGGGACAGCGTCGTTTGCTGCTGTCGTTTCTTGTTCAGCCACTCTGCCACCTGTCCATGTTGAAGTTAAAAAACCATCATCGCATTTTGGAGATCCTGCGGTCTTCTTCTCCAAGGAGGAACTCGCAATCTCTGAGAGGTCTTTTGCGAGATCACTGGTGGCCACGTGTAGTTATGGGAAACCACCTCTGTTCAAGATTAAGGATCATTTGCAGAAGACACTTTTCCTGAAGGGCGATGTGTTTATCTTGGCCCTGGACCCTCGCCATGTCCTGCTGAGTTTCGCGAACCAGGAGGATTTCGTGAAGGTTTGGCTTAAAGCCCAGTTACATATCTAGGGCTACTTGTTTCGCTTCATGCAATGGTCATCGGATTTTGTGTCTGGATGGGAGTCCCCATTGGCGCCGTTGTGGGTCTCTTTGCCGGGGCTGCCAGTCAACCTTTATCAGGGGAATTTTCTCATCTCAATTACATGTGCTATTGGCAGAGTCTTGCGTGTTGACGGAGCTATTGCGAACTGTTCTAGAACTGTGGTTGCAAGGGTGTGTGTAGAGGTCGACTTGCGTGCCTCTCGCCCTTCGAGAATCTGGATTGGTTGTAGGACGACGGGGTTTTATCAGAAGGTGATCTATGAGAGCAGGCCAGCATATTGCGATATTTGTTCCAAGCTGGGGCACAGGAATGAAGAGTACAGGAAACCTGTGTGCAGGAAGGAGGATCCTAGAGCAGGGGAGAGTGTTGCCGTTGTAACTATCGCTAATGGAGATCAAGATGACAGGGACGACGCTGGGGTATTTATACCTAGAGGAGAGGGAGCTTCCCGGGAAGGTGCCGCGACTGCTGGGGAGGCTGCTACTGGTCTGGCGAGGCCTCGGCGTCGCAGTTGAGGACGATGGCGAGTTGTAGGTTTACGCGAAGGGGTGGCCAGGGGCGAACGGCTTGCTGTTGGTACTACAGTAACCAGGGAACTTGTACCTGCCTGTGAGACGGGGGGCCCTGCGATGGTTAAGGGCGTCTCTCTTTAGCCTGCGGTGGAGGATATGCAGCCCACCTTTGTTTTCGGTAATGCCAGGGCGGAAGAGGAATCCCAGCTGTTGCAGCCAGTAGTGGAGGAGGGTGTACAGGCGGTGTAGGAAGGTGAGTTATGTGTAGGAGATGGTGAAGACAGGAATGGGGATGTCAATTTGGGTAACCTATGCCTAACAATGGTGGACCCAGTAACCTTTGGCCGTTCAGGGGGCTGTCAGTGGTACACTTAGCTCTCATTCACAGCCTGAAGGGGCCAGCTTGCAAGGCTATTTTGCACATGGAACTTTGCCATTGGGTTCCAAAGATGATGGTTATGTCTCGACCTTGCCCGAACCTGAGTTGGAGCGGCGACAGATGGTGGAGAGCGTGAGGGTCTTCAGTTCCACTCTGGAGGAGAGGGTTCGCATGACTCTTGGGAGATTAGAACAAGGGAGCACTGCCTCCGTGCCGGCAGGTCGTTGGATCCGCAGTCTTGTGCATCCCAAAACTGCTTTCCTTGGAGCAGCTTTTATGTATGACAGGAAAAGATCAAGAAGGCCAGGCAGGGTGGACATACCAGGGATACGGTCCAGAGACGAGTTACAGGATTGATGCAATCGACGGCAGCTCCGTGCAATGTTTCCTTATGAGTTGCATCTTTGGAATGCACGAGGTGTTAGAAATAAGCCCACTATTAGGCGACTGAAGTCTTTGGTGAGTTTATACAAGGTGGACATTGTGGCTATTGCTGCACCCAAGGCACAGGCTGCGAAGGCTAGGGTTTTGATGAGGAGGATTGGGCTGGAGTCTTTTCATGTGCTGGACAGGCTCTGGATCTTTTGAAAGACCTCTTTGACAGTGCGTGTGGTGGAGGAGCATGATCAGTTTATTATTCTTGAATGCAAGGAGGCCAGCAGGGGGACATTCCTTTTTTCCTTTGTCCATGGCCGTTGTTCAAATGTGGAAAGAAGGGTCTCGTGGGAGAGGCTTGAGGTGTTCTCGAGGGAGGTGGCGCACCCTTGGGCAGTGGGAGGTGACTTTAATGCGGTTGTGTCCCCCCTAGAGAAGATGGTTGGTCGACCTGTTTGTTCGCTCTCTGTGGAGGAGTTTGGGTCTTTCGTGAGTAGGGCTGCCCTTGTTGATGTGGGCTATGTTGGGAACATGTTCACATGGACGAATAATCAGGTGGGGGCGGGTAGGGTGATGGCAAGGCTGGACAGATTTCTGGTTAACACGGTTTGGTTGACTTCCTTCCCAAGGAGCTATGTCACCCACTTCAACAGAGCATGTTCAGATCATGCGCCCATTGGCAATATACATCAGAAGGTGAGGGACGCAGAGGACTCGGTGTGCAGAGCGGAGGTTGTTTTTGACCAACAAGCCTCCGATGAGTCCAGGGAAGCGTTGGTGGCAGCCAAGGAAAACTTGAAGGAAATTCTCCTACAGGAGGAAATGTTCTGGAGGCAGAAGTCTAGGGTGACCTGGTTAAGGGAGGGGGATCGAAACACTAAATTCTTTCACGCTATGGTGAATGTTCGAAGGAGGCAGGCTTGTATCCAGAGAATCAAGGGGGGGGAATGGAGAGTGGATAACGGACCCAGAGGGGATCTAGGAGGAGGCGGTGCGGCATTTCTCTAACATCTTTACTTTTCAAGCCTGTGTGAAGGATGTTGATCTGCTGGCTGTGGTTCCTAAGGTTATCTGTGAGGCTGATAATGAAAGAGTTCTAGTGTGCCCCACCCTGGAAGAGGTCAAGGGGGCTGTTTTCTCCCTTTCTTGTGAGAGCGCGCCGGGTCCGGACGGCTTTATTGGCTTTTTTTTTTTACCTCGTGCTGGGATATCGTGGGTAAGGAGGTTTGGGCTGCGGTCTAAAACTTTTTTGCTGGAGGGGAGCTACCCAGGAGCTTCACCTCGGCACACTTGGTCCTCATCCCTAAAAAGGAGAACTCTGAGGTAATGTCTGATCTCTGTCCTATTAGTGTTTGTAATTTTGCTTACAAGATTATTGCCAAGATCCTTGCTTCCAGGCTGGCTGGTATCCTCCTTTCCTTAATCTCAGAGGAACAAGGTGCGTTTGTGCAAGGCAGAAGTATTCATGACTCCATATCTATTGTGCAAGAAGTGGCCCAGGACATCAACAGGAAACCTAGGGGGGCCAATGTTATCCTTAAGCTGGACATGGCGAAGGCCTTTGATCGCCTAGAGTGTGTCTTTCTCTGGCAGGTCCTCGGCAAATTTGGCTTTAGCGACGCCTAGATCAGTTTGATTAAGAAGATGGTTGTCAACTGTAGGTTCTCTACAGTGCTAGGGGGCAAATAATCTGGTTTTTTCAAATCTTCTAGAGGGGTGCGGCAAGGTGACCTCCTCTCTCCAGCTCTTTTTATCATTGCTGAGGAGGTTCTTAGCAGGGGAATTAAAAACTTGTTTGTGGAAGGGCATGCTTCCTTTTACAAGCTCCCAAGAGGGTGCCCGGGGATTTCACTTTGGCTCTTTGCAGATGACACAATCATCTTCTCTAGGGCGCTCAAGGGCTCACTCTCACAGATCATGGGCTTCCTCAGTAGGTATGAAGGCTTCTCGGGTCAGCTGGTCAATAGACAGAAGAGCTGTTTTGTGTTGAGTGGTTTGGCCACATCGGCTAGAGCACCTTTGGTTGGAGAGATTACTGGTTTTCCTAGGAAATTTCTCCCTATCACTTACCTAGGAGCACCCCTCCACTCGGGGAGGATGAAGATTTGCTTGTTTGATGGGTTGATTGAGAAGATTAGATGCAAGGTGGCAAGGGAGATTGCTTTCTGCAGGAGGCAGGATCACTCTTAAAACGCATGTTCTGTCCTAAATTCCAATTCATGTTCTTGCGACGCTGGCTCCACCCAAGGTGGTGTCTAGGCGGGTGTTTGAGTTAAAATAAAACCGCAAGCGTACGGGTCAATCGTAGCTACGGGTCGAACACGAGGAGATATACGCCACTCTATTTAACTGACTTAAAAGTAATGCAAAGTGAACCAAATTAAAGTGTTAAATTAAACTAATTAAACTAACGAAAATCAATGGATCCTAACTCGTAAGCATCTAACAAAATTAAGGGATTAATTTTGAAAGGAATTGAAAGGAATAAAAATACAGCCACACATACTAACCATATAAAAAGAAATAAGGGAATAAAAATGCATCCATAAACCACAACCATATTAAATTAAAATAAAAGAAATAGAAGATAGAGAGAGATAGAGGAGATGGAGAATGAGATTGAGAGTTTAGATAGTAAAACTTGGATTTGCTTGCATGAATGTAATTGAAAAGCTTGAATACTTGCATAAACTTACCATGGCCTCCTCTTCTAAATCTTCAAGTCTTGTCATCAACTTAAGAACTTAGACTAGAAGGCTTAAAACCTAAACTAGAATTAAGAAATTACAACCCAATTGAAGACTTAAATTGAAATTAAAGCATAAACTAAACCTATTATAACCATTAACTAAAAATCATAAAAGCAAACTAGAACCTAGAAAAGCCAAAAATCACAAATTAGAAGGAGAAGAAGAGAAGAAATTTCACTAAGTGAATGAGCCATTTTTACAAGAGAGGTAGGGGGTATTTATAGGTGGAAGAGAGGAGAAGAGAGAAGATGGAAGTGTAGGAGAAATATTCCCTAAGAAAAAAGAATATTCTCTTCTCCTTCCTCTTTTACAATGCCTTGAATCCTAAGAAAAAAAAAAAAAATAGAAAAAAGAAGAAGAGAAGATTGTTTACATAGACCTTCTATTTCTAGAAAAATAAACTTCCAATTCTAACGAGTGCTTCCTTTTCTTTGTAGATATCTTTTCCAAGCAATAAAATCAAAGCATCTTTGATTTTTCAACCTTCCATAGATGAGAAAATATAAATCTATCCCAAGTAGAATTCCAGAAGTGCCCTTGAGAAGTTGGAGGAGAGAGAGAGTAAGGGTGATGACTAGGATTCCTTCAAGAATAAATAAAATACCCATTCTGTCTTTCAAAAAACGTGGAGCATGGGTTGCTTATATAGGCCTCACCATTGTGTTCCTTGCGAAAAATCACCCAAAATAGACCAAAATTTCATCCAATTCGGAGTTGGGGAGCCCAAGATATCTCAATTTGAAGTTGGACTGTCCAGAGCCTTCCAAATGGAATCTTTCGGGTACAGTAAAGTAACGCCTGATAATTGTGTTTAGGCCCCTGGAATCCGAACTTCCGCTTCACTTTGTCGCCGTCTGACTGTCAATAATTATAAATAAACCCCTGTACACCATTTTCGCACGTCGTTACGAAAACGGCCATAACTTCTTCGTTTCAACTGGGAATCAAGTGTCGTTTGAACCGTTGCGAAGCTGACTCGATGGGCTATGCATCCATACTATTAACACCTCGAAAAAGGTTAAAAACATCTCCTTAGCATCATCTCCTCCATTTTCACAATAATTCACCTAAACCCTGAAAAGCACAAGAAAGCACTTCGTAACTCTGTCCAATGTGGTAAAATGTATGCTTTATGCCCTAAGATTTCACACATAAATGTGCTCATCAGCGGGTCTACGGTATTTTTGCTGATTTTCTTAGGGGCAGTTCGGAGTGGGGGAAGAGAAAACACTGGGTTGGATGGCATAAAGTGTGTAGACCTGTTGAGGAGGGAGGGCTGGGGATCAGACTGCTGGAGGAAGTAGGATTTTCGCTTAGGCTCAAAGGCCTGTGGAGGGTTCTAGGGGAGCGCTCGATCTGGAGTGATTTTTTCAAAGCTAAGTTCTTTAAAAATCAGCATGTCGTTCTTGTAGAGGCAACTAGAACAGGCTCGAAGTCTTGGAGGCACACTTTGGAGCACAAGGAGGTCCTTTTATCTAATTCCAGGTGGCTGCTAGGGGCAGGTAATATTTTCTTCTGGCTGGACAACAGGACGGGTTTTGGTCCGCTAATAGACACTGTAGACAATGGTCTTGGGGTTGATGTGGGGCTGTTGGTGAAGGATGCCTTATGTATGGACGGTACCTGGAAGCAGGAAGTGTTGGACAACATTGATTCAGAGGCCATCAGAGAGTATGTTTCGTCAGGAGCTTTCTTCTTGTTGGATCAAGAGGATGTGTTGGTTTGGACTCTCTCCAGTACTGGCCTGTTTTCTATCAAGGCGGTTTGGATTGTTGTGCGGGGTCAGTCACCAACAGCTTCCTATGCGAAGTGGATTTGGAATAGCACACTCCCGTTGAAGATGGGCTTCTTTTCTTGGCAGCTTTTAATGCAAGGATACCTAAAGATGACTCTCTAATGGCGCTAGGTATTCCTCTAGCTTCGAAATGTTGTTGCTGTGGTAGGCCCCAGAGGGAGACGACAGACCACTGCCTTATTTCCGGAGGCACAACGGCTAGAGTTTGGGACCACTTCTCTAGATTGTTTGACCTCACCCATCTTTCCAAACTCTGGAGAAGTGGTCCCAAACTCGAGGAGCAGGGTCTTATTCTGGTAGGGATTGGCGGGTGGACATGGCCTCAGTGCTTTTATTACTGGGATTCTGCCATCCCTGATCATTTGGGAGCTTTGGAGGGAGAGAAACTTCAGAAGACATGATGACAGGAGGCGGACAGCCAACTCCATTATTGATTGCATCAAAGCCCGGGTGAGGGAGTTGCCTTATCCGGCCAAGGTAGGCCCCCACGGTTCTGTAAGGGAAATCTTGATTTTACAATGTCTTGGTCTTGCTGTTCCAACCTTTAAGAGCAAGCGGCCCATCCCGGTTTACTGGTGCCCCCCCTCCTCCTCGGTTAAGCTAAACGTTGATGGCGCTTGTTCTGGTAACCCTGGCTTGGGTGGAGGAGGTGGGATCATTAGAGACCGGAATGGGAAAGTGTTGGCAGCCTTCTGTAATTTTTATGGACCTTGTACCAACTCACTCGCAAAACTCAGGTTGCTGAGGGATGGCCTAAGGTTGTGTATGGAGTTGGGTTTCATGGATGTTGTGATTAACTGTGACTCAGAGGCAACGGTTAGAGAAATTAATCAGATGAGGTGTAACTTATGGGAAGGTTGGTACTACTACAAGGAGATTCAAGGGTTATTAGCTTGTACTCGGCCAACATCACTTTTGCCTACCGGGAGAGCAACAGAGCGGCTGATTGGTTAGCCAAGCGTTCCTGTCACACGAGGACTTCTACTGTTTATCTGCCAGAGAGCTTGCCGATGGGTCCTTTTCAGGCCATACTCCGTGAGGACAAGGCTGGTCTTCCTGTCCTACGAAGCTAATGGCTTGTTTGTTTTTACACTTGTATGGGGTGGAAGGTTTCTTGAGTGGTGTGTTCTTGTCTTGGGTAGGGGTAAGGCGGAATGTCCCCCCCTGTATTCTTTATTATTTGCTCATGATTTTAATAAAAGCTTAGGGGCCAGCCCGGGTCCCAGGTAATATTCGGGTTTAAAAAAAAAAAGTATCAAAGTTAATCTATCCTTGTTTGAGTTCGACTATTTGATCACCAAGAAGATAATAAAGAAGTGTCTAATGTCACATTAGGTTTAATTCTCCAGAACTCTCTTCATTTTTACTGTTTAGAGTTGATTTGGGAAAGAAGATAGGTGATGAGAGAACTTCTTCACTCCTTTGTTAAAAAATGTAATAAACATTAGGGAAGCAGTTTTCTGTACGGGAGTGTGGCCTACGCCTGCACTCCCATGTGTCTATCTCTCTCCTCCTTAAAACAAGGGGGCAGAAGTGTCTTTTCACATGGGGAGGAGAGAGATAGACTCATGGGAGTGCTGGCGTGGGCCACACTCCCGGATAGAAAACTTTTTCCCTAAAAATTATTTTCACATAGGTAGTTACCAAACTTATTTTTCATTCTACAATCTATTATGTTTAGTGTTTTGTTTTTTTTTTTAACCCGAATATTCTCTGGGACCCGGGGCAGCCCCTAGAATTTTATTAATAATCAAAGAATACAAGGGGGGGGGGGACATGCCGCCTTACCCCAAACCCAGAGACCAACAAAAAAGAATCAATATGCACTACTGCCCGAGTACAGGCAAGCCAGCCCTGTCTTCCCTTAGGATGAGGCTCAAATCTCCCTGAGGCAGATCACCCCGACCAAAAGTGGTGGACTGCCTGACATTGCACGCATGGTTTGCCAGCCAGTCTGCAGCTCTATTACTTTCTCTATAGGCAAACGAAATGGTAGGATTTACCACTTCCAGCAGCCCCATAGACTCGCGAAACCAATACCACCCATTCCACAAACCACATCTTCTAAGATTAAACATGCACACTATGGAAATAAAGTCTGAATTAATCACCACTCCCACAAGGCCCAGCTCTTGGCAAAGCTTTAAACCATCTCTCATAGCACGTAGCTCAGCGATGGAATTCATACACATGCCATAAAAATTAGCGAAGGCAGCCATAACCACCCCTTCGCTGTCCCTTATGATCCCTCCTCCTCCCCCGTCACCCGGATTACCTTTGCTTTCTCCATCTACATTCAACTTCAATGTCATTGGGGGGCACCAGTAAACTAGGATAGGCCGGGCCACCCTAGATGGTGGGGCTGCCATTCCAAGAATTGCCAGAATCTGCTGTTCCCTCAGCGAACAGCTTTTGCCTAGTTTGGAGGGCATAGGCAGACATATAACCCAAGCCATAATGCATCCAATGATACTCCGAGCTGTTCTCATACGCTCCCCATGCCTTCTGTTGCACCTTTCTTTCCAGAGCTCCCACACAATCAAAGAGGGCAGCAGTCCTACAATGAAGGCAGCTAGGCTATTACCACTAGCCAATTCATGCTACTGCAAGATCCGACTTCTAACATTCAGAGAGAGATCACCAGGCACATCAAAGATACCCGAGAAAAAGCTCCACACCCTAGTAGCAGTCCCACCATAAGCAAGACAATGGTCAGTGGACTCAAATCCTGGGTTCCTACAACAGTTGCACATCGACGCCAGAGGGATACCGACTGTCTTCACTGATTCATCTGTGGGGATCGCTCCATTAAAAATCTGCCATGTGAAGAAACCAATTTTTGTTGGCAGCGTCTGATTCCAAATCCATCTGGAGTAGCCACATTCAGGTGAGTGACCCCTTAGTTCATTCCACAACGATTTCACAGAGAATACGCCATCACTAGCAGGGGTCCAAACCAGCCTTTCTGGTTCCCCTGAAATCAGGTAGTCACCCTGTAGAATCCCTTGCTTAAGCTCATCAACATCTATCTGGCGAAGGACTGCATGGTTCCAGCTGCTGTCCACCCCCAACACATCATTTACTCGAAGAGAGGTGTCAATCTGGAGCGCATTATCCACATAATCAATAAGCGGCCCCTTTCCAGTCCAGTCATCCAACCAGAATAAGATATCACCTGTGCCAATAAGCCACCTTGCCCTGGACAGCAGAATATCCTTGCTAGCCAAAGTATTTCTCCAAGACCTTGTACCTTCCCCATGAGCAAACGTCAAAGACAGATGGCAGTTTTTCAACAGTTTGGCTATTAGGAACACCCCCCAATGCGAGTGCTCCGACATAACCCTCAAAAGGCTCTTCAGCCTAAGAGCAAGACCAACCTCATCATGCAATCTAATCCCCAAACGACCCTCCTCCAGCGTCCTGCACACCTACGTCCAACTCACCCAATGCCTTCGTTTTCCCTATTCCGAGCTACCCCATAGGAAGTCTGCCCGAATGCCATAGATCGCCGAAGAACCTCTTTTGGAGGTGCCAAGGTAGCAAGGACATGAAGGGGAATAGAGGACAACACATGGCGGAGTAGAGTGACCCGCGCACCTGAGGACAGCAGCTTGGCCTTCCACCCAGCAACCCTTTTCCTTAACTTTGCAATCAAATCATCAAAGAAACAACCCTTGAGCCGGCCTGTGTGAAGAGGTGCCCCCAAGTAGGTAAGGGGGAGGGAACGCCTCGGGAAACCAATGACGCACCCACCAGCCGAGCTCTACTACTCGATACCTTATCCCCCACCACAAAACAACTTTTCTGCTTATTGACCAGCTGCCCAGAAAAACCCTCATATCTGGAGATAAAGCCAATGATCTGCTTAAGAGAGGTTTTTGACCCCCTAGTGAAGATTATGGTGTCGTCCGCATAGAGGTAGTGGGAGATGCCAGGGCACCCCCGGGGGAGCGCATAGTAAACTGCCCGGCCTTCAGAGAATAAATTTGAGATGCCCCTACTAAGAACCTCCTCAGCCAGAATGAACAGCGCCGGTGACAAGGGATCCCCCTGACGCACACCCCTAGAAGACTTGAGAAAACCGGTTGCCTGCCCTCCCAACACAATAGAGAACCAATAGTTATCCAAGCATCTGCAAACCCGAATCGAGCAAGCACCGAGAAGAGGAAACCCCATTCCCACCTGTCATACGACTTGGCCATGTCAAGCTTCAATACCACATTTCCCCCCCTCGTCTTCCTATTCAGCTCCGATGTAACCTCCTGTGCAATAGAGATGTTATCATGAATGCTCCAGCCCTATACAAACGCACCCCGCTCCTCCGCAATCAAGGATGGGAGAACACTTGTTAGCCTGGATACAAATATCTTGGCAATAATCTAGTAAGCAAAGTTACAGAGACTGATAGGCCGAAGATCCGACATTACCTCCGGACAGTCCTTCTTTGGAACCAGCACCAGGTTTGCTGAGGTATAGCTTCTTGGTAAGGCCCCACCTCCAAAAAAGTCTCACTGCCTTCCACACATCATCACAAATCCCATCCCAGCACGCCGTGAAGAAATGGCCAGAGAAGCCATCTGGATCCGGGGCACTGTCGCAAGAAAGAGAAAAGACCGCCAATCTTACCTCCTCCAAAGACGGTGGGTTAGGCAAAGCTGTATTTTCCCTCTCAGTCACCACCTGAGGAATATTAGACAGCAACTCCTCATCCACGATACAGCCCTGGGAGGAGAACATATCAGTAAAATAGGACACAATAATCTCCTGCACTCCCTCCTGAGAAGTAACCCAAGCCCCCTCGCTTGATCTGATTCTCCTGATATCCCCCTGCTTTCGCCTAACATTAACCATGTTGTGAAAGAATATAATGTTTCTATCCCCTTCTTTCAATCAAGAAACTTTAGACTTCTGCTTCCAAAAAATCTCCTCCTGCAACAAAACCCCCTCCAGCACTCTCCTAGCCTCCCCCAAAGCCTTCCGCTTCTGCGGGCTAGCATCCTGGTCCACTGCAACCTCCGCCTTATTGACCGCATCTTCAGCATACCTAACCTTCTGGTGAATATTGCTAAACACCTCCTTATTCCAGGTACGCAGGGAGCCCCTTAGGCGTTTCAACTTCAAATACAGGGCAACGAGAGTTGTGCCACTAACCGGCACTACCCACTGGGACTTCACAAACTCCTGGAAATTAGCATGGTGAAGCCACATTTGCTGCAATTTGAAACCTGAGTGAGGCCAACTCCCACCGAGAGAGCAAGAAAGCCAAAGTGGCGAATGATCCGAGCACACCCTACTCAAGTGGGACACTTCACACTGTGGAAACACTGACATCCAAGCTGCATTAGCCAAGAAACGGTCGAGCCTTGCCAACACCCTACTAGTACCCTCCTGGTTATTAGACCACGTTAACATGTTGCCCGCATAGGCCAGATCAAAGAGACCTGCCGCACTGACACCGTCACCAAACTCATCCATAGCCATAGAATAAGCTGGCCTCCCCCCCCCCCCCCACCCTTTCTTGTGGGGCCAAGATTGCATTGAAATCTCCCCCCATTGCCCACGGCAGCCCAGTACCCACCGAAAACCAAACCAGAGCCTCCCACAGCTCTCTTCTCTCCCCCACCGAGTAGCGACCGTAAACAAAGGTGACCAAGAATTGCATCGAGCTGCCCAAACTACAGTCTACCGAGACAAACTGCTGCTCCTCCACAACCACCTGGACCTGTAAAGACGCCTTCTAAAAGATCCAGATCCGATCTGAAACGTGAGCCTCAGCCATGCCAATCCTCCTTTGGGTCAAGCGCGCTTTAGACGGCTGCGCTTTTGGTTCTGCAATGGCAACAATGTCTGCATTATGCAGATTGATCAAAGTCTTCAACCGCTTCGAAGTGGGCTTATTCCCTACCCCTCTTGCATTCCAGAAGATGCAATTCATGATGGGGCAATAGGAAGTGAACCTGCCGGCCCCATGGACCTAGTAATCCGCCTAAGCTCCTCACCACAGAGCTACCAAAAACCCCTCTATAGTCTCTACCTCCGCCTCCTACCTCGATGTTGATCCCATCTTGCTACTAGAGGCAACCGTCTCTGAACCCGCAAATGCCTCATGTAAACCTTGTCAGCGGCTTCCCTGACCCGCTGCCCCCCCCAACCGGTACAGGGGAAACCAACGGAACAGCAGCGTCTTCCACAGCAGCACCCTGAGGTGCTCGACACATCCTCCCCTAAAAAGAGGCCTAAAAGGCCAAGAACCCATCCATCACTTAGATAGATACTCGAGTTGCCACTGTGCGAGTACAATTCATTGTCGCTCCATCCACCTTGTGCACCCTGCCAATCGAACCTGTAATGGAGGCAAGAAAGTTTCCCTGATAGAAATTCACCAGCAGACCTGGAAGAGAGACCCACACCGGCGTAAATGGCGACTCCCAGCCAGGTGTAAAATCTGAAGTCCACCGCATAAAACGAAGCATGAAGCCTTGAATGGAGACTTGCTCCTTCAACCAGGTTTTAACAAAATCCGCTAGAACAGAGAAGCTCAAAAGGAGGTGCCGTCGATCTTGAACCGAGACCACCACGTCTCCTTGCAGGTAAAACCTCTTTTGCAAAAACTCCTTGATTACGAACAACGAAGGATGCCCATATTTGCACTTCTGAGAGAAGTGGCGAAAGCCACTTCCGAGAGAGCCACTTCATCATCTGAGAAAAACACCGCCGGGACCCCATGGAAAGTCGCTGGCTTCTTTAACTCAATTGGCACAACAGGAGGCGAGAGCGACCGAGAGACTTTCGCAGCAAACGAAGGTCGAGGGCCCTCGCAAACCACAGGGGGTCCCCCAAGTGACGTCGCAGCAACGGGGCGATCCTCCCGAGGAGGCATGCCCACGTAGAAACTCGAAGAAACCCCAAAAGAAATCCTGAGCCACGAGAGCCCAATGTCCGCAGCCCTGTATCATTACTCATTTACCTATGACCGTAGCTTGGTCATCTCTACCAAACAGTTTTTCATTTTTGATCAAAATAGTTTTGAGTATTGATTTTTTTTAAATAGGCCAAAATGAAAATGAAAAATGATGCCAAAAAGAGCCTTAAGTAAATGTTTTGGTATTTGTAATTGTATTTCATTTACTAAATGTTTTTTGTATTTGTATTTGTATTTGTATTTCATTTAGTTAAGATATTATATATAATAAGCAAATACCCCTTATTTGAATCCAATATAAATAGTAAAAAATCTAATTCCAAAAGAAAAAAAGTCAACCCCCTAGTTTAAGAACAAACGCTGGATTTTCGGTGGTAGGTGAAATTTTCAACTTTCTAATGTTGGGGTTTTTCTCAAATCTAAAAATTGCATAAACCATAATATGGTAAAACATTACTAACACCAAAAGTGTGGTAAAATATTTATTTGTTTTGATGTCGTCTAAATTATTTTCATTCAGAGCCATTTTGACAGTATTTGCGTACACCAAATTAAGTATGGCAGGGACATAACTCCTTTAATATAAATCAAATTTAAGCAATCTTGGATTTGTTATAATGCTTTGTTTTGATAGCTTTCCAACAAGTCCAACATTGCTTAAATCTGATTTATATTGAATGAGTTATGTACCAGTCAAACTTATTTGGTGTGCATTAATGCTGTCAAAATCGCTCTAAATGGAAAAAAAATTTTGGACATCAAAACAAATGCATATTTTACCGCACTTTTGGTTTTGGCAATGTTTTACCATATTAATATTTATGGAGTTTTTAGATTTGAGAAAAACCCCAGCATGAGAAAGTTGAAAATTGCACCTACCGTTGAAAATAGAGTTTTTGTTCTTGAACAGGGGGTTTACTTTTTTTTTTTCCTTTTGGAATTTGATTTTTTAATTATTTAATTAGATTCAAGTAGGCGGGTATTTGCTTATTTGTTAATAATGTCTTAAGTAAATGAATTCAAATTCATTTACTCAAATAATATTAGGCATAAATAACATAAATAAGTGTCTGTTCTGGTTTCTGGCCTGGTTACTAGCATACATAAGTATTTGTACTGGTTTGAGGCCAGGTTTCCCCAAGTTTCAATGTTCATAAGTGTCGATACTTGGGAAATTACCAACATCTCGGTCGAAACCATGCATTTTTTAAGTACCTGGCCAACTCGTTTTGGAAACCTGCGAAACCAAGATATCTCGGTGGTTTCGACAGGTTTCGAACAAGTTTTCTTTCCATGGTTATGCCACATGGCAACTTGCCTTTGGCTTGTCCTTAAGAGGATTTATAGCATCTTTGCGGACTTTCTCTGGGGGGTGTTCTGAATATAGAAAGCGCCGACACTGGGTTGGGTGGCTGAAGGTTTGCAGGCCTCTTGGGGAAGGTGGGTTGGGGATCAGGCCTTTGGAGGATTTTGGCCTCGCTTTTAGGCTCAAAGGGCTTTAGAGGATTTTATCTGACCAGTCTCTGTGGAGTGCTTTCTTTAGAACTAAGTTTTTTAAAAATTCTCATGTTGCTTTGGCTAGGCCGTGTGGGTCTGGCTCAAATTCTTGGAGGAGTGCGCTGGCGCATGAGGACCTCTTGCTGGCGAAGTCTAGATGGTTGATTGGCTCTAGTAATATTTCTTTATGGCTTGATAATTGGGTGGGGGATGGCCCATTGATTGATTTTGTGCACAATGCTCTTTCCGTTGACACGGACCTGTGGGTTAAGGATGCGATGGATGAGGACGTGGTTTGGAAGCAGGAGTGTTGAACAAGATTGACTCTACTGCGGTACGGGCCGTACGGTAGAGTATTGTTAATGGATATTATGTTTTCTCTAATAAAGAAGATGTGTTGGTGTGGGCCATCTCCAGCGATGGTCGGTTTACTGCCATGTCTGCCTGGAATGAGGTGAGGGGCAGAGTAGCAGAAGTAACCTATGATAAGTGGATTTGGAACCGATCATTGCCAACGAAGATAGGTTTTTTTACTTGGCAACTCTTGAATGGGGGGATCTCGGCAGATGTGTCTTTAAGGTCTGTGGAAATTCGTTTGCCCTCCAGATGTGACTGTTGTGTAAGCCCAAGGAGTGAGAACACCGACCATTGCCTGATGTCGGGTGGCACTGCGACAAAGGTTTGGGGGTGTTTTTTCTCGCATCTTCGATATTGTTGTTCCTCCGTATCAGGATGTCAGGAGATGTATCCTCCTTTGGCATGATTCGACGGGTTGTAGCAGCCATAGTGCCTACATTACTGGGCTCTTAACCTCTTTGATTCTTTGGGAGCTTTGGTAGGAAAGGAATGACAGGAGACATGGAGAACGAAGGCGCATTGCGGGTTCTATTATTCATTGTATCAGGGCTTGGGTCAAAGGCCTCCCCCTACCCGCCTAAGATTAAATGCTCGTCTTCCTCCAAAGATAGTTTGATATTGTAGTGCTTTAGTTTGTCAGCCCTTTCCCCCGGCTGAGGCGCCCGTTCCCGGTTTATTGGTGTCCCCCATTCGTGTCAGTAAAGCTTATTGTTGATGGAGCATGTAGGAGTAACCCAGGTGTTGGCAGAGCTGGAGGGGTTATCAGGGATACTGAGGGCGTTGTTGTAGCAGCCTTCTAAAATTTCTATGGTGCTTGCATGGGCTGTAGAGGGGTTGTGGTTGACTCGGTTTTGGCTTCCATTGTTAGAATGGTTAATTCCAAAAGGTGTAAGGTTTGGAAAGGTTGGTACTGGTTCTATTAAATTTTAACCCTGTTTGAGTTTAACCCTGTTTGAGTCAACTCGGCCGCTAATCTCCTTTGCTTTTTGGGAAAGTAACAGGGCGGCTGACTGGTTGGCGAATCTTGCTTGTGACTTTGGCTCTTCAGTTGTGTTCCAGGTTGGAGGCCAGCTATCAGGGGAGTTCCAGCGAATTATTCGGGAAGACAGAGCGGGTTTGCTGGTCCTGCGATAATAGTCTAAAGTGTAAAGGTTTTATGCCATCTTGTTTTTTGGGCTTGGGTACCGTGGAGAGTAGAGAGTTGAGCTAGCTTGGGTCAGGGTAAGGCTTATGTCCCCCCCCCCCCTTGTATTTTTTATTTGTATTGAATCTTAATAAATTTCCAAGGGCTGGCCCGCATCCCAGAGAATGTTCGGGTTTAAAAAAAAAAAAACCTCCCTTTTGCTTCGAATGTTATATGTGGATAAAGGCTGGTGGCATGCACTCCAATTTTAGGGGTTGGGCAAGTTGTGACATGGAAGTTTTCTTGCTATGCGTGGCTTGGTAGTTGGCACAGGGATGTCTCTTTTTGCAATCATGAACTTTACTATTTATAGTAAATCACATATTACTATTTTAATGCATCCTAGTTTACTATTGTATCATAGTTACTTAATACATGGATGGAATTCTGGGATAGGAAAAATATAACATCGGATACGTATTGATATTATTTGGTTTTGATGTTTTTAAGGGAAATGGTTAAAATTCGGTCAAACAAATGGCGGGCAGCAAAAATATTAAATGCTTTATATGGTATATAGATTTAAAATTTTCAGGGCTTGACCAATGGCAAAGGGGGGGATGTTGGTCATTTCAACCCCCTCTTTTCCAATGGCAATGATCAGTGCTTGACCGTACGATCCTGAACGGAGTCTTTTGCCTTTGTTATTATAAAAATTTTAAGGATTTAAAAATTATGTTTTTTGGAAACGTATAATTCGTCGTCCTTAATTTTCGCTTATTACGTTTCAATATATGATACAAGAGTCATGCCGAATGGCCAAAAGTTTTAGGGAAATTTTCAGCAACACCCCCTCCGTTGGACCGTGTAATTAATGCCACCCCACTAAAGACCAATATATCAATTTGGGCCCAAAAACTAACGGAAATAACCTTGTAACAGTTAAGTAGTGATGTCACCATGTTAGTAATTTTGTAAAGTCAATTTTGCCCTTGTTTTTCTTTTTGTTTATTCCTTTTTCTTTCCTTCTTCTTCTCCTTCTTCTTCTCCTTCTGCTGTTTTTTCCTCGTCATTGCTGCCGCCGCCACCACCACCACCAACCCTCCTTCTCTCGCTCCCCTACAACCCCGCCCCACCATGCCCTTAGCAATCCAACCTTTCTAAAAGTGGGTTGCAGGTAAGAAAATTTTCAGGGTTCAAAATTCACAGGAAAAAACAGAAAGGTTGGGGAAAGAATGGATCAGAATCTTGGCTTGGATTCTCCGAAGAGAAAAAAGAGCTTAGTATCATCAGAGTCGAGATGTTGGGGGAAAGAGTCATCACTTCCTTTCATTCCATACAAATCTCATTTTTCATTCCAAATTAAAACCCTGATCACATAAGAAACAGAAATTCAGAAAGAGATAAAATGAGAAGATAAAAAAGAGAAATAGAATTTCTCCGGATCTGCAAGGGCACCTTTGATACCGTCATTTCACCATCATGAGTTCTCTCTCTCTCGCTTTGTTTTTTCCCTCTGTGTCTGCTTTAGGGTTTTTTTTCCCCAAATACCAACCATGGAATTGGAGCAGATAATTTTCCTGAAATTAGGAGATGGGGACTCTGGACTTGGGAGAAGAAGTGGAAATGGAAAATTTCCATTATAGGGACTTTTGTCTCTTCACTCCCCAGATTCTCATTTCACACAGTTATCTCTGTTAACCATGGATCGATTAGAGAGAATTGAAAGAGAGCTTTAATCTGAAACTTACTCACCTGGTAGAGTGAGTTCAAGCAATTGGAACAACCAGAAAGCTTGTTCCCTGTCCTTTAATCTGAAACTTACTCACCTTGTTGCTGCTCAAGCAATCCTTCTCAAGGCGATTCACATTCTCACCACCGAAAAGCTTCTCCTCTTTCGACACCGAGAACGCATCTGGACAGCTCAAGGGTTGGAGCCTTATACCACAATAGCAATAGACGAGAATGCAAGTCTGAGTATGGAAAAGTATGCAGAGTAGAGCCAAGCGGCAAGCACAGGGCAGCAACGGCTTCGTTTCAGCCCTGTGTGTGCATTTGGGTTATTTCCATTGCACCGCAAGCGTTGTTGAGGGCGTGGAAGAGCTCGTTAGGGAGGTCGAGAGGGCAGCCTTGGAGGTTGGATTGTTCGGGGAAGACTGAGATCGTGGCTGGATGAGATAGGGTTGAGAAGAATGGTTGGATCAGAGCTGGATGAGATGGGGTTGGGAAGAAAGTCCCTTTGTTCAACTGAGGCTAGTTTAGACATTTTACTCCCGCTCAGTTAACTCTCAGTTATTTCCGTTAGTTTTTGGACCCAAATTAATATATTGGCCTTTAGTGGGGTGGCATTAATTCTACGGTCCAACAGAGGGGGTGTCGCTGAAAATTTCCCAAAGTTTTAAGAATGGGGGCCTATGAAACATGTATTCAATAACACTATAAAATACAGTATGGGGCATATTAAACCTGTATTAGACAACTATAGAATCTTTAATCTATACTATCTTTTAATGCTAATTTTATTATGTTAGTAAATTTAGATTTTTATTTTGTCTAGAAATACATTAAGAGATTCCCTAGGGGTTTAGAAGAATTATTTTTGGGAAAAAGATTTTCACAACGCCAGCTCAAAAATGAAATCGCACACCCCTACATGTATCACTGTTCATGTGAGGGGGTAATATGTCATAAATGCCCCCTCCGCTTGTCAGATTCCAAAGGGGGTTCCCTCATTTGCCTGAAACCGCAGTCGGGCTGTGTAGGGAACCGTCTCGCATAATTTAAATATTTTTCTCCTTTTCAGGGTCACTCGGAGTCAAAGTAGTAATATAGTTGGTTTAGTTGGATCTTAAAATATTTGTAGATAAGACTTGCTCTCTCGTGCTATGGTAGTCAAATTGAATTAAGTTTTTTCAGGGAAGAGATCTCCAACCATGGAGGATTAGGTGGGTTTTTTCAATCTCTTCATTTGCTTTATCTTTTTCATTTTTCTTTCCCATCTATCTCATAGTTTTTCTTCTCATCATTCTATATTCTCACTTTCATGTGTGGTGCTTGTTATTTTTAATGTGATTTCTTTTCCTGCTGTTTATTGCATGTGATTATTTTCGTTCCTTGTAATCTCGATACCCTATATTCCAATATTGCAAACCTTGGTTTAAAGAATCAACAATTGTTGCCGAGTGACCCCGGAGTAAAAAACACCTTTTTTTATTGCAAATCTTTATCAACTCTCCACCTTTTCTCACCTCCTCTTCCTATTAGTACAGCCATGGATCATGAACATGTTGTTTTTCCTGCATCAATTAACCCCTTAGAGGTTTCCTTCCTTAACCAATGTAAGAGTAAATTGAACCTTCCAGATCACAAATGGAGAGGAAAGAATTGACTGGGATAATGGTCCAAAAGAGGTTGACAGAAAAAACTAGTCTTACAAAATGTAATAAAAAAGTTGTATAATATTTTAATAAACAAAGGAATCTTGAAGGATTTTTCTTGTGTTGGCTCCGGTATCATAATTTTAGCTTGACGGAGAAAATGCAAGCCGTATGCAGTTTGTGGGATTGGTTTCACTTCTGAGAGTTAAATGATTAAATTTTAGCTTTATAAGCTTCCTCTTGAAAGTTTAATTATTCAATTTCAGCTTTATAATCTTTCTCTTGCAGTAATCGTCCGAGAAAAGCATTTTTATCAAAAGCTTTAATTGCTCATCTTAACTATGGAGGGGTCCCAAACGAATATTTTTTGGAACTTCTAATGAATGCTTTAGCGGATGCTAAAAACATTCACTCCAATAAACGTGCTGCATTAAGAGGTACGTATTCATTATCTGATTTACTATTCTTCTATGGAAAATTCTGCTGATATTAGATTTTGGTCATTTTAATCTGTGCTAATATAGGTAGAATTCTAATCATCTGCTTGTTATTCTGATGATAATTTTGCTTCTTTAATGGTCTCCTCTAGGTGGATCCTGTTTTTATTGTTATACATTTATACCATCTCAGAATATTCTTATAGCTATTTGTTACTATTTTTTATCGTTCTTTCAAACTTCTGTTTGTGATGTTTTTTTTACAAATATTTTCTTATTGTTGTACATGCAGTTGCACTCAATTATGGAGATATGGATGACCTTCTTGCAGCAAGGATGATTTTATGTGGAATTCCCCTAGATGAACCTTTTTTATATCGTCATTTATCAGTGCTGGCAAAAGAAGAAAAGAAGGGGCTCAAGGGAGGAAAAATTCCTATCAGTGAGTGTTATAATGTGATGGGAACAGCTGATCCTACTGGGATTCTGAAGAGGGATGAAGTTTGTGTCATTCTGTACGTATTATGTGGCCATTTTTGTTTATCTATCATGCAAACCTCATGCTATATTTTTTTGTTGCTGTTGCTGATGAATATACACAACTATTCAATCAATAGAAATCCTGCTAAAGCAGGAAAGAACTGAGGTGAAAAAACATTATGAAGCAAACAACAATGCAACAAGAGGTTACAAACTCAAAGCAAACACAATAAACAAGAAGAGTGGTCACATTTCTTGAAATGATCAATTAGTAATGTATTTTTAATGCACTTCTCTGGGAATTTTTTGTCAGTTTTTGGCAATATAAATTTTTAAGGAATAATGAACAGTACTCAAGTATGTTGGTTTGAAGTTAAAATTTCAAGCAGTTCATCATCATGAGTTTTTTCCATGAAATATTAATAAACAATTTTTCTGTAACTACATTTGGCAATGTATACAAGAATGGGTTGACAAAACCAGTTAAAAAATAATCCTGCAGGCCGAAGTTGAAATTCTTTCGCTGTACCAATTCCTTTTTTGCTGAAACCATGGTTTCTTTTAGTGACTTATTTGTTACAACGTTTGAACGATATGAAAATCATAGGATTTATTATTAAAAGGTGCTTAGATTGGAGAAAAATTAGTTTTCTGATTGCCTGTATTTGACCCTTAGAGAATATTCTTCAGAATCAAATGACATCATGCTTGACCTTTTGTCTCCTGCACTGAATTCACGTTGCCTCTATGAGTTTTGTCTTCCCACCTTTGTGCTTGAGGTTTGCTCCTCCCATGCACAACCATCCTTGGATAATCTATCAGATATTTATTGCCAGATTCCATCCAGCAGGATGTTCTCTTCCTTGCTATTGCCGACCAAAGGTTAGACTGTGCCCATTGATACTTTTAACCTTGATGGAATGCGATCAGGATATCGATACCCAGGGCATTTTGAGCCTAGTTGTCGAGGCGACCAAGGCCTTGGACGGCCGACTAGCAATTAGGCGAAGAGGCGCCGGCGTAGGCGACCAAGGCACCCTAATATATATATATTATCATTTTATGTATCCAACTACACAGTCAAAAACACACAATACTCTCCAATTAACAAAAAAATTCAAAATTTTTCAGAAAGTATGATTTATGAATAATTTAACAGCCCATTAAAGGTAGTTAGTGACCCAAACATACAAATTGAGAGCCCATTACCGCAATAGCAATCTCAATCAATATATGCTAACAGCTCATTACATCAATAGCAATCTCAATCTATACATAGAAGGATTCATACACTTTCACATATCAACCTATAAGAGCAAAGAACTAAGACAGAGGAATCAATTTGGAAGCAAAAATGCAAAACAGATTACTAGATATGGAATTGTTTGGTAAGATTAAATAAAAACAGAATCAGATTTGCAAAACAGAGATATGCAAGCTACAGAAAAGGGCTGTTAAAATATGCAAGTATTTATTATACTAACATCTATGATGCCAAAATGAGAATCTCCATGCTCCAGGCCCTCCACTATATATCTACTCCGGTAGTCAATACAAAAATAAAGTGTAAGAAGTAAGAGCTAAGAATTCAGAAGTAACTAAAGTAAAAACCAAGATGACAAATTTAATGGAAAATAAGGCTCTGTATGGCAACGTTTCTGTGTTTTTTGAGCGTTTCTAGGTCCGGCACAGTTTTATGTGTTTCTGTGCTTGTTGAGCGTTTCTGTGTCCTGAAATGCTGTATGGTAACACTGGAATAAAAGCGTTTCTGTAACTAAGAAAAAATACAAATCTATATGGGTAGAAGAGTGTTTCAGGGATGATTGGTGGAGGCATCAGGAAAATTGTAGAGGTGCTTCTGACTCGGGGCGTCAATGACTATGTGATAGAGTGGATTGGGAATGCGATTAAGACGGTGATACCCAAGAGTGATTGGATTACTGCTTCAGCTTCTGCCGATGAGGGTTTGGTGAAGCTCAGTGGGAAAACAGAACGGAAGAAACAAAGGCATTTGGAGTGGTGGACTTGCTTGGATGAGGTGAATATCCCCAAGAAGGAAAAGATCCGACGGCCGCGAGAGTGGCAGTGGACTAGGCGAGCAGAGGGATCCCCAAGAGCGGCGGTGTCAGCGGCACTCTAAGCGTGAGGGGCATCGTCTATTTGAATGCCTTTGTTTTAGGTAGAAATCTTACATTTGAGAGGCATTGGCATGTTTTAATAGTAAATGCCATAAATACCCCTAAACTTTTATGTGACAGTTTTTTCCCCCCATTTTGCCAGAATCGTTTCTCACATGGAGAAAATCAAAAGTGTGCCAAGTGCTTGGTTCGTTTAAAAAAACAGGGAAAATCAAACCGGACATACCATACAATTTTCACCCAGCTTCTGTTCCAAAAAATGGGAAAAACATTAGAATCGGTTTTTATTTAATATTTCCATACAAAGCCTAAGTAACCCAGGTAGATTTGAATCATAGTTATTAAGGCGTCGCCAAGGCGACGTCATGCGTCCAGGCTCCTTGGTCTCATTGGACACCTAGGTGGGTGCCTTGCTGCCATGGTGGTATCGCTTTGATTTTTAGCCCTCTAAAACGCCATGGTCGCCTTCCCACCTTGATAACTATGATTTGAATTGTTCCAAAAATCTTATCTGAAAGAAAACATAATATAAACCAAAATGCCAAATTTAAGTCATCTTTGAAGTTTAAACAGTTAAATACTTGAGGTGAAGGGAAGTAATAAAAAAAGCCATCCAAATACAAATTTTCAAATTGTTCAATTCAAATCAGCATGTAAATTTAAATTAACATCTTGTTGCTGCTGCTACTGGCCTATAGTATCAGTTGGACGTAGACCAAAATCTTTCTCAACATTTGAATCATGCACATCCTCTTCCTCCAGTTCTTCTTCATCTGACGACTACTCAGCTCTCCCCCTACTACGACATGTATATTTTATATTGGCTCCACTTGTTGATGCTTGACCCTCCTTAGTCAATTGTTGCCCTTAGTCGATGAAAATGCCCCAACTACTCTATGTACAGTTTACCATCTGAGATCATCCCGAGGATGGACTAATTCATCATCTGATTGGTTAATCATACACTTACTACTCTAATCCAACTCATCTAGCACCAGTCGACTAAAATATTCTGCATTGTTCTTGTTGCGTCAAAAGATCTCCACAGATTATCTTTTTGCACTGTAACCTGCACAGAAGAGTAGAGTGAACACCAGAGAGCCGGTTTGTACCAGCTGGGGACCCTCCGATGCCTAAGTTAGATCTTTCTAAGCAACAATTGTTAACAATTGTATATATACCTGAAAATATATACTATTTGTGGCTAAAAGATGCGGTCGTGGAGAGAGTCCCATTCCAGCAGTCTTCTATTCATGGTAAGAACATCAGTAGTAGAGTTCCTCTAGGAGTGTAATCCCTGATGGATAAGAATCATGGGCGCTACTCTTTAGTTTCCTTATAGGAGTAGATTGGTATAAGGAAGGATTGATCCATTCTTACGTGGCATGTTGCGCCGTTCTTAGTAAGTTCCTTATTGGACCGGGTATGGGAATGATCTGCCGGGTTCTTGCTTATTAATAGGTTGTTACGCTCTGCTGATGTGGTATGGTTTGATTGGGTGTTATATTTGGATATAACATAAGCCCCCCACTCCGACAGAGCCGTTAGGGTTTGTCAGAGTAAGAGCCAGGAATCTTTTATCTTGGAAGCTAAAAAGTCATACTTAACGATACTTTTAATATATGAGCTTTTGTCTTGACTCTTCAACTCGATCTTGCTGTCGTTCTTGCCCCCCCTTTCTAATGAGGTTTAGTGAAATATCTTAAGTCGCGTTAATGGTGTGATCACTTCCCCTTTTGAAATCTCACTTTCCCATTATTTTTTGGTCATGGTGTAATTAATTTCCTTAGGATTTTCGCGTCTTTTCGAGATCCATGAGGTTTGAGGGAAGCAAGGGTGAGCTTCCAATGGGGAGGCGCCACGTGCCTTGGTAGTTTGCGCCTTAAAGAGGCGTCTTAAACGTTTGCAGGGCTATCAAATCTAGAACGTGGGCTCGTTTTTAGATCCGGGCCATTGGTTCTATTATAAATAGAAGATCCAAGTTCTTCTTTATCTGCACTCGTTTGTACTAAAAGGTTGTTGCTTGTTCCTTACTCGTATTGATGGATGCCCCCTATATGCTTTGTTCCTGGTCCTTCATGAGTGCCCTTTTGTTGCTTTGGTGTTATCTTTGCCGTTGCTTTCATAGCTATCGGGGTTGTCGCTTTGTTGGTGTGCGACGGGTGGCTTTTTGATACTCTCCTTCAGTTCCGATCTTCGAACGACAATGTCCCCGCAACTTGGATCTTCGAACGATATGTAATGTTGGTCATGTTCGTAGGCTCCATCTTACCTACTTGTGTAGTATGATTGTGTTGATGCTTAGCGACGGTTTGCTGGTACAAAGGGTTGGAGAATCATGAGGCAGTTGTCTTCTTTCTTGCCCAACCTCCTCAGTTTTTGGGCTGTGGGAATTCATCACTGGGATCCATTCCGGCTTCAGAGGAATTAGGAGTCTATGGATGGTGATTCCCATTAGGTAGGATCTCCTCGAGGCCCCCTTCAGTTTGAGTTCATCAGACCTCTTTCTCGTGCACTTTCCTTACAGGACTTCCGGGTTCTCGTTCCAGTCAGTCGGGATGAGGTTTGGTGTGGCTTTGAAGGAAGTCTTGGTATCCTTTTATGCATGGCGAGTTGGTCATAACGTTCAGTGGAGGCTGAGCACGCTTAGTCCCTTTGTTGTACCTGTCAAAATCTTGATTCTTGTTTCTGTGATGTAAGCCATGTTGATTCTAAACCGTCCTGAATAAAGAAATGTTTTCATATGTTATTTATGTGACGGTGGTGCCTTTGTTGGAGGTCTCCTGTGAACAAGACAAGGTGTTTTGGTGTGACGTCCGAAAACATTTCTTTGTATTCCCTGTCGGATAAGTATTCATTGTTGCCCAGAAACAGGGTTTGTAGCCCTATGGATGGGGATTTTATTGCCTCACGGGTGGGGTCTTTTGCTCCTCTCGGGTGAAGTCTCTTGTGCTCACAGGTGAGGACTTTTGTTTACTGTTCGAAAGTGGTCTTTGCACGCATCTATGTAACGTTTATGACTCCTACTCTTTTTATTTCTGCATAGTAAAGCTAGAAAGCATTTGAAAAATAACTGAAAAACAATTGAAAGAATGCCGTTTGGTGAGCCTTTTTTTTGTTAGAATTCTTTCAAGTTCTCTGAGTTCCAGGGACGTGGTATCTTCTTGCCTCCTAGAGTGTTCAAGTGATATGTGGAAGGATTTGCTTCGAGACTATGTATGGTCCCTCCCTTTTTGGGGAGAACTTGCCTTCCTTTCTTGGTTACAATGCGCTCGACTTTTTGAGTACCAAGTCACCTGGCCTGTATAGTCACTCCATAACCTGTATATTATAATGCCGAGCGGCCTGTTGTTGGTATGCTATATTCCTCAGTAGGGCGTCTTCTCGTATTTCTTCTAGGAAGTTTAGGTTTGCCCTGAGACCATCTTTTTAGGTTCTTTCATTGAACGCAAGCACCTTCTGAGATGATGCGACGACTTCCACTGGGCCCAGAGCTTCAGTGCCATACGCCAATCGGTCCGTACCGTGGTTTGGTATGCCTATAGGACGTTGAGTAGCTCCTCTACCCATCTTCCTTTTGCCTCCCTCTTCTTTATACCGCTGAGCAGGGTCCTGTTGGTGACTTCTACTTGTCCGATCGATTGAGGGTAAGCTACTGCCGCCAATCAGTGATTTATGTGATATTTGTTGCTAAAGTCTTCAAAAGCAGGGTTGTCGAACTGTTTGCCATTATTTGTGACTAGGACACGTGATAACACGAACCTGTAGATGATCTTGTCCTTGAAAAAATTTCCACTTGCTTCTCTGTTATGGTTGCCAAGGGCTCAACGTCTACCTACTTGGTGAAGTAGTCAAACGCAACCACCACATATTTTCTGTTCCCTGAGGTTGGCACGAAGTCTCCCGAGATTTCCATCCCCCACATTGCAAAGGGAATGGGGCTGATTACGAAGGTCAGCGGTGTTGCCCGTTGATGGGGTATTGGGGCGAACAGTTGGCATTGCTCACACTTTTTAACATGTTGGATAGCTTCTTCTTGCATCCTTGACAAATAGAATCCTTGCCTCAACATCTCATAGGCTAGGGCTTTTCCGCCCGTATGACATCCACGGATCCCTTCTTGGACATCTGTTAGGGTGTATTGTGCTCTTTTCGGGCCAATGCAACTTAGTAGCGGGCTGGAGACCGACCTCTTATATAACACTCCGTCAATAACCGTGTATTTCACCCCTCGGATTTTCAATTTGCTTGCTTCTGCCAGGTTGTTAGGGAGCTTTCCATTCTGTAAATAGTACAAGATCGGGTCCATCCAGCAGTGTTCCTCCTCGAGTTGGGCTACTATCTCTTCTTTGTAAAAGGCTTTGTTTAAGGTCTTGAGGGACACTGCCTGGTCTAATTGTGATAGTTCCGCCGTAGATAGTCTTAAAGGCACATCTGCCGCTATGTTGTCTGCACGGGGTATCCTCTGCATTTCGAAGCTCGTGAATCTCTTCATTAACTTCCTCGCCTTGGCCAAGTAGGCTTCCATGCGGTCATCCTTCGCCTCGTACTCCCTGTTCAGCTGGGAGTCCCCCCGAACCACGATCCTCTCGATTTGTACCCCGTTCAGCTGGCTAACCACATTCATTCTTCGCCTCGTAACCTTTGGGGCTCGTTAGAATGAATCCTACTCCTCCACCTGCTGAATGAACCGTCCATGAACATTGTCCAGAAGGCTTAATCACAACCCCCAGTTTCCGTGTCCTCGTCTTTCCCGTCTACGGAGTGGGTACATTCCACAATGGAATCTGCAAGTACTTGACCTTTGATTGCCACACGGGGCTTGTAGTCGGCGCTGTACTCGTTTAGCTCTACCGCCCATGCAACGAGCCGTCTGGAGATATCAAGTTTATGGAGCACCTTCTTTAGCTGTTTGTCCGTTAGAATTGTTATGGCATGTGCCTGGAAGTAAGGCCTTAACTTTCGAGTGGTGATGACGAGTGAAAACGCCAATTTTTTGATTTCTTGGTTCCTGGTTTCCGCGCCGAGCAACACGTGGCTGACGTAATAGAGGGGCTGTTGCTGCTTCTCGCATTCTTTTAGTAGTACTGCACTCACTGCCACTGGGGATGTTGCTAAGTACAACAATAGCTCTTCATTCGGCTTCGATCTAACCAGGAGAGGCGGCTTCTCCAAGTAAACCTACAGCTCCTCGAAGGCATGGTGATACTTTTTCGTCCGATAGTTATTAAGGCGGGAAAGTGACCGTGGCGTTTTAGAGGATAAAAAACCAAGGCGACACCGTCATGGTGGCATGGCGCCCGCCAAGGTGTCTAAGGTGACCAAAGAGCGTGGACGCCATGGCGATGCCTTGATAACTATGTTTTGTCCAAGTAAAATCTTAAGGGCTCTTTAAGTTTTAAGGGTTTTGAAGAATGGTAGGCACTTGTCTCCTGCCCGAGACATAAACCTTGTCAATGTGGCTACTCGGCCGTTCAACTTTTGTATCTCTCTAACCGTCTGAGGTGGTGCCGTATCTTGAATGGCTTGTATCTTCACCGTCGAGCAGTATCTTTGCTAAATTCTCCACTGGTTCCCATGCGCTCCCTTGTCACATCTCTGTTGTCACGGATCTCCACGACTAAAGCCATTCCCCTACAGTTGCATATTGTCTGTTTGACAAAGGTGGCATGGCATTCCCGAGACTTTTCTGTTCTATGCGACACTCCCCGATTCCTTTCTTTTTGGGGAATTTCATCTTGAGATGCTTTGTCGACACCACTGCCCCTAACTCATTGAGACTTGTACGTCCTAAGATAGCATTAACCGTGGGCGCTACTTTCACCACCATGAAGTTCACCAGCACGGTAGTTATGCATGGTCTTCTCCCAACCGCTTTACGGCTTGCTTGACCGAACCTTCGACTGGTGCAAAGGCTCTAGAGAAGCCATACAAGGAGGTCCCCTCATTTTGGAGGTTGTCGTCAGGAAGGTCGAGGTGCTTATATGCATCGGAGGACAACATATCTACGGATTCTCCAGTGTTTACGAGGATCCTATGCATTTCTCTGTTACCTACGATTGCCTTAATTACCAATGCGCCGTGGTGGGGCCAACTGACTCCTTCCATGTCTTTGTCCAAGAAGCAGATCTCAGTGGTGGTTTTTCCCATTTTTCATTTGCTTTCGCTACACCGACGAACCTGGTGTTCGTCTTTGCTTTCCTTCCTGATTCCTGCCTGGGCAGTCATCATCTGTTTTGGGCTTATTTTGTTGCTTATTGTCATTCAGAGCGGTGTATCTTCCCCTTAGCGCCGGCCCTCCTCTTCGTCTAGCGCAATCCTCCTTTCGGTCTTCCTTTCGATCACCCCCTTCGCCTTTTACGTAACGGCGAGGGTGGCCAATCTTTATCAGATCCTCTATCTCCCTTCTAATTGTTGGCAGTCCTCTGTGTCGTGCCCGTATCCTTATGGAACCGGCTGTATTTTTTCTGATTCCTATTTTCTGGCTTTCAGAACATGGGCTTCGACCACCGATGGAGAGTTAAGATTTACAGAAGATCGATCCTAGTAATGAAGGAAGAGTTTACAGCATTAAGGAGAAGAAGAAGAGAGGACAAGAGAAGAAGAAAACGATTATTCTGTCTTAAGAGTTTCTCAACACACATTTTAACTTCATTAATAACTTCTAGAATTAAACTCACCTCCCTTAGGAGGTGAATGAAAATAAGGAAAGAAAAGGAAAAAATACAACCTATGTCTTATAACAAGACAGTAATAGAACTACTCTTATACAAAATACGAAAGACTCTAACATTCCCCCTCAAGCTGGAGAATAAATTTCATACATTCCCAGCTTGCTCAATAAGGTACTGAATAGACCAGCAATGAGACCCTTGGTGAAAATATCTGCTATTTGATACCTGTCTTCACAAAAGGAGTACAAATGCAACCAAAATCCAGGTTCTCTTTGATGAAGTGTCGATCAACGTCAATATGTTTGGTTCGATCATGTTGAACCGGATTATGGGCATTACTTATAGCTGCCTTGTTGTCACATGTCACAATAAAGTCTTATGGGCCTTCAGTGTCAAAACTCAAGTCTTAAAGTAGTCTCTTCAGCTATATAAGTTCACACACTCCATGAGCCATGTCTTTAAACTCTGCCTCCGCACTGGATCTAGCTACAACTGGTTGCTTCTTGCTCCTCCGGGTAACTAGATTGTCACCCACAAAAGTGCAGTACCCAGAAGTAGATCTCCTGTCTGAGATTAAACAAGCCCAATCAGCATCTTTGTAACCCTCAATCTGCAAATGGTCATGCTTGGCAAATTGAAGACTTTTTCCTGGGCAGGATTTCAAGTACCTGATGATGCGATACACTGCATCTAGATGTCCACTCCTGGGAGTATGCATGAACTGACTCACCATCCCAACTGTATAAGTGATGTCTGGTCGAATCAAAGATAGATAGATTAGTTTCCCAAGTAATCTTGGATACTTGTTTGCATTTATGAGAGGAGAACTACATTCATCACCAAGCTTATGATTCGGATCAATGGGGGTAGTTGCTGGTTTGCACCCCATTATGCCTATCTCTTCAGAAGTTCCAAGACAAATTTCCTCTGACAAATGTTGATTCCTTTCCTTGATCTGGATACTTCAATACCCAAGAAGTATTTAAAGAGTCCAAGGTCTTTGCTCTCAAGCTGTTTAGTCAGATAAGACTTCAATTTGTTCATCTCAGCTACATCATTCCCAGTTACCACAATGTCATCAACATAGGCAATTGGGGCTGTAACTGTACCATTACCTCTCCTGATAAACAAGGTATGGTCAGCTTGACTCTGATAATAATACCCATTCTTCAGGATGGCTTAATCTCTCAAACCCGGCCTTAGGAGACTGCTTGAGGCTATAGAGAGCTTTCTTCAAGAGGCACACTTTCCCTTCAGTCGAGGGACACTTAAAACCAGGTGGGCTGCATATATACTTCTTCTGCTAAGTCTCCATGAAGAAATGCATTCTTCACATTTAACTGGTACAAAGGCCAATCTTTATTAGCTGCTACTGATAGAAGAACTCTAATTGAGTTATGCTTGGCTACAAGGGCAAAGGTCTTTTGGTAGTCAATACCATACACTTGACTACCCTTTTGCAACTAGCTAAGCTTTGTATCTTTCCACTGTATCCAACTGGAATTCTCCCCTTGGGAAGATCAACCGGTGTCCAAGTATTGTTCTTCTCTAGAGCCACCATTTCCTCAAGCATTGCTTGCATCCACTTGGGATTGGATAAGGTCTTTGTGACATTTTTGGGAATGGAAGAAGACTCAAGAGCAGTGGAAAAGGCAATACCTGTAGGAGAAATAGAGTCATAGGAAACAAACTGGGCTATAGGGTTAGTTCAGGCTCTCTTCCCCTTTTATAGCAATGGGAATATCTAATTCAGATGGAGAAGTATTATCTGATTGAGGAGGATGAGGCTGAGGATATGGCTCCAAAGAGGGGTTTTGATAGGGTTGCTTTCCCTTCAACACATACCAGGATTGCTCTCCTTTTCTTTCAACAAGCATTCACGTCTTGTGAATACAACATTTTTTAATCTTATTCCCTTGTATTCTTTTTTTCCGCTAGCATCACCACCACGATTAGCATCAATATCTACAACACCATTAGCATCAACAACATCCACTTCTTTGTATTTTCCAATATCAAATAGGAATGGGGAAGTGGAGGTAGGCAAAGGAGATAGAAAAGGAATGACATCGGCATCCTCTTCACTTCTATACTCTCACCTTGAGGAGGATGCTGAGGAGAAGAAAAAGTAAGGAATAGACTCAAAGAAGGTGGCATCTTTGGAGAGAAGTCGCTTTCGGAAGGAGGATGGTAGCATTTATACCTTGTGGTTTTAATCGAAGTAGCCCAAGAAGATGCACTTGAGAGCTTTGGGATCAAGCTTGGTACGGGCTGATTTGTTGACGTGAACATAACAAACACAACCAAAGACTTTTGGAGACAAAGAGAAGGCTGAGGATTGAGGAGAAAGGAGAGCCAAGGGAGATTTGGAGCCAAGAAGTGGAGATGGCATCCGGTTAATAAGGAAGGCAGCGGCAACAAGTGTATCAGACCAAAATGTCTTAGGCACGTGCATACCAAAGAGAAGACTCCGGTGATTTCCAGTAAGTGGCGGTTTTTCCTTTCAGCTACCCCATTTTTGTTGAGGGGTGTGAACACATGCCAATTGATGAATAATCCCATTATCAATAAAAAACTGTTGGAGCCCCCCATACATGTATGCACCCCCTTGTTCCACCTAACAATTTGAATTCGAGTACCAAATTGAGTGCTGATAAACTGATAAAAATTCTTAAAAGCATCACAAACATCTTTTTTTTGTTTCAACAAGACAGTCCAAGTAGACCTAGAATAGTCGTCAACAAACGAAACAAAGTTACGAAATCCAAACAAAGCAGGGGGAGAAGGCCCCCAAACATCCGAATGAACAAGAGAAAAAGGAACCGTGGATCTATTACCATGATAAGGAAAAGATGTGCGACAATGTTTAGCAAAAATTCATGATTCACACTGAAAAACATAAGAAGGAAAAAAAGTAAACAAATGGGGTAATTATCTCCTCATAACAACAAAAGAGGGATGACTCAAACATTGATGCCAAAGCGTTACAGACTCCAAAGTACTACGGTCACTTCGACCACAAACATAAGCTACAGCAGTAGATGAATCAGGTAATCGTGGCTCAAGATGATTGAGTCCTCCTTTCTCAGTCCCATTGCCAATAACCCTCTTTGTCTCTAAATCCTGAAAAAGACAATAGGAATGAAAGAAAGTGACACAACAATTTAAGGATTTGGTTAGGTGACTCACTGATAATAGGTTAGTAGCAAAATCAGGGACATGAAGGATAGACTCAAGGGAAATAGGAGGAGTAACTCTCACATTACCCTTAATAGAGACAGAAGAAAAGGAACCATCAGCAACCATTACATTGTCCCGGCCAGAGCAAATGGAATAGGAATCATAATACTGTGACAAATCGGTCATGTGGTCAGAGGCGCTTGAGTCAATAATCCAAGTAGGAGCAGTGGACGAGGCAGACGAGACCTGTACAGCTGAGGCAGAAGAAGTTGATCGTCCGAGGTGAGACATCCGCCGGCGGAGGGCTGCAATATCATCCTGTGAAAGGGAATCAGGAGCCGGCTGGGGTCCGATGTCTCAGGCTTGGATGTCATAGAGTAAGCCCTAGCTCCCCCTTGCTTGCCACCACAGGCACCAGATGAACCACCACGCACACCAGGGGGCTGCCCGTGAAGGTCCCAACACCTGTCCTTGGTGTGTCCTAGTTTTGCACAATGATCACATTTAAATTTCTCAAGGTGATCTCCATGAGTTGGCCCTTGGCCTTTCCCCCCACTTTTCCAGTCTACGTGGGAACTAGAAACAAGAGCAGATCGCTCCGTTGATGGTGCGATATTCATAGTTGTTCTCCAAGTTTCTTCACTTTGCAAGTAGCTACATACTTCGTCCAAGGATGGAAAGAGAGACCTCCCTAGGATCTACAGACGAATGGGCTCATATTCAGGATTGAGCCCACCAAGTAGAGAAAAAATCGTCTCAACCTCCTGATTCTTGTAAACCTTGACTTCATCTACACAGTTGGACAGTCGAAGATACCTGTAGTGATCAATTTCCTGCCACAGGCTGATAACAGTGTTGTGGTAGTCAGAGATGCTCCTATTACCCTGCTTCATATTGGTGACTTTTTGGTGAATTTGGTACACCTTTGCATAGTCACCAACTCGATCAAAGGTCCGGGCAACAGTGTCCCACATATCTTTGGCTGTCTCCTTGTCCATAAATCTCCTACTAATCTCAAGTTTTATGGAGAAAACCAACCAAGTCATAACTGTGGAGTTCGCAGTCTCCCATTTCAGGTATCCGGGATCAGTAGTGGTAGGCTCCTTAATAGAGCCAGTAATATACCCCATCTTTCCCCTACTTCTCAGGGATATCTTCACAGAACAAGACCAATCCAAATAGTTGGTATTGTTCAACTCTTCACAACAGGGATTTGGGTGTTGGGGTTATCAAAGGAAGCCATAGTTGGGACACTACTGGCCGGAATTGGTCCACTGACCTCAGATTCAGTCCCAGACAGAGTAGACATACTGCAAACAACTCAAGGGAATGCAAAATAAAGCTTTGTTTATAAATGGGGAGAGACCTCAAACCAAAAACAATCAGGAGAACAGCAAGCAGTAGGCAAACTGAGAGTATACACTTGATGAAAAACACAAACTTAATGCTTCCACAAACTAAACAACAGCAGCACATAACATCCAAGGCCATAAAACTAATCAAGTCTGCCACTAACAGTAGCTTAGAACCACACAAGATAGCACTGCCTCGACAAAGATTGTCAACCGAAAAATGGAAGAGACCTTGGGGGCCTTAAAGGGGACCTCTAGGCGATTCAAAAGGGCCCAGCCCCAAAGCAAACCATGCTGCCAACAGGCAGAATCGTACAGAGAAGAGAAAAAACTGGCGGAAATCTGGGCAACACCTGGGCAGCAACCTTTTGATCAGCACTCCTCAAACTGCTTCTCTCTTCAACCGAATGCTGGAGGGGTTGAAAAGACACCCCTAGACGATCCAATTGCACCAAACCTCATCACAAAAGGTTGAGAGATGAGGATGAACTGAAAGAAATCGTACAGAGGCTGGTGGTAACAATGGTGCAGCTGCTAGACCTTCAACTCTTTTGCCTCAGTAGCTGCAGTCCCTCCATTCTATATTGAATAAAAGAATGGAACTCCAAGGGATGTATTGCTTCACATTGTACAGCCCCTAATGGAACCCTAATAGGGAGAAGGGTTCCAAAGAGAGGTAACAGAAACAATGCTGAACTTGCCCAACTCTCAAACCAGAGGACCTTGATGCTCTGATACCAAGTTAAGATTTACAGAAAATCGATCCTAGTAATGAAGGAAGAGTTTACAGTATGAAGGAGAAGAGGAGAGGAGAAGAGAAGAAGAAGAAAAGGGTATGAAAGAAAATGATTATGTGTATTGAGGGTTTCTCAACACACATATTAACTTTATTAATAACTTCTAGAATTACACTGACCTCCCTAAGGAGGTAAATGGAAATAAGGAAAGAAAAGAAAAAAATATAACTTAAGTCATGTCTTATAACAAGACAGTGACAGAACTACCCTTGTACAAAATACTAACAACTCTAACAGGGAGACCCCTATCATTAACTTGCATGAGGATGTCCGTTCGTGTGGTTTTCAATGGTTAATACTCTGGGCTCGGATCTTGTTCTGTGGACGCTCGGGTTTGCTTCTCTTGTCCTCCTTTCTATCGTCTTTGTCACTGGATGACCTCTTCGTCTCAAGGGCTTTTTACTCGACTACCTTCCTGGCTTTTAGGACATCTTTCTTGTTGGTGATTTGGTTGCAACGGTCCATCAACTCTTCCATATTGGTGGGTGGTTCCAGCACCATTGACTTTATCAGGCCATCGTCTATGATCCCTCCATACAAAGCATTGAAGTCCAAACCGTCGTCTAAGTCCTTGACGTCTAGGGATTCTTGGACAAACCGAGTAAGGAAATCCCGGATCGACTCATTGCTCCTCTGCTTTACTACCAGCAAGTTGGCAGTCGTTTTCTTTTGTTTGATACTGCTCTGGAAGCCGGCAACGAAGGCTGCGTATAATTCCGTCAGGTTATTGATTAACCCGGGCTTGAGGCTCGAGAACCAGGCTATGGCTGCTCCCTTGAAGGAGCTTGGAAACGCCTGACAAATTACTGCCTTTGATCCTCCGTATAGCATCATCATGGCATTGATGTAGTTAATGTGGTCCTGCATGTCTGGTTTTTCCGTTATATCTTTCGATGTTTGGTCGCTTGAAAGTTGCCGAGAGATCAGCATTCTGTTATATCTTTTAAGTTTTTTGTCGATTTCTTTTAGCTTCTTCTCTTGATCACTTTTTGCTACTTGGTTCGTCCCTGGTGGGTTGGGGTATCTTGAATCCCGACCCCCAGCTTGGGCCCGAGCATCCTTTGACATGATGGATCGTCGAACCCGATCTCTGTTCGATCTAGGAGGAAGTTCGTCTTTCGTGAATCGTTGAACCCAATTCACATCTTCCATGTTGCCACCCATTCGGTGATCGCCCTCTGGTGCTGATGTCTCGCTTCTCACCGAGTAGTGAGTACTAGTGGCCTCGGTCAGAGTGCTGTTGCGTTGATCCGTATGATGGGTTCTCGTATCTCCTTTAGAGGAGGCCGGCTGTTTCCCTGCTGTCGTACGGATTCCCTCGTACCCTGGTTGGCAAGTCTCCCATTCTAGCCACCAGGAAGAAGGCAGACCTATGACGTGGGGGATGGGATGATCCTACTCGACTTTCAGCCCTTTCTTCTGTAGATGCAGGTAGCGGTGGAGGCATTTGGTTCTGATCTACCGGTAGCGCCTCCTGTAGTGGTACGGGTGTTCCTTGCAGATTTTGCACGGGGGCTGGTTGATGCTGCTATGGGGGTATGGCAGTCGCCATCTGCTACCTAATGAACCCCCTAAACAGTTCATTGGTCTGCAACATTTGGATCTACAAATCTCTTATTTGAGCATTGGTAGCTAGTGCGTTGGGATTAAGAGACTGTGGTAGAGGCGGCGGCGGTGGTAGCTGCTTCGTTGAGAGCCCTTCTTTGTTTCCCAGGTTTGGAACACCTTTCACTGGCACGCTAACTTTCGGTAATGGCTGGGGATGGGGCCATCCTTAGGAGGGTCTGCCTTCGCAGCGAGGTGGTTGAGTTTTCCGTGCACGAGCATGTTCCTCCCCTTTGCAAGTGGTTTCAGGCGGTGGCGTGTTTCTTCAAACATGGTTTGATCCTACAATTGGTAGAGAATTCAAGTGGGTTTAGATGTCAGATGATCGGTCCCACATACAGCGCCAAACTGTTGCGTCAAGAAATCTCCTCAGATTATCTTCCTGCACTGTAACCTAGTGGGGGACTCTCCAATGCTTAAATTAGATCTCTCTAAGCAACAATTGTTATTAATGGAGATGCCTCTACAGGTGGTCATACCTGAATAAATATAGTGTACATGGCTAGCAGAGGCGGTCAAGGAGAGGCCTGTTCTAGTAGTCTTCTATTCATGGTACGAACGTCACTAGTAGAGTTCCTCTAGAAGTGTAATCCCTGATTGATAGGAATCGTCGTGGGTGCTACTCTTATAGTTTCCTTTTAGGAGTAGATTGGTATAAAGAAGGTTTGATCCATTGCAGCTTTGTTGTCATAGTACAACATCATAGGAAGATGAACAGGAACACCAAGGTCTTGTAGCAAGCCTTTCAGCCAATGTAACTCACAAATGGCCTGTGCTATAGCAGGAAACTCTGCTTCAGCAGTAGACTGAGCCACCACATTCTGCTTCTTGCTACGCCAAGTGATAAATTAGCTTCCCCACCAGTCTTTGGTACCAGCCTTTATCAACAGGTTCACCCTCTTTTTCTTTGAGACGAACAGTGGCCTTCATAAGAGAATCTGAAGGGTGACATCCTAATAAACCAGTGTCAGACAACAAGTCTAGCCAACCTCAATCCCTAGAAACTACCGTAGCTTCCCTAGATCTTTTATCTCAAACTCCTGCCTAAACAACTTCTTCTACCGGTTGATCTCATCACCATCATTGCCAGTAGCCACAATGTCATCCATATAGACTATAAGAACAGTGATGATTTTTCCAGCCCTCTTTATAAAGAGAGTGTGATCAACATTACTCTGTTTATAGTCCACAGAAATCATGGCCTTGTGAAACCGACCAAACCAAGCTCTAGGTGACTGCTTCAGCCTTTAAAGTGCTTGCTTCAACTTGCACACTTTACCTTGATTACTGTCAGAAGAAAAACCTGGTGGAATATCCATGTACACCTCCTCACTAAGTTCTCCGTTTAGGAAGGCATTCTTCACATCCAGCTGTTGTAGATCCCATCCAAGATTGACTGCACAAGATAGCAAAACCCAAACCGTATTCAACTTTGCAGCAGGAGCAAAAGTCTCCTGGTAGTCAATCTCATATGTCTGAGTGAAGCCTTTTGCGACCAGACGTGCCTTGTACCGATCCACAGTGCCATCAACCTTCTGTTTGACCCCAAACACCCATTTACATCCCACTGGTTTTTTTCCTGGAGGAAGATCTACAAGATCCCAAGTATTATTTTTTTTTGAAGGCTTTCATTTTTTCCAATATAGCTGCCTTCCACTTTCCATCTGCATAAGCTTCCTGCCAATTAGGAACAGAAATAGAAGAAAGAGAAGACACAAATGCACGAAAAGATGGAGAAAGAGAACTATAAGAAACAAAGCGAGAAATGGGATGCAAGGTGCAAGTCTTAGTACCTTTGCGTAGAGCAATAGGTAGTTTGGAAGGAGAAATCTTACCAGGAGGAGGACGAGGATCTGGATCCTGAGCCAGCAATTGGATAGGTATGGGTGCCCTAGTGGATTGATGCTGCCCTCTTTTGGAGCATCTCTTTTGGTAGGTGATAACATTCAAGTTGTCAATTCTCTTATGAAATTCTCTGATGGTCTTCTGGATAGGAGTCAACTTCCCCTAACTAGGAACATGACCATCATTATTTTCTACAAGCTCCCCATGTAAAGGAATCCCTGTGGAAGAAGGGGCAGCAGCAAAATTAGGCTCCAAAGTAGGCTGGATAGCAGCCATAGGAGAAAGGGCAGCAGCCATAGTAGGCTCCAATGTAGGTTGGAAAGCAGGCTGGATAGCTGCCATTGGCTCCAAAGTAGGAGGAGCCTCAAGGGGAGGAAGCACAAACACATCTTCACTAGAACTATAATTCTCCCCTGAAGATGTGGAGATGGATAATAGGAAAGACATTCGTCAAAAACAACATGCATACTGACCAGAGTATGACGGGAAGGGGGATGGTAACAATTATAACCTTTCTAGGTTGGAGAGTAATCCAAAAAAACACACCGTAACTCACGAGGCTCAAGTTTACCATGGGATTTCGTGTCTCTGGCATAGCACACACAACCAAACACCTTGGGAGGAACCACAAAGGTGGAATTCCCATGTAAAAGTTCCACCGAACTACGAGAGTCAAGAACACGAGAAGGGAACCGATTAATGAGATAGGTTGCAGCGAGGATAGCATCCCCCTAATTTGGGAGGGGACATGGCGCGAAAACATCAACACCCTGGTCACTTCCAACAAATGTCTGTTCTTCTTTTCAGACACACCATTCTGGTTTGGGGTATCAACACAACTAGTTAGGTGAATAATCCTATTATCATCCAAACACTTTTGAAATTGGTGTTCCTTATACTCAGTACCATTAACACTTCTTAAAACCTTGAGATTAGCCTCGAATTGAGTTTGGACCATTCTATGGAAATGTTGAAAACAGGCAAAAACTTTACTCTTAGTGTGCATAAGATAAACCCATTTATGCTTAGAATGACAATCAATAAAAGAAACGAACCAACGATGACTAGAAAGGAAAGTTTTACGACTAGGGCCCCAAACATCAGAATGCACCAATTGAAAAAGTGAAGAACTCCTTTTATTTGAAACCAAATAAGTAGAATTTGTCTGTTTGGCCAGAACACAAGCCTCACAAAAAAAAATCGGTCTTATCGCATGATTTGACCAAAGTAGGAAATAAAGATGCTAATATTCCTAATGGAGGGGGACCTATTCTAGAGTGCCACCGGTAAATTTCAAAAGAGACTAAGGAGTTCTAATGTGGAGATGGTAACGGGGGTGGAGTGAGACGACCATCATCAAGTAGGTACAAACCACCGTGCACTTTACCCAATCCAATCGTCTTCCCAGAGGCCAGATCCTGAAACACACAATAGGAAGGAAAAAAAGTCACTTTACAGTTAACATCACAAGGAAGACTACTAATAGAAAGAAGGTTAATAGTAAAATTAGGAATATGCAAAACTGAAGATAAAGTAAGGGAGTTAGTACAGTTGATGATTCCTTTTCTAGATGTGGAGGAAAGGGAACCATCAACTACTTTGACCTTGTCTTTCCCAGAAGTGGGAGAATACCGATGGAACAGGCTAGAGGAACCGATCATGTGATCCGTAGGCCCAGAATTTATGATCCAAGGATGAGAAGCTGCAGAAGCACAATGACCACCAAATGGAATACCTGACATGGCAAAGTGTGAACCTGAAGGAGCAGAAGAGATGGCAGGAGCTGATGTTGTAGAAGCACCAGCAGCGGAAGACCTTAGCAGTCGTAGGAAAAAATGTAGATCATCCTAGGATAAGCCAGTGTCAGTAGTCAGGGCTGTAGGAACAGATTTAGAGTGGTTTGCCTTATTTGTTGTCTTTTTCTTGGCAGCCCGTTTAGCCTCAAAGTCAGCTGGTTTCCCATGAAGTTTTCAACACTTCTCTTTGGTATGGTATGGCTTGTGACAATGCTCACAAGTAACAGTCCTGTAGTAGAATCACCAAAAGAAACATGACCAACAGGAGCAGGAGTAGCCTCGGCAGCAGACTGGAGGGCTGATCTGTCAGTAACAGGAGGGTGGAGCATGGCCTCCTGACTGTTCTCTTATGAGGAGACCAAAGCATAGGATTGTTTAAGTGTGGGAAATGGGGAATGACCCAATACCTGAAACACGAATCTGGTCATACTCCATGTCCAAACCAGCCTAAAAATCATAGACCCTTGTTTTGTCCTGATGTTTCTTATATGCAGTGATATCAGCAATTGTAGTGGGATGGTTATTAGAAAAATGGTCCAGTTGCTGCTAGAGACTACGCAAAGTAGCATAGTATTTGGAGACAGATAACTCCCCCTGAGCAGTTTTATTGGCCTTCTTCCGAAGCTCATACACCTGTGCATCATTACAGAGTTGTCCATATGTCTCTTTGCAAGCAGACCAAATTTGATGGGCTGTATCAAGGAGAAGAAAACCATCGGCAAGGTCTGAGTGCATTGAGCCAATCAAATAGGACATAAGCACACCACTGTTTGAGATCCACCTGGTCAGAGAAGGGCCAGCTTCAGCTAGCATGACAGTAGTGCCATCAATATGGCCAGTAAGCCCGTCTTCGGCAATGGCAAAGTAGGCAGAGCGAGACCATATCAGGTAATTGGTCCCATCTAGTTTAATAGGATTAAGGAGAAGATCACGGGTATCATTCCTACTATACCCATTGTCTGTAGAAGTTCCATTAGAAATTTCAGATTCAGCCATAAGTGCAACAAAACAAATCAAATCGCAAAGAAGGCTATGGTAACAAGAAACACAAGATATCCTCCAAATTAAAGGCTGAAAATTGGAGGAGGATCCCCTTTCAATGTCACAAGATGTGTCTCCAAAAATCAGTAGCAACAGACAAGTGTAGCCCCTATATCGATTTTTTCAGGGTTTTGAAAAAAAATCCTGCTAGGCTGAAATCGATATATGTTAAGATATACCAGAATACCAACCGTGGGGGTATTCTGGTCTTTTTCCCTTTTTATTTTTATGTTATTATTCTGTTTTATGTATTCCTAGATTCCTAGTCATATTTTGGCTAGGACTAGGGCTTCCTTTTTTATTATTTTTACCTCAGCTGAGTTCTATGTTGGATTCCTAGTTGTATTAGGAATTCCTAATAGGATTAGGACTGAGGCAGCATTCCTATTTTACTTTGATCAGTTGTAATTCAATCTATTATAAATAAAGGATCGGTAACGGCTGCCCACAGTTCTGCGATTTTTTTTGGAGTTCCTCCCTGTTGAAGATCAGATTCTCCTTGCCATTACAGCTGGTTTTCTTGGGATCCAACACTGCAGGTTTTCTGGACAGCTGCTGTATCTGTTTCTCTTCCCACCATTGAGGCATCTTTCCATATCGATCTCCTCTCCAGGTTTTTGAAAAACAATAAAAACCTGCTACTTCTCGATCTGGTTTGTTTCTCCTCTCTGCGTGGGCTGTTGTTTTGGACACATCTGCATCAACTTTCAGGGCTTCTTCTGCAGTATTTTCTCTCTATTTGAGGACCCATGAATCTCAATTGATTTCTCTTCTAGGGTTTTACTCAAAACCCTAACTATCGATTTTGGATTTAGGGCTGCTTGTTGCTGCCAAGGGATTCATTCATCTATCAATTTGTTATTTCTGTTTTTTGCTGCCACTGTTTTGTCTGTGTAAATAAATTAAGAAAAAGGAAGAAGAAGAAGAGAAGCCGAGAGAGAAGAGGAGGCGAGAATCTGCAGAACTGTGAGAGTTTCACGATATGTGTTACTCTCCTCAAAACCTTCATTATGTAAATAACTTAAAGGGTAAAACAGTGAACATCCAAATAAAATAAAAGTAATGGCTGATTAGACTAAAATACCCTCCTCATTGTGCTCTCGATATTAGCTTCTTGTGGTAATACTAAGATCACGATAACAGTCTGCAATATGGGGGACTCAAAAGTGACCACGGCCAACTCTGGAGTTGATTCTCAGCCGTGGACAGAATTCCTCTCTTATGCTGCATCTATTAAACTTGATGGATCAAATTACCTTATATGGGCCAGATCTCTCTCCTTGACTGTGGCAGGTAGGGGACTCAGTGGGCATTTTAATGGCACCTCCAAACAGCCTACTGAAGAGGGCACTGCCAAGACCCGATGGGCTGCCAATGATGCTATGGTTATTGTTTGAGTTAAAATAAAACCGCAAGCGTTCGGGTCAATCGTAGCTATGGGTCGAACACGAGGAGATATACGCCACTCTATTTAACTAACTTAAAAGTAATGCAAAGTGAACCAAATTAAAGTGTTAAATTAAACTAATTAAACTAACGAAAATCAATGCATCATAACTCATAAGCATGTAACAAAATTAAGGGATTAAATCGGCGTCCTAATACTAGGCATCTAACCTATCAAACTAAAGCGAATTGAAAGGAATAAAAATGCAGCCACACATACTAACCACATAAAAAGAAATAAGGGAATGAAAATGCATCCACAAACCACAACCATATAAAATTAAAATAAAAGAAATAAAGGGAGAAGAAGAAGAAGAGAGAGAGAGATAGAGGAGATGGAGAATGAGATTGAGAGTTTAGATAGTAAAACCTGGATGTGCTTGCATGAATGTAATTGAAAAGCTTGAATACTTGCATAAACTCACCATGGCCTCCTCTTCTAAATCTTCAAGTCTTGTCTTCAACTTAAGAACTTAGACTAGAAGGCTTAAAACCTAAACTAGAATTAAGAAATTACAACCCAATTGAAGACTTAAATTGAAATTAAAGCACAAACTAAACCTATTATAACCATTAACTAAAAATCATAAAAGCAAACTAGAACTTAGAAAAGCCAAAAATCACAAATTAGAATGAGAAGAAGAGAAGAAATTTCACTAAGTGAATGAGCAATTTTTTACAAGAGAGGTAGGGGGTATTTATAAGGGGAAGACAGGAGAAGAGAGAAGAGGGAAGTGTAGGAGAAATATTCCCTAAGAAAGAGAATATTCTCTTCTCCTTCCTCGTTTACAATGCCTTGAATCCCAAGAAAAAAAGAAAAAATAGAAAGAGGGAGAGAATAGAATATTAGTTACATAGACTTTCTATTTCTAGAAAAGTAAATTTCTAATTCTGACTTGTACTTCCTTTTCTTTGTAGATATCTTCTCCAAGCAATAAAATCAAAGCATCTTTGATTTTTCAACCTTCCATAGATGAGAAAATATCTTTCAAAATAAATCTGTCCCAAGTGAAGTTCTAGGAGTGCCCTTGAAAAGTTGAAGGGGAGAGAGAGAGAGTAATGACTAGGATTTCACTCATAATTAATGAAATGCCAAATCTGTCCTTCAAAAAACGTGGAGCATGGGGTGGTTATATAGGCCTCACCATTGTCTTCCTTGCGAAAAATCACCCAAAATAGACCCAAATCCCGGCCGACTATCAATAATTACAAATAAACCCCTACAGACCATTTTCACGCGTCATTACGGAAACGGCCATAACTTCTTCGTTTCAACTCGGAATCAAGTGTCGTTTGAACCGTTACGAAGCTGACTCGATGGGGTACGCCTCCATACTATTAACATCTCTAAAGTGCTTAAAAACATTTTCTTAGCATCATCTCCTCCATTTTCACAAGAATTCACCTAAAACCTGAAAAGTACAAGAAAGCACCAAGTAACTCTGTCTAATGTGGTAAAATGTATGCTTTATGCCCTAAGATTTCACACATAAATGTGCTCATCAGTTATGTATTTTGTTTTGAACTCCATGCCACAAGAGTTTTCCAGCCAATATCTTCTTCTTGACTCCGCTGCACAAATATAGGCTGCTGCTAAGGGCACTTATGGACAATTGGGGAATGGTGCACAGGTTTATGACATTTGGAAGACACTCCAATCTACTACCCAACAGGAGGTGTCCGTGACTAAGTACTATGCTGTCCTCAAAAGTCTGTGGCAACAATTGGATCACTATGCCTCCCTTTCAGCCCACCACAGCTACTGATGTTACTGCTTATTCAGCCTATGTGGATGAGTTTCGTGTTTATGACTTCCTGGCTGGTCTTAATGATGATTATGATCCAATCCGTGTGCAAGTCCTTGGTTGGGTGCGTTTCCCTATTTTAGAGCAGGCCTTCTCTTATGTTCTTACTGAGGAAACACGTCGGGCTGCAATGATGTTGGATCCTTCTGTTGAGAGATCAGCCCTACAGGCTGTTGGTTCTAAAGCCACTTCTTCTGACTCTACTGCCACTGCTACTGCTGCTGCCCCACCAAAGGAGCCTTACAAGTGTGAACATTGCAATAAACTATATCACACTAAGGCTCAGTGCTGGAAATTACATGGGAAGCCTGCTGACTTTGAGGCTAAACGTGGCCGTGCTAAACCTAAAAACAAAGCCAATCACACTGAAAGTGTAGCTCCGGCACCCACTGCTGACAATAGTTTCTCTCAGGAGGAGTTCCAAGCTCTCCGGCGTATGTTACAGTCATCCACTACATCTGATCCTGTCGGTTATTCCACACCATCAGGTTCCCTCTTTGCCCGCTCAGGTATCCCTTTTGCTGGTCATTGTGCATCGATTGTCTCCTCTCCCTGGATTATAGACTCCGGTGCCACTGATCACATGACTGGTTCTTCTAACCTTTTTTACACTTATTCCCCTTCTTCTGGGAAAGATAAAGTTCGGGTGGCTGATGGTTCCCTCTCCTCTGTTTCAGGCAAGGGGTCCATTAGTTGCTCTCCTTCATTTACTCTATCCTTTGTTTTGCACATTCCAAGGTTTACTACTAACGTTCTTTCTATTAGTAGTATTACCAAAAATTTAAATTGCAAAGTGACTTTTTTTCCTACTCATTGTGTCTTCCAGGAACTGGACTCGGGCAGGATGATTGGATCGGGTAGGTTGCATAGTGGATTGTATCTCCTTGATGATGGACCACAACAAGCTTTACCTTCCCAATTATGTCAGTCATCTTTTTTTTCTTCTGAATTACACCAATGGCATTCTAGATTAGGACACCCCTCTTTGGGCACTTTAGCTCTTTTGTTTCCTACTTTGTTTAAAAATTGTAATAAGGAAGACTTTTTTTGTGAGCCTTGTGTCTTGGCCAAACAGACACGATCCATTTATTCTATATCTAATAAACGAAGTCCTTCCTTATTTCACTTAATTCATTCTGATGTGTGGGGACCTAGTCGTAAAACCTCTCTTCATGGCCAGTGGTGGTTTGTTACCTTTATTGACTGTCATTCCCGTTTCACTTGGGTCTACCTTATGCATAACAAGAGTGAAGTCTTCTCTTGTTTTCAGCATTTTCATAAAATGGTCCAGACTCAGTTTAATGCCTCTCTCAAGATTTTGGGAAGTGACAATGGGACCGAATATATGGACGGTCAGTTCCAAAGATACCTTTCTGCCCATGGCATTTTACACCAAGCTAGTTGTGTTGATACTCCAGCCCAAAATGGTGTGGCTGAGAGAAAAAATTGCCATCTCTTGGAGGTGTCCCGGGCCCTAATGTTTGCCTGGCATGTTCCCTCCTTTTATTGGGGGGATGCTGTCCTTACTGCAGCCTATTTGATTAGTAGGTTGCCGACTCGGGTTCTTGCTTCCAAGTCCCCGATTGAGCTTTTACATGGCTCTTCCTTTTATATTGTTCCCCCTAGGGTGTTTGGGTGTGTATGTTATGCTAGGGATACCAGATCTCCTGGCAAACTTGAGCCCCGCAGTCTCCGCTGCATTTTCTTGGGTTATTCTGCCACTCAAAAAGGGTACAAATGTTATTATCCTCCTGCCCGACGTACCATGGTCAGTATGGATGTTATATTTCACGAAACTCTCTCCTTTTATTTGTCCCCACCTCTTCAGGGGGAGAGTTCTAGTGAAGATGTGTTGACCGTTGACCCCCTCTTAGGCATGTTTATGAGGAGTCTACTTCTGCTGTTCCTACCCTGCCTACCCTTACCCTTCCCTCTACATCAACGGGAGATATTCCTACACAGGGGGAGGTTCCCCATTCTCCTTCAGGGGGAGGTTCCCACAATTCCTGCTCAAGGGGAGGTCACCCCAGTCCAAAGAACTATTGGTGAATTTCAGCGAAGGATTGATGCTACAAATTTGAAGGTTTTTTCAAGAAATAGGACCAGAACTAGGGAGCTTCAATCCACTGTGACACCTATTCTTGTCCAATTGCCAACTCCGGCTCTGGAACCTACTTCTCCACCTGGTAATACTTCTTCTTTGGATCTCCCCATTGCTGTTCGCAAAGGTGTGAGAACTTCCACTCAACACCCTTTATCTCATGTTGTTTCTTATGATGCTCTCCATCCTTTCGTGCATTTGTTTCCTCGCTTTCTTCTGTTCGTATTCCTCAAAATTGGCAGGAGGCTCTTACAGATGGAAAGTGGAAGGCTGCAATGATGGAGGCAATGGACGCCTTGAAAAAAAATAACACATGGGAGCTTATGACTCTTCCACCAGGGAAGCGAACTGTTGGATGCAAATGGGTGTTTGTAGTGAATAGAAGGTGGATGGAACTGTGGATAGGTATAAGGCACGCCTCGTGGCCAAAGGATTTACTCAAACATATGGGATAGATTACCAGGAGACTTTTGCTCCTATCGCTAAGCTGAATACTGTCCGAGTACTATTATCTTGTGGAGTTAATTTTGGATGTGACTTACAACAGCTTGATGTGAAGAATGCCGTCCTCAATGGGGAACTCGATGAAGAGGTTTACATGGACATTCCATCTGGGTTTTCTTCTGACAGCAATCGAGGCAAGGTTTGCAACTTGGGACGTGCTCTCTATGGGTTGAAACAGTCCCCCCGAGCATGGTTTGGCCGTTTTCACAAAGCAATGGTTTCTGTAGGCTACAAACAGAGTAACGCAAATCACACTCTCTTTATCAAGAGAGTAGAGGAAAAACTCACTATCTTGATAGTCTATGTTGATGATATTGTGGTCACGGGCAATGATAGTGTTGAGATCAGCAGGTTGAAGACATTTCTTGGCCAAGAGTTCGAAATTAAGGATCTAGGAAAACTAAGGTATTTTCTTGGGATTGAAGTTGCCAGATCTTCCAAAGGCATCTTTCTTTCCCAACGAAAGTATGTCCTAGACCTACTGACTGAGACTGGTTTGTTAAGATGCAGTCCTTTAGATACTCCTATGGATGCAAATGTTCGTCTCAAGGAAAAGGAGGGTGATCCAGTTGATAAATGACGATATCAAAGACTAGTGGGAAAGTTGATTTATCTCTCGCATACTCGTCCCGATATTGCTGTTGCTGTTAGTCTTGTCAGTTAGTTATGCATGATCCCTATACTTCACACATGGAGGCTGTTTTTTGGATTCTTCACTACTTGAAGTCCGCTCCTGGGAAAGGAATTCTCTTGGCTCCCCATGGTCACCTACGCATTGAGGCGTATACTAATGCTGATTGGGCAGGTTCTCCAGACCGTAAGTCTATTTCTGGTTATTGTTCTTTTGTGGGTGGTAATCTTGTCACCTGGCGTAGCAAGAAGCAAAATGTGGTGGCCCTTTCTAGTGCTGAGGCAGAATTTTGTGCTATGGCACATGGTATTTGTGAGCTACTCTGGTTAAAAGGTTTGCTACAAGATCTTGGCATTGCTGTTCGCCTTCCTATGATATTGTATTGCGATAACAAGGCTACCATTAGTATTGCACATAATCCGGTACAGCACAATCGCACGAAGCATGTTGAGGTGGATCGGCATTTCATCAAGGAAAAGTTAGAGGAAGGCCTTATCTATGTTCCTTATGTGAAGTCTGCTGATCAACTTGCTGATATGTTCACCAAGGGACTACCTGGACGGGTCTTTCATCCTAACCTAGTCAAGCTGGGCATGCTTGATATCTTTGCTCTAACTTGAGGGGGAGTGTTAAGATATACCAGAATACCAACCGTGGGGGTATTTTGGTCTTTTTCCCTTTTTATTTTTATGTTATTATTTTGTTTTATGTATTCCTAGATTCCTAGTCATATTTCGGCTAGGACTAGGGCTTCCTTTTTTATTATTTTCACCTCAACTGAGTTCTATGTTGGATTCCTAGTTGTATTAGGAATTCCTAATAGGATTAGAACTGAGGCAGCATTCCTATTTTACTTTGATCAGTTGTAATTCAATCTATTATAAATAAAGGGCCTGGGTGATCTATTTCGATCACTCAAGCATTCTCCCAATTCTCTCTTCTAATAGGAAGAATAGGCCCAAAAACTGAATAGTTGAGGCGCAAATTTGAGGCAGATATGTCATTATAAATGGAGAACCAACCTTCAAAAAACCAGCACCAACAAAGGCTCAAAGCCCTGAGATCGATTTTTTCAGGGTTTTGAAAAAAACCCTGATTTTGTTGAGATCGATGTAGGGAGAGAAACCTGCAAAAAAAGCATTGGATTGAGCTGAAACATGGCTCGAGTGTAGGACTAGAAGAGATTAAGCACCCCTCCAAATATCAGCCCCAACAGAGGACAGCTGTCCCTAGATCGATATTTGTCAAGGTTTTGAAAAAAACCCTGTTTTTGAAGAAATCGATCTAGGGGGTCTTCAAGGCAGATCTTAGATAAAAAAAATTCAACAAAGGAACCTAATGCAGTTCTTGATCTTCAGTACGGGGGATTGATTCCTTACAGTTGAGGTGGAATCAATAAAATATAGGAAGCTTCCAATACGCAGCCAAGGTGTTGTTGATATGGAAACTTATGTAATCATGGAATGAGGTGAGAAAGAGCAGCAGCTGGATCTATGGATCACCTTATCAGTGCTGCCCTATTGAAGAATAGAAAACAAAAGAAGAAAAGAGAGAAGAGAAGAGGAGATGGAGAGAGAGAGAGAGAGAGAGGACCCTAATTCAAAACCTGCTCTGATACCATGTTAACAGATTTAGAATTAGAGTAAGGATTGGATGAATAATGATCATCCCAAGCTCTTTATTTATATCAATGGGAATAGAGAATAAAAATAAAAACAAGCAATGTGGGACTAAAGCGCACATAATAGAAACAGAAAAACATTAGAAAAGGGTCTAAAATACCCCTACGGTTCTAACAGGTGTTATATTTGGATATAACAATTCCCACAATGTGGGACTAAAGCCCACATAATAGAAACATAAAAATATTAGAAAAGGGTCTAAAATACCCCTACGGTTCTAACAGGTGTTATATTTGGATATAACCTTTCCCTTCTTTTTTTGAACCTTGAAGACGACAATTATACTGAATGTAGACGAGATCATTTGAATGTTGTTGCTCCAACACATTCCTCTTCTTGGTGTGAATCTAAAGAACAATCAACAACATGAGGTTATCCATCCTGTAAGCCCATCTTCCATAAAACTTTACAAATAACAAAAATAAAATTAAGCATCTAAAAAATTGATGTACTTTAGTGCTGAAAAACGGCATACCTAGTGCACAAGGCTTCTACCACTGCGGGGTTGGGATGGTTGCTGAAGTAGTCACAAACGCGATTGTGCTTCAATTGCGCTCACAACCCAAAAAGGAGCAACAAAGGCCAAGCAAACGTATTGCGATCTTCATAAGATCAGGGGCAAAACTTTCGTGTTTTTGCCGCCAAAGGATTTAAATATATGTAAGCAAAAAAGTAGATTAAATACAAATCAACATACAAACAACTACACAATAAATACACCATGATGTAGATCACAATTCCATATGTTCCTGCAGGAACAAGCCCCAAAACCAGCCCAGCAAGGTTGTGCATTCGATTGCTTGTTTTCGTTAGTTCGATGGAGGCCCAAAGAGAAGCATGAAGAACAAGAAAAGAGACCAAGACAGAATCTGTTCACACGAACAGTACCTGAGTTACTGTTTACGTGAACAGTGATTTGGGGGATGATATGGACAGCTGGTGTGAAAATCTGATTTGTTTAGTTACTATTCTCTTAGTAGTATCTAGTTAGTAAATCTATTAGTTTCTATTTTTGTTTCCTTGCTTATTTAGAAGGCTTGATCTAGAAAGCCTTAGTAGTTTTTATTTTCAGCTAGTTTCTATTTTTCATTAGTTGCTATTTTCCTACCTTTTATTTTGGTTTTATGAAGTTTATATTTTCTACCTTCTATTTTGCAAGCTTGCTTAAGCTATTAATAGGCCCCCTATTGTAAGGAAGGATCAGAGAATTGGAGAATAGAATTTGTGGCCAAACTTTCCATCGGTTATGGGAGAAATTGCTTGTTTCAATAGTTGGGATAGCTGTGGGTGAGAGACCCAGGCTGAGAGAGCCATTCCTCTACCCTCCCTTCTCTTTTTCGTCTTATCCTTATCCCTTTTATGTTTTTCTTCATATGTAATAGAAAAGTAGCAATAAAAAAAAAGAGTTGCCATTTTTTAATTTGTTCAGCCTTATTGTGTTGATCCTGGCTGCAATCGATCTCCCGCTGGTTTCTTTGGTTTGAGGTCGACTTTTGCATTACACCAGACTTCTCAACGGTTTTGTCTTGTAAAGTTGCATCAGTCACCAACCTTGCAACAACATCATTAAAGGCATCATTACATTCTGGCAAAAATTATCTTGATCCCTCTCAATAGCCTGAATGTACTTGCTAGGATTGAGGAAAATGCAGCAGGATATAGCGGACGCTACTTCTGATTCACCCAACACCTTTCAACAATCTCTATGACCTTCCAGAGCCTTTCTTTGTTCCGGAAATGATTTATGCTATTCTTTGTCTCATCCATTGCAAGATAAACTTCAGGCAAAGCGAGCCTCTCATCAGCTTGTACTATCTTAAAGAGGAATCCCAAACGATCATTATTTCCTGGAAAACATTCCTATACCAAGATTGTGGATAGTGATGCGACCAATCTTCCCAGTTTTAAGTATGGATTTTAACTTCGTAAACTCCACAGTCAGACCCTTAAATCTGCCTATTTCCACCCAAGTATCTGTCCACTGAACGAAAAAATATCAAACTAAAAAAATATTTCTATCCAATCTTCTAGCAAGATTTTGGAATTTTGTTCACTTTAAGCAACAGTGGAATTTCATTTGTTGAGATAATCGGATTAATGAACTTCCAAAGTTTTTTGGTCTTCAAGACAATTGTCACTTATTCTACTATAAGTTTATAAGTTTTCTTATCCATGGTAGGCGTTGAACAGAGTTATGATACAATAAATTGGCTTGAAATCAAGCCTAAAGTATTCCCGGTATATCCCTTTCTTGATTGAACCTCTAATTAGCGTGTCAATATTATTTATTTGTTTAATATGACATAAAGGAGTGTTTAGTGCAATTTTTATTCAAATTGTCTAATAATGAGATAATTTAAATTGGTAATTTTGACATGCTTTATTTTCTTAAAATGTGCAGTGACAGTGGGCAAATGGTGGGGACAGTCTTGGTGTACAGGCACCCTGGTCTCCACTTAGGGGATATACATGTCTTAACTGCCACCTATGTTAAGCAGATGGAAAACATTGTTGGAAATGCCAAATATGGTATTTTCTTTTCTACTCAAGGATCAAGATCAGTAGCAGATGAAATGGCAGGCGGCGATTTTGATGGCGACATGTATTGGGTGTCAAGAAACCCTAAGGTTGGCATTGATTGTCCACTGATTTATACATATAATACTAAATTTCCTACTGTTTTTGAGTCCAGAATGTGGTTCTCATAGTGACTACTTATGTTACATTGGACTTGTCATTAGTTACTCTGTTTTGATTCCGGTGTTTCTTATTGCTGCCGGTAACATTTCATGGTCTGTGCTTCTTGAAACATTCCCTTGTTATTTGTTACTTTTGTCATCTGTTTCATCATTATTGCTTTATTATTACAGAAAATTACATCCCCCTCCCCTGTACTTTGCCCTAATTACACGTTCTTCCCCTTGATTTACCCACCTGACATTTTGACCCCCTCCAGCTTATGGTGTTAGCCTGCTGTTAGATATGACTTGGAAAAGACTGTTTAACCCTTGTACTAAAACAACAGAAATTAAATTACAATGCTACCCTTTCTTTCATCTTCAACCTAAAACACCCATAACAGAGGAAATGAATCACCGGTCTTCATCTCTAGTGAGCTCTAAGGTATCTCCGGCGAAAACGAAGGTTGAGGGATTTTCTGAAAATGGTTTTCTTGAATGTAGGACATGTTGACTGGTTAAGTTCAATCCACACATCACTCCATCACGTCTGGTGGTTGCGTTCGATATCAAATGAAAATGCATCAGATCGCTCATTGAAGAGCTGAGGACTCCAAAAAAAAAAAAAAAAAAAAAAAAAAAGAGAAGAGCTGAGGACTCTGAACCCACCAAGGAATGAAGGGTTGGGGTTGTTGCCGTCGCAATCTTGTTTTGGGTTTAAATAGAAGGGGTTAGGGTCTTCTAGAATCGTGGATGGAGGTTGAAGATGAATTCTAGAATATTTCAGATTCTTTGCTTAAAAAAATGGGCTTTTCTTCCTTGATCTGTGATACGATTCATGGTCATCCGTAGACCATCCAAGGTTATTGATGGCAGCCTTCTGGTCGGCCGTAATTCGTCGTCGTTCGCCGTCAATCTTGAGAGCCGGTGATCACTTGGTCTGGCCAACTCAAGCGATTTCAATTTAAATAATCAGAATCTATCTTGCTAACGGACAAAATGTTTGGTATGGAGGTTTATATAGAAATGGGGTGATCAGTGCTTACAATTCTACAATCCATGGGAAGCTTTGTAATATTTTCTTTGATGTTTGGCATGTGTTCCTGTTCGTATCCTTCCTAGAGTTTAGGTCTCGCATCTTGATGTTTGATTGAATACCTGTGAATGTCTTAGTGAGGGATAGCTGCTGTGCATTGGAGATGTTCGTGATTGTGATGGGCCTGTTTTTCTAACATGTTATGCCATGTTCAAGTTCTCTCTATGTGTATGCCCATATCTGTGGACACCTTTGAACTTCAAATACATAAAGAAGCATTTGATGATGTTCAGAGGATTTATTTAGAGTGAAGTGATCTCTTTTCCAAGATAGCTGTTAATATGCAGATGTTGTGTATTTATTCTGTCATACTAGGTTGTTATTGGATTTTTCCTCTTTCCTGGTCCCCTACCCCCTTCATCTGGTCTCTGTGCTCTCATTTGCCCATATGCATCTCCTCCTCTTCCTCTGCAGCCAAACCCATGAGCCAGGCTCATGATCTGGCTGGACACCTTCGACACCGCCGAAGACGCTGCCTTGTCCTATGATCACGAGGCCTTCAGGCTATGGGGAGAGAATGCTCGTCTCAACTCCTTCTCAGTCAATGGCAGCTGGTTTCAACGCCGGCGATATCCAGGTACAGAGGAGGAAGACGAAGTGGGGAATAAGAAGAACAGAAAGAAACCCCCTTCTCTTCGTTTTGAATCAAAAGGGTATAATGGTATTCTTACAAGGTCTCAAGGTTAGCTTTGGTATTAATCAAAAGGGTATAATGGTATTCTTACAAGGTTTCAGGGTTAATTTTGGTATTAAAAAAAATATAAATACGCCACGTCATGACTCAACAGATGGAGGCTAACGGCAGGGGAGGTCTTAGTAATTTTTTGGAAACTGCAGGGGAATCGTATGTAAGGTGGGAAAACCAAAGGGAGGTACGTGTAATTAGGGCAAAGTACAAGGGAGGGAGATGTAATTTTTCCTTATTATTATTATTATTATTATTGTTTTCACCATCATCATTATTATCTTACTCTTAGCAAATAGCCACTTTCTTGTAAATCTCTTTACCGAAGGTCTATGGTGTATCCCTAGCATAGTTGTCAAGGTGTCACCTTGGCACCTCCTAGGAGATGTGGAACTTTTGGGTGGCCTAGGCCATTGGTCGCCTTACTTGTTTAGTGCGCCTTGATCTGAAATACTCTAAAGAGGAGGGATGAATAGATGGATATAGTGGAGAAAAGAGTGGAAAACAGAGTAAATGAGGGGAAAATGGGGACAATAGGGCTGCAGCAGCATAAGTAGGAGAATAGGAGAAGCAGAAGCAGAAGCACTGGTTCTGGCACTGTCACCGCCATAGCAGCAGGCCATTGCAGCAGCGAATGAGAAGAGGAGGAGGAAGAAGAAGAAGCAGCAATCGCCGCTGAAGAAAAGGAAGAGCCACCACCGTCACTTCCACCTTCGCTACCATAAGAGAAGAAGAATGACAAAGAGGAGGATGAGGAAGGTAACTTTCCAGACTTCCCTTGCCACCATTGGAAGCAGTTGAGACTCGTTGTCACATTGGAGCAACCTTACCATTGCACCAAGATTCGCACTAACTTAAAATTTCCAATTTGTACAGAGAAAATTGCAATTAACTTAAAAGCATGTCTTTTTTCTTTTACTTCACTCATGAAAAATCTTTATATTTATGACTAAGAAAATTATTTCTTCTATATTATACATAAGCACCGTACCCCTATTTACATACAAGCACTTGACTAGGCGCATGCGATTATGCCCTGGCACTGCTTTGGCTCATCTAGATGCCGTGACAACCATGATCACTAGCTTGATTCTTTTTCTTTATAGTAAAATTGAAGGTTTAAGTTCTGAGATTTACATTGAACAAATATTGGGTGATAGAACCAAAATGAGCAAAATTGTGTACTTTTGTGATCTGTAGTAGAGATGAATGATTTTGGGTAATCTCCTAACAGCTTTGGGATGTCCCACTGGTGTACATTAATGGGAGGAGAGATATCGCTCAGGTGCATACGTAATGGGGGGAACCCACCCTTCAATAAGCCTCACCAAGGACTTTCCCTATGTTAACAAGCAACTAGATAGGATGCTCAAACCAATGGATGTGACAGTGCATATGTTAAAGAATAAGATCTGCATAAGAATCTTCTAATATCTCTCGTACATAAATATGTTTTTCCTTCAGGATACCCAAAACTAATCAATTTGTCTATCCATGATGTTGATAAATAATATTCTAAAATAATGGCTTTACCCCTGGTTCTGTATTTTCTGCCTCCTGCTGTGACTATTTGATCACTCGTCTCTATGAAGTGCATTAATAAGTTGAATTATAATTTTTTTTTCTTGGACCTTGGTTTTTTTTTTTTTTTTTTTTTTTTAAATTTTTATGTATGGCTTCTTTGATGGTGTGCATAGATTTAACAAACCTATGTATTTACAAAAAAGTTTAAAAAAATGGATATTTGATCTCCCTTCACTTGCCTTGTCACTTGGCTTATAAGCCCTCCAATGGGCCCCTGTCAGTTTGCTACTATGAGATATTTAACTAGTTTAACTGTTGTGTTTCACAAAGATTATATTTTCTCCTGAAGAACTACTGTGCATATGGTATGCCATTTGGTTCTGGTATCTTGACTTGGTGCACTCAATCGCTGATCCAATTTTTTTCACCATCACCAGGAGAAAGGATAACAAATTGACTATGCCATATAGGTTATGCATTACATGTACATGTACAGTTGTCTGTATATTGTAGTAAACATGATATTGCAAGGCCAATTCCTAGAAATTTTAATTGGTAATTGAATCAATGTGGGTGTCGTATCAACTTTCATCACTATGTCCCAAATGTTGTTTCAGAGTTGTCAAAGTGTTACTTAGGTTACCATGTGTTATGCAACACGCAAGTGATTAAACACAAGTTTGTTGTCTAGGGATCATTAATACCTGTGAATGTTTGTACAAAGTAGTAGATTCTATATTTACCATGTTGTGGCACCGATACAACCATGTTTGAACTACGTATGAGTACTGACACTTCGCTTGACTTGGTGGTCATTTTTTTTTTGTAAAGTGACATAACTTGGATTCATTCATCGCTGACCACATTTTTGCATTCTATCTAGCTACTACACTATTTCAGACCAAGTGAACCCTGGACAAGTACTTACGCAGCAAAAGGCATAGGACTCGAGAAACCAACTGATTTTTCGTCTGAGGAATTGGAGAGAAAGCTTTTTCAGCAATTCTTAGATATTCGCTTTCAACCGAGGTGCACTCTCGCCTTTTATTTTATTTAATTCTGTTTTTTGAGTTAAATTGTTTCAGTGAATGTATTGTGCTGTTACTGAGTAGAAACATGTTACTGAGTAGAAACACAAGTATATTGTTTCCTTATTTATCTTTGTAGTTATGGATGTTATTGCAAAAACTTGTCTGTTCAATGTAGGACCCAATAAGCTACGGTCGTTCTTCCTCCTTCCCCCGCTCCTTTTAAATTTGTTACCAGAGATGAAAAATCAAGTGGCGGATGGATGAATACAAATAAAAACTTGTGTAAATTTTTTTGAAAGATGTCATACAACATGTTGATTACCTTGAGCCAATCTACAAATTGGTGCTTTGTAATTTACATTTCTTGTACGAAAATTAGTGTTTGTTTATGTTATCAAAGAATTAAAAAATGTCAACATTAAAATAAATTATGCAACAAGAAGATGAGTACGTTGCATACATAGTAAAGCATTGCTTGGGATGTTTCATGGTTGCTTTTGGTAGTTCTTTTATATGATATACTTTTTAATTTAATTATGAAAAATTCTTAAGTAATATATAGTAGGACGAAAATATAATATATTATTGTTAACATATCCGAATTAGAGAATAAGGCTTGGATCATTAATGATCACCCCAAGCTCTTTATTTATGTTATTGAAAATAGAAGACAGAATTACAAGTAAGCAATGTGGGACTAAACCCATATAACAAAAACAAAACAGTAAAAAATCCAGAATGCCCCCCACAGTATTTTGGCCCATTTAATCCAACACTCCCCCTCAAGTTGGAGCATATATGTCGTGCATGCCCAACTTGACTAAGATAGGAAGAAACACTTTGCCACTTAGCCCCTTGATGAATAAATAGGCTAACTGATCAACAGACTTCTGAAAGGGAACACAGATGAGTCCAGCTTCGAGCTTCTCCTTGATGAAATGCCGGTCAACCTCACCCATACTTAGTACGATCATGTTGGACAGGGTTATGGGCAATGCTAATGGCTGCTTTATCATCACAATAAAGCATCATGGGAAGATGGACAGCAATACCAATATCCTGCAAAAATCCTCTAAGCCACAAAAGTTCACAGATTCCTTGTGCCATTGCACGGAACTTTGCTTCAGCACTGGACCTTGCTACAACATTCTACTTCTTGCTACGCCACGTGACAAGGTTTCCACCCACAAAAGAAGAATAGCCAGAAATTGATTTTCTGTCAGTAGGGCTAGCCCAATCGACATCAATATAAACTTCAACATTTAGATGACCATTGGGAGAGAGAAGAATTCCTTTTCCTGAAGCAGACTTCAAATATCGCAAAATAAGAAGGACTGGCTCCATGTGAGAGGATTAAGGATCATGTATAAACTGGCTCACCAAACTTACAGCAATGGCTATGTCAGGTCGTGTGTGAGAGAGATAGATTAGTTTTCTTACAAATTGCTGATAACGGCTTTTGTCGACAGGTTCGCCCTCTTTAAGTCTTGTAGAAGCTTCCATAGGAGTATCTGAAGGATGACAACCTAGCAACCCAGTCTCAGTCAACAGATCTAGGATATATTTCCTTTGAGAAAGAAAGATGCCCTTTGAAGATCGAGCGACTACTATCCCTAGAAAATATTTTAGAGTCCCCAGATCCTTTACGTCAAACTCACGGCCAAGGAAGTACTTCAATTTCTTGATAGCATCACCATCATTACCAGTGACCACAATATCATCAACATAGACTATGAGCATAGTTACGTTGTCGCCAACTCGCCTAATGAACAAAGTGTGATCAATATTGCTTGCTCATATCCTACTGAAATCATAGCCTTGTGAAACCTGCCAAACCAGGCTCTAGGAGATTGCTTCAAACCATAAAGAGCACGCTTCAATTTGCAGACCTCGCCCTTGGTCCTGTCATCAGAGAAACCTGGTGGAACATCCATGTATGCCTCTTCCTTAAGCTCCCCATGGAGGATGACATTCTTTACATCCAATTGCTGTAGATCCCACCCAAGATTTGCAGCCTAAGATAATAACACCCTTACAGTGTTGAGTTTCGCCACTGGTGCAAAAGTCTCCTGATAGTCAATTCCATAAGTTTGAGTGTAGCCCTTTTTCAACCAATCGTGCCTTATACCGATCTACTGTCCCATATGCCTTCTATTTTACCACAAAGACCTATTTAGATCTAAGTGGTTTTTTCAGTGGAGGAAGAGCCACAAGATCCCATGTATTATTTTGGGGTGGTGCTCTCATTTCTTCTAATATTGCCGCCTTCCACTTTCCATTTGTAGATGTTTCCTACCAATTTTTAGGAATGGAAACAGAAGAAAGAGAAGATACAAATGCACGTAAAGAAGGAGAAAGAGAACTGTAAGAAACAAAACAGGATATGGGATGCAGAGTGCAAGTCCTAGTACCTTTGCGATGAGCAATAGGTAGGTCGGAGGGAGAGGGCCTACCAGGAGAGGAAGAATCTGGATCTTGAGTCGGCAACTGGATGGTTATTGGTGCTACCATAGATTGAAGCTGCCCCCTTTTGGTGCTTCCCTTTTTATAGGTGATCATATTGGAGTTGTCAATCTTCTTCTGAAACGCTCCAGTAGTTCTCTGGACAGGAGTCAGCTCCCTCTGAATAGGAACATCAACAACACTCTTTCCCATGGTTTCCCCCTGTAAAGGACTACCTTCGGATGAGGGGGGAACAGCCAGCAAAGGCTGGGCAGCAGCCTTAGGGGGCTGGACAGCAGCCATAGGTGGCTGGACAGCAGCCATAGGGGTTAGAAAAGGAGGAACCTGAAAAGACAGCACATCTTCACTAGAACTCTCCCCCTGAAGAGGTGGTGAAGAATAATAGGAAACGGTCTCATGAAAAATAACATCCATACTGACCAAAGTACGGCGGGAAGAGGGGTGATAGCACTTGTAACCCTTCTGGGTTGGAGAATAACCCAAGAAAACACAATGTAACCTCCTAGGTTCAAGTTTGCCTGGAGATTTTGTATCTCTAGCATAACACACAACCAAACACCTTGGGAGTAACAACAAAGGAGGAACGCCCCAGTAAAACTTCAGCTGGACTACGGGAGTCAAGAACCCGGGAATGTAGCCTATTGATGAGATAGGCAACAGTGAGGACAGCTTCTCCTCAATATTGAGATAGGACATGTCTAGCAAACATCAAAGCCCTGGCCACCTCTAATAGCGACGATTTTTCCTTTCTGCCACATCATTCTGGGCAGGGGTATCAACATAACTGGTCTGGTGAACAATACCATGGTCACCTAGATAGTTTTGAAATTGAGATTCTTTAAACTCGGTTCCATTATCACTTCTCAATATTTTGAGAGCAGCCTAGAACCGAGTTTGGACCATTTTATGAAAATGTCCAAAACACTCAAAAATCTGATTTTTTGTGTGTAAAAGATACACATATGTGTGCCTAGAGTGACAGTCAATAAAAGAAACAAACCATCGGTGACCAGAAAGAGATGTTTTACGACTAGGACACCAAATATCAGAATGCACCAATTGAAAACAAGAAGAAGTCCTTTTATTTGATAAGGAATAAGTTGATCGTGTCTATTTGGCCAGAACACAGGCCTCACAAAAAAAGTCATCCTTAGTACAAGGGGTGTCCAAACTAGAAAATAAATGTACTAAAATTCCTATTGGAGGGTGACCTAATCTAGAATGCCATTGGTAAACTTCAGAAGAGACCAAGGAATTCTGAGGTAGCGGAAAAGGTATGGTGGAGAGGGACAACCTTCTTCAAGCAGGTACAATCCACCATGTTTACCCAATCCAATCGTCTTCCCAGAGGCCAGATCCTGAAATACACAATGGGAAGGGAAAAAAATTACATTGCAATTAAGATCACGAGTAATACTACATTACTACTAATAGAAAGAAGGTTAGTAGTAAAATTAGGAATATGTAAAACAGAAGATAAAGGAAGAGCAGAAGTCCAGTTGGTGATTACTTTTCCAGATATGGAGGAAAGGGAACCATCAGCTACTTTGATCTTGTCTTTCCCAGAAGTGGAAGAATAACAATGGAATAGCTCCAAAATCTATGATCCAAGGATGGGAAGCTACAGAAGCACAGTGACCACCAAATGGAATACCTGACCGGGCAAAGTGTGAACTTGAAGGAGTAGCAAAGTTGGCAGTATCAGCAGATGTAGTAGAGGCAGCAACAACGAAAGTCCTTAGCACACGTAGGAATGCCTGTAGATCAACCTGGGATAGACCAATGTCAGTAACAGGGACTGTAGTAACAATCTCAGTGTGATGAGCCTTGTTCTTTGGCTTTGTCTTTGTTTTTGTCTTTGCAGCCCTTTTCCTTCGAAGTTAGCTAGTTTCCCATGAAGTTTCCAACACTTGTCTTTGCAGCCCTTTTCCTTGTAGTTGAATCACCAAGAGAAGCAGTGCCAACAGGTGCAAAAGTAGCCGGGGCAGCAGCTTTGAGGGCTGATCTGTCAGTAATAGGTGGGTGCAGCATAGCAGCCCTACAGTTTTCCTTAGAGGACACCAAGGCATAGGATTGTTCAAGTTTGGGGAAAGGCTTATGGCCCAATACTTGAACACGAATCTGGTCATACTCCACGTTTAAACCAGCCAAAAAATCATACACCTTGATCTTGTCCACATGCTTCTTATATGAAGCAATGTCAGCAACTGTAGTAGGATGGAAATTAGAGAAGTGGTCCAATTGTTGCCACAGACTACGTAGAGTAGCATAGTATTTGGAAATTGAAAATTGTCCCTGAGTAGTGTGGAGGACTTTCTACCTGAGTTCATATACTTAGGCCTCATTGTCAAGCTGCCTGTAAGTTTTCTTGCAAGCAGCCCAAATCTGAGAGGCTGTATCAAGGAGAAGAAAATTATGTTGCTGATCTAAAGTCATAGAACCAATCAGGTAGGACATGAGAACACCATTGTTGGCTAGCCATCTTTCTTGAGTAGGACCAGTCTCAGTTGGCATAATAGTGGTGCCATTAATGTGACCAGTAAGGCCACGGCCAGCAATAGCAAATGAAGCAGACCGAGACCAAAACAAGTAATTAGAACCATCCAGTTTGATTGGATTACTAGGAAGGTATGAAATTCTGATTTGCCTTGGCTATCTTGATCAGAAGTAGCAATGGAAGTGATTGACCCACCCATACTTGTAACAGAGAAACCCAATTCGCAGAGAGGGGTTGTTGTGAAGAAAACCCCAACAAATACTCCAAAATAAAGGTTAAAAATTGGAGGAGAGACTGCTGGAAATATAGTAATTCTTGTCTCCAAAAATCAGCAATAGCAGCCAGTGCAATACCCTAGATAGACTTTTTCAGGGTTTTTTTTCAAAACTCTGAATATGGTGAGATCGATGTGGAATCGAATGGGAGCAAAAACACACTGGAATGGGCTGAAACTTGGATCGAGTGGCCTTCTAGTAGTGTTGAATCACCCTTCCAAAAATCAGAATCAACAGAGAACAGTAACCCTAAGATCGATATGTGCAGGGTTTTAGAGAAAAACGTCGATGAGTGCAAAAGTCGATAGGGAAAGAGAGTCTTCAGTATGGCTAAAGATAGAACCTTGTCCAATAAATCTGCTGCAGTTCCTGAGCTTCAATAATGTACAGAGATCCCTTGGTAGATAAAGTTGAATCAGTCCCAAAATCTGAAGGCTTCAAATTTTGCAGGGAGGGTACACAAGCTTCTATCGATTCTGAAATTTTTTAGAACATGAATGAGGTGATGGAGGGCAGCAACTGGATCTGTAGATAACCTCATCAGTGCTGCCCTAATGGAAGAATGAGGAACCAGAGGTGAAGGGTGGAAGAAGAACTTGAGAATGAAAGTGAGAAGAAGAAGCAGAAGATATCGAGAATGGAAGAGAGGAGAGTTACCCTAATCCGAAACCTGCTTTGATACCATGTTAACAGATCTGAATTAGAGAATAAGGCTTGGATAATTAATGATCACCCCAAGCTCTTTATTTATATTATTGAAAATAGACAAAATTACAAGTAAGCAATGTGGGGCTAAACCCACATAATAGAAACAAGAATAAAACAGTAAAAAGTCCAGAATACCCCCCACGATATTCTGGCCCATATAATCCAACAATTACTATGAGGGGGAATACATTGGGTTGCAATCTGTATTTTTTCCCCATATGAAAATTAAACAGTCTTGTGATTTTCTGGAGTTCCTAAAAATTCTGGAAGGAACAAAGATTTTATTTTTTGGGAGAATATTATAATGTTAAATTCGAAATTGATTAATAGCTCTGGCGCTCTGCAGCCACATATGGTCATAGTGGACCTTAACTACATGTGGCAGACAGAATTGGGCAAACGAAATCTTAGTGAGTTAAGTGATTGATTCCTTTTTGAGTGCTCGATTCTTATGTGCTTGTATTTGTTTAGTTGATTAACTGGCTTCTTATTTGATGACAGACAATAGTATATTCATCGAGTATTGGGCATGGTTGTCTATGTGGTTTTGATATTTATTTTTTATACATTGTTTTTGTTATCATTATGTGTATCTAGTAGACCCTCTATATTTGTATCAGATGATTAGGGTTGTAAAAGATTGGATGCTGACCAGATATGTCTTATTGTCCTGTCCATTAAGAAAATCTGGATATTTAACCGTTTCCGTGATGGAGTGTCCCTTTTTTGTGGGAAGAATCAATCAGTATCAAGTACATAATATCATTGGGAAAACTACATTCTGCACTATTTTGGTTAAAAGTAATCCTCCAACTTCCTATCTTTGCATAGAGAGTTGGACTTGGCATTATAGGCAAACAAATATTGGCAGTTGATTGTCTTTGGAGTGCTAGGAGATCTGTTGGTTCAGGGGTCTAACTAATCTACAAATCGTGGCAAGAGCCATTGCTGGTCCTTTCTGCTGGAATGACATTTATGTCGAGCAATGGTGCCACTGATGCAGAGAATTTCAAAATGTGAAAAGAAAGAAAGATAAAGAACAAACACAGAAATCGAGAAAGTATTCTGATCAAAACTAAAAGCCGAATAAATAGTTGATTTTATTTTCTTTTTCCGATGAGAATCAAGGCAAAACATTTTCATGCAAATAAATTTACAAATCAATTTCACACGATGAAAAAAGAATGAAGCATAAGCTCGGGATTGAATGTAAGAAATGCCACCAATAAGATTGCATGTGGAGGAAAACTCACATGTCTCTTTGATCTTAATGTGACTATATTCAATACAAACTCACTTGATCCGCATTGGTTTCTTACTTGCAAATTCCAGGATTCAGTGCACAAATAGACTAGGAAAAAAGCAAAAAGGAAGAACCTATGGAGGTTCAGCGATTGACATTGAGTTACGACTTTCAAACAAGCAATTGAACCTGAAGATGAAACCCTAGGTGGTGAGAGGGATCAAGGTTCAAAAACTCGTTTTGTTTCGTCGTTTTGTCAGACTGAGATGAGTGACATACCGAAATTTTGTCGAAACAGTGAACTTTTTTCCCATGAGTTTCGCTTAGCAATTTCAGGCCGCGGGGGGGGGGGGGGGGGGGACAGCCGAAATGAGCAAAATACTGAAACGAAATGACTGAAATTTCTACGAAAGGATGCTTATTTCGTTCACCTCCTGTTTCGTCTCAGACATGCTGAAATTAGCAAAAGTTCGGTGAAATTTCACTAAATTTTTTAACTATGATTCCAATAACGTGAACCTGTCGATCTAGTCATATTCTAGCAACATTTCCTAGTATGCTCAAACTGGGGAGGAATCTCGGAGAGAGAAATATTTGTTATGAAAGGGGACATTTTTCTCCAGTGGAAAAGTATTCCAATCCTAGTCTATATTTTTATATAATAGTATTATACAATGATACATTGTTAATGATTCAATACTACTCAACAACATTCATAACTTTATTTAGTAAAGTTTTACTGGATCATATTGTGATGATGTACTGGATCAAGTTGTGAGGAGTAATGATTTAATGTTTCTCATCAACATATATTATAGTCGATGGAGGTCTTAAGAGGATCCGATATACCTAACTTGATATGCATCCTATATGAAGCAAATATGGCATAAATGTCTTATACCCAATGGATCACTTAGAGTAGGGGGGTGAATCAGTGATATCTAAAAACATTCCTCACAACTTGCCTCACATGCACACTCGTCAGTAAACACCTGAAAGCAAAATCACAAACCACAACACAAGGCAATACGTGGTTCGGCAGTGTGCATACATCCACGGTGCAAATGACCGTTTGAGCTACAACTCAAATCCAGCCTCAGTATAAAAGCACAATACTGTAAGTTTGACTGCACCCACAGCCTGGAGCACCAATTCACAATTTGTGTCGCACACACGACATAGGAGCACCAACTACACAGGAGCACCGTCCCTGTTACAAGATTCAACACAGCATCCACTGTTTTTGAAGCTACAACCCCATATGCTTGTCACACACCCACGCAACAGTGTTTACAATGAAAAGTAGATTGACAATGAAAACCAAAAAATTCCGTCTACCCTTGCCCCCAGAGCAAACTTACATGAAAATTAACAAAGAAAATTAAATTTTAAATGACCAAGCACCAACTGTCTTCTTTGTCTTCAAACTGTACACACCTTGTCAGACAAAGGAGGGGGGGGTTAGGGGGTAGGGGCATGGCTCTCTCACCCACAGCTATCCCAATTGTTGAAACATGGAATTTCTCCAATAACCGATTGCAAGCTTGGCCACAAATTTTATTCTCCATTTTTGTTCCTTCCTTACAATAGGGGGCCTATTAATAGCTTAGGCAAGCTTACAAATTAGAAACTTCCTAAAGTAGAAAGTAGGAAATAGAAAGTAGAAACTACTAAACCTAACAACTAGTGACAATGGGAACTTATTGAAAATAGAAACTAACTTGAATTGGAAACTACTAAGACTTTATATTTCAGCCTTCTAAAACAAAAGGAAAGACTAAAATAGAAACTATTAGGCAGCAACAAAATCAGTTTTGTCTTGCTATATTCAGTGGGGCCCACAAAATCTCAAATTTTGCTTGGATTTCCTTCTCAATACAAGGCTCATGGATCCATAACACTGTTCACGTGAACAGTAGTTCGGGTACTGTTCATGTGGACAGTAACTTTTTTTTTTTAATTTTATAATCTGTCATGCTTCTCTCTGGGCTGGGGCTGCCTTAGGTGATGCTCCATCGAACCAACAAAAACTTGCCACATCATCAGACCATGCTGCCTCTCACAGAAGTCGAATCCACAACCTTGATGTGCTGGTTTTGGGGCTTGTTCCTGCGGGTACATATGGACTTGTGATCTACATCAGTTTGTTTACAGCCCAAATGATGTGTGTTCAGAACTGTATCACAAACTGTAAGACTACGTGTCGAAGCCATCAAATCATTTGGGATACCATGATTGAAGCCTGTAAAGTGGGATTCCTATCTTGCACCATTCTATCTGCATTTTGCTTTTACTGTTTCTTATTTATTTACACACTTCACCCGACCCTTCAACCCCTACAAAAAAAGAAAAGAAAAGATTGGACCCCTTAAACAAGACGGAGCCTCCGTTTACTGTTACACTGATATGAATTTAAACAACTGATTTTATTATGCATTTTAGGTGGTCACTCAATGGTAAATAATGTGTTGAAGTTAAAGTGAGCTTAGTTTTTAAGCATGTCAAGAAGAATATATGTTATTTTTAATTATTTGTATAAACGTAGCATGCCAGGTGTGAAAATTTGACAATCAGAGTTTTCCAATATAAGCTTCCAGGTTGGACAGTTCATTGACCAAATTTTGTTTCAAGATCTCTGGGATTGCCTAGTGTTTTTCTCCTTTCACAGCTTTTCAATGCGTTTGGTTCAGAGAAATAGTGATTAGTATAGAAGAGCATTCCAACTTACTAAAACACAACTGGCAGGATTTAAATTCCAAAATGATTCCATGAATTGGATGTTATTTTTCCCCCTCTTGTGGTTTCCCTGATTTTGACTGGCTGTCATTCATGGAACGTTTTATGACATTTAGGTTTTAGGAACTGGGATTCTGTAATTGGGATTTCATTCCATTACTAATTTTCATAATGGAAGACGAGTAACATTTATGCAAATTTTGATGGTCATGAATTATGAATAGTTACTCTCGACTAGTTGCTAGGAAGGGGGCTTTGTGTTCCTTTTCATTGCTAATTTGTATGCATTTGGATCCTACTATGTCTCAATTATACTGACAGCTGAAATGGTTTCTTGTCTGTTCCAGTCATGCTGCTGGTATAGCAGCAGACAGCTGGTTATCTTTTATGGATCGTCTACTGGTTTTGGGAGATGAATGTGTGGAGGAAAAAGAATGTCTGAAGAAGAAGATGCTTCAATTGATTGATATATATTATGATGCCTTGGATGCACCAAGGACCGGAATTAAGGTTAGTAGCTTAACTGCTGGTCACTGTTGTAAATGAACTGCAAAATAAACCTGTGTGAGTGAACCAGTTCGGCAGTATTAACAGGTGGCTCTATCTAGGGGAGAACAATTTCAGTATGCTAGAAAATATTGTGTCGAACTGCTTGTTTACTGGTTCAACAGCTCTGAGTTGGTCTCACAGATGATAAGCCGGTTCATTTGACTCTATCTATTTCTGTAGATCAAGATGGGAAAACTTCAAGATGACTGAACCTTTTGGTCCCTTTATCGGTTTCTGTGTCCATCCCTCTAGGCTAGTCCTTTATAGTTATATCAACAATGTTAGGTACTAATATTCTATCAATCTTCCTTTAATTAAGGGTATACTCTTGGTTTTCTTAGCCTAACTTCTTTTTTTGTAAATGAAAATTATTACCGTATCTTAGATTGCAAATGAATATGCTTACACCATTTCATTGTAGTTGAACCCCACTTTTGTGTTGCCATTTGGCCTTAAGCTTGTTGCTATGGATGCATATTTTGTCAAGAATTTCTATAGCTGGATATTTCATAACAGCCATTGCATCAAGTTTGTTTGATTTTTTTTTTTTTTTTTTTTTTTTTTTTTTTTTGGGGGTGTGGGGGGGTTAATATAATGTCATGGGACATGCAAAGTATCAATTTAAAGAATGCAAGTTGTGAAGGCAAAATTTCTGGCATGCAGACCAAATATCTACCATGTAGCATATCGGTTGATGTTCAAATTTTGTGGACTGATAGACCCAAGATCCCCTGCTCACGTGTCAAATTTGCACCAAAACAGAATCTTTCGAGTGGCAAAGTAAAGATTTGAAGAATCGGGGCAATGGGGAAGTGCAGAGTGGTGGTTGGAGTGTGGGGGCCTTGCATAGACATACATGGGATGAAAGTTGATTAAATCATGATCTAAAATTTGATTCGTGGCTAATCCAAACCATAAACTCTCTATCCAACAGTGGGGATAGCTACATCATTTGTCCATGTGGCACAGTGAGGGTGGGCGACTTTGATAAGCTTATGAAGGTGATGTGATGAGATTTCACTTCTTGTATTTTTTAGGTTATTGTCTTAGGGCTTATGAAACTTCAGGGACAAGTTAGCTTCTTGATGGAGTTTTGTCTTAGCTTCTTACAGTTGGACAATATAAGATGTTGTATTGTATTCCCATTGTGGAAGTTTTGAAGAATTGAATGAAGTTTGGATTTGGGAGCAAGAGTTGCTATAGGTTCTACCCAAGGTTCCAGGTTTTGTTTCGAGCTGAAACCAAAATTTCAGTTGAAACCTGCACACTTTTTCCAGCAAGTTTTGATGATGGGTTTTGAGGGCCAAATTTGGTCTTGAAACTTCTTGGAAACTCTATTTTAGGCCCTGTATACATAATAGAACCCTTAGTTTTTTAAAAATCACCCCTAAAATGGTAGTTTGAATTCGGTCCCTAGGTAGTGTACGCTGTATACATTCTTTAATAGGGCCTATTCCACACAATCTTTAGTACTAGAATACATATAATTCAAGTAGAACTTAATATGCATTAAGAATGAATTGACATCAAATTATTAACCATTTCATAATCGTGCATCATATATGGATTGATACAAAGAGTGATATATATCAGAGTCAACAATACAAGCAAAAAGTCAACTCTATGCACATTCTAGATTCCTAGTACACAATCAAGTTCTGCGCAGGATCAAAACCATTAGAACGTTGTTGGTGCTACCGAATTAAGTTATCCCCTGACTTTATAATACCCTCTGAGTATATGGTTGAGGTAACGCTAGAATTCCTCCACAATGGCCCTATAAATGGAATCATCAACATACTGGAGGTACTCAATCAAGAGCCACTGCTATTAGGTGGTGTTTTTGGAACTGTGCATGGCTGGGGGCAGGGAATGAGAATATGCTGTCCACAAAAGATGACCCAATGTGTGACTGACCCTTATACTCAGAGGGTAATGACGATGAAGAGCTAAATTGGACATACCCAACATAGTCGAAACCAGTGCTCCCCGTGGCATATTATGGTGCACATCGCTCTTCTCCATACCCAGACCTCTGTCAATCAAGCTCGTGCCGTTAACGTCCAAGGACTCCATGCTATCATCCTCATCATAGTACTAAAACTCGCGAAATTTCGGTCGAGATATCGAATATTTCGAGTATCTCGACCTGTCCGAAACGAAATGCAAGTCCGAAATGAAAAAATGCAATATTTCGAATATTTCGGAAATTTCGATGAAATTTCGAATTTCGGAAATTTCGGTCATCTCGTTTCGGAAATTTCGAAAATCTCGGTAATTTCGGTCATCTCGTTTCAAAAATTTCGGAAATCTCGGACATTTTTTGCATTTTACACCCACAGAAAAATACCATATTTCGACGAAATTTCGGTATCTCGGAAATTTCGGTCAGACCGAAACACCGAAACGAAACGAGATTTAGTACCATGATCCTCATCATATGATGGTATGGATTAATGACGTGGGCATCTCAAGTAGCTTGCACGTTTGGGGGCACTTGCATCATGGACCTATGTTCCTCATCTTGTGCTGCATGATCGAACTGAGTCTTGCTTGTGAAGCAGATCAATTCAGGCTCTGGATCTGGCTCTTGTTGGTGGTACGTCTCGCACATCCCTTGATGTCTATCACCCCCCTCATCCCCTTCACCATTACCCTACCATCAAATTGGGACGGTGTGCTAGTGTGGCCACTAGAAACGACAAGTCGATGTCCTCATCACCATCCCCATCAGGGGCCAGCGTATGACTCAAAAAGTTGGGGTATTTCTGAATGAACACAGCCTTCTCGAGATGCCATAAACTTGTCAACGTTAATGCTCTGACTAGCTATATTACCTTGATCCTTCACCCACTCTAAAGGGGATCCTCTAATGTAGGTGCACTACCTTGGATCAACCCAAACCAGTTGGGTGTATCCAGATGGAGATGAATCGGGTCCAGTAGGATATTAGTAATTTATTTTATTTAGGTAGATAATATTTTATTCAGTCAATTTTAGAAAGTGGGATACATTTGCAAGTGTTAGAGTTGATTAGGAATTTTAGGATGTTGTTTCCTTGTTAAAGTTTGTTTCCAAGTTTACTAGGTTTCCTTTAGGTTTTCTTCTTTTAAATAGTTTGTATTAGGATGAAATCACAGATTGAATAGAATGGAATAGAGAAGTGGTTGTGAGTGCCTGTGTGGCCAAAAATGCTTGTGTGATCTTCATCTTCCCTCCCCCCCTCACTTCTTGTGCATTTCTCTCCCCTGCAAATCTGATTCCTTCTCAGATATTCCCTTCCCCCACCGACCCTCCCCCGATTTTGGTATCAGAGCCGAAGGATCCATCTTCTTCCCCAAATCTTTTTTCCTGTTCTGTTCCTAATGTATGTTATCAGCATTGGAAAAAACATAAAAAGGCAGCAAAACGCCAACTCTACGGCATTAACTAAACCCCCAACCCAATCCTCCGATTCAACCTTCTCCAGACTAGAAACCTAATCCCATCTTCTTCCCTTACCGATGTAACCCTTTAGGATTCTATCATCTATGTTGCAAAAAACAGAGAAGACGAAACCCCAACCCTCCTGTCAAATCATGCTGTAACCCTTCCCTTCGTGACCCTGCCCTTCTTCCTCCTATAAAAACTTTGATTCCAGCGACCACCCTTCTTCTCAATTTTCCCTCTCAACTCTTCCAGGTTCCATCAATTGAAAAAAAAAAAAAAGAAGAGAAATCGAGAAACAAATACACAAAAAAGGGGGCACAAATCGTACCTGATTTCAGCAGCCATGCGCTTCTCCCGCTGTCTTCCTCGCTAATCCTCCTGTTCGATTGCAAAGTAGAATCCAATTCAAAGTGGAACACCCTTCCTCTGTTCTTTCAACCCCATGCTGTTTTCTCTCTCTGGAGTCCTTAATTTAGCCTCAATTCCTAGTTTGCCCTCCAGCTTAAATTCTTAACCTTATTTTGTCTTTCATTGTTCTGATGTCCCAATAGCCCTTAGAGATTCTATTTATTCACAGCAAAGCTGAACCTGGCTACACCATGGAGGCTGATCGGTATGATTTACTCCTTTCAATTAGGGATGGTTTCCGTAAATTGCAAACTGAACTTTGTAATCTCCATACAGGACTTCTTGATTTAAAGACAAGTTGACGGGAGCTTGCCGACGATAATAATAGCTTCTATAATCAGGTGTCAAACATGATACAATCTTCAGAAGGTGGATCAGATGTGGAAGAAAATGTGGGCAATGAAACGACGATCAAACTGAAGTATACGGTCCAATCAAGATTGCAATTAAAGAATTGATCGATTGTCCGATTTTAGTTGTGAAACCCCACGATCAGATTCCCATCATAGAGATGTCATTTGCTAGCGACCATCAAAAGGTCATAACAGTTGATTTTAAGATGTGCTGGTTAATCGTCCCATCAAAGTCAATATTTATGGATGCCGATCAATTGTTTCTAATTCTCCCATTTTATAAAACTCGTAGACGAGTTTTTCTCAACACTGGGGGAATTGATGTAGGTGCACGACCTTGGATCGACCCAAACCCAGTTGGGTATCCAGATGGAGTTGAATCGGGTCTAGTTTGAATCTTGGGTGTAATAGAATATTAGGAATTTATTTTATTTAGGTAGATAATATTTTATTCAGTCAATTTTAGAAAGTGGGATACTTTTGCAAGTGTTAGAGTTGGTTAGCAATCTTAGGATGTTGTTTTCTTGTTAAACTTTGTTTCCAAGTTTACTAGGTTTCCTTTAGGTTTTCTTCTTTTAAATAGTTTGTATAGGATGAAATCACAGATTGAATAGAATGGAATAGAGAAGTGTTTGAGAGTGTCTGTGTGGCCAAAAATGCTTGTGTGGTCTTCTTCCCTCCCCCTTCCCTTCTTGTGTGTTCCTTTCTCCCCTACAAATCTGATTTCTTCTCACATATTTCCTTCACCCACCGGCCCTCCACCGTCTTCATTATCCGATTCTACTGGAAAATGTTGGCAAGCTTGGTTGGATCTTTATGACCCTCCATGCCCATGCTTATTTGTTGCATTTTTAGCCTCATGTTTTAATGCACATACACCAACTGTTCCAGCCGTACGTGACCTAGTCGGTTCCACCTCTTAGAGTAGATGAGTGAGAGTGCACTCCAATTGCAATCACATCCCGAGGCGGAACAAGTTTGCTAGAGCACCTTTATTGCTTTAAGATAATGGGAAAAGAACTTTGTGGGGGGGGGGGGGGGAAGCATGGTCTCTGCGTCCAGACACAAAGGGGGCCCGAAATGTCTGCCCCATGCCCCATGTAAGGCGGAAATCCTTCTCTGTTGATGCTTTCGAACGCGCTCCCATACGTTGGGGCTACGCTCCCCCACATAGAACTCTTTCTCTAGAATTAGTCATGTTAAGTGATTGTACTTGGTACACATATATATGAATTGAATGGAGAGACATGACAAATAGTGTCGTGGACCTACTGGGACCTGTGCTTTCTCTACCAAACCTTGAGGCTGCAAGAGTGAAAGTACTAAGAGTATCCTTGAAGGTCTTTCTCTACTAATTTCAAACATGGGTATTACTCACATTTAACTGATTGTACTATTGGGGTCTTTCCCCTTTTCTTTTACAGGCCCTTGCCTCTCTCCCCTTGTAAAGACGGGGTCTTGTATTTTGTTTGTTGTGTTGTGTCCCTTTAGTCATACTTGGGCAATTTTTGACCAATTCTTAGGGTGTCAAAGGCTCTGAGAATCTTACAACTTAGTACTTACAAGTGAAAAAGTAGTCATAAGTGCTTGCGCCAATGTGGAACAACCCTTAAAGGTGCTTGTTACCAATTATTGCTTTTGAGGCGCTTTGGCTTATGAAGTTGTTAACAGAACACGATGGGATGTAATGCTTGAGTGAGTAATGATCACCCCAAGCTCTTCTATTTATAATATTGAAAAGAGAGGACATAATTATAAATAGGATGTGGGACTAAAACTCACATAGCTGACTAAACAACTTAAGAATATAAAAGACAATTATACCCTTTCGGGTTTGACTACTCAACACTCCCTCTCAAGTTGGTGCATAGATATCACACATGCCCAACTTGACCAAATTAGGATGAAACATCTTTCCATTTAATCCTTTAGTGAAGAAATCAGCAAGTTGATCACTTGACTTCACAAAAGGTATACAAATCTGTCTACTTTCCAACTTTTCCTTGTTGAAGTGTCTGTCATTCTCCACATGCTTGGTACGGTCATGTTACTGGATTATGGGCAATGCTGATTGCTGCTTTGTTGTCGAAGGACAACATCATTGGACGATGAACAGAACCACTAAGATCTTGGAGTAAACTTTGAAGCCACAATAACTCACAGATTCCTTAAGCCATAGCATGGAACTCTGCTTCAGCACTGCATTTTGTTTTTTACTATGCCATGCGACAAGATTACCTCCAACAAAGGTGCAATACCCTGAAGTAGATTTTCGATCAGGATTACCACCCCAGTCTGCACTGTGTAAGCTTCAATATGAAGATGATCATGCGGGGACAAGATAATGCCTTTCTTCATAGGGATTATGCATGAACTGACTGACAAAGCTTACCGCAAATGCAATGTTTAGTCTTGTGTGAGAGAGATAAATCAATTTTCCCACCAACTGTTGGTAACGGCCCTTATCAACGGGAGTACCATATTTCTCTTGTAGATGAGTAATGTCTGGTCTTGTGTGAGAGAGATAAATCAATTTTCCCACCAACTATTGGTAACGGCCCTTATCAACAGGAGTACCATCTTTCTCTTGTAGATGAGTATTGGCTTCCAAAGGAGTACCAAAAGGACGACAACCCAACAAACCAGTCTCTGAAAGCAGTTCCAAAACATACTTCCTTTGGGAGAGAAATATGCCTTTGGAAGAATGAGCAACTTAAATCCCAAGGAAGTACCTTAGCTGTCCAAGATCTTTTATTTCAAATTCTCGTCCCAAGAAAAGTTTAAGTTTAGAAACTTCATCAGCATCATTACCAGTCACAACTATGTCGTCGACATAGACAATAAAAAGAGTGATCTTATCTCCGCAATGCTTGATGAACAATGTGTGGTCAGGATTGCTTTGTTTGTACCGTACAGACATTATGGCTCTATGGAATCTCCCAAACCAAGCCCGAGGAAATTGCTTCAGCCCATACAATACGTGTTTCAGTCTGCAAACCTTCCCATGAGTTTTTTCAGAAGAAAAACTTGGAGGAATCTACATATCTACTTCTTCTTCTAGCTCCCCATCAAGAAAGGCATTTTTCACATCTAATTGGTGCAACTCCCAGCCCAGATTAACAACATATGACAATAGGACTCGAACAATATTCAACTTCGCAACTGAGGCAAAGGTCTCCTGGTAGTCGATCCCATAGGTTTGAGTAAATCCCTTAGCGACAAGTCTGGTCTTGTATCTATCAACTGATCCATCCACCTTCTGCTTGACAACAAATACCCATTTACTGCCAACTGGTTTCTTACCCGAAGGAAGAACTACTAGCTCCCATGTCTCATTTTTGGATAAGGCTTTCATTTCCTCCATGGCTGCTTTCCATTTTTATCTGCAATTGCCTCCTGACACTTCTGTGGAATTGAAATAGAGGACATAGAAGATACAAAAGTGCGATATGAAGGAGATAAGGAGTCATATGAAACAACATGAGAGGTGGGATGTTGGGTACAAGACCTAATGCCTTTACGAACAGCAGTAGGAAGATCAAGAGAAGGATCCTTACCAAGAGGTGGAGCAGTCTCTGGATCAAGTTCTGGCGATTGGGGAAGAGGTATGGTGGTGTTTGTTGTCTCAACATGCTCTTGTTGCTGCTTTCGATTTCAGGTATAGACTATATCAACAGGAATCTGACTCACAGGTCTACGCTCCCCTTGAGCAGGAACTAAAGTAGACGTCGACTCCCCCTGGACAGCAGGCACTAAAGTAGACGTCGGCTCCCATTGGACAGCAGGCACTTCTTCAAACATATCTTCATGGATAACTGGAACATGCTCCCCCTTAAGAGGTAGCTGAGAATAATAAGCCAAGGATGCATGGAAGACAACGTCCATAGTCACCAAAGTTCGCCTAGTGGGAGGGTGATAACACTTGAATCCCTTTTGAGTAGCGGAGTAGCCCACAAAAATACACCGAATGCTACGAGGATCACGCTTGCCATGAGGAAGATGATTGCGAGCATAACAAACACAACCAAATATTTTTTGTGGCACCACAAAAGAGGAAGAACCCTGTAGGATGTCAATAGGAGCACGACCAGCAAGGACTGGAGTAGGCATGCGGTTGATGAGGTAGGTAGCGGTGAGAATAGCATCACTCAAATATTAGGTAAGGACTTGCCGTGCAAACATGATGGCCCGAGCAACCACCAAAAGGTGACGATTATTCCTTTCAGCCACTCAATTCTGAGCGGGAGTGTCAACACAGCTTGTCTGATGAATTATCCCATTTTCAGCTATATACATTTGGAACTGCCCCTCTATGTACTCTCTACCATTATCACTTCGTAGAATTTTCAAAGATGCATTGAATTGGGTCTCAACCATACGGTGGAAGAGCTGGAAACAGCGAAAAATTTCACTCTTGTGCTACATCATGTACACCCAGGTAGTACGAGTATGACAATCTATAAAGGAATCAAACCATCTAGAATCAGATATTGAAACACAACGAGGAGGTCCCCAAACATCCGTATGAACTAAAGCAAAAGGTGAAGTACTTTTATTAATGGAAGAATAACTAGAACGAGTCTGTTTGGCCAAAACACGAGCCTCACATAAAAATTCATCCTTTTTACAACCTTTGACTAACTGAGGAAATAAAAAGGCTAAAGTTCGAAGAGGAGGATGCCCGAGTCAACAATGCCATAGGTGAAGATCAGGTGATGTGGCTGAATGTAACTGATGAATTGGAGATAGAGTCAATGGGTGAAGGTTGACCCGTGTCGAGTAAGTAGAGACCACCATGTACCTTACCACCCCCAATCGTCGTCCATGTCACCAGATCCCATATGACATAATGAGAAGAAAAAAAGGTATTTTTGTAGTTTAATTGTTTAGTAAGACTCCTAATTGAAAGAGAAGATTAGTAGAGAATGAAGGAACATGCCAAACAGAATTTAATGTAAGGGAAGGAGAACAGCGAATGGATCCTTTTCCAGAGATAGGGGAAAGGGAACCATTAGCTACTCAAACTGTATCATTCCCAAAAGAGGAAGACTACTGGAAATATGGGAGGAGCCAATCATATGGTCAGTTGCACCGGAGTCTATAATCCAGGGGTTGGTAACAGCCGATGCACAATGACGACTGACTAGAATACCTGAGGCAAAGTGAGAAACAGAAGAGGCAGTAGGTGCAGCCGATAGTGTTAATGAAGCCTTGAGCATGCGACGGAAGGCTAGAAGTTCATCCAAAGTAAGACCAATGAGACTAGTGTCAGAGGATGGAGCAGCAGGAGCAGCAGTAGTTTTTGTGTGATTAGCCTTGAACTTGGACTTCCCCTTAGCAGCCCGTTTAGCCTCAAAATCAGTCGGCTTTCCATGTATCTTTCAGCACGTAGCCTTAGTGTGATAAGGCTTGTTGCAGTGTTCACATTTAACCGGCTCCTTGGAAGCAGCATTACCACTATCAGTAATGGTATTAGAAGTGGTGTTAGAACCAGTTTGCAAGGCAGATTTTTCAATAGGAGAAGTGTGCAACATAGTAGCTCGACGACGCTCCTCATTATTGACCAAAGCAAAATCCTGCTCTAGTGTAGGGACTGGAGATTTGCCAAGAACTTGGAGTCTTATGGGACCAAATTCTATCAGCCCTGCCAGGAAAGTATAGACACATCTTTTCTCCACGTGTTTATGGTACGCAGCAATGTCGGCTGCAGTAGAAGGCTGATAATCTGAATAGTGATCTAATTGTAGCCAAAGTCCTTTTAGGGAGGCATAATATTTGTAGACGGACAGTTCCTTCTGAGTGGTTTCATGGACCCTTTCTTTGTACTGCCAGTAAATCCCTCGACCAGCAATGGTCAATTACGTAGACCTGGACCACATCAAGTAGTTTGTTCCATCCAGTTTGATAGGAGCAGCGAAAGGTAAATATTCAGGCCTTGGCTGTCCATCAGTTTCAGAACCAGAAGTAGCAGTAGTAACAGTTGAACCAGGCATGGTAATTAATTAACGAGGAACCAACAATAATGAAGCTGAAACAAGAACAACAGGCTCCATGCAACCAGCCAAGAAGTGCCAGAATCAAATTGATAGTTTGGAGAAAAAACCTGATTTGTGCAACAAAACTCAATATAAATGGCTGAAAAACAGATCGAGTGCTCCCCTGGTATGGATAGAACTTCCCTCAGAAAATCTGCCAAGGATGACAATCCTAACCCTCAAATCGATTTTTGTCAGGGTTCTAGAAATTCTGAAAGTTGAGATCTATATAGGTAGGGGGCTCCAATTGGTGATGATGATTGGTGATAAATGCTGTCCCAGGCTGCAAGAATGGGTCTCCAATACGAACAAGCTATCTCCAATGATAATTGAGACTTGATCTTCAAAAGGGAGAATTCCCAAAAAAAAATCGCAGAAAAGATGGGCCAGCTGCAACTATCGAACCTTCTTCATATCATAGTGGAGGTACCATGGAGGGTAGCAACTAGATCATCGATCACCTCCTAAGTGCTGCCCTTCAATAGGGAAAGGAAACCAAAACAGAAAAATAAGAAGCCGAGAGAAAAAGAGAGAGGAGAGCTAAGAGGAAACGATGAGGGGGGGGGTGTTCTGAATTAGATCAGATCTAGCTCTGATACCATGTTAACAGAACACGATGGGATGTAATGCTTGAGTGAGTAATGATCACCCCAAGCTCTTCTATTTATAATATTGAAAAGAGAGGACAGAATTACAAATAGGCAATGTGGGACTAAAACCCACATAGCCGACTAAGCAACTTAAGAATATAAAAGACAAATATACCCTTTTGGGTTTGACTACTCAACAGAAGTGTTCTCTTGAAACTTGATTCCATTGAGCCCTTTCAATACTTCACACTTGTTTGGCATAGACTTGATGTTGCTTTGATGATTGGTTGGGGAAGGTGCTTTCATGTCAATATACGCTGCTTGAATTTAGCTGGGAAATTGTTAATATGCAAGCACACGCATTTTTATGACTCGTCACCAAAATATAAGTCAAATACGGTATTCCAACAGTATACAGAAGTGGCTGAAGATTGTGCCCATCCAGCAGTCTGTTTCCCAATAGCCCTCCACATGGCTGAGAATAATGGGTCATCAAAATAGCTTATCTTCAGTGCACCATGAATAGGAGATTTTGTCACTCAACTTTGCTGTTAATACCATTGTATATAAGGGCTTTTTCTTGGGTGGCTTATTTTTTGTTATCTAAATATCTAACGTAAAACCTGATAATTTGATTGTTTGGCAGCGGCTAATATCTGTGCATGATCGTTGCATCATCTACATATGGTGACTTCTGAAGTCAATGCTGACCTTTGTTTTTATCCAAAATAGGTGGAAATCCCAAATGAACTGAAGGCTTCAAAATTTCCACATTTCATGGAAAGGACAAATGGGTATACTTCAACTTCTATATTGGGGTTGATTTATGACAAGGTGGATTTGTTACAAACTGAAGGTCTTACATCAACAGGTACAATTTTCTTTGTTTTCAGGCATTTTGATAATAAATGTGATTTATTGACCTGAGATTGTTTATAATCATGTGTGGGTATAATAATGCAAAACAACATTAATAACAAAACTTGACCCTAAGTCAAAGCTGGATTGTGTAGGGACTTGGGTAGAACTCATCCTCAAAAACTAGCTGTTATGGAGAGGGTGCCCAAGTACCTATTAACCCCATCCACATCCCTATTCATATTCAATGTGGGACTATTTTTCCGCCTACCACATAGAACCCCAACAGATTTTAGGGTTGGCAATGAGGCTGCTTCAATAGGATTTTGTTATTTTTCTCTTGCTTTCTTCATCTCTAGGTTTGAGCTTTGCATCTGTGGGTTTTCCAGCAGATATGCAAGTTATTCAGTTCCTTTTGGGGGTTATAACCCATAATATTTTGTAGCAAGTTTGAAAAGTGATACTGTAAGTTGTACAGAAGAAATAATGCTGTTGGGAAAGAATATTAATTCATTGTTGGAAAACCAGGCTGTGCTCCAAACAAGGTGTCTCGTTTAGAGTTTAGCAAACCAAGAATATCGATACATAATGGGGTTTGGGCCGGTCATGACTCTTTTTTGTAAAAAGTGATCAATTTTATCTATTTAAGCCAGTTCCCTAAGACTTGCTTTTTCATAGAGCTAGGCTCAATTTGTTGCCTGTTCAAGTTCTAGCAATCTTATCGGTTGGTCTGTTCAGGTCTTAAAGAGGGGAGTGGGGTGGACTACCCCATAACGTGCAAATTCCCTTGGATTTCAAATTGGCTTGTTCATTTATGCAAGTCCCCCCCCCCCCAACAAAAGAAATCATTTTTTTAAAGATAATTGAAGGCTTCTTAATTGGCGTAAGAGGTATAGCATATGTAATTAAATGTGGATTTAATTCAAGTCTTCGAATGTGCTTTCTTTCCCTATGTTACTTTTTCTATTTTGTGTGTCTTTTGGTCTGAACAGGCTTTTATAAAAAACTATAGAATCCACAGCATGGAATTATTTTTTAGTATAGAAAGAGTAAAAATTCTAATAGAGCCTTACGTACTGGTACCCCCTGAGAAATGCTTTTAAAATGGGTAATGTTGGTGTAATGTTTTGGAAGTGAACTACTTCTGAAAGTTTGCATAATTCAATTTACTGGGAATAATTCTGTGAATAATTATTGCCCCTATCTGTATATGTCATTAGCAATGGAAAAAGCATTACCAAAAAAAAAAAAAAATTAGCAATGGAAAAAGGTGGAATTTTCTAATAAGGATACTTCTCCCATCTCACTGACTCCATGTTTTTGGATGTGTCCTCTCTACATGAGTGTGACCTATTCTCTACACAGGATTTGAACTTCCGACTGTAATAAGCACGTAAAACATTCTCATCTCATCAACTGATTTTCATCTTTTATTATGGTTGCAGAAGTATGGAAGCTTCCTTGTTTTGATGTTGTTGTTCCTCCAACCTGCTTGGTTCAATGGGACATGCTTTATCGGCAATATAGAAATGACATGTGTAATGCCTTGCAAAATAAACCCAAAAACTTGTCTGAATCAGGTCAGAAAAAGCAAAGCTCCAATTCCGAACTTGCAGATGAGGTTATAGAAAAATATAAGAAGGTAATTATTTGTTTCCTATTTTGTATATAACTTAAATGTTATAGAATTATAATGATTAAGTTGCGTCCAGTGGCTGCTGTGGAGTCCCAAGTATACTGACTGATCTTCAATGTAGGAATTTTATCATGCTCCAGAATTCAGATCAAGTGCAAGGAATGAGGAAGAAATCTTCAATGATGCTCTTGCTATTTACCATCTAGCTTATGATTATGCAAAGCAAAAGAATGATGCTGGTAAGTGTAAGGTCGTTTGGAAAATTGCTGGTCAAGCTCTTTGTAAGATTTACCTTAAAAGGCAGAATGATGAACCAATTTTTTGTTCAAAATCTGTTCTACGCGAGGTCTTGAACTAGCCCTAATCTTATCACATGAAAATTGTAAATATGAATATCTCATCTGATTGGAAGATTAGTTTTTCTATCTTTCTGAGTTCGGTAATATTTTAGGCACAATATGAATTTAGTATTTTGTGTTGTCATTTAAAAAACTCATGAGTAAAAAATGAGAGTTAGCCATGTATGATGTACATAATTATCGCATGCTCAGTCTGCAGTCATTGACTATATATTTGAAAGGGCTTGTTTTTATCTGCCAACAGAAAAAGTAGTGGCTCCCAAGCAAGCAACCTTATTAGAGTGTTCGGGTTCTTGAAGGTTCCCATTAAATACCACTGAATATTAACGTGAAGTGGAGCAACCAAAGGTTCTGTTTTTCCCAGGATGGTAGTAGAAATGGATTCATATCGTCTCCTGTTACAGCACAGTGTTGTAACACATGGGGCGGAGCTGCACAGGCCATGTGGTACAGTGGGCCCCACATTATGCACATGGTCTGTCCAGCTGCCGCGTGATGTGTTACAGCACCGTACTGTAGCAGGAGAGGATAAAAATTCAGTAGAAATGGCTGAATACTGATGCATTATGGGTGTCATGTTATGTGATTGAAGGGAATGACAAAATCCTTGGCATTCAAAATTTTTGATGAATGTGGTGAAAATGTGACTTATTTAGGACGAAGATAATAGTGAATACTGCCTGTTGGCCAAGTGAAATGATCTTTTCTCTCTTCCCTTGGGAAGTCTGAGCCAACGGTTGGGGCAGAGATAAGGAAATCCAGTGATATAGGAGTAGGATTATAAATGGATAACCGAAAATCAGAATTCGATCCTCATCCGTATCCGTTTAGGGGCATTCGTATTCGATTAGAGATATCTGGAAAAAAAATCCGAATAATCTGATAAAAATCCGAATCCGAATACTTAATTTTAAAAATGTAAGTAAATAACGATCTTGAGGGTTTTTGAAGATTCAACAGGTTTTAGAATATGAAGAAAAGAGAATCACGATCTAAAACTATGGATTGAGAGTAAATTGTATCCACTAGGGGGAGAAAGGTTTGGGTTACACAAGGCAGAGGTGTAAATGTATGGTCGAAAATCTGAATTCGATCTGCATCCGAATCCGTTTAGAGGTATCTGTATTCGACAAGGAAATATTCGAACTGATTACATCTGATCTGTATCCGAGCCGAATCCGATCTGTTTACAGGCCTATATAGGAGGTCCACCCATTGGTGACCAGAGTATAATCTGGTTTTCTCTTTGGCCAGTCCCTTACCCTTCCCAATCTACTAGTGGGCCCCAGAACTTGCGAGCCTTACACGTTGTTAGAGCACAGATCTTTCCCTGGGTTCGTGGCCTAATTATTTTGCTAGTATGTCTTGGCAGGTTTATTTGCTAGAACTTAGTAATGACCCTAGGAGTGATCTCCAAGTGTGACAATGAATGCAGCTTTCTTTGGGCAAAAAGAAATCCAATGTTTCTTTGAGTAAATGAATACTATCGAAGAGCACTATAGTTGTACTCAAAAGTCATCATAATACTGAAATCATATCATTTTCTGAATGATTAACAGATTTCAAAGAGCTCAAGTGCTTAACCATTCAGTCCTACCAATTCAGTTCCTTCGCCTGATTGTCTGAGGTAGGTCACTTCCCGATAGCTTAAGTGGAAATCTGTTGGCCAAAGGGTTCCATTATTTGGCTGAGATTTTTTGTTTTATGAACTAGTACGGGTGTAGATAGATAATGTTCAACAAATACATGCTAGAAGTTAGATACCGTTTTATTTTGGTTTTTTTTCAAAGATATATCAATGTTATCATGCATGGCAATAATTAACAAAAGAATTTTCTTGATCAGCTAGGAAAAGAAATTAGCAACACAATGGGTAAATCTGCTTGTAACCCTGTCTCCCTCTTTTGATCATGTTGGAATAGGGGACAAGGTGAGGACAAGGTGAGTGATTTCACTTTTGGTTTGGTTCATTTGACTCTTTCACTTAGCTTGATAAATGGCTCAACTTGAGTTGAAGCCACCACAAGATAAAACCTCGTGGTCTTTTGTTGCTGAAGCATTGAAAGGTCATCCAGGGGGAAGCTATCACCACTGGCTGAAAAACTGAAGTCTATGGTGAAAGAAGTATGCACAATGATGTTGGGGTTCCATGAGGAAAGGAGAAAAAAATAGACCCACATTGGATATGAATGGAGAATGTGAGGAGGTTTATAGGTACTTTTGCAACTTCTTCTTAACGGTTAGCTTTTGATGGCGAGTTCTACCAAGGTCCCTAAGAAGTGGTACTAAAGTCAAGGTTGTGGCAAACCACTATATGGGAAACATAGTGTGATCTCGGTAAACACCATTGTGTGATTTCTCATATCCATCTTCTTGGTAACAGCCTCTTTGGAAACCAGGATAAGATTGTTTACATTTGACCCTCCTCAGATCCTACTAAATGCGGGAGCCTTGTGCACTAGGTATGGTCTTTTTTTTTATCGTCAATTGCATTCTTCTTTTTTCTACGCCCTCTGTCTTTGTCATTGTACATTAGTGAATTGGTGGCTAAAAAGAAAAAAACTTATTTTACTCTATTCGTGTTGATTCACTTTATCAAGTCTTTAGGGTTTGTTCCCTTCTTCCCCACCTTGCCTTTTTTGTTTTTTCTCCTCTTTGTTCAACTCTGGTTCCAATGACCCACCTATCAATTATTCAGCGAAGTCTATCTCCTCCATTATGCTATGTTCTTGATCTTTCTCCTTATTAGGTACTTTATCGATACATCAAAGTTGTAGAGCTGATGAAACACATCAAATCAAGCTTTTTAACCTATTCCATACGACCATACTAGACTGGCCCAACTTAGCGCCCATACACTAGATCGAACCTCATTAGGCACATAATAGACCATCACGCTTCTACAACCATCGTCCTCAGTGGCTCTCACTCTAGACGGCTCTCATTCTGGCGGTAGGTAACCTTACCCAAGCGGTTCCACTCTGTCCCAGAGTTTTTGCTTAAAGGCAAATAACCATTTCTTGATAGCTTTCACTCTACTCTAAGTAGCCCTTTCTTGATAGCTTTTACTCTACTCTAGGTAGCCCTCTCCTAGGTAGACCTTTTCATGACTCAAACCCGTGACATGGTGCCCAGTTTTGATACCAAATATTAGGTAGTTAACCAATACACCAAAAGCTCCAGAACTGATGGAACACGTTAAATTAGGACCTTTAACCTATTCGATACTAGGCTAGCCCAATCTAGTGCCCATACGCTAGTTTGAATCCCATTAAGCACATAACATTCTCATCCCAGTTGAAGCTTGGTTTTAAGGAGATGAAGAAGGGGAACAAGGACCCTGGTCTGATTCTGTTAGCCCAGAATCTATCCAATCTCTCTCCCTCACTCTCCCCTATGTTTTGTTTGACTTCATCTCTAACAATGGCATTGTTGTCTACCAGAACTACTAGATCCTAGCAAAGAAGATCCCTCCCAGACCACAAGAACTCCATTACCAGTCACCAACTTAGGCCACAAGGACCTCAACCAAAACCCTAGCTTCTCCATCTAGTTCTTCAACGTTGGTAGATGACATACATCGTGTAGCTGCACTCGCATCCCTAGGATACAAGAAATTGCTAGTTTTGATTACAAAAACTAGTTATTGACGAGTAAACTGACCTGACTTTGGCTCCATAGCATGTTGGGTCAAACCAGAGTGATGTCAATCTTAGTGGAGAAACCAATTTAGTGATCTTACCACATTTGTCCCTTCATTAAGGGGAATACAAGTTGTGCTTAGGGTGGCAACTAAAGTGAGGTTACAAGTTCTGTTGCTCCGTTACAAATAGATAAACCTTTTTTGAAAATTCTTTTTCATTCTTAATTTAAAGTTTTTTTTTTTTCTTTTTTTTTTTAGAATATGATAAGTGTAATCCAAAGAAGATTACTTCTCATTTTCACCATTTTGTTTACAAGAAGATGCAATCTTTATGGATCAAAATTATTCAAATATTGTGTTTTTTTTAAACCATATTTATTCTTGATCCCGAGTCTTTTAAGCTATGATTCATAGATTTAGGGTTTCAAATCCATGAAAAAAGAGGGGATCTTACCGTTTTTTGAATAGGAAATTGATTAAGGAAATATTTTATTCCATTTAAACATTGATTGCTTAAGGTGTTTAAGGATTTAGCCTCAAATCCAAGAGTGAAAAGGGTGGATCTTACCGTTTTGGACTAGGAATCTATTGTGGGAAGATTTCATTCCCTAAAATGGCGTTTAAATTTGCTTAAGGTTGTTAAGGATATAACCTCAAATTCTCGCCATTATCTAAATGGCGAGTTTTTTAAATAATGGCATAGTGGGTGAGATTGAGGAGGAAAAAATAAGCTCAACCTAAAAAATAGGATTAGATAAGTGATTACCGTTTTTTCCGCCTTCCTTTTTTTTTTCCAATTTTTTTATTTTTAAATATTTGTTTTACCAATACAGTATCCGATCCCATAAAACCTTGATTTTGGTCATTTTTTGACCGATTTAGAGCAATTGTGACCGATCCGTATCAGTATTGGATTGGTATCAGCCTTGACCGATCCCAAGTCCAATACCTGGATTACGAACCTTGGTGCTCACCCTTTCAAGAAACCAACTTGTTATCTCTTATTTGCTTATAATATTTAATGGGAGTATCTAAATGACACCACTATAGGTGCATTTAGAATTTGACACCTTCATTTAAATGTCTCTTGTCTTATTCTCAAAACATAATGTGTAACCATGCTCGGTTATAAGAGAATATCCTTTTATTAAACACAACCTTTTTTTTTTTCATGTTGAATGAAGTTATATAGGTAAATTTCTCATGTGTATACAAGGATGGGTTTAGGATCAGTCCCGAAATTCCATTCCATCATACCTTGTGTGGGATCCTTAATCTATCCAATAGTCAGTTTGCCAAATAATTAATCTTACAGAAAAGTAATCTAATGATATAAGAGATTTCTAATCTAGTATGACAAAATGCACGTGTTTTTATCTAAGATATGAACAGATGGAGGGTGAACCTTAAAGGGTTTTTTTTTATTTATTTTTTTTTTATTTTTATTTTTTGGGTGGTAGATACTGTTAAGACTGTGAACCAAATTTGAGTTATGTCATTGTCATCACGAGGAGGATCAGTTCATCTCTTTTTTTCGCACATTTTAAGCCAATTTGTCAAATCAAGCTTAATTTTGGTGGGTCCTCCTTCAACCTCTGCAGCTAATCTGTTACAAATCCTTGATGATGGATTGAAAAGCAGAGAGAGAGAGAGAGAGAGAGTACCATGAATCCATGTACGAATATATTCACTTTCATACACAAACAGAGAGAGTGACATTCACGGATGCCAACAAGAAGAAGAATTTAAGCTGGAGAAGGAATTTAAAAAAAAGTTAAAACTAAATGTAAGATAGAAAATTCCATCTCAATACAAAAAGTGCACCTAAAGGAGGTTGTCTTTGTGGCTCGTGTATTGTTTACCTGTGAGTCTCTGACCTCTCCCTCTCCCTCTCCCTCTCCCTCCTTTAATTCCATTAGAAGAACCCGTGACTTTTCTCTCTCTTCCTCAAATATCCACCTAGAATGAGAAGAAACAAACTTATAGAAACCCTTTTCTTGCATTCTCTCTCTCTCTCTCTCTCTCTCTCTCTCTCTCTCTCTCTCTCTCTCAGAGAATGTCAAATTTTAAACATAGTCTCTGTATTATATTCCTTCTTCTGCTCCTTAATTCAAGCCAAACACACTGTCACACCAAAGGAATCCGACCGAAGAAGTCGGCAGGGAAGCGTTTATCACCAAATATAACCCATACCCAATTTGCAGAACAGCAATTCATGAAGTGGGTAAAGTTTGTTGGAAGTCTCAGACACTCCCTGTTCTCCACGGCAAAGAACAAACTCTTCCTTCTTATACTCTTATCGTCCATAAGAACCCCGCAGCTGGAGATTTTACAACAATTCAAGCCGCCATCAAGTCTCTTCCCTTTATTAATCTTGTGAGAGTTGTTATTAAGGTCAATGCAGGAGTATATACGTGAGTATCTTTAATTCTCTGTTTTTTTTTTTTATCATGGATTTCAATTCTCTTCTGTTGTAGTTTTTTCTTATTTATTCTGATGAGATTAGTATTCTTACAATGAAGACAAAATTATGACTTTTTCTTTCTGTTGAAAGGCTATATGGAAATTAGATTGGATTCAAAATAATAATGTAGCAGTGGAATTGTCTTTTTTTCCATGAAATTTGCAGGGAGAAAGTGAATATACCACCATTGAAATCTTTCGTAACCATAGAAGGAGCAGGTGCTGACAAAACCATAGTTCAATCGGGAGAGACAGCTCAAACAATTGGGTCTAAAGGGCAGCCTATTGGTATCTTCAATTCTGCAACATTTGCAATAAATTCCCCTTATTTCATAGCAAAAAACCTTACTTTTAAGGTAAATTCCAGTAGTTTTAACATCTATTTCTCTCTGTCCCTTCCTGTTCTGATATTAAATCTTAATTGCAAATTGTAATTACAAAGTTTTGTGATGCAGAACACAACACCTCTTCCCCCACCAGGAGCTTCTGGAAAGCAAGCAGTAGCACTTAGGATATCAGCAGATACTGCAGCCTTTTGGGGTTGTAAATTCTTGGGAGCTCAAGATACACTGTATGATCACCTGGGCAGACACTATTACAAGGATTGCTATATTGAAGGTTCTGTAGATTTCACCTGGGCAGACACTATTACACGGGCATGGGGTACCTTCTCTAGGGTTGTCTTTGCTTATACATATATGGACGATATTATCCTTCCCAAAGGCTGGTTTAACTGGGGAGACCCCAACAGGGAAATGTAAGTAATACCAAAAACCCATCTCCCCCTTCCTTTATGTCTCTCTTTATTTTCTTTTTGTCGTTGCTAATTTTTCTTTTTTTCTTCTGTGGATAACTTCTGTGTTACATGCTACCATGGTTCTAAGTATCGGTATCGTATCGGGTGATACGTACTGGTTTTGCTAGTCACTGATATTGTATCGGTAGCACGGCACGGACAAGGGATAAAATGGTTAAAAAAATTCATTTTTTAAGGAAATTCAATCGATACAGTTGATCCAGGCCGATACCGTATCAATATCGTATTGATTTTGCGTGTTGCCGATACCCAGTCCAATACCGTGCACTAAAACAATGGATGCTACCCTATTCAAACCATCAGATTGGAATCCTAGAAATCTAATCAAATGGATTCCAATCCAAGAATATCAATTGATGCCCTCCCCTTAGTTAGAACTAGCTTCCTATATTAAAATCCTGTTAGCCTGGGCGGCACCGACCCTTCCACTCAAATTTCACAGTGGCAGTAGTAGGGAACTAGAAAGTTTGTCTAACCCTTTTTTTACTGTTCTCTGATGCCTTCTCTTTTCCTTCCCATTCTCTCTCTCCCATGCTCGCCTTCTGTATTGGAATTTGGAACACACGTGTAATGCACTTTCTAACCCTTTTCCTTCATGGGCTTCTCAGTGTGTAAGAGGTGATAAATAAAGCAGATAAGATTCCAAAAAAATATAAACCAACCCCCTACCTAACTCCAAATTTGATTGTTTGTCTGCAAGTATGACTGTGTGAAGGGTAGGAATGTGATGGGTTGGTTCGGGTTTGAATTTGATTTGGTTTGGTTTGATTTGGGTTCGATTCTCCAACGTTGTTTATATCTAATATTTCACAGGACCGTATTCTATGGACAGTACAAGTGCACTGGACCAGGAGCAATCAATGCAGGAAGAGTTTCATGGTCGAGAGAATTGACTGATGAGGAGGCCAAGCCTTTTATTTCTCTGAGTTTCATTGACGGATCAGAGTGGATCAATTTGTTACAGAGGGGTGGCTTCTCTTTCTTAATTTCTTTGCCCTGCTCCCTATTACTCCCTTGTGTAAAATGATGGCTTCAGTAATTATTTTTAGTGATAATTTTGTTTACAACCATTCTCTGATGAAGTTTAATGCATCACATATATGTCATCATGGTTTTAAGAATCAGGAATTAGAGAATCATATCGGTTAATCGTTTTATTTGGATTAGAATCGACCGTAATCTATCCAGCTGATTCCGGCTAATTCCTGCCAATTTTATTTCGATTCTGACTAGTTCTAATTGATGCTGACCTATTCGGGGTTCGGATCACTCATTGATTTGATTTTTAGATTCTATGTTTTTTGAAACTTTGCATGTGATAGGACCTATAGATTTCTCAATGTTCAAATCTTGGCCCATAAAAAGTAACAACAAACCCAATTGTTCTATTGATTTTATTTCTTTTATGGAAATAAGAAACTCGGTAGCCATGTTGATCATCTGTCATATGATCAATACACCATCCTCACAAAACTTTGTATGTGATAGGACCTACAGATTTCTCAATGGTCAAATTTCGGCCCATAATCGGTAACAACGAGCCCAACTTTTCTATTGATTTTGTTTCCTTTATGGAAATAACAAACATGGTAGCCATGTTGATCATCTGTCATATGATCAATACACCACCCTCACAAAACTTTGTATGTGATAGGACCTTCAGATTTCTCAATGGTCAAATCTCGGCCCATAAACGGTAACAATGAGCCCAACTTTCTATTGATTTTATTTTCTTTACGGAAATAATAAACTTGGTAGCCATGTTCATCCTCTGTCATATGATCAATAAACCACCCTCACGAAATTTTGTATGTGATAGGACCTACAAATTTTTCAATCGTCAAATCCAGGCCCATAAACAGTAACAACGAACCCAACTTTTCTGTTGATTTTATTTCCTTTACGGAAATAACAAACTTGGTAGCTATGGTCAAATCTTGGCCCACAAACAGTAACAACGAGCCCAACTTTTCTATTGATTTTATTTTGTTTACGGAAATAATAAACTTGGTAGCCATGTTGATCCTCTGTCATATGATCAATACACCCTCACAAAGGTGTTGAGGCATTCCTCCAAAAGATGTTCAGGGGTATGGCACCAACTGCATATTGATACATGGTTGACTTGGTTAACCGGTATAGGCTCTTTAGGGACAATGGACTCTAACGTTTTGATGAGGCTATCCAGTTTAGCTTCCTTGGCTGGCACCCCCTCAATGAGATATCCCTTAGTGGTCCTTTTCAGCCTCTTGGGAGGTTCTCACTCCCTAGTTTTTTCAGCCAAGTTGGTCAAGAATGTCCAGGCCTCATTCTCATCAGTAAAAGAGGTAAAGCCTGTAGGACACATAGATTCTAAAAGCTGCCTGATCTAAAAGTCTATGCCCTCATAAATAATTTGGCAAAGCTGCCACAAGTCAATACCATGGTGAAGGCATTCTAACAGGAGGTCTTTGAATCTTTCCATGAACCTAGAGAAGAACTCATGTGGTTTCTGCCTGAATTGGAATATGTCACTCTTAAGTTTATTGGTCTTGTGCAGAGGAAAAATTTTTCTCAAGAAGACAATGGTGAACTCATCCCATGTAGAAATGGAATTAGTTGGCAGTCCATAAAGCCACTTCTTGGCATGGTCTTTTAAGACAAAGGTTATAAACCAAAGCCTAACTGCATCATCAGTTAAATTTTGAACCTTAATTAAAACACAGATCTCTTCAAATTCCCTAAAGAAAAGATAGGCATCCTCATTAGCCATCCCATGGAAGTGGGGTAGCATACTAATGAAGTGGGTCTTGAGTTCATAGTTGTTCCCTGTAGCAATAGGTAGGTTGATGCAAGAAGGCTGTGCAGCCTGGGTAGGGTAAAACCTATCCTTAAGAGTCTTGGATTGTTGATCACCCATGGTCAAAGGTAGAGTCAAAGGTGGTGGAGAAAGTGGTATTCTAATAAGACGGTTGCTTGAATCACGGGTCCACACTGTAGCCACCTAAACAGATATGAGGTCTCCTTTAAAGAAAAATAAAAGACTAGAAAAAATCACCAAAAACAAGAGGGAGTCCAAGGTAGATGGTGCATCTGTCCCTCAAGAATCGAAACAGTGGTTTCAAAGCTGTAAGGTTGCCATATAGGTTGATAGCAAGGGAACCCGTATAGTCTTCAATAGCCACCTACGGGCGACTCCAAGTAGATTCTGATGTAGAGTGGAGGACTACTATACGTTTCTGTTTCCAACAAAAACACTCACTATGTCGCTTTTCTGTTATCAAAGTTGGTCACCTCCAAAGATAAGTCACATGCCAATCCACCCAACCAAGTCAAGATGCAGCATCATAGGTAACTTAATCCTATGAGGGACACCAAAAGAGGTAGGGTTTGGGCAGATGAAGGACTTTAGATTGGGCGCACAGTCTTTGAAACAGAAGAGAAACAAGATGAGGTTTTCAAAAACTTCTTCTTTTTTTTTTTTTAAAGAAGAGAAGAAACTAAAGTACTTCAAATTACTTAAAAATCAGAAAAATAAGGTGGACAATAATCTCCCCGAAAACGGCGCCAAAAACTTGTTTGCAAGAAATAATTAACCGCAAGTATACAGATCAGTCGTAGCTACGGGTCAAACTCAAGGAGCTGTATGCCACTTTATCTTACTCACTTTAAAGCAATGCAAAGTGAACCAAATTGATTAAAGGGTTGAATTAAACTAATGATAATTAAACTAACGTATCCTAACTTATAAGCATCTAGCGAAATTACGTATCTAACGAATTGAATTGACGTCCTAACACATATCCATCTAACCTATCAATACTAACGCGGATTGAAAGGAATAAATCACAGCCACACAACATAACTACTTAAAAAAAAATAAAGGAAGAATAAAGCTTAGAGATTAAAGAGGTGAAACCCAAAGGTGCTTGAATCGGATTGAAATTGCTTGCTTTTCTACCACACTTGAAATGACGCTACCAAATCTAAAATTAAAATAAAAAATAATTAAATTAAAATTCTAACATGATGCATGATAATGATAATGAATAAAAAAAATAAAATTGCATAAGCATAGAAGAATTAGAAAGGTAGAGAATGAGAATAAAAATAAAAAGTGGAGAATTAGAGTCCTAATAGAATGGATGGAATGGAGGGGATGAGGGTACTAATAAAATAAAAATAATAGAAGAAGAAAGAGATAGAGAATAAGAAGAAGAAATTAGAAACTAAAAGAATTAAGAGGTTAAGAAGAAGAAGAGAATAAAAATAAAATAAAGAACTAATACTCCCTTCTACCAAAGTTGAAAGTGCATGAACTAATTAGGCTTTGCATGAATGAAATTGAAAAAGCTTGAAACTTGAATAGTCCTTGCATGGCTTCCTCTTTTAAATCTCCAAGTCTTCTCACAAACTTAGGAACTTAGACTAGAAAGCTTTAAAACAAAACTAGAATTAAGAGATTACAACCATATTGAAGATATAAATTGAAATTAAAGCTTGCATAAACCTATTACAACCATGAACTAAGCTCATAAAATCAAACTAGAACTAGAGAAATCACAAATTAGAAAGAGAAAAAGAAGAAATTTTTCTAAGTAATTGAACAAGTTTACAAGCCCAAAGCATTGGGTATTTATAGGAGAAGGAGAGGAGAAGAGAAGAAAGGAGAGGAGAGGAGAGGGAGAGAGGCTCCACGGTTTTGGGGCTTCTCTCCTTCTAAAAAACGTGGAGGGGAGAGAGAGTGAGCGAGAGAATCCAAAAAATAAGAGAATATTCTCTTCTCCTTCCTCCTTTACATTGCTTGAATCCCAAGAAAAAAAGAAAAAATAGAAAGAGGGAGAGATACAAAGCTTAGCTACATAAACCTTCTATTTTTTAAAAAGTAGACTTTCTAATTCTATTCTATGCTTCATATTCTTTGTAGGAGTCTTCTCTAAGTCATGTGATCAAGGCATCTTTGACTTTTCAACCTTCCATGGATGAGAGAATATTTTTCAAAAGAAATCTATCCAAAGTCAAATCCCAAAAGTACCCTTAGAAAGTTGGAGGAGAGAGAGAGTAAGGGTGATGACTAGGATTCCACTCAAAGCATTAATTAAATACCCATATAGTCCTCTAGAAAAATCGTGGAGCCTTATGTGCTCCCTCTAAAAATCGTGGACAGCTTGTGGGCCTTCAAAAAATTATGGAATCTTGTGGCAGTGTGGGTCCCCCCATGTGGATGGCAGCTCTTCTCGCTCTTCAAGATTGAAAAATCGCCGAAACGATCATGTACTTGCAGTAGATCTCCACCATTGATTATAAATGCCTTCTTTGATGTCAAAAATACCCTTGGGAAGTGGTAGAATGGCTATGGGCTTGCATTCCAATTCATTTCTAACCCATTATCCTTTCTTGGCCTGAAAAGAGTAATCAACTGCATGGAGGCTTAAACCAATGCGTACTTGTTGTCCGTCACATCCATCTTGCTCAAAATTTAATCCTCTTTACATCTATGAAAAGAAAAATGGTGACTTTACGTGTAGATTCGGACATGCAGCTCCCGATAGTCCAGAATAGCACAAAATAGTCCAAAACCTGAAAAGCACAAGAAAGCACCGAAGTAACTCTGTCCAATGTGGTAAAATGCATGCTTTATACCCTAAGATTTCACACATAAATGTGCTCATCAGACCATGTGGCCCCCTTCCTCTAACCCTAACCCTAGTGGGCCCTTTTGACCCACAGTTGCCCCAAGTGGGCGTGGGTATGGGCCTCGAGTCCAAACCTGATTTGGTCACAAAAACGAAGACGATACACGGATGTTAGCTGTCTCAAAACAAACATGATCCTCACTGAGCTTGTTAAGAGCTTTAAAAGCGCAAGCATGCAAGAAAGAAATAAAAAAAGAGTCTTGTACAAGTTTGAATAAAATACTAACAGAGTGATTAGTTATATTAACAAGAGTTGGAGTACGTTTCAAAGGCCATGGATTGTTAGTTGGTTTTGGGAGCCAATATTCTACACTCAGACAATCATGCCAAACTTCAACTATTTTAATCCCCAGGTCTCGCGCACGCCTTACTCCCTTGTCAATACATGTGACAGATACATCTACATGCTGCCCAGTGGCCAAAAAACCTGCAGCCACTAAAAAAATTCTTCCATCTTCCAAAAATAATAACTCAATCCTGCTCTTTTTAACCCCGAGTCAATAAATCCTGCGCTGATCAAAACAGGAGATGGTAATGTAGGGAATGATGTACTATACAGAAGAGAGAGATCAAAAGTCTCAGTAGTATATAGTCAACATTAGGATGAGTTGGAGGGCTTGGATATAAATTTGAATCAGACACCCATTTCAACACTTGAACCATAACCCACTTGGGGTCAGGTTTCATGGTTCCATAAAGAACCTTGTTCCTAAAACTCCAGATAAAATGACATGTTATCATAACCACAGGGAAAAACCATTTAAGTGAATACATGTCCAAAGCCTGGGCATTGAAAATAGAGATGCAAAGATTTTCCAGAGATAAGGCGGAAAGGAATTCCGTTCTCAGTCCCAGAGGGCCCGCAGCCCAAATCAGCTTGATCCATTCACATGATAGAAAAAGAAGCCAAATGGATTCCACTTGGGATCCATAGAAAACACACAAAGGATCAATTTGTAACCATTGCAAAATAGAGGCATTGATCAGGATGGTGCATTTAAAACACGCCAAAAAAAAAATTTTAACTTAGGATGAATCGGGAGCTTCCACAGAAATCGCCACCAGGAAAACATTTGATTAAAAAGTTCAGATAATTTATGAGATGAGAAAAACTTAGAAGCTAATTTAGAAGAATTATTACCATTCTTGGCAAGATTGCAAAAGCACTTGTCAACATCAGCAGAAATAGGAACAAATGATATAAAATCAACAATCGAATCATGAAGGAAGGATTGAAGAAGATCAATATTCCAAACATCATTTTGAATAAAATGCTTAATACGAACCTTAGAAGCATCATTAGTATCTGGTAACAAACCTTCCAAACTTAGGTTATTAGGCAACCACGGATCAAACCAAAAAGGAAGAATCAATTCCGTTTCCAACCTTCCTATGCACCATCTTGAAGAGAATAGGGGAGATGTGAGCTAAGCCATTCCAAATCCAAGAACCCCTTTTAGCTTGAACCTTAGGATCAAAAAATGATTGTAAAGGAAAATATTTGGCTGTAATGACCCTAGCCCGTAACTCCCTACAATTTAGAAGTCTCCACCCCAATTTAAGGATAAGAGATTTATTATGAATCTCAGCTTTACGAAGGCCCAAACCCCCAATCTCCATAGGTGAGCAAATTTTATCCCAAGCTATGTAGCAAGGTTCCTTGGACTGAGGAGAGGATCCATTCCAAAAGTACAAACAAACAGAGTCAATAGCCTTAAACACTTTAAAGGGAAACAAGAAAGAAGACATAGAATAAGCCAGAATAGATGCAAGAATAGATTGAATAAGAATATTCCGACCTACATAAGACAGATGATTAGCTTTCCAAGTGGACAATTTACATTTCATTCTATTTATAATTCTTCCCAGATCCTTTGACGCAGATCTAGAATGAAATAGGTTAGAACCCAGATAAACAGAATTAGAGTCCTATTCCAATAACAGAGCTTAATCGGATCCTATCTATCATGGAAACATTTTTACTGAAAAATAAACCACTCTTAGATAGATTCACCTCCTAGGCAGAAATGTCAGAAAATAAATCAAGATCAGCCTTAATAGTAAGTAAATCCTCCACATTAGCCGAGCAGAAAACAAAAGTATCATCTGCGAATAATAAGTAGGAAATTTCAGGGGCATTCCTAGCCACTTTGATACCCCTAAACATACCCAACTCACGGTATCCATTAAGCAATCTGGACAAAACCTCCATGGCACAAATGAACAAATAAAGACTAAGAGGGAAGCCTTGTCTAAGCCCTCTAGAGACATGGAAAAAAACAAATGGGCTACCCTGAAATTTAATAGAAAAAGAAGGTACAGAAATGAGATTATGAATGAGCTTACACCAATAATTTCCAAACCCTAAAATTAAAATATAGAAGTGATAAGCCCCCACTCCAATCTATCAGAAGCCTTGGCCATATCCAATTTAAGTGCAACAAAACCCCTCTTTCCTTTCTTGTGAGATAAATAATGAAATATCTCTTGAGCAATCACAATATTATCAGTAATTTATCTTTCAGGGATAAACACACTCTGACATGGGGAATTGAAAGAGCGAAGGAATCCTTTCAATCTATTAGCAAGTAATTTAGCTAAAATTGTCTCTTTTAGCTATTGAGTCTTTTTAGGACACTTCAAAATTGTGCTTAGCTAAAAGGAAAAACTTTGGGAGACTTGAAAACTAGCAACGTTTAAACTGAGGGAGGAAGAGTGAGTACAAAAGTAAAAGAAAAGAAGAGAAGCCATTCTTGGAAGTCCTTTATATTTATAGAGGGAATGAGCTCCTTAGACATGCTTGCCTGGAGGTTACACCCATAAAAAAAAAAATCTCAGTAGATTTGTCTCTCTTAGAGAGACACATCCCGAAGGTTGAGATATCCCCATGTAGGATCTGTCCTGCCTCAGCTTGGCGTTGTTTACCATTATTTTTCAATTTAGAAATTTCAAGGTTGTGGGCGTGCCAGAGCCTTTGGAAACTCAAGAAATTCAAATCCAACTTCTATCAAATGAAAGAAAGTTCTTCACTCTTACCTCGGTTGCTCCAAGGAATTTCTTATGTAAACAATTGAAATGGAAAAGAAAACAAAAGCAAAGAAATCATAAAGGAAATAACTTGTAATGAAAACTAACCTTTACTGGATAAGTCTCTAAAAATTACAAGAGAAACTCAACTAGCTAACTTATATGTTAAAGCCAGGAAAAGGAGAAGGAAAAAAAAAACTAATCAAAGAATAAACCAGATTGATAAAAGATTGATGAACACATTGCGTGTGTTAATTGTGCATTTTGTTGTTGATTGTCCTTCTCGTCCAATTCTTTTCCTTTTATACCCGTTTTGATTTTCCTTCTGTGGTAGTTCCCTAACTGCAACCCCACTTCTCAGGTAGTTATAATTGTACCCGATTGCCTATTTTGAAACTACCTATCCATTGATCGAAACTTGTACTTAATTCACCTTTTTGGTCTAAGATTATTTAATCAAACTAATTGTGAGCTTTTATCATCGGTCATGTTGACTAAAACAACCTGGCCTCATTGGCCATCTTTTAACTTTATTTCAGTTTAATTCTTCATTGGTCAATATTGACCGAAAATGGGTGTAACAATGCTCCTCACAATCCCTTGAATGATGGTAAAAAATTCGATGGGGATTGTGATCTTTTCAAAAGGGTAACACGTCAATAGTTGCATACTGAAACGTATGACTTTCACATTCTTGTTGGCTGCTTCTACCGCTTCATTGGTTCGTGGCCTATAGGTGGTAGACCTGTGTCTTCTGATTCCAAACTTGGTACAAATTTTGTCGGCTTTGCCCCAGAAATGGGCACCTTAATCAGATATGAGTTCCCATTCTACTCCATATCTACAGACAATGTTCTCTTCAATGAAGTTGGTCACTTTGGCCGATGTGAGAACTGCATATGATTGCGCTTCAACCCACTTTGTGAAGTAATCAATTGCAACTAGAATGAACTCATGTCCATTAGATGCTTTCGGGGTGACCTTTCGAATTACATCAATACCCCAAGTAGAAAATGGCCACAAAGAACTTAGCGAATGCAATTCCGTTGGCGGTATGTGTATTATATTGGCAAATATCTGACATTTGTGACACTTATTAACAAATTTTGCACAATCTACATCCATGGTTGCCCAATAGAACCCAACTTGTGTTTCTTCTTGGTCAGCATCCTTGTATTCATATGCGAACCACAAATTCGTTGATGTATTTCTTCAATTATGGCTTGAGCTTGACTTTCGTCGACGCATAAGAGTTGTATGCCATCATAGGGTCTTTTGTACAAGATGTCTCTTTGGAGAATAAACGGTGTAGCATACTTCCTTAGAAACTTCTTTTCCCACGAAGTAGTCTCATCCGGGTATCTTCCATCCCTTATGAAGTCTACAATATGGCCGAACCACGGCCTACCATCCTCCATCAGGGAATTCACCATATTATGATATGCAAGCTTCAATCTCCTTTCTACCTGAAATGACTTTTTCTGATAGACTGAGTCATACTCGACCAAAGATGCTAAAGTAGCCAAAGCATCCGCAAATCGGTTGTTGTCTCTAGGGAAATAATCGAAGGATATTTCTTTAAAGTGCTTGATTATCTCTTCGAGATACTTCTAATATGACTTCAACTTTTCATCTTTGGTTTTCTACTTTCCTTATGTTTGGCATATCACAATAGATGAGTTACCATAGACCTTGATCTTCTTTATGCCAATAAGCAGTGTTGTTTCAAAACCAATTACACAAGCCTCATACTCAACTATGTTGTTGGTGTAGTGAAAATCGAGTCGGAATGCCAATGGTATATGGAGACCTTCAGATGTTATCAACAATATCCTTGCCCCACAACCCTTTTGGTTTGCTACTCCATCGAAGTATAACTACCATGTATCTTTGCATTATTCACCTTCGAGGGTAGCCAATCCTTGATCTGGGAAAGAGTCGTCCAATGGTCGGCCATTCTCCACCAGGTGAGCTGATAAATGATCAGCAATGGCCCTTCCTTTAATATATTTTTGATTGACATAGATGATGTCACACCCCGAATCACCCCTAGGAGGATTGGGCAAGTGACCCAAATGTCTGGCAACATCCACTAAACCTCCAGGATCTAGAAGCAGTTTATATAACTCACAAACCACACAAACATAAAGGTAAGAAAGAAAGATATACAGAGTGCAACGAAAAGCTAAAAGTTATCTATATAGGATTAAATATTTACATGCTAATTGTTTTGTTTCCACACCTCATCTTGTCTTGTACTGTAATTACATTCCCTAATTAAAGCTTTACATATTTACATTGGGGTTATATTTGTAAAAGAACCCGGGGTAAGCTTTACAAAAGAAGGGGTTAGTAGAACCTATTTATTCAAAAAGAATATCCACACGTAAAAAAGAAACAAAGATCCATCACTCAGGGCTCATCCTGAAGAGGCACCCAGATCACCTGCATAAAAGGGATCACCTCCTTCGTGGTCCACACCAAGATGGTCATGATCACCATTAGTGTCCTTATCAAAACAACTCTCCCAGCCATAAATACATTCACTTGCAGTATCATCTAAAAGAAAGGTTCCACAGGAATGAGCTCCACCGAGCCCAATGAATGAAAAATAAACAATGCATGCAGATGCAACACAACTGAATCCTATATGCATGAGATTCAGTTTTATTATTTAATCCATCTAACAATACAATTAAGTCCAGGTAAGAAGGTACTACTACAATCCCCAATACCTGCAGTTCGAATATAAAATCACTTTCCGTATTCGGTAGCAGCCATATTAAGTTGTCAGAGAAGACTAGTCGGCTCCAACATGCTCTCCATGGTCAGCCTGACCAGTCCTCTATGATTAACCTGTGATACCATACCCCTTTCGGAAGATGGGTCCCAGACCGAATAATGCCCTGCGAACATTAGTATTCACACATGCATCCAACACCTCAACCCCTGTTGGCAAGTGTTCATAGTATGGGTGGTGAGAATCCTAACTATACGCTTTCTATATGACATCGTATGAGTTGGGTGGTGTCAACCGCATCCCATACTACGGGCCACCAGACATCTCATCTCCAAGCCAGCTAAGGCAACGCATATGAATGATGATTAGAGTGAATGAATGCTATGATTTATGGTAACTATGAACTATACATTCATGATAGATATAAAGAATGTATGTTAGAATAAGAGTAAGAAGGCTTAATGTGATAATAGTTTCTAATTATGCATTATGTGTATGGTAAATGATAAGAATGATAACAATGCATGATGGATGGACCATGAGTGAGAATCTTAATGTAAAGTTATGATTAATAATGATATAATGTTTATCCCTCATGTCTATTATGATGAGAATGATTGAATGATTACATGAGACTATGAATGAACTAAGAATGGAATGAATGTACGTGCTCTTATTGTGCATGCAACTATATTATGCCCCCTATGTATCATGTATATGTTCACGGTAGAGATAAGAATAGTTTATGAAAAAGGTACACTTAGTACACAATGAATGTTCAAGGATAAGGAAAGAAAGTCATTCAAAGCTCTATGCAACATGATGCGCAAACAAGTTCACAACAAGCACGCCAATCCCAAACACGGGTTAGTAAGTGTGGATACCAAGTTGATCAAGTTCTAAGTTGGCCCATACGACAAGGGCCGCAAATTAGCGGAGTGGGCCAAAGATGAGATCAAAGCTAATAAGACCGGTTAAGAACAAGGTCAACAAAGTGTCGATTCGATTCTCAAATAATATTACAGTTAGTGTATCGTGACCTAAGCGTTGTGCTCTAGATCCCTACATGATGCATGCCGGTTAAAGGATAATAGGACCGAAAAGGGTTCCCTTAGCAAGGTGCTCCTACATACCTCTCACCACTCCTACGAGTAAGATGATCAAGCAATACGACGGTGCAAGGCTCTTTGATATACCAGACAATATGGTGCTAAGAATTGTAGTTTCACCAAGGGTAAGCCGCGTGTCTACACACCGGGCCCAAAGCTCTCGATCTATGCCAATGCCGGTTAGAATCGATCAAATGGGTCATATTGGGTCTATTAGGTATTCCCAACCCAAATAAATCTGCAACAGCCACCTCTGAAGAACCAGGGTTTTGGGTTTTCTCGCTACACGAAGATAACTTCTGGCATAAGAAGAAGAACTTTGCAACCACCACCTCTGTACAGGGCTTTGAGTTTGCTCACTACACTACTCGAAGAAACCTTCTGACAAAAGGAGAAAGAAAGTCGAATTTTTTTGGGGGAAGAAGAAAGTATTGTTCAGCTGCACGGCTAAGTCCATTTCATAACAGGAGATAGGAGATGATACCGGTAACCTTAGGATAATCACTACAAATACCACCAATGGTTAAGATTTCATTCATAAAACATCAATGGCTTACATTAATCCATTGCATTTAACAATGCGTTTAATGAAAATATCGGTCGCATTGCGACCAACAACTCTTATAATTTTGGTTTAGGGACATGTGATGAAATGGATTGGGGAGAATAATGACTTGTGTCCCTAGGGATCACAACCAAGCTTTATTTATTATAAGGGAGAAAGAGTGTAAATTATAAGTACGCCCTCAAGACAGAATATACTAAAAATAATACCCAATTTGGCCAAATTACAACACTCTCCCTCAAGTTGGTGCATATATATCACACATGCCTAACTTATACAAAATAGGATGAAACACTTTACTACTAAGCCATTTGGTGAAGACATCAACCAATTGATCACCTGATCGAACAAAGGAAATACATATAACTCATTGGGCCAACTTCTCCTTTATAAAATGTCAGTCCATCTCCACATGCCTGTTCTTGTCATACTGAACTAGATTATGAGCAATGCTAATAGCAAATTACTTATCATAGTACAACAACATTGGAGAGTGAATGCTGACACCAAGATCCTTAAGGAGACCCTTAAGTCACAACAACTCACATATGCCATTAGCCATAACACAAAATTCAGCCTCTGCACTAGATCAAACAACAATAACTTGTTTTTTTGCTACGCCAAGTCACAAGATTACCTCCTACAAAAGTAGGATAACCAGATGTGGACCTTAGATCATTTGGAGAATCTGCCCAATCGGCATCAGTGAAGGCTTCAACACGCATGTGGCTATGAGGAGAAAAGAGTACCCTTTTGCCTAGAGCTGACTTCAGGTACCTCAGAATACGATACACAACATCTAAGTGAGTAGAATGTGGGTCATGCAAAAATTGACTCATCAGACTCACAACATGAGCAATGTTTGGTTGAGTATGGGGAAGTTATATCAATCTTCCTGCAAGTCGCTGATTCCTTTGCCAAGCGGCTCCCCATCGTTGCCCTTTATTATTATTATTATTTTTTTCTTATTTAAACAACAAAATAAGGTGTAAATTGGTCTAGAACTAGGTATTCGATTATGTTCTAGAGTGTTGGCGTGATCTGGAAATGAATTGATCCTAAAAATCGAAAATCAAACTGAACTGCTTTGTTTGATTTTGGTTCTTATTTGGTTATGATTCCTTTACTTGGGTCATATACTATGATATAGTAGTATTATAAACTATTAATATATTAATATACTATGTATAATATAATATATTATACTATAAAAATATTATAATATTTAATACTAATATTAATATATACTATAATATATTAACATTACAATTATAATATATTAATATATTACTATGGGAAGTAGTTTTATGTTCGGGAGTGTGGCCTACGCCAACACTCCCATGTGTCTATCTCTCTCCTCCTTAAAACAAGGGGGTAGAGGTGTCTTTTCATTTGGGGAGAAGAGAGATAGACTCATGGGAGTGTTGGCGCATGCATGGTTTTAGTGCACGGTATCAGAACGGGTATTGACAACATGCAAAATGGGTATGATACCGATACAGTATCGGCTTGGATTGGACAAAATTACCCTTGAAATTCTTTAAAAAATGAGTTTTCTGACCATTTTATCCCCTCTCCATACCGTGCTACAGATACGGTATCGGCATAGTATCGATATCAATGACTAGCAAAATCGATATGTATCACCTGATACGGGCGATATGATACCGATACTTAGAACCATGGGCATACACCACTCTACCGGACAAAAATCTTTTCTCCCATTAATATACTCAAATTCAATTCTAACTGACTCTTATTCTGGAACCGGAATCAAACCGATTGTTGTTCTACATTGCAGGTCTGGATTGCACAAAAATTTTATTCAATTCAGCTTGGCTTATTTGGTTTAGTTACAATTTTAATTTATTTTTTTGGGTAAATTATTGATCACCCCCTGGTTTTCAATTGAAACTCGGATCAATCCTGGTTTTTGAAAAAACTCGAATCACCCCTGGTTTAGACCTCAAAATACCCAATTAGTCCCTGACGTTAGTTTTTTGCTGTTAAGTGACGATGTCAGTGGGATGTAAACGGATCGGATTCGGATCGGATACGGATCGGATGTGATCGGGGCCGGATATTCCCTGGTCGAATACGGATACCTCTAAACGGATTCGGATTTTCGACCATCCGTTTACATCTCTGCCTTGTGTAACCCGGACCTTCCTCCCCCTAGCGGATACAATTCACTCTCAATCCATATCTCTTAGATCATGATTCTCTTTTCATCATATTCTAGAACTTATTTAATCTTCAAAAACCCTTGAAATCATTATTTAGTTAATTTTTTATTATTAAGTATTCGGATTTTTTTTCGGACGGATTTTAATCGGAGTATTCGGATTATTTTCCGGATATCTCTAAACGAATACGGATGCCCCTAAACGAATACGGATGCGAATTCGGATTCGGATTTCGGTTATCCATTTACATCCCTCATGTCACCCAGTTAAATAAATTTAAATCTCTAAACTACCCTTTAGCAGTGTTAATGTACAATTTTACCCTTGCAACCAAAAGCCCCAAATCCCATCTATCGTCTTCCTCACAGCAGTCGATCCCTCACACCTGCAACTCATTTCAAGCTGAACTTCCCTTCTTCTTCAACATAGAGATGCTTGTCGAGATACGCACGGAACCCTTCTGACATTTTACATCTTACACAAATTCCCTTCTTCTTCAACATGGTCGGTCCATCGTTTTTTTTTTCTTTCTAAAGAGTAAAGTCGTGTACGGTTTGTCGCGTCATGGACTACTATGTAAAGCAAAGCTCTACGGTCTGGGAAAAGAAAGAAAGAAAGAAAACTTTCGGTAAAGAGAGTTTATTTTATGCGTATTCACAATTTCTCACTGGCTCTCTCTCTGTGGCAAGTGCCAATTTAAAATGTTCCATCGGTTAAATATGAGACGACAGGTCATCTTTCATAAAAGCGAAAGTGGTCATTTCGAAAGCCAGAAAAAGCTTGACTCTAGACTCTACAGACGCCCAAGTTGCTCTCTGTTTATACACTAAACCCTCGTCTCCCTCTTTCAAATTTCGACTTCAATCCTGTAGAAAAAGAGCTTCGTCCGTTTGCTCTGTTTCTGTTGTTTAGGGTTTGAGGAGACTGAGATACGATCATGGTGGATCATGCCGACCATGACTCTTTACCTGCCTCTGTTCAACAAGCACTCACAAAAATCTGTGAACAACGTTCAGTGTCTCCGCCGGACGTCGGAGCGAAAAGACAGCTCGCTTCGCTTGGAGAGGAAGCCTCCCTTGAGATCCTCCGCCAGATTTATAGCTCTAAGCAGCCGATTCGAACTCTCAGTGGTTTTATAAATTACATGGTGAAAAATGCTCGTGGAGAAAACACATCCTCCCCTGTTTCCCGCCCAAGTCCTTCCGGAAGCGGAACTCCAATTTCTGCGTTTTCTCCTGGTAAAAGCTTATACTCTCCTCCTTCCCGTCCTAGTCCTTCCGGAAGTGGCACGCCTTCGTCTGCTTCTACTCCTGGTAATTTTACTATCATGTATATTCTTTTTAACTTCTACATTTTGTTGAATGTTTACGTAATGAAGCGCCTTTTCTGAATCGAGTTTTTATCTCGACCTTAGTTTATCCCGAATCTCTGGAAGATTTTAGTTTTGAAACACTATCATGGTGTCTCTGTATTTGCATTTTTAATGTTAGTTTGGGCAGAATTGAGAAATATTATTCTTTCTGTGCCTGTTCATTGACGACTTTTAGCAGTTTGCTCAATATTTGCGTTTCACTACTATAGTTCTAAATATGTTAACAAAGAATTTCCCAATGGATTCTGTGATCCCTGCGTTTTACTGTTTCTAGTTGATTTCAGCTTTTATTCTCTTTTGATCGAGTGTTTTCTGTTGGCTAAGGGGACACGAGATGTCAGACATCACGGGCTGTGTTGAGTCTGTGGGGACCAAGCACGTCAGCACGACTTCCTCGTTCCTATTCAATGGCGTTGGACGAACTTGGGTTCAAGAAGGCCTTCTTAATTTTAAGTTATGCTGGAAAGTAAGTTCAATGTTGACCCACCTTTCTATGTACAATTCACGGTGAAATTAATGAAATGTTGGGTTGTTTTCTCTCAGGGTGAGGCTGGAAGCTGTGATCCAAGCTGAGGACATTCATAAATTCAAGAACTCCCCAAATGCTAGATTTGAGTCCGACGTTTGGCAAAGTATTGGTCTACGTTGTATCGAGGAGAAAGACAGGAGAAAGGTGCGTCTTAGGGTTCTACACTCACTTTTTATCTGATTCTTGTCATCTCCTATTTGATGCGGCAAAATTACGAAGGCTCTACGGTAAGAATGTATGGGCCAAATAAAGGAAACTTCATCATGATTATATTTGTGGCCATCCTTGCTGAAATATTTCATTGCTTGTAATTTTTTCGAGTTCTATTATTGGAAATGCACTTGCAGACTCAATTAATTACTTGAAGTCGTTACCATTCTTCTAAAACTGCTATATATTAAAATTATGTTTCTGATAAAGTTTTATGTATTATGGGCCTTTGTATGTCTTTGTAAATTGTAATTGCTGAATGGAACCTTGGCAACAAAGCCTCGTACTATGTGTATGGAAAGTGTCATCTTGGGTTGTGTACTTTACATTTAGGGTTTTTTGTATCATAGCTGTAACTTTAGACATTTGGTAAATGCATGATGATACACTATGGTAGCTTGAAGAGAGTGAGTTTATTAGGTGCACCTGAAGTCCTTGCAACTTTTACAGTCACTTACATCTAAGTTGTTCATTGACTATTCTCAACTTTTCTTGTGCAGAATTTTGATTTAGACCATGGAGGAGCATTCTTGTATTATTGTCTGGTTGATTCAAAAGGGAATTACAGCTTTAAGGTTTGAATTTCTTTCCCTCCATTTTGCATGTAGAGGTAGTAGTTTGTGCTTCTTTTCTCTATTCATTTTATCTTTGTGTTTGCCTACAAGCTTTGGTCTCAATGGTGCATCACTTTCAACAATTTGGTTCTGGGTGCCACCCTGTCTCTACAGTATCATTATGTATAGCACAAATCTCCTGAAGATTCGAAAATACAACTGTCTTTGCTTAACTATTGTTTGCCATAGTTACTATTGCTTTTTACGATTTTTTTTAATTCGTTTTTTTAAAAAAAAATTCTGGATTATGTTTCACATGCAATGGTCTGGTGCTTCAGTACTTTTTGTCGTTGGTGACTGCTATGATGTTTTCATGTTTTTCAACTACCGTTATGGACATTGCATATTGCTGAACTTGTTTAGAGCATAGTTGTCAAGGCATCGCTTAGGTGACCGCCTTGGTATCGGGGCGCCTTGACAACTAGTGTCACCTTGGTCGCCCAGGTGGGCATTTTGATCGGCTTGGTCGTCTTGTTGGCGTTACCTTGTGTCCACTGTCCAGGCCGTCTCCAGTTCCTTGGTTTGCCTAGACATCGTGACAACTTTGGTTTAGAGTTTCTATTGCCTTCTAGGTGGAGATGCCTTGATTGGTACACATGGATATGTGGAATGATGCTCCTACTCTGAAAGACAAACCTTTTCTTTCCTCTGCTCTCCTAACCCTTGGGCTTATTTACTTTTGGTAGGCTGCAAGGGCTGTTTCATGATTCAAGTACTGCAAAGTGAAGGTGGGATTTGGTTCAAGTCTGGGCACAGGCCACATGGTTTACCCGTGGCTCCTGCGGACCCCTTCTGTCTTGTAGACTGTTTACCAGCAACCCCAAAGCTTTATATGGACTTCATTTTAAAGATTTTTCGTCCTCATTTTTAAGCTTAGAATGCTCATGTGACTCTTGGCGTTGGCCATTGGCTGGTAGCCTCGCTGGTTGCCTTGTGCATTGTGGCATGTATCCAATCATTTGTGCATTTATATGTAATAGGATGCCATCTGAAGTCATATTTTCTAAACAAATTGCTAGGCTGGTGTCTATATTGGCACCTAGCCAACACTTATACAGAGTCTATTGCTTGTCAGAGTAGGTGAATTGCCTAGAACCCTAGGCAACCTCCAGGTTATACCTTGATTCGTTTGTTGACATCTAGCACCATTTAGCCACCAGTCACCAAGCTGGCAAGCTATGCCTCGGAAACACTGTGTGTGATACAAGTGCAAGTGGTGTACCGTACTACTGTGGGATAAGTGGGGTAGTGTTGAGTTGATTAGATTAGTTGTTATTTCCTTTTTTTGGGTTTCCTTTTAGTTATTCATCTCTATTGTAAGACTCTTAGTAGGTTTCCTATTAAGAGTTGATGACTTAATATAATATTAGTAAAGGGCTAGACCACGATAGAGAGCATTCAATTACTGCAGTGTTCTAGCTCACCCTCTCTCTCTCTCTCTCTTTCTTTGTTCTCTTTTCGTCTTTATTGATTCTGGTTTACTATATTTGATTTTGTAACATGTATCCGTCTATCAGAGCGATGAAGAACAAAAAGAAATAAAAAAAATTCCATCAGATATTGTTTCTCCTCTCTTCCACTGCTGCCCTCTGTTTTGTTAAGATGCGTATTCCTTGTTGATAAAATATAGAAAACAAGGATTTTATTAATGACGCATGCTGATCTGTGCTCCCTGCGATGGACTTTGTTTCTGCCCAGGTATTTTTGATAGTTGTTTGTGTCTTCTCTATTCTCTTCTTTTCTCTTGGTTCGTTTCAGACCCTCCTTTGTCAGTGCTACACGTGGGGGGGAGATTGGAGTTATCATCTAATATTTGAAGATTATTATTATTATCAGTTTGTTTCATTTTCTCTAGTCATCAGCAACATATTTTCTTGTGTAGATGGTTACTTGTGGTTTTTCAGCAACAAGATCTTTTACGTGGTTCCTAGCAATCTTATGTTGTTACTTGTGGTTCACAGCTACCTTATGCTGTTATCAGTGGTTTGCAGAAACCTATGCTGCACCTTTATCAGTGGTTCATGGCAACATATGCAACACTTTTGTTTGTGGTTCACAGCCTATGCTATACTTTTATCAGTGCTTTTGTAGCAACTTATGTTACACTTTTACAGTGGTTTACAACGTCCTAATTTGCATTTTTATCCATCTTCTTTGTGAAGATTACTACTCGCCTTCTTTGAGAAGGGTTTTATGATGTTACTGTTGCTGATATGATATTTTGGTTTGCGGCTGATATTCTCTACCGCTTATTTTGCTCGTTGCTGTCTAGATTTATTCGTTACGAAGTTTTTTCTCTACTGTTGCTGCTGCTGATTGGTGTGTTTGAGTTGGTATTGCTACCAGAATGAAGTTCTCTCGGTGCTCACTGGCGTCTACCACTGCTATATATGTTCAAGACTAGTTCTTTTTTTTTATTTTTCCAAGCTGGAGCATTTTGATATATATATATATATATTACCCCTCAGATGATGGGCTGACGATTTTCCAACATTAGGGCTTGGAAACTAGCCCTTGGGCTTATCAAGGGTCTTTCTTGATGTTTGGCCCATGGATCTTCTAGTAGATCTTGCAGAGGAGGAGGAGAACTGTTGGCTAAGAAAGTCTAGCCCATCATCTGGATCTTGGGCAAATTGGCCTTCATGAAGATGAGGGGTAATGGATCCAATACTTGATCGTTCATCATCATCATCACCTTCCTCAGTGTCCAATTCTATAAGTTGGGCTTCAATTTCAGCTTGCTTCGCTTTAAGTTGAAGGGGTTTATTGTCACTGGACTTGTCGGATAGAGTTATTTGGGGTTTGGTTTTGAGTGTGGTTAAGGCTTTGATGAGAGCTTCTTTGGTGCATTTACTGAGGTCACACTTGTCCCACCATTTTACTTTGAATCCTCTGAATAATAGAAACACTAGGAATAGATTTTATAATAGAAAACAAATACCAGGGAAAGAATTGGATAATAAAAGAATAACATGACAAAATTCTTACAAAAAATCATTCCAAAAACCAAAATCCACCCAAAAGCCTGGATGTTACAATTGTGGTAAACCAGGACACATTGCCAAATACTGCAGACTTGCCAAAAAGATAAATTCTCTAATTATGCCTGATGATACCAAAATCCAACTCTTAGCTGATTTAGAAGAAATCAGATCCGACTTAGAAACTGAGTCTGAAGACAACGAAATTAATCAAATAGAATCAAACACTGAAGAACAAATCTCCCCTTGCACTTGTAGTCAAGGAATATTTTGTGATGATTGTGACGAATTCGAAGAATCCAAATCCATTAACATGATACACACAAGTCTAGGAATGAAGAATTTTTTAATTTTGTTGATCAAATCAAAGATAGGAATACCAAAAAATTATATCTTCAACATGGTTATCGGTTTTATTTGACTCATGGTTATCGGTTTTATGCCTTCTATGCGGAGTTAATATATATATATTAACTCCAGCTTGAGGGGGAAGTATTAAAGTGGTGTACCGTGGGATAAGTAGGGTAGTGTTGAGTTGATTAGATTAGTTGTTATTTTCTTTAAATTATTCATCTTTATTAGACTCTTAGTAGGTTTCCTACTAAGAGTTGATGACTCAATATAATATAAGGGGCTAGACTAGTCGACCACGGTAGAGAACATTCAATTCCGATCGTGTTCTAGCTCACCCCCCCTCTCTCTCTCTGTATGTTCTCTTCTTCTTCTTCACAGATTTTGATATTGTAACAACAAGAAATTTACCTTTTGTGTGTTTTACCAGGGGTTAGACTTGACCTCATACACACAATACACAAGCATGCAGATAGGCAAACACATACACCCACAAACATGCACATAGACAGGAATACCGGCGAGACAATTCAGAGTGGTTTCTTGTTATTTTTCTGGCATGACTTCTAGCGTAAATTCCCTTTGTTAACATGTGTTTGACATGGATACACCTGGTTGACACGACCATGAGGAAGGATGGGAAGAAAGAAGAAATTGGGAGGAAATAAAGAGGAAGTGGAAGATGGAAGGATAAAGAGTTAAAGCCTCGTCGGATGGTGGGGTACCCACAACTATTGCCTCTTGTAGAGAAAAAGTGAAGAAACAGCCTTGATACATGTAAATTTTTAAACACTGCAACTTGAGCTTGAGAGCCATTGTTTGCTTGGACCTCTTGTTCATACTTCAAACCAAATCAACAATAAAGATGCTCTAGATGTGACCCTCCAGGCTTCACTTAATAACAATGGGAAATTCTCCCCGGGGATCTATGTAAGTTTTTATTATTTTACTCTTCCACTTATGCTCTATAATTTGAATTATATATATATTGTTGAAGGATGACCCGCGGGTCATATATATATTTTGAAGGATGACCCATTGACCTGTGACCCGGACCCAGATATATTAAAGTGTCCGGGTTCATTTTGCACATGTTGCACATATGATTTGGCTAGGATTTTATTTCCTTTATTGTAATGATCTCTAATTATAAATAAAGTGGTGGCCTTTGTGTTCTTGACAAATCAATCTATTCTCTCCTATTCTCTCTTCTCAACTTGGTATTAGAGCGAATCTTCTTTTTTCTTTTTGTTTTTTTTTTTACAAAAAGGTACTCACCACCACTGCAGCCACTACCGCCGCCACCGAGGCTTCGGCCTCTTGGTTCAACATGGTTGACTGAACATGTGATCATGCATGTCGCACCATGCTAACCATCTCTGACCACTGACCACCATCCACCACCATCAACCACTGCCTGCCGCCACTGCCACCATGGTGTTTTCTGTTGCTGCCATTCCTGCGGCCTATGTCGCCCACATCTAGAGCCCTCTTGTTGCGCTACTCTTGTGAATTAGAATATATAAGCACATCAACGTATACTATAATAAATTGAGAATATGGATTAAAAATTTGATTCATAATATTCTGAAATTCAGAAGGGGCATTTTTTAGTCCAAATGGCATGACATGCCATTCATATTGTTCGAAGGGGACGACAAAAGCAGTCTTCTATTTATTTTCTTCTGTAATTTGAATATGCCAATATCTAGATTTCATATCAAATTTTGAGAAGACAGGGGCTGCATGCAATCTATTAAGAAGATTCCTTTTATTTGGGAGAGGATACCAAATCCATTTTAAGACTTTCTTTAGTGGTTTATAATTGATAACCAATAGCGGCGCTCCTCATTCTATTTCAACATTATTCTCTACATAAAAGGTAGTGCAACTCCAAGGGAATTTGCGAGGTCTTATTAGACTCCTTTTTAATAAGTTAGTGATTTCGTTTTGGCAAATTTCACGTTGGCTAGTCAGCATATAACCGCGTGAGCCTTACATGTTGGTATAGGACATATCATTATGGGAGAATATTCAAAATCAAGTATCTAGTAGAAAGACTGGTTTAACTAGGCGAGATGGGGTGCTAACGCCTTCCCATTCTCGTAACTTGACCACTTACCTGGACTCTCTACCATATGGAATCAGGTAGCCCTTGCCATTCACTCTGGATAGGGCTAATACTCATTGAGTCCTAGGCCCAAATCCTAGGTGGCGACTCCTTTTATTTTTGGGCGGCGACTCCTTTTATTTTAATATATATGTGGCATGATTCCAAATCCCCATTTTAATAATGAATCTCAACAATAAATCAACCCCTTGTCTCAAAGGGACCCCGAAACCGATTCAGACCGCGGTACCCACAATACGACTATTGTACGACTGACTATGATGTATCATGTATGGGGCAGAATGTTGGGCAGTTAAGAAGTGTCTTATTGGAAAGCTATGTGTAGCTGAGATCAGGATGTTAAGATGGATATGCAGAAAAACTAGGAAGGATAAAGTAAGGAATGAACGTATTAGAGCTGACTTGGGAGTTGCCCCGATCAGTGACAAGCTTTGAGAGAGTCAGTTGAGGTGGTATGGTCATGTTCAACAAAGGCTTAGGGACGCCGCAGTAAGGAGGAGTGATATGATTTCGATTGAAGGAGCTAAATGAGCTAGGGGTAGGCCTCAAATGACCATAGGAGAAGCTGTGAGGAAGGACATGCATAGTCTAGGTCTTGTGCCAAGTATGACCTCGAATAGAGCTTATTGGAGGGCAAGGATCCATGTAGCAGACCCTGTTTAGTTGAGATTCTCCTAACTTGTTGGCTGTGCCTCTATCCTCTTACTTTCATTTTCCTTCTTGCATTTGTCATTTTCCACTTCTCATTTCATTTCCCATCATTCTTTTTACCTCTGTTTTGTTTTGTTTGGATTCATGTAGCCGACCTAATGTAAGGTTAAATCATGAATGATCTAACCCCTGGCAGGATCTTGATCTCAATCAATAAACTTCAGATTAAGGGAACAAATCAACAATTAAAACAGAAGATAGAAGAGAAGATGGAGGGATAGAAGGGTAATGGGGATAGAGGGCTTTCTCAGCGGTGGGCCTCTCACCCTCAACTTTCTCAGTTGATCTCTCAGCCTTTCTCAGGACAATGGTTTGCAAAAGCATGCTTCATTTGTTTCATTCATTCTATTCTCCCAAAAAATTACAATAAGGCCTCTATATATAGTGAGGGCCTAGCCAAGAAAATAGTAGTAGATACTTGCTGAGAAGCTGCTGATGAGAAGCTGTTGCTTACAAGCTGCTTACAAGCTGTTGCTGAGAAGCTGCTGATGAGAAGTCGCTTAGAAGCTGGTAGAAGCTGCTAAGGGAATGGCTTGATGAAGACAAATTGGCTGGTCCAATTCTGTCCCGAAGTTAGGGACTGGTTAGGCTCGAGCTGACTGGTCTTGGCTGGACTGGTTCGATTGTTTGTCAGCCCATGCATGGGGCTAGGATCTACATCACAACCCCATTAAGTTGGGACAAGGCTGAGTTTTTTTGTTGTTGTTGGTGTAGTGTATGGTTTGTGTTTTTCGTTTTACCTGTTGAATGTTGGAGAGATCAATTTTTCTGTTCAACTCTCTTTTTATGAATGAAGCCATTTCTTTGGTCAAATGGTAAACCCTTTGTGATTGTTCAGGGCCCATATTATGATAAACGGAGAACTCATCTTCAGAAGGTCTTAGGTGATGATAATGTACTGCTGGTCAAGTTTTCTGAAGAGGAAGCAAACAGAAATGTTTCAACTATCAGTTCTTGCACGTCTATTTACAAAAAAATTGCAGAAGAAGGAATTTTTGTTGGTCTGCGCCACTACCGTTTCTTTGGTGGGTATTTTTTTTAAATTGCTTTTATTGTCAAGTCAGGTTTGAATGGTTAGTTCCAGCTTATCCTTTTGTTCTTTTCATGAGTGTCAACAAATAATTTCAAAACAACCATCAATGCAAGCCAGGGTTTATTATTCTACATTCAGCTTATGCATATTCAAGCTTTTGTCTACATTTAAAAGTTTTCTTTATCTATATAGCTGTGGCAGTTTGTGTACTTTTTTTTTTGACATTACCTGTGTTTGAAGATAATGATTAAACATTTTGTCCTCTATATACCTGTTCTGAATTTACCTGGTCTCTAGGTCAATAAGAATTTGCACGGTTACTTCTTGAATTATTTGAAGGGATTGTTGTTCATTGTAGATTTTTCTTGCATCTCTTAAAACGTCTGCAAAGGTCTGAAGCAATTTTATTAAAATGCCTGTGTAAGTGATGGGGGCCAAGGTGCCTGAAACCAAACTTTGGCCTAGAACTCCCAGCTCCCCTTCCTTCTACAAAGCTGTGAAGCAATTCTATTTATGCCTGGGTAAGCGCAAGTGAGGGGCATAGGTGCCTGAAACAAAACTTTGGCCTAGAGCTCCCACTTGTCCACTTCCCAGGTCCTTTCCTTAGACCATTTACTTTTTCCCTCTGCAAAGATTGGTCTTTTTTTCATTAGGTTTGTCCAAAATTGTATCTCTACTGCCCAAATCAAATTATGGATTCTTGGAATGTTCATGGCATAACCCTAGTCACTTATTACCACCTCTCAAAATTTGAAAAATAAAGGAAAGAGGATTCTCAACTCTCTTAATGGAAATATTGTCTTTAATGCCATAACAGTTCTTTATAATTGTTTTTTCCAAAGAGGATGGTCATTGTGGGACGTTGGGACTATAAATTTTAATCTGGTGCTCCAGGCCACTTCTTTCCTCTTTTGCCTATTTAGGTCTCCGCTCAACTGGTAAAGCACTTATTTTATTTGAATATATCTTCTCGTAACATATGACATGTTAACTTATAAATAATGCTGATTGTGGGAAGAAATTTATCTATTACAAGAGCTTATTACATTATAAGTAATTGTCAAGAACCAGCAACAAATTTGGTTCAGGAAGAAGTCTGTTTCAAAATCAGTGGAGGTTGGGAGGAATTTGTAAGTTATGGGTTTATGGAGTGAGGAACGAATTTGATCTCGATGATTGGGGGATGGGTGGCTACAATATTATAATAAGTTGATGTGGGGGATGTGAGAAAATAATTTTCATGCCGTCTTTTCTTTTGTTGTATTTAATATTGTTCCTTGGGTGGGTGGGAAGGGGTTGGTCATTTTGTGCTATGTAAAGTTCTATCTGTTTAAGGGTGGTTTTTTTTTTTTTGGGTGGGGGGGGGGGTTGTTCCTTTGTTTCTGCAATTGGAAACTGTATTTGGTTTCTCATTTCTTCTTTGTTTCTTGTTGCCCCTGTGTTGGGTGGTCCATTTTCTTCCTTAGTAGATGCAATACGTGACTGTATTTGGTTTTTCAATTCTTTTTTGCCCCTGTTTTGTGGTATGTAAAGTTCTATATGTTTAAGGGTGGTTTGGGGGGGGGGGTTGTTCCTTTGTTTCTGCAGTTCGAAACTGTATTTGGTTTTTCAATTCTTCTTTGTGTCTCTTTTGCCCTGTTTTGTGGTGTTCCATTTTTTTCTTCTATCTTATCCTCTTATCTGCTATGGGAAAAATTTATTTTCACAAATGGTTGATGAAAGCAAAGACCGAAAGATGCCATGTGGCAGATAATGGTAGAAATGAGTAGGTCCATGTTATAGACTATCCTGCTCCCATCTCATTCGTCAAGTTTTGGCCTAGTAAAAGTATGTTCTAGAGGTTAAAGCAATCAAATTATGAAAATGCAACTAACCTGTAGTAATTTGTGACGATATTAAATTTATATAATCAGTACTAACAGCAGTAAGAAGGAGAGAAGAGAAGACGAGAGGGAAGAAGAGAGAAAGAAGATAAGAGGAAGACTGAACCAGTGATAGATTTAGTGTGTGTTCTATCACTTGCTTTTATTCTTTCTTTATTTATAATATTGAATTACAGCAAGAAATAGAAGTACAGTCTAATAAGGAAACCTAGTCTAACAAGGAAACAAGAAAAAGACCAAAAAGCAAAATTAACTAAACACTCTAGTCGTGATAGGGACAACCCCCCTATCGTGACTAGACTCCTAACTCCTCTACCGCCAACAAGAATGGGTCCAATAGGGGTCCATGACTCCTATAGGATCACTATTTAATACTCCCCCTTAAGCTAGAGCATACAAATCTCCCATGCCCAGCTTGGAACAACAGTTCCAGTAAGCAAGGCCAAAAAGGGACTTGGTAAACATATCAGCTAACTGGTCCACAGATGAAGCGAATGGAGTAACAATCAGCTTCTTCATAATTGTATCCTTCACAAAGTGTCAGTCAATCTCAATATGTTTGGTCCTTTCATGAAACACCGGGTTATTGGCGATATAGATAGCGGCTTGACTATCACAAAACATCTTCATAGGTTGAGTAATAGGAAAACCCAACTCTAGAAGTAGAGACTTCGACCACATTAACTCAGCTGCAGTATGAGCCATAGCTTTATACTCAGTCTCAGCATTGGATTTAGCCAAGATTACCACCAATTAATGTACAATAACTTGTGGTAGACCTCGTGTCATACTAAAAGATCAACATTCTGATGTTGACGATAAATGAGCTCCTTTCTAGGAACCCCCCCCTTTAGGTATCTTAGGATATGACAAGCCGCCGGCCAGACGCCCAGTGAAATTATTTTTGGCGATTGCATAAATTGATTATTAACACCCACAACAAAGGAATTGTCCGGTCTAGTAACAATTAGATAAATAACCTTCCTAACTAACCTCTTGTACCGCTATGTATTACAAAATATTCACCATCATTTGTTCCAAACTTTTGATGTGGATCCACAAGTGTATCAACTGCTAGAGTTTTTATGTAATAAGGGTACTTTGGGCATGGGTTATTATCTGGTTAGTTTCCTTGTATTGTGCCTTTATGTTCTTTTATGTTTTTTTACCTTTTACCTCCCTAGGGAGATGGATGTAATTTCTCTAATCTTAAGTTAGTAAATCAATATAGGGGAGGGAGATCACTTCTCCACCTCCACAGTTTGCACTCATTCTTTCTCTCCTCTCTCTCTCTCACCGACTTCTCTCTTCCTCTTTCTTTCTTCTTGTCTTCTCTCTTACCTTTGATCTTTGTTTCCAACTTCAATTGGTTTAGGAGCAAGCATACCACTTTCACACAAAAGATTGAACACATTTCCGTTGTGATAGACTAATCCCTTTCTTGCTCTGTAGTTCAGAGCCAAAGTTGGAGAATAATAATGTCTTGAAATTATTCCAATCCCACGGTTCTCGACACTCCCCCTCAAGTTGATGCAAATATATCAAATATGCCCAACCTGGAGACTAGTGGGTGGAACACCTTACAATGTAAGCCCTTAGTGAAGACATCAGCTAATTTCTGTCAGTCTCTACATGTTTTGTCATGTCATACTAGACATGGTCATGAGCAATATTGATGGCAGCCTTGTTGTCACAGCAGAGTTGCATAGGATCTTCAGCGACAATTCCCAAATCACTCAATAATCCCATGAGCCACGAGTTCACAAATCCCTTGTGCCATAGCACGAAATTCAGCTTCTGCACTGGAGTGGGAGACGACTGATTGTTTTTTGCTACGCCATGTGACAATATTTTCTCCAAGAAAAGAACAATAACCAGAATTGGATCGTCTATCATCAATGGATCCGGCCTAATCGGCATTTGTTAATATTTCCAGTTTTAAGTTCCATTGTTAAAGAGAATTCCCTTTCTAGGGGCAGATTTTAAATATCTCAATATACCCTGCAGTGCATCAAGATATGTCTTGGGATCATGGAGAAATCTATTGACGATGCCAACAACATAGGCAATATTGGGTCTGGTATGAGACTAGTAGATCAGCTGTCCAACAAGTCTTTGGTACTGCTCTCCATACTTCTAAAACTCGTCTCGACTCGGCGAGATCTCGGCTCTCGTCTCGGTTTTCTAAGAAACCGAGACGAGATGGCATACGGTACATAAAAGTGCAATATCTCGCCAAGATCTCGGATCTCAAGTCGAGATCTCGGGTTGACCCATGGTAATGACCCTTTTACTGTGTATTTACTTACCTAACTCGACATAACTTGACATATCTCGGCGAGATCTCGAGTTGACCCATGGAAATTGCCCATCTACTATGTATTTACTTACCTAACTCGACAAAACTCTTATTTGCTTGCTGTGGAGCACTATATGCAACATTACCGCAACACTATGTCATGAGAAGACTATGTGACACTAGCGGAGACTGAATACTTGATTCAAAGTCATTTTATGTGATGATAGTTGTAACACTGTTAAACAGTTTGATGTATCACTTTAACATTTCTAATTCTTATTTAAGTTGTTTAGCTATTAATTGAATGTTTTGCTTGCTTTCTATTACTAAATTATGTGTAGAGTAGGGTATTTTAGTACGTCATCGCCTACCAATCTATGGTCCGAATTGAAACTCAGATTTGGACTTTGTTTTTGCAAAATTTGATAGTGTCATTGTGTTTAAATGGCCTAAATAGACTGAATACCAAGTTTCAGACCCAAACTAGGTCTAAAACCCACCGAGTTGAGGCTTTGAGTCGAAGAAGAAAAAATGCACCAACTTAGCGAGATCTAGACTCGACTCGGTTTTTCCAGGGGCCGAGTTGGTACTGAGACCCGAGTTTTAGTACCTTGTTGCTCTCTGTCAATCGGGTCACCCATATTACTACATTGTTGATTAACCTCAATAGGAGAATCTGCAGGCTTACACCCTAACATGCCAGTTTATGAAAGGAGGTCTAAGACATATTTCCGTTGGGAGATGAAAATGCCCTTGTCTGACTGTGCAACTTCAATCCCGAGAAAGTACCGAAGAGATCCCAAATTTTAAGTTTCAAACTCCTTCACAAGTAGGGATTTTAGATGGGAAATTTCAGCATCACTATTCCCTGTGATTGCGATACCATCGACATACAAGATGAGGGCTGTGATCTGGTTTCTACTTCTTTTCATAAACAAGGTGTGATCAGCCTGACTTTGTCTATATCCAAACTTCTGCATAGCTTTCAGGGAACGGCCAAACCAGGCCTTGGGAGATTGCTTGAGACAATATAGAGATTTCTTCATCTTGCAAACACGGCCAAAAGCAGAGGGAAAAGAAAATCCAGAAGGTGGGTCCATATAAACTTCTTCAAGATCCCCATTCAGGAATTCATTTTTGACATCCAATTGTTGGAGATTTCAACCCAAATTTGCAGCCCAAAACAGTAATGCCCTCACCGAATTCATCTTTGCTACAGGGGCAAAGGTTTCTTGGTAGTCGATCCCATAGGTTTGGGTGAAGCCCTTTGCAACCAGACGTGCCTTGTATCTCTCAACAGTACCATATGCCCTTTGCTTGACTGTGAACACCCGTTTACATCCAACCAATTTCTTTCCCTCAAGACGAGGCACCAGATCCTAGGTACCATTTTTGTCCAATGCCTGCATTTCCTCTACCATGGCAGTCTTCCACTTCGGATCTTTAATGGTTTCTTTCCAATCTTGTGGGATAGACACAGAAGACAAAGAAGAAACAAAGGACTATGGGAGGGTGATAAAGATTCATACGAGACAAAATGGGAAATGGGATGTTGTGTGTAGGAACGCACAATCTGGTGGAGGCGCCACAATGGGCAATGGTGAGTTTTTCATGGTACTTTGTTTCTTGGATCTACTCCGAGTATAGGTTCTCATTTTCAAAGGAGTAGGAACAGTCTCATCCGTATTGCTGTTACTATCAATTGTAGACTCCCCCGACCAGAAATTTCCCAAACTGGCTCCAGAAAATTATTGTCAACAACAATAGGGGAAGCGGGTCCTGTCACCAACTCTTCCTCAAGACTCTCCCCTGAAGCGATGTCGTGAAATATGGTTAAGATCCATGGTGACGGGCTGATGGTGAGGAGGGTGATAACATTTGTAACCCTTTTGAGAGGCTGAATAACCAAGGAAAGTGTGTTGAAGAGCATGAAGATCCAACTTGGATCAAGAAGGAGAGGAATTATGTGCAAAGAAAACATACCCAAATATTTTGAGGGGTGGGGAAAGGGAAGAGGCAATGGTAGGGTGTAGAAGGAAGGAGAGGGGTGTCTTAAAGTTAAAAACACCAGAGGGAACCCTATTTATAAGATAGGCAGCAGTAAGAACAGCATTTCCCCAATAGGTTTTGGGAACACTAGTGGGGAACATTAAAGCACGGATCACATCCAGGAGATGATGATTCTTCCTTTCAGGGATGCCATTTTGTTCTAGTGTCCTAACATAGAAAGTCTGGGAGAGTATGCCATGGGAGGAGAGATATTCTTGATAAACATGATCGACATATTCCGTACCATTATCATTGCAAAACACTCTAATTGTGGTATTAAATTGTGTACGAAGCGTGATATGAAAAGATTGAAAACGAGAAAAAGCATCAGTTTTGTGATGGAGAAGATAAACCCATGTGAGGCATGTGCAATTATCAATAAAAGTAATGAACCAACGAAAACCATTGCGATCAACAGTCCTATAGGGACCCCATATATCAGAATGAATAATTGAAAAGCAACATCACTTTTACTATCACTAATAGGGTACGAGTTTCTCGTGTCTTTAGCAAATTCACACACATCACAATTTAATTGTTCTAAACCACAAATTCTAACTGACTCAGGAAACATAGAATGTAAAATATGACATGAAGGGTGTCCTAAACGTCGATGCCAGTGACGAAGCTTTGTCAAAGCACTATCAGAATGGAGGGTTTGAGCAGAAGATGGTACTGGGACAGCTGGTGGAGAATCCAAATAATACAGACCACCATGGACCCGACCATACCCAATTGTTGGTTTCGTCACCAGAACTTGAAACAAGCAATGGGTAGAACAGAAGTGAATAGAACAATTTAATTCATTGGTTAAACGAAAAATAGATAAAAGATGGCATACAATTTCGGGGCATGCAAAACTGAGGAAAGAAAAAGTTGGGAACTACAAGAAACGGAACCTTTACTCGAGATGGATGACATAGACCCATTGGCAACACGTACCTTATCCTAGTCAGAGCAAGGAGAATAGATACGGAAAATTGTTGAGTCACTAGTCATATGGTTAGTAGCGCCAGAGTTAATTAACCAGAAAAGGCTCGTAGAAGAAACATGAAAATTAGTTGATTGGGCAAGGTTTGAAACAGGGGAAGGAGAAGGACTAGTAGTCAGTCGTGTCACCATTTTTTGGATAGCGGCCATTTGATCCGCAGAAAAAGGTGTCGTGGCAGGAGTAGGACTGATGTCGGATTCTTCAGAGAGATAAGCCTGGGATCGAGTATTGTTTGGTTTAGGGTTGCGTCCACCCTTGGGGTGCCCATGGAGCTTCCAACAAGTTTCCCGTGTATGACGGGGCTGACCACAATAATCACATTTCACCAGGTCACATGCAGGAGCCTTCGAGGAATCCATGGGAAGAGATGTTGGTGGCATGGTGAGCAGAGTAGACTTGACCGGAACAGTGGAGGCATCATAACAGTTCAACGATGTTCCTCAGACTTAGGTTGTAAGCCTGAAGGAGAGTAGGGAATGTCTCACACCCTAATATTTGCACTCAAACTTGGTCATACTCTGGGTTAAGACCAGTCAGAAAATCATACATATGTTCCATCTCCCTCTCCTTCTAGAAAGTACCAGCATCCTCAGGGTGGATAATGGGAACGAGATGATAGAAGTCCAATTGCTGCCAAAGTGTAGTTAGAGCATTGTAATATGCAGTGAGAGATAGCTCCTTTTGAGAAGTATTGCGGACTTGTCGATGAATCTTATAAATTTGAGTATAATTTCCTGCCAGCGAAAAGGTCTGGCGGACTGCATCTCATAGGTCCTTGGTAGAGTTAAAGAGGACGAAGTTGGGACTAACAGAAGGGTCCATGGAATTAATCAGGAAGGACATTACCAAAGATTCATTAGAGGACCATGTAGTAGCTGTAGCAGGATCTGTAGGCTTGGGAGTATCTTTTGTAATAAGCCCAGCATAGTTATGTCCTCGAAGAGTGAGAATACAGGCACGAGACCATGTGAGATAATTCTGGCCATTCAGCTTGATGGGGCCTGGTTGGAGAGTGTTAGAATGCCTAGTGGAGGTGCTAGAATGTCGAAAAGGTAGCGTTGGAATAGTACCTGTGGAGGTAACACTGGTGTTCTCTTCAATCATGGTATCGACAAGGTAGGAAGACTACCCTTCAATCGAAAAAGGAGCAGCGAGGAGGGAACGAGTTGCGGCTAGAGGAGCACGACAATTGGTGAGTCGCGGTAATGACGACACTAAGTAGAGAGAGGGCCGGCGGAGGCAAGCATGACGACGGACAGGTTGCAATGGCAGCGCTGGTGTCTGGAGGAGCCGGTGGTGGAGGCACAATGACCTTAGGGTTGCAGTGGGGACGATGCCGGGCTAAGAAAGCCAGCGGATGAAGAGCAGGGTTACCTAGTGTCTCGGGGGCAGCACTGATAGAGAGGGCCCGACGGAGGAAAGGGCGCGACAACCTGGGTCGTGGCAGCAACAGAGAGAGAGAGGGCCAGTGGAGACATGGCGCGACGACCTGTGGGTCGCGGCGGCAGCACTGGTGGTGGAGGCACGACGAGTTGTGGGTCGCGGTGGACAACGACGTGTCGATAGGTTGTCGCGACTTCACAGGTAAAGAGGGTTGGCAAAGTGGAGCGACACGGCGACGTTGGTCGCGGCATGACGACGTAGGTCGCGTCAGACAGAGGTGTGGTGGTGAGAGGGTACAGTAGTTGGCGACAAAGTTCAAGAACTCGCCGAGATCCCGGCGATTACCTAGGTTTTTTTAAAAACCCGAGACAAGATTGAAGGTGAAATGGAAAGTTACAATGCCTCGGCCATGATCTCGAGATCTTGCTGAGATCTCAGTGGTCTCGGTCATCTCGGTGGGAAGCCTTGGTATACAGACACCTATTTATGTAAACCTTGGTATATAGACACTTATGCTAGAATGCAGAACAGACACAATGCAAGAAACCAGGACATACACTTATTTATTTCTAATACCATTTAAAATAAAGCTTTCCAACAAATCCAAGATTTCTTAAATCTGATTTATATTGAAGGAGTTATGTATCGATCAAACTTAATTTGGTGTGTGTGAATGTTGTCAAAATCGCTCTGAATGAAAAAATATTTTTTTTGGGCATAAAAACAAATGAATAGTTTACCGCACTTTTAGTTTTTAGCAATGTTTTACATATTAAGATTTATGGAATCTTTAGATTTGAGAAATAATAAACTAGGTAAGTGTCTCTCTTGGTTTCCCACTAATTGAAACTCCTATTTGGACTTGGATTTTTCAAAATTTGATAGTGTCATTGTGCTTAAATGGGCCAAAATAGACTGTATACCAACATTCATGACTAAATTAGGTCCAAAACCTACCAAAACCAACCGTCGAGTTCAAAAAAAAAGAAAAAAAAGAAAATTTGCCCCAACTCGCCGAGATCTCGGCCTAACTCAATTTTTTGCCAAGGCAAAACCTATACCGTAATCGAGTACTTAAACCATGGTGAGCAGACAAGGCGGTGGAATGCATAGTGATCAAGGTGTGGTATAATGTAGAATTCTAGAATGCATGGTGCGGTGATCGTCCACCATGCTAGACGAGGAGGCTACAACCTCCATTGAAAGGCGGAGGCGGTGGTGGAGAACAATATGAAAACCGAGGAGGATTTCCTACGGTTTGGGCGCTGAATTGCTGATACCAAGTTCAGAGCCAGAGATAGGAGAATAATATGACTTGTCATTAATGACAGAGGTCCACTTTATTTATAATGAGAATTATAACCTAAGGGCAAACTAGTCAAATATGGAAAAATAATAAAACAAATAAAATCCTAAAGTAAAGAGAAATTATTCCAATCCCAAGGTTCTCAACATACTTCAATACAAAGGAGGTGGCTAAGGAAACCCATACAGAGACCGAGTGAGCATAATAAATTGTGAGAAACCATAGTTAGAAACAATCGAGCTGAAATTAACTCTTCAAAACGTATTGTCAACACTAATTTTGATTCTACTTTTTTTTTTTGCTCCCCAGAAAGTCACGATGTAGCATTCTTCTGTCCTCACCTGTTTCTCCTTTGGCGGCCTCGGCTGCCGGCAACTCCCCTGCCTTCGGTAATCCCTCTGCACCATCCTCTCCTCTTCCGCCGGCTGTCCCTTGCCTCCTACATCTTCACCCTCTGCTCTCCATCCTCTTCCGCAATGGAGTTCTATTTTCCATCCAGCTACTAAAGAAGGGTTCTCCCTTCGTTTCATCGCCCCCTCTCTTGAGGGCGACTGTAGAGTTGTCCATTGCCTCCCTGGTCTGCTTGATGATGAAGCAAATCTTTGGAGAAATTGTTTGGTTGGCCATTTCCTTGGCTCCGACCTCCTTTCACATTGTGAAGTCCTCTCTGACCAAACAATGTAGACCTCTTGGAAACCTTGAAACTTTCCTTCTGGATAATGGCCTCTTTGTCTTCAAATTCTCCGACTAATCCGACAAAACCGGTGCCCTTGAAGGTGGTCTTTGGCAAGTTGGGAAGAGACCTCTTTTCCTTCACCAATGGCTGCATCATCTCTAACTGAATCAGGTAGATTTCTCTACCATCCCTCTGTGGATTTCCCTTCTTGAGTTGCTGCTCCATTTCCGGTATTTGGAAGGTCTTAGTTTGGTGGGTTCAGTTGTGGGTACTCCTCTCTTCTCTGATGTTCGAACTATGATGAAGGATCGATTGGCTTTTGCTCGTATCTGTGTCGAGGTTTCTGCAGAATCTTCCCTTCCTTCTCTCGTCAAAATTAAGGAACGAGATGACTTCTCTTTTGAGCAAGAAGTCCATTATGACTGGAAGCCTCTCAACTGCCTCCACTGCAAAACCTTTGGCTATCCTTCTACCGTTTGTGCACAAAAGACAGACTTGAACTCTTGTGAAGCTCCTTTTGAAGTTGTCGTTTTTCAGCAGAATCTAAGCCATGATGTTAATGCAGTCGCAACCCCTAAGGATACTTTGCTGGTTGTCGCCTCCTCTCGAATGTCCCTTGAAGCTACTGCTGTGTGTGAAGATACCCCCACCAGGATGCGTCGTAGAGCCCCTATGGTGAATGGGACTGGCTCATCTCGTCTTGCGGCTTCCTCTGATCATCGTGATCCTAGCCGTGGCTGGAGAAGAAGCCGCCATCGTCCCCGCTGCAAGAGCCCTTGTCCTCTGGTTCTCCACGTTGTCTTCATCCCACTGGACCGTTGGTCCCCCTGCAAGCTACCACTGGTCCGAACAGATTTGCGATTCTGCAGTCTGAATCCCTCTATGACGTTGAAACTTTCCCTTCCTCCAAGGAGCTGACTTCGACCCCTGCTCAGCCTAAACACCTGTCCCCTTTGATCCCCTGTCTGCTGTCCCTGCGTTGGCGTCCCCTAGCTCTCTCCCCTCTAACGTTGGAATCTCTTCCTTCCTCAAATCACAGGCCAAAGGGTTTTTGTCCTCTCGGTCCTCTCTCTCCCCGATTTTACCTACCCATGTGGTGGTCCCCCTTCAACTTCCTCTACTTTGTCGTCTCCCTCTCTGACCCGGTCCACCATCATTCCTCTTTGGCTGGCCCATCTGTTTCTAATGGGAAAGTTCCCTCTTACTCTGAAGCCCATTGCTCTAACCCCTCCCGAATCTCCCATCTTATTTTGGGCCTGAACCCCCGTTCGCATCACCCAACTGCCCCCACGTCTCTCAAAGTTTTTCGTCGTTGCAAACCCAGCTCCCCTCCTTTCCCTAAGAAGCATCCCTACCTTACCTACTCCTCGCCCGTCCCGGAGATCAACTCACCTATCAATTTGGATATCAGAAATCGCGTCCTCTGCCACGAGAATATAGACCCGGGAATTTTTTCTTTTCTTTCTAGTGTGATGTTTTGTTAGAGCTTTTGTCCCTTGTGTCTTGTCCTTGGCTTTTGGTAGGGCTTTGTGCTGGCTTTTGCTTGTCTCCTCTCCCCCCCTTTCTTCCTTTGGTAATTGAATTATTTATTCATACAAAAAAAAAAAAAAATCGAGCTGAATTTGTCCAACTAGGCTCTAAGTGACTATTTCAAACCATAAATTGTCTTGTGCAGCTTACATATTGTGTGATTTCTCCACCTGAACAACATACCCGGGAGGTTGCTCTATATATACCTCATGCAAATCACCATATAAAAAGGTATTCTTGATATCCGACTGATAGAGAGGCCAGTCAAGATTGACTGGTAATAGGGCCTGTAAATAAAGAGAAATATGCAAAGAAAGAGAGAGAGAAGGAGGAGAAGAGAGAGATTGAGAGAGCAAGAGGCTGGCTGCTCTCACGTAATGAGAGGGCTGGAGAAGAGATATATTAGATGTAGGGTAAAGTACAAGGGCAGAAAAGGAAAAAACAAAAGAAAAGAGGGGAGCCCATCTCAGGATTAGCGTTATTCCCTGATGCTAATCCCGAGAGAGATATTCTCCCACTCTAACACTCCCCCTCAAGCTGGAGCATATATCTCAATCATGCCCAGCTTGTTACAAGTATAGTCAACCCTCCGACTTCCTAGTGACTTAGTAAAGATATCTGCGAGCTGTTCTCTAGTCTTGATATGTTTGGTAGAAATTAATCCCTGCTGAAGTTTTTCCCGAACAAAGTGACAGTCCACTTCAATGTGTTTAGTCCTCATGAAATACCGGATTTGAGGCAATATGTATCGCTGCCTGGTTATCACACCACAACTGCATTGGAGAGGAATCCTCAAATCCAAGTTCAGTTAACAATATCTTCAACCAGATCAGTTCACAAGTTGCATGTGCCATGGCTCGATACTCGAACTATGCACTTGATCTAGCCACTACACTCTGTTTCTTACTTTTCCATGAGACAAGGTTACCTCCCACAAGTATACAATAACCTGTAGTTGATCTCCTATCAATAGGTGATCCAACCCAATTTGCATCTGAAAAACCTTCAACTCGTCTATGTCCATGATCAACATACACTAATCCACGTCTTGGAGCCTTCTTGAGATACCTCAGAATTCGGATAACAACATCCCAATGAGGAGTCCGAGGAAATGACAACAGCTGACTAACAACACTCACCGGCAAAGCAATGTCGGGTCGAGTGAAGGTCAGATAATTCAGCTTTCCAACCAATCTTCTATGTTCCTTTGGATCATCAAGAACATCTCTCTCTTCAACGACAAGTTTGATGTTGGGATCCATTGGGTTGTCGAGGGGTTGACACCCTAGCATCCCAGTCTCCCTAAGTAAATCAAGAGTGTATTTTCGCTGTGAGAGGGATATTCCCTTCCTTGACTGAGCCACTTTAACACCTAGGAAATAATTTAATTTCCTCAAATCCTTAGTTTGAAATCTTTGTTGTAGATGAGCTTTCAAACTCTTAATACCTTCAGAATCATCTCCAGTAATCATAATGTCATCCACATACACAATAAGGAAAATCCTGCCTGTACTGGTTTGACGATAAAATAGAGAGTAATCACTGTTACATCGTGGCAACCCAAACTCAAGTACCACCTCTGTAAAGCGACCAAACCAGGCCCTAGGAGATTGTTTTAGACTATACATCTTGTCCAGCTTACAAACCAAATCAGACTCACCTGAGCAACTTTTCCAGGAGATTGCTCCTTATAGACCTCTTCCTGTAGGTTACCATGGAGGAAGGCATTCTTGGCATCCAGTTGATGCATTGGCCACTGATGAGATGCAACAATGGAGATCAAAACAGGGACAATGGAGAGTTTAGCTATTGGAGAGAATGTATCCAAATAGTCCACTCTATACACCTGTGCATAGCCTTTGGCACCAATTTGGCTTTCAGGCGAGCAAGAGTGCCATCAGCTTTAACTTTGACAACATATACCCACCGACAACCAATAGCAGATTTCCCAACTGGCAATGGAACAAGATCCCATGTCCAGTTATGTTCCAAAGCCAGCAATTCTTCCTCCATAGCTGTCCTCCAGCTAGAACGAGATAAAGCCACTGTAATGGTCTTAGGGATAGGATGAGATGCAACAGTAGAAAGACATGTCCGAAAAATAGAAGATAAACCAGAATAAAAAACATGGGATGAAAGAGGATGTTGAACACGACGACTTGTACCTTTGCGAAGAGCAATGGGAAGATCCAAGTCAAGAGGGTGGAAGACTAGGGCTGGTGCAGGATCCGTAGACGACAAAGACGTGGCAGCAGGAGGAGGATCAGTAGGGGCAGCTTTTGCTCTCCGGCGACGGCTGTAAACATTTTTAAGAGCAGGAGGGGTACGCACATGAGACTGAACAATATATGTAGGAATATCATCATCCAAACCAGATTCCACAACAGACTCATCCGTATAGGATTGAGACTCACAGAAAGATACATCAGTAGTGATGAAACATTACGAAGAACTGAAGAGTAGCATCGATACCCCTTCTGAACACGGGAATATCCAACTAAAATGCATTTAATAGCTTTAGGGTCCAACTTGGATAACCCGGGATGATGGTCCTGAATGAAGCAGACACACACAAACACACGGGGTGGTAAATGAAAAAGAGGATCGGAAGGAAAAAGTATAGTAGGAGGAATGCTACCACCTAAAAGAGAAGAGGGCATGCGGTCAAAAAGACATCAGCTCAAAAGGATTTGGCCACCTTCATTTCAAAGATAAGGTACCGGGTGACTTCCATCAAGTGACGATTCTTTCGTTCTGCCACACCATTCTGTTGGGGTGTGTCAGGACAAGAAGATTGATGAACAATACCATGAGTAGTCATAAGGTCAGTAAATGGGACATAAAAATATTCTCGAGCATTATCAGTATGTAAAATTTTGATGTAACAACCAAACTGATTTTTAATTTCAGCAACAATGGCAGAGAATATAGAAAATAATTCAGACCGACATTTCATTAAATAAAGCCAAGTAACACGAGAGTACTTATCAACAAATGTAACAAAATACTTACAGCCAAGTTTGGACGTCACAGGACAAGGGCTCCACATGTCGGAATGAACTAAAGAAAAAGGTTGTGTGGCCCTTTTATGGACTCTAGGTGGGTAACTCACATGGTGGAGCTTCCCAAACTAACACGATTCACAATTTAAAACTGACGGAGAACGAAAACTAGGATAAAGCTTCTGCAAACTCTGTAACGAAGGATGACCCAACCGACAATGAATTTGGTGAGGGGATAATGTACTCGAACATGCAACAAAAGGTGAGCCCTCAAGAAGATATAACCCCCTCGATACTCTGCCTTTACCAATTGTCTTCTTCGTCTGGAGATCCTGAAAAACACAAGCGTCAGGGAAAAAGGTTATTGAACAATTGTATGCCTTTGTGAGTTGACTAACTGACAAAGGATTAAATGGGAATTTAGATAGATATAATATTGAAGACAAAGACAAGGTGGATGTGGGCTGAATAGTACGAGTGCCTACTGTTGCAAGCAACCGTCAGCTAGGGTAACACTAGAAGAAGAGGTCTGTAAGGAGGAAAAGATACCTGAAATTCCAGACATGGGATTTGAGGCTCCTGAATCAATAATCCAGGGCCTAGAATTGGAGAGACACGCAATAGCATTACCTGTCTGAACAAAAGTAGCAGTGGAAGAAGACTCCTGAGATGCCTTGGCTTGATTATACCGAGCATACTCCTCCTCTATCATAGTCAAAGTCACACGACGCTTCTCCATAGGCAAGAATGGGGCTGCTAGTTCAGTATTAGCAGTGTTGGCCACCTTTGGTTGAGAAGGTTTGTGATGCGGGACAAACCCTAGGAGCTAAAGTATCCCACAATAGGACAGGACCACAGGTTGTAACACCCTAATATGGACTTACGACAAGAGCTGGAAGTTGCACAACTTTACATTTAGCATGAGAAATAAGTAATATAATTTACCACCAGCAATAGATCACCATAAATCAAATGAATAATCACCACAAGCTGTAGGAAACAAATCTGGCAACTAATATGATTTGATCTACAAAGCTAGATAAGAAGATTCAAGGCATTGCATTCAATTAATCCTTAAGCATGAATAACAGCCCACATAGATTGATAAACCAATAATTAGAAGATTAGGAATATAAACCAATATCGAGACAATGCAATTAATTCAAAAAAAAAAAGAGGTACTGTTTTGGGGCTGAAAAGGGTGGGGAAAATCATGCAAACAAAATTATAAAATTTTGTTTACTAATGTTAAAGAAGGGATGGGTTGTGGAGGTTGGTTTAGGACTAAGGCTTTCAAAAATAAAATCTGGGAATGGGACTGGGGTGGCTAGAGATAGGGTTAGGATGGGAACAAGGACTTTCGGTTGAGAGGGAGATGGAGGGGAATGGCAATAATGGGCTGGAGTGTTTCAGCCGCAAGGGACAGAGGGGAAAAAGGGGATTCACGACAGTAGCAGGGGGGGGGGGGGAAGGATTCACGCAGGAGCAGAGGGGAAAGAGACTCACGAACAGCAGTAGGGGGGGGGGGGAAGGGATTCACGAACAGCAGCAGGGGGGAAAAGGGAGAAGAGAAAGGAGAGCCGTGGGGGAGGGGAAGAAAGAAAGAGAGAGGGAGTTGTACCTTGAGAGAGGGAGAAGGAGAATCGTAGAAAGGTGGAGGGAGAGAGCTTCACGCAGAAACTGCTTTCTTCATTCTTCATTCTTCATTCATTAAGTCCATCAAATGTCTGAATACAACTTAAATAAAGACAAAAAAATGTAACTCCCTGAAATACCCTTAACCTAGTTAAACAAAAGGAACAACCAAAGTTCCCAAAGTACCCTCACATAAGTTATAAAGGCTAAAAATAAAGTGCAGAATTAAACAAATAAAAATACTAAAATGACCTTCACTTATTCAACCTAAATACTAAAATGAAAATAACAAAAATAACCCTAGATGTCTAAACAGCCTCGTGCTAGCCTATAGCCTCTGAAATCATCATCGAACCATAGCAACTGGCTCTGTGGAAGTAGTCTCCTGTGCCTCTGGTAGTGGTGCACAAAGGGGCTCTGGTAATGGTATGGGCCGTATGGCATGATGCCCCCATCAGTTTGCCATGAAGCTTCCAACAGAAATGCTGGATTTGACCAGGTTTGCCACAATGTTGGCAGGTTTTCACAGGACCAGATTGATCAGACTTATCAGATAAGGGTGTCAAAACCAAACCGGAACCAAATACCGAACCCGAAACGAGCCGAATTAACTGAACCGGATAAATTCAGTTTGGTTTCGGCTCTGGTATATGAGCTTTCAATTCGGTTCGGTTCTATTACGATTTTAGCTAAAAAACCGTTGGTTTGAACCGATACCGAACTGAATACCACACTTAAATCCAAAACCCTATATCTTGTTTTTTTTTTTTAATTTTAAAAATGGTGTTGCCTTTCCTTTTGGAACTATAATTTTGATGTGTTTTTCTAACTTTATTGATGGGTAAGCTGAAAGATAAGATCTGAAAGTGGAGAACTCACTTGGGATTCTTATTTATTTGTTAATATTTCTGGTTCCTTCAAGGTTTTGTGAGCATTTTATTTATACAAATGGAGTTTCTTGAGAACACAACAAGGGAGCAACAACTGACAGCCTAACAGAATGGAACAGTATCCGAGAACCGAATTGGACCCGTATTGGTAAACTGAATTAGAACCGTAACCGAACCGAACCGAGCAGGTTCGGATTCTGTTTCCACTTCCATAACTGACTTGGTTCTCGGTTCGGTTTCGGATCATATCATCAAGGCATGGAACCGAACTGAAACCGAACGGATTGACACCCTTATTATCAGTTATGCCCTGGGCACTAGATGATGGAGGTATACCAGAAGTTTGAGTTTTACCAGTACCACGGCCTCCTCCACGGCCACTACTAACAAGGGCAGTGCTGTCAGTAGAAGTAGAATCACGGGTAGTGTCTCAAGATACACGGAGAACCCGAGAAAAAGTGTTTGCAAGAGAGGGAACCTTGTCACCACCAAGGATTTGAGATCGAACAGAATCAAACTCTGGTCCCAAGCTGCCCAAGAAACTCATAACTGCTAACTGTTCATATTGGTTCTGCATTTGTGTCACATCAGATGTAATGGGCAGTAGGGCATTCAACTCCTTATACATTCGTTTAAAATCAACAAGTGTTGTGTAAGAGGTCGAACCTTCCTATTGACATGATAACATTCTTGTGACAACTCATAAATTCGTGAAAGATTATTATGTCCAGAATATAACACAGCCAACTAATCCCACAGCTCCTTGACAGTATTAATGTGTCACAACTCACAAGATCAACAATATTGCTATCTATGGAGTTCAGCATCTGACCTAAAATACGGACATTAGCAATCTCCCAGGTAGTCTCATCTGTACTCTTAGGTTTCATTCCTGTCAAGTGATGTTTATCACATCTTCCTGTGAGAACCAATGACACAATCTTCTGCATTGGTGAAAATTATGTTTGCCTTCCAACTTCTTGAAAGTAAGAAAAGTGGATGAAGAGGATACCACCTCAGTCACCAATTTCGCATCCTTCTGTGTCTCACTGATGAAAACCAGCAAGAAAATAGAGCCAATTAACACAAGATATAGACCAGACACACCCCCAAATAGCACTAAAAAAATCAGCAGCAGACAAACTCGAATGGAAGCAACATCGAACAGAAGTAGGTCAAACAAACACCAATCTGCCCTAAAAAATCAATTAAAATCGATCTGAAAAATGAACTCTGCCGGTACTGAGTTCAAACCAGCAAGCAAAACCCCAAAAGAATCGATTTCCACACTAATCTTCACAGATTCCAGCAATATCAATCATAAGTGTCGATCTAATCACAACCAATAAGTAACAAAAACAACCAAAGAGACATCGAGCCTGATTAGTATGAAATCTTTATGTCTTCAAGCCATCACATGCACCTTCAAGATTTCAAAAGAGGGGTGAGAACACCCCCTGCTACAGAAAAGAAGTCGAGAGTCTTCAAGAATCGATCAGTCTTTCCCCTTGCTTTCGTTAGTTGTGGAGACAATGAAGAACCAAGAGAAAAAGAGTGTAGCGTGTATCTATTGATCAAATTGCTCTGATACCATGTAAATATAGAGAAATATGCAGAGAAAGAGAGAAAGGAGAAGGAGAAGAGAGAGATTGAGAGAGCAAGAGGCTTGCCGCTGTCACGTAATGAGAGAGGGCCAGAGAAGAAATATATTAGATGTAGGGTAAAGTACAGGGGTAGAAAGGGAAAAAACAAAAGAAAAGAGGGGAGCCCATCTCGGGATTAGTGCTATTCCTTGATGCTAATCCCGAGAGGGATATTCTCCCACTCTAACAGGGCCCTTTACCTCCGTTTTGTGATTTTCTAGGTCCTTAGCAACTGAATCTATCATTGTTTGGTAATAGGTTCCCGTAGTGGCATTTGAGAGGATGCTGTGGAATAACAACCACTCAGACACAGCCTCCCCAACCACTCAGACACAGCCTCCCCAACCATCCTCGTCACATTACCCCACATCTCCTTCAGTGTACGCTGCTTGTTGCCTTCTTTCTTGTAGATGTTGGGATCTTTCTTTAGGATGGGGTCCTGTTATGGTGGGACCACTAGGCGAGGTGGCTGCCCTAGTACTCTGTGATCTCCTGAAGGGCAACACAGGTTGCCTGGATGGACCAGCTCCTCCCCTAGGTTCTCTATGTCTACTATGCTCATTAAAGGTGGCTCTGCTCCTTGCCTGTGGCCGCCGAAAATCTCTAGCCTCTGCCTTTGTCTGAACATCATCAGGTACATACACAGGGTCATCACCGTCATCATCACTATCACCTCCCTGTACTGGATGGGTCGCATGAACTGCCTCTTCAAATTCTATCCTTGCCTTCTCTTTTTCTGCCTTTGGTGGAGGGCTGGTTAAGGAGAAGAGGGGAAACCTGGGAAGAAGTCAGAGTTGCAGGGGAGAGAAGAAAACTGTTGGAACCGCTTCCTCTAAAAGGCCGACCTTGTAGGAAAGGGAGGAAACAATATGTATATCAAACAGGAGCTCTAACATAGCGGACTATCCAAAGGGGGACACGGGTGGATAAATAATTCAACAAAAACATAAGCAGAAGGGAGAGGGTTGCTAGAGTATTGAGAATAGGGAAGGAGTGAGAGAGGATGATGGGGAAGGAGATGGATCCTTCACTAATCCGCAGTTCCTTTTATGGATTTGATTAATTGGAGTTGTTATCTTTCTTTTTGTTATTCCCAATATCTAGCTTTTGCTGTCACTCATGTGACCTACTCTTTGTACTTCTGTTTCTTCATTTCACAGAATTTCACTTGTGGCTTGTTCATAAAAAAGAGGTTATCTTGATGCCCTTTGATTGTCAGGCACAGTTGATACCATGATACATCCTTGCATAGTGTGCATTTAGTTTTTTCCCCCTTTTAACTCAACTCAACTAAGCTCATGCCAAATAAATGGGGTTAGCTGCATGGATCTTGTTTTGAGATTCTGTTCTTGTAAACTTTACTTAGTAATAGGTTAGCAGGAGTACATCAACATGGTTTCTTCTCAGTCTGATTGTATAATTTGTATCAGTCTTCAAGGATGGAGGCAAAGCGGAAAAGAAAAAGGATCCGACATCATCTCGTGTGAAGTGTCATTTTGTTTGTATGGAGTCCAATGACTTTGTAGACAGGATGAAACCGTATCCTTTATATTGTAAATCTGTTCATGATGCACGCTGTGTGTTTATGCATGTACACACAGTCAACAGTCTAGTGGGTTATATGAAGAGGTATGTTTTCTTGGCACTTTCATTATTGTCTGCAATTGGTATTCCTGTGGTGTGAAATCATCGTCCACTGTTGGAAATGCAGGTTCTCCCTTATTTTATCAAAAACTATCAAGCTAGATGTAGATTTTGCATCCTTGAATATTCAAACGATTGGAGATGAACCTTGCCGGGTATGGTCCTTGACTTTAGCTCATTTGTTATCTGTTGAAACTTTATTTTCCGGTATCTGTCTCTAGAATAAACAATATTTTCGTTTGTTAGGATGAATATGGTGTTGCTGTTCATGATGAAGGTGGGAAACTTCTTGTACATACTGATGGAACTGGTTTTATATCTGAAGACTTGGCTTTGAAATGTCCGAGGAATATATTTAAAGGGACTTTCCAGAATAATGGCAACACTGAGGTCTGTTATTCTGGCTTTGTTTCATAATTTTCAGCTAAGTAAAACTTCATATAATGAGTAATGTGTGTTGAAAGAGTATACTAAGTAAGAGCCTTACAATCGACTGTAGGCATGGATAGAAGTTAAACAAAATTTTTTTGGTATCTTGTCAAGTTAGTGTCTGTTTGGTTGTTAAGTGTTTTAGATTATTGTGGGGAGTTTGACTTATATGGATTAAATCATCAAGAGAAAGCAAGTAAAGGAGGCAGAAGAAGAGAAGGATGAAGAAGAGAGAAAACAAAGAAGGGTTTGCTAGAGGGAAAATAAGAAGGGAGATCGGTTCCTATCCCCTATATTTGCTAACTTGCGATAGTTAATACAAGATTACATAAATACTTCTACACTAATATTTAAATACCCAGAGGGTTCAAATACATGCTTATTTCCCATCTTACCCACACTTATATGTTTCCCCATCTCAAGCTGAGGAATAAATATCATACGTGTCCTACTTGCTCAAGAGGGTATGGAACTGCAGAGAATTAATTCCTTTGGTGAACAACATTTGCTAAGTGATTCATTGTCTTCATAAGGGGTGTGCAACCAGAGTTAGTTTTCTACTTTATGAAATACCGATAAACTTCAATGTGCTTTGAACTAGCGTTCTGCACTGGGTTATGTGCTACGCTAATTGCAGCCTTGTTGTCACAATACAATTGCATGGAGCCCTCAGTTTCAAAGCCCAAAATTTGAACCAAATTCTTAACCATAGATTGTTTTTGGCTTCTCCAAGTAATCAGGTTGTCACGTACAAAGGTGTAATATCCTGATGTGGACCTTCTAGTAGAAACAAAGACTGCCCAATTAACATTAATGTAGTCCAATCTCCAATTGGTTATGTCTGGTCTATAGTTTTTCTTTACCTAGACCATGGAAAGAGAACTCAGCCGAAACTTGTTGAAACCATCTAGATATCTCGGTTTCGCGAGAAACTGAGACGAGATGTGGGTGAATTTTAAAAGGTCATTGGTTTCGACCAGTTTCGACCGAAACAACCCATATTTCACTAGTTTCGACACTCATGCCCATCGAAACTTGAGGAAACTTGGCTAGAAATTTGGACAGAGGTATTTATGCTAGAAACCAGGCCATAAACCAGGACATACACTTATTTATGCCTAATATCATTTAAGTTCATTTACTTAAGATATTATTCATAAATAAGCAAATATTTCCTATTTTAATCCAATAAAAATAGTTAAAAAATAAAATTCCAAAACAATAAAAAGTCACCCCCCCAATTGAAGAATAAAAACTGGATTTTCGGCGGTAGGTGAAATTTTCAACTTTCTAATGCTGGGTTTTTTTTCAAATCTATAAATTCCGTAAATCTTAATATGGTAAAACATTGCTAAAAGCCAAAAGTGCAATAAAATATTCATTTGTGTTAACAAAAAAGAATTTTGGAATGGCTTGAATGATCAATCAGATTACTCAAGCTCTCAATTTATAATAATGAAAGAGATTACGAAGGAAAACACTATTCATGATACTGTTCACGTGAACAGTATCACAACCCTAATTATATTTCTACCTTTGCTCGAAAGAACATAAATAAAAGCATAAATAAAACTGACCTTTATCTTCTCCATTTCCTGGGCAGGTCCATTTCCCCAAGTTCCTCTAATAGAGGGGGCCAGAAATGACCACCCTACTCCTGCCCGAACACACTGCCTAGGTGGGGTCCACTCCTGGTATTCTGGTGTACATAATTCAACGTTCCCCCTCAAGTTGGTGCATATATATCACACATGCCCAACTTGATTATATTAGGATGAAACTTCTTTCCACTCAACCCTTTAGTGAAGACATCAACAAGCTAATCACCTGACTTCATAAAAGGTATACAAATTTGTCCACTTTCTAACTTCTCCTTGATGAAGAGTCTGTCAATCTCCACGTGCTTGGTACAGTCATTCTGCATTGGATTGTGGGCAATGTTAATTGCTGCTTTGTTGTCATAGTACAACATCATTGGACAATGAACAGAACCTCTAAGATCTTGGAGTAAACTTTGAAGCCACAATAACTCATAAATTCCTTGGGCCATAGCATAAAACTTTGCTTCAGTACTGGACCTTGCCACAACATTCTGTTTCTTATTATGCCATGTGACAGTACAATAACCTGAAGTAGTTCCGATCAGGATTACCACTCTAGTTAGCATGAATGTAGGCCTTAATACGAAGATGATCATACGGAGACAAGGGTTCGAAGAGAACCCTTGTCCTGGAGCTGACTTCAAGTAATAGAGAATACAAAGAACAACAGCCATATGAGTGGAGTAGGGATCATGCATGAACTGACTGACCAAACTTACTGCAAATGCAATGTCCGGCCTTGTGTCGGAGAGAAATCAATTTTCCCACCAACCATTGATAACGTCCCTTATCAACAGGATCACCATCTTTCTCTTTCAGACGAGTAGGTAGTTTCCAAAGGAGAGATACTTTCTTTGAGAGAGAAAATAGCCTTTTGAAGAACGGGCATCTTCAATCCCAAGGAAGTACCTTAGCTGTCCTAGATCATTTATTTTGAATTCTCGTCCCAAGAAAATCTTCAGGTGTGAAACTTCATCAACGTCATTACCGGTCACAACTATGTCATCGACATAGACTATAAAAGGGTGATCTTATCTCCACGACACTTGATGAACAAGGTGTGATCAACATTACTCTGTTTGTACCCTACGGAGATCATGGTTTTATGGAACCTGCCAAACCAAGCCCGAGGGGACTGCTTCAGCCCATATAATGCCCGCTTCAGTCTGTAAACCTTCTCATAAGTCTTGTCACAAGAAAAACCTGGAGGAATCCCCATATAAGCTTCTTCTTCCAGCTCTCCATGAAGAAAGGCCTTTTTTTATACGTCCAATAGCTGCAAATCCTAGCCTAGATTGACAACATATGACAATAAAACCCAAACAATAATTAACTTTTCAACTGTGGCAAAAGTCTCCTTGTAGTCGATCCCATGGGTTTAAGTAAACTCGTTGGCCACAAGTCTAGCCTTGTATCTGTCTACTATCCCGTCCATCTTCTGCTTTACAACAATAACCCATTTATAGCGACTCGTTTCTTGCTCAGAGGAAGAATCACTAGCTCCCACGTCTCATTTTTGGATAAGGCCGTCATCTCTTCCATCATGGTTGCTTTCCACTTTGGATCTGCAATCGCCTCCTGCCACTTCTGAGGAATAGAAATAGAGGAAAGAGAAGACACAAATGCACGATAGGAAGAAGACAAAGAATAATAGGAAACAAAATTGGAGATGGGATGTTGGGTACAAGACCTAATGCCTTTACGAACTGCAAGAGGTAAGTCAGGAGAAGGATCCTTACCAGATGATGTAGCAAAGTCTGGATCTGGATCAAGTTCTGATGATTGGAGAAGAGGTATAGTGGTGGTAGTCTCAACTTGCTCCTTGTGCTTCCGGGTATAGATTTTTTCAATAGGAATCTGACACACAGGTTTATGCTCCCCTTAACAGGAACCAAACTAGAGGCTGGATTTGGAGGGTTTGGAGGAGAAGGCTCCCCCTGAATAGGAACTGGTAGTATAGCAAGCACATCTTCAAAACCTGGATCATGCTCCCCTTGAATAGGTGGCTGAGAATAATACGCCTGGGATTCATGAAAGACAATATCCACAGTAACCAGAATACGCCGAGTGGGCGGGTAATAACACTTGTATCCTTTCTAGGTGGCAGAGTAGCAAAAAAAAATACAACGAATGCTACGAGGATGTAGCTTGCCATGAGGATGATGGTTGCGAGCATAGCAAACACATCCAAATATTTTTGGGGACACCACAAAAGAAGAACCCTGGAGAATGTCAATAGGTGCACGACCATTAAGAACACGGGTAGGCATTCGGTTTATGAGGTAGGCAGCGGTAAGGATAGCATCACTCCAATATTGAGAAGAAACTTGCCGTGCAAACATAATGGCCCGAGCCACTTTCAGAAGATGCTGATTCTTTCTTTCAGGTCTCCATTTTGGGCCGAAGTGTCTACACAGCTAATCTGATGAATTATCCCATTTTCAGCCAAATAATTTTGGAATTGACCCTCCATGTATTCCCTGCCATTATCACTCCGCAACATTTTGAAGGTGGCATTGAATTGGGTCTGAACCATACGATGAAATAGTTGAAAACAGCGAAAAACTTCACTTTTGTGCTGCATCATGTACACCCAAGTGGTCCGAGTAAAACAGTCTATAAAGGAAACAAACCAACTATGGCCATGAATGGATGCACAACGGGCAGGGCCCCATACATCAGTATGAACTAAAGCAAAGGGAGAAACAATTCTTTTATTCAAAGGAGAATAACTGGAACGAGTCTGTTTGGCCAAAACACATGCCTCACATAAAAACTCATCCCTTTTACAATCTTTGATTAATTGAGGAAGTAAAAAAAATAAAGTTCTAAATGGAGGATGACCAAGTTGACAATGTCATAGATGGAGATCAGGAGAAGTGGCTGAATGTAACTGATGAGCTGGAGATGAAGCTGACGGAAGAAAAGTCTGAACTGTGTCGAGTAAGTAGAGACCACCATGTACTTTACTACCCCCAATCGTGTGCCCTTTCACCAAATCCGGAATGACACAATGAGAAGGAAAAAAATTTATTTTGCAGTTTATATTTTTGATAAGACTACTAATTGAAAAAAGAATAGTAGAAAAAGTGGGAACATGCAAAATAGAAGATAAGGTAAGGGTAGGAGAACAGCGAATGGAACCCTTTCCATTAATAGGAGAAAGGGAATCATTAGCCACTCGAACAGTATTTTTCCTAGAAGAGGGAGAATAGTGGTGAAACACATGGGAGGAACCAATCATGTGGTCAGTAGCACCAGAGTCGATGCACAATGACTACTGACTAGAATACCTAAAGCAAAGTGAGAACCAGAAGGGGCAGCAAGTGCAGATGCTGTAGTAGGTGCAACGGAAGAGGCTTGTAGCATGTGACGGAAAGCCAGAAGTTCATCCTGAGTAAGACCAATGTCTGTAGAAGGGGCAGCAGCAACAACAACAGTAAATTCAGTATGATTAGCCTTGGATTTGGACTTCCCACGACCCCGTTTCGCCTTAAAGTCTGCAGGCTTCCCATGTAATTCCAGCATTGAGCCTTAGTGTGATAGGGTTTGTTGCAGTGTTCACACTTGACAGCCTCTTTGGAGGCAGCATTACCACCATCAGGAATGGTAATAGAAGTAGGGCTGGAACTAGCTTGTAAGACAGAGCTATCAACAGTAGAAGTGTGCAACATAGAAGCCCTACGAGTCTCCTCTGTATGAACCAAAGCAAAAGACTGCTCTAGTGTAGGAAATGGAGATCGGCTAAGCAGTTGCACTCAAATAGGGTCATACTCAAGGTTCAGACCTGCCAAGAAGTCATACACATGGATCTTGTCGATGTGTTTGCGATAGGCAGCAATATCAGTAGCTGTAGAGGGGTAGAGGGCTGAAAGTCTAAGTAATGATCCAATTGCTGCCGTAAACTTTTGAGGGCCGCATAATATTTAGCAACGGACGAACTCCTTCTGAGTGGTGTCATGAACCTTCTTGCGAATCTCATACACATAAGCATCATTCCCTACCTTCCCATAAGTTTCCTTTGCAGCGCTCCAGATTTGATGGGCTGTTTCTAGTAATAAGTAGTTGCTGGTGAGGTCAGGTTGCATAGAGTGGAGCAAATAGGACATCACCATAGCATCATGGGACACCCATCAGTCTTGCAGAGAACCAGGTTCAGTTGGCATGGGGGTACTCCCAACAATATGTCCAGTAAGGCCTTGACCGGCAATGGTCAAATAGGTAGTCCTAGACCAAATGAGGTAATTGGTGCCATCGAGCTTAATAGGAGCAGCAAAAGGGAGAAATTCAGTTTGGGTCTGTCCATCAATCCCAGAAGTTGCAGAAGAAAAATTTGAGCCTGTCATGGTTGCAGCCACACAAACAATGGAACCAGCAAGGAATCGACGCAGCCAGCCAAGAAGAACCAGAACAGTGGAATCGATATTGGGAGAAATCGATCCAAAAGGAAGAAAACCTGAATTTTGCCGAAAAACTCAGACATACTGGCTGAGATCAAGGTCGAGTGGTCCCCTTGGATGAAGAAAACTCCTTTGAAAAACAGCAACAGTGAAACAACCCTAACCCAAAAATCGATAGGTGTCAGGGTTTTGTAAAACCCTAAAAGTTGTGATCGATTTAGGTTAGGGGGGCTTAAAAAACTTGTGGTAGAGCTGTGATAGGTGCTGGCCAGGACTATAGATGAATCTCCAACCAAGGAAGATCAACCTTGAAAGTTGAGAGAGGCTTGATCTTCAAAAAAAAAAAAAAAGTAGAACTCCGAACTAGCACAGAAAGGCTGCAGCAACTATCGAGCCGAAGTGGTTTTAGAACATGGAGATAAGAGGTAGGATTGAGGGCAGCATCTAGATCATACGATCACCTCATTAGTGCTGCCCTATGGTAGAGGATGAGAACCAAGAAAAAAATTAGAGAAAAAAATCGAGGGAAAGAGATCAGGAAGAAAATACGTTTGGAGGGAGGAGGGTTTTGAGAACTCAGATAAGAGAATTTGGCTCTGATGCCATGTTAACAAAACAGAATTTAGGAATGGCTTGAATGATCAATCAGATCAGTCAAGCTTTCTATTTATAATAATGAAAGAGATTACAAAGGGAAACACTATTCACGACACTGTTCATGTGAACAGTGTCACAACCCTAATTACATTTCTACCCTTGCTCAAAAGTAAATAAATAAAGCATAAATAAAACACCCAAAATGTACATAATTCAACAATTTGTTTTGTTGTCTAAAAACTTATTTCCATTCAGAGCCATTTTAACAGCATTCGCGTGCACCAAATTAATTTTGACCGGAACATAACCCCTTCTCTCTCCCTCAACTCGTACTAAAATGTATAATGAATTGGTTGTTTTAGTAGCTTATTTACAGATTTAAGGTAGAGGGCGGGCCTTGGTGTAATGGTGAGCTTGCTCCATTGGGACCAAGTGGGCACGGGTTCGAGTCTGAAACAGCCTCTTTGCAAAAGCAAGGGTAAGGCTGTGTACATTATGAGCCTCCCCAGACCCGCATTGGCGGTAGCCTCATACACTGGGTATGCCCTTTTAGTAGCTTATTCACATACTAATGTGTATAACGAGATAGTGGTCTTAGTACAACACAGTCCTGTATATACCTTGTCTAAAAACTTGATTGTGCTCTTATTGTCTCATTTATGCAGTCTTTTATGTAAGTTATGATGCTTTTTATTCTCGTGGATTCGTGGAACTCTTCTGGATTTTTTTTTCTCTTTTCCTTGTGATGCTTGATTAGTTTGGATCTATTTCTTACTGACAAACTTCGTAATGATTAAAAAATGTAATATCATTTATTTGTTATAATGCATTTAGGCTGCCTATATCTTACGTTTTTCTAAATGAATATTTTTTATCTGTAGGAAACTGTAGGACTCACTGAACTTGAGCAGATATTTGGACTGACAAAATCTAATATTGAGGAACCGGTACAAACATTTTGTATTAAAAGCTTCTGCTTAGAGTGCTTCCCCCCAATTTTCTGTTTAAGTGGTTATGTTTTTTCTGCCTCCCAATTTTAACGGTTGTCATTTCATTTTCTTTTAGCCTCTACTAATGCAGGTCCGTTTGTTCTACAATGGTTGTGCTGCCAAGGGAACCCTTCTTATAAAAAAAAATGTAAGCACATACACATCAAAGGAAATGATAAACACTTTATGTGAATTTTTCCCCTTTTCCACCATGTGAAGTGGCATACCACGCCATATCAAACTTATTACACAGATTAAAGCAACTTGTTAGACTCCGAATGCCTTATGCATAAATGAAAGTTGTAGGTTGTGTCCCTCTATTTGTCTTTCATTATTATCATAGACCCCTTTCTCAGTAACAACTTTTCTACTATGCTTCCTTATTCTTTGTTAGACTTCTTTAGAATTCTGCCTTTTGGGTTTTCTTGTTTAAGTTAACATGTATAAATATGATTATAACTTTATATAAAAATTTTATATTTAAACCCTCCCCAGACCCTGCAGTGGCGGGTGCCTCGTGCACTTGGTAAGTCCCTTTTTATTTTTTTATTTTTATATATATATATATATATATGGATGGGTGCATATAAATATGGTTTGTTTGGGGGGGATAGGTAGGGCCCCAAGGAGAATATGGTTGCATCTTGTTGTAGTCAAAGTGGTGAACCGGGAAGTTGTAACCTTCTTTTGATTTCTTTGTTTTATTCACAAAAATTCTGTATGTGAAGTAAAAAGGGGTTTACAAAAAAATTTGAAAGTGACTTATCATTATGCCATTGTCGAGAGCTATCATTGTCTTGCATGCTTATCATTATGGCATTGTCGAGAGCTATAAAATATGTGAAATGAGATATTTACATGAATTATATTAGATTCTGATTTCTTGTTGTACAACCTTAGATTATTCTTGATTTTGAAGACTGCATCTTTAATTCAGTTTAGTTTCTCTGGTATTGTTTTATTTCTTTTTCAATTTTGCTATCATGCCTTATTCATGAATATTTTGAAATTTTACAGCTTCCTCCTGGAACAATTCAGATACGGCACTCAATGATAAAAGTTGAGCAAGATAAAGAACTTCAAATACCATTTGCCAACAGTTTGGAGCTTGTTTCTACAAGGTAATGCTAAATTTATGAAGGATTTAGTAGTCATAGGTTTATTTTGAGGTACTTTATGTGACAAAACATGGTGGAAATGTTGCTTTATGTATATAGGGTCAACATTGTATGTTTGGTTTTTGATTGTCAAATGTGCATTTTACTGGTCCCCATTTACTATTTTTTGTAAGGCAAAAGTGTAGTGCAATTGGTGTTATGCTGGCCTTATGCAATTGGGGGGGGGGGTTAGTTTAGGCCAAATGATGCGATGGCATGACAAATCCTAAACATCAGATAGGTAGAGTGCCCCTGGATCTGCAATATGTTATATTTGGTCTTCTTAGTGAATCATTTGTTCCACCTTGTATGGGACTAGTCCTATATTATCAATCATTATACTGTCTTGCTGATCACCCCGTGCTCGGCTTTGTGAATTGCGACCTATTTTTCAAGCATAGTTCTGCCCAAGGTTCACGATCTCTGGTTTCGGCCAGCCAGAAATTGAGATATGGTCGAAACTGGTCAAAACCTGGTCGAAACAAGTGATGTTTTACCAGCCAACTCGAGTTGGTGGTTTCGAGGCCCATAAATGCTTTTTTTGATCTGATTTTTTGTATACAGCCTATATTTGACATTTTAAACACTCAAAATGGTACTTGTCGTTTTGACCCATGTTTACTAGTGTACGCACAGTGTACTGAGAGTCATAGTTGTCTGGCCAAGGCGAAATATCACTTATGCTCTCTTTGGTAGCATTTTTCATTTTCATTTTTTGACGAATTTTCATTTTTTCATGTGTTTGGTATCACTTTTGAAACTTGTTTTTATTTAAAATAAATGAAAACACCCCCAAAATGATAATAGACTCAAGAGTCTAGTATGGATTATGGCCAAAATCTGTTTTGCCTTCATTTTTTCACTCTTTAATGAGCACGTGCTCATAAGACCCAAATATGAGGGGTAAAATAGGCATTTGGTCTTTAAAATAGAAAGTCATGTCCCTCCTCCTCCTTCTTCCTTTCGTGAACCAGGAATCACTAAATCCAGTGGAAGCCCAACATGCTTCAGTCGATCAAACTCACTCTTTCACTCATGGTTCAGCCTGAAATTTCGGGTGCTCTTTCGTAACACCGGGACCTATCGATTCCTATCAAGCACCACTTCAAACCGAGGTCGAAGCTCAAAAGAAAATTACTGCAACTCAGATCTAGCACAAGGACAGAACCAGATTTGAAGTTCTGGTTAGAACTTCCAGTGGTGATAAATCTCAACTCGAATCTGTGTTGGGTGAGTCATTTCTATCACAGGATTGACTCCTTAAAATCTCAAACTGAACTGAAGAGTATCAGTAGAGATCAATGCCAGTGATTGGGGCTGTAAATCACATTAGAACAGAGTGGGGGCTGGGTGCGAACATAGCAGCAGCAAGGTAGGGTGAAAATAAGAGAAGATACGCAGCTCTTGGTAGCAAAGTTATTAACCCAATTTCATGCAACTTTCTAAAATTCAGATCTGTACTAATTCTACACTGAAACTGAAAGTAAGTATCAAAGTTAATCTATCCTTGTTTGAGTTCGACTATTTGATCACCAAGAAGAAAAAAAAAGAAGTGTCTCATGTTCTTCCCTCTATGTAAGGTTTTATTTGTCACACCCCGGCCCGGTTAATAAGGGCCAAGTGTGACTGGATGTCTCAGACACCCAAACAATTCCACCAGGATCGCAAATGCAGTGTTCTATTCGCAATTTCATCCATTATTATCAGAATTAAAATGCAGCGGAAGCAATAATAGAGCAGTAAAACAATAAATAAAGAAAAACTAGTGATAGCATTATATTCATATGAACTTGTATGTACAGCAGTTACATTGTGTTTCCCAAAAAGCTACAGCTCAAGAACCCAAAAAGTTATATCCTATCACATTTACAAAAGTGTTATAAATAAAAAGGGAAAGAAGAGCTTGATCAGTCTGGACGTTCAGGAGAACGCGCAGTCGTCGCAGGTGCACGAAGCAGCGTGCTCAACAAGGAAAGGAGTATGAACTCCAGCAGCAGGAAGAACATCCTCACTAGGAGAAGTCCCCACAGAACCAGCAACAGCAACGGTAGTAATTTCATTTGTAAAAGAAGGACGTCCACTGGGGTGAGCTCTCCACTAAGCCCAATAAGGGGGAGGGGAAGTATACATACACAGTAAATCATGATGCATGTCCTAACTAATATGCTCCTAGCACAGTTACTAAGTCTCATGAGGTATAAGTACTATTAGTGGTAGATGCTAACCTCAGTCCCGGAATTCACACATCGGTCACCCGAGTGAAACCATTCTACCACGGTGAGGACCCGCTAGATCGGCATGACACCAGGCAGCGGACCCGACAAACCCCCAAAGACCAACCCTGTCTGTTTATTCCCACAGCGGAGCGGACACGCTAACATGGGACAGAAGATGGCACCTCGGCATGTCCCTTCGGCTGTACCACGGGTTGTCCAACACCTCTCCCCCTGTTGGTAAGGGGCGTAGTACTGGGTAATGAATATCAACGTAGCCCAGTGCAGTCTAATTATGATGATACAAGCATGGATTGAGTTATAGAGTACTGAATTCCACCATCAACAATTCCACATAAATAAAATATCAATGCAATGCAATGCAGCATGCTCATATGCAATCTAGCTCACATGCATTCTAATGCATTAAATCCAAGCTAGAAAACTATATGCATCAGATATAGTTGTAATGATGCATGACATGGCAATCAGCACAACATTGAAATTAAAATGATAAACACACATAAATTAAGGTCAAAGTCCCTTTACCTGTAACGTAGTCTAGTCCTAGTCAGATAACCCAGCAAAACAGTCAGACAACAGCAGGAAACAGACCTAAACATCATATCAAAACAGCATCTATTAGGCCCAATAGAAGTCGGGGCAAATCCCAATATAACAGGACAGCAGGGGCACCAAAAAGGACCAGCCGGATTCAGGAGGCTTCAGGGCCCGTCGACCGGCCTTAGGCCTGCAACTCCATCCGGGAGTTTGGCCGAATTTGGGGGTTTTTGCTCTACAATGTCAGATCCTTGCATGCTGACCTCAATTTGATGTTTCAGCATCATATCAAGGTGGGTCAGTCTAATTGGGGTTCGAATTTCATGTTTAATTTCCTAATTTGGGGATTTACTAATTAAACCAAAATTGGTTGGCTTAGGGTTCATGAATTGCCATTAAGAACAGCAATATAGGTTCAGATTTGGTTTATTCCTACAATTTCAGGCCTTAATGGGACTGAGACTGATTTAAACCAGTCCAATTATGTCCAATTACATAAACCAAAGCTTGATCTTCAAGCTTTAATGGCAGAAATCCATCATAGGTGATTTAGAGATGGAGAAGAAGGAAGCAAAGAGGAAGACAGCAAGTTCTAAGGCTTACCTCAGTTGTAGAAACAGAGATAGAGTGCAGGCAGCCTTGGATTTGTACAGGTTCAGCTCAGATTTCAGGTATAAATCCAAGCTTTCAAGTGTAGAGCTTCCTCTTCTTCCCTTCTCCTTTCTTGTTTTCTTGGTCTCCAAGACTAAATTTCGTTTCTGATTTCTAAGTTGTTTGTGAGTTGTAAATAGTAAAATGAAATATAAATATATATAGATGATACTTAAGCACTAAGGGGCAATTCTGTCCTTTGGACAGAAATTATTTCAAAAACTGATTTTTAAAGTTATTTATAACTATAAATTTGTTTCTAATAACTATTCTAACCATAACTTGATGCCGGACGACATCAGAGATTACCCGAATGCGGGTAATTATCTAGAACAACATTCTCTACTGGGAAGGTGGGTCCCACAGGGGCAATTTGACTAAAATACCCCTGAATTTCTATTTGGTCGTACAAACAATATATATAAATTCATTTAAATCGTACTTACAATGTCTTAATTTAGGGAGAGGCTCCGCATAGCCTCCAGGCAACAGATCCGGCACAGGTAACTCCGGTGCGGGGTCTCACAGGGGTCCTCTGACTCCAGAAGGGCATATTGGGAAGGATCCTCGAAGTCCTCCATAGGTGTGTCGAGTATTTCTTCTGTGTCCTCGACCAATGCAGCCTATAGCATCGTTGCAATCATAGATTGAGAACTGGAACCTGTAATCACACAAGTTCCAAAAAGTTCAAATTTATTTCGAAATTTGACTGGGTTTCACATTATTCTCCAGAACTCTCTTCATTTTTATTGTTTAGAGTTGATTTGGGAAAGAAGATGGGTGATGAGAGAACTTCTTCACCCATTTGTTAAAAAATGTAATAAAAATTATTTACACATAGGTAGTTACCAAACTTATTTTTCATTCTACAATCTATTATGTTTAGTAGTTACCAAACAGTTTTTCATTTTTGATCAAAATGGTTTTGAGTAATGATTTTTTTTTTTAAATAGGCCAAAATGAAAATGAAAATGAAAACTGATACCAAAAAGAGCCTTAAGTAAATGTTTTTGTATTTGTATTTGTATTTCATTTACTAAATGTTTTTTGTATTTGTATTTCATTTACTTAAGATATTATTTATAATAAGCAAATACCCACCTATTTGAATCCAACATAAATAGTTAAAAATCTAATTCCAAAAAGAAAAAAAGTCAACCCCCTAGTTCAAGAACAAACGTTGGATTTTCGACGGTAGGTGAAATTTTCAACTGTTTAATGCTGGTGTTTTTCACAAATCTAAAAATTCCATAAACCATAATATGGTAAAACATTACTAAAACCAAAAGTATGGTAAAATATTTAGTTGTTTTGATGTCTACAAATTATTTTCATTCAGAGCCATTTTGATAGTATTTGCGTGCACTAAATTAAGTTTGACCAGAACATAAGTCCTTTAATATAAATCAGATTAAAGCAATCTTGGATTTGTTGTAATGCTTTGTTTTGATAGCTTTCCAACAAGTCCAACATTACTTAAATCTAATTTATATTGAAGGAGTTATGTACAAGTCAAACTTAATTTGGTGTGCGCGAATGCTGTCAAAATTGCTTTGAATGGAAAAATTTTTTTGGACATCAAAACAAATGCATAGTTTACCGCACTTTTGGTTTTGGCAATGTTTTACCATATTAAGATCTATGGAATTTTTAGATTTGAGAAAAACCCCAGCATTAGAAAGTTGAAAATTGCACCTACCGTTGAAAATCGAGTATTTGTTCTTGAACAGGGGGTTGACTATTTTTTTCCTTTTGGAATTTTATTTTTTAACTATTTTATTGGATTCAAATAGGAGGGTATTTGCTTATTTATGAATAATATCTTAAGTAAATGAATACAAATTCATTTACTTAAATGATATTAGGTATAAATAACATAAATAAGTGTCTGTTCTTGTTTCTGGCTTGGTTACTAGCATACATAAGTATCTGTATTGGTTTCAAGCCAGGTTTCCCCAAGTTTCAATGGGCATAAGTGTCAAAACTTGTGAAATTACCAACATCTCAGTCGAAACCATGCATTTTTTAAAGTACCTGGCCAACTCGTTTCGGAAACCTGCGAAACCAAGATATCTCGGTGGTTTCGACAGGTTTCGAACAAGTTCTCTTTCCATGGTTCTGCCACATTGCAACCTCCCTTTGGCTTGTCCTTAGGAGAATTTATAGCATCTTTGCGGACTTCCTCTGGGGGTGTTCTGAGTGTGGAAAGTGCTGACACTAGGTTGGGTGGCAGAAGGTTTGCATGCCTCTTGAAGAAGGGGGGCTGGGGATCGGGCTTTTGGAGGATTTTGGTCTCGCTCTTAGGCTCAAAGGGCTTTGGAGGATTTTATCTGATCAGTCTCTGTGGAGTGCTTTCTTTAGAGCCAAGTTTTTAAAAAATTATCTTGTTGCTTTGGCTGAGGAGGGCGCTGGCGCATAAGGTCCTCTTGCTGGCGAAGTCTAGATGGTTGATTGGCTCTAGTAATATTTCTTTATGGCTTGATAATTGGGTGGGAGATGGCCCATTGATTGATTTTGTGGACAATGCTCTTTCTGTTGACACGGACGTGCGGGTTAAGGATGCGATGGATGAGGACGGGGTTTGGAAGCAGGAGTTGTTGAACAAGATTGACTCTACTGCGGTACAGCAGAGTATTGTTAACGGATGTTTTGCTGTCTCTAATAAAGAAGATGTGTTGGTGTGGGCCATCTCCAGCGATGGTCGGTTTACTGCCAAGTCTGCTTGGAATGAGGTGAGGGGCAGAGTGGCAGAGGTTACCTATGCTAAGTGGATTTGGAACCGATTATTGCCAACGAAGATAGGCTTTTTTACTTGGCAGCTCCTGAATGGGAGGATCTCGACAAATGTGTCTTTAATGTCTGTGGAAATTCCTTTGGCCTCCAGATGTGACTGTTGTGGAAGCCCAAGGAGTAAGACCACCGATCATTTCCTGCTGTTGGGTGGCACTGCGACAAAGGTTTGGGGGTTTTTTTCTCGCATCTTTGATATTGTTGTTCCTTCATATCAGGATGTCAGGAGTTGTATCCTCCTTTGGCATGGTTCGACGGGTTGCAGCAGCCTTAGTGCGTGCATTACTGGGCTCTTACCCTCTTTGATTGTTTGGGAGCTTTGGAAGGAAAGGAATAACAGGAGACATGGAGAACGAAGGTGCACTGTGGGTTCTATTAGTGATTACATCAGGGCTTGGGTCAAAGGCCTCCCCTACACGCCTAAGATTAAATGCTCGTCTTCCTCCAGAGATGGTTTGATATTGCAGTGCTTTGGTTTGTTAGCCCTTTCCCCTGGCTGAGGCGCCCGTTCCCGGTTTATTGGTGTCCCCCATTCGTGTCAGTAAAGCTTAATGTTGATGGAGCATGTAGGGGTAACTCAGGTGTTGGCGGAGGTGGAGGGGTTATCAGGGATACTGAGGGCATTGGCGTAGCAGCCTTCTCAAATTTTTATGGTGCTTGCACGAACTCAATTGCTGAGCTAAGAGCCCTAAGGGATGGATTGAAGCTGTGCCAGGATTTGGGCTTTAGAGGGGTTGTGGTTGACTCGGTTTTGGCTTCCACTGTTAGAATGGTTAATTCCAAAAGGTTGGTACTGGTTCTAGGAAATATTTACCCTGTTTGAGTCTACTCGGCCGCTGATCTCCTTTGCTTTTAGGGAAAGTAACAGGGCGGCTGACTGGTTGGCGAATCTTGCTTGTGACTTTGGCTCTTCAGTCGTGTTCCAGATTGAAGGCCAGCTATCAGCGGAGTTCCAGCGAATTATTCGGGAAGACAAAGTGGGTTTGCCGGTCCTGCGAAAATAGTGTAAAGTGTAAAGGTTTTATGCCATCTTGTTTTTTGAGCTTGGGTACAGCGGAGAGTAGAGAGTTGAGCTAGCTTGGGTCAGGGTAAGGCGTTATGTCCCCCCCTTGTATTTTTTATTCATTTTGAATCTTAATAAATTTCCAGGGGCTGGCCTGCGTCCCAGAGAATGTTCGGGTTAAAAAGAAAAACCCTCCCTTAAGCTTCAAATGTTATATGTGGATAAAGGCTGGTGGCATGCACTCCAATTTTAGGGTCTGGGCAAGTTGTGACATGGAAGTTTTCTTGCTATGCGTGGCTTGGTAGTTGGCACAGGGATGTCTCTTTTAGCAATCATGAACTTTACTATTTATAGTAAATCATGTATTACTATTTTAATGCATCTTAGTTTACTATTGTATCATAGTTACTTAATACAGGGATGGAATTCTGGGATAGGGAAAATATAACATCGGATATGTATGGATATTATTTGGTTTTGACTTTAAGGGAAATGGTTAAAAATTCGGTCAAACAAATGGCGGGCTGCAAAAATATTGATGCTTTATATGGTTAAATTTTCAGGTCTTGTCCAATGGCAAAGGGGGGGATGTTGGTCATTTCAACCCCCTCTTGTCCAATGGCAAAGATCAGTGCTTGACCGTACGATCCTGAACGGAATCTTTTGCCTATTTTATTATAAAAATTTTGAAGATTTAAAAATTATGTTTTTTTGGAAACATATAATTTGACTTCCCTAATTTTCGCTTATTACGTTTCAATTTATGATGCAAGAGTCATGCCGAATGGCCCAAAGTTTTAAGAATGGGGGCGTATGAAACATGTATTCAGTAACACTATAAAATACAGTATGGGGCATATTAAACCTGTATTAGATAACTGTATTAATCTATACTATCATTTAATGCTAATTTTATTATGTTAGTAAATTTAGATTTTTGTTTGTTCTAGAAATATATTAAGAGATTTCCTAGGGGTTTAGAAGAATTATTTTTGGGAAAAAGATTTTCACAACGCCAGCTCAAAAATGAAATTGCACCCCCCTCACGTATCACTGTTCATGTGAGGGGGTAATATGTCATAAAAGCCCCTCTTATTGTCAGATTCCAAAGGGGGTTCCCTCATTTGCCTGAAACCGCACTTGGGCTGTGTAGGGAACCGTCTCGCATAATTTAAATATTTTTCTCCTTTTTGGGGTCACTAGGAGTCAAAGTAGTAATATAGTTGGTTTAGTTGGATCTTAAAATATTTGAATATAAGACTTGCTCTCTCGTGCTATGGTAGTCAAATTGAATTAAGTTTTTTCAGGGAAGAGATCTCCAACCATGGAGGATTAGGTGGGTTTTTTCAATCTCTTCATTTGCTTTATCTTTTTCATTTTTCTTTCCCACCTATCTCATAGTTTTTCCTCTCATCAGTCTATATTCTCACTTTCATGTGTTGTGCTTGTTATTTTTAATGTGATTTCTTTTCCTGCTGTTTATTGCATGTGATTATTTTCGTTCCTTATAATCTCGAAACCCTATATTCCAATATTGCAAACCTTTGTTTAAAGAATCAACAATTGTTGCCGAGTGACCCCCGATTAAAAAACACCTTTTTTTTATTGCAAATCTTTATCAATTCTTTACCTTTTCTCACCTCCTCTTCCTATTAGTACAGCCATGGATCATGAACATGTGGTTTTTCCTGCATCAATAAACCCCTTAGAAGTTTCCTTCCGTAACCAATGTAAGAGTAAATTGAACCTTCCAGATGACAAATGGAGAGGAAAGAATTGACTGGGATAATGGTCCAAAAGAGGTTGACAGAAAAAATTAGAGTCTTACAAAATGTAATAAAAAAGTTTTATAATTTTTTTTAATAAACGAAGGAATCTTGAAGGATTTTCTTGTGTTGGCTCCGGTATCATAATTTTAGCTTGATGGAGAAAATGCTAGCTGTATGCAGTTTCTGGGATTGGTTTCACTCCTGAGAGTTAAATGATTAAATTCTCGCTTTATAAGCTTCCTCTTGAAAGTTTAATGATTCAATTCCAGCTTTATAATCTTTCTCTTGCAGTAATCGTCCCAGAAAAGCATTTTTATCAAGAGCTTTAATTGCTCATCTTAACTATGGAGGGGTCCCAAACGAATATTTTTTGGAACTTCTAATGAATGCTTTAGAGGATGCTCAAAACATTCACTCCAATAAACGTGCTGCATTAAGAGGTATGTATTCATTATTTGATTTACTGTTCTTCTATGGAAAATTCTGCTGATCTTAGATTTTGGTCATTTTAATCTGTGCTAATATAGGTAGAATTCTAATCATCTGTTTGTTATTCTGATGATAATTTTGCTTCTGTAATGGTCTCCTCTAGGTGTGATCCTGTAATTATTGTTATACCATCTCAGAATATTCTTACAGCTATTTGTTACTATTTTTTGTCGTCCTTTTAAAGTTCTGTTTGTGATTTTTTTTTTACAAATATTTTCTTATTGTTGTACTTGCAGTTGCGCTCAATTATGGAGATATGGATGACCTTCTTGCAGCAAGGATGATTTTATGTGGAATGCCCCTAGATGAACCTTTTTTATATCGTCATTTGTCAGTGCTGGCAAAAGAAGAGAAGAAGGGGCTCAAGGGAGGAAAACTTCCTATCAGTGAGTGTTATAATGTGATGGGAACAGCTGATCCTACTGGGATTCTGAAGAGGGATGAAGTTTGTGTCATTCTGTACGTATTATGTGGCCATTTCTGTTTATCTATCATGCAAACCTTATGCTATACTTATTTGTTGCTGTTGTTGATGAATATACACAACTATTCAATCAATAGAAATCCTGCTAAAGCAGGAAAGAACTGAGGTGAAAAAACATTATGAAGCAAATAACAATGCAACAAGAGTTTACAAACTCAAAGCAAACACAATAAACAAGAAGAGTGGTCACATTTCTTGAAATGATCAATTAATAACGTATTTTTAATGCATTTTTCTGGGAATTTTTTGTCACTTTTTGGCAATATTAATTTTTAAGGAATAATGAACAGTACTCAAGTATGTTGGTCTGAAGTTAAAATTTCAAGCAGTTCATCATCATGAGTTTTTTCCATGAAATATTAATAAACAATTTTTTTGTAACTACATTTGGCATTGTATACAAGATTGGGTTGAAACCATGGTTTTTTTGTACCAATTCCATTTTTGCTGAAACCATGGTTTCTTTTAGTGACTTAGTTGTATTTTCAGACGACCTCACTATAGTGCCCTCTACGATGTACACCAGCTTTGGGTGGGGGTGGGGGGGAGCCCCCAAGAAGGCTTGTAACAAAGTTAGAACGATTAGAAAATCATAGGATTTATTATTAAAACTAAAAGGTGCTAAGATTGGAGAAAAATTAGTTTTCTGATTGCCTGTATTTGACCCTTTAGGGAATATTCTTCAGAATCAAATGACATCATGCTTGACCTTTTGTCTCCTGCACTGAATTCATGTTGCCTCTATGAGTTTTGTCTTCCCACCTTTGCGCTTGAGGTTTGCTTCTCCCATGCACAACCATCCTTGGATAATCTATCAGATATTTATTGCCAGATTCCATCCAGCAGGATGTCCTCTTCCTTGCTATTGCCGGCCAAAGGTTAGACTGCGCCCATTGATACTTTTAACCTTGATGGGTTGCTATTGCCAGGTTCTGACTGCTTTCTCTAACTTTTATGGCCCTTGCACTAATTCCATGGCTGAGTTGAGGGCGTTAAGGGATGGGTTAAAGGTGTGCCAGGAGATGGGTCTTTTGGACGTGGTGGTCGATTGTGATTCTGAGGCTACGGTCAAAGTAGTTAATTTGAAGAAGTGTAGTCTGTGGAAAGGTTGGTACCTTTTCAAGGAGATTCAAGACTTAATGGTTGAAACAAGGGCCTGTGTTTCTTTTGCCTTTCGGGAAAGCAATAGAGCGGCGGACTGGCTGGCCAATCATGCTTGTGATACTGAGGCATCGACCAGGTTTCAGCTTGGTTGCATCCCTTCGGGGCCGCTACAGGCCATCCTTCGTGAAGACAAAGCTGGGTTACCAGTTCTACGGAGTTAAAGGTCTTCTTTCTTTCTCATGTAGGGGAGGGATAGACTTTTCGAGTGGTGAGTACTCTTATTGTCGTGGGCTGGGGTAAGGCAGGATGTCCCCCCTGTATTCTTTATTATTTTATTTGTTTTAATAAAAGCTTAGGGGCCAGCACGGGTCCCAGGTAATATTCGGGTTAAAAAAAAAGAAAAAAAAGAAAAAGGATATCAATACCCAGGGCATTTTGAGCCTAGTTGTCGAGGCAACCAAGGCATTGAGGGCCGACTAGCGCTTAGGCGAAGAGGCGCCGGCGTAGGTGACCAAGGCATTGAGGGCCGATAATATAGATATATATATATATATATATTATCATTTTATGTATCCAACTACACAGTCAAAAACACACAATACTCTCCAATTAACAAAAAAATTCAAAAATTTTCAGAAAGTATGATTTATGAATAATTTAACAGCCCATTAAAGGTAGTTAGCGACCCAAACATACAAATTGATAGCCCATTACTGCAATAGCAATCTCAATCAATATATGCTAACAGCTCATTACATCAATAGCAATCTCAATCAATACATAGAAGAATTCATACACTTTCACATATCAACCAATAAGAGCAAAGAACTAAGACAGAGGAATCAATTTGGAAGCAAAAGTGCAAAACAGATCACTGGATATGGAAATGTATGGTAAGATAAATAAAAACAGAATCAGATTTGCAAAACAGAGATATTGCAAGCTACAGAAAAGGGCTGTTAAAATATGCAAGTATTTATTATACTAACATCTATGATGCCAAAATGAGTATCTCCAGGTTCCAGGCCCTCCACTATATATCTACTCCGGTAGTCAATACATAAATAAAGTGTATGAGTGTAAGAAGTAAGAGCTAAGAATTCAGAAGTAACTAAAGTAGAAACCAAGATGCCAAATTTAATGGAAAATAAGGCTCTGTATGGCAACGTTTCTGTGTTTTTTGAGCGTTTCTAGGTCCAGCACAGTTGTATGTGTTTCTGTGTCTTTTGAGTGTTTCTGGGTCCTGAAATGCTGTATGGTAACACTGGAATAAAAACGTTTCTGTAACTAAGAAAAAATACAAACCTATATGGGTAGAAGAGTGTTTCAGGGATGATTGGTGGTGGCATCAGGAAAATAGTAGAGGTGCTTCTGACTCGGGGTGTCAAGGATTATGTGATAGAGCGGATTGGGAATGCGATTAAGAAAGTGATACCCAAGAGTGATTGGATTACTGCTTCAGCTTCTGCTGATGAGGGTATGGTGAAGCTCAGTGGGAAGACAGAATGGAAGAAACAAAGGCATTTGGAGTGGTGGACTTGCTTGGATGAAGAGAATATCCCCAAGAAGGAAAAGATCCGACGGCCGCGAGAGTTGTGGCGAGATGAGTTCTATGAAGAACTTGCTAAGAAAAAATAAGAAAAAGGCACCCAAGTCCAGAAGCAGTAGTACTGCAGGCCACCTTTGGTGGCAGAAGGGTGAGGATTTAATCCCTGAGAAGAGGAAGAATAACTGTAGCAGGAGTAGTCGGAGCAGTGTGGATTGGTGGTTAGATGGGCTCAGCGGAGAGTTTTGGAATGGTTGGCGCAACAGCGTGGACTAGGCGAGCGGAGGGATCCCCAAGAGCGGCGGTGTCAGCAGCACCCTAAGCAAGAGGGGCACCTTCTATTTGAATGCCTTTGTTTTAGGTAGAATCTTACATATGAGAGGCATTGCTATGTTTTAATGGTAAATACCATAAATACCCGTAAACTTTTAAGTGACACTGTTTTTCCACCATTTTGCCAGAATCGTTTCTCACATGCAGAAAATCAAAAGTGTGCCAAGTGCCCGGTTTGTTTAAAAAAAAAGGGAAAATCAAACCGGACATACCATACAATTTTCAACCAGCTTCTGTTCCAAAAAAACAGAAAAACACTAGAATCGATTTTTTTTTGAATATTGCCATACAGAGAGCCTAAGTAACCCAGGTAGATTTGAATCATAGTTATCAAGGCACTGCCAAGGCGACGTCATGCGTCCAGGCTCCTTGGTCGCATTGGACACCTAGGTTGGTGCCTTGCCACCATGGTGGTGTCGCCTTGATTTTTCCCCTCTAAAACGCCATGGTCGCCTTCCCACCTTGATAACTATGATTTGAATCATTTCAGAAATCTTCACTGAAAGAAAACATAATATAAACCAAAATGCCAAATTTAAGTCATCTTTAAAATTTAAACAGTTAAATACTTGAAGTGAAGGGAAGTATAAAAAAAAGCCATCCAAATACAAATATTCAAATTGTTCAATTCAAATCAGCATGTAAATTTAAATTAACATCTTGTTGCTGCTGCTGCTGGCCTGTAGAATCAATTGGACGTAGACCAAAATCTTTCTCAACATTTTAATCATGCACATCCTCTTCCTCCAGTTCTTCTTCATCTGACGACTACTCAGCTCTGCCCCTACCACGACATGTATATTTTATATTGGCTCCACTTGTTGGTGCTTGAGCCCTCCTTGGTCGATTGTGGCCCTTAGTCGTTGAAAATGCCCCAACTACTCTATCTATAGTTTACCATGTGAGATCATCCCGAGGATGGACTAATTCATCATCCGATTGGTTAATCATACACTCACTACTCTAATCCAACTCATCAAGCACCAGTCGACTAAAATTTTCTGCATTGTTCTTGCTGCGTAAAAAAATCTCCATAGATTATCTTCTTGCATTGTAACCTGCACAAAAGAGTAGAGTGAACACCAGAGAGCCAGTTTGTACCAGCGGGGGACTCTCCGATGCCTAAGTTAGATCTTTCTAAGCAACAATTGTTAATAATGGAGATGCCTCTATAGGTGGTCATACCTGAAAATATATAGTGTTTGTGGCTAGCAAATGCGGTCGTGGAGAGAGTCCCATTCTAGCAGTCTTCTATTCATGGTAAGAACGTTACTAGTAGAGTTCCTCTAGGAGTGTAATCCCTGATTGATAGGAATCATGGGCGCTACTCTTTAGTTTCCTTATAGTAGTAGATTGGCATAAGGAAGAATTGATCCATTCTTATGTGGCATGTTGTGCCGTTCTTAGTAAGTTCCTTATTGGACCGGGTATGGGAATGATCTGCAGGGTTCTTGCTTATTAATAGGTTGTTACGCTCTGATGATGCGGCATGGTTTGATTGGGTGTTTTATTTGGATATAACATAAGCCCCCCACTCCGGCAGAGCCGTTAGGGTTTGTCGGAGTAAGAGCCGGGGATCTTTTATCTTGGAAGCTAAAAAGTCATACTTGACGATACTTTTAATATATGAGCTTTTGTCTCGACTCTTGAACTCGATCCTGCTGTCGTTCTTGCACCCCCCCTTCTAATGAGGTTTTGTGAAATATCTTCTTAGTCGCATTAATGGTGTGATCACTTCCCCCTTTGAAATGTCGCTTTCCCAGGATTTTTGGGTCATGGTGTAATTAATTTGCCCTTGAAACGTTGTTTCCCTAGGATTTTTGCATCTTTTCGAGATCCCTGAGGTTTGAGGGAAGCAAGGGTAAGCTTCCAATGGGGAGGCTCCACCTGCCTTGGTAGTTGGCGCCTTAAAGAGGCGTCTTAAACGTTTGCAGGGATTTTAAATCTAGACTGTGGGCTAGTTTTTTGTTCCGGGCCATTGGTTCAGTTATAAAGAGAAGATCCAAGTTCTTCTTTGTTTGCACTCGTTTGTACTAAAAGGTTGTTGCTTGTTCCTTACTCGTATTCATGGATGCCCCTTATGTGCTTCGTTCCTGCTCCTTCATGAGTGCCCTTTTGTTGCTTTGGTGTTATCTTTGCCGCTGCTTTCATGGCTATCGGGGTTGTCGCTTTGTTGGTGTTGTACCACGGGGTGCATTTTTATACTCTCCTTCAGTCCCGATCTTCGAACGACAATGTCCCCGCAACCTCGATCTTTGAACGATATGCAATGTTGGTTGTGTTCGTAGGCTCCGTCTTATCTACTTGTCTAGTATGATTGTATTGATGTTTGGTGACGGTTTGCTGGTACAAAGGGGTGGAGAATCATGAGGCGGTTGTCTTCTTTCTCGCCCAACCTCTTCAGTTTTCGGGCGGTGGGAATTCATCACTGGGATCCATTCCGGCTTCAGAGGAGTCAGGAGTCTATGGATGGTGATTCCCATTAGGCAGGATCTCCTCAAGGCACCCTTCGGTTCAAGTTCATTGGACCTCTTTCTCGTGCACTTTCCTTGCAGGACTTCCGGGTTCTCGTTCCAATCAATCGGGATGAGGTTTGGTGTGGCTTTAAAGGAAGTTCTGGTCTCCTTTTGTGCGTGGCGAGTTGGTTATGACGTTCAGTGGAGGCTGAGCCTGCTTGGTCCCTTTGTTGTACCTGTCAGAATCTTGATTCCTGTTTCTATGCTGTAAGCCATGTTTGATTGTAAACCGTCCCGAATAAAGAAATGTTTTGTTATGTTATTTATGTGACGGTGGTGCCTTTGTTGGAGGTCTCCTTTGAACAAGACAAGGTGTTTTGGTGTGACTTCCGAAAACGTTTCTTTCTATGCCCTGTTGGATAAAGTATTCATTGTTGCCCGGAAGCAGGCTCTGTTGCCCCATGGATGGGGATTTTATTGCCTCACGGGTGAGGTCTTTTGTTCCTCTCGGGTGAGGTCTTTTGTGCCTCACAGGTGAGGACTTTTGTTTGCCGCTTGAAAGTGGTCTTTGCATGCATTTATGAAACGTTTATGACTCTTACTCTTTTCATTTCTGCATAGTAAAGCTAGAAAGCATTTGAAAAATAACTTAAAAACAATTGAAGGAATGCCGCACGGAGAGCGTTTTTATTGGTAGAATTTTTTCAAGTTCTCTGAGTTCCAGGGACGTGGTATCTTCTTGCCTCCCGGAGTCTTCAAGTGATATGTTCCTGGACGGATTTGCTTCGAGACTATGTATGGTCCCTCCCTTTTCAGGGAGAGCTTGCCTTCCTTTCTTAGTTGCGATGCGCTCGACTTTCTAAGTACTAAGTCACCTGGCCTGTATAGTCACTCCTTAACCCGTTTGTTATAATGCCGAGCGACCTGTTGTTGGTATGCTATATTCCTTAGTAGGGCGTCTTCTCGTATTTCTTCTAGGAAGTTTAAGTTTGCCCTGAGACCATCTTCTTAGGTTCTTTCATTGAACGCAAGCACCTTGTGAGATGATGTGACGACTTCCACTGGGCCCAGAGCTTCAGTGCCATACGCCAATCTGAACCGACTTTCTCCAATTGGGGTTCGTAGCGTGGTTCGGTATGCCTATAGGTTGTTTAGTTGCTCCTCTACCCATCTTCCTTTTGCCTCCCTCTAGTCTCTTCTTTATACCGCTGAGCAGGGTCCTGTTGGTGACTTCTACTTGTCCGTTTAACTGAGGGTAAGCCACTGCCACCGATCGGTGATTTATGTGATATTTGTTGCAAAAGTCTTCAAAAGCAGGGTCGTCGAACTGTTTGCCATTATCTGTGACCAGGACACGTGGTAACCCGCACCTGTAGATGATCTTGTCCTTGAAAAAATTTCCATCTGCTTCTCTATTATGGTTGCCAAGGGCTCAGCTTCTACCAACTTGGTGAAGTAGTCAATCACAACCACCACATATTTTTTGTTCCCCGAGGCTGGCACGAAGTCTCCCAAGATGTCCATCCCCCACATTGCAAAGGGAATGGAGTTGAGTACGAATGTCAGCGGTGTTGCTCGTTGATGGGGGTATTGGGGCGAACAGTTGGCATTGCTCACACTTTTTAACATATTGGATAGCTTCTTCTTGTATCCTTGGCCAATAGAATCCTTGCCTCAACACCTTATAGGCTAGGGCTCTTCCGCCCATATGACATCCACAGATCCCTTATTGGACATCTGTTAGGGCGTACTGTGCTCTTTTCGGGCCAAGGCAACTTAGTAGAGGGCCGGAGACCGACCTCTTGTATAATACTCCGTCAATAACCGTGTATTTCACCCCTCGAATTTTCAATTTGCTCACTTCTGCCCGGTTGTCAGGGAGCTTTCCATTCTCTAAATACTACACGATCGGGTCCATCCAGCAGTGTTCCTCCTCGAGTTGGGCTACTATCTCTTCTTTGTAAAAGGCTTTGTTTAAGGTCTCAAGGTACACTGCCCGGTCTAATTGTGAGAGCTCCGCCGTAGATAGTCTTGAAAGCACATCTGCCGCTGTGTTGTCTGTATGGGGTATCCTTTGCATTTCGAAGCTGGTGAATCCCTTCATTAACTTCCTCGCCTTGGCCAAGTAGGCTGCCATGCGTTCATCCTTCGCCTCGTACTCCCCGTTCAGCTGGTTAACCATGAGCTGGGAGTCTCCCCGAACCACGATCCTCTCGATTTGTACTGGTTAGGCTACTTGTATGTCGGCCAACAATGCTTCATATTCTGTCTCATTGTTCGACATAGGGAAGTTAAACCTGAGAGCGTGCTGGATCTTGAACCCTTTGGGGCTCGTTAGAATGAGTCCTGCTCGTCCACCTACCGAACGACTTGAACCGTCCACGAATATTGTCCAGAGGGCTCAATCACAACCCCCAGTTTCCATGTCCTTGTCTTTCTTGTCTTCAGAGTAGGTACATTCCACAATGAAATCTGCAAGTGCTTGACCTTTGATTGCCTCACGGGGCTTGTATTCGGTGCTCTACTCGTTTAGCTCTACCACCCATGCCATGAGCCGTCTAGAGATATCAGGTTTATGGAGCACCTTCTTCAGCTGTTTGTCTGTTAGAATTGTTATGGCATGTGCCTGGAAGTAAGGCCTTAACTTTCGAGCGGCGAGGACGAGTGCAAACGCCAATTGTTTGATCTCCTGGTACCTGGTTTCCGCGTCGAGCAACACGTGGCTGACGTAGTAGAGGGGCTGCTGCTACTTCTCGCATTCTTTTAGCAGTACTGCAACCACTGCCACTGGGGATGTTGCTAAATACAACAATAGCTCATCATTCGGCTCCGGTCTCACTAAGAGAGTCGGCTTCTCCATGTAAACCTTCAGCTCCTCGAAGGCACGTTGACACTTTTTCGTCCCATAGTTATTAAGGCGGGAAGGCGACCATGGCGTTTTAGAGGATAAAAAACCAAGGTGACACCGCCATGGCGGCAAGGCATCCAAGGCGAACAAGGAGCCTGGACGCCATGGTGACGCCTTGATAACTATGTTTCGTCCAAGTCTTTAGGGCTCTTCAAGTTTTTATGGGTTTTGAAGAATGGTAGGCACTTGTCTCATGCCCTAGACATAAACCTTGTCAATGCGGCTACTCGGCCATTCAACTTTTGAATCTCTCTAACCGTTCTAGGTGGTGCCATATCTCGAATAGCTTGTATCTTCACCGTCGAGGGGTGTCTTTACTAAATTCTCCAATGGTTCCCATGCGCTCCCTTGTCTCATCTCTGTTGTCACAGATCTCCATGACTAGTGCCATTCCCCTACAGTTGCCTCTCGTATGTTTGACAAAGGTGGCATGGCATTCCCGAGACTTTTTCTATTCCGGGCGACACTCCCCGATTCCTTTCTTTGTGGGGAATTTCATCTTGAGATGCTTTGTTGACACCATTGCCCCCAACTCATTGAGACTCGTACGTCCCATGATAGCATTAAATGTGGACGCTACTTTCACCACCATGCAGTTCACCAGCAAGGTAGTTATGGGTGGGTAGTTATGCGTGGGCTTCTCCAAACCATTATGGCTTGCCTGACCGAACCTTCGATTGGTGCAAAGGCTCTAGAGAAGCCATACAAGGAGGTCCCCTCATACTGGAGTTTGTCGTCAGGAAGGTCGAGCTGCATATGCATCGTAGGACAACATATCTACGGATGCTCCAGTGTCTACGAGGATCCTATGCATTTCTCTGTTACCTACGATTGCCTCGATTACCACCGCGTCGTCGTGGGGCCAACTGACTCCTTCTATGTCTATGTCGGAGAAGTAGATCTTAAGGTTGGTTTTTCCCATTTTCCCTTGGCTTTTGCTATACCGACGAACCTGGTGTTCGCCTTTGCTTTCCTTCCCGATTCCTGTCCGGGCAGTCATCATCTGTTCTGGGCTTGTTTTGTTGCTTATTGTCATTCAGAGCGGTGCATCTTCCCCTCAGCGTTGGCCCTCCTCTCCGTCTAGGGCAATCCTCCTTTCGATCATCCCTTCGCCTTTTATGTAACGGAGAAGGTGGCCAATCTTTCTCAGATCCTCTATCTCCCTTCTTAATTGTCGGCAGTCCTCTGTGTCGTGCCCCGTATCCTTATGGAACCGGCTGTATTTTTTCTGATTCCTATCTTCTGGCTTTGAGAACATGGGCTTCGGCCACTGAAGGATAGTTAAGATTTACAAAAGATCGATCCTAGTAATGAAGGAAGAGTTTACAGCATGAAGGAGAAGAAGAAGAGAGGAGAAGAGAAGAAGAAAACGATTATGTGTGTTGAGAGTTTCTTAACACACATATTAACTTCATTAATAACTTCTAGAATTAAACTGACCTCCCTTAGGAGGTAAATGGAAATAAGGAAAGAAAAGGAAAAAATACAACCTAAGTCATGTCTTATAACAAGACAGTAACAGAACTACCCTTATACAAAATACTAACGACTCTAATACTCCCCCTCAAGCTGGAGAATAAATGTCAAACATTCCCAGCTTGCTCAATAAGGTGTTGAATAGACCAGGATTGAGACCCTTGGTGAAAATATCTGCTATTTGATCACCTGTCTTCACAAAAGGAGTAGAAATGCAACCAGAATCCAGCTTCTCTTTGATGAAGTGTCGATCAACCTCAATATGTTTGGTTCGATCATGTTGAACCGGATTATGGGCATTACTTATAGCAGCCTTATTGTCACAATAAAGTCTCATTGGGCCTTCAGTGTCAAAACTCAAGTCTTGAAGTAGTCTCTTCAGCTATATAAGTTCACACACTTCATGAGCCATGTCTCTAAACTCTACCTCTGTACTGGATCTAGCTACAACTGGTTGCTTCTTGCTCCTCCCGGTAACTAGATTACTACCCACAAAAGTGCAGTACCCAGAAGTAGATCTCCTATTTGAGACTAAACAAGCCCAATCAGCATCTTTGTAACCCTCAATCTGCAAATGGTCATGCTTGGCAAATTGAAGACCCTTTCCTGGGCAGGATTTCAAGTACCTGATGATGGGATACACTGCATCCAGATGTCCACTCCTGGGAGCATGCATGAACTGACTCACCACCCCAACTGCATAAGTGATGTCTGGTCGAATCAAAGAGAGATAGATTAGTTTCCCAACTAATCTTGGATACTTGTTTGCATCTATTAGAGGAGAACTACATTCATCACCAAGCTTATGATTCGGATCAATGGGGGAAGTTGCTGGTTTGCACCCCATCATGCTTGTCTCTTTTAGAAGGTCCAAGACAAATTTCCTCTGACAGATGTTGATTCCTTTCCTTGATCTAGATACTTCAATACCCAAGAAGTATTTCAAGAGTCCAAGGTCTTTGATCTCAAACTGTTTAGCCAGATAAGACTTTAATCTGTTCATCTCAGCCACATCATTCCCAGTTACCACAATGCCATCAACATAGACAATGGGAGCTGTAACTATACCATTACTTCTCCTGATAAACAAGGTGTGGTCAGCTTGACTCTGATAATAATACCCATTTTCAGGATGGTTTAATCTCTCAAACCAGGCCTTAGGAGACTGCTTGAGGCCATAGAGAGCTTTCTTTAAGAGGCACATTTTCTCTTCAGCTGAGGGACACTTAAAACCAGGTGGGGCTGCATGTATATTTCTTCTGCTAAGTCTCCATGAAGAAATGCATTCTTCACATCTAATTGGTACATAGACCAATCTTTATTAGCTGCTACTGATAAAAGAACTCTGATTGAGTTATGCTCGGCTACAGGTGCAAAGGTCTTTTAGTACTCTCCCCCTGAGGAGGATGCTGAGGAAAAGAAAAGTAAGGAATAGACTCAAAGAAGGTGACATCTTTGGAGAGAAGTCGCCTTCGGGAAGGAGGATGGTAGCATTTATACCCTGTGGCTTTAATTGAAGTAGCCCAAGAAGATGCACTTGAGAGCTTTGGGATCAAGCTTGGTGCGGGCTGATTTGTTGACATGAACATAACAAGCACAACCAAGGACTTTTGGAGGAAAAGAGAAGGCTGAGGATCGAGGAGAAAGGAGGGCCAGGGGAGATTTGGAGCCAAGAAGTGGAGATGGCATCCGGTTAATAAGGAAGGCAGCGACAAGAAGTGCATCAGACCAAAATGTCTTAGGCACGTGCATACCAAAGTGAAGACTCCGGGTGATTTCCAGTAAGTGGCAGTTTTTTCTCTTAGCTACCCCATTTTTGTTGAGGGGTGTCAACACATGTCAACTGATGGATAATCCCATTATCAATAAAAAACTATTGGAGCCCCCCATACATGTATTCACCCCCTTGTTCGACGTAACAATTTGAATTCGAGTACCAAATTGAGTGCTGATAAATTGATAAAAATTCTTAAAAGCATCACAAACATCATTTTTTTTTTGTTTCAACATGACAGTGCAAGTGGACCTAGAATAGTCATCAACAAATGAAACAAAGTAATGAAATCCAGACAAAGTAGTGGGAGAAGGCCCCCAAACATCAGAATAAACAAGAGAAAAAGGAATTGTGGATTTATTACCATGATAAGGATAAGATGTGCGACCTTAGCCAAATTACATGATTCACACTGAAAAACATAAGAAGAAGGAAAAGAAGTAAACAAATGGGGTAATTGTCTCCCTATAACAACAAAGGAGGGATGACCCAAACGTTGACTCCAAAGTACTACGGTCACTCCGACCACAAACATAAGCTACAGCAGTAGATGAATCAGGTAAACTTGGCTCAAGATGATTGTGTTAGAATAATGTACACCAGAATACCGTGGGGGTATTCTGGTACTTTTGGGGTTGATTTTATGTTATTAAGTATTATTAGCTTATGTCGGCTATGTGGGTTTTAGTCCCACATCGCCTAGCTTCTATTATTTGTAACTTCCCCTCTATTATAAATAGAGGGGCCTTTCTCTCATTAATTCAAGCAATTCTATTTTCTTCCCACTCTCTAACCCATGGTTCATCAAACATGGTATCAGAGCTGGTCTGATCTAGGTTAGAGAGAAAAACCCTAATGTCTCCCTCCTTTCCTTCCAATCGATCTCTCCTCTTCTTCTCCCTTTTTCTCGTTTTTTCCTGCTCCTGTTTTTCTCCTTTTTAGCACAAAAACAGGGGCAGCACTAATGAGGTAAACATCATATCGATGATTTAGTGCTGCCCCCTTTCTCTCCTATCGTTTTTTATTAAAAAAACAGCTGGAAGCCTCTTCTGCGATTTTGGGATTCCCCCTTCTTTGAGATCAGATCTCGATAAATCTGATCCTCTAATAGAGGAAAACCCTATGCAGCCTTTTTCCAGCCCTATGTTACCCTATTCCTACACCTAAATTTCCTCTTTTCTTTCTCTCCATCAATTATTATTTATTCCAGCCCCTATACCCTAATCGATCTCAACTTGTTAGGGTTTTGAAAAACCCTAACTCCAATCGATATTAGGGTTTCCTTTGTCAGATGCAGCCAATATTTCATGGATATTTCCCACGTAATCCAAGCCCTAATCAACCTAAGTTTGGACCCTTTTTGATGGCTGGATTTGTTTCTACAACAAAAATTCCTTAACCTGCTAATTTGGTTACCTGCCAAAAACCCTGACTTTCAGGTTTCAGTTTTTGCTAATTTTTTGAGGGATGATTACTCCACCTACAGAGACCACTCAACCTCAGTATTTGCCTCTTTCCAAGTGTTTGAAGACCCCTTACCCCAATCGATCTCTATTTTTCAGGGTTTTCCAAAACCCTGACATTAATTGATTTTTTGGGTTAGGGTTACTTGCTGCTATTGGAGTTTTTTGTTGGTGTTTCTACCATCAAGAAGGACATTCTACTTCAACTATTTATGACTTGAAGAAGGTCTACTGCACAAGATAGTTGCTGCCCTCTTTTTCTGCGATTTTTAGTATTTCTCCCACATGAAAATCAAGTCTCAATTACCAATAAGATTGGTCATTCGAACTGGAGATCCATTCCAGCAGTTGAGGTCAGCCTGTAAGCCTACACCTTTGACAAGTCATCCTCACTTTTGTTGAAGCCCCCTTCCCTACAATCGATATTCACTTTCAGGGTTTTTTACAAAACCCTGGCTATAATCGATCTACGGGTTAGGGTAGTCCACTATTGCTGATTTTTTTGAGGAGAGTTTTACAAACATCAGAGGAGTATTCAACCCATTATTCAGCATCATTCATCAGGTTTTTTTAGTAAAAATTACAGTTCATTCTGTTGGCTTGGTTTCTTCAATTTATACCCTATTTCACTTACTTATTCCTCTATGGCGGGCTGCTTCAACTACCTATGGATTTGTCTGGTTATTTATCTTGTCTTTGCTGGTTATTTTGAGCTTCACTACCTATCTGGTTGGTATTATTGATTGGCTTCCATCAGCATGACTGGTTGATGTGTTATTGTTGCCTTCAAGTGGCATACTGCTGCCCTATGATTATGACTGAGTTTCCTCTTATTGGAGATCGAATTTCTTTCGTTATGGAAGACTCGAATCTGCTACCCTAGAGATCAGCTTCTTTGTGATTACAACAGTGTGTTATACGGTTATTGGCTGCACCTACGACCTATTCAGTTATGTGGAGCCTTTCTGGTTTAAATCCAGCATACTTTGGAGCTTGAATCCTAGCATTGTTACTAATTCAGATCTGATTCAGTTTTTGTTGAAGCTTCTTCATTCAGCTGCTGTCCGGATATCTTCGTTAGTACTATTTAGCATGTGGGAGTTTCTACCTTGGAGTTTTTCGCACAATTGCTCCTCCCTGTTTGAAGATTGATCAAGCCTTGAAAGATGGAGCATTTCCTTACTTCAAATCAGATCGGTATACTTCTCAGATTTTCCCATTGGAGTTAGGAGTTTCTCCCATGCAGGGGTTTCCATCAGAAGTGTTTGTTTGATCGATGAAAGATGGTTGGAACTTTATGTTGCATAATTTACTCCTCCTTCATAATCCCACTGCTATTTTTCCTTCACCACCTCCCGAAACATACCTTGGCATTCCCCATAAACACTTTGGAAGATCATGGTATTCTCTTGTTTGCCTTTTCTTCTTTTGCCATTACACTTGGCAGCCATTGACAAACTCTGAAATGTTATGTTTTGCCCTATCTCTACAATCATCTCTCGTATGTCCACGTGCACTACATGTGAGGAGGGGATTATATACAGTATACCTGCAGCCATTGCAGAGAGCAAAACATGCAGGGACACTTGGTGCAAAACATAGAAGGTCAGAGGTTTCACCATTGCCAAAGGGTATCTACTTTATTATTGGGTTAAATTTGCCATAAGGGGGAGGTTGGTGTGAAAAGTTTTGAAGATGTTTGGTTATTACCTGCCTATATGAGGTTCTACAAATTGGGTTGATTTTTTTCCGCTGCTTGATTTTTATTGCTGCTTGACTCATCTGACAGCTACCCTAGTTACTTATCTTCAAGATTATACTTCAGAGATTCATTATTGGACAAAGATTGGTGAGAGATGCCTTTTTTGCTGATCAAGTCTGTCCAAGTTTGAAGGTTTATTTTTTCAAGTTCTTGAAGGTCTATTTGGGAACTGCATTCAATTTGAAGTTGGATTCTGCTACAACTTATTTTTCCCGTTTTATTCAAGTTGGGCATTAGTACCTTGTATGCGCCAACTTGAGGGGGAGTGTTAGCATTGTTATAGAGAGAGTTTTTTCTTTAGTAGAGAGTTTTTTTCTTTAGTCCACGTTGGATCTTCCTTCTTTCATATTTGTATAATCCAGCGTGAGGGGGAGTGTTAGAATAATGTACACCAGAATACCGTGGGGGTATTCTGGTACTTTTGGGGTTAATTTTATGTTATTAAGTGTTATTAGCTTATGTCGGCTTTGTGGGTTTTAGTCCCACATCGCCTAGCTTCTATTATTTGTAACTTCCCCTCTATTATAAATAGAGGGGCCTTTCTCTCATTAATACAAGCAATTCTATTATTTTCTTCCCACTCTCTAACCCACAGTTCATCCAACAGATTGAGTCCTCGTTTCTCAGTCCCATTGCCAATAACCCTCTATGTCTCCAAATCCTAAAAAAGACAATAGGAAGGAAAGAAAGTGATGCAACAATTTAAGGATTTGGTTAGGTGACTCACTGATAATAGGTTAGTAGCAAAATCAGGGACATGAAGGATAGACTCAAGGGAAATAGAATGAGTAACTCTCACATTACCCTTGCCAGAGACAGAAGAAAGGGAACCATCAGCAACCCTTACATTGTCCCGACCAGAGCAAATGGAATATGAATCGTAATACTGTGACATACCAGTCATGTGGTTAGAGGCGCCTGAGTCAATAATCCAAGTGGGAGCAGTGGACGAGGCAGACAAGACCTGTAGAGCTGAGGCAGAAGAAGCTGACCCTCCAAGGTGAGACATCAGCCGGCGGAGGGCTGCAATATCATCTTGTGAAAGGGAATCAGGAGCCGGCTGGGGTCCAGATGTCTTAGGCTTAGATGTCACGGAGTGAGCCCTAGCTCCTCCTCGCTTGCCACCACAGGCACCAGATGAACCACCACGCATACCAAGGGGATGCCCACGAAGGTCCCGACACCTGTCCTTGGTGTGTCCCAATTTCCACAATGATCACATTTAAATCTCTCACGGTGATCTCCACGAGTTGGCCCTTGGCCTTTTCCCCACTTTTCCAGTCTCTGTGGGAACTAGAAACAAGAGCAGATCGCTCCGTTGATGGTGCAGTATCCATAGTTGTTCTCCTGGTTTCTTCACTTTGCAAGTAACTACATACTTCATCAAAGGATGGAAAGAGAGACCTCCCTAGGATCTGCAGACGAATGGGTCATACTCTGGATTGAGCCCACCTAGTAGAGAAAAAAATACCTTGACTTCATCTTCACAGTTGGACAGTCGAAGATACCTGTAGTGATCATATTCCTGCCACAGGCTGATAACAGTGTTGTAGTAGTCAGAGATGCTCCTATCACCCTGCTTCATATTGGTGACTTTTTGTGAATTTGGTACACCCTTGCATAGTCACCAACTCGATCAAAGGTCCGGGCAACACTGTCCCACATATCCTTGGCAGTCTCCTTGTCCATAAATCTCCTACTAATCTCAGGTTTCATGGAGCAAACCAACCAAGTCATAACTGTGGAGTTCTCAGTCTCCCACTTCATATATCCGGGATCAGTAGTAGCAGGCTCCTTAATAGAGCCAGTAATATACCCCATCTTTCCCCGACTCCTCAGGGACATCTTCACAGAACAAGACCAATCCAAATAGTTGGTATTGTCCAACTTCGCAATAGGGATTTGGGTGTTGGGGTTATCAAAGGAAGCCATAGTTGGGACACCACTGACCGGAATTGGTCCACTGACCTCAGATTCAGTCCCAGACACAGTAGACATACTGCCAAACTACTCAAGGGAATGCAAAATAAAGCTTTGTATAAATGGGGGGACACCTCAACCCAACCATAATAAGGAGAACAGCAAGCAGCAGGCAAACCGAGAGCATACACTTGATGAAAAACACAAACTAAATGCCTCCACAAACCAAACAACAGCAGCACATATCATCCAAGGCCATAAAACTAATCAAGTGTGCCCCTCACAGTAGCTAAGAACCACACAAGATAGCACAGCCTGAACAAAGATCGTCAACAGAAAAAATGGAAGAGAAAATACCCTGATGACGGTAACAGTGCAGCATCGTGGATGAGAGTAAGGCTCTCAAACCTGCTTCATGTACCAATCGAGACCTTAGGGGCGTTAAAGGGGACCTCTAGGCGATTCAAAAGGGCCCAGCCCCAAAGCAAACCATGCTGCCAACAGGCAGAATCGAACAGAGAAGAGAAAAAACTGGCGGAAATCTGGGCAACACCTGGGCAGCAACCTTTTGTGCAGCACTCCTCAAACTGCTTCTCTCTTCAACCGAATGCTGGAGTGGTTGAAAGGACACCCCTAGACGATCCAAATGCACCAAACCTCATCCCAAAAGGTTGAGAGATGAGGATGAAACGAAAGAAATCGTACAGAGACTGGCAGTAACAATGGTGCAGCTGCTAGAGCTTCAACTCTTCTTCCTCAGTAGCTGCAGTCCCTCCATTCTATATCGAATCAAAGAATGGAACTCCAAGGGATGTATTTCTATCCAATCTTCTAGCAAGATTTTTGAATTTGGTTCACTTTAAGCAACTGTGGAATTTCATTTGTTCCAAGCTCTGCTCAGCAAAAACAACAACCAAAAGTTATTTACGAGTGTTTCAATTAGTTGAGATAATCGGATTAATGAACTTCCAAAGTTTTTTGGTCTTGAAGACAATTGTCACTTATTCTACTATAAGTTTATAAGTTTTCTTATCCATGGTAGGCATTGAACAGAGTTATGATACAAAAAATTGGCTTGAAATCAAGCCTAAAGTTTTCCCGGTATATCCCTTTCTTGATTGAACCTCTAATTAGCGTGTCAATATTATTTATTTGTTTAATATGACATAATGGAGTGTTTAGTGCAATTTTTATTCAAATTGTCTAATAATGAGATAAATTAAATTGGTAATTTTGACATGCTTTATTTTCTTAAAACGTGCAGTGACAGTGGGCCAATGTCCGGGAAAGTCTTGGTGTACAGGCACCCTGGTCTCCACTTAGGGGATATACATGTCTTAACTGCCACCTATGTTGGGCAGATTGTAAACATTGTTGGAAATGCCAAATATGGTATTTTCTTTTCTACTCAAGGATCAAGATCAGTAGCAGATGAAATGGCAGGCGGCGATTTTGATGGCGACATGTATTGGGTGTCAAGAAACCCTAAGGTTGGCATTGATTGTCCACTGATATATACATATAATAGTAAATTTCCTACTGTTTTTAAGTCCAGAATGTGGTTCTCATAGTGACTACTTATGTTACATTGGACTTGTCATTAGTTACTCTGTTTTGATTCCGGTGTTTCTTATTGCTGCCGGTAACATTTCATGGTCTGTGCTTCTTAAAACATTCCCTTGTTATTTGTTACTTTTGTCATCTGTATCATCATCATTGCTTTATTATTAGGGAAAATTACATCCCCCTCCCCTGTACTTTGCCCTAATTACATGTTCTTCCCCTTGATTTTCCCACCTTACATTTTGGACCCCTCCAGCTTACGGTGTTAGCCTGCTGTTAGATATTACTTGGAAAAGACTATTTAACCCTTGTACTAAAACAACAGAAATTAAATTACTATGCTACCCTTTCCTTCATCTTCAACCTAAAACACCCATAATAGAGGAAACGAATCACCGGTCTTCATCTCCAGTGAGCTCTAAGGTATCTCCGGCGAAATCAAAGGTCGAGGGATTTTCTGAAAGTGGTTTTCTTGAATGTCGGGCATGTTGACTGGTTAAGTTCAATCCACACATCACTCCATCATGTCTGGTGGTTGCGTTCGATATCGAATGAAAATGCATCAGATCGCTCATTGAAGAGCTGAGGACTCCAAACCCACCAAGGAACGAAGGGTTGGGGTTGTTGCCGTCGCAATCTTGTTTTGGGTTTTAATAGAAGGGGTTAGGGTCTTCTGGAATTGTGGATGGAGGTTGAAGATGAATTCTAGAATATTTCAGATTCTTTGCTTAAAAAAAAGGGGTTTTCTTCCTTGATCTGTGATACGATTCATGGTCATCTGTAGGCCATCCAAGGCGATTGTTGGCAGCCTTCTGGTCGGCGGTAATTCGTCGTCGTTCGCCGTCAATTTTGGGAGCCAGTGATCACTTGGTCTGGCCAACTCAAGCGATTTCAATTTAAATAATCAGAATTTATCTTGCTAACGGACAAAATGTTTGGTATGGAGGTTTATATAGAAATGGGGTGATCAGTGCTTACAATTCTACAATCCATGGGAAGCTTTGTGATATGTTCTTTGATGTTTGGCATGTGTTCCTGTTCGTATCCTTCCTAGAGTTTAGGTCTCGCATCTTGATGTTTGATTGAACACCTGTGAATGTCTTAGTGAGGGATAGCTGCTGTGCGTTGGAGATGTTCGTGATTGTGATGGGCCTGTGTTTCTAACATGTTATGCCATGTTCAAGTTCTCTCTATGTGTATGGGCTATCCCATTTGTTAAGCAGGCAGATACCCATATCTATGGACACCCTTGAATTTCAAATACATAAAGAAGCATTTGATGATGTTCAGAGGATTTATTTAGAGTGAAGTGATCTCAAAGAAGCATTTGATGATGTTCAGAGGATTTATTTAGAGTGAAGTGATCTCTTTTCCAAGATAGCTGTTAATATGCAGATTTTGTGTATTTATTCTATCATACTAGGTTGTTATTGGATTTTTCCTCTTTCCTGGTCCCCTACCCCCTTCATCTGGTCTCTATGCTCTCATTTGCCCATATGCGTCTCCTCCTCTTCCTCTGCTGGCAAACCCATGAGGCAAGCTCATGCTCTGGCTGGACACCTTTGACATCGCCGAAGACGACGCCTTGGCCTATGATCACGAGGCCTTCAGGCTAAGGGGAGAGAATGCTTGTCTCAACTCCTTCTCAGTCAATGGCAGCTGGTTTCAACGCCGGCGATATCCAGGTACAGAGGAGGAAGACGAAGTCGGGAAGAAGAAGAAGAGAAAGATACCCCCCTTCTCTTCGTTTTTAATCAAAAGGGTATAATGGTATTCTTACAAGGTCTCAAGGTTAGTTTTGGTATTAATCAAAAGGGTATAATGGTATTCTCACAAGGTTTTTGGGTGAATTTTGGTATTAAAAAATATAAATACGTCATGTCATGACTTAACAGATGGAGGCTAACGGCAGGGGAGGTCTTAGTAATTTTTCGGAAACTACAGGGGAATCGTATGTATGGTGGAAAAACCAAGGGGAGGAACGGGTAATTAGGGCAAAGTACAAGGGAGGGGATGTAATTTTCCCTTATTATTATTATAATTATTGTTTTCACCATCATCATTATTATCTAACTCTTAGCAAATAGCCACTTTCTTGTAAATCTCTTTACCGAAGGTCTACGGTGTATCCCTAGCATAGTTGTCAAGGTGTCACCTTGGCACCTTAGGAGATGAGGCATTTTTGGTGTGGCCTAGGCAATTGGTCGCCTTGCTTGTTTAGTGCACCTTGATCTGAAATACTCTAAATAGAAGGGATGAATAGATGGATATAGTGCAGAAAAGAGTGGAAAACAGAGTAAATGAGGGGAAAATGGGGACAATAGGGCTGCAGCAGCTTAAGCAGGAGAATAGGAGAAGAAGCAGAAGCACTGGTTCTGGCACTGTCACCGCCATAGCAGCAGGCCATTGCAGCAGCAGCAGTGTATGAAGAAGAGAAGGAGGAAGAAGAAGAAGCAGCAATTGCCGCTGAAGAAAAGGAAGAGCCACCACCGCCACTGCCACCTTCGCTACCATAAGAGAAGAAGAATGACAAAGAGGATGATGAGGAAGGTACCTTTCCAGACTTCCCTTGCCACCATTGGAAGCAATTGAGACTCGTTGTCACATTGGAGCAACCTTACCATTGCACCAAGACCCGCCCTAACTTAAAATTTCCAATTTGTACATAGAAAATTGCAATTAACTTAAAAGCATATCTTTTTTTTTTTTTTTTACTTCACTCATGAAAACCTCTTTATATTTATGACTAATGTAGAAAACCTAGGACCAGTAACCAGTAACCTTAGAGAGAGAGAGAGAGAGAGGAGAAGAGAGAATAATTGCTTATATTAATTGATAGGTAAGCCCCTCTATTTATAATAGAGGGGAAAGTTACAAGAGACTAAAATAGGCGATGTGGGACTAAAACTCACATAGCCGACTTACATTTAATAACATAAAAAATAAACTAACCCCAAGGGACCAGAATACCCCAACGGTATTCTGGATTTACATATTCCAACACTCCCCCTCAAGCTGGATTGTACAAATAAGAGAAGAAGGAAAATCCAGCTTGAACTAAATAAAAAAGGAACTCTATAATAATGCTAACACTCCCCCTCAAGTTGGTGCATACAAAGAAAAAAAAAAAAAAAAAAAAAAAACTAAGTTGCAGCAGAATCCATTTTGACATATGAATGCAGCTCCCAAATAAACATTCAAGAATGAGTTTGATGGCCTCCCCCTCCCGCAACCCTGTTCATTCTCCTGGACCCTCCTCCCCTGCCTCCCATCCCCCCTCCACTGCCCCTTGGTCTTCCCTCTTTAATCCTATCTCTGCTTCATGCCCTAATGGCCTTCCCCTACACTTTGTTTCCCCTGCCTTGGATGGTTCGACCAAGGTGGCCGTTTGCCCTGCTGCAGTGCAGGATTTTGAAGTTAAACTCTAGGAGAATAGCCTGGTGGGAAATTTCCTTGGCTCTCGTCCACCTTTCCATATCGTCAAGGCATCCCTCTCCAAGCAGTGGAGACCCCAAGGATCCCTGGACGTTTCTATGCTTGACAATGGCTTCTTCCTCTTTAAGTTCTCCTCTGACACAGACAAGCTTCGAGCCTTAGAAGGTGGCCCCTGGCTGATAGGTAAGAAGCCAATTTTTCTCCGGCAGTGGCATCCTCACCTCCAACTCCGGTGTCTGGACCTTTCTACGATTCCACTTTGGATCTCTTTGCCTGGACTGCCGCTTCATTACTAGTACACTGATGGACTTAGTTCCCTGGGCTCTATCTTGGGCAAACCTTTATTTTCCGATGTGAGGATAAGGCGCAAGGATCGGCTGGCTTATGCCAGACTCTGTGTGGAAGTGTCTGCGCATGATGATCATCCCTCTTTCATCACGTTCAAAGAAGGAGAAGACTACTCCTTTGAGCAAGAAATTCACTACGATCGAAACCACCCCATTGTTCGGTCCGCAAAATCTTCGCCACGACTCCAAGTTTTGCTCCCTCCTTCGGTCGAGCCATCTGCCGCCGGATTTGGCCGTTGCTTTGCCTGGGTTGCGAAGGTCCTTTGCAGGAGGGTGTCTCTCATTCGGCAGCTGTCGAGTTAATCCCTCTGCTCCAAAGCTCTCTTCGTCATCGTCGCAGGTCCAGGGGTAGAAGAAGGCACAGATCTGGTCACCGAAACCCTCTTTAGAGCTCTCACCAAACTCCCGCGATGCAAAAGGAAGGTACCGTTGACCAGGTTGCTCTGACTTGGAACAGATTCAGCCTTTTGGCTGATGGCGACGACACAGAAGCTCTTGATTGCCCCGAAAACTCTACTTTGATGTCTTGCCTCGCAGCAGGTCCAAGATGTCGGAAGCCCATGACTCTGAAATTCCCATTTCCAGCTCTCCCACTGACTTGCCATCGCTGCCAACCCTGGAAAGCCTTCCTTTGCCGTCTTCTGCTACCTCGTCTTTATCTCGAGCCTCGTCCCTCCTTAGGCTTTTAGAGATAAACGCCTCGTCAGGCTTCCTTCCTGCGTCATCCTTGGGGCCCACTCCAGCTGATGTCACTGCTTTGGGCCAGTTGTGCAATGTCCTTGTTGGCTCGGCCCATTCAAACTTAAACCCTTCGGTTCTTGGTACAGCCACTGCTTTAACCCATCACTTATCCCCCCTTGCCCTCGGGTCGGGTTTGCCTTTCTACCCATCCCTGGCCCAAAACCCAGTTTCTTCATCCCCTTCACCCGGCACACCTGCTGTTTTACCTCATTGCACCTCCTGCAATTCCTCTCGCCTATGCTCCTACAAACGGAGGCATCGAAGTGCTACCAGATCTCGATCGGTTATGGCTAGACTCTTGGAGTCCCCCCTGCCCCTTCTCCCCTTTCCTCAATGATCCAAGGCCTGATTTGGAATTCTCGAGGCCTAAACTCTGCCTAAAAACAAGCCACTGTTCGCTCCAAAATTTGCTCCTCTCGCTTTGTCTTCTGCTGTCTCCTTGAAACTCATATCAAGGAGCAAAATTCTGCAAATATCCTCTTGTACATCGCCCCTGGCTGGTCCCTCCTTTCTAACTATTCCTCCCATCCGAATGGTCGTATCTGGGTCATTTGGGATCCTAGAAAAATTTCCATCTCCCTTCTTTCCTCTTCCTCCCAATTTCTCCACCTTAAATTCTCGATCCTTCGGCCTTGACTCCTTTCTCTTCATTGCCATTTATGCTCTCAACTGCCCCATCCAAAGATCTCTTCTTCGGGATGACTGCGTGCCACGCAGCAGTATTGGTGTTCTTCCTTGGGGCCTGGGGGTGACTTCAATGTCATCCGCGACCATGAAAAACAAGGTGGCAATCATCTCGACTTGGAGGCTATGGACAGTTTCAACTCTTGTATTGATGACATTGGGGTCAATGATTTTCGGTGGACAGGCTTTCCCCTTACTTGGAGCAACAAAAGATCTGGATGCCACCGTATCAGTTGCAAGCTAGACCGAGTCTTAGTCAACGAAGCCTGGCTCACCTCCTTCCCTTCCTCCTAGGCTTCTTTTGATAGTCCAGGCATTTCTGACCATTCCCCTATATCCCTTTCCATCCAGCCTTACATCTCCGTTGGCCCCAAACCCTTCAAGTATTTTGACATGTGGTCTTCTCACTCAACCTTCCTTCCCACGCTTCTGAATGCTTGGTCCAAACCTGTGCTGGCTTTCTCCTCTCCCCTTATCGCGTTCTCCAAAAAACTCCGTAATGTCAAGGAAGCTCTCAAGCTTTGGAATAGAAGCACCTTTGGGGATATCTCTCTCCAAGTTACTGAGTGCAAAGAGAGATTGGCCACTGTTCAGATTCAGCTGCGAGCGATTTGCACAATGTTCCTTTGGCTGAAGCCGAGAAGACTATTTCTGTGAGCTTACTTCTTTGCTCTCACGGGAAGAGAGCTTCCTCAAGCAAAAGTCCAGGATCAAATGGCTTGATTTGGGGGATTCAAATACTGCTTTCTTCCATCGTTCTTTCAAGGCCAATGTCAACGCAAACTCCATCACTCAACTCACTTCCAATGATGGTTCTCTTGCTACAAGCATGCCAAGGATATAAAGGACCTGGCTGTTCAAGACTTCAAGGGCATCTTCAATGCCCCTCGATGGGAGATACTCCTCCGCCCAGCCATTTACTCAACAAGTTCCTTCCTCCCAGTCACATAGATATCCTTAGCTCCATCCCCAAAGAAGATGAGAGCTTGGTAGCTATTCATTCCCTTAAAGTGTCTGGTGCTCCTGGGCCAGATGGCTTTAGCATGGGGTTCTTGCTCTCGACCTGGGACATCATCAAATTGGATCTCATTGCAGCCATTGAAAGCTTCTTCTACAATCCCAGCCAGATCAATGGGGTCAACCATACTTTCTCGTGCCTCATCCCCAAAAAGGATGGTGCTTGGCTATGAATGACTTCGGCCCATAGCCTTATGCAATATCCTCTACAAATTTATTGCTAAGATCCTAGCCGGAAGACTCAAGGTTGTGGATCTGTTGGTCGTGATAACCAATCGCTTTCATCCCAAGAAGAAACATCTCTCGACAACATTTTGCTCGTAATGACATAGTTAGAGGATTTGACGGAAAAACCATGGGCCAGCTATCCTTCTCAAGATCGACATTCACAAGGCCTTTGATTCCTTAAGGTGGGATTATATCTCTCAAGTCATGCTCAAGATGGGGTTCCCTATCCCCTTTGTTCACTGGATCAGTTGTTGCATCTCCTCCCCAAACTTCTCGGTCCTTATCAACGGCAGTCCTGCAGGTTATTTTGGAGCTTCTGTTGGGATTTGGCAAGGGTGTCCCCTTTCTCCTTACTTGTTCACTTTGGCCTTGGAAGTTCTCTCTAGGCAAATTCAGACATGTACTGATCAACAGCTTATCCCCCCTATTCCGAAGTGCAAAGCTCTAAAGCTCACCCCTCTTGCTTTTGCTGATGACTTGATGATTTTCTCAAAGGCTTCCATTGCTTCTCTCGAGTGTATTATGCTTTGCCTACAGCAATTCCATGAGCTTTCAGTCTCGCGATCAACCCCTCCAAGTCCCTTATCTTCTTTGCGGGTCTTCCAGAGCTTCACAAAGGGGACTTCCTTGTCAAATCAGGCTTCCAAGAGGGGCACTTTCCTATCAAGTACCTGGGCCTTCCGTTGATTCCGGCTAGATTGACTGCTCACCATTGCACCCCCATGCTGGACCTCATGAGAAAAAGACTGCAGTTGTGGAAAGGCAAGCTCCTATCTTATGCGGGTAGGCTGGTCCTTATCAGATCTGTCTTGGAAGCCTCCTATATCTATTGGTCTGGAATCTTTGGTCTCCCGCAAGCTACCATCAAGTCCATAGAATCTTTGCTTGCTTCTTTCTTTGGAAGAGAGCTGAGACATCCAGGTTTCTCCACCCCACCTCTTGGGCTTCTGTGTGTCTCCCAAAAATGGAGGGAGGGCTGGGCATAAAAAGAATTAAAGAAGTCAACAAGGCTGGTATTATCAAGCTGATCTGGAGGATTGTTTCTAAACAGAAGAGCATTTGGGTTGATTGGATTTATTCGAGGATTCTTCGACAAGACTCCATCTGAACTGCTTCCATCTCTACTGATGCTTCTTGGGTTTGGCGCAAGATCCTGGAGTCCTGCCACCTTGCTCTCCCCTATATCCACTCCCGCATTGGAGGCGGCCTCTCTACCTCCCTTTGGCTGGATCACTGGCACCCTAAAGGGATCCTTTTCACACCAAGGACGATCTATGCTTCATGCCTTCACAGAATGGCTCTTGTTGCGGACATCCTTCATCTCAATGAGTGGGCTCCTCCCCCTTCCTCCTCCCCCTTCCTCCTCCTAGTCTCTCTCTCCTCTTTGGAATGACCTTCTGTCCATCCAAAGAAGACTGCCTTCTAGAGGTGACTGTGTCTCCTGGACAGCTGATGGTTCGCTAAATTTCTCCTCCAAGGCAGCTTGGAATCTTATCCGATCCAAAGGCCCTTTGGTTGGTTGGAGGAAGCTCCTCTGGTTCAAGCATCATATTCCGCGCCATTCCTTCACTGCTTGGAGAGTCTTCAACAACTGTCTTCCTGCCCTTGCTTTCCTCCGCAGGCGTCACATACAAGTTCCAAATGCTTGCTGCCTTTGTTGGAACAACTTGGAAGACTCGGATCATCTTTTCTTTGAATGCCCGACCTCCAAAGCCATTTGGAAAGGTATTCTATCTAAGTGCTGGCCCGCCCAGAGAAGAATTCTCCCTTTCTCTAGAGAATGGATTTGGATAGATATGACTTTCGGAGGGGCTTCTATTTGTGACACTGTGGGGAAGATGGCTTTTTGTGCTGCGCTAAATCACATTTGGATGGAGCGAAATATTAGGAAATGGACCTCCAATTCTCGTTCTTATCAGCAGATTTGGGACTCCATTTCCTTTGAAATCTCCTCCAAACTTTTGTCAACTCGTCCCTCCTTTTGTTCTGACACCCCAAGGAACATGCTAATTGTTGTCTTCTGGGGTTTCCCAAATGTTTCTTTCTCTTCTTCAGCTGGCCCTAGCTGATTTTCATTAGCCGTTGGCTGTTGTTTTCCCCCTAAGGGGGCCCTTGTTTCTCTTTTCCTTGGTAATGAATTCATTTATACACCCAAAAAAAAAAAAACATTCAAGAACTTGAAAAATAGATCTTTAAAACTTGGACAGACATGATCAGCAAACCGGGACTGGAATGTCTTCCAAAAAAGGCAGCTTTCAACGATCTTCAATAGCTATCCAGTGATGAATCTCAGATTGTCACAATGACATAGAATTTTGAAGTGAAATAACTAGAGCAGCAAGCACCGGAAACAATCTGAATCAAGCAGCGGAAAAAAACTGTATCAACCCAACTGAAAGTCCTCAAATAGGCAACAACCAGATATCTTCAATACTCTTCAATACTTCAATCTCCCCCTTACGGCAAACTCAACCCAATAACAAAGGATACCTAATAGCAATGGTGGAAAACACTGATCTTCTATGTTTTGCACCGATGTTCTTGCAAGTTCTGCGTTCTGCAATGTCTGCAGGTGTACTGTACATAATCCCCCCCTCACGTGTAGTACACGTGGACATAACAGAGATGATGTAAGAGATAGGGCAAAAACATAATATTCCAGATTTTTCCAAGAGGTGCTAAGGGTAATGGAAAAGGAAGAAATGACAAATTAGAAAATACCATGAACTTCCAAAGGGGTTATGGGTATATGCCAAAGTTATGTTTTGGGATATGAAGGGAATTAGAATTATTGAAAGGGAACGGTGTTGCAAAAAAGGATGGCATGACTGTAATTTGGTGGAAATCCACTTTTAAATACAATCCAAGCCAAAGGGCAAACTGGTAATAAACCAGAATTTTCAAGGGTCAATTGGGTAGTCAAATAGGAGAATGTATTAAAAGGTAATGGCAGTTCCGTAAATAACCAGAATTTTGCAAGGGCCCTTGGTAAATAAGAAAGTAATGGGTCATGTAGGGAATCAGATTTATAAATCGGGGACAGACTTGGAAGGAGCAAACTCTTTATGGCAATATGTAAATAGACATGAAAAAGATGGGTAATAATTAAGGAAGGGTAATAGGAGCATTAAATACCAAATAGGTTAATAGGGGAGAATGAACCGTGAGTATGGAGAACCCATCGTCTTCAACAGTTCAACCTCAAGGCTCCAAACGGCAGCAGAAATCAAGGAAGAAGAGGAACCAGCGGCAGCTCATCGACTTCAACCTTACGAAACCCAGCCACAACTCCAAAACTCTCCTCCAGATGCAGCGATACAAATCAAATACGAAATTTGAATCGCAGGCAGCAACATCAGCATCGATAGGAGCATTACAAGTGCAAATAGATTCAGCAAATCAATACCCAGATAAGCAAACGAAGCAGCAATTGACTCCAGGAGACAGCATATACTCCATCGACAAACCATATTCAGCAAATTGATGTCTGTTCTTCAAAAAACCAGATCTGAAACCTGGAAGACAAAATCGAGTTTGGAAATCCCTGCAAGATGGAGAAGAAAAAACCTGCAACTGAATCTGGCGGTAGCAGCTTGATCATAGGGACTCCATAAAAAATGCTTCAAACGATGGGTATCGTAGTAGTAGCAGGGCATCCACTCTATCATATTCTGCAATCAACTCCTTTAGAGTCAATTCCAGCGGCAAAAAAGGGCATAATAGAACTTGATAATTATAGCAGCGGCAATAACATGTCGATAGCAGTAGCAGCAGATGCAGACCAAGAATGATAGCTTGTGGTGCTGAAACAACCAGGAGAATAAACCAATACGAAACCGAAACGAAACCCTAGTTCTCTTTTTTTTTTTTTATGAACTAGGGTTTCTCCATAAATCGGAGAACCTTGAAACGACTCTTAAACCGGCAATCTTGGAGAGAATCAGTCACTGGTTGCCTAGCTCTGATACCATGTAGAAAACCTAGGACCTATAACCAGTAACCAGTAACCTTAGAGACAGAAGAGAAGAGAGAATAATTGCTTATATTAATTGATAGGTAAGCCCCTCTATTTATAATAGAGGGGAAATTTACAAGAGACTAAAATAGGCGATGTGGGACTAAAACCCACATAGCCGACTTACACTTAATAACATAAAAAATAAACTAACCCCAAAGGGACCAGAATACCCCCACGGTATTCTGGATTACATATTCCAACACTCCCCCTCAAGCTGGATTGTACAAATAAGAGAAGAAGGAAAATCCAGCTTGAACTAAATAAAAAAGCACCGTACCCCTATTTACATACAAACACTCGACTAGGCGCATGCCAAGATGCCCTGGCACTGCTTTGGCTCATCTAGATGCTGTGACAACCATGATCACTAGCTTGATTCTTTTTCTTTATAATAAAATTGAAGGTTTAAGTTCTGAGATTTACATTGAACAAATATTGGGTGATAGAACCAAAATGAGCAAAATTGTGTACTTTTGTGATCTGTGGTAGAGATGAATGATTGGGTCATCTCCCAACAGCCTTGGGATGTCCCACTGGTGTACATGTATGGGAGGAGAGATATCACTCAGGTGCATACGTAATGGGGGGAACCCACCCTTCAATGAGCCTCACCAAGGACCTTCCCTAATCCCTATGTCAACAAGCAACTAGATAGGATGCTCAAACCAATGGATCTGACAGTGCATATGTTAAAGAATAAGATCTGCATAAGAATCTTCTAATATCTCTCGTACATAAATATGTTTTTCTTCCAGGATTCCCAAAACTAATCAATTTGTCTATCCACGATGTTGATAAATAAAATTCTAAAATAATGGCTTTACCCCTGGTTCTGTATTTTCTGCCTCCCGCTGTGACTATTTAATCACTCGTCTCTATGAAGTGCATTAATAAGTTGGATTATAATTTTTTTTTCTTGGACCTTGGGTTTTTTTTTGTTTTTTTTTATTTTTATGTATGGCTTCTTTGATGGTGTGCATAGATTTAATAAACCTATGTATATACAAAAAAATTTTAAAAAATGGATATTTGATCTCCCTTCACTTGCCTTTTCGCTTGGCTTATAAGCCCTCCAATGGGCCCCTGTCAGTTTGCTACTATGAGATTTAACTAGTTTAACAATTGTGTTTCACAAAGATTATATTTTCTCCTTTAAAAACTACTGTGTGTATGGTATGCCATTTGGTTCTGGTATCTTGACTTGGTGCACTTAATCGCTCATCCATTTTTTTTCACCATCACCAGGAGAAAGGATAACAAATTGACTGTCATATAGGTTATCCATTACATGTACATGTACAGTTGTCTGTATATTGTAGTAAACATGATATTGCAAGGCCAATTCCTAGAAATTTTAATTGGTAATTGAATCAATGTGGGTGTCGTATAAACTTTCATTACTGTGTCCCAAATGTTGTTTCAGAGTTGTCAAAATGTTACTTAGGTTACCATGTGTTTCGGAATATATGGTAATTTACATATTTATGTGTTATGCAACACGCAAGTCATTACACACAAGTTTGTTGTCTACATCATTTATACCTGTGAATGTTTGTACAAAGTAGTAGATTCTATATTTGCCATGTTGTGGCATCGATACAACCATGTTTGAACTACATGTGTACTGACACTTCGCTTGGCTTGGTGGTCATTTTTTTTTAGAGAAGTGACATAACTTGGATTCTTGCATCGCTGACCACATTATTGCATTCTATCTAGCTACTACAATGTTTCAGACCAAGTGAACCCTGGACAAGCACTTACGCAGCAAAAGGCACAGGACTCCAGAAACCAACTGATTTTTCTCCTGAGGAATTGGAGAGAAAGCTTTTTCAGCAATTCTTAGATATTCGCTTTCAACCGAGGTGCACTCTCGCGTTTTATTTTTTTTTCTTTCTGTTTTTTGAGTCAAATTGTTTCAGTGAATGAATTGTGCTGTTACTGAGTAGAAACATAAGTATATTGTTTCTTTATTTATCTTTGTAGTTATGGATGTTATTGCAAAAACTTGTCTGTTCAATGTAGGACTCAATAAGCTACGGTCTTTCTTCCTCCTTCCCCCGCCCCTTTTAAATTTGTTACCAGAGATGAAAAATCAAGTGGCAGATGGATGAATACAAATAAAAACTGGTGTAAATTTTTTTGAAAGATGTCATACAACATGTTGATTACTTTGAGCCAATCTACAAATTGGTGCTTTGTAATTTACATTTCTTGTATGAAAATTAGTTTGTTTATGTTATCAAAGAATTAAAAAATGTCAACATTAAAATAAATTATGCAACAAGAAGATGAGTACGTAGCATACATAGTAAAGCATTGCTTGGGATGTTTCGTGGTTGCTTTTGGTAGTTCTTTTATATGATATACTTTTTAATTTAATTATGAAAAATTCTTAAGTAATACATAGTAGCACTAAAATACAATATATTATTGTGAACAGATCTGAATTAGAGAATAAGGCTTGGATGATTTTTGATCACCCCAAGCTCTTTATTTATATTATTGAAAATAGAGGACAGAATTACAAATAAGTAATGTGGGACTAAACCCACATAATAGAAACAAGAATAAAACAGTAAAAAATCCAGAATACTCCCGACGGTATTCTGGCCCATATAATCCAACAATTACTACGAGGGGGAATACATCGGGTTGCAATCTGTATTTTTTCCCCATATGAAAATTAAACAGTCTTTTTGTGATTTTCTGGAGTTCCTAAAAATTCTGGAAGGAACAAAAATTATATTTTTTGGGAGAATATTATAATGTTAAATTCTAAATTGATTAATAGCTCTGGCGCTCTGCAGCCACATATGGTCATAGTGGATCTTAACTACATGTGGCAGACAGAATTGGGCAAATGAAATCTTAGTGAGTTAAGTGATTGATGCCTTATTGAGTGCCTCGATTCTTATGTGCTTGTATTTGTTTAGTTGATTAACTGGCTTCTTATTTGATGACAGACTTATTGTATATTCATCGAGTATTGGGCATGGTTATGTATGAGGTTTTGATATTTATTTTTTATACATTGTTTTTATCATCATTATGTGTATCTAGTAGACCCTCTATATTTGTATCAGATGATTAGGGTTGTAAAAGATTGGATGCCGACCAGATATGTCTTATTGTCCCGTCCAGTAAGAAAATCTGGATATTTAACCGTTTCCGTGATAGAGTGCCACATTCAGTGTCCCTTTTTTGCAGAAAGAATCAATCAGTATCAAGTACGTAATATCATTGGGAAAACTACATTCTGTACCATTTTGGTTAAAAGTAATCCTCCAACTTCCTATCTTTGCATAGAGAGTTGGACTTGGCATTATAGGAAAACAAGTTGTCTTTGGAGTGCTAGGAGATCTGTTGGTTCAGAGGTCTAACTAATCTACAAATAGTGGCAAGAGCCATCGCTGGTCCTTTCTGCTGGAATGACATTTATGTCGAGCAATGGTGCCACGGATGCAGAGAATTTCAAAATGCGAAAAGAAGAAAGATAAAGAACAAACACAGAAATCGAGAAACTTAGAATTCTGATCAAAACTAAAAGCCGAATAAATAGTTGATTTTATTTTCTTTTCTGATGAGAATCAAAGCGAAACATTTTGATGCAGATAAATTTACGAATCAATTTCACACGATGAAAAAAGAATGAAGCATAAGCTCAGGATTGAATCTAAGAAATGCCACCAATAAGATTGCATTTTGAGGAAAACTCACATGTCTCTTTGATCTTAATGTGACTATAATCAATACAAACTCACTCGATCCGTATTGGTTTCTTTCTTGCAAATTCCAGGATTCAGTGCACGAATAGACTAGAAAAAATGCCAGAAAGGAAGAACTTATGGAGGTTCAGAGATTTGACATTGAGTTACGACTTTCAAACAAGCAATTGAACCTGAAGATGAAACCTAGGTGGTGAGAGGGATCAAGGTTCGAAAACTCGTTTTGTTTCGTCGTTTCGTCAGACTGAGATGAGTGAAATACCGAAATTTCATCGAAACAGTGTACTTTTTCCCATGAGTTCCGGCGTGGGGGGGGGGGGGGGAACAGCCGAAATGGGCAAAATACTGAAACGAAATGACTGAAATTTCGATGAAACAATGCTTATTTCGTTCGCCTCCTGTTTCGTCTCAGACATGCTGAAATTAGCAAAAGTTCGGTGAAATTTTACTAAATTTTTTAACTATGATTCCAATAATGTGAACCTGTCGATCTAGTCATATTCTAGCAACATTTCCTGGTATGCTCAAACTGGGGAGGAATCTCGGAGAGAGAAATACTTGTTATGAAAGGGGACATTTTTCTCCAGTGGAAAAGTTTCCAATGCTAGTCTATATTTTTATATAATAGTATTATACAATGATACATTGTTAATGATTCAATACTACTCAACAGCATTCACAACTTTATTTAGTAAAGTTTTACTGGATCATATTGTGATGATGTACTGGATCAAGTTGTGAGGAGTAATGATTTAATGTTTCTCATCTACATATATTATAGTCGATGGAGGTCTTAAGGGGATCCGATATTCCTAACTTGATATCCATCCTATATTAAGCAAATATGGCATAAATGTCTTATACCCAATGGATCACTGAGAGTAGGGGGGGGGTGAATCAGTGATTTCTAAAAACATTCCTCACAACTTGCCTCACATGCACACTCGTCAGTAAACACCTGAAAGCAAAATCACAAACCACAACACTAGGCAATATGTGGTTCGGCAGTGTGCCTACATCCATGGTGCAAATGACCGTTTGAGCTACAACTCAAATCCAGCCTCAGTATAAAGCACAATACTGTAAGTTTGACTGCACCCACAGCCAGGAGCACCAATCCACAATTCGTATCGCACCCACGACATAGGAGCACCAACTACACTGGAGCACCGACCCCGTTACAAGATTCGACACAGCATCCACTGTTTTTGAAGCTACAACCCCAACTATGCTTGTCACACACCCACGCAACAGTGTTTAGAATGAAAACCAAAAAATTCAGTCTACCCTTGCCCCTAGAGCAAACTTACATGAAAATTGACAAAGAAAATTAAACATTAAATGACCAAGCACCAACTGTCTTCTTTGTCTTCAAACTGTACACACCTTGTCAGACAAAGGAGGGGGGTGGGTTAGGGGGTAGGGGAATGGCTCTCTCACCCACAGCTATCCCAATTGTTGAAACATGGAATTTCTTCAATAACCGATGGCAAGCTTGGCCACAAATTTTATTCTCCATTTCTGTTCCTTCCTTACAGTAGGGGGCCTATTAATAGCTTAGGCAAGATTTCAAAATAGAAGGTAGAAAATAGAAACTTCCTTCAGTAGAAAGTAGGAAATAGAAACTACTAAACCTAACAACTAGTGACAATGGGAACTTATTGAAAATAGAAACTAACTTTAATTAGAAACTACTAAGGCTTTATATTTCAGCCTTCTAAAACAAAAGGAAAGACTAAAATAGAAACTATTAGGCAGCAACAAAATCAGTTTTCTCTTGCTATCTTCAGTGGGGCCCATAAAATCTCAAATTTTTGCTTGGATTTCCTACTCCATACAAGGTTTAGGGGCCAACCCGGGTCCCAGGTAATATTCGGGTTAAAAAAAAAATAAAAAAAAATACAAGGCTTATGGATCCATAACACTGTTCACGTGAACAGTAGTTCGGGTACTGTTCATGTGGACAGTAACTTTTTTATTTTATTTTATAGTCTGTCATGCTTCTCTCTGGGCTGGGGCTGCCTTAGGTGATGCTCCATCGAACCAACAAAAACTTGCCACATCATCAGACCATGCTGCCTCTCACAGAAGTCGAATCCACAACCTTGATGTGCTGGTTTTGGGGCTTGTTCCTGCAGGTACATATGGACTTGTGATCTACATCAGTTTGTTCACAGCCCAAATGATGTGTGTTCAGAACTGTATGACAAACTGTAAGACTACGTGTCAAAGCCATCAAATCATTTGGGATACCATGATTGAAGCCTGTAAAGTGGGATTCCTATCTTGCACCATTCTATCTGCATTTTGCTTTTACTGTTTCTTATTCATTTACACACTTCACCCCACCCCCCAACCCCTACAAAAAAGAAAAGAAAAGATTGGACTCCATAAACAAGACAGAGCCTCTGTTTACTGTTACAATCTGCTGTGTTGATATAAGTTTAAACCACTGATTTTATTATGCATTTTAGGTGGTCAGTCAATGGTAAATAATGTGTTGAAGTTAAAGTGAGCTTAGTTTTTAAGCATGTCAAGAAGAATATATGTTATTTTTAATTATTTGTATAAACGTAGCATGCCAGGTGTGAAAATTTGACAATCAGAGTTTTCCAATATAAGCTCCCAGGTTGGACAGTTCATTGACCAAAATTTTTTTTTTGGTGAATAAATAATGTAGTACCAAAGAGGAGAAAGGGGAAAGGGGGGGAGGGAATATACAAAGGGAGAAGAGGGGAAAGCGGGAGCGAACCAACTAACGGGTTCTCAAAATAGAGCTATCTAAACCCCAGGATACAACAATATGCCTGTTCCTTGGGGTGTCCGGAAGAGCCTTCAAAGGCAAAACACCAAGCTTAGAGGAGACGTAAAAAAAGATGGCTTTCCAAATCAAGTCGAACGAACGAGAATTGGAGGTCCATCTCCTAAGGTTCCTTTCCATCCAAATGTGATACAGGGCCGCTCCAAAAACAAGCTTGCCAATAGTGTCGCACGTAGTTTGCCCAGGAAAACTCATGTCCAGCCAAAGCCACTCTCTAGCAAAGGGGAGGGGTCTCCTTTTGCGAGGCCAGATAAAGGAAAGGGCTTTTTCCCAGATGGTAGAAGAGAAAGGGCAGTCAAAAAATAGGTGGTCTATGTCTTCATGGCCGGTCCAGCAAAGGATACAAGAGGGGGAAACTGGGATTCTTCTGTGAAGAAGGAAAGCTTGGGTTGGGAGGCAAAGTCTGAGGGTTCTCCAGGCTAGGAAGCTATGTCTAGGGATGTGACCTTTGAACCAGATAAGTTTGTGCCAACTGACATTTGGGGCATGGGATCTGGCTAGGTTCCAGGCTGAGCTGAAAGTGAAGAGGCCATTCGTAGAGGGAAGCCAGATGGTCTTGTCCACATGGGTTGGGGAGGGGAGGTGGGGGAGGGAGTTCTAGAAACGGGAGAAGGTGGGGGGGGGGGGGGAAGGGGGAGGGGGGGTCCAAATGCCATGGGCAATGATGATAGAGAGAGGGGCGGACTTGGGAATGCCAGAAGTGTAGACAGCTCTCACACCAAGGAAATTATAGAGGACACCGTTGGGGTGCCATGGGTCAAGCCAGAGGGAGATTTTGTTTCAAGATCTCTGGGATTGCCTAGTGTTTTTCTCCTTTCACAGCTTTTCAATGCGTTTGGTTCAGAGAAATAGTGATTAGTATAGAAGAGCATTCCAACTTACTAAAACACAACTGGCAGGATTTAAATTCCAAAATGATTCCATGAATTGGATGTTATTTTTCCCCCTCTTGTGGTTTCCCTGATTTTGGAATTACTGGCTGTCATTCATTCAACGTTTTATGACATTTAGGGTTTTAGGAACTGGGATTTCTGTAATTGGGATTTCATTCCATTACTAATTTTCTTAATGGAAGACAAGTGAGTAACATTTATGCAAATTTTGATGGTCATGAATTATGAATAGTTACTCTCAACTAGTTGCTAAGAAGGGGACTTTGTGTTCCTTTTCATTGCTAATTTGTATACATTTGAATCCTACTGTGCCTCAATTATACTGACAGCTGAACTGGTTTCTTGTCTGTTCCAGTCATGCTGCTGGTATAGCATCAGACAGCTGGTTATCTTTTATGGATCGTCTACTGGTTTTAGGAGATGAATGTGTGGAGGAAAAAGAATGTCTGAAGAAGAAGATGCTTCAGTTAATTGATATATATTATGATGCCTTGGATGCACCAAGGACCGGAATTAAGGTTAGTAGCTTAACTACTGGTCACTGTTGTAAATGAACTGCAAAATAAACCTGTGTGAGTGAACCAGTTCGGCAGTATTAACAGGTGGCTCTATCTAGGGGAGAACAAATTCATTGTGCTAGAAAATATTGTGTCGAACTGCCTGTTTACTGGTTCAACAGCCCTGAGTTGATGGTCTTAAAGATGATAAGCCGGTTCATTTGACTGTATCTATTTCTGTAGATCAAGATGGGAAAACTCCAAGATGACTGAACCTTTTGGTCCCTTATTGGTTTCTGTGTCCATCCCTCTAGGCTAGTCCTTTATAAGTATATCAATAATATTAGGTACTAATATTCTATCAATCTTCCTTTAATTAAGGGTATACTCTTGGTTTTCTTAGCCTAACTTCTTTTTTGTAAATGAAAATTATTACCGTATCTTAAATTGCAAATGAATATGCTGACACAATTTCATTGTAGTTGAACCCCACTTTTGTGTTGCCATTTGGCCTTAAGCTTGTTGCTATGGATGCATATTTTGTGAAGAATTTCTATACCTGGGTATTTCATAACAGCCATTGCATCAAGTTTGTTTGATTTGGGGGGGAACAGCCATTGCATCAAGTTTGTTTGATTTGGGGGGGGGGGGGTTATTATTATGTCGTGGGACTTGCAAAGTATCAATTTAAAGAATGCAAGTTGGGAAGGCAAAATTTCTGGCATGCAGACCAAATATCTACCATGTAGCATATCGGTTGATGTTCAAATTTTGTGGACAGATAGACCCCAAGATCCCCTGCTCACATGTCAAATTTGCCCCAAAACAGAGTCTTTCAAGTGGCAAAGTAAAGATTTGAAGAATCGGGGCAATGGGGAAGTGCAGAGTAGTGGTTGGAGTGTGGGGGCCTTGCATAGACATACATGGGATGAAAGTTGATTAAATCATGATCTAAAATTTGATTCGTGGCTAAGCCAGACCATAAACTCTCTATCCAACAGTCGGGATAGCTACATCATTTGTCCATGTGGCCCAGTGAGGGTGGGTGACTTTGATAAGCTTATGAAGGTGATGTGATGAGATTTCACTTCTTGTATTTTTTAGGTTATTGTCTTAGGGCTTATGAAACTTCAGGGACAAGTTAGCTTCTTGATGGAGTTTTGTCTTAGCTTCTTACAGTTGGACAATATAAGATGTTGTATTGTATTCCCATTGTGGAAGTTTTGAAGAATTGAATGAAGTTTGGATTTGGGAGCAAGAGTTGCTATAGGTTCCACCCAAGGTTCCAGGTTTTGGTTTCGAGCTGAAACCAAAATTTCAGTTGAAACCTGCACACTTTTTCCAGCAGGTTTTGATGATGGGTTTTGAGGGCCAAATTTGGTCTTGAAACTTCTTGGAAACCCTATTTTAGGCCCTGTATATATAATAGAACCCTTAGTTTTTTAATAATCACCCCTAAAATGGTAGTTTGAATTCGGTCTCTAGGTAGTGTACGCTGTATACATTCTTTAATAGGGCCTATTCCACACAATCTTTAGTACTAGAATACATATAATTCAAGTAAAACAACTTAAATATGCATTAAGAATGAATGGACATCAAATTATTAACCATTTCATAATCATGCATCATATATGGTTTGATACAAGGAGTGATATATATCAGAGTCAACAATACAAGCAAAAAGTCAACTCTATGCCCATTCTAGATTCCTAGTATGCGATCGAGTTCCGCGTAGGATCAAAACCATTAGAATGTTGTTGGTGCTACCGAATTAAGTTATCCCCTGACTTTATTATTACCCTCTGAGTATATAGTTGAAGAAATGCTAGAATTCCTCCACAACGGCCCTATAAATGGAATCATCAACATACTGGAGGTACTCAATCAAGACCCACTGCTATTAGGTGGTGTTTGTGGAACCAGCGCCGACATGCATGGCTGGGCGCGGGGAATGAGAATATGCTGTCCACAAAAGATGACCCAGTGTGTGACTGACCCTTGTACTCAGAGGGTAATGACTATGAAGAGCTAAATTGGACATACCCAACATAGTCGAAACCGGTGCTCCCCGTGGCATATTATGGTGCACGTCGCTCTTCTCCATACCCAGACCTCAGAGAATGTCAATCAAGCTCGTAACATTGACGTCCAGGGACTCCATGCTATCATCCTCATCATATGGTGGTATGGACTAACGACGTGGGCATCTCAAGTAGCTTGCACGTGTGGAGGCACTTGCATCATGGACCCATGTTCCTCATCTTGTGCTGCATGATCGAACTGAGTCTCGCTTGTGAAGCAGATCAATTCAGGCTCTGGATCTGGCTCTTGTTGGTGGTACGTCTGGCGCATCCCTTGATGTCTATCACCCCCCTCATCCCCATCACCGTTACCCTACCATCAAATTGGGACGGTGTGCTAGTGTGGCCACTAGAAACGACAAGTCGATGTCCTCATCAACATCCCCGTCAGGGGCCAGCCTATGACTCAAAAAGTTGGGCTATTTCTGAATGAACACAGCCTTCTTGAGATGCCATAAACTTGTCAACGTTAATGCTCTGACTAGCTATATTACCTCGATCCTTCACCCACTCATAAAGGGGATCCTCTAATGTAGGTGCACTACCTTGGAACAACCCAAACCCAGTTGGGTATCCAGATGGAGATGAATAGGGTCGAGTAGGATATTAGGAATTTATTTTATTTAGGTAGATAATATTTTATTCCATCAATTTTAGAAAGTGGGATACATTTGCAAGAGTTAGAGTTGATTAGGAATCTTAGGATGTTGTTTCCTTGTTAAAGTTTGTTTCCAAGTTTACTAGGTTTCCTTTAGGTTTTCTTCTTCTAAATAGTGTGTATTAGGATGAAATCACAGATTGAATAGAATGGAATAGAGAAGTGGTTGTGAGTGCCTGTGTGGCCAAAAATGCTTGTGTGATCTTCATCTTCCCTCCCTCCTCACTTCTTGTGCGTTCTTCTCTCCCCTGCAAATCTGATTTCTTCTCAGAAATTCCCTTCCCCCACCGACCCTCCCCTGATTTTGGTATCAGAGCCGAAGGATCCATCTCTTTCCTCAAATCTTTTTTCCTGTTCTGTTCCTAATGTATGTTATCAGCATTGGAAAAAAATAAAAAGGCAGCAAAACGCCAACTCTACGGCATTAGCTAAACCACCAACCCAATCCTCCGATTATCACAGCAACCCTCTCCAGACTAGAAATCTAATCCCATCTTCTTCCCTTACCGCTGCAACCCTTTAGGATTCGATCATCTATGTTGCAAAAAACAGAGAAGACGAAACCCCAACCCTCCTGTCAAATCACGCTGTAACCCTTCCCTTCTTCCGCCTATAAAAACATACCACCACCCTCTTTTACTACAACTTTGATTCCAGCGACCACCCTTCTTCTCAATTTTCCCTCTCGACTCTTCCAGGTTCCATCGATTGAAAAAAAAAAAGAAGAGAAATCGAGAAACAAACACACAAAAAAGGGGGAACAAATCGTACCTGATTTCAGCAGCCATGCGCTTCTCCCGCTGTCTTCCTCGCTAATCCTCCTGTTCGATTGCAAAGTAGAATCCAATTCAAAGTGGAACACTCCTCCTCTGTTGTTTCAACCCACGCTGTTTTCTCTCTCTGGAGTCCTTAATTTAGCCTCAATTCCTAGTTTGCCCTCCAGCCTCAATTCTTAACCTTATTTTGTCTTTCCTTGTTCTGATGTCCCAATAGCCCTTAGAGATTCTATTTATTCACAGCAAAGCTGAACCTGGCTACACCATGGAGGCTGATCGGTATGATTTACTCCTTTCAATTAGGGATGGTTTCCGTAAATTGCAAACCGAACTTTGTAATCTCCATACAGGACTTCTTGATTTAAAGACAAGTTGTCGGGAGCTTGCCGACGATAATAATAGCTTCTATGATAAGGTGTCAAACATGATACAATCTTCAGAAGGCGGATCAGATATGGAAGAAAATGTGGGCAATGAAACGACAATCAAACTGAAGTATACGGTCCGATCAAGATTGCAATTAAAGAATTGATTGATTGTCAGATTTCAGTTGTGAAACCCCACGATCAGATTCCTATCATAGAGATGTCATTTGCTAGCGACCATCAGAAGATCATAACAGTTGATTTTTAGATGTGCTGGATCATTGCCCCATCAAAGTCGATATTTATGGATGCCGATCAATTGTTTCTAATTCTCCCATTTTATAAAACTCGTGGACGAGTTTTCCTCAACACTGGGGGAATTGATGTAGGTGCACTACCTTGGATCGACCCAAACCCGGTTGGGTATCTAGATGGAGTTGAATCGGGTCCAGTTTGAATCTTGGGTGTAATAGAATATTAGGAATTTATTTTATTTAGGTAGATAATATTTTATTCAGTCAATTTTAGAAAGTGGGATACTTTTGCAAGTGTTAGAGTTGGTTAGCAATCTTAGGATGTTGTTTTCTTGTTAAAGTTTGTTTCCAAGTTTACTAGGTTTCCTTTAGGTTTTTCTTCTTTTAAATAGTTTGTATTACGATGAAATCACAGATTGAATAGAATGGAATAGAGAAGTGTTTGTGAGTGTCTGTGTGGCCAAAAATGCTTGTGTGATCTTCTTCCCTCCCCCTTCCCTTCTTCTTGTGCATTCTCCTCTCCCCTGCAAATCTGATTTCTTCTCAGATATTTCCTTCTCCCACCGGCCCTCCACCGTCTTCATTATCTGACTCTACTAGAAAATGTTGGCAAGCTTGGTTGGATCTTTATGACCCTCCATGCCCATGCTTATTTGTTGCATTTTTAGCCTCATGTTTTCATGCACATACACCAACTGTTCCAGCCGTACGTGACCTAGTCGGTTCTGCCTCTTAGAGAAGATGAGTGAGAGTGCACTCCAGTATGTTTTAATGCACATACTGCCTCTTGATGCTTTCGAACGCGCTCCCATTGGCCCGTGTGCACGTTGGAGCCACGCTCCCCCACAAAGAACTCTTTCCCTAGAATTAGTCATGTTAAGTGATTGTACTTGGTACACATATATATGAATTGAATGGAGAGAAATGACAAATAGTGCAGTGGACTTACCGGGATTTGTGGTTTCTCTACGAAACTTTGAGGCTGCAAGAGTGAAAGTACCAAGAGTATCCTTGAAGGTCTTTCTCTACTAATTTCAAACATGGGTATTACTCACATTTAAATGATTGTACTATTGGGGTCTTTCCCCCTTTCTTTTACAAGCCCTTGCCTCTCTCCCCTTGTCAAGGCAAGGTCTTGTATTTTGTTTGTTGTGTTGTATCCCTTCAGTCATACTTGGGCAACTTTTGACCAATTCTTAGGGTGTCAAGGGCTCTGAGAAGCTTACAACTTAGGACTTACAAGTGAAAAACTAATCATAAGTGCTTGCGCCAATGTGGAACAACCCTTAAAGGCGCTTGTTACCAATTATTGCTTCTGAGGCGCTTTGGCTTATGAAGTTGTTAATATAACACGATGGGATGTAATGCTTGAGTGAGTAATGATCACCCCAAGCTCATTTATAATATTGAAAAGAGAGACAGAATTACAAATAGGTGATGTGGGACTAAAACTCACATAGCCGACTAAACAACTAAAGAATGTAAAAGACAAATATACCCTTTCGGGTTTGACTACTCGATACTCCCCGTCAAGTTGGTGCATAGATATCACACATGCCCAACTTGACCAAATTAGGATGAAACATCTTTCCACTCAATCCTTTAGTGAAGACATCAACAAGTTGATCACTTGACTTCACAAAAGGCATACAAATCTGTCCACTTTCCAACTTTTCCTTGTTGAAGTGTCTGTCAATCTCCACATGCTTGGTACGGTCATGTTACTGGATGTGGGCAATGCTAATTGCTACTTTGTTGTCAAAGTACAACACCATTGGACGATGAACAGAACCACTAAGATCTTGGAGTAAACTTTAAAGCCACAATAACTCACAGATTCCTTGAGCCATAGCATGGAACCCTGCTTCAACACTGGATCTTGCCACTACATTCTTTTTTTACTATGCCATGCGACAAGATTACTTCCAACAAACGTGCAATACCCTAAAGTAGATTTCCGATCAGGATTACCACCCCAGTCCGCGTTTGTGTAAGCTTCAATACGAAGATGATCATGCGGGGACAAGAGAATTCCTTTTCCTGGAGCTGACTTCGAGTAGTGGAGAATATGAAGAACAACATCCATATGGTTGGAGTAGGGATCATGCATGAACTGACTGACAAGGCTTACCGCAAATGCAATGTCTGGTCTTGTGTGAGAGAGATAAATCAATTTTCCCACCAAGTGTTGATAACGGCCCTTATCAACGGGAGTACCATCTTTCTCTTGTGGATGAGTATTGGCTTCCAAAGGAGTATCAAAAGGACGACAACCCAACAAACCAATCTCTGAAAGCAGGTCCAAAACATACTTCCTTTGGGAGAGAAATATGCCTTTGGAAGAACGAGCAACTTCAATCCCAAGGAAGTACCTTAGCTGTCCAAGATCCTTTATTTCAAATTCTCGTCCCAAGAAAAGTTTCAATTTAGAAACTTCATCCGCATCATTACCAGTCACAACCATGTCGTCGACATAGACAATAAGAAGAGTGATCTTATCTCCGCAACGCTTGATGAACAATGTGTGGTCAACATTGCTCTGTTTGTACCCTACAGAGATCATGGCTCTATGGAATCTCCCAAACCAAGCCCGAGGAGATTGCTTCAGCCCATACAATGCGCGTTTCAGTTTGCAAACCTTCCCATGAGTTTTTTCAGAAGAAAAACCTAGAGGAATCTCCATATAGACTTCTTCTTCTAGCTCCCCATGAAGAAAGGCATTTTTCACATCTAATTGGTGCAAGTCCGAGCCCAGATTAACAACATATGACAATAGGACTCGGACAATATTCAACTTTGCAACTGGGGCAAAGGTCTCCTGGTAGTCAATCCCATAGGTTTGAGTAAACGCCTTAGCGACAAGTTTGGTCTTGTATCTATCAACTGATCCATCCAGCTTCTGCTTGACAACAAATACCCATTTACTGCCAACTGGTTTCTTACCCGAAGGAAGAACCACTAGCTCCCATGTCTCATTTTTGGATAAGGCTTTCATTTCCTTCATCATGGCTGCTTTCCATTTTGGATTTGCAATTGCCTCTTGGCACTAAAGTGGAATAGAAATAGAGGACAAAGAAGATACAAAAGTGCAATATGAAGGAGATAAGGAGTCATATGAAACAACATGAGAGGTGGGATGTTGGGTACAAGACCTAATGCCTTTACGAACAGCAATAGGAAGATCAAGAGAAGGATCCTTACCAAGAGGTGGAGCAGTCTCTGGATCAAGTTTTGGCGATTGGGGAAGAGGTATGGTAGTGGTGGTAGTCTCAACATGCTCTTGTTGCTGCTTTCGAGTTCGGGTATGGACTGTATCAACAAGAATCTGACTCACAGGTCTACGCTCCCCTTGAGTAGGAACTAAAGTAGACATCGACTCCCCCTGGACAGCAGGCACTAAAGTAGACGTCGGCTCCCCCTTGACAGCAGGCACATCTTCAAACACATCTTCAAGGATAACTGGAACATGCTCACCCTTAAGAGGTGGCTGAGAATAATAAACCAAGGATTCATGGAAGACAATGTCCATAGTCACCAGAGTACGCCTAGTGGGAAGGTGATAACACTTGTATCCCTTTTGAGTAGAAGAGTAGCCCAAAAAAATACACCGAATGCTACAAGGATCAAGCTTGCCATGAGGAAGATGATTGTGAGCATAACAGACACAGCCAGATATTTTTGGTGGCACCACAAAAGAGGAAGAACCGTGTAGGATGTCAACAGGAGCACGGCCAGCAAGGACTGGAGTAGGCATGCGGTTGATGAGGTAGGCAGCGGTGAGAATAGCATCACTCCAATATTGGGTAGGGACTTGCCGTGCAAACATGATGGCCCAAGCAACCACCAAAAGGTGACGATTCTTCCTTTCAGCCACTCCATTCTGAGCAGGAGTGTCAACACAGCTTGTCTGATGAATTATCCCATTTTCAGCTAGATACATTTGGAACTGCCTCTCCATGTACTCTCTGCCATTATCACTTCGCAGAATTTTCAGAGATGCATTGAATTGGGTCTCAACCATACGGTGGAAGAGCTGGAAACAACGAAAAATTTCACTCTTGTGCTGCATCATGTACACCCAGGTAATATGAGTATAACAGTTTATAAAGGAAACAAACCATCTAGAATCAGATATTGAAACACAACGAGAAGGTCCCCAAACATCCGTATGAACTAAAGCAAAAGGTGAAGTACTTCTTTTATTAATGGAAGAATAACTAGAACGAGTCTGTTTGGCCAAAACACGAGCCTCACATAAAAACTCATCCTTTTTACAACCTTTGACTAACTGAGGAAATAAAAAGGCTAAAGTTCGAAGAGGAGGATGCCCGAGTCGATAATGCCATAGGTGAAGATCAGGTGATGTGGCTGAATGTAACTGATGAATTGGAGATGGAGTCAATGGAAGTGAAGGTTGACCCATGTCGAGTAAGTAGAGACCACCATGTACCTTACCACCCCCAATCGTCGTCCCTGTCACTAGGTCCTGTATGACACAATGAGAAGAAAAAAAGGTTATTTTGTAGTTTAATTGTTTAGTAAGATTACTAACTGAAAGAAAATTAGTAGAGAATGAAGGAACATGCCAAACAGAATTTAATGTAAGGGAAGGAGAACAGCGAATGGATCCTTTTTCAGAGATAGGGGAAAGGGAACCATTAGCTACTCGAACGGTGTTGTTCCCAGAAGAGGAAGAATACTGGTCAAAAATATGGGAGGAGCCAGTCATGTGGTCAGTTGCACCGGAGTCTATAATCCAGGGATTGGTAATTGCCGATGCACAATGACGACCGATTGGAATACCTGAGGCAAAGTGAGAACCAGAAGAGGCAGTAGGCGCAGCCGATGGTGTTGATGAAGCTTTGAGCGTGCGACGGAAGGCTAGGAGTTCATCTAAAGTAAGACCAATGAGACCAGTGTCAGAGGATGGAGCAGTAGTTTTTGTGTGATTAGCCTTGAACTTGGACTTCCCCTTAGCAGCCCGTTTAGCCTCAAAATCAGCCGGCTTTCCATGTATCTTTCAGCGTGTAGCCTTAGTGTGATAAGGCTTGTTGCAGTGTTCACATTTAACCGGCTCCTTGGAGGCAGCATTACCACTATCAGTAATGGTATTAGAAGTGGTGTTAGAACCAGTTTGCAAGGCAGATTTTTCAATAGGAGTAGTGTGCAACATAGTAGCTCCACGCTCATTATTGACCAAAGAAAAAGCCTGCTCTAGTGTAGGGAATGGAGATTTGCCATGAACTTGGACTCTTATGGGACCAAATTCAGCAGTCAGCCCTGCCAGGCAAGTATAGACACGTCTTTTCTCCACATATTTATGGTAGGCAGCAATGTCGGCTGCAGTAGAAGGCTGATAATCTGAATAGTGATCTAATTGTTGCCAAAGTCCTTTTACGGAGGCATAATATTTGAAGGCGGACAGTTCCTTCTGAGTGGTTTCATGGACCCTTTTTGAAGCTCATACACCTGAGCATCATTCCCATCCTGCCCAAAGGTCTGCTTGGCTGCACTCCAAATAGAATAGGTTGTATCCAACAACAAGTAGTTGTTGGAGATGTCCGGTTGCATAGAATGCAATAAATAGGACATCGCCATGGCATCATTGGATACCCATCGATCTTGAGGTGAACCATTTTCAACAGGTTTCTTTGTACTGCCAGTAATATGCTCAGTAAATCCTCAACCAGCAATGGTCAAATAAGTAGACTTGGACCACATCAAGTAGTTTGTTTCATCCAGTTTGATAGGAGCAGCGAAAGGTAAATATTCAGGCCTTGGCTGTCCATCAGTTTTTTTTTTTTTTTTTAACCCGAATATTCTTTGGGACACGGGGCAGACCCTAGAATTTTATTAAGTTCCAAAAAGAATGAATGAATACAAGGGGGGGGGGGACATGCTGCCTTACCCCTAACCCAGAAAACAAAAAGAATAAAGAATTATTATGCACTATTTCCTGAGCACAGGCAAACCAGCTATATCCTCCCTTAGAATGCGTTGGAAATCTCCTTGAGGCAAATCGCCTTGACCGAATGTGGCGGACAGCCTGACATTGCACGCATGGTTTGCCAGCCAGTCCGCAGCTCTATTACTTTCCCTATATGCAAAAGAGATGCAAGGCTTTATCAAGTCAATCAGCTCCAAAGACTCCTAAAACCAGTACCACCCTCGCCATAATCCACATCTTCTGAGGTTAAACATGCGCACCATGGAGATAGAGTCCGAGTTAATCACCACTCCAGCGAGGCCCAACACTTGACACAACTTTAGGCCATCCCTCATAGCCCGTAGCTCAGCGATGGAGTTCGTACATGGGCATAGAAGTTAGCGAAGGCTGCTAGGACCGCCCCTTCGCTGTCCCTTATGATTCCTCCTCCTCCCCCTTCACCAGAATTCCCTCTACATGCCCCATCCATGTTCAATTTCAGTGACACAAATGGGGGGCACCAGTAAACCGGGATAGGCCGAGCAATCCTAGTTGGCAGGGCTGCAATTCCAAGGATGCCAAGAATTTGCTGTTCCCTCATCGAGGAGCTTTTACCAAGCTTGGAGGGCAAAGGCAGGCATCTTACCCAAGCCATAATGTTGCCAATGACACCCCGAGCCGACCTCATCCGTTCCCCGTGTCTTCTGTTACACCTTTCCTTCCAAAGCTCCCACACGATCAAAGAGGGCAGGAAACCAGTAATGTAGGCCTCTAGGCTATTGCAACTGGCCGATTCTTGCCACAACAAAATCCGGCTTCTTACATCCTGTGTTAAAACAACTGGGACATCAAAGATCCCCAAGAAAAAACTCCACACCCTAGTAGCAGTCCCACCAAAGGCGAGACAATGATCTGTCGACTCACTTCTTGGGCTCCCACAACAGTTGCACTTCGACGCCAGGGGCATACCAACCTTCATCACCGATTTGCCTGTGGGAATTGCACCATTAAAAAGCTGCCAAGTAAAAAAAAGGCAATTTTTGTTGGCAGCGTCTGGTTCTAAATCCATCTAGAATAGCCACTCTCGGGCGAGCATCCTCTCAGCTCGTTCCACACCGATTTCACAGAGAAGGAGCCATCACTAGCGGGGGTCCAAACCAACCTGTCTGCCTTCCCTGAAAGCATATAGCCACCCTGGAGTATCCCTTGTCTAACCTCATCTGCATCAATCTGACCAATGATTGCCTGGTTCTAGCCGCTGTCCATCCCCAACACGTCCTTGACTCGAAGAGAGGTGTCAATCTGGAGAGCATTATCCACATAATTCATCAAAGGCCCCTTTCCAGTCCAATCATCCAGCCAGAATAAAATGTCCCCTGTACCAATGAGCCACCTAGCCCTGGACAACAGGATGTCCTTGCAAGCCAGGGTATTCCTCCAGGATTTGGAGCCCACCCCATGAGAGAAAGCCAATGCAAGATGACAATTTTTCAGCAATTTAGCCATGATGAACTCCCCCCAAAGCGAGTGTTCCGTCGAAAAACCTCTTTTGGAGGTGCCAAAGTAGCAAGCACATGAAGGGGAATAGAAGACAACACATGGCGAAGCAGAGTGACCCGCCCACCAGAAAATAGCAGCTTGGCCTTCCACCCGGCCACCCTTCCTCTCAACTTCCCAATCAAATCGTCAAAGAAAACGCTCTTCAGCCGCCCAATGTGAAGTGGAACCCCAGGTAGGTTAGAGGGAGGCTTCGCCTAGGGAAACTAGTAACCGCACCAACCATACGTGCTCTAGCCCCTGAAACCTTGTCTCCCACTACAAAACAGCTTTTCTACTTGTTGTCCAGCTACCCAGAAGAGCCCTCATAGCTGGTAATAAAACCAATGATCTGCTTAAGAGATGCTTTTAAACCTCTGTTGGAGATAATGGTGTCATCCGCATAGAGACAGTGGGAGATGCCAGGGCACCCACGTGGGACCAAAAAATAGGCTGCCCGACCTTCAGCAAATAGCTTTGTGATGCCCCTACTAAGAACCTCCTCAGCAAGAATAAACAGAGCTGGGGATAGGGGATCCCCCTGACGCACCCCCCTAGTTGACTTGAAGAAGCCCGTCACCTGGCCCCCCAGTACAATAGAGAACCAGTAGTTTTCCACTATTTTCCTTAGTAAGTCTATCCAGGCCTCTGCAAACCCGAATCTAGCAAGCACCGAGAAAAGGAAACTCCACTCGAGCCTGTCATATGCCTTGGCCATGTCCAACTTCAACACTACATTTCCCCCTCGAGTTTTCCTATTCAAATCTAAGGTGACCTCCTATGCAATAGAGATGTTATCATGTATGCTCCGTCCCTGTACAAATGCACCCTGCTCCTCCGCAATCAAGGATGGGAGTAAACCTGCTAACCTAGAGACAACGATCTTGGCAATAATCTTGTAAGAGAAGTTACAGAGACTAATAGGCCGTAGATTCGACATTACCTCCGGACAGTCCTTCTTAGGGATGAGCACCAGATTAGCAAATGTATAGCTTCTTAGGAGAGCCCCACCACCAAAAAAGTCCTTCACTGCCGCCCAGACATCATCACTAATCACTTCCCAGCACGCTGTAAAGAAGTGTCGAGAGAAGCCATCAGGTCCAGGGGCACTGTCGCTAGAAAGCGAAAAGACCGCCAATCTCACCTCCTCCATAGAAGGTGGGGCCAGTAACGTGGCGTTATCCCCCTCAGACACCACCTAAGGAATGGAAGAAAGCAGCTCCGCATCCACAATACAGCCCTGAGAGGTGAATATGTCTACAAAATAGGATACTGCGACCTCCTGCACCCCCTCCTGACTAGTGACCCAAGCGCCATCACCCGATCTGATCCTCTGGATTTCCCCCTGCTTACGTCGAACATTGACCATGTTGTGGAAGAATTTAGTATTTCTATCCCCTTCTTTCAACCAGGCAATTTTGGACTTTTCCTTCCAGAAAATCTCCTCCTGCAACAGCACCCCCTCCATTTCTTTTCTAGCCTCCTCGAGAGCCTCCCGAGTCTGCGGGCAGGTGTCTTGGTCCGCGGCCACCTCCGCCTTGCTAACCGCATCTTCTGCATTCCTAACCTTCTGGTAAACATTGCCAAACACCTCCCTATTCCAGGTACGAAGGGAGCCCCTCGGGCGTTTCAACTTCAAGTACAAAGCCACAAGCGGAGTGCCATCAACCGGAACCTCCCACTGAGACTTCACAAACTCCTGGAAATTTGCATGGTGCAACCACATTTGCTGGAATTTAAAACCTAAGTGAGACCAACTCCTAGCGTAAGAGCAGGAAAGCCAAAGCAGCGCATGATCCGAGCACACCCTGCTCAAATGGGCCACCTCACACTGTGGGAACACAGACATCCATGCCGAGTTAACCAAGAAACGGTCTAGCCTTGCCAACACCCTACTAGTACCCTCCTGGTTATTTGACCACGTGAACATGTCGCCCACAAAGCCCAGGTCAATGAGACCAACCGCGCTGACACAATCACCAAACTCATCCATAGCCGTAGAGCATGCCGGCCTCCCCGCCACCTTCTCATGGGGCGCCAAAATAGCATTAAAGTCTCCCCCCACCGCCCAAGGTAGCCCAGAGCCATTAGAAAACTGGGTCAGAGCCTCCCACAGCACTCTCCTCTCCACCACCAAGTAGAGACCATGTACAAATGTGACGAGGAACCGCACCGAGTTTCCCAACACACAATCCAAAGAGACAAACTGCCCCTCCTCCGCAACCACCTGGACCTGTATCGAATCCCTCCAGAAGATCCAGATCCTCTCTGAGAGGTGTACTTCAACCATGCCAATCCTCCTTTGGATCAAGCACGCTTTTGACGGCTGAGCTTTGGGTTCAGCAAGGCAACAATGTCCGCATTCTGCAGATTGATCAAGGTCTTCAAACGCCTCGTAGTGGGCTTGTTCCCTACCCCTCTGGCATTCCAGAAGAGACAATTCATGATGGGTTAATGGGAAGTGAACCTGCCGGTCCCATGGACCTTGTGATTCGTCGCTGGCCCTCACCACACAACTGCCGAGAGCCCCTCTTCTTCTGCTTCACTCTCTTATACCCAAGCTGTTACCATCGCGCTACTGTAGGCAACCGTCTCTGAACACGCAAGTGCCTCCTATAAACCTTGGCGGCGGAGTCCCTGGCCTGCTGCCCCCCCCCCCTCCGGCAAAGGGGAAACCAAAGGAACAGCAGCAACCTCCACAACGGCTCCCTGAAGAGCCCGGCAAACCCTCCCCTCAAGAGAGGCCTAGAAGGCCTTGATGCTCTCCACCACCGCCCGTCGGTCCAAGTCAGGAACTTGCCCCTCTCCCACCTGTGTGTCATCCTTTCCACTGGGCACCCTAGAACTCCCTTCAAAATATGGACCAGAGCCCACATCCACTGACCGAGACCGTTTGTTCCTAAGGCCACTCACCCCACCATCGCAGCCTCGCAAGAGCAGTAAGTCATTCCTGCCATCCGAGCCAGCCAGAGCTGCCGAAGTCACCATCACGGAATCCAGCTCTCCAGTGGAACTAGCCCCTGCTTCAACCGCGAAAGCAGGCCCACAACCCTCCTCCACCGCACAACCTTGACTCTCCACCAAAGAGGGAACTACAACTGGGGCCCCAAGTAGCTCCACATCACTTGCCTGAACCTCCACCACAGTGGCAGCCCCCCCAGGAGACCCAGCATGAGGCATCCCTGCCACAGAGACTACATTTCTCCACCTACCTCCCCTCCCACCAGAACCACCTCGAGTTTCCACCGCCATTTGACACGAGGACCCCTCTCCCGTAGGAACAGAAATTCGCCAGTCATTGCGTTCAGCCTCCAATGTCGCAACAGCCGTCCCCACGTAAGGGGCAGAAACCTGACCTCCAATGGCACCCGCCTGCGGAGCTGGCTCAGGGAATATAGACATAGTCTTAAGAGCCTTCCTGCAGACCTCTTTACCATGGCCAATCTTAGAGCAAACACAACAGTACGAGGGCAACCTTTCAAAAACAATCTTCTGGTAGAACCCGTGCGAGCCATAGCCTACCCAAACTTGCGAAGGGAGGGAGGCCCTCAAGTCCACTTCGATACATACCCGCGCTGCCACGGTACTAGTGCAACTTACCGTCGCCCCATCCACCTTGAGCACCCTGCCAATTGATTCTGCAATGGAGGCAAGAAAATTTCCCTGATAGAAATTCACTGGCAAACCATGTAAGGAGACCCACACTAGCGCGAATGGAGACTCCCAGCCTGGAGCGAAATCTGAAGTCCACCGTATAAAACTAAGCGTAAAACCCTGGATGCTGGCCTGCTCCTTCAACCATGTTTTGACAAAATCAGAGAGGACCGAGAATCACAGCAGCAGGCATGGTTTAAAGTATCGACCGATACGTATCGGTATCGGTCGATACCGATACGATACATACCGATACGTCTTTTTTTTTTTAAATGACTCGAAATGTATCGACCGATACGGGCCGATACGATACGATACGACCGATATGTATCGATACCATCGATACGTCCAGTAAAGGGTTCAGTGGGTGGTTTAATACGTATCGATATGTATCGGCTGATACGGCTCGATACATCACCGATACGTACCGATACATACCAATACACACCGATACATACCGATACCATCGATACATTCCATAAAAAAAACTATTTTCACTCATAGACTCAATACAATTCCTAATCTAACGAAAAAATGAAAGAAAACTGTCAACCAAGAGTCTAAAATCTTGCATTTAATCTTGGTTTTTCACACTTTTAAACTAAAAACGAATCAAGGAATGCTATAACATCATCCTTTGCATCATCCAATACTCTTCATGGCTATAGACGATTACAACATGTGAGAAACTTCATCTTTTATAGCAATTTCAATTTAATGCACTTGTTTAGTAATACATTATTCACCATTTTAGGTTTTATGCATGACACTTATTATATATTGCTTATTTATATATTTTTTTGGTTCCGTAAGTGTATTTCCATGTGTATCTTGACCATTTCTATGCGTATTTGTATTGTTCAATACGTATCTCCGAAACGATATGATACGATACGATACGTCTCTTAAAATCACCCAACCGATACGATACCCGATACCGATACTTTAAACCTTGGCAGCAGGTGCCGTCGATTCAAAACCGAGACCACTACGTCGCCCTGCAAGTAAAATCTCTTCTGCAGAAACTCCTTGATTGCGAAAAGTGAAGGACGCCCATAGCTGCATTTCGCAATGAGAGAAGTGGCGAACGCACGTTCAGAGAGAGCCACCTCATCGTCGGAGAAGAACACTGCCGGAACCCCATGAAACAACACTGGCTTCTTCAGTTCTATTTGCGCAACAAAAGGGGAGAGAGAGATTGAGAGACAATCGCAGCAAACGAAGGCCGAGGCCCCTCGCCAGCCTCAGGGGGCCCCCCAAGTGACGTCGCAGAAGGGTGATCCTCCTGAGAAGGCATCCCCAACCAGAAACCTTGAAAAAACCCCAAAACCAAACCTGCGCCACGGGAGCCTAACGTGCACACCCTGCAAAACCTAGCTAGTGGAGGACTTACCAAATCCCCAAATAGAGATTGATGAAAAATAAAAATAGAGATATTCCCTTGGCTGTCCATCAGTTTCAGAACCAGAAGTAGCAGTAGTAACAGTCGAACCAGGCATGGTAATTAATAAACAAGGAACCAACAATAATGAATCTAAAACAAAGAACAACAGGCTCTATGCAACCAGCCAAAGAAGTGGCAGGATCAAATCGATAGTTTGGAGAGAAAAAACCTGATTTGTGCAACAAAACTCAATATAAATGGCTGAAAAACAGATCGAGTGCTCCCCTGGTATGGATAGAACTTCCCTCAAAAAATCAGCCAAGGATGCCAACCCTAACCCTCAAATCGATTTTTGTCAGGGTTTTAGAAAACCCTCAAAATTGAGATCGATATAGGGTAAGGGGCTTCAATTGGTGATGATGATTGGTGATAAATGCCATCCTAGGCTGCAAGAATGGGTCTCCAATGCAAACAATCAATCTCCAATGATAATTGAGACTTGATCTTCAAGAGGGAGAATTCCCAAAAAAAATCGCAGAAAAGATGGGCCAGCTGCAACTATCGAGCCTTCTTCATATCATGGTGGAGGTACCATGGAGGGTAGCAACTAGATCATCGATCACCTCCTAAGTGCTGCCCTTCAATAGGGAAAGGAAACCAAAACAAAAAAATAAGAAGCCGAGAGAAAAAGAGAGAGAGGAGAGATGAGAGGAAACGATGGGGGGGGTGTTCTGAACTAGATCAGATCTTGCTCTGATACCATGTTAACAGAACACGATGGGATGTAATGCTCGAGTGAGTAATGATCACCCCAAGCTCTTCTATTTATAATATTGAAAAGAGAGGACAGAATTACAAATAGGCATTGTGGGACTAAAACCCACAGCCGACTAAACAACTTAAGAATGTAAAAGACAAACATACCCTTTCGGGTTTGACTACTCAACAGAAGTGTTCTCTTGAAACTTGATTCCATTGAGCACTTTCAACACTTCACACTCGTTTGGCATAGACTTGATGTTGCTTTGATGGTTGGTTGGGGAAGGTGCTTTCATGTCAATATACGCTACTTGAAATTAACTGGGAAATTGTTAATATTCAAGCACATGCATTTTTATCACTCATCACCAAAATATAAGCCAAAATACAGTATTCCAACAGTATACAAAAGTGGCTGAAGATTGTGCCCATCCAGCAGTCCGTTTGCCAATAGCCCTCCACATGGCTGAGAATAATGGGTCATCAAAATAGCTCATCTTCAGTGCACCATCAATAGGAGATTTTGTCACTCAACTGTGCTGTTAATACCAATGCATATAAGGGCTTTTTCTTGGGTGGCTCATTTTTGTTCTCTAAATATGTAACATAAAACCTGATAATTTGATTGTTTGGCAGCGGCTAATATCTGTGCATGATCTTTACATTATCTATATCTGGTGACTTCTGAAGTCAATGCTGACCTTTGTTTTTATCCAAAATAGGTGGAAATCCCAAATGAACTGAAGGCTTCAAAATTTCCACATTTCATGGAAAGGACAAATGGGTATACTTCAACTTCTATATTGGGGTTGATTTATGACAAGGTGGATTTGTTACAAACTGAAGGTCTTACATCAACAGGTACAATTTTCTTTGTTTTCAGGCATTTCGATAATAAATGTGATTTATTGACCTGAGATTGTTTATAATCATGTGTGGGTATAAAAATGCAAAACAACATTAATAACAGAACTTGACCATAAGTCAAAGCTGGATTGTGTAGAGACTTGGCTAGAACTCATCCTCAAAAACTAGCTATTAAGGAGAGGGTGCCCAAGTACCTATTAACCCATCCATATCCGGTGTGGGACTATTTTTCCGCCTACCACCTGGAACCCCAACAGATTGTAGGGTTGGCAATGAGGCTGCTTCAATAGGGTTTTGTTATTTTTCTCTTGCTTTCTTCATCTCTAGGTTTGAGCTTTGCATCTGTGGGTTTTCCAGCAGATATGCAAGTTATTCGGTACCTTTTGGGGGTTATAACCCATAATATTTTGTAGCAAGTTTGAAAAGTGATACTGTAAGTTGTACAGAAGAAATAATGCTGTTGGGAAAGAGTATTATCTCATTGTTGGAAAACCAGGCTGTACTCCAAACAAGGTGTCTCGTTTAGAATTTAGCAAACCACGAATATCGATACATAATGGGGTTTGGGCCGGTCATAACTCTTTTTTGTAAAAAACTGATCAATTTTATCTAGTTAAGCCAGTTCCCTAAGACTCTTGCTTTTTCATAGAGCCAGGCTCTATTTGTTGCCTGTTCAAGTTCTAGCAATCTTATCGGTTGGTCTGTTCAGGTCTTAAAGGGGGAAGTGGGGTGGACTACCCCATAACATGCAAATTCCCTTGGATTTCAAATTGGCTTGTTCATTTATGCAAGTCCCTCCCCTTCCGAAGAAATCATTTTTTTAAAGGTAATTGAAGGCTTCTTAATTGGCGTAAGAGGTATAGCATATGTAATTAAATGTGGATTTAATTCGAGTCTTCGAATGTGCTTTCTTTCCCTAAATTACTTTTTCTATTTTGTGTTCTTCTGGTCTGAACAGGCTTTTATAAAAAACTATAGAATCCACAGCATGGAATTATTTTTTAGTATAGAAAGAGTAAAAACTCTAATAGAGCCTTACGTAGTGGTACCCCCTGAGAAATGCTTTTAAAATGGGTAATGTTGGTGTAATGTTTTGGAAGTGAACTACTTCTGAAAGTTTGCATAATTCAATTTACTGGGAATAATTCTGTAAATAATTATTGCCCCTATCTGAATATGTCATTAGTAATGGAAAAAGCATTACCAAAAAAAAAAAAAAACATTAGTAATGGAAAAAGGTGGAATTTTCTAATTCAGGGCACATATCATGAGCCCAAAAGGATACTTCTCCCATTTCACTGACTCCATGTTTTTGGATGTGTCCTCTCTACATGAGTGTGACCTACCATTTCACTGACTCCATGTTTTTGGATGTGTCCTCTCTACATGAGTGTGACCTATTCTCTACACAGGATTTGAACTTCCGACTGTAATAAGCACGTAAAACATTCTCATCTCATTAACTGATTTTCCTCTTTTATTATGGTTGCAGAAGTATGGAAGCTTCCTTGTTTTGATGTTGTAGTTCCTCCAACCTGCTTGGTTCAATGGGACATGCTTTATCGGCAATATAGAAATGACATGTGTAATGCCTTGCAAAATAAACCCAAAAACTTGTCTGAATCAGGTCAGAAAAAGCAAAGCTCCAAATCCGAACTTGCAGATGAGGTTATAGAAAAATATAAGAAGGTAATTATTTGTTTCCTATTTTGCGTATAACTTAAATGTTGTAGAATTATAATCATTAAGTTGCGTCCAGTGGCTGTTCTCGAGTTCCTAAGTTTACTGACCGATCTTCAATGTAGGAATTATATCATGCTCCAGAATTCAGATCAAGTAAAAGGAATGAGGAAGAGATCTTCAATGATGCTCTTGCTATTTACCATCTAGCTTATGCTTATGCAAAGCAAATGAATGATGCTGCCAAGTGTAACGTCGTTTGGAAAATTGCTGGTCAAGCTCTTTGTAAGATTTACCTTAAAAAGCAGAATGATGAACCAATTTTGTGTTCAAAATCTGTTCTACGCGAGGTCTTGAACTAGCCCCAATCTTATCACATGAAAATTGTAAATATGAATATCTCATCTGATTGGAAGATTAGTTTTTCTATCTTTCTGAGTTAGGTAGTATTTTAGGCACAATATGAATTTAGTATTTTGTGTTGTCATTTAAAAAACTCATGAGTGAAAAACGAGAGTTAGCCATTTATGCTGTACATAATTATCGCATGCCCTGCCCATGTATGCTGTACATAATTATCGCATGCTGAGTCTGCAGTCATTGACTACATATTTGAAAGGGCTGGTTTTGCCAACAAAAAAAGTAGTGGCTCCCAAGCAAGCAACCTTATTAGATTGTTCGGGTTCTTGAAGGTTCCCACTAAATACCACAGAATATTAACGTGAATTGGAGCAAACAAAGGTTCTGTTTTTCACAGGATGGTAGTAGAAATGGCTGAATACCTATGCATTATGGGTGTCATGTTATGTGATTGGAGGGAATGAAAAAATCCTTGGCATTCAAAATTTTTGATGAATGTGGTGAAAATGTGACAAATAAGGACGAAGATAATAGTGAATACTGCCTGTTGGCCAAGTGAAATGATCTTCTCTCTCTTCCCTTGGGAGTTGGGAAGTCTGAGCCAACGGTTGGGGCAGAGATAAGGAAATCCAGTGATATAGGAGGTTCACCCGTTGGTGACCAGAGTATAATCTGGTTTTCTCTTTGGTCCAGTCCCCGGCACTGCCCAATCTACTGGTGGGCCCAAGAACTTGCTCGCTTTACTAGTTATTAGAGCACAGATCTTTCCCAGGGTTTGTAGAGAACATTTTTCTGTCCTACCAATTTAGTTCCTTCGCCTGATTTTCTGTGGTAGGTCACTTCCCGATAGCATAAGTGGAACTCTAAGGGCTACTTTCTCTATTACCTTTCCATTATTTGGCTGAGATTTTTGGTATTATGGACTAGTACGGGTATAGATAGATACTGTTCAACAAATACATTCTAGAAGGTGGATACCGTTTTATTTTGGTTTCCTTTCAGAGATATATAAATGTTATCATGCATGGCTATAATTAACAAATAAAAAATTCTTGATCAGCTAGGAAAAGAAATTAGCAACACAATGGGTAAATCTGTTTGTAATCGAGCTGTTGTTACCTCCTTTTTCTAACCCTGTCTCCTTCTGTTGATCATGTTGGAATAGGGGACAAAGTGAGTAATTTCACTTTTTGGCTTGGTTCAGTTGACTCTTTCACTTAGCTTGATAAATGGCTCACCTTGAGTTGAAGCCAACATAAGGTAAAACCTCGTGGTCTTTTGTTGTTGAAGCATCGAAAGGGGTCATCCAAGGGGAAGCTCACTCCTGGCTGAAAAACTGAAGTCCATGATGCTGGGGTTCCATGAGGAAAGGATAAAAAAATAGTTCCACATTGGGTATGACTGGGGAATGTGAGGGGGTTTATAGGTATTTGTGCACCTTCTCTTTAATGGCTAGCTTTTGACGGTGAGTTCTACCAAGGTCCCTAAGCAGTTGTATTAGAGTAAAGGTTGTGGCAAAACCAATATATGGGAACCTAGTGTGATCTCGGTAAACTCCATTGTGTGATTTCTCATATCCATTGTCCTGGTAAGGTTGTGTACATTTGACCCTCCCCAGACCCTGTTAAATGCGGGAGCCTTGTGCACTGAGTACGGTCTTTTGTTTTATCGTCAAGTGCATTCTTCCTTTTTCTATGCCCTTGGTCGTTGTCATTGTACACTAGTGAATTATTTTAAGATAGCTAAATAGAAAACCTTATTTTACTCTATAAGTGTTGATTCACTTTACAAAGTCTTTAGGGTTTGTTCCCTTCTTCCCCAGCTTGCCTTTTTTTTTGTGCCCTTGCTCTTTATCTTGTTGTCAAAGACTAAAAGGTCTCCTCCATTATGCTATGTTCTTGATTTTTCTCCTTGTTAGATACTTGAGCAATACATCAAAGTTCCAGAGCTCATGGAACACACTAAATCAAGCATTTTAACCTATCCCATACTAGACTGGTCCAATCTAGCGCTCATACACTAGATCGAACCCCATTAGGCATATAATAGACCACCACGTTTCTACAGCCGTCGTCCTTGGTGGCTTTCACTCTAGACGCCTCTCATTCTGGTGGTAGGTAGCCTTATCCAAGCGGTTTCACTCTGTCCCGGGGTTTTTTCCTAACGGCAGGTAGCCCTTTCTTGCAGCCTTCACTCTACTCTAGGTACCCTTTTCATGATTCGAACTCGTGACGTGGTGCCCAGCTTTGATACCAAATATTAAATACTTAACCAATACATCAACCTTTTTGGAAAATTCTTTTTCACCCTTAATTTAAAGAGTGTAGTGTTTTTTTCGTTTGTTTTTTTTTTTTTTTTTTTTTTTTTTTTTTTTTTTAAGAATATGATCAAGTGTAATCAAAAGAAGATTACTTCTCATTTTCACCATTTTGTTTACAAGAAGATGCACTCTTTATGGATCAAAATTATTCAAATATTGTGTTTTTTTTTTTTTTTTTTTTTAACCGTAATTTTGAAATGTGATAGGGTCTACTTCTCCTCAAACTTTTGACCTATGAGCACAAGCATTCATTTTTTTGTGCAAGGAGGGAGCAGTGCTCACCCTTTCAAGAAACCAACTTGTTATCTCTTGTTTGCTTATAATATTTAATGGGAGTATCTAAATGACACCACTATAGGTGCATTTAGAACTTGACACCTTCATTTAAATGTCTCTTGTCTTATTCTCAAAACATAATGTGTAACCATGCGCGGTTATAAGAGAATATCCTTTTATTAAACACAATTTTTTTTTTCTTCCATGTTGAATGAGGTTATATAGGTAAATTTCTCACGTGTATACAAGGATGGGTTTAGGATCAGTCCGGAAACTCCACTCCATCATCCCTTGTGTGGGATCCTTAATCTATCCAATAGTGAATTTGCCAAATAATTAATCTTACAGAAAAGTAATCTAATGATATAAAAGATTTCTAATTTAGTGTGACAAAATGCACGTTTTTGTATCCAAGATATGAACAGGTGGAGGGTCGACCTCAAAGATTTTTTTTTTTATTGGTTGGTAGATACTGTTAAGATTGTGAACCAAATTGGAGTTATGTCATTGTCATCACGAGGACTAGGACGATCAGTTCATCTCTCTTTTTTCGTACATTTTAAACTAATTAAAGGGGTAAGGCGGACATTGTGCGCGGTGCTCTATCTGGACTGCACAGGCTGCTACGGCAGCCCACCGTAAACGCTCATGATCTTAATTTTAGTGGGTCCTCCTTCACTTCAACCTCTGCAGCTCAGCTGTTACAAATCCTTGATGATGGATTGAAAAGCAGAGAGAGAGAGAGAGTACCATGAATCCATGTACGAATATATTCACTTTCATACACAAACAGAGAGAGTGGCATTCACGGATGCCAACAAGAAGAAGAAGTTAAGCTCGAGAAGGAATTTAAAAAAAAAGTTAAAACTAAATGTAAGATAGAAAATTCCTTCTCAATACAAAAAGTGCACCTAAAGGAGGTTGTCTTTGTGGCTCGTCAGCTCGTGTATTGTTTACCTGTGAGTCTCTGACCTCGACCTCTCCCTCTCCCTCTCCCTCTCCCTCCTTTAATTCCATTAGAAGAACCCGTGACTTTTCTCTCTCTTCCTCAAATATCCACCTAGAATGAGAAGAAACAAACTTATAGAAACCCTTTTCTTCCATTCTCTCTCTCTCTCTCTCTCTCTCTCTCTCTCTCTCTCTCTCTGAGAATGTCAAATTTTAAACAGAGTCTCTGTATTATATTCCTTCTTCTCCTCCTTAATTCAAGCCAAACACTATGTCACACCAAAGGAATTCGGCCAAAGAAGCCGGCAGGGAAGCGTTTATCACCAAATATAACCCATACCCAATTTGCAGAACAGCAATTCATGAAGTGGGTAAAGTTTGTTGGAAGTCTCAGACACTCCCTGTTCTCCACGGCAAAGAACAAACTCTTCCCTTCTTATACTCTTATCGTCCATAAGAACCCAGCAGCTGGAGATTTTACAACAATTCAAGCCGCCATCAATTCGCTTCCCTTTATTAATCTTGTGAGAGTTGTTATTAAGGTCAATGCAGGAGTATATACGTGAGTATCTTTAATTCTCTGTTTTTTTGTTTTTTTTTTCATGGATTTCAATTCTCTTCTGTTGTAGTTTTTTCTTATTTATTCTGATGAGATTAGTATTCTTACAATGAAGACAAAATTATGACTTTTTCTTTCTGTTGAAAGGCTATATGGAAATTAGATTGGATTCAAAATAATAATGTAGCAGTGGAATTGTCTTTTTTACATGAAATTTGCAGGGAGAAAGTGAATATACCACCATTGAAATCTTTCATAACCATAGAAGGAGCAGGTGCTGACAAAACCATAGTTCAATGGGGAGACACAGCTCAAACAATTGGGTCTAAAGGGCAGTCTATTGGTACCTTCAATTCTGCAACATTTGCAGTAAATTCCCCTTATTTCATAGCAAAAAACCTCACTTTTAAGGTAAATTCCAGTAGTTCTAACATCTATTTCTCTCTGTCCCTGCCTGTTCTGATATTAAATCTTAAATACAGATTGTAATTACAAAGTTTTGTGATGCAGAACACAACACCTCTTCCCCCACCAGGAGCTTCTGGAAAGCAAGCAGTAGCACTTAGGATATCAGCAGATACAGCAGCCTTTTGGGGTTGTAAATTCTTGGGAGCTCAAGACACACTGTATGATCACCTGGGCAGACACTATTACAAGGATTGCTATATTGAAGGTTCTGTGGATTTCATCTTTGGCAATGGTCTCTCTCTTTATGAGGTTTGTTTGGTTCTCAAATTTTTCCCTTTTATGAAATGAATTATTTGGAACTTAATTTCCATCAATTTCAAGCAAATTAGTAGAGGGTTTTCTCTTTCTCATCTCTCTCTTTTTAGAGATCTCCCAAGTTCTGAACCCTTAGTAGGCATTGGCATGGCATTGGAAATGGAAACTCCAATGTGGTTAAAACGGGGCTACAAGGATCATTGCCAAGCCCATTAAAGTACATTTTTAATTATAATTGAAATGGAGAGAATAAGATTTAGTACTATTCGTTTGACTGCAGGGTTGTCATGTGCATGCAATAGCTCAAAACTATGGGGCACTCACAGCACAAGGAAGGGGAAGTCTGCTAGAAGACACAGGGTTCTCTTTTGTGAACTGTAAGGTCACGGGTTCAGGAGCTCTATATCTTGGTAGGGCATGGGGTACCTTCTCTAGGGTTGTCTTTGCTTATACATATATGGACGATATTATCCTTCCCAAAGGCTGGTATAACTGGGGAGACCCCAACAGGGAAATGTAAGTAATACCAAAAACCCATCTCCCCCTTCCTTTATGTCTCTCTTCATTTTCTTTTTGTCTTTGCTAATTTTTTTTCTTTCTTCTGCGGATAACTTCTGTGTTACATGCTGCCATGGTTCTAAGTATCGTATCCGGCGATACATACTAGTTTTGCTAGTCACCGATAGTGATATCGTGCCGATATAGGGGTAAAATAGTCAGAAAATTCAGGGGTAATTTTGTCCGATACAGCCGATCCAGGCCAATACCGTATTGATATCGCATCGGTTTTGCAGGTTGGAGATAACCCTTTTGATACCGTGCACTAAAACCATGGATGCTACCCCATTCAAACCATCAGATTGGAATCCTATAAATCTAATCAAATGGATTCCAATCCAAGAATATCAATTGATGCCCTCCCCATATTTAGAACTAGCTTCCAATATTAAAATCCTGTTAGTCTGGGCGGCACCGACCCTTCCACTCAAATTTCACAGTGGCAGTAGTAGGGAACTAGAAAGTTTGTCTAACCCTTTTCTTACTGTTCTCTGATTCCTTCTCTTTTCCTTCCCATTCTCTCTCTCCCATGCTCGCCTTCTGTGTTGGAGCACACGTGTAATGCACTTTCTAACTATTTTCCTTCATGGGCTTCTCAGTGTGTAAGAGGTGATAAATAAAGCAGATAAGATTCCAAAAAAATATAAACCAACCCCCTACCTAACTCCAAATTTGATTGTTTGTCTGCAAGTATGACTGTGTGATGGGTTGGTTCGGGTTTGAATTTGATTTGATTTGGTTTGGTTTGATTTGGATTCGGTTCTCCAACGTTGTTTATATCTAATATTTCACAGGACCGTATTCTATGGACAGTATAAGTGCACTGGACCAGGAGCAATCAATGCAGGAAGAGTTGTATGGTCGAGAGAATTGACTGATGAAGAGGCCAAGCCTTTTATTTCTCTGAGCTTCATTGACGGATCAGAGTGGATCAATTTGTTATAGAGGGGGTGGCTTCTCTTTCTTAATTTCTTTGCCCTGCTCCCTACTACTCCCTGGTGTAAAATGATGGCTTCAATAATAATTTTTAGTGATAATTTTGTTTACAACCATTCTCTGATGAAGTTTGATGTTTCACATATATGTAATCATGGTTTTAAGAATCAGGAATTAGAGACTCATATCGGTTAATCGGTTTATTTGGATTAGAATCGACCGTGATCTATCCCCCGGAGGATTCCGGCTAATTCCTGCAAATTTTACTTCGATTCTGACTAATTCTAACTGATTCTGACCCATTCAGGTTTCGGATCACTGATTGATTTGATTTATAGATTCTATTTTTTTGAAATAAGACCTACAGATTTCTCAATGGTCAAATCTCGGCCCATAGATGGTAACAACGAGCCCAACTTTTCTATTGATTTTATTTCCTTTACGGAAATAACAAACTTGGTAGCTATGGTCACATCTCGGCCCATAAACGGTAACAACGAGCCCAACTTTTCTATTGATTTTATTTTCTTTACGGAAATAATAAACTTGGTAGCCATGTTGATCCTCTGTCATATGATCAATACATCACTCTCACGAAACTTTGTATGTGATAGGACCTATAGATTTGTCATTTGTCAAATCTCGGCCCATAAACGGTAACAACGAGCCCAACTTTTCTATTGATTTTATTTCCTTTAAGGAAATAACAAACTTGGTAGCCATGTTGATCCTCTGTCATACGATCAATACACCACCCTCACGAAACTTTGCATGTGATAGGACCTATAGATTTCTCAATCGTCAAATCTCGGCCCATCAACGGTAACAACGAACCCAACGTTTCTATTGATTTTATTTCCTTTACGGAAATAACAAACTTGGCAGCCATGTTGATCCTCTGTCATATGATCAATACACCACCCTCACGAAACTTTGTATGTGATAGGACCTACAGATTTCTCAATGGTCAAATCTCGGCCCATAAACGGTAACAACGAGCCCAACTGTTCTATTGATTTTATTTCCTTTAAGGAAATAACAAACTCGGTACCCATGTTGATCCTCTGTCATATGATCAATACACCACCCTCAACCCCCCCCCCCCCTCAAAAAAAAAAAAAATCTCTCCAATGTACCAGACCAAACGAAATTGTTTGGCCCTTCACAGGGCTACACCAATTGAGTCCTAGGCTCTAACCCTAGATGGCGACTCCACTTCATATCATTGCATGACCCCCATCCCCTGATAATTGACATCAAGAAGACTCCTTCCTTCTCTCCATCGAGGAATATATCCTACGCGTTACGGCGCAACGGGAACGAATCCTCACAGTGCCCACACCGGACATACCGCAAACCCATGTCCAACCTAATGCAGCATTTAGTTTCTACTTGATAATAATTATGATATGAGATGCTAAATGTATATGATTAATCATTATCATGGCGATCACGGACCCAACAATTCCATCGGCACCTAGATCCCATATATGACCAATAACTAACATGGCGATTACGGGCCCGGTATTCCCCTCGGCACCCTAATACCATTGCACATCACATACACGTAACTCACATATCATTTCACAATTTTAAGCAAGCATAGATAACTCATAGCATACAGACATTTCAACATATATAGTGAGTGTTAGACAATAAGTCTTCATAAAGTAGGCATACAGCATTAAACAATTAAGTGAACGCATCATACACGACGTCCATGCATAGAAACACTCCAAAAATAAATCAAGATCCAATCCCCACTCACCTGTCATCTCAACTCAGTGATTCTAACTAAAATCCGATTCTTGCACGTACCCGTACAACCTCTTTGGACACTTGTAGTTGCCTAATTTAACATGTTTAGAAGATGTTAATAGTTCTAGCCAACCCCTATTAAAATCCCTCGAAACCCTATTTAATCATCTTCGTAGTAGGCGAGGTTACCAGAGTAAATGCAGTTCTACTAAAGCTGTCAATGCACAATAGCCAGATTTGAACTCACTTTCTAGGGTCTTCCCACCCAATCGGGTCAAAGGTTTCTTCATATAAAATGTAACCCTTTAAGTCTATTTTACAACACATTTCGAATCGCATCATTTAGTTATGTATCGACCGAGTTATGACCGAAATAGCGGGCAGAGGTCAATCTGACCTACAGGAACAATTGTGCCTGTAGCAGATGCAGGTCTGAAGGGTGTTCCTGGCGGTGACTGGCAGAGAGGGACCAACAAGAGCCTCTGGAAGATAGGCTTCAAGTGGCCTTCCTGCCGGTCCCCTTGTTAATATTTGTCGGTGCAGCCCAATCATGCCCGAGAAGCTGTGAAACAGCTAGGGCTTGGGTCTTAGGTCTCCTTCAAGTTCATTTGAGCTATGAGAGGTATTTGGGTGGTCTAATTGGTCTTTCTACACCTATAGAATGGTTATCCATCCCTTGATTAGCCCCAATTTGAAGTGTGTGCAAAACCAATTAGATTTTGGTTCAAAAACTCCATTTTTGAATGGTTTCCTCCATGGAAGGTGTTGGTTTTCAATGGAGGAACGTTGGAAGACGTTTGAGGGAGTGAACACACCCCAATTAAGGCATTAAACATGCCTCAACTGAAATCCTAAGGTCCTACCCATGAATCCCCAAACAAAAACCCAACATCCCACTAAAACAAGGGAAATGGAGGGAGAGAGAGACTTACCAAGGCAAGGCAAACTCGAGCAAGGGTGTTTCCTCCTCCTTTCCTTTTTCTTCTTCTCTCCTTCTTCTCCTCTACGGTTCTCTCCCTTTGGTGAGAAAAAAAAAAAAAAGGGTTAGAATGTGGAATTCCCACTAGACCTCACTTCACTAAGGCCCGTTTGGCTGCCCCACTATAATGCACTTCTTAAAATCACATTAAACTCCTAGTTTGGTTAGGTGGACCCACTCATATGGTTTCGCAAGGAGTGTGATAGTACAGGTACACCTCGCCCTTCATGGGACTACAGAGAATGGGTCTCATTCATGGACAGGTGGGGTCCATGTCCATTTAATCCAGTTTTAAAGTTTAAATGGTCTATTTTGACTCGGATCAAGCCGAGACTTTCTCCAGTATATTCGTACACTTTCGAGGACATTGATGCTATGGATCATATGCATCAAATGTCATTAGCTATCATGCATGGTTGAATTTGATTATTCATGATTAGCCACTTATTACTAATCATCTAGACGGGAATTTGAATACCCCTCCCGACTGACTTCACACTACGGCACGTGCACAGAGGGTAGTCGACAATTCTACCACAGTAAATGTATTTCTTGTCCTTTCCATTAATAATTCTATCTTCGACTGCTATAGTCCAAGGTCACCGGTGTCGATAGTTGCCGGTACTGCAACACTTATTATTCAAATTTCAAATTAGCCCGGATTTTTTGATACTGGTGTAACATCTAGAACTCCTCGCTCTTTATCTTCACATGAGCGCTCGGCCCCAGGTTTTTTTTTTTGGCCTTCTCTTCCTAGTCATTTCATCTTTAGATTCATAGACGGTGCTCGGGTTGCCACTGTTCATAGCACTGGTAGGGGAGTGCTCTTTCAGGACAGTTTTGGGCGTTCTAGGGGCCAAATGTAAAGCTTGTTTTGGTTTTTCGGCCTCATCAGTAGAGGCAGATGCGATTCGTGAAACTCTTCTTCTTGTCTAAAGCTTTGGATTTTTCGTCGTTGGTGATCTCTTCGGACTTCCTTCTAGTTGTCTTGGTGTTGCAAGCTTCTTTAGACCGGATCATGACGACTAATGTTATAATAGATGATATTCTGTTTCTATATGCTGTATTTTCTTCTGTTGTTTTTGTTTTAGAGTGTGGCCGTCGTCAGCACTCCCATGAGTCTGTCTCTTTCTTCTCCATATGAAAAGACACATCTGCCCCCTTATTTTGAGGAGTGAGATAGATACATGAGAATAGAATGTTGGCGTAGGTCACCCTCCCAGTCTAGACTACTTCCCACATATACATATCCCTATATCAAATGATCAATGGGCCCAAATTTTGTGGGCATGTGAGGCTCACAACATTTCTCCGACCTCATACGTAGTTTCAACCCTTGATATAAATGGATCTGATCTCATGGTGTACGAGTCAATTAAAAGGTAACAGATTTTTTAAAGTGAAAAATATGGATTGTCTAAGCGGGTAAATGATTCGGTTTTGAACCCCAAAGCTTCTGGCAACCAAAATTGAATATGTGTGTATAGATTTAGTGCACGGTATCGGTGTCAGTATCGGTATCAGATCAAATATCGATCTGTTCCAAAACTGATACTAATACCGATACATTATCGACTGTATCGAACAATGGTGATGTGGTCCCCTTAAGTTTTTATATTAATAGTTATTTACAAAGGGGAAAATTGGAAAAAGAAAAAAAATTAAATAGTCACTTTAATTATAGTCTGGTTTAAGGTAGGATCGTGATCCTCTACGGCATGCCTGTCCATAACAGTTAGAGCAGCGCACTAATGAGGCTAAGTGCAATGACCGCCTTACTCCCGGTCGGGCAAGGCGCTAGGGTAGGGGTAAAGCGATCATTGCACCATGCCTCATCAGTGCGTCGCTCTGGCCGCTATGGGCAGGTGCGCCGTAGAAGATCTCAATTGTTTAAGGTATCCCAAACATGGTTCTAGTACACGGTATCGGATCAGGTATTGGTCACTTGCAAAACTAATATGATACCGATACGGTATTGGAATGGATTGACTGTATCGAACAAAATTACCCCTAAATATCCTTTAAAATGAGTATTTTAATCATTTAACCTTTTGTTCGTACCATGTCACCGATATGATAACGGCATAGTATGTCAGTATTAGGATCGGCTACTTGCAAAATCGATACGTATCACCCAATACGAATGATACAATACCGATACTTAGAACCATGATCCCAAACACAATATGTGAAACGTCCGATACTTGAGCGACAATTTGTCAAAACAGTAGGTACCCTGGATGCCATTTACCTTTCGGTTTTTATACTATTTCACCCTAAAACTATGGTAAGTTGGTAACATTGATCCGATATCAGTTAGGAATCCATATTGAATCCGCCAATACTTCCAAGCCTTTGATTGGGCATCTATTTAGAGGCATGTTCAGCTATCACAGTTTCAATTTGGCTTTTTGTTTTGGTTTTTTTTTTTTTTTTTTTTCTCAAAGACAAACGAAAGCAGATCAAGCGATATTTTCTGCTTCCTGCCTCTGAAATTTCGAATCAAAACGCAAAGGTAGAAGAAGCTTCATTTGATTGAGAGAGAGACAGAGAGAGACAGAGAGAGAGAGTTGACTAAATTTGCAATATTTGACCAAAGAAACGTTACTTTCCACTTTCCACCCTTTTCAAATCAAATTATCAAAGGATAAGAATGGCATTCAAAATTCAAACTTTGAAATTAAAAAATAATAAGGTAAGAGGGAAACAGCTCCTCGATTTTCGTTAATTAAGTTGTTAAAAACTTAAAACTGAATTAATTAAGAAGATAACAACACCCTTATAATATTATTAACAATGATCTCTAAACCTCGTTTTATATCTTAAAAGTTTTCAACGTAAGTACTAAGGAAAGCCCCTAGGCCGAACGCCCCACACCGGAACCCACTCCATTCCCTTTCCCATTATCTCGTACGAAGAGTTTTTTGTTTTTTGTTTTTTGTTTTTTTTCAAATAAAAATTAAAAAAAAGCTTTCAAAGTAAAAGGAAGGAATTGTGCAGCCTTAGGAGGAGAAGGAAAGGATTAAGATGCAATTTTGGTGCATGAACGTCATTAGTCCCTGATTTTTTAATGAATCGGTTTTAAACTTTTGATTGGTTATAGCCGCATAGGGTCAGTCAGGCCACATATCATAGGCCCACGAGGCTGTTCTTGTCATTTCGTTCAAAAGTAATGCAAGATGCAATAACCTTTAGGTATGGATCAATGTCATGGTTTGATTTATCAAAAAAAACAAAAAATGTCATGGTTTGAGAGATCGGTATCTGGCGATATGCATCGGTTTTGCAATTGACCAATCTTGATACCGTGTCTATATTGTATTGGTGATACGGTACAGACAAGGGGTAAAATGGTTAAAAAATAAATTTTTAAAGGAAATTTAGTGATAATTTTTCCGATACAACAGATCTGTGCTGATACGATCTGATACCATATCGATTTCCGAGTTTATTGATACCTGTTCTAATACTGTGCACTAAAACCATGATCAAGGTTTTAAAACAAAAAAAAAATCGAAATCGAATTGGTGAGTGCGAAGTGCTGGCATAAATCCAAGGAGAGGTCAATATTAAATCAACCAATAGGATAGGAATGATGATTTTATTTTAGTATTGGATTGGTGAAGTTGGATACATAAGGTATTGATTTTGCCGATGACTCATACCACTACCAATAAAATAAATAAATAAAAACCCAGTGCATCATGTGTACGAGCCTCTGCAAGGGTCATAATGTACGTAATCTTACCTCAGCTTTAGGATGTTACTGTTCCAAAATACTCGCACCCATGATCACTTGTTACAATCGAGCAACCTTACCATTGCACAAGGTCTACCCTCACGGTATATACCTCTCCCAATCCCTGTTTAGAAATGAGAGAGAGACCTCACAAGTAAGAGGAGTTGATCTCTCTCTCTCTCTCTCTCTCTTTTGATGAAGAATCACTCTCTCACTCTCTCACTCTCTCACTCAGGAGAATTGGAGTAGAAGCCTCGAAGTAGAGGAGGGAGAATGATGATTTAGTCAAACCAAATAGTCAAATACCAAACACCAACACCAAATACCAACACTAAAAGCAAAGACGAGGAACATGGTGTGCACTTTTACAAGGATTTGATTTTTGATTGGGTTGGAGTAAGAGCAAAGAGCATAGAAATGTAAGCCATTAAAGTATTTTTTTAATTAAAACCTTTTGCTTTGGAATATTTACAAAACATCATCGAATTCCCTTTAGTCTAGCCCTCTACTCCCCAAAAGTTAGGCATTTGTTTGCTTCAAATCAAATCCTTACCATTACCTTATTCGATTCGAAACCTAAAACTACATCTAAACCAATTTAGATCCCCTACTGCTGAGTTGCCTCGCAGGATCGTGCTGTCAATATATGATGAGACATGCAATGATCGTCTTACCCTCACTCGGGCAAGACGCTTGGACAGGGGTTAGACAGTCATTGCGTGCCTCGCCGTGTCTTGACAGCACGGTCCTGCCGGGTAGCTCGATAGTTGAGGATCTCCCTCCCATTCTTAATCTTCTAAAAATATTTGCAAAGTAACCGTTCTTGCGACTTTGGTGGAGGTGGGTGCCTAGATACCCTCTCTTTCATGGTTTTAGGGATTGATAGTGGATCGACAGAACCATCCAGTGATCCAGATCGGATCGGTATTGGTCATGGGCAAATTTTGTTCTGGAGAAATTCTGTACCGATGGATCGATATAGATCAAAGGTAAAAAAATCATTTTAAGTAAAAATCAGGAGTAAATCTGTTATGTGCCTAATGGAGATCAATTTAGTGTATACACGCGTTCAAACAACTTTGAACCTTTTAGCGTATAGATAAAGTACCTAATATTGATATCAGTGCTAGAAAGGACTACCAGCCCTTAAGAAAGGAAAAAAATAATCCTCTCTAATTCCCTAAGGCCAGGTTTCTTTAGAGGGGTTTATGAGGTGGGAGAGTTGTGGGATTACTGACGGGTGGGTCCCATGTATTTGGAAAAGTAAAGAGTAGAGATGTAAACGGATCGAATTCGGTCAGATAGTGGCATTATCATATTCATATCCGATTATATTCGGACGGATTCGGATAATATCTTATCGATTTTCGGACGAATTCAGATAGTTTTCGGATAGTGGTTTTTTGAATACAGATTCTCCTAAATGGATATGAAACAGATTCTCCTAAATGAATATGAACTCGGATCGAATACAAATTTTCAACTATCCATTGACATCTTTACCGCTTTTTTTTATTACTATTTATGAGAGTTAGGGTTGAGACTTGAGAGTTCAGCAAGTACCCTTTCTTCTACTTTTCTTAGTCTTTGATTTTCTTAGGTTTTTCACTTTTGATTTTATCTTGTATTTATTTTAATACATATGTGATTCCATGTATCACAATGCATAAAACAATATATATAAACTAATAGAAAATCTAGAAAAAAGAATCACATTATCTTAACTTATAAAATTATAAAAATAAGATAACAAAATCCAATAAGGTAACTTAAAACAATAGACCGACAGATTTATGTATTTTTGACATTTTATTATCATTGATTGCTAAACGAATCGGATAATAATCGATCGGATAGGGGGATTATCATATTCGTATCCGGTAAGTTTTCGGATAGATTCGGATTCTCTAGACGGATATGAATGCGGATCGAATACAAATTTTCGAATATCCGTTGACATCCTCAGTAAAGAGTTGATGGATTACTGTAGCATTCCATGGGAAAGTTGTAAAATCCCACGTATTTCATGGGACTTTGTAAAGCCAAGGGGTGGGAAAATTATGGGATTTGCAATGCCATGTCAGTAGACAATGGTAATGATTATGTTCCCAACATTATCTCAGCATTCCCACCCCCTTGCAAACAAATAGCCTGGGGTGGGATTGTTGCATTGCCATGCCAACATTTTACCACAACTTTGCCACCCCTTGCAAACTATTCCGCTAATTTAGAAGAGACTTAGGTAGGGTGGAAAAATACTGGCGTGGCACTTCAAATTCCCACTCAAATCTTTTTTGGTTATCCTAGGGCGTTGAACTTACAAAAACTCATAAAACATCATTAAATGATTTGTCATGTGGTACTTCAAAATCTCACCTTTGGGGAAAAGTAATTTTATCTCAGCATTTTCACCTCAATAATCCTTACCAACATGTGTGTCCCATCTTCCCAACAATCCCACCCCACCTACCCCTCTAAACAAACGGGGGCTAAAAGTTCAATGCAGTGCAATTCAGGGTGGAAAGATTGACACCTGACAGGCGCGACATCAAACAGTGCTAAGCTCGAGAAAAACAAAAAAACTAGGTCAAGTGTCGACTTCTCCACCCCAAACTGCACCGCACTCCACCTTTGGAGAATTGGAGAGGATTTGAATCCCAAAACCATAGTTCATAAAAGACTTGAACTACATTTGATGAAGCCCAAGATATATGTTTTTGCTCTAAAGAGACTCTTTTTGTATAGCTCTAGCTAGGAATCTTGCTAAGTATGGTCAACTTAAGAACACTGTATATGTTTCGAATTTCTAATATTATATCCTGTCTTTTAACCATCAAAAAAAAAAAAAAAAAATCACAATGGTTTTACTCATCATTTTTTGACAAGACATCGTGGGAGAGAGATGGGAGATAGGTATATTTTCTAGCATAGTAAACCACTAGCATACCCAATCTTTTCCCAAATATTATATTTTGTAAAGGTTCATCTCTAATCACTGTTTTGTTTTTTGCTTATTAAATCGGATGATGGACCCAACAATAATGGTATGTACCACACTATGCCCAGCACGTGAGCCACATCAGTTTGCTGTCCATTGCAGATGAGATTAGTATTGAGAGCCAACAATGTCCATCTTTTCCCCCAAAAGAAATTCTCATTATTCAGATTTACCAGAGGGACGAAGCAAAGAAAGAGCAAAAATTAAAATTGCAGTAATGAACAAAGTATAATGGCAATTTTGTGCTTGATTCTTCGTTTCATTTCCATTAAACATATACGAAAAAAAAAACATTGATTTCAACTAAAAAATCATCACTCCTCACAAATTCACAATTGGATGCAATCATGTTTGAGAACATTTTTAATTTCCTCTTTACAAACACACATTTTCGTGTTCTAATCATCTACTCTACCATTTCTTCTCTACCATCTCCTCTGCAAGTACTCCCTCTCTGAATCTCTTACAAATTCAACAGACTTGTCAAGCCTACCTATTACTGAGTTCTTAAAATGGAAAGGATCTTGAACCTGAGAAGAAGACCTCTGCATTCGAACTCCACTTAAACTAGCCCTCGATTCAACCATCTCATTCAGAGATAGCTTCTTCTTCGGACCTGGTTCTGGTCTCTGTTTCGGGGCACTGTAAGACCTCACTTTGGCCCTGAACGATTGTGTGTTCGCCATGTAATTGGGGAAATTGGAGTAACTCCTGAAGAAGCTATCTGCGCACACACTCTTAGCAGGCGTCACCGGTGCATTCGATCCACCTGAATTTGCAAAACGAGGAGTGCTCTGTGCTGTGGAAAACCTACATTCATCTCCCGTTAAAACCCAATCGAAATCTTGGTAGTTTCGGCCCTCAGGTATGGAGAGACGACCTGGAATTTGACATGGCAGAGGAGATGATATCGTTTGGTAAGAAGGGTCTTCACCAGAATCCCACATTGATGCGTTAGTTCTACGAGATCTTGACCTTGGCCTGCAAGTATCCATTTCTACAATTTTTGGGCTTTCATCCAAGTTGTTAATGGCACTCTCCAATGATGCCGATAGCCTTCTACTGTGGATTGATGCCGTGTGCTCGCTTCTTGTTTCATCGAATCTTTCCTGAAAGTTTTAATTCAAAGAGAAACAATTTTAATTTGTTTGTGAAAAAACAATCTAATGGATTTTATATGTAAAAAAAAAAAAATTTGAAACTTACAATGGATTTACGAGGTCGGAGTTCTGGTTGAAACCTGTGGTCATTGTAGAGAGAACTACGAGCTCTCTGCGACCGAACAGTCGCTTGGGCTCTTATAAGAGCTTGCATACTCTGAAGAGTTGCAGCTGCTTGCTTCCGCACAAGGTAACCTCTAACATGAGCTTGTAACTTCACCAGCCCTTTTAAAGCTCGACGGGCCTTCTTGGCCTGCAACAAACACAACAAATTAAGTAACAAGCAGAGAAGGTGAATGTGAATCTGAAGGTAAACCCTGCTAATTCTCTGTGCAGACATATCTACAAGCACCCATCGACCCTCAAGCAAACCAGGATTTCAAAGAACGAAATAAAAGAATGGAGTAGCAGAAGAATTTAAATTCGCCTCAGTTCTAGCCCTTTTTAAGTTTAAAGGCGAAAAAATCAAAAACCCACTTACCAAATATCCCCTGAAGACAGTCTGAATCTTCACTGCAGCCCATTTCTCCCGTCCACCACCAAACATAGTCCCTCTACCCTGGCTAGTAAGTCTCACCACAGCGACCGCCGCTTGTGCAGCGGCAACGGCAGCGTCAGCTGCTGCAGCCGTGGCCGCAGCCACTGCAATTGCGTGCTTGTTCTGTTCTCTCTCGGTTTCATTGTAATAAGATCTCACCCAAGCAACCTCCGCTCCAGGTATGTTCGCCGGAATACTTGCTGGGATCTGACCGGCCACACTAGAATCTCTTCCCGACTTGCCAAAACTCCACCTTTTCTTATCTTTATGGTCACCGTTGTTAGAGATCTCCTTCTGTTCCTTCTCTTTCTTCATCCCCAACAGGTTCCTGAACCATCTCGTCGCTCTTCCCATTTTCCTACAGAGCGAAAAGATGATAACTCGATAAGGAGAGAAAATGAGAAGGAGAAACGGACCAAAATCGAGTTCTTATTAGGAGCTTTCCTCCATTTTTCAAACTTGCAATAGGGAATAAGGGAACTGATGCAGTAAAAGCTTAAAATATAAAGATTAGGATTGTAAATGAGAGAAAAAAGAAGAATATGGGAAACTGTCGGCTGTCACCGCCTCGTGAAGGGAACTTACATTACAAGACAAAAGGATATCACAGAAAGATGCAGAGATTTTGCAAAATAAAAAGCTCGAAAAACAAATTAAAACAGATATGTATGTACATTGCAGAAGAAACCCATTACAGAAAGACCAAGTTCTTACCTTCTCAAATTCAAAAATAACTCGAAATTTTCACCATTCTCCTCCAATCAGAAACTAGGAAAGCTACCTCAAAAACAAAAACAAAAACAAAAACAAAAAAACCACCTCTCTCTCTCTCTTTCTCACAGAATTCCCTCACTGCTAACCTTTTTAATTCTAACTTTCTGGAGCAACGTGTCCTCTAAAAAAGAAATATACCTCAACTTTCTCAGCCGCTGACACTCTCGTGAATCTCTTCAGTTTTTTATGCTTCCCTCGTTAGTCGTTTCACCATCTTTATTCTATTCTCTTTCTCTCTCAACTGATCTTTCTCTCTCAGTCTAACTTTCTCGCTTTACCCTATATAAAAACCAAAAAGTGAGACTCAAATTACCCTTTTATCCTCCAATTTTTCTTTTTGCCTTTTTGCTGGATTACATTTACTAAAACAGAGAGAACAAATAGAGAAATGCGTCTCAGTTTCAAATTTGTAAAAGCTCTCTGTCTGCCCCTTCTCTGCTTCGCCATTAAAGCCCAACCACTAATTAGAGATTTTTCTTCTTCACTGTGTAGCAAATAATTTACCGAAGCCTGCAACTTCTTTCTTCTCTTGTTGGTTTTGATCCCGTTTCTTTCTGCTCTTCCAGAGATCTTTTAACTGCATTTTGATGATTGGGTTTCATACTTCTCTCTCTCTCTCTCTATCTCTCTCTCTCTCTCTCCTCTTATATCTCTAATAGGGATAATATTGTAATTTTGAGAATGGATCATGGATGGAATCCGTAGCTGGCTCCGTCTATGTTGTACGTTTCACTGTAGTGTTGACGATGGCTGCCGTCATCACCGTCATTGGGAAATATATTATTTTAATGACGATGATCCAGTGGTAAATTTCTACGGTAATTCCTAACAAAAAGATCTCTCGAATCGAATCACTATGCGATGGGATGGCTGATGTATACATCCAGCTAAGTCATTCAAGTACATTCCAACTCTACCTCTGTCCATTAGTCCCTAAAAAGGGCCCACACAGTTGTTCAGAGGAATCTAAATCCTAATTTTAGGTACCAATCGGACAGTCTGAATACGGTCAGATCTGAACTAAAATAACTAATGATAGAGGGGGTTGACGCTGGAGTGAAATTGGGAAAACGCACGAAATCTACTGTAACAATAATTTTTGTTTGTACTATTTGTGAGTTTTGAAACTTGAAATTCCCGCCGGTACGAACGGAAGACTGATATCACAATGGCGGAATAGTCCATAGTCAGTCCCCCACATGTCAGTGGGGGAATCTCCCACACATATGGTTCCACTCCACGGCATCGGAACGGGTATCGGTAATCCGGAAAACAATACGGTATCGGATCGGTATCATCCATATCAGATTGATATCGATCAAAATGCTGAGTCAGCATATCTTTTTGGTATCCGATATCGGCTAAATAAATAAATAACAAAAAATTCTAAAAAATTTCATAAATAAAAAATAGTAATATTTATCTAAAAAAAATTATAAAATCAATTACTTTTGTATGATAATTGCAAACAATCACTTGATATATGTATTAATATTTAATAGTGCTATATCCCGTTAAATTTCATATTTTGTACAATTAAAATCATAAAATTCAAAATTTATCATGAAAATTACTTGTAATTTTCAGTTTTAACCTTATGGAAAAATCAACTAAAGAGGAGAAATATCCATAAATTCCAGTCATTCAATCACCTTACTTGATAGTTTTTTTTTTTTTTGTTTTTTTTTTTATTTTATGTAAGTATAATCATACTAATCACACACACCAATCCCAAAAGGTTAACCGACTTGATCGATAGTTGGATGTGAAGAATTATGCAAAATGATACTATTTTTAAGATTTTTTGATAATTAGACTTGTATCTTGCTAGATTAGGATGGGAGGGAACAATCAACAAAATCACAAAAATGTAGATCTAACGTTCAACTACCTTGTTCTCTGTTTGCTATTTGATCGTGATTTTAGTGCACGGTATTTGAACAGATATCGATCAACTTAAAAATCGATACGGTATCAAATTGGTATTGGTAAGGATTGACCGTATTAGACAAATTTGCCCATGATTCTCCTTTAACAAAGTTTTTTTTTTTTTTTTTTTACCATTTTACCTCTTGTACATACCGTATCACTGATACGATATTGACATGATATCAGGATCGATCATTTGCAAATACGATACCAATATCTCAAACCATGTATTTGATTTTGAGAGACAAATTTTTTTAAAAAAAAAATTATTGAATGAAGAAAGTCACAATTCACAAACTCATAGAAACACACTCCATGGAGGAGAAAAATAAGAAAATGCTTCAAATTTTTCTTTAGAAATTATTAAAAAAAAAAATGCCTATTTATATAAGTGTCATTGCCCCCATTGGCCAAGAGTCACTTCATTAGGATTTTTGAAAACTTGAATGTGTGATTGAGATTGATGTGAGAAATCTGATAATCATTTCAGAACTTAAAAGTTTATTAATGCACTTTAGGGGATAGGCTGCACGGGCGATACCGGCGAGACTACCTGATGCCATAAATGATCCGTGAAAACGGTCCAGGATCGGCCTGGTATCGGGATCGGATAGCTGCAAAACCGATACATATCACCCGATACAGGCAATACGATACCGATACTTAGAACCATGCTCACACCACACCAATTGGGACATGAGAATCGATTTCATCTGGATGTCAATCGGTTCAGTTTGGTTAAGTATGGTTTGAGCTATCAGTCCACCGATCCCGATACTGTATCGGTGAAACAGTATGGAACAAGAGTAAAACAATAAATAAAAAAAAATCCCATTTTTCAGAAAAATCAAAGGTAAACTTGTTCAATATGGGTCGATCTATGCGACTGTGCTGATCCATATCGATATTGTATCGGTTTTAAAGGTGATCAATACTCGATCTGATAATGTGCACTAAATCCATGGGTTCAAAATACAATATGTATGAACCGAAACCAAATAATTTTCATGACCTCAAAATCAAATCAATTCGATTCAATATTATTTGGTTTTTGTTTTCGATTTCCCTCAGTTCGTACAATCATACATGCTCTAGGTATTTAGGTTCAACATTTAATTTAAGTAAGAATAACGGGCTAAAGCAAATAAATTGGGAAGGAAATTACAACCTCATGAAGATAACATCCTACAATATCAAATCTGGTACCTTTCAGCCCTTTTTACACAACTCAACTAAGAAACCCATAGTAGGTGATATGCATAATTATCGTCCGCCAATACGCATCAAACTCGTGTCATAAGAAACCCGCACGTCGCAAAGGATTCCCAAAGGCCCAGACTCGTCTTCTGGCCCATGAAAGATCCGCAGCCCATCCAAATCGTACACATTATTAAGGCCTTTCCATTCAAAGCCCTTTCCAAATATAAAGCAAACTTGATGGCTAATCCGAGAAACTTATGCTAAGAAGACTTTCATTAGAAATCTACCTTTTAATCTTTCTCTCTCTCGCAAAGAACCAACTTTCTTTTGAGGACCCCTTCCTTAACGCGACTCTCATGATCGCCCTACTACAAGTATAAATATGTGGTAAATTTCACAGGTAAATATAACTCGAATTCACTATTGGTTATTCTTTGCACTCTTATTCTACCAGTTCTTATTGCTGTTGTTGAAAAAACTTAGGCATCGGAGACTCCCCCCGAAGTCTCCTCCGACAGGATCCTCCCTCTGGATTCTGGCCAACCACAATAGGGAGAAAGTCTGTCTCCGCCGCTACTGGCACCATAGGAAAATCTCCCAACACAACTCGTAGGCCTTCCCTGGAATAGGGCCAACCACCCAGGCCCATAGGTTCTGGATACCAACGGTCAGTTTGATGAACTACAAAGACAGATCTTAAATCTGTCTGATCTGCTGATTTGAAATTGGTAAGAGTAGGAGGCATACCTTCCTAACTCCTCCAATTTTGCTTTATCTTATATACTCTAGTTTGTAGGATTGAGATTCATGGTTGGATAGAATATGTGGAATGGAATTTTTTTTTTTGGAGATAGGAGGAGAATTTTTATCACTTGCGGTTCCCCTGCCCGATACAGTTCCCTAGTGCCTCTAATAAAAGGGTGTGGACCCCACCCTAGCAATGTGTTCGGTCAGGGGGTGGAATGGTCATTTCAGCATTTCAGCCCTCCCTTATGAGAGGAACCGCACAACCGTACCGGTCAGCGAACCTCAGGGGATAAAGGTCCGATAGGAGGGCTATCCGACTTTAGGCCGACTAAATCCCCCCTAGGCTCGTACATGACCCCCACGGCACGAACCGGGAGCTTATGGGCCCTAGTGAACCTCAGCGGCAAAGATTTGATCATGAGACGTCGCTTCCTGAGGCAATATCCAGTCCAAGCTAGCTGCACTAACCCCTTGAGGTTTGTGGAATGGAATTTTAGTTGTTATGATGGATGATGGTATTATGTGGGTCATGTTTGAAACGAAAGGATGGATGATGATGTTGTAGTCAGTTTGATAGTGTAAACGGTGTATTTGACTTAATGATGCTAAACTAAGGAAATATGTGAATGTAACGTAATAAGAATCTTGTGAATATAATAGTGATGTGGAAATGTTGATAATTGTAAGAATGAAAGAGAGAAGTTCCAAAAGGCCCTCCGGTGAGATTGGGAGCAACCTAACTACACGGTGAAGCATTGGAGTACCAAGAACTGGGTAGGTGTGATCCAATCAATAAGACTGTGTCCTGAGGTTTGTGTGGGAAAAATATCACCTCAATTTTTTTGTCCGTTAATTTCCTCAATTCCCTCTAATAGAGGGAGGTGGACCCCATTCGGGCAGTGTATTCGGGTAGGGTTAGGGTGGTCATTTCTGTCCCTCTATTAGAGGGAATTGAGGAAATTGATGGGCAGGCAAATTGAGGGGATAAAGATCCGGTTTATGTGTCATATATAAATACTGCTTGGTATTGTATTTGTAGGTGTTCTCGCAAATTTTGAAGATAAAATTTTTATAAAGGGAGAGGGCCGGATGTAATAACCTAAAATTTTGAGTTTTTAAAATTTATATGAAAAGGGGTAATTTTATAATTTAGGGTGAATAGTGATATATTGAATGAAAGAATTTAAACAAATAATATTAATTGAATTTTATGATGAACAGTGAAATGACCGGATTGACCTTAGACCATGTGAGAGATGATATTGGGTTTGGCTGGGTTCACTTAAACCATAGGCCAGACCCATGGTTGGACCGGCTGGGTCCGAAGGATGGTCTATATAAGACCTTAAATAGAACTAAATGAAAACACTATTCACATCACTTGGAAAGAATGAGAGAGGAGAGAAAGGTCCTGTGCGGTTAATGTTATAGAGGATATCACCACTGTAAACGTCAGTTGGATCCCTAGAGAAGCGAACAATGTCGCTAATTCTCTAGCCAGGAAGGTCACATCCTTGGTAAGCAGGATAGATTAGCCAAATTCCAATCCTTGGCTACTGGACCTTTGTCACCAGGATGCCTCGTGTAATGCTTGCCCATCTTTGCAATGATATTTCTTATTACCCAAAAAATAAAAGAAAGAATCAGAGAGGAGAGAGAGAAAGAAAAAGAGAAGAAAAGAGGGGAGGAAGGCCTCCACCGGTCAAGCATGGAAGACCTATCAAGAGGAACTCGGAATGGGCGACATTGGAAAGTGGCTAGGAAGACCGCCGTTACACCCGGACTTGGGAGTTTTCAACTCACCCGAGAGGTAAATCACTCTTTTTCCATTTGGTTTCGTTCACACATGCATGGGCTTGGGTTTGAGACTTGCAAAGGGTATTTTGGGACCCAATGCACACGTGTATTGTGTTGGTTTCGAAAGAAACGTGGAAGGATTGGGGATTCAAGCTTATGGTTTGATGTTTGAAACCCTAATAATAGGTCTAAATGTGGGATTGGAGGATGGATTTGAGTTGTCTTGACTCAATCCACATAGAAAAAAACCAAAATGTGGCATTATGGTAGATTTGGCCCTAGGAGGTGTTGGGGAGTCAAACATGGAGGTTGGGAGTGAAAGCCCCTTGAGAAAACCCCAAAAATCCCAGTCTCGAGCTGTTTCTACCGGATCTCCGACAGATATGTTCGGTGAGTCCAATAGACATTCCGGCGAGTCCGGAAGAATGGAACTTGTAGAATTAAAATAGAGCAACTAGGTAGAATGCATCTGGAATCTGTACCGGCGAGCCCGGTGTGGAACCCGGTAGCCACCGGCGAGATTGGTACATCTCTGTTTTGGGAAATTGATTGTTTTAGACTGTGGGGTCTAATGGGGATGTGATCTTGGTTTTATACAAGAGTAATAATACGTACTTTTTTTTGGCCTTTTGTTTCCAAATGGCAAGGGGGTTACCGGATACCCCAGAACCTTCAATGGGGCAGTTTGTCAATTGCCCAATATGGTGAGTGGGTTTACCTTGGAATCCTCGATCTCCAATTTATGGTATATTTTGTGATATTTAAAATGAAATGGGTGATTAGGTTTTCATTGCGAATAATGAAAAATGAATATGACTATGAAGGTGTACTATGATGATAATATCAGAGTGATACTAACTTGAGTTTTATGTGTGGTTTATAAGGATATTATTCTAGCCTCAAACACAAAACAACTGTAAGAAACATTAAAGCACATACTTCTAGTAAAGGCTATATAAAAACAAAGCTTCAAGAGCATATCAATAAAAATATTTATTGAAATATTGAAAAATAATCGAAACCAACTGAAATATGCAATCTAATAATTGTGGCAGGAAAGTTGTCGCTAATATCTGGAATCCTAATTAAGCAAATAAAAGAAGGTCTAAAGCCTTAAACTCCAAATGGGCATTGCCATTCCAAACTACGTACATCAGTTCCCAGTTGTAACTTTATGTAATAATCCAATCAATATATGAGAGGCACAAACACAAATTAACTCTTCTCCCTCAAAGAAGGCCAAACACATGGACACAATGATACATATATAAACAAGCAAGGACCTTAAACTCTTTTGTTTTGAATAGAATTAACTTTTCTACAAAGCTTCAATTATTTGATACAACACAAACTAAAGATAAAGAAACGCCCCCATTCTGATAATGTAAGTTAATATAGTTACAGAAGTTGTATCAATTTATCCATTCACATCTGAGAATGCCTTGTACATTGGACTATTCCAAAGGGAATATACATTTTCACTTTACTATTTTGCCTTTTTTTCTTATTTAAATAGCCTATCATTTTCATTACCTTTTTTCTCTTTTCTTTTTAATTTTCCCAAATTACCAGTAATATTAGTATTTACATCAGTTGAAATAAATCCAATTTAGGTCTGACCTGATTTCTCTATGCGATCGACGGGCGCTCTCGCTCGCATCCTCTAAGCTGAGGGGGAGAGAGAGAGAGGCATCAGACCCTTCTTCAAACAGAACAAATAAAGAGAATAGCTTGGATTCAAAAGGGAGAGAAAGAAAAAGTGAGAAAGAGGGTACCTCATGAATCTGTTGTTGTGATAGCAAAGAGAACTATCTCCAAACAAATATTCAAATTGGTGCTGGCTATGCCTTATTATCAAAATATTTGTAGGGAAAAAATGAGGAACAAGACATAGTTCAAAAAAAATGCACTCCAATGCAAAAGGGAGAGAAAGGGTACCTCATGGATCTATTTTTACAAGTGACAACAAAAATTGGACCCTATGTTTATGATTGTTATTTGGATAGAAATAAAATCATAAAATCAAAAAGGGAAAAGCTCGTGAGAACCTTGACATGCTCCCTTATATCATGTACATAACTGTCCTGCTTTATACTCCATATCTGCGTCGAATTTACATTACAGAAGAAGTCAAATTCCAGACCATGAAAATATTTCCATTGAACAAATAGGAATATAAGGCCCTAGGGAATCCATTGAATGCTTGAGAAGGAACCAGAAGTCACCTTTGCAGTGAAATCATAGGAGCGATAACCCAACAATGTTCCAATTGGATCCCATTTGATAGCATTAACTTATTCCTGAAAAGACAAAAACCCAAAACAATTGGATAGCAACTCTGTGACAGTCCTCTTTAGCTTCACTTTATACAAGTTCCCTTGATTTTTTGTATTTCTTGGATTTATATTTTACATGGAAAATTTCACCTGTTGAAAATTTTCCGGTGTTTGTTTTCAAGATGTAAAATGTGAAGTAAAAAGCATTACTGAAAGGTATAAAGCTTTCAGAGGAAAAACATCGAACATCTAATGTGAGAAATCAATGACCCACAAATTTAATGAACTTTGCTTGCCATCGATCCTAGAATCAGGGAACTTCAGGTAGTGGACAAAGAAGAAAATGTTAAAAAAAAAATGAAGATTAAGAAGTAGAAAAACAAGTGCTAGAAGTATAGATATAATAACTCCATGAGTGAAATTCTCTGAAATCTTGCAAATGTCTCAACGAATCCAAAATTAGCTTCTCCTCTGTTGAAAGTCCACAAAGAAACAAAATCTTAAAAAAATTTACAGTCTCCATGTTCAGGACTTTCAAATCCAAAAGAAAATTGTAGCAATAAACCCGCACTATCTTGGCACTAGTACAAAATTAAAGCTCAACAGCTAGAGGTTCTGAAATTCTACAAATTTATGAGTCTTAGAATTAGATTGTATTCGGTTTGTATGCCCACGAAACAATACAATTATATGAATCATTTGCAGTGTCTCCATGTCTATGTAGAGCCAACAAACTTCCAAGTTCAGATATAACTCTTCAACTGTTCCACAACCCAAAACCAATACAGCATTCCCCATTTCATGGCTTAGATGTGGAGGCAGGGAGAGAGAGAAGGTAGATGTGTAGACAAAGAAGGGACAATTAGGTCTTGATCAATATATTTAAAAAGAAAACAATAAAAACAACTTCAGCAACTTGCACAGAACTACAGACTCTTGACTCAAATGAGTGTTATAAAAAGACCTTCAGTTTAGCATCACTAAATACAACAACGACAACAAACTCAGTCTTATCCCAACTTAGTGGGGTCCGCTTTTAGCATCACTAAATAATGCAAAGTATTATTTGGCTCCAAGAAGGAGAAAATTAAGTTCATTAGCTGCAATCACAAAGTCACAAAACTTCGAAGAACTCAATCCAAGACAATTTCCATAATAGAAAGGGGATGTGAACATAATGTATAAGAAACAACCTCTTCCTCCAAGGTATAGAGAATGACATCAATCTCCCAGATGATAAAAGGAAACCTATTATAAAAATAATGAAGCAATAAGTAAGAAAAGTCTACTTTGGATGGTTTCAACAAATAAAACTGAGTTTTGATCATCAAATCAGAGTGGTGTACTTGAAAGCACGCTTGCTTTCAGCACACTCTAGAGCATCTTCTATAATATAGTGCAGCAATTGCTCCACCTGAGCTCTATCTCGCAAACAAATGAAATGAATTATATGATAATAATTTCAATCAACTTATTTGTCAGAAATAAAGTAAAAAATGAATAAAGTATAAACAAGCATATAGACTTCATTATTATGCTTTTGAATTGAAATTACAGCAACAATGAGAAATCTATCTAGCTCAGCAAAATAGTGTTAATTCAATAGCAAAAAAACAAAAATGGAAAAAAAGTAAGAAGATACATCCAATAGGTTGAAGATTTATTAGAACAAGGGAAAAAGAAAAAAGAAAGAAATATAGTTGCTGCCTTGGAAATACAAAACTAAATCAGGCAAGATACATTACAAGTTTATGAGACGACTGTTTAGAGCTTTGCATTCTTGGATTACTTCATCCTCATTCATTAGCTCTTCGAAAGTGAAATTTTCATTGTCTGAAACTGATTCTTCCTATAAAGAGGACGGGGTGGAGGACTTTGTGATCAAGCTCAAGAGAAAATCAACAAGAAACATGCAAATCAAGATAATACTGCCACCCAATGTTGGGGTAGCAACAATGACTATCCATCAATGCCCCTAACAATGTAATTCCCTTTAGAAAAATTGAAATATAAAGCTAACTGGGATGATAGAGGAGTAGAAACAAAACCAGACAACAATAAGTCTGGGAAGGAAAATTTCTTCCTAAACATCGAAAACTTAGACCCACAACTAAAACAGAATCCACATAAATAATGCGTGAACTATAAGAGTATAGATATCATTGATAAACTAAACCATGGGCTACCCAAACGAATGAAACATCAAACAATTTCAGCAGACAACTTGAAACGATAGAAAAAGAATGTAACTCTACCAGAAGCATGTCTCAAAGGTCAAAACAAAATATAATGCAAGAGAAAAGCAAATTACAGTGGGACAAAGTTTATTGATTAATGAATTACCCTATGAAGTATACCAGTTAAGAAAAATAATTCAGAATAATATAGCAAGAAACTGCACTAGATAATAACATACTTTCTGCTTGATCCATCAAGATGGATTTAAAATGTGAATTTGAAGATTTTTTTTAACATAAAAAATTAGATTTTGAAAGAGATTCGCTTACAGAAGAAGAGGCAGAAAGAGCATTCATTCACCAAAACATTATGAAGGCTTATTTTTCTAACAAAAAAAAATCTCGTAAACAGCTATATCTGTACTCGAACTCTGAATGTAGGTCCGGATCTCGGAGAATCCAAGGTCATGCCCACTAGCAACTTGTGGTGCATTGATCGGGTGATCATTCAAGAAGGACGTCCAGTGATGACATCATACTTACCAATCTGGAGGCAAACACCAACCCCATGTAGTTGTTTAGTGCATCAATTGATGTACAACCTAAGGTAAATCCTTTACTTTAATTGAACTAGGATTCTAAACGTTTGAACACTGTTACTAGCTTGATAATCATGTTTGACAAGTGCCTAAACAATGGCATAAGCCTCTGTTGTGCCTAAATGCATGGACAACAGGAATTCACCTACTGGTCCATTCCTACTAGTCGATTGGATCGACCACTCTAATTGACCAGTGATGCTATCATGTGTAAATTCCACTCCTGGTGTGTGGGGCCCAGTATCTCGCACCCCGAATCATCTCCCTACACCTAAATTGACCCCGTGGAAATATTGCCCTAGCAATATAACATGTGGGACCCACTTATAGGCCTATGTGCATTTGAATAGGCTATAGAATGAGTTTCTCATTTAAAAGACCCTAGACAAACAAGCCTTAAGGCTAGTGCCTATATAAACCATCCTAAGCCTCTATTTACACCCTTGTTCATTTCGTTGAGAGGAGAAGGAGAGAAAGAGAAGAGAAGAAGAGGAGGAGCTTGAATCTTCCTTTGTGCTTAAGAATCGTTAAGGTAATTCGACTCTTAGATAGTTTTTCTTAGTTTTCTATGCTGTTCTTAAGCTCTAAGCATGATCAGCCTCTAAATCTTGTCATACAACTATGATCCATCATGCCTATATGTGATATTCTCATGAATTACTGACTTTGGAGCTAGGATTCCTCCATGCATGTATGAATCTAGCCTCTGTGACCTTTCATCTATCTTCCTCATGGTATATATATTCTGTAACCATTATTCCCAGGCTTTGATGATCGATCCTCATGCCCATAGTAAGCTTCGAATGTGTTTTATGGTGGTAGGACATGCCTTTCCTTGATTGCATGGCAAGCCCATGACCATATGTATATAGCAGTACTATGTTTGAGTTACTGAAACTTCTCTCTAACTATTTTCTGCAGATTCATGTGTTTTAACCAATGCATGTTGGCCATGTGGGCCATAGATCCCAAAACCCCCCATGCATGTTTGATTTTTTCCTTTGGAATATGATGTTTGCCATAGAAGTAACCTACCTGTGCTCCTTGATCATCCTTATTAGCCATAGATCAGTAGAATCAAGCTTATACAATGAAAACTTTCAGATTTCTCGAGTTGTACAGTCACTGGTCGATTGGATGGACCAATATCAATCAACCACTACCAGAAACTTGAACCAGATCTAAACCTAATCAACCCCAGGGCCTGAAACATCATATGGGAGGCCATTTATGTAAACCAAATAGGAAACCATGCCTTGTTGCTACCTTTGGGTGACTGGTTGATTCACTCGGGCTGATTGGATCAACCAGTACTGATCCTTGATTAAAAACTTGACCAAACTATGAGGAAATCTTTAGAACCTCACCTAAAGACCCTATGGTGTGAAGCCATGATCAGTTCCATAAATCCTTTTTAGTTTTGTTGCTGTCAGCACTACTGGTCAATCCCCACAACTCGATTGGATTGACCACTGCTGCTGTTTTTTCAGAATTGAGTCTGGCCTTGGTTTAAAACCTAAACCAAGGGTACCCCTGGACTCCATATCCATTTAAACACTTATTAATGTTTTCTTTTGATTTAATTAACCTTAGGCTATAACAATTTATCCGACGACGCGTATCGGAGTGCCTTTAAGGACCGGTAGTCCTTCGAACAAGTGGATCATAGCCAGGGTGATTGGAGATGAAGCATTCTTGTAGATGTAATGCTGCTAAACACTGTAAAGATAATTAAATGTTTTTATTTCTTTTCAATTGCTTTGAAATTATGAAATCAATGATATAAATGCGGATGATGATTATGTTATGATTGAAATGTTGCATTATAATGAAATGCATGATATTGAACTACTAGACTAGATATCGTAGTTGGCTTGGAAATGAATGGTATGGTGAGCCGTAGTATGGGCTAAGGAACACTATATACTTCATACTTGGAAATAGGGAGTGTAGTAGCCCGTAGAATGGGATATGGTTGACACCACGCAACTCATACTTACTATGTAGATCATATGGTTAGGTTAAACATACCCTTATGCTACAGCCCTTACCAACAAGGATGTATGTGTTGGGTGATCATGATCTCCTGAAAATCGAGGAGTTATAGAATCCGGGATAGGTTGTCATGGTTATCTCGAGGTCTGCCAAGGAAGGGAGTTGGTGTTCCTAATCCCAGCACGGGTTCCATTCGTAATGATTGAGGCTGCAACCAAAGTGAGAAAGTGAAGCCACAGAGATTGTTGCCTATTGACTTAGTTGTATTGTTAGGTGGACTAGAGTAATAAAATTGAATCCAAGCATATAGATTTATGATGTTGTGTTGCATCTGCATGCATGATTTATTATTTACTTGCGGGGCTCAGTGGAGCTCATCCCTCGGAAAATATTTTCTTTTAGATGATTTTTCAGGTGGATGTCTCCCTGAGTGGGAGAATCATTTCGGACAGGATGGTGTTGGTGATTGTGACTTTCTTGGTTTGGACCCCGACGGAGGTGATCTCTCTGATGGGGGTGCATAGAGTAGAGCTGGGAGTGGAGATCTGATCGAGGGCTGTCCTTATTTTGATGTTCCTTGAAGCATTCTTTTTGTGGATAGTCTGATGGCATTCCTTTTTGTAAAGCTTATAGATGCATCTTTTGCTTACTTTACAACTCTGATGTAAAACTTAAAAAATGTCATGATTGTAACCTAGAGATCTGTTGGCTTATGAGCTACACTTGAACAATGTAGCTTGTGTCTCTATACTGTAGAAATCTTTAGTTTCTGTTGCACTCTGATTTTACAATTCATTATTGTAAATGTTGTGTGTGTTTGTGAGTGATGTTAGCTTCTAGATCTTGGAGATGTAGTGGATGTGGTTTGACATCCGGGTCACTTGCTCAATCCTCCTAGGGGTGGTTTGGGGTGTGACAATCTTGGTATCAGAGAGAGAAGCTCTCTAAACTTACAAACAACGGAAATAGGATAATAAGCAACAAGGATTAGAGAAGTAAAAATCTTGAGATAACAAACAAATTAGAAGTAATGCTTTCTAGGTCATGCTTTTTGTCTTCTCATTGGAAGCTCACATGCCATGGAGACTTACTTTATTTATTAACTTTGAGGCTAACATGATGTTCTATTCCCAACTTGCAAATAAGCGAAGCACACTCCTTACACCACTGCTGTCCACCAAGTGGCTAACAATGACAACAATGCCATTAGGTCAACAGTTTCCCGGTAGCCATTTACAAATTCTTGGGTGAGGCGCTCCTCAAGTCATTGGGCGAATACTTTTTCTATTTTCGTAGTTTACCTGTTACACGTGCCCAAAGTTGTTCATCCCTTTTCATTCGATTGACAATGTCCCAGAAGGACTCTTTTCTGGCCTTCTAAACCATCCTTCTGACCAAGAATTGCGGGTTCGATTTTTGGTTGCCCGTGATCTTCATCACGGAATTACCTTTGAACGATCAGGGAACAACAAGTGTGGTGTTGAACCTTATAACCCACAATTTTGCACTCGTTAGTTTGACCTAGGTCAAGCTATCCCTAGCTTCCCGGGATCAACATTGACAGATGGTCTCCTAGGCCGACAAGTGTTCAGTGATCGCGAGAAATTGCATGTTGGTGATTACGCCAAACTAGTAGGCCTGATTCACTTTCAGTCTCAAGATTTTCATCCCAAGCCGTGGGTGACGATGGAGTTTGTGCCGTGGTGGTTGGGCTATTATTCACAAATTCAAGCGCCTCCTCTTTCTGTGACCGCCCTGGCTTCATCCTCTGAGCCGGCTAGGTTGCATCCTGCACCATTGGCCTTAGTACTGTGGCAGCCGTCTTCAGAGAATATCAAAGGTATATCATCAAACTCAATCTCTTACCCCCTTTTTTGTGTCTAAGATGTGCTTGTTACAACGTTTGCCCATGACTCTCCTCCTACGAAAAAGGCCAAAATTGACACTATTGCATCACAAGAAGGGGTTCCAAGGACTCAAAGCTTGAGGGTAACTCGTTCTTCCAAGTGACTTGCACTACATCAACAAGTGACAGTTGCTGACCAATCTACAACATTCTCGCCAAGCCATTTTGGTCAAGCTTCCCCTCGTCCTGAAGCAGAGACTCAATGCACTGGTGACATGTCATTTTCCTATGGGCATGGTGAAACGTCAGCCAACATACCGGTCAAGTCCCTATCACCAAAGACAGACGCAGGCCCCATACCCCTCAGTAGGGGGTCATCATCGAAGAGTCCGGTCTCCAGTACTGATTTTTTTGGTGACGAAGAAGTCGAAAAACCTTCAAGGGTACATATTTTATTCTTGCTTTTAATTATTGTTAGAGAACAACTCTCTAGAAAATTACTGGTGACTCCTTCTTCTCAGTCGATTTTCACTTTGAATGAGATGATGGCCCTCCTGGATGATTTGATGACGTGGGTGATTATACCCAAATTTCCTCTATCCTTTCTGAAACTAAGTTCTCCCACTACAGAGAAAGCATTGGAGTTTGTTCATTCGATTGAAGGTATGTCAGCTCAAGAACTTGTGAAACAAGGAAAAATGACCGACTTGCAGACAGTTCTTAAGACGATCAGAACGTGTCCTGATGTCCCTTCAGCCTTCAAAACCTCTCTTTAAAGATTGCAAGATATGGTTTAGTCGATGGCCATTAAACTTCCTACTGGCCTTGGGATATTAGACCAAGCCACAGAAGCCATCAATCGGGAGAAGCAACTTTTGGAGAAGGTGAAAAAGTTCTGATCAGTCATTGATTACTGTTGTGATAGTAGGATTTTATATGATGCTCAACTGGCTACCTTGGATGAAGAGATAAAAAAAAATGAGAACTAGCTAGTTTTTTATATGATCGCGGGAGGTACCATGATGGAGAAAAAAAAAGGGCTATAGAAACAGCGAAAGCAGCCAATTCAATCATGATGTCAGAGGCTTACAAAGAAGCTTATGAAAGTGGAGTTGTTTTATGCGAGATGTTTCCTTCCTCTCCTAATTGAGAAAGCAAAATTAGGTGGGCCAAAGTAGAACTAGCCAAAATTGAAAGTGCCCTGGGAAGGGCGTGGTTATCTCTTTATCATGAGTGAATATTTGATAATGCTCTAATCTTGATAGTTTCTTTTGTCATGTAATAATCACTGTCTCAGTGGTAATATTTGTCAAGTTGCTCGAATTGCATAATAAAATACTCTTATCATTCGGTCATAGCACACATGTCCGAAAAGGCGGCATCCTTATAATCATTTATGTAAGATAATTCCTTCATTGATCAAAATGAAAAGAAAATACAGCTACTTCTCAGTCAACACAAACTGTAACCTCTTTCGTCATATGTTGGCAACAGAGTGAACACATAATTAAATGGGTCAAGCTAACTTGGTGGCCAAGCTATGCCCGAATCTTTCGAGCATGCTGCCTCTCGATCGAACGAACAACTTTTTATGTTCTCATTTGTTCCCTTCTGGAAATGCCCCTGACTTTGCTAGAGGTTTGCTTTAGGGCTCATCCTTCGGTCTATCTTTTGCTTTGACCTCCTAAGAGGCATCGGTTAGCGAATGCCCAAGATATCCATTGTGATCGAATTGACGGGGAAGTTTTTCTCTTCAAAATCTTCTTTATCTTCATCAGGTAAAGGCAAATGGCCGCTTCTAAAGTAGCAGCGCTAGGGTCATGTCCCTCGCTCAAAAATTAACTTCGACCTCAACACGGCTTCCTTCATCATAACCTCCTTTGATGATTGCTGTTTTGATTTGCCCGTCATCGAGCATGACAAAATCATCTTTAGGGTCTTTGCCATCACTTATAAGGATTCCTTTCCCTTTGTTCTGATTCTGGGACTGATTTCGTCCCACTCTCCTTATTGTAGCAGTTGTCCCCACAACTTGCTCGCCAGCCATACGGTCTATTGACTGAGATGGCCCTGCATGCAAATTTGGAGGGTTCATATAGAGCTTGACCCTGTGTGCCGAGTATGCTTTCTTTGTCCTTCTCAACCATGGGTTGACCCGGATGGGGTATAACACTAGGCGCCTTATCGCGAAGTTCAAACTGAAATGGATGCAACCCAACCTAGGCTCGCACTAAAGCCATCATTTTCTCTAACTAATGATTTTGAGATTCGTTAGAGGCGGGTAACGCTGCGTCAGCTGATACATGCTATGCATCATAGATTGCATTAAATTATGCATAATAGTAGCCACTTGCTCGGGTGTATATCTGCATATGCTCTAAACTGGACATCAAGTTGCGATTCAACATCCTGGTCTTGTGAGGGAACTCGTCTTGCCGCTCGCTTACCTGCTAGTTAAATAACCTTCTTCGCCATAACGTCTCAATCAGAGTGTCCCACCGGGCGTGCCAAAAATTGTTTGGCTCTTTTTTCGAATCGCTCAAACAACAGGTTAACCGTAGGATCGGTCTACCATGAAACAGTATTAATGGAGAGCGCGGGCGTGCCAGAGTCTTCAAGGCTCAATGTGGTAGAAGTTTGCACTTCTGACTTCTATTAGGCTATGTGAATCACTCTCTTACCTTGATTGCTCGAAGGACTTGAAATTAAAGATCAAATTGCAATAGAAGAAAAAAAGATAATCATAGAGCAATTGATAGTGACATAGGAAATCGAGAACTTCAATTAATCTTGATTTGGGTATACACAAAGGACATACCACCATTATAAGAAATCAAAGAAGAACTTGATAGAGAGAGAGAGAGAGGGAATGATCACAAGGATCAAGAAGGAGAGGAGAATTACACTAGGAAATGTGAATGCAGAAAGCAAAATAAAAGATAAATTAAGTTGCAGGTTTGTTGATTGATCAAGAGATCCCTTCCTCTTTTGCGATCTTGACTTTTATACTTGTGAGAATAGAGTCTCCATTACGTGTGCCTAGCTGCAACTGCTTTAACGGTTTTAGAACCGTTTAGGAATCACGTCTTCTTGGAGTGACTGCCACTTTGGAAGTGGTTTGATGGTGGGTGCTTCACGGTTATAAATGTTCTGGTTCTATCCATGTTCTCCCTTTGCAGAAGATCTGCTCTGCAGACCGACCGTTCAAGGTTTAAATGTGGTCGATCTGCTTTTATCGGTCAATTTGTAATTTTAGGGTGTAAACAACTAGTAAGTTGAATGTGATTTATATATGCACCTATTTTTGGCATAATCCAACCATGGATGTGTTCTATTTCAATCGAACCCATTCAACAACCATGTCTAAATCCGATTTTAAACATCGGTCTTGCCCTGCAAATAGTTTTATGGAATGGGGTCGCTACCTGGCTGCGTAACCCCTGCATTAGGTGGGCCAATGAGAGCTTGGGGCATTTAATAAAAGTAGGATTTTTCATTTCAGGGGTAATACTATCATTTTGCCTTTCCCAAGTCTAGGCTCAGGAACCACCCAGCGGGACAGCTTTTTTTTTTGTTCCAAAGAATTGGAGTGGCCCACTTTGGGGTTTTGAAACCCGGTCTGTTTTTAAAACTATGGATGAGACCAATTTGGTAAAGACGGAAGATGCACAGCAACATGATTAACACATTGGAGGTTTTCTGATATCCACACGATTAAATAACCTTCTTGTGTCACAAAAAGATGTAAATATCTTTAAATAATTTTTTGTAAACAATATCTCTAAATCAGTTTTTTTTTTTTTTTTTTTTTGAGTCGAAAATATCTCTAAATCATTAGAGCTTACAATTGATAAACGAAAAACCATTGATATATATATATCCAAAACAAAGGATCCAAATCCTCTACAGTATGCTGCCCGTAGTGGCCTGAGTGGCGCAAACTGAGCTGCACGCTCAAAGACCGCCTTACTTCTGCCCAAACGCTTTACCTAAGCAAAAGTAAAACGATCATTACGCGTACGATCCAATCTATGCTGCACAGGCTACTACGGACAGCTGCACCGTAGACAATCTGAATTACAAAACAGAAGGAGCTTCTAGTAACACAATAATCGGCCAAAGAAATTAATAAGAAACCCCAAAAAAGCTCCACCCCCTCCAAAAAACCCCACTACCTTTACTTTCCAGCCCTCACTAAGTAATTTAATAAAATTGAATATTCATTCCCTTGAAGCCCTTTATTCCATTCCTTTATAACCCCCTCACCCCTCTCCATCCAAGCAACCAAAATCTGCTTTGCAAAATATCTCTCTCTCTCTCTCTCTCTCTCTCTCTCTCTCATCTTAACCTTTCTCGATCCATCAGAACAACAAAGTATACCAAAAGAAGAAGAAGAAGAAGAAGAAGAAGAAGAAGAGATGGAACCGAATCCACCTGCAACAGTAACGAAGAACCTATGGAACTATGTACACATAGTGTTCTTCATGATGAGGAAAGGAATCTCGAAGCGCAAAGTGATGATGGAGCTTCACCTGATGATGAAACGTGGCAAGATCGCAGGGAAGGCAATCGGTAACCTTATGTTCCACCACCACTCCAACTCCAACTGCGGATCGCAAGATTCGAATCTCTCCTTCGTCGCACCTCATGAGTACGAGTTTAGTTGCAGCAACAGCCCCGCCAACCCTTCCTCTTCGTCTTCTTACTTCCCCTTCCACATCAGCAAACGTAAGGCTTCTCAGAACCACTCTCAGTCTCACCATTACTTCTCATGTATGCACCCGACGGCCACCGACGACGACGACTTAACGGCCGTCAATGCGATGCAAAAAGTGCTGGAGATGTTGAACGTCCATGATATAACGGAGGCGTCTCCTATACCGTCATCGTTTCCTGGGTTCGGAAAGAGTCCAATGGTGAGGCAGTTGAGGATAACGGACTCTCCGTTTCCGTTAACGAATTCTGACGACGATAGCCACGTCGACAAGGCGGCTGAGGAGTTCATTCAGAAGTTCTATAACAACCTGAGGCTACAAAATAGGATGGCCGAGAAAAAACCTTAAAAAAACAAAAGAAACGTCGGAGCTTCGAGTTGCGATTTAGATTCTGCGTTGTTAGGCTTTCGCTTCAGTCTCTTTTGTTCTTTGTTTCTGATGTCATAGTTCGTTGGAAATGTTTGATGTGAATTTATGTATTTTCTTTTCTTTTCTTTCTTTCTTTTGTGAAAAGGAAAAAAGGAATAGAAATGCTCTATAAATAATTAATTTTGATCTTTGAGAACTTTGAAACTAAAAGGTCGTTTCTGCTCTAAATCCAACATAAGTGTTGAACAGATGCCTAACACACTTGGTAGCTTGTGGTGTTTTATTGCTAACAAGAGAACTTGGTAGCATGCGATACATAAATAATATCTCTTGGTTCATATCTTCTATTCCGCTTAACTATCAAACAAAAAATAATTCTAAATCAATTTGAAAATTTGAAGTTTACCCCCCAAAAAATAGAAAATTTTAAGTTTGAGCTTTGTGTTTGAGTTGGGACACTAGGTGATCAGAGTTTGATGCAACAGTAATCTTAGTCTTAGGGTCTGAGGTAACACTTGAGGGCATGCATTGGTCAGAAACTCGCTTTTTTAACTTCAACCCACATGCCAATCAATTCAGATCCTCTACGGTGCAGCTGTCCGTAGCGGTCTATGCGGTGCAAATTGGGCCATGCGTGTAATGACCACCTTAGCTCCATTCGAGCAAGGTGTTTGGACAGGGGTAAGACAGTCTTTGTGTATGCAACTCAGTTTACGCTGCTCAGACCACTATGATGAACGCGGTGCCGTAGAAGATCTGAATCCCATGCCACTAGCTTGATAGCTAATTAACTGGGTGGGTCATGCATTCATGGGAGACAAAAAAAGGGTTTGTCAATCAAATCCATGAGTGTTGTTAGCTTTAACTGCTCTTTCGTGAAATGTCCACTATCTTTTGACACCTATTCATTGTTGAGGAGATGTTAGACAATGACAGGAGCCTTCTCCAAATCTGTTTTGTAATTTAGATGTGGAGACAGCCGCAAGGTCATTTTGGTTCTCCCCTCCCCTTTTAAAATGAGGAGAAATTACTTAAATCTATTAGACAAGAAAAATAATTACAAAATAATTTACGCTTACTTTATTTTGTGGATCTATTTGTTTTGTAATTCTTTTTCTTATCTTATAAATTTAAGAAATTGACCCTTAAAATTATAAGGAGGGTTTGAGTCATCTAATGGGGAACAAAAAACATAGTTTGTCAATAAGGGTAGAGAGGAGAGAGAGAGAGATTGACAATGTTAGTATTGCCTACGCCACTTGCTCAAAGAGACTTTTCCTTATAATTATATAAGGAGAGGGTTCTCTGAGCCCACGAGACGAGGGAGAGCCAGACAATGTGTAGTGCAGAACATGATCGATCGTCAATGGGGGCGGGGCAGAGAGAAGCGAGTGTGCCATGAGAAGAGAGACAGAGACAGAGAATATTAGCGTAACCTACGCTGCTTGCTTAGAGATACTTAAGGATGTGGTAGAGATGGCACAAGGGTAGTATGCAGTGCAGTGACAATGTGTATAGTGATATGACAGTACAAGTTACATGTATATACTGTGTATCACAGTGTATTATTACATGGTTACACAGTATTTGGTAGAAGGTGGAAGTAGCAAGTGAAGGCCCCGTATAATAAAAGTATTGAATTTATAGGTTCGTTCAGGTATGTCTACTGTGAAGCCAAATTGGGAAGGACAAATGGTATATTTTGAAAAGAAGTTATATACATGTAACTTGTATTTCACTGCATTACCTTCCAACGTAACTGGAAGTCCGCCGTTTCGATACCGAACGAGAAGGTTATCATAATTATCGTATCCTGATGTAGAAACTGAGTAAATATAATTGTGAGAGTTTATGGAATTTAGAGGTGGTCTCTAGAAAGTTTTCCTACATTTAGATATGTGCAGTTAAGGTATTCCTCGTCATGAGCATGGTGGCGAAACTTGTGCTAAAAAATTCATTATATTAAAGAAAATATGCCTTAGATTCCATTTCAGGCTCACTGGTTGGCCAGGAATACTAAGTAACGGTACGTACTACGTAGGCGTATAGGGATTCAAAATTTGGTCAGCTGTAATTGAGATACGTCATTTAGATGTTGTTCGGGAGGCTATTGTTAAATCACGCTTAGGAGCGGGTTCAGCTAACGGAATAGATTTCGTCACTCGAGTTGTGGTTCGTTGCGTACCATTTGCTGCTTACCAAATACTATTCCCATAACTTCATATTGTAGACAAATGGGGGTGTTTATGATGACAATTACTTAACTATGTTGGCTGTTATATCTTTGGAGACTGTTGGGTATGAGATGGTTGAGCTCTAGCAAGGCCTTTTGTGTTTTGCGTATGTAAGCTTTTGTGTTGTGTCAAGAAACCTCCGGTGGGTCTTCTAAGGATGGGATCTATATAGAATAACAAAAAGACAAGGGGGATGAGTGCTGGTGGGGTATCAACGAGGGACTCTCCGATGCTTAAGTTAGGTCTCTTTAACAAATAGATGAAACAGTAAAAATTTCAAGAGTTTGATCCCCTTGCATAGGGTGTTACCTTCCACTTTATAGTGTTGGTTCCCTTTTTCCTGATGTGATTGGTGGAGCTCCCCTGTTTTCATGAGGAGGAGTATTCCTATTTATCAGGTTATGGAGAGTCCCTATCTGATAAGGCTTTTGACACGCTTGGGAGCCTTGTTTGGTGAGCATAAATAAATGTTCATTAATGCCATTGTGGCGTTGGAGATGATTTGAAGATGGTTTCCTTTAATGGATAACCATACTTAGTGGGTGATGATGTGTCAATGCCTTCTTAGATTGACCAATGGTGGAGCTCCCTTGCTGTCAGGAGGTGGAGTATTCATGTTTATCAGGTTGTGGAGAGTCCCTAGCTATCTGATAAGGCTTCTGGCATGCTTGAGAGCCTTGTTTGGTGAGCATCAATAAGTGCTCAGTAATGTCATTGTGGCGCTGGAGATGATTTGAAGATGGTTTCGTTTGCTGGATAACCATACATGTGCAAATGCCTTCTTTGAGTAACCTTGCTTAGAGCAATTGAGTTGCCAATTGGCATGTAGGCTTGCCCTAAGTGGACTTGTAGACCCTGTAGGCACGCCAATACTTCCTCTTGCTTCGTGGATCTCTAAACCTCCGGTGCGGGTTGTGACCTACCCCGACTTACTCGCCTGTTATTACTGATGTCATGTGACGTGCTATTATTGGATGGTCATTTTATGGTATAACACCTTGAGTGTTTGATATTTTGGAATCCACCAGATGATTCTGGCTTTTGGAGCTCCTTCTCTTGTACCTTCTTTCTCTTCTTCTCAATAAGCGATTTTATATATCCAAAAAAAAGAAAAGGAAAAAGTGTTCCGAAAGGCAGCGTAGCCGTTGTGCAAAGACACAGAGAGAAGTGAAATGATCATCTTGCCCCCATGAAAGGCGATAATGTTTGTCCTATTGATGCCACCACACACACTTCCAGTGGCCTCGCACCAGTGCAGCGGACATTCTGCCTTTTGGAGAACCCTGTCCAAAAAAATAAATAAATAACTTTTGATGAATTAAATTCATGTTTTTCCAGTCAGTTTGAGTTACATGCTTTATCTAATATTTCACTGTTAAAGTAGTCAAAAGATTATTTTTCACATAAACTATGCAGAATAGCCCAAAGAAAGCACTTTAATCAATTATAATTAATTGCACTTTGTAAAGCCTGTGCCACGGGTGTCATCCCTAGACCTTGGGACCAAATCCCACCTTCACAACAAATTAAAGTTTTCATCTTCAGCTGGAAAGAGATCTTCCACAGAGCAATCATATTTATCACATGTGAAGCACCTCAAGAATATCAGATCTCAAAGCATCTTGTGCTAATACATTGAAACTATAAAGTGCTTTAAGTATATAGGATTGAGTTCCCTGATCGGCTGCATAGTGTACGACAAAAGAAGATGAACATCCTCTTTGTATACTATTGAACAGATTTGAACATTGTTTATTTCGAGATTAGAAATAAAATCCTTCATAAATATGTTATTTGTTCACATACTAGCAGAAATAGACATCTTACATCTTCGTGGGATCACTTCTCTTTATTTCTCCCCTAGTTTTGTTGTAACATCAGCTTTTCTTTGCTGGTTGTTTTGCCCTCGGGTACTCTTGGTTATTCTTTTTTGTATCTGTGTGGTTTTATTAGGGTCTATGTCCTTGGATAGCCCTTTTGGTTCTTGAGCTGTTTTATTTTTCTTTTAATACGATTTTCATCCACCTTAAAAAAAAGACAGATATAGGAAGACATTAGTGTATGCTATGCAGCCTGGTAAGCGTTCTTTCCTCCTATATTACAATCAGAAGATAAATTATGCACCGATGATCTTGTTGGATTATTGTATGAGAAGATCTATACCAATACAAGGGAAGTTTTTTTCCGTGAGTCCAAAACAAAACCAAGTGCCAATCTTTGCAATTTACTAATTCTATGTGTCATAAGATTATTGGTTATTCTAACTTTTATGTAAATGAGTCATTACAACTTTATTAATTTCGCAATGTCTTGTTCATACACATACAACCTTTATCAGTTGTTTTCTATAAAAACAAATATGGGCAAGAGATCTCTACTTGGTCGCATGGTCTCTACACAAGCGTTTGAATCAATGGGTGAGCACACCTCGGTATCTACTTAGGGGGCAGAGGTGTCATCTCACGGTGCCTTGTGACAGATGTGTGAGATGCCTTGTGAGAGATGTAAGAAACACCCCCAAGTAGAGATCTTTTTCCCAACAAATATTTTCTCTTTGTAGGTGTTTTTGAAGATATTCATTCTTCTATGGAGAGCTATGAGTTTGGCCCACTAAAAGGTAACTAGTACTCACGAACAACTATTGTTTTTGGATCGTGATCTTCTATGGCACGCTGCCCGTAGCAGTTTGAGCGACGCACAAATAAGGCGATGTGCAATGACCGCCTTACCTCCACTCGGGTAAGGCGCTCAGGCAGGGGTAAGGCGGTCATTGATGCCACGCCCTGTTTGTGCGCCACTCAAGCCCCTACGGATAGCGCGCCATAAAAGATCTGGATTGATTGTGCTTTTTACTCAAAAGACATCTGTTGTGTTTAAAGTCTAAACACCACAATGAAATCTTTATTTAGAAAGTATAAATTTTTTGACTAATCTAAAATTTATAAAAGAAAGGAAAATTTTTTGTAATAGAAGAATAAGCTTTATTATCTCGTAAAACAAACCAAAGCTATAATAAACCTTGCGAGATAAGACTTAAAATAAGATTCCAAACACACCTAATATGGCTAATAAAGAAGAATAAGGAATCGTCCTATTAAGCTTCGAATAGCCCTACGTAGTATATTTTTCCACCATATAGTAATAATAATGATGATAATGAAAACATATTAATCAATATTGTAATATTCTAAATTTAATTTCTTAGGTTTGAATACTATTTAAATTTATTACTTGTTTGTGATCAACAAATTACAATTTCTTATATAATGAGTGGAATGTACAAAACAGGATTCATGTAGCCAATCTAGTTGTTCTTGATGAGGGTTTTCTTATGCGAACCCATGACTAGTAGGTTGCAGTGGAGCAGCCTTATCGTTTTCGTGACACCAATAGTAAAGGAAAATTAAAAAACCAAAAAAGCTTGATTAGCCCTTATAAGGAGACTCATCTGAAAATAAATCCCAATTAAATTTCTACTCAAGAGACAAGCAGCAATTTATGATACTGTTTGGTATGCATTCTAGGTCGATTTCGTATTTTCAGAAGATAAAAACAACTCGATCAAGAATGAATTCAAAAAATGCATACCAAACACAGCCTATGAGTTTCTTGAAACAACTCGACCAAGAATGAATTCAAAAAATACATACCAAACACAGCCTATTAGTGAATATCTATCAAATCAAGACATAGATCTTGTCACACGGAAGAGCATATGAATCCAAAAGTTGAGGAGAAAACGATGGGAAAGAGATGGCAAATTCAAACTTGTCGCCTTCTAAACTTTTAACAAATCTTACATGCTTTTTTCCTTTTTTCCTCTTGTTCTTCTAACCGTTGATCAAAACCGTATTCACAGATAAAGGGTTATGACACTTTCCTTCGCTTCAAAGGTTTCTTTGGCGAATGACGACCGGTCGTCCAATAATGGATGCCAATTTATCTCCCACCCAACTCCACTAAACCAAACAAAAAAGGAGGGTTTGGTTAACTCCTCTCGTCAAGGTCTTTAGGGCCTGCAGGTTAACATAAAACTGCTTTAACAGAGAAAGAAGTAGCAATAAACAATTACTTTCTAGATCGGATCCTCTACTACCAAACTCCTCGTATTGCGCTGTGCACCTCAGATACAGTAAGATGGGGAAAAGACCATCTTACCCCTGCCCGAATGGAATGAAATGCATGGAAGTAGGGGCAGTACCCTCCACCTGTTATGTCAACCATGCAATTGCTTGGGTATTCATCAATGTTTAATTAAGGGAAAAAAGAACTTTATCCCTATGCCAACACTCCCATTAGTCTATCTCTCTCCTCCCTATATGAAAAGACACATTTGCCTTCTTATTTTTAGGAGAAAAGATATAGATATATAATAGTATCGGAGTAGACCACACTCCCGTACAGAAAACTGCTTCCCTTTAATTAATTATGTTCCCGCCTTATTTGATGTTTTAACAAGTAAAAGAATTGTGGGCATAGAGATCTTAAAGAGAAGGAAAGGTGGCTAGCAATGAAAACGACCTGACTAACAGAGTGGTGGAAGTGGTTCAATTATTGAAAAGTGTTTCTCATGCATTAAAGATGACGAGGAAGAAGAGGAGGAACTCTCTCTCTCTCTCTCTCTATCTCTCAAAAGTTGATATAAGTTTGATGTTTATCTCGTGTGGGATTGATAAGGGTGTCAATTGGTTGGGTCCGGTCAGTTTTGGTTGGGTCTAATCGATCTCTACTAATTTATGACTATGCATCTGGTAATCGGGCCTTGTAGGCCAGGGCGTAGACATGGTTCTATTTAGTTGGTTATTGGACTATAATCAGGCTCAAGATAATTGGGTTTTAAATGGGTTAATTGACTAACTAATCTATATATGATTCTTAAAATGGACCATTAACAAGCTATAATCAGGCTGAATGGGTTAATCATATTGTAAACAATCGTTTATCGATTGATCCCAATTGAATGACCATTAGGCCACTACCTTGAACCAAAAATGTTCAATTATTAATCAGTCAATGCTTGAACACAACCACTTTAGTAATTAATTAATGGACCAGTCTTAGGCTTAAACCAATTGATTGAGATCAGAATATTAGTATGGGCCCACGTTTGACATCCTAATCATATGACTCTGTATATTGTAAACAAATACCCGGTTTGAGAAAATAAGATTGAGATATTGTTGATAGCCACGAACCAAGATCACGAGCTAGTAATTGTGGTTGAATCGCATCAATGAAGATACTCTCTTTAAGGTCTGAAACGACCCCTATAAAAGTACAATCGGAATTCCTTATATTTTACCTCTAAGATAAATTAACCACCGAACCTTGATCTTATGTACTGCGAGACTAGACTCAATAGATGGTTTGGAAAAACGGTACTTGTTTACATGCAACTCTGTAGGGTCTTATTTCTAAAACAAGTAGCTCAAAACCAGTGGCGTTTGTGAGTTAACTTCAGCTCTAACTTCAGTTTTTTCTTCTCGATCTGTAAGCTCTAGAGAAGATCAAAGCCACTCAACTGCACTACAAATGACGGATTAAATAAGGACTGCCCCCGCATGCATGTGGCAAATTATGGACCATCAGATCCAGATCTAATTAGTGATTGTCTGTATAAAGACGCATATTGGTCCAAATTAGAATGAATGCATGGTTTCAGAGTATTTAAGTACAAAGTAATCAAAAAGCCTTCGTTTAAGGGAGAAAAAAAAAAAAAAAAAAAAAAAAAAAAGGGGGTCTTGTAAGAGTAATAAAATCTGGCTTTCTTTTGCTTCAACTTTATATTGAACGTTAAAGAGACACCTTTAGGGTTCATACCCACTCACTTAAATAGAGGTTTCGGGGGATCTTTTAGTGGATTTTAATATTTAGAGCATTAGTGGCAAATGGGCTTTTCTTAAAAACTTTAAATATTGGATCAAAGTGAAAAAGGGAAAGGAGGAGTCCTTTTTCTCAGCTTTCTAACTCACTAATTGACAAGGGAAGATAAAGGAGCTAAGTACTTCAGAGTTTAGATACTAGTCCTTCATTTTTAAGGTAAAATGGACTACAGGCTGCCTCATGGTTGTGGCACAATAGCATACTAGGGAAGATGTATTAATCAACATTATAAATAACTTTATGAACATTGAGAAACTTCCAAGGGCTTGCACAAGTATGTTTTTCTGCTGAATAAAATCTATTAAGAAAAAAAAATGAGGAGGAGAAGGGCAAGACCCTCAACATAAGTCACCCAAGAAGCCTACAAAAACAAATACGAGCGGCTGGCCTACACCAAAGTCTCTTACTGGAAGTTCAAGCTCAACAAAACTAACAACAAAACAAAATTAACCAAACTAAAGAAGACTAGGGGTTGGGGTTGGGGGTGGGCTGACGAGGGATATTTTGTTGGCAGTCATGGAATCAACTCTCTTGGTTCATCCTATTCTGGGAGGATGGGAAAAGATCGAAATTGAATTTTCTGGTATGATAAAAATTATTAAACTCATCTCTTGATTGTCCATATGAAATAGGAAAAAGAAGAGAAAGAACATCTCTTCCCATCACATGGAAAGAGGAAACCATCTCATTCTGAATGCGCAGCGAAAAATAGATCGATTCGAAATTTCTTTCGTATCCCATAAATTACAAATAATACAAAATTAACCACAAAGGAGTCCATTAGATTTGCTAACCTGATGAGCCTCAAGTGTTGCTCCCCCTCCAGATAGTCGTTCTTCCTCCAACAAGCATACCAGGTAAAACAATCTTGAACCTTCTATGGTGCAGTCAAGGTTCTCCAAGTCAATCCAAGAATTGTTGGATTTATGTGTCCATCAAATCCTATTTGGTCTGGTTCGGTCCGATTTATTTTGTATTGAACCTTATATACATTTTGATTTAATATTATCACATGCGATATAAACTTTTTGAGCATTATGTGTCTGTAAGTTTTACTTAAAATGGTAGTCACGACCATAGTTAGTAAATACGTGTATTATACACGTATCCAAACTATGAATGAAAAAAACTCCGTATTGCTTATAATACTTCAGAGTCGACAAAATACGTGCATTTTAAGTGTCGACGTATGATACTCGAATGAAACACATATAATACGTGTGTAATACGTTTACATATATATATATTTAAAAAAAAAAAAAACTAAAAACTATCTTAACCGTTAAACCAATTCTAATACTAACCGTTAGATTAAAAAAAATCCTAAAATCTACCACGTACCAAACCCTTGTCTCTTCTCCAGCGGCTGGTTTCCCTTCTCCATTCCTCTTTGTCTCTTCTTCTTCTTCTTGCGTTCTACCAACGATTGCAGCGGTGTTTCTTGTGTTCGTCAAGTCGGTGATTGCAGCAGCAATTCCTTAAGTTATTTTCATGATTAGCTCGTAGTGTTTTAGAACCTGTCTTTTGAATTAGTTTTTTAAGATTTAATTTGTGCTCTTCTCTTCTTTTCTCTTCTCTTCTCTTCTCTTCTCTTCTCTAAGCTTCAGAAGAAGAAAAGGACTATTTGTTTTGTTTTGTTTTATTTTCAAACTTGTAATTTCTGGTTTTCTGACTTGGTCAAAAGTTGTTGTAGTCTAATAGATGGAGGAGAATTTTTTTCTTGACTTATTTTTTCATTTATTTTTATTTGTTATAGGCAATATTTTCTACACTTCATGATCACACGGTGTGATTCAAGCCACAGCCCTTTTCAAATTTCCAAATCTAAAATAGTAAATTAAGAAATGGGACAAAAAAAAAAAAAAAAATAACTGCTTCATGTCTGTGTTTCTGTGCTTATAACATGAAAGTAATAAGATGGTGATAGTGATGGTGGTGGTGGTGTCTCTATAGCAACAGTAACGGTGGTTCATGACCTATTGTTTCTTCAGACAACCATCACTTTTCCGTACTTGGGGGTTGTTTGCCCACCTCATCCTCTTTCTTTTTATTCTTCATTTTTATAAAAGTTCTTCTTAATTGTAAGTAGTAAATTTTATTAGTTTTTGGGTGATTTGTTAATAACCATCTATCTCCCTTTATCTCATACCCATTTAGCCATTTCTTCCTTCCTTTCACACGGGACCTCTCCTGAGCTCTCCTTCCATTTGTCATTGGTTGCCAACCAACAGCTCTCTCTCTCTCTCTCTCTCTCTATTGCTTTAATAGGGATATAAGCAATATTCATTTCAATCATCCCTTTTGATTGGTCATTCTAAGCCCTACAATAAAGAATGTAATGAATCTAGGCTTGTTAACCAATCAAATTATATGTTTAGGCACATCAGTAAATGCTATTATTGTGTTTATTAGGTGTACATGTCTGTTGCATAGTGAATATATGCCCGTATTTTTGCTCCCGGATTTTTATAGAACAGTCATATTATATAAATATTAAACGCGTAGCGTATTATTTCCGTATAGTCCGTTTGATTGTCATACGTATCCATTCCCGTATTAATGCCATTCCCGAACTTACTAACTATGGCCACGACTAGGGTTTGGGCTGAGGACCCTTATCATATGGTCATCACATTGGGTATGCCTAGACATGTTGATGTCAGTGTACGAATGCGAGTGCACATTATAATGTGCACTAGCGAAGAATCTACTTTGTCGATTCCCTCATGTATTACTGCCAGATGTAGGATGGGATAGATATGTGTCACCGAAACCCTGTAACTGAGAGGACCTTGTCACTGCGAAATGTGACCGCATTCTTTGGATCATCAATGACTAAGATTCAAGAGAGTCAAAGCCGGTGTTCTGGGAATGCGCAAACATTTCGTGAGTGAGAGAGTTACTCAACATGGTCACCACTGCCCAATTGGGGAACATCAAGATAGAGATTGTTTGTGGATGGTCAGATCGGAATCTGGATCCAATGCCATTATAGAAATGATTTTTGCAAAACCTTATTTTACATAAAACAATTTATTATATGTAGTTTTAATTAAAAATATTTTATCGTGTTTTGCAGGATCTGATCATGTACACAGACGCTCTCGTATGGACATGTTCTATGGAATGGGGTTTGGAAGTACATGTGTACATGCCCTAGATTCCATAATGATGATATTGATTAGTGGTGGGTTGATACATAATAATTAATTATTATGTGAGGGTATAATTGAAATTTTTTAATTAATTAATTATTTATTTAATTTATTGGATACGGTGCTATTTTTATTCATCCATTAAATATAAAATAAATAATTAATTAAACTATTCCCTATTAAATTATGCTTCTTCACCAATTAGAAGCCCACTAGCTTTAAACAGGTTCAAGTCAAAGAGGAGAGAGAAATAGACTCTCACTGGGATTTTTTTCAAACAGGGCTTTAGAAACCCTGTCTATTTAAATATTTAAAAATGTCGAGGGGGACAACCCATGTTTTCCAGCCTTGTGCGTTTTGGGGGCTCGCCCCCTTCTTCCACGGTTTTCTCTCTCTCTCTCTCTCTCTCTCTCTCTCTCTCTCTCTCTCTCTCTCTAGCTTTTGAGAGTTAGGGTTTTAGAAACCCAAGATTGCTCTCGAAGATTTGAAGAAGCAGATCTAGTTTTGACTTGGAGTACCTTGGTTGCGCCATTGGAAGTTCAGATCTATTTACCTGGTGTGCTCGTTGGAGGAAAACCCATTGTCTATTAGAGGAACAATACTTGAGGCTCATCAGGTTAGCAAGTTTCTATTAATTCCTCTTATTTTAATTATATGATTATTCATGGGATGTGAAAGAAACCCGAATTGATCTCTTTCCGTGGCGCATTCGGGTATGGGATGGATCCCTCTTTCCATGGGATGGAAAACAGATGAGTGTTCTCTCTCTTATGAATCCCATAATTTGATGGGACAAGAAAGAGAAGGATTGGGCATTAGTTTTTCATACCAAACCCTAATAGGATTGCACCAGGGTTCCCATGGGCGAACATGAAAAACCCTAAAATTTAAATAGGGCACCTATGGGCGACCATGGGCAGCCCAGGGTGCAGAACCCAAGATAATTTTTATTTTTGATTTCCCAGGGGAACCTGGAGATGATCCCATGGACTGCTATTTGACTAACAGTGTGGTATCAGAGCTACCTTTCTCACCAATGGATATCACATAATTAAATTTAGATGCAAATATCATGTATGAGATGCAATTGCTAAGTTTTTTATTGGATTTGTTAAGGATGCACATGGGTGGTTAATTGATTATTGTAACAATCTTCTCATGTGCACATGGATAGTTACAAGGTTGTTAAAAGCTTTAGCAACTTGCCCATATGAATTAGTTGTGGTCGACTTTAGGTTTGAAAACCCTAGTAATTTTAATTATTGAAAAGTTGTACCCAATTAGGGAAGGAATTTTTTTTTTAACATTTTGGATGTGGGGGTAGAGTGCACACTGCCAAGCACCCCTACACGCTCCTCCCCTGGACCTTGACCATAACCCATGACCACGGTCTGTGCCAGTGTGCGGTCGGCAGAATTTTTTTTCTACAGTATTTTTTCCTTCAGTATTTAAAAAAAAATTACAAAACAAAATTTTATTTTTAAGCATTAGTTTTGTGGTTGGAGGAAGAAGATGGGTGAAGAGATACTTCTCTCCACCCACTTAGAAGATGTGGTGTTTTAATATTTGATGAAATCCATGTGTTTCTTTACTTGCATGGTTATGCCCATACATGATTTACATTGACTATGTGATTATGGGATTGGCTATCTAATAATGTGGATGGTTATTTTTTGCATGAATTAATTTTATGGGGTTAATGAGTGGATGTGATGTTTTTTTTTTTTCTCTCTCTCTCTCTCTCTCCATCTTTTTTATAAACAAATGTACTTCACCCCAAGGGCAGCCCAAATGGTGGGTTGGTTTCTCCATGCGAGGTTTCTTTATTATGAAAAGGAAAGTGTATAGAATTTTTTCTAGGTTTCCATTGTAATTTTAGAGAAGATATGATTTCTCGATGCATGTTGATGATGATCCACATGTGTTCAAAGTTCATGGAAATGATGGTCGCCAACTTTGAAGGAAAATCGAATGGAGGAGATGACCAAGTTAAAGCAAGCAACATCCTTGGCATGAATGGTGCACCGATGACTATTATTAGATTTTTATTTTTAATGGGAGGGAATTAATTTATTAATCACTACTATTAAAATGCTACCATCTCATAATCACTTTAATTAATGTTGATTAATTGCTATGTACGTTGCCATTCATGATATTATGTGAGAGTTTGTCATAATCCCTCTTTGATGACAATACATGTATGATATGGATTAATCTAGGTTAGTAGACATATCCATGGCCTCCTATTGAAGGTAAGTGTAGTTGTGTAACATGACCCCGCATACGTCGACAGAACATTGTCAGGCTCATTATCACATGATCATCTATATTTATCTCTATCTAAATACGTTAGGGTATGGATAATGACACGGCACTGCGATAGTAGGTCATCTTTCATGATTCCATGATTCTAACTAATGCAATAAGTATATACATGACTTGGGTGTATGTCAACCGATAGGATCTGAACATGACACCCAGGTGGCCGAAAATATTGGATGCCCATAAGGCGGCCAGATTAGTCCACACTGGCATGGTGTGTGTAATGATTCCCGACAGGGTAAGTTATGTATGCAAGGGTCATAGGTATCCAATTCATTTTTTGGGTCATAAGGGAGACCTAAATTATGAGAGACTATTGATATGTATGCTCAATTTTTATCGATGATCATTAATATACGTGTGGTTTACTTGTACATGTGTAGATTATAATTCAGTGACTGCCGTTAATTTCAACCTATTAGTACTCATTAGCGAATACAAATTAAATGGAACGAATTATGTTGATTGGTACTGGAGCATTAAAGTGCTCCTGACTACAGAAGGTCTTTTCACGGTTCTTGAAGAACCAGTTCCTCTTGAACCCCACCATGATGATTTTGAGGGACATGAGGTGATGCAGAATTTCCTTATGAGGATCCCAAAGCATCATTCCACATTCTTGAAACATTGAAAATATCAGTATTGGACTCAGTCAAGGATATACGTATTGCAGGCGGTAAAATGGATAAGTTTGTTGAATTGTTCAAGAGGCAGCTGACACATGTGCATTACGACGTAGTGAGTTAGATCCATAATTATAAAATGGTCCAAGGGACTCCAGTGATGGACCACGTCATGAAAATGATTAATCTGTTTGAAAAACTGGAATCCATGGGGACCAAGTTTGACCTGCGGTACAAGACTAATGTGATCTTGTCATCACTCACTTCTGCCTATGCACCCTTTCGGATGTCTTATAAGATGTCGGATAAGGAACTGGAGCTCACCGAGCTTACTAATGCACTAGTAGAGGTGGAAATCATCTTGAAAAAGGATAAGGCTGAGGTCAATGCAACTGACGTGAAACCTTCTTCAAATGGGAAGAAGAAGAAAAAGAGTAATAAGGGTAAAACCCTGAAACCCAAGGGTGAGAAGTCTGGCAATAAGAAGGCTAAAGGTAAGCATAGCATACACATCATACTGTATGTGCTTGTATTGACCAATAGTTGGAGTGATTGTGACTGAATGGATCTCTGCTTCATCATTGTATGAGTCATATGGATCATATCTAGTTGGTCCTACGATATCCATATTATCTGAGATCCTGTCACGAAGAGGACGCTCAATGTCGCTACTTCAGCATATTCCTTAGGATCATGGATGATGCAGATTGGCGGGACTTGTCCAGGAAAGTGGTTGAGAATAATTGGATTGACATATGAGGCTTAGGGAAAACCATTCGATAATACACCATTATTTTGTGACTCATTGCCCAGGAGACTTGTCATGTTTGTGATCGACGTAGTCATGAGTACAATACATGAAAGGGTTATCTTTGCTCATCCTGAGGTGTCGAGAGTGTTGAATCTGCTATAGTTAGATCGTTTGGGGTATTTTGAGATTATTTGCGAGTGATATATTATGTTGGTTATATGAAAGCTTGATATAGTACTCTTACCCTATTCTATCTCTTTCGGTCACATGCCACATTTCCTGTACGAATAGCAACTAAGGGTGCAAATTTGGCCCTATGGGCCCGAACCCGCCCTGGCCCGTCCTGAGCCTGAACAGGGCCTGGGCTGAGATATTTGGCCCTGAGGGCGGGTCAGGGTTGAAAATTTCTGGCCTTGAGTCAGGGTCAGGTAGGGCTAGGGTTGAGGCCTCGGGCTAAGCCTGGCCCGGCCTGCCCCGGCCCTGTTTTAAGTTATACTATAAAATGTATATTGATATAATATATATATCATAAACTTTAAATGTCACCCACATTTTGTTATATAACATATGGGAGAAAGTTCTGTGTCCGGGAGTGTGGCCTATGCCATCACTACCATGAGTCTTTCTCTCTCCTTCTCATTTGAAAAGACACCTTCGCCCCCTTGTTTTGAGGAGGAGAGAGATTGACACATGGGAGTGCTGGCGTAGGCCACACTCCCGGACAGAAAACTACTTCCCATAATATTTTATTATAGTGTTATTTTATGTAAAATTGATAATTTTCACCCTGGCCCGTTCCAGCCCATGCATTTCCTTCCCCATCCCCACGATCAGGGCCAATAAGGGTCAACCCGTCCCGGCCCTGAGGGTGGGTCAGATTTTTCAGGCCCTGAGCTAGGGTCGGGTCGGACTTGGACCTAGCTAAGGGGACTCAGGGTTGGGCTTGGGTTTTGTAAAGCCTAGCCTAACCAGACCCTGTTGCAGCCCTAATAGCAACACATGTTTGAGAGATACGAGGATGAACGAGTGGAAGATGTTAAATGAACCGGGTCTAGAACCAGATAGGGCCCACCTGAGAGGGGCAGCCATGCTAGGCGTGCAACCCTTGAGAGAGAGAGAAAGGGTCGGTCACCGAATGACCCTCCCCTTCTCTTTCCTAGTCCTAGTACGATATTGAAAGGGGTAAGGGAGCTGGTTATATAAGCTCGTCTTCAGCCCCCCAAAACCCTAAGTTACAATCTCATTCTTGCTCTCCAAGTTTGTGTGTTTTCTATGAGATTCCATCTTTTCCCTTGGTCTTGTATGGATTTTTCCATGGAGAAGCCTTTTAAGATACTCAAGAAGATTTATAGATCATGGTGCATATAACCGAAAGCTTGGTTCTAGATCTCTTCTGCTGCGTTCCCATCTCCGTATAGATAACACTGGAACTGTACCCATGGAATTCTAGATTTGTTTACAGAAAATGAATTTGAATCTTGTTATACCTTGTTTGAGTCCTTGTTCTTTCTTTTTTTCAACTTATTTACTTTTTGTGAGTGTGAGGTGATAATTTGGTTTGCAAATGTATTTACAACAGATACCAATAATACTTTAAGTCTTGAATGATAACTAATCCTAAGTGCCGATGTGGAAATGACAAATGAATGTCACTTTAGGATTGTACTACCAAACTCTATGGGTCTTCAGCTCAATCAATGGAGCACTTGGAATATGAGCATGTCTCAAGCAAATTCTAAGGGGCCAAATCATCAAAGACCTTTTGTTTCAATTGTTCATAACAAAATCAGTTAAGACAATCATGTAAAATAGCTAGAGTAGATAACTTAAAGCAAATTCTACACTTCTTTCATTGGTTGTTGGATTGTCATATCATGGCTAGGATACCTTGAATCTGAATCCCTAAATTGTTAATCATCATAAAAAAATTTTAAATTCCTTGCTTTGCTTAGTTATTTACATAGCATACATGAAATAATTATAACTTAATATATTCGAAAAACTGATATTCTTTGATGACATTTTTGTAATTATAGAATATTCCAAACTTGTCACACAATCAATATAACTGTTGTTCATTTTTATAATGTCATAAAAACTCCTACATAGACCCCTAAATAATGAAATTGCATGTTGTAGAAGTACTAAAAATGCTTCTATTATTGGAGCTTCTAAACACATTTCTATTTCTTTACCAAAAAAAAAAACACATTTTTATTTGTTTTCTGATTAAAAATTACTTCTTACGCCTTATTACCATACGTTTTGCACTCACAGAAGTATTCCACCATAACAAAAACGGAAAGAAACACTCACTCGGAACAGAAGTGTTATCAAACGCAACCATTCATTTCTTGTTACCTAGACACCATAAAGCAACTACAAGACCGCATGTGCTTCCCACATGGCATTGTCATTGTTGATGACAGTCCATAACTACAACGAGAATGATTTTGATCCTCTACCGCCGGGCAGCGGAGCGGCCATTGTGCGGACCATACACAGGCAGAGGAAAAATGACCGCCCTACCCAGTGCCCGAGCATCCTGCCTGTATGAGGCCACAGAATGGCCGGTCAGCTGCCCGGCCGTGGAGGATCCAAATTGCAATGGAGAAAGCCTGTCCAAGATTTTCTTTTGAATTACCCAGTTAAAAGGATTGTAACCAACAAAAGCAAAATTTTTGCAAAAGCAGTAGTGGCAACCATCAGTTGCTCATCCATACTAGTCTTAAATGAAGAAACGGTATCAAAATTTTCTTTTCTAATAATTTTCAGCATCTAATTGCTTTTTTTTTTTTTACTTTGATTAGTTCACAAATTAACTTGATCCTGCAAATGCTTAAAATTTTTTGAGGCCCACCACTGTAAGAGTTTTATACATAACAGATCATTTAGCATGAAGAAGGGATACGAAGTAGATGTGATATGTTGACAGTCGCTTCAGAAAGAAACTAAGCTGCCATACCTTTGAGATTCAGAGGTAAGTTTGTCAAAATTTGGAGAAAGAGCTTCAGAGACGGTGAGAGCATTGTGTCTTTATCTAGAAGACAGTGCTACAGCCAATTCCTTCAGAAATTTGACAACCTCATCTGACGAGTTAAGGAGATAGCGTGCATTTGAGCTCTTGCGCCCGACAGCACAGGAGAAGTAATTCTCTCCTTTGAGATCCAGTACAGAGCCCTCATGCCAGGGTATACCTTCCTGTGGTGACCGCCATGAATTACCACTGCTAAGATTGGTTCTCTTCTCATTGGTCGAAGAGGTCCGTTGAGTCCTACCTTGGGACGCCTTTGGCCCAGTTTTACTCACTGGAAGCTTTGGTGAAGATCGTCTGTCTACAGATGTCTTGACTGCATCACAAACTTTGCCTCTTGCAGCAGCTGATGGTTCTGCTGGAAGCTCTGGCTCAAAAAATGTATAGATGTCTTCATCCTAAAGCAGTGAGAATGTGTTAATTACTACCAAGCCTGTTATGATACAATCCTCAAGTGGCACGGTGAGTATTCGCAAACCACTGCAATTGGTTACTTGATTGAAAAGCATATACAGAATAAATTTACCTAAATTTCCTGGAGTAATTAACACATCTTACCATGGATGCAAATAACATTGTATCAGTTATGTTTCTCAATGAACAGTACCTTGTTGATACCATCTTTTATGTTGCTAGATACAGACCATTACTGGCAATCATAGATCTTGGAGGTCCAATAAAGATATCCAAAGAAGACAAACAATGGCCATTAGTTGTTTTCATGTTTCTGGTACTAATAACTAGTCAATCTGATATCAAACCTACATGAGGAATTTAGGAGTATTCACATGTTACTGGCCAGCATAGCTGTCGAAAGCAAGCATGGGAAAGGAAACTGGATAACTAGTTTATATTGTTTCAGCTGTGCAATCTCTAGTTTTGTTGAGGAATGGGCCACGTCATCCTGTCAACTGAACTAGGTGGATTGTGTGGACAAGCTTGTCTACAATGGAATTTGGAAACAAAATAGTATTGTTTCTTGAAGAAATTTTAACCCTGTAAGTATTGAATCCAAAATAGATGCACCCATGTTCTTGATATCTGAGCAAAAAACCCTACTTCTTGTCCACAAAATTTGGTCCCCATCCAACATTCGATATGGATCAAGAACATGGGTCATCTAGAGAAGCTTATCTCAATGGCCATGAAAGAAACTTTTGCTTTTCTTTATTCAATTATCTGGAAAAAAGAGAGATGGAAATCACAGGTTCAAGTACAATTTAACATGCATATTTAATAGACGGCAAAATTTATGCTTCCTAGTATCTCATTAAAACTTCAGGTTGAAATATTGTTCTCTCTCTCTCTCTCTCTCTCTCTCTCTCATTCCCTTTTTTTTTCCTGATTCTTCCAGTACTTTAGTTATTTTAAGTACAATTTTTTAAAACTGCAGTTTGACTGGTTAAAACTGGAACCAGGCCCCTTTTTGGTTCAATGCTGTGACTGGTTACAAACTAAAGGTTCAACTGGCCAAGACAGATGGGTCAAAATGAATTTGGCTTTTAAGGCTTTAGATATTAAATTTGTTTTGGTAAATATTAAGTCAAATTATCATGCAATTGTGGTGGTGGCCTGGCAGGGAAGTGGTTGGGTTCAAGTCTTGCTAGCAGCACTATATAACATAGTTGTTACGGCGTCACGTCGATATATCGACATGTCGCCCGCCATGGCGAGCATGTCGACCATGTTTTATTTTTTATTTTCTCTATTTTTAATGGTTTAATAGATGTATACTCAAGCCATGTTTTATTTTTTCTCTATTGTTTCTCAAGTTTTAAGGATGGCAATCTTGTAATTAAGCAGAATCTAAGAAAGGGCATAAAAGGGTTTTGATTTAATGACTAAGGGTAAACTTGGAGGGATGTGTAAAGTATGGACAAAGAGGAATAAAAGAAGAGAAGGGTACTTTAGGAAAAAGGAAAAAATAAGGGTTTGTAATAACCCACGATCGGATTTATGGTTATCTTCAACCTGGGACGGAAAAAGGCAAAGTACGAAGGAGATAACTCCTTCAACTCTTCTCGGTCCAAACGTCCAGTCTAAACCTTCAAGCAAAGCATCGCCACATCATGTTCTATCAATTCCAGCAAGAACTCATCACAGAAATCAACTAAGCAAGGAGTATTTAATTCCTGGAATCAGATCTGGCGACTTCTTAGTTGCAAAACAGAGACAGAGAGACAGGAAGAAGATATCGAAGAGGGAAAGAAGAAATAAAGAAGAAATCGAAGAGGGAAGGCAGAAATCGAAGAGGGAAAGAGAGATAGGAAGAAGAAATCAAAGGACGCCATGGCGTAGGTCGCCATGCAAGCTTCTCCAGCACCATGGCGACGCCATGACAACTATGCTATATAAATTATAAATAATAAAAAAAAAAAACAATATTTCTATGAAGTACGTATATGGTGTTCAAAATAATAGAGTACAACAGTCTATCACATATACTCACCCATAACCATGTTTCCATGTACACCTACTTCTAGTTTAAACAAACTTATTCCCATCTTGGATTCAAGTCAAAACGATGAAATTTGAGCATCTAGCTGTGTTAACAGAATGTGATGATACAACCACACCCTGTAATTGAGTATCCTCTCCCCCAAAGAAAATGACTACCCCCTGTGAATTCTCATATACATGCAAGTTAACAAGAATACCCTGCTCAAGAACAATGCCAGATTAATTACATTTTCCGATTAATTATAAAAAGTAAAAATTATTAAGAAGTAAGAAACTGAAAGTAAAATACCTTCCCCATAAAATGCCCAATGCACAAGACGTAATCAATTGGTGTCTGCATATTTTTGCTATGGATTATCTCTCCTAAGATGCGATCAATTGCTGCACCCTGCATGATTTATCCAATAGAGAAGTCAGAAGAGAAAATCTTGTATGTTCCAAATCACCAACAACATGCACAATGTAATCAAACATTTTTAACTGAACTCTACAACCTTTGTAACACCAACTGATCTGACTTCAACCGATCGACTTCCTTGGACAACATCAACAGCTGCATTAGAAATAGGGCCTGTCCACAGGTGCTGCAATAAATCCCTTGCTTGAAGCCTTCCAAATTCAACATCTGCAAACATAATAAGGTGAGACCCTTTTGAAAGGATTTTGGAAGGAATGAAACAATAGTAAACAACACCAATTTATAATATGAAAAATGAAGCAAAAGAAATATCAATATTTGATCAAGTACCTGCATACTTATAATTCCATACAAGTGAAGTCTCACGGGATTCCAAATGAGATCGAGGTGTTCTTTCCGTAAAATATTCAAAAACATGCTGAAATTTTGTTAAAAGCTCATAAGTTTAGAGTTTAAATGACACCATAAAAGAGCTGCAACATGAACTTTAATAAACCACCTTCACACTGTCAACCCAATCCATGTTTAGATGCTCTGGCATTGTTGTCATCCATTCTTTCTTTGTAAGACGCAAAAACATTCCATTCTCTGCTGCTAACCACATGTTGTATTCTCCAAAGTTCTGCCAAAAAATCATTTAGTTCAGAGTCTAATATATGAATAAACATGGAAAAAAATAGAGAGAATTAGATGGAAGTACTTCATCTAGGTCTTTCCTCTCACTTCCACTGAGAACAACAATTGTTGTCGTCGGATCACTGCACAGAGTTTGCAAAGTCTCTTTCAAGTCTGGGTGCAATTTAAGGTGCATTTCTTTAATTTGATCACCCCCTCTCCCACCAGGAGTATCCACTGGTTCAGTTAAGGTTGCATTGAATCCCTGCAGTTTAGTAACACATGAACTGTGAGAAATATTAAAACAATGACAAGTTCATGAAGATAAGGATTCTCAACCCTGACACAGTTAACTTAAATCAAGAAAAGACATTTATAACTAATTTATGGAATCACCATGAAGCAAGAAATTGCATACAAAGAACAAGCATCAGAGACATTTTAATTGTGCAAAGGGAAACCCTAATTTTTGGGTTCTGCTCTATGAGAACGTTTTGATTATCATGCAGAAAATCAACAAAATTCTCCACCAAACAGAAAAACGAGCTATTAGTCTCTAGGGAAATACAAAAGACAACATCTCACATAGTTCAAGTTTTTTTGCTTAGGTTACGTTTGTCTCCAAATAAAAACCAAGTAAAGGGGGAACTTTCAAAAAAAAATCTTTTTTACAACATAATTGGGTGCTAAGAAATCAAGTTAAAGACAAGGTAGACTGATGCTTCCCAAGTGAGGAGAAGTCATATAATTAATACGTTCAACCATTTTAGGTAAGTTGCAAAGCACTTTACAACTAGAAGTTCCTTCTAACCAAACTGCAAGGACAAAAGAAAAACCCTTGTTTTTTTCAAGGTTTATTCTAAGCATCATAAAACAGAACGAAAACAGGGTAAACCCCTATTTTATGAGAAAATTTAATACTCAAGCCACAAACTACAACTTTGTGAACCACATGAACCTGTTTTTAACCAGCTGCAAACAAATGGAGTCACTTCTTTTATTTATTTTTTCGCTACTCCCTTTAGAGAACAAAAAATTCATTCTCGTTAATCCATGTGCACTTTCCAAATGTCAACTGGTCAGTAATAGAAACTTTGCTGCCATCCTACACCATTTCGTGCTGGTAGAAGTACAAAGTTTTGAAGCCCAATTGGTGAGGAGGAATAAATTTGTTGTCCGGAGTGAATTAGGGTCCTCCCAACACACCCTTGGTGTTCCCCTGATTTCTGGCACTGAAGGTACTCACTATTAGCACTCCAAACATACACATGGCTACCTAGAGCTGATATGCACAAAGCTGCTCAGAGCTGACTTGTTGGCACTAATTACTACTATCACTTCCAACACTGTCCACCACAAACACTGATCGGCAACCACAACCACACACATAGTCGTGTAACACACCTTTCCTCTCAACCACAGAAAGAGGTATACAATTCCTGTGGCAAGGACTACCCCGTGTGGGCACCCATCTTGCAGACAAGCACTCCAATATACATATAGCAATCACATCCACAACACAAGAGATACGTCGTTTGGCAGTGTGCCTACTCCACGGGGTAATACCCAAACCATACACTAAGATTTTTTCAGCTGCAACGGCCCATGAGATGCAACTCCTGCTTCAACTCTTAAAATACAAGAGCAAGGGCTTCGACCCCGGTGGTGTGTTTTAGCCGCTTCAACGACTCAGGAGCACCCTCTCTTGCTTCAACCTATGCTATACATAGGTAAGGGAAACAACCCTGGTTTTTCAGTCACAGCTGTGGGGATGTTTCAACACCCCACTGTCCAGTTCCCCACTATATCAATGCCCTATAATGAAGCTCAAAGATAAATGCAAATTCCACCAAACTGCAAACAAGTCTTGACTTAGGGAATTTTACAAACACCTAGCCTACAGCCAAGTTACATAAAAAATAGGGAAATGCAAAGTGTGTCGAGATTGCCAATGATGGACGTCTCCAATCAACAATACAATTCCCCATTTCTCCTTATCTTCTTCCTCCTCTCTTTCTCCTCTTATCTCTCTTCTATGGCACAACCCTCACTATGTGAACATCAATGCACACCTACCATGCTTGAAATCTTCAATGAAGCACACCTATTCACTTGAACGATAGGTAGTAGAGGTCCAATGCATCAAACACCTTCTTCCTCTCTTTTTCCCTCTTTTATCTCATTTATGGCAAAATCCTCATCATATATGCATTTAAGAACACATACCTTGCTTGAGTCTTCAATGGAGCCACCAAACACTCAATGAAATTCAATGGAACTCAACAACAGCCAAGAATGGTGGTTGAAGAGTATCAATGCATCACACAGTGCCAAATAAACTCTCTTGGAGTTTTTCTTGCAAACCAAGGGTTAGGGCTCTCCAAAATCTCCTTCTCTTCCTTCTTGTTCTTGGCTTCAAGGCGAACACATCACAACTTGAATTACTCCATTTGGAGTTCAAAGAGAAAGATATGACTGGTCAAAATAGACCATTGGATTTGACCTGGGGGAGGGCTTGGATGCCCTTGAGATGGAATCTTTGGCCTGGTGATGCAGATAACTTACCTAGAGGGTTTATTTTATTGGAAATAAGTCTTGAGTTGGGTTATATACATGTTGGGCCTTTGAGCCCATGGGGTTTTCTATGTAATATGCTACTTTTATGGGCCTAAAATATGGGTAATTAGGTTGCACATGGGATTAGCTATTTCAATTCCTTAGTTTCATTTTTATGTAATTAGTGATCATTGATCACTTAAGTGATCATGTGACTTAGTTAAGTGGTCATGTGGCAACTTAAGTGGTCATGTGACAACCATAGTACAAAAGCTCGTTTCGTCTTGGTCGAGATTTCGAGAATTTCGAGTATCTCGATCTAACCGAAACGAAACGCTACTTCGAATTGAAAAAATACATTACCTAAACCGAAATATCGGTCATTTTGCGAAAGTTTGACACATTGTAACATCTCGCCAAAATTTCGGCAAGATGTTACAAAGTCACTTAATAAAAAGACTAAGTCTTGTGAGACTCAGTTGAAATTTTGACTGAGAGCTCACAAGGCTTATGTTTTTCATTTTCTTCCTCCTTTACTTCTTCTTGGTGATTTTGATTTCTTCTTCGAATCTTAGCCACAACTATGCCGGAAACACTTGCAGAACACAATATTTAACCTTCTTAGCACATCTGTGAAGCTTTTCCACTATTTCAGGTAAAACTATTTTCTCCAAAAATGTTTTATTGAAAAAAAAACATGATCAATGATTCAATATATGTTTGTTTGTGATGAAATTATTCACATCGGAGGCAAATCTACAACCTCACGGTGTCGAAATTTTTTTTCTATATATATATTATTTTTTATTTTTCTGCTTCAAAATTTTGATTTTCCTACAACAAAAATCTAAAAAATAAGGGAAAATTACGTCCCCCTCCCCTATACTTTGCCCTAATTACACGTTCCTCCCCTTGGTTTTCCCACCTTACATTTTGACCCCTTATGGCTGACGGTGTTAGGGTTCTGTTACTTAATGGTTTGAAAAGACAATATTACCCTTTACTAACAAATTAAAACTGCATTTCCAATTCTACCCTTTTCATTATCTTCAACCTAAAACACCTCTTTCTTTCCTCCTCCACCGCCAGCAGCAGCAGCATCACCACCACCATTACTGCTGCCACCTCCTCTTCTTCCCCCACCGCCAGCACCACCACCACCGTCACCGTGGATGGTGATATATGAGGGTCTAACCACCTACCAATGAAACTCAAATTTGATATTAACCAATTAATGGCCAAACAGAAAGCTCATATTTAAGGATCCCAAAAGACGGTTTCATGAGAGCTTGCACCAGAAACCGGAAACATCTTCTATAGATCAAGCTCATTCCATGGTTTCAGATTGATTTCTGAAATTATTAATTATCTGTCGAGCAGTTTTTTCTTCGTACTTTGTGTGATTATTGCCCTCCAAGGACACCTACTTTGATCCAGTTTTGGAGCCCATCTGGGCTGTGGTCTTTTGGCAATAAGAAATCTCCATCTCAGTCTGGTGGTACCCTGTTTTTTTGGCCTATTTCTCTTAAGAACAAAAATACATTTCAGAAATTCACAGGTGCATAGTTGAACCAATTGTATCAAGAGTCTTGATTCAAGACCAGATGGGAAGAAATTCTAAGTTACCGAACTGCTACAGAAAACCATCTATAAAAACCCCTCACCTGAAACCCCTTCCTGAAACACTCATTACTAGCTTAAACCCCTACCTGAAACACCTACTTGAAACACCTCCTTGAAACCCCCATTATTGCACTGTCGATTTCTGAAACCCCATTATTAGCTTCAAACCCCACCTAAAACATCTCCTTGAAACCCCCATTACTGTGCTGCTGATTCCTGAAACCCCAAAGGGTATCGGCAGCGCACTTCACCGAAACAGATCCTCTCCCTGAATCCATACTTGCCAAACCACCTCCCTGAAACTCCGTGCTCGCATCCCACCTGACCTTGCGGGTCCATGGTGACCTGCAAATTCGGGAACTAAAAATAAAAAATAAAGCTGTTTCAGATGCGTTACGGGTGTTTGACTGAACAGAGCTTGAAGAAGACGAGAACTCCTCTCTTATCAATGATGATATTTGTTTAAAAAACAAAAGAAACCCCTTGTTTTAGTCTTTCATATGCGCAACAGGGGTCTTGGATGGGTTCTTTCATGGGTTATTTTTTGGCCAGCTCTGGCATTAAATGAACAACAACAAAGGTGGGGGTGAGGCCGTGAAGGAGGGGCAAGGATAAGAGGCAGGGGTGGGGAGTTGCAGAGGGCAAAGAGTGAGTAGCTTCTGATCGTCGGCGATTTTAGGTTAGGAGGTTGCAAGAAAAGGGGTTGTAGGAGGAGGAAGGAGGGTAAAAGGGTTACCTACGGTTAGGGTTTAGTGAAGCGGAGAGGAAGAGATGGAGGAACTCCATTTTTGTTCTCGCCGGAGTTTGCAGGAGAAGGGGTTGGGGGAGGAGGAGGAAGAAGAAGGAAGAAGAAAAAGAAGAAGGGTAAAAGGGTCTATTAATATGAACCCAGGTTAGTTTGGGGATTAAATTAAAAGGGTAAATGGGTCATCTCACAAGAATCCAGGGTTAGTTTGGGGATTATGAAAAATTTTACTATGCCACATCAGCACTTAACAGACGGACGCTAACGACAGGGGTGTAATAGTAATTTTTTTAAAAGTAGAGGGGAGGGGTATGTAAGGTGGGAAAACCAAGGGGAGGAACATGTAATTAGGTCAAAGTACAGGGGAGGGGGATGTAATTTTCCCAAAAATAAGGGTTATGTACATTATATGGGGATCAATTAAATATATGTTAGACACCATTGGCTGATCAACGGCCTCACAGTGTCGAAAATATTTTTCTGCCAATAATTAATTATTTTAATTTTCAGAAATTATTTATGAAAATTATTTAAAAATTCATTAAAAATAAGAAAAAATATGAGGTTTTTGTTTGAAAATTACTGAAAAATATTAAAGTAAATTCTACTTGTTTTTGAAGTGTTGCCCATTGCATATCATTTCGGTTTTGTTGTGCTAGGCCAACATTTATTTGAAAAACATTTTAAAATTTTGTTTTTAAATGTGTGAAAAATATAAGGGTCAGGGGAAAAATACTAAATAGCTATATACTTGTTTTAGTGCTCTCATTGCATTTTTTTGAAGTGCTTCCCATAGCATATCATTTCGATTTTGTTGTGCAAGGCCAATTTTTATTTGAAAAATATTTTAAAAAGTTGTTTTTAAACATGAGAAAAATATAGGGGTAGGGGAAAAATACTAAATAGCTATATACTTGTTTTAGTGCTCTCAAACAAAAAGAATTGATGTGTTTCAGTGATTAATGAATTGTTTTATTCATACAACAGTAAACAAGTCACATTATGGTGGACTGTGATAGACGACAGAGGCAGTGGGAGCAAAGACCACCCAGGCGCACTAGGGGTGACATTGTATGGTTGCACAAAGTGCCAATTGATGGGGATAAAAGAAAAACACAATGCAATTACTGCCACCAAAAGTTTTTGGGAGGTGGGGCCACTAGACTCAAACAACATCTGGCTGGGAATTCTCCTTAACTGGTCTCATGTCATATGGTCCCTGCTGAGGTATCAGGTATCTAGGACCATCATTGAGTACATAAAGGGAGGGAGTAAGAGGAAGGCTCAGAGGGAGAAGGCAAGGGTTGAACTTGACGATGCAGTGAAGAGTACAATGGGAGGCTACGATGATGTTGATTATGATGATGATGATGATGATGATGATAGTGATGATCCTGTCTATGTTCCTGATGATATAGAAACTGAGCAAGAGGCTAGGGGTTTGAGACAAGCACAGTTGAGGAGCAAAGCCACTTAACATGAAGATCAGGAGAGACCGAGAGTAGGTAGTAGTGGAGGAGCTGGTATCTCTAAAGCAGGTACTAGTGATAGTGGAGGAGCTGGTACCTCTAGAGCAGGTAGTAGGTAGCCTGAGTTGCCTAATCATTTTAGGAGATCACAGAGTACGAGGGCAGCTCCGCCTCCACCACCTCCAATAGTACCAGCACGAGTTGACCCCATACTCCAACAAGCACCTAGTGTTTACTGAAAGAAAGGCAGCAAGCAGCCAATCAAGGGAGCATTGAAAAATATGAAGGGTTTTGTGAAAGAGTCCATAGCTAAGTGGATGTTATACAATACCATCCCAGCAAACACTGCACAAGGCCCCTTTTATCAGACTATGATAGATTCCATTGCTGAGGCTGGCCCAAGGTATAAGGGCCCCACCTCATATGAGATAATGAATGTTTATTTGCCCCAACAGAAGAGAGAGATTAAAGACTATATCGATGAAATGAGGGGGATGTGGGAGAGCTATGGGGTGACTCATGTGTTATGGTTAGACTGGTCTTACAAGAAAGTCCATCATCAACTTTATGGAGTATTGTGATGGAAGGACAGTCTTTCTCAAGTTTGTGGATGCATCCAAGGAGAAAAAGGATGCAAAATATATCTACAATCTGGTAAAGGAAGTGGTAGCAGATGTAGGAGTGGAGAAGGTTGTCCAAATTGTAACGGACAACGGAAGCAACTACAAGAAGGCCAGTGAGAAGTTGATGAATAACAGTAAGTATCGGTTGTTTTGGACACCTTGTGCTACCCATTGTATAGACCTCATACTGAAGGATATGGGAAAAATCAAATTGGTACAACATGTCGTAGAAAAGGCAAGACAAATGACCAATCTTGTATACAACCATGGGTTTGCATTAAACCTCTTGAGGCAGAAGTCGGGGGGTGACTTGGTGAGGCTGGGCATAACTAGATTCGCCACCAACTACATTACACTCAAGAGTATTGAAACCAAAAAGTTCGGACTTAGATCTATGTTTGCTTCTAAAGAGTGGTTTGATTGGAATGGGTTCAATACTCAAGGTGGTAGGGAAGCACATGCTACCATTTCATCAGATAACTTTTGGTCAAAGCTGCATAAAGTGGTACAAATTTTGGACCTAATGGTCAAGGTTTTGCATATAGTTGATTCTGCTCTCAAGGGACCAACCATGCCACATCTGTATGTTGCCATAGACCTGCTGAATGAAGGTGTGTACAATGCGAATCCACGAGGTAGCAAACACTTTCTCAAAATTATCAAGGATAGCTGGGAAAATCAACTTATGCATCCACTGCATAAGGCTGGTGTATATTTATCTTTATGCAACTACATCTTTTAAAGTTAATTTGAAAGATATATTACTAACTAGTAAGGCATTGACAATATGTAATGTCAATTTTCAGCATACTATTTGAACCCCAAGTACCAATACTGTCATAGGCTTGGGTTGAATACTAGTCTTATTAAAGCAGTAAAGAAAGTAGTTGCCAAGTTGGAGCCGGACAGTAAATTATAAGCTATATGCAACACTGAGGTGAGTCTTATAAGTTATAATTCATTTGGAATTACCCCAATAAATAGTAATGAGTCATTAGTAATTTTAAATATTTTCCAAATGAGTATAGATGAAGAGTTTTAGGGATGCATTGGGGAGTTTTGGAACCGATGCTGCAGAGCAAGGCCGGACACGCAATGATACTGGTACTCGTTAGTCATTACTTAATTCAATATCTTATTCTTTAAATTATGTATGTATCAAAACTTTAGAAATGAAACAACATGTCTCTTTTGTTGTAATGCAGCTGAATGTTGGGTGATGTATGAGGGTTCGGCAGAGAATTTAAAGAAAATAGCAATCAAGGTCCTCTCCTAGACATGTTCGACATTCGGCTATGAACAGAATTGGATTATATTTTCTCTCATCCACTCCAAGAGAAGAAACAGATTGGGTTCCGAACGTCTATCTGACTTGGTGTATGGGCATTACAATTTGAGGCTGAAGATGCAACACATACTCATGGGACAGGAGGGTATTAGGGAAAATATCGATCTCGCCGACATTTTCCAGGTGGATTCAGATGATGAAGATCCTATTGTGGATTGGGTGAGGGATAGAGGTAAGCCGGTGTTGGATCAACCTGGAGGTAGGCCTGACCCCATAATAGCCGAACATATAGGTGTGATGTGGATGAGTTCATGGCTGAAGAGGGTAATGTACACGCACGGGAAGCATCACCCATACCGTTCCAACCTACAAGTGGCAATGCTAATAAGGAGGAAGATGATTGGTCCATGTCCTCAGGGGGTGGGACTCAGACTCAGACTCGTAGATCTTCACCGCCAATTACTCATACTGATGATGATGGTGGTGATGTTGATGATGTGGTGGTGGTGGTGTTGGTGTTGTTAAGGCATATGAGGGAATTCAAGAGCAGTATGTGGTAGAAGAGCAGCATGAGCCAATTCGATTCACCGGAGAACACAGTTTGATCATACCACACAGGATACAAACCATGGTGCCCCCACACCAGGGTCACGTGACTTACGTCAATCTTACAAAAGGGGGCATCGTGGGCTTTTCCGTCCTCCTGGTGCTAGTAGGCAGGCTGATCTTATGGACATTGATACCTTATCTAGCTCTGTTGGTGGATTAAGTATTGGCGACAGGGACAGTAGATCAAGTGGGCATTTCTGTGCCCCATCTTTTCACATAGAGAGCAGTCCATCTCCAGCACAATCATAGTACAGTTCATTTCAATCACATCCATATGGCCATGGGCAGTTGACTTGGGGGGGGGGGAGCATACATCTTCTCCATCCATTCCCAGTTTTGAGTACGACTCCCACTCACAGGGACGTAGTAGATCGTCTTTTGTGGATGACATCTTCTCCTACCCAACCCACCAGTCGTACCCGTATATGCTCCTAGAGCCATCATATCACAGTGGATCAGTGTGTAGTCGTGGTTCTTCATACTTTGGTGACCCATATCCTAGGATAGGTTACCTTCAGCATGTTAATGATGCAATTTACATGGCAACTGTGGATGACTACACTCGTTTCGTCTCCTAGACTATGACGTGGCATTCATATGTCCTACAGTCGGAGAACAATACACGTCGGCACATCGGACTATAAGTAGGGTCGATCCTGGATGGCGGAGTAATTATTATTAGTAGACATTTGAGTCACTTAATGACTACTTGACTTGTATTGGGAATTTGGGATATTGATGTCATCCTGTTATTGACTTATTGTACTTAATATTATGAATTATGACTTTATAAGTCATTGACTTCAAGTTTCCAAGTGAATTTACTTTTCTAAATTGCTTATTAGTTATTAATTTATTATGTCCTCTAGTACTTAAAGTCTTAAACAATGTGTATGTGTAATTAACTAAGTTAGACATTAGGATTCGACCGTAATACTGCCAATCAATGGTGCAAATCCAAAACACCAGTTTGGGTAACTACTTTTGCAATTTGAACATTCACATGTGTTTATATAGCCTAAAATAGAGTTTTCAGGAAGTTTCAAGCCTTAACTTGGTTTAAAACCCACCGAAATGGCCTACCGAAATCATGCAGAAAAATACAATATTTCGGTCGAAATATCCGAAATTTTGGATATTTTGGTCAAACCGAAACACCGAAACGAAACAAGATTTTAAACATTGGTGACAACTTAAGTGGTCATGTGACTATTTAATTGTTATGTAAGTTGGGTTGTATTAGGACTCTATAAGTCCAGCCATGTTTTGAGTCTTTCTTTTGTAATTTCACTTTCTTAGTCAGTTTAAGTTACTTAATAGGTTAAGGATTGGGTTAGGCCTTTCCTTTTTAGTGTAGGAGCCTATTTTTGAGTCTTTTATATAAGGTTGTAAGGGGGGCAAGTATTCAACACGAGTTTTGATATTAATGAAAAGCTTTTGCTGCTCTTCATCTCCATTAAAGATTTTTGTCTTGTGTTTGATCAAGGCTAGTGGGATCGGTGTTTGATCCGATTGACATCTTGCGGTGGAAAGCCCGGGTGGTTCTTTTGAAGCTTTCTTTCAAGTTCTTTGAAGATCTACTTCAAGTTCTAGTTAAAGATTCAATTTTTATTCAATTCTCAATCAAACAAGCTACTGCCAAGGGAATTCTGCAACAATAGTAAATTTGATTCATTCCAACCCTAACCCTTCTTCTAATCCTCTGAACCACTAAACTCTAACATCCCCTCCATTACTAAACAAAATTCCCATAACCTAAACTCTGCCTAGACCAAACCAGCCAGCAAAATCCGTCCTTTTTTAGATCAAACTCTCCACTCCTGCCCCTATAGCACTCGTTCCAAACCCTAAATTCCCCTATTTTACAATTTTCAAAAACCCGAAACCCTAACCCTAAATTGCTGTTAATTCAAATCAGCATACTTCCATCCATTGAAACATCTCCGGACCTCCACTATTAGACTCCCCTACCTTGACTTGACAAAACCCATATATCAACCGCTAACCCTAACGCTAACCAAACCCTAACCCTAATTTCATCAAAAATCCTATTTTTAACCTAGCCGATTCACCTGTTCATAACAGATCCTGATTTATTGGCTTCTAGTTAGGCTCCTTCCAATCTAGAACTACAGTACCTGGTAGGGGCGGCTTTGTGACACAACATAGTGACACGGCTTGGTAGGAGCACCGGGAGCCGTCGGATGAGTGCCCAAAGGCTCAGGAGAGATATCGGCCATTGGAGTTGTGTAGATAGGCTGACACAAAGTTTAAATTACAGGGGAGCTATGGGCCTGTGGAATGGAATCTAGAGGGTGTAACACGATATGCGTGTGAACCAATGAAGCAAGGGTTGTAATGCGGGGTGTGGTACTCAAAAAGCTGCCAACCCACATTTTGGGTGTGCCGTGAGGTTGTGCAATACTCAATTGAGCCCGGATTGCATGCATGCACGCATAGGGTCGCACAACTGCTCTCGGCCAATTGCGTGCATCACAGAAGAATAAAGTACACTCCGCCTAGCACGCCTTTACCATGGCCCTTAAATTTGGATTGAGGGACTCCGATATCAATCCAAGGGTCCCCAACATTTTGGAACCCTTAAACGCATTCCTCATTACTGCTCCTCAAGAGTAAGGTTTTTGGCTCTTCTTTTCGACATTTCATCGAACTAGTGGTGAGCATGCCCACACTTGGCCAATAATTCACAAAAATGATCCATGGTCACGACCCCCTACTGTGTGCAAGGTGCACGCGAGAGTGTGAGGTGTGTGTGCGGGCTTGGCTGCCATAGCTGCACCTGCTTGCTTGTGCTGGCTAGGCTGGCTGCCTGGCTGGCCCTGCCACCTCATCAGTGACCATGCCACATCATGTTGGTCCCACCCACTGACCCAACTCTATGACACACCGTTTTCAGGCATTTTGTCGAACAGCTGGGCTTCCCTGACTGATTGAACTGAAACTGCCATATCTTCCTCATTTGGAATCAGATCGATGCAATTTTAATTGGGTTGCGAAGCTGACTCGATGCTCTACACTTCTCCAGTACACCTCAAATGCCAAATCAGTCATTTGGCAGGTCCAATTTGGCTGTAACGTGGATAAAAATGTCCATCGACACGGTTTCGGGATACCAGTACGATATATTGCACATATACCACATAATGATACCGTACATCATACCGAATACCGACTCGGTACAGGTATCTCATAGCGATACCATACCGAATTTTTTCGGTACGGTTCAGTATAGATAATTCGGTACGGAAACGGATTTGGTATTTGGTACTTGGTACACATCGACACCCTTAAACGTGGACACATCAACATGAACATATGAATGCACCATGCAATGTGCATGTACAATGTTCCCTATGCTGCCACTTGCTACCAACCAATGTAAAATTCTGTAATAGCCTGACATACGTTGCCACATGAGTCTGGAAACCTCTCTAACACTGCCAAACTGCCACATGTTCTTGCCACTGGACTGCCAAGCAATTGTTGGCCTCTGCCAGCTAGAACATGTGATCCCTGTCATACCATTACAGATGCTTTGCCACACTAGTATACTGCCCGTACACCTCTGTATCGCAGCTGCCATCTGTACTTCTGTTTTACTGACTGCACCTGTGATCCCTATCACACTACTACAGTCTACAGATGCTCTGCCGCACCATTACACTGCCTGCACACCTCTGTACTCGCAGCTGCCATCTGTATTGCTGCTCTGCTGACTGCATTATGATGCATTGTGTTGACAACAATGACAACACCACATGCACTTTGTGCAAAACAAAATTAATCATGGAGTTTGCAGCATAGAGATTGACTAGATACAATATAAAACCTATTGAGACACCTGATATACTATGTGGCACAACAAATTCATGCAAGAGTCGGAAGTCGAAGATTGTAAGAGAAGAAGACAAAAAGAGAGATGAGAGTAGAAGGTTGAAGGAGAAGAAGAAAAAAAAGAAGAGAAATTATGGTAGAATGTTCTCTACCACACCTATTTTAGTTCATTTACATAATATATGGAATCACATACAACTCCCAAGGGAGGTAAAAAGTAAAAAAGGACAAATACAATGTAAGACAAGAAGTAAATAAACAAGTTCCAAAAGTACCCTTAATATATAAACTCTAACACTCCCCCTCAAGCTGGAGAATAAATGTCATACATTCCCAACCTGCTCAACAGGGTACTGAACTGATGATGAATGAGTCCCTTTGTGAAAATATCTGCCAATAAATCACCAGTCCTTACAAAAGGAGTGCATAGTAGCTAGAGTCAATCTTCTCTTTGATGAAGTGTCTAACCACCTCTATGTGCTTCGTCCGGTCATGTTGCAAAGGATTGTGAGCTATGCTAATAGCAACCCTGTTATCACAATAGAGATGCATGGGTACTTCAGTATCAAACCCCAACTCTTAGACTAGCCTTCTCAACCATAGAAGTTCACATACTCCATGAGCCATAGTTTACTCCTCCATGTAACCAAGTTACCACCTAAAAATGTACAATTTCCAGATGTAGATCGCCTGTCAGAAACTAAGCCAACCCAATCAACATCAATGTAGCCTTCTATGGTGCCATTACCTCACCTAGCAAATAAGGTGTGGTCAGCTTGACTCTGGGAATACCCATTCATCAGAATGGCTTGCCTACACCGCTCAAACCACGCCTTTGGGGACTGTTTGAGACAATGCAGTGCCTTCTTAAGGAGACACATTTTCCCTATAGATGAAGGGAGCTTGAAGTCGGGTAGTGTTTGCATATACACTTCCTCTTCCAAGTCACCATGGAGGAAGGCATACTTCATGTAATTGATATAATGGTCAATCTCTGATCCAATGATAAGAGAACCCTTACAGAATTATGCACAGCCACATGAGAAAACGTCTCCTGATAGTCAATCCCATACACTTGACTATATGTCAGAAGAGAGGCGTGTGCATTCAGAGTCGCCTCAACCTTTTGAGAATCTGGCTGGCCAAGTTGATGAGGAGGAACACAAGTCAAATAGGTCGCCATTTGATGGTGATGGGGGTAGTGGTGGTGGTGGAGATGGTGATGGAGGTGGTGATGTTGATGGTGATGGTGATGGTGGTGGTGGTGGCATGGCGAGTGGTAGTTATTATGATGATCGTCATAAGGGGATGCGCGAGCAGTACTAGTACAAGCTGGAGAGGGAGGCGGAGCCTACGCGTTACACAGTTGAGAGTCAATTTACTCATGCCAAACAAGATCAAGACCATGGTGCCCCTACTACGTACAAGAGACGCCTGCGTCGTAGCTAGTCAGAAGCTTAGGATGAGGAAGAGGAGTTACGGTCGACGAACATGACTATAAAGACTATGCTTGAAAGTTTTGAAAGCATGAGTATAGATACTACTAATGAGCGGCAGTCGTGGCATGCATCTCAACCTCAGTATGACTATGATTATGGCCATGAGAGCATCGGTTCCAAATATAGTGGCTATGATCAGTTTAGGCAGCCGTAGTCAGTACTATTTGCACATGAGTTCGACAGTCGGAGCACTAGGTCAAGTTTTGTGGACGATATATTCACAGTCCCAACCTAGCCATATATGCCGATGGTAGTTCAACACCCTGGTGGCAGTAGCAGTACCTCTAGACTAGGGAACCTTTGGTTAGTTGATGACAACACTTGTATGAATTGTATGGAAGAGTATGTGCGATTCTTCAACAGCACTATGACATGGGAACCCTATGTGTCACATTTAGAAGCTAACTTGATTCAGCAATATGGCTTGGAATGATAGAGGTATATGTTAAGATTGTTGTATTTTACACTTTTACATTTTCTAATGCTTATTTAAGTTGTTTTACATTAATTGTATGCTTTGACTGCTTTCTATTACTAAATAATGTGTAGAATAGGGCCGATTAGTACGTCGCAGCCCACCAAACTAGGGTCCAAAGGGAAACTCCTATTTGGACTGTGATTTTGGACAATCTGATAGTGTCATTGTGTTTAAATGACCCAATAATAGGCTGTATACCAAGTTCCATGACCAAACTAGGTCAAACACCTACTGAAACCATCAACCAAGTTCGAAAAAAAAAGTTGCACCAACTCGCCGAGATCTCGGTCCAACTCGGTTTTTTGGCTGGGCGAAACCAGTACCGAAACCAACTTCTCGGGCTATGGAAGAAACATACTCACAAAATAGGGATAACACCCAAAGTCAAATGGGGAACATATATTCTCAATCCAAAAAGTCCTTCCCAATTTTCAGAAACAAAGTCCAGCAAGCTAAAAAGGCATACAACTCATAAGGAATTCAACTCAACCACATTCTTCAAGGTATAGCTTCATAAGACGACAACTTGAGGGGCTCAACCAACATACCTCACCAACAGAAAGCAGCTGGAAACATCACATACCCACATCACGGGCAAAACAGGGTAAAAAACAGGACTGGCGGTACCATATATTCCAAAGAAAAATGAGTTGTTAAGCAAACTCTTAATATCACGGAACAAGTCCATGGGTGGGATTGAAAGATACCCAAGGGCGATCCAAAAGAGTCCAACTTCAGCTCCGATACTAGCTGGATAAGAGAGAGAGAGAGAAAATCCACCAAAAAGCTGGCGGTAACTTTGCACTTGTCTGGTTTTGCTTGATTTGAGCTCCAAGTGCCTATCTCCATGGTCTTCATTCATCCTCTCAAGATTTCTTCAAATTTTTCCCATAAAAATCCCTTCTTTGGAACCCCTTTGTAACCTAGTTTCCAAAGAGAGGAAGAAAAGGGGAGAGCTTGTAACATGACTCTCAAAACAAAAAACTGTAAGCTCTGATACCAAGTTGGAAGTCAAAGATTGTAAGAGAGCATGAAGACAAGAAGAGAGATGAGAGTAGAAGGTTGAAGGAGAAGAAGAAGAGAAATGATGGTAGAATGTTGTGTGTTAAATAATGTTCTCTACCACACCTATATTACTTCACTAACATAATATATGGAATTATATACAACTCCCTAGGGAGATAAAAAAATAAAAAAGGACAAAACAATGTAAGACAATAAGTAAATAAACTAGTTCCCAAAGTACCCTTAACATATGAACTCAAACAGCAAGTGTATCAGAACACACACATGCACAGATTCAAAGAAGGATAGCAGGGCCAGCAACTGAGTTCTGTGTAACAGATTTTTTACCCTCTCAACCACAGTTACCACTTCTTAGAACCCCGTACTCACCCAGACATGATTTTGAGGGAACTCAATTTTAAAGGGCTATCAACAAAGGGGTGTAGCTACCAAATTATATCACCCTAATCAAGGTTAAGAATAAGCATATATTGATTATCATTTAAGTTGCAACACTTTCATTGGCAGCAGCAAGATCACAAGCAAGAGTAGGAAAAAGTCATAATAGCTTTGTCATCTAGTGCCCATGTTGAGTATCTTGCTGGTACAAGAGCATGAACATGTGAAACAGTATGCAAGAAAGAACATCAAAGATGATAGTTCAGAGTTCAACACTTGAAGGAGCATAAAAATAAGCATACCAGTATAAGTAAACGGTTCTGGGCCTGCAAGTAACGCTTTATTGCATCTTCAACTGGAAGTAAATTTGGAAATTTTCTTCTCCTTAATTGAGCTTCAATAATGGTATCATTCAGTTCACTACATGTAAAAACAACAATTGCATGAAAAACATATAGTGAAAGAGTAAGCAGCAAAAAAGCTTTATATTGGAAGCAGGAACACATCAAACTCTATCATCTGCATAACAATATGCCCAACAGATGGATATCCAGCTCCAACAGATATCTCTGTCACGTAAATGATAATGACAGTAACATCTTAGTTAATCACCAAAATTTCAGAAGATCATGCCTGCTCAAGAAGCCTTTTCCCTCATCAAAGGCCAAATGATTGACCTTTCTGGGGCACCCAATACTTTAAGACATATAATTCTCTTAGTAAAAGTTATTTCAAGGAAATATTTTAACGATACTAACTTCGCAGAAAATACATTGGATTGAGAAATAAATAATGCAAATTGCAAAGTATGATCTAAGTTCAACAACAGTTCCAAATTCATTAGATTGAGAAAAGGACATACATGAGAGATCTTGCATCAGAAACAGAAATTGTATAAGGGGATTGGAAAGAAAGAAGCCTCTTGTTGGTTCCGACTTACCATAACTGTACTTCAACATCATTTTTCAGAGCACTAAAAGAAGTCTTGCTAATTTTCCTTTTTTTTTTAAACGCTTTCGGAAATTAATCTTTTTTTTAAGATTTGAAATGAATTTTTTAAGCAGTTTAAATTCATGTGTATGTACTTGTAATGGGAGAAAAGGTTTTCAATGAATATGAGGAAATACATGGTGTAAGACTTTTCGAAAGAAATTTGTTTTAAAAAATAGTAAAAGCCTAATTATTAGTATTTGGATAGGTATGCCCCAAGGAGAGTTGGACTCATGACCTCTTAATTGTGAAGTGTAGGTCCTTGACAACTGAGCTACCTCGTTGGGGTACAAGCCTAATTCTTGATCACAGTCAAACAATACACTGAATGGCATAAAAAGGCATGACAAAATTATTCACTCTATTCAAGAAATTCAAGTCAATAATTACCCATACGGCCATACCTCACAAAGGTCTCAGCCCAATCTTGAGCAGTGTGGGTCGTCACATGCTTAAAGTTATGAAGGTGCCGTTTCTCTCTATCCTCAGCATTCATATCTAAAGCTTGACCAATTGCACTAGCAACTTCTGTGATGTTCCATGGGTTTACTAGGATAGCTCCAGCACCAAGCGACTGTGCAGCTCCAGCAAACTAGAGAACATGATGAAAGTATTAAATCAAACAATAAAGCCTCATAGTTCGTAATCATAGTGAGTAGTGACATCCAAAGGTCATAACTCTGCATAGCATCCATTTGCAGATTGAAACCAGGAACAATGCATTTAAAATAAAACTTGTGGAAAGACAAGCATAATTGCATGATACATGTGATATTTAGCAAGCCAAGATTTTCTACATTAAAGGTTTTTCGTTTTTTTTTTCTGGGGGGGATAATTTTTTACTATAAATATTCTTTACAAAATGTTATTAAGGAATTTTTTTCCTGTACAATCAAAAACATAATTGCATCCTTGAGAAAATGCACCATTATATTATGAGAACATCTAGCGATAAGACACCAAACCTGACAATGTAAAGTGCTCTATTAATAGTATACTTGCTTATTTATTATATATTTATTTTCGGGTTAAAAATACAAGGATGAGTGGATGGGAGTGACGATATGAAAAGAGGGAAGTAGGAAAGATAAGCCTCTTTGGTTTTATTCTTTTCTTTTAAACAATTTAGTTCTAAGTTAAGAATGAATAAAATTAAAAAAGGAGTTCCGTAGTCAAGGAAGGGATTGCAAGAAGAAAGAGGTTATTTAGTTTCTTAATTTTATTTTTCCTCTAAATAGGAGAGAGATCAGGTAAATCTTTAGTTTTTTTTTTTTCCCTTTTCTTTTTCCTCCCCTTTTAGATAAAAGTTCCCTAGTTGAGTGAAAGAGTGGTGAGATTGGGTGGGCCCACATTGACTACTTTTTTTTATTGGGGGAGGATGGGGAATAAATTCAACCCCAACTATATCGGTGGACCTAATTATCCCCAGGTATGCCCTTAATACCGGCATACCGCTAACCATGCAGTTAGGCAGACAGTTTTTATAAACCAATTAAGAAATTTATTGTAGAATGGGAATTAAGTAGCATGCAAGTGTGCTCATTTGCAGGTACAACTTACTACACCACCTGATGAAATTTGGTTCGAATCTCTTTGGCTCTCATCAATTCATAATAGATGCACGACTCTAAGAATGATTGAAGAAATAAAAAAGGATTGCTCTCGATAGAAATGAAAAATTTAGAAACGAAGATGGCACAACAAGAAGCCACATGGGCATGTAATGCAACAGTGAGTCAGAAAAATTGCAACAAATCAAAACTGAAAGTTAAAAAGGAACTGGAGATAATGTAGACCAGTCACAAGTGATAACCAGTCCACAAGATTATTGCAAACTTCAGGTCCAGCAACAGTAACTACTTCAATCGATTCTCAGATTTGCAGGAAATTTCAGAACACTAAAATAAAAAAAACAAGAAGGAAAGAAGGAAAGAAGAAGATAGGGTAGTCTCTCTCAGACTCGAGTCTCTCACCCATGGCCTATCACCATATTTTGGTCTCTCACCAATGGCATCTTACCATACTTTCTCACAGAGCAAAGCACAAAGTTATGTTTTCTTTTTCTCAATCTCATTAATCAAATTCATGTACAGGCTGTAGCCCCTTACAAACTTATGAAAGAAATTGACTCAAAACATGACTCTAACTAAACTAATGAAGTAAATCCCGTTTTCTACTTACTACCCAGATTTTAGGCACATTAAAGTGGTCCATTACAAAGAAATTCCATGGGATCAAAGGCCCAACATCTACATAACCCAACCCAAGGCTTATTTCCAATAAAATAAGCCCTTTAGATGACTTATCTGCATCAGGAGAAGAACAAGGAAACTATGAGAACGTGGTCACCTACTGCTGTTGTTGCTATTACGTTATCAATAAATCATGCGACCTTTTAATTAAATCTAGGAAAGAGAGAGAGTTAATTTGCAGCAGAGAGAGTGTCACAGACTCACAGTGAGGAAGGGACCTGCATGCAAGCATGGTGCGTGAAAGGTCATTATGGGGAGCAAATGAGGCCATCACAATTCCAGAAATTGCAACAAACAATTGGGTGTTGAAAACTGAAGAGGTAAGTTAACAATAGAACTAACAATACCACTACAGTTACAATAAAATAAGAACCGAAATAATAAAACCTCCTCCCTCTTTTCTCCTCCTCTGTCCCTATCTGTTGTTCCAGTAGTTTAACCCGAAGCAGAGCAATGTATCTCCTTTGTCGCTTCCTTCCTCTGTTTCTTTACTTAAGTACCCTTTTACAGGAAGAATAAGATCGTTTTCCCACTAACATTTCCATGGTGGAGGACAGGGAAGCTCTGCCGGATCATCTTTGTTTCCAGAGAAACGACAAAAGTAATGATGAGTTTGTGTCTTTCTTTTTTCAAAAAATTTCAAATTTTTTTATTTTCTTTTCTTGCATTCCAAACATAGCCTTAAGAATTCAAAAATAGGTAGCCAAAAAACTCAAATGATTTTCTTGTTCCAGTGTTTATTTCTGTATGTTTTTACCTTTTAATTGGTTATTTCTCCTCCTCTCGTTTAAACTCTAGTTTAACTTATTAAGACTCTGTGTATCTGTTTGTGTAGGGCAACTGAGTGGTATCTAGATTTACTGTACTTTATTACTTTGCCTTCCTTGATTCGCTGTATTTCCTAGTTTCAATCTGCATATCAGACCGTGGTGGGTTTCCTATTTTGATTAAATACTCTTCTTGTTGCACTGAATATATGTTGGCTTCGGCAAGTTGGATCCTCTAATATCCAACAACTCAAGGGACTTCTCTATCCTTTCCCTTATGTTACCAGTTCTCTGCTCTTGATTTTGTTTGCTATATTTTGCATATCTTTTGGTCTTGCTCCTCCGTTCTGCTGGTCAGATTTGAAACACCTGCAGTAACCGGTGCTGAAGTTGTTTTGTGCTTTGAAACACTTTTTTAGTTTACAGATATCATTTATTGTCTTACTGATTTATTTAGTTACCTATTATTACTGATTTACTTTGCGCTTATTGTTACTTTATTATTTTATTTTATTGCTGCAAGATAGTAGGCCTAAGTCTAGTTTCACCTTCTCGCCATCACTTGTGCAAGCTTGGAGTACATGTTCTTTTATTTATATTCTTCTATTCCTTAACCTACTTATCATTTAGATCGCCTTCCTGTCTCCTAGCATGTATCTATCGTGTTGTGTTTCGATTTAGGTGTTGAGGTTGACTGTTAAAAGTTTTAGGCGTTCGCAATCACTTTATCATATTTTATTTTATTCTTCCTATATGTTGGCGTCCTATATGTTGGCGCGCCAGGTCTAATCTGAGCAACTTGTCTACTTTATTCATCATTTTTTTGGTTAGTTTTAAACACTGCTGACTGCTCTACCATCTGTGTGCCTTGCTTTGCATGAGTACGTACCTCTGTCTACCTATTGAGAGTGTATTTTAGTGCATTAGGTGTGTCCTCTCCGTCCTACACTTTTGTATATACTTTTTCATTATTCATATATATTTTCTTATAGTGGTGCATCAATCGGCAGCCGGCACTTTAATATATTCTGTTAATCTCCTTTTTGCATGGATCTTTTGTTGTTTGATTTCTTTTCTCTTGATCTCATGTCTTTCCATCCTCATTTTACTAGAGCGACCCACGTAAGCGACGTGCCGCACCGATGCCCGAATGCAGTGATAAGTAGACAAGGGCAAGTGCGAGGAAATTTATCAGCCCAGAAGCGTAGGATTAGATTAGGTTCCTAGAACATTGGATACTTGATGGCAAGAGCCTGGAGTTTGTAGATGTTATGAGGAGATGAATGACAAACATAGCTTGTATCCAAGAGACAAGGTGGAAGGGTAACAAACCTAAGGTGTTGGATGACTTCAAACTTTGGTATTCGGGGGATCATAGTAATAGAAGTGGAGTGGACATAATTATGGACAAAGATCTAAAGAATGACGTAGTAGAGGTCAAAAGACTGGGAGACTGGATTATATCCATCAAACTGGTTTTGGAGAAAGAGGTTGCCAATATTTTTTGCGCCTATGCACCCCAAGTAGGATTTGATGAAAGTAGTAAGCGTCAATTTTGGGAACACATGGATGACCTAATGGAGGGTATTGGCCAGGATGAATCAATTATTATCGGAGGTTACCTGAACGGACATGTTGGGAGTAACCATAGAGGATATGAAGGTGCCCGTGGTGGGTACAGGGCTGGGGAGAGGAACGTGGAGAGGACCTCAATCCTAGACTTTGTGGTAGCTTATGATCTTTCTATTGTGAACACTTTCTTTGAAAAAATGAGAGGAGCACTTAGTTACCTATAAAAGTGGGAATCATACCAGCCAAATAGACTTCTTCCTAACGAGAAGAGCCAATAATAAGCTGTGTAAGGACTGTAAGGTCATCCCTGGGGAGAGCCTAACCACCCAATGTAGACTGGTGGACCTGGATATGTACCTCAGCGTATAGAAGCGTAGGAGGGAACTTATGTACCCTAAGATAAGGTGGTGGAGATTAAAATGCGGAGTCCCTAAGGATAATTATTAATAATATGGCCAAACAACAAAAGTGGGACTTTGAGGGAGACACCAATGCGATATGGAACGAGATGATGATTTGCATTAAAAGGGTTGCCAAAGAAGTGCTAGGGGAAGTGAAGGGTAGTCACCAGGCCCCTAGGGAGACTTGCTGGTGGAACGTTGAGGTCTAAGCAGCTACTCAAAACAAGAAGGTATGTTTTAAGGCATGACAAAGGACTAGAGAAACAGAGGATAAAAGAGGTTTTATGATGCCGGAAACGAAGCTAGGAAGATTGTGGAGATGGCTAGGGCGAAGAAATATGAGGATCTTTATTACAACCTAAACACTAAATGTTGAGAACCATTGGATTAGGATAATTTCTCTTTACATTAGGGTTTTCTTATTTTATTGTTTTGTCTCTAATGGACTAGTTTGCCCTTGGGGTTGTAATTCTCATTATAAATAAAGTGGGCCTCTGTCATTATTGACAAGCCAATTATTCTCCTCACTCTAGTTCTGAACTTGGTAGCAAAGCGCGGAACCCTAAAAATTCTTTGTATTCCTTTTTTCATTGTTTTCCGTTCCACTGCCGTCGCTACCTCTACCTTGGAGGCTCAGCCTCCTCGTCTAGCATGGTAGATGATCACCGTGCACACCTAGGTATCTCTCTTTTATGCACCTCAATCACCACACCTCCACCACCGGCTCGCCTCTACCGGTGTTGCCGCTGCAAAACCAAGTCAACACGCCCTTCTCTGCCGGCTCCTTCCCTGTTCAGCGTTGCTATCGCCGCAACCTCAGTCGTCACGTCTCTTATCCGCCGGTTCTCCTATTCCGGCGCCATGATCCTCGATCGTTGCTCCCCCTTGTGTCGGCTTCTTTTTCCGACTATTGCACCCCTGATTTGGTCTCCTTAATCCCTCCCTACCACCTTTTACAATGGGTGATGACAATACCAGTGTCACATCTACAGACAACAACTACACGCCCTCTCTTGGGCGCAATGGTTCTTCTACTGGGCAATCTAATTCTCTTCAACCGGGCCCTATCAAATTAATTGGCACGAACTACCTCACTTGGTCTCGAACCTGCTTGCTTACACTTCATGGACACAGCTACGATGGACTTGTTACAGGAGCCACAAAAAAGCCTACTAACCCTACTGCTGCTATTACATGGTCCTCTAATGATGCTTTGGTAATGTCTTTCCTGATCAACTCATGGATCCTTCTGTTAGTCCTAGTTTTGTTCTATTTAATTCAGCCAAGGACCAATAGGATGTTGTTCGCCAAACTTTCTCACAGGCAGGAATCTATGCCCAAATTATGAGATCCGTCGCCAAGTTCGCAATCCTGCCAGAAGGAACTCTCTCTCATTGCTTATTACACTACCCTGACAACTCTTTGGCAGCAATTGGATTTTTATCATCCTGTTCCCATGGTGCACCCTGAGGATGTTGGTACCTTTCAAAAGGAGAGAGAAATGGAAGGGGTTTATGATTTTTTGACTGGTCTCAACCCAGAATATGATCAAGTCTGTGTGTAGGTTTTAGGGCATGAGACGTTCCCTACTTTACTCCAGGCTTACAAACTTGTTTAGTCAGAGGAACATCGCCGCACTGTTATGATGCCCTCTACTATCCCTATTTGTTATGCCTTGCTCACAACGCCTCCTACACCTCTCCCTGCGGATCCCTCTAAAGCTCTTGCTCGTACACCAATTCAGTGTGACTACTGTGGACCTTGCCATACACGGGAGACATGTTGGAAGCTTCATGGGCGCCCCAAAAATGGGCGAAACCCTAAACCGGCTGGCACACGCTCCTAGGCACACCTAATTGAGACGTCTGGCACTAGCTCTGCATCTCCTACCGTGGCCCCTTTCTCTGCAGATCAAATGGCAACTCTCCAAAAACTGGTGACTCAAATGAATACTAGTTCCTCTACTCCTATTTCTAACCTTGCACAATCAGGTAATTTTCATGTTTCTTCCACCAGTCCTTTTTGGTTACTTGACTCCAGTGCTACTGACCATATGACAAGTGACCTCATGGTCTAGCGTACCTATTCTCCTTGTACAGGGTGGGATAAGGTACGTATTGCCGATGGGTCCATGTCTTCCATCTCTGGTAAAGGTTTGTCATGTGAGTCCAGTATTTCTCTTTTTAATGTTTTACATGTTTCTAAGTTATGTGCCAATCTTTTGTCTATTTATCATCTCACTTGTGATTTGAACTTTTCTGTTCATTTTTTTTCACCCATTGTTTATTTCAGGATCTGGTGACGGGCACCACGATTGGGATGGTCGGGTCCGTGATGGTCTCTGTTTCTTGGATTCTCCACCAACAATTCTGGTGCCTTCTCATGCTCATATGATCCGTTCTAATAGCGCCTTGACAAAGCTCGTTTATTGGCATCGCCACTTGGGCCATCCTTTTCATATTTTACGTTCTATGTTTCCTGATTTAGTTCGGATTTGTGGTTTAGAACAATTAAATTGTGATCTGTGTGAATTTTCTAAACACACAAGGAACTCTTACCCTATTAGTGACAGTAACAGTGATGTCCCTTCTTCTATTATACATTCTGATGTTTGGGGTCCCTCTAGGACCATTGATCGTAAGGGATGTCGTTGGTTTATTACTTTCATTGATAACTGTACTCGTCTTACCTGGGTTTATTCTTCTTCATCACAAATCTGATGCTTTTACATGCTTTAAAATTTTTTATATTATGATTTGTACTCAATTCAATGCTGTTGTCCGGGTACTTCGTAGTGATAATGGTACCGAATATGTGGATAGTGCTTTTCAAGAGTATCTCTCATCCTATGGTATTCTTTCCCAAACTTCATGTGTAAGAATCCCAAAACAAAATGGCATCCTTGAAAGGAAAAATCGCCATCTCTTGGATGTGACCCTTGCCTTGATGTTTACTACTGGTGTTCCCAAAATGTATTGGGGAGATGTGGTTCTCACTGTTGCCTATCTCATTAATCGGGTGCCCTCCAATGTTCTAAACTTCAAGACTCCTCTTTCCTTTCTTCCTGACCCTTCCATTGCCTTTTCTCTTCCTCCCAAAATATTTGGGTGTGTTTGCTTTGCTCACAACTCTTCTACATCTCGTTCCAAGTTGGATCCTCATGCCCTTCGGTGCATCTTTCTTGGTTATTCGGCCTCTCAGAAGGGTTACAAATGTTATCACCCTCATACCCACCAACTCTATATCACCATAGATGTTACCTTTCATGAATCTGAATCATATTTCACGGCACCTCTTCAAGGGGAGAATCTTGAGGAAGAAGAGGTTCCATTACCTGCTGATCCTATGGTTGTTGATAATAATTTTCCCATTGTTTCTAGGGAAATCTCGAGTCAGGGGGAGCCTATTACTGAAAATAATACAGGTGCAATTATTCCTGCTACCCCTCATGATCTCAGGACCTACACTCGGAAGAAATCCAAGAAGCAAGGGACCTTAAACGACCCACCAGCACCAAATGTGGCGCTTACAACGAGTCTGACTCCTCCATCAGGTAATGATTCTCCTACTACTGATAATTTACCTAAATCTTCTTTACCTGATTCTCCTTCACATGATGACCACCCTATTGCTCTCCAAAAAGGTGTTAGATCATTTACTCAACATCCTATTTCTCACTTTGTTTCTTATGAGTCCTTATCTCCCTCCTATAGGGCTTTGTTTCCTCCTTGTCTTTTGTGTCTATCCCACAGGGATGGAAAGATGCCATTACAGATCCAAAGTGGAAAGCCACTATGGAAGAAGAGATGAGGACATTAGACAAAAATGGTACTTGGGAGCTTGTTCCTCGCCCAGCAGGGAAGAAATTGGTTGGTTGTAAATGGGTGTTCACAAGATGGGACGATTGATAGATACAAGGCTCGTCTGATTGCAAAGGGATTCACCCAAACCTATGGAATCGATTATCAAGAAACCATTGCCCCTGTAGCAAAGATGAACCCAGTCCATACCCTTCTCTCATATGCAGCTAATTTAGGATGGGACCTTTAACAATTGGATGTCAAAAATGCTTTCTTGAATGGAGACCTGGAAGAGGAAGTCTGCATGGAACCACGTCCTGGTTTTTCTTTCCCATCTGCTGCCGGCTGTGTTTGTAAGTTAAGAAAATCCCTGTACGGTCTCAAGCAATCGCCTTAGGCAGGTTCCTAAAGGCTATGCAGAAATTTGGGTACAAACAAAGTCAAGCTGGTCATACTTTGTTTGTGGTTCTCAGGTCGCTGCCCTCATCGTCTATGTCGACGATATTGTTATAACAGGGAATAGTAATGCTGAAATTTTCCATTTGAAGACCCTACTCGCTAAGGAATTTGAGACCAAGGACCTAGGTCCAACAAGGGTATTTTCATCTCTCAGCGGAAATATGTCTTGGATCTTCTACAAGATACTGGTATGTTGGGGTGTAAACCTGCCGACTCTCCCATCAAGGTCAACCGTCAGTTATGTGCAGGTATGGGTGACTCAATTGACAAGGAACAATACCAGAGTGTAGTGGGAAAGTTGATTTATTTATCCCATACCAAACCGGATATAGCCTATGTTGTGGGCATTGTTAGTAGATATCTTCATGATCTCAGGACATCTCATCTTGATGCAGCTCATCGGATCTTGAGATATTTGAAGTCTGCCCCAGGAAAGGGAATTCTCTTTTCCCATAATGGTCACTTGAAGTTGGAAATTTTCACCGATGCTGATTGGGCTGGATCCATCGATGATAGGAGATCCACCTCCGATTACTGCTCCTTCCTTGGTGCAAATCTTGTTACATGGCATAGCAAAAAAATAAACTATTGTCTCCCGCTCCAGTGCAGAAGCCGAATTTTATGGCATGGCTCAAGGGATCTACGAGCTTATGTGGCTTAAGAGTCTATTGGGTGATTTGGGAATTTTCAGTGATGATCCTATGCGCCTATATTGTGACAACAAAGCCTCTATTAGCATTGCCCACAATTTGGATCAACATGACAGAACTAAACATGTTGAGATCGATCGACATTTCATCAAAAAAAATCTGGAGTAAGGAATCATCTGCATCCCTTATGTCAGTACTAGTGATCAACTGGTTGTTGTTTTTACCAAGGGCTTAAATTGTAAAGTCTTCCATCCACTGGTTTCCAAGTTGGGCATGTTTGATATCATCGCAGCAACTTGAGGGGGAGTGTTGAGAACTGTTGGATTAGGATAATTTCTCTTTACATTAGGGTTTTCTTATTTTATTGTTTCGTCCCTAATGGACTAGTTTTCCCTTGGGGTTGTAATTCTCATTATAAATAAAGTGGGCCTCTGTCATTATTGACGAGCCAATTATTCTCCTCATTCTGGTTCTGAACTCTAAAGAAGGGGAAAAAGCTATATATAAGATAGCTAAGATGAGAGAAAGGATGAGTAGAGATTTTGATTAGGTGAGGTGCATCAAGACTAATGATGGAAGAGTGTAGGTAAGGGATGAGGACATCGTTAAGAGATGGCATGAGTATATTTGTGACCTACTAAATGGAGATAGGTCGAGTAGAAATTAATCGAACGATTACTTTATTCAACAAGGTACCACACGTCATAAATATGTAAGAAAGATTAGTGTGGCAGAAGTTAAAGAAACCTTAAGAAAGATGAAAGCAAGCAAGACTCCAGGCACAGTTGAGATTCTGATAGAAGTGTGGAAAACCCTTGGAGGTTGTGGGGTTTATTTTTTAACCAATCTGTTATTAGGATTATGAACACAAGGATGACGCCAGATGAATGGAGGAGAAGCATTCTAGTCCCGATCTACAAAAATAAAGGTGATATCCAAAGCTGCAATAACTATAGAAGCATAAAGCTTAGGAGTCACACTATGAAACTTTGGGAGAAGGTTATTGAAGCCTGTTTGAGAAGAGAGACCCATATCTTGGTGAAACAATTTGGCTTTATGCCAGGTAGATCCACGACGAAAGCTATCTACTTATGGAGGAGGCTCATGGAAAGATATAGAGATAGCAAGAAGGATCTCCATATGGTCTTTATTGACCTAGAAAAAGCCTATGACCGAGTCCCTAGAGATCTAATATGGCATGTTCTAGTGAAGAGAGGGGTTTCGAGTAAATATGTGGATGTAATAAAAGATATGTATGAGGATGTGGTGACTAGTGTGAGACCTGTGAGAGGTTAGGGTAAGGAATTCCCAATTACGATTGGGCTACATCAAGGATCAGCCTTAAGCCCTTATCTTTTTGTGTTTATCATGGACGACCTAACCAAGAGCATTCAAGATGAGGTCCCATGGTGTACGCTCTTCGCCCATATCGTTTTGGTGGATGAAACAGAAGCAGGGATTAATGCAAAGCTAGAGCTATGGAGAACAACCTTGGAAACGAGAGGTTTTAAGATTAGTAGAACGAAGACGAATTTGATGTGTAATTTTAGTCGCACTATGATGGATACTGATATGGTGCATATTGAGGAAAGAGAGATACCACAAAGTGACTATTTTAGATATTTGGGATCAACCATAAATAAAGGTGACATAGAAGATGATGTTTCACAACGAATTAAAGTGTGATGGATGCAATGGAGAGGTGTGTCCGGAGTGCTGTGTGACTGACGTATTCCTCTAAAACTTAAAGGAAAGTTTGTAAGACCAACTATGATGTATGGGGCAGAATGTTGGGCAGTTAAGAAGAGTTATATCAAGAAGTTATGTGTGGCAGAGATGAGGATGTTAAGATGGATGTGTGGAAAAACAAGGAAGGATAAAGTAAGGAATGATCGTATCCGAGCTGACTTGGGAGTTGCTCCGACCAATGACAAGCTCCAAGAGAGTTGTTTGAGGTGGTATGGTCATGTTCAAAGGAGGCCAAGGGATACCCCCAGTAAGGAGGAGTGATATGATTCCGATTGAAGGAGCTAAAAGAGCACGGGGCAGTCCTAAAATGACCATAGGAGAAGTTGTTAGGAAGGACATGCATAGTCTAGGTCATATACCATGTATGACCTCGGACAGAACCTTTTGGAGGGCAAGGATCCATGTAGCAGACCCTATTTAGCTGAGATTCTTCTGACTTGCTGGGCTGTGCCTCTTTCCTCTTACTTTTATCTTTCTTTTTTCATCTCTTCATTCCATTTTTTTGTCTAGACCTCAGTTTTACCCACTTTGTTTGTTTGGATCCATGTATCCAACCCCATTAAGTTGGGATAAGGCTTCTTGTTGTATGTGAATAGTTGAAGGCTTTGGAATAAAGCAGAAAAAAAAAGCATCATTTGAAAATACCTTGTATTATTCCGAGAAGCATTAAATAAAAAAAAAAAAAAATGGTAACCATAACTTACTTCACTAAGGATTAAAACTCCTTTCTTTGAATCCTGGCATGCCACAAACTCATAGCTGACAAGATTCATTCCATCCCTCAAAGATGTCACAAGCGCTATGTCTGAACATAAGAAGTGAAGCCTCAGCATAGAAATGAGATTAAATGCACAATTCTAAGCTTGAAAACCAAGGATTTGACATGAAGCAACATTACAATACCAAATCACAGACAGTTTAAGCTGATACCTATTTCTACTGATCCGCTGTTGGTTTTCATGCTACTTTGGCAAAAAAATATGCAGTTAAGATTATGTGCCTTCATGACTCATCACATAGCCTCCAGAGGCCAGATTTAGTGAGACAGCTCAACTTAATCAATCTTATCCCAACATAATTCACTACAGTCAGTGATATAGTACTTTAAAAATGTGTTATGCTTCATGTTTCATTTCCCAGAAAATCATATCTCGTAGATCCTGTGTCGTTTGTAATTTTCCATATGTTCTTCATAATTTAAAATATGCTGGTTCTTTCAAATCTGTTTACCAAGAGATTCTGATGCTTGGCACCCCCCCCCCTCCAAACCGACCTTGCAGTATATACTTGCTACTGTTTACAGCGTATCTGAACTTTATAGTACAACGGCAAGTAATTACAAAATCAGAAAGACACATGAAATAAAGACAAACAAAAGATATGTACACCTTATCGTCCCAAACTTCCATTAGGATGGGTATTTTAATAATCTTCCTGACATTATTCCATACATACAACCAACTAGTACATAATATTTTAAAATCACATTAGGATGGGTCTTTTGATAATCATCTTCCTGACATTATTCCATACATACAACCAACTAGTGAGTAGTAGTGAAGCGAACTTTAATCCAATGAAAGCTTCAAGCTAGGAGCCACCTACCTAGAAGTTATAGAAAGGTATATGATTTATCTCATTCAATTCTCTCAACTCTAGAAAAGAAAACCTTCTTCATCAGTCTTCAGATCTCCTGACTAATACACAACGAAATCAAAATCTGGGGATCCTACTATTAGAAGGTAGATCATTTGAAGCAGAACTAATGAACGCCATGTAAAATATCTGCTAGGTTCCATTATCCTCCATTGATCTAACCATCTTTCCTTTTATTAGTTAGATACAGGGTAATTAGCATCGTCGTAACAAAGGAAAACTAAGGATCCATTGAAACTATATATTATCATACGTACAAGTGTGAAGACCAGTATTTTAGTAAACAATCTCCAACATTTAAGTGGCATACAGTTGTTAGTTATCATTTTCACGATACTTTTTGCTTTTTATTTCCAATTAATATTTTCTTTTTCTTTTTCCACTTAAAATTTTCCTTGTCCTAAACTTATTTTTATTTTTCAATTTTTTTAAGGTTATTTTAATATCGGTTTTGGAGCTTACCCTGTCCTTGAGGCCCAATCACTCAGACTGTGGTGTATACATATCTCAACACCACCAAACTACTTTTTGCAGGAGACTTGTTTAATTGATATGAGTAAACAAAAACAATGGCTAAAACAAAGTTATTAACTTCCAACAAGGGGAATAAGAAAACACAAGCATATGATAAACACCACCTCCCCAAGTAAAAAAAAACAAAAAAGACCCACTTCTTTCCTACTTCATGCATTGTCCACTTGTTTGTCGGGGAAGAAAATCCATTAGAAAAACGCCAAAAAATTTTAGGTCTGCAGGACAGTTAACTAAAAGCACTAGCATAATGTTAGAAAAGTGAGTACCAGTAACTGCATATAGTGCACATAATGCATGAAAGTCAAGCGATCGGTCCTGTAGAAACAAGAAGAAAATATTTCAGAAAACCTCTCATTTCTTGTCAACGCCAACATTTGAAGATGCATAAAAAAAATTTTCAAATAGACATGAAAAGATAAATTGAAGCAAGTGAAATTGCTAATGTTATGCCATTTGCCAAACACTTTCAAATTCCCAATGTCTTAAAAGAAGTCCAAAACGGGTATGAGTTCAATACTCTTCTGGCACAGCTTAAAGACATGTCTTTAAGCAGTTCAAGATGGAAGTGAGAAATGCATAATGATTACTCATTACAAAAATATGAATCACCAAACAAGAATTGTCTAACAACTGCATATTCTGTAAATCCTATACACTCTTTTTTTTTTAATGAAACATTTTTGGTGTTTCTGATTAAAAAAAACAAAAGTAAATTTAAAATGATTAAAAACTTTTGGGTCCCGAGACTGTCATTGAACATATTGTTAGAGAGTATAGATGAAGAAAACCAGAACCGAGAATGGAGGAAGAAGAGAGAAAGAGAAGAAGATGAGGAAGAGGAGAGAATTGTTAAACTTCTCAGTCTCCCTCATAATGCTTGTATTTATAATCTCAAATTACAATAGAAAGGGGAACTCCTAATCATGATAGGATTCCAAGTTACAATAGGAAAAGAACTAGAACTAACAACTCAAACTGAAACTAAGACTAACAACTCACAGTAGAATTAGGCCTTGACATAATTAGAAACTAGGACTCCAACTAGGACTAGGAAAATAGAAGATACACATATCAACCAAATAACTGTTCACGTGAACAGTACTTCAACACTCCCCCTCAAGCTGGATTATACAAATAAGTAAAGAAAGAAGATCCAGCTTGAACTAAAAGGAAAAAAAAGAACTCCATAATAATGCTAACACTCCCCCTCAAGTTGACGCATACAAGGTACTAATGCCGAACTTGAACAAAAATGGGAAAAAACTAAGTTGCAGCAGAATCCAGCTTGACATATGAATGCAGCTCCCAAATAAACCTTCAAGAACTTGAAAAAATAGATCTTCAAAACTTGGACAGACATGATCAGCAAACCGGGACTGAAATGTCTTCCAGAAAAAGCAGCTTTCAACGATCTTTAATAGCAATCCAGTGATGAATCTCAAATTGTCATAGTGACACAAAATCTTGAAGTGAAATAACTAGAGCAGCAAGTAGCGAAAACAAACTGAATCACGCAGCGAAAAAAACTGTATCAACCCAATCGAAAGTCCTCAAATAGGCAACAACGAAATATCTTCAATACTTCAATCTCCCCCTTACGGCAAACTCAACCCAATAACAAAGTAGATACCCATTGGCAATGGTGAAAACTCTAATCTTCTATGCTTTGCACCAAGTGTTCCTACAAGTTCTGTTTCTACAATGTCTGCAGGTGTACTGTACATAATCCCCCCCTCACGTGTAGTACACGTGGACATAACAGAGATAATATAAAAGAAAGGGCAAAAACATAATATTCCAGAATTTTCCAAGAGGTGCTAAGGGTAATTAAAAAGGAAGGAATGGCAAAAATATAATTTACCAGAAGTTTCCAAAGGTGTTATGGGTAAATACCAAAGGTATGGGATATGAAGGGAATTAGAATTATTGAAAGAGAAAGGTGTTGGAAAAAAAATGACATGGCTGTAATTGGGTGGAAATCCACTTTTAAATACAATCCAAGCCAAAGGGCAAACTGGTAATAAACCAGAATTTTAAGAGTCAATTGGGTAGTCAAATAGGGGAATGTATGAAAAAATAATGGCAGTTTGGTAAATAACCAGAATTTTGCAAGGGTCCCTTGGTAAATAAGAAAGTAATGGGTCTTGTAGGGAATTAGATTTATAGATGAGGGACATACTTGGAAGGAGCAAACTCTTAATGGCAAGATGTAAATAATCATAAGAAGGATCGGTACTAATAAAGGTAGGGTAGTAGGCTAGTAGCATTAAATACCTAATAAATTAAAACTTAAAAGGAAAAGGAAAAGGAAACGTGAGGAAGGGGGAGTCAACAAGAGGTAAAGTGATATGGGTAGTGACATAAGATGGGGTTAATATGGGAAAATTAGGTTAAAATAAAATAAAAGGAATCATAAAGAAGGATGTTAACTTCTTCCTTACGACTCAACAGAACCAGCAAATCCAGCGGAAACCCAACATGATTCAGTTAATAGATCTCTCTCTTGCAAGCTTGGTTCAACCTGAAATTTAAGATGTTGTAACGTAATACCAGGGCCTATTGATTCACACAATATTGAGTCCAAAGAGTAACGATAGAGTTGAAGTGGTGATTCTGAAATCAGCCATGGCGGTAGTTGCAGCTCAGATCGAAACCAAGGAGAAACCATAAACCAGCAAGTGATCGATGCAGCCAGTCAAAGAAGAACCAATGAACCCCTCAACATCAAACAGAAGGGGTTTCAACAATATCAAAACGCCATCAACAATCGACTACCATATTCAGCGATGTCAGAACCCCAAAATCGATAGCAGAAATCAGACAATCCACACGGCAGAATAAACACCACGACCAGCAAACCTTCGAATCAAATATGCATGATTCATCATACGAAACCCTAGTTCTTCTTCTTTTATGAACTAGGGTTTCCTTCTTCAAACCAAAAACTTAAAACGACTCTCAAAACGGCTATTATGGAGAGAATCAGTCACTGGTTGCCTAGCTTTGATACCATGTTAGAGAGTATAGATGAAGAAAACCAGAACCGAGAATGGAGGAAGAAGAGAGAAAGAGAAGAAGATGAGAAAGAGGAGAGAATTGTTAAACTTCTCAATCTCCCTCATAATGCTTGTATTTATAATCTCAAATTACAATAGAAAGGGGAACTCCTAATCAGATTAGGAACTCCTAATCAAATTAGGAATTCCTAATCATGATAGGATTCCAAGTTACAATAGGAAAAGAACTAGAACTAACAACTCAAACTGAAACTAAGACTAACAACTCACAGTAGAATTAAGACTTGACATAATTAGAAACTAGGACTCCAACTAAGACTAGGAAAATAGAAGATACACATATCAACCAAATAACTGTTCACGTGAACAGTGTCACATGAACAGTACTTCAACACTCCCCCTCAAGCTGGATTATACAAATAAGTAAAGAAAAAAGATCCAGCTTGAACTAAAAGGAAAAAAAAGAACTCCATAATAATGCTAACACATATATTTCACATTAAAGCACTCAGCAGTAAATAAAACTGCTTCTCTTCTGTTATTCATTCAAGGTCTCAAAAGTTCATAGACACAGCAAAAGAAGATCAAGAAATACATATATAACTGTTAGACTTATGGCATTTTTGGCAGTGGCAGTATTGTCTATGTGATGCGCACAGTTCAGTACAGAACAGTGTGGATGTGTTGTCATTGTTGCAACAGTAGTGATGAGGTGACCAGTGCAGAGGTTCTGCTGACACTGCAATGATGACAGAGCTGATGTGGTCTGTAACACCCAACCCTACCTAGACCTACCTTGGACCTATTGGTGAATGACCCAAACGCTGTAGCCCAACCTTGTGGGGGTGGTAACTGGAAGACCTTGACCTACCTTGACAGCCTCCATATGTCCAGCAAAGAAAACATGACATAGGGTAAGGCCCAAGGCCCTTTAAGGCCTAAAAACAACCAAATGGCTGACCATGCAGCAGATCCACTGATCAGCCGCATGATCTGCCGCATGGGCTGCTGTGCCATAAAAACAGCAGAATTGTGATGTAGGGTCCATTTGGCTTTGAGATGCACTTGACCTAAGGTAACCCTAGATGGTGTGGGACACACCCATGCCTTCACACACCTTGTGGGGGTCATGGTGATAGGGTCTACATAGCCCAAACATGACAAAAATGCAGTTTTGGACTGGGGGTTCCATAGACCAACCAAACAGGCCTTAGTAGCACTTGTCTATAAATAGACTTGAGCTTCTAAAACCTCATTTCTCTCACTCTCATTACCAAATTCGTGGGAAGGAGGAGAAGAAGGAGAAGAAAGGAGGTGCAGCTGGATCACTCACCCTTGCCCTAGATCACTAAGGTTTACCTATTTCTTCCCCTTTCTCTCAATTCGTACTACTATTATTATTAGATTGAGGATTTTCTATGGGAAACCTAGTATACATCTGTGGTTTAACTTAATTGATAATCTATTTGGAGTTCTAGACTTCATTCCACCCTCTCCAACTCAAGGTATGCAAAACCCCAGCTACCATTGAGGGGTTTTTTTATCAAATTTTGGCTTTCCAAGCATTGGAACCATGGCCTAATCCCTCCCCCATTAATTGGAGAGGTTCCTTAAGTGTAATTGACTCAATGGAATGTGTAGAAGGTGAGGCTCGAGATGCCTTGATGCTTGGGATGACCAGCACTCAAGCCCAAGCTGAAATACAGCAAGACTGGGCATGAGCGGCAGATCACCATCAGCCGCTTGATCTGCCGCACATGCTAATTATGGGCTATACTGCATCAACTGCTTGCCCAGTGAGTCCTCACTCATCATCAGCCACTTGGTGCAAACCAGTAACTGAATGAGGGGAACCATGGGGATATTTTTCATGGGATGTTGCAACTAATTTACACTTGTACAACCTATTTATTGTTTAGGGCAAACACAAACCCCGGTGAGGATGTATGGGTACACTCGGGGCACGAATTGCGGGAATGATTTGCCAAGTCTGAGAGACTAGGTGAGTGGGTTAGATTGGCTTAATTTAAGGAGTGTTTCTGAACATACTCTCACTATGAATGCTTAGATGATACAACCATGATATTCACTATGCATGCTTGAATTATATTATTGTCTTATCTCTTTCAATGCTTGCTCAACATGAATGATAGACTAACTTAGTTGTTAATATGCTTGATTTTGATTACGCTATGGTTGGAAATGCATTATGTATGAGATATGGGATCCGAGAGCCAAGGGTAATGCCGGGCCCATGATTGCCATGTGGTTGTTATATTCCTTGCATTCTAGACTAAGCTTGGAAACGGGTTGTGGTGTGGCCGATGGATGATTCCGGTACCATAGTTGCCGTACTCTTGGTATAAATATATCTATGTTAGGGGAGACGGGAGGATGGTGTGGCCGATGGATGATTCTGGTACCATGATCTCGGCCCCCATACATACATGTATGCATCCGACACATGTCATATAGATGTATGCTGGTTAGGATGGAACAACCCAGTGCTACAACCCCTTGCCAACAAGGGGAAAGGTGTTGGACAACCCATTATGGTAGGCTTGATGAGATGTTCCGACATACCATTTCCGTTGAACGATGAGAGTTCTTCAGGAAACATACCATGTTCATGTATCCGATCATATCTTTGGAACCGAACACCAGGACGGGGTTGTTTGGGGTTTGTTGATCAACTCATGTGGGACTCTGGATCGACAGGCTTCTGATCGCAACTCAGGTTTGCCATTGTTGGGCTCCGCTGTCTTCGGGACCAGGGATGATACCTAAAGTGTTGCAATGGACTATATGTGTATGCTTGTGTGTTCTCTAATTCACTTGCTGGGCTTAGTGAAACTCATACCACCTGATAGTGTTTTTTTAAGATTATGATGCAGGACATATCATGTCGGTGGGCACCGATGATGGTAAGGATGTAGTTGATCATGGTGACGAGTGGTGGCTTCCAGAGTCCGAGGGACATGTAGCTATCTGTGGATGTGACGAGTGTGCCTATGGGGCACTATGATTGAGGATAGAGTCCTCAAGATACATTTACTTTACTTTCAATTTTGGATGTATTCGGTGGGCTTGGCCCCAACTTTTACTTTTAGTACCCCTCTATGATGTAATAACTTGTGGATATTTAGTACTTATGTCTGGATGAGAACTATGGATGTTTTTTATGGATAATTCACATTGGAAAGACTGGTGAGATACCGGTTGAGGCCTTGGGTGAGAAATCTAGGTCATATCATTCTTCTTCTTCTTTTCTTCTCTCTGGTTCCGAAACTGAGGTATGTAAATCAGTTTTATTCCAAGTTGAATACTATGGTTTGTTGTTGATTGAAGACTGTTGAAGTCATCTTAAATGTTGCCATTGCTTAAGCATTGTTTATACAAGGCCACAATTTCTATTTCTTCCCTTACTGGTCAGCAACAATTGATTCTCCTATATCTGACCATCAGATTAGAGTGCTTTCTTGTGATTTGGTTGCTCCCATAGTTTCTAATTTTGATCCCAAGCTGCTAATTATGTGTATTGCTGATTTGAAGATTCTGGCCACTGGATTAATTTGATCTTTAGGTATTGTAATCTACCTATTGAATGGAGTATGCAACTATAATTTTATGCTGGTCTGTTGCGTGAAATGTGAATGTGAATATATGACATTGTCTCTATTTGGTGCGAAGCCAAGCCCCCTTTCTGTTCCTTAACTCTTCTCTCATAGGCTACTGCCCTCTCCCTCTCCCTCTGCCTCTCCCTCTCCCCTATTCTTTTTCTACCAGTACCAGTTTTCCCACTTTTGGCTTAAATTATTGCCTCGAACACTATGGAGATTCATCAATTAACAGCAAGGAGGCACTGAGGAGAGTCTTTTGAATTTGGTAGTGACTTCGAACTTGATCACAAGTCACAACACTCCAACTTGCGGGACAGTAAGGAAGGTACTGACCTATCATGTATCTTTATTAAATTTCCATGAATCCTAGAATGAATTTTCTGCACTTGTATTTGAAAATTTTCATCATTTATGGCTACTGTTGGATCTGATTTTCTGCATGTATATTGTGAGTTCTGTGTTTGTAGACCTTCCCAAACCCAAATTCACTTAATCCTTAGATTTGTATTAGATCCCCCATACCTGTCCTGCACCAAAATGTTATTTCATCTATAGTGAAACCATTAAGCAATAGATGATAAACTACCATTTATGGAAAAGGGATGATATTGTTGGAATTCCAAATATATTTATTTTATTCCGGAGAAGGCTTCCTGCATTATGATAACTCAAGAAGGCCACCAACCATTCCCTTATTTTAAACCACTGAGCAGAGCAATTCATTACCAACTACCTTTTGGAAATGTAAAAAATGAGGAAAATGTTAAGTAACAATGCTGATAACAGACCAGGTGATGTATGGGAACAGCTGTCAAAGTGCCAAATCTGCCATTAATGCGCCCAACAATTTCATGAACTTGGCTTGTGAGCTTTTGATCTGTTAAACAAGAAATATCGAAAATCAAATAATAAAATAACTGATACTAGATCTGTTGTCTGGGTGATAAAACAATCTGACACTGTCTAGCATAGTTGTCACGGCGTGTAGGCGACCCAAAGCATTGGAGGGGGCCTGGATGCAAGGCGACCAAAACTCCCGCCTAGGTGACCAAGGCGACACAAGTTGTCAAGGCGGTCACCTAGCGACGCCTTGACAACTATGCTGTCTATTCAGGAACACCACTGCTGAATTAAAGAAGCTTATGATCATTTTCTCCTATGAATAAAAACATAACCCTAGCAAAAAGAACCAAAGACTAATTATGCATGCAGATAAAATAGAATAATCATAGCTAAAAACATACTAAAAGTCTAAACCACATCAATGGCATTGCAACATTAAAAAATAAAGAGGAAACAAAGAAAAAACAAAGGCGAGAGAGAGCAAGACATTTGGCCAAGGACCAAATTTTTGTGATCTTAAACCTGCATATCATTTTCTCTTTTAAGTCATCACACTTTTGCTTATTTAATCCTATGCAAATTGGCTGGGGTTATATTTTAAGTTCTCCTTTAAGGTGCCTACAATTCTGGCCAAGGACCGGATTTTCAGGGAAGTCAATTTGTAGCATGCCAACCAAACAGAAGTCTTTAACACCACTGCAGGGGCTTTATTGTCTAACCCTGCGGTAGTGTGTTATTGTCAGTTGTTAACCATATTAGGGGGAGCATCCCTATTGTGGTGTAAGTTGCGTAGTAGATGTAGCAGAATAGAACAAACCAAGATTGAGGAGAGAAGAGAAGATGGAGAAGAGGAAAGGGGACTGTTGGTTGCAATAATCGAGCATAACAGTCCCCCCCCCTTTATTGTCTTATTTATAATCAGATACTCAGATTACAAAAGAGGATTCCTAATCATATTAGGATCCATAAATATAAAATAGAAAGTAAACTATAACCACAATAGAAATAGGAGTTAATTAGAGAGGAATCTCGACTAGGTTATTAGAATATCCTAATCGAGATTATCTCCAGCCCCAATTACTCGATACACTTTAACACTCCCCCTCAAGCTGGAGCGTATAAATCACCAAGACCCAGCTTGGAACAACTACTACAGAAAGCAAGACCAAACAGCGACTTGGTAAACACATCACCCAGTTGATTGGTAGTGGAAACAAATGGGGTAGAAATCAACTTCTTCATGATAGCGTCCCGAACAAAGTGACAATCAACTTCAATGTGCTTTGTCCTCTCATGAAACACTGGATTACTGGCAACATAAATGGCGGCTTGATTGTCACAAAACATCTGCATAGGCTGTGTGACAGGAAATCCTAGCTCCTGAAGCAGTGACATTACCCACATCAACTCAGCAGTAGTATGTACCATGGCTTGATGCTCAGCTTCAGCACTAGATCTAGCAACAGTGGTTTGTTTCTTACTTTTCCAGGTAACTAAGTTACCTCCTACAAAGGTGCAATACCCAATTGTGGAGAGCCTATCACCATCAGCACCAGCCCAATCAACATCAGAAAACCTAACTAGATTAATATTTACATTAGGTCGATAAATGAGACTTTTTCCAAGAGCACCTTTAAGATAGCGTAGTACACGGCAAGCAGCATCCCAATGAATCTTCTTTGGTGTTTGCATTAACTGACTAATAACTCCAACGGCAAAGGAGATATCTGGTCGAGTAACAGTCAAATAAATGAGTTTGCCAACAAGTCTCCTATATTGATGCACGTAAATCTGTAAAGTCTTCACTCTCACTAGATCCAAGTTTTTTACGAGGATCCATGGAAGTATAAGCTGTTTTGGAAGCCAGCATTCCAGTTTCAGATAGGAGATCAATGACATATTTCCTCTGTGATAAGCTAACACCTTTCTTGATGCGCAGAACTTTAATACCAAGAAAATATTTAAGAGTACCCAAGTCTTTCACCAGAAAGTGTTGATGAAGATAATCCTTAACTTGAGCAATACTAGAAGCATCATTACTAGATATAATACTAACATCCACATAAACTATCATTATAACCATCTTCAAGCCATGCCAACAAACAAAGATGGAATGGTCAGAGTAACACTGTGAGAACCCAAATTGAGTGACAATGGAGCTGAACATATCAAACCATACTTTTGGAGATTGTTTCAACCCACAGATTGCCTTACGAAGTCTGCATACTTTGGTAGAATCCTCCCCCTGAGCAGCATACCCTAGAGGTGGCTCCATATAAACCTCCGCATCATAAAGAAAAGAATTCTTGATATCCATCTGATACAATTGCCAATCTAAGTTGACGACAAAAAAAATAAGAACCCGAACAGAATTCAAGCGAGCAACAGGGGTGAAGGTTTCAAAATAATCAACACCATTAGTCTGTGTATAATCAACACCTTAAGACGATCAATAGAACCATCAGGATTGTATTTGATAGTATACCCAACGACACCTGACAAGATCTGTGAAACCCAGCCAAATTTCATAATAAATTTAAACTTTTGGAATCTGTGTGATTTCAAGTTCTGGTTCAACTTTGCCCATACTAGCCTCTAAGTTGTGGGCCGTCTTGATTAAGAAATTCAGACCTATCTCATGACTCGTCTGTAAAGGCATTCCGATCAGCCAACTACCGTGGCCTTAAATGAGTCTGAGGTGTCTAGCGGAAGACAACACATAAGCTTGGCATGCTGGATTGATGGCCTGCGAAGCCTCTCTCTGTCTTAGGCCGAATCCCAGGTAAGTATCCCATTTTACATGTATGTATGTTGTATTTCTAATTAATTAGTGTATTAGGGGCAGAATAGTAATTTTTACCTTGTGGGACCCCGCACCAGAGCTACTTGTGTCGGGTCTGCTGGCTGGACAGGCTGCAAGACCTCCCCCTTAATTAAACTCAATGTAAGTATAATTTAAAATATATTTATATAACGTTTTGTACGACCAAATAGGGTTAGAAGGGTATTTTAGTAAAATTATCGCTGTGGCACCCAGTTCCCCAGTGGGGAATGCTGTTCCAGACAATTACCCGTGTTCGGATGACCTTTAATGTCGCCCGGCATCAAGTTATGGATAGAATAGACCAATAAATACGAATTCAGATTTATAAACTATTTTAGAAATTAGTTTAAATCTGATTTCTGTCCAAAAGACAGATTTACCCCTTAGTGCTTAAGTAGTTAGATAAATATCAAAAGCCTTTCCAATTGATCACTATTCACAAGTCTAAGGGAGCTAAAGAAATTCGTTCCAGCTTGAGAGAGAAGGAAAGAAAGAAGAAAAGAGAAGAGAAGAAGAGAGGGAAAAAAGGGAAGCTTACCCTAGGGCTTGTCTTCAACACTTGGAGCTGAACCAAGAATCTCTATTAGAAAGCTGCCTGCACTCTAAATCTGTTCCTATAACTGAGGTAAGCCTTGGATACTTGCTGTCTTCCTCTTTATTTCCCTTCTTCTCCATCTTTAGTTCACCTATTAAGAATTTCTGCCATTAAAGCTTGGAGACCAAGCTTGGGTTTGTGAAATTGAACATAATTAGACTAATTTGAAACAGTTTTTGACTCTCTAAGACCTGAAATTTGGGAAATTACCAAGTCTGAACGTTGTATTGCTGTTCTTGATGGCAATTTATAAACCCTAAACTAATTAATTAGGTTTAATTGAATAATTACCAAAATTATGAAGTTATTTATGAAATTGAACTCCCATATAGGTAGACCCACCATTATATAATGTTAAAACACTTAGTTTCTTCCTTGCATGTGAAGATCTACCCAAAAATAGGAAAAACCCCATATTCAGACACACTCCCGGATGGAATTGCAGGCCCAATGGCGCTTGACCGGCTCCCTGGAAGTCTGCATCCGGCTCCCCCATTTTTGTGCCCTTATGACCTATACCCCTTGGGACTTGACCTTGGACCATCCCAAAACCTATTGCATGGTGTTTGGTATGTTGTTTAGGGCTGTTTCTACTGTTTTCTAGTCGGTTTGTTGGATTGTTGGTGGGTAACTGACCTAGGATTCCTTCTATAACTAATCTATAATATTCTTGTCTCATATTTAGGACTGTCTTGGTCTGTTCTTGCCTACCTATTGGAGTTTATTCACCTAGGCTAGCTACAATTACAGGTAAGGGGATTCGACCTTAATTTCCTGTGTATTTATCACATTAATTTCAACTTTATGCTGAATGCCATGCTCATGCATCATTACCTCTATACCTGGAACATGTAGTTTTCTAGCTTTTATTTAATGCATTAGACTGCAGGTAAAATAGGTCGCACAAAGACATACTGCATTGCATTTGCATTGATTATTTATATGATGTGAATTTATGATGATGGAATTCGGTAAATTATAACTCGGATCATGCTTGCCTCATCATGTTTAGACTTGGGCTAGGTTGATATTCATTACCCGATCTGCGCCCCTTACCAACGGGGAAAGGTGTTGGACAACCCGTGGCGAGAGACCGATGTGTTAGTTCCAGGGATGCCATCTTCGTCCCATGTTAGCGGGTCCCTAATTCCCTGTGGGAATAAACAGCAGGGTTGGTCATTTGGGGCTGTCGGGGTCCGATGTGTTAGTTCCGGAACTGGCGGGTCCTCACCGTGGTAGAATGGTTTCGCTCGGGTGACCGAAGGGTTAGTTCCGGGACCGAGGTTAGCATCTACCACTAGTAGTAGTACTTATACCCCATGAGATTTAGTATCTGTGCTAGGAACATGTTAGTTTAGCACATGCATCATGGATTTATTGTGTTTGTATGCTTGTACCTCCCTTACTGGGCTCAGTTGAGAGCTCACCACTATGGATATCCTTATTTTTCAGGTGATTTAGTTACTTCTAAATGTTGGATTTGCGGCGCTGGAGTTTGAAGTGCACGATACTTCGTGCGCACGTGATGTTTGGGCAGCCTCCTGATCTTGGCCTGATAGTCCAGGCTACCTCCCCACTCTTTTATGCTTTATAAATGCTTCATATAGTTATAGAATAGTTTCTGGTATACTTTTACTCTGTAGTACCTTTGAGAACTGTATAGTTGTATCACAAGCCTTATCATTTATATAAATGAAATATCATTTAGACTTCTCTTACTAATGATGTTATCTCTATTAATTAAATTGTTTCCGCTGCCTGACGATTACTGTATCTGTGAGCAATGATTGTGAATAGGGTACTGCACTTGTGATCCTTGGGGATTGGTTAGATGTCAGAGACATCCCGCCACACTTGACCCTTAATAACCGGGCCGGGGTGTGACATTTAAGTGGTATCGAGCCTTTGTGCTCTACTCCTATTTATAATCATGTTCACAAGATATGACTCTTAGACTCGTTGATCGAAGGTGAGTCTACTTAGGATAAATAAAAGCTTAACTAAAAGCTAAAACTAAAAAAAAAAAAAAATTTGATTGTACAACACAAGAGATATTATATAGAAAAAAAAAAAAAAAAAACTTTATAAATAAAGTGAGTCTTGATCTGATGGTTACAAGTTGTTCTGGACTTTAAGTACAAGGTTCAACAAAGAACAACGAGGAAAGTAAAGTAAAAGCTAGACTGGGATGTATAAGTCATCCTCTGTGGTGGTGGTGGGCCCATAACCCACAGGTCCCAGGATCTCCACTGGCCCAGTCTCCACTACCTAGACACGGCTGCTAACATGAGTGAAGTCTTTCCTCATGCCATCAAATCCCTATGCCATGGATCTCTCTAAGCCCTCAAACCGGCTAAAGAGCTGTCCCCAGGGAGTGCCATCTGCAAGAACAGCCGCAACAGACGAGGAAGAAGCACCCGCATGACCATGTGAAGGGTGTTGAGGAGGAGGAGGTGGATCTCTGTGTGCCTCTGTATGTCCTCTCTCTATAGCATCCTCAGCATCAGTAGTCTGTACGATGTCGGTGCAGTCAGGATGACCAAGCTTTGGAAAAAAAGGTAGAAGTTCTATACCCATCTTCACTGGGGTAATCCGGTTGATCTTCGAAGACTTCACCCCCGAAGCCTCCTCATTCAATAAGTTGACACCAAATGCAGGAAATACCTTGGTGAGTAGCCTCCCGATGTGATTTCCCACGCCCAGGGTTATAAATGCGGGTGTCTTTATGGTACGCATGATGGCATCAAGAAGGCAGATCTGGTATCCTGTATAGAGACAGTATGTGGCAAGGATCTGTGTTGTGGACAACTCAGTCCGGTGAGCACTCTTCTGGACTACATTGTGTCCACAAATTCTAGATAAGACACGGGCTGATGGAAGCAAGTCCAACTCAGATTTCATCCTCTCATAGAACTTGCCATTAGTGAATATACCCATTCTTGTTCTTCATCAGCCAGGAACTCAGATGCATCAGCACTTGGAGGGCAGTACCTCCACTCCCCTTCATAAGATATCTTCTAAATATTAGCTAATCGGGCTGTGCTGAAAGAGATGGACATGTCTTTCACATAAGAGTTGATGATGAACTCTTTTCCTTCATATCGGTAAGATTGATTGCTCAAAAGAGTCGCACCAGTCAAGGGTAGCAATGTCTCTCCGGTTGTAGCATAGATAACCACCCTAGTTTCTCAAATCTTTCCCGAACCTTGAATGGGATATGGTCAACCAAGACTACATTCCTTTCTTCTTCCACTTTCAGGAAGATCCTTGGGTTGAATTCAGCTGGAACTGTCGCTGCACCTCTACCTCTCCCTCCACGACCTTAAGTTGCAGTCATTTATGGTAAATGCTACAAATTTAAGAAGAAAATTATTTAGGTAAAGTCTAGGACAACAACAAAATTTGAGGTAAGATTGTTAAATCTATTAGGTACTAAGGTAGCAAGCCTATCAATATGTCTAGGTAAACTAATTTTGTAGGAATACATTTGGAATATATAAAATCTGTTTAGATTCCAATATAAGTATAAATAGATGCAACCACCAAAAAAAAAAATAGGGTAGTATAAGGAGAGAAGGTAATTATATAAGAATCATAGTATATTAATATAGCATTAGATAGAACACGTGCAAAACATAGAGTAAACTTTAAAAACTTAATAAGAAAATATTAAGAACTAGGTAATCTTATGATTAACACTGTACTATGTTTAAAATGAACAAAAATAATACCTAATATTAAGACCTAACACATTCACAATGATAGATAAGAATCAACAATGTACCTTAGCTAGGAAGAAAATATAAGAAATGCATAAAGTTCAACAAAGAATAAAAGAAATACGTGTTAATGGAGTAAAAGAGTAAATACTTACTTAAAATCTAGGAAATATGTTGAGCCATAGTTAGGTTTTGAGAAGAAGAACAAAAAAATTTACAAAATTTCCAAGTTTAGAACACTTACTTTAGATGTGGAGGAGTAGATCTTATGATTTAAGCTCTTATTAGTGTTATAGGAACCCTAGAATAACCTTAGGAAAAGTTAGAAAGTGTTAGTAAAGATAAAGAAATGAAGTTGGATGTGTTTTGAGTGGGTTTTATACAGCCTGTTTTGCCTGGCGGACGATCCGACTGGATTGGTGTCTGAATCCGGGACATTTTAGGTCTGAATCCAAGACACCCAAATTCCTTATTAGGCTACTGACTCCACTCCCGGATGCAACCGGATCATTTTCCTGCGCATCCGCCCCAATTAGACTTTGCATCCGGCCCACCCAAATGGTTTTAAAAATAAAATAAATAAATAGAACCTGTGTTACATCAAAATAATGAAATATATAGAAAATAAAATAAGATTAAACATGCATATTGTATATAAATTTGTATATATATATGTATTAAAAGTATATATATTAATGTAGTAAGTGTGAATAGAGAAAGAAACTAAATACATTATGACACTAAGATGTGCATTCTTGTGTTATCATAATTATTAATAATGAATTTAGTGTATGATTTGGTTGCTTATGTGATTGTAATATATGTAAAGTACTATATGATGCTCATGTTTCTTTTTAGGCACTCGCTATGATAGTTTGTCATGCCTTTGCATCTCAATAACGAGTTATATATTGAGTATCTAGGGTAAGTAAGCAAAAATAAAAGACCTAGGAATGCTAGTTTAGGCAGCCAGTCAAACACCTTGTAGGCATTAGAATAATAAGCTCTTCCTAAAATTTTTGAATTCCTTCACTTTTAAACATAATGCAATAAAAGCCAAGAACAATTGAAAACAAAAAAAAGAAGTTGAAATTGAAGGATGTGGCAAAACTTTGCTCAACAATAGGTATGAGTGGAGTAATGGGTCCCCGAATGTCCCCTCCGTTGTTGGGAGTGAGCAATAGGGATTCCATCAATATTCCAATTCATCCTACAATTGAGTTAGGTATTGCATAACCAGAAGGGAAAGTCTTCATAATGGAAAACCCTATAAGCAAGAGTTATACATACCTATACACTACAACCTAAACCCTAAAAATATTGATAAAATATAATAATCGAATTATATGAAAATATAATGAACATAATAGAATTTAGATAAAAGAAGAACAGAAATGAACACTAAAGAATAAGAAGAACAAAAATAATGACGAAAATAATAATAATAATAATAATAATAATAATGAGAATATTTTCCTTGTATTTTTAGGTTTAGGTACTTTGTCGATATGGTGACTGAGCCTTGTAATGAATTGTTCCCAAGTTACCTTAGATACTCTAGGACCCCTCCTCTTGTATATTCTTGTGTGTTTAGGGAAAGAATAGGAGAGTTTTGGAAAAGAGGATAATGTCTTTGGTCGGTTTAGAATACTATCAGACCTGAAACAGGTCAACAAAAGCCATCGACCTGTAGATTATACGATACCCAAAACAGGAAACGACTTAAGGATGTAAGTCATAATGCTGTTGAAGTAACTTCAACTGTTCGGATTGCTAGATGCATCAATTTCGAGGACGAAATTCTTATAAGGTTGGTAGAATGTGAAACCCGGCCAAATTTCATAATAAATTTAAACTTTTGGAATCTGTGTGATTTCAAGTTCTGGTTCAACTTTGCCCATACTAGCCTCTAAGTTGTGGGCCGTCTTGATTAAGAAATTCAGACCTATCTCATGACTCGTCTGTAAAGACATTCCGATCACCAACTACGTGGCCTTAAATGAGTCCGAGGTGTAGCGGAAGACAACACATAAGCTTGGCATCTTTGGATTGATGGCTGCGAAGCCTCTCTCTGTCTTAGGCGAATCCGAGGTAAGAATCCCATTTTACATGTATGTATGTTGTATTTTTAATTAATTAGTGTATTAGGGGCAGAATAGTAATTTTTACCTTGTGGGACCCCGCACCAGAACTACTTGTGTCGGGTCTGCTGGCTGGACAGGCTGTAGGACCTCCCCCTTAATTAAACTCAATGTAAGTATAATTTAAAATATATTTATATAACGTTTTGTACGACCAAATAGGGTTAGAAGGGTATTTTAGTAAAATTGTCGTTGTGGGACCCAGTTCCCCAGTGGGGAATGCTGTTCCAGACAATTACCCGTGTTCGGATGACCTTTAATGTCGCCCGGCATCAAGTTATGGATAGAATAGACCAATAAATACGAATTCAGATTTATAAACTATTTTAGAAATTAGTTTAAATCTAATTTCTGTCCAAAAGACAGATTTACCCCTTAGTGCTTAAGTAGTTAGATAAATATCAAAAGCCTTTCCAATTGATCACTATTCACAAGTCTAAGGGAGCTAAAGAAATTCGTTCCAGCTTGGGAGAGAAGGAAAGAAAGAAGAAAAGAGAAGAGAAGAAGAGAGGGAAAAAAGGGAAGCTTACCTTAGGGCTTGTCTTCAACACTTGGAGCTGAACCAAGAATCTCTATTAGAAAGCTGCCTGCACTCTAAATCTGTTCCTATAACTGAGGTAAGCCTTGGATACTTGCTGTCTTCCTCTTTATTTCCCTTCTTCTCCATCTCTAGTTCACCTATTAAGAATTTCTGCCATTAAAGCTTGGAGACCAAGCTTGGGTTTGTGAAATTTAGCAAAATTAGACTAATTTGAAACAGTTTTTGACTCTCTAAGACCTGAAATTTGGGAAATTACCAAGTCTGAAAGTTGTATTGCTGTTCTTGATGGCAATTTATAAACCCTAAACTAATTAATTAGGTTTAATTGAATAATTACCAAAATTATGAAGTTATTTATGAAATTGAACTCCCATATAGGTAGACCCACCTTTATATAATGTTAAAACACTTAGTTTCTTCCTTGCATGTGAAGATCTCCCCAAAAATAGGAAAAACCCCAAATTCGGACACACTCCCGGATGGAGTTGCAGGCCCAGGGGCGGTTGACTGGCTCCCTGGAAGTCTGCATCCGGCTCCCCCATTTTTGTGCCCTTATGACCTATACCCCTTGGGACTTGACCTTGGACCATCCCAAAACCTATTGCATGGTGTTTGGTATGTTGTTTAGGGCTGTTTCTAATGTTTTCTAGTCGGTTTGTTGGATTGTTGGTGGGTAACTAACCTAGGATCCCTTCTATAACTAATCTATAATATTCTTGTCTCATATTTAGAATTTGTCTTGATCATTTCTTGCACGCCTATTGGAGTTTATTCACCTAGGCTAGCTACAATTACAGGTAAGGGATTCGACCTTAATTTCCTGTGTGTTTATCACATTAATTTCAACTTTATGCTGAATGCCATGCTCATGCATCATTACCTCTATACCTGGAACATGTAGTTTTCTAGCTTTTATTTAATGCATTAGACTGCACGTAAAATAGGTTGCACAAAGACATACTGCATTGCATTTGCATTGATTATTTATATGATGTGAATTTATGATGATGGAATTCGGTAAATTATAACTCAGATCATGCTTGCCTCATCATGTTTAGACTGCACTGGGCTAGGTTGATATTCATTACCCAGTACTGCGCCCCTTACCAATAGGGGGAAAGGTGTTGGACAACCCGTGGCAGAGACCGATGTGTTAGTTCCGGGATGCCATCTTTGTCCCATGTTAGCGGGTCCCTAATTCCTTGTGGGAATAAACAGGCGGTTGGTCATTTGGGGGTCTGTCGGGATCCGATGTGTTAGTTCGGCGCGGGTCCTCACCGTGGTAGAATGGTTTCGCTCGGGTGACCGAAGGGTTAGTTCGGGACCGAGGTTAGCATCTACCACTAGTAGTAGTACTTATACCCCATGAGACTTAGTATCGTGCTAGGAACATGTTAGTTTAGCACATGCATCATGGATTTATTGTGTTTGTATGCTTGTACCCCCTTATCGGGCTCGGTTGAGAGCTCACCCCGTGGATATCCTTATTTTTAGGTGATTTAGTTACTTCTAATGTTGGATTTGCGGCGCTGGAGTTTGAAGTGCACGATACTTCGTGCGCACATGATGATTGAGCAGCCTCCTGATCTTGGCCTGATAGTCCAGGCTACCTCCCCACTCTTTTATGCTTTATAAATGCTTCATATAGTTATAGAATAGTTTCTAGTATACTTTTACTCTGCAGTACCTTTGAGAACTGTATAGTTGTATCACAAGCCTTATCATTTATATAAATGAAATATCATTTAGACTTCTCTTACTAATGATGTTATCTCTATTAATTAAATTGTTTCCGCTACCTCTGATTACTGTATCTGTGAGCAATGATTGTGAATAGGGTACTGCACTTGTGATCCTTGGGGATTGGTTGGATGTTAGAGACATCCCGCCACACTTGGCCCTTAATAACCGGGCCGGGGTGTGACAAGATCCTTCCCAGTATCCAAGTATTTTGAGAGAGTAACGCATCCATTTCTGTGTCCATTGCTGCCTTCCACCCAGGATGAGATAAAGCCTCACGGTGGGTCGTAGGAACAAAATTAGTAGACAAAGCATAAGCAAGTGGGTGATAGCGGGATGGAAGATGAGAAATTGAAACATACTTTTCAATGGGATAAAAAATGAGGGATTGATGGGACTTTTGAGTACAAGAGCGAGTATCTTCACGGATAGCGACTGGTAAGTTGAGGGAGACCTCAGCATCAGAATCAGATTGTGGGGTAGGAGGAATGGAGGGTATTGGACCAGGTTCAATGGTGGCTGCCTCAGTAGTAGTGGAGGGTTAAACAGGTTGGAGACGGCAGAGATGGTGATAAACCTTAACCGGTGGAGGTGGTGAGATGGGTATAGTCACAGGTATGGAAGGACCTAGAAGATCTCCATTGTGTACAATAGACGGCGTAGGAGAAGAAAAATAAGGAGTATTTTCATAAAAGGTAGCGTCAGCACTAAGAAACTGTTTACGAGAAACCGGGTAAAAACATTATAACCTTTTTGGGTCCTAGAGTAACCAAGTAAAACACACTTAATAAACTGAGGGGCATAGTTGTCAAGGCGTAGCATAGGTGCCTTGGTCGTCTTGCTTTTGGACCCTCTTCACCGCGTTGGGTCGCTTAGATGCCGTGACAACTATGCCGAGGGGATAACTTATCAACGACAGGGTAAAGAATGTGAACATAACATACACAACTAAAAACATATGGTGGAGAAGCAAACAAAGGAAGATTTGGGTAAATAAGAGAAAAAGGGATTTTATTATTTAAAACAGACGACGGCATACGATTAATAAGATAACAAGCAATGAGAACAGCATCACACCAAAACTATTTGGGTACATTCATGTGGAGCATAATGGATGAACAACTAGTTTAGTGAACAATACCAGAGTGAGACAAAAATCAGAAATCTCGGTTTGAGTGTATTCAAGAGCATTGTCAGAACGAAAAATTTTAGTTGACTAGTCAAACTGAGTTTTTATTTCTTGATAAAATCTTTTGAATACAGTAATAAATTTGTAATTGAGTTTTTATTTCTTGTTCTATTCTGCTACATGCTCTGATACCATGTAGCAGAATAGAACACTAGAATACCAAAACTGAGAGTGAGGAGAGAAGAGGAAAGGTCACAATTGGTTGCAATAATCGTGCATAACAGTCCCCCCCCCCCTTTATTGTCATATTTATGATCAGATACTCAGATTACAAAAGAGGATTCCTAATCATATTAGGATCCATAAATATAAAATAGAAAGTAAACTAAACCTAGATGTAACCACAATAGAAATAGGAGTTAATTAGAGAGGAATCCCAACTAGGATATTAGAATATCCTAATCGAGATTATCTCCAGCCCTAATTACTCGATACACTTTAACAGTAGAGTTAAGGACTTAAGGTGTGTCTAAGTTATGGTGTTAGTTGTTCAGTCTACTTATATTTCTTTCCTTGTAATTAATTGTATATTTTTATAGGATTCCTACTAAGGACCTGATTTCTGTTATTATAAATATTAGCCATTCATTGCCCACATTAGGACATCACTGAATCCTATTGTTGTCTATGGGATTCTCTTCTTCAATCGTCTCTCTCTCTTCTCCCTCTCTACTTCTTTTCTTCTTCTAATGACTGGTTATTGAATCCTTTCCTGCTACACCCTTAACATAAGTTCTTTTGTTTTCCACACTGAGATTGTTGGTTTCTCTTTACCTCAAGTTCAGTTCAGTGACATCCTCTATCCAAGCTTCGCATATAACTGAATATATACTCATGTCATAGGTTCTGCAGCAGAAATGATGCATTCATCCATAGTTGTCACAGTGTGTAGGCGACACAAGGCTTTGGAGGGGACCTGGTTGCAAGGCGACCAGGGTGGGTGCCTGGACGCCTTGACAACTATGCCTAAATTTTTAAAACCTCCAAACCCAACCCTAAAACACTAAACCCTAACCCTTAAAACCACCAACCCTATAACCCCAAAACCCTCAAACGCAAACCTGGAACCCTAAACTTAAAACCTCAAACCCCAAATCCTAAACCCTTAAAGGGCATAAAAGACCAGTAACGAACTTATGACGTTTGCTGTAACTACTTTGGTTACAAAAAGCTTTACCGTTCATACAAATATGTCAAAGCGAGATGGATTTTGGAACAAGGTATAATTTGAATCAAAGTAGCTAGAAAGGGGTTCCCACAACCGGGGGAGATACGAAAAATCTTATTGTTGAGATCACTCATCCTAAAATGAGGTTACTTCAAAAAGCAGGTTATGTAGATCAAAGCATGAAGAAGAGAAGAGTCAGGAATTACTGTTCATGTGAACAGTGTCACAAACCTTTATGCCTTGATGGAAATCCTTCTAGACGACCCAAGTTAAAAAATAAAACACTGTTCACATAAACAGTGTGAAAGCCAAATTTTGCCTTGTTTGGGATTGATTTTTAGAAGATCTTGTGCGCCCATCAAGTGGAGAAAGCTTCTATCCTAATGCTGCCATAGTTTAATTTATATTAGGTAATTTCTAATTTGGTCATCTATACATGTTTAGAAGGCTGAGTTATAAAGCCTTTAGTAGTTTCTAATTTCATTCGGTTTCTATTTCCATTAGTTACTATTTTCATTAGTTTCTATTTTCTGAACAGTTGCTAAGTTATACTTTCTATTTTTGTAGCCTAGCCTCATTTTATATAAAGGCAGTTATTGTAATTGTTGACACAGAATTAATGAATGAAGTTTTGAGACATTCTTGCACTCGATTATGGGAGTAAAACCCCTGTTCAACACCTGGGATAGCTGTGGGTGAGAGACCCAGGCTGAGAGAGCCATTCCCCTACCCCCTTCTTCTATCGTCTCTTCTCCTCCCCTCCCTACTCGATCAACCATAGTTGTCAAGGCGTCGCCAAGGCATTGTCTAGGCACCGCCTAAGCTTCCAGATGGTTTTGTTGGGGCCTAGGCAACAGCCGCCTTATTGCAGGACACCTTGCACTAGTTTTTATTGGTACTGGGTTCCGGTATTGACCCTTATTTATACCAAATATCATATAAGTAAATGTTTTTATATTTGTAATTTCATTTACTTAAGATATTATTCATAAATAAGCAAATACCCCCTATTTAAATCCAATAAAAATATATAAAAAATAAAATTCCAAAAGGATAAAAAGTCAACCCCCCAGTTCAAGAACAAAAACTGGATTTTCGACGGTAGCTGAAATTTTCAACTTTCAAATGTTGGGGTTTTTCTCAAATCTAAAAATTCTATAAATCTTAATATGGCAAAACATTGCTAAAAACTAAAAGTGCGGTAAAATATTCATTTATTTTAATATATAAAAAAAAATTATTGAGAGCGATTTTGACAGCATTAGCGCAAACCAAATAAGGTTTGACCGGAACATAACTTCTTCAATATAAATGAGATTTAAGCACTTTTGGATTTGTTGGAAAGCTGCTTTTGTGCTATAAGTAATACAAAAATTCTCATGTAAAACTAAAATCATTTGACTCGTCAAACTTCTAGAGAACAAGAACATCTCGCTAAATCGAGAGTAATTTAATTACTTATAGATAAGATCATATTTTTTATGACTTGATGTGACTTAATGTTATTTGATGACTTGATGTGGCTTAATATTTATTTTTTATGACTTGAGGTGACTTAGTGTTGATTTTTTATGACTTGAGGAGGCTTAATGTTGATGTTTGATGATATAAGGTACATATTGTAGCATACTAAAATATTGTAGCACAATAAATAATTTTAGAAAAGGGAGGAACTAAAAAATAACACTTGAGGGTGCCTTGGTCGCCTAGGTAACGCATAGGTTGGCGCCTTGTCGCCTAAGCGCTTCGGCACCTCTCCACCACCTTGGGTCGCCTAGCCACCATGACAACTATGCAATCAACACTGCTGTGCTATTTTCTGTAAATGCAACTAATCACTGTGACAGTATACTTCGAAGACCTGAATCAAGCCTCTGTCAAGTTCTTATTAGTTGCTGCTGTCATACAACTTGAGGAGGCTCTAAAACACCTGCAGATCTGAGTTTTATAGCAGCAACTTCAAGCTCTCTGATCTCCAGATCCATCCATCAATTCTGAGTCATATTGAGTTGTAATTTTCTCTTTTGTTAGTTTTTACCTTTTACCTCCCTATGTAATTGCAAGAATATTAGTTATGAATCAAATAGGTGAGAGAAGCCCTCAAGCTACTCACCCACGATTTTCCTCTCATCTTCTTCTTCTTCTTCTTCTTCTTCTTCTTCTTCTTCTTCTTCTTCTTCTTGGTCACTAATTTATTGTAAGTCATATTTAGTTGTAATTTTCTCTTTTGTTAGTTTTTACCATTTACCTCCCTAGGGATGAGAGAAGCCCTCAAGCTACTCACCCACGATTTTCTTCTTCTTCTTCTTCCTTGTTAGAATCGATCCATACCTAGTTTCTAACTTGGTATCAGAGCTGGTTTGAGAGTCGACCAAGCTCATCTTCCTTCTACACCTCTCTTTGGAACCCTAGAAAGGTAGAGGGTTCCACTAGAGGCTATACAATGTAAGGTATTACACATAGAAGATTCAATGGAGGTATATCTTCCAAACTAAGCCCTAATGGAGAAGTTTTATGGGATTTTTTAAAGTGGATTGAAGCTCTAGAAAGTCTGCCACAGTTACCGCTAGCCCTGCCTCGTTCATTTTGTTTCTCTCTCATCCCATCACCATTTGGAGTGGGACCAGCACTGTTAGAATCACCCAGGGAGATTCTTTCAAACCCCCAAGGACTCGGTTGGTGATATGGAGGGGTTGAAGAGTGCAGAACATTTCTGTGCATTCTCACAGGTACCGACAGCTTCTGGTTTGCTTCCTTGTTTCACCTTTGCAGCATTGTAATGTGTTGAATAGCTGCTGTTGTTTGAAGCATTATATAATTTGAAGTATTATTAGTTGTTATGGAATGAAGCTAAGGTGTAGAAAGTTCCTTTGACTTAACTTTCTTCAAGTTCATTTGCTTGCTGGTGGTGCATTTGCTTGATAGTTTGTTTCTTTGGGTAGAGAATACTCTCCATTTGTTTGAGATATTACTTTGGTTTGTTTATTGAGTGTATCCACATCATGTCTGGGTCTGAAGTTAGTGGACCTGTAGAAGCTTCTGCTAGCAGTTTGGGTGGTACATACAAAAGTATGACTCTATTTGATAACCCCAATACCCAAATATCAATTGTGAAGTTGGACAATACCAACTATTTGGATTGGGCTCACTCTGTGAAGTTGTCTCTGTCAAGCAAAGGGAAACTGGGATACATTACTGGTTCCATCAAGGCTCCCGACTAATCCAACATATTTGAAATGGGAGACTGAAAACTTCACTGTCATGACTTGGCTGATTTTCTCCATGAAACCGGAGATAGGTAGGAGATTTATGAGAAAGGAGACCGCAAAAGAGATTTGGGACAGTGTCTCTAAGACATTTGACCAAGTGGGTGACTCGGCAAAGGTCTATCAAATTCTTCAAAAGGTCATCACTATGAAGCAAGGTGACCGAAGCATTTCTGAATATTACAACACTATCATTGATCTCTAGGAAGAGTATGATCATTATAGGGACCTCTAGTTGTCCAACCCTGAAGATGAGGCAAAGGTGTATCAGACACTTGAGAAGGAACGTGTCCTTATTTTACTTGGTGGGCTCAATCCAGAATTTGAGCCAATCCGTCTACAAATCTTGGGGCGAACACCTCTTCCATCCTTAGATGAAGTATGTAGCTACTTGCAGAGTGAGGAGACTAGGAGAGCATCCATGGACACTGCACCATCTCTTGGGAGATCTGCTCTTGCTTTTAGTTCTAACAAAGATTGGCATGGACGGAGGAGAGGCCAAGGGCCACCCCGAGGAAATAACAGAGAAAGGTTTAAGTGTGATCATTGTGGAAAACAGGGGCACACCAAAGACAGGTGTTGGGTTCTTCATGGCCAACCCCCTGGCACACATGGTGGGTCCACTGGTATGCGTAGTGGCAGGAGAGGGGGAGCTCGAGCTCATACTATGACAGCTGGGACTGATTCACTTAGACTACAGGCCGATCCAGGGAGGATATTGCAGCACTACGCAGGATGCCTAGGCAACTCTTCTACTACTCCTGCAGAGTCAGACACTTCAGCCTCAGCCTTGCAAGCCTCTACATCTGCACCCTTCACAGCTCCCTCTTGGGTCATTGACTCTGGTGCCACTGACCACATGACAGGTATATCTCAGTGTTATGATTCCTACTCTATTTGCTCGGGTAGGGATAAGGTTAGAGTTGCAGATGGGTCTCTTTCTTCTATTTCTGGTAAAGGTAGTGTTCGGGTCACCCCTTCTATTTCTCTTGACTCTGTTCTTCATATCCCTAATTTTGCTGCTAACTTATTATCTGTCCACCATCTAACTAAATCCCTGAATTGCTATGTCACATTCTTTCCTTCTCATTGTCTTTTTCAAGATTTGGCGACGAAGAGGATTATTGTCAGTGGACGTGAAGAGAAAGGACGCTACCTTCTTGAGCCCCGTACACATGTTTTGCCTACTGCTCAGTCCTATGTGTGTGATCGGAGTGAGAACGGTACTATGGATTCTGTGATGCTTTGACATCAACGTTTAGGCCAACCATCTTTTGTTGTTATGAGGAAACAATTACCATATTTGTTTACTTCTTTTTCTTCTTCTCATGTTTTCCAGTGTGAACCATGTATTTTTGCTAAACATTGTCATTCATCTTATCCTTATCATGGTAATAGATCCACTGTTACTTTTAATATTGTGCACTTTGATGTTTGGGGACCTGCTCACACTACCTCTTTGTCTGGTTATCATTATTTTATTTCCTTTGTTGATGACTATTCTCGGTCCACTTGGACTTTTTTTATGAAACAAAAGAGCGATGTTTATGATGATTTTAAGAATTTCCATCAACTTGTTTGTACTCAATTTGGCTCTCACATTCAAATAGTTCAATCTGATAAAGGGGGTGAATATATGTATGAGGCTTCAACAATTCTTTATTGACCATGGCATTATTCATCAAGTTGCTTGTGTTGACACTCCCCAACAGAATGGGGTGGCTGAGAGAAAAAATCACTAGAAGCCTTCTTTTTGACATGCATGTCCCTAAGACTTTTTGGTCTGATGCCCTTCTTATTGCTGCCTTCCTAATCAACCGGATGCCAACTCAGCTCATTGGCTCCAAATCTCCTCTGGAGACTCTTTCACCTCATGCTCCTGCTTTCTCCCTTCCTCCTAAAGTGTTTGGGTGTGTCTGCTATGTGCATGTCAATAAATCAGCTCGAACAAAGCTTGACCCCAAAGCACTCAAATTTATCTTCCTTAGCTGTTCAACTTATACTAAAGGGTATAACTGCTACCATCCTTCCTCCCAAAGGCGACTTCTCTCCAAAGATGTCCATTCCTTTATTTTCTCCTCATCAGCATCCTCTTCAGGGGGAGACTAATGGAAGTGAATAGGCTGTTGATGTTATTCCTTTTCTGTCTCCTTTGCCTATCTCCACTTCCCCATTCCAACTTGACATTGGGAAATACAAAGAGGTGGATGTTGTTGACATTGATACTCATTCAAGTGTTGATGCTAGCAATGAAAAAGAGTTAGTTGTGTACAAAAGAGGTGAATGCTTAAAGGGAAAGGGAAAGAAGACCTGCCAAGAGTCCTCTTTGGATCCTCACCTGAGCTCCACCTTCCTAAGTCAGGTAACACTGTCTCTCCTCCATCTAAGTTAGATCTTCCCATTGTTGTTCGATAGGGGAAGAGAGCTTGTACTAACACCATAGCCCAGTTTGTTTCCTATGATACTCTTTCTCCTATAGGTATTGCCTACTCTTAGGGGTGTCAATGGGCCGGGCTGGGTCGGGTTTGCCCTAAACCCTAGCCCAGCCCAGCCCAGCCCTGCCAGGGCCAAGCATACCCTCAACCCAACCTAACCCTGGTAGGGTTTTCCCAAGCCCGGCCCAGCCCTGATTGACCCTGAATATCTTGGCCCATTGAGTTCTGGTACTAACAAAGCCCAATCACAGCCCACTTAACAAAGCCCAGTGTCACGGCCCGCCCAACAAAGGCCCACGGGCCTAACTTGCAAGCCCATGGACTTGGAACTTGGGCTAAGACCAAGTCCATGGCCTAGAACTCTCTATACTAGAAGAGAATCTAGATATATTCTAGAACCTCTAGAAGCAAGAATGGTCAAAGAAGTTTCTAGAGAAGCTTCTAGAAAAAAAAAACCTTGTACATAGCTAAGGAAGGAGGAGACTTCTAGAGTTCTCCAAGTAGCTAGAATCCTCCAAAAAGGAGGTGGGAAGGTTCTAGTCTCTTAGGCTAGAAAGTTCTCCACCATTGGATGGAGGACACTTGTAAATATCTTAGGTATTCTTTGGGTTCTTAGTTGCCTATAAATAGAGGTGGCCTCATTTGGCCAAGACACAAACCAACCAATCAACCACCCAACCACCAAACCAAGCAAGCAAGCTATCAAGTCTTGTACTCAAAGCTTTCAAGCAACTCAAGTGTATTTTTTCAAAGTCTCTATAGTGTTCTTTAAGTTCTCTTCCCAAGTCCCTTGCTAGAGTTGGTGAAAGGCTGACTTAGTGCTAGAGTGAGTGCTAAGTGCCGACAAGTGTGGTATCAGAGCTTCGGTTGCGAGGGAAGATACTTGTGGATTTGACACTATGGCTAACGAATCGGAAGTGCTAGACATGATGGTGAGCGAGCAAGCCCGTGGGAGGGAGGCCATTCCCACCAAGGAGAGGCGAAGAGGTAAGGACAAGTTCGTGGATGTTGGTGCTACTCTGGAGCCACGCCTAACTCGGGTGGAGCTAGCAATGGCCGAGGTGAAGGAGCGCCTTGATGTTGTGGAGCAAAGTGGAGAGGAGCTCGAAGGCCACGTGATGGAGCTCAAGGAGGAGCTAGTGAGCCAAATGGGGGAGCTCAAGGAGTCCCTACAAACCATTCTCAACACCATAGTGCATGCACAACAGGAGAAGTTCGCTAGCTTCAAAGCTCAAGTGTGGGAAGCATTGGCCAAGATGGATGCTCGCATCGATGAGGTACAAACGGATAGGGCAATGTGTAGGAGGGCAGCGGCCGGGGGAGCCACTACCTCGCGTGAGGTACCTAGGGTAGAGGTACCAAAGCCCAAGCCATTCGATGGGAAGAGAGATGCACGGGAAGTCGACAACTTTGTGTGGCATATAGAGAGGTACTTTGAGGCGATGGCACTCGAGGACGAGGCGGCGAAGGTGCGGACCGCAACACTCTACCTCACCGACACAGCAACTCTATGGTGGCGAAGGAGGCATGCAGACATAGAAAGAGGTACATGCACCATAGATACTTGGGATGAGTTCAAGAAGGAATTAAAGAAGCAATTCTATCCCAACAATGCTACCTTCTTGGCAAGAAGGAACATCAAAAGGCTCAAGCATACTGGGTCTATTCGGGACTATGTCAAAGAGTTCACCACTCTTACGCTCGATGTCCCGAGTATGACCGACGAGGAGTTGTTGTTCAACTTCATGGATGGTCTCCAAAACTGGGCTGCGCAAGAGCTGCAACGTCGTGGTGTGCAAGACCTTGCTTACCATGCTGCGCGGAATCATTGATGGAGTTCCAAAGAGAAGACAGGCAAGAAAGAGCAATGGGGAGAATGGTGGGGAGACCAAGGTTCGATGCTCATCACCCCAAGGAAGGCAAAAGCAAACCCTCTTTAGGCAAGGAGGGTAAGCCTCGTCTTGACAAGAAGGATAAGAACAAGCCCAAGGACAAGTGCTTCTTGTGTGATGGGCCACATTGGGCTAGGGACTGCCCAAAGAGGAAGGCCTTAAGTGCTCTACTCGAGGAGAAGAGTCAAGAAGAAGAGCCGATTCGTATGGGTTCCCTAATGCAGCTTGGTGCTATCAAGGCCAAGACAGAGGTCAAGGTCACTACTCCACAGAAGGGGTTGATGTACGTGGAGGCGCAGATGAACGGGAAGCCTACACGTGTCATGGTCAACACAGGTGCTACCCACAACTTTGTCTCAACGGAGGAGGCAAAGAAGCTTGGACTTAAGGTGTCCAAGGAGGGAGGTTGGCTCAAGGCTGTCAACTCCCAAGCTCGTCCCATACAAGGCATAGCTCGAGGGGTCGAGATGCGGATGGGGACGTGGAGCGGCACCTTGGATCTGTCGGTGGTGCCCATGGACGACTATCAAGTGGTGCTTGGCATGGATTTTCTTAGAAGGGTTAAGGCTATACCCATGCCATTCATCAACACGGTATGCATCATGGAGGAAGGTGCTCCATGCATGGTCCCCACGGTGTCAGGGACCAAGGAGAATGCTAAGCTCTTGACAGCGATGCGACTTGAGGAAGAAGGAACGAAGCTCAAAGACTCCACTCTCGGTGTATCGTCTGGAGCTAAGGAAGACGGCCTTGTAGAGGCGGAAGCAAGGCCTACTAAGAAGGCCCTTGATGGATGCAAGGACATCAGGCCATCAGGGATGCACAAACAATCGCCACCTAAGGGGAAGGTGGATGTGGCCCGGTCTTGCAAAGACAAGACCAAGAAGAAGAGAAAGAGGAGGGCTAGCAAAAGAAGGCGACCGACAAGCTTCAAAGACGGGGAGTTAGTGCTCGACAAGTCCCTAAAGGAGGTGTCCAAGGAGAGGGCTCGCCGACACACTGGCCCATACGAGGAGAGACATGGAAGACTCAAGTTGTGGCTCAATGGACGTTGTTACTTCACACGGGAGGAGGCTATACAGGCATTCATGCAAGCCATATACAGAAGTTCTCCAAGAAGGTTGCGACGAGGGCGTCGCCAACTTGGGTGGGGGAGAGTGTCACGGCCCGCCCAACAAAGGCCCACGGGCCTAACTTGCAAGCCCATGGACTTGGAACTTGGGCTAAGACCAAGTCCATGGCCTAGAACTCTCTATACTAGAAGAGAGTCTAGATATATTCTAGAACCTCTAGAAGCAAGAATGGTCAAAGAAGTTTCTAAAGAAGCTTCTAGAAAAAAAAACCTTGTAAATAGCTAAGGAAGGAAGAGACTTCTAAAGTTCTCCAAGTAGCTAGAATCCTCCACAAAGGAGGTGGGAAGGTTCTAGTCTCTTAGGCTAGAAAGTTCTCCACCATTGGATGGAGGACACTTGTAAATATCTAAGGTATTCTTTGGGTTCTTAGTTGCCTATAACTAGAGGTGGCCTCATTTGGCCAAGACACAAACCAACCAATCAACCACCCAACCACCAAACCAAGCAAGCAAGCTATCAAGTCTTGTACTCAAAGCTTTCAAGCAACTCAAGTGTATTTTTTCAAAGTCTCTCTAGTGTTCTCTAAGTTCTCTTCCCAAGTCCCTTGCTAGAGTTGGTGAAAGGCTGACTTAGTGCTAGAGTGAGTGCTAAGTGCCGACGCGGTTTTTTAGTAAGGTCTAAGGCCGTGACACCAGGCTATAAAAAAATGAAATTTTTGGTAAGGAAGTTGTTTCAAGACTCGAACCAAAGACCACTTGGTCACAATTAAGCAACATTGACCATTGCAATAAAGCACAATCCCTATATGTTGTATAAATATATATTATATAATACAGGGTCGGGCTGACTTTGCCAGGGTTGAGGCCTCAACCCAGGCCCAGCCTAACCTTGCCGGGCCATGCAAATATCAAACCCAGCTCGACCCTTTCTTATCCCCAGGCCCGGCCCAGCCCTGTCAAGGCTCAAGGCGGGTTTGGGAGGCTCAGGCTGGCCGGGTTTTGTTGATACCTGTACCTACTCTACTGCTCTTGCTTCTTCTTCCATTCCAAAAAATGTCACTGAGGCTATATCTGACCCAAAGTTGAAGGAGGCCATGTCTGAGGAAATGATGGCTCTTGAGAAGAGTAGTACTTGGACACTTATTGACCTTCCCAAGGAGAGAGTTCCAATTAGATCCAGGTGGGTCTATACAACTAAGTACCGATCAGATGGTACTGTGGAAAGATATAAGGCCAGGTTGGTGGCCAACAGTCAAGTGTATGGCATTGACTACCAAGAAACATTTGCCCCTGTAACCAAACACGACTCAATCAGAGTTCTTCTATCAGTGGCAGCCAATAGAGACTGGCCGTTGTAACAATTAGATGTAAAGAATGTCTTTCTCCATGGTGATCTAGAAGAAGTGTATATACAGCCTCCACCTACAAAGGGAAAGTGTGCCTCCTAAAGAACGCACTTTATGGCCTCAAGCAGTCTCCTAAGACCTAGTTTGAGCGATTTAGGCAAGCCATTCTAAAGAATGAGTATTCCCAGAGTGAGGCCGACCACACTTTGTTTATCCAGCGAGCGAATGATATGATCACAACGCTTACTGTTTATGTTGATGGCATTGTGGTAACTGGGAATAACCAAGCCGAGATAAGTAGATTGAAGTCATACTTGGCCCAACAGTTTGAGATTAAAAATCTTGGATTCTTGAAGTATTTCTTGGGAATTGAACTGTCAAGATCGAATAAGGGAATCAATATTTGCCAAAGAAAGTTTATACTGGACCTATTGAAGGAAACAAGAATGTTGGGTTGTAAACCAGCAAACTCCCCAATTGATCAAAACCACAAACTTAGTGAATATTGTGGTTCTCCTCTTATTGATGCAGGCAAGTACCAATGATTGGTTGGAAAAGTGATCCATCTGTCTTTAACTCGATCAGACATCACCTATGCAGTTGGAGTGGTGAGCCAATTTATGCATGCCCCCAAGAGTGGGCACTTGATTGCTATTTATCGCATCATCAGGTACTTGAAATCTTCTCCAAGAAAAGGACTTCTATATGCCAGGCACAACCACTTGAGGATAGAGGGCTACACTGATGCTGATTGGGCTGGTTCCATTTCGGATAGACGATCTACATCAGGTTACTGCACTTCTGTAGGAGGTAATCTAGTCACATGGAGAAGTAAAAAACAACCGGTTGTCACCATGTCCAGTGCAGAGGCAGAATTTAGAGTCATGGCTTATGGAGTGTGTGAACTCATATGGTTGAAGCGGTTGGTTCAAGAGTTGGGATATGATATTGATGGACCCATGCGGCTCTTTTGTGATAACAAGCCTGCTATAAGAATTGCTCATAATCCCATACAACATGACCGAACGAAGCACATTGAAGTCGATAGGCACTTCATCATAGAGAAGTTGGATTTAGGTTGCATTTGTACTCCCTTTGTGAAGACAGGTGATCAAGTGGCAGATATCTTCACCAAAGGTCTCATTTCTCACCAGTTCAATACCCTTCTGTGCAAGCTGGGAATGTATGACATTTATTCTCCAGCTTGAGGGGGAGTGTTAGAGTTTATGTATCAGGGGTACTTTAGTCACTAGTTTATTGTAAGTTATGTTGAGTTGAAATTTTCTCTTTTGTTAGTTTTTACCTTTTACCTCCCTAGGGAGGCATATGTAATTCCAAGAATATTAGTTATGAATCAAATAGGTGAGAGAAGCCCTCAAGCTTCTTCTTCTTCTTCCTTTCCAAGCTCTCACACCTTCCTTGTTAGAATCGATCCATACCTAGTTTCTAACTAGGGATGCTATTGTTTAATTTGTAGAATCCCCTCTGCAGACCTGCTATTGATGAGAGGCAGAAATCTAAAGGAATGGTCGGGCCAAACAAGTGCCCGAGTTGTGAAAGAGAGGGGAAGATTGGGTGCCTTGATTCAATAAAACAAAGAACATGGGGGTTGTGGCCTCTTTTCACCACTCCTGCAGCTGATGCATCAAGTTGATTATCCATCAGAGTCAACTCTGATATTGACACTAAAGGATCAATAGCATGCCTGACTTTGATCTTCTCATTCACATGAAGCCGCTTCAGCAACTTTGAGTGCCATATCACCAATTTTAAAATACAAATCCGCAATTCTTGAGAGCATATCTTGCCTTGGAACTTGGAAGAGAAACCAATTCTGGAAAGGGCAAACATGAGCCCTTTCTTCCCACCCACAAAAGCCACCTCATTTTAATTAATGTCCCGACGAAACACTACTGATACCATAATTCTCCAACCTAACTATATGTACCTACTAGGGAGAACCATTTTAATTGGACTCTAGATCAAAGGAACAAACAAACAGAACTAATCCAAATATCTTGACATAAGATAGTAATTAATGGAATACCATCTCTTAAGAACTACCCAAAAAAAGATAAAACCTAAGTTATATATATAATAAGTATGTCTCTCTTCCTCCCTCTTCCCCCCCCCCTCTCTCTCTCTCTCTCTCTCAATCTCTTAAATACAACTGAAAAAGAACTGCACAAAATATCAAGCACTGTCAACAGGAACGTCACTATGCAACAGGCATGGACAGCCATAAACTGAGAATAGTCATGTTCTTGTTCCATAAGGAAATAACAATTCTCCCAGCTCAACTCAAATCTTATATCCATTTCTGAGCTCATAGACAATTTAGCAGTATCCACACCAAAGACCAAAGAAAAAACCAGTATTATTTAGCCTGCCTAGAACCAAAAATAACAATCTACTTACATTTTTTTATATGGCATGGGTGTCCTACACATTATTCAATTTTGTGGAACATGGCATACCATATTATTCTCCAAAATCAAGTTAAAATGTTTTTCATGCCCTCAAACTCCACCTCTTTTTGACAATTTAATTACTATTTATAAAAAAAGAGCAACTTGTACTTCCAGGCAATCTTATAATAGAAAAAAGGTATGAAAGCATAACTCCAACGGGGTAGCTCGGTTGGCAAGGACCAACACTTCACAATTAAGAGGTCATGAGTTCAATTCTCCTTGGGTCAAACTAACACAAAAAAAAAGGTGATCAAAGCATATTGAAAGTGCATACACTCTGGAACATCTGTCCTTGTAGGCACAGCAATTTGAAGTAACACTACTTTGTCACGCCAATATGTATTTTCTTCAAGGAACTTTTCAAATGCCAGTATCTTTTGTGGAATTCCTTTAATCATATCAAGACGGTCAACACCTAACATAACCTGTGCATAATGCAACAATAAAAATAAGCAGACAGAATAGGAAAATAGAAAATAAAATAATTTGTTCCCATCAAGTAACTGATAGAAATCAATGGCCTAAGTTACATCACACAAAAGGGGCTGTGCATATATTTAACATATGAATAGAAGTGCAAATAATAATGTAAAGGAAAATGAGTTAAGCGAACAACAGATATTCTATTGAAGTATAATTGTATAAACACCAACTGTATCATACTTGTCAAGTTTTTATGCTTGCATCAATTTGACATACCTTGGCTTAGTATTAGAATGATCCTTGAGGCCTATTCTAGAGGTATGTTAAAAAAATGTATTTGGCCAATTAAGTTAAGGATGTAGTTTGAGGTTTTAGAAACAAAAAACAATGAAATGAATATAACATAATAACAACAATTGGTTAACTGAATAAAAGACAATTAGCGGTTAGAATAAAAACCTAGATCAGTTTTGCAGACTACACACCAATGAGATAATTTACTATAAATAGCATTATGGGTATTGAAGTGTTTTCATGGCTAAGTGTCACTTTCAGTTGATACACCTGCATTTGAAAAAGGAGTCAACTTTGATCCCAAGTTGAATGCTTTTACTTTGGATTGGCAGACATGGGACATAGACCCCAATATCTGGCAATGTCCACACCACACACCACACAATCACAAAAAATGTTGCATTTTGTTTATTCTTCACTACTTCTAACACTAAAGCTTCCATCTGAATAGATTAGTTGAGTGATTTAACCATATCCAGCATTTTCCACTGATTTAAACTTTGGTTGTTTGCCATCTAAATCAAACTAAGAGAGTCAACTAAATTTAACTTTCCTTTTTTAGATGAGGTTGACAGTCCGATATAGATGTTGAATAAGAATAAGGATTGTCCGAAGTAATCAATTAATAATAATAATGATAACAACAGCAATAATAAGGGTCACTGGATTAGCTAATGATTGTACCAACTCAATATAAAATCATAAATGCATCTCTAACAACAATGGTTTAATCTACTAAATATCACAGTACAATGACAGAGAGGGAATTTTTTTAACTAAAAAAGGGCACCTTTCGGCCAGCAAATCTTTCTTTCAATTCTCTGATGTGATCCTGGACTTGTTGAAGTTCAAGAGCTCGAATAAATCTTTCAGAATCTATCCCAATAGGAAACTGAATTCAAATGTATAAATAAATTAGAAAAGGAAAAGATGGATAGATGGTTCATGTTAAAAATCATGAAACCCTGAATACTTTAATTATAAGGAACAAGCACAAAACAAACATCTCATTCTTTCATACATTCTGTACATACAGGAAACAAAATGATCAAATAAACCGCTAATACGTACAGCAGCCACCCTTGTCAGCCTCCCTTGATCCTCTACTCCTTCAGGTGTACCCTCAAGCCCAAGAATGCGAGTACAAGCACTGACAAAGTGCCTGGCATAATCATATGTATGAAAACTGGAAAATAGAGTATCCAGTGGTTAAAATCGTGAGGCCTTAACCTTAACGTTAAAAGATTCAAGTCAAAAGAAACAAAAACCAAACCCAGACAATAGGATTCTCCAAAAATATTACTCCTACAATGAATCAGTTCATGATGATTTCAGAGAAGCCATGTCCACTTAAAGCCTTGAAATTGATATTTCAATGATGGTTCCAAATTTCGATTTTAACCAGGGTTGAATCTTGGTCAAAAACAAAATATACCATCGAAATCTGCAAAATGACTCAAAATTTGGTCCATTTCACAGGTCAACTCAAAATAGCCATTTCGTTTGCCAAATGAAGAAATTTTGCCATCAAATTTCTTGCAGTGCCTATTTAAGCATGTTAACATATATTTGAATCATTAGATTGGGAAAAAAAAACCCCCAAGTGGTAGTTTGTCTTTGGACCCTAGCTTGCTACTGAACGCCATAGCCTATTGTATCCTTTCCCTTACATAGCCTATTCTACACATCTACACATAATTTAGTCGTGTAACATACAACATTCAACAAAAATTATTGAAATATGCAATAAGAATGAAGAACCATAGAATTGGAAAACATTACACAATTCTGACCATTTCGAGTGAAATTTTGACCATTTTGACCATTTTTTCGACCGAGACCTTGTAAAACGGTCAAGTTGTTGGTAGTTTTGTTTCGACCAGGGTTAAAACCAAATAAAATGTTGGAATTTCAATCTTTCGACCAAAATTTCGAACTATGATTTCAACATACAAAAGCAATTCAATAGCACTAATTCTGGAACGCAATGGAAACTGGAGTGAGCTCAACCCTATAATTCTTCTTAATTTCTGGTGTCATATAAGGATAAACAATCAACTAAAAGTTCAAAACATCATATTCCAACCATCAAAATTCCCAGATGCTCACCAGAAAAATGATAAAAGTACAATTAAGACTTTAAGTTTTAGAAAGTCCTAACCTTCTAAATTTCATCTTTGATGCTAGTTGCAACAAAGTTGGAAGTACAAATTAAATCTTTGGTTCTCAAAAAACTGGCCTTTGAGAATGCTGCCAGCATCAACATCATTTATAAAGAAAATTCTAAAAGGACCAGGGTATTATTAGACCAGCTCATCTCTTAGCCAATATGGCCCGAACTTTGCATTGTAATAAATGTCAGGACAATATTGTAAACACTATTTTCTGATTAGTAATGCATCTTTTAAGTATTTAGCCATCAAAAAAAAAATGTAGTGTTTAGACATGGACCTACCTAGGCGCTTAGTGAGAAGGAAAACATTCAGCCATAAAAATGCCATCGCATGATTTTTATTTTACAAGAGGAACCTGAAGTTAAGAGTGAGGAGTAGCAAATGGGCTTCCAAACATTAAGAAAATATAGTATAACTTACCCAACTAAATCAGCAGCAAGAACAGATTTTAGCAACTCTGATCGAGATGGCAGCGTCCTATGGATCTCTGATGAAGGGAAGGGTGTGTGGAGAAACCAGCCAACTTTCATGTTGTTGTTATATTTCTTTAGGCATGCAGGAAGAAACATCAGATGATAATCATGGCACCAAACGACATCACCCTCTTCATAATGCGTATTTACCACATCAGCAAACATTTGATTGGCCCTCTTATATGCGTCAAACTGAGACTGGAAACTACGAGTGGTTGCTAAGCGATCTTCTTGTGGAAGTCCAAGGTAATGGAAAAGAGGCCACAAGATATTATTGCAGTAGCCATTATAATATTGATGAACTATCTCTTCATCAAGGAAAACAGGGATGCACCTCTGCATTCAATGGAACAGACTTCAGCAGGGTGAGGGGATCAACTGTAGTTCTATGTCAACAAAAAACCACAAAGTTAAATCATGCTAGTCCAAATGTTAGAATTACAGGTGAACCTCTTTTTTTTTTTTTTTTTTGGGGGGGGGGGGGGGGTGGGGTGGAGAATACGTAAGTTATTATAGGTGACATTTTAAATGTTATGATCATGGATAAATTGATATATGAAACCAGGAGTACCTTCTCAGCCAGTGCTTTAGTAAGTGCCCTTTGCCCAACCTCATCTGGTACGTTCACACCAGCCCATCCAATCCATTTTGCCTCAAAATCTTTCACACCTGCAGGAAAATTATCTAGGGAACCTTAACTTTACTTCTTAACAGATAAAGCTACATGTACACGAGAAAAGGATAAATATATACCCAAAGAACATGATACTGGTCTAGTTTGTAAAACAGTACTGCATTAAAGTGTGTGAAGCAATTATTGTCATCACCACATTGGAAAAGAAGGGAGTTCAAATGAAGAGAACCAGTGGAAAAAGTTTTAAAAAATATTACTGAGTAAAATGGCATTGAACAAAGTGTTAGAGAATACTTACCCAGAAGGGCACTTACTAGACCACCTGCGCTTATCTCCAGTGACCATGAGTCCTCACCCTTCCTAACTGCTGATACTGGCAACCTGTTTGCCACCACCAAAAGTCGTTGTTTTGGAGGCCGGCTGCCCTGCCTTTCATATCCTTCGCGGAGCGCTCTTGCTGCTGCACCCGCATCCAGGAATTCTTCTTCATTGGTAATTCCCCAGTTATTACCCTCTTTCAGGCTCAATTCATGCTCAAGGTACTCACACTCCCTGTTAACATCACCTGATTCCTCATTTGGTCGATGTGTCCTGTTAATTTTCCTTAGTTCTCGTTGCCTCAAGAGTCTTTCAACTCTAGTTGTGGGGATGGCAGAATTACGATTGCACTTGTTCCCAGGCATACGCTCAACCTGTAGTCCAGCCGCTGCACCAACTTCACAGGCTATTTTTTATTCCTACTCAAGAGTGATCACTTTGCCTGCATTTGTTAAAACCACAAGAAGTCACCACCAAGCTTCTTATCAAAGGAGCATATTAACAAAACTCCACACCCAAAGTTTCGTCTGAAGCTTTCTTACTAAGCCACTTGGATTCAGAGAGGCATTATACTATTCCAACTCTTTCAGTAACTGATTAGTAAATTAGTAAATACCTTTCTACTGCAGTCAAAGAATCCTAAAAATACAGATATGGAAAGAAAAAATCAATTACTCTGAACACACAGATACACAGAAAGAAAGAGGTTCAACTGAAGGTTGGAAAAGTACAATCCAGATCAAATTTTCAGTATAAGCTCGAATCTCTGGCTTTTTGTTCGTTCAAGTCTGAAGAGCACAACACATGGTAAAAGGGGAGAAAAGAAAAAGAAGCGGGGAGGGGGGAGCACAGAATCATGGACAGCCCAAGAAGTTAATGATGAGAAATCTGAGGAAAATGTTGTAAATCTGGATCCCCTATCAACTCTCAAAAGTTTAAAAAAACAAACTAATTCTACAGCAAAGACAACATGTAAGTTCCATCTGGGATAACAGCATAACTATAAAAGAAGAAAAGCATTCCCACCAACCTTGGCTCCTCACCCAATTTTGATCACTCTGGATGATTAACCAACCTTTCCACATCTCATAACTCACCATTTCCAATGGGAAAATCTTCCAAAACCGTCCGTACGTTGTTCATGGGGGCAACAGCAAATTTGTGAAGGAGAAGAGAAGAAGAGGAAAGGTGGTACTGCCAAATCCTCGTGGAAGCTCTACAAAGCACACAAAAAGACCCTTGAACCATGCAGGTGACACCAATTATATACATTTTTCAATGGCCCACCTAAAATCTAACTATAAAACCAATTATATTAATTTTAATTTAATATATCAGCACAGATTCTGAGTTAATTTATTTATTTATCTATCAATTTAAAAGGTAAAATAGCAAATAAAAACTGTGAAAATTCTCACAAAATTCGAGCTCTGTTTCATACATCAAACTAAGAGGGGGACCGGAGATTCAGAGCGGTACTCTCACAACTTCTCAGTGGCTTTCTGACAAAGCCAATATGGCGGTTCATGTTGCTTTTCCACTTCCACTTTAGAAGATGAAGGAACAGTAATGGAAAGGGTAGCCCTTTCGCCAATATCTTTGGTCTGAAATCTTCCATTTTAGGGATTGTAAAGAAAGAAGGCTATCCCAATCAATCTGCATTACAATCCAAACAGAGCCTTGCTTTCCTTTTCTATCGGTGGTTAACGTTTGTATCGGAAAAGGAAACTCAAAAATGTCCAGTGCCTAAAAATAAAGTAGAGATGCCAATCCAACGTCCAAAAGTTTGCCTAGTAGAAGCTAAACGGTGATACATTCACACATCACTGGGATAAAAATAAGGAAAAAGAACAAGCTACATTTCTTTTCTTTTCTTTTTTTATTTTGTTAAAAAGAAAAGCAGCTACAAATAAATAAAATAAAACAAAGCTGGAGTGAGCGTGGTACTTTGCAAGACCCGGATTCTCTCACCAACTTTTTCAGTGCGCGTTCGATGGCTGGCAGCACGTTGGGATGCATGCCAACTGTGCCCAGTCGTTGGATTCACGCTGGAGAGAATCTGATTCATATTGTGCAAGTGGTAAATTGACAAGATCAAACCAATTGCTTTACATTTCATCCAGGAAAAAAAAAAATGCTCAATTAGTTCATCCATATCAGAAAAAAAAGGATCCAGATCTTCTACGGTCAGCCACCCGAGCGGCCAATAGCAGTGCAAGTCATGTGAGATGTGCATTTATCGCCTTAATCCTGCCAGAGTGTCTTGCCCAAGCAGGGGTAAAATGATCATTGCGTACCTCATTTGTGCCTGCATTGCTATGGCCGCTCAGGCAATTACACCGTAGAGGATCTGTAGGCATAGAAAATTCCAATTGCACATTAGAAAAAAATGGAAAACGATAAAAAACGATGAAGGAAAACAAACAATTGATTGAATCGCCAACCCCTGAGAGAAGATTCCAATTCCAAAGCACCTTCGCAGTATCAACTTTCTACAATCCTATAGAGTAAGAACTTCCTTTTTCATTACGACAAAAAAAAAAAGAACTTTCTTTTTCTATGGTGTCAAATCAATTTATTTTTTTTTAATTTAAACAATTTAACCAAAGCATGAACAAAAAACAGTAAAACTTCCTGATCCCTCGGCACATTCCATACGATGAAATATAAAAGAATGAACAAACTGCGAAAGTAATAACAGAACCATATACCCTCTGAGATAGCTTATGAACCTTTATGAGATTTTGTGCTTGTTAAAAAGTGACCTGTAGTGGGGTATCACACATGCAAGAACACATGTAGCAGGAGAGAAACTTATTCTTGAAGAAGAAAACGCCTTACAAACAAGCAAGTTCTATCGCCCCTAAAAGTGAGGAGAAGGCAAAGTTTAGAAAACTTATTGGGGGAGAATGTCTAATAAGGAAGCTAACAAGTTTAGCAGTTTATCATTATTTAGGAAACTTGATTTCCGAAAAATTTTTTCATATCTAGGGAGAAAAGAGAATCTTTTCATCCATTGTAATTTGATGCTATGAATTGTTTTGGGGTAAAGATTTGATGTTATGATTGAACTCTTTCAGCATGAGTCTTATCATTAACTCCAGTGAACTATTGTCACAGATTCTAAATATCTTTCATCGATGAAATCAAAGGGTCAAATTTCATGGATTAAGAGATTTTCTTCACCATGAGCGAAGGAAGAAAAATTTGATCTAATTATTTATTATACTAATAAAATAGAAAACATAAACGCTTAATTGTAGTTTCCTAAAATGTCACATGATAAAAGGTTTATTAATGATTTAAGGGCATTTTGACTCGATGATAAACAAAGTTTCTCTTTTCCTATTTAAAATGAAATGAAAAATATTAAAACATAAAGGTTGTGTTTGGTATGCATTCTTGGAATGGATTCTGGACCAAAAGCACATTCCAAGAATTAACCCCATTCTGGAACACCCTTTTTATCCCTTCCACATTCCCATTCAGTGTCCAAACTAGGGCTGCAACAGGGTCGGGTTGGGTCGGGCTTTTTAAAACCGTAGCCCAACCCTGAGTCCCCTTAGCTCGGCCCAGACCTGCCTTGACCCTGACTTAGGGCCTAAAAACCCTGACCCTGACGGACCAAGCCCGCCCTGATTGGCCCTGATTGGGCTGGGATTGGCCTATTGACCCTGACCCTGACCCTGACACTGATAGACTATATGCTTTCATTGTATAGAGTGCAAACAGACTATATCTATAAGCCATGACCACGCATGCTTTCACACAAGCAGGTAGCACTCTCTCATTTTATGATATAAAGTTATAAATTTTTCATTATCAAATAACAACATGCATTACCTGCTAACTGATATAGAAAAACAAATTTAATGAAAGTAAACCAAACTCCAACTGCTAATACTTTTATAACTATAACTATAACAATCAAATAATGAAAATTTCCAACAAAAAATGTTGTTGCTGTCAAATGAATGATCAACATAATAGCAAATACTAACAATGACACTCGCTTCAACTGCAAATTTTATCCCATTACTCACGACAAAGCTAATTAATATTAAACCTACTTGTCAACAGTTAATAAGTTATCAAGTTTTCACATTTAAAAAGTTCTATCAATGTAATATCTCAAACAATAAACAAACATTTCAAAATAGATCGCATACAAAAGATGCCAAAGTTTGACCCAACAATTCTTCAAATGGGAAAGACTAAAGAGTACTCCCTTGAATGTGGAGATTTGCTTCTCTTTTATTTGGCCTTTTTTTTTTTTTCACAAAATATTTTGCATCATGTTGGAATAATTGTCTCCATCTAAGAATTAATTAATTTGGTTTTTGCTTTGCATTGTGATGTTGCTTTGCATTTGTACTTAAGAGGTCAAATTTTTTCTTGTGTCCCCCTTAGACCTCTAATACCTCTCACTCACTCACTCTCTTAGCCTTTTATTTGTTCAATGAATTTACACATTAATCCTTCCTAATCCTGATTATAGATTATATAATATATATAATGTACTTAAAAGTCTAATTTATGAACCCTTGTTAGTTGTTATTTGTTACATTAATAATTTCTTATATAATATAATATCATATTATCATTATACATAATCAGGTTCAAAATCAGGGTCTAGATCAGGGTCATCATCAGGGCCAAGATCAAGGCCAAGATCAGGGTCAAAATCAGGGCCAAGATCAGGGTTAAAATCAGGGTCAAGATCAGGGTCAAGTTCAGGGCCAAGTTCAGGGCCAAAATCAGGGCCAAAATCAGGGCCAAACTCAGGGTAAAAAATCAAGGCCAAAATCAAGGTCGGGCTGAGCCCGAGGCCTCAACCTGGACCCGACCCTGACTCAGGGCCAAGCATTTCTAACCCTAACCCGCCCTCAGGGCTAGAAATCTTTAGCCCAGGCCCTGTTCGGGCTCAGGGCGGGTTCGGGCCAACAGGGCCAAACTTGCACCCCTAGTCCAAACCCTCTATTTGTGAAATAACAACGACCGCTATCCCCACACCAAACTATCTTACCACAAATGCGTAAGATCCAAGGCCAGCTTCTCAGATATGCTATTGAGTCTATTGAACGAGGAGGAGGTTTGTTTGAACAGAAATTCAAGTCTCCAATGATGGATATTACATACTTTTCAACCGAAACCTAGTTTTTCTTAACAAAATCGTAAGGAAACTCATCCATTGAGGATTTTACGATGATCATAAGAGAAAGATCGACAAAGATTATGCACCAAAATCACTTCGTCTTTGCTTATGCAAATGGCTATCGTTCTCTACATGCCAATGCTGAGGTCCACTTGGAATTCCCATTGCCCCGATGTGACTTCCCCACTGAATCCTCCAATGTTGATTTCGACATAGAGATGTTAAGCACTTGACCGATACACCAAAAGCAACTCTCAATCTAGCAATAGATAACCCTTTATAAGAATCTCTATTTTGCCCCAGGGTTTTTGACTGGCAACAAATAACCCTTTCTTGACGGTTTTCACTCTACTCCAAAATAACCCTTTCCGTGACTCAAACCTGTGGCATGGTGCCAGGATCTGATAACAATTGTTAGGTATTTGACCGATGCGCCAAAAGCTCCAAAACAAATGGAATGCGTTAAATCAAGTCCTTTAACCTATCCCATACTAGGCTTACCCAATCTAGCGCCCATACACTAGATCGAGCCCCATTAAGTACATAACAAGAGGTGGGCCTTGTAATGGGGTGTCCATCATGTCGTTGGAGACGATGAAACCACCTGGTAGCAACATCCTCACGACAACATCCCTACCATCACATGTGATCATCTGACAAATTTCCCCATCCCAATTGACCTAATTCACTATAAGACATTACTGTTACCATCGTTTCCAAAGTCAATCATCAAAAAGGACTATAAATTCGGATTCATCACCTTCATCAAGTTATCACTTAATGGAGATAAGGCATAGAGGAATTCCAACATGATTGAGATACTCTAACAAACGAGGTGATCACTCCTTAAGCTCCATGTTGCTATGCTTCTCTACGACCTCAATATTGGTGGGCTATGACCAATGTGAACAACTCTTGCCTGTGAGGTGTTGGATAAAATGCATAATCATTCTAAAATTAAGAAAGCATTTTGACCAAATATGAATCCAAACAATCTTCCCATTCACAGTTAGGATTGCATTTTGCGTTTTGAAAATGGAAATGCATACTAAACAATAAACTAAACATTTAATTTTTCAAAGAAAAAAAACCAATGAAAAAACATGGTACAAACCCCATAAAATTCCTTTGTTAATATATAAAATTAAAGTAACCAATGAAAGTACGCATAAAGGCATTGATTTGGATGTGATCTTTTATTTCACTGGGGCTAACAGTCTTTTCGCGCACAAAAGCATTGGTTTGTGTCTAGGTGCAGAACTACGCTAACCATGCAACCTTTTTCGTATAAAATTATAAGAATGAAGCTAAAGGAGCACCTCTTGAAAGACGCCCTCCAAGAACATGCTATCTTTTGGAATCAAAGCAACATCAACTGCTTGAGATTTCTTTTGATTGTCCTTATATGATTCTCTCAGGACATCGTTCAAGGTGGTCCCTTAGCATTTTCAAAGTTATAAATAAAATGTTCACAATAAACTCTTATCCCCACCCCACTCTCCCCAAACCAATAAAACATTCCAACGCCCATAAACAATGATTTCCAACACACGCTTCACTAAAAAACAAAGTGATAAGAAAGACATGTCAACACATGTGGTATTGACAATTTGACAAAACAAATAATCGTCTCAATAGAACATCTTACTCATAATATGAATGTTTTAGTTATAAGTGATTATTATGAGCCGTAAAAACAACTTAGTTCCCCAAAATACCATTCATATGACACAAGATTGAATTTCCGACCTTAGATTATAAAAGCCACGAGTTCTACCAAGGAAAATATAAAGGACCCGAGCAGTCCATCAAAAGTGGCTAGGATCTAACTTGTACCATTGCAGGGTCACATTGTATCCCAACTATCTTTCAACACAAGCTTGTGTCGCAAACACTCATGGTTTTACCAAAAAAAATAACCAGTTTCAAAATCAAAATCAATCAACTGATAATTTTGATTTCCCTTTACCCAAAAAAAAATTATGATTTTCAAAACCTTATTTTGGATTGGCTATGGCTACACATGGATCTCTCTCTTTTGGGACATTTTCTCCTTTTAGTCGCTAAAATTGCAGAAGATTAATCTCTTATAGTTAGGTCTACAAGATTTTTTTAATCAAAAACTCCAAAAACCAAAGACATGGAAAGTTAAATTTTTTTTCTTCCTACTTTCATTCGTAGGGTTTTTACCAAAAAAATAAAAATTTTCATTTCTAGGGTTTCAGTTGATTCCATCTATGATCCTATAACCAATTATGAGTTTTTAAAACTTGCTAGTGCTCCCCCCACCACCCAAGCACGTAGGGCACCTTCAAATTTTTAGGCCTATATACGGACAACATCCTTCAGCACTAGATGATGAAATGAGACTCAATAACAGGTCAGGTTAAGACCATCCAACAATAATGGATGTGATAGATCAAACTAGTTTATGCATGCCAACCACTATTAGATGGAGCAGTGGACCACAAGCCAAAAATGACATTGCTCGGATATCCATTCCACCCAGATCCATCATTTTCTTCCTGATTATAAGAAAAAATACATTAATTACGAAAAAAAACAGAGATCACTAATCCAAAGCCAGAAATCTAAATATTACCCCTAATACATTCTATTTTCAATGATCGTAGCCCTTTCAAGTTTCATGAAATTACCCATAGATCCAAGCTCTGATTTCTTCCAAGTATGGGTTAAACCAATATTTTATGCATTCAAGACTCGAGAATAATCTATAATAGCAAGAAGAATGGTAAGTTAAGTGGAAAAAAAAATCACATACCATCGAACTTCTTTCAAAACTTTGATATTTCAGCTCCCAATCCTCCTCCATGGACATAATATAACATCCCACCTAGCATGGTCTATGAGATCATCAACCTTCTGAAATAAGCATCCAAAAAAATGGTTGCACTATTGTTTAGGCCTTGCTTCAGTTAGGCCTGCTAGATAAGAGTCTACTACCCAAAGATTTTCCTTTTTGGATGGAGGGTTTCCTTTATTCGTGAATAGGTTAGGTTGATAAAACTTTAACTATGTTATTCTAAGCTTTTGATAAAGTATTTTGAATAGTTATTCTGATATTTTGTTTAAGTATTTTGAAAAAATACCCAAGACAAATCCTAAGTAATTCATCATTGAAGAACTTATATTCACTAATTCTACATGCACATCATGGTGCAAGCCCATGGAAGCATCAACAATCATCAAGGATATCATATATACACTTAACATACTACTCAAAATAGTGCAGAATCATTTCATTGGAACAACACATAATCAAAGCCACCAAAATAAATGTAAGATAAACCAAATTTGGCTTCAATGTTAGCTAAATTATGGAACTTATTATTGAATTTATAGCTCATCATGTCATTACATAAATATTCAAAAATAAGAATAATTAACAAATAACACCTATTTCAAAATTAATCAAACAAGGGTTTAACTTGAAGAATTTTGTCATGAATTGAGAACAAGAAATCCTTCACTTTCATTGCGTAAATCAACATGTAATCGATGCCACTAAAATTAAATAGAATGAAACATAAATTGGCTTTTGTGTTGGTTAAAATGCACTAAACATATCCTCTATATGTGACAAAAATTTAGGTTACCAAAATGTTCAAAATAAGGCCAAAAAAAATTCCATTTCAAAATAAATTAAAAACTGCCACCTTGATGGGCATTTACGTAAAATTATAAAGTATAAATTCCTTTGCTCTTATTGCAGAATCCAACATATAATCATCGATAAAATAAAAATATATGACAAATTTTTCTTTTTATTTGGAACGTTTGGCAGGATTTAAGTTAGCTAGCCCATGAAAGCTTCAAAATAAAATATGCAACATAAAACATCCATTTCAGGATATAACAAGATAAGGGGTCACCTTCATGTACTTTCACACAAAGAGAGAAAAGACCAAGAGTTCTTTCATTCTCATCATGTGATCTTTATTCCTTAACACCCAATGAAACAATTGAAATAAATCGTGCATTATCACACATCTGAAATATCTTCTTGATTGAGAAAGGCAGGCTGAGGAGGGGGCGGTAGGCGAATCTTCTCTGGTACATGGACAATTGTGTGGACCGATGGACTTACCAGCCTTGATCGTTACGAGAGGACGATGCTACCACATTGAGCGGGTTCTTTGAGAAGAAAATCAATATATTGCTTATGTAGCTTACCCTTTAGACCTTTTTGAAGAAGGTTACATTACTAACATGTTTACTTCGATTGTGGGTAATGTATTTGGGTTCAAAGCCCTACGCGCTCTACGTCGGAGGATTTGCGAATCTCTTCCGCTTATGCTAAAACTTTCCAAGGCCCGCCTCATGGTATCCAAGTTGAGAGGGATAAATTGAACAAATATGGTCGACCCCTATTGGGATGTACTATTAAACCAAAATTGGGGTTATCGCTAAGAACTATGGTAGAGCGGTTTATGAATGTCTTCGGTGGACTTGATTTTACCAAGGATGATGAGAACGTCAACTCCCAACCATTTATGCGTTGGAGAGACCGTTTCTTATTTTGTGCGAAGCAATTTATAAAGCACAGGCCGAAACGGGTGAAATCAAAGGACATTACTTGAATGCTACGGCGGTACATGTGAAGAAATGATCAAAAGGGCTGTATTTGCCAAAGAATTGGGAGTTCCTATCGTAATGCACAACTACTTGACGGGGATTCACTTGCAAATACGACCTTGGCTCATTATTGCGAGAGATAATGGCCTACTTCTTCACATCCATCACGCAATGCATGTAGTTATTGATAGACGGAAGAATCATGGTATACACTTTCGTGTACTAGCAAAAGCGTTACGTATGTCCGGTGGAGATCATATTCACTCAGTACCGTAGTAGGTAAACTTGAAGGGGAAAGAGAAATCACCTTGGGCTTTGTTGATTTACTATGTGATGATTTTATTGAAAAAGACCGAAGTCGCGGTATTTATTTCACTCAAGATTGGGTCTCTCTACCGGTGTTACGCCCATGGCTTAGGGGTATTCACATTTGGCATATGCCCGCTCCGTGAGATCTTTGGGGATGATTCCGTACTACAGTTCGGTAGAGGAACTTTAGGACACCCTTGGGAAATACACCGGGTGCCGTAGCTAATCGAGTAGCCCTAGAAGCGTGTGTACAAGCTCGTAACGAGGGACGTGATCTTGCTCGTGAAGGTAATGAAATTATCCAGTGAGGCTAGCAAATGGAGCCCTAAACTAGCTGCTTGCTTGTGAGGTATGGAAGGAGATCAAATTCGAATTCCCACAATGGATACTTTGTAATCCGTAATTACTCTTTGTTCCCTTAATTGAATTGCAATAAAACTCGGCCCAATCTTTTCTTTTCCTTTATAGGAAAAGATTGGGCCGAATAAAGAATGTGATCCTATTGCATACATTATGCATATATATAGTATAGCATATATAGATAAATACTTTATACAAATCTAGATCTAGATATAGAAGATCTTAATTAAATACAAAATCTAAGACTAAACAAATGCTTCTATTGTTGGATCCATAATTAAGCCTATGGATCCTTGGGATTGGTGGATCTTTTTATATCCCGTAGTTTTGGGTTATGGATTGAGCCAAGGATTACAACCTCGTCTACCCATCCTCTATATTGCCCTTTTCCTTAGTCTTGCAATAGAAATATTATACGTATACGACGAAATTATACGAAAATAAATTCTTCATAGGAAAATAGTTATCTTTTCGATGAGAATTTGTACACGACATGGGAGAAACCTCTCTTTCTATTTCTAATTGAAGAAGGGGTTCCATCCTATATAGTGAAGCGATGCCCCATATTCCTACAAAAGAGAATTCTTTCAATACTCAATACTTATTAGTATGTAGTAAGTATTAGTACTCACTCGCCACTCCCTACACCTAGGGTCGTGTGACTGGAATACCCCTGGTATTCGATACCAACACCAGGATCTACACTTTGTAGTGCCAAGAACACTGACCCAGCAATTAAATCTTAATCAGAGTATCAACGAGAGCATTATAATATAAATATAAATATCAAAGTATGGAAGCTAATAGGATGATATAATATAAATAGGTTGAATCTTATTCCATCGTAACATTGTTTAGCAAAAGTACTAAGTATATAAGTATACAAGTCTAAACCAGTAAAGAGAATTAAAGAATATTTATTTACAATACAACAGTTAAACAGAATGCCCAAATATCTCAAAGGGCCTCATGCTACACTGCATTGTTCTAAAAGCACAAGTCTCGCATGTGCACTCTGGCCAATGCTCATCCTCACTGGGAACACCCCAAATATCAAAATATATCAACTCACGGGTAGGGAGGATCCACATCCGCCTCTATAACATCACCTGCATCCATATCTAAAAAGAGAGGACCCTCAAGGGATGAGCTTCCACCAAGCCCAATGAGCAATTAGATCATACAAGCATACGTAAACAATCATGAATGCACAATCCACTAGGAATCAAGCCAAAAATGATAAATAAATCCCACAATGTGTCATACTAACAGGACAATTCATACATCAGATTCAGTTTACAGTCATGCAAAGAATGTATAATGAGTTCATTTTACTATTATCCACCAAATAATCATAATGCCTAAGTCTTTGGAGTATAGTGCTATTGCAACACCCTAGATTGTATCCCCGCCCTCCAGAGTAAAAAACGGATGACTTTTGATGATAACAAGCCAAGTTGCGATTGAAAGCCTGCGGCATCGGACCCCTTCGTGAGTTGTCCACAAACCCCCGATATAACCCTAGCTCTCACCCAATTCCGGTGCCCACTTACGGAACCAATCTGTTGAGAACGGCACCCCAGTCCATCGGAAGTCACCACCGGTTACCCAACATCTTTACCCCTGTTGGCAACGGGTATAGCACTGGGGAAGTATGACCCTAATCATATGCATCTAAATAAATAAACGAAGATGCATGCATACGTATAGGCCAAAGGTCAAGTCCATAGTGCTAAAATACCGATCGGCCTGGCTATCCTCTCGCCCCCTATAGCTTACACATACACATACAAGGGTATGACGGATGTGATACCGAAATCACGATTGGTCGGTCACAAACCCGTATAACTCATGGCGATCCCAAGTTTGGCGCCCTCTCACGACACTCTAATCTCAACACTCACATTCATCATAAACATCACATATCCAACACATAACCATCATTCACATCTCATATTCATGTCTCAACACATAACCAATATCCACATTCACGATAACAGTTCAATCATAATCGTAAGTCCCTAACAACTAGCATCCAACATGATATTTATAAACCACATCTATCATAACCCATCATTTAATAAATATTCAAAAATTGACATAGCATGCATTGAGATTACCACAGATCAGCATATCTAAAACACGACATATGCATGGATGGCATTTGACACAATCACAAAAACATTCAAAAAATTAAGTCCAAGTATCTCATCCACTCACCTTTTTTTTCCAGACCGGTGATTCTAACAAAAAATCTGATTCTCACGCTTACCCGTACAATCTGTCTGGACGGTTGTATTTGCCTAATTTAATATATTTAATGTTAATAATTGCAAGCAATTCCTATTAAATTCTCTCACAACCCTACTTAAACATCCTAGAAGTGGGCAAGGTCATCGGAGTAATTTCAGTGTCACTAATGCTGTCAATGCATAACAACCAGCTTTGAACCCATTTTAGAGAGCCTTCCCCTCTGATTGGTGTAGACACCTCATTTTGTCTTTCCCCTCGGAGGTTTCCCGTAACGATGATGAGCACCCTCCAAGGCATAGAGCTGTCGTATCTGTGGATTTAGCATCAGTGTGCATTATCTGACTCCGTTTATCGATCGTCGATTCCCCCTTGTCGAAGCCCAAACCATTTGGAACCAGCCTGGCCCAGCACAGATACTGGACCAAATAGTCCATTTCTTCTCTGTCGACATTGAAACCTAGGTCGACACTCAAAGACCCCGAGTCGACATCCACCCCACCTTCCATCGATATCGAGCCATCCCTTTTGACAGTCGGGCAGAACATCCCTACTGTCTAACTTACCGCAACATTCAGAATTTAAATTTTGACAGTTGAGCCATTTCCCTCAATGTCGAGTGCTATTCATTGACAGCTACTCGATGTCGACCTTACCCACATCGATGTTGACTCGACCCTAGTTCACTATCGAATCTTTGCAAATTCGGGAAGCCCAAACTTGCATTTTTTACTCTGATATCGATTCCTTTCGCGTCCCAGCTCATATTAGGCAACTTGGATCTCAATCCCAACTCTCTTAGGCTCCAAGAAACCTTCCCTAAGGTAAGAAAACACATGCCCATATCTCATTGACTCTTGCCTTGACTTTACACCCATCGTCAATGCAAAGACACCAACTTTCGATAATCCGGATCACACCTAGCATCCCTACACGAATTTGGGAGTGCACAAACCCCTCTACATCTATAAATACACTTCCTCTCATGTTGAGAAGGGTCCCTAGTATTGGCAACGGTGGAAGCGAATCGATTCAAAATCAAGTTAAAAAAATTTAAGCACAAGGATCTCATTAAATACATGAACATCATACTAACCTTGATGGGGATGGAATTGTCACCTAGAACACACAAGTAGCGTGTTCCTCCAAAGGAATGCATCACAATGTCACGAACATCAAAGTTTGCTTTACTCTCCGATGGCCAAGGCTTGAGGTTGAAGAAGGAGACTCTTATCTTTTCAACCCTCAACTCTCTAAAATTAATAGCAATTGAGAACTAACGATTAGTCATTAAAATTGACCTAAGTCTTCTCTTTTAAAGAGAATGATTATTTTGAAAATTACAATCTAACGGTTCAAATCATCCCAAGTGGTGTGATTCTAAAGGGTAGCCCTTTAAGTTATCTATATTTGCACATAAAAGAATCTATACAATAAAGTTTTCCTCAATTGCATAAAAAAACATCTCTACAAAAGGAGTAACCTGAAAACCCCCAATCGGTAGATATTTTATTACTCTCTCTCCCCACACTACTGTAGACGCTAAATTTTGTCACCTCCCCAATGATGACGACAATCAAACGCAGAAGACTGGCAATGTCCCTGAAAACCAAACATTATATCAGAAAACATTTCCTCATGTCTTGTAAAGCGTATATCATGCGCGCGACCCCCCCAGGCAGTCCCAGACAACATGCGTAACCCCACGAAACAGTGTCACGGTCGCAACCCCTGCAAGGCAGTGCCCTGCACTGCAAGGGTTCAGTCCTAGGGTTCTAGGGGTCCAACCTTAAACCCAAGATGAGGAAAGATCAATCCATGGAGGTATTCTCATTTAGAGTATAAAGAGAGGGAAAAAGGAGAAGTGTAGCTTACCTACAAGGGAGAGAATCAAGGATAAGCTCTACTTCACAGTCCTCGAGCAAACTCCCCCTTCCATCTCTTCTTTCTCCTTCCTACTACTTCCTTTGGATTTCCTTCTTCCCATAGCTCAATCTCTAGCCCTTCCACGATCTCTTAGCTCCTCCCCTTCCTCCTTACTCAATCTCTCACCCTTTCCCTTCTCTATCTCTCGGTTTCCCTAACTCTCTCTCCCTCTTTCTTTCTCATTTTCGTTTTCAGCAAATGGAGAATGGGAACAAGCTAAAGAGCTCAAACCTCCCTTGTATAATTAAAAAGGGCCTTAGGGCCTGTTTGGTTATGACCAAGCTTATAGCAACTCATTATTTGATTAAGTTAAGCCTTGTGGGCCCACTTACATGGCCCAATAATGCAAGGGAAAGATAGGGGTCGGGTCCACAATGTTTGGGATGCAGTACAAGTGGGTCCCACAAGGTTTCCTTCATAAAAGGACTTAACAGCATGAATGGACTTTCGAACGGACTCATCAGCAGTGGGTCCATTCGTAAATCTGTTCATACTAAAAGTGTTAAACAAGAACAATAAAGTCTTTAGGCCTTGACCCGCACTTCAAGGACTTTGAGGAGGGTATGTATACATAACTTTTAGGGTTAAAAGCTTACTTTTGTGTGATCTCATTGCTTACCAAAACGGGGTTCCCATCCTTTAGTTCAAACTTTCCCCTTGACTGTCACGGCCCAAGGTCACAAGTGTTGATAGTTGGTAGCAACGCAACACCAACCAATTAAAATTCAATTTAGCCTGAAAAAATAGGGTGTATTTTGGGTGTAGGTATAACAACTTTATAACGAGAGAAACTACTCTCCAAACTCTCCATCACATTTATGAGCATCCAATGATGCCCGCCAGGAAGAGCTCCTACACCTATAGGGAACCTCGTCCCGATAAAGAACTCTTCATACGGGACTCTCCACATCAGAAATAGAGAAACACTCTGCCTCCTCATGATAGGAGGGCTCCCTCATTTATCACATTAGGACCTCTACCTTGTCGCCACAATCCAAAGGGATCAACCTATAAATGAGAAGGTAACACCCCACAGAAGGGGATCAAACTGTTGAAATTCTAATTGTTTCATCTGTTTGCTAAAGAGACCTAACTTAGGCATCGAAAAATCCCTCGTCGGCTCTCATCTCCCTTGTTTGTTTGCTATTCTATGCAGTTCCCCACTCATAGAGGACCAAATGGAGGTTTCTTAACGCAACAATAGCAGTTCATGTCCAATATGTAGTTGACTCCCTTTCATGTATTACAATGAGTTGTCATTCTCATGATGAACCCTAATATGGTTACTTTCAAAATTTTAGAAAATCAATCCTAATGATCAATTTTGAATCAACTTGATGGTCAATTCAAGGGTAAAATCTTTATTGCCTTGACACTTAATGGGCATCTGGCATTTCAAAACTTAAATTGCGCGTAAACTTGACAAATGACAAAAAAAACTTAAGGTTTATGAATCATCAATCTTAATGTTCCAACATCTCAAAGAAAACATCAAGTACAAAAGATTTACATGGGTCTCTATGCCTCACATGTTCTACAAATACATTAGGCGGATGCCCTTAGGGAAAGGGTCAACTATCATCTCATCAGTACCAATGTATTCTATCGAAACACGATGATCCCGAATATTCTCTTTTACAACAAAATACATGATCTCTATGTGTCTATAACAACTCATAGAGCATGTGTTGTTAGAAAACCTTACTGTCGTAGTGTTATCACAAAATATCTGTATAGGCCTTTCAATAGATTGAATAACTTGGAAGTCTATGATAAAATAGCATAACCACGATGCACGAGACATTGCCTCATAGCATGCCACCACTTCTGCTTCCTTTGTTGAAGATGCAATCTTTGGTTGTTTCAAACTTTTCCAAGAAACTGCTCCTCCAACTAGCAAAAATATGTATCCTGAAGTGGATCTTCTCGTATCTCCACATCCAACATAGTATGAGTCTGAATAACCAATCAGCTCTAAATCAAAAACAGGTCGATATGTCAACAAGATCCTTGGTGCCTTTAAGATATCTCAATATTTTTTTTGCTGTTTTCTAATATGATATACTAGGATTCTTTTGAAATCTCCCTATGACACCCACTATGAAGGTGATTTCTAACCTTGTACACACTTGTGCATACATTAGACTGCTTATTATAAACGCATATGTATTATTTCAATATAATCTCTTTGGGACAATCCTAATGTTTTGTTTGATCAGTCCTAGTAAATTTCTATGCCTAAGACATAGAAGGCTTCACCTATATCCTTCATATCAAAGTTACTTGTTAGGAAACATTTCATCTCGTGCAACAACCCAGTATATCATCTTCATATAGTTTCAAAATAATGAAATGACTTCCTTTTGTCTTAATGGGGATACATTGATCAGCACGATTCTCCAGAAAAATCAAATGAAGGTTATTATTAATACCTTCAGCCATCAACTCTTTTTCATTGAGGAAGAGAGCGCTTGAGGCATAGATGCCACATACAATCTTGGACAATTGGTGTGGTTCGGTTTCAATGGCATGTGAACTTTGTTGAGTGCCTTGAGTACTACATTGTGTTCATCGGGGGAGGTCATAAGCAACCCCCATATCAAAATAGTCGCTTGAGTTTTCTTTAATTGTTTGAATATTTCATTTTTTGGCTCCAATGGATTGTTGAGGTTAGCTTGCTTTTGTTTTTGTCTTGCTATATCGACGAGATTAGCCACATTTAGTTCACGTGGCTTGAAGGTTTTCCCGTTACGAGTTCCAATGTCATTACACTCCAAGCTTGGGCCAAAAACTAGCTTAGTGTCGAAAGCAGACTTAAGCTTATCTATGTCAGTTTCGGTATTAAATCTGTCACTAATATATATGATGTTGATTGAATCTTCTGACTCGAGGAGAAATCCTCGGTCTCCCATTTCCTTTTGCCAATCTAAGGGAGATTTGATATCTTCTAAGAACTCCATGTTTGCGATAGTGCTCCATATCTTGAAGAGCTCTTTGGTCTATTTCAACCTTTGTGGGTACTAATTGATGGGCCGTATAAGAGCGGATGGCTCAAGATAATCTTACTCTTCTTCTATTTCATTGATTGTAGAGCTTGAGGCTTCGTGGGCTAGTAAAGGATTACTCACCATATTAGGTTGTTGTTTGATGTGCATCGCAAATTGCCCCAAATCTAATAGATCTTGGATAGTACAAGTATAATGCAATTATCTGTACCACAAAATATAGGGAATCTTCCTAGTTTTAAGGTTGTAACACAAAACATTAATAATCAATGTGCAAACCGTATTGAAGTAGATCCACATAATTAGAATCCAAAGGGAAAAAATATCCTGCTAGGCAGCGCGACATTGTGCCTGGACATGGAGGGGATCGAAATGACGAACCACCCCTATGAAATGCGAAAATCCCACCTTTGTTGATGCCCAGATGTGTGCTTTCATTGGCCCTGTTTTGGTGTAGGGGCCACATAGTATCTTAGAAGAAACTTGGATGTGAAGAAAATTTACTTGCAATGTCCTGCTTGCCACAACACACCATTCCGTGTGCGTGGTGGACAAACGATTAGAATGATCAGTTTCCAAGTGGGACCTATTAGAAAATAGAAAAAAAAAAGATTATTACAATGCTGCCCTCGTGCAAATTTTTTTATACTTTTTCTCACATAATAAATAGTGGGCCATATTGACACACTTTCCTATTTTGACCACGTGATCTTATGAGGACCCCATATGGATGATACTATTATTCTATTCCACATTGGTGTTGCTGGCAGGATCTCTTATTTGCCCTTCGATTGTGTTTGATTGATAAGAAATTGATAGAAAAGAACAAAAAATTATAATAAGACAAAAATCATGACGACACAATGATTGATTGATTTTTTTTTCTTCAAATTCAAAAAAATGTTGAATTTTCTCTTCTTTTTTTTTTCTTTCTATCCAATTTTTGCCAACCAAACGCAGCATTGGGAAACCCTCCCTGAGAAAACAATATCTAATCCCAAATCTAGACCGTGACTATTACAACTGTCCTACGCGTAGGGATTTGGAATTATAATTTTTAATCTGATATTTAGATACAAGTTTTGACCTTAAAAAATGTCGCGAATAATACGAATAATTCTGTCCGAATCTGACTTGAAATTAAAAGTCGAAAAAAGTCACAATATTTTCAAACTTTTTTAAAAATCACGAATAATTCGCCCGAACCAAATAATTCGGTTATGTTTTTTTTTAGGGGGGAGAGTAGAGACTCAACCTCTAGACCTCCTGGTGAGCATGGGCATGAAAAGCACCACGGCTTGCCAATTTAGGCAACTATTGGTGAATAATTCTGCTATGTTAAAAACCAAATTGTATTCAAAATCAAATTAAGTATTTGGGGTTTGGGCTTGTACGGTTTCACACTTTTACTTTTTGCCTTTACTGATCCCAAATGGATTCCTCCTCTTTCTCCTTGTTTCTCCTTCTCTCCCTTAAATTATGGGTAATCATGGACCACCTGAAATGATTCTTGAATATTTTATTCCAAGCTCCCATCACAACTTTATCCTATAAAGTATTCAGCGTTGTTTGAAACTCAAGTACTCCACCAAACCATGTTTTATGTATTAAGAAAAAAAAAATACATACAACCAAAACATGGTCTAATAGAAAACATAAACAGAGGATGGATACGAAACTTGGATAACATTGATTGATGGGCATGGATTATTTTGACAAGCTACAAGCTGTGAGATAGATTAGACAAACTACAACTAAATGTTATGATTTTGATTTTTGTTATGCTTTAGACCATTGTAATTCTTATTATGCTTTTATGGATTATGAAATTGGATGAACTAAAAATTGTATGTATTCTAATTTTTATGTCTTTACCAAAAGTTTTTTTTTTTGTTATATTACTTATATTTTATGCATGTATGTTAATTGATAGATAGTGTTAAATAAAAACTATAAATATTAAAAATAACGTCCGAATTTTTTGCCCCATTTTTTTTTTTTTAAACGAATAATTCTTGAATCCAAATCCAAATTTTATTATGCCTGTGTTTTTTTAATCGAATCTTAGATTAACAAAACGAATTATTCTGAATAATTCTTCATCCAATTAATTTTCAAATCCAAATTTAATAAATAGGCCTGTAGTACTACACACTTTGTCAAAATCGTTTTTTTGCTTTTACCCAAAAAAAGAAAGAAAGAGAAAATTACATGATTAGCTACTTTTGGGTTTTTATTTATAAAACTGTCCACTCTATGTTTGAGTTAACAAAAATAGACAAAAACAAGTTAAGGTTTATAAAATTAGACAAAATAATGTCTCTCCCTCCCATATTTACTTTTTTAGACATTTTTACCCATGTCATTGCCTTCTCGCTTAGGCATCCTCCATTCCCTGCAACCCTACCCTTATCCTAGCCACCGCCATTCTTTGCTACCCCACATAATAGAGGAAGAAAAAAGAGATTTTTTCAAAGGGGAACTGCCAAGGAAAGAAGGATAGTCATTGTTTTGTTTATTTTTATAAAACTAAACTTGTTTTTGTTTATTTTTGTTATCTCAAACATAGGGTGGACAGTTTTGTAAATGAAAACTCAAAAGTAGATAATCATGTAATTTTTCAAAAAAACAAAAAAAAAAAAAACCGTTTTTTACGAAAATTCCCAAAACCAGCTTCCGCTTCAGAATTTAGATAGTCGTGTCCAGCCCGATTCCCGATTAGTCTGCTGCCGCTGCCCCCACTCGGATCCCTACACCTTGGCCTTCCCCCTTCCACACGGACCACACGGTCCACACCCTTCATCTCTCTCGGTTTTCTCTCTTTAATTCCTCCTGCAGCAACACACAGTGGGAACCCGTGAATCCGCTTTTTTGCTTCGCCGGATTTAGGGTTTCTATGTCGCAGATTCGTTCGTCATCTTGTCTACTTGGGTTTCCAGATATCGATCTATGCGCTTCTGTCTCTTTCGTTGTCCCCACTTCGCTCTTTCTTTCTAATAAATGTCCCTTCTCTCTGTGTTGTGTATCTGTCTTTCTAAAAAATCTTCCTTCTGTCTGTGTTGTGTGTGCCTGTCTGCTTGGGTTTTTTATTTATTGTGATTTAGTTTTTTTTCCCCGGTTCATTACTTCTCGTTCTTGATGATTTAATCTTTCGTATTGCTTGAATTCCGTCGGAGAAGCTCATTTTGATGGTTCTAGGGTTTGGTTCAACGATTTCACCGTTATTGGTGTTCCTTCCCTTTCGATCTGATTCCAGCACTATCTTTTATGTGAAACTGTTTGCTCGGGCTTCAGATTCGATCTCTCTCTCTCTTTCTCTCCCCTTTTTGAAAGCTTGGGCAGATTTCTAGTTTTTTGTTCTTAGTCAAGTCTATTCCTCCCCCCTCTTTCTTGGTACCCCCCGCTCTGGGGTTTCTTTTCATTGACGTTGGGATGGCCCACACTGATTCCCCGCCTCCTCAAGCGGTGAAACAGTATGGCGTGACAAAACCCATATCTTCTGCTGGACCTACGGAGGCGGACATTCAGAGGAGCTTGGAATTGGAGAAGGTATGTGTTAGGTCCTTCGGAAAAAAGTTGCTTAGTTGTCTTCCATTTGCTGTCTACGTGCACCTGTTCTAATATTCGTTTGTGTGTCAGTTCTTGGTTGATGCTGGGCTTTATGAGAGCAACGAAGAAGCTGCACTGAGAGAAGAGGTTCTTGGCCAAATTGATCAGGTACTGGTACGTACACACATATGGATTTTCTTATTGATATATTACATCAAACGTGCTGAGCTATCATTCAATGATTCAACCTCCTAAAAGTGTTGCGTTTCATTTTAAAAGCGAGACTTGAAGAAACATGTTTACAGATATCCTCAACTCAAAAAAGAAAATAAAAAGTGAAAAAATAATGTGTTTCTGATCACAGTTGGATAATGAAAGCAACTAGATCATCATTAAAAAAAATGAAAGCAACTGGATGAAAAAGATGTGTCCGGAGGTACAGAGATAATCAAATTTCATGTCAAAAAGAGACTATTCTATGTATAATCATAACCATAGTTCAAGATTTCGGTTTTGAGCCTTGTTTCGACCAGGCTCGAAACCAAAATATTTTGCGATACAATAAATTTTTTTTCCAGTCAAAGCCTGGAAGGTTTCGGTTGCAAATTTTGATGCAGGGTTTCAAGGCCCAAATGGCTAAATTAGGTACTGAAACATCTAGAAAACCCCTTTTTAGGCCCTCTAAACATAGTGGAGCTCTTAGATTTACACACACACACACACACTCTCTAAATGGTAGTTTGACTTCGGACCCTAGTTTAGAGTATACGCTGTATGCTACTGTATTGATTTCTAATATGGTCTATTCCGCAAAAATTTAATACTAGAATACTCACAATACATCAATTGTTATACATCATATATGGTTCATTACAAAGAGAAAAAAATATGGGAGTCAAGAATACAAGCAAGTCACCCCTATGCCCATCTTAGAGTCTGCTGTTGGAAAGTTGAAGTAGAAGGGCAGGCCTTGTAGGTAATGGGAATTTGTCGTCAGCCAGAAATGCATTGAGGGGCTGATAGTTGATTACAAGTCTCAGTTTGCCACGCTTCTGTTCAGCTCTCTTATTTACATAGAATGCTTCACAAGCCCAAGGGGAAGATGTCTTCTCGATGAGGCCTTGAGCTTCTAAGAGGGCAACTTCTTGGCGAGCACTGGTGAGGTGTTCAGGCTTCATACCAGAGTGACTGGCTTTGGTAGGATTTGCATCTTCATTCTTTTTAAAAGGGAGACGGATGAAGAACTTTGGTTTCTGCCAAAGGGGATGATCACACTTGGTGAGAAAGTCTGCATGATTTTCAGCACTGCAACGGAGGAGCAATTGTTCTTTAACATCTGCAATAGGAGTGATTAGTAGCAAATTAGGAATAGTTGTCCAAGGGATGAATTGCTTTTTGTAGCTGAGACCATGTATACTCCATCTGAGGTGGGGTAACTGACAAAGGATATCAAAGCCAATAAGGGCGTCTCGTCCTGGAAGTGAAGATCCTAAGACTGTATGACATAGGGTAAGAGAGGGGAATACTTGAAATCGGACAGGGTTCTTGGAGATGAGGTTGACCGAGAAGGTTTGACCATCGGCTGCAGTGAAGAACTGTTTATGAGGTTTCCAACAATCAGGAGGAAGGACATGGGGAGCTAATATGGTTGTGGAACAACCTGTGTCAAAGTAGCCAATGATTCTGATAGGGCGGTCCCATGTAGTAGGAGAGATGGAGAGACCAGCTTGAGGAAGTGGGGTCTTGGTGATAGCAAAAGTTGGTGACTTAGGAGGGTTAGGAGAGGACAAAGGAGAGGCCATCGGGTAGATGGGGTCAAATCCATCGGACTCGGATTCGGGTGAGGAAGTATCCAAGTCTTCGTCTTCCCAATTTTCAAGGACAAACAGTAAGTCCGGGGAGAAATCATCATCAACAGAGTAAAGGGATTCAACATCTGCATCTGGATCATCAGTGATGGAAAAGGGGGCCAGCATATGCATTAATTTGGCTTGCTTGGCTTTGTCAGGGCAATTGCGAGCAAAATGGCCGATTTTTCCACATGCATAGCATTTGGTAGAGGTTTTTTGCCGAAATTTCTTTCGTTTGAAGAACTTATAGGGCTGCTGCTGAGACCTATGTTGATGCTTACGCTTGAACCGATGAAATCTGTAATTACCATTTTTTTTGTGGGTCTTCTCTGGACGGGAACTGATCTTGGAGAAGTGGGACTTCTTCTTAGATGGACAAGAACAGTTTTTGTCTTTGCATTTGATCTGAAGATGGGATGTGTGACAAGCATCTGTGAGCTTATGAGTGGTCTTTTCCCATTGCTTGAAAAATAGCTGCTGATCACATAACTTCTGCAGAGCACCAAGGATCTCTTGATAGAGACGACCAATAGGAGCTTGATCAATTCGGAGACCAAAATGTTGCAGGGATTTGACGGCCTCTTTTCCCAAAGGTTCTGGGAAAGAATTGAGGAACACTTGTTTCATATTGGGTCATCCAATCCTCCAAGGATGTAAAAACGGTCTAACATCCGTGTATAGTGCTTAGCAAGATCAGCCTTCTGAAAGGAGCAACATTTCATCTGGAAGTACTCCTCTCGGGCCTTGATTCTGTTGTTCTCATTGGGTCCAATCATCTCATTGTACAATTGTGCGATGAAGACATCAATAGGAATCTGAGTCCACTGGAGTTGCCGATAACCACCAAGGGCCATGAACCATTCTCTGAGGGTTCCATGGGTACGGGCCAAGAACTTGGTAATAACAGTGCCGTCAGTGGCTCTAGCAACTAACATTTCTGCAGTAAGCCAAGCATGAAACTTCGAAATCCGCTCAGGCCATATATGAAAAGGGAGACCATCAAAGGTGAATAGCTGTTTAGGGTCCTGATTGGCAAAAGGACTAGGATTAGGTGCCTGAGGGGGAATATGAGGAGGTGCAGGAGCTCTGGGTTGTTGCTGCTGCTGTGGTGCAGTGTCAACTTCACTGTCGTTGCTATGGACAATAGGTTCAGTTGGAGCCTGGGAGGCATCTGGGGGATGGGTTTGATAAGCAGGTAAAGGACTCTGGGAACTGGAAGAGTCGGTGTTCGAGAAGGAGGTAGCAGAGGAAACTTTGGCCATGGAAGATATTCAGCAAGTTTGATCTCAAAGCAGGATTTTGGCAGCTCGGAATTCATCCAGATGACAGGTCCAAAATCGGATTCTGCATTCCCGGTGGACACTTCCAGTGGACAGTTCTCCCCTTTGGTCTTAAGGTGGCTCCTTCCCTGTTTCAACAAGCTATGCTACAGGTCTATGCTTCCATACAAGAACATGCTTTGATCTATATAGACGACATCCTCCTCTTCTCTGATACAGAGGAAGATCATGCTCTTCTACTCCAGCAGTTCTTGGACATCACCATAGCCCATGGTATAATGCTCTCACCCACAAAGATGGAAGTTGCAGTCGACACTATTAACTTTCTCGGTGTCATTATATCAAAAGGACAATTCCAGCTTCAGCCTCATATTGGTCGCTCCCTCCTCGAGTTCTCAGATGGCCCCTTCACTCGGCAAGAGTTGCAGCAATTCCTCGGCATCATTAATTACATGACCGAGTTCTTACCTCACCAGGTCCGATTCACAAATCATCTTCACCGACTCCTCAGAAAGGATGCACCACCCTGGTCCTCTGTTCATACCCAGGCAGTCAAAGATTTGAAAGCCCTGGCCCAGTCATTACCAACTCTACAGATCCCATCTACAGGACTTCTTATTCTATAGTCCGATGCCAGTGATACCCAATGGGGTGCGGTTCTACTTGAAGAATCCCCAGACAAGATAAGACGTGTATGCGGATACCGTAGTGGCATGTTCAAATCATCCGAATAACACTACCACTCCACATTCAAAGAGATTCTTGCAGTCCGTCGTGGAATTGAGAAATTTCAGTTCTTCCTTATTGGCCATACATTCCAGATCGAGATGGATATGACAGCTTTCCCCAAAATGTTACGATTCAAGGCGGCTCCTCGAATCTCAAATTGCATTACGATGGGCACAAAGGGGTTCTCATAATGGTCTTTCAAGGTTCGTCACATCAAAGGCAAAGATAATGTCCTTGCAGATTTCCTCTCTAGGACCAAGAAGAATTTACCATTATCTTCTTCCATCCCTGCCCTTTGCATGCCCCTCACTCCTGGAGCTTCCTCCTCATCTTCTTCAGCTCCACCACAACCTGATCCACCTGATCCACTCCTTGACCTCTTACCGGCTCTCCCAGCATTCCTCTTCAGTAATATTTCCCTTCGTACCCTCAGGACCAATAGTATCTCTACCTATCAGTCCGTTCTTATCTCCATGGTCCATCATAATGGCCTTAAGTATGATTGGGTAGTCTGTCTCCCAGACTTCCCTTTCCTTACTCCTTTCACCATCAACCCGCCCTCTTGATAAAGAACCATCACGTTGCTCTCACCTTCAACCGTCATACTCTCTATCACTACCTCCCTCTTCCACCATCTTCTCTAAAGACTTTGCTCCAAAGACCCCAGTTTTAGCCCGTTTTCTCCGACTTTTCGCCCATACCTCAATGGCTTCAAGATCTCTGCTCTTGATACGACTTGTCACCTATATTTTCCATCGACTCCGATTTCATCCATCATCACCGGTCACACCTCCCATCTTGATCACAATATTTATCGACCTTTTCCCTCCTGGCACATTGAAGATCTCTCATCGTGATGATTCAAGCTCACAAGGACGAGGTACACCTTCAGACCACCTTGCTCTACAACCATGTTGACCCCGCAACTCTACCCTGCTTCTCCGCAAGACTCGCAGTACTTGGGATGTCAACAACGAGTTACAATTTCGACACCGATTAGTGCATATCATTGTTATTGCCTTTGTCAAAAAGTAACCATGGTTTGGTAAAAGTCCAAAAGTAACCATGGTTGGTTTGTAAAGTCCAAAAGTAACCATGGTTTATTTGTTTGGTTTAGTTTGCTTGTATTTGGTATGTTTGCCTATTTAAGCAGCCCGTCTGCTCAGTTTGTAATCAAGTTCCGCAATTAATAGAAAACTCTGAATATGGTGTCAGAGCCTTGTGAGTAAACCCTTCTTGCTTCTGTTCGACGGAGCTCTGCTCCCTGGCCTCTTGTCTGTGATGATGATGATGTTTTATATTTTGCAGCCTAAGTATGCTCTGCAGTTGCCGTCTTTGACGGATCCTCTGCATCAGAAATAGGTGTGTGTGGTGTACTGTTTGTCTTCTTCTCCAACCAGGTTGGTAACGTCCCTTGAGTAAGGTGTGGGTCTGCAGGCAGAGACCGCTCTAAATCCCGGCACACTCGGGTTACCTCCGGTCTGGTCAGAGAAAGACACTATTCGTCATCCACTATGTTGACTGTTTCCATCTCATAACAGATAAAAGGCTCGGTGCATCTCTGAAGGACGGAAGACATCTCTCCTTCTATCATGAGTTTACAACCTCCTACTGCTCCTGTTACTCTTAATTCTTCCCATGCCTCAAAGGTAGACTACTTATATGAACTTAATTATACCCCGGCTGAACAGCAAATTCACCCGACCAACTTCCCCATCATAAACCCTTATGATGTTTTCCCCCAGTCTTCTACCTCAGTCGCCAGGAAGATCAGGACGATCATATCTCCTAAAAAGACTCAAGGTCTAAAGGAGTACGTCCAGGCTCCTCCTTTCTCACAGAATCAGGTCACTGCTAGTGGAAAAGAACAGTATTTTCCTGTGAACATCAGTCCTGAGCTGATCAGGCAATGGATCCAGTTAGGTTACACCCATCTCCATCTTGGTGCCGTCAAGATAGCCATTACCTTCCATGGTCGCAAGGGTCTCCCAGTTGCCATGCGCCTTAATCTTCTGGACACCAGATTTCGGAATTTCCCTCATGCAACCATCACGGACGTTCAGACCACTCTGAACGATGGCACTGTTTTCTACACGGTGTATCCTAATTACAATATTTCTCTGCAAGATCCGAACCTGCCTGATGCTTGGCAGTTTTTGATTCAGTTGACGGGTGCGCCTCAGAAAGAGATAGCGATAGCAGCCACTCTTCACTACCAGATCTGCTACAGACTCCAAAACCATGCCATGAACCTCAATACTGGATTCTCCAGTAATGATGCAGCCCTGTTCGTCCAAATCGGCGAGGATCGGATCCCTACTATTACATATGTTCCTCGACAGATCGACAGAGCATCCCTGCTCAAACTCATCCCTGAGTCATGGATCACGGCGTACGAGTCTACTCATAACATCCCAGCTGCTACTCCACCTCTGACGGCTACAATCCATGTCTACCAGCCTCTTGAAGATGGCCGCACATTTGTCACATATCCAAAGCCTGCTGATATGTGTACCATGTTTCCTTCGGCATCCCCATCCTGGTTGGATGACGTCGATGATCTCAAAGAAGATCCTTAGCCTCCTCCACCTCCGAAGCCAAAGAAGAAAATGCGCCAGTCAGATCTTCTATGGCTCTGCTATCAGGCCGGCTGTCCAAATGTCGGACCACTTGGAGAAGATCGTGGCAGATACCAGTTTATCGTGGATTATGGCGATAGCAAACCCTGTTCTTTGGGTTGCTGTTCTCCGCCACCAGCTCCATCTCCTCCACCGGTCACGCCCTACTGCAAACCAGATTTACCTCCGGCTCTGCCTTCCCCTCCAACGGCTCCCCCGTTGATGTTGTGGCAGACTCAGATCCAGCAGCCCATTCCTTGTTTTATGGCTTCTAGTTCAGAAGGGATCAGCTGGAATTTCCCTCCCACTGCTGACTATGAAGATGCTGATCGCAGCCGCCACAAATGGAAAGTCACTCCCCCTAATGTTCTTGACAACATGGGACAGATGGCTGCCAATTCCACAGTTGAAGCACAGCTTAATTGGCAGGCAGAAAATGCTTTGGTCCAGAACCAGTATCTGAACAAGCTTCTTTCCTACCAGGAGCATCACACACTTGCTCTCCGGCAGAATGAATCCGACATCCGTTACCTCAAAACACGAATCGAATCCCTCCACCAAGAGCTAATGACTATAGCCATGACGGTGAAGGATTCCTCATATGCCTCCTTTTTAATCTCTGGCCGAGAAAAGGAAAAGAAACTGTTGGAAGAACAGCTCAAACTGGCTCAAACTCAACCATTCCCGTCAAGCCCCACTCTCTTCCCTGAATCATTTACAACCCCTATATACCATGAGTACTCAGCTCCACATAGCTTCCCAACTGCTATGTTCAAGGAGTTACAGGACCAGCAGAGACATCTAGCCACCCTCAAAGCCAAATCCTCAAAACCGAAGCGATCCCATACATCATACCCTGTCTCTTCCCAACCTGTTTTTCAACCCACTCCTATTTCCCTGCAAAAACCCATGGTTCAACCTACTTTCCAACCTTTACCTGACCAACAGACAGGATCCTCTAGTTTTGTTCCCTGGGTTCCTCCCAGATCAAAACCTGATACCCCTGATTCCGCCTGTCCTGTTATTCCTCTCCCAGAAAATACTAGTACCCTTAGTACTTTCCTCACTCAGTTAACCCTGTAAGGGGTACATGACCATTTGTACTTTGGGGGTACATATTTGTCATGTACACATTAATATGTCCTGCGACTTCTTTTATTTTAGTTGTTATTTAATATCTAATTAGGTTTTTTATGAGTCCTAGATAGGTTTGATTCCTTGAGACTTACTTAGACCCTAACTCTAAGTTGTACTTCTAATTTCTTTATATTGTGATGATCTCCTTCAAGTTCTAGTTAAAGATTCATTTTTCATTTAAGTTTCTCAATCAAACAAGCTGCTGCCAAGGTAATTCTGCAACAACAGTGAATTTGATCCATCCCAACTCTAACCTTTCTTCTTCTAATCCTCTAAACCACCAAACCCTAACATCCCCTCGATCTCTGAACATCATTCCCATAACCTAAATTCTGCCCAGACCAAACCAACTGTCAAAACAGCCTACAAATATGACCGATTATCCCTCGTACCCTCCTAAGAAAACCATTAAAGTTTGGTTAACTTCTGTCCAGCCAAACCCTAGAAATCCATCTTTTCCTCTTTTCAAAAACCCGAAACCCTAACCATAATTTCACTAAAAACCTATTTTTGACCTAGCCAATTCACCTGTTCATAACAGATCCTGGTTTACTGGCTCCAAGTTGGTCTTCTACCAATCTAGAACTGCATTAGAAGGGGTGGGGTGATAGCTTTCATCCGATTCTGTTTAGTTCTAAGAACAGCGTCTTTCTTTCCATCGTATTCTTCTTCTTCATCTTCTGATCGTTCTGGTTTATTAGTTCTGATATTGTTACAGAGTCCTAATACCACTTCGAATTCCGACTAGGATCAAAACCACTAAAATGTTGTTGCTGCTGATACCAATGCAAGTTATTTTTAAAACAAAAAATAAAATCCGATTCTGTGAAGCCATCATAGATCGGGCTATGGTTTGTAACATATAAAAAAGTTGAAGCCCACAACTTTGAATCTTATACAAATCTTCAATCAACACAGCAAATAATCGCTTCTAATGCATTCTACTACCCAACAACTTGTTCCATGCTTGTACGGGGGTTTTTTGGAAAAAAAAACACCAATATCATAGTTTTCCCAAGGTTTCTTGTTGAAACCAGCGAAATGGGTCAAAATTCATTCGAAATATTTGCATTTAGGGTGAGGGATGGGTATGCTAGCACCCTATGTGTCTATCTCTCTCTTCCCCCCTTTGAAATGACTCCCTTACCCCTCAGAGGAAGGGAGTGATAGACACATAGGGTGGTAGCATTCGGTATACCGCTAGCATACCCAGCCTTTCCCTTGCATTTCTTATTAGGTTAAAGTATCGGTTTGGTCAAAATTTTATCAAAACAATATATATCGTCAAAATTCGACCAAAATCTTGTAGTCATTCAGTATCGCACTATATTTTGTTTCGACAAATAAAGGCTGTACCCAGTGCACAAGGCTCCTGCGTTTAGCAGGGTCTGGGTAGGGTCAAATGTACACCTCTGTTTCCAGGACTTGAACCTGTGAATGTTGAAACAAAATATTTCATGCAATTCCGGCGAAATTTTGTGAGATCTTGAACTATGGGCATAAGAGATAAGCATTTTGCATTCAACAGAGCTTGTAATGGAAATTCTAAAAGTTCAAATTCTAATTGTGCTTATTATGAATTCTGAAGTGGGGAAGCAGATCTCTGCTGTTCAGATTTCATAGTGGAGTAGTTGTGAAGACTAGAATGAAACAGAGTAATTACTGCCTTGAAGGCTGTTTAATAGATACCTTTGGTCAAACCTGTCTAGCTAGTGTTGCCTAAGTAACAAAATATTTTTGTTCCCTCTCTTGTTTTGGCCATTGTGCTTATACTTTCTTGAGAGTCAAGTGAGTAAACCCTTTTAGGTAGGGTTGCCGTATTGACGAATATTTCTGTGCCCTCTCCTGTTTTTAGCCATTGTGGTTACACACTTGCACTGTGTTGTCGGTCAAGTGAGTAAACCTGTTGAGATAGGGTTGCCGCACTAACGAATATTTTTTTTCCCTCTCTTGTTTTTAGCCACTGTAGTACACTTTCTCGTCAGTCAAGTGAGTAACCCCTTTTAGATAGGGTTGCCGTATTAATGAATATTCCTGTGCCACCCTTGCTTTTAGCAATTGTGGTTATACTTTATTGTCAGTCGAGTGAGTCTTCCAGAAAAGCCAGCAGTGAGAGGCACAACCGCTTGCTTTGTATTTTGACACTATCTTTTAAATATGTCATTTACCAATTTACCCTTGGTGGTGCAATAACTGGCTTATTCTCAGGGGCATTCATCTGTGAAGTGAAAGCCAATTCTGAATCGAATTTACAATACATTTGCAGAACTGTTTTGTGGAAAATCCTCTTGGAAGAAAGGAACAATTCAAATGAGGTGTTTGTTAATGAAGCCAAGAAATGTTCTCATACAATCGTCAAAGGACCATTGAATGCTCCTTAATGTCACCTCGTCACTTCACCAGAGTCACTTCTAAAACCCTCTGCTATGTGCCCTACCAGAAAAGTTCTGATTGGACAACCAGAGAGTATGCTGAAGAAGGAAAAAATAGTCGTTTCCTCAAAATAATTAATGCAGTAAATATCTATAATGAAATTACACAACCTACACTTGACATAGCAGTTAATTGTAATACTTGGGATCAGTCACTTAAATCTGGTTCTGCAATTCCGCTCATTGTAGGATCATATCCTCGGGATGTCCTGGAATGAATTTGAAGCAATGGATTTTTCAGAATATTTATTATAGCTTAATATGTTTTGATCCCAGCTGCCAACCTGATGCTAAACTGCTTTACTCATGTTTTTACCTGGCTTTTCAACGGATCACAAATCCAAGTAAGTTGTTAAGATGGTGAAGAAGCTGTACTTTTCCCAGACTGAGTGATGGAAGGAAAGACGACGTGAACAAATGTAACGACGATATATTTATGATGCTCTCCATGTGGGAAAGGTGTTCAATTTTTCTTGATCTCTTCTTGAAAAATTGATGAAGCAGAACATATTAGTTTGCATTTTCTGAAATTTACCTGCATCAAACACCCAGTGCATATTCGTGTGACCGACGCATGCTGGTAGTTTTATAGGAGAACTTTAATGTCTCTTCTCAATGCTTATTACACGACATACCATGCTGTTTATTTATTTTTCAATACAAATTTTCTTGCTTTAAGTGCATTGCTCTTCTGTGGCATAGTTACGGACTTATGGTCACTAAAAGGGTGTACCCAGTGCATAAAGCTCCCGCCTGGGGAGGGTCATTATGTACACAGCCTTACCCCCGCTTTGCAGAGAGGCTGTTTCCTGACTCGGACTCATGACCACTAGGTCGCAATGGAGAACCTTACTGTTGCGCCGAGGTCCGCCCTCTAATTAGGGTCACTATTACAGCATTAATTTATCATGATGTAAATCACTGGAAAATTCTGGGGGTTGCATTCAAGTTATTCAATTCGAAGTTTCTTAATTATTTACCTTTGAATATTAGAAAAATATATATTTATGTCGTGGAACCAGTGAACTCCTTTTCTAGAGGATATTTTTCTGGAACTGAGCTGTTATGCTTACCTTTGAAATTTTTTTCAAAAAATGTTTGACTGTTGTTGATCTGAGCTGAATTTTATTATTTGTTTCTAAGATTTCTCTGAAGTCAAATTTACATGAAGTGGCTGAAGTTTGCATGTGATTTACCTATGGATAATTGCATAATTGCTGAGAAATGGTTCCCCTGTTTATTTATGAGATTTGATTGCATTTGACTTATTCAAATGATTGAACAGTTTTAGCTATTTGTGTTTAATGTTCCTTACCCCATCCCACACTTTTTTAGATTGTAAAAGATTGGGTGAAGCAGCTAACTCGACAGAGAGGGTATACTGATCAAATGGTTGAGGATGCAAACGCCGTGATATTCACGTTTGGGTCTTATAGGCTTGGGGTAAGTTTTAGAAGAAGATACTTTTGTTTAAAAAATGCTTATACTTAAACTTGACTTGGTTTTGAAGTTTGCAAAATTGATGGTGATGTAAATATTAGCTCTGTAAAGTTGCAAGGTTTCCCAAGATAGTTTTTGCTTTATGTTGAAGGGACTGGTATGTGATATGTAATGTAAATCTGATTAGGACCTTAATGAAGACTCTAATATGATGTGGAACGACATCCCTACTTATACTGACTGTAGCTAAATATATTTTAGGCGAATCTGAAGGAAAGTGACATTCATCTAGGGAAACTTGTCGGTTGAATGATGAAGTTCAAGCAGGCAGTAAGGCTTAAGAAATCTAGTTTGAAAAATTGGCAAAGGACTAAGGATTAGGAGGATGATGCTGTTGCGTTAGCATGGCTGGACCAGAACCACCTGCTTTGGAGACCCAAGCCAAGACACAATCGGCCCAACCCAATTTTTGGGTCTAAGGGGGGGGGGGGGGCGGCTGGTAAATATTTGGTAGAGATTTATTGGTATAATATGTACTCATTTAGTTGGGTAGATTACGTAGGACATTATATTGTGTTGCCAGTGTGAGTTTAATTTAATTTCCTAGTAGAATAGGTTTCAATTTTCAGATGACTTTCTTTTTATTTATTTATACATGTGTAATCTAAGATGGAGTTGATCAGAATATAAAAAACAGAATTGGGATTACGTATTGTTACTGGCATAGTGTGGTTGTAGGCCATGGGCCTTTTCTTCCTCCTTTCCTCCACAATTCTGAGTTTTCTTTTGTCCGGTACTCCTTTCCTATTTGTTTCTACTCACTCACCGTGGGGGTATTCTGGTCATTTTACAGTTGTATTTTTACGTTCTTTGTACTTCCTAGTTAAGTCGGCTATGCTAGGGGTATTTTTGGTCATTAGTATGTAATCTCTTCTATTATAAATACAAGGCTTGTTTGATCATATTGATCACTGAAGCAATTTCTCTCTAATTCAGATATGCTAACATGGCATCAGAGCAGGTTTCGGATTAGGGCAGTCTCCTTTTTCCCATTCTCGATTTCCCCTTCTGCTCCCTTTCATTCTTGAGCTCTTCTTCCCCTCTTTCCCCTTTTGTTCTTCATTCTCCCACTAGGGCAGCACTGATGAGGTGATCTACAGATTCAGTTGCTGCTCTCCATCACCTCATTCAATGTTATAGAATTTTCAGATCGATAGGAGCTTGTACTCTGACTGCGACTTTTGAAGACTTCAAGGTTTTTGGACTGATTCAATTTACTCTTACAAGGGATCTCTCTCCACATTGTTGAAGCTCAAGAACTGTAGCAGATTCTTATTGGACAAGGTTCTATCTCCAGCCATATTGCGATTTCTCTCCCTGATTGATTTTGCTCTCATAGTGGTTTTTTTCTTTCAAAACCCCGCAAATATCGATCTTGGGGTTTTACTTTTTTGTTGATGCTGACTTTTGGAAGGGTGATTCAGCACTACTACAAGTACACTCGATCCAAGTTTCAGCTCACTACATTGGTTTTTTGATTGCACTCTACCCTACATCGATCTCACCCGAAAAAGTCGGTCTAGGGGATTGCCCTATCTGGTTGCTGCTGGTTTTGGGGGACAACTTCCTACATGTAAAGAGGTTTCTCCTCCAATTTCCAGCTCTTATCTTGGAGTATTTATTGGATTTTTCATCACCATAGCCCCTTTCTGCGATTTGGGTTTCTCTGCTGCATAATGGCTGGCTCTGAAGTCCCCACTGGCACTTCTGCTGCTGATTAGTATGGTTGGAATGACACCCGTGACCTTCTCCTTAATCCTATCAAGCTGGATGGGAGCAATTACTTGATAGGGTCTCGCTCTGCTTACTTTGCCATTACTGATCGTGGGCTTACTGGCCATATTGATGGTACTACTGTTATGCCAACTGAAGCTGGTCCTCTTCTGAACAGGTGGATCTCCAATAATGGTATCCTAATGTATTATTTGATTGGCTCAATGCAATCAAACCTTGCAAGTAGATTTCTTCTTCTTGATACAGCTGCTCAGATATGGTCTGCCTGCAAGGAAACATACAAACCACTTGGTAATGATGCCCATGTTTATGAACTCCGGAAGAAAGTCCTTCATACCACTTAGGGGGAATTATCTGTCTCCAAGTACTATGCTACTCTTCGTAGCCTTTAGCAAAAGTTGGATCATTTTTCTGATTACCATCCTTCCACCCCTGGTGATATTGCTGGTTACAAGAAGCATGTTGACAAGATATGGGTCTATGACTTCTCGGCTCGAATAAATGTGGATTATGATCAGATTCGGGTCCAAGTGTTGGGTCACTCTCCTTTTCCCACACTTGAACAATCCTATGCCTTGGTCTCCTCTGAAGAAAATCATAGGGCTGCTATGTTCCATCCTCTACCTACTGAAAGATCAGCTCTCCAGACTGCTTCCACGGCGATCCCTGTCACTGTTGGAAACTCCTCTTCTAGTGATTCGACCAAGGGCATTGTTACTTGTGAGCACAGTAACAAGCCCTACCACATCAAAGAAAAATGTTGGAAACTTCATGGGAAGCCAGCGGAATTTGAAGCCAAACGTGCTGCCAAGAAGAAACCAAACAAGAAGGCCCATCACTCTAAGTCTGTTGCTACAGCCCCGACTACTGACACTGGTCTATTACTGGTCTACAGGCATTCTTATGTATGCTAAAGACTTTCGTTGCTGCTGCCTCTACTACATCAGCTATTGCCAATTCCCCTACTCCTTCAGGTTCAAACTTTGCTCGGTCAGGTATTTAATATGGTGGTCATTGTGCTTCAGTAGCTTCCCATCCTTGGATCATTGATTCTGGAGCTACATATCACATTACCGGATCCTCCAGCCTTTTCCATTGCTATTCTCCCACTTCTGGGAAGGACAATGTCAAAATAGTTGATGGTTCCCTTTCTTATATCTTTGGAAAAGGAATCATCAACTGCACTTCATCTCTTCCTTTGTCTTCTGTTTTACACATTCCTAATTTTACTAATAACGTTTTTTCCATTAGTAGTATTACACGTGATCTTAACTACAAAGTAACTTTTTTCCTTCCCATGGTGTTTTTCAGGATCTGGCCTCGGAGAAGACAATTGGATTGGGTAAAGTACACGGTGGCTTGTACCTGCTTGATGATGGTCGTCTCACTCCACCCCCATTATCTTCTCCACACCAGAACTCCTTAGTCTCTTCTGAAATTTACCAATGGCAATCTAGATTAGGTTACCCTCCATTAGGAATTTTAGCACTTTATTTCCTACTTTCTTCAAGAAATTGTGATAAGAATGATTTTTTTGTGAGGCTTGTGTTCTGGCCAAACAGACACTCTCAACTTATTCTTCGAAGTTGTCTTCTTGATTTTCTCTTACTCTTGCATCTTGTAGGATAGAGCAGAGAGATATTTTCAAATCCTTTCTTGCAAGGAGTTTGAATGTGACTTGAATAGCTCCCACATGAACAAATTTATAGCCTTCCTTTCTGGCTTTGTTCATTTCAGCAATATCCCCAAGGAATATGCTAGTTTCTTCAGAGGAGGCTGTTACATAGACTTCTACTCTTTTGAATTTATGTTTCTTATCGAAACTGAATGATGAGGTATGGTAGATTTGTTCATATTCTTTTTTTTTTGGTGAATAACATCTATTATCAAACCCTAAGAGGGGGCAGGGGAAAAAAGAGGGGAAGGGGATATACAAAGAGAAAGGGGGGGGGGGAGAGAGAGAGGGGGCAACCGAGAGCCAACCTACGCAAAATAGAGTATCAAGAGCCCAGGATACAAAAATATTCTTGCTCCTTGGGGTATCAAGAATGGATCTATGAGGGATAAAACTGAGCTTGGAGGAGACATCAAAGGAGATGGCTTTCCAAATCATATCAAAAGATCTAGAGTTGGAAGTCCATCTCCTAAGATTCCTTTCCATCCAAATATGGTAGATAGCTGAGCCAAAAACAAGCTTTCCGACAGTGCCACATATAGTGTCTCCAGTAAAGGTCATGTCCAACTAGAGCCATTCCCTATCAAAGGCAAGTGGTCTCCTGCAGCGCAACCAAATGATTGTAAGGGCTTTTTTCCAGATGGTAGAGGTAAAAGGGTAAGCAAAAAAGAGATGGGCTATGTCCTCAGTGCCATTCCAACAAAAGATGCAAGAGGGGGAGACATGTATGTGACAATGGAGGAGGAAGGCTTGGGTTGGGAGGTGAAGACTGAGGGATCTCCAAATTGTGAAGCTATGGTGAGGGATATGGCCTTTGAACCAGACTAACTTGTGCCAAGGGACAGAGGGGCCAAGGTTCCTAACAAAGTTCCAAGTAGGAGCTAAAGAGGCTATCGGAGGAGGGAAGCCAAATAACCTTATTCGCGTGAGCAGCGGGAGGGGGAGAAGGGGGGGGGGGAAGGGACAGCCAGATCTGAGAAAGGATAGTGCGAAGGGAGGAGGCCAAGAGCCCTGAGAAATAATGACGGATAGAGGGGCATATTTTGGAATGCCTGAGGAGTAGATCGAACTGGCCCAGAGACATTGTAAAGGACTCCAAGAGGGTGCCAGGGATCAAGCTAAAGGGAGGTGGAAGATCCGTTGATAATGGAGGAGGAAATGGCTCTAAGGGCGAGGGGGCGAAGGAGGAGAATCTTGCGCCAGATCCAAGAGGAGTCAGACGGGATGGGGACTGCCCGAAAAGAATCCTTTTTGAGAAGGTGGGAGTTAACCTAGTTTACCCAGATGGAGTCATGCTTGGAAGAAATTTTCCAAATGAGCTTGAGGATACCCGCGGTATTGGAGTCGCGGATGCAGCGGATGCCCAGGCCTCCTTCAGCTTTGGGGAGGCAAATAGATTTCCAACTGATTGGGTGGAGAAATTTGGAAGCTTCTTTCCCTTTCCAAAAGAAGGCACAAAGAAGGTGTTCCATAGCCTTGATGGTGGCTTTAGGAATACCATAGATACCACACCGGTAGATGTAAGAAGCTTGGAGGACCGATCTAATGCACTCAGGTCTGTCAGCATAGGATAGGAGTTTGCCTTTTCAGAGCTGGAGACGCTTACGGATGTTGTCGAGCATGGGAGTGCAGTGATTACTAGAAAGCCTAGTAGGGATAAAAGGAAAGCTAAGATATTTGACAGGGAGGACTCCAATGGAGAAGCCAGTCAGATTCCGGAGGGTCTCTTTGTCAGACTCGGGGATACCAGAAAGAAAGATTTTGGATTTGAAGAGATTAATGCGGAGGCCAGAGAGTCTCAAAGAGGTGGAGGGAAGCATAGTTATCAAGGCAGCAAGGCGACCATGGCATTTGAGGGCCTTCCTAAGCGCCTTGGCAATAAGGCGGCCTCAAGGCGTCGCCTTGGCGAACAAGGCGTTCTAGTCGTTTTTTTTTATATGACCATTTTATTAGGCATAAATAGCATTTTAATTTTTATATAATTCTACTTGTATCCTAAATAAATATGAAAGAATTGAAGTACATAATCAAGGAATTGCAAAATAGCATAATCATGACATGTCGGCTAAGGGGGTAGGGCATATCTACAAACACCGTAAAGACCTCTATGGAAAAGAGGGAAAGATAAAACGAAAAGACCTCTCTCCTAAGTCCATCCAAATGCAGCCAAGAGAGCGGCCCAATCAAAAGTTCAAAACCATTCATAAATATGAAATATTTACAAGTTTTGGTCTTGTGATCACTTCATTTTAGTCCAATAAAGAAATCATTCAATTCTGTGAAAAAAAAAGGAGGGAAAGAAAGAAAGACAAGATTGAATGAAGTTTAAGGAATTGTTTGTTACTCCAGAGTCCACCGTCCTCTTTAGAAACAAACAAAAGAACATACAAGGCTGGAGATGTCGATGGAGAGTGGAGAGGTTAGAAGGGGTTTAGGTTTAGAAGGAAGAAAGAAGAAAAAAAAAGCACATTACTTACAAGGCTGGAGATGTCACCGCCTCGCCGGACGCCGGTGGAGGTTAAGGCTAGACCGCTGGATATGGAGACGTTGATGGAGAGTGGAGAGTTTAGAAGGGGTTTAGGATTAGAAGGAAAAAAAGAAAAAGAAAAGCACAATACTTACAAGGCTGGAGATGTCACTGCCTCGCCGGACGCCGGTGAAACCTTCGGGGACTGAGAGGGATAGTGAAAGCTGGACTGTTGGAGATGTCGCCGGTGGGGGTGGAGGTTGCTTCTCTCGCCTGTAGGGGTGGATGCTGGAGATGGGGGTGTCGATGGAGAAGAGAGGTTAGAAGTTAGAACTTAAAAAGGGGAAAGGGGTTTAGATTTTAGAAGGAAAAAGGGGAAAAAACACGAGACTTACAATTAGCCTCGTCGGACGCCGGTGGAGGATGCAGACTGAGAGGGAGGACTGAGAACTTGAGAAGGAGTCGAAGGACTGAGGGCTGAACTCTGATAGAGTCGCTGCAAGTCGCCGCCTCGCCGGACCCCGGTGGAGGATGGGGACTGAGAGGGAGGACTGAGAAGGAGTCGAAGCCTTGAAGGACTGAGGTCTGAGCTGAGCTCTGTCAGAGTCGTTGCAAGTCGTCGCTACGTTGCTTCTTTTCTCTTTCTTTTTTTCTTTTTGATTTTGGTATGTCCTGCGAAGGTGATTAGGTGAATAGAGTTTGGCATTGGTATTTAGGTTTTGTTTTTTTTGTTTTTTTGTTTTTTTTAAGTTTAACATATGATTCCATACTTCTTGCAGCATTGAACCAAAAATGTACAACCAATGACATATTTTCAATTAGAATAACTTAAGTACATAAAAAAAGTTAACAATAAAACATATAAAAAAAAACACCAAAAAGCGACTGCCTTGCTCACAAGGCGTACTAAGGCAGCGCCTTGGTGATCAAGGCGGTCGCCTTTCTTACATACCATAAGGTGCCCCATCGCCATACCCCCAGATTTCTGCCTGGACACCATGGCGACGCCTTGATAACTATGGAGGGAAGACATGATGGCATAGATGGAGGAGTGGGAGGCCTTTGAGAAAATCATCGATTCAGATCCTCTACGGACTGAATAGTAGCTGGAATTGTCCTGCCTTGCAATTTGGGCTTGACACCTGTAAAGTAACAAATCCAACGGTTACTTTTTGAGATGGGATAACTTTGAGTTAAGCCATTGAATGCATCGATGGACCAATCCGAACCGGTTGGGTTTAATAAACCGGTCCTTGGTTTATCATTTTAACAAAACAAACCCCATATCCTTCCCCCCATTTCAAATCTGAAAAAAAGTCCATCGATTCTGCTTCCTCTGGGAATCCTAACCTAGCCTAAACCTCTTCTCCCTCCTCTGAAATCCTGGGTGAAGAAATCACCTCTGTGAAAGCCTTCCTCTCCAACGGCGCATCTCTCTCATAAACTCGACAAACCCCATTCCCCCCATTTCAAATATGAAAAAAAGTCCATTGATTCTTCTTCCTCTGCGAACCCAAACCGAGCCCAAACCTCTCTCTGTTTGTGTGTGTGGAACTAAAAAAATCATGGTGAATAGTTTCTATTTTAGGCGAAGGTTTGGAAAACAAAAATCACTATACTTAGGTTTCTTCTTGAATCATGGTGATTATTGTTATTGAGAAGTTGGAGTTTCTCCATTCATGGCGGACCTCAAAGAACGCCTCCTTCAGTCGAGGCCCGCCTTCGTCGATAAACCTCCCCAGAAGACCCTCTTCGTCTATTAACCCAAGAGAACCATCTTCTCGGACTTCGGGCTTTGGTCGCCCGCTTTTGCAGGGAATGGATTTTATGGGATTGAAGAAGGTGGGCAAGGCCTCGGGTCATGGATTCATGTTAATACTTCTGGGAATTCTTAGATCATTGAAATGGGTGAAGGATATGGGGTTTGTTTTGTTAAAATGATAAACCAAGGACCGGTTTGTTAAACCCAACCGGTTCGGATTGGTCCATCGATGCATTCAATTTTTTAACCCAAAGTTATCCCACTTTCGAAAAGTAACCGTTGCATTTGTTACTTTACAGGTGTCAAGCCCAAGTTGCAAGGCAGGACGATTCCTGCTACTATTCAGTCCGTAGAGGATCTGAATCCGAAAATCATCAGGTCGTCAGCAAAGGCAAGATGGGTAAGGTGGAGATGAGGTGAAGGTCCCTTTTGGTTTGGAGACTCCTGGAGAGGACTTCCAAAGCCAGAGAGAAGAAGAAGGGGGAGAGGGGGCATCCTTGGCAAATGCCAAGTTTAGGTTTGAAAAAACCTGCGGGGGAACCATTGACAAGGACCGAGAAGGAAGGAGAGGCGAATGCCAAATTTGGTCAAATTCTATTGACGGTATCTTACCATTTTTGACCTTTTCTTCAAGTCCTTGGTATTCAAATTCTTTTAAGTTTAGAAGATGCCATTTTGGTTTGATTCCTAATAACCTTTTCATTTTATTCTTTTCTCGTTTGGGTTTGACGGATTTGTCTGTCCACTTAACATACTTGGGTTCAGGTATGCTAGAGAAAGGAACAGTCTGGAACTGCTGTGCCGGAATAGGGGTTGGTTTAGGAATAACCACTTGGCTTGCTATGCATTTAGCTATGCCGCCTTCATATAAGGCAAGTTGTTTGCCTTTGTCGATTCTTTCTAGAAGTGTGTTGCACTTCTGGATTTCTTCTTTCAGGTCATCTATCTTGCCTGAGAGACCATCGACGCATTTGTCTAATTCATTTAGGGCTCCTATTTCCCAGTTGTTTTGGGAAATTATCCTCGGAATTGCCTCTGAGATTTGCTGAGTCGAGGCCTTGTAGCCGTCTACTGTGCTGGGATCTCTGATTTTTATTTTAGAGTTGACTCTTTCGTTGAACTCGGTCATTTTTAGGTGTACCGGTTGATTCTTTCAACTAGAGGATCAATTTTCTTAAGGGTAAATCACACTGTGATCCCCTGAGGTTTGTCTTAAATACAGTGCGATCTCCTGTGTCGTTTAAGTGGACAGTGTTAATAATAAAATGTAAAATACCAACTTTACCCTTCTAACATTTAATACCAAAAACCTATTCAAACCCCAGAAAACAAGTGAAAACTTATTTTCGTTTTAGTTGAGCCGTCGTGGTTGTTACGTTGAAATAATGGCGGTTGTTCTTGATCCCTTTGCTTCCGGTTACATCTCCACTGCTCCTGCTGGCTGAATGGTAATTAATGGAATGCAATATTGTAGTTTTTAGTAACTTAACTTGGAAAAAGACAAAGAATATGGGCGTCAGTAATGAATGGTTGAAGAATCATCTTCAACTTTTGGAATTGGTCACAGTAAAGCACAAGAGGGGAAATCAAATTGCAGCCTCTGGAACCGTCTCAAACAGCTTGAAATCTCCAGATTTGGTGTCCCCTAGGTCTTCTGGAATGATCCAAAACACCACAGCTCTAGAAATCAAGTGGTCTTTGGACTACAGATTTCTGAAATTGAAATCAGCGGTAACTGCAGGCTTAGCTTCGGTTCTGGTAGGTTGCAGATGTCGCTAGAAATTGGGTTTTTAATATCGAACGAAGGGATTTAGAGAAAGAGTAATCAAATTTTACGGCCTTTCAGTTGTCAATGTTCTGTTCAGATTCTCCTGTGAAGTTACTGCAATTCCAAGAAAAATAGTGATTTGGGCCTTTAAGAGCTGAAGAAGGAAAAGGGAACAGAGGAAAAAAAGGCGAAAGCATCGTTTGGAAAAAGAAGAAGAAAAAACGGAGGAATGGATGTTAGAAGATGGATATGTGGGCTCTTCATTTTGATTCTGTTTGAGGTCTCCAGTGTCTCTGCTTCTGGGGTATTCACTAAGCTTTACTGTTTTCACAAAATTCTCAAGTCTAGAAACATTAAATTCGCCATTACCGTCGATCAGTTGCGTTGAGCAGCACTCGTCCCCCATAACTGATCCACAACTTAAACTCAGAACAAGAAAAGAGGAATTAAATAAAAAATTAAATGGTTTCCAGTATTTCTTTTCAAACTGTTGTGAACCGTGTTGAACAGAGAGACTAGAATCAGAGATCAAACCCTTAAGAGAGAGAAGAATTACCTGAGCTAAGCGAGAAATCCAAAACAAAGACACAGATCGTTGCCACTCCCTGAAAAAAAACCCGAGAAATTGGAACCCTAGATGTGGGAAGATTCGACATTCACCTGCAACCATAGATATCTCAAATCCGTCGAGGAATAATTAATGGCGAAACTGGAACCAGACGAGAATTGAAAAGAGGTGACTGATTTGAGTAGAATTACCTTCCTCATTGTCGCAGGTCGTTGCAGGTCTGGATGACTGATTCGAGGTGTAGCAGGGAAGGGGGTGTGAAGTTTTAGGGATGCCCTAGGGGCAAAATGGTAAGCTCACACCTCATTAGGGGGTATATTAGTCATTTGAAGGCAAACTTAACTAACACCGTAACACCTAACTAACAGAGTGGGGCTGACTCCAACAATTAGCCTAAACTCAGGGGTTGCGGCTGTATAATTTAGAAACACAGGGGGGTCGCTCTGTATTTAGGACAAACTTCAAGGGATCACAGTGTAATTTCCCTTTTCTTAATTAACAGAAGGGTTTCCCTCTGCAAATCAAGAAGTTGTTCAGCAAGCTTGCGAATTTCTTCTGCATGGTTGTTGGTTTGCTTTTCTATAGGCTTAGGGTTATCAGGATCAAACTTGATTTCCTTGACTAAGTCTTTTAGAGTAGCAGTTGTTTTATCTAAGGTTTGGATTATATCCCTCTTAGATTGTTTATCTGATTCTAGTAGTTTGTCTACTATTTCAGTACTGATTTTACCTAGGATTTTCTCCTGGTTATCAAGAATCTGTATGAGTTTTGGATGCTCACTAATTCTTTCTAAGATCTCTGTTGCGAGGTCTTTATTTTTCTTTTCTTTGTTAGATCTCTTTTCAGAATCTGATCTAATTTTTCTTCTAAAATTTCTATTTTCTTTTGGAGATAGTCCTGGTTTTTCCTGACCGTGTTATTTGGGTCTGGTGTTTCCTTGTTTGAAAGTTTTTGTGTTTCTTTCTTTGTTTCAAGGGTTAAGTCTATTACAGGCTTTCCAGTAGGTGTGTTGGGTTGATTGAACCCAAGACAGTCTTTTGTATACTTGACTTTGTCGTATACAGTATTTAGGATACTACAAGCAGCACCAATAGATGCTTTGTCATCTTTGACATGGGCTGTATGTCGTATTCTTTGAAATGATTGTTAAACCTTTTAACACAAAATTCTTCAAACTTTTTAGCTTTTGATGTCTCGATGAGATTTGAGATTTTTGACATACCAGTTTAGGAACTCTAGTTCAAATTTTGGTTAGAATCTTTGTTAGGCTCTGATACTAATTGGGGGAATGGGTCTGGGTTTCAAGAACTAGTTAAGCTCACCAAAGCAATTAAAATCCAATTATAAGTAAGCAGTAGCAATTCTGTAAATAAATGGAAGTCTTGGACTCTTGAAATAAAGGAGAACAGCAATAAGGACTGATCGGTAATTAAGGTTGAAAAGGGATGGGCATTTTGGGATTTCAGAAGAAAGAATGGAATAGTGAAATCCAACTTAATAAAGGAGGGCTTAAATGTAAATAACAGTGATGCCAGATCTGAAGACTTATATTCGTATGAAGAAGAAGAAGTCCAATCAGTCCAAGTAGTAGTCTTTATTAGTTTTCTATATTTAGTTTTATTTTCATGCTTTTTGTGTTTTAAATTGAACGATCTGAAGACTTATATTCGTATGAAGAAGAAGAAGTCCAATCAGTCCAAGTAGTAGTCTTTAGTAGTTTTCTATTTTTAGTTTTATTTTCATGCTTTTTGTATTTTAAATTGAACCGATCTAAAGCTGGTTTGAACCAGTGGTTCAATTTAAGTGGAATAAATAGATTTCTTTTATTTTGTTTTAGTGGTCATGTGACAACTTAATTGTCCCACTCCTCTCCATGGTTTTGAGAGAGGAGGTGCTGATGTACTAGAGTTGGCTTAGGGGGGGGGGGAGTGTCCTACTCCTAGGCTGAATAGGAATTGGCCTTTAGACCCTTTAAATAAAGTCAATCGCGGGGCTCCTCTTTACCTCACAATTTGAAAAAAAATCAACTCTCAAAGCTTGTCTTCTCCAAGAAGATCTTTGTCTTGTCTTTGATCAAGGCTCTGACGGTATCGGTGTTTGATCGATTAACACCTTGTGGTGGGAAGCCCGGGTGGTTTGTTTGGTTACATTGTCTTCTCCATTACTGTGCTACATTCAAGTTCTGGTTTTAAAGATTATTCTACATCAACAAATCTGTTTTCAAGTTTGTTCTTCACCAACAAGTCTAATCCCCCAAACCCTAGGTCCCTTTTTTCCCTTTTCTTTTCTGAGTTCTACACCATTCCAGCTCTAACCAGCTGCGGGATTCCTCCCATATTGAGATCAAGTACTCTCCTGTCCTAGTGGGAAACTCTTTCCATATTGAAGATGGTTCTGCCCAGCCTAACCCTAGAATCTCCACTTTTTCTCCTCTCTAACCCTAACCCTAATTTAACCCATTTCACCATACCCTTGCTGCCGATTCAGTTTGCACCCACTGTTTTGCTAATTTGAATTTATTTCATTACTAGAATTAGTAAATCAGCAACCTTAGCGTAAACCTAACATCTAAACCCTAACTTCCATAAACCCTAAACCTAATTTACCCTTTTCCGATAGTTTAACCCTAATCGAGTCATCCTTTGAAACAGATTCTGGTTTTGTTTTCTAGTTTGATTAGATACATTCTAGAACTACATTAAACCGAGGTTGTCCTTGCAATTAAAGTAGAACTTCTTTAACCCACAATAGGAACCTTTAACCAGCTGTTACTCAGACTCAAAGAAGATGATCAAACTCTCTCTTCCCTTGAGCCTAAACCCAATAAACTGCAGGATACGGTTTATAATCCCCTACCCTCTTGTTCTAAGCCAATACCAAACAGAAACATCAAGGATTAAAAGGGAGATAGGTCTGCAATTTGATCTGGTGGTAAGGCAAGGGACCAGATCTGAGTTTTAGTTTGAAACTCTCTGCTTAGGAAGTCTGATGGTCAAACTTTGCAACTTGGATGTCCCTAGGGTAAGCATGTAGCTCCCTGTTTCTGAGAATGAAAAAAGAAAAGTCAAAGAAGATCTACCCAACTAGATAAGGCTGACTGTTACTATTACCCATAAACAAGTTATCATATTGGCAGGGTTCAGATACTCAAGGAGAAAAGGAGAATAGAAGGTAGAAGAAGATTAGAATGGATTATAATAAGAATAAGAGAACTAACAAAGGGAGATGGAAGAGATAAGAGAGAGCACCTGAGAGGGGAAGGTTCAGAATCGCAGGGAAGGAGGAAGACTGCCACATGGTCAGCAGTCGCACCACACCAGAAACAGTAAATCAAGACCCAAAATTTCTTAATTTTCTCTGTCCAATCCATTGGTTACAGATCGGATCATGCTGGGTCAGCCACGATTATACTACTGCATCAGATACGGTAGTGATTTCCCATTACAGTTGGGTTACATCAAGAATAGGCTCCAAGTCCGTATTTGTTTGTGCTAAATAGATGAGCTGACTAGAGAAATTGAGGATCAGATCCCTAGGTGTTTGCTTTTTGCTGCTGATAATGTTTTGGTGTATTGGGAAAAAAACCCTATAAATGCAAAATTGGAATTATAGAGATCAACCTTAGAATAAAAATTGTTCATAAGATAAGTAGAACAAAAATAGAGTATATGGTTTGTAACTTTAGTAACTATAGGATTGTAAGTGGGGTGAACATTGATGATAGGGAGGTGTTGCAAAGTGAAAATTTTAGGTACCTAGGTTTAATCATAAATAAAGAAGGAGAAATAGAGGATGATGTTGCACTAAGATTAGAATAGGGTTGATGAAGTGGTGTGATGCGTTAGGATTGTTGTGTGATCTATTTACTCCTTTAAAACTCAAAAGGAAAATTTTATAGGACAGCTATGTGGCTATCAATGAGGTATGGTGCTGAATGTTAGGCAGTGAAGAAATAACATATGCACAAACTTAGTGTAGCTGAAATGAGGATTTCAGATGGATGAGTAGCTCAATTTTATCTGTGCCAAGGAAAAGCAAAAATTGGGGGGGGGTATATTTTGGCCGAGAGTATGAAAAGAAGCCCTTGCTAATGCAAAATAAGAAAAAAAAAACTAAAAAAAGAAGTTAATATGGTTTTCCTTGTTATTGTGATGATTTTCCAATTGTGTTGTCCCTTTCACGTCACTTGTTTGCTAGGCTGATCAATTTTTAAAAACCTTTGAAGCCTTATAGACACATGTTTTGCATTTGGTCAAGGAATTTTGTACCTGTATTTTCATGCATACAGAAGAAATTCACTAGTTCTGCACAAGTCTCATTCTTATTGATATGCATGCTTCAGCTTTGGGAAGGAGGCTTCTGCTGATTTATTTCATACCTTGCTATCTGTGTTTTTTTTTCCTCGCTGAAGTGCTTATCATCATCAATAATTTGGTTTCCATTAATGACATCTTTAATAATTTTACCCTGATCAACTAATTGTGCTGGCAGGTACATGGTCCTAGGGCTGACATAGACACTTTGTGTGTTGGGCCTTCCTATGTGAATCGAGAGGTGGATCATAGATCATCTTATTTTATTCTGATTAGTTTTATAAACCTTGGCAAGTTTCGGGGTTAAATTTGCTGGCATTGCTTTTTTCCAGGAAGATTTCTTTATTATTTTGCATGATATCCTGGCTGACATGGAAGTAGTTACTGAGCTTCAACCCGTTCCAGATGCTCATGTTCCTGTAATGAAATTCAAGTTCCGGGGAATATCTATTGATCTTCTATATGCTAGTATCTCTCTTTTGGTCGTCCCAGAAGTAAGTCTGTATTAGAATGTATCTGCCTTTTTAAATGATTTCTTTTTGTGATGCGACTCCAATGATTCCTTTCCATGATGTCCAAAGTGTTGAAGCTTGAATGTCAGCTAATGACGTTTCCCCTTAACAATTGTTGTTCTTCCCTATTTTGGTTTTTCTTCGACCCTTTCTCTGCATTGGATTGATATTTTATTTCATTTATGTTGTTTCTGCCAGAAAAACGTGACTCATGAAATTACAGGATTGGACTTGATTCCTCAAGTTTTTCTTCTATGTATAACCTGCAGTTAGTGCTTCAGCTTGTTGATTCTTGTTTCTAGCCCACTCCTTTGCCCCAATGTTCTCTGCTTTCACACTTTGGATGTTGTTCATCACAGCATTTGTGTTGATTACTAACTTTTTCTTTGGGAGCTGCTACTTGTAACCTTGCATGGTTACAATTAGACAGTAAACATGGTTCTCTTTCTGCAGTGGGGTGCATGGACATTCATGGGAGGGTATAGCATTAGATGAGAGGGTAATGATTGAATTTGAGGCTAAAATTTGACACTTGGCCATGCTAGGTATTCTGTAGATATTCAACAGTCAGATTTGCCACATCTTTCTTTCTTGTGTCAGAATCAGAACCAAGGTTACTTTGTCATTGTAATTTATTGAGGTTCCTTTTCTTTCTTTCCCAGCAATGGAGTATTTGACTGAAATGGTTTTAGTTTTCATTCTTTTGGTTCTCAATTTTGTACTCGTGTGATAGTTTTTCTATTTCAATATTCATTTTCCCTTTTGAAGGATTTTCCTTCCATCACTTCTTTTTGTTTTAGTTCTCTTTCTTGGAGTTGTACGTACTTATCTTTTAAATTTCTTCATCAATGATTGGTATTAGTTGTGGCTATTGGGCCATTTTACATTTCTGGTCTGAAGATAAGAAGAATCTTTTTGTGAAGTATAACTCATGCAACTTATTGATGTTGAATTTCACTTATAGTTTCAGTTTTTTATGTTGATACTGAAATCCTATTAGCTGTTAAATTGGAGGTTGTAGGATCAGTATAGTGATTCTGTGCTGCATATTCTTCATAGGTATGTTGTATCCAAACAGGCGTGTTTTTTTTTTTTTTTTTTTGGGTTTTAGAGGGAAGTTACATACAGTAAGTTGAGATCCTTAACATAATTATTAAATCTGTTCTTTGCTTCACATTTTGATGAAGCAAAATGTCTATACTTTGAATTTATTTTTACAAGCGTGATTTGCTGGATGATCATCATTTATGTTTGGATGCTACTGTCTTATTTATGCTCTTGGATGATGTATCTTATAGTGTGCTGTGCCAAGGCTAGCTATTCATGCCTTGGCTGCCTTACATTTTGCTCGTTTTAGTCTGGCATGAATATGTGCGTGTTAAGGAAGAAAAATCCAAACTTTGAGCTTTGCTAGAGAAACATGCTTAGCAACTTAAAGGAGAGCGGTCTTTTCGTCTCTCAGTAAAAGCACGTCTGCTTGCCTTGCTACTTGTAGGGAAGCTGTCTTTTCATTTCCTAGTTAATCATATCTGCTACAGTTTGGAATTCAGCTTCTGTTGTGTGGGACAAATAATAGACATGGAGAAGACTATCTTGCTGCCTTGTTTTTGGACGAGTCTCATTGGATTCTATTGTTGATGTTAGCTTGTTCTCCTTGACTTGAATACACAATTTATTTATCCACCTAACTGTTTACTGTTTTGGTTTAACATGCAAGTGGGATTTTAGTATTTGTGCTTCAATAACTAACTCATGTACAGGATTTGGATATCTCCCATGGATCTGTATTGTACAGTGTCGATGAACAAACTGTTCGAAGCCTTAATGGATGCCGTGTTGCAGATCAAATTCTTCGACTTGTTCCAAATGTTGAGGTGAACATTTTGAGGTGCTTCATCTTGGATTTTCTATTGGTTGTTGACAATCTTTACCCTAATCCAGCGCTTGTTTTGCCATTTGTAGCATTTCCGTACAACGCTCAGGTGTCTAAAGTTTTGGGCCAGAAGGCGTGGCGTTTATTCGAACGTAAGCTGAGTTTCTTGTGGTCCGTTTGTATTACTTTCATGTTAGCCTGACAGTAAAATTAATATTTTCTTGTATACGTTATAATCAGGTGACTGGATTTCTAGGTGGTGTGAATTGGGCTCTTTTGGTTGCTGGGGTATGCCAGCTTTATCCTAATGCAAATCCAAGTATGCTGGTTTCCCGCTTTTTCAGGGTTTATACACAGTGGCGCTGGCCAAACCCTGTAATGCTTTGTGCAATTGAAGAGGATGAACTGGGGTTCGCTGTTTGGGACCCTCGTAAAACCCCCCGTGACAGGACTCATCTTATGCCAATCATAACTCCTGCATACCCTTGCATGAACTCTAGCTACAATGTGTCGACAAGTACCCTCCGGGTTATGATGGAGCAGTTCCAGTTTGGTAATAAGATCTGTGAGGTAAATGTGTGAAATGATTTCTTCCCTTTGGTTGATGTCAAATAGACGTATGATGCTCTTCTCTGGTTTCTGTGTCCAGGAAATTGAACTGAATAAAACTCAATGGGGTGCTTTATTTGAGCCTTACCTTTTCTTCGAGGCATATAAAAACTATCTGCAGGTTGACATAGGTGCAGCTGATGCTGATGATTTGCTTTCTTGGAAGGGCTGGGTGGAGTCCCGGCTTAGGCAGCTTACTCTCAAGGTGCAATCTATGCATTTTGTGCTCTACTATGGATAGAAGATTTGCCACCACTTGCCATCTTAAAACTGTGATGTCATGTGAGGCACGAAGAAAGGAAAAGGTAGATGCAACTGCATTCTGATCTCTGTTTCTCATTTACATTTTGCAGATAGAGCGGGACACATTTGGGATGTTGCAGTGCCATCCTTATCCAAATGAGTATGTTGACACCTCGAAGCAGTGTTCACATTGTGCCTTTTTTATGGGTTTGCAGCGGAAACAGGGTGTGAGAGTCCAGGAAGGCCAGCAATTTGATATACGTGGGACAGTTGATGAGTTCAGGCATTCAGTGAACATGTACAAGCTTTGGAAACCAGGGATGGAAATCTATGTTTCTCATGTCCGTAGAAAGCAGATCCCTTTGTATGTGTTTCCTGATGGGTACAGACGGCCTAGGCCACCAAGGGTTCCAGCACGGCAGGCTGATAAATCGTCTCAAGAAGATGATGAGTGCAGGGATGGCTGTGCAGAGACGAGGCTCAAGAGGAAGAAGGATCCGGAAGTTTCTGATCTGAAGGCAGATGGGAAACCAGAGAAGCGTGCTTCTATCAGCCCTCCAAGACTGGAATCTTTCTCTACTGTTACTGACTGCAGGTCTGGAGGCACATCTCAGACACAGGATTTAGGAGCTGGAAATGTAGATGGTCATGCTGAGTCTGGGTTTTCAGGTAGCAAGTTAGAAAACAAGAAAGGTGCTGCTGGAAATGATGTGCGAACCCATGAACCGGGGAGAGAGACTTTAATTAGCACTGGGAAGCAATTATTTGCTCCCTCTGTTGGTAGTACCCTGTTAACTGAGATGTGCCAGGATGAGTACAAATTAGGGAATCTGGCATCAGGGAAATTGGACAGTGCAGGGGTTGGACCTGGCGTTGGAGCCAGTGGCATGCTGAACAATGCGGTTCGTACTGAGGACGTCGAATCGGTGTCTGTAGCAGGTTCCTGTGAGAATGCAGATTTCTCTGAAGGGAGTGATAACCTGGGGTCTTTGCAGGTTGGTGGCGCATGTGAGGCAGATTCAGACACACTACTGGATGATGGAAACATGAATGGGAGTGGAATTTTTCAGCGTAGTTTGTCGGAAGAGTTAGAGGTGTTTGATCTTTTCTGTTATTCTTTTCATATTCATGCCTATTTGCATATTTTCTCATTGCATCAAGTTTCGATTATAACTGACTCTAGTTCAGGCTTCTTTGAGGAGTTCATGTTGAATCGTATATCTGACATGCATGTGTTTTTTTTCTGGTCTTAAGCCAAATGTTGCATTGGGGATGGTCTTGAAAGCTCGAAGTGGAGTAAGTTCAGATTCTGTCCAGAAATCAGTGATAAGGCATGTGTTTCGAAACTCTAAATTTTCTCTTGGGAAGGTTTGTGCTGTGTTATCTTTATACTGTCCTGTTTGGTTGGTTGGTTTGCTTCTCTTTTTTGCAGGTTGAGCTTGACATCGAAGGCATGAGGACTTGATGCTGCTGCAGACTTCAACGAAAAACCAGCATGTGAAGGGTAAGTATTGAATGAAATGCTGGCTGTCGTTTTGGTTTTAAAGGTGTGCTCGTGTACTTATCCTGCAGAACTTGGAGCTGGTGGAGAAGCGAATGAAGAGAATGAGCTTATGTTCTCAACTTTGCTAGTTGTGTATAGTTTGTAGTCGTCTATTACGTATGTTGTGCAGAGGCTGTTCAACAGATACTCTCTCCGGGGGGAGGAGTTGCATACTTTTTTTTAAAAAAAATTTTATAAATTGGGTGTCAAGTCCTTTGCTCTGGTTTTCTCATGTGTTGGTGGGTGTTGGCTGGAGAGTGTCACGGTTGTTTTCATATCTATATGATAGTTGCCATAATTCGGGTTGAATTTGTACAACAGAAGTGGTGGGTGGTTTGGCGACTCCGTTCTGCAGAGAAAGCGGTGTGGTGGCTAGCTGCTAATCCTAGATGCCTTTGTTTAGCTCTTTCTTTCTCGATTTTGTAAGTTGAATTTTCTCTTAAAAAGAAAAAAACAATTGAACAAGAAAATCAAAATTGCAACAGAAACTCCAATTGAGAGTTCCAAATACTCAATTGAGCAATTTTCTTTGAACTTCATAATCTCCTGTCTACAATTTCATTAAGGATTACATATAGACTTAGAATTGAGCAAGTGTAAGGAAGAAAAGAAAGAGATTTCAATCTCCATTCTTCAATCAGCCTCATGTTCTTTCAATCAGAATTCCACCTTCTCTTCAATTTACCTAAAATACATACTCAATCAGAAAGACACTCTTCAATCAACTTAATATACTAGCTAGTTGATTGATTTTTTATTTATTTAGGTATAATTTATTTAAAAAATTAGAAAATCTCAAATTAGTCCCAATCGTCCCTCTTTTGGGTGCAACATTTTTCCTTAAAATTATTGGGAAGATAAATGATGGATGGTTTATCTCTGTAGGGGTTGGCATTGCTTGGTATCCCTCTTTGATACGAATCGATCTTCGAAGAATCTTAGGGTGCGAGATGGTGGTTTCTATCTTGTCAACTTAATGGTCTAGGTGCAGGGGTACGTCAGGTGTGCATGGTGTAAAGCAACATTCGCTTTAGACCAAGTGCGTCAGCAATTTTGTTTTGCACATCCGCTTTGTGCTTAATGAACAAGGTGAACTCTTGTAAGAACTCTGCCCACTTGGTACGATGCGAGTTAAGCTTTTGTTGACCTGAAATGTACTTCAATGCTCTATGGTCAGTGTATAAAACAAACTCAGTGGATTATGTCTTGCTGCCAATGCTACGAGGTGCGATAAAGGGCATGAAACTCAAAATCATATGTGCTGTAATGTAGCTGTGCATCGCCAAACTTTTTACTGAAATAGGCAACGGGGTGACCTCCTTGACTAAGTACATCCCCAATGCCCAACCCTGACGCATCACAATGAACTTCAAATAGAAAATCAAAGTTAGGCAAAGCAAGTACAGGGGCGGTACTTAATTGCTCCTTCAAGTGCTCAAAACGCAGTTGGGTTGCATCCATCCAAGAGAAAATGCCTTTTTTCATACATGCTATTAGTGGGACGACAATGGAACTGAACTGGGAGATGAAGCACCGATAAAAAGAAGCCATCCCATGGAAGCTTCAGACTTCATGGATGTTGGTGGGAGTCGGCTAGTTTTGGATCACCTTTATCTTGGTGTCGTCAACGGAGATGCCATCACCAGATATATTGAACCCCAGAAATAGGATCCATTCTTTCAAGAAATTGCACTTGTCTACCGCTGCATATAATTTCTCCTTACAAAGCACGAGTAGGATGGCACGAAGGTGCTGCATGTGCTCATTAGTAGATTTGCTAAAAATTAATATATATCATCAAAGTACACCATTGCAAATTTACCAAGATAAGGTTGCAAGACTTGGGTCATGAAACGCATGAAAGTGGAAGGTGCGTTTGACAAACCAAAGGGCATTACCAACCATTCAAAGAGATCGTCACGGGTCTTAAAGGCCGTTTTCCTCTCGTCACCAAGCTTGATCCGTATTTGATGGTAGCCACTTTTCAGACCAAGTTTAAAAAAGATAGTTGCACCGGCAAGTTGGTCCAATAAGTCATCCAACCGGGGTATAGGAAAACGGTACTTGATCGTTATCTTATTGATGGCGCTACTGTCAATGCACATTCTCCATGTTCCATTCTTCTTTGGGACTAATAGGGTTGGAACTGCACATGGACCAAGGCTTTCTTGGATAAAACCTTTGTCCATCAGCTCTGTGACTTGTCGATGTAGCTCTTCATGTTCGATGGGGCTCATGTGGTAGTGGGGCAGGTTAGGTAGTGAGGATCCAGACATCAAATCAATCTGATGTTGAATGCTCCTCATTGGTGGAAGACCATGAGGGAGGTCAGTGGGAAACACATCACTAAATTCCTCCATCAATGGCTTCACCATATTAGGGATAGAGGAATCAACTCCTCCATTGTCCACTTTATTCAAGAGCATGTAGACCACCTGAGAATCATCCAAAACACTTTGCAAATCTCGCAAAGTGAGCAAGTTAGAATTTTCAACAATGGGAGTCTTAATCGGATCCTTGGACGGTGCTAAAACAATTTTCTTTTCATTGTACACAAAAGCATAAGTTTTTTTATAACCATCATGTATAGTCCGCCTGTCAAACTGCCAAGGTCGTCCAAGAATTATGACTTGCATCCATCGGTAAAATCTCACACCACATTTTATCATAATAGGTTAAGGCAATCGAAAACTGAACTAAGCAACGTTTTGATATAGTTACCTCAATCCCTCGCTTCAACCATGTCATTTTGTATGGAGTATGATGATCCTTCACCTCCAATTTCAACTTGCGAATCGCTTCTTCGAAAATGACATTCTCACCGCAACCTGAATCAATGATCAATTGACACACCTTTCCTGAAATGGTACATGCTGAATGAAAAATGTTATGGCGCAGCCACTAATCACTTGTTTCCCGACGAGGTGTCAAGAAAATCTTGCGCATCATAAGGAATTCTCCACAATCAGCTTGTAGAACGTGATCCTTATCAACATCACATGATTCATCATATTGGGGATCCATCTCAGGTTCAGATTCAGCATTATCAACATCATCTTGTTCGTTTTCCAACAACAATCCCTTGCCATGAGGACGAGCTTTGGAACTTTTGCAATTGCTAGACCGATGACCTAGCTCTCCACAAGTGTAACAATGAATGCTAGCATTATTATTAGAAGGAAGAGTAGAATTAGGCCGACCTCTGTAGGTCGTGTGGTTGTAACAATGACATTAGGCTTGCTGTCCACTCCAATAACACGTGTAGGACGGTTAAAGGAAGGATTTATTCTACGTCTTGACCGCGAACGTTCCACTTTGAGGGCCCTTTGATGAGCATCCGCTAAATCCCAGATGTCTAAAACTTCAACGACATCTTGGATATAGGGTTGAAGGCCCCCCAAGTATTTGTTCAAAAGCATCTCTTTCGAATCACGAACAATGTTCCGGATCATCAAATCATTAAATTGTACGGTATATTGGTTGACCGTTTGGTTGTCTTGCTTTAAATGTTGGAATTTTTGGTACAATTCCCTATGGTATCCAGAGGGAAGAAAAGCTTTGTGCATCTTCTCTTCCATCTTTCTCCATTGAGTAATGGGTGCCTTTCCAGCATTAGCACATGTTTACTTTTCTCGTCACCACCATGCTATAGCCTTTCCTTTCAATTGCATGGCAATAATGTCAACATGGCATTGTTCAGGTATTTCCTTGTACTCAAACACCTCATTGACTAATGTTAGCCAATCAATAATATCATCAAGAGAGGACGTACCTGTGAACTCAGAAATAACGCGGTGAACGTTCTTGTCCCAATCAGGATCACGCTGTTCTTGGGGATGGGTTCGATGTTGTGAACCTCTTCTCCTGGGATGGTTGCTGCACCTTCAGAGGATGAAGAATGTGTATCATTTATCTCGTCAGCATGCTGGGTTGTTTTGAGGCTTTCCTCAATCTTTCATTCTCGAAGGTGAGGGTTGTAACTTGTTGACGCAGTTACATGATTTCATCTCTTACATTGATGTCCTCCAACTGAACCGTGTTACCACCTTTGCGACAAGGTGCCATAACAAGGTCCAGAATTGGGCTTTGATACCACTTGATGCAAGCACGAAGCGTGAATTTCAAAGAAAGTGCCAAGAATCGATGGAAGACAAGAAGAAGAGAAGAATAAAATAAATACAAGTGTTGCTCTTTAAGGCAAAGTGTTGTTCTTCTAGACAACAATGAACTCTTCAAGGTTCTTAGACAAGATTCAATTATTGGGTAACTTTAATATTCAAAAACTACTTCCAATAGCAACGATGACTTACATATATATAGGCAAGAAAACAATTCAAACTATGCCAATAACCCTACACGGTTTAGGCAAGACAAGAAAATACAATTACTTAAATTAAAATAAAGTAATAAAAGGTAATTAAATGCTAGAACCGTGAATAGGCAGCAACCCTTTCACGTTTTTTGCATTGTCCTTGTTAAAAACGTGAGAGTTTGCTAACCTTGGATGACTTGGATGAATTGGCGATGAGGTGCACTCCTTATCTCCTTCCTAGATTCCTTCCTTGTCCATGCAACTTTCCTTCCTCACATTTAGGAAAGATAAAATCCAATATCTTCCTCCCAATTGATAATAGAGCTTCCCATAAATACAAGGATTATTGTGATATACTTTCCAGAAGTAAAAATAGGAGCCAAGAGAAAAAATAAGAAAATCTTCATACACACAAGGGTGGGGGATCCTTGTAATCCATGAGCTGGCCTGTCTAGAAAGAATCCATTTTGATATGATTCTTGATCCTAGCCGATCTCCTAAGGGATTTGGGGTGTGTACCGTTAGCCTCTATGGCTTCTTCATGTAGCTCAGCTGCATCAGTCTCATAGGTGGTCTATCAGACAACGTGATGTTCACAATGCTTTTCTTGCATGTTGTACTTAATGAGGAAGTCTATATGGTTCAACCCCTTGGATTTTAGTATCCAAATAAATCTAACCATGTTTGCAAACTTTACCGTTCGTTGTATGGCTTTAAGCAGGCCCCAAGGTTATGGCTTCATAGGCTACTTCAATTCCTCATTCAGTTCAGATTCAGAGCATTTCAACCCATCTCTTTTCATCTACAAATAAGGTATGCATATTATTTATGTGTTAGTCTATGTTGATGATATTCTTGTTACTCGTAAAGATCCCAGTTAGATTACCGCTCTTCTCCAACGTCTTGCCACTGAGTTCTCTATCAAGGACTTGGGTCCTTTCAACTTCTTTTTGGGTATTGAGGCACTCCCTCATTCTAAATGGCTATTACTATCTCAGTCGAGGTACATAGGTGATCTTCTTCATAGGGTTGGCATGAGTGACTAAAAACCAGTTCTCACCCCTCTGACTATGACTACAAAACTGTCTACCACAAGAGGTGTGCTCTTTTCAAATCCTACAAAATACAGGTCCATTGTTGGTGCACTCCAGTATGTTACATTCACCCGCCCCGACATCTTCTTTGTCAATAATTGTGCGTGTCAATCCATGCATATGCCCCAACCGATGACCGTTGGGCTCTAGTCAAACATGTTCCCCGATATCTCAAGCACACCTAAACTCATGGTTTGCGCATTGAAAAATCATCTCCTACAACCCTCCATGCATTTTGAGATGCGAACTGGTCGAGCAGCAGTGTTGATCACTAGTTTATAAGGGGCTATGCCATTTTTTTGGGCATCAATCTCATTTCCTAGAATTCCCAGAATCAGAAAATAGTGGCTCGCTCCTCCATCGAGTCCGAATATAAGCCGCACACTGATGTGTTCACTAAGCTCATCTGGTTACGCTCTCTTTTTCAAGAAGTTGAGATCACTCTTCCAACGCGTCCCATTCTTTGGTGTGACAGTATTGGCACCACATATCTTTCTGCCAATCCTATTTTTCATGCTTGCACTAAGCATGTTGAGATCGATTTTCATTATTTTTGTAACAAGGTTGTGAAGCAGGAACTTTTGTTGCAATTCATATCTACAATGGACCAAATAGAGGATATATTGACCAAGTCTCTTCCCACTGCTCCTTTTCAGTTCATGCTCGACAAGTTGAAGATCCACTCCCTCGGACCTTCCCCTTGACGAGGTGAATTGAACAAATATTGAGTTTCCCTATTTACATGGGAACCCAATATCGGGTTACCTTAATTTCTCAGTAGGATTCTAATTGCACAATATCATCTTGTAAATCTTTCATTCCAATCTCAGCCGACAAGGGCTCCTCTTGTATATTTATATCAATGAGAATTATTCAGTGTTAACAACCAGCCACCATGTCCACCTTCTGTAAAACACTAGTCAAGATCATAAATTGTTGACTTCTTGTGGCTTGGTACGGTACGGGGCTTGAGGCAAAGAAGCTAGGGCCCAGCTAAACAGGTCTGATCGGAGGGAGCTCGGCCAGTTTAAAGCTCTAGCTTTGGATGCAGAAAGCAAGAGAGTGACTGATGCTGATACAGCCCAGCTGATCTAGCATTAGAACTTCAAATGATTTTGGAGGATTAGTGGAAGTAGCAACCACTCCACTCATCTAGTGTTGTTACAATTACAATGGGGCCAATGGGGCCACTTAGGATAGAATTGACCTAAATTAGTAAAAGGCTGTGAGGTCACAAGAAGACAATGGAGGTCCCATTTCTTGGGGGCAATCTTCACAGGTTGCTTCTTGGACCTATGAGGCTATGAGCAAAGTGAGATGTAGGATGTGGGATCCCAAACTTGAAAGGTTCCAAAAATAAATAATTGGGACAAAAACCCATTTGCTCACTGACCCTTCTCTTAAAGATTACTGAGCTGTATGTGCATGTTCTGACTACAGTAAAAGTTATGAAGGAGACAAATGGACAAGTCTCATTCAAACAGAAGGGAGAGGATGAGAAGTGAACACACAATTATTGAACCAATAAAGCTGGAAGACACAATCTTGTTCATGATGGATGGCTACTTAGAGATTTTCATGATTGAACATTTGTATATAAAAATTGTGGGCATTTTGTTCTTTGCAACAAAGGGATCATTTCCAACCAAATGGTTAGTCACATTTATCCATTCTATTTAGAACTCTAAACTGGTAACAAATTAAGGGACATGTTTGAATCACTCAAGTCTTTAATAAGAAGTTTCCTTTAAAGGTAAAAGTTTGCAGAATCTTCAGATAATGGTGGGTGTTTTAGAAGAGCCGTGACTCTTGCTTGCACCATCTCTAAAGGCATTTCTGTTAAGAAACAACACCCAGGAAAAAACGAAATAAGAAAGAAAAGAAGCAACAAACACAACGCACAACACAAAAGATTTACATAGTTCATCCCCAAGATGGAAAGTTACATCCACGGTGGAGCAACAGAACAAATTTCACTCTCTCTGAAATATGGCAAACCCTCAACCTCAGCCCTCCCAGAGAAAAGAACAAGATATAGAAAAGTCATAAACCAGAAAGTACAGAAATGCCCTTAGAGTCCTCAAAAACCAATCGATCAGGGTCGGACCAAAACATAACATATGTCAAAATACATATCGTTTCGAAGGTCTTGATAAGCCCAACACAACTCACAACCATTGGCCGTGAAGTATTCGCTTTTTAGGCCATCCAAACTCGTTTCGAGGCTGAAACAGCCCTCCAAAGATCTTCTGAACCACTTTCTGAACCAAAATCAAACTTCACCAATAACAATATCAATCCAATCCATCTCTTCAAGGAGAGACTTCTCAAACTTTTCTAAACCTATTCTTCCTTCTTTATCCATTGTGGAATAAGAAGAGTAACCAAGACTTCTGTAAGAAACATGTTGACCACACATCTAGTTGACACTCGACAGAAAGTTAATGATTTGGAAGAATATTACAAACTGTCTTTGGGCCATGGGTCGTACAATGAACTTTTTTAGCCTTCTCCATTAGCCTCTCTCTCTATATGGGCCTTCAACCAAAAAGTTTTTTTAGGCTTTTAATTGGTTCTTGTTTTTAAACTTGTTTTGAAGACAAATCTCACGGTCAATACATGGCCCACCAAGTACCAACAACTCTCTCTATAGCTGTCAATCAGAAAAACAAACACACACAAAAAGACAATGACAAGCATGCATGTTTTGTGTTTTTCCACTTTTCATGTACGAATATGTGTTCTGATCACATCCACATCTACAACTTTGAATGGGCCCAAGTGTTTAGCCAAAAAAAAAAAAAAAAAAATGGGCCCAAGTGTCCATCTTAGAGGGGATAAAGATGATGGATGAGTACAGTAACATAAATAGAATATATATGTATGGAGCCATATGTGATGGGGATGGAATCCTGTTGAGGGGACATGTCATGCAAATTTGAGAGAAGGGCATAGAAGGGAAAATTTAGTACAATTTATGGAACCAACTACTGTTGCTACTTCATCTTCACATGAAAAATAGTCAAGATAAGTGTCTATCTGTATCCACTTGTTGCTTGGGAGGTAGACAATTTCTAGAGCTATGCCTTAATTTCCCCTACAATGTTAGTTTCTTAGACAGAATTTAAAGGTATTTTCTTTTTCCATCTAAACAGTTACAATGGTGACACTGACTTGAGAGATTGAAACTAGGGCATCTAAAAGTCTCCTAAAGAATGAAATAAAAATAAACCTCTAAGAATAGCTAGGATTTTTAGAAGAAGATGCCATTCGTTTGATGAGAAATAAAAAGGAATATTGAAAATTCAAGTGGCTGAAGCCGAAATAGTTACTTTCGAAGTAACAGAAAAAGAAGCAACGACTGGAGTGGGAGAGTCAGAGTCGAAAAGAGGATTCCTCATTTCTTTCTCTCATTCAAAACCGTGCATGAGATTTTCATCTCGCACGTTTCCTAAGTGATAAAAGAAAAGAGATGAGTTCTTTCTTTTCTGATTACCTTCTCGCATATGTATAAGACCGAATCTATTCGGCTCTATGAAGATAAGGAAAGATTTAAATATTAAAAAATAAAGGGTATATTACCCAACACCCCTTGGTTTTCAAACGAAACTCAGATCACCCCTTGGTTTTTGAAAAAACTCAAATCACCCCCTAGTTTAGACCCCAATATGACAAATTAGTCCCTACTATTAGTTTTATGCTGTTAACTGATGATGTCAACCAGTTAAATAAATTTAAATCCCTAAACTACCCTTGACCAATGTTGAAGATGAAGGAAGAGTAGTATTGTAAATTTAATTCTAATGTTTTAGTACAAGGGTAAAATAGTCCTTTCACACCAATAACTAACAACAGACTAACATTGTTACTGTAGAGGGATTGATTTGAGTTTTTTCAAAAACCAGAGGGTGATCTGAGTTTCGTTTGAAAACCAGGGGGTGACGTGTAATTTACCCAAAAAATAAACAACAACAACAACAACCTAGCTTAAGTGAAGATAAGGGAGATTTCAAAAAAAAAAAAAAAAAAAAAAATGAAAAAAGAAAAAAGAAACAACAACAAGAAGAAGAAGTAACCTATGTGAAGTTAAGGGGACAAATAACATGAGAGGAAGGGGGAGGGTCACATTAGTTGAAGGACTGGGGAAGGGTTGGGGGGTTATAAGTTTAGGGACCATAAACAAGGTTAGCCATGTGAGAAGCATGATGGTGAGGAATGATGTTGTCTTTCTCTCTTGCTTTCTTCTGGCAACCATGTCTCCCCAACTCTTAGAAATATAACTTCAAGAATCCTTTTTTATTAGATACAATTTGTGTAAGCCAATCTTTGTTTTAGATGTATATTGTACAGTTCTTTTTGGCTTCCATTTTTACAGTTACTTTAGGTTTCTGTATTCTCACGCACGCGTGTGCAATCATAATATCAACTAGATTTGTGAATAAAACAGCCCTGATTAAACCCTTTTCTAGTACCCTAATGACTTGTCACTATTATTAAGTTTGCAGTAACTTTGGATCAAATTAATTAAATCTTAATTAATCAATAGAACTGCTTAATTTTTTTGTAGTAACGCTATTGGACAAAAAGTGGTGATTTCATAATACAATTGGATTGAAGTATCAGTAGAAGAGATGATGACCAAATGCACAAATCCTCGGACTAATTATATGTTTAATTATCTAATATTAGATCTAAAAACTAATCTTGTAACACATGATTTGAGGAATATTATAATTGTTAATTCCTGTTTGTGGGTATTTGTTAATTCGAATTTAGGTGAGTTGCATTGAACAACCATGTGATCATCCAGTGCAATTAGCACGGGATTTTCTTAATTTAATACTAAAAGAAAGACAAGGGTAAGGTAGAAAACATAGTTGGGAGCATGCACGCATGTGGTTATGTGATCTGCAAGGCCTACTTTTAGTATAATTTCATGAACCTCGTAGTAACTTTTTTAGTTCTAAATTGAGCAATAAGGAATGAAAGTGCATGGAAGGCTTATATGCAATAGGAATGGTGTTTGGGAAGCGGATTTGGCAACCATTGGAGGTGGTTAATTACTACATCATGGAAGGCTTTTCTTGAATTTCAAGTGGAGATGGATATATACACAGAGCTTACATACAAGACCTCTTACTACAACTTCCATGTCAACTAACTGTTAAGAAAACAACGCCTAGAATGGCGATTTGTAGAAGAAATACGAAAAACAGAGAAGAACAAGTACACACAAACACACAGGATTTACGTGGTTCACCCCCAAGATGGAAGTTACATCCACGGTCGAATAACAGAACGAATTTCACTATTTTCTGGAAATGTTACAAAACCTCTCTTTTTAGTCCTCTCAGAGATAAGAACATTATATAGAGAAGCCCTAACCCGAAGAAGTGCAAGAATACCCCTGGACCCAGATATTGCCAAACCGAACAGGGTTGGACCAAAACATAATGTATAACCCAAAATATACCGTTTCGAAGATCTCAACGAGCCCAACACAACACCTAGCGTTTGGCAGGGATGAACGCCATTTTTCAGCAATCCGAGATTGTTTCGAGGCCGAAATGGCCCTCCGAAGATCTCAACCGCACATACTAGACCCAAAAATCAGGCTTTACCAATAACACTAACCAACCTTAGAGTCCTCCACCTCAAGATTTTGTGAAGATCAATTGTGATGCAAGCATGATTGTGAACACATCAACTGGCGAATTGGTAGTCTCATCTCCTTCCACTTTCAACAAACTTATCATTGGTGAAGCAATTGTCATTCGAATTGCTTTGTTTGAATGCATTTTTGAGGGCTTCGACAACTAATTGTGGAATCCGATAATAAGGATGTTGTATCTTATCTACAAAGGGCAGCCATCCAATCACCGTTGGAGTTTAGATCTGTTGCGGCAGAAAACTGCAATGGTGATTGTATGAACTGTGGATGTCGGTAGACCTACAAGATTTTAGAGATAAGACAAAAGCGGTGAGAGGAGATGCGCTCTGTGGGGTACTCTTCGATGCCTAAGTCAGTTTTTCGGCAACAATAGAGAATTGTGGAGTGAAATCACGCAGCTTCGAGTTTGATCCATACCTGCTCGAGTGAGGCTCTATTTATAGTGAAATACCTTGCATTGTATGGCACTGGTGAGAGTCCTTCTCTGATTCATCGTCTTGCCCAAGTTAGTAGTTTCCTTTTGGGAGATGGAATGGATATGGAGAGTCCCCCTTGTGGTAAGCTTCTATTTTTGGAGGTCGTGTGATGACTCCCTTTCATATTTGGAAATTGAATCCTGGATATGTCGTGCATTCTAGGGTCACGAGATTGGCTATCTTATTCTGAGTAGGATAATTTTGGCAAGTACCAAGCTTGATGTTGGTTTCTATTTTCGGGGCTTATGAATTGGTAGGAATGATCCATGTGTCACTCCATGAGTGGCTGGTTCATTTTTCTCATATCAAGATCAATTGAGGAGGATGTCCTACATATTTCTTCATATTTTGTTAATTGTAATTTTCAGTTTATTCCAAGAGAGATTAACAGCATTGCTAACTCCCTGCTTAGGGGGCCCTATCGATATTATGTACAACGGTTTGGCCCAATATCAAATGAAAGTGCGTGGAAACCACACGTAGGCACAGAAAGGCACATGAGAGAGAGAGAGAGAGAGAGAGAGAGAGAGAGAGAGAGAGAGAGAGAGAGAGAGACTTTTTTAGCTCTTAACTTGAGCAATAGGAATGAGAGTGCGTGGGCACCGTGAGAGAGAGGATGAGGAAGGCTCCTCGTGCATCTTCTAAAGGACTTTCCATTATTTTTCATTAGTTCCTCCGTACCATCAAAACTTGGGTGTTCATCTCGCCCACTTTTAGGGACAAACTCATACATCTTTCCCATTAAAAAAAGAAAAAGAAAAAGGTTAAATACAGTTAAAAATAGAAGCCTAATACAAAAGATGGAATAGCCAATAGTTCAGGGTTAAGTCGAAGACTATTAATTGGTTCTGTAAACTAAATTATTTTAAGGAGTCTTTTGGGTTAATCCAAATGCTTACTGCCCCCCTTCGCCTGAAAAAAAATTACAGAAAACAAAAAGAATTCCTTAGATCTTAGGATCTATAGGAACTCGGAATGCTCTAATCAATTTAAAGCTTAAGTATTACTTTAGTTGGTGAGATATAACATTGTTTAATTAAGACAACAATTTTATCACTAAATTTAAGGGGAATAAAAGGCATGTTCCTAGTGACCGTTATTTGGTATTGAGGCTGTGTAGTAATATTAATCACCAAGTAAGAGATTATAAGAACTTATCTTTATGGTTGTACTATAATACACGTATAGAAGGAGATTAGTGTACTAACTTCCTGACTTGATTTCTACAACATAACAACAGAAGGTGTGGGTTGATTCGTGCCAAATGGTCATTCTCCTTAAGGTTGTAGACAGAGGTGCAATCCGGGTTCCTTGCGAATCAACTTCCTACATAAAACAATCTCTACTTGAGGTTATACCAATAGTGTTGCACTCATTGACTCGGCCACTTTGGGACACCAAGAGTTGAGCCCAATTGAACATAAACAAAACCAATGGGTAGCAAAATCCAAGAAAAATAGTATTTGAGATTGTTTCAACAATATTATAAAAATGGGCTAAACCTCCTTCTATGTATAGGAGAGGAAAAGACACCACCAAGGGTTGTCTCCAAAAGATATGCCCAAACACCATGTCTTTTCCAAAAGACATGTTTATTTATCACTCAAACATATTGATCTATAGCTCTGCCCTCTATATGTCCTAGTGGAAGAGAGTATCCCTGAAGGATTGCTCAACAAGATATGTTTATTTATCACTCAAACATGTTGATCTATAGCTCTGCCCTCTATATGTCCCAGTAGAAGAGAGTACCCTGACGGATTGCTCAACAAGTTTATCTTTGAGGATCAAATGTTTGAACTTCAAGCTATTCCCTTGGAAGAAGAAATTCTTGTAATGATTAGAAAGTTCCGCCTCAAACAATCTTTCCAAAAAAGGAGAAGTCCACCAGCTCTGTTAGTTGCAGCTTCACAGATATAGTGATCAATATAGCGTCTACGACATAAAGAGGAAAAATATGTAGAAGTAGACTTGGTTTCACAAAGGAACATATATTAAGGCCAACAAGCCCCATAGCCTGGATGAGTTTAGCATGGATTTCTTACTGTTCGCCTGTGAGATTGTTAAGGACGACCTTGTTATTGCCATGCAGAGCTTCTTTTTTAGGCCGATCAAATAAAAGAGATCAATCAAACTTTCATTTGTTTGATCCCGAAGGTGGAGAGGGCATGCACAATGGCTGAATTTTGGCTAGTAGCTCTTTGTAACATCCTCTATAAATTCATGCTATTCTTGACAAACCAACTAAAGATCGTAGTGGATGGACTAGTTAGTGAGAACCAGTCTGCTTTTATTGGTGGTAAAAGAATATCAGATAATATCCTCCTTTGTTCTGAACTAGTTAGAGACTTTGATCCTATTTCCCAACCTCTGCAATGTTATAGAAGTTAATTTCCACAAAACCTATAACTTGGTAAGATGGGAATTTCTCAAGGAGGTTAAGAATTAGATGAGATTCCCCTCCATTCTTCATTGTTTGGCTATGCCATGTCTGTCTTCTATCCATTTCTCTATCTTGGTTAACGACACCCTATTGGTTTTTTCAAAAGTAGGGTTGGGCTTAGATAGGGATGCCCTCTCTCTCTCTCTCTCTCTCTCTATTCTTGATAACATTGATCCTTGAAGCTTGTCTAGGCTCATCTAGCTCCAAGTGAATCAAAGGAGGATTCATCTAATCCTCAAGTGTAAAGACATCCAACTGTCCCATCTAGCCTTTGCTGATAACCTTATGATTTTCACTAAAGCAAATGTTCACTTAGGAACATCTATAGTGTGTCTTCTCTCAACCTACGCAGCTATGTCGGGGTTCCATGTGAATAAACGGAAATCTCTTTTGCTCTTGATAGATATGGCTGAAGAGGAGAAAGTTACCTTTAGAGCCATCTCAAGGTTCTCAAAAGGTACCTTCCCAATTAAATATCTTAGCCTCCCCCTAATTGCGACCAATCTAACTTCAAACCACAGTACTCCCATCATGAATAATCATAGGACAAGACTCCAATTAGGGAAAGCTAGATTCCTATCCTATGCAAGTCACTCATATAGAGTTCTTACATTTATTCCATCATTTATAAAGAAGAGTCCTTGATAGAAAGGCATAGATAACAAAAAAAATTCTTATATGCTATCAGTTGGGAGTCAGCGTGTCGGCTAAAAAACGAGGGGGCTGGGGTTGAGAAGAATCAGATATGTGAACCATGTAGGGATCTTGAAACTCATATGAAAATTGACTTCTAAAAATAAGAGTTTATACTTTGACTAGATGTACTCTTGATACCTTAAATAGAACTCTATCTATACTGCCTCCTACCCCTTTGTCGCTTTATGGTCTTGGCACAAAATCCTAAAATGTAGACATTTGGTATCTCAGGTTATCGTGACCAAGTTAGATGATGATACTTCAACCTTTTTATGGCTAGACAATTGGCACTCCTTGAGAGTATTGATTAATGTTTATGGAGATAGTATCTGATATCTCTTAGGATTGATAGGTTCATGAGGGTTTCATCCATCCTCATTGATGGACAGTGGTGTCTGGGCTGAGTCTTCACTCTTAGTATGCTTAAGGCTTGTAGAGCTTGTGAGGGGATTTCTATAAGACCATGGGGTTCTGAGGATCTCGTGGTGTGGCAAGCTTCTTACTCAGGGGTGTTTCACCTCTTTATCTGCGTGGAATCTAGTGAGATCTTTAGCTGAGAATAAGGGTGTTAAATAGTCTGGTTTCGATTAAACAATATAGTTATGTTTAAATCATTTAATTAAACAACCTCAATTTTGAAACTATAATCGAACCATTTATTAAACAATTTCACGGTTTCGTTTAAACGGTTCAGTTCAGTTTTGGTAAACGCTTTATGTTTGATTTTGGCACATTTATGTACATCTAATAGTGTTAAATGGTCCGGTTCGGTTTAAACCATTTAATTAAATGGCCTCAATTTTGAAACCATAACCGAACCTGTAGACACTGATTTTTGTCACCCCCTAATTGGTGTTGATGACAACAGGACATGGACGATGGACGACGCACTCTCCCTCTTTCTTGACCCAAGATACCTGACCCATAAGACCAAGAACCATGCTGAGCACAAAATGACCCATTTTAGGCCCAAAAACAAGAAAAAATGGCACTGCGCCCCCACGACGCCGTAGATCCCCGCACTGTGGGGATATGTACCGGATTGCTACGGCTCCATGAGAGGGTGTGACATCAGCTTGCTGACGTCACACACGGCGCCGTGGAAAAGTCCCCCCATGTCCACGACGCCGTGGAAGACTTATCTGGCCAGGAGAGAGAGGGGATCCCTCCCTATAAATAGGAGGGTCCCCCTCCCTCATTTCATAAGGAATTTTGGGTAGAGAGACCCTCCCCAAGTGATTTCCGCCCTTTTTGTCTCATCTTTTTACCCTCTTTTCTCTCCTTTCTCTTATGAGAGTGTGAGTGAGTGAAATTTTCTTGGTCGTGGATAGATCCTTCGATTATCCCTTCGAGCATAGAGCACTCCTGCTCCTAGGCGTTGTTATCCCGTCAGTGCACGGATAACCGTCAAAACCCCTTTATTTCAGACGTTATTTTATCTGTTTTCTCCTCTCCAAATCATTTGAAAGAGCCGTTATTCTACCCAGAAAGAATCGACGTCAGTCCATTCGTCTATCTCCCCTGAGCCAGGGGAATACAACCATATAGGTATAATTACTGCATTCTTGTCGATTCAATGTAGTCCTTTCGTATTTCATCGTTTTAGTCCGTATTTCTCATATATGTAATGTAGTTTATTATGTTTTAGTTCAATTCATAGCATCTGAATATAGTTCATAATATCCCCCATCCCCGTAATAAAAGAGAGAGAACATTCGTCCTTATGTAGCATCTAATACAGAGAGACCGGCTTCGGCCGGGCGAGGTGGGTGCATAACACCTTCCCACACTCGTAACCTAACCCCTTACCCGAACCTTTGGTCAGACCATATGGAGTCATATAGCCCGATTCCGTTCACAACAGATAGGGCTACACTTAATGGGTCCTAGGCCCTAACCCTAGGTGGCGACTTCACATTATATTAGCATATTTTAATGCATGATCCTAATCCCCCATTTATCAATATTATACATTGACAATATTATCTATTATCCATCCATATATATATATATATATATCAAACCCATGTCACCCATAAGGTTGAGGAACCCTCGTCCCAAAGACCACGGTACTTACAGTGGCGACTTCACTGGGGATGTGAGTGGACAAACGTACACTCGAGGTCAAACTTTCTAAATAGGTGCTATCAATAACTGACAGAATGTTCTCTCCAAACTTTTATGTAAAAAAAAAAAATAAAAAAAAAAAAAAATATATATATATATACAAAATAAAAAATAAAAATAAAAAATGTACAAAACAAAATATAAAAAAAAAATAAAAAAAAATAAATACCATAATATGTTTGTCTTGGCTAACCCCTGTGTGTACTAACCGCATCATGCATAGTGCTCGAAGTGAAATCAAATGGCGAGGGTACTCCCTGTCGTGTCTTTACCCCTGGGGAGGTGAGGCACGTCATACTAAGTACTCTAAGATCGGATGATAGCCGCTTCCTGTACCACTTTCTTGCACACACACACTGCATGGGAACCCCTCTTACCCCCGTAGTTAGTCGTTGGACCCCATGAGTAGTCATGGGTAATTCGCGGTGAAGCTACAATCCTTGATATTTACTGTACGAGTTTAGAATCACCAGCGAGGGTATTCACTAGTGTGCTGTGGGGTGCTTTAGCTACCCAAAAAAGGCACTAGCTTGATTGCTCTGAGACTGTGTGACCTACTCTCTAGGTATATTAAAAGAATCACGTGCCTGCAATTCGCGACCACGAGCGATAGATATATCGGTTCTATCAAGGGTGACCCTTAACTGTCCTATTAAGCCTACCCATTACATGCATCATGTAGGAAAATAGACCATATACGATTAGGGTTCGACACAAACTAACCCTTGTTAGTTATGAGAAAGACCGAGCTTAGGGTTACTTAACGATTAACCTGGCTTTATTACGAGATGCCACCGAAGGTAAGGAATTCCATCGTCCCGTGATGATCCCTCGAAGAAAAATGGAAGTCCGCTCCCATAGAACCTTACATGTCCCTCGAAATGAGAGCATCTCATGTTGAGCCCAAACACAATCATCAGTAACCCGATAACTAGGGTCTTTCTTTTGTCTGTTTTTATATGGTGTGAAAAAAAAATAAAAATAATACGCTTTGGGGACGATGGCATTTGAAGTAGGGTCTGAGAGAACTTCTACAATGTCAGGAACTCCAAAGACAACTTCAATTACTTGAGCCAAATACAAAAAAAAAAAAATTTAAAATAATAATTTTTTTATTCAAGTAAATTCCTTGTGACCAGAAATAATTCTCTCTGAATTTCCCATCAAAAAAGAATTTTTTTTTCCTCTGACTTATGTAAAGCACAATTCACATAAAAGGACTTCCAGTTACCCGCGTGAACCCGTTATGACAATAGCCTAACCCAAATTGGTCCGGTCCAATCCAAAGGTGTTCAGGACTTCCCCTTTTCCACTCAACATCGTGAGGCAGAGTTCGATTAGGCTTTTCTCGGATAGAATCATCATGGATTGGTTAGGCAATGATCCACCCTAAGTACAGTTGGGTCGATAAATGAACCAATTACAGGCTGAGATGACAGAGATGAAACAACTTATGGTGCAAGTCTTGCAAACAGTACAAGACATGTCCCAAGGAGGCATAATACCCACTCTTGGGGAGCCGGAGTGTGCTTAACCAATGACCCCTAGGGTAGTCCCGACAGTGTCTAGGTTACCCGCCAGGATTGTGATGGAAGAAGAAGATGCCGTGATCAACGCAACTCAGGAGTATCCCGAGACTGAAAGGGAGCGTATGATGAGGGAGAAAGTTGAAAAGCTTGAAATTGCTGTCAAGGATACGGTTCGCGAGGAGCCTGAAGATGACTTGGTGTTCTTCCCTGAAGGAAAGATACCCGAAGACTTCAAATGGAAATTGGATAAATTTGATGGTTCAGGTGATCTTAAAGCTCATCTCAAAATCTTTGCTATAGTGGCTAAATCTAGGGGCTTCACGAAAAATCAAATGGGGCAGACTTTTCTCTATTCGCTTGCTGGACCTGCTTTGCGATGGTTGACACAGTTGGATCAGGCACAGACTCAGACTTGGTCAACGGTGGTGAAAGCTTTCACAAAGCAGTACTCATACAACACTGAAGTGGATGTCACACGGAGAGAGTTGGAGACACTAAAGCAAGGCCCTACTGAAGGGTTCTACAATTTCATTATGAGGTTTAGAGAGAACGCCGTAAAGATGTGGAATCGCCCGACAGAAGCAGAACAGGTGGAGATGATCCTGGAGAATCTGTATGGAGAATATCACGATTGCCTTTACTACCAACACCTAAAGACTTTTAAAGAGGTAATGGCCGTAGGGAAGCGTATTGAAGACAAGTTGTTCAGAAAGGCACATGTCCAGTATAGCCACACAATGCAATATCAGAACCAAAATTCGGAGGCAAATATGGCAAATTCAAGACAGTGTGAATTCGCCGTTTTGGGTGTGGCTAGGTCTCTTGCATATGCTGAATTGAAGAAACTGGGACTTTTGGACACGGTTCCTCCGCGACCGGTCAGGGATCCTCCACCAACTTGGTATGACTCAGATCAATACTGTGACTATCACACCCAAGAGGGGCACCCCATTGATGAATGCATTGCACTTGGGCATGCTATCCAAGACCTACTGGAAGCAGAAAAGTTCAAGCCAGGGGCAAAACAATAGTCTGTTAATCAGACAATCAATGCCCTTGAAGAAGATTTAGAAGGGTTTGATCCCACCTCTTTGATCCAAGCTTTGCCGGTTCCTTTAGAAGAGGTATTGACAGGTCAAAAGTTTCCATCAACGATGTTCGCCCAGGATGTCCATGAATCCTCTCTTCCTTCAACAACCGATAGGACCAAGCTGAATAGATCTGAAGGCCATGAAGAGATCAAGAAAGAAGAGGTTTTGGCAGGATTGCAATCTCAGATTGACCTTTTACCTCTCCATCTCCAAGAATAGATCATGCATCAGGTCTTACAATCAAGGAGTGAAGATTGCCTGGACTTATGTCATGAAGTTACTCTCCTCAATCATGGGAATGGTGACCTCCGAGGACTTCCTGTCCATCCAGATTATCCTTTCTTCAATATCTTTGGGATAAGAGATCTCTACCAGTTGTCTACTGAAGCCCTTTGTTTCCTTTTGTTCCTTTGCGAAAGGTACGTGATAGCATTCAGTTTTCGTGTTCCAGAATTGTTGACTTATATGACCCAGGACGAATTGCATCTAGAATTTATCCCTCCTCAGTCAAACACAATGAAATTCCTTCTTCGATTTCAGACACGGACTCAATGGCTCGAGCAATTGTTCAGTTGTGCAAAATGGAATGTCCTTTATACCCTCCATAATCCTTATTGGATACAGGAGTTGCAAAAAGAACCAAATGCGCATATGATCATGCGTCGACCTCACTGCACTTTTCATTTTGGTACAACATTCAATTTGATGGATTTCTTTAATAGAGGATACAGAAAGGATGATTGGGTGAAGATAAGGAATCATTTGTGTGAGATTAATGGAGTCCCCAAGGAGCAGATTCCTCTAGGATTATAGGAAAATCCTTTTGATGCTACCACCAGTTTTAAAAGGGAATACTTCTTTTATATTACCAGCATGCAAAATAGAAGAATCGCCGAAGATAGTTTTTCATATTCATCCAATGGAACAGGGGCATACACTGATTAAGGGCATCACTGTCGCCCGAAGGCATTAAACTACGGTCATTAATTTGACGAGCATTAGTCTTGTTGACTGAAAATAGTTCCAGCACCCGGCTCTGGTTAGAGGGGCACCTTTTTATAAACTGCACAGTCCCGTGACAAAGCAGACACAGTACGTCACTCATGTGTAGGCAGGATCGCACTGAAGACATCATCGGGTCTGCATCCCTTAGGTCTTTAGGTGTTTTCTTTCAATCGAATTTCCTTCTGTAAACTCGTCCACTATGTTTTCCACAGTTATCAATGAATACGTTTCTTTCCCATTTGTCCAATCCCTTTCTTTTTTCAATTCATCCAAGTAGTAGTTTGTGATGATTTCATGACTGTTGGTAAAAAAAAAAAAAAAAAAATTGCTACCCATTTTTTTTAATGTCAAAGTCTTGATGGTCAAAGATCTGGAGCTTCTCATACATCTGATCCCCTTCCAGCTAGCCGGAAGCCTAGATGAAGATTTCATCTCATAAAGCCTGTTAAGGGAGGCCCCCTTTGGCTGCTAGTCATCTCAAATAAACCCTGAGATAGCAAAATCCACTAGTCCCCCAGTTGTGCCTTAGCCGTTCTCTTTTAAAAAAAAAAAAAAAAAAAATCACTTTGGCCCACCTACACCTCATTATCCATATATCCTCTTGCTTATCAAAATGTCCCATTGGCTTCTAGGGTCCAACCGGAAGAGGTCTCTTGGTGAAGTAAGATGTCACAAGGGCAATATGTTTTCGAAGGATTTAAAAAAAGAAAAAAAAAAGAAAAAAGAGTAGCTCTGTCTCCACAATCAAAATTGGGCCAATCTCAAAAAGAAAAAAATTTGAGAATTAAAAAAAAAAAAAAAAAAAAAAAAAAAAAAGAAGAAGAAGAAGAAGAAGAAGAAGAAGAAGGAAAGAAAGAAGAGAAGAGAGGATGCATTGGCTCAAGATAGAGCAGGTAATTGGGAGCATTTGAACCATGGGGCAAAAATAGCCACTTTTTCTTTGGAGACAATATTGTCAAAATTATCAAGGTTGAAATTACCAAAGTCTTCAGTTAAGACACGAGAGGGATTGCCAAGCTTCTCGATTACATTACTAAAAGAAGAAATTCCCCAACAAGTTTAGTTACCAGAATCTTGGTAAAAGTTTTGGGAGCAGAAGTGTTGAGTCATGGTTAGACCCTAGGGACACATTTGAGCCTTTACCATCCTTTGGAACCTAGTCCTAAGCCCCATTACAACCTAGTAAAGCCCTCCCTGGCCAAATGGTGATGAGACTCTCGTCCACCGCTTCAAGCTCACCTGGCTATGATGGAACTTAATCATCAAGGTTTTGACATTAAGGCATCTTTGTCCTGAACTACGTTCGACCTGATCCCTTTTCGGGATACGTAGGCAACTTGATGAAGTAATAATCAAGTTCGGTCCTCCCACATGTACAGTTTTCCATTCGTCCATATACAACTTTTCATTTTTGCTCACTTGCATCATATCTATCATATTTCTACCAGTATCCCTTTCTCTTTGATGCGATCTGATGATGTGAAAAAAAAGAAGCACGTCTACCAAGATCATGAAGATTTATGAAGAGATGATTAGGGGATTAAATGCCAGCAGCATTGTACTCACCCTCTTAACCAGTAAGATGACTAGAAAAATCAACTTGTCGCTGGGGCAATCTCTATCCAAAATAAGAAGGACAAATGAGCATAAGAAAAAAGATTTTTTTTGGGGGCAATTCACCAGGCAAGAGCATGTGAAATTAAAGGGGCATGTTGTCCATGAGGATCGACTCCCAATCATGAAGAGTCTCAGCCTAAAAGATAAAATGACCATACAAGCAGAGAAGGATGATACTGTCTGGGATAAAATGCCATGACTCTCTATGAAGGAAGGGAAGAGTGACCTATCCACCCATCTTGTTCATACACATTCTCTCAATTTACCCCTTTGACTTGCTTTGTCAAAAGTTCATTCAATACCCGTTCGAAGTTGGCCAATCGATGCTCATCGAGCCTACGCGTGTAACGGGGATGTGCATAATATGCCTATGTGAAATTGTGTATTACTGTGTCAGAATGTGAATAACCATAAGTTTTCAAAATAAATTTCTCTCACAAATGAAGTTGTTTCTTAAAATAATAATAATAATAATAATAAAATAAAAATAAAAATAAAAAAATATAATAAAAAAAAAATGTTTGATGGACAAGTGTTTGGTAACGTATAATTCTGCACTAAGCTTTTGTGAAGGAAAAGTGTTGTGCAACACAAAAATGGAGAATATCTGGTAAGTGTCTATGTTTGTATATGATTACTTTTCACTTGCTTGTATTGATTACTTACATAGGGTTGTGTTTTCCTTTTTGCATGACATAATTTGCATTAGGACTGTGATTCCCTTTGAATGCAAAAAAATAAAAATAAAAAATAATAATAATTTAAAAAAAAAAAGAAGAAGAGATTACTTGCATAAGATTGTTTTTTTTTGTTGCATTTTGGACCATAATGCAACTACCTGAGTTTTAATGGTAGACTTCCTTTCCATTGTCATCATGGATACTGCACATGCATACGATTGCATTTTCCTGACCAATGCCTTGATCATATACCATCTGAATTCTTATTTCCGTTGCACTCGCGTGCAACCTACTCAACCAAGCATGACAGAATTCGTATACAGTCTGGGCTCTGATCATTTAGTTCCATCGGACCCTCGTACTTACTGCACTCACGTGCAGTTGGATTATCTGATCACTGTTGAATTCATGTACAACTTGATCTCCAATGATTTGGCCCCATGAACAGTTTGACCAAGTCCTTAACCACTTCTGCACTCATGTGCATTTGGTTTTTTGGATCACTGTTAGTTTGATCTTTCAGTTATACCAGATTCACGTATGGTTTCGCACTCTCGTGCAATTTAATCCTTTTGATCCCTGCTATACTCGTGTATAGTTCGATTACTATTTGAATCTTCTGGTCCCAGCTGTACTCGCGTACAAATTGATTGAACCTTTGACCCTATTGAACCCTGCTATGCTTGTGTATAGCTTGATCATTCATTGATTTTTTCGATCCCACTATACTCACGTATAGTTTGATCACTCTATGACCTTTCTGATCCTCCCTATACTTGCGTGTAGTTCAATCAATCTATAAATCTTTCGGTCTCCATTGTACTCGAGTACAGATTGACCCATCATCCTGATCCTCTTTGTACTCGTGTACAAGATTGATCCATTACCTGATTTTCCTTGTACTCGTGTATAAGTTAATCATTAAGATTTTTTTATCTTCACTATACTTGTGAGTAGTTCGATCATCCCGTGAATCTTCAGTCTCCATTATACTCGTGTACAAGATTGATCCATTATCTGATTTTTCTTGTACCCGTGTATAAGTTAATCATTGACATTTTTTGATCTTCACTACTATCCCAAGTGAATCTTCGGTACTCATGTGATTGATCCATCTTTGACCTCATTGTACCGTGTACAAGATTGATCCATTATCTGATCCTCCTTGTACTCATGTACAAATTAATCATTGAACTTTCTAATCCTCTCTATACTAGCGTGTAATTCGATCATCCCATGAATCTTTCGGGCTCCATTGTACTCATGTACAAATCGATCCTTTTTAGTCTAAACCCATGGACAATTTATCATCCAAATCATTATTTTATCTGGCCACTACCGGACTCATGTATGGTCTGATTGTCATGATCTCTTGACCACTTCTGCACTTGCGGGTACTTTTGTCATCCAACCATTGTCAAAACTCGTGAATAGCCTTTCAGATGAGACCTGTCCCTCACTGAAACCATATCTTTCCCTCGGAATGATTGGAGTGTGTCGTTCCATAGGTCAGCCAGATCGGCTATCAGTTCGTCATACCATTGTCTTAGATTGATCGAAGAGTGGCTTTCCACATGCCATCATAGACAGAATGATGTCTATACCATGCGAGCACCTTCTTTGTGCCACAATACTTCTTCGGCATAAGGAGGGTCTTACCCTATAGAGCAAAAAAAAAAAAAAAAAAAAAAGAAAACCTAAAAAGTAAAAAAAAAAAAAAAAATTCAAGAAAGGCCCTGAAAAGGGGAAAAACCCTAAATATTGAGGAAAAATCCTCTTGCATCATGAATTATACTAACTCTTGCTCAAGATGTTAGCGCCAAGCTTAGTCGAGTCCTCTTGCTCATAATCAAGATCAATCAAGTCCTCTTGCTCCTAACTAAGATCAATCGAGTCCTCTTGCTCCCAACCAAGATCAATCAAGTCCTCTTGCTTTCAAGATCAAATGAATTCTTTCAAGATCAATCAATCGAGTCCTCTTGCTCCCAATCAAGATCAATCAAGTCCTCTTGCTCCCAATCAAGATCAATCGAGTCCTCTTGCTCCCAACCAAGATCAATCTAGTCGTCTTGCTCCCAATCAAGATCAATTGAGTCCTCTTGCTCCCAATCAAGATCAATCGAGTCCTCTTGCTCCCAATCAAGATCAATCGAGTCCTCTTGCTCTCAATTAAGATCAATCGAGTCCTCTTGCTCCCAACCATGATCAATCGAGTCCTCTTGCTCCCAACCAAGATCAATCGAGTCCTCTTGCTCCCAACCAAGATCAATTGAGTCCTCTTGCTCCCAATCAAGATCAATCGAGTCTTCTTGCTCCCAATCAAGATCAATCGAGTCTTCTTGCTCTCAATCAAGATCAATCAAGTCCTCTTGCTCCCAATCAAGATCAATCGAGTCTTCTTGCTCCCAATTAAGATCAATCGAGTCCTCTTGCTCCCAACCAAGATCAATCGAGTCATCTCAATCAAGATCAGTCGAGTCCTCTTGCTCCCAATCAAGATCAATCGGTTTATTAAAAGATTTCATCATGGTTAATCGCCTATTTGGCAACTCTGGTCGAGTGGTGCCTTATTTAGGTCTTCAATCGAGCGGTGCCTTATCACCCTCAAATTTGATCTTTTTACCAAGTGGTGCCTTATTTAGATCTTCGGTTGAGTGGTGCCTTATCGCCCTCAAAATTCTGTCCCCAGTGGAGCCCCTCATACTTGATCTTTTGGTTGAGTGGTGCCTTATCTAGATCTTCGGGTCGAGCGGTGCCTTATCACCCTCAAACTTGATCTTTTGGCCGAGTGGTGCCTTATCTTGATCTATGGGCCGAGTGGTGCCTCATCTAGATCTTCGGGCTGAGTGGTGCCTTATCTTGATCTGTGGGCCGAGTGGTGCCTTATTTAGATCTTTGGTCGAGCGGTGCCTTATCACCCTCAAATTTGGTCTTTGGGCCGAGTGGTGCCTTATCTAGATCTTAGGTTCAGCGGTGCCTTATCACCCTCAAAATTTGATTGAGCAATGCTCACAAGTTAGAGATTTGATTTTTTCAAGTTTTTCTTTTGAGGATTATCGAAAGATTTCATCGTGATTAAACTGTCTGTTTTTACCAACTCTGTCGCCTTTGAACAAAGCGTCAGCAGTACATGCTCTTGGTGACAAAATTAGTCGGTCTTTTATCTTTACCCTTCGGCTATTGGCACAGGCCTCGGCCAAAGAGGGGCAAACTATAGACACTGATTTTTGTCACCCCTAATTGGCAATGATGACAACGGGACATGGACGATGGACGATGCACTCTCCCTCTTTCTGGACCCAAGATACCTGACCCATAAGACCAAGAACCATGTTGAGCACAAAATGACCCATTTTAGGCCCAAAAATAAGAAAAAATGGCACTGCACCCCCACAACGCCGTGGACTCCTTCCACGACGCCGTGGGAAGGATTCCACGACGCCGTAGACTCCTTCCACGACGCCGTGGGAAGGATTTCACGACGCCGTAGACCCCTTCCCACAGCACCGAGGAGGTGTGTACCGGATTGCCACGGCGTCATAAGAGGATGTGACATCAGCTTGCTGACGTCACATACGACGCCGTGGAAAAGTCCCCCACGGCATCGTGGACATCTCCACGGTGCCATGGAGGACTTATCTGGCCAGGAGAGAGAGGGGATCCCTCCCTATAAATAGGAGGCTCCCCCTCCCTCATTTCACAAGAAATTTTGGGTAGAGAGACCCTTCCCAAGTGATTTCCACCCTCTTTGTCTCATTTTTTTACCCTCTTTTCTCTCCTTTCTCTTATGAGAGTGTGAGTGAGTGAAATTTTCTTGGTCATGGATAGATCCTTCGATTATCCCTTCGAGCATAGAGCACTCCTGTTCCTAGACGTTGTTATCCCGTCAGTGCACGGATAACCGTCAAAACCCCTTTATTCAGACGTTATTTTGTCTGTTTTCTCCTCTCCAAATCATTTGAAAGAGCCGTTACTCTGCCCAGAAAGAATCGGCGTCAGTCCATTCATCTATCTCCCCTAAGCCAGGGGAATACAACCATACAGGTATAATTACCGCATTCTTATCGATTCAATGTAGTCCTTTCGTATTTAATCATTTTAGTCCGTATTTCTCATATATGTAATGTAGTTTATTATGTTTTAGTTCAATTCATAGCATCTGAATATAGTTCATAATATCCCCCATCCCCGTAATAAAAGAGAGAGAAAATTCGTCCTTATGGAGCATCTAATACAGAGAGACCGACTTCAGCCGGGCGAGGTGGGTGCCTAACACCTTCCCACACTCGTAACCTGACCCCTTACCCGAACCTTTGGTCAAACCATATGGAGTCATGTAGCCCGATTCCGTTCATAACGGATAGGGCTACACTTAATGGGTCCTAGGCCCTAACCCTAGGTGGCGACTTCACATTATATTAACATATTTTAATGCATGATCCTAATCCCCCATTTATCAATATTATACATTGACAATATTATCTATTATCCATCCATATATATATATATCAAACCCATGCCGCCCATAAGGCTGAGGAACCCTCGTCCCAAGGACCACGGTACTTACAGAACCATTTATTAAACAGTTTCACGATTTCGGTTTAAACGGTTCGTTTCAATAAACGCTTTCGATTTGATTTTGACACCTTTAGCTGAGAAAGTGTCATGGTATGAGGTGGTTTGGTTCAAGAATAATATTCCATGTCACAACTTTATTTTGTGGAGGTTACTCATGAACTCCCTCCCAACATAGGCTCCCCTTCCTCTTGTACATGGTCCATCTCCATAGTCTTGTTATTTTTGCTAGAATATTGGAGGGCATTCAACATTTATTATTTAGATCTCAATTTTACTCAAGACTTTGGGGAGGTATTCTAAGTAATTATTGACCCAATAATTGAAGGGTGGTGGACCTAGAGGGAGAATGAAGGTAGAATAGAAGGGAGTTCAAAGGGAAGTCCATTATTGATTCAATGGGCAAGGTTGCTTTTGTAGATTCCTTTGAACTCCCTTCTAATCTGGGAATCGATCTCCTTTGAAGTCTCTTCTAATCTAGACCTAAACCTGAGTCTAGAACTATACATCAAATATGGGAATCGATCTCCTTTGATGTTTAGGGAAAAGTACATACCATCCTAGGCTATTGTATTGACAACACCAAAAATATATTCATCGTTACCTCTTGGGAATTATCAATTCCACCTGTGGACCCTTCAACTTCTCCAATCTTAAGAGTGGTTTAAGTTTGTTTGTATAGTTTTTTTTTTTTTTTTTCCTTTTATTTGGCTCTCTTGGCTTCCTTTATAAGGGGTTCCTATTTGTTTCTTGGCTTTATTGAATATATTTTTTATGGGAAAAGGATGGGCAAACTGCCAGGGTGCCCAACATGTATCATCCTCTTTCATCCCCCTTTGGAAAAGACTCCTTTGCTCTCATGTGTCCAACCCTATGATTGGACCAGCCTCTAGCTTACCAAAATCTGGCGGCACACCCAACTCTATGATTAGGAAAGACTCCTTTCCCCTGGCAATGACTTCCTCTCACATTTTCACCCTAATGGTACACATAACCCCCTACCCAACCTCGTAACACCCCTCAAGTGAGGAGGGAATGAATCCTAGGTCTTTGCTATCAACAACGGGGAGATGTTACTATCATGCTAAGTGTGATAATTCAAAGTTCAATATTGTGATCTTTTATGTGATGGTCAGTGGAATCAAAATTTCATTTTTAGTGTTTTCCTATAGGGTGTTGTTCGTGCTATTGTGTCCACTTTAGTCCTTCCTTCTTCTTCTGAGGATTAGTTATGTCCTTTATCTAGTTGTGGTAAACTATCAACCTATTTCATGGTTAAATATTTATTTAATAATGATAATAGGCATAACCAGTTATGTGTAGAAGGAAAATATGGAAGTTGTTGTGGAAACTTATGGTTCACCCTCCTTTTAAAATGTTTTTGTGGAAGGTCTTAATTGATGGTGTCTACTAAGAATTTTCTGAAACAAACTTTATTAGTTGATTCCATATGTTCTTTGTGTAAGAATGGTAGTGAATTTATTTGGCATCTTTTCCTCTCTTGTTCAGTCTCTAAATACTTCTGGTTTGTTGAGCCATTTGGGTTACATACAAAATCTCTTCATTCTTCTTCCCTTGTCGAGTTAGTTGATATTTGATTTCTTATCCCTCTCCGACTCTCAGTGAGAAATTATGGATTTTTTTTTTTCCTGTTTTTTTGATTGGTAATATCAATTTATTGAACAAATAGAAAGATAACTACAACTCAAAGGAAACCCTACTATAAGAAATAGGGACAAAATCCCTACACTCAGAAGACCCCAAAACCACTAGGCCAGAATGACACCAATAAAAACAAACCAACCCCATGAACAAGGAAAGGAAAGACAACAAGGATCAACACAATGGGACCCTAGGTCTCTCAACCCATATTGGATGCACTCTCCATTTCTGAACAAGGAAGAGGTTCCTAGGGAATTGCTTTCCCTTAGGAATATCAGTTCTACAACTATCCTCTACATTGGCTTTGATATCTCTAATGATGCACTGTAAAGTCTTTGTCTTGTTGCGAGAAAGACAGAAGTTTCTCTCCTTCCAAGTGTGTGCAACTGTGGCAATGAACACCAGCTTAGCAATACAAACAATATAATCCTCCTTGAATGTCTTCCCAATCCACCTTACTTCCACCAGGATACCAACCCCTGGAGTTCTAGCTAGAGAGCAAAGACTCAAAATATCTCTCCAATTTTTTTTGAAAAAGGAGCACTCAAAAAATAAGTGTTCTCTACTCTTTAATCCCGCCTAACAAAAGGTACAATAGGGAGTAACCAAGACCTTACGCTATCGGATCTGATCCTTAGTAAGGAGCCCATCTACCAAACATCTCCAAGTTGTTGCCGATTGTCTTGGAATACAATTCTTAAACTATATTGAAGACGCCCAATCCACCTTCAGAGCAGGACATCTCACAATGTTCCAAGCTGATTTAGTTGAGAAGGAACCTAAAGGGGAGGAAGTCCAGATGATGGAATCACCCCCAAGTCATCAAGTCTAGGAATTCTGTCAAGCTGACCCCAAACTAATCTAAAAGCCGATGAGATGGGGTTCCCATGGTTTCATCTACCATCAACCAAAATGGACCGCACACACGCCAATCTATTAGAACCTGCATCATATCGAATGCGGTCACCAAATTGAGAAGCACCCCTACAGGGTGCCAAGGGTCTAGCCATAGCAATGTAGACAATTCATTCCCAATGAGGTGATGAATAAAAGGTTCAGCCAAATCACGTAATTTCAGCATCTTCCACCAAACCCATGAGTAATTTTGAATCGGTTGCATAGTCCAAATGGAAATCCCCTTTCAGGTATCTATGCTGAATCCAACTCACCCAAATTGAATCTTTTTTGGAGGCCACCCACCAAATTTGCTTTAAAATTCCTGCCACATTAATATTTTTAATATACCTCACCCATAGGCCTCCCTCATTTCTTAGCTTGCAAATATCATCCCAAGTAATGTAATGGATTTTTCTCTCCATAGAAGGACCGGACCACAAGAAATTTGAGAACATCGATTCCAACTTCTTGATCACATGCCTAGGCAAGCCAAATAACCCAGACCAATAAATGTATCTACCTTGGAAGATGGATATAATAAGTTGAAGGCGACCAGCAAATGAAAGAAAGTGATCGAGACTTCCAACCTTCTAACCTCTTTCTAACCAAGTCAAAGAGAGGGGCAGAATCACTAGCTTGCAATTTTTCGAAAATCAATGTAACACCTAGATACTTTATTTGAAGTTGGGCCTCAGTAAAACCGATCATCTCCAAAGATTTTCTTGAAGCTGAGTATTCACCCCACCAATGATGATAACGGATTTAGACTCATTCACCTGAAGACCCAAAATATTAGAGACAGTACTAAGAGTATCCATAACCGCTGACGTAGAGACACAATCCGCGTTAAGGAACACCATCAATTCATTTGCAAATACTAAATGGGAAAGCAGCATAGGTTTACACCTAGGGAGAAGTTGCACCCTTCTTTCTAGCACATCATTCTTCAACATCATAGATATACTTTCCATAGCTAGAGTAAAGAGGTAGACGGATAGCGGATCCCCTTGTCTAATCCCCATACAACCAACAAAAAAACCTACAAGGCTACAATTTCCAAGAGCTGAAAACATGGGGATTATCACACATTGTTTCACCCACAATATAAATTTAGAAGGAAAACCCATCAACTCCATCATTTGGAAAATATAGCTCCATCTCAATGAGTCATACGCTTTTTGGAGATCAATCTTGAGAATGACCACAGGAGGGGAATATTTTTTATTAATCCCCCTAGCCACATCATGGCAAACCAAGTTATTATTGGCAATAGATCTCCCCTTAATAAATGCTGATTTATTAGGAGAGACTCAAAGCCCCATCACCTTCTGAATCTATTGGCTATAATCTTAGACATGAACTTGTAAAGGAGATTGCACAAGACAATATGTCTGTAGCCATTAAATCCCGCAACATTATCAGACTTAGTAATAAGGCAAATGAAAGAAGAGTTCACTGACGAGGACATGAAGGAGTGATTGAAGAACCACTAAATCGCTGCAATGAGGTCTATGCCAATGTTATTCCACACATTCTTGAAAAATCAAGCATCAAATCCTTCCGGACAAGGAGACTTATTGTTCTTGCAGGATAACACCATATTCTTTATCTCATTAGCAGTGATCTCAACCACCAGGAGTCTCTATGAGGATCTTCAAGAGTCTGATTCTCCTGTAAGCTAAAAACGAATCCACCCCCGTCCAGAGATGACCCAAATAAGATAGAAAAGAACTAGACCATGTCAAATTTAATGAGGGCAGGATCTTGAGTAGTCGTTCCATCCTTTCTAACCATTTCTAGGATTTGATTGGTATTCAATCTACAATTGACAGCTTTATGGAAGAATCCATTATTGTCGTCCCCTTCAACCAATCAATACTAGATTTTTGATGCAAAAAAGCTTGCTCATCTCTCAAAGTTCCATATAAGAAGACTTTGCCTCAGGGGGTCAAAATTTAGAGAACAATGAATGAATTGCAATACCTCCTCCTTCTCCTTAATTCTCAAATGCACATTTCCTACAACTTCCTTATTCCAAGACTTCAACACCTTCTTAACATTTTCCATTATGGGTCCTTTTTGTTGTTGTTGCTGTAAAAATGTATTATCTGGCTAATTCATAATAAGTTTGTCTTTGGTAATATCATTCATGTCCTTTCTTTGATTGTTAAAATCATTAATAAATGGATAGTATGATTCTAAGATTGTTCTAGGTTCTCCAACTGGTATTGTGCAAGATTTGCAACAGGAAATGGACAAAGGATTCCAGAGTGTAGAAATTTGGATTGTTGACAAAGAGATGGTAGAATGGTTAAATCAAGGATCACATGATGGATGGTCATGGGATAAATATCGTTTTCTATTAGATTTTACTTCATGTACTAAGGTATTAGATGTATCTTTTAAGTGTGTGGATTTTAAATGTCTTTAGAAACTAGGGTAAGGCTAGACAGAGTTAGTATCATGGAACTTTGTGGACTACATTATTAAATTTTTGTTTATTAACATTATTTCCTTGTTTATCATAAAAAGCTGAAAATTTAAAACTCAACATCCACGATTATGGTCTTCCTAATTTTTATTGCAATATGCAGAGTCTTCCTCTTCTGAATGGGCATCACATTATGTATTGGAGATATTAGACTATCATGAATCCTTTACTACTTTCTTAAATTATTTACTATGATTTTCTAGGTAGGTACTCTAAGGCTGCATTTGGTATGCATTATTGGAATACATATTATGCTGATTTGTATTTGAGAGGATAAAAATGCATTCTGAGATGATAAAAACAATGTAAATTCAACCTAAAATTTAGTCAGAAATTCTTTTAGAGTGAACATATGATGGAAGGAAGGGCTCCTCATCAATTGAACAATTTGTGAAGGTTGGTTGTTAGTCATATGTGTAGCATTTGACCCCACATCATCAATGAGTTAAAAAGAAAAAGAAAATATTGAAAGTACAGAAACAATGCAAATGAAACTAAAGAAGAAAACAAAAATTTTTCTCTCTCCCACACACACACACACACACTTTTCTTTTCTGATAAGCGCGCGCACACACACACACATAAATTATCAATAATTCACAACCCAACTCAATAAAGAATTGGGGAAAAAAAAGGAGATAGAAAAACATGTAATTACACATGCTTGACCCTCTTATATATGATTTTTAAAAATTTTTAAATTTTTTTTTAAGAAGAGAAATAATTTTCAGATTGGAGCGATTTTGATTGAGATCAAGGGCTCGTCTTCGCTGCCTCGTAGTTCAGTTTCAACGGATCCTTCTCCGCAGGTTAGTAACTGAGCTCGTCGTGCTTGAGCATCCCAATCGGTGGTCCCCACAATGTACAACATGAGCCCAGCACAGCAAACCTGAGCCGAAAGCAAAGCGAACCAAAGCCCACAAAACCCAACCCCAAGCCAAAGCCCAAGCCCAACTGCCACGGGCATTCCAACCAAATAAAATGCGCCGAGGTTGATGTTAGCCGCCGTGCTGGGTCGAGCACTCCCTCTTAGTACCCCACACCCTACCGTCTGTGGACAGTTCCCAAGCTCGCATAACCCTAGGATCGGCAGCGCAGCAGACGTGAGCCGTAGGATCTCGGCATCCGTAGTAAACATCCGGCCCCACCTATCCCTCATCCCAGACGCAAACACCATAGCTGACAACCCCATCATTGCCGCCAATAACACGGCAACCACCGCTGATGCCCTCGCCTTCCCTGGACGGTTGGCACCCAGCTCGTTCCCTACACGTGTCGACACGGCAAAGCCTAATGAGGATGGGAACACGTAAAGCAGTGCCGTTGTCTGGATGAGAACCCCCATAGAAGCCACCGTCGCTTCCGGGTTCGTGAGAAGACCGCACAACACGATCATGATCTCGTACCACCACCACTCTAAGCACACGGATACGCAGCTCGGCGCGGCCAGACGGAGTAATGGCTCCCATCCAGTCAAGCACTCCCGGCTTGGAGTCTCCCACGTTGGCACGTGCAACCCAGCAGCCCACACGTAGGAGACGAGGAACAACAGCGCGAAGAAGTTGGAGGCGGCGGAAGCCGCGGCAACACCGGCGACGCCGAGTCGGAGGTGGGAGACGAGGAGAAGGTTAGCGGGTACGTGAAGGATAGCGCTGGCGCATGATGCTAACGTGAGCGGGTGGGTGATTCCTTGGGCTCGAAGATAAATGCGGATTGGGTGAACGAAGGAGTTAGTGAGGAGGTCCGGGAGAGAGCAAAGGAGGTATGTGTGAGCAATACGTGTGATGTTGGGGTCTTGGCGTAAGCAGAGGAGAATCTTGGACATGTTAAGCCAGAGGAGAGAGAGGGGTATCGAAGAGAATAGAAGGAAGATCACAGAGCGGTGGAGGGTAAGAGAAAGGAGCTTTGGGCGTTGGGCACCGAAGGCTTGCGAACAGAGAGGTTCCATGCCTAAGGCGAGGCCAGAGAGGACAGAGTAACCAGTGATGTTAGCGAAGGCGATTGCTAGAGAGCCCGCAGCTAGCTCCATGTCGCCCAGATGGCCCAGAAAGAGCATGGAAATGATAGAACGTGAGTAGACGAGGAGAGCAGTGAGAACGATGGGGAAGGAGAGCCTGAGGAGGGATTTCGTTTCTTCAATTATATCTGGGATTGTTGGGTATGTGAATGACTGTGTTTTCTTTTCTGGGTTTTTTGGTTTTGCTTCTTTCAGGGTGTTGCGCAGAGATACGATAGCCCAATACAGTTGGGTTTTGGTTGGTTGTGCTGGTTTTTCAATCACAGACTCGGCGGTGGTGGTGGTGGTGATGATGGTGGTAGTAATGTTTGGGTTACACATGGTCGTGGTCGACGAGCAAATTACCTTCCCTTCTTCTCTGGTACTAGAGATACTCTCGTGGAAAGCACTCCCTCTCTGGTTTTCTCTCTGTTTGTGTGATGGTCTGGGTTAGAAACAAGAGAGATGGAGGGAGTATTAATATAGAGGAGGGGAGTGGGAGAGGGGGAGGGATGGCCAGTGGTGAGAGATAAGATGGTGGGAGATTTCATTCCATTGATAAGAATTACAGGGGATCTTTTCTTTTCTTTCCCCCTTTTTCTTGTTTACTTTCATACTTTATGAGCTTTAGGGGCAGAGACTGACAGGAGAGCTTCAATTTCCAATGACTAAAAAGGCAACGGGGGAGGGAAGGGGATTTTACAAAAAAAATTCGTCTTTGCCACCTCCATCCCTCCTTCCCTCTCTATCCTTTTACAAAATGCAAAACCTTGAATTGAATTATTAATTACTAAAGACACTCTATTATCAAAATAATGGAATTTAATTAAATAAGTGTTGAAGAAACAAGTCAAACAATCCCAATTAGCGTAGCTTAATTGTAAAAGTTATGGGGAAAGAAGAGAATTAATGTATGTCAAGTTAGACTAGTAAATGAATGTGTTTACTTTGACAATTGAAATTCCGTTAAAGCTAAAAAAGAAGCAAATCGAATTTCCACCGCATATTAAGGCGATTCCCCCCCCGCGGAAACCCAACTACTAATTGCGTATCTATGTTGGGGCCTTGGGGGGAATGATATGATTTTTTTTTTTTTTTTTAAAATCTAGTTGTGTAGGCTTCACACTTTGGAGTCATCTTAAGGAGAGCTAGATTCCTCTACTGGGTTACGGATTCAGTTCCTCTACTGTCGAGTTGTTCGGTAGGACCCTACTATCAAGACATAGTAAAACGATAAATAACCATCTTATTCCCACTCAGGCAAGGTGCTCGAATAGGGGTAAGACAGTCATTCTCCGCCTTGCTGTGTCTTGATAGTAAGGTCCTACTGGACAGCTCGATAGTAGAGGATCCAAATTGGGATTATCTTGATAGTAAAGTCCTACTGAACAGCTCGACAATAGAGGATCCAAATTGATGTTACCCTTCGTCCCCCGATCAGGGTGGTATAATTTAACATTGCTAGGTGTGATTGGGCAAGAGGAATTTTTTCTTCGCTATGGGTGACTTGGGTCCATTATCCTATCACGAAATTACACGTCAGCAAAATCGTCTTTTAACCCTAAAAGATTGAAAAAAAAAAAATTGATGTTGACTCGATCTGATGATCAATAATCAGACCATGGTGTGTCCGGAAGTAGACCAGACCCTTCGTCATGAACCTATGGTGCACCGTAAATCGCGGCTGTCTTGGTGGGACCCATATGGGTTGGCATTTCCGATACCACATCAAAGCATGACCCCATCACATTTTAGAACCGTGGAGATATTGCAGTGACTCGAACAGTACTCCAACGGCCACTGTCTGCCAAACTGGGATCGCAATTGTGTGTCAGTGTGTGTGTGTATTTGGAGAGGAGATAATGGATATTGAGACTCTACTTCACAGATTATGTGTGGGGGGGGGGGGTGGAATTTGGATCCGACGGCTACACTCTCGACCAAAAATCTCTTAAACCCTTAAGAGGTGACACGTGTTTTTATGCTTAATATTAATTCTTGATTAATTAAAGATGTTTTACCTTACCTGAATGTAGCCGACAGATGGGACGAAGGAGACACAGTCGTTCCTTTATAGTCATCTCGTCACTCTTCAGTCCTTACTCACCCACACCATAACTCCTCTCTCTCTCCCTCTCCCCGCGAGAGTCTACCGAGAAAACTGTGATTTCAGTCTCCTCTGTCTCTTTACTCTGTTCTAAGAAAGATGATCAGACACGACACTTTATTGGCCTAGAAATCCGATCCCACACCAAAAGCTCTATCAACCCGTCATATCACACACTCGCTTCTTTCTCTGTAACGCGTGTGCATGACGGGGCAAAAGTGAAGATATGGTTCTAGTCATGATGACCGTTGGATCAATAATCCTTTTTAAAGTAGGAACGTTGAAAACCATTGATCAGATCCGAACCCGAATGATAGGTTCCTAGCGACGAGACCATAGATCTGTCTGAATGTCTTATCAATACTTAAAAGTCTTTTCCATTTAAATACAAGGAGCAGTCACCTGTCACCTTATTCTACCGCAGTTTCTCCAACAGTACAGTACAGTACCTCCTCGGGGAGAAAAAGTGCAATGAAGCTGATTGCCAGCTATTAGTGACCCAAAAATCAAGATCCCACGAGTGATTCCTCCCAATCACCCATCAACCCGGGTCCTGAATCCGGTTTAGCCGGATGGTTTAATTTGGATTCAGCTAATGACCCAATATTGATGTATATCGTACCCAAAGATTTGATGAAGCAAAATATTAGGTATTTGATTGATATGCCAAAAATGTCAGAGTTGGTGGAACGTGTTAAATTAGATCCTAATTTATCTTGTTGTAGTTGTGAATCGTTTGGTGATCCTTTTGAGAATGACCTATACAAAAGAACTAGCAAGCAAGGGAGAGCCAATTTGATCGATGGAGGGCTCTTCGATGCCTAAGTCAAATCCCATTGCAACAGATAAGTTGCTTGAGTAAAAAATGAATTGAATCCATTTACCTAGGGTGTACCTGGTTAGTTATAGCTTGGAGTGGAGGTTGAGGGGGTAGCAGAGAGTCTCGATTTAGAAGGTGTTCTCATTATGGTAGGAGATCCAATTTGGATTCCTCTTAGGAGAAGGTTTCCTCTTTCGAAAGAGTCCTTCCTTAGTTAGGATACGACACTGGCGCTTACTTATCGAGCAAGCAATTGGATTCACTGAGTTGGCAATTAGGATATCCCCATGCAAGTAAGGGTGTCAATTGGGACGGTTCCCAGTATTTGGGATAGGTCTATTATGATACTAGTACAAAATGTGCCAATCCCAGTACCGTCCCATTTAGTTTAACAGGACCAAACCCTGATCCCGGTCCCAATTATCAATGGGACGGTACGGGATGGTACCAATTCCTAAACGGTTCTAAGCCTGGTATAAAAAGGGTGGAGAACTTTAATGGTTTCTAACAAAATGGTTTCATTAGTAGTGTTTTGGATCTTTTCACTATTATGAGATCTAAGGCATTCCTTACTTTTGAAAGGGATTTAGAATACGATTTACCATGATGAATTGACTTTCATGGTTTTACTTATTCAATTTTCTTAAGGTCACATATAAGATTCTCAAAACAATGGCTAAAAACTAATAAGGATGAAATAAACAAGTCCATATACAGTTTTAGTGCTATCACTACATTTATAGAAATAGAACTGAAGGTCTATCAATTAAAGCCTCCATAAGAGAAAATGCCGGCTACCCAAATACAAGAAACTCAGCCATAAAACTTGAACAAAAGAACACAAAGTATACCCTTTGAAATTATATTGATAGTTTCGGTCCCATCCAGTACCTAATCGATATTTCTGTACTGGTACCATTGGGAATCTCGTCCCAAAACTGTCCCGTCCCATTTATTATTCAGTACCAAAATCAGATCCCAGTACCGTCTTGTTTATTAATGGGACGGTCCAGTACCAGGTTTTGGCTGGATGGTTTCCAATTCCGGTCCCAAATTGACACCCTTAGGTGCAAGGCTAGTTGTTAGTCAAGCCTATGGTTAGGTCGGTCTATCGTTGCCTTGGTCTGATCAGTTCTAGTGTTGACTAGTAATGGTCAACTTGAATGGTTTACGAGAGATGTGTATGGATCGTCGTGATAACTCAATGCTCACATTTGGAGTCTTGGAAGACTTCTAGCCAGAACCTAAGGTTCAGCCTCGACGAACTCTAAATTTGTGCTTAAGGACCCGATCAGTAAGATCGGTTCGTGATTACTATTCTTTGATGGACCTGGTCTATCCTAGTTTATGAAGGTTTCTGTGTTATGGACCAACCCTAGAGGTCGGATCATCCACGTCTGCTCATCTGTAGTGGTTGGCCTACCTTTGGGATTGGTTCGGCTATTGGGGTAGTGAGCTTGAGACGATTCACTCTGCCACATGTCCTTACTTGAATGGTCAGGACAATTTGGCTCATCATATCTCATATTAGGTTGGTGAAATCTTGCGCCCATACACTAGATCAAGTCCCATTAGGACAGTTCTCACACTGATCGCAGATAGTCATTTCCAAGTGGCTCTACTCTACTTTGACGTAGTGCCCGAGAGCTGATACCAAATGTTAGATACTTGACCGATACTCCAAAAGTTCCAAAACTGATGGAACACGTTAAATCAAGCTCTTTAACCTATTTCATACTATGCTGGTCCAATCTAACATCCATATAATAGACTTAACTCCTCTCAGGTTCCCTGTCTGGTCAAGTTCGTAGGTTCCTCTCATAGGGAACCGAAAATGACGACCTCACCCCCTGCTCGAGCACACTACCCGGGTGGGGTGAGGTCGTCATTTCCACCCTCCCTATGAGAGGAACCTACGAACCTGACCGGGCAGGGAACCTGAGAGGAGAAAAATTCGAGCGTACGTCTTTGTCTTCTAAACTAAAAGTCGTAAAAAACCATTGGAATGGAATCTGTTGTCCACTCCCCTTTGCAGACTTGCAATGTCTGGCTTTATTCTCATCAGAATTTTTTTTTAGAAAAAAAATGAAGGAAAGGAACTTAAACGCACATGAATGGGGGTGGCAATGTGGTAACATAAATGAATTCAATTTATATTATCGTTTTCAGATCTCAAGAGAAGGAACTAACAGGTGTTTAATGGTTAAGAGATCCGGTGAGAAAAATAACTAACAATCTTTCACGTTCACAGTCACTCTGCATTAGAATCCGTTTGGTTGCCAGTGGAGAACCCCATTATTTTTCCTGTCATTTCCTTTAAAATTATGACAGGAAAAGGGAAATGGCCGAATGGGGTTAGGTGGGTATCCACTGTCCTGTGTCTACTACTACTGTTGTTGCTGCTACTCCTTCTTCCTCTTAACTTCACTTTTCAGAAAAAGAAACCAATTGAAGCTTCTTCCACTTAAGATTTCCAAGAAGCTCTTCCAATGTCTTAACAGTTCCAGTGATTATGATTGCGATTTTATTTTATTTTATTATTTTGTATTGTTGCAATGATCTGATTGGAGTGAATGTGGGCCAGTGTGCACTAATATACCAATTGTAGAAAGAATAAAATAGCTAGATTCAAGATAAGATAAGACACAACAAGATGGTAAATTATCGCCTTATCCCTGTCCGAGTGGGGGTAAGGCGATCATTTATCGTCTTATTGTATCTTGAGAGTAAGGTCCTACAGGACAGCTTGATAGTAGAGGATCCAAATTATAAGATAAGAACATGTATTCCTATTTAGATATTTAAATGAAAGAATTTAAAGAACATTATTAATTTCACACTTCATAATATTAAATACAATTATAAATTACTCAATTATAATTAAAAAAAATATATTTTTTCAATATATTTGAACTTTGTTGAGAGATTTATGAAAATTCTTTGACACAGAAGGAAAGTCAAAAACTCTATTTCCTCAATTATATGGGGGATACGTGGCTACACCCCATTCATGCATATCCAGACAATCGCCTTCCTTTGGGGCCTTGGAAGCCTTTTGCACAAGTGGGTCTCTCTCTCTCTCTCTCTCTCTTTCTCTCTTTTTTTCTGTAAAAAGCATAAAGGCCCTACTACCTATACAACCAGAATAATCAGGGATTTCTTCCAAATATAGCGAGTTATTGGCACGGGGGGTATAGGAGATGACCTGCAGAGTGCCGAAAGAAGAAACGAAATGAATAGTGGAAGAGAAGACAACTAGTTGCCTCATAGGCACAGCTCATTTCCACTTACAAAGTGACGAAAACAAGTACGAAGCCTAGCTAAGTCATTTCATGTTCCCTTAAATTTGTAATTATAAAGAGTAGTGTGCGGGTGTGTTCTCCACTTAGGGTCTTACGGATCCTACATTCTCATGGAGGGTTCAGATTTATCCCCACCTGTCCCCATGTGGATAGTTGATCTGGATTCGAGAGAAAGAGAGAGTAATACTTTTGTGAAATGCCCATAAATATTAATTAACACATACTTGATTTGACTTAATTTTACACTTTAATTAAATCAAAGATGAATCCAAAACTGACACGTGTAATATGTCTTTTGCTTCCTTCATTAAAGACCAAATGAAGGGATGATTTTGTAGTTGTTTTTCCCCTTTTTCTTCCTCAAATGGAAGAGAGAGACCCATACGCTCGCGATATCCCACGTGGGGCGCATTTCTTTACATGAATGACTGAGATACACACGCAGCAACTCTCCTCCGTCCCTGCCTCTCTCTCTTTCTCCTACTTACTCTTTCTATTTGTCTACAACTCTAAGCATTAGGAGCCCTCGCCCTCCCCATCCATAATCTTCTTCGCTTTCTCTCCTTAACCCTCCAATTGAATTGATAAAATTTGCATACCACATGTCCAACAGGACCCCACGCACGTGGTTGTGGGTTTCAACGCAAATAACCTGTCTTAGATATTTTTCTATAAGAATTTTGCAAATAGGATCAATGTTAAATGACACTTTTATATCCATTATCAGGTGGATGGTGAAAACCTGATTCATTAATTTAGCCTATATGTTTGGGTAATTTTTTTTAATAATTTATTAATCGAACTTGGGTTTGAACCCGGGTTGCGGTGGCATCGATCCATAGGGTAGCTGCGTGGGAATTACGACCCGCCTTGGGTAGGTCGGCCACTTAAGGATGGCCTTCCTCTTTGTTTCTCTCCCCTCCTAGGATTTCTAATTAGAGTGAAAATTGAATATTTGAAATTCAAAAGATCCTTTGTTTTTCTTTAATTTCATTTTTTTTTTTTTGGGTGAAATAATCGAGAAATCTACAACAAGGAGGGGGCTGATTGTATACCTATCTATTCTCAGCCCTAATCCCAATTGTTGGAATTTTGTCTCTCTCACTCTCAACATTGTTCTTTAAGTTACTATCATATTCTCTGTGAGATTCCATCCGTTCCCAAGGATTTGAGATGTGGAGTTCTCCGTGGAAAAGCCTTTCAAGATATCTTGAGATTGTAGAAGATCATCAACGTTTGTGAAGCTTGTAATCATTCTTGTTCGAAATCCTCTTCTGTTGCGTTCATCCTCGTTTCAGGTAACACCCATACGGTGTTGATTTGTTTACAAAATTGATACTTAAGATTATGGCTACAAGACTTGGAAGTGTTCTTCAAGGTTAATCTATAAGCAACAAGGGGCATTTCAGAAGGGAAAAGTCGTATTTTCTAACATTATCATATGTGACAAGGTAAAACGTGGATAGACACGTCAGCATGGTTAGTTGGAAAGACTCCCAATGACGTTAAGAATGGTACCCCCACAACATATATGGGAAGACTCCTAATGGCCGAAAATTAGGAGAGGATCACTCCTCCAGGGAGTATCCAAAGCCTAGAATGACTCAGTCATCCGGGGAAAAATGAAGGCAATCTCGCACGTCTTTGGAAAGTGGGATCATGGGAGAAACATGTATTAAAAGAGGTCATAGTGACATAAGAAGGGGAAATCAATTACTTAATCAATCAATAAACATTTGGCAGGGCTCTTCGGGTCCATTACAATTTCTTGTGTTGCAGATAGGAAAACCTCGTAAATTCAAGAACACCTTTCTTTGTGCAACATTTTTGGAGCCGTCTGTGGGAACGAAGAGCAAAAACCTACGAAGATACCACGATGACTAACACCCGCAACCAATTGAAAATCTCCAAAGCTACTGCTATTGCTGCCGCTGCTCAGACTGCTGCTCAAGATGAGGCACCGGAAAGATCCACAGACCCTCACGTAGGGCGAGGAATTGTTATCAGAGAAGGGAACAATTCCAAGAAGGAAGATTCTCAACCTAAGCTCCCTGTCGATCCACCACGATATGTAATGGTGGAGCAGTTCGAGGCGATGCAAACTCAGTTGCAGGATTAGATAAAATAGATGATGGAGATGCAGTGAAACATCCTACAAGGAGTTCCACCGCCACCTCCACGACCATCCGAGGCGAAGGAAAGAGCACATTCTCCTTAACACAGTGAAAATCACAGTGATGCCAACAATGTTCGGGGGAACGATAAAGAGGCTTTGGGAGACAACATAAGGTAGGGATCTCAGATGACCAAGGTCGAGCAAGCCTTGAACAACAAGGTGATGGAATTACAGGAGCAGATCCGGGAAGTTTTGAAGGGAAAGGGTCGTGCTCCAAGCCACGACTTCAACTTCACCACCGGCACTGCCTTCACAGAGGAGATCAGGGCAGAACGCTTGCCCAATGGCTTCTAGATGCCCACCTTTGAGCAGTATGGTTGTATGACGGATCCAGAGGACCATCTGGAAAGTTTCAAGTCTATAATGCTCTTCCAGGGAGCCACTTTGTTTGTTCTTCACGTGGTAACGCTTGTTTGACCTAAGAACCACCGAATAATGGAGGATTTATGGTATGGCTATGTCAGTCACGTCTAACGAAGTTGGATGTTGGCCTCACTAACAAGGGGAGTTGTTCGAATTTAATAGGATCCCGGTATCCCCCAATACAAGATGACGGAAGTCATACCGACAGTTACCTGAGGAAGGTGGATCAAAGGCAAACAACGTGTTGATTCGCAAACTTTGTCTGTATATATCTTTGAAAAGATCAAAAAAAATATTGTTCACGTAAATCAGAACTTTCTATGTCTTGAAATAAGGCACAATTATTTCACGTCAAGGAAATTTCCCGCTACCTGCATGGACCCACCTCAGCAATAGGCTAGCCCGAGTCAGTTTGACCCGGACCCCACTCCCTCCGTATACCATAGATTTCGGGATCTCCCTTTTCTCCACTTAACTTGTGAGCCACAGTCCAATCAGGTCATTTCCAAATAGAGACAACATGGATCCGTCAAGCAACGATTTACTTGAAGTACAATTGGACCAAAAAGTGAATTAATTATAAGCTGAGGTGGAAGAAATAAGACAGTTCATGTCACAATTCTTGCAGATAGTGTAGGGCTTGTCTCAAGGTGTGACACAGTACTCACTATCAAAAAGCTAGTGATCCCCATGCTAACATTGTCAGTGTCCAAGGCACACACAAGAGTTGTGATAAGAAGGAGAGGATGTCATCACTAACATCCCTCACGAGTATCCCGAGACGGAAAGGAAGCGTAAGTTGAGAGAAAAGATAGAAAGGCTTGAGGCCCTAGTCAAAGGCAAGGTCCATAAGACAATAGAAGATAACCCCAGGAATCTAAAATAGTCACTTTGCGGTATCTCTCTTTCCTCAATTCGCACCATGTTTGTATCCATTATAATATGACTAAAATTACACATCATATACCTTGTCTTCAATCTACTAATCTTAAAGCCATTTGTTTCCAAGGTTGATCTCCATAGCTCTAATTTAGTGTTAATCCTTGCTTTTGTCTCATCCACCAAATCGATATCATCGGCGAAGATCATACATCATGGGACCTCGTCTTGAATGCTCTTGATTATGTCATCCATGATAAGCACAAAATATAAGGACTTAAGGTTGATTCTTGATGTAACCCAATAGTAATTGGGAATTCTTTGCCCTGACTTCCCGCAGATCTCATGCTAGTTACCATGTTTTCATACATATCTTTAATTATATCCACATATTACTCAACACCCCTCTCTTCACTAGAACATGTCGTATTAGATCTCTAGGGACTCGGTCATAGGTTTTTTCCAAGTCAATAAAGATCATATGGAGATCCTTCTTGTCATCTCTATATCTTTCCATGAGCCTCCTCAATAAGTCGATAGCTTTTATCGTAGATCTACCTGTCATAGAGCCAAATTGGTTCACTTTTGAGGAATTAATTGACCAATAATAGAAGCATTCAACTTAATATAGTAAGACAATATAGATACACACTGCATAATCCAATTGTCCTGTATAGGTTGGATAGAATCCTAGCCTACACAACATAAGTTTGAAAAATAACTATTCAACCTTGTCAAAGCCTTACTCAAATCCAACTTAATGGCCATGAACCCTATTTTTTTTAGAGTAAATTATAGATCACCCCTTGGTTTAGACCCCAAAATGACAAATTAGTCCGTAACATTAGTTTTATGTGGTTGTGATGATGTCAGCCAGTTAAATAAATTTAAATCCTAAACTACCCTTGGTCGATGTTGAAGATGAAGGAGGGGTAGTATTATAAATTTAATTCTAATGTTTTAGTACAAGGGTAAAATAGTTCTTTCACACCAATAACTAACAGCAGACTAACACCGTTACTGTAGAGGGGGACATTTGAGTTTTTTCAAAAATCAAGGGATGATCTGAGTTTCGATTGAAACCCAGGGGGTGATCTGTAATTTACCTTTTATTTAAGATTTAGAATGATTCATTTGATACAATATTTCATGAGCAGCATACACATTATCCGATATTGCCCTTCAATGGCAAATTGGAAGGTGGGTACTTGGCTCTAAAGCAAAGAAACGAAGGTCAAATTGAGTGGGGTAACTATTGAGGCCAAATGTTGCTTCAGATAGAAGGGTGTTTGGATTTGTGTGACAAAGATTTTTCATCCTCCTTTTTCTTTTATTTATTCTAACAGCAGCTATGTTGTCATTATTAAAGACTTGAATGTCCATCAACCTCCTCCATGTCACAATTTATCAATCCTACCCATGGTACAGAATTGATAATACCCTGGCCCCTATTATTCCCCGATACCCTCTGCACATCATCCGAACCCCTCGTCAAGAGATTTGACCATGTGTTAAGGAAAACTGTCTCCAAAAAATGAAGACCAAACATGAAACCAAGTGGATTCAAAAGATGGTTGTGAAAATTGATGGAAATCAGAATCAGGTGCTGCCAAATCCGATTCAAATCAAGCAATTCACCCGATTCCGATTTTGATTCCTTAAACCATGACCACCTCTGATTTTCCCTTTGTAGTTTTCAACTGATCCTCTTCATACAAAAAACACTCCCTTAAATTAAGCAAGTTTTCGACCCAAAATTTCCCAAATCAATGTCAGATTGATAAATGGTCGATACAGATTCCATTGAGCATGGTGGGCCCATTCCTCAATTATGTCTTCTTCATCCGTAACAAGGCCCTTTCAAGGGTATCTGTTCCTTTCAACTCTCAAATCTCTCGTTGCATGTATTGTTCTTGTCTACTTAATTTGGTTGTACGGAAAGGAGAAGCAATTAAGTCAACGGCATCCACTAGAAGAGAAAATTAAAGTTAAAAAAAAACACAGAAAAAGAAAGAAAGATCGAAGGGACGATATCTTTCTACCAAAAAAAAAACAAAAAACAAAGAAGGGACGATATCCTATGTTGACTAGAGGATCTGATTCCATAGACAAGTGGGTGCTTGAGAATTATGGAATGATTAGTATTAGATTTGGGTTTGAAGGTGATTAGATTACACACTCATTTATTTTTGCTATGGAGAATCATTGTTGGAGATTATATTAATGGATTTGGACTTTTGGATTTGCAAATCCAAAACCCATAGCATCCATATCTCCATCTTCTTAGTACTACAAATCTACTACTAAACCTCCTCCCCCTATGTCCCTCAATGTCACACAACTTTAATTATAATATTAATTGTAACAATTAACACATTCAGATTTTAATTATTCTCTCCTTTTGAATTTTTTTTTTTTTTTTGGGGTAGAAGTAATACTTTATTAAGATTAATGTTTAGTACATATAGGTGGATACACCATAAGATTGGAATTTAGTCAAATTGTCGTACGCGTTATCGATAGCATTGTCAGGTAGTTAGCAAAGGATTTTCATCCTCTCAAGTGCGATGCACTATGTAGTACACCACACTTGAGAGGATAAATTTCTGACAGTAAAACTATTTTGCTTTCTTAGAAAAAAAGAGAAATTACATGAATCATAAAAAAGAAGAAGAAAAAGAACAGATTATATCATCCCAAATCAGTTTAATAACCATCGGTGAAAGACTATCTTCTCGTTGAAGATATGAGATAATATCCTTGTGATCAGATTCAACTATCAGACAATCAAATCCCTTAGATATCCCTTCTAATATTCTTTTGAACTTTAGTTTTTGCAGTAAAATAACAATTTAGAGCTTCATTTTTATATATTCAAAATTAAACAAAAGCCAACGATGACCTAATCAAGTTGTTGTTTTCACAGATAATGATTTGTCTGTAAAAGTGGCAATTAGGAAAACTCCACTCAAAGCCTAATCACTCTCTTAAGATGATTTTGCCCCTTAATTAACCACCACCTTGCGCGGCCTCCCTCTTGCAGACCATTGGCAAAGAATTGATTTGACAGATTCAAATATATTGGACATCCAAACAGACCCTTAATTCACTATCATGGCTTCTTCCCATTTAAACAATATAATAGCTTTGGCATTTTTTCTTTCATAATCTGAGGAGATCTATTCTCTGTTTTTTTTTTAATGAAACCTTTGACTGTTCATCTCTCAAATTAAAGGAGAGGAAAGGAGATCAGAGGTGGTGAGGAACTATTCTCTCTTTCTTTTTCAACTAAAACGGCCCCAAAAAAGAAAAAAAAGAGGAGAAGTAGAAGAAGGCGGTGGAGAGAATCGTACTGAAGATCCTCTAAAGTCATAAGTTAAGCAATTTCTGTAGAGTAGTGGGGCGTAAAAGGAGATGACAAAGTGTTGGAGGGCGTAGTGACGTGAGAAAAATATTAATTAGGATTAGGGAATCTCATGATGTTAACCCTGAAATCAAATGAATTAGTGCTCTAACACACACAATTATGAACATATCCTTGCCTGTTCACACAGTCTCTTTGTTGTATATAGGCTTTGTTTCTTTTTTCATATAAAAAGGTGGAAAACTAAAAACTTATTTTAAATAGGATTTTCCACGGCTAGTTTTTTGGTGAAAAATTTAATAGTGTATAGTTGGAAAATTCGGCTTTTTTGGTTTGTATTCAACTCGTCCTTTTCAAAACCTAGTGACTTGAGCTAGCGAGTTGAGCTATTTATTTATTTATTTTTCTTTCTTCTTGTTCTCTGAGTGAGGGGATAGTTGAAGCTATGGTGTTAGATACTTAACCATTACACTAAAAGCTCCAAAGCTGATGGAACACGTTAAATCAAGCCTTTTAACTTATCAGATTTCATGTTTTTTTTTCTCGACCGAATCAGAACTTAATTTTCCAACTATAGTGCCATTGCAAAATAGAATCTTTTCACATAGTAGTGTGACCAACCAATCATTACTCCCCATTACTCTCTCCCCTATTTACGAATGCCCGAAACTACCTTCAAACTTGGTGCCCTAGTTTTAAATACACCAAAAAGCTAGCAGGTCACCATGGTTGTTCCAACCAGCAATCCCTCACCCTTGTTTTAATGTAAAATGCAAAAAAAAAAAAAGAAAAAAAAGAAAAAAAAGAAAAAAAAGAAAAAGAAAAGAGAGGTTCACATGAAGTAGGGAAGCAAATTCCATATATATCTCAACTAAAACTCAGGTTAGAAATATTATAAGCTGAACTAGGCCTGGCTTTGGTTATGGGAATCCACATGGGATGGCTACAAAAGGGACAGTCTTGGTTTGGTAAGCAAACATATAGCCCAAACCCCAGCCCAACCATAGGAACGAACTACAATAAAAAATCTCAAGACCAGAACTCTAGAAGGGGGATTTGCAGGTCAATACGCTAGCGTTAGTCTTAACTGTCTAATGTTCCAGAATCCAGATGTGTGGTTTGGTTTTTCACTCGGTATTCACTATATTGGGCCAAGCCTAGTCATATTAAAATGGGTCATTGAATCCACCCATGGGCTTTGTATTTTATATATTTTGTATAATTTTGTTTTATCCAAAGTGTATATGGGTCCAATGTATGGGCTTAAAATGAATCTCTTTGGGCTTAATTAACTGCTGTATTAGTTTTTGGACTAATTAAGAATTGGGACCGATAACATTACGTTTGATTGTGTAAATCTCTAGGTGTCTGCATTGATTCAGATGAAACATCCATAGATCAGAGTATTTGTGGATTTGTAATTTTGATAGAATAACTATTTGGTTACCTTGATGCTGAAACCTGAATCTACCCAAAATGTGATAAAATGCAATATGAAATTAAATTAATTATACTTATTATTTAAAAATAATAAATTATACTCACAGTTAGAAAATAAGTATTTAAAAATTTTAGTTAGGGTTAGTTTAAGGGAAAAGGCTAAATTTAGGGTTAGGGTTTAGTGAGTTCTAGGGTTTGATGTGAGGGTCAAGGTTAGATGATATGTAGGAGTCTTCCAGTGAAGGTCTTGTTAAAAAACAAGAAGGCAGAGGTTGTTGGACAGAATCGGCAGCAAGAGAAATAGGGTAAATTAGGGTAAGTTCAAGGGAAGAGAAGAGTGGAGATATTAGGGTTTGAATGGGCAGAATGGGACCAGGTTTGGATCGAGTCCTCCAAAGGGCCAGAGGGACACTTGGTCAGCTTTTGATTGTGTTCTGAGGATTGGGTAATGCTATGCTGGTTGTGGGTAGTCTGGAGGAGAAGAAGACAATGGTTAGGGTTTGGTTCAGGTTCAAACTTACTTGATTATTGAAGAACAAACTTGAAGAGAATTCCTTTGATGATGTAGAATACTCCTTGAAATCAGAACTTGAAAATAACAACAATGGAGAAGACAAGTAACCAATTTGAACCACCAAGGCTTCCCATCACAAGGTGTCAGTTTGATCAAACACCGATTCCATCAGCCTTGATCAAACACAAGACAAGATCTCCTTGGAGAAAACAAGTTGCAGCAGCAGCAGCAGCTTAAGAGTTGAGCTTTTCAAAATTATGAGGCAAAGAGGAGCCCCACGAATTATTTATTTATAAGAGCCAATAGGCCAATCCTAATCCGCCTATGAGTAGACTAGATTCTCCTAGCCGACCTAAGCACATAACTCATCTTCCCTATGGAAACCGTGGGAGTGGATGACTAAACCAAGTCATATGGTCACTTAAAGTGTCACATGACCATTTAACCAAATAAAAATGAATCTACTAAATTCACTTAAAATGAACCACTGATTCAAACAAATTCAATTTAATTACATCAAAATAAAACTAAGTATAAAAATCTACTAACTATTAACAACTACTTGTAGGGCTGCAAGTTTGGCCCTATCGGCCCGAACCCGCCCTGAGCCCGAACAGGGCTTGGGCTAAGATTTCTGGCCCTGAGGGCGGGTTAGGGCTAGAAATTCCTGGCCCTGAGAGTTAGGGTCGGGTCGGGTCAGGGTTGAGACCTCGGGTTAGCTTGACCATGATTTTGGCCCTAAAGAAATTTCTTTATCTATTAAAAAATAGAAAATATTATTATAAACAAGTGCTGAGCACCTTTGGTAGTTTGTGTTATGCAAAATTCAATTGCTACCCAAAGGTCTTGGGTGCAAGCCTCCTCTCTCACATCTTCTATAGTCTTGTTATTTTAATTTAATTATTGCAAGGCCAGGGCCAATCAAGGCGGGCTTGGGCTGGGCTTGGCCTGTCAGGGTCAGGGTTAGCACTGAATCAGGGTCAGGGCGGGCCTGAGCCCAGCTAAGGGAACTCAGGGATGGGCTAGGGTTTTAAAAAGCCTGGCCCAACCCGACCCTGTTGCAGCCCTAACTACTTGGACTGCTTGGACTTCTTCTTCTTTCGAACTTAAATCTTCGGATCTACATCAAAAGGTGAGAGCACGCCAAGAAATGAAGTTGTGTCTCGGGTTGAGGTGGAGATTGACAATACAGTTTCGGAGAACTCTACGGATGCGCTTTCACAACTAAGATTTATACTGAGGTGGAGCGCGTCGAATTTGTGAAGTTTTACAAGGAGAGAGAGAGCTACACCTTGAGGATTTTATTCCTAGCTATTGTGAGTGGCCAGAATTCTGTTTGGGCTAAAGTTGGAGGTGCACCACACATGGTTATCCCTAGACTAACTGAAACTCGAGGACGAGTTTCTTCAATCTGGGAAGAGTTGATGCAGTACAAGGCCAGCATAGGAGGAAAAAGAACCAACAGGGCTAGCCCAATCAGGTCCCTATTTAGGCCCATTGACTTAAATTATAACCAGCCCACATTAGGCCATCGATTTAAATAGTTATATTCTGGCCCATATGTTGGTTATATTCAAGCCCATAGTCTGCCCTATATTTAGCCATCGATCAGCAGCTTTGGAGAAGTTATTTTGGCAGATTCCGTGGCCCATGTTACTCCAATATATGAAGGATATCTATTTAGTTATTACCATCTTACTTAGGAGGTTAATGGAAAGATTCAGAGAATGCAAGAAGGATCTCCATATGGTCTTCGACAAAGTCCCTAGAGAGTTAATCTGCCATACTTAAATACTTGCTGACTTCTAGCGAAAACAAAAAAATCTGCCATACATTAGAGAAGAGAAGAGTTTCCAGTAAATATGTAGAAATAATCAAAGATATGTATGATGGTGGGGTGACTAGTGTAAGAACCGGGAGCAGGTAAGGTAACGAGTTTCCAATCTCAGTTGGGTTACGTTAAGGATTGGCCTTAAGCCCATATTCGTTTGCACTCATCATGGATGATGTGACGAGAGACATTCAAGATGAGGTTCCTTGGCGTATGCTGTTTGCTGACGATATTGTTTTGGTGGATGAGACAAAAGCAGGGATTAACGCCATGTTGAAATTATGGATATCCACCTTAGAGTCAAGAGCCTTTAAGATAAGTAGAACAAAGATGGAGTATATGACGTGTAACTTTAGTCATACTTGGATGGATCATGAGGCGGTGAAAATTGATGAGAGGGAGATTCCGCAAAGCGACTATTTTAGATACTTGGGTTCAATCATAAATAAGGACAGTGACATAGAGGATGGTGTTGTATAGAGAATTAAAATAGGATGGTTGAAGTAGAGAGGTGCATCAGAGTGTTGTGTGATCGACATATTCCTTAAAATCTTAAAGGAAATTTTTATCGGACAGTCATATGACTGACTATGATGTATGGTGCAGAAAGTTGGGCTATTAAGAACCAAGTCTTGTGGAGAATGAAGATGTTACGATGGATGTGTAGCAAAACCTTGAAGGATAAAGTGAGGAATGACCATATTAGAGCTGATGTGGGTGTAGCTCCGATCCATGATAAACTACGAGAAAGTCGATTGAGGTGGCATGGTCATGTTCAACGGAAGCCGTCGGATGCCCCTGTTCAGAGAAGTGATTTAATTCAGATTGAGGAAGCTAAAAGAGCCAGGGGCAAGCTTAAATCGACCCTAGAAGTGGTGAGGAAAGACACACTTGGCTTCGGTCTTGTATCAAGTATGGCTTCAAATAGAGCTGATTGTTGTTGTTGTTGTACTTTCCTTTTGTATTTTAGCAACAAGATCTTCTAGGGATTTCCTATTTTATTAAGTTGCAAGCTACCTAGTAGCAATAACTCTCTATTCTTGTAACTCATACTATAATTCTATAAATAGAAGAGGGCTACTACAGCCAATTGATTCTGGCTTCCATCTTATTGTGTCTCTTCAATGGAGAATAGTGGTGGAGAAGCCCTTGCCATATCTTATCTTCTTATTCTATCTTTTTTTGTTCCTCTCTCAAGTTCCAGCAGCAGGACTAGTACTTGTATGGGTTTGTCCCATGAATCTGTTGGACCAGGTTAGTGGAATGCATCAGTTTAAGGAAGAGAGGATCAAATTCCACTCAACCAATTAGTTCGGCAGTAACAGTAAATAAGAACATAAATGATAAAGGGAAAGGAAGAAATGAGGGAAGAAAAATATTGAAAGAAGATGATGAAGAGTAACAAGATTTAATAGAAAGGAATAAAGGTGGGAGTGTGGATAGGTTGTACCTTTGGGAACTTTCTTGTGCCTGTAATTCCTACTCTTGCAGACTTGACAGGTTAAACTCCATCTCTTTTGTTACTTTTCACTTGAAAGTTAAGTTTGAACTGGGATTGGGTGATATTTGTAGTATTGTTACTATGAACATTATATTTTGTACTTTTATATCAGTAATTATTAGGCAAGGTTCTAAATCTCGTTTTCGAGGCTGGTTTCGTTCAGATCCAAAACTGAGACGTGCTGGATCTTGTTTCGAGGTTTCGAACCTAGACTTCCCTGGGCTGAAATCCAGGGTCGAACCTGGGTTTAGTTTCAGCCAGACCTGAAACCTAGACAACTTGGAGATTTCAATGTGCAACACTGTTTAACCCCTGGGTTTTTGCCACTAGTATTTGTTTAATTTGTATTAATTTGTGGTAGAATCAGACAAGACTCCAATTCTGACCCTGAAGTGGGAGAGGATAATGCTTATAAAAAGTCTACAGATCCTATTCAATTCTTGCTTTGATATTAAGATTGTAATGACCCCAAAACTCGGATTCGGCTCTTGTCCTGCAGTGGCGGGAGTTGGAGCGTCCACCTCTCCACATGTGAAATGACCACCTCTCCCCTATTTTTCCTATCGTTTAGCTGGGCTGGATGCTCCAGCTCCCGCCACTGCAGGACAGGAGCTTTTCTAGACCTGACTCAGACTGGGCCCAAAACCACTATAGTTGGCTTGGACCGCACAACGCAAAACCATTCATCCAATGTAAAATTCAACCTTATATATATAGTCAATTATATAAATCCATATTGAAATAAAATATAATATCAAAAGGCACTCTTTTTACCAAAAATAGAAAGCACACTCTTTATAAACTTCAATTGAATAATGCAAGTAGCCAACAAAATAATGATAAATAATCCAACCAATATTAAAATATAAATCCAAACAAACATTATCAAATAAAGTAGGAGTAATAATATCAAACCCTACGACAACAATAATCCAAATAACATTAAAATATAATATTAATGGGACAAAGAACTCTATTTGGTCTTGTAGGTAGAGTATATTCCACGTTGACGGTCTTTTTACTATTAGATTAGCACTAACCATTTAAGGTCATTGATATAATTAAGGGAATAAAACAAAATCAATTCAATTAAATAATTAAGCAATTTGTAAATGAAATTTACTTGTACAGGTAACCGGTTGGTTTACCATAAAAACTATTTAGTCATGCCAAGATTCTCTCCCATAAAATTAAAGCAATAAAAAGAAATCAATTGAACTAAATAAGGTAGGCAATAAAAGATCCTCTTGTCACCAAGCACCTTTACTTTGCAGGAGATATTTTGCCTACCTTATTTAGTTCAATTGATTTCTTTTTATTGCCTTAATTTAATGGGAGAGAATCTTGACATGATCAAATAGTTTTTATGGTAAACTAACCGGTTACCTGTACAAGTAAAATTCATTTACAAATTGCTTAATTATTTAATTGAATTGGTTTTGTTTTATTTCTGTAATTATATCAATCGCCTTAAATGGCTAGTCCTAATCTAATGGTAAGAAGACTGCCAGCGTGGAATATACTCTACCTACAAGAAGTAGAGTTCTTTCTCCCAATATTAATTCACCTCAAGTACATGATTAAACAATTACTTATCCTAAAGTGATGATCAGCCAAAATCGGTCTCTATCGAAAATCCAGCAATTTACCAGGGATTTGGGTCCTCTGTAATGCGACGACCCACCATGCTTGGGCATGCAACCAACACACAGACGGCTCCTGTCGCGCTAGAGAGGAGCCCAACGCATATAGCTACCGCTACAAAAATAAAATAATATATCCTTAACTTCACTCCTTCGGGATTTGAATCCTCTGCGGCATGGCTCAACCCCACGCGGCATAGATCCAAATCCCAACTACTCTACCCAAAAAAATCCCAACTTTTCACACCACTTAGTTACACTACAATATTGTTATATTTTTAAAAAATAGTTGGGTTCACTACCAATATCAGGTCCCTATAGAAATTCAGCAATATACCTACCGTTACAAAAATAAAAGGGAAAATTACATATACCTCCCCTGTATTTTGCCCTAATTACACATTCCTCCCTTTGATTTTCCCACCTTACATACGATTCCTTTATAGTTTTTCAAAAATTACTAATTCCTCCCCTGCAGTTAGCATCCGTCTGTTAGGTGCTGACGTGGCATAGTTAGATTTTTCATAATCCCTAAACTAACCTTGGGTCCTTGTCAGATGACCCTTTTACCCTCCTTCTTCATCTTCCTCCTCCTCTACATTGCGATGGTCAACGGTCAAGCCCCGACGGCAACGCCGACTACCATACCACCAACTACTCCGGTCACGTCAGTTTCATCACCACCCGCTGTTGCAACCACGCCGACCACGCCTAAAACCCCAGCCCCAGTAGCAACACCAAGAACGACACCACCGATGGTAGTTTTAGCTCTACCAGTGCAAGCTCCCAAGGCAGTTCCACCAACATCGACGGTTCCAGCTTCAGTTGGAGGGATTCATTGTTGAATGAAAAAAAGGGAACAACATAATTACAATTCGGTGATAGAAAACCACCCATTTTGCCAATTTGCAAAATTTTAAATTCCAAGTTCCAACCTCGCCCTTGGATGAGTCAAGTTAGATTACAGCCTGCATCACAGTGTGATTATAATTGGCTGGGTTTTCTTTGAGAAGAACAAGAAACAACAGAAGCAGCTCGAGAAACCCAAAATTCATACAAAAATGGATTTGAAGATGAATATGGTCTATTCGTTGCTGCTACTGCTGTAAGATATTGGGTTTTGTTTGATCAGAAAAACAAAAATCAGACTAGGTTTCAAGTAAATCTTGGGAAATCCAATTTTGAGCTTCACCTGAGAGCCCTAGAACTTTTAAGAGATTCAGGGGTCCAAAACAGAGGCAACGAATGCTTCGGAGACGTCTGTCTTGTGTGGAATCGTTTCATCTCAAGATTAAGAAGCTTCATCCCATTGGCATCTTCCAATGATGTAATGGAAGAGATAAAAGTTGCAAAAGTCAACAAATTTTTTTATCACATATTCAAGTTAGAAAGAGGAATTTCGGAGATCAGTTTTCTCATAGAGTTTAATGGCAATAGAATACCCATTTTTGTTCAAGAGTAGGGCATTGGAAGGGGAGAACAACCCATCTCCCACTACATTCAGAGGTTTTGCTCATTAGGAAACCAATCCAAACCCTAACCCTCCTCCCAATCCAGCTCTTGTGTCAGTGGTGAAGAAGAAGAGGAATCTTCCAGGAACTCCAGGTGAGCTATATGTCACGGCCTTAGACCTTACTAAGCAACCGCGCCGGCACTTAGCACTCACACTAGCACTAAGTCAGCCTTTCCACAACTCTAGCAAGGGACTTGGGAAGAGAACTTAGAGAACACAAGAGAGTTTGAGTGAATGGAACTTGTATTGCACTAGAAAGCTTGAGTACAAAGCTTGAATACTAACTTGCTTGATGCCTTGGCCAAATGAGGCCACCTCTATTTATAGGCAACCAAGCCTATAATGAATGGCTATGATATTTACATGTGTCCTCCATCCAACGGTGGAGAACCTTCTAGAATAGAGTCTAGAATAATCCTAGATATTTACAAGAATGCTCTAGAAGCTTGCTAGAACTTTCCTGGCTTCTAGAGGTTCTTCAATACTTCTAGAATGAGTCTAGCCTCTTCCAGTATGGAGAGTTCTAGACCTTGGTTCTTCCTTGGCCCAAGGTCCATGTCAATGGGCCTTGCAAGTCTTAGCCTTGGGCCATAATTAGGCGGGCTGTGACATTCTCCCCCACCTAAGTTGGCGACGTCCTCGTCGCGTCCTCCTCGTGGAACCTTCGTATTTGCTCCTGAAAGCGCCATAGAGAGTCCGCATGTTCCCAACTTGCTTCGCTCTCCGGTAGCTCTTTCCACTTGACTAAGTACTCCCTACTAGGAGGTACTCCTCGCTTTCGCACAACTCGGTCTGCGATCATGTACTCAGCCTCCTTATCGTAGGAAGTTGTGACACTCATTGGTGCCCTCGTTGACGTTCCACGGCTTGGGTCTTCCATGTCTCCATGATAAGGCTTTAGCATGCTTGCATGAAAGACTGGATGGATCTTGAGCTTAGGAGGTAGGCTCACCTCATAAGACACCTTGCCTACCTTCCTTGTGATTTCAAATGGGCCCTCGTACCGACGAACCAGCCCCTTGTGTACCTTCCGTAGGGACTTGAATTGTTGAGGTAGAAGCTTCACAAGTACCATGTCCCCAACCTCAAACCTTGCTGGCCGTCTGTGCTTGTCTGCCCACTTCTTCATCTTCTTAGTGGCTTTGTCTAAGTATGACTTAGCCACATCCACCTTCTCTTGCCACTCCTTGGCAAACTTGAACGCCGATGGGCTCTTCCCTATGTAGCCTGTCATCACCGTATGTGGCGTTAAGGGTTGCTGTCCTGTGGCAATCTCAAATGGACTTTGATTGGTTGCCTCGCTCCTTTGGAGATTGTAGGAGAATTGGGCTACATCAAGCAACTTAGCCCAATCTCGTTGGTTAGCACTCACGAAATGCCTCAAGTAAAGCTCCAACAAACTGTTGATGCGCTCCGTCTGTCCATCGGTTTGTGGATGGAAGCTTGTAGAGAAGTGTAGTGCCGACCCCATCAACTTGAACAGCTCCGTCCAAAACCTCCCTGTGAAGCGAGGATCTCGATCGCTGATGATCGATCGTGGCACACCCCAATACTTGACGACGTGCTTCAAGAATAGTCTTGCTGCCTCTTCCGCCGTGCAGTCTCTTGGTGCCGCCACAAACGTGCCATACTTAGAAAATCTATCCACAACCACCATGATTGACCCACACCCCTCTGACTTGGGTAGGGCACTGATGAAGTCCATGGAGACACTCTCCCATGCTCTCTCGGGTATTGGGAGTGGCTCCAACAATCCCCTAGGTGGTTGCTGCTCCACCTTATCTTGTTGGCACACAAGACAAGTCTTCACATAGGCCTCTATGTCATCACGCATCTGAGGCCAATAGTACGCCGCTTCCAACAATGCTCGCGTGCGCCGTTGCCCTGGGTGACCAGCCCATTTGGTGTCGTGGCATTCCCGAACCAAATTTCTCCTCAAGTTGTTCCATTTAGGAACATATAGTCTTCTCTTCTTGGCGTAGAGCAAACCATCTTGCTCCCAAAACCTCCGTGTCTTGCCTTCTTTGGCAAGTGCAAGTAAGCTCTTAGCCACCGGGTCATGTTGTAGACCTTCCTTGATCAAGCCCATGAGCTCTCCTTCCGGTTGGCTAAGGGAAGCTAACTCCGCCTTTCTACTTAGCGCATCAGCCACCTCGTTGGCCTTGCCCGGCTTGTACTCGAAGACGAAGTCAAATTCCGCCAAGAAGTCTTGCCATCTAGCCTGCTTGGGACTTAGCTTCTTCTGGGTCTGAAAGTAGCTAGTGGCAACATTGTCCGTTTTCACCACGAACCTCGACCCCAACAAGTAGTGTCGCCATGTTCTTAGGCAATGCACCACCGCGGTCATTTCCTTCTCGTGGACGGTGTATTGCCGCTCCGTGTCATTGAGCTTGCGGCTCTCATATGCAATGGGATGTCTTTCTTGCATCAATACCCCTCCAATTGCAAAGTCGGATGCATCCGTATGCACCTCGAATGGCTTGCCATAGTCTGGCAAGGCAAGCACTGGTTTCTCCATGATGGCCTTCTTCAGATCATCAAAGGCATCCTGGCATGAGTCTGACCATTCCCATGCCTTGTTCTTCTTTAGAAGATCGGTGAGTGGAGCTGCCCTCTTTGAATACCCTTGAATGAACCGCCTATAGTAGTTCACCAGGCCAAGAAAAGACCTCAGTTCAGTAACCTTTGTAGGTGCCTCCCACTCCTGTATAGCCTGCACCTTACTCTCGTCCATCCTTAGTGTTCCACCCCCAATCTTATGCCCTAAGAACATCACCTCCTCTTGGGCAAAAGAACATTTCTCCTTTTTAACATATAACTGATTGTCTTTCAGCACCTTGAAGACAATCCTCAGATGTTGCACATGTTCCTCTAGGGTGTTACTATAGACCACGATGTCGTCTAAGTACACCACCACGAACTTGTCGAGGTAGGGATGGAAGACCTTGTTCATCAATGTGCAAAATGTGGCTGGTGCATTGGTGAGGCCAAAGGGCATAACCAAGAACTCATATGAGCCGTACCGTGTCACACATGTGGTCTTGGCTTCATCTCCCTCAGCGACGCGGACTTGATAGTAGCCCGACCGCAAGTCTAGCTTCGTAAAGTACCTTGCCCCACCAAGTCTATCAAATAGATCAGCTATCAAAGGAATGGGGTATTTGTTCTTGATGGTTACCTTGTTTAACGCCCGATAGTCGATGCATAATCGAAGTGACCCATCATGCTTCCGTTGAAAGAGAACTGGGGCACCATATGGAGCTTTGGACGGGCGGACGAACCCAGCATCAAGTAAGTCCTTTAGCTGCTTCCTTAGTTCCTCTAACTCTGGCGGCGACATTCGATAAGGTGCCATGGCTGGTGGCTTGGCACCGGGCTCCAACTCGATCGCATGATCCACCTCCCTCCTAGGTGGAAGTCTCTTTGGCAGCTCTGGTGGCATGACATCCTTGAACTCCTCAAGGACCTTCTCCACTGGCTTGGGCAACACCTCCGTGGGGCTATTCTCCTTTTCCTCAAGTAATGCCGCAAGGTAGGTGTCTTCCCCCTTTTTGACCCCTTTCTCCAACTGCATAGCTGAGAGTAGCTTGGGGCCTTCTTTGGTCCCTTGCACCGTTGGGACCATGCATGGTGCACCTTCTTCCATGATGCACACGGTGCTGATGAATGGCATGGGTATAGCCTTAACCCTCCTTAAGAACTCCATACCCAACACCACTTGAAAATCATCCATAGGCACCACCGACAAGTCTACGGTGCCTTTCCACGTCCCGATGCTCATCTCGACCCCTCGAGCGACACCTTCAATGGGACGAGCTTGGGAGTTAACCGCCTTGAGCCATCCTCCCTCCTTGGACACCTTTAGTCCAAGCTTCTTTGCCTCCTCCATTGAGACAAAGTTGTGTGTGGCGCCTGTGTCGACCATAGCTCGCGAGGGCTTCCCGTTGATGTGCACCTCCACATACATAAGCCCCTTCTGAGAGGTAGTGGCCTTGACCTCCGTCGCCTTGGCCTTGATAGCACCCAGTTGTTGTAGAGACCCCATGTGTGCTTCCTCTTTACCCTTCTCCAATAGGGCATTGAGAGCTTTCCTCTTGGGGCAATCCCTAGCCCAGTGTGGCCCGTCACACAAGAAGCACTTGTCCCTTGGAGTGAACTTATCCTTCTTGTCGAACTTGGCCTTACCCTCCTTGCTTGTGGTAGCCTTACTATTTCCTTCCTTGGGAGGGTATTTCTTGGGACCTTTCTCTCCCCCACCATTTCCTCCATTGCTCTTCTTGGCCTTAGCAGTATCTTCTCTCCTGAACTCCACCAATGACTCCGCTGCTGCTATGGCCGAAGCAAGATCTTGCACGCCTCGGCGTTGTAGTTCTTGCGCGGCCCAACCTTGGAGACCATCCATGAAGTTGAAGAGAAGTTCTTCATCGGTCATACTAGGGACCTCAAGCATAAGTGTTGAGAATTCCTTGACATAATCCCTAATAGACCCAGTGTGTTTCAGCCTTTTAAGGCTCTTTCTAGCCAAGTAAGCAGCATTTTCTGGGTAGAACTGCTTCTTTAATTCCTTCTTGAACTCATCCCAGGTGTCTATGGTGCACGTACCTCTTTCTATGTCGGCATGCCTCCTTCGCCACCATAGAGTTGCTGTGTCGGTGAGGTAAAGTGTTGCGGTCCGCACCTTAGTCGCCTCGTCCTCGAGTGCCATCGCCTCGAAGTACCTCTCCATGTGCCACACAAAGTTGTCGACTTCCCGCGCATCTCTCTTCCCATCAAATGGCTTGGGCTTTGGTACCTCCACCCTAGGTACCTCACGCGAGGTAGTGGCTCCCCCGGCCGCTGCCCTCCTACACATTGCCCAATCCGCTTGTACCTCATCGATGCGAGCGTCCATCTTGGCCAATGCTTCCCATACTTGAGCCTTGAAGCTGGCAAACTCTTCCTGTTGGGCGTGCATTATGGTGTTGAGAGTGGTTTGTAGGGACTCCTTGAGCTCCCCCATTTGGCCCACTAGCTCCTCCTTGAGCTCCATCATGTGGCCTTCGAGCTCCTCCCCACTTTGCTCTACAACATCGAGGCGCTCCTTCACCTCGGCCGTTACTAGCTCCACCCGAGCTAGGCGTGGCTCCATAGCTCCACTAACGTCCACAGACTTGTCCTTGCCTCTTCGCCTCTCCTTGGTGGGAATGGCCTCCCTCCCACGGGCTTGCTCACACACCATCATGTCTAGCACTTCCGATTCGTTAGCCATGATGTCGAATCTACAAGGACTTTCCCTCGCAACCGAAGCTTTGATACCACAATTGTCACGACCTTAGACCTTACTAAGCAACCGCGCCGGCACTTAGCACTCACACTAGCACTAAGTCAGCCTTTCCACAACTCTAGCAAGGGACTTGGGAAGAGAACTTAGAGAACACAAGAGAGTTTGAGTGAATGGAACTTGTATTGCACTAGAAAGCTTGAGTACAAAGCTTGAATACTAACTTGCTTGATGCCTTGGCCAAATGAGGCCACCTCTATTTATAGGCAACCAAGCCTATAATGAATGGCTATGATATTTACATGTGTCCTCCATCCAACGGTGGAGAACCTTCTAGAATAGAGTCTAGAATAATCCTAGATATTTACAAGAATGCTCTAGAAGCTTGCTAGAACTTTCCTGGCTTCTAGAGGTTCTTCAATACTTCTAGAATGAGTCTAGCCTCTTCCAGTATGGAGAGTTCTAGACCTTGGTTCTTCCTTGGCCCAAGGTCCATGTCAATGGGCCTTGCAAGTCTTAGCCTTGGGCCATAATTAGGCGGGCTGTGACATATAGCTAGCTATGCCCTTTTGCTTCTTTTTCTCTTTTTTGGGGGTGGAGATCAGAACCTCTAGCTTCATCGGCGAGGGCACAACCTGCCATGGAAGCTCCGACAAAGGAGGAGCAAGGCGGTTCAGAAGAGCTAATAACAGAGCAGAAACGATAGGAGCTATCCTCATTCTTTTTCTTTTTTCTGGATGGGTTTTGGGGTTGGGGGTTTTGGTGTTTAGGGTTTTCTATGATTTTCGATCTTCCACCTGCTTGGTATATACCAAGGTGAACAATCAATCTTCCACTCGATCTATTATCAAATCCAAGTTTGATTCTTCTATTTCACCCCTTAAGCTTTTTCTGATTGTAATTTACTAACATTTAATTGAAACATAATCTGCAAATAGAAGGGTCAACATTTAGTGTGTCAATTTAAAGTTTTAGGGAATAAGAGTCCGAGGAGGAGGAGGAGGAGGCGGCGGCAGTGGTGGTGTTGGAGGAGGCAGTGGCTGTAGTGATGGCGGTGGTGGTGCTGGTGGTGGCTGCGATGGAGGAGGAAAGAAATGGGTGTTTTAAGGTTGAAGATGATGAAAAGGGTATCATTGTAATTCTACTTGTGGTGTTTTAGAACAAGGGTAATATTGTCTTTTCAAACCATTAATTAACAGCACTCTAACACCGTCAGCCATAAGGGGTCAAAATGTAAGGTGGGAAAACCAAGGGGAGGAACGTATAATTAGGGCAAAGTACAGGGGAGGTATATGTAATTTTCCCAAAATAAAATAATATATCCTTAATTTTTTTTTTGGTAAGAATATCCTTAACTTTACTCTTTTGGGATTTGAATCCTCTACGACATGGATCAGGATCGCCTCCAAGGAGCAGAGAACGCCCAGGGTGCTGCCAACCATTGGGTTGTGCCGCACACATCCCTAAGTGTGTGCCAAGATGTGTGCGGCATAGCTCAACCGCTGGATGCCCCCGGCAGCACCATGGGTGCACGCCTCCCTGGAGACAAACTAAATTTCTGCGGCTCAACGCCAGGCCGCATAGGATCCAAATTCCAACTACTCTACGAAAGAATACAATCCCAACTTTTGACACTCCTAAGTTACGCCACAAAATTGATATATTTCTTGAAAAGAGTTGGCTTCACTCCCAATGTCAGGTATCCTCTAGCACTCTTTTCTTCCCTCACACGTGGGATGCCTCTTTCCGTGATCTCATTTGACTTAAGACTTTTAATGAGAGGTTCCATCTCACACGGGCAGTTGTGAGTTGGTCCCACCCTGTGTAAGAACGGTTCCTTTGCATGTACGTGCAGATGTACGTACATGTGAAAGGTAAACCACCTGTCCGATTTTTGCCATTTACAAGGGGAGGAGGGGGTATTTATGGAAACAAATCGGACAGGTGGTTACCTCTCAGATGTACATTCACCTGTACATACCTGTGGATGATCCATTCTTGTACGAGAGTGTGTGAGGCACTCAAGGCCATAGTTAGTAAGCTTGCACATTCATTTTCATACTAATACACGTATACGACCATATGAATCAATAAACCAACTGTTGCCGTATTTTATCAAATAGTATAATTTTATATGCAACTGTTGCCGTAAACAGGGAATTCCATCTTCCTAATTGAATCAAACTCATTCATCTCCTTCTCTCGATCTGTACTTGAGAATATCGAGTCCAACAAGGTTTGGACTTCCACCATCGCAAATAACAAACAATCTGATCCTCTTGATCACGGGTTATACTGCAGTCCCTGAAGAATTTTGAAACCAAACCTGGACTCATCGTGAAAGAGAGAGAGCATAGGTTGTTAGGTCGTTCAAGTGGAACCTGGCTCTCCTCCAACTGTGGCGGGAGCTGGACGGTCCAATGCTCGAAAATCCCCCCCAAAAATAGGGGGGTTGGTTATTTCATAGGTGGGGCCCACCTAGGACCCATTTGTGATAATAACCAACCCACCCCTGTTTTGACTGAGCTGGACCCTCCAGCTCCCGCCACGATTGGAGGAAATCCTTTTTCGTTCAAGTGCTTCCTATAAATTTCTAGATTCTTTTACCAAAAAACACCCTCTGGATTCTGACCCTAGTGTCTGATCCATGATAATGATGGATACCTATCAACATTTGTTTTGATAGACATGGTTAAACTTAATTAATATTAGATGTAGAGATCCAAAAGAATGAGAAATGATTTCAAATTAGAAAGCCACATTGATTTTAAGTGTTCATGAAGGCATGAGAGATTAGAATTTAGTTGTAAAAAAATCAATTTGTTCCTTGATTTTTACTAAGTAAACCCGTATGTTTGCTCTCGGACTTTTATAGAGTAACTGTATTCAAACACGTATTAAACCCGCACTGTATCATTGTCATACGCATTAATTGTTATAGGAATCCATTCCCATATTATTGCCATAACGGAACTTTCTAACTATGCTCAAGGCCACACAACATGGAATCCCAAACTCCTGAATGAACCAATCTTGGATTAAAAAAAAATTGGGGGTAGTGATTTAAACGTCACCTACCAATGAAGAACTTCTCATGACTACGTGATACACCCAAAACCATCTGACCACTCAATGGTCGACATATGGCAAGATCCTAGTCGATAACCGACAAGATGGATCATGCTACACGTGTATCTAAACTTGGCTTAGGAGGCAAGCAATCACACAGAACACGAACCAGAGAGCAGGAACCAGAGAACTGTTCCCTCTAATGACGCTTGGGAAGGAATCTCATTTTTCACTAGGAAACGTCCTCCTCGTTAAGGCAAGTAACCAATCCCACTATGGTATGTGTTGGAGGGTGGTAGACAGGAAGGACACCAACTGCCTCGATAATTGTGCCAAATATAAAGAGAAAGAGGGGACCCAGATAAGAAACATCTCATCTGGTCAAATTTTTTTTTATCTTTGATAAAAACACTTTATGTGGAAAACGTGAAAGCTCATGGCTTTATATAGGAAACGTGAAAGCTCGTCTCATCCATCAACAGCACGGAATCCTGTCCTCTTCTCCCGGAAAGAGAATCCGGAAAGAGAATGCGCATACCTTTTCAATCGAAGAAAGGGACAGTTTTGTTTGGACATTACCATGTACACAGAGTGCTGAGTCAGCGCACTCTGGATCTGCTATCCACTTGGGGATGGTGGGGACAGTTCCATGGGCTCCCCAAGTGGGTAGCTGATCCCAACTCTAGTCAGCGACTTAAAATTTTTTGTTGTTATTGTCGTTGTTGTTGTTTACTTCATAAATCTAATCCAAACTTACACAGAATTTTGAATTTATTATTATTTTTTATGATTATATTATTAGGGGTGTCGATCGATCGAGAAATGGTTCACAATAAGACCTTAATCGGGCCTTAATAGATTAAGAGTAATAGAATATATTAAATAATTTGATAACTACTGTTAATCATGTATGACATGAAAGTAAAAATTTTCAGAACAGGCAGATCAGATGGTCTCAACCTCTGTTAGCAAAAATACGTTTAAAACTCCATTTTAAACACGTTGCGTTTCGTTTTGCCGTATGATTCCCAAATATATGGAAAAAACGACAAACAACAAGCATTTCCATTTTAAACGCGTTTAAAAACCCGTTTAAAACCCGTTTTTTTGTTTTGATATTTTTTAAGACCTTGGACTTAAGTGACTATACCTCTCTCTCCCAAACTTTGATTGGTTTAATTCTTTCACCAAGGTAAAGATGACTCAAAAGATTATATTTTTCATGATATCACCTTCAACTCAAGGTCAATGCACGAATACTGAAATTAGAAGCATATATTTCAAATAATTTTTTTTTAATTTATATGAGAATAATGTCATTTTTTTAAATATAAACGTTTAAAACCCATACCGTCTGTTTTTCGTTTTTTACCGTTTTCTATTTTTTTGACCGTTTTATTTGACCATTCGTTTGTACGTTTTTACCATTTAAAACCCGTACAATAATACTGTATTTTTTTGTCGTTCCCATTTTTGTTAATTATGATCTCAACTCTCAGCCATCTATCAAATAAAAAATTAGATAAACTGTTTTCTATTTATTATTATATTGCCTGTCCCATAAAATATAATGGATAATTTAGGTTTCAAAATCACAAGAGTTAGTTAATTTCTTAATTTTTGGGTTTTACAAAATACCTTCTTAGTTTCATAGATGGACTATCACCCTGCAAAAACGTTGACAACAAAAGAGAAAGATGATAATATGAAAGAAACTCGCTTTTATTTCAGTTCAGAGAAATTTGCAGAAGAACTGCACAGGGGATGATGAGCTCATTACCCATGAAACAAAACTCGTGATGAAAGAAAGGAAAGACAGAATGGACAAAGCCACTAAAAATCATAATAGGACACGGTCGATATCCATCAATTCGACAGAGGAAAGAGCTACCTTCCTCTCCAATTTTTTATTACCTCTCACCACACGCACAGTCCAAGATTCAGACATCAAGCTCTTTTCCTATCTTTCTCACATTGCAAGCTATTGAGGAGGACTACTAAGTCGGAACCAAAGTGGAGGTAGGGTCATGAATAATTTATTAGTTTACAATATTTCAAAACTAGCAAATAAGGTTGGGCTAGGTTGGGGTAAGCTCGATGGATCCGATTGGATGCCCGACGACTAAGACCCCACATCGGGACCATCTAATTATTAAACGTATCGAACCAAACCGGGCCGGGGCGGAATTGACACCCCTGTATTATATAATCATTTAAAATCTCGTCTACCTTTTGTTGATAAAAAAACCACTTTATTTAGAGACCGTGAAAACGTCTATCATTACCACAAAAGAAGTGAAACCGTCTTTCAACATCACAGAATCTTGTTGCAACAAAAAAAAACACATCACAGAATCCTGTCGTCTTCCGTCGGTAAAAGAGGGTGGTAGCGGTGCGACGATAAAATTTCTTAAACACACCACTAAACGCCACAAGTAAATCTGTACCATTTATTTTTTGACCTTTTAATTGTAACCGTTGAATAAAAAATGCCATTAACCTGCTAACCGTCACAGCCCTTTTCTTCTTTTTCCTATTCTTTTTCACTGCAGGGAAGTGTTTCATGTGACAGAGAACGGAGAAGAAAGATTGACGCTGCGTGGGAGGACGGAGGTGGGAGGAGACAATACACAGGGAGGGCGGTGGTGGGAGGATGGAAGTCGCAGAATCTCCCGAGTTATCTTCTCTCGGTTCATCTTCCATCAGAAATCATCGATTCATCTTCTCTAGAGAACAGAGAACAGAGAAATATAGAACTAATAACCGACATAGATCCTCCAAGTTACCTTTTCTCTGTAGAAATCAGTACAGAAAAATCAAGAAATTTCAAATACTATAACCCAAACTCCATCTTCCCTTTCATTTAAGTAAAAAAGATAAAAAAGATAAAAAAACCCTCCATCTTCCCACCGAGAATACACAGGGAGGGTGGAAAAAAAGGGTTGTACTGCGTTCCGGTGGTTCGGTCGGTGAACTGGGTTAGTGACGCAAGTATGTGGATTTGAAGAAGAACAAGCAAGTACATGGGACCGAGGGTTTCTGATCTGAAACGCCTTCTCCTTCAGCGACGATAACCCCAACGATAACCTAAATTTCATGGGATTTTTTCACTTGGGTTCCTTCGGCTTTTCATCTAGGACTGAATTTTTAGATGTCCTTTTTTATTTTTGTTGTTGATTCTACTGTTGCTTGTTAAAGGGGTTTTTATTTGCTCGTTAAAAGGGTTTTTAATGGTAGTGGACATTGAAGCTTTGAAGATTTTGCAGCAGAGAGAGAGCTTCTCAGTCTGTTGACACTTCTCTGTTCTTCTTCCTTATCTTTTCTTTCAAAATCTGAACTTTCATGGTGTGGGGTATTGAGAGGAAGGTGTGAGGTTGAACACAAACCAAACGAAGGGGTGGTTTCAAGTTCGCCGGAGATGGGAAACGTTCAACGACCTTTTGCAGATCGGTAGCTGAAGAAGAAGATGTGGGCAGCCAGTTGCAGCCAGTTGCAGGTTAAAAATTCAACGACTTAGATCAACTGGTTAAATCTCAACGGTTGAGATTTAACCGTTGTGTTTGATGTTGCGCTTAAGGACTTTTACACGACGCGCTGCGACTTGTTCCCCAAAAGAATATCCTGACCTTTTCTTAAACTCAAAACCCAAAAAAACAAGAAAAAAGACACATCGCAGACACAGCGCTGAGTCAGCGAGCTAATCCTTTTAACGGTGGGGACAGAGTGCTGAGTCAGCTAGCTAATCTTTTTTCTTGGATAACTTCATAAATCTAATCCAAACCTAACCAAACTTTCAAGGAATTTATTATTATTCCTTTAAAGGAAAAAAAAAAATTGTAAATCTTGGTTGTCCGTTCCTTTCTTTGTTTTTGTTTCCTTCGATCCCGGAAAACATCGAACTATTTTGATCCCATTTTCCAATTAAAACTTCATTTTTTTACGATCTTCCATTCATTCTCTACTCTCCTGATTCCCAATTCCAGAGTAGAAACACATTCATTGTCATTACTTTGAAAGGGAACTCCTGCTAACTATATAAATCCAAACTCATCATCAGATTTCAGCTCAGACTCTTTTTTGTATTTGGTTGTTCTAATTCTGATTATCTTCTTCCGTAATAATATAGCCATCAAGGAATCTACAATTCTGTTTCTTTCCTCTTCCTATATTTCTTGTCTTTATATTTCATTTCTTCAATTACTATAATTTGTGATTGCCTGAAAGTCTTATTCTGAAACTCTGTCCGGAGCTTCTGATCAAACATAATGTTAGAAGGTCTTTAAGAAATTTAGGATTTGGTTCGATTTTCTTGTCTTGTTGGACAGAAGAAGAAGAGAAAAGTTGGGGCATTTGAGTGATCTCCACTGTTATCTCTTGTTTGATTGTTCTTAATGGGGAAGGTGGCTGTTGAAACAACACCGGTGATATGCGCTGCGACTGTCTGTACCGCGGTAGGGCTTATCGTTCGTCATTGTATGCGAATCTCTGGTCGATGGACTAAGGCGATGGCCATACTCAAAGAAGTCGATGAGAAGTTTGCCACGCCGATTTCCAAGCTCAGACAGCTCGCCGACGCCATGACCGTTGAGATGCATGCAGGGCTTGCTTCCGAGGGAGGAAGCAAGCTCAAGATGCTCATCAGCTACGTCGACAATCTCCCCACTGGGTTGGTATTCTCCTATACTCCTTCAATTGCTGCTGCTACTACTACGTTTTTCTCTGTGGATTAGTACGATCCTTGATTTTTTATTTATTTTTCTAATAATTGATTTCTTGGATCTTTATCCACTTTTGATAAATCTTTGGCTAGAAAGTGGCAGAGAAGTTAACAGATTAAACAATAAATAGTTTTAAATTTTTTATTCTTTGATCTGCAAGCTATTATCTTTATCCAGTTATTGCAGGGAATCATATTTGGTGTTCCTTTCCTTGCTTGAAATGATGGGAAGGAAATAATCTTTTTCCTCACCAAGTGACCTCAGAATTTAATAACCTCATATATTCAAAACTATTGATTTGTTTGGAAAAGATCTTCACACATTTCTATATGTTGTTAAACTAGCAAATGTCCTCTTTTTTTTTTTTTCTTTTTTTTTTTTTTAATTTTATAATGGCTGGATAAACTAAATATGGCTGACTTTATTGGTATGCTGTGGGGCTTTTGAAGTCCAGGAGAATGTGAAAATATGCTCTTTCTCGGATCAATCAAATAGACGATTTAATAATCTTATAGAAAGCTCTTCCTTAGCATAGTCTGGAAACACCTTTTTTTCAATTTGTTTCTATTATGACCTGCCTTCCTTTCTCTCAATTGTTTCTTCTCCCTTCGTGAAAAAGATGTTTCGATTTACTGTCACTTTTTCCACTCCAGAGTCGTCCTTGTTTCTCCTTCTTTATTTCCATTTTTTGTTTCATTTTTTATGTTTCCCTTATTTCACTCGATATCTAAAGCTTAGGCTCTTCTGTTTTGTAGTCCTCATGGACTGGTAGTCTTCATAATTGTCCTGCCAATATTTTTATTTTATCAGTTCTGGGGCTTTTGGATGTTGACTGGATAAGGAACTGGTGTGGGGCCCCTTGATGGATTAATGAATCAGGTTTCGTTTTTCTTTTTGAATTTATGGATTTTGGAGTTTCATTTCTTGCTTCGATGATACATCATGAGATTTAGTTGGCCTGGTAGCTCAGTATACAGGAAGTACTGTTTATGGAGTCTTGTAAATTGAATATTGGGGTAACTCATGGCTTATTATGCTTAAGGTTGGATAGATTCAGGTACTGGCTTATCAAGAGCATAGGTAAGCCTCTGCTAGCTGTAATCATGTGGGAATGCTATATATTTTTTTAGTGTTGCATTCCATTGGTGTGTTCGTCAGTTCAAGTCCGTTGTAAACCAACCAAAGATTTTTCCCCCCTAATTCCTAATGCTACACAAACATCATGCACTATTGATACTTTGCATTTGTGATTGCATACTGATTTTACTTAGTAGTTACTGGGTCAATCTGTTCCTGACTACTAGTAAGGATGCTACAGTGATGTGCAATTGTAACATCCAATAGGCATAGTCTGATAAGAGAATATGTTTTCAAAATAATCGCCATTATTACTGTCAAATGAAATTCTTGAGGAAGCTAGAAGGGATTAATGTTGAATGAGCCATTAATTTTGTTTTTTCCTCTTATAGGGATGAGAAAGGGGTATTTTATGCTTTGGACCTTGGTGGAACAAACTTCCGTGTGTTGCGAGTTGAATTGGGAGGGAAGAAAGAACGTGTTGTTAAACAAGATTTTGTTGAGGTGTCAATTCCTCCGCATTTGATGATTGGGACTTCAAATGTAAGTTACTACATCTACTGCTTCACTCCGGTCATACCTCATGTGTCTAAATTTTTAAGCCGACTGTGATTTTTAGGATCTATTTGACTACATTGCCAAAGAGCTTGCAAAATTTGTTGCTTCTGAAGATGAAGACTTTCACCTTTCTCCTGGTAGGCAGAGGGAATTGGGTTTTACCTTCTCATTCCCTGTGAAGCAATTATCAATTTCCTCAGGGACCCTTATTAAGTGGACAAAAGGCTTCTATATTGAGGATGTGGTAAATCCTGATTGCCCAGCCTTTTTATAGTCTTAAATATTGTTCTGTCTCTTTCTATGAATGAACTAGGTATCTATATGTCATTTAAATTTAAAAGAAAGTGGTTACTGTGTAGAATTTGCATGGAAATTTTATATCATGATGCTATTTTTTTTTTTCTTCTTTACTTTTAGCTTTGTAGATGAAAGAATTGCTTATTGAGGAGTCTTAATTCTGGCTGCCTGGGCTTCTCTGTTTACATTATTTAAGAATTATCCGTGTCTAGGATATTAATGAAGTATATATGATGCTACTTTCAGTCCCTTTTATGTTCTCCAAAATTTAGAAACTAGAGAAAGTATATCGTTACAGAGAACTCATTGTCCACTATGTTCCTTTTAGCCTCTGATTAGGAATAGAAGTGGGCATTACTGTTCAAAGAACATGTGGCAAAAATTAAGATGATGCAGCATATTGGTATATAGATTATAGATGATAGTTTCTCTTACCAAAATTTCCTCGTATCAGCTTTAGATACAAAATGTTGTTATTGAGACTCAATGTTGAAGTAGGAGTTTTTTCAAAAAAGTAGGGGGGGGGGTGTTTGGAAACATATTGAACCTGCTTGAATTTTTGGCTCTCCTTCCTTTTAGAGCTTTTACTCTGGACCTCATTCTGCCATTGTAATCAATCTATAGGACCTCCATGCAAATATGAATGGTTAACTTTCCATAACTAGTGCATAGATCTCAGGGCCAAACAATGGTATAGTTGACAATGAAGGTGTCGACTATGTAGATCTATTAGAAAGAGAATTATCAAACTGTATGGTACAAATAATGCATTGGAATGTCTCCATTAGTAAGTTCATCATCTATCATTTTGTGTTTCTGATTTTTTTCTATATTCCTAATGACTAGATTGGTAAAGATGTAGTTGAAGAATTGACAAAAGCCTTGAAAAGACAGAACCTTGATATGCGTGTGTCGGCTCTGGTAAGTTTGAGTCAGTGCCTTTCTGGCTTTTAGCCGTATAAGAGATTTCAATTTGATTGCAGATTCCTATTCTTTTTTGTGAAGTCTGATTTATTCTTCTAGTCATTAAGTAGCACTCTTTGAACAGGTCAATGATACAATAGGAACACTAGCTGGTGGAAGATACTTTGACAATGATGCTGTTGCTGCTGTCATCTTGGGTACTGGGACAAATGCAGCTTATGTTGAGCGAGCACAAGCAATTCCCAAGTGGCATGGTCCTCTACCGAAGTCTGGAGAGATGGTTGGCAGTCTTCTTGTGACAGTTCTACTATTTATTCATATTTAATACACTATGCTCCTTTTCTCTCTTCCTTCTTCTTTCCTCCTCCATCTTGTTTTCAAAGAATTCAATAAAGATGACTATGTGCTTGAGGAATGAAGTGGACATGGTCATTGATACCTATAAATATAAGCTAAATCAGCTTGACTAGAAGATGCAACCTCATGGTTGCAATGCAGTGTGTGATCCAGACTGTCTGCTCAAATGCAAGAGTAAAAAGGAATATTGAAGCTTTTGTCTCTGCAATATTGTAGGTTATCAATATGGAATGGGGCAACTTCCGGTCATCACATATTCCTATAACAGAATATGATCATGCATTGGATGCCGACACTTTAAACCCTGGTGAACAGGTAATTTTATCTATATGTATTTATTTGCATAGTTGCTTATGTCATGTCCATCACAGAATAATGTTTTTACTTAGCATTTGATGAAATTTTTATTCATCTTCTGCAGACTTTTGAGAAGTTAATTTCTGGTATGTATTTAGGAGAGGTTGTACGTAGAGTCTTATGTAGGATGGCTGAAGAAGCTTCTTTTTTTGGTGATACTATTCCAGAAAAACTCAAAGTTCCATTTATGTTGAGGTATGCTAGCATGCTATGGGAATTGATGAAAACCTTATCTCTATAGTGCTTCATTGTTGCGCTATGTGCTTTATTTCATACTATTTTATCTACTCCTGAAAGTTTGTAGTCATTGTGGTTCCCCTGTTTTTTCCTGACTAATTTGAGTCTTGTATATGTTAAAAACTAGGTCTTCCAGTTGTTTCTAGGCACAAAGGCAGGTTCCTATAGGACTTATACATTTGGAAAGCATGAGAATATTAACAAATGGCATGATAATTGCAAATATTTTTGCCAGCTTTTCATCAGTGCCAACATTTGATGAGTCAGTCTTGTTAAAACTCAGACATAGCAATTACATGGATGTGATACATTGAAAGCAATGGAATCAACACTTAGATCCCAACTTGTCTATACTTGCGATATAAAGTTGATGCAGATAAGTCACCTAAAGGGTTTATTTTATTGGAAATAAGCCTTGGGTTGGGTTATGTATGTGTTGGGCATTTAATCCCATGGTTTTCTTTGTAATGGGCCACTTTAATGGGCCTAAAATTATAGGTAGAAAAGAGGGAAACGGCCATGGTTTTCTTTGTAATGGGCCACTTTAATGGGCCTAAAATTATAGGTAGAAAATAGGGAAACGGGATTTACTTCATTAGGATAGTTAGGGTCCTGTTTTCGGTCAGCTTCTTTCATTATTTTTCTTTCCTAGTCAGTTTATGTTTCCTTATTAGTAATGTAGTCTTAGGTTGGTAGGAGACCAACTGGGAGCCAATACTCTAGGATTTGGTATGAATTAGTAGGCCGATTGGAGCAGAATGTGATTTTAGGAAACTCGATTTAGGTATGATGTGTTTCTGATGGTTGGATTAGTCTGTGAAGAGTTTGGGTAATGGGATGATCTCCAGAAATAGGTGGGATGTTGTGGTTTGAATGGGGTAATGGGAAAACAGCTTGGTTCGAGTATTCCAATTGGACAGGAGAATACACGATCCAATTATGTGAAGGTGTTGTTAAGAATTTTGGGAGATGGGATGGTTTCAAGATATGAATGGGAAAATCAGGGTTTTGCAGTGGTTTGGAGGATTAAGAGAAGAATGGGTATTGATGGGATGATTCAAACTTACTGTTGTTGCAAGGGCAGCTCAGTTGGTTAGAGGATCTTGAATAAATCTTGAATCTTGATCTTGAACTTGAAGGAATCAAAGAATTGAAAGAAAGCTTCAAAGAACCACCCGAGCTTCACACCGCAAGGTGTTGATTGGATTAAACACTGATCCCACCAACGAACCACCCGGGCTTCCCAATGTAAGGTGTTAATCGGATCAAACACTGATCCCACCAGCCTTGATTAAACACAAGAGAAAAATATTCAATGGAGAAGAAGAGCAGCAAAAGCTTTTCATTACTATCAAAATTCGTGTATGTTGAGAATGGGCCCTTGTGCCGTGGGTGTACAAGGGTAGTTTGGGTAATTTACCATGAATAGGGAGATTGTCCCTATCTTGGTTTCTTAGTTTGTTTCCACCGTTTTATTTTAGTTTCCTAGTTAGGGTTAGTTTCTTATTATTTTTAGTTTCTTGGTTGTCAAGGAATGAGTTTCCTTTTTTTTATTTTTTTTTATGGGATTCCTATTTTGATTAATTGGTTATTATTATAAATACAAACTGTGAGAGAGGAACTTAGTGCATCAAGTTCTCTTCTTTTCTTCCCCATCTCTTCTTCTTCTATCGTTTCTTCTCTGGTTTTTCCTTTTCTTCTCTGGATTTGTAACATGGTATTAGAGCTTATGGTTTGAATTGATCAGGGTTCAAAACGTTGCCGGTTTGAGAGTCATTTAAAGGTCTCCGTTATGGTGAGCAGCCATTGTTACCGCTACATATATGTATATATATATATATATATATATATATGTATCTGTTGTTTGCATTTCGTTTGCTCTAATTTTGAGGCACAAACGGTGGAAAGAAACTAAGAAACCAAGATAGGGACAATCCCCCTATTCATGGTAAATTACCCAAACTACCCTTGTACCCCCACGGCACAAGGGCCCATTCTCAACAGTGTACAATACTTCCCCCCCTTATAAGCTTATATAAAAGACTAAAAAATAGACTCATACACTAAAAAGAAGGCCTAACTCAATCCTTAGTCTATTAGGTAGCTTAAACTGACTAGGAAACTGAAATACTATAGGAAATAAACTCAAAATATGACTGGGTTTATAGAGTCCTAATCCAGCCCAACTTAAATAGTCACATGATCACTTAAGTGATCACATGACCACTTAACCAAGTCACATGGTCACTTAAGTGATTACATGACCACTAATTACATAAAAAATAAAACTAAGTAAGGAAATCCCATATGCAACTTAATAACCCATATTTTAGGCCCATAAAAGTGGCCTATTACATAGAGAACCCATTGGACCAAAGGTCCAAGATGTATATAATCCAACCCTAGACTTATTCCTAAGCAAACAAGCCCCTATTTTGTGATGAATCTGCATCAACTAGTTTAGGATTTGGATAGGCCTTTCCTTTTTAGTGTTTGAGTTTGTTTATGAGTTTTCTACATAAGTTTGTAAGGGGCTACAACCTTGTACACGAATTTGAATTAACGAGATCTGTGAAAGAGTGGTGAGAGACCAAAATACGGTGACGTGGGTGAGATTCCTGAGTTTAAGATAGACTACCCTATCTTCTTCTATTTTTTGTTTTTTTATTTTATTGTTCTGAAATTTCTTGCAAATCTGAGAACTGATGAGAGTATTTACTGTTGTTGGACTTGAAGTTTGTGATCCTCTTGTGGATTGGTCATCACTTGTGACTGATCTACATTATTTGGTATCAGAGACATGGAGGGACAACAAATGGGGTTAAAGGTTGCTGAATTCTACATTGAAGGATGATTGTGCAAGTCTGATTCAACATTTCTACCAAACTTGTGGATGAGGTTTTTTTCAAGCAGGGGAGAATTGATGCAGATAAGTCACCTAATGGGCTTATTTTTTTGGAAATAAGCCTTGGGTTGGGTTATGTAGGTGTTGGGCCTTTGATCCCCATGGGTTTTCTTTATAATGGGTCACTTTAATGGGCCTAAAATATGGGTAGAAAGTAGGAAAATGGGTACTTCATTTTGTTTAGTGTTTTTTTTTTTGGTAGAAACTTCATTTTGTTTAGTTAGAGTCCTATTTTTGAGTCAGTTTCTTTCATTATTTTAGCTTTCTAGTCAGTTTATGTTATCTTATTGGTTAAGGATTGGGTTAGCCTTTCCTTTTTAGTGTTTGAATTATAATTAATGAGATCTGTGAGAGAGTATGGTGAGATGCCATTGGTGAGAGGCTGTGGGTGAGAGACCCGAGTCTGAGAGAGACTACCCTATCTTCTTCTTCCCTTCTTCGATTTTTTGTTTTTTATTTTATTGTTCTGAAACTGAGATATATACTGTTGCTGGACCTGAAGTTTGCGATCCTCTTGTGAACTGGTTATCGTTTGTGACTGGTCTACATTAAAAGTTCTAGTCATATCAATTGTAGGATCAATAGAAGTAGATAACATCTTACAGGAGACATGTTTTGGACATCCTATCAAATTGCTGGGCGAAGAGGTCACTCAAGTAAAATAAACCCATGTATAACAGTATGAGATTCTTATGATAAGCTGATTTTCCACCAATTGGTTACCTATAAGCATGGAACTTGTGGACTTATAATCGGAAAGAAAATCATAGTTTCCTTGGCATTGATGGTTAGTAACATTGTTTTTACCCCTTTTGCTTGCATGTGGTTTCTTGGAGCATTGTTTGATTGTCTTCCAAGAGACTCAAAATGCAATGCCATGGATGTTGTCAACCGTATGGTGAAAAATACCAGTTGTTTTAAATTAAAATCAGAACATCTATATATAGTTAATAACATGCGCTTGTTTCCCACCTTTGAGTTGGAACAGAATTTGTGTACCGTGAGAAGCCCATACCAATGGTAGACTAGAGAGAACAGGCACTCACAGTTATCGGTCAACCACTGACATGAACATATGACTTGCAAACCAACATGATGAGTTGTCTATCACTTTAAATACTGCCTATTTCACAGTTTCACTTGTCCCATGCCTATTTCATCAGTGTGTTCAACATATTTTCTTCCTTAAAGAATCATATTTACTTATTTTGGTTTGTAATCCATGTAAATTTTCATTGTCCTTCAGTTTTCCTATTATTAATCTACATCAAATTGCTTGTCAATTGGTTCTATGAAAATATGCAAATACAAACAGTTTCATACTGAATTATGGAATATGCAGGACACCTGACATGTCTGCCATGCATCATGACAAATCCTCTGATCTGAGAGTGGTGGGGAACAAACTTAAGGATGTCTTGGGGGTAAAGCACTCTCCTTATATCTTATCCAACACCTCCCCCCTACCTATCATCAACCCCACTCCCACCCCCTCAAAAAAAAAATCCAACTGGAAAATAAGTAAATAAACAAAATTTTGTTGTGCAACGACCAACCATGCTGAACATTGTAATACTGTACGAACCAACTGTTAGAATTGCAAAGCAATAGAAAATTATGATGGGGAGTGGTATTGAAACCATATTTATGGTGAAATGACTTCACAAGTTTCCTAATGTTGTTCTTTCTCTTTTCTCTCGTTTCAGATTTCTAATACCTCCCTGAAAACGAGAAAAGTTATTGTTGCGCTTTGTAAAGTTGTTGCGACACGTGGGGCCCGTCTTTCTGCGGCTGCAATCTTGGGTATCCTGAAGAAACTTGGAAGAGACAAAGTCAGGGAGGGGGAGAAGCAGAGAACAGTTATAGCAATGGATGGTGGTTTGTATGAGCATTACAAAGAATTCAGCTGGTGTTTGGAGACCACTCTCAGGGAGTTGCTGGGAGATGAGGCCGCAGACTGTATTATCATTGAGCATGCAAATGATGGCTCCGGCCTTGGGGCTGCACTTCTTGCTGCTTCTCACTCCCAGTATCTGGAGGTCGACAAGCCCTGATAATGGTCATTTAGGCCCACATAATATATATTTCAGGAAAGATGTACATATTTTTCTTTTCCCTTTCCGCTCAATTGTTTCAAGCATTTTTGAATTGAAGAGACAAAAGTTCCAGAATCCTCTATTTATGGCTGCAGAGTTATTACAAATGAGAGGTAGATTAAAGGTCTAATTGCAGGACCTGGAAGTGTCTGTGAAATTCTTGCACTTCGGCCAGCCATTGTGCCTCCTCGTGTTCCTGCTTCTACATGCCTTTTTGATGCTGTGGGAGTTCGGTCTATGGTGTGTATTCTCACTTGCTCACATTTTGGGAATAAACCTGGAATTGAGCTTTTCTTTGAGGAGCGTTTGATGCATTATTTCAATTGATTCAATGTAGCATGATTTTGGAGTGGACTGTAGCGGGGTTCTTGTGTATTGCTTTCTGAACCGGTTTGGCCATTTAGCATGAATTTTTACTTCCTGCCTTGATGAGAAGCTTGGCATTACAATTTGTTCTTTGATTGATTGGATAAATGTGGGCAGAGGAAGGAAGACTAATAAAAATACGGGGAGTGAACAAGTGCCCAGCGTACCTTGTAGCATGTGGTGTGTGGAAACCCATTGCTATCAGGAGGTCTTGGGTTCAACTCTCCTGCTTAACACCTCTCCTCTCCTCCAGTCCTCCCCCATAGAATAGGATAAAGTAGGAACATAAAAAAAAAGGGAAAAAGTTGTGTCCCGGAGTATGACCTGACGGTTATTTTGCCCATCACGTGTCTGGGCATAGGGTATAGTCCTTTTTCCCTTTAAGTAAGGGGAAAAGATCTCACCCCCACAGCCCTGACAATACTCTCCATTATAATGTGGGCTCTCTATTGATGAAGCTGATTCCAGCAGTGATTGGTATGGTGTGACGATGATGGAAACCCTCACCCCAAAAAAATGTTCTCAGTCTGGGAGTGTGGTTCTTGCGTTCAGGGTCAATGGTAATATGTCTGGGGGCATCAAGCGGGTGTCATTCATTTGTGCATTTTATGAAGGTTGGAGTGATCATCTTGTCCTCCCATGTGTCTGGGCGTAGGGCGCACATTCCCGGATAGAGGGGATAGCTTTCCAACATGGTCCATTTTGGAAACCTTTCCTAAATGATCCTAAAAATCCGAAAAGTCCTCTTGGCAAATTTGATGTGCCAAAATTCTGTACACTGGTAGATTCTTCAAGTTTCAGCCTAAATCAAGTATGTCAAGTAGAAAATAGAGTTTTTTATCCAGGATTTTGGGAGAGTGTATTGTAGCGGTCCAAGTTTCACAAGCATGCATAGATGTACACAGACCGTTGATTTAATCTAGACCATATTCTCTATACAATGATCAGTATCCATATGATTCAAAATGATGGCACATTTAAGAAGCCCTTCCTAAGCGATGCTGTACAAAATAATTTTCACAAAAAAAAAAAAAAAAAAAGAGAGGAAGAAGAAGAAGAAACCACCATCCAAGTCTCCTCTATGTACATGTGCGGATGTTATTGTTGTTTTTTTTAGTACGCATGCATTGTGTAGTTTTTGTAGATAATAGTCCCAACAAAAAAAAAAAAAAAAAAAAAAAAAAAAAAAATCTTTGGATTGAGTTTGAAATTTTGAAGACAGGAACATCTCAAAGTCCCTCAAAGTCTCTAACCCACATGTGAATTTAGCACAAATAGAATTGGTGTGTGGTAAAAGATAGTTTTCAAAATCCATGATTACCAAAATAGAACTTGCCAATAAATGGAGAGCTAAAAAATGCAAAAGAAGATGACAACACCATGGATGGGTATACGCTCATAGCCTATACTTGTTTTTTTTTTGCCATGGAAGGGTTGTTTCGAATTCTCTAGGTCCATAGAGAGCTGAATCTTTTTAAAGATGTTAGGGTTGCTAGGGGGTTTCCCTGAAATCATTCACGTGTTGTATGCTGGCGTCTCTCCAATCTTCTGTAGAGTGTCTAAAAATTAAGGGTGTTAAATGGTCCGGTTTCGGTTAAATGGTTCGGTTTTGACTGCTTGAGGGTAGAAACCGTAACCAAACCGTTTAGCTAAACGGTTGCATATCCAAAACCGTAACCGTTTAGTAAACGGTTTCGATTATACGGTTTTTAAATGGTTTCAGTTAAATGGTTATACACGGTTTTACACGTTTTCGGCTAAATGGTTATACATGATTTTCAGTTAAATGGTTCTACACGGTTTTACACGGTTTGGGTTAGTCGATTATGAATAACATCATTGATTTACTAAATAGTTTAATAATTTTCAAACCAAACATCCTGCATTTTTTAATAGAAATTGGATTGTAGCCTGTAGTGCATCTCTTTTAATTAGTAAAAACCTTCATTGGACGATGGATCCCATGAAAATGTTGTACCTTCAATCACTGTTTACCCTTTTTTTTTTTGGGTAGAAAACAGTTTACCTTCTATTTACTAATACTAATTAGTTATTAATTATGAAGTTATTATTTTTTTTTGGAAAAAAGGAAATCATTTATTGAAGAAACGTGACTTAGTTAGTGACTTAGTGGTTAGTACTTAGTAGTTGCTATTGCTAGGTTTTGAATCTTTTGATGTTTGGTTTAAACGGTTATAATCGGTTGTAATTGGATTAAACGGCCTGAAACCATTGGATTAATCGGTTAAAACTAGACCAAACCGTTTAACTAAACGGTGGCATTTCTGAAACTATAATCAGGCCATTTATTTAAACATTCTGCCGGTTCCGGTTTAAACGGTTCGGTTCGATTTCGGTAAACGGTTTTGATTTTGTTTTGACACCCTTACTAAAAATGATGCCCAATCAATATTGGCTACTTTGAATCTTTTTAGAATTTGTCTCGTTAACATATTAACTTTGTTAAGAGTATTGTTTCCTTTAGTCAAGGTACCTCCCCGGATATTAATGTAAGATACTTCCAAAGTCATATTGGGCTTAATTAATTATATCCTAACTATTGGTGTGGGTCCATAGGCATAAAACCTGACTTGGGACCACTTTAAGAATAATGGGAGTATACTAGTTCTTTCCATTGTTGGGGTCAACAAGGATTAAAGTTTTGTATTATGAATACAAGGTTGGGGTCCTCACAGTCACTTGTTCTCATTCTTTGTTATTCCCATCAAGAATTAAAGAGGTGCGTGTGAGTCAAGGAGATTGAAGAAGACCCAAACCAAGGTTATTGTTCGTGTTCTATGTGGGAAATTCTACTAGATCTTCTCCAACATACGTGGGTGCAAGGTACAAACCGTTTCTCCCGATTTCTTTATTCAATCGTGTTCTAGTTTACTGTATAGGTTTGATTTAGGATCTTTTGCACGCTTCTATAAATCCTCTCATTGTTGAGGACCAACTTAATAATGAAACAATCTCAACTCGAACATGGTATCAAAGCCACTCTCAGCCCATGCTGTCTCCCCTTATCGGTATTCTCTCTCTCTCTCTGGGTAATGGAGGCTGAACCATCCTCCATCAACTCCCCTCCCTCTCCCTCTCCCTCTGCTGCCGCTGCAGCCTCCCCACGTCACCCGCCTCCTCCATCTTCCCCACCCACGCCTATCCCTACTCCTCTTGCCACCCCTCAGTATGTCGTGGCTCCCCCATTATGCATTCCCTGCTCAGCTTCTTCTTGGTCTATCCCCATTATTTTCTATCTCTGAGGCTCATGTCAAAGATCTTCCTCCTTTGGAAATCACAAATAGCCCCTTTTTCTCCATAGTCAACGTCTTTATGGTTGATATCATGTGTTGCTGACCCTATCGCTGCCCTGCAATAGGATCATCAAGCTGATGTCTTGATGAGTTTACTCATCTCATCCCTATCTGAAGAGGTCTCCCACTTGCCTAATCTACCTTAGCCTTCCTACCAACCACCCACCTACCTAGTTGCCCACTATACCACCACTCCCTATAACCCTGCTCCTCCTCTTCTCCCTACCCCATCATATCCGCCCTCCACTATTCTAATCAGGTATTTGGACATGGGGCTACCCACCATGTTTCATCAGATCTCAACTCCCTATCTTCATATGATCAATACAGCAGTAATGATACACTTCATGTTGGTAATGGTAAGGGTGATCCCATTTTACATGTTGGCTCTACTTCTTGTTCATTAATTTGTCTCTACAAATGTAGAGATTTATATAGATTTACAAAGCATTATCAAATCAGGATTGTTGTTACTAGGACTTATAAAGCATTATCAACTTAGGACTCTAACCCACAAAGCATAGTATTATTAGTAACTCTGGCTTGCAGTTGCAGAAACTAAGTACATAAAATAAAAATAGGGATAAATTCTCCACCAACAAGCAGACTCCGGATCATTATCATTGGCGATATCAATTCATTGTTTTGACTTGAAAGGCTTATAAACATGGAGGTCCTCAACCACCCCTTGGATGGAACCATAAGCTGCAGCAATGGCGACAAACAAGCAACCTAAGTTCATTAGCTGAAGACCCACCCACCTGGATCTGAATCTCTTGATCTTCTTCTGCGAGATGTACATTTCCATGGGAAAGTACACTGTAAGTGGCCAGCATCCTACAGCTCCAAGGAGTGCAAGTATGTCGTTGAAGAAAGGAAATGCCATGGCCAGCACAGTGACCAAAATAACAAAAACAGTCCTCCATACCAACCGGAAGATGTTTAAACTGTGGCTGAAGCGTTTGCCAAAAATGCTTGCTGGGTACTCGCTAGTTATGAACTTTGATTTGGGCCATCTTCTGGCAGCCCATGTTTCAATTACAGCATATAGTGGTTGAATGAATACCTGTAGAAAAGCAATGAATGATTTAGTAGAAGTCTCTCCGTTAGATGTTCACATTAAAAGAAGAATTTCATGTCTGGGGTTTTCCATATAGGGTTTTTCCCCTTTGTTTTTATTATCAATAATCTAATGATTATTATTAGATGATAATAGGTGAAGCACCTGAAATGTACCAACTAGGTGCATCACAATGCATACGTTGCCCAAGTCGACCAACCAGAAAGGCTCATAGAACCCAAAACTGGTTAGCATGTTGCCCGGAGCTTCGCTTCCAAAAGCACCATAGCCAATACAGCTGCATATCACATAAAAAAAGGGTTGTTATTGAAACACCTACAAAAATAGCCCTCTTCATGGCCTTGTTTTCTGCAGGAGATCTCAGAGTATCCTAAGAGATATATAGCACAAGACAGTGAACACAAACCAGATTAGTCACTTGTTAAAATATTAGAACTTACATCTTTTGAACCAGAGGATCTTGTTCATTGTTTTGACTTACTTGGATCTCAATCAAAATTGGAGAAAATGCATAAACAAATGCAATGTTTCCGAGTCCTCTAAACATCCTCCATATCTTCTGGTCTTGAGTCAAATTTACCATAACCATTGCTCCTTTCAACGAGGTCTTTCCAACATGTCCTGTTCAAATTTTATTGCTCACCTTTGTTATTATCAAGCAACTTCTTAAAAACTCAAAAATATAGTTTTGTGAGAAATGTGAGGACTCACCTGAGATGATTTTTGCCAAACTAAGCACAACTCCGATGTGAGACACGACAGCTGCAATAAATGAGAGCATCGAGAGCTTGTGAAAACTTGGAATCTGAGAGAGGATAACCTGACAGATCCCAAAGAAGGTTATGAATAGAGTGGTGGAGACCTTGCATGGAGCTTCATGACCTCTACTATGGAAGCAATTTGACTTGAAAATGGCCCTAGTTAATCACAATCAAAAGCAATTAAATCAAATTTTGGATTTCACATTCTAAGTAGAAGAAATTTCAATTTAGTGGGTTAAAGAAGCTTGCCCAATGCTTATGGATGCTGTGATCGTGTAGCCAATGGCCATTCCCGAAATGAAGTGAACCCACAAACCATAGACATCTTAATTTCTACCTGATTATTAAGCACATTGTCAACAAATCAATTCCTAAAATTGAAGGGGGAATGATCTTTTGTATTCATCATCTATTGTCAGAGCAGAATTGAATATCACATGGAGTGTACAAGAGAATATATATACCTAAATTGGCTCGGACAGCCTCCATGTATGAGTAGTTCCTCGTTCCCATGGCTGGATTCGGAGATCTATAGCAATCGGCCAAGAGAATGGAAGTGTAGAGTGTGAGGAATGAAAAAATGAAGAGACTCACAGCCCCAGCGATCCATCCAAGTTGTGCTACTGCCCAAGCGAGTGAGAGAATGCCAGAGCCTATCGCACCTGTTATTATATGTGCACTAGCCGTCCACATATATAGTTCCTGTTGATCAAAGGATAAATAGAGGAACAGGTATTTGATGAAAACCACCCATTATGCATTTCTTTCAACAAGTTAGTTTACATTTCTAGTTTTTTTTTCACATGATTGGAGCTGACTGGACTAGCCCAATTCATATTACAGGGCTATCTCAATTCTGGAATACTTACAAGGGTGAATCGATTGGATGTATTCGATTCTTTTACATCCTCGGTTTTCTATTTTTGGGTGGAGATTTGCGCATGGAGCCCTTCCTACAGATGCGAATGTGACTACATGTACGTCAGGTGTCTATGGTCTCTAGGTGCAGCCTTTGTCCAGAGCAGCAAGAATCTATCTTTCAATCAGTTATTCTTGAATTGCGAGTTTGGGGGCCAAGTTTGGTCATACATTCTATAATTAGTTAATATAGCTTGGATAGGTTTCCCTTCTTGTGAGGAGCTTTTTTCTTGGTGGAAAAGAAAAGCTTCGGCTATCTCACTTCGTAAGCTTTGGACTCCTTTAGTTATTCTTATTCCATTCCATATCTGGTTTGAAAGGAATCGTCGAAGATTTGATAATCTATCTAAGTCATGTGTAGCAGTGTCTAAGGCGGTATTGAGTGATCTGATGATGGATTTCTCTATGGTGGCCTCCATCAATGTCAGGTTGGTGGCTGATCTGGTTCTCTCCCGTAGCCTTCATATTAATGTTGCTCCATCAGCAGAGGAAAGAACTAAGGAAGTGTGCTGGCATAAACCAAGGGGAGGATTTTGCAAGCTCAATATTGATGGGTGTTCACTGGGCAACCTAGGTCATTCGGGGGTAGGTGGAATCTTGCGTAATGGCAATGGAACTCCTTCAAGATGCTTTGCGATTTATGAAGGAGTGTCCACCAACTTCCAGGCAAAATTTGCTGCATTTTTTGCAGGCATACAGTAGGCAAAGGACATGAATGTAGAGAAACTTTGGGTGGAATGCGACTCACTGTCAGTGGTGTACTGCCTCAGGAATGTTTCTATCCCTTGGTTATTTCAACAGAAATGGAGATCTATCAAGAAGTATTTGGATGATTCCATTATAACTCATTGTTACCGTGAAGTTAATAATATGGCAGATCAATTGGCCAAATATGCAGTGAAGTCTATGACATCAACAAGCTAGGATGGAGCTCCGAATTTTGTAACTACGGATATTTTATGGGATGCTTAAATGAGGCCTAGATATAGGTTTACATAGTGTTTATTTGTTTGTTATTGGTTGAGTTGTTGTTCTGCTACAGGCTATGCTGAAGGTGGAACGGTAATTTCAACAAATTGTATCCTCTCATTCTTTATTTTATTTTGATAATATTCATTTGCTGACTTTTTCCGACTCTTCAGAAATAAAACAAAGACTATGCCTTGCATCACTAGAGATATTAAAGTGGACTTCAAGAATAGGCGTACAACGGATATCCGTAAGGGTTCGAAATCTTCTAGGAACTGGTACTTAGTCCAGAAATGGGGAGTGCATCCTATGTGGGTTGAGAGGAGTTATGACACGGGGAGCTGATTGTTGTGATGGATTTTTTAACCTTTGTGTTTCTTTTGTGTTCTTAGGGTTTCGTGAAAAATGCACAAAGAATCGATGGAAGACAAAAAGAAGAGCAAATGAAATAAAAGCAAGTGTCGTTCTTCTAGACAACAATGAACTCTTCTAGGTTCTTAGACAGAACTCAATTATTGAGTAACTTTCAATATTAAAAACTATCTCCTCAATAGCCACAATGACTTACATATATATAGGCAAAGAAAAACAATTCGAATCACTCAATATGATTATGTTGATTCTAGGGTTGCTTAGTCATGATAACACAGACATTACAATCGATGTGGTTGGATTGCTCCAAGACCTCACCGATAAAGATGTACTTGAAGACAATGATGCTCCGGCTCGGACTCTAGCCGATTCCTTGATTGAAAACAATGCTCTTGAATTGCTGGTTTTGAATCTTGGGAGGTTGAATGAGACTGACCCAGATGAGGTGACCACGATTATAACACTCTTGCTACTATCGAGAACATGATTGAAGGTGAGAGGACCAAGTTGTTGCGGTGGCTATTGGTCAAAGACTGCATTTACTGCTTTGATGAAGCGTCAGTATCTCTGCAACGAACGAACAGGGGAAGAGGGGGTGCGAAGTTTGGGATGCCCTATGGGCAAAATGGTAAACTCACACCTTGAAAGGGGGTGTATTAGTCATTTGAGGGCAAACTTAACCATCACCGTAACACCTAACTAACAGAGTGGGAATTCAGGAGGTGCGGCTGTATAATTTAGAAACATAGAGGGTCGCTCTGTATTTAGTACAAACCTCAGGGGGTGATAGTGTAATTTTTCTAACAATTAAATAGTCGCATGACCACTTGAGTTGTCACATGACCATTTAACCAAGTCACATGATCACTTAAGTGGCCGTATGACCACTAATTACATAAAAATAAAAATAAGAAATTAAAACAGCTAATCCCATATGCAACTTAATTGCCTATACTTTACGTCTATAAAAGTGATCTATTACATTGAAAACGCATGAGATCAAAAGTCCAACATATAAATAAGTCAACCCCAGACTTATTTCTAAGCAAAGAAGACCAGTTTGGTGATGAATCTACATCGGGGGGAAGTTCACCTTCAGGGTACGTATGAGTATACAATAACCTATTACAATTTTTTTTTTAATGAAAGATAACCTATTACATTGGGTATATGTTCTTTTAACTTTTAGGAATACCCTTTTGAGCCCCAAACGATAATAGATGATACATATGCGTAGCACTAAGCATACGTATGCATACGTGCAACGGAACTGGACTCGAGGTTGGAAGGCTACAGCCCACTTTAGGTCAGATGTTCAACAACAGGAAAAGGTCCGCTTAGGGGTTTTCGGTTTAATTATTCACCAAGGAGGGGGTTTAGGTGACAGACCACTTCTGCTTTCGGTCCAACCGGTTTAGGTGGTCCATGAGAAAGGTTTCTTTTAATATCCTTGTCAGGAGTTTTAAGTGACAGACAGACCACTTCTGTTGTTTTGGAACCTGGTTTGGTGGTTTGTAAGGTTTACTAAGAATTGAAGATGAAATAAATGACGAAAGTGGACCCCAAGAGTAATTTTAGTATTCAATTATGCATGGCGGTCTACCTTAACTCAGTTATTTGTCTGAGAGTATCAACCGCAGGACCACCCACTGTCCCGCTCACAGAAAAACCATTCAAATCCCCAACAGAACCATATTGAAGACAATTGTCCGAAAGCAACACCAGGCATGCCCTACATTCTCTCTCCCTCCCTCTCTCTCTTTCTCACAACTCTGAAGTATCTATCTCTAGCAATTCTCACGCTCTGAGTTTTCTTTCTCTCTCTAACACACACAAACACACAACTCTCAGATCCAGATCTTCTACGGCCTAGCTGCCCGAGCGGTCATAACAGCACAGATCATGTGAGGGGTGTATTTACCACCTTACCCCTGCTCGAGTGTCTTATCCGAACAGGGGTAAGACGGTCATTGCACGCCTCATTGTGCCTGCGCTGTTATGGCTGCTCGAGCAGCTACGCCGTAGAGGATCTGTTTCGCAACTCTCAAGTCTCTATCTCTAGCAATTCTCATACTTTTCAGAGTAGGCACACTAACTTGTGGACGAAATTTCGCTGTTACACTTGTAGCAGTAGCAAGAATGTTCCTGCTACACGGCTGGCAGCCAAGGAAATGGGATCTCAAAGGGTATTTTAGAAAATACTAAAACCTATGATGGTATTTATGAATCCAAAGGGGAAGTGAATTATTCCATTTCCTTGGGTGCTAGCCTTGTAACAGGAACATTCCTACTACAGGTATAGCAGCAAAAATTTTTTCCTAACTTGTAGCCGGAGAGACTTTTGATTCTCCTCGAGCAAATTGGTCATGAGATGACTGCATGATGAAGCATCGATCTGGATGGATTTCATGATAATGAGTCTGAAATGAAATCTTTCAGAGCCGACCATGAAAAATTAAGTACTTCAGACGATTCGTCATATGATCAAGATTAATATGCCATACAAGTTTCGACATCCACATACCCACGGATCCAGATCCTCTATGGTGCGCTGTCCGTAGTGACCTGTGCGGCGCAGACTGAGCCGTGCGCACAAAGACCGTCTTACCCCTGCCCAAACGCCTTGCCTGAACGGGGGTAAGGTGGTCATTGCGTGTGTGGCCCAGTCTGCGCCGCACAGGCCTCTACGGGCAGCTGCGCCTTAGACGATCTGAATTGCACACCCCCACACACTTTCTAGAGGGAGAGAGAGAGAGAAAATTAAACTAGAAAACAAGCAGGATTTCTAACAAGTTTGAGAGAATTTTATAACAGCAAACAGTTAGTAAAGAAAATGACAGTGATCAATAAAAAAAAGAGAAAAAAGGGAGAAGGGGAGGAAGAGGAAGAAGCACACATACCTGTTCTCCTGGGCTTACCATCGTCGTCCATATCACAGTTCCCTACTTTGAGTTGATGAGCACCTGATTCTGTATTCATTTTCCTCTTCTTCACTTTCTTTGTGAATATCTTAAAAATAATTTTCTATTTCCTACGCAATGAAGCTGAGACCCAATCAAGAGAGTTGTTTGTGATGATAGAAAAGACTTGAGACAAGAGCTTGAAGCTAAAGAGAGGCAGAGGAGTGAGTGCCTTGGACTTGATAAGTACAGTAGACCAGTTAGTACATTCTTTCCCTCTCTTTTGAATCTCCATAATTTCGCTGCCCTCGATCTCTATTCCTCTATATAAGGAAGGTTTGTTTCTTTTCTTGTAACGCATGCAGGTGGGGCAATTCAGATCCTATATGGCGCACTGTCTGTAGCGGCCTGTGGCCAGACACATCATCGTGTATAATGTCTATCTTACCCCTGCTCAGATAAGGCACTCAGGCAGAGGTAAGGCCAACAATGCGTACGGCAATTGGCATAGGTATCTTAAAAGATGGTTAACTAGAGGTTTTAAAATCCACGACTATGAAAGAATGCACAAGAATATTCATAATATGGTAGACATGCTAGGATTTACATGAAAATTAAATTATTTTTTGAAATTTGACACATGACTAATCCAAATCATATACTATTTATCCAAAAGTCAAAATTCTTGTATCAAAGTTTTCTTTTTCCTCTAGTAAGATTGGCCATTAAGATTCTCCAAATACCGATATCCTAAATTATAACTCATAATCCGTCCCGTAGTCTTGTTTATGCCTTACTTTAATTGTTTGATGCATATCTATCAATAATCACTCAAGAAAAGACTTTACAAACAACCTTAAATATGGAAAAAGTTCCTCCAAACAGGCAACTTAGAAAGTAATTTCAAAGTGGATTCTTCATTTTTACTGTGTGGATGATCGATATAATAATCCTAGCCATTGGATATTAAAAAAGTGATAGCGAAAGATGAAAATCTCACCCACGAGATGCCAACATGCACAAGTGGCCCTTGCGCTCCCCCATAGAAAACGTTCTCCCTTCAATAAAATACCATCTTACGTATTGACATGTATCCCCATATTTTTCCATCCAACTACTATGCACTCTCTCAATCTTACGTATTGACATGTATCCCCATATTTTCAATGTCTCTCGAGTCTCTCGAGTCTGAACTTAATAAATTATCCAAGGAATGCTTCATGCAACTGCAGCGAAGGAAGTCCTTCCTCAAGGCTTTTGGTTTTATGATTACACGTGCCTTTCTTTTTCCACAGATGCCTTTCTAAGCATTCTTAATGGTAGCATAAAAGAACACTCTTGAAAGCAAAACATACGTTTCAGTATCCGACTCCTCTACTTCCGTTTTTGCTACTTCCATCTTACTTCCATTGAGTCCTAAGCACACCACGTGTACTAACAGCCATCCAACGGCTCTTGTTACTAAAATTCAAATTTTTTTAAAAAAACCAATGACACCTCTGTGAACCAACTTAAACCCTCAAACCAAACCCACAAACCGAACCTAACTGAACCACAACCCAACTCAAACAAAACCCCCAACCCCAAACCAATACTCTCATCACCATTTCATTTTGAACGGAGCAGACCCTAAACGGAAACGAAGTTGCAGAGGCTGCCTCCATCGCTCCATCTGCCGGCTACCGAATGCAATCGGGAAATGGCTCCATCCCCATTTCAGGTCGAACGGAGCAGACCCTAAACCAGTGCAGCAGAGCCTCTCTACTCTCTTCTTCTTCTTCACTTCTATTGGCTGCCTCCATCGTGGCCTCAAAGAGAAAGTTGCAGAGTGGTTCATCCCTTCGAAGCAAACATTAAACCAGTGCATTGCCTCTCTACTCTCTTCATCTTCCTCACTCCACTTGCTTTTCTTGTATTACCCTGAGACTAATACAAGCATGTCCATGAATGTTTACAGTGTTCAAAGCCCAACCCCTTTGAGTTGCCAGATTTCTCCTGATGTTTTGTCTTGGCCCTCAACCACTAGTTCTACACATTACTAAAACAAGAGAGAACACAAAAATCCGATCTTTCTTTTGCGTCGAAACCAGATAGCCCGGAGATGGAGGCGGCAATGGTTATGGACATCGTGAGGGCAGCGAATTGGAGGGGTTAGCAATTTGGCGGAGTCTGCCAAGTCCAACCAAATTAGGCGCTTCTCAGGAGGCTTGAGCAAACAGTAGATATCTACGAATAGCAATGACGAGATGAAGAGGAGACGAGAAAAAGAGAAGGCCGAGACTCTCCTGCACTTAATCTTCTGGGGTCCCAATTAATCATTCTGTTTTGCTTCTGAAGTTTGTTCCATGTTTTAGAACTTGAGAATTTCGGTTGAAAAAAAAAAACAATCGAAGTAATGAGTGTCATACAAGAGTTGTGTCTTAATAGATCACATTGAAGGGTTACAGTTTCTGTAAATGAATAGCTTTTGGTTTGCTGAATGCTTTAATGACAACAATTTTTAAGGATGTAGTAGTGATTCATTGGCATGTAATTTTCTGTTTCACTAATGGAGCCCTTTATCTATTGACAGCAATAGAGAAAATTTCTTCCATTTTTGGAGATACGCCCGCTGCCTTTTTCTTTTTTGCTTGGAACAAATGAACTCACTTAAAATTGATTTTACCCTTACAAACATTCATTCCTCTCAAAGGCTCAAACTTTGCAAGAACCGTCGTCAGTTCATTCCTCTTCAATCCTTCAATTTGAAGCTTTGGTGATAGACGATCATAAAAAATGGGATAAAGCATCCTTTTATTGGAAGCTCCAAGAAGTCCTAAGAGACTTGCATCTCTGTAAGGATACAGAACTCAGGCAATTTAGATCCAAAGTCTAATTCAAGTATTGGTAACAGAATTAGTACCCCCAAAAAAATAGTACAGTGATCTAAGTGTAATCCTATCTACAGAATCCTTGATCTTTCTGTGCTTCGAACGCTGGGATGCTCGCTATCACCATTCAACCACTGCACATCGAACGTTTTGGGTTGTGCTGATGTTGCTTAATTCTTCTGATCTGATAGAAAGGAAAATATTTTGGTGGCAAGGAAAGCTGGACTGAAATGTGCAACTGGTGATAAATTATACTATTGGTCTCGTATCTGAAACTAATTGGGAGATTATCATGGATGATGCGAGTATTAGATTTGCAATTAATCAACCAGAAATCGAGCAAATCACAAATGGAATAGAAAGAAAGAAATGATTGAAATTATGTATGATCGTTTTACTTTCTTCTCTAGAATCAACATTCTCAATCAGTATTTACAGAATAAACGAATTAGGAGAAATACAGCTCTGGAGTAGAGATATTTGGAGATCAATTGGGACCCCAACAGCTCAAGTACATAACTTTTCTGAGAGATTCTTCCGATTGCTTCATCTTTTCATCACTCGGAACCACCTTATTACACATCGCCATTGCAGAAGAGGAAGGAGAGGGAAATCTGTTGGCTTGAGATAGAGATCTGCAATTGTTCTTGGCGTGTTGATGGAAAGATCGGAAGGCATAATTCCATCTACAGAACCCTTGATCCTTCAGTGCTTCGACAGCCCCTACGCTTGCAGCCACGATCCAAGCTCTGCTCGTCGAACTGATTTTCAGTACCCAAGGAGAAAGAGAACCAGACAACAAAAAAATAAATAAATAAATCAAAACTTACCCGAGCAAGGGAGGGAGGAACCACTCTGCAACTTTCTCTTTGAGGCCACGATGGAGGCAGCCAATAGAAGTGAAGAAGATGAAGAGAGTAGAGAGGCAATGCACTGGTTTAATGTTTGCTTCGAAGGGATGAACCACTCTGCACCTTTCTCTTTGAGGCCACGAAGGAGGCAGCCAATAGAAGTGAAGAAGTAGAAGAGAGTAGAGAGGCTCTGCTGCACTGGTTTAGGGTCTGCTCCGTTCGAACTAAAATGGGGATGGAGCCATTTCCCGATTGCATTCGGTAGCCGGCAGATGGAGCGATGAAGGCAGCCTCTGCAACTTCGTTTCCGTTTAGGGTCTGCTCCGTTCAAAATGAAATGGTGATGAGTGAGTATTGGTTTGGGGGTTTTGTTTGAGTTGGGTTGTGGTTCAGTTAGGTTGTGGTTTAGTTAGGTTCGGTTTGTGGGTTTGGTTTGAGGGTTTAAGTTGGTTCATAGAGGTGTCATTGGTTTTTTTTTTTAAATTTGAATTTTAGTAACAAGAACCGTTGGATGGCTATTAGTACACGTGGCGTGCTTAGGACTCATGGAAGTAAGATGGAAGTAGCAAAAACGGAAGTAGAGGAGTCGGATCCTACGTTTCATCATAAAAATGTACGTGAAACCTTGACTAGGAACGGCTGGAAACCACTTTAGACAAGTGGACCCCCTTGGCCCATACTCCGATGCATTAATGTGGGGAAAAGATTGCAGCTGTTCGACATGTACTATGGATTGGGGTTTAGTAGTACATGTGTACATGTCTTAGATTCCATATTGATGGTGTTGATTAGTGGGGGATTGTATATGATAAATAGTTATCGTATAGGGAGTTATTTGGAATTTGCTATTTTAATTAGTACTTTATTTAATTAATAAATATGGTGCTAATTGTAATTATCCATTAATAATTAAATAAAATAATTAATTAATACTTTCCCTATTAGATTCTGCTTCTTCACCTATGTAGCACTCTGAGTTTAAACAAAACTGCCAATCTGAGAGAGAGAGAGACAGACAGACTCTCACTGTGATTAAAGTAATCCATCAGGGTTCTAATCAAACCCTTATCTATATAATTCTCACTTCCTATTGTATCAAGAACAGGGTTTCGTGGATCCAGATTTTTACGGTGCAGGTTGTCCATGGAAGAGACTTCTCTATTTCCGTGCGTCCCACATTGCCCCACATACAAGGCATGCGAAAAGTACCGCCTTGCCCCCGCTCGGGCAGGGCGCTCAGGCAGGGGCAAGGAGGTACTTTTCGCCACCTTGTATGTGGGGTGCACGGAAGTACAGCCCGCCTTGTAGACGAGTTGGATCGCCTTGTTGTCCATCTTGCCCTGCTGTGCAGACACAAGCGGCGTGCATTGATGGCCTTATCCCTGTTCAAGCGTCTTGCCCGAGTGGGGGTAAGGCGATCATTGCGCGTGGTCTTGTGTCTGCGCAGGACAGGACAACGCGCCGTAGAAGATCTGTGTTGGGGTTTCGGACTTTCGGGGAAAGCCTTAAGAGAGAAGTGAAGAATCAATGAGACTTGCCTTGTTGCAGAACATTAATGTTTCTTTTTCTCCCCGTTAGAACATGCATGCTAAGTGAGGAAAGGAAGGCGGATGCTACACTCGAAGTGGAGTTAATGAAGTTGTTGTGAAGCGGAGTTAACGAAGTGGTCTTGTAGCCGCCGCTTAGCCGGAATCCGAAGGATCGAGAGGCTATGCATACTTTGTGGCGTCGAGAAGTGCACTTCAGCATTATTTCCCTCGTTTTCACCTTCAACGGACTTCGGTACCCAACAATCTCCCTGGGAATCTCATCAAGTGCTCGCAAAAAAGAAAGATTGAGATTCTTCAAGCTATTATCACTATGGCTCATGTATTCGGCATTGACCTCCCTCTCACTTTCCTCCCCACCGGCAAGTTCATGATGGACATTATTACAAGCAACTCATCAACCATCCAGGCTCAACAAGTTCATCCTCAATCAGGTATCAAAATGTATTCTATTTTTGTGAGGGGATTTCTTGTTCCTATTGCTTCACATGGAGCGCCTCCTATTGCCAGAGAGTTCCAGCAAGTTGAACAAGGGAACTTAGCTTGCATGCCAGTGGTTGCTCTGCAGAACCAGGGTACATTCTGGGTACCCCAATGCCTGAGCTCCCGGCAATCATCTCCAAGAAAAGGAATGCTCCTGATAAGCATGAACTGCTTGCTTTACAGTTTTTTACAGGCAGAGAAGGAGAATGCTCTAACGGAAAGTTTTTTTATAATACAGCTAAACGAATTGGATAAACGGATACGAATATTTTTAATACAGTCGGATTGCTAAACAAATCAGTTAATAATCGGTCGGAAATATGGATTACCATATTCGTATTTGATTAGTTTTCAAACGGATTCAGATAGTTTTCGAATACAGATCCTCGTAAACGGATACGAACATGAATTGAATATAGATTTTTGACTATTCGTTGACATCCTTATTGGTGATTTCAATACCATACTCAAATATGTTCCTTTAATCTGCGGAAAAATAAGGGAAAATGTTGGGCGAGACATGAGAGTTTTTTTTTTTTTTTAATGAGAAAAAAGAAAACTAATATTAAGCTAATAAGAGAGTACAAACTGTTCAACATCCACAGCCATTATGGAATTCCACCTTCTCCTCTTAGCTTCCTTGGGTAAGAACCTAGTTAACATAATCAAGTCATTATTACTAAGAGGAAAGACATGGAAGTTATGCATCAAGGTTGACACCATTAATAGCCGTTAAAGATCTATACATCCATTATTGCAGAGTAACGAGCAAAAGATGCCAGGCTTCAACAAGGAAGAAAAGACCAATAACCAAAAAGAATACCAACAAAGGACCAAAATTGAGTACTATTTACAGGAGTCATGTATTGGTTAGCTTGAAACATGAATGGGCAAGAAGCCCTTGGACCTAACATGGGGCAGTGATTTAGTAAGACTATAGGCAAATGCTAGAAACCATTACATAGGTTGATATTGTTGGACCATGAGTGTTATTTGTGAAGCTTGAATTGATCCGAGTCCAGAAAGTCCAGTGGGGATTTTTGGAGCACCCGAATGGCCTAAAAAGTGCATAAATCACCACCTAAGGTGGTGAGTCCTATACAGCTCGTCGAGACATGTATTTTGACATATGTTCAATTTTGGTCCGACCTTGACCGGGTGGTCTGTTTTGGGTTATTAGGGGCAATTCTATACTTTTCTGGGTTAAAGCTTCTTTATAAAGTCTTCTTATCTCGTTGAGAGGGTAAGGTGAGATTTGAGGGTTTGTAACATTCTTCAGAGAACTAGTGAAACTAAGTTCTATCGCCGGCCGTGGACGTAGCTTACCTTCTTGGGGGTGAACCATGTAAAATCTCTGTGTTGTGTGTTTGTGTATTTGTTGCTTCTCTTCTATTTTTGTTTTCTTCTGCAAATCCCACTTCTGGGCGTTGTTTTTCTAACAATGGGGGCATTTAAATTAAATACATAGATGGAAGGAAATGGAACTGAGTAGAGTCTGAAACTGACAGTTCAAAACTCAATACTACCATGGTCATTGATTGGTATTTCAAATCTTATTTCACAAACAAATACTAAGAGTTAACACAATATGTCTAAATCTTAATGCAAAAGACAATGAATATTTCTTTCACTAATTAAGGAGACTGTAACAGTTAAACTCAAGATCCTACGCCCCCTCCCCTGCTCTGCCCAACCAAAAGATGGATAAGCTAGCTCTTGGTGAAAACAACCCAATCTCTGACATGTCAAATTTCAGCGGAAACAAAATTGGCCACAAGAGAGAGCATACCAATGTACTGGAAAGTATTTGACTGAAGTAGTCTCTAAACTTTGAGATGCAAGTAATCCTTTCATGTGGCACAGTCAAGTAGGCTGTTGAGGTAGGCGTTCGTGCTTGGGCCAAGCAAAATTTACCGGAGACCGAGCAATGTTCGATATTCTTAGCCATGTTACATACAACTAATGCATCATTTTTTGTAGTGGTGGTTGTCATTGTTTGAACTTGAAGATGTTATCTGCACCTAGGGCCCCAATTAAACTTTGGATGGATCCACAGATTGCAGCCAAGGAGACAAGCAAGCAGCCTACATTGATTAGTTGGAGGACCATCCATTGAAATTTAAATCTTCTGATCTTCTTCTGTGAGATGTACATCTCCACGGGGAAATAAATTGTCATCGGCCAGTAGGCAATAGCTCCAAGGAATGCAAGTATGCTATTGAAGAAAGGAATCACCATTGCCATTACAGTAGCGAACACCACAAAAGCAGTCCTGCAGGTCAGTCTGAAGACGTTGAAATTGTAATTGAAGCTGAAACATTTGCTAGTAATGCTTATTGGGAACTCTCTTGTTATGAACTTTGACTTGGGACACCTTTTAGTAATCCATGATTCAAATACAGCATACAGCAGTTGGCTGAACACCTACATGAACCCAGTCAACTCAATATGTCATGTTCATGAACTATTTCATTTCCTTAGGTTTGTCTAAAGACATCATAATAAATAGGCGAATAATTTCTTAATAACTCATGAATTTACTAGGAACACAACTGGGTGAAAGAGAGCACCTGATATGCACCCACAATGTGCAACATAATGCAGAGATTGGCAATGTCAATCAACCAGAAGGGTTCGTAAAACCCAAAGTCAGTAAGCATGTTGCCTGGAGCTTGGTTCCCAAATGCAGCATAGCCAATGCATCCACAAAGCATGTAAAACAGAGTGGTTGTTGACACACCTATACAAGTGGCCTTCTTCATCAATTTGTTTTCCCCTGGAGATTTTATTGTGTCCTGTGAGAAAGAGAAAGAAGTTGAAGACAGACCAGCGATGGATATCGGTCCCTCATTTGATATCAAGAATTTCAGTGGTGACCATTTTTAAGTAGTCACTCACCTGGATTTCAATCAGAATGAAAGAAAATGAGTAAGCAAATGCAATGTCTCCAAGTGCATTGAATACTCTCCACACCTTCTGAGCATCAGACAAATTCATATCATCCACCACTCCCTTCAGAGAGGTCTTCCCTGTTTTTCCTGTTCAAATCCCAAACCATCAATGTCATTCAACTCTTTATGATATCAAGGTCAATACATATAATGAAGTAATAGGATACAAGATTTCTGGGTCCAATCAAAGCCACCCATTGACACCCATGGGTTAAGTTGGGTAATTAGTCATTTTATAGATAGAAATTTTAAACCCCCCCCCCCCCCCACCTCTACCCCCAACAAAAAGAAAAGATGATTTACAGATAGATATGGAGTCGGACTCACCTGAGACAATCTTTGCCAAGCTAAGCACCACTCCTACTAGTGTGTAGATAAAAGGAGTCACTGCTGCAATACTTGAGAGCCATGACAATTTGTGGAAATTCGGAATCTGAGACAAGACGATCTCAATAATCCCAAAACTGATAGCGAAGAAGTTATCAGAGATCTCACATGGGGCTTCATGACCTCTTTTGTGATAGCAATTCGTCCTGTATATGGCCCTAATCAATAAAATCAATACCATCTCATTATCTCAGACCATGCATCAACCAAACATGTAGTAATTGCTTAAAATATACTATTCTCCCTATGAGATTGAATTGGAGTTAAAGGGGTAGATCAAGTAGGCTTCTCATGTTGGAATTGGGTATATTAATTAGAGCTTACCCCATGCTTTTTGATGCTGTAATTGTAAAGCCAACTGCAAGCCCAACAAAGGTGATATATTGAACGATTCCACAAACCAAGAACATCGTTCTGCCTAACCATGGAAGGACATCATAAGCATTGCAAAATTCATTTTGATACAAAATAGAGAATCGGCTACAGATTTATATGTTTATACAGATACATATAAACAAGATAGAAGAAGAGATAGTGCTGACCAAGGCAAGTAGATAAACAAGGAGAAACAACAGAAAAGCAGAGACTCAGAGAGAGAGAGAAGCTTAACAAGTCAATTAATAATGATGGGGATGGGTTCTTCAAACCCAAATACCTAAGTTGGCTCGGACGGCCTCTCTGTAGGTGTAGTTTCTTTTCCCATAAACAGGATCAGGGAATCTGTAGCAATCTGTTAAGAGAATGGAGGTGTACAAGGTTATGAAGGAGAAGATCATCAGAGCCGCTGGTCCAGCTATCCATCCGAGCTGCCTTACAGTCCAGGGTATAGCTAGAACACCCGAACCTATAACCGATGTTAGTATATGTGCACTGGCCGTCCATAAGGTACCTGTATAGATTAAAAATCCATTCATTTCTAATTTATCATAAAAACAAAGGAAAGGGGAAGAGGGAAGGAGAGAGGGAGAAAGGGAGAGAGCAGAGATACCATTTCTTCTGGGCCTCCCATCATCGTCCAGGTCTTCGACCCCATTTGATGCTTTCTGAGAATCCAATCCCGACTCGCTAACAACCTCATTATGAAAATCCTCAGTTATCATGGAAGCCCAAATGTAGGAATTGCTTTTCCTCTTAAATTAGTCTCTCTTCGCTAGTGATTCCAGCAAATACACATTCAGCTACAGATAGAAGCTAGTGGACGATGGAAATACACATTAGCAGTCGCATAAGGACATTGTTAAGTCTTCTTGATCAGACTCGCTTGGAGAGGGAAAGGGGAGAGGATGAGGGTATAGTGCTGTGATGTGAACTTTCAGAGAGAATGCCTAATTGTAAGGCTTATAGTACGCTCTGACTCCTACTCTTGCAGTTATTAAGCTTCTTAGTTAAGCATACGAGAGAGAGAGAGAGTGTGTGTGTGTGTGTGTGTGTGCTCTGACTCTGATAGAAGAGGGTGCTCTGCGCTACTGTTGCGCATACCCGGAAGTGTAGGAGTAGAAGTTTCCGTTGTTGAACTTGTCAGCCCAAATCCTGCATCTTCTCCTGTGTTTTCTCCAAGATTTCTTTTTTTTTTTTTTTTTGGTAGAAATGCAGTCTATTGGTGTTATCGTCGGTTTAACCATAATCTCATCTTACTGTACTAAGTATTCACCCCTTAAAAAAAATTTCCCGAGGTTGGGAATTGCTGCAACTTGGTTCGTTTTTCACATAAACTAGCTGCCAATCTGCATGCGGTTGTTTTTTCTGTTAGGCTTTGGCTACCCATGTTAGTCGGATTTGGATCATCTCCAGCGTGGGGGTGCTGGGGATCGCCCGTGAAGTTTCGTAGACTGTCAAGGTTCGTAATCCAGGTTATCGGACTTGGGATCGGTCAAGGCCAATACCGATCCGGATCAGTTAAAATCATCCTAAATCGGTCAAATCCGTCTAACATAGGTAGCCAAAGCCATTCTAAAAAAATGATAATCACTGTTTTTACGGCTTCTTTAATTCCTAATTTTATGTTGAGCTTATCTAATCCCTATTTTTGTCCTTACGTCCTCACCTACTGCCGCCATTATCTAAAAGAAATCCAGTTTTAATTTCTAATAAAAAATGATAAGATTTCTCCACGGTAAGATCTCTCCCTTTTATCTCGCGCATTTGAAACTCCCAAATCTCTAAATCAGGGCGTGAAAGGTTTCGATGAAGAAGAATTGGAAATTTTGGGTTTTAAAACCCTAACTATCTTAAGCAGATCAATGTTTACATTGAATGAAACCTTCCCTTACGTGATTCCCCATTCAAAAAGGGTAAGATCACCCCACCCCTTTTTTTTCCCGTAGATTTGAGTCTACCAAATTTGTGAATCGCAATTTGAAAGACTCAGGACAAAGAACGAAAGTAAAAATATGAGTTTTAAAACCCTTCTTTGCAAGTCATGTGTATCGGATTGGATCGCCCGATTCGAACAGGTTATCCGATTCACAAAACCTGATCAGGATCGCTCTAATATTGAGATCGACTATGATCGATACCGCTCCGATCCGAGATTATGAACCATGCTGTCAAGTACTCAAGTCAAGCCTTTGATATAAGCCTTGTAACACTCCACTAATCTAGGATCGTAGCTTAGGGAAAAAAATTTGTTGCTACCTAGGTTACAGGAATGTTCTTATTACCCAGGCTTGCGGTCAAAGAAATGGAATAATTCACTTCCCTTTGGATTCATAAATACCCTCTAGGTTTTAGTATTTTCTAAAATATCCTTTGGATAATTTACACATATCACCCTTGAGATTTGACGAAAATATAATTTTACCCCCCAATTTTGAATAATTCTGCATTCTCCCTTGAGGTTTACAAACATTTACACTTACACCCATTTTGTCAGATTATCACTAACCACGTTAAAAATACAATGTGAACTGATAAAATTACTTTTGGCAAAAAACAAAAACCTTCAACTCGTCTTCCCCAAACCTCCACCTCTCAAACTCGTCAGAACTTTCAACGGGCATCGTCAAATGCTTCTTCTTCCCAATATGATCACTTTCCCTATGATAATTCCTCAAAGAAATCCCTGATCTCCTAATCTCTTCAAAGATGTCCCTCATCTCTCCATTCTCCTGCAAAACCTCAACTTCTCTACCCATCCAGAAACACATACCCTTCAACATCTCCAATTCACCCTAATCACTACTAAAACTGCTCTTGGACTTTACTTCCTGCTCCTGCTCAACCCTCTCAATCCCAACCTTATCAAAGGTCAAAAAGGGCCACTTCTTCCCACCAAAATCAGAGGGAAAATTCACACCCCACCGGAATCTAACTACAGCCCGTTTGGTCACCGGAAAAACCGTCTTCGCCATTACTGCAACCCCAAACAAAAACCCATCTGGGAGGCCATGAAATTCACTCAAGTGTCTCCAAGCCAATCCATTGATATGAGTTCCACCATTCTCCTTAGAATTATCGTTGCGTTGATAGATGTAGAACTAGAAGCAAAGAGGGTTGTTTTCTTGAGAGAAAAATCACCGAATTGAGGCTTGATTTGGAGGGGAAAAGTAGGGTTAAGGTTTCCGAGGAGAGTGACATGGGCGGACATGATGAGAGGGGAGTTATTGGGAAAACCGAAAAGGCTGACGCCAGACTTGAGGGTGAGGGAGAAAGGATTAGTGGTGGTGATGTTGGGGTTGTAGAAGAGCCTGAGAGAAGGACCAGAAGAGGCGCTGGTGCGAAGGCTGAAGCTAAGGTGTGACGGGTCTACAGCAGTGACGGCGGAGGTGAAGGGTAGACCGAAGATGCTTGTTGGGATCTTTGCTCCAAAAATATTTTTCTTCTACTAATTTTTTGTTTAGGTCAAGCCCTCTTGGGCTATTAACTTTCCAAGTTTCTTTCATGGATTAAATAGCCTCTTTCAATTGAGTACCGACGGAGATTGTGCTTCTAAGTCTGATTACCGCTGGAGAATGTTTAAGCAATCATTTTTTTCATTTGTTTGATATCATTTTTCAAAATTTTTTTTATTTAAATAAATAAAAACACCCCCAAAATCATAATAGACTCAAGAGTCTATTATGGATTATGACAAAAAAACATTTTTTCTTTATTTTTTTTGATAGTTTAATGAGCTTGTGCTCATACGACACAAAAATTGAGTGTAAAATAGACACTTAATTTTCATTTTAGAAAAGCACATTTATTCTTCATCTTCTTCTTCTTCCAGCAACCTACCTCACACCACTCCCTCACCTTACCCCATTCCGTCCACCCCATATCAGCAGCGTTGCATCACCACCATCATCAACAATCAGATCCATACCACCACCACGACCCGAATCAAGAGCCCTCTCAATGCAACACCAATACTCCTCAAGGGTCTCACCCTTCCAAGCAAAGATGGCAGTACAGTCACAAGCGATGGTAGCAACAACATGGTCTTGGGTGGAGAAGACCAAAGCAATTAGGGTTTCAATGAGAACGGCGGTTTGAATGGTTAATTATGTGAAGGGAGCCAGTAATTCGAGCTCTTTTAAAGGATTGTGAAGGGCCGAACTTAGATCTGCAAAACATCAAACCAGGCATCTCAACCTCGGCAAGTCCAAACTCCAAAGTCTGAGGTTTCAAACTCCTAAACTCCACGCGCCCATCAATAACAAGTATTCACTCTCCCACGTCCAAACCCAACCACGATAGTTATAAGAGCCGTTGCAATTGATGAATGAGTGACTCGGGAGGGAGAAGCTGAGGCAGAGTTACACAGCTTTGCGTTCCATTGTTAATAACTTTTAATTAAGGAAAAATTACATTACGACCCCCTGAAGTTTGCTCTAAATATGGTACGATCCCTTGTGTTTTCAAATTATACATCCAATACTTTTAAGTGGGCAGTGTTAAGTATAAAATTTAAATGATAATTTTACCCTTCAATTAAAATAATCTTATTCTATATTTTTTATTTTTCTAACATAAAAAAGTGGAACCCACCACTATTTCTTCCTCTTCTTTTTTCTTCATCTTCTTCGACCACCGCCCCACCACCGTTGCAACCTTCTTATTTGTAATGCATTTTACGTTTGCTGAATTACACGAAATTGAATTTCAATTTAAAAAATATACATGTATAAAAATAAAAATAAAGCATTTAGCAAAGGAAGCTACCATGGCCGAAGCTCTCTCGAACTCTGCAAATTTGAAAAGCTTAAACACACACAGAGAGAGAGAGAGAGAGAGAGAGAGAGAGTCCACCATGATTTTAGCCACAGCAAGAACCTCAGGCAGGTCGGTGATGGACTTGAAGATGGCCTGAGGGAGATCGCCAGAACCCTAAACCTGTCAACTGATTCGAGTAGCAGGGGAAGGGGGTGTGAAGTTTGGGCTGCCCTATGGGCAAAATGGTAAGCTCACACCCCATTAAGGGTATATTTGTTATTTTAAAATATCAATGGCCAACACATCAGTAACTAACGGGAATACTCTAACGGAATGGGGCTGAGTGTAATAAGTACCCTAAACTCAGGGGGTTAAAATATATTTTGAAAATATAGGGGGTCACACTGTATTTAGGGCAAATCTCAGGGGGTCATAGTGTAATTTTCTCTTTAATTAACAGTTAATTTGGGTTAAATGGGTGTGATGGAAAAATTTTCCATGATTTTGTCTCTTTCGGTCAATTTGAGCCCAATGAGTATAAAGAAGGAGAGAGAAAACGAGGAATTTTCCATGTTTTTGTCTCTTGCAATCGGTGTTTGTAGTTGATGGGTTATCCCATCGGCCCATCCCCTTACGCTTTGTGTTGATTTGGGAAAAAAGAGGGGTGATGGGGGAATTTCTTCGCTACCATTAAAAATTGTTTATACATAATTACTTTCCAAACAATTTCTCATTCTATACTCTATTATATCTAATAGTTGTCAAACATTTTTCAAATTTTTTTATAAAATCATTTTTTATTAATAATTTTTTTTAAATAGACCATAAACTAGAATGAAAAATGAGACCAAAAAGACCCTTATTTCTCTTATTATTAAGGAGGTTAATCTTGGAATATCACACTATATAAGGATATTGTTTTTGGTATAAATGAATATATTAAGATTGATGTCATCACTTAACATTAGGGGTGTCAAATGGTCGGTACGACCCGGTTTTGGTCTTGGAATTAGTGAGATCAAAACCAAACGATTAAAAAACTTCGGTTTTCAATCGGTTTTGGCTTTGGTCAGGTATATTTCGGTTTATTTAGGTTTTTCAATATCTAGTTAATATTGGTTTAGATTGGTTTGTTTTCAGGTTTGGACCACAATGAAATCTTACATTCATAACTTGTAACGAAGAAAGATTCGATAAAAAACACTTTAATTCACCTTCCCTAAGTCAAAATAAGTAAACAACCATCAATAGGAAAATTTATTTGATGTGTTCATGATGTAATCCGAACAAAGAAGAATAAATTGTAAGGGGAATAATGTATATAATAAATTGAAATCAATGGATAAATAGAGTTTATTGTGAAATCATTGTTACAAATCATATAATTATTTATCATTGATTGTAAGAATAAGATAATTAATATTAAAATCAATAAATAACTAGTCATTGAGAAGATAACTAATATTTAAATCTCAAAATGAACCCTACTATTTGACATTCCAACTAATTTTGTATAGTGAACAAAGAGATTAATGGAATCATTGTTACAAATCAATTCCCCAATTTATAATCTCATACTTTATTTGTAATAATTCCTCTTACAACTAGAAATTTTCTCACTAAAATTGAAATCAAATGTAGATGGTACAAATGTATTGTACCATTCTTGAAGACCAGAGTTCAAGTATTGGTAGGCTCAGTGAAATCAATGGATAATCAATTCACCTATTTATAACCTATTACTCAATTATTTTTTTATCAATTTTATTCGGTTGGGTTTTCAGTTTAGATATCGATCGGTTTGGTGCGATCCGATTTTCATTCGGTCTTGTGACGAGACTCCCAACATACTCCAATCCAAAAATAATCCAATAAGGATTAGTTCGATTTGATCCGAATTTTTTCCAATCAGTTTCGATTGGAAAGGGCAAAATTTTGACACCCTTACATAAAATTGTTTCTTCTGATCAAACTTTCGTCGCTGCATAATTTCTTGGGGCCACCCGCCTGAGGCTCACTAGAGCCCAGAAGCTCCCGATTCGTGTGTGGTGCGAGAGTCATGTACGAACCCAGGGGGGATTTAATCGACCTAAAATCGGATACACCTCCTGTCTCAAAAAAAAAAAAAAAAAAATTTGTTTCTTCACGGACTGGTACGGTTATAGAATCTTTAAATCTTAAGGGGTGTCATAAAAGTAAGGTTTCTTAACCGATGGCTCCATTGCAAGACGAGCCAACAAGTGGCTGAAGAAAACAATGAATAGTAGTAAACTCTCGTTTCTTCCTTTGAAACTGATTTTACTTTTTTAAACGGAGGTTACAAAGATAAATTTACACTTGTCCATTTTTCCTTGTTAACTCCTCCACTTCCATTCTATATATATACGAGTATATGACTATGATCATTGGGTTTCAAGCATTCTTGGCAAATTTTTCATGTCTTCATCATCTACCTAGGTTCTTTCTTTGCATTCTCTTCTTTTATTTGTCAAATTTTCATGTCTTCACCATTATCTTTTTTAATTATGTGTGTCTAACGAGCTTCGCCTTCTTTTCATGGTGCTGCAGTATATCAGAGTAAATCTCTTGTTTAAGATTTCACCCAAAAAAGAAAAAAAAACATCAAGTTTGAGGATTGCTTGATAGATGGAACAACAAGGTGGTGCAAGAGGAAGAGGAAAAAGCCCTTATGGATGTTAGTTCCTTCTCTTGGTTTTGATTATCTTCCATTTATTTTTGTTTAATTTATTTTAATATTTCAAAAATATCTAATGAACAATCCCCCACAAAAATGCTACCAGGGTGGGTGTACGTGGTGTGTTGCCCTTACGCCAGACATAGGAGCACACAAAGACCATCGCACTGCCATGGAAAAGCAGAAATTTCTGGGCGCACGACGGTCATTTCAGGTGGCCCTGTGTCTGGGCGCAAGGTCCGCGCATTGCATGCGCCCAGTTCCATTTAATGGAGAGAGAAATACAAGCGTTTGGAAACCTCACCAGGGAACTTCTGGCAGACTATTTAAAAAATAAAGAAAAAAGTCCTCTGTGGGGGAGTGTGTTGTCCATGCCCAGATCAAGTAGGGGTGAAATGATTGTCCCGCTCCCTACGAGAGGCGAAAATCCCATGCTTCCACTCACACTTTCATTGGCCCCCATGGGCACGCAGGGGCCACACTCCCCCATAAAACATAAACATCGGAGCTGGATGTCCTCGAGGGTCATGCCTGCATCGACCCCACCGACCCCACACATTTGTTTTTATGGACCTGAAATAATTAAAATATAATAAAAAAAAATACTGTCAGGTTGGGTAGTGTACGGTAGTGTCTCCATGTGTCTATCACTCTCCTCCCTTATATAAAAGGGACAATTTTCTGGATCTACTAAATAAGAAAAAATATTTCAAAACAAAACAAGTAAGTTTAAAAGAAGAATTAGTGTAAAACAAAGTCTAACCTACTTGTTTGTAATACTTTTTCTTATCTAGTGGATCTAGGTAATTTTCCCTATATAAAATGACATATCTACCTGTTTCGACTGAGTAAAGAGAGAGTTAAATAAGGAGGCACTAGCATACGTTATGCAGCCAGACATGAAACTCAATTCATATATTTGATTGTTGATTTCTTTTATTTATTTATTTATTTTGTGATAAAATAATAAACTTCTATTAGGTCAATTATGTAAACTTTCAATAAAACAATCTTTAAAATAAAAAGTTGGTTAAATTACACTTAGGATATCTAAGGAATAAGAAAATTACACTTGAGATTCCTCATATTTTTTTAAATAAAGAAAAAGAAGAAAAGATAAACATTAAACTTAGGATAAGATATTGTTTACAGAACCACTGTCCGAGATGCCCTTATCAAGCTTGCTAAGCTTGCTTGCTTGCTTTGATGGCAGGCTTGTTAAACAAAGCGATAACCCAAGAATCCCCCTCGTTACAAAAATTAATTGTTTGAGAATATGAGTGTAGAAACTTAAAGATATAAAAAGAGTTCCACATGTCGTGGGTAGTGAAGGCTCCTTTATCAAGTCCTGCAGTTCTGAGTTGCATTCCAAACCTGTATATTAGACCATCCACAGGTATTTACAAATTGTAGTCCTTTTAGAAGTCCCCTAGCTGCTGCCTCTATACAATTACTTGAAAAAATAGAGTTAAGTTCAACCAAAACAAAGAACCAATTATAGAAAACACCAAAAAACCATCCAAATTTGTTTACACATCTGTTAAAGTAACCTACACAAATCAAAATAGGGTTAGTTAAATTTGTGATGGTTGAAATAGAGCAAGGAGTGCATACAGTACCATTCTCCTCTTCACATTGAATCAAACCCTGGGGAGTGGGATTGTGGATAGTTGTAGATCAACAATCCAACAATTAATGTTGTCAAGGATTAGCTTTGGATTAGGATTTGCCCATCTTTTCAACTTGGTTCCTATGATGCCAAATGAAGTAAGTGGATACGGAAATAACACTGAAGGCCCATTTGCAGTTTTTTTTTGTTGAGGGATAAAGATTGGAACATGTGTAGGAGAAAAGTTTTGGGATTGTTATGATAGAAATGGTTAATCCTGAGCCCAAAGGGTCCCACTGCCCAGATTCAGTTGGTATGTGACAGGAGAAGAGAGCATGCCGTAAAGATTCTTGAGATATATTGCATATAGGGCAGAGGGGATCAGTTATACCCCATTTTGAAAGATATTCTTTAACTGAGATTCCATTATGGAAAGTTCTTCATAGATGGAATTTGAATTTAGGACGTATCTGAAGTTTGCATTAGGGGCCATGTCCACTTATGGGTTGAGCTCTTTTTAGGAGAAATTTGGATGCCAGTTTGGTGGAAAAGCTTCCTGATGATGATAGTTTACACCACCAAAAATTTGGTCCTTGGGTGATAGGGATTCTATTGATGTTATGAATGACTTGGGGGATAGGAAGCTTGATAGAAGGTCAATGTTCCAATGTGGAGATTCAATGAATGATGCCTCACATTTGATACGATATATTTGAAAGTAGCTTTTTTCAATAAGGGGATGAAAGTATGAATTTACAATCTAAGAAATTGCTTCCTATTGGCATCGTCCTATATAAGAGCGGAAAGTGCCTGTGGGAAAATATCAATACATACATGGATCTCCTCGTAGGATTAAAGAAAACCAGCCAGGAAGTCTGCACAGTTGTTGATCTCTCTAGCGTGACATATGAAGACTCAACTCCGAAAACAATCCCTCAAATCATGAATATCATCCATCAATTCGATAGTATGCCAAGGAATCTGAAAACGCCCAAGTAGCATTTGAATCGCCACCAAAGAAGTTGGATGTGTTGTGGGAATTAACTGGAGCTATGCATTTGAGAAGTGGTGACATGCATGGACATGGTGGGGTTAAGGACTTTAGTTGGCACGGTTATGTTGGAAATGGAAGCCCCATCTTGAGTGCAAACTGTATGAGAGGTCCCAACCGTTGTCTTGCCACGTCTTTTACCATGATTAATGTTCATTGCTATTTGATGTGACCCTTCAGAGAGTGTACTAACCACATCAGCAACTACCTTAGACGTGGATTGTACACCCTCTTTGGCAGGTAAAATTATCTCCTCCAGTTCCCCAATGCCACTAATAAGCGGGGGTGAACCCCATTCAGGCAGGGGTAGGGTGGTCATTGTGCCCTCCTTGTGAGGCATTGGGGAACTGGGCCGGGCAAAGAACTAGAGGGGATAAAGATCCCTTTGGCAGTTATGGCCTGGTAGGAGTTTGAGGGGCAATGATCATCGGATTGGGCAGCTGCTCCACAAAGAGATCCAGCGTCAAAATCAACTTATAGGGATCGCTTGCCTCTAGCACGCCGCCTAGTGGGAGCTTGCCATTGACCTTCTTTCATTACAGCGTTTTGGTCTCGAGTAGCATCTTTGTTAGTTGGTTCTACAGTAGCCATTAGATATGAACGCTCACTGTGACCAAAGACTTTGCATGTGTTGCATATGGGCGGAGCCTAATCATATTCTACCTATTTCTCAATGGTAGAAACATTGTCCAGGACATTGGGAATGGAAGAAGGCTGACCGTCCTTTGCCTTGATTAGCATACAGAACCGTGCAAATGATAATCGTTCCTTTTGAGAAGTTCTCCTGCCGGCACATATTGGCTGGCATGGCGATCTTGCCTAAAGTTCGACTTCCCCAGAAATGGAGGTTCAGGCCATAAAGCATAACCCAAAGAGGAAGTTTTGTCTCCTCTTTCTTACTTAATGAAATATCAGGAGACCACGGACATTAGATCAGCATTCGAGCACCCAACGTCCATTACCCCTCATCAAGAATTTGGTAGCTCAATTCCAATGCTTGGAAGTCAAAAATGAAAATGCCACTTTCCAGGGCAAAAACCTCAACTTTGCCGATATGTGACCATTTCTCCTAGACAAATCTTTTAATGGTAGCAAAAGATGGTTTGGGTCTGAACACATATCCCACGAGTGCTGATTCTCATCTATCCTTTTCTTCATAAGGATCCTCCATGTTGCATCGAGCCACCTTCTCATTTATCACCATTGGTTCAATGTAGGGAATTGCATCTGTGTCGTCATGTACCTGGCCTCCTGAGAAGAAGCTAACCCATGTGCGTGTTGAGTCTCTCCGCTTGTCATTCCCACCACCGACAGGGGTAGTGGATAATGCATCGTGGGCCACCTGGACTGGGTCGCCGGTGACCATGTGTTAGTAGAAAACAGTCGAGAGAAGAAAGAGGAAAAATCACCACAACAGACCCACAATTCAAGATATTTTTTGCTGTGCTAGTTTTTCAAACCCCTTTGATAAGACTACTCCAAGACTTTAGCGGAAATTGAAAAGAAAACCACATGCCTTCATCCTCTCATCATTTCGTAAGACAAAAAAAAATAGATTAACTAGAATTAGAAACTTCAGTATCTGCCGAAGAGTTTAAAATTCAGAAAAAACGACGCGTAAACCTTTGAAAAACCAAATTGATTAAAAAAACAATCCACAATAATTCCATAATTTTGAACCTAATACAAAATCTATTATATAAAAGAAAAGAATAAATTAAAAAAAAAAGGTAAAAAGAAATCTGTCCTAGAGTGTGCATGCAGCGCCCAGATAGAGAGGGGATGAAATGAACGCCTTGCACCCATGAAAGGTGGAATGCAACCCCTGTTGACACTTCCAATGACACTCCCATTGGGCCTGTGTTGGCGCAGGGGCCACGCTCTGGGACAGAGAAAGCATTCCCATAAAAAAAATAAAAGGAGATGGGGTGGCCCCCACTTTTTTTTTTTCTCTTGTATAAGTTTAGTCCTTAGTGCTGCCTTATTGACAATTTGCTTCTTTGTTTCCATTTGGGTTGAAGGTCTCATTTCTAGATTCTTTGCTCATTTTATATTCTTCCCACTATCTTTCTTTCCTTTTTCCATTAAAAGTGTTAATTACCTATAAAAAAATGGATGCAATCTGTGTTTTTCGTAGACACAATATTTTCATATAAAACCCTCCAATGAAGTGGGAAAAAGCATGAGGCAAAATCAAACTAACTACCACTAGCTCTCTCAAACTTTTTGCCCAAAGCTTGAGAAATACAATTGTTGCTACAGAAAACTGTCTTTCCCACTGGTACGAGCTGCGCTGATCGATGAACCTGTGGAATGCACAGAACAGACCACCGTGAGAGGGCTGGAGCGGATTCCGATGGGGATTCTCCGATGCCTAAGTGAGCTTTCTAGAAACTATAGAGAATAGCATAGCAAAATCACAAGTGTCTAGAGTAATTGAGATTGTTCATCATACCTTTCTCCTGAACGCTGCTTTACAGCCATAAGTGTGGTGGGGAGTTCTTTTTGCTTTGGTGACTGGTCTTGAAGTTGACCATGAACTTATTACTGAGCTCTTTTAATTGTTTTCAGCAGAATTTTGAGAACCACTTCCTCGCTGGTCCATTAAGAGTGGCTAAGAAGGCTCTGGAGACAATAGGATCCGAAGCTCCCGTCAATATCATAGTTGAATTGAAGTAGTTAAAGTGATCAATTGGATCAGTCTTCCCATCATAGAGCTCGAAGGTAGGAGGCTTGAATCAAGCAAGAATTGGGGCCTTCATAATTTCATTAGACAAGGCATTGTCGTTGGAAAATTTCAGGTCATAGATACTCGTCTATCTTTTGAGGAATTTCTGCATGTTCTCAATGAGCTCCTTAAGCTTCTTACTCAGGCCTTCTTCCGCTAATGGAGGTTGTACCTCTTTGATTTTCTGTGTGCATCAGTCCTTTGTGGGCTACGACCATGACATGTATGGTCTTGATTAGGTTGCTCGATTCGAATTGGGGACTTGTTGGGATGTCTTCTACCTGTGGGGAGATCGATTAATCAGATATTCCCGATGGGTTCGCCACTGCTACTTAAAGAGATCCTCGTTAAGCTCGTCCTACTGTACTCTTCTCCACCTTCTTGACAGTTACATCTCGAATTGATGGTAGGCTCTAGAATTTGTTGAGGTATTTGGATATGAATGATTCGCTTAAAAGCGTAATACAAAAACTTTTATAGATTGAGGATTTGCATTTGCGTTACGTCCATTTGGTCATTCATTTATTGTCATTGGCATCATGAGGATACCAGACCGGCGGATCATATACTCTAAGATGAACGGACCCTCTTGGTCCCTGAGTTTGTTCACCGTTGTCGCCAAGAATTTTAGGCTGCATCATTGGGTGAAGTGGTACATGAATGGGTTCTCCATTCCATAGGTTCATCGATTAGTGTAGCTTATACCAGCGGGAAGACAGTTCTCTGCTTTAATAGTTGGTGTTGTCTATGGAAACGATTGTATAGCAATGTCATAATCAACGATGGTGAATACTTGATCCACCGCTATAACATCCCCTGAGGAAGAACTATCTATCTCGGGGGCGCCACCGCCAACAAAGGCCAAGGTTCCCGAGTCCGCTTCCCCCTACTCAAGGAACGTACACAGCTGACCTATCATGGGGGGAAGGGACTCTCATCACCACCTCATGGCCACCAGACACCCCACTATAAATAAAGCCTCATCCATGGAGCAAGGTATGATGAACAATCTCAATTACTCTAGACTCTTACGATTTTGCTGTGCAATTCTCTATAGTTACCAGGGATGAGGCTTTATTTATAGTGGGGTGTCTGGTGGCCATGAGGTGGTGATGAGAGTCCCTCTTTGGTACATCCTCTTCCCAAGATAGCAGTTTCCCTTTTGGAGATGGAATTAGTATGGAGAGTTCTGCTTATGGAAGGCTTCTGTTCCTATGCTTGTGTGGTGATTCCATCCCTTATTAGGGAGCTGAGTTCTTGACATGCTAGATTTTCTTCACCATTATGGTGCAGAGGCTCCAGTTTCCTCCTATTTGGAGTATGATTCCCTTATTAAGTGCTTGGTTTGTAGATGGTTTCTATATCGGGTTGGATGGCCTGACAATATATTGTAATCTTCCTCTGATTCCTTGTTCTCTACGTGTGCATGTTTCTTGTTGTGAATGGTGGATATATTTTACTCGTATCAACAATCAATGGAGAAAATCTAAGTTACCTCTCGCAAAACCTCAAATAAAAAAAAATTCCACATCACCACCAGAACCCATTTGTAAAGACTATGGAGAATCCCAACCTTGTAGAGACAACCATCTTTTACATTGATTGATGATGTATCAGAGATTGAAGCAAACCTTCAAGAAACCCATGTTCTTGAACAATGTGTTGAGATTAAAGGGACCTTAGCCTTTCTTCTCCTTCTTCCTTGAGTTCTTGTTCTCCCCTAAGAAAAACCCAAAAAAATAACTCACAAAGGGAAAACCTTCTCTGTATTTCTTATTCTCCTAAATCTATTCTTTTTCGTATTCCTCCAAAACCTAGACATCCTTTTTTGTCTTCACTTTCTTTTACAGGAGAGGATTGTGCATGTTGCTGGCTTTCTTGGATCTAGCAGTTGTGCCCAATGGAGAGGGTGGGATGGGGAAGGCATAGGGTTAATTTTCATAGGGGGTGGGAGAGAGACATATATACTCAAGCTGGGCATAGCATTGGTGTACCCAGCCTTTACCCTTCTTTTATATATAAAGACCAGTGGACACACAACTACTAAACACCTATAAACTACATGGTCCTAGTGAAATGGGTCTGGACCGATGTGAGCCCACAAACAAAAATCTTCCCCTCCAAACCCATGAGGAGGGGAAGTACCAACCTTGGTTCCTCATATGGAATCTACAACGGCCAACACTCTACACAGTAATTGTTTCACTGTAGAGACAATTTTCATCACCATGTCAGATGGATTCTTATCTATGTAAATCTCCTCAAGCTGCATCAAAATTTTCTCTAACACATCATGCATCCAGTGATCTGACATCAATGTGCTTGTTGTAGGAATGATAAGTTGCATTCTTGCTCAACTCTAAAGCACTCTTACTATCACAATAAATTACATACCTCTATTATTTCAGTCCTATAAAGAAATATTTGCATCCGCAACATTCTTTTCCAGCCTCCATAGCGGCAATATACTCTGCCTCGGTAGTAGAAAGTTACTCACAACACCATTTGTATGAGCTATATCTTGTATTCCAACTATAGACCAACACATACATTAGACTTCCCACAACTGATGAGTAAGGAATGATTGCCATATATTTCTTTTCTTCTTAAGCAATTGGACACTGCTTTTTGCTCAACTTGAAGTGACTTGTAAGTGGTACGCTAACTGACTTGGCATCTTTCATGTTAGACGATATTGAGTTTAACTAATAATAGGAAACTCAATATTAGATCCCCACTATATTTAGAATTTCATATTGCATGCAATCTTGTAATCACATGTATCATATCTTTCCTATTGTATATCTGATTTAGGATTTTCCCTCTCTATGTTATATAAATTTCCCTATTGGGGGGTCCTATCCAATATAACAAAAATACTAGAATTGAAATGGAATCAGAGCACTTTGGCTCACTCCCATCCTAAAACCTAATCGTCCTATCTTTCTCTAACTCTCTCTCTCCCTATGGGCCTATGGTGACCAGCTCCCCCCCCCCTTTTCTACTTCCCTTCTTGTTTCACTCCCCTCTACCATGCCTACTACCTCTCTCCTCGTCACTTTTTATCACCCATTAACGTGGACACTGGCTTCTCCATTTTGTTGATGGCTCCCACCCATGTCCCACCGATCCAGTTGCAACCTCCTTATGTCCTCTTTTTCTAAGGAAGTGTTGCCTCTCATCCTTGACAGCACAACCAGTCAATCTCTCTGGGAACTCGCCGCTGATGGGGGACCCATCTCCATCAAAGATTTCATCCTCCATGTCTTCAGAGCTCTTTGATCTGAGTTGCAAGATATTGTACCTACATTACTTAGTCGTGAGAAACCCATCTCTTACACAGATCTTCAAGCCTTACTAGTGAGTCATAAAATTTTTACGTTCCAAACCTATCACCAAGCTGAGCATTACAAACAACCCACCTTCTCCTATGGCAAACACCGTTCAAAAGGATTCCTCTATCTCCTCTTCACAAGTTTTTGGTTCCTCCTCAGCTGGTCGCGGCATGGGAAGAGGTCGTGGAGGTCGTGGTCGTGGCAGTTGATTTCCTCTTTCTGGCGGTTGTGGTGGCGTATGGTGCAGCATATGTAACAAGAATAATCACTTCACTAATTACTACTATTATCGCCAGCCTTTCCCCTCTTCTTATGGCTATAACCCTCCCCCTACTATGCATCCATCTTATCATGCATACTCCCATGCTGCCACTACCTATCCATCTCATAACTGACCTCTTCTCCCCACCCCTCCACCCTCCACTGCCCTAACATGGTACCTTGGCACGGGGCCTCCCATCACGTTACTCCTGATATACACTCCTTGTCCTCCCATGAAGAGTATACCAGTCCAGATCAGGTTTAAGTTTGAGATGGTAAGGGGCTGCCCATCACACATATTGGTGATTCTTTTATTTCCTCTCCTTGTTATAATCGTTTGCGCTAGGGGCAGACCTAAAATGACCATAGGAGAAGTGGTAAGGGAGGACATGCGTAGGCTAGGGCTTGTCCCAAGTATGACCTCAGATAGAGCCTATTGGAGGGCAAGGATCCATGTCGCAGACCCCATTTAGCTAATATTCTCCTGACGGGCTAGGCTATGCCTCTTTTCTCTTACTATCTTTCATCTATCATCATTCATTTTTTTATTTATTTTCCATCTTTCATTTGTCCTTTTCCATTTTCATCTCTTATCTCTTCCCCCTTCTCTCTTTTCCCCACCTATTTTTTTAAGAACGGTGTCTTCCCTACTTTGTTTTGTTTGGATCTATGTAGCCGACCCCACTAAGTTGGGATAAAGCTGAGTTTGTTATTGTTTGTCATAATCGTTTCTTTCATTTATCTCATGTTTTACACGTTCCTTCTATTTCTAAACCGTTGCTTTTTGTACAACAATTTTCTAGAGATATTAACGTGTATTTTGAATTCCACCCTTCCCACTTCTTTATGAAGGACCAGGTCACCAAGTCCATAGTGTTGTCCAGTCTGAGCAGTAGCAGCCTATACACCCTCCAGTCCTCATCCAACTCTTCTCCTTCCGTGACTGTAGTTGAGCGCACCAATCTCCACTAGTGGCATTGTCGTCTTGGTTGGTCACCCTCATGAGAGAGTCCTTCATTTTGATCGTTTAATTCTGTCTGTCTCGCTTGCGAGTCGGGCAAAGCCAGTCGTTTACATTTATCTACTTCACATTCTAGGAGTCTAGTTTCCTTATATATGATTTACAGTGATGTATATGGAACCTTCTCCCACTCATTCCGTCGATGGTCATTGTTACTACATTATTTTTGTTTATGATAATACTAAGCATGTGTGCTTTTATCCTCTTGCTCAAAATTCTAAAGTTTTTGACACTTTTATTTGCTCGAGTATTTTCTCGTAAAACCAGATCTATGCAAACTGATTGGGGAGGGGAATATCGATCTTCCCCATTTCTTTTCCACACTTGGCATTTCACATCATTTGGCTGCCCCTCACATGCATGAGAAACAAGGGGCTGTTGAGCGCCGTCACTGGCATATCATTGAAACTGGCCTCTCCCTTCTTGTTCATGTGTCTATTCCTCAATGTTACTAGCTCCATACTTTTGAAACAATCTCTTTTCTCATCAACTGTATGTCCTCCAAGATATCTCACGGCATTTTCCCATTTCAACTAGTCTACCACAAACCACCCAATTACACTTTCTTGCGCATTTTTTGCTGCTTGTGCTTTCCTTTTTTATGTCCTTACCGGCTCCACACCATATGTGTTTCTTGGCTACATTCCATCTGTATCGATGCCTAGAACTCAAAACCAATAGGATGTACATTTCCCGTCATGTACGCTGTGATGAACTAATCTTTCCCTTCGCCATCAGCCAATCCATCTGGGTGCTCATCCGTCTTCCCTTCAATCACCATCCTATCCATGGGTTGTTGCCCCTCTCCATCCTCCTCCACCTAGCATCCCTACTGCTCCTCACCATCCCCTCTATTGTTACCTTCTCTACCGATTCCATCTCCTATCCCTTCGGCTTCCCCACCTCCTTCCCCCATCTTATTTTCCGCACCACTCATCCCTCATCACCCGAACCACTCCCACCAACTTCCCAATCGGCTACCTCCTCTTCTTCTCCTCTTCGAACTCACCTGATCCATACCTGTATCCCTCATCCACCCCTCCCCAACCCGACCCCTCTGGTTTTCAAATTATGACCACACCTCCCCTCCCACCTGCTCCATCTAACCCAGTACACCGCATGACCTTGCGCCCTCGCCTCCCCCACCCAATGCTCTCATGGCTTCCTCCTCCATCCTTAAACCCACATGTTACACACAAGCTACAAAACATCCTGAGTAGTGTTTTTCCATGAGAGGAGAATTTTATAATTTAGTTTGCAATGGTATATGGTCTCTCGTTCCAAGACCACCGCATAAGAATTTAGTTGGTTACAAGTGGTTTTACCGAATCAAGCGCAAGGCTGATGGGTCAGTTGAGCATCATAAGGCTCATCTTGTTGCTAAATGCTTTCACAAACATCATGTCCTTGATTACACCAAAATCTTCAGCCCTGTTATTAAACTGACCACCATTCAGAGCATTCTTACCATTGCAGTGTCATAGGGGTGGTCTATTCGCCAACTTGATGATCATAATGCGTTTTTGCATGGGTTTTTACAAGAGGAGGTCTACATGATCCAACCCTCTGGCTTTGAGGACTCTGCCAAGCCTGATTATGTCTTTAAGCTCCATCGCTCACTTTATGTCCTTAAGCAGGCTTCCTGAGCATGGTTTCATAAGCTCTCACAGTTCTTGTTCCAACTCGATTTTAATGCCTCCAAGGCCAACCCTTCATTATTTATATTCAATCAGGGCAGCTCTGTGACTTATGTGCTGATTTATGTCAATGACATATTAGTTGCTAGCAGTGATTCAGGTCGTATACACCGCCTACTATCTCAATTGGCCTCTGAGTTTTCAATCAAGGATTTTTGGTGATCTCCATTTTTTCTTGGGTATTGAGGTTGTCCATCATTCCTAGGGGTTACTTCGTTCTCAATCTAGATATATTAGGGATTTACTGTAATAGGCTGGCATGACTGACGGTAAGCCAGTCCTTACCCCAATGCCCACTTCTCTACTGGCGTCTGATTCAGGGGGTGTCCTCATGTTTAACCTCACTCAGTACACATAACTTTGACTCGCTCTGATGTCGCATTCGCTGTAAACAAGGCATGCCAATATACACACTCTCCATCTCAAACATTCAATTAATCATGGTTTACTAATTGAATGGTCTCCCTTGCATTCTCTCCAAGCCTTTTTTGATGTGGATTGGGCAGGTAGTGGTGTAGACCGTAGGTCTAGCGGTGGATATGCTAATTTTCTTTGCCCGAATCTAATTTCCTGGACATCCTGCAAACAATGGACTATTACTTTCTAATCTACTAAATTTGAGTGTAAGGCCTTGGACAATGCCACCGTAAAACTTATTTGGTTGGAGTCCCTATTCATGGAGCTTGGCTTCCATTATTTGGCCCCCTGTCCTTTGGTGTGAAAATATTGGGTCACCTACTAGTCAGCTAACCCTATTTTCCATGCTCAAAGTAAGCACATGGAAATTGATTTCCATTTTTTCTGTGAGCGCATTACCCAAAAGCAGCTTATCGTTCAGTTTATCTCCACTCAAGACCTGCTAGGCGATATTTTTACAAAGCCGTTAGCCACATCACGTTTTTAGTTTTTGAAAGACAAGCTGAAGATCCACTGTTTCGAATCTCCATCTTGAGGGGATATGTTAGACGATATTGAGTTTGCCTCAGTATAGGAAACTCAATATTAGATTCCCACTATATTTAAAATTTCATATTGCATGCAATCTTGTAATCACATTTATCATATCTTTCCTATTGTATAGCTGATTTAGGATTCTCCCATTGTATGCTATATAAGTTCCACTATTGGAGTCCAATCCAATGTAACAGAAATACTAGAATTGACAGTCCAGACTCAAATTTAAGACTTCAATCAATGTAAATGCAAATATCAGTTGAAGTGTGAAAGCATTTCTGGGTACTAGTAAATATTCCTTGAATTAAAGAGTGTGATTATTGAATAATTTCTACTTTCTCCATGGCACTATAAATGAATATTCCATGCAAAATATGGTAGGTAGAAGTAGAACAACGATACCTGGTTGAGTTGTGGATGGAACAAATCCTAGATGTCGTGGATGTCCCAGGCGCATACATGTAGCTGAAAATTGTGCAGGCCGACAAGTACCTCCAATGAAAAACCTTGGAACAATACCTATGCAGTATGCACCATCAAATGATGCTGTTAGCCCTGAAATTCCTTGTTGCTTGGAAAACAAAGGCTATTGCGAGAATTATACTCATTTTCTCCAGAGCGGATTGCCTCAACGTGTCTTGCTCTTTGCCATCAATGAGTGGGTCGATTTTCCTGAAAAGGTGATGAAGGAATTGATCCAAGCGTTTCAGGCTGGGAAGTCTTCAAATATAGTAATGATCAATAGATCAAGATACTTGGTCGACTTCATCAACATGGTTCTTATCAGTCTAGAAAATAGGACTCAGAAATCAATTGCATGGATCGATGAAGCTAACAACTGTTTCTTTCCCAAGTTTGTCATTGATGGAGGTGATACAGCAAGAATTGGTATGGAGGTAATTATTGCACAGTATAGTTGTGGTGCAAATATATCAAGGCCTCATAATGGCAACAAAAAATTGACTTATCCTCTGATGATGGAGATTTCAGATGATAACGATGATATTCCTATGGTTAGTAATGTGCCCATGGTATGTAATGGAAGTCGTAGCAAACATGTGCCCATGAGTTTCTACTTTGATTCCTTAATATCTCAAAGACTGGGGGAAGTGGATAAAAGTAGTGAATACTACTTTGATGTGCAGAACTCTTTCTTGTCAGGATTAGGCAAATTTGTGGATCCAGGTTGCATTTTGGGAGTTTACCACTATAATCCAGTAGGCTTCCCAGCTCTAGCTCAACGGTTGGCATTCCAACAACATGTAAAACATGCAAGAAAATTTCATAGTCACTCCAATGTTTGTCATGCATGGTTTGGTGCATCCAAACAGGGTATAGCCAATATTATACTTCATGGCTTTCATGCTTGTATCAACTCACTTGATGGAATTTCTTATGTCAATGGTCTTTATCTCAATTCGGAAGGAAACTCCTACCTCAGGTACTTTGCTATATCCACTTGTTTGTTAACTTATCACGTTTTAGATTTAACTTTGGATTGATATATTTTAGACTTGTCTTGGTTCACCAACAAAAAGGTGACTGTGTTAGGTAATTGACTGAAATGCCAAAAGTTCCAAAGTTGATGGAAGACGTTAAATCAACCTTTTCAATCTATCCCATATTAAGTTGGCATCATCTACCGCCCATACACTATAGTGGGCCCCATTAGGCACATAACAGACCACCTCGCTTCCATAGCTATCAGTCTTGGTGGCTCTTACTCTAGGTAGCTCTCACTCTTGTGGTAGGTAGCTCTTTCCATGCGGCTCCACTCTGCTCTAGGATTTTGCTTGACAGTAGGTAGTCCTTTCTTGAAGGCTTTCACTCTACTCTAGGTAGCCCTTCTCCTAGGTAGCCCTTTTTGTGACTCAAACCCATGACATGGTGACTGTCTCTGATACCAAATATTAGGTATTTACCAATATGCCAAAAGCTCCAGAGCTAATGGAACGCATTAAATTAATCAAGCCCTTTAATCTATCCCATACGAGGCTGACCCAATCTACCGTCAATACACTACAGTAAGACCCATTAGGCACATAACAGACTGAATATTCTATAGCACCATATTGAATCTCAATTCTATTTGATTTCTATCAATTTTGGAATTCCTACAGTGTTAAAAATTGTAGAGTTGATGAAAATGGCATTCAATACATATTATTGTGCAAAGTAATCATGGGGAGCATGGAGAAAGCAGAACCAGGATCCCGACAGTGGCACTCAAGTTCTGATACTTTTCATAGTGGTGTGGATAACCTTCTGAATCCAAAAACTTATGTCATATATGGTTCTCATGTTAATCTTTATGTAGAACCGGAGTGCATTGTCAATTTTCATCTTCCTCCGATCAGCAGAGGTAATCCGTACTTCCAAGTAAAGTTGTTTCTTTCATTTAAGAGAAAATATTTTGGTTTGCAAACTTGCTTTTCTTGGATTAATATTATTTCTTCAAACAGATTACCTTGCTGGGCTCAACACCAATTCTGATATGGATAAAGCGCTTTTGTTTACACGTCAAGATTATGTGTGGAGTGATTACCTCGTGAGATAATATGAATCTGACTTAACCTTCCTTAACTACTTTGAGGATGAAGACTAACAATTGACGCATAGTTAACTATAAAGTCTTAGAATTCAATTTCTTATTTCATATATAGGTATATAAGCTTCAGCTTCCTCCAAATGCAATGCCATTGTCACCTCGGATATCAATTTTCAAGCTTTTTGCAACAGCTCGTCAGACCGTATCTCCTATAGGCAGGGATAAACTAGACAACCAGTTTCATGATTTTAGGGTATTTTTCCTTTAATAATTAATTCACAGAGACATTCTTTCTTGTCCTTGAGTCGAAAATACTAATGGATGTTTTTTTTGGTATTTTTCTCAGTGCAAGATAATTGACAAAGATCAACTGCTTATAAAGATGAAGGAGATTGTGGATGACCTATTGTTGACCATATTGAAGAAGATGGAAAACATATAGTCGTTTGAGTTTTATTCTATTGAAACTTTAATAATCATTAAGACTTTATGATAACTACCAAATATGTATGGTGTTTTCTGTTTCTTTGTTGCTTAATTTGAAAGGGTGGATGATGGTGACAGATTGTAGACACCTCATTTTGTCACCCCTAGGGCCCCCTTGACAATGATGAGCATCCTTCAAGGTGTAGAGTCTGGGTATTTGTAGATGTAGGGTAAGTGTCCACATTCCCAAATTTATCCACAAATCGTCTGCATGAATGACCCAAAATACTCCTGAGAGGTAAATCCCATGGCATAACTGTCAGAAGTGTTTGAATGATCCACTATCTCACCATACCGCAACTTGGTACGAAAATATGCTCATATGACCCCTTAACTAGGAGAAAATTCCATTTTTACAAGTTATGTAATACCCCGCGTCTGAAATTCATGGATTAATATTATTTAAATTTGATGTTGGTTGGTTAATCTTGATATGGAAGGAAGCTGATATGGAGAATTTGTGATTATGAGGATATTTGGTTTAATGCATTGATGTTAATGATTTATATAAGGATTTAATTGAATGATTGGAGTTCAACCATTAATTAATGGTTGATGATATTTTATTAGACTGTTTATGATTATTTTATTAATTATACTTTTCATGTATGCTCAATGTTGTGTGAACCTTATGCATATATAATTGTATTTTATTTCTAACTTGGTTATTTTATTATTCTATATTTTGTTATTTAATGTATTTTTTCTTAGGTATGATTTATGATGTATAATGTTATAAGCTTATGGATTAATATGTTAATATGGCTTGTTGTTAAGTTGTGTACTTATTCCTATTAGTGGGTTGAACCATGGATTTGGTTCACATGGTTTGTAAATGGCTCAACTTAAGTGGCATGGTTGGTTGTGTTAATTGAGGTTTTGACTAAGGTAATTTAGGGAATGAAAATTTTACATAAATCTGCATAGTTTACTATTGGGCCAATGTATTAGTAGAGAATGATTTTGAAGGGGTAATAAGGGAACTCCAAGATTGTGAGTATTACAATTGTACCACTATTTTTATATTGAATATAATAGAGGATTTGAGCCCTATGAAGTTCATTTTCAATCTTGTTGAGATCTTGGAAGAGATTAAGAGTTTGAGAGGAAAGTCCATTGAAAGAAGAATGTGATTGCTATAATCAAATATTCAGAGGGGTTTTTGAGTGATTGAATGTGCTTAGTAGATGGTTGAATTCCTAGGTTGAATTGGAAATAGTTTACCTATTTATTTGAGATTTTGATGGAAGTACTTGAAGAGAAGCTTGACGTATTTTAAGTATAACGACCCAACCCCTCTCTTGGCATGATGTTGTCCGTTTGGCCCAATGGGCCTCACGGCTTTAAAATGAGTCATACCAAGTAGAGGAGGCTACTCTTTATCAATAGCTCAGAATCTCCCTCCCTAGCTGATGTGAGACTAAGTTTGCACCCCTCATCGATCTCCCAAACCCCCTGGTGCTAAGCCGTCTCTTGGTGAGGACACCCCACTGATTACCCAGGTAGGCCGATACTATGCCCTTTTCTTGGGGCGTTATATTTTTCCTCTTATGGGCACAGCGTCTTATTATGGCCCCACCACCAGTGTTGAGAGTTTGCTCTGATACCACTATAACGACCCAGCTCCTCTCTTAGCATGATATTGTACACTATGGCCCAATGGGCCTCACGGCTTTAAAACGCGTCATACCAAGTAGAGGAGGACACTCTTTATCAATTGCTCAAGATCTCCCTCCCAACCGATATGGGACTAAGTTTGTACCCCCTCACTGATCTCCCAAACCCCCCGTATTAAAATGTCTCTTTATGGGGAAACCCCACCGATCTCTTAGGCGGGCCGATATTATGCCATTTTTTTGGGCCCATACATTAAGAATTTTATTGAGGCTTATCTATGCAATTAGAGGAATCAAGACTCAAACCCATACTTATGGATTTTGATGAAACTGAAGTTAATCTTGTTATGGAATTGATTTGGTTTCATAAATGAGTTTTTATTTTAAGTTTTAGATTGATGATTTATAAAGTTCTATGGTTGATTGTGCTACATATGACCTTTCATGTAACCCCAACACTACTTATATAAGAATATTGAGAATTCTTGGTGTTGAAACCCAATTGTGAGAACAACTGGTAAAGAACAAGGTATAATCCCATTATAAACTATTATCTTGAAGCCATTGATGATTTTGGGGTTAAACTAGTGTTTTGAATGTGAGTTTTGTTTTGGGATAGATTTCTGAGTTGGGGATTATGGGTGTGCAGATGTATGTTCTTGTGTGGGTTAAAAACCCCAATGGAAGCCCCAAACCTCGTTTGAGTCTTGCTCTCACGAGCAGGGGAGAAATCCCCGAGCTGAGCGATTACGGCCCAACGATAGTGTCCTGACACCGGATGGACCGATTGCCGATTGAGTTGGAGTTTTGCTCAAACCCGTGGCCGGGGGCCCGTCGCCCCGGAAGTCGGCCAACCGTGCCCAAAAGGGTTTAGGGCTCTTTTCTGAAGCTAAAATTTATGGTCTTTGATGGTAAATTGAACCCTACTTCATGAGGTATCTTATCCCTATGTAGGACCCCATTGATCAAATGTTTTGAAGGCAATTGAATATTCAAGACTTGAGGTGATTGGGACTACTCAATCATTGCAGATTATGTAAAGATTTAGAGTATGTATATGTAATGAATTGATTGAATGAATGCTTATGATAGATCATGATTGGTATGTTGTATGTATTTTTTTTTTTTCTCCCTCAATCCCTTTACTTATAGATTTCATTAATAGGACAGAATTACAAATATAACCCTCCATAACCGACTATGATAGCTAGAGAGGGAAATAAAGGAAATAAAGGAAATAAAACATAAAAATTACCCAAAATACCCTTATCAGGTTACATAACTCAACATAAGTTGTATACACTATTTTTCCTTCAAAGACATTAAATTAATAATGGCAATTTCATAAATTTTGTGTATACTTCATGATATAACTGAGCATAGTAATGTACAACTAACATGTTGCATGTGAGTGGGATTTACTTTATGACTTCTCTCCATTTGTTTGATGTCATGTGTTTCGAAATGATGGAAAATTACGATTATGTGAATTGCGTCAAGAAACCTCCGGTGGGTCCTGTAAGAGTGGGACTTGCGTAGAATAGCAAACAGACAAGGGGATGAGTGCCGGTGGGGTGCCAGCGAGGGACTCTCTGATACCTGAGTTAGGTCTCTTTAGCAAATAGATGAAACAGTAAGAGTTTCAAGAGTTCCATCAACTGCATGGGGTGTTACCTTCCCTTTTATAGGGTTGTGATGATGTAGATATCCTCATGTGACCAATGATGGAGTCCTCCTCTTAGGAGGAAGCAGAGTGTTTCTCTGTCTTAGATGTCTGTCTTAGGTCTGGAGAGTCCCATGTGGAGAATCCTTTATCGGGGAAGGCCTCCTACATGTGTAGGGGCTTCTTTCGGTGGGTATCATTAAATGCTCATAAATGCAGTGGAGATGTGGACAGTGGCTTCCTTCATTGGATCGCCACCTTCTTGAGGATTCTTGATGTGCCAAGGTTCCCTGTAGTGCGTCCATACCTATCTGAGAGGTGATGTGTTAGGGTGTGTAGAGTTGCCTTTAATAGGGTTCTTGACCTGACGGATGCGCCAGCTTATTCTTACTTCTTTAAAGGGACCTCTAGATCTTTTAGCTATGGGTCTTTGAACAAATAGTTCTTGCCCGATAAACTCGTCATGGGTTTTGGGCGGACAGTCCTAAACCAATAAACCCAATCGATCATCTCTTATGGTGCCACATGTCGTGGTGTTATTGGGTGGCTATTATATGGTATAACAATGTGTATTAGAGTATGTATATTAATGTGTACAAACATGATTATTAATGTGTGAAATGGCATGAAATGTGATACGAATATGTTTTCTATTATGTGGAATGATGTGACATTGGGAAAATTGAGAAATGATAAATTGTGAGCTATCTTGCACAAATTGTAATTGTTAAGTTTGATGCATTGTTTGTGTGAAATAGTATGTGTGGTGTACCTCACTTAGCGGGGGGAGAAGGAGCGAGTGTAATGGATTTGGTGTACCAAACTTAGCAGGGGGAAGGAGTGGAGAGTACGAAATTAGTTATGGTGTACCTCAGTAGGCAGAAAGGAATGGAGGGTACAGTGGTTGTTCTTGCTTAATGGGGGCAAGAGTGGAGATTCAACACGAAGGCCATTTTCTACGTAAGTGTTGTTTTTGGCAAACATTTGAGAAGTAAAGTGATTCGAAGACCATTCCACCACCTTGTGGCTATGGAGTTGATTATGAAAAGAGATGTGTATGAGATGTGTGCGAGTCCATTCCACCTGCATGTGGGTATGGTAATAATTGTGATATGTGAATTGTGACATAATGATAATTGAGATTTTTGGGCATGACAATAAGTATGAACCTATTGAGCATGAGAATATTTACTTTTGAGAATTATGAATTTATCATAGAATGATGTGTGTATTAGTATTTACCCAAAAAAAAAAGATGTGTGTATTAGTGAAACTGTTATAGAGTAGACCGAGCTATTGTTCCGCACCCCTTTGTTGACATTTCTTTTCAGAGCCCTCAGAACAGAAGGGAGGTGATTTCGCTAACTAATGAGTGAACGGGAAACATTCTTTTTTGTAATTTTGTACAACCATGTGTATATCCTTCATGTCATCTTATATGAGAAGACTTGTAAAGGATATTTGTTCTGCAAATGGGTGGGGTGTTATACCTATATAGCCATCAGTAAGGGACTAATGAATACTTTTAATCTTGTTTTATTCACCATTGGGCGCACTCTAAGAATTTGATATGGTATCATGTGGACTGATTGATATATTCATGTTGTGATTATTTGTTTGTAATTGTTTCAAAATTTAAGATCTTACGATCTCTGCCCGTGAGGGCTGCACTTTCCCTTATCCCAGGATGCATGACGTGACATTGGATATTAGTATTGATCTAAGTGCATCATCCTAGACTGCACTTAGCATGGATTCTCTTGTGCTTAAAAGATTGTATGGATCCTCTTATACTTAAAAGATTGTACTGATTATATTATCCTTATCTAAACAATCACTAATCAACTTGTTGTTGTCGGATGACCAATCAACGATGATGATTATTGTCTCCATATGTTGTATGGTTTGGGACCAGACGACGCAACATTTTTTACGTCCATAACTGCTCGTGATGTTTCCATTACATTTCATTACCTTCACGGTATGCTCCTGACTCAGGAACTTCGCCTTAAGGATGATGCTCTACCCGATGGTACTTCTCCTATTGCAAACATGGTAATTGCCACCTCCTCTAATGACACACAGAGTCACCGCTTTGGTAGCAGTGGTAATGGCTCCTCTCATGGACGGTCAGGTGACCTTTCTTGTGGTGATCTCGTGGGGGATCTGGTGCCTCTCGCCCTTCTTCTTGTTCGAACTCTTACTATGGTCAGCGTTCCAACGATGGTTCCATTGGGAATTCATAGGTGGATACCATATGGGATTCCCAATAAAGACCAAGATTTCGCTTTATGCATTCTTGACAGTGCAAAAGTTCTGTTGGAAGGATTTTTTCTCTATTCGATTTGGCTAGGTTTTTTCTGCTTATGGAAATGCCGAAGGTAGATCCTATAGCTGAATAATTTGTAGCCTTGAGTCCTGCCGATGGTCATGCCTTAGGTGGGATTTTCATGTCTACACTGTATTTTTGTTTCTTCAATCAGGGAATGCTTAGATTTTTCTTTGTACATCAGGTTTAGGTTAAAATTCCCACCTCATCATCATCAAGCTCAAAGATGCAAAATCCCCGAAAGCCCGTAAGAACATATTAAATTTTTCAGTATCAACATCAATTAAAAGTGGAGCAGAATTCCAAATAGAACTTAAAAACCAGTACTTTATTTCTCCACCATGTTTTTTTTTTTCACAGGCTAATATTGACATTAGGATTGTCATCCTTTGGGATTTCAACGATAATAAAGTGATCGTCCTCAATGTCATTGTCTTCGAAACATATTTGTCATCCATCACCACCTTTTCCTGGTTGCACTCCGGTGGAGGACCACCCATCTTCATAGAAATATTCACCACATTGTGTACATGATTCTGAGTTCCTTTTGAAGGGGAGCCCATCTTTACAGTTAGATCAAAATTGAATTCATCTTCTTCTAAGATAGTATCAAGCTTCAGTCCAAAGAACATTTGCCTCCGGTGTTTGTTCATTGTAAAGCTGTAAATAATAAACAGCCAGTAATAATAGAGGTGGTCAAGTCTTACAAGTTAATTCATAAATATACATCTTGTAGAGAAATCAAAAACACATAGCAGCCTTGAGGCTAAGTTAGGTAATCCTTTAAGGTACAATTTCCTGATACTAAACACCAGAATAGGTGAACCCTAGCTTTAGTTTTTGAAAGAAACTCAATATTTAAACTTTGCATTTATGAAATATTATGTATGCGATCATCAAGTTCTACAATAAATTCATACACAACATCCATCTTGCAATGATGTAGAAACTTATAGTAAATAAAGGAGGAAACCATTTTGTAGTGAAGCAGAAACGGACTTTAATCCTCTCAAGTGTGGTGCACTGGCCAGTTCACTACACTTGAGAATCCAACCGTCTACCCAACACTTCAGAAGATAAAAAGACACCATTGCCCATGTTTTTACGGTTGGATTCTCAAGTGTGGTGCACTGCCACACTTGAGAGGATAAAAATCCATGAGTTTGGTTCCTCTGCACGTACCAACTGGTAAACGTACATGTGATAGCCAACCATCTATCCTATTTTTGCCATTTACAAGGGGAGAAGGGGTTTTTATGAAAACAAAATTAAAATGCGATTGGCTCTGAACTGCACGCTCACCTATTGGTACATGCAGTTGATCAATTCTAAAAATCCAACAGGAACACATATAGCAATTTTTCCAGGATTTGGATCCTCTACAGTCTGGGGTTGAGCAGCAATTGTGTTGTGCTTAATCCACATACCGCCACATGGATTTTATACCAATCCAATGGTTGGTAGGTGGCTACCTAGCATTTTTGAATTTTGAACGATAATTTTGACGATCGTCACTCAACCCTAGACCACAGAGGATCCAAATCCATTTTTCCATCGGGAAAACAGAAAAAGGAGAGACCTACAAGCATTTCATAAAGCTGTTTTCCATCGAAAAACTCTGCATTTCTAAAGAAAGTTACGTAGCCAAATAGCCTGTCAAAACATGAAAAGAAAAGGGGTAGGGGAAAAAAAGCGACTAAAGGAGGAAAACATGGAGACTATTACGAAATGTAATGACGATACAGCATCGAACAACGCAAACGCAGAAAGTAGAAAAGAAGATAAAAATCAACTTACATTTGCAGAAACTCTAATCTCTGATGCTCTGGAAGCCTTTGATGGGGGGCAGGGGGTCACTAGCTAGCTAAATAGAGAGTAGCGTAAGTGAAGAAAATCCAAATTATGGAAGGTGTGAACTGAGTACAGATTTTGTTTGATAAGTGGCCCATGGGTGTTTTTTTTACGTTAATTTAGGAAGGATTTTACATTAATGGTCTCGACTTTGTCTTTTGATTCAATGGAGACAATTCTTATATGAACCTACATCTTTGGGACATCAGATTAGAATCTTTTTGAAACCATAATTAACCACCTTTTGTATGGAATGAGTGCATCAGGAGTCAATAGTGATGGCAGAAGCACCGCCGGATAGTGGGAACTCGCTGATTCAAGTCTCCTTTCTTTAAAAGATGGAATGATTTTGGGTGGTTGATTCTCTTTCTCCAAAATTTGACTCCTAAACATTTTTGGACAAAAATTTGGTGTGGCGTTGAATAAATTGGATAAGGATTTGAAAGGCATTTTTATAAGTTAAAAAAATTTTTAACCTGGCCTCTATGACACATTTTCTTGCTCTTTTTAGGTTATTAACCTGACTCAAGTATCCTTATTAGGTTTTGATGTGGACAATTGTCCACCGTCAATGAATATGCACCACATGGCATCTCCGAATAAGCATACGAGCAATTAACCACGTGGTCAATAAGAACTCTCTATAAACATAAGTAAATCCATCGAATATCAACCGCAATTAGTAACCTATCACATTCCTATTATGGCTCACGCACATCTTTGCAACTTGATCATCAAGGGATTTGGTCCTTGAACCTATAAATACTATACCCAAGGCATGAGGTAAGGTACTTGAACGATTCTTCAGTTTCCCATTACTCGTTTTATCAATTATACTGATAATTGATAAGGGAGGAGAGTGATAGACACATGGAAACTTACTCCGACCTCTTACTCTCAGTGTTTCAGGTCACATGGATTGTTCGTGAGGAAGACGATAGTTTCTACCGAAACCACTTGGCACCATCTGTTGAAAACGGATCCCTCATGAATATCCACCATGGTAAATACTAGAAACACCACTCGGTCGGCTCCTAAAGAGTGGTCGGTTCCTGATAGCCACCAACAGCAACCCAACTCCACTATAGAGGTTGAACAGGAACAAGTCCAACAAAGCCATGGATCTCGAAGCCACAACCGTCAAGACAATACCCGACAAACCCCCCTCACCACCATGGACTTGATGCTTTAACCGAGAGCAACAACACAATGCAATAGATCTCGAAGCGTTGCGGTGTTGTTCGCCCCTCCACCTCCAACTCAGTAGCGAAAGAGACCCCGCCCCCCCCCCCGACTTAGCAAGAACCATAGTTTGGTTGTCACACCCGAACCCACCCTTTATGAGGTTCCTTTTGGGGCCCCAAACCCCCCCCATCCACAATCCTCCAAACACACATCACAAAAACAATGAGGGTAGAAAAATAATAAATGTATATCAGAGTGCAACAGAAGACTTGAACTACCCAAAAGATGAGTTACATGATTTATAGTAAAATCCCAAAGATCCTGTGTTATAATATATACATATCCCTCTATGGTAAAAAAAGTATAAGAACTTGATAGTTAAACTTCCAAAAGAAAGGGAAATAAAAATATTCACAAGGTCATCACAGACCAGCAAAATAAAGAAGATCAAAAGTTCCATCACAACTCAGAAACACATAATTCACAAGTACATTCTGGGCCAGGGAATGAGTTAAAAGCCCGCACCAGGGATACATGTATTGGGGATTGTAGTAGTACCTTCTTACCTGGACTTAGTTTTGTTGTTAGGTGGATTAATTAATAAAACTGAATCTCATGCATATAGGATCATGGTTGTGTTGCATTTGCATGCATGGTTTATTTTTTATTCTCGGGCTCGGTGGAGCTCACACTCGTGGAATCTTTCTTTTAGGTGATTTTATAGGTACTAGTTTACTTTTGAGCAACGATGTTGTCGGTGGAACTGTAAATCTTCCTCATCTTATTGTTTAGAGACGATTTTGTGATTATTTAAGTTTCTTTCTTCAAGAATTGTAATTATTAGAATATTATACTTTTGAGCATAAATTGATATGTATATGATATAACATAGGTATTTGGGATTTTGCTATAAATGATATAAATCATCTATGGGTAGTTCAATTCTTCCGTTAAACTCTGATATACATTTATTATCTTTCTACCCTCATTATGTATGACATTTAAGTACTGCTTCTTCTTACTTCTTTGAGGGGACCTCTGGATCTTGGAGGATTGGCAGATATCGTAGGAAATCCAGGTCACTCGCCCAAATCCTCCTAGGGGGTTTGGGGCATGACATGATGGATGTGCCAGCTTCTTCTAACTTTTTTTAGGGGACCTTTGGATCTTTTAGCTACGGGTCTTCGGGCGGATAGTTCTTACCCGATAAACTTGACATGGGTTTTGGGTGGATAATCTTTACCCGATAAACCCAATCGATCATCTCTTCTGGTGTCACGTGTTGTGGTGTTATTGGGTGGCTATATGGTATAACAATGTGTATTAGAGTATGTTTATTAATGTGTACAAACATGATTATTAATGTGTGCAATGGTATGTGATACGAATATGTTTTCTATTAAGTGAAATGATGTGACATTGGGAAAATTGAGAAATGATAAATTGTGAGCTATCTTGCATAAATTGTAACTGTTAAGTATGATGCATTATTTATAGTTATCTGTGTGAAATAATGTGTATGGTGTACCTCACTTAGCAGGGGGAGAAGGAGTGAGTGTATGTAATGGATTTGGTGTACCAAACTTAGCAGGGGGAAGAAGTGGAGGGTACGAAATTGGTTATGGTGTACCTCACTTAGTGGGCGGAAAGGAATGAAGGGTATAGTGGTTGATCTTGCTTAATGGGGCCAGGGGGTGGAAATTCAACACGAAGGCCATTTTCCGCGTAAGTGTTAGTTTTGGCAAACATTTGAGAGGTAAAGTGATTCGGAGACTATTCCACCACCTTGTGGCTATGGAGTTGATTATGAAGAGAGATGTATATGAGATGTGTGTGAGTCCATTCAACCTGCATGTGGGTATGGTAATAATTGTGATATGTGAATTGTGACATAATGATAATTGAGATTTTTTGGCATGACAATAAGTATGAAACTATAGAGCACGAGCATATTTACTTGTGAGAATTATGAATTTATCATACAATGATGTGTGTATTAGTGACAATGATATAGAGTAGATTTTACTCACCAAGTTATTGTACCTCACCTCTTTGTGGAAATTTCTTTTCAGAGCCTTCAGCACAGGAGAGAGGTGAGTTTGCTAACTGAAGAGTGAACGGGAAACATTCCTTTTGTAATTTTGTACAACCATTTGTGTATCCCTCATGTTATCATACATGAAAGGACTTGTAAAGGATATTTGTTCTGCATATAGGAGGGGTGTTATACCTACATAGCCGTCAGTAAGGGACTAATGAATACTTTTAATCTTGTTTTATTCACCATTGGACACACTTTGAGAATTTGATATGGTATCATGTAGAATGATTGATATATTCATGCTATAATTATTTGTTTGTAATTGTTTTAAAATTTAAGTTCTTACGATCTCCGCCCATGAGGACTGCACCTTTCCTTATCCCGGGATACGTGTCGTGACATTGAATATTAGTATTGATCTAGGAGTTGGTCGAATTCTTGATCAAACTAAGTATGCATCATCCTAGACTACACTTAGCATGGGTTCTCTTGTGCTTAAAATATTGTACGGATCCTCTTATCCTTTAAAGATTGCACTGATTATATTATCCTTATCAAACCAATCACTAATCAACTTGCTGCTGCCGAATGACCAGTCAATGATGATGATTATTGTCTCCATATGTTTTATGGTTTGGGACCAGATGACACGGCATTTTTTACGCCCATAACTGCTCGTGATGTTACCATTACGTTTCATTACCTTCGTGGTATGCTCCAAACTCAGGAGCTTCGCCTTAAGGATGATGCTCTACCCAATGGTACTTCTATTATAAACATGGTAATTGCCACCTCCTCTAATGACACACGGGATCCCCCTTTTGTTAGCCGTGGTAATGGCTCCTCTAGTAGACAGTTAGGTGACCTTTCTTGTGGGGGATCTGGTGCCTCTTGTCCTTCTTCTGGTTCGAACTCTAACTATGGTCAGCATTCCAACAGTGGTTCCACTGGGAATTCACAAGTGGATATCATCTGGGATTCCCAATAAAGACCAAGATTTCGCTTTGTGCATTCTTGACTGTTCAAAAGCTTTGTTGGAAGGTTTTTTCTCTATTTGATTTGGCTAGGGATTTTTCTGCTTATGGAAATGCCGAAGGTAGATCCTATAGTTGAATAATTTGTAGCCTTGAATCTTGCTGATGGCCATATCTGAGATGGGATTTTCATGTCTACATTGTATTTTTGTTTCTTCAATCCGAGAATGCTTAGATTTTTCTTTCGTACATCATTTTCATAGTAAAATTTCGATGGCCACCTAGGGTTGAAAAAAAAAGGGGGTTTAGAATAAAATTCCCACCTCACCATCATCAAGCTCAAAGATGCAGAATCCCCGAAAGCCCATAAGAACATATTAAATTTTTCAATATCAACCATAGTTGGAAAACCAGGTTTTTGACTCGACTCGATTTCCTCAAAACCTAGTGAGTCAAACAAGTCACACCTGGTCATGAACAGGTCATGATTTATTTTTATATTTTAATTACATTAAATATGCATTAATCATAAAAATAAAATAATATAGAAAAACTCATTGAAAAATCAAGACTATAGGTTGTTTTCGATTTGCTGATTTCAAGGAAACTGTATAATGAAGATGCAACTGTACCTTGCTTTTACTAGTTCAAGTTAAAAATGTGTGATTTTCTCTATACCTTCACCCCATACAATCGTTTATTTATTTTGGATGGCAGACTGTTCCAAGGGCTCTTATAGTAAAGAACAGGTTTATAGATACTCATCGGAGTCCCAAGATGACCGACTTGTAGTTTCAGACTTCCAATGATTTACAACAACTTCATAGAACTAAGAATCCCAAGAGGGGAAGAAACAATTGGAAATAGGAAATTCTCTTCCCTTTTGTGCATTGAGGGGTTTTGCTTAAGCCAGAAAGAAATAATACTAAAGGAGAAGAAGAAGGTACATGGAATTATGGAAATACCTTTGGGGCTTGAAGTTCGAGGTGTTTAGGCCATGGAAAAATGATAAAAAAAAAAAAAAGAGTAGGAATCAAAGTAGTAGACAACAATTTAAAAATCAATTTCAAAAGCTGAGCTAAACATGATTTCCCATGGGTTTATGCTGCTTTTCCCTCCACTCATGATTTCCCATGGGTTTATGTTGCTTTTCCCATGCGTTTATGATGCACCCACTGTCATGTCATCCTCCATCCCCTCTCCCTCTACTCATGAACCACCAGCCACTCTCTTTTCTCCCCCGGCCTAAACCTTCCCCACCCTCTCCACCTGCTCCCTTTCCCCTACACCATGCCATCTCCTTCGCCACCCCCTCACCCGACCGCCAGCTCACCACAATCCCCACCCCTAAAAACCTGATCCCTTACTAACCTTTACACCACCGACCCACTCGCCCCCTTGGTTCTCTAACCCCCAGTCCTCTACCACCACCCCTACCCTACCCTACCCTACCTACTCAATCTCACTCCATGACCCTTCGGTCACACTCCATCAACCCATCTCATGCTCTCTCCACCAATCTCACCACCCCCCTCCCTGAACTAACTTGCTTCTCCCAGGTAAATTGAATTCCAAAATGGCATGCTGCAATGGCATTTGAATTTAATGCACTAGTGCATAACAATACATGGTCATTGATTCCACCCCCCAGCGCATGTTAATATTGTTGGCTGCAAATGGATATTTAGGGTCAAACGCAAGGCTAATGGGTTTTTGGAAAGATATAAAGCTAGGCATGTTGCCAAGGATTTTCAGCAACAACAGGATCTTGGCTACACATGTTAGATTAATTTGATCCGAATAGGGACAAAATCCCAAAAGCTAGAATCTCCATAAGGCATTCAAGAACACAATCAAATAAATAATAGAAAATAGGAATAGAACCACCAACCTTGTTTCGCATTCATGGTGACAATGATCGTAGCGGAAAATAAAGACCAAAGATCAAAGTGCTTCCCCTCTATTCCTAAAGTAACTAGTTTGATGACAATACCGTATGCACAGGGATGATGAACACTGAATATCTCCCTCTCTTTCTAGAATGCACTCCTCGACAGAAAATTGAGAACTGATAGTTGTGATAGGTAGAGGGGGGGACCTAGCTCTCTTTATATAGTAATTCCTATAGGGTATGACTCATCACAGTCCCAATAGGAATCTATCTGCCCACACCAAAACTAGTCCACATAGAATTCCTAATATAACCCAATGATCCCCTTAATTAGACCAATACCATAATTAGCCTAAGTTTTAGGTTATTTTATATTAGTCCATATTAGGGAATAACAATTCTATTTAGAATAGAATTCTAACATTCTCCCACTTGGACTTATATTAAATCACTCATTTTTAAAGAGATTTAAAAACAGTTTTGACTAAAACAAATCACAGACTAACAACCCTTTAAAAAAACTTTATATGCATATTTTTAAAAAATAAATTGGTCTAGAGGTCGTATTAGAAAATCAATCTTGTCCCATAGAGTTTTAGACATCGAATCATGGCGATAACTGCATCTATGATCAAGCGACACAGAGCCTTCCATGGTCACGAGAGCCCTCAACTCTACTAACATGGATGTAATATGATAGTGTGGCAACGAGATAATACTCACATAGTGATTCCTTATATATTATTCATTTGTCATTCCAAAATTTCTCTTCTTTAAGTAGCACAGGGTCACTAGAGAAATAATCTTTATGATTCCAATGAATCTGTATGTCTCATCTTAAATAACTCAAGTTTTACTTTAAATGTTACAAGACATACTTTTAGGCTAATAACTTAATGCCCCAGCCTTGCTTAAGGTTAACACATTCCTTAAGACTCTAAAACCATAAATATATACATCATATCAATAAATAAAACACCCATGTGTTTAAAAGAAACTGCATGCAATGACAACTGATATATATAAACTAAAGTGTACCATAAGGTAAAAATACAAATGAAAAGAAACTTTAAATTACAATGAAGAAAAATAAAATCTACTCCCATTAACCAATCGCATCCCATGATGCAACTAAGCCCATACTCATGACATGTCTTTCAAAACACAAGGATGAAGACCTTTGGTTAGGGGATCTGCAACCATATCATCTATACCAATATGCTCTACTGTAATGTCACCTTTCTTTACTGTTTCCTTTATGGTCAAATACTTGACCTCTATGTGTTTAGACCTGTTTGAGTTAAAATAAAATCGCAAGCGTACGGGTCAATCATAGCTACGGGTCAAACACGAGGAGATATACGCCACTCTATTTAACTAACTTAAAAGTAATGCAAAATGAACCAAATTAGAGTGTTAAATTAAACTAATTAAACTAACAAAAATCAATGCATCCTAACTCATAAAACATCTAACAAAATTAAAGGATTAAATCGACGTCCTAACACATGAGCATCTAACCTATCAAACTAAAGCGAATTGAAAGGAATAAAAATGCAGCCACACATACTAACCACATAAAAAGAAATAAGGGAATAAAAATGCATCCATAAATCACAACCATATAAAATTAAAATAAAAGAAATAGAGGGGGAAGAAGAAGAAGATAGAGAGAGATAGAGGAGATGGAGAATGATATTGAGAGTTTAGATAGTAAAACCTGGATGTGCTTGCATGAATGTAATTGAAAAGCTTGAATGCTTGCATAAACTTACCATGGCCTCATCTTCTAAATCTTCAAGTCTTGCCATCAACTTAAGAACTTAGACTAAAAGGCTTAAAGCCTAAACTAAAATTAAGAAATTACAACCCAATTGAAGACTTAAATTGAAATTAAAGCATAAACTAAACCTATTATAACCATTAAATGAAAATCAAAAAAGCAAACTAGAACTTAGAAAAGCCAAAAATCACAAATTAGAAGGAGAAGAAGAGAAGAAATTTCACTAAGTGCATGAGCCATTTTTTACAAGAGAGGTAGGGGGTATTTATAGGGGGAAGAGAGGAGAAGAGGGAAGTGTAGGAGAAATATTTCCTAAGAAAGAGAGTATTCTCTTCTCCTTCCTCTTTTCCAATGCCTTGAATCCCAAGAAGAAAAAAAAAAAAAGACAGATGAGAGAATAGAATATTGGTTATATAGACTTTCTATTTCTAGAAAAGTAAATTTTTAATTCTGAGTGTGTTTCCTTTTCTTTGTAGATAGCTTCTCCAAGCAATAAAATCAAAGCATCTTTGATTTTTCAACCTTCCATAGATGAGAAAATATCTTTCAAAATAAAATCTATCCCAAGTGAAGTTCCAGGAGTGCCCTTGACAAGTTGGAGGAGAGAGAGAGAGAGTGATGATTAGGATTCCACTCATAATTAACGAAATGTCAAATCTATCCTTCAAAAAACGTGGAGCATGGGGTGGTTATATAGGCCTCACCATTGTGTTCCTTGTGAAAAATCACCCAAAATAGACCCAAATTTCGTCCAATTTGGAGTTCGGGAGCCCAAGATATCTTAAGTTAAAGTTGGACTGTCCAGAGCCCTCCAAATAGAATCTCTCGGCTAACAGAAAAATTTCTTAGAATTGCACTAAAGCCCCTCGAATCCGAACTTCCACTTTACTTTGTCCCTGATCGATTGTCAATAATTATAAATAAACCCCTATAGACCATTTTCGCGCGTCGTTACGAAAACGGCCGTAACTTCTTCGTTTTAACTCGAAATCAAGTGCCGTTTGAACCGTTGCGAAGCTGACTCGATGGGCTACGCATCCATACTATTAATATCTCTAAAGAGCTTAAAAACATTTTCTTAGCATCATCTCCTCCATTTTCACAAGAATTCACCTAAAACCTGAAAAGTACAAGAAAGCACCGAGTAACTCTGTCCAACGTGGTAAAATGTATGCTTTATGCCCTAAGATTTCACACATAAATGTGCTCATCAGATTCCCCCATACTTGGATATTACTTGTCCTCAAGTAAAGCAAAATAAAACTAACCTAAAATGCAAAAAATCCTAACTCACTTTCGTAGGAATCACGGTTGCACTTAGCATGTGCAACAAGCCTTTAAACCCTAGGTTATCCCTAGTGGACGAGTTGTGTCTCGTGAGTGTTTACAGTGAATATACACCCAAAATTCAATTATAAATAAATACTGTAAATTTTAATCATGGCATAAGTAAGATAGTGCACATAGTCTCAAAGAAATACTCAACTAAAGATTAAGAAGTCAAAGGTTCCCCCACACTTGAATTTTATCACCCCACATCAATTCAAGTAACAAGCATGCATCAAGGTCAAGGGATCTCCTCATATTTTCTGAACACTACTCACCTTCAAGTAAACCACTCATATCACCGATGGAACCAAAGACTTAGGCATTGAGTATTTTTTACCATACTTTCTTTTTCAGGCATTAAGGCAAAAGCTTTGTTTTTTTTTTTTTCTTTCTTTCTCAACAACAAACTCTTTTTCTACTCCACTACTGTTCTCTAAATGACATAGTGGAGCATACACCAGATACCCAAATACTTGGTAGCTTCGCTTTTTGCATGTATCCATAAAACATTGAGACATTGATGCAAGAGTTTTTTTTTTTTTAAGTTTCCTTCCAAGGAATTTCGATCAAGTCACCCTGCTTCATAAGGCACAATGCCCTGTCTAGTCCTAAGGAATTCCACTTTTCTTTCTGTTTCTCTCTTCTTCTTCTTTTTTTCATTCACTTTCACTTTCATGCCTTGCCACAGACAAATTGGTCTCAACTACTAGCCAAAAGATTAAAGGGGTCCATAAACACATAAAGGAATCTAACCATCAAATGAAATAGCACTCATATTTTCAGACTCAATCCCCATCACCGGATACAAACCAACTACCGTCCTTGAAAAAAGATTTTTTTATTATTTCGCATGCTAGGGCACCTAAGTCCCTCTTTCTCTCACTTCGCAATCAAAGAGACTTATGCACATAACCAAACTACCGCCACAATCAAAATTCATAAATAAATTCCAACACACCCCCCCCCATACTTAATTTATGCAATGTCCTCAATGCATGCAGAAAAGAAAGAGTAAGGATTAGGGAGGAGAAATATACCAGGAGGTCATTCTTCAAGGTAAAGAGGCTCATGGAGATCCATGACCTCTTTTACAAGTGGAGTGGGCATCTCAATGTATGGCTTCAATCTTTGGCCATTGACCTTAAATGTAGCACTCGTACTTGAATTGAGGACTTCAACAGCTCCATGAGGATAAACTTTTTGAACAATATAGTGGCCATCCCATCTAGAACGTAGCTTACCTGGAAAGATATGCAAACGAGAATTGTACAACAAAACTTTCTGGCCTACCTCAAAAGATTTTCTCAAAATGTGCCTATCATGGAAAGCCTTGATTTTTGCCTTGTAAATCCGGGCATTCTCATATGCCTCATTCCTAAGCTCTTCCAACTCAGATAGTTGGAGTTTCCTATGGGCACCTACAGTGGGTAGATCAAAGTTAAGCTTTTTGATAGCCCAAAAGACCTTGTGCTCAATCTCTACAGGTAAGTGACATGCCTTTTCATACACCAGACAGTACGGAGATTAATCAAGATCTATCTTGAAGGCTGTCCTATGGGCCCATAAAGCATCTACCAACCGGTTAGACCAATCCTTGCAGTTTGGGTTGATGGTTTTCTCAAGAATTTGATTTATCTGTCGATTTGAAACCTCAACCTGGCCACTAGTCTGGGGATGGTAGGGTGTGACCAACTTATAGACGACACCATACTTTCTCATGATGGCCTCAAAAGGCTGATTACAAAAATGCTTGAACCGATCACTAATGATAGCCCGGAGAGTACCAAAACGGGAGAAGATGTTCTCCTTCAGAAATTTCACAACCACCTTGTGGTCATTAGTCTTACAAGCAATAGCCTCAATCCATTTGGACACATAGTCCACATCAAGTAATATGTACAAGTTACCAAAAGAGTTAGGGAAAGGCCCCATGAAATCAATACCCCATACATCAAATACCTCAACCACTAGAATTGGGTTGAGGGGCATCATATTCCTCTTAGTGAGACGCCCTAAGGACTGGCATGAAGGACACGCCTTGCAATAAGTAAAAGCGTCTTTAAACAGACTAGGCTAATAAAATTCACACTGTAAAACCTTGGTCGCCATCTTATTGGGCCAAAAATGGCCTCCACAAGCCTAATCATGGCAAAAAGATAAGACAGATTGTTGCTCATAATCAGGAACATATCTCCAGATTACCTGATCCGGACAAGTCTTAAAAAGATAAGGATCATTCCAAAAGAAATATTTAACCTGTGAAAAGAAACGATTCTTATCTTGGGTGGACCAATGTGCAGGTGTCACACCCGTAACCAGATAATTAACAATGTCAGCAAACCAAGGTTCACTAGACACTGCCATCAGATACTCATCAGGAAAGTTCTTGTTGACTGGAGAGTCGACAATCAAAGAATTTGGCAGCCGGGATAGATGATCTGCAACCAAATTTTCACACCCTTTCTTATCCCTAATTTCAAGATCAAATTCTTGCAACAACAGGACCCACCTAATGAAGCCTTGGCATCTTTCTTCTGTACAAGATATTTGATAATTGCATGGTCAGTATAAACAATCACATGTGATCCAACCAAGTAGGGCCTAAACTTCTCTAAAGTAAACACAATAGCTAAAAATTCTTTCTCAGTGGTGGTATAAGTAAGTTGTGCATCATTAAGAGTCCTACTTGCATAATAAATCACATGGGGCAATTTGTTGATTCTTTGCCCAAGAACAGCCCCTATAGCAAAATCAGAGGCATCACACATAAGCTCAAATGAAACTGTCCAAATTGGAGCTTGAATAATGGGGGCTGAAGTCAACGCTCTTTTCAATTGCTCAAAACTATCATGACACTAAGAAGAGAAATCAAATGGGCAGTCCTTTGCCAAAAGAGAGGTGAGAGGTCTAGCTATCTGGCTAAAATCCTGGATGAATCTTCTATAAAAACCTGCATGGCCAAGAAAAGATCTAATATCCTTCACACTCTTGGGTGGTGATAAATTGGCAATAAGGTCCACCTCAGATCTATCAACCTTTATCCCTTCCGGACACAATGTGACCAAGAACTATGCCTTGCTTCACCATGAAGTGGCACTTCTCCCAATTCAGGACCAAGTTCTTTTTTATGCATCTTTTAAGAATCAAAGAGAGATGATGCAAGCAATTAGAAAAAGTAGAGCCGTGAATAGGAAAATCATCCATAAACACCTCTAGGAAGTACTCTACCATATCAGAAAAGATACTCATCATGCACCTTTGGAATGTAGCAGGGGCATTGCAAAGCCCAAAAAACATACGCTAGTAAGGAAAGGTTCCATAAGGGTATGTGAAAGTGGTCTTGTGTTGGTCCTCTAGAGCAATAGGAATTTGGTTATAACCTGCATAACCATCAAGAAAACAATAATATTCATGGCCAGCTAGTCTCTCTAACATCTGATCAATAAAAGGCAAGGGGAAGTGGTCATTCCAAGTTGCCGCATTCAATTTCCTATAGTCAATGCACACTCTCCATCCCGTTTGGATACGGGTTGGAATCAACTCATTATTAGCATTCTCAACTACAGTGACTCCTTCTTTCTTAGGCACAACCTGCATAGGACTCACCCATTGGCTATCAGAAATAGGATAAATGATGCCAAATAGCTTGAGTAGCAGCACCATAGCATGCTACAAACTCTGCCTGCATAGTCGAAGTGGCCACCAATGTCTGCTTTTTACTCTTTTATGATACTGCCCCTCCTGCCATCAAGAAAACATAACCTGATGTGGATTTCCTGTCATCCTCATAGCCAGCAATGTCGGAGTCTGTATACCCCACCAGCTTGAGTTCAGGAACATGTCTGTAAGTAAGCATATAATCTCCTATCCCCTTTAAGTACCTCAATACTTTCTTGGCAGCAACCCAGTGGCTAAAACCAGGATCTGACTAATACCTGCCAAGAAGTCCCATCACAAAAGCAATATCCGGTCTGGTACAGACCTGAGCATATATGATACTACCAAGTGCGCTAGCATAAGGGACCTTCTTCATTTCATCCCTCTCAGCTTCATTTTTTGAGCACTGTGTCGAGCTCAGCTTGTCACCCTTGAGAACAGGAACATTCCTAGGTTTGCAATCCAGCATACTGAACCTCTCCAGAACACAATCAACATAACCCCTCTTAGAAAGACTTAATATATGGCGAGAACGATCCCTATGGATCTCAATGCCAAGGATAAAAGAAGCCTCACCAAGGTCCTTCATGTCAAATTCCCTATATAATAGTTGTTTTGTATTATGCAACATTCCTAGGTCACTGCTTGCAAGCAAGATGTCATCCACATAAAGAATAAGAAAACAAAATTTGCTCCCACTGACCTTGTGATATATATACTGATCCACTGTTTCCCACAAAATCGAATAAAGTCACAACATTGTCGAACTTCAGATACCACTGCCTAGAAGCTTGTTGGATACCATAAATAGACTTCTTAAGTCTACACACAAGATGATTTGAACCATCTATTGCAAAACCCTCAAGTTGAACCATATAGATTTCTTCATCAAGATTGTCATTGAGAAAGGCGGTTTTAACATCCATCTGATGCAACTCCATATCAAAATAAGCTACCAATGCCATGATCACCTTGAAAGAATCCTTCGAAGAGACTGGAGAAAAGGTCCCGTTATAGTCTACTCTCTCTCTCTGAGTGAATCCTTTGGCTACCAGTCTGGCTTTAAACCTCTCAACTTTTCCTTTGGAATCCCTTTTGGTTTTATACACCTATTTGGAACTAATGGGCTTACAACCTTTAGGTAAATCAACAAGCTCCCAAACATCATTATGTTTCATCGATTGCATTTCATCTCTCATCGTATCTAACCACAAATCTGACTAAGGACTAGAAACAGCGCCTGAATAAGTAACTGGATCAACCACACTACCAATGTCATAGTCACGTTCTCCCAGATATGCCTCATAGATAGATGGTATAGCTAGCTTTCTCTCCCTAATGGATCTCTGTAATGGTGCCACCACTGCCTCAACCTGAATCTGAAGAATCTCAGCTAGAACTGCATCAATGATAGGATCCTCAATCGTATCCTAAATAAGAGGAATCTTATCAGGTGTTATATGAATGTCGGGGACCGTATCAATATCAGGCTCCTGAACTCTAGCAGGTGTAACCAATGGTGCAGTATGCCCCACATCCGTCTGAATAGGTAGAAGAACAGGTACTGATGTACCAACCATGTATCTATATTGAACAGTCTGAGAACAGTCATTCTTTTTTGCCACATCAAATTTCAGAAACTTCGCTGTCTGTGACTCCACAATCCTAATACCTCCGCAAGGATTATAAAATTCATATTCCTTCAAATGATCTGGGTAGCTAATAAAGTAACAACGAGTAGTCTTGAGATCCAACTTGTTTAAAGTTAGATTATACAACTGCACTTCTGCAAGGCACCCCCAAACTCTAAGATGGTTTAAACTGAGTTTATGGTCGGTTCACAACTCAAAAGGGGTAAGAGGAACAACTTTAGTAGGTACACGGTTAATGATATAAAGAATAGTTTTTAAGGCTTCACCCTATAAGAACTTAGGTAAATTTGTCCTACTAACCATACTCTTCACCATGTCTATAAGGGTGCGGTTACGCTTTTTGGTGACCCCATTTTGTTCAGGACTTCCTGACATAGTAAACTGACTAACTATTCTAGAATCCTCTAGGTATTTGGCAAACGAGCTCTTAAGCTGTCCAGCATCGCCATCTCTGCCATAATACCCAATCCATTGATCAGATCTAACAATTTTAATAACTTTCCCTAACTGTTTCTCAACTTCAGTTCTAAAAATCTTGAACTTGTCAAGAGATTCAGACTTTTCTTTAATTAAGTACAGGTATCCATATCGGGAATAGTAGTCTATAAAAGTGATGAAATAAAAATTTCTACACAATGTGACTGAATAGGGACCACTAATATCAGTGTGAATAACCTCCAACAGGTCAGAAATACGGACTGCAGTTTTTTTTTTTTTTTAGTCATTTTTCTCTTACAACAGTCTACACAAGTTTCTAGATCACTTTCGAAAGTAGATAGGATGTCAGACTTTATCAGCCTTTCCACTCTTGCCTTAGAAATATGACCTAGCCTCTTATGCCACAATATGAAAGACCGTTCTTTAGGTAAGGGTCTTTTGGAAACAATGCTTTTAACATTATAGGAGAGGTAGATATCATTGGGAGACAAACACAATCTGCACAATCCATTGGGACATAAGGCAAGAACGAACTTTACTTGAATAAAAAACAAATTAACCATACTGTTCTTTATTTCAAGATGGTAACCACTAATGTCCAAAACTAAAATCGAAATTAAATTTTGCCTGAAGGACGGTACATAAAAAGTGTTCTTTAAAGTCATATTAAAACCAGAATCTAATAATAAAATGACATCTTCCACGAACTTTGCGTCAGAATGTCCATTGTTTCCTACGACTAGCCTTGATTCATCCTTGTTTGCCCTCCTGCGGTTTATGAACCCCTGTATGGTAAAAGCAACATGATTAGTTGCACCGCTATCTAGCCACCAAGAATTGGATGAGGCTTCTGATAGATTGAATTCATAAACAAAAGCCAAAGAATCATTACCTGATGACTGTTTTGGCTTGATTAACCAAACCTTGTATTTGTCGCAGTCCTTCTTTATGTGACCCTTCTTCTTACAAAAGAAGCAGTGATCACTCTCTTTCTTCAAAGAGTCTTTTTTGGGTCTCAAATTGTTAGTCTGATCAGACTGTTTATTGGCAAGCTTATGAGTATGATTTTTAGACTTTTTACTCTTACGGGTTTTGGAAGTAAACAGGACAACATGCTTTTTGTCTTTCTTCAGTTTCTCTTCCTCAAACACAACCCTAGAAATTAGGTCATTAATACTCCAGACTCCATCTTGAGAAATGTAATTGGTTTGAATGATGTCAAATTCAGAAGGTAGGGTATTTAGGGCTTGATGGACAATTATGGCATTTGGAAGAGGAATGTTCAAGAACTTGAGTTTAGTTTGGTAATCAATTATCCTAATAATGTAATCCCTAACACCTTCAGAACCATCATATTCCATAATAAACAGCCCTTGCAGAAGTATCCTAATCTCAACATTCGATGAAACTCTGTATCTTTTAGAAATTGCATCTAGCAATTCCCCGGCAGTACATTGATCAGGCATACCACTTTTTAGGTGTTCTGATATCGACCTCTTTATGGACAGTATACTGAGTCAATTACTCTTTTGCCATGCAGCATGCACGGATTTTTCGTCCTCAGTACTATCAGCAATTAGATCCATTGGTTTATCCATAACAAGGTACGTGTACACATCTACCATTTTCATAGCAAACATAATGTCCTCTTTCTACTTGTTAAAGTTTGACCCAGTAAGAATCTCAATAGTGACCATGTAATTGTTGACAGAAAAAGTGATTGAAAATTTAAACAATAAACAATACAATAATCAGCAAGATGCAAGTATAGCTTGAAACCTTATAAGTTAATGAGAATTTTACACACGTTGTGAAAACATCTTTAGACTGAATTCCTAACATGCAATTGTAAAAATCCCTACATACCAGTGACCATGAAAATACAACTCAACTTTCAAAATCCACCACCTTTGGGTGTGCAGAATTCTAGGATCAACTTATTCACATGCATACTGTATATGTATCCCTTCAAGTACCAATACATGACTACCACCTTTGGGTGTATGATCACACATCAAAGTTGAAGGACATCCCACAACTGTATGAGACCGGTGTTTGACAAATCCAACAAAGAAGGTCGATTTGATGGCTGTACCTGTCGAACCAATGGAACCCTCTCTTGAGATTTTTCAAAATTGCTTACATTCTTAAACAATTTGTGTTATTTTATGATTTATGACAAAAAGCTTAAATGTCTTAAAACTAACAAAAAAAACTAATAATTATGTTCATCAAGGTAGGTATTCCAACAAGTCAGAAAATTAACTCGGTTCCCAATGGAACGAACCGATAAATTTTAGAAAAAGGTATGCATCAATAGAATACCAAAAATATTTAAAATATGCATATTTGATCAAAACAGAGGATACCACTGTGTAGAATACAGAAAAACAGAACTAACGCAGAAAACGAAACCCCAAACAGAATCTCATAGCCCACAGAAAAATCGGTCAAAGTTTAGGTCAAAAAATGACTGGCCCTGGTGCTGACCGGTCTGTACGGTCAAACCAATCTAATCAGCCCGAGTCAATCCCAATCTAATCGGTCCTATTCAGCCCCGGTCCAAACGGGTCGGCAGGTCAGGCCGTCAGGTCAAAAAATAGGTCGACCCAACCTGACAACTCACGTTAGCAAAACCCTAAAGCTATTAAGGGGCGCACGATAGCAAAACATCAAAAAGTCCTTTTTTTTTTAAAAAAAAAAAAAAACTTAACCTGAGAGTGAGATCTACTCGCGACTTCCTCCGACGCATGAGGGCGCATCCAACGACCGACGATGGCAATCCGCCCATCAAAACGCTCAGCTCTCCGAGCTCTACCACCTATGTCCTCTGTTTCACTTTTCGCCGAAGAAAAAATCTGACAAAAAGCCAATGTCCGTACAGGTTTTCCAAAAGATTGTAAATACCCTAAAAAACTTGATTCGAAACAAAAAAAATTCGATTCCTTTAGCATGATCTATTATTTTGAATCCATATAGGTTCAAGAACAAGTCTATGAAAGCTTTGATACCACATATTAAATTAATTTGATCTGAATAAAAACAAAATCCCAAAAGCCAGGATCTCTATAGGATATTCAATAACATAATCAAATAAATAATATAACACAGAGATAAACCACCAACCTTGTTTCGCATCCATGGTAACGATGATCGCAGCGAAAAATAAAGACCAAAAATCTAGGTACTTCCCCTCTATTCCCAAAATAACTGGATTGATAAGACTACCTTACAGGAATGATGAACACTAAATATCTTCCTCTCTGTTTAGAATGCTCTCAACAGAAATTGAGAACTAATATAATTAAAGAGCGTTTTCTAGGGGGAGCATTGCCCTACACATGCATAAAGGCCAATGAGAGCACGCACATAAGCATCTTGGGGCAGAAAACTCATCGCCCCCCACCCCTCTCCCGCTCACTGTCTGGGAATAGGGGCAAACCAACCACAACAACAAACCCAACCCCCACCCCCAACCCCAACAGAGGAGAGTTGGTCCAAAAAATAACTATTAAACCTTTTAATTGTAAATTTTTTTTTTTTCTTAAATCCGATGAATTTGATTGCAACTTTTAGTAAAATTTAATAATCAAATTTGATATATTTAGAGATTAATTACACAATCATGTTTGGTAGATTACAAAATGTTATTATTTTAGTTTTGCCTCTAACATCATTTCCATCCTTGTATTTTCGTCCTTGCAACAAGAGGGGAGCCTTCCCTTTTCATATGGATTACTCGAATCATCCACTCCCACACCTTCATAATAAATATCATGATCAATTGCGCAAAAAAATTTCCCCACTAATAACAACCCATATACACAACCTACTACAGTCAAAGAACCATAACCAATCGAAAGTACTGAAGGAAACAGCAAAAAAAGGGAGAGGTAAGACTGTTAATGTAAGTAGCACCATTCCATCTAATTAACCATTGGAATATATTTCCTGCAAATAAACTTTCTTCCATGCTTATTGTTATCCTTTATCTTCTGTAGTTCCCACCATTCAAACAAGCCCATAACCAAATTTCCACGCCTCATCAATGATCAGTCCCACCTGCAAAATCGCAATCAATGGACTCTTTATCGGGCTTAAACCAATTCACCTTTAAAAGCAGACCAACTGCTACCAACCGAAGGACAGCCTACTACAAACTACAGATATTAAAGATGCATGGCAAAAATGTTTGATTCGGGTGACAAGAGGAGTAAGCAACCAAAGTGTGAAAGAGAGGCATGAAGCATCCAAAGGTAGAAACAACTCCTCCCTTCCTTCTAGGTAGTGCAAAGATGGATTAATACACGAAACCAAATAAACAAACAACCATTACCTTATGACTGTTACTCTTGTCAGAAGCCAAGGTGCATCCAACAAACTAAATGAAAGAACCCAATTCCCAGAAGAAAAAAAATGAAAGAACCCAAAATATTCCAGAATCCAGCAAACAAAAGTACCCTTAATTTTTTATTTTTTTTCTTTTTTTGGGGGGGGGGGGGTATACAAGGATAATTCCCACCCAACCTTTAACCCTCTACCAATGAGGCAGGATTCAATCCAGGGTCTCCACTACCAACAGCAGGGGACCTTACACCAGGCCAAGGGCAGTACCTCATTGCAGTACCCCCAGCACATTCACAAAAGTGATATAAATAAATAAATAAATATATATGGAGGAGCAAAATATAGACAAGCATATAATTATTAAAAAAGAAAAACAGAATCACAGTAAGTTGTCCAGCTAGAACCCATCTCTCTTTGCATTAGTTATGGATGAGATGACTAGGCAAGTGGAAGAAAAAGTCCCATGGTGTGTTTGTTTGCCAATATAGTTTTGTTGGCAAGGCAAAAAGAGGTAACAAAAAGTTAGAATCATGGAGGAAAAAGGCTCATAATTAAACAGTTTTGAGAAAATCAACTTAAAGACAATGTCTAGGGAGATGTTTAAAAAAAAATAGCAGCAGCATGAGGCTATAATTGAAATAGAAGAGCAGACCCAAAGCCTTTGTCTTTCTATTTTAATGATTTAATAGTAAATAAGAAGTCAAAGACTGAGAAGTGTCCGGTAGCATTACAACAGGATGGATGAAGAGGACAGGTGCTGCAAGACTTGCTACATGATCAGCACATTCAATTACATTGAAGGGTATTTTTATTATATGGCTTTCAGATAGGCCTGCTTCGTAGAGAAAAATGATCACATTTTCTTTCGGGGGGGGTGGTGATGGAGGGAACACAAAAATAATACAAGTTATTAGTTTTCACACTCCTTTTCTTTTCTTTTTATTTTGGGGAGGGGTGGGGAGTGGAGAAGCCTACGTAATACAAGTTTAACTAAGTTATGAATGTTGGCCTGGCAAGAATATAAAGGACAGAATGAGAAAAGAATGCATTCATAGGAACATAAACACAGAAGCAAATAGGTAGCAATTTTTTTTCAAAGTTCAACCATTATGTTTGGGATTTCTTTATTAGCTGGTTTTGATTAAGAATTTTATATTTTCAACTTTGTACTCAGTAGCCAGTTTTGTTTCGGTACCTTCCATCTCTCTCCCCTGCTTTCTCTACATCTTTACTGCCCTCCCCTGCCTCTCCACTGCCGCCCTCCGCTCCCTCCCACACCCATCCCCGCCCCTCTCTCTCTCTCTTTATTTCTATTCTATTTCTAGCTCTCTCCATCCCTCCTCAATCCATTACCCATTCCTCTAGTTTCTGCACTAATCTCCCTCTCCCAAATATAAAATGGAATCTCTACCTTGCCCTGTCGAAGTTCAAGCAGACATCCTTTTTTAATCCCTTTACAGTATACAAAGTGAAGTGGAGGAGCATTCATCCTATCCAGGATGGGTATACAAAGTGGAGGCAGAGATGTGTTGCAACTGTATAATGTGTGCATAACAGCCGTCGGGGAATTGTTTCCGAGATGGGAGTGGGATCCTTGTTCTGCCACCTTCCCATCGTTGATCACTGCTATGACATGGGCGTTCCTTATTAACGAGAGGCAATGTGCAACAATAACAGTGACCTTACCCGAACAAGCATGCTCCAGTGCCTCCTGTACACACCTCTCAAACTCTGCATCCAGGGCACTGGTGACCTCATCCAGCAGCATCACCTCCGCTTTCCTCACGAAAGCCCGAGCTATGGCAATCCTCTGCCTCTGTTTGCCAGACAATTGGACCGGTCTCTCTCCCACCCAGGTGCATTATCCAAATTCTAGAGCCAATATGAATGTGAGGGCATTTGCCAATGTCACAGCCTCAACATCCTTAGCGACGCTCACAAACATGTGCCATAAGAAATGTTATCATTTATGGTGGCCACAAAGAAGCAGGGCTTATAAGGCACCAATGCCATCTGGTGTCTCAGTGACTTGAGATTGTATTCCCAAATGTCCTTTCCGTCGATCAATACCCATTCAGATGATGGCTCGTAGAACAGCTGTATCAGTGCAATGACCGAGCTCTTACCACACCAACTCCAGTTTTGTTTCGGTATCTCTCTCCCTCCCTCCCTCCTATGCCCGGATTTATTTAAAGGGTTAGACAGAGATAGGCCTGCTTCGTAGAGATATCCTTTTTTAATCCCTTCTACAGTATACAAAGTGAAGGGGAGGAGCATTCATCCTCTCCAGGATGGATATACGAAGTGGAGGCAGAGATGCATTGCAACCGTATTATGTGTGCATAACAGCCATCGGGGAATTGTTACAAGAGACGGGAGCGGGAGAGAGCAGAGAGAGAGAAGTGGGGAGAGAGGGTGCGGGAGGAAGGAGGCAGAAGAGGGGTAGAGAACTAGAGATACACAGGTGGAGGGAGACAGAGGGCCAAAAAACGAGTGATGCAGTTTATCCAAACGGAAATAGCTAAATAGCTAATAAGGGAAAAGGTTGAAATATAAAAGTTTTAAACAAAACCTGCTAATAAGGAACCTCAAACATAATATTTAAAAATGAGCTACCTCAAACATAGTTTTTTTAAACATTGGGTACATCAACTACAATTTACCACTTTTTTTAAAGAATCTATTGCGACTACGCAGTCAAGAGGAATCTCTCAACTGCACACCTAATTGTGCAATATGGAAGGGTGATCTAGCAAATCAGACCTACGAAACGGTCTCTATTGACCATGTGTTAAATTTGACACTCAAATTCCACATATAACCTCCCATGTATTGGCATATTAATTTGTATATTTAATCATGCATTCTTCCATTGGACTTTCAAAGGTTTATTTTTCTACTTGACCAACTCTATTTGGTCTGCAAGTAGACACATGAACAGGGGACCTTGGGATCTATCTGCCCACAAAATTTCAGCCACTCCAAAATCCCACCTGCTATGTTGTAGATATTTGAGCCGCCCATAGATTCCATAATGGGCATGGTGTCAAGAAACTCTTCTTTTTTTCTAAAGAGCATTGGGGGGTGGTTTACTCATGGTACAACTAAGACCAGTGAAGCACTTGGTATGTTCAATTCCTTAAAATTAATATGAGCCTACAGGAATGCTTCGGTTGTTGTTATCACTACCAATTCCAGAGGTCTTCGCCTCTGCCAACATAAATCCAGTCCACCTCAACCATATCAAGCCTGGTAATACTCGCTGCCTGTCCAGGACTCAGCAATCAGATGTCAAAATAGACTTAAGAATCCAACAGCACCAGACAACCCTTCATCAATATCAATATGGTGTGGTTGCTTTTAGCATGCTGATAAAGCTACTTACTTGCACTATAATTTCTTTTTCAGTGGAAGTGCGAAATTTGAATATGGATGTAATCTATTAGGAGACATCATGTAAACGTAAAAATTGATGAAAACAGGGGGAAAAAAGATAGAGAAAAAGGAAATTAAAGGTACTCTGACTAGTATGGTAGAAAAGCTACTGTTGCAAGATATTGCCTAAGTACTGGTTACAAACATGTTCTGGACATGACCATTATTAATCGCAATTAACAGAGCTTCTGATCTTAGCTTCCCTCAGATTTCCAGTGATATAAATAGAATAAAAATAAGAAAGATATCAACGTATACATTTCAAAGCTGGACCATTAAACAACACAACATGAATCCGACCATAGACCTGCTAATCTGACATCAACCCAAGTAAAAACAAAAGGAGCTACCGAAATAAATGTAATAAAAAGGGGGCATTCCTACTGTAAACTAAAGTTTCAGGACAAAGGGCGAAAGCATCAAGCATAAATAAAGAAAACAAATCCTCTCTTACCACTACATTAATCACGGACAATCAGCTCACTTGTACTCAAACGAAGGGATCGGCGTGCTCGGCGTATCAAAGCTCTCCAAAATCTCTGTCTTGCCTCCACCACCGGTCGTCCCCGACTCCTGCTTCTTGCCGCCACCAAATAACCCTCCAAACCAAGAAGAAGAAGATGAATCCTCTGTCTGAGTCTCATGAGACGCTGGAGCCGTATTGGGAAACTGACCCATTGGAAATCCAGGGGCACCGGCCATATTGGGAATGGGTTCCTCCATAGGGGGGAAATTTTGAGGAGCACTAAGAACCCTGTTGAGCATGATCCCAGCTCCTTCAATCAAAGCAAGCAATACCCCACCAAACACAGCGGACCTCGACGCCGCACCTAACCCCTGACGCATCTGGAGGAAGCCACCAGTGGCGGCTCCGGCGATGATGGAGTTCCAGGGATCTTCCTTCTGGCGCATGTAGACCATGGTGCAGTCGAAGGCGGAAAAAAGACCACCCCAGACGGCAAAGCTGCCCCCTACACGTGGAGCATTCATGCGCACCGCCTGGGAGCCACCGATCAATCGCTCGCCCTTGGGGGAGTTATAGACACCTTTTATGAAGTGAAAAGCTGAGCCACCAACAGCGCCCATGCCAAAGGCACCGCCGATATCATCTAGGATTCGATCCGGGCAAGGCTCACGCGAGGTCTCTGGGGTTCCCATGGGGTCAGAAAAGATGTGATTTTGGGTTTCTCTCTTTCAATGTTGATGATATGAGATTTGGAGACTATGAAGATGGTAATGACGCTTCAGAAAACTTCTAATAAACTTCCCAGAGGCAGAAATGAAGCGGTGGAATTTTCCCAGACCCAGTCGAGACTCGAGAGAGAGGAGAGTACTCCTGTTCTGTTGCGGAGTCTGAAACCCTATAAAGTTTAGGCTTTAGGGTTGCTGGCTTGTTGCCGACTATCGATAACTGCTTTCTGCAGGGTTTTAAAACGCGTAATCGGTCAAAGCCGATTCGATTCGAATCAGATCTTAATTGGTTTGAGTCGGTCCGATCCAACCAGTCTTTATCAATACAAGGGTGAAACAGAGATCAGCCCTGAATCGGGAATTAATTAAGGAATTTGATCCAATTCAATTGAAAATACAAAGCTCTGCAATTGATTCTCGACTTGGTGTTGCCTCTTCCTCCTCTCAAGATGAGCTTACTTGCTAGGCTCCTTCGTCACTTGGTAACCAAGTTGGACTTATCCAGCACTTCCAACCCTGCTTCTGCTTCCTCTTCCATGTTGGTACCTGTAGACCCTGAATTTTGTCACCCCCCTCGACAATAATAACAACTGAACGTGGATTGACGAAGTTTCTCTCTCCAGAAGGGTTGGACCACCTAACCTACTCCATTTGTACCCCGATAAGGTTCAGACAAGCATTTTTAAGTGCAAAATACTCAATGATAGTCAAGGGTGTAGAAACAGTTGTTGCATCAAAAAACCTCGGGTCCTCGGATCCACCTACGAGCGGTACCTGCACAAAGTAGCAAACGGGCAAGTAGGGGATTCTCCGATGCCTAAGTCAGGTCTCTCTGTAGCAAACAGATGAAACAATGAGGATTCTCAAAGTCTCCATCCCTTCTATGGGGTATTACCTTCCCTTTTATAGGGTTTTATCTCTTTATGGCGTGGTGCCAATGTAAAGGTCCTGATGTGACCACTGGAGAAGCCTTCCTTAGGAGAGGAGGCGGAATGTTTCTCTGTCTCTGATATGGAGAGTCCTGTATGGAGAGTTTCTTTATTGGAATGAGGTCCCCTATGAGCGTAGGAGCTCCTTTTTTGGTGTGCATCATGAGATGCGCATAAATGTGATGGAGAGTGGCGGCCCTTCTTGAAGAATGGTTTATCCTATTAGATAGTGGTTTCATCCACTAGAGAGTGGTATTGTCCACCTAATCATTGCTTTTGGTGGCTGAAGGTGTGCTTTAGGCCTTCTGTCATACAGCTGCCCCTAGTGAGGGGTAATGTTTTGGGGTGCATAGGGCTGGCGATGATAGGTTAATTGACCTGATGGTAGAGCCAGCTTCTTCATGCTTCTATGGGGGATCTGATGGATCCTCTTAGCCACGGACTTCCAGGCGAATAGTTCTTACCTGGTGGATCCATTATGGGTTTTTTGGGCGGATAATTCTTACCCAATGGATCTGTCGTGGGCCCTTGGGTAGTATATAGTTCTTACCCATAGACCGTCACTCCCGATGCCACGTGTTGGGAGTTTATTGGGTGGCCATTATATGGTATACCAACAGTGATTGGAAACATTGCCAGAAATTTTGTTGGCACCAAATTAAAGTCTATCGTTTAATTCAAAATTAAAATATTTTTTAACATAAATTTGGACTAAAAATTATACCTTTGGATAGTGCTCGGAAAAATGAATCCAATAGTATATTTTGTGTTAAAAAATGACACTTGGGTGCAAAGCAGGGTCCAAACTAGTCCAATATTCTATTTCGGGCCATATGGATCAGCCTGGACTATCCAAGTATCCGAGGAACTTTCCAAGGATCCTTGTAAGCTCCACGGATCCTTGGAACCCAAGGGCGGTTCCTTGGACCCATGGAAGCCTTGGATAAGGTTTAAATAAAATAAAAAAAAATGAGATTTTCATTTTCCATTTCCCACTTTTCTTATCTCGTTTTTTCATTTCTCTTTCTTTCCTTTTCCCTTTGTGTGGATCTCAATTTTTCTTATTTAGTTTTGAAAAGATCCATGTAGCCAACCCCATTTAGTTGGGATAAGGCTGAGTTGTTGTTGTTTGAGAATTTCACCAGTCTTATAAATCTAAAGACAAAAATTTAGTTTTGCTGCATTCAAAATTCAGCTTTATATTCATTAGCAATTCAAACTAAGCACCCCTAGGTCTCTAATGGTTAATCTGGTTTCTACATTTCTTTCAATTTGATTGTCACTTAGCTCCATCCTAGTACTCTAAAAGTATGGCCATCCTTTGTTAGCTTAAATGAATATAGATATCAGCACGAACAGACTTTAAGCCCTCAAAAGAAAACTAACACAAAACAGAGCAAAACCACACAACTTTAAAGAGAGTAGTTAAATGACCTATTAGATTGCTCAAATACACAGAAAATGGAAAGCTTCAATAATACCAACCATTCCAGAGACTGCAAAGCCCTTGGTCCATTTGATTAACGTTGCTAGAATAAATATATGTTTGTTTGGCAAAATTGTAACTAGAGCTGGTGTAGATGCATTTCCTATTTTCTCTATTCATGTGGTTTTAGTCTGTGTTTACTCGATCTCATGCAAATACTACAAGCAAACTATAATTACTCGAAACATGTTCATGTTGTTCCACACTAGAGATTGTCTATCTCTCTCCTTCCTCCTATGAAATGGCATATCCATCTCCTATCGTGGGAGGAGAGAGATAGCCACATGGAGGTGTTACATAGCATATGTAACATAACAACATTCTTTTCACCTAATAAAAAATTAAGTAGCTAATGATCTTGAGAACTTTGAAAATTCGATAGGCTTTTTATAATTAAAAAAAGAAAACAACTAAGAGACATAGATTGAGATAGAATCGTATCCGTCTGAGGGGAGGAAGGTCTGGGTTACACAAGTAAGAATGTAAAAAAATAATTGAAAATCCATACTTGATTCACAAATTTATCCGATTAATCCATATTCGATCCATTTACATCTCTACACTGGCTCTGCAAAGATCCTCCTCCTTTTTTCGTTCTTTCCTTTTAACACCAAATGAGGTTTTTGTTTTTCTTGGATCAGGAGGTATTTGGCCTTTGACTGACTAAATCCCCCAGGACTCGTGTATGACCCCACAACACACACGAACCAGGAGATACTAGGGCCCCCATGTTCACCAGGGAGTTTCCCTCTCAGGCTGGTGGCCCCAACTCCGAAGGAGAGAGGCGGAGTCAAACTCAAGACCTTCAGCTTCCTTAGATCCCGTCCCTTGCCAACTGCTCTGCCCATTGGGTTAAAATGAGGTAAATTCTTTTCCCTGAAAAAAATTCACAATCATGGGATGAAAACACGTGGCTAGAATAACTGCAGAACACGTGTAACCTCTGGAAGCGGAATGAGTGCTCTCTTTTGCTTCGTTACAATTCTAGCGAATCGACCGTGGAAAGCGTACTAGTATAAGAATCGCTTGGAGTGTGCAGGGGCATGGCATCAACATTGTGGTGCAGAGCCTCCTCGTCGATCGTCTCCGGTTCTTCTGCTTCCGCGCCGCTCCGGCGTCGTCTGCCCTTGGTTGGGGCCTTCTGTGTGCTGAGTTTGGGTCTCGCCAATCTCAGCCCAACACTCTCTTCTTCCTTCAAGACGGGGTGCGCAAAGTCTCTCCCTTTCGTTCCGCTCCTCCGGTACCTTCTTTCTTTGCTATCAAGCACCTTACTCCTCTCCTTGCCTTCACTCCACCTTTGAATGATCATTGTTATTTGATTTTTCTACTCTATTTCTCTGTGATATGTCGATGAAGAAGAAAATTTTGCTTGAATTAGAATGATTTGAACCCAGACTTAACCCTACCCCCTGAATTGTTCAACCAGAAACTGGTTTTTTGAGACATCAACTGTAGTATGAATCTTGGTTGTGATTTAATTTGATTGATGCAATTCGAAATGGCGTCTTCAATCTGCTGTTGTCTCGAAATGGATACTGTTCTAATGTAAATTATGATTACTCAGATCAAGGTTTGGTAGCCAATCGTCAGCCAGAGCTCTTCACTCAACTGGAATGGAAGGCAGTTCTAGCACTGTACCAAGTATCGTGGTTTATGTTACTGTCCCAAATAAAGAAGCAGGTCTGCTGCATCTATTTTTTTTTATTTTGTTCCTTCAATGTAACTGTAGGTTCATTTAATTAATTGGTTTCAATGTTATCGTTTTAACGTTGTGTCCTCACCATCATGGGTGAATATTAAGCAATTAGTATCTGTTAATTAGTTTAGGGTCTAATTTTTCCCAGTTTTTGTGCTACCTGATTAAAATGTTCATGTCTTTCCTCACAATACATGGTGTGCCAATGTTTTTTTTTTTTGGGTCGAAAGCAAATTTATTGAAGAGAACGGGAGGACTCCTGGTGTCTGAGACAGTAACCCTCAGCTAACCAGGGATCGGAAATGGGCCAAACCATCCTTCCCGAAACAGATAGGGCCCTCCTGGCAAGGGAATTTGCAATAGAGTTAGCAGCCCTGGAAATAAAGACAAAACTACAAACATCCAAATAAGACATGATGTGCCTAATATCTTCCAGGATCGGTGCCACCTTCAAATCAGCCGGCTTCAACGGGTCCTGGAGATAAGAAATGACCTCGCAAACTATCACTCTCTACCATGACCAGAGAGTACCCCGTAAATCGCCTCCAACGGACCCTCTCGAATAGCCAAGGCCTCTCCAATCACAACATCATCAAAGGAGAGAGGGTTGGAGCGCAAACGGCATTTTCCTTCATGATCACGAATTAAGAAACCCACACCACTCCGCTTCAAGACCGGGTCGAAGGAAGCATCACAATTGATCTTAAAAACACCGATCGGGGGGGACCAAGCCATGAGAGAAGAAACATTACCAAGCACGAAACAGTCCGAGAAGAGGCTTGGTTGTTGCAAGCATCCAAGAACTCACCACAAGCTTTTGGGCTGTTTTTACAACTTCCTCCCCGTCCAAGATCTCGCTTCCAAAGACCATGTCATTCCTAGATATCCACAGGTACCACAAACAAAGCAAACAAAGCGCTATAATTTCCTTGAAGCTAATTTTGCCGCGAGATAACGAGGACCCCACCCATTTATAAATTGATGGAGTTCAAGGCTGTCTGTCACCGATATTAAAGAGCTTAAATTGCAACCAACCCAAATGGAACGGGCGAAAGTGCGGTGGAGCGGGATGTGATCAATTGACTCATCGGGTTCACCACACCTACGACAATGAGTATCAATAGGTATATGACGTTGGTGGAGCGTAGGCAAGAGGCCAAACCACCGCCACGTCGCTAGATAAAGGTTCTAATCTTGGGCATGGTGTGGCTGGACCAAATTCTCTTCCAAACAATAGATGGCATAGCCTCCCAAGAATGCGACTTCCCGGAAGAGGGAGCTGCTGCCTCACGAGCCTCTCTTTGATTCGATAGTAGGTGATAAGCACTCTTCACCAAATAAACACCCTTCTTGTCAGACCACAACAAGGTATCATCTCTGCTGGCGGATTTTCATTATCGCCACGATGGGTGGAAAATTTATCAAGGATCTCTACCTTCCAACATCTTGGGCTCATCGATCAACTCCGCTACCATTTGAGGGGTTTGGTTCAGCAGTGGGTGTTGCACGACAGCGGGAGAGAGGAATCCAATTATCCGACCAGATCTGGACTGAGTCACCCTCCAACCTTCCAAACCAGACCATCTTTCAACACTTTTGCCTTCAAGGAGACTCCTCCAAGCCAAGAGTGTGCAATGTTAGCAACATACTGAAACCTATGAAGATCTAATACAATGACTTTTCAGCCTTTTAAGTCTACAATAATGCAAACAACCTTATTGCTCAAATTCATGTGAAATTAGGTGAAGATTTTTTTATTGTTTATGTGCATTCCTTGCAATGAAATATACCTGCCTTGCTGCTTTCCATGCTGAGCAATTCATGCTACATCTTCCACTGGTACCCCATGTGAGATTTTAACTTGATAATGTATTACGAAATGATAGCATGTCGTATTTAAGTATTAAAATTAATGCAAGCACAATATTGTTTCTCCTGAATGTTGCTGTAAAAGATCTTTGTTTGAAGATTAGATAGGTAAGGCACTAAACAAACATTATGGTTTGGTTTTATTGAGGTGTTCATGACTGCCCCATATTTTACCAGCCAATATATAACCTTTTACATCTGGTATCATGTTTGTATATTTACTTTTTCCTCCTGTTCTTCCCCTTCCTTTCTTTGAGGAGGACTGTTTACAGGTTTATATTAACTCAACCTTTTATGCAGGAAAGAAACTGGCAGAGAGCTTAGTTAAAGAAAAGCTTGCAGCATGTGTCAACATAGTACCAGGCCTGTGCTTCAACTCATTGTTGGTGCCTTAGAGATTGCCTTCTCTTTTGCTTTAGTAAAATGTTGCTCTATTGAGAGTCTTCATATCTGTCAACAATGGACTGATTTCATTTTTTTTTTTTGAAATACTGTTTCACGCGTTAGGATGTCTCTCTTTTTCATTCATTTGTTGTCACTATTAGATACTGATGGCATAAGAAACACCCTAGGGATGACTAGGAAGTAGTGGGCTGATGATGATGCTGTCATTTTGGAGAGGATATTTGATAAAATGATGTAAGTTGGAGGGCATTGCATTGATTTCATGGATCTAAGGATCAGTTAAAAACATTTTCTAGGTGATAGGAATATCTAGGAGGTAAAAAAGGCTAGTGAACTAAGAATTCTTTCTTTTTCTCTTTTTTTTTTTCTGGAGGGGGGGGTTAAAGGGGACTAAGGGCCTATGTGTAAAAGAAGGCAAATGGTAAGTACAAAATCTCCCATCATTTCATCATAGGCAGTGATAGCTATATTCCTGAAGTCAATTAAATATATCAAATTCAAGTGTGCTTGATCATTTCAGAGCTTGTATAACAGTCAACATACTCAAACCAAGTAATTCTCAGTGAATGGTGTTCAGGTGCCAAAGCATATGTGCCATCAGTTTTTTCTGTTCTGTTTTTTTTTTATGTTTTGTGAGGGGGAGGGGGAGGGGGGGGGGGGAAAGGCATCACTTAATAGTGTCAAAATTTTCTTACTAATTTGTACAAGTAATTTAGACTTTAGAGAGGAGATTGGCTTCTTTGGAATGAACTGGTTCTGATCCTCAGGGCTGTGTCTGGATCAAAGGAACCTGGTTGAAAGCCACATGGTTGGCTTTTGAGAGGGAAAAAATTAATTTATGAAATTATTTATGTCATTGAGGGGAGGAATTTAAATCTTAAAATGTTTCAAATCCACGGTTCCAAATCCATGCTAACCACTATCATTTCGACTTCTGCCATTGGATGAACTTTGGCATAATACCTTTTCTTTGCAAAACCTCCCTGCAGGGCCCCACACAAATCACAATTCCAACCATCTGTTTGCCTGTCACTGTAACTATCAATGGTTGCAGCATAGTTCGAGAACTCGCGAGATCTTGCCGAGATCTCACAGAGTTTCTCGGTTTTTGAAAAAACCAAGACGATACTGCCTGTGAGTCTCAAAACTGCAATATCTTGCCGAGATCTCGGATCTCGGTTCGGGTCTCGGTTTTGACCCATTTTTTAACCCACCTACCACTTAAATACCTCACCTAACTCGACAGAACTCAACATATCTCGGCGAGATCTCGGGTCCAGGTCTCGGATTGACCCAAGGAAATGACCCATCTACTATGTATTTATGTAACTCGACGGAAAAAAAAATGCACCAACTCGGCGAGATCTCGACTTGACTCGGTTTTTCCAAGAGCCGAGTTGGTACCGAGACCTGAGGGTCGCAGGTCATCAACAACAGGTCAGTAATTGACTTCAATGGCCTTCCATTGGCATTCCATGCTTGCCAATCTCCAGTCACCACTCACCATTTGTTATTCATAAATCAATTGTCATTGGTCAACAGCTATACCCCCTAAACTAAAGCTCCCACCATCTGGTGGTGACTGGCAGGCAGTTATCGCTAGAGATTGAAGACCATCAAATCTGCATTTCCCTCATATCCAATGTGGGACCAAATTCCAAATTACCAAATTCCAAATTATAGTTTGGTTTAAGAGAAAAAATGGAAGAATTGATCCAAACACAGCCTAGTAAATCCAAAATGAGCAAGTGTTGGATCAAAAACAGCTTCTAGATCGAATAGTGTAACTTGATTAAAATAGTCAGGTGTGAATTGTTCTGATAATTTAAAATTCATTACTTCCAACATAAATTTAAACAAAATCGGCTAAAGTCAGCCAATTTAATGGTCTTAGAATATCAACCCACCAAAAAAAAAAAAAGAGGAAACTTATGTAGAGTTTGTAAACATAATGCAGGTGAAAGATTAGAATTTTTCTAGCATCCTTAATACCTTATGAAAACATAATGGCAGATCCTATAGAAGAAGACAGTTAGTATCATTATTTTTTTTCCCTCCTTTTTGAATGTAAAAACAGTTGAATTGAGTATTGGGAAATTGAATTAATCCAGCCAGTAATGAGAAAAGTCAAGTTAGAAAATATTTTTTTTTTAAAAAAAACCCGCTGATTTTAATTTGTGTAGTTGATTGGTGAGTCTTTTATGAACTGTCAGAATGATGCTACGAAAAATATGTAAGCAACAACCACTGGTTAAATGGCAGGATGGAATATAGTTAAAGACTTAAAGGCGCCCTTAAAAAAATACTATTCATTGTCAATTGTAAAAAGAACTTCAATGCTTGGTGGGGTGCCTTTTATACTTTGCATGAGTTACCAAGTTGAAAATGATGTTTGAGATGATCTGCCTTATGTTTAATGAGGTCATAATTCATGGAAAAGCTTCCTGTTCATCTTAAAACTTGTGTGTCTGTTTAATACTTTAATTCCTTTTGAAAACTGTGTTCCTTTGGTTTGGTGTTCCATTACATGTTTTCCTCATTCGATCATTTAGCCTGTTATGTTTATCTACTAAAAACATAATTTCCTTTCTGCTTTTCTGAATTAACTGGCTGTGTCCAAGTTCTGAGAAATTTCTTTGCTTCGTTGATGCAGGAATAGAGTCAGTTTACCAATGGAAGGGTGAGGTATAGGATTCCATACTCACTAATTTGAATCATCAGTTCATAAATATTATATGTTCCTGTAATGTTGGTAATGCCCATTCGCTGAGTGTAATCATTGTGGTCTGTGTACACGCATAATCCTCATATACCTGTGTTCAGATCCAGATAGAGGACTAGTTATAAATTATAAACAAGACACTGGAATCCATTTTGGAAGCTCTAACAGATGTCAAGAAATAGTTTTCATATTTCTTCAGTTATCTGTTTTTGGTTTTCATTTCTGTTCTCTTTCATCAGTTGTGTCTTGTTGTCTTTCAGATCCAAACAGACAGTGAGGAACTACTTATAATCAAGACCCGGGAATCTCTTTTGGAAGCTCTGACAGAACATGTTAAAGGCAACCATGAATACGAGTAAGATTTATATTCTCCATTCTTCCTCTTAGGGACCCGAAGTTCTTTTTCTTTTGTTCCCCCTTTTTGTTGTTTGTGTTTTTTTTTCTTTCTGGGGTGTGTGTGTGTGTGTGTGTGCAGATTTCAGTGCTGTGTTTGGGCACCATAAATTTCGTGTTTTGACCTTTTCATTTCTGGAAACGTGGGGGGTACAAAGGTCACTAGAGTTTAGGTTACAAAAATTAAGTGTGTAGGGAACTTCAATGGCTTTATTCTTGGTACCCAACCTACAGATGATACCGTCAGTCTCCCTTTCAATTCTTGAGTTTTGAGTTGTACAATGAATGCATTGGAGGGTGTGATGCAGATCGAACCAGCCCAAGTATTGGGTCAGTTTTGGACCAGGAAACATGTTGAACAGTGTCACAACCCATATTTTCCTTGTGTGGAGATACTTTTTAGAAGATTTTGTGGGCCCATCAAGTGGAAAAAGATTCTATCCTAATGCTGTCATAGTTTAGGTTCTATTTTCAGTTTTAGAAAGTATATTAGGTAGTTTCTAATTTCAGTTTGTTTCTAATTTTGTTTCCTTGCTTGTTTAGAAGGCTGGATCTATAAAGCGTTAATAGTTTTTATTTTCATAATTAGAAGTTAGTACTTTCTATTTTGTAATTGATAGTTAGTTTCTATTTTTGAAATTAGAAAGTCTTCACATCAACCTAGTTGTTGATAGTGCTATGTAACCTCATTCAAGGATTACAAATAAAAGCCAGGGGGAGCAAAGAGCTACACTGTTTTAGATTAAAAGATATCGTTTTATGCTTGCTGCTGCATTTGCTCCTGTGAGAGTGCCGCTGCCTTGTGGATCTCAAGGTGAGGGATTGGTGGATCTCCAATCGACTCCTTGCATCTGTTAAGATTGGGAGGTTCTTCTTCTTCACTCCTTGCATCTGTTCAGATCGGGAGATACATTCTTCAATCAATCTTCAAGCTGCTATTGTTTTGAAGGTCAGTTATTTTTTTTATTTTTTTTTTCAATTAAGTAATTTACAGATTTCTGTAATTACCTTCTTCTTCTCATCCACCAACCTAAGCCTACATCCTCATAATTGATTCCCATAACCCTAGCTTCATCTAAACCCTGTCCAGCCCAATTCCTTCCATCTATTATAACCAAACTTCATCCATAGCATCTTCACCCTCCTTACACTCGACAGCAACCCCAGCTCCATCCTCCTATAAAAAAACCTAATTCCCTTCAATCCTACTAAAACCCAAAACCCCTAAATACTCCCTAGACCTATTTAGCCATCCAAACCCATCCATACTACAATCGAACCTCCCTCTCACTGCCCTGAACACTTGACCAGAAGCCCTACCCTAAATTCCCATCCTAAACCCTAATTTCATCCCTTAACCTATTTCTCAAAACCCGAAACCCTAACCCTAATTTTCTGAAATTCAAAATTTCAGTTAAATATCATTCAAATCTACATTGTTAGCTTCCCCTAAACCTGCCTATTAATACCATATAAGATTCATCTCCATATTCATAAACCTAACCCCAAAATTGACCTAATTCCCCAATTCTGTCCAATCGGCCAGCTGATTAGGGAGGTCTTGGTTCACTTGGCTCCTAGTAGACCTTTGTCTATCTAGGACTCCATTAAGTGGTATCAGAGCCATGGATGAGCACGACAGACCTTTACCAGCAGCAACCAATCCTATGTCTGCAATGTTTGAGTTGTTTTAGAAGTTCACTGCTGAGCAAAAGGGTATATTTGAAGAGATCAGAGCTAAACAGAGGGCTAATAGTCTGAAAGGTTGCAACTGATTGAGCAACAACAGGTTACTCCTACTAAGATAGCAATCTGCCCATGGATGAGGACAAATATCAGGTCCAATCCCAAGTTCATCGACCTCATAGAAGGCATAGGGAAGACAGGGATAGGCACAAGGATTACAGAGAAGACATGTATACAGAATACAAATTTACATTGCCAAAGGAAATTGAGAGAGCACAAGTTGAAGATAAAGTTGAACTGACAGTGAATTTTGATGAAAAGAAAGAGACAATCCCTATTGCTTCAAAGATGGAAAGTCAACATGTAGAAGATTTTACTAAAGTGGTCAATGTCAAAGAAATCAAAGTAGACAAAGCGGAAACAACAGAAGATAAAAAGCTGATTGAGAGCATTCCACAGGAAAGTACTGACCTTCAAGATGTTGTTCTTTATAAGGTGGAGCTTGTGTCTCAAGTGTTTGATGAGAAGGTTGCTAACACTGAAGACTCTATGGACAGGACATTCACAGTTGCTGCTGATTCAGAAAACGAACACATAGAGTTTGTTATGCCACCATGGTTCTTCAAAGAGAAAGCTCCACGCCTTGAAGATTTTATCCCCAATGTTCCTGCCTCACCAGAATTCTGTTTGAGGATGGTCAAAGCTGTTAATCACATGCTGTTTTGCCCTCATCACTACAAAATTCGAGGACGAATTTTTTCAAGCAGTGGAGAGCTGATGCAAATCGAACCAGCCCAAATATTGGGTCAATTTTTGACCAGGAAACACTGTTCACGTGAACAGTGTCACAACCCATATTTTCCTTGTGTGGAGATACATTTTAGAAGATTTTGTGGGCCCATCAAGTGGAGAAAGATTCTATCCTAATGCTGCCATAGTTTAGGTTCTATTTTCAGTTTTAGAAAGTATATTAGGTAGTTTCTAATTTCAGTTTGTTTCTATTTTTTGTTTCCTTGCTTGTTTAGAAGGCTGGATCTATAAAGCCTTAGTAGTTTCTATTTTCATAATTAGAAGTTAGTACTTTTATTTTGTAATTGGTAGTTAGTTTCTATTTTTGAAATTAGAAAGTCTTCACATCAACCTAGTCGTTGATAGTGCTATGTAACCTCATTCAAAGATTATAAATAAAAGCCAAGGGAGGGGGGGCTAAGAGTAACACTGTTTTAGATTAAAAAATATCGTTTTATGCTTGCTGCCTTTGCTCCTGTGAGAGTGCCATTGCCTTGTGGATCTCAAGGTGAGGGATTGGTGGATCTCCAATCGACTCATTGCATCTGTTAAGATCGAGAGGTTCTTCTTCTTCACTCCGTGCATCTGTTCAGATCAGGAGATACATTCTTCAATCAATCTTCAAGCTGCTATTGTTTTGAAGGTCAGTTTTTTTTTTTCAAGTAAGTAATTTACAGATTTCTGTAATTACCTTCTTCTTCTCATCGTCAAACCTAAGCCTACATCCCCATAATCGATTCCCATAACCCTAGCTTCATCTAAACCCTGTCCAGCCCAATTCTTTCCATCAATTATAACCAAACTTCATCCACAGCACCTTCACCCTCCTCCTTACACTCGACAGCAACACCAGCTCCATCCTCCTATCAAAAAACCTAATTCCCCTCAATCCTACTAAAACCCAAAAACCCCTAAATACTGCCTAGACCTATTTAGCCATCCAAACCCATCCATACTACATCCGAACCTCCCTCTCACTGCCCTGAACACTCGACCTGAAGCCCTACCCTAAGTTCCCATCCTAAACCCTAATTTCATCCCTTTTCCTATTTCTCAAAACCCGCCCTAATTTTCTGAAACCCCAGCTCCATCCTCCTATGAAAAAACCTAATTCCCCTCAATCCTACTAAAACCCAAAACCCCTAAATACTGCCTAGACCTATTTAGCCATCCAAACCCATCCATACTACAACCGGACCTCCCTCTCACTGCCCTGAATACTCGACCAGAAGCCCTACCCTAAATTCCCATCCTAAACCCTAATTTCATCCCTTTCCCTATTTCTCAAAACCCGAAACCCTAACCCTAATTTTCTAAAATTCAAATTTTCAGTTAAACATCATTCAAACCTATATTGTTAGCTTCCCCTAAACCTGCCTATTAATACCTTATAAGATTCATCTCCATATTCATAAACCTAACCCCAGAATTGACCTAATTCCCCAATTCTGTCCAATCGGCCAATTGATTAGGGAGGTCCTGGTTCACTTGGCTCCTAGTAGACCTTTGGCTATCTGGGACTAAATTAGGGTGGTGCAATCCGGGGTTGAAAAACCCGGTTCGGATTGCTTTGGGCCCACCCAACACTAAACAGCTCAAGTATAATGAATAATGGCAAATCTGTAAATTCTTATTCCTGCCCAGCACTTAATTAATGTAAAACAGCAAGTGGAAACTTAAATAATATGAATAGTGGAAGTGTTGTAATTTAGTAAAAGTCAAAGCCACAAAAAATAAATAAATAAATGGAAAGCATGTATGAATGGGGGAGGGTACTATTTGAAATAGGGGGTTAAAGGGGATTATATCATGGGGAAGAGAGAGAGAGTTGTTATCAACCTCGGGAAGGCAAGGTGGCGGAAGACATAACCTGTTACGATGGAAGAAACTTACTCATCTAATCACCAATCAGGCTGAAACTGTAGGTGTATGATCCTACCCAGAACCCTCTCAAGATAAACTGACGGTGACCTCTTATAATGTACCAGTGTGAAGATCAAAGTTGCTGAAATCTCACTGGGCGGAGCTGATTGGTTCAGTCCATAGAAGAGTTTAAGTTCTCAGTGCAGGGAGACATAACTGGGTTCAAATCTGCAGGTTAAGTCGCCTTAGAGAGGGGGTTTAAAATCCAGAGTTTGAGATGGGAAGAACAAGTTACAAGAGAGATCAAGTTCTCTCTTGCTGAATCAATTCTATTGCCAGAACAGGGTATTCACAGGTAAGAGGAAATAAAGAAAATTAACAAGAAAGAAATACAGTGAGGGAAAAAGAATGAAGATGGGACAAGAAGAAGCAGAAGAAAAAATGTTCACAAGGAGGAAAATCTCCTCACGGCCACTCTCTGCTCAACAGCAAACAAAACCTCACTAGTCATTTATTCAAAAACTGTCTTTAATCGGCAGATTACATCATATAAATAAAGAGGCAATCCCTTCTCTAATTGGTAACTCAGTAAACTAGGAAAGAAAAGAGAAAATTATAAACAATCCCTACATAATGTACTAAATACAACAACAACCATAACCTTATCCCAACTAAATGGGTAGATCCGAAAAGGCCATGGCAGTAATAAAAATAAGAGCAGTAGAAGGAAGTAAAAAGGGGTTAAAAAAATAGATAAATAAATAAATAAGCAAATAAATAAAATAAAATAAAATTACTAAAGAAAGAAGTCTAAGCAGTAGTCAAAGCAGCATCGTAGGAACATCCCCCTACGTGGGGTTGGCTACACGGGTCCTTGTCCTCAAAACAACTCTATCCGCGGTCATACCAGGATCGAGCCCTACCATATGCGTATCCTTTCTTACCACTTCTCCAATAGTCATTTTAGGCCTGCCCCTACCTCCTTTAGTTCCTTCAAATTGAATCTAGTCATTCTTCCTTACCGGTGCATCCATGGGTCTCCTTTGGACATGACCAAATCACCTCAAGCAGCTCTCACGAAGCTTGTCCTGGATTGGTACAACTCCTAATTTGGTTCTAATACAAACATTCATTACTCCATCTCTCCTGATCTTGCCACACATCATCCTCAACATCCTCATCTCCGCTACACTCATCTTATCTATATTACTCTTCTTAACTGCCCAACATTCCGCTCCATATGTCATCGCTGGTCTTATTGCTGTCTTGTAGAATTTTCCCTTAAGCTTAATAGGCATGCGTTTGTCACATAAAACTCCTGATGCTCCTCTCCACTTCATCCATCCTACTTTAATTCTGCGGGAAACATCATCTTCTATATCACCTTCTTTGTTAATGGTTGACCCTAGGTATCTAAAGCATTCACTTTGTGATAGCTCTCGCTCCTCAAGTTTCACCACTTCATCACCTCTCCTGGTTTGACTGAAGTTATACATCATATATTCTGTCTTTGTTCCGCTTAACTTAAAACCTCTTGATTCTAAGTTTGATCTCCATAACTCCAGCTTCGCATTAATCCCTTCCACTATCTCATCTATCAAAACAATACATCAGCGAATAGCATACACCAAGGGTCCTCATCTTGAATATGTTTGGTTAAATCATCCATGATGAGTGCAAACAAATAGGGGCTTAGAGCTGATCCTTGGTGTAACCCAATTGTAATTGGGAAATCACTATTTTGTCCCTTTGTAGTTTTGACACTTGTCACCACTCCCTCATACATGTTCTTAATTATATCCACATAGTTACTTGAGCTCCTTCTCTTCCCTAGGACATGCCAAATGAGCTCCCTAGGAACTCTATTATAGGCCTTTTCTAGGTCGATAAAGACCATATAGAGATTCCTTTTGTAAGCTCTAAAGATTTCCATAAGCCTCCTTAGAAGGTAAATAGCTTCTGTTGTGGATCTCCCTGGCATAAAACCAAATTGGTTCTCCGATATATCAGTTTCTTTTCTTAGGTGGGCTTCAATTATTTTCTCCCAAAGTTTCATAGTATGACTCATTAGTTTAATACCTCTATAGTTATTGCAGTTCTGGGTATCACCTTTGTTCTTATAAATCGGAACTACAGTGCTTCTCCTCCAATCATCTGGCATTTTCTTTGTACTCAGAATCTTGTTAAACAACTTGGTTAGCTAATATACCCCCCGTCCTCCTAAGCTCTTCCACACTTCAATTGGGACCTCATCCGGTCCTAGAGTTTTGCCTACCTTCATCTTTCGTAGGGCTTCTTTAACTTCGGCCTCACCAAATCGTTGTAGCTGTCCATGATGTGTGTTGGCTTCAAGACTATTCCTCTCCACTTCCGAATCCACCCCATCAGTCAAGGTACCTCCATTTAGTAGATTGTAAAAATATGCACCCCATCTCTCCATAATGTCCGCATCCCGTGTTAGTACTCTACCATTCTCGTTCTTAATGCATCTAACATGGTCCAAGTCTCTGCTATTCCTTTCTCTTATTTTAGCTATCCGATAGATATCATTTTCCCCTTCCTTTGTATTAAGTTTTTCATAAAGTTCATCATATTTCTTCGCTCTTGCTTTCCCACTATCTTTCGAGCTTCATTTCTAGCCACATAATAGCTCACTTTATCCTCAACCACATTCGTCCTTTGCCAGGTCTTAAACCGATCTTTTTTAGTTTTAATGGCTGCTTGGACCTCGTCATCCCACCACCAAGTCTCTTTAGGGCCCAGACGCATACCCTTTGAAATTCCAAGGACTTTCTTAGCAACCTTCTTGATACAAGTCGTCATATTAATCCACATCTCGCTGGTATCTCCCTCAAAATCCCACCTTCCTTGTAGGGCCATTTTATCAGTAAATGATTCTATGAGAGCTTCTTGTAGTCGGCCCCATCTTATCTTAGGACAAACCTGTTTCGCCTTCTTACGTTGCCTCGTGCCAAGGTACATATCCAAGACCACCAGTCTATGTTGGGTGGTTAAGCTCTCTCCGGGCATAACCTTACAATCCTTACATAGTAGTCTGTCAGACCTTCTGGTTAGGAAGAAATCTATTTGGCTTGCATGTTGCCCACTCTTGTAGGTAATTAAATGTTCATCTCTCTTTTTAAAAAAGGTATTTACAATGCACAGGTCAAACACTATTGCAAAGTCTAGCACTGATATCTCCTCTTCATTTCTCTCCCCAACTCCATATCCTCCCTGAACCTCTTCATAGCCTCTACGATCTCTACCCACATGTCCGTTAAGGTCACCTCCAATAATAATTTTCTCTCTCTGACCAAAACCTTGCACTAAACCATCCATGTGTTCCCAGAATTGTAATTTAACACTCTCATCTAATGCTACCTGTGGCGCGTACGCGCTAACTATGTTGATAACCTCGTTATCTAGCACCAGCTTGATAGATAGGATCCTATCTCCTAATCTTTTAACGTCCGCTACTTCGTTCTTAAGGTCTTTGTCCACAACTAGGCCCACTCCACCTCTCCCGCTTTCGTCTCCCAAGTACCATAGTTCAAAGTCATCTAATGCCTTGGCTTTGTGACCCTTCCATCTTGTTTCTTGAATACATGCAACATTAATCCTTCTTCTCCGCATAACATCTATCAGCTCCAAGGTCTTACCCGTCAAAGATCCGATGTTCCAGGATGCAAATCTAATCCTATGCTTACAAACAAGATTAGTATTAAAGGACATGATATACTGAAATGTAAGAGATAATATAAAAATCTAAAAATAATCAAAACAAATAATAGAATCCATGCAAAAGAGATTGGCTTGGTAGAATATAGTGTCGGCTGCCTACCTGACGCACCAAAAAATATAGGAATATACAAAGGGTATTTAAAGCATTAATAGAAACTCACACTCCCACAGCTGAAAAAAAGTGCATATTCATACAAAGCAAGATATCGGGATGTTACAATAGTGCCTAGAACTAAACAAATAATGTTGGAAAGCGTAAAAAAGTGGTTCAGATGCAAGAAGAAAAATCTCGGAACCTCCCAAACCAAATGACAAGAGAATGCTACCAATACAGTGGTGCAACGTGATTATGCAAATGACTAAATAGCAAATAAGCATGCAGTTCATACACACAACTATAGGAACACAATACAAATATGTGATTCTACTCAATAAAGAAATGGATAATAAATAAATAACATGAGATTGAAAGATGTTATAAGATATAAACAAATTAGGTAACAGGAAATAGAAATAAGCAGTAGGCAGTAGTATAACTCAGTCAAACATAAGGAAATCAAATAAATTAATCAACAGATATATGGACAATACATGTAAATCGAAAACAACAAAAATAAATAAATAAAAATGTAAAGTTTTAAGATTTATCTCGAAAGGATAGAGATAGAGATGTCCCTCACAGATATACGGTGTCTCCTGCCCTGGTGCCGGTGTGTATCCTACTGCCCAGAAAAACCATGGCCAATCACACTGCCGTTGTTCTGTTCACTGACCCTAGAGAGAGAAACATACTAAATAATGGAATAAAAAGATACCAAATAAAATCCCTGCTAGCTGAATAAGAAACTACCAAACGTTTGCCAGACCAGAAAACTTGTCTGGGACCTGTTCTTGGTTTGGGCCTCCAAAATGGGTCATGTACTCATGTCTGTCCAGCCAGGCCATAACATCAGCTCTCCTCCTCTGAAAAGAACTCGAGTCCATCAAGTTTGGATGAGGTCCAAGAATGTCGTCCGAGTCAACTTGCTGGAGGAGAAATGTTCCAGTTGTCTGCTTGAGTATGATAGATGGAAGATCTTTTGCCAGAAGAAATTTCATCTCAATCCCATCATGCTTAAAGGAATATGTATTCTCATAACCACAGTGCTTGGTCTTCTTATCATACAACCATGGGCATCTCAGAAGAATGTGGTAGACTTTCAGAGGGAGGACATCACACTGCACCTGATCAATCAGTCCATCAATGTAGTACGTGAGCAAACATCTTTCATTAATCTTGAGCATAGTTATCAAGGCGGGAAGGCGACCATGGCGTTTTAGAGGGTTAAAAAACAAGGCGACACCGACATGGCGCCCAAGGTGTCCAAGGCGACCAAGGAGTTTGGACGCCATGGCAAGGCCTTGATAACTATGATCTTGAGATTTGTGTTGTTTACCCACGCAACCTTGTAGGGATTAGGATGAGGCTTTGTCTTCAGACCCAACTTGCGAACAACATCTTCAGAGACGATGTTGGTGCAACTATCGTTGCCTACACAAGCTATCATTGCATCGAACCTTGGTCTGAAAGATATTGTTTTGTCACCAATATTCCTCATCCGGAGCCTTCTATGTTGTCAAGAAATGACGAATAATTTAGCACTGCTGAGTGCTGACATTCACCGTCATTGTCATCAACCTCACTGGGCTCATGCTCACACTCAACCTCTAGAAGTACTGCCCCTGTCGTCCATCGCTCTTCTGGTGCAAACGGTCAAACAGTATGAAAGAGTCTTTATCAAGGGAAAATGTCGGGTAAGGAGTTGGTTGGAGAGTGAGAAGTTAGGTGAGTACCGATGTAGGTGCAGGTGAGAAAAAAATTATACAACATAGAATGTGATTTGCAATCAATCTTCCCCTCCTCTCCTGCAACTTGAGTTGGGGTTGTTACTGTGCATTCTTTTACTGCACCCTCCCCCCTCTCAGGAAGAAAAAAATTGATTGATGTAATTTCAACTATATATTCCTGTTGGAATATGTACTCCAGAATACCGTGGGGGTATTCTGGTCCTTTTGGGGTAGTTTTTATGTTATTAAGTGTAAGTCGATTATGTGGGTTTTAGTCCCACATCGCCTATTTTAGTCTATTATAACTTTCCCCTCTATTTATAATAGAGGGGCTTACCTATCAATTAATACAAGCAATTATTCTCTCATATTCTCTCTTTTCTAGCCCACGATTCTGCCAACATGGTGTCAAATCTAGTCTGATCTAGGTTAGAAAAAGAGAAGGAAACCCTCATCCATCTCTTCAATCGATTTCTCCCTTCTTCTCCCTTTCTTGGCTTCTCCTTCTTATGTTCTTCTTCCTCTCAACCTATAAAGGGGCAGCACTAATGAGGTAAACACAGCATATCAATGATTTAGTTGCTGCCCCCCTCCCTTTCTACCTTTTTTCACTTAAAAAATTCTGTTCGAAATCTGCTGGAGCCATACCTACGATATTGGAGCTATCCAGAATTTTTGGAGATCTGATTTCTACCTAATGAAGACTGATCCTCCATTGTTGGAGCCTCCTATGCAGCCTTTTCCAGCACTCTTCTACCCTATTCCAAAGTCTACCTTCCCTTTCTTTCTTTCTCTCCATCTTTTATTACCTTTTCCAGCCTCCATACCCAAATCGATCTCAACTGGTCAGGGTTTTTTTCAAAACCCTGACTCCAATGGATTTTGGGGTTTCCCTTTTCAGATGCAGCTGATTTTTTGGGGGTAATTCCCTACTACTACAGGCCCTACTTGACCTAAGTTTGGACACTTTCTGATGGCAAGATTTGTTTTTACAGCAAAACCTTCTCAACCTGCTATTTTTGGGTACCTGTTAAAACCCTGACTCAAATCGACATTAGGGTTACAGGTTTCAGTTTTTGCTGATTTTTGGAGGGATGATTACTTCAACTACAAGGACCACTCAACCTCAGTCTTAGCCTCTTTCCAAGTGTTTGAAGACCCCTAACCCCAATCGATCCTCCTTTTCAGGGTTTTACAAAACCCTGACACATATCGATTTTAGGGTTAGGGTTAATTGCTGCTGTTGGAGTTTTTTGGAAGTGTTTCTACTATCAAGAGGGACATTCTACTTCAACTATTCATGGCTTGAAGAAGTTATATTACACAAGATAGCTGCTGCCCTATTTTTTCTGCAATTTTTGGTGTTTCTCCCACTTGAAGATCAAGTCTCAATCACCAAGGAGATTGGTTATTCGAACTGGAGATCCATTCCCGCAGTTGTGGTCAGCATCTATTACCGGAAGACATCACCTTGGACAAGTCATCATCACTTTTGTTGAAGCCCCCTTCCCTACAATCGATCTTCCTTTCAGGGTTTTTGACAAAACCCTGACTATAATCGATCTAAGGGTTAGGGCAGTCCTCTCTTGTTGATTTTTTTAGGAGAGTTTTATAACCATCAGAGGAGTATTCAACCCATATTTCACCATCATTCATCAGTTCTTTTTGGAAAAAATTCAGGTTCATTCTTATGGCTCGGTTTCTCCAATTATCAACCTATTTTTTTTACTTGTTCCTATGTGGCTGGCTGCTTCAACTACCTATGGATCTGTCGGGTTCTTTTTCTTATATTTGCTGGTTCTATTGAGCTTTACTACATATATTGCTGGTTTTATTGATTGGCTTTTGTAAGCATGACTGGTTGACATGTTACTGCGGCCCTTATGTAGACTACTGCTGCCCTATTATTGAGACTGAGTATCCTACTATTGGAGATCGAATTTCTTTCATTATTGAAGACTCGAATCTACTACCCTGGAGATCAGCTTATTTGGGATTACAACAGTGTGTTCCAAGGTTGGTGGTTGCAACTACGAACCTATTCAATTATGTGAAGCTTTTCTGGTTTATATCCAGCTCACTTTGAGAGCTTGATCCTAGCAGTGTTCACGAATTCAGATATGATCCAAGTTTTTTGTTGAAGCTTCTTACATCCATTGCTGTCCAAATATCTTCGTCAGTTCTATTTAGCATGTGGGAGTTTATAGTTTGGAATTTTGCACACTAGTACTTCCTTGTGTGAAGATCGATCAAGTTTTTGCATAATGGTACCTTCTCCTTCTACAAATTAGACCTGTTTTTTTATAATTCAGATCTGATCATTGGAGATTAGTGTTTTGGAATTAGTTTGATCGATTGAAAGAAGGTTGTAAATTATTGTGTTGCTTTGTCCATGATTCATTATCCCACTGCTTCTTTTCACTTCACCACCTCCCAAACCATACCTTTGGCATATATCCATAACCACCTTGGAAGTTTATGGTATTCTCTAAATTGCCATTTCTTCTCTTTCCATTACCCTTGGCACCTTTTAGAAAATTCTGGAATATTATGTTTTTGCCCTATTACTTACATCATCTCTGTTATGTCCACGTGTACTACACGTGAGGGGGGGATTATGTACAGTATACTGCAGCCATTGCAGAAAGCAGAACTTGCAGGAACACTTGGTGCAAACCATAGAAGATCAAAGTTTTCACCATTGCCAATGGGTATCTATTTTGTTATTGGGGTGAGTTTGCTGTAAGGGGGAGATTGGTATTAAAGTATTGAAGATGTTTGGTTATTGCCTGCCTATATGAGGTTCTACAGTTGGGTTGATTTTTTCCGCTGCTTGATTCATCTGCTCGCTACCCTAGTTACTTATCTTCAAGATTATCATTCAGAGATTCATCACTGGACAGCAATAGAAGATTGGTGAAAGCTGCCTTTTTTGGAAGACATTCTAGTCCCGGTTTGCTGATCAAGTCTGCCCAAGTTTTGAAGATCTATTTTTTCAAGTTCTTGAAGGTTTATTTGGGAGCTGCATTTGTCTTGAAGCTGGATTCTGCTACAACTTATTTTTTTCCCATTTTGTTCAAGTTGGGCATTAGTACCTTGTATGCGCCAACTTGAGGGGGAGTGTTAGCATTGCATTATTAGGAGTTCTTTTTTTTCTTTAGTTCAAGCTGGATTTTCTTTCTTTAATTCTTTGTATAATCCAGCTTGAGGGGGAGTGTTGGAATATGTACTCCAGAATACCGTGGGGGTATTCTGGTCCTTTTGGGGTAGTTTTTATGTTATTAAGTGTAAGTCAACTATGTGGGTTTTAGTCCCACATCGCCTATTTTAGTCTATTGTAACTTTCCCCTCTATTTATAATAGAGGGGCTTACCTATAAATTAATACAAGCAATTATTCTCTCATTCTCTCTTTTCTTGCCCACGATTCTACCAACAATTCCAATGCAAGTTAGGGTGCTATCTGTGCATGACTGCATGTTACATGACATCCGAGAAAAGCTAGTGGGCTTTTATCGTGAAACATAGAGTCTCGCTCTATAAAAGCAGTGGGATCCACCATGTATTGCATGCATATACAGGCTTAACAGCCTGTATCACTAGCATTCCCCATGAAAACAAAACAGATTCTAGCCATAATGGGCCTCATATAACAATTCAGGGTTGAGACCGGTGTCAGCTAGAATTTGTGATGCTGTCATATTACAGGAACATTGGGCTGGCATTTAGCATGTGGATTATTGTCAAGGGGAAATTTCTATCTCCTCTATACTTAGCCTATATTTACTCAAAGTCTCAAACCCCCACCCTAAACTTCTTTTTTGATTCCCCCAGAAAAGTGAAATTTCACCTCTGGCACCCCCTCCCGCCCCATCCCCTGCATCTCCCCCCTGCCACACCATTGTTTTTTCCTTCCACAGATTTTCTCAAACACATGTACTACCTCCTTGACCTTGCATGATTTGTAGAGGCCATCGATGAGAATTCCAAAAGTTACACCACTAGGCTGAATGGCCATCTGCTTCATCTCAGACATTAGCAATTTCATCCTCTCAGAATCCCTCTCTCGGTCAAATCCAATCAAGAGGGCGTTACAAGATGGCACCTCTACTGCGCCAACGAGTTGGAGAACATCCCAAGCCTGACCAGTATCTTACTGTTGCTGCAGAGCTTGATAACCAATTGAGTGAGCCGCACTGCATCATGGAAAACCCAACTCTCGCCCAATACAGCAGCAGAACAAGACACTCAGAAGCTACAACCCACAAAGATTCTGAATCCTTTCCAAGTTTAGAAAATAATAATAATAATTTAGAAAAAGGAAATGTGGATTCTTCAATTGAACTCCCATGCTCTATCTTCTCTCACCCTCTTCTGCCAGCTTCACTTTAAAAAAAAAGAGCATCCCAGTGCATGAGGCTCCCGCTACTGTAGAGTCTGGGAGGGCAGATGTATGCAGCCTTACCCCTGCTTCGTAGAGAGGCTGTTTCCATGTTTCGAACCTGCAACCTGATGGCTGCAATAGCGCGACTTAACTGTTTTGCCAAGGCTTGCCCACCCTTCATTAATGACTCTAAATCTCACCGCCCTCATAGCCTGTCAGCATCTAACCTTTGGTAGGGGGGACGATCAGAGTCTTGAAGATGGTGTCCACTGGAGGTGAATCAGAAGCTAGTGTCTCATCAGAAAAATCCTCTTCTGTTGATTCTGTTAGCAAGTTTGAACATGGCATGTTAGGCAGAGGCAAAGGATGCTGATGAGAGAGACGACAAGTGGCGATGACGACGATGATGAAGTATATTGTTTGATCCATTCAAGGAATTTGAGAGCTTTGGAGCTATTGCCCAACTCGCCGGATGACTTGAAGGAGACGAGAATGGGTGAATGGTGAATTAGAGGAGGATAAAAGCTGCTGCATTTCACCATACCAGTTACATCTCGGCTTCGGAGTAACTCTGCAACCTAGGTCATGGGCGATTTGGAGTAGCTCTATGAGCTGGGGGGGTGGGGGATGCAAAGGGTGAGAGGGTGTTACCGGACGGGGGGCTGCGGGAGGGGGTGCTGCTGGAAGGGGTGCCGCCCAAGGGATGCTGTGGGAGGAGGACTAGGGGTCTTTTAGGGATTTTAAATTATCAAGGGGGAAAGAGGTGAAAGTTTATTTTTCTGTGGAAATCAAAAAAGAAGTTTTTGAGTAAGGAAGTTTGAGTAAATATAGGCAGTATAAGAAAGAGAAATTTCCCCTATTGCCAACTGCATAGGGTGTTACATAAATTTTTTTTTTTTTTTTGTTTCCTTATTTCTTTTGGTTGCGAAGATAGAATTTGTTAAAAGATGCTCAAGACTCGAAGGGTCTGGGTATGGACATTACAGAACTTGTTCTGAGTAAACTCTGAATTTTGAAATGCCAAGTTGTGTCATTCTGCCTTAACCTTAATACTTTCCTGGTGTTTGTTTCAGTGTTCCCGAAGTCATTGCATTGCCCATCAAGGGCGGCAGTCTTCAATACCTGGAATGGATCAAAACCAGTACGAGGGAGTAATCCTGTTATGCACAGGAAGGGACCTGCCCTGGCTTTTGAACTCTACAGTGCATGGTAGTGCCGTTGTGGATTGGATCTTTTTTTCTTTTCTGTTTTTAGTGCATCTGTAGTTGTGTATGCAGGATTAACTGGATTAAAAAGAAATCTCTACGAAAGTGCATCTTTTGTTTTGTAAGCAGCATGAAGAAAAACTGGATTAAGAAGAAATCTCTACGAAAGTGCATCTTTTGCTTTGTATGCAGCATGAAACATTCTCAACCCCCCACCCCCCGGGTATGGGTGAAAGAAAGGAGCTGGTACAAGTACTCTGTTTAATTGGCAATCATGATGTAGTCATGGTGCAGCCCCTATAGTATTATCCTTCAGCCATTGCTGTGCTTGCATTGCCGGAATAGGGTGAGACTAATACTCTCTATGTTGAAAGCGCATAGACGTGCTACCTTTGTATGCTTTTTCTAAGGTTTAGCTTCATCTATCGCTTAACAGCGCCTTGCTCCGCCCCATTCACGCAATGTTTTAACGATCGCAATCAGGGTTCTCAGTGACAAAAGATTGTCTGTTCGGTTTAATTAATTGGTTATACAATTGGCATATTTTCCCAGCGTGATCTGTACTCTTTACAAGTCCTTGGAAATTCAGTAGGTTCTCTAAAAAGAGTTCAGCCCAAATTTGATGGTCCTCTAGAAAAAAATTGAATTTAGAAACGTTAAGACATCATTCGAGTAGGGAGATTGTGCAAGAGCCCTTCGTTGTGGAATCTGAGCTCATCAGAATTGGCCGATCATGACTATGATTTTGCCAATACCATAGATTGAACCTATCCAATTTTTACAGTGCGATGGTTGGCTGTCCACGGATTGGTTGTATCTACTGTTTCTTTTTGTATCTGCAATGCAGCTCATCCAACAGCTGATGCATACTGGATTTCTAAGGGTTCAGGTCGATTCCATCTGGATCCGAATCCGGGGACGCCGACCCATGATTCTGCTTACTTGAACCATGTTGGGGAACCAACGTGCTATTTGCTATGTCACGGCTGCCTCCACACTCTTACACAAACACCACTCAACATGCATTCTCGCATGGCTGTGGCCACAGGCGACACTTAGAAGCTGGTTTTTTTTTTTTGGATAGGTAGGTCCCAAGGAGAGTTGAACTTTTAACTTTTTTATCACAAGTAGTTGGTCTGGTCTTTGCCAACTGAGCCATCCTTTTAGGGTAACATTGGTAAGCTGTTGCTTCAATTGTGTCCTGTGGATCTAAACCTCTTATCGAGTAACTAGGATCACAGGTTGCATTGAAATCTCAACAGATATATATAGACTAAATTAGTTTTCATATTAGTCAAAATGGATTTTGCTTGTATATTGTGCAAAAGAATATACTATTGTATCAAATATCAAGTCTATCAAAGTGTATCAAAAGAGACGGCTATTCGGCCATGAATCACTGTTCCCTAGAGGAACACATTTCATAGTAGCATTCCAGTCCATGCTTTTCGAGCTCCGGAATCCACCAATCCTCATAACCAGCATCGGGAGTTTCGTAATCCACACTATTCGGGATCAAAGGTATTTGCGTCATCTAAAATAGTGTTTCCTCGAAAAGTGAGCTCCACTAAGCCCAATGAGTAGCTAAGCCACACAAGCAAGCACAGATAAATATGACTGATGTTGACTGCAAACTATACATGCTAAACGGACACCAAGGGGTCCCATACCACCAAGGTAAATCGCACATCATATACAATTTACAATCATGCTACTTGAATGTATGATGATGTTCAGCTTTACTATTATCCACCTAATAATACAGACTAAGTCAGGTAACATCCCCTGTGTCGGTACCATAAACAGATGGTATCCCGACAATGACAAACCTGAGTTGTGCTAGGAGCCTGCTGTACCGGACTCCACCAAGAGTATATACTCAAATCCCCCTGTCAAACCCCGTCTTGGCGTTCAGCCCGAAAGACGGTCGACGCCCGAACTTCCCAGTAGGTTGTGCCCCGAATAATGGTCAGGACCCATGGGTTTGACCGACACCTAAACCCCTGTCGGTAAGGGTAATAGTACTGGCTGTACAGTTATCCTAACCGGTATCCATCTATAGCATGAATAGAGCACACATATACATAAGCCAGAGGTCGAATCCATAGTACCGAAAGACGATCGGCTGGCTATCCTCTCGCCCCCTCTAGCCTCTTAGGGTAACACTTGTAAGTTGTTGCTTCAATTGTGCACCACAAGGATATATTTATGTTTACTTTGTGCTATGGATCTAAACCTCTTATCGAGTAACCAGGATCACAGGTTGCATTGAAATCTCGACGGATATATATATATGTATATATAGATACTAAATTAGCTTCCATATTAGTCAAAATGGAATTTGCTTGTATATTGTGCAAAAGAATACACTATTGTATCAAATATCAAGTATATCAAAGTGTATCAAAAGAGAAGGCCACCCGGCCATGAATCACTGTTCCTTAGAGGAACATATCTCACAGTAGCACTCCAGTCCATGCTCCTCAAGCTCTAGAGTCCATCAATCCTCATAACCAGCATCGAGAGTCTCGTACTTTGCACCATTCGGATCAAAGTTACCTGCATCATCTAAAAGAGTGTTTCCTCGAGGAGTGAGCTCCACTGAGCCCAATGGGAAGCTAAGCCGCACAAGCAAGCACAGATACATATGAATGATGTTGACTGCAAACTATACATGATAAACGGACACCAAGGCATCCCATACCAACATGGTAAACCGCACATCATATACAGTTTACAATCATGCTACTTAAATGCATGATGATGTTCAGCTTTACTATTATCCACCTGACAATACAGACCAAGTTAGGTAAAGTACTATTGCAACACCTTAGGTAGCATCTCTGGTGTCGGTACCATAAACGGATGGTATCCCGGTGATGACAGACCCGAGTTGTGCTAGGAGCCTGCTGTACTGGATTCCACCAAGAGTATGTACGCTAACCCCCTCTGTCAAACCCCGTCTTGGCGTTTGGCCCGATCCTTTACTTGCTGGGCTCGGTGGAGCTCACCCCTATGGAATATTTTCTTTTAGATGATCTTGCAGGTTGATGTGATGGTGGCGGAGAGGATTACTTGAAGAACAGGGATTGATGACGTGGTGTTATCTTTTTTAAATTCTTTTGCAAAGTCCCTGCCATTAATTTAGAACGTTAGATGTTAGTTTCAGGGTATCTAATGACCAAAAGACCCTTCTGATAAAAATCCATCAAAATTTAAAAATAAAATGACCAAGCTGCCCTCATCTTCTCCAAATGGTTTAGGATTTGAAATTGAAAATCAAACTCTAAACCATTTGGGGAAGATGAACCCTAAAATCAAACCTCCAAAATTGAAGTTGCAATGAAGAAATTTATGGATTAGGGCGTATTGATCGACATGGTCATATTGGAACTCAATGGAACAGATTTCACTTTTAACGAGTGAATGAAAAGCAAGAAAACTCAATCCAACAAAGCTTTGGCAGCCTTTCAAGAGTATTGGTCTGACACCGACTATTTCGAGATAGGGGAAGAGCATGCTCGAGCCCAAGAAAAGCTTAGAACGAGGTGGGTTCTTGAGTTGAAATAAGCCAATTTGCCTCTTTCAATCATGATACTGTAAACCATGTGTTCTCTATTAGTCATGGTAACTTCTTAGTGCTGACCATTCATAAGATGCAAAATCCTCCGGACATATTAAATTTAGTGGCTCATCTAACTTTATTCCCAGCGTGAAGTATCTCTCCTCTCTTTGTAATTTCTTAACTTCTTTACTGGCTTGGCTTCCTTGTTGTGTCTCTTAAGTGAAATTTTGAGCTTCTCTGTGAGCTTAACTCAGTTTCTTCTTCCAATATTGAGTTTGAGCCTGCTTGATAACCTTACGAGAAACAGTTTCTGGTGTTTTTTCGTTCTGAGAAATGGAAAAACACTTAAAAATCGCTTGATAACGAAGTGTTTTTTGTGACTTTTTTTGGAAACATAAATCAAAATTGATGCTCCCTATAAGACTTTTGACAGCCTTGACTAAAAATTGGAAAAGTGTGCCCAATAAAAACTCCTATATTCGTTCACTATGCTCTTTTGTAAAATTGGAAAAGTGTGCCAAACATATCCTTTTGTTAATTTTTTTTTAAAAAAAAAAAAAAAAAAAAAAAAAAAGGTTTTGCTTATTTCCAAGAGCAGGTTTACCAAGCGGGTCAAAAACGGTTTCTCAGCACAGAAAATAAAAAAACTGTTTTGCTGTTTCTCAGTACATAACCAGAACAGAAACACCCGTAAGGTTATCAAGCGGGCACTTTGTTGCTGCATCTGTTTCTTTTACTTCTTTCTAGGTACTAGGTTCACTGGATAGCATTGGGGTGTGGCTGGGGCAGCATGGGGAGGAGAGGAAGAACAGAGGGTGGGATTGCAATCGGAGTGATGCGGGAAGGGAAGATCAATACGCCCTAATCCACAAATTTCTTCACTGCAACTTCAATTTTGGAGGTTTGATTTTAGGGTTCATCTTCCCCAAATGGTTTAGGGTTTGATTTTCAGTTTCAAACCCTAACCATTTGGAGAAGATGAGGGCATTTTGATCATTTTATTTTTAAATTCTGGTGGATTTTTATTAGAAGGGCATTTTGGTCATTAGATACCTTGAAACTAACATTTAATGTTTCAAATTAATGGCAGGGACTAAACTGCTACAAAATTTAAAAAATAGAGAGGAATTTACAATTAGAAAAGTTGTAAGAGAGCATTTGGACAAATGGGCATTTGGTTTATATAACCAACCCATCAACGGTCTCTCCCTCCCGTTCTGTGCTGTCTACTGTAGACCTCCTCACTCCTACCCCCAAAATTCTATCTCTCTTACCTTTTTTTATTTTTTTATTATTTTTTCAGGGGTTCTCACTTCTCCTTCTTCCGTGAAGGGCGGAAGTTGTGGGTGAATGCTTTAATGTGCAGGCACTACCTGCACTCCAGAATACAAAAATCTTGGCCTCTTTCCTTTCTCCACCCTTTTTTACTTCGTCTTCGTACTTTCTGGTGTTCCTTTTTCCTCAATCCTTTTCCATTAATGGCGATTTGACGATATAAAACGGAAAAGGAAAAAGGAAAAAGGTCATCTAACTGATTTATAGGCCGTTTTCCGGCAAGAAATCTGCCCTGACATAGTGGAGCATTACAATGGCGGCATTTGGAGTTCTTGATTCGTTTCTCTTGTCTGCTAGTAGAGCTTGTTGTACTCCTCTTGCCGTGTTCGTCCAGATCCAGGTTCGTGGGCTCTTTTTGTTTTGCTTTTCATTATTTCTTGACGTATAGAGATAAGTTTTCATTTTCGAATGAATGTCGTTGTTGAAGATTTCCTTTCTTCTACTTTTCGTTGTTTTTGGATCTGGGGCGTGGATGTTTTGTGGTACTGTTGTTATCGTCATATAATTTCTGTTTGATTAGTTGGTTGTTCCGTTGTGAACCTCACAGTGAAGCTTCTTTTCCTCTTTTCCCACTTCCCGTTCGAGAAAGAGCGAGAGAGACTTCTGGTTCTCAAATTTATTTGTTATTTTTATTCTGGCATTTGCATGGACAAAACTACGTCTCTTTACCCCTCTAGGATAAGAAACTGAATGCTCAAACAAGTGAGTGCTCCAAATATTCTTGGGTGGTGCCATAATGGTTGTTAAATTTGATGTTAAACTGTTGATATTGCACATTGCCTTGCCTAGCAAGAAAAGTGTACTAATTCTTCTTTATGGAGTTCCATTTTCCTCTCTCTCTCTCTCCTTTTCTTTTTTAAATTAAACTATTTTTCCGGTAAATAATTGAGGGACAGATATAAATGGATTAATTGCAGTGCATATGATTTTCTGTATAAAATTATTCTCCCCAAGTATGATCAGAATGTTCATTTGAGTATCCTTGCAATAGATATTTAATTAGTTGAGTCTGTTTGGTGCTTGGTTAGGGAAATAATGTAATACATGCTTCATTGGTATTCTGAAGTGGGTTCTGAGTTTGAGGATTTAAAAGAGTGAAGTTGAAGTAATCTATTGTGCTTCTTTTGTCTGTTTATCCTCTGATGGTAGCATTATTGGAGCACCTGCCATTTCACAATGAAACCAGGGTGTGAAAATGGTGTATGGATTCTTATCTCGAACTTTTTGGGGGTTCTTTTCTTTTCTTTTATTTTTTCCCCTTCTTTTTTTGGGTGTGGGGGTTGGTTCTCCTCATTATCTATTCTTAAACTCAAAATTTCGACCGTCTACTGTGAAAGGAATTTGTAGGCTGTGATTATGTTGTACCATTAGATAGGATTTGAACCTCAGGTTGATCCCCTGATTCTAAGAGAGCATAATGTGCCAGAATTTTTTTATTAATTTTCTCCAGTCTGTAACTTGTTTGTGGCATATTTTATATTACATTACCTTTCTGTTGTTCTTTATTAAAGCATTTCGACCAAAATCTTCGTCTAATTTATTTTTACCAGAAAACCAAAATTAAGGGGGGGGGGGGGGGTCCAATCATGTATGATACATTCAAGATGTTTCTCCAAACAACTTTTTGAGGTTGGTGGTGGACTTAAGGACTGATCAAAATTTCAAGGTGAAGAGGTCTCTGAGTTGCAGGGTGGACTGTTATCTTCAGTGGTGAGGTCAAGTCAAAGTTATGCCAAGAGAGATAAAATATGAAAGACATTGGCAGTTGTCTGTTGGTTTCATAGCTGTGGATAGTGGATACTATTGTAGTAGCATGTCTTACATGACTAACTCTTTTTCCTCTCCCCTTGCCCTTTTTAGGGGTGTTTAATCTGCTTGACTCTTGCTATTGGATGGGCTTTTGCTTCCTATGTCAGGTATGCTATTTCATTGTTTAATCCTAAATAATATTGCACTGGTAGTATTTAGCTCAGTTATTGTTGTCACTTAGATTGGAAAGCTCATGTTTAACAATGAGTTTTATGCAATGAATCTTATTATTCTCACAGGAACAGAGAGATCAGACGTATTGAAGATAGCATAAAGCGTGGCAATAACTTTGCATTTCTCTGCCAAGATATCAATGAACTCAAGCACTCTAATCAGATCAACTTGCCAAGAGTGTCAGTTGTGATGCCTTTGAAGGGTTTTGGAGAACATAATCTACAGAACTGGAGAAGTCAGGTCAGAATGCAAATTCAATGAATAGAGTTCTCTTTATGTAAAAATGGAAAAGGAAAAATCATGATGATTCGTTGGCAAGAAGAATTTCCAGGGCTACTCTTGTACACTGATGTTTTGGTTAGCTTCCTCTTCTTTCTAATATATATTTTTGTATTATTGACCACTGGAGTAATACCAGACTCCGCAGTGGCAGGAGCCTCGTGCACTTTGTATGCCCTTTTTTTTTGACCTCTGGAATAAAATAATCCATGTGTAAAGAGGATAATTAGATCTCTCGTCACGTGGCTTACTTGTCTTAGTCTTTGATATCTCATTCTTGGCTTTGGACCTGTAAATGATTTTTGTATATTCATTGACTTAAATCCCTGAGGCTTTGTTTCATGAATGTACTAATTAAATCTGTTTCTGGGAATTTATGGAATTGAGATTCATGATTTTGATGCAGATTACATCCCTTTATGGTGGTCCTCTGGAATTCCTTTTTGTGGTTGAAAGTACAGAAGATCCTGCTTATCATGCTGTATCTCTGTTGATCTCTGAGTTTAAGGTAAAGATCTTATTTCCAGTTGACTTGTTCTGATCGTTTGCTACTTTATCTAATATATTTTCAAAGTGTTTCATGAAACTCAGGAATGCCTTAAAAGAATAGGAACATTCAATCATGATAGCTTACAATCTTGTTGTTTAATAGAGGCTGTAGATAAATTTTTTAGTCTCAGGTTCTTTGTATGACAGGATATTTATGGGGTTGGTTCATCAATAGGATACAGAATTAGCTTTAAGCTATTTGATATTAATTTGGAGTCATGACCTTGATATTGGGAGGGTTCTGGTGATAGGTGTTACATACTAACCAAGTTAAACATGAAAGGGTGAGTGTGGAGGAGATTCGTATTTTTACATGATGATGTCATTGGGTCAAGCTGGTTTGAGCCAACAGTTTGACTTGCTTGATATAGCCCAGTTACCTTTCCATTTTATATCTGGTATCTTTTAAAATTGTAGCTATATGACCTACTACCCTGTCGGCCTGTTGCCTTGGCTAGCTACGATTTCTAGGCCTTAAACTGGATAATTTTTTTTCCAGTACAGCCTGGCTAAAAAATCATTGCTTGATTTTCCAAGAGAGTGAGAGGCACAGCAAAGGGCTGCAGCTTGCCGGAAAGAGTTGTCTCTAACCTACTAAGGATACCTCTTAAATTTATGTGGATATTGGCGTGAGAACATGTGTGTGTTATTTTCTTTCATGTTGAAAGCTGACCTAGGTTTTCTAAAAATGAGTCATATTCATCATGCTCTGTTTCATTTGTACTGTAGCACCTTGTGGTAAATTTTCATTTAGCCACATGTTGGATTTGTTTTCTTTTTCCCCTTTTTTTTTGTTCCTGATCTTTTTCTTGTTAAATGGTTACAGGACAGTGTTGATGTAAAGATTGTTGTGGCTGGTTTGTCAACAACATGCAGCCAGAAAATTCATAATCAGTTAGTATGTTAAGTTTTCAACTTTACTGCCAGTATCTTCCTTACATGTGAAAGCTTAGATTGTTTAATACTTTATGAGATGTGCCATGTTTTTTATTCCTTCAATTTTAATGATTTTGCATTTTGGAATTTCACTTCCAGACTGAAAAGAGTTGTCTATTTAAATTTCATGTTACTTAGAATTTTGTATGTGCACGGGCCTCATACTGTTTCAGCAACAGGATGCTCATTTGTCTTAGGGAGGGACTGATGCAGATAAAACACAGAAGTGAGCTTATTTTAGTGGAAACAAGCCTTGGGTTGGGTTCTTTACATGTTGAGCCTTTGGTCCAATGGGTGTTTATTGTAATAAAAAAGGCGTATCCAATGCACGAGGCTCCCGCCACTGCGGGGTCTGGGGAGGGTCATAATGTGTGCAGTCTTACCCCTGCCTTTGCAGAGAGACTGTTTCCAATATGGGTGTTTATTGTAATAGGCTGCTTTAATGGGCCTAAAAAAGGGGTAGGAATAATGATATGGGATTTATTAATTACTTAATTTGTGGGGTGTAGTTAAGAGTCCTATTCCTTATTTTGTATTGTTGGGGAGAGGGTTGGGCATGTCGCCAGCTTTCGGTAGGCTTGCGGCGTACACCAATCACAGGGATGGTAATGTAAGACTAAATTAGGTTAATTTAGTCCCAAATAAATCCACAATAATGCACAGCAGTCAACTAGAATAACCCCAACAGCAGGGTTTAAGTAAGGGCCGAAACTCAGATGTAAGGCCTGGGTTGTGATCCAAAATCCAGCCACTCAATAGGGCTGATAGCGAGGTTGAGTGCAAGATCTAGGGTGTTCAACAAACCCTCCAAACAGGAACATAATAGGGTGACCTGATCACAGGTTATCAACAGGTCATAAAATTAGTATGGATCAGCCTGTAGAAACCAAACCAGTCAATATAATAGAACCAAACTCAGGTGAGTGCTGTTTGTGTGGAGGAGAAACTATGCCGAAAGTTTCATTCAGTTCTGATGGTGAGGTTGAGAGATACAGCAGTTGCACCAAAATAGAAGGTTAAGGCCTACAGGCCAAACCAACCAGCAGCAGGGTCTTAGGTTGGGATCGAGTGTAGGTCTCCTTGACAGGGATCGGTCCTCCAAAACTCAGACAATTCTGAGCAGTGGTTGCGGAGTTATGATCTTTACAAGTTGCAGCAGCAAGACTGAATTGCAGGAGCAGTAGGGGTCTTCAACCGATGGGTACAGCAGCAGCAGCAGCACTTGGATTTGTTTATGATTGATTCAAGTCTTCAAGAGTGTAGGAGCAACAGTAATTGGTGTCTCACAGCAGCAGTGACTATAAGGGATCGAACAAAAGGTGAAGAATAGAGGAGAAGGGAGAAAAGATAGAAGAAAGGGGGGGGGGGGGAGGGGTAGGGGAATGGCTCTCTCAGCCTGGGTCTCTCACCCACAGCTATCTCAGCTGTTGAAACAAGGAATTACTCCCATAACCGATGCCAACATGGCCTGAAAATTCTGTTCTGCAAATCTGCTCCTTCCTTACAATAGGGGGCCTATTAATAGCTTAGGGGGAAGCTACGATAAAAATAGAAACTTTCTAAAATAGAAACTAACTGAAAATAAAAAGTAGGGAAATAGAAACTACTAAAACCTAACTAAAATAGAAGGTAACTAAAATTAGAAACAACTAGGCTTTATAGTTCAGCCACATGCAAGAATAACTAAAATAGAAACTAATAGATTTAGTAACTAAGTGCTACGCACATATGTATCCCATGATACATTTTGTTCCTAGCATTATGTCTATGTACTAATTCTTCCAAAAATTAGATTTGTGGAAAAAACCATTACCTTCAAGCACCAATCATGCAAAAAAAAAACTGCAAGTTTTTAGCAAAAAGTAGGACAAGTCAAGTGTTTTGGCAAAAAACTGCAAATTGTTAGCAAAACCCCTTTGGCAGTGTTGAGACTTGTGAAACCCTAGCTCTTGGTCGAAACCAAGTGCCAAAACTTGCGAAACCTGTTACAAATCAGTTTCGACCCTTGATTTCGTCTGGGACCTTCTTAAAACCGAGATTAAGAACCATGGTTATATGTAGGGTTAATTAGGGATAGTTTTGTAATTTGAAATTTTATTTTATTTTATTATGTTGAAGTTAGATACATTAGTAGAGTTAAAGTTTGTGTTAAATCTGCTTCCAGTTTCAAGTTACAAGCAGGTGTCTTTTCCTCTTTATATAGTTGGATTTTTGAATGAAGTATTTTTATAGTATTGCTGCCAAGAGCTGTGGTGTGCAATTCTGTCTCCTCCCTCCTGATCTCCTCTCTTGTTTCAGGTGCAATCCTTCCTTAATCCCCCCTACTCCTATTCCTTCTTACTTGTTCTCTTTCTTCTTTTCATGTCTTTTATTTTTGATTTCTGTTTCTCTTCCTCTGCTGGCAGTACTGTTGGAATAGAAAGAAGATCTGCATACACATCATAACAGCCCCATTTGGTCTAAGATTTTGGGAATAGACTGCCTTCCCTCGGGCTATTCAAATCCCAGGATATCAGTCCCTAAGAACTCATCTGTGAGCTATCGATTTGACAATAAACCTGGTTTTGAAGCTATCGCCTCCTCTGATTTTAGAATTTTTTTTTATTAATTATCAAGCTGCTGCTTCAAGTGTTTGATTGTTGGATTTCATAGGGCTGTGGATCAGAAACCTAGATCTACATTTTCACTTTCATGAAGCCCATATGGATGAGTTCTTTCATTCGAACGGTACCAGGTTTACCATTGGTTCTGAAATCCATCATGAGGTTTTGAGGTTGAAGAAGAAGACCTCTTCTTTTGATGTTACAGACCCTAATTCCTGGTATTTATGAATATGCCCACCTTTCATTAAAATTGTTTCTGATTCTCTCCTCTTTATTTTGAATACCAAAACCTTCCTTGAACTAAATCACTGTTCTATCCATGCTCTTGTTTACCCTTCACCATAGGGCTCTAAACTTCAAATTATATACAGATTTGCAATAGTTCCTTACCTTTGAATTCTTATTGCTTTGGTGGGCCGTAGCGACCTATAATCAGGGTTATTGAACCCTAGATTGCACCACTTTTCTATTCTGTTCTTAGTTAATTATTGATATGTAGTTGTATTTTTTGTTCTATAACTTCAGATTTCAACTCAGTACATCATTATTAAACTCTCTTTTCAGAATTAGTCATCAATACCCAATCTTTTCATTGTTTTCTAAGAATCCTTCTTCAAGTAGGAATGCTGAATTTCTCAGTCCTAGTCTCCTAGAATATTTGAATTTCTATTTTCAAATCTGGATATTAGCTTTAACTTTAATTTTTTTATGTTTTCAAATTCAGATGTTTCTACTGATTTCAGGGAATCCTAATTCCATTCTATCTCTTAATTCTATCTATTTTGAACCGAACTCTGATTCTCATTTCAGATTGGTATCTATTCTATTATTGCAGTTCTGATCATCTTTGGCTGTTGAACTAATTCCTGTAACATCTGCTATCAATTTACTGTTCTAAGATTTTGTTTTTAGAATCATATTCTTAGTAGGATTAGGTCATAACTTCAGATCTAGCCATCAGATCCAAATCAAATTTGTGTAATCAACAAGTATCTGGCCTTGTTTGCAATTAGGAAGAATCAGTCTTCTTCTTACTCCAACAAAACAGAACACGGTAGAGGAGGCTGTTCTTGGGAATGATACTGCTCCTCACCAAAGATTCCAAATGAGTCAAGGATTTAGGGTTAAGATATCAGCCCCTAACCAATAGCAGATCCAATAATCAACAAAAAAAATTAAGAAAAATCTCTGAAACTGTTCTGGGCGGAATAAATAGTAACAGCCTTGAAGATGGGTTCAAATCTCACACACCCAACTTGGTTCAGGCTGGTTCGCATGGTGATTTACGAACACTCCATAAAATTTCAGGCCAAATGAGTTAATAACTTGGGAGTTTTAACAATGTTTTTCTAATCCAGTTGTAATGCAAATGGCAGGAACAAAGGGGAAGCAGTAGCAAGAATAATAAGAAAGAAAATGGATTAAAGGACAACTCAAGAATCAAATCAGTGATATGGATATTGTGTAGTTCACTCGGACGTAGATAAACTATTTCAAACAACTCTATTCCCCAATTGTTGGTTACTCTTATATATAGAAGAAAAAAACTCCTAAACGAACTCTGAAACAGTGCTAGAGTTTGAAACAAACTCCAACACATCTCTGTTGGCTAAATAGGAAATCAAAATAAAAATAATGTCAAATGACAAAATAACCCCTAAACAATTGAAAACCACTATTTACCCCCCTATGTGACCAGAACCCAGGTTTGGACCTTGTTCTTCTCGACTTGTGTTTCCAGACTCGGTCAAGCTGGTCCAGCCTTGCAACTGCATCACCTGGTGGTGATTCCAAGGTTGGGGTACTGGTGTTGATTCCAACCCTGTAGATCAGGTGGTGATTCCTGATCTTATCCTTTTCTCTATCTTATCTTTTTTTCCCCCAGTCCTCAGGTCAGTTCATATTCTCTATCCTGCACATACTTACCTATTCTGTTCTTAGTTAATTATTGACCGGTTAGTTGCGTTTCTTGTTCTATAACTTCAGATTTTAATTTTGACATCATTATTAAACTCTATTTTCAGAATCAATGATCAAAATCCAATATTTTCATTGTTTTCTAAGAATCCTTCTTCAATTAGGAATTTTGAATATCTCAGTCCTAGAATCTGATTTTTGAATTCTGTTTTAGATCTTGACATCAGTTTTAAATCTTATTATTGCTGTTTTTAAATTGGATCTTTTTATTGATTTCATGGAATCCTAGTTCCACTCGGATTTCTTAATTCTCTCTGTTTGAATCGAATTCTGAATCTTGTTTCAGATTGGTATTTTATTGTTATTGCTGAGTCTTGTTGCAGTTCTGATCATCTTTGGCTGCTGAATTAATTCTTCTAACATCTGCTTTTGATTTATTGTTCTCAGATTCTGTTTCTAGATACCTTTCTCAGCAGGATTAAACCATAACTTCAGATCTAACCATCAGATCCAAATCAAATTTTGAGAAGTTGTTCTGCCCTATTAATTGACCTTTGACCAATTTATTGGCTAAATCAGACTCTTTGATTTCCGATATTTGAATTCTCTCAAATGTTGTTTGCCCCTTTTCCTGTGATCCTGTCGCAAGCTGATCTCCCACTGGATCTCAGTGGTTCAGGGTTAGAAGTGCATTAGGGATTCTGCAATATGGCATGATGTGGATTTGAATATGAATTTTCATTCCGAAACTAAAAAGAGTTGTCTGATTCCGCTTGATGTAAAATAGGATTTTCTACGTACATGATGCCATAATATTTCAGCAGAAAGATGTTCATTTACCTAAGGCTGGGACTCTGCATTGTGACATGATTGATAGAGGAATGGGACAACTTATTAAAATTTAGAGGGTTCTACATTGAAACTGGGTGTTCTGGGTTTGTTGGGTTTAAGGTTTGTTAATATTATGTTTTGTAATGAAGTTTGTAAGGCTGTTTTAGTCCTTTGAAGTTTTGTTATACATTAATATGCATATGACGAGTAAGTGAACCTTATTCACTCATTCTCTTTCCCATGATGCTCGCCTTTCTTTCTTTCCTCTCTGTTCTCATTTTTTGCAGTTCTGGTACTTGCTGACATCGACAATGTCAAGTGTTTTTTTAATTAATGTATTCATCATGTCTAAGAGGTTGTTTTTCCTTAATATTCCTGTTGTAATATGACTGTAATTTGGGTATAAGGGTAAATCTGTCCGTAAGGGCATTAGCTATGAGACCAAAGACTCAATAGAAGTTTACAGGAAGAGGCACCAGTGATCAAATTCTTACTCTCAATTCCGCTCGACATCAGCACTTTGGCTCTTGCTGGCCTGTATTTTAAAGTCTCACTGCTTGATTCGCTGAGCCCGGCTTTGTAGGCAGCTTTAGTTGTACTGTACCTGTATGTCACTTATTATAAATAAAGTAGGTTTGTCACACTGGCAGTCTAATTATTTCTCTCAATCAAACATGGTATCAAAGCAGAGATCCACCTCGGGATCCCAGTCCTAGCCGCCGTCGACTCTATCTCTCTCTTTTCCTCTCTCGGTTTGCACCTTCCGCCTTTCTCCTTCTCTTCTCTGACTTCTCTCAACACTTTTCTCTTTCTCATCTTCCACAGTTGCTCTTGGTAGGTCTATCCTAGGTCACCGAGGGTCATCCTTATTCCTATTGGGTTCTCAGTTCTCTCTTAAATAATATTCAAAGACAACCCAATGTTCCAATCGACTTTTTCATGGTTTTGGAGCTAGATCGACTTTTTCAGGGTTTTGAGGCCTAGATCGACTTTTTTAGGGTTTTGAACCCTCTTATCGATTTTTTGTTAGTCCTTTGTGATGGTCATCGATCCCTTCAAGGCTTCATCTCTCCTTCGATTGTTCTAAGCTCTTTGCATCAACCAGAGTGGTAACTATGTCGTCTGACTCTACTGCATCAATTGGAATTGAAGGGTCGAGTTTTGGGACTCATAATGATTTCCCTTCATTCCCTGTTGCTCTGTTTGATTGGATGGGAGCGATTTTTTGATATGGTCTCGCTCCTGTTATCTCTCCATTTGACAGGTGAAACTACAAAACCTACTACTAATGCGTTACAGTGGAAGTGGAGTTCTAACAACTCCTTGGTAATGGCCTTTCTCATCAACTCTATGCAACCTCAGATTGCTCGAGGTTATCTCCTATTGGGTACTACAACCAAGATTTGGAAAGCAGTTCAAGACACATACTCTCAGGTTGGGAATGATGCCCGTGTTTATGAGCTGTGCAAGAAGCTTCATGAGACCAAGCAGAAAGACTAAACTCTTTTTCAATACTATTCTGAGTTGCGTAGTCTGTGGCATGAGCTTGACTTTTATGACACCTTTCAGGCAACCTGTACTGCCGATGCTACTGCCATCGAGAAACGGGAAGATGAATTTCAGGGATACTTATGTTTAGTGAAGATGTGCCTCCGGCTGTTCCTAGTTTTGCCTCTGACTCTACCTCTCAATTTCCTTCAGTTCAGGGGGAAACACATGTTCATATTCAGCCGCCCATGAAAGTATATGTTTGTCGTCATCGTGAGCAGCGAATAGACACCACCTCAGTGGCACCTTTGACACCTACACCACCATCTAGCCAATCGTCATCTCCTGATCCTAGCCTTAACTTTCTATCAAGTAATACTCACTTTGATTATCCTATTATTTCTGATCCATCTATTGACTTACTCATTGTTGTTCGAAAGGGAACGAGATCTTGTACTCAACACCTTATTGCTAAGGTGGTTTCGTACAACTCTCTTTCTCCTTTATATCATACCTTTGTGTCTTCCTTGTCATCTTTTTCCATTCCCCAGAATTGGTAGGAAGCTATCACAGAACCACAGTGGAAGGCAGCCATGATTGAAGAAAAATGCAAGTCCTGAAAAAGAATGGTACCTGGGATCTGGTCTCTCTTCCACCATAGAAAAGGACAATGAGTTGCAAATGGAATTTCACTATAAAGCAAAGTATGGATGAGACAGTGGACAGGTACAAGGCCAGGCTGGTTGCAAGAGGATTTACTCAGACTTTAGTTTAGATTACTAGGAGATGTTCACACCAATTGCAAAAATGAACACCATCCGTGTGATTCTTTCTTGTGCTATGAATCTAGGATGGGATTTGCAACAACTTGACGCCAAGACTCAAGAATGCATTTCTTCATAGTGAACTGGAAGAAGTGTACATGGAAATGCCTCTTGGTTTCTTATGTCAGAAAACCAAGGGAAAGGTTTGCAAGCTCAACCGAGCCCTGTATGGGTGAAAGCAATCTCCTCATGCCTGGTTTGGGAGATTCCACAAAGTTGGTGTCTATAGGATACACTCAAAGCAACGCTGATCACACTTTGTTCATTAAGCGGACTGGTTCTAAGGTTGCTGTTCTCATTGTGTACGTTGATGACATTGAAGTCATTGGAAGTGACATAGAGGAAATTTCTTGCGTGAAGGTTTACCTTGGTCAAGAGTTTGAGATCAAGGACCTAGGTAAACTATGTTATTTTCTCGGTAATGTCAGTATTGGGGTTTTGCCCGCTCCACCAAGGGTATTTTCCTATCTCAATGAAATATACTCTTGATCTTCTATTTGAAACAGGGATGCTGGGTTTTAAGCTTTCAAATGCTCCTCTTGAAGCAAATGTTCATATTTCTAGCAAGACCGGTGATCTAGTGGATAAGGGTCAGTATCAGCGATTGGTTGGAAAGCCGATTTACCTATCCCACACTCGTCCAGACATTGCCTTTGCTGTTAGTCTGGTAAGTCAGTATCTGCATGATCCTTATTCTTCACACTTAGAAGCTGTGTTTTGGATCTTGTGCTACCTGAAGTTTGCACTAGGAAAGGAAATCCTCCTGTCTTCCCATGGTTATTTACAAGTTGAGGCCTTTACCGATTCTGATTGGGCCAATTCTTTAGATTATCGACGATCTACCACAAGTTATGGTACTTTTGTGGGTGGCAACTTGGTTACTTGGAGGAGTAAGAAGCAGGCAGTTTTTGCTCGGTGTAGTGCTCAAGCTGAATTTCTTGTCATGTCTCATGGCATCTGCGAGTTGATGTGGCTTCAAGGTCTCTTGAAAATTTGGACCTTCTTGTTTCCCTTCCTATAATGCTTTATTGTGACAGAAAGTTTGCAATTAGTATAGCTCACAAGCCAGTCCAACACGATTGCACCAAGCATGTGGAGATATATCGTCATTTCATCAAAGAAAAGTTAGATCAAGGATTGATATGCATTCCTATTGTAAAATTTGGAGATCAGTTAACAGATTTTTTTACCTAGGGTTTAAGTAGTAAGTTGTTTCATTCTATAGTGTGCAAGTAGGGCATGTGTGACATTTATGCACCAACTTGAGGGGGGAGTGTTGTAATATGGGTATAAGGGTAAATCTGTCCATAGGGGCATTATTGTACTTGTACCTGTATGTCACTTATTGTAAATAAAGTAGGGCTGTCACACTGGCAGTCTAATTATTCCTCTCAATCAAACAGTTCCATTAGTCATGTTGCGTCTAACTATGCAGGTTGGGGTGGAGAGGATGCATAAAGACAGCAAGTATGTGTTATTTCTTGACGATGACGTTAGGTTGCATCCTGGGTCCATAGGAGCCCTTACTGCAGAGATGGTGAAAAATCCTGAGGTGGGGGCTTTGTACCTTTTTGTTACTGCATCCAAAGAGCCTATTTCCCTTTTGATGTTATAATCATTTTATAATTCAGAAAAACTTTTAAAGCTTCCTTCCAGGTTTTTATGTTCTGCACATAACATGAAGTAGGAAAAACTTGTACTGCTTTACTCTATTGGTACTTATCTGCAGATATTTATTCAAACTGGATACCCGCTTGATTTGCCTTCTGGAAGTTTAGGGAGCTACTGCATATATGAATATCATATGGTATGAAACCATCTGAATCTTTGACTTTATGCTTTGGTCTTGTTTCTGATATTTCTAATGTTGTGAATTGGCATGTGTTATTGCTTTACTCTGTTGCATTTTTTCATTATCATCAGGAAGAACACACAAAACAAATTCATTTTTCTTACAACTTCAGTTGAGCATCTCAAAGGCAAAGATTATCAAAAATTTGGTTCTGGTTGTTTCTTGCTGGTCTGTTAAACTTATTAAGGATCACTTTTACTGAGAAGAATTTATATTTTTAAGGGAAAATCTATGGATTGATCTTTCGAAATCACACCTAACAGAAAATGGCCCTACTTCCAAGATGATGTTAGCAATTCCCATCGTTGGTTATGCAGGTCAAGGTCTGGATTGGCCATCTGTCAAATTTCAGCATCAAATTGAGTCATATACCCTCCCATGTAATGGAATACCCACCCCCAAAGTATGTCCATGCAGTCCTGATGGATCATCTCCATAAGCTCACACCCAACTTCACAATTGCAAAACTGATGCAGTATTTGGGCACTAGCAGCAGTGCCAAGAGAAGAACAACGTCTGGTTTCAAGAATTTCAGAATTCCTAATTTCTCTAGGAATCCTATTCCTAGTCTTCTATGCAGTATTATATAGGTAGAGTTCTGTTTTCAGTTTCTTTTCCTATTTTGATTATGTTTATGTGTCCGAGTTCAGTCTGGATTAGGAATCTAGAAAAGTTCAGTCATGATATGAGTTGATTTTCTTTCATTATGGGGTTCAAGAACTTGGCGAGATCTCGCTTAAAACTCGTTTTTTTTTTTTTTTTCTTCCAATTAGCGAGTCGAGATGGGAGGCAAAATAAAAAGTTACACGGACTCAGTTGAGATCTCGGTTTGACCGAGATGTGGATCAAACCCATGTTTAAAAGGGGAAAGATCTCGGCCGAGACAGTCGAGATCTCGACAAAAACTCGACTGTCTCGGTGAACTCGACAAGGAAACCAGTGGTGAGCTGATTTTTGAGCTTTAGCCACCTTGTTTCGACGGAAAACTTGTCGGAGACATCAATTAACATCCTACTTGCATCAAACTTGCAAGATTTGTTACAAATCATCTCAAATTTGAAGAAATTTTGAAGGTAAACCATTTATTCAGTAACACTTTGACATGGGAATCCTATGTGGCATAGGCTAGGCTAGGCTGTGTGGTAGACTACACGCATTTGTTCAGCAACACTTTAACATGGGAATCATATGTGGCACAGTTTGAGCCTTACTAGCTTCGGAAACATGGCTTGGAAGGATAGAGGTACATCATATATGTTAAGATTGATGTCGAATACCGTACTTTACATTTCCTATGTGGCACAGTCTAGCTGTGTGGTAGATTACACGCATTTCTTCAGCAGCAATTTGACATGGGAATCATATGTGGCACAGTCGGAGCCTTACTGGCTTCGGAAACATGGCTTGGAAGGATAGAGGTACATCATATATGTTAAGATTGATGTAAAATACCCTACCTTACATTTCTAATGTTTATTTAAGTTGTTTTACATTAATTGAATGCATTCTATTACTAAATTATGTGTAGAATAGGGTATTTTAGTATGTCGTCGCCCACCAACCTAGGGTCCGAAGTGAAACTCCTATTTGGACTTTGTTTTTGCAAAATCTGATAGTGCCATTGTGTTTAAATGACCTAAAATAGGCTGAGTACCAAGTTTTAGGCCTAAACTAGGTCTAAAATCCACTGAAACCAGCCTTCGAGTTCAAAAAAAAGAAAATTCACCAACTCGCCGACATGTCGGCCCAACTCGTTTTTTTGGCTGGGCGAGACCAGTACCGAAACCGAGTTCTTGAACCATGATTATAACAAGTCCTAGTTGGTTTAGGACTCCAAACACAGCTGGAGGTTCTTAAGTCAGTTGTTTAAGTCTTTATTGGTCAATTAAGTAGCCAGTTTGATTACTAGTTGGTTTAGGTTAATTCTAGTCATGTTATGACTTATGAGTCATATTTGGAGATTATATATATACTTTTGTAACCAGCCATTAAGGCATATGAATTTTATTTTATGAATATAAAGCTTGGCTTTGCTCCTATGTTCTGTGTGATTCAGAATAGTGTTGTGAGATGCAATGCAAACATAGGTGAGCAGTAGGTGTCAACCTTAGGCAAGTCGTGTTTGAGGGTCAGTGGTTTGGTTGACCACTGACACCATTTATTGATGATTAAAATGATCCATCGGATACAAGTGGCCTCCGTTGGTTGGTTCGACTAAGAAAGGCATGTAAGCAAAGAATCTACTCCCTCAGCACAGAATAAAGTCATTAGTGCTAGCGTGCCAGAACCAAGCAATAGCTAGTGAGGCCTTTAGAGTAAGTAAAGCGCGGTCTTTCTTCCATTCTTTTATTCATCCATCAGTTCTGGTCAGTATTTTGAAGCTTTCTATTTTTTATTCCTGTGTAGATTGTTGAAGTCTATTGTTTCTTTGAGTATTCGAGTTTGCTGATTCTTGTTCACAAGTCAAAAACTTTGCAACTGTTTTGAACTTAAAGATCCAAATTTACACTGATTTCCAGAAATCCTTCTCTCACTTGGATTTTCTGAATTCTTCAATTTCATGGCTGATTTTCAATTCCTGGTTCATCTTTTTTGCTGTTACAGTTCCTGATCACTGTTTATCCATCAAATCAGTTCATTTTTATTGTTGCCTAAATTTTCTTGATTTATACTGGTTTCGGTTACTGCTCTGAACCTTGTTTCTAGAATCCTACCCCAAGTAGGATTAATCTATACATATTTGAGCCAGATTTTGGGAAACTATTTGTCTGCATATAGTTGACCTTCCACCAACTTTGGACCATATCTGAATTTTTGATTTTCTGTTATTAAATTTAAATCTGGTTTCTAAACCTGTCACTGTAATTCTGGTTTTCAACTGAGTTTCTGAGCTTAATCCCTTAGGCTTAGGCTTCTAGAAACCCATAAAAAATCCTATTACCCTCACTCATCTACAGTTTTAAGTAATAAGTACTCAATCAACACACCTCACATGTGGACTTGATCACAACCCATTTTGTGAATATGTGCAACCTCATCTAGATTTACCTTTGGTAGCATAGTATGTCTTAGAATGTCTTCTCTTTTCTTTCAGACTATGTAAACAACGGCTCTAAGGTGAAATGTAATGGTTTCCATAAGTTGGGTTTCAGGCTTCTTGATTTTTCAATGCTAGATCTCAAAACATGAAAATTATCCAAGGGTATTTGTGAGATTTCAATCATAGCTTTGACATTTGAATTGCTCTCTATTCGGAAGGGTTCTCTTTGTTACCCATTTTCTGTAATTTCTACAAAATCACTTAAAAGTAGAAATCCAATCGATCTAATCAAAATAATTAAACTTCACTACTGGTTTGATCGATTGGATTGATGATCTCTTGTTTAACTTTTAATGTGGCAAATCTCTCTCTCTCTCACAGATAGCAGTGGTCAATTTTTGTTTGTAGCTGGGGTGGCTGTGCTTGAGAGAGATTTAATAGGATAATTTATGAATGGGTAATGATTTAACTGGAATTCTTTTGTAAGGTTCCCTATGATTGAAATTGGTCAGCGTGTAAGCAGCTTTTTGTGTCCTCCAGTCAAGGTTCTAAAATTCGGGTTTCGACTAGGTTTCGACCAGCCAGAAAACAAGTTCGTCTCGGTTTCGACCATATCTCGGTCGAAACTTGGGACTTTCTCCAGGCTAACTCGAACCTTGGTTTCGAGGCCCAAAAATTGTTTTTTTGCCCTGATTCTTGTTGTGCTGCCTATTTTTGACATTTTAAACTCAATCCATGCATTAGTTTCACATAGAGAACACTAAAAATATTACTTGTGGTTTTAATCCAAGTTTGATACTGTATATTGTTCTTGGACATGTTATCAAATAAGGTTTGACCGGAACATAATTCTTCAATATAAATGAGATTTAAGCAATCTTGGATTTGTTAGAAAGCTTTGTTTTGATAGCTTTCCAATATGTCCAAGATTGCTTAAATCTGATTTATATTGAAGGAGTTATGTACCGGTCAAACTTAATTTGGTGTGCGCGAATACTGTCAAAATCGCTCTGAATGAAAAAAAAAATTTGGACATCAAAACAAATGAATATTTTACTGCACTTTTGGTTTTTAGCAATGTTTTATCATATTAAGATTTATGGAATTTTTAGAATTGAGAAAAACCCTAGCATTAGAAAGTTGAAAAGTGCACCTACCGTCGAAAATCCAATTTTTGTTCTTGAACTAGGGGATTGGCTTTTTTTCCTTTTGGAATTTTATTTTTTAACTATTTTTATTGGATTCAAATAGGGGGTATTTGCTTATTTATGAATAATATCTTAAGTAAATGAAATACAAATACAACTTAAATGATATTAGGCATAACTAAGTGTCTATCTTGATTTCTGGCAGTTTTTGGCATAAATACTTAGTGTCTGTCCTGGTTTCTGGCATAAATACCTATCTCTCCTAGTTTCGAGCCAAGTTTCCCTTAGTTTCGATGGGCATGTGTCGAAACCACTGAAATATGGTCGAAACCAGCTGAAACCATCGAAACCCGGTCGAATCCAGGGATTTTATAAAATCCCGCTTCAACTTGTCTCGGAAACCTGGGAAACCGAGTTAACTCGGTGGTTTCGACAGGTTTCGGTCGAGTTTTTGTTCCATGCCTCCAGTTAAGGTGGATATTGATACAGTTAGTGTGACAGTATTGGAACTTGATAAGTTGATATCAGTACCTGTTCATGAAGAAAGAGAGAAAATAAGGTGAAGATTGAACTAGAGAACGACAGGAGAAGAGAAAGTGGAGAGGCAACACCCCATGGTTAGAGAAAAAACAGATTCCTTCTAACTGTGGGTAGTGGGAGATGTTATATTGATTTTTTTTATTTTATTTTTTTTTATCAAAATGCAATATTTGTAAAATTAAAACTAAGGACAGGTCTATAACTTATGTGTAATTTACACATAAGAATAAAATTATAACATAACAGTACAGTACAAAATACCCCTGCCGGCACTAACACCTCTTAACAGTTGGGATACACTTGACAATTTCAAGATATGCTGAGATAAGCCATGATGCAACATACTACTTCTAATGGATCAAAGTCCATAGAATGCTTAAAATAGAGGAATGAAGAAAAGTGAATGGAATGCCAGAAAAAAAAAGGTTAATGAATTTATGACTGCAATTTTCCATTTGGTCATAGATATCAAGCTTTGGTCTTTGGTAAAAAATCATTAGCGTGACATTCTTTGCTTCCCATGCCGCAGAATCTCTGTCTATTTGTTCTGTTCATTCTTCTTTTGAATCATGAGATTTTATTGATTTCTATTTCTCTTCATCTCTGGCAAAGTAGGGGGAGAGTTGGATAAGTTATTCAAAGTTCTAAAATGCATGTGTTTGTGTTACTTGCTAGGTAGCCTTTTTGTTCATTTCCTTGTTGCTCATATGTAATTTCTGTTTTTCCTGCTCTTGAATTTAGCCTTGCTCAATGGGGTTTGCCACTGGTGGAAGAACATTCTTTTTGTGGGGAGGTTGCATGATGGTAATCACTTTTTCTACTCATATTTTTTTTGTGGCCACTTGAATTCAAACTTCATTGCCCTTAACTTTTTAGTTCATATTTCAGATGCATGCAGATGATTTTAGACTTGACCTACATGGTGTGGTTAGTGGACTGCGAGATGGTGGCTACTCTGATGATATGACCCTTGCAGCAATAGCTGGTAATATACTTCACTGTTTACAAAATCAAGTTGGATAGACCTAGAAACCTTCTTATAGTTCTACAATCTACACAACTATTCCATCTATTGATGCCTTGATACGTAGGTAGCTTCTGTGACACAATACAATACTGATACTGTTTCTAGTTGCTTCATGAGTTCAATACTTTTTTATTATTTGTACTATTGACCATAGTTCAAAATCTCGTTGAAATCTCAGAAATTTCAGTCGAGCCGAAACGAAATGGGAGTTCGAAATGAAAAAGACAATGTTTCGGTCAAAATTTTGGTGAGATGTCAAAATTTCGACTGTTTGTAACATCTCCCCGAAATTTCAGAAAGATGTTACATAGCCCAAGTATAAAAAGGCTAAAACTTCTTAGCCTCGGTCGAAATTTCGATCGAGACCTCTATGGTTTGTCCCATTTAGACTTTTGAAGCTGAAACTTGCTATTTTTGAGCTTTCTTCTTCGATTTTTTGCCGCATCAATGCCGTAATCACTTGGGAAACACATCATTGAAGCTTCCTAGAACATCATTGAAGCTTGTTCTACTATTTTAGGTTAACCATATTCTCCAAAAATGTTTTTTTTTTTTTCTGAAAAACATATGATCAATACATGTTGGTTAGTGATAAATTTATTATATGTCAGACATCGGAGGCCGATCTACAACCTCACGGTGTCGAATTTGTTTTTCTGTATATATTATACATTAGTGGACAGAGGGACGTATTGGATTGTCTTTTATGGACGACATTTTCTCCTACCCAACCCACCAACTGTACCTGTACATGCTCCCAGAGGCGTCGTATCACAGTGGATTAGTGGGTAGTTCTTTATATTTTGGTGACCCATATCCTAGGATTGGTTACCTTCAGTATGTCAATGATGCAATTTACATGGCAACTGTGGAGGACTTTACTCGTTTCTTCTCCTAGACTATGACGTGACATTCATATGTCCTACAGTCAGAGGACAATGCACGTTGGGTCCATCGGACTATGAGTGGGATCGATCCTGGACGACACAATAATTATTATTAGGAGACACTTGACTTGTATTAGGAGAGTGTATTGATGTCATCCAAATTATGTACATAATATTCTAAGTCATTGACTCTGATGTTTGTATGATTTACTTGTTTAAAGTGCTTATTATGTCCTCTAGTACTTAAACAATGTGTAATTGTACATTAGGATTCGACCAAATACTTTGGGTGCAAATCCAAAACACCACTTTGGGTGACTATTTTTGCCATATGAACATTTACATGTGTTTATATAGACTAAAATAAGGTTTCCATGAAGTTTCAGGCCTTAATTTGGCCTAAAACCCACCGAAATGACCAACTGAAATCTTGCACAAAAAAGACTAAAATTTCGGCGAAATTTCGGTCAAGGCGAAATGGCCTGCCGAAACGAGATTTAATACTATGCTATTGACATTTTCGTAACTATGGATGATGATCTCTTTCTTTTGTCAACCATGTTAACTAAAACAATGATGAGACAACTGGATTTGTACTTGTGCGTATATAACACTGTAATTATTAATGCACATATTGAGTGAACCACTGGATGCGATCCATCTTCTTTCTGCTTGTTTGATGTTATATGTGGTTGGAGCGCCTATTTGTATTCCTGGCCCGTTGGTGGTGCTAAGAGATTTTGGTAATAAACAATCTTCTGAGCAGTGGTATGTTTATATAGTGGTACTTTGTCACTGTTCCGATCATGGATTTAGGGATTGTTATCGGATCGGTTATTTTGGTCCAGTTAACTTGGGTTCTGCCTTAACTTGGTCATATCGGGTGAGTCACCCGATCCAGTCAAACAGTAATTGGTGAACGACTGGGCATTTCTGCAATTGACTTTTTTACTTATATCTCTCACTCCATTCAAGTTCTAGATCTTTTTTGCTGCTGAACACATTCCAACTTGGAAATCACACAAAAGAGAAAGGTTTGGGGAGATTTGGAGCTTGGGGTTTTCAATTTGAGTTGGTTCTTCCACAATCCAGAAAAAGAAGATAAACCAAACCCTAGATCTACTCCCTTGTGAGGTTTTTTGGATGAAACTCATGTTTGAACTTCAAATCTGTGGATCAAACAACTCCTCCATTTTCACCTTCCAATGATGCCATGAGCCATCACCAATACTGCTTCACAATCGCTTCTCTCTTCATCCTGTACTTTTAAGAAAGCTTAAGTACTCGAATAAGCAACTTTAAAGCTCTAAAATAGTGACAGTTACAGATTCAAAAAAGAAGTTTCTGGGTGATAACCAGAAGGAGCCATGGATCAAGCATGCTTAGCTCTCTGTTTCATGATCTTTATTAATCATGGCTTGGACACTTTGAGCAAGGATCTCAGTCTCGTAGTCCCCACATAGTCCCTCATAATAATTACAACTGGCGTCTGATTTTCTTAATTTTTTTTTTATAAAACTAATGGTTTCCATTTTCCCTTACTTTTTGTGGATTTTTTTTGGACACTTTCTAATGGAAGATCCAACTTTCTGGTTGATTTGGCTAATACAACCAATATATATGCCCAAGTTGACTTGGAATCCAATTTGTAGCGGTGGTGGCCAATCCGCTCCTAAATTATGATACTTAAATCCTTGGTTTAGATGAGTGTTGTACCTAGGGGTTGGGCTTTGTTTTTTAGCCCCTGCCCAACCCTGGGCCCCCTTAGCTCAGCCCAAGCCCGGCCCAGGATATCATAGCCCTACCGGGCCCAACTCAGCCCAACCCGACCCTGATTGATCCTGGTTGCCCCTGTTTTTACCATTTCCTAGCTTGCCCATCGACCGTAAAATAGAACCATCTACTGCTGATTGACTTCTTTTTCTTCTGTACAGTGGCAGTAGCTGGAAAGAGTCTCAGAACAAGAAAAAATTGTCTCTCGATCAATCAAGTCTCTGACTTCTCCCATGAAAACCAGGTTACCCCAACCACAGTTTTTCATATTTTTTTATACTATATGTTCTCCTGCACTCACGAAGTCCCTGCTTCATTTCAAATTCTAAGAACTTCTTCCAACAGTCTGTTCTCCTGCACTCAAGAAGTCCAAATCCGTCAAGAGATCATCCAAAAATAGCCTGCAACCATTTTAATTAAAACAATCAAGAGATCTGCAGTTCAGATCTAGTACCAAATCCACAGCTTCCAAAATTCTAGCTTTTTCAGCCATCTCTACTTCTATGTTTGCATCTCTCTCTCTCTACAAATTGAAGTAGAGAACAAAAATGACAAACTCAAACAGAAACAGTAAGAAACCATAAAACACAAAGAACAAGATCAATTAATGCACCAATTACTGGTAGTCCTATATCAAGTCCAAAGAGGATCGTTTGCCAACCACATCGGAAGAGAAGAAGTAGAAAGGTAACAACAATAACAACATTATTAGTACTAGAGGGTAATGGCGGTATCAGTATTCAAAGACTCACTGAAGCACCTCCCTCTTTTTCTCCCTGTCTGTGTCTCTTGTTAAGTCTGAATTTTTATTTAGGCCTCGGACTTTAGTCATGATCGTTAGTTCACCAGATAAGCAGTGCAAAGTGGACATGGGTGAAGTGGGAAGTAGGGTCAAATTGTGGAAATTTGAGTTGCTGGTGTTGGAGTGATACGAAAGGCTATGCTGCGGTTGCTGGCAGAGAAGAGAATTAGAGAAACACAGAGGCAGAATGCTCTGTGTGAAACCATAATTGTAAGATTGGGAAGAAGTGAGGAATAATCGTAATTACACATACGAGGTCGGAACTCTTCTGCCTCAGGCCAGGCTCCCTAGCCCGGATCGGCCCAAGCTCGGGCTTGAAAATCTAAACCCTAGCCCAGCTCGTGGGCTGAAAAGCCTGGCCCAGGCCTTGATATTTCCAGGCAGGCTAGGTGGGCCAAACTGGCACCCCTATTTGTATCTCTTGCGGTGTTTGAGAGTGAGTTAGACCCCCCCCTTTACTCTGTTCATTTGGAATGTTAGATATTTTAGCCATTGGGATCAATAGATTATAACTTCCACTTTCCAAATGAACACGATTGTCTAAAATTTCCTTTTTGGGTATTATACCATTGGTTGAGTTGGCAAACTCTGCTATAAATAATTCATTGTCATTTGATATTTCATGGACTAGTGGGCGAGCCTTGGTGCAACGGTTAAGTTGTGGTATTGCAACTGTCAGGTTGCGGGTTCAAAACATGGAAACAGCCTCTCTGCGAAGTGGGGGTAAGGCTGCGTACAGTTGCCCCTCCCAGACCCTACAATAGCGGGAACCTCATGCACTGGGATGCTCTTTTGTTTTTTCCCCTTTTTGGATATTTCATGGGCTGCTTGAGACCCTGAATAGTTTACATGTTCATGACATGGAACGAGGTCTCGCCAAAATCTCGAGATCTCGGAAATATCTCGTTTTTTGAAGATCCGAGACGTGACCTTATACGAATTAAAAAATAGAGATCGACTCGACCGAGATTTCGTGTCTCGGTCGAGATCTGAATTCGACTGAAACCAGACCAAACCCATGTATAAAAGGACCTTATCTCGACCAAGACCAGTCGAGATTTTGATAGGTCTCGGTCATCATGGTGGGAAAAGCTGTGGACTTCCAAAAATTGATCTCTCCCCATTTTTTGACGGAAAATTACCGGATTACTCCAAGAAACTCGTGGAAACATCGTTCTACAACAAGATTGCAGTGATTTGAAGAATATTGGAGGATTCCAAGGTAAGCCATTTTTCCCCAAATATAAATTCGTGGAAACAATGATCTGCATTCCTAATGCTTATTTAAGTTGTTTTACATTAATTGTATGCTTTCTACTACCAGATTATGTGTAGAATAGAGCCTATTATAGACCGTGTACGCCGTAGCTTACCAACCTAGGGTCCGGAGTCAAACTCCTATTTGGGCTTTGATTTTTCAAAATCTGATAGTGTCATTGTGTTTAAATGGCTCCAAATAGGCTGTATACCAAGTTTCATGACCTAACTAGGTCAAAAACCCACCAAAACCAAGCAATGAGTTCAACCAAAAAAAAATGCACCAACTCTTGAGATCTCGGCCCAACTCGGTTTCCTGCCTGGCCGAAACCAGGTCCGAAACCTAGGCCTTGAACCATGGTTCATGAACGTAGGAAAGTAAATTCTGCAATGAATGAGCATCAACTCAAGGGAATTCTTCACATTGCCTGATCTCTTAAATAAAATCATCGAGATTTTAACTGTCAAAATTCAATCAATAATTAGAAGGAATGCTGGAAATATTCCAATCAGTTCCAGGAGGGGGAAGAAGAAGATACACTGCAGCCTAATTACATGTCTGTACAGATGTGTCTGCATATCACGTTTTCTGCAATCACCATGACATACACCTAGTTTCTGAGCCAGAAATGCCACACATTGGTGTCCCTATTATGCTCCGATTAAAACTCAATTCTTGCTAAAATTTGGACTGGGCCATCATGTCCTAGGTGGGGAGTATTCAATTGGAGCTACAATCTTCCATATGTCCCATACATGCTGATAGCTTCATATCTATCTTTCCCGGTTGTTTCTCATGAACCCTTAATCCACAAGACCCTGATTTGACGAAGTTTTAAGAACTTGAACACAATGGGAACAAAGGAAGGAGAACAAGTTGGTTGGCTTTTGGTTGCTATGATATGCTAGTACTGCCTCTATTTTTATACTGTTGCTTCTCTTCCTCAGTTCCTCCCTTCCTTCCTGATTCCTATTTTCTTTCTTTCATTCCTTCGGTGCTTTTAAATAGAAACTGCGTCGAACATATCATAAAAGAAGGGGGAAGAGTAACTATGTCAATCTGTCAACATGGCCAGAAAATGAAAATTATCTGTTTTCTTGCTGCAGAGTGGAGACCTTTTAAGCATCTGATCTATTGATTACTTGATTTAGAGTTTCAATAGAACATTCAATCTCCCAAGAATGCAGTAAAGTGCCATGTTGAGATCATCTTGTCGTGCTAATTCTACCTTACGCTCTTCTAAGCTGTCTCTATTTTTATCAGGTTGTATCTAAGGAGCAACCTATAACATTCCATGCAAAGAAGTTAAAACACTGACGTTTGTGGCCTCTCCTTTATTTGGTTGAACTGTTACCAGTGCTTGCTTAATTCTCAAAACTTGGTGATCAAAAGTATTGAATAAATTATTTTCCCTCTGTTTCAAGTCAAAATGATGCAAAGTGGAACCCTTTTGTCTGGTTGTAGGTGCACATAAGCGGCTTATTACATCGCCACCAGTTGCTGTATTTCCTCATCCCCTTGCAAGTGATCTTAGTTTCTCAAGGTTTGTGGTGGCATTTGCTTTCATCTTTCTTTTTAGCATTCAATCTTAGTTCACTCTATGTCTATTGTTTAATTTAAGGTAAAAAAATATGGTACCAATGGTGGTGACACAGATGTTGCCACTACTTGGGACAGTGCAATGTTTCAACTTACAGAACTGAAGAAATGTTAACAGTGTGCAGTGTTGATGCAAGCTGATACAGGGTGGTTTGTGACTTCTGCACTGTTGGAAGTTCTACCTTGCACTGTGTGAAGCTGCCATCACTGTATGGTGCTGAATGCTGATGTCTGTGATTTTGTTTTTGGATATATAAGCCCCAAGGAGATTTTAACCCATGACCTCTTTATTGTGAGGCGCTGAATGCTGATATCTGTGATTGTCAATCCTGTTACTTTGTCCTTGTTCTTATGTAGGTACTGGAATTACCTGAGGAAGCAAACGTTTGTTCTAGAATCATACACAACAAAAGTTAACTGGATAATGAACCGTGCACTATTTTCTTCTCATTGCTATCTATCCTGGGGATTTGTCGCACCATACTTCATGGCAATGTTTCATGTTGCAGCAGCCCTAACAGCATACTTAAAGGAGTACCCACTCAATGAAACATCCTTTACTTACGGTGGTGAGCACACAACTTTCCTTTTTGGGTAGGTTTTCAGTTGAAAATCCTTGTGCAGGATTTATGCTCCCTAAACCTTTTATCAAACACTAAGAGTCCAGTTTCGATGGTTTCTGAAGAGCAGGGGAGAAAAAACAATGAAGTAGGAAAACAATATACTGAAAAGACCATGGTTGCTGACTTTTGTTTTACCTTCATATTTTTCTAGTTAATTTAGTATAAATTGTTTTTGGCCCAGGTTTGACACTTGCAGGATGCTTGGCCGTGTGCACTATTTTAGAATTGCTTTCAATGTGGAACTTGACTAAGGTGGAAATTCAACTCTGTAACATGTTGTCTCCCGAGGGGCCTCCAGTCTCACTTGATTCCTATAACTGGGCCCTTGTAAGTATCTTCAGTACTTAAATTAAAAAAGCATTTTGTGGGAAGTCTCTGCACATTGCTTAAAAAATATCATTCATGTTTAAACCAAAAAGTAAAAAAAATTATCGTCCAGTATTTGTATGCATATTTGCTAGTAATTTATCATAATTACATTTAGATGACAATTTACTAATTTTAACTGAAATCTATATTCAACTGAGCAGGTATTTCTTGCCTTGTTGGTTGACAATTTCTTATATCCTGTTTCTGCAATGCGATCACATTATTCTCAGTCCATCAACTGGTCTGGTGTCCGGTACCACTTGAAGAATGGGAAGATAAGCAAGGTATGCTGATTGCAGAGAGTATTTGTGTTTCATTTCTATTTCAGTCTTGAATTTGCAGACCACCAATTGGTGATGGGTGTTAGTGTCACCGTAACTGAGATATGCTTAAACAACACAACTTGGGACTCAGGACAATTGAAGCCAGTTTTGATGTTCTAAGATTCACTTTATTGGAAAATGCCTGTGCTGTTTTAGCCCTTGTCTTGGGTGTCAAAACTAAGGAGTTTTGTTTTGGTTGCTTATTAATATGGTTATAGTGGCATCTTCTTAGAAGGGGCATATATGATAAGGAATAGAAAATGTAGGACTCATTTACCTACCACCCCTGATGCAGATCGATAGAAGTAAGGATCCTGGTTCAATTTATTCAGATCTTGGGGGAAAGCACCTGTACGGGAAGAAGGGAGCTCCTCCTAGAAGCTCATTCCTTGGTTCTTTCGATAGAAGTTTGGCACAGTGGCGTCAACCCAAGAAATTCGATGTCTAGCAATGCCCATGAATTTGAATCTGTGGTGGCTCAGGTCATTTTTTTTTAGGATTTCTTTTTCCGATGTTGTTTTATTCTTATTCAAGCTGATTCAATTCTTCATCTTCAACCCTTTTTGGCTGGGTTGATTTGCCATTGATTGTAACGTTTTTATACATATAATCAAAATCTTAATTTTGAGACGATAAAGTTGTTTTCAGAAGTCTAAGAACATTTTCAACATGTGGGGGGGATGATGACTGTTTCAGATCACATCGCAGTAGTGCACACCACTGTTTGTTATTCGTCACTGCTGCTGCCGACATCACACCGAGTGATACACATATTTGGTATAGGAATTACTACTACAATTACTATTAAGAGAACGAGAAAGAATCTCTGAAATTTTGTACTCTCTTTGTTTTTTAGCTGGAAGAAAATGTTAAAACCTGTATAGTGTATATGGTGGAGATTGAAGGTATAAGAGTCATGTGGTTGTTTTGATATGGTAACTGAGTTTAGTCCTCCCCTCTTTAAAAGTCACTTTATGGGAATGGGACCATAGAGGCCATGTCTTCCTTCCACAATTCTTGTTTTTGTTGTTTTGTTTGGAAGAGAAGAATGGCGGTAGACCTCAAAAGGTGTTTTAACTGTTGGGCCACATTCCAATGGAGGGAAAAAGATCAGACAAGGAAATGACCTGAAACTCTCCACTCCACACAAAACACAAACAACCAAAGGAAAGAATCTGAGAGAAGTGAGAAAAGGAAAATTCGTTTCGTATTGGACCTGAACTACTTTTGCTGGTCCCTATATAAGTATAAACATATAGGTTGGTGAGTTAGGCAAGTCTCAACGACAACGACCCTTCCTTCCCTTCCCTCCATCGGTCCATTCCGACCTCCCTTCTACTACATTTTTCTATTCATCATCTAAGACCTCTAAAATTATATATTCGAAACCAAGTTTATCGGCAACAAAAAGCAATTAGGAGGAATCAGAATTGGTACAATTATATAACATCAAGTGGAGCGAGGAAGTCATCTCTCTATATATATATATATATATAAGGGAAAAGCTGTTTGTAACCATGGTGGTTACAACATAAGATGTAACCTCTCTTTTATGCCCATCAATAGACATTTATTGATCTTGTCACATTAGGGATTAAATTGTCATTTCTCTTTTGTTAGATGGTAGGAAAAAAATGTTAAAAGTTTCTATTATATGGGCATTAAGGTAATTTTATTGTCATCTACTTTTTTTTTTTTTTTTTTTGGTAAGAATTCTATTGTCATCTACATGGCATAGAAAAGAAGTAACTTGCTGGACTCGCTGGTAATAGCCGGAATATGCAGGTTCGTCATTCGTACTAGTTTCTTGTAACTTCCTCTCCCTCTCCGGCGTTGGCTTCCTCTTCCCATCCCATCCATGTACAACTCCACGCAGCACCTCCTCTGTCTCCCACCCTTTCCTTGACTCCACCAACCCCTGCCTCCATGGTCCCACCCCCTCCTCTGTTTGCTGCCCGCCCCAACCCCATCTGCAACTACCCCCTTCCCTGACAACCGTGGTGTTGAAGAGAGATCGCGTGACAGCGTCTGTTGTAGAAGGAACCGTTGAGAGCACCCAAGGAATGATATTAGTGAGAATTTTTCCTGTTACTCTACATTTCAAACTTAGACAGCTTCCACAACCGATGAATTCGTGGATTTTTCCTATTAGTTTGCAGAAACTTGCAGGGAGGATATGTCATAAAAAGAAGATGGGGAAATCAATAACTGAAATCCCGCTTTCCCATTTATGTATCTGTTTTTCTCTTCATGCTTAAAATCTCTGCACCTCCAGAGAATCAGAAAAAAAAAAAAAAAAAAAAAAAAAGAAATAAATTCCAATAGGTTTCGCATTTAGAAAGATTCAGATTCCTGAGTATGCTAGCACTCAATTTCACCTAGCCTACATAATTAACAGCGAGCAACCTCAAGATTTTAGTATTTTAAATGATTCTTCTACTCATGCTTTCAACATAATTAGCAGTGGTAGTGGTGGTTCACCGGTAGTAACAACGCAACCACTGTGGTAGATTAATGGTCTCTCCCATTCTCGGCCTACTTCGCCGATTTCTTCGAGACCCTCAAACTGGGTATCATCATTTTCTTTCTGTCTTGAGGGCCAATGCTGTTGCTGATTCGGATTTTAGACGTCCATTGGTGGTTCCATTGCATTAGCAACTTAACTTTACGTTTGTTCACTTTAGCAAAATAGGCTACTACTCAGTCTCCTCAATGGTGTACATAAATTTTAAAAAAAAAAAAAAACGTGAGATTTGAAGACCTTTAAAGGTAGAAACTTGACCACAAGCTCTGAAAAAGTAGAACAGAGAATGAAAAGAAATGGCAGTCAGTGATCGAAACAAACGATAATTTGGGTAATGTTTCTTCTAATTCTTCGTTACCTTTTTTTTTTTTTGGTAGAATCCATTCTTCTTACCTGAATCCATGGTGGCCAAGGGGAGGGATCACTCTGGCAAGTTTATTCGATCAAACAATATTGAGTTGGGATTTAGGGCTAGGTATACGGAGTTCCTATTCTACCCTTTAACTAAATGGATTTAACATATTTAAACAACCTGATACTTAAAAAATGTGAAATTACTTTATTTATCCATCAATTGAAATTGGAATCAACTACATTTAAGGGCATATATGTCCGGTTACAAGTCTGTTTGTAACCTGCTTGGTTACAAACAGACTCACCCTTTATATAAATAGGGGAGATTCATTCTCAAGGCTTTTTGGGGTTTCTCCATTCTTAACCTTTCTTTCTTTCTTCTAGATGTTTGGGTAAACCAACGTGCCAAATGCTAACAAGGCAAAAGCAGCACGAATTACAAAGGTTGGGTATATTATCTCTCTCTCTCCCTTGTTCCCATCTTCACACCTAAAGCCAAAAAAGGTGGGATACCCATTTGATTCTGGGAGAGGCTTGTAGTTTAGTACGGTAGTACTGTACCACACCAGGTATGATTGGGTTCAATTGTGTTTGTTTCTTCCCAAACAAAAAACCATCAGAAAAGAGAGAGATGAAAAAGAAAGAAATGTACAAAGCTTTACAGCCCATCATATGCTTCCAAGTTCTGATTAATGAATGAGATGAGTGTGATGGTTCTTTCACCAAGGAATACACAGTACAGAGAGTAGACTTTACCATCTTCCCAAAATCTTATGCTTTGCAAGAGGTTCTGATTGACGAATCAATTCCTTCATTTACCAATTTACCTTCAAAACTAGAAGTAACATATATGATGCAATTGATTTACCAAAAATATATATGATGCAATTGAGCCTCAGAAATCCATTTTAAGTTTTGAGCATGGTTCCAAGAGTTAGGAATCAGATAAGTGAATCATCAGACGACACCAATCTCAAATTCCCGCGACCGATTTCAAGTCATTTTCTTCTTCCCATATGTAGACCAAAATGGTTTGGAATCAGTTGGATAGAATCAATTCGGATTGGAACGGATGCTGACTGATTCAATCCTCAATTCCGCTTTGAAAAACTCTGGTTTTGAGGTTCTTGAGACTTAAAGTATTCATTGCTGCTTCTGTGTTAGCCTTTGAGGGATCACAATAGCGCATGTTGAGTTTACTTCTGGGAAACCATTTTACTGTTAAACACACAACAAATCTACCATAAAAGTCACTAACGTGGTTTTGATTAATCCAAATTCTGGTTAATATGAACCTCCATAGACCTCGGAGAAAATTTGGAACAAATACATTGCTTGTTAATTCTATGGCAGCTATTCTTTCCAAGTCTTAGAAAACATTTTGAAACCGAACTGGTCTATTTGGATTTTCTTTCTACAAGAGATGCTGAAACAGACCACCCAAAAATAAAAAAGGGAACAAAAAGCTGTCCATTCTCTCTCTCTCTCTCTCTGAAAATGAAGTAAGCCAAATCTTAAATTACAAAACCAAATCACAAGACTCTTTGCCATGAAGATTCTCCAATGACAAATTCCTCATGATCCTACTTCGTCCTCATTTCACTTCAAAGTCCACTCTAGTCTTCACTGCCTTACTACTGCTCCCAACTGCAACACAAAATCAAGATAAAACCCAAGTCAAAAACAAAACACTAGTTGCCCATAGATTATGAACACAGGGATTAAGATCAAGGTTATAACTTACTCTGTAATTTGGGAAGTTCCGAACTCTTCAACACACGAAGCCTCTTCACCGTCGATACAAACATTCTGCAACAAATGTAACCAAGGAATCAAAATTATGGACAGAAGACCAGACCAATGTGTGCAATTGTCATTAAAATCTTCACTTGGTATAGAAATTCCTGTTCAATTTACTACATGCAATAATATAAGTTACAAGCCAAGGATGCACACTTTTTTTTTTAAAATATAAATGTTGAGCATTTATCTCATTGTCTTGTGATTTGTGTAAGCATATGGTTTAAAAAACATAATAAACAAAGATTTAATGAAAAGAATAGATATCTGGAGGAGGAATCTCAACAAGCATCTATACATAAACTATACCAAAATCCCAAAAAGCAAAACAATTTTTTTTAAGACTTTGGAAACTTACTGCCATGGGACGTCTCCAACAAGCATTCTGTCTCCCTCGTTATCCTCATACACCAGAGTATATTCCCCTTTTCCATCTAATAAACCTGTAATTGCCTTGGGTTCTGCTGCTTTGCTCTGATCTCCAGCAGGAGAAGAATCTCCTTGAGCTAAACAAAAGAAAGAAAAAGACAAACAAAGCAAAATTATAAAAATCCCATCTTTGTTATTTTGTTTCTTTTTTCTTCACCATGAATTGTGCCTAAAAAGTCTGTAAAAACAACAGCTCAGCAAGCCCAAAACAAACAAATAACAAATAAAATTAAAATTTTTGCCTAAGCCCTCCCCAGTATAGAATTCTACATGAACAAATATGAATTGTTTAATATATTTTATGTAACCTGCAAGAAGGCCTCTGAAGAGCTCATCAACAGCTGAAGAGAGTTTTTCATAGCTGTCATAGGCTTTGAGATCCACTTTCCTTCCAATAGGGACTCCATCCATATTAATCTTCACAAACAAACCCTTCCTGGGAGCTTCAGTTTTTTCACCATTCACATCTGCTGGTGGTGGATCACGTATCTCAGATGCTGGCTTGGAAGAGCTGCTGCTTGCAAGATTCTTCCTGAATGAACGAATTGGAGGCCAACCCACAACTGGAACAGGAGTTCTGTTTATTTTTTTCCCCACAGCAGAAAAGAACAGACAAACCCGTCATAAGATGAACTTAAAATCCCAATGGCAGGTTTACAGTTCTATTTTAATAGACAGTAAAACTTTTAGCAGGAACAACAGCTATTCTGAAAAGGGTAGAAGGAATTAAACGCAATTGCCAGAGCAATTAACAAATATCATAACAATAACAAGAGTTCACAGTAGTAAAAAGCTGAGATTTCAGAAAGAGAAAATAAGAAATACAAAAGAAAACCCAGAATCTGAAAAAAGAGAAGAAACTTTTATCTGGGTTTACGAAAAAATTACATAGTAACAAGAAATGCAACAAGGTAATCAAAGAAAGCGAGGGAAAAAAAGAAAAGACGGAGTACCTTTTCTGGGAGCTGTTGAGCACAGCTGTATTTGCAGGAACTGAAGCAGAAGCAGGGGAACATGGCTTCTTCTCAGGGTTCTGCAAGTCCGCAACTTTTGTGCTACATGTCTGTGGTGATTCTTTTAACATAACAGGTATGCCCTGAGGAACAGAAGGGAACTGGAGAAACTGTAGCTTTGGCTGCTGCTGTTGCTGCAAGTGGGTTTTCAGTTGGAAGGCTGAAGGAGATGGAGGAGGCGTGGAAGACCATGGAGTGAGGTGGTTCATCATCCATGTTTGATCTCCTGTTTTGGTTTCAACTGTATCCAAGAAGCCTCTCTTTGCTCCAGCTGAAACAGTGTTGTTGTTACTGCTGCTGGGGTTGTTACTGGTCTTATAAGGCAGGGGAGAAAGGCACCCAAGAGAGAGAATAGACTCATCTCTATATCTGCTGTCCTTTTTGCTGTTTCCTTTGTCAAACCAATCTTCTCCCGGAGGTCCCAACCTCAGCTCCAACTTTTTATCCTCTGAAACTCCAAATCTGTTTTCGTCTCTTCTCCCATGCCACTCACTTTCTTTAGGAATCATATCACGAAACTGAGGATACAGTTCTCTGTTCCCAGAAGAACCCTCCATTTCTTTTCTTAGGAAAAGAAACAAAATGGAAGAAACCCAGATGGGAAAACCACAAAGTCCACTACTTTCACCCCAAAGAAATTGAGAGACAAAATGGGAAAATGACAAAGAAACCAAAGTCACCTATCACCTATAAACATTCAAACAGGAAATACATCAAACAACCAAATAAATGAAAGTAGAAGCAGAAGATAAAACATGAAACTCCCCAACAGAGCATCACCACATACCTTCTTCTTCTTCTTCACCAAAGCTCCAAAACATCAAACCCCACTTTCTCCTGTCTCTGACCCCAAAAACAAACACCCCAGAAAAGAAAACCCAGACGCCACGTTTACAGAATCACAGCCCCCTCAAGACAAAACTAATCCAGACTACAGACCACACACAGTTGATGAAATATGCATTAATTCAAAAAAGACAAGTGCTTGGACTCTTATTTCGTTCTTGTTATCCAAATCATGCTTCCTTCCTCTGAAAACATGAAGTATAGTCCCCGTTTTTTAAGGCAAGGGAGAGGAATCGAGGGACTCAGGTAGCGATTAAAAAGAGGAAAAGCGAAACTCAGAAAGATTCCTTCACTCCAAACCAAACCAAAAACGGAATTAGAGGATTGAGCAAGTAACCATGTCTGTGACACGCACAGAACCAAAGCTAGCAGCGTTGCTGCCGTTGTTCTATTCAGGACGCAAAGAGGGCTCACTTACCCATGGTACTATCCCCAACAGCCAGCCTTATTAGCACACAAACCCAAACATATTCTCCCTCTCTCTCTCTGTCTTTCTCTATTTTTTTATAGTTTAAACAGGAGACTTTATAGGCTTAAGGGTCTTGATTTCTTGATTAAGAGTCAAGATGGAGAGAAAAACTAACTCAAGTTAAAACGCTAGAACTAATTTAACTGATTTTGGATAAAAGATAATGGAAGATTAGAGAATCCCATATCTTAATCCTTAATTCGATGGTATCATTTTGAAAATAAAGAAAAGATGGGGGGGGGGGGGAGAGAGAGAGAGAGAGATGGGGAGTGGCAGGAGTCAGGAGATGCTGTCTGCCATGCCATGGACCGAAGTCTACTCATGCTCATAATTTTCTATATTAATTTCATATTATATTTCCTGCTTAGAAAAAGATATAGAAAAGTAAGGAGAGAGAAGGTATGCAAAGAATCTGAGATAGTGAGATTCGTTAAAGAGAGAGAAACTGAAAAGGTTGGAGAGGATAGGAACTTAGGAAGGCAAGAAGATTTGGGTAATCCATATGTGCAGGCTTAGTTTTTGCAATTTAAACAACATTCAGGGTCCATGATCTTGTCTGAACAGTGCACTGTGCCACTCTCTCTTTTCTCTGTATTAATGGCATAGTGCCTTCCCGATCCCCATACTGACCTGCTATCATTCATGTCCGTACATTGAATACATTGGTGAATGCATCTGGCAGAAATATCAGCAAATGGGTCCGGATTTACCAGACAGCCCATCGCTCCTTATTCTCCGACACAGCTGTTATTGGTTTTTTCTCTCCTCTCTATTGATCTGACCAAGGCAACCTTGGCCCCTCTTACTAGCAAGTATCAAGTCTTTATGGCTAGCTTTGGCCCTCAGGGCCTTTGGCTACTCTGACTCTAGTCCCTCTTTCAAAAGGTTTTTTGTTTTGGATCTGGCTCCTTTCCAGCGAGCACCTCACCCGATGAGGGTCGAGTGAGGCATTTAACAGCAAGCTACTTTGTGCGTGTTGAGATGTGCATCGAAGTGGGGCCAGGCACACATCCGGCACACATCCCAGTGTACGTAGAGTAGTCTTACCATTGGATGCCTCATTGGGCACTCACCGAACGAGATGATCACAGGAGAGGAGTCGAATCCTTTTGTTTTGGGTGTTAATGCAATCTCTTCTATTGTTAGAAGAGGGTTTCCCTCTTACTCTCTCTTTCAAATCTTCTAATAGGGGTTATTTAAAACATTTTACTACTCGTGCTAAACAATGAAATATTGGCACACCCAAGGAGTTGCATAGTTGGCAAGGACCAACACGTCACAAATAAAAGGTCATGAGTTGAACTCTCATTGGGGCCTAACTATCCTCAAACAAAAAAAATAAAATATTGGCAAATGGGAATCTTTTCCTCTTATTACTATTACCAAAAATGTTACAACTCTTGATTCTTTTGTTTTGTTCGATCATGAAATTTTTTTGGGTAGCGAGCGATTTTCAATGATGTTAATGTAGGACTTCAATCAATAAGTGCACGGTTCATATTTAGGGAACCAACATTTGGAATGAGGAGAGAAAATGTAAGTTGCATCCCCCAGTTAGAATGTGAGAGGACATGGGAAGAATCCCCCACAGTAGCGTTGTGGGGATCTTTTTTCTCTCTTTATTATTTTTATTTTGGGAAGTAGTTTTCTGTACGGGAGTGTGGCCTACGCCAACACTCCCATGTGTCTATCTCTCTCCTCCTTAAAACAAGGGGGCAGAGGTGTCTTTTCACATGGGGAGGAGAGAGATAGACTCATGGGAGTACTGAAATAGGCCACACTCCCGGACAGAGAACTTTTTCCCTTTTATTTTTTTACTGTTTGTGTTATCTTGCCTCCAAGATTGTGGAACTAAAAAGTTTGATATGATCTATCTACACCAACCATTCAATAAAGGTAGCTTCTGATGGTGTATAGTTTTTATGTCATGTATGGCTCTTATATATTGGACTTCGTTTTGTTATATATAGGGTCATGACTTAACCTCTTTCTTGGGTTGTGTTTGTGGGGAAGGGGGAAGTTTTAAATGTCACAAGGATTCGAGAAATTTATGTTAAGACTGTCTTCCATAATAATTTGTCACGAAGTAAAAAAAACAAAGGGCTCATGTTCTCTATGCCGCAACACAGGCTACGCCCAGACACATGGGCCTGCCACTCAGGGGGCAGGGTGGTCATTGCACCCACCCCCATGTGTATGGGCACAGCCTGCGCCCCCGGCATAGAGAACATTCTCCCAAAACCAAAATTTGGAATGGTGGATATTGTTTAGGATTAAGTAAATCATCAACATTATCTCAAATTTTATATCACTCTTATAATTTATCTGTCTATTTTAAAAGTCAGAAATAATTTCTACACGGTTTCTAGTTCTGAAAGCTTTTACAAATTATGCCAGAAAAAAAAAAGAACCATATTATGGATTTTTTTTTTTTTTTTTTTCCACATTTTTTCTTTCCTTTTAGGTTTCCATTATATTTTAGATGAGTGATGAGTATCATTCAACAGTAAGTTTTAGTCATTGAGAAATCCAGAAATTTATTAAGGCCTAGACATCCATTATAGAAATAAAAGCTATCAAATCTTAAACTAAAGCAATTCAAGGGCAATCTATTGAAAATAATTAATGATAATTATTCAATGGGAGAGGAATAGGCATGTCACGGTATACTTAGAGTTAGGTATGCTAACGAATTTCTATCCTTAGGATTTTACCTTCATGAAGTATGAAAATAAAACTTACAAGAAATTGAAGAAAATGAATAGTTACTTAGGCTTCACTGATCACACACTGCACTCAAGACTTCCAATGGGCGTTGTCTTCTTCGAAATAGATCTATGGCTTAAGACTATCGCACGAACATGACTCAAAAATTGAAAAACACTTAAAGCTTCTTTGTTGATGACAAAAATAGCTCTCAGAATTGACTCTGCACTCTCTCCACTCTCTCCACTCTAATGCTTCAAGAGCTCGAATATCGATGCCCCAATACTACTGATCCTCCATCTTTTATAGACCAAGGCAGACTTCAAACCATTATTCAAACAAAATTAAAGACTCTGAACAAAAACTCTCTCTTTTTTGAAAAGCAAAAGAGATAGTAGCAAATTTTTTTTCTGTTTTATCACGTTGGTCGACATCACATTAGCAACTGCATAATAAAGTAATTCCACGCATAGTCTTTTATGCCTCTTACTCAGGTCGAATGGATTTATTAGGAGGTTGGCCGACACGTATGGTCACCTTTATGGAAAGTAAAACTAAGATTGGCTTCTCCAGCTGTACTATATAACCTTAATAACTGCCAAGCTGAGATTCTCCATTGAAAGATGTGAGAGAGCAATTTTCATAGTTGTATGCGTTCACCTCAACTAAATATAGCCCTCCTTTAACCGCAAGTGGGTTTGTGATGTTATCAGACTGCTCGAGCCACTAAGTCTTGGGTGGAATGGTGCTCTGACATGTGATGTGAAGCCTCATTTGGTCCAGAAAGTGTGGTTGAGACCTTTGGAGGGTCGTTTCGGCCCCGAAACAACCTCGGAATGCCAAAAAATGGCGGGGTTCTGTTGGGCTCATCGAGATCTTTGAAATGAGTATTTTTGAGCCATGTGTTAAGTTTTGGTTCAGCTCAGGTTTTTTTGGCAATTTTTGGGCTAGAGGCATTTGTGTACTTTCTGGGGTTAGGGTTTCCTATATATTGTTCTTATATCTTTGAGATAGGGTTATGAGGGTTTGTAACATTTTTCAAAGAAAATAGTGAAACCTGTTCAACTGCTCGGCCGTGGACGTAGCTTCCATCTTGGAGGTGAACCAGGTAAATCTCTGTGTTGTGCGTTGTGTGTGCTCTCTCTATTTTTTGTTTTTCTTCTGCAAATCACCATTCTGGGCGTTGTTTTCTTAACATGTGACTCTCCTTATTTCAATAATGGTATACCACATTGAATAAAATCATGAATGCAAATTAACAGAACGACAAATGGGTCTGGATTTACTAGATAGCCCCTCGTTCCTTATTTTGACTAAGGCAACCTTACTAGCTTCCTACTAACTAATGGCTAGCTTTGGCAACCTTTCTCCCCTCCTACTAACAGATAACAAGTCTTTATGACCCAGACTATGTTAAACTTGTTCAGGGCCTTTGGCTACTTTGACTCTAGTCCCTCTTTCAACAAGTCTTTTGTTTTTTTATGTTAACGCAATCCCTTCTATCATTAGATGAGGGTTCCTTCTTACACCCGTTTTATGTTTATGTCTAAGGGTTCTCTTTTGAATCTTCCAATAGGGGCCATGTTAGACGTTTCATTATTCTGGATGGAAAATGAAATGTGAGAAGATGTACAAAGTGATCCACATACTAGCATTGTGGGAAGTGCATTATCGTACTCTCCACCATCTGATCTGAACCCAAACATATCAGATTGGTTGGATAGTGTGAGGATCCACCACGGGATCGGGGATTCGTCGGGTTTCCCTTTCCCGGAGATGTCTAGATGTGTCATCTTGTTCCTTGCAGAGATGGTCCTTCCTTCAAGGACTAGAAAGAAGAGTTGCGCAATTAACAGGGGATTGGGATCATACAACATATGAGATAGAGTCACCATCTAAGATTAGGGCCTAGGACCCGATTGGTGTAGCCTTATAAAGGGCTACATGATTTCTATATGGTATGATCAAAGGTTTTGGGTAAATGGGAATGTGTTAGGCACACACCTCGCCCAGGTAAACTGGCCTTTTTACTATATGCTTGATTTTGAATATTCTCCCATAATGTCAGGTCCTATACCAACATGCATGGCTAAATCATGATGCATCAATCATTCAAAGAAAAATAAACTTCATTATTCTAAGTATTATGTACACTACATGGGGCCACTTAAGAGTCTACATTGTGCCAAAATTAAGGATTAAAAGTAGGAAGGTATACATGTACGATAAACCAATGAAGTCACAAAGAATGCAAGGTAGAGGACGTCCCTTGGCTCAGGTGGAGACAAATGATCAACTTATCCTCTGTCGGACAGAGTACCAGCTTGCAAAGACTAGTTTTGATGCTTAGACTTTGGTAAAATAATGACATCGCGGAAGATTCATGAGCCAAATGAGTATGGGCTTCAAGGAGAAAATTTATGGGAATAGGCTAGGTAGTCAGATCCAGGAAATCCAGACTACGGACAGGGTAACGGGGCCAAAGGACTCGAAGTTGGGGTTGGGATGGACCCTAGGACAAGTGAAACAGGGCTCTAGACATGAAAACAGGCGAAGCTAGGCTTTGAGGCGTGCTTCCATAGAAAAAATCAGTTCTGTTCAAATGAAGGAGGGGACCCTATTTATAGGGGTCCCTGGGAGCTAGACCGTGGCGCTGCGGTAATGCTTGCACTACGGAGGTGCCGCAGTCCGCAGTACCTCTGTAGTCCAAATTGCTAGACCACGACACCGCAAAGGCCTGGCTATGGGCTCCTACAGCTAGTCTCAAGACTGGAGTGATTTTGACTCTTTGGAGAGATTTTAAGGTCTCGCAGAGTGTCTTCGAAGGACATCGTCGATCATCTATGTCCAGCTGTCGTCATTGCTCAGGGGTGACCAAATTCAATGTTTCAAATAGCTGGAGCTCTTTATTTCGTTAGGATAAGAGGTTAGCGCGGGACTTTCTTTCCAGTGCCTCTTTCATATGTTGGTATATTTGGCGGGCAAGGAACAACCTTGTATTCAATACCAAGTCGTGGACTCCCGATGAAGTTATATCTATAGCAAAGAAAGCATATTTTGAGTATCTTTTGACAACGTCTACCCCTTTAAGGACCAATTCTTTCACCACATCTAATGAAGATCCGAGTAGCAAGAAGTGGAATCCACCTCCTTTGGGTTACACAAAGGTTAATTGTGATGTGACCATGCTGTGTGGAAGTTCAAAAGGCGGTATCGGATATATCTTTCGGGATCATAGGGAGTGGCAACAGAATGCCATTTCAGTTCCCTTTTGCCTTAGCTCAGTTGCTCAAGGAGAGGCCTTAGCTATTTGCCATGCATTATCTCAGGCCCTCGAATCTAGGTACAACCGACTTCAAGTTGAATTGGATAGCAAGGAGGTCGTCTCCTACATTTTTGAACTGCACCGGATCCCACCGCTAAATTTAGCAGCCATTATTGATGATGTGAAGCGTCTCTCTACTTTTTTTGTTTCGATTTCGTTTCAGTGTATTCCACGGGCTCTAAATGTTGTAACAGATGGCCAGGCTCGGAAGGCCTTGTTTATCATGTGTATGACAGATTGGTCGTGTTCCATTCTGTGGCTTCATGACCTTTGTTTGTCTAAAGCTACAGGCTGTTCACATGACTTTTTTATTCAGTAAATTCCATTCTTACCAAAAAAAAAAAAACAAGAACAAAATGATCAATGGAAGCATTTGTTACAAATCAAAATTTCTTTTCATAACCTCATACTCAATTGATTCATAACAATTCCCTTGCAATCAGAAATTTTCTCACTAATATTGAAATCAATGGATAATCAATTCACCTATTCATAACCTTATACTCAATAATATTTTTATCGATTTTATTCGGTTCGGTTTTTGGTTTGCATACTAGTTGGTTCGATGTGGTCCGGTTTTTAGCTGGTCCCATCATACCCCAATTCAAAACCAATCCGATAATGATTGGTTCGGTTCAGTCCGGGTTTTTTCAATCGGTTTCAATCGCTCTTATCGATTCGGTCTAGGTTTTGACATCCTTAGGTTATGCTACAACAAACATCATGACTATACGCAAAGGAGAACGCTAACCATGAAGGAAAGCGTGGATTCTCTTTGCTAATAATTTAAGAAAAGGTCAAATGTTTTCTATGTTGGGGACACAGGCTACACCTAGACACTTGGGGGTGGGTGAAATGACCACCCTGCTCCCCTGAATGATAAGCAGTGGTGTGGCACAGAGAACATTAGCCCTTTAAGAAAATACAATTGAAGAATAATAGAGAGAGAGAGAGAGAGAACGCCTGAAATCTGATTATGCAAATTGGGGTTAGTTGAAAAAGGAGATGAAATAGAAAACATCATCGCCATTGGCATGAAGCCTCTTCTTGTGGTAGTTGTGAGAGAAGAAAACATTGTCAGGAATTTAAACCGTAGTTAAAACAACATATTTTTTTTAAATTAAATAAAAGAAATATTAATGGCGAAAATAAGAAACTATTGATAAAACATTTAAATTTTTTGGGCAAAAGATTTCTATTTGGTCACATGGTCTCTATACAAGCGTCTAGGTCAATGGGTGAGCATGTCTGGGTATCTGCCCTGGGGACAAAGGTATACATCATCTCATGGTGCTCAATAAGAGGGCATCAAAAATACCACCAAGTAGAGATCTTTACCCTTTTTTTTTTATTTTTTTTGATAATATCCCTTTTCTTAATTTACAAATGGATATTAATGTAGGTAGCATATAACCACTTCTGAAAGTCCTACCTGTTATGGCAATAATATTATACCGCTGCTCAATGTCACTATTTAGAAACAATTATTTTAACAAAATATCGCAAATGGCTACATCACATTGATCTCACTAGTTAATTTTCTTCTTTATAAGTCAAAAAAAAAAAAAAAAAAAAAAAAAAAACCAGCCATAAACATAGTTTGCCAAGATAGCAACAAAAGAGTACATCAAATGCTAACACCTACACTGCGGGAAATTATCTCCTCTAGTTTTCTGTCCGGTCCAGTTCCCCAGTTCCTCTAATAAGGGGTGGTGGACCGCACCCGGGCAGAGTGTTTGAGCAGGAGTAGGGTGGTCATTCCAGTCCCCCCTTGTTAGAGGAACTGGGGAACTAGGCCGGACATGGAACTGGAAGGGAATTGGAGGTGATAATGGTCCTAATCTAAACACACTTCAAACAAAATCAACAACCATCTCTCAGGAGTCATGGTTTGGCTCAAAACAAGTTTAAGAAGTACCTTAACAAATGAGAGAAAGACTAGAAAATCCCATTATAATGAAATGGTAGTCTTGTACTTTAAGCATAGTTTTTTTTTAACCATTTATTGTACCTAAAATGGGTATAAGGCATTCTATGACATGGGCCTGCATGCCCACTCTCATGCTTATTCTTGATATCTCTTTTTGTTCTCATCTCTTGTTGATATCTTATTTATTCTGCTTAATTAATCCAATCTTCCAATGAGATTGGGATTTCAAATTAAGAGTCAAAACAACTAGAAAACACATAATTTGGAATGGTGGATATTGTTTAGGATTAAGTCAAAACCATAACCTACAACATGTAATAGAACTAACTCAAGAACTAAATCATCAACATTATCGCCAATTTTATATCGCTCCTATATTTCATCTTTGTCTATCTGAGCAGTGAAAAGTAATTTCTACACGATTTATATGTCTGAAAATATTTACAAATTATGCCAAAAATGGAACTATATTATGGAAATTTTTTTAAATTGTGTTCACACTTTTTCTTTCTTTTTAGGTTTCCATTATATTTCAGATGAGTGATGAGACCCATTAAACAATAAGTCATAATCATTGAGAATAATTAATGATAATTATTCAATATACCTACTTATAAGCTGCTTCTTAATTGATTAGAATAATAATATGAAACCTCAAAAGGTTTTCTGTAAGATCATTGTAAAACCTGCTCGGAAAAGAGGAAACCATCTCATACCCGAATGCGCAATGGAATGAATCGATTCGAGTTCTTTTGCATCCCAAGAATGCCAAACCTAAAACAAATACAAACCATATATGAAAAAAATTAAGATTTGCTAATTTGGAGAGTCTCAAGTGTTGCTTCTCCTCCAGATAATGGTTTTTTCTTCAACGAACACACATGGAAGAAGATCACAAACCTTCTTGGTACAGTGAATGATCTCCAAGTAAAAAACTACCGATCTCAATTTCCACGAGATTCAATAATCTACACATTCACAAAGTCTGGGTTTCACCAAACCCTAATTATCAAGCACAATAGTGGGAGAAAGAGAAAGAGAGAGGAGAGGTAGAGAGAGGAGAGAGAAATTTTGACCAAGGGTGCCAAAAAAGTTCAGCCAGCCCTGTCCCTCTTTGGTGTCTATATATATGAGAACTCCTTTTTTGGGATCCCTTGTGAGAGTCAGACACTCTCTCTCCTCTTTGTTGTCTTAATTTTCAACTTCCTATCCTTTTGTGCATAAAATTAGAGAAGTAAATTCTAAAAGGGAAAATAAAATAACTATTTAATTTTCCTTTAATGGACAATTAAATGTAGCACCAATTCCATTAAATAAAATCAATCAATTATTTTAATTAGCAATTCAATCCCAATGAAAATTACATAATAAGCCTTTATTTTGTACCAACTATTCACTAATCAACATCATCATCATTGAATATAGAGTAGGCATGCATATAAATACTGTCAAACCCCATTCCATAGCACATGTCCTTATTAGAATGTTTGTGTGTGATCAGACCCGCAAAACGCAATTTAACATCTTAATAAAAAACGTACATATAATTAATATTTTATGTGAAAATAATATTTGCAAACCATTTCTAAAATGGTATAGGATCCTAATTCTCATCCGATCTTCCACAGACAATCTCCCTCTCTTGATGTTCCCCAATTGATCGAGCAGGGGAAACATTGTTGAGCAACTCTTTCACTCACAAGATGCTTGCACACATCCAACATATCGGTTTTGGTCTATAGGACCTTAGTCATTGATATACCAAAGTATGCGTTCCTATCTCACAGTGACAAGGTCCTCTCAGGTATAGGGCTTCGGTGACAAGCGTTTATCCTCTACCAACAACTGATAGTAACACATGCGGGTATTGATACAGAAAGATTCTTCGCCAACACACACACGTATGTGTGCTTGTATTCGTACCCTGATATCAACATGTCTAGATGATAAGGGTGTCCAATCCAAACCATAGCCATGACTCCAATTTAAAGTCAAAACTTTACAACACATACAGCTCATCATTTTATGTAACATGTGATAGTAATTAAATCAAATAAAATAATCAAAGTTTGATGGATACATAAATCCAACAAAAAATGGGTCTATATCACCAAACTTGAATCATTATAAAAAAATAAGACCAAGTTTTCCTTAAGCAACTCCTTCACCGATGACCATCATTGCATTTAGATGGGTGCCTAGAATAGTGAAGGGTGTTTTGGACCTCCAACAAATACGATGGATCGTAATGATGATAGATTTGTAGTTGAACCTATCATTATGGGTAAAGGAAAGCTTTCCACTATAATAAGTATGCACAAAATCACTATTTCACTGAGTACATTTATGTACTGAGTCATGCCTCTGGGATTGGACGACCTCGGCCTAGAGGCATGATCAACTTCTTACAATAAGTGATCCAATATTTGTTTAGGAAAAAAGAATTCTGTCCAGGAGTGTGGCCTATGCCAGCACTCCCATGAGTCTATCTCTCCTCTCCATATGAAAAGACATCTCTACTCACTTGTTTTGATGAGGGGAGAGATGGACACATGGGAGTGCTAGCATAGACTACACTACCGGATAGAAAAACTGTCCAACATATATTATCAAACAAAAAGGTTTGTGGTCCTTGTAAGTTGTAACCAAGCTTGGCTGGGTCCAATTGAAAGAAACAACACACCAGATCAGATCAAGTAAAGAATAAGATTTCCATCTCCATTCTAACCAAAAAATATAAAAAAGATTTCCATGTCAATTCGAAGAGACTTATATATAGATGCATCATATAGTTGATTGATGGCTTTGATATTATGGAAACTGATGGTGATGACCACAACTCATGACTCACATGGCTTTATTATTTAAACTGATGCATGCTTTAACACTCTCTTCTTGTTTTCTAATGTATATGGTGGTGTTGATATTGTAAAAGGGAAAGAGAAATCCTTTCTAATATTGTTTTTTTTTTCTTCATATATATATAGCACCCTTCTCTTGAGATCAAAAAGGTTTTGTTTTTTTTTTTTTTGGAAGTGTGTGTTTAGGTTTGACCCTTACATTTTTTTAAGGAGTCTAGCCTATCCATTTCCATCTGGTTGATGTATATGGCCTGATAGAGGTGGATGGACCATTGTTGGAGAGGTTCTTTTCATGACATTGGTTGGAGTCCAATTGTTTATGGCATGCTTGTACAAAAAATTACCAACAAGTGAAGAGTCAAGAACATGGTTTTAAAAAATTGTATCAAGATCAGTGTCGGTCTTGGTTGATACTGATATCGATCAATATAACTCTCTTAAAACTTTTTTTTTTTGGGGGTAGAAAGAAAACTTATTTATTGATTCGTGTCCAAAACAAAGTATTCGAGTTACGAATAATTATTACCTCCAAGTCACAGGCACCTCCAATTCCTTCAATTCCTCTAATAGGGGGGAGTGGGCCCCACCTTGGGTAGTGTTTCGAGTAGGGATAGGATGGTAATTTTTGCCCCCATATGAGGAATTGGAAGGGGCAGTAAATTGGAGGGGATAACGATTCTCCGAGTTACAAGCATCAGATAATCATGGAGTGGAGAGGAGCCAAACTGTCTCACACGAACAAGACAGGGCTTTTCTAACCAAGGAGTCAGCTATGTTGTTAATCTCCTTGGATATAACTCCCTTAAAACTATTCCACCAAAATTGGATTGAAAATATATCAATATCAAGCACGATCATTATCGATGTGGATTGTTATCGATACACCCGATTCCCGATTCCCGATTCCCGATTCCCGATTCCCGATTCGATACCATTTCTAAAACCATTGGGAGTAAAGAGAATGTAAGAACGGGACATAATTGGGTCACAATTCCATATCACATGAGAGAAAATAACTTGGGGTGGGTACTTAGATACTTATGTTAGGGGACACAATCTTTTTTTTTTTTTTTTTTTTTTTTTCAAATCATGAAATCAGAAAACCATTTTTATTAATTAAAGTAATTAGTTGGATAATCATGGACGGTGGGCGGGGGGGTCAGTAGAAGAAGAACACGAAGAGTTTAACTAGATGTTGATTAAGTAAATGGATTATTAGGGGTGGGACCCGCAGCTGTGAAGTACTCTGAAGTACTATATCTGGAACATGAAACATGTGGTCAGCGGCAGCCAAGATTCCTTGGGGAGTAAAATCGTCATTGACTTAGACCCACTAACTACAAACCAAACCTAAGTAACCAAATTAGGAGGATATATATCTAGAGTGGGATTTGTAAAGCTACCTGTGCCATGCTCCTTTTCACACTCTCTGTCTCTTCCTAACGTGTGGACCCATGGTTTAAGTTCACCGTATCGGATACAGTATCATTGACATCGATTTATATCGACACGTATCGCTGAAATCAGATAATCTTATCTTTTTTCTTTTTTTTTTAATCAGATTTTATGTACTGTTTTTACCTTTGTTCCGTACCATTACATTGGTATAAGGATTTAGATCCTCTACTGCCGAGTTGCCCGGTAGGACCCTACTGTCAAGACACAGTAAGATGGGGAATGACCACCTTACTCCTGCCCAAGTGGGAGTAAGGCGGTCATTTACCACCTTGCTGTGTCTTGGCAGTAGGGTCCTACTGGGCAGGGCAGCTCGGCGGTAGAGAATCCAAATTTTTTACATAATATCGATCAAGAATTGAATCAATGGGTGTTGATATTGATTTTTGATCAGCCAATATAGTCGATTCAATACCGATTCCTCAAACCATGTGTGGCCTCTTATTATCCGAGCCGATGCCCCTCCCACATGGTCTTAGGTATCAGTATTTTGAGGGGTAGAAGTGTTCAATCCAGTCTGATGGGCTAATCCTTATTAGTGTCGATATTTGGGTATCGGTGGCAATCGATCAATACCAGTTCTGATTAGGGGTGCAAGTTTGGCCTTGTCGGCCCGAACCTGCCCTGGCCCGCCCTAAGCCCGAACAGGGCCTGGGCTGAGATACCTGACCCTAAGGGCGGCGGGTCAAGGCTGGAAATTGTTGACCCTGAGTCAGGGTCGGGTCGGGTTAGGGTTGAGACCTTGGGCTGAACCCGGCCCGACCCAACCCGACTCTGTTTTAAGTTATACTATAATATATATATTGATACACTATAAATATTATAAACTTTGAATGCCACACATATTTTGTTATATAATATATTATATATGAAGATAATAAGTGATAATATATTTTATTCTAGCGTTATTTTATGTAAAATTGATAATTTTCTCCCAGACCCTACCCAACTCAGTCCAATCCATACATCTCTACCTTTGCCCCACTCCATGATTAGGGCCAATCATGGTCAACCCGGCCCGACCCTGAGGGCAGGTCAGGATTGGGTTTTCCAGGCCCTGAGTTAGGGTCGGGTCGGGTCGGGCCTGGGCCCAGCTAAGGGGAGTCAGGGTTGGGTTGGGATTTTGAAAAGCCCACCCCAACCCGACCTTGTTGCAGCCCTAGTTCTGATACAGTGCACTAAAACCCTGCTCTCTCGTGCTTCTAAACGCTGGACATGGGAGATTCTATTCCACGCGAACAACATGACAATCCCTTATCCATAGAGAAATCTGTCTTCTACCTTTTAAGGGGCAAAAAACTTGTGCTTTGACTCTAACTGTAATCCATTATTCCGCTCTTTAGATTACTCCTGCAAAATATGGTTTCAGAAAATTAGAGGAATTAGTCAATTTTAATTCGAATTGGCCGGCCGGTTATTTCTACATTTGGATTTTTTTTTTAAATAAATTTTTTTCTTCTTTTAGTCGATGAAGAAATAGAAAATCAAAGAAACCTATCTCTTATAAAAAGATGTTTTGATTCAACAACTCTAAAAAACCATAATTCTATAAAATTCTATTTGCTATGTTTGGATGCTAAGAAAAACACACACGCACACAAAAATAATAAAAAGAAAAAAATCATGATGAAACTATGATTGATTTGTGTCTGTCTTTTTCTCAAATTCAATTTTTTTTTGAAAATTTTCTATTTTTGTTTTGTCCTGACATCCAAACTGGTGCAGTAGGAAACTGAGGGGTTAGTCTCGTTCTAACACCGACGAAGCTTGCATCTACAAGTAGAGGAAACTGGAAGCCTTCTTCTATTTAAAATGTAAACTGCTTACAATGGAAAATTCGAAGCCCTTATATAATAGAGAAGCTTGCTTACAAAAGAAGGAAACAAAATCTCGAAATTCAATATTCAAAATTTTGGCGGGCTTTTTCGCCTTCAAAATGCAAGTAGAAGATCAAAAAGTGCATAAATCAACGCCGACATCTCTGACCCCTAAAGAGCTCGACGAGATCTTCAGTTTAACATACAATTCATCTTAGCTATTTTGTTTAATACCTCCGACCAGTCCGGGTGGACTTCTATTAGTCCAACCGGCTCAAGAACTCATTCGATATCTCCTATATATCACAAACATAGCCTTACTTCTACTTGATTCCAATTTTTAAACTTTATGTCAATACCAAGCTATTTCTATATTAAATTCAAGGGTTTTTTACCATTACCACCCCCAAAAACTTTACTATCTACCATTACCCCCCCAAAAACTTTGAAACAACTGTTACCCCCTCGTCTTGCATACTAATAACCAACTGGCCCCCGCCGTTACATGGACCCGTAACGGTGGGGGTTAGTCGTGAGGGCTTGCCGTTGTCACGATTTTATTAGGACCAAAATACCCTTAGTAGTGAAATAAACCATTGTCACAGATTTGTTAGGACTAAAATGCCCTTAGTAGTGAAATAAACCCTAGTTCAAAGGATATCTTCACTTTCTCTTTACCTCATCCGCTTCACTTCATCCTCTTCGATTCAACTGTTGGAGCAAACCGGAGGAAGAAGAACTTGCTCAGCCCTCTTCGATTCAACTGCAAAGAAACCGAGGAAGAAGAAGAACTTCGCTCAGCCCTCTTCGATTCAACTGTTGCAGCAAACCTTGCAGCAAACCAGAGGAAGAAGAAGAACTTCGGCTCAACCCTCTTCGATTCAACTGTTGCAGCAAACCAGAGGAAGAAGAAGAACTTCGGCTCAGCCCTCTTCTCAGGCCACCATTTCTTCCACCGTATAGAGAGGTGCCACCGTTAAAGCTCTCGGAGTAGGACAGAAGGAAAAAATGCACTTGATTGCTCTCTAAGAAGCGCAGAGAGAACCGAGAAAGGGCACAAAGGTATATTTTTCGGCTCAAACTCGCTAAGAACTAAGGTTTTTCGACTCAAATTTCTATTCATTTTGAATTTTTTGAAAAGATTCTGTCAATTTGTTGCTACCATGTCTCTGCATCATAAGCCGCGTCATAGGAAAAAGGGGGAGGGGGAGGAGGAGGGTAATGGGGATTGGGAGATGGGTATGGATAGGGAAACGATTTACTGTCAATTTGTTGTAGATAGAGATCCTGAGTCATAGCTTGTTTGTCAACATCTTAACCTTCGATTCTCAACTAAAACCATTTGCCTAAAATGTAGTGTCTTCAGTGAAAGATTAAAGAGGGTGCAAATACATTAAGAGAAGCTGATGGTATATACAATATGCAAAGAATACAAATTTCTATTTCCTTCCGTCCCCCTCCCCCTCCCCCCCCCCCTCTTGCCCTCCTGCATTTCCAATGAACCGGATATATATCCACCTGACTGAACATTTAGAAAGCCGCATTTTCCTCTTCAGCCAGTTTCCCACAAATACAGTGAACATTTACAAACATTAAATAAATAAAAAAAAAGAAGAATTAGGGCAACAGCGACAAAATTGAAAGCCAACAGACAACTAATACACTTTATACATTGGTTGTGATTAGATTCAATTGTTAAGCTCCATTAAGCTTTGCTTGAAACTGGTTGAGATTGTATTCTCTCGTGTCTGTGATTGATCCCAAAGTTCCTCTAGTCCACCAAGTATAGCTTTCAACCCCTTCCCACCACCACGATTTTGGGTCTCCGTCAAAGCTACTGTCTAAGCTCGTGGAAACATGAGCACCCTAGTTGATCCAATAATGTCCAAAATTTTGGCAAGGTGAGAGTGAGAATTAGCGGAATCTCAACGTGGCTAAAGAATTCAATATCTAGTCTTCCTCACCAAGTGGGAGAGATTTGCATTTGTGCTTTAAATCCATAAAAGAATCATGGGTATATTCAGGTTTTAATTATGCCTCATCCGAAAAAAACCAAAGTAACTTATTTTTCCGGTGTAGATATGTAACAATTTTCTTCATTTATTAAAATGTAATATAAAATGTAGAGAGTGGTCAAGATTACCTTTTACTGTCCTGGGCTGATGTGAATAGATCAAGCAATCTGGATGTATTCATTGTCTCTAGGCTGGTGTTCTCTGCATTAATAATCGCATTAGCAACTGAAACTTTGAACTTTTGGAGGCTCATAACTTTCTCTTCTAGAGTTCCACAGTAGTTCTATCAAAGTGTTGGGGTTTGTCTTGTTTTAGGGATGGTTGTGGGGTATGCAATAGCTATAGTAACCTTCAATTAAAGCATAAGGATGGATGCTTTCCTTTTAATGTGATTCCAAGGGGAACAAACCCAACAGAATCTTATGGGGCAGTCCTTGACTCTTTATAGTGGACCATCTACATCACCTTCTGATTGCCTTCTCCCCTTACCTTACTTGCAAAACCTTTATCTTTTAGTTTCCATGCATATGTGGCCCATAGAGGGCTTGGTTGGTTGGTTGCCTTTGAGATCTCATATTTTCCCTATTAATGTGTCATTCCCAAAGCATGAGCCATTCTTTCATGCATGTTCAATATAACTACTCATGAAAGTACTCCAATTTCTACAAGAAACCTTGCAGCATATCTTTCACTCATAATAGCTCATCAAATGGAAGTCCAACCATGTCACTTCTCGCAATGCTCCTAAGGTATGGCATGATAACATACTCAATGTCATATTTAGTTTTGCATGATAAAACTATGTAGAATGTAATGTTTTTGTTCTTGTCTTTTTTTAGAGAAAGAGAAACAACAGGGATGATGATGCTACCTCTACACAGAGGATAACCAGGTCCTCACAGCAATCTACTACAACTTCAGACATTGTGTGTGCACAAGAGAGGGGAAGCTGCACATATGACCAATACAGACTACAGTTCCTCCTGATAAGGAACCTTCAAAGCAAAAGGTCTTGCTTGTATATGGGTACTGCCCATCTATATATGAATAGATTTGGATTAATTGCAAGAAGAAAAATCTGCCAGAAAATTTCCAAACAGATTTGAGGAACTGCAGACATGAGATTTCACATCTTTGTGAAAGCGATTTCATGCAACAATGCATTTTTCTAGGTTCTTTATTCTTTGCAACAATGCATTTTCTAGGTTGATCCATCTTTGACCGAAAAATGTGTATTTACGAACAGATTTTCTATTTTATTGTTTTGTATTCATTCCACCTTATTTGTTTATACTCTTAAAAACTTGAAATTTACTTCCTACGTTAGTGGTAGTGATTCATCGCACTTTGTTCTTTTGCTTGATCAAAGTTGAGGCATATTCCCTCTTTTGCAGCCCCTCTTTAAATCATTAGCACAATGCACTTCCATTAGGGGCTGATCTTTTGATTCTCATGACATTAAAGTGGGCAAAATGGCTGCAGGAAAAAGTTCACAAGATGCAACTTTACTACACAAGATGCTACTTTACTACATATTCTAATAACAGAGAATAGTTCACAAGATGCTACTTTGCTACAATATTCAACCATAATTAACATCCATCATTACAACCCAAAACTAAAAAACATCCATGATTACAACCCAAGACTAACCAAAATAGACTTCAACAAAATGACTTTGATATTCCCGACTTAAATCACTATGTTCCAAATACAAGACAATACAATCGAACTATTACTACTTGATTTGTGATCTTCATTCTTGCTACAGTCTTCTCCACGATATTCAATCTAATATTCAGATCGCCAATCTCTTCACTTCTTTCTGCTCTATTTCACCCTCATTGTTTGGTGCATCACTAGCATGCACAGATTGGCTTGTTTCACCAATGGGTACGCCCATCTGAAGAATCTACAACCACCATTATCTCTGTTGAAACAAATATAATATAGCCTATCTGGGTTGTTCATTGACTCTGATATCCTCACAAAGAGATCTCCTCCGACAATAACATTCCATGTTTTGGAACCTCACCCACCTTGCACCGATCGCTATTCACACTCCCATATGACATCTTACTGCATAGAACATTTTTGTTTTGGATGTTCGGATGGGAAACACAACAATAAAGTTAGATAAAATTGTGGGAATCATCTCTGAGATGATGCTTTTCATTTTAGTATTTAGCTTGAGAGATGGGTTCTACTATCTTGTATGTATACCATTCCTGCAATAGTGTGGGGGTTACTTCCATCCCTCATTTACTTTTACTTCAGGTGTGATAAAATTGTTGTTTGCTTTCTATTTGTGTAGAATGCAGCTTACCTTGCAGAGTATCAGGGTTTAAGTGTAATTGATGTAGTTTTTGATTCCTTAGACAAGTCTGGTTACAATAACCAGACAATCCAAAAAGTAATGATCCAGTCCACCAACAGCTCTGTTCTGAAGGTATTTAAGGAGAAAACTAGTTATGAGCTTGTATACTAGGTTGATGAAACTATCCGTGATGCCCTTAACTCATCCATCGAAGGCATCAAGGGATTTGCCCATTCTGTGTCCCTCACCAAGGAGACCATCTTTCCAGAAAATCAGGCTTTATTCTTCACTAGTGCTACTGAAATTGTAAAGAAGCTTCAGCTTGTATAACATTTGATCGTGTAAATTTGTTTACTAATGAGTTTGTATCTTAAGCATGGGACTTCTTCTCGGACCCAATGGTGGAGATAAATACATTTGTTAGCTCAACTAATATTGATGGAGTCATCACTTGAATTCCCGGTAAGTATGCATCCTAAAAATGCCTTCAATTTAAAGTGTGCCAGAATGTCTAATACTTTAAAAATCACTATCTTCATGGTAGGGTTCTGGAAGAGAAAAACCATTAAGAAGTGTTTTCAATTTCTCATTAATAAAAACAAGGACAAGGATACCGGGAGTAGAAGACTAATTAGATGGGCTGGGTAATTTCATTTACAGCAAACATCAAAAGGGTACAGCAAGACATTGTGATTTTATGCCCTAATCGAAGAGAGAAAATAAGGAGAAGAAGACATGAATGTATTACCTTAACTTCGCCGGAAATTGCAATGTCACCTGAGACAATGGAGATAGTTAAACCAGAGAGGGCTAAAATCGTGGCCTGAGAAGAGGGCTGAGATAAGTTCTTCTTCTTCCTCCGGTTTCACTTCTCTCTTCCCTTCTCAGAGAGCAATCAACTGCGTTTTTTCCTTTAATGGTGGCACCTCTCTATATGGTGGAAGAAATGGTGGCCTGAGAAGAGGGCTGAGCCGAAGTTCTTCTTCTTCCTCTGGTTTGTTGCAACAGTTGAATCGAAGAGGATGAAATGAAGCAGATGAGATGAAGAGAAAGTGAAGATATCCTTTGAACAAGGGTTTATTTCACTACTAAGGGCATTTTAGTCCTAACAAATCTGTGACAATGGTTTATTTCACTACTAAGGGTATTTTGGTCCTAATAAAATCGTGACAACGGCAAGCCCTCACGACTAACCCCCCACATTGGTCTCGTAGCGGCGGGGGCCGATTGGTTATTAGTATGCAGCACGAGGGGGTAACAGTTGTTTCAAAGTTTTTGGGGGGGTAATGGTAGATAGTAAAGTTTTTGGGGTGGTAATGGTAAAAAACCCTAAATTCAATAGAGGTGGTCTCATGTTTCGAGATTGTTAAACCAACTGAAATGAAAACCCTTAATGCATGATGATTAAAATGAAAAAAAAAAAAATGCCGCTACCTAGATTGCAAGAATGTTCCTACTACCCAAGCTTGCAGTCAAAGAAATGAAATAATTCATTTTTCCTTTGGATTTACAAATACTCTCTTAGGTTTTTGTATTTTCTAAAATACCCTTTTAGATTTCATTTCTTGGGTTGTGAATCAATAGCAAGAACATTCCTACAAGCCAGGTATCAGCAAAATTTCGTTTGATTAAAATGGATTGGTTTCTTTCGGATTGGAACTTCTTTCTCTTGCTTTCTCGCCTGGATCAATAGTGAGTCACTCTTAACTCTTAAGCCTTCTTGAGCATGGCTTTAATGCACAATATCAGAACGGATATCGGTCAACCTAGAAACCAATACGATATTGGCATGAGTCGATTGTATCAAACAAATTTGCCCATGATTCTCCTTTAAGAATGGGGTATTTTTTTTACCGTTTTATACCTTGTTCGTACAATGTCAGCAATAAGGTATCGACACAGTATCAAGATCAATCACTTGTAAAATTAGTTTCGAGTGATACGATACCGATACCTCATACCATGCTCATGAGTTTGAGTATGCAACACAAAACAAGAGCTAGAAACATCCTCCACTGCTTGTTTTTTAATAGGTCTTACTTTATTCTATCGTAAAGAGAATTGGGAAGATGTGAACCAAAAGACTTGAACTAAAGACCTCCACACAAGTAGGCACTTGTTCACTTCTCGAAACCTTTTTATGATTTTTTTCTTTTCCTCTTATCATCCTTATCTAAGAGGGGCAAGTCACTTTCATTATTACGTACAGCCGCCCTCAATTGCTTAGTATTTCTCTTCTTTATTTCTATTTTTCCTTTTTTTTAATCGTACATCCTCCGTAAATGTCGTTTAATTATTATTTTTTCATAGTTTCTGGCAACCAGCTTTCTTATAAATAATATGTCATGAGTTTTATCTTAATTTCTGGCAACCAGCTAGCTTGCTTATATATATAAAATATATGGAACATGAGTCAATTACCTCATGAACCCTTCATATATAGGTTGGACCTCATGACTTCTTATGAGGCCGGCTCCACTCTTGATACACCTCATCAATCGTTTAATTTATAGAAATACTTCCATATCCTATACATTATAGGAAGAAGAACCTCTCTAACTCCAACTCCTTTTCAACCATCAATCCAACGACGAGGAGGAATTGGACATGCATCCTCAGGTGATGTAAACGGATCGAATTTGGATCGGATGTGATCGGAGTTGGATATTTCCTGGTCGAATTTGGATACCTCTAAATGAATTTGGATGCGGATCGGATTCGGATTTTTGACCATCTGTTTATATTTCTATTTTATGTAATCCAGACCTTCCTCCCCTTAGCGGATACAATTCACTCTCAATCCACATCTCTTAGATCATGATTCTCTTTTCATCATATTCTAGAACCTATTGAATCTTAAAAAATCCTCAAAATTATTATTTATTTAATTTTTTATTATTAAGTATTCAGATTTTTTTTTCAGACGGATTTTAATCAGTGTATTTGGATTATTTTCTGAAATCTCTAAACGGATACAGATGCGGATTCGAATTCGGATTTCGATTATCCATTTACATCCGTATTGATAGGTGTTGGGATGAATGTTCAAGTCCTCTCAACCGTTGGATGGGTGGTTGTAAAGGAATTGGACACCCAAGTAATTGGAGAGTATCTAGATCCTACATTATATAGTGATTGTTAGGCAGAGGGTTCTCCAAAAGACAATGTGGCCTTTGCGCCAGCACGTATGCTAATGAGAACGTGCACAAAAGCGTCAATATAGATGAGATTTTTATCTTTCATGGGGGTCGGACGGTTATTCCATACCCTTCTATGTCTAGACGCAAAGGCTACACTACCTTTCTAGAGTTCTTTTTTCATAATTATTATTATATAAATAGATATCATCTTTGAGGATTAAAGTGGAGATATGAATGTATCCTGTCATGCGGAGAGGGTTCCCACATCATACTTCATGCTTTTAGCCTTTTCAACTTAATACCTAAAAGGGTAAATTTCTTGTTTCCTTACTTTGCATTATTTTTTTATTAATTTTCTTTTAAATAAAACACATTCCAATCTACATATTACGTAATCCATTTATTTATGAATCTATGATAAAACCTAAGCTCTAGTTTCTTATACAGCTCACATAAGAATATAAAGTGGTATGTGATTAAAGGAAAAAGATACCCATGATGTTAAAAATGGGGATTTTTTCCTATGACCTCTCACATAATAAGCCATGGAATCTATGCTGACACTTTCTCTTCTCGAACAAAACGTGTGCTCTTACTGAATGATTCTATCTCCTGCCCTCTCATTGGTGCGGTTTCTCAATCCATGATTAAATTTAACTATAAAATTTGACATGTTGAAAGATATCTATCCAATAATCGAAGTTATAACATTATGATAATGTGATTCTTTTTTTATATTTTCTATTGGTTTATACATATTACTTTATGCGAAGGAATCATATATCTATGTGAGAAAATAAAAGACTAAGAAGAGTAGAAGAAAGGGTAGTTGTTGAACTCTTAAGTCTCAATCCTAACCCTTATCATAAAAATGGTAAAGATGTCAACGGAAAGTCGAAAATTCGTATTCGATCTGCATTCATATCTATTTAGGAAAATCTGTATTCAAAAAATACTATTCAGAAACTATCCGAATCCGTCCGAAAACCGATAGGATATTATCCGAATCCGTCCGAATATAAACAGCTATGAATATGAGAATACCACTATCCGACCGAATTCGATCAGTTTACATCTCTACTCTCACATAATAAGCCATGGAACCTATGCTGACACTTTCTCTTCTTGAACAAAATGTGGGCTCATGCTGAATGATTCTGTCTCCTACCCTCTCATTGGTGCGGTTTCCCAATCTAACTTCTTATGTACATCTCAACCTATGATTAAATTTGGTTATGAAATTTGACTTGTTGTAAGCAATCTATCCAATAATCGAAGTTATAACATTACCTTACCACGTGGCAAAAAGTAGGTAGACCATGGGAAGAGGCCTACCTAGGTGGGCCATGTAAACGTTTTTTTTTATTTGCTAATGGAATAGGATCGAGTTTCTCTCCACCCACAGTGAATGAGATCCCATTCACTGCGGGGCAAGAGAAGGCAGGAGGGTGTACCGGAAGGGTATTTTAGGAACATACTAAAACCTATAGGGATTTGTGAACCCTAGGTTGGTGGGTGAACCATCCTCTATGGGTGAAAACTTAGTCCAATGGAATAATGTCTCATGAATCTCATGACTGGAAGAGACCCTTTTCTTAAATAACAAGTGCCTAATGGCGTCACCCCAATACTCTAATATATAAGATTATTATAAGGTGGAAAGCCCATAAATTATATATAGCTTTGAGGCATTTGCACGCGGGTATCATTCTTTCCTTCTCCAAGATTTCCTCCACGAGGCCTTTCTCTTTCCTGATGCGCATATACAATGTTAATAGAGATCTCATTTCTCTATATCTTCCATGTTTATCATTTCTTATTTATTTATTTTTAATGGGAAGGTGGACATGTGGCATCTTATAATGTATCATATCATTCTCATTAACTACTCAAAAGCCAATTGGAAAAGTAATGTGCAATGGGAACCAAGTTAATGTTAATGTCTAACTATATTTATCCCTTTCATCAGAAGGAGAGGGAAAAAAAATATGAAGAAATAAACTATACCCACAATGCCTTTCCTTCTTTAATGGGCCTGGATTTCAAACTAAACCCTAATCAAAGTTTTTGGGCTTGATAGGGCTTTAAGGCCCATTGTAGTGCTGTAGGGTCTAAAGGATTAAATTAGAAGTGTTATTGGTGAAGCCTGTTCTTAGTTCTAATCCAGAAATTACTGTGGTGTTTTCCTTCGGTCAGTTGTTTTGCATTCAAAATGCGTCAGAAGAGCCAAAAAGTGCATACATCAGCATCGTAGGCGTTGTCTCTTGAAGAGCTCATCGAGAACTTCGATTTGATATGTATTTTGCTCTATGTTAGTTCGGTCCAGACTGGGTGGATTATTGGGGGCAGTTTTGAACTTTCTTGGGTTAGGGTTTTCTTATATATTGTGGTTATCTTTTTGAACGATGTGTGAGAGTTTTTGTATTTTCTTCACAGAAATAGTGGATTCGGATTATCGCTCGGTTGTGGTTATAGCCTTCCTTCTTGGGGGTGAACCACGTAAAATCATTGTCTTGTGTGCTTGATTTCTCTGTCTCTTTAGTTTCTTCTGCAAAATCACCATTCTGGTGTGTTGTTTTCCTAACAAGAAGAGCATTCCGAAATCAACAAGGACAACTTTGGCCTAGCATCCAATAAGAACTTTAAACTCCTCAGAGTCTATACTTTTATCATAGGCTTTACCATTAAAGAAACCATGTAATGGGTTTCCCTGGCCCATCCAGTTGAGAGAGAGAGAGAACATGACTTTCTTGCATCTCATGATTGTTATGCATATGATATTTCATGTGGGCTATATTAAAATTAAATTCCTTCATATAGAAAGTGGAAATCCAAACAAATTGAAAGAATCTCTCTTTCTCTCTCATCCCTCATGAGATTCCATCCCTTTAGGATTGTTGGATGGGTGGGTGGGTGGGTGGGTTGGGGAGTGATGAAGTTTGAGTAGGTGGTGAGAGTGAGCTTTGTTGGCCACTTATGTTGAAACTTTTCCCAAGTTTTCAGTTTTCAGTTCAATGAACAAATGAATAACCCAAATAACAACAAAAACAAGTCCTCCTCTCATAAGGAGTAAACAAAGGACCCACTTCTACTTTGGCAATTTCAAACATTGCAGAGCCCTCTTTGTTTTAATTTGGGTTTGGGCTTTTTTGGTAGTGGAGGCAGGAGCCCACCATGTTTCTTCTTCAATTCAAATTATATAATGATCTCATTGTTGATTACACACACACATATCCTTCATTCATGGAATCTATAGAATGAAGCAATGAATGAGAATAAGGGATAACTCCCACCCATCTTGATTCTTTTCTTTTTTATTTTCTATTGAGTTCTAAGCTGCTATTATTACAGCTCTCACTCTCATTGTCCACTGCTCAACTTTTTCCCTTTCTGTTCCCTTAATATCCATCAAGCTCCTCCCCTTCCCTTAATATCTATCAAGCTCCTCCCCCTCCTTTAATATCCATTAAGACACACCTCTACATATGTGTATGAAGAACTTGTAACCTTCTTTTCATTGCTCCTTATCATATTCCTAGAACTTCTTTAAATAAAGGATAAAATAAAATTTTTTTTTACACAATTTAAAAATGTTCTTACGATAATGTCATATCAAACTAAGAATTGTGGTCTCACACATTTTTCTGACTATGCATGTCAAAGAAAAAAGGACCGAGTTTTCCTCCACCAATAATGAATGGGATCTCATTCACCGAGGGGTGGGAGAAGGCGGGAATAGGTATCAACAGGGTATTTTGGAACATATTGAAACCATAGGAGGGGTTTGTGAACCCTCAGATCATGGGTGGACCGTCCTCTATAGGTGGAGGAAAACTTTGTCAAAGAAAAAGTGTGTTAAACTAAGAGGATCGTAAAAATAAGGTTAAAAATTATCTTACACCTTAAGAGGCGTCAATAACAAAGCGACCAGAACAAGTTTAGAGAACATTCTCTTAGAAGGAGCCAGTTTCCTTTACCAACAGAGAAGGAAAACTTTCTTCTAGAAACAAAGGGGTCAAGCATATGAGAGTAACACATTCTTTGCATCTAGACCACCCGATGACTTTATTTTTGCCTTCCTTACCCACTCAAATAATTTTAAAAAAAATGCAGGTGTAGAAAAATGAAAACCTAAAACGATGTAGTAAATAATGGAAATCGTAAACAACAATCACACAATCCATATAAGGATTTATGTGGTTCGACAAGATCTACATCTATGGTGAGATGAGATCTACTTCACTATCAATGGAGAATAGGATTACAACCACTTTTTTTTATACTTCTCGCAGATTGATTACAGAGAAAAGACCACAGCCGCAAATTTATAGTGAAATCCTATACAAATAGTTTACCGAAATACCAATATAACCTAAAATGCAAGTGACAAAATACAAGACATCCTAACCAACACATGTTTCCCTAATAAACCAAACAACCAGTCAAGGGGCCGGGATGGACTTAGGCTGAGCTCTACCACCTTGCTTGTGGATCCTTGAGTCGTGAAAGGGGGTGATTATGATAATGATAATTCATCTAAGCGTGGTCTGCTAGCTGAAAAGTTAAAGCTAAAAATGAGAAGTTGATAACTACATTTTAAGCCACTTTTAAGTTAGTGATTTAGACAGTTTTCAACTTATTATTGAATGAAAAGCCTTTTGATTACACTCTGTTATGTGCTTTATACTAAATAAACATTTTTTTAATTTATTAATCGTTTTATCTTACGGGTGGGGTCAGGTTAATTTGTTCGGATGATGATGCCTTCATGAAAAAGTTGCATTAGATTCCTAGAAAAGGGGATTACATTTGTTGCCTAATTAAGCTTTTTCATATCTTATTTAATTAATTAATTTCATAATGTTCATATATATATATAGAGGTAGGACCAACCTATAGACTAGTTTTTCCTTTGTTTATTGGTAATTCAATGAAGATTGTGAGTTCCTACAAGAAGATAAGAAAGCTTCTTAATAGCTTTTAATCTCTATCTTCCCAAAGCAGGAGATTGGAAATTCTTGTTGTCACCAAAGAGGGGTGACAAATTAATGGTAACCTCTTTTTTATATCTTTCCACTCACACCTCAATCTCTCTATTAAATGGTAAATTTGTCATTTTATACTCATCCCTTAATCTCTTCCTTGCTTGTGCAGCCCTACATTCTCCGACTTTGCAACATATTCCTCTTTGATTCTTTCTTCTAATTTCTCTTTCTACTGATGAATATACCATGGATGATCAATTTGGATCCTCTAAAGCCGAGTTGACTGATAGGACCGCGCTACTGAGACACAACAAGGCGGGAAATGATCGTCTTACCCCTGCCCAAGTGCCTTACCCGAGTTGGGGTAAGGTGATAATTTTCCGCCTTGCTGTGTCTCGGCAACACAGTCTTGCCGGGCAGCTTGATAGTAGAGGATCAAGATCCATGGATGGTGGGGACTGTAATGTTGACGACGGTAGCAACATTGATGACGGCAGCATTGGAAAACGCTGAATTCTATTCACAGGGTTCATTCTCTTTAGAAGGAAATTTATATTAGGATAGTGTGTTAATGACATCTTTATAGGTGTGTTTAGAACTTGACACATTTTTATTGTCTCTTGTCTTATTCTTAAAAGTTCTTTAAGATAGGGGTATAAAATAGTTTTAAAAAATAATTTATAAGTGACATATCAAAATGTGTCATTATCATAAACATTTTTGATACCTTGAAGGGATTGAATAAGAAAATCCCTTCAAATTTTAGGTTCATGTTTAAGGGTTTATGTCAGACCCCAGTCCCTGTACCACAGGGTGGTATGACTAGAGTATACACCTACGCTCCACTTTCCCACTTGGATCACTGATGCAGTATCTAAAGGCTAACTCAACCAAACAGCAGTTGACAAATCAAGAGAGAAAGAGTATAATAATAACATTATTAGAGTCGTAGAATAACTGTAACAATTTTTTCAATCATGACTTATATATTAAATACTATTTAAATAATACATCTATCATGAAAGGAAGCAAAAGAATACATAAATGTATCAAAATATGGTCACCCGGCCAAGCATCATTGTTCCCCAAAGGAACAAACATCGCAATAGCAGTTTGGTCCATGCTCCTCAATCTTAGGAGTCCACCACTCATCACTACCGCCGTAAAAAACCACATAGTCTGAGCCACCCAGCTCCGTCACACCTACATCAACATCTAAAAGAAGGTTTCGTCGAGGAGTGAGCTCCACTGAGCCCACTGAGCAGCTAAGCCATACAAGCATACAATAATAATAATAATAATAATAATAATAATGAATGAATGAATAATACACATGAATGCATGAGATTTATTTTATTTTTTCCACCTAACAATACAACTAAGTCAGGTAAGGTGCTACTAAAACGCCATAGGTAGCATCCTTGGCCCCAGAGCCATAAAACGAATGACTGTCCGACGATGACAAACCCGAGTTACGTTAGGAGCCTGCGGTACCAGACTCCTCATTGAGTATATTCCCAAACCCCCTCAACAACCCAATACTGTTGTTCGGTTCCAACATTCCCATCACACCCCGATTCGGTCCGTCCCGATAAATCACCCGTGCAATGGAAAGGGTACCTCGACGAATCTCATCAAGCTTACCCGATGGGTTATCTGACACCTGATCTGTGTTGACAAGGGTCGTAGTACGAGGGTAGTAATAACCTAACCAACAACATCTACATGTATGGTAGGGTGTACATGTGCATATCCCGAGACCGTGATCATGGTGTCGACATTCCCATCAGCCCTCATCCACTCGTCACCTCGGTATACACACCTACACACTAGAGTACGAAACTACGACAATCGACCTTCCCATCGGCTCACCGTATCCCGTGTCCAACCCTATGCAACGGTTATTTCTAATGCAATAGTTATATAAAGGTACATGCAATAATAGTACAAGACTACAGGTCCCCGACATTCCCATCAACTCACCATATCCCGTTTCCAACACCTAGGCTACATGAGCATGACCTACTTATCAGGATGGCAATCCTGGGCCCGGGATTCCCCTCAGCTCCCAGATCCCATTTCAATTCCATATGCACATACACAATAATTCATCGTAAACTTTAGAAATTATAAACGCAAACATGGTCACATACAAGATATGTATTTAAAACATGTCAAGGTATGCATAGTGATTTCCAAGACTTGACTAACAAATGCGCATCACAACACAATCAATTGCATGAATGACATTCAAGATTTGCATACTATTAAACACTCAAACAAGTCAAGTGCTTAACTCACTCATGTGTACTGTCAGTCTGATACTTCGATTCAAGGCCCGAACCTTCGTTCCCCAACCTTAATGGTCACCTAAAACTAGGACTTTGTGCACCCAAATCCACTTTGGTTCCTAAACCCTAGGGTTATATGAGTTTCCCATCAAGACATGGGAGGGGGAGTAGAAGTGAGATGCAAATGGAGACAGACTCATTTTAGGGTTCCCAGATACATCGTAATTCATAGCCATAAGAGTAGCATTCCCAAACCCATAGAAATCCCCCAAAAATTCATAGTTCCTATTCTAGGGTTTACCCAATGAGTTGGGTTTTGAATGGGAAATAGTATGGGGATCATAAGGGCTCATTTAGCCTCACAAGGATGACATTAATGCCTTCCACTAATGGCTCTCCCATGTAAGTTGGTGAAGCTCCATTAATGACCATACATCTCCAAACCAAACCTAAAATAGAATAAATGGGGCGAGAGAGAGAGAGATAGTGAGATGGGGGAGGGAATCACTCACCAAAGGTAGAATGAATTGAACTTGGCTCCTCTTTTCCTTCTCTCCTTCTTCTTCCCTTCTTCCCTTCTTCTCTTCTTTCTCTCCCAATCGGATTTGGTTTCAAGAAATGGGAAAATGCCCAAATCTTAAAAGGGTCCATATTTAAGAGCACATAGGCACCAAGGCCTGTTTGGTTGTGCACTCTACTCTATTCACTCATTTTACATTATTTTACTTGTTATCCCCTATAGACATGTGTCCTAATAACACCACTTAGGGTGAAATGACCTTAGGACCCGTAGTCTAGGTTAGCATTAAGTCGGGGTAGGTCCCACTTAGGGCAAGGTAGGGCCCACGTCCATTTGAATTTGAATTTAATTTAATTGTATTTATAGGCTTCTATTCATGTTTAAAACATAAGGTTTGTTAATGCTGGCTCATCTCGTGTGTACAAAGATAGTATCAAGAATAATCTCCTCTCTTCCACACAGTCTTCACACATGCACAGATGGGCATCTTCATAATCTGGTCTCAAGTATGTCTTTTTTCTGCTTTGCACCATTCGCTAACATGAGATGGGCCGTCGATGAATCTACCACAGTCCACAAATCTATCCCATTTCTGATTTATGAACCTTTCCTTGACAACCTCTCCCGACATTCGATTAATGATTTTGAATGTCGGTTTGACATTGGTCCATAAATCGATGATGTAGATGGTTGCGAAAGCTACCACTACATTCACAAAAATTTAAATTAGAACTGATTTTTGGGCACGAATGTAACAATTTATCTAGTTGTAACCTAGATATAAATGTGTTGTAACCTATTTTTCATTCTTTTATCACTCCATTATGAGAACCTACTAATTGGATGAGAGAATTCAAAAAGGTAACTTTACATTTAACATAGAAATGTTTATGGGGTCCACCACTTGTGTAAGTAATTGTCTTAATAGGTCTTACCAAAAAAATTGTCTTAATAGGGTACAAGCAATAGATAGATATATCACTGCTAGGTCTGCTGTAACGGGAGCGGTTGAAGGCCAATAAATAGCATGTTGCGGAATCAATTAAACACCATTTTCTTTGGGTAATTGTAATGTGCAAAGGTTCAATAAAAAAAAAAAATTATGTGCAAAGATAATCTAAAAATAAAATAAAAAAAAGTGATAAATAAGAGAGAGAGAGAGTAGGAATTGCTTTACGGACGAAACAAGGGCGGCTGGCTTAGGTGAGGAAGCATACCTGATCTCTAAGAGATAAATTAGGGAATTCAATAGCCTATCTTCCATTTCATATTACCCTATGAAATAGTCAATGTCGAATAAGTAATTACTAATTCCTAAAACTTCTTCTACATCTCCCACACCTCACGTACAACTTCAATTACATCTCTAAATAACTACAACAAATACTACAACTCCACGTCTACTTAACCACTGACATAGTTACATAGGGTATAGTAATCTGGTGATCAAATAGTTAAAATTAATCAAATCATGCTGATCATGATCATTTAGTTGTGGGACTTGATCCATCCACTCTTTGGATACTAAACCCAATAAACACCATTTCCTTAGTTTTCTTGGATCCTCTAAAATACTCCTTTTTTAGGGGAAAAGGCAGGGCACACCACTTGTATACGTTGCTCTCTCTCTCTCTCTCTTCCCCCCTTTAAAATGACCCATGCCCCTCATGTATTATGCCCCATCCCACGCCTCCATTGGTGCCACCGCACACGATTGGTGTGCCTATCTCTACCTTTTTTGATCGAGCATCCAAAAGAATGACCACCTCCGTAAATCCTCAGTTCGATATGTTGTTTTTAACTTAGTTGTCTGTGATCTGTAGTTCAGGTACCTTTAAGCCCATTCGTGTAGGAAAATGGGCTTGGCCTGAAATTACCACATAGATAGAGTCTCTATTACTTGACCATTCCAAATAGTTCAGGCCAATTATATAGCCAGATGATTTATTTTTTGGTCTAACCATATGTAGCTCAGTAGCTAGATGTGGACCATGTGACACGCATGAAACTTGTATTGGGCTGGCCCAAGGCCCATTCAACTGACGTTGAAAGTAGCCTAATATTTTAGCCTAGCCCCAAGCCAAAAATTTAATATATTTACGTATTATAGATAGAATATCCAAATCCTTTCCATTACTCTTATCATTTCTCAACAATGAGCGTTGATGATTTGGTAGGTTGATCGTTGAATTGATTTAAGAGCCTTTTGATAAATCTATCAAATTTGGTGGTCTATTTCAATCATATGGTCTTTCGCATTTTAGTTTTATTATTTATTTTTAACAATTTATGTTGGGTTCATATTGATCTCACTTGTTACATTTCCAAACTAGGTTCCTTTGGTTGCAAGGGGAATTAAAAGGAAGGGATGTGAAATTTTTATACCTAAATAAAAAACTTTTGTAATCATTACCCCATGTGATTATTATCATTAACTCCAAATCATTCCATATTTGGTTATTAAATTCCACTTACTTTGCATCCAATTCCCTTTGAATTAAAATGAGAAATAAAAATTACATGTAAAATATATCACTACTAAATATGATAAGAAATTTAAGTAGTTTATAGAATCACAAGGGGTAAGGGTGTCAATTTGAAACCAAAACCGTATACCTATACCTATATCAAAACGATCGTATAAACCGTACCATTACAAAAATGGTACATTACGGTATCAGTTTTAGAGCTGAAGCCGTTCGATATGTATCGTACCATATTACCAAAATACATACCGAATAGGAGTAAATGTGTAATTCTAATACTAAGTGAATGAAAAGTGAAAAGTTTTGATTAGTTACACGATTCACTAAAAACCATAAAGAGTAAAGACTAAAAGACCCTAATGCTACCTGTTCCCTTAGGTCAACCCTTTTGAGTTTTGACTCTTCGACTTTCAATTTCATAGTTTCATAGTTTCACCCTTTTAACTCTTCAACTTTCACATTTTATACCATTTTTTATACTATTTTGTAATACTGTTTAAAAAACTGAATTTTGAACCGTTTTTGTATTGATTCCATACATTTTTCTGTTCCATATTTATACCGTATCAAAATCGTACCAAAATCGTACAATAGTGGTATTAGAATTGTAGATTTCAAACGGTACAATACAGGTATCTGTACATGTTTTCTGTACCATACTGAAATCGTACCGATTGACACCCTTAATTGGGAAATGATTACAAAAGTTTCTCTTTTAAATTTGAAAATTTTCACTCCCATTCGCTTTAATTCCCCTTGCAACCAAATGTAACCAAAACTTCTATAGACAATAATAACACATGGAAATATCAAATTATTTTGCAATTCATTTTTACTTTGTTTCTTCAATGATCTAAATTCTTCAGAAAATATTTGATTTTTAATAATTTTTTTAATCCAGTATATTTAAGGGAGTGTGGCAGCTTGCCATGCATGTACCTAGAATCGTTTGCATCACACCCTTAATAATAGGCACTTGGTGTTCGTTTGTGGCTCAAGTTTAGTGCACATGTTACTCATATCATCATGTAATCATAGCCAAAATTTCAGGCCAATCTAACAAATCCACATGCCATTACTAAACCCTTAAAAATGTTCGAAAATCATCTAGGAATGTGGATGTAAGGGAAACCATAGAAAAAAACAGGGTATAACTCCAGACACTCTTTTTCAACACCCCCCCTCCCCCAAAAAAAGGGGGCAAATACTATCAGTACCTTACGCTCAGCCTATATTTACCAAAACTATCCTGTCTTAAACTTCTTTTCTAATACTACCTTGCTTTTAAATTTCACATTTCCTTCAACCCTCATGTCGATTTGGGCTTTTTGGAGGGCAAGGAATGAGTTAATTTTTAAAGGCATCAACTGATCTCTAATGGAGGTCATTCAACAGTCTGGAGCTCAATTCAAGGAATTCTGCAATGTCAATCCTTCTAGTTTGACAAAACCTCCCTTTGCCATCTCATGCTCAATGTTACACACCTTTGCTTGGCACCCTCCTCAATCTGGCTACTTCAAGCTCAATGCGGATGCTTCCCTCAATGAGGGAAAAAGGAGGAATGGGATTTGTCATTCGAGATGGCCACAACACCCCTATATTGGCAGCACATGCCCCTGCTTCATTCACATCAGTTATCCAGGGTGAAGCTCTTGCGCTGAGACTGGGATTGCTTCATGGTATCTCAGAGGGCATTGACGACGTGTAGGTCAAGTTTGACGCTAAAGATTTAATCTCATTGATCAATAGTATCTCCACAGCTCCTCCAATTGAAGTGATCAACTCTTTACAGGATATCCGTCAACCGGCTACCCACTTTAGGCATTGTACCTTTTAGTACATTCCAAGGGAGACAAACAACATTATTGACTCCCTAGCTAGAATGGCATTATCTTGTGTGTGCAAGACAATTTGGCCGACTTCCATTCCTTGGTTATCTACATTATGTAATTCAGATGCGTTGCGTTAAGCACACTTCAATAAATAAGTTTATTTCCTATCAAAAAAAGAGTTCAACTCCTTTTCCCCTTGGGACCACCTAAGATCTCATATGAATCCTCCAAGGGTCGAAGAAAATCAGAAGCTTCAAGTAAAAATTGTCATGTTAGGTGCAGGGTTTAAAACCAGAGGATTTGGATCGGAATTGGCTAGAATAGTGGAAATACGCTAACACTCCCCCCCCCCCAACCCTATTTTTTGTATAGAATTGGTCTGACCTAGATCAGAATTGGCCATAATCAATCCATAATCGGTGGAAAACTTCTAAAAAAATCCCTAAAGGAAACCCCCAAGGATAAAACAGTCATTTCTCGCAGCCTTGTGTCTAAGTCCAAGAACCGCGCACAACACGCTGCCATCAGATCCAATAATGTTTAGATAAATTTTAATGGTTGGGAGAAGGGGTTTGCTACCGATTGTAGTGAAAAGACCAATCGAAGCACACCCATGTGCAACCAACAGAAGGACCGAAGTGATCATTTCACTGCCACCATGTGAGTGGGCATAAGGAACCTCCAGCAAAGTTCTTTTTCCCATAATTGTCTACCAAATCCATCACTTTCACAGCCAGTGTATGGTCTCAAAAGCCTAATCTATACAACCAATCTGTTGACTAACACCCCTTATCAGACATCCTCCAATGTGTTGACTCCACTCCCTCCGTTAGGGAACTCTATAGATATTATAAGATAAGTTTCTTTTCTATTTATTGGTTTTTGGTGCCATATGATCAGTTTCTCTAGATGGGGGGAAGCACCTGAAATCCGACCCGTTGAACCACTCCTTATTAACTTGCGGCTAGAGGAAAGCCTTGTCTTTGAATTTGGATCGTTTAAGTTGCCCGTCCTGCCTATGCTGTGCAGGCACAGGGCTGTGCACAAAGACTGGCTTACCCTTGCTTGAATGCCTTGCCCGAGTGGGGGTAAGGCGGTCTTTGCATGCGGCCCTATTTACGTAGCACAGACAGGACAGGCAGTTGCACTGTAGACGATCTACATCCGTTGTCTTTGGGATAATAATTTGTTATAGTAATTTACTCCCATCCAAGAATGATGATTATTGCGAATAATCGGTTGGTCGGTTGGTTGGAGGTTTGTCAGGTGAAGTTCATGTCTACCGGAGGTCATGTGTTCGGCTCTCCTGGTCATAATTGTGCCCTAAAAAGCACCCCTCCCCCTTTCCCTTTGTTAATTGTAGGTTTTGTTTGGTTTCTAATTGGGTATGTGTGATGCGGTGCTAGATACAAGGGTGGATGAAATGACTATCGTACTCCTATAACCCCTCCACCCAAACATAAGATAGACGAGATAACCGCCATGCCCCTATGAAAAATTGGACTAGATAAATGTCAGGACGAAACATGGTTGCACTGCCAACTGCCAACAACAACCCCCCCCCACCAGCACGACGTGAGAGCAGGAGTACGTTGTATCTATCTGTTCCCCTGCTCCCGTGGGGTTGTTAGTACCAAAATAATCACCATGTAGGCCCCATATAAAAAGATCACCCCATGAACTAATATTCGTGGGCTGTTGTTATGTCTCTCACCTCACCAACTGTCGCCATGGTTTTAGTGCACATAATCGGATTGAGTAATGGTGACCTACAAAATCGATAATCTATCCGCATGGATCCGTCTATGTTGGACAATTTTGACCTTATTTTCTATTTTACCTTTTTTTATAGGGGAAAATATAAGGACACCCCCTCAACTATTGCCTGTTTTTATGTACACCTCCTCATCTATTTAAAGTAGGTAAATTAATCCGTCAAACTAGCATCTGTTAGTTCTAAACATTAATATGCACTCAACCATTTTTTTAGGACCAAGTTGCCCAAATTAAAAGTTTAAAGATAAAAATACCCTTTAGGGGTAAATACTAAATACAAATCATGCCTTTTTTTTTCCTAGTCTGCCCTTTTAGGTGTCCCTATATTCCCCCCCCTTTTCTTCTTTTCATTCACGTGATAGTAGTAGTACAAGGAAAAGATCCTCCAGACTCCGGAGTCCCATGTCCGACTCCGAGTCGGATAAATGATCGAGTGTCACACCCATGTTCACGGCGCCACTGTCGAATTACAGTGAAATAGCCCGAGTTTGATTGGAGACTCAGATAAATGATTGAGTGCCACGCTCATGACACTGCGCCATTGACGGATTACGATGAAATTGTTGTGCCAATCTCGATCGACATCTGTCCCAGAAAGGTACCCTAACAATCACGTGATGCTAATGAATCGATCGATGGGCCCCGGCTTATCAGGCAGGTAAAGATCAGAAACAGGCGGTTGTGTATAGCATTCTTGTTCTAGTATTTACCCCTGAAGGGTATTTTCATCTTCAAACTTTTAATTTGGGTAAGTTGGTCCTAAAAAAATGGTTGGGTGAGTATTAACGTTTAAAACTAACGGCAATTAGTTTGATGGACTAATTTACTTACTTTCAATAGATGAGGAGGTGTGTTTGAAAGGTTTTAAAGATGAGGGGGTGTACATAAAAACAGGCCATAGTTGAGAGGGTGTCCCTATATTTTTCCCTTTTTTATATTATTTCATTGATACGATATTGACACAATATAGATGACTTACGATACCGATACATATCACCCGCTCTCATCAATTATTTAAAAGTTTCATTTCTCCACATGATTTGGCAAAATAATTACACGTTGTTAGAGGATCCCGGCTCCACAAATTTTCATGGAGGTCGAGATGCTACTTGAGAAAAAGAAAAACTAAGGGTGTAACAGCCGGACTAGGTCAGGTTTGCCCTAAACCCTAATCCAACCTCTGGAAGTCTTAACTTAAACCCAAGCCCTATTCTGTTCTGTCAGGACCAAGCATACCCTTAACCCAACTCCACCCTGGCAGCAAGGTTCAAAATCCAGGTATCGAATTCGGGATTGATTATGGCCAAAATCTTTCCAAATCGGGATCGGATCGATACAAATCGGTCAGGATTGGTCAAAAGCCTCCCCCCCAAAATCGTTTTTTATGGATCGGGTCATGTATCGACTAGAGTTTGTGGGAGTTGTGATCTCGGGATTGGATCGGATTGGTTAATATCGGTTGGTATCGATCAATATCGGTCGGTATTGGTCAAGATAATATAAAAAACTTAAAAACTTTGAAAAAATAAAAAAATATTCAGTTGGATTGGTCAAGGATTGGATCGGTTGGCCGATCCAGTCAATGATCCAGTCAAACCTTGTTGTATCGGTCTAATCTCGGGATCAGCCTCGACCGATATCGATCCGATCTGGCCAAAATTGGCCTATCCGATCCGATACCTCAAACCATGCCTGGCAGGGTTTTCCCAAGCCCAGCCCGGCCCGGCCCGGCCTTGACTGATGACACCGAGTGTTGCAGAGTCTATTTTTTTGGCTGTTTTTCTCTTTCTTCCTCCAGATTAGAGTTGGGTTCTAAATTTCTAATCCATTTTCACAGTTTTACTTCTTATCTTTCTCATCTGCATTTGGCCATTTACCATTAACTAGAAATCATTATTCTACTCTCCAACCAGCATTCTTATCTTCCTCTGTTCTGCAAGAAAGCAAGAAAGAGAAGAAAGAAGTACGAAAAAACAAAAAAGAAGAAAGGAATCTCTCTACCATGAATGCATATTTGCTTCCTTTATACTCATCCTCATCTCTTTCTTTTTAAGTTACAGCGTTAACTGAAAGAAGAAAGAAAATCATATCAATTCCCATATTTTTATTTTTTTTTGGGAGACAGGAGGAGTATCCAATTTTAGGCCGACTAAATCCCCCTGGGCTCGTACATGACCCCCACGCCACGCACGAACCGGGAGCTTCTGGGCCCTAGTGAGCCTCAGGCTGGTGGCCCTGAGAAATTATGCAACGGCGAAGGTTTCAAATCAAATCCCATTTCCCTTCGCCATGAATGTTGTATTGCTTGCAAACCACAGAACCTCCAATCCTCCTTTCTCTGGCTCTATTCAGTTTAAATAACCGGAATCATTTCCTTAACTAGTGTTGTCTCTCCAAATGGTGAAGAACCCCTGTCTAGGGGTGTAAATGAATAGCCGAAATCTGTTTCCGTATTCGTGTTCGTATCCATTTAGCACTATTCGAATCCGTCTGAAAGTTAAACGGATGCGGATACGGATAGGCTATAGCTATCCGAAAAGCTATATTTACATGTAAACGGATAAAATATCCAATCCATATCCGTGTTCATATCCGTTTAGCACTATCCGAATCCATCCGAAAGCTAATTAGATGCAGATGTGGATATAACACTATCCGAGCCGAATCTGATCCGTTTACATCCCTACCCTTGTCCCCAAGAACCAGAAACCATGTCTTACTGGGAGGCCTTGAAGAAACTAAAGCGTTTGAAACATCAAAAGCACCCTTTGGGTATTCTTGGCATTTTTTTGTTGTTACAGTCTCGTGCTTTCTTTGCTGCTTCTTCTACTTTGGTTACAAGATTAGAGTTGGGTTCTGAACCATAGGATCGCTAACCTAAGCCCAGGCCAGGCTTTATTATTTTATATTATATATAATATAGGGTCGGACTGGCCCTGCTAGGGCCGAGGCTTCAACCCAGCCCAACCCAACCCTAAAGGGCTCAAGGCAGGTTAGAGTGGGCTCGAGTTGCCCGGGGTTTTTTTTGTCACCATTAAGAAAAATGCAAGCCTGTGGAGAGCTCTCTCTCCAAATCCAAATTTAAAAAAAAAAAAGGAAAAAAAGTACAAATTAGGGTTTTCTTTCTTGTCACTATGCTTAATGAAGTATAATGTCTCAATATTTGTCACATGGTAGTACATAGGTTAGTCAATGTGATAAAAAACCAAACAAGTATCTCATTGGTATAAGTTCAGCTAAAATAAGAAGAAGAAAGTAGAAAAAATCACAAAAGGTGCCATATTTTGTATTTTATATTCATCTTCAATTGATGATATTTTGGTAATTTAATAAAACTTTGAATCGCACACTTTGGGCAACTTTACTTACGGTCATTTAGATTTATGTAGGTTCTTCTCTCACATGGACTAACCCGAAAAGTTAAACTTCACTAGGTATAGTGATGTCTTGAAGGAGAGCACGTGCAACATCAACATGGACGATATTTTTTATTTAATGGGAGGCAGGGTGATAATTTTGCAGGAAATTTATCCTCTCAAGTGCAGTGCACTACTCAGTGCACCACACTTGAGAATCAAACTGTCCACCCAAAACTTCAAAGGATAAAAAGACGCCACTGCCCATGTTTTTGCGGTTGGATTCTTAAATGTGGTGCACTTGACAGTCCACCACACTTGAGAGGATGAAAATCCAATTTTGCATACTTCTATGTGTGTTCCGAGTTCAATTCCTCTGCTTGTACGTACCGGTGCACGTACATGTGAGAGGCAACCACGTCCACATGTCTTATTTTTGCCATTTACAATGGGAGGAAGGGTATTTATAGAAACAAAAAGGACAAGTGGGTCCCCCGTGAAATGACCATACCACCCCCCCCTCCGTAGTTTTGCTGGGTTGGACACTCTAGCTCCCACCACGATTGGAGGAGAGCCAAATTGTAGGAAAATTATCACCTCCAGTTCCCTGCCAGGCCCAGTTCCCCCAGATCTTGTAATAAGGGGGATGGACCCCACCCGGGCAGAGTTAGGGTGGTCATTGCGCATTTGCGTCCCTCCTTATTAGAGGTACTGGGGAACTGGGCGGGGCAAGGAACTGGAGGGGACAAGGATCCCAATTTGCATGTGGTTGCCAGATCTTTATCACCTCCAGTTCCCTGCCCGGCCTAGTTCCCCAATTCCTCTGACAAGGGGGGACTAGAATGACCACCCTACCCCTGCCCAAACGCTCTGCCCAGGTGGGGTCCATCATCCCCTATTAGAGGAATTGGGAAACTGGGCTAGGCAGAAAATTGGAGGAGATAACTTTCCTGTGGTTGCCACTCAGATGTACGTTCACCTAGCACATAGACATTCCATTCCGATAAAATTTTGTTGCTACACTTATAGGAATGTTCTTGCTACACGGCTGCCTGTCAAGGAAATGGGATAATTCACTTCCCCTTTGGATTCATAAATATCCTTTTAGATTTTTAAATTTTTTAAAATACCCCTTAAGATTCCATTTTCTTGGCTGCCAGCCTTGTAACACGAACATTCCTAGCGAAAGACTATTGATTCCATTCTCGTGTGTTCCTAGTCTTTTGACCCTTTTCTCCTTTGGTGTTTTTTTTTTTTTGTAATCCGTCGCTTTCTGGTTTAACTGTTGCCACTTACCAGTTCTGTGTTAGGAAAATTGGAGGGGAAAATCCTCTCTCTCTCTCTCGTCCTTCAATCTCCTTCGTAGCTAGTCACTTACTCCTACCATGATTTAGTTTTCTTGTTTTTCTTACTCAAAACTCTGCTAAGTTTAGCTGAGCTTTCTTCTGCTCTTCCATATCAAAGCCTTTCGCTGCTTTTGGCAGAGCTTCATTTCTCTCCACCTCTGTAAAGCATGTAAAGTCTGTGCTCTGATTCGTTTCTACGCGATTCTTCAAAGGCTTCACTCTCCAAGTTCAGATTTTCGCTTTTCTTTCACGAAAAACAAAGCAATTGCATTACTTTTGTTCCTAGTTATTTCTCTGCAATCTTTTTTATTTTTATTCTCTCTTTTTCGTCTAATCATCATTGAGATTCACTGCACTGCTTTCCGTTCAGTTTCTGGATTCATCTTAGCAATTTTTCTGGAGTTCAATCTCAATTCTGCTAGCAGTTTTTCACTTCCACGCAATTTCTTCCGAGGTTCCATCACTGACCCGAAGCTTCAATGAAGTTCGTGCAGATCTATCTCTTGCCTATACTGCTGTTGCTTTACATGCAATGCTTGTTTTCAGATCCTACGCCCTTGAACTGCTCAGATTCCACTCGCCTCTGCACGTCCTTTCTTGCTTTCAAGCCAAACAGGAATCAGACCCTGGCTGCTATTCAGAGCATGTTTGATGTTTTACCAAATGATATAACGGTCGAGGGAAACGATTTTGGCTATCTCTTCATCAAGAAAAACTGTTCGTGTAGTGCTTTGATCGATAAGTATCTGACCAACACAACTTTCACGGTGAGGCAAGACGAAGGATTGGTCTATGAAATGGTGAGAGAAGCGTACGGCGGTCTCGCCTTCATGTCCAATTCTACACGGAAAGCGCTTTATGGTTCCGTGATTTCCTTGCAACTCTTGTGTGGATGTTCCAACAGGTTGTGGAATTACTTGATGAGCTATGTGATGCAAGATGGGGACACGGTCGAATCATTGGCGAGCAGGTTTGGGGTGAGCATGGATAACATTGAGACTATAAATGGTATTGCAAACCCAGATTATGTTTCAGTTGGGGCCGTTTATTACATTCCACTGAATTCAGGTGAGTTTGTTCTTCATTTCTTGTTTTCGTCCTATACTGTGAGATTCCTGCTGAATTAGCTCTCTTAAGTAGTAGGAATGATAAGAATGCCTGAGTATGTCTAGTAGCGACTGTACTCCAGTAACAATCTTGCAAGTTGTGGACCAATTTAATGAATCAAAAGAGCAGATTAGTCTGTTCCTTCCTTCTTTTCTTTTTATTGTGGCAGTTGTGAACCAGTCAGATCAAACCAAACTGTGTGTGATTGGATAACAAAGTTCGACAGTCCCCAAGTAAAAAACTTATACATACAACTGAATTTCATTAAAAAAAATCCTAGACCCATTTCTGACTTGTGAACCCCTTTCAGAGGGTTCATATTTCATCGCAGTACAATCACTAGGTTGTATGGAGCAAATGTCAATCAAGGCCATGTCTTGTACGCAGGATATAAAAGTTCTAATGGAAAATTTGAATTTCTCGGGATTTTGTAAAATTGTGTTGCGGCATGCCATTATAGTGATTGTTGTTGACACAATTCTTTGTTCGCACGAACCAATAGGGTTTGCCATCAGGGATGTATCATTTTCAAACATGTACCCTCATTTCGTTGTCTTTGACAGACGTGAGGTTGGGAGCTAAACTTACAGAAACACTTCAAGATCTTGGGGTAGATTCTTTTCTGTGTGACATGAATTCCTTGGTTTTCTATAGTGTTTGACAATCATGGAAAATAGTCTTAGGTTGGTTGGAACCTGAAGTTCTTTGAGGCTCCTTAAATACTGTTTTAGTGGGGACTGGCCGTCATCTTTTGTTTGTTTAGTCCAGAATGCCCTGAATCACCCACTAATTTATAATACTGATAATTATAGCAAATAATCATTCTAGAGTTCTCTTGGGTTTAATTCTAAGTTAAAGCATGTACTTGTCTTGTTCTTTTTATGGATGACAGCAGTAAAAGCGTTCAGGAAATTGAAATTAGGGAAAGTATCCAAGCGTATACTAACTGAATATAAGAGGAAAGCAAAATATCAGGGGGGGGGGGTTTGCTGTATAAATGTTGTTGGGTCTAATGGTGGATGAAGAAGACTATCTAATCACAGAAAGGTTGATTATAACTAGAGGTATGTGAAGTATTGAAATGAAGATTTATGAATGTTAAAAGTGATCTCCAGTTATCTAGTTTGTGTTTGACAAGGTGCAGCATGTGTCCTCTGTACATGTGTCATGACAGGAATTGGAGAAATTTATACATAATAGTCCTCTTCCAAAACAAAAGAGAGAGAGAGAGAGAGAGAGAGAGAGAGAGAGAGAGAGAGAGAGAGAGAAAAGAAAGCCCTCAACTTGGTCAAGGATGTTCAAAAGAATAAAAGTATAGGCCTGTCCATTGTTAAAATGGGTTGAAAGGGGGTTTCCTAAGTAAAACCTAACAACCTCCTCATCCAAATGGAGGCAAAGGTTTGTTGCAGAGGAGACCTCTCTGCATAGCTGCACTTAGGAATGACGAATCAGAAAAAGATACAAAGCATATTGAATGAATATTTGAATATGTTAAAGAGTCCATCTAAATTCTAAGTTTTCTTCTGCAATGGTTTGAGGGAGCTATTGAAGTCTACTCATTTTAAAATCCTAAGTTGTCTTAGTATTGCATTATTATAAAGAGGGTGTGGAACACGACAAAAGCATCTCTTGATGGTCTCCAAAATATACTCTTACTTTTAATTCTGTGCCTGTGTATAAGGTGAATAGATAGCCTAAAATAAAAATTCCAGGGACAGAGAATAAAATGACTTGGGGCAGCTTTGAGTGCCTTTTTGGCCTTTCCTGAGAGTTGCATCTGACATGAGAGACATGTAATTTTCTTTTATCTTTGAGTGCTTATTTTAGCTTTTCTCGGAGTTCAATGATTCCCAATCCTTGGTGGTGGAGTCCCCAAGTTGGTTGATTCTTTTCCCACCCACCAAATGTTATGCTAATTTGTCATTTTGTGTTTGAACTGCATCTTTTCTGTTACCCACTTCAATCATATCTATAAATTTGCAATCTGATTTGATTTCTAGTTGTTCTTGGACTGGTTACCCTGATGGTGCTACAAAGATGGAAAATTCAAACTTAATTATCTTAAAGTTCATACTCAAACTTAATCTATATGGTTTATTCTTTGTATTATTCTTTCTGGTTTGTCGATTGTAAGCTGTGGAGTCTTCTCCTTTGATTATCCATTCTTAGATCCCTTAATTATTGTAATAATGTTGTCTTTTGTAGTTCCTGGTGAGCCGTATCCTCTGGAGGAGGAGATTTCTCCCGCTCCTGTTCCGGCACCATCTGTCTACACTTCCTCAGGTATGATGTATTATCTATATTTAACCCGTGGATTTGGTATGATTCTCTTGAAAATATATGTGGAACATTCAATGATCGCGTAAAGTAAGAAGAGGAAAGAATAAGAAGAAGACAATGATGTCCTGAGAAAGAAGAGGATCAAATAGAGATGCTTGACCCCCTCAGAGTCTTATAAAATGGTTAGAAGGAAGAAGGAACAGAATAGCCCTCTTATATAAAATGGTTGGAAGGAACAGAATACCCCTCCCCACCTCAGAGTTATATAAAATGGTTAGAAGGAACAAAATATCTCTCCCCCAACATAAGAAAATACCAGAACAGAGAGAAGAGGGCAAAACAGGGAAAAGATACCAGAACCTCAACTGCCAGGCAAGACTGTGATTAGCCTTGTAATGCCAAACTGCTTCTCTTCCCCCCCCCCCCCCCCTCCAAAAGAAAATGGCGAGCTCCGTAACAGCAACCAAGATCCTACAAACTTCATCCCTCTAATAGCAGAAAGGGAAGCTTAGAGACTAGCTAAAAACAACAATGGGGAAAAAGCCAAAAAAGATCCCAAAACTGAGGTATCACCCCACTTTGGAAAAGGAATTTGTCCCCTGGCCACATTCTAATTGGTAGTCCGTTGTTTCACTACCATAATACTTTGTCAGAGGTTATTTAGTAGTAAAACTTATCAAGAGGTTGCCTGCATCATATGACAAGCTGGTTGTGCCTTACCGATGTATCACAGACATTTACCCATGAAGGCATACTCTTAAGCTCTTTTTTATCCTACTTACTTCCATATCTGTTACAGTGGCCTTACATTACCTCCTTTTTCCACTAATTGGAAATGTAATGACTTGTATGCTTCCTGTTTTGCAGCAAATCAAGCAAATCACACGACACATCTGTCATATGGATGGATTATAGGGAGCCTAGGAGTTGGTCTTGTTGTGATTCTTGCAGCCATACTTATCTATGTTGCATTCAAGTCATCCATCTGCTGTGCCTCTACCCCACAAAGTCATGCAAAAGATCCTGATGGAAAGACCTCGCATAAATTTCATATCCTTCGGAGAACAAGTTTCTGTTGTGCTTCAGGACGGTCTTTGAGCTGCAAATCAGAGAACTGGAAGCCAACTAATGAAGAATCTAGCGATCGCCAAATAAATATTCCTAAAGGTGTAATTTCTAAACAACTAATGAGATAACTATTTTAAAACATATTCTTATTAGTTGTCCTTGGAAGTGCAATCGCATACTGTGCAGTGTGCTTTTTCTTAAGATCTTAAATTTTACTTAATTTTTTTTCATTCCATCCTGAATTTGCTTGACGAAGGGCCCTTGATCCGGGAAAACACTTTCAGAGATCGAGATTGGATTTATTTTTCATCGAAAACGAAGAAGGCCGAGGAAAGGTTGACTTTAGAAAATCTAAAATTTTTTTATCCATTATGTCGAAAATTCTTGATGAAAAGTGGATTGTGTTTCTTGAATCATCTTTTATTTTTTTCTTAATTAATAAATTATTGTTTTTGGAGTTTGTATGTTGTGATGAGACATAATATTTGAGTTCATCTATTCTTCCAATGTTGATTGTAAGGTCTACTGGATTTGCTCAATAATTTAATTTGGTCACTGCCAATTCTTTGCTGCAAGACAACCTTTTTGTGCTACTTACAAGTTCTTTTGGCTTATATTAACCTCATTTTACAGTTTTATTTTGATTCTTAAAAACCCCTTCAAAAAATTTATTCTTAAATGTCCTGCATCTAATGTTCATTCCTTACTTGTTACAGCTGTGGAGACTGATGTATTTGACATGGAGAAACCTGTTGTTTTCACATATGAGCAAATTCATTCCTCAACTGATGGTTTCTCCGATTCAAATCTGCTTGGGCATGGGACATATGGTTCTGTGTATTACGGAGTTCTTCGAGACCAGGTATACAGCCTTTGTACTTTGATCTTGCAATAATGCTTTTCAGAATTATGTGCGGTGATATCCTTTATCAGGGTAATTACAAATAGAAATTTTGGAATCCTTTCAGGAGGTTGCAATCAAAAGAATGACAGCAACTAAGACTAAAGAATTTATTGCAGAGTTGAAAGTTTTATGCAAAGTCCATCATGCAAATTTGGTAATGCTCCTTGTGCTTATCAAATTCTCCTATTTCTTTTTGGATTTTCACAACTTATTTATGCAGCTCGCACATTAAGCTTTGACTCTTGAGTTTGGCTTTATTCTGTCAAGGTAGAATTGAATGGATTTGCAGCTACCGAGGACGAGCTCTTCCTTATTTATGATTATGCTCAAAAGGGCCCTCTAAGAAGCCATCTACATGATCCTCAGAACAAGGGTAAGTATACATTTACACATTGGTGCAAACAAATTCGTTTATTACTGCAGGAATTTGGTTATTCTCAGCTTCAATAATTTGGAAAGTCCTTGTACTATTAAATTGATTTCTTCTCTGACATGTATTCAGTACACCTGATTTTAATGGGGTTCTAAGTCACCTGATATTATGGTTTAGAAAACCCAGGGAAAAGCCAAAATCGCAGGATTGGAACAACAATCAGGTTCAAGAGAAAATCAGTAACTCAACAGAAACAAATCAGATGCTTATAAAATTATGGTCGAAGGCTCTATCAAGAGGAACAACCCACTGAAGTTTGGTTGAAAACTGATGGTCAGATCAGAGATATGCAAGTAACTGACTTGGATTAGGAAACTAAACTCTGACAATAACTTCAGAAATCGATAGTGGGCTTATTATAGACTCAAAACAGTATCAATGGATGAACAAAATTAGTGATTGGAAGCCGGCAATTTTTATGAAGACTTCAAGTAGGAAATCAGAAGATGATAGTGAAGAAGATAAGCTTCCGACTTGAACCCGTGACCACTAGGAATGGAGCAACCTTACCCAAGGCCCACCCTCTAGTAGTAACTAATAGACTAATGTTAAGAAAGCAAAACAGAAAGAGAACAATACTAGCCACAGGGTTTAGAAAAATAGCAGAAACTGACATGATTCGATGGAGAGAAAGGTTGAGAAGATAAGAGAGATATAATAAAGAGTCCCATCTGATTTGCATGTCTAGAATCCCACCAGTACCCTAACCTGGAATCCACCAGGGTTTCTATTGCATCTTGTTAAGAAAACAACGCCCAGAATGGTGATTTGCAGAAGAAAAACGAAAATAGAGAGAGCACACACAACGCACAACACAGAGATTTACGTGGTTCACCTCCAAGATGGAAGCTACATCCACGGCTGAGCAGTAGAACAGGTTTCACTATCTTTCTCTGAAAATGTTACAAACCCTCATAACCCTATCTCAAAGAGATAAGAACATTATATAGGGAAGCCCTAACCCCAGAAAGTACACAAATGACCCTAGCTCAAAAAATGCCAAAAAACCAGAGCCGGACCAAAACATAACACATGGCTCAAAAGTACTCATTTCGAAGATCTCGACGAGCCCAACACAACTCCAATAGGCGTCCCGCCATTTTTTGGCATTCCGAGGTCGTTTTGAGGCCGAAACGGCCCTCCGAAGGTCTCAACCGCACTTTTTGGACCAAATCAGGCTTCACCAACAACACTTCTCACTGAAGAATATTTCCTGAACTCCACGGAACGAGCAAGCAGAAGAAAGCTATTGTCATTCTGAAAATCGTGGGGAGGGCCTAGTGCCCTAGCCCTTACTCTTTTTATAGAATTGAATAAGAGTCCAAGTACACTCCATGAAGGAAAGCTGGAAACATAATCGATCAAAGAAAGAAAGAAACAACATATTAGGGGATTTCTAAGTCACAAGCCGTAATGGAAGTATCCTACTACAACTAGGTCTCTAGTAAATAGACTTAAAACCGAGCTGGAATTTATTGGACTTATCATAGCCTGAAAACAAAACTGAACAATAAATAAATTAAGAAAATAAACAGCCTAAATAGGCCCCACGATTCTGGTGTTTAAGGAGAACAAGAACTCCAACTTCAGAACCAGAAAAACTGATCGAAACCAGAATCACAAGCTAAGTTTCTGGTCTGGTCTTCTTCCTGTAATGGTGCTTAAACTGGTACCTAGCATCTGCATCTCTATCGGATTCAGTCTCTCTTGTGGCCCTTAAAAATCTTTACCATGGAGACACAGCCTATTTGATCACATCCCCTTCAAATATAGATGTCCTGAATACTTCATTAAATCCTCTAGGAATCACATAAAAAAGAGAGGTTGATATAGGGGTCTGGCCTTATTGAACCAATGTGCTTTTACAAGCATTGAGAAATTTTGTTTTGTTCCCACAAGTTCATGTGATTATGTTACGTACTACTCCATGTTTTTCTTATTTAGTATTAAATAGTTAATTATTAATAATTATTTAATATTAAGTAGTTAATTAATAGTAGAAAGTGTGTAATTACTTATGAATAATGGGATGAATTGAAGAGAAATTGTAGGAGAAGTTGTAGGAGTGGGAAGTGGGATAATGAAAAATGCTCTATCCATATTGCTGCCAGTTATATTTAACTTTAAGTTTATACAAGTTTCTGTTGTGAAAATTATGATTGGAACAGTACCTTCACTTTTTAGATTATGTATATTCTTTTCACTTTGTGGATGCTACACTCATCTGATTATTTTGTATCTGTTCTATACCACCCGTGGGGGAAGGGGGGGGGGGGGGGGTTGGATTTGTTAATGCATTTTCGGTTGCATAATTAGTTAATAATGTTTCATTTGGTTCTAACATGAACCAGCACTTCTTGTTCCTTGTTCTTCAGGTCATACATCCCTTTCATGGATTGTGCGGGTTCAGATTGCTCTAGATGCTGCTAGAGGTCTCGAATACATTCATGAACATACTAAGACCCATTATGTTCATCGCGATATCAAGACAAGTAACATCTTACTTGATAGTGCCTTGAGGGCAAAGGTGCTGACCTTCTTGGGATCCTCGGTTTCCACCCTAATGTTTATTAGTGCATCTGATTGACTTTGTTTTTACATGTAGATTTCAGATTTTGGACTAGCGAAACTTGTTGGAAAATCTGGTGAAGGAGAAGCTACTACAACAAGGGTTGTGGGAACATTTGGTTATTTGGCTCCAGAGTATGGAAATCTACTCTCTGTGAGTGTAGGTAATTGAGATTCACCTAGAACTGCATTTCTATTGACTATTTCACTGTTGTTTTTCTTCAACAGGTACTTGAGTGATGGCATTGCTACAGCCAAAAGTGATGTTTATGCATTTGGCGTTGTTCTTTTTGAGCTAATTTCTGGAAAAGAAGCAATTACACGAACTGAAGGCTTGATGATGAAAAATCCTGAAAGACGTTCATTGGCGTCCATTGTAAGTTTTGGTGCTGCACATTCTAATGCCTCCTACTGGACATTCAATTGATATGGGGATAATTTTCTTTGAACTCAGTATTTGTTGCCTAAAAACTTAAATCAGTTTGATTCCTTAGATTTATAATTTTGTGAAAGGGAAAATCTTGTTGTAACCAAAGTTGGTGAAAAGAAGTAACCTTAGGTTTGTTTGCCCTTTTAGTATGACATTTTTTGTTTTTCAGTGAGGGTAAATCCTGTCATTACACATGGACAATTGCAGCTCTTGAAAATGACTAAATTCTAACTCATTTTCAAATACTTTTTTACCCTCGACTTGAAAAACTTTTGGGAATAAGACAAAGGGCAATCAAAGAAGGTTACAACTTCTCATTTCACCACCTTGGAGACAAGAAGGTGTACTCTTTTGTGAATATGACTAAAGTTTATGTACCCAACCCCCCCGTTCCCAAGGAAAAAAATAAAAATAAAGTACACAGCTATTATACCTGGAAACTAGTAATTTGGGATTAAGAAGATGAACATTTTCATTTAGACAGAGTAATACTGACATCTACATTATTGGATGAATGGTTTGCTGCATTGAATCCAACCCTACAGAGACAGGACAAATATGTTTGAAAATGGCTTGAATCTTATGGTTTGGCAATCGTAAGTGTTACAATTGTTTTATTCTGTAAAGAACTAAAATAGAGATGCAAAGTAACTAAAAAAGGATAATGGAAAGTGTTGGATTCTCAACGAATTCATATTTTGTATATCTTCATTTCTCAAATGGCACATCAAGATGCAGCCATAGACAATGTAACAATGAAAAGGAAACCGGGGGACAAAATATTAAAGAATGAAAATAAATCAATGGAAGTTTGGTATAATTAAGAGAAAATAAAGAGTATTGTGTTAATGATGTGGGAAAAAAAAAAGCAACCTGTACATTCAGGATGCTGCACGCTTGCCACAACACAGACCCTCTGCAAAAACATAAGCTGAAATCCCAATCCAAAAATCCCTTCACCCATTTACAAAATCAACCCAATTATTGATTTTAACGATCAATAACCTATCAAAGAAATGCTCCTATTCTTATTCTTCTTCTTTCACAACACTGTGGAAACTAGATTAAAAACTCAATGCTGGAGCAAATGGCAACCACTTGAAAATAAGTGTAATGATCAAATATTTCAGTCACCGTTAATCCCAAAATATTGCAAAATCTTTCAAACTATTTAGAGAAGGCAATTGAGTGGATCAAGCCTGAGCCTGCCTTACTCCACTTTATTGATTAGGTTTCATATAACACTTAAAAGATTAGGGTTGGGTTTGTCATGTAAAAAAACTCAGGCCCTACTTATCCTGGTCGACCTGTGGCAGTCCCGTGCCCCTTTGTAAAATTGGTAGATACCCTAGGTATTCCACAGAGTAGGGGGGATATGTTTTTTGCCATTTACTTTGCATACATTGAGGAACCAGAGTAAATAAAGAGAAGTATGACTTCTACACTTCAGGTATTGCTTTTTTGTTTAATGAAAACTAGGAAGGATCAGAAAATATTTTAAATATGAAGATTTTGTTGTATTTGTTCTGATATAAAATCCAAGTTTTTTTTATGAAATTCCAAGGCATCTGCAAAAGATTCCAACTTGAGTCATTCAAAAATGGGTTTTTACCAAATATAGGATTTTGAAGATTAATAGGGATTTTACTGCTATCTAGCACTTGAAAGGGTTTATAAATACTTCATTGTCTAATGCAATGTGGAACATGATTTATGCCAGTATTGGAAATGGAACTACTCTTCAACTGGATCAATATAATTATCAGGGTAGACCAAGCCAAAATTGGTTGTCTATGGATCAATTATTCAAATTTTAATCTAGTTTCAGAATTAAATCTGTGATAAGGGAATTCCTACTGTGTTATTTGGATTGTCAAGCTAGGTCAAAAACTCTGCTTTTTTTTTCTACATGACTCTAGGAACAGTCTTATCTCTTCTTATTCTTTTGTATACTTTGGGTTTTCGTGTCTTCGGTTGATGTCATAAAGCCTGCTCCTTCCAAAGCATTCTAGCTGCCAGTTTCTGAAGCTAATAATTTGCATGCTAACTTCAAACTATTCTTTTAGAAAACCTGTTCTAATTCTTATTCTTTGCACTTAATTTTTGAGTGGCAAGAAAATTATTTATTACATGATACTTTATTTTCTAACTTCAGCAAATTTTCAGATGCTGGTAGCTCTTAGGAACTCCCCCAACTCAATGAGCATGTCAAGCTTGAAGGACTACATTGATCCTAATTTGATGGATTTGTATCCCCATGATTGTGTATACAAGGTAAATATCACCCTCAACTGATCCAAATTGGATTTCGTTTGTACCCAACTAGTAAGGATCATGATGGTTAACCATTAAGAGGTTAAAGTTCCAGTTCACCTTACGAAATAGAACTAAAAGTGTGAAGGGAACAGAAATTACACTTCAGTATCTGCAAAACAACCAGAACTGCATGATAGTGATTCATTGGTATCTGGATGAAGAAATGACCTGTCTTCTATGAGAATGCTTATAGCTTCATTTACAAAGTGTTACGTAGTGGGGGTATAAACCATAACAAGAAGATGAAAATAAAATACGAGACAATGGATTATTGCGTATTGGACCAAATGGCATCCATCAACTGTAGATATTTCTTTTGCACTACATTAATATCTTGTTTGTATGTGCTAAAGGATACCAACACTTCGATGCCCTAAGGCTTATGTCCAAGACTGACCCACATGCAGTAAAAACAATTTTTTTCTGCTACTTTGGTGGTTACACTTTCAGAATAAATATTGAAGCTCTTCTATTGATTCAATAATTCATCAACTTACCTCTTTATCTCATTCTGTGGTGTTTCTGTTTGCCTAGATGGCTATGCTGGCGAAGCAATGTGTGGATGATGATCCCATATTAAGGCCAGACATGAAGCAAGTGGTGATTTCCCTGTCACAAATCCTTCTATCCTCTGTGGAATGGGAAGCAACTCTTGCCGGGAACAGCCAAGTTTTCAGTGGGCTTGTGCAAGGGAGATAGATGATGGGGTTAGTTTCTTTTCTTTTCCACCCAACTACTTCGACATCTTCTTTCCTCATTCCCATCTGGACTTCTTATGTTCCTTTGTGTATGTGTATGTGTATGTATATGTATAGTCATGCCTGCCACCTATCATCTTCACCTTTTTATTCATAAAATTTAAAATCTTGTATTCTTTTTTTTTTATTTCATTTCACTTTGTGAGAAAATTTTGTGATATGATATTTACAGATTGAGATTAAAGAAGAATTTGGTTACTCCAATCCAAAGTAAGTTATTTGAGTAGCTTGTTTCAACTATTAGCCATTTTCCTTTTACTTCCGTAATGTTATGGTCTATGAAGTGGATTTGGCTTGTCTGCTGTCTAGCGTTGAGCGGCCCTCGTGCTGCGCTCAATTCACAGGCCACCACGTAGATTTCATGCTGATCCAATGGTTGGTAGACGAGCTCAATTCAATCATCTACCAACCATTGGATGGGCATGAAATCCATGTGGCAGCCTGTGAGTTGAGCGCAGTATGATGGCCGTTCAACCCCAGGCCACAGTAGAGTGCATCATCCGTTAATTCCTCATTAGGATTATGATTATTGTGAAAAGATCAATTATTTCTAGTTTTCTTCTACCTTCTATCATGTGAATGATGAGATTTGAACTACATGTTTCAATTGTTCTCGGCTTTATAGCCTTCTTTTTCTTTGTTGTTCCGTTCCTTTATGAGTGTGGGGATCGACCTTTCGGTTTGGGCCCATAAGTGCGTGCAATCCGATCATCCAGCTGCAGGTCATTAATTAGGGTTTCTTTGTGAAATATTTGGGATAGCGACTTCTATTATATACTCCAACTCCAACAGGTGTCTGACAACTGACAAGAAAATCTTTCTATTCTGACGTTTTATTGGGCATCCGACCCTACATGGATTTTCTAGATAGACTTCTTTTTCGCTTTTCTTCATCTACCCCTGGATTCACACCTTGAATTTACAGGATCATTCATGGCCATTGACGATGACCATCATGGTTTGAGGAATCGGTATCAGATTGATCCATTCATATTAGTATCAGAAGAGACCAATAGTGATTCTTGGCTGATCCCATATCAATAGATTGGTACGGACAAGGGTAAAAATATTAAAAAAATTTCAATTTTCAAAAGAAGCAAGGGTAAATCTGTCTGATCCAAATTGGTATTGGCCGAGAATGATACTTGATACCGATTAGTAAAACCATGATGACCATACAGTGTTGCTTTGTTGAAAAAATGCATTAACTATATTAGAGAGTAAAACTTATATGTTAATCAATATCAAACCGTCTCCTCGATAGGAGAACCCTAATCATGAACATGAACTGCAACTGGTTTTCATATCAAATGAATATGTGGGTTGAGTCGTCTCACTTGACACTATTTTTATTATCATAGTGCTCTTAATGGTACAATTGAGAAAAACACGAATCAATCTCTAAGATAAAACAACTCAATGGCATTTGTAAGTAATTGAGAATTGTATATTGCACCCTTTGAGTATTACAGAGTTGTATTCAGATCCAACATAAACTTTGAAAGGGAATTGGTAAAACAAAAGCTCTTAAAGAACACTTGTGTGTTGTTTGGATATACACTACAAATGAAGTAAAACACTTAGAAAATCATCTCTAAAGCATGAAGGATGTCTTGTATTTATAGGGGAGAGATATCCCTTTGAAAAACCTGTCTAAAGGTTCCAAGAGATGTATCTCTCAGAGAGAGGACATAAAAAACTAACAATTACGGGCGTCTAACGAATTTTGGCCAATGATCAATGTAAAATCACCTACATCAACGAGGCATCAGTCGACTCTCATCAACAATCATTTGCTGACATGGGAGGAATGGCACCTAACATCAGCCAAGATTTCCAAATTTGAGTGTGGCCGTAGCAAAAATAGAACACAAATACACGCAATGAGTGTTGCATTGCACACTTGAGCCACGACTCGCCATGTTCCAGCCCAACGCATGTGCACATGTTTAAACAAAACTCTGAATCCCCAGAGACGAGATCTTAGTGAGCTTTTCTTTCATGGAACACTACCTTTGTAATTCCCATTCTAATGTATAAGTCTCACTCTACTATTTTCCAAATCCATTGGAGAATTAAATATTTTCCCCTCATTTGCCTTGCAAAAGCAACATTGGGAAGGTCTTGGGTTCAACGATTATGAGAGACAAAACAAATAAAACACAAAAGAAGGTATATTAAAATTAATTTTTGGTAAGTGGTTTTAAATTATTATTTTTTTTGGGGGGGGGGGGGAATTGGAGAGCTTTAATAGGGAGGGGGATAGGGGATGGGGATAGGCCCCAAGATGGTTTGAACTAATGATCTCTTATTTGATTTTAAAATTCAATTAAAATTATTAGCAATTGAGAACTAACGATTAGTCCTTAATTGATCTATGCCTTCTCTTTTAAAGAGAATACTTATTTTAGAGATTACAAACTAATGGTTCAAACCGTCCCAAGTGGTGTGATCCTAAAGGGTAGTCCTTTAAGTTACCCATATTTACGCATGAGAAAATCTCTACTAAAATTTTTCTTAATTGCATAAAAGGATATCTCTACAAAAAATATAACCTGAAAACACCCAATCGGTAGATGTTTTATTATATTTTCTCCCCACACTACTACCATTTATAATAAACCTTCGCAACCATGGAATAAAATTCACCGCTAAGATTTCGATCTGCTATAATTAATCACGAGAGTGTCCAAGACTTTGAATGGCCGAAAAACATTTGAAAACTATTTTCAAAATAATTTAATTTAATAATAATAAAATAAAATTCTCTTTTACAAACACTTTGTAAATACCAAGGCCTTGGATTTGGCACAATCAAATCCGACAACTCGTTTTTGGATGTTCTCCTTATACGGGCAGTGGAAACCTTATTGAGCATCACATCTATTATTATCCGGATTACATACACCGAGTGGCCGATATATAGTCAGTCCTTTCGGTAGACATCAACCATTGACTCACCACAAATGCACTCAACACGAATAAAATAACAAGTATCTCTCAGGTATTGAAAAATTAACTACCAGAGATTCTGCCGCAGATCAAAACACAGCGGTGAATAATCCAAGAATCTCTGTGGATCAATGTTCAACACTAAATGTGCCCGTATTTACATTTTTGCCCAATCCCTATTGAACGAATGTACAATACGGCAACCATAGAACATATTACCCAACTCTGTCCAAAGTTGTAAACAACAAACGATATAAAATGGGCAGTTGCATTGAATAACAATTATGACAAACACATAATATAAGTAAATCAATTAATTAATTTAATCACATTAAATTGGGTTTGATGGACACACATAATATGTAACATATCCAACAAATTTTTGCTTCATCCCAAATTTAATGTATGCTAGTGATAGGTGGTTTATTGTGTTGATAGACCTATCTTAGACAATGGAAATTGTAGGGCATTCTCATAAGCCCAAAACCATTTTGATTAATGAAAAGAGTATTCATTAGGTGTTGAATACTGGGAGTGGGTGCTCCCAAGTACTGAGTGCTATCTTGTACTGGAAGTATTTGCCCTCTCAATTTTATACTAAGAAAATTGGGTGTGGATGCTCCCAACTGTTGGTCTAGCGAAGTTGAATATTGAACAAATACGAAGCCCTCAATGGCATTGCTCTGTGGATGTAGACAACTTGTCAAACCACATATACCTTGTGTTGTGCCTGTCGATTTTTTACATTATATCTGTATCAACATTTGAAGTGTATGGGTTGCAGGATGGTTGTAAACACCTGGTGGAGCCTTTAACACTCAGGCTGGGGTGCATGGACGACTGTGTGATAATTAGTTAGACTCCAGCAGTGGTTGCTAGTGTTTGTGTTGGAAGGAAAAATTGAAAGAAATTATATCATTGATTCACCCCCCGGATGACAGCCATCAAACAATAAATCATTTAACTTGAAATCAAACCGTTTAACACCCTTACTACTACTAAGAGGTGGCAAACACCAACACGACCTGCTAACTCAATAATTAACACGATATGAAATTACAAGTTAGGGATTAGAGTAATTTGAGACAACACATAATAACATGATATGATCAGTAGACGGGTCGTGTTTGGATTGAGGGTGTTTGAGCGGCTCAACCTATGATTTACCTTTTTAATAGGAGAAACTTATAAATAAATAAAAAAAAAGGAGAAAGAACGTTACCTGGTCACGTGTGGTGTGTGGCCCCTGCACCTAGACACAGGGCCGCGTGAACTGATTGTCACGTCCCCATGGAAAGGCCAAAATCCCTGGAGGCGAGGCGGTCATTTTATGTGTCCTTGTGTTCGGGCGCAAGGGCCGTGCACCACACCCGACCAGGTAGCATTCTTTTTCCCAAAACGAATATACACAATAACAATAAATGGTATGTTAAGGTCAAAGTTCGACGAATCTGAACATGAAAGGGTATTTATGGAAGTTTAAAAAAATGATGGAAAAGGTTGGGTATGCTAGCGGTATACCATATGTTAGCACCCTATGTGTCTTTCTCTCTCTCTCTCTCTCCCCCCCCTCCCTTTGAAGGGTAAGAGAGTCTTTACAAAGGAGGGAAGAGAGAGATAGACACATAGGGTTCTAGCATATGGTATGCCGCTAGCATACCAATCCCTCTCCCAAAAATGACAGATGTCTATCACCTAACCATATGTGAAGTGTACATGTAGGGGTTGGTGATCCAGTCTCGTTTGTTCAGGCCTTTGCAATCGTGATCGTCTACGGCCTGCTGCTCGTAGCGGCCATAGCAGCGCACTAATGAGGCAAGGCGTAATGACCGCCTTACCCCCACTCAGGCAAGGCGCTTGGACAGGGGTAAGGCGGTCATTGCGCCATGCCTCATCAGTGCGCCGCTCTGGCCGCTACGGGCAGGCAGGCCGTAGACGATCTGGATACTTGCAATTGGCAGTTGACACTCTTTTAAGAAGTGAGCTGTGGCTGTGAGACCTGAGAGACCATTCATTAGTGGGTCAGCAACTACGCATCCTGTCTCCTCTCCTCTGAATCACAATTCACAGACCCTAAATTGGAAAACAAGCCTTACTGTCGCAGCAAACATTAACGACTAACTCAGTAAACCACAAGGATAGTATCATGAAAGCACCATTCCTTCCCATTACATGAAACTATTCTCAGGAATGGTATAAAGGTTGCAAAACATGGAATCAATCAATTAAAGAATAACTTTCAAGTAGGTTCTTAAACATGGAATCAATCACAGCATTACTTGTTGATGCTCTCTTACATCCTTTTAATGTCATTCAAATATTTCTTCTGCTTATTAATTACGCTTCTCTTCTGCAAACTTTCTTTCATTTTCACCTTTTTTTGGTCTTTCAAGAACTCTTCTGCAAAACTTTCAAATACAGAGAAAAACAGAGTCGAGGAAATGAGTTGTTTCAGATCCCCTCGTCGCAAAAATAACTCCCATGATATGGCCTTTTCATCAAAACAAGAAAACCCAGAAACCAGAAGACGCAGACAAGAAGTATTGTTGCAGATACCAAGATGCACAGTTCATCTCATGGAAGAAGGAGAGACAGCTGAACTGATCCAAAATGGATATTTCACATTAATCAAGCTCACTGAAGAGAATATTAGCCTTGCCACAATTGTCAAAGTTGGTGATGACCTTCAATGGCCTCTCACTAAAGATGAACCAGTGGTGAAGCTTGATGCTCTCCATTATCTTTTCTCATTGCCTGTGAAAGATGGTGATCCTTTGAGCTATGGAGTCTCTTTCTCTGAACAATCTCGTAATGAATTGGGTGCCCTGGATTTATTTCTGAAGGAGCATTCTTGCTTTGCTAGCAGCCCCTCTTCTACTCAAAATGGACTTCTTGATTGGAGGGATTTTGCTCCAAAGGTTGATGACTACAATGGAGTCTTAGCAAAGGCAATTGCTGGAGGAACAGGCCAAATTGTCAAGGGAATTTTTGGATGTAGCAATGCTTACACCAAGAAGGTTTGACTATAACCTCTGGCTAATATGAAACTTTTACTAGTCAATATTAAGCTTTTTATAGGTTAGTCATTACTTTAGGGAATTAAGTTTCCCTCCAAACATAGAGGATGGTTCACCCAGCATCCTAGGGTTTTATTATGTTATAAAATATCCTCCCGATACCTTTTCCCATCCTCTCCCGCCCTGCTATCCTATTTACCGTGGATGGAGGGAAACTCCGTCGTAAAATGATTATAGCATGATAAAATATGAGTATTTCCAATAAATGAAATTATTAAGTAAATTTTTTATTAAAAGATTAAATAAATTTATGAGAAACCCAAGTGAAAGGAATACTTAAACAACAACATTCCGTGAGTAAGAAATTTAAATGCTTGTAGGGGTCTCTGTGTGTATGCGTAAGAGAGAGAGAGAGTAGTTGCTGAGTCATGGTTAAGAAACTCATTTGTCTAGGAGTAATAGCTTATGCTTAACCCACCCCACCCCGGACCTTTATCCCCTGAGGTTCACTGACCGGTACGGTTGTGCGGTTCCTCTCATAGGGGGGCTGAAATGACCATTCCACCCCCTAACCGAACACACTGCCCGGGTGGGGTCCACCCTTTTATTAGAGGCACAGGTAATCGTACTGGGCAGGGGAACCGAAGGTGATAAATATTCACCCCACCCCCCCCCCCCCTAAAAAACAAAGAAAGAAAATCTAAATAAATAAAAACATGTGAAGTTTTCATCTCATTATATTATTATTTGATGTATTAATCTTGGTAATGTTATGTGATGAGAAATTTAAAAGAACAAATTTAAGTTTAAATCAATAAATTGCTTTGGTACTTAAATCTAAATCAAGAACTAAAACCATACCTAATAATATCATTCCCTCACTAACTAATTTCTGTTTCCCTACAACAAATAAGAAAGAATGTTTTTTTTTTCGGTAGAAGATAGTATCTTATTCACCAAGAGGCTGGTTCCAAGAAAAATAAAAATTACATCTAAAAAGCATATTTACTAAATATTGTTAGAAATTTAAGTAGTTTATACAATCATGTTGAATAATGATTATTGTATTTTTCTTTTTAGATTTAAAACTTTTTTACTTCCCTTCCCTTTAATTTCTCTTGCAACCAAACGGAGTCACAAGTTTGCATACAAAAGAGCATTTCAAATAGTTGAAATATAAATAACAGGTTAGAAACAAAAGAACATATATGTGTATAATAACAGCATGAAAATTGCAGGTTCAACAGGGAGGAGAGATGATTCTAAGTCAAATTGGGGAGAAGAATGGTGTTCCTGCAATGGAAAACAAAAGCAACAAAAGTTCTGGCAAGAACAAAAATGGTGGAATCGAGAAAAACTTAAAACGGTATAAAAGAATGGGGGACCTGGGAAGTAAGCCTTGGTTCCCAATATACCCTGTTCCATAGTGTCTTAATGGATCTAAGGTGTCAATATCATTATATTTCTGCTTCACCATTTGCATAATAGTTTCCCAAACACATAATTCATGTATTCATTGTTGTTGTCATCTGTACAGGGTGAGGAAGATATCGAAGATGACAGAGAGAATGAGTAAATCTCTTCTAGATGGAATAACGGTAGCTACTGGATCCATGGTGGAACCTGTGGCACGGTCCCAGGCTGGAACGGCATTCCTAAATATGGTTCCTGGAGAGGTCCTCTTGGCTTCACTTGATGCCGTCAGTAAGTGAAGCCACCTCTGTACATGGGTTTCAAAATGCATAAGACATTTTTTGCTTGATGCATTTGTGATCATGTATATAGTCATTTGAACATTTCGACAAACAAATTGTAACTTAATTTGTCCAATGACTTAAGAAAGATGAAGTAACCAGATTTTCCATCTTGGAACTTCAGACCAGGTTTTGGATGCAGTCGAAGCTGCTGAAAGACAAGCTCTCTCTGCCACATCTGTTACAGCAACTAGAATGGTCAGCCAGAGGTAAAAAACTGACGAACTAATCTTAGCACCACTTTGGTCTCACCTTGCATCAAGGATATTTAAAAATCAAGACCTATACTGAACTTATAAAACCTCCCAGGTAACCTAGCCTTGGACATTAATTTAAGAACCTTTTCTAGTTTCCTTTTCATGACCATATAAGATAATCTATTCTAACTTATGGGAATTTAGAGAGCAAATAATTATGAAACCTTTTGCTAAGTGTCTTGACCAGTTTCATGTATGACAAGTAGTTCATACAATTTTTCATTGTTTACAAGCCCCCCCATCCATTGTATTTTACACTTAAAGTTTCATTTGTAGATCCAACCATGGGGTCACAAGGACAACTCTTAACTATCTAGTTTTCTGATCTTAAAGACACAACATATTGATACTTTTCACAATTTTGTTTGATTAATTTTCTTGGTCTACCCCCCCCCCTCTATGATGATTGTTTCTATGCCAGGTTTGGGGAGAATGCAGGGGAGGTGACGGGAGATGTCTTTGCAACTGCAGGGCACTGTGCTGGCACTGTTTGGAATGTCTTTAAGATCCGGAAGGCCATTAATCCTGCCTCTTCTGTCCCTTCAGCACTAGTGAAAAATGCAGTAAAAAATAGAAAAAAGTAAACTCTACTCAGACCTGACAAAGCATCTGATGACACTGATCAAGTATCCAAAATCTCCAAGCAATGGAATGAATATTAACTATGTGTACTGCCCCAGCCAAAGAATTTCATCGGTTTAAATATCTTATTTGGGTCCTGATAAATTGATAATAGAGGTTGATATGTTTTTAAATTGTGTCCATGGAATACTGATGAACTTGCGGTCATTTTCTCAATGAAGTTCATAAATTTCATATCTTTGAAGTAACACATTGTGTCAGCATGTTCTGAAATCAATCAAAGATTAATAGGATTTAAAAAATAAAAACAAAAACAAAAACAAAAAATACTAAACACAGATAAATAGGATGCATATATGAAAACAACTGGTGATGAACCTTTTGCCATAATAAGAAACATAAGCAGTTTAATTGTAACTATTCTCTCATATCTGTTTATTTATGCATAATGGTGTGTAGGAGGTAATTAATAGTACAAGTTGGTAGCGGTGCACAGGAAAAGAGAAACTGCGCCTACACTACTTGCATAGTGAAGCCAGTATACGACGAGGTGGTTTGAATGATCGTCGAGCATGAAGGACCGCCAAGTTGTCTATTAGTAGGATGTCACCCTTTTGCCAAGGAATGGCAACAGATTCATTTTCCAGGATTGCTAGGCAATCATAGATAATTTCTGATGGCAATGGTGTCCCATCCCCAAAAGTGACAGCTTTCACAGGATCATTCCGTGCATCCTCCCAGCCTGTATAAGCAGCTACCATGCTATTAAACCAAATTTTGCGCCCTCTTGTCTGTTCAAATTTAACAGCAGGGATTGGACCCATTACTGTTTTCACTCCATCTTCCATCCATTCCAGCTTCATACCTAGTCGGGCAGCCCTGTCACATGTTTGATTTGTAGAGTGACGAATTCATGATTACAAACAATGGTTTTCTTCTTTCAGGGATTAACACCTCTCCCAACAAATACACACAAAACACACACACACACACACACACAGAGGGTCATAGATGATGTGAAACTCATCAGATGAATTCAATGTTAGAGAAACGATGGAGACAGTTTACAAATTGCAATCAAATAAAACCAAGATAGCATAATACAATACTATTAACAAGACGATATAAACAGTTTACAAACTGAAATCAAAGACTACTAAGACATACAAACTACATTATGTTCACCGAAACTGCTCCATGAAGCTGACTTATCTTATAGAACAAGCATTCTCTTCCTCCATTTCACTTTGACAAGGATATTTTGATCCCACTGACAAGCCCCATAAGAAAACATTGGGATCCTTTTGTTAGGGTTGTCAATTACTTAGATATTCAGATAGAAAGGAATTCAAGGATTTCTGAAAATAAATACTCTTCCGGACAGCCTATTCATACAATAAAACTATGATGGCTCTATCACATATGACAGTTTTTGGGTCAAGTTCTCATGCTCAACTTCAGAAAAGCAGGTTCCAGGACAGCAATAAGTTATCAGAAAGTTTAGTTGCAGCAGCAGTTTCTGTGAAGGCAGAGACATGTTTGCTTTGTTTGCAAAGTATTGTGGCACAAAGGATACTGAAGCTGCTATTTGGTTCATGTGGCACTGTTGGATGGAAATTTTAAACAAAGGATACTAGCCACATTTGGAGGCTCAAATGTATCATTTATCAAGAGAATACAAGAGTAAGTAGCAAGCCTGATGGCCTTGGTAGTCTCTAAATTGCATTGAAGCTGGTCTCAATGACAAGGATAAGCTCCTAGAGAGAGAAGACCAAGATAACTTTGCTAGAAGACAATCTAGGATTTCCATTTCCTCCACAAGAGAATAGAGAATTTCTGTATACAGTATATAATATGGATCCTTCTTGATCAAGTTTCACATTCCACCCACTCATTAATAAAATTCCAAGTGCACAAACATAGATGGCCCCAGGGAATCTTAAAACAGACAAAAATATAAAACAGAGAAGATAATAAAAAAACGAAGCTTTTGGCATGATACTAGGTGATAAGTGATGTAGGACATGACAAAAAAAATTCTACCCAATCACCCAATGCATCAATCAACCAAATGGAAATACTAAAATTTATTTCTCAGATTAAATGATTAAGGACAATTAGTTTAGAAAAATAATAGTGAATAACAGAGAGGAAGGAAAAACCAAACCTTTCCTCTGCTATGCTTTTATCGGTGGTTAAGAAAGTGGATTGCCACCCACGACCGATGGGAGAAGAAGGATCGTCTCCGACCCCTAATATCCTGGTATAAATCAAACCCAACTCGTCCAGCTTCTCAACGAATTCTGGGTACTTCTCTTTCATCCTGTTGTAAATAAGATGACTGAGAACTATGGGAGTTTCACCTCCATTGGCTGGCTCTTCCTCACAAAAGAAAAACAGCTTGGAAGGGAACTCAGGAACCTGTTGCATAGAACAGAAAGAAGGTCAAAAAAATTAATTAAGAACTCAATAGAAAACATGGAGAAATACAATTTTTGAAGAATCGAAATTCCAACCTGAGCCATCTCATGGTGAAAGGGGATTTTCTGGTCAGGAGGGGATTCATTGGAAGTGAAGACTCGACCGACGACTTTGGTGCGTGGAGCAGCTCCTCCAACATAGGGTAACTCGTCGTAACCGAAAGCCTGGACAACATGATCGAAGTCGGAAGCTGTAATGACTGGGAAACCTCTCAGAAGAAGAGCACCGCTAGTATGGATCAAACTTTCTAGCCATGATTTGTGTTGGGTTATAGCGCCGATGAATCGAGGGAGATCGAAATCAAAAGTAGTTTCGGGAGAGACAATCGCTGGGAAGGGGATCCCATCAAAGGATTTCTGATGAGGTATACTAACTTCCACCAACCCCATGCCGGAACTTCCTTTTCCTCCTTCTACTGGCATTTTAGCTTCGTTTGCTTCGATTAACGACTTCCTCGCCAAGATTTTGTTGCAGGTATTGAATTATATATTTAAGCCAATTTCGAAGATTTGAGAGATCGAAACGGACAAAATTAAAACACTTGTTGGGCTTTACTTGGCACTATACTCCAGTACTCCCCTTCACCCACCCCCAACACGGATTCGCGTCCAGGTTCAATTGCCGCGATAGCAACATTTGATATTTCCGCTGGGAATCGTATCACAAGGCTCTGGATCGAACTCAGTTCGAGACCAGGTTCGACCCTGATGGCTCTGAAGTCTCAACTCTGAACCCAACTCATTCAAAGAATTGGTACTTGCCAAATCTTTTTTGGGAAGAGGATTTTTTTTGGAGAATCAACAATTAGATTGCTCAATTATATTGAGTGTTGAATGTGGTGAGAATCAAATTTGTGATGAGTTTCATCTCATTAACTCATTCACAACAACACAAAGGAGATCTCTGATAAGATGTAGAATGTAGATAATGGAATGAACCTCAAACATGAACATGCATGGGTAAAGTTTCATTTTTTAATTTTTAGTAATTAGTAATATTCATGGCTTAGGTTTTCTCTTTACATAACTAGTGTACGAGAAGACTGATTTTATTGGGCAGACTAGGTTCCTAACACATTCTCTGGACCATAACTTGATACAATACCCTTTCTTATAGTTTGATCAATCCCATAGGAATCATGTTTGGAATCGTATTGATGGTCATAGTTATAAACTCTAATCTATGACGACTCTCTTTTTATTCGTTCTCTCCCAAGTAGAGAATGTTTTCGTTTGAGAAACAAATCCCATGTTGTCATAAGTGTTGGATGTGTGTGTCCATCAAACTCGGTTCAATCTGTTTTGATCCGATTTATTATATATTAAACATTCATACATTTTTGTTTAATATGATCATCTGTGATATAAACTTTTGAGCAATGTCTATCCATAAGAATTACTTTAAATTGGTAGTCTCGACTAGGGTTTGGGTTGGACAACCCTTATCATATGGTCATCACATTGGGTATGCCTAGACATATTTGATGTTGGGGTACGAATGCGAGTACACACATGTTAATGTATGTATTGGCAAATAATCTTATTTTGTCGATTTTCTCATGTATTACTGTCAGATGTAGGTTTGGGATAGACCATATGTCACCAAGACCCAATACCTGAGAGGGCCTTATCACTGTATGATGTGAGCGTATTCTTTGGTTCACCAATGACCGCGGTTCAAGAGAACTAAAGTCAGTGTTTTGGGAATGCATAAATATTAGGTGAGTGACATTCAACATGGTCACCACTACTCGATTGACGAACATCAAGGGGAATTAGACTGTGGATGGTCGGATTTGAATCAGGATCCTATACCGATTTGTTAAATGGTTTTGCAAAACATATTTTTACATAAAATGATAATTTATAATTATGTATTTGATTAAAGAGTTTAATCGTGTTTTGTGGATTCTGATCACTTACATAGATGCTCCAATACGGACATGTACCATGGAATGGGGTTTGGCAGTGTACATGCCCTAGATTTCATGACGATGATGTTGTTTAGTGGAGGGTTAGGGCATAAATTGATATGCAAGGGTATTTTTGAGATTTATTAATTAATACTTAATTTATTTAAACTAGTATGGGCTTGATGCTAATTAATTAAAGGTCCATTAATGTTTAAATTTATTAATTATAAATATTCCCTTTTAGATTCTACTTCATCACTAATTAGAACCTCATCAGGGTTTTAAGTCAAACATGAGAGAGAGTGTCAAACTCTCGCTGGGAATGAGGGAACTTCTGTGAGTTTCAACTATTTAAACAGACAATTCCAGCCTTGGACGAATTTTTCTGCTCCCCCTCTGGAATGCCCCTGGCTCTCTCTCTCTCTCTCTCTCTCTCTTCTCCTTGGTTCTCTTGCTCTCTAGAGTTGTGAGATCAGGTTAGGATTTTGGATACCTGATTTTTCGGATTGGATCCAAGTTTTGGAGAAGAAATTCTAGTTTGGCTTGAGGATCTTCTACTACATCAAGGAGATCCAAGTTGGGGCTTTCTTGAACGGCTCGTTAGGGGAAGAACCATTATTTGGAGGAGGAGCAACACTTGAGGCTCTATAGGTTAGTAGATCTTAATATTTTGTTTATGCATTAAGTTTATTAATTATTTGGTAATCATGGGATGTGAAAGAAATCCAAATCGATCTATTTTTCACTACGTATTCGGATATGGGATGGATCCCTCTTTCCATGCATGGGATGGGAAGGAGATGACCTACTCAATTCTTGTGGATCCCATAACAATATATAAGAGATGAGTCACATATGCATGTATGTCTCACATTAAGAAAATAGATAAAGAAACACTCCCAAAAGAAAACAATGTTTATCTCCACTCACGTTGCTATGTGTGTGATTGCATAGTTGAATTGGTTCTTGGGATGGTTGCCGATAGGTCTCGTCGATCAATTGATTCTATTCTACGACTGTTAACCCATACACACGTGTTAAATTATGTTTAGTGGAGGTGGGGACCTAGGGTGTTCATAAGGTTAGGTTAGATTGGGTTTTAAAACCAGAATTGGCTTGACAGCAACTCTGGTCGATAAGAGTGGTCGATCCTACATCGACCAGAGTGATCGATCAGAGACTGGTAGTGCTTAAACATGTAATGTTCCTGAGAAAACCATTCTTTGGTAGATGGGAGTGGTCGACCAGAGACATTGACCAGAGATTTTGCAACAACAAAATCAAATAGAAAAACAAGGTTTTTGGGGGATTTTTGGTATGGGCTCGGCCATTTGACCACAGGGATGATGTTTACTCCACCTAATTCATAAATTTGAAACCCTAATTTGGCCTATGGGGTGGTTAATTGATGGATTCAAGATGGGATCATCCATGCGTGGGAGTTTGGGTTCCCAATCCATGGATCATTCAGCCATGCATGGCTGGGTTTGGTTTCTAAATGTGTCAATTTGGTATATAGGATGAGGATTGGTTACTAATTAGGTTAGAACATGGTTAGGTTTAGGTTATTGTGACTGAATTAAACATGCATGGGGTAATTTAGCTCCAATTTCATAAGTTTCCAATTAATTCTTATGAAAGCATAATAGGTAATAGTTTTCCTAAATTTTTAAAGGCAAAAAGTTTCATACACGGTCGTGTATAAGAGGAATCTTTTACACTGGATTTTATTAACCGTTAGATTCAAGAGTTTTAATTTGAACCGTTCAAGGATAAAGTAGGGTATATACTCCTATACGGTTACATTTTCAAATACGTATAAAAGATTGCCTTTTATATTTATCAATAATAATTAACAAAAAAAAAGAACGAAACAACTTCCATTTTTTTCTCTGCAACTCCCTTTTCTCATGCTAAACATAAAAAAATCCATTTTTTTTTCCAGTTCTCTGCAACTTCCTTTTCTCTTGCAAAAGACAAAAAACGAAATAATTTCCTTTTGGTTTCCTTCTCTGCAGCTCCCTCTCTCAAATACGTTCTCTTGCAAAAGAAACCATTGCTTAGGGCTTTCTCACGGTCCAGGTAAGCTATCATTTTCCACTCCCTATTTCTCCAAGAACAACCCTGTTTGCTTGGTTCCATCGAGGAGAGGCATCGGCTGTTCCCTTCCAGAAACCGAGTTTGGCTAACTCTTAGGTAGAAGTGAAGAAGTAAAGAACAGAAGGAAAAATGAAAATGGGTTTGACTGGGGTGTGAGTGAGATTCGTTGATGGTGGTGAACAGATGGGTTTAGGGAGTAATGGGTTCAGTGATGAGTGAAAGAAATTCAGAAAATGGAAGGAAGATGGAGAACCATGGCTGGAATTCAAGCAAAGAGAAGAAAATAAAAACAAAAAACGGGAAGAAGATGATGAACCACACTGGCTGGTCGCCTCCCCCCGCTCAGAGAAGCCTCGGCTTCACTGTCTCAGATCCTTTTCATTCCCTCCTTCTGGTTCACTCTCTCTGCTCTCCTTTTATGCTCTCTGTTTTCTCTTTTTTTTCTTCTTCTCCCTGGCAATCTCCACTCCTCCCTCTCGAACTGCCGTGGAAGCTTTTTTCCCCGCGGCTAGAAGAGGAATACGGCTGCTATTTGGGAAGGTGAAGGTTCTTCCAATCCGCGCTGTTGAGATCTCTCCCTCTCTCTCTCTATCTATATATATTATGGATTGAAATATGGATTTCTCTCCAGATTAGTGTTGCGAAGAAGAGGAACTCTACTGCAACACTATTTTCGCAAAGAGGGATCAGTAGGGGTTTTAAAACCAAGAAGTTGGATTCGCCCTAGACTGTTGGATAATGTGCCGGCGTGAGGGTGCTCCGTCACGTGAGACCGTCGCCGGCGTGAGAGAGCCGTTGTACTGTTGGTGCAAGGGTTTGATCATCGTGAGAGAAGAGAGGAGAGGCGTTGAATGAAAAAGGGAGTTGCAGAGACGTGTTTTGTATTTTTTTTTTTTAATTATTGTTGATAAAAACAAAATCTTTTACTTGTATTTAAATAAGTAATTAAAAGATAACCGTATAAGAGAAGTTATCCTTCGACGGTTCAGATTAAAATGCTTTAATCTGACGGTTACTAAAATCCAATGTAAAAGATTCCTTTTATACACTACCGTGCATGAAAACCGGCCAATAGTCTAATCCTAAACCTTGAAGAGAATTGATTAATTAGGTTTCACTTAGAAGTTTAGAAACAAAGGAATTGGGCTCCAAGCTTGGTCCTTTACAGTCAAGCCGATCAATAGTAGAGAACCTAGGTTTAGCATGTAATCTATGGAATTCCACAGAATTGAAAGAGAGGGAGGGAACATGAGATTTTTACCCTTTATTTCTTTAAACATTCGTTGGTAGTTTTGGGTCAACAATGCTAGTCTGTAGCAATTTAAGGTCAATCCGGTCCTGCCCGATCCAATCAGGGTTGGGCCGGGCTAGGGTAAACTCTAGCAGGGCCGGGTTGGGTCAATGGTTTGTTAGGCCCTGATAGGGCCGGGTCGGGCCTAGGCTGAGTTAAAAAACCTTAAGGTTGGGCTAGGGTTTAGGGCAAGCCCGGCCCAACCCGGCCCGTTGACACCCCTAGTTACAACATTTTTAGTATATTATACTATTTGTATATCCCATTTAACTTGAATAGGTTCATGTTGCTATTGAATATCAAGGAAAGAAGTTAGTATGGTACAAGGAAAGAAGCTAGTTGGAGAGAAACTCCTTATAATTGTACAACATGCTAAGAATTTTTTGGCTGATGTAAATATAAAATTTGGATCGAATTATCTATTGTTCAATATGTTTTATGATCTAAATATTAAATTTGTTTGGTTTTATCTTATTGTATTTCTATTTATCGTTTTTTAAATAGATAAGGAACAATGTATCAAATAAATAGACAACAATGTCCAATGTGTCAGAAAAGCTGTTTGCAACTAAATAATATTTCTTACCTATAACACTTTTTTTAGCAACAGGTATTTCTTTCCCTAGTGAACATAATTCCAGTTTTTAGGACAGAATATTCCATCCCTAATTTAGTTTTTTTGCGACGGTTAATAATGGTTGCTAAAAATATATGAATAAAGACTGTAAATAAATGTCCCTAAAATGTATTTTACGGTAAATAACCATCCCAAAATAGTAATATAGAGACCGATAAAGCTGTCTCATAAAGAGAAGCTTTTATAGACAGCAATTTACCATCCCTAAAACCATTATAGTTAGGACGGAATATCCCGCCCCAATTAAATTCCATTTAGCAACGGATGAATTAACTTTCTCTAATAAGCCTATTAGGGAAGAATGTTATTTTCCCGTTGCTAGAATTTGGGACCCTTGGTATAGGGGACGACAATTATTTCTGTCCCCAAAATGCTTTACCAACAGAAAATTCAGATTAGCGACGGTTATTTCCGTTGCTAAAAACCCAATTTGTTGTAGTATGAATACTCACTCGAAAGCCAAAATCTATTTCATCTCATCCCTTAGTCCTGTCAGTAAAACAAGTCTTGACCGGGCAGAGAACCTGAGAGGAGAAAATTTCCAAAATATCTACCTATAACTAGGATTAGACCACACAGCTTGTTAATGGGTCAGCCAATCATTGCCATGTGACCCATTGAAAGGTCTGCTATGGTCTTTATTAGTTAAGTGATGGTCATGCATCAAAGGGTGATCTGAGGACATTCATCCAATAACTGATAAGTCATCTTATTCTCATGATTGTAATGTATTCAAATACAACTCAACTCAATTCAGTTGGGATTGGGTTCATAGATATTTTTTCATCAATCAATTCTATTTAAATCCATATATTTTACTAGTTTCAGGTTATTCATATCTTTCCCCTCAACATTTCTTTTAGATTAATTTTAAGTAAGTCTATGACTCATTTAGCACCTTTAATATAAATCATATCACTCCTCATTATAATGTGTTCAAAAGTCTTTATTGCACATGTCAATGCCACCTCAAACAACTTTTTCTAACTTTTTTTTTCGGTGAATGAAAAATATGTTAAAGGAAAATAGCATAATACAACACAAAAGCTCAGAAGGCTAACCATAGGGGATCCCCAAAATAACTCGAAGAAAGCAAACAAAAAGATGACACAACAAAAAACAAGGGAGGGAGAAACAACTATCAAAAGGATGACACATCAAAAGCCGTGGATGAGAGAAACAACTAATTAACAAAAGGATGATACATAAAAAATGCGGGGGAGGGGGAGAATAAGGGGGATATCCCAAGAAGAGGTAAGATGCCTATGACTAGGAGTATCTGGACTTGTCATACGAATGAGAAGAAGTCTATTTCTTATCTCAAATGAGATGGTTTCCCAAATCTGCTCAATAATATGTGTCAAGAAGGTCCATCCTCTTTTCTTTCCCATTAAACGTGAAGAATGATAGCAGACAGGAAAGGCGAGCTTAGCTACGGAATCATAGGTTGTTTTGCCACTGAAAATTTTCAAGATCTACTTCCATTTTCTCGGAAAGGGAAGGATATTTCTATGATGGGGCCAACACTTATGGAGAACACATTTCCAAACAGATTTAGAGAAAGAACAAGAGAAAAAGAGTTGCTCCACATTTTTGTTGAGAGTTCCAGTAGAGACAACAATTGGAAATTGAAAGATATATTTTGAGAAGCCTTGGTCTGAGTGTCAAGCGCTCGGTTCTTCTTTGTTCTCCAACCATGAACCTGGATCCGAGTGAGAGCACTTGGTTCCACCTAATCATGATCCAAGTAGAGGCACTCAGACTCGCCTAATCATGTGCCGAGTGGGAGTACTCGAACTCGCCCACTCATGTGCCGAGTGGGAGCACTCAGGTTTTCCCTTGGTGCATACTACTGATCGAGTGTGCAAACGCCGATTGAGAGTGCTCGACCACATCTAAGGCACACCACTCGACTCTTGAAGATTTGTCTCTAGTCGGCTTTGGGCTACGACTTGGTCCGATCGATTACTCTTGTTGTCTCTGGGCTGCCACGTTTCATTCCATTATTGGTCTATTATTTCTTGACTCATCAGAAATAAATTTTAAAATATGGTATAATATAATGTATGATGAATTTCCTATAATATTCAGTGACAATTTTCTTTTCAAAGAAACAAAAATCCTATATAGTTTTTTGTTTATGTCAAATAACTGGTTGAAATAGAAAAAATGGTGAAATCAACCTTCATGAGGTCCCAATTGTAGACACCGATTTGGAATTTAGAAGGGTATTTTGGAAAATACTAAAATCTAAGAGGGTATTTGTAATCCCAAAGGGGAAAGGAATTATCCAAGTTTGTATCTACGATTGGGGGCACCCGAAACATGGTTATAGCCATATTTTGAGGAATAGTTTCCTTGGTTACCATTTTTTTGGTAAAATAGCAATTTATTGACGAAGGAACAATGTTCCAACAAAGTCCAAATACAAGGATAAGGTAATACAAGAAGAGGGCTGTGAGAACCACAGAATATTTTAACACACCCATGTAAACTCTACACTCTATTTTAACAAAAAAAAAAACAAAACAAAACAAAAGCCACAAAAAATACAATTTTTTTTTAAGAAAAAATTTCATGTCATTGAGAATAATCGCACATATACATGTAGCATATACCTTTAATGGCATAATTGCCTTTATTTAGGATCTGCTTATGGTAATTAACACCAGTTATTGCTACTTTGCATCTCCTTTTTCAAAAACAAAACTGTTAAAAGGAAAACTGCAAAGGTATAATTTATTATTGGGAAAAAAAATGCTAATCGGTGTTGTGCCTCAGTGTGTACCTGCGTCCAGGCACACACCTGGTATTTTCTGCCTTTGCAAGGAATGCACCGGTCATGTCACACACGGATATGCTTGGCGTAGGTACATGTCGTGGCACAACACGAGTAAGCATTCTTTCTCCATTTATTATTAAACTCTTTGTGGACGGAGTTTGATAAACATGTCTACCAACATGTGCCTTACTTTTATTATTAGGTTATTGTTATTATTAATATTAACGAAATATATATTGTACTGTCTCTCCATATAAAATATGTTAAACTCTTAAAATAAAAGTAATAATGTATCGAAAGCTATGTTTGGCTAATAATAGCCAAGATGTGCACAAGATATGTATGTGCTTCTACATTAGAAAAAAGAAGAAGAAGAAAGAGCCAGTTGATTGAACTATTCCCTGATAGATATTCTCACATTTAAATTATGAATGTTGTTTTAATTTTATTTCGAGATTTAAAATTTTAAAATCTTTTAGTCAAATTATTCCATGAGGAAATGACAATGACAAAAGAGATTTTCTAGGACATGAGAGCCCTCTTTTTTAAACAACTCATACAAAGAGACTTGCCAATAGTCAAATAATTAGTGAACCTCTGGAAGATATTTAGAATTAATTAAAAGGTTTTTTTTTTAATCTTTTTTTATTGCGTGACCTTTGGATTTGTCTAGAGTCATTGTATGTTTTCGACCATTCTTAAACAAGGCATCTTACTTTTTTTTTTTGGGATAAATAAGGCACCTTACTTGAAGCCATTCAAATTGTCACATGTCAATAAATTATTATCTTTAATATAATAAGTGAGAGTTTCCCATGTCATAAGAAGCCAGATCATGATCCCTTATCTTAATATTTAGGATAAATTACACATCACCCCTTAGTTTTCAAATGAAACTCAAATCATCCCCTAGTTTTTGAAAAAACTCAAATCACCCCCTCTACAGTAGCAGTGTTAGTCTGCTGTTAGTTATTGATGTGAAAGGACTATTTTACCCTTATACTAAAATATTAGATTTAAATTTACAATACTATTCGTCCTTCATCTTCAACATTGGTCAAGGGTAGTTTAGGTATTTAAATTTATTTAACTGGCTGACATCATCACTTAACATCATAAAACTAACGGTTGGGACTAATTTGTCATATTGGGGTCGAAACCAGGGGGTGATTTGAGTTTTTAAAAAAATTAGGGGGTGATCTGAGTTTCGTTTGAAAACCAGGGGGTGACGTGTAATTTACCCTAATATTTATAAGGAGGAGCTCAATCTAGTTAACCCCGTATAAAATCATAAGAAGCCACATCATGATTCCATCTGTGAAATGATCAAAACCCCCGCCTTGTTTTACTGGGCTGGACCCTTCAATTCCTGCCAAGGCTGGAGGAGAGCCAAATTGGGTCAACTAGATTGAACTCCTCCTTATAAATATTAAGAATAATCCTCAATTTTAATTTGAATTTTTTTAAAATTTTTGGTTAACTAAATGAATTAGAGAAATTATTAATAATCATGCATATTTTAACTACAGATAGGCAAAATCCTAGGTCTATCAGACAAAATTTTGATGCTACACTTGTAGAAGGAATGTTCTTGATACAAGACTGGCAACCAAGGAAATGGATTCGTAAAGGTTATTTTAGAAAATACTAAAACCTAGGAAGGTATTTATGAACCCCAAGGGAAGTGAATTATTCCTTTCTGCTACAAGAGTATCAGCAAAATTTTTTCCATATCTAGATACCTCTATAGTTTTGAGGCCCTTAAAACTATAGAGGAACACCTACACTACATGGTCAAGAATTTGTGATTACATTGATTGTTAAGATGTGCTCATGTATTTGGATCTTGATCTTTTGGATTTGTAGCATGGGACATGCCATTAGCACCCTAAACCTACGTAGAAGTCAATAATTAGTGGTCCTAGACCTTATACTTATAAAAATTATTAAAATCACATGAATTATTATTATCATTATAGTTTTTTTGTTTTGTTTTAATGATATTAAATGTTATTGCCTTTTTTTTTTTCTTAGTATAATATATATTTATTCATTTATTTTTTCTAACAAGGGTAAATATTTTTGGCAAAAGGTTTTATGCATGGCTATGTGGGTACACAGTCGTGCTTTCAACCGTTGGATTCGGGAGAGAATAGGATGTGTTATTATACTTCTGCCCCCACCCCTTCCAAAGATTGAAAGGCACGACCGTGTACGTACACGGCCGTGCAAAAAAATTGGGTTCATACTTTTTCACATGTTTATTCAAAAAAATGTGCAAGGCTATGATAGATTTTGATAATGACATAAATATAAGTCACTTTCAAATTATTTTTGAAAATAATTTTGTATCCCAATTTATTGAACTTTTGGAAATAAAACAAGAAACAATTAAAAGAAGGTGTCAAGTTTTAAATACACCTATAGAGGTGTCATTTAGATGGTCCTTTTAAATAATAGAGTAATAGTACTAGCTGGTTGCACACTTGCACTCTATAACGTATATCAACAAGATTTAAGAAGACAATACTAATTTACAGAAAATGCCAAACACTATGACTTATTATATAGATCTTTAGAGTTAGTAGAAGCCATCATATCCCAATAGTGTATATTTGGGGTCCAATATGAAATCATTTTTCATAAAAGCTGGGAACTCTGCACTAGTTTTTTTCTTGTATTCACTACGGAAAATGGTTTAGCTTAAAGTAGTACCAAATTCTTTTGTAGCGCCAACATTTGATCAGAAAAGCATAAAAAAAGTGTACTACAAACTAAAACTGAGAAAAAAATATTAAATGGTGGGAGACAGTTTTCCTTCACCCATGGTCAAGGGATTTTCTCTTGACCGAGGGCGGTCTGTTGGTATGCAGAGGGTACCAAGGAACAATCAAGGGATTCAACTTCCTATTGTAGGGGTAGATCATTTATGAATTTCGATGAGTTTATTTTTCCTTCTCCTATGGTCAAGAAATTTTATGGTGCGAAGGTATTGTAGCAATGCAAATACAAAAACATAAATAAATAATAATAATAAGCACGTTGGTCAAGTGCTCACTTGCTGAACGATTGGTGTTCAAGTCATGGAAACAACCTCTCTAGTAACAGAGGTACGGCTACGTACATTTGACCCTCTCCATACCCTGCTAAACGTGGGAGCCTTGTACACTGGATACGGGCTTTAGTTTTAATAATAATAATAATAATATTGCCGCACAGTTTCTTTTTTTTTTTTTTACACCTGCATCTAGATTCTATTAATATCTAATGCGAAAAGTCTACATCTACAGCAATAAAAAAATATCGTCAAACTATAAAATTCACCTATATTTTTGTTGGTTTGAGTTAAATCAACAACAGCCCATTGATGCAGGCCTAGATTGAATCTTGAACCCTAGCCCAATTCCACTGTGTGGGTCAGCATCATCCTGGTCAAATTCATAAAGCCCAAAATTAGCTCAATGTTCAACACCAAATCTTGGTAAGTTGATTAGAATAATCCAGAATTATACTTGCGCACATATCTCTACTTCAAAGGAAATTTTAGATTATCTTCATTGAGAATTTAGAAAAGTACAAAACATAAAAGTTGTAGCCCTTTGAATCTTCTTTCAAATGACTTTGTAATGATGTCAATCCAAGCTAAAATGAAGGAGTTATGCCTTTTATACTGAACACATGTAGTTTACTTCACCTATGACCTTCATCTCCTTTGTGTCTCTTCATTTTCCAAAATTAGCTTAATGTCCAACACCAAATCTTTGTAAGTTTATCAGAATAATCCAGAATTATACATGTGCATATATCTCTACTTCAAAGGAAGTTTCGTATTATCTTCATTGAGAATTTAGAAGAGTACCAAACATAAAAGTTATAGCCCTTTGAATCTTCTTTCAAATGATCGACTTTGTAATGATGTCAATCCAAGCTAAAATGAAGGAGTTATGTCTTTTATACTGAACACATGTAGTCTACTTCGCCCATGAGCTTCATCTCCTTTGTGTTTCTTCATTTTCCTATAATGTTCATATTCTCCCATGAAAACTCTTGGGCAACAACAAACATCTTCTAAAGTAGTAGCAAGCATCTTCTAAAGTCTTCTCAATTAGGAAACCCACTTCTACCTTGGAGCTTGCTTCAAGGCATATTGGAACAACTCCTATGTCTTAGAATTTACTTTTGTTTATTTGTTTTTTAGAGTTTTATTTCCGTTGAAATTAAACAAATAACCTCAACTCTGGAAAACTCAATGTACTTCAATGGCTAACATACCGTAGGAACTTTTAGAATTTCTTTTGTTTTGCATATAAAAGGCTTATCTATCTTATTTGTAATAGATTGAATTTGATGAATGAAAATTACTTTGAACATTTTCTTAAAACTATGCTGAGTTCTCTAATTTGAACGTAGAAAAGTTCAACTTAGAAACCCTTGAAGAATTTTTTTTTCTTCCTAGAAGAGTAGGGGTTTTGTTCTTCACTTGTATCCTACAAGAGTTGCAAGTTTTCGTTGGAACTGCAATCATCCTAGAAAAGTTGCATTTCAACCTCATATCTATCCACATCCATTTCTTTTCAAAATTCTATTCTTGCTTGTGCACCACCTTCATGAACCATATCAAGCACTGTAGAGTATTTATCTGAGAAATATTTATCATCAAAATTGTAGGGTCATGATTCTTTATTCAGTAGGCTTTGAAAGTAAGTCATTCACAAGATATATTCATTTTACTAAGATCACGTAGATTTGAAATTATTGCACATCTTATGTTTGTGTTTGAACTTGTCTAGTTCACTCTCTTAATCTGTTTGTAAAAAGCTTTCATTCCCCATAAATTTTGTTTTTATTGATTAAAAACAAATTTTCAAAAACTAACAGAAAAAAAAGTACCTAAGAAAAGAAGTAATTGTCTCTGTCTTAGCTCAGTGGCTCCTATGACGAATGTCTCGGGATCTAGGACAAAAACATTAGCCATAAAACTTTTTAAAAAATAGGTTAATTACATAAAAAAAAAATTTATTTAAATAATTAAAAATCAAAATGGCTACATTGTATGGTTGAATGGAATTGAATTAAAATATATAAAAGTGTCAATCACTTAGATAATTATGGGATCATAGATTAGGATTTTAGGGTTACAAAAAAGTAAAATGGCCCTATATGATGATATCCCTACATTTCAATATTTTTAAGAAACCACTACAATGACCCTTTTAAAAAGCATGTAATGGGACCCACTTCAATTATCATCTGAAGCTTTTTAATTATCATCACAAGCCGATATAAGAGACATGGGCCATTTACCCATTTCAGACCATCCATGTGACACATACATATCTTAAAATATTAAAAAAAAAAAAAAAAGATCTTGCATTTGTGGTCATAATTTTCCGTTGAGTGAGGGAAGAAAAACATTTTTTTTTCTTTTTAATGAGAATTGTGATTGTGATTGATTGATATTACGGCTGGGCAAATTAATGGTAAGTGCATTGTCTTGTAATATTTTTTATTGGGTGTTCAGTTTGTATTCTGTATTTATTTATACTCTTTTAGTGAAGGGTTTTTTTTATTGCACACTCTAAAAGTAGTTAAATAATTTATGTCTTTAATTTTTTACTGATATTTTACATGTTTACTTGAAAAGTATGGCAGATAATGACATTTTTAGATAATGACATAATGATAGATTATTTTTTAAAACTTTTTTCAACCGTTGACGTGAAGAATTTTTGGATAAGAAAGAATATAAAGGTGCCAAGTTCTAAATACACCTATAGATGTATCATTTCAACAATTCCTTTAGTGAAATTATTTGAAACTATAAAATAGGATAATGTTAATTAACAAAAGAAATATGATGATGTTGTGGGTGGGGGGAGAGAACTAGAGCTAAATAATAAAAGAAGGGATGACAAAATGGAAAACTTAATAAAAAAAAAAAAACCATGATATGAGGATTGGGGGAGGGAAAGGTGAAACTTTTATGAGAATGCATAGTTAAGGATGTCAATCAATATGGTTTCGGGATATCGATAGAGTTTCAATACAATACACTACACATACATTCCATACGGATATTGTACCAAATATCGATCCGGTATAGGTATCTCATTCTGATACCATACCAAATCGATTTGATATTATTTGGTACGGTATTGGTATGGTATGGGTATGGGGTATTTTCAATATTATGTCCATATGGATACCATACCGAATACTGACTTGATACATGCATCTCATACCGATACCATACCTACTTTATTTGGTATGATTCGGTATAGATAATTTGGTATGGAAATGGTTTCGGTATCCAGTACTTGATAGACATTGACACCCTCCTTATGTAGAGTAGGTTTTGAGCAAAAGAGAATTTTAGGTATGAGCATTGATGGGAAAATTAGGAGACGGTAAGGATGTTAAACGGTGTAGTTTCGATTAAACGATATAGTTCGATTAGGTTCAATTCATGATGTCAGAAGTAGAAACAAAAAATAAACCGTTTATTAAACGGTTTCATGTAATGAAACCAAAACTGAACCATTTATTAAACAGTTATACGGCTTCATAGAAAATGCCACACCCAAAAATCTACTTTCATTACAAAAGAAAAAGTCATAAGAAATTATTTAATATAAATATATTCTTATATAAAAATATATAAATAATTATTTAATATAAATCTACTACATCTTTTTAAATTTTGAATGATTGTTTTTAAAAAAAGCATAAATAATTTCATCAATTTGGGGTGAGGCCATGAGGATATCGAAGATTTGGGAGGATGTTAGTGTTGTACTAAGTTTTATTACTAAGAGGGGGTGAATCAGTAGTCTCCAAAAATCGTTCCCAAAAACTAAGTTCCACTGGCTTCACAAGATACATACACTCACGGGCTAGCAAGAGCTGGAAAAAATCAACCTGAGCACCACTGGCTGGGGCACTCCATTGGTCAGCTACAGTTCGTGTGTATCCCCGCCTATCACCAAGATTGGGTAGGCCTACCTGGAGTAACACACCCACTTTGCACACACCACGATACTTCACAAGATACAAGAAACAAACCACAACATATAAATATACGTGGTTCGACAATAAACCTATATCCACAGTGCAATACCCGAGTTGGGTTTCGTATTTGCAGTATTTGCACAATACTTTGGAACAATAGTTATGACTTTGGTCCTTGATCGTACAAAGATGAAGGACAACTACCTTAAACACTCACAACCCCCAACTATGAGTACCTAAGGGCCTCTTTGGTATCATTTGTATTTTTGAGTTTTGCCCCAAAAAACATTTTTGGTTGCGTTTGGTATCGTTTATGGAGCCTATTTCTGTTTAAAAAAGGTTGAAAAAATACAAAAACAATAAATAGATCGAAAGTTGTTTATGGTTTTTCATTGAAAACCATTTTTCGCTATTTTTGCGAATACTTTAATGAACACATGCTCATAAGCCCCAAAATTGAGGGTAAAATAGTCAATTGTTCTTATAATTAGAAAAGCAATCCCGTTCTTCTTTTTCTTCTTCTTCTTCTTCTTCCTCCTCCTGCAACCCCGCCCGCCCCACCACCGTGTCCCTACAACACGATTTCAACCCACCCCACTCTACCACCACTCTGTCCCTGCAACACCATTTCAATTCTCTCTCTCCATGGACTACCATCTGAAGCAATGGAAATCAAAGCATCAGTCCGATCAGCTTCCTTCTCCAAAGACACCGAAACTCTTTGAATCACATCATCAAGAACCATTTGGGTCTGCTCTTCCGTTGATCTTCAGTATATGCTAGCCAACACTGTTGTTCCTCCTAAAATTCTTTATTCCATCAAGAAAAGCCTTCTCAGTAGTACTGTGATGAGTCATAAATCACCCAACCAACCAGAGGTCGCCATGTGGATGTGCTGAGACCAAGACCTTTGGCCGAGCTGAGCACGACCCAGACCGGGCCGAACCGTTCATCCGGAAGGAAGCAACACTTCATTTCAGACCTGGCCGAGTACATCGGCTCAGCCCGTCGAGGACGAGGCCGAGCACCCGGTGCACGGCGCCATACCTCATTCAAAGCAAGTAAATGATCTCCTTGGCATGGCCGAGGCTCAAGCCAGCCGAGCCATGAGCTGAGTCCATACAGGTTGGCCCAAGGTCGGCCGCCTTCAACCGAGCTCCAGCGTGGCCGGGGGAAACTCCCAGCCACATATGCCGAGGCCACGACAGTCGGAGGCCGAGTACCGAGGCCACGGATGGAGGCTAAGCACCCCGACCACTCCCGTCCGAGGCCGAGCGCCCATGCCACGGCCGCCCGAGGCCCAGCCCTTCTCCACAGAAGGTACCATAACGCCCCACCGAGGATCACGGTGCCACGTCAGCACCGTCGGAGTATCGCGGGATAAGGATCGAGCCACGATCCCGTCACGATACCAAATCACACTCCAATAAGGACTCTTATCTTAGTGAGAGTCCGACCCCGAAAGTAACTCTCTACTCTGCTCTGCGCGGAAGAGCCCAACCAACAGAGGACTCTTACCATACAAGGACTCCTCCAACCGCCTCCCCTCATTCTATAAATACTCAGGTATGGAGCTCAAATGCTCATCTCACTTTTTACTAGCTGTTCCGCTATTGCATTGGAGACCTGACTTGAGCATCGGAGAGTCCTAGGCCGGAGCCACACCGGCTCTCTTGCACTCACTCAATTTTTTGCAGGCTCATCCGTGTGCGAATCGGGCGACGGAGGTGTTCACACGCAACAGGTACTGCTTGTTCAAATGTGGGTTTTCATTTCTTTATTTCTTCCTCTGCTCCTTAACTTCCTTGATGTCTGATGGTTATGGTGTTGTCATAGAAATGATTTTTTCTTTTCTTTCTCTCCGTAGTCATACGGTTTGTTCGTGTTGTACTTCTATTCTAATGTTGTGTTTCTAGATTAGAACACTAAAGCTACAGAAAAATTGAGAATTTTCCTCTTTTAAACTTCCATTCTAATGGGTTCCCTTTTGCCCTTTGTAGCTCATCACCTTCCATTGATCTTCTTCATCTCAACCCACATTTGATTCACTTGTTTGGAATTGAGAATTGGAGAACAAAGTGGGTTTTTGGTGGAGAGAACTTCACTTAAACTTCTACCGCTTGAGGCGGTCGGTGTTGGTGCCGCTGCTGTTGTTTCTACCTATTTAGGTTTATTGAAGGAAATGTGAAGCCCTAATTGCAGAGACCTGCTTTGCCCCAACTATAGGAGTGGCCATAGTTGAGGGGTCCAGTTGGGAGGGGTATCTTCTCTTTTAAAATCATTATGCACATAGATATACCAAATCTATTTCTTAGTAGATAATCTATTATGTCTATTGGTTCCCAAACGATTTTTACGTTTTGATCAAAAATGGTTTTCATTAATGATTTCTATTAAATAGACAAAAATTAAAAAAAAAATTTATACCAAAGAGAACCTTAAGTCTTCGTACAAATTTTTACATATACTTTATGAGCAACAACTTAAAAGACTATTACAATGAAAATAAGATTGTAAAATTGATATCCCCAATCCCGACAATGATCAATTATCATGCATCGACACAACCTAGGGTCTACCAGTAAAAGAAAGGTAGGATTTAACCTAAGTGGGCTAGCCACTTGAAATTTTTCACTCACAATCATCACCAAATCCCCTAGTGGTGCCCACACACAGTACAAAGCTCATCAGCTCATGAAAACAACATACCGAATGCATCCCAAACTCATTAGTAGCCATCAGTGACTAACAAATCACATCAATTACAATTTTTAGGGCCAGTGCAAAATTACCAAAATGCCTTTGGGCATCAAAACACATCGAACTCACTGTGCATAATTATGAAAACACCCATGGGCTTCCCAGACATACAAAACACGTGTTGAAATATTAAACATACTCTAAGCTCATCTCTAACACCTCCAACACATCCCAACACTATCACCAAATATTTCATCATACACACCATATGATCCATATGCTCAAAACATGAAAAATAGGATCCACATCATCAAAGATCCGAATACCATTAGAAAACCTTGGAATGTGCACTGTATATGCTTTATCACCTCTAAAGTTGCAACCTTCACAGATTTGCTCATAAATCATGTGATTGTATAAAAATCAACATAACTTTTAAATGGTTAAAACCAAAACTAACTGTTTATTAAACGGCCTCGAACTGTTTATTAAACGATCTCATTTCTAAAATCAACATTGAACCATTTATTAAATGATTTTACGATTCCGATGTAAACGACTCGATTTCATTTCAGTAACTGATTTCGATTTGGTTTTGACACCCTTAGGAGAGAGAGAGAGAGAGTGTGTGTGTGATATTAGGGATGTGGACCTTTTCCTTTATTTTTTTTCATTGTTTAGTTTTTGTAGTTTGGCAACTACTGCAGATAATTGTCCTAAAACTGAAAAAAAAAAACTTAATTGGAAGTAACTACTACACTTTTAAGAAAAAATTTTGCATTTTCAGGTTTTTTTCCTTGGGTGAAGAAAAAACTGATTTCCTCACAACCCCCTACTCCCCCCAAAAAAAAAAAAAAAAAAAATTAGTGGAATGATGCATTTGGATTCAATCAAATCAGATTGGAGATTTTTATCGAATACGAATTCACCTTTTGTAGATCCATCGGATTCTTGAATTATATTGGGCTATATTAGATCAAAGGTTGATCCAACTCAAATCTGATCCTTTCTAAGCCTTAAGTTGCCTTACTGGTCCGAGTAGTATGAAGAGCAAACTAGGTTAGATTAGCAACCCCGCCCTAGGCATGGATTGCACTTAGAGTGGTCTAGCTAGTTCTCTTTGGTTTAGTTCATTGTTGTTTTGATTAGGATTACAAATTTTTTTTCTAACATGAGAAACCAAATATTTCTTTCTATTAAATTACAAGTTTCCGCAAGGCAGAATGTTGTATTTGTTTATTATAATTATATATGTTTCAAAATGTCTTTTTAAGAAACTATTCCCTTAGTTTTGGAGTGTAGTCTTAAAGGCTTGACCTCTTTCTTGTTCACACTTTGTTTTGCTTTGTCTTTGGAAAGTGTCTTGTTTCTTATAGTTCTTTAATCCCATATGAGAAGTGGGAGATATATACAAAGAAGTGTCCCTCCTTGGGGATGTGGGGTGGGGGTGTCTCTAGTGTGCTTTTCACACACTTGCGTATGGTGGGTGGGCTTTGACCCACATATCTTTTTGGTATGAATACCTGTATATATTTACAGATAACACCATTTCAAAGGTTTCCAAAAGTTTCTTTCAGAAGTCACTTCCTCTCTATAAATACCTCTATTGGCAGCCCATTTTCATTCATTCAAAATTCGTAATATTGAAGATTTCCCTATCTCTCTCTCCTTCTCTCTCACTGTTTTACTGAGTTCGGATTTAAGTCTTCAGCTTCTTTCGTTTTTTTTGAATTGTTGTATATAGCTTTTCCCATCTCTAAGTAAACCAAAGAATGAGTACAACACTTCTCTATATATTTTCTTTTGTGGGTTGTTTTATCTTGGAGATTAAAATGTACAGAACCCGGAGTGTATTAGGGGAAATTTATGATCTTAAGGAGAGTGCTTTTTTTTAAAAAAAATCAGCAATTTTAAGATTAATATAAGAAAAAAGAATACAACAATTTAACATCCAGGCATATCTAGACGAATACAAAAACACCAGGCCAAGGAAGAACCCAGAAGCCACAAAAAACAAACTATCACTACTCAAATCTGAATCTAGGCCTGCCTAATGCAACCTCATATAAGAATTCCTTGACAAAAGGAGGGAAAACCGAAACCCATGGGAAGGAAGCTTCACTTTTCGTCGCATATTTAGCAAGAAAGTCTACCACATGGTTGGCTTCCCGGAAACAATGAGATATCTTCCAAGAAAAGGATTGAAGAAAGGGCTTTAAACCAATCCAAAGCTGTCTGACAAACCAGGGAATAGAACCAGAATGGAGAGCATCAACAACTGCCATCGAATCACACTCAACCCATAAGCGAGTGATACCCATCTCCTTAGCTCTCAACAAGCCATGAAAGATAGCCAAGAATTCCACCACATAGTTTGATTTTATTCCAAGAAAGAGACTAAAAACCAACACCAAGGCAGCCTGATCATCCCTAAGAATGCCACCTACTCCTGCCTTAATTACCAGGGTTCCCCAAGGAGCACCCATCGGTATTGAGTTGGACCCAACCTTGAGGAGGACAACACCAATGAACCTCTCTTATCACCAGCGCTGGCTTAGGGAGAATTGGGATATTCAATCTACTAGCACAAATCAAATCAAATTGAGAAGAGACCGGGTAACAGAAGGACCCCGAAATCTCCCTCAAGGAGACTAGAAACCCAGCAAAAATAGACTCAATGCACCTGGACTTCCCCTCAAATTTCATACAATTCCTCTCAGCCAAATACAATAAGGGATCAACACCATACCAACCAGCCAAGCCTCATGCATGGGAACCACTTTGGCTTTTCGAGACCACCAAACAAACATCTCTTCAAAAGACAACAAACCAGGCCAAGGAACACCGACCAGGTTCATGAAATTCTACCACAAGGATCGAGCAAAGAGCACACTAGGAAAATATGAACATCCGATTCCACATGAATTTTATAGAACTCACACCTAGACACCAAGTGCATACCTTTAAAGGAGAGAGCATTATCCATCGGCGGTTTACCAAACAAAAGCCTCCATGCAAAGCAAGAGTGTCTCGGAAGGAGAGATTTATTCCACACCACACTACCCCATGGGACTTTAGGATTTTTCAATCTAATAACTTCCCAAGACGATCTCACAGGGAATGCCCTGGAAGGAGTAATGCTCCAAAAACATGAATCCGGGAAAGGGGGAAAGGGAAGGGAAATATTTTTAATAGAAGCAAAAATATTTCCAAGAAAATTAAAACGAACCTACAGAAGAGACCAAGAGGACCCAGAAATGAAATCTGCCACCAAAGAGGATTTATCCTCAAAACCAATCAGACCCAAGACCCGAAGCAGTTGTGATCGATTCACTACCCAACCAGCAATCGCTCTAAAATTTAACTGAATTTCCATCGCCAATAACCCACCTTTCATGTTGCTTAACAATATTCCATACCCTTCGAATGCCCGGCCAAATCGAATAGGACAGTGTTTGGGTCTTAAGAGAGCCATCTAAGTTGACAAATCTCGCACGCAAGAAATTGTTAACCACCGAATTATCATGCTTAACCGACCACACCAATTTACAAAGCAGCGCCGAATTCAAATCTCGAAGCCTACAAATGCCCGATCTGCCTTCAGATTTAGGCTTACAAACAGAATCCCATTTTACCGAAGCACCTTTCTGGACTCAATGTCTCTTGACTAAATAAAATTTTGAATCCATCTCTCCATCAACGACAGTAGAGAAGCAAGCCACCAATACACTGAGAAATTATGAGCCAAAATACTCATCATCACCGATTGCACAATCTTAACTCTTCCTGCAAAAGATAGGAGCTTTCCTTTCCATCCTGAGAGGCGAAGCATGAACTTATCAACCAGAGGCAGCAATCTCTCCCTAGTAACCCTCCCTCTAAAAATTTCTGTACCCTAATATATTTAGTAGGGAGGTTACTATTCTTGGTTTTTCCTCACCATTACTAATGCAGGACATACTTCGGGTTCCTTCTATAACTAGGAACCTCTTATCCGTTTCCAAGTTTACAAAAGACAATAATGTGCTATTTGAATTTCACCCGGAATGTTTCTATGTGAAGGACCGATGCACAGGGAAGTGTCTGCTTCAGGGCAGCACTAAAAATGGGCTCTATCAACTCGTACTAAATTAGGTTGCGCCAGAGAATAAAAGTACCTTACAGGCGTTGTTTGGCGAACGTACCTCTCTCTGTCAGTGGCATAGTCAATTGGGGCACCCGGCATTTCGGTTGGTCTACAGTATTATCTCTTCTTTTGGGTTACATTTTACTACCATGACCAATTCGTCTGTTTGCAGTGCTTGTCAAATGGGTAAAAGACACAAATTACCTTTTGGCCGATCCAAATCTCACTCGGGTGGCCCTTTGGATCTTATTTATTCTGATGTTAGGGGACCGTCACCATTTCCTTCTATGGGTACCAATTTTATTTAATATTTGTGGATGACTACAGTAAATTCATATGGTTCTATCCCATGACATGCAAATCTAAAGTTTTTAAATTATTTCAAATTTTTAAGTGTTGGTGGAAAACTTGTATGACTGTCGCATTAAACAGTTTCACAGTGATTGGGGAGGCGAATTTCGAAATGTCTCTCGCTTTCTTGAAGAATCAGGGATTGAACATAGACTTTTGTGTCCCCACACACACGAGCAAAATGGCTCTACGGAGCGCTGTCATAGACATATTGTTGAAAGTGGACTTTCCCTTCTTGCTCATGCTTATGTTCCTAACCATTACTGGAATCATGCTTTCGAGACGGCTGTGTTCTTAATTAACCGTCTTCCTACACTGGTCTTAGGGAATGTGTCCCCTATGTTTAATTATATGGACAACACCCAACCTATGATCAACTCCGTGTCTTTGGTAGTGCTTGTTACCCACTTTTAAGACCCTTCAACCGTCATAAGATGGATTACCGATCTAGCTTGCATGTGTTTTGGGATATAGCTCCAGACATCATGGTTATAAGTGTCTGGACTTGACTACAAAGAAACTTGTCATTTCACCCCATGTAGTTTTCGATGAGGACACCTTCCCATTTCAAAAGTCCTCTCCTAGTGCAAGTGCATCACCTCTTAACCGAAAGTCCATCCTTGGGCCACCTCCCCTTTTAGTCTTTTACCCATGCTTCCTACCTCACATATACAACAGGACACAACCTTACCCCCACAGAACCTCTTATACCGCCATCTCCCCCCTCTACTGCCCCTCACCCAATTTGAGCTCCTCTTTACCTTCCCTTGACCTAGTTGTGGACTTGCCGGTGGGCACACTATCCCCATCACCACTGCCCCCTCCACCACCTCCTCCACCTCGGCATCACATGATTACTCGCTAGGGATGGTACTCTACGACCCAAGGCTCTCACAGTGACTGCTCTTGGCACTGTTGAATCCACCTCATTTACATCTGCAAATCGTCACCCACACTGGCGGCAATCCTTGGCCTCTGAGTTCACTGCCCTTTTGAAAAATAAAACATGGACACTTGTAGCATATCATCCATCCATGAATGTTGTAGGGTACAAATGGGTTTTTCAACTAAAAATAAAGGCTGATGACTCCATTAATAGATACAAAGCGTGACTCGTCGCCAAGGGTTACAATCAACAGGAGGGTCTTGACTATGCCGAAACCTTTAGTCCGGTTGTGAAACCAACCACTATTCGCCTAGTTCTCTCCATTGCATTGTCGTGATCCTAACCCATCCGGTAGTTAGATGTCCAAAATGCTTTCTTACATGGTTTTTCAAATGAAGAGGTGTCCATGGTTCAACCACCCGGGTTCACCGATGCAGCTCATCCCCGTCATGTGTGCCGCTTAAACAGGTCACTCTAAAGCCTTAAAAAAGCTCCCGGGCCTGGTTTGAGCGGCTGAGTTCTTTTTTGTTGGAGGTTAGTTTTGAAGATTCCAAAACAGACACGTCTCTATTTCTTTATGCTAAGAAAATTTATATTTTAATATATGTGGATGACATAATTGTCACGGGCAATAATTCCACTCTTGTCTCTCAGTTTATCCATACCGACAGCACCCCCAAATATCACATTGTAAAAGAACGATCGCTTCGCTTGACCCCTACATCAAAAGATTCACTACCCGCATTGTACCTTGTACCCAGACCCATAAACCACCTACCAGACACCAACCGTACCATCGATCGCCTCCCTTAAGCGGAGATCCCCTTGTACCTGCACCTTCTATGGGATACTTCTTACTGAATGCCCATAATCAAGAGATGAAATTCATGATGACCAGATAAACGACGATGTCCAAACTTCAAGTACTCCCTCCGAATACCTCCAAGCTGCCCTTCAGTACCAGGGGGATAGAGGAAACACCCTTGCAGTAAAGAAGTACACAAAACGAGTCCCTATCATTGATATATGCCGAAAAGTGGCACAGCACGAAGGAAAAGAGTAGTGCCCGAAACACAAGTAGTCGAGCCAGAACGAATGACTTTGCTGAAAAACAAGTGCCATCAAGAATGACTAGTGCAAGAAAGAAGGACAGATGGGTGCTACATTTCTATCACAGACTTGGGTTCCCTACACTATTTTTTGGGTATCTAAGTGGTGCCAGTTTCCAAGGGTTTCTTTCTCTCTCAAGAACAGTATATTGTTGAGTTACTATCTCGCACCAATATGACAAAGTGCAAACCGATTTCCTCACCCATTTCACCATCAGCTCGGCTTACCATGGCCTCCGGCACATTAATGGAGGGCGACCTTATACCGCCATATAGTGGGCGCATTGCAATATGCCACGCTCACACGACCCGACATTCAATTTGCTGTTAACAAGGTTTGTCAATTTATGCATCGACCGACCTCTGATCACTGAGCCGCTGTGAAACGTATTCTCTGGTACTTAAAAGGGACTCTATATCATGGTCTTGTTCTTGATTAAGACACCTCTATGACATTATCAACATTCTCCGATGCCGACTGGGCAGGGTGTCCCGACGACAGAAAATCCACTGGCGGCTTTGCTATCTACCTTTGTACAATCCTAATCTCATGGAGCTCTTGTAAGAAAGCCATTGTTGCTTGGTCTAGCACAGAATCAAAATACCGGGCCATTGTAAATACTCCGACTGAACTCACCCGGCTACAGTCTTTTTTGACGGGCTTTGCTATCTACCTTTGTACAAACCTAATCTCATGGAGCTCTCGTAAGCAAGCCATTGTTGCTCGGTCTAGCACAGAATCAAAATACCGGGCCATTGCAAATACTTCGGCTGAACTCACCTAGCTACAATCTCTTTTGAAGGAACTCAATATTTATCTGCCACGGGCTCCAATATTATGGTGTGACAACGTTGGTGCTACCTATCTTACTGCCAACCTTGTTTTTAATGCTCGAACGAAACACGTTGAGATTGACTTTCATTTTGTAAGAGACAAAGTGGCCAAATGAAACCTTGATGTGCGTTTTATCTCCACTAAGGATCAGATTGTTGACATATTCACAAAGGCACTCTCTACGACATGATTTAGATATATTTTGTCCAATCTCAAGGTCACTTCATCCCCATTGAGCTTGCAGGGGCGTGTAAGAGACCAAATCTCGGTGACTAAGGAAGATTTGGTCTTGACAACTCAGGATAAGCATAGCCGTTATACCAGTGCCAATCTAGCACATAAAATCAGTAAAGATGAGGATCCTAGTCATTGTGATTATCCACTTACCTTATATGAGAGATCTTACCCCTTGATTGCTCTCTCATCAACCTTAAATAAGCATTGTAATAGAGGAATGATTTCATAGTGGATTCACAGGGAATTCCGTGGATGTAGGTTGGAGTTTTGTCCAACTGAACCACGTTAACGTTTTGGTTTCCATCTCTCTTTTCTCTCTCTAATCTTCTTCTTCAATCATCATACTTCATTATGCAGAAATGACTATACATTTGGGTCCAAGGTGAAAAAACAAACAAATTATCAGATAATTCATTTCAAACGTGTTGAATATCTAATCATAAACTACATAAAGAATCAAATGCTATGGAACAATTGGTCTATTACACCTTCCACCCAAAAAGGAATTAGTATCTTCCAGAGTGACAATTATGATATTGATGATGTGATAGGGGATTTACTGTGATCATTTTGACCCATTACATTCAGTGTTTGAAGGGGCAATGAGACATAAGTGCCACAATTCCACTTAACTTTAATAAGTTTCTTCTAGAGATGTAATATAGATGAGGGAACTACAGCATTGACAATTTAGCATTGCTTAGGGAAGGTGTGATTTTCTCCTTAATTAATTAATTAATATGAGATTCTCACTTGATACATCCCCCCCCCATTGCAACAATTACTTTAAGAGATATATTACATATCATTACATTATGGCTTTATGCTTATATTTGAATCTCTTAAACTATTGTAATTTTGCATGAAAAAGTAAGACGAAAACTTTAATTATTTGATCGCAAGAATCCCGCGTTTAGATTAATTATGTAATGTAGGTACTCATTCTATAATCACTTGTACTATATTAAGATTTGGCAACAAGAGAATGATTAATCTTTTTTTTTTTTTTTTTTTAATATGAAATCTTGAGGACATCTAATTGGATGCTCCAGCCAGCTATTCAGAAAAACCAAACATAAAGAAAACAATTCAAAAAAAAATTAACCAAAAAGGAAGAACAGAAAACAATTCAATAAAGTATAATCCAAATTGTCCCTAAAACATCTATGTATTTCTCTTTCTATACTGAAAATTTGTAATGAACAATGATAAAAGGAAGGAAAAAAAAAATATTGATAATGTTCTGTAAACCACCATGGAATGTGGTAGAGCCAACTTGTATTCTTGTTCTTATAGTAGTTTCTTTTTCTTTTCCTCTTTTTGTTCTTCTTTTTTCAGCAAGTGTTGTGTACTTATTTCGAATATGATTACGCAGCTTATGATGTTCACATTTTAAATAGTCTTTCTAAGATAATTTAAACTACACCCATATTTAAACTGCAACTCAATTTTAGACAAAGAGAGAAGAAGAAGGGAGACATATAGCTTCAATAAAAAAAAGAAAAGGGAATCATATATAGCTCACATCACCACATGATACTTGATTAGAGTATTTTAAAACAAAAAATGATCAAATTGTTATTGATTTGGGTGGAATTGTTGAAAAGCCATGACATGAGTAAGCTCAACCAACCAGAAAGAAAAGAGTTAAAAAAAAAAAAAAAGTGAACCAGGAAAGAACCAATGAAGCTGTGGACCTAATCTTCTTTATTCAACAATGGATCCTAAAAATGTTGAGTCCATTTTTTGGTGCAGTTGAAAGCAAAAAAATAGACATCACTAATTTATAGAAAAAGCATCTGTAACAACCCCACATAAAAAGTTCATGGACAAGCGATGTCAAGTTGCTTCATGGTAATTAACCAGACCCCCCTTTATATATAAATAACCAATTAGATCAAAACTCAACTTCTCACTTATCTTTCTTTCCTTCAAGGAACACAGGCAACTCTCTATCCACTCTACAAGAAAAGGAAGAAAGAAAGATGAGTTCTTCAATGCAGAAGGAGAAAGATGAAATGAAAGCTGGTGGCATTGGTAGTAAAGATTGGAAATCTATAGTTCTAATTTTGAGATATGCTGATTGGGTTGATGTCTTGCTTATGTTTTTGGGTACTTTGGGAGCAATTGGAGATGGGATGTCCACCAACTGCTTATTAGTTTTTGCTAGCAATCTTATGAACAGCTTAGGGTATGGTAAGACCCCAGTGAACCATGAAAATTTCATGGATGATGTTAAAAAGGTTAGATTTCAGAAAAGTAATTAAAATCTCCTTATCTTAATTTCTTTCATTTATTTATGTAATCTGACTTTCTATCTCTCTTTTTCTTTTTTTTTTTGGAATCTTACAGTGCAGTTTGTACTTTGTATACTTGGGTTTAGCAGTACTGGTTGTGGCTTTTATGGGTAATTATTGACATACTAATCTTCATAGATTACTTGATAATGGGTGATGTTTGTTAATTAATTAAACTGATTTATAGAAAACAATGTTTATCTGCAGAAGGTTATTGCTGGAGCAGAACCAGTGAAAGGCAGGTGTTAAGGATTAGATACAAGTATTTAGAAGCTGTTCTTAGACAAGAAGTTGGGTTTTTTGATTCACAAGAAGCAACCACTTCAGAGATTATAAACAGTATATCCAATGATTCTTCACTCATACAGGAGGTTCTCAGTGAGAAGGTACTATTGATTTTAAACTCAAAATTATTATAATCACTAAGATCATAGTCATTTTCATGACACATACTACAAGACTTTTTTGATAACATTTAATAATACTGGAATAATTAATCCCACTTTTTGTTCAAAAAATAATTGGATTCTTAGATGTAGACCTCAGTTCAGTGTTCATCACTTTTTTATAGATGAGCTTGGACTGCAAAATGAGAATCTTCTTGGAATATAGAAGTCCAAGGATCCAACTTCTTGTATATATACTAGATCATATATGTTAGAAAAATTGTATGTTTTGTGTTTAAATTATAATTCCAAGGGAAACATGGGTAATTAAATAGGTTTTCTGTTTAAATAAGTCCAAGTTGACAAGTTGTTAGGAAATAACAACAGAGTAGAATGGCGATTTGCAAAAGAAAAGAAAGAAAGAGAGCACACACACACAAGACAGAGATTTACATGGTTCACCCCCAAGAAGGTAGGCTACATCCATGGCAGAGCGATAGTCCAGATCCACTATTTCAATGAAGAAATTACAAACCCCCTCACAATCTCTAAAAGAGATAACCACTATATATAGCGTTTTCACGCGTTACAATATTGAAAAAAACCCTAATTCAAGAAAGTACAAAACTGCCCCAGAAGCCCACCAGGTCTGGTCCGAGGTACAGCGCCATCGGTGCTGATGTATGCACTTTTTGACCTTTTTACGTGTGTTTCAAAGGCGAAAAAGTCCACCGAAGAATCAACAAAACTTTCTGGATTAAAACTGAGATCAGGCTTCACCAATAACACAAGTATCTATCATCTTGTAAAGCTTTCACCTTCTAACATTTTCCTTTCTTCTCCACTCTACAGGTGCCCATATTTATGATGCATGCATCTGTATTCATCTCAGGACTTGCATTCTCAACTTACTTTTCATGGAGACTCTCTTTGGTAGCCTTTCCCCTAATTATTTTACTTATAATTCCTGGGATGGTTTATGGAAAGTACCTTCTCTACTTGTCCAAGAAGACCCATAAGGAATACACCAAAGCAAATACTATGGTGGAACAGGCCCTAAGCTCTATTAAGACCATCTATTCATTCACTGCTGAGAAGAGAATTCTAGAGAGGTATTCAGCCATACTTGATAGAACAGTGAAATTGGGGATCAAGCAAGGAATTGCCAAAGGAATTGCAGTGGGGAGCACTGGTCTTTCGTTTGCTATATGGGCTTTCCTTGCTTGGTATGGAAGCCAATTGGTGATGTATAAAGGAGAGAGTGGAGGAAGGATTTATGCTGCTGGGATTTCCTTCATCATGGGTGGATTGTAAGTGTTAATTATAGTTTCTTATTTCTCATTAGTTCTACAATTCATATTTTTAATTTGCTTACCTAAATTATTTCTGTTTTTATATCATAGAACCCTTGCTTTATATATATGGGTGTTGAGGGCTTGATGCATGTCTTGTATTCTGCCGCTTGCATAAGTGTGCTGCTAATTTCGAAAGGACATTAAGAGGCTGTAGGGGCCGAAGACCCCGAAGCCTCGAGGCCCAGAGGAATTGCCACACCTTGCACACTAATATACGTTATTGGCAGGGCCTCGACGAACTAGTGGGTCCATGCAAGAGGTTTGGGAGGAAAAGTTTTTAGGGCTATATGGGTATTTTGATAAATTACTTATGGAAAAATGTTCTCAGTGGGGGGCGCAGGCCACGTCCAAACATAGTGGGGTGCAAAATGACCACCCCACCCCTATGATAGCTGGAAATGCTACCCTCCCCCGAGATGCCAGTGTGCGCACTCTCATTGGCTGCCCCGTGCACGTGGCCCCTACGCTCCTCCACAGAGAACGCTCTCCCATTACCTAAATTGGGTTTCGGTACATATTGTAGCGAGGGTTCTTTCTCTGTAAGCAATCTGAGAGAAGGATAAGTGGTTGTGACCCTATTCTCCATTGATAGAAAAGTAAATATTATATATCTATGATTTTCATTCTTTTCTGCATCGTTTTAGGTTCTCATTTTTCGACAGTGGGTTCATGGGTGAACCTGTAAATATGTTCATGTAGCTAGATACTCCAAAATGCAATTCTTTAATTAAGAAGTTAATTATAATTAAATGAAGGCCCAAAGCACTTAATGATGATGATGAGGTTCATGGTTAAATAAAATGTAATGCAGGGCTCTTGGGATGGCACTTCCTGATCTAAAATACTTCACTGAAGCTTCAATGGCTGCCAACAGAATCTTTGAAAGAATTGATCGGATTCCGGCCATCGACAGCGAAGATCATACAAAAGGTCTAGTTCTAGACCAAGTGCATGGTGAACTTGAATTTGAGAATGTCAAATTCACCTACCCTTCTAGACCAGACTCCATTGTTTTAGAGAATTTCAATCTCAAGGTTCAAGCAGGAGAGACAGTTGCCCTAGTAGGTGCAAGTGGAAGTGGGAAATCAACTGCCATAGCTCTTGTGCAACGCTTCTATGATGCTGACAGTGGAGTTGTGAAGATTGATGGTTTAGATATAAAAACACTGCAACTCAAATGGCTAAGAGGGAAAATGGGTCTTGTGAGCCAAGAACATGCCCTCTTTGGGACATCCATTAAGGAGAACATTCTGTTTGGAAAACCAAATGCAACAATGGATGAGATTATTGCTGCAACAATGGCTGCAAATGCTCATAACTTCATAAGACAATTACCTGAAGGCTATGAAACGAAGGTAAAAAGGGTTGCTTTTAATTCATTTTTAGGGTTTTTAATTAGATAGGCAAATGGGCCAAGATGTGAGACCATCATGTTCCTCCCTAAACTGACAGAAAGAGAAAGTTTTTTTGGCCTAAAAAGATATGGGCCCAAGGGTATGTGGGCTGTGACAATGAAATGAAATGAAAGGGAGGCCCTACCACACTCTTATATTAGCTTCTAAGTGTGTCCCTACCCCCACCATTAAATCTTTAACCTTAATTGGTTGTTTCTTTAACAACTTTAAAAAATTGGATTGTGACAGATTGGTGAAAGAGGAGCTTTTCTTTCGGGTGGACAAAAGCAAAGGATTGCCATAGCTAGGGCCATCATCAAGAATCCTTCAATTCTCCTCTTGGATGAAGCCACCAGTGCCCTTGATTCAGAATCTGAAACGATCGTTCAGAATGCGTTAGATCAAGCCTCCATGGGGAGAACCACCTTGGTATATATAACCTCTTTCCTTTGATAAAGTATATGCTTAAATCTTTAATTCATCTACCTGACCTAAGGGTGTTAAACGGTTTGGTTCGGTTCAGTACATGTTTTTTTAAGTAAAACTGAATCCGAACAGTTTAATAATGAAACCGAAACCACCATTTATAAACAGTTTCGATTTAAATAATTTTTTAATTTTTTTTTTATTCAAACGCCTACTTTCCATTACATGTCTTTTAGTTTTTTATTGAAATGGATGTATGAACTGAATTTTTATATGTTTTCTTTAAATAATTTTATTTATATCATTAAATATTTATAAATTATTTATTGTTACCACTAATGGTTAATTAGTGTCATTACATATTACTAATATTTGTTTCTGTTTGAACAGTTTTCTAAACAATATACTATTAGTATAAACGGTTCGATTTGATTTAAACAAGTTAATTAAATGGTCTTAATTTTACGATTTTAATGTTAACAACACAGTTTAATTTTGATAAACAGTTTCAATTTGATTTTGGTGTTCCCGTTTTTACCGTTTTAAACATGTTCCGTTTTACCATTTTAAACACGCGTTTTGCCGTATGCTTCCCAAACATACGGAAAAAAAAGGCAAATGGCAACCATTCCCGTTTTAAACTCGTTTAAAACACTTTTCCTTTTTTTGCGTTTTTAAGACCTTCGACTTAAGTGACCATATTTCTCTCCCAAGCCGATTGATTCTTTCGCCAATGTAAAGATAACTCGAAAGGCTACATTTTTTCATGACATCACCTTCAACTCAAGATCAATGCCGGATACCGAAATTAGAAGCATGTATTTCAAATAAAAATTCCTCAATTTATATGAGAATAGTGCCCCTTTTTTTTTCTTCCGTTATTAAATATAAACATTTAAAATCCCCGTCTGTTTTCCGCTTTTTACCCTCTTTTTACCGTTTAAAACCCATGCCATAGGACTCCGTTTTTTTTGTCCTTCCCGTTTTTGCTAACTATGGTCCTGACCATTCACTAGTGTTTGGTGGCCCATGTTACATATGCATGATTAACAAATCACAGAGAATTTAAACAGCCCAACCCAGCCCATCTCATTTGGACCTTGATTGGAACAAATCAGGCCCAATCCAGCCCAATGGGCTTGAGTGCTTGTAATCCCACTCTTCTAACTCTCTGGTTTTGTGCAATGGAAATTGTTCATCAGGTGGTTGCGCATAAGCTCTCTACAGTAAGGAATGCAGACCAGATAGCAGTGGTGAGTGGTGGTTGTATCATAGAAATGGGATCTCACAACGACCTCATCAACAGAAAAAACGGTCACTATGCCAAACTAGCAAAATTACAGAGGCAATTCAGCAGCGAAGATCAATCTTCCGAATCCCGTATGCCTTCTTCTGTGACCAGAAGCAGCACTGGCCGCTTAAGCTATCGATCAAGCCCAGCCTCGTTTGCTTCCCCAATGGCCGCACTTGAGAACGAAAACCAGATCAAATCTGTCTATTCTCCTTCTCCTCCATCATTCTCTCGACTTCTTCTCCTCAATTCCCCCGAATGGAAGAAGGGTGTCATGGGTAGCCTCTCCGCAATCGTTTTTGGGTCAGTCCAACCTGTCTATGCTTTAACCATCGGCGGCATGATCTCGGCTTTCTTCCTCCAGAACCACGATCAGATGCGGGCTCACATCCGCACCTACGCTCTAATCTTCTCCTCCCTCTCCGTCATCTCCATCATCGTTAATCTCACCCAACATTATAATTTCGCTTACATGGGTGAACACCTAACCAAGAGAATCCGATTGAGAATGCTCGAGAAGATCTTGACATTCGAAGCGGGATGGTTCGACGAAGAGGAGAACTCGAGTGGAGCTCTGTGCTCCAGGCTGAGCAACGAAGCATCCATGGTGAAGTCCCTGGTGGTAGACAGGTTATCTCTTCTGGTTCAGACCACATCGGCAGTCACGGTTGCAATGGTGATGGGCTTAATTGTGGCTTGGAAGCTTGCATTGGTTATGATTGCTGTTCAACCATTGACGATCCTCTGTTTTTATACGAGAAAAGTTCTGTTATCGAGTATAACTTTGAATTTCATTAAGGCACAGAACCAGAGTACCCAGATTGCAGTGGAAGCAGTTTACAATCACAGGATTGTGACTTCTTTTGGGAGTGTGGGGAAAGTGCTTCAATTGTTCGAGGAAGCTCAGGAAGAGCCAAGGAAAGAAGGGAGGAAGAAGGCTTGGTTTGCAGGAATAGGGATGGGTTCTGCACAGTGCTTGACATTCATGTCGTGGGGACTGGACTTCTGGTTTGGGGGTAAACTTGTTGAGGCAGGGCAGATATCTTCAGGGGATGTGTTCAAGACATTTTTCATATTGGTGAGCACAGGCAAGGTCATTGCTGAGGCTGGAAGCATGACTTCCGACCTCGCCAAGGGGGCGACTGCTGTCGCTTCCGTCTTTGAGGTTCTTGACAGGAAATCCCTCATTCTAGGCTCTTATCATGTAAGAAACTATGAACTATCACTCTGATCTCTATTGTTAAATCAAGTTTTTTAATCTATCTCATACTAGGCTGGTCCAATTTAGCGTTCATACACTAGATCGAGCTCCATTGATTTAATGCTGATATGCTAAACAGGCGGATGATCATGGTAACACAAACGGAGGTAGGAAATTGGAGCGGATAAGCGGTGGGATAGAATTGAAGAAAGTTGATTTCGCATACCCAAGTCGACCCGACTGCCTAGTGTTGAGACAAATGTGCTTGGAGGTGAAGCCAGGGATGAGTGTTGGGGTGGTCGGAAAAAGCGGGTGTGGGAAATCGACGGTGATCGGACTGGTGCAAAGGTTCTATGATGTTGAGAGTGGGGTAGTGAAGGTGGATGGAGTTGACATAAGAGAGTTGGACATCGGATGGTACAGGAGCCACACAGCACTTGTCAGCCAAGAACCTGTCATCTATTCAGGAAGTATCAGGGACAACATTGTTTTTGGAAAGCTAGAAGCATCGGAGAACGAAGTGGTGGAGGCTGCCAAAGCTGCCAATGCACATGACTTCATCTCGTAAGTTCATATCAAACTCCTCAATCATTTGTCTTGTAGAAAGGGAACTGTGATTTCTCAATTATTCAAAATACCTTATTATGTAGATCACTAAAAGATGGATATGAAACGGAATGTGGGGAGCGTGGAGTACAACTATCAGGAGGACAGAAACAGAGGATCGCAATAGCGAGGGCAATCATACGAAACCCAACCATATTACTACTAGACGAGGCCACAAGTGCTCTCGATGTGCAGTCAGAGCAAGTTGTCCAGGAAGCTTTGGACAGAATCATGGTAGGGAGAACAACCATCATTGTCGCACATCGACTTAACACCATCAAGAAGATGGACTCGATCGCATTTGTAGCAGATGGGAAAGTGGTGGAACGAGGAACCTATGCGCAACTTAAGAGCAAGCAAGGAGCCTTCTTCAATCTTGTCACTCTTCAACACACTTAACCATTGTAGTACTACTTGCAAAAAACATACTTCCAAGCCAAGTTGGTCCATGTATGTTGTATATATACTGGTCTATACTCAATAAAAATGATAGCATTAAACCCACAAGGACATAACCAACCAAAACAGAAATTAAGATATGAAGCATTATTAGGACCAAGAGAAATATGAAGTCAAATATTTAAGTAACACTATTAACTCATCATAGTATGGGTAATCCAAGACTCAGAAAATCTTTGAAGCCCTTTCCATATTGGCTGGGTTGGTACAAGTTTCAGTTCAAATTTATAAAGAAACTAACTTTCGCGACATTGACATGATCATAAGCTTCAATATTAGTCATCCTTGCTCATCAGTTCCTAACTGGGCGAGATGCTGTCTCTGCAGGTCCAGCTTGTCTGACAAGCTGAAATATCAAACCACAAGAAAAAATAAATCAACAATGATTCCATGATCATTAATGTTCTTGAAAAATCAGAAAATAAAATTAACAAAGATGAAGAAAAATTGGGATTGCAATAGCTAGATACCTGAAAGTAAGATTCAAGTTTCTTCCTCAGAGTTGCATGTTCTTTCTTCACTTGTTGGAATGACTTCATGCATCTGCACATAATAGCATGCCTTCCAATTAAAAGAATGAAATGGCCAGAACACTTCTTTTTGGATAGAGCAAGATTGGAAGTGAGATGGTCTAGTGTTTGAGCAGGACATTAAGTCCAGTACTTTCTAGTTTTTATTTCCAAATAGGTGTGTGACTGATCACCACTGTGTAGTGTGAATGCGGATCTGCTACCCACATGGGGACGGGTGGGGACTCATCTGACCCCTCCGGGGGCATGGATCCCACATCCTAGAGACGGGTCCCAAACCCCAATGGAGGGTTCAGATCTGTCCCCACGTGGGTAGCAGATCTGAACTGTGTGTAGGAATCCAGATCAGCTACCCACATAAGAACGGATGGGGACACACCTGACCCCTCCATGGGACAACAAATTTACTTGTAGTAGAGGTGTAGAAAAAAGGAGAGGGTACTTACCCATCTGCATTTCCTGCTCTGCAGTACTCCCTGAATTGTGAGCTCTCATCCTTCACCTTTTTAGCTCCAATGCTGCAACAAAATTACATGTTGCAATCTTAATGCTTTTAACAAGTGGCAAGTGATGCGACATAAAATTAATAGAATAACATAATTTAAAGAAAAATATTCTCTCTACAACTATGGTTACTGAGTTTGTTAATTACCATCTGACGTGGATCATATAAGACATGATAATTATGTTCGTTTGAAAATTTTGCATTATCGTCTATGTCTTTTACAGGATAAAGAAGACTACCTCTTATTGTAAAAAAATTAAAAAAAAATTCGATGTAATGATAGACTCAGTGTAATAAACTATGGTAACAAAAAGCACAACCCTAGCTTGAAAGCATAAGCAATAAAAAAAAATATTGGGGTGCAAAGCGCTGGGAACTACATTGCCAAGTATTGAGTTGTCATTTAATACTAATACTAATTAGAGAAAATAGAAAGGTCACCTATCAAAGAAATCTAACTTGGGTAACCCCCCAAAGGAGCTTTCTCAAAACAAAATTTAACAAAAAGTGAATATTCCCAACAAACACTAAAGATAAAGGGAATATGAGAGCAGTGACATCAACATCTTTTCTTCCCCCTCCCTCCTCCCCCACATAACATCATCATCATTCTCCTAGCCCATGGTATTGATTCAATTTGTCAAGTGTGGAGTTACCAAAACACCCTTTTCATGTTTCTCCATCCACCCATGATCCACTTCCATGATGGGTCTCACAATTAGGATAAACCCTACATTTGTGTTGCACAAGCACAAGGATTTGGTCGCTTCTTTTCCAGTCTGAGGTATGTATTTAATTTTTGGGAGAAGATTCTCTTAAGCAAGTGGTCTAGCGGGAGCACACCAATAAGGAACAACAAAACAGTACATATCATATATAAGAGGACAACAAGGTCATTTCATAAATGTGAGAATGAGAGAAATAGACACAAAAGAGTTAGCATTCCTTGCCCCAGCATCTCAGAGAACCTTTTCTCTTAACTTTTTAAAGAAAGCAACGCGAAGAGATTTATATTAAAAAAAGAAAAAGAAAAACCGTGGGACTAGGATCCACACACATATAGAATAGACTCACATCCTTTGACTAAGATCCATATTTTTAAATTTCTATGCATTACCTTGAGCTACTACCCTTGAACTGGTGCATGTAGTTGTCCAACTTATTGAAATCAAGAGGACCACGTTCCCTGCATAGATCAATATATTAAGGGTTATAATATCACTAATCCAACAACTTTGCTGGTGAGTAAAAGAAAAATATAACTTGAAATTGACTTACAATGCCTGCTCTATGTTAGCAATCAATCTGGAAGAATCCCTGAAAAACAATGTAACAACTTCCTCGACGAAATTAGGGTTATCGTTATCTTGTAATTCCTCCAGCTGAACAAATTGTTCATCAAGATATCCCTGAAAAAATCCAAAACCTTAATGCATTAGGAGGAGAAACCTCATATGAAAGCACATGTAGGACCATGGAATTAAATCTCAGTCGAAACTGTAGATTTCAACCAAGATAGTTCGGTTTCGCAGCTGACCGAGACGACATCTTAGGGGAGTTTAAAAAATACCAAGTTTCGACCAGTTTCGAGAATATTTTGGAATTTTCAACCAGTTTCAACAAAAAAAACATACCAAGTTTTGATAAATTTTAACCAATTTCAACCAACCCAGTTTCGATAGTTTCAACCAGCTTTCACCAGCCCATCACATATCGAGTTTTACCCAAAAAATACTAGGTTACGACCTAGTTTCGATCAAATTTCAGTTTCTGACTGATCAAAACCTACGTCGGCACCAAAATCTTTATCCTTGTATAAGACTATAGCTCTCTAACTCTCAATTACTCAAACATCTGAAATATGAACTCATCTCTAACTTCCATGGATGGCCACCCAACCCAGCTCCAATCCCACCATAACAAGAAATTAAAAGAGCCAATAAAGTCATTTTGCCAAAATATCCATGTAAAGATTAACATATCAAATTTAATGTGGAGGATGAGAAGGAATTTCTGATCTTCTGTTAGGGAATATTTCTAGTGAAGGAAGAGAAGATAACCCTTCAAAAATATAAATTCTTTCTAGATAAACCCTATCAACAAAGAATGAAAAAAAATGAAAACCTTATTCTTGAGAGGAAGAAGAGATGAGACTATCTGGAGAGAGAGAGAGAGAGAGAGAAAAGGGTGAAGAAATGAACCTGATCAAAGAGAGACTGCCTCACAACGGCAACCTGGCGTCTGAGCTGATTCCTTTCCATTGAAGAAGTAAAGAATGTGGAGATTGAGCAGAAGAACTATCTGGAGCTGGAAGAAAGAGGGGAACGTACACAATGCAAGAGGGCTGGAGTACTTTGAATTAAACCTTTAAAGAAGCAACTGAAGTTGGCAATGAAACACACCATACCAACCCCAGAATCCAAAGATGGGGTATATATAGCAAGGAAGGAGAGAGAGAGAGAGAGAGAGAGAGAGAGAGAGAGGGAGAGATTTCATGTATGTGAACACATTAATGGACTGTGATAAACGGAAAAGAAAGATTTTGTGAATCATGTGATGTGTCTTCTACAGTGCACTTCAGAAAATATTAATTACAAGTTTAATCCATTTTTAGAGACCTGAAATCTGATACTAATGTTTGCGGCGGATTCTCCCTTTCTCTTCCATGTTCCAAAGAGAGAAAGAAAGAAAACGTTAATACCGTCGTTGATGGGATTGTTGGATGCTTAAGTGAGGTGCCGCACGCACTTGAGAGGATAAAAATGGTTTTTTACTTTACGTTTTGCTTACCTAATCTGTCGCCCTGATTTATTTAAGGGTTAGACAGAGATCTTTATAGGAACTTGAGCATTTTACCTAAAACAGTTTTCCAATACAGTTTTGACGCATACAATAGATAATTGAGGATTGTATTGTTATGGGGACGTATTATCTCTAGATACCATCACCTTTACACACACCAAGGGAGGACAATTTTGTGGCAAATCGATGGATCATTATCTGCTCCATTTTTTGTCCGGCCCATTTTCCTATGTTCCTTTTTATCCCCTCAATTTTCTCAATTCCATCTAATAGGGGATAGAAATGATCATCTTATCCCCCTCCCCGAACACACTATCTGAAGTGGGGTCCACCTCCCTCTATTAGAGGGAATTGAGGAATTGACGGGCAAACAAATTGAGGTGATATTTTTCCTCCTCTAATAGGGCATTAAGGAGTGGAAATGATCACCCCACCCCCTATCCAGGTGAGATCCACCCCACTATTAGAGGGACTTGGAGAAATGGACCAGACAGGAAATGGAGCAAATAATTTACCCAAACCGATTGGCATCCCTTGACACGGCCTCTCAACAAGATATGTTTGGATGTCATCTCCTCGCCCCCCTTCATTTGTAGCACTCGTCAACAGTTTCTTTCACACAAAAAAAAATGAGAGAGAGAGTTGCCAACAGTTTTGAATTTTGGGATATTGACATAAATGCACGCCTCCATTGGATCCAGCTCCTCTCCAGTGTACCCATGGTTCTAAGTATCGGTATTGTATCGCCCGTATCGAGCGATACGTATCGATTTTGCCAATCATTGATATCGATACCGTATCGGTAGCATGGTATGGACAAGGGGTAAAATGGTCATAAAACTCAATTTTTAAGAAATTTCAGAGATAATTTTGTCCAATACAACCTATCCAGGCCAATACCGTATCGGTATCATATCGATTTTGCATGTTGCTGATACCCGTTTCGATACCGTGCACTGAAACCATGAGTGTACACCTAACTAGACATCATCAGACAACAGCAGATGTCGACACGTGGCTGAGGTGTTGTTTGAGAGGAGCCCAATCTACCTCAGACCCAGATGTTCATCCAACTAACTAACAGCACTGCACAACACGCTATCTATGAGACTCGACCGGATCCGACCAGATTCCAATCCGAATTAGGTTTTGTTTCATTCTTCATTGGCCTCACTACTTTTGAGTGACACCAAGAACCCACTCAAACAGAAAAGGGTTTTAGGGCAAAGTAAGTAAGCCACTACCCCCGCTCTGTCCGACAAATTCCTTCTGCTAATTCCTTAGAACCAGATCCTTTGGGCCCACACTGCAACTGATTGTCCCACTTTGGATGTAGAAACCAATACATGGATTTGGAAAGAATTTTGCTACGTGTAATCATGGATGGTTATACTTAGATTGTAACCCAATGGAAGTGTCTTCTTTCCATGGTTTTAGTGTACGGTATCGGAATGGGTATCAACAACACGCAAAATTGATACGGTATCGGTCTGGAACGGTTGTATCGGACAAAATTATCTTTGAAATTCCTTAAAAAATGAGTTTTCAGATCATTTTATCCCTTGTCTGTACCGTGCTCTTGATACGGTATCGGTATAGTATCAGTATCAGTGACTAGCAAAACTGATATGTATCATCCGATACGGACGATACGATACCAGTACTTAGAACCATGCTTCTGTCATACATATAGAGAAGATGGTCTTCTTTGCAATGTATAGATAGAAATAATATAACACATCATAGCTAAAAGTTTAATAACTTCATATATATACATAATCGCTCATTATTTTATTTAATCTACGTCAAATGATTATAGTCATCCCCAAATTTCTCTTTATTTCATACATTATTTGATCATATGTGGATTTTAGGTTGTAGTTTCCTACACAACCCATATAGATTGAGGCTTCCTACATGGCCTGATATCCTCTAGTTTTTTAGAGGATCTAAGGTTCCTCCTCGATCACCTGATAAATTTCAAGCCTAACAAAGTTGGCTACGATTAAAAATAAAACTTTAAAAATGGCATTTAAATTTGGGATCTGCTCTGGTGGTCTGTCTAACCATGGGGATGTTGGGCAGCCAAACCTAATTTTTGTCATGTGGCAAATCAGTTTAAGGGCTTAACTGTTATAAGATACATGGGTAAGAGTAAATGAGTGAGTTTTGCTATGAAACTTGATATGTGGCTCATCTAGTTCTTGTCTTTCTTATTTAAAAGTGTGTACTCAATGCATGAGGCTCTCGCCACTACTGGGTCTGAGGAGGGTCATAATGTACGCAACTTTACCCCTATTTTTACAAAGAGACTGTTTCCAGACTCGAACCTGTGACCACTTGGTCACAATGGAGCAACCTTAACCGTTGCACCAAGGCCCACCCTCATTTGTCTTTCCTATTCAACAGTTGAAATTATGAAATCACTCTCCATAATTGGCACATTAGATGATCCCTTCATGGAAGCTTCCACATATGGACTGACCACAAAAACTTTTAATTCATAGATTTTAAATTTTTGAGAAATAGTTGAAAATAAATGAATTATTGAAAACACATGAGAATATGTCAATACATGGGTTGTGATCAAGGTCATAGGTATATCAGTATCGATACCCCTATCAATCTTGCCCGATATCAATACTAATACTGATCTGCCATACCAAGTCAGTTGGATTGTTTTGCCTCTCAAAATACTAGTACCTTCGGTTTTGAACCATTCTACACTCCCCAACACCAATACCACTGCTATAGTATTGTATTAGTCTCTGATACCAACAACACTGATATTGCCGACACAATACTATCTAGTACCTGAAACTGTGGCTGTGATCCTAGTTAGCAAAAATGTGTTTCTATTTTTTACCGTTTTAAACACGTTTTGCCATGTTTCTTAAACATATGGGGGGAAAAACAACAAACAGCAAGCATTCCCGTTTTAAAACTCATTTAAAAATGTTCCCTTTTTTTTTGTGTTTTTTAAAACCTTGGACTAATTGATTGACTTACTTAACTGACCATATCTCTCTCTCTCTCTCTCTCTTGAACTCTAATCGGCTTGATTCTATCACCAACATAAAGACTACTCGAAAGGCTGTACTTTCTCTTGATTTCACCTTCAACTCAAAGTCAATGCACAGACTCGGAAATTGAACTACAAACTGATGCATCTACTAAAAAGGGTTTCTAAAACTATGACTCCCAACTCCAAGTAAACATTCATTACTCCTTAAGTCTGTTAGATGTGTTGACAAGAATGAGCAACACCATAGCCAAGATGCATTGCTCAATTTTGGACATTGTGATGTGTTATATTTTGAATCATATTAGATGACATGTCTTAGAACTTACAATGGGTTGTGTGGAATGAATATATGAATTAATTTTGAATGGTACAGTTGTTTTAAACATTAGAAGCATGTATTTCAAATAAAAATTCCTCAATTTATATTAAAATAGTACCATTTTTTTCTGTTCTGCTTTTTTGAAATATAAAAGTTTAAAATCAATACCATCCGTATTCCCTTTTTTACCACTCTGTTTTTTTGACTGTTTTATTTGATCTTCCGTTTTAAATTTTTTACCGTTTAAAACTTGTACCGTCTATTTCACCTTTTTTTACCGTTTCCATTTTTTATAACAACTATGGTTGTGGTCTTGACGCCCCTTGATAATGCTAGGATCCTTTTGCCAAAAAATGAAAGAGAGTTTGAGAATTGAGACATTTGAGTTGGATTTGAGTGTGATTTGGGCTCTGCTATATATTCCTCTTCGCTCATTACCCCAAGTTGTTTGGAACCGACTATCAAAGGAAACAAGGAAACAACAAAACAAACAGAATAAGGGGAAAAAACAAGGCACGAATGATAGAAGAGACGTGAGAGGGATGGATTTAATTGATATAGAAGCATGTTCTGATACTTTTATACTTAACTTTTAAGGATCAGGTAAGGAAATTTGATGATTTAAAGACTAAGTTCGTTTCTAAAAAGCTTTCAAATCAAACTTAGTGCTTTTAGAACAGCTAAAAGTGGTCACAGTATTCCAAAATTCTGTGAAAAGGCTTCAGAGATGACAGTTATTATTATTATTATTATTATTATTAGAGAACTAACTACCAAGAACACCTTTCATAATTGTGAGGTTCTGATGGTATCTATCCCTTTAGCAGAAAAGTAGAAAAATACCACAAGTGGGTTTGGACTTTTTTAGATTATAAAGTGGGTTTGAACTTAGGAATAGAATATAGCACATCAGAAGATGATAATTTAATGTAATTTCCACACTAGGTTAAGATTATATATTCTTATTTCCATAAGAATCATATTAGATTCTGTAAGATTATGCATTCTAATTATTTTAATAATTTTGTTAAAAAATATCCAAATCTCCTAATTTTATTTACATATCCTCTGAAACCAAATTTATTTTTCCCCACATGTCTCTGAGCCAAATAAAACCTCCACTTAGTTAAGCAATAAGTGTTTCTTTCTCCCTTCAGCTTAGGGTAGGAAGCTTTTACTCGAAAAATAAAGGGGAAGGTGTTCCTACAGGGAAGATTCTCCCATCGATCAACTCCATCATATAAGGGGAGCAGGGGCTTTTATGTCATTTCAAATTAGCATTTATATCAATATGACTGCATTTAATGTATGTCGTGCACATTCACAGCCATGCATAAAAACTTTTGCCCAAATAAATAAATAAATAAAAATTGTAGCAGGAAGAATCCAACATACAAGTCAGGTCTATGGACTCGTGATCAGCTAAACCATCAGCTGTAGCATATGGAGATCTGGAATAGCATATGATCAATATGTTCACAAAGATAAAACTCCTGATCATTACAAATTATTAGTTAATACGGTGTTAGGAAACCATCCCAGGACCTAAAATATTGAAGTTCCTCGTATATAGCGAAAGTCAGATGTAAAATTTTCCGAGTAAATGATATTTGACATGAAAATGTTCTTTCCTGTAAAAATTTTCTACTTTTTAGAATGCCATTTTTTTGCATTTTACATCAAAGCAAACAATAAAAAATCCCATTTTATAGGGAAAATTTTCCTTTTCCTCCTACAAGGAAACAAATAGAGCCATAATGAAATGAAAGTTTATCTGACTTCAGGCAGGGAGCCATCTCTGGGAATGAAATGTGTAATGGTGGTTAGTTGAAAATGTAGGAATTGTCAATATAAAAGAATGTAAAAAGAAGGCCTACAAGAAGGTCCAATCCACGGGCCTACTAAATGAAACAAGAAATACACCTAAAACCTGATTAAGCCACTGCAAGCTCAACATTAGTGGGGGATTAGCAACAATAACCCACCCAATCTAAGTAAGTACTCAGTAACTACACATGCACATGGAAAATTGAAGTAAATTGAGCATAAGTGACATATATTCTAAGACATTTAAATTGTCAATTGGTTGCATTCTCGTCTCAGATTATAAGGACCACAATCTTGGGACACTGCCCAGGCTTCAGACTTTACTCATCAAATAGAGAAAATGTTTAGTGTACAAAAGGCCAATTCAGACACCAGAATAATGGATCATAATGTTCTATATGCAATTTTCCTTTTCTAACATATATGTTCCTCATCACAGTGCTAGGTGAATTTTTATGAGTGGAGAATAAATCACAAGAATAATGAGAAGAATCATGAAATGAACAAAAGAAAGAGAGAAAAAATAAATCAGATTAATGATTGCAATGAGAGCTTTAGCTATAAGTGGGGGAAACAATGGCCCTTCATGTCTGGAACTGTCTAATTTCTGAGCAAAAGATTGAAAGGGCAAGAATTGTTGAGACACAGACATTCCCTTTATTCCTCTACCACCACCAGAGACACAGGTGAGGGGATGATACAAAGTTGCAAGGGAGGATCTCTCTTTCGTCCTGTCACTCCCCTAGTTTTCTGCAAATGTGGTCACATCCACTCATGTGTTAAAGAAACAAAAGCTGTTGGTGGGAAGAGTGGGATCAGAATATGGATGTGTTTTTCTTGGACAGATTATGATTCTTTCTTTCAATCACTATCTCTCATATAGATAAGAATCACCACCCTGGACATGATAAACCCTAACTATATGGTTTCTCTTTTAATTAATTATGGTGATAGAAACATAGAGCAAGTGTTAACATGTGATGTAGATTCATGACCTATTCCTATGGTGCTGGAGCCGAAGATGCCCCCCTTTTCTCATTTTGTTCTTTTCTTTTTCTTTTGGGTGGGGGTGGGGGTGGGCGGGGGCCTTGGAAATATTTTTACATCACATGATGCAGAAGCTCACTATGTGCGTCATTTTATTCTACCATAGCATGTATCACATGTTTCTTTTGGATATATAATACTAATCTTTAGAACTCCCTTCGCATCTTTTTAGCAGAATAACTTCTAGGCATAATGAGATGAAGATATCCAAAAGAAGGGGGGAGATTTATAGCATGTTCACCCGGAACATGGATGTATTTTTTTTTTTGGGAGGGGTGTTGGGGGTGTGGGCAGAGGGGGGAAGTGTAATACAAACTTCAAACTTGGCTGTCTAATGCAAGGAAACTTCATCCTAAGGCTTCCATGATAACAATGTAATAACTGTTGTTAAAGATTTTGTGATTCCCATGTTCCAATACCCTGTCTTCTGTGAGTTGAACCACTAATTTGACTCTGATTATTCAGAGGACCTCTTAACTGCTTTTAACTAACTCAACTAACATTTCACTTGTTTGAGGACTTTAACGGGTGCGCTGCATTGGCATCTAACACATTAAAAACTTATTTCGAAACTTGGCATGCTGATAGAAATATTATTTAAATTTACTAACAATATGAGCAAAATTATTTTCTACTAGAAATTTGCAAAATGAGCTTAAATCAACTACCATTGGGGAAAAAGCTACCAGAATCAATGAACATAACAGGAATATGAGGATACAACACAATCAAAGAATTAGCTCCCTGTGGGACCTTGAAAGTGATCTTTTTCTTGTAATAATGTGTTTGGGGGACAACCAAGAAAGAAACATGTGGCATTTGGGTGTCCATAGGATCTACCAAAAGTCAACTTAAAGGTTGCTTTCTTACTGACCTTTCACTTTACTGACATTTCACAAAAATTCTTCCTGCAGAATCTGTTCTAATCATCTCTGCAAGAATCCCATTATTGAGAGTAGCATCTGCTATAACGGCAGCTTTTGTGGCTCCCTCTGCCAAAACTCTATCCAAATAAGCTGAATCGGACATGATTTCCTCGTAGCGAACCTACGGAAGAAAAAATCAGAATAATGACAGAGATACCAAAATTAGTGATAGTAGAACTGCCAACATGTTTTCCAGTCAAGACAGACAAAATATTCCTCTCAATCACGTATAGCAGTGAAAACATCGGTGCTAAACAATGCAATGGCTCCATACATCCAATTTTCCTCAACTATATCCATATGTTTACATAAAATTACTTTAATATATATATATATTGAAGAATCAAAGCACTGACCTAGTGGTTTTGCTGAGAGCGGGCCTTGGCACAACGGTAAGGTTGCTCCATTCCAATCTAGCAGTCATGGGTTCGAGTCGGGAAACAGCCTCTCTGCAAAGCGGGGTTATGGCTGCGTACATTATGACCCTCCCCAGACCCCGCAGTGGTGGGAGCCTTGTGCACTCAGTACCCTTTGGAGAATCAAACCACTGGAAACCATGGTAATGACTTAGCCTAGTCATCCCATCTTTTGAGGGGATTTCAATAAAGTTTTATCTATGTCAGCAAACTGACTTAAATACGGCAATGAATCCACTGATTCTCAGCAAGCTTAGTTGAAATATTTCTATAAGCTTTAGTTACAGAGACGATACAAATTTCACATTAGACAGTTGTGCAAGCAAAAGATTCATAAGCATTTCTTTGCTCCATGGAGCACAGACACATGGCGCAGGTGTCAGCCTCATGAAAGTTCCTTTGGCTCCGTCTTGTTGCAAGGGACAGAAAGGGAAGGGAGGTAACATTAAATCAAAACTAAAATGGAAACTTCTGTATCATTACCTAACATGATTTTTAACCAACTCCAAAACATTCCAAATCTGGTTACTAAATTTTACTACATTTTGCAATCAAATTCCTTGGATTTAATAAGGGGGAAAAGAATCCGTCTGAAAAGTTTGAATACCATATTTAGTGAGTTTGGTACTTACCTAGTAATGATTATAAAAAGTTCCATTTTTATTTTTAAACTGATTTCCCTTCCCTTCCCTTCCTTTAATTGCAACCAGAGAGCCCTCGTTACATTTGCAGACGTGTAGATCTATGGACTTCATAAATGATCAACACACCTGATAGAAATCAGAACTAACTAACCAGTAGAACAGAGAAGAAGAAGAAGAAGAGAAAAGAGAAGGAGATGAAGCACACTGCTGAGAGAAGGAAAGGCAGCCTGCGATAGAAGATGTGTTCTATCACAGGCCCTGGGTTCTATTAATAATAAAGACAAATTAAATTAGGTAAGTTGGTTAGGGGTTTATAATGAAATTACCCCTAAGCCCTCACCTATTACATCTTAACAATAAAGACTTAAAGGAAAGAAAATAACATAGAACCCCACAAAACCCAAAATAACAATGACAAAACTACCCCTAATTCTCAACACTCCCCTTCAAGCTGGAGCATATAGGTCTCCCATGCCCAGCTTGTTACAACAGGTGCAAAAATTAGGAGCAAACAACGATTTGGTGAAGACATCAGTGAACAAACGGAGTCTCAACTAGCTTTTTCAAGATGGCATCGCGAACAAAGTGACAAACTACTTCAATATGTTTAGTCCACTCATGGTAAACCGGAATACTAGCAATATATATAGCTACCTGGTTATCACAACGCATCCTCATCGGCGTAGGCATAGGAAATCCCATTTCAAAGAGGAGAGATATGAGCCACATCAACTCAGCTGTAGTATGGGCCATAGCCCAGCACTCTGCCTCTGCACTCGACCGCGCAACAGTAGTCTGCTTCTTACTACCCCATGAGACAAGATTACCTCCAACAAACGTACAATAACCCGTAGTGGAACGATGATTACTCGCCGACCCAGCCCAATCTGCATCAGAATAAGCAACCAGGTCCATATGCCGATTCGGACGATAAACTAATTCTTTATCGGGAGCACTCTTCAAATAACGAAGAATGCGAATAGCAGCATCCCAGTGAACTTTCTGAGGAGTTTGCATAAACTGGCCCAAAACGCCAACAGCAAAAGAAATGTCCGGTCTCGTGACAGTAAAGTAAATCAACCTTCCAACTAAACTCATGTACCAGTGCACATCCTTGAGGGGATCGCCATCATCTACACCAAACTTCTGATGAGGATCCATAGGAATATCCACTGGCTTAGATGCAAGCATGCTAGTATTAGACAAAAGATCTATTAAGTCATGTAAACCCGATAAGGGTATTTTGGGTATTTTTCTGTCTTTGTCCCCATAGCTAGTTTAGTCGGCTATGTGGGGGTGTTCTTATAATTATGCCCTTCTTTAGAAGATTATAAATAAAGATGCTTGGAGATCACATTGATCATTCAAGCAATTCACCATATTCTGTTTTGTTAACATGACATCATAGCCGAACTCTCTGATCTGAGTTTTCAAAACCCACCTACCTCACTCTTCCCCTAAAAAAATTTTTCTCTCCTTTTTCTTCTTGGTTCTCCACCACACCTTAGGGCAGCACTAATGAGGTGATCATACGATCTAGATGCTGCCCTCCATCCTACCTCTTATCTCTATGTTCTAAATCCAACTTAAGATCGATGGTTGCTACAGCCCTTCTCTACGGATTTTGAAGTACTCCTTTTTTGAAGATCAAGTCCCTCTCAAGGTTGAAGATTGATTTTTCATGAGTGGAGATTCATCTGCAGTCTTGGCCAGCATCTATCCTAGCTCTACCACGATTTTTTGAAGCCCCAACCCAAAGTCAATCTCAACTTTCAAGGTTTTCTAAAACCCTGACTGTTGGAGTAGTCAGAATATTTTATATGAGGGTAGTTCTGTCATTGTCTTGTTATAAGACATGACTAAGTTGTATTTTTCCTTTCTTTTCTTATTTTCATTTACCTCCCTAGGGAGGTCTCTGTAATTTATAGAAGTTAATTAAATGAAGCTAATATGCGCGTTGAGAATCACTCAACACACATAATCGATTCTCTCTTGTCTTCTCTTCTCTTCTTCTTCTTCTTCTTCTTCTTCCTCACCCAGCTCTTCTTGTTCTCTTCCTTGAGTTAACTCATTTATACATTCCAACTTGGTATCAGAGCAGATTTTGAGAGTCGACCTAGTTCCTCTTGCTTCCCAACTCTCCTTGGAACCCTAGAAATGTAAAGGGTTTCATTGAGACCATAGTATGTAAAGTACTTCACATAGAATGATCAATTGTGGTTAGATCTTCAAAGAAATGATGAATAGAGGAGGTCTCTTGGCTGGAAAACTGCATTGAAGCACTTGGAGATGAACCCAGAATTTCCACCAGCCACTCTTATCTCAGTTTCGATTCTGCCTCTTGGCAGGTTGTTTTGCCTTGAAGCTAGGCCCATTTTAGTCGCCTAGAGGTGTCCTTTTAAAGCCCCAAGGGCTCGGTTCTTGAAGGGAGAAGGTTAGAGAGTGTTGCTCTCTCTTTTACTGCTGTACAGGTACCGCCAGCTCTGTTTTTGCTCCTTGTTTGAATCTTATTGAAAGCTTGATGACTTGGATGCTTATTAGCTAATGAGCATGAAAGAGTTAAATCCTTTTATACTAGTTGGGTACTATGGACTGAAGACTGTTGAGTGTTAGAAGGATTTGGTTGGTGTTCTACAAGTTTTTGCTCTCTGTATGCCTGCTGGCTTTGTCATTTGCTCGTTGTCTGGTTGATTTGGAGCCATTTGTTTACTGGTTTGCCTCCGTAGTTTGGGTTGAGTGTACTCTCCATTTGAGCAGAACACTATATTGACTGTTGAAGTGTCTGCATATTATGTCTACTATGTCTGGGAATGATTCTGAGCTCAGTGGACCAACTCCTGGTAGCAGCCTGAGTAGTGGTTTCCCCACTATGACTTCCTTTGATATCCCCGACACCCAAATTTCTGTTGTGAAGTTGGACAATACCAACTACTTAGACTGGTCTCATTCTGTGAAGATATCCCTGCGAAGTAGGGGAAAGTTGGGGTATATTACTGGCTCTATGAAGGAGCCCGCCACTACTGATCCAAGATATCTAAAGGGAGACTAAAAACTCCACAGTTATGACTTGGTTGGTTTTCTCCATGAAACCTGAGATTAGTAGGATATTTATGGACAAGGAAACTACAAAAGATATGTGGGATAGTATCACCAGGACCTTTGATCGAGTTGGTAACTATGCAAAACCACCAAAAAGTCATCAATATGAAACAAGGTGGTAAAAGCATCTCTGATTACTACAACACTGTTATCAACCTGTGGCAAGAATATGATCACTACAGGTACCTTCGATTGTCCAACTCTGAAGATGAAGTCAAGGTTTATAAGAACCAGGAAGTCGAAAGGATCTTCTCTCTACTTGGTGGGCTCAATCTAGAGTATGAGCCCATTTGTCTACAGATCTTCTCCCTTTCCATCCTTGGATGAAGTGTGTAGTTACTTAAAAAGTGAGGAAACCAGGAGAACCATGGATACTGCACCTTCAATAGAGCGATCTGCTCTTGTTTCTAGTTCTCATCGAGATTGGAGAAGTGAGGGGAAAGACCAAGGGCCAACTCATGGAGATCATCGTGAAAAATTTAAATGTGATCACTGTGGAAAATTGGGGCACACTAAGGACAGGTGTTGGGATCTTTATGGGCAGCCCCCTGGTATGCATGGTGGATCCTCTGGTGCCCGTGGTGGTAGGCGGGGAGGAGCTAGGGCCCACTCTATGACATCCGAGACTGAGACATCTGGACCTCAACCTACTCTTGATTCTGTTTCCCAAGATGATATTGTAGCTTTCCACCTGTTGATGTCACACCTTGGTTACTCCTCTACTAGTTCTACCCCTAGAAGGTCAGCTGCTTCTGCCTCAGCTTTGCAGGTCTTGTTTGCACCCTCTACTGCTCCTACTTGGATCATTGACTCTAGAGCCTTCGACCACATGACTGGTATGTCACAATATTATGATTCCTATTACATTTGCTCTGGCTAGGACAAGGTAAGGGTTGCTGATGGTTCCCTTTCTTTTGTCTCTGGTAAGGTTAATGTGAGGGTTACTCCTATTTCTCCGGAGTCTGTTCTTCATGTCCCTGATTTTGCTACTAACCTACTATCAGTAAGTCATTTAACCAAATCCTTAAATTGTTGTGTCACTTTCTTTCCTTCCTATTGTCTTTTTTAGGATTTGGAGACAAAGAGGGTTATTAGCAGTGGGATTGAGAAAGGAGGACTCTATCTTCTTGAACCACGATTACCTAGTTCATCTACTGCTGCAGCTTATGTTTGTGGTCGGAGTGACCGTAGTACTTTGGAGTCGATAATGCTTTGGCATCAACGTTTGGGTCATCCCTCTTTAGTTGTCATGAGGAGACAGTTACCCCATTTGTTTGCTTCTTTCACCAGGAGTCTTCTCTTTGGTATGCATGTGCCTAAGACCTTTTGGTCTGATCCACTTCTTACTGCTTCCTTCCTTATTAACCGGATGCCATCTCCACTCCTTGGCTCCAAATCTCCCCTGGCACTTCTTACTTCTCAATCCTCAGTCTTCTCTTTGCCTCCAAAAGTGTTTGGCTGTGTTTGCTATGTTCATGTCAACAAATCAGCCTGCACCAAGCTTGACCCCAAAGCCCTCAAGTGCATCTTCTTGGACTACTCTGATTCAACAAAAGGGTATAAATGCTACCATCCTCCTTCCCGAAGGCAACTTCTCTCAAAGGATGTCACCTTCTTTGAGTCTATTTCCTTTTTTTCTTCTCCTCAGCATATTCTTCAGGGAGAGAGCATTACTAGAAGTGAACAAGATGCTGATGTTACTGATGTCACTCTTTTTTTATCTCCCTTGCCTACCTCCATTTCCCCATTCCTATTTGATATTGGAAAATACAAAGAAGTGGATGTTGTTGATGTTGTTGATGTTGTTGGTATTGTTGATGTTGATGCAAGTGGTGGTAATGATGCTAGCAGGGAAAAAGAGCACAAGGAAAAAAATTTGCTTGTATTCAAAAGAGGTTAATGCTTGAAGGGAAAAGGAAAGCAACCCTGCCAAAAGTCCTCTTTGGATCCTCATCCTCAGTCTCATCCTCCCCAGTCAGGTAACACTTCTCCTCCTGAATTAGATCTTCCCATTGTTATGAGAAAGTGGAAGAGAGCTTGTACAATCCCAGAGCCCAATTTGTCTCCTACGACTCTATATCTCCTACAGGTATTGCCTTCTCCACTGCCCTTGAGTCTTCTTCCATTCCCAAAAATGTCATAGAGGCCTTATCCGATCCAAAATGGATGCAAGCAATGTCTGAGGAAATGGTGGCTCTGGAGAAGAATAGCACTTGGCCACTGGTTGATCTTCCCAAGGGGAGAATTCCAGTTGGGTACAGATGGGTTTATACCATCAAGTATAGATCGGATGGTACAATGGAAAGATATAAAGCTCGGCTGGTTGCAAAAGGGTACAGTCAAGTGTATGGCATTGACTACAAAGAAACTTTTGCCCTTGTAGCCAAGCATAACTAAATCAGGGTTCTTCTTTCATTGTCAGCTAATAAAGATTCGTCAATGTACCAATTATGTGTGAAGAATGTATTTCTTCATAGAGATTTAGTAGAAGAAGTGTACATACAGACCCCACCTGGTTTTAAGTGTCCCTCAGTTGAAGGGAAAGTGTGTCTGTTGAAGAAAGCTCTCTATGGCCTCAAGCAGTCTCCTAAGGCCTGGTTTGAGAGATTTAGACAAGTCATCCTGAAGAATGGGTATTACCAGAGTCAAGCTGACCACACTTTGTTTATTAGGAGAGGAAATGGTACAGTCACAGCTCTCATTGTCTATGTTGATGACATTGTAGTAACTGGGAATGATGTTGCTCAGATAAAAAAATTGAAGTCTTATCTGGCTAAACAGTTTGAGATCAAGGATCTTGGACTCTTGAAATACTTCTTGGGTATTGAAGTATCTAGATCAAGGCAATGAATCAATATCTGGCAGAGGAAATTTGTCTTGGACCTTTTGAAAGAGAGGCATGATGGGGTGCAAACCAGCAACCTCCCCAAATGATCCGAATCATAAGCATGGTGATGAATGTGGTTCTTCTCTCATAGATGCAAGCAAGTACCAAAGATTAGTTAGGAAACTGATCTATCTCTCTTTGAATCGACCAGACATCACTTATGCAGTTGGAGTGGTGAGTCAGTCATGCATGCTCCCAGGAGTGGACATCTGAATGTGGTTTATCGCATCATTAGGTACTTGAAATCCTCCCCAGGAAAGGGTCTTCTATTTGCCATGCGTGACCACTTGAAGATCAAAGGCTACACAGATGTTGATTGGGCTGGTTCAATCTCTGACAGAAGATCTACTTCTGGGTATTGCACTTTTGTGGGTAGTAATCTAGTTACCTGGAGGAGCAAGAAACAACCAGTTGTAGCTAGATCCAGTGCGAAGGCAAAGTTTAGAGCCATGGCTCATGGATTGTGTGAACTTATATGGCTGAAGAGACTACTTCAAGACTTGAGTTTTAACACTGAAGGACCAATGAGACTTTATTGTGACATCAAAGCTGCTATAAGTATTGCCCATATTCGGGTTCAACATGATCAAACCAAACATATTGAGGTTGATCAACACTTCATCAAAGAGAAGCTGGATTCTGGTTGCATTTGTACTCCTTTGTGAAGACAAGTGATCAAGTAGCAGATATCTTCACCAAGGGTCTCATTCTTGATCTATTTAATACTTTATTTTCACCTGGGAATGTATGACATTTATTCTCCAGCTTGAGGGAGAGTGTTTGAGTTGTTAGAATATTTTATATAAGGATAGTTCTATCATTGTCTTGTTATAACTTATAAGTGTTAGAGTTGTTAGAAGTTATGTAGTAAGGGTAGTTTATGAACTAGCCTTTTGCCTAGTTGCCTTATTATGTATGTTCTATTTTTTATCCTTTTTACCTTTTACCTCCCTACGGAGGTGGATATAATATTCTCTTTATTATCAATGAAGTAATATAGGTGTGTTGAGAAGTCTCTCATACACAAGACATTACAACCGAAATATTCTCCTCTCTTCCTTCTTGTCTCCTTCTTCCTTTTCTCTTTCCACTTCCTCCAACTTCTTCTCCCTCTCTTACTTGCCTTCCTAACCTAAAATTCAACTTGGTATCAGGGCTTTAGGTTTGAGAGTCGTATTCAGCCTCTTATTCCTATTCTTTTTCTTCTCTTTGGGATCCTAGGGCACAAAGGGTTTCAAGGAAAAGATTTCTATGTAAAAAATCAGTTGAAGAAGCATGAAATAGGTTCGATATAACCTATTCAGATGTTTGAAGATGTTATTTGAGCTTTGTTGAAGCTTCTTTGAAGTTTTGAAGCCCTTTTCTACCAAAAAAAAACAGAAGTTTTGAAGCCCTTCAAGCCACTGCTAGAGTTACCGCCAGTCTCAAGTTGCAGTCCCTGTTTTTCTTTCTCTCCGCATGGATTTGAGACTTGGACTGGGTCACTAGAATCGCCCAAGGGTATTTATTAAGCCCCATATATTCCTCCTTGCTGCTTGAAGGATCTGTTTGAGCATTTCTCTTTTTCGTGGGATCTCATTTCCTGCCTAGGTAAAACCGAGAATGCATATTTCCTGTTCTTGTTGTATTTGGAAAGCAATATGTTGCCCTATTGGTTGAGAAATGAGTAGGAAACAGCTTGTGTGAAGCCTTTGAGCTTGTTTAAGTTAGTGTTACCTCTTGAAGAATGTTAGGGTAAAGTTTTGTCAAGATTGGATGGGTTTTCTTCCTTGCTGAAATTCGATTCTTGTATTGGGTTCCATACTTGGGTTGAGTGTGTACTCCCTACTTCTTGTTGGTACTCTTGTTTATGGTCAAGTGCCATTTCCCCTACACTATGGCTGATTCGGATACCTCTGGGCTTGGTTCGGCTGATTCACAGCCCACTCCAACAGCTCCCCAATTTGTTTATAAGAACCCACATCCACAGATTTCCATTGTGAAACTTGATAACACTAATTACTTGGATTGGTCACATTCAGTGAAGCTTTCCTTTAGGAGCAAAGAGAAACTTGGGCATATTACAGGTGTTGTTAAAGCTCCAGAGCCTGGTTCTCCTGCCTATGAGAAATGGGAGACCGAAAATTCCAACGTCATGACATGGCTAATCTTCTCCATGAAGCTTGAGATTGAGAGAAGGTTTATGCGAAAACAAACTGCCAAGGCAATTTGGGACAGTGTCGCCCAGACCTTTGACAGGGTGGGTGACTCCGCCAAGGTCTTTCAGCTTCACCAAAAAATTATTGCAATGAGGCAGGGTGACAGGACTATTTTTGAGTCCTACAATGCTTATATTAGTCTTTTGGAGGAGTATGACCACTACAGGGATCTTCAATTGACCAACCCAAATGATGAAGCAAAGGTGTATCGCACTCTTGAAAAGAAGCATGTCTTCATTTTACTTGGTGGCCTGAACCCTAATTATGAACCAATCCGGCTCCAAATTTTAGGCCTGTCCCCTCTTCCATCTCTTGATGAGGTTTGTTGCTAACTACAGAGTGAGGAGACTCGGCGCGTTGCTATGGAACCAACACCAGCATCATCTCTTGAGAGGTCAGCTCTCCATTCTAGTTCTTTCCGGGACACCCATGGAGGTGGTAAAGGCTAGGGGCCTAATCATGGGGAAGACAGAGCAGTAGAGACAAGTGGTGCTAGTGGTACTCGTGGTGGCCGTAGAGGGAGAGCTCGAGCACACTCTGTGATGACTGAGGCAGATGCTACACAAGGTAACTCCACTTTGGCTGATGCAGTGTTTCGCAAGGTCATGTCACAGCTGAGTACATTTCCTACACCTACAGTGGCCAGCTCCTCTTCATCCTCAGCTTTGCAGGTCTCCACCTCAGCTTCTACTGCAACCCAGTCTTGGGTCATTGACTCTGGTACCACTGAACACATGACTGGTACGTCCCATTATTATGATTCATATACCATTTGTTCTGGTAAGGATAAGGTTAGGGCAGCTGATGGCTCTCTTTCCTCCATCTCTGGTAAGGGTTGCATCCCTGTTACATCATCCATTTCTCTTACTTCAATCCATCATGTTCCTAACCTTACTCTTAATCTTTTATCTGCGAGTCATTTGACTAAATCTCTGAACTATTGTGTCACCTATTTTCCTTCTCACAGTCTTTTTCAAGATTTGGTGACGAAGAGGATTATTGGCAATAGTCATGAGGAGCAAGGCCTTTATCTTTTTTAACCTTTTTTGCCCACAGCTCAGTCAAATGTGTGTAGATGTAATGATAGTAGTTCTGTGGAATCTATTATGTTATGACATCGCCGTCTTGGCCATCCATCTTTTGTTGTAATGAGGAAACAATTACCTCACTTATTTTCTTCTATTGCTTCTTCTCATGTTTTTCAATGTGAACCATGTATGTTTGCCAAACACTGTCGTTCATCTTATCCATATCATGGTAATAGATCTGTTTCTCATTTCCATATTGTGCATACCAATGTTTGGGGGCCTTCCCCTACTACTTTATTTTACTTTGTTTCATTTGTTGATGATTTTTCTCATGCTACTTGGACTATTCTTATGAAGTATAAAAGTGATGTTTATGATCCATTTAAGAATTTTCATCAGATGATTCTTACTTAGTTTGATACTCGAATTAAAATTGTTCAATCTGATAAAGGGGAGGAATACATGTTTGGTGGCCTCCAAACCTTCTTTGCTAATAATGGCATTATCCATCAGCTAGTATGTGTTGACACACCCCAACAAAATGGGGTCGTTGAGAGGAAAAATCGTCATTTATTGGAGGTCACTTGTAGTCTCTTGTTTGGCATGCATGTTCCCAAAACCTTCTAGTCTGAAGCTCTTCTCACTGCTTCCTTTCTCATAAATCGCATACCTACCAAACTCCTTGGTTCTAAATCTCCCTTTGAAACCCTATCTCCACAGGTTTCTGCTTTCTCTCTTCCTCCTAAAGTCTTTGGATGTGTTTATTATGTGCATGTTAACAAACCTACTCGCACTAAACTTGATCCCAAAGCTCTCAAGTGTCTCTTTCTTGGGTATCTCTTTCTTGGGTATTCTTCTACTACCAAAGGCTATAAGTGCTATCACCCTTCTTCCCGTCGGTGTCTTCTCTCTAAAGATGTCACCTTCCATGAATCAGTCCCATTCTTTGCCCCTTCTCAGCATCCTCTTCAGGGGGAGAATTGTGGAAGTAAACAAACTGCTAATTTTCCCTTTCCTTCTCCTCTACCTATCTCTCATTTTATGCTTGACATTGGAAAACACAGGGCTGTGGATGTGGATGATACTGATGATAACAATGAAAAAAAAGTAGCTGTATACAAAAGAAATAAATGCTTGAAAGGAAAGAAGACCTGCCAAGAGTCCTCTTTGGACCCACATCCTGAGATTCATTCTCCTCAGTCAGGTGACATCCATTCTCTTCCTTCTGATTTAGACCTTCCTATTGTTGTTAGAAAAGGGAAAAGAGCTTGTACTAATCCTATAGCCCAGTTTGTTTCCTATGATGCTCTTTCTCCTACAGGTCTTACCTTTAATGTTGCTCTCTCTTCTGTTTCTATTCCCAAGAATGTTACTGAGGCTATGTCTGACCCAAAGTGGAAACAAGCTATGGCTGAGGAGATGATGGCACTTGAGAAGAATAGTACTTGGCAATTAGTGGATCTTCCCAGGGGACGAGTCCCAGTTGGATGCAGATGGATCTGCACAGTCAAGTATCAATCTGAAGGTACTGTTGAAATGCACAAGGCAAGATTGGTAGCCAAGGGGTACAGTCAAGTCTATGGAATTGACTATCAGGAAACATTTGCCCTTGTGGCTAAGCATAACTCTATATGAGTTTTATTATCATTAGCAGCCAATAAAGATTGGCCATTATATCAGTTAGATGTGAAGAATGCTTTCCTTCATGGTGACTTGGAAGAGGAAGTGTACATGCAAACTCCACCAGGTTTCAAAATATCTTCAGCAGAAGGGAAAGTGTGTCTTCTCAAGAAGGCACTATATAGTCTCAAACAGTCACCAAAGGAATGATTTGAAAGATTCCAACAGGCTATTCTGAAGAATGAATATTCCCAGAGCCAAGCTGATAACACTCTCTTTACCAAGCGGGGCAATGGTACCATTACAGCCCTTATTGTCTATGTTGATGATATTGTGGTCACTGGAGATGACACAACTGAGATTAAAAAAAAAACTGAAGAACTACTTGGCTCAACAGTTTGAAATCAAAGATCTAGGTCCCTTGAAATATTTCTTAGGAATTGAAATATCAAGGTCCAAGAGAGGAATCAACATATGTCAACGGACGTTCGTTCTTGATTTGTTGACAGAGACAAGGATGTTAGGCTGCAAACCAACAAATTCTCCTATTGAACAGAACCACAAACTAGGAGAAGATTGTGGTCCCTCCCTTGTTGATGCGGGAAAGTACCAAAGGCTAGTGGGGAAGCTTATCTATCTTTCTATGACACGCCTAGATATTTCTTATGCAGTGGGAGTGGTGAGCCAATTTATGCATGCCCCCAAGAGTGGCCACTTAGATGTTGTGTATCGTATTCTCAGATATTTGAAGTCTTCTCCAAGGAAAGGACTGTTGTATGCCACGCACGATCACTTGAGAGTGGAAGGCTTCACTGATACCGATTGGGCTGGATCTATTACAGACAGGAGATCTACCTCCGGCTATTGTACCTCTGTGGGAGGTAATTTGGTTACATGGAGAAGCAAAAAACAACCTGTTGTAGTTAGATCCAGGGCAGAGGCAGAATTTAGGGCTATGGCTCATGGAATGTGTGAACTCATATGGTTGAAAAGACTAGTTCAGGAATTGAGGCTCGACACTGAAGGCCCTATGAGACTCGATGCTAAGGTAGTTCCTTGGCATTGAAGTTGCCCGTTCTCCTAAAGGCATTTTTCTCTCCCAAAGGAAGTATGTTCTAGACCTACTATCAGAGACTGTCTTGTTAGGTTGTCATCCTTGTGACACTCCTTTGGAAGCTAATACTTATCTGAAAGAAAAGGATGGTGATCCGGTTGATAAGGGACGATATCAATGGTTAGTGGGAAAATTGATATATCTCCCCACACCAAACCGGATATTGCATTTGCAGTAAGTTTGGTCAGTCAATTCATGCACGATCCCTACTCCACTTATATGACTGTTGTTCTTCGCATTCTCCATTACTTGAAGTCAGCTCCAGGAAAAGGGATTCTCTTGTCTCCACATGATCGTCTTCATATCGAGGCTTACACTAATGCTAACTGGGGTGGTAATCCTGATAGGAAATCTACTTCAAGTTATTGTACTTTTGTAGGAGGTAATCTTGTCACGTGGCATAGTAAAAAAACAAAATGTTATGGCAAGATCCAGTGCCGAAGCAGAATTCCGTGCTATGGCCCAAGGCATCTGTGAATTATTGTGGTTTCAGAGTTTGCTCCAAGATCTTAGTGATTCTGTTTATCGTCCAATGATGTTGTATTATGACAACAAAGCAGAAATCAGCATTGTCCACAATCCAGTACAACATGACCATACCAAGCATGTGGAGATCGATAGATACTTCATCAAGGAGAAGTTAGAGAGTAGGCAAAATTGTATACTTTTTATGAAGACTTCAAGTTGGGCATGTACGATATCTATGCACCAACTTGAGGGGGAGTGTTAAGTAATGTAAACTCGACAAGGGTATTTTGGGTATTTTTTTGTATTTGTCCTCAGCTAGTATAGTCGGCTATGTGGGGGTATTCTTGTAATTCTGCCCTTCTTTAAAAGATTATAAATAAAGATGCTTGGAGATCACATTAATCATTCAAGCAATTTACCATATTCTGTTTTTGTTAACAAGATCTAAACATACTTCCTCTGGGAAAGACTAATACCCTTCTTGCTTCTCACAACCTCAATGCCAACAAAGTAGTAAAGGTCACCTAAATCCTTGGTCTGAAACTTCTTTTGTAAGTAAGCCTTTACCTCAGCAATACCTGGCACATCATCACCAGAAACAATAATATCATCAACGTACACAACTAGAACCACCAACTTGCCACCACCACGACGGACAAACATAGAAGGATCAGAGTAACACTGCGAAAAACCACACAATACAACTGTGGCACTAAACTTCTCAAACCATGCTTTGGGTGATTATTTGAGGCCATAGATTGCTTTCTACAATTTGCACACCCGAGTACTATCCTCCCTTTGAGCAAAATACCCAAGAGGTTGCTCCATATACACCTCCTCGTGAAGATCACCATACAAGAAGGCGTTTTTAATATCCAACTGAAACAAGGGCTAATCAAAATTAACTGCCATAGAAATAAGTAGGCGAACAGGATTCAGCTGAGCTACAGGAGAGAAGGTCTCAAAGTAGTCCACATCATAAGTTTGTGTATACCCCTTGGCAACCAGACAGGCTTTAAGCTGCTCAATAGAACCATCCAAAAGGTATTTGATTGTATAAACCCAGCGACAGTTAACAAATCCCTTCCCAGGAGCCAGATCTACCAAACTCCAAGGGTGACGAGATAAGAGGGCATCCATGGCCTTCTTCCAACCAGGAAGGCGAAGAGCCTCAGTATAAGTTTTGGGAATAGGGTTGGAAGACAAGGACAAGGCAAAGGTATGAACAAGAGGGTAAGTGAGCAAGGGACACATACTTATCAATAGAATATAAAGCACTGGACTTTTGAATGCAAGAGCGAGTACCTTTACCAAAAAAAATGGGTAAGACATCAGTTGAAGACGAAGGTAGAGCTTCACTAGACGAAGAAGCTAGCAGAGGTGGTGAAACAGGTGGGCCGATGGGACCTCTTGCTGTGGTACGGACTAGTCACGCCGTCGATAAACCTATAATGGTGGTGTAGAGAATGGGACAAGTGCAGGGACAGGAGGGACATCAACATGCTACTCATCCTCAGAGATAGAGGATGATGAAGAAAAATAAGAGCGGTCCTCAAAGAAGGTGACATCAACACTCACAAAATACCTATGGGCGACAGGGCCATAACACTTGTACCCTTTCTAGGTATAAGAATATCTAAGAAAAACACACTTAATAGACCTGGGAGAGAGTTTATCAGAATGAGTATGTAAATTGTGAACAAAAAAAATACACCCAAAAACCCAAGGAGCTAAATGAAAACTGGGTTGACCAGGAAAAACAATGGAAAATGGAGACTTGTCGGCAAGAACAGAAGAAGGCATTCGATTAATCAGGTAACATGCAGTATGTACCCCTTCACACCAAAATTGCTTGGGAACATACATATGGAACATTATAGTGCGAGCAACCTCAAGTAAATGTCTATTCTAAAGCTGGGGAGAGTTGATGCAGATTCATCACCAAACAGGGCTTGTTTGCTTAGGAATAAGTATAGGGTTGGGTTGTATACATGTTAGGTTTGATCCCATGGGTTTTCAATATAATAAGCCACTTTTATGGGCCTAAAGTATGGGCAATAAGGTTGCATACGGGATTAGCTAGTTTGTTTCTTTACTTAGTTTATTTTAAGTTGGTTTGGGTTAGTTCAATTGAACAAGTTGGTTCAATTTAAGTTGTAGTCCAGTCTAGTGGTCTAATTGATGTTAGTTTGCTTTTACTTTCTATTTTTATTTATTAGTAATTGTCAACAATTAGTTCGCATCAATTTAGAAACTGATTGTGCCTTGTACTCCAAACATAAGGGGACCAATTTGGAAATTTCCTAATTTGGGAACCTTCTAATTTTGGAACCCTTCTGCTCCCTTCTATTATTCTATAAAGCAACTTAAGATGACACAAAAGAACCCACGATTTTCTGCTTCAACATTGGTGCTGTTTGCATGCTTGTTCCCCATGAAGTTTACTTAGTGTTTAATCTAAGGTGGAAGGGGCTGGTGTTCGATCCAGTCAACTCCTTGTGGTGGGAAGCCTGGGAGGCTAATTCAAGCTTGGTTCTTCAACCCTACATTGTTCTACAGCCATTAGAAGATTGTCTTCAACCTTTAAACCTCTCTGCTGAAAGTTTCAGACTAATTCACTGGTTAGTTTCAAATTATGTCCCTTATTTTCTAATTCCATCACCTCAACCCCCAGCCCAATCCAACTACCAACACCCTTCCATCTTCTGATCAAGTTTTCCCTCTAGTGAAGGTGTCAATCGGATCGAACACCGATTCCTTCAAACGAACTGTGAAATTCGCGATAAATTTGAACTTTTTGGAACTTGTGTGATTTCAGGTTCCAGTTCTGCGTCCATGATTGCTTCAATGATTTGGGCTGCATCGGTTGAGGATACAGATGAATCACTCGACACTCCTATGGAGGATTCCAGGGATTCTTCCCCGTTTGCTTTGTTGGAATCAAAGGACCCCTGTGAAACCCCGCACCGGAGTTACCTGTGTCGAATCTGCTGCCTGGAGGCTATGCAGAACCCCTCCTTAAATTAAATGCATTGTAAGTATAATTTAAAGGTATTTATATGATGTTTAGTACGACCAAATAGAGTTAGAAGGGTATTTTAGTCAAATTGCCTCTATGGGACCCACGACCCGAGTGGGGAATCCTGTTCCAGACATTTACCCGTATCCGGATTACCCCTGATGTCACATGATATCACTCTATGGTTAGAATAGAATAATAAATATAAATTCTAGTTATAAACTGTTTTAGAAATCAGTTTAAAATCTAATTTCACCCAAAATGACCAGATTGCCCCTTAGTGTTTAAGTACTATATATAGATATATATATCCCATCTTTACTATTCACAAATCACAATTCCAACTAAGAAGAGCTGAAAATTCGTTCCAGCCTTGGAGAAGGAAGAAAGAAAGAGGAAAAAGAGAAGAGAAGAAGGGAGAAGAAGGAGCTGTTCTTGAAGGTTTAGATTCCATACCTGAAATTGAGCCTTGAAACTTCCAATTGAGACTGAGCTGCATAGTTAGAGGCTGCCTGCATCTTGTTTCTGCTTCTACACTCAGGTAGGCCATGGAAACTTGCTGCCTCCCCTTTACTTTCCTTCTTCTCCAACTCTAATTCAGCTAAATTAGCTTGCTACCATTAAAGCCTCAAGACCAAGCTTAGGTATTGAATTTTGGCATGAATTTGGACTATTTTGATCAGTCCCAGTCCAATTAAACCTGAAATCACATGACTAACCCTATTCTAACCCCAATTTCTTAAACTGTTGACCATGTGATAAACCCTAAGGCAACTAATTTAGGTTTAATTGATGTAATTTCTAAATTAGGGAACCAACCATGAAATTGAACCCCCAATTAGAGAGACCCACCTTGAATTGATATAAAAACCTACAATTGGGTCCATGCATGCAAGGATCCAGGTAGTAGGACCAAAACCCCCAATTTCGGCCATTGAGTCGGATGCTGCTGCAGGCCCAGGGGCGGTCGACCGGCTCCCTGGAAGTCTGCATCCGGCTCCCCCTTTTTGGTACCCTTATGACCCTGCCTCTATAGGACTTAACCTTGGACCATCTCAGGACCTAATGGATGATGTCTTGTGTATTGTTAGGTTTGTTTCTGCTGTTCTCTGTCAGTTCTACTGGTTTCTTGGAGGGTTAATTGAATTAGGCTAGCTACTACTACAGGTAAGGGAACTTTGAACTTAATTTGGGCGTGTTTGTCATCTTAATTTGTTGTTATGCTGAATGTCATATCATGCATCATTGAAACTACTCTGATGCATATAGTTTCTTAGCTTGCGTTTTGATGCATTAGAATGCATATGATTTAGGCTGTACATTAGCATATTGCATTGCATTGCATTGATGTTATTACTATTGTGAATTGTTGATGGTGGAATTCAGTACTCTATAATTCAGTTGATCATGCTTATATCATCATGAATAGATTGCACTGGGCTAGGTTGTGAATCATTACCCAGTACTATGTCCCTTACCAACAGGGGAAGAGGTGTTGGACAACCCGTGGCACAGCCGAAGGGATAATGCCGGGGTGCGATCTTCTGTCCCATGTTAGCGTGTGTACTCCGCTGTGGGAATAAACAGTCAAGGTTGGTCTTTGGGGGTCTGTCGGGGTCCGATGTGTTAGTTCCGGGACTGGCGGGTCCTCACCGTGGTAGAATGGTTTCACTCGGGTGACCGATGTGTTGGTTCCGGAACCGAGGTTAGCATCTACCACAGTAATACTTAAACCTCATGAGACTTAGCATTTGTGCTAGGAGCATGCTAGACTAGTACATGCATCATGGATTATTGTGTTTGTATGCATGCATTCTCTTACTGGGCTCAGTTGAGAGCTCACCCCCGTGGATCCTTATATTTCTTTCAAATGAAACTGCTTCCGTTACTGCTACTGGTTCTTTGGGGAGTCCTTCTGCTTAGGATGCTTCTCCTGCTACTGGAGTTGATACTCCTCTCTTTGTTGAGCACGATGCTTCGTGTTCCTGCGACGACTGCGCGTTCTCCTGATCTTCCAGACTGATCAGACTACTTCCTTCCTTTTTGTTTATAACACTTTTGTAGTAATTATAGCTTATAACTTTTTGGGCTTTGGAGTTACTCTTTTCTGAATCACTAATGTAACTCTTTTGTACATAACTGTTTATATAAATATAATGTTATCACTAGTTTTCCTTTACTATTGTCTTATTGCTCTATTTAACTGCTTCCGCTGCATTTAAATTCTGATTATTATGAATGAAATTGCAAATAGAACACTGCACTTGCGATCCTGGTAGGTTGATTGGGTGTCTGAGACATCCAGCCACACTTGGCCCTTATTAACCGGGCCGGGGTATGACACGAACTACCCGGGCAACCCACCGCAAGGTGTCAATCGGATTGAACACCGATCCCACCAGCCTTGATTAAATACAAGACAAAAATCTTCAATGGAGAAGAAGAGCAGCAAAAAGCTTTTCATTAATATCAACATTCGTGTCCCATGCTTACCCCCTTTACAATCTCGTATAAAAGACTCAAAAATTGACTCCTACACTATAAAGGAAAGGCCTAACCCAATCCTTAACCTATTAGGTAACCTAAACTGACAAGGAAAGTGAAATATTGAAGGCAATAGACTCAGAACATGTCTGGACTTATAGAGTCCTAATCCAGCCCAACTTACAAAACAATTAAATAGTCACATGACCACTTAACCAAGTCACATGATCACTTTAAGTAATCACATGACCGAGATGGCTCCTAAGATAACTAACCCCCCTCTTACCGGGGCCTTTTAAGCAGCAACCTTTTTAGTTTTAATTTAAGGACTTTTACCTTCCTTTTGTAGTAAAGTTTTCATCAAGAGCGTCTTCTTGCTAAGCTTAAGGAAATATCTTTCTGGTTCGGGTCTTTTTTACCCTTGGTTGTTACTTCGTGTTCTTTTTCTTTTTGTTTTCTTTCTCAGTTTCATTGCTAGTTGTTGTTGTAGACGCCATTGGTGGATTCAACCACTTCTGTTGATGTTGATCTTGGGTCGCTCGATGCCCCATCTAGCGGCACCTCGCTTTGGTAAAGCGAGTTGACCATGGGCTATCCTAATAGCCCTCGGTTCAATCTCTGTTGTTAGTAATCTTGTCGCTATTTGATCCGGGTGGCCAGGAACCAACCCAGATCAACCGACCGTTGCTTCTTTGGCCGTATCTTGCTGGTGAAGAACAAAACACGCCTGCATCAGAAGCAGACATGGCAGCGAGACTTGTAGGCAGAGGTCCAACAAAAGAATCAAGTAACTGCAGGCACCTCCAGCGCCCTTATAAAAAACTAACCTAACCGACTGAACTTCATTTTGCATAATATAAATAAGATCAGTGAACGCATGCCGTCTCCTACAGAAGTGGGCTTTCAGGGTGTAAGGAATTAAAACGGTTAATCCCGTATGCGACCCTATTACCCATACTTTAGGTCCATAAAATTGACCTATTACATTAGAAACTCATGGGATCAAAGGCCCAACATGTATATAAGCCAACCCTAGATTTATTCCTAAGCAAAGAAGCCCAGTTTGGTGATAAATCTGCATCACTACTTGGACAAGGCATCCTCTTTTACAAGGATTCATACTCTTAGAGTCCCAGTTAGACTAGGATTCTTCCAAGAGACTTCTTGTGCGACTAGGATTCCCAATCCTAATGCGACTGAACAAATGAAACAAACATCAGCAGCTGATTGGTCCCATGCCCAAGAAAGCCCCCATTTGGCTACACTACATCATAGCAATACCAAAATAAGGTTAGAAGTTTACTTTTCTGCTTTATTAGCAAAAATTTATAAAGGCTATGAGGGATACATATCATGCCACAGATCAATTTTTGGATATTTCAAAGTTAGCCCTCAACAATAGTTACAGTCTAGTTCAACATGTTATACACTCTTTGTGGTCCATATCATAATCGTCATGGTGACAAGGCAATGCTAAGCAGTTGGAGGGTGCCTAGACGCCATAGCACCTAGGCATCGCTTAGACGACGAGGAATTATAAATAAAATGGACGATTGAAGTGTAATTATATTAGAATTTTTTTTCTTTTATTTTAGTTTCAAAGAAGGCCGCATGTAAAATATGAAATTTGGTCTCTTATCACTTACAAATATGACAGGACATAAATGTAAAACAAGATAACACTTGCCTTTACTTATAAAAATAAAACTACAATAATTCCGCTGCAACCTTTCCAGTGGTAGTGGCAGGCAGCCACTGCTTCTTTGTCCCACCTAAATCTTATTTTTTCATTCTCTTTCTGGTTTTTCTTCCTATTTCCCCTCTTTACCTTCCTGTCCCCCCCCCCCCCCTTTACCTCCCCCTTTCCCTCATTCTTTCCTTCCTTTTCCCCCTATTTTCTGTCTGGGCACCTTGAATTATATGGCGATCGGCCAATGCCTAGACAACTATGGCCCCATATCATGAATAAAGAAGGAGAATCTATTAATTGTTGAATAAATAACCATATATCAGCGATGGCAGTAGTTTGTCAACAAGCAGGTGCAATTTTACTAGCACAATAGAAGCTATGTGATATTTAAAATTCAAAGTAATTGAGCATTTGAGCTTGTAAACAGCTATGAAATCTGAATGCTTGAGTGATCAAAATAGATCACCCAGACCCTTTATTTATACTAAACTGAATTACAATGAATCACAATAGAAATAGAAATAAAACCTCAATCCTAATCCTACTAGGAATTCCTAATACAACTAGGAATTCCAAAATCGGATTCGGCTGAAGGTAAAAAATAATAAAAAAGGAAAAATAAAGTAAAGACAATCATAGCACTACTAGGACTACAATCATAGCACCACTAGGACTACAATCATAGCACCATTAGGACTAGTTACTCCAATCGTGTAACTAGCCTATCTCAACACTCCCCCTCAAGTTGGAGCATAAATGTCAACCATGCCCAACTTGACCAGATTAGGATGAAGGACCTTCCCACCTAAGCCCTTCGTGAACACATCAGCAAGCTGATCAGTAGATTGCACAAAAGGAACACAAACCAACCCTTCTTCCAACTTTTCTTTAATAAAATGCCTGTCAACCTCCACATGCTTGGTGCGATCATGCTGAACAGGGTTGTGAGCAATGCTAATAGCAGCCTTGTTGTCACAGTACAACCTCATGGGAAGAGGAATAGGAGTATCAATATCTTGCAATAAACCTTTGAGCCATAACATCTCACAAATACCTTGTGCCATAGCACGAAACTCTGCTTCAGCACTAGACCTCGCCACGACGTTCTGCTTTTTACTACGCCAAGTAACAAGATTGCCACCAACAAATGAGCAATAGCCAAAAATGGACTTTCTGTCAGAGGAACCAGCCCAATCTGCATCAATATATGCTTCGACACGAAGATGACCATTCGGAGACAAAAGAATACCTTTACCCGATGCTGATTTTAAATACCGAAGGATCCGGATAACAACATCCATATGAGAGGAATGTGGATCATGCATGAACTGACTAACCATACTCACACATACTGCTATGTCAGGTTTTGTATGAGACAAATAAATGAGCTTACCAATGAATCTTTGATACCGACCTTTGTCGACAGGAGTTCCCTCCTTTTCTTTAAGTCTAGTAGTTGCATCCATAGGTGTATCAGAGGGATGACACCCTAGCATTCCAGACTCGGTCAATAAATCTAGGATGTACTTCCTTTGAGAAAGAAAGATGCCTTTAGAAGACCGAGCAACTTCTATCCCTAGAAAGTACTTTAGTTTTCCCAGATCTTTTATTTCAAATTCTCGCCCAAGATAAGCCTTCAACTGGGTGATTTCATGATTGTCATTCCCGGTCACCACAATATCATCCACATAAACTATTAGAAGAGTTACCTTTTCACCATTTTTCTTGATAAACAAGGTATGATCAGCATTGCTCTGCTTATAACCTGCAGAGACCATTGGCGTATGAAATCGTCCAAACCAAGCACGGGGGGACTGTTTCAGCCCATATAAAGCACGCTTCAATTTACAAACTTTCCCACTGGTCTTATCACAAGAGAAACCTGGTGGAATGTCCATGTACACTTCCTCGTCAAGCTCTCCATGGAGAAAGGCATTCTTCACATCTAATTGTTGCAACTCCCAGCCAAGATTCACTGCACAAGAAAGTAGCACTCTGACGGTGTTTAATTTCGCAACCGGTGCAAAAGTCTCCTGATAATCGATCCCATAAGTCACTGAGTAAATCCTTTTGTAACCAAACGTGCTTTGTATCGATCCACAGTGCCATCTACCTTCTGTTTCACCACAAACACCCACTTACATCCAACTGGTTTCTTTCCTGGAGGAAGAACCACAAGTTCCCATGTATCATTCTTTTTTAAGGCTTGCATTTCTTCCATCATTGCTGCTTTCCACTTTCCATCTATAAAAGCTTCCTGCTAATTTTGGGGAATACAAACAGAAGAAAGAGAGGAGACAAATATACGAAATGATGGAGAAAGGGAGTCATAAGAGACTACATGAGAAATGGGGTGCTGGGTACAAGCCCGAATACCTTTACGATGAGCAATAGGTAAATCAGGAGACGAAGGAGAAGACATGTTACCTGGAGATTGATCTGGTTCCAGAGCCGACAACTGTGGTGGTGCTGGTGCTACAGTGGATGGAAGCTGCTTGTATTTGGAATGTCCCCTGTGATAGGTTTTGAGGTTAGAGTCGTTCATTTTCTTCTGAAATTCCCTAATGGTTTGTTGGACTGGAGTCATCTCTCCCTGAAGGGAATTGTCACCCATAGGATTTTCAGCATTTTCTAAGTTTGCCCCCTGGGGAAAATCCGGTGGGGAACCATCGGAGGGAAGAGGGGAGGAAATAACAACCGGTTGAGGGGTGGGAGAAACAGGTGGTTGGACCCGAGTCTGGGTCTGTACCGGAAGGTCAACCATCACATCTTCACTGAAAATCTCCCCCTGAAGAGGTGTGGACTGATAATAGGAGAGAGTTTCATGAAAGACAACGTCCATACTGGTGAAGGTACGACGGGTAGGAGGATGGTAACACTTATATCCCTTTTGGGATGGAGAATATCCCAAGAAAATACATCGGACCCCACGGGGTTCGAGTTTGCCAGGGGAGCGGGTATCCCGAACATAACAGACACAACCAAAAACCTTTGGTGGGACAACAAAGGAGGATGAACCCATCAGTAAAGATGCAGGGGTGGCAGAGTCAAGGACTCGGGTAGGGAGCCTATTGATGAGATAGGCAGCAGTCAGGACAGCATCTCCCCAATATTGGGAGGAGACAGAATGGGTAAACATGATAGCCCGGGTCACCTCAATGAGGTGGCGATTTTTCCTTTCAGCCACCCCAATTTTGAGCTGGGGTATCGACACAACTGGTTTGATGGAGTATACCATGGGCAGCAAGGTAGTGTTGGAATTGACCATCCATGTATTCTTTACCATTGTCACTCCTCAATATTTTGAGAGTGGCACTGTATTGGGTCTGAATCATCTTATGAAAATTTTAAAAACAAGAAAAAACATCACTTTTATTATGCATTAAATATACCCATGTACTCCTAGAATAACAATCAATAAAAGAAACAAACCAACGATGGCCTTTAAGAGATGGTTTTCGGCTAGGACCCCACACATCAGAATGAATAAGATTAAAAGGAGAAGAACTTCTTTTATTAGAAATGGAATAAGTAGAACGATGTCTTCACAAAAAAAGTCGTTTCTATGACATTCTTTAGCTAATGCAGGAAATAAAAGGGATAATGTTCCTAAAGGAGGGTGACCTAGTCTGTTATGCCATTGTTGAAATTCAGAAGAAACTAACGAGCTTTGATGTATAGGAGAAGCCAAAGATGGTTGTGAAGTAGGACTCCCATCATCAAGCAGGTACAATCCACTATGCATCTTACCACATCCAATCGTCGCCCCTGTTGCCAGATCCTGAAACACACAATGAGAAGGAAATAATGTTACTTTGCAATTCAAATCACGGGTAAGACTACTGATGGAAAGAAGATTAGTGCTAAATTTAGGAATATGTAAAACAGAGGATAAAGTTAAGGAAGGAGTGCAACTGATAGAGCCCTTCCCAGAGATAGAAGAGAGAGAACCATCAGCCACCCATACTTTATCTTTACCAGAGGTAGGAGAGTAATGAGTAAAGAGGCTGGAGGATCCAGTCATATGATCAGTGGCACCGGAGTCTATGATCCAGGGAGAGGAGACTACCGATGCACAATGACTAGCAAAGGAAATACCTGAATGGACAAAATTTGAACCTGGATTGGTGGAAGAACTAGCAGGAGTCGATGTAGTAGAAGCAGCGGAAGCCTGTAACGTACGACAGAACGCTTGAAATTCTTCCTTGGATAGACCAGTGTCAGAAGTGGGAGTAGTAGTGACAGCCTCAGTATGATTGGCTTTGTTTTTCGACTTCCGGACAGCACGTTTAGCTTCAAAGTCAACCGGTTTACCATGGAGTTTCCAACAAGTAGCCTTGGTATGATAAGGCCTATTACAATGTTCACACTTCACGGTTGCTTTAGAAGAGTCACTAGTAATGGACAGCCCATCCGGTGTAGGAACAGCAGTGGCAGCAGTTTTTAGAGCTGATCTATCACTGGTGGGAGTGTGTAACATAGCAGTCCGCCTGCTTTCTTCATAATGTACCAAGGCATAGGACTGTTCCAAAGTGGGAAAAGGGATCCTGCTAAGTACCTGGACCCGAATCGGATCATATTCCACATTTAATCTAGCGAGGAAGTCATATACTCTGATTTTATCAACATGCTTGCGATAGGCAGCAATATCAGTAGGATTAGTGGGCTGGTAATCCGTGTAATGATCCAGTTGCCATAGACTTCGTAGGAGAGCATAATACTTGGAAATAGAGAGGTCCGTCTGAGTGGTTTCATGAATTTTTTTTCGTAATTCATAAACCTGAGCATCGTTACCAATCTATCCATAAGTTTCTTTGGCAGCCATCCATATCTGGGCAGCAGTCTCTAGAAGTAAATAGCCATTAGCAAGATCTTGGTTCATAGAATTCAGAAGAAAGGCCATGACCTGAGAGTCATTAGAGATCCATCGAGTCTGTAGAGGACCTGCAGTAGAAGGTTTTACTGAAGTACCAGTAAGGTGGCCAGTGAGACCACGGCCAGCAACAATGAGATAGGTTGATCTGGACCACATGAGATAGTTAATTTCATCAAGTTTGATGGAGGCAGAAAAGGGAAGATACTCTTGTCGAGTCTGTGCATCAAGTCCAGAAGTGACTTGATCATCCGAACCAGTAGATACATCAGAATCAGGCATTGTATGCAATGGAGATGAAGAAGGTTATCTTAAATCAGTCAGCAAATAGAAAATCAGCTTCCAACAGGTCAAGTACTGCTTCTGGAAGTTGAGAATATATGCTCCAAAAAAGGTACTGTTGGATTAGCCAAGGAGAAACCCTAACTTTTGAAAAAAAAGGTTAGGAAAACCTGGGTTTGTAGAAACTGCAGTGCCGGATCTGATGTGATTGTGATCCACTCCTGCAGTCTTCAAACAAAAGGAGGTGTGCACCAAGTAGCAGCAGAAAAAAACCCCAAAATAAAAGGAAGAATCGATCTGCAACTGTATTCAGAAATCGATCTTCAAGGTTGGAGAAGCTCTGCCGGCAGAATTAGGGCACACCAAGGATCTGAAGTCTTCAAAGAGGTGATATGGAGAGCAGCATCTAAATCCTTTAACAGATTCACCTCATAGATGCTGCCCTGAATGAGAGAGAAGAGCCGAGAGTGAGAAAGAAGAGAGAGCTGGAACCGTGGAGGGGAGGGGAGAATAAAAAACAGAAAAAACTGAGAAGGCTGTTTATTCGATCAGAATAGGCTCTGATACCATGTAAACAGCTATGAAATCTGAATGCTTGAGTGATCAAAATAGATCACCCAGGCCCTTTATTTATACTAAACTGAATTACAATGAATCACAGTAGAAATAGGAATAAAACCTCAGTCCTAATCCTACTAGGAATTCCTAATACAACTAGGAATTCCAAAATAGGATAGATATCAAAACTGATGCCACTTAACAACTGTTTGTGAGCTACCATGTGAAAGAAGCCAAAGGCCACCAAAGCTGAAGAATAGCTTATACAAGGAAAACCAAGGAATTTATAGTAGCCTTTCATAGGGAAAAATAAATAAAAGATACCAATAGCAAAACTGAAGCCCAATGGTATCACTAACATTTTTCAAACACAAAAAGTTAAAGGCAAAGAGGGAAAAATGATAACAGGTTACATACTGCGTGTAAGTCTACAATGAAGAAGAATGTTTCATATGTATTCTGCAAGAAGAGTGTAAGAGCATATATTACCATGTCAACTAAAAAAACCTATAAAAAAAAACACAGGGTTAGATTAACAAGATTGACAGAAGAATGTTGCTCTCTCTGGTATCTCCTAGAAACACAAATTCAATAGGAGGACCAGATTGAATCTTTAACAAAGAAATCTAAATCATAGGAAACATACCACATGAAAAAGTATAAAAGGACCAAAGTGAATGCATCATTTCCAAGCCAAAAGAACCAGATTATATGGACTCCATAATCTTAATTTTCGTGAAATTAGTGATTCTATATAATTTAAAGTATCATTCAGGAAGAAAAAAATCAGGGCATGCTTGGACTAATAGTTGTCATTTTTTAACATCTTCAACATCAACATATGACTTTGGACTGGAACCCAATACATTGGAGCAAAAAGGGCCATACCCAGTGCAAGCTCCACTTTTGCAAGGTTCAACAAAATAACTCTCTCGCTCTTCACTTCCTGCTCCACACCCTCCCCTAAATGCCTGCTGGTCAGAAGTCAAGTATGAAGGTCCAAAATGTAGTAATTCATTCATGAATTTGAGATCTCATAGTATATTAAAACAAAAGGGGGCAGACATTGGGATACTGAAAGCATAGTACCTCAAATTTGGTTTGCACTTCCATCTTCATCACTTATTTCGTGAACAGTCCAACATAGACAACTCCCACACAGCCAGCTTTCTCTCCTATTTTTCATACTAACCCTCTCTTTCCTTGGTAATAACAACCTACGCTCTCCCTCTATCTCACCGAGATTTTCTCAAAACTCTCTATCTCTTTGTCACAGTAAGGCATAATGTCCTTCAAACAGTCCAACGAATGCAAGCTTGTCTCCATGGACCATGTAGTTCAGCCATGTGGCAGGATAATGCAGCAATTCCCACATGCAGGGTATCTAGGCTTAACAATTTAGTTTGGATTGGATTTGAATCAACTAAATTTTATTGTTCTTTTGGGTCAGTGTAGGGCTGTCAATGTATGTCCAGCCTTATTTTTGAGCTTGTATTTTTTTTTTAAAAGTCAAACTGAAGTTTCCTCAGGCCAAATTTCAGAGATCAAAATTCATAGCATGATTTTAAAGTCATTTGGTAGGTTATTAAACCAACTTCTCAAGAAGGTCAAGATCCCATATGCCATATTTGATTTGGGAGTGTTACAGCTGAAGTACTGCATCAGTATACAATGGGATTTCTGTTTTTTAGAATAATAATTTAATAGTGTACAAGATATCTATCAAAAAAAAAAATTTAATAAGATAGAATAATAGGCAAGGTGATAGGTTCATAACCCTTTTTTTCTTATCGATAACGAAAAATTTTCCCTGTATTTGTAATAAATTTTCACTACTCTCTACTGTTGATTGTATGCTTTAAATCCCCCATCAATATGTCAATTTGCAGTCGTTATACTTGTCATAAAATCCATAATTTTCTTGTTTGTTCAAGGATCTAATTTTAATTGAGGGTTGACAACATCAGGCACTCTCAAATCTACAATGAATTTAAATACCTGGCTTAATAGAATCATCAAATACATATCACCATGCCCCGCCTCTCTTTCTCTTTCTATTTACATACAAATCCTAAACACTAGGGTCATAGATTTAACACTGTTATCATTTTCCTATGTAAAGCATCAGAATATCTCCATATATCCAGCAATGAATAATGCATGTCATTACTGCAGCAAGGAACTCATGTAGGTCTCGTGTATGATAATCATGTTTATCTTTTTACAGAAAACACATGCATATACAAATAGACGACATTCATTGAAAATGAGCACCAATTAGAACCCAAGGAAGCTCTATTGACTCCTAAGATTCTCTATAACCACATGCCCATTTAGCTTCTTGGACCTTCTCTATTTAAATTGATCCATAACATGCCCATTTGGCTTCTTTCCCGAGTATCCTGTTTCTCCCCACTTTTCTCTGCAAGTCTCTTGAGAAATAACATTTGCATATTCCGTCACCCAAGAGAACAATAAGTCAAATTATGTGCTTACCCCCATAGCTTCAGTACAACTTATCCAATTGAATAGGTAATGTATTACTGTAATTGAAAACTCAAAACAGCACCAAAACAGAATCTTTTCTCAGGGAATAAAAGTCCAGATTATGGAGAATTACCATAAGTCAAAATCAGGTGGTCAGATGGACTCGAAACTCAGGTCGAGTTCTGCGTATAGAATACTTGCTGAAAATATGAACTTGATCCAAGGGTTGGATTTGGAGTTATGAAGCAATCCTAGTAGTATTAGGAAAGGGGTATACCAGTAAATTCACAACTCAAATTAAAATTCAGAAAACAGAAATGTTTGAATTTGATCATAAGATATAAATATCAGCAATGTTGAATCAACAGAAACAATGGTGCTATTAACAATTACATATATGGTATTAAATCTGGAAACAGAGGCAGAATTGGAAGATTTAATTATCTCCAGATCAGCAGGTCCGATCAAGATCAAACTATGGTCGAAGGTCTCCTTGAGGATGAAGAACAACTCCTCAAAAGTTCAGGGTGATTTGATGGCCAGATTTCCTCAACTAGAATTCATGTCAAAAAACACTTGCATATGAATTCCAGATCAGATCATGAATTGCAGAAAAGAAGGTTTTATTTACTTGTTCATTAATGGAGAAGAGTAAGGGTAGAGGAGGGCACCCAGGCTTCTTGCCGCAAGGTGTTTGGATGGACAAACACCAACCCGGCTTGATCAAACACAAGGGAAGAGCATACCATGATAGGCAGCAAAGACAAAGCTTTTCATTAATCAAAATTTGTGTACAATGCTGGACCCCCTTACATACTCATATAGAAGATTCAAAAACAGACTTAAACATTAAAAAGGAAAGGTCTAACCCAATCCTTACCTAATTAGAAAACTGACTCAAAATAGAACTGGACTTGTAAAATCCTAATCCATCCTCACTAAAACACTTAATAAATAAAAATAAAGAAACAAAGACACTTAACTAACTAATTCCATATGCCTAACCTCTACCCATATTATAGGCCCATTAAAGTGGCTCATTACAATGAAAACACATTGGACTAAAGGCCCAACCCAAGGCTTATTTGCAATAAAATAAGACCATTTAGGTGATTTAACTGCATCAATAGGGTGATGGTGTCTACATGATGTATGCCAATTTGTATGAGTGTCGTCAGTATTTTGGTGAGTATGAGGTCCAATTATATACAATTTTAACCTATACTCAATATTTTAATCACGTGGGAAAGCAATATTCTGACTGCCTTTTCAATGCAAGATGGTGACTTCAAGCCAGCTTGTTTCCCTTACTTTCTCGTACTCGTCATGCATAGAGGTTTTTGTATTTGCTTGTCCTAAACGTCTGATTATGCCTATTTTTAACACTTATCACGGTCAATATAAAAAAATTTCACATTTTTTTCTCAATTATTATTTCAATTTTTCAAAAAAAAAAAAAGCCCAAAATTTCCAAAGCTCTCAGTGGCTAAATACCAGCAACTTAAACACTGTATATGTGAAGACATATGATTACTAAATTGGACAACTTATATCATCTTCAGTTTCAGCCAGGCCTCCCTTGTGACATAAAGAACATGAAGAAGAATAGTTATAACATCGATAGCATGGGAAGTAAAAAAGAATATTAACTTGCAATGCATTAAACTGGAGAAGGTTAGGATCCTTATATATGAAAGTTGGAATAGAGTGTACAGGTAACATCAAATAAGAGTTTCTAGGAGAACGAACAGATTCTTATCATTAGAACGATCTTACAACAAATACTATGTTCGAGATATTTAAGAATAGACCATTCAGCAGTGAAAAGATGACGGAAAATCAAATAACCTGAAGTAAAATCCAGTTTTAATGGCACCAAGATAATTGCCAAGGTGTATAGATCTTGTAGGCTGGACTCCAGATACAACCCTTTTCCTGTAAATTTAAGATTAAAATGAAAAGAAAAACATGAAAGAAGAAAAGGACATAACACTTTATGAATGATTTGAGCCCCGTTTGTTGTACAATCTCTGTAAAGCTTTTACATGAAAATGTTACCAGACTAAACAGCAGTTTCATTAATCTGATGCACTGGAGTTCAAAAACAAACTCGAATAACAGAAATAGCTTGGAGAACTTTAAGAAGCACTACACTCGCAAAAAACAGAGTTTCATTGACGTCCAGTAAAGGTTGGATCAACAACCCAGCTGAATCTTACGTGGGGAGGAGAAAAAAATTGAAGAAAATACCGAAATGAGTAAGAATCAGATGAATATCAAATTAAACATCTGCATTAGAAACGCAGCTAAATTTTCTCCGCAAATGGCTTGGGGCTTAAGCTCGAGTGATTGTTCGACAGTTTTGAGAAACAGAGAAAAAGGTAGATAGAGGCTTGAACATACTTCTGGGATCGTTCAACACCAAACTCAATCGTTATACACACTTCTCCTCACCATAACAAAGAGGTTCTCGCTGCATTTGATTTGTGAACGTTGGAGGCCATAAGGGTTTCCAATGGTGGAAGGCTCGAGCACAGGAGAGCTTTTCGATGATGGCGTTGTAGGTGTCGTAGTTATGGGAAATCCAAAGTGGAACTTGCTGTGGTCGAAAATCTGGAGGTCGAGGTCGAGGTTCTGCTGGAGGTGAATCATTTCACCATCTGACCTTCGATAAATCACACAGTAGGGGTTAGCAACCCAGGGTGTTCAAGCTCCTACAATTGGTACATTCTAGAAATTGTTCCAAACTTGGCACTCGGAATTGAAGAAATTAGCAAGCTGCTTTCAATTGACAGTAACGGTTTTGAAGAGTGGAAGCTCTCTGCTAAAGTCCTTGATGAGGCTAATAAACCCTTGAAGCTGACAAGAGAGATTAACCATTCAATGGTTCTGTTTCTCCAAATTTCTCTGCTAAATTTTGAAGAACTTTGGGTGCTCGAGGCTTGAGAAAGAGACAACACCACAAGATTTGGTGCAGTCAAGAATGGCTGCTGCCAAGATCGATTCTGGTTTAATGGAAAGTAAAGAAAGGGGCCACGGTTGGAGGGTTTTATGTAGAGAAAAGGCTGCAAATGAAGGGGGAATGAAATGAAGGATTGTAAGGTAGGAGACTAACTTACTTGGAAATTTCAGTTGTGTAGTTGATTGAAGATGGTGATGGAAGATGATAAGGATAGACAGGTGGCAACTAGAGATCCACTAGTGCTTTGGCTCTTGGAGATCCATCAATGCCACCGCCAAGGAGATCCACCTTGGAAGTAAGTTGCTGAATCCACAACCCACCTGAGTCCACAGGATATAGTTCTTCAGAGAAGATTTTTTTTTTTTTTTTTTTTGGCTGCGTAAACATCCTCCATGGATGCTCTGCATCAGGATTCATAGAGCAAATTGGCAAGGAGATTAGAGATTTCGGATCTGTTACTGTTTCTCATGTCTTCCTAAATAGCTTTCGGTGTCCAAAATCTGTATCTGTGAATGTTAGATTTTTCACCATCTCTCTCTCTCTCTCTCTCTCTCTCTCTCCCCCCCCCCCCTAGATAGCTTTCGGTGTCCAAATCTGTATCTGTGAATGTTAGATTTTTCACCATTTCGGAAGATATGCTCTCACATTAATGTCATTTTCTTCTACGAATCGCCAATTCACTTTCACCCACAACAGTGAGTCCCATGTCACGTGTATAAAGATGTCTCCATGTCTGATTATAAGTTGCCCACCGGACGTTTGATAAAATAACTGAACCAATAGTTACAACAAGGTTATAACATGAGCAAAATCATATTGAACATTTTTACATCATATTTCATCTCTTATAAACAAATGTTGGAAATATTTTTAATATGTAAATTTTCAATTGTAAAATTTTATACTGAAACAAACGAGCCTTGAAAAAATAAAAATAAAAAAGGTTGAAAACCGAAATACACTGCTTCATTGAGGATCCAAGAAAATTGGTAATTGTTCGAACAGATTAGTGGATAAAAGAGAGAAATAATGTAGCGAAACGAGAAGCAGAGTACCATATCATTTAGCTGAGCAACAAATGAATAGAATCCTGGATTAAAAATAAAACAATGTACTTTCCAACGATCAGGGCGAGCATTCCTTAACTGAAGAAGCTGAGAGAACTTACTTCACAGAGGTCGAACCTGCATCCGATTAGTCGAATTGGGAAACGGGAACATTGCAGTAGCATCGATAACTATCAAAGTAACCACTTGGCAGGGAATTGCAATGTATTCGGTCCCATCTTCTCAAGTAGTTGTTGTGCAGTCGACCACTTGACCTGCCTGAAACACAAGAAGACACGCACGAAGTGATAGGAAGAAGAAGAAGAAATAACAGAGCATAAATCGAAAGGAAAGAGCGTACATTTTAGAGAGGAAGCGAGGAGAAGTGATGGAGAGGCTCGTAACATGGGAGAGGATGACGGAGCTACCCATTCTCTTTTTCACCTTATCCGCCGTCTTATGCTCAAGTTTGGACTTTTTTGGAGTCCCAAGAGTCTGGACTCTGGAAAATGGATGGGAATTTGGGCATTGAGACTATTCCCATTTCTACTTTATCCAACAACAAGCGCGAGAGCCCGCGCAAGGATGGGTTGCGCACTGCTAATAAGGCAGTGTTTGGTAACGTTTGTGTTCTGGGAACGCTGTTCTTTGGTAGAAACGTTTTTTTCTGTTTTTATGTTAAAAGACTATTTTTTAGTTGCGAATGAGTATTTGGTAAATCTGTTCCAGAACTCTTTTCGAAACAAAAATTGAACATGTTGGCATTTGGTAAAACCTGTTCAGGAACAATTTCATTGCATTGTTATCAATAATTACTGAAATATCATTATCGTCAAAATTAACCCAATTACATTATATTAATCCAATTACCTCAATTTACCCAATAAATTTTGATGCCATTAACATCAAAATTAATCCAATTAAATTTCATTTCCATCAATATTAGGCTAACATAATATTACATACATGTCCAAAAAAATTCAACCACCTTAAAACAATACATATAAAGGTCACTTCATAGGCCAAGTGGGTAATTAAAAAAACTCATCCACTGAATTAAGTTGATTAATCCTTTAAAAACTAGTATCACTCTCCACCTTTGTATATAGGGGTGCAAGTTTGGCCCTGTTGGCCCGAACCTGCCCTGGCCCGCCCTGAGCCCGAACAGGGCCTGGGCTGAGATACCTGACCCTAAGGGCAGGTCAGAGCTGGAAATTGCAGGCCCTGAGTCAGGGTCAGGTCAGGCTAGGGTTGAGACCTTGGGCTGAGCCCGGCCCAGCCCAGCCCAGCCCGACTCTGTTTTAAGTTATGCTATAATATATATATTGATATACTATAAATATTATAAAATTTGAATGTCACACATATTTTGTTATATAAATATATTGTATATGAAGATAATAAGTGATAATATATTTTACTCTAGTGTTATTTAATTGATAATTTTCTCCCAGACCCTGCCGAACTCAGTCCAGTCCATGCATCTCGACCTTCCCCCACTCCATGATTAGGGCCAATCAGGGTCAGCCCGGCCCGACCCTGAGGGCGGGTCAAGGTTGGATTTTCCAGGTCCTGAGTCAGGGTCGGGTCGGGCCTGAGCCCAGCTAAGGGGAGTCAGGGTTGGACTGGGGTTTTGAAAAGCCCGGCCCAACCCGACCTTGTTGCAGCCCTATTTGTATATATCAAGAACATCTTTTAACATCATTGTATGAATCTTGGAATCTCTATTTGCTCCTTCTAAGAATCCCTTGATAAATTCATTTGACGGTGGAGTAGGCGCAAATGTTGAAGTCTCAGAAACCTCAGATGAACATGTGGTTTGATCCTTGGAAGAACTTGATTGGGACTAGTATATTCATTAAATCCATAACCTCAATTTTCAGCCTGTATGCCAAAAGATAAATTGTTGTTAAAATTTAATGTGTAGTTCTTATACTCAAATTAAATGACGGAAAGTCAACAATGAAGTCATAAGGCAAACAAACTAATAGACAATGATCTTAATCAAAAAAAGGAGCATTTAGGTGTCAATTTATGATGGTTTCTCAATCTTTTCTTCTGAATAAACAGAAACTATAATGTAAGTATACTGAAATATGTGAACAACATAAATGCCAAAAGAAAACTCATTACGAAAAAATCGAGCAAGGGATTGGGAGGAAGAAAATACCAAATAGAGAGATTGAATGAAAATACATCATGCATTACAAAATTACTGCAGAGCAACTAATAAAAAGTGCCCTGAAATGGCTCAAAACTAGGGCAATATTATCATTATGGTTGGATAAAGGCAAAATCTCTGAAAAATTAATGAGAATGAAGGAGAATAGTGGGTGCTACTTTGTATTAAACATCAATCGCAAGAAGAAGAAAATTCAGAGGAGATAGCAATTTATGGTCAACACAAAAACATTTAAGTTACTAGTTACTGCAGGGGAGATTAAAGACTTTCTAATACAATTAATTTGAAAGATCAGATGACCAAGCCACCAAGGCCATGTAAGCCCTGAGAATTTAGCTTGTCTGGTGAAGAAAACTGACTACAAAGATCTCGCTTAAAGAGCTCAGCCTCCAGTAATCAACCCAAGTTAAAATAAGGAATTAATGCAAAAAATCTCAAAGAATGAAAAAAGCAATAGAAGCCAACAATTACCACTTAAGCACCTGCTTGATTTAATGCTTCAGAACACAAGCATGAAACAATACATTAATTCAAAGAACAGAGCATCTACCTTCTAGTACAAAAAAATTGAGGGAGAATTCCCCAGCAGAATGTGCAAGTTAACAAGGTATCATCTACCACTTTCATAAAGAGATGTTCAAGCTGAATGCATAAAATACCATATAATTCCTCTCATGTTCATGTTACTTATATTTGGCTACAAAAACTTCATTCGACACAATCTATATTGTAAGGTCACAAAGGTGATAATAGTAATTACAGGTATGGGGCAATTAAAATAAATTGTAGGGGAAAAGAAAACCAAAAAGAAATATTTATGAACAAGATAAAAATCAAAACCATGAGAAATTAAGATCAATTACCATTAAAATTCACTGAGAATTAGATGGGTTCGGCACTAAAAAATGATTGTACTCCGTTACAACAGGCATGAAAATCACCAAGAATATTTCATTTCCAAACTACGAATTAAAGTAAGAAATCAAACCAAAAGCAGGGATGAAGGCTTAAGCTAAGACTCTTGCCCTGCTAATGTAATATCCCGCATTTATTTACGATCCAGGTAATTTTAAATTTCGAGGACGAAATTTCTTTAAGGGGGGTGGACTGTAATATCCTGGAATAATGAGGGATTTAATTTAAAGTTTGACTTTTTATGTGGATCATGTAGAAGTGACGGAAGGATGATCTGATTTCTGGGAACGCCTTGAGAGCACTTTGGCCCTGAGACATCCATTTAGGGATAAGTATTTTACCTGAAATAAGATTTTTACTGGCTTTTAGGCTGAAATAAGTCTGTACATAGTCAAGGTTAGTTCCCAGGAGTTATTTTTGAAGTTTTACCCAAAAAAGGGTAAAATTATCGTTTATGGGTTTCCGGAGAGAGAAACTCTGAAGGGTATTTTCAAAATATTCGTAAATAAATAATTTAATAAATGATTCAATAAATAAGATTACCATTAAAATAACACATTAATTACTAAATGGCACAAACCAAACAAACCGTAACCTAATTTTGGGCTAAACCTAAACCGGTCTAGTTTTAGTGTGAACGGGCTTAACAATTATGGGCTTAAAAAATTACCATTTAATTATTTCAGCTTAATAAAATAATAATATTTTAAAGGATTTTATTCTTGGATGATTTATGTAGACTATGTGGATTTTACTTGATTTTTGGATGAGAGGTATTAAGGTGAGGTGGCAATCTCCTATTGGTTGGAGACTTAGTACTAAGGGAATCTTTTCTCTAAGGAGAGAAAAAATCCTCATGGAATAAAATCCCAACAAAAGAAGGAAGTTAAGTAAGATTAAAACTATCAAACCTGATTTTTTAATTTAAAAACCTCAAGTCAAATATTCCTTTTGAAATAATTTTATTGGAGGAAAACAAATCAGAATTAGAATAGGATCGTGGAAAGAAAGTCATATGAGATCTGTACAACTCTTCAAAGGGTTTTAAATCAGAGAAAAAGGAGGAGCAGCAACTCCACGACCTTGGCAGAAAACATGAGAGGGAGAGAGTGAAATCGGGAAAGAGAGGAAGAAGAAGAAAGGAAGAAAAAAAAAAAAAAGAGGAAGAAGGAGAAGGAGATCAGAATTATTACCTCCATTGTTGGACCTGTAGTTGCAGTGTGCTCATCATCTTCCATTAGAGCTAATGTAGTCCTAGAATAGGAATTACTCCCACTAGGAACCAAGTAGAACCAAGCTTAGGGTAAGCCTGCTGTTTAGGGCTGATTAGGGGCTGTTTTAGGGCAAAATTAAGGTTTAGGATGGGAATTTGGGAATGGGGTTTATAGGGTTTTAATTTGCAGGTTTAGAGGGTCATTATGGTATAAAAATATCTGAATTTGAATCAGTTTTAATTTCCTGCAGAAATTAGGGTTAGGGTTTCGGGTTCTAAAACTAAGGAAAATAGCCAAAACTAGAGTTTTTAATGGGGGTTTAGGGCTAGGCTTGGGATTGAGTTTAGGGCACTGTGGGAGGGAGGTTCGATCCTAATATGGGGCTGTTTTGATGGTCCGAAGTGGGAGATTTGTAATTTTAGGGTTTAATGGCTAATGGAACTTTTTACAGAAATTAGGGTTAGAGTGATGGGAAGGGGTAGCAACTTGGGTCGAGTAGGGATGGTGTTGAGGGGAGGCTATGGTCAGAATTTGGATGGCTTCTGATAGGTAAGCAGATCTGGACAGAACTGAGATTCAGATCTGGGCAGAATGTAGCAGTCTAGGGTTTATGAGAAATAGGACAGAAAAGAAAGGGGATCGATTGGGGAAGGAAAGAAAGGATAAAACAGAAAATTAAAACCCAAACTTACACTGGATTCCTCCGGCAGCAGCTTGGATTGTTGAAGGATGAAACCACCTTCGAAATAGGGATCCTCCCAGCCGTCACGGCGTAAGGAGTCGCAGGATTCCACCCACCCTTCCACCTTGATAAGCCCACAAGGATGCACACACTCTTGGAGAGCAAGGAGCAGCAAGCAGCCACGAAAATCTCTTTTTTAAATTCAAATCTGTTCTGGGGGAGCCTCCCACGATTCCTTTATTTATAATTAAAGGCCTAAGCCAAATCCTAATACAATCTAATCTCCTCCTCACTTAAATCGTGGAAGGGATCTAATCAAATTCAAATTACTAATTTAAAATACTAAAATGTCCTAACTACCCTACTAACTTAAAATAAAAGAATCTAGCTTAAAAACAACTAATTAAAAGAAGATTCCATGTTAGCCAATAGGATAAAAGAACCTATTAACCAATAGGAACACTTCACTTAAATTAGACCCATTGAACCAATTGGATGCAACCAAATCTAAACCGGTTCAATCTAAAAACATAAAAATAACTAAGTATTGGGCTAATCCCGTATGCAACCTAAGTACCCCTAGTTTAGGCTCATTAAAGTGGCCTATTACATAAAAACCCTTGGGAACAAAGGCCCAACATGGATATAACCCAACCCTAGGCCTATTTCTAAAGAAATAAGCCCTATTTGGTGATCATTCTGCATCAAGAGCACCTTCAAAGCTTCGTTAGGATATCTGATTTTTCAAGCAAACGGTGAGTCGATTCTGTCTCAGACAGATTTGACCTTTCCCTATTGAAAATATTAACTCACTCAATACAGATCAAAATCGAGTGATTCCAACTCCATTAGATATTAGATACCAAATCTATCAATTACGTAGAAATAGTAATCTATAATTTTCACCTCTAAGTGGATCAAAAGTTGAATTGAAGTTGAGTATAGAATTCTGAAAATTTCAAATTTCAGGAGTACACTTTGATTGATTCGAATGGTGAGTGGAATCACACAACTCATATTGTTATTTTCATTATAAAAACTCTCCTGCTGATCATCTAAAACTTCTCTTTTCAATTCATGTTTTTAAACATGTGTGTGTGAATTACAAAACTAAGCATGTAATTGCATTTCAAATCTGAAAATTTGTTGCCTTCCTTTTGTTGTATTTTGTTTTCGATTGGGTTTGTGCCCAAAGCTCCAATTTATGATATTTTTGAGAATTGTGCTTGTGCATTCAAATTTTTCTTTTTGTGACCTGTATAACGGTGCATGCATTTTCTTTTGCAACCTGGATAACAGTGTAGGCGTATTTAATTTCATGACTTATATAATGGTGCAGGCATCTTTTATTTTTTTGTGACCTGTATAACAGTGCAGACAATTTCATTTTGTGAGCCGTATAATGGTGCGGGCACACCTTCCTTTAACATGCATGATGTTTATGTTTATTTCTGTTATTGGAGTTATTGGGCAAAGTTCTTCTCTCTTTTGTTTCATAAAACTTGAGTGGACTTTATGTGGTCTTGCGCATTGATATTTAGTCGTTTTGTATCTTATATTTATGTCTTTAAATAATGTAACGTTGCATGCTTTTTCGAATGATCGTATGAGGTTGTTTTGTTTCCTCATTAAGTTTTCCCTAGCTTACCCCTTGTTATATTTTCATATTGAAACACCTCCTGAGTATGAGCAGGTTTATGATGAGAGTAATGAGGACGTGGCGTGTGAGTACTGCGAAGATGTTTATTTCACTTGATTTACTTTTAAATTATGTTGAGACAAATTCTGGTTTATGGACTTGAAGTTCGATTTACTTTTGGTTTAAGGTTTAAAGCATGTAATTTTGATTTAATTTCGTTGAAGAGACAATGTAATGGTTAAATTATGGTTTTGGATTACAGGATTTATAGTTTAAGTAAAAGACTTCCGTTGTGTTTATGTGAATGGTTATGTTTAGTTTTGCTGTCGTTGTATGTTGAGGATATGATGATCTATAATTTGGTTTACACTCCGGTTCCTTTTTGCTAAGACCATTGATCTTAACAGATTTGGGAGCGTTACAGCTAATGGCTTTCTTTGCACTTAAGCAAGCAACAGTATCTTTAACTTCTATTTTGGAGCATTTATTTATGTCAATTTTCTTTTGGCATTTGGTGTTCAATTGTTGTTTTCCAGTGCTAGGAATGTGAGGGACCCAGATTAAAACCAAACAAATGAAATATACAAAAACAAATCATCTTCATAGAATTTTCATGGTGGATGCTAACACACAACAAATCAGTAGTGAAGGAAGAAACAAATCGGCAGTGAAAATCACATACCTTGAAGGTCGAGTATGAGTGGAATCGGCAGGGAAGAGTAGCCGTTGGGGGGGGGGGGGGGATTGTTCACGAAATCCCTACAATTTTGAAATTAAAACCATAATCACTTTCATTGTATGCTCACCGAAAACAAAAGTCCTAAAATGTACAGTGAACAACCCTAAAATCCATACCTATGAAGGGAAAACTCTCAGAGCTTCAGATGGAGAATCACGATTTCGTTCACGTATATATCTACCAGATGGGCGGAAATGTCCAGCAACAACCGATGTCGCCTAAAATTGGTGCTCTCTTGAACTCTGTTGTCAGGGAGACCAAAAAAACGAGAGAGAGAGAGAGGTAGGTAGGTAGGTTAACACTAGCAGAGGATTGTTTTACCGTCACCTATTGAGAGTGAGAGAGAGCAAGATCGTCTTCGATGGAGTTCGATGCGGGTAGTGACGACTGAGGTCTTCTCCTTGTGGAGGTCACTGTTGAGGTCGACCAAACTAGCCTCCAATTTTTATCGAGAACGTTGGGTAATAGTTTTGGTGGTGTTTCATTGAAAAATAGAAAAACAAGTCTGACTTGTTTTGGAAAAACTGTTTTTGGGCACACCTTTGCCTCCGGTCTGTGATAGGGAAACAAAAGAATGTTTAGCAAACACCTTTTGGGTGTTTTCCTGTTCCCACAACACAGAAGAATAGAAAAACTGTTCTTTGGGAGAGATACCAAACGCTACCTAAAAGATAGTCCCCTTGATCCAAAAAACTCAATTGGGACGCTTTTCAGCCCCTGAGCCCCGGGCTAGCTAGGGTTGGCATTTTCAGTCTGGGTTCAGGTTGGGCCGATCTTGGACTAAAGCCTAGAGTTAAGCATGGCTCGGCCCTATCCTATGTATATGCATCGTATTACATACATAGTTAGCAAAAACGTGTTTTTTTTTTTTTTAATAAAATTTCATTTAGATAGGATGCATGAGAAACACAAGGTTTGGGTTTGAAGTATCCAAAACTAATGAATGGAATAAGACCAATCTGTCGTACATACAATTGACAGGGTTTTCTAGGCTAGGGTATGGGCAAGCCCAACAGTTTCCCTAGGGAAAAAATTGTAAACACAGTTTACAATACGATTTCTATACATGACAATAAAGGTGTCAAAATCAAACCGAAACTGTTTACCGACACCAAACCGAATTGTTTACACCGAAACCGTAAAACCGTTTAATAATGGTTTGGTTATGGTTTCAAAATTGAGACCATTTAACCAAATAAACCGTTTAATGCTCTTAAATGTACATAAATGTTCCAAAATCAAATATTAACCATTTACCAAAATCGTAAAACTGTTTAATAAATGGTTCGATTATGGTTTCAAAATTGAGATCATTTAATTAAACGATTTAAATCGAACCAAACGATTTAACCGAAACCGGACCGTTTAACATCTCCCCCTTACAATTCTTTCATCCTAATCGTGGTCTTCGACAAGGAGATCCGTTATCCTCTTATATTTTTATTCTATGTGTTGAAGTTATTTCTTCACATCTTTCTCCAGCTCTTCAACAAAAAAGCTTACATGGGATTAAACCTTGTTGGATTGGGGAACCTATTACTCATTTGGCATTCACGGATGATCTAATTCTATTTGGTAGAGCTACATCTCAGGGAAATAGAGCCTTCCAATACATATTGTGGTTATTCTAGCCAGGCTTTCAATCTAAACAATACTAGAGCTCAATTTAGCCCAAATGCATCCGGTTTCAAACACCCTATATTCAAGAGATTTCAAATCAGGTCCAATTTGCGCATTGATATATATCTTGGTGTTCCTTTCTCTCATAAAAAGCTTAGTAAGACCCAATATAATGATTTAATTCAAAATTTCAATTCTCGTCTGTCTCATTGGAAATTAGATTTCTAAGTACTACATGGAGACAAGTTCTTATTCAGTCTACTCTCTCCTCCCTTTCGCTTCATTACATGTCATGCTTCAGATTACCATCATCACTTTGAAATTCCTTGATTCATCTTGCAAGAAACCTTTTTGGTCTTGGGAAGAGCGAAAACAAATTCATACAGTGAAATTGTCTCTCAGCAACTATGAATCAAGCTCTCCTGGCAAAAAAAAAATTTGGGAATTACTATCTCCTGATCAATCATTATGGGGTAAGATGATGAAAGTTAAATACTTTCCGCATTGTTCCTTCTTGGAAGCAAAATGCAATCTTTCATCTTCATGGGCGTGGAATTCTCTAATCTTTGGAAGATAGATCTATGAATCCTTGGCTTGATTCTTGGATTCCTACTCATGAAGCATCAACTGCTCCATTCCCTCTTCCTCTAGGCACACCAGTTGCAGTAGCAGATTTTATAAACCAATATAGTAATTCTTGGAACACAAATCTGATTCTTCATTGGTGGCCACAAGATATTGCATATAAAATCTTATCTATTCCTCTCTCAATCCAAAAACAAGAGGACAAATGGATATGGCCTTTTACATCTTCAGGAAATTTTACCGTGGCTTCTACATATCATTTGGCAATTCTAATGAAGATCATCAACCTTTTCTTCACTGGAAACAACTCTAGCATATTAAAACATCTCCTAAAGCTCGAATTCTTATATAAATCATTCTCGATGGAACTCCTATTCCAAATATTTTGAATTCTGGAGGGCTGCATTTGAATACTCAATTCCCTTTCTGTCAAGAAGAGTCTTTCAACCAGATTCACGTATTTCTCAATTGTCCTGTTCATCTGAAATATGGAGATTATCAGATTTTTCTACTTCAGCAAACTCATTATCGTCTATAAAGATTGGATTTCTTCTCTTTTTTCTACTTCTTATCCTACCCTCACTCAAACAAAGGATTGAAGCTATAATGGCTGGGATTATCTGGAATATTTGGTCCCACCATAATCTAGACATATTAAGTTGAATGTGGATGGTGTTTCTCTTGGCTGCCCCAAACCAGCAACCATTAGAGGTTTATTTCGCGACTTCGGAGGATTTGCAGAATACATTGGTACTTCTTACGCTTTGGTGGCTGAAACCCTTGCCGAAAGCTCTTTCAATTGCCTTGTCTCGCAATTTCCATAACATTATCACTGAAAGTAACAACTTATTAGTTAATCAGTTTCAATCCCTTGGAACATTTATCATCTAGTAAAAGACTGTATTTTACTGGCTCAGCTTTTTGGACATGTTATGTTTACTCTACTCATCGAGAAGGGAATTCAGGCTTCTTTTTTTTTTTTTTGTGGGGGAGGGGGGAAGGAAAGGAATATATTAGAGGAGAATGGAAAGAGGCAAGCTGAAGCATATCACAACAGTAACTTGTGCCATTGGATAGGTTAGTAAATTTGTTCAGAGAAAAAGAAGGCTGTTAGGTTGTGTGGCACCTGCGGCAACACAAGAAAAATCCCACCCCTGTTGGGTGCTCATTGCCCTCCGTGCTGGTGTAGGGGCCACACAGCCAGGCAGAGATTCCCCTGTAAATATATAGCTTGTCATGCTAAATATATATTAAGAAAATTGAAAAGTATATCAGTCAAACATATACAACCAAAAACAAATGTCGATTAGTTACTGTACAGTAAATCACAGGAAAGATCATTTCCTAATTTTGAGTATGATATACAAGACTATCACCATTATATCAATACTGTGCCATGCCCACATTCTGGCAAAGCTTACCTGGAGAAGTTCTGAATTCATAGAATTACATCCACCAACACATATACAAAAAAAAATTGAGGGCTTCACTCACTCTTAATCATAAGAGACTTGTCCATTTATGGCAATTGCTAGGATGTCCATATCATCTTGCCTGCTTGCCCTTGTTGCAGGACTCTGATGCACAAAAAACATTTCATGGAAGCTAGAACTGTCCAAAAAACAATTTAGGATTCCATTACAGAAGTTGCGCTCTATCTCCCCTCCCCTCCCCCAAAAAAAAACCCAAAAAAAAAAAAAAAGCCTCTCAAATGTCAAGAACCAAAGAGAAGTCTTCATAGACAAAGTAGGCCTATACTGGGCTCTAAATTTTGATCAACACTAGAAAAAGAAGACTAGAAATTCTGATGGTTTCAAGGTATTTTCTCCATGTCACTTAAAAAATAAGAACAAGAAAAATTCATTGAAAAGCAAATAAAACAGAAGTATGTTTTGGTGGCTCCAATGATCCCCCTCTCTTCTTTTCATGGATGGAGGTGGCAGGGTGTTTGTTTTCTCTTCACATTTATGTTATAGAAGGGCTCAGGAAAATAAAAACAGTGACAGAGCATCTTGATCCTTCCTTTGGATAGAAGAAAGGAAACAGCTTCTTATTTTTGTTTTTCCCTTCCCTTGGACCAAAACCGTTTAAACTGATTGATCTAGTGTTTTGCTGTATCAAACCAATTTTGGTTGTAACAAACAGCTGAAGTACCATGGCAGCCAGAAAGATGTGTACTCTGAACAACAGAATCATCAAGTCACCTGAGCATGAATGATGGCTATAGCTGCCAGCAGGCCAACGATGACTACATGGTGGTCTCTGCAATAACTTCACCTTTAGAGTAAGATCATTCCTCCACAATTGACCACATTCCTGTGATTTTTCTGATGGGGGTAGAGGGAGTATGGGTCTTTATCCCTCTACCCTGGGTTTTTAATTTCTCTATCTTTCTAGTGCCTCTGTTGCCGCCTTCTTACTGGTTTCAGGTCAACAACAATGACAGAGATGTTGTCAGAACTGCTTCTCCTGTAAGCAACATCTGTTAGATGGTCTGCAACCAATTGTGCTGGTGGTGATGAACTCCCATTGGCCATTGTGGATCTACGTAGGCGTCTCAATAGTTGGCGAGCTACCTCTCCAACCTCATCATTGGTCATCACATCCCAAAGTCCATCACTTGCCACTACCAAGCATTCATCTTCTTCACTCCTTGTGGTGAAAGTAACTTCAGGCACCGGGATGATCCATGGCCTCAAATACCGATCCCCTGGCTCATACCAAAACCCAGTAAGCCAATTAAGTAAAGTGAAACAAGCGTACGAAAATCAACAACTAGACTAAAATACCACCAATTGTTGGAGGAAGTCAGGTGTTTTTGAAATCTAGTCCTTCAACAATCAGCTGAATTAGACTTATGTGCTCCCAAGGAGACCTATGCTAGCATGCCAATAAAAGACAGTCAAATAAGTAACAGAAAAATACCAATTCAAAATATTTAGAATGGATATTCCATTCATGCAATATATACATTACTTGAAAGAGTATCCCATGATCTGGGAGGGGCAAATGTACGCAGCCTTATCTATGATAGGATTATAAAATAAATATTACATTCTTATATAAATTAGGGGAAAGGGTTGGGCACACTGCCCACTCCAGGTAAGCTAGCGGCCATCAGACACGGGAGGGGGGACAGCCATGGGCAGGGGGCCTTTCATTAGGAGGGGGTGAGAGGCAGACACATGCTGGGCAGCCAGGCAGCGTGCCCAACCTTTTCCCATAAATTAGATAAAATAAATTAGAATATTATAATATTATAATAATAATAATAATATGATGCTAACCCCTACTTGCTGCATCAAAAACTAAATCACAAGCTTCTGATAAAAAACGAGCAGTTCTAGTAAGATTTGTAATATGAATATCTTTACGCTTTGCAGAGATGTAAGGTGCCATTCTAGGATTCCATTTCTGAGTACCATGGCCAAAATGAACTCCTGCTTCCATCATCTCTTCCAAATTGACGTTCCAATATCTTCTTGTCATTTCTCCCCACACTTCATAATATATATATAAGAAAATATAATTAAAATCTGAAAGTTTCACCATAACTGCGCATGGATCTATAAAAGGAGTGTAGCATCCACCAATTAGTCTGTCCTTTGTTTCTGCCTTCTGTCACAGTTGTGAATTGGTGAACCTTGTGTGGATTTGTATTCCATACAACACCAGTGTCTCGTGACCTGGGTTTATTTAACAAAAACTAATGCAAAAAATTCACCTATTATTTCTCTATTTTCAATTTCATGTACATGAACATATCCACGAGCATACACCTAAACAAAAAACTAATTCCATTTTTGTTTTCCCCTTTGTTGAGCTTAATTTCTGCACTGTTCCTTCATACATGGAAGTGATTTCTATATGACTACGGGGAAGGACTGACAGAGTAAAATGCTGCCACTAAAACTCCATTTCTGCTGACAGAGGCAACTGCAGTAAGTTGCTGTCCATGAATCGACTAGAATGACCTTTTGAGACTGATGCAGATGAAATCACATGTTGATGAAGAACAGGTGCCATACTATAACAGAAGAAAAAGAAATGTGCTGAATCTAACTCTAAGTCATTGTAGACACCACATTTTGTCACCCCAAGGTAGTGGTGTACGAGGCCCAATTTTAAGTGTAAGAACCCCCTACTAATCTGAGAGCCTAACCGGTCTGGTACCCTCCCCCAAAGCGGCTTTGGAAAAATTGACCTAAATGACCAAATTCCCCTGGTATTGTTTGACCGACAAAATAACCTTGTAATTGGCCCAAACTTTACAAATAGGTGTTGTTTATAATTTAAAACCTAGTAATAGAAAACGGGACAGGAATGGCACATTTTATCATTTATGCACATCACTTTCGGGCGAGCTCAGAACCTGAAAGCACTTTACAGAGAATTTCAAAACCGTGCCCAATTCTTGTTGTATTGGACAGTACTCGTGATTATCTTTCTAAAGAGGCTGATTTTGTAAGTTTGTTACTACTGGATCAAAATATATGAAGGTTTGAATATTTCTAGGGTTTTTATAAAAAAACCAACAATTTCGGCAAACCCTGGCCCAACCTGGCAGGGTCCACCTTGGCCCGGTCTGGGAGAGGGCCAGTTTAGGCCCAAAAGTACCCAGTCCAAACCTACCCAAGCCCGCTTTGGTGGCCTGGGGGAGTCCATAGGGGCTGCTCCTAGCTCCCTTGTGGCTCCATTTGGAGCCTCTGCAGCTCCAGTAGGATCCGCATGTCATTCCCCACTCTGCATAAACCCTCTAAACTGTTTCTAAAACAGCTGTAAACAGGGTTTGGGTTATTTGAGCCAATATCCCCCCCCCCTTAAATCAAATTTTGGCTTTTAGAAATGGCCTAAAATGGTTTCCTTAACAAGTAGACTTCTAATGTCCATTGGATTTACCCTCCCCCATCCTATGGTCCAAAAATCTCCCTAAAGTTGCCTTAGAAATGGTACCTACTTTGGGTTTGGGGATCTCAATCCCAACCCTCCATTGTAAAAATCTATTTTCAAGGGTTGGGATTAATGGTCATGAATCTCCCAAATCCATCTTACATAACCATTGAGATCCCCTCCCCCTTTTGATTTTTTAAATATTTATTTCCCATAAAGGGGGGATATGGCTTGGTACCCAAGTATAATCCTAGCCATCTATTAACCATGACCATGTCTTGATCTAAGGATGGAGAATGTTCCCTACATTCTCCCCCTTAGGTGGCAATAGAAGCTTCCTCCCTTTGTTTAATCTTGGCCATTCACACTCAACCACCTTGATCCAATGGCCAATATTAATCCCTATAAAAAAAGACCCAAGATATCTTAGCCAACAAGGACTTACCATTTTCAAAAACTACCTATTGTTATGGCTAATTCTAGCCATTGATTTCTAACTATTGGCATCTAATGGCCATGGTTAAAAACCACCATTGGCTTGTCAATTAAAACAAAAAAGCCTTGGAGGGTTAATCTCAATCCTTCATTCACCCTCTTGAACCAACGACCAAACCTACATTGATAACACTAAGGCTTTCAATACCACTATGGCGATAAGAGATTGGGGGCAAAACCTACATCGATAACACTAAGGCGGCAGTCGCCTATGCCCCCAAAAATCCGCCTGGACACCTAGGCGACGCCTTGACAACTATGCCTACAATGGATGCTTAATTACGAGATGGGGTTTCAAAAACTATAAATAAAGACCTACCCCATTCTAGAGACACACTTAAATGCTCATAGATAAACTTAGGCTCCCATACTTAGTCTTTAGCTCTCCCTCTGATGGTTTTATACTTTGTAGAGAAAGAGAGAGTGTGTCTGTGCAGTGCCATTACCACCTGAGATCCGGGTGCCCTCGATGTCCGACAAAGTTATATTCTCTTCCCTTCTCTCTCATTTATTTCTCTGCAATTTTTAGGCCATGAAGATAGCCATAGTTATGTAGCTTTCATGCGGGAGATTGTTGTCCATAGTAGGCAACAATATCGCCCATGTTTAATTTTTTATTTTGTGCACAGTAGGATTTTAGATCTGATTTTTGGAGGGTAAACTCCTTGATTTTTCTCAGATTCTTCACCTTGTCTAGGGTTTTCAACAATCCAGAATTAGGGTTTGGCCTTTCCAGATCATTAACCCTTCTGTTTCTGGGGTTTCTGATTAAGAGATATAAAGCAATCTTCCCCATATCTGATCACCAAGTTTGGTGATTTTTAGTGTTTGTTTGATATTTTCCCTTTGAGATTAAGTTTTCAAAACTGTTTTTAATGTGCAGGGACATTCTGGTCATTTGGCTGAAACACCCAGGGACCCAGTATTTGGAAAATTCGTGAGGGGTGTTTTCTGTTCATCAATGGCAGTAAGATACTCTATAAATTTTTCAGAATTTTCTCACTTGGTTTAGTATTTTTATCCAATTTGTTTTCTCACTAAGATTTTTCAAGGGTATTCTGGTCTTTTGACCATTACACCCCTCAAATGATTTTCAAATATTACAATGTTTGGTTTTCTAGTCTTCTCTGACAATAATAAATGTAACGTGATTTTTCTGTGATTTATTGCATCTGTATACTTTTTTCATCTGTACAATATGCCATAATGCATTCTAGGAATATTTTGTTTACCAAAAAAATATCTAGGAGTATTTTGGTCATTAGACCATTTTACACCAGTTCAAAGTTCTGTAAATCCTGAAATTTTTTATTTCTGACAATGTGACATGACAGTAGCTATAAATGAAATTTCTCAATGTTTTGATGTTCCTTGTATCATTTTTATGCATATTGTATAATATTGCATGTGCAGAGGTATTTTGGTCATTTGACCATTTTACCCCAATTTTGTGCCCTTAAATTTCTGTAATCTTTTATTCTGATGTTCTGACATTACAGTAAGCATCTGTATGATTTCTAGCTCACTGATTCATTCCTCATGCTTATTCTTTGATAATTGGACAGAATTGCATGTTTAGGGGCATTTAGTCTTTTGACCATAAAACCCTAATTATGTACTTTTAAGATTCTGTGAATGGATGTTACTGATGTCCGAAAATATAAAGCATGTGCGTTCGCTGATTTCTATACTTGCCTTAGTTAGGTTATGCCTATTAAGTCATGTAGCCTAGTTAGGAATATTTTGGTCATATGGCCAATTTACCCTTATTTTGCAATTTTTTTTTAATATTCTGTAAAATTATGTCAGTAACATTAACAGTAACGAATTTTAGGAGTACATTTCATGCCATATACAGCAGCTTCCTTATTAAGGATCATGCATATTGTATCTTGCCATATAGGGAGGGGCACTTTGGTCTTTTGGCCAATTTGCCTTAATTAGATCTATTTTTATTTAATTATAGTCTGTGATATTTCTATGAGTAGGCATATAATAGGTTGTTTCATGCATTCTTAACATATTTTCCTGCTTCCTAGGCTTAGATTCCATTTTAGGATAGATTTTTTTCAAAAAATGGCAAATTAGTTTTTACTATTCTTAGCATGTTCCCATTTTTAGCAATAAATATCATGTGTACTCTAACCTTCCACTTGGAGAGCAGCTGTAGTAAGGTAGTTTACTTTTCAGAATACTAACTTGCAATGCAGCTGGAATCATGTTAGTATCTCTTACCTTCCATGTATAGTAGATTTACTTTCTATTTTGGTGTGCTACATGTTTGTAAGTTTTAGATGCAGAATTCTTTATTTCCTAATTAGAATGCCGAGTGTGGAGACTGGTTTTTAACCCGGTGGGCCGGGGTGTCTACCACCTTCCTCGACCGTAACCTGACCCTTACCCCGAATCCCATGATTCAAGACCGGTTTTGTTGGAGTCAACCAGAAACAAATACTGTTTTAATATAAGATAATGAACACACCATGTGGGGCCCTATATCCCTGAAACTAGATGGCGACTCTTTCATGTCCTTTCCACACTAGCATGTGCGGAGCCCATCCCTTGGAAGCGTATCCACAGTTTGGAAACTTCACTGGGGAAAAGTCAAACTTCCTTGTACACTTGGCATTCTAGTAGATAAAAATTTATTCTGTCTTGTTGTTGTATCATTTGTATTGCCATGTCATATTGTCATGTGCTAATTATCATCATGTCACAACGTACGCATACGCACACAACATTCTTGCATTGTCCCGCTTAACACACATGGCGTAACTAAGGGACCGACTCAAAGGCACATGGTTAACCCGGCGGTGAAACACCCCTTAGCCTTGTACCCTCGGGTATATCAAATGGAAGCACCAGTGTACTTGTTTGATCATTATGCAAAGGCAGACAAGATGGTATCTTCAATGCTTCCTCCTTAAGGGTAGAACCTCATGACCTAAGCCTACCTCATGCATCATGTAGGAAACTAGAACTTCAACACCCTAGGTACGCCACAACTAACGTAATTATGTGTGATTACCGTGCCAAGGTGGTTTTGACCCAGTTCTATCATACCTTCTATGACCGTCCATGTTTCATAGACCTTCCCGTCAAAGGTAACATGAACCACCATATGCAGACGTGTTTGGAACCCCATCATAAGATATAAGCTGTCATATGTCCAATCAGATTCAGTCCAGTTGTCAAACTCAAGGAAAAATAACCTATACTTGGAGAGTATTGTCTTCCATGCCATCAGAACCAGTCCGAATCAGCATGGTTCTCAACACTTAAACCAAGGATGGTTTTATATCCTGACCCAAAACACTGAACTTGAACCAGGCTAGACATGTGATCCTTGATGATTTCGGCCACTTTTGAATCAGCACATGGTCCAGATATGTTTCTCTATGATATTGAACCTTCCCTTGTTCAATGTACCATAGACCCCGATATCTAAACCCACATAGCACAGGTTCAAAACCACCCTACATCGGCTAACCCTTGTTTGCTCTTGTTTGCTTCTGTATACTACAGTACATGTTTCCTGTGTAGGTTTGACCCAGCAGTAGAATTATGGACCAAGGTCCAAGTAAGATGTCTGGTTCAGGGGTACACCATTCAGTCCGAGTTGGGCAACAATCTTCATGGGCCTAACTAAATATCTAAACCTATATTGGGCCCCAACCTGGTTTAGGGATTTATCTCTTTTGTCCTATTTTGGGCCAATTGTATTCCAAACTCACTCAGGGTTCGAGTTTTAAGCCGGCATCATTCTAATCCAAGGAAAACCAACCCATTCATCATTGAACCAATACATTTGCAGCCCGTTTTAAGCCCATTTCCAAACACCATTTTAGCTTAAGTCCAACTTTAGCCTAACCAAACACTCTCTCTTCTCCTGAAGGTGGTATATCAAGAATAAACCAGTTCAAGCCTAACCCTATTAATCATGGGCAACAACATTGATGATTTGCGTGCCAATAATGAACTATTGAGAGCTAATATTTAGCGACTTCATTTGGTGTCAGAAAATGCAACCTGGGTAAGAAGAACAAGCAGGTCAAGACCAAACTTATGGATACCCAACTGACCCTCCTCCGCCAAACTGCACTTCAGACTCCAACCCTCTCATCCTGTTCCACCACCTTCAACCGAGCATGTGGAGATCCAAAATTTGAGGAAAAGAGTGGAAGAGCTTGAACGTAGATTAAAGGAGAAGGAAAAAGGACCAATGGTTGGTACAGAAAGTGTGCACCCAAAAGACACAACTTCCTGAGAGGTCTAGGCGATCAAGTAGCCGATCTGGTAAGGGAGACGTCCCAAGAGTCCGTCTACACTTGTACAAGGAACACGAAAAGGATAAAACGGGCCAAGGAATCCAAGGGGACACTCATCATAAGCAACTTCAAGTGGAAGTAAAAGCTCTAACGGTGCCAGACGGAGGAATTCAACCCATCTTAGCATGCCATTCAGTGTCATTCTTGAGGAGACGAGTAATCAAGGGATACGGTCTAAATGTGAAGGGAAAAATCAAGGTTTGGGAAATAACAGAAAATGGTAGGGGCAAAAAGAAAGAAGTCATTTTGTTACCTTCCAATTAAACCCCAGGGGCACACGTTGAGCCTTTACAGAAAATGGTGGAAGAAACTCAAAAAAAAGTAGGGCCAAGAAGAAAGAAGTTATTTTGGACCCTAGTTTGGTAGGCTACGAAGTACTAGTAGACCCTATTCTACACATAATTTAATAATAGGAAGCAATCAAAGCATACAATTAATATAAAACAACTTAAATAAGCATTAGAAATGTAAAAGTGCAAAATACATTTATCTTAATATATACATCTATCATCCCAAGCCATATTGCCGAATCAAGTATTCCTCTGAATGTGCCAGATAGGATTCCCATGTCATAGTGCTGCTGAAGAATCGCACATAGTCTTCCACACAATTCATATGTGTTGTCATCAACTAACGAAAGGTACCCTATCCTAGGGTATGGAAGAGGCGGTTGCATTGAGATCGATCCACTGCTATTGTCACCAGGCTGGTTGTTCAACAGTCTAGTGGCAGCAGCAGTGGATCGATCTCAACAGCCAACCCCCAAGATTTGAAGACATATTTTTTGGAAAAAAAAAAAGATTTTGGGAAAAATGGTTTACCTTGTAATCCTCCAAACTTCTTTGTATTTGCTGTAGATGTAGCAAATTTGATGTTGGATGAAGCTTCTCCGTGCAAGCCGACGAATTTTCGGTGGAAAATGGGATCAAAACCATGCAAATTGGGTTTTCTGGGGGTTGACTGTCGAGACCAGCGAGATTAGCGAGATCTCGACTGGTCTCGGTCAAGATTTATATGGGCCAGGAACTTAAATGAACCGAAATCTCAAACTCGGCCGAGATAATGTAAACCAGCCATTTCGCCACTCATCTCGCCTCGCTTTTCCAAAAAGCGAGATCTCGCCGAGTTGTTGTTCCATGGTCCAAACCTTACATTTGTATGGAAAACATTCCTTGAACTCTCTCTGTGGTTGTGTGCTACTCTCTTATACTCATTTGGCTAGCATTCCTCCTCACTCCTATTTATTTTTCTGTTATTGAGTTTCAGAAAAATCTGAGAAGCCCAACACTCACCCAATCTTATTCTAACCAGTAAGCCATTGAGATGATGAGGCCTTTATTTTTCCAGTCCACTTTCCCAATGTCAACAAATCATTCAGGCCTTTATTGACCTATATGCCTCCATTTATTCAAATCCTAATTAGTGAACCTCATCCAGCTGTGCAAAACAATCAAATATTTGTTTCAAACCAACCTGTTTAAACCTTGCACTGTCCGACAGGGAGGGGAAAATCAACTTTATATCGCACCTGTGCAGCCCTTATCTAAAGGCCCACTTATATCTCCATGATCAATCTTTATTCTTTAGTCCACTTGAACCATAAATCACTCGATCATACTTTATCAAATTTTCCACCTAAAATAACCTGAGGAAGGGTTTCTGTCCCTTAAATAGTATTCCTACTTTCAATCCTCAACAAAATTCCTTACATATGCATAGTTGCAACACTAGGTTACTAAACTACTGGTGCCCAAAGAATATAAAACCTGACTCTAAAAGAAAAAAGGATTCCCTCTCTAGCTGTCCTACATTTATTGACTGCAATAGGCACATTAATTTAATCTAACGTGACCTGAGCTACTCCCCAGGGTATGTCAAACATCTCAAGAATAGTACAGGCCAGCGAATCCATTGAAAGACTGAAACTAACTACCATTTTACAGATTGCATCTCAGGAAGCACACCTATCATGATGATTTTGGTAAGTCGATACATCCAAGGATAAAATTGGTTGACATAAATAAACGTACCATAGTTTTAGAAGTTTCAGAACAGAATGACCAAAGAAAAATTGGGGATTGAGGGAAAAGAAAAACCTATTGCTCGGGACATGGCAAGAACACCCAAAACCCTAGCACCATTCCAGTTTATGACTTTTCCTCCACTTCCTTCAATCCTCAAGAGTTCATCTTCTCTGTCTGGCTGTAAAAACAGCAAGAAGAATGAGCAGCAGCTCCATTGAGAATTGTTGACAAAAAGTGGAAATAACAATACAATGAAGGAGTTGGAGAATCAGGATAGGCTATTTCAGGGTACAAGCATGGAAGTTGAAATATGCATTCATTCAACCAATTTAATAATCAGAAAGCATAACTGGGGATTTGACAACTAACATTTCACTTGCAGACTGGAGCAACTACTGTAAACTATGAAGTGATCAAAGCATGTATTTAAATCTAGGCAACTTCTAGACCAACTGAAGAAAATGAGAACAACGAAACAAAGATAAGGATATCTGGAATGACCTTGTGATCAACAGTTAGAGGAATTGTTTGAGTCCCTTGACAAAGCACTGCCCTTGAGTCACCGCAATTGGATGTAATGATCTGACACCCTGATACAGCCACTACAACGGCAGTTGAACCAACCATTTCTGGCACTATTGACTCTGCCACAACCTCATTGTCAGCCCTCTCAAACCCAGTAGAGAATGCCACTTCCCACCTCCTACGCCATTCATCACCACTTCCTAGCCTCCCCCACTCCTCTGCCACAACTTCATGGACCCGCTCAGCACAAAATTTAGCCACCTATAAAACGTGAAAAAATAATCCCGTACATTAATATGGTTTATGCAATTTGGTGACTTGGAATTTTTAGATGTCAGGTCAATGGGCAACATGGCCATGCAGATCCAGAGTAAGCATTGCAGCTTTAGAAACTTTTAAGCCAAACAATGATGTAGCCACACTTCATCCATTAGATAGGACACCATGGTCCAGGAAACACATATACGGTTAAGAGTGTTATATTAATCATAAATGTTTGCAGCTGATGCTGCAAAGGAAACACATAGGCATTAGCGACCACATGGTCCCGGAGTTCTAGGCAACACTAATCAAGGCTATTGCCAGCTATACGATTGTGAAGCACCCAGATGTGTGAATAGGCTGTCAGTTCAGTGAGGTAACCACCCAGCCAATGGTATGCCTACATGTGCTATTTTTATTTGTTGAATTTCTTCTTTTGTTAATCAGTATATCTGTCTATGTACCATATATATGTGTTGTCACAAATTTGCAACTTATGACTTCATGTCTGAAGAAAATAAAAATAAGTTATAAGCTCTTTCACAAGTTTTAACTGCTCAATAAGCATGTGTTTGTATATTTGTGTTAGAAAACACCTTACAATTATCAGTAATGTCAAAAGGTTAAAACAAATCAAAAGAATAAGGTTAGGATCTGTGGGAAAACAGCAAAGTACTCTACATATGTATTGTATATTTATGTCTTTTTTGCTGGGATATTAAAATATACAATGTGTCAAAGAAGGAGCTGGGGTTACTAGGTTAAAGTTTGACTTGTTAAGTACCTGCAATCCCTAGGCTATGGAACCAATTGAGGGACAGAACCCTTCCTGTATTCCTCCTTCAATGACCAAAACTAATTTTGCAGTGGCTGAGTATGCCAATCAAAAAGGGTTCTGATTCTAGAGTGCCCAAGGTCATAGATGTTTAAGTGGTAGATCTAAGCCACATGAGTCAACCATACCTAGTAAGATGCAACCAAAGGTCGAAGAAACTCAATTCTTTAGCCGATGACATAAATGTGGTATTAGAGAATTTTGAAAAGTGATATTGGTCCTCAACTGGTTCCTTTTGGCACTGGTTAATAGAACTTTACAAAGTATAAAAATTGCAATGAAAAATGTAGAAGCGTATTTCAATTGAAGTACAAAACTGAACTGAACTAAACTTCACATACCATCTTTTGAATTGTTTTTTTGGGTCAGTTGACTGGAGAGCATGGAACTAAATCTCAGTCGAAACTGCAGGTTTCGACTGAGATATCTCGGTTTCGCAGCTGACCGAGAAGAGTTGACGGGGGAATTTAAAAATGCAATGTTTCAACCTGTTTTGACACTGTTTCGACCATATTTCGGTAATCTCGCAAGTTTAGACCTGAACACCTATATAAATTCATTTATCCCCATCGAAACTTGAGGAAACCTGGCTCAAAACTAGGACAGACACTTACTTATGCCAAATATCATTTAAGTACATGTTTTTCATTTACTTATAATATTATTCATAAATAAGCAAATACCCCCTATTTGAATCCAATAAAAATAGGTAAAAAATCAAATTATAAAAGGATAAAAAGTCAACCACCCATTCAAGAATAAAAACTGGATTTTTTACGGTAGGTGCAATTTTCAGCTTTTAAATGCTGGGGGTTTTCTCAAATCTAAAAATTCCATAAATCTTAATAAAATAAAACATTTCTAAAAACCAAAAAAATGGTAAAATATTCATTTATTTTGATGTCTAAAAATTTATTTCCATCTAGAGGAATTTTAAACAACATTAGCCTTCCAACAAATTCAAGATTGCTTAAATCTAATTTATTTTGAATGAGTTTTGTTCCAGTCAAACCTTATCCGATACCATGTCCAAGAACTATATACACTATCAAACTTGGGTCAAAACCACAAGTATTATTATGAGTGTTCTCTATGCTAATGCATGGATTGGGTTCAAACTGTCAAAAATAAACAGCACAATAAGAATCAGGGCAAAAAAACAGCTTCTAGGCCTCGAAACCAAGGTTCGAGTGAGCCCAGAGAAAATACCAAGTTTCAACCGAGATTTAAAACCTTGCTGGAGAAAGATGTAAATGATGCTTAGGAATGTGAATCAGGTTTAGGTTTCCCAAATTGATTGATGGTGATAACAACTCCCAACTTGACTTTTCTAACATTGGGCTATCTCATTTTTCTTCAAATTATTCCCTTCCCATAGAGACAAATGTACCTGAAGTTTTTAAAACTCTTTTTGGCCTTTTGGTTTGTTGAAACATCCACTAATACCTGAAGTTTTAAACTCCTTTTTTTAATATCTGGCATCTGAACAGGTGGCATGCATTCATTAATAAAAGGAAAATTATTCTGGAGGTATATACAACAAGTCAATAATAGAGATTTGATATGTCGGATTTCAATCAAATCACTGGCTAAGATCGAACTAATCCTACTTTTTATTCCCCTTAATACATTATTAGTGGGCATTGACCAGAGAGACGAGTCGTACCAGCTCCTCGCATCCTTTCCTGCTGTCTACATCGTTAGGTAATATCGGTGTATGGACCCTACTAGCAACGAGTATGATACCACGGTCCACACCTGGCGCACATCCGAGAACTTAGGACTCAGGACCATAATCATAGCATAAGGCCCACCTATAAAAAGTCATTTCTAGCTCGACAGCTATACTAGGATTGATGGAAGGACGAAATGTACATCCTCCCCAAAAATTTAGTATGATTAACGACAGGTGTTGCTCTAGGAGTTAAAGGTCGATGTCAATCAAACATCTTAAAATCTATAACCTTCCCCACCCTCCCCCATATCTTGTCCTGCTCTCTGCCATGTGTTGTTTCCTGGGTTTTTCTTTAGGTAGAAAGGATGGAATTTTATCCTGCCGCCGTGTTATGCTTACAACGAAACTTCCTAAGTTTTCTATTTCCCACGACCAACCGGAACGGCCGGCCAGCTATATCCTTGGACGGATGTGATGTCATCGTTTAAAAATAACATTACATCATAAGCTACACGTGTCCAATTCCTAAAGAGTGACAAAAAGGTCCCAGAAAATAAAGCCTTCTTTTGATTATTAGGTGCTTTCCTTTCAACACCATACTCTGTTTGCAACGTGTCCTTTCGTGTCATAAAAGAATTAAAAATTGTCCCCTTTTATAATTTTTAAATTAAATCCAAAATTACTAACAAAAAAAAAAAATCAAGAATCCAGTTTTCATCACGTGCTCGTGTCACTGAAGTGACTGTCAGATTAGAATCTGTAGATCACATCCCATTCCAGACTCCAATCGGACGTCTAAGGACACACTTCAGATTACAGATTTATCACGTGGGGTATATTAGTTTCTAAACAAAATATGGAAAAAAACAGAGAGAGAGAGAGAGAGAAAATAAAATACCTGGGAACCACCGTGACCGTCGTAGACGCCGAAGAAATGGACGGGAGAGATCTCGCCGGAACAACGAGAACCCGGAGCCGTACAACCGCCGATCTGATCACAAGAACTGGACAGGAAGCCAGGGATAACGGAGACGGCATCTTCCATCTCTCGCCGTCGCCCAATGACGGAAGTGAACCCCCAAGTCACTCCTTTATTGTTCCTTCCCACGCACTTCTGCCTCTGCATCGCCGTCGTCAGAGGCACCATTAACCCCTCTCTTTCTACGTTACCATTTCCCTCAACGCCAAGGAAGGTTGTAGAGGACAGTAGCAGCCTCGGCACCACTGCACCTTCAACCACAGAAGCCGGAATCTCGCCGGAGCTCCCGCTGCTGCTGCCGCCAAAGGCGTCAGTCGAGCTGGTGGTGCTGCGGCTGTCTTCGGTGACAAATAGAGAAGATACGCTAGAGTCAGTGGATATCAGGTCGGATTCCCTCTGAGATTCGTCTCCTCCGAGATCTTCGTCTTCCAAGGGATCCATACTTGTGTCCGGAACCCTCACATTTAGCAAAACGGTTAGAGATCGAAAGAGGAAGAGCGCGCCAGGAGAAGGAGAGTGGGAGACAAATGATGAGCGAGTTAGAAGTTCGGACTTCGGTTCGGACACAGGAAGCGAGAGAAAGGGAATGAGAGAGAAGCGAAAGAGAAAAGGCGAGGTCGGATGGGACTGAGATAAAAAGGTTGAGCGAAGGAAGTACGCGCAGTGGAGTGGGACACGTGTGAGGACAAATCAATGGAGTGGATGACACACGCATCCCTACTGCAGGATGAGAAAACTCAGAATACAACTTTTTAAACATTGCATCGTAGCCACGTGTTGAGGGTTTGTCATTCAATCTGACGGCCCAAAGTGCTGGACCCACTGCCAACCAAGCTTGAAGTGTGAAACTTAAAAATGGAATCAAGAATAAAAATAAAAAAATGAGAAAAAAAAAACTAGAGGGCGAAATGACTGCCTTGCCCCCATGAAATGCTTTTCGTGTACATTCCCGTTGGCCATCTCATGTGTGCAAGGGGTAAGATCTCATGTTTAGATTACTTCTCCAAAAAATACTAAAAAATTTGTTAATTTTGTATGGGCTCTATCGCTGCGTGGTCATGTAGCCCCTCCTGTCACACGTCCCCATTCTAACAAGGAATAATAATATAATAAAAGGGTGTGACTAGGACAACACACTTCATCCTAATAAGCCACCAGGATCATTGACACTATGTCTCAAGCCACAATCATGAACCAATATAGAAAACAATAATAATATCAGGGTGCGAAGGGAAGAGATATTACATTTAAAAAGACAAGTGAGCAGAAGCATTTTCAGTAGTTACAATATGTTCAATCGATTACATGATACTTAAATAAGTTTAACAGTTGTCTGACTGACCATCATATAACTATTCAAAAATAATAGTATAACAATGAATGTTTATACGTCGGCTCAAAGCCCCAAAAGCATCAAAAGGGAACAAATCCCAAAAGTAAACTGCCCCGTAGGCACAATCGTCGCAAGGACGTCTATTGCCGTGTTCCTCAGTCATAGCCTTTGGGTCCTCAAAATCAATATCATCATATCCTGAGAATTGAACCTCGAGTTCAACAAAATAGCCATTACCTGCAGCAACATCTAAAAGAGTGTGCACAAAGGGGACTAGTTCCACTGAGCCAGTGAGGGGATGGGGAATGCACAGACAAACAATTCACAAATAGTCCATGAGGCATATAAATGTTAATTGATTTTCCACCTAACAAACAATTCTAAGTCCATGGTATATACTACTATAACAATTCGGGATACGCCATGGGTCACTAATCTTATCGCCATAGTGAAACGTCAATTGTTACCAAGGAGTCCGCGCCGGTCGTAGCCCCAATATCACCCAGAGGCAGATCTCGATGATCAGTGGTCACCCTTGACTTAGCTTCTCTCCCCCACAGGCAACAAGGAGCTCTGATCACCCAACACCTAAACCCTTGTTAAATAAGGGTCATAGCATAGGGAACAAAACCAAACCGCAATTATACTACATGCAAATCTATCGTCTCGAGAGGTATTTCGGATGCATCAACGTCTCATACCTTCTAGCACCCGGGAATCAACATGACATGGCACATACAGGTTATTATGGCATACAATGGAAGTTTACAAATTTATGGGGTTCCGATACCAGTACTTCTCGGAACCGTGACTCGATACAATTCACAACAACTTCACATCAATCAAATAAGATATAACTATGCAAAATGCAATCATTATCAATAATGATGCAAATAACATGAAACATGTGCACTTAATAGTACGCAAACCCAAACAATTGCCCAAAACCCACTCACCAATAATATGTGTATAGTTCCATGTGTCTAAAAGAATTGCTTTGGTACACGTTCCTCTGTACTAGTTAAGCGGCCTAGGGATGCGTGAACATTGTGTTAGAAGATGTAGGAGGGATCCCAAGAGGGTCCTCAAAGGTTACTATTAAGTATAACAAAACAAAGCATGAACGGACTCAGGAACGGAGGCATCAACCCTGGGACCGTTCCTGGATCCGTCCAGGCCAAAGGTCTAAAAATACAAAGGACGGATTAACGAACGGATTCTGCTGGTTGGATCAGTTCGTAAAACCATTCACAGTCATGAAAATCCCGAATAGAACGGATTCATTGACGGAGACAACATGGTGAGTCTAGTCATGAGTACGTTCGGGTATAATTCCCTAAAAGTAAGGAATGGATCTACGAACGGAGGCCCGATACTAGGTTTGTTCGATGATCCGTTCGAGGTTAAACCCGAAATTTGTAGGTCTTTAACTCCCAACCTTTTTACTTGAGATCCAACAGTCTCAAGGGTTAGGGGAGGGTGTCCTAAACCTTCCTAAGGTCACAATGCTCCCTACCATTCATTGATTCCTAGGGTTTACAAGGGATTAAACCCCCATTGGTCAAATTTTAGGGTTTAGATTAAGTAGAAGCTACGTTCAGCAACAATATTGCAATTTTGGGCCACTTAGGGTCATAAATAAGGAATGGAACCTCATTAATGAAGCCCCTTTCCAAACAAGCTAAAGGCTTGGGTTCCAAAAGGAACCCTAGGTCGATCCATCCCAAGGTGAGATCCCCAAGACCCAATTAAGAATAGAAAGGTGGAGGAGAGAGAGGGGTGTAAGCTTACCTTAGCCACTAGGGGACCAAAGGACTCCTCCAAGCCTCACCACCTCAGCCTTTTTCTCCTTCTTTCCTTCTTCCTTCCCTTCCTTTCTCTCCTCTTCAATGCCCAATCGGTTGTTAGGTTTGGTCTTAATGGCCAATCAATTGCAAAGAGTATTATTTAAGGCAAGTGGCCCTAAGGCCCTATTTAGCTTGGTCCTTAAGTTATAAAACTCATTTTCATTACATTACAAGGCTGTGGGCCCACCAACATGACCAATACCATCTAAGAGAAGCTCAGGGTGAGGTCCACCATGTCTGGGGACATAGCCATCATGTCCGAGACACGGGCACATGGGTCCCACACAAGATAAACAACATACAAGCATTAAACAGTCTGAACGGATTTTCGGATGGACTCACCAGTAGTGGGTCCGTTCGTGGTTCCGTTCCAACTAAAAGGCTGAACAACAAAAGAAAAGGTCTCAGACTTTGGCCCGTACTCCAAGGTCATAGAGGGAAGGATGTACAAGTATACTCAAGGTTAGTGTGTCCTCCGTGATCCCGAAGAGTTTTCTCACTTCGATGCTAACCTCATCGTGAGACGAAGTGCCAATATGACACGACACTGGGTGTGCCTTCTGATACTCCTCACTCTTAGAACTTGTACTAAGAGGATAGTTGGTGAAGTCATCATCGACGAATTTCTCCCACTCCCGATTGAGGAATCTTTTATCAACGGACAAACCAGTGTCATAATCAATGATCTTGTGACTGGGCTTAACAACCATCATGAACAGCTCACTAGCATATATGGCAGTACCATCTACACATCACGAAGATAAAAACAAATAATTAGGATCTCGGGTGCGGGTATAACACCTCCACTAATGCGAGGGCCAATGAGAGCGTGGGGCATCAACATGGATGTGATTTTTTAAATTTAGAAAAGTTGGGGCGGTAATTTCACACGCTCATGTCTTCAGATGTTGAGGCCACGTGACTAGGCATCATTTTTTTTTTCCTTCAATAAATTTAAGGATTTCATGAGAAGAGGTGAGTATGAGGGAGATACCTTGAAATCATTTCCTCATTGAGTAGTCAAACAAGGAAAGTGAGACTTTGATGGAAATACTAAATAAGATGCGGAATGAGATGACTACTTGTATTAAGAAGGTTTTTTTTTTTTTTTGATGAAATACTTGTATTAAGAAGGTTGCTAAAGGTGTCCTACACAAATCGAAAGGAAAACTTTGTTCCTCTAAGGAGACTTGGTGGAAGGATGATGAGATTCAAGCAATCATTAAGATTATAAAAAAAAAGTAGTTTTAAAACATGGACAAAGACTAAAGATCTCGAGGATATAAAAAGGCCTAAACTTGCCAAAATTGAAGCTAAAAAAATGTGCAAAAAATAAGTAAGAAGACATGAAAATCTTTATAACAATTTGAAAACAAAGTAAAGGGAAAAGGCTATCGATAAAATAGCTAAAATGAAGGAAAGATATAGTTAAGATTTCAACCATGTTAGATGTATTAAAAGTAAAGATTGTAAAAGTACTAATAAGAGATGATAAGATTAAGAAGAGATGGAAAGATTATTCCTACAACATACTTAAATGAAGTATTTTGAATGAAAAGATTAATAAGAAATGGAAAGATTATTTCTACAACATACTAAATGAAGTACTAATAAGAGATGATAACATTGACATGGAAAGATTATTTCTACAACATATTAAATGAAGTCATTTTGAATAATAATGTCCTGAAAAACAACATTACCCATCAAGATACTGCATATGCATATCATTATAAAAAAACAATTAAGTTGTTTGAAGTAAAAGAAGCTTTAAAGAGGATGAAAGTAGACAATGCATCAAACCCATACGAGGTCTCAATAGAAGTGTGGAAGAGCTTAGAAATCTATAATTTATCTTGGCTAACCAATCTATTTAATGAGATTATAAGCACAAGAAAAATATCAAATAAATGGAGGAGAAGCTTTGTGGTTCCGATTTACATCAGAGCTGCAATAATTATAAAGGCATAAAACTAATGAGTCATACAATGAAATTATGGGAGAGAGTTATTAAAATCTATTTAAGACATGAAAGTACTATCTTAGAGAACCAATTTGGTTTTATGCGAGGAAGATCCACGACAAAAGCTATTTACTTTCTCAAGAGACTCATAGAAAGATTTAGAGATTGCAAGACAGATCTCCATATGGTATTTATTGACCTAGAAAAAGCTTATGATAGAGTCATTAGAGAATTAATTAACCACGTACTAGAGAAGAGAAATATCTTAAATAAATACTTAGACATAATTAAAGATATGTATGAGGGTGTGGTGATTAGAGAAAGATCTCTGGAGGGTCAAGGCAGTAAATTCTCAATTACATTTGGGTACATCAAGGATCAGCTTTAAGCCCATATTTGTTTGTGCATATCATGGAAGATTTAACCGAAGACATTCAAAATGAAATTCTTTCATGTAAAGGTGTCAATCAGTACGATATCGGTAATCCGGTACAATTTTGGTGTGATACAGATACCAGATACCAATACCATACCGTACTGACTTGGTACAGTTTGATACGGTATTCATTCGGTATAGAAATCAATATAAATTCGCTATAAAAATGATACAATATCTTCTAGAGTTCAGGCCTTCTAGCAAGAGCAAGGTCCACAAAACAGAAATGGGTTGATGGCCTTAGAAATCTGCTACGCCAAGCTGGCTGTATTAAAGAAACAGAGAAATCCATAGAATTCTTCAATATTAACTGAAAATTTTGCTGCATATAAGTTCCATAATAGAGGAAAAGTTCTCTTGTGGTTTTCCTTGTCTTGTCGTACTATTTACTGGTGAGTGAGCAACATACCCTTTGTCTTCTGCAATTGAGCATCGTACCCTTTGTCTTGGTGTTGAAATAGGAGTGCTCTGTTTAAGCAAAGCAAGAGGATGAAACCGATGGATAGATTGCAGAAGGCCAGAAGGTAGAAGCACAACCGTCACCATCAATGCTGTAGAGAACTTGAGAGTTGAGAGAACTGGAGAAGGTCGAAAGAGAGAATTCAAGAATGGGAGATTAGGGTTTTCACTTCTCATTTTGTTTTGCACTTGTGCATATTTAGTTATAATATCAAATTTACAAATTTACCCTCTATTTGATCAGTTGTTCGGTACATTATGTCATTCGATACAATATATGCCATTCGGTACGGTATCGGTACATACTGAACAGTTTCATCTTAGAAATTGATACCGTACTGTGACTAATACCGTTTTCTCACACCGTATCGTATCGAATTTGTAATTGTACGATTTGTTACGGTTTTATGCAGTTAGTTTTGGTTTTGGCATACGGTTTCAGTTCCAAATTGATCCCCTTACTTTGGTGTATGTTTTTTCTGATGATATTGTTTCGACGGATGAGATAAAAGCAGGATTAACGCCAAATTGGAGTTATGGAGATCAATGTTGGAATAAAAAAGTTTTCAGATAATTAAACAAAAATAAATATGGGAAGGACTTTTTTGTCTGGGAGTGTGGCCTACGCCAGCACTCCCTTGTGTCTATCTCTCTCCTCCTTAAAATGAGGGGGCAAAGCTATCTTTTCATATGGGGAGGAGAGAGATAGATTCATGGGAGTGCGGTCATAGGCCACACCACGCCAGCACTCCCAGACAAAGTTCTTTTTCCCATATCAAATACATTTAACCAAATATTAAAAAGATCAACTGTCTGACAAAAAAAAAAAAAGATCAACTGATATCGAGATTGAATGCTACCAATTCCTATTCAAATTAAATGAATCATCCAATTCCGATTCCTCATGACCGATATCGATACCTGGCTTATAACATATCGATATTATTAAATCTTGAAAGGAAAATAATAATTACATAAAACCATATCAAAATCTTAGCCTCTTAGGTGCAAATATCAGTTTTAAAATCCTCCAATACGATGAACAAATTCCTACACTCATTCCCCGAACTTGGACCCGGATCCTCTCCAACTCACCAGCCCCTCTAGCATGCATCAAACGGTTGGGAGCACCTTCACACGCACCCCGAGTACCTCCAACCGTCGGATGTGCACTGGAGGGGCTGGCGCTGGAGAAGATTTCTTTCCCTCAATCTTGTTCATTATTGAAAGCATTTCTCTTTCCTAACTTGGGAAGTGCCAAATGTTCAAGCCTTGAGGCTACAAACTACGGCTTGGGGCTATTATTTGATTTGGGTTAGGTCGTTTAGACTGGACCCAGTGCATCACAATGGAATTTTTATCTGCTGTTGTAATTGGAGCACTACTGTGCGCATCGTGCGGCACAGCAACAACCATGTATGCACAGCGGGCCCCACTGTGCGCATATGGCCGCTGCTGCGCCACATGATGCGCATAGCAACGCTCCAGTTACAGCAGCAGATAAAGGTCCCATCACAACTATTATTGACAATCTAGAAGAGTAAGATCAATTTTGGACAGCTTAAACCCGGTGGGAACACAAACCTATGGTATGACCCTATTATACTTTACAAGTTCAATTCTTTTCTTTTTGGGTTTTTGTCAAATGCCCCCCTCAAAATGACCATTTGTCCAAATGCCCCCTTATAATTTTTCTAATTGTAAACTCCCCCTTATTTTCAATAAATTGTAGCATTTTGGTCCTGTTCGTTAATTTGGGATGCTAAACGTTAGTTTTAGGGTATGTAATGACCAAAATGCCCTTGTGACAAAAACCAACAAAAATTAAAATGTAAAGTGACCAAATTGCCCTCATCTTCCCCAAATGGTTTAGGGTTTGAAACTGAAAATCAAACTCTAAACCATTTGGGGAAGATGAATCCTAAAATCAAACCTCCAAAATTGAAGTTGCAGTACAGAAAGTTTCCCATGAATCAAGACAAGGGATGAGGGAATTTATTGCTAAGATCGTTTGTAGAGATGTAGTAACCATCCTAATTTCAGAAATCTCTGCAAATATACCTCTCTAAGCTCAAAAAACCCATCAATTTGCTCTCGAGAAAGTTAAAGCTTCTGCTGCTGCTACTGCTGTATTTGTTTTTTCCTTCTTGTCCGTTTTTCTTTGCCATTTAGATCCAAAAAAAATCTCCAGAAGATAACAAAAAGAGTTTCAATTTCTTTTTCCCTTTCTTCTTTACTTTGTTAGCCTAATTTCAGTACCAAAATCTTGCAAGAATTATAGTAACTTCGTATGGCATATACAATCGGATTTAGGAAATCCAGCACGCTATTTTTGTGTGGGTGCCGATTAAGGTAAAAAAGGCTCAAATCCCAATCGAAAAATCCATCAAAACCCTCATAGAAAGCTCAACGCAAACCCTTTAACGGTTAATAAGAAGTGTTCAACGAAAAAAGAAAGGCCTTTCAATCTTCCATACCCTTCCATGGACCAACTGCCAGCAACTTTTCCGCCTCCTTGGTTCTGTCATAATACCACCATCCCCACTGGCGGCAGCTGAACCACCGTAAAAGTCACGCCTCGACATTGAATGCTAAGATTTCCCAACTTTCCATTTCCCCTTTTTTGTGCACCAAAACTCCCAAATTAGATAGAGGCATGGTGACATGGTGAACCACATCCCTTCCCTTTGTAAGATGTAAATCAAACAGAGAAGGTCAATGCAAAGACTGACTTTCAAAGTTTTTTTTCTTAAATTTTCATCTTATATATTCAAAGTGGGAGAGCCTTTCCAAGAATAAGGGCAGAGATTTGGGGCAATCTTAGTTCTTATGGTTTTTCTTTTAATATAGTTAAGTTTGATTTCAGGTTTAGCTTTTAAGCTCGGTTTGGGTGAGCATTTAGCTAGGAGAAACTCTTTTGCTATTGATTTCTGAAACTTCGGATAGAGAAGATGGTGGATTTCTTCACTGCAACTTCAATTTTGGAGGTGTTGCGTGTGGAAATCTCCGATGCTTGGTTCGCCCACGGATGAGCCTGCAAAAACCAAGTGATGAGCACAAGAGAGCCGGTGTGGCTCCGGCCTAGGACTCTCCGATGCTAAAGTTAGATCACCAGTGCAACAGCGTAACTGCGTGGTGAAAAGCCAGTTCAGGAATGGTGCTCCATACCTGGGTATTTATAGAGTGAGGATGAGATGAGGCAGTTGGGAGAGTCCTAGTATGGTAGGAGTCCTTCTTTCGGAAGGTTCTCTCGCGTAGAGCGGAGTGGAGAGCTATTTTCGGGGTCGGGCTCTTATTAAGGTAAGAGTCCATGTAGAGTATGATTCCGTGTTGCGCTGGGATCGCAGCTCGAGCCTTATCCCGTGATTCTCGGGATGCACTGACGTGGCCCGGAGATCCCCGGTGGGGCGCTATGGCAGCTTCAGTGGAGGAGGGCTCGGCCTCGGAGGTCGGCTTAGGAGGCCGGCATGGTAGGTCGGCCTTGGCCGTCACCTCGGCATGGGAGGTCGGCCCGAGAGGTTGGTCTCGATAATAAGCTTGGCCGGGAGTCTATGGCTGACCTGTATGAGGTCGGCTCAGAGCTCGGCCTCAGCCATCGGCTAGCTTGTGCGAGTCCGGCTCTGTCAGGTGACTTATCGGAGATGGGGTCGGCCCGATTTCCTGCTCGGCCCAATTTGGTTCTCGGACGGAGGTCAGGTCAGCAATGTGGCAGCCTCTGATAGATGGGGTGTTTTATGCCTCATCTCAGGCCCCCCCACTCATCAGGGGTCGACTCGGCACTGATGAGTGAAGTTTCCAGGTCTGCTTTTCTAGAAGATTTTTACGGTCGAGCCGAGCTTATTTTTTACCGTGGATTTGACGTTGCACGGTCTGATGGTTGGGTGTCAATGCCACGTCAGCAGAGTCATTATGGCAGGCTCGGGAATTCAAAACGTCCTTTGATCTGGGCCATTGAATTATGCTGAGCTCTGCTCGGCCGTTGGATTAGTTCAACCCAAGAATTATAAATAGGCGACCCCTAACTATTCATTCTTCACCGCTCTAAGTTATTGACTTCTCGGCAAGCTTGGACTCTTCAGCTCTGTAGCGCTCGGTGATTTCTGGTTCGTGATTAGCTCGGCCTTTGCTTCGTTCGTGCTCAGCTCATCCTTAGCTCTTCTTCAACCAGTAAGTCTTCTGCCCAGTATGTCAGTTGGTAGTAGTCCCATGGGCGAGCTGTTTGCCGGGGCGACAGAGGGCACGAGTCCGACCCGAGAGCTTCCCGCTCGTTCTCCCACCATAGACTTGTTGGGCTCGACCTCGGATGAGCCCGATGTAGTGGAGCTTCGTCAGGCCAAGGTGGTCGAGCCTCCTTTACTCCTGGAGTTCGACCACGTGGCCCAACCGATCGCCGCGGACCTAGCTGACAACTCTGGGTCGTCCTCATCCGATGAGGGGTCAAGTGAGGGAGATTTGTCCGAAGTGGGGGTTGGCTCGGTCAGCTCGTCCGCTGACGCCCCTGAGCTCGAAGAAGGGAGTTTCAGCATCGTTCCGAGCATGATCACGAATGCCGACTTCGACTATCTGAGGATGACCTATGCCATCCCCGAGGACATTAAGCTCCGAGCTCCTAACCCCGGGGAGATGGCCTGCTTCATTAGGCCCGGCGAGGTGGCTTTGTACTAGACGCCTTTCAAGTACGCGTTCAAGCTCCCCGTCCTCGGCTTGGTGGACCAGATCTTGGACCACTTCCACCTGTCCCCTGGTCAGCTGGTGCTGAACTCTTGGCTGGCCGTGTATGGCTTCTACGCCCTATTTTGTGAGATGGGCCGAGGTGCAAGCGTGGCACTTTCCTCTCAGCTCTTCTTCTTGAAGAAGTCCCCCGAGAAGGGGTGGTACTACTTCAGTCGCCGATCTGGGAAGAGTGTGGCCCTGGGCAGCCACAAATTTCTGGTCGGCACGCCGACATTCAACAAGTATTGGAAGCCTCATTTTTTCTTTGCTTCCATTCAAAACAGCCCTCTCCGAACCAAGTGGAAGGAGATGAACTTGAACTATGTCAATAGGGTACTGCCCCTAACCAAAAATGAGCTGACCTGGCTTGATCTAATTCCCTAGCGTCCGCCCTTTGATGTCCTTCAGCTTCAGGACGAGGGGTTTCTTCAAAGGTGGCACAAGACCCCTTGTAGGAGCCCGAGCCAAGCTCGTTTTCGTTCCCGAGCTGACCTCTTTAGTTAGTCTTCATTTCTTTTTTAATTTGTTTTTGATGTTTGGTTTCTCTTGCAGTGGTCGGCCATATTCCCCCTATAAATACAGCTCGGCTAAGGCCCGAGACCCTTACGGACCGAAGGAAGAAAAATGCAGAGAAGAAGTCCCGGGGCAAGTCCTCTAAGGCCCCCAAGGGCAAGGTCGTGATGCCGCGCCCATCAGACGCTGTGGTCGGCCTTGAGGCCGAGAAGAGTACGGGCCTGGCGGGGTCTCCGAGGAAAGGGAAAGGCCGAAAAGGCGAGAGGAGCCCTCCGAAAGATACCAAGCGTCAGAAGCTCTTGGTCAATCTGAAGAGTGGTGGCCTTTTGCCCGTGGCTTCACCCCCCAACATCTCCCGATATGTCTTGGGGAGAGCCTCGGCCAGCAACGTTCCTGTGAGGCCGACCTGGCACCTCTTCCCAAGGGACTCGGCATTGACGTCAGTCGCACATGCCAAGGAATGGCTGGACGCAGGTCAGCTGCCGACTGATAGGGAGAAGCTTGAGGCGCTGTCTGACCCTGAGCTCCTCTCCACGCTGTTTTAGGATTTCAACATGGTGAGTTTCCTGGTCGGCTCTTGTGATTAGGTCCGACCTGTGCAGTCTATCCTGACTTTTGTTCTCATACTTTTTTACAGGGCTTCGCTAAGGCAGTGGAGACCATGCTTCACTTTGAGCGGCTCCTGACCGAGAACCACTCCTTGGGCTTCCAGTGCAAGAAGGCCTACCAGGATGCCCAGGATGCCGTTCAGAGGCGTCGGGAGACCCAAGAGAGGCTTACTGCCACCGAGGCCGAAGTGGAGAGCTCTCAGGCCGAGGTGATCAGGCAGAAAGAGAAGGTCCGGGCTTTGTAGACTCAGCTTGCCGAGACGAGGGAGAAGGCCAAGGAGGACCTGGCCATGGCTCGGGACGAGGCGATTAGCGACTATCTCTAATCGAAGGAGTACGCTGATGTGTGCCATGAGATCAGGAGGCCTCCCTTCGTCGAAGGCTTTGAGGTAGGCCGGGCTGATCTCTTGGCCGAGATCAAGGCGGTTTATCCCGAGCTCAATCTCTCACGTTTTGATGACGATGCGACTACCTTTACTGGGGAGTTGGGAGATGGGGAGGAAGCCGAGGTCACCCAGGCTCTGCCCCTTGAGGAACCTACACAGGCCGACGTCTTCCCTCTTGACGTTGAACCCCAAGGCCCCCTTGTCGAGCCTACAGCCGTGGATACCGCCGAGGTCGCCTCCAAGTCCAATGCCGAGGAGATTGAGATGTAAAATTTTGTTTGTTTGTTTTTTTTTTTTTTTTGGGCCGAACTGCCTACCTTGTAACCATGCCGAGCAGTCGGCTTATAATGAATGAAAAAATCTATTTTTATCAGAATTTGTCCAAGTGTTTTAGCTTAACACTCTTAACCTCCTATTCCTTGTGTACGTTGTTCCATTTGAGGTTGTGGCCGAACTGCCGAGTCGTTCCGCTAGCCGAGCTTAGGGACTTGTCTATTTTTAACCCATGCTTCACGTGGTCGGAGGCTCGGCCATGCCATGCCCGAGGTCAATGTGATTTTCGCTTTGGTTAGTTAATTCGCCATTCCCATCGATCCGATTGGATATGCTATCATACAAGCGGACGCGTGGCCGAGCAGCCTTCCTGGCCGAGCGTAATGCCTTAGCTTAGTTTCAAACTTTGTTAGGCTCGGCCAAGGGGGGAGTTTGCTCTTGAGAGGCCGGCCAGGTCTATGAGGATCGGTCTTACGACTTAGTCATCGACCTATGAGGGACGGTCTTTGAGGTCGGCCAGGTCTATGAGGACCGATCTTACGACTTGGTTGCCGACCTATGAGGGCCGATCTTTGAGGTCGGCCAGGTCTATGAGGACCGATCTTACGACTTGGTTGTCAACCTATGAGGGTCAATCTTCGAGGTCAGCCAGGTCTATGAGGACTGGTCTTACGACTCTGTTGCCAACCTATGAGGGTCGGTCTTCAAGGTCGGCCAGGTCTATGAGGATCGGTCTTACGACTTGGTCGCCGACCTATGAGGGCCGGTCTTTGAGGTCGGCCAGGTCTATGAGGACCGGTCTTATGACTTGGTTGTCGACCTATGAGGGTCGGTCTTCGAGGTCAGCTAGGTCTATAAGGATCGGTCTTACGACTCTGTTGCCGACCTATGAGGGTCGGTCTTCGAGGTTGGCCAGGTCTATGAGGACCAGTCTTACGACTTTGATTTAGGAGCTTGTAAATACGTTAAGTGGTGGAGAAAGACTTTATTTAATTGAATAAAATGTTGGGGCTGAAGCCGAATACAAGCATGCTCAGTTATTGAAAAAACTTCTTCAAATTTTTTGAGTTCCAAGGTCTTGGTACCTTCTTGCCCCCCGGAGTCTGTAAGCGATATTTTCAGGGGCAAATTTGCTTGGAGACTATGTACGGGCCTTCCCAGTTTGGTGCTAACTTTCCTTGCTGCCTTGGCTGGGATGTGCTAAGCTTTTTGAGGACAAGGTCCCCTTGACGGAAGTGCCGCTCTTTTACTCTTGAGTCATAGTACTTGGCCGTCCTCTGGTGGTATGCCGTGTTCCGGAGTAGGGCATTTTCTCAAACTTCGTCGAGGAAGTCAAGGTTGGCTCTCAGTCCGCCTTCATAGGTCTTCTCATCGAAGTTGAGCACTTGGTACGACGATGCCATAATTTCGACTGGGGCGAGGGCTTCGGTCCCATAAGTGAGGCGAAAAGGACTCTCCCCGGTTGGTGTTCTTACTATCGTCCTGTATGCCCATAGGACACTTGGGAGCTCTTCCACCCATCTTCCTTTGGCCTCATCTAACCTTCTCTTAATGCCGACTAATAATGTTCGGTTGGACACTTCTACTTGTCCATTTGCTTGCGGATGAGCTACTGAGACGGGTCGAAAGTCAATGTAGAAGTGTTCGCAGAACTCTCGGAAGGCCGGGTTATTGAATTACGTGCCATTATCTGTGATGACCACTTTTGGTAGCCCGAACCGGTAGATGACCTTATCTCGAAAGAATTTCTCCATGTTCTTCTCGATGATGGTTGCAAGGGGCTCAGCCTTGACCCACTTGGTGAAATAATCGATCGCCACTACCACGTACTTCCTGTTTCCCGATGCCGGGGTGAAATCTCCGAGAATATCCATTCCCCATATAGCGAAAGGGATTGGGCTCAGCATTGAGGTCAGCTTTGTTGCTGGTCGGCTCGGGATTGGTGCAAACAGTTGACACTTCTCGCACGTCTTCACATACCTCATGGCCTCTTCTTGCATTCTTGGCCAATAGAATCCTTGTCGAAGTATCTTGTATGCAAGAGCTCGGCCACCCATGTGACTCCCGCATATTCCCTCATGCACCTCGGCCAAGGCATACTCGGCTCCCTTCGGTCCAAGGCATCGGAGAAGAGGGGCCGAGATTGCTCTTTTGTAGAGTACTCCGTCGATCATGGTGTACTTGGCAGCTCGGATCTTGACCTTTTTGCTTCATCTCGGTTCTCTGGGAGCAGGTCATTCTCCAAGTAGTTGACAATGGGGTCCAACCAGGTCGGCCCGTCCTCTTCAATATGCTTTACGCTTTCTTCTTGTAAGGAGGGCTTCTCCAAGATTTCTATGTATACTGATCGGCTCAGATATTGGAGGTCGGCCTCGGCCAACCTTGACAAGGAGTCAGCCACGACATTCTCTTTTCTCGATATTCGAGTTATCTTAAAGTGCTCGAGTTCGGAAATCAGATTTCGTGCTCGGCTCAGGTAAGCTATCATCCTTTCATCTTTCGCCTCATAGTCTCCATTGACCTGGTTGACCACGAGTTGGGAGTCTCCTCGCACCTTCAACCGCTTTACGCCCATTGCTTTGCTGACTCGAAGTCCGGCTAAGAGGGCTTCATACTCGGCCTCGTTGTTCGAGGCAGGAAACTTGAACCTCAGGGCATATTGGATAAAAAACCCTTCGGGGCTCACCAGGATCAGGCCGGCCCCGCTTCCTCCGGAGTTGCTTGAGCCATCGACATTCATGGTCCAAGTCGGGTCAGCCGTAGCCCCGACCTCTTCTACTATCTTTTCTTCCCTGACTTCAAGGTCAGGCCCTGTGCATTAGGCGATGAAGTCGGCAAGGGCTTGTCCTTTTATCCCCGTCCTCGGACGATAGCTTATATTGTATTCACTCAGCTCAACCGCCCAGGTGATCAGCCGTCCCGAAACGTCGGGTTTGTGCAGTATCTTCTTAAGTGGCTGGTCGGTCAGTACCGCGATCGGATGAGCTTGGAAGTACGGCCTTAGTTTCCTTGCGGTCGTAATAAGAGCGAATGCTGCTTTCTCAAACCCGGAGTATCTTGTCTCGGCGTCGACAAGAACGTGGCTGATGTAGTATATGGGTCTTTGAGTTTGACTTTCTTCCCTAATCAACACCACGCTGACCGCTACAGGGGTAGCGGCTAAGTAAACTTGAAGCTCCTCTTTTGGCTCGGGTAGGCTGAGAAGAGGCGGGTTCTCCAAATATTTCTTCAGCTCTTCAAAAGCTTCCTGGCATTCGTCCGACCAGATAAAGTCCTTCGGATTTCGGATATTCTTGAGGGCCTTAAAGAACGGTAGGCACTTGTCACCCGACCTCGACATGAATCGTGCTAACGCCGCCACTCGTCCGTTTAGCCTCTGTACTTCTCGGATCGTCCTTAGAGGGCTCATCTCTTGGATGTCCCTGATTTTTGTCGGATTGGCTTCGATGCCTCTGACAAAGACCATGAAGCCGAGGAACTTTCCCGAGGTCACGTCGAATGCACACTTGGCGGGGGTCAGCTTCATTTGGTTCTTCCTCAATACGCCAAAGGCTTCTTCTAGGTCGGCCAAGTGGTGTTCGGCCTTCAAACTCTTCACTAACATGTCGTCCACGTAGACTTCCATGTTTCTTCCGATCTGCTCATGGAATATATAGTTCACGAGCCGCTGGTATGTCGCTCCGATGTTTTTCAATCCAAACGGCATGACCTTGTAGCAAAAACTTTCTTGGTCAGTTTGGAATGCCGTGTATGACTCGTCCTCCTCATGCATCATGATTTGGTTGTAGCCGGAATACGCGTCCATGAAACTCAGCATCTCGTGGCCTGCTGTGGCGTCGATCAAGAGGTCGATTTGAGGTAGTGGGTACTCATCTTTTGGACAAGCCTTGTTGAGGTCGGTGCAGTCGACACACATTCTCCACTTCCCATTTGGTTTGGGGACCATGACGACGTTAGCCAACCAGGTCGGGAATTTTTCTTCTCGGATGAACCCTGATCGGCGAAGCTTCTCCACCTCTTCTTTGATCACGGTCTGTCGATCAAGTGCGTAGTTCCTTCTCTTCTGCCGAATTGGTTTTTGACCTAGATCTACATGGAGCCGGTGTTCAGCTATATGCCTGGGTATGCCCGTCATGTCGGCAGCCGACCAGGCAAAGACATCGGCGTTCGTCCTTAAGAAAGCTCCGAGCTGATTCCTTTGATCTTCATTCAGTAATGATCCGAGCTGGACCACCTTTACTGGGTCATCAACACTGAGATGAAATGGGGTCAGGTCTTCCACAGGTCGTCCTCTTCTCTCGATAAGCTCATCCCGCTGATCCTCGGGGAGGTGTTCGACGCACATTGCCATTCCTAGGACATTGCCTTTGTTTTGCTTGACAAAAGTAGCATAGCACTCCCACGCCTTCTTCTGGTCGCCTCGGACCTCGCCGACACCGTTCTCGGTGGGGAACTTCATCTTCAAGTGCATCGGGGAGATGATGGCTTGGAGAGCGGTCAATGAAGGACGGTCGAGTATGGCGTTGAAGGCCACTACCGATCATACTACCATGAATTTAACCTGGATCGTCGCCTGGCATGGAGCTTGCCCAATCATGACCAGCAGGTCGATTGAGCCCTTGATGGTCGCAGCGGCTCCCGAGAACCCTTGAAGTGAGGTGCCTTCCGGCTTGAGCGCTTCGTCGCCGAAGCCAAATTGACGGTACGCGTCTAGTGACATAAGGTCCACGGATGCGCCGGTATCGACCAATACACGGTGGACGAAGCACTGTCATGAGGTAAGCTTATACCTTTGAGGTCGGCTTCGGTGAAGGAGATCGTCGCCGCTGGCTTGAGCTTTTTGGTGGGCATCTCGGCAACTCCGATGAACCGTACGTTTGCCTTAGCCTTTCGAGTAGTCTCTTGCCCGGGCCCTCCGAGGATAGTGTATATGGGAGCTCCCTTGTCACTGCTCGGCCCGGACCTATCCTCTTTCTTTTCAGCTCGAACTTTATCTTCATCTCGTTCGACTCGCCTATTTTCGGGCCTTGGCTCAGCTCTTCTTTGATCCCGCTCTTCAGGCCGCTGACCCCCACGCTCTTCACGGCCTCCTTTGACATATCGCTTCAAATGACCCACTTTTATCAGCTCTTCGATTTCTCTTTTTAGCTGATAACAATCCTCGGTGTCGTGACCGGTGTCCTTGTGGAACTGACAATATTTGTTAGGATTCCGAGATGACCTCGCTTACATTGGTCGGGGTTGGCGGATGTACCCACCGTCCTGTATTTGCATCAAAATCTCCTTGCGTGAGGTATTCAGTGGGGTGTAATCGGGGTTCCGAGCTTGATCCGACCTGTCAGCTCGGTGATCCGTCCTGGGCTGTTTATCTTCCCTGCGGTCGTCTATTGTCGGCCTTTTCTTGTCGGGTCGGCCTTTGTTTCCTTTTCGGGCCTGGAGGACCTTGGCCGTATTTACAAATTCATTGCATCTCTCTAAGAGCTCGGCCAGGTTTTTGGTCTGCTTCCGGGCCAAGTCCTTGATGAGGTCCATGTCGGCCAGCCCGTTGCTCATAGCAGTGTGGGCCGTGGCCTCATCCAAATCCTTGATGTCTAATGATTCCTTGTTGAAGCGGGAGACGAAAGCTCGGATCGACTCGTCAGGCCTTTGCTTCACGCTGAGGAGGTTGACCGTTGTCTTCTTGTGTTTCATACTACTCTGGAAGCGTGTGACGAAGGCTCGACAGAGTTGAGCGAAGCTTGTTATGGAGTTCGGCGGCAACCAGGAGAACCATGAGGTCGTCGCGCCCTTAAGGGATGCAGGGAAGGCTCGACAAGAAACGATCTCGGTTCCTCCGTACATGGGCATCATCGCATTAAAGTAGTTGATGTGATCCGTCGGGTCGGTCATCCCGTCATGTCGGTCGAACGGGGGAGGTTTGAACCCGGTCAGTAGCGACGCGGTCATGATCTCAGGAGGATATAGGTGACGCCCGACCAACGAATAGGCGTCCGGGGTCGCTTGTTTCTTCAACCCCTCCACTTGCTCCGCCAAGTTTCGTAACTGCCTCTCCAGCTCGGTTTCAGGTGCTCGGCCAACCGGCTCCTCAGCCTGAGGTCGGTAGGCTCGGTCATCCCGTTCTGGTCGACCGTTCTCGTCAGCCCGGTCAACACCATCCTTCCTTGTTCTTCTGTCCTCCTGGAAGTTGGACCCACGGGGGCTCCCTTATTGTTCTTCTCGGGGAGGCGAGCTTTGACGCCGGGGGGTACGATGAGATCCTTCTCCTTGTCTCGCAGTGCGCCTTTCATTTGGCTCTTTCCCTTGTTCTCGGACTCTCCTCGGCTGTCCGTCCTCCCCGAGCCGTCCAGAAAATACCGACCTCCTCGCTACCGAGACGGCTGGTTCAATTTTTCCTGCCCTGTTCCCGGGCTTCGGCGATGCTCTTGCTCCTCCCACCGAGCGCCTCTACTAGGGCGCGGAGGTGGAGTCTTCTGACGAGACAGGTGTGAGGACGCGGCTCGGCTAGGGTCGGCCCTACGTCGGCCACCATTTTGCTGTAAGTTTCTCTCTGCACGGATCGGGACTGGAGGGGGCGCGACCAATGGTTGGCCCATCAGCCCGCCTCGGGCCATCTGGTTCATGAAGGTGTGCAGCATCTCATTGGTGTGGAGCATCTGCAACTGCAAGTCCATAACTTGTCGGTTATTTGCCGGGGCTTCGGGGTCCAAACTCTCCGGTAAGGGCGGCGACGCTGGTAGGCCCAGCCCGTCCAAGCTTGGCTCGCCCTGCACCTGATCAGCAACGGCTGTGGCTAGCACACCTCCCCCATTCCCACCCTCCAGTGGGGGAATGGGACTGATCATGGTGCCCGTGATGGGCTGCGCACCCCCTGCCCGAGGGGGTCTTCTGTTTATCCCCTGCCGAGAGGCTTCGGGGGGCGGTGATCGCCTCGTCTGCCCAACGGGTTGTGGCTCGTCCGTGCGGGAAGTCGAGCCATGTTGCCTTGATCTCGTGTGCACCATTATTGTTGCTCTTGAAGTTGGTAGAAACGACAATGGCCCGCTGATGTTGTTCCCACAGACGGCGCCAAATCTGTTGCGTGTGGAAATCTTCGATGTTTGGTTCGCCCATGGATGAGCCTGTAAAAACGAAGTGATGAGCACAAGAGAACCAGTGTGGCTCCGGCCTAGGACTCTCCGATGCTCAAGTTTGATCACCAGTGCAACAGCGTAACTGCGTGGTGAAAAGCCAGCTCAGGAATGGTGCTCCATACCTGGGTATTTATAGAGTGAGGATGAGATGAGGCGGTTGGGAGAGTCCTAGTATGGTAGGAGTCCTTCTTTCGGAAGGTTCTCTCGCGTAGAGCGGAGTGGAGAGCTATTTTCGGGGTCGGGCTCTTATTAAGGTAATAGTCCATGTGGAGTATGATTCCGTGTTGCGTTGGGATCGCGGCTCGAGCCTTATCCCAAGATTCTCGGGATGCGCTGACGTGGCCCGGAGATCCCCGGTGGGGCGCTATGGCATCTTCAGTGGAGGAGGGCTCGGTCTCGGAGGTCGGCTTAGGAGGCCGGCATGGTAGGTCGGCCTTGGCCGTCACCTCGGCCTGAGAGGTTGGTCTCGGCAGTAAGCTCGGTCGGGAGTCTATGGCTAACCTATATGAGGTCGGCTCAGAGCTCGGCCTCAGCCACCGGCTAGCTTGTGCGAGTCCGGCTCTGTTAGGTGACTTATCGGAGATGGGGTAGGCCCGGTTTCCTGCTCGGCCCAATTTGGTTCTCGGACGGAGGTTAGGTCGGCAATGTGGCAGCCTCTGATAGGTGGGGTGTTTTATGCCTCATCAAGAGGTTTGATTTTAGGGTTCATCTTCCTCAAATGGTTTAGGGTTTGATTTTCATTTTCAAACCCTAAACCATTTGAGGAAGATGAGGGTAATTAGGTCACTTTAAATTTTAATTTTTGTTGGTTTTTGTCACAAGGGCATTTTGGTCATTACATACCCTAAAACTAACGTTTAACGTCCCAAAATAACGGATAAGACCAAAATGCTACAATTTGTTGAAAACAGGGGGAAGTTTACAATTAGAAAAGTTGTAAGGAGGCATTTGGACAAATGAGCATTTTGAGGGGGGCATTTGACAAAAACCCTTTCTTTTTTTATTTTATGTTAGCCCCACCTTTGAGACAGAGAGGGACCCATGAGTGGCCAAATAAGGGACCCACTAGGGGCCAACAAGGGGGCATAAGGCACACTTATTATACCTTCATGCTATTACTACTATGTGTCAAGAAGGGTGGGGGTTAGGACTAGGGGTGTCATTTAGTCCGGTTCCTTAAGAGCATGTTTGGTTGAAGGTTTCTAAGGAGCCAGATTCTGATTTTGGATCTGGTTTATATGAATCTAGTTTATGTGGATTCATAGTTGAGGACAAAGACTGTTTGGTTACCCTGAGTCTGTCAAATGGAATCCTTCTGAATCCATCTGTAAAACTGTTTGGTTACCCTTCTCTTCCAAGATAAGATGAAATTACAAAATTTAAAAGAAAAGGAATGAAATTTGCCAAAGTAACACAGAATAACAACGATCTTCCCTTTCAAAACCGTTTTCATGCAATAAAAATCTAGATTGAACTTCAGGAAAAAGTACCAACATCAACAAAGTAACTAACAGAGAGAACATCCAAGCATAGAACACCTAAAGTGCAAGAAGAACTACTGCAAATAGTAACCTTCAAAATCAGTTGGAGGGAGCAACTAAATTTCCCCGATGAACAATCCAATCACACGAATTATTAAAAAAAAAAAAAAAACATATTTTTTTCCCCAGAGTAGAATTAGAAGATCAAAACTAAACTTTTAAGTTTTGATGAACCATTGAAGGCCCTGATTTAAGCAGAGTAATTTTTTCTGCAATCCACATACCTCTTCTGTTGGCGTAATTGGAAGCTGCCCACTTCCTCCAGTCCTCCTTGCTTCGAAACACCTGAACCTCTGACGTACTTAGCTAAGAACTCTTTCAAGAGAATGGTAGATGTCCCTTGAAGCTTCTCTCTAAGGAAGATGAGAAACTGAAATGCAACTCTGCAAACAACCCAGGAGCCTACAAATAAAAAAAACCAATAAGATAAATCAACAAAACAACGAAAAAGAATGTGGGTTCTTCCTTCGTCCTCTATCTTATCCAAAATCAAGTCCAGGAAACATCGCAAAACCAGATCAGAATCAAATGTCTAAAACAGATCTCCCCACCCCACATTGTAAGTTTTGGAAGTTCTAACGAACCCATCAAAGAAAAATAGATTTAAACCAAAACTTAGATAGTAAAGAGGTAACTAACCTCCAATTTCCCGTTTCGTTTAGGTCTTCAGGGTTTTCCGCTTCTAATTGAACCTCATCTCTCAATCTCATCTTTTGCAACTCAAGAGTACGGAGCACCTCTGCGTTTTCCCAATCTCTCCGGTGTAAAACCTTTTTTTTTTTCCCTATCCCAAGCTACAAGAACTTGAAGGTGAAGGAGACCTGCGTTTTTCCAATCTCGCAGCACTCTTGGAGAGGTTGAAGGACACTCGATAAAATGGACTCGCGTGGATTCGTACTAGAATTTACCCCTTGGAGTGAATTCTAGTGGATTCTCAAATTACACAGAAAAATGAATTTCTGTGGATTCTTGGAATCCAACACGGAACCGTGTTCCGAGAAATCAAACACGAAAAAAATTATGGAATCCAGATCTCTTCGAATCCGACTCCTCAGAAACCTTTAACCAAACACGCCCTAATGGTTCCAACCCTAAGGGGTCAGGACCAGAATTAGACCAATAAGTTAATCGATTCCAAACTTGAGATCTAGGATCATTAAACTAATGGGTGGGCAGTTTCGGTTCCAAAATGATTCCCTGCAGTCCAAAATTAGAAAAAAATTCCCATAACATAAATTACGTGTACACCCCTTGTACTTTGCGTTTAATAGAAATTGACCCAAAGTTTCAAAAAGTGAACGAATACACCCCCATAGTTTTAGAACAGTCCGTTAAGAACTAGCTGTTAAGTGATTATGTGGATATAATTTGGACTTGAAATGACTCTTATACCCTCGTCCTCCCCAAACCCCTCTCTCTCTTTGCTCTCAAGTCCTCCTCCTTACCGGAATTCTCTCTAGCAACCCTTCCTGCTCCTCCACTGACGATGACCGCCGTGATGAGGTCTTCCTCACTGACGAAGAAACGAAAACCAGTGTCACTGGCGATTGGTACGATGGCTGTTTCTACGTTATCTTCGTGAGCAGTGGTGTCTCTTTCAGCAATCCCACTCGTGTCCTGTAGGAATGGGTTTTAGCTGGGCTGATGGAATGAGGTATCTAAGTCTCCTTCAACAGAAGCAAAAAGAATAGGACAAGCCACACTCCTAAAACGCCATTATTCACACAAAAAATAGGAAATGAAACCCTAAAAGCAGATATTCATGTAAAAGTGTGAAACTCAGGAAGCAGAACAAAAATACTAAATCTCTTACAGCGGAAGGAAGGTGGAGTTGGTGATGGCAGTTTCGATCAGCGAAGAAGAAGAAGAAAAGAATGAAATGGGTGCAGCAGTTGTTCTTCTCCGGCTCAGGGACACCCAACTTCACTGATACAAAGAATGAAAGGGTAAAACCGTATTTTCGAATTTGAGTTCTATTTTTTTTTAGCTTTAAAGAGGGTAGAATGGTCATTTCAAGTGAAAAACAGTGATGGCATCATCATTTAACAGTCACGATCTCTCAGGCCGTCAATTTTGTAGTTTTTTTTTTATAAATATGGGGGATGTACTCGTTCACTTTTTGAAACCTTCGATCGATTTATATTAAACCCAAAGTACAAGGGGTGTACACGTAATTTTTTTTTAATAATATTATAATAAGACACTGATTTCAATCACATGAGATATGCTTCATTTATTTCTCAAATGACATAACTAGTCTATATTACCTCTTGTTTTGTATAATAAATAAATAGGAACACCATCACCCTCATAAGTTAGGATTATTTTAAGGTATATTCTTAAGTTAACATTCTCAAATGAACCTTTAAATTTACAACCAAATATTTGGTAAAATAGTTTATGAGACAAGGTACCAGCTAAAATTGAAAGACTAAAAAATTAAAGGGTTTGACCTTAACTCTCATGACCTTGAGTTATTGAGAATTATATAATATATAGTGTTAGGATGCGAATTTGTTTTGATTCCATCGGTTCCTAATTGGTAGATCCATAATCAAACCAATAACTTATCGATAGATCCAGAACCAGGCCAATAAACTATTGGATGAATCGATTCCAATTCCTAGTAGGCCGATTCTGGTCCAAAATTGTGACCCTTAGGTAGGAGTGGGTTATAATTACTACTATTCAGTTTCAGTGTTGTTCTCCTTTTCCTTTTCTCTCACTGCCTTCTTTGGAGTGGGTTATTAGTTGGACCACTTACACATTGCGTAGGATGGAGATATAATTTTTTGCTAGGTGGCACCACCAATAATGGGAAGCATGGTGGGACCAGTGCTACTCAAAGGTTTTGCAATTTTGGGGTAAAACTAAAGATAGGATTGAGAGAGGGTTGATATTGGGGATTAATGGAAGGCACTGTGCATTGTACAGTACTATCAAGTACTGCAAAAGCTATATAGATTGTATGGGAATCCGGGTGGTAGGATCTAAAGTCTATAGAGGAGATTCAGGGATCTTGAGCTGGCACCAATCCACAAGGCACAATTGCTGACTGTAGTGGGTCCCACTTTTGAGTTGGAGATCGAAACCAGTAGTGGTGGACTTTTGTGGTGCTTTGATTCTAATCTGATTCTTTGGTCTCATGGTTCAAAGAATCAGATCAGAATCAATGCAATGGATTGAGTTGAATGGAATTGATAGACCCTAATTTCAATTATGTCTACTTTTTAAACTTCTCTTTTGCTTTGATAATTAATGCACTTAGATTTTTATTTTTATTTTTCAAATTTTAGTCAGCAATAATAGTTTGTTTCTAATCTAGGAACTCTTCGATCTTTTATATTATTGATTTTTATGACAATGTCATGTTTTATGGTCACATAATGGATATTGTGGGTTTATTCACATGACAAAAACACTTAGAGACTTAGGGCTGATTTGGTTTGATTTCTATTTCAATTTCATGGGGTGATTTTTATTTCAGAAATTATTTGATTTGATTTTTACACCGTATTTTAATGAAAATTATGTCTTTTATTGTTTCATCTCTAAATGAGATTTCTCACCATTGTGGGAATCTTTTCCTAGATGCTTGCAATAATGACATGTGGGGGCTAGGTTCTTCTTTTTTTTATTTTTTTGTTTTTTGTGCAATGCATGTGATGGAAAAAACATTACAAAGCTTTTAAAGGTAGAAAATGGAGTACAACATTGAGCATTTCGTTAGGCTCCATTTGTTTCGGCGTAAATCTTGGGTAAAATAAATTTTACTGTAAATTAGATTTTTCGTTGTTTGTTTTGTTATTTGGAAAATTTTGTAAAATTTTGCAGGAGACTCCACTTTACCGGAAAAAGCTTTGGAAAAGTTTACTCCAAAATTATCCGGAAAGTTTTATGCAACTAACTCGTGAGTCATGACCTTTCGATTTTCGTTTATTTTTATGAGGAGAAATGAGAAACAAAGGCAGGAGACGAAGGAGCGAGCTTGAGCTTCCATGGCTAAAATGAATCAAGGCCATCAGAAAGAAATTAATTTGGCGCAAGATCCTTTACAGGAACCTGCAATGGAACATCTTCCATCCAGTCACCTTTTTCCGGCAGTTTTTTCGGTTCATTTGGGATCGGATTCTTGCCTGCAACATCGGGAAACCCTTCAATACCGACGTCTTGCTCTGTCTCGAAAACCTCTGTAAGTGAATCACGACCTTTGCTGCTGTTGTTGCATTAGCCACTGTTGTTGCCGCCGCCCCAAAGAGGATCACTTCCGTTTCTTCTTCTCACAGGGAATCCCTCTAGCCTTGGTCTACGCCTTTCTCACCTCCCTCAGATAAATTCTGATGGCCCTCATCCCAAAGAGGTTCGACTTAGGGTATCCATTGTGTTCTCTCTCTCTCTCTCTCTCTCTCTGTGGTAGCGCTTGTGGCTGGTCTGTTTTTGCCACTCTCCATGTTAACTTCATCGAGAGGGAGCTCGACCATATTGCGCGACTTGACACTACGACAGTCTTGTGTGGCACACTTGCACACTGCTGTGGAGAGTGAGAAGCATCTAATCCAAGCTATGATAATAATAGGGGAGGAATAGGTATCCTATTCAGGAGTAGTGAAGCAGAATCAACCCAGTTTGCTTCATCAGCTTAGCGACCTACTTGAAGTTCCAGTTTGTCTCTACTTTGCTAGTTCCACTGTTAATAGAGCAAGCTCCATTCTCTGCTTTTGCCAATTCCACTATTAACAGCACAAGCTCCCTTACCTCCTTTTTCTTTAAATAGATCTGTAATCCATTTTCTTGACACATTTGAAAACTATTTGGGTTTGTGAGCACACATTATTTCTCCTCACGCCAGATGGGTGCGACCGGCCATACGGTGGGTGATGTGAGTAGCATACGATACATACTGGCATAACTTGGGATCTAGGTGATAGAAAACCCGGAACGGGCAGAAGGACGCAAAACATTTTACCTAATTACGTATGGTATTAAACAAACACTGAAAAATATTCACATGTAAAATTTTACGTCGAAACAAACAGAGTCTTAGGGAAATGGGACTACCACAGATCTTAAGGATAATTCAAAGTAGACTGCGGAATAAAGTGAGCAAAAACATTTCAAGACCTAGTAACATGAGGGAAATCACAAAAGTCAAGTAGACATGTTGCTCATGCAATCAATCTATAAATGTGGACGTGGTCATCGTGGTTTGAGAAATTGGTATTGGATTAGTTTGATCGGCCAATTCATATCGGTATTGGTGGAAATCGATACTGATTCCTGATCGTTTCTGTATCGATGGATTGGTATGGACAAGGATTAGAAAAAATAAAAAAATAAAAAAATTCAAAGATCATAATTATCCCTCCTTTTGTATAAAGTCGTCCTACGGTCCTTGCCTCTAGGAGGCCCATCCGACGAAAATAAAGGTTGAAAAGAAGAGAAGAAACTCAATCCTAAACTAAATTAAGAAATACTCTCCTTTTCCGTGAGAGAGCTTTTGTTGTGGACGACTTGTTTAGTTCTTCCAAGACGGTGGGAAAGTTTTAAATTTTTTTTTTTTTTTTTTGATGAAAAGAAAATTTTATAACTTAAAAAGGTAAAGAACAAGAGTCTACAACTGCATAAGTATCGGCCATTAGAGTTAGATGACTATAACATTTTAACCATTGACTTGTTTAGTTCTTCCAGGACGGTGGGAAAGTTTAATTGTTCATTTGTTTTGTTGTCTTGAATCTCTTGACATGTTTTTTTTAATAAAAGAGTGTTGGAACTGATTTGTTTGGTTCCTAACTAAGAATAGTATCTTTCACTATTAATCTGCTCAAGATAAAGGTAGGTTTAAGATATTCAATTTAACCCTTTTTTTTTTGGGGTTGGGGTTGGGGGGGGATAGGGGAGAGGGGAGAAAGGAAAATTTGGGTGTGTTAATCACCATTCAACAGTAGCTGTTGAGAAAGAAAGAATCTCCTCTGAGTCATTACTTCATATGGGCCCACTTTGATGGGTCCTATTATTGCCCACCCCACACTAAAATAATGAGAAATTGTCTTGATAGATAAGAAAATTAATTACAAAATAAATAGATTTGATTTTTTTTTTTTGGTTGAAAGGTTTGACTTTTTTTAATTGTCTAGATCTATGATACAAGAAAATTAATTACAAAATAAGTATGTTTGATTTTTTTTATATTTATTTGTCTTGTAAAACCTACTTGCTTTGTGATTAATTTTTTTTTTTTTTTTGTAAATTTAAGAAATTGTCACGTAAAATAAACAATTCTCATTGATAAGAAAGTCATACCCAATTGATTAAGATACTTAATTTAGATAAGGGATTTTTTTTTTTAATTGACACCTTTAGATGGTTTGTAATCTTATTTTTTTGCTTTTCAGTATGACATACAATTTTTTTTTCCAACGGAAGTATAAATACTAGATGTCATCTCACACATGTACTAGAAAATGTGCATGATAATAATAGTTTTTGACAATGATATAATGATTAGTTACTTTCAAATTATTCTTGAAAACTGTTTTTTACATCAAACAAAAAGTACTTTTAGAATACGAAAAGCAGCAATTAAAATAATATGTCAAATTCTAAATACACTTATAGAGGAAAATTATCTCCTCTAGTTCCCTGCTCGGCCCAGTTCCCTAATAATGGGGGGGGGGGGGGAGTTGGGGGATTGGGCTCCTCTCCACTGAGTGGAGAGCCCAATGAGGCATCCGATGGCTGGGCTGTGCCACACACATCTAGACACACGCCTAGTCAGCTGTTGGGATGTGTGCGGTATAATCCAACCGTCAGATGCCTCATTGGGCTCTCCACTTAGTGGAAAGGAGACGAATCTGAGGTTGGGACCCCAGTCGGACAGAGTGTTCGAGCAGGGCTAGGGTGGTCATTGTGGCCCCCTTGTTAGAGGCACTGGGGAACTAAGCCAGGCAGGAAATTGAAGGGAATAAAGATCCCACCTATAGAGGTGTCATTTAGACCGTCTCAATAAATAAATAACTTTAGGAACTACAAAATACCCCTTGCTTTAAAAAAAATGGACCTCCATTCCAAGCTAATAGTGTCTATAATTAAATTTGGATCCCAATCTAACCCCAAAAAACAAGAATAATGCATGAGGAAGAAGAAGAAGAAGGGGGGTAAATTTGTCAATTTTGTTGTTTTCTATTGAATAGGTGATAAGGGTAAAATGGATATTTTCAATTAAACACTAACAGCAGACTAACACCATCAAATTTCGGGGGGTGTCAAGTAATTGTTTCAAATGTTGGTAATCGTAAGCAAAATGGCCATAGTACAGAGGGTGTCCAAGTAATTTTCTCTAAAAATTAAATAGAATGTAGGTTTAGCGCCTTTCTAATTCTTGATAAAGACTCTATTTGAGTTTTTTTGTTTTTTTTTTTTGGGAATTGGAGAGCTTTAATAGAAGGGTGGAGGGGGGGAGGGGTTAGGCCCCAAGGTGGTTTGAACTCATGATCTCTTATTTGAGGAGTTGGTCTTTTGCCAACTGAGCTGATCCCTTGGGGTTCTATTTTTTTTTTAAGGTAGAACTTGAGGTTCTATTTGAGTTTTATGGAAACCATTTTTCCATTGAAATGGAATATATTGCATGGTACATTGGTACGGTGGTAACTTTCTTCTTTTTAAACATGAAAGTTTCCCTATGGCATCTGGTCAATGGAGAAGTGCTTATTTTCATAATAATAATAATAATAATAATAATAATAATAATAATAATTATTATTATTCCAGGTTAGGGATGACCAAATTTCATTGGAGCAACAAAGAGACCTGAAGAAGAACAGGAAGGATAACATGGTAAACCAAATTCAAGTTTTGCAAATAATATAAAATAATTTCTATGTTTTTTTGTCACGAGACTAGAAGAAAACAATGTCTTTTACTCATTGGCTATGTTTGGAAGCCAAGAAAAAAAAAAGAAAAAAACATAATAAGACAAATTATAATAAGAGAATGATTAATTTGTGTCTCTATCTCTCTCCTCAAATTCTTTTTTTTCTTTTATTGGCTTCTAAACATATCATTTTAGATTGCCTACACCCCCCCCCCCAAGTTACCGTCACTCCAGAATCATCCATGCACACAGTAACCCTCACGGACCTTTATCCCCTCAAGTATAGTACACCCTCAAGTGCACCAAAAATGTACATCTAACGGTGCACATGCACTTGAGGGAGTGTTTTAAACAAAAGCACTTTAAGGTGCACCGTCAGATGTACCTTTTTGGTGCACTTGAGGTGATAAAAATTCATAGCGCTCACCAGCCACTGTCTTGTAGCTTTTGCCTCTAAAGGAGTTATAATAGACGGTCATGCAAATGAAACGTGTCACTGCCTTATCCACGTATTAGCAATTGGTATTATATCCACGAGTCAGAATTTGTCGAGTAATATTGGCCATTGGCATGTTTAGGACTTCCAACATAAATAACCAAAAACCACCCCACGTGTCAATCTAGGGTTTGCCCAGGTGGTTCACTACTCCCTTAGGAGAACTGCGTCAGGAGCTTGATCAGTGATTCAAGTCTCCTTAGCATCATCAAGTCCACATTTACTCGCTTTCCAAGAAGTGGAACCCATGTGGGTACCATATTGATCCCTTGTGGTTCTTCTCTTGCCTCCTTGTGGGCTCTGATGGCCAATAGGCCCTTGACAACTGCCACCCCCCCCCCCCCCAAAAAAAAAAAAAAAAACACCACCCCACATGAGGAAGTAGAGGTGCCAATTGATCCAATCAGGTCCACAAGTCTAATGGGACGTTATATAATCAGGTTTTAAACGGACTAATTCACTAGTTGGGCTTTAAACAATACTTAGACAGGCTATAATCGGGCAAAATAGGCTTGAATGGCTATAAACGGTTAATTATCGTTGTATCCTTTAGAAATTGCCTTTTTAGAAAGATTACCCGTATATCTCGGATTGGAACAAATTACTATAATTTGTCCCCGCCTACGAATCAGTTGATATTTTTCATTAATTTTATGAACATATCCTTTGTCATTCCTTACTTAATTTCCAAATTTACTATTTTCCTTGGAAGAAATCACTCTCTTGAACTTTTGAACCTCGAATCGGTCTTCATTATCTAAGCGAGTATTCAGTCGGTCCCGGTTGGGTGACCATCAGGTCAGTAGCTTGCATCAAGAACGCCCAATTATTATCGGTCAATGCTTGAGCTCGACACATTTAGTAATCAATCGGACCAACCTCAAGCTTCAACTGGTCAATTTAGATCGGGCATCCTTATAAGGAAATGACATATTTGCAAGGAAAGATAATCTGATCGATTAACACATCTAATCTTTCGCATCTTACTGTACTGATCAGTAGCAAGTTCGAATTCCTCAGTGAGGTTCTAAAATATGCCTTCAAGAGTTCTAGTGCATATATCACACGATTATATAGATTGTCATATCCTATTTGCCATCAAGATTACAACTCATTCAAATTCTTTACTCAAAATAATTAATGAATAATTTGCTACATCTTTCATTTTTATCTATAAATTTGGTGCTTGGAAAATTGAAATCAAGCTTTGTTGCTTGACCTATTTCCTTGTCAACCTAAAGGCAAGCACAATTGCTCTTCATCTTCCTAATTCTTTTTAATCTTTATCTGGGTTGTTCATGGTTGAATTCAGTATCACACAACTAGAATATGAGTTCTGTAACTTATGGTAATCTCCTGAAGAGATTTAAAACAGAAAAAGAGCCTGCTACAGATCATACACATATCCACGTAATTTTGTTTTCCTCTTATTTCCCCCCTACAAATAAATGTCTTCTATATATAAGTATATTAGGAAAAATGAATAATGAAATAAGCATTGAGAAAATAAATATATTTAAAAGCAATAAACAAGAACAAAGAAGGAAACTAACCCTATTTTCACTGCCTTACACTGCATGGATTACACTAGTGTTCTGGCTCAATTCTGACTCAGTAACCGGTGTGCTTGCATGAAAAGCTGATTGCCTTGATGGAGTTCCCAGCAATTTCTGAGAGAGGGAAGAAGGTTCTAAACTTCCCTTAGCAGCCTCTCCTAAGCTTAGCTTAGACATGGCCATCAGTTGGTCTACATTGACTGGGTCCTTGCAATGGATGGGGGTTGGCTTTAAGACCTGATGTTGAGAAGTCTTAGCTTGTTTCTCTTCTCCTGCTGGAGCCAGACTTGGTGGCCAGAATGAGAAAGGGGAAGGTAAATACGTCGGGAAAAAACCAGGAATCATTGGTGGGAAATTACTTGATGCAATAGTTTCTTCAGCTTCCGTTAGTGTATCATTGGAAGTCGCCTCCATAGGTTCACATTCTTGGTCGAGAGAGAGGTCTAGAGGAGGCTTGGGGTTTACATTCTCTGTTTCACTAGCTTGAGAAGTTGGGCACAATAAGTGCTCCTCTGTCCCTGTTGTCGACTCCATGGACTGAAAATTCAGATCAAAACAACATAGATAAAGATTAATAATGAGGCATTTCAGATATATGCTAACTAAATCAGGTCATATAATACTACATGTAGATAACCTCAGCACCATCATTACTGGTTGAGGACACCAGTTCAGCTAGGAACAGGGATAGATAAATTAAACCTGTTATGCTGATCTATTTGGTAGGAGATCTGAATCTGCTGGTCACCTGCCCAAGGACAAAGATTAAGCGAATAAAAGCATAAGGAGATGCTAGACAAACCATATCTGGCGCCATGTCGAATAGGCTGGATCGTCTTTTTCTCCGGGATGCATTACTCTGCCGAATGAAATACTTCTGGGCATGGCTGGCCACCTGAGTCGGAGTCCTTGACATGACAAAACTACGTGCAATCCCCCGCCAATCCCCTTTTCCTAGCTTCTGTAGCCCCAGTAAAAAAAGTCGGTGTTCCTCTTCCGTCCATGGGACCCCTGAAAAAAGAAGCATAAATCCAAACATAATTACTTTATAAGGTGTTAAAAACCTATCAAATCTTCCTTGAGAAAATAAAATTCTGTAAGTCCTTATTTTCAACAACTAACTCTTTTGTAATAAAGGTGTCCTGCCATAATGCTCCACAGAAGGGAAGGAGAGTATGAATTTAAGGACTAAGGAGTAAAAAATGAGTGCAAAGACATGTAAAAGAAATGGCACAATAGATACCAAGAAGATTAAGACTTAAGAGTGAACAAAAAAGAATTAGAATGACTTATATATAGTTGGGAATAAATAACATGAACTACATGAGGCTACAATTTGCATAGATTAAATAATTAAGTCATACAATAGCCAATAGTACAAGGGAGATATTGCAGTTGATTCCTTCTTGCGTATCTCACGCATCTTCAAGTATGCATAGCTTTTACTCTTTATGTTTAATGTTTGACATAAAAGAAAATGACTAAATACTAGCCTCCTTTCCACCTGAAAAGGTACATAAGAAGAGCTTCTTTGTACTTGAAAACATCCTCATAGGAGCATCTTAAGGCATTTACAACCACTAGATAATTTAAAAAAAAGAAGAAGAAGTGTGCATAATTGAGCTTGGCTTGAGCCTTGCAGAAGCACTTAAGTCTTCAACGATTGTTGCCAAGCAGTTAAAAGTCTTAGACACAAATATAAATAAAAACTGAAAGAGGCAAAGGGAAGCACATAAGAAAACAGATGCTTAGATGCTAGGAATAACAAGATCTAACAGCAGTGAATCAAAAAAGGAAAGGAGTGGTGCTGCAGTTTACCACTGGTTGGGGATTAAGTCAAAAGAAAAAAAAAAACTTTTCTAGCTTTTCTGTCTACATGAATCTGCATTCAGAAGCTGAAAGAAATAATTAAAATTCAAATGAGGACTGGACTTATAAAAGATAATTGTAGGTTTCCAGCTAGAAATTACTAGCAGGACATTTTGTGGCAGAATATATTAACCAACAAGGGAAAGGAGGTCCTGTTCCACTATCTATGCCTGTCCGCATCTTCCATCTATATAACTGTCAAAAATTCTTGCAGTAAAATTTCCAACAGAGAAAAAAAAGCTATGCTAAAATCTATACAACAAAACATAGGACTCTTGATAGCAATTAAACCTCTCCTCAACAAACCCCCCCCCCCCCCCTGACAACAAAAAAAAAAAGACAATCATCCCAATTGTCACATAAATCATGAGTACTCTGTCCACTACTCTGTCAAGGACTCTTTAACTGACATACCCTTTTTGGTCTATTGTTGTGAGGACTCATCACATATTCCAGAATCGAATGCTGGCGCTTACGAGTACCAACATCAGGAGAGAGTGCTCTATGATCAGCATACATTATGGAAAAAGAAACTCTACAAGTTAGATAACAGAAGCAAAATAACCTATACTTTAGTATCGATTAGACTGATACATGGTAGAGGCTAAATGGTATGTGACTCTGTTGTACAAGTATGCAGGCCGAAACTTTAGTCTCTGAAGTAAAATGCACATATTGCCAAGGAAATTAGTATGCTGTCTCCTTCATACTGAGTACTTCTACAGTCCCTTTCCACGTACACGTTTTGGGTTTCAACTTCCAACATGTCCACTAAATTGTCCGAAGAGAAACATAAAAGATCCAAACAAGAATCATTGATTAACCAAACTTACTCTCGAAAATTCCCCATTAAAAAAAACACACAGCAAAATACATTGTTTAATGATTCAGCTTGAGAGCTACTACAGGATTAGCATTAGGTAACAGAGATACTTCAACAAGTGCCAAATTTTCTGTCATCAAAAGAAATTTTTTCTCATGGTTATTCGCATGATATCAGAAAAGGTGGACTGGCATTGAGTTTGAATAGCCATAAAGATCAATTACAATTTCACCATAGCGGTGGCACAATATCACATTGTGTAAACCCATTCACAAAGGTAGGAAATTCTGAAAGTAATAAGAATTTTTAGGGCAGAAAAGGATATCTTTTTTTGGGAGGAGGGAGGGGATGGGTAAAAAAACTTCAAAAGAAGAAAAAAGAGAGAGAGAGAGAGAGTAATATTTAACTGGAACAAAATCAAAAACAAAATCAGTATGAAAAGTTACTGATAATTAAACCATTAAAACATGGTTGAAACCTGAAAAACAAAGGAATGGATAAAATTTAAAAAAAAAAGAAAAGAAAATAAATAATGATAATGACCATAAATAACCATAAATATAATATTAACTAGTGTACAATATAAAGAGATGATTTAAAGTGGAAGGAAAAAAAAAACAAATAATAACATAGAATAATATAAATGGAAAATATACTGAAAATTCGAAGTTATACATAAACCAAAATACTAAATTCCCAAATCATAAATTTGACAAAGCACATACAAACTTATTTGCAAGACCAATATGATAACAAGTTCAGAATCAAAATAAAAAACTAGTTCATTCAAACAGCCAAAGAGAGACAACAACCAAAAAAAAAAAAAAAAAAAAACACATGTTCATCATTAATAGAAAAATAAGAACAGGAGAAGATGGAAAAGAAAATAACGCTTTTTTTTCCCAGATCAAAATCACCTACTACGTAAATCAAAATGAAGGCAGCAGATTCATCAAAAGGATCTCCTCACAATTAGAAAGGAAAAAACCTGAGAAACAATAAAGCTTGAATATACAAGTACCTATCATAACCAGAATAAAATCTGAACCTTATCCAAGCAAAAGAAAGTTCCAAATTGAGTATCCATATATTTAAAACCGCATATCAATTATTAATCGAATCACAGAGAAATAAATTAATGTTACGAATTGGGAAGGAAGATTACCCTTTTTCCTCTCACCACGGCAACTAGAAGAACAAGCTGCATGAGCAGGATCATCAGAAACATAACCTTCGGCAACAGCAGTAGGATCACGAAAGGGATCAGAAGAAGGGGAACCAGCGTTGGGAGACGCAGAAGCAGAGGCGGAAGAGCAAAGATGAGCAGAGGAGAGGTTGCCCATACTCGCACTCTTCTTTATAGACCCATCTGTGAGTCGAACACCAAACAACTTCACCCCTCCTCTAGTCGGGCAGGTACGCGAGTTGTGCCCGTTATGGCTACAATGAGAGCATCGCCGAGTCATAGTGAATCGACCCCTCACACGCACTCGTTACTCAATAAACAGAGGAAGAAGAAGTTGCTCAGTTACAGACACACAGAGAAAGAGAAAAAGTTCGAAACTTTGAATGGATACTATACGATTTCATGTGAATCAGATTCCGAAATCATAGAAAGGTAGAAGGCTAAGAGAATTCTCTTATCTCTCTCTCGTTGCATGAGTTCTGATTTGCTCTCAATTTATCCTTTTCTGTGGAAAGGGTTTTATATTGTGAAGCAACTTGTAATTAAGACTTGTGTTTTATGATTAATTACGGGATTTGGTCAAATACTCAAATGACGCGGTAGTTGTCCAAGACAGGGTAGGACACGTAGGACAGAAATGGATGTTACGTAGATTCCAATCCAACAGCATCAAGAGGTTTATGGTGTAAACCAAAACTGTTATCACCACCTAATTGACCCTTTTACCCTTGAAAGTAAGCTGCACGGCTAGGTTAGTTTTTTCCGTAAGATGATAGGCAATTATTGGGTGTGTCGCTGTTAATACCGTCCGATCTAATCAAGATGTGTACTGTAGATCTGGCTTAGCGTGTGGGAGTGTTGTACAGTTGAAATTTTTGGAAAGCGGAAGTAAGTTAGAAACCCTAATAAAAAAAGGCTTATTAGAAGGTACAGAGAAAGTCCACCAAATTCTAATGAGGCACGACTGCACGAGGCGGTGGAGGAGGAGGTGGGTCCCACCGTAAAGAGGAAAGATTAGGGCACTTAGAAAGTTGAATGGATTAAACGTGTAAAAGTTCTATTGGTTAGTATGTCCCACACCACACCAGACGTTTTTTATAGCCATCCATATTTTTATCTTCTCTGCTCTTTGGGCCGTTCGTCTTCTTCTTCTTCTTCTTGTCATGTGTACATTCTTCGTTTTCTTTCAATCGAAGTATTTGCTTTTAGAATTTATCTATATAACTTGAAAAACCTTATTTAAAATGATTGCATGTCACATCTGATTGAGATGTGGTGGGACCCACCCCCCACCCCCCCCGCCACCCCCCCCCCCCCAACCCCAACCCCAACCCCAACCCCAACCCCAACATCTGAGGATTTGTAAATCTATAATTAATCACACCTGTGGCTATAGAAAAAAGCCCTTTAATATAATAAGTCACACCCTCACCTCATCCTCAACTCTTGTCTCATAGTTTCATCATTTAATGGTGAAAGGTTTGATAATGATTGTGTATGATAAAGCTAGTGGTATAATTTCAATTTAGAATGAGCAAAGGAAATAACTAAAATTATTTATATCCATTTTTCTTGTTTACTTTGAATTAAAATTTACCCATTGAGATGTATGTGAGGTCTTTTATCACATGGACTAACTCATGTACTATCAAATAGTAAATAGGCAAGTGTTATGCTGCGCTCTTGAAAGACCCAGATGAAATCAGTCTTTTAATTTAATATAAACAAATATGAGAGAATTTGTAATAAGGGCAATGTAAGAAGGAATCTGCATTCTACATCAATGAGGGGTTGAAGAATGGTATCATCCATATGGAGTTCACACGGGGAACCACATAGTTGAGATATGAGAGAGTGTCAATGTAGAACCCCATTGTTTATTATTTCGTAAGGGTGAAAAGAAATCTGTACGGGCGGAGCATGCTTTCTTTTCCTAAACAACTATGTTTGACTCCAGATATTATTTTATGAGAACAATGAATTTGAAAACTAGATGCATTAAAAATTGGGTATTCATGTCCTATTGAATATCTCAGTAGGTTAATCTCAATAGACTTGCATCAAAGGCCAAGTCTTCCATCACATAGCATTAATGATGAAACTCACTATTCCGGGAGTAAGGTACTTTTGATATTCATTAGTAAGGGGCGAGAGTTAATGATGACACCTGTTATGCAAAGAAATTTGCGGGAAATCTTTGATAACACTTCAATTCCAATGGTTCTGGCCTAAACCAGGATACAACGAAGAAAGTGAAAAAGAGGAAAAATGAGATCCAGTTCCGTCTCGAACGAGAGAGTTATTGAGCTAGAGTGTCCTCCTTCCTCTGATCCAGCACCTCCTATTTATAGTTTTTCCACAGATTCCAGTCATCTCATTGCTTTTCCAGGAATGCCCCTCCAGAATCTTGATTTCCTACCCCTGGGTTTACGTAGTTCGGGCTACAGTAGATCAATACCCTTCCTGGATCTTGATTTCCTGCCCATGGACTCATGTAGATCTGGCTACTCTGGATCATCTTTCTCAACCCCCTTGTCCACCACTTGCTTCCGGAATTCTCCTTGCCACGTGTCCTCGTGGGATTGGACAATGAGAAATTGTCCATATCAAGACCCACTATTCCAAGAGTCCAATCTTAGCGTCACATGACCTTGGAGGGTGGGTGATTAAGTAGGAGGGGGGATTCGATACCAAAGCCAAGCCCTCAGTCTTACAAACCATCAATAAGACACAACCACCAGGCTAAGCTGGTGTCTGCTCCTTTGTGTCAATGAATATATCCACATTTGGTTACAAATAGGATATCCATATACCCATACGGATATGGTCACCACTTTTAATGTCTTTTTTTTGTCCAACATAAAAAAAAAAAGAATTTATTGATAAAAGGTGTGCGACTTCCTTCTAGAGAAGAGGGAAGGATTTACAATGAAAACAGGGGCTTGACCCCACCAAACTCTAGACAAATAGAGAAGGGAAGCGCTCTTAGTTAATAAATGGGCCTCACCATTTAGGTCCTTGAGAATGAAAAATAAACTTGCACTATCAAAACAAACAACATTAAGACTTAAGATGTCAACTACAAGCAAGTCAGTGGCTTAGTCAGAAGAAGGAGAAGACTGAATTAAACATGGAACCCTTAGAATCAGAGAACACCACTATCTTCCCCAACCCAAGACTTCTAGCCAACAGTAGGCCATACCTCACAGCCTCAGCCTCTATAGAAGACGCAGAAAAACTCTAGCACCCTTTACGCTTAGTTGCTAAAAATCCCTAATGATAATACCTCTGCACCACAAGAGTTGTTAGCATACCAAGCACCATCAATGTTAATTACTATTAAACAAAAGGAGAATGGATATCGATCATTACCTTCATAGCGTGATATCCACAACGTAGCGGAAAAGGATCGGAAAGTTCTTGATTGACGGTCGAACGAACAGCGAAGCGACTTCCTCGTGACGGTGCACTCAATAGGTGATCGACAGAACTCGATTGTCCACACTCCAAGTCCAAAGGCAATGATGGAAGCCTCTTGAAAACACAACCACAACTCAATGGGAGAAAGAGAGTGAGAGCGAAGAGAGGGGAGAGAGACGTGGGAATTCTAGAGGGAGAGGAGTTGCGGTAGAACTTAATCTAACGCAGCCCCCCTCTCATTCATATATATAATAATATGGGGGGACCACCATGTGGCCCCATCCTCTAACCCTAATCGTAATGGGCCATCTTGACCCATAGCTTCCCCAAGTGGGCGCAGGTATGAGCTCGGGTCCAAACCTGATTTGGTTACAATTACAAAAGAATCTCTAGACCAAACAGAGAATATGGTAGAAATAGTTGTAGGGTCATTTGGGTTCTTGTTCTGATCCCTCATAATACTCAGATAACTATCAGCAATCGAACAGTAAAAACCATGTATATAGTATGCAGCAGACAAGGATTAGTATGCATAAAAACAAACTGGTTTCTTGGTTTCCATACCATATTAAAGTGATCCTTTGAACAATGGCATCCCCTGGGTCTGGGAATTGAGCAGATATCTTGCAAAATTGACGACAGTATTCACAAAATATTTGCAAATAGCTACCATTGGATCAAATCTAAAAGGAGATGATTTCCATACAAAAAATGCAAAATCACAAGTAAACAGAGTATGATCTATCCAACTACTTAGCCATTAAGCAAAGAGGGCAAAAAGGGTCAGGGGCCATGTTCCTAGTGAATAAAGAATACTTCACCTCTAATGAACCAGAGCAACAATGCTACAAAAATGTTCTAACTTTGGGACCATTTTAAGATTCTAGATCGTATTCCATAGAGGCATGATCATGCAAATGATGTTGTAACTTAAAATTCAAATAGTAAGCCGATTTGACAGAAACTCTGCCATTAGTAAGGGGTTTTGAACTAAGGAGCAGAGACACCCTTGATATTGAATTGTCATAGGACGACCAACATCATTGCAATTCCAACATAGGACGACCCTAGTGTGGCTGTGTCAGGGAAGCTATAAATCCCCTATGCAATTGAGACATATCAGAAGGTACCAAAGAAGAATAACCCGAAGAGGCTCTACGGAAATTCAGATGACAATGACTAACCAGGTGTTTGCGTCATGGCTTCGGTAGATGCCACTCCAATAATGCAAGAGGGTTGAAGTACTGAGAGGAGATATCGGGAGAGATGCAAAGATTTTTAAAATCATGGATAAGAAGGCTAGTCACCTCACAGTGAGAACATTTCAAGCAAAGCTCTTGACGCGGAGACCAAATATTTTCCATCTCCTCAATCACAGCAGAGCTCTTCACAAGTCAATCCTGGAGACTAGCACTAAGGACATGATAGGTGTAGAGCTAACAAGACCAAAATCCAAGGTTGATCACCAGGCCAGCACTCCCACCATATTTCATAAAGGCAAACTACCCACCCACAGATAAGATTACTCCTACTCAACAAAGTGAACAATGGTCGATACAGGCTTAGATCCAAGAGAAACCCCAGGTCTCATAATAGAAGTCTACTACCAAATCCCACCCATAGATGGCCAATCAACCCTCAAGGAAGAAGTCACCATGTTCAGCTCCAAACTAGGCCTAGTATTGAAGAAACTAGCATGAGCCTGAACCTGGGTAGGTGGGCCCCATTAATGTCAAGAGAGGTCAGTCTCGCACAAGCACACCTAAAAGAATAAGATATCCCCCAACCATGGTCCAATAATCAAAATCCAAAGATGATCCACCATAAGACGGCCCATGAATATTTGGGCCCTCAGTTACAAATGAGATTGGGCTCAATTCAGTTTGCAAAAGTACTCCATTATTAGGAGGTCCCCCACCACCTTTGAGCAGCTATTGGTTGATCCATCAAGAATAAAAGATCCTAGCCCAAGGACAAGAGATAGGTGCCCATGGGCTGACCCAGAATGTGACGCTGTCGGTGGGCTTACACATTTGCCCAGAGGCCCACTTAAGTTGATGAAGGCTAGTGCGTAGAAGTCGGTTCACGGGAATCGCCATCCGCACAGTAAAAGACCTATTGTAATCCTGTAGTGAGGAAGGCCACCTAGCCATTCGAAAGATGCCTATAGGTCATGCCAGCTGTTGTGCAACATCCAAGGTATACAAGTGCATAGGCAAACCAAAAGGTGCACCCACATCTCTACCTAACTAAACGAAGAAGATGGGAAGGGACCTCCTGATTCCAAGGCAATAGTGCAAGTATGTAATCTTTAATGAACCATGACCCCCTAGATAAGGCCAAATGAACAATAGTTGGAGAAGGGAGCTGCAGCATAATGATCTTACCACCAATTTTTCGAATGAACAATTCATGAGGAAGTCCACAGGACACAATGAGAGATTTGGAAATTAAAGAATCTGCAACTCACTTTGAGGTAAAAAGCTTCCCTACAAGAAGCAGATTCCAACTAACCAGCCTTTGTTGAGACAACCCCCTCATCAAAAGGAGTTCCAGATCATCAGCCGACGCCAAAAACTCAGATCCTTCCTCCTCAAGAAGATCATCTTTGTCAATATGAGGATTCATAATCATTACACATACAAAACCCTAAAATCACAAGATCAACATTGTTAACTAGACAAAATACAACCTTGGTCATAACAACTATCAGAGCCAACTAAACCCTATAAATAAACAAAGAAAAGAAAAGAAAGGAGAATCCTAACCAGAAGAAAGTAGTTTCAAGAAACCCCAAAAGAAGCTAAGTCAGAGAGTACAGATCCAGACACCAAAGAAAAGGCAATTTAGGAAATAAAAATTTTGAAGACAAACCCTAAAGAAAAATAAAAAAGAATTTAAAATAACCAATGGTTTCCACTGGAACTCCAACTCGTTAACTAAGCTCAAAACACCCAGACACAACATTAACCCACAAACATAGAAACAGTAAGAAAGAAACAAAATAAACCAAGAAAAATGAAACAAAGACCTCAAATCTAACCAAAATTAAAACAATCAAAACAATCGAAATAAGAAAACGTCATTCGATCCCTACACAAACCTTAATCGAAGCAAGCACAACTAGAAACATAGAGTCGAAGATCCTCCACCAATGGTTACCACTAGATCCGTCGATTTCTTTGGAGAAGTTGCAAAAGGTTCCTCATGGGAGGGGAAGCCTCGCCAACCAAAGAAACCAATCCCCAAGTGGGAACTTAGAACTTAAGAAAGAGAGGGGAAAAAACCTCATGAGAGGAATCACGAAACCCTCCAACTCGAGGGGAAAAAATCGCTAAAGCGGTCTCACAACCAAAAACACCATTTGTTGAAGTCATTACTTTGTTACCAATTTTTATGTCAACTTGAGAAACTAAGTGAAACAGGAATGAATTTTCATCGATTACTCAATGTCCGCATTTAGTTATTAACCAAATAAGTTCTCAGTCTTGTTATGAGGTATGCTCTCCAAACAGGATACAGACATGCTATCTTTCACTTTGATTGCCTCTCTTTGATTTTATGTTTGTTGTCCGAGCCTTGCCAGCCTCAATTGGAAATTATTGTAGTTATTGTGGATATAAAAATCCTCCAATTAAAGTTTGATTATTTTTGTTTCCACTATATTTCAAGAGCATAAAATGTTTTAACCCATTTCTTATCTAAGTGGGCAATGGGTACCCTTAGTCTTTGGGTTTCCTCGTTTCTAGAGGAAGGCCTATTACAGAATTGAATGGAGGCTGCATGTGGCAGTAGGGGACAAGCCTTCCTGGGCCTGGAGAGGTATTTTAAAGGGGAGAAATCTTCTTAAAGAGGGCTTATTGTGGGTAATTGGTACTGGCTTGTCTATACAGATTTGTGAGGATCCATGGATTCTTGAGCTTGAGGCCTACAAGCTCCTTTCATCAAGACCCTTAGCTTGCTCTATTGTTTGTGTCTCAGAGTTGATAGGATCAAATGCTTCTTGGGACTTGGTTCAGCTGAGGAGGTTCTTTCGCATATGAAAGTGGAAGCAATTCTCAAGATTCCCCTTAGTACCACTAGCTCTCCTAACCAGCTTATGTGGGGTCCTCTCCCTATAGGATCTTTCTCTATTAGACTAGCTTCCAGATTGGGAGCCATCATGTCCCCTCTATCATCTAGATTGGCAGTTAAGACATCTTCTATTTCAAAAGAGGTTTGAAAGATTCTATGGATCACAAAGGTTCCTCCAAAGGTGTAGTCCTTCCTATGGAAGGCTTGCTTAGGTGCTATTGGAGTGTCAGTAAACCTAAAGCAAAAGCATGTAGTGGTTGATGATACCTGCCCAGGGTGTGGTAAAACTCCAAAAACAGTGGAGCATGCCTTCCTCTACTGCCCCTTGGCGCAACAAGCATGGTTCTCCTCCCCGGTGTCTATGAGATCAACTACAAATCAAATCTTACTTTTCTATGCTTGGATTTCAAAGTGGGGCAGAATCCCAGGAGTTTCAAAGAAGGAGCGACAAAAGGTTTTTATTTCTCACTCCATTATCGTCTAGGAAATATGGAAGTTAAGAAATGCTAGAGTGTTCCGAACCTCTATCCGCCCCCTTCATAAATTGGTTACATAGTGTTAGCAAAATTGTTGATGAGGTGCTATCATTGATCCCCGGACCGTCCTCTGACTGGGACCGTCCTCTAGTCCGATGCCTCCCCAACAGAATGGAGGGTTTCCTCTTGTCCTTGAGGGGTTTTTTTTTTTCCTATCTATACTGATGCAGTAATCTCTGCTCGCCCAAAAGCATTGGGGATTGCTTGTATTGCTTTGGACCAGTTTAGGAAACTTCAGTTGATTGTTACTGACCATCATATGGTAATGCCAACTATGGTAGGTGAAGCACTAGCTGTTTGTCTGGCCCTTTGTTCAGTAAAGAGGGTAGGGATATCTCAAGTTTTGATTTGCTTGGACTACAAAGTCCTTGTTGGGTGCCTCTCGTCTGACTCCCTACTGCCTCTGCGAGAAATTGCCACTATAGTCAAAGATATCTTACTGTTGAAGATTGAATTTGATTTTACACCCTTCAACATATTAGTAGATTGGTCAACATGATTGCCCATTCTATTTCCTAGTGGGCTATAAATTACCCTAGACAGGGTTTTTGATTGTCTTCCTTACCAGAGGATCTTTTGAGTGTTGTAATGCAGTTTATGCCCTTTTAGGCTTCAATAAATTCCCCCTTCCCCCTCCTTGAGAGGGTTGGGGGGGGGGGGGGAGCTCTTGCATAAAAAAAAGATGGATCGGTGGAATAGTCGATTCAAATTGAAACTAGTCGTGATTATCCCAATTCTAACTGTTCTAGTCAGACAAGGTGGATCGGGCTAGATGGAGCAATTTGATCCGGATAGATCGATCCAGTCGATTTGATGCATAGGGAATGTCCATGGGCGAAGAAAAACTTTACTATTGGTGATTTGACCCTGTGATTGGACTCTATGAAAAGTGAATGCCATCGTTATCTCTCATCCCTTATTGTTTAAAGTTGAAAATAACTTTTCCTAATCCAATCAGAAGATCAAATTCTATAGGTTTAAGAGATTATCTTTTTTACCAAGGGCGAGGAGAAACTGGGTCCTTCCCCCAATATCTATTAGGTCATGTTTGTTTGACGGAGAAAAGTGAAAAAGGTAAAAAGGTATAGAGAACTTGTATTTGTTTCCCACAAACTACCACAAATGTGACTGTATGGTTAGATGGGGGTGAGAAGCTTTCAACAAGCTCATTAATTGGTAGGACTTTGGCACTATTCATGAAAAAATTACTTTTAAGTATGTTTCTCTCTTTGTCCTATTTCCTTTCTTTTCCATGGAATCTCACCCCATGTCCATTTCCTCTGTCTCCCACAAAATCCCACCCTACTACAAAATGCGTATTCCATTATTTCCATTTTTTTTCTTGTCAACCCAACCCACAACCCACAACATATGGGACTCATTCTCACAAGTTTCCCACCCCTTTTTATTAGTCAAACAAGCAGGGCCTTATTGAAGAAAGTTCTATGTGGGCGAGTGTCCACCCTATGCCAGACACAGGGGCAAAATGGCCGCCCTAATGACTAATGACCGCCATGTTAATGTCATCTTGCACACTCTCAGGATCTTTATCTGCTCCATTTCCTGGGCAGCTCCATTTCCCAAAGTTCCTCTAATAGAAGGGGGCAAAATGACCACCCTACCCCTGCCCGAACACACTACCCGGGTGGGCTCTACCCCTTCTCTATTAGAGGGTATTTTTATCTACTTTATTTTCCCAAATTCCTCTAATAGAGGGGAGTAGACCCCACCTGGACAGTATGTTTGGGTAGGGATACGGTGATCATTTTACCCCCTCTATTAGAAGAACTTGGAAAAATGGACCTACCTAGAAAATAGAACAGATAAACGAACCAGCCAAATGGAGCGAACAAGAAATAGAATAGATAAAAATACCACGCTCCCATTGGCCCTCGTGCACGGACAGGGGCATGCTCCCCCAATTAGTAATCTTTTTTTTGTTTTTGTTGGTAACTCCCCCAACTACTAATCATGACCCGATTTTCATGTTCAAATCAATGAATGTGGGCATATCTATGGTCCAACTCATAGGGATACGGAGCCGCCTTTTGAACATTGGATGTTACTGAGAGGAAGACTTTCTCGTTATCTTTATAATTATTATTTTTCACATGGAGTGAGCGTAAGTGGGAATGGATAAGCCATAAATAAAACGAAATAATTAAAAAAAAAATAAAAATTCAAAGGATTCATGAACTTTATCATATCTCCAACAACGCTGTGTTACAAAGTTTCCTTGGTTTTGATGCTTTAAATTAATAACAAATTAGAGAGAATAATAGTTAGGTTATTAACTTATTAGAGAGAAGTTTAAGTTAAGATAAAATACATTATCTTAATAGAGAGTATTTCTTTCAGGAATCTTTGATTAGGGTAGTCTTCATCATATCTATAACAACCTAACAATCCCCTATAATTTGTTTAAGTTAAAGATAAAATATATTATCTTAAGAGAGAAGAGAGAGAGAGAGAGATAGTATTTTCTTCCAGGAATCTCTGAGAAGTCTTTATCATGTCTCACACTTCTCATATTTATAAAAGATAGAGCAGAGAAGACTAGTTTTGCAAATAAAGATTAGTGGATATTCTTCAAGCATTTGACATCTTATCCAAATCTTTCCCCACTAATCTCTCCAAGTTGGAGGAGTCAAAACACATGCATCTAAGCCGCCCTATTGATCCTCATATCCCATTCAGATTGGGCTTGCCTTGGAAAATGGTAGATTTAATAGGAAAAAGGATCTTTCTCCTTTTATCTTATATTTGTCTTATTATTATTATTTTTTGTCACGTGGCCCGCATGTAGGGATGTAAATGGATAATCAAAATTTTGAATTCGATCCACATTCGTATTTGTTTAGAAACAGCCACATGTAAGGATGTAAATGGATAATCAAAATTTTGAATTCGGTCTGCATTTGTATTTGTTTAGAAACATTTGTATCCGTTTAGAGATGTCTAGAAAAAAAACAATCCAAATACTCTGATAAAAATCTGTCCGGAAAAAATCTGAATACTTAACAATAAAAAAATTAAGTAAATAATGATCTTGAGGAATTTTGAAGATTCAACAGGAGATGTAAACGGATGGTCGAAAATCCGAATTCAATTTGCATCCGAATCCGTTTAAAGTTATATGTATTCGGCCAGGGAATATACGGATCCAATCACATCCGATTGGTATCCAAGCTGAATCCGATCCGTTTTCATCCTTACTCGCATGACTCTGCTCTAGACAGAGAAGCATGCAAAAGTACTATTTAGGGAATTTTTTTTTTCTTTTTCGGTAAAGATTATTTTGGGAAGTTATTGAGGATATATGTGATGTAGAGTTGTAGTTATTTGCTACAGTTATGAAAGTTGTATGTGAGGTGGAGTTGTACATGGGAGATGTGGGAGAAACTTTAAGAGTTAGTCCTATTTAAGAGGCTAATATGAAATAAAAGAAAGATTGAAAAATTCTAAATTAATTCTTAAATTTATATTGAGAGAGGAATGACGGCCTCCCAATTGCACCAGGACGGTTTCGTTGATAAATTCAAAATCCCTGTTTTTTTTTTTTTTCTCTTTTTAATATATTTTCTCTCCACCAAAATCTACACAAATAACAATATCTCACCCAAGGCAATACTTGTGCACACTTCCATTAGTCAATGCGCACATTTTTTGGTTTTAGAGGGCCAGGCAGCGATCTCTTCCCCCCCTCGCCCTTTTGGTTTTTTTGGAGATAGATATGGCATAAAGAGAGTTCAACTCACAACCTTCATAATTGTGAGGTGTTTTATCTTGTGGTCCAATCATTTGGAATCTTGATCCCCGTGACTGATTATAATTGGAATTACATTTGAAACAAATTTGATTCTTTTGGCTATTTTTTTATTGTGCAACTCAAATAAGTGTTCATACCATAGGGAAGGAGCAAACAATGCGGGACAATGGTAAGCTTTATAGAGTTTAAAGTTGGTGCAAATGTACTTACATGCACTTGTGATGAATTGTAAAAAATATTTCAAGATACACAATTTTTATAGAGAGGGAAGTATTGAAATGTTGGGCGTTATAGGGGTATAGTCTCACACAGGGTTATAGTAATTGGTATCGATATCGATCCAGATTAGTTTGTATCGGTCAAGTTTATTCCTATTTTTTTTTTTAACATTTTTACCCTTGTCCGTACCAATTCATTGATACTGGATCGACCAAGAATCAGTATTGTTCTCCACTGATATCAATATGAATCGATGGATTCCTCAAACCATGGTTCCACATTAGTTATTTGAGATATTGAATGTATCTTAATATACCTTTGAGCCATCTCCAACTAATGTCTCAAGGATTTGAGTTGGACCTCCAACAGCTTTGAAATTGCAAGTCCAACATTTCCTGCAAAACAATAAAAAGGGAATCACATCATCCACCACTTTTGGTGGCTAGGCATACTAAGTTCTTGTGTGTGAGGAAATGAAGATGACAAAAAAAATCATGGACAGTCAAATAATTTTTCACATGGGAACCATAGTGACAAGCTAAGATCGTCAAGCAGGCCTTTAGGGCCCCCCTAGATTTGAGCCCAACATAGACATCTTGAACATAAGTTAAACATGGGCTTGATGGAGCTATTAGGGTAATGGAACCCAAAAAATATACTTTCCTTTTTGTCAACCCTAGATCATTAAAGGGACAAATAAATACAGCATTTAATACATAAATATTTTTAGGGGAGCGTGGCCTCTATGTTTTCGCCTTTCATATGTTGCGGGCGATCATTTTGCTCCCCCATTGTGTCCGGCATGGGCGGTACATTTCCTTACAAAGAACTTTTCTTCATATTCTTAGGAAAAAAATCCTCACGTTGTCCATTCAACATACAATCATTTGCCAAACTAAAACACAATCTATATATGACTTTCATTATTTTCAAATTAAGCAGCAACCTATTGTTTGAAAGTACTAATTGTTAATTATTGTCATTACATATTACTAATATTTGTTTCGATTTAAACGGTTTCCTAAATGGTTCTGTTTAATCCGTTTAACTAAGCAGTCCCAATTTTAAAATCAAAACCGACCATTTATTAACAATTTCACGGTTTCAGTATAAATAGATCGGTTGGCCTTCTCGGATGACGGTGATGCCATCTTGAACCTTCCGGTTTTCTACCTTGAAGGTAATTATCTGCTTTGTTTGTCATAATTTCTGTTTGGTTTTGTTACAAAAATACTGCTTGTTTTATAGCATTATTTTTCTTCCTTCTTTCGTTAATATTCTACAATTTTATAGTAGTATTGTGGTCAGTAATCAACCTAGAGAAAGCTTGCAATGTCCCTATAGAAACAAGATAACTTTGTTGGAGAGGAACAACAAATTTACTTGTTCAACCTAGTTTTATAACTTCTATGGAGGAAGTGCTTAACCAAGTTGATAATCCTTGCACAAGAGGTGTGGTATGTGAATTCCCTTGAAACATCTTGTAACTTGCTCTTTAATTGGTGAAAGATATGATTGTAAGACATTGATTACAAATGTGGTTTAGCTACAAAGGTACGTATGGATTCTGGGAAAACATTTAGAGAAATGACTTGAACCCTTAAAATTTGAATCATTAGTGAGACAGACTCAGGTGGACCTCCATACGACATGTCAAAACCCTAGAATCGGGATTGGTCTTGATTGATTTTCGATTCAAATAGGCTGAATCGACTGATCTTGATGCAGTAGCACTATCATGTTTGGACCAGCATGACTTGAGGCGAAACTGAAAACTGACCCAAACCAAGCTTTTGGTCTAACAAGGGTTGGTAGGGGATTATTTTTATTATTCCCAGGTTGACACTGGGGGGGGGGGGGGTTGAAGTAGGGCCTCCAAAAATTCTCCCGAATTTGCTCCTGACACTCTTCCAACACTCCCTTGGTGTTCCCCACACAACTAGCAGTCACTACCTCACACTGGTTGATCCCATACAAACTACACTCACTCAGACACACAATGATTGGCTTCCTCATTGATGGCACTTATTCGGGTACACTCATTGGAAAACACTTGATTGGCTGAGGCAATCCAAGTTTACCAATATCATACAGTCGTATGCACATCCACCTTACAACCACACCATGGTCAATAATAATACACAGATGCGAAGAAGGCACTATTGTTAAATGGTTCGATAGATTGCCTATATCCATGGAGCACTGCCATGATCATGCAATTCTTGTGCTCAATCCACTAGAGATTTTTAACTGTAACAACTCAAGAACACCCTCTCTTGTTTCAACCCTTGCTTGAGACAAGAGTGTTACATCCATGCTCCAACCTAAACAATTGTGGACTTGTGTGTAGGTACAGTCCCTACGGTTGGCAACATTGGTGATTTTGGACAACAACAGTAGTCCCCAGTGGACTGATGGTAAGCACATCAACCTTCATGTTTGACACTCAATTTTACATGTTTGACATCACACATTTTAAGTACCTAATCATTGGTCACATAACCTTGAAGGTGGGTAGAAGGATTGGGGAAAAACCCAACTCATCCTAGCTACAACAGGTAGCTGATTGATCACAGCCGGCTGATCAAGACCAACCGGCTATGATCAACCGACAGATTTTGACAGCAAGGATATTTAATGTATGGCTGTGGGACCCAATATGTGGTGGAATTGGTTCTCCATCTCTTGATCCAACATGATGTGGAATGTGACCATTGATCCATGTCCAAAATAGAACCAAGGTGGTGGACCCACTTGGACTTGAATTGGATTTAATGTAGCTTGAATTGGAAAGTCCCATGCCAAACAAACCTTAGGTGCTCGGGTCTATAAATAGGAGCGTCACATCACTTCTTCACTTATTTCTTACCAAATTGGGGAAAAAGAGCTGGAGGAGCTGGAGAAGGGAGGAAGAAGAACTTAGAAGGAGGAAGGACATCAATCTTCAGAACTCTTTTGCAAGATTTAAGTCTTGGGTGAGTTCCTCACTCCTTCCTCCACATTTCTACTTAGGAACCATGCTTAGAATCCTCTCCCATTGTTGTAGTTCTGTAGAAATACAATCTCTCCATATAATCCATATGTTAGGGTTTATTTATGAGATTGATACTATCTTCTAGCTAGCTTGTATAGGTTAGGATTGCTAAATCCCCTTTTGTTTTGATGTTTTCCTCAAATTGGAACCCTATTTCATACACGGTCATATATGACCACGGTCAACACATCAGCCATTGGATATGAATACTCCATTCTCATGTGTCTATCCAATGGCTGAAATATTGATTGTTTTCCATACACCCATGTATGAAAACTGGTCCTTAAATTAAATTGGGAGTTTTCTAAATTATTTCATTACATTTCAATTTAATATACTTCTTGGAATATGTTCTCCATTTTCTACCCCAAAAAAAAATGTTCTCAATTGAAATTAATGTCTTAAATAGACTATAAATGATCCAATGGTCTTTAGAAAAAACCGGGATTAACGAAAAAAAATCCCCACATTGTCGGCTTAATATGGCCTCTTTTATTCATTTTATCTTTCCTCCTTAACCATCGGTGGCCCCTACTGACAATACCATTATCCATGCTGCCATTGGTGTGGTGTAGAGATTCCTCTTACATCAACAATATGGGGAACCATCCCCATAGAAAATAATATAAACATATTGAACTAGGGCTGCAACAGGGTCGTGTTGGGCCGGGCTTTTCAAAACCCTATCCCAACCCTAAGTCCTCTTAGCTGGGCCCAGGCTCGCCCTGACCCTGACTTAGGGCCTAAAAACTCTGATCCTAACGGGCCAAGCCCAGCCCAAGCCCAAGCCCGCCTTGATTGGCCTTGATTGGGCCGGGCTTGACATGTTGGCCCTAACCTTGACCCTAACCCTGGCACAAAAATGATTTAACTTACCAACATATGAAATGTTTTTTGGGGTGAATAGAACATATGAAATGTTACATGTAATAAACCTGTATTGACCTCCATTTGTCAAAGCCACAGTCACTCGGCTCTTGCTGCACTAAGCAAAATAAAATAGCTGAATGTTTATATAGCAAAATAATAAAGGGGCGGATTCACATTAATCTGGTTATTTTATTATGTTTCTTTTTCCTTGATACAATGGTTAGGTCCCATTTTAAATAATTATATTCCTTGATCACATGTATCATAACTTATATTTTTTGATAAATAAAGAATTTTCTTCACAGAGTACAACCCAGAAATGATGCTTCAGTGAACCATAGAGCACATACTAGAATACTAATACAATCAACAAATAGGGTCAAGTTCAGGGTCAAAATCAAAGCTAAATTAGGGCCAAAGTCAGGATCAAAATCAGGGTCAGACTGAGCCTAAGGTCTAAACCCTGACCCAGCCCGGCTCTGACTCAAGGCCAAGAATTTCTGGCCCTAACCCGTCCTTAGGGCCACAAATCTTTAGCCCAGGCCCTGTACGGGCTTAGAGCGGTATCGGGCCGACAGGGCAAACTTGCAGCCCTATATTGAATCATAATTGCAATTTGCTCAATGGTCTATATTTTAGACACTTGCCACGTGTAGTATTGATTTGCTCCCACCCACCCCCTCATTTACTGCATGGAAGCTCAAATGGGTCTAAAATTTTTAAGGGCTGATCTCTGTGCTGCAGCGCTTGCTGTGCTCAGACACATGGGCTGGCCATTAGGGGAGCATGCCCACCCCCATGTGTATGGACGCAGCCTACACCCCGGACACAGAGAACATTTGACCAATTTTTAAATTGGGAGACCCTAAGGTCCCCAACTTGTTTGTCAAGTTTCAGTCTATTCGGAATTTAATCAAGTGGCAATGGAGTATTGGGGGAAAAAACATTATAATTACAAAGAGGGTGTATGTATGAGAGGGAAAAAGATCCTCTGCCTTGTCCGCATCTACCAATGCAGTACAATGCAGGCGCCGGAGCTCGATACCTAGCAAATGCTAAATCCAACAATGCCAAGCTTGAGAAGAAAAAAAAAAAAAAACACGGGTCAACGGGTTCAGCACCGTTGGATGTAGCATCTGCCAGGTGTCAAGCTCCGGCACCCGCACTGCACTGCACCACACTGGCAGATGCAGGCACTAGAGAGTATTTTAATCCGTATGAGAGAGGCAATTTAGATCTGAAATTTGACACTTCCAAATCTACACCATTCCCACATTCAATGCCCGGAATTGCCCTAACACACTCTTACGAAGTAACATGTCTTCCATGCATTATTTTCAAGATGGAGGTGGTGCCCCAATTGCAGTTGCTGCTGGTCCTCCTTTTGGTGCTGCTGGAGAGAAGAGAGATACCAACCCTCTGTCAAGGTGTCTGATTACACTATCCTAGGGCATCCATGATCCCCTAGCCTCATCTACTCCTGTTAACATTCTTAGGGAGCATCAACTATCGTGATATTCAATTCTTCCACTAGAACCCAATAATCTTGTATGTGAAATTTGTTCTTTAAATGCTGGCACCATTGAGGAGCTTTCACAGTATTGATGAACAAATGCTACCACTATTACTACTTCCATCTAGTGAACTCTGGCTTCCAACAATCTGATTAAATACAATCTCATGAGAACCCTTAATTATTGTGGCAAATAACTCATTTCAGTACTAGATGTAAAACTAATTTCTTCTCATAACTGAATCCATTGCCAGATTTTTAGTTTTAATTTGGAGGATTTGCTTTTACTAATCTCATAAGCAGCTATCTTGAATGGGATATATGAAGATGCTTATTCTGTTGTTCATATTTCTTGGGGAATGGATTATCTTGGTAGTAAAAAGTTCTAGCAGAAAACGAGCACACCGGATAACTCAGCAAACCCGGTGTGATTTTAGTCGAATATGGTTGAATTTAAGGGGGGTAATAAGGAAAAAGACTGCCATGAATGACAGAAGGGATGTTGCAGCCAAACTAACCATGCACAGAAACTAGTTTTTCACAAGGAAGATGCATGGTCAGGGAAAGGGGTTTGGTTGAATTTCAGAAAATTACTTGGACACCCCCTGTACTATGGCCATTTTGCTTATGATTACCAATGTTTGAAACAATTACTTGACACCCCCGAAACCTAACGGTGTTAGTCTGTTGTTAATGTTTAATTGCAAATGTCCATTTTACCCTTATCACATATTCAATGGAAAAACAGCAAAATAGGTTGAATGGAAAAGTCCATTTTACCCTTATCACATATTCAATAAAAAAAAGTAAAATTGATAGATTTACCCCTGTTACCCTCTTCTTCTTCCTCCTCCTCCAACACCACCTCCCCTACCGCCTACTGCATTGCATCTGCAACAAGACTGTTCAGTGCCCGTGGAATGGGAAAAAAAAAATTGAAATGGCCCTCTGAATTCCATATTTCTAGATACAAAGGCTGGTTCTAGGGTTCTTGGGGATCGATTCCATCTCATTTTAAATTCAGAGACAATAGAAATTGGTGCTCAAGAACCCTAAATCCAGTCCAAAAAGAACCAAAAATAAGAAATTTCTAAGGATCCCTCGTTTTTTCAGTCTCAGCCGTTAATGAAATGTTTTCAATTACTCGAACGAATTTTCCACCCCCCATCCGTAGAGCACCTTTCCAATTCAATAAAAATGAAATTCATTCAGTAATCAAAGTTTGACAGCAAAACATATGGTTTCAAAACCGGAGCTGTTCAACCAATGCTCCCAAGAAAAAAGTTCCAAATCTGATCGAATTACCTTGGAAATTTGCCGGCCTAGCCAAACCTGGATTGTTCTCATCTGATCCAGCCATATTGATTATCTACAAGAAAAATCCACGAGACGAAAATAACCTAATTCAGACCACCTTTACAGTTCATAAACCCATAAACCCATCCATATACCCTAGATAGATAAAACCCCGATAGCGACAAGCAGGAAGGCAATCAAGAAGAAAGGTCAAACACACAAAACCCAGAAGGCAAATTCACAAAGATAATCTCATAAGAACAATGATCCAGAAACCTACATAGACCCTTCTACCAAACTGTGGGCTTTTGACGAACAAGCCGAAATTCCAGCCTTCCAGGGTCAATATTGACCATCCACCGGAATTCCCAACTCCTAACACGAAGAAGAGAGGGGACTACACAAAAGACTATTGAAACAATCAATAGAGTCCGATTCGACCTTTCTGGCTGCTGGTTTTTTTTCTTCGCGCACAGCCATGGCTGCCGGTTAATCTGTTGTCGTTTAGGATTATGCTCTTGTTCACTTTGATTCCGATTTGACCTTTCGGGCTTAATCTTCGAGGATGCCTTAATGGTTTTTGAAACAACAGCCATGGCTGCTGGGTTTTTTTTTAATTTTTTGGTTGCAGGAGGAGGAGGAAGAAGGAGAAGAAGAAGAAGAAGAAGAAGAAGGGGGTAAATATGTCACTTCACTACACCTTAAGGGTTGTTTAGGTATTTATAAAATATTTAACCCATGGTAACGGTGACTGACTAACGGACAGGGCTACTTGAAAGAAATGTTAAACTGCAGGGGGTGTTCAAGTAATTGTTTCAAACGTTGGGGAGACTTAAGTAATTAGGCCATAGTATGGGGGGTGTCCAAGTAATTTTCTCTTTTTTTTTTCATTTCTGTGGGAATCTTATCTGCCCTCTCAGCTTCATGTTCGTGTTCATGGCAGGCGAGGAGGCATCACCAGTTACCCAGGCCACCATTCAATTTCCCAACTACTAGCAGAGGATGAGATAGCTCACCACTGCTAGTCGTCGGTGATAATTCATCAACGGGTCACGACTCCATCTACTGTCTCCCCTACTAATGACCTACTGATATAGCTCCATCAAATCCTGTGTTAAAGAGGTTCTCTCTTCAGAGGGTGCAGGGAAATTCAGTGCAAAAAAGAGAGGTTACAGGACTTTATGCAGCGATTGTGCTACCTTATCTTGTAATGTTTTACATCTTATTAACATAGAGCAAGGGAATCTACATGCTGCTTGCATGTATTGGCATCTCCCACAACAAGCCAACGTTCGCACGGGCGTGAATTTCCTTTTCCCATTAATATATTTGAATAACCAAAAAGAAAAAAGAAAATATACTAAATGGGTAATGGGCTGACCACTTGCTAGTTGCTACCCACTCTGCGCTTAGTCAGCCAAATCATTGGGTGACCTTGGCTTTAAAAGGCGAGAGTTGTTCAGAAGCTCTAAGAAGAGTCTTGACTAATGAGAGAGAAAGAGAGACTAGGTTATGGTGTTCAGGAGCTAGGCCATGGTGGTGCTCTCTCCTCCAGGGATGATAATAGCAGTGATATTCTGGAGCTGTTCAGGTATCTTTATCTTCAACCTCTTCTAGTTACCAAAAGTCTCGACTTATTATGAGACACGCTCTATAAAGCAGCAACTAACATATCATTAATTCTAGCTGGAGAACTAGTTGACATTTCTTCATTATCCAGAGTAAGGAAAAATAAGACCATGTGCATACAAATCTAACACAATTTAAGTATAATGCAAGACACATTATCCTGCTGCAGAAAGGACCAACAGAGAACCTAATGTCTTCAAATGATTTGAAGTAGGTTGAAGGTGACTGCAGCAAATTTATTACATGGGGGAAATGAATTACCTCAAAAGTTTGAGACACTCCATTAAGGCATCAGTGTGTTCAGGCTTCCCAACAGAGACCCTGACATAGCTCTTCAGTTCTTTGTTGTTGTAGTGCCGAATCATTACACCCCTTTGTGCAAGATCATCCTAAAACAATTTTATAATTTCATATTGTCAATGAAGATACTGACTAGCTGAAATTCTCTGCATGAAAAATCAATCAACTAGACAGTTCAAGCAGAGGGCTTTAGGTATACTTTTCACATGATTGCTCACTTAAGACCACTATCTTTCAAATGGTTCCAGCAACTACATAGCTAGTGTAATTTATGGTAAAAGTAATTTGAGCCCTAGATATTGAAAACTTATCCCAAACTTTTGTATCTAAAATGCATTAAACATACAAAAATAAGAGTTCAAAATCATCAAGTTTATGCTAGTTACAATTGCAGAAGCTTCTTAGACTTCTCATTGTTTCTTTGATTGCAACCACGAGAAAACATTTTAAGAGTTCTATTGCACTACCAAAAGTACCTTAAGAAGATTTACAGTCCCAAGAACAACTAGATCAACTAGATTGGGGCATAGCAGCAGTAACTGTAATGACCTACAGCATCATAGATCTACTGGTGACTTAATATAAAAATTACTACCTCAACATGTTTATACTACATTTCATGACTTAAGAAGAAAAAAATAACATATTAAAAGACCCATTTGTAATAAACATATTATTACCTTGATGTGAACAATATTGGATGTATTTTTTCTCCCTCCCCCCAGTTAGAAACAGTGACAATATGGATAGGTAATAGTGGACACATAAAAAACAGTTGTATGGCATCCCGATGCCCTTGTATTTAAGTCGCAATGCATTACAAATAGAGCCCATATAAGGAAAGAGAGAGAAGGTCGATCAAACTTGTGAACTTCCCAATGGCAGTGGATTAGGATCGAGAGAAGATACGGATGCTCGATATAATTGCATATAATAATATAATGATTGTTAAGTGTTGAAGTCATGAAATAGGTCACAAATGTGTCAATGAGCTTGGAGCCTTGGACTTCAACTCTCAACCATAAACTGGTAAAAGAACAATGGCACAGGCCCAGATTGGAATGTGGATCCAAATCCAATTATATTCATGTGTAGGGCCCTATTACAGAAGCTTCATTCAGGTGTTTATAATGTCAGTCCAGATATGAGAAGAAGATATCAAACCAGGCCCATTTCCTGCCATGTGGATTTCCATTTCGTCATTATGACAGTTGGATAGATGGGGAATCCCCAGGACAAGCTACATGCGAAATCTGGTGGGCTATAATGCTATTTCCATCTCATGTTCCTCATTTTTCCCCTTGTTTTGAGGTTCCATCTTATTCAAACAGAGTTGAATGTTTTAAACAATTTCAAAGTATTAATCTGACATGTGGCTATGTAAGGTTGTGCTATATACCAATCCATGATTAGATGATGACGTGGACAGCCTAATGTCGTTCAGACTTTCGAGTTCTAGAGAGAATCTAGAAATAAATTTAAGGCTCAAACCACAGTTTCAGACCAGGATCTGATATGACAAAACCTGAGTATCGATATGCCCAGAATAGATGTCATTTGGAAGATTCCCAGTATCTAACATAATATAAGTCAGAATACTCTAATTTTCTGGTCGAGCATGCTACGAAGGATGGCCTATCTAATTATACTGGAATCTTGGAAAAAAGACATAAAAAATGGATGAAACCAGGTTGAAGAAATTTCGAGCCATATTCAAGAACTTGAGATGTCTATGTAGGAGGTCAGATCTAGAATTACTTTAGTAGATAACAGAAACTCAGAATTACAGATTAGAAGTAATAATCAGCAAAAAAATAGATGAACAACTAGATGGAGAAATGAAATATTAGGGAGGAAAATTCAACAAGTTGATGGAAGAGATAAGAAGAACTAGAGATACAATAACTAAATTAAATGGTAACAAGAACAGAGAAGAAGAATGAGAAAATATCACACCAGATACGAGCAGAAGAGGAGGAAGGAGATCAGATCTGGAATACCAATCCCATATGCACAGTTGCACAGCAGCAAAAAACTTTAAAATCTCAAAATTCTCTTATTCCAGTCATGCTTAATTGATGGGGGGGGGCATATATAAGTATATAAGCTTTCACAATTCCTAAATCAACTCATCAAAGGACTCCTATTTACACTCTCACACTTACTAGACTCAATAGATTCAAAACAGAACTCTATGTGTGCTGCTAAATACCCTATTCTAACTCAAAACTCTGCTAAGTACTACTAGTCCTGTACTCAACTTAAATCCACAAAAATATGGGCTTATAAATTAGGCCTGTTACAATGAAACCTATAAAATAAAAAAGTCCAACCTATAATATAGCTACCCATGACTGTTTTCTCCCCCATTGGACTGCCACCAGCACCTTGTGGGCCTCTCCCTATCTTGCGCCTAGGCCTACATGCAAGATCATATTGATCAAACTAGTCAAATGCAACTGCATCACAGCCCGTCCACAAAATTAGTTCACCAGATGTTGCCAATTGGCAGAAAAAGTCATGCAGCTAGAATCTTTTGAGGATGCAGCATATCCCTATCCAGTACCCCCTATAAATATTTATCCTCAATCAAATAATCAATAAAACTATTGTATCAATAGAATCACACAATCTTCATCTGCTAGTTTATTTATTGTTTACCTATCCAGCCAGTTTTCATTTGCAAGTTTATTCATCTTTTACTCATACAGGCAATATTTTAAAGTAATATTCCGAAGTTCAGAGCCCCCCCCCCCCTTTGTACTAAAGTTCAGGTTCAAAAGGTCAAATGGCACAAATATACCAAAAAGAAATAAAAATGTCATATTGCACACTAAAGCGAGAATCAGCTAGGGAATTTTTATGCAAGATAAAACATCATATCATGCATTGACATACAAATCACAAGACCATGCCTATAAAATATGAAGCTCAGCAGTAAAACAGTAACCAAATACAAGAACATTGAAAAAGAAATGAACCTAAGTAAAAGAACACAAAATAATTTGTGAACACCAAAAATTGCACCAACATAAACGACGGGTATTTGAAGAAAGATCAAGTACCTTCAACTTCTTAGCATCTTTTCCCGATGTAACCTCACAAAGAATGAAATTGGAATAACTTGGATATGGCTTCAGATATGGAACTTCACACAGAAGCTTATACAGCCTCTCCCTTTCTTGTACCAAAGCCTCCTTCACCTTCTGTAGAAATTTTTTACTAGTGTAAGAAATAAAATGCTCAAGTACAAAGGCTACTTATTTAATATTGTTATTTAGAATTGGATCATAAAAATATAAAACGATAGACAGTCCTTAAGTCACAGATTCAAAGTACCTCTAAATAGATGGGGTTCTGCAATGCTACGCAAGCAGAAACTTCAGCAGCAACAGACACATTATATGGTTGCTTTGCCCTCCATAGGTATTCAATAATGCTGAGAGGAAATGCTCCATATCCCACTCGGAGTCCAGCTAACCCTGTTTCAAGATTAAGTTGCCTGTGAAATCCCATAATTACACTAAGAAATAAAATTAGACCTGAAGAATAAGATCTTGAAATTGACAGTTCTATACAACTAATATGAAAAATATATGATGACCCTGCAATTGAATGATAAGCATGTCAAACTGAAGTGCTTGAATAGTTGGCTAACTCTAGTATTGAAAAAAAAATTGGACACAATGGATACTCCAAGACTTACATACTGTGATCCGCAAGATTGCTAATTATCTTCATATCCATCAAAAGTTCAGATTGTCAAAACTCAAAAAGATAAGTACTTAGTTCCCACTGATTGAATATTCCAGATTAATGAATCAGTAAGGCATTTGTATGTATAGAAAGTTTTCATCCTTTACACAACTAGCGGTGCAACTTAGGCCTGAAGAACCTGCCAGAGGCTAGCCCAACCTTTTTCGGGAGCTTGGGCTGGGAACTCTAGCCCGTAGGCCAGGCTAGGGTTGAGAAAACCCAATCAAGAAAGCCTCTTTCCAAGTGCTTGGGATCAGCACTATGATTCCCATCAAACCATTCCATTATCTATTGAGACTCAAAACCTAGCATATGCCAAAAACTAGAAAAACCAAGTATCTGCCAAACAAGTCTCTTACTTTTCACTAGAAAGTCTTATCCCAAGTACTTGAGGTCAGCTCAATGATTCTTTCTTATCACGCAATTCCACTGTCTATCACCCCATCCATACAGAAATCTTAGTGCAAGCCCTGGGTACAAGATGTCCCTTCTTTGCATTTATTGTGATTCTTTCTCTACATGTATCGTAATTGGAATAGTCTTATTACTCCAAAGAAACCCATTGACATGTTTTTTCAAAAGTGAATCCAAGATATAAACTTACCAGCTCGTTTGCTAAATGTCCGAAGGACAATTAAATTCTCATGCTTCTTCACCCATGTCATTCTAGATTCCAATCCAGAGAACTCAATGTATGCTTCATCCAGCACAACCAATATTGGCAGATCAAGAATCCTCATCAGATCAATGTCATTTATTAAGCTGCAAGACTGTAAGTTCAAAAAAATTGAGTCATAGTAGAAACTAAAAAGAATACCATACCACATACTCTAATCATGCTATCATGCTATCTGATGTTCAAGTTTGATGAAGTTAGCAGCATCACTCAGAATCATAAACTAATATGCCATGCTGAAGCCGCAATAAGAAACATGTAAACACACCTACGAAATCTTGAACACCCAAATTGATTGCATAATTCTTTTGATGAGACATTACCAAATATACATCAACTAGACAACAGACACTTCTAAGCATAGATTCGAGAATAATTAACAGTCCAAATAAATTCATCATTTTCATATATTTTGTTAGACCATCAGGATAAAGTCACAGGCCTGCCATGGTTCCTTGGGCCATGCTGCATTTTATAAGTCCATACACTGATAAAATATTCCCCCTCAAAGGTAAGACAAGTTATGAATGAAAGATTATATAACATAAACAAAGTAATAAAGCCAAAAATAATGCATGAAGAAAGGTTTGACTCAAACTGTACCTTCCATCTGGATTGTTTGGAGAAGTTAAGAATATGATTTTCGGTTTCTCACTCTCAACAACCTCAATAATGCGGCCTACATTCAAGCTCAAATCTGTTTTCCTAGGAACTGCAAGCAAAACTTAGAATTAAAGAGTGAATTTGACATCAAGGAAGATACTAAATATCAGGATTAAGCACAACACTCAGATGGCAGAAGCAAAAAGATGGGACAGGTGATGATAAATTTCAATCCTATATTCAAGAAAATTTGTAAGGAACAGTAACTGACGGAAATACAGAAATTAATAGCTAGCCAATGCATTATGGGTTGTGTAATCTGTGATGAACAGAGATGAGGCTATACAAAAGGTAAGAAATTATGGGAACCAATACCAGAATTTATATTAGCAATAGCAGTACCCATGGAAGGAGAAGAAAACATAGAGTTTCTGACTGATCTGTGGAACAAGTTATTCAAGTAGCTTCGAGAGATAAGGAAAAGGTGGTCTTTAGTCTAAATGCTTTTGTCTGCTGTATACCTTCTCTTGTAACTGCTTATGGTACAGAGGTCCTTAAAAAAATCACTTACAAAAAGGGGGAAAAAAGGAGAAAGAAAACCAAAGAAACAAAGAGAAAAAATAATTTTCTTTTTACCATTGACTACAAGTGCCCCATTAACAGCTGCATCAAATTGGTACATTGCAAATGTTGGAGGGCAGTCAACAATCTTGTCACCAGGATCAAGCACACATCTGCAGTAGTATACCAGATAAAAAAGGGAAAAAATGATAGGACTTTACTGAAGTCAGTAAGATGATACACACTGAAAGTTTGTAAGATTACAAACTCAAAAGAACAATAGTATTTGAAGCAATCATAGAATCTTTAATTTCTAACCGCATGATTAAATCGATAAGCTCATCTGCACCACATCCTGCAAGAATGTAATCCGACTCAAGGCCTGAATCTTCAGCAAGGGCAGCACGTAAACGACGGTTTTCAGGGTCAGGATAAACAAATGGGAATTTCAATGCTCCCAAAGCTTCAACCACCTACAAAAATCTGAAATCTGTACTCAGAACTGAAGTTTGCCTCAAACAATCATGTTAGCGGCTGCAAATACAAAACACAGGTAATATTGTGAAAACAAATTACACATCTATAGCACTGGAAAGTACAAAACAACAGTTCATACCCCACATGTTCAAACAGAAATAGTTATGGACTATCAGCAACAAAATGACTTCTTTTTATGGGAACCACTCATACAAGTAAAAAAGAAGGAATTATGAACCTTGCCACTGGAGGTGGACCATAAGGGTTTTCATTCGTATCCAATTTGATGATTTCCTCGGGCTTTCTCCCAAGACGACTAGACAAAACCAGTAGTTAGGAAACCATTTCATTAAAATGGTTCACTTGGCCAGTAGACAAGTGTTGAGAAATGACAATATTACTAGCCAATTATTACTTTTAGGTACGGAAGCAAACACCCAATCAAAGAAAACAGGAATGAAGACAAGCACAATTTCCAGATATACTAAAGTTGATTACCTCAAAAGGGAAAATAGGCTGATAAGGAGACAATTTCTTGAGATGGGCACGGATGAAAGAATCCCCTGTCAAACGTTCCTGGTTCTGACTAACATGGTCTACCGGAATCGTTGAGGCCATACTACAAACCACCAATTTGATATTCCCTCCTAATGAACAGATGGGTCTAGGCAATACTAGTGGGCGCAGCTTATGATGAGTTTCAAGCATGCAACAAGAGGAAGCACCGGAGAAATCAACCACACCTATCAAATCTGCACTTTATAACGCAAAGAAGTAAACAAACACAACATTCTACCGATAGTAAGGGGTATTCAAAAGCGTTTGGTAAACCTGCTCCGGAAATGGTTCCAGAACACAATTGGAACACCAATGACGTTTGATAAAACCTGTTTCTGGAAACGGGTTCTGTTGGTTTCCACTTTCAGCCAAGGGTAGGCCAAGAAACACGCACTGTTGGTTCCCACTTTCAGCTAAGGGTGGGCCAAGAAACATGGCCACGTGGCTGAAACGTGAGAAGGGTGGCTGAGATAAAAGTGCATAATAGTTGGTTATTGGAAAGAGTTCCACCCCACTCGGAAGCAATCTGAAAAGTAGGAGATGCAATAGTGGGAATTACTTCACGAAGGGGTCATGTGCAAAATCAGGGACACGTGACATTGGAACAAGGGGATTGTAGATACATGGGTGCGGCGGTTATGACAACTACCAAATGAGAGTTTTTATGAGATCCATCTATAAAAGGCAAAAGTCTTCGTTAAAGAAAGGAGACCACAATCAACAACACAACACTCTATAATAGTGTTTTTTTCTTTTCTTTTTATCTTTCAAGATGTAGATCTTGTCTTGTAATTTTTGCTGGGGTTGGCTTCCAGCCACCGATGTCTCATTGGCTCGTGTTTCAAGGGGCATTCAAGTAGGTCTTGCTTGGAGAATAACTCCAGCAATCTTGTCTTTTGGCCCGTGTTTCAAAAGACAACCATCATCATCAAATTGCAAACTTCATCAGTCCGTGGCTGGTAAAATTGTGGAAGCTTCATCAAATCCATTTTTGGGAGATGTTTGGAGAACAACTCTAGCAATCTTGTCTATTGGCCCGTGTTTCAGAAGACGATCATTAACATCAAGTTGCAAGCTCCATCAATCCATGGCTGGCAGAGTTGTGGAAGCTTCATCAAATCCGTTTTTGGGGAGATTATGCGATTTGGTCGTAGAATAATTGCAGTGTAAATACCAAATTGTAAACCTCATCAATGTCGAATTTCACAAGTTGTACTGACTCCAATTGGATACAGACTGCAAGTAAGCAACTTTGATTTTCAATCTTCTTCCTTTGCTTCATCCATCGCAATTTTCTTTCACTCAGAAGACCTTAGAGTTACTTAGGCACGGAAAGATCCCATTTTCGACCTGGTTAGAAGTCAGAACAGGCCGTGTCTGGTCTCTTAGAACAGGCCATTTCGCTAGTTAGAACAGGCCATTTCGCTAGTTAGAACAGGCCGTTTCGGCCTGGCTGGGAGATGGAGCAAGCCGTTTCATCTTAGAATAGGCCGTTTAGTCATTTAGAACAGGCTGTTTCATCCTGGCTGGAAGCTCGGACTGGCCGTTTCCAATTCTGTTTGGGCCTGCATTAAAGGCTCTGGCACGCCCGCGCTACCTTCACCACACGCTTTGTGCCCCTGTGTGTAGGTGTTGGATCTTTCACCAACAGGTTCTTATACTGTTGCCAATAATTGCAGAATTATATTAAAACTCTAAGTCTACTACTTATGCAATTGACACTAATTAAAAATCAAAATCATAACAATTCCATTACAATCACTACTTCTTAAATTTGCTAAAGGTAAGGGCCCATCAATTTGCTAGATTTTCCTAATGATAGATTGGACAGAGATCTTAAATGCTCTTTCCAGATTTTTGTTGTTGTACGGAGCCATGGTCTCAAATATAGTCACTCTATTTTTTGCTGTGACAATTAGGATAATAGTTGTGTTGGATGGACATTTTTCGACTAGGGGCATGTCACAACTGTTTGAAGCAATGTAATAACATTATCTGAGACATCATCAGATATAACTTGATGATAAAAACAGCAGGATCAATTAGAAGCATCAGAAGTAATTAAAGATAATTGCAGCTAAGACCTTTCAATACTAAATTCCAATAATTCCATTTGCAACAAGATAACTCAAGAAGTGAAGCTAACCTGTTGGCTGAAAAGGAACAAAGAATAAATGCAAGCAAGACATGTGACTAGGGTTGCAGGCTGGATTGAAGAGTTTTAGGTGGTCAAGTGTGTTTATTCATGGACAAAGAAACACTAAAATGATCATCCAGATTTGAGTAACCCACCAAATTGAAAGAAAACAGTCATACAGCTAATGAAGTTTCCACCACAATTTGAGAAACCCACCATAAAGAAACACTCGTATTACACCTGATTATTGTGGTATTTTGAAGCAACAAAGTTCTATATTATGTGTGGAAACCTAAGAATTAAAACTGCCCAAGTTGGCTCCCATAAACTGTTAGTTCTGCCCCCTTTGTAGTTTACCTCTATTTCTTGTAATTTCAACCTCTTTATTCTACTCAAGTAACTCAATTCTACACATGGGATGGCTACTTGAATCCTGTTTTTTCATTCAACTCAATTTAAAGCCGTCCATGTCTTTCATTCAAAAAAACACAAATGTATCATACTTCTCCTTCATATAGGGTTAGGTTGATCAGGCTCAGGATCAACATATGTCTCTTCAGGTATAAATATGAAAACATAATTCCAAAGTAACCCATTGGGGGAAAAAATAAAATGAAGTAAAACTAACCAGGAAAGGGAGCAAAAAAATAAAGAAAATCAGAAGAAGAATAGACGATAAATCTTGCAACCAACAAAATATAATGGCTACATAACTCACAGAAATGCAATAAAAAAAAACGTAATCTGTGAATAAAAAAATATGTATGAATTGCAGAATCATTGGGTCATCTATCTAGAACTTCTTTAAAAAAAAAAAAAAAAAAAAGTTTTTAGCAGCAAGAGAAGACGCTCAAGAAATAATCCACTAGAGGAGTCAAGAATCAAGATAAAGCAGAAGTCATAGTTTTTCGGTTGCTTCCAAAAAGGAGAAAAATAAAATCCCAAATAAAAACAAGCAAATTAAGAAGCAAGAGAAACCCATTTCCATTGTAAGCAAATTAATCGAAACTGCGGATTGGACTTGGCCGAGGAAGAAATATAACAGACAAAAAACATACTGAATAACTATATATAAAGCTCAACAGGAACGTAAAAGCAAGATGAGCCATTGAGCCTGTGGCTATTCGTTTGAGAAGACGATCAAACCAGGGTATTTGAACCCAAAAAAAAAAAAAGAAAGCATGGTATATTACCAAAGTAAGGGCGGAACTTACCTAGTTATGTTTGTAAAGTTTAATATTGAATTGAATTCCTCAGTGCCGATTTGGCTTGTGAGGCTTTGTATTTATAATGTAATTTACAAGAGTTTTACATTGAGATGTAACTTGAGGATCACTCAAGGTTAGATAAGGATAAGAGTTGTTGCTATAGTTTAGGATAACTCTTGAGAGGAGTTATCGGTTGAGGACTCCTCTTGTGACTTGGAAGAGCTATCATGAGGAGTTACACTTTCACACCCCCTCAAGCGCAATGGTAGTTCTTGAACTGTAAGCTTGTCTCTAATTTGTTTAAACCTTGAATGTGAGAGCGGCTTGGTTATAACATCAGCTGTTTGATCTTGGGTACAAATGAATCGAACATCTAACACCTTTTTGGAGACCTGGTCACGAACAAAATGATAGTCGATTTCAACATGCTTGGTCCTGGCATGAAGAACTAGATTGGCTGCCAAATATGTGGCCCCTATATTATCACACCAAATCAAAGGTGGATGTTGCAACTTGCGGCCTATATCACGAAGTAAAAATTGAAGCCAAAGGAGTTCTGAAGCCGTATTGGCTAGCCCTTTATACTCCGATTCTGTGCTAGAGCGTGCCACTGTCAGTTGCTTCTTGGAGCTCCAGGAGATCAGATTTGGACCAAAATAAATACAATTCCCACTTGTGGAGTTCCTATCATCAGGGCAACCAGCCCAGTCAGCATCAGTGAAAGCCATGAGGGCAAAGCTGGTCATTGGACGTATGACGATGCCATAACCCGTGGTGCCCTTTATATAGCGCAGTATGCGCTTGACAACCATCCAGTGAGCCAATGTAGGAGCTTGCATGAATTGGTAGACTTTGTTGACCGAAAAAGAGAGATCTGGGCGAGTCAACATTAAATATTAGAGGGCACCAACTGTACTGCGATAGAGGGTTGTATCAGAGAATAATGGGCCAGTGTCCTTTGTTAACTTAGACCCTGAAGTTGCCATTGGCATGACACATGGTTTGCAATAGGCCATGTCAGCCCGGTGAAGTATATCCTTCATATATTTGGTTTGTGTTAGAACAAGACCATTTGAGGATCGATGAGCTTCGATCCCAAGAAAATAATTCAGGTTCCCCAAATCCAAAATGCAAATTCAGTCCCCAAGGTAGAAATCAAGGAGGAGACTGCAGGAGGCGCACTTCCTGTGATGATGATATCATCAACATAGACTAACACCTGCAGAGTAGATTTCGCATCTTTCTTAATAAATAAAGAGGAATCTGATTTGGAGATGTGGAACCCGATTTGTAAAAGATAAGAGCTGAGACGATTATACCAGGCCCGTGGAGCCTGTTTCAAACCATAGAGTGCTTTGCGGAGATGGAAAATATGATCCGGATGCCGTGGATCTGTGAATCCCTGGGGTTGAGCCATATAGACATCTTCAGAGAGGTTCCCATTTAAAAACGCATTTTGTATGTCTAACTGACGGATGCGCCAACCATAAGTGACTGTAATAGATAGTACAAGGCGGATGGTTGTAGGCTTTACCATTGGACTAAAGGTCTCGTCATAATCGAAACCATGCTCCTGATTATACCCCTTCACAACAAGACGGGCCTTATACCGGTCTATGGTTCCATCAGATTTAATCTTGACCCTGTACACCCATTTACAACCAACCACATTCATACCTGGTTTATAGGGAATCAAGTCCCATGTCCCATTTCGCATAAGAGCATTAAACTCAACAGCCATTGCCTTGCGCCAGTTGACATCTTTGTTAGCCATGGTGAAGCATGTTGGTTCAAGAGGCAAAGAGGTGTGGTGGTTATGTGTAAGGGTGGTGGCATAGGCTCTTGGTCTATAGATATTACTTTTAGAGCGAGTCTGCATGGGATGGGTTGATGTTGTAGAAGAAGGTGGAGCTGGCTCGGTTTCAGGTTGTGGACTGGGTATAGAGGTGGGATTCGGATGATGGGTAGGTGGTGCTATAGGGCTGGTAGTAATAGGTAGTAGTGCTTGGGCATTAGGAGAAGCCGAAGGTGGGGGGGGGGGAGGGGAAGGTGGTTGCACCTGCACCCCCTGGGTCACATGGTTAACCGGTAAGTGAAGTGTAACCGGGTTATGGGCTTTGGGGATAGGGGAAGCTAATGGTGATGTCGCCATAAAGGGAAAGTGTTGTTCATTAAAGACAACGTGGCGTGAGACATAAATACGATTAGTGGGAACATGGAGACATTGATAACCCCTATGTTGAATTGAGTAACCCATAAAACACATTGCAATGACCTGTGATCCATCTTATGCTTTTGGTAGGGCCGTAGCCAGGGATAGCAAGCACATCCGAAAACCCGCATCTCAGTATAAATGGGCTTCTTTTGAAAAAGAAGCTCATAAGGAGACTTTTGCTGCAAGACTGGTGTGGGTAATCGGTTGAGCAAAAAAACAGCAGTACGAAAGGCATGCACCCAGTACGGTTTTGGAACACCAGCCCTATTGAGAAGAGTAAGGCCACAATCAACTATATGCCAATGTTTTCTTTCCACAATCCCGTTCTGTTCCTACGTATGAGAACATGAATAGCGATGAAGAATGCCATTAGTATGTAAATAAGATTTAAATTTCTGAAATTCGCCTCCTCCATCAGATTGAAAACTCTTTATATTGGTACAAAAATATTTTTCCACCTGTGTTTTAAAGGAAATAAAAGTGGAGAGTGCTTCAGATTTGGTTGTTAAGGGAAAAATCCATGTGTAGCGGCTATAAGCATCAATAAAAGAAATATAATATTTAAAACCATCAATAGAAGGTACTAGGGATGGACCCCATAAATCTGAATGAATCAGCTGCAATGGTGCAGTACAATTACTAAAAGAACTAGTAAAAGGCAAACGATGAGACTTGCTTAAAGTGCAAGGTTCACAAAAACTAAAAGAAGAAGACTTGGCTACTGGTAGAGCATTCTGATTGATGACAAATGTCACCACTCGATGAGAAGGGTGGCCAAAGCGGTCATGCCAAACCATAGGAGAGACTTGTTCCCCAACAAAGGCTGGAGGAGAAGGAGTGGTTGACACTGTAGAGCAATTTCCTGAAGACAAAGAATTAGCTGAAGTAGAAGCACCATTGAGAACATAGAGACCAATTTTATTCCGGCCGCGAAGAAGGATGTTCCCCGAGTATGGATCCTTGACAAACAAAATTTTGGGTGAAATTCAAAAGCACAATTATTGTCCTTGGTAAACTGAGAAATAGATAGAAGATTCTTTTGAATATTGGGAACATGAAAGACATTATTAAGATGAAAAGAAGACACAGGTGTACTTAAAATTGATGAACCAATATGCGATATTTTCAAACCTGAGCCATTCGCTATGCGAACCTGATCGGTGCCATGATAAGTGGATGGAATGGACAGATTAACCATATCTGTAGTAAGGTGATGAGTTGCACCGGAGTCCGGATACCAGGAGTCATCAGTTCCATTTGAGATGGGGCAGCATACATAGCAGTGGGATTATGTTGCTACTTAGTGATATTTGGATTAAAGCGCTGGTAGCTTTGCAGTGCTGAATGCCCAGGTGCAGAACAAACTTGACAAACCACCTTTGCACGATGGTCATTGTTGTACCTGCCACATCCTCTATAGCGACCACGACCTTCACCACGGTGGGGAGGTGGGTTGTTATTTGAATTGGTGTTGGGTTCTTTGACAGTCACATTAGCAATGGGTGTGGTTGGAACTACGTTAGTAGTTTGGCTGTTCAAAACAACCTCCTGATTTGTGAGAATGCCCAAGAAATCATCCAATCCAAGAGGCTCCAATCGAGAAGTAATTAAAGAGACAAAACCATCATATTCAGGCCCAAGGCCGTAGAGAAGACTAAGAACCATCTGGCTGTCAGAGATGGGCTGAGCAGCCGCGGTCAGATGTGCAGCAATTGTCTTCGCCTTTTGAACGTATTCAGCCACAGAGAGAGTGCCTTCTTCAGTGATCGGAGCTGAAACTCAAGCTGCATTATACGTGCCTGAGATCTAGAAGAGAAGTGCTTCTCAAGCGCCAGCCAAACATCATGAGAAGTGTTCAAACCAACAACTAGAGAGAAGACCGATTCAGTGAGAGTAGATAACAAGCAACACAACAACATCTGATCTTGCTGCTGCCAGACGAGATAGTCAGGATTGGGTTGCAGTTGTGGTGTAGCAGTAGGGTCAGTAGCATTCACAGTTGCAGCAAAGGTTGGAGATGGACACGGAAACGTGCCGTCGACATACTTGAGATAATCATGAAGTCGGAATAATGGCAGAAATTGAGCACGCCATAAGAGATAGTTGGTTTGGTCCAACTTGATCTGCAGAATATGGGAGATGTTCCCTCCGAAACCGAAGGGAGTAGAAGCCGAGATCACAGCCGGTGTGGTGGTGAGCGAGGAAGAGGGAGAGGTTGCCATAGCAGAGTCGTGAGAAGGAAGGGAGAGAAAGCTGGATCGAATTGTTAAAACTTTAGCAGGCTGCTGATACCATGTAAAGTTTAAGATTGAATTGAATTCCTCAGTGCCAATTTGGCTTGTGAGGCTTTGTATTTATAATGTAATTTACAAGAGTTTTACATTGAGATGTAACTTGAGGATCACTCAAGGTTAGATAAGGATAAGAGTTGTTGCTATAGTTTAGGATAACTCTTGAGAGGAGTTATCGGTTGAGGACTCCTCTTGTGACTTGGAAGAGCTATCGTGAGCAGATACACTTTCAATGTTGACCTGTGGTTCTCCTCAACTACTCTAGCTCTGGCAGTAGGAGTCTTTCGAGTGCTGCAGGTTCCCGAATCGCTGCTGGTCTGGAAGGATAAGCCGTAAGAGTGAGAGAGAACGGAGAGAAATTGTGCCGGAGTCCTTTGACCGTTGCAGGTTTCCGGTGGCCGGGGCTGCAGGTTACTGGCTCGTGGCTTGCGATTGAGTGTGAGGGAGACTGGGAGAGGTCAGAGATGCTGTGAGATGAGAGGTGTTAGGTTTCTAAAATTGTTTTTGCTGATGGCGAGCTTCGCGAGGGAGGATGAGGCTCAAATTCGAACACGCCCGGGTGGGGTCCGTGGTGTCCGCCACTCGGATTTGGCTCCTGTCCTGCCGTGGCGGGAGCTGGATGGTCAAGCACCCCCTTAAGATGGAGACACATGGCCTTTAATACATCCAACGGTCAAAAAAGACAAAGTCTCATTTTAACCCATATTTACCCATCTTCCACTCTTACCCTCTCGTTTGACGAAACCCGACCCAAATGGATTCAAAACCCTCGTTTCTCTTCCTCTTCCCCCTTCATCTCCTCAAAACCCTCGCTTCTCTGCAACTTTTATCTTCTTCAAGGGATCCAGCGACGGCGATGGCGAGGCTAACCAGGTAAAATGAGCATCTTCTTCTCTTTCTCTTCCCCCTTCCTCTCCTCCACCCCTGCATTCTCCGACCACCACTTCCACAGTTCCACCTCTGCTTCTATAGATTCAATTACTTAATTTCGCAAGTCCAGTCGTCCCCAGTCATTGTTTCACGATTTATTTCTTTGAACGATGGACCGCTTCTTTGGGAAGATTCCCGCTGGGCGATTCGACGACCTTAACGGTCCCTATTTTTGTGTCTAGATGATTGATAAAAGGAGAAACAGAAGTAACAAAGAGGGTTGTGATGCGTGCGTCATACTCCCACAGTGCCGTATGAGAGAGGATTTGAAGAGCAAGTTTAGAAAGGCCTCAAAATATGCTATTTCTCAGGTACTACGAGATGATGGGTGAACCAGCTCTTCACTTGAAAAGGATTGCAGAGTTTATTGAGAATCCCATCTTCTCAATGGAAGAGAAGGAAGGGGTGGTTTTTATTTTTCTAACAATCCCATCTCCTCCATTTTCATGTTTCACTAGTTAAATTGAAAACCCATTCATTCCATATCTTAAACAATATGATTGGCATCAATGACTGAAGGAAAGCATCTTCTAATCCATTTTAGAGGAAAAATTTTCAGGAGAAAAGTTGCAATATCAGAATTTGTTTTTGTTCCTCAAATATAACTAATTTGATACAGCTTGGCTTAGTTAGGGATTTGTAGAGGAACCAAATCCTATTCGCTCACCCCTCAATAGGTCATACGCCTCTCTCAGCCTTGTACAGCCGCAGTGGGTCTTGTGGCCCCCTTTCACGGTTTCACCTTTGTAGGTTTTGCTTCTGGCTGCGAGGATATCTCTGCAGATTACTTGGTTAGCCTCACCGTCACCGATCGCCGTTTAAAAGGGAAGATGGAGCTGTTCACCTAGGGTTTGAGCTGAGTTCCCTCCAGGAAAGATGGAGACTATCAGAAAGGGGGAAGAGCCGAGAGACACTAGAAACGCGAGTTTTAATCTATAGGTTTCAAAATGGTTAAATATTCGGGTGGGGTTTCGTCAAACGAGAGGGTGAGCGTGGAAAAAGGGATTACCTTATGCCCATATCTTTTTTGACCGTTGGATGTATTAAAGGCCATGTGTCTCCATCTTAAGGGGTGTTGGATAATCTAACTTCCGCCACAGCAGGACAGGAGCCAAATCCCCGCCACTCCCCTATTAAAGGAACTGGAAAATTGGGCCCGACAGGGAACCAGAAGAGATAACTATTCAAGTAATCATGTTTCGTCGACACGTTCTTGGGCCCAATTTTTTACTTGGTTCGTTTTTGGGCTTATCCAAACACTTTAGGTTACGTTTGATAATGGTCCGAACGCCATTCTTTGCCGTTCTTTCATTCTTTGAGAATAAAAAAAATATGAAAAAATGTATGCGTTGCCGATTATTTTTTTGGTCTTTCAAAATGAACCGGACGAAATCTTCATTAAAAGGACGTTCTTTACAGACCGTGAACGAGAACGACAAGACGATGTAAAATTAAGCAAAACCCGTGAAGGTCTTGGTTTTGAGAAAGCACCTTGAGAACGACTGGGGAAGAGAAGGGGAAGAGGAGGAGACCTCTACCTGCAACTCCGGCCTTCATTGTAAGAACAGCAAATCGCTCTCTCTCCCCCTCTTTCTCTCGCTTCTTCTCTCTCTCTCAGTCGACCCCGTTGTGTGAAGATCTGACAAGATCTTCATTTTTTCTTCCATTGTGACTCAGGAATTGGATCACCATCCCTATAATTGGAAGGATTCAGCCGAAAAGCTATGGACTATAGGGATTTCTTGAGCAAATTTGATTTTTAGATATGGATTTTAGGGATTTTATTGTTACCTATTGTTATCTCCGATTTGTTTTAGGTATGGATATTTGGGATTTTAGGGATCTCTCTCTCTCTCTCTCTCTCTCTGTTTTAGGTTTCTGATTTTATGGATTTTGTGTGATCTATATACAACTGCTGCTATTCAAAAGATTATCTATTTTATTCTGCCTGTGTTGGGTTCTATGCCTCTCTCTGTCTCTGTTTTAGGTATAGATTTTATGGATTTTGTATGATCTGTGGGTATGTTTATGATTGATTTCTTGAGCACATGTTGGGTTCTTCTATCTCTCTCTCTCTCTCTCTGTTTTAGGTATAGATTTAGGGATTTTTTTATGATTTGTGGGTATGTTTATGATTGATTTCTTGAGCACATTTTGGGTTCTATGCCTCTCTCGGTCTCTGGTTTAGGTATAGAATTAGGGATTTTTTTATGATTTGTGGGTATATGTTTGATGAATTTGTATGATCTGTTTTAGAATAGGATTCATGGGGACTTGGGAATTTTTTTTTTTATTAATGGTACTGGGAATGATAGCGGCCTCAAGGGGTCTTGGGTGGTTTTCAAATACTATGGTGACCAAGTTCTTCAGCATATTGTGAAGAGACCATAGTGAAGAAGGTATTTGGCACTGGGAAGATGACTTTGGTGGTGGTGGAGGTACTAAGCACTGCGAAGAGACCATAGTGAAGAAGAAAAGGTTGAGGGTCAGAAGAAGGGTAGTTGATGAAAGTGCTTGATTGGAAGCCATATCTCAAGTACTCAAAAGTGCTTATGAGTTTGGTGCTTCAGTGAGATTAATGGTGAAGGTTAATCTGGGTTTTATAGATGGAGAATTTGATTTAAATAATACAATTGGACCCATGTGAAAGCACATTGGATTGGATCACCCAACACTACATAGCTGTGCATGCAAGTGGAATTGAAGGGCCTTATTGTGCTGTATGTTTGTTTTGATCGATTGGCAATTCATTCAGAAATTGAAAAGTCACTGCCTTAAGTTTCAAGGAATATCAAGTACCCTCCTAACCTCTGGACTAGTTCTCCTCACTGCATTGCTCTTAATTGCATGAATTTGAGGGGTGTGGCTGCTTTCAACTTTAGAGTGTGAATCTAGAAATGGGGGTTACATGGCGGGGAAGGGGAGGCAAGAAACTAATTGCTTTGTTTTCTTTTTGTAATTACTCCTAACACATGCTGTGCATGCATTCTTCACTCTAGCTTGCAATGGATTAGATAGAAAATTTTTCTTACTTGTTTAAACCAAAATCATTTCAACTCCATGGCATTCCAAAATTTCATGTTCTCCCCTGAAAGGCACATTGCTTAGAAATTTGGAAACAAGTATAGAATATTTAGGCTATCTAATTCGATGCTCTTAGCTGGTTACTAGTCTTGATATCCCTGGTACAGTGGATGAAAGGTTATTACAGGTCTATTTTTTTGTGACAAATACTATAGGTTATTACAAGTTATACATCATTACCAGTTGACAACCCATCAGTAATCATGTTAGTTTCTAGCGCACTTGGTAGCTTGTGGTGTGCTACCAAGAGGTTTTGGGTTCAAGCCTCCTGATTCACATCTGCTTGCCCTTTCCTAGAGGCTAGATCAGAGAACCTTTTCCCTAAATTTTTCTTGGAGACAAAAATTTTATTTAAAATACTATCTCTTGGGAAATATTTAGATCTAAAAGCTTACTCCATAAAAGCAGCAGGATTCGTTAGAAGTCTCCTTCTAGAGATCTTGCTTCTCTAATTATCAAGATTCCTTTGGCAACTCATGCCCATTCAGATTTTCCTTTTTGCAAAAATGGAATTTTAACAACCAAAGTGGCTGTTAGAGTTTTACTCTCACAAGTTTCAATTCCTTCACCACCTATTTATTTTGGGCTCTCTATTGGTTATGACCAGGAAAACAGGAAGGCCATATAAAGTTAGTTTGGAAATTACGAAACCATCCAAATTCAAGGTTTTCTTATGGAAAGTATCGCATGGTGGCCTTGTTACTAGGGGAAAGCTTACTCGTTGTATGTGTATTGAAGATCTTTGTGTCTTTTGTGATTTAGAAAAGGAAATAGACTGACACGTATTTTTGTCTTAAGTATACCTTTTCTTTCTACCCAAAAAAAAATAAAAATTATACCTTTTCTAAAAGGATTTGGGGAGCAGTGATTTTAGGATTACGATCAGAGTACTTTCAAGCTTCTTCAATCTTTGAACTATTATCCAATCTATTGAATCCTCGTTCATCTCTAATTCCGAATAAATTATTTGTCCTTTGTATATTGTCTATCACCTGTTTTTTCTTGTGGAATACTAGAAATCATTATTTATTTTCTCATTATAAACCTGATCCTACTATCATTTTGAGACATATCAATAGATGGGTCTCGGATGAACATCTCTTGCATTTTCCTTTTTCTGGTGAGACGTTTCCACCTTTAATTTTATCCTTGTCGATGACTAACTACCTTGAGCTTGCTAATCTCGACTCTATTACCGTTATATGTGATGGTAGTTGTTTGAGCTAAAATAAAATCGCAAGCGTACGGGTCAATCGTAGCTACGGATCGAACCCGAGGAGATATACGTCAATCTATTTAACTAATCTTAAAAATAATGCGAAGTGAACCAAATTAATTGAATTACTAAAGTAAGGGTAATTAAATTAACGGATCTAACAAATTACGCATCTACGGGATTAAGTTGGTGTCCTAACACATGAACATCTAACATATCAAATTAATGCAAATTGAGAGTAATTAAAAATAAAATCCTATACTAACGTAAGTTGGAAGTAATAAAAATGCAACCACATATCCACATCCACATAAACAAAATAACCACATAAACAAAGTAATCCAAAGAGAAATAAAAGAAATATAAGGAGAAGGAGAGAATGAGATTGAGAGTTTAGAGAATGCAAACCTAGATGTGCTTGAATCGGATTAATTGAAGAATCTTGAATGAATACTTGCATGAACTTACCATGACTTTCTCCTCTAAATCTCTAAGTCTTGTCATCAAGATAGGAGTTTAGACTAGGAAGCTTAAAACTAAAACTATTACAATCATATTGAAGACATTGAAGCATAAACTAAACCTACTACAACCATTAAACTACTCTTATGAAAGCAAAACTAAGAACTTGAAGGAACTAATTTATGAAATAAAAAATTACAATCATTAAACTAATCTTATGAAGGCAAACTAAGAACTTGAAAGAACTAATTTATGAAATCAAAACTAAGAACTAAAGCCAAAAATAGGAAAAGAAAAGAAAATTTCACTAATTGAATGAATTATTTTACAAGAAAAGAGGAGGTATTTATAGGGGAAATGGGAGAAGAGGGGGAGGGAGGCTTCCAACGAATTTGGGGCTTCTCTCCCTCTAAAAATCGTGGAGAGGAGATAAGGTGGGAAAAAAAATAAAAAATAAATAAAAGATAAGAGAAAAAGAGATAGAGAGAATGTAAAAATCTAATTAGAGAAGGGGGGAGAGAGAGAACAAATAAGTTAGGAAAGAGGGAGTGAGAGTTGTGAGTGGGAGATGGGTAAGAGGAGATAGGGAGAGAGAGTTTAAGAGGAAGTGGGAGAGAGAGATGGGAATCATGGGCTTGTGATGGGATAAGAGAGAAAAAAGATAATAAAAAAAAAAACAAATAAAATATAAATAAAAAGTGAAAGAGAGATAAAATTTGGGAGAGAGAGAAGAAGAAGTTAGGAAAGAGGGGAAAGAGTCGTGAGTGGGAGATAGAGAAGAAGTTAGGAAAGAGGGAGAGAGATTATCTCTTTTTTTTTTTTTTTTTTTCTTTAATCTCTTTTTCCTCCTATCTGTCCTACTATTCCTTTCATCTTGGCCGATCCTTGCTTGCAGCCCACTAAACTTTTAATTTAGATATGAAATTCCTCCTTTGTCCTTGGTAGCTTCAGTGAGAATTATTCTCATCCTACCCTTGGTCACATGTGGACAGGTGTGGGTCCCATTTGACTTTTCTCTCTCCTCCAATTGTGCAAACCATGCAAAAAGAGGTAAATGCTTGAGAAGATCTCAACCCTTGATCATAATCGTCTTCCTCGATGCCAAATATAAATCTCCAAAAAATTCAAACTGACCCGGGCTTGCGTTTTGGCTCATTTCTGGCCCATTATCATTTCTTGGGCTGAAAAGAATAATTCACTGCATTGAGGCCTAAACGAATGCGTGCTTGCGTTCCGTCACGTCCAACCTGTTCCAAATTTAGTCATCTTTATAGACATGCAAAAATATTGGGCAACTTTACGTGTAAAATTGGAGATGTAGCCTCCGATAGTCCAGAATAGTAATAAATAGTCCAAAAACTTGAAGCGCACAAGAAAGCACCAAGGAACTCTGTCCAATGTGGTAAAATGTATGCTTTATGCCCTAAGATTTCACACATAAATGTGCTCATCAGTAGTTAATTTTGTTAAAGAATCGAGTGAAGCAGATTGGACTTCTATAATCATTCGCAATAAAGGTTATTCTTGCATGTGTGGATTTTGGTCATATAGAGACGACACAAGAAACTAAAGCAAGGGAGTTGCTCCAAGGATTGCAAAAACTAGGGGCAATGGAAGGCACATGTATTGACATTTGAACTAATTGTGAAGAATTGGTACAAAGGGTGGAGCAATGTTACCAGTGACCAAGAAAAATTTTCACTGTTTTGTGGGATATCGAAGCTCTTTTGAAACATTATGCTAATGTATGGATTACTAAGAAAGATAGATCTTTTATCAGACTCTATCTGCTAGGTAGGTGCTCTACCACAGTTACTAATGTAACAGATGATGTAGCTTCGTAGCTTCCTTCCTTTTTAGTTAACCTTGTTTTGTTGCCATACATATATATATATACATCAGGTTAGTATAATTAGGGATGTAAATGTATTAAATTCGAATTGTGTATGACACTATCCATATGCAAATCTCATTAATTATATGAATCCTCGATAATAAATACGAACACAAATCAAATATAGATTTTCGACTATCCATTTACATCCCTAGTAGAGATTGGGGAGTAGAATCGTGAATCTAGAGAGAGTGGCACTACGATCTCACTATTTACATTGCGTAATGGAGAACTAAAGAAAACGAAAATTCAAGAAGAAGAGAAGGTGAAAGGCTAATTTCTATTAGTCCATTAGGAATGATGTTGAAGTAACTTATAAGAAATTACATAAATATTCATGATTTTTTTCCCCTTTAACTTCGTATTTAATTACTTGTAATATACCATGAATTGATAAGGGTATTTTGATATTATAAAATATTATTTTATTATCAAAACTAAAATAATTGGATAATATCCAATCTGAAATTGCCCAATTAGCTTTGGACCAGATTCGGATAGTTTTAAGAAACCAAATTTTCAAATACGGATTCTCCTAACCAGATAAAACACGAATCAAATATGTATTTACAACTATACATTTACGTCCCTATGTAAATGAGGATAACCCTACTACCCTCACCAGAAATAGTTGGTCAGACCTTTTTTTACTGATGGTAATACCAGCCATCGAGAGCAAATTTGTTTTCCAGCTGAAGACTGTCCTAGTCCTATTAACAATTGACTTGAAGGAAGCAACTTGGATCTTTCTAGAAAGAGTTGATTCCCTAGATGTTTTGGATCTTGTTAGAATTTCAAATGTTACCTAGTTGGTTGAGAATACTCCTTTTTCCTGTCCAAGTCTGATATTCAAAATTTTCAATTTGAAGACTAAGGTTTTATGCATGTAACCAGGAGACACTTCCAAAAACATTTTCTAATTGTAAATTTATGAATATATCCATGAACAGAGTGGAATCGGTCTACCGTAACAAATAGTATTAGTAGAGACTGTGGGCGTGTCAGAGTCTACAAGACTCAATGTAGAAGAAGAATGCACTTCTGACTTCTATAAGGAGATGTGGATTCGTTCTTGCCTCGATTGCTCCAAGGACATAGAATTAAAGATCAAATTGCAATATGCGAAGAAAAGGATAATCATAGAACAAATGATAGAGAAGAAATAAAAAACCAAGAATTTCTATTGATCTCAATGTTAGTATACACAGAGGACATACCACTGATACAAGAAATCAAGAGAATAACTTGACAGAGAGATGATGAGCGCAATAGTCAGGGAGAAGATTACACTAAAGAAAAGTAAAAAACACAGGAAAAATTATAGATAACTTAAGTTGCAGGTTTGTTGATTGATCGAGAGATCCTCTCCTCTTCAACGAGTTTGACTTTTATACTTGTGAGGATGGAACCTCCATGAATGCTCCTTAACCGCGACTTCCTTTGACGGTTGTAGAACCATTTGAGCATCACGACCTCCTGGAATGGCTTCCACTTTGGAGGTGGTGTTAATCATGGGCGCTTTCCAGTTATAACCATCTTGGCTCTCCACATTTTCTCTACGCTAGGAGTTTGCCTCGTTGACTGATCCTCTACGACTCAAAGCTGATTGCTCTTTCATCACTGATCAGTTGGTAATTTTAGGGTGTAAACACCTCCTCTCCATTACTTTAAAAACCATCTCCATTAAAACGTATCTTTGATTGTCCACTAGACCACTGAGTTAAAATAAGTATACAAACCTCTCTGAGCTGTGCTCTGCATGTCAAGCACAAGTGATGCGAGGGGCTGAAGAACGCCAAACCCCCTTCTTTTTCCCGCTTCTTGTTAGTTTTGAAAAATGGAAATCCACCCCTTTTTATGGTTTCTGAAAATCAGAATCCCAAATTATAATTCCAATTATTGTTTGATCTCAGCTAAAATAAAGATAAGAAGAAGCGTATGTCCTCTAGTTTTAAGTTGAGATTCAAGATTACTTATTTCGGTAATGGAGAGAGCCGGGCCCAAAGCTTTCTTACCATATAACATAGGACCAAGTTTCTCTCCACCCATGGTTCACCGCAGGGAAGAGGGCAGAAAATGTTATCAAGAGGGTATTTTGGAACATACAAAAACCCTATGTGAATCCCATAACATAAAAGTACGGGTAATTTACACATACCACCCTTGAGGTTTGACGAAAGGATAATTTTACCCCCCTAGTTTTGGAAAATTCTGCGTATCCCCCTGAGGTTTGCAAATGATAACAAATAAGCCCATTCCGTCAGTTCATATTGACTGAAAATGGAGTTCCCATTATTGGGAACTCAATATTCGGTTAGCACATAATATTCACACAAATATTCTCAAGATCTCACACAAAATTCTCAGGATTTTCATATCACACAAAATCAGTTTTTATATCACATGTAATATCCTATGTAATCTCACCTACTACGTACATGCTGTAACTATATATTTTACCTCTCCATTGAGAGAGAATCAATGAAGATCAAATCATAATTCCATCAGTTCATGACTAACAGTGTTAAAATCAAGGGATAAAATTACAAAAATGCCCCTTCAAGAAAGAAAAAAATAAAAATAAAACCTGCAACTCATCTTCCCCAGTTGAAATCGATTGGGGAAGATGAGTTGCAGGTATCTTGTAGGGAACACCATGGAAGCCATTAAAACTTGGGATTTCGAGATCTTGGCAAGGGTTGAAATTGTTGAGATAGTCCAACAGATTGCCCCATTACAGGCGAACAAATCTGAGTTTAGGGTTAGGGTTTGATCGAAACCACAGATGGGGTGGAGTTTCAGAAAAACAGAAGAACCCGCATTACCTGTCGCGTGACTGTGATCTCTTGGCAATCTTCATATCCAAGAGGACTTCGACTTCGATCAGAATTGTCGAACGCAATTGAGACGGTGGCTTTGGTAATTCCAGCCTGACCCTGCTTGTAGACAAGCTCCTGAAGATTTGAAGCCTGGACCTACTGCAGATTTGTGATTCCCAAGACAAAGCATATGGAATCAAGAATGTTCGACTTTCCCGAACCGTTGAGTCCAGTAATGGCATTGAAGTAGGGATCAAAACCTGGAACTACTGTCCTCGTGGCGTATGACTTGAATCCCTCCAAGCAAACCTCTTTGATGTACATGTCTTCTTTTTTCCAGAGCACAAAAACCGCAGAAGTTAGTAGTGATAGTGAAGGGTAGTTTAAGGATGCGAAACCCAAACAGGAAGGTTATCGAATAGGATTCAGAGACTGAAACCCTGTTGCCAGTAGAAGGTGGGGAAAAAGAAACAAGAAATTTCTTTCAACTCCAAAACACTAAACGTGTTTGAAATCGAAATTAGAGAGGGATGGAGTTTCGGAGATCGAAACCACAGATGGGGTGGAGTTTCGGAGTTCGAAACCACAAATGGGGTGGGGCTTTAGACAATTAGACCAATCGAAACCACAGATGGGGATGGAGTTTCGGAGATCGAAACCACAGATGGGGTGGAGTTTCGGAATTTAAAACCACAAATTCTTGCATTTTTCGTAGTTTTGAATGGATTTGCTTCTGATTTCTCCGTGGTTGATGGTCTATGGTTTGACTCAATTCTAGTAAATTTACTGGAAATCCAGTTTTAATGGCTTCCCCGGTGTTCCCTTCAAGGATACCTGCAACGGATGAGTTGCAGGTTTTTTTTTTTTTTTTTCTTTCTTGAAGGGGCATTTGTGTAATTTTATTCCTTGATTTTAACACTGTTAATCATGAAGTGACGGAATGGGCTTATGTGTTACAGTTTGCAAATCTCAGTGGGATATGCAGAATTCTCCAAAATTGAAGGATAAAATTATCTTTTTGGCAAACCTTAGGGGTGGTATGTATAAATTACCCTAAAAATATTTTTGTTATTTATCGACATGATCCCTCTAGAGGTCAGAATCAGACAAAATGTCCCATGTCAATCCCATATAAGACAATGACATTTGGCCAGCAATTGGAGAAAGTCAACTGTGATAAGCCTTTCAATCCAATTAACTATCCAAAAATTAAATAATATTTTATATTTCCCCTATTTGACAAAGTTCCCCATGTCATATGTTAGTTTAATTGTTAATAATCTCCATCTTGTTATTTTGATCGGCTTTTATTTCTCTGATTTCTATTAGTTCTTCATATTTAGGCTATGTTTGGTATGTATTCCGTATTTTCATCTTGCGTATTCTCATTCTTAACTCATTCTTATAACACAGAATGTATTCTTACATGAGAATAAAGAATATTGTTTGGATATATGTTTAACAAAAATACATTCTCTTATGCATTTCATCAAACAATTCATGGGCAAAATCTGTTGAAAAAATACATAACAACGATAAAGGCAAGAGGAGTACGAGATGCGAGAGTAATGGGTGTTGGAGGAGGTCTCACGGCACGTCTCCGTCAGCAGCTCTGAAGCTCTGTACCCATCCAGTCTTGATGCGGCATGAACGGGGTTTAGAAACACCGACAACTCAAAATCAGAGATACAAGCCATGCCACTCATTTAATTTCTAAAATTTAAATTCTTTCTTATCTACCCTGTTCTTCGATCTGTCTCCTCATCGATCATGTGGCCCAGCAGCTCAATCTCCATTTCCAGGTCTCAAAACGATGGTCAATGTGACAAGCAAGGATACCATAACCAAGAGATGGGCATAAACAAAGCATCGAGGTCGTCCTGTGATGGCGATCCTCCCTATTGTTGATGTTGATGGGCTCACCAAATCACCAAACCAATATTAGAGATGAAACTCACAGGATAGTGGCGATGAGTTATCGTTTTCCCCTCTTCCTTGCAGTTGCAGGTTGCAAGCAAGATAGTGGAGATGGGTTATCGTTTTTCCATCTTCCTTACAAACACCGGAAGGGCGTGATTTTGTGAGTGGGTTTCCTTCCACGAAATAGAAATATGGGATTTAATTGCGGAAGATCTCTCTCTCTCTACCTTTGGCGTCATACACGGTAATTCCCCAATCATTTTTTTCATTTTATGAGTTGCAAGAAAAAGAAAACGATGGCAACTCGAGATTCAAGCTGGAGAATGAGTACATGGAATGGGAAAAAATTGCATTCCAGAATGGACTGCATTCATGAGCATGATCCAATGATTTGAGAATGGAATGTTTATCAAACAACGTATTTTTCAATCCGAAACTAAGCTCTTGATCCAGAATGCATTCCAAGAATACATACCAAACACAACCTTAATTTATGCATTTGCATTGCAATTGATGCTCAAAATTCCATTCTGTTGGGATTTGGTTGTAATTCTTATTCTTTAGAGAAATTTCAATTTATTTTTTCAGGCTCCAATCGTATGACTCTTTCCATTATTTGCTAAGCATTTGATGTATTGGTGAAAAAAAAATCATCACTTTTTTTTGTTGATGAATGAAAAATATATTAAAGAAAAAGATATACAACTCAAAAGTCAATGAAGTTAACCAAGGATAAGGATCCTAACCAAATAATACACTCCAATAAGAGAAGGACACAAAGGAACATCCTAAAGGGGTGGGGGAGGGGGGGGGGGGGAGGATATACCAAAATAGGGGGCGAGGCAAAAACAACCATAAAAAATAACTAATGATACAACAAAATTAGGGGATGGGGGAAATACGAGGAAAGTAGTAGGAAGAGGCAAGATGACTATTTCTACTAGTATCAAGACAAACAACACATTTGTAGAGAATTCTATTTCTTACTTCAAAAGAAATAGTGCCTCTGATCTGCTCAATAGTGTATGAAGAGGAAGTCCACCTTCTCTTTTTTCTTTCTCATCAAATATGATAAATCACTGCACTAAAAGTTAACTTATCAAGAGTGTCAGATATAGTTTTACTATTAAAACTGTTCGAGATCCACCTCCATCCTCTATCAAATGTAAGAATAATTCTAAGAGTTAACCATATTTTTCTAAGGATTCCGCCCCAAAAAAAACTTGGAAAATGACAAGAAAATGATAGATGGTCAACACTTTCAATGGAATTCCAACAAAAACAACAATTTGGAATTAATAGATTTCGACGGAAAAGAATCTCTTGAGTGAGAAGAGATTTGGAGTAAAGGAATGTTTTGGAATTAGTGAGATAAACTACATCGTCGAAAATAAGGGAACAAAAGGAGCTTTTGATCTTACCAAATTCCAAACGGAAGAAAAAGAAGAAATGTTTTTTTTGAAGAGTTAGTAACCCATTGAATTAAGTCCTCGCTACCCCTGGGTCACAAACGGATATTCAGAAGCTTACTTCAAGCCTCAGTGAGAGAATGAGAAATGTTAGAGCCAAGACTCCAAACCCCATCTTGAAAAATGGAGGAAATAACCTTAGACATTAAGATGCCAATTATCAAGCCATAGATAATTGTTAGAACCATCATCAACAGAAGTCTGGATATGATCAGAAAACTAAGAACCTATCTTTCAAGATTTTCCTCCAATTCCAAAAAATATTCATAGTATCACGAATAGTCCAGATGGAATTTTCTTTGAACTATCTAGACCAAATCCAATCAACCCAAATGCTTTTCTCTGTTAAACTTAACAACAGGAGCAACAGAGAATCACTTTTGATGAAGCCTTGGACATAAGAATAGAATTATTTGGATGGGATTTTATTAAATAATTGAAAAATAATATCACATTTTACATTTATACACCCAGTGAAGAGAGGACATGTGCCAAAATTGCCACTTACCAGCAAGAGTCATCATCCTGTCCCCAATGGTAGATTCCTAAAGAGGGAATCAAGAATTGCAGGATCAGATAGTGTCTGCACAAGAAAAGCTCTAAAGAATTAAAATCAGCGAAAAGAGAACAAAACGAAGCCCATTTGGGGGAGAAGAAGATCCATTCATGTCAGGCTTCATCGATGGGAGGAGAGATGGGGCATCGGCACAATGGGCAAGAGTTGCAGAGAGAGACCCAGTTGCAGATACAAGCTAAGTGATACACATGACCACACGGCATTTGTTTGCCGCTGTTATCTGATCCTTCTTGCACTTCATCATCAAATCCTTCCATGCAAACCACACACTTATAACCTGTAGGACAAACCGTCGGCATTCCAGCAACCAAGGGTTCTGGGTCTGCAATCCCACCTTGCTCCTCCATTTTTGACATAATTTGATCTAAATTGAACTCCTCTAGATTGATTCGTGATAATATGCTACGCACTGATACATTATTGGAAGCCATGGAGAGAGAGAGAGAGAGAGAATTCGATTTAGATTTCTTGAGATTAGAGAAAGAATGAGAAGTTTCAGGTGTTGGGTAAGGTTATATAGGGAGAGGAGAAGAGAGGGGGTTGTTGTAATCTATATTATAAGATCTTTTTAAGGATAAAATCTGATTAACTGAATGAGCTCAGCAACTCATGACGTTGGATTTTTGTATCTTTAAGTAATGATATTAATGAAAGAAAAGGAAAATACGTGAAACGATGGCTCTTCTACTGTCGAGCTGCCCGTATTGCTATATGTGTTCAGACACAGCAAGGTAATGAAAAGACCGCCTTACCCCTACCCACAAGAGAGGATAAAAGAAAATAAAAGATCCAGATTCGGGCTATTACTCTTTTCTTTGTTGATGCTTTCATTAACCGCAAAGTGGCATCTTTCATGGTGACATGGTGATGATCATGAAGCGTTATTCATGGTTTCTGGTAGATTAAGCAATATGAATCATGAAGGGAAGGAGGTTTATTAAATACAGTAAAAGAAATAAAATCAAAATTCTAGTAAAATAAATAAAGGGCATAGATTTCTTCCCTTTGACGCAAAGCAAATCTAGTCATCTACACATACATGTAGATCGCTTAATTGATCTTTATTATCCTCTGGAAGAGTGATCGTATTATTGGAATGTTCGGGTTTGACCAGAAATGGAATGATTAAAGCAAATGAGAAAAAAAGATAAGAGTTGTCTCCTTTACTCACTATTTAACCGTAACTTGGGCGGCTGCATGCAACATGCCATGTCAAACCTATCGTCATTTCACCTTGCAAGTCTATTCAAATGACACATTAATGGCCTTTGCTAGTATTGGAGTTTCCAGATCTTTCTACTGCTGAGCTGCCCGTCCTGTCGTGCTGTGCAGACAAAGTAAGTTGTGCAATGATCGCCTTACTCGAGTGGGGGTAAGATGATCATTGCACGTCTTGTTGTCTGTGTCTGCACAGCTCGATGCAAGCTGGGCAGCTCAGCAATAGAGGATCCAAATTGAGTATTGGAAGATAACTCATTGTTATAAAGAAATAAATCTTACTATAGATTTCTTGGCAAAAAAGTTGTGAGATCTAATTCAATTTCCTCCATTGCTCCCCCTTACTTTCCATATTAGGGAGGAGTTGCAAAGGGATGTGGGTTGTAGGCCTTGTTACTGTTTTTCTCAATGTCTTGTTTTTGAGGTGCTTGGTTGACGAGAATGGGGTTCCAAGTCCTTTGTTTGTTTGATTTCGTCTAGATATGCCCAGACGTTAAATCTATATAATTTTCTTGGAAAGGAGTTTTTTGTCAGGGAGTGTGGCCTACGTTAACATTCCCATGTGTCTATCTCTCTCTTCCTTAAAATAAGGGGGTAGAGCTTTCTTTTATATGTGGAGGAGAGAGATAGATTCATGGGAGTGCTGGCCTAAAGTTCTTTTTCCTCTCTTTCTTATTCTTCTCTTTATTATATTTTATCTGACTTCTTTAGCCAAAAAAATAAACAAATATCAAAATACATATCCATAATGAAATATTTCTAGATGGATCTAAGGTTTGGTCAATCATTTTGCCTGAACAATCCAAAGGTCATACCTCCTTACCAGGTGGATATTTATTTTTGGTGATGGGACAGTTCCAAAGGTCATATCTCTTTACGTGAATTATAAGGCCGAGATGGAAGAGGAAACCACATCAATGAGAGGGTGAGAAGTGAATTCATTCTAGACCCATATTTTGTATAAGGAGCTAGAAAGAGTGGTAGTATGAATCCCACAACTCATTATGTGAGATGACTTTGGGAAAAAACTCTATATCCCAACTTCTTAAGAATATTTTTTTCTGTATAAAATTAGAAGCTCTTTTTTTTTTTTAGGTAGAAAGATCCTCTATTGATTAGAACGGAAAGCACTCCTGTGGTCTAGAACAGCATCATCAGTTACACAAGGATCGGAATTGAGCCATACTGTCCTTTCCATAATCTCTTTGATAATATTCTTTTAAAAGTGTTTTACGGGAAGCATCTCTTGACGTGGCGATGACTACCAATGCAATAGAGTGCTGACCAAAGTGCGAGAGGTCGTATGTTGGACTTTCCCCCCACCCCTTTCCTCTCCTATGGCCGCTCGTCCTTGAGTTGGGAAGCCAACCCCTAGTGACCTATGAACCCTCCATAAAAGATAACATTAAAAAAAAAAAAAAGAAAAAAAAAAACAAAAGATATTCTCATTGTCTATAGGTCTCTATAGAGCTGGTTAATTAGATTCAGCTAGCGTCAGAAAGAATGATTCAAACTTGAGGAAGAAGGAGAGTGGAACGAGGAATCATTGGAGATAAAGTAGATTAGTAGGGAGCTTTTTTTAACCTTTAAATAGTATGATATTGTGGTTTTTAAAAAAAATTCGAAATCCGTATAACAAACCTTTTTTTAATCATAAATTATTAATCTTTGATTCCATTATTTTATAAGATAAGATACAGAGGACGTAAAATACACGCAACACTTTTTTTTTTGGTAAGATAATATACACGCAACACATCTTGTTATTATTCGACCAAAAAAAAAAAACACATCTTGTTATTATAGATGAAAATTAAAATTTTAATTCGGCCAGTTGATGGAGTGAAAAAGGGCAAAAAAAATCTTCTCTAGCACTCCCGTGAGTCCCGTGAGTGTAATGTGCATCGGATAGCTGGAGCTGTTCTTGGGACATGTGTTGGACAACTCCAGCCGTCCAATGTGCGCTGGAGAGGATCCGGACTCATGAAAAGGGTGAATAGTAATAATCACGATGTCAAATAATGTAGGGAAATTTTCATCGACACCTCCTCCGATGGACCATTGAATTAATGTCACCCCTGTAAAGATAATATACACGCAACACATCTTGTTATCATTCGACAAAAAAAAAACACATCTTGTTATTATAAATGAAAATTAAAATTTTAATTCGGCCAGTTGATGGAGTGAAAAAGGGCCCAAAAAAATCCTCTCTAGCGCTCCCGTGAGCTGGAGTTGTTCTTGGGATATGTGTTGGACAACTCCAGCCGTCCAATGTGCGCTGGAGAGGATCCGGACTCATGAAGAGGGTGAATAGTAATAGGCACGATGTCAAATAATGTAGGGAAATTTTCATCGACATCTCCTCCGATGGACCATTGAATTAATGTCACCTTTGTAAAGACCAATATATCAATTTTGGCCCAAAAACTAATGAGGTTAACTGAGTGCAATGAAAATGACTAAAATACTCTATACCCACTAGCATCTTTTAGACTCTTGGATGAAATGGAAGGCATCCAACCATTCAACCACTCTTGCTCTCTCTCTCAACCTACCCAGTACCCACCCTTGTGCCCACCTGTTGCAAGCCTGCAACTGACCGGCGCCATTGCACCTCTCCTCCTTCCTCTCGCACCGGCTTCCTCTCTCCCCTCCCTCCACCGCCACTGGAAATCTGGGATACGTTCAAGGGCAAACCTCCATTGCTGAGTCCAATTTCCCAGAACCAACAAGGTGCTCAATGACAATCGTGGTCCATGTATGTCCTTGAATTAGGGTTTTTACCTTCGTTAATCATCTGGTAGAACATCTGAACAACTTCTTAATTTTTACCCATATTTGCAAGGAGACTCATAAGGATGTTGTAAGACTCAGTACAAGGATGCTTCTTTCCATCAGGGAGAGCAAGTCTCAACTCATTCCAAACTTGGATTGTTGAGTCAAGGTCAGCAGTAAGCTGCATACCACCTTAATCAGTCCATAAATCTGATCCATTCAACATTCTTGAACTCTCCAGCATTAATGGCATCAATAAGGGTTTGGAGTTCAGCACTTCGGTGAGTCTTGGATAAAATTTTAGCAACAGCATGAAGAGTAGTTTGGGTATGTGAAAATTTTGGGAGGGTATTTAGGGTTTCATGAGGGAAAGGGCTGAATCCGGTGAAGGGAGCGCTTCGGAGGGCATGAATGATAACAAATGAGTCAATTGCAGGATCATTGAGAAGGAAAATAATGGACTGAGATCCGTTTCTATTAAAACACTATTTTTTTTATTTTTTTTTTTAATTTCGCAAAATCTCTGTCGTCGTTGGGTTTTTTCGGCCACTAAGGCCGGGATTATGGTCGCCGGAGTGGGGGGCTTGTTCGCTGGTAACATCAAGGTTGTCGACCTTCTCCCTGAACCACCGCCAAAGGCGGCAGTAGGGTTTTGAAACCCTAAAATGGGTTTTCTCTCCGTCTCTGTTTTGCGAATTGGGGAAGAAGGCTCTCTGATTCCTTATTTTCTTGATTACTTATTTTCTTGATTAATAAAACAAAAAGGAAAAAGAGTTACAAGGGTGAAATAGTCTTTACAAAAATACTAACATCACTAATTAATAGTTAAAAAGTTTTTTCCATTAGTTTTAGGGCCAAAATTGATATATTGACCCTTACAAGTGAGAAAGGGTGTCAATGAAAATTTACCAATAATCTAAGCAATAAAATAGATTTAAAAATAAAAACCTAAATCAAATAACACGTTTTTCTTTATGGGGCAAAATAATCAAATAAAACGTACGCAGTAATACAAGAGTGATCTTTTTTTGGGGGTATAATACTGTAAGATTGATTTGTTTTGATAGAATAATAATGAAAGACTGATGTAAATTATACTCAACCAGCCGCGGCACGTCTCCTATCCGGTCACTCGAGAGACTAGTGAGACAAAACAGGTGAGGGTACAACAGTTCTCTAATGGGCCACATGCAAAATACCACTCTTGTTTATTTTTTTGGCCCTTTTTCACAAGTCCACTCAAGGTTTTTGTTTGATTTAAAATTTAGGGAGTCTGCTCTTCAATCCTATATCCTCCCCCATCTTTTTCTATCAAAATTGATGGTAGTCTTTTTGGACATTTTATGGTTTCTAGAGGTATCCGACAAGGTTGGTCCCTTAGGCCATATCTCTTTATAACGGGCATTGAAGTTTTATCACGTCTTCTTATAGTTTATAGAGACATCAGTTTGTTTCACGGCATAAACATTGCTCATCATGTCCTTAGAAATTATCCATCAACTTTTTGCAAACGATACTTTTATTTTCTGTAGAGCTACCAATGATGACATTCTTGCTGTTAAATCAATCTTGAACCCTTTTTCGGATATCTCTGGACAGAATATTAATTTTAACAAGAGTGAAATCTCTTTCAGCAAAAATGTTGATCCATTTGACTGTAGAAGGTTTAGCTCATTGATAAGTATTCAAGAGATGTATTGGGATTCGATTTACTTAGGTACAAAACTGTATCATTCTAGATCAAAGGTGAAAGACCTTGATTTCATAGTTCACAGAGTCAATAATAGGCTTTCAACATAAAAATCTAACTTCCTCTCTTATGCAGGGTGTCGTGTTCTTGACTTCTTGTTCAATCTATTTGGCATCTATTCCATCTTATCTCTTGTCTAGTTTTCTCTTTTCATTGAAAATCTGTCGTAGTCTTGATTCTATATGTCTCCGTCATTGGAACGGGGACTATGGGGGGGGGGGGGGGGGACAAAAATGGCACACAATCGGTTGGTATAAGGTTTGCTCCCCCACCACCTTGGGTGGTCTTGGGATTCACAAAGCCTCGATTCATAATAGAGCACTTATATTTAAACTTGGTTGGAGGCTCATAAGTGACACTTCATCACTTTGGACCCGTGCTTTAAAAGTTAAATATTTTCACAATAAATCAATCTTTGACTCCGAGATTATGACTAAACGGGGTTCCTGGACTTGGAATAGCATTGCATCTCTCTTCCCTACTCTCAAAGATATGGTTGTTATGATGGTTGGGAATGGTAGGAACTCCTTTTTATGGAAGGACGCCTGGATCCCTTCCATTTCAGGATCTTCAATCCCCTTAGAGTTGAGCCAGAATTTTGATGAACTTTGAGTTTGTGATGTGATATCTAATAATGGTTGGAATTTTAGTTTCTGTCTCTTGTGCTTCTATCTGCTTTTGTAGAAGAGATTATCCAAATTCCTATTTCAGGTTATGAGGATCGATGGTGGTGCTCCTTGCCACAGGACGGCCAATTCTCGACTCGTTTGGCTGCTAATTTTCTTCAGCAATCAGTTTGCTCCCATAGTGATTCCAATTTCTCTAAGTGGTGGTGTTTTCTTTGGATACTCAATTTACATTCTAAGTTTAAGCTATTATTTTAGCGTATTTTACAGGCAGGATTACCAGTCAAAGTGATTCTCTTGAAATGGATCTTGATCGAGCCTTGTTGTGCTCTTTGTGGCTCTTGTGCTGAAACCATCTGACACCTTAACCTCTCATGTGAATGGACCAAGCGTGTTTGGGCTGCAGACCCCTTGGGATTGAGAACCTAGTTTCTCTCCAATTCTTTGTTAACTTTTTTGCTTCTTTTCTCTCTAATTACTTTCTTGACAAACAATCTCTCATTTGGTTTTTCTCAGTCTTTATTATTATTTATTATTATATTTGGTATGTCAAAAACAGGTTTGTTAAAGGACCAGTTAAGGTTGATCCTAATTTCCTCTTAAGTCTGTACTCCGCTAGATTAATGATCTTAACACTCACCCCCTCTCTATCCCCTCAATGTAATATGTCTCATATTGTCTCTCTTACTCCCCACCCTAATTCATTTAATAACCCCACACCCATGCTAAATTACCCTATTTTAATCTACGCAGGAGACTCTAACCCAAGTCTAAATACTTTTGGTTGGGCTATGTGCATTTTGTTAGATGTACATTTTGTTTTGGTAGCTACAAGATACATGTAACCAAGGAATGCTTTGGAGGCAGAGAATTTTGGCATTTTAAAGGGGTTGGACCACACATAAGATTCAAATCAAGGTTAACAAAGTCTGGTGTAGTTCAAAGGATATATGCGTGTTCTTACCATCACCAATCTCTACGACATGACCATGGAAACTCCTCCCCAACCTTTTGCAAATGTCTGAAGCTACTAAGAACTTTAAGGATTTGATTTTTTGTGTAAATGAGAATGTTAATATTGCTAACTTGACCAGAAAGCTGGCAGAACAGGCTTTGCTAACTAAGCAAAATTTTGTAAAGTATGGGGATATTGTGCCTCCTGAATTTTTTATTTAATAAATATATTTTCTTTTCACACACAAAAAAAAGAATTTAAGGAGAGGGTTCCTTCTGACGCCAGTGTCCAGTTTCAAGTGTTGAAGGGGGGTAATTATAGGAAATCCTTAAAAAGGGGCTGTTTTGGAGATATAAGAATTCTAGCTCATTTTTAAGATTGAGAACACGTTAGGCAATGTAAAAAATGTCATTTAGTACAATTCAGATCGTCTACGGCGCAGCTGCCCATAGTGGCCTGTGCGGCATAGATTGGGCCACGCGTGCAATGATCGCCTTACCCCCATTCAGGCAAGGCGTTTGGACAGGGATAAGATGGTCTTTGTGCACGTGGCTCAGTCTACGCCGCACAGGCCACTACCGACAGCTGCGCCGTAGAGGATCTGAATTGCTTTTAGTATGCATACTCCCGTTCTCAAATTATGGAATACGTCCAAGAACGAGACCCATTCTAGAATGGGCTTTTAACTATTTCGCATTCACCAACAATCATGAGTAGAGTGGTGATTTCTCCTCCCTTTATGCCCATCAAGAAATGGTGACTACAGAGAACACATGAAAAGCACTCTCTCCTACCACAATAGAGTAAACAAGAGAGTGAAGAGAATATCGGAGGGTGGAGGGAGATCGTTTAATCTCACAGTGCATTGCTTTGGAGTTCTAGGAAACGAGGGAAGAGAAGGAGAGAGACAGAGAAATGGAGGGAATGTTTGATGGAGAGGTGAAACAAGACAATGACATGGAACTGACAGGACAGAGAAGTGAGTGGCGGAGCTGAAAGAGAGGAGATACTGAGAGTTTGGTGAGAAAGAACTGACGAGCTGAGCAATAATAAAGATCGAGACTTCGAGAGAGGAGAGAGAGTGTTAAGATAGATTCTGAACCATATTCTTCTCATTCAATATCTCTCAATGGAGAGTGAAATAAATAGTTACAATCAAGGCTGGGCATGATGGGCTGATGGGCCATGGGTAGGTTGGGTGAAATAAGGTGGTGAAAATGTGCTAGGTGAATAGCCAGGCTGGGCAGAATTTCTGTAGTAGCAATATGGGGCGGTGTGGTTGGTGCCCACAAATGATACAAAAGAAACGGCCGCCAGGAGAACCAAAACGATCACCACGTCCATGACCAAAGCGACCACCACGATTCCCACGACCCCCACGGCCAGATCCACGACTAGGGGAAGAGTTCCCACTGCCATCAGGAGAGGCAGTCCGTTGCACAGTATTAGCCGAGGGTGGTGTAGGGGATGAGGTGGTCTCTGCAATCTGAAGTTTCTGAAAATTGCGGACGCTTTCATGGCTGAGAAGAAGACTGCTCAACTCAGAATAAGAGGGAGGGTCAAGTCGGGCAAGGATAGATGGCAGGATGCCCTGCAAATCAGAATGTAGAGCTAGAAGAACATAGGTGTTGAAATCAGCCGGTTTCAATGGGTTACCAGTGGCTGCAAACTCATCTGCAATCAGCTTGGCACGCTGAAGATATGCACTCACAGGTTCATCTGGGTTTTGCTTGAGATTGTGAAGAGAAGTACTGAGATTCATAAGCCGAGTAGGAGAAGTGGAACCATAGGTTGCTTGCAAAGTGGACCAGATGTCGTGGCTGGTTTCCTTGTCAAGAACAAGAGTGTAAACTTCATCGGATAATGAGGCCAATAACATGCTGGTAATAGCAGCATCTTGTTGCTGCCAGTCATCCACGGCATCTCTAGCAGCTGGACATTTGTTGGAGCCATCCACATAAGAGAAGAGGCGCTGTCCTTTAAGAAATGCAGTGATCTGCTTCCTCCAAGAAAGATAGTTTGTAGGTGTTAACTTTAGAGAGACATAATGATGGGCAGAAGGAAGGGATGAGAACAGCTTCACAGAGGAGGAGTTGGAAGAGGTAATGGCATCAGAAGATACATCAGAAAGAGAGGGAGATGTGGCCATGGCGGAGAAGGTGGTGGGTATAGTCAAAAAAAAAAAATCAGTAATAGAGAAGTCGTAAGCCTGATGGCTATGATACCATGTTAAGATAGATTTTGAACCATATTCTTCTCATTCAATATCTCCCAATGGAGAGTGAAATAAATAGTTACAATCAAGGCTGGTTTCTCAATGGTAACCAGGATCAAAAGGATTACAAAGATATACAGGATATTGCACAAGATATTACACATGTGATATGAATGCAAGGATGCAATATTCCAGCAAGACCGAATATTGAGTTCCCAAAATAGGGAACTCTTAATTCGGTCAATAGAGGGGAGACTTGAGTGAACGATTGATGGAAGAGGGATTTCGTAAGATGAGAGGTGAGAGAGAGAGAGGAAGAAGAAGCCATTGGACTGGAGAGTTATTTTAAAGAGTTTTTCAAAATCAAAACCTGTGACATATGCAGTTCAAGTGAGAGATTGTAAGATTTTCATAAGGTGGGCTAGTATATTCTCAATTTTGTTTTAATTAAATCGGTTTAATAGTATTGATAGGGCTATCTTAATAGTATGAGTCCAGTTTTCATGTGTGGATCTAAAGTATTGTTTCCTTAATGGGAAGAAAACCCTAATTTCTTTGTAGGGTTGATCCCTACCCTCACCACTATAAATAGTTGTCACTAGCCCATTAAGTGAATGTTTGGAGAAAACCTAAGGTCTTGTAGAAGAGGGTAGACCAGACCAACACAGTTCGTGTGCAACGAAGATCGTCAAGAAAGGATTCGACTTCCAAAATCCATGGATCCAGGTATGCCAATCACACATCCGAAATCATGTTTGTATGCTCATTGATCTCCATGAATGTTTTCGCGACAGTTATTTTATCATGTGTACCTTCTCATGACTCAAACGAGTTGTTCTTCCTGTTATTCTATTACACGAAAACGTTGGAAACTTGAAGTGACAAACCAAATTGAAATCTCAAATCTTGAACGTTTAATGACAAATTCCCATCTTTGCTTTGTAATAAGTATTAGTGCTTACATATTAACAATAATGGTGATTTTGTAGCTCTCGCACCAGCATTGGCATTGTTTGATGAAGAAATATGAATAAACCTTAGAATCTCAGATACATAAAAATCAAATATTTAGAAAAAATTTATTCAAGTTTTAGCTTCAATGGATAACCAATATATAATAATAAGGGGGAAGTTTTCATACATAGCCGTGTAAGTATGTACGATCATGTCCCCTCTCACAAAGAGTTGAAAAAGTCATAAACCCCCACCCATTAATTAATGCTTTGAAACTCCCACCCTCTCACATACACGGCTTACACAGCCGTGTATGAAAACTTTCTCCTAATAATAATAATAATAATAATATTATTATTATTATTATTATTAAAAACCCTATCTTTCTCCAATTTCCATGAACGAACAAATAGGGGAAGCATCAGACGTTCACCGCCTTCCAGAGTAACAGAAGGGAGGAAGTGGACGTGGAAGAAGAGGACGATGTGGAGGAACCATAAGGTCGTGTGTGAATGATGGATCAAAACTCCAATAAACTAGGGTTAGGGTTAGAAGGGTTAATGGCTAAACCAGGGTTAGCTAAGGGTGTCAAAACTAAATCGAAACCGTTTACCGAAACCGAACCAAACCGTTTAAACCGAAACCGACAGACCGTTTAGTTAAATGGTCTGGTTATGGTTTTAGAAATGACATTGTTTATTTAATCGATTTGGTTCGGTTTAGGCCGATTAATCCAACGGTTTCAAACCGTGTAATCCAATTAAAATCGATTATAACCAAACCGTCCAACCGTTTAAAAACTTAACAAATTTTTTTTTTTTATAAACAAAAATTCAAAACCTAGCAAGTAACAACTACTAAGTAGCCATGTTTCTTCATTAATGATTTCTTTTTTCCAAAAAAAAAACTAATAATTTAGTAAGTAATAAGTAATAACTATTAACTAATAACTAGTATTAACAAATAGATTAGAAAATGTGTATAGAACCGTCTAACCAAAACCGTGTAAAATCGTATAGAACCATTTAACTGAAACCGTTTACCAAACGGTCCAAGTTTTGACTATGAGACCGTTTAACTAACGGTCTGGTTATGGTTTCTACCCTCAAACAGTCAAAACCGGACTGAACCGAACCGTTTAACACCCATAAGGTTAGCTTAGGGGTTGTTGTAACCATGGTTAGTTAAGAGTTAAAACTAACTTTTTAAATTTTGGCCGTTGGATTTGTCTCCTCCACATGTCACTCAGCCAAAGGGGTACTGCCACGGAACTTACAGATCTCCAAATTGAGAGGAAATTCTCATCTGGTCCTCCAATTTTTTTAGACATTTTCTCCCTTAACTTCCTTCTTCCTTGACCATGGTGATCGTAACCAGATTAAATGGTTTGACACGTCCAGCTAAGAAGTTCCTCTGCTACTGAATATGGAGAATGTGATCTGATGCTGAGATGCTGCCCATGAAACAACTTAGGCTGAGGCCGAGGTAGTTCGGACGGTTGTAAGACATGAAGAGGTATTAAAGCAACGGAGGGAGAGAGGAAGGTGAGAGAGAGCCGATGAGTTTGTCGTACCGAACGAGAGAGATGGTTCTGAGTGTTCTAATCCATAAGTACATTGGATTAGAGCCCGCCATGTCATCTAGAGATTCACGGATAGATTGCAGAGGCGGGAATCGGATCTTTATCCTCTCAATTACACTGCCCGTACTTGACGTCAAGTACACATTGCCCAAGGTCCACCTCCCTCTATTAGATGTACTTGACGTCAAGTACGGGCAGTGTAATTGAGAGAATAAAAATTCCAGGAAATCAGAATGCTTTATGTAATATACCCCAAATTTTAAATTAGAGTTTATAGTATTATTCGTAATTATTTTAAGGGCTAAATATGCGTACCCCTAGAATGCACCCAATATTCCTCGTACCCCTAAGGTTCTGACAAGTCCACGTACCACCCCTGAAAATTCCATGAACCACCTATACTTTACGTCTTTAAAGCCATTTAAGTCCATACCAGGCATTAAATGCTAGAAAATGATCAAACTACCCTTTCTTCTATCTTTCTAAAATTTGAAAAGACCAAAATGCCCTCATCTTCCCCAATCATCATTTTCTTTTACAATGGAATACCCAATACTACCACCACCGCCACCACCACCCACCATTAACACCATCACCACCGTAAAGCCCCACCTCCAACTCCAGCACCGCTTCCTCTTAACCTTGAGAGGGGCAGAGATCGGAAGCTCTCACGTTTTGATCAGAAAATACGAATGGAGAACCTCAGAACCCCATCACTGCATCATCAACCCAATTAATTTTTTGGTTCGACTTATTCCTTTTAGCCTGCAATCGTCTTCAGCGGCGGAATCGTGTTTGGCATCATCTGTTGGTCAAACAACGGTCCAGGGATAAAACCATAGTTCCCTAGGGAAACCAATTAACTGAAAATTAGGGTGCCCCTAATAAATTTTAGGGTTTCCCATGGTCGCCCATGGGAATCCTGGTGCATCCCTATTTGGGTTTCTCCTTCCTTATTGCGTCCCATAAAATTAATTATCACAATAGGGACGGAGAAATTCATCTCTAGTCCATCACATGGCAAGAGGGATCCATCCCATACTAGAATGCGCAGCGGAAATTAATCGATTCGAGTTTCTTTCGCATCCCATAAATATTAATAATCAATAAACTGAAGGAATTAATAAAGAACTGCTAACCTGGTGAGCCTCAAGTGTTGCTCCTCCAATAGACAGTGGTTCTTCCTCCAGTGAGCGCTCCAAGCAAACAGATCTGAACCTCCAATGGTGCTACCAAGGTTCTTCAAGCCAATCCCAGATGCTCTCGAACTCTTAAACACAGATCTAGGATTTCTCAAACCCTAACTCTCAAACACAGATGAGAGAAGCAAGAAGAAGAAGAGAGATCACAAGAGGGAGAGAGAGAAAACCAAAAACGTAGGAGAGCAAGTGTCTGCTCAAAAACATGAAGAGCTTCTCCCTTCTGTGTTTTTTGGTCCTCTATTTATAATGTTTTGACCTAATTAAATCCTTGTAGGATTTAATAAATCCTCAGTGAGAGTCTGACTCTCTCTCTCTCTCTCTCTCTCTCTCTTTTTGGCAATTCTGTTTAAACTCAAAGTGCTTCAAAGGTGAAGAAGCAGAATCTAATAGGGAAAGTATTAATTAGCTATTTTATTTAATTATTAATGGATAATTACAATTAGCATGAAATCCATTAATTAAATAAAGAGGCAATTAAATTAGCAAATTCCAAATAACTCCCTATATGATAACAATTTATCATATACAACCCCCCCCACTAATCAACACCATCATTATGGAATCTAGGGCATGTACACATGTACTATCAAACCCCAATCCATAGTACATGTCCATATACGAGCGTCTATGCATCTGATCGGGTCTCGCAAAACTCGATAAAACACTTTGTTCAAATAATTATAAATAATGTATCATTTTATGTAAAATAGATTTTTGCAAAACCATTTTTAAAACGGCACTGGATCCAGATTCTGATCCGACCATGCACAGACAGTCTCTATCTTGGTGTTCCCCAATCGGGCAGTGGTGACCGTGTTGGATAACTCCTTCACTCACACAGTGTTCAAGCATTCCCAGAACACCGGCTTTGACTCGCTTGAGTCTCGGTCATTGATGAACCAAGGAATGCGATCACACTTTGCGATGCGAGGGTTCCCTCAGCATGGAGTGTCGGTGACACATGTCTATCCCTTCCTACATCTGGCAGTAATACATGAGGGAATCGACAAAGTAGATTCTTCGTCAATGCACACATCAAACATGTGAGCACCCGCATTCGTACCCTGACATCACATGTCTAGGCATACCCAATGCGACGACCATGTGATAAGGGTGCCCAGCACAAACCTTAGTCGTGACTACCATTTTAAGTATAACTTACGGACACAAAATGCTCAAAAAGTTTATATCGCATGTGACAATATTAAATTAAAATGTATAAATGTTCAATACAAAGATGATCCGAGTTAAACCGGACCGAACCGAACCGGGTTTGATGGACACACACTTGTCCAACATCATCATCTCTGAAAAAGGTTTTCTAATCCATTTAATTAATGATGGCAGCACCTCCCTCACTTTAAACCCACTCCAAGTTCTCAACTTCTTAATCGCACCTCCCTCCCCTCCCTCAACGGCTCAACCTTCTCAACTTTCACAGGTGCCGATCTGTGTCACCCACCATAATCTGTGACCGAGAAAATCGTCGGAATCCACTCCACGGGTTCAATTCCTTTACTTCATCCCCTCCGGTTTTTTGGTCTTGCGAACCCCACAATCTCTTGATCATGCTCTGCAAAGAACCGTTTTTTTTTTCTTGCAAAAACTGAATCATTTTCTACTTAAGGGCCCCACCACACCTACCAACCCAGATCTACTTGATTTACCAGGATCGGGGAAAAAATTACTCAAAAGGGGAGAAACCCTCACCTCACTGCGTATTCTTCCTTCAAAATCTGAATTGAGAGCAGGACATCATAACTAGTTTATTAGAAAGGACAGGAGAACCCACGAGGCGGGAATAAAGATGAGCATAAGAATCTCAGGCAGTACTTAAAAATATCTCTCTTTTTGTTTTCTCTCAAACTTAGAATTTTCATCAAAAAAAAAATTCAAACTTAGAAGAAAATGGAACATTTTATTTCTAGTGTGAAGGGAAAAACAATTCCATAAAGACTCAATGGAAACGGCTCTCTCTCTCTCTCTCTCTCTCTCTCTCTCCTTTTAAATTTTGCATAGAAAGGTGGAGGAGTTGGAGGTGGGACTTTACGGTGGGGTGATGGTGTTAATGGTGGGTGGTGGGTATCTACATTGTAAAAGAAGATGGATGATTTGGGGAAGATGAGGGCATTTTGGTCTTTTTAAATTTTAGCAAATAGATCAAGGCAATTGGGTCTTTTCAAATTTTAGAAAAGATAGAAGAAAGGGTAGTTTGGTTATTTTTTAGCATTTAATGCCTGGTGTGGACTTAAATGGTCTTAAGGAGGTAAAGTAGGGGTGATACGTGGAATTTTCAAGGGCGGTATGTGGACTTGTCAGAACCTTAGGGGGTACGACGAATATTGGATGCATTATAGGGAGTTACGCATATTTAACCCTTATTTTAATGATTATTGTCTATTGTCTATTGTACACTAGGGTTTTATCACTATCTAAGCAATGAATATATTTTTTATACTAAGGAAGCACAGAGAATCTTTCCTCCGAAAAAAATAAAATAAAAGGGAAAAGAACAAAGAAAGTTGACCTTCTTCCCATTAGGATTATAGGGATCTTTATCCTTTGCAATTCTCTGCCCGGTCCAGTTTCACTAGTACCCCTAACAAGGGTGGCGCAATGACCATTCCACCCCTGCCCGAACACTCTACCCATGTGGGGTCCATCCCCCCTCTTATTACATGCACTAGGGAATTGGACCGGGTAGGAAATTGCAGGAGATAATTTTCCGAATTATAGGGAGGAGGCAACAATGAATATATTACTTTATCGAAGAATGGCAGTTTATAATTTCAAGCATGATCCATGGTGTGAATTATCATAATAACAAGTATATATTACATATATTTTTTACCAAAAAAAGTATTATATATTTTATTATTTTGATTTATTAATCTTGTCATTTATAAGAATTACTTTTGTTACCAAACACTATGAAATGTCAGTTATTGTTGAAAGACGAGAGTTCAATGGATGGGGGGAGCTAGGGAGAGAGTTACAAGCATTCTTATGGGAATGGTTGTATTCAGGTTTAGATCGGAATCCTCTGCACCTGCCTGCCCATGTGGCTGGCATGCAACCTCAGACAGGCAGGGGTGCCCTACCCATTGCCTAAACACCCTATCCAGGTGGGGTCCATTTGGATTCATGCCCTGCCAGTGTGAGGCTGCATGCCAGTCGCACGGGCAGCGACAGCAGAGGTTCCAAATTGTATTTAGATAGTGATTACTGACTGGGACCTTTTTAGACCTGCTTATTAGGTCTTAGTCCCACGTACTGCATGCATGTATACATGCATGATGCATGATGTGGATTGAAAACAAATTTTTATTTATTCGTTTAAACGGAGAGAATCGGAATCAGTCATACATGTCCAACATCAGCAAAACAATATGGAACCTAGACGTACGTTTCATATTGGAACATGCTGTGCTTGGGGTGATTTAAATAAAATTTTGCATTTTCCAATGTAGTTTTCATTCCATATCATATGATCTATAATCAAACTATGTTGTGAATAAATCCATTATGATGAGCAGGATTTGCATATCAAAACATTACAACAATAAATACAAAGGGACCACTTATATTTTGATGGGCAGGAGAGTAGGGACCACTTATTTTTCGATTGCCCCTTCACATTTCATATATGGGGAATCATCCCGAGGATATGATTGTCATCCATGAGACTTGGGAGGAGTGTAGAGTTGGAAACTCCTCATACTAAGGAGATCTGATAGGTTGCATTGCCAAGCTAGCATTCTGTTGCACTATCGCTCACATTTGAAAGGAAATGAATTTTCATATATTTTTGAAATAAGACTTGCCCCAGTTCAATCATCATAAGGGACATTCGCTTTGATATAAAGGAACGGAGTCATGCTAATGTTCCCAAGGGTCCCACATCTCTTAGGAATCAATACCTTGTGGAGAGTTGGGGAATTCACCCCATTTGGTCTTCGGGTTAGTTCATTGGTTTTGGTGGGGTTATGGGCCATGGGCTTTTTCTGAAGCTGTTTAAGGATTTTGCATGATTTGATGATTATTTTGTTTCTCATTGTAGCTTCATTGGTTGTTTTGATTCAGGGGGGAGGGGGCTGCCTTAAAGTAGTTTGTATAGTCTTTTTTGCACTAAATTTGATATTACGTATAAAAAAAAACAAAATACAAGGACCATAAAGAATCTGTTTTCCAGCATAACAAATTTTTTCTTCTAGAAGTCACCCTTAAGCATGCATTGTTCTATAAAAATGCATATATTATTCATTGCATAAGGAAAGGGAGTTAACAAAACCGTATCTTTCCGGAGTCTAATCACAACATCAAATCACCATGGGGTTTGTGAAGAAAAATTAAACCGGATTTAAAATTAAATGTTTGACTTGAACCACCCCAAAATCATTTATTAGGTCCGAACCTAACTTAACTGGAGAATCTTATATTATTTTATGGGTGATGGTTCTAAGAGAAAGTGACATAAGGGAGGGTATCAATGAGATATTACAAAATGATAGTGTACATAGGAGGTCAACAATGTCAATTCATGTGAGGAGAGAAATAGACATGGAGGTAGTAGTATACCCTAACCCAGTGGCTTCGAAAACCTTTTCCCATATTTTATGTAGGAAAAAGATATTCTGAACCGCTAGGGCAGGGTACACTAGCAGCTCTGTGTCTATGTCTCTCCTTGTTGCTCTCTCATGTTTGATACTATTTTGTCACACCTCATTAGTGCACTAGTCTATGCCACTTGCTTAGAGAACACTCTCCCTTTTTTATGTCTTCTTTTCATTGGTTTAGTTGGGGGTGGTAATAGTAGTGGAGGAGGAGGAGGAGGAGGAGAAGTAGGCAAACATGATGGGTCAGGTGGTAGAACCCATAAAAATATAATAGAAATTTGGTTAATTAAGATGCTACGATGAAATCGTTAGATGAGCATTCTAGACCATAGTCAATCTATCTAATTGAAAGATCATTGTGATGCTGATCTCTGTTCGCCGTCTCTGTGAATCTCTGAGAGTTGCTGACAATCAAACTCTAGGTTTTCTCTCCCTTCCTCCCCGTTAATGTATCTCAAGCAATGTAAGTTTTGGTTCATACCATATGGGATAGAAAGAGGAGCAAGACGTCTCTTCCTCTTATTAAGGAAAGTTGGTCATTTCACGAACTCCCATGTGTCTGGGCATAGCCTGCACCTTCGGTACAAAAAACATTTGGCCTTAATTTTAGGATTACAGTTCCCTCAAATAACTAATTATTAATGAAATGAGAATAATCAAAATTAGAATCCAAGTCACTTAATAAAAGATAAAACAATTGGATAGTGGATAGGTCATTCTGTCTTGGCTTGGTCATGTGAGCCATGCTATTGAGATAAAATCCTTACAGCCCCTCATATTGACTTAAACAGACAATTTAAACATCTTAAGCTTCTTCCTTTTAAATATTGAGGATTCCAAACTCAAAATTGTAACAATAAATGTGTCTCCTTTCACAATTCACATAGTGCGTGTAGGGGACGGTAGAAACCCAATTTTCTATCATGCCATATCCGTCGATTCTTTCTCTGGTGGGGAAGGCGTTGTTGTTAACGTGCACAACAGTCTGGCCAAATTTCGATCCATGGATCCAGGAGTTATGTGCAACTTCGTAAGTCACGTTAATCTTATTAAAGTTCACATGTGTCTACCAAAAAAAAAAAAATCCGTCGATTCTCTCTCCATGTTCATTTGCTCAACATATTTTTATGGGGAAGGGTTTACTGCCTGGATGCGTGGCCCTTGCCCTAGTGCAGGGGCAATGAAAGGCGGCAGAAGCATCTAATAGGAAGGGTGTAGAGGTCATTTTGCCCCTTTGTATGTGGGTGTAGGGGAATACGACCAGGCAATGTTTTTTTTCCTATTTTTATATGGAGAAAAGAATGCTACCTGGTTGTGTGGCCCGTTTGACTCCTATGCCTGGACACAAAAACATACAAATGTATCACACTCCCCCATGGAAAGGCAGAAATCCCGCCCAAGGTAATGCTGGCAAGTGCTTGTAAAGGCTATAGAGGCCCAGGCAGTGATCTCTTTGCTTTTTTATATATAGGGTAGGGTTGGTATCAATCCAAGGCCAGTTCCGTTCGACTTACAAGAAAATCCCAGTACTGACCTTACTTACGGACTGAAGAACCCAACCCAAGCCCTAACAATTTAGGACAAACTTCAATAGGCTCGGGTAACTAATCCAAACTTGCACCAAAAAGAGGAAAATCAGAAGAAAGAAGAAAAAGAAACAGAAACGACCAATTCCAAAAGTGATTTCATCTCACTTTTTTTTTTGCATTATCTTCAAGGGTGCATAAGTGGGAGAGCACCCTGACATCCATATGGAAGAGCATTTGGCGATGCAAGACATTGCCAAAGGAAAATAATTTGATGTGGCGTGCTTGTTCATCTGGATTGGCCTCTGGGAAGGGTTTGATGCATCGTCAGTTTCCAATTGATTCTCAATGTCAACGGTGTGGGTTAGAAGTTGAGACTTCGACTCATATCTTGCTTGCATGCCCTTTTTCACAATCAGTTTAGTTTGGTAGTACTATTTCTCATCGGATCATGGATCCAGAGAGTGTTACAATTCAAACTTGGATTCAAGAGTGGAGGCAGTTCGATCATCATGGGAAGAGAGTTAATAAGGAATGTGCTGGCCTCATTAGTTTCATTATGTGATATCTTTGGGGTGCTCGCAATGATCTAGTATCTGATACCAAGATATGGATCCCGATGGAAGTCATTCAAGCAGCTCAAACAGCATACTTTGAGTTCCTCCATGCCCAGCAGCCTTCAAGAGAACTTTCAATCAGATGTGAAAGAAAGAAACCTTATGCAAGGGTGGTGTCCTCCTCCTCCCTCATTTTGTAAGCTCAACACTGATGCCTTTTGGGGGAAATGATCATTGTAGAGGGGGTTTGGGAATTATTATTCGAAATTCTCGTGGTCAAGTTTGTCTTGCAAAGTCAGAGAAGACATCATTCAGCTTCGTTTTGGTGGGAGAAGCAATGGTGGTCAAAAGTGGTTTGTTGAAAGCAATATAATTTCTGAGTGTAGTGAGGACCTTCTAGTGGAATTGGACTGTCGCAAGCTCATTCAATACCTGTCGGGAGCATCCTCAAGCATTCCTTTAGTGGCCCAACCAGTTGTGGAAGATATTTTATATTTGTCATGATATTTTAGGGCATGTTCTTTTCATTGTATTCCTAGGGAGATCAATTATGTTGCAAATTCCTTAGCAAGGAAGGCCCTGTTGGTAATGTGAACGACAGTTTGACCAAATTTCACTCCATGATTGGAAGAGTCAGATGACATTACAACTGTGTGTTCTCCATGTTCAAATGAATGGATTTTGATTTACCAAAAAACAAATAGGAAATTAAATAAAAGAAAAGACCGAGTTTTCAATTACCTATGGTGAAGAGAGAATTACTTCACCATGGGCATCATAATATAGGATGTGCAAAGGGAATGGTAGTTTCGACCTCAAATAATAGAGGGTATGTGAGAATTTGTGACACATAGGCAAGAGGATTCTTACAATGCGATGAACACTTTGTATTGGGAAAACTATACAACTTGGTTGCATGGCTCCTATGCCCAAACATAAGAGTGCGTGAAAGTATCACTCTATTCCCATGAAATAAAAATTACACCTATTTGATGCTCTACATGTGGTGACATGCACCCCTCCCCCACAATACCACTATCCTCATACCCACACACTAGTGTAGGCAGTGCAAGGCGGGACAATAATCTCTTGCACTTTTGTTATTATTTTATGGAAGAAAGAATGTTACCTGGGCGCGCATGTGGAGTGCTGCCGTGCGCCTACATAATGCTGGTAAAATGATCATCATAACCCCATTGAAAAGGCAGAATTTTCAAGAAATGCGATGATTATTTCGTATACCCCTGTACATGGACACAGGAGCAGCATAGATCACGCGCTATTAGCCTTCTCTTTCCTTTCTCTTTCCTTTATTTATTTATAAAAGTGGTCCTTTAGCCAAGGAAGAGTTCAGAGCAGCCAATTATTCCAGTGAAATCTATGTCTTAGTCCAAACACACAGCCAAAAACCCAAAAGTGGAAGAACCTAGAGAGGCGCCCCAAAAGCTTCTAGAATTAGGAGGACCGTACCAATTACACCCTGTTGCCTTTTTAACTGCTCCTTCTGGCGGTTTGCCGTGTTGGGAGTTGGGACCCACCAAGTGCGCAACCCAACAACATTGAGGATTCGAGGACTTAATGCCCACTATGATAAATCTACGAAGCGAACATTTGAAAGGCTGAAAAAAAAATTCTGATCCTCTACGGCCGGCAGGTAGCGGTCTTCGTGCAACCCACATCTAGACAGGGGCGAATTACCACCCTACCCACTGTCTGAGCACCTGTCTGGATGGGGCCCACAACCCCTGTCTGGGTGTAGGCTGCACCAAGGTCGCTATCTACTCGGCTGTAGACTATCCAAATTATCAAAAACAGACATTGTCCATGTTTGTACGGTTGGATTCTTAATGTGATGCATTGGGCAGTTTTATAAATTGATGATCTCAACATCCCAATTGGATCTATATAAATTAAACTCAAACATACCATTTTTCCTAAATCATAATAATTTCTACCTATCTTAGGCAATCCCTGCTCTGGCAAATTAGAATTACGAACTGGATCACTGCATGGCGGCAACAGCATCACGGAAGTCTGAGAAAATATGGAGTGGGGATGAGGATGAGCATCTGATGGAGATGGATAAATGGTTCGATCTGGATCTTGTTCTTCTCACTCTCCCAGTGGCAGTGGCGCCAGTGGTGGAGGAGGAGGAGGAGATCATCAGTTTGAATTCGAGTAGTACTGATGGGAGTCCGGAGTCTCTGGTATCCAATATGCCCACCGTCGTCTCTGTATCATCAGCTGATGTTTGTCCCGTTTGCATGGAAGAATTCCACCAGCCCCAGCCACCACCACCACCACAAGTACCACCTCCAGCACCACCCAAAGGGAAAGAAATCCCAGAAGAAGAAAAGGAAGAAGGTAGAGGAGCAACCAAACAGATGCCGTGCGGCCATATGTACCACTCATCTTGTATCTCCGCTTGGCTTTCCCTCCGTCTCTCTTGCCCTCTGTGTCGCCACCTCTTTCTCTCCTGAAGCCTTAGTAGTATTTCTTTCTTCAGTTTTTCCACCTATTTGTATTCTATGGCCTTAATTCTTCCTTCCAAGTTCTTTCCCTTGGGCTGATGATCTCTAATACCTGCACCGAACTATACTGCAGTGCTTGAAGGTCATGCTCGACTCATGAGACCCACCTGTATGTCGTTATTTATTTCCTTTTTTTGTTTTTTTGGTAAGGAAACGTCTTTCTTATCTTATTTAGGAATTTGGGTTATAGTTGGAAAACCTGGTTTTGATTGGGGGCGAGTCGCCCGAGTCGAGTCAAAATTTTGAAAAATCTGGTCAAGAGTTGTGTAGACTAGATCAAGGGTAAAAAATGACGAGATTGAGTCATAAATGAAGTATTTTTACCCGAGTCATGACAAAATCAACGAGTTTTATCGTTTTTAAAAAAAAAATCATAAAACCAGTTCACTTAGAAACGGAGTTAACTAAATAGTAAATCCATAATCTAAAACAATAAGAAAGTCTGAACTCCTCGACTCCCTTCTCTTGTTCAATGGTATAAACTCAAAATGCATTGATATATGATTACTTGATTTTTTTTCCCCATATTTTTTCTGTATTTTTATGGTTTTTAAGTAATTTATACATATTTATTGTATTATAAAATTAAAAAATGTGACTCTTTGTAAACAGGTTTGACAAGACCAAATCACCAGGTTTTTCTAGACGACGAGTCGAGTCAGAACCTGGTTTTCCAACAATAATTTGGGTGACAATCGTACATGTTCGTTTATGTTGGCTGCAGCAAGTAAGTTGACTAATTTCGGCTCCCATTACTATTATAATCTGATATAAGTTTAAAGTTTAACACCTCAACTCTGTGCGTTCATCATCTTGGTTGCAAACTTGGTTGCGTTAACATGTAGACTGCTCCTACCTTGAACTCATACCATAAGGCCTTTATTTTTCATGGACAGATGAAATCCATTTTGATTGTTGGATAGAGAGGACATGGTATAAAATAGTCACAACTCAAATTTCAAAGTTTAATTTCATCAAATACCCCATATTCCTTCATTTTTTTCTCTCTCACCTCCCCTTATATTCTCTTTGCATAGTTAATGGTGACTCTTCAACTCTTCTTTGTTGCGCTTTTTGAATGGCCACTCTTTTCGAGCACGGATAATGTCCTTGTACAAGTATCGTTCAAAGCCCTCCAAGGCCACTCACATAGAATCCACTCCTCCTATAGGTCCCACAGTGGATTCCATGTGAGTAGCCCTAGAGGGCCTTGGTTCGATCTCTTGCATTTTGTGAAGTTTCTACAGTTGTCAATTAATGCTCTCTCTCTCTCTCTCTCTCTCTCTCTAAACAAGCAAATATGCTAAGGTCTCTCTCTACCGTAGTCAATTAATTCTCTTTTCTTTTCCTTTGCTTTTAGAGATTAATGGAATGAGTCTCTTCTTATTACTAGAAAGTAGAAACGATTCTCTCTCTCTCTTTGATTTTTTTTAATATTTTTCTATAATTTATTTTCTACTACTACTACTATAGAACTAATACTAATACTAATAGTAATACTACTACTATTATTACTACTACTACTACTAATAATAATAATAACCAGGTTTTTTTCGGAGCAGCATCAACAAAAATCATTATTTAATCATTTAAAATAATAATAATAATAATAATAATAATAATAATGACTCGCTATGACCAGGTTTGACTTTTTCAAGTCACCAAATTTTGAAGAGGTGAGTCAGAATAAAAAAGACTTGATTTTCCAACTCTGCTTGGAATCATAGTTCTAATGGTTCTGGCCCTTGGACTGATAGTCAGTGTTTAGGGCTACAAAGGCATGATTCATGGGTTTATCTGGGATGAAGCATGGGCAACCCTTTCGGCTTATTTAATTCCATCAATATTTTTCATAATCCCATCTCTATTCTAGATCAATAAAAAAAGAGGGTTGTCTTTTAATGATCCAAAAAGATCAAATAATATCTTAGCCCAAATATTTCTTTTCCAAAGGTTCAAGACAAAGTCATGCCTTCTTAGTCCTCTCTTCTCTTGTTAGAAGAATGCAACTTTAATACAAATAAGGTGTATGTTAGGGGTTTGGAAGAAGGCATACATATGGAGTCATGGCCCAGAGGAGAGGAGGACGATATAGAATGATACATCATAATCATATTATATCATAGATGAAAAACAGATAGCCCTTTCTTGAGAACCTTGAATACATCTACAAGTAGCAATGGACTAGTGGAGGGGAGGAGGATAGAGAATGAAGTAACCATATCATATCATATCATAGATCGAAAGTAGGTAGCCCTTTCTTGAGAACTTTCACTCTGTTGTAGGTAGTTCTTTCTGTGATTCAAACTTGTGATGTGGTGCTCGACTTTGATGCCATAAGTCAGGTACTTGACTGGTATGCCAAAAGGTCTAGAACTAATGGAACACGTTAAATCAATACCTTTAATTTATCCCATACTAGGTTGGCCCAATCTAGCACTCATATACTAGATCGTAAGCACATAAAATTTCGCCTACTATGGAGGCGGAGGTGGTGTCATCAACCCACTATGCACAACTCCCCAGCCCTGATAGATTTCATTATAGTGAGAGCCTTGGTCACAGAAATCCTCAGTAGAGCTAGACCAACAACTTCACTAGTCTCTGTTTTTTTTTTTTTAATTGACAATAGTAAATATACTTTCAAAATCCTCCATCTATTGCAACACACCTATGACATTGCGCGCTCTTTCTACCCTCATTGATATACCAAGATATAACCAGCCAATGAGATGATGACATGTGTCACAAGACTGCATCACAAATGAATTGTTTATATATGACCGTGCCGACCCGAAATAACTAACATTCAGGACTGGTAAAGCAGAGTTGACTGACTACAAGAGATGTTGGTTGCACCTCAAAGAATCAACATAACCAACCTAAATTTGATCGGCCGCGTCCGGATGATCTGAGCTCTTAGATCTCAGCATGGGAGAATCTTGATTTGGAAGACACGTGGCACAAAATCTCCACGTCGAGATAACCCTACAACCAACTCAGGAGAGAAAATAACTTGACCAATAAGCGGGTGAACTAACCCCGATAACTCCCTAAGTTTAGCAACTTCTAGAGGAAGGTCATGCATTCTACGTGACTTCTTAATAGACAAGTGTCTAATTGAGAAAGAGCCACATGAGCAAATGAGAGACACTCCATAACAGTCTACCATCAAAAGGATCCTACACATATCTATTATCCAAACTCTATAAATTGTAGCCTCTAGGCCAAGATATGGGATCAAATTCATTTTTTATACTTTCTCTACTTTGAGAATTATCTGTTACAAGAGGTCTAACATAAGCATTGGAGTGACTCCGCTAAGACTTGTTCTTCTATGCAAGTTAGTTTGGACACGAGAGAGCTCGGATAAGATCTTATCGGAACACTCATCTTCATGACCACATCGAAATCCTCCATTTACAAAGATAAATAACTCTATGACCTCAATGATGATTGCTACTCAATCCACATGTGTCTTCTAAATTAGTTTCTTTGATCCTTACCAATGGCTCTTGGAGCCCTTGTCCAGCCCAACTCTTCTCTTCATCAAACCACTGGGGCTGCTCACCCTTTTGCTTGGAGAGAAGTCCTCGCGATAGTGGTTATATGGTGACTTGGGGGGGCTCCTCCTCTGGTAGGTTCTCATTTCCCTCCACCTGGGAGCTCATCCATTCAAGAAAACCAGTGACTCCATGGACTAAAGTGGTTTGGTTTGTGCAAAACATTCTAAGACACAATTTCATCTCCTGGAGGATTCTCTCTCAGTCCTTGCCAACCATGGCTTTACTTCAATCTTGATCAATCGTGTCTTTGGATGCCTGTGCTCTCCTAAGGTTCAGAGTTGGTAGAACACTTTTTCTTCCATTGCCCCTTCTCTTGCCCCATCTGGGAAGGACTTTGCTGCAAATGTTGGCCCTCTCGAGATCATCAATCCAGGGTTTAGGGTAAAATACCATGTGTGACTATATTGGCAAGATGGTTTTTGGTGCCGCAATTTATCATGTTTGGTATTAGAGGAACTTTAGAAGATGGATTGGAAAGTCGCGATCTAGGGGCAAACTTAGCCATAACCTCTCCATTATTCCAAATACTTCTAGGAACCGTCATATTGTGGCATGTTGGATGTTATACCCGCACCCCGGGCATATAATTAAATATTATTTCTTCCTCGTGACATATAGATACCGCTGCCATGTATGCTGGTGACCTGTTCTCCATGATGGTCAAATCCAGCTACAAAATCATTGATCACAGTATAGGCTTACCTGTGGAGGAAAGATTCCTCAACCGACGGTGGGGGAAATTCTTTGACGGTGACTTCATTGATTTTCCTCCAAGTACTAATCCGGGAAGTGAAGAGTACCAGAGCGTGTACCTCGGAGCGTCGCCTCACTTGGACACCCCGTTCAGTGATGAGCTTGACACTGCCGTGGCGAGACTGTTCGGGTCATGGGTGACAAACCATGACAAAGGAGATGTAAGTTCTAACCTTTAATTTAATTACTTACCCCTCCCTTCGATGTCCTCAAAGTACGGGTCGGGGTTTGAACCACCCGAGCTATTATGGTTGAATAGGGAATACTTCAATTGTGGGTCCCACTTATTTAAGGGAGCGTGTGATGGGCTTATAATCCCATGGTGGATGGACCCATCCCCAAGTGGGTTCTTTTCTATTTGAAACCTGTGGGCAGGCCCATTTAGTTAAGAGGCCCATTTAACTTGAGGGCCCATTTGACTCTATTTGACCCAAAGATGGGTTAACCCATTCCTTTACCCTAAATAAGACCATGGGTTGACCCATTACCTCTTGACCCATTTGACTTAAAAGATCCAAGACCCATTTTTACAAATAAGTCTAAAGGGGGAGAGAGCACTCATCCCTCATTACTTCTCCCATCCAACTTAAATCGTGGAGGAAAGAAGAAAGGAGAAGAAAAGAAGGAAAGAAGGAAGAAGTGAAGGAAGGAGAAGGGAGAAGGGCTTGGCTGAAGCTTGAACCACATCTCTTGGTGGCCAAATCATGGAGCTCCTCTCATTGGTAAGGTAAGCCATTAGAATCTCCTCCCCCTCTTTGATCGATTTTGGGTTTTGGGGTTGGGAGATGGTAGAGAAATCGGTCTAGGGTTGTCTTGAGACCCAAGGATCGATGTGAGCTCATGGCCATGATCATGGTGGAGCTATTTGACTCCATTGGCTAACCTCAAAGCTCCCAATCCCATCCCCATCAATAAACATAAGGTTTCTACCTTATTATGCCCTAAATGAGGTTCTCCTTGCTTTCCTTTATTGAATCAATGGGTTGCATAGGCCTAATGGAGTCTTAGGACCCTAACGTGCCAAGGAGAAAGCCTTCTTGATGTTTCTTTTCCTCCAATCTACTTGGAAATGGAAGTCTTGGTGAAGAATCCTTTGATTTTGGAGTTTGGAAGCAGGTGGTTTTACCTGCGGTTTTAAGACCTACGAGAAACCACCCCTGCAACCACCTTGAGACCATCTCTTAAGAAGCTCTCTGTTGAAGTCGGTTTTACCTGCGGTTTCACATCTGAGGTAAAACCACACCTAGAAGAACCCTTCCTGAGCCCCTGTTAAAGTCGATTTTACATACGGTTTCATGCTCTCTGAGAAACCACCTATAAAATCGCCCGTTCCCAGAACTGCTGACATTTGACCTTGACCCACTGCTTTGATCATAACTTGATCTATGCATATCGTATTAATATGATTCAACTTGAATTATAAACTAGACTCAAAGGGCTACAATTATTATGAAGAAACCTTGGACCCAATATGAGTGTGTGATCTTTGAAAGTGGATTCAAACCTGATTGATGTGTTTAGACAGCAATTGTAGAATTTAAGTTTTATGTCGGTGACCTTGCCTACTTCGTGGCTATTGAAGTAGAACTTATTAGGATTTAATGGGGGGTTTAATTACAACCTAGGGTACCCTAATCATACTAATTAATTGATTTATTATAGTACCAAGATCTACCTTTGATGCCCTTAAACCCCCTTTCCCTCATTAGTTTTGGGTTGGGAAACTTTGGAAATTAAGGTTGGACCTTGAGGTTCCATTTAGAACCTAAGGGGTAACCTTGGTTTAGTGTTGGATCTCATTAATGAGGCCTTGCCTTTAAGTACAATCCTAGAACCCCTCCTAGCAACCTTGTTGCTGAGTTTGGGTTTCATTACTCAAAACCCTATAATGTGACCTTTGAGAGTTCAATCCCTTGAGTTCTCTAGACCCGATGAATTTAATGATGTAATCAGGCCCTAGTGGACCCTAGGATACCCTTCCCTTGTCCTTGGGATTTAAAGATCCAAGTAGGATAAATTGGATTAAAGAACACCTTCAAAACTGTATCATGCCTTGATGGAATGCAAAGGCGGATGCAAGACCCTACCTGCAACCGTGCTTGCATCCATGCTACCCTAAAGGCTTGTAGGCTATGTAATTTATGAGGTTTCCCCTAAGAGAATTTCTCCCACCCTTTCTAACACTCTTCTACACTATCCTAGGCTTCATTAATTGTGTGAGGAGAAGCATTTAGCGGTCATCGAATGACAAATCAAATCAACGGGACACGAACTATATTGTGAGTGGGGATTGGATCTTATTTTATTTTGAGTGTTTTTATGTTTAAATGTTGTGCTTGATGCATTCATGTTATGTGATGCACTTCATGCATAAATACATGTTTACACTATTTATCTATGAATGTGTTCATGTGTGTGATAATTGATGACTATGTGTTACAAATGTGGTTGAAATTGTATGAGATGATACTGTGGTTTGTTTAATGTCTTTCTTCATATATTATATTTGGCCTGTCATGTGCCGTGTCGTGCTGGTACCCGGGTACTAGATGGTATGGGACATCGATACACCCAGAATACCTCTCGATACGATAGTTTTATATAGCATGTTGCATATTCGATTTGATATTTGTGTTAAAGGGATACGGAAGGTAGATGTGTAAGTTTTACTGATAATCCAGCCCGGGGATCAAGGGTAAGTTCTGGTACCGTGGTTGAGATTATCAGAGGCTTGCTGGAAGACCAATGGTGTGTTCTGGGACCGACAGGCTTCCACTGACGTAGTTAGGGGTATATCATTGGGGATTGAGGGTGTGTTTCGGTACCAGGGATATGGTCTTACTATGTCGTAGATTAATGGTGTTGTATCATTGGGGATCGAGGGTGTGTTCAGGTACCAAGGATACAATTCGATTACTCTACACAGCATAGCATCCATGCATATATTACATCTCATCATCATAATCAGGGATACGGAAGGTAGATGTGTAAGTTCCTACGCCGTATCACCTTACTGATAATCCAGCCCGGGGATCAAGGGTAAGTTCTGGTACCGTGGTTGAGATTATCGGAGGCTTGTTGGGAGACCAATGGTGTGTTCTGGGACCGACAGGCTTCCACTGACATAGTTAGAGGTATATAGTTGGGGATCGAGGGAGTGTTCCGGTACCAGGGATATGGCCTTACTATGTCGTAGATTAATGGTGTTGTATCATTGGGGATCGAGGGTGTGTTCCGGTACCAAGGATACAATTCGATTACTCTACACAGCATAGCATCCATGCATACATTACATCTCATCATCATAATCAGGGATACGGAAGGTAGATGTGTAAGTTCCTATGCCGTATCACCTTACTGATAATCCAGCCCGGGGATCAAGGGTAAGTTCTGGTACCATGGTTGAGATTATCGGAGGCTTGTTGGGAGACCAATGGTGTGTTCTGGGACCGGCAGGCTTCCACTGACGTAGTTAGGGGTATATCGTTGGGGATCGAGGGTGTGTTTCGGTACCAGGGATATGGCCTTACTATGTCGTAGATCAATGGTGTTGTATCGTTGGGGATCGAGGGTGTGTTCCGGTACCAAGGATACAATTCGATTACTCTACACAGCATAGCATCCATGCATACATTACATCTCATCATCATAATCAGGGATACAGAAGGTAGATGTGTAAGTTCCTACGCCATGTCACCTTACTGATAATCCAGCCCGGGGATCAAGGGTAAGTTCTGGTACCGTGGTTGAGATTATCGGAGGCTTATTGGGAGACCAATGGTGTGTTCTGGGACCGACAGGCTTCCACTGACGTAGTTAGGGGTATATCGTTGGGGATCGAGGGTGTGTTCCGGTACCAGGGATATGGCCTTACTATGTCGTAGATTAATGGTGTTGTATCATTGGGGATCGAGGGTGTGTTTCGGTACCAAGGATACAATTCGATTACTCTACACAGCATAACATTCATGCATACATTACATCTCATCATAATCATCATCATTATTCATATTACATATCATATTGTTGTGTTTGTCGCATGACTATAAATCGGATCTGATGTGTAAATCATCATTGGTGGTATGGGACGTCAAGGATGTTTGCTCATCAGGTTCGGCTTGTAGTCCTATATATGTTGTGTGTGAGTGGATTCAATTTCTTGCTCATTGGGCTAGTGGAAGCTCACCCCTCCGGGAATCCTTCTTTTTAGAATGTGATGCAGGTTGTATGGTACCGGTGGATGATAAAGGACCTAGTAAAGGATGTGGATGCGAAGTTGGTCTACGACCGTTGATGTTTATCTTTTCCTTGTTACTTTTGAATATTACATTTCTTGATGTAGGTTTCTTTCCTTTCTTTGTACTTATCAAAGAACTTCTGTTGTATTAACTTTTAAATTTAAGGATAATCCACCTTATGTATTTATTACCATTGTAGTTATTCCCTAAATGAGGATCAACAGTATTTATTATAAGTCTTCCGCTATTCTGATAATTGATCTGATTCTCATTTATATGACTGTGAGGTAAGCCACTGCGTCCATGATCCTGGAGGCAATTTAGGATGTTGGTAAGCATCCTAGTCATACCCTTTTTATTATATTTTATCCCTTATCGGGATGGAGGTGTGACAGTGTGATATTAGAGTAATGATACTCTCGCTTAACTCACAGTCCACCTAAACCTTAGGTGCACTGGGTTGTAATAAAAGCTTTAACAACAAACATGAGTAATAGTAAAGGCATTAAGAACAATGTGCATAAAACTAGACTTTGTTTGAATTGATGATCATGATTACATTATAGCAATTAACATAGGTTAGACTACATCGAGTGAAAATTTTTAATAAGAATAGTAAGAACAGTATAACAAAAACCCTGTAGAAACAAAGAATTTCATAAGGAAAAGAGCATAAGACATTAGTATAAACTGGAGACCGAGTGACACCACAACTCCATTGCATAGGTATTTCTTCTACGCATGTTATAACCTATGATATCTGTTATACTTATTTGTTGCCTTTTATTTGGTACAAGTCCTTTGACAGGATTTTGCTATGGCTCACACTCGTTCAAGTAGGAGTCTGTCTCCTTCGAGCGAGCAAGATGCTGACCATTCAATCACAGCTCAACCTGCTGACCCTACTACCCAAGCCAATCTAGACGTAGCAACAGTATTGAGAGATTTTTTACAAAATATACGACAAGAGAATCGGGCATTAATGCAGACCTGGGGCACTCAATTATTGACTGTTATGCAAGAGAGAGAAAGGTAACCAGTAGCTCCAGTACCCGAGTGGGTTGATGCCTCCAAGTTGACTGAAAGGTTCCAAAAACTTAACCCCTCCACTTTTACAAAGGCGACCACTGATCTCCTCTATCCGGCACAATGGATAAGGGATATGGAGAGGATCTTCGAGGTGCTTCGATGTGTGAACGAAGACAAAATTAGGTGTGTTGCCTTCCAATTTAGAGGCGAGGCTGATTCTTGGTGGCAATCCACTAAAGATAACTTCAGGCAACTGCATCCCAACCCTACATGGGATCAGTTCACGGAGACTTTCCTAGGAAACTACTTTCCTCAGAGCTTTCGCGATCAGAAGGAGGCTGAGTTCATGAGCCTGACCCAGGGGCCCAAGTCAGTCCTTCAGTACCAGCAGATTTTTGAAGAGCTCTTCTATTTTGCTCCCGTGCATATGAAGCCTGATGCCGTCAAGGCCAGGAAATTTGAGAAGGGGCTGAGACCCAGTATTATCACATCAGTGGTATTGCACAATCTCCCCTCTTATGCAGAAGTGGTCCAGGCCACCAAAGTGATTGAGGACAAACAGCGAGAGAACTACCGTGCTCTCAAGATGGCACGTCAGAGGCCAATGGCATTCACAGATTCTAGGGGACCAAGCGAGGCACAGGAGAGGCAATACGTCGGCTCAACTTCAATACAGAGCAGCACAACAGAAGTGGACCCGACATTTCAGTCACCCCCACCTATGGTGACACCTTTGTCGTATGGACCTAACATTCGTTGCTACACTTGCCACGAGTTGGGGCACATGTCCAGGAGTTGTACGCAATGCGAGTCTGTGAATATACCGTATGTACGCCATAACTGTAATCAGCTGGGTCATAAGTTCAGGAGTTGCCCACAAGGATAAACTCAGTCATGATAGCAGGTATATCACTTGACTCACTAAGCCTATTCATGCTTGAATTATACTCCCTGACCTGTCTAGCGTGAGGTTTAATCTATTTATGCGTTAGTCGGCCTATCTGCTTGTATGTTATTTTTACTGTGCGTGTTTTGCTGATGTTGCGAGTAAGTAGTGTAGTTAGTGTTTTGTTTTGGCGAGTGTTTTGTTTAGTGTGTTAGCATAGTCAGTTTTGTCGAGGCTGAAATTGGAAACGAGAACGGAAGGATTTGACAAAACTTTACTCAACAATAGGTATGAGTGGAGTAATGGATCACCAAATGTCCCCTCCGTTATTGGGAGCGAACAGCATGGGGCCCATCAATATTTCAATTCATTCTAAAGTTGAGTTAGGTATTGGAGAACCAGAAGTGAAAGTTTTCATAAGGAAGCCTTGTAAGCAAGAGTAGTATAGACTTATGCCTTACGACCCAAAATCCAAGATTATAGATACTGGGCGTGAAACGCTGAGATAGATAGAATTGTTGACTCCTGAGGTTTATGTTGAAGTTCGAATCTCCTAGGATCCTTAGATACGTTGAACTTTAGTTCAATCGATCTCGGAATGGTTGCAAACCACTTGAGTACGGATGGATTTTATTAAAAGAGTGGACTTTTGACTATTGACAGAAGGTACCACTAGGTCACCTACAACTTTAGTAGTACAACCGTCACTGATGGATGAAGATCCTTAGACCCTATGAATTTAAGGACCCAAACCTTATGGGTAGGAAACCTAAACCTATGCAGGTAGAGACCTTTAATGGGGTACATAGAATCTAAACCTGTAGATAGATATTAAAAAAAAAAAAAAAAGAAAGTAATAGGCCGGTTGGGCTGGTTTAGTTGAGTGAGCCATAAAGGTCTCGTGTATTTGGAAGTCATTCATAACCCCTCAAGCTAGTAACGACTCTATTTGAACTTTACTTGGTTCATCTAAACCTTGTTTAGACTCATAGAGGGAGTCCTACACCGTGATTTGACCTTCCAAAAAGGACTTAGCAAACCGTACCTGAGAACTTCTTGTTCTTGTGGATTGACCTAGATGACAGATATATCCACAGAAATATGAATATAATTATTGAATTTATGCCTATGTATTGGTGTGAAAATAAAAAAACATATATATATATATATATATATATATATCCCTCAGAACCTTAGACTTGTGTGACTAGAGTGATTATCTGGTACTACAAATGTGACCTTGCCTTGACCTTACTATGATTAGTTAGTTGAGCCTCGACCTTGGTCATGTTGATCAGGGGTTAATAGTTAATGAATTTAACTGTGACCGGGTAAGTTAATTATTTAAAACCTACTAAAATGAATTGACTTTGGCCAAAACTATTAGAAGGTTGTTGGTTCTCAAAAGAGGATTGATGTGGACTTTTTCCGGTGGTAATGTGACCTTGCCTCATCTTGACCCAACCTTTGACTTAGTTAAGATGTGGGTGACTTAGGATGTTGTTATTCAACAACCCTTATACCTTGAGACCCTATCTGCCTCAAATTTTGGGGACAAAATTTCTTGTAAGGTGGGGAGGATGTTATACCCGCACCCCGGGCATATAATTAAATATTATTTCTTTCTCGTGACATGTAGATACCGCTGCCATGTATGTTGGTGATCTGTTCTCCATGATGGTCAAATCCATCTACAAAATCATTGATCACAGTACGGGCTTGCCTGTGGAGGAAAGATTCCTCAACCGACGGTGGGGGAAATTCTTCGACGGCGACTTTATTGATTTTCCTCCAAGTACTAATCCAGGAAGTGAAGAGTACTAGAGCGTGTACCTCGGAGCGTCGCCTCACTTGGACACCCCGTTCAGTGATGAGCTTGACACTGCCGTGGCGAGACTGTTCGGGTCATGGGTGACAAACCATGACAAGGGAGATGTAAGTTCTAACCTTTAATTTAATTACTTACCCCTCCCTTCGGTGTCCTCAAAGTACGGGTCGGGGTTTGAACCACCCGAGTTATTATGGTTGAATAGGGAATACTTTAATTATGGGTCCCACTTATTTAAGGGAGCGTGTGATGGGATTATAATCCCATGGTGGATGGATCCATCCCCAAGTGGGTTCTTTTCTATTTGAAACCTGTGGGCAGGCCCATTTAGTTAAGAGGCTCATTTAACTTGAGGGCCCAATTGACTCTATTTGACCCAAAGATGGGTTAACCCATTCCTTTACCCTAAATAAGACCATGGGTTGACCCATTACCTCTTGACCCATTTCACTTAAAAGATCCAAGACCCATTTTTACAAATAAGTCTAAAGGGGGAGAGAGCACTCATCCCTCATTACTTCTCCCATCCAACCTAAATCGTGGAGGAAAGAAGAAAGGAGAAGAAAAGAAGGAAAGAAGGATGAAGTGAAGGAAGGAGAAGGGAGAAGGGCTTGGCTGAAGCTTGAACCACATCTCTTAGTGGCCAAATCATGGAGCTCCTTTCATTGGTAAGGTAAGCCATTAGAATCTCCTCCCCCTCTTTGATCGATTTTGGGTTTTGGGGTTGGGAGATGGTAGAGAAATCGGTCTAGGGTTGTCTTGAGACCCAATGATCGATGTGAGCTCATGGCCATGATCATGGTGGAGCTATTTGACTCCATTGGCTAACCTCAAAGCTCCCAATCCCATCCCCATCAATAAACATAAGGTTTCTACCTTATTATGCCCTAAATGAGGTTCTCCTTGCTTTCCTTTATTGAATCAATGGGTTGCATAGGCCTAATGGGGTCTTAGGACCCTAATGTGCTAAGGAGAAAGCCTTCTTGGTGTTTCTTTTCCTCCAATCTACTTGGAAATGGAAGCCTTGGTGAAGAATCCTTTGATTTTGGAGTTTGGAAGCAGGTGGTTTTACCTACGATTTTAAGACCTACGAGAAACCACCCCTGCAACCACCTTGAGACCATCTCTTAAGAAGCTCTCTATTGAAGTCGGTTTTACCTGCGGTTTCACATCTGAGGTAAAATCACACGTAAAACCACACCTAAAAGAACCCTTCTTGAGCCTCTGTTAAAGTCGGTTTTACATACGATTTCATGCTCTCTGAGAAACCACCCACAAAACCGCCCGTTCCCAGAACTGCTGACATTTGACCTTGACCCACTTTTTGACCATAACTTATTCTAATTATATCGTATTGATATGATTCAACTTGCGTTATAAACTAGACTCAAAGGGCTACAATTATTATGAAGAAACCTTGGACCCAATATGAGTGTGTGATCCTTGAAAGTGGATTCAAACCTGATTGATGTGTTTAGATAGCAACTGTAGAATTTAAGTTTTATGTCGGTGACCTTGCCTACTTCGTGGCTATTAAAGTAGAACTTATTAGGATTTAATGGGGGGGTTTAATTACAATCTAAGGTGCCCCTAATCATACTAATTAATTGATTTATTATAGTACCAAGATCTACCTTTGATGTCCTTAAACCCCCTTTCCCTCATTAGTTTTGGGTTGGGAAACTTTGGAAATTAAGGTTGGACCTTGAGGTTCCACTTGGAACCTAAGGGGTGACCTTGGTTCAGTGTTGGACCTCATTAATGAGGCCTTGCCTCTAAGTACAATCCTAGAACCCCTCCTTGCAACCTTGTTGCTGAGTTTGGGTTTCATTACTCAAAATCCTATAATGTGACCTTTGGGAGTTCAATCCCTTGAGTTCTCTAGACCCGATGAATTTAATGATGTAATCAGGCCCTAGTGGACCCTAGGACACCCTTCCCTTGTCCTTGGGACTTAAAGATCCAAGTAGGACAAATTGGGTTAAAGAACACCTTCAAAACTGTATCATGCCTTGATCGAATGCAAGGGCGGATGCAAGGCCCTGCCTGCAACCGTGCTTGCATCCATGCTACCCTAAAGGCTTGTAGGCTATGTAATTTATGAGGTTTCCCCTAAGGGAATTTCTCCCACCCTTTCTAACACTCTTCTACACTATCCTAGGCTTCATTAATTGTGTGAGGAGAAGCATTTAGCGGTCATCGAACGACAAATCAAATCAACGGGACACGAACTATATTGTGAGTGGGGATTGGATCTTATTTTATTTTGAGTGTTTTTATGTTTAAATGTTGTGCTTGATGCATTCATGTTATGTGATGCACTTCATGCATAAATACATGTTTACACTGTTTATCTATGAATGTGTTCATGTGTGTGATAATTGATGACTATGTGTTACAAATGTGGTTGAAATTGTATGAGATGATACTGTGATTTGTTTAATGTTTTTCTTCATATATTATATTTGGCCTGTCATGTGCCGTGTCGTGCTGGTGCCCGGGTACTAGATGGTATGGGACATCGATGCACCCAGAATACCTCTCGATACGATAGTTTTATATAGCATGTTGCATATTCGATTTGATATTTGTGTTAAAGGGATAAGGAAGGTAGATGTGTAAGTTCCTACACCGTATCACCTTACTGATAATCCAGCCCGGGGATCAAGGGTAAATTTTGGTATCGTGGTTGAGATTATCGGAGGCTTGTTGGGAGACTAATGGTGTGTTCTGGGATCGGCAAGCTTCCACTGACTTAGTTAGGGGTATATCATTGGGGATCGAGGGTGTGTTTCGGTACCAGGGATATGGCCTTACTATGTCGTAGATCAATGGTGTTGTATCGTTGGGGATCGAGGGTGTGTTTCGGTACCAAGGATACAATTCGATTACTCTACACAGTATAGCATCCATGCATACATTACATCTCATCATCATAATCAGGGATACGGAAGGTAGATGTGTAAGTTCCTACGCCGTATCACCTTACTGATAATCCAGCCTGGAGATCAAGGGTAAGTTCTAGAACCGTGGTTGAGATTATCGGAGGCTTATTGGGAGACCAATGGTGTGTTCTGGGACCGGCAGGCTTCCACTGACGTAGTTAGGGGTATATCGTTGGGGATCGAGGGTGTGTTTTGGTACCAGGGATATGGCCTTACTATATCGTAGATCAATGGTGTTGTATCGTTGGGGATCGAGGGTGTGTTCCGGTACCAAGGATACAATTCGATTACTCTACACAGCATAGCATCCATGCATACATTACATCTCATCATCATAATCAGGGATACGGAAGGTAGATGTGTAAGTTCCTACGCCGTATCACCTTACTGATAATCCAGCCCGGGGATCAAGGGTAAGTTCTGGTACCGTGGTTGAGATTATCGGAGGCTTGTTGGGAGACCAATGGTGTGTTCTGGGACCGACAGGCTTCCACTGACGTAGTTAGGGGTATATCGTTGGGGATCGAGGGTGTGTTCTGGTACCAGGGATATGGCCTTACTATGTCATAGATTAATGGTGTTGTATCGTTGGGGATCGAGGATGTGTTCCGGTACCGGTACCAGGGATATGGCCTTACTATGTCGTAGATTAATGATGTTGTATCGTTGGGGATCGAGGGTGTATTCCGGTACCAGGGATACAATTCGATTACTCTACACAGTATAACATTCATGCATACATTATATCTCATCATAATCATCATCATTATTCATATTACATATTTTATTATTGTGTTTGTTGCATGACTGTAAATCGGATCTGATGTGTAAATCATCATTGGTGGTATGGGACGTCAAGGATGTTTGCTCATCAGGTTCGGCTTGTAGTCCTATTTATGTTGTGTGTGTGTGGATTCAATTTCTTGCTCATTGGGCTAGTGGAAGCTCACCCCTCGAGGAATCCTTCTTTTTAGAATGTGATGCAGGTTGTATGGTACCGGTGGATGATAAAGGACCTAGTAAAGGATGTGGATGCGAAGTTGGTCTACGACCGTTGATGTTTATCTTCTCTTTGTTACTTTTGAATATTACATTTCTTGATGTAGGTTTCTTTCCTTTCTTTGTACTTATCAAAGAACTTCTGTTGTATTAACTTTTAAATTCAAGGATAATCCACCTTATGTATTTATTACCATTGTAGTTATTCCCTAAATGATGATCAACAGTATTTATTATAAGTCTTCCGCTATTCTGATAATTGATCTGATTCTCATTTATATGACTGTGAGGTAAGCCACTGCGTCCATGATCCTGGAGGCGGTTTAGGATGTTGGTAAGCATCCTAGTCATACCCTTTTTATTATATTTTATCCCTTGTCGGGATGGGGGTGTGACATTGGAGCATCCCCATCTCTTTTAGGGATGCTTCAATAGCCCCTTTTGAGCGCCTTTTGGGCCCTCTTCTCCCCTTATCGCTCTCTCTTCCCCTTCGTGGGATGTTATTGTATCCCTTTCCCCCTCTTGGGTGTTTTGTATTCTTTGTTCTTGTTAAATATAATCTTATTCACCAAAAAAAAAAAAATAGTGCTTAAATAGAAAAAATAGATTTTTGGTCAAGAAATAGAAACAACTCTATCCCTTTCCAAATTTCTATTTAAACCTAAGGAAAAGGCTGGACACGTGGGCAAGGTGCACAGCTCGTGTCATCCTCTCTCCTCACCCTTTGGAAAAGATTACTTTGTCGTCTTGTGTCTAACCTTGTGATTGAAGGTTGCCGCTAGCTTACCAAAAGCGCTGGTGTTATACCCAGCCCTCTCACTTAAGTCTATTTCTATTTTGAAGAAATAGTGTCTAAAATAATCATTGCAAATACCTCTAGAAATATTTAAAAAAAATTAAAAAAATAGAAATAGAAATAGAAATCAAACCAAATATGAGAAATACAATCCAAAAAGAAAACTTATGCCCCATCTAATTGGGAGGGGGGGGGAGAGGAAAAAGCTTTGCCATAAATATACTAGAATATACACTTTTATATTTGTACATATTCACCAACCGATAAAGAATAAGAAATCTAAATTAGTTTGAGATTTATAAAAAGTTATCAAGTAAGACCTACTTTTAACAAAATAAATAGGATAAATTACATGACACTCCTTGAAAATCAAACGAAAATTAACTCACCCCCTCTTATTTGAAAATACGCATCTATCTCCCTGTATTAGAGGACTATATTACAACTTAGTCCTCCCGTTAGTTTTATGGATTTTAATCCTCTCCATTTCCAGATCCATTATTTCTTGTTATTTCCTATTTCCTCCTCCAGAGTGCGACATGTGGCAGTCTTCAATCCAACTGCCTTAAATCATTCTCTTGCTTTTAAGTAATATACTAACTATGGTTACCCAAACCCAGAACCTAACCCGGGTCAAATTTAACCAAACCAACACTAAACCCATGGTTAACTCAATCCGAAAGACACCCAACCCTAATCTCATCGTCTCTCTCTCCTATGCCCTCATCTCTGAATGAACAGAGAAGCTCATTGAACAAAGAAGCTACCGCTGCCGCCAGAATCGCCCCCATCTCACCGTCGCCCCCATCTCGTCGGATTCGTCGAGGAGAACCGGAGTTGCAGGTCTTTTTACCCCTTAAACTGAATACTCGACCTCAATTCTAGGTCCGTCAAACTGGTTCGAATAGCCTACTGAGTTTTCTCCTAAATCTTGGTGAGAATGAAACCGAAATACGTATTCCATTTGACCATTGGAGGTTAGGAAACGCAAAAACAGATTATCTCAATAAAACCAATGACAGTTCAAACAACGTTCGGTCTTAATATTTCATTAAGTAGAATATCATATCGGGCATAAGCCCAGAGCTTGCAACCTTCTCAAACAATTCGTTCACTGCAAAATTGGATTAAGAAAAGAGAATGTGTAAGGAATTAATTAATCATGAGATTCTCTGTGGTCTCTCTTCTTCCCACCAACAAGAATGAGTGAAGCATATCATATTTTGTTTGGTTGCACATAAGAGTTCTGGTTATCAGAGTGAATTCCAGTGTCCACCGTTCTTGAATTCAGCAAATGGGCTTCTTCTTCTTCGTCTTCTGGTTCGTCTATGATTGAGTTAGCAGATGAAGACTGGTCACTGGTATTCATGGTTATGGTACTCACCATATTTGGATTTCTGCGATTATTTCTACTTTCTCTTCGTCCAATACAATTTTTGTTTGCGATGATTTCTCCTTATCACAATTTGACAAAAACCCATCCTTTAGATGAGCGAATGATTCTTGAGTGAGAACTCATCAATCGATTCAGTTTCTTTTATGTGAACATTCCAACAACAGTCCAACATATTATAAATTAGAACTCAAATCGGCTCCTTGAAACGATCGGAAATCACATAAATGAGAGAACACTAAACGATTTGGGGAAATCATTGAAGAAGATTGGATTTCCGAGAGGTCTCCTCGACGACAATCCCTATCGACTGCAACTCCGGTTCTCCTAGACGGATCCGGCAAGATAGGGGCGACGGCGAGATGGGGGCGACAACAAAATAAAGGATCTCCGTCCTTCATGCTATAGCGTCGCAGTTCAACGATTTTGGCGGCAGCGGCAACTTCTCTGTTCGTTGAGAGATGAGGGCATAGGAGAGAGAGACGATGAGATTAGGGTTGGGTGTCTTTTGGTTTGAATTAACCATGGGTTTAGTGTTGGTTTGGTTAAATTTGACCCGGGTTAGGTTCTGGGTTTGGGTAACCATAGTTAGTTTATTACTTAAAAGCAAGAGAATGATTTAAGGCCGTTGGATTGAAGACTACCACATGTCGCATTGGAGGGGGAAATAACAAGAAATAATGGATCAGGAAATGGAGAGGATTAAAATCCTAGTTTTATATGGTTAGGTGATGAAGTCAGCAAGTAAAAATTTTTAAAATCCCTAAACTACCCTTAACCATGTGTAGAGTTACTTTTTTACCGTTACATCTAACGCTTGTGAGGGAAGTTGCGAAGGCGGTGCTGGAGAGTTCAAGCTCACCGAGGTGGCAGACCATCATGACAGAGATGCCCTGAAGCAGGAACTGGGACAGTGTAACTGTCACCTTTGTTCAGCTGTTACCAGAGAGTCAAAGTCTCGATCAGAGACCAAACCTCACACTACTAAATCCGTTTCTCCTTCTTCTCTGTAATTTTATATATATTTTTTTTCTTTTGTTTAAATATACACCCTGGATTCTTCAATTGTTACATTTCCTTTATCATTTTCATTTTTCATTTTTTTCCCATTGTTTTTTGGTTGTGTCACTTGTCTATTTCTGAGTTGCAATTAAAGCTTCAGTTTCTAGGTTCCATTTTCATTAAGTTTTTGCCTTTTGGGTTTGATCGATCATGGCTGGAAAGAAGAGGAGAGAAGATGAAGTCTACTGAAAAATAAGGCTGGTAGACATTTGGGAGACATAAAGAATTGAAAAGGGGCGGTGGGTTTTTCTAGGAAGTTGCAGTATGGATTGAAAAAGGATTCACGGAGAGAGGCTGGTAGACATTTGGGAAACAAAAAGGGTTGAAAAGGGGCAGTAGGTTTTTCTGAGAAGTTGGCAGTGGAGAGAAAAAGATTCATGGGGAGAGAGTGAAAGAGAGAGAATCGAAACACAGAAGCGTAGCAAACTGAGAAGATCTATGTTGAGCATTCTAACTTGATTGAGACGAGTCAAAGATCTTGGGGGGGGTGAAAGAACCAGCAAGACCGAAGCCTATTTGGACTTGCTGCTTCAATCTCCGACCGCTAAAATCGCGTGAGTCCCTCTTAATTCCTTAAGAAGAAGAAGAAGAAGAAGAGTGATGGTATTTTTTTAATAATCTCTGTTTCTATAGTCAGACATGGATTAAAGGCTAAAGTACGCTTAGACCCCATCCTTTTCCTCTTATTTGAAACTCACCCATCGCATCTGCGTTCTTCCCCACCGCCCCCAAGACCTCACCCCACCTGTTGCACATCACCACAGCCCCACCATCATCCACCATAATCACCCTCTGGCCACTGGTCACTGCCCAACACCTCACTCCAAACGCCGTAGAAGATCTGTGTTGAGATAAGTCTGTCGAAGTTGAGTTTGTTCAAGATGAATATGAAGCTGACACGTGTCACTTTCCATTTTCTTACAGTAAGTATTTGCTCCCTTGTGGTGTAATCAAGTTTGATTATAAAATTGGCTTCAGGATAGAACAACCTCTGGCGTTCAGCAACAAGTGTTTACTCACTTAAAGCGCTCCTTTGAATACTTTGGAGTTGTGCACAAAAACGAATTCTGATTTGTGAAAATAGCTGGCAGAATTTTGGTATGTAAAAGGAGAGAGAGAGAGAGAGAACGAGTTCTGTTTCAATGTACATTTGAAGGCACTCACTACTTCTATTTATAGAGGAGAATACACCCCAAGGTATGGGTGTGTCCATTGGTTCCTACGGGTGGGATTAAAATATCCCAATCTAAGAGCTACGATCGCACTTGTACTAATGGATATCTCTATTAATATAAACATGTCCATTATGTAAAACACCTTACCTTATGGGCCCGAGACCAAGCCCATACATCTGTCACTTAAGCCCAAAAAGATTAAAGTGTGACCAAGCCCAAAAACCGGCCCAATTGATAACCAAAAAGTTAATATATGGGCTGGGCTACATGCCACGTGTAATACCCTAAGTTTTCAAAACCCTGAAGGAAGAAACTAACTGGTATAATTTTCGGATTTTCAGGTTTTGAGATGGTATTTGCCTGAAGGAAGAAACTAACCCTTTAAGATCGAGATTCCGTTTCACATAACTATGGAGATTTCGGGCTAGACTTGTAATTTTCTGGTGGTATTTTGCCTTCCGTTGATGGCCATGTCGAAGGTGGAAAAGTGAATCACTTTTCATTGTATTCTTCATTTTCTCATCCTTATTAATATAATCCTCTGCTGACTTTTAGTACAAAAAAAAGATGGTCTTTGACTCGGGGCATAATCAAGCATGAGGTATGGATAATAGGATCATTGCACTTTTATTTCATGATGCTTAATTTTAGCATTATAAGTAAGGATGTTACACATGTACAAATACGCATTGATATAGCTACTTATATACAAGCATCAATATGTATGCATTTTAACTATATGTATATATATATAGATACTGGAAAGTGTATTTATATATGATTATAGATGGGTACATATTTTTGTGTGCTAAGGTGATCAAGTTAGGTTGGTTTTGGTTTGACCCAACTAACATGGTAAGGGGCCAGCCAAAGGGATTTTCTCCTAGTTTTTTTATATAAAAATAAAATAAATAATTAATTATGAGGGGAAAAATTCGGCCAGCATGATACAAATGGGATGGCGGTGAGGACAAACAGGGTTTGGGGGAAACCTGATCCCAAGGTCTCAATTGACAAGGAGTTGTCACCTAGATTAGGGTCTAGAATTCTTACTAATAATAAAACAAAATAACTCCGTCCGAACTTATCTAGTCCAAAGGTTGGGATCTGGGGATGGTGTTAGGTTCCTCGATCCACTTGGTAAAAAATGGGCTTCTACCCTAAGTCAATTTGCTATGAATGGTTCAAACATTAAGAGAAACAAATATGCTGAAAATATACACACACTCATAAAAGGTTAGGAGGGATGATATACCCTTAATCTAGCTTTATCTGCAAGGTTAGTATATTGGAATTTAAAGCTTACATGGTATAATTGAAGGTAAAAATCTATGCTAAACATGCTATAATCATCAAAATACATGCTAAAAATTACAAATTTGCCATTAATCTCAAATATAGCATTCAAGCATGGAATCATCATCATAAGGCATCGTAATCATGGCAACCATGGCGAACATGTATATAGATAATCTAAGCATGAGGAAATGACATATACCATATCAAAAAATTATAGATAAATAAAGCAAAAACTCGTGCATAAAATTTACGAAAATACCCCCTATGACTAATTAGCCTAAGGAAATGGAAAACATGGAAAAGGGGTGGGGAATGGATCTAAAACCTAAAACAAAGATAAAATTGATCAAAACAGTGAAAAGAACGTCTAAAGTAGCCCTAAATAGACGAAAATACACAAATCAAAATATTCAAAAGAGATTCAAGGAGATGAAACGATGATTTAAGAAAATAGAACACAACGATAAAATCAGCCCAAGTTGAAGAGAGAAACCTACGAAAAATACTAAATGGATGGCATAAATTCTGAAAAAATCAGAGAAGAAAGATAAAGGAATGAGGAAAACGTGCGAAACCCAGTTAGAGATTTATATAAATTTTGACAACACTGCTGCCCCATGGAGGAAAGTAGTGACCCGTACTCATTAGAAGGAGGATAAAAAATCACCCCATGACAGGGCCGCGTGACAGCGCCGCAGCGTACGGGCCGCACAGTGCAGGGCGCTGCCTTGCGGGGCTGCAATCGTGACGCTGTCTCGTGGGGGTTGCGCGGGCAGTCTGGGGCTGTCTGGGGGGTCGGGCGCACGACTATACGCTTTACGGGACGAGTGGAGATGTTTTTCGATACAATGTCGGTTTTGGGGGCATTGCCAGTCATCTGTGTCTGATCATCGTCATCGCTGGGGGGTGACAAAATTCAGCATCTACAATCACATGAATTTGGTTTGTTGTAAGTGAATTTACTGAATCAAACATAAAGCATATGATTCCCTTGAGCGCTACAAGGCTTGCCTAGTGACCAAAGGCTTTCATCAACAGTAGGTAGTTGACTTCACAAAGACATTTAGTCCAGTTGTTAAGGCTACCACAATTTGCTCTATACTCACACTTGTAGTTAGTCAGGGCTGGCTCGTTCGACAATGTGACATACATAATGCCTTCCTTCATGAGCATCTTTCTAAGGAGGTATTCATGGTTTAGCCCCTGGCTTTGAAGATCGTCAACATCCTAACCATGTTTGTCGTCTACACTATTCTCTCTATGGTCTCAAACAGGCACCACGGGCTTGTTTTCATCACCTATCTCAGTTTCTAATTAGATATGGGTTTCAGGCTTCCAAAACTGATCCCTCTTTATTCATCTATTGGTCTAGTATGCACTATATTTATGTACTTGTCTATGTTGATGACATACTGGTTAATAGTTCTAACAGCTCTCAGGTGACCCGTCTTCTTCATCAACTTGCAATTGAGTTCTCCATCAAAGACTTGGGCCCTTTACATTTTTTTCTTGGCATTGAAGTGATCCCTCACTCTCAGGGTCTTCTTTTATCATAGTCTCGGTACATTGGAGATTTCTTATCCCGCACTGGTATGAGCAATTGCAAACTGATCCAAACTCCTATGGCTACCACTCTCAAACCCATGGCTACTAGGGGTGCTCCAGTTTCGGATCTGACAAAGTATCGCTCTTTCGTTGGCGCCCTTCAGTATTTTACCCTTACATGTCCCGAAGTTGCTTTTGTCATCAATCATGCTTGTCAACACATGCACTCTCTCACGGAGGACCACTGGTCCATGGTGAAACGCATTTTGCATTACGTTAAAAGCACTGCCACTCATGGTCTTCTACTGAGCAAGAATTTTGGTATCACTATACATGCTTTCATTGCTGCCAATTGGGCTAGTAGCGGAGACGACCGGAAATAATCTCATCTCTTGATCTTCTCGCAAGCAAAAGATGGTTGCTAGGTCTTCTACAAAGTCTGAATATAAAGCTCTAGCGGATGTTGTTGCTGAACTCATCTGGTTAGAGTCTCTCTTTCAAGAACTGGGCTTCCCGCTCCGTACTCCACCCATTCTATGGTGTGACAACATCGGCGTCACTCACCTCTCTACCAATCCTATCTTCCATGCTCACACCAAGAATGTTGAGATAGACTTTCACTTTGTCCGTGACAGAGTTGCAAAGCGTAAACTTCATGTTCAATTCATCTCCGCTAATGATCAGATCGCCAATGTACTCACTAAAGCTCTTCCTATGACCCGTTATCAGTTTATGCATGACAAGTTGAAGCTTGGGTGTCCCGATCCTTCCACTTGGGGGGTGTATTGACACATGTAACTTTTATTCTTATCTACGACATGTAATTAGGACTCTTAGCTTTACCGTTATCACATGTGAGTCTTTTAGACTCTCTAATTCTGTAAGTCTTTGAGATTCTCTCCAACTCTTGTAACCGACCCACACTAGGGTTCCTGTATCTTATAAATATTCCAATGAATACAAGAATCTAATTAAGATTGAATGAACAATAGAATCTTGAATAACAATAGAGAAGATAAAAAGATGCCATTGCCCATGTTCTTATGATTGGATTCTTAAGTGTGGGTCCAATGCACCACACTTGAGAGGATGAAAATCCCTTGTCTTTGGTGGGTTGTGGGTGTTGCAACAAGGCCTTTGTAGTAGTTGGAGCGGAGATCATGCTTGAACCACAGGTCCCCAAGCAAGGTCATATTGTCATAATTATTTCTTTCAGCTTAGTGTATGCTCACGGCTACTTGGTTTCCACCATAGATGCGTCAATGAAGATTTCATTTGCAGAAAACCAGAAGAGAGGTGGGGGGAGGAGGAGCTATAACTTGAAATTTCAAATTGCAGGAATGTCTGGTAAATGTCGTGGAATCAGAAGTTTAGGTAATTAAGTAGGGTTACTCTTTGGGCTTCTTTCCTAGTTCAGAATTCAGATGGGGAGATCACCAGAAGCTTTAGCTAATAAGAGCTTCTCATTTTTAAAACTTTAATGTCGTCTCACTTCAGGGACCTTTGGGCCTTTGTTAAATTTGTGGGGCTATGAATGTATTTATCAGTAAATCAAAGGAACATTGGTGCAATTTAAGAAACTCACTGCAACCCAAGTATTATCCTCCTTCCCAATAGGGCATGGATGCGGTAGGCCGCATGCCTATACTACCAAGGGGCAAGGGCTATGCCTAGGTCTGGTTGGACCGGGTTGAATCAGAATACTTTCTTATTTTATTTTTCAAAGATTCAATTTTAAGGGTTGGGAATTAAAATGTTTATTTCTCCCAATATGTGTGGTTGATTCTGGCATACCACATATCTCCGCGAAGCTCTCGATGCGTATTGTCCATCCGTATAATGGAAATGACTAGATTCTTCCAAAAAGTGATACAAAAATTGAGGAATATGTAGATATGATGTTTCATGCCTTCGAGGCCCAAATGATATCTTAATTCCACAAAATTTTATGTGCAGGCTTAATATGACCGAATAAGGTCAATTGAAAATTTTCAAGGAACATCAAGAGTTTCAGATATTAGAAAAAATGTCAAGGGCAAAATGGTCATTTTATAATCAACGAAGTACTAAACGACATCGTCTTTGAACAAACTTTTATGTGTATATTTAAAATAGCCATATGAGGTTAAATGAAAATTTTTGGCTCAAACCGAGGTGATTTGGATATCGAGAAAATAAAAATGGCAAAATGGTCAATTTCATGAAAGGTTTTGGATTTGGGTGACATTTCACGCAGTGGCTTAAAATAGTTAAATAAGGCTATCCTAGGGGTCTTTTTGGGACAACCTGGGTATAAAAAGTAGGATAAGAGAAAAGTGGCAATTTTTGTCATTCAGTCACCACGGGAGCAAGCTGGACCTAGATTATCATCATCGGGATGATCACCCAAGGTGTCAAAATGCAGTGTCTACATCAGGTCTCTTCTGATGGTGCCACTAAGGTCTAGCCACAAGGCAGCCCTGGTAGACCTAGAAAACCCTAATTTGTTGCTTTATTGGCCTATTTTTAAGATGGCTTGCAATATCTGGAGATCCGACTATCAGATTTTGATGAATTATATATTTTTTGAAAGTTTTTTTCCAAGTACTATCTAATAATATGGAGATCAGACACAAATTCTATCAGGGTACATACATGAAAACTGTACTCAAAGTGGGGGGGCTTGCAGAACAGTACTTTACATGAAATAATGGCCAAACGGTGTTGTCTTCTCATCAAATGCTAGATCCAGGCTTGAAATGACAAAAAAGTGCTACACAAAAAGTTTTTGGCCAATTCTGATAAGGTTTAGGCATCCAAGTCACTCCAAGGGGTAAAATGATCTTTTTAACTGTGCTATCTCTGTGAGCAAGTATCAGACTTAATTCATCATTATCTCAAGGGTTCTCTAGGGAGAAAAAATGTAGTATCTACAGATGGTGGTGGAGGGATGGAGTTGTCTATAAATTTTTTTGGTTTCTTTTGTTTTATAGTTTGAAAGTTAGAAGAAGACTTGGAGGTTTAAGCCACCAATATTTTGTGGCTTTAGTTAAATTACCCATCATTTATAAATTTCTCAAAAGAGAGAAGCTTTTTTTTTTTTTTTGGTAGAAGATAGGCTTATTTATTCACGAGCGCCCAACGCAAGGAATCTGAGTTACATAATTCAAAAATCCAAGGAGTGGAAGATGGCCAATTTGTCCTGCATGTGAGGGACAAGGCCTTCCTAGCAAGAGAGTCAATCACACTGTTAATCTCTCTTGAGATATGCTGAAAAGAATAACTTACAAAGTAGGACTTCAGTACACTGATATCCTGGTTAATATTGATCACCTCCAGATTTGGGCTTGGATGATCGTCATTGAGGAGGGAGATGATCGCTTTACAATCGGATTCAACAAGACGTTCTCAATGCATTTTGCAATGTAGAACAGAAGGCCTTCTCGAATTGATAGCGCCTCGCCCTGAAGCACAGAAGAGAAGGAGACTGGGTCTGGAACTGCCACATTTGGTGATGTTAAATGTTAACTGCTGGATGAACTTTCTAGAACTCAACCCCCCTTCTATGAATGCACCCATAGTTAGTCACACCCTAGACACACAATGCACACAAGTTTTCAGCCTTTTGTCTAATACAAACGTAAGATTCCCTGTTCTCAGCTGCGCAGGCCTATCTGAATCATCATTGGGACTAACCGGATGGGGGTATTGCTTTTTGTTAGATGGCCAGAGTGTTTTAACATCTGTAGGAATTTCGAGTTCATCTAACCCAAAGGAGGCTGAGTTGATAGGAATCTTGCAGGGGTGGAAACAAGCTCTCAAAGAAGGGATCCATCTAAGAGAAATTTGGATAACTAGCTATAGTCTTAGTAACTTTTTGCAACCTGGGAACCAATCTTATGTACCTTGGACACTAGTCCCTCTTTTTGTTGACGTCGCAAAACTCACCTCTAACTTTACTTCTGTACCTATCTATGCCCATCATAACCAATGGACAGCAGCCCTACGATCCCACATTTTGGCTAGTCTTAGGACGAACACTTTCTCAAATCCTTTCTTGTATGATGTACAAAGTTTTTTACTAATCTAAGCTACTTTAATCTCTTTCTCATCAAAAAAAAAGAAAAAAAACTGCCAGGAGAATGTTCTATTGAGCATTACGAGCAACAGAGCCAATGCCCTGCTTCTTATCAGTCGAGGCAACATCTTTGTTGAGCTTAAACAAAAGAGAGAAGCAAGGGGTTAAACAAAACGAGCTTGCAAAATCTCTTGTAGCCAGTTCGATTACAAACACATTTGTCTTATTATTAATAGGGTTAAAGGTAGGGTTACCATACCAAGGGTAAGATTTGCACTTAAGGGGGTAACATGGTAGGTGTTTGAGTTAAAATAAAACCGCAAGCGTACGGGTCAATCGTAGCTACGGGTCGAACACGAGGAGATATACGCCACTCTATTTAACTAACTTAAAAGTAATGCAAAATGAACCAAATTAAAGTGTTAAATTAAACTAATTAAACTAACGAAAATCAATGCATCCTAACTCATAAGCATCTAACAAAATTAAGGGATTAAATCAAGGCGTCCTAACACATGAGCATCTAACCTATCAAACTAAAGCGAATTGAAAGGAATAAAAATACACCACACATACTAACCACATAAAAAGAAATAAAGGAATAAAAATGCATCCATAAATCACAACCATATAAAATTAAAATAAAAGAAATAGAGGGGGAAGAAGAAGAAGAAGATAGAGAGAGATAGAGGAGATGGAGAATGAGATTGAGAGTTTAGATAGTAAAACCCTGGATGTGCTTGCATGAATGTAAATGAAAAGCTTGAATACTTGCATAAACTTACTATGGCCTCCTCTTCTAAATCTTCAAGTCTTGTCATCAACTTAAGAACTTAGACTAGAAGGCTTAAAACCTAAACTAGAATTAAGAAATTACAACCCAATTGAAGACTTAAATTGAAATTAAAGCATAAACTAAACCTATTATAAGCATTAACTAAAAATTATAAAAGCAAACTAGAACTTAGAAAAGCCAAAAATCACAAATTAGAAGGAGAAGAAGAGAAGAAATTTCACTAAGTGAATGAGCCAATTTTTACAAGAGAGGTAGGGGGTATTTATAGGTGGAAGAGAGAGAAGAGAGAAGATGGAAGTGTAGGAGAAATATTCCCAAGAAAGAGAATATTCTCTTCTCTTTCCTCTTTTACAACGCCTGAATCCTAAGAAAAAAAAAAAATAGAAAGAAGAAGAAGAGAAGATTGTTTACATGAGCTTCTATTTCTAGAAAATAAACTTCCAATTTTAACAATGTCATTTCCTTTCTAGATATCTTCTCCAAAGCAATAAAATCAAAGCATCTTTGATTTTTCAACCTTCCATAGATGAGAAAATATAAATCTATCCCAAGTAGAATTTAAGTGCCCTTGAGAAGTTGGAGGAGAGAGAGAGTAAGGGTGATGACTAGGATTCCTTCAAGAATAAATAAAATACCCATTCTGTCCTTCAGAAAACGTGGAGCATGGGGTGCTTATATAGGTCTCACCATTGTGTTCTTGCGAAAAATCACACAAAATAGACCCAAATTTCATCCAATTCGGAGTTGGGGAGCCCAAGATATCTCAAGTTGAAGTTGGACTGCCAGAGCCTTCCAAATGGAATCTTTCGGGTACAGTAAAGTAACTTCTGATAATTTCATTAAGGCCCCTAAAATCCGAACTTCCGTTTCACTTTGTTCCCATCCGACTGTCAATAATTATAAATAAACCCCTGAGACCATTTTCACGCATCGTTACTTAAACGGCCATAACTTCTTCGTTTCAACTCGGAATTAAGCCCGTTTGAACCATTGCGAGGCTGACTCGATGGGCTATGCATCCATTTACACTTCTAAAAGCTTAAAAACATCTCCTTAGCATCATCTCCTTCATTTTCACAAGAATTCACCTAAACCCCGAAAAGCACAAGAAAGCACCGAGTAACTCGTCCAATGTGGTAAAATGTATAATTTATGCCCTAAAATTTCACACATAAATGTGCTCATCAGTAGGAAATGAGTAAATCTCTTGCCTTCAAGAAATCCAAGGTCTATAAAACAAAATGGAGAGGAGATATGTTGTTGGAAGTGTGTCCATCTAAATTTATTTATCATATGTGAGAATTCGTTCTTGGGTAGGGATAGAATTGGACTTCTTTTTCATATGGTTGTCACACTATGTATTCCTAGAAATGATAATTGTGAGACACAAGTGTGAGTGTGCATACAGTGTGTGTATTGAATTGGATCACACGTGAGTCTTGCATATGTTACTACCAGTTAATGAGGAACAAGATTCTCGTTAGTAGAATTCAACTGGTCACTTGACCTGAGAGGTCTTTGACATTGCGACCTTGACATTGCGAATACACATCATGGATTTTAGCGCACCAATGGTGCTTGATCGTGAAGAAGAGAGATGCTAAGCATAGATTTTCTACTACCCTACTAGGTAATATCGAGGATAGAGAACGTCTATGTGTTATTGAACAGAAATCCAAATCCGGTTATGTTTTTATAAAGTCTTTGCAAATTGTTTTCTGAAAAATAATATTATTTACTAATACTGTTATTTTATTAAACGATTTTGGAAAATATTTTTATCGAATCATTGACAATACAAAATCTTTGTACAAACATATTCGACAGATTGGAATTTAACAGTAATAAATTTGTATGCCCTATAGTCCAATTCAACATTAATACTAGAATAAAACTCAATCTACACATTTAAGCCACATAAATAAAGCCTACAATTCAACACGTGGCTACTGCAAAGGGTATACCATACCTACAATGGTGACTCTGGACATGGATTGAAATGGTGGACTAATTTAGATGAGTTCATCTTGAATGAAGCTATGTAAGGGATACTTTCTGTTACTATCATAGGGCAAGTAGATTTTCTACCAAGTAGTAGGTTCATTAGACCCAAATTTTAGTGCGACGTGGAGTTCATCCACTCCTACTAATAATCGATATTGGGTCCACCTAAAAATATTGGTGAACAAACTCCTAGCGCACTTGATAGCATGTGGTGTGTGAAAACCCATTGATTCAAGCCTTTTGGTTCACACCTCCTCTTCCCTCCTAGAATAGGATAAATTAAGACCTATGTATATAATATATGTATTGGGTCTAACTAAACCTTTTCATGTGTCACATCAAGTAGATTAAAATAGTAGATGAAATTAATTAAAAACAAGGTATTCAGATTCCTTTTTGCCTTATTATAATCATTCGGGAATGTGTGTCACAGCAATTTGTGACATTTCCAGACAGATCTGAGCTATCTATATTCTCGGGGGTTTTTTTTTTTTTTGTTTTATTTAAATCGTTTGTTTTTATTTGATTGAATTAGACTTTTAATTTAATGTGTGGTTAATATTGATCATGGGCGAATAATGTAAATATATGCCTTATAAATGTTTTTTAAAAAAAATTTAATAATAGACCTTTATGATAATAATGTTGTAACTTTATTATTTATTTTTAAATTAGATCTAAGAAGAATATAGGGAACTTCCATTACCCATCTCATGGATATTGATTTGGGATCACAAGAGTATTTATATAAATTATTTCTCTAGCTTCTTTTTTTTTTTTTTAGAATCTATCCAATTGACATAAATGACAGGAGTCATTAGCTACTAGCCACATTCTTTTTAATCATTGTCCCTTATTCTTTTTTATTTTTTATTAGTTATAGATTCGTTTCGTTATTTATTATTTATTTGTGACCTACATTGTCATCTTTATTTGTATTAAAAGATAAAATATTCAACTTTTTAAAAAAATAAAATAAAATATTCAACTATACAACCACAACAAAGTTAGTTTTTGTTTTCTTTTCTTTTTTTAAGATTCTTTAGGTCAGTGGAATCAACCTTTCAAATGTGATTATAAAGAGACTTCAAAGGCTATATTCACCAATTCATCGACACTGATCGACTACGATGAAGAAGAAAACATAAATTAAAATTGCCTATGTTTTCAAAACCAATGTTAGAGAATAAGCTAGACCTCCTTTCTTTCCTCTCTTTATATAGGAGAGGAAGAGACACACAAGGGGTGTTTCCAAAAGATATGCCTTAAAATCATGTCCTTTCTCATAATGCTAGTTTGTTAGTCACTCAAACAAGTCTTTCAAGAGGCACTCATTGACTATTTAGGTGTCTATTCAGAAAAGACTCAACCCTCTAACATATCTAACAAAAACGTATTTTAAATCTTTAATTTTAAAAACAATTAAAATTCCAACATATATTAGAAAAAGATCCCTACTTGGTGGTGTTTCCTACACCCTCACAGGGCACCGTGAAATGATTCCTTTACCCCCTAGGTAGATACCCAGGCGTGCTCCCCCATTGGCCCAAACGCTTGTGTAGAGATCATACAACCAAATAAAGATCTCTTGCCCATATATATAAGCAATAGTTTTCATGCCCGGTCTGCATAGAGTAAAGTTGGATGGGCATCAAAATGACCAAAACCTCTGTCTCCCTATAAAGATAAGCTTGATGGGAGAATCTCCAGTGCATGTGGTCTTGTCGCCATATATATATATATATATATACCCCTTCTTTTACTTTTAAGAATATGACTTGTTACTTCTTGGTTAACATTCTCTGCATTGGGAGGACATCACTAAATATGTCATTCAAGTGCCTTGGCCCTTCTCAACTGCAGCAAGTGAGGGTATCTATTCAAGACAAATGCAATGAACCAGACAAATTGAACCAAGATTAATTACAATACTGGAACCCCATTAAGATCATGGTTTTAGGTATCGGGAATGAACGCTATTTCGACTAATCTTGGTACAAACATGTTTTTATCCAATCACTGACGATACAAAATCTTTGTACACACATGTTCGATGGACTGGGTTTTAACAGTAATAAATTTATATGCCCTATAGTCCAATTCAACATTAATACTAAAATAAAACTCAATCTACACATTTAAACCACATACATAGGGCCTACAATTTGACACGTGGCTAGTGTAAAGGGTATACCATACCTACAATGGTGACTCTAGACATGGATTGAAATGGTGGACTATTTAGATGAGTTCATCTCTAATGAAGCTATATAAGGGATACTTTCCGTTACTATCATAGGGCAGCAAGTAGATTTTCTACCAAGTAGTAGGTTCATTAGACTCAAATTTGAGTGCGAGGTGGGGTCAATCCACCCCTACTAATAATCAATATTGTGTCCACCTAAAAATATTGGTGAACAATCGCTTAGCGCACTTGATAGCATGTGGTGTGTGAAAACCCATTGGTTCAAACCTTTTGGTTCAGACCTCTCCTCCCCTCATAGAATAAGATAAATTAAAACCTATGTATATAATATATATGTTGGGTCCCCAACTAAACCTTTTCATGTGTCACATCAAGTGGATGAAAATAATTAAAAACTAGGTATTCAGATTCCTTTTTGCCTTATTATAATCATTCGGGTATGTGTGTCACAGCTATTTGTGAAATTTCCAGACAGATCTGTGCTATCTATATTCTCATGTGTTTTTTTTTGTATTTAAATCGTTTGTTTTTATTTGATTGAATTAGACTTTTAATTTGTTGTGTGGTTAATATTGACCATGGTTTCTCTATCAATGGTTAGAATGAATACATTATCTGTTCATGTAGCAAAATATATGCCTTATTAATTTAAAAAAAAATAATAGATTCTTATGATAATAATATTTCAGTTCTATTATTTATTTTAAAATTTGATCTAAGAAGAATGTAGAGAGCTTCTATTACCCATCACATGGATATTGATTTGTGATCACAAGAGTATTTATATTAATTGGGAGAATGTTCTCCGTGCCGCAATGTAGCGTGCGCCCAAACACATGAGTAGCCTGTGCAGGGGGTAGAGTGGTCATTACACCCATCCCATGTATTTGGGCGTAGACTGCGCTACAGCACAAAGAACAACGTCCCATATTAATTAAATAAATTATTTCTCTATCCTTTTTTTTTTTTAAGAATCTATCCAATTCACATAAATGACCGGGTGATCAAATCTACCCATTAAGGAGTCATTACAATTAGCCACATTCTTTTTAATCATTGTCTTTTATTCTTTTTTATTTTTTATTAGTTATAGATTCGTTTCGTTATTTATTATTTATTTGTGACCTACGTTGTCATCTTTATTTGTATTAAAAGATAAAATATTCAACTCTTTTTTAGGTAGAAATAAAATTTCCTCTTTTTTTTTTTTTTTCGATAAACTAGAAGTAAAATTTTCACCTATACAACAACAACAAAGGTAGTTTTTGTTTTCTTTCTTTTTCTTTTTTTAAGATTCTTTAGAACAATCAACCTTTCATAAATTAATGATGAATAATTTAAGCATCATAATTTTTTTAGGAAAAGATGGAAATCCCACTTTTGTTAATGTTTCTTTGCCTGCCGCTCCCATTCTGTTGCAAGGCCATGTTACCTAAAAGATAACTCTTTCCATATTTTATTTTGTTTTGTTTTTTTGGTGAAATACTAAGATAGAAGCAAAATGATATCTTTGCCCCCTGAGTAGATACCCAGATGTGCTCTTCCATTGACCCAGACGTTTGTGTAGAGATCATGCTACCAAATAAAGATCTCTTGCCTTTTTTTTTTTTATGGGTAAACAGATCTCTTGCCCATATTGCATAGAGTATAGTTGGATGGGCATCAAAATGACCAAAACCCCTACCTCCTTATAAAGATAGGCTCGATGGGAGAATCTCCAATGCACGTGGTATGTATATATTTCAGCATAAAATAATCAAACATCAACTCTTAAGCATACGTGACTCAACTAAACCCAAAATTTAATTACACTTGCAAATCAGCGACAGCAAATCAAATTCAAAGTTTTTTTTTTTTTTTTTGGGTAAAAATCAAATTCGAAGTTCAAATTATTCAAGTAAACAACTTCCATATCCATGTTAACATAATGGGAAATAATAATAACAATTAAAATAATTGATAATCCTTAGTTTTTCTTTGTAATTATAATATAATTCTTATATAAATTATAATTATTATCTTAATTAATCCTAAATTACTAATTTAGGCATGATTGAGCTTTTGGTTCTAGAGTCATTGGAAACCCTTTCCTGAATTGTCCTGTTAATAAACGATTTTGAAACCAACTCTTAAAATTATCCAGTTAATAATAGAACACAGTTCGTTTCTAGACTTTAATAGGTGGATTCCGAGGAATTTTTATCACCAGCGGTTCCCCTGCCCGGTACGGTTCCCTAGTGCCTCTAATAAAAGGGGGGTGGACCCCACCCGGGCAGTGTGTTCGGTCAGGGGGTGGAATGGTCATTTCAACCCCCTATGAGAGGAACTGCAGAACTGTACCGGTCAACGAACCTCAGGGTATAAAGGTCCGATTTCGAGACGATTCCGACTCCGGACCCAAATTAAAACCCTAACCCTTAAGTCTAAATGTGGACAAAATTCAGCTCCTCACCACATGGTATGGACAAACTTACGCAAACTAGACCAAAAACCCCCGCTTCCAAAATTTTGTTGTATCATAATTTTACTAATTTTTTTTTTTTTTTTTTGGCAATTGGTTTTTTGTTAGTGGACCGAGTTTCGGTTACATGGTTCTATACGGTTTTACACGATTTCGATTAGACGGTTCTATACATATTTACTACTCTATTTATTAATACTAGTGATTAGTTTTTTTTTTTTTTTTGAAAAAAGAAAATTATTAATGAAGAAACGTGACTACTTAGTAGTTGCTATTTGCTAGGTTTTGACTTTTTGTTTTAAAAAAAAATAAAATTAGGTTTTAAACAGTTAGACGATTTGGTTATAATCGGTTTTAATTGGATTACACGATTTGAAATTGTTGGATTACTCAGTCTAAACCAAATCGATCCAATTAAATAAATGATGTCATTTCTAAAACCATAACCAGACCATTTAACTAAATGATCTATCAATTTCGGTTCAAACGGTTTGATTCAATTTCAGTTTTGTTTTGACACCCTTACCTCTACCCATGGTGAATGGGATTCTATTCACCACGGGATGGGAGAGGGTAGTACAAGGTATCAGACGTATATTTTGGACCGTACTAAAATCTTAGGAGGGGTTTGTAAACCCTAACAATCTAGGATGGTGGGTGAACGGTGAACCTTCCTTTATGAGTGGAGGAAACTTTGTCCTTTTTTGTTTAATAGTTTACAAAGCCAGGTCCACCGTCCAAGGTCCACGTGACCTTTACCACAGGTCTACATGCCTGTCCCAAAAAAGTGAGGTAGACACCCTCCAAAATTCTAAAGCCAACAAATCTACCACGTGGTGGATATGACGACACTAAAAAAAGGGGTTTGGCTTGACGGGCTGACCAATGGCTTCGAAATTTCCTTTATATAAATAAGTGGTCCCAACTTGTCAGTGCCACATATACCCAACATCTAACACATTGCCCCGATAAAACAAGTTTCAATCAGGTACTCAAGTATACGGGGAAGTTTTCGGATCGGCCTCCACCGAATCAGTATAACTAGTTGGAATCGGTCGTAACTCATAATCTTTTTTTTTTGGTTAGAGTCATAACTCATAATCAAAGGTTATAAAAGTTCAGTATCAGGTAATGTATTGGTGTATCATCGACATATGTATATATTGTATCGGCAAGAGATCGATTTCTGGTCATGTAACCCTTGCACCAGCTTAGGATCAAAGTAAGGGTGTCAATGTATACCCAACATCGTATACCAATACTATTTCTATATTGAATTATCTATATCAAATCGTACCTAATAAATCTGATATAATACCGATATGAGATACCTATATTGAGTTAGTATTCAGTATGATATCTGTATGGACATAATACTGAAAATATATTATATCGTATCAAATAATATTGAATCAATTTGGTACAGTATCGGTAGGGGATACCTGAACCAAATTGATATTTGGTCTGATACCGATAATGGAGTACATGTGTAGTGTACTGTACCGATATCCCGAAACCTTAATGACTGTTCTACCAAAAGAATTCAAAGAGAGTACATATAGGGGCATCAACATAGATTCGAGTTTTTATTTCATAGGGATAAGGTTGTACTTTTGTATACTCTTGTATCTAAAATTCTAAATGCAAAGCCTGTGAGTCTGTGACCGGGTAACGTTCTTTTTCCCATTTCGATTCCAGAGAAATTAAATTACGAAGAATAAACAAAATTTTCCCAGAATTTATAGTAATCTTCCTAAAAGAAAGTTGCAGGAATCGGCTAGAATTGAGATCGGAATCTGGCCGAATCCGATTTGAGTCCGCCAATTCACCTGATCCGATTCTGATCCCGATCCCGATCCCGCAGACCATTATAAAGGATGACATCGCAACGCTTATAAAACGTGAGCCTTCTTCTCCGATAGCATAAAGCATAAGTACGTGAAAGAACCTCACAAATCAATACTTAAATCTCTCTACTGACTCCGACTCCGGCAACAGCAACGACTGTTTTTAATTACAGCTTTCCATCTCAATTATTTGCCAAAGTTCCGGCTAAATGGAGAGTAACCACAATCCAAGCAGAGCTACTACGGATGAAGATTTTCCCGCGTTTTCAAATGTTTCCGTTCTTAACCGTATAGATCTATCGAGCCCCGACATTCAAAAATCTGTTTCTTTAGTCAAACAGGTAACATGCAAACCATTCTTCTTCTTCTTCTTCTTTCTCGCTTAATTTCCTTTTCTTTTTCCCCTTCAGCCTCTTTCTTCTTTCTCTCTTAATTTCGTTTTCCTTTTTCCCCTTCAACTTATTCGCTATTCTCTTTCTCCAGCTATCCGGTTTGGTTATCAGTTCGGGCATGCTGTTCTCTTCGATATATTTATGCATATTTTTGCTCCCTTGAGTCATGATGAAAGACCAACTGTTTGTTTATCTTCTACTCTGTTTCCTATGGTTCCGAGATGATTTTGGTTTCCTGGGCTTCCGTATCGTTCTGCGCGATCCCTCACTTTTCGAAACTCTACAATTTCTAGTATTAACATTTGAGTTCGCAACTTTACCTCCTCCAAAGAGTCTTTCTAATGGTCAATTATGGTTTGTTCTATTTCGTTCCTTGCCCTTATGATTCTGTTTACTTTTGCATTTCTGGGATTTTTTTTTGGACTGTATTTTTATGTGGGCTTCAAGGATTGTTTGCTTGAACTTTCTTTTAGAGTTCCCTCCTCAAGATTTATTGAAGTCTCTTCTGTCATGAATGGAGGTGGAGGATTTGCATTTTTCTTACAAGGCTGATAAATTTAAAATTCAACAAGTAACCAACACAAAAAATCATAATTCTTGTAGTTTCAGATTTTCCTGTATGGTACTTTGCGTTTTTTTCCCTTGTCATTTCAGCAAATTTGAAAACTCAATGTTAACAATTTGGTAGACAGAAAATTTGAAAACTCAATGTTACAATTTGGTAAACAGAAGAATAAACCAACAAATTTTTTTCCTTGTCATTTCAGCAAATTTGAAAACTCAATGTTAACAAAAGATGATTGCAAATTTTTTTTCCTTGTCATTTCAGCAAATTTGAAAACTCAATGTCATTTCAGCATTCTCTGTAGTTTGCTAACTAGTCACAGCAATCATCTTTTGAGATTTCTTTTATTTTATGCTGGTTTATTCTTCTGTTTCTTTCTTATGAATCAGGCAAGCCTAGATTCTGGATTTTTCTATGTGGTCAATCATGGAATCAGCCAAGATTTTATGGATGAGGTCTTCTCCCAAAGCAAAAGGTTTTTTGATCTGCCAAAAGATTCGAAAATGAAGCTTCTGAGGAATGAGAAGCATCGAGGCTATACCCCAATTCTAGATGAACTTCTGGATCCTGTCAATCAAGTAAATGGTTAGTCTACAAATTCCTGTTAATTTGGTCCTGCTCTGAGAAATTTAATTTAGAATAATGTCTGGAAAAGGGTATTTGGAAGTAATACAGAGAGAATAAAGAAAGCAACATGGCCATTTAATCGCTGGGTGCAACTTATTTTTATATTTTGCATCTTTTCTGTTAATTTGGTCCTGCTCTGAGAAAATTAATTTAGAATAATGTCTGGAATTTGGTCCTGCTCTGAGAAATTTAATTTAGAATAATGTCTGGAAAAGGGTATTTGGAAGTATAGGTGCATGAAAAAAGTAATGCTTTCTAGTGAAAAATACAGAGAGAATAAAGAAAGCAATATGGCCATTTAATCGCTGGGTGCAACTTATTTTTATATTTTGCATCTTTTCTGTTGTTTAACAAATAATAGATAGACTTCCTTTGCCTCCCCTTTCTCTGTGGGTGAGCTGCCATGAACATGTAAGTCTGTGACCTCATTCTTCTGGGGTTCAGTTATGGATGATGTTATTCTTGGTTTTCTTACCATACAGTACTGGAAATTGATTACTTTTTCATCCACTTTTTGTCTTTGATTTCTTCTATCATCATCTTCTTTGTATGTTATACTGAACCTGGGTACTGATTGTCATTTTCTTTGCCATTTGTTAGGAGATTACAAAGAAGGATATTATATTGGCATAGAAGTGCCTGAAGATGATCCAGAAGCAGAAAAACCATTTTATGGGCCAAACATCTGGCCAGCTACAGGTACACAGTGTGTTGGTCCCATTCTGAACCCTTGTTTCTGACACCATTATATGCAAAGATAATTCTTTTGGGAAATTTCATTTATTTACGAGATTAGATTCTCTGACATGCATATTTCTTTGATTTCCCATCCTTAACTGGTTAAGCAAGTTGAATGACGGATTTTGATGAACCTAAATTTTTATTGACCACTTCTAATTATTTGATGCCTTGAAGATCTGTTACCTGGATGGAGGCAGACTATGGAGAAATATCACCAAGAGGCACTGTAAGTTTGTCATTGAGTTAACTAGCAGATTTTATTTCAAAACTAGTATATCTAATTTCTTACATGCATGTAGTTGTTTATGATGTGTTTTCCCCACTATGCAAGTATAAGTTGTTCCCACTTTTATGTGTGGGGGACCTATTCTCGCTTGCAAGTAGCAGTTGCATTAAATCCTTACATCTGACGTGTTCATGCTGTTGCCGTGCTCATTGTGATAGCTGCTCAGCTCTCAACATTTGGTGATCTGCTGTTCACAGAATGAGCATATTCACAGCATAGGTTCGGAATTTTGAATTTTCGGAGAAAATAATTCTGTTTTGGCATGATTCAAAATGAATCCTATGTGAAATATAGGGAAGTCCAGATTTCAGTGAAGTTTAGAACATGGGCCCATATATAAAAGCAAGATTTCGATAAAATTTCGTCGAAATTTCAAGCTTTCATTTGAAAGCTCCAAAACTAATGGCAAACCTCAATTTCTTGTTAAAATTATTCATTTTGCTACTGAATCAAAGCTTGGTGATCAATTGTAGTATCCACTTCAACATTTGGGTGGATTTGAAGCATCATATGGCCAAGTTTCCCCATATTTTGAATTGTAATAGTGCATAGCTTTAACAACCAAACACCAAAATAAGAGAGAAGAACCAACCCAGCGATAGATTCAGTGTGAAATCTATCGCTAGCACATGAGTTTATTTATAAGGCCAAAACAAAGGCCAAAGCAGAGTCATAATAACAATAGGAAACTTTCAAAAAGAAACACCAAAACAGTAGAACTACTAATACACATGGTAGGGACATCTTCCCCCCCCCAAAAAAAAAAAAAAAAAAAAACTGTGAGAGCTATGTAATCTAAAAATAAACAAAATAAAGAAATGTTATCAAAACCTGAATTCTGAGAATGCTTGAATGATCAATGAGATCAGTCAAGGTCTCTATTTATAATAATAATAATAAAAGAGATTACAAAAAGGAAACACTGTTCACGTGAATAGTATCACAGCCCAAATTACAACTCTACCCTTGTTCAAAAGTACATAAATAAAATACCAAAAGTACCCTTATAATATTGGGTAACACATCTCAACACTCCCCCTCAAGTTGGGGCATAGATATCACACATACCTAACTTGACTAGGCTAGGATAAAACAACTTTCCAAGCAGTCCCTTGGTGAAGACATCAGCAAGCTGATCAGAAGAAGTCACAAAGGGAATACAAATCTGTCCATCTTCTAATTTCTCCTTGATGAAATGCCTATCCACTTCAACATGCTTGGTACGGTCATGCTGTACCGGGTTGTGTGCTATGCTAATTGCAGCCTTGTTATCACAATATAGCATCATAGGAAGGCGAATAGGAATACTCAGATCTTGTAGCAGACCTTTAAGCCAAAGTAACTCACAAATCCCTTGTGCCATAGCTCTAAATTCAGCTTCGGCACTAGAACGAGCAACTACATTTTGCTTCTTGCTACGCCAAGTGACAAGATTTCCACCTACAAATGAGCAATACCCAGAAATAGATTTTCGATCTGCAGAACTAGCCCAATCAGCATCGGTGTATGCTTCTATCCGTAGGTGACCATGTGAAGACAAAAGAATGCCTTTTCCAGGAGCTGACTTCAAATAGTGTAGAATGCGAAGAACAGTCTCCATATGTGAAGTGTAGGGATTATGCATAAATTGACTCACAGCACTCACAACAACAGCAATGTCTGGACGAGTGTGTGAAAGGTAAATCAGCTTCCCTACAAGCCTTTAGTAACGGCCTTTATCTACAGGCTCACCCTCATTTTCCTTGAGACGAACAGTGGGATCCATAGGAGTATCCAAAGGGTGGCAGCCTAGCAAACCTATTTCAGCCAACAAGTCTAGGACATACTTTCTTTGGGAGAGAAATATGCCTTTTGAAGATCTGGCTAGTTCAATCCCAAGAAAGTATCTTAACTTCCCTAGATCCTTGATCTCAAACTCCTGGCCGAGGAAGGTCTTCAACTGTCTGATCTCATCACCATCATTGCCAGTAACCACTATGTCATCCACGTAGACTATAAGAACAGTGAGTTTTTCACCAGCCCTCTTAATAAAGAGTGTGTGATCAGCATTACTCTGTTTATAGCCCACAGAAATCATGGCCTTGTGGAATCGACCAAACCAAGCTCGGGGTGACTGTTTCAGCCCATACAGTGCACGCTTTAGTCGGCATACTTTTCCTTTATTTCTGTCACAAGAGAACCCGGGTGGAATGTCCATATATACCTCCTCCTCCAGTGCTCCATTTAGGAAGACATTTTTAACATCTAGCTGCTGCAAATCCCAACCAAGGTTGACAGCACATGATAACAACACACGAACTGTATTCAGCTTTGCAACAGGTGCAAAGGTCTCCTGGTAATCAATGCCGTATGTCTGAGTGAAACCCTTGGCCACGAGTTGTGCCTTATACCTATCCACAGTGCCATCCACCTTCTGTTTCACCACAAACACCCACCTACATCCAACGGTTTTCTTCCCAGGTGGAAGAACCACAAGCTCCCATGTGTTATTTTTTTTCAAAGCTTCCATTTCTTCCATCATGGCTGCCTTCCACTTTCCATCTGATAGAGCTTCCTGCCAATTGTTAGGAACATGAACAGAAGAAAGAGAAGAAATAAAAGCACGAAATGATGGGGAAAGGGAGTCATAAGACACAACATGAGATATGGGATGCTGAGTGCAAGTTCTGACACCTTTGCGAAGGGCAATAGGCAACTCAGGAGAAGGAATATTACCTGGTGGAGAGGCAGGTTCTGGATCCAGGTTCGGCAACTAGATGGGTATGGGAGCAACAGTTGATTGAACCTGCTTATGTTTCCTTGCATAGGTCTTCATTTTGCTAGCATCAATCATTCCCTGAAATTCACTAATGGCCCTCTGGACAGGAGTCTGGGCTGGTGTGGTTTGCTCCCCTTGTACAGGAACCTCTCCCCCTGACTCAGGGGGAGGAGGAGGAGGACTAGAAGGAGGCTGAACGAGCGAAGTAGGCTGAATAGTAGGCTGAATAGATTTAGCCTCATCATGAACCAACTGGAGTGGAGGTGGAGAGTCTAAAGTCAACACATCTTCGCTAATACTCACCCCTTGAAGATGTGGGGACACATAGTAGGAGATACTCTCATGAAACACGACATCCATGCTGACAAAAGTCCGGCGGGATGGAGGGTGATAGCACTTGTACCCCTTCTGTGTGGCAGAGTACCCTAAGAAAATACACCGAAGACTACGTGGGTCAAGTTTGCCCGGGGACCTTGTATCCCTGGCATAGCAAATGCAGCCAAAAACCTTAGGGGGAACAACAAAGGAGGAAGAGCCAAGTAATAGCTCAACAGGGGGTCTAGAGTTAAGGACCCGACTGGGCAGCCTATTAATTAAATAGGTTGCAGTAAGAACAGCATCCCCCCAATAAACGGAAGGGACATTACGGGCAAACATAAGAGCACGAGCTACCTCCAAGAGGTGGCGATTTTTCCTCTCAGCCACACCATTTTGGGCCGGAGTATCCACACAACTGGTCTGATGGAGGATGCCATGGGCAGCCAAGTATTTTTGGAATTGACCTTCCATATACTCTCTCCCATTATCACTCCTTAAAGTCTGAACAGTGGCATTAAATTGAGTTTGAACCAGCTTGTGAAAGTGCTGAAAATAAGAAAAAACCTCACTTTTATTGTGCATAAGATAGACCCAAGTGAACCTGGAATAGCAATCAATAAAGGTGACATACCACCGATGACCCGAAAGTGAAACTTTTCGACTAGGACCCCACACATCAGAATGAACAACATGAAATAAAGAAGATGATCTTTTATTAGAAGTTGGATAATTTGAACGTGTCTGTTTGGCCAAGACACAAGGCTCACAAAAAAAATCTTCTTTATTACATGAAGTACTTAATGCTGGAAATAAAGTAGATGGGCTACCTAAAGGGGGATGTCCTAGTCTAGAGTGCCATATGTGTAATTCAGAAGAGAACGATGCTGGGGAACAAAGCCTAGAAGGTAATGCCTGCGTAGATGTAGGATCTCCATCAAGCAGGTACAATCCGCCATGTACTTTACCCGATCCAATCGTCTTCCCCGAGTCCAATTCCTGAAAAACACAATGAGTAGGAAAGAAGATCACTTTACAGTTCAAAGATTTGGTGATACTACTAATGGAGAGAAGGTTAGTGGTAAACTTGGGAATATGCAACACAAAAGATAATGTCAAAGAAGGGGAATAGCTAATGGATCCTTTCCCGGATATGGAGGAGAGGGACCCATCAGCAATCTTAACTTTGTCCTTACCAGAAGCAGGAAAGTAAGTGTTAAAAATACTGGAGGAACCTGTCATGTGATCAGTAGCTCCGGAGTCTATAATCCAAGGAGTGGAAACTACTGATGCACAGTGACCAGCAAAGGAAATACCTGCACGGGCAAAGAAGGAACCTAAATTGGCAGCAGATGTAGTAGAGGCAGCAGATGAAGTCAACAGATGCCGGAGAGCTTGAATGGGAGAAACCGATGTCAGTAGTGGGAGCTGGAGCTACACTTTCAGTGTGATTGGCTTTGTTTTTAGACTTAGCACGACCTCTTTTGCTCTCAAAATCAGCAGGCTTCCCATGAAGCTTCCAACACTGAGCCTTAGTGTGATAGGGTTTGTGGCAATGGTCACACTTCACAGGCTCTTTAGTAGTAGCATTAGCAGCAACAGTATCAGCAGAAGTATCAATAGTGGAACCAGCAGTCTGTAAGGCTGATCTTTCAACCTTAGGAGTAATCATCATAGCAGCCCTCCTTGTCTCTTCATTGTGGACATAGGAAAAAGTTTCCTCCAAAGTGGGGAAAGGAACCCGTCCAAGAACCTGCACCCGAATAGGATCATACTCATCATTGAGTCCAGCCAGAAAGTCATAGACCCGAAACTGATCTACATATGTGTGGTAGGCAGTAATATCCGCAGTAGTAGTAGGCTGAAACCTAGCATAGTGATCCAGCTGTTGCCATAAGCACTTGAGGGCAGCATAATACTTAGTGACTGTCATCTCCTTCTGAGTAGTATTGTGAAGAGTTTTCCTGATCTCATAAACCTGAGCACCACTTCCTGAACGACCATAAGTACCCTTGACAGCAGTCCATATCTGAGTAGCAGTGTCAAGGAGAAGATACTGACTAGAGAGGTCAGTTGTCATGGAGTTCAGAACAAAGGACATCACCATTGCATCATTGGCAGCCCATTTAGTACGGGCAGCACCTTCTTCAGTGGGCTGTTTGGTGGTACCAGTAAGATGGCCAGTGAGTCCCCTACCAGCCACAGTCAGGGATAATGATCTGGCCCAAATTAGGTAGTTGGTACCATCAAGCTTGATGGCTGCAGCATAAGGAAGGAAGTCATTCCTAGTCTGATCTCCTCCAGAAGTAGCCGAGGTTATCTCTGAGTCACCCATAGGACAGCTAGACAGATGTCGAACCTTGAGGTGAACAAAAAAAAACTGATCTTCAAAATAACCTTGCTAGGCTGAAATCGATTATGAATTCTAAAATTCTGATCTGCAGGAAAAAACTGCACTAATTGGTGTGAAACAGTGGTCGATTGCAGCAGTATGAGTAGGGAATTAACCCACAAAAAAACTCCCCAAACAGCAGCCCAAAAATTCCAAATCGATAATGTGTCAGGGTTTTACAAAACCCTGACAATTGAGATCGATAAGAAGGGGAAAAAAGGGGCTGAAGCTTTGAGGTCTTCAATTGATAATAATCCAAGTATGATAGATGCTGTCTGAAGCCCTGCCAATGATGCTCCAAAAGAAGTAATCGATCTTCCAAGAGTTGTGAGATCGATTTCCAAAAAAAGGTTGAAGCAGTCCAAATCGCAGAGAGATAATTGCAGCAGCTATTGATCAACTTTTAGGGCATTAAAATTGAGGTGGATTGGAGGGCAGCACTCGAACCATAATTGGATCACCTCATTAGTGCTGCCTTTGAAGGGTTGAGAGAACCAAGCAAAGAGAAAGGAGAGAGAGAGAGGAAGTCAATGAAAAGAAGGGAAGAGAAGGAATCGATGGAGAGGGGAGAGTTTTGAAAACCCTAGATCAGAGAAGCTGCTTTGATACCATGTTATCAAAACCTGAATTCTGAGAATGCTTGAATGATCAATGAGATCAGTCAAGCTCTCTATTTATAATAATAATAATAAAAGAGATTACAAAAAGGAAACACTGTTCACGGCACTGTTCACGTGAACAGTATCACAGCCCAAATTACAACTCTACCCTTGTTCAAAAGTATATAAATAAAATACCAAAAGTACCCTTATAATATTGGGTAACGCATCTCAACAAGAAATACTTTAACACTCGCCTTCAAGCTGGAGCATATAAGTCACCCATGCCCAGCTTGGAACAACAACTCCGGAAAGCAAGGCTAAAAAGAGCCTAGTATAAAGATCAGCCAACTGATCAGCAGAAGACACAAATGGAATAACAATGAGCTTCTTTAAAACTACATCTCGCACAAAATGACAATCAACTTCAATATGTTTCGTGCATGAAACACAGGATTGCTGGCGATGTAGATCACAGCTTGATTATCACACAACATCTTCATGGGTTTATCAACTAGAAATCCTAACTCTTGAAGAACGGATCGCAACCACATCAATTCAGCAGCAGTATGTTCCAAAGCACTTTTGGTGTGATGCTGTTCTCACACTAATCAATCGTGTTTCCCCACCTACCCTTATTTTCTCTCCTACTGCGTATTTTTGGCTGTCTGTTTTACTCATGTTCTACATCCTCATGTCGATAAGTTGTCTCTTTGGGCTGTCCAATGTATCTTTCTTGGGTATTCTTGTACCCAGAAAGGGTATCGCTGTTATGACCCGTTCTGATACCATGTAACAGTGCATAGATTTGACAACCAAACACCAAGATAAGAGAAAAAGCCAAAAAGAGAAGAGATGAGGAAGACAATAGAACGAAAGAAGAGCCAACACAGCTATAGATTCAGTATAAATCTATCTCTGGCACATGAGTTTATTTATAAGGCCAAAACTGGGACCTAAAACGACTACAAGCCAAGATCGAAAACTGGTAGAGAATAGGGTTTTGATCTGAACTTGGTTTGATTAGGCTAGGGTTGATTAGGGTGGTTGACTGCTGGTTCTAATGGAAGATAAAGAAAAAGGCCAGAACTAGAGGGTATAGAAAGAGGGTTATGGATGGGGTTGTAAGGGCAGAAAAGGTTGCAAATGGAAGAAGGGTGCAGGGACTGTATAAAGGATAGCTTGAAGGACTTACTTGAAGATTGTCTGTTGTAATTGATAGTCCAAGGCTGAAATAGTAGAAGGATAAATAATTCAGACGACTAGAGTCTCACTAGTGTCCCACTATAGGAATCCCACCTAGGCTACTTGATAAACTCACATGCATGTTCTCAAAGAGAAGAAGACTAAGTCAATTTTTTTAAGAATTCTGGAATGCCAAAGCAGCCTTCCACGATTTGAATTTATACGGGAGGAAGAGGTTCCAAAAACCCCTTAGATACATGTAGTAATTAATGGACTGTTGGTATTCCCAACTTAGTGGAGTACTCATTATAGAGAGAACATCCCCCCATGCATCTAGGAACAATAAACAAGAAAACAATAAATCTGCCTAAGACTATGAAAAGACACTTAACTGCCTAGATATATGAAAATAAGCTACCACTAAGCCTAATCCCGTATGCCTTCCTTGTACCCACATTTTAAGCCCATTAAAGTGGCCCATTACAAAGAAAACACATGGAATCAACGGCCCAATGTATACATAACCCCACCCAAGGCTTATTTTCAATAAAATAAGCCCATTATGTGACTTATCTGCATCAAAAACAAAGGCCAAAGCAGAGTCATTATAACAAACCACTAGAACTACTAACACACACGGTGGGGACATCCCCCCAAACCGTGAGAGATCTAAACCAAAAATAAACAAAACAAAGAAATACTCCTTTAACATAAATTTTCCACCTATAAGCTGTTGTATAGACTTTGAGAGATTTTTCAGTCAGAGGATGACATGCCCGTTATATGTCATAAGGTCTGAAACCAAACTAAAACTTTAGGTGTTCTTTTTCTTTTTCCAATCTAATTATTTAAACATGTGTAAACAAACTTAAATAGGCAGTCCCTGAAGTTTCAGGGAAAAATTCCAGGTTTTGGCCACCTAAATGGCCATTTCAAAATTTGCTCCAAAAAGACAAAATATTTCGGTTTCAGTGGGAGATAAAAAACCCACCAAAATCCAAAACTTTTAACCCTGATTCACAGGATAATTTCCAAACCTTATATTTCATAAATAATGGAAATCCTGAAAAATGATAGCACGCCATGAAACTATTCATTCTGAAGCTGAATAATTATTTGGGAACCTTATTGTTCTTTTTTTTCTTTTGGGGGGGGGGGGGGGAGAGTAAATAGTGCTGTTTACTTTTCCCAAAAGTTCTTAACTGATTCTCTGAGATACCATGGGTTATCACATTGCATCAACAAATTTTGGGGCCTGGCCTGGAGATTGAACATATTGTGCTCCCCATGAACACTCTTGTCCCAATGAGGTGTTCTAAGGATGAGTTTGTCCTCTGGTTTAGCATTCATTTCCAACTTTCTTTTTGTTTTTCGTTTAAAATTCTCTTTTTTCTCCTTTTTGCCTTTTCAACTTTCTTCCTAATAAATTTCTGCTATTAATTGAAAAGGAAATGTCATGCAGTATTTCACTATCTTTTTCCTTTTTTTAAGGGGGAGGGAGGGAGAACTAGTACAGGTTTTGTTGATCCTTAGATTTTGTTACCTAGTAAGTGAGTACGGAGGTTTCAGGTTTGAAGGATTTCAAGTCTTACTATCACATACAGAATCATTTGATTTCTATTTGGTGTTTCTTATCTTACTTTTATTCTCATTCAGTGAGGTGGCAAAGAAAGTAGCCAGGATTATAGCTCTTGCACTTGATCTGGATGCTGATTTTTTTCATAAGCCAGAAATGCTTGGCAAACCTATTGCAACATTACGCTTGCTACACTATGAAGGTTTAGGACGAGTTACAGGTTTTTCCATTCCATAAGGAACCGTTTACTTTTATGGTTGATGTAACATATCTTTTGTGATGGATATTTTTCTAATCCTGTAGGTAGAGTTTCCAATCCATTGGAGGGAATATATGGAGCTGGTGCGCACACTGATTATGGTTTGATCACTCTCTTGGCAACAGATGAAGTCGTAGGTCTTCAAGTATGATCAAAGCTAAAATAAGAACTACCTCTTTATATTAATTATCTTGATATCTACCTTTATATTTTGAATAACTGGAACAGATTTTGCCATTTCTGAAATACTTTACAGATATGCAAGGATAGGCATGCCAACCCACCGATATGGGAATATGTGCCACCACTAAAAGGGTAAGTGCTTTCTTAGGAACTAATTGTTATTACCCTGAAAACTGTTGAATCCCTATCTTCTTTATGTGTTAAGATGTCTTTCTACTTAATTTTTTTCTTTCATATGCTTTAAAGGTTAGTCATTTCATGTATGGTCATATTTCCATGCTTTTTCTCCTGTTTGAACTTGAATCAAAGTTGGTTGCTTAATTCTATAGTTAGACCACACCTGAGTGAACCAATGTATACCAATGTGTTAACTACATGTAATATTAACTGACATGTTTATTTAATTTTAAACTTTTCTTCATTGTCCAGCGTACTCAGGTGGTGTGTTCAACATACCCAAGTGATGTGTGTATAGTACTGAACTCTGCTGTGACTTATGTGCCAGCTCAAACAAATGTGCTGCACATAAGACAGCCTGGCTTTACATCCCTGCATGCCTCTATTCATAACCCAGTTGAATGAGAACTGAATTTGTTTCTCACTATTTCATTTCTTAAATTTATTACTAACTTTAAGAAATGAACAGAGTTGAAGTAGCAAAACAGGATCCATGTAACTGAACGCATTTAGTTTTGACAAGTCTTAGTTGAGTTGAGATGTATTATATTTAATAACTCTTTTATTTTTCCTAGCTGATAATAATCTTACTCTTATCACTTTTCCCCCAAATATATTATTATTATTTCTTTCACCTTCTCTGTTACGGCATATCTTCTCTCCCAACACTCCTTAAGCAATGAAGTCAATGAAGACTGATGTAGAAATGTCCCCTTCTCTCTTTGCTTTTTACCCATTTCTACCTAAGATGATGAAACTACTGTTCCAACGATATCATTGTCCTATTCTCCTTCTGATAACCACCATAATTATGTCCTGATTGCTTGAGCACAAATCAAAATCTGATCCATTCTTTTCATTTTTATTTTCTTTTCCACAAATATATGAGTGCTGAAGATCCAACCTGTTTCTTCTCCTGGATTATTAGGGCCTGCATGATAACACTTCTGTTTCTGGGCCATGATTCTATCCAGAAATAACTTTTTGTAGTTTTGTTACTTGGCCAAATTTCTGGGCAAAAAATACACGTTTGGTAACGCATAACAATTTCTATTTCTTGGCCAGAATAGAAACAGAAATGCGTTTGTTATGCACAATCATTTCTGTTTCTAGAACTTCTATAGAATCTCAAAAATATCATTAAATACTCAAAAATTTGGAGGAGGTGGAGGTGGAGGTGGAGGTGATGATGATGGTGGTGATGACGGTGGTGGAGGTGGTGGTGGTGGCGGTGGCGGAGGTGGAGGTGGTGGTGGTGGTGGTGGTAGTGGTGGCGATGGAGGTTGTGGTGGTAGTGGCGGAGATGGAGGTGCAGCGGTGCAGGTGGTGGTGGTGGTGGTTGAAGTTGCATTAGAGGTGGTGTTTTATTTTGAACATGAAATTATTGCTTTGCCCATCAAATTAAGCATGTGCTCATTAAAGAGCAACTCCCCACTTATTTCTTATTTTATTTCTGGGACAAAGAAGCTTCAAATTGGAACTTCTTTTTTTCTATTTCTCAGCAACTTTTTTGTCCCGGTTCATTCCCAGGAACAAAAAAATTAACCAGTGTTAACACACAGATTTCTCTTATTTTTTTGTTCCCAGGGACAAAAATGCAGAGAAATAGAGAAACAGAAGTGTTATCATGCAGACCCTTATTTTCATCCAAATTATTCTTTCCTATTTTTAAAATCTGTTTTACAATTTGATTTCAAGGTATCTACTTATTTTGTTTATTTATTATTTTTCCTACTTCCTAGGTTTTCAGCACAGGCATGAGTACTAGAGTTCCAAAACCAACTTCATTCATTATAATATGAAGATGGAAATGTAGAAACAATAAAACTAGAAAGTCTTCCTTGGGCCTAGCAGGCCCCTGTATCCAAGATTAGGATCTTTGGCAGAAAATGTCTACCTTGTCGTTTCTGTGTCAGGCACACAGTTGTCAAGGTGTCACCTAGGCATCCAGGTACCTTAGTCTCCGAGGCAGGCGCCTTGGTGCTTAGGTGGTGTCGCCTTGCATCCCTGGCCCCTCCAACACCTTGGGTCACCTAGACGCCGTGACAACTATGGTCAGCTGTACAATATATTGGTGGACCATTTGTTGATGATGTAAGCTTATTTGTATCTCAACCATTGATTGATAATGTACGTGAACTTCAGTTGTATGCTTCTGCTAATGTTGCTGCTATGGATCATCTGCCTGTGGTTATGATCTTTGATAGAAAGGCTTCCTTGTGTTTATTGGGTAAACATGCTATTGCGTATTTTGTTTTTCATGGTCATTTTAGTTGTGATTCTGTATTTCCTCTTTTTATATATTGAAATATATGAATATATTCTCCCGAAAAATGTTGAGTAATAAGTTGATATTTCCATTGCATTCCTTTTTTTAAACTTACCCCCGGTAACCCCATCACTCTTATAACCTCTCTCACTTTTGCTTTTTTCTTTTTTACTTCAGAGCATTTATTGTAAATCTTGGTGACATGTTGGAGCGTTGGAGCAATTGTATTTTCAGGTATGCCTACTTAGTGATTACTACATAAATACATAATGAATTAGAGCTTTGGCCAATTCAGTTAGAATATGAACATGCTGTTCCTTAGGGCTGCAGGTTGGGCTTGTTGGGACAAAAACTATCGGAATTGAATTGGAAATTTCAGAAGTAAAAAAGCACCGTCTTTAAAATAAAAACACCCGTAGAGAAAGGGAAAAAAAGGCTATGGAATGGGATGAATTTTATAGTATTAAAAATGACTGGACAAAAAATTCAATTTCTTGAGGAAGAAAGGACAAAATTACATTTTTTTAACTCCACCCCCCCCCCCCCCAAAAAAATAAAAATAAAAATAAATTAGAGGACTTAGCTTACCAAGAAATGAGCAATTTGTTGGTCCAGTAGATTCTTCTGACAAATAAGCAATAACTCCCTGTCATCTCTTGGGTGTAAGTTTCATTTCTGCTTTGTCATAGACTACTGTCTCTCTTTCTCTCCATCCATTTATCTTTCTCTATTTGCATGTGTGTGTAAGGTCCTTGTTATTGGGATGGATTGGACCGTCCAACACTCAGATTTATAGAGCTATCGATAACAGAGCACTGTAACTGTTGAGATTGTAATGTAAATCACTTAAAGATCTAAAAAAATATTATGCTACTCAAAAGCTCCCTTCCCCCCCCCCCCCCAAAAAAAAAAAAAAAAAAGAGGAGAAGATTATGTAATGCATCCACCCACTGACAACCCGAAGGGGGCTGCAAGCATTATGACTTTAAGTGATATGCTGTCATTGTCATGAATTCCGCATCAGCAGACATGCATGGTTCCATGTGATAGAGGACCCAACAGCTGTTTCACTGGTCAAACGTTAACCCAAAATGAGCAACGCAGTGTGAGTCAAAACTTTGACCAAACTTCTAACAAATTACAAAAAGTGGCACTAACCTCTATTATAACAACAACTGAGCCTTATGCCAACTAAATGGGTTCGGCTACATGGATCCTTGCAAAGACACAAAAAAAGAAGTAAAACAGGAAGAGCACAATGACATCAACAACAGCTCAGCGATAACCCACCTAAATGGGGTCGGCTATATGGATCCTAGCCCTCTAATCAGCTCTATTTGATGTCATACATGAAACAAGGCTTAAACTATGCATGTCTTTCCTCAGAACTTCTCCTATGGTCATTTTAGGTCTGCCCCTAGCTCTTTTAGATCCGTTGAACATGGTCATGCCATCTCAAGCGACTTTCACTGAGCTTATCTTATATTGAGAAAACTCCCAAATCCACTGTAATATGATCATTCCTTACTTTATCCTTCCTATTTTTTCCGCACATCCATCTCAACATCCTCATCTCTGCTACACTTAGTTTATCTATATGACGTTTCTTAACTACCCAACATCCTGGCCCATACATCATAGTCCGATGTATGACATTCCTATAGAATTTCCTTTAAGCTTTGGAGGAATACACCGATCACACAACACTCCAGACGCACCTCTCTACTTCATCCATCCTATTTTAATTCTCTGAGCATCATCATCTTCTATATCTCCGCCTTCATTTACGATAGAGCCCAAATATCTAAAATAGTCACTTTGAGAAATCTCCCTTTCATCAATATAGACCACCTCCCTAACCATCATCCTGTGACTAAAGTTGCACATCATATACTCAATCTTTGTTCTACTTAACCTAAGACCTTTTGATTCCAAGGTTGATCTCCATAACTCCAACTTGGTGTTAATCCATACTTTTCTCTAATCTGCCAACACAATATTGTCAGTGAAAAGCATGCACCAAGGAACCTCATCTTGTATGTCTCTTGTTAAATCATCCATGATTAGCACAAACAGATAAGGGTCTAAGGCTGAACCTTGATGTAACCCAATAATAATGGAGAACTTACTACCTTGTCCCCCTATAGTTCTTATGCTAGTCACCACACCAGCATACATATCTTTATTCATGTCCACAAATTTACATGGCACCCCTCTCCTCTCCTGTAAATGCCATATTAGCTTTCTTGGGACTCTATCGTAGGCTTTTTCTAGCTCAATAAAGAAGTTTTAGAGATCCTTCTTGCTATTTTAAGCCTTTCCATAAGTTTCCTAAGTATATAGCTTCCATCGTGGATCTTCCTGGCATAAAGCCAAATTGGTTCTTCGATATGGTAGTTTCCTTTCTCAAGTGAGCTTCAATAACCTTCTCCCATACCTTCATCATATGACTCATAAATTTTATGCCTCTATAGTTATGCAGTCCTGAGTATCTCATTTCTTTGTAAATCGGAACCACAATGCTTCTCCTCCGTCTGGCATTTTTTTTGTGGTCAGTATCTTGTTAAACGGCTTGGTTAGCCAGTCAAACCACATAACCCTAAGCTCTTCCATTCTTTTATTGGGAATCCATTTGGGTCTGTTGTCTTGCCTACTTTCATCTTTCTTAAAGTTTCTTTTACTCCAGACACCCTAATTTTGTGTATATATCTGCGACGTGTGGTGTCTAGGTGAGTAATGCTTCCCTCAAGGGAACTATTACTCAAGAAATTTCCATTTAGTAAGCTGTAGACATACCTTCTCCATCTCTCCGTAATGTCCTCATCCCTAATTAGTACTCTACCATCTTCAGATTTAATAAATTTAACATAGTCGAGATAGTTTTGGTTGCTAGAGTCCATCAATGCCATCGCCAAGGAGATCCACCTAGGATGTAATTTGCTGAGTCCACAGCCCACCTGAGATCCACAGGTTATAGTCTTTCAAAGAAAGATTTCTTTCTTTTTTTTTTTTTTTTTGTTAAAATTCTGGCTTCTGAAACAGCCTCCATGATTTGGTATTTATAGGGGAAGAGGAGACTAAGCATCCTCTTGAGATACATGTATTTGACATAAAGAGACTATTGGAATTCAAAGGCTAGATGGAATTCCCACACCTAGAAAACCAAAACCAATGCATAGAAAATAAAACGTATAGAAACTAAAACCAAGAAATAGAAAAATGTTCCCAAGACATAGGAACTACAAACAATAATAATTAAAGAAAACATTAAACTGCCTAGGAACATGAAAAGACACCTAACTAAAAACACTTATTGCTCCCTAGGAATTTAAAAAGACATGGACTAAAAAGTTGGGCCCACATTGGCCCTTACAAAGATATCCCATGCAGATTAAGCCTGGCCAAACCATGCAAGGTTTGGGCTTGGTCTGGTTCTCCTAGGCAGCAGGCTTAGTCAGGGGGCCAAGGAGGCCTGCCCTGGACCTGGGCTGGGCTTGACAGGGGCTGCCGATGCCCCCGCATCAACTCTCAGCTTCTTAAAAGAAACTCATCCACGAGTTTCAGTAAGTTCAGGAAGGACAAACATGTGGTTCTTTCTTAACTGGGGCTTGCATCTTTCACACATCCAATCTTCCCACAGAATGTAGACAGAATTCTGGTGCATGCAGTAAATGAGTTTTGTTCCCTGGTTGCACTTGCTACAAGGAAAATTCAACTCATCCCATGCCGCTCTTCCACAAGTGTCACATACTTTCATTGGAACTATGTTGTCACTCTCGGGTTCTACCTGTGGAAGATGTAGGGTAAGACCAATCACTGGGGCAGATTTGGGTACTATTTGTTGAACTTGGGCCTCACAAATTTGTCTGATTTCCTCAACCATTGTCTCGACATGCTCTCCTTTGGATGACTCTTCTTCAGTTATTTCTTCGGTTGGTACATGAGGACTAGTAGTGTCCTGTTGTGGTGGTGCAAATGACAGTGGCATCACATTGAGTGGTATGCCTGGGTTTTGCTCCAAGCAAACCAATCTAGTTTCCAAATGGCTCACCGATTCAAGCACATTGTTCAGCTGCTTCTGGAGTTTCCGTTGTTTTATGTCTGGTAGTCGAGTTGACATGGTTTGCATGGATTCAAGAACTTGCTTCATGGTAGCAGAAATTTCTTCAAGTGATTGGGGGTTATTCTCCTGACCAGACATAGCTCTGATACCAAAATGATGTAAAATAAGAAGGATCGATGAACTGGTTGAGAACCGGCAAGTTATAAACCATCAGATGAGGGCCTTATAGTTTGATGATGAAGATGGAGATGGATGTGGTGGTTGATGATGATGATAATTGATGGAGATAGATAGTTTTGGTTGCTAGAGTCCACCAATGCCATCACCAAGGAGATCCACCTTGGATGTAATTTACTGAGTCCACAGCCACCTGAGATCCACAGGTTGTAGTCTCTTTCAAAGAAAGTTTTTTTTTTGTTAAAATTCTGGCTGCTGAAACAGCCTCCATGATTTGGTATTCATAGGGGAAGAGGATACAGCATCCTCTTGAGATACATGTATTTGACATAAAGAGACTGTTGGAATTCCAAGGCTAGATGGAATTCCCACACCTAGAAAACAAAAACAAATGCATAGAAAATAAAACCTAGACTTAGAAACTAAAACCAAGAAATAGAAAAATGTTCCCAAGACATAGGGACTACAAACAAGAATAATTAAAGAAAACAGTAAAACTGCCTAGGAACATGAAAAGACACCTAACTAAAAGACAACTAACTAAAAACACTTAATGCTGCCTAGGAATTTAAAAAGACCAGGACTAAATAAAGTTGGGCCCACATTGGCCTTTACAAAAATATCCCATACAGGCTAGGCCTGGCCAAACCACACAAGGTCTGGGCTTGATCTGGTTCTCCTGGGCTGCAGGCTTAGCCAGGGGGCCAAGGAGGCCTGGGCCTGGGCTGGGCTTGGCAGGGGCTGCCGATCGCCCTGCATCAAGGTGTTGAGCCAAAAGACGAAGTGGTTTCCATCATCGGAAAATCCGACACTGATTGAACATCTTGTCCATGTTTATTAACCTGCTTGTTATTGCCACCCAAGGAATCAAGCCGAGTCTTCCCATCGGCAGAAGGGTACATGGATGACATGGTTCAGACCCAGAAAGCAATTGATGGAAGTGCGTCAGAAGAAATCCTCCTGGGTAGGATTCCAGCACCGTTGAGGCCATCTAAGAACCAAGAACCAGTTTTCCAACTTGGAATCTTTGAGGAGAGCCAACCGAAGCACAACCGTTTTGGGTCTGTTAGGGAAAAAAGGCGGAGGCGAGAGGGATTCAATGAGGAAGTGGTATGATAGTACTCTTCAATCATGTTCTCAAGATCTTCATCCATGGTGACGGAGATGAGGGAATCAAGGTTCTCGTTGGGGAGTTGGTACTTGAGGGTGAAAGAGCATCCGTGAAGGATGCTGCGAGAGAACCAAGTGGAGAGGTCTGCAAGGCTGGAGTGACGGTCCACCACCATGACGATGGTGGTGGCGTATGGGACTGGAGATTGCACAGGGTGACAGAGGTGGAGCCGTGGGAGTGGGATGGGGGTGGGAGCAGAGAGCCGAATATACTTAGTTTGGGGTAGGACTAAGCTCACAAGGAAGCCCAAATGTCACTTTTCAAACATGAGATACCCCAAACATACTTGTATCAGACATTGGGTACCTCAAGATGTAATTTACCCTTCTACTTATAACATGTCCACTAGCTTCCCCCAGGTTATTCTTGTATGTTCTACTAAATTGTGTGTTAATCCAAAAACAGCAGAAGTGCTTCCAGAATATGTACCCATTTCAACTTTTTTATCTAATATTTGCTTCTTATTTAAGGACTTTTTCCTTGTAGATTGGCCCACCTTGTCAATTTAAAGTGCCTCCCTTTAAGTTTAGGGTGAAACATTTTCCACAACAGATCTTTGGGATGACTCAATTGTGTCACATTAATCAGTGGCAGTTATCTATTGCATCATGGTTTCATATAGTTACATGTTAAAATCTACCAAATAGTAGAACTTTTTCATTTCTTGGTCCTGGGAAGCTATTTATTTCTTTCAGATGAAAGGTATTAGTATTTTAATACTTTGGTAAATTTCATAAAAGAAGGGATAATGAAGTATGCAATCTAGTTCTGGTACTTTTGGATCACTTAATTGAGAATTCTGTAATCCATGGTTCTGCTTTATTCCAGGTCCACATTGCATCGAGTACTAGGGAATGGTCAAGAGAGATATTCCGTAAGGCGTTTCATGTCCTTTTGAATGTTCTACCCTATCAAGATCTTTGCCTTGATTCTGTTATTTTTATTCTCTGCATTAGATGCATTTTTTCACCTTGTTGAGAATATGAATTGCATTTGCCAGGGATGCTAGTGAGGTTTTTACAACTCTCTGAGATCTCTGAAATTTGCAAGCAGGCCATTACTGACTTGCTGCTGGCTACACAGTCTAGTGACCATTTGTAGTCCTATTATTTGACTGTGAGGTTCAATATTATTGGATGGTACAACCTTTGGTGCTTACTTGTTGGGACAGGGAATTTGATTCAATTAGCATAAAATCTCTTAGATGAGACCCTTTCATTTGTGGGTCCTGACCTCTTTCTTTCTTTTTTTTTAACACTTCTGGTCTTTTTCTTTTGTTAATTGCTAGCCATAGAACTATAAAAAAAGAGCATCCCAGTGCACGAGGTTCCTGCTATTGCAGGGTCTGGCAGGGGCAAATATACGCAGCCTTACCCCCACTTTGCGGAGAGGCTGTTTTCAAGTTTTGAACCCACAACCTGATGGTAGCCATAGAACTATATCATACATGAAATTATAAGCATGATAGAAAATGGAAGGCAGAGTGGAGTGCCCCCTCACCCCACCCCCCCCCCCTCAAAAAAAAAAAAAAACCAAAAAAACCAAAAAAACAAAAAAAGAAAGATAAAAGAAAAAGATACTGTACTGGAGATGTGTTCACATGGTGATGGACAACAACTTCCCAATTTTTTTATAAATTAATTCTTCAATGGCTTGGCCAAATCAAGCTTGGAATTCAAAGACTGATGCTCTTAGTTGGTCTAAGTTTTGAGCATTTCTTTATCAGGTTACCTTTTGTAAGCACAAATTGGGTGAAATAGAGAAGTAGATGTATTTCTGTTTGATGCTTTTCAATTAATTCAACCATCCTGATGGGCGGGAAAGCAAATGATCCCCCTCCACTCTATCATGGTAGAAACCCATGCTAAGTGGGGTCGTAGGAAAAAATATGATTGTATTTTTTATGAAAGCATTTGTTTATTCATTATATTATTGTATTTCTATGGAAGCATTTGTTTCTTCACTATATTTTCTAACTATTTTTTTTATGATATAAAGTTATTTATATTTTGTACCTCCTATTAAATGACAATTTTGTCATGATAACCAATCTTATCTCTTTCTTCTTGGGGCAGATGGCATTCTTTGTGGAGCCTAGCCATGAATGTCTTGTGGAGTGCTTACCTTCTTGCAAATCAGAAACAAACCCACCCAAGTAAGTTACTGTATGAACACATGGAAGCCTGACTAGAATACAGAGAAAATGAATTCTATGATTAGTTTATATCCAGGCGGATCTGGATTCTGGACAATGCTGATTTGGGCCCAGGATGCAATTCTTTGAGACTAGAAATTATTTTGAAAACAGAACAATATGTGAAGGGGCCATTAAACGGGTGGAAAAAGCCAAGGCCCACTTACAAAAAGCATCCACAAGACAAGATATAGGGTTGCTCACTACTGTGGCTACTTTCATGGTGCAAATGGATACTTGGACTACACCCCAAATCTAGCCTAGGTATAATGCACAGCACCACTATTAGGAGCACCAACTCCCAATTTAGTAGCACTGACTACAAGGAGCACCCACCCTTAGATTTATGTAGCACCCACTACAAAGGAGCAACAAACCTTCGTATCTAGCACCCACATGATAGCTTACAAGGTGGCCCCGATTAAAGCACAAAACCGGCTGAAGTATTTTATCAAACACCTTACCTACAGTCTGGCTTACAATAATATGAAATAAAGCACAATAGATAGGTTACCTACAAAACAGGCTACTTCCTCCATTTCTTCTACTCAATCTGTTCTCTTCATCAATGGCAGAGCTTCAATTGTCCATGGAAGGCTTGGATGCTTCTTGAGTCCTCTCACAAAACTCTTGATTGGTTCTCCACCTCTTCTCTTTTTTCATTCTCAACCCTTGATGGTCTCTTTGCATAACATAAAAATCCCTTACACAATATGTTGATCAATGAGTGGCTTCAAGAATCTCATCTTTAGAGACTCTCTTCCTTTCCCTTGAATAGGGTTTCTCTCTCTTTTTTGTCATACGCACATAACCCCTTATACACATTTAGCACACACATTAGTACACCCAAACACATCACACAATGGTTTTCATATCCAAAACTCATAATATATAAACGAAACCTTCTAAGTCCAACAGGCCTGGATCTGGATCCTCTCGATCCTTTTCTTTGTGTTACATATACAGTTCGAATAATGAAGCATGGATATCAATATCCAGCATGAATACGATCTGTATCCAGGATCAGTTTAGGTTTTAGATTGGATATTGATCCTGTTCTGATCTTAGATCTACTACTGAAGATGTATCTGGATTTGGGTCCTCCTTATCCTTTTTGTGCATTAATTCTCTATCCATACAAACCCGATGCCTCCTTTTTCCGGTCTGGAAATTCTACCACTAGTTTTTGTTCCTGAACTGACTCTACAATTGGAGTGATAACAGTATGATGGGTTTCCTAAACGTGGGTACCAGGGGGGGCTGCAGAGCTCTTTTGTTGCCTCTTTTCAGGAGCTGTCCAATGATTGCTTCCTGCAATGGCCAAGGCCCTCATGTCACATTGATCAGGCCTTCAGAAGCTTAAACTTTACTAATCTATGAATTATTTAAAGGGTCCATTAAAATGGATGCAAAGATCAATTAATCGAATAGTTTGTGCATCTAAATATCAGAATCTTTATTTACTGCTGTGTTATACCAGGTTTCCTCCTGTGAGATGTCAAACATATTTGAGTCAGCGATATAAGGATACTCATGCCGACCTAAGCTTGTACCGGAACCATCAAGATTAGTTGGTGATTGCACGACAGTTATAGAAGAAAAGAGCACGCCCTGGGAATTCATCCAGAGGCACATCACTGAGTATACATTTCAAATGTGTCATAAATAAATTTGTAAGAACGATATATATATTTGAATAAAGAGAGGCCTTTTTTTTCAGACAGGCTTATATTATTGGTGGGAGGCGCTGAGATGGACTTAATGCTTTGCAAAGGCTGAAGGATGAATTCCTTGAGCTCATGAGTTATTGAGGACTGTTACAAAGATGTGTTCTTGTGTGATTAACTTGTCAGTGAGCGTTATTGATTGATTGTTTAGTTAGAGAATCTCATGATCAGTCATGGAAAGAGTTGAAAGCAGAAATGGTGGCTGGGAAGATGAGTGTAATGCATAGTGCATACTAGTAGCTGCGACGGTAGGTTCTGTTGGACCAACTTGCTATGCACATGATTCACGGCTTGATTCTTGAAGGCGTAGTTCGTTTTGAAGCACAATTCATCTTATATGTTTTGTTTCATTTGAAGCTGAGATCAATGTAGCAGAGATTCTTATGCGGAGAGTACATTTTAGGATCCAAAATAGAAAGTAAGGGAGCAGGGGAAGGGAAGTGCAAGTGCTGGCCAGATGTATTGTCTTGCGCCTGAACACTGTAATGTAGTGTCTCTCAGAAGGGGAAAAAAATAGAGTTTCAGTTAAAAACGTCGAACAGGTTCAACAGAGAAACTGGAACATCATAAGAGAAGGCTTTAAGGATGCAATTAGGTGGGTGATGATCTCCAATGAGGGATATACCGATAGACTGCATACCAAGGTGCATTAGCAGCACTATTAGTCTACTTGGGCCATATTATTTAACATTCTTAGAGAGCATTTTGGTCTGGGTGATGGGATTGTTGTTATTTTAACATGGGTTGTGAGTAAAAGCAAACTATATATAGTATAGTAAGTTAAACTGTGTTTGAATTAGGCATGTAAATGGCTCGGATTGGATGTGATCGAATCCGGATATTTTCTGGGCGGATCCCTCTAAACAGATTTGGATGAATTCGGATGTGGATCGAATTCAACTTTTTGATCATCCGTTTACATCTCTACCTTGTGTAACCTAGACCTTCCTTCCCCAAGGGGATACAATTCATTTTCAATCCATATCTTTTAGATCATGATTCTTTTTTACTTATATTCTAAAACCTGTTGAATCTTCTAAAACCCTCAAGATCATTATTTACTTAACTTTTTTATTATTAAGTATTCAGATTTTTTTCCAAACGGATTTTATCGGAGTATATGAATTTTTTCTTGATATCTCTAGACGAATACAAATGTCCCTAAACGGATACGGATGGGTTTTTTTTCACACAGTCCCCTAATTTCGCTGTATAATTGTTTTGCCATTTTCCTAATTAGTCCCAATTATATGGGAAAAAATGCCCAAAAAAATAGCAATATCAATCTTGATTTATTTTTTTTTGGGTGAAAAATAGATGGGAAAATTACTTGGACACCCGTTAAACTATGGCCATTTTGCTTAGACTCCCCAATTTTTAAAACAATTACTTGAACACCCCCTGTATTTTATCATTTTTTTCAAGTAGGTCATGTCAGTTAGTTAAGTGATGATGTCATCGGTTAAATTTTTTGTAATGCCTAAACTACCCTTAAAGATAGTGAAGTGACCCTTTTACCCTCTTCCTCATTCTTCTTCTCCTTCTTCCTGCAACTCAACGATTTCAGATTCAAACCCTACTTGAACACCCCCTGTATTTTATCATTTTTTTCAAGTAGGTCATGTCAGTTAGTTAAGTGATGATGTCATCGGTTAAATTTTTTGTAATGCCTAAACTACCCTTAAAGATAGTGAAGTGACCCTTTTACCCTCTTCCTCATTCTTCTTCTCCTTCTTCCTGCAACTCAACGATTTCAGATTCAAACCCTAATCGATTTCAGAAAAAATTCTCTATTCTTAAACAAATTTCTAATCAAAATAACCCAAACCTTTAATCGATTTCAGATTCAAACCCTAATAAATCTCTCCAGAATCTTCTAACAGAAAAATATTATCTACCGTGGTTTTTGCCTCAGGGAGGGAATACCTGGGATTGAAACAGAACAAGAATTAGTAGTAGAAAGCTTTACACCGTAGAATTGCAATTGTGATGATTGGGAGAGAATGAAGATGATTTACGAAGTTTGAACCCTCCTTTTCCTTCTCGCTGTTCTACACTTCTAGGGCAGGAGAAGATACACATGCTTCCTTTCTGGGTTTGAAGAAATCAATTTTGGACTTTGAAATATAACGGTGTTCGCTCGAGGGATTCAAGTTTAGACTGAGGTGAATTTGAAAGATTTCTCCTTCATGTTATTTCCGTTCGATCTGCTATTGATGGAATAAAATAGATCAAAAAGATTAATTTTTGCTGGTTTTTCATGGAATCAAGGCTTACTTGCTTAAATGGAACGACTTGGGATTCCTCTGTTCATGGAGGTAAAAACCTCGATTCTCTCCTTTTGAATCTCAAAATTTGCATCTATTTTGTCATTTCTCCCTCTGGTTCCTATAACTAATATTTTTTGTTACTCTTCTCTGTTTCTGACCACTATAATCTGCCCAGAATTCCATCATATTGTTTCTCCCTAGTTTCAGATATGGAAACCTTTTGCTTTCGGCTGAATTGCTCCCTAATTCAACTCCATAATCTCAGTTTTTTTCCTTACTTCAGTTTCATGTTAATCTGCTAAAAAGCAGTCCTTTAATTTTTTTTTTGGTTTTCTATTTAGCTTGGGGACTTATCGCTCTGCAACTCCACCCCTACTCCCTCTAGGGTTCCACCAATTGAAAAAAAAAAAACAAAAAAGAGAAGAAGAAGAAGAAGAGCAGAGAGGGCGAGAAACCGAGAATCACTCCCATCCTGCTCCTTCAACCTCTACCGGACAACCCATCGATTTAATATAATTTATTTCAAAAGAATATATATATATATATATATAGGTGTGTGTTAGCACTCTTGCAGGATTGTCTGGATGAGGCGATGAGCCAATAAAGCTTTAAAGATCCATTCTCGTTATGGCAGCAGCTCCTCGAACCCCAGCCACTGAAACTAAAAGAAGGGATTGGGCATTCGCAGAAACCCTAATTTCTTCTCTCTCTTATCTAGGGCTTGCAACTGAAAATTACCCGTTTAAAACAGATCCGATTTTATCTGTTTTCTTTGCTCACTGTGAACTGAAGTCGAAGAAGCCGCTGTTGCTAAAGCTCCCACTGTTGTGCATCAAATTTGCAACTCCATTGTTACCGCCAGGTACAGATTCAGATGTAGGTACTCTGGACTTGCGATTTAGGTGAGTTAATACCTGGACTTCAGAGGCGCTAGAGTTGGGCATCGAGTTCTGAAATCCCCTGTTGATTGGGTTCGTATGAGGGGTTAAGAAGAAGAAGGGTACTTTGGTAATTTTAATTTTTCTGTTTTCTATTCAAAAGGTGATCAGGATACAATAGACATTTTTATTTAAACACTAACAGCAGACTACCACCGTAAGGTTTCGGGGGCGTCAAGTAATTCTTTTAAATGTTGATAATCATAAGCAAAATGGTCATAGTACAGGGGGTGTCCAAGTAATTTTCCCAAAATAGATTTACTGAAATTGAGAACCATGTGTAAAGCCATTAGTTTCAGAAACACAAAGTCTATGAAGCTAAGGAATGGAATTTGGTCAATCTATCGTACACATGATAGACAGGGCGTTCCTTGCCAAGGCATCTGCAATACTGTTCAGAGCTCGTGGAATACAAGAGAAAGAAATTGATGCAAAAGAAGCACATTGATGCCTAATGTCATTGATTACAGCTGCCACCTCCAAGGGCAGGAACCGACTACCGGTGTGAAGCAAATCAATGATCTTCTTACAGTTAGACTCAACTAGAAGATGTGTGAATCCAAGAGCAGTAGCCTGTGACAATGCAGTTCTGATTGCCACTGCCTCCCCTTGGATAGCTCAGCTGAGAAGATAAGGAGCAGAGATAGCCTTAATTTGGCTTCCCAAGTGATCTCTAAAGATGAAACCCAAACCCCCAGTCAAGGTTCCTTGAGGAAGTGCTGCATCTCAATTTACTTTGATGAAACCTAGAGTGGGGGGCATCCATGTCACATTCACCATATTCATAGGACCAATCGATGGTGCATCTCGTCGATGACCCTTTGTAGATGCTGTCGAGAACTCAATATAGGCTTTTTCAACTAACAAAATCACTTCTTGAGGACTCCATGCTTTGACGTTGAAAGTTAAATCATTTCTTGCACGCCAAAGATACCAGCAAAGAAAGGATGCTTGCACTAACGACTCTTGAGCAAGCTTCTTATCACTCCGATAAAGGGCATCCCAACTTCCTATCCATTAATGTAGCAATGGGTTATGGTTGGAAGGAGGAGAATATGACAAACTACTGCCAAACCAGACCATGCGAGCAAATGAACAGCCCAATAGAATATGATCTGCTGTTTCCTTATCCGCCCCACAACGAAGACATAACGGATCGATTAGAACTCGACGAGAGTGAAGACCCTCCCCTAAAGCAATACTCATTTTGGTGTTTTGAGCGATGGTGTTGATGCTGAAATCGTAAAATTTCTAATCGTTCATGAAATTGTTAGATTTTGGTACGGTTGATATTTTAAGGTTAAAATGGACATTTTAACTTTGGGGTTAAAATGGACATTTTATTTTGTTTTTTAAATAACTAATGGGGTTAAAATGGACATTTCAACTTTGGGTGCTAACTGTGCTTAACGTCAAGGAGAATATTGATATTTAAGGATTTTTTAGGGTATCAGTGATATACGATTCATTTACAGGGGGTGTCGTTGAAATTTTCCCAAAAAATGAAAACTCTAGTTTGATGGGTATGAAGTAAAGGGAAAAGTTTTCATACACAACCGTGAATGTGAGAGGGTGGCTCACAAAGAGTAAAAAAAGTCATAAATCTCCACCCATTAATTAATGCCTTGAAACTCCCACCCTCTCACATACACGGTTTACACGACCATGTATGAAAACTTTCCCCTAAAGTAAAAGTATTGGAAAAAGTTTTCCTACACCCATAGAGGATTGGTTCACCTACACTTTCCCCGAGTGTTTTAGTATGTTTCCAAAATGCTTTCGATACCTTTTCCACCCTCTCCCACCCTACGGTTAATGGAATCTCATCACCCATCGTGGAGGAACACCGAGTCCCAAAGTAGAATAAGAATGCTCGGAAAAAAAAAAAACTTTTATAGTAGAGGTATCATAAAGACTGAACATAAACTGTGCTGTACATTTTCTATTAGTTGAGAGACTTGCATAGATAATATATTTTTGTCAAGGAAAAGGTTCTCCAAGACATCAGGAGAGGAAGTCTCTTTTTTTCTCCTCATATGAAATGACCTCATTACCCTCCTAAGTACGAAACCGTTCTTCCACACTTCATTGGTGCATTCCCTTATGCACACTCTTGCTTAGAAAACCCTCTCCCTTTTGCCAACTAGAACCTTTGAGTACTCGAGAGTAATATCATTCCATTTCATCATATCACACTTGGATCTTTAAAAGACTATTATTTATTTCATATAAATTTAAATGAGACATTTTCAAGTTCCAAACTTGAACCAAACAGAAACAAAAGTTACATTACTAACAGGGAAGACACAAAGGGCAAAATAGAGAAGGTACTGCAGAAGAAGAAAAAAAAGTACAGAGGTTTAAAAACCAAACAAGACTTCAAGAACTGCCGGGACATCTCCACCAATTCACCGGTAGTTTCTGTAGGTAGGACTGTACATGCAACTCTCTGCATACTTAACCAGGTTTTCCGGTCGAGGGAGACGGGTTGCTAAACCTACACAAGCAAACATATTGGATATGATTAGTTAAATTTTAGAAATGAGGAAACGCAGAGTTTGCATTACCTGAATCCAATTAGAGTAAAGAACTCACCTAGTTCATATGCTTTAGCAGCTACATTTGCAGCAATATGTGCAGATATCTTTCTGATATTAGAAAATGGAGGATAGAGTAGGCCTTTATCGCAATGCTCCTGTGTCACCTGTGCAGCCAATCCTTCCGCTGTTCCAAGGCGGAAAAGACACAACAAAAATGCTAGTAAGTGACCATTCATCTAAAGTATATTACAATGGAAAACAAGGTTTGGCACCCAAATGTTCCTAATATTCAACATTTAATCCTACTCAATGGAACTGTAACTTGCACAACCCTTATAGGTCTTTGTATATTTCGTTCATATAGTTACAGAACTTGTAAAGAGAAACTGTACAGTCCAGCCATTAGCAATCATTCAAATTTAAAACAATTTCTTGGTGCACTTACATGCTGCCAAAAGCATCTCATCATGCACACGGATTGCACCAGAAATTAGCAAACCCAATCCAAGTCCAGGGAAAATGTAAGCATTGTTTGACTGAACCAAACAACACAAGGTAAAAAAAGTACGAGTCAGCCATATTAGGGAGACATTTTCCATCTATGGGGAAACACAAAGGATGAAATGAATAATGTTAGGACCTGGCCAGGTACAAAAACTTTCCCATCATATTCAACAGAATCAAATGGACTCCCACTAGCAAAAATTGCACGGCCCTGCAAATTGGGAGAGAGAATTCAGTTTTCAAATTTTTGTTTACAATGTTCAAATCTTCATATGTTTATCTGATCGGATGCATCATGTCTTACTCAATGAGCAGCAGAGAGAAAATTTAATTCATTTTACCTTACTCCATGAGTAGGCTTCTTCAGCTGTGCACTCAGACTGTGAGGTTGGGTTTGAAAGAGCAAGAATGATAGGTTTCTGCATGCCATTTGTATATCAATGTCAGCTTCTAGCACCTGAAGTATAGTGGTGAGAGAGAGATGTACAAAGAACCTCATTAATGGATGACATAGCTTCAACCACCTCCTTCGTAAATGTTTTTCCTACCCCAGAGGTACCAATCAACACAGTTGGCTTGATTGCCTAAGAAAGTAACAACAGACAATAAAGTTAAAAATTTCAAAACTGTCCAGCAACACACACACACACACACACACGGAGGGAGAGGAGGAAAGAGAGAGGAGTAGCGACCTTGACAGCATCCAGAAGTGTCTTAGCAGGTTCATGCTCATGAGCCCAAGGTTTTTTGAAAAATTGAAGGGACTCCTTTCGAGAGCTAACAATCAATCCCTGCACTAGGAACAAAATTACTATAGAAGTAGAAAAGAGAATTGGAAATAAATAAAGGTAATCTGCATTTTAAGCAAGAAGTTAAAGTGCTCAGTCTTTCATTACCTTTGAGTCCACAAGCCAAATTTTCTTGCGATTCTCTTCCAATGGAGCTTTTGTCTGCAAAGAAGATAAAATATAAATCTCATTGCATCAAGAGTTATTCTACATAAAAATGTTTTTAAGTGTCAGCAGAAAGTTAAAAACCTGTTTCGACATCTCAAGAGCTATGAGTTCAGCTATACCGGTACCAGCCTGCAATCACAGTAAGGACATCACTGAGGCTTTATATATAGAATCTTAACATGTACAGAAGTATCTTCAATATTGTGTCAACACAGTTCACTGAAGAACCATAGAGACAAGAAATTAAAAACACCGGGTAATAAAATATAGGCATATTGATGCAATGCCTCAACTTGGATTCTTGCAAGCCAGAACTAGAAATTCAGAACAACTGCAGATTAAGCCTGCAAGTGAAGTCCATTCCACAAACTCAATTTGAAAAACCTTCAAGCTGACCATCTAGCTCATATAGGTTCCATAGGATTTTATAACTGGAGAACCTCCATAAGATCTGCAAGATCGTTTAAGCTTCTAGATTTGCTTTTTTTAGTTTAAAGAACAGTTCTAGCATCGGATTAGGTAATATTGGTAGCTCACCAAAGAAGCATCTTTTCAATTCCTTACAAACTCCCCAAAAACAAGGACGAAAAATAACTCTGGCTACTCCATTTTGAGTTTATCAGTAAGACTCAAAGGGGCATTGCTTGAAGGTGAGACTACTTCAAAATTTCCTAAAGCAGCAGTAGATAGGGTCTCCTTGTACTTGGACCTTCCCCAATATAGTCTAGTAATGTAGGGTTTTAGTTTGTCCTGGTCTCCAGGCTTTCATGTTTTGTTTTGTACTATATTTACATAGCTAATAGCTTCACTTTAAAAAAAAAAAAAAAAAAGGGGATGCCCCCCCCCCCCCCTCTTCTCTGTAGTCTGTCAATATCTCTAATTGTCTCTGCTGAAATTGATAAGACTACCATTACATATCAATTTCTTCTTTCAGACCTAAAAACCCTATACTGAACATGTATCCCGAAATCCCAACCTCACTTGGACAATAATTAACCCAAACTTATTTAACAGTCATTACAGTCAGAGCCTTATTTGTATCACAAACTTGGTCTGAAAAGCACTACAGCCTCTCCGGATTGATTTCAGCGTTTGTTGCACCTATGCTCAAAGATGAAACAATGACCATTTATCGAAGTGGGAGGCTTCAGTGTGCACAAATACATCAACCCCCCCCCCCCGGTGGAGGGCAAAATAGTGATTATAATGGAAAATCGGAGGAAAAAAGAAGTGGAGATGCACCTCTCCAGCACCAAGAAATAAGAACGTATGCTCAGCCAAAGTTCCCCCAACTAGCTTCAGTGCTGCAACAAGCCCTGCAAGGACCACTGCTGCTGTTCCCTACAAAGGAACAAAAACCATAGATTGAAGTTAAACTCATGCTTCCCAGAGAAACAAATACAACAACATTTGGAACCTTCTTCAGTTTTACCTGTATATCATCATTGAACATGAGATGGGTTGTTCCATATTTTGCAAGCAGGTCAAAGGCATTGTGGTTTGCAAAATCTTCGAACTGTGGAATGCAGGAGAAAAAAAATCAGAGGATGCTATAGTAGCACAAATAAGCTTTGAGTCGACCTTCAGAAAGTTTTGCAATTACTTAGTTCATTATAAATCTCATTGACACACTGAACATATGGTACCTGTATGAGGACTTTCTCCCCATACTGCTGCTTAACTGCACACATGAATTCATGTAGAAGATTGGCATATTCCTGCAATCAGAAGGTACAAAACCACATTTAGTACAATAGGAAATATACAACCATAAAAAACTCCATAAGTTTCTCATATTAATTGAGCCTGCAAGTTATAAGACCTGGCCAGTTGCTCTCTTCTGCCTGAGCCCAATGTAGAACTCATCATTCAACAACTCCTCATTGTTTGTACCCACATCAATGGTTATAGGTAAGCACTGCAAATGCAACAAATATTTCATTTTCTATAACTGAAAAAGAAGATAAGGGATCATGATCAGAAGTTAAAAAGGTTGGATTAGAGTCAATTGTCATCTCCATGTGAGGGCTAGCTTATGCAACTGACTTGCCAAAGTCCAATCAAATAAATGCAGTTGAATCAAGAACTACTGTCGCAGACCACAATTGAGATTGCATTCACCAATAAAGATTCATTCTAGTTTCAACAGCTGATCAATCAAAGTAGGCAATCTTAATTATGGAAATGCTTACCGAAGAAGGACGAACACCCCCAAGTGCTGTATACAGCGCAAGTTTGCCAACAGGAATTCCCATCCCCTGAGAACATTTTAGACATGGTCATCAATGACTCCCCAGGACCAATCAAAGATACCAGAGACAGAAATGCTTACCCAACTGAAACCACTATTTCGGATAGTGATAGTCATGAATTTAAAAAGATCAGCCTAAAATTATTACCTGGCAACCAAGATCCCCTAGCCCCAAAATCCGCTCACCATCAGTCACAACAATAACTTGGATACTTTTCTCGGGCCAGTTCTTCAACACCTCAAGAATCTTTCCCCTGCAAGAATTGACTACTTTGTGATGAAGAAGAAGATACACATTATACATTTGAGCTACAATGGAAAAGGGGTTTATTAAACAGCCATACTTCTCTTTCAAGCTGATGTATAGACCCTGTGGACGCCTGAAGATGCTTCCATATTTCTGGCAAGCCTCACCAACAGTTGGTGTATAGACAACAGGAAGCAATTCCTCAACATGATCAATGAGAAGCTTATAGAATAGCCTTTCATTCCTTTCCTGTAAACCAAGATGGAATACACAAATAAAACAACATTCAAAAACCCAGAGACGCCATCAATTGAAACACAGAATACAACAATTGACCAGGATGGTTGGTGAGTGTCTACCTGAAGATCCATCATAGCCATGTATCTCTGCAATGGGACTTGATAATTACGGAGATTTTTCATTGTTTTCCTCACCTGATGTTTAGAATCGTGCAAAGAGAGAGGGTTATTAATCAAGAATGTGTGGACTTGGTTTAATTTTTTCTTTTAAAAAAAGGAAGCAATAATTAAAGTCTGAACTGCACCACAGCTTTGTTAATGTAACCTGAAGTTCTTGTGATATAACTATTGGGGGGAGAAGGCCACACAAGTAGTGAGAATCCCTCTCTTTCTCGGTGAAGGCAAGCCCTTTGTTGTGGTGTGGATCCCTCAACAAAGTATACCCACTACATGACGAGGAAAAAAAAGACAATTCAGAAGATTCAGCTGAAGAAACAAAATACAGATCCCATATACAAATGTACAGCCTAAGGAGGTGATGCATAACAGAGATGGATACATCCAAAAAGTAGTAGATGGAAACTGCGACAAAACAATATCACCAACACCACAATCAAACAAAGGCACAATGAATCTAATGTCCCAAAGACTGACTTATTGAACAAAACAACATTCCCAACACCAAATCTAACAAAGAGCAGCAAGCCTGATGAATCTAAAGTAACCTTCTGATTGAACTTTTTTTCCCACGCGGATCAGTAAACTATTGAAAATAAATTACCCACTGAAAAATGTAGACAACTCTTCAGGAGTTGTTTTACGAGCAGTATTTGGAGGCCATCCTCAATGAGTTAACTAGATGTTAGAATCAGAACGAAAGAGGTGATGATAGCGTTTAGATTAAATTCCACAGGCGCTCATGCTGGCTTCACAACTGTAACTGAGGTGGTGTCAAATTGCAATCTCTCATGTATGGTTAAAGGGGGATTAAAACAAATTTCTCTAACAAATAACGCCACAGATCAGTTGAAAACTCTCTGACTACCATACTGAAATACATGAGGCTAAAATGCACTATATGTAACTACCCCGTAGAATGCCAAAGGTTAGAACCGACTCCAGTTACCCAGCCCCCACCCAACTGACCCTGTTAAACAGGAATTGCACCAGATTGTGGCCATTTTCCAAAGTACCAAGAAAGACTTAGGTACCATTATGAGCATCCCAGTGCACAAGGCTCCTGCTACTGCAGCGTCTGGGCGGGGCAAATGTGCGCAGCCTTACCCCCTGATTCACAGGAGAGGCTGTTTCCAACTTAGGTACCATTATATATACACAAAAAAGGATTTTCATTTTTTTTTTCTCAATAATTACACAAAAATTCATTTCCTTTTTTTTTTTTTTTTTTTATACACAAAAAAGTTGTTTACATTGCATGTACAGTTGAATAAGATGAACCATCTTAGATGCACAAATTGTATGAGTCCTTTTGCTACCGTGTTAACAGGAAAAGGAGTTCAGAATAGAGCACCTCGTGGTAGTAAACTTCGAGTTTTCTATGAGATAAACTACAAAGAAGTAGGAAAATAAGCCACTAGCAGAGTGGGATGCCGTTGGGATAACTCACAGGCATGCTGATAGCCATAACTGCAGTGTGTGCTTTAGAGAGAGACTAGCTGGGAGCATATAGTCCTCATTCCCAAATTGATATGAATGACACAAAGAGGTGCAATTATTACTGAATTAAATGAATTCACTGCAGGGAAGAGGCAAAAATAATAACAGAGAAAAGCTAAAAATAGTGGAAACCAACATTCCTAGGTCAGAAATTAAACTGTACAACCACAAAATAATTTAACAAAACCCACAAAAAAAAAAAAGAAGAACGAACTAAAAATTAAAAAAAAAAAGAAAAAAGAAACCAGATCCAAAAGAATTTTATAAAATTTTCAACTGAGCCTCCACAAGATTGAATAAACTCAAAACAGAAAAGAAAAGGCTTGTGGTTTGCCATTTCGTTCGCCAATACTAGATCCAAAAGAAATATATAAACCTAACAAAGAGAAAGACAAAATAAGATGTCCACTAAAATAACTACAGAAACAGGTTTGCTTCTGGGTCGCATCATATAGATCTATACAACTCATCCACAAAGAAATGAATGAACAATTAGAGAGAAAAAAAACAACATAGAATCCCTTATAAACGAGTGGTAGGGACAATCAAACACACAGAATATTAAAAGATCTACCCAACAGATATAACCAAAACAAGAAATAGAAATCATCGATCACCAACCCTCCCTCTCAGCAAAAAGAAGAAAAGAAGAGAATTAGTACAGATTTAAGAAAGGAGAAGGAATGATTGTTTCACCTAGCAACGGAATAGGTCCAAGGTGTGACGAGCTGGTCCACAGTGGCAGAATCCTCACCATAAGTATCCTCAACGCCACCACCAACAGTGGATTTAGGGTCCATATCCAGCACCGAAGCACCGTCTCTCATCTCCTTCAAAGTACTCTCCATCACTGCCTTAACTTTCCTCTCCCCTGTTCGTCCTTTTGAGCTAAGAGCCACCACCACTGCAGCTGACGCTTTTCTCTGAGTATGAGAGAATCTAGAAATACCACATAAACTAGTGGAGGATTTCTGCTTACAATCAAGAAGACAACCCAGCAACCACTTTTATACCCAATTTTCAAACACATCCAAAATTCCAAACTTTGTTTTCATTTTGAAAATCCAAAAACAGAAGACCAGAAATAAAAAAATAAAAAATCTTCCTGTCTAAATGTCAACAAAGCCATTGAATGACGAGGACAGCCACCGTTTACCAAATGGCAACCAATAAAAAAGAAGAAATAATTTTCTTCTTTCCACTCTTAGTGGGCTTATTAAAAATCAAATTTTTGGAATTGGGTTTAATTTATATTACCGGGAAACTGCTTATCTCTAATGAAATCATGGCCACAGGTGTAAGAAATGAAAAGGAAATGGAGTCCAATCCAACCGCTTTTGTCTCTGTTCGACGGAAAACTTTAGCTAAGAATGAAAGAACGTGAGGAGAGAGGTTCTTCTGGGGAACCCCTCTCTCTCTCTTTCTTTCTTTACTTCTCAACTCTTGTAGTCTTGTGGGTTTAGAATGAGACTGGTTTTAAAGGGAATCAAAATTGAAACAAATAATAAAGAATGAAAAGGGAAGCTTCAAGCTTCAGAATTCAGAGATTTTTCGGCTTTGTGGAAATATAATTAACGACAAGATATCAATCTCAACTAGTCATATCATGTCATTTCGTTTTCAGGTTTTTAAAGTAGAAATTGCTTTGGCTTTGGTCTTTGGATATCCTTTCGTTATTCGTTAATGGCCTGAGAGTTGCAATTCCCAGCTGAGCTGAGCTGAACTCCTGACTCATTCGTATTACACATTTTCACAATTCCTTGATGGACGGGTCGGCGCGAGCCGTTTTATTAGGTGTTTCATATTTAATGACCAAACTACAGTCTTCAGCAAACTCATGTCGGACCCAATTTTTGACATATAAATAGGTGTCAAATCATCGGTTCGGCCCAATTTTGATCGGATTGAATTGGTTTTGATATGAGAATGTGTGAGATCAAAATCAAACCGTTAGGGAATTTTAATTTTCGATTAGCTTCGATTTATTTTGGCTTTTTAGTATTGATTAATACTGGTTCAGATCGGTTTGTTTTCAGGTTTGAAATTGCGATGAAAACTTATATTATTAACTTGTAATGAAGACAAATTCAAGAAAAAAACATTTTAAATCATCTTCTTAGGTGAAGTAAATAAATAAAAATAGTTAGGTATAGGGAAATTGATTTGATATATTGATGTTGTAATCGAAACAAAAAGAAAGAAATTGTAAAGAGAGAGATAACTGATATAGAAATCAATGGATAAATAGTATTATAAACTTATCATTGTATATCATTGTAAGGAGAAGATAACTAATATTGAAATCAATAGATATCTAATCCGTGAAAACTAATATTGGTATCACAAAATGAACCCTACTAGAAAATCATTTATTTAATTGTCTAACTAATTTTGTATATGGAAACACTGTTACAAATCAATTTTTCTATTCATAACATATATATATATATATATATATATATATATATATATATATGGTTTGTGCTTTGACGGCTTTTGGTAAGAGATCGTCCCTGTTTTCTTGTTCTTTTTGTTTCTTTCTCCCATGAGAGACATGGTCGCATTGGTTATGGATAGTAAATGGATCGGATTTGATTTGGATAGTGCTATATCCGCATCCAATTAGCTTTCGAAAGGATTCGGATAATGCTAAACGGATACGGACACGGATATAGATCAGATATTTTATCTGTTTACATGTAAATATAGTTTTTCGGATAGTTATAACCTATCTGTATCCCCAATCGTTTAATTTTCGGACGGATTCGAATAATGCTAAACGCATATAAAAACAGACTTCGATTATTCATTTACACACCTAATTATGGATAAACCTAACTAGTAACAAACAAAGATCCTTTTTACGTTAGTTTCAGTCCTCCAGGCTTGACAAGGTAAGTCCTGAGTCTCTGGCCCTTCTTTATATGGGCGATTCTTTAAAAGGAAAAATAATGTTGGGATCTGGGAGAGGAGAAAATATACATAAAAAAACCCACACAAAGTTTGGGATTGCTCTGCGTTTTGTTTGCTATTAACAAACAAATGGACAGTTCAACAACACCCAAGGAAGGCTTTTCTTTCTCTTGTTCCAGAAATCCGCCCAAAACCTTATTTGGATTTCTATCAAATACGAGGGTCTCTCTCTGTATACGCAGGTGATGTCGCCAGCAAGCGATGGACGCACTCCTCATTTGGTCAAACTCGGACTCTCTGTCTCTCTCTCTTACTCAAACACACGCGGACACAGAGACACGTTTGGCCTATCTAATTAATTGCCATTTGCTGATGGTGTCGATGATCGATTGATCATCACCAAGCGAACTCTCTACAGTTCCTTGGTTTACGGAATCGTATCGGTTTTGCAAATTATCGGATACTGTATTAGTGACACCATACAGACAAGGGGGTAAAATGATTAAAAATCCATTTTTAAAAGAGAATCAGGGGTGAATTTGTCCAATACAGACTTGTGCCGATACCGATCTGATATCATATCAGTTTCCGAATGACCTGTACCTGTTCCAATATCATGCACTAAAACCATGCTTCATACAAAAAACCCCCCTTGGGAACATGTCCTCGTTCGGGAAGAGAAAAGAAACCCCCTTCCTAAAGTGTTAAAAAGTCTGGTTTAGTATTACCGGAAAACAAAAAAGATCTGATTTAGTTTAGTTCGGTTTGGTTCAACATGCTTAGGGATAGAAATTGAAATCAAATCGTTTAACCAAACGGTTTTAATAACAAAATCTGAATCGTTTATTAAATGGATTTAGTTTAAATGGTTTTATTACAATTTTTGTAATTTTTTATTCAAACAACTTTTTTTTCTTTAAATTTTGTATTGAAATAGATGTAAATTTAACATTGAATTGCATTGTTTATTATTATATATAATTTTTTTAATAATTGTAAAATTATTGTTGTTTATTCTAACCATGAATGACTTCACTTACTATATAAATATTAATTGATCTTAAAAGATTTACCATTGGTTAAGTTTAAACAATTCTCTCAAAATTGAAATCAAAACCAACCATTTATTAAACGATTTCACGATTTCGATTTAAATTGTTCAATTCGTTTCAATTTGGTTTTGACACCCTTAGGGCTCCTGAATTTTTATCCTCTCCTGTTACAGCACGGTGCTACAACGCATCGTAAGGCGGCTACAGAGGCTATGTGTACCATGTGGGGCTCGCTATGCCACATGGCCTCTGCAGTGCCGCACGATGCATTACAACACCATGCTGTAACAGGAGAGGATAACGATTCTACGGCTCCTTGCTGTTTCTTCTGTAACTCTCTTTTATTCTCTGTTCATAATAAGTAAAGAATAAATGCAAAAGACAATCCCTACTGTTTCTCATCTCATCAAGCTTTAGAGGTAAAAAAAAAAGAAACCGTTGTTGGGAAAATTCCTATAAGCTTCTTATACTACTTGCGTTGTGGTGACCACTGTTAGCAAAAACACGTTTTAAACACGTTCCCATATTTTACCATTTTAAACACGTTTTGCCGTATGTTTTCCAAACATACGGTAAAAAAGGGCAAACGGCAAGCATTTCCGTTTGAAATGCGTTTAAAACACGTTTCCATTTTTTTGGCGTTTTTTAAGACCTTGGACTTAACTGATCATATCTCTGTCTCCCGAACTCTGATCGGCTTAATTCTTTCACCGACGTAAAGATGACTCGAAGGGCTACATTTTTCATGATATCACCTTCAATTCAAAGTCAATGCATGGATACCGAAAATAGAAGCATGTATTTCAAATAAAAATTCCTCAATTTATATGAGAATAGTGGCGTTTTTTTTGTTCCATTTTTTTGAAGTATAAACGTTTAAAACCCGTACCATCCGTTTTCTATTTTTTACCGTTCTCTATTTTTTTTACCGTTTTATTTGACCGTCTGTTTGCAATTTTTTACCATTTAAAACCCATACCATAAAACTCCGTTTTATTACCGTTCCCTTTTTTGCTAACTATGGTGGTGACCAACTCAACCAAAACTATGTGATTGGATTAGCAAGATAACTCGTCAAACCCTCTCCCATGCATCCTTCCTTTGCTGGGTACTTGTGGAGGGCTAGGAATGATATGGTTTTCAAAACAAAAGACTGGAGAGTGCTTGAGGATATTTTAGTTGCAGAAAAAGCATACCATATTTTTAATCAGTAAATTTTCAGATCTTTATCCTCTCAATTTGTCTGTCCGTACTTGACGTCAAGTACATCTAACAGAGGGGGCAAAAATGACTATCCTACCCTCTGCCTGAACACATTGCCCAAGGTGAGGTCTGTTGGACAAGTGTGTGTCCATCAAACCCGGTTCGGTCCGATTCAACCCGGTTCACCTTTGTATTGAACATTTATACATTTTAGTTTAATATTGTCACATGCGATATAAACTTTTTGAGCATTATGTGTCCGTAAGTTATACTTAAAATGGTAGTCACGACTAGGGTTTGGGCTGGGCACCCTTATCATATGGTCGTCGCATTGGGTATGCTTAGATATGTGATGTCAGGGTACGAATGTGAGTGCTCATATGTTTGATGTGTGCATTGGCGAAGAATCTACTTTGTCGATTCCCTCATGTATTACTGCCAGATGTAGGAAGGGATAGACATATGTCATCGACACCCTGCACTGAGGGAACCCTGTCACTTTGCAAAGTGTGATCGCATTCTTTGGTTCATCAATGACTGAGACTCAAGCAAGTCAAAGTCGGTGTTCTGGGAATGCATGAACACTTTGTGAGTGAAGGAGTTATCCAACACGGCCACCACTACCCGATTGGGGAACACCAAGATAGAGACTGTCTGTGCATGGTTGGATCAGAATCTGGATCCAGTAGCGTTTTGGAAATGATTTTGCAAAATTTATTTTACATAAAATAATACATTATTTATAGTTATTTCAAATAAAGTGTTTTATCAAGTTTTGCGGGACCCGATCGGATGCACAAACGCTCTTATATGGACATGTACTATGGATTGGGGTTTGGCAGTACATGTGTACATGCCATAGATTCCATAATGATGGTGTTGATTAGTGGGGGGGTTGTATATGATAAATTGTTATCATATAGGGAGTTATTTAGAATTTGCTAATTTAATTGGCTCTTTATTTAATTAATGGATTTGGTGCTAATTATAATTATCTATTAATAATTAAATAAAGAATCTAATTAATACTCTCCCTATTAGATTCTGCTTCTTCATCTGTGTAGCACTTTGAGTTTAAACAGAGCTGCCAGACTGAGAGAGAAAGAGAGTCAGACTCTCACTAGGGCTCTACTAAATCTATCTAGGATTTAATTAAACTCTATTATTATAAATAGGAGACCATAAAACGCAGAAGAGGGGAGCTCTCCACATTTTTGGAGCAGACACTCTCTCTCCTACATTTTTGGTTTCTCTCTCTCTCCCTCTTGTGATCTCTCTTCTTCTTCTTGCTTCTCTCACCTGTGTTTGAGAGTTAGGGTTTGTGAAACCCTAGATCTGTGCTGAGGAGTTTGAGGGCATCTGGGACTGGCGTGTAGAGCCTTGGTAGCACCATTGGAGGTTCAGATCTGTTTGCTTGGAGCGCTCGCTGGAGGAAGAACCACTGTCTATTGGAGGAGCAACACTTGAGGCTCACCAGGTTAGCAGTTCTTTATTAATTTCTTCTGTTCATTGATTATTAATATTTATGGGATGTGAAAGAAACTCAAATCGCTTTATTGTTGCTGCGCATTCGAATATGGGATGGATCCCTCTTGCCATGTGATGACTAGAGATGTATTTTCTCTGTCCCTAATGTGTTCTATAATTGCGTGGGACATATGAGGGAAGGAGAAACCCTATTAGGGATGCACCAGGGTTCCCATGGGAGACCATGGGAAACCCTAAAATTAAAATGGGGCACCCATGGGGACACCATGGGATAACCCAAGGTGTGTAATACCCTAATTTTCAGTTAATTGGTTTCCCTAGGGAACCATGTTTTTTTTTATCCCTGGACCGTTGTTTGACCAACAAGGTCCACCTCCTTCTATTAGATGTACTTGACGTCAAGTACGGGGCAGGCAAATTGAGAGGATAAAAATTCGTAAATTTCCTCTTCACCAGAAAAAAAAGGGCCAACTCTCCTGCGCTAAACTTCTTTCCAGATTCTCTCAAAAAAAGCAAATTTCACATCTCTTTCTCTATTGATATTTTAAAATTTTCTGAAATGCCCCTATATTGATTGTGGTTCAACCTATTAACCTGGTTCAAGTGAACCAAGCTCCCCTCTACCTGCTCTAAACTTCCAAACCAGTACCACCTCTACTAGCACCATTGTCACCATGGTCTCCTTCTCTTCCCACTCAGTGTTTCTCTCTCTCTCTCTCCCCCTGCTTTATTTCTCTATACCTTCGGTGTTTGTTCAACATTCCAAGCTAGACTCAACTTTCTTGGTCACTGTTCTGTGTGAGTGTGAGGAAATTCTATCAGCGCTCCCTCCTCGTCCCTCAGCAACTCACAATCGCTACCCCTTACCCTGTCCCCGAACCCATCCATGCGACTCCCCAACCTTGACCTTTGCCCCCGCCACCACCCCTAACAAGTGGTAGTTGATGTCTGAATCTTAACGAAAGAGACAAGATATGCACCCTTGTGTCCTCTATGCCTTGCATGCTTTGTCCATTACAGGAAGATCAGCCCTTGTGTCTCACCAATTTTGGCACCATTGCCACCATTACCTTCCATGGCCTCTTTGATATTCTCTCCATCTATGCTACTTTGCTTCCACTGTCTTCATCTTCAATCCCCTCCTCTACTGATGCTTTCACCATCTCCTTCACTAGTCAGTCTGAGCAGCTCATAGGAGGGTCCGTTGTTGGGTCTCTAATCCTCCTTATCATTGGTTGTGCCTAGGGAAGATAAGCTGCACAGTTCGCTTTCAAGTAGCACATATCACTCTACATCAAGCTCGGATGGTCATGGTGGTGGACTGGTGGTACTGAGGGAAGCCATGGCCACCTAGGTTTGTTGCCTGCTCCGACAAGGTTTGTGGGGTGCCAATTTGCAATTACAATCTACCTATGGATGTGATTTTTGTAGAGGGCAGAGATGGAGGTGGGAGTAGGGTAGAGGGCTTTCTCGTCAACGGTGGGGGCAAGGGCATATATATCAAGGTGGATGTTGGAGTATGTCCATCAAACTCGATTTGTTTTCAGTGAAAGGTGGAATTCTTTACATAACAATCTGTAAGGATCTTGCCATATGCATTGATGAATCACAAACATAAACAAGTAAGAAACTAAGTATCGTTCACCAATGAGCCATTAATTTTGGCGAAGCTGGATGAAACCATCGATATTGGTGCTTGTCGAAACTATAGTGATCCTTAGTGTTCCTTTCCTTTCAGTCTTTAATGGAGCTTGGTTTCTTCCTCTTTACCTTAGCCATATGCACACTCGTCAATGAGGATAAGTATGCGTATCCAGGTAGAGAGAGAAGCTGAGTCTCCCTATTAAATAGTTAATATCTAGCCTCTCATAACGGCTAGAAATTAACGATTACTAAGAGAGTGGCTTGTCCCATAACGTACTAATGCCTAACAAATTGGAAACTAAGTATCCAAAGTGTAATTAACATAGACGTTGACATAGACTTGGTCAATTGGGCCAACCAATAAGAAAATATCTTACAATCTCCCACTTGGACCATTTGACAAAACTGTATATTCCAAACAATAACACTTGGATTTTAACATAATGTCTCATTCATAGGTCACACAACAGAAATACCTTGAATGAACAGTCTTATTAATGTGAATCATGGCGGTTATATGTCATTTATATTGACACACTTCCTTCTATAAATACTACATCAATAATTCCATTCAAACCGGTGCATAAAAGGGATAAATGCATATATAATGGTCCAAAACAATAACATCTCACTCATATCAAGATAAATGTGCACATAACGGTAGAGATGAGAAACATTTAGAAACATCAATAATATGATCAATCAAATGAGAGTGTCTATTATAATATGTGACCAATTGTCTATTATAATATGTGACCAATACATCAGACTCTTACAAGACCCATATCCGATACAAGATCTATAAAGAGTTTAGACGCCAATGTTTTGGTCAACGGATCAGCAATCATCAGACATGTATTTATATGAACTATAAACATCTCTTGCTTTATTTAACATCAGTATACAAAGAAGCCTCAGATTTTTTTAGTCCCAGTCCCAACTGGTTCTATAATCCCAGCCAACCCAGACTAGAACAGTACCACAAGAATCACGCCAACAATAGTATTTGGTCATACACAAAGGTAAAAACAATTCTAACTGAACTCAACAAGCTTTATCCATAGCTCCCCACACAAATTTTGTTCCATAATAACTCAGTCTTATTTCATTACTTCAATAGACTGGGATGCATAATCGCTCTAAACTAATTCTCCTTTATCCAGTATATACCAAAACAGATTTACAATTGGTGCATGGTTGGAATTTCTCTGATAGAACTTGTTTATTGATTCAGCCCACAGTGGAGGTGCATTGGCATTCAGCCTCTCTTACGTATACATCTATAATTTCCGACCTCAGCTCATCTCCATATGGTAAGAACTAACCTTTTGACTGAGAAATATGTCATGTTCCCTGATAGATGAATGAGAATCCTGAGCAATTGCTGCCATTCTTTCAATGCAGCTTCATATGCATTTACAATAACTTTGATAGAGAACCAATCTGAAGGATTAAGAAACATTTAGGATGCTCTACGTATGGCATATTGTTCCCTATAATTCTACCTTTGTTGGAAGTTCAATGCCTTAATGGCAAATGCAAATATAAATGCGAAGAAGACTGCGAAACTGACAAGAACTCATGCAATTGGACCCATAAAACCAGTATCGTACCCAAAGTGTTCTTCCACATAGGTCTTAATGCTCTGTCTGTTCCCTCCAGGCAATGTGATGTCTTGCTCCATGTCTCCATACTGTGACACTATGAGCCCATAAACTGTCCAAGCCACTGGGCAAAACCAGTAATACCAGATCCACCACTTTGGAATTCTCTGGCAAATAGTGGAAACAATCAGGGCAGGAAGTAAGGGAAAAAGAATAACAGAAGAATAGTTTAAGCATGCTAGAGTTCTGTAAGCTGTCTCATGTTAAATAAAATAAAACTGAAAAATCTTGAGTTAGCTGTAAACTAATGTAACCAGAAACATTGACTAGGTAGACTTACTGATTTGGGGATGAAGAAACCTGAGAAGAGGTTAAAGAGACCATAGAAAGCAGCTGCAAAAATTGCTGCAACTTGGTGGTTTGGTGTGATTGCCACTGTCATCATTCCATAGTAAGTAAAGTAAAGAAAGGAGAAGAAGCTTATGAAAAAAAACCAAAAGAACTTTGCTGCTGTCCATTCGAAGCTGACCATAGCATACACAATTAGCATGTAATATGTGGATTGCACAAATACATATGGTATTTCAGTGACCACCTGCATCACAGTGGATATGGTATTTACTTCCAACAAGTCTAGGATCCAACTTGTAGCTGTAGTTTGGTTTGACAAACATGAGTCTTAACTTATGAAAGACAAAACAAATCTTCACCAATTCTTATTACATCATAAAATTCCTTTCTCACCTGTGCAATAGCATATGGTAAGGCAGAGTACATCCCAGCAGCTCTTTCTCGGTAGAATACTGTTCTTTCAATGGCGACGACTGGTTGTACAGTTGAGCAATTGTTGATTCCAGCAAAAAAGATAGACGCATACATGGCTCCAATAATCATGGTTAAGTCTATTGAACTCTCCCTGAACCATAGGCAAAAACAAGATTTTAGGCTGTCTGTTCAAGTTCAAGTCAGGCGTAAGGTTAGCATTGAGCTACTATGACTAATGGAGCAGATTAGATCAAGCCCCCTGTGTAAGAGGATAGAACAGACCTTTTAGAGCCAACCTTCCAGAAGATTGTCCCAATCATAAGGGCGCAAGCAAAGGTGAAGATAAATCTGACAAGGTTGTAATCTGGGCTTCTCCAATAAGTCCACCACTGCTTCCAAAGGCAAGATTTGAACTGCTCCCATGTTGATTGAGAATATTTAGTAGGAAAATAGATATCTTTCGCTGCAGGGGCTGGGGCGGTCAAATCCTTAACTAACGCCTTGTTCCGCCTAGTAATGATGGCAAGATGACATTTACCATATCAGGTCCGCACAATTAACAATTCCCAAAATGGATAATAATTTTACTTCTTTAGTAGCAGAGGCCAGTGGTTCTACTTACTGATACAAAGGTGATGATTTGTAGTACTCAGAAAAATCAATTCCAAGCCGAACTTCAGTTGAGATAGAGCTTGCTTCCAGCATCCATGCTGCAGGGTTGTAATTCTCTTTGATTCTTGGGACCCCAGGAATAGCCTGAAAACGATTAAATCAATACTATAGAGGATTATGTCACATTTTCTCCTTTTAACGTGCTATTACTACCATTACTGCTCAACTAATTTTATTTTTTTGGTGCAACTGCTCTACTAAAATAACTGTTACTGATAGGGGAGAACTTGACGATGAAGAATACCTCAAAGTACTCAATAATCTTTTGAGAATTTTGACCCAAAGATCCAGCATAGATTAGTTGTCCTCCTCTTTTCATCAGTAGCAGCTGGTGCATAACTCCATATCAAGCTATTACTTCACTATGATTGGTATGTTTGTGTGTGCATGCGTGCATGAGTGTGTAAGAGAGAGAGAGAGTAGGTAATTGTTACCTCATCAAAAGCTTCAAAGATATCGATGCTAGGTTGATGAATCGTGCAGACAACTGTTCTGCCAGTGTCAACCGTGTTCCTCACAGTTCTCATGACAATAGCAGCTGCCCTTGCATCAAGTCCTGATGTTGGTTCATCCATAAAGATGATTGAAGGATTAGCAACAAGCTCCACAGCAATTGTCAACCTCTTCCGTTGTTCGGTTGACAGACCAGTAATCCCTGGAAGCCCCACTATAGCATCCTTGAGATTGTCAAGTTCTACTAGTTCCATCACTTCATACACAAATTTCTGAAAGAGATTTCAGTCCAGAAGTATTTTAGCACCTGCGCCTCTACATTAAAATGTTACAATGACAGAAATAAGAACTGTAATATTACCATCTTTTCCTCTTTGCTGATTTCTTTTGGGAGACGGAGGAAAGCAGAGTAGATCAGGGATTCCCTAACGGTGACTTGGGGGGAGTGGATATCATTCTGTTCGCAGTAACCTGATATTCTTGCAAAGGTTTCTTGCTTCTTAGGGAAACCTGAGATTCTGATATCACCTTCAATGTATCCCCCTGTCTTTCTGCCTGCAAGAACATCCATCAATGTTGTCTTTCCAGCCCCACTGATTCCCATCAATGCCGTCAGGATGCCAGGCCTAAATGCCCCTTTCACTTCCCTAAGTAAACGGAGTCTGTCTTCTGACACCCCTTGATCCTTCATTTCCTATTAGAAATCAATTATTCAGTTGAGTTGTTGGTATCATCTCAATTTTCTATAGTCACTTATGAGTTCATTCTATAATGATACTCTAATAACTGTCTTTCATTGAGTAAAATACTGATTGGTAGGATCTCTGTAACGATCCAAGTTCCAAAGTAGAGGTCAATGGAGAAAGAAAATAGAAGAAAAGGTCTAACCTGAGGCATGTCGACATAGTAATTCACATTGTCAAAGGACATGGCTTGAGGTATGAATGGAAGAACCATTCCCCTCCTGGGGGCAACCCCATTTGCTACTTCAAGAACTGAATCAGCATTTCTGCTAAGTCCATTAGCATTGGTTCTGCTACTCATTCGTCGGATTGCCATTTCTCCTGAAACAATTCAAGTCCATGTCAGGAACTCTACAATCGTTTTATTAGTCATTTTGTATTGGAGATCTGCATTTTGTTAGAGACCTAGATACAAATATGGGTCCCATTGCGGCACTTCTTACTTGTGTTGTTTCCATCTGCTACAGACAAAGGTTGAGGGGCTGTTTCTCGCTTTGACCTTGTTGTTATGATTCTAGGTTCTTCCATCGATTCTTCTTGGCTGGCCTCCATCTCACAGGCTGCTTCTTCGGATATAATTGCTTGTGATCTTCCAAGAGCTATTATTAGTTATTAGAAAAAAAAAACAACAGGTGAGAACTGAGAAGTAAGAATTTCAGATTAATACTTCAACTCAAAACAGACTAAGTAGGAAAATCAGCTCATAACTCATTGCAGGTTATTTTGAAACTCTTTCTAACAACCTCCATATGAAAAAAATTAACAAAAAGGAAAAAAACTATAATTTCCCAGTTAGAATGGAACTCAACACTTACGGTTTAGGTACGTAAGTGCAAGGGTGAAAAGAACATTGAAGAGGAATGTGAACCCTAAAAGGGCAGCACTCCCAATCCAAAACCAGTTTCTCTCGGGGAAGACATCATAGTTCTCCATTACAGCAATACCCAACCTTGTAACATTGTCAGATGCCTGTCATAGAATTGAGGTCTTGTTAGAGAGAGAGATTCCATTTTCCAACCACAGCGGAAAATATTAAGGCTTGGATGCAAAAAGAAACTTCAATAGGACCCAAGAAAATAAGGCATAGTTTTGTGCGTTAGATCCTTTGCTGCTCTTCTCTATACTGCCCATGTAGCATCCCATCCAAGGGAGCGAAGGAGAAAGCACAGTGAGTCCCAAAGCTATTAATATGAACAGTCAGCAGTGTATGCTATCTTCTACCCTTATTTAGGTTGTCTCATTAGTGGCGGGCAAGAGAGAAAAACCATTCAAATCTTGTTCTATGTGAGGGAGGAACAAGAGCAAACAATCATAAACATACCAATTTGTTCATCCACCTTGGAGCAAACATCTCATTCACAATAACAGCATTATAACTATATGAGAGAGGTGAAATCCAGTAGCCCCAGATCCACCACTTGGGAATTTCACCTGTAACGGAGAAACAGTACTTTTTTAGTAACATTCACATACAACAGTAGTAAAGAACAGGGTTTTCATTTCATAACTGCAAACACAATGCTAGGACTATAGTTGTCAAGGCGGCAAGGTGACCCAAGGCGGTGAAGGGGTGCCTAAGCGCTTAGGCCACAAGGCACCCGCCTAGGTGTTACCTAGGAGACCCAGGCGCCCAAGTGTTATTTGTTATTTTCCCTTTTCTAACATTATTTAGTATATTATAATATATCTTATATCATAAAAAATCAACATTAAGCCACATCAACTTATCAAAAATCAACATTAAGACGCATTAAGTCATCAAAAACCAATATTTAGCCACATCAAGTCATCAAAAATCGAAATAGAACTAGAAAACAATAGAAGTGAAGAAGCAAGCTAGGAAGTTTGAAACCATCAAAACATACATTTGGTTTATATTGTTCTTGGAATCGGTCATTGCCCTAGTATACCTAATCTCACATTTGGTTTGTATTGTTTTTAGAAAATATGATTTTATCTATAAGTAAATAAATTGGTCTAGATTTAGAGAAATGTTCTTGTTCTCTAAGAAGTTTGACTAGTCAAATGATTTTATTTTTATATGAGATTTTTTGTATTAGGTAGAGCACAAAACCAGCTGTCCAACAAATCCAAGATTGTTTAAATTTGATTTATATTGAAGTAGTTATGTTCTGGTAAAACCTTTTTTGGTGGGCACGAATGCTATCAAAATCACTCTAAAATGAAAATATTTTTTTAAATATCAAAGCAAATGAATATTATACTCTTCTTTTGTTTTTTAGCAATGTTTAACCATATTAAGATTTATGGATTTTTTAGATTTGAGAAAACCCCACTATTAGAAAATTGAAATTTTCACCTACCGTCGAAAATCCAATTTTTGTTTTTGAACTAAGAGTTGACTTTTTATACTTTTGAAATTTAAATTTTTAACTATTTTTTATTGGATTTAAGTAGGATGTATTTGTTTATTTATGAATAATATCTTATGTAAATGAAATAACAAATACAAAAATATGGGTAAATTACATGTCACCCCCTGGTTTTCAAACGAAACTCAGATCACCCCCTGGTTTTTGAAAAAACTCAAACACCCCCTGGTTTAGACCCCAATATGACAAATTAGTCCCTACCGTTAGTTTTATGTTGTTAAGTGATGATGTCAACCAGTTAAATAAATTTAAATCCCTAAACTACCCTTGACAAATGTTGAAGATGAAGGAAGTTTAGTATTGTAAGTCTAATTTTAATGTTTTAGTACAAGGGTAAAATAGTCCTTTCACACTAATAACTAACAACGGACTAACACTGTTACTGTAGAGGGGTGATTTGAGTTTTTTCAAAAACCAGGGGGTGACGTGTAATTTATCCTAAAAAATTTACTTGGTTAACGAATTTTTATCCTGTCCGGTTCCTGCCTGGTACGGTTGGTCAATTCCTCTCATAAGGAGGTGGAAATGACGACTTAACCTCACTCGGGCAGTGTGTTCAGGCGGGAGGTTAGCTTGTCATTTCCGGCCCCCTATGAAAGGAACCGGACAACTGTACCAGGCAGGGAACCGGAGACGATAAATGAAAAAATTTTACAGCTGACCTCGAGGGAGGATGAAACCACCGAGCAAGAACACAACGAGGAGCATCAATGATCCACCTGTGTTGGCAATAGTCATAGTTCTGCACACTCCAGCTGCGAACCTAAAGAGACCCGCAGCCATTTGTTGGACCAAAAAAACCAGCAGTAATTGCTTGAAAAACCTACAAAAGTAGAGGGAAATCATAGAAACCATCAGTTATAAAGGGAAATTTGGTTCATTTCTGTATAATAACAAGTGAAATAGTGTAATTGAGTTTACCTGCTAGCTTCTGGAGCGAATCCTACTGTATAGTAGGTAATAATCATCCAAATAACAGTTTCAAGAATGGAAATAGGGACCCTAATGAGAAAGTTCGGGAGGGTAAAGACCCAAGCCGGATAGAATAGGAGATCTCTGTGCTTGTATAACACAGGAAGCCTTGCAATGGTGATTGTGAGCTCTGCGAAGCCATTAAACATATTGACTACCACACCAAAGACCAGTGCACCCACGTAAACAGAGCCATCGTCTTCGTCAGAGGTGTGCATTTTGGTCCTCAAGAACGCTGTCGATGCGATTACGGCAACGATGATGATCTGAACAGTCTTGAAGATGTAGACGAAGGAATTTCTCTTGAGAAGGAGCCATTCCTTGTTGAAGGAAGCCCTAAGAAGCTCCATTTTAGGGATGGAGTACTTGTTCATCACCAATGCCGCCTTGTGGTTCCTGCTCTTGTCGTACGGTACCTGGAGCTCGTTCTCCAAGCGCAACCCGGCATGGAATCTCTTGAACCGGTTCACAAATTTGCTCACCGAAACGTACCGGTACGGCTTGCTCTTGTCGGCCCAATACTGTTCTTGATCCTTCTTTGAGGTTACCTGCAAATAATGCATGGCATTAAGCATAGAAGTGTATGATTCCATGGCTTGCGAGCTATCAAATTAAGTTGCTGCTTTTTACCTCTTGGAGGAAATCAGCGGTTCCCTTTCTTTCAGGACATTGGAAGCCGCGGCTCTCGAAGAATTCAAGAATGTGCTCTCGTGGGCCCTGATATACTATCTGGCCCTCAGATAAGAGGATGATGTCATCAAAGATATCGAACGTCTCAGGAGCAGGCTGGAGTAGGGACATGAGGATGGTGGCCTGGGTGAGGTGGACGATCTGCTGTAAACATTTAGTTATCTGATAGGTCGTGGAGCTGTCTAAACCCGTCGATATCTCATCCATGAACAACGTCTTTGTGGGGCCTACGAGCATCTCTCCTGCATCAACAAGCACTTTGTCAAATCTCATTATATCATAACGAACTATGTGATTGGGTTGGGTCTGACCGTCTGAGTTCAAACTCAGCCCAACATACTAGGGCCCAAACGAAGCCGGCTATGCTTAGACTGGCCCAATTCGTTGAATTTATTTTTTTTGGAATTGGGAGTTTTTATATATATTTTACTTTGAGTGACTGGTAGCAGTGCTATGGCTCAAAACCTTAAACGCACCTTTATATACAACGCTTAAATTTAAACCGTTTAATATTTTTAGGTCTAGTCCTAATCGTTCAATGTAAAACCGCATGTTTTCAAAAAAAAAAAAAAAAAAATCTAAAACTGCCTAGGTCTTTCCTCACCACCATCCCTGCGCCGGAGCCCTTTGCAACCCTTTTCCCCACCATTCCTCTACAACGCCCCAAAGCAAGTTGCAGTAGCTACAACACCCATCTTCCCACGGACAATACACAAGAACAGGATCGTTTGAGAGCATCTTCTCCAGCAAGACAGTGAAGAAAAAGAAGAGCGAGAAAGTGGCTTGGAGAACATCAAACAAACGCAAGGATGAGCTAAAAAGTAACGCATAAAGAAGAACATACTAGATGCTATGGATTTTTACAGAAACTTGAAATATCCCTAAGATAGCAAAACATGAAGAGGGTTGGTTCTTCTGGTTCTCTGGTCTGGAAGACGCAAAGAGGGTTTCGATTGTGGGGAAAGGGGTTGCAAAGGGGAGGTCTGGGAACAGGGACGGTGGTGGGGAAAAGGGTTGTAGATAGTGAACAGGAAAGAGGTGGAAGAGGGGAGGTCTGGGAACAGGGATGGTGGTGGGGAAAGGGGTTGCAGATAGTGAACGGGAAAGGGGTGGAAGAGGCGAGGTCCGGGAATAGGGACGGTGGTGGGGAACGGGTTTGCAGAGGGGAGGTCTGGGAACAGGGACGATGGTGGGGAAAGCGGTTGCAGACAGGTGGTTTTACTTCTTTTTTTTTTTTTTTTCTAAACAAGCGGTTTTACATTGAACGGTTAACGGCTGTGATTTAACTGTTGCGTATAATGGTGCGTTTATCCATCGTGTTGTGACTTTTTTTCCTTTATATTTTTTAGTGGGGTGGGAAATAGGAAAGGTATAAGGTACCAATGAGGAGACTCGAACTCGAGACCTCCTGATGAGCATGGGCATGAAGTGCATCACGGCTCACCAACTGTAGTAGGCAATTGTTGATCGATTCATTGGATTTAATGGAGCTGTCGGAGAAAAGTTGTAGACCGGCCATAAGATCATCAGGATTCAGGACCAACGATTGGGTCAATGATGATCCAACTCCCTGGACTATACACTTTTCAACAGAAAAAACAAAAGGGTTTTTTTGTGTTCTGGTAATTCAAACGAGTTGACCGGTCCAATAATCCGGATTGGGAAATTTGTATCGATATTGATTACTGGCTGATCTCATATCGATGGATCAATATGGACAAGGATAAAAATATTTTAAAAAAATTTTAATTTTTTGAAGAAAATAAGGATGAACTTCACTGATCTGGATCGATATCAAATCGATTTCAACAGAGACCGATACTGATATTGATATCTATTACTAAAACCCTGACTGAGACTTGAAACTGGGAAATTGACTGTTAAACCCTTGGTTGAATGCTTCAACTCCCATCCCCATTGCGAATTGAGAACTCCACTAAAATTTGTGGGGGTAGATTGGCGCCCATGATGAGACTCAAAGTCACTCCAAAACTAAATACATGACTTACAGTGAAATGGCCAAATATGTATCTTCTCATAATGTGAAAGTGGACCCATTCATGGTCTTCTCTATTCCTTCCTAGATGATTCACCTATCAACATTTTTTCTCTATTCTCAATGTGGAATGAAGAATTGCACCTTATATGGAAAGAAATATTCATTGAAGCCTAAAGTCTGAAATATGGACAAACGTTGGGCATTCCACCCACTCCAGATATATGGGTAGTTTGATTGGGAGGAGCAGGGTGGTCCTTTTCCAGGAGGGTGGGAGACAGAGAGACACAAGGTGGGCATCTCGGAAGCATACCCATCATTTTACCCTGAAAAATATACCATGTAATGGGTGTGTGTCCAATCTTGGTATTTTTATGTTTGGAAATTGAAAGAAGCCTTTGACTGGTTAAAATTTAAAAGATGGTGGAAGTGGGGAATATGACTAAATTATTAGGGAAAGGTTTTCCCACGACGCCAGCGTGTGAGGAATTTGCATGCCACACTAATGACAATGGTAAGATTGGAATTAACCTTACGGGACACGTGAAGAAGTGTCTAGCACATTTGGAAGCATGTGGTGTATGGAAGCCAATTGCTATGAGGAGGTATTGGGTTCAAGCCTCCTACTCACACTTGTCATAGTAGGATTAGAGTAACAAAAGAGAAAATAATAAAGAACCCCATGTGAGAGAAATACTAACCTCCCTTATGGATATTTTTTGCGAAATAATTATTAAGATTAGTGGCAAGTGCTTTTCAAACTATAACCAAAAAATGAACTTTGTGGCCCAAAATAGAGGTTAGTGACAACTGCTTTCCAAATTATAACCAACAAATGAACTTTGTAGCCCAAAATAGATTGGAAAAGTTCTCAAAAAGTAGAGAAAGAAAGCATGAGTGAAGTGTGAAATATGAACCAACCAAACCTATGTAAGAGGATAAGAAAAAAACTCAACTAACCAGTCGTCACTCGTTTTTTCTGTCCACCAGATATACCTCTCTGCATCTGATCCCCAACGATCGTATCTCGACATATGTCAAGCCCCAGTATCTGTTCCAAGTTCAACATAGATTAGGAGTGCTTTGGTCATCCAGTTATTCTTGTTTAGTATATTGTGGATTAATAGACCCCATGGTCCCATGTTCACACTTCACGCGCAAGATTTCCGTCTAATCTAAATTTGTCAAATGGTAAAATAGAGATTTAGAAATTATAGTGAATGAAAGAGAACATAATACTAGTGATTGGAGTAACTATAAACATTCATGGACATACATGGAGATGTATGCCTAATACAAATGGGTATATTTAATTAGGTTTAAAATTTGAGATTTAACTGATCCACATCATTCTTTAGATACCCAACATTTAGAATCTCCATATCAGTCTTCCATGTGACAAAGATAGAACATCCTTGTTTGTTTGATAGAGAATTGTGGAAAAAAATAAAAAAATGGTGGAAAACTTGTATTTGTTTTCCACAAACTATCACAAATATGAGTGTTTGGTTGGATTTTAATCTTCTCTAATTCCCTAAATTGTTTAGTGCGGTAGTTCGGGGTGGAGATTTTGACACGTGGCAACTCAGACATCCAACGGTCCAAGCTCATTGATTTCCATTTCTTTTCTTTTTTTCTTTTTGTTGAGCTTGACACCATTAGATGTCCGAGCTACCACGTGTCGACATCTCCATCCCGAACTACCACACGGTCCACAGTGCACAGTTTTAGGGAATTTGATAAGATTATTTTCCGTGTTTGGTTAGGTATGGTGAAAAACTTACCAGACAATCTCATTAAAAGCATTTATTCTTGTCTGGTGATGTGGCATCTTACTTTTTTCCATCCCTCATTTTCAAAACTTTGATTCTATTCATGGAAAAGTTCATTTTGTGTCTATCTCGCCTCTACCTCTCTCCCCCATTGAATCCCACCAAACCTCTATTTGCTTTCTCTCATCAAATCTCATCCCACTGGAAAATACATATTCCATTATTTCTTTCTCTTTTCCTTCTTTGCACACCCAATCCACTACATATGAGACCCATGCTCTCAAGTTTTCCATCTCTTTTAATTGGTCAAACAATAAAACAGAGCCAATAATTTTTCATTCAGGTTTTTGTCCTGGTTGTTCTTTTAGAAAGTTCTATCTTAGATCAGGAAAAGTGTTTCATCAACCCAATCACTCAATTAACTTAGATGGTCCAAATGCTGAAAACTTTGTTATCACACTCACAACATATGAGACCCACCCTCACAAGTTTTCTATCCTTTTTTATAAGTCAAACACTCAAACGGAGCCGATGTTTTTTTGTTCAGATTGTGATCCTTGATGTTCTTCTAGAAAGTTCTAGTACTAGATCAGGAAAAGAATCAAAACTATCACTGCTCACTCGTCAAGGGAAGTTATCAAACACCAAACATTTGTAACAAAACAAGTAACGAAAAAAGCCCTCTCTCTCTCTCTCTCTAACGAACAAACGAACAGACACACACAGGTATGGAATTTTTTCCTCTCCTGTCAGCTGCCCGGACAGGACCGTACTGTCCCCACATAGGAGGGCACGAAATGACGACTTAACCTCGCCCGGGCAGCGGACAGGAGAGGATAATGATTCCACAGGTATGTAAGGGCTAACTTACCATGTTTTCACTAAAAAATGGAGTTTCTAACTTACCCTGAGAGTGTAGTCTGTGATCAAGCTGTCAACTCCTTCCATTGCAGTTGCCTGTGAAAATCACATTAAAAAATTGTAAAATAAATTATGAATGTGTAAAAACCATGATATGATGAAGAGAAGGAAATCTGTGTTTATATTTATGTTTAATTACCTTCATGAAAAGGTCCACTTCAGCCTCAGGGTATATGCCTCTATCCTTCTCTCTCCTTGCAAGCTCAGTCAGAAGGTCTGTGATAGAATGATCAATTCTAATCCTTCTTAGCCATAGAAGATAAGTTTGATGGATAGGAGAATATAAGTAAATTTTGATTTAATTACCATATCTTGATCCAACCCCTTGGCATCTTGCTGAGAAATCTAGTGTTTCTTTCACCGTTAATTCTCCTATGTGAACATCATTCTGGCTAATGTAAGCAGAGGTCTTTTGTGGCACAAATTCATCAAGTCTATACCCATTATATGTGACTTTCCCTTTCACCTGAAAACCCAGATAAGAAATTATCACCAACTCAGTTCAGATGCTCTAGAAATGTAGTTTATTTTACCCTCTACTACCTTCAAGCTTGGGTCTAGCTTTCCTGCAAGTGCCAGTAATAGAGATGTCTTCCCAGAGGATGGAGGGCCTAACAGAAGTGCCATTCTTGAAGGCTTTGTAATGCCTGAAACATTCTTTAACACTGTGAGTTTTGTTGTTTTGGCAAGTTTGATCCTTAGCAATCCCAAAGCTGATTCTGAAAGGTTCCGAGCAGCGTTCGGAAGCGTAGGAAGAGCTCTGCTGCCAATGTAGCAATCTGCATCTACTGTCAATTGTTCAAATCTAACTTCTACTGTTGGAAGCTGGATCCCAACCCTGAAATTAGAATCATAAAAGAAAAAATAAGATTTAAACTCTTTTAAAGATCAAAAAGTTGATAAGTTTATGTTGAAACAGAGAGAACCCAACCCATTTAGTCTTCTCTACTGTTACTAAGACGGAGATGATCATAAGTACAAAATAAATAAATAAATTCAATAGTTCTCATCTTTCTTATATTCTATTGTACTTCTTCCCCAGCAGCCTCTGTGAAATTCAGATTTAAGGTTTAAAAACAGAGCAAAAAACTGTCTTACTCGAAAAAAGAATAAGAAGGATAAGAAATATCACCTGTCGATTCGATTCTTAAGCTTGTGTAAGAACTTCTCATTATCTTTCTCTGCAACCTTAAAGATCCTCTCAATGAAATCTTGGCGATCATTCATGTCAAGTTTCCTTACATCAACCTCCTTGTGAATCAACTTGTTGCTTTGGTCCTGATCATTCTCCAGAAAAGATTTCATTATAGTGGTTCTGAGGCGATCATAGGTGGGCAATTTCTCCAGAGCAGCCCACCTGAGAGCTTCTTCGTCATCATCGACATGCCCACTTCTCCTTGACCCCGTAAACACATGTTCCACTCCCCAACTGTTCTTGCTCATGTTCCTGCTTATGCTCCGACTCGGGTTATGACTTGCTAGTCCATCCATCTTCTTCTACAAACTAAGCTCCAAAAAGAAAAAATTGCAGAATAGAAGAGGAATGTAACAGAAGTGGAGAAAGAACTCCTCCTGGTTGTTTGTGACTTGGAGGGGCTTGGGAATGGGAGTAGTTAATAAAAGGTGCAAACTTTTATAAAGAGTTCAAAGTTGATCTCTGTAACTCGTTCTTCAACAACTCTTTCCTTTTGAAGGACAAGAAAGGAATTTGGAGATGATAGACAAAAGAGCCGTGAAGGAACGAGACCATTTTGGTAGAGAGAAGCTGATGAGCTTCTATATAAACGTACGTATGATTCAGTGGAAAGATTGAGGTTAAGTGGTGAGGAGTTTTTTTTTTTTTGGATAGAAGTGTGGTGAGGAGTTTTTCCACGAAGCTCTTGGGCCTTTTTTTACTTGGTCGATGGATTATGGACTATGTATAGAGAAGAGATGGTGTCTAGGACGTACGACATTTTGCTGCTACAAGTCTGGCAGCCAAAGAAATGGGATCTTAAGGGGTATTTTAGAAAATACGAATATCTAGGAGGGTATTTATGAACCCAAAGGGGAAGTGAATTATTCCATTTCTTTGGCTGCTAGCCTTGTAGCCTGCTTTGGGCATAGCAGCAAAAATTTTTCCGTATAGGACTATAGTGGGGAACTGGGGATATTGACATTTCTCATTTTGTGCACAAAGAAAATTGGGCCTTTTGGGGGATTCGGCTCCGGTCCTGTAGTGGCGGGAGCTGGAGCGTCTAGCCCAGCTAAGTGACAGGAAAAACAGGGGTGGGGTGGTCATTTCACATGTGGATCCTAGCTGTGAAATGACCACCCCACCCCTGTTTTTCCTGTCGTTTAGCTGGGCTGGACGCTTCAGCTCCCGCCACTGCAGGATTGGAGCTTTTTCCCCTTTTGGGGGGGAAGGATCTATGCGAGGATGTTTGGCCTCTTCCGAACATGTAGGGTTGGGTATTATAAGAGGCACAGAAAGGTTATTACATAACATAACAAAAAATTTCTTAGGGGGAGGGTTTCACACGATGCAAACTGCAAAGTATAATTTGGAGCCAATGAGGGGTGGATTACAAATCGTACAATCAATTCGACTCCTCTACTTTCGCCTGCCCCTACTGTCGTGTCCGTCCCACACACAAGCAAGGCGGAATGTACCGCCTTACCCCCTGCCCGAGCGGGGGTAAGACGATACTTTCCGCCACGCTTGTGTGTGGAGGCACATGGCAGTACTGGGCAGGCGAAAGTAGAGGAGTCGGATGCATCGTACAATCGGGGTTTTATGGGAGGGGAGAGAATGAGGGGGTCAATTTTTGTGAGAGTGCATGCAAAAGAATCTGCATGAAAAATATACATGTGCATATTCCTACAACTATGGAGGGTTGCACGGACAATACCCCTTCTCGAGGATTTTATCTCACAACCACCATTTTAAGTAGGGGTTTAAGTTTAGCCTTTGCAACCTGAACCCACCATGGCCCGCCCTGAGCCTGAATAGGGTATGGATTGGATTTTTCAACCCTGAGGGCGGCTTAGGATTGAAATTTTCAAACCCGGGATCAAGGTCAAGGTCCGGGTTGAGTCGGGCCAGGGTTGAGGCCTTGGGATGAGCCCCTTGTTGGTGGCAGCTGAAGCAATATGGTACTAGATACATAACAAAAATTATAGAAATAGGATTTCTACGAACACATGTGTTAACTGTGCTTAACGTCAAGGGGAAGTTTGATATTTTGATAAAGTTTGGGGTGTCTGTGATATATTGTATACTTACGGGGGAATCCGTGAAATTTTTCCTTTTTTTTTTTTCTCTTTTTTGAATACTTCATTGTATAAGTTTGGGCAAAGTTTTCCTCTACCCGCAGAGGATGGTTCACCCACCATCCTAGGATTTTGTTATGTTCCAAAATACCCTCTCCATACCCATTCCCACTCTCTCCTACCTGACCTGCCCCTACAGGGGTGAAAGGAAACAGGATCCACTTAACTTTTGGAAAGAAAGTAAAGGACAATAAAAACAAAGGTCAAAAGAACCCAAGTTTTCTTTAAGCGACGGTGGATGAGAATCTATCCACCACGAGGCTTAAATGTGGACTCCGAGGTGTCAGCTCTGTTGGCAAAAGAACAATTCCGCGGCCCGCCCCTATTAAAGCTCTCCAATTCTCCAAAAAAAAATTAAAAATAATAAAAAATAAAAAATCTAGGTAATATATGCACGGGTGGGTAATCCATTATCCATGCACTACTGCTGTTGTCCGCCGCTTCGCGAGGGTTAAACCTTGGTTAATTGGGTACTTGGATCTCACGCGCATTAATTATTCCCAATCCCACGCCTTCCCTTCTTCGCTTCGACGGTGGAGAGCCTGAGGGAAGGCCCTGAAAGCACCTGCGCTTCTGCTCAAAAGTTGACCTTTGGCGTTATTGAACGAAAACCTCATTTCGGAGAAAAATTATTACATTCCTAAAAGCATTTGCTAATTTTTTTGTTTTTTGGAATTTGACTAAAACACTCCTGTTCTTGACCTTCTGCTCAAAATCTCCATATTTCCTGCCAGAGAGGTTCAAGATCATTTCCATTACACGAGCAAGAGAAATCATCCGCCGTTTCAGTCTTCTTCTGCAGAAATTTCTACTGGTTTTCTGATTATGAACATTCTCTAGAAGAACTACCGGCAACAAAGATTAAGAAGAAAAGCAGTGGAGCTTCTATTGAGACGAGCTTTGAAAATAGAGGCAAAGAAGGAGCAGAGCATTATTTGTTCTGCGGATTTAGAGATGAAAACCAAGAATAAAGGAGTCTGGACTCCCACAACGAAGCTAGGTCTGCCAGCTGTCTTCCTCTCATGCATCGTTTTCTTCCTTGCTGGATTTTTTGGTTCCATGCTCCTCTCTCAGGTGATATATGAGCTCTTTTTTCGGTTCTTCGTCGAATTTGTGTTTATTCCATTGTTCGATCTGGCTTCTGCTGCTTTCTGATTGCTTTTTTGCAGGATATCTCTAGCGTCCGGACGAATCCGAGGTTACTTGAATCAGTCGACGAGGAGACAGGGGACATTCCGATGCCGCAAGGAGAGACTGGAGAAAGTTCGATTGCCTCTATACCCTATCAGGTGCTTGGTCTCTTTCCTTGAGGTTTGAACTTCATATACTGTTGTTTGCTCTTCTGCTTAATTAATACAGAACTGAATATGCATAGGATTCTTGCGTTGCAATAGTGGATCAGAAATGACTTTTACTCTGTGTACTCTTTCCTTCTGAATTTGAGAACGGATTGTAAAATCCTTGGGTATCTTTGTTGAACTTCTTTTGCTTATAAAAAAAAAAGGAGGGGAGCTGTAGTTAATTTCATTTTTTAGTGAATGCGTCCCTAAAGCAGTTCAAATAGACCCGGAGTTATTCATAGAAGAAAGAGGGGGGTGGGGGAGATTCTATTTGATAGACTCGTTCACTTGACATTAATTAGAGTTTGAAGCAGAGTAACGGTATTATGAATTTGATATTTACTCTGTGTTGAGTGGACATTCTTCCTATTGTTTGTATTCCAAGGGGCCCAAAGAAACTCTGAACTACTCTCAAATCTCTTTTTTGGAAGATGCACGCAGCCGTTAGATGGGGCCACGGGGTTCATCATGCATGGTTTGAAATACTTCATGATTGATATCTTTTCGTGATATCAAGGAGATGTTGAAGAGAAGTACTTGCAGTTTGGCAGGCAGCGACTGTGCTGTTGTTTGTTTGCTTCTCCTGATTTGATCTTTTCTTGTTGATGGTGAAATCCTGTACTCTTATGGCTAACCTAGTTCCCTCCTCCTGTAGCAAGGATATGGCTACGCTTTATTGTGTATGTTCTGGAATTTCGTGACCTAAAGAACTCAATGCCCTAGTCCACCATGCTCTATGGTAGAAATTTCTTGGTTCTCAATCTCATACTGAGAACTTATTGAAGTAGTTGTTCTGTATTACTCCTTTGACCCATGTGGTTACTCTCTGCATTTTTCTGCGTCATAATCTTATATCCAGCAAGTTCTGTAAGATGTTTTGTTGGTGGAATTTGGACTTTAGATTTATTAGGTTTGAGACCAGAAAAAAAAAAAATTAAACAGAAAAATGATTGGAGTTGAGAGAGGAAATGGAAAAAAAAAAAGAGGATAAAATGGAAAGATGTTATAGTGAGGCTGGAGGAAAAAAGAAATGCTGATGAAAAGATTTGAATACAGGTATGGACTGTAGTATTTAAGAAGAAATATATAGTAGCTAGGGGAGAAACAAAAATATGATAACATCTGGGGATAAAACAGTTGCACGAAGTACTTCCTATGATACTTCATTCCATTTTTTCTTTTTCTTTTTTTCTGCTGGAAGAACGGGTGCAAGGGGATCAAATGGAGAGACCAATAGAGGAATGCAAGCAACATTGGAGTAGGGTATATGATAGTAAAAAAAATTCAAAATTTTCCCTTGCCTTGGTCTTGCTGTTATGTTTAGTGCAGAAGATTGCCTCCTCTTAACTTAGTCGATGCTCTTTCCTTTCTTTCTTTACTCTCTAATATTTCATTTTTTTTTTCTTTTTAATAGATGTGTCATCCAAAATTTTGAGTGCAGGTTTTAAGCTGGAAGCCTCGAGCACTATATTTTCCTAAATTTGCAACTGCAGAACAATGCCAAAGCATAATAAAAATGGCAAAATCTAAGCTTAGACCATCAACCTTAGCTTTGCGGAAAGGAGAAACTGCGGAGAACACCAAGGGAATTAGGACAAGGTAACTTCATTCTCCATAGTAGCAGACACCTTTCTGGTAGTTGGAATCTTTTCCAAGATAAATGAATTGGGGGGGGGGGGTGTTCCCCATTATCATTGCTTAGCATTTATTCCATAAACGGCTGTAACATGTTAAAAAAGCAACAGATGGTAGTTAACTTTAGGGATCTTCTGAACTCTATTGATGTAAAGGAATTCTTACTTGATCTTAGGGATTTGTGGGTTTGGTTCAATATCTAGGTAGTTAGCCTATTGTATGTTTTCCCCCTTACTTTTTTTTCTTGTTGCTGTTGTTGCAACTCCATCTGTCTAGTACAATAATGTTTAATGGTTTTGCTTCACTTTGAATGGATTAGCCTCATGTTGAGATTATTTTTCTTCTTTTGATCGTCTTCTCTGTTCAGTACTTGGTGAGAGTCTTCTCTTCCTATTTCCATGATATTGTTGCGTCTTCTAAGCCCTGCCTTTTCCCTTCTGTTTTCTTTTGTTCTTTTGTTCTTTTTTTGAATTTTATTCACTTAAGTCTCCTAGGGTCATTCTAGGAAGTCAAGTTTGAGTGTTAGTCAAAATTTCAATATAATGCCTTAATTCATGAATATTTATAATATATTATTGATTTTTGAATTCAATGAAATTAATCACTGTTTGCTTCTTCTTTTTTTCTTTTTGGGCCAACAGTTCAGGCACATTTATCAGTGCATCAAACGACAAAACTGGAATCTTGGACATCATTGAGCAGAAGATTGCAAGGGTTACAATGATTCCAAAGAGCCATGGAGAGGTATGCTGTTAAAAGATAAAAATAAAAAATGATTATACTTGTATCATTTTGTGGTTGGTTTCCACCCCGCCTCCTTCCTAGGGATGGAGTAGAAGTGCCTTTGGTGAGGGGCAGAGAGGAAAGACTAAATATAAAACATTATCTTTGTAGACAACCCCACCATGGACCTCTTTATGTATTTACTTTCTATATCAAGTAACAGGAAAACATTTATTTAGAAGGAGAAAAAATGCAATGCAATAAATTCTGAAGCTTTAAGCTCATTTGAGTCAGATAGTTATGAATTTTTGGGGTTATACTTCTATTATTTCCATCTTATAGTGTTATATACATTGAAACTGCAGTTATCACATGAAGGGAGCTACATTTCTCAGAGCAAGGGTCATATTTTTTTTATTCTTTGTATTTTTCCTGGAAAATTTTGTTTTAGTTTACGTATCGTTATGCAAGTTTTAAACTCACAAGGGATAAATTCTTAAGGACTACAACTGCTAGAAATTTTAGATGGTTTCAAAGGTTTCATTGATGCTTCTACTGTGTCCTTTTGGAGCCTCTGAAAGTGGTTATCAAGAGTAAGGCTTAATTTTCAGTCGTATGCTATAGCGAATCACAGCCTGAGGGCATTTGAAACATTGGTAGCCCCACTCAACCACCCCCTTTTATTAGCAGGTTTGTATCTTGATTTAGTCAAATAGGTAGTGGTTATTTACCAGAACGAAAAAACTACGGGTTACTTAAGCATATATTACTAAAAAGGCGATCAGTAACGTCAACAGAGAACTTCCCTAGGTCATTGGGATTCTTCCATATTGCAGAATAAAGCGTCTGAAAATGATTTAAAAGTCAAGAAATAAGAACTTCTTTAACATTAGGTATCCCAATATTTTAAGCAATTGGACTTGTTTTCTGATTTAATGTATATTTTCCATCTGTTGTTGACACAAATATTGTCCTAGGATAAGTCTGTTTGGAGAGTAGTGTGCAATTGAACCCTCCAAATATGATGGGAAAGTTGATTATTTGAATTGTGGGTTCCTTGTTCTGGATCAGTTGATTATTAGTTATGTCCCACGTATAGGGATTGACTTCCTCCAATTAGGGAGGTTGATTAGTTTTTCGAGTAATTAAACAAAAGGAATTCATTGCATTTACAGCTTTGTTTATGTTAAGGGTTCTTGATTAGGCAAATCCGACCTTCTGTTTAAGCATACTTGTACATAGAAGTAAACTAGAGATTTACTTGCCTCTCTGAATGATTCTTGTTTTTTTCACTTCTTTTATCTGGTGGCCAATGGATCACTAGTTTTTCTGAAGATTCTTTTGATGATGGAAAACAGTTTTCTAGTTTTATAGCTTACAGAGTCAGGTCCCAAGGGATTAATATGTAATTTACTGAAGTCTCCCATAGCTTATCTCTTAATGGTCACATGTCGCTAATGGTAGGACAATAATCTTTCATTTTCTTTTTGTTTTGCCTTTGTGATATTTGAGTTATTTGTTTTTTTAATTTTGTTTTGAAGCAGTTAATCTTTTATTTCATGGCAATTCTAAACTTGCCTGATCACCATATTGCAGGCATTTAATGTCCTACGTTACGAGATTGGACAGAGGTATAATTCTCACTACGATGCGTTCAACCCAGCTGAATATGGCCCACAAAAAAGTCAAAGGGTACATATTAATTGAAGGATAGGTCTCAATTGGTTATTATTGTAATAAGATTTATGTTTCTCTCAACTATCATTTTGTTTCTGCATAAAAGATTGTATGCCGTGCTTGTTTCGACTCTCTCAAGGAATTGCATCAGTTGTGTTGATTCCTTAATCGGCTAGCATTTATATCTTGCTAAACATCCTCAATTCTTGCACTGATTTTCGTAAATTGTTCTCGAATAACTGTAGTAGGTGCCATAATGTAAAAACCAGAATCGGGTTATGCATACCATTTCCCACTTGCCTGCCCATGCTCTCCCCTAACCCCCTCCCCCTCACACACACACACACACACATATAAAAAAGCAGTTAAGTGGCTATCCATACTCAAACTCCAATTTATTTTTACAAATTGTGAAGTAGATCCTGTTCTTGGAAGATGGAATGCAAAACTTCCAATCACATATATTGACTGAGCTGACCTTTTCCCATTTGGTCTCTGAAGGATAACTAAAGTATACCTTGGTTGGACTGCATAATGTTCTGTTCTTAGTTGTTATCTCTGCCTTTAAGGTTGGAAATGGAGGGGGGACTCTATAAATCTCTGCTTAGTCATTTTAATGTTAGGGATAAAGAACTCTAACCGGTTGTGTCCAAGGCGTGGACACTTTGCCTAGACACAGATGGGTGTGGAATGACCACCCAGCCCCCATTCCAAGGCAGAAATTCCAGGCACCATGGCAGGGGCTGGGTGGTCATTTCACGCCTAGTTGGGTCTAGGCGGAGTGTCCACGCCTTGGACACGACTGGGTGGCGTTCTTTAACCCTTAATGTTATTTCTGAACTCCACGACATCATCAGATATTCTTCTGCAGTTCAAGGAGTTTCTCTTAGAGCATGAAACAGGGCCTGATTCTTTTGGCCATTAGGAGATTCAAGTACATGTCCTGTCTTAGGATTTCAATTTTATGCTATGTGGAATGTTTGATTTGTTACCAATTATCAGGGCAATGAATATTCTAAAATGATCATAATTATTTTTTAAATAATATCATAAAAGGTGGATAGTTTTCTCATATGCACATAATATTTTAAATTCATTAATTATAATTCTAAATCTTATTTTTCTATAAATAAGAGTTTTATGAAAAGGATGGTATATAGTTAAGAGTTTTAATTATTTTGCTGGACTCCACTAATCTGTGCAGATTGCTTCCTTTTTGTTGTATCTCTCTGATGTGAAAGAAGGTGGGGAAACCATGTTTCCTTTTGAGGTAATATAATACTTCGTTTAAAATATTTTGTATGTATCATTTATTATTATATGGTGAAAGTATGAAGTCTTTCATTCTATTTCGTTTTTAATCCCATTATCAGTGTTAATATAGTTGGTGACCTGTCATCTCTACTTGAACCTACAGAATGGTTTTATGGACTTCAACTATGACTACAAAGAGTGCATTGGTTTGATGGTGAGGCCACGTCAAGGGGATGGACTTCTGTTTTACTCATTGTATCCGAATGGTACTACTGACCCGGTAAGTGTTCCTCTATTTTAACAGTCTTTCATTGAAGGATCAACATTAGCTCTGTTTGGATAGGACTTGAAACCCCCTGTAGTTTAGGATGGGATGAAACCAGTACCTGCAGTTGTGAAGAGAAAGGAGAGAAGAAAGAGAGAACGATGGGGAGAGGATGTGCTGAATCACCATAGATTCGGACTGTTTGTCTATCGTGGTGATGTACTTTATATAATAGCTAACCAATAGCTGTTTTATTCTTAGTAGGTATCCTACTAAGGATACAACTCTGAATTACAACTAAACAAGGAAACGAAATAAACTAAAACAACCAAAGATATATCACAATAGGGACACTCCCCCTATCGTGATTACTAACAAAGAACCCTAAGCCTATGCTGCCACAGTGCTGCAGTGGATTAGACATAAATACTCCTGTGGTACATTGTACATAACTTAACATAGGAGGGGTGCTTAATTATTTAAGATAGGGATCAGCTTCCAACTAAATAGGTGGCTCATAATTTGCACTGAAGTAGAGCCTTAAAGTTTCTACATGTTATCTTGAATTGTTGAATCATTTGCATCCATTAGGAAGCAGTGTGAAGAGCCAGAATAGCTGATTGATAAGGAGTAAGGACCAGCTTCCAACTGCAGTAAATGGTTCCTACATATCATTAGAGCTGAAACTCTCACAAATCAAGGTGGAGGTTTGGACTTGATTGGTTACAAATCAGTTTAGTCTTTCAATATCAAAGTAAAGCATTCCTGGTTCTCTGAGTTCTTGATTTTTTTTGGTATTTTTTGCCCACCGCACCTATTAGGAAGTAGAGGGAAGAAACAAAAGGGATGGTTGACAGGGATTAGCTTCAAGGGATCCCTTCCTTTCATTAGAACTGAAACTCTTATAACTTTAGTTGGTCATGGGAATTGGATATTGGTGACTCAAGGCGAAGAAAGGCAAAGAGGACAAGTATCCCAAAGGTTGACCGTAAAAAACCGGACAAAGAACAGTGAACCCTTTTGGGAGGTTGGGGCGAGAAATATAATGCAACCTAATCTTGAAACACCCCAAACTCTAGCTAAGAAGCACCCTCTATCCACTTCCCCTTTTCCGTGCGCCCCAAAGCCCATTCCCCGGTTTATGAGCCCCTTTCCGATTCCCTCACCCAATCTCATGAGAAGCAAGCCCAGCAGGCCTTCCCTTACTTGTCCTCAGACAGCCGGCCCTCACTAGGTTGGCATTGCGTAAGTTTAGACTATCAATATCCAAGTAGAGTATTACAGCTTTATAAAGTGAGAACTTGAATTGTTTGATATTTTCATACCCCTTAAGAAGTAGGAAGGAGAAGCAAATGGCTGATTGATAAACTAACTGCCACAGTAAATGATATCCAAATGGTAAAGTCCAATAGCCTTGGTATTTAAATTAGGTCTTTTGCTGCACTTGTTACTGATAAAATACAACACGAAGGCCAATATTTGGATGCGGTTCTGATTCTGGATCCTGGCTCAGATTTGTCAAGGTGTCACCTGGGCGTCCAGGCACCTTGGTCACCTAATTGGTGCCGACTTGATTTTGACCCCTCTCCAACGCTTTGGGTTGCCTAGATGCCGTGACAACTATGGCCCAGAATCAGAATCAGGTTGTTGATCGTCACATTTCTTTCAACCTGAACTTGTAATCTAACATGAGAATGTTATACCATTTATCACAAAAACAAAAAAAAGAAAAGAACCTAACATGAGAATTGCTTCAATTTTGGAATTTGGGTAAAAGGTTGCTTCTCACTGTAACTATTGAAGGCAGTAAGTAGATACCAGAGGTCCAGAATCTGCAGATTATGTGGGTTCTTAGATAAGGATGAGAAATGGGATTCTAGAATCTCTTTAGAATCACAGAATCAGAATCCCGTTCAAACATGGTCTGTCTCATGGGCGTACCCAGTGCATGAGGCTCCCGCCACTGCGGGGTCTAGGGAGGTCATAATGTACGCAGCCTTACCCCTGCTTTCACAGAGAGGCTGTTTCCAAACTCGAACCCGTGACCAGTTGGTCACAATGGAGCAACCTTTACCGTTGCACCAAGGCCTGCCCTGTATGGTCTGTCTCATGATCCATGGAAAATCAGAATAAGGAAGATCCGAATTTCAAATCTGCATGAAAATTAAAGAATTCAGAGCTTTGGCTAGAAATAGAGAAGGAAAGTACATCTTATGATGGTAAGCATGGTTCAAAAACTCGTATTTTGATCTTGTTTTGGCCTGACCGAAATGAGCGAAATTTCCCCAAAACAGACTTTTTTCCAGTATATTTCAGTTGCCCATTTGGGCAAATGGCTATATTAAGCTCCAATACTTCAGAGAAACCTTACTTTGGTCTATATAAACATATTTAAACCTTTATATTGCAAGAAAAGTCACACAAAGTAGTGGTTAGATTTGCACCCTTGGTTGGCAGTATACGCTGAACCTTATTATATACCTTGTGTAATATTAGCCTATTCTACATGTTGTTAGAAGACAGAAAAGACAAGTAAAACAAGTAAATTATGCACCATGAATGAAGAAACATAATATTGATTAATTATGAAGTAGTACAAAGTACATGTAATATAGACACCCAAGTCCCAACAATATAATACTGTCTACAAATACATGAGTACAAACTACAAAGTGGGACCCCCTTGGGCCATCCTAATGGGTAATACTGCAAACTATGACAAGGAGAATCAAGTCCACTCATGGACCGATGGTGTCGACATGCATTTTCCTCCAACTCTATGATATCGTTGGAGTGATGTGGCAACCCCCAGCAATATGTAGAGGTGAGGTGGCCAAAATCAGCAAAAAAAAAAAATAGGGGGTTTTCTCCTTCCTGCAGTCAAAACAGGCAGAACTCATAAGTAACTCTCGAAGCAGTGTATAAACATGACCCCCAGAAGTCGAATCTGCGAAAGATACATGAGGTCGAAATTTCGGCAGAACACCGAAATTTCTACTGAAATATTGCCAATTCCTTAATTCTTCTATTATTTCATCTTGACCTTGTCAAAATTTCTGCCGGTGAGTTTTTGAATTATGATGGCAAGGGGCCAAGGGATAACTCTATTCTATTTGCGAGTTCTTTTTTTCTGTGTGTGTGTGGGGGAGGAGGGGGGGGGGTTGCTTGTATAGCAGCCTGGTATCCTTGGGATAAAATAGAAGTAAATGAGATCTGTTTTCGGCGTATTCATTGCATGAGCCTCAACCACTTCTGCATTATTTGTGTTCAGATAATGGGCTCTAGACCAATATATTATATTTCTAGAATTGGTTTGACCTCACTCATTGATGCATGCCATTAATATCCCAAACGTCAGGTCATAATTTCAGGGCCCTTATTAACATAATAGTATTATGGAGCATGATGGTTGGAGTAATATCTCCATGTGACTTAAGTAGAAGTGTCTATTTGAAGTGACTTAAGTTGCAATTCCCTGTTGGTTCCGAATACAAAGACTTAAAGTTTATTGTTGTAGCATAGTGATCAAGGAGTAGTCCATTGTTTGTGGTGGGTATGGTCTGATGAGTAAAGTACCATAGTTTATCTCATCTTCTATGGGAAGCCAATGATCTTCAACTCTAGTTGATGCATTAGCCGTGGGGAGCATGCTGCATGCATAGGCTAAGGATTCTTGTATGGCCTTAGCTTATTGTGCACTTTGGATTCTATCTTGCTTGTATTTACTTTATGTTTTTGTTCCTTCAGGTCTATTTGGTCTATAGGTGCTTGTATCTGCTTTCACTGTCTGCTATAGTCATAATTTCTTTATGAGATTAAGTTCTCTGTGTGGGAGCGTAGCGTTCCCTCAGTCTATCTCTCTCCTCCCCCCACAAGGGGCCAGAGATGTCATTTCATAGGGAGAGAGTAGAGAGATAGACACAGCAAATCACTAACGTACACTAAGCTCTCGGACAGAAAACATTATTCCTTTCTTTTTTGTTGGAGACTGTAAGATGGAATGTAGTGGGGGTAAGTGTAAGTTACAAGATAGAACGAGGAGGAAAGTCAATATCATGCCATCTTTTTCTCTTTTTCCTTTTTCTTTTCTAATGATTCATCTCTTTCCTCACTTAGTACAGATTCTAAGATAAAAGATCTTGTTTCTGTTGAAGCAGTTCGTACTATACAATGTTGCATTTCTGTTTCTAGTTTCCTCATCTTTAGCCTTGGATTTACAACTCATGCAGACATCACTTCATGGTAGCTGTCCAGTAATTGAAGGGGAAAAATGGGTGGCAACAAAGTGGATCAGAAATCAAGAACAAGAATAATGTGTGTACATTTGGTAGGCACTTTGATTTTTACCCCCCCCCCCCCAAATAATGTATTTCGCTTACCTTTTTTGATAGTATTAGAGATTTAATGTCTAAAAGATTATTCTGCTAACATCGTAATCATGTTATTCCTTGGAGGGATCTGGTTACAAACAAAGTCTGCAAGGAGATTTATGAACGTGGAGTACGCAATCGATACCAATGCGTGAGCACAGTTGTGGAGCTTGACATTTGCATAATCATCACACCCTTCATAACTCACTTTGAAACCTTTCATTATTCGATAATGTAAAGAGGTATTTTTGGGGACAGAGAGTGTTAAATGAGTCATATTGGATTCAATTTGAGTTGGACTGGAAAAAAGATTGCTTTGAGAATACATGCAATTGGAGGGGAGCATTGAGGTCTGCCAAATCTGGACCATATTATAGCAAATGGCATCAAATGTGTCATTGCCATAGGAAGGGCCAACTTTATATGTATTAGGCCTTATAAATTTTACAATATCTATGTAGTGACAAGGTGTATTGTGCAGTCGACTAATTTAGTAATTTTAAATAAGGCAACCTGAACCCCATTCCATTATAGTGGAATTTTAAACCTGAATGACAATCTCTTTATTATGTGCCTAATGGGGTTTACTCTAGTGTATGGCGCTAGATTGGGCTAATCTAGTATGGGATTTGTTAATGGACTTGATTTAAAGCATTCCATTAACTTTGGAACTTTTGGTGTATCGGTCAAGTACATAACATTTGGTATCAGAGTTGGGCACCACGTCATGGGTAAAAGTCATGAAAAGGGCTATTTAAGAGAGGGTTACTTGGGGTAGAGTGAAAGTTGTCAGAAAAGATTACCTGCAGCTAGGCTAAAACCTTGGAGCAGAGTAGAGTCGCTTGAAAAGGGTTACTTACCGTAAGAGTAAAAACTACTTGTAGTGAGAGCAACTGAAGATTATGGCTATGAAAGTGTGATGGTCTGTTATGTGCCTAATGGGGACCAATCTAGTGTATAGGCGTTAGATTGTGTCACCTAGTATGGGATAGGCTAAAGGACTTGATTTAACGTGTTTCATCGAGTTTCGGAGTTTTTGACGTAATGATCTAAAATCAACCTGAAGTCAAGTACTTAACACTCTTAATGTAATGATCTAAAATCAACTTGAATTGGATTAATTTAGAACAGGTAAATCGGGCTAGATTAAGGCTGGGCTGTTAAGGCCTTTCTGTCATCCCAATTCAGCTTGGAAATAGGTCAAAAGTACAATTTATGCCAATTTTGGTTGGGTTGCCCCCCCCCCCCCTTTTCCCAATAGCAGCAACTGCCATTATTGTTTCATTCCCAAGGTTTCGATGGTAGCACCCTTACAACAAAGCCAAATTCTAAGAACTCAAGCTGGCGCATAATTTTGAATGAAAACAATATATTGTTTGGGAAGCAGTTTTCTATCCGAGAGTGTGGCCTACACCAGCACTCCCATGTGTCTTATCTCTCTCCTCCTCAAAACAAGGGGGCAGCAACTGTCAATCTTTATCAATGTTACCTATGACTGTTACAACTTCCGGCCTTCGCCTTATCTCATTACTTTCAATTTTTCATCCAAATCCTATCAAATTTGATGAGATTTTAAATAGACTGAGGTGAGCAAGAAAGTGAGTTTGACAGGGATTTTCTCGTAACCATCAAACAGTCTCATTTTTACCTGTCGAGAGAATATTGTTAAATATTTTCCTACTAAATCTCCCCACCCTCACCAAGTCCCAAGCATCAAATGGGGGATTGGTTAGAAAGCTAGAAGTCCATCTTCTTATTTGAGCAATGATGTTCATGTGAAGCAAGCCATTGGCCATGAGGTCCCTTATCCCAAGAGGCCAAACCTTAAACACCTAGTACATGTCCTACACCATCGAAATGCACTTTGTCCCTCCTTTTCACTCCATTTACTTAACGTGTAAGATGCCAATATAACTTATCGCGTGACGTTCCTTCTTTTTTTTTCTTTTGAAATGGGGAAATTATTCAAAGAAATGAACGATTTGAAAGATGGTCCACTCTCCTTTTAACTTTTTTATTAATTTTGTTGCAAGTAGGAAGATCTTCTCAACCTATTTTTTTGGTTGATAAATACTCAATTTACATTAAAAAAAAAGGGGTAAGGGGTAAATTTGTAGCACAAACAACCAAAAAGCTTAATATCTTGGAAGGCATCCATTAAGGAAGACTTTTGTTAATAACCCACCTTGTTTTTGCCACATAAAATGTGATTTTACAAAATGCTATAGTAGCATGGATAAGCTAAATGCTTTTTATGATCATATCACAAAATTTAAAACCACATTTAATCTTATATCTCCATGGATAAGATTCACCCTTAGAATTTTCAAGTTGTCCATTTGTTTTCAATAATTTCTTAAAAACATCAAAAAAAAAAAAAAAAATTAGGCTTCATTTGTCCATATGACCAATTCATTTGAGTTGAAACTTAACAATTGAGTAGGGAACCTAGTCTAATCGTGTGGACAACACATCCAACCATTTTCTATGTATACACATGCCAACCATTTAAGGAAGCCGTGTCCTTAGTCTAGTGCTTTTATGAAATTTCTGATCTAACTACACACTTATATCCAACACATGGTAGGTTGGATTAGGGCTGAAATTTTTGGGCAGGAAGAACCTAGGGTCTCCTTACATGTCAACCTTCAAGACCAACAGAATTTGCCAACTGGCAAAACAATTTATTGAAAAACATGGAAGTACAAAAAGATGCATGGATCACTGTGGGCCTACATTATAACATTTTTGTTTCTGGGCCATGTTTATAGTCCAGAAATGACATTTTGTATTTCTGTTACTGGGTCAAATTTATGGGCAAAAAAACGTGTTTGGTAATGCATAATAATTTTTAGGGAGATTGCTCTCTGTGCCGGGGGCGTAGGCTCCGCCCAGACACATGGGGGTGGGCGCAATGACCACCCTGCCCCCTGTGGCAAGCCCATGTATCTGGATGCAGCCTGCGCTGCGGCACAGAGAACATGAGCCCTAATTTTTATTTCTAGGCAAAAAAACGAAATAAAAACGCGCTTGTTATGCACAGTCATTTCTATTTCTAGAACTACTATAAAATTTAAAAAATGCCATTAAATACAAAAAATTTTGGTGGAGGTAGAGATGGTGGCGGTGGTGGTGGCAGTAGTGGAGGTGGCGGCGGTGACAGTGGTAGTGGTAGTGGTGGTGGCGGTGATGGTGGTGGTGGAAGTTGCATTGGAGGTGATGTTTTATTTTGAAGATGAAATTACTGTTCTGCCCGTCAAATTAATCATGTGCTTATTAAAGAGCAACTCTTCCTTATTTCTTCCTTTTATTTCTGGCACAAAGAAGCTTTGAATTGGAGCTTTCTATTTTTCTATTTCTCAATAACTTTTTTGTCCCGGTTCATTTTCGGTTCATTCCTAGGAATAAAAAAATGAACCGGTGTTAACAAACAAATTTCTCTTATTTTTTGTTCCTAAAAATAAAAAACAAAGAAATAGAAAAACAGAAGTATTATCATGCAAGTCCTATGAGAGCAGGTTTTATGGGCGGCCTGCCATAGGGTATTATGATCAGTCCACCTATTTGCAACACAACAGGTTTGATGGGACTGAAATTTTGTAAAGATATAAATCCAAAGATCCACTACTCACATGTCAAATTTCAATGCAATTGGAGTTGGTCAATTGCAAAATAAACATTGTAATAACGCAATTCAATTTGAAGTACAAAATATGACATATGACTAATCTAAACCATCCCCCTAGATATCGAACAGTTATAGAGTTACCATAACACCTTTCCACATGGCCCAAAGATAATGTTCACATGCACTAGAAATATTTATAGGTTCAAGAAACCTTTTGACATTAGATAAGAAAAAAAAAAAGTTACGACAAATTAATAGAAGGCTTTACGCATGGTTGAATATGTAAACAATCGAAGGATCGGAGTGCCAACCGGGGGACAGTGGGTTTGTAATATCATTTTTGCCCCTACTGAACGTAGGTCGAAGTGCCAATTGTGAATACATTTTTTTTTTGGTCAATTAACTGTGTACATACATGACCTCACACAAAAATCAAACCCCTATATGAGGTTATTACCCAAAAAAAAAAACCCTTTGTGAGATTTTTTTCACCAATTATCACCAGGGTTTTAGTAATTAATATCGGGATCGGTATCGGTCTATATCGATCTGGATTAGCCTATATCAGTCTAGATTGGGCAATTTTAACCTTAAATTTCAATTAAATCTGATTTTATATATATTTTTACCCCTAGTCAATACCCTTGGATCGGTATCGGATTGATCGGGAATCAATATCGATCTCCACCAATATTGATACGAATTGGTATCGATCTCTGCCAATACCGTATGAATCGACCGATCCGATGCGAATTCCTCAAACCATGATTATCACTATTATAATGTTTTTTTGTAGAATATTATAATGAAGAGAGAAAAACAGAGAGAGAGAGAGAGAGAGAGAGAGAGAGAGACAGTCTTGGAACGCTTGCACTCTATTGATAGGGTACCAACCAACTACTCTAGCAATTGCCTTCAGACGACCAGTTCAATAAGGCTGGATTCAAAGGTCAAGTTCACACATCTTCACTCTTAATAAGAATATTGTAATCAAAGGGATCAATTATTTATCTAATTGCATTGGATCATGTCTGGGGCTGTACTAGAGAGCCCATTCAAAATCTAACAGCGAAGGCCCTGGAGTCCTGGACCAGCCTCTTGTAAACAACACTCCGGCCAATACTCACTATTTGAACCCAATAAAAATAGTTTAAAAATAAAATTCCAATAGGATAAAAATTCAATCCCCAGTTTAAGAATAAAAACTCGATTTTTGGGGATAGGTGAAATTTTAAACTTTTTAATGCAAGAGTTTTTCTCAAATCTAAAAATTTCATAAATATTAATAGGGTAAATTATACATCATCCCCTGGTTTTCAAATGAAACTCAAATCACCCCCTGATTTTTGAAAATACTCAAATCACCTAGGCGGACGCCTTGTTGCCTAAGCTCTTAGGCACCCCTCCACCGCCTTGGATCGCCCTTTTTGCCTTGACGACTATGGTAAGGACCCTCAAATTAATGAAAGAGTGCCAAAAGATAAATGCAATGAGGTAATCCTTATCTTTCAATATGACGATTCTTCACTCATTAGTTGTAAGTATAGGAAATACAGGAAAGTGGAGTTATTTTAAAAAACAAAAGCTCTTGTAATCATGATTTTGTAACTTAGTTAAACTCTTACCTAAAATGGTAACTGAACTTTTTCGAATGTATCTTTATTTTCCTATCCAAATCCAAGGAATTAGGTTCCAAAGAGAAATAAAAGTTAAGGGAGAATGTTCTCTGTGCCGCAGCGCAAGCTGTGCCCAGGCACATGGACCTGCCACTCAGGGAGCAGGGTGGTCATTGCGCTCACCCCTATGTGCCTGGCCGCAGCCTACGCTGCGGCATAAAGAACAACACCCCAAAAGTTAATTACTAGATTTATTTATTTAAAGGGGGGGGGATGGGAAGAACCCATTCTTACATTAGTTATATCTTCTTACACACACCCGTGAAGTTGATTTTACAACCACTAACCAGTGTAACTACAACAACGAGAACATGAAGATGGTCGAATTAAATATTAAAGCTAAGGAGACGATAAAAAAACAGAGAAGAAAGCCAGACAAAAATCAAAATAAGTAAATATATATAGGGAAGTAGTTTTCTATTTGAGAGTATAGCCTACGCCAGCACTCCCATGTGTCTATCTCTCTCCTCCTTAAAACAAGGGGGCAGAGCTGTCTTTTCATATGGAGAGGAGAGAGATAGGCTCATGGGAGTGCTGGCATAGGCCACACTCCCAGACAGAGTTCTTTTTCCCATATATTAATGTCCATCTGTTGGGACTAAGGACAGTAAAAGGTTCTGAAGCCATATTTGGGACATGGTTCTCATTGTAGAGGATTATAACCCACCATTGAATGGATCCAGTCTAGGAATTTGCCCAAGCCAAAATCAAAGTGCTTCTTAAGCTTTCATAAATATTTTCCTCACTATCCAAGTTTTTTTTTTGGGTTGAATCCTCACTATCCAAGTTAGTGAAGTAACAGTTCAAGGCAATTATCATTTTACCAAGAAAATATATCTTCAGTGGGATTGCAAACCTAGTGCAATGGAAGCAGAGTATTGAAGACTTGTGATGCATCAATATTCAAGCTCTCACAATCAATTCTAATCCGGTCCGGTCTTAACTCAAGGCTGAAAATTCCCAATCCTGACCCGCCCTTAGGGTCAGGGTATCTCAACCCAGACCCTATTTGGACTCAGGCCGTCAGGGCTAAACTTGCGCCCCTAGCCCATGCCTAGACACAAAGGGGGGGCGTAATGACCACACCACCCCCATGAAAGGTGTCAATTATCATCCTGCCAACGCTCGTGCTCTCATTAGATCCATACACAAAGTCCACGATCTCCATATAGAATGTCGACCCTAAAAAAAAAAAAAAATCACCCTACATGTCCAACAATTAAAATTGCCACATAACTTGATAGGTGATAAGGGCGGCCTCTATAGGTATGTTGTTGTACGTATTGTGACCTCTCGGAGTGGGGTTGGTTTTTCCACCTTGCAGGTGAGTCCGAGAGCTTTTCAGGGTCCCTTGGCAACAGGAGGGTTTGGGATCATAAAAGAGCCAAGATTTGAACACTTGAACCCTAACGTAAGGTACAAGACCACACTATGTTGGCATACCTAGCTAACACAATATGCATAGAATGGAAAGTCACTTAACTCTCTACTTTATTCACCCCAGAATACCAATAAATCCAAATCCACATGAGAATGAGTATTTAGTGTTGGTCCTTTTAAGGAATTTTTTTCCCTCTTAGGTTTGCTGCCCAGTACGGTTGTCCAGTTCCTCTCATAGGGAGGCAGAAATTACGACTTAATCTCACTCGGATAGTGTGTTCGGGTAGGGGTTAGATCGTCATTTTTGCCCCCTATGAGAGGAACCAGACAACTGTACCGGACAGGGAACCTGAGAGGATACTGATGGTGCTTTTCAGATCCATGATATTGAGATTATGTCAGAGGGGCTCAAGCATGGGCAAGTAAGTACACGACCTTTTCGTGGTCAAGGATATCAATGATGAACATTTAATCAAGGAAACATCATGGTTACAATCATTGCAAGCTCCAATGAAGCTACACTAATAATAGCTCTAAAAGGTTCACAGGTAACTACTAACTTTCAATCGAGAACAAATCTCTGGATGGCATTATATTACATTGCTTACATAGGCTAATTACGTCCCCAAGAGATTTTCCTCAAATCAATCATGCACAAACATTTTTCCTTGCTATGTAGAACTTTGAAAAAGAAAAGAAAGAAAAAATCTCATATGCTAGGTGCAACTTGATTTCATGCTTGATTCTCTAAAATTGAAAGAACGGCGATTAGTAAATGACGTATCATTGCATATTATAGGCTAAAAAGGTTAACAAAACTGGATTTGGATTCAGGCTTTTATCGATTTCAATTCAAATCAAACAAAATCTATTGGGAGATTACTGAAGTCGATCAAAATCCCAAAAAATGGAATCAAGAAGAAACAAACATTTCCACAAATCTTTTATTTTTAAAAAATTTTAAATTATTTTACTAATTAAACGAATGGAAAGGGCTGGGTGTAGCCTGTGTCTGCCTCTCTCCCCCTAGTGAAAAGATCCCCTAATCTCCTTTGTCCCCCCATATGCTTGCCACCCACAAGCTTACTCAGAACCAATAAGGTTGTTGGTGCGATCACCTATAAATAGACCTGTGAGTTGGCTTGATTGACCCTTGTAACCCTTATTTTTTCATTTTAGGGCCAGGCTTGATCAAGCTAGTCTTGGTTTTGACTGAATATATAATTTTAGGGCCAGGCTTGATCGGGTTAGTCTTGGTTTTGACTGAATATACAATATTATTATCTACAATTATATATTATATACATAGGGCTAAGCTTAGGCGGGAAAATTATCTGCTCTATTTCATCCATTTTCCCAAGTTCCTCTAATAGGAGGTGGATCCCACCCAGGCAGTGTGGACCTCATTCCTATGTGTTCCACTTCCACTTGGCAACTCCCTCTTTTTACGAAAGTGGAAAAAAAATAGAACTAGAGTAGTCAAATTAAACATAAAACCTAGACCTAGAGTTATTCAATATCTTTCTATGTGACACATGGCATGAGCCATAAGTGTGCCATGGGTTTTCCAATATAAAGGCAACAAACGATCCTTCTGCTCTTTAAAACGAGTCCACTCTCAATTCTGAAAGGTAAAGAAAATTAATCGTCTTTTTTCTTCATCTCAAATTCTTCTTCTTCTTGTGGTAGCCTTCCTTAAAAAATCATTCAGGCGCTTCCTTTGAAGTTGACGAAGCAACAGAAGATGAAAGAGAGCATGACCACCAACACCAGTTTTTTAAATGATGCCGAGTTTGAGGTTGCTGAAATCCTTCTCCAACTTCCACAGTTGATAGCCAAAGAGAAAGATCATTATCCCTCTCAATCCACTTGGAGTATTAAAAGAAAACGATATGCAATCGATTCGAGGCCATCCCCTCCCCATCATTTGGTAGGCACTTTGATTTTTAAATCCCCCCAAATAGTGTATTTTGCTTACTTTTTTTGATAGTATCAGAGATTTAATGCCTAAAAGATTATTTTGCTAACATCGTAATCATGTTATTCCTTGGAGGGATCTGGTTACAAACAAAGTGTGTAAGGAGATTTATTAATGAGGAGTATGCAATCGATACCAATGCGTGAGCACACCTGTGGAGCTTGACATTTGCAGAATCATCACACCTTTCATAACTCTGAAACCTTTCATTGTGCGATAATTTAAAGAGGTATTTTTGGGGACAGGGAGTGTTAAATGAATCATATTGGATTCAGTTTGAGTTGGACTGAAAAAAAAAATTGTTTTGATAGTACATGCAATTGGAGGGGAGCATTGAGGTCTGCCAAATCCAGACCACATTATAGCAAATGGCATCAAAGGTGTCATTGCCATAGGAAGGGCCAAGTTTATATGTATTAGGCCTTATAAATTTTACAATATCTATGTATTGTGCAGTCGACTAATTTTAAATAGGGCAACCTGAACCCCATTCCATTATAGTAGAATTTTAAACATGAATGACCATCTCTTTATTATGTGCCTAATGGGGTCTACTCTAGTGTATGGTGCTAGATTGGGCCAGCCTAGTATGGGATTGGTTAAAGGACTTGATTTAATGCGTTCCAACAACTTCAGAGCTTTTGGTGTATCGGTCAAGAACCTAATATTTAGTATCAGAGCTGGGCTCTACGTCACAGGTTCGAGTCATGAAAAAGGCTATATAGGAGAGGGCTACCTAGGGTAGAGTGAAAGTCGTCAAAAAAGGGTTACTTGCTGCCAGGCAAAAACCTTGGAGCAAAGTGAAGCTGCTTGAAAAGGGTTACTTACCGCAAGAGTAAAAACTACTTATGGTGAGAGCCACCAAGGATGACGGCTACGGAAGTGTGATGGTCTGTTATCTGCCTAATGGGGCCCAATCTAGTGTATAGGTAGGGGTATCAACGGACCGGTTCGGGCCAGTTTCGGTTCGGGTTTTTCGGTTTCGATGTGACTTTTATAGAAACTGAAACCAAACCATTAAGAAATGTTCGGTTTCGGTGCGGTTTCGATTTCGGTGCGGTTTAGTTTCGTGTCGATTTTGGTTTATGATAACGGGTTGATATCTGTTTGGTACCGATTTTATATAACTTGTAAGGTCCGGTTAGTGCTAATTTTCCCTCTCCTTCTCTTTGAAGTACATAAAATATTTCAAATACAATGCATCTTTGTATCCTATGTCCTATGGCCTATGGATTCAATTGGTTGGGTAATCACTAACAAAGGATATGAGATAAAGTGAGAAACTATCACAACACATTTAGGGGGCAATGGGGCATTAGGCATTTATTGATTTATTCATTAATCGAGTTAGGTCGGTTCGGTTTGGGTTCGGGCTACCGGTGCACCGTCGGGCTAGCCCAAACCAAACCAAACCGTTTGCCTCTTTGGATCCACAAACTTAACCCGAACCATTAAGAGTTCGGTCCGGTGTGGTCCGGGCTCGTTCGGGTTGGTTCAGACCGGTTTCATCGGTTCGGGTTGGGTATTGACACCCCTATGTATAGGCATTAGAATGTGTCAGCCTAGTATGGGATAGGCTAAAAGACTTGATTTAACGTGTTCCATCAGCTTCGGAGTTTTTGACGTATCAGTCAAGTACTTAATACTCTTAATGTGGTGATCTGAAATCAGCCTGAACTGGACTGATTTGGACCAGGTAAATCGGGCTAGATTAAGGCTAGGCTGTTAAGGCCTTTCTGTCATCCCAATTCAGCCTGGAAATGGGTCAAAATTATAATTTATACCAATTTTGGTCCGGTTGCTCCCCCCCCCCCCCTCTTCCCAACAGCAGCAACTACCATTATTGTTTCATTCCCAAGGTTTCAATGGTAGCACCCTTACAACAAAGCCAAATCTAAGAACTCAAGCTGGCGCATAATTTTGAATGAAAACAATATATTGTTTGGGAAGCAGTTTTCTGTTCGGGAGTGTGGCCTACACCAGCACTCCCATGTATCTTATTCTCTCCTCCTCAAAACAAGGGGGCAGGAGAGGGATAGACTCATGGGAGTGCTGGCGTAGGCCACACCCCTGGACAGAGTTCTTTTCCCATACTGTTTTCATTCAAAATGCTCATGCATGGCCAACTTCTTTCAGACTGAAGTTTGATATATGAGCAGGTGATCTTGGGGTTTACTTGTCCACAATTTCAGCACAATCTAATATTTCAAGTGGCAGAAATAGTCACCTGAAGTCATGCTGCATTCTAGCTAATTAAGGTTCACCATCGAGGACAATTTTCACACTCTCACCATAGGTCTTCATGTCAAAGGCCAAAAGGCATTCTAATAAGATAATTGTAATGTGCAGAAAGGATTGATACAAACTATTGTACTATTCAATTTGATCAATTTTTGGCCTCAGAGACCATCTACAAGTTATCGACAGTAGGGGGATGGGGATAAAGCTTATTTTCTTCTGCACCCTATCCTTGAGAATTCCTCTAAACAGAAAGGCAAACGCACCTAGATTAGAACAAACTCCATTGTTGCATTTGTAGGAATGTTAGACAGGCTTATTATCCCGTCCCACACAAGTCATTCCGCACATACCTGTGTGAACAGTATTAACAAAAGAAATATCAATTCCTCTCAAAGCATGATTAGTGAAAATCTAAGAAAGCAATAGCAAAGAAACAATTTGTGATTCTTATATGGCCCTCACTAAGTCTTGCAAGTGAAGGTAATATCAGGTCAACACAAGCATGGAAGACACAGAAGAGTCACCAAAACCATGATTTCCTACAAAGATAAAACTTCTAAGTGCCAAGCATCTAGTTGCAGCATTAGACGAATGAGATTATATTCCTACCTATCAATAATTCAGAATCTATACCTGATAAACATAACCTACTATAAACAAGTGCATTGGCAATGAGTGCAAATAATCCTTCGGCTTCTCCCATTATAGACAAGGTCTCAGTAGTTTTTTATTTCTTGGAGTTTAGATTCCAACATGTGCCCTCTCATATAATAAGATGTGAGGCTTGTACTGAGACCCTTTCTCGTATTCTAATCCATTTGGGCCTGTGTATGATACTATTTTTTGCACTACCATTGATTTGGCGTGCAGATTCCTCCTCACACTGGCATCATGGGGATCTCTCTCCTTTAAATATTTAACGAATTTCTTTCAAATTTCATCATCTTGCCACGTGGTCCGCGAGGAGGTTGTGTTGGGAAAGTTAGGGAGATTAGACCCATGTTTTAAAGGGTTTTAGAGCAAAAATGATTTGAAGAGTTGCATTTTTTTTTTTTTTTCAATTTCTTGGCATGTTTAGTTAACTTTTTTCCCTTAGGTCCGATTAAATTTTATTAAGACAAAATTACTCCACATTTTCTTGGTTTTTCAAATATAACCTTAAGCTTCTTCAAATTCACAGAAGGTTCCCATCTCCTTCATGAATTAGAGTGAGAGTGAGAGGATAGATGTCCATGGTGGTGGCTGTGGCAGCCGCAACCACACCTTTGTTACAGTTCTATATCAGTCATATGAGGGGTTGATCTCACATCGATTATTAAAATGATTTAGTGTAGATTATCTGGTCTTAGGTTCCCTCACTTTGTAAGTCTGTTTATTGGATCAAGTTCTCCCAAGATACGTATCAACCTTCAACGACAACAACTGTCAACCTTTCTCAATTTTGCCTATGACTGTTACAACTTCCGGCCTTCGCTTTATCTCATTACCTTCAATTTTTCATCTAAATCGTATCAAATTTGATGGGATTTTAAATAGAGTGAGGTGAGCAAGAAAGTGACTTTGACAGGGATTTTCTCGTAACCACCAAACAGTCTCATTTTTACAATTCGAGAGAATATTGTTAAACATTTCCACATTAAATCTCCTCACCCCCACCAAGTCCCAAGCATCAAATGGGGGATTGATTAGAAAGCTAGAAATCCATCTTCTTATTTGAGAAATAATGTTCGTGTGAAGCAAGCCATTGGCCATGAGGTCCCTTATCCCAAGAGGCCGAACCTCAAACACCTAGTACATGTCCTACACCATCGAAATGCACTCTGTCCCTCCTTTTCATTCCATTTACTTAACGTGTAAGATGCCAATATAACTTATCGCGTGACGCTCTTTCTCTCTTGTTTTTTTTCTTTTGAAATGGGGAAATGATTCAAAAAAATGAACGATTCGAAAGATGATCCGCTCTCCTTTTATCTTTTTTTATTAATTTTGTTGCAAGTGGGAAGATCTTCTTTAACCTAATTTTTTGGTTTATTTACATTAAAAAAGGGGCAAATATGTAGCACAAATAACCAAAAAGCTTTAATATCTTGGAAGGCATCCATTAAAGAAGACTTTTGTTAATAACCCACCTTGTTTTTACTACATAAAATGTGATTTTACAAAATGGTATATTAGCATGGATAAGCTAAATACTTTTTCTGATCATATCACAAAATTTAAAACCACTTTTAATCTTATATCTCCATGGATAAGATTCATCCTTAGAATTTTCAAGTTGTCCATTTGTTTTCAATAATTTCTTAAAAACTTCAAAAAAACATGTAAAGGCTTCATTTGTCCATATGACCAATTCATTTGAGTTGAAACTTAACAATTGAGTAGGGAACCTAGTCTAATCGTGTGGACAACTCATCCAATCATATTCTATATATACACATGCCAATCATTTAAGGAAACCGTGTCCCTAGTCTAGTGCCTTTATGAAATTCCTGATCTAACTACACACTCATATCCAACACATGGTAGGTTGGATGAGGGCTGAAATTTTTGGGCAGGAAGAACCTTGCTCTCCTGCTTACATGTCAACCTTCAAGATCAACAGAGTTCTCCAATTGGGAAAACAACTTATTGAAAAATCTGGGAGTACAAAAAGGATGCATGGACCACTGGGTCCTGCATGATAACAATTCTGTTTCTGGGCCATGTTTCTATTTCAAAAATGATATTTTGTATTTCTGTTACTAGGGTAAATTTATGGGCAAAAAAATTTGTTTCGTAACGCATAATAATTTTTATTTCTGAGCAAAAAAACATGTTTGATAACACATAGTAATTTTTATTTCTAAGCAAGAAAAGAAACAAAAACGCGTTTGTTATGCACAATCATTTCTGTTTCTAGAACTTCTATAAAATTTCTAAAATGCCAGAATACCCAAAAACTTGGTGGAGGTAGAAGTGGTGGTGGTGGCGGCGGCGATGGTGGTGGTGGAGGTGGTGGCGGTGGTGGTGGCGGCGGCGGCGGTGGAGGTGGATGTAGTGGTGCAGGAGGTGGTGGTGGTGGTGGTGATGGGGGTGGTTGAAATTGCATTGGAGGTTGTGTTTTATTTTGAACATGAAATTACTGTTTTGCCCGTCAAATTAACCATGTGCTCATTAAAGAGCAACTCCCCCTTATTTCTTCCTTTTATTTCTAGGGCAAAGAAGCTTCAAATTGGAGATTCTGTGTTTTCTATTTCTCAACAACTTTTTTATCCTAGTTCATTCCTAGGAACAAAAAAATGAATTGGTGTAAACAAATGGATTTCTCTTATTTATTTGGTCCGAGGAATAAAAAACAAAGAAATAGAAAAACAGAAGTGTTGTCATGCAAGCCCTCTGAGAGCAGGTTTTATGGGCAGCCAGTCCATAGGGTATTATGATCAGTACACCTATTTGCAACACTACAGGTTTGATGGGACTGAAATTTTGTAAAGATTGAGGTCCACTGCTCACATATTAAATTTCAATTCAATTGGAGTTAGTCAATTGCAAAATAAACATTGTAATAACGCAATTCAATTTGAAGTTTCAAAAATATGACATATGACTAATCTAAACGAGTTCCCAAGATGTCAAACAGTTATGGAGTTACCATAGCACCTTTCCACATGGCCCAAAGATAATGTTCACAATAGAAATATTTATAGGTTCAAGAAACCTTTTGACATTAGAAAAAAAAAAAAAAAAAGTTTTTTTTTCCTTTTTTTTTTTTTGTGCAAACACCCCCATCCCCCTCAGTGACGAGAAGGGGAGAAAGTTACGACAAATTAATAGAAGCCTTTATGCATGGTTGAGTATGTACATTTCCTCTGAGTTCCGTTTCCTATGGTGATCCTGCAAGTCCAGAATTCATACACCAATCCATAATTTCATTGTTATGGAAAACAAAGGCTCCCCAACCTCCCTTTAGTAGAGGTTTCAAAACTTCCATAATGTGCTGTATTCTGATTAAGGTAGAACTCAATGGTAGGCTTAGTGTCTTCTTGAGTATTGACCTCATCACCGGTTACATTTAGGTCCGAGATTCCCTCATGAAGGAGCCTATTGTCCCTAACCCAATTAGAGATATTCCGCATGATTGAGTTGGGGCAGAATTTTTTCCCAAGGAAAACAACTTCATTCCTATTCTGCCAAATGAAGTATAGGGTTACACTGACGACACCAAGAATGGTATCCACCTCGGATTAAGGCACTATTTGGAATGACATGAAGACTGTTGTGAAGGAGGAACAAAGCTCTTATTGTATTCTTCTGTTCAAGCAAGTATTTTGGAGGGGCTGGGCCGGGCTTGCACTAAACCCTAACCCAACCCTAGGAGAATTAACCTAAACCCAAACCCTGAACGGTTGAGAAACTATATATTCGTGGTCAATGATAACAATGAGAACATTTAATCAAGGAGACGTATCATGGTTACACCATTGCAAGCTCCAATGAAGCTACACTAATAATAGCTCTAAGAGGTTCACAGGTAACTGCTAACTTTCAATCCAGAACAAATCTCTAGATGGGATTACATTACATTGCTTACATAGGCTAATACGTCCCTAAGAGATTTTCCTCAAATCAATCATGCACAAACATTTTTCCTTACTAGGTAGAACTTTGACAAAGAAAAAATCTTATATGCTACGTTCAACTTGATTTCAAACTTGATTCTCTAAAATCGAAAGAATGGCGATTAGTAAATGGCGTATCATTGCATGTTATAGGTTAAAAAGGTTAACAAAACTGGATTTGGATTCAAGCTTTTATCAATTTCAATTCAAATCAGACAAAATCTATGGGGAGATTACTGAAGTCGATCAGAATCCTAAAAAATGGAATCAAGAAGAAACAAACATTTCCACAAATCTTTTATTTAAAAAAAATTTTAAATTATTTTACTAATTAAAAGAATTGAAAGGGCTAGGTGCAGCCTGTGTCTACCTCTCTCCCCCTAGTGAAAAGATCCCTTGACCTCCTTTGTCCCCCCATATCCCTGCCACCTGCAAGCTTACTTGGAGAGGGCAGTTTGCCTATCCCTTCCCCTTAAAAGAAAGAAATGGTAAAAAATAAAAACGAAAATTTTAGTGCATTCATTATTTATTCTAAAAATAAGTTTTGAGAATCAACATTAATTAGAACAAGGGTTGGCCTATTCCAATTTAATTTTTTTCCCCCCACATGTTATTATGATGTTGTAGAAAAAGGGAGGGGGATATTCTGACCACTTGTTACCAAGGTTTTAAATGTTACCAAAAAATAAAAAGCTAGGGTTTTAAAACACGAAATCAGAGACAGAATCAGATAGTGATGAAGATCGGATCAGAATCGGCCTTCAAGAAACCGAGAATCAATCCATAGATCTAAAAACAGGAAGATTTCTAAGGTTTTGAATGTGAATCGATTATGTCAGATCAGTCGAAATCAGATTCCCCATTTTTTAAAACAATGCTTATGGCCAAGGATTGGTTCCCAAACGGAAAAACGAAAAGTGTTCGTTCTGCCAAATTCTATAGCTGCAAATCGATGTTTTCTATTTTTTTTTTTTTTTTTTTTTTGGTGGAATTAAGAAATTACCTTCAGTTTTTTTTTTTTTTTTTTTGTTTTTCGGTGAAACCAACAACAGGGAAACTTAACCTAAAGCCCTTCTATTTACTTTTTCTTCTCTGTCACACCTTCCTCCACTTTATTACATTTCCTACTCTTAACCCTCTTAATTGTGTGCCAAAAAATGAGAACCCAATCCCAACTATGAAGCTAATGGTGCAGCTCATATACTTGCTGGGTACGCAATGGGGTCTCATATAAAAGAAGATTGGCCTTCTGTGTGGCCTAAGTTTAAAACTTTCTTAGCTTTTGATATGTGACACTCTCTTGATTATGAGTAATGAAAGTAGTTATACACTCAAAAAAGAAGTCATAAATCAATTTGATATACCATATCAATCATATGGCTCACTATGTATATATCTTTCTACACTCCGCCCCGCCATGCCATACTTTACGGTTAATGTTCATCAAATAGTACCTAATAAAATACAATATTGACATGTGTGAGAAGACAGTGTAGCAAACCCATGAAACGTTAATGAAATCCCAATTTTGAAGTTGAATTAGCACAATCATATTCCTGTAAAAGAAATACTGGAACTAGCATTCATGCACTCAACGTATCTTTCCTCCTCCACAGAAATGAACTTCCACCACTCTCTCATCTAATAAAAAGCTGCCTGTTGAAAACTCAATGTAGTAAAGAAATAATCATATAAACATTCTTTTACAATCCTTATGATGCAATCAATTTTTTTTTTTTAAAAAAAAAGATCTACACTCCATGAGAAGACTACTTGCCTGCCTTTGTAATCAGAATGAGGGCAACCCTAGGGTTTTATGTTGCCATGATTCCAAATAGAGGCGGGTGAACAGTGAATACAGAGAGTAGTCTCCTTAGAATTGCTACATATAGCACATAATGCTCCACACAAACAAATGTCAATAAAAGAACAAAGAATAGCCTAAAGTTGTACCTTAGACTCTCCCAGATTCATGATGTTTGTCCTGACAAAATGCTGACATTAGATCCTTATTGCCCCACATTTCACCTTCGATCATTTGCCGCAGCATCAGCATGAATTTTCTCATACAAACGATACATTAAAGTTGACTTTGACATCTGGGGCTCCCTCTCCAGGACTGCAATTACATCCTTGACAGAAATGGTCCGTGCAACCTTTGACTGTGGCACAACAGCAGAGTTCCTGCCAAATTTCCTTGCAGGCCCTGCCAAAAACCAATAAATATATCACAACTTTACAATGAGGCATCAATTGCAGATATAGAGTTCTATCTAGGACATTTCCTCGACAGATACTAGGTTAGATATTTATTTTAGTTATATTGCTTGTTTCTCAGACCAATTAGATGATTCAACTAATCTATAACTCCATAGCAACACAAAAGAATTTTAGACAAATACTTTACTAATTGGTCGAATTATGGCACAAGAGGTCCATTTAGAACATGCAAAGCACTCCCTGCCTTTGTAAGGTGTATGAATCATATGGCTTTCTTGAAGCTCTTCTTTAAGAGTATCTATTTCCATCATCTTTGAAATCTATAACTGAAGACTCAGTAACCTACCTGATCTTAGCTGAATTAGTTAGTAATGCTCTGATTTTCTAAATTTGGGCATTGAACCCATACTGCAAACGGATAGCACTCTGTATAACAGCTGTGAGCCTCACGTTCAGTCTCACCTTTAAAACTATAACAAATCCCTAAAATATTCTCCCCATCTAATGACGTGTCTCTCAAAAAATTTAAATTTTGACCAATGATGCTTAATCATACTTACCAGATGCCGCAGCAGCAGAAAGGCCTCTGTTTTCTACTTCTTGATTGTCCATAGTGGTTCTTCCCATGGTTGACAGGGCCTTGCGGCTCAGCTCTCTACCAGGCTGAACACTATTTGATCCATCACCTCCTCCTTCACGCTTCTGTCGGGCTTGCTCTACCATGAGTTGCCATTTTGATAGCATATCATCCCCTCCAACTGCTGCTCGGGCAGCAACATTTGCTGCAGTTGTTCGCATTTTATCGTCTTCCTCTTTGTTTGCCTGCACAGGTAGGTGAAATGGTGTGAAGTAGCCTCTTTAGCATGGGAGGTTGTATGGGATGCGCAGAGGGGTCCTTAAGAACATTTATATGATGGAATCAGATGCATGGCACACCAGTGCATCTGTGCCTAACCACTGAATTGCAGAATCAACATTAGAGATCAGTTTGGAGTGTTTCAGATCTCCTGTCCACTCACTTCCAGGCGGAACAGACCAAGATTGATGAGTTAGTAAGCCATGTGTACAGGATGCCTATGAGGATGATGGGCCATAAGATAGTCATGTATCTTCTCTCATTTTAAGAAAAGATAATGGATTATTGGATTCTATTGAATACCTTGAGTGTCTTTGTACGAGCTTCATCCTTGTCCTTGTCACCATCAACACCAGTGTTTCCCTCTGCCTACATCCAAATTCAGAGTGAGAATATATGCCACCTTCACTAACATTTCTAACAAGTTCACAAGTCAGAAACCATTAGGCAGAAGTGAATAACAATATCATTTATTGATTTAAAAAACCTGATGAAAAGTTGCAGCAACTAGCAGTAAATGCAAAACAAATACTTGTAACTGTTACTTAGGTTTTTTTTTTCCCTTTTTAGTTTTCGGGGGGATGGGGGAGAGAGTAAGAAACTACCATTACCCATAATTCACTTTAACTTAGTTCCACATTTCTTCCCACATACAAAGAACCTAATTATTCTCTCACTGTACCATTACAATTGCTAGTTATGCTTCAATTGGGATTCTATGCTCTTCGCTTCTTTCATGCTTTTTGTTTGACCTTGCTCTATGTCTAGGGTTTTCTTCGTACACCACTTTGAAGGTCCACAAACTTTCTTAGAACAAGGGGAAACATGACCTAGAAGTAGGGGTGTAAATGGATAACCGAAAATCCGAATTCGATTCGCATTCATACCCATTTAGGGCTATCCGTATTCGAAAGTTACTATCCGTATCCGTTTGGAAACTATCCGTATCCGTCCGATAACTAATCAGATACGGATTCAGATAGTTCCCCATTTCCGTAGGATATCCGATCCGTTTAACTTTCCATTTACAACTTTACTTTTTTTCACTTTTAATAAAGGCAACAATGCTATCACGTGGGCTAGTAGGAAACATTGAGGTAAAGTTATTAAAATAAATTAAAAAGGCAATGAATAGAGGCGCAAAGAAGTTTCTAGGAAATTGGTATACTTGTCTATTGTCCCTTCCATTAATATCCTTTGCTTATTTCAATGCTGGAGGACTATTCGTTTTTCTTGAAGCTTCAACTTCAAGGGTTTCTAGGAAATTGGTATCCTTGTCTATTGTCCCTTCCATTGATGCCTATTCTACACATTGTTTGAATGATATGAGACATAATTGGCAAGTAAAACAAGTAAATTATGCACATAATATTGAATAATTATTCAAGAAATAGTTAAAGACTTAAAGTTTCTACTATAAACCACTAGATACAATGAAGTGTTCACAATGCATATGACATGGACACCCAACCTAAGTACAATGAATAATACATAAGTCATAGACACCTTACTACCCCAGTCTTCCACATCTTAACTCCCAACTCCTAAGTCCCAACAATACAATACTATGACTCTATGAGTACTGAGGAGGTCGAGATCCTCGAAATATTCGAGATTTCACTGAGATTTTTCCAAGATTCTCGAAATATTCGAAATCTCGGTCGAGTTTTTCGAGATTTGACATTTTGTTGTTTCGTATCATATCTCGTCTCTACTAGCTCAAGTTTACCAAGATTTCCGAGATCTCGGCGAGATTTTGATGAGACAAGAGGTACCAGTCAAGTTTGAAAAACTAAAAAAATAAAGGACTTTGTTAGTGCTCGTGGCAGTGTTGTCATTGTTGGCAACAAGGTTTGGCAGCGGTGGTCATCAGCATATGGTTGTGGGAATAGTATCCAAAGGTTTGGGCTTGCGTTTTCTTACTTCTTTCTTATCGGTCCAGAGGGTATTTATTGGAAAGTATATATATTCACTTAGAATGACCAAAAACGCACTTTTGGAGCCCTAGAGAAGAAGGAAATCGAGGAGAAGTCGTCTTCTACTATTCTAACGTGGTTCGAGAGTAGAGGCGCGAAGGAAATCATCTGAAAACCTCGATTTGGTGTTGGCGATGGATTCGAGTACTTTTTCATTCTATTGAAGATCTCACAGCATTCGTTTGGAGTTGGAGGTTTGCCTTTTAGGAGGTAAACGTGATCACAAACCATTACTTCTCTGTTCTAGGTTTAATACTTGTTTTTGAATGTATTGGGTAGAACCTAGAGTGTGATCTGTTTTGGGTTGGGTTTGTGATTGAATCTGTTTATTGGGTTGATTTATTGTAAGGCTGAGGCCATTATTGTATTGGGATTGAGGTCCTTGCCCTCACTGAGGTGAGAGGTTAAAGTAGGGTAAGGGGTATCTTGGCCGTAGGGGCGGCTTATTGTATTTGAGTTGAGCATTGGGCATATACGAAACCCCGAGGGGTATTGCTCCGTGGACGTAGCCTTCACATACTGTAAGGTGAACCACGTATATCTTGTCTCGTTGCCTGCTGTTTTTTGTTGGAGACTAATCCCTGTTTTGCAGAGTGAGTTTACAGTCTTGGTAAACCTGGCCACATTCTGGTGGTGCGAGGTGGGACGGTAAGCAACCGTGTTGTTTACAGAAAACGTCAAAAAGGGGAAGCTGATTCAACCCCCCTCTCAGTTTGATCCGGTGTTCACAGACTTAACCTTAGCTTTCATGATCTTAAGTCTTAAGAATTATATAATATATGGGGTTAGGATGTGGATTTATTCTGGTTCCAACAGTTCCTAGTTGCTCTATCGGTTATGGAACCGTTAGGAGACCAATAACTTAGTCGGTAGATCCAGAACTAGACCAATAACTTATCGGTAGATCCAAAACTGGCCCAATAAGCGATTGGGTGGGTCGGTTCCGATTTTTGCGGTCCGGTTCCCGTTTCCGGTGCCCAATTGACACCTTAGTAAAAACAGGTCGAAGCTACCTAAAATGGTCCAAACTAGGCTGGTCAAAATTGGTCGAGACTTGTTATTTTTCGGTCAAACTACCAAAATGTGGAAATAAGGTCGAAACCAGGTTGAAATCTGACTTGTTCCAATTTCCGTCTCGGTTTCTTTAGAAACCGAAACCAAGTTCTTAAACCATGATGGAGAGGTTGTGGTTGTGGACCTAATGGTTGTGGTACTAGTGGGCAGAAAACTGACAGGTCTTCTCGATATTGTATCTGCTGCTTTCGATTACTAAATTATGTGTAGAATAGGGCCTATTAGTACTAGGGTTTGCCTACCAACCTAGGGTCCAAAGTCAAACTCCTATTTGGACTTTGATTTTGAAAAATCTGATAGTACCATTGTATTTAAATGGCCCAATATAGGTTGTGTACCAAGTTTCATGACCAAACTAGGTCAAAAACCCACCGTAACAAAAAAAAAGTGCATCAACTCGCCGAGATCTCGGACCAACTCAGTTTTTGGCCTGAGCGAAAACAAGTCTGAAACTGAGTTCTCGAACCATGATGTATTCACACTAGCAAGTGGACCCATTTCATGGAAGGCATTGCTTCAAACAATTGAAGACACATAATTATTGCATAATTTAGCGTTGTTTTGCTTTGGAGGCGCACGTTAGCGGGTTATTTTGCTCTTGGGGTTTAGGTCATGGCGATTCCTCCTCGAGAAGAACGCCCCCCTGATCCTTGCATAGGTGTTGCTGTTGGTGGGGTCACGCCTGCGTCTTTTGCTGCTGTGGTGTCTAGGTCGCTGGTCCTGCCATCTGTTGAAGTGGAGGTCAAGAAACCTTCTTCGTTTTTTGGAGAGCCTGCGGCCTTTTTCTCCAGGGAGGAGGTGGAGTTGTCTGAAAGGGCTTTCTCTTCTGCGTTGATTGCAAAGTGCAGTTATGGAAGGCCTTCTCATTTCCTGATCAAAGAGTTTCTCCAGAAATCCTTGTTCCTTCAAGGGGATGTTGTTGTTTCGACGCTGGATCCGAGACATGTACTTCTTCGTTTTTCTCTTCCGGCGGATTTTGTCAAGGTCTGGATGAAGGAACAGATTCAGATTCAAGGGTTCCTCTTGCGTTTCATGAAGTGGACTCCAGAGTTCATATCGGGATGGGAATCCCCCTTTGCGCCAGTTTGGATTTCCTTGCCAGGGCTACCTGTTAATTTCTATCAAGGAAATTTTTTGGTGTCTATTGTTGGAATGATTGGTAGGGTTCTAAAGGTTGATGGTGCTACAGCCAATTGCACTCGCAGGCTCATGTTTGCGTGGAGGTTGATTTGAGAGCCTCGCTACCGTCGAAAGTTTGGATTGGTTGTGATGCGGATGGGTTTCACCAGAAAGTTGTTTATGAGCGATGGCCTTTGTATTGTACACTTTGCTCGAAGATCGGGCACCTGAAAGAATCCTATCGAAAATTTTTAAGGAGAAAAGAAGTCGTTGATCTCCTAGAGGCTGCCGGTTTGACTAGTTCCAAAGGCAACATCTCAATAGGCGTTGTGGCAGCAGGCGCAAGTGGTGGCGACAGGAACAGAGATGGCATGTTCATTCCTAGGGGAGAGGGATCCTCGCGAGGTGGCCCTATGGTTCATGGAGGTATGTCTGGACAGGGGATTTCGGCTGCTGGCCAGGTTTTGTCTAGAACGAGCTTCTCTGGTTGTTGGCTAGGGCCCAAGCGGTGGTTTTGCCGAGGGGGTTTCAGCTGCTGGCAGTCGGGGGAATGACGTTGTGGAGGGGAGTAAGGTTCCATTGGAGAAGGTTGGTGTGGACATCACTTATCTTCCCTTGGAAGAGGGGGAGCTCCCTTGCGTGGAGCTTGATGGCTTAGATTCTGAGAAGGCAAGGGACATCGGGGGGAGGTCTTTAACACTGGATACGCCTGAGCTCGAGGCTGGAGTCAATTGGTGAGGAAGATAATGAAGTTGGCTTGGTTGAAGCTTGCTCGCAGTTTGTAGGAGGGTCTTCCTCACCATTTTTTGAAGACAAGGCTGGGCCCCATGGGGTTAGGGATGATTGGCATGTGTCATGTACGGTTGTTACGCAGTTGGACCGTAAGGCTCTGCTAGAAAGTTTTAAGGTGTTTAACGCTTCAATTGAGGAACGGATTCGCAGAACTTTTGAAAGGCTGAGAGAGGACAATAGTAACGTTGAGCCAGCTGACCCACGTGTGGCCAAAAAGCTGTCCTCTCGATCAGCAGTTTTCAGTGCTGCCCATGTGTATAAGAGAAAGAAAATTAAAAAGGTTAAGCGTGTGTGTTCTGCTAGGGAGGGTTCCTTGTGGCGTGTTACGAGATCTATGGGATCGGTGGACCCTACTCCTACTGGTGCCAAATGAGTTGTTTGTTTTGGAATGCTCGGGGTATTGGGAATAAGCTTACTTCTAGGCGATTGAAAACTTTAGTAAACTTACATAAAATTGACTTGGTTGCTATTGCTGAACCAAAAGCGCAAGTCTCTAAGGCGTGCATGGTGATGAGAAGGGTTGTATGGATTCGGTGTTTTCTTTAGAGAGAATTTGGGTATTTTGGAGGGCTTCGTGGCAGGTTAAAGTGGTAGAGGAGCACCGTCAGTTTGTTACGCTGGAATGTTTGGATGCCAATGTGGTTTCTTTTTATATCACTTTTGTTCATGGGTTTTGCTCGGTGATGGAGAGGAGGGAGTTGTGGGAGAGATTAGAGCACTTCTCCAGGTCCACCTCACTTCCCTGGTCTGGGGGGGGGGACTTTAATGCTGTGGTGTCACCCTTGGAAAAAGTTGGTGGCAGGCCTGCTTGTTCGATGTCCTTGGATGAGTTTGGGAACTTTGTGAGCAGTGCAAGCCTCTTTGATGCAGGTTATGCTGGGAACATTTTTACTTGGTCGAATAATCAGTCTGGTGCAGGAAAGGTCATGGCCAGGTTGGATCGGTTTCTATTGAATGCTGCCTGGGTTGCTACTTTTCCCAGGTGTGACATGTGAGGTAACCCATTTTAATAGAACTTGCTCTGATCATGCTCCTATTTGGCTCTCTTTTTCTGTTGCTTGTAATCACTCCTTTTCAGCCTTTAAGTTCCAGCTAATGTGGTTGTTGCACACTTGCACCCGGGCTTTCCCGACTTTGTTAAGAGCCAATGGGAGAAGCCTGTTTTCGGTTCATCTCTCTTTGTGTCCATGAAACTTAAATGGCTCTTCAGTGCTCTTCGAAAGTGGAATAAGGAGGTTTTTGGCAATATACATCAGAAGGTAAGAGTTGTTGAGGATTCGGTTAACAGGGCAGAGGCGGCCTTTGACCAATGTGCCAATGTTGGGTCTGTGGAGGCCCTTGAGGAGGCCAAGAAAAATCTGCAAGGGGTGTTGCTGTAGGAGGAGATTTTCTGGAGGCAAAAATCCAGAGTGACTTGGGTAAAGGAGGGGGATCGGAATACGAAGTTTTTTCACTCCATAGTTAATGTCAAAAGAAGAAAGGGCGGTGTTCATAAAATTAAAGGAGGGGATGGTTCGTGGATTACTGACAATGAGGGGGTGCAGGTTGAGGCGGTGCGTCACTTCTCGGAAATTTTTGCCTCCCAGGGGTGTGTGGTAGATGAAGAGCTGCTGTCTTTGATTCCCAAGGTGGTGACTGAAGCTGAAAATTCTTCTCTTCTGTTGCTCCCCACTTTGAAGGAGGTGAAGGGGGCAGTTTTCTCTCTTTCAGTCGACAATGCTCCAGACCCAGATGGTTTTTCTGAGCACTTTTACACGGCTTGCTAGGAAATTGTTTGCAATGATGTCTGGGCTGCTATCAAGGATTTCTTTGAGGGTGGTGTTCTTCCTAGAAGCTTCACTTCTGCCAATCTGGTGCTTATTCCTAAAAAGGACAACCCTGAGGTAATGACTGATTTTCGGCCTATTAGCCTATGCAATTTTTCTTATAAAATTATTGCCAAAATCATTGTCTCTAGGCTGGCAGGGCTGCTCCCCTGCTTAGTAGCGGAAGAGCAAGGTGCTTTTGTGCAGGGCAGGTGTATACATGATAATATTTCCATTGTCCAAGAAGTTGCTCAGGACTTAACCATAAGGCTAGGGGGGCATTGTGATTCTCAAACTGGATATGGCAAAGGCTTATGACCGTCTTGAATGGAAATTTCTTTGGTTGGTCCTCTCAAAATTTGGCTTTCCCAATGCCTGGATCAACTTAATCAGGAAGACTATGGAGAATTGTTGGTTTTCTATGGTTTTGGGGGGCAGCCAATCGGGTTTCTTCAAGTCTACTAGGGGAGTGAGGCAAGGGGATCCTTTATCTCCTGCCCTCTTTATATTGGCGGAGGAGGTCCTTAGTAGAGGCATCAAAAGCTTGTTTGTAGAGGGGCATGCATCCTTTTTTAAGCTCCCGAGAGGGTGCCCTGGGATCTCTCATTGCTTATTCGCAGATGACACCATTATCTTCACCAAGGGTCTAAAGAGCTCTCTAAAGCAAATAATGGGTTTTATTACCAGATATGAAGGCTTTTCGGGACAATTGGTCAACAGGCAAAAAAGTTGTTTTGTGTTAGGAGACAAGGTCTCGAGGGCTAGAGCTCGTATGGTGGAGTCGGTTACTGGGTTTACTAGGAAGGCTCTCTCGATAATCTATTTGGGGGCCCCACTCCATTCTAGAAGACTCAAAATTTGTTTCTTTGATGGTCTTGTTGAAAAAATAAGAAACAAGGTGGCAGGTTGGAAGGGAGGCTCTAATCTTCGGGGGGGGGGGGGAGGGGGCGTGTAACGCTCTTAAAACACGTTATCTCTTCTATTCCCATACATGTTCGCTCTTATCTTGGGGAGGGGGGGTGTAACGCTCTTAAAACATGTTCTCTCTTCTATTCCCATACATGTTCTCGCCACTCTGGATCCGCCTAAGGCGGTCATTCGTAGGCTATATGGAATTTTTGCAGATTTTCTTTGGGGTAATTTGGAATGGGGCAAACACAGGCACTGGGTGAGTTGGCGGAAGGTCTGCAAGCCACTTGAAGAAGGGGGATTGGGGGTTAGCCACTTGAAGAAGGGGGATTGGGGGTTAGGCTCTTAGGCTAAAAGGCCTTTGAAGAGTTCTTTCTGACCATTCACTATGGAGTGATTTTTACAGAGCAAAGTTCTTTAGAAATTCTCATGTTGCCTTGGCTGGTTCACATGGGATTGGTTCAAAGTCTTGGAGAAATATTTTGGAGTATAAGGAATTCTTGTTGGATAGGTCAAGATGGTTAATTGGCTCTGGCAATATTTCTTTTTGGCTTGATAATTGGGCTGGGGCTGGCCCTCCGATTGACCATGTTGACAACGGGCTTCAGGTTGATATGGTGGCGTTTGTCAAAGGATGCACTGGAGGAAGACGGCACTTAGAGGCAAGGCATCTTGAGTCTCATTGACTCAGCTGAGATAAGAAGTCGCATATCTCTTGTTAATTTTTCTCTTGCAGATAGAGATGATGTTTTAGTTTGGACCCCCACTAGTGATGGGTTGTTTCACAACTAAATCGGCTTGGAATGAAGTGCGGTGTGTGTTGCCTGGGGTTTCCTATGTGAAATGGATATGGAATCAATCCTTGCCCTTGAAGGTGGCCTTTTTTACTTGGCAGCTCTTTAATGGAAAGATCCCCAGAGATGAGTCTTTGATGTCAGTTGGTATTCCCCTGGCCTCCAAATGCAGCTGTTGCAGGAATCCAAGGAGGAAGACAACTGATCATTGCCTGGTTTCTGGTGACAAGGCCTCCAAGGTTTGGGGTTATTTTTCACGTATCTTTGACATTGCTGTTCTTCCCTCACAAGATACCAAAAGTCAGGTTTCTCTTTGGCAAGAAGCGGCAAGTTGCAAATGTCTAAGTGCCTATATTACTGGGATCTTGCCTTCTCTGATCGTTTGGGAACTTTGGAAAGAAAGAAACAATAGAAGACACAGGGAAAGCGTGCGCGCTGCTGGCTCAATAGTTGAGTGCATTAAAGCCTAGGTGAAAGACCTTCCGCTTCCCCCTAAGGTTGGGCGCTTGGGGTCCTCTAGAGATGGGCTAATTCTGCAGTGTTTCGGCCTTTCGGCGCCCTCCCCTAGGCTGAAACGCCCTCTCCCAGTTTATTGGTGTCCGCCTTTCACTTCGGTGAAGCTTAATGTGGATGGTGCTTGTAGAGGTAATCCTCGTAGTGGAGGGGGTGGAGGGGTCATTAGGGGACTCGAATGGTGTTGTCCTGGCAGCTTTTTCTAACTTCTATTGTGTTTGCACTAACTCGATTGCCGAATTAAGAGCTTTAAGGGATGGTTTGTTTCTGTGCAAGGAGTTAGGTTTTTTTGATTTGGTGTAAACTCAGACTCCACTTCCACTGTCAGAATGATTAACCTCAGGAGATGCAACTTGTGGAAGGGTTGGTATTGGTTTCAAGAGGTCTTAGCTTTAGTTTCTGCAATCCAGTCTAATTTGACCTTTGCTTATAGAGAAAGGAACAGGGCGGCTAATTGGTTAGCTAACCTTGCTTGTGACACTGGGTCCTCTATCAATTTCCACCAGGGCAATCTACCACCGGGAGTTTTACAGGTTATTCTAAGGGAGGACAAGGCTGGACTGCCTGTTCTTAGAAAGTAGTGCTTGTAGTTTCTTCCAGGCTGTATGGGGCTGGGAAGGTATTTGTTTGAGTGTTTTTTTGAGAGCTTGTTCAGCTTCTTGGGTCGGGGTAAGGTGGAATGTCCCCCCCCCCCTTGTATTCTTTTACCATTTTGGATTATTAATAAAACTCTAGGGGTTGGCCCGGGTCCCAGGTATTATTCAGGTCATAAAAAAAAAGTAGTGCTTCAACCAACACTGTCATTATCCATGACAGAGGCAAAGGACATGGCTGTGGTTGAGAAAGCCTTCCAACAATCCCAGATTGCGTAAATCGGATTTATATTGAAGGAGTTATGTACTAGTCAAACTTATTTTGGTGTGCTCGAATGCTGTCAGAATCGCTCTGAATGAAATAATTCTTTTGGGCATCAAAACAAATGAATATTTTACCTCACTTTTTTGTTTTAGCAATGTTTTACCATATTAAGATTTATAAAATTTTTAGATTTGAGAAAAACCCCAGCATTAGAAAGTAAAAAATTGCACCTATCGTCGAAAATCCAGTTTTTGTTCTTGAACTGGGGGGGTTGACTTTTTTTCCTTTTGGAATTTGATTTTTTTAACTAATTTTATTGGATTCAAATAGGGGGTGTTTGCTTATTTATGAATGGTCTTAGGCATTTAGGCATAAATAAGTGTTTGTCCTAGTTTCTGGCATAAATAAGTGTTTGTATACCAAGGTTTGCATCGATAGGTGTTGTCGAGATCTGGCACTCATATAAAGGAGTTTGGGTAGAGATCTCGCTCAAGTTGGGGTAAAATATCATATCAACCTCCACCTCGTCTTGAGGTCATGAAAAAGCGAGACTTTCGTCGAGATCTCGTGAGTTTTAGTTCTATGACCATAAGGTATTTTGCACATTTGTTGGAGGTAATTTAGTCACCTGGAGAAGAAAGAAATAGACAACTATGGCTAAGTTTAGTGTTGAGACTGAGTATTGAGCTATGGCTCATTCTGCAGCTGAATTGATGTGGTTGAGATCATTATTCCAAGAGTTGGGTTTTCTGGTTACTTCGCCTATGAAGATGTTTTGTGATAACCAAGTTGCTATCTACATTACCAGTAATCTGGTGTTTCATAAGAGAACCAAGCACATTGAAGCCGACTGTCATTTTGTAAGGAATTTCGTAATAAACAAGCTGATTGTTACACCATTTGTTTCTTTTGCTAATCAACTTGGTGATGTCTTTACCAAGCCTCTGTTTGGTCCTGCCTTCCGGAAGATTTATTCCAAGCTGGGCATGAGTGACTTGTATGTATTCTCCAACTTGAGGGGGAATGTTATGTGTACCAATATGGTACAAGTTCTATGTACCACGACATGGGAGAATTTTTCATCGTGGAGATAAGTCTTAGTGTGGAGTTTTATTCTTATAATGTTTTGTTTCCTTTTCTAGATAGACTACGTTGCTTACTTTGCTTACTTTCCTAGGCAGATACTTTCCTTTTTAGATTAAGAAACTATTTTGTCTTGGCGCAATGGTTAAGTTGTGCTATTGCAACCTGTTGGTTGTGGGTTCAAAACTTGGAAACAGCCTCCCTTGCGAACCAGGGGGTAAGGTTGCATACATTTGCCCCTCCCAGACCCTGCAGTAGTGGGAGTCTCATGCACTAGGTAGCTTTTTTTTTCTATGACAAGGACTGAAGGAGTCCTTTCTACTTTGTAATTCCGGTTTATATATGTCAACGTGGGAGGGAGACTGAAATCTATAGACAGATTGCAGGTTGATGGCATTGATAATGAAACATCTTCCATCCAGATGGACCTTGATGAGTCAGAATCATCTTGCAGCCTACCAAAACAGCAGAAACCAGTAGGTGAATTCTACAACATTGCAAAAGGGAGAGAAAAACGTACTCACAAGCCCTTGTTAGATACGGTTTTGAGGACATGGTATCCTTTCTCTTACAGTTGGATCTAGTTACCCCTCTTCTTTTCAAGATGCTCTAAGTGATGTGCAAAACGATAAAGTGATGACAGCCATGATGGAGGAGATGGAGTCTCTGAAAAAGAACAAAAGTGGGGAGCTAGTCAAGAAGCCAAAGGGAAGAAAGGTGATTTGGGTGCAAGTGGATCTTTCCTAAGAAAGAGGCAACCTCAAAAAAGGAATGTGAAATATTCAAGGGTAGGTAATGTAGTCCTAGATAGGTAGGAGACCTACTAGGAGCCAGACAAACCAGGACCTGTTGAGCTGCTGGTTCGATGGGGGCAGAATTGGAGTTTTAGGTCAAATATAGGGTTAGTGTTAGGGTAATGGGGATGAGTCTTATATGGTAAAGCTAGGTAGGTTTAGGGGAGTCTAATGAACTAGGTTTTATTGGTTTTGGATGATTAGAAGTAATTTAGATGTAATTGGGCTAGGGCTACGTTTAGAGTTTTGGGAAATAGGGAAGTGATGGAGTCTAGGGTTTAGAGGTGGAGTTAGGGCAAGGGCTTTAGATCGAGTATGGGTAGGGTGGAGGGGAATATATGCTGAAAGTTACAGCTAAACCAAATGATTAAATATGGAGTTATGGAGGCTTCCTAGTAGAAGTAGGAGAGAGGGGTAAAACTGTAATTTCAGACAATCGGCTGGGTGGGTGGTGCTGAAATTTGAATAGAGTCTCTCTTAGGGTTTGAGGAGGCAGCAACTTGAAGACTAGAAGTAGGTCCTCCCGATCTACAAGATGCAATGAGTCGATTGGAGGTCCACCAATTCCTTATAACAGATCCTCCCGGTACTACCAGACGCAAGGAGTCAACTGGAGATCCACCAGCCCCTTTACCTTGATATAACTCACAAGGCAACACTCAACAAAGCAGAGCAGTAGCTATGGCAGCAAACAAAAGCTTTTCTCATTAATCAAATTCGTGTTCAATGCTTCGCCCCCTTACAACCTTATATAAAAGACTCAAAATTAGACTCCACTAAAAAGGAAAGGCCTAACCCATTCCTTAACCTACTAGGTAACTTAAACTGACTAAGAAACTGAAATAGACTCAAAATAGAGTCCTAATCCAGCCCATCTAAACAACTAAAAGAAAAACTAATAAAATCACTTAAATTGAACCACTGGTTCAAACCAGCTTTGGACCGGTTCAATTTAAAACATTAAAAACATGAAAATAAACTAAGTATAGGGCTAATCCCGTATGCAACTCATGTCCCCATATTTTAAGCCCATAAAAGTGGCCTATTACATGGAAAACCCATGGGATCAAAGGCCCAACATGTATATAACCCAACCCTAGACTTATTCTTAATAAAAGAAGCCCAGTTTGGTGATAAATCTACATCACTAGGCTCGTAGCCAAGGGCTACCACACTCAGAAGGAGGAAGTGGGCAACAATGAAATATTTTCTTTGATTGTCAAGCACACTTTAATACGGGTACTACTTGTTTTAGTAACCATGTCTGATTTAGAGCTAAAACAGCTTTATGTGAAGACATCGTTTCTTTATGGTGATTTGGAGGAACAGATCTTTATGGACTATGGAGCAAACTGAAGGTTTTAAAGTGTAGGGAAAGAAGATCATGTTTGCATGCTTAAGGGATCACTCTATGGTCTTAAACAATCTCCTAGGCAGTGGTATAAGCGTTTGGACTCTTTCATGGTGCGGATCAAAAATTCAAGATGCAAGTATGATTAATGTTTATACTTCATAGTGCTTGATGATAATTCCTTTATTTTCTTGATGCTTTATGTTGTGACATGCTCATTACCACTAAGAATACACATGACATTATCTCTTTGAAGTCCATGTTGAGCTCTGTGTTTGAAATGAGGGATCTAGGTGTTTCTAAAAGGATCCTTGGTATGGAGATCCTTAGAGATAAAAATGCAAGCAAACTCTAGATAACTCAACAGAGGTATGCTGAAAAGGTGTTGGAACATTTCAACATGAAAAAGGCTAGGTCAGTTAGCACTCCATTGGCTAGCCACTTCAAGTTATCTGAAATGCAATGTCCAACTATAGATGAGGAGATAGAGATGATGTCTTGGGTACCCCATGCTAGTGCAGTCGGGAGCCTAATGCACGCTATGGTTTGTAGCAGACCGGACTTATCTCAAGCTTTCAGCTTCATTAATCGATACATGAATAATCCTGGCAAGGAGTATTGGAACTCAATTAAGTGGATCTTTAGATATCTGAGCAAGGCAATAAATCTTAGAATTATGTTTAGCAGAAAGAGAAGTTCCATAGAATTAGTTGGATATGTTGATTCCGGACTATGCTAGTGATTTGGACAAATGGAGGTCTACTACAATGTATGTATTCCATGGAACAAGAACTCGCCGAGATCTCGGTAATATATCGCTTTTTAAACAACCAAGAATAAATTAGAGGCAAAATAGAAGGAATGCATTGTCTCGGCCGAGATCTCGATCGACGGAAATTGAACCAAACCTTTATATAAAATGGACTTAAACTCAACCAAGACCAGTCAAGATCTCGATTGCTCTCGGTCATCTCGCTGGTTTCGGCAGAGAAGCTCTAGAAAACACCAAAAACTTGGTTTTGATCCCATTTTTCGACAAAAAAAATCGCCGGATTGCACAGAGATACTTCAACAAACATCGAACTTGCAAGATCTACAACAAAGGCTTAACTTAATTCGGTGGAGTCAACCGAGGTCTCGAGGTTTTGATCTAGCACGGCACTTGTTTGCATGATAGAATTGGAAATTTGGAATGATGTATTAGTATTTAGTATTGGAATAATGTATTAGTATTTGATGTATAACTGTATAAGTGAGAAGTGATTCAAGTGAGATCGAAGGAGTTGATCGGGGTCTATATCAAGATTGATGTGTTTTACATTTTTACATTTCTAATGCTTATTTAAGTTGTTTTACAATAATTGTATGCTCTGATTGCTTTCTATTACTAAATTGTGTAGAATAGGGCCTATTAGTACCAGGGTTTGCCTACCAACCTAGGGTCAAAAGTCAAACTTCTAATTGGACTTTGATTTTGACAAAATTTGATAGAGCCATTGTGTTTAAATGGCCCAAAATAGGTTGTGTACCAAGTTTCATGACCAAACTAGGTCAAAAACCCACCGTAACATAAAAAAAGTGCATCAACTCGCCGAGATCTCGGTCCAAATCAGTTTTTGACCTGAGCGAAAACAGGTTCGAAACCGAGTTCTCGAACCATGATGTATTCACACTAGCAAGTGGACCCATTTCATGGAAGGCAGTACTTCAACCAACAGTTTCTTTATCCATGACAGAGGCAGAGTACATGGCAGTAGTTGAGGCTGCCAAGGAGGCAACTTGGTTGACTGATCTGGTTTGTGAATTGGGATTGGAGCAAGAAGGTACAGTGTTGCATTGTGATAGTCAGAGTGCCATATATCTTGCAAAGAATCAAGAGTTTTATGCAAGGGCAAAGCACATTGATGTGAGGTTTCAGAAGACTAAATGCACCCATCAATGTCTGGGATGAGGTTATATACTTTACTGAGGTACGGAGATAAAGACATCTACAGGGTATCTTCATGGTGGCTCTATAGAATTCAAGCCAAAGTGGAGATTGTTGAGGATTGATGTCTTGTATTCTGAGGAAATGGATCATCTATTTATGGACACTCTTGTGGACATAGATTGTGGAATTGTTTTTTAAAAAGGCTCACATGGGAGCGTTTGAGGGTTGTGGGGAAAAAAAAATCTTTGTAAGAGGGACAGAGGTGTGAAGCATAGAGCTCACTTTTGTAACCCTATTTCCCCATTGCTAGTGAAGGTATTATAATCGGGCAGTGAACATAGGCATCTTTCCGTACCACATACATCTTTGTGTTGTGGCGGTTTTTTTTTTTTTGGATGCATAAAAAATTCATTACCAAAGGAAAGAAAAAGGGGGGGTGGGAGAGGAAACAAACAAGCACGACCCAAATACAAAGCCTTACCAAAAAAGGCCAGGATAAGCAAAAGAGGAGAAGACCCCAACAAAATCAGCGAACTAAAGAAAAGAGGAAAAATGCATGGTCTTCAGAAGACAACCAAAGCCAACCTCGATTTGTTGTTTCTTCTTTGTGTTTCTTTTCTTTCTTGCTTGGTGGTTATGTTTTCAGTTTCACAGAGACCCACTCGCAAGTTCATGAATATAAATAAATGGGAATGGTTGAAGAAAAATGCATCCAACAGTCCAACTCCGAGGAGACCACCACACAAGACTTAGCATCAGTATGTATCAGCACAACTAATATCTTGAAGATCCAGTGATTTAGCAGACTCCTTAGCAAGGGCATGATGCAAATAAGTCACTTAGAGGGCTTATTTTATTGGAATAAACCTTGGGTTGGGTTATGTATGTGTTGGCTAGGTTCTCTTTGTAATGAGCCACTTTAATGGGCCTAAAATATGGGTAGAAAGTAGAAAAATGGGATTTACTTCATTAGTTTAGTTAGAGTCCTGTTTTGAATCTGTTTCTTTCATTATTTTAGTTTTCTAGTCAGTTTATGTTACCTTATTGGTTGAGGATTGGGTTAGGCCTTTCCTTTTTAGTTTTTGAATTTTTTTAAGTCTTCTATATAAGTTTACAAGGGGCTAATGCCATTGGCCGTAGGTGAGAGAGACTACCCCATCTTCTTCCCTTCTTCATTTCTTTTTTTTTATTCTTTAATGTTATTGTTCTGAAATTTCCTGCAAATCTGAGAACCGATTGAAGTATTTACTGTTGCTGGACCTGAAGTTTGTGAATGTCTTGTGGACTTGATGTGGATCAAAATATGAAGAAGAAGAGGCCAAAACACTGTTCACGTTACTGTTCATGTGAACAGTGTCACATCCCCTATATTGCCTTGGTGTGAATGCTTTTTAGAAGATTTTGTGGGCCCTTGAAGTGGAAAAAGATCCTATCCTAATGCTGCCAAATTTAGTTTCTATTTTCAGTTTTAGGAAGTTTATTTTATTTCATTTAGTAGTTTCAAATTCTAGTTAGGTTCTATTTCCTACTTTCTATTTTCAGTTAGTTTCTATTTTAGGAAGTTCCTATTTTTCTACCTTCTATTTTGTAAGCTAGCCTACTTCATTACATAGGCAGCCTTTTTTGTAATAGTCAGACAATGAATTATTGAATGAAGATTTGAGGCATCCTTGCACTCAGTTATGGGAGTAAATCCTTGTTTCAACAGCTGGGATAGCTGTGGGTGAGAGACCCAGGGCTGAGAAAGCCCATCCCCTACCCCCTTCTTCTTCTATTTTCTCTTCTCCTCCCTTCCCTACTCAATCTACACTGCTGTGCTGCTGTTTCTCTGTGAGCAATGCTAGTGTTGAAAGGACCATTCGAAGGCTGCAAACATCCCCAACTCTCTAAGACTGCTGCTGCTGTTACTTCCATTCGATTGAGGCTGTTACTGCTCCTGTAAGTTGTTTTGCAGCTGCAACATCCGAGTTTAATATCTTCACAACCCTTCGTCAAAAGCAGCTGGTTTTGGAGCATAGGACCACACCACCAACCACTACACTCGATCCCAGGTATGGTGTTCTAAATTCCACTGGTTTGGGAGATCTGTCCTATTCTATTTTGGGATCTTCTTCATATCCCCCTTGTTAGCCATCAGAATTGGCTAAAATTTGGAGTGAAGCTTCTCTTCAACATCATCTCCATTCGATCTGAATTTGGAGGCATTCTACAGGCTGGTTTGGTTTGAAAATCCTAACCTTCTAATTCTGTCCTAGTTGCTATTTTGATTTTTGTGGGTTATTTGGGACTAGGTAATCTAGTCTTACATTAGGACTGGTTATCACTTGTGACTGGTCTACATTAGAGACAGGGTGCGGGGAAAGTTGATGTACATAAGGACATATAGTATAGAGTGTGGTGAAGATTTGAAAGTAACTTCCTTTTTATTGATTATGCAATTGATAAAAATGATCCATTAGATACACTTCTCTTGGTTATCGAGTATTAACCAAATAAAATCTTATACATTATCTATCAAAAAAATTTAAAACAAAGGGTTCGGTCTTTTAGCAATCTATAGTTCAACCCCCCCCCCCCCCCTTCCCACCTTTATCACCAAAATAACCGCCTTTAAGTGACAAGCTACTACTAACAATTGCACCTCCATAGAAGATAACAAAAATGGAAAAAGTAATAATGATTGATTTCTGGAACATTACCAAGGCAAATATATATATATATATATATATATATATGTTGTCTTATGTTTAGAGAACCATAAGTTTATGAATAAACAAAATGTAATGCGTTTTTGTAGAATGATAGGGTCATTACTCACTTCATTAAGTTTCCTTTGCTTTTCAGCTTCTTCAGCCAGTTTTTTCTCCCACTCCTCTCTGGCTTTTCGGTTCATCATTAAAATTTGCCGCCGAACATCAGAGGTAATAATAGTATGATGTCTTGGCTTTTCGAGATCAACCCTCTAGAAAATTTTCATTCAAAATCAGGAAGAGAGAGGTGAGAGATAGAAATGAACACAATCAACTCAACTTAGTGGGAAGATGAATACAAAAATACTAGCCTGTTTTGATAGTCTGATCATATTACTTATCAAACCGCGCATTCTCTCCTCTACACACTGCAGATTCAGCTACATAAGAATACGGCTAACTATATGACCAAAATGGACAATCTGTATGTTAGCATCTCACCAATGACAGGCAACGCTCCACGTCATTACTTACACTCTTTATGCCACTTTTGGACACTGTCACCAACACCAAATTCAATCACAAAAGAATTCTAATCTGTAGAAAATAAGTATGAAAATATCACAAAGTAGTAGTAAGGACGAGAATTTTTAACTGATTTGTGCTAATTTTTTTTGAAGGGGTATTTTCTGCAGTATCAGTCTTTCTTCTTCTTCTTGCACAACCCTCCGAGTAGCTTCTGAAGCCCGACTTTCCTCTTTAGGTGCAGATAATAGCTGCTCTTCCTCTTCCTGCTCCAAAAAAACAACCACAGCATTGTGATCACAAATTTAAACTTTCAGAGAAGCCCCTTTAGCTAGCTAATAATTTCTCAACTAACACGGAGTTCATGAAGGAGAAGCAAATAAAATATCATACCCTCAAATTAACTCCACTGACAGCAGTAACATCATTGAGTTGTTCAATGCTTTGATCCAGAAAAGCCCCAGACACCTTTTGTTTTTTACTGTTTGGTAACACAAGAAATATTTTCACAAAATTACATAAATAAAAACTTAAGGCCTTTAAATGAGGATCAAGATCAAGCTTGCCTGGACTGTTAGCATCATTAAGTTGAAACAAGAATTAAAATACAATTTACCTTGACAAAGGGGATGGAGTGCCAGCTGCTTCAACTGGTCTCTTTTGGCTGATAGAAGGCTTCTTTGGAGGTGTCTTCAAATTAGTTCCAGACCCAACTGAGATGGTTGCAGATGGGATTTGAGGGCGCATCTGGCATTACATAGGAATGAAAAAGGAAGAGGAAATCATATTACAAAATCAGGGTCAACACTTGCATGGAAGATGAAAAATTATAAGCACAGTCACATTGCATATGAGGTTCGCAGCATCTACAAAACAACAAAGAAAGTTAATCTAACATGTGAAGAAAGTGAAATGGACAGGGCATGTTTTAAGAACCGATGTAACAAGTGTTAAAAGTATGTACCGTGGGGACATAGAGTTGTAACTTGATAGGGGGGAATCTTCCCTCTATCGAGATTTAGTGTTAGGTGTCCTATTGTATTTAGGATAGTCATTAGTTGCTATTGAGTTATTACATACTTCTAATTTTGATTCCAATTACAAATAGGAGTCTGTCCTTGTAATCCCTATTAATATAAATAAAGGCTTTTATTTTTGTGTGCGTGTGGTGGGGGGGGGGGGGGGGAACTGCCCATCATCGATTCTTCTTCTCTAGGCAGTCCCCCTTTCCACCATTCTCTTCTCTTCTCTTCTCATCTAATCACTGGTTCTCAAGTTCTTAAATTGTCACATGGTATCAAAGCGATGAAGAAGAACGATGTCCTGAACCAAGATAGTTTCAGTCTGTAATTATCTATCGTGGGTTGTGGCTTTATTTATAAACTTGTAAATACACTGGCAATCTGAATAGGAAACTAAACCTAGTCTAAACAGGAAACTTACTTAAACTAGGAAACTGACTACTAACTCCTCCTAACTCTACTAACAATTAAAGACACAAAGCCATAAGGGAACTCACAATAGGGACACACCCCCTATCATAATACATATCTTAACAACAAGGGAACTGGAGCAACTTCATTTACCCAAGTGTTTCCTCCTATGATCTATACTACCTATAACTACAATAGTCCTACAGTCCAATTTTGAATAGAATTAAGTATTAATCTACAAATTGGATATGAATTAAGAGAAAAAATTTCATAATGCTACAGACATGTATCATTTTTTCTACCCATCATGATTAGTTCTAACATCCAAGGCATAAATGCAATTGCACGGCAAATTCTACACATGCTAAGGTGAAAATAATCTCATTTTGCTTCTATCAATGAACGAACATATATACATACATGCCATACGAACTGATAAGCATCTTACCACAAAAAAGAAACTGATAAGCTTTACATGAAAAGTTTGGAAAAGAAAATCACAAGCTTAAATCAACCATTTCATACTTGAATTGTTTTTAGTTTACCTACGTTTAAATGCTCTTTAACAGGCTTCTCAGATGAAACCCATAACGACATCTTTGCTTTCAGATTGCATATTCCAAGCTTTTCTAGTTTTTATGGTTATAAGCATCTAAAACAAGATACAATCCAGAGCTATTAGCAAGCAAGTTTCTTAGTCTTTATCTCCCTTCGGTTAAAAAAGTGGTCCAAGTAAAGTAAGATCTTTATTTGGATTTCAGGATGAAGGCTTGAGATTTCAGACATGTCTAATCAATAGATTCTAAGACGTTGTCAAAAGAAAATAAAGGGGAAAAATCATTATGTCAAGATCCACACATCAGATAAGAGCAAAAAATTTGTGGTTACAAAAGCAAGGCATACCGGCGGAGTAGCATCCATTGGTGTTGCTATGGAACCCGAAGCTGAATTTGAAAGCACTGCATTTGTAGATGTTGAGAAAGGAATTCTAGCCCCCTGCTTTTCTGTGGTTTCCTCTTGGTCAACCTGTACAGGAACTAAAGAAGATGAACCTTGGGAAGCTGACAATTGGGGCATTTGCTGCTGCTCAGCAGTCTGATCAACTAATTCCTGCTTCACATAAGCCATTGATGACAAAGCACCACCTTTTTGCTCTTCACTCACTGATGATTGCCACTGAGCTGGATTTTGTTGCATTGTTGAATGGCTTGTCGAGTGAGTTCCACCTTGCAATCTCTTGGGCTCAGTAAGAGAGTTTTGCATCTCATATTTAGGCATAATCATCATGTTCATGGGCTGGGTTGCCCCTCCTAACTGATTTGAAACCATGCCTTGATGAAGCGGAACTTGCCTCATTTGTGAATCTTGAGTTTGTGATTTAAGAGAAGTTGTTGCACCACTGATAGATGGCCCTGAATATGCATGAGTAGAATGATAATTGCCCACCATGGTCCCATACATTGGGAAAGATGTGTGTGGAAGGGGCAATTGCTGCTGCTGCTTGTTAATCCCTTGGATTTGAATGGAGGAGAGCCCCTTTTCCTGATTGACCAAGCTCATGCTGGCAGAAGATGTTTGGCTCAAATGCATTCCTGGTGAATCTGACTGATGTTCCGTCTCTCTGGACTTCTGAGAGCTGCTTTCTGTGGTAGGAAAGCTTGAATCATTTTTTCCTTGAGTTGTTGAAGTTGGAATCTGAGATAGGTCAGTGGAAGACTTTTGTCCCTTCTGATGAAGTTGAGTAAATGATTGTGGATCACTGAACTGTTGTGCATTTGTCATTTTGGGTTGTTGCAGCTGCTGCTGCTGTTGCTGTGGATGCTGTTGCTGTGGAGGCTGATGCTGGTGCTGCAAAGAAGCTTGAGACTGTAACTGAAACTGATGGGGTCCTGTCTGTGAGTTACGGGCAGACTGAGCTTTGGCTAGTTCCTGAAATTTCGTATATGGTTAGTTATAGAAAATGCTAAACTTAGAAAACTAAATTAGAGCCATTAACCACTTGCCTGCATCTGGACTTTTGCTACAGCCTGTTTGACCATATGATCCCCTACAATAGTTCTCAGAGCCCGGACAAAGCCCTCTTTGTTGATTTCATTTTTCTAGGAATAAAGTGATGGAAGTGAACATTCAGGATAAGAAATAATAGAACCAAATTATTCCAAACAAGCAATGACGAATAGTTGATCAAATGTACGCCAAATACCCACCCTCAATTTAGTAAAAAGTGTCTGAAGCTGCATAGCTCGGTCTTCATCAAGGTGCGGCATTATATTTGGGATCAACAAAGCAAATGGTACTTGTTTACCACGAAAATTTGGGTTATTTGCAATGTCTGCAGAAAGTGTAATTTGATTGTTCATCTTTTGTAATTTTGGGTATTGATTTTGGCTGTTTACCAGCGGCACTCTCTCCTTTTCGGGCAAGTGACCAGGACTTTGTTCACAAATTTGGGCTCCATTTTTCTGAGACATCTGGAGGGAGTTTTGCTCCACCTGCTGCTGTTGCTGATCATCATTTGATTGTTTCTGTTGCATAGGGAGTTCACTGTGTTCTTGTGAGCTAACAATTTGCTGCTGCTGATTCTCAGCACCAGATCCAGACTGCATCAGCACTGTTTCAGTTGAATGCTGGACTTGTGACTGCATATTGTTTGGTTCTTCTTGATGAGTTTGGGAGGTGACATTTTCTTCTTGATTGGAATTATGCCATTGGGGAACCAGCTGATTGGATGCAGGATTGCCAGCATGGGACAAGATCGCTGCTTTTTCAGGTTATGCATATTATGAAAAATGCACCAGCACCAAGTTATTCTTGTGAAAAATCTATATCACAATCATATTAGAACAACATAATAAGAACCATAAATTAAAAGATGTTTAGTCAAAAAGTTTTATATTCGTATAGGATTTTTGCTTTATTTTATAGGAGAGATGGCAAAATATTAGTGCATTTTGATTGCAAACCTTAGTTAACATTACTGTTCACAAGAATCCAATCTTGGTAAGATGATAAATGTAATCTGGAATAACACCTTCCAACAAAGGTAAATGAATAACAAAAAGTTGACTCGTGATTAACCTACTCTCATATCTCAGGACTCCAACTCAAGAGTCAAGATGATGTAGAGACGCTGTTTTCTTATGCATAGATGTCGACCGTGCCACTTTCAATAGATCTCCAATCAACCAAACTGTCTCCCAAAGATGGTTTTGTATCTTTCTCAACAACCTACCTCTCATGATGTGAAGACTGAAGATATCTGTTTCACATGCCCAACTCTCTGATGAAACATACAAATGAAAGAGGTAGTGGATGATAAGTTCCCCATAATGCATGAGGCATTGGAAGTTGACTCGTGATTAACCTACTCTTGGGCTAGTATGATATTTTAGGATTTTTATTTATTTCTATTTAAGGATTAACATGCAATCATTTATTTTGATAGTAGGAGATAGCTATTAGGATTTATTTTCCTAATTAAATTGAGTTTCCAAATTAGAGTAGGTTTCCTTTTCATGTTGGATTTTTTTTATTTAAGTACATGTAACCGTGCAATTAGAACTCAGATTGAATAGAATTGAATATCGAAAGTTGAAATTGATAGTTTGCTCAAGAAAGTGATTGTGCGTGTGCACTCTTCTTCCCCCCTTCACCCCCCACCCTTCTTTTTCTTCTTATGGGATTTCCCTTCTCCCCTGCAACTCTGATATTCCCTTTTTTCCAACTGCCCCCCCACCCCCCACACCAATTTGGTATCAGAGCCGAAGGATCCATCTCCTTCCCTAACAATGTCTCTTATCCCATTCTCCTTCCATAAATTCTTTTTCTCGATTGTTGTCTACCATCACACCAGTACCCCATCTCCTTCCCATCTTCCGCAGCACCCCTACCCCTACCCCTCTTCCTCTCCTTCGATTCATTGAAACCCCATCTTTGATTTCATTCCGGTGAACTACCCCCACTGTAACCGCGAGCAACAAAAAAAATAAAAAGAAATCAACTCTGCTCACCAACCCACTGAAACCTAAACCCACCCCCTCCCTTCGACATCCACTGAAACCCAATCATTCCTGCAGCAAAAAACCCCCTCCCAACATCCTCTTTTTTTTCCCCCTTCTTTCCTGCGGTAACATACCCCCCTCTAGGGTTCCACCAGTAGCAGAAAAAACAAAAAAGGGAGCGAGAGACAAAGAATCCAGAGAAAAGAAAACAAAAATTATTACATACTTGGTTCCTCTTCCTCGCCGCAGTCATCTCCTCCACCGACGTTCATCTTTGAAATTGCAATCTCTCCTTGATGAAGTCGAACTCTCTACTGTTTCCTCCGCAGGTTTTCAGCTGGTTGTTCACTGGCAGAAGACAACCTCAACTCGACTTCTACTCCTTCCCAGGACAATTCAATGATAAGTTTTCTTAACTCTAATTCCAAATCTTACCCCTCACCCTCTTCACGTCACCCTTTCTTTAGCTTTCTATTTACTTTTAACTTATTTATTTTAGTTATTTCCCATAGCTCCCATGTCCCACCTTTATTCCTTTTAAACTTATTTTATTTTCTTCCAAGTTTACCCCTTCCCACCACTACGTTACACTAGCCTTCTTTTTTTTTCTTTAGTTTGCAGTCCAATAAATTATAATTCTGCCATTGTTATCATAAACCCACTACTTGACGGAGGTTGAGCGAGATTCGATTTACTCCTTTTGATTAGAGATGGGTTCCATAAATTGCAAACAGAACTTTTAATTTGAATACAAGTTTTCAGGACCTTTCCAATAGTAAAAACTGCTTCTATGATTCGATGTCAAGTATGATAGAATCTTCCGAAAACGGATCAAAGATGGACAACGAATGTGACGATCAAGCTAAAGTGAATGATCCGGTCAAGGTTGCGGTTGAAGAATTGATCGACGGTTCCATTTTAGTTGTGAAATCCTACAATTAGATTCCCATCGAAGAGATGTCGTTTGTTAACGACCATCAGAAGATTGTGACGGTTGATCATGAAATGCAATGGATCATCGCCCCATCAAAGCCGATGTTTGTGGATGTCTATCGAGTGGTGCTGATTCTCTCGTTTTACAAAACTCATGGGAGAGTTTTTCTCGACAACCGGGGGAATTGATGCAGGTGCACTACCTTGGACCGACCCAAACCCGTTTGAGAATCCAAGCAGAGATGAACCAGATCCAATTTGGGTTTTTGGCTAGTAGGATATTTTAGGATTTTTATTTATTTCTATATTGGGAATTAACATGCAATCTTTTATTTTGCTAGCTTAAATAGGAGATAGCTACTAGGATTTATTTTTCTAATTAAATTGAGTTTCCAAATTAGAGTAGGTTTCCTTTTCGTGTTGGATTTCTTTTTTATTTAAGTACATGTAACTGTGCAATTAGAAATCAGATTGAATACAATGGAATAGTTGAATTGTGGTTTGAGAAGCTTGTGTGGATGTGCGTGTGCACTCTTCTTCCCTCCCTCCCCCCCCTTCTTCTTATGCGATTTCCCTTCTCCCCTGCAACTCTGATATTCCCTTTTTCCCTACTCCCCCCCCCCACCATTAATTCTTTAGTGAGTTATTAAATTAGTGGGGTCCACATCAATCTTTAAGTCATAGGCATGTTAGGACTTAAAGTTTGACTATGTCATGAGTTAGTTTCCTAGTCAGTTTAGGTTACTTTATTAGCTAAGGATTGGGTTAGGCCTTTCCTTCTCAGTGTTTTGAGTCTTTATATAAGTTTGTAAGGGGGGAAAGAATTGTACACGAATTTGTTAAATGAAGTTGTTGTTTTTGCTGCTCTCTTGTCCATTGAAGATCCCTTATGTTTGATCAAGGAACCCCTTGTGTGCGATCAAGGTAAGTTGGTGTTTGATCCAATCGAACCACCTTGCGGGTATCATTCTGTTGTTCTTATTATTCCATCATCTTCTTTATCTATTAACAAGTATTCTTCTATTTTCCTGCAACTAGAACCCTACTTTATAGAAGATCATACGTAGCACTTTTTTTGAGATCAAGCAAATCAGTCATTGGATTTGGCTGAAATTTGGATTGAATCTTAAAAACCCTAACTCGAGAACTTGGTGCAAATCTCACTCAATTCTGACCAGCCATTTGGCTGCTGAACTGAAATCTCTATTTTTCCCTTTACCTTGTTAAACCCTGTTTTACATCTGAACTCTGATTCTGATTTCATGAACCTATGTAGCTACTGATTATAGGTTAATTTCATATCTGAAATCAGCAACCTATCTTCACCTTCAAACCCTAATTCAATTAGCTATTTTACTGTTTTAACCCTAGTCCTATTGCTGCTAGGACTTAGCATATTTGCTGATCTGGCTATCTGATTAGGTTCAAAATTTCAGCAAGTCTTCCCTACGCTATTTGTTAAACTTGATCTCAGTTTCAGCCTTGTTTGACCATCTGATTTGTTTAATTTGATTTCTCTTAAGTCTGGATTATATTCTCTGTGAAAAGATTTTGTTTGCCTACTGTTTTGCTCATTCAAATTCAATACTACATTACAAAGTGTTGTAAAATGGGCTCAAGGGTATTTTTGTCCTAGGGTTATTATTGTCCTTGTACCTATTCTAGAATGTTCTCTCGTTTATTATAAATAAGGAGGGGCTGTGATCAATTAGTCACAAGCCATTATTCTCAATTCTCCACATGGTATCAGAGCGGGGATCCACATCGAGATCCAAACCCTAATGGTTCTCTTTGTGAAGCCCTAATCCCTTCTCGCCGTCTCTCTCTCTCTCTTCTTCTTTCTCATTTCTTGCGCCGCAGCCACCACCAGGTTCCACCACCCTCCGCCTTCTCCTTCTCTCTTCCTCTCAGTTTCAGCCACCACCACCGCCTCCTTCACCAGTCACCGCCGCCACCTCTTACACCACCTACCACTTCCGCCACCTTCTTCTACCTCTTCCGCCCTCTTCTAAAGGCCCTTTCACCCTCATCTCTATCTCTCGGTTCACCCTTGGCGGTGAGTTTTTCTCCCGCCAAGGGATTTTCTGACCATTCTATGGTCTGATTTTATTTCGCCCTTCAGTGGTTGATGTTTTCTGACCATTCCATGGTCTGATTTTATTTTGGATCCAAGTTGTGTTAATGTATTGGTGATCTTTCTCTGACCAGCAACCATGAGTGATTCCGAGATCTCCACATCTACTGGACAGGAAGGAGTCAATCAACAAGATCTTCTTCCATTCCCTATTAGCTCCATTAAATTAAATGGGAGCAATTATTTGATGTGGGCACGATCTTGCTACCTTGCCGTTGGTGCTCGTGGTCTTTCCGGATTTCTTATCTGAGTTGCTGTTATGCGGTTATGCCTACCGTTGCTGGTCCTACTCAAGACAAATGGATGACTTCAAATTTTCTAGTGATGTCCTACCTCATCAACTCCATGGATCCTACCATAGTCGGGGGCTATCTACTTCTTGACACTGCTGCCAAAATTTGGAAGATAACCAAAGACATGTATTCCCAGGTCGGTAATATTGCCCAATGTTATGAACTTCACCAGAAGATCCATGCTACTAAACAAGGGGAGTTATCTCTTTCTCAATATTATTCCACTTTGTGTAGCATGTGGCAACAGTTAGATTTTTACGGATCTTTTACCTGTGAGACTGATGCTACTACTTCTAAAAAACGGGAAGATGGTCTTCGTGTCTTCGATTTTCTCGCAAGACTTAACATTGAGTTTGATCAAATATGGGCTCATGTCCTGAATCGGGATCCCTTTCCAACACTTGAGCAGGCTTATGCCATGGTGCAATTAGAGGATAGTCGACGTAATGCCATGGTTCACCCAGTTTCTCAGGAACGATCAATCCTTTACACCAGTTCTCAAAATTCATCTCGTGATGGACTCTCTGGTGGTACAGGTGATCATCCTACTTCTGATCGGGCTCCTGTGAAGTGTGATTATTGTGGCAAGGACCGGCATACCAATGAAAAGTGTTGGAAATTGCATGGGCGACCTGCAGATACTCGAGGTCCTGCACAAAGTCGTCCTTCTTCTGTCAGAGCTCATCATATTTCATCTGAAGACACCGTTGTTGCTGACCAATCTATTTCTCAGGAAGTTCTCCATACTCTGCATAACCTAGTGACTCGGTTGGACTCATCTTCTTCATCGGCTCCATCTGCAGCTTCGGCCACTTCCCTGCCAAGGAATTCTGAACCGTCACCCTTTTCTGACCACCCAGGTATTTTTTTTTTTTCTTGTGGCCATAGCTCCACTATCATATCCGATTCTTGGATAATTGACTCAGGGCCTAGTGGTCACATGGCTGGTTCTCCCCTTCAATTTTTCCAATACACTCCTTTATCAAGTAATACCAAAGTTCGTGTGGCTGATGGTTCTCTTTCCTCCGTTTCTGGAAGGGTAACATTAATGCACTCCATCACTATCCCTATCTTCCGTTTTGCATGTTCCCAAGTGTACTACTAACTTACTTTCTATTAATAGTCTTACATGGGACCTCAATTGCAAAGTAACTCTTTTTCCTAATCGTTGTCTTTTTCAGGAACTAGTGACGGGAAATACAATTGGTTGTGGTAAAGTGGCTGGTGGTCTTTACTTGCTTAACAGTTCTTCATCGGCAATGGTTTCCCAGTCTGGTTCGTCTGCTTTTGCATTGGCTGAATTCCTTCGGTGGCATCGTCGTTTGGGCCATCTTCCTTTAGGCATTTTATCTATTTATTTCCCAACTTAGTGAAAACTTGTAATACCAATAATTTTGTTTGTAATGCTTGCACTTTTGCAAAGTAAACTAGGGCAATTTATCCTATTTTAGATAATCGCAGTTTGGTTCCTTTCAGTTTAATTCACTCTGATGTATGGGGTCCATCCCGTTGTGTTTGTACTTCTGGTTATAGGTGGTTTGTAACTTTCATAGAATGTTTTAGTCGTACCACCTGGGTTTATCTTATGAACCAGAAGAGTGATGTATTTTCCTGTTTTCAATTACACCACAAAATGGTTCAAACCCAATTTGATGCCAAGGTGAAGATACTCCGGTCGGAAAATGGGAAGGAATATGTTGATGGCTCATTTCAAAGAAATCTGTCTAACCATGGTAATATCCACCAGACGAGTTGTGTGGACACTCCCGCTCAGAATAGCGTTGCCGAAAGGAAGAATCAACATGTCTTGGAGGTAGCCAGATCACTAATGTTTGCCATGAATGTCCCCCCCCCCTTTGTTTATGGGGTGATGCTATATTGTTGGCAGCATACCTTATTAATCGGTTGCCTTCTCTAGTGTTGCCATCCCGCTGCTCTGTTGAAGTGTTATTGGGTTCTTCAACTTTTGTGGTGCCTCCTAAGGTTTTTGGGTGTGTTGTTTTTGCTAACCACGTTCATGACAAATTTGATCCCAAGGGATTGTGTTGCATTTTTTTGGGTTATTCTACGACCCAGAAGGGATACAAGTGTTACCATCCTCCCTCCAGAAAATTGCTTGTCATTATGGATGTTTTTCAGAAGACAGAGGCGTATTTTCCATCTCATGCTCCTCTTTAAGGGGAGTCTACAAGTGAAGGGATGCCTTTGATTACTTCTCTTGATGTTCCCATGGTAGAAGACGCTTCAGTTGAACTCGAAGATGGAATAATGGGGCAGGAATAGAAGCAATCTCAGGTCCAGGGAGAGACTGGGAAATTAGGTACCTTGAAGGTTTTTAACAGAGGAACGTAGCACAAACAGAAGCAACAATACCACCACCACTGCACCTAACCAATCGTTGCTCTCTGATCCAAGTCCTTCACTACTTCTCTTGGTAAGTCTCATTTGGATAATCTAGATTTACGAATTGCTATTCGTAAACCCCGTAGAACTTGTACTCAGCATCCCATAAAGACGCAATGAATGAAGAAATGAGGGCACTGGGATACGTGGGATGTGGTGAGTCTTCCTCCAGGAAAGAAATCAGTTGGTTGCAAATGGGTCTTCACTATCAAACACAAGGCAAATAGGACAGTGGAAAGATATAAAGCTAGACTGGTTGCTAGAGGATTCACTCAGACACATGGGATCGACTATCAAGAAACCTTTGTTGCAATCACAAAGATGAATGCAATCAGAGTTATCATCTCGTGTATAGCTAACCAAGGCTGGAATCTTCAACAACTGGATGTGAAGAATGGCTTTCTTCATGGGGAGCTTGAGGAGGAGGTATACATGGACATTCTTCCGGGTCTTGCTGCTAAAGAAACCCAGGGCAAAGTATGTCGTTTCAAGAAGGCTCTATACGGTCTAAAACAGTCACCAAGAGCTTGGTTTGGATGTTTCCATAGAGTGATGGTGTCAATTGGCTACAAACAAAGTGATACTGACTATACATTGTTTATCAAGAAGAGAGATCAGCACATCGTAGTGTTGATTGTTTATGTAGACGATATTGTCATCAACTCATCACTGGAAGTGATGTTGATGAGATAAGTAAGTTGAAGACCTATTTGGGGACAGAGCTTGAGATCAAGGATCTAGGAAAACTCAAATATTTCCTTGGGATAGAGATCGCTTATTCTGCTCAAGGTATCTTCCTCTCACAACGGAAGTATACTTTTAACCTATTATTTGAAACAGGAATGTTGGGGTGTAAGCCTGCAGACATAGTTCAAAATCTCGCGAAATTTCGGCAATATTTCGCCAAATTTCGTATATCTCGAGCTGTCCGAGATACGATACCAATCCGAAATGGAAAAATACCATATTTCGACGATATCTCGTGAGATATCGACGAAATATCGTGGACTCACGATATATCGCGAGATATTGAAAAAGTCACGTGCAATATTTCGAATATTTCGAAAATTTCGGTCATCTCGTTTCGGAAATTTCGGAAATCTCGGTTATTTTGGCATTTTACACCCACAGAAAAATACCATATTTCGACGAAATTTCGGTATCTCGGAAATTTCGGTCAGACCGAAAGAACGAAACGAGATTTAGTACCATGCCTGCAGATACCCCCTTGGAACCAAATACTCATCTAAAGGGTAAAGATGGAGATCCTGTGGATAAAGACAGCTATCAAAGACTGGTTGGTCGTTTGATATACTTGTCACACACACACGGGCTAATATAGCATTTGTTGTTAGTATTGTGAGCCAATATATGCATGATCCTCACTCCGTTCATCTAGAGGCAGCATACAGGATCTTGAGATATTTGAAGTCTACTCATGGGAAAGGTGTTCTCTTTTCTTCCCAAGGTCACTCACTAGTTTAGCTACACTAATGCAGATTGGGCAGGAAGTCAAGACTACAGGAGGTCTACTTCTAGATATTGCACCTTTGTCGGTGGAAATTTAGTAACTTGGCGGAGCAAGAAGCAATTTGTGGTTGCTCGATCCAATGCCGAAGCAGAATTTTGGGCTATGGCCCATGGTATTTGTGAGCTCCTTTTGCTGCAAGGACTTCTTCGTGATTTGTGTGGTCCTGTAGAGCTGCCTATGCGCCTATACTGTGATAGCAAATCAACAATAAGTATTGCTCATAACCCAGTGCAACACGATCGTACCAAGCATATTGAGATCGATCGTCATTTCATCAAGGAGAAGCTGGAGGAGTAATAAGCATTCCATTTGTTCAGTCTGGAGATCAGTCGGCCGATATTCTTACTAAGAGTATCAATAGTAAAAAATTTGTATCCATAGTTAGCAAGTTGGGCATATTTGACATTTATGTACCAACTTGAGAGGGGGTGTTGTAAAATGGGTTCAAGGGTATATTTGTCCTAGGGGTATTCATGTCCTTGTACCTATTCTAGAATGTCCTCGCCTATCATAAATAAAGAGGGGTTGTGATCAATTAGTCACAAGCCATTATTCTCAATTCTCCACACAAAGGAAGCATGATATTAACCTATAAGAATATTGAAACACAAAAATCTCCATGTCCCTCATGCCCTTTAATAGGCAAGCAAAATAAAGAACTAAAAAAAAGGGGAGGGAGGGGGCGCAAAGTTTCACACCTTTGGAAACTGTAAGCTTCAACCTTTGGAAACTGTAAGCTTCAACCTTCCAAAGACTTCAAACAAAACCAAACCAGCAACAAAAGAATGGCAATTGTTCATTAACTTCTGAACAAATATCAATTACAGGAGCACCTTCAGGCTCATGCAATACTTTACCCCACCCCATGAAGTGGAGATGCACAAGCATGGAAGAAAAAGCAAAGAACGTGAGCATAGTTCCATCTTGCAAGAAGCATCCATATTTGTCACCTATTTTTGCAGCTATTTTAGGACAGTCAAACTTGTTCCTTTGCTTAATTTTGATGCAATCTAAAAGCTAATTCAGTAACCTTTCCGATAAGACTAAAATCTTGCAAATCCAAACTATTTTGGGAATTGTTATGGCCAATTTACTAAGGGGGTGTCATACTACATCAAGATTTTTACTTTTAGAACTTCAAATCCTATAGGGAGTTTTAGTTCAATTTCTACTTCAGAGGTCCTATTTCTGTAACTGAAAACTAAAGGAGGATCATAAACTCTTCAATGAAGAAGATCATCCACAGGGTATTTTGATGCTTTCTTCAATAAGGCAACTATGGTAGCATGAAATCTTCTATTGAAGGAATAAATCCCAGCAGTAGTTTGGAACCTCAGTTGATCTCAGATTTGCAGGGAAATAAAAACCGGAATAGAAACAAAGAAGAAAATAGAAAATAGAGAAGAAGGATAGGATTGGATTGAGTATCCCACTCTCTCCCGGGTCTCTCACCCACGGCCTCTCGCTGTAGCTCTCTCTCCGAGCAACTGTCTCTCACAGCCACTGCCTCTCACAGCAAAACCAGCATAAGGTTTCTCTTTTTTTTTTTCTTTTTTAAACTCGACTTGACTGTTTCAGCCCTATTCTTCTTTATTTATAAACTTCAGATCGATTACATAAAATGTGCCTTCCTTGCGTGGAAAGGAATCCCTCACAAATTGAACTTTATCCTAAATAGAAACTAATTAAATGGTATGCCAATCCCAATCTAATTAACAAACTAAGAGTCCTAGAAGAGGAAACTACCAATTACATAAAACAACCTTATAAATAGAAATTAATCTTTAGCTAATAAAATCCCCCACGCAAGGAGCAAGACTTCCCTAAAATATAGCATTAATACAAGCTGTCAAATCTTCTATACTTTTCTCCACGCATTGGCCATGGGCCCACTTCAATATTCTGGAAATTAATAACCTTTAACTGCTGCCCAATAGATAATATCTTCCCCAAATAAGCTGGGTCGATGGGGGGATGAACCTGGACCGGTTGCTGTTCTCTTCTCTCAACCACCATCGATCTACATCACACAGGTATTGCAAAGTTGATAAATTTAAACAAAAGCAGTAAGCTCTAGTCTTAGGTTTGAAAATTAGAAAGACTTCATAGAACTTTTGGTGAACTTTTGGTGCTTAGTAAGTTAGAGAATCTAAGGTTTATAAGGGTGCTGTTTTGCTCAAAGAGGAAATCAACTTTTGGGTATTACAAAATCAGGGGAGTTCTATTTTTCAAAGCGTTATAGCCGATATAAAAGCAAGGATGTGGGACAAACTATATAGGTAAATTGCTACTTGCTTTCTTGAATTGAAGTTGAGTTATTGCCCTTCGTAGCTCTTGTAGTGGAGCCTTAATTTCTAATGCTAGTTGTAGATTGCACTAAACTCTATGATCTTTTTCTTCCTATTCTCTCTCTATTTTCTTCTAATTGGTATTTGGGTGTGGTACTTGTTTGACACTTCCCTGCTGTTCCAATTCACCACGTCCATCGTAGTTTCTAGTTCCTACTCCTACTTTGACTATAACTTCAAAACTTAAAACAAAATACAGACAAATTATATTCTGTGTTTGGACAGAACTGATATTACAACGTAATCAAGCAACAGTAACAAACCTTACCAGACTCAAGTCTGGGTGATGCAGTTAAGATTGTCCAATTGGGTCAATTGGACCTCATAAAACTTTATTTTGGCCCATGATTGGGTTCTATAGACCTTAGGCTTCTTATTTTTGGAATATTGATGTAATGGGCCTAATTTATAAGCCCGTAAAGTGAGGATAATGTTAGTGCACGGGATTAGTAGTAAAATTGAGTATTTGAGTTAGATTAGGATACTTAATAGCTAGATAGAATTCTGTTTTGAGCTTATTTACTTTATTGAGTGTATTAGAGTGATTAGGAGTCCTTTTATGAGTCAAATTAAGAATTTTAGGTCTATATGATGTAATATATCCCCATCAATTAGAGATGATTTGAGTAATGAATATGAGTTTTTTTAAAGAATTTCGGTGCTGTTGAGCAATGCATACGGGATTGGTATCCCAAATATGATTTGTTCTCTTCTCTTCTTCTTTCTCCCAAGAAGATCAATCTCTTCTCTCTTCCCTCCCCCTTCCATCAATCTGATTTCTTCCCTTGACAACGCAGTTGCTTCCTTTATCTCAGATTTGATTACAGATTTGATTATTGGGCCTACTTGCATCTGAGATCCTTAATCTGAATTTTTAGATTGCATCACTGGGACCAAATGAAACAGTTAAAAATAAAATTCCTAAACTGGTTCCTATCTCATATAGGAAGTTATTTTAAAAAAAGAACTGCAAACCCAATGGGTGCTCTCTTCCAGCCGCTCCATGTGCTCTACATATGGCTCAGATCTGTTGCTGCCACTAGTGCCCTATCAGATCGAGCTCTATATTTGTTGTGATTTCATTGATTCAACCTCAAGTGTCACATGTGATATGGACTATTTATATACATGAGTTGAGCAATCCCAAGAGGGATTCTCAGCACCACTCCTACCATACATAGCATTGTGAGATTATGGAAACATACACAAATGGAGGTTGAGGAAAGGAAACTAACAAAACGACTATCTTCAGCACTTATGGAAACTTGAGAAAGGAGAAACCGAATAATTCTTGCCTTGTATGGTGGCATGAAATATTCGGCTGATACACCCTCTCAAGCTGAGGATTCGACGGGTCAGATCTTTAGCTTGTCCCGTAAAAATTGGAACCATTGAGATGGCAACCCTTTTGTGAAGACGCCTGCTAGCTAATCTGCAGTCGAGATGAATTGAACAACCAAATCCCGTTTAGCGACTTTGTCCCGGACAAAGTGAAAGTCAATCTCAACGTGCTTTGTACGGGCATGAAAGACTGGATTTGCTGACAAATACGTTGCACCAATGTTGTTACACCAAAGGATGAGTGGTCCAGGAAGGGCAATGCCTAGCTCATGGAATAGTGAGGTAAGCCATGTCAATTCGGCTGCTGCATCCGCTAATGCTTTGTACTCAGATTCCGTCGCAGAACAGACAACAGTTTGTTGCTTGCGAGAAGACCAGGATATCTAATTATTGCCCAAGAAAATTGCATAACCGCCTGTGGATTTACGATCATCAGAGTCACTTGCCCAATCAGCATCAGAGTAGGCCTGAAGATTGTGCCCAGACCTTTTGTCAACAAGAAAGCCATGAGTGCAACTGGCAGGCCCAATTAATAGCGAATACTACATCCGGTCAGGTAAGAATTATGTACTACAGGGCACCCACAATGGACTGATACTGAGTTGGATTATGAAAAGGTGCACCCCATAAAGTTGATCCTTTGGACATGGTGGAGACAGGGTGAGAACAGGCTTGCACTCTGTCAAACCAGCCCACTGCAGTTGGTCAGAGATAGACCGTTGTTGAGTCAGTAGAAGACCCTTAGAATGGTGTGTTGCTCTAATGCCCAAGAAGAAATGTAAGGGACCAAGGTCTTTGATAGAGAATTCACTGGACAGCTGTGTAAGCAATGTAGTGACACGGGAGCAAGGTTTTAAGTCTCGGTTTTGCCCCTGGTTTCACCAGGCCATGAAACCGAGTTCTGCCAAGATCTTGGCGAGTTGGTATATTTTTTCCCGTCTTGACTTGGTGGTGCGTTTCGGTGGCCATATGGCCAAGATAGGTCCTGAAACTTGACGTCCACCCTATTTTAAGCCTTCTAAACACAATGGAAGCTTTAATTTTAACAAATTCAAACCCAAAATGGTACTTTGACTTCTTAGCCTTGGTTGGTAGTCTATAGCGTAGGTGAGCTCTACCCTAGGTTATTCCACACAATATTTAAAACACATATAATTACAGTAGAGGTATAAAACAACTTAATTTAGCATTTGGAATTAAAAGACATCAAACCATAAACCATTTACGCATTAGGCATCATCATATTCATAATCATACATGATGATGGTTTGACGGTTTGTCAATAATTGTTAGAAACTTTGAAAGAGACATAGATTAAACAAATACAAGTGTAAGTGTACAACTCCCTCTCTTGATGTTGAAGCTTCAATCTTGAATCTCCAAGCTTTAATTTGCAGTTGAGGTGAGATTTGCCACAAAAAAAAGCACCAAAACCCTCACCTCCAAGTGTTTTTCCTTCACAACAGAGCGAGAGAGGTGAAACAGAGGCGAGATTTCAAGTTAAGGTCAAAATCTCTCCAAGCGTCTGCCTTTTTATAGCTTGGTTTGGTCCCGAGTCGAACCAAGATCAAGATATACCACAAGATCTCCATGAGATACCAAGATCTTGCAAAAATCCTACATCGCCTACCGTCTCGTCTCGAGACTTCAAGAAACCGAGATATTTTCGAGATCTCGCCGAGATCTTGTACTATGCATGGGAGGTCATACTGTTGGTGACCAGTATATCGTCTACATAAACAAGAACATAGGTTGTGATGGAGCCTTGCTTGAATATAAATAGAAAATGATCCATCTGTGATGCACGAAATCTGGACTGAAGTAAGAACTGAGACAGGTGATGGAACCACGCCTTGGGTGCCTGTTTTAGCCCATATAGAGACCGTCGCAATTTGCAAACATGGTGAGGGTGAGAGGTGTCCTCGAAACCAGGTGGCTGAACCATGTAGACTTCTTCATGGAGAGCACCATTCAAGAACGCATTATGGACATCTAGTTAACGGATGGGCCATCCATGAGTAACAGCAAGTGATAAAACGGTCCTGATTGTAGTGGGCTTGACAACAAGACTAAACGTCTCCGTGTAATCAATACCCTATTGTTGGTGAAACCCCTTGGCAACAAGACGAACTTTATAGCGCTCCAGGGACCAATCAACTTTCCGTTCTATCCTGTAGAACCAATTGCAACCAACAAGATTAAAACGGGGATTGGGGGGAACAAGATTCCAAGTGCCATTGCGAATAAGAGCATTAAATTCCTCATCCATTGCATTCTGCCATTCAAGGTATTTCTTCGCTTATGTATAACAAGTTGGTTCAATGGGCTCGTTGATCACTTGAGAATGAAGGGCGTGGGGATGTTTGCGATTGCGTAGGGTCATGGTATGGGTTCTATTTGGGATGGGATCAGGTGCAGGTGTGGGTGATGGCTGTTCTGGAGTGTTGGGTGGTGGGTCCGGCTGATTATATAGATCAGCCAATGCACAGATTCAGGTGGGGGGAGGAGAGGGTGAGGGAAAGGTATTCGGTGAAGGGGAGAGAGCTGGAGGTTGAGGTGCCACATGGGGGGAGGGTGGTGGTCGACATTGGTTGTTGGCCGTGGAGGCTCAGCCCTCATAGTGACAGCAGGTACTAACCCCCATGGGGATGGTGGTGGCGATGAGGGAATTGGCCCCAAAATAGAGGAGCCAGTTGTACGAAAGGGGAAAGAGGATTCGTCGAACCGAACATGTCTTGCTATATAAATCTTATGAGTCACCGTGTCCATGCAACTATATCCTAGATGAGAAGGGCTGTAGCGAAGAAAGACACAAGGAGTTGAATGAAACTGCATTATATGTGAGTTATTATGGTTGAATAAATGAAAAACATAAGCAACCAAAAGTACGAAGAAAAGAGTAGTCGGGGGACGATTATAAACAAGTTCAAACGGAGATTTACCACCAATAACACGGGATGGCATTCAGTTAATAAGGTAAACTGTCGTCTCGAACGCAAAGTGCCAATATTGATGAAGTACTAAACCATGCACAAGAAGGGTCAGCCCAATTTCCACAATGTGACGATGACGCCTCTCAACCGACCCTTGTTGTTCATGAGTGTGAGGACTGAGGACAAGCAAGGCGATGGTGCATCTTTATTTGGTCAAAGAACTTAGGAAAAATCTGATATTTGCCCCCCCCCCCCCACAATCAGATTAAACGGCTTTGATTTTTCTATCAAATTGACACCCTACAAGCGCTTAGAATTTCTTAAAAACACCAAAAACCTTAGAATGATGGGTGAGAGGATAGTACCAAATGTAGCGAGTGCAATCATCCACAAAAATTAAAAAATAATGAAAACCATTAACTGAAACAAAATGAGAGGGTCCCCAAACGACCATAAAAATTACATCCAAAGGAAAAAAACTACGATGGGAAGAGTCTTGTAAATAAGCCTACTGGTCTTACCAAGTTGGCAGGCCGTACAAAGTAGACTAATTTGAAGAAAAACAAGGTAATTGATGACTAGGAACTATTTGGTAAAGAACACGTTCAAGAGGATGTCCAAGGCGTTGATGCCAACCGTCACATGTAGTACGCTTAGCAATATTGGCAGTTGGAGAATGAGATGGCATTGGAAGAGTGTAGACCCTCCTCTACTCGAACCAGAAAGTAGAGTACGCCTAGTGGTCGGGTCCTTGACAAAGAAACAAGAAGGGTGAAATTCAAAATAAACATTATTGTCCTTAGAGAAACGATTGACAGAAAGAAGAGATTTATTTAAACTAGGAACACGAAGAACATTAGAAAGATGGAAAGAGCAAGTTGAAGAATTAATGGCAACAGTACCAGTATTAGTGATAGGAAGCCCCTTACCATTCCCAACGTGAAGCTGATCCATGCTTGTATAGTTGTCATATGAGGAGAGGGACTGGAGGTTAGGTGTGGCACATAGTTGTTAAGGCGCCTAGGCGAACCAAGGCGATGAAAGGGGCTAAAAACCAAGTCGAAACCAACAAGGCGGCAAGGCGGCACCTAGGCGACACCAGAAATCAAGGCGAGAGAAAGACGCCTGGATGACTAGGCAACGCCTTAACAACTATGGTGTGGCATGGTAAGAAGCACCAGTGTCAGGATACCAGGTAGGTGGGGGAAGGGTAGGGTTGGTTAAAGTAGGCGGGTGGGGTAGTAGTGGAAGGATTCGGCCAAAGTAGAGAGGATGGTAGCGGTGAGGGGGAGGGATAGGTGTGATAGGGGAACAAAGGTTTGGTTGCGATAATAGCAATTGGATGTAGTATGGTTGGAATGATTGCAAGGCATACACCATAGGCGGCCCTGTTGATTACTGTGACCCCCACATCCATGTCCATCGGGTCCACCACGGCCTCTGAAGGAATTGCAGTCAGATGATGGGGGATGGCCTTCATTTTGAGAACCTTGTTGTGTGTCATGACTCATGAGTAGCAACATTGGCGGTGGGAGAGCGGGTACTGCTGGATGCATCAACGAGCGACAGCTTCTTTAGAGAAGAGCTGTGAATGAACTCATAGCTGAGGAGCATCGAGTGTAATTCATCATACGATACTAGTGTGGGTCAACCCATCAAGGTTTGTATTGCCTCACGAAATTCAGATCGTAAAGATCGAAAAACAGGAATGTTGAAGTCAGCAGTGAAAAGTGGAGCTCCCGGAGCAGCAAGTTCATCGGAGATGGCTTTGGCACGATGTCAAAAAGAGGAAATGGACTCTTCAAGTTTGTGAACAAGGTCTTGCAACGCAAGATGGAGGGAAAGAACACATGTAGTAGAGGCAGAGGCATATGCGTTCAATAAGGTTTCCCAGATTGACTGACTTGCGGTTTTCCCAATAATGAGAGGGAAAACTTCTTTGGACAAGGAATCAATGAGGGCTGCGCTCGGTGGATCATAGCACCCTGTTGGCGCCACATGGCTGCACCAGCGGCATCGGTTGGGCAGGGTAGAGTTCCGTCAAGGTAGCCATAGAGGTTTTGGCCTTGAAGAAAAGGTTCTAACTGGGTTTTCCAAAATGAAAAATTTTTGGAGGTGAGCATGGGGAATGGTCGGCGGTGAGGTAACCAAAAAAAAGATGGCAATATATGGAAGGGAAGCTGGGTTGTTTAGATCGGTGGGGATGATGGGTGTAGGAGGGGCATTAGAAGAAGGGGGGAGATGCTGTCGTTGTTTGCCATTGAGCGGAAGGTGCTGCTGGTGATCACCACAAGAGGAGACGCTGGAGTGGGTGGGAACCGTGGAGGAGGGCTGCGCTCGGTGGAGACACTGCCTGCTCTAATACCATATCAGATCGAGTTCTATATTTGCTGTGATTTCATTGATTCAACCTCAAAGTGTTACATGTGATATGAAATGTTTATTTACATGAGTTGAGCAATCCCAAGAGGGATTCTCAGCACCACTCCTACCATACATAGCATTGTGAGATTATGGAAACATACAAAAATGGAAGGTTGAGGAAAGGAAACTAAAGGACCGAATATCTTCAGCACTTTTGGAAACTTGAGAAAGGAGAAACCGAATATTTCTTGCCTTGTATGGTGGATTGAATAATTCAGCTGATATGTCCTAGTGGATTCCACATAAGAACCAAGTCCAAAGCCATGGCCTAAACTTGAATGTTCAGCTTTTCATGGTCTTTTAATGTGAATACAGTTTCTGATCCCCACAAATGGTCACATGACTCATATCATGCCTTTTGTGTTAATACATCTACATAACTGTTCAAATTGATCAGCTACCTCATGATTTGGGAACTTGATTTTCTAATCAAAGATATTTAACAATCGCATTGTCTTTCAGATTTAAGGCCTACCATGGTTCCTAGAGCCTTAACATTGTCAGCAAAAATACTCGAGTAGTCTCGGCGAAATTTTTGGATATCCTTTGTCAGACAAAGACTGATTGCTCCAAAGCATGTCTCAACTCCGATCTCATCCTCCACCAAGTTCTCCAAGTTCAACTGTGACCTACTTGGTGATGCCACTTTCAATGTTGGGGGCTTGCAATATCAAACTTCACAAGGCCCAATATATGTTTGCAAACCAGTAAAAGTTTCCCATGAACTCGTTTTAAGCATTGGAAGATAGACAAAGCATGCCACCGTATAAAGCAAAGTTTCGTCTACTTATAAGATCTTCTTCATTATAACTTCATGCCTTTTGACATGCAAATTGGGCTGGTCTCCAGATGGCAAATATTGACAAAGACACGTCTCAGCAATAATCTCCTTTCATGGATATATCAAGGAAAGGGACCGTTGCATTACTGGCTACCAAGTCAGGGTACAAGATTCTCGCCAACACAACTGCTGAGGTTCTAGAGAACTCTATCTTCTCAAGGAGTGGGGTATTTACAGGGCTCATGTTCTTACGACATGATGTAAAACACTGGGTTACGCATCTCATTTAAAACCTCTATTTCATGCCAGCATCAAACATTTTCTATGTCAACTTCTAATGAGTTGGGGATAAGGCAGCTCACAAGGGTCTTAATTTTTGGAATTTTCTACATGTGGTACTGAGAATGACCATAAAGTTTCTTTCTGCTTGTTTTGCTTACTTGAAACTTCATTTTTTCATCTTCAAATGTATAGCTTAAGGAGGTGTGTACATAATCATGCATGTCTTATCTCTAGAGTGTCAGGTCTCTTAGGAAGCGTTTATCAACATAAATTATATAACTAAATGGTCTCTGAGTGTTTGATGCAATCAATTCTTGTACTTGTTTGTTAAAGATGGAATGACTAACAAACTGGTTGGCCATTGAGCTTGAGAGGTTTCTGTTCTTCTTAAGCACTTTCAGAAAGAAAAAAATAGTTCTTTTTTACATAAATTGATTATCCTGACACGCAACATCTTGTGCTTAGTACATAAATGATACTTCCATGGTGGGCTCTTTAAAAACAATTTTCTGATGACTCGTTACAATAGTGTTTCAATAATTTCCCATAATGATCCTGATAATAACCCAAGGTTTCTGATAACATCTTGTGCTTTGTACATAAATGACACTTCCATGGTGGGCTCTTTAAAAACAATTTTCTGATGACTCGTTACAATAATTTCCCAAAATGATCCTGATAATAACCCAAGGTTTCTTTGTCCTTTATAAAATGCTTCACATCTAACAGTCCTAGTTTCACTTACAGTGGAACTTATTATGACACTAGTTATGTAAGCATTTAATTGGATGTGTTGCCATCAGGCTAGACCTTTTGGTGTTTTTTTTTTTTTTGTTTGGATTGCAACAGCACCCTTGTTCTTCATCATAACAAATTATTTATTTATTTCACTCTTTTTTAAGAAGACCATTGCCATTGTTCACATGAACAGGTGACACAAAAACACTCGAGGAGATAGGTATGTATAGTAGCAACAGTGAAGGTACCATTTTCTGGATCTGATGGCTGAGAAGTGGAGGTACCACCCTCTATGTCTCTATTCAAGGCAGCAGTGAACGCCTCTACATCTGCACCAGAATGCATGGTTTCATCCTGCAAATATTTGAAAAGAAAATAACGGATTTTCAATAACAACCAGCAATGAACTATGCAACATAGGTAAATAATTTCAATTTTTAATTAAAAAAAAGGGGGAAATTGATTATGAGAGATCAATAACCTCGTCATCTTCAAGGAGCTTCATGATGGAAGGATCCATTTTAATCCTTTCCACAGTTACTACGTTAAATTAGATGTTGCCACCTTCAGAAATCACAATCCGCGATATTATCCAAACCCCATGACCTCATTCCCACCTCCGTCAGCTCCCCTTGTCGCCCCTTATCCCCACCTCCTCAATCGCAAAATGCGATTTTATCCAAACCCCAGACTGCTTTTTACCAGACTTCCTCTTCTTCCCCTGACCCCCTGAACGCCTACCCAACCTCTCCTATCTCTCACGGCTTTACCCCCTATGCCCTTGTTAACCATGACCCGACCCAATCCCCTACACCCACGTACTCTCCTAACCCGACCCAACTTATTTCCCAATCTTTCTCTCTAGCCAGGTTAACCCACAAGGCCACTCCCCTTCTCCACCTGAATAGGGGTGTCAATAAAGCCCGGCTGGCCCGAACCCGCCCTGAGCCCGGCCCGAGCCCGACCCTGATTTTTCAACCCTGAGGGCGGGTTTGGGTTTAGTTATAGTCTGACCCTGGCAGGGTCGGGTCGGGCCAGGGTTTAGATCCTGGGCCTAGCCCGGCCCGGCCCGACCTGACCCGACCCTGTATTAATTATAAGTATATAATATTACATATATATATATTATATACTTAATATAAGTATTTTCTTTACAAAAAAAAAAAAAACAGGAAAAAAAAAACAAAAGAGAATTGTAGAGAGATAACTACTAGCTTTGTCATCATCATAAAGTGGGAACCCATAAAAAGAGTAGATCATCTACTATTTTGATCAGGGCCGTAAAAAGAGTCACTGACATGATTGTTATTTAGTTGTAGCCCCTATAAGCTTCCAGGCCTATTGAGGGGACACCGTTACAATTGTAGAGAGAAAGTCTATACACACGCTATTTTTTTCAACATATTTATTAGTTGTCCCACAGGTTGAGATCCTATGTTACAAAAACATGGTCTAATGAGACACGTGGACGGTGCCATAAATCAGGACCAACCCGACCCGGCCCAACCCTGGCAGGGTCCGGTCAGGGTCAGGGTCAGGGTTAAGGCCTCTAGGGTCGGGTCAGGGTTTAGGGCAGGCCCGGCCCAACCAAACCCATAGACACCCCTACACCTGAACCCAAACCGGTTTCCCCACCTGAACCTAAACCGACTCTTCATCTTTTTCTTCCCTCGGGTACTCTTTAGTCTTCACAACACTACTTCTTCGTTCTCTTCCTTCCCTTCTTCCATCCATCTCCCCTCACCGTCTCTCTGGGCTGTCCTACCAAATAAAGTTTCTCTTCACCCACCTTCTCCCCTAGTTTGCTACTCCCGCTCAATGAATATCGTCTTTGTCCCAGAAGCACTCCCCCTACTTCTCATTTTTCCTCCTCCATGGTTTGGTTACTGTTGCATCAAGAAATCGCTCAACAGTTCTTCAAGTGTCGTAACTTGCAAAAGACCCTGGATGACAAAGGAGAACCGCTGTGGTTCCGGCCTAGGACTCTCCGATGCCTAAGTTAGATCTCTCTGAGCAAAACAGTTGAGTGAATAGAATTCAAGATCCCTTTATGGGGTAGAGTACCTTCCTTTTTATAGTTGTGCATGGCATAGTGGAGAGTCCCAGTTTGATGGCGAGGGTGCCTTGAAGTGGATAGAGACCCTGTGTGGCGGGGCTCTTCCATGGTTGGTCATCTCCCTAAAACAGGGAGTGTCCCAGTCATGTTGGGATCCTTGATGGATAGGTACGTGTGTGAGGTGATCGATAACACCTTCAGAGTGTTTGAGTCCGTCCTGGTGACATGTCCTCTAGGCAGTGGCTTAGAGTCCTGGAGGTGGTGCATGTCTGCATTGGCTGTGGATCGCAGCCTAGATGTAGCGGTTCAATCTGTGGTGTGGAACCTGATGAGGCCGCGCCTAAGGGAGGCCGCGCCCGGGCCATGGAGGCCGCACCCTGGTGGTTGCGTTCTGCATTGGATCTCTTTTGGGTCTATGATAGCTTCTTCTTATGACACATGGCAGCCCCTGATTGGTCCATACAATATTGGGTTTATCAGTTACCTCCCCACCCCCACCCCCACCCCCACCCCAAGTCCTCCTCATGATCCCTTGGACCATCTAGAATGTATGTGGCCTCAATTCCACGGTCAAACAATCTGATATTCGTTCCCGGGTCAAGTCTTCCAAATCCCCCCTCTAATGTCTCTTGGAGACTAAGGTCCTTGAGTCCAATTCATCTTGCATCATCTCCTCCATTGCCCTTTCCTAGTCCTTTTTATACAACTATTCCCACTCCCCAAATGGTCGTATTTGGATCCTTTGGAACCCCTCAAAGTTTTATATTTTGGTTTCCTCCTCTTCTTCTTCACTATGCTTTATGCCTTGAATCGTCACCCTGATCGGTGTGAGGATAATGACATGGCGGGGGGTCGCCACATGTCCTCCACCTCATCCTTCTTGTTTAGGGGGAAAGAGAGAGGTGAGTTGAATGTAGGGAGTCGCTACCTAGAGGAGGGTCTAGGACCCAAAAATTGTACTATAATGACTCTCATGCTAACGTCCTTTTGGGGGACAAATGGTCTGTTGGTCTGGGTACGAATCAAGTTACGATCCGAGGAAGGTATTAGGTACCCTAGTTTGCCCGGACTTGCCAGTCTTTCTATTACTAGGCATATCAGACCTAAGAAACATGTAGAGAAGGTTAATACGCAACGGCGTAAGCAATTGGGGTAATTTGACACTAAATCAACAAATAAACACACTCAGGTCGATGCTAGATCGACCACTCCCATCACCCTGAGTGTTGTACTGGACTCCCTGTCCCATGAGTGCGAGGCCCGGTGCCGCGTGTCAAGGACCTCATTGTCGTATTCCAAATTTTAGTAGATGTATTTCCCCGACGATTGTGTTGAGTGGGACCCGCATATCGACCCGTGTACACAAAAATAAAAAAATTAACCAGTTTGGGCAAATGGACCCCCAGTTGGGCATTGACCTAGTGATTGAGAGAAATGAAGAAACCCCGGTGGTGAAGTTTTACACATCGGTTAGGAGACGAATACCTCCTCCATACAACTGTATAGTTCACAACCAGATGTACAGCTTGCAGTAAGTGACGCTCCTTAATTGTCCAATGCAACTCAATTATATAACCTATCAAACCTAAGAAATATGTAGGGAAGGTTAATATGCGAAGGCATGAGAAATCGGGGTAATTCGACACTGAATCAACAAAGAAACACACTCAGGTCGATGTTGGGTCGACCACTCCCATCAGCTTGAGTGTTGTACTGGTCAAATCCCTGTCTCATGAGTATGGGGCCCGGTGCCGCATGTTGGGTACCTCGTTGTCATGTTTTAAATATTAGTAGATGTAGTTCTCCGACGATTGTGTTGAGTGGGACCCGCGTATCGACTCGTGTACACGAGAATCTAAAAATAAACCAGTTTGGGCAAATGGACCCCCTGGCTAAACAGGCCCTTAGGTCACTTACAATATAAAACAAAACCTCACCTCTAAAACCCCTTTTTCTGTTGAAATTGTTTGGGAGAGAAGAGAAATAAAGAAGAAATATAATAGAAGGAGAAGAATTTGAAGAAGAAGGAGAGCCTGAGAAGCCTTATTATTGAGCTAAGGTAAGGGATACCCTCACCCTCTCTCTCACTTCCATTTTATTCAATTCTTTCACAAACCAATTGCTGAATCATACCTATTTCTCCCACAGTGTTGGCTGTGGGACCATCAAAAGTTGATGAAGAGTCAGTGACAGTGAGCTTGGAGAGAGAGGATCCATGCAAAAATTTGTGGCTTAGCAACATCGCATGCAAGTCATCATAAGAGATTGGATCACTGTGTGTAAGAAGAGAGGAGACCATATCATGAAAGTCAGGCTTGAGACCACGATAAATATGAAGATTAAAAGCACTGAGATGTAAAGGATGACCTACATCATTGAGTTCGACAGCGATAGACTTCGTGCGTTAAAGAAATTGAAAGACTGGTTCATCAAATTTCTATTGTAAGTCCTAGAGAGCGGTGTTGAGGGACATAATATGGCTCTCATAGGGAGAAGAAAAAACCGTTGAAAGAGTCTACCAATTTTGTGTAGGAACACCTCCTCAAAGAGAGAAATGATGAGGAGACTTAGAATAAGAGAATCCTGGCGACACTAGGCAGTAGCCGCAGTCGGATCAGCAGGCAAGGAGTGGTGTCGTCAAGATAGCCGAACAAGTTTTGTCCATCAAGGAAAGGCTCAATTAGAGTTTGCCAAAAATAAAAAAAATTTTGGTGTAAGTTTGATGGATATGTAGTGATGGGCTTAATTGAAATAAGGGGAGAGAGATGGGGAAGAGGTAGCAGGGAGAGAAGATGGAGTAGATGTGGTTGATTTCAATTTGTCGTCGGCCATAGAGAAGAGGAGGCAAGACACGGCAAGGAATAAAAGGCTCGGTGGAGCTTTTAGGCTCTAGATACCATATTAAGCTTCCATCTTAAAACCAATTGGTTTAAAGTGGGGTGGCCTCTTGTGGCTCTTATACTTGATAGTCAGAATACCCACAACCGATGTGAGATTACCTCAATACTCCCCCTTACGTCCAGGCCTTCTTTTGGGTTTCGTCTTCGTGGGTGGATCAGGGCCCATCATCGATGGAGGCCCAACGTACCGCTCTGATACCATGTCAATGCAATTAAATATTCATTGATTATGTGATTCTCCAATGGAGAATATATAACATGTATAACCGGTAAAGTCCTAGTTTATACAATGAAAGAGATAAGAGAGATTGTATGAAATATTGTATTTACATCTAAGTGGAGAAGCCATACCAAACTTAGTATCTTTAGAACAATCTATATCACATGTGAACTTTAGTTTCCAAATATGAGATGAAGAATGAATCCAATTCAGTGAAGAGAATCCTAGTCGGTGAAGATGTGTATAGTGCCAATATACAGATATGACAAATGAAGAACGGGTAGGGTTGCAGGAACCAAACTTAGATGCAGCCTACAAAGTACAAACACCATATATAGTGAAAAGTACCACAGTTAGGCCAAGTGCCAGGCATGCCATACAAATGGTCTGAAGTTTTTTCTCTTTTCCACTTTTAAAATATCAGATAACTCGCAAAATTCGTTAAACGGCTCTGAAACTTTTTCTCTTGTCAATGCTCAAATAGCAGCCTTCAACAATTAAACAGATTAAATCCAACAAAGCAATTCCAGATTTTGAACTCAGTCAAAACTGTTAAATGGGTTAACAATAGCCAGATATAAAGTCCGATTTTGGCCATCTAATTTTGGAAGCCATGGAAGCTAAGTATAAAACATCAATCACTTGTTAAGCAAATATATATGCTATTTTGTTTCCCAATTAATCGGGTCTTAACCTATTTTTCTCTCCTAAAGAATAGAAAATTCTTGTCATATGCTGTTCTAACAAGTCCTTTTCTGTAACTGTTTTTCAAAAAATGGTCTTCACTTTCTCTCAACTGTTTTTCAAAGACTTCTCTCACAAAATGGTCTTCACTCTCTTATTCCTTCTCTCCTTCTAAAAGAATAATGGCAAGAGCAAGAGACCAAAACGAAGGAGAAGGAAAAGGAGGAGAAGAAGGCAATAGCTCATCATATGAACCCAAAATAAAGAAACTCACCAAGACTAAGAAGAAAGAACTTGGAATTTCATGTATGTTGAACACAGAAGTTGGAGCTGAAATAGCCGTGATGCGTCGAAACAATCCATATTCTCAGTTCATCTCTCCCTCAGAAGAAATCTATGACGTCTCCAGTCTGTTAAACTCTCTGAAATCTGTGCGTACTCTCATCTTCAATCCCCAACGGGAATGGCGCACTGTTGATCCATCTATCTATCTCTCACCCTTCCTAGATGTGATACAGAGTGATGAAGTTTCAGCTACTACAACCGGTGTGGCGCTTTCGGCGATCTTAAAGATACTCAAGCTTGAGGTTTTTTATGAGAAAACACTTGGTGCCAAGGAAGCCATCAATTCTATCCTCAATGGTATCACAAATTGTAGACTTGAGATGACAGATCCTGTTTCTGAAGATGCTATCCTCAATAGGGTCTTGCAGGTGTTGACTGGGATAGTGAGAAACCGTGCTTCTGTTTTGCTTACTGATCATTCTATATGTACCATTGTCAATACTTGCTTCCAGGTTGTTCAAAAATCTGCTAACAGAGGGGATTTGCTTCGAAGGAATGCTAGCCCTACTATGCACGAACTGATTCAGACGATCTTTGCTCGATTGCCGGAGATTGATGAGGACAGGGATGGACAGCAGAGTACAGGTACATGCTTATTTGATGATGCTGAGAATGGTGGTAAATCGGATTCTGAGTATGGAGCTCATTGCGCAGTTGATATCATTCAATTCTTGTGTTCTTTGCTCAATGTAGTAGAGATAACAGAGATTGAAGAGTCCTCTACTCAGAATTCTGATGAAGATGTTCAACTATTTGCGCTTGTATTGATAAATTCTGCAATAGAATTGAGTAGAGATGGAATTGGCAACCACCCAAAGCTTCTAAGATTGATCCAAGAAGATCTCTTTTATCATTTAATCTACTATGGAACTCGTTCGACTCCACTGGTATTATCCATGATTTGTAGTACTATTCTCAACATCTATCACTTTCTTTGTAGGTAAAACTCAAAACTCAATGACAACATATTTTTTTTTTTTAAATAATGAGATAACAAAAAATAAATAAGAGGGATATCTTGTTAACAGGTCTATCAGGCTCCAACTTGAAGCTTTCTTCACATTTGTGTTGTTCAAAGTTGCCTCATGGGGAAGCTTTGCTCACCTTCAAGAAGTTGCACTTGAAGGAATAATTAGTTTCTGCAAGCAACCTACTTTCATTATTGAAATGTATGTGAATTATGATTGTGATCCACTTTGTCGGAATATTTTTGAAGACATTGGAATGTTACTCTGCAAGCTTGCCTTCCCACTAAGCAGCCCTTTGACAAGTTTGCAGGTCCAAGCCTTTAAAGGCCTAATTGTTATTGTTCACAACCTTACTGATAACATTGAGGAAAGTGGTTCAAGCTCTATAGGGACGTATCCCCTCACAGTTACTGACTACAAACCTTATTGGATAGAGAAATGTGACAACACTGATGATCTAGAGTCTTGGATTGAGTTTGTCAGAGTAAGGAAAGCACAGAAGAAGAAGACACTTATTGCTGCTAATCATTTCAACCGAGATGAGAAGAAGGGGCTGGAGTACTTGAAGATCACACATATAGTGTTTGATCCTCCAGAGCCAAAAGCCTTGGCATACTTCTTCCACTACACACCTAGCTTAGACAAGAATGCAATTGGAGTTTACCTAGGTGATCCTAGTGAGTTGCACATTCAAGTCCTCAAAGAATTCACTGAAACATTTGATTTCTCATGTATGACTCTTGATACTGCCCTACGAACTTTCCTCGAGACCTTCAGACTTCCAGGAGAATCTCAAAAGATTCATAGGATCCTTGAAGCATTTTCAGAAAAATTTTATGATCAACAATCCTCAGAAATCTTTGTGAGCAAGGATGTTGTGTTCATCCTTTGTTATTCCCTCATCATGCTCAACACAGACCAACACAATCCACAGGTGAAGAAAAAAATGACAGAAGAGGAGTTTATCAGGAATAACAGAGCAATTAATGGAGGAAAAGATCTTCTAAGAGAATACCTTTCTGATCTCTACCAATCAATTGCAAATAATGCAATCACATTATTTAGCCAATCAAACTCATCTTTAGAGATGGATCCACGCTGATGGATCGAGCTGATTAATAAAGCAAAAGTCACGGAACCTTTCATTCTTTGTGATTTTGAATGCCAACTTACAAGGGACATGTTTGCTTCCATTGCTGGAACTTCTGTAATTTTTATTACACCGATGAAAATGACATCCTCCATGAATGTGTTGAAGGGATGTTTTCAGTTGCAAAGATTTCTCAATTCGAACTATTAGATACACTTGATGAGCTCCGCCAACTTCTGCAAGTTCACCACACTATCCTTATGGCTCAACAGAGGAGACCCTTTATGCCTTCAGTAATGATGTAAAGCCAAGAATGGCAACTCTTGCAACCTTCACCATTGGAAACAAATTTGGAAAATCAATTCAAGGGGCATGGAGGATTATTGTGGATTGCTCATTGAAGCTCAAGAGGCTTAAATTACTTCCACATTCTGTCATTGAGCCAAATATCGCTTCTACCTCATCATTCGACCTTCCGACGCACTCCAAATCAGAATCATCAGGAGTTATCTACCCACCTCTATCAGATCATGTGTCTGCTAATAGACATCAAAGTTCTGGTATGATTGGACGATTCTCGCAATTCCTATCACTAGAATGCAGTGAAGACTCTTTGGTCTATTCAGGAGGTGAATTTGAACATAATTTGAAGCTAATTCAACAATGCCGAATAGGCAACATCTTTACCAATAGCACAAATTTTCCAGAGGAATCATTACAGAATCTTGGACACTCCTTAATATTTGCAGCTTCTGGGAAAGGTCAAAAGTTTAGCACACCAGTTGAAGAAGAAGAAACAGTCGGATTTTGTTGGGATTTGATCATCATTATTACTTTAGCTAACATTCACAGGTTCTCAACCTTTTGTCCTGTTTTTCATGATTACCTATTTGTGGTTGCTCAGTTCATTCTCTTTTCACCTTGCCCATTCTCTGAAAAGGCCATTGTTGGCATGTTCAAGGTCTGCCTTAAGCTTCTTGCTTTATACCAATCTGAGAAAATATCCGAGGAGATAATCTTCAAGTCTATAACCCTGATGTAGAAGCTCGATAAAGAAATCCTTGGTTCATGTTGTGAGACCATATTACAAGCTGTGGGGAAGATTCTTACAGAGTACCTTGCAAATTTGCAAACCCAGACTGGATGGAAATTTGTCCTCCACTTGCTGTCAGTTGCAAGCCGACACCCTGAAACCTATGAGCAAGGAGTTGAGGCTTTGATCATGTTGATGTCAGATGGTATACAAGTCTCACGGATGAACTATTCATATTGTATCGATTGTGCATTTGGATTTACTGCACTAAAGATCATTCCCTTGGATAAGAGTGTAAGAGTAAATCCAAACAGAATCGCATATAGACAGATTAAGAACACATCCAATATGTGACAGATTCGTTCTAGGGAGCGTACCTTCCTTCGGATCCATGGAGACGACGAAGAACGCAGCGGAATAGCACTTTAGTCTTCTCCGAAGCAAGGATCTTCTCCTCTAATCTCCCCTTTAGCATTGGCTCAATGGTAGAACCCCTTCAGTCTCCGTTTCGGCAGAGTGGTGTTACAATGTGTTGATCAAAGTTAGAGGAGGGACCTAGCTTCCCTTTTATACAGATTACCATAGATCCTCCCATTACAGATCTAATGGTGATCTGTGAGCCTACACTAGCCAGTCCATATTGGAAACCCTAAGATATTGCGTATCTACCTTATTAGACCAACCCTTTAGAAATGGCAGTTGCCACAATTAATAGAACCCACTAAATAGGAAGGAATATAGAATAGGAATAAAATATTCTAACATTCTCCCACTTGGCTTATATTAATTGTAACCAAGTTAAAATAAAATTTTTGTTTTGTTCAAAAAACAATTTAAAAAATATTTCTGAAAACATGCGCACGCCTTTATGTTGGTCTAGAGATAATTCTCAAGGATCAATCCCTTCACATAGAGTCTCAAACACCGAATCATGGTGGTAACTGCATCTTTTAAGCGACACAGGACCATCCATAGTCACGAATGCCCTTAACTCTAATGAAATGGATGCAATATGGTAGTGTAGCAACTGAATAACACTTTATCTTTATGTGTTATCTTTTTTGTCAGTCCAATTCACTTTCCTTAAGTGACGCAAGGACACAATAGAGAAAACTTCATGGTTCCAACGAACCTGTATGTCTTATGTTTAGTAACTCGAGTTTCAGTTTATGTGATATAAGACATACCTTAAGGCTAAAAAACAAATGCCCCAGCCTTTGCTCAAGGTTATCACATACCCAAAGACTTTATGACAAATACATATACAACATGCCAATATGTAAAACACCCATGTGTCAACAAAACTGCACTTTATTGAATAGAAAATTCATGCCATAGACAGTTGATATATGAATACCAAAATTTATCAAAAGATAAAACACAGATGCAAAATTTATTACACAATAGAGCAAAAAAAAAAAATGACTCCCACTAAACAACCACATCTAAAGATGCTCCCAAGCCCATACTGACAATGTGTCTCTAAAAAACATTAGGGCGAAGGCCTTTAGTTAGGGGATCAACAATCATATCATCTGTACCAATGTGCTCTACTATGATGTCACCATCTTTGACATTTTCCTTTATGGTCAAATATTTGATCTCCATGTGTTTAGACCCTGTGATACCTTTATAACCAATACTGCATAATTTTTATCACAATATAACTGGATAGGTCTATCCACAAAATCAAACACTGTCAATTCCCTTATGAGATTCCTTAGCCAAACTGCCTGAGTAGCTGCCCCATAACATGCTACAAACTCTGCTTGCATAGTTGAAGAAGTAATCATTCCCTGCTTCATGCTTTTCCACGACACTGCCCCTCCTACCATTAAGAAAATATAACCTGATGTGGACTTCCTGTCATCCTGACAGCCAGCAAAGTCAGAATCTAAAAACCCTACTAGCTGTAGGTCTTGAACACGTCTGTAGATCAACATATAATCCCTTGTCCTCTTTAAATACCTCAAAACCTTTTTGGCAGCAACCCAGTGATTGTGACCAGGGTTAGACTGATATCTGCCTAGAAGTCATGTTGCAAAAGCAATATCTGGTCTAGTACAAACTTGAGCATACATGATGCTTCCAAGTGCACTAGCATAGGGTACCATCTTCATCTATTCTCTCTCAGCATCATTTTTAGGGCACTGTGATAAGCTCAGTTTGTCTCCCTTGAGAATTGGAACATTCTCAGGTTTATAGTCCTACGTACTGAACCGCTTTAAGACACGATCAATGTAACCCCTCTGAGAAAGACCTAATAGGTGGCGTGCACGATCTCTGTGGATCTCAATGCCAAGAACAAAAGATGCTTCACCAAGGTCCTTCATGTCAAACTCCTTAGACAACAACTGCTTTGTCTCACGTAGCAATCCAACGTCACTACTTGCAAGTAAAATGTCATCCACATAAAGTACCAAGAAGAAAAATTTTCTCTCACTCACCTTGCAGTATATACACTGATCTATGCGGTTCTCAACAAAATCGAATGAAGTCATAACACTATCAAACTTTATGTACCACTGTCTGGAGGCTTGCTTGAGGCCATAGATAAACTTCTTAAGTCTACACACAAGATGGTCTGAACCATCCAAAGAAAAACCTTCAGGCTGAGCCATATAGACCTCCTCATCAAGGCTTCCATTAAGAAAGGCAGTCTTCACGTCCATCTGGTGTAACTCTATGTCGAAATAAGCTACTAATGCCATAATTACCCTGAAAGAGTCCTTCAAAGAAACTGATGAGAAAGTCTCATTGTAGTCAACTCCCTCTTTCTGAATAAATCCCTTGGCTACCAGTCTGGCTTTAAACCTCTCAATCTTACCTTCAGAATCCTTCTTGGTCTTTTACACCCATTTACATCTAATGGGCTTGAAGCCATTAAGTAAATCAACAAGCTCCCAAACACCATTATGTCTCATCGATTGCATCTCATCTTTCATTGCTTCCATCCATAAATCTGACTAAGGACCAGAAATAGCTTCTGAATAAGTAACTGGATCAACCACTGGACCAATGTCATAGTCATGCTCTCCCAGATAGACCACATAGTCAGGTGATATAGCTGACCTCCTCTCCTTGACAGATCTCCTAAGTGGAGCCTCCATAACCACATCCTGAACCTAAGGAGCTTCAGCAGGAGCAGGATCAATGATAGGTTCTTGAACCTCAATAGGTACAACCTCTAGTGCAACAGGCTCTGCATCTGTTTGAATAGGCAGAGGATAAAATACGGTTGTCCAAACCCCACTACTTTCCTGTACAGTCTGAGAACTAGTACTACTCTTCTCGGCCACATCGAACTCCAAGAACTTAGCTGTCTGAGAATCCACAATTCTAGTACCTCCACTGGGATTATAAAAATGATAACCCTTCGAATGATCTGGATAGGAAACAAAAAAGCAATGAGTTGTTCTTGATTCCGACTTGCTCAATGCTGGATTATACAACCTCACTTCTGTAGGACAACCCCAAACTCTAAGATGGTTCAAGCTAGGTTTACGCCCAGTCCACAACTGGAAAGGAGTCAATGGAACAGATTTGGAAGGGACATGGTTAAGGATATAAAGGGTTTTTCTCAAAGCTTCACCCCACAAAAACTCAGGTAAATTCGTCCTACTAACCATACTCCTTACCATATCCATAAGGGTGCGATTACGCCTTTCGGCCACCCCATTTTGGTCAGGACTCCCAGGCATAGTAAACTGACCTACTATCCCAGAATCCTCTAAGTACTTGGCAAACGGGCCCTTAAGCTGTCCAACATCGCCATGTCTGCCATAATACTCTCCTCCCCGGTCAGATCTAACAATTTTTATGACTTTCCCTAACGGTTTCTCAACTTCAGTCCTGAAAATCTTGAATTTCTCAAGAGATTCAGACTTTTCCTTAATTAAGTACAAGTAACCATATCAGGAATAGTCATCAATAAAAGTGATGAAATAATAATTTCTACACAGTGTGACTGAATAGGGTCCACTGATGTCAGTGTGAATGACCTTCAACAGGTCAGAACTACAGACTGCCGATTTCTTCTTTATCTTGGTCATTTTACCCCTACAACAGTCTACACAAGTCTCAGGCTCACCCTCAAGAGTAGGCAGGATGTCAGACTTTATCAGCCTTTCTACTCTCTCTTTAGAGATGTGCCCAAGCCTTTTATGCCATAAAGTGTAAGACTGTTCCTTAGGCAAGGGTCTTTTGGAAATTATTTTCTCAACATTATAAGAGACATAGATTTCATTGGGAGATAGACACAATCTATACAATCCATTTGACATAGTGTAACAACCAACTTTATTCGAATTAAAAAACATTGCAACCATATTGTTCTTTATTTCAAAGGAGTAGCCACACATGTCCAAACTAGAAACATAAATTAAATTCTATCTAAAAGAAGGTATAAAAAGTGTCTATTAACATCAAATTAAAACCACTATCTAGAATTAAAATGACATCTCCCATGAACTCTACGTCAACTTGTTTATTATTCCCCACGAAAAGCTTTGACTCATCCTTATTTGGTTTCCTCCTGCTTCTGAACCCCTGTATGGTAAAAACAACATGATTAGTTGCACCACTATCTAGCCACCACGTACTTGATGGGGCTTCAGATAGGTTGGATTCACAAACAAAAGCCAACGAATCAAACCTGTATTCTCTTGTTTGGCTAACCAAGCTTTGTATTTCGCACAGTTCTGCTTTATGTGACATTTCTTCTTACAAAAGAAGCAACGATCACCTCCTTTCTTGAAAGAAGCTTTCTTTGGACCTAAATTGTTAGTCTGACCGGACTCTTTGTTATTTTCCTGAGCATCCTTCTTGATAGGATATTTGGACTTCTTACCTTTTAGGGTACTGGATTTAGAGGCAAACAAGGCTACATGAGCTTTGTCTTTCTTCAGTTTCTCTTCCTCAGCTACAGCTCTAGAAATCAAGTTATTAATGGGCCAAGTTTCATCAGCAGATCTATAGTTGGTCTTGATAATCCCAAATTCAGGTGGAAGGGTGTTCAAGGCTTGATGGACAATACAAGTGTCAGGAAGTGAAACATTCAGGGCTTTGAGTTTGGTTTGGTAATCAGCCATCCTAATGATATAATCCCTAACTCCTCCAGAACCATTATAAGTCATGTTAAAGAGTTCTTGCAGAAGGGTTCCTATTTCAGCATTAGATGAGACTCGGTACCTCAGTGCCACTGCAGCCAACAACTCCTTAGCAGTGCAATTAGAAGGGAAACCACTTTTCAGATGCTCTTTAATAGTCCTCTTCAAGGACAACAAACAGAGACGATTACTCTTCGTCCATGCAGCATGTACTGTCTTATCATCATCAGTACTCCTGTCATCTAAGTCTGCTGGCTTATCTATATCAAGAGATATATGAACATCAGCCATCTCCATAGCAAACAAAAAATCCTCTTTCCATTTCTTGAAGTTTGTGCCCGTAAGAATCTCGATAGTAACCATATTGTTATTGATAAAAAAGGTGACTGAAAGAAAACAAACAATATATATTATTAGCACAATGTGAGTAATGTGTAATTTAAAAAAACCATATAAGTACACCTTCTGGAGAATTCACAAGCATCACCATGTAAACACCTTTGGGTAGAATTCATGATATGCAGTTCCAATACCCTCCTCACACACCAGCGGCTATGAGAATATATTTTAATCCTTGATAATCTACCACCTTTGGGTGTATAGACATCTTGGATTAGTCAATCCTCAACCATATGCTGCATGTGTGACCCTCTAAGCACCAATACACAATCACCACCTTTGGGTGTATAACTATGCATTAGAACTAGAGAAATCCCATTACCATATGAGACCGATATTCCATAAACCCAATCAAAAGTGCCACTTTGGCAGTCACCACTTAATCAAATCCATGAAACTCTCTCATACAGGGACATACTTTATGTTACTCACATAAACCATATTGTGTGTAATTTTAAACTATATGACAAGGGACTAAATTGTCCAAAAATTACAACATGTGCCAATCACATCATTTGAAAAGGTTTGAATTGCCAAAAAGCATTCTAACATAATTTATCAAAAATGCTAGATTATAAAAGTGAACATTCTAACAATATAGAATCAAGCATAAATCACATAATCATAGTAGAAAATTCCAGAATAATAAAAATTTCAAAAACCATGCAAAAGGAAAAGCCACTATTTTATAATTTTTTCATAAATCCTGAGGCATAAAATATACCCAAATTACATATCAAAAGGTAGGAAATTCCGAGACGAATCCAACGACACCTGAATCGCCCCAAATAGAGCTCCGACGCTCCCAGAAAAGTCGGTCAAAGTTTGCATGTACAAAAAACAAGCAAGGTCAAAGATTCCAGAATAAAAAAAAGGGAATATTCCAGAATCAAAAACTGGATCAGGTTCGGTTCAAGAATGATTCGGTTCGGTTTGGTCCATTTTTGTTCACACACGTGAACCAGACCGGTCAACAGTCAACCGGTTCATGGGTCAGTGGGTCGACCCGAATGGGTCTTGCTCTGGTTTCGGGTTGACCCAAGATGGGCCGGTCTTGGGTTCCCGGTGTGACCCAATGGGCCAAGTCTAGGATACCGGGTTGACCCGGGAGGGTCAGGTCCTTTTTTTTATAAAAAAAAAAACTTGCGAGCGAGTGAGATCACCGGCCGGAGTTCGCTGGCGCGTGAGGGCACATCCGACGGCCGGCGGCGGCGATCCACATATCAAAATGCTCGCGTCGACGAGACCTACAAGCCCATATAGTCACTTTCACTTTTCGTCGGTCGAAAAAATCGACAGTGGCCGGAAAACGTACGGATTCGACAAGAAACCCCAAGAAAAAATTTATGGCAGATCGATTCAAAACCACATGAAACGAAAGTCACAAAACAATCCATATAGGTTCATAATCTAATCTATATTGGCTCTGATACCACATGTAAGAGTAAATCCAAACAGAATCGCATATAGACAGATTAAGAACACATCCAATATGTGACAGATTCGTTCTAGGGAGCGTACCTTCCTTCGGATCCATGGAGACGACGAAGATCGCAGCAGAATAGCACTTTAGTCTTCTCCGAAGCAAGGATCTTCTCCTCTAATCTCCCCTTTAGCACTGGCTCAATGGTAGAACCCCTTCAGTCTCCGTTTCGGCAGAGTGGTGGTACAATGTGTTGATCAAAGTTAGAGGAGGGACCTAGCTTCCCTTTTATACAGATTACCATAGATCCTCCCATTATAGATCTAACGGTGATCTATGAGCCTACACTAGCCAGTCCATATTGAAAACCCTAAGATATTGCATATCTACCTTGTTAGACCAACCCTTTAGAAATGACAGTTGCCACAATTAATAGAACCCACTAAATAGGAAGGAATATAGAATAGGAATAAAATATTCTAACAAAGAGTTGGCAATTAATAGATCTAATGGCAGATTCGACAAATTTATTAGTTCAATGGTTAAAAAATGGATACTCTAATCCTGAAAGCTACATGATTAACACAAGTAACTCCTCTCTTGAGGATGGATCAAAGCCATTTAATTCCTCTACCTTCACAGCTAATTTATTTGTCAAGCTTGCAGATGCCCTTAGAAAATCTAGCCTGGTTCGATGAGAGGAGATAAGAAATCATGCCGTGTTAGCTCTACAACAAAGTTCAAGCTGGCAGATGAACTAGGTCTCACATCTTCTAATTGTATCAATATTTTTAATCTTGTAATATTTGCAATGGTTGATGATTTACATGAAAAGATGGTTGAATACTCAAGGAGGGAGAATGCAGAGAAAGAGATGAAAAGCATGGAGGGGACATTTAATGCGGCAATGGAACTTTTAACAGAAGTGTTCTTGCAATTCTTAGTACCATTGTCAGAGAATTCCGGGTTTAGGACATTTTGGTTAGGAGTGTTGAGAAGGATGGATACATGTATGAAGGTCAATTTGGGTGACAATAACCAGTCAAGATTGCAAGAGTTGGTGCCAGTACTGTTGAAGAAGATGATCATAGAGATGAAGGAGAAAGACATTTTAGTGCAAAAGGAAGATTCCAATGATTTATGGGAGATTACCCATGTTCAGGTATAGTGGATTGTTCCTTCGTTGAAGGAGGAGCTGTTTCCTCAGGAAGAATTGTAGAACATGGTATCTTCTTTTTATAGAACTTCTTTGCATCATTGTGTTATCTTAATTTTTAATTTACTACACAACAAGAGATTATATCACTATTCTACACAGATTAATCAAAATTAAAATTGTTGAATGGATCCAGTTACGGCCGAAAAGTAGGGGCCAAGCAGAAGTAGGACTTGTAGGCTTGGCTATGGGCAGGGTACATGGCCACCAAGTTGTACATTCAATGGAAGTGTTGACAAGGAAGATGTTCTTATAATCATTGTTACCCTCTCTCTCTCTCTCTCACCACAGTCTCTAAAATCTCCCTCATCCCTAAATCTCTCCATAATTATGTACATAATCTCACTAATACTTCTTTACATTTCCCTCATTATTCTCTTGTTCACAACTACTCTTATCTCCAATGACTATGGAACCAACCGGATTTTTCATCACATCATCGGATTGCCGGATTTCAGCTTGGATTTTCAATGCATTTAGACAGTCACTTGTGCTTAGGCAAGTCACTGATGCATCTCAAAAACTGTTAGTTGAACTCTGTAGTTGTTGATGGTGAGGTATCTTGATTATATAGAATATGTGATAAACACTGGGTTTAATGTATACAAATACTTCTCTTTGTATTCAACTTAATTGTGATAGGTTTAGGCAGAGGGGCAGAATGCACAGAGGTTCAAGAATTTTAGTTCTAATAAAATTCTATATGGACATAATTAAATCCCTAAACCAGGCTAATTAGGGTTTTGGTCTAATAAAGTGGGGTCATTAAGTTATATTAGAAGTCTAATGTGGACTGGCTTAGTGTGGGCCAGATAGATTCCTATTGGGATTGTGATGAGTCGGACCTATAGGGATTACTATATAAGGAGAGCTAGGTCCCCCTCTACCCAACACAACTTATTATTCTCAATTGCTATTGAGGAGTGCATTCTAGAAAGAGAGGGAGATATTCAGTGTTCGTCGTCCCTGCGCATTCGGTATTCTCATCAGGCCAGTTACTTTGGGAATAGAGGGGAAGCACCTAGATCTTTGTTCTTTATTTTCCGCTGCAATCATCATCACTATGGATGCGAAACAAGGTCAGTGGTTCTATCCCTATTTTTTATTATTTATTTGATTGTGTTCTTGAACGCCCTATGGAGATCCTGGCTTTTGGGATTTTGTCCCTATTCGGATCGATTTATTCCAACATGTGGTATCAGAGACTCCATAGATCCGTTCTTGAACCTATATGGATTCAAAATAATAGAACATAATAAGGGAATCGAAAATTTTTCGATTCGAATCAAGGTTTTTAGGGTTTTTTTTCAGTTTTTCAAAAACCCGTACGGACACTGGCATTCTGCCGATTTTTTTTAGCCGGCGAAAACAGAATCTGATCACATGGGGGCGTAGAGCTCGCAAAATCAGAGTTTTCGGTGGGTGGATCACCGCCGACGGCTGTCGGACGCGCTCTCACGCGTCGGCGGCAGCCGCGGGTGATCTTCACTCGCCGGCAGATGTTTAAAAAAAAAAAAGAAGAGAGAATCTGGGTTTTGCTATCGTGCGCTTGATTCAATATACAGGCGATGCTAACGTGCGCCGCTCGGGTCGGGTCAACCCGATTTCTAACCCGAAAACCCGACCCGTTGAACCGCCTACTGACCCAGTTTGGTCTGACCCGAACCTGGTTGGACCGGGTCTTACCGGATCGATCGGACCGGGGGTTGAACCAAATTGATTTGGTTTGACTTTCGGACCGGTTTGACCAGTACAGTCAACCAGATTTTGACTTGAACTTTGACCGGGCTTTCTGGGGGCTACGAGACTCCGTTTGGGGTCCCGTTTTTTGCGTTGGCTCTGTTTTTCTGTGCTCTACACAGTGGTGCCATCTGTTTTGATCAGATATGAATATTTTAAATATTTTTGGTATTCTTTTGATGCATGCCCTTTATGTAATTTATCAGTTCGTTCTATTGGGAACCGAACCAATTTCTGAATTGCTGGAATACCTACCTTGATGAACAGTATTATTATTATTTTTGTGTTAATTTTAAGACATTTAAAGCCCCTTGTCATAAAGTATAAAATAACACAATTTGTTTAAGGATGTAAGTAATTTTGGAATATCCCAAGAGAGGGTTCCATGGGTTCGACAGGATGCAGCCGCCAAAGCGACCTTCCTTGTTGGATTTGTGAAACACCGGTCTCATACAGTTGTGGGGTGTCCTTCAACTCTAATGTGTGGTCATACACCCAAAGGTGGTGGTCATGTATTGGTACTTGAAGGGGTACATATACAGTATGCATATGAATAGGTTGACCCTAGAATTCTGCACACCCAAAGGTGGTGGATTTTGAAAGTTGAGCTGTATTCCCATGGCCACTGGTATGTAGGGATTTTTACAATTGCATATTGAGAATTCAGCCCAAAGGTGATTTCACAATGATGTGTGTAAAATTCTCATTAGCTTATAAAGTTTTCAAGCTGTACTTGCATCATTTTAATTATTATACTGTTTATTGTTTAAATTTTCAGTCACCTTCTCTGTCAATAATAACATGGTTACTATTGAGCTCCTCACTGGGTCAAACTTTAAGAAGTGGAAAGAGGACATTATGTTTGCTATGGAAATGGCAGATGTGCACACGTCCCTTGTTATGGACACACCAATGGAACTAATCTAGCCGATAGACGAGGATGAAAAGTCCGTGCATCTTGCATGGCAAAAGAGTAATCGACTCAAGATATCGTCCATAAAGAGGTCGATACCGGAACACCTAAAAAGTGGTCCGCTGAGAAATGTCTTGTCGGGAATTGCTAGATGCAATTTCCAAGAGATACAAAGTTTCATCGAATCTTGAGATTGGGACACTTCTGCAAGGGTTATTTAATATGGAGTATGATGGTTCTGGGGGTGTTAGGGATTACATTATTAGGATGGTTGATTACCAAACTAAACTCAAGGCCTTAGACATTCCTCTTCCGATGCCCTAATTGTCCATCAAGCCTTAAATACCCTACCTTCGAATTTGGCATCATAAAAACCAACTACATTTCCCAAGATGGAGTCGGAGCATTAATGACCTAATTTCTAGGGTTGTGTCTCGAGGAAGAGAAATTGAAGAAAGAGAAAAAGCCTCGCCTGTTTACTTCCAAAGCCCGTAAGAGTAAAAAGTCTAAAAACCATACTCATAAGTCACGCAATAAACAATCCGATCGGACTAACAATTTGGGACCCAAGAAAGACTCTTTGAAGAAAGAGAGTGATCATTGCTTCTTTTGCAAGAAGAAGGGTCACATGAAGAAGGACTGCGACAAATACAAGGCTTGGTTACTCAAGCCCAAGCGCCATCAGGTAATAATTCTTTGGCTTTTGTTTGTGAATCCAATCTATCGAAGCCCCATCCGGTTCTTGGTGGCTAGATAGCGGTGCAACTAACCATGTTGCTTTTACCATACGGGGTTCATAAACCGGAGGAGGCCAAAAAGGATGAATCAAGGCTGGTCGTAGGAAATGATGGACATTCGACGTAGAGTTCGTGGGAGATGTCATTTTATTATTAGATTCGGTTTTAAATTGACTTTAAAGAACACTTTTTATGTACCGTCCTTTAGGCGAAATTTGATTTCGATTTCGAGTTTTGGACATTAGTGGTTTCTATTTTGAAATAAAGAATACTATGGTTAATTTATTTTTAATTCAACTAAAGTTGGTTCTGCTTTATGTCCAACGGATTATGCAGATTGTGTTTGTCTCCACCGATATCTACGTCTCCTGTAATGTTGAAAGTGTTGTTTCTAAAAGACCCTTACCTAAAGAACGGTCTTTCACATTGTGGCATAAGCGGCTAGGTCATATTTTTAAGGCAAGAGTGGAAAGGCCGATAAAGTCGACATCCCGCCTACTCTCGAAAGTGATCTAGAAACTTGTGTAGACTGTTGTAAGGGAAAGATGACCAAAATAAAGAAGAAAAGCTGCGATCCGTAGTTCGACTGTTAGAGGTCATTCACACGACATCGTGGTCCCTATTGATCACATTGTGTAAAAATTTTTATTTCATCACTTTTACGACGACTATTCCCGATATGGATACTGTACTTAATTAAAGAAAAGTCCGAATCTCTTGACAAGTTCAAGATTTTTAGGACTGAAGTTGAGAAACAGATTAGGGAAAGTTATTAAAATTGTTAGATCTCGATCGTGGGGGTGAGTATTATGGCGACATGGCGATCTTTGGACAGCTTAAGGGCTCGTTTGCCAAATACCTTGAGGACTCGGAATAGTTAGTCGTTTACTATGCCAGGAAGTCCTGAACAAAATGGGGTCGCCGAAAGGCGTAACCGTACCCTTATGGACATGGTGAGGAGTATGGTTAGTAGGACAAATTTACCTAAGTTCTTATGGGGTGAAGCCTTGAAAACTGCTCTTTATATCCTTAATCGTGTACCTACTAAAGCCGCTCCTCTTACACCTTTTGAGTTATGGACCGGCCGTAAACCCAGTTTAAACCATCTTAGAGTTTGGGGGTGCCCTGCAGAAGTGAAGTTGTATAATCCAACTTTAAACAAGTTGGATCCCAAGACTACTCGTTGCTACTTTGTCAGCTACCCAGATCATTCGAAGGGATATAAATTTTATAATCCCTGCGGAGGCACTAGGATTGTGGAGTCACAGACAATGAAGTTTCGGAATTTGATGTGGCCGAAAAGAATGACTGTTCTCGGATGCTCAAGATAGTCACATGGTTGGTACATCGGTACCCATTCTTCTACCTATTCAGACTGATGTGGGGCATACTGTGCCATTGGTTACACCTGCTGGAGTTCAGGAGCCTGATATTGATACCGTCCCCGACATTCATGTAGCACCTGATGAGATTCCTCTTATTCAGGATGCGGTTGAGGATCCTATCATTGATGCAGTTCCAGCTGAGATTCCTCAGATTCAGGTTGAGGCAGTAGTGGCACCATTACGGAGATCCACCAGGGAGAGAAGGTCAGCTATATCACCTATCTATGAGGTCTATCTGGGAGAACATGACTATGATATTGGTTGTGTGGTCGATCCAGTTACTTATTCAGGCGCTGTTTCTAGTCCTCAGTCAGATTTGTGGATAGATGCGATGAGAGATGAAATGCAATCAATGAAACATAATGATGTTTGGGAGCTTGTTGATTTACCTAAAGGTTGTAAGCCCATTGGTTGCAAATGGGTGTATAAAACCAAAAGAGATTTCAAAGGAAAAGTTGAGAGGTTTAAAGCCAGGCTGGTAGCCAAGGGATTCACTCAGAGAGAGGGAGTAGACTACAATGGGACCTTTTCTCCAGTCTCCTTGAAGGATTCCTTCAGGGTGATCATGGCATTGGTAGCTCATTTTGATATGGAGCTGCATCAGATGGATGTTAAAACCGCCTTTCTCAATGGCAATCTTGATGAGGAAGTATATATGGTTCAGCCTGAGGGTTTTGCAGTGGATGATTCAGATCATCTTGTGTGTAGACTCAAGAAGTCTATCTACGGTCTCAAACAAGCTTCTAGGCAGTGGTATCTGAAATTTGACAGTGTTGTGACTTCGTTTGGTTTTATGGAAAACAAAGTGGATCAGTGTATATATCACAAGGTCAGTGGGAGCAAATTCTATTTTCTCATTCTGTATGTGGATGACATCCTGCTTGCAAGCAGTGACCTAGGGATGTTGCATAATACAAAGCAACTTTTATCTAGGGAATTTGACATGAAGGACCTTGGTGAGGCCTCTTTTGTTCTTGGGATTGAGATCCATAGGGATCGTTCTCGCCGTTTATTAAGTCTTTCTCAGAGGGCTTATGTTGATCGTGTTCTGGAGAGGTTCAGTATGCTGGATTGCAAACCTGGGAATGTTCCTATTCTCAAGGGTGACAAACTGAGTTCGACACAGTGCCCGAAAAATAAAGCTGAGAGGGATGAAATGAAGAAGGTGCCTTATGCTAGCGCACTTGGTAGTATCATGTATGCTCAGTCACCGGACTGCGGATATTACTTTTGTGACGGGACTTCTTGGCGGTATCGATCAGATCCTGGTCTTAGTCCTGGGTTCTTGCTAAGAAAGTATTGAGGTACTTGAAGGGGACAAGAGATTATATCTTGACTTACGAGACACGTTCCGAACTCAAGCTAGTGGGGTATCAGACTCGACTTTCTTGGTGTGAGGATGACAGAAATCCACATCAGTTATGTTTTCTTGATGGCGGGAGGGACAGATATCATGGAAGAGTAAAAAGACATTGGTGACCACTTCGACTATGCAGGCGAGTTTGTGGCATGCTATGGGGCTGCTACTCGAGGCTATTTGGCTCGAAATCTCATAAAGGAGTTGACTATTGTAGATTTTGTGGATAGACCCATCCGGATATCTTGTGATAACTCTGCTTGTGTTGGTTATAAACAACAATAAAGGACTTAGAGGGTCTAAACACATGGAGGTCAAGTATTTGACCATAAAGGAGAGAGTAAAGGAAGGTGACATTACAGTGAAGCATATTAGTACAGATGATATGGTTGCAGATCCCCTAACCAAAGGTCTTCGCCCTTGTGTTTTTGAGAGACATGTCATGGGCATGGGCTTAGTTGCATCATGGGATGTGGTTAGTTAGTGGGAGTTTGTTTTATTTTGCTTCATTTCAATTTAAAGTTTCTTTTCATCTGTATTTTTACCTTATGGTAAACTTTGATTTATATACATATCAGGTGTCATTGCATGCAGTTTCTTTTAAACACATGAGTGTTTTATTTATTGACATGATGTATATATTTCTGATTTTAAAGTTTTAAGGAATGTGTTAACCTTAAGCAAGGCTGGGGCATTAAGTTGTTAGCCTAAAGGTATGTCTTGTAACACATAAAGTATAACTCGAGTTATTTCTGATGAGACATACAGATTCGTTAGAATCACGAAGTTTATTTCTCTAGTGAGCCTGTGCCACTTAAAGAAGAGAAATTTTGGACTGATAAAACATAAGGAATCACTGCGTGACTATTATCTCGTTGCCACACTATCACATTGTATCCATGTTAGTAGAGTTGAGGGCTCTCGTGACCATGGAAGGCTCTGTGTCGCTTGATCATAGATGCAGTTACCGCCATGATTCGGTGTCTAAAACTCTATGGGATAGGATTGACTTTCTAATATGACCTCTAGACCAATTTATTTTAAAAATTGTGCACATAAAGTTTTCTTAAAGAGTTGTTAGCCTGTGATTTGTTTTGGTCAAAGCTGTTTTTAAATCCTTTTAAAAATAAAGAATTTAATGTAAGTCCAAGTGGGAGAATGTTAGAATTTTAGCTCTAATAAAATTCTATATGGACATAATTAAATCCCTAAACCAGGCTAATTAGGGTTTTGGTCTAATAAAGTGGGGTCATTAAGTTATATTAGAAGTCTAATGTGGACTGGCTTAATGTGGGCCAGATAGATTCCTATTGGAACTGTGATGAGTCAGACCCTATAGGGATTACTATATAAGGAGAGCTAGGTCCCCCCTCTACCCAACACAACTTATTATTCTCAATTGCTATTGAGGAGTGCATTCTAGAAAGAGAGGGAGATATTCAGTGTTCGTCGTCCCTGCGCATTCGGTATTCTCATCAGGCCAATTACTTTGGGAATAGAGGGGAAGCACCTAGATCTTTGTTCTTTATTTTCCGCTGCAATCATCATCACTATGGATGCGAAACAAGGTCAGTGGTTCTATCCCTATTTTCTATTATTTATTTGATTGTGTTCTTGAACGCCCTATGGAGATCCTGGCTTTTGGGATTTTGTCCCTATTCGGATCGATTTATTCCAACAGTTATATGTTGAAAGAGAAGATCTTCTTGCTGTCCTAGTAATATTTTGAAAGAGAAGTATTCTATTATACTTCGAGTCATGATCTAGAAGATATCAAAACACAAGAATCAAAGATCTTTGACTTAGCTTTGCAACAAAAGAAGAATTGGAGCAAACGGAGTCTGGCCAAGGGTCTGTTTCAGAGGCACCTAGTTCGCTCACTAGAACTAACATGGATTACACACTGTTACTTCCCGGGAGAGCCAGAATGATCCAAATCACCATCCTATCCACAGGATCATCAGGGGTTGCATTCTGTGACTTCCCGGGAGAATCCGGAACCATCCGGATCCTCAACCAATCATCAACTGGCTCGCCATTTCAGGTAAAAAGGCCCATGTGTTAGGGGTTTTTTTGTCTGTTACGAAAAGCACTTTTGGGGCTTATTTTCATCATTCTCTTGATAGCAAAAGTTAAGAAACCCTATGGAGAGAAAAAAAAAAAAAAAAGAAAAGAGAGAGAGAGAGAGAGAGGAGAAGTGATTGTGAGCATTAAATCCACTCACTAACCACCATTAATGAGTTTGAAGGTTCATTGACGGCATTGAATGGTTGTTGAGCCCACATTCAAGAGTTGGTGAAGATGTCTTAAAAAAAAAAATTTCCATTTAAAAAAAGAGTTGGTGAAGATGTCTTGCAAAGAGAGAAGAAAGGAAAGAAATAAAGAAGAGGATGGGGTCTCACAAGTTCGTGGTCACTTGAAGATTCAAATTTCTCACCTTGTTTATACCCATAGTCAATGGAGTATCCATCGCTCAAGGGGTTTGGATATGGGTTGATAGGGAATATACTAAAACCTTATAGGGGTTTGTGAACCCTAGGATGGTCTGGTGAACCTTCACGGCTTGGTGAAACAAAACTTCTAAAAGAATCTCAAAGCTTTCATTAACTATTTTTAGGTAGAACAGATGAATTAGATGTTGCATCCATTGGTACAAACTTGCACTAATTTTAACCGCACCAAAAAAAAAAAAAGAAGGTACTCATTATCACACAAAAAAAATTTTTATTGAATTGGACTGAAAATCAATAGACATTTAAATGATGAAGCAAACAACATAACCACAAAATTTACATGCCAACACAGATAGATTGCATTATGATGGAGAAAATCAATTTGCCAAATTCTCTAATGAAGGATGATGATTTTATTTGATAACTTATAGGATGACCAAATAATTCATGCATCAATTCTGGTCAATTTAGGGTATATTTGGTATGCTTTCTCGGAATAGTTTTTAGGTCTAAAATGCATTTTGAAGCCAAAAATAAGAGAAGAATCGAATATCAAAATACATTCCAAACCCAGAATCCATTCCGAGAATGCATGCCAAACAGAGCCGTACTGTTTGATAATGTCTTTCCTTTTACTTTCATTTTTCATTTTTCATTACTTTTCTTATCCCATTTCTTCATTTTTACCTTGCGTTTCCTCTTCATGTAGCCAACCCCTTTTAGTTGGGATAAGGCTCAATAGTTGTTTGGTGGTTGCAAAACGTTAGTCAAATTTCACATTTTGTTCCGAGTTTGGGGGTTCAATATGGTAAGCAAATGCATGTTCTCCTCACCATATAAAGACTGTCTTTGCACATTCGATCCACCAACCTCATTAATTTGAAGCATGGAAAATTTTTCATTTTAGCTATCCAAGTATCCACACCTCAAGCTGGAGAAGTGAAAGGTGTCAATGTAAGCTTCAAAAGCATTGGACCATTTCCTACTCAGAATGGTTCCCTCATACCTCGTAGCAGGACACAAAGAAAGAGATTGGTGAGACACTTGCAAATCTCCGAGATTAGTTCTTGAGGCATGCCGTAGCTGCAGATGATATTCTCTTTAAGAAACTTTGTCATCTTGACTGCTGTGAGCTTGGCTTATGACTATGCCTCAACCCACTTGGTGAAATAATCGATGACCACTAACACAAACTCATGTCCATTAGACGCTTTGGGGGTGACTTTTCCTATAGCGTCAATACCCTAGATTTCCGTTTTTCAACAAAAACTTTTTTTTGCCATAAAGGATCACATCACCCCTTTTCTTTTTCGCCTGCCAAAGAACAAGTAGCCTTTGCCACCTATTAATGAATTACAGGAATGCAAATTATCTATCTATTCTATGTCGATTCATAACAAACTCCATGGGTAGCTCACAACAGAGGGCAACAGGCATCTATCTCTCATCTAGGTTCTCATTCAATCTGTTATCGTCCTACCCCATTCTTTCTGGCCCCTCTGAAAAAGCTGGAGGTGCTGTTCTGGATTTTAGAGCTGTTGCAGATTTTGTGGATTTCCAGCAACTTGCAGGCCTCAGAGATACTGGCTTTGAGGGTCAGGCTATTTCTGGACGGCTGAATGGACTTTTAGGGGTCATAGCAGAAATGTTTTGGAAGTTCTTAAAACAGGTTAGGGAGATGCTTGCATCCACATGCCCATTAAAAAGGGATTTTAAGGGGCTTCAGGCACTGTTTCTTGCGGCTCTGTGGCCTCTTCTTTCACTACAATAAAATTCCCTTTCACCAAAAAAAAAAAAAAAAAAGGTTCAAATTGATATCCAATATTATACATTCGCATTTCATATACTCCATCTCCGATGAATGGACCTCCCATCCGCAACATTAGGGCAACCAATAATGTTGTCCTCACGGCAACATACAAAACCTACATCACAACATAGACAACTGCTCCTGCCCACTTTCATTCAATGCAAGCCATATGAACCAATATTTATGTATGCATGGAATGTAATACTACAGCATAATCTGGAGCCCCTAACTAAAGTTCAATATGACCTGTGACTACTTTTGTTTAGATGAAGATGGCTTGGCCTTTGCAATATCAACCAAGTCTTTGAAGAGGGCATCCTCTGATTTTGTTGAGGTCAATGAGTCCTGAGAGTTTGTCTTCCCATTATTAAGGGAAATATTCTGTGTCTGTCCAACTAACCCATCATATGAAAATCCTGATCCACTACCATTATGCGAAGCACCACCTGACCAACCTTGCTGATGTTCAAAGTACTGCTGTCTTTGATTATATTTAGAAGGTGGGGGTGGTAGTGGGCTTGGAGACTGGACATCCCCAGGGGCAGGGGGTAGTTTCTCGGTAAACTTTGCTGTTTGCACAGGTATATCATATTTGGGTGGTCCAGAGAACTCAGAAGACGAGGTTGAGTCCTTTGCATGTGACGGAGGGGAAGATGGAGAGCTTGTCTGTGTGTTGTCAGAATGAAATGGAATTACAGAGGGCTTCGGCTCCGGTGGTTCCAAGGATCTTTCTGATCCATAGGCATCACCACTGAGATAATCAACCTTGCCAGCATCTTTACTAATTGGCCATTTTGATGAGGGGGGTGGAGGAAGCAGTGGTGGGTTAACATGCTGTTCATTCTTACTATTGCCAGGCTTCCTAGCCTGCCCCTGTGCGTTGTCTCTTGAAGACCTGCAATATTTAATAGCAATGGTTATTTAAGCTTTGTCAACTTGCAACATAGTTCTAAAAGCTTAAACTACAGGGTTGAGACAATAAAATATTCACCTGTGAGCTAGCTGTGCAAAATCGTCTTCTGATTCGTCATCCTCTTGGTTGACATTCACAAGAGGTGCAAATGAGGTTTCTGTTACTCCACTCACATAAGGAGTTCCTTTCACCATGTCATCATGCTGGCAAAGCACACGCTGCAGTTCATCATTCAATGCCAACCCCTGAAATAGAAGCTCCTCATCTCTGAAATGAAAGCAATGACATCAGTTGGTTCAATATTTTAAATGATGAGAAACCTACAAACAATTTAAAGCATTTACATACGTAGTATTGGTCACTAAAATCATCACACGCTTCTGGTAAGATTTGCACTGGTCAACAAGGTCAACTATCAGTTCTTGCCTTATACCCTGCACAGAAGATGCAAAATCAGAAGTCAGTAAATTAAACTTTAGAAGACACTAATGATGATTGACTAGATTGTTACGATAAGTTGAGGAATGAATAAAATCCGAAGAGAATATCTTACATTCCAAATAAGTGAAGTCCCAAAAGTTATTTCACAAATGAGTCTTTGTGTTGCTTTATTTGGAGTAGGGGTGTAAGTTTGGCCCTGTCGGCCCGAGCCCGTCTTGAGCCTGAACAGGGCCTGTGCTGGATTTTTCAACCTTGAGAGCGGGTTAGGATTGAAATTTTCAGGCCCTGGGTAAGGGTTGGGCTGGGCCAGGGTTGAGACCTCGGGCTAAGCCCAGCCCGGCCTGGCCCTATGTTAGTTTATGCTAAACAATTTATTGTTTACATTTGGCGATTTTTGTTTAATATCTAATTATCTACTGGTATACTCAAAAAAACAAAGGCTAATTATCTATTGCACGAAAATATTTACAACTTTAAGTTGGACTAAGTTTTTTAACCCAAAGAAAAGTCTAATAGTCAATTGAGTATGAAACAAACCAACACCCAATCACGTGTGTCTCATTTTTTTTTAATGCGTAGGACGACATAAATGGCAAAAAAGCAGGGCAAGTCAGGGCCAACCAGGCCCTAACAAAAACCAGGGTCAATCAAGACCAACCCAGCCCTTGGCAAAAATCAGGGTCAATCAGGACCGGGCTGGGCTGGGCTGAGCCCGGCAGGGTTGGGCCTGGGCTGAGATATCTCAGCCCGACCTAGGGCCGAGGTTGGGCTTGGGTTGAGCTAAGAGGACTCAGGATTAGGCTAGGGTTTTAAAAAACCCGGCCCTGTTTCACCCCTAATTTGGAGAATACAGCAGTTAACAAGTGTCTTTTTTAACCCATAAAAAACAATGAGAAGTTTTTCACTTTGACAACAGCTCACAACTTTTGTTTGTCCCATTCCCCGCCCCTCACCCCCCCCCCCCCTTAAAAAATGAAAGAAAAATTTATAGGATGGCTATAAGAACGGCAATGAAGTATGGAGCTAAAAGTTTAGTGTTAAAGAAACAACATATAAGCAAAACCAATGTAACTCAGATGTTGAGATGGATGACAAGGAAACCCAGAAAAGATAAAATAGGAAATGAATACATCTGAGATAATTTAGTAGTATCTCTGAATCGTGATAAGTTGAGAAAAAGTCGATTGAGGTGGCATGGACATGTGCAACAAAGATCTCTAAATACACCGGTAAGTTTGAAATGATGTGGTTCAGATTAGAGGAGCATAAAGAACAAGGACCAGACCTAAAATGACTCTAGGAGAAGTGGTGATAAAAGATACACATAGCTTAGGATGAAAAACAAATATGGCCCCAAATAGAGTTGTTGATCATTGTCATTCTCAAATATTAGGAGGTTCTATCAACAGTAAACTATCTTAATGGTATCAGTTAGTAGCTTCGTCTCAAGTGTCAGCCTTATTCCTGGACCCAAGCTTTCTGATGTAGGATAGGTTTAGGAAACCACATCAAACCACAAAGATTATCATCTTGGATTCATTCCATATTGGCTTCACACCATCTTGGATTCACTCCAAGAATTGCATAGAATCACCCATGCCTTCATTCCTTCTTTGCTTGCTTTCATCTCCAAATACAGTCTTTTTAAACCCAAAAATGAAAAAAAAGAAGGAAATAACCCCCCCCATAAGTACTCTTCCAACAATAACTACTCTCTATCTCCAGCAATAACTCCCTTACAACATTGGTACATAACAATTCTGGCCCCAAATAAAATTACAACAAAATAATAAAAACAATTACACATAATGCTGATCATCTAGCCATAATGAAGTGACATGTGGCTGCATAAATCCTCAAGTGATGTCCTCATCAATTCTCCACGGGTGGGAAGAATTCACCTCCGGTGAAAATAAATCTGGTATCTCTCTAATAAATCAAGTTTAAGGCGCTGAAGCTCATCCTTGATGATCCACATACAAGTTGTACTAAACTGCTCTGATACTAAATTTGATGCAGGACAGGTTTGGGAGTGTTCGAATACAAGTCTAAGGATTAAATGAATTTGGGTTTGGAAAGGTCTACTGACACAAAACTGACAACATACATGCAGAAAATCAGATTTAGCAGCAACCATAAATGATAAATTTTGCAAAATACAAGTGCAGAAAATTCATTTTAGGATTCATAGAAATTTAATAAAAGTTACATGTTAGGCAGTACCTACCTTTGCTGTCCCGTGAGTTGGAATGATGTGATCAAATGCTTAGTCACTACCAAACTCCAAGAATGTATCCTTAGTACCTCCTGCTGTTAATTGATGAATCTCTACTGTGTTTGAGGTTACAATTTAAGGCAAAAGTGAAAATTGGGACTGGTGGAAAAGGAAAAGGGGAGAGGAAGAGGGTGGTAGCCTAAGAGAGAAGAGAAAGGAGTTTGGGCTTCACACCAACTTGGATTCACTCCAAGGTTTGCAGGGAATCACTGATGCTGCAGAGAATGGAGAAAATCTCACAAGTTCCATCATCATTCATTGTCTTCCATGTCCAAATACAGTCTTTTTAAACCTATAAATGAAAAAAAAAAAAAAAAAAAAAAAAAAAAAAAAAAAAGAAGAAGAAGAAGAAGAAAAGAAAAGAAAAGGAAATAACTCCCTAATAACTATTTTTCCAACAATAACTACTTCTCCAGCAATAACTCCCTTCCAACATTAGTACATAACAGTTCTGGCCCCAAATAAAAATACAACAACATAATAAAAAGAACTACACATAATGTTGGCCATCTAGCCATAATGAAGTGACATGTGGCTGCATAAATCCTTGAGTGATGTCCCCATCCCCTTTTTTTAACTCTTGAGACCTTTTTCTTTAATCAGATGAAATATCCCTAAGATTCTCTATCTTGGAATAACACCTCTTTCAGGGATGTAGTATAAGAATGAGACGATGTTTCTTATGAAAAATGTCATCATTATTCCTTCCTAACATGTATCAGGCAATCTCGAATAACTAAAATGTGGCATAATTCATCAAGAATAACTCTTAAGTGGCTCAAATTTCAATAAATTCGTAGACTTAAAAATGATAGTGTTTTTTTATTATGCTGCCAGGGGTTAGATGATACAGGTTACAAAAGGCAGTGCCAGAGAAAGAGCACTTACACAGCAATAACAATCAGGCTATCAGAGGAGTTCGGATTGGGCTTCTCTCCCGCACGGCATGGTGTTCAGCGCACATCATGCGGCTGGGAAGCCTCGATCCACATGCCAGCATGTCGGGATGTGTGCTGGTACTGGATTGCAGCTCCCCAGCCGCACGATGTGCGCTGCACGCCGTGCGGTGCACAAGTGCGCTAGAGAGGAGTGACTTTCAAACAAATTAGTGAAAGTTTACTTTAGAGAATGAAGAAGATCCCTGACCACCACCTTCAGGCCTGAGCTCCTCCTGGCCACCCAACCTGCCGATCCTCCCCCAGTCTCTCTGCCCCCTGCCCCTCCCCTTGTCCCTTCGCCTCCCCTCCCTCCCTCCCCGGCCCTCCCCTTCCCCCTACTCCCAGTAACAAGGTCTGGAGCTTCCTATTCAGTCAAGCCCCCTCCCCTGCTCAAAAGGGCCAATCCCTCCACTTCATCTCTCCCACTCTCGTTGGCAAAAAGAAAGTCGGCCTTTGCCCTACAGGACTGCTCGACTCCGAGATTTTAAATGGAAAAACCGTTTGGTAGGACATTTCATTGGGAGCAGACCCCCTACAATATAGTCAAGATGTCCTTACCAAACAATGGAGAACTATTGGGACGTTGAATTCTTCCCTGCTTCACAATGCAGTCTTCATCTTCAAATTCTCTGAAGAAAACAATAAGCTGAAAGATCTTTAGGAAGGTCCATGGCAAGTGGGAAAAAGCCCATTTCCTTCGTCAATGGGACCAATACCTGCAACTCAACAAGGTCGACTTGCAATCCATTCCGCTGTGGATAGCACTTACAGGCCTTCCTCTCCATTACTGATGTGAGCAATGCCTTAGCACCATTGGGTCCATTGTTAGAAACCCACTCTACTTAGATGAACGAACAAAAATGATGGCCAAGCTTGCTTTCGTTCGTATTTGAGTAGAAATATCGGCTGACGTGCTTCCTCCGACCTCAATTACCACAATGGACGATGAAGGGTTCTCCTTCCAATAGAAGATTCCCTTTGAATGGCTCCCTCCTTAATCAACTGTCTGCAAGGTCTTTGGTCACCCCACTAAGGAATGCTCTCCCAAATCTCCTGCTCCCGATGTGCTCGAAGACCATTGCCTATCCTCAATGGCGGATGAACCTGGCTCCTCCATTTATCCACCTCCCCTTAAGGCTGCTAGAACCCCTGGCTCTCATAGCCCCAGCCATTGATGGAGAAGTAGGCACCACTATCCTTGCTGCAAGCTTCTTCTGGTGTCTGGCTCCCCTCCTAGGCACAAGGCCAGACTTTCGCTTATACCTATAGTCCCCCTTTCTGCTACTGATGGTCTAAACAGGTTTATGGCTCTTTAATCCGCTAGTCACAGTGGTGAAGACAACAACTGCTCTGACCCCCTCTGAGCATCTGACACCTCTATTGGTCGGCTTCATTCCCTCTTTTGGCCCATCGACATGTTGCCCTCATCACCCTGCTCCTGCCCTCTACCCCCAGTGAAGTTACCCCCTCCCTCCTGTACCTCCCTTACTCCATCCACCCTCTCCCTTCATTTCATCCCAACTGCCTTTTGTGGGGGCCCACCCCGGTTACCCTTTTCAGGCTCGACCTCTTTTGGTCCTCCGACCCTTCTAGTCCCATCCCTTCAGCCCACCCTCCTCTCAGGCCCTTTTGCCCCCATCGACCCAACCCTCTTTTACCCCCAAGCCATCTCTGTAGGTCTCTTGAGTAACCCGTCTTACTAGGCTAACCCCCTATCAGAGTCTCCCCTCCCACTTGAGACTTCCCGCACTCTTCCCCTTTGCTCTCCTCTCCTGCAAAGGGGCCTCCCTTACCTTCCGTCATGGCCATCTCTCCCCCCCTTTAGAGTATCGCCGCCGTCATCAAAGCTGCCCTCGGCTTCCAGCCTGGCTCATCCTCCGTCCAACCCCTATAGGCCTTGCAGCATCCCCCTCTCCTGCTTAATGTCTCTTTGAATCATCTGGAACGTCCAAGGTATTAATTCCTTAGCTAAACAAGTTGACATTCGATCCCAGCTTAAATCCAAACATGCCGACTTCTGCCGTCTCCTTGAAACCTGTAAATAAATTAAGAAAAAGGAAGAAGAAGAAAAGCCGAGAGAGAAGAGGAGGCGAGAATCTGCAGAACTGTGAGAGTTTCACGATATGTGTTTCTCTCATCTAAACCTTCATTATGTAAATAACTTAAAGGGTAAAACAGTAAACATCCAAATAAAATAAAAGAAACAACTTAATGGCTGATTAGACTAAAATACCCTCCTCACTGTGCTCTCGGTATTAGCTTCTTGCGCTAATACTAAGATCACGATAACACTCCCCCTCAAGCAGGAGCATAGATGTCAATCATGTCTAGCTTGTTACAAATATAATCCACTCTTGCACTTCCCAATGACTTTGTGAACACGTCTGCGAGTTGTTCTCCTGTACGGACATGACCTGGAGAAATCAAACCTTGTTGTAACTTTTCTCGAATGAAATGACAGTCAACTTCAATGTGTTTCGTCATCTCATGAAACACCGGATTTGAAGCAATATGGACAGCAGCCTGATTATCACACCACAGTTTCATTAGAGCACCATCAACAAAGCCAAGTTCAGTCATTAATTGCTTTACCCACATCAACTCACAGGTAACATGTGCCATAGCCCTGTATTCTAACTCTGCACTGGAGCGGGCAACAACTGTCTATTTCTTACTCTTCCAGGACACCAAATTTCCACCAACAAAGACATAATAACTGTAGTAGATCGCTTATCAAGCGGAGATCCTGCCGATCAAGATCGAAAAACCTACTATCCGCCCATGACCATGATCATCGAGAGAAGACCACGCCCGAAGCCTTTTTAAGATAGCGTAAAATATGCATACCTCCCAATGAGTCGTCCGAGGAGCAAATAGAAACCGACTCACCACACTAACCGGAAAAGCTATATCGAGCCTAGTCACTGTGAGATAATTCAATTTACCAACAAGCCTCCAATACTTTTCTGGATCACCTAAAATCTCACCATCCTCTACAACAAGTTTTAAGTTAGGATCCATAGGAGTATCTAGAGGTTTAGAACCTAGCATTCCTGTCTTTGACAAAAGATCAAGAACATATTTCCGCTGTGAGAGCAAGATCCCTTTCTTTGATTGAGCAACTTCCACACCCAAAAAATATTTCAGCTTTCCCAAGTCCTTGGTCTGAAATTTCTGCTGCAAGTGTGCCTTCAAACCATCAATTCCAGAAACATCATCTCCTGTGATGACTATATCATCAACATAAACCACAAGAAACAGTTTTCTACCTCCAAAACAGCGGAAAAATACTGAATGATCACTATCACACCGTGTCAGCCCAAACTCTAACACAACTTCAGAAAACCTGCCGAACCAAGCTCTAGGGGATTGTTTCAGCCCATAGAGAGATTTCTTCAATTTACACACCAAGCCAGACTCCCCCTGAGCAACAAACCTAGGAGGTTGCTCCATATAAACCTCTTCATGCAAATCACCATGCAAGAATGCATTCTTGACATCAAGCTGATATAAGGGCCAATGATAAGTAGCAGCAAGAGATATCAAAATACGAACAAAAGTAAGCTTTGCCACGGGAGAAAAGGTATCCAAGTAATCCACACCATATACTTGGGTATACCCCTTAGCAACCAGACGGGCTTTCAAGTGAGCCAAGGACCCATCAGGATTCACCTTCACCACATACACCCAGCGACAACCAATAGCAGTCTTCCCCGAAGGTAAGGGAACAAGATCCCGAGTCTGATTTTCTGCCAATGCCGATAATTCCTCACCCATAGCAGCCCTCCAACCAGGACGACAATGCCTCTGCGACAGACTTAGGAACAGGATGGTTCTCAACAGTATGTAAACAAGAATGAAAGGTGGAAGACAAACCATCATATGAAACAAAGTTAGGGTGTTGGGTACAAGCCCTAACCCCCTTACAACGAGCAATAGGAATATCAAGATCAGAAGAACGTTCCAAAGAAGGAGGATCATTACCAATTACAGGATCTGCCGGCAAAGTAGGAGATGGCGTAGAAGTCGATGTAGCAGGGGTCCAAGGACATACTTTCCATTGGTGACGTTGATACACACTAGGTTGAGGTGCCGGTAATGAGGCAGCCTGCGGAGCATGGTGAACAGTAGACCAAACAACAGTAACAGGAATATCATCATCTAAGTCAGACACAGTACTAGAAGATTGAACGAACGGTGTAGACTTAAAGAAAGATACATCAGCGGTAACAAAATATTTTCGCAAGTCAAAAGAATAACAACGACAACCCTTTTGAGTACGAGAATAACCAACAAACATGCACTTGAGAGCCTTGGGATCCAACTTGGAAACACCTGGACGATGATCACAAATAAAGCAAACACTACCAAACACACGTGGTGGCAAAACAAACAGTGGCTCAGAAGGAAACAACAAAGAAAAAGGAATACCACCACGTAAAACCGAAGAAGGCATACGATTAATGAGATAACACGATGTTAAAACAGCATCTGCCCAAAAGGATTTAGGCACTTTCATCTCAAACAAGAGACAACGAGTAACCTCTATCAAATGTCTATTTTTTCTCTCAGCCACACCATGTTGCTGAGGGGTGTAGGCACAAGAGGACTGATGAATAATACCACGCTGAGTCATAAAATCAGCAAAAGGAGCAGAGAAATATTCCTTAGCATTATCACTACGGAGAACACGCAAAGAGTGTGAAAATTGATTATTCACTTCATTCACAAATGCACAGAATATAGAAAATAACTCAGAACAATTTTTCATTAAATAGATCCAGGTAACCCTGGAATAATCATCAACAAAAGTTACAAAGTAACGAAAACCCAAAGTGGAAACGACAGGACATGGACCCCAAACAACAGTGGTTGGTCAGACCGTTTATTGACTCTAGGTGGATAACTCACACGGTGGAGTTTCCCAAACTGACACGACTCACAATTAAAACTAGAAATAGACCTAAAACGACCATCAAGAAGCTTCAAACTCTCCAACGAAGGATGACCCAAACGACAATGAATCTGGTGGGGTGACGCCACACCGGTACACGCCATAGATGAAGTGTCCTCAAGTATGTAAAGTCCCCTTGATGCACGACCTCTACCAATCATCCTCTTCGACGAAAGATCCTGAAATACACAAAAGTCAGAAGAAAAGGTTACAGAACAGTTATGGGATTTAATAAATCGACTACCAGAGAAAAGGTTAAACGGAAAATCAGGAACATAAAGAACAGAAGACAAAGAAAGAGAAGGTGTAATATGGACAATACTAGTACCAGTCACCTTAGCCAAGGAACCATTAGCTAAAGTGACACTCGAAGAGGATTGCTGAAAAGAAGAAAGTATACCTGAAACGCCAGTCATGTGCTCGGAGGCCCCTGAATCAATGATCCAGAGACGGGAAGAGATCATCAGACATCCTCACAGTCTTACCCTCTAGCTGTGGAGAAACAGGAGAATCAGCTGTAGCAGAATTGGCAAACTGTTGCTGAGTTGGTTTGCCATGTAGTTTCCAACAGAAACGTTGGATATGTCCTGGACGACCATAATGATGACAAGTGCGCACGAAACCACCAGAAACATCAGAGGTACCCTGAGTACCCAAGGCAGGTGCCATACTAGAAACACTAGCCCCACCACCACGACCACGGCCGCCACCACCAGAACTGACATTACCACCACTACCAGCCGCACTGTTGGGCACACGGTTGGATGGAAAAGAAGCCAGGGCTGAAGTATCACCATCAGTAGTGTGTTCCTGAGAAACACGAAGAACCCTGGAAAAGGTTTCATACAAAGTGGCTACCTTGTCACCACCAAGAACTTGGGAATGAACAGAGTCAAATTCCTTCTCAAGACCTCCCAAAAAACCCATAACAGCAAGTTGTTCCCGTTGGTTCTGCATCTGTTCCACATTGGTAGTGATAGGAAGTAAGGAATTAAGCTCTTCATACATTCTCTTAAAATCAGCAAAGTACTAGGTCAAAGTACGACCCTTCCTATCAACCCTGTAGAACTCTTGGGACAAGTCATAAATGCGGGAAAGATTGTTTTGTCCAGAATACAAAACATTAAGATACTCCCACAACTCCTTCACTGTGTCAATGTGTGTCACCAGGTCCACAATTTGGTGATCCATAGAATTCAGCATCTATCCCAAAATTCGAGCATCAACTGTCTCCCACGAAGGGTCATGCTCAGGCTTAGTGTCGAAGAGGTGTTTGTGCTGATCACGACCAGTTAACACTAGCCGAACAATTTTCTTCCACTGCAAAAAATTGGTAACCCCTTCCAACTTCTTCTCGGTAATACGATTGGAAGAGGAAGAAAAAATCTGTGGTTACTGACTTAGAACCTTCAACAGATTTCAACTCATCACCCATGGTCTACTTGATGAAGTGAAGATAAAATAGAATGAAGAATGCTGAAAACAGGGACAGAAATCGATAGAGACTAAAGAACCTTGATAGAAGTTAATAGAGGCCGCAATCAATAGAAGTCAATAGAGGCCGCAATCAATCCCCTCAGATAAAACCCTGACAAAATCCGATACAAACAGTGGAGGCAGCAATCGACCTCCTCAACCAAAACCCTGACAAAATCTTCACTTCATCTAAAAACTTCTTCAAATATTCCTCAAACAAAAAGAGAGACCTAGTTCTTAATTCATAGCATGAACTAGTCTCTAAACAAATCCGAAAAACAGCATAGGGTGTTGTACCCCTTCAAACAAAAAATAGAAGAAACCGCAAGTGCTTCAAGTCTTCAAAAAAATATTTAAAACTTCAATCGAATGCTGGAGATAAGGAAGCAGTGATCCACGAAATTTGTAGCAGTCCTTACAGCTCTGATACCATGTAAATAAATTAAGAAAAAGGAAGAAGAAGAAGAGAAGCCGAGAGAGAAGAGGAGGTGAGAATCTACAGAACTGTGAGAGTTTCACGATATGTGTTTCTCTCATCTAAACCTTCATTATGTAAATAACTTAAAGGGTAAAACAGTAAACATCCAAATAAAATAAAAGAAACAACTTAATGGCTAATTAAACTAAAATACCCTCCTCACTGTGCTCTCGGTATTAGCTTCTTGTGCTAATACTAAGATCACGATAACAAAACCCAAGTTCTCCTTGAAAATACCCCTTGTATTTCTGCCTCCATTGCCCCCTCTTGGTCTTTCCTTTCTAACTACTCCCATTCCCCTCTTGTCCACATTTGGAGTCTTTGGGACCCCTCCAAACTCCACAGTTCTTTGTTCTCCTTCTCCTAGTTCATGTACCTCCATATCTCGAATCCAAATGGTTCTAATGGCTTTTTCTTTTCAGTGGTGTACGCCTCAATTGTGCTACCGATCGTATCCCCCTCTGGAATGACCTCTGCTCTAAAGCTCCTCTGGTTGGCTTGCTCCCTGGGGATTGGGTGGCGACTTCAATGCTGTTAGATTTGGGCATGGAAAACAAGGTGGAGCCCAATTAAATCTTCCTCTGTTGATGCCTTCAATGACTGTTTGGATGATATTGGTATGAATGATCTCAGACGGTCCAGTGCCTCCCTAACTTGGCATAACAGGAGTGAAACTGACAGAGTTGATTGCAAACTTGACTGTTTCTTAGTCAACGAAGCTCGATTGACCTACCCTCCCCCCCCCCCTCCCCTCTTCCTATGCCACCTTTGACCTCCCCAACATTTCTAACCACAGTCCCATCTCCCTCACTATCCAATCCTTCATCTCCTTTGGTCCCAAGCCCTTCAAATACTTTGATATGTGGTCCCATCATCAAGACTTTCTCCCCATTGTTAAAGCTGTCTAGGAGAAGCCTATCCATTACTCCAAATCCCACTTACAACCTTTGCCGCCAAGCTTCGTAATGTCAAATGTGCCCACAATCATTGGAATGCCTCCTCTTTTGGGAACATCACGACTCGGGTCTCTATCTGTAGAGACAAGCTGGCTGCCATCCAATCTAGGCTTCCAAACGATGTTCACAATATTCATCTAGCTGAAGAACAGTGACTTCCCAAGATCTCATCTTTTTGATAGACAAATAAAAGAGTTTCCTTATATAGAAATCCAGAATCAAATGGTTAGAGCTTTGGGACTCTAATTCTGCATACTTCCACAGATCTATGAAGGCAAGATCCAATGCCAACTCCATCCCCATACTTGTTTTCAGTGATGGCTCTCCCATCCACAGTGTTGATGCTATCAAGTCTAAAGCTGTGGGCTTCTTTACTCAGATTTTTCAGCCTTTTTCTGTTTTGTATTCGGTTTCCATTCCTGAAGGGCTGATTAACAAGCTCATCTCCAACCACCTTGTTGGTCCTCTTCAAGACATTCCATCTGATGATGAGATCCTAGCGGCGGTCCTATTCCATTAGGCTAATAAAGCCCCCCTCCCCCGACCCTGATGGCTTCAATATGGGCTTCTCCTCTTCCTATTGGGATATCATCAAAGTCGACTTGATCAAGGCCATTAAAAGCTTCTTCTTCAACTCCAGCCAGATTAAAGGGATCAACTACACCTTCTTTTGCCTCATCCCCAAAAAAGAAGGTGCTTCCTTGATGTCCTAGCCAATTGCCTCCAATTGGTTGTTGACTCTCTAGTCAGTGCCAATCAATCTGCTTTCTTTGCTGGTAGAAGTATTGCAAACAACATCCTTCTTTGTAATGAGATTGTCAAAGGTATCGAAAAATAAACCCATTCTCCTGCCGCCCACATGAAGATTGACATCCACAAAGCCTTTGCCTCCCTCAGGTGGGATTTCATTTCTAAAGTGTTGCTCAATATGTCCTTCCCTCCAATTTTTGTCCACTGAAGTCATTCCTATACCTCCTCCCCTTGCTTTTTTGTGTTAATTAATTGCAGCCCTGCCGGCTTCTTTGCCTCCTCTGTGGGTATTCGTCAAGCGCCCTCTCCCCCTTCATTTTCTCTTTGGCTCTCGAAATCCTCTCCAGAAGCATCCAATCCAATACGGACCAGCATCTCATCTCCCCCATCCTCAAATGCAAGGCCCTCATGTTAACTCACCTAGACATTGTAGATGATCACATGATCTTCTCAAAACCTGTAACTATCTCTATTGAGTCCATCATGTCTTCCCTTCGCCTCTTTGAAGTCTTGTCGGGCCTCTACATCAACCTCCTTAAATCCCGTCTTTTCCTAAGTCTCATGAAAGCAAAGCCCTCCTTCTTGAGTCGACAGGTTTCTCTTTTGGCTGTCTCCCTGCTAAGTATCTTGGCCTTCCCCTAATCACTGCCAGATTGACAGCCCACCAGGCCACCATTGTACTCCTATGTTGGATATTATCCGCAAGAGACTTCAGCTTTGGAAAGGCAAGTTTCTTTCTTACGTAGGTCACCTGGAACTAATCATATTAGTGTTGCAATCTTCCTATATTTATTGGTCCGGAGTTTTTGGGTTGCCCCATTCTACTATCAAGGCAATGGAATCTCTCATGTGCTTTTCTTTGGGAATAGGCTGAATCTGCTAGATTGCTTCATCCAACAAGCTGGGCTACTGTTTTTCCCCCTAAAAATGAGGGGGTCTTGGCTTAAGAAGGATAAAAGAGGTAAATACTATTGGCATTCTCAAGTTGATTTGGAAAATTGTAGGGAAGAAAAACAGCATATCGGTTGACTGTGTCTACTCCAATCACCTTTGCAAAGACTCTTTGGACAGTTGCTCCCTCCTCGGATGCCTCTTGGACTTGGTGCAAAATTCTAAAAGTCAGATCTATTGGGTTGACTGCGTCTACTCCTCCAAGATTGACGACGCCTCTTCTACTTCGCTCTGGCTTAACAACTAGCATCCATTGGGTGTCCTTCCCTCTGTTGTGGGTGCAAGAACTATCTACTCTTCATGTATTTGCAGGGACACCTTAGTTGCTTCTATTGTCTCCAATGGTCATTGGGCCCCACCTTGCCCTCCCCACCTTTGGTGGCCATTTGGAATGTGCCTTGCCTCCCCTACCTGCTAGTTTGGAAGGTAGGGGTGACAATGTTATCTGGCTCCCATCTTTCACAGGTATCTTCAGTACATCTTCAGCTTGTGATTTTGTAAGACCTTGTGGTTCATTGGTTCCTTGATGCAAGATTGTCTTGTTCAAAGGCCATATCCCCCGCAACAGGTTCACTGTCTGGCGTGCTCTCTCAAACTGCCTCCCGACGCAGTCCTTCATCATCCACCACCACATTCAAGTCTCTCCCTCCTACTGTCTTTGTTGGAATGGTACTAAAGATGCTAATCACCTATTCTTCTCGTGCCCCTTCTCAACTGTCTGGAAGAGAGTCCTAAGTAACTGTTGACCAAGCAATAGAAGAATCCTCCCCTATGAGAGAGAATGGATTTGGATGGATATGACCTTTGCAGGGAAGACCGTTTGTGACATCACTGGCAAACTTGACTTTGGTGCGACCATCAACCACATTTGGATGGAACGTAATCTTTGCAAATGGACCACCAACTCCCGATCATTTGATAAGATTTGGAATTCCATCTTCTTTGATGTTAGTTCTAGGATCTCCAGTCTCCCTCATCTTAATGTAAGAGAATCCCCAAGGAACAGGCTCATTGTTTCTTAATGCAAAAGTCGACCTCAAACCAAGGAAACCAGCGGGAGATCAATTGCAGCCAGGATCAACACAATAAGGATGAACAAATTGAATAACAGAAACTGTCATTCCTTTTTTTCTGTTTACATATGAAAGAAGAACATAAAAAAAAAAAAAAAAAGGGATAAGAAGAAGAAGATGAAGGGGGAATAGGGATAGGAGGGGGTAGGCTATCTCAGCCTTGGGTCTCTCACCCACAGCTATCTTAGCTGTTGAACACAAGTCTTCTCAGACCAAACACTTGCAAGCAAGCTGTAGAAATTCCATTAATCAATTATTAATTCAAGTACAACTAATGGGGCCTATTTATAGCTTAGCCTAAGCTTCACAAAATAGAAAGTCTCAAAAATAGAAACCAATCGAAAATAGAAACTAAATCTAACTAAAAGGAAACAAGGGATTGAAATAGAAACTTAAGAAAATAAAGACTTCTAAATAAAAGCTAAGCCTACTTTCTAAATCTGAAATTAGAAACTAATAAGGCTTTATAGAATCCAGCCTTCTAAACAAACATGAATACTAAAAAAAAAGAACAAAATTAGAAACTACTAGATACCTAGACTCAATAACTAAGAAACTATTACAAAAATAGAAACTAAGTTAATAGCAGCTTCTAATAGTATATTCCACCAACATCCAGCAGCTAATCTTCACACCAGCTGTCCATATCAGCCCCCAGATCAACTCGGGTATTGTTCATGTGAACAGTAATTAAATATTTTTTATTTTTTTTTGTCTTGGTCTCTTGTCTTTTTCATGCTTCTCTCTGGGCTGGGGCTGCCTTGAGTGATACTCCATCGGACCAACAAAAACTTGCCACATCATCAGACCAGGCTGCCTCTCACAGCAGTCGAATCCCACAACCGTGCTGTGCTGGTTTTGGGGCGTATTCCTACGGGTACATATGGACTTGGATCTACATCATGTCTCCTAGTGTCTCCCCGTCTATATTTTGCAGCCTGATATGCCTCCTCCCCCTTGAAGGATGGATGCATCTTTTGCCGGCTTGTTAGTCTATACCCTTTCTCTTTCCCCCTTTTTGGGCTCCCCATGTATATTCTGCCTCCTTGATAATGAATTCTTTATTCAACACCCCCCCCCCCCCAAAAAAAAAAAGAGAGAACGTATTCAAATGGCATTTACAATTTATTTAGAGAAGAAAATGCAATTTGCCGGTCTGAATGGCGGTTCAAATGACAGTCCAAGATCTAAAGTTCATGTTACAGTTTCAGAAAAGGATTTCTGGATTTCAATTTTCAATAGAGGTAAACTCTGCAATAAAAAAGCTCATAGGAGTCCAGGCAGATTTCTAGGTGCCTAGGCAGCTGCCACCTTATTGTAGGACGTCTTGTGTTGGTTTAATTGGTATCGAACCAGGTTCTGGAACTTATTTAGGCCAAATATCGTTTAAGATTATTTCATTTACTTAAGATACTATTCATAAATAAGCAAATACCCCTTATTTGAATCCAATAAAAATAGTTAAAAAATCCAATTCCAAAAGGATAAAAAATCAACACCCCAGTTCAAGGATAAAAACTGGATTTTTCGCAGTAGGTGAAATTTACAACTTTCTAATTGTTAATGTGCTTGAACATGGTTGTGAACAGTACCGTACACTATACACGTGAATAGTATTGTGAACAGTACTGTGCACTGTTCGTGTGAACAGTAACTAAAAGATGAGCGATGTTAGTCAGGGGCAGTTTGGGAATTTCTCGTGTGTTAGCTCTACCCTATTATTAATAATATTGGTGAAGAGGGGAGAACAATTTCATTCGCTAGTTCTCCCCAAAGGATTACAGCCACTTCTCTTCTTCATCTTCTTCCTCTCCATCTTCTCCATTAAATCTGGTTTTATTTACATGGTATCACAGCTAGGATCTTAGGAGTCGATTCTACATCCTAGGACCTACTCGATTACTCTCAAATTGATCAAGATAGTGTTGCGGTTTTGAAGGCTTCACGTTTGAAGGTTTTCGTGACCACATCTTACAAAGGCCAAACTAGAGGATGATGAAGCGTGGGAAATTGTAGATGCACGCATTCTGGGACAGATGTTGAATAGTATGGATTCACAGATTGTTGACTTAGTGACTCACATAGATACTGTGAAGGAGTTATGGGATTACTTACATGTTTTGTATTCTGGACAGAATAATCTATCCCGTATATATGAGTCGTCACAGGAGTTCTTTCGTGTTGATAGGAAGGGACGTCCGTTGACCCAATATTTTGCCGATTATAAACGAATGTTTGAAGAGTTAAATGCATTGCTGCCCATTAGTTTGGATGTGAAACAGATGCAAGATCAACGTGAACAACTTGCGGTCATGGGATTTTTGGGAGGACTGGGCCAGGAATATGACTCAGTACGCTCCACTATTCTTGGAGGAGATAATATTGCCTCACTTGCAGAAACTTTTTCTCGCGTTCTTCGTGTTTCTCGTGATAGTTCCCATGAACCAGCAGCTGCTCTTGGTGAGAGCTCTGCCCTTGTTGCTTCTAGTCAAGAGAGAGGTAATGGTGGACGTAATGGGGACTGTGGTGGTGGTATAGCTGGCCGTGGAGGTGGAAGAGGCAGTGGTAGTGGTAATGGTGGTGAAAATTCTGGTTCTGTGAAGACTTGTAATCACTGTGGTCGACCAGGACACATCCAACGCTTTTGTTGGAAACTTCATGGGAAGCCACCGCAACAACAGTATGCTAATTCAGCAGCTAGTACCGAGTCTCCTACTACACCTTCTGAGGGTAAGTTGGTAAGGTTATTTGATGAGGATATGCTTAGTTCACACAGTTTTAGATTTCTCGGCCTTCTACATCTTCCTCCACGGCTACTTTTGCCCAGACAGGTAATGCCACTGCGTGTTTCTCCACTTCTCGTCCCTGGATCATTGATTCAGGTGCTTCTGATCATTTGTCTGGTGTGTCAGGTAATTTTTCTTCCTTTCGGTCTTCAAAGTCTAGTGTTACATTGGGTGATGGTTCCCTTGCCAAAGTCACTGCACGAATCTTGTCAACCCAACTAAGTCCTTGTCCTTGTCTTCTGTTCTCCATTTACCTGACTTCCCTTGTAACCTGCTTTCTGTTAGTAAAATTACTAAAGCCTACAATTGTTCAGTGACCTTTTATCCTGATTCTTGTGTTTTTCAGGATCTTATGACGAAGAAGATGCTTGGTAGGGGACGTGAGCAAGGGGGGTTGTATCATCTTGAAGACTCTCCTTTAGTTGCTTATTCCAGTGTTTTGTCTCCATACTAAGTTCATTGTCAGCTGGGCCATCCGTCTTTGCAGAGTTTACAGAAGTTGGATCCTCGTTTTAGTTCCCTTTCTAGTTTAGAGTGTGAGTCATGTCAGTTTGGAAAGCTCCACCGTGTGAGTTATCCCCCCACAGTCAATAAACGGTCTGCGTACCCTTTTTCTTTAGTGCATTCTGATGTATGAGGGCCTTGACCTGTTACTTCTAAGATGGGATTTAAATATTTTGTTACTTTTGTCGATGACTATTCTAGAGTCACCTGGATTTATTTAATGAAAAGTCGTTCTGAGCTGTTTGCCATTTTTCGTGCATTTGTTATGAAATTCAAACTCAGTTTAATAAGAATATTTGTGTTTTACATAGTAATAATGCCCTTGAATATTTTTCTGCTCCATTTAATTCTTTTATGGCTAACCGTGGCATGTTGCACCAGTCTTATTATTCAGATACACCCCAACAAAATGGTGTAGCTGAACGGAAGAATAGACATTTAATGGAAGTGACCTATTCAATTCTTTTTTAGATGAAAGTACCAAAAATCTTTTGGGCTGATGCTGTCTTGACTGCCTGTTTCCTTATAAATCGTATGCCACCTTCTGTGTTACAGGGTGGGATTCCTCATTCTCTTTTATTTCCTACTGAACCTCTCTTTGTTTTACCACCTAGAATTTTTGCGTGTGTTTGCTTTATCCGTGACCATCGTCCAGGTCTGTCCAAATTAGATCCTCGGGCTATTAAATGTATTTTCTTGGGTTATTCACGCACTCAAAAAGGTTATCGGTGTTATTCACCAGTTCTTCGAAAGTACTTTGTCTCTGCTGATGTTAACTTTTTTGAGTCCACTGCTTATGATGATACATCTTTTGTTTCCCCGGAGTTGGATGAGGATCTTCCTTTATATGTGGTGCAACGTACTATTTCCCATGGTCAACCGGCTGATGCTCTGTCTCCACCACCTCCGCCTCCGCCTCCTCCTGTTCGGCCTGCCCGTCCTCTTGTTCGGTTTACATTTGTTCGGCATCCTCGAGATGATACAGCACCCCCGATCTCTACTGATCCTCCAACTTCAACTTGTCTCTCTAAGTATTCCTGCGGATCCTACTCCTCAGTTAAGTATTCCTTCTTCTGATCTTGATATTCCCATTGCTCTTCGTAAAGGTGTTCGTTGTTGTACTCAACATCCTTTGTCTCATTTTGCTTCTTATACAGGCTTATCTGCTAACTTTACTGCTTGTCTCTCTACTGTTGAGTCTTATCCTACCCCTAAGTCTGTTTTAGAGGCATTATCCCACTCTGGCTAGAGGACAGCTATGGAGGAGGAATTGGCTGCCTTGGCTGAAAATCACACTGGGGACTTGGTACCGTTACCTGCTGGCAATAAGGCAGTTGGTTGTCGGTGGGTATATGTGGTTAAAGTGAACCCTGATAGTTCTTTGGCTCGTTTGAAGGCACGCTTAGTTGCCAAAGGTTATACACAGGTTTATGGAGTTGATTATCTTGATACCTTTTCCCTTGTTGCCAAGCTTGCATCTGTTCGTCTTTTGATCTCTCTTGCCGCATCCCATCATTGGCCTCTTTTTCAGTTGGACATGAAGAATGCTTTTCTTCATGGTGATCTCCATAAGGAGGTTTATATGGAGCAACCTCCTGGGTTTGTTGCTCAGGGGGAGTCCGGTTTAGTGTGCAAACTTAAGAAGTCGTTGTATAGTTTGAAACAATCTCCCAGGGCCTGGTTTAGGAGATTTTCAGATGTTGTTCTGGAATTTGGGATGACTCGGCGTGGCAGTGATCATTCGGTGTTATACCGGCATAGCAAGGCTGGCAGGGTATTTTTGGTGGTATATATAGATGATATAGTCATCACTGGTGATGATGTTGAAGGCATTAAGCAGCTTAAGTTACATTTGCAGTGTAAATTTCAGACCAAGGATCTTGGTAAGTTGAAGTACTTTCTTGGAGTTGAGGTAGCTCAGTCTAGTAAAGGTATTTCTCTCTCCCAGAGGAAATATGCGCTTGACCTACTTTCCGAAACAGGTATGCTTAGGTCTAAACCTTTGGATACTCCAATGGACCCAAATTTGAAGTTGATAGCAAATAGTAATGATACTCTTGATGATCCGGAAAAATATAGAAGACTTGTTGGAAAATTAAATTATCTCACTGTGACTCGACCGGATATTGCCTTTCCGTTTAGTGTAGTAAGTCAATTTCTGTCCTCTCCTAGGACGTCACATTGGGATGCTGTGATTCGAATTCTAAGATACCTCAAGAAAGCTCCAGATCATGGTCTACTCTACACTGATCATGGTCATGGACGTGTTGAGGGATTTTGTGATACTGATTGGGCTGGTTCTCCTGTGAATAGGAGGTCTACCACTGGGTATTGTGTCTTTGTGGGGGGAAATTTGGTGTCCTGGAAGGGCAAGAAACAGCCAGTAGTAGCAAGATCTAGTGCAGAGGCAGAGTATCGAGCCATGGCACAGGTTACTTGTGAGCTGATGTGGATGAAGCAGTTGTTGACTGAGTTGAAATTTACGAAGGAGTTACCTATACAGCTGTGGTGTGATAATCAAGCTGCTATCCATATAGCTTCCAATCCTGTGTTTCATGAGAGGACGAAGCATATAGAGGTTGATTGCCATTTTGTTCGAGAGAAACTACAAGAAGGTTTTATTGCTCCACAACATATTTGTACAGGGGAGTAACTTGCTGATATTTTTACTAAGTCCTTGGGAAGTGTGAGAATTGATTATATTTGTAACAAGCTGGGCATGATTAACATCTATGCTCCAGCTAGAGGGGGAGTGTTAATGTGCTTTGGGTACTGTTCACATGAACAATGTCGTGAACAATACCGTATACTATTCACGTGAACAATGTCATGAACAATACCATACACTGTTCACATGAACAGTAACTAGAAGATGAGAGTTGTTAGTCAGGGGCAATTTGGAAATTTCTCGTGTGTTAGCTCTACCCTATTATTAATAATATTGGTGAAGAGGGGAGAACAATTTTCATTCGATAGTTCTCCCCAAAGGATTACAGCCACTTCTCTTCTTCTTCATCTTCTTCCTCTCCATCTTCTCCATTAAATCTGGTTTTATTTACACTAATGTTGGGGTTTTTCTCAAATCTAAAAATTCCATAAATCTTAATATGGTAAAACATTGCTAAAAACCAAAAGTGCGGTAAAATATTTTCGTTCAGAGTGATTTTGACAGCATTCACATACATCAAATAAGATTTGACCAGAACGTAACTCCTTCAATATAAATCAGATTTGTTGGATTTGTTGGAAAGCTGGTTTTGTGCTCTACCTAATACAAAAAGTCTCATGTAAAAATAAAACCATTTGATTAATCAAATTTCTTAGAGAACAAGAACATTTCTCTAAATCGAGAGCAGGTTAATTCCTTATTGATAACATCATATTTTCTAAGAACAGTATAAACCAAATATGAGACTAGGTATACCTGAAAATGACCAATTCCAAGAACATATAAACCAAATGTGTGTTTTGATTGTTTCACACATATAACTGATATATTAAAAAAATAATACTGGAAGGCGATTTAGGCCACCTAAGCGCTTAGGGAGGACCTCGAACGCCTTGGATCGCCTAGCGCCTTGACAACTACTAAGGAGAGTGCTTCAAAGAAAGACAAAAAGCAAAAAACCCTGCATCCTTAAAAAATTAATTTAGCAAAAGAATGAAAGAAGCAACTAGGTCAGGATTTTTAAAGCAGAGTATTTGATGCACCGTCTATCTTTTACAAACCTTCAAAGCAAACATAAATGGAAAAAAAAAAAGTACCTCAGGACTTTTTGGATCCAATGCATTAAGCATATCCATTAACACGTCTGCTAGTCCACGAGCATTTTGAATCTCAAGCAAGCTGCAGTAAAGACAATTCAGGGAGGAAAATGTAACAAAGATTCTTTCCTAATACAAGTAAAACAAATGAAGCAAAAGAACCAGTGAGCTATAAATTTTGATCAGCTAGAAGGGAGAAATAATTACACAGTAGACAAACAGGATAGCAGCCCCAAGCTGACAAAGATAGGGCCAAAGAAAAAACGAAATAAAGACTTAACCCCTTCAAAGCCAGACCAACATTGCCCCAGCCCCAGGAACAAAGCAAGGGTGTACCCAGTCCACAAGGCTCCTGCTACTGCAGGGTCTGGGGAGGGTCATAATGTACGCAGTCTTACCCCTGCTTTTGCGGAGAGGCTGTTTCCAGACTCGAACCCGTGACCTCTTGGTCACAATAGAGCAACCTTACCATTGCACCAAGGCCTACCCTCTCCCCAAGAAGAAGAAAAAAAACCAAACAATCAACCCACTCTACCAACCAAAAGTGCACCACAGCACCAAGAGAAACCCAGAGAAAGAAACCACAAAGAAAATGAGCTGTGGAATGAGATCATCCCTATTCTGAACGTGATCATATCTCCAAATCACAAAATCATTTTGATCTTCGCTCCTCCTTCTCCCAGTCATTCAGACCATGGAGAGATCACTAATGTCTACACTCCTATAAAAAATGGACCAGTACTTCTCTCCACCTGGAATTATGAAGCCAAACTCCCCTACCTCGAAGTTCTTTGACACCGAATTACCAACCAGATCTCTCTTCTCTTGAAAACCTCCTATATCTCCTCTTTCCCATCGGCCTTGTCCTCCTAAATCCTCTGACCTCCCAGCGTCACAGCTAATGGCATGATCCTCCATCCCTGTCTCCTCCAATTGCTGTGGCCTAATTAAATCATCAACAACTTTATGTGAGGAGTACCATGCTCTTGCTCAAACCAGAGCCAGACTCTGGCTGTCTGGCAATATTAGATCCTGATGTACAGAAAATCAAACATATCTCCAATCCTGAAGAAACTGAGAACCACTTATCCAAAGATGCATCTTCAAGGAAGGTTTGAAGGCCAGCTCATTGCTGTAGCAAGAACAGCTTTCTGCTGCTGATCTGAAGAACCACCAAACACACTAGGGAGTGGATGGCGATCCCGAAGAAACTTAAGGAAGAGAAGTCAAGTTTTGGATCTTCTTCTGGCAAGATCACTGATGCTGGGGATGCAATGAGCCCTGTTCAACACTTTGCCATTGACACAAGACGAATTTTTTATGATCTACCTTTTCAAATGGCCTAGGAGAGTAGTTGCTTACTCCTTAAGATCCAAGGGATCAGTTTACCAAACTGACCAAGCCAAAAGCCCATCAAGATCTTCAACTGCAAACCACCCAGATTATCCCATTATTAGACCTCACATAAAGAGATGGCCCAATCGAACCTGGACCTGAGTTCGATAGACAGTGAACCATGGAAGCACCATTGGAACACTAGGCCCAGGCCCAAGCATACTTTGGCTAGAGGAGCCAAACCTCTTTCGCAAACTAGAGGTGTTAACTGTTAAATTGACTCCCGATTAAAAAGGGGGCCTACAAGATATAGTTTTAAAAGTAAAATAGTAAAACAACCAGACTGAAAATCTTAATTAGAGTCAATTTTTTTTGTTTGCTAACCCTTCGTCAGGCATTTATAAGATTAAAACATGCCCAAGGCACCCAACATCATATAGAAAACTAAGACAACTTTATTGAAGAAGGGTGATTAATCCAGAAAAGAGAACCTCTATACCATATGAGACCAAACATAGGGCTCAAAGCAAAGGACAACCAACAAAGTAATGCACCTCCATTGTCATGAAAACTGAGTTCCAATCAGATCTGAGATCTCCTATTGAAGTTAAAAAAGACTCAGACATGAGTCATGACCAGAAATACCGAAACCTTTTTCTAATAAATAACCCTGTTGAAATAAGTAGTTATAGGGGGAGAAGAGTCTTTGTGTTTTTAGCATAGTTGTCATGGTGTCGCCATGGTGCCGCCATGGCGTCCTGGCGCTGGAGCAATGGCCATATCGACCAACGCCATGGCATCCCTGTTTCCCTAAATCTCCTATTTTAGCCTTGCTCTCACCATTCAGTTGCCAGCAGAATTTTAGGACTATTTCTCGTAGGTCTGGGCAATTCATCCCTCCAAACCTTTGGCTCAGCCCCTTCAACATTGAGGCTCCATCACACATCAGACCTGCACCTCCATTACTACTGTCAGATTTGGTTCAGTTCCATCGATGTCTTGGTTGCAGGTTCTTTCAATTAGATTCTTGGTGCCCTTGAGAGAACAGGTTGTGGCGACTCTTGCCTGAAGCTTCGTATCGATTGGGTTCTTACGAGGAAGGCCCACCTTCGAAATAACTTCCATTCTGCCACTGGTTATGGTTTCTTCTTTGGCTGAGGAGTCGTGAGGTTGAAGAAGACTGAATTCCTTTGCTTTTTGTTTCTCGATTTCTTATCAATTAAACCCATTTTCCTTAGTTCCCAATATAGCCCTTTTCTTTTACTTTTATTCCCACCATCTATTATTTTCCATTTTGTTCCAAGTATACCCTTTAACCATCCAACGTGCTATACCACTTCCTGGTTTATTTTCTTTATTAAGTTAATTTCCATTAATTACAGTTCTGCCACTCCTTCTTTACAACTTCAGATTAATTTCAATTCTGCCATTGCTCTTATAAACTTGATTAATCTACTAGTTTGCCATTCAACTTTGCCATTCAACTTTGGATTTAATTACAATTCTGCCATGGTTGACATGATCACCATGGCAACAGCATGACGAGCGACGTGTCGATATATCGATCAGACACCCCTCCACCGACTTGGATCGCCGTGACACCGTGACAACTATGGTTTTTAGTTATTTGCTCTTTTAATATGCCGTTTCTGTATAAGGGCATACTTGTCCTTTTTTCCCTCTTTGACTTAATTATAAATATATTTGAACAGACCTGCGGCAGATTATTCTATTCTGTTCGCAGGTCCTCTCCTCTCTTTTGGGACTAGTGTGTTTCTTCCTTTTTCTTTTCTCTTTTCTTCTTCTTTTTCTTCTTTCTCTGATCTGGTTACTAAGTTCTGGTTAAATAACATGGTATCAGAGATTTTTTAATCAGATTAGAGCCCACCTCCACGATCTTCTTCTGATTTCTCTTTATCATTTTTAGCCTGTGGTGTGCAGCCGACTACAGCTGCCTTTACTATGGTGTAAATCCACTCCTATCGAAGAATTAATAGAGTGATTTCTACTACTAGCTAACCCTATTTGATGATTGATTAGATTTCTCTTTTACCTACTCTTGAAGGCTGCTACAATCGATGTCAGGATAAAACCCTGACAATTATCAATTTGTCTCTGGGAAGGCTGTTGTTGAAGTTCTGCGGTTCAAGGCTGCTTCTACATGTTATTTATTGCTTCTGGAAGTTGTTGCAACCTCGATTGACTGATGGGGCTGCTTATTTGAAGGTCTACCTCTCCTTCCCAGAAACCCTGAGATCAACTCTGTTTTTTGCTCTTAGCTGTCTTCATTGAGTATGGTATTGCTGCTGTTCTTTGCTTCTCTTATTGCTGCCGATTAGTTATCTTCTTATTGGTTGCTGCTGCCATCTTTCTCTTACTACTGGGTCGACTACCATTGTTGCTTTCATAGTTCAAAAACTCGTTTCGTCTCGATCGAAATCTCGAAAATTTTGAGTATTTTGGTAGAGTCGAAACGAAACGCAAGTTCGAATTGAAAAAATGCAATATTTTGAAAATTTCGGTCATCTCGTTTCGGAAATCTCGAGAATTTCAGTCACCTCGTTTCAGAAATTTTGATCATTTCGGCATTTTACACCCACAAATGGCCAAGCAAAACTCATTGAAAAATACCATATTTCGACGAAATTTCGGTATCTCATAAATTTTGGTTAGACCGAAACACCGAAACGAAACGAGATTTTAAACCTTGGTTGCTTGTCCTTATTGATTCCTAAAGTATACTTATCATGGCTGATTCGATGACACCCCATGACAATGTTAATGTTTAGATTACCTCCATTAAATTGAAGAGGAATTCCAACTACCTACTGTGGGCACCATGGTACAAAATTTCGCGATAAATCGCCGAAATTTCGGTATATTTCATAGAAATACTGTGTATTGAGCAGTAAATTTCGGTAAATTTTGTAGAAATACTGTGTATTGAGTATTGAACTATTGACCATTATGAAGTTTATGAGTTATGACTTATGCACTTATGACTTTATGAGTTTAAACTAAAGGCTACATTTGACTTTTTTTTTTGTTTCATTACTTGGTTAAATTTCTTATTATGTCTTTTAGTACTTAAACAACATGTATTTAACTATTTTATACAACAGGGTCCGACCGTATACAGTCAATCAAGGGTGCAAACCCAAAACACCACTTTGAGTTCATTTTTTTTGCAATATGAAGGTTTAAATGTGTTTATTTAGCTTAAATAAGGGTGTCCATGAAGTATCAGGCCTAGATATGGCCAAATACCCACCGAGATGGACTCCCGAAATATTGCAGAAAAAATGCAATATTTCGGCAAAATTTCGCCAAATTTCGGATATTTCGGATATCTTGGTAGGCCCGAGATACCAATATATCACGAGATATAGTACTATGGTGGGCACAAGCTGTCCAGGTTTACATTATAGCTAAGGACAAGCTTAGCTACATTACCTCTCCTCCTCCAGAACCTAACTCTAAGGATTACAGCACATGGAATAAGGAGAATGTTGTTATTTTAATTTGGTTATGAAACATAGAGCCGGATATCGCTGCGAATGTTATGTTTCACACCACGGCAAAGGGAGTTTGGGACGACCTCAAGGAGACATACTCTCAAGAGAAGAGTATGATACGTATCTTTGACCTTTATGAGAAATTGTTTCAGTTTCAGCAGGGAGACAAGTCTCTCCAAGACTATTACAGTTCTTTCAAGGGCATGGTTGAAGAGTTAAATGTCTTCCAGCCTCTTACTACTGACATTGAAAAGTTGAAGGCCCAAAGGAATGAGTTTTTTGTTTCTAAGTCTTTGGCTGGTTTAAGTCCTAGTCTCAAGGCTGTTAAAGGACATCTGTTGGCTGGTGAATCTATCCCTACTTTGAATGACACCTTTTCTAGGCTGCAGCGTATTGTCTCTCCTAGCTCCAAGCCTGAAACAAACCAAGCACGGGGAGACTGTTTCAGCCCATAAATAGCCTTGTGCAGCCTATACACACGTCTACATGGAGCAACCTCCGGGGTATGTTGCTCAGGAGGAGAATAGTAGACGTGTGTGTAGGCTGCACAAGGTCATTTATAGGCTGAAACAGTCTCCCCGTGCTTGGTTTGAGAAGTTTAGTTCTGTTGTGACTGGTTTTGGGTTTACTCAGTGCTTCTCAGACCATTCTGTGTTTGTTCACCGCCAAGGAGAGAGATTGGTGGTTCTTGTGGTTTATGTTGATGACATTATCGTATCAGGAAATGATGAGAGTGGGATCAAGGAGGTGAAGAGTTATTTACAACAGCATTTTCAAACTAAAGATTTGGGCCAGCTTCACTACTTCCTTGGGATTGAGGTTTTTCGAAGTAAAAAGGGAATAAGCCTGTCTCAAAGAAAGTATGTGTTAGATCTCTTGACCGAAACTGGTATGCTTGCTGCCAAACTAGTAGATATTCCGATGGATCCTACTCACAAGTTTGGCTCTAATGATGTTGAGGGTCTTAAGGATGTTCACTCTTACAGAAGCTTGGTTGGAAAGTTTTTATATTTGACAGTCACTAGGCCAAACATTTCCTATGTTGTTGGGGTTCTCAACCAGTTTATGCAATCCCATTGCAAGTCACATTGGGATGCAGCTATTCGGTTTCTTCGGTATTTGAAGGGAGCCCCTAGAAAGGGGCTGATTTATCGGCCAAATAAACACATGCAGCTTGTTGCCTACTCTGATGCAGATTGGGTAGGTTCAGCCAGTGACCGTCGATCTACTACAGGATATCATAACTTTGTTGGAGGAAATCTGGTTATATGGCGAAGCAAGAAACAGACCACGATTGCCAGATCCAGTGCTGAAGCAGAGTATAGAGCCATGGCTCATACCACTACAGAATTGATGTGGATTAGATCTCTCCTGCTTGAGATGGGGTTTCCTGTTCCAACCTCTATGAAGATGTTTTGTAACAATCGGGCTACTATCTATATTGCTAGTAATCCGGTCTTTCATAAGAGGACCAAGCATATAGAAGTGGATTGTCACTTTGTTCGCAGCACCGTCTTGAAGAAACTGGTTGAGACACCATTTGTCTCTTCGTCTGATCAGGTTGCTGATGTGTTCACAAAGTCCTTGTTTGCTCCTGGTTTTAAGTCCTATTGTAACAAGCTGAGCATGGGTGATGTATATGCTCCAACTTGAGGAGGAGTGTTGAAATAAGTAGTTAGAGGGGCAGAAGAGTCCTTGTGTTTTTAGTTATTTGCTCTTTTATTATGTCGTTTCTGTATAAGGGCATACTTGTCCTTTTTCCCCCCTTTGACTTAATTTTAAATATATTGGAGCAGACCTGCGGCAGACTATTCTATTCTGTCCGCAGGTCCTCTCCTCTCTTTTGGGACTTACGTGATTCTTTCTTCTTCTTTTTCTTCTTTCTCTGATCTGGTTACTAAGTTCTGGTTAACTAACAAACCCTATGCTGGTACCAAGTTGCTCACAAAAACTATGTTGTTCCTCTCACACACCATAATCTCCAGTAGATGGCTGCCATGATGATGAACATAGAATTTCCCATTTTGAATCTGAAATCACAGGTTTCCAGCACAAAAAGGGTTCAATCGCTTGCCAACTTTTGGGTTAGTAATAGTTAATATTTGGGTCATCTAGGCATGGAAGGAATTCAGAAGGCATCAAAATTTTCAATGCATTGCATAAAATGGACAATGTCTAGGCAATCTATATCAAGAACCCTGGGTGGAATCCATAGTTGTCAAGGCGGTGGAGGGGTGCCTAAGCGATTAGGCGCCCAAGTGTTATTTTTATTCCCCTCTTTTCTAACATTATTTAGTATGTTACAATATATACTTCATATCATCAAAAATCAACATCAAGCCACATTAAGTCATCAAAAATCAACATTAAGTCACATCAAGTCATCAAAAATCTTGCCAATCAACCATACCTTTCTCTACCTCATCCCTAAATTCTTTGGTGCCTCCTCCATGGCTGACTTCAGACCCATCTCCCTCTGCAACCTTCTCTACAAGTTCATTGCCAAAATTCTTGCCAATCGCCTTCAACTTGTCATTGACTCCCTTGTTAGCCCCAATCAGTCCGCCTTCATCTCCGGGAGAAGTATCTCAGACAACATCATCCTCTGTTAGGAAATTGTTCGAGGCTTTCATCGGAATTCCATTTCCCCTTCAGCCCTCCTGAAGATTGACATCCACAAAGCCTTTGACTCCATTCGTTGGGACTTTATCACCCAAGTCCTTCTCAAGATGTCCTTCCCCCCTACTTTTGTCAACTGGATCCACTTTTGTATTTCTTCCCCTCGGTTCTCTGTTCTCCTCAACGGCAGCCTTGCGGGTTACTTCCCCTGCTCTGCTGGCATCTGCCAGGGATGCCCCCTCTCCCCCTTCCTCTTCTACCTCTCCCTTTAGGTCCTCTCTCGCAGTCTCCAATCCAAAACTGACCTCCACCTCATCGCCCCCATCCCTAAGTGCAAGCCCACCAACCTAACCCATCTTGCTTTTGTCGATGACCTTATGATCTTCTCTGAGGCCGTCCCCTCCTCCATTGAGCACATTATGCCCTCCCTCCACCTTTTTCAGGGGCTATTGGGACTGCGCATCAACCTCCTTAAATCCCAATTATTCATTGTTGGGGTTTCTGACTCGACCAAAGCAGCCCTCTCTACCATCACCGGCTTTCCCTTAGCCTCCCTTCCTGTCCGTTACCTTGGCCTGCCCCTCATTCCAGCCAGACTCTCGGCCCACCACTGCAACCTCATCCTTGACCTTATCCGCAAGAGACTTCAGCTTTGGAAAGCCAAACTCCTATCCTATGCAAGTCGCCTCGAGCTTATCAGATCGGTTCTCCAATCTTGCTATATCTATTGGAGCGGTGTTTTCGGTCTTCCCAAGGCTACTATCAAGGCTGCTGAGTCTATTATGTGTGATTTCCTCTGGAAAGGTGTGGACTCTGCCAGGTTCCTTCATCCCAAGAGTTGGTCCTCCATTTGCCTCCCCAAATCTGAAGGAGGTCTTAATCTCAGAAGGATCAAAGATGTCAACATAGCCGGCTCTATCAAGCTGGTTTGGAAGCTCCTCACCAACAATTCTAGCATTTGGACTTCTTGGGTGTATGCGGGGCCTCTTCGTAGAGACTCCATCTGGATTGTCAGCGCTAGTCCGGACTCGTCCTGGATTTGGCGCAGAATTCTTCAAGTGAGGCACATAGCCAGGGATGCTATCTCTTGTAGGATTGATGACGGGTCGCAAACCTATCTTTGGCTCGATAAATGGCATCCTTCAGGGGTCCTTGCCTCCATAGTCAGCCCCCGTATCATCTATGAGTCCGGCTTGGACAGATTTACCACTCTCGCTTCCATCATCACCAATGGCTCTTGGTCGCCCCCCTCCTCTCCCCCCCCCCTCGCGGATCTCTGGAGATCCCTCCCCCCTATTCCACCTGGGCACAGAGGCAGAGGTGACACCATCTTATGGCTCCCCTCCAGCACAGGCACTTTCAGCTCCCACTCCACTTGGGAGATGGTTAGACATAGACGGACCCCTTGTCCTTGGCAAAAAGTGGTCTAGTTCAAAGGTCACATCCCAAGGCAGAGCTTCACTGCTTGGCGTGCCCTAGCAAACTGTCTCCCAACTCAAGCCTTCCTCTCCCACCGGCACATTCAAGTCTATCCTAGATGCTGCCTCTGTTGGAATGGACAAGAAGACACAGACCATCTTTTCTTCACTTGCCCCTTTGCAACCTCCATTTGGAACCGGGTTCTCCGCCATTGTTGGCCTGCTCGTAAGGCCTCTTCCCCTTTCTCGTAAATGGGTTTGGATCCATATGACTTTTGGTGGCAACTCGATCTGTGACACGGTTGGCAAGCTTGCCTTTTGCGCTACCATATCTCACATCTGGATGGAGCGTAACCTTAGAAGATGGACGTCCAACTCCCGCTCTTTTGACAAGATTTGGAAGGCCATCTTCTTTGATGTTTCATCTAAAGCTAACTCCCTTCCCCTGAGTAGTGTTAGGGATACCCCAAGGAACAGGCTTATTGTTGTCTCCTGGGGCCTTCCCTCCACCATTTTTAGCCCTTCCTAGTCTCTGTTAGCTTCGGTTTTGTTGGCCCTCGGGCTTGTATATTCCTCCCCCCCACCCTTTTCTTCGTAATTAAATTTTTATTCATCCAAAAAAAAAAAAGTCATCAAAAATCAATATTAAGCCACACCAAGTCATCAAAAATCAACATGGAACTAGAAGACAGCAGAATTGGAGAAGTAAGCTATTGAAGTTTGAAACAATCAAAACATACAGTTGGTTTATAATGTTCTTGGAATTGGTCATTGACATGGTATACCTAATCTCACATTTGGTTTATGCTGTTCATAGAAAATATGAACTTATCTATAAGTAATTAAACTGCCCTCGATTTAGAGAAATGTTTTTGTTCTCTAAGAAGTTTGACTGGTCAAATGATTTTATTTTTACGTAAGACTTTTTGGACTAGGTAGAGTACAAAACCAGCTTTCCAACAAAATCCAAGATTGCTTAAATCTGATTTATACTGAAGAAGTTATGTTCCGGTCAAACCTTATTTGGTGTGCACGAATGTTGTCAAAATCGCTCTGAATGAAAAAAAATATTAGATGTCAAAACAAATGAATATTTTACCGTTCTTTTGGTTTTGAGCAATGTTTTACAATATTATGATTTATAGAATTTTTAGATTTGATTAAAAAAAAAAAAAACCAGCAAATTTCACCTACCGCCAAAAATCCAGTTTGAGTTCTTGGACTGGGGTGTTGACTTTTTATCTTTTTGAAATTTGATTTTTTTAACTACTTTTATTGGATTCAAATAAGGGGGTATTATGAATAATATTTTAAGTATATGAAATCATTTACTTAAATGATATTTGGCATAAATAAGGGTCAAGGCGTTCAATACCAATAAGGCAACAACCGCCTAGACCCAAAAAATTCGCCGGCGCATAGGCAATGCCTTGACAACTATGGTGGAATCTAGCAAAAGTCATATAATGATGCAAATAAACCTTCTATTTTCATTCCACCTTCATAACTTCACTTCCATCCATCAGAACTTCACCAAAATTGCAGCAAAGCCTTCCCTCAATAGGCCCTCCTACACTCGATCCAAACTTGAGCCCCAACTGGGGCTGGTTTGGCCTGCAGAATTTTAGTTGCTATTTTTGTGTTGCTGCCATATCTTTCAATTCAACCATCAGTTTCAAGTGAGACTCCAAGTTTGGTTGAGTTCCAGTGGCTGGTTTGGTTTGATTTACTAAACCTTCAAATTCAGCACTTGTTTCTATTTTGGAATTGTGGGTTTTGGGACTAAATTAACCTAATTTAGTCTTACATTAAAGACCCTTATAACTCTTCTTATGTAAATGACTGCGAAGAAAGGCATTCTTCATATCTAACTGACACAAAAGCCACAACTTATGGACAACAATAGACAAAAGAACTCTTACTGAATTATACTTTGCAATTGGAGCAAATGTCTCCTAATAAACAACACCTTCAATTTGGGTAAAGCCTTGTGCAACCAACCGAGCTTTATACCTTTCTATCGAGCCGTCAGGATGATGTTATATAGTAAACACCCACCGACAGCCAACAACAACATTGTTACTATCAGGCACGGGAGTAAGAGACCACATATGTGTTTTCCTAGAGCACCCATCTCATTTTCCATGCCTCTTTCCACTTAGGATCAGCCAATGCATCCGACACCCCAAAGGAATTTTAACAGAAGAAAAAACTATAAGTAAACCTTTCAAGGAAGAGGATAGAGCATGAAAAGAAACAAAACGCTTAATTGGTGAACGAGTTTTTACCCCTTTTCTTACCAAACAAGGAGATCATCAGAAGAGAGGATGGGAGCAGCATCCGATGAAGAAGAAAGAGGATGCTGATCACTCGTAGCAGCAAGGACAGCAGGGATATCTACAACACGACATCAACGGGTAAATTCGTGGATAGGCGGAGGATCTGTAGAAATTGTAACAGAGGCATCTGATGGAGTCGACACCAAGGGGTCAACCAAAACTGAAAGAAGAGAATCTCCAATGGCGGGAGATGGGACAGATCTGCCTTTTGGAGAAAAGAAAGGTAGATCTTCAAAAAATGTGACATATTTGGACACAAATTTCTTTCTCAGGGATGGACAATAACATCTATTTCCCTTTTGAGAAGGAGAATATTCAAGAAAAACATGAGAACCTAATTTGTCACGATGAGTATCCAACACTTGAACAAAGGCCATACATCCAATACACTTTAACACTTTAGGAGGTAAGGAGAATAATGTAAAATTATATGAAGATTTAAGGAACTGTAAGAGTGTAAGGGGTATTTTAAAGTAAGAATAGTAGGCATTCAGGTTATCATATAACAGCTGTTCAGACTGCATCCCCCAAAATGTCTTAGGAACATCATCCCCAAAAGTAAAGATCAGATAACCTCAAGAAGGAGGCGGGTTTTTCTCTCAGATACACCATTCTGTTGAGGTGTATCAGTACAAGAAAACTGAATTTCTACCCCATGTTCATCAAAGAAACGACTGATGCTGCCCTTTTTATATTCTCCTGCCTGATTAGCACGAAACACTTTGATTTTCACTGCAAACTGAGTTTCCACTGCTTTGTAAAAGATCTGAACAATTGAAGGAACCTCATTGCGACTTTTCAATAGGTACACCCATGTGTGGTGCCAGAAAAATAATCAACTAATAAAATGAAATAATGATACCCAGAAATCATTGGGGAAGGTTCCCAGCCATCAGAATGCAATAATTGAAAAATAGAATCAGTTTTATTCATGCTTAAAAAATAACTGGTTTTACGATGCTTGGACAACTGACAAGTTTCACAAGACAATTGAGAACTTTGATACACTCAAACAACTTAGGGAATAACAAACACAGAGAACGAAAAGACATGACCTAGACGTCTATGCCATAACAATAGCTGGGCATCAGGTTTATGCACCCCTTTACTCAAGCAAGCAGCGAAAGAGGGTTCTTCAAGGATTTAGAGGCCACCCTGCTCATGACCACCACCAATCCTCTTCCCTGTCATCAAATCCTGAAAGATACAATACAAACAAACAAACAACAACTCAGCCTTATCCCAACTACATGGGGTCAGCTACATGGATCCTTGTCCATAATCTCAGCTCAAGTGTCGGAAGAGTATCCTTAGCAAGAACTTGAACATGCTGCAACTCAAAGGCAGAGGGAAGACCCGAAATAAATTCGAACACATGTTGCTGCTCCTTTCTGTTTCTGAGTACCTCCATATCCGTGGTGAGAGGTTGAGAGTGATCCAATTCCTCCCACTTCTGTGGGAGACGGCTGAAAGAGTATTTAATAGACCTCTCCTTTGGATCCATAACCATTTGTTCTCATTGAAGGTGATAAATCCGAGTATTATCTTGCCTTTGGGAATAAGTTTTCATAACCAACTTCCAAATTTCCTTGGCCATCCTCATGAACAAATAATTTCGGCTGATAGTGCTATCCATGGTATAAAGTAATCATCCCATTACTGTGAGATAAAGACTCTCCCACTCATCATAGGAAGAATCCCTTCTTTTAGCTCCTTCACTTTGTCATTAATATAGCCCATCAACCTTCTACTCCCCATAAGCATCTTAGCGGACTGAGCCCATCCAAGATAATTCCCCCATTAATTTTCACTGTGGTAATCATCATCACTAGATTGTAACTTCCGGAGTTTACTGTATTCTAACCTTGATTTTCAACCCGACTGTCATCCATTGTTGTAGATTCAGCCTCCAATCCTCAGCTTTAAGGCTTCAATCAAAAACATCACAGATCTTTTCGTAGTCTTTAGAAGAAAATGGCAGGCATGATAACAAGGGAAATCGCAAGCTCCAACTGGTGCTGCGATCAAGAGCCAGGTCAATCCCGCTCTGATACCATGATGAAAGAAGGAGAGAGATTCTCAAACCTGAAAGAGAAGGGAGAACTCGAGAGAGAGAGAGAGATCCGTGATTAGCTCAAATTAGACCACCAAACCTCCTATTTATACATTCATATAAAGAAGCCCTAATACATGCGAGTAGACAAAAATCCCCCTAGTATACATTACAAAAAATTCGGGTCGGCGGCACCGGAGTTGTGGAAGACAGAACATTACTCTTCCCTTGCTAATAACACCAACAGCCTATATGTTCAATGATAAACGGGACAATAGCCAGGAATCTCTTGCTCTCTCCCCTTCTCACCAATCTCCATTTATAGGAAAAGCTTGGTCTGCTCTGGAGTCTGGAGTGATTCTGAGGCTATTTAGTTATTATGAATTTTCAGGGGAAGTTTCACACAAATTTGCCTTGCTTTTAATAAGACTCCAGTTTTTTCACTTTGTTCACTTTGATGGAGTGGTTTTCTCAAGGTGAAACTCAATCCTGGGATCACTACTCATTTTTGTGCAGAGTAGTGAAACACAATCCAGTAGGAAGGGGTACAAAGGCATTGTTTTTGAATGGGTTGAGCGCGAGTTTCAACTCCAGTCAGAAGGGGTTGGGTTATGGATTGATGGTTCACTTGTTCAGTTCTTAAGTTGGTGCATTTCATGGCCCTCAAGCCAACCAAAAGTAACAGTGCAGTAAATTGTACAAAGCTTCAGTTTCTAACCAAAAAACGAAAGCATATAATTATCGGATAAAAAAGAAACCTATGAAAATGGTAACAGGAAACGGGGGGGAATAGTACCTGAGACCAGAAGTGTCAGATTGAAGAGAAACCTCAACAGCTGCATCATCATACATTGGAGCAGAATGAACTCCTGGCTGAGTTTGAGGTGGAGTAAACAAGGGTACACTGTTCTCTGCTCGGGGTGGGAATTCTACTCCAGCAGACTGTTGATTATTGATAAGATCAATTTCTACAATGTTAGACCTCAATGAATATTAAGGATAATATGCCTTCTTCAACAATATGACAAGTAATTCATTTTCTCACAGTTAACCAGCAACAAATAAGAGCACTGAGCTCATAGTTGTCAAGGCATGACAACTATGTCTGAGATTGGAAGGAACTCTTAACTAATTACATTGGCAAGTTGGAAAGACACAACTGGACATCGCAGAGAAATCGGAGGGAATTACATGCTTCAAATCCACACAGAAGATTTGAAAAAAATATATATATATATCTGATATATATCATAATATTTCATGGTATAATATAGATAGGGTCAATAAAACCAGCTTAGTCATACAATGATGGAAACTGATTAGAATGTATATGCAGCCACAACCAACAGACATGCAAGATGACAGAAATTCTATTCTGCCAAGGGCATGAATGGTCCTAGAAAGACAGCCACAAGTCAAGACAGTGAGTGAAAAAAAAAAAAGTAAAGCACCAGAGCCCCAATATACTGGTACGATAATTAAGAATAAAATGGGCAAATTCCAACAATGGAGAATATGGGATAATTTGACAGAGAGATGACACGGATCTATTAAATCTAAAATATCAAGTTAACACAAGGCAAATGGAAAAGGTTAAATCAAGAACCTTCAGTTCATGGTATGCAGTATAGTATTGGGGATATCTCCCTCCAGGTCCCCCAAAAGTTTCTTGCCATGTATCTATAAGGATTAATATCTTTTCTCTTACATTTAAGTCCGGCTGCAAGGTGGAACTTCTGGAGAAATCAGTACAGAAGAAATAACACAAGAAAGAAAACAGAGAAAAATAAAAATCAATGGCAAGGATAAAGCACCTTCTTTTTCACTATTTTCACCAGTTCAAGCAATATATCACATTCAACAATATGTTGAAATACATTCTCGCCACAATTTTTGCTGAGTGTCTCTAACACCTGAATCATCACATCCCGGAGACAATCATCAGAACTATAGAAAGAATGCCTAATAGCCTATAAATACATGATACCAGACCTAGCTAGTGAATAATCCAGTTGATGTCTCTTTCAAGCACACTGAAAACAAATAAAAGATATACAGGAGAAACCTATTTTTTTAAACTTAGCAAGTGATATATTGCATGAAGAAGGATAAAGCGCCTTCTTCTTCACAATTTTGACCAGTTCATACATATATCACGTTCAACAATATGCTAGACAATCATCAAAACTACAGAAAGAAAGCCTAATAGCACCTATAAATCCATGACACCAGATTTTTTTTATAACCTAGCAAGTGAATAATCCAATAGATACCTAATTCAAGCATGCAAAACAAATAAAAGATACACGAGAAACAAAACCTAGGCGACCTTGCAAATGAAGTATTGCACGAACTGGTCGAAATAGTGAAGAAGGATGAAACACCTTCTTCTTCACAATTTTGACCAGTTCATGCATATATCACGTTCAACAATAGGCTGAAATACAATATCGCCACAATTTTTGCTGTCTCTGACGTGCCTGAATCATCAAATCCCGGAGACAATCATCAGAACTACAGAAAGAAAGCCTAATAGAACCTATAAATCCATGATACCATAGTTTTTTGTTTTAAATTTTTTATAAGCTAGCAAGTGAATAATCCAATAGATGTCCAATTCAAGCACTAAAAACAAATAAAGATACACAAGAGAAACAAAACTTTTTTTTTTTTAAACCTAGGCTGCCTTGCAAGTGATATATTGCACGAACTGGTGAAAATAGTGAAAAAGAAGGATAAAGCACCTTCTTTTTCACAATTTTCACCAGTTCATGCATATATCACGTTCAACAATATGCTGAAATACGTTCTCGCCACAATTTTTTGCTGTCTCTCTGACCCCTGAATCATCAAATACCGGAGACAATCATCAGAACCACAGAAAGAATGCCTAATAGCCTATAAATCCATGACACCAGAATAATCCAGTAGATGTCTAATTCAAGCACTACAAACAAATAAAGATACAAGAGAGACAAAACTTTTTTTTTTTAAACCTAGGCTACCTTGCAACTTGCAAGTGATATATTGCATGAACTGGTCAAAATAGTAAAGAAGAAGGACAAAGCACCTTCTTCTCCACAATTTTGACCAGTTCATGCAGATATCACGTTCAGCGATATGCTGAAAAAAATTCTCGCCAAAATTTTTCCTGAGTGTCTTTGACATCTGAATCATCAAATCCCGGAGACGATGATCAGAACTACAAAAAGAATGCCTGATAGCCTATAAATCCATGATACTTTTCTTCAAAAAAAAACACTAGCAAGTGAATAATCCAGTTGATGCCTAATTCAAGCACCAAAAACAAATAAAAGACACAAGAGAAACAAAATCAGATATACAGTTATTAAATCTTCCATAAGAATGAGTCCTCATTCACCCCAGAGATCCTGCTTTAATTACCCCCACAAAATCTTTCTTAATTCCCAAACTATTTCCCTCATGAGTTTGATCCTTTTATGGGCTTGGTACCCTCACAAAGCATTTCAATTATTCACTAAAGATTGTACACATATCTGATGTTATCCACTGCTAAAGCTCAGACATGCTAATATCAATTCATAAAGCACTTAGTGATAGCTTGCACAAACAAGATACATGTGGTTATACCAGCTTTGAAGTTGCAAACATAATTGCAAATGTTTGTGTGATATATAAGAAACCTGCCTACTGGTGTTTCCACTCTGAAAATTCTATCAAATTGACAAAATATGTTGACATACGTAAAATTGACAGAAGCAGTTCCAAGATGAGTAAAAGCCAGACCACGACTAGGCTACCTGAAGAATACCTTAATTTTGAAATCAAATGTATTAAGAAAGTTACACAACAACTCAAGTAGTGCAGAATCCTTACTGCAGTTAGGGCAATATTTCTCTCTTCAATTTAAAGAAGCCTTAAACAGACGAAAGTAGGCAAGACACCAGGACCAGATGAGATCCCAATAGAAGTGTGGAAGCCCCTAGGAGTTTGTGGGGTATGTTGGTTAACCAAGTTATTTAAAAAGATCTTGATCACAAGGAGAATGCCTAATGATTGGAGGAGAAGCATTGTAGTCCCGGTAACAAAAATAAGGGTGATGTCCAGAGCTGCAATAACTATAGAAGCATAAAACTGGTGAGTCATAATATGAAACTTTGGGAGAAGGTTATTGAAGCCCGTCTGAGAAGGTCAGAAAGGAGACTCATATCTCGAAGAATCAATTTGGTTTTATGCCAGATAGATCCACAACAGAAGCTATCTACCTATTGAGGAGGCTCATGTAAAGATGTAGAGCTAGCAAGAAGAATCTCCATATGGTCTTTATAGACTTGGAGAAAGTCTATGACAGAGTACCTAGAGATTTAATCCAGCATGTTTTTGCAACGAGAGGGGTGTCGAGTAAGTATATAGAGGTAAAAGATATGTATGAGGGTGTGGTGACTAGTGTGAGGTCTGTGGGGGGCCAGCGCAAGGAATTCCCAATAACGGTTGGGTTACATCAAGGATTCACCCTAAGCCCTTATTTGTTTGCGTCTTCCATGAATGAATTAACCAAGAACATCCGAGACGAGGTAGGTGTATGCTCTTCGCCGATGATATCGTTTTGGTGGATGAGACAAAAGCATGGATTAACGCTAAGTTAGAGTTGTGGAGATTGACCTTGGAAACAAGAGGCTTTAAGATTAGTAGATCAAAGACGGAATATATGATGTGTAACTTTAGTCACACTATGATGGATGATGACGTGGTGAAAATTGAGGAGCGAGAGATACCGCCAAGTGACTATTTCAGATATTTGGGGTCTATCATACATAAAGAAGGTGACATAGATGCTGATGTCTCACAAAGAATTAAAGTAGATGAAGTGGAGAGGTGCGACCGGAGTTCTATGTGACCGACACATTCCTTTAAAACTTAAAGGAAAGTTCTACAAGACTGTTGTCCGACCAGCTATGATGAATGGGGCGGAATGTTAGGCAGTTAAGAAGTATCATATAGCGAAGCTATGTGTTGCAGAGATGAGGATGTTAACATGGATGTGTGGCAAAACTAGGAAGGATAAAGTGAGGAACAAACGTACTAGAGCAGATGCGGGAGTCGCCCCAATCAACGACAAGCTCCGATAATGTCGCCTGAAGCGGTTTGGCCATGTACAACAGAGGCCTGGGGATGCCCCAGTAAGGAGAAGTGATCTGATGCCGATTGAAAGAGCTAAAAGAGCTAGGGGCAGGCCTAAAATGACCATAGGTGAGGTTGTGAAGAATGACATGCATAGTTTGGGTCTTTTACCAAGTATGACCTCGAATAGAGCCTATTGGAGGGCAAGGATCCACGTTATCGACACCATGTAGCTGAGATTTTCTTGAATTCCTGGGCTGTCCTCTTTCCTCTTACTTTCATCTTTCATTTTCTATTACTTACCTTTCTTATCCAATTTCTTATAAGTTTCTCTTACTTTCCTTTGTTTTTGAAAAGATCTATGTAGCCGACCCCATTTAGTTGGGATAAGGCTGTGTTGTTGTTGTTGTACTGTTTATAAAACCTATAAAAACTTGGCAGATAACATATGATCTACAGACAAAGAGACGTGTATTGTGAGTGAATATCTATTCAAAATCCTTCTTTTGATACCAAGGGGCAAATCATATCACAAAATGCAAACTCTCATCATCACGTCAAGATATTGTCATTGGGATTTAGAGGCTCAACTCACCAACACAACTCCGCCTAACCCAACCAAATCCAGGATTTTATTAGGATTCATACATGCATTGATCCCTGATCATAAACCTGAGTAGCCATTCATGACTCAACTCTGTTTAAATCCATGTTGTTGTCAACTCAAAGCCATTCATATATTTTCTCACTTCTTCCCCAGGAACTTTTGCCCCCCACCCCACTTGACCATTCCCAAGTATACTGGATTCTTCATATCAATCTAGACCGACTATAATTCTTTTAAATAAACAGACTTCTCAATGAACACCAATAAGGAGAAAGGGAAAAAAAAAACCTGATCACCGGAATAAGACGATAAGACACTATGATGGGTTTTCTAGAAGCCTCAGAACTTAGGTTAGATCCGACTTATGGTTAAGAATAAAGAACCTGATTCAACGGCTGTGGATCTATCTCAATAGCTCCTTCTATCACGACCATAAAACCACTCAAAACAGAGTATAATCTGCAAAGAGCTTACTAGAAATTGCAGAAACTGATAGAAGAACCACACAGGAAATAAGATCTGACCTGATTGCAGAACTTCAATGGTGAATTAAGGGGTTCAGAAAAGGAGGATATGACCAGACATCTGACCTGGCCTTGTTGAAATCCCATCAGCAGTATTTGGAATCTTACCAATTGGGCAGCTGAATCACACAAACCATCTCTTTTATTAAAATAAAAATAGTTGCAAGGTCAATGGCTCTTACAATCTATATATAGAGTTGCTGACTTTTAGTGAACCAAAAACACCCAAGCATGGGTTGGCCTGAACCAAAACAGCTTGCTCCAATGAAGAACCACTTAGCTGGGTTAAGGGTGGCTTAAATCAGTTACAATACTGAATTAACAACTGAGTCAAGTTGATGCAGATTCATCACCAAATAGGGCTTGTTTCATTGGGAATAAGTCTAGGGTTGGGTTACATACATGTTGGGCCTTTGATCCCATGGGTTTCTAATGTAATAGGCCACTTTTATGGGCCTAAAATATGGGTATATAAGTTGCATAGGGATTAGCCCAATACTTAGTTTATTTTTATGTTTTTTAATTGAACCGGTTCAAATTGGTTGCATCCAATTGGTTCAATTTAAGTGATCATGTGACTTGGTTAAGTGGTCATGTGACAATTTAATTGGTCATGTGATGTAAGTTGGGCTGGATTAGGACTCTATAAGTCCAGCCATGTTTTGAGTCTATTTCCTTTAGTATTCTAGTTTCCTAGTCAGTTCAAGTTACCTAATAGGTTAGGGATAGGGTTAGGCCATTCCTTTTTAGTGTCTAAGTCTATTTTTGAGTCTTCTATAAAGTTTGTAAGAGAGGCCAACATTAGATACGAATTTGATTAATAAAAACTCAGCTTTATGCTTGCTGCCTTTGCTCCATCGTGAGTGTGCCTTGTGAGTAATATCACGGTTGCCTTGTGTGTAATATCAAGATGAAGGGATTGGTAGATCTCCAATCGACTCCTTGCATTGTAAAGATCGGGAGGCTCTTTCAAATCATCAAGCTGCTGCAATTGTTCCTGCAATACAGTGAGTTTGAATCTGTTTTTTATTTTAAACCTTCTTCCCTTACGCCTAATCCACAGTCCCCTCCATCCATCAAACCCTAATTCTCCATTAAACCTGCACTCCTACCTCCACTAGGAATCCCCCATAGCTCCAGCTTTAGCCATCACTTTCGAACCCTACTTCCAGCTTATATTCCCCACATCACTCCCCACACTCAACCTTAACCCTAGCCCTTAGTCTGCACTTTATCCCCTCCATTCCTTCACTCCATTAAAACTCAAAACCTGCAACACAATTCTGTCCAGAACTGCAGAATTTTAAAACCTTCCCAAATCCTATTATTTTTATACCATATTGACCCCCTAATCCTGCCCATTAATACCCTATAAACCTCTTTTCCCAATATCCAACCCAAACCCTAGGAATTGACCTAAATCCTAGTGTTGTCCATTCGAACCAGCAGCCCCTTTTGCGATAATCCTGTTGTCTAGCTCCTAGTAGGTCTCCTACCTATCTAGGACTACATTACAAGTGTTTCAAGAGTGCTTCTTCTTCTTTCTTTGGTACCTTTTAGAGTACCTATCTAGATGCTCTTGAGGCTGATCTGCATCACACTTCCAAGGAAACCTTATGTGTCTTGCATCCAACCCCATAACTAAAATAAAAAGAAAAGATAACGACTTAAAAAGAATCAATCAACAAACTGATGAATATATTACACCGTCAAAATTCAGCCAAAAGTAATGAACAGTGAAACAACATCAAGGAGCTGAAGTTAAATAGTCAAAATTTGACTGTCTACCAGAGTTTGACCACCAACTGAATATCTGAATCATCTAAAGGAACTTCTCTGCCAAAGCCCCTTTCAACCACCTTTTGAATGGGCATTGAAACATTTATTCTATTACCATAATGCAACCAAGGTTCTAAATCTCGGGTTTCAACTAGGTTTCGATCAGCCAGAAACCGAGTTTGTCTCGGTTTCTACCATATCTCGGTCGAAACCTGGGACTTTCTCCAGGCTAACTCGAACCTTGGTTTCGAGACCCAGAAGTTCTTTTTTTTTGCCCTGATTCTTGTTGTGCTGCCTATTTTTTATATTTTAAATCCAATCCATTCATTAGTTTCACATAGAGAACACTAAAAATAATACTTGTGGTTTTGATCCAAGTTTGATACTGTATATTGTTCTTGGATATGGTATTGAATAAGGTTTGACCGGAACATAACTCCTTCAGCATAAATCAGATTTAAGCAATCTTGGATTTGTTTGAAAGCTCTATTGAAATCTTAATTTGGTGTGCACGAATGTTATTTAAAATCACTCTGAATGAAAATATTTTTTTAGACATCAAAACAAATGAATATTTTACCGCACTTTTGGTTTTTAACAATGTTTTAGCATATTAAGATTTATGAAGTTGAAATAACCAATTATGCAACAATAAATCTCTGTGACACGAACGAAGTGTAAAATACTTACAAATAATGCAACAAGTTGTATTTGGGGATTTTTACTCCCCAGTCGTTTCTTAAGTAGCTTCAGGGCATCCTTTGCTTGTCTGAAGATTTGAATCAAGAAACAATTCAAGGTGAAATAAGGCAACAAAGTCAAATTGAATGCACGCCAGTACAAAAGATAATATATTGCTAAATAACAAAAAGGAAAGAAACAATAAATAGGAAAGTTGTAGAAGATAATGAAGTAACCAACAGGGCAAAAATAATCCGGAAAATGGAGAAAAAGCAACACAATTGCCACTACAATGACGGCCGAAATCAGTAACAGAAGAGGTGTTTCAGAAAAATCAGGCACTTCACAATACCAGCCCTAAAGACACCAACCTCTGACAAGTCAGAGAGTTGAAGGTATAAATCTCTGGGGATGGTGATCAAGATATTACTAAAGTGACATAATTAATTACTAAGGGGACATAAATACAAACTCACCAAACAATCAAACAACACATTTGACGTCAGATTTGATAGTGGTATAAAAACAGAACATACTCAAACTGCGTGATACGTTCATTTTTTGGTTGAACATCAGGTTTGATAGTAGTATAAAACAAAACATACTCAAACTGCATGATAGTGGTATAAAAAACAAAACACACTCAAACTGCATGATACCATTCATTTCTTGGTTGAACATCAGACTTAGAATAAATTAGGTTCTCAAAGGAATCAATTATTCAATTTTCAAACTTACTAGCTCAAAAATCGTAATTAGCCATCATATATGCAACATTTTTTACAAAACCCTACACTCAACAGTTTGCTAGCCGAACATTCTAGAGCACATGTAATGTAGTACTGAATTTCACTGATCAAAACAGTAGCCAAACAAGATCTTTTCACAGAGAAATAATTCCAAATTTGGGGAGATTATCAATGACACAAAATAAGATGGTTGAACGGTCCTATAACCACAATTGAGATCAGTATAAGGGTAGAGGAATAGTTGCTGAAAGTTTGAACACAATCGAGTGGTTAAATTAGCAGCTAATAAGGTAATCCTAGCACTAGTAGGAATAGGGGTAAAACAGTAATTTAACAATGAAAACAAAATTCTGGAACTAGGGTTTGTAATGGACAATCGATCCAATAATGTTAGACATAAAAAATAGCTTAAACATTAGAATCGATTTAGGTAGAAAGGTCTAATCATCTCCCAAACTTTGGGGGATGCACATGAAGTTGTGAACTCATTGGCCAAAAAGTGTAAAGAGACAAAGGCAAGTTATTGACAGTACTTTGACTCAGGTGGACAGGCATTTCAGAAAGAATGACATTAGTTGAAAAAAGGGAGTTGCAGGCAAAGACTGAGAAACCAAAAGTGAGGGAAGTACAACGTTGCACAACAACCTACCAAAATAAAGAGACACATAGAGCAAGAACCATACCCAGGATCCATATTAATACTGTCGCACAACTCTATGTTTATTGCCCAGTCTGGACCAATCAGCATATCACTGGTTGCCCTTTCTACACATGCCACAGCATTATTTGCCATGTTTGCTTGTTATCCAACTCCAGCTAGCTATTGGTACCTGCTAGAAACAAAAACAACCATAAAGAATACCCAAATTTTTAGTCAGAAGCACGTCAAGCCCTAATAAAACAGTAACACCGAGCTAAGCCAAAACAACTATTCATGGATTTCTTGCCCATGAGAAAAAAATCAATTAAAAAAGAATTTGAAATCACCTGAATTAAATATCTATTTCAAACAAAAGAATACTAAAAATACATCAGACTATCAGACTTCAGAATATCGTTGCAACTAATTAAGCCTGCAATCATTTCCGCCAGGATGACACTTTTACCACCACACTTCATCAGAAGGGAAATCAAAGAAAGTCAAAATCGAAGAGCATAACATCAAGAACCCATAAGACAATGAACAGTAAAACAAGAAAAAGGTATGCCATTATTAAAATATTTGAATCAAAGCATGAAAACTCAACTACAAAAAGCATAACATCAAGAACCCATAAGACAATGAACAGTAAAACAAGAAAAAGGTATGCCAATATTAAACTATTTGAATCAAAGCATGAAAACTCAACTACAAAAAGCATAACATCAAGAACCCATAAGACAATGAACATTAAAACAAGAAAGCATGCAAAACTCAACTATCTGCTTGTTTCTGATATCATCAAAGCTATGATACAATCAGACAAAAACCCAAAAGAAAATCCTCAATTTCTCCGGATTCCTGCCAGGTGATATAAACAAAAACCAAGAATAACAAGATGAGAAAATCTTGAAGACTAGCTCAGATCTTGCATAGATTTACCTGTCGAGAAACAATGTATTAGAGAGAGAGAGAGAGAGGCGGGGGGGAATTGGTCTCAAAGGGTTTCGAGGTAATTGAATTTGCTTCTCTGGGTGGTTGCATGGAAGATAAAAGTAAGCTGTGTCAGACTGAAAAGGAAGAAATCTGGATACCTTGCTCAAGAGGAAGGAATGCAATCGGAAATCGCGAATTTGGAAATTGATTTTTAATTCTTTGCTCGTTCGATGCTTCCTCCCATCTCTTTCCTTCAATCTACATTCCTATCTTCCTCTTCCCCCTTTACCGAGCGATGTGAAAATTGAAAAACATTTTCTAATGTGCTGCCTTGGTGAACGCGCGTTATTTGCAAAGGAAGGATGTAAATCTGTAAATCCGAACCGGTTATTTATCGATTTTAATTTTTCAAACCAAAATTTATTAGTCATTGGTTCGGTTTAGGGTGTCAATCCCCCAGTCTGGGCCGTTTCGGTCGGGCCTAATCAGTTCCCCTTATTTTTGGCTACTTTTGGTAATATTGTTGAAACGGCGTTCTTTGCCATTTTTCTGTCCGGTGAAAACAAAAAAACATCAAATCATGTTTGGTTTACCGGGCCATTTTAGTGATCTTTTAGAACAAATCGGAAGAAAATATCCATAAAAGAACGTTCTTTACAAACCGTCTCGGAGATGGTCTGTAAAAAACAAGAACGACAAACTGGTGAAATAATCGAGCAAAATTCATGAATCGTATTGAGTTTGAGAAAGAAACTTGTGAAGAGGAGGAGCTAACGAGGAGACGCAAACCTGCAACTGCGCCCTTCAAGGTAAGATCAGCATGCCTCTCTCTCTCTCAAAAACCCTTTCAACTCTGTTACCCAATTAATTTTGTATTATAAGGGGTGAAGGGTTCGAGCCATTTGACGAACAGAGACTAGGTTCTGGCAGGAATCTATTTGGTGTTATTAGAGGGAGAGAAACCTAACCCTGCAACTTCCACTATCGAATCCAATCTCTCTTTCTCCCCCTCTCTATTTGCCTCCCCTCGTCTGTGGCAGTGTGTCTGGTGTTTGGCAAATCTGTACAGAATAGCACCGCTGCAAGTGCCCGCATCAATCTAACTCTCTTCCTATCTCTGTGCGTGTGGGTTGTTCCTTCTACTAGGTGCCTTGGAGCCGTGGAGACACTTTAGCCCCATAAAAGGGAAGTGATAGTTCTCTCTCTCTCTCTATTGAAATTATAACTCTCTGCACTTCTTATTTTTACCTCCGTGAATTGGTGCTGGAGGTGGGTTTGGAAAGGGTGGTGGAGCTAGGGGTGGATTTGGTAAGGGTGGCGGTGTTGGTGGAGGAATAGGCAAGGGAGGGGAACTCGGTGGTGGAATTGGTAAGGGTGGAAGAGTTGGAGGTGATGCTGGAGGTGGGGCTTCACGATGGTGATGGTGTTAATGGTGGGTGGCGGTGGTGGTGATGGTGTGGTGGTAGTATTGGGTATCTAAATGTACATCGTAAAAGAAGATGATGATTTGGGGAAGATGAGGGCATTTTGGTCTTTTTAAATTTTAACAAATAGGTTAGGGCAATTAGGTCTTTTCAAATTTTAAAAAAGGTTGAAGGAAGGGTAGTTTGGTCATTTTTAACATTTAATGCTTGGTGTGGACTTAAATGGCTTTAGGTGAAAAAGTAAGGGAGGTACGTGGAATTTTCAGGGGGTGGTGCGTGTGGACTTGTTCGAACCTTAGGGGGTAAGAGGAATATTGGATGCATTTTAAGGGGGTGCGTGTATTTACCCTCTTTTTTTCTCTACAATCTTCACATGCAGTGAACTTCTACTATGGAGTTTGGATTCAAATCTCAAAATTGGGTAAGTTACACGTCACCCCTTGATGTTCAAATGAAACTCAAATCACTCACAGTTTTTTGAAAATACTCATCCGTCCCCCTCTACAATAATGGTGTCGTTAATTATTAGTGTGAAAGTACTATTCTACCCTTGTACTAAAACATTAGAATTGAATTCAGAATACTATCCTTCCTTCATCTTCAACTTAAAATACCCCACCCCTTTCCAGCAACTAAGATAGCAGCACCGCCACTCCATCGGTTGCTTAGCATGCTCCACAGCTTGATAAAACAAATCAACCGCTGCTACAGTGGATGATCAGTGGTTACTAGAGGGGTTCGGTGAGAGTCCTCTAGCAACAATCCCACACAGTACTCTTTGTCGGTCTCTATTGGAGCTCGAGACTAAAGCGGGCCATATCCTATCCAAGGAAGGTTAAGGAAAAGCAATCAAAAAAGGGAATTAAAAGCATGGGAAAAGAAGAAAATATCTCGATTCTTTAAAAAAGAATCGAGTGTTTCTTCTCCTCCTTCGTTCTCTTCTAGTACTTTCTTTTGCTTTCCGGTATTTGAAAGAGACTTCTCCATTCAACCCCGTTTAAATATGGCAGAGCTCATAGCTTATACGGAGAAAAAGAAAAGAAAGAGAGAGGGAGACGTAAAGTAATTAAAGGGTTGTCCAGTGTCGTGGGAGAGGGCCGGTCTTCACTCTTGACTTCTTCCAGTTCAATACTCAGAAGAAATTCAGAAAAGCCATTAAAGAGAGATAAAAGGCAGGGTCTCTGGGTATCTCTATCCATCAAAAGATCGTCGTTTTAATCGTTGCATTCGATGACCCGATCTCGTTCCATTACTTCTCGTTAGTTACCCAACAGAATTCTCTCTTTATCTCTCTATCTTTATGAGTTGCTAATAACGTCATGTGGTGGGGGAAGGTTTAATCTCTCCAAGACTCTACCTCACTCCATCTAACCCCAACCTAGATTTCATCCACGGCCTCCATCGATCTTACCTAACCATAGCCAGGCAACCCTCATCTTCTCCTATTCTTCCACCTCCCTGGTCCTAGGAAGCGAATCCCCCACGGTTTGCATTGATCGAAGTGGGTTTCATTGAGAATTGCTCGGTGCGAAACATGAATCTTAGTGGCAGAAAACAGAGGGTTCACTCAGATTTTCTTTGAAGTGGCTAATGTGGAGAAGAAAAGATTGAGATGGGAGAACACACAGTACCCATGATGACGGTGCCGTGGAAGATCATCCATGATTTGGAGATTCGCGAAGCAGGCCAAGGATGGGAGGATGAAGGGGGTTAGCCTCGATGTCATCTCCAACGCAGGCTGGTCCACGAAATTGGGACCCTCAAAATTCTCAAACCCTAAAAATCTAAAACACATGAAGCTCTAACCGAAATAGTGCAGGATTTGTTGGGATTAGTGACATTCCCCTGTTCTTCATCCCAATCCACCGCCCCATCTCTATCCCTACTAATGAGCACATTTATGTGGGAAATCTTAGGGCATAAAGCATACATTTTACCACATTAATCAGAGTTACTTGGTGCTTTCTTGTGCTTTTCAGATTTTAGGTGAATTCTTGTAAAAATGGAGGAAATGATGCTAAAGAAATGTTTTTAAGCTGTTTAAAGGTGTTAATGGCTTGGATACGTAGCCCATTGAGTCAATTTCGTAACGGTTCAAACGGCACTTGATTCCGAGTTAAAACGAAGAAGTTACGGCCGTTTCTGTAACGAAACACGAAAATGGTCTATAGGAGTTTATTTGTAATTATTGACAGTCGGCTGGGGACAAAGTGAAGCGAAAATTCAGATTTCAGGGCCTTAACGCAATTATTATAAGTTATATTTATTGTACCCGAAAGATTCCATTTGGAGGGCTCTGGACAGTCCAACTTCAACTTGAGATATCTTGGGCTCCCGAACTCCAAATTGGACGAAATTTGGGTCTATTTTGGGTGATTTTTCGCAAGGAACACAATGGTGAGACCTATTTAAGTACCCCATGCTCCACGTTTCCTGAAGAACAGAATGGATATTTTATTTATTCTTGAAGGAATCCTAGTCATCACCCTTACTCTCTCTCTCCTCCAACTTCTCAAGGGCACTTCTGGAATTCTACTTGGGATAGACTTATTTTGAAAAATATTCTCTCACGTATGGAAAGTTGAAAAATCAAAGATGCTTTGATTTTATTGCTTGGAGAATATATCTACAAAGAAAATGAAGCACTTGTTAGAATTTGAAGTTTACTTTTCTATAAATAGAAGGCCTATGTAAACAATCTTCTCTTCTTCCTCTTTCTATTTTTTTCTTTTTTCTTAGGATTCAAGGCATTGTAAAAGATGAAGGAAAAGAGAATATTATATTTTCTTAGGGAATATTTCTCCTACACTTCCCTCTTCTCTCTTCTCTTCTCTTCCCCCTATAAATACCCCTTGCCCTTTGGGTGGTAAGAAGTTAGTTTTTTTTAGTTTAGTTTTTAGTTAGTTTCTAGTTCAATTTTAATTCAGTTTTTTGTGTAATTTTTAGTTCATTCACTTAGTAAAATTTATTTTCTTCTTCTCCTTCTAAGTTATGATTTTTGACCTTTCTAAGTTCTAGTTTGCTTTTTGATTTTCATTTAATGGTTGTAATAGGTTTAGTTTATGCTTTAATTTCAATTTAAGTATTCAATTGGGTTGTAATTTCTTAATTCTAGTTTAGGTTTTAAGCGTTCTAGTCTAAGCTCTTAAGTTGATGACAAGACTTGAAGATTTAGAAGAGAAGGCCATAGTAAGTTTATGCAAGTATTCAAGCTTTTCAATTACATTCATGCAAACACATCTAGGTTTTACTAACTAAACTCTCAATCTCATTCTCCCTTTCCTCTATCTCTCTCTATCTTCTTCTTCTTCTCCCTCTATTTCTTTTATTTTTTTATATGGTTGTGGTATGTGGATGCACTTTTATTCTCTTATTTCTTTTTATGTGATTATGAAGTGTAGCTGCGTTTTTTTTATTCCTTTCAATTCGCTTTAGTTTGATAGGTTAGATGCTCATGTGTTAGGACGCTAATTTAATCCCTTAATTTTGTTAGATGCTTATGAGTTAGGATGCATTAGTTTTCATTAATTTAATTAGTTTAATTTAACACTTTAATTTGGTTCACTTTACATTACTTTTAAGTTAGTTAAATAGAGTGGCGTATATCTCTTCGTGTTCGACCCGTAGTTACGATTGACCCGTAAACTTGCGGTATTATTTTAACTCAAACACCTACAACCCACCCATCCTCTACAAAATTGTAAACCCACCTCTGGCGTTAAGTTCACCGATGAGGTTTTCCGGTGAGATTTTAATCTCCTAGTGAACTCCAATGTTTCTCTATTGGCTTATGGTGACATTTTAATCTCCTAGTAGTTGATCTGATCTCGATCTTGGCCACTCCGATGAACTTATGCTTGACATTGAGTTGCCGGTGTGAGAAAGAAGATGAATTTGGGGTTTTTAGTTACAACGATAAAATCATAAATCAATACTGATCAAGGGTAGTTTAGGAACTTAGATTTATTTAATTGACTAACAATATAAAATTAACAGTAGAAGTCTAATATAGGGGTGATTTGAGTATTTTGAAAAACCAGGAGTGATTAAGTTTCGTTAAAAAATTAGGGGTGACGTGTAATTTACCGTGAGAATAGCTTAGTGAAGAAACAAGAAAATATAAGCCACGGGTTATGTTTTGCCTGGTTGGTTCTTATTAAAAAATAATGTTCTAAATGTTGGGTGTCCCAAAAAGGGGCTATGGTTTTCGCTGTACCGTTCTAAATAATTTACCAATGTTAAGCAATTTGTTATGAATCACACCATTATTACAGACATTTATGGAAAGAAGAACATGAGTTTGTCTCAACAAAATGGAGTAAACATACATCAGCCACATGATCTTGAATAGCCAGGTGTCACTCTCCAAAGCCCGCACTACACGATAAGAGAACAATTTAAATATCGCCAAGTCGCCCGGCAGACCGTGCCTTACCCCTGCTCGAGCGCCAGACGATCCAAATTATTGAATTGAAGACGATTTTTATCCCATCGTATGTATTATAGTGCCACACGGCTACACTCTACAGTGGGATGTTGTTGCAGGAATCTTGGAGAGTTGAGCCTTTGGAGTTGCTTTAGACGAGCGCGAAAGAGAGGGAGAGAGAGTTTTTGTGGCGAAAAGTAAAAAACTTCGTCAGCTGAATGCTTCCACGCCTCCCATTTGCTCTCCGCGGAACTCTGTCTCTCCATCTTCTCAATACAGCTCTATAATATCGCTGGAGCACCAGGTGCCGGCAGCAACTCTTCGATTGGAGTGTCATCGCTCTTCCGCCGGCATGGCGCGAATCCTCTCCCGCGTTTTGCCTCTCGCTTTCAACTCGTCCACTAACAACTGCGTTTCTTCTCGCTCTCTACCCCATTCGGTTTCCGTTTCTTCTGCATCTCGCTTTCTTATATCTGCCACTGATTCTTTGATTTTCGGCCGGGGATATCACGTGCTATCTCGGGCGGATCGAACAACTTCTTCGAGAGCAGTCAGAGCCGGAAGGATTTTCGCTACCGACAGAGGGTACCGAAAAGTGAGGCACCGGTTGGGGAAGAAGAAGGAGAAGGAGTTGGAGCTCGATGTTAAGATTTGTATCGAGGAAGAGTTGCCTGACGATCCCGAGATTCTGGTGCGTTTGTAATTGGCTTTGCTTCTCTGTGTTTCTCTATTATAGGAACACCGAAATGAATAATGTGAGTGGTTTCTTGGGGTTTTTAATGACATGTTGCGTGCATGTGTTTGAAGATTTTCTTTCAGTTTCGAGCGGAACAGCGGAAAATGCGTGTTTTAGTTATTTATAATTTCATATGGAAGAATTAAATTGCATTTGCTTTTTGAAAGACAAGAGAAGGAAATTCGACACATTTCTTTTGAATCCGTTTTTGATTATTGAAGCTAAATCTTTTTCATGTTGACGATAGAAAAAAAAACAAAAACATTAGGGTCCAATTTTTGTTTTCAACCTTTGTAGTTTAATTTCAGTTGGTGATGACATAGAAGGATAAGTTTCAAGGAGCAGTCTGTGATAGATAATTAAATAAAGTGGGTTTCTTTTTTGTTGTTGCCCCCCCCCCCCCCCCCACACACACACACAGAAAAAAAAGGAAGAAGAGAAAAAAGATATTTTACGCAACACAAGTGGGACTTCCCTTTGCCTTTTATGCAGTTTATTTTATTTTCTGATTGATATCATCATTTTTGTCGCAGAATATTGCAGAAATGCTCAGGCTAAATGTTCCCATGGCAATGAAGTTAGCATTTGATGGTCTAAACGATTCAGAGTATAAAACAAGAGACAATACTATAGATGACGTTGGTGGATACGAAACTGTTGAGCTATCTGTTCTTCTTTGCAATGATGAATTCATTCGAAAACTCAATAAAGATTGGAGGGATGAGGACCATGCTACAGACGTTCTCTCTATGTCGCAACATATTCCTGAACTTAAGCTCCCAATAGTATGAATTCAGTCCTTTAACAGAATCTTGTCTTTTCTCTCAAGTTGGTAAACTCTTGACGTGCTTCATTTATTTTGCAGCTAATGTTGGGTGATATAGTTATTTCTGTTGAGACCGCAGCAAGACAAGCAGAGGAAAGAGGGAATACGCTTCTTGATGAGATACGCATCCTTGTGGTTGGTTGTTGATTGTTCATTAGTTTTTCCCCACTTTTATTGTTTCCAGATCAATTATGTGGATTTGAATTTTCAGCTTTCTCTGACATGGTTTTTGGTAGCTTGTTTTATTCTATTGATACGGCATGTCTTATTTATTTTTTTCTTTTTTAAGATACATTATTTGATAGTTATGAATAACCAAACAACTATTAACTAACATAACATCATAACTACATAATAGTAAGGCATATAACGATGGCAAAAATTCCTTTACACAGCCACCTAGGAAGGCTGATGCAGTTAAAGGTGTCTAATCGGGCCAATTGGGTCTTATAAGACTTCATTTTGGCCAATGGTTGGGTTCTATGGGTCTTAGGCTTGTTATTTTTGGGTTTATTAATGTAACATGCTTAATTTATAAGCTCATTAGTGGGAGTAAAGTTAGCAAACGGGATTAGTAGTTAAATTAAGTGTTTGAGTTAGATAGGAAACTTAATAGCTTTAAAGAGTGTTGTTTTGAGTCTACTTGCTTTAAGTCAGTATAAGAGAACGATTAAGAGCCCTTTATGAGTCAATAGGAATTTTAGAAGGTCTTTATGTATGTCATACACCTTCCATCAATTGGAGATGATTTGAGAAAAGAACATGAGTTTTTCTTAAAGGGTTTTGGAGCTGTTGAGCTTGGTATACAGGATTGGATCCTAGACCTAATTTCTTCTCCAGTGATTTCAGGGTTTGTTCCTGCAATTCTCGTCTCTCTTCATATCCAGTTCTAATTTTGTTCTTAGCATAAAAGTTCTTATCTTTTTTCTAGTTTCTTGAATTCCTATCCAACTATTAATTTTCTGAAACTTCAAACCTAACCATTGGATTTCATTTTTGTGTCCATACTTGCAATTGGTTTATGTTTTGAATCTTTTTATGGTTTCAAAATTCTAACTTGGAACCGATTTCCCATTTTTCTGCTACAAGTTTGATTTCAGTTTAATCGATTTTCAAGTTCATGTTTTCTAAGTTTCATCTCAGATTTCTGACTATCAGTAGGCTTGTTATTCGAACTGAAATCGATCTCTAATCTGGTTTGTCCGAACCTTCTATCGATTCTCAAATTTAGGAATTCCTTCTTCAAGTAGGAATCTTAATATCCTAAGAATCTTACCATTGGATCAAACATGATTTTTGATATTATAATCTCTCATCCAATTACTGGCTTTGACCAGAATATTGCCTGTATTTGATCCCTTGTTTCTCTGTTATTAAAAATCTTTGGAAATCTGGTTTTATTCCTTATGTGTTATCCTGTGACAAGATTCTCCCACTTGATCTCACTGGTTTGAGATTAGCATTGCAATAATTGGTATCAGATGCCAAAGTTCTTGCAGTTTTCTAACCATGATAGGGCCCTCTCACATCTCCAACCCTGAGCTAGTGAGCTCTACAAGCTATACAAGGAGTTACAGGAAAATCAGCATGGTAATAAAACAAAACTTGACAATTTCATGGTAGAGACCTTGTCTAAGTGAGAACAAACTCACAAGACCTTCGCTGAGATTCGTGCCTTCATGAGGAGATTTGACAAGCAGATGTAGGGCCATTTATACCAGTTTCTCAGTTTGGAGCTCTATGGATTACGGATACACCTCTGAGAGACTGAGACAACAACCTGAGCCAGTTATTCTCAAGGATGTCACTCGGCAGTTTTCAGACAGGGATTACGGCATCAAGGTCAAGGTTCTAGAGTTTGATGGAGAAAAGGGACTTCAGGATTTTCTTGATTGATTGATTAAGTTCGAAAGGATTTTCTTCTATAAGTCATCTCCAAATGACAATAAGTGCAAGCTTATACTCGCCAAATTCACTGGGATACATGTTCGTCGTGGGATGATGTGCTACAGTTAAGGCTCATCAGGCGACTTGGACTTGTTACAAATTGGGAGGCTATGAAGCAGATATTGAGCAAAAAATCTGTTCATCCTAATTTTGAGAAGGTGCTTTTCCACAAGATAGTTTATTTTCATCAAGGCATTAAAAGTGTGGATACCTGCACCATGGAGTTGTACAAGTTGTCCTCCAGATGCAGACTCCAGGAGACAGATCAACAACGAGTATTGGGGTATATCAGTGGGCTGAACACACAGATTTGGTTAGAGTTTAATGCAAAATCAATCTTGAACTAGGGAAGAACCAGTGGGAGATCAATTGCAACATGATTGGATAAATGGACAAACCAATATTGATAATAGAATTTTCAAAAACTTTTTTTCCCCTTTTTATTTATGAAAGAAGAAATAAAAGATGAGGGGAAGAAAGGACATGACCTGGCTTCTCCACCAAGGCCTTCGGGAGGCTTCATCACCACCCAACCAAGGCTTCACCACCTTGGGTTTGCTGCTGAATCACCTCAGGAAGTCAGGAACTTGCATCTCACAAAGAGGATAATTGAATAGCCAAAAACCGATGGGAGTGTCTCCCTTTTCTTATAATTATGATATTGGAGGTGGGAAGTCTTGGCTACTACGAAGCTTACAAAATCGCAACTCTAGAAAAAAAAACAACTTTTTACAAAGAAGATTAGTTGTTAATGCACAACAAAGAAAGAAACAGAAAATACTAACTACTAAGTAGCTATTGACTAACAATTGAATAACAATTAGAGTAGAATGCAATAACCGTCGATGTCGTTTGCCATCCTTCTCTAGCTCTGATACCAAATAAAGTGTAAACCATCTCAAACTAGGGAAGAACCAGTGGGAAATCAATTGCAACATGATCACATATAGGGACAAATCAATATTGATAACCAAACTTTCTAACCCTTGTTTTTACATATAAAAGAAGAAATAAAAGATGAAGGAAGAAAAGAGGAAGAAGGGATATGACCTGGCTTCACCACCAAGGCCTGCGGGAGGCTTCCCCACCACCCAACCAAGGCCTTACCACCTTGGGTTTGTTGCTGAATCACCACAGTAGCATGCATTTCACAAAGAGAACTCAATAGCTGATTAGTCAAAACCAGTGGGAGTGTCTCTCTTCTCTTGTATTTATAATATTGAAACTGGGTTACGTGAACAGTAAGCCTTGGGCTACTAAATAGCTTACAAAGTAGAAACTCCAGAAAAAAAAAAGCAATTTTTTAGAAAGAAGATAGTTGCTAAACGCCTAAACCATAAAAAGAAAGAAACGGAAAATAGTAACTGCTAAGTAGCTATTAAGTAGTAGTAGATCTAACAGAATATTCCAACAATCTTCTAGATAATATCCTCTCCACACAAATCACATGGGACCCACACAAATCTTCATTTAATCTTCTATAATATCCTCCATGCAAATCTCCTTCAAATCTTCTAAAAGCAAACAATAAACACTAAAATAGAAACTAACTACTTAATCCTTTATAGGACTCTAATCCCTAATATTTGGGCTTATAGAATTAGCCCATTACAAGAGAAAATTCAAAATTTTTTTTAGTTGGCTCGTAATCCATATAACCATTGTTGTCTAGGCGACCAAAATGCTCGCCTAGGCAACCAAGGCGACACTAGTTGTCAAGGTGCCTGGATGCCAAGGCAGTCACCTACTCACCTCAGGTCCTCAGCGATGCCTTGACAACAATGCATATAACCCATTGGGCACTCAAAATTAAGCCTATTGGTCCATTCTTGGTCTTGCTGTTGGCCTTCTTATTCTTCTGAACTGCATTAGAAATTGCTGACGATGACTTCTGATCAATCGATCTGGCAGCTGCGTTTACCAAGACCATCAAGTACAGTCATCAGAACGAAATGATCAAGACTTATTTAGCCTACAAGAGGTAGAAAGGATTATTGAGCCTCACAAAGTTAAGGTCAAGATGCTTGAGGTCTCCAAAGTTAACAAGTAGCTGAAAAACATTGTGTTAATTGTGGTGAGAAAGGTCACTTAGGTAGTAAATGTCCCCACAAGACTTGCCATGTGGACATAGGTGAGACATGACAGAGAAGGGTAGCAGTAATTATGTGTGTGATTATTATCTTTATCCTCCTAATCCAAATGATGACACCAATTATAGTTTTGATGACAAAGACAAAGTTAACTCAGCCAATCTTGCTCTATTTTCCAATGAGCTAGTAGAGAATGCTCCTCTCTTTTGACAGAATGGTACTCTACTGAGATGAGGATTCAACTGCAATGCATACAGTTATCAGTACAGGAGCGGAAACCATTCTCATCTCCACAGACTTAGTTCGAGAACTTCACGACCCTCAAAAGCAGTTTTTTTTTTTTTTTTCTTTCTATAAATGTGCGAGGTTTTGTACCCCGCAGCGGCAGGAACCTCATGCACTGGGTACCAACTGTTTTTTCCCTGAGGGTTTGGGCCTAATGCTAGTGGAGAAGCCGATGTAGTGCAAGTTAACATACAGTTTAGGCCGCTTCAGTATCAAATGACTTGCCTACTCATCCCCCTTTAGCGTGTTGTGACGTTCTCTTATGGCGACCATGGCAACGTAAGACTGGTATTCTCTACAATAAAAAGCGGGCGTACCCAGTGCACAAGGCTCCTGCCACTGCGGGGTCTGGGAAGGGTCATAATGTACGCAGCCTTACCCCTGCTTTCTCAGAGAGGCTGTTTCCATACTCGAACCCATGACCACTTGGTCACAACGGAGCAACCTTTACCGTTGCACCAAGGCCTGGTAAAGATGGTGCACGGAATACCTTCGAGGTGACGCAAGGAGCAAGTAAGTTTCTGATGTTGCTTCACGCGTTGACGGATATGCCTCAACAGCGATAGTTTTCTCCTCTAGTTATGGTCAGTGTCTCCTCCCCACACATGGAGTTGCGGTCTGACCATCCTCCCTGAGATACGTGCCACCTCATCGTCAAGTTCATTACAAAGGCACTTGAGTTTTTGTCGAGTTCTTTTATGAGCGGGAGAGCTGATGCAACTACTTGGTTCATTATTGTTAATTAGGGGTTATTTTTGTCTAATTACATTTTTTATTTAACATTATCTCTTTGTTAGCTACGTAGGAGTGAGAGTCCAAATTTACTTTGTGCTTTGTTTTAGATGTCAATCACAACTGGGCATAACCTTTTTATATACGTATAATCCTTCTTTAGTTTTTAGATTTGGTGTACCTCTTACGGCCGTGGAGTGGCGCAACTATTTTGTTCTTCCTTCTAATCCTCCTTCCATTTTCCTTCTTTCTTGCATCTCAGGTACAACCTTCCTCCTCTCTTCCGTATCCTTCCTCTCTCCCTATAATATTACTCGTTCTTTTTATTCCTTTTCCCCTGGCGCAAATGAACAAGTTGGGCTGGAAGGGATTTGATCAAACTCCCTCATCCCCAACTCTTTCTCTTTTGTATTTGGTATGCTGTTATACATCCCAGGGGTGATCCTATCTGTACAATCTGGTTGCAGAAACTTGCGTGGATTATGAAGTCATCCCTTGAGATCAGACCTGCTACGTTTAGCGATTTTTTTGTGAATCAGTTCAAACCAATTCTTCACATCCCTGCTTAATCGATAACTAGTGGGTTGAATTAGACCAGCAGGTCTAGGCCATTGTTAGCCAAGACATGTTTAAAATCCGTTCCCCTTTTTTGATGTTTTAAACATGTTTTGCTGTTTACGTCTCAAATGGACAGAAAAAAAAAAACACATATTTTTATCTTCTGCATTTTAAACGTGTTCGGGTTTGTTTGAAACTAAAAAAATGCCACGTGTATCCTATGTGCGGTTCATGTGTATAGAGTATATACCGATAAGGGAGCATAAGACTCCTACTTTCATGTGAGACGTGTGCTAATTAATATGTAACCATATCGAATCAATTGCTTATGCTGAAACAGTTCCCTATGCAAAAACTACATCCCCTTTCATTTCATGTTTATCCTTTATTATTATTTTTTCATTAAACTTATAATAGGTTATGGAATATATATGCATTAATGTTGGATGTTATAGTTTTGAATATTAGATGTGGGTATTCGGGTAAAAATTTATCAATTTATATGAGTATGCTGCCTTTTTTTTTTTTGTGGAAATCTACTTGTTTAAAACCCACACAGTCTGTTTCCAATTTTCTGTTGTTCTCTGTTTTCTTGACCATTTTTGACCATACTGTTCAGAGTTTTGTGCCGTTTAAAACCCGTACCGTCCGTTTCCGTTTTTGTGTTGTTCCCGTTTTTGCTAACTATGGTCTGGGCGATTCTGAATCTCAGTCTTGGGGCTGTTTGATGCTGATACGTTATGTTGAAGCTCACTATTGTCTTCAATTCTATCGTGAATGGTGAACCTCTTGAATTCGAGAGGTAGAAGAAAACTTAAACTTCTATAGATTATAAGGACATTTTTGTGCATTTACATAAAAAACCTTATATGTCTTGTGTCCTTTTATTTTGTCCCCCATTCCACTTTAATTTCTTAAAGCTCCTTATTTTGCAAAGTGGTTCGACTTAACCCTGTTCAATGTTTAAATACGAGATTGGTCCTTACTTTTCAAAGTAATTACCATTCTGCTACCGAGTCTATCTGCTCTTTGAAGTTAGGAAATTGAGATCACCACTGTTGAGCCATTTATTAGTTGGGTGGGCCTAAAATGATCCATAATCAGGGTTATTAACCAGGGATCGAATTAAAGGCATTCCTTTATGGCCTATTTACTTTTTCCATGTGGCAATTCCAACTGTTGGATAGATAGGGTACGGGCTGGATATTGACTGCTTGCCAAATTGCAAAGCCCAACTCGATCATATACCTCTCCATCTGTCAACATTTTTCCTTCTGTTTTCAGCCTTCCATTTGCTTTTTGGGTTTAAAATGATTTTCCCAGGGTTTCATATTTTCAACCACTTTTAAGAGATATCCGAAGCGTTATTTTGCCAAATGGCCTATTCTGTTTCAGATGACACTTGACATGTGAATAAGGGATTCCTGGCCCTATCTGCCCACTAAAATTAGGCTCTACCTGATCCAAGGGTTGAGGTTTTGGTCTCGGGCATGGTTTCGGCCAGCCCAAAAACTGAGTTGTCTCGGTGAGATACCGAGATCCCGAGATGATGCATTTTTTTTTTGGTTGAAAATTTTGGCCCCTGGTTTCAGTGGTCATATGACCTAATTAGGTCATGAAACTTGCAAGACAGCCTATTTTAGGCCTTATAAACATAATGGAACTCTAGTTTATTAAAAATCACACCCAAAATGGTAGTTTGACTTGGGGCCCTACGTTGGTAGTGTACGCTCTATGTATATACTGAATTACTGATCTTTAGTATTGGCACACATATAATTCAAGTAATACCACTTAAATAAGCACTAGGAATGAAAAGACATCAAATTATAAACCATTTCATAAATCATACTTGTAACATTGTTTGTTACATAGAATGAATTTTTTTTTTTGGGGGGGGGGGGGGTTGTTCAAAAACTGGCGAAATCAGTCGAGTTCAGTGAGAGGAGGTCGAAATTTTGGCCGAGACAAGTCGAGAATAGGTATTTATATAAGGTGGCTTTGTAGCATTTTGACCAACACAAAATCTTGAACCGAAATTTCGGTGAGATACCAAAATTTAAGTTGAGATTATGCTGATTTCTTGTTTCGTGGGTGGTTTCGTCTCGGTACATGAAATACCAAGATATTTACCGAGATCGCGCGAGACCTCCAACCTTGACCTGATCTGCCATGTGGCAGATATTAGGGCTGTGGAGGAAACCAGAGCCCATAAACAAATAGGATAATTAAAAAACCATAAAGGGAGAATGTTCTCTCTGCCGGGGGCGCAGGCTGCGCCCAGACACATGGGGGTGGGTGCAATGACCACCCTGCCCCCTGAGTGGCAGGCCCATGTGTCTGGGCGCAGCCTGCGCTGCGACACAGAGAATATGAGCCCAACCATAAAATATGACATGGAATGTAATATTTGGTGCTTGCTTTGGCTCCCGCCTAGGTGCCATGGTGACTTGCCATTTCCTTGGCATCATGACAAGGTCAGCATTTCTCAAACCTCATTGCACCCTGTCTATCTGAAACCTCTTCGTCCATCTGGTTACAATGTACAAGGGCCCTTTGCATTCAGCCGTCTAAATCTAATAACCTTAGAGGAGTCACTTTCAACTCATAAAGTGAGACTTCAGTAGTCCTCTTTATTTGTGTTCTTAGGCCCCAGGACTAGTCATCTTTCTTTTTATTTGCTTTTGGCTTAGGTCAGGTTGTTGTATTTTATTAACTGTGTTTCCAGAGCCAGAGAGGTCTGTTGTTCATTCCTTCATTATCCATTTCCATGCCACCTCAAACAATTTCCCCTCAACTTATACTTATTGGAGCTATCCCTAAATTACCTTGAATGTTTTCATTTCTTATTTTTAGTTTTTCTCTCTCATCCATTTTAACGTGCTCTTCACCATATTATATATTGTAAGAACATAATGATTAATGACTGTCCATTAGCTTAGGTGGTTTGACATTATTGCACTTACCTTTTAATAGCAATGGACTTCCTGATCTGAAACCGATTAAATTGAATCTGCTATATCTTGGATCGATATTTGGTCTTATATATGCATATGATAATCCTATAATTGGATCATATCTGGATATACTTAGGTGTGATCTGCTATGACCCTAGAATGCTAAAGATGTAGCTTGACTTTTCCATGCTCAGGGAGATTCTCTCGTCTTTGCTGGAAATATTTGCATGTAAGTTGAAGTAAGTGCCATAATTTGGTGTGTATTCCTCTAGGTTCATGGGTTGCTACATCTTTTGGGACTTGATCATGAAGTCAGTGATGAGGCTGAAGCAGAAATGGAGAAGGAGGAGGAACTTCTTTTGAAAAGTCTTGGATGGAAGGGGAAAGGGTTAGTTCAGAGTGCATATGCTCTTACTAATAATGAGGGTCATCAATTGGAAACTTCAGATGGTGAGTGTTTCCTCTATTGTAAAACTTTATTTCTGATGGGCCTTTCCCTTTGCTGGATAAATTCTTAAATCGATTTGGTAGTATAAGGTTTTATAAAGATATTGCTGTTTGAGATTCTTTACAGGTGACCTTTCAAAAGACAGGAAGAGAGAAGGCAGTCTGCGATTTTACAAGCCAAAATTCAGCTATATCTTCTGTGACATGGATGGTAAGCTCATGTTGAAGTTGGTATCGTGCTTTTTGATTTTTTGCATCAACTTACATTTTTGACCTACATAAATATCAGGCACACTGCTGAACAGTAGAAGCCAAGTTTCTTCAACAACAGCAAAAGCACTAAAGGAGGCTGTGTCAAGGGGAGTAAAAGTAGTGATTGCCACTGGAAAGGCGAGAAATAATTTTATGCTCTTAGTTCTAGTATTATAGATTATAGGAATGTTAATTCAGGATTGTTTCACGTATTTTACTTCTAGTCAACCGAAAGAATTATTTCCTTCAGCAACTTGCTTGTGTGCATGTGTGTAAATTTGTACGTGCACTCAGTTTATTCAGGACATTATTCCTTCTGCATTGAGTGATAGATGTCCTTGTATCAATTTCTTATTCTGCTGGACATGTACCTTATTTTTTTTGGGGGGGGGGGGGAAAGGGAGGGGTCTGTTTCTTTCTCGTAATTTACTGAATTATTCCTTGGTTATATTGTCTTGGAAACAGGCTCGTCCTGCTGCTATACATGCTTTGAAGGCTGTTCATTTAGCTGGAAATGATGGCATTATTTCAGAGTTTTCTCCTGGGGTCTTCTTGCAGGTGTATCTTTTGAATTGTTCCTTCACTTTTGGTTGTTTTCAACATGCCAACTAAATTCTGGTCTACCATCTCATGATAATCAATGACACTTTGATTACATAATTGAAAATATGTATACTGAATTTCTTATTATGTTGTTTGCTGAGCTGTTTGTGCTGGGTGGGTGGGTTTAGTCCCACATCAGGTGTGTGCGTGTGGTGTGTTGTGTATATCCGCCATTCCACGGTCCTAAAAGTTGGTTAACCATTTGGGATTGGTGTGTGGTTTGTGTGATTACACTTTCAAAAAAAAAATGATGGTCTGGTTTTAGGTTAGGCAGTTTGTTAATGGCTTAGGCAATTCCTTGGATGTGTCTTCAATGTTAATAAATTGCCACATGTCTAATGTTCAGAGGATTGGTAATTGCCTGGGCATACCCAGTGCATGAGGCTCCCGCCATTGCGGGGTCTGGGGAGGGTCATAATGTACGCAGGCAAGGCCAAAAATTAGCGTGCATCCCCGCAGTTGAGAAGCTTCCTATGGTTTAATATTTCCACTCTTCCACCTTTTCTAGTGGGTGGTAATGCTTAGGTGTATTCTGAAAATATGCTGATTTTAAAAGTGCAATCATTTGCATCATCACACACAATTTTCCGTAGTTTATGGTGCATGGAAGGATACGAGGAAGATACAACTCTGGAAGTGTCTTGAATGCCAGTAAATTCGACATGTCTAATTTTGAGGCTTGGAATTCACATGCAAAATAAACATGCATGCCGGCAGCTGAAATGCTTCCTCTGGTTTCACATTTTCAAATTTATTATTTTCTTTTTCCAGTGGATGATAATCAATAGGTCTAGTCTAAAACTGTACCTGGTTTTAAAACTTGTTGAATCTATAACATGTGCATCTTTTGCATCGTCAAATGCAGTTATGCTTAACTGATGAGACAAGAAAATATGAGTCAGAAAAGAAGCCAGACCTCTCAATAGTTAAAAAATGCTACAAAACCTGGATTTTATATAAATCTCTCTAGTTTCTCATTTATGATTCATGGATCTGTTTATAGGTAACTGATGCAGGATGCCTTCACTAAGTGGTAGGGCATAAGAATAGAACTAGTGGAATTTCTGGTTGCAAAAATTGCCAGGTGGGTGAAAGAAAAGATTGAGTGAAAATAATAAAGGCTTCGAGATTAGAGCTGATATGGAGTTTTTAGATGGAGAAATTAAAGAGATTCTATTAAATCAAATCCAAATAGAAAATTGCAATTGTTTTGGGGTGTGGTAAATACACCGTATGACTGAGAGCGCATTGATTTCTCGCAGCTGCCTTATGGTGCAGTTAGAGTCGATATGTGAATCCTGATGAAAATTAAAGGTTTCTTGAATAAAGAAACCAATTTTCCAGCAAGAGCTGTGAACAGACTTGATGATCAATGATGTTAGTAGATTTCTTGAAGTAACAAGAATTTGAGAAGTAATCCTTACAGAAGACCCAGCCATAGGCCAAGGCTCAACTCTGAACTTTTAAGAATCAAGTAGTATTGAACAAGAACCAAATGCTAATGGTTGAAGATATTCCACCTTAGGAACTGATTGTTTTTCAACTTCTATATATCTTTTTGCTAATGCGTGCTGGCTTATGTATGTATTATTGAAATTCTTATTGTATTTTCTGTTTTGTTACCTTTTCAGAGTTTATTTCATATTTTCACACACAATATGTTGTTGCTTCCTGAATTCTAGGGATTGCTAGTTTATGGAAGACAAGGTCGGGAGATTTTTAGAAGCAATTTGGATCCTAATCTTTGTCGAGAGGTAAGTCATTCTTTTAAGAGTATGAGCACAAAATAGTTCTGGCGGTTTCTAGATCTCTGGTTATTGTTACTCATCGGGAATGGAGAATGATATCTAGATATTAGAAAACTCTTTTCATGCTTATATTATATCAGAATTGATGAGTCTTTTCTTGATGACTTACGGATTCCTTTGATGAAAAAGTTACAACATTAAGGAGATCTGATTGGGGAGACAAGAAATCAACTAAATGATCCTGTTTCTTGTATATACCAAAGAATTCTAGCTGTTATTATTGGGATTTCATCCCACAAAAGATTGTTTCTGAAAAATCCTTGCATTTTTCCTTTTGAGGCAAGAGATCTCTACTTGGTCACATGGTCTCTACACAAGCGTCTGGGCCAATGGGTGAGCACGCCTGGGTATCTACCCAGGGGGCAGAGACGTCATCTCATGGTGCCCTGTGAGGGCATAGGAAACACATCCAAGTAGAGATCTTTTTTCCTTTTGTTTATTATTAAAACCATGAAAGAATGGCTAGAATCAAAGGTTTTGAGATGAGCTGGATAAACAGAATATGAGGAATGCAATTTTAGTGAAAGTAGGAGTAGAAATGATGTTCACAAGACTATCTTTGAAGTGGGTTTGAGTTTTCTTCAAGTATAACATATCAATACAGCCCTTTATCCAAATGGTTGGGGGAATATGGGCAGTAGGTTGGTGGTCTATGGAGATCTGTAATTGCAGCATATGTGGTCTCCAAGATGATTAGGAGACTCTTCCAGTTAGAACCTCTTATGGATACCTATTTGGCATGGGATCATGAGTCATAGATATTCCTTCCGAAGAGGAATTAAGTTGAAAAATAGAAATGGTAGAAGACTAACCTGAACTAGAGAAATCCAGGAGATTGGCTTGAACAGGATCACAGAAAAGGGTATAACAGTATAGCAAAAGGAGAAATTTTGTAACTCAGAATCGGAAACTCTGAATGTAATGTAGTATTGAATGATCAAAGCAGTAGCCAAAACAAGATCTTTTCACAGAATAAAATCCAGATTTAGGAGAAATTAGAATTAACAAAAATCAGATGGTTAGGATGAGCTAAACTCCAATCGAGTTTAGTATATGGGTAGAAGAATGGTTGCTTAAACTTTGAATCCAATCGGATGGTTAAATCAGCAATTAAGGGGTTATCCTCGTTCTAATGGGAGTAGAGGTAAAAATGTAATTTAACTACTGAAATTAGGGTTTGAAAGTGAAGATAGGTTGCTGATTTCAGATATGTAATTAACATTAAACAGGCTCATGAAATCAGAATCAAATTCAAAGGTAAAACAGTGTTTAACAAGCCTGAGGCAAAGGGCAAAATAGAGATTTCACTCCAGCAGCAAATCGGCTGGTCAGAATTGGGTGAAACTTAAATCGAGTTCTCAAGTTAGGGTTCTTAAGATTCATTACAAATTTCAGCCAGATCTAACAGCTGGTTTCCTTTATCTCCAAAAAAAAAAAATAAGGGCTGCGTATGATCTTCTAGGGTTGATTTGGGGAATAATGGCTTGTGACATTATGTCCACAGCCCACTTTATTTATAATAGACTAGAGAATGTTCTAGAATAGGTACAAGTACAAGAATACCCCTTATTCCCCCAAGGGATAAAGTAGACAAAATTACCCCTGTACCCAAATTACAACACTCCCCCTCAAGTTGGTGCATAGATGTCAATCATGCCCAACTTGGAAATAATGGGATGAAAAACTTTACTAGATAAGCTTTTAGTGAACACATTTTCCAGTTGCTCTGAGGATGTGATAAAAGGGACACAAATGATGCCTTGTTCTAACTTCTTCTTGATAAAGTGACGATCAATCTCAGTATGCTTCTAATGCAAGAGTCGATCTTGAACCAGTGAGAAACTAGTGAGAGATCAATTCTAGCCAGGTAACACGATAAGGATCTATTAATGGTGTGCAACAGCAGCAACAATTTGGGACAACTGCTGCAGCACTTGATTGACCTTCTGGGCAGAGGAGTGTCCACACAACAGCCCTGGTTCGATTGGAAGTAGCAACAACAATCTTGGGGATCAATAGAATGATGGATTCAGAACTTCAGATTGTGTTCTCAGTAGTTGTTGCAGTCACAGGTAGTAGCAGCAGTGGAGATCAAAACAGGGGGTAGGGAAGAAGAGAAGATAGAAGAAGGGGGTAGGGGGGAATGGGCCTCTCATCCTGGGTCTCTCACCCACAGCTATCTCAGCTGTTGCAGCATAGGGGAATACCCATACTCAATGGCTAACTTGGCCTGCAGTTTCTTTTCTCTAAAAATTCTGTACTTTCCATTAAGATCTGATGCCTTTTAATAGGCAAGCTTACAATAGAACTTCCAAAAATGAAAGCTAATTCTAAAATAAAAACTTTTAAATCCTAAGAGAAGTTAACTAAATCTAATTGGCTTTATAATTCAACCACAAAATAGAAGCTTAAATAAATTAGAAACATAATAATGACTGAATTAGAAACTAGGCCTAATAAAAATAGAAACTAAATAAAGTCTTCAAGTTGCATTCAATCTCCACCAGTCTGTCCATATCAGCTCCAAATCGTTGTTCACGTGGTATTGTTTACATGAACAGTATTTTTTTTTTTTTTTTTGGTTTTGAATTCTGTCCGTCTTCTTCATGCTTTGATTTACATCAGCTTCACCCAATCATGCTGAACTGGGTTGTGTGCAATACTAATGGCTGATTTGCTATCACAAAAGAGTTGCAAGGGAAGCTAAATAGGGACACACAGATCCTGGTGAAGACCCTGAAGCCAGAGAAGTTCACAAATACCGTAGGCCATAGTCCTAAACTCAGCCTCTGCACTAGATCGAACAACCATTGCCTGCTTCTTACTACGCCAAGTAACCAGGTTTCCACCTTCCAGGAGCACAGCCTCAACAGCAGCCATCGATTTTCTTCAGCAACAGAATTCGATAGCCAGGAGAACTCAGAAAATCTGAGTGAAATCGTCTTCTTCAAAGGGAGAGAAAAAAGGAGAATAACAGTCTGATTTATCAGGCCTTCAACCAGAAAAAAAAGGAATGTAATACAATCAGTCAATCTGTTTAAGTCTTCATACAACCATGGCTGCAAGCAGGTCCACAGTCTTCATCGATTTCTGGAAAAACAGAGCACACTAGAGTTTCGATCTTCACCAAAAAAAAAAAAAAAATGATCTCCCAGGGAAATCTTCACACCAGCAAGCAACCTTCAATTACCATCAATAACAGTACTCATATTCATGAAAGAAGGAGTCTCTAATCCATAAACACCAGAAGCAGCAATCGATGGCTGCACACCACACAAATCTGGAAACTGAGAGTTATATTCAGCAGAAGAGAATTGAATAAAACCCTTGGTTTGATCAGTACAGCTCTGATACCATGTTGCAAACCAGAATCTGACTGATCAAACCAAAAGTAGAAGAAGAAGAAGAGAAGAGAGGAAGAGATGCTACAAGCAAGGGGAAGAGCCGCCTGCGAGAGAATAGAATAGTTCTATTCTATTCTCTCGCAGGTAACCTTCTAATTTTATAATAAAGAGTTTGACTCAAATATGGTAAGTTGGTTAGGAGTTTATGAAATTACTCCTAACCTCTTACTTGTTACAGAATTACATATTTGGACTGAAGAAAAAAATAATAACAGAAAAACCCACAAAACCAGAACTAAAGTACTAAAGTACCCCTAGTTTCCAACAGGACCAAAGGCTCAACATGTATACAACCCAACCCTAGACTTATTCCCAAGCAAACAAGCCCCTTTTCGTGATATATCTGCATCAAAATGGCTTAAAATTATGGTCGAATGGTCTGTTATGGTAGTAGAATAAGTTGAATTTTAGGTAGTAAATGCAAGTAAGAGAGGGAGACGAAGACGGAGAAAGAAGAGAGAAGAATAAGAAGACGACTAGAATAGAGGAGAGGAAAATTTGATGGTAATGTGTGTGTTGGAGTGTTGTCTCCTCCACACCTATATTAATCCATTGATAATAATAAGGGGGAAATTTCATACACCTCCCTAGGGAGGTAAAAGGTCAAACAGAGAATTACAATATAAAGTAAAGACTAGTTCCTAAAGTACCCTTATTACATAAACTCTTACACTCCCCCTCAAACTGAAGAATAAATATCATGCATTCCTAGCTTGCATAATAGGATACCAAACTGAAGAGAAGTAAGCCCTTTGGTAAAGAGGTCTACCAGTTGATCACTAGTCTTCACGAAAGGGGTACAAATGCAGCTTGAGTTTATCTTCTCCTTGATGAAGTGTCAGTCCACTTCGATGTGCTTTGTTCTGTCATGTTGCACCGGGTTGTGGGCAATGTTTATAGCTGCTTTGTTATCACAGTAGAGCTGCATAGGACCTTCAGTGTCAAACCCCAACTCATGGACCAATCTTCTTAATCATATGAGTTCGCACACTCCATGAGCCGTAGCCTTAAATTCTGCCTCTACACTGGATCTGGTTACAACAGACTATTTTTTGCTTCTCCATGCAACTAAGTTACCTCCCACAAATGTGCAATAACCAGATGTAGACCTTCTGTCTGAGATGGATCCAGCCCAATTGGCATCTGTAAACCCTTCTATTCTCAAATGATTGTGCCTTGCATACAATAGTCCTTTCCCTGGAGAGGACTTCAAATATCTAAGAATGTGATATACAACATCCAAGTGGCCACTCTTGGGAGCATGCATAAATTGGCTCATTACTCCCACTGTATAAGAAATATCCAGGCAAGTCATAGACAGATAGATAAGCTTCCCCACTAGCCTTTGGTACTTCCCCACATCAATAAGAGGGACCACAATCTTCTCCTAGCTTGTGATTCTGCTCAATAGAAGAATTTGTTGATTGCAGCCTAACATGCTTGTCTCTTTTAACAAATCAAGAACAAACTTCCTTTAACATATGTTAATTCCTCTCTTGGACCTTGATACTTCAATTCCCAAGAAATACTTCAAGGGACCCATATCTTTGATTTCAAACTATTGAGCCAAGTAGGCAACCTAGCTATCTCAGCTCTGTCATCTCCTGTTACTACAATATCATCAACGTAGACAATAAGAAATGTGATGGTACCATTACCTCGCCGGGTAAAGACACTGGTCAGCTTGATGTTGGAAATATCCATTTTCAGAATAGCCTGCCGGAACTGCTCAAACCATGCATTTTGTGACTGTTTGAGACCATATAGTGCCTTCTTGAGAAGATACACTTTCACTTCAGTTGAAGAAAGTTTGAATCTTGGTGGGGTTTGCATGTATACTTCCTCTTTCAAGTCACCATGGAGGAAGGCATTCTTCACGTCTAACTATAATGGCCAATCTTTAGTGGCCGCTAATGATAAGAGAACTCTCATAGAGTTATGCTTAGCCATAGGAGCAAATGTCTCTTGATAGTCAATTCCATGTACTTGACTGTACCTCTTGGCCACAAACCTTGCCTAGTACCTTTTGACCGCACCATCAGATCGATACTTGAATGTGTAGACCCGCCTGCATCCAACTGGGACTCTCCCCCCTAGGGAGATCTACCAATTTTCAAGTACCATTCTTCTCAAGAGCCATCATTTCCTCAAACTTAGCTTGCTTCCACTTTGGGTCAGACATAGCCTTAGTGACATTTTTGGGAATAAAAACAAAAGAGAGAGCAACAGTAAAGGCAAGACCTGTAGGAGAGAGAGCATCATTGGAAAAATACTGGGCTATAGGATTAGTACAAGCTCTTTTTCCCTTTCTAACAGTAATAGGAAGGTTTAAATCAGAAGGAAGAGAAGGGATGTCACCTGACTGAGGATGATGGAGCTCAGGATGTGGATCTAAAGAAGACTCTGGGCTATAGGATTAGTACAAGCTCTCTTTCCCTTTCTAACAGTAATAGGAAGGTTTAAATCAGAAGGAAGAGAAGGGATGTCACCTGACTGAGGATGATGGGGCTCAGGATGTGGATCTAAAGAGGACTCTTGGCAGGTCTTCTTCCTTTAGCAACCTCTTTTGTAAATATTTAACTCCTTCGTGTTGTCAGAACCAACACCTGATTGACCATCAATATCAACCACATCTACTTCTTTGTGCTTCTGAATGTCAAGCATAAAAGGAGAAATAGGAAGAGGAGAAAGAAAGAGAATATCGTCAACAACCTTTTCACTCCCACAATTGTCCCCTTGAAGAGGATGCTTACGAGGGACAAAGAAATGTACAAATTCAAGGAAGGTGACATCTTTGGAGAGGAGATACTAACGAGAGGAAGGGTGATAACACTTGTAGCCTTTGGTAGTAGAAGAATAATCAAGTAAAAGGCATTTGAGAGCCTTGGGGTCAAGTTTAGTTTGAGAGGATTTGTTAACTTGAATATAGCGAACACATCCAAAGACCTTGGGAGGAAGGGAGAAAGCAGAGACTTGTGGAGACAAGGTTTACAAGGGAGATTTGGAACCAAGAAGTCTGATAGGCATGCGATTGATGAGAAAGGAAGCGTGAGAAGAGCATCAGACCAGAAGGTCTTAAGAATATGCTGCCAAATAAAAGACTACGGGTGACCTCCAGTATATGGTGATTTTTCCTCTCAGCTACCCCATTTTGTTGGGGTGTATCAACACACGCTAGCTGATGGATAATGTCATTATTAGCAAAGAAGGTTTGGAGGCTACTAAACATGTATTTCTCCCCTTTATCAGAACGAACAATTTTGACTCGAGTATCAAACTGAGTAAGAATCATCTAATAAAATTTTTTAAATGCATCACAGATACCACTTTTATGTTTCATCAAAACAGTCCAAGTATTGCGGGAATAGTCATCAACAAATGACACGAAGTAGCAATGCCAAAATAAAGAGGTAGTAGAAGAGTATTCTCCAAACATCAGTATGCACAATATGAAAAGGGACAGTAGATATATTACCCTGATATGGATAAGATGAACGACAATGTTTGGCAAACATACATGCTGCACATTGAAAAACATGAGAAGAAGCAAAAGAAGAAAATAAATGAGGCAATTGTTTCCTCATTACAACAAAAGATGGATGGCCAAGATGACGATGCCATAACATAACAGAATCCACAAAGTTACTATCATCATGTCCACACACATAGGACTGAGCTGTGGGCAAAAAAGGTTCAAGAAGGTAGTGGCTTTTCTTCTCACGTCCACTGCCAATAATCCTCTTTGTCACCAAATCTTGAAAAAGACATTGAGGGGGGAAAAAAGTAACAACAATTTAGGAATTTAGTTAAGTAACTCATAGATTAGAGATTAGTGGCAAAGTTAGGGACATGAAGAATGGAATCAAGAGAAATGGAAGATGTAACATGAATGCTGCCCTTGCCAGAAATGGAGGAAAGGGGGGGATCAACCACCCTAACCTTATCCCTACTAGAGCAAAGTGTGTAGGAATCATAATAGTGAGACGTACCAGTCATGTGGTCAGTGGCACCAGAGTCAATGACCCAAGATGGGCTAAAGGCCTGTAAAGCTGAGGATGATGATGAGAAATATGCCACTGTAGGTGTAGAGGCTGCCCAGATGTGACAAGACCCTACGAAACACTGCCATGTCTTCCCTAGTGAGTGAGTTGAAATCAGCTTGGGTGCTAGGTGGATACTCCCTAGCATCTGCCTCAGTCATCATAGAGTATGCTCTAGCTCCCTCTCTACGACCATCACGTATACTAGTAGGACCACCATGTGTACCAGGGGGACGGCCATGAAAAGCCCAACCCTCTTTGTAGTGTGCCCAGATCTCCCACAATGATCATCGAAATCTATCTCTATCTTCCCCACGAGTAGGCACTGGGCCTCTACCAGCACAACAAAAATCTTTGTGGTAACTAGAAGTAAGAGTAGACCACTCAAGTGATGATGCTGGTTCCATGGCCACATGCCGGGTCTCCTCACTGCCACCAAGTAAAATGAGGACACGTTCCTTCTCAAGAGTGCGGTATACCTTTGCTTCATGCTCTGTCCTGTCACCCTTCCGCATTGTAATAATTTTTTGGAGAAGTTGGTAGACCTTGGCAGAGTCACTCACCCTGTCAAAGGTCTTGGAGACACTATCCCAAATGGTCTTGGTAGTTTCCTTTCGCATAAATCTTCTCCCAATCTCGGGCTTCATCGAGAAAATGAACCAAGTCATGACTGTGGAGTTTTTGGTCTCCTATTTCTGATAGGTAGGAAAGCTAGGCTCTGGGGTTGTAATAGCACCGGTAATATATCCTAGTTTCTCTTTACTCCTAAGGGAAATTCAAAGAGCGAGCCTAATCCAAGTAGTTGGTGTTATCGAGCTTCACAATGGAGATCTAGGTATACGGATTCTCAAAGACTAACTGAGGGGCTACCAGAGTAGGTTGTGAATCAGCCGAACCACTCTTGGAGACATTCAAATTAAGTACAGTGTAGAAAAAAAGACACTTGACCATAAACAAAGGTATTCAAACCAAGTGGGGAGTACACACTCAACCCAAATATGCAGTCCAATACAAGAAAAAAATCCTAGCGAAGGAAAAAATAAACACCAACTTTGATAAATCTCCACTCAGACTGTTAGACAAGTCCTCCAAAAGGTAGCATCAACTCATACCAACTCAAAGAGTCCACACAAGGTATTGCATAATCACTTCACAACCAAGAACATCACACATTGCATTCCAAATGTAAGAAAAGGAGTAAAAACCAATATCGGTCTTACCTGGCTGATCCCACGAGAAGAGGTACTCTAGCAGCTTCTTCAATCAACAAAGTACTTATGGAGCACAACAAAGACTCTTGGGCGATTCTAGTGGTCCATTTCAAAGCCCAAACACTTGCCGAGAGAGAGAGAGAAAGAGAGCCTGCAACAGGGAGCTGATGGTAACCCTAGGACAAGCTGGCGGTAAATTTAGATGCTTCAAATCTTTGTGTGGGCTTCAAGGTAGCTCAAATATCAACTTGAAATCTCCATATAGGCTGTATATGAAGCCTATTTCATACTAATTCAAAGTGCTTCACATAGCAGCCTCCTCCTTGGAATCCTGTGTGCCCTAGGATTCCCAAGAGAGGAAAAAAGAAGCAAGAAGGGAAATACGACTCTCAAACCTGAGAGCTCTAATACCAAGTTGGATTTTAGGTGGTAAATGCAAGTAAGAGAGGGAGAAGAAGAGAAGAAGAAGACAAGAGAATAGAGGAGAGGAGAATTCGATGGTAATGTGTGTGTTGAATTGTTGTCTTCACACCTATATTAATCCATTGATAATAATAAGGGAGAAATTACAGACACCTCCCTAGGGAGATAAAAGGTAAAAAGGAGAATTACAATATAAAGTAACTAGACAAAAGACTAGTTCCTAAAGTACCCTTCTTAGATAAACTCTAACAGAATAGTCCTCCTGAATTTGAAGAAATTCTGACACAGAATAGTGAGATTTAAAAGAGCCCTAGAGTTAATAGGAATGTCATAGCAGTTCCAGAACAGTACTAACTAATCGATAAGAATTTTTAAGAAGCAGCAACAGATAGAGAATAGAGTATCAGAAACTGATGTATCTAATTACACAAGGATTTTATTTGGGTTAACAGTTGATGAATTTCATTCTGCTATTCCAATCTATCTGCTGCCATTTTGTCTGTCAAATCATATAACTCATCAAGTCTTTTGTGATTTGTCACTACCTTAAGACATGTTCTTTTTGTGGTTCTTTCTGTCCTCTTAGAGCCTTCAATTGGTACCAGAAATTGTTTTGGAAAGTCGTCAAAAGAAGAGTCCCTCTTATTTGAATTTACCCATGTGCATATCATTCAAGTTTATATTGCTAACATCTAGTAAAAGTTTCTTCTTTGAATGCTTTTTAACGTTAGTGTTTCTGTATAGAATTTTCATCAGCCTCTTATCTGATGCAGATCTCAGCCAGGAAGAAGAGAAAAAGGGCTTGCGGTTGTATGATCAGCCCTTTTTTTGGTCCTGCTGTTCTTAAAAACTGAACCAGTTTTGATTTGGTTTGAACTTTGAACCAATGGTTCAGTGGTTGGGTTAGTCCAAATCATGGGCTAGTGTTAGTACTTTGCTTCCTTTTATTTTCTCATTATTAGGTTGTTAAGTCAGACTGGGATATGTTTAGTCTTTTTTGAGTCTGTTTCCTTACTTGTTTAGTCTGAATAGGATCCTTCCTTTGAGCCTGTGAATGTAAGGAATACAGTTCTGTTTCTATTTTATTTTAGCTCTTTTTAAATCAGTGTAACGATATTCTAACCCCTGCGATTTGAGTAATGAAAGTTAAGCTTTTGCTTTTGGGTTCTATGGTGATTCAGTTGGATACCCTTGGCGGTGATTCCTGAACACAGACTTTCTTATCTTCTTTCTAATTAACCGGTTCAGACTTAAGTTCATACCTCTTGCCTGCGATTTCTATTTTTCTGGTTCTCTTGCAGTTTGGATTTCAGAGTTTGTTTTTCACACATGTTTGCTAATCTAAATTTCAGTTTCAGATCTAATTTCAATCTGAGTTTCTAAATTGATTTTCCAGTTTCCTTCTGCAATTATACTTCTTCAAGTTCTTTAAATGTGACCATCAGAATCAGGTCAAACTTCAAAGGATTATTCTTCGCCTTAAGTCTGACCTTCGACCAGGCTTTGACTCAAGTCTGGTTAGACTTTGTTCTGTTATTGAATTTCTCTTTTCCTGGTTTCTTTGAGAAATTTCAGTGTCATATCTCAAGAATGATTCTGCCATATTTCAAAATTTGACCATTGGATTAATTCACAACTTTGATGGTTTGTTCCCTACACTTAACAGAATTTTGAACCAGAATTTGAACCCCATCTGAGTCGGTATCTTTCTGGTAATTGATTTCTCCTACATTCTGTCCTTGATTTTCATTTCTGCAATTCTAGTTTAATGGTATTTTAAGCTCTAATCTTTAGGTGTTAGAAATCCCCATCAGTATCTCTTAATATTTGAGTTGCAAATTGAGTGGTTGGGGTTTAATGTTTGTGCTACATGAATCACTATATAAAAAATTGCAAAACGCCACGTCTTTCCAGCAATATCTTTATCCAACTATTTACAAAACATTCTTATTATTGCCATGGCAGGCATTTCTGTACTCCTGGGAGCAGAAGGTTCCTCTTATTGCATTTAGTCAAGATCGATGCTTGACACTATTTGATCATCCTTTGGTCGATAGTCTTCATACTGTTTTTCATGAACCAAAGGTCTGTATTGTACTGTTAGTTTCTTTTTCCATGATTACATATTGGATGATAAGTTTTATCGTTATCTAAAACTCATATAAAAGTTGGTTTTCTTTGGTAGGCAGAGGTCATGCCTTCAGTTGAGCACCTTTTAGCTGCTGCCGAGATACAGGTCTGTTGCTTTGCCATTAATTTTAATTTTGCCGTCATAAATTGTCACTAGATGCGGATTGCTATTGCTACATTTTCACAATCATACTTCCTAGAAGAATATGCCAGAAGAGCAAATTATATTGGTTAGCTTCTAGTTCAATTGGATGGTCCCTTGTGTGAAATTACTTACCTAGAGTGAAGAGGAAGCACTCTCAGTGCAACTAGTTGTATGTGCAGCAAACCTTTTCAAGTTCGATCTACATCATTTGGAGATTTTAATATACATAAATCTCTATTGTTAATGCATTATAGGAAATTTCCCAAAAATATATCTTGCTTTTCACTGCTTATGACCCAATGGTAATTTATTTTGCAAGCATGATTGAACAAGTAAATTCAATGGGCATAAGGTGCTGCCGCTATTTGCGGCATAACAAGGATATATGTCTAGCACCGGAGACACAATGTGGAGATGTCCCAATCGGTTGCCTTCCCTCTTTCTGCTGAAGTTTTTGTTCACGAATTGAATGCCTATTAATGTAATCAGCCACAAAGTAGTTTCATGCCATTTTGTAATATTACTGGAAGGTTTTTGAATTTGCAGAAGTTACTCTTCCTTGACACTGCTGAGGGGGTGGCTATGACTTTGCGGCCATATTGGTCAGAAGCAACAAAAGGGCGTGGCAATGTTGTCCAAGCACTGCCAGATATGCTTGAAATTGTCCCCCCTGGAACTTCAAAAGGAAGTGGAGTAAAACTACTCTTGGATCACCTTGGGGTGACAACAAAAGAGGTAGAGACCACTGATATTTCCTCACTTATGGTTGCTTGCTTTCAATTTCTTTTTCAGAATTCATTGTTGACCTATTTAATGTTCACTCCCAAAGAGGAGTCTAATGGGATCCTGGTTCAGTTCTTGCAACAGAATCAGAATCCTCACTAGACAGGATCGCAGGGAGGTGAGAACACAACTAGATTTGAGCAATTTTAATAACGAAGGATGAAATAATAAAGAGATAAGAGAGATATGACCAAGGATTCTCACCAAGGCCTAGGTTAGCATCTCACCAAGCTACCAACCATCTCATTAGGCTCCATTGCATCTAACAACTCTTGGCATAAAATCAGAAATTTCTTTTTTTTTTTTTTACTCTCTTCAAAATGCTTACAAGCAGCCCTTTTATAGAGTGGCTTGGAGGGTTGTAGACTCTCATTGGGATTTTATGCTGGACTCTTTGACCATTTAATGAACTGCATATTTTCGAGGACTTACATAACCATCAATGGACTAACTTACATTTTCAAGGAGTTACACAACCATCAATGGACTGACACTATTGATTAAGATAATGACTTCGGATAATAGTTGTAACTAACTAGATAATGCTTCTCAAAATCTGCGCACATGCATTAATTACTTTTGACCCTTTTTCGACTAAGACTTGGATTTGATTTGATTGAGACTTGGACTGGATTAATTAGGACTGGACATATCATAGCCTCAATTAACAACCTCATAACAATAAAATAAGAGAATAAAACCGGCATGAACAGTAGTAACTAGTGAATAGTTACACGTAGGTTAGGTTTGAATTACAGAACCATTCAAAACTTGACCAACCTAAATTATAGAAAAGTTTTTTCTGCCTCTTCTTTCTAGCTGAATATTGCATCTATTCTCCTCAGTTTGAAAAAACTCATCCTCGAGTTTTGCTGCGACAAAAGGATCAATTGTGTGTGAACATCCAACTTCAGTCGATAACAGTACTCTAGTGGCGTATGAATGGTAGGAAAATAATCTTCAGCCTTGGGAGTCTTCTCTTCAAAACAATGAAATGGAATCACGAACTCAACAATTCTCTGACAATAAGAGCAACGTCTTGAGTCATCGCGGCTTCCTGTGGTTCATCATTTTGAAAGTTGTTCTCAACCACTACCACAATTTCCCCCTTTCAGCCTTGTCTGCTTTGTTCGCTTCAATGTGGAATTCCACATGAGAATCCTCTACTTGTAGGTCTTCCGTGTTAGAATCGTCAAGCACTGCCTCTTTTTTCATTGTTCTCCTTCAACTCCATCTTCACTTTGTGAGTGTCATCTTGGTGTCCATGCGGTGTGCCTTGATCAAAGTATGATCGCACATGCTCCTGAAAAGTGCGCTACAGAGGAGTGCTTCTAAATACTAGTCGGTTCATGAACCGATGGTCTTATTGGTTATCGATTGAACTGGTTGTCCATCACTCCATAGAGATATGGAATCAAAGTGCTACTCTATCATGGTAATACGATCAATCAATTGTTTCACATGCCAATTACTTGTGCTATGGAGTTTGGGATCTGGTTTGGAGTATTAGAATTATCATCGGCCATGGCTCTGATACCAAATTAATGGGATCCTGGTTCAGTTCTTGCAACAAAATCTGAATCCTTAATTGATAGGATTGCAGTGAGGTGAGAACACAACCAGAATTGAGCAATTTTAATAACAGAGGAACAAGTAAGAAAGAGATTAGAGGGATATGATCAAGGATTCTCACCAAGGCCTACGTTAGTATCTCACCAACCAAAATGAGGCAGCTCACATCTATTGCCACAAAACCAGAAATTTCATTCAACTTTTTAACTTTCTTCAAATGCTTACAAGCAGCCCTTGTATAGTGGGGCTGGGAGGGTTGTAGACTCTCATTGGAACATTGTCCTAGACTCCTTGACCATTTAATGAACTACACATTTTCAAGGACTTACACAGTCATCAATGGATTGGCTTACATTTTCAAGGAGTACACAACATTTATTACTTTTGACCCTTCTTTGCCTAAGACTTGGCTGGATTTGATTGAGACTTGGACTGGATTAAATAGGAATGCACAAATCCTAACCTCAGTAATGACTTAACAGCAATAAATTAAGAGAATAAAACTGGATTGAACAGTAGCATCTGAACAGTAACACGTCTATAGTAACATAGGGCATGATTGAAATAAGGACCAATTTAATATTGAACAGACCAACCCAAATTGTAGAAAAGTCTTTTCGTCCTCTTCTTTCTAGCTGAATACTGCATCGGAGTCTCTACGTGGGCGGCTATGTTTTGCCATGTAGGGGACTGATTTGGACAATTCAACCATTGCATAGATCGAGCACCCCTTGGATTGTTGACATGTTAAAATTGATGGCCCATTTCATACAATGGCTCTAAATAGTCATGATTTTTGGCATATTCAAAGCAATATTGGCTGGTCATACTCAAAATGGAAAGATGCTTTGTCCATGTGGAAGATGACCTATTTCACTTGTATGTATCCTGCTAGTTTTTGAAGAAATGAAATTGGTGAACTCACTTCCCTATGCTAACTTGGATCATTAGGTAATGGCTATTGGTGATGGGGAGAATGATGTTGAGATGCTTGAGCTGGCTTCTCTAGGCGTTGCACTCAGTAATGGATCAGAGAAAGCAAAATCGGTGGCTAATGTCATTGGTTGCAGCAATGATGAGGATGGTGTTGCTGATGCCATCTATCGATATGTATTCTGAGATAGCCAAAGTGCCCGAGACGTGCAATAAGTTCTCTGTATTATTCATTTCAATCCTTTGGAAGGATGATTGTTTTTATAAGCATAAAGAGTATACGGGAATTGAAGAAATTGGCTTTCGGGTCCATTTTTGGGACATGATCCCAGCATTGATTTTTCATCAACTGGACTGTCATCTTTCTTGTTTAGTGAATTGGACGCTTCTCTTGTAATTAGATTTGGGGTCATCTGTGGTTATCCCTTTTTTGTTCTAGCAGGTTGGTATTGTGCCAGTTTCCTGGTGGCCGACTGGCTGAATACAGCCATGGATAACGCTATGTCAGCCCGAGCCTTCGCCTATCTCAGGCTATGGTATGATTATATTTGTTCATTTTTTTAATTGGTTTTCAAGATTGAATCTTGTAACTGTGTATTACGAATGATAAAAAGGTCAATTTGAATGTCCCTATCAATTTTCTCCATCCCTCTTTTGATTCACTTCTACCCTTTTGATTGACTTGAAAAGAAGATTTTATCCGATTGATGTTCTGGTTTCTTCCTTGCTCGGATCAATTTCACCATTGCAGGTAGGGTCTAATGTGTCCTTTAACCACCATAGCTTGTATATTGGTTGATGCGAGAGAATGGCCTTTGCTCCATCTGAAGAGGACTGTAGATGGATTTTGCTTGGTAGAGTGGCTATTCAATTTTCTTCATCTTCCATCTAAACTTTTAGGGTACTTGGCTTCCCTCATGGCACACACAGAACAACCTTTATACATAAAAAACAATGACCTAACTATTTTGATGAAATTGCAACCCCACCGTCATTGATCAAATTTGCACAAAGTGTGATTTATCAGGTTAAAAAACACAATGTGATATCTAATCATTGCATTTTGGATGCTATACTTTTCCAAGTACACTAAATGGGCAACTTGCTCCCTCAACTAATCGATCAGAAACATACAAGGATTGGCATTTTTATTCTTTTTTTGGTGGCGTGGGGAAGAGGTTGGTGTTCATTGAGTCACCTATCAGAAATGCCATGACAAGGAAAATGGAATTGGAATTCCACTTGTTTCAGGTGTGATATCAAAGTTCCTAGCTTGAACACTGCATTTTGAGAGAGAGAGAGAGAGACGTCCACTAGCAATGGAGAAAAGGGTTACAAGCTCTTCTCCGCGTGGCTCTGTGTTTACAAAGAATTTCCCCGTAATCCTAATAAACCCCCTTGCTAACAATTTACAAAGGAAACAAAAAATTACAAATTTCAGTAATTACCTCCATATAAACCCTAAAAAACCTATAAAATACAAAGACATCAACCCTCTGACACCCTTCTCCTCATGAATATGTACAGTGGACAACATGAATTCAACTCATTGAGATAGTCAAATGATTACTTGTGCTACAGCCTTGCACTACATTAACACAGTGCTGCAAAGAATTTGCTTGGCTTAACCATGAATTCTATTATAACTCCATTGAAGGAAATTCATCTTCTCAATGGGTCACAATGTCTGCAACCTGAAGATGCATTTTAGCTTTTATCAAGCTGAGATGGTGATACGTCTCTGTATCAGAGAATTAGAAAGTAGACGAAGGAGAGAGAGGACGAAGGAGAAGAAGGAAAGAGATAGAAGAAGAAGACGAAGAAGAGACAGAGAATTGGGTGGAGATTGAGAATTCACTATTCATTTCCTCTTACATGGGGTACTCGCCCCTATTTAACCATCTACCCCAACTTGCTTATCCATCTAGCATATTGACCCATCTACCCCCACAAACTAACCAAATACCATAGGTTCTATTATTTTCTGTTATACTAGATACAAGGTTTGCCACATCAGCCTATAATCGTATCATTGCCAACTCCTTCGGAGAACCTTGTCCTCAAGGTTCAGTTGCATACAATGCCGCAAGTATAGCTTCCCACGATCGAACACCAAACGTATTCTAATCGGCAGCTGAGTGTTTACACCTTCACAGGAGAGATGATTGTCCTTGTCGACGGAGATCTTCGTTGCTGCGTCAATAGTCAAACCGAAATGCTGGAAGGGGATTTCAGAACACGGTGTTTCCTATGTAAATTTATAAAGCATTTGACCCACCTCAATCACTCCACAGCGAGCGTTCCTTTCAATCATGTGCACTTTCATGAAATTCCTTTCCCCTGCCGTCTCGCCCATCGACCAAAACCACCATAGACATTTGACGAAGCACATAATCTCCATTATAATTAGGATCAAGCATAGAGATCTGCTCCTTTACTCGCTTCATCAATTCAAGGTTACCATGACAAGAACAAGCCCCAAGCAGAGTCCTCCAAACAACAGCATTGAGCTCAATTGCTTCCTTGTCAAACCCATTAACGGCCAAACCAAAAATCAAATAAGTCCAAGAGACAACATTCCTTCTCTCCATCTCAAAAATTACTCTATGCGCCTCTTTAATGCTCCCACATTTTGCATAGAGGTCTACAAGGGCATTCCCATTAAAAGCAAGAATCACGAGTTCCATGTCATGAGGGTCCCTTCGAGGCATTAACCCAAACAACTTGTGTGCGCGATCGGAAAACCCACAGGCAGCATACATGTAAACTAAAGTGTTCTAAACAAAGACCAATGCCTCAAATCCATTTCTTATGGCAGTGCACTGTATCTTCTCACCCTCTATGGTGGTAAGTAGCTTTGTACAAGCCTTGAGAATAAAAGGGTAGGTGCTGGTGTCGGTGTAACGGAGGAAATTTGCAAAAATGGCGGTACAATTGAATGGCTGGTGCAGGGTTTTCACTCTCAGCATACTCCAAAATGGAGTAACTCTCAAGATTCCCAATGATATCTTCAGCTCGAAACGAAGGGCTTCTGCTACCTTCCTTGACATCCATCGGCATGAGCCCCGTAAATCCAAGGATTCCCTTCTCAAGGTCATCAATGTGAGATTTCCATGGCGGCTTTGCCGTTGCCGCACTACGTCATTGCTCGACTCATTCAGGGAGTTTTCTTCAAGAGAGAAGAATAAAAATGGGAAATGAAGAAAAACAAATGGAAAACATGGGAGCGATGGATGTGGTTGAGAAAAATGGAGAAAACGGGTTAGAGATGTAAAACTAAGAAGGTCGGTGATCTGATGTAGGAAGAAGATAGAGTGAAAGTTTTGTCGGGTTTGTAAGGTGGGTTTATGGAGAATAGAAATTGAGAAAGAAGAAATAGGAAGAAACAGAAAATGGAATCCTTGGTGTCCATATAGTCTGGACCTTCGCTGGTCCAACAGCTGAGACGCCGGCAGCTGGATACTTGCAGAAGTGGTGGAGGCTCCGGTGGCAGCCGTTGGTTCCCATCCTCCTCTATTTCTTGTTTCTTCATTTCCCTCCGAAGCAGAACGGGGAGGGAGTGACATGAATGGATTGGATGTGCTCTTCCATCACCGTGAAGCGAAGAGTTAGCATTGCGCCGGTGTTTTCCGGATCGACTTTGTGCATTCGGAAAGATACAATGGCGGGAATGAACTCTGTTCCGATTGGATTCGACCCGAAGGAAGGCAGCGCTGCTGCCACAATCGTTGAAGCAACCCGATTCTGCTCCATGGCTGCATCGTTGAAGGTCGGTCTCCATGCTGATTGTGGGCGACGCTAATGGTATGAAGGTGGTCATCATTCACGACGCTGGTAGCCGGATCGATGCCACGAGTGCGAAACCAAAGCCGTGGAGTTGGCATGTGCATCGTCGTGCGCTAGAGATTCAAGATCTGCCATGGCGTTGGGATTTTCTTGTCGATTAATTCACGTACCAGACTGCTGCAGTTCCTTTGATTGTTCATTGATTGCCACGAACTAAGTGCAGATCGATATATTGTTTAGCATCTTGACGCAATTCTTCTTGCAATCAAGCAACAAGGCTCGAATGTCCTTCAATTCCTGAGCAAAGGCGAACGATGGGATGAGGCGGAGTTCGTCGGCCATGGTTGGTTGCCGATTTCTCTCAATGAAAGCACCAATGTTATGAACCTAGATCTGGGGAGGAAATGATCCGGCAGGTCGGACCAATGATACGTCTCTGTATCAGAGAATTAGAAAGTAGACGAAGGAGAGAGAGGACGAAGGAGAAGAAGGAAAGAGATAGAAGAAGAAGACGAAGAAGAGACAGAGAATTGGGTGGAGATTGAGAATTCACTATTCATTTCCTCTTACATGGGGTACTCGCCCCTATTTAACCATCTACCCCAACTTGCTTATCCATCTAGCATATTGACCCATCTACCCCCACAAACTAACCAAATACCATAGGTTCTATTATTTTCTGTTATACTAGATACAAGGTTTGCCACATCAGCCTATAATCGTATCAGATGGTTTATTTGGTCATTGATCGGAAAGGAATTTACACTCAGTGGAGTAGTAATTAGTAATTAGATTGTGGTGATGCTTCTGAGATTTAAATGAAATCAATTCCCAATTGAAATGTTTTATTAATGTCAGTGTGGTTGTAAATCACACAACTAACATATGAAGAACTGTCAAGTGAATTGAAAACAAATTAAAACTTTTCAGTTTTGTTATGTACAAAATTAATTTTCATTCAAAGAAAGATAAAAAAATGAAAGATTTCTGTTACACTGATTCCTTTGTACAGGAGTTGGAGGCTTAGAACTTCTACTGCCCATGAAGCTACCTCGCTTACCACCTATTAATGAAGGAGCAGAACCCCTTGAAGAAGATTTCTTTGATATCACAGCCTTAGGACTATATGATGGCTTCATTCTCTTTTTGCAAGGAAGATTCTCTCTTTTTCTAAGATCATCTATGCAACTCACACTAGATAGAGATGTAAAAGACTGCGATTTCCCCTGATAATGTTTTGAAAGCCCTCTTCTGCAAATGCATAGAATTGAAAAATTGGGTCAAACCAAACTTTAAAATCCCAAAAAAGAAATTGATGCTTCAAAAGCTAATAGAAATCTAGAATTACTTACTTGATGGGTAGATGAGCCATGAGATCTGATAATTCATATAATGGTCCATTAGAAAGCTGTGATGGTGAAGAAGATGCATCCTCTGTTAAATCAGATGAAGACGAAGATGTAATTGAACTAGTTGTTGAATCTTCTTCTTCTTCTTCAAATGAAGATATTGCAGGCCCAGAATCACAAACCTCATCTTCTTCTTCAACCTCCATGACAAGCCACGGTTCATGTTTCACAACATTTGCAGCAAATCCAACTGGTTTTGAGAAAGAATCTCTGAAACTTCTCTTTCCACCTTCACCCATTGAGATCATCAACAAACCTTCAGGACAATGCTCAGGAGAGGAGAGAAGAGGAGAGGAGAGGAGAGGAGGGCCTTTTCATAGAAGAACATATAAATATAAACATGAACACGTTATGGATTTGAAGAGAATGGAATTTTTTTATTTTAATTATTATTAAAAGATGATGAAGCTTAGAAGGGAATAGAGACTTCTTTTTAAGGGGTTTTTTTTTTAATAATGGTCTGTTAAGGAGAGAAGAAAGAGAGGAAAGAGATTCGAGGTTATCATGAATTAATTAAAAGATGCATTTCTTGCTGGTATTGAATTTGAAGAGTTTTTAGTAAAAAGGGGAAAATGGAAGTGGATAAGGTCTAAGAAGAGGTTGTTTGAACGCATATCCATATGGATCCTAGTCATCTTCATCTTTTGTTTAACCATTTTTAAAAAGCACAAAACTACCACTACCCTTTTTTTATGGGGCACGCGTGTGATATAACCAAAATCTCATCCAAATATATAAAGTGATAATAGAAAACAACTTACATCGATCCCATCCATCCATCCATAGTTTTAGGCTTTTAGCTCACGGTATTGATAACTGATGGCTAGTTTCAAAATCTGATACCAATACTTATCACTTTTGTATTGGTTGTACTTTTATTGGACGTTTTTGCACTCGAAGTTACTACTGTTATCAATATGGATTTTGACCATTTTGCCATCTATCTGTACCAAATCAAATCATCGATTTGGTATCGATTAGGAACCGGTTTCGGTGTCAATTGCTACTAATATGGCCGATACGATATGGATTCCTAAAATCATTATTTATGTGAGGTGATTTTAATATTTTAAATAAAAGTATTTATATAGTTATGTATATAAATTATGGGGGAGGGGGGGGGGGGGCACAAGGACCACGCACGTGTTGCAGCCAATGAGAACACGTTGGCATCTGGAGGGCTGGATTTCCGTCTATCATGGGGAATGGGGATGGGACGAAAATTTTGCCCCCTCCCCCAACTATGCTGGGCGTGCTACCCCCAGAGAACATTTTCCCATAAATTATTGAATCCATGAAATTTTTTGTATCAACGACAATAAACTCAACCTTATACCAACTTAATGGGGTCGACTACATGGATCCAAACAAAACCAAGTAAGGAAAACTGAGTTCTAACCAGAAAAGGGGGGATTCGACTCCTCTCCTTGGAGGGCATCACCCAATGAGGCATCCAAAGGTTGTGTTGTGCCAAACACATCCAGCGTGAGCCCAATCAACCATTGGGATGTGTGCGGCACAGCACAGCCTTTGGAAGCTTCATTGGGCACTCATTGGACGATGCCTTCCAAAGAGAGGAGCCAATCCAAAAAGGAAAGGAAAAGATGGGAAAAGAGGGATTGGGGAATAGAAGAGCAATGAAAATAGAAAATGAGAAAAGAAAAAAAAGAGGAAATAAATAGAAAAAATGAAATATGCAATATGACATTAAAGATAGTAAGAGGGATGAGGAATAACCCAACATGTCAGGAGAATCTCAGCTATATGGGGTCCGCTACATGGATCCTTACCCTCCAATAGGATCTATCTGAGGTCATACTTGGTACAAGACTCAGACTATGTATGTCATTTTTCACCACTTCTCCTATGGTCATTTTAGGTCTACTCATAGTTGTTTTAACAATCATATCACTCCTCCTTACTGGGGCGTCTCTAGATCTCCATTGAACATGACTATGTCACTTTAGACGACTCTCTCGGAGCTTGTCACTGATCGGGACCACTCCCAAGTCCGTTCTAATATGATCATTCCATAATTTATTCTTCCTTGTTTTTACACACATCCATCTTAACATCCTCATCTCTCCTACACATAGTTTATCAATATGACACTTTTTAATTGTCCAACATTCTGCCTCGTACATCATAGCCGGTCATACAACAGTCCTATAGAACTTTCCTTTGAGCTTTAAAGGAATACGTTGATCATACAACACTTCGGACGCACCTCTCCCCTTCATCAAACACATTTTAATTCTTTGTGAAACGTCATCCTTTATGTCACCTTCTTTACTTATGATCAACCCCAGATATTTAAAATAGTTACTTTGCGGTATCTTTCTTTCCTCAATTCGCACCATATCAGTATCCATCATAGTGTGACTAAAATTACATATCAAATACTCCGTATTCGTTTTACTAATTTTAAAGTCTTTTGTTTTTAAGGTTGACCTCCAAAGCTCTAAGTTAGAGTTAATCCCTTCTCTTATCTTATCCATCAGAACGGTATTATCAGCGAAGAGCATACACCACGGGACCTTGTCTTGAATGTTCTTGGTTAGAATCATCCATGATAAGCGCAAATAAGTAAGGACTTAAGGTTGATCCCTTGTGTAAACCAATCGTGATTGGGAATTCCTTTCCCTGACCTTTCACAGATCTCACACTAGTCATCACGCCCTCATACATATCTTTAATTATATCCACATATTTACTCGAAACTCTTCTCCCCATTAGAACTTGTCGGATTAAATCTCTAGGGACTCGGTCATGAACTTTTTTCATGTCAATAATGACCATATGGAGATACTTCTTGCTATCTCTATAGTTTTTCATGAGCCTCCTTAATAAGTAAATAGCTTATGTCGTGGATCTATGTGCCATAAAGCCAAATTAGTTCATCGAGATATGAGTCACTCTTTTGAAACGAGCTTCAATAACCTTCTCCCAAAGTTTTGTAATGTGACTCATAAGCTTTATGCTTCTATAGTTATTGCAGCTTTGTATATCACTTTTATTTTTGTAGATTGGGACTACAATGCTTCTCCTCCATTCACCTGACATCTTTCTTGTACTCAAAATTCTCTTAAATAGATTAATTAACCAATAAACCCCACAACTTACAAGGGTTTTCTACACTTCAATTGGAATCTCGTCTGGGCCTAGAGTCTTACCTGTTTTCATCTTTCTTAAGGCTTCTTTCACTTCTGCCATACTAATCTTCCTTACATATCTATGATGTGTGGTGTCTTGTTGAAAAATGTACACGTTCGGATCATTTCTATTCGACCCATCTCCATTTAGTAGGTTACAAATATACTCATTTCATCTCTTTACAATGTCCTCATCCCTCACCAAAATTCTTTCGTTAGCACTCTTGATGCACTTCACCTGGTTAAAATCTCTATTTTTCCTTTCTCTCGTCTTAGCCATCTTATAAACAAATTTTTTTCCTTTCTTTAGTGTTTAAGTCAGTATAAAGATCCTCATATTTCCTCGTCCTAGCCAACCCCACAATCTTCATAGTTTCGTTTCTAGCATCAATATATTTGTTTTTATTCGCTGTTTCTTTATTACTTTGTCATGACTTAAAATAATCTTTCTTGGTCTTAATGGCTACTTAGATCTTATCGTTCAACCACTAAGTCTTCCTAGGGGCTTGATGACTACCCTTCGCTTCCCCTAGCATATCTTTGGCAGCCATCTTAATACAGGTCCTGTCACACCCCAGAATCCCCCTTGGGAGGATCCGATGGCTGACCCGAATACCCGAAGTATCCAGACACCTCTAGGATCCAGATGCAGTAAGTATAAGTCACAAGCAGCCAAAAGATTAAAATATTTACAAACTTCCTCAGTCAGAGTGCGCACAAGTTGAAATATTTACATAAAAATCCAGTCCTCTAGTCTACTTACTATTCCCTACATTCGGTTACTTTCTATGTACATTTTCCAAAAGGAAGAGTAACCTACCTAGTATTTACAATGGATTCTCATCCATCAAAAGAATGTAGGGAAAGAACAAAAAGGAAAACAGAAAAGTCCGTCTACATCACTAGTCTCTATTCCCCAGACCCACTTGGATTGTCTAGGTAATAGCGGTCACACCCCTCTCTGTCCATATCAGCATCTGCACCACCAGCATAATCCTCTGACTCAAAATCACCCTCCACGCCATCGAAATATTCACCTGTAGGATCATCTAAAAGAGAAAAGTTCCACTGGGGTGAGCTCCACTGAGCCCAACAAGTAAAGATAGACCACACACATAGAAGTATAAATCCTAAATGCATGGATAAATTTTAAACCTAATTTATATTTAACAAGCAATGCCTAAGTCACTAGGTCAATGCCACGCCAACAACTCGGGTAACGATCCCAATTCCTTTCCATTTCCCTGAGACGTACCTCAATTATTATATGGGGTCCACATCGATCGTCGGTACGATGTACCTTCCCGTGGGTAGATCCCTGATAATCATAGCCTGGATCCCACCCCGACATGTACTCCTCTGGATAAGGGGCTATGATCACTAACACCTGAATCCCTGTTGGTAAGGGTTGTAGCATTAAGGAATTTACATTCCTAGCCATGTGCATTTAAATGGCATCGTACGAGGTGTACAGTGATCCTGCATCCCATACTACGGCACACCATACCACTCGTTTTCAAGCCGATTATGACGTCTATTCTAACACAAATATTCACAAAGCATATCTCACAGTACATTGTTCATGTTCATAAATTACAAATAACAGAACAATAATTATCACATGTAAAATTGAAATTTAAAGATGCAAATAAAAATGGACAATTATACTCAAGAATGAAATTAAACATTCCTAAAACAATCAAAGCCTATCCCCACTTACCTTGTTATGATCGTGATGTTGGATTTCGTTCGGTGTCGGTAGTTGGCGCGACTTGTCAACCGAATGGTAAGATCCTACGAATGTTTAGCTACATCCAGTGTTAGAAAGCGTCACGAACCCGTGTGGAGTCCTAGGATTACCTCGTGGTAGGGTTAGGTAAGGTCTAGGATGTGTTCACGAGTGAAATAGCATCTCAGGTTGATGAGGAAGTCAACCGGGACACCAACCTGAGATGACAGTGTTCCAAAAATTGATATAGTTATTCTCTGGTTGATGAACCAGTCAACTGGGACGCCAACCTGAGATGCACAACAGTCCCAAAAAATGCAGAAAACAGAATTTCTAATATGGGTTTCGGGTGGAACCCGCATTCAATTGATCATGGATGCTGTTGCATGATCATTACTATGACCGGGACCATATTAGGGTCAATTTGTATGAAAAAGTCAGGGTTTTGAAGGTGGGTACAACCATAACGGCAATTTCATGGATCAGTTCTTGGATAAAACAATTCTATGTGGCCGAATATGCATCAATTATTTTAATTCAATCCCTAGAACTGTGAATAGGTTAGTACCTAGGTTAGCAAAGAGCTAGGGTTATATATACATGAGTTTAAGCTTCTAATTCCATAAATCAAAATCAATTTCGTAAACTACAAAAATTGAAAGGACATGGTTTATTCCAAATCATCATGGGTTTAGTAGGATCCATTATGATTAATTAACGAAGAGTGAGGAAGTGAGGATTTACCTTGAGTTAGCACTTCTCCCCAATCCGGCACCCTTTCTTCTTCTTCTTCTTTCTTTTTTTTTCTTTTTCTCTACTTCTCTGTTTTACTCCTATGAATAGATGATGAATTAGTTTTAGATAAGTTTTAATTCCCTTTTGTTAACCTTAAGTCGGTTAGTGGAATGTTGATAGATGTTAGTGTTTTTGTTTTTTTTTTTCTTTTAATTAGTTAGAGTAGTATAACGTGTCCTATTAGATTGTTTAGGTTGATTTTTTTTTATTTCACTAATTATGAGGTGGTTTATGGGTTTAATTAGGTGTCATATTAAGATGGTATGAGAGTTTAGATAGGTGTCAGTTGGGTGGAGTTTAGATAGATTTTGAACATAAGTCGATTTTGAGTTAGAATAGGTTTTGATTATTTAATTCATATTAGGAGTCGGTTACGTAAGGTTTGATTATTCAAATCCTAATAAGAGTTGGTTAGATTAGATAGGTTTTAGTTTTACATGTGTCATTAGCTTAATTTGGTAGGTGATAGGTGTCATTTACATATTAAACCATATTACATAATTAAATAACTTAATATCCTACATAATCCGAAATCAATACTAATTCATAAATTTTGTCTTTTGTGAGATTTTATTTATTTATGTAATAAGCCGACCCCTGCGCAGGTATTTGGATTCTGTGGCCCCATGGGTCATAGAATGTTGGGATAAATATTTCAATCCAATATTCGGGGTGCGGCGGCTAGATCCCCGATCCAAAACACTGGGTCCCGCGCCTCAAGAGCAAAAATCTATGATAGTACGATTCTCTGGCTGATATAGCAATCAACTAGTACATCAACCTGAGAATTCTGTTTTTGTTTTCTTCGTGTCGGAACATCCAAAAGTCGACTCGTTGCGCAAGCGAACCCACATGGACACAATTATAATACTGAAAACACCTAATACAAGGTTAGGACCCCTTACCACGAGTTGTACATCTGTGTGTGGATTCCACAACTGCATGGGGGAGGTATCTGTCGTTTTATCGGTAGATGTCGTATCGACGCCAGGATTCTATCTTCCTCTTCTACTCGCTCGAACACCCAACCGACATTCCATAACGTACTCCATGCTACGACCTCGGGTTCCGGACCTACATTCGGATTTGCGTTAGGGTTCGGGTAAAAAATATGCCAAGCTGTAATAGGTTCTCATCTCGTTCCACATTGCATTGCTGTCACCCTCAAAGTTCTACTTTCCTTTTGCCCAGAATATCAGTAAATGTCCTTAGAGACTCTCCTTTTAATTTCCACCACCTTATCTTAAGATACATAGGTTCCTTCCTCCTATGCTTCTGTGCACTTAGGTACAAATCCAAGACCATTAGTCTATGTTAGGTGTTTAAGCTCTCCCCAGGGATAACCTTATAGTCTTTACACACTGTTCTGTCTGCCCTTTTTGTAAGGAAGAAATCTATTTGGCTGGTATGATTCCTATTTTTATAGGTAACTAAGTGCTTCTCTTTTTTTTTTTAAGAAGGTGTTCATAATGGGAAGATCATAAGCTACCGCAAAGTCTAAGATTAAGGTCCCCTCCTCATTCCTTTCCTCAACTCCAAAACCACCATGGACCCCTTCATAACCTCTACAATCCCTCCCAACATGTCCATTCAAGTCACCTCCAATAATAATTGATTCATTCTGACCAAAACCCTGCATTAAATCATATACGAGATTCTAGAAAAGACGCGTACAACATTCATCCAATCCTACTTGGGGTACATGCGCACAAATAATATTGATATTGGACTAATCTTAAACCCTAAATCTAGTAGACCCTTGAATGTGGCACAAATAGGCATGTGGCCCACATAATATTATCTAGTCTGCATAATCCATGCCAGTATTCCATCAACTATTGATAAGAGAAAACCAGACTAAAAATTGAAAAGATAGGAATTTCTATTTTGTGTTGATAGATAATTATGGATAAGTAGACCCCAAGGTACCCTGCTCACATGTTAAGTTTCAATAGAGTTGGCCAAGTAGTCAAAAAGAGTTATGAAAAATGCAAGAGAGTACATACCCATATGCGGATGATTAAAGGATACATGGATATTCTTTCTTTTGCGATAAAAAAAACTAAAGGATACATTGATACACATGAGATGGTGTATGATTGAATTTTAATCTAAAATTTGACATAAGACTATTCAAAAAAAAAAAAAAAAGTAGACATCCAACAGTGATAATTACTACATTATCTTTCCATGGGCATGATTGTGTGTGCAGAGTAGAGTAGAGTAGAGTAGAAAACATCAAATTTCTACTGTTGTAGTGTCTGCACCCAAACACAGAGTAGGGCGAAATGATGACCCCGTCCCTATGAAATGCAAAAATTTCACTCCTATTGATACCCTTCGCATGCTCTCAATGGTCTTCGCACTGGTGTAGGGGCCATGCAGCCTGAAAAAAATTCCCAAAGCTTTTTTAAATATATTTTTTTCATTTTCATTTACTAAATTTGGAAATGTTAGAAAAGTTTGTGGTCAAGGAATATGGCTAAGAAAAGAATAGTGGACCATTTTCCACATTTTTTTGCTTGCACGTAGAAACAACACCAATCAAGCTCATTCTTTAACTTCTGATGGGATTCTACCTTTTTTTGTAATTAATTAATAGAAAAGGGGTTTGTTGCTAGGTTGGGTGGTCCCTGTGCCAACACGGGCCAATGGGAGGGTGCACGAGCGGGGTGATCATTTCACTGCCCCATGTGAAAGGGCATAGGGGTACTGTCGAGCAGCGGCCTTTTTCCCTTGTTAATTAAACATGTCTTTTTATGAAAATAAAAAATGATAAAAGACCAAGAGATGTTGGAATTTTAAATGATTTTAAAATTATAGATTTAAAATATTATTTTATTTTGTAAAAGGTATGTTAGGGGGTTGAGTCCTTCCCTAATAGACACCTAAATAGCCAATGGGTGTGTCTATTGGAAGTCTTGTTTGAATGTCTAACAAACAAGACTTGTGTGAAAAGGCACATGTTTTGGGGCATATCTTTTGGAGACACCTCTTAGTAGTGTCTCTTCTTCTCTTATATAAAGAGAGGAGGTCTTCCCTATTTCTCTAACATGGTTTTGAAAACATTTTTATTTTGTTTTCTTCTCTAGTGTTGGGTCTGTATCAATGAACTAATGAATATTTCCTTCTGATACTCCGTATTGTAATCACACTTGGGATGCTGCCATTTGTGATTGGAGTTGTTTTATCTTGGAGGTGAGAACGTAAGGTCAACCTGATCGACACATATTCGGGGGCGTTCAAATACCTTAAGGAAAGTACATTAGTACAACTCAATTCGAAGTATAGGTTTGCTAATTCAAGTGATACAACAGGATGATTTTAGTGCTATCAATCCCTTCTCCAATTTCTATGAGGATATTTTGGTGAAATACAAGTTGCCATACAAAACAGATAAGTCTTATATTTCAGCCCATTTTCTTATTTTTCAAACAAGAGATCAAAAATCTAAATGTCTACAGCTCTTTTGATGAAAGCCATGAAGGTACTGTTGGTTGTTTTTGATGTTGTGAAAGGTAGATGAAGACCCCACAACATACAACTCCTAAATTTAAAAAAACAACCGAGATTTTTTTAGAGATTTTCTTAGGGCGGGCCTCAATTCAAAGGTAAAGGTTGCTCCATTGTGAACAAGTGGTCACAAGTTTGAATATGAAAACAGTCTCTCTGTGAAAGCAAGGGTAAGGTTACATACATTATGACCTGTCCCAGACCGAGCAATGGCGGGAGCACGTAATCTTTTGTCTTGTTTTATTAAGGAGTAGTGGAATTCTACACTGTGTAAAGTTGATATTCTCTATTTTGTACATTGCCGCCATGAGGTAATTCATATACGGTTGAAATTTTGTGGACAGCAAAATCCCTTAGGGTTTTTCACATGTTAAGTTGCAATCCAGATAAAGTACGCTAAATGCTAAAATAGATATTTAAAAAATCTATGACTACTTGAAGATGCATGCCAAAATATGAATGACATAAAATTATAAATGTGTAGTAACGGGTAAATACGGGTGTCAATCAATCGAACTTGGTCGGTTTTGGTCAGACCTAATCGGTTTCCATCAATTTAAGGCCTCACACTATTTCTGCCCAGTTTAGGTAATCAGGCCTTGTAGGCCAGGACATAAACATGATTCTATTCGGTCGGTCAGTTACCAATCCATAATCGAAGTATAATCAAGCTCAAGGTAATTGGGCTTTAAATGGGATACTTAACTAATTAGATTATAATCAGGCTTTAAACGGGATAATTGACTAATCAAACTATAAACGGTCCTTAAACAAGTCATAAACAGACTATAATCGAGCTAAATGAACTTAAAAGGGGCTAATCGAGCTAATAACAGTCGGTTATTGGTCAGTCCCAATATTCGGTCGATCCCAATTGAGCATCTATCAAGTCAACATCAGCTTGCACAAAAAAAGCCTGATTGTTAATTGTTCGATACTTGAACCCGACATGTTTAATAATCGATCGTATCGATCCCAAACTTCAACCAATCAATTCAGATCAGATCTATTCGTTCAAGCCAACTTTTGACACTCTTAGGGTACATATCCTATCCCTTTTATGTGGAATAGAAAATCTTATGCCATAAATATATGGGGTTACATCCCGGACTATAGGATAAGGTAGCTGACGAGGGTACAAGTCAGTTTTAACCTCCACCACTCATTATATCCGAAGGTTCTTTATCCATGCCCCTCCGGAGGATCTTTATCGTCTTTATTTATCTGCCCCTCCATTTCCTCCATTTCATCTCATAGTGGGGCAGAAAACTTTCAGCCCCTTAACTCTTCTTTAACTTTCTCCCGACTTTTTTTCCAAGGTATTAGCCACATCAGATTCGTTCTTTCTTTAGTTTTGAGGAGAAAGGGCATGTAATGGTGTTTAAACCAATCCCTGATCAAATCTCCACTTCCAGAACACCCTTCAGTTGCGTTTTTCTTTATCAGGATCATGGTTCAAGGAATCGATCTCAGATCGTTCGTATCGGATTGGTATCAATTGAGGATGATCCTGATTCTTGGCTGATCCGATATTGATAAAAAAATAATAAAAATCGATCTATTCATGAAAAAAATAACTTTACCTCAACATTTTCATCCTAATAAAACCCCACCAATATGACGGTTTCATTTTCCCAACATTCCCACCCCACCTTCTCTTCTAACAAACGGGGCCTTATGGATTATTGAATTCTATAGAAAAAGGTGACTTGCCCACCTTTAAACACACATCTAATAAGTGATGGGATCCATAACCTTAATAGATAAGACAATATACAAAGTTGTTTATAGGGGGAGATAATGTTTACTATTGGAGACAGTTACCATATTAAAAAAAGGTTATCATATTAAATATTCCCTCTTTAAGGCATCAACTATACAAGATGTAAGAGTGAGTAAGATGTGAGGTTGCGCCTCCATGTGTCTGGGCGCAGCCTGCTCCCCTGGCACAAAGAACATTTGGTCATGTATATGTAATAATAATAATAATAATAATGGATAAACATTAAATGAAAGGGGTTGTAGTTTTGCATAGGGAACTATTTCAATATAAGCAATTGATTTGATATGGTTATATATTAAATAGGACACGTCGTTATGCTCCCTTGTCGGTATATATTCTATACACATGAACCACACATGATACAAGGTGCATTTGTTTAGTTTCAAACAATGCAAACGCGTTTAATATGCATTTAAAATACAGAAGATAAAAGTATGTGTTTTTTCCGTTCGTTTGAGATGCATAGTTGCATACTGATACAATGACCTCCAATGCCATGAGAACACGTGTAATAGGGTTGAACCAGGGAATGGTCCAGGGAATAAGAACCCATAACTCGGTCGAACTCCTAGCGACAACCTCACGCCTGAAGTATGCACAAGGAATTTTACATGTGGCTTGCCAAAAGCACAATCGCTGATGTTGCAGCCGAAAAGCCTCCTGATGACATGTGCGACCTGCGCAAGTGGAAAAGATACAGAAGAGACCCGGAGCGGACTCCGAGGGGGGACTCTTCAATGCCTAAGTCAGTCTTGTGAGCAGATGAATTGTCAGAGGGGTACGGAGAGAACAGTAAGTCCAAAAGTCATTTTACTTGGGTCCCCCTTGGGTTATTTATACTTGCATGTTTATCGAGGCAGTTGAGGGCTTTGCCCTTCCCTGTCGTCGGCACGTGGCAGTGGTGGGACGTTCCCTCTCCTGGTTTCAGAAGGTGTCCCTCGTTAGTGTCGTTCTTTCCTTGGCTGACTTCTTTTGAGCATATCAACTGACAACACTGACAAATTCGGTTAATGGTTCCCACTCGGATCCCCCACCTAATTTGAAGAATATGTAACCCTAAGGAAGGAGGGGCTAGGTAACTCATATAAAGAGAGGCGAAGGAGAGAGGAAGGTAAGATCCTTATGACTATTCTATTGGTTGAGACCTAGAGGCGATAAAACCAAACTTTTTGTCTTCGGCCCCGTTATCTACTGTATTGCTCTGAGATCTAACTTACGCATCGGAGAGTCCTCCCCCAAAACCCATTCTGGGGCTCTCACTCGCTCTGCCTTCTAGTTCTATTGTGTGCAGGATTGGACCAAACCAAGAAAGGAAGATCTCGAAGCAACACATACGACAAAACGTCTTTAAAACTATTTACACCCTATTTAGATATCACTGGGCCGTACAATTGGGTTAAACAAATACGGTTGCAAACCGTTCCTAGAAAATTATTTAAATTTCAAATTTGAATAGGAGTAGTTGCTGACAGGAACCACCCTAACAACCAGACTGCTTATAAAAGAGGAAGCCCAACATCAAATATGGGGATCGGACCAGCAAAAAGACACAAATTCCAATTTATCTTTCTTTTATTCTTAGTTGTAAATGGTTTCTATTCTTTTCCCCAAGGCTCCGTTTGTTTCTGCGTAAAATTTTACCTGAAAAATTTTACTTGAAAATTTTCACTCCAAAATAATTCAGTTGTAAAATTTTAAATGTTGAAAAATATTCCAATGTTTATTTTTTGATGAAAACAAACATTAAAAAAATTTTGAATATGTAAAATTTTACATTTACAAAGTACAATTTACCGTGGAAAATTTTCCAGGTAAAATTTTACGTAGAAACAAACGGAGCCTAAAAAAACATGTTGGGGTTATTCTCCAACAGTTCTACCAGATGCAATGATGCATCGTTCCAAGTCAAATTGAAGATCTCTGCAGTCCTTCGATGATAAGATGAGAGCATCTCAAAAGAGGCGTCATTGGCTATTGGCAGTTTGCAATTTGGTGTTGTTAGCACAGTTTAATGGAGATTTGATGTTAGCATCAAATTGAGGCTTCGACTCGGCAATTGGGTGTTTTTAGCACAGTTTAATGGAGATTTGGTGTCGGCATCACATTGAAGCATCGACATAGCATTAATGGAGGATTGTAAACATTTTATCATGGATGTCTCTGGAGAGAAAATTAATTTGATTTCTTCTTTTTCTTAGCATTGCAATCTTTGCATTTTTGAAAAGTCCTTGGATTACTAAGGCACTGGTAGAACCCATTCTTTGATTCAATTCATATTATGGCATCTTTAATTCACGTCGTTGATGCCAAATTTAATAGAAATAAAAACATAAAAAAAAAAAAAACAAAAAAAAACAAATGGAAATAGAGTTTTTATTGTATTTTGTCTAACAAAGTTCGCCATTACTAAAAACCTTTGCTCAAGATTGGGTCATTCAGTCTACTCCTTAATTTGAATTCCCTTTCTTCCTACGGCAGGTTCAAAAAACAGAAATTCTTTATCTTATTCCCTTCTTCTTTCTTTTTCACATCATGTCTTTGCACTTTGACAAAATTTTCACTTCTCCAAATTAATTTTCCTCCAAAAGTTAGACACCTAAAGCAGGTACTGGTACACTACTTTCAATTGTTGTTTTCTCAAACTTACTTTATTGATTCCACCAAAAAATAAACCATATATTTTTCTAGGTGTTCCAACCAGGGTTTTAGGTATTAGTAAACATAGACAGAGGGTATAATTGTTAAAATACAATACAATATCAATATCTTTGAGGGCAAAACCGTTTGATACGGTCGACGAATCGACATTCTCTACTTCCACCTGCCCCTATTTCCGTGTGTGCCCTACACACGAGGTGCGCAAAGACCGCCTTACCCCTGCTCGGGCAGGGGTAAGGCGATCTTTGCGCGCCCCGTTGTGTGTAGGACGCACACGAAAGTAGGGGCAGGCGGAAGTAAAAGATCTGAACTCTATTGTCGACAGCCAGATACCAATATATATCGGACCCATACCAATACCTAAAACCTTGGGTCCACCTCACCAAGTTATATTGGTGGATCTTAATCTTAGAGACATGATAATATTGTCACTTTCATCATTGATAGGCAAAGAGTTGTTTAAATTAGATTCCTTGTACCTTCAGATGCCTAGGAAGAGGGGTAGTTTCAACACTACACATTAGGGGTGGAGTTTGTAATGGACCAAGAATCCCATCACATGATCACATCACTAATGATGAAGGGATTCTTCCTCCCCACTTGGTCAAGGAAGACTTTGTCCCACATACACAAATGGCTTTTCATTTTTTATAAAACCATTGACCTTTCAACCATATTTAAGGGCAAAATCTTAATATGACAATCCACTTGTATGGCAACGGTCAAAATTCTTGTCATTTTATCAATGTTTTAAAATTTGTGAATTTATTAAGCTTTGGCTAAATTTGAACTTTTCAAATGTAGATATATATAGAATTTTGATAGTTTTGATTCAACCATAGAAAATGTGAAAGAAATAAACAAACACAATGAGAACCATGCAGTTGAAATGAGAACTCAAATATAAAACGTGTGGCAAATCTACAGAAAAACTACATCGATGAGGAGCATGCAACTGAAAGATTGACTATTCACTATAACAAAATAAGATCCTCTCCTTTTCTTTTGTTTTTTTTTTTGGAAAAATTACGTGTACAATTCTTTGCGTAAAACAATAATAATCCCGAGGTTTCCAATAACTACCTTGTACACTCCTAAGATTTAAAAAAAAACAGTCCATTAAGAACTCAACGTTAAGTGATTTTGTTTTGCTAGAATGTCAGCAAGTATGTATTGATGGTATTAAAAAAGATACAAAAGAGTAAAGAAGATCAGATGCTGAGACTGAAGAGCATCTTCAGCCAATTACATACATAATGTTCGGGCATGATACCCTCACAACAAGTCAGAAGAAGCGGTAATATGGTCTACCTAAAGCTTCCCAAGATGTCGTATGGGCAATGAAGTTTGGAAAACCATTCCACTTCGCTGAAATTTTAAGGTGAACTACTCGATTTGCAAGAGGTCAGAAGAAGCGGTAATATGGTCAACGTTAAGTGATGACTTGGAGTACACTTTGGACATTACAATTAAAACAAACACCACTTTTTTCAAGATTAATATATTGGCTAGATAAGTCTGGAAAAAGAGGATAGATTTAATGATGAGAATATCTTCAAAAGAAGCTCGACAAAAAATAAAGGATAAATTACACGACACCCCCTGAAAATTGAATGATACTCTACTCACCCCCTCTTTTTTGAAAATACTCGCCCGTCCCCTTCTACACTAACGGTGTTAACTTAAATCAAACCAAAAAATGAAATGACATATTTAACCTGAACCCATCCCTTTGGATACCAACCCAACCCAACCAACCCTTACTACTGCTAGTGATATATTCGGATTTTTATCTGCTCCAGTACTGGAGGCACTGCTATGCACATTATGCGGCGCAGCAGCGGCCATGTGTGCACAGTGGGGCCCACTGTGCGGCCCACTGTGCACACATGTCCGCTGCTGCACTGTACGATGGCACAGCAGCGCTGCAGTGCACAACAACGGATAAAAATTCGATATATTTCCTTTCCAATCTATGTTGGACTCTTGTTTTTTAATGGATTTGGGGTGTCAAGGGCCTCTTTTTACTTGGTCCAATAAAAGAGTGGGTGATTCAAATATTAAAATTAGATTGGACCGGACTTTATCAAACCATGCTTGGAGGCTTAATAATCCTAATGCGGTAGTTTTTATCGAACCTGCAATTGGATCTGATCGCTCCCCAATTCTGATTGATACTGATGGTGGTAAATTCCAAGGGTGTCGCCCTTTTTGTTTTGAGTCTATGTCATTTTGCCACCTAGACTGTAAAGCAATGGCAGAATAAGCATGGCTGACTCCTTGCATTGGTCATGCGTCAACTATTATTCATGCTTCACTTGCAGGTCTGATTATAAGAGGTGGAATAAAGAGGTGTTTGAGAATTTACATCATAGGATTCGTTCTTTAGTCGAAGATATTGAAACTTTAGAATGGATACCATTTACTGAGGCTATTCAATCTCAAATCTTTGTTTTGAAGTAAGATCTTCATGATGATCTTGAAAGCGAAAAAGAATTGTGGAGGCAAAAGTCCAGAGTTGATTGGCTGACTGAGGTGACAGGAACACTAAGTTCTTTTATGCTACTACCATCCAACGGCGTCAACATAACAGTATTTTGAGTCTCAAAATACATAATGGTTCTTGGACTCAAAATGAGCAAGAAATTTATAGTACTGTTCTTACCCATTTTGATGAGGCTCTCTCTTCTAAAGGTGTGGATTCGGTCTCTCTTGAGAACGTTCTTATGGAGGTGGAACCGGTTATCTCTAATGATACAAATACTATGTTATATTGTCCTCCATCTATGGAAGAGATGTGTGTTGCCCTTTTTGCAATGAGTCCTTTGAATTCTCTAGGACCTTATGGTTTTCCTCCTGCTTTCTTCTAGAGGTAATGAATATTATTAAGGTTGATCTCTTTAATCTAGTTTGCAATTTTTTTGAAACTGGATTTATTCCTAATGAAATGAATGCTACATTGATATGTCTAGTACCGAAAGTTGCTAAACCTGAATCTATTGATCAGTTTCGTCCTATTTCCTTGTGTAGTGTGGTGTGTAAGGTGCTTACAAAAATTCTGGCAAGCCGATTAAAACTGATTCTTCATGATATTATTAGCCCTTATAATAATCTAAACATGGTGTGCATGAGACTTCCTACTACTGAAGCATAAGAAATTTTCTTCATCTCCTCATTGCCCTTTTGAGATTAAGGATATTGGAATTTGGAGATGCTTACTCCATGCCTGAAAGGAACGTTTCCTTTCTTGGAGTTCTCTGCATTAAACCTGACCAAGGTTTTGTCTATATATGTGGATTGTGATAAGCTCAACATCCTTCTTTTGCTATTTTTCACAAGCTTAATCCCAAGGATGTAACTGGCTTCGCCTAAGTATTTCATCGAGAACGTGGAGGACAACCACTTCTTCACAGATGAAAGCATAGCTACATCATTTCCTTTAAGTAATATGTCATCCACATACAATAATAGGAAATAAACGGCACTCCCACTGAGTTTCTTGTAAACGTAAGGTTCATCCATGTTTTGATTGTTTGATCAAAACGGATGTTCCAACTTCTGAAGCCTGCTTGAGACTATAAATGGATCTCTGCAATTTGCACACTTTGTTCTCATCAACACTTGAAGAGAACCCTTCTGGTTGATGTATTTAGATTTTTTCCTCAAGAAATCCATTTAGAAATGCAGTTTGTACATCCATCTGCCAGATTTCTTAATCAAAGTATGTTGCAATGGTCAATAAAATCATAATTGATTTCATCATTGTTACTGGAGAAAAGGTTTCATCATAATCCACACCCTCTTGTTGGATGTATCCTTTAGCTACAAGTCTTGCTTTGAATCTGTCAATGCTCCCATTAATGCCTCTCTTCCTCTTGAAAATCCATTTGAATCCAATGGGCTCGACGTCTTGTGGTGGATCAACTAGATTCTAAATATTGTTTGAGTGCATTGAATCAATTTTAGAGCGCATAACTACCAGCCACTTATTTGCTTCTACATCTTTAAGTGCCTCAGAATAAGTATACAGATCATCATCCGACTCAATGGAGACCATGTGGAACTCTTCCATAGTCTTTTCTTCTTTTGTAAAAAGAGTGAAACGTTCCGATGGCCTAATGGTCCTCCCACTTTATCGAGGCTCTTGAGTGTTGATTGGTATAAAGGTTTAAGTCAACTGAATCATCAACTGGGATTGTAAAATCCGGTTCAGAAGACAATTCTTTTATAACCACTGGATCAGTTCTTTTAGAGATTAGGTCCTCCTCAATGAAAGTGACATGCTTACTAACGATGAAATTTTGGTCAGTGGGTTCATAGAAATAGTAACCTATCATGCCCTTAGGGTAACCCAAGAAAAAACTTCTAGAAGTGCGGTGTTCCAATTTATATGTCTATCGCTTGTGAACATGCGCAGGATAACCCAAAACCCTAAAATGATTTAGGTTAGGCTTGCGTCTATACCATAATTCAAATAGGGTTTTAGATACAGATTTTATCGGTACCCTGTTCAAAATATAAATCGCAGTCTCTAGAGTATATGTTATACCCGTACCCCAGGATATAATTAAATATTATTTCTTCTCGTGACGTGTAGATACCGCTGCCATGTATGCTAGTGACATGTTCTCCATGATGGTCAAACCTAGTTACAAAATCATTGACCACAGTATGGGCTTATCGGTAGAGGAAAGGTTCCTCAACCGCCAGTGGGGAAAGTTCGTTGACGGCGACTTTGTTGACTATCCTCCAAGTATCAGCCCGGGAAGCGAGGAGTTTAGGAGAGAGCATCCTGGACCGTCGCCTCAGTTGGACACTTCGTTCAGTGATGAGCTTGGCATTGCGGTGGCGAAGCTATTCGGGGTCAGGGGTGATAAACCATGACAAGGGAAAAGTAAGTTCTAGCCCTCAAGTTTTATCATTTATTCTTTCCTTGGTAACCTCGAAGTGCGGGTCAAGGCCTGAACCGCTCGAGCTATTTCATGTGAGAAGGGAATATTTTAATTTTGGGTCCCACTTACCTTTGGGAAGTACATTGAGGACTTATACCCATCTCATGTGAACCCATCTTAAAGTGGGCTTTTCCCTAATTAAAGCTTGTGGGCAGACCCATTTAACTTAAGGAGTCATTTAACTTGTATGGCCCATTTAACCTTATTGACCCAAGGATGGGTTATTCCATTCACTTACCCACATAGAACAAATGGGTCAACCCATTTGGCTTAAGAGACCCAAGATCCACTTTCTATAAATAAGCCAAAGGGGGAGAAAGCATTCAATTCTCAATTACTTCTCCCATCTATCCTAAATCGTGGAGGAGAGAAAGAGGAGTGAAAGAGGAGGAGGAAGGTGGAGAAGCTTGGTGGAAGGTTGAGACCCCACCTCTTGGAGCCATAAATCGTGGAGCTCTCTCATCTTGGGGGTAGGTAAGCCATTTGAAGCCTTCTTCCTTCTTCTATTTTGGATTTTAAAAGGGTTGGGAAATGGGAGAGATTCCACCTAGAGCTCTTGGAACCCAAGAAATCGATGGAACCTTAAAGCCTAGGCTATGGTGGAGTTATTTCACTCCATTATGAGCTCTAGTGTTAGTAGTCTCATTCCATTTGAGAGATTTAAGGTTTGGACCCTATTATGCTTTAGGTTAGGTTCTTCTCGGTTCCTTCTCTTGAATCTAGTGAGTTGAATGGACCTAGAGAAGTCTTAGAACCCTAATGAGCTTAGGATGGAGCTTTTTTAAGGTTCCTATGCTTTAAACTACTTGAAAGTGGAACCCTTGGAGGGGGATCCTTTGGATTTTGGACCTGTAGGTGTGAGGTTTTACATGTGGTTTCAGACCTGCAAGAAACCACCCTGAGAAGGCCCCTGGAAAGCTAGGATTTATGTGCAATTTCATTTTCTGAGAAACCACTCCTACAACCGCACTTGACTGAGACTGTCCTGAGCCCCTGGTTTTCTAGGATTTACCTGTGGTTGCAGAAATGGGCATGAAACCACTCCTGCAACCACTCTGCTTCTGAAACCTTGTACTTAAGTGGTTATGGGAGACCTTTTGGGGATCCTTTCCCTTTGCTTGTTTAACCTTATTTTTACTCTTTGTTTAGGTTAATATATCCATCTTGTGGCTTATTGCTTGATCGAGGCGATAACTTATAATCTTGGTGCTTGGTGTATACATTGTGAGTGGGTTTGGTCTTGTTTGGACTTGCTATCATTAAATATACATGTATCATGCTAGTAGTATATTTTATAAAGCATGCTTGTGCATTTTGCATACTTATTATTGGATTTGATACATTGATGTTGTGGTTGTTTTCCTTTTCTCATTGGGTTACGGTGTCGGTGAATGCCGGTGCTGGAACCCCATACTATATACATAATATGTTGATTGAATTCATATTGAACTGTATGCGCCGTGCCGTGCTGGTAACCGAGCACTAAACCAGATGAAAAGTTGAAGCGCCCGGATTACCTGGATAGGACTTGTATGTAGTATATCTGCGGCTAGGATTTTACACCCTTATGCTACGACCCTTACAAACAGGGGTTTAGGTGTTGGGTAATCCGTACATCGAATTCTGTGGAGGTGGGAGAGGCCAATCATGGTAGTATTGGTTATCAGGGGTCTGCCACTGAGTGGTCTTGGAGGCTTCGATCGGCGTAGGTCCCAGGTGACAATTGAGGTTTCATTGTGGCGATAAGTTAAGTGACCCACAGTGTCTCCCGAGTTGTCACAGTAGCATATACCTCTGACTTAGTTGTTTGTTAGGTGAAAAAATAGAATTAACATGTGCATGCATCATTGGACTATGTGAATTGCGTGTTTGTGCATCCCCATCCCCTCACTGGCTCAGTGGAGCTAACCCCCTCGTGCACTCACTTTTTAGATTATGATGCAGGTGACCGATATCTCGCGAGACTTGGAGTTCAGCCCTCGGGATACGATGAGATTGGTGAGGAGGAGCCAGAAGCCGTGTTCAAGGAACATGGCGACGGGTGTCCTTGCTATGATTGTGCCTACGGGCCGTGAGGATATTCGGGACTTGGTCCCTTTTTGATTTACTTTTGGGGCTTAGGCCCGTGTATAAATATTTACTGTTATACCCTTTTGATAGTTATTAGATGGTCATTGGAAATGTAACTAACTATTGTATTTATCATCTAGCCTTTGAACATCTTGTAACTATTTAATTTATATGTTTTCGCAATACTACTGATCTTTGGAATGTAATATTCCTTTTTCCGTATTTTGATATTATATTGTGTTAATATTGGTTATGACTGTGCGTTGGGACACTGTGTCAGTGATCCGGGCTGTTTAGTAGGATGACATGTGTCATCCTAGTCACCCTTTATATTATATTATATTCCTTATCTGGAATAGGGGTGTGACAGCGTGGTATCAGAGCGAGATGCTCTGCACCAGCCACAGTCTAGCGAATTTATGATTTACTCTACACAATAGGTTGCTAAGCTAAAAACTTCCAATAATACATAATTGGAATGTGTGTGAATGCTAGGGAGAAGACTAGTTTAGGGAGAAAGCCGAAGACAAAAGCAAATAATAGGCACAATAGTAGAAGGAAAAGATATATGTGTATATATATATTCCTTAGTTTCAGCTGTTAGTACATTTTTCCATAAGCCAAAGGAGAAATTACAAAATTTCAACTGAACTGTAGATTTCAAGTTCTTACAACTAGGAAAGAGCTAGAAGTACTAAATAGTAAGACAAATAGCTAAGGGTCCAAAAGAGAGCATGGTGGAAATGGACAGGAGGTCTACTGCTCCATCTCATCATCACTGCTGGGTTCATCCTCTGTGCCCTCATCATGGAGGTAGGAGTGTAAGTCCTGCATCTGCTGCTCGAAGCTCTCGATGCGTCTATCTAATGCATCAAGCCTAGTGTTCACTCCTTCAAAGCCCTGAGCCATGCTGGTGCTCATCTGGCCTAAAGCTGCAAGAATCTTGTCGATGTCAGACCCACTAGGAGCAGTGCCAGATGAAGAGGCCGCATGTACAGCCGGCTGAGGAGGAGGCTCATGTACCTGAGGCTCAGGCCCGTAACCCTCTGTTGGGGGAATTGGCTCCCCATCACTGTATGCATCCATCACAATTCGCATCCTCACCACTGTATTGCAATCTAGAGGTGGATCTTCAGTTAAGTCTTGATCCTCCCCGCTCAAGTCAACTCCAAAGTGCTGGAATATAGTGGTGAGCAACCTCCCATATGGTAAATCTAAGTTCTTCTTGGGATTCCACCTCGTATGATCCATGGTCCGCATAATAATATAGGGTAGGCATATTGGAATGCCTTTGTAGAGGTGATATGCCACATAGCCTACAAAGATGGAAGGCATGGTGCGGTGACCTGCTATAGGCACGATATTGTGCTGCACAATTCGGCTCAGTATCCTTGGAGACTTAGCAAAAGAAGTCTCAGGCACCTTCTTCTCAAATGCCCCATGTGTAAGCTCCCTGTATAATTCCCTGTATGCTTCTCTCCTGAGAAAAGAGTAGGGATTCTTCCATGGTGCGCAATAGGTCTTCTCTCCCCAAATAGCTACATTGAGGATGCCTGCCAACTGTGCCCCTGTGAATGAAATAGTAACTCCCTTGACATATGAGATGATTCGATAGTCTCGTGTGCCTAGGTTCTCGGTGTGCAAGTTGGAGTAGAAGTGACGGATGAGCTTGGGATAAAATGGTTCTGGAAGGTTAAGGAGGTTAGACCACCCCAGTGCTTCAAATCTTGGCCCTACCTTATAGACTTTGAGGTCTTCCAATACTACATCCCTTCCCTCCACAATACTCTTGAAGCGGAAGTAGTCTTGGTACAGCTCTTGTTTCTCTAGGTCTTGAAACCATAGCGTATCCCAAACAATTGGGGCAGCTTGTTCAGCCCGTGCACACCTTGTTCTAGGAGCCATTGATTTGCCCTAACCTGCAACCAAGAAAGGCCAAGAATATAGAAACATATCAAGTCAATGCTTAGATATTAAGGCTAAGAAGATGTTCAATGAAAAGATTTGAGGAATTAGAACCTAGACCTTGATTCCTACAACAGAATTAATCAAATTACAGCAGGGAATTTTACTAGAAAAATTTTGTTGTGAATGGTTTAAGGAGTTAGGAAAAAGGGGAATGCGTGGCCACCATGTAGATGCAATCATAGAGAATAAATGTACATGGCCACATTATGCTTGGAGAGCATTATATTATGCAAACAATTAGTTCAAACAAGAATCAAACTAATTTGATAAGAAAATATGCTAAGAAACCCAAAAAAGGAATTTTCAGATTTGGGTTAGAGGTTGAATGACATAGTAAACAATAGAAATCCATGTCCATGCTATACCTAGAACATGAGATTTTATACCAAATAGCAAGTTCAAACAACATATGGAGTTAATTGATAGTGAATCATGCTTAGAACTTCAAAGAAAAGAAGTTTCAGATATGATGTTTGGAGTTTAAATCATAGGGAACAACTATTCATGGCCATGTTATGCTTAGGCTTAAGCTCTCTTATAAAATGTTAAATACAAACAAGCAAGGGGTGCAGTCGATCATGAGGCATGCTTGAATCTTTAAAAGAAATTTTCAGATGTGATTCTTGAAGTCCCAAATGCAAGAAGTAAATTAGTTATGGCTTGAGACAACCCAAATTTATATACATAAAGCCTACATAGCAAAATCGAACTTGATTTGGGCAAAAGAAAATAAAATTTTCGGTTAGGGTTTTGGGATTTCTCCAAAATCCAACCCAAATCCATGATGAAGGTGCAAAATTGGGGGAAATACCTCACCTAGATTGCATATGATGGAAAACGAATAAAGAATGGACAATAATCCATCTATTTAGCAAGGAGAAAACAAAAACCCCAAGCCTTGTAAACCTGAAATCGATTTTGGGGGTTTCTCCATGAGAGAAATCGAAGGGAGAAAGAGATAGATCGATAGAGGGGAAAGAACCATACTTGAACTCGATCGGATCTGTTGAGGAGTGATTTGGAGTGCCAAAAAATCCACCAAGAAGGGAAATGGAGCAAGGACAAGCGGCTTTGGGTTTCTCCAGAGCGTAGGGTGTGTTTTAGAAATAGGGAATGGGTTAAAAAAAATTTTGAGTTTGAGATTCTAATTTTTGGGCCATGCGGTTTTACACTTGGTTGCAAAATTATGAAACCGACTGTGAATCCACGATTTTCCTGAGACCAAATTTTGGTTCTGTGAAAGCTCGGATTTACCTGTGGTTGCAGCTTAGTGAAACCACACCTAAAACTGCCCAGGCCAGAAAGGAGTTTTGGCTCTGTTTTGCTTAACCAAACTGTTTCGAACGCTTGTCACCCTCATTATTGCTTCCCTTACCCCTCTTGCAGCCTGTGTTTACCTTTGTAAATCAATTTTTGGTTAGTTTGCCTAAGATTGCTATTGTGCCTATAACTGTGGGTGTTGACTGTAACCAGGTGTGAACCATGGTTCATACACGATGAAATGCCAACCGTTCCCCTGCTAGAGAAGAGGTCGGCAAGGCTTTGAATACGACTTTATCGGTAGCACCGCCAGTTAATAATAATGCGGATGTCGCCGCTTTGTTGAGCAATAGGTTGCATTCCATGGAACGAGAGCATAGGGAGGCGCAACAAGAGCAGCGCCAATTTATGCAAAATATGACTGCTATGTTCCAAGACTTTGTTAGGGAGAGGCAGCCAGTGCCCCCTCCTGTGCAAGTCAATCCTCCCCCACCTGCCCCTGTGGGTTCTGCCATACCTAATGTTCCCTTGGCTCCTACTATCGCTGGAACTTCTTTGGCACAAGAGGTGCCAACACCTACTCTACCTCCCACTTCAGTGGCTCCTCCAGTCCAAGCGGTGGCTCCGGCTTGGGCAGATGCCGCTAAGTTGTCGAAAAGATCTCAGAAACATCGTCCTCCAACCTTCAATAAGATGGCCCATGATTCCTTTTTCCCGACAACATTTATAAGGGACCTTGAGAGGATCTTTGAAGTGATACAGTGCAATGACATGGACAAGATCCGGTGTGCTACCTACCAGCTCCAAGGTGATTCTGATGCTTGGTGGCTCTCCTCTAAGGATCATTTTTGGGCAACTCATCCAGAGGCAACTTGGGCTCAATTCAAAGAAGTCTTCTTCAAAAACTTCTTTCCTCAGAACTTTCGTGATAAGAAGGAGTCCGAGTTCATGAACTTCTTTCAAGGATCCAAATCGATCCTTGAGTACCAGCAAGCTTTTGAGGAGCTATTTTACTTCGCCCCGATGCATATGAAGGCCGAGGATGTGAAGGCTAGGAAGTTTGAGAAGGGGCTTAGACCTAGCATTAGTACTTCTGTGGTGCTTCACAAGTACCCTACTTATGCTGAGACGGTCCAGGCAGCTAAGGTGATTGAGGACCAGCAGAGAGAGAACTACAGGGCCATTCAGGCTGGTAAAAGGCCCATGACCTCTTATGAACATAAAGGATCCACAAAATTTCAAAAGAAAGGATCCTACATTACTGCTTTTCCGGTCCAGTCCCGTAGGTCAGATGCGGTGCAAGCACCCAAGCCTACATCAACTCCTCACTATGGTTCCCAGACCCTTATATGTTACAATTACAAGGAGTCCGGGCATATGGTTCGAGACTATCCTCATCCTCAGATGACAGGTCCTCCAAGTGCAGCTACACAAAAGGTGCCCCAAGCCAAAGCAGCTGTGTGTTCTCTTCTTCCTACTCTGACCCACAGATCTCGAGGTCGGGTGTATTCTATGACAAATGAAGAGGCCCAGACTGGTCCTAGTGTTATTACAGGTAATGCACTCAACTCTTATGATGTGCATCTTTAGAGTTTTTGTTTCTATGATTGGTTGTTTGTTGCTTGTCAGGTGTGGTTATTGTTTGCTCTCAGCCTGCTTATGCTTTATTTGATTCGGGGGCATCACATTCTTTTGTGTCCCCTAGTTTTGCTAAAAGGATGTCCATTGAACCAAAGCTAATGGCCCAGAAATTGATAGTTAGTACACCAACGGGAAGCAAGGTTGAACTTGACTCGGTTTATGATCCTTACCCGGTATGTGTGTGTGGTCATGGACTTGAAGCAAGCTTAGTACTGCTGAACATGAAGGACTTTGATGTGATTTTGGGTATGGATTGGCTATCAACTCACAAGGCCAGTCTAATTTGTTCAGAGAGGAAGGTTCTGTTCAAACCAGTTGAAGGTGAAGAGTTTGTGTTTATGGGTACTAGGCGGGAGAGACCCAAGAAAATTATCATCTCTGCCCTCCAAGTACAGAAGCTGTTATCAGAGGGATGTCAGTGTTACCTGGCATCGGTGATAGACACTAAAACTAAGGTTAAGCCTTTGGAAGAACTATGTGTAGTGAAAGATTTTCCAGATGTCTTTCCTGAAGACCTGACACGGTTGCCACCAGATCACGAGACAAAGTTCATGATAGATCTGATCCCAGGTGCAGCCCCAGTGTCCAAAGCACCCTACAGGATGGCCCTAATTGAGTTGCAGGAGCTACAAGAGCAGTTGAATGACTTGTTGAAGAAGGGTTTCATTAGACCCAATGTGTCTCCTTGGGGAGCTCCTGTGTTGTTTGTGAAAAAAAAGGATGGTAGTATGTGTTTGTGCATCGACTACCGTGAACTCAACAAATTGACAATCAAGAACCGGTATCCTTTGCCTAGGATCGATGACCTATTCGATCAATTACAGGGTGCCAGGGTGTTCTTGAAGATTGATCTCCGGTCAGGGTACCATCAGTTGAAGATCAGAGACAGTGATATCAGCAAGACAACATTTAGATCTTGCTACGGTCATTATGAGTTCTTGGTCATGTCCTTTGGGCTAACCAATGCCTCGGTCGCCTTTATGGAGTTGATGAACCGAGTGTTTCACGATGTTCTAGACAAGTATGTCATTGTCTTCATTGATGACATCTTGGTCTATTCCAAGAGCGAGGAGGAGCATGTAGACCATCTTCGCCTAGTGCTGTAACGTTTGAGGGAGAAGCAGTTGTACGCCAAATTCAGTAAGTGCGAGTTTTGGCTGCAACAGGTGGCATTTCTGGGACACTTGGTTTCTGGCAAGGGTATAGAGGTTGACTCTGGCAAGGTGAAGTCAGTAGTTGACTGGGCGACACCAAAGAGTGTGGCAGACATTCACAGTTTTCTGGGACTAGCTAGCTATTACAGGAGATTTATTGAGAACTTCTCAAGGCTCTCCGCTCCTATGACACGACTGACCCGAAAGGGAGTGAAGTTCGAGTGGTCTGATAGCTATGAAAAGAGCTTTCAGGAGCTCAAGCAGAGGCTGGTTTCCACTCCAGTACTTACCATTCCTAATGGTACTGGAGGGATGGTAGTCTACAGTGATGCATCTAAAATGGGCTTGGGTTGTGTTCTAATGCAAGATGGGAAGGTAGTGGCCTATGCTTCTCGGCAATTGAAGGACTATGAGAAGAATTACCTGACCCATGACTTGGAGCTTGCAACTGTGGTTTTCGCTCTGAAAATATGGAGACATTATTTATATGGTGAGAAGAGCAAAATATACAGTGATCACAAGCGCCTCAAATACTTCTTTACACAGAAGGAACTCAATATGAGGCAACGACGGTGGTTGGAATTGTTGAAGGATTATGATTGCACTATCCATTACCACCTTGGCAAGGCAAATGTGGTAGCTAATGCTTTGAGTCAGAAATCTCAGTCCTTGTCACTGGCATCACTGGCAGTCAGTGAGAAGCTTATTGAGGAAGCTAGAAGAATGGACCTGGAACTATTGGTTGATGGTGTTACCTTATCCCTGTCAGCTTTATCAGTACAGTCAACACTAGTAGGGCGAATCCAGTCAGCCTAGGCTTCTGATGAAGAGTTTCAAAAGATTATTAGGGCTATCAGGGAAGACACGCAGCGGAAACTAGACTTTACTTTGACAGAGAGTGGTGTTCTCATGTTCAGACAGCGCCTATGTGTTCCTAGTGACCCTTAGTTGAGGAAAGAAGTGTTGGCTGAAGCTCATGACTCTCCTTACTCCATCCATCCTGGTAGTACGAAGATGTATAGAGATCTGAAGGAATATTACTGGTGGAGTGGAATGAAGAGGGATGTGGCTGAGTATGTGGCAAAATGCCTTACTTGTCAGCAGGTGAAGGCGGACAGACAGCGACCTCATGGCCTCTTACAGTCATTGCCTGTTCCAGAGTGGAAGTGGGAGCATGTTACTATGAATTTTGTCACCGGGCTACCCCGCACGCCTAGAGGTGTCGATACCATATGGGTCATCATTGATAGATTGACGAAGATGGCTCACTTCATCCCCATAAAGATCACCTATTCGATGGATAAGCTAGCTCGCTTGTACATTGATAATGTAGTTCGTCTGCATGGAGTTCCTGTTCGCATCATCTCCGATCGGGATCCCAGATTCACATCTAAGTTCTGGGGTGGTTTTCAGAAGGCAATGGGTACACTATTGAGTTTCAGTACGGCCTTCCACCCTCAGACTGACGGACAGTCGGAGAGGACTATTTAGACATTGGAAGATATGCTCCGAGCTTGTGCCATTGATATGCAGGGCAGCTGGGATGAGCATCTCTCACTTATTGAGTTTGCTTACAATAACAGTTACCAGGCTACTATAGGCATGGCACCATTTGAGGCTCAGTATGGGAAGAAGTATCGGACACCTTTATATTGGGATGAAGTAGGTGAACGGCGTATTCTTGGACCTGAATTAATTCAGGCGACATGCGAGAAAGTGGATTTGATTCATGAGCGGATCAAGATAGCTTAGTCAAGGTAGAAGGGTTATGCAGACCTGAGGCGGAAAGACCTTGAGTTCACTATTGACGATAAAGTGTTCCTTAAGGTATTGCCCTCTAAAGGGGTGATGCATTTCAGCAAGAAGGGCAAGCTGAACCCGAGGTTTATAGGGCCTTTTGAGATCCTTGCACGGATTGGACCAGTGGCATATCGGTTAGCACTCCTTCCATCTTTAGAAGGTGTGCATGACGTCTTCCATATGTCCATGTTGAGGAAGTATGTCCATGATCCAAGCCATGTACTGACACATTAACAGCCAGAACTTGCGGCCGACATGTCTTATAAAGAGCTGCCTAAAAAGATTTTGGACAGCAAAGTTGTTCATCTTCACAACCGACCCATCCATTATGTGAAGGTGAAATGGTGTAACCATCCTGAAGAGGAAGCTTCTTGGGAGGCAAAGGTAGAGATGCGGGCGAAATACCCTTTTCTTGCCTATCTACAAGGTACGTCAAATTTTGAGGATGAAATTTCTTATAAGGTGGGGGGATGTTATACCCATACCCCGAGATATAATTAAATATTATTTCTTCTCGTGACGTGTAGATACCACTGCCATGTATGCTGGTGACCTATTCTCCATGATGGTCAAACCTAGTTACAAAATCATTGACCACAGTACGGGCTTACCTGTAGAGGAAAGGTTCCTCAACCGCCAGTGGGGAAAGTTCGTTGACGGTGATTTTATTGACTATCCTCCAAGTACCAGCCCGAGAAGCGAGGAGTTTAGGAGAGAGCAACCTGGACCGTCGCCTCAGTTGGACACTTTGTTCAGTGATGAGCTTGGCATTGCGGTGGCGAAGCTACTCGGGGTCATGGGTGATAAACCATGACAGGGAAAAAGTAAGTTCTAGCCCTCAAGTTTTATTATTTATTCTTTCCTTGGTGACCTCGAAGTACGGGTCAAGGCCTGAACCGCTCGAGCTATTTCATGTGAGAAGGGAATATTTTAATTTTGGGTCCCACTTACCTTTGGGAAGTACATTGAGGACTTATACCCATCTCATGTGAACCCATCTTAAAGTGGGCTTTTCCCTAATTAAAGCTTGTGGGCAGGCCCATTTAACTTAAGGAGCCATTTAACTTGTATGGCCCATTTCACTAAAGGCCCATTTAACCCTATTGACCCAAGGATGGGTTATTCCATTCACTTACCCACATAGAACAAATGGGTCAACCCATTTGGCTTAAGAGACCCAAGATCCAGTTTCTATAAATAAGCCAAAGGGGGAGAAAGCATTCAATTCTCAATTACTTCTCCCATCTAACCTAAATCATGGAGGAGAGAAAGAGGAGTGAAAGAAGAGGAGGAAGGTGGAGAAGCTTGGTGGAAGGTTGAGACCCCACCTCTTGGAGCCATAAATCGTGGAGCTCTCTCATCTTGGGGGTAGGTAAGCCATTTGAAGCCTTCTTCCTTCTTCTATTTTGGGTTTTAAAAGGGTTGGGAAATGGGAGAGATTCTACCTAGAGCTCTTACAACCCAAGAAATCGATGGAACCTTAAAGCCTAGGCTATGGTGGAGTTATTTCACTCCATTATGAGCTCTAGTGTTAGTAGTCTCATTCCATTTGAGAGATTTAAGGTTTGGGCCCTATTATGCTTTAGGTTAGGTTCTTCTCAGTTCCTTCTCTTGAATCTATTGGGTTGAATGGACCTAGAGAGGTCTTAGAACCCTAATGAGCTTAGGATGGGGCTTCCTTAAGGTTCCTATGCTTTAAACTACTTGAAAGTGGAACCCTTGGAGGGGGCTCCTTTAGATTTTGGACCTGCAGGTGTGAGGTTTTACATGTGATTTCAGACCTGCAAGAAACCACCCTGAGAAGGCCCCTGGAAAGCTAGGATTTATGTGTGATTTCATTTCCTGAGAAACCACTCCTGCAACCGCACTTGACTGAGACTGTCCTGAGCCCCTGATTTTCTAGGATTTACCTGTGGTTGCAGAAATTGGGTATGAAACCACTCTGCTTCTGAAACCTTGTACTTAAGTGGTTATGGGAGACCTTTTGGGGATCCTTTCCCTTTGCTCGTTTAACCTTATTTTTACTCTTTGTTTAGGTTAATATATCCATCTTGTGGCTTATTGCTTGATCGAGGCGACAACTTATAATCTTAGTGCTTGGTGTATACATTGTGAGTGGGTTTGGGCTTGTTTGGGCTTGCTATCATTAAATATACATGTATCATGCTAGTAGTATATTTTATAAAGCATGCTTGTGCATTTTGCATACTTATTATTGGATTTGATACATTGATGTTGTGGTTGTTTTCCTTTTCTCATTGGGTTACGGTGTCGGTGAATGCCGGTGCTGGAACCCCATACTATATACATAATATGTTGATTGAATTCATATTGAACTGTATACGCCGTGCCGTGCTGGTAACCGGACACTAAACCCGATGAAAAGTTGATGCGCTCGGATTACCTCTCGGGACGATAGGACTTGCATGTAGTATATCTGCGACTAGGATTTTACACCCTTATGCTATGACCCTTACCAACAGGGGTTTAGGTGTTGGGTAATCAGTACACCGGATTCTGTGGAGGTGGGAGAGGTCAGTCATGGTAGTATTGGTTATCAGGGGTCTGTCACTGTGTGGTCTTGGAGGCTTCGATCGGCGTAGGTCCCAGGTGACAATTGAGGTTTCATTGTGGCGATAAGTTAAGTGCCCACAGTGTCTCCCGAGTTGTCACAGTAGCATATACCTCTGACTTAGTTGTTTGTTAGGTGAAAAAATAGAATTAACATGTGCATGCATCATTGGACTATGTGAATTGCGTGCTTGTGCATCCCCATCCCCTCACTGGCTCAGAGGAGCTAACCCCCTCGTGCGTACACTTTTTAGATTATGATGCAGGTGACCGATATCTCGCGGGACTTGGAGTTCAGCCCTCGGGATACGATGAGATTGGTGAGGAGGAGCCAGAAGCTGTGTTCGAGGAACATAGTGACGGGTGTCCTTGCGATGATTGTGCCTACGGACCGTGAGGATATTCGGGACTTGGTCCCTTTTTTATTGACTTTTGGGGCTTAGGCCCGTGTATAAATATTTACTTTTATACCCTTTTGATAGTTATTAGATGATCATTGAAAATGTAACTAACTACTGTATTTATCATCTAGCCTTTGAACATCTTGTAACTATTTAATTTATATGCTTCCGCAATACTACTGATCTTTGAAATGTAATATTCCTTTTTCCGCATTCTGATATTATATTGTGTTAATATTGGTTATGACTGTGCGTTGGGACACTGTGTCAGTGATCCGGGCGGTTTAGTAGGATGACACGCGTCGTCCTAGTCACCCTTTATATTATATTATATTCCTTATCTGAAATAGGGGCGTGACAGTATACCCCCCAAAAGATAAAGGTAGCTCATTAAAAGTGAGCATGGTCCTGACCATGTATAATCAGGTCCTATTGTGCCTTTCTGACACACCATTTTGTTCTGGCATACCGGGGTTTATCAATTGTAATACAATTCCTTCTGAAGTGAGATATCCTTTGAACTCATCTGATAATACTCTCCCTCTTGATCTGATCTAAAGGACTTGATGAGCTTGTCTAACTGTCTTTCGATCTCTGCCTGAAACTCCCTGAACTTTTCAAAAGTTTCAGACTTTTTGCGCATCAAGTAGATATAATCATACCCAGAGTAGTCATCAGTAAAAGTCACAAAGTATTCAAAACCATATTTCGCTTGAATATTCATGGGTCCACATACATTAGTATGCATAAGTTCTAAGAGACCACTGACTCTCTTGCCTTTATTGCTAAAGGGTTTCTTGGTCATTTTTGCCTTGAAGGTACAATTCACAAGTTGGGTAAGGTTTGACTTTTAAACTTTCTAATGGCCCATAATTAACCAACCTGTTAATCCTATCTAAGTTAATATGACCTAACCTGAGAAGCCATAGGTATGTTGTACTCACGGAACTCTCTTACGTTTCAAATCGACATTTGAAACCTCATTCCTTTTAATAGGAAAATCTAGAAAATACAAACCATTTTGCATATATTCAGAAACTATGAATCTATTGTTTAAATGAATTGTTAGAGAAACATTAAAGGAAAAAATATATAACCGTCTTTAACAAGTTTAGAGACAAAAATAATGTTCCTCTTAAAAGAATAAACGTGATAACAATCCTTTAACAAAATAGTACTAGAATCAAATTCTAAACTAAAATCTCCAACATCCATCATCATGGCTTTAGCCCCAGTGCCCATCCTTAGACGCACTTCATTCCTGTTCAGTCTTCTTGTCACTTTGAACCCCTTCAACATATTGCAGACATGGACAGTGGATCCAGTGTCCACCAACCAAGAATTAGATTGCTCAAAAGATAAGTTTGACTCATAAACAACAAGAGTGGTAAAATTACCTTCTTTAGGGGTTTCATCCGACTTCTTAATAGTCAGATAAGCACGACAATTCATTTTCCAGTGACCATCGTTTCCACAAAAGAAGCATTTTCCCTTGGGTTCTGTAGTTTTCTTCTGTGTTTTTCCACCTTTGCCCTTAAGGGTCTTACCCTTGTTGGCCTTGTTCTTCTTCCCTTTATTCTTGGAATTGGAACCTTTGACTTCTGTGGCATTTTCTTCTTAAGTGCTTTCTCCACCTCTTGTTACAGATTGCTCACTCACCTCAGTCAGCTCAGCTTTCAACCTATTCATGTTGAAGTTGCAGACAAAATGGCTCTATGCAGAGGGGAGAGTTCAAGATCACATTTCTTTTGCACTTAAGAGTGAAGGAAGAATCCAGGGTTTCTAGCTTCTCCAACAAATTTCTCATCTTCATGTCATGATCGATGATTGGAGTTCCCTCTTTCATCTCCGTATTATGGATAAGACCAATCAACAAGCTCATGGTGCTCATGCACATTAGTCTGACTGAAAAGTTCTTTGAGATTATTCATCATACCCTTGGTAGCTTTTCACAGAGTTAGTGATCGATTTATCAACCAATCCAAGGATATATAACATAACCTTTGAATCACATGAATAAAAGTATTCATAGGCTTCATGTTGATCATAATTATCATCAGCGGATTTCTGAGGGGCCACTTCATCAAGAACAGTAGACAGACGTTCCACAGTCAAGAGTAACGTAATACTCCAATGTCAGTCATTATAATTGAGTCATTTCAGTTTGTAATCATTGATAAGGGTTAGGAAGGTAGAGTTTACAGAGGCTGTCATCGCACAAATAGCTACACATGCACAAGATATAATCCAACGCATGCACATAAAAAAAAAATCATTGAATTCTAGTTGGCTAAACATAGACAATGGTTTTTCACAATTCAAGATTCCCTCTTATCTTGTAAAGTGAATTGGAATAAACCAATCCTTGTATGCACAACTTACCCTATCAGGAATCATTACACATCCGGTGATTGGGTGAACTATGTTGTCTGACTCCAATGCTTATAATATTATTGGCCTCCTGAGTGTCATGTCCAGATCCTATCGGTTGACACACACTCAAGTCAAATGTTTTCTTATCAAACCAAATTAAATCATAGTATTATGAGAGATGGTCCACTATCGCAGTGGTCCCTCACTACCTGTGTCTATTTCCTATCCAATGGGAAGTAGTGTAGATTGTTGACAATAAAACCTTGACAACGTCCTATTAGTTCTATTGCGGGGGTCGTACTATCAACCTCTACATCCACTATTGATGAGGGGTCATGGATGTGATCTAGCAGTTAAGATTCATTTACATCACACATGCTTTTTAACAGTTGAGGGTAATCACAAAACACATTCATATATCATCATACACAACATCACACATCATATGCATGTCAACTAAATTAACAATTAATTGTGACTATGAGATGATTAGGTTAGGAGAAATAATAATGAACTATTACTCACTCTAACAGAAAATTAAATTAATTTTTGTAATTTGAAAACCATGCATCTTATGCATCATTATGATGCATACAACTTGCACCAACTCCATAATTAGCGTCTCCATGTTAATCTCCATCTCCATGGGATCTCTATCTCCATGTGAAATCGTATGTGATCCTCTACCTTTTCGTACACTATCAAGTCTCCACCGGTTGAAATTACATTGAAAAATAAATTGTAATCTATGTCTATACACTTTACTTTCATAAAGAAACCACCTTAGAGAAACCAACTCACCATTTGGGCTGCCCAAAGGGTGGAGTACATGATTTTATAAAATAAAAAAAAAAACATAAGAGAAAGAGAGAAAGAGCACAACATATCACATTTCATATTTCATGTCATCCATCATATGAAAATTAACCATTCACATAGATTCAAAAATTTTAAATTCATTCTCATAACCACTTTAATCATGAAGATATTCTTTAAAAAAAAAAAAAAACAACTATGAAGATATAGAGATCCCCATGAAAACAATGTCATTGGACACATCTAATGTGTACGTACAAGAGCATACATCTTATATACCTTACATTAAACATTTTAATGACCATCTACCCGAGCCTCAAAATAAAAATTGAGATCCAAAAATAAAGTCGTATGCATCTCAAATAAATTTTTTTAATTACACGAATCAGAAATAAAAAGATACAAAAAAAAATTCTGATTCATAAAAAAATAATTGTTCCTCCATCAACCATTGAGGATTTCTTTCCATTGTAAATTACAAATTTACTAATCTACTCAACTCAGGTTCTAAGTAACCCTACTTTATGATTTTTAAAAATAATTAAACTCTCTAAATTTATCATGAATCCGGTAAAAATACCAATTTATAACACAGTCTTATCATTTTTTATCTTGGCTGAATCTATAATATTCTTAACTAAGTTTTCCAAAATTTTGACTTAACTCAAAGAATTTGCCCCAATCAAAACCCGTTTTTCGAACTATGATTATACCGTAAGGAGAATGAGTTTGGAATGTAATTCTATACCACGTAAGTTTGTCAAAAAAGGTGTGGGTTGACTTCACCATTGAGTCTGAAAACCGATTACTTGCCTGCCACTCTAGGGGAAAGCACTTCTAGTACAACTCTTCCACTCATCCCTCTCTCAGATAATTTTATCCACTGGGTGTCGGTAGGCATGTGGGACATGTCAAAAATAATGATGTAATGGAATGCATGAAATGGAATCCTTTATGCGTTTTATTAATTTTCATTTTTCTGTATTTCAAATCAAATTTTGTGAATTCTTATTTCTAAATCTTCTTTGTCGGACAAATGTATGTATTTTAACTTGGATAAATTACACGACACCCCCTTGAAAATCAAATGATACTCAACTCATCCCCTATTTTTTTTTTAAAATACTCACTTGTCCCCCTGTATTAGAGAGCCTTGTATTACAATTTTTTCCGTATCATTAATTTTATGCGATTAACTTATGAAGTCAACAAGTTATATTTTTTTAAATCTCTAAGTACCCTTGACCAGTTACACTTGGATCTAAAAACCATAAAATCCATCTTCTTCCTCAAATGACCTGCAACTTAATCTCCACCAGTCTAGTAGAACCATGCATCGAAGAAGAGTGAAAAGAAGGGATGAAAACATGATCTCAAGTCATTGCAGAAAAGTAAAAAGAGCTCTAGCATTCTAGTAATAAACATAGAGATTTACTGGGCAGAGATGGGGAGAAAAGAGCAGGCGAAGGAGCAAAGAGAAAAGAGACGCCAAGAAATATCCGACTTTGATCAGAAGGGCAACCCCTGATTTCGCAAGATATCAATATTAGGTTTCATTGCACTTGGTATCCCACTAATCCACCTTAACTGACTCAAGGCCACTACAATATTCTTACCATCATTAAGGAACTCTTAAGGAACTCCATGGAAGGAATAATTTGGTTTCTCAAACTGACACCTGCTAGTATGTTCGGGGTCCCTATCCAAGATTTTTATAAGGTCAGGCCTGAAATTAGGGATGTAAATGGATAACCGAAATCCAAATCCGAATCCACATCTGTATCTATATTCATTTAGGGACATCTGTTTAGAGATATCTGGAAAATAATCCGAATACTCCGATTAAAATTCGTCCGAAAAAAAATCTGAATACTTAATAATAAAAAAGTAAGTAAATAATGATTTTTGGCGTGTCTTGAATGCAAGTTTACCTGTCAAGGCCACTCTTTCAAAGTGGACATCGATCGAGCCTACATATGTTTTTTGTGGTGCTCGTGATGAATCCCACTGGCATCTCTTTCTATCTTGTGAATGGACTAAACGTATCTGGCCTACGGATCCCTCGGACTCAGAACCGAACACTTAAGCAGCTCTAGTTTATGCTTCCCTCTTTCAATCAAAGACCATGGACAAACCAACAACTACTTGATTTTTTTCTATTTTCATTGTAACTTGTTATTTCATTTGGACTGTAACGAACAAAGTAATTCACAAACTTGCAACAACACACCCTACTCCTATCCTCAAAAATGTTTCTAGATGGATTACAGATCTCAATTTAGCACCACCACTATTACATAGCCAAATGAATGATCCTTTTGTTAATGCACACATTAATCTGGATGCCTCCTCAAACACTAACCATGAAATAAACTTACCTGTTTTATGTTGCGCAGGTCTTTCTGAACCATCTGTAGGCCTAACAGGATGGGCTTACTGCTTTTTGCTTGACGGCCAAAATGTTTTAACATCTGCAAGATTTGCTACTTCAACTGATGATCTGAAGGCTGAGCTACTTGGAATCTTGTAGGGGTGGAAACACGCTGTGACTGATAGAATCCAACTAAAAGAAATATGGATCACTAACAAGAACCTACAAAACCTTTTGGTTGCCAAACAGAATATTAATATTCCTTGGCACATCATCCCTACTTTTTTTAAACTAGCTGAACTAACCTCAAACTTTTCAACTGTACAGTTTAAATATAAAAACCAATATGTGGTCCAGTATACTGCGCTCTCTAGCTACCTTCTCTATCACTAATAGAACTGTTATGCCCCTCTTTCTCTATGATGTAGTTGTGTTTTGCTCTCTCTAATTCTAATAAATTACTTTTTCTCATCAAAACAAAAAAAAAAAGAGATGGATTGAGAGTGAATTGTATCCGCTAGGGGAAGGAAGGTCCAGGTTACACAAGGCAGAGATGTAAACGGATGGTCGAAAATCCGAATCCGATCTGCATCCAAATCCATTTAGAGGTATCCATATTCGGCCAAGAAATATCCGGCTCCGATCACATCCAATCCGTATCCAATCCGTTTACATCCCTACCTGAAATCCCTATACTAGAGAAATATTCAATCTTGGGATCCAAGATTTTCTTAGGATCTGTAGAGTAGTGTTGGGTACTGGCTGATTAGCTTTGAGATAGAGGATTTGGGTAATGCATAGCTGTTGAGGAGGACGAGAACTGAGTCTGCTTTTGTGGTGAATTTAATATTAATCCTTTGGAAGGTTTTAAGAGCAGATTCTTGGGCTAACCCACATCTGTTTATGAGATAATCTACAGTGAGAGACAATTGTTCTGTGGCATTTGAACTAAACCTAAGAGATGAGTCTCCAATGGGAAAGAGACATGTTGATGAACTACCAAACCTCTTTATATGAAGCAGTTTTCTGCTACAGAAATGCGTCCCAGTCAAATAATCAAGATGAATAATGTTTTAAATTTAATTTTTAAAATTAAAACAAAATAGGGAATATTAATAATGACCTACATAAAAAAGGTTTTAGAACAAAGTACACTTTCAAAGCTAACTTGTAATCAATTTTTTTGACCCATAATCCACTCTTCACCTTCATAGTTATTTTGTAATCAATCCACTTTAACCCATAACCCACTCCTCACATAACAATAGCACTAGTCATTCCAATGTCATCAGTGAGGAAATCAAGGTATTAGTAACCTTAATATCCTTATTTGTTGCCAAGAGATTTAATAGAGTTCAAATCCTCTTTCAAAAACTTCTTGGTTGGGGCGACGTTCCTGAAGAGCTTGAATAACTTGTTGAATTACTTTTTGATAACACTTATTAGGTAATGCCTTGGCCTTAAGAGGCCGCGGGCAATTTGGAAAGAGATGGCTGCCGGGGACGAATGGAAAAAACGCTTACCTCACGCTTCTGTGTCTAGACGTAGCAACCACAAGGCCACAAGACCAGGTCAAGGAATTGTTTTTCCCCGAAATTTTATTAAGGGTTCTAGTTATAAATGATTGTGCTGATAGACTATCAGAAAACATTTTTATGCACTTATTTGGGACATACTACCTGGATCAGGAAGAAATCATGTCTAGACTACCAGCCATCTAATTCGCCCATGAAGTGTTTGAAAAAATTCTCCTTTAACAAGGTGGAGGTGGATCAAGGATAAATCATGGAAAAATGACTCCGGATTCTGAAAATTTAGAATTTGGAAGACTTGAGGAGCCTCGTCGGAATTCGAAAACGAGTTTCTGCAGAAATGGGCTAGCTTGTCCTGCACTATTCGATAATGAAGGACATTACGATCATAGTCTTCCAGTCTTTTCTATTGCAGTAGACAAAAAATTTTACACCCATTCAAACAGATAGAAAAGCCTAACTTGCGTAGAAAATTGACTGCATCAAAAAATGTATTTAAATAAGAAACGACGAAGGTTGAGAAAGAGCCCAAGAGATCTTGGTGGATAAGAATCATCAGCGAGATTTGCAAACCCCATAAAGAGTAGCAAATATTAATCCTTTCATCACCAGCTCTTCTCCATATTTCCCCCGTTTTAATTTCTCTAATTTCATCCCCTTTCGAAATAGAACTTGACTAAAGAAACAAAAAAAAAAAATTGTTCTTTGTTGGGTAATGGAAAAGGAACAGATTGACTGATGTGTCAGAAGTAGCTGGTTGTGTAATCACAGTAAAAATCAGTGGGAATCCGTCTGATTTATTTCATCATTTTACATCATTAAGCCAATCATCCTTTTTCATTCCAAAAAATACTGAAGATAAAGAAAGAATTATTAAGAGTGGAAAACTGAAAAGATATCTCTACCTCGTCACCAAAGAATCCTATTTTTTTACTTTCAATTTGAAAGAAAAAAAGATCCCCGAAGATGATAAAGGTTTTTTCTTGCCAAGTATTACTCTCAAAGATATTCCAAGATATGTCCTTTACTCTAAGACTTGTTGTGTACATTGAAATTGGAGATCCATGATTTGATGGTAAAATTAGGTTGTAGAGATTTAATTAAATATATCACACATCTTTTGGAAAATTTTACCACTTATGCAAGACATTAGAAGCTTTCCTTCACACTTTCATTCTATTTTAATTATTATGCATATTATGCGATCTGCAAACTCTTCAGCACATCTCTTAGCTTGCTGCTTTAGAACTTTATTTTATGTTCATCACCTTGTAAATGGGTGGGTATGCTCCTCCCCCCCCCCCCTCCCCCTTCCCCCTTCCCCCTTCCCCCTAGTTTCTTTGGGATGTCCTTGAACTTAATTGTGAATATATTTCTAATGCATAACTTCCCATTTGACCAAAAAAAATAAAAACCCCACTTTGACCCATAACCCACTCCTCACATAACAATGGCACTGGTCATTCCAATCGCTAAACCATCAATGTAATCAGTAAGGAAATCAAGGTATTAGTAACCTTAATATTCTAATTTGTTGCCAAGAGATTTAGCAGAATTCAAATCCTTTCAAAATCTCCTTAGTTGGGAACGTTCCTGAAGAGCTTGAATAACTTCTTGTCTTCTACCAAAAGATCTAAGAACTTCGATGGTCCACCATATGCAATTATTAGGTAATGCCTTGGCCTTAAGAGGCCGCGAGCAAATTGGAAAGAGATGGCTGCGCGGGGCCTAATGGAAAAAACGTTTACCTCACGCTTCTGCGTCTAGACGTAGCAAACATAAGGCTACAAGACCAGGTCAAGGAATTGTTTCCCAAAATTTTATTAAGAGTTCTAGCTATAAATGATTGTGCTGTTAGACTATCAGAAAGCCTTTTTATGCCCTTATTTAGCACATTCTAGCTGGATCAGGAAGAAATCATGGTGAATTGACTTAGAATACCAGCCATCTAATTCGCCCATGAAATGTTTGAAAAAAATTCTACCATAACAAGGTGGATCAAGGAAAAATCATGGAGAATTGACTCAGAATTTGGAATTCGGAAAACTTGAGTAGCCTCATCGAAATTCGAAAACGAGTTTCTGCAGAAATGGGCTAGAATGTACTGCACTATTCGATAATGGAGGAAATTATGTTCATGGTCTTCCAGTCTTTTATATCGCAGTAGACAAAAAATATTAAACCCATTCAAAGAGATAGAAAAGCCCAGCTTGCTTAGAAAATTGAATGCATCTGAAAATGTATGTAAATAAGAAAGACAAGGGGTGAGAGAAAGAGCCTCAGAGATCTTGGTGGATAAGAATCATCAGTGAGGTTGGCAAACCCCATCAAGAGTAGCAAATATTAATCCTTTCATCACCAGCTCTTCTCCATATTTCCCCCTTTTAAACTTCGCTAATTTCATCTCCCTCTAGAAATAAAACTTTACTAAAGAAACAAAAAAAAGTTGTTCTTTGTTGGGTAATGGAAAAGGAAAAGATTGAATGATGTGTCAGAAGTAGCTGGTTGTGTAATCACAGTAATAATCAGTGGGAATCCGTCTGATTTATTTCATCATTCTACATCATTAACCAAATCGATCCTTTCCATACCCAGAAATACTGAAAATAAAGAAAGAATTATTAAGAATGGAAATCTGAAAAGATATCTCTACCTTGTCACCGAAGAATCCTATTTTTTTTACCTTCAATTTGAAAGAAAAAAGGATCATCAGAGCTAAAGGAAGATATCATTATTGCCTAAGGATAGATTCCTAGCTGCTTCTAGTAAACTCGCAACAAAGAATTGCAATCTTAGGCTTCCAAATTCAGGTTTCCAGATTAAAATACAAGAATAGGTTTAGAAAGGAAAAGAAAAAAAGACTAAATCACCATTTGGTATTCGATTGCTGGTCCTTTTTATGGATCTCAGCCAAAAAAAGTGAAGGAAGAATGTGGAGATGATGATTGTTGAAATACCAACAGAAAAGAATGATATACAACTGCCCATCCTCACCTAAATTAGGTTTTGCAGGGAACTCTTCCGGCTGAGAAGCATAGTTTTTGCACATCACCGATACACACAATCTCTGCTTCCGATCACAATAAAAACAAGTATGCAAACACAACCTGAAAAAGACCAAAGAAAACGAAATCTACTAAGTATTTCACAGACGGAGTTATACCACCGTCATCAGTTTCCTCTGCTTCCACAATCCAGAGAAGCAGAAGGAGAAGCAAAAGACTTAAACGGCGAACAAACCCAACTCTACAAGTGAGACATCAACTCGACTTCTTATAAACATCACAAAGTAGGGATTAGGGTTTCTATTTGGCTTTGCGGATTTTTCATTTTACGAAAATACCCTTCCTTTTCTTCGTATGGTCCCTATGATCAACGTCTCCCAAGCCAGCGAGTTGCAAGAAACGCGGCCTACGCGGTTATGCACTTATGCCTAGGGCTTTAATGTAGGAGTGTCAATCGATCGGTTCGGATCGGTTTTAGTTTCGGTATGAGAATGAGTGGGTCCAAAATATGATCCAATAAAGGTGCATCAGTTTGGGTGCAATTTTTTATTAGTTTACTATTGATTCGGGTTCGGTTTACCATTTAACTATTATTCATAATAAGTATGTGAGAAATGAATGTGTTTTATTATGAATATCGGGTTGGTATCAATTTCTTATCGGATTATATTGGTTTTGATTCAATTTCAGTTCGATTTTCTAAGATCAGTTCGGTCTTAGTAGTTTTGATCCGTTCCAATTTGGATTTGATGTCACAAAGTCTCAATCGAAACATGATCTAATAAGTTTATATCAGTTTTAATCGATCAGGTATCTGTATCAGCCATTGGATAAGTAGGGTTTAAAAATACAAAATCGAGATCTAGCTCAGTTTTGACCAATCGAAAGTCCCAATCTAATCCTACCCCATAGAGTTTTTTTTTATTTTTTTGTACACAAGGATCAGACGGGCTTTCATTCTTTTCTTTCTTGTTTTTGTCATCCATGCTTGAAACGAATCTTGATGCCTGAAAGTTGAAGATGGCCCCTACATAAGGATTATATTGCCCCCAATTTTTATGGTTAAAATTATCTTTTGAAGAGGTCCGTTTGATATCAAGAAACTGCTCAGTAACATTCGGACAGGTGCCTGGATCGACTGGAATCAGGATCCGATCAATCTAGCTTGTCTGATCCTTGTATGGAAAAACCCTCAAGTGCATTAAAACATCGATTCCAAAGCCAATTCAGGTCGATTCCGATTTCTTGCCTGAGACAAGTCTGAATCCTGATTCTGTGTTTTTAAATCCTGACGTTGAGTAAGGGGTGCAACTTGGGTCACATAAAGCTGAACCCGAGATTGGCCTGCCCCATTTTTTTCCAAGTTGGATTTGGGATTGGCATTAAAAAAAAAATTTGACACTAATCTTGTATTGGATTTTAGGGAACCTATTTGTGCATGACATGATTCAGATCTTTACTCATTGGGAAAGGAAAGGGAAGACACAAGTCTTGCTTGCACACATATGTAGACCTTGAATTTCGTCGCCCCCTCCCCCCGACAATGATGATAATCGGACATGGATTGACGAAGTATCTCTCTCAAGAAGAACTCGCCCACCTAACCTACCCCACCATGACCCTGATAAGGTTCAGATAAATGTTTTTAAGTGTAAAATACTTAATGCTAACCAAGGGTGCAAAAGCAGAGTTAAAAAAAGACTGTCGGGAATTCTCCTGGCACCAAATTAGGGTTAATCTTTGACCTAAAATTCAAAATTTTTTGTCCCAAAACTTGGACCAACACCTGTACCATCATTGTACAGTGCTTGGAAAGGCAATTTAAATGTTATATTGCACACACAAAATCCGGCTTCTGAACGCAAATCGACATTAAAACAGGACCATGGGTCCTTCGAGGATCAAAAAAGGATCCATGGATCACTTGGAGGTTGCACAGATCCGTGGAACCCAATTGGATCCGTGGAGAACTTTTTAATACCATCTTTATCCCTATTTCTTCTCCTTTAACTAAGAGACCCTCCTTAAGGTTTAAGGATCCAAATTTCTCACCTCTGGACCTATTTTCTAAGCTCTGTCCCTTTGTGTCTATGTTATCTCAATACCCCGACTCCCCCTCTTTATGCGGATAGTCCCTAATGTCCCGAATCCACAAAAGTGAAAATTTTCTCGAACTTGGTTTAGAAGTGCGTGTGTGATCCATTTCTAAACCAAACCCTTTTTAGAAGTTATAGTCCTTCTAGAGAGAGAAATAGTTCTTCCCCCTTCACCTGAACCGAGATTCTGTCCGATTTCCGTACAAAAGTGCACTCGATAAGCCGAAGCTCTACCGGAATTTCAACAAAGTTTTCTCGATAAGTCGAGGTTCTACCCTAATTTTCAACAAAATTATGTTTGATAAGTCGGGGTTTTGCCAGAATTTCATCGACAAAGCTCTTTTGATAGAGCCGAAGCTCCTTGGCAGTTAATGACCTAAATTAATATTTGACGGAGGGATATCTGTCGATGAAATTCGTCAACAAAAGTTTGTTTTATAAAATACGTTAACAAATATTAGATATTTGTAATATCTTGCATGCATGTTATTAATGTATTTAGTCACGTTTTAATCAGTGATGATGTTTGAATATGAGTTTATAAAATTATTTTGACCCCCTATCAATTTAGGTTATTAAAGTTACCTGTTGCAGTGTAAATATTAGTATTTGCATATTTTATTCATTGTGATGTATGATATTCTAGTTGTAGATCAACCTTTCATATTATTACAGGATACTTTATCTTTGAGAGAATCTTTGAACCATAGCATCTAAGAGAAAGACCGACTCATTCAGGTGGAATGAGGTGCGTAAAACCGTTCCGTTTCTGTAACTTGACCTCTTACCTATTCTCTGGTCAGATCATATGAAATCAATCGTACTCCTATCTTTTAATTAGGATTTGAATTACCTCTTCAGGGTTCTAGGCCCTTAACAACCTAGGTGGCAACTCCCTTCCTTTTATTTTAAATTGTGCATCCTCTGCACTCCAACAACCATCATATCATGTGTCATACTTCATTTTGAGTTACTAAAAATGGATATCAATCTCCAATAAGTTCGATGGCACCCGCAAGATGCCCCGATCAACGTGCATTGTACCTACAACATCATCATCGGATGCACTCTAAGAATCCTTTGTTTTTCTTATTCAAATATTGTTGAGCAGTTTTTGGATATCAAACATACCTTTTGAGATGGTTATTTTAATGTGACTGATTTACTCTTGCAATCCCAGCCCTAAGGTAGGCTAGGTTAGGTTGAGGCCTTGGAGTCAACTGAGCCCCATTCTACCAAACCAAAAAAACACAACTGAGCCCCTTAGTTTCAGGCCGTATAGTAGTAGAGGAAAAGTGGGATCTGCCGGGTAACCATTATCTTTTTATACATTGACCTAATTCGAAGCACATCTTTCAAATTGATGCCACTTGTCTTTTCAAACATGTGTTCCCTTCTCCAATGGTGGAAGCCCGTTTTTCCCCCCTTTTTTAGTGGAAACCGCCCCATAGTGGTTTTGCTGATTACAATCGAAGATCTATAAAAGAGATGGAAAGAATGTAGTTCATCATGTAAGGTTGGTGCTTTGAATCTTTTGGTCACCATTGGAGAGTGGAATACATCATTCAAGTTTGGTGATTTGGATCTTTTGAAACTTCCCCCTCCCACCCCACCCCCCAAAACTAAAAGCATAAACAATGCAGAGTTCAAAGGCAGATTACAATTTGTTAAGCCAGCCTCACTGTTCCATTCAATTGATGCACTTGCAATCCCAATTGGAACTCTGGAAATAAGACACCATTTCATTTCTATTTTTATTTCTATTTATTCTGTATTTAAAAAGAAAACATCTTCTCACTACTAGGTAGAATAAAGTTGAACTAAATGTCTCATCATCATTGTAAGCAACAACTATTACATATTGTATATGGCCAAAAGTTTTACAATCAACAAAAATGTTTATCTGGGGAAGTTTACAGGAGGTTCTAAGCTGCCCACCAGAATTCCAAGATCAATGTCCTTGTCCTCAAACTTTTTGATGAATGGATGATTCTGTAAAAGGACAGAGAGACTCAGAAGTTAAGCACTTTTAACTTGAATACAGTGAATACCAAATCTGAAGGAATAATAAGAAAGTAATGGTGCTAACCAGAAGGTCCAAAGATGACTTTCTATCTCGAGGGTCCTTTTGTATGCTGCGAACACATACAATAACATTACTGAGTTCTGAGTAAATGCTACTAAATACTGTTAGAGAAGTGTGACCATTGTACTTTAAATCTATCAATTGAATATGGCTTTATTGACCATAAAGTTCCACAACCAGGGAAAATAAAAGGAAAAAAAAAATTGTTATCATACTGTGAAGATTCGCATGAGTCAACAGCTGCTTAAAACTTCATCATTTCATGGTAGGAAAGAACAGCCTCAATGCTCATAGCTCAACTTGTTTCTTGACAGATCACTTGAATTTATCTGATGCAGCAGTGAAAAGTACTAAACTGCTTCTTATAACAAGAGTGAACTTTATGGTTTCTGACACATTATAATCCCATTCTCATCACCAGTAGACCTAAAATTTTGAAAACAACCAAAAGGATCCACAATATTCTTTGTTGAAGTAACAAAGCATTGGTGCTAAATGGTGTGCTAATGTTCATCTATTCATACAAGTAAAAAGATTTTCCCTGGCTTTCATTATTTGTTGTTTGAACTCCTAATTTCAGTCCTCCTGCTAACAGAAGACATGCAAGAAATCTAGAACTCAAACACACGGTGTTTCACCCTTAAAAGATTAGTACAATAAAATTCACCAGAACTTCCGCAGAACCATTGTACTAATCATTCTGAAATCCATTCTTAAACATGTAAGTGGATCCTTATAAAGTCACTGAGAAGTTATCAGTGATCTTCATCCCCATTCCACATCCACAACACAGGGTAAACAAAGTATGTGACTCCTAACAGAGAAAAGGAAGGCGGGATATTGAATTATAACCTACACTTAAGAACAGAGGTTGGTGGGCGGGAATAAGTAAAAGCATAGGTCAAACCACCAAGCTACACATACTACTAAAATTTCTATTTCATGAGCAACTCGATTGAGGTTTCCAAACATTTAAACAACAAGACCACAATTTATTATACAAATATTGTTTAAGAAGGACTACTAGACAAAACACAGAAATACAGAAAAAATTATTGAAGGTAAATTCAAACATGGTTGAGAAGGAAGACAGTTTGCAGAATAAATGGAGATTCAATAAAATTATTGGCAAGATAAAAATGCCTTAGTTACCAAATATGATAATGGAACCATACCAGGATGATATAAATGCACAGAACTCTGGGGAGAACTGATCTGGAGGAGCAGAAGGCGGTGGTTTCTCCACAATGGCCTCCAAAAGCTCATAAAAGCTCGGCCAGCTTTGGTGCTCTTCAGATTGTATATAGGGGAAACGCCCTATAGCACATTCAAGTACTACGATGCCCAAACTCCAAATATCACTACTATAATCATAAGTACTTCCACTAATACGCTCAGGCTGAAAAACAGAAAATGCAAAAACCTTTGTATTAAAGTTAATTATGACCATGCGCAACAAATGTTCCCATAAATAATAAGTTTGACATAAGAAGAGGAAATTATGCCAACCACTTCAATATTTTAGTGTGAAACCTTAAGAATAACAAATCAACATACCGCCATGTAGTTGTAAGTTCCTACAAATGTATCCCGCTGACCCATCGAGCTGGCAAGCATTGCACTCACTCCAAAATCTGTTATCTTTACTTGCCCTTTCTGATTAACCAGTAAGTTTGATGGCTTTATGTCCCTATGAATTACATGTCTTTCATGGTGCAAGTAAACAAGACCTAGTAAAACCTGGAATAGAAACATTTAACTATGTTAGAAAAAATAGAAGCCTTGTTCTCACTGTTACAGGAGCCTCAGGCTCTCAGTCACTAAGCAAAAACATGTGAAATCTAGAATAATGACACATACTAACCTGCTTACAAACTACTGCAAGATATGGCTCAAGAATTGTTTTGACTTGCTTGAGTACATCTGCCAGGGAACCCCGGTCCATGTATTCTAGCACAAGAGAAATCACCCCATTGTGGTAGAAAGAATGGTAACAAACCACAACATGTGAACACTGTGATGCTTGATTTATTTTTAGCTCCTGCACTATTTGTTTTCGGACATCCTCTTGAATATTCATCTGGATGACCTGCACAATACATCACTCCATCAACTTCATGAAAGTTGCTGAAGTGCACTGCCAAGATTAAACTCGAGTTGACTCAGCCAAGCCTTTTCCCAACTAAATGGGAAAATATTAGTTGCCAAGCCTGGACCATTCATATCTTTAAGGTCACGCTAGTTGTCAAGCCTGGCCCATTCATATCTTTGTCTAGTACAACGCCAAGATTCAGCGGAGATATTCTTTTCTGTCAAGAAAATGTTAAGATGAGAACCACTCATCATGTCAGCCCTGAAGGAAATTATGGAGTAGGAACCATAATGTAACACAACAAAAACAAATCGACCAACATTTTTGTTAATTGATGTCATATTATTTCTGCTATTTACCACTCCCCAAATCCTGAATACTAAATTATTTGAATTTGATGGTAATATCCACCATCAACATCATAACTGTCCAAATATTGTTCTTTCTATTTGGGTTGGATTCAGGAATAAATTGCCTTCCCCTCTTACCTGAAGTTTGGTGAAGATACTAAACCTTCTTACTTAACGAAACAAGTTCCTAAGCTTTAAGGGAAACAAGACATTCTCAGTGCCAAGTATCCATCAGACATTCTAGTTAACTCAGTAGATTTTTCTGTATCATAAGCAACAGAGGAGAGGGGACACTGACTCATTTAATGTTATAATTCTTAATTATGTATCCGTGCTTGGTTAACTTCTTGACCACAATGGTCACCCCGTAAAGAGTCATCACTAGCAAGCAAAGGATATTTTTATAAATCATCACTCTCCCTGAAGGAGAAAATTCAAGAAAGTGAAGTACATAGATATCATGCATAACTGATATGCAAATTGTAAAAATGATTTCAAAGAATCAGTACTATGTCATGAGTCCTACAATTCATGCTCAAAGTTTGGATCCTACTGCCAATTTCATGACTAGGAAAGGCCAATGTGATTTATAATAAAATAGAATTCTCTAATTTTCAGGAAATTTTTGCACCCTGTAAACCAGAAAGTCAAATTATGTTCTGAACATATACTTTAATAGAAATAAACAGGTAACTTTCCAAGAGGGTAGAGGGAGAGAAGGTGTCTCCAGTATAATGACCTTCAGCGCAAATAATGTTCCAACCCATTTGTGGCGAACAAGTTGAACGACACCACCACTACCCTTTCCAATAACTTTGATGGTCTCAAGGTCTTCCAATGAGAATTGGAAATCGAGCTCTTTCGCATCCGAGGGCTGTCAATGAGAAAGGTAAAGCAATCTTGTAAGAAAATTAGGCACACAGAGGAAACCATAAAACTAATAAAACATAATGTGCCTTGGAAGAATTACTCCATGTCAAAGCATCAACATCTATCTGCTAATAACATATGCCAGTGGGAATGTTCACCAGGGAAAAAGAACATTATATGTTTGCAAGAGTAACATAATAGTCCCACTACCCCCCCCCCCCCCCCCCATTATTGAGCAAGTGATGCCAGTAAAACCAGAGAGTGAAGTCCAAAACTGAAAAGACAAACACTACATAACCTTGACTAGACAAGGGCTTCTAGTAAGGAGTTGTGCTACCTAGTCAATTGTATTACTTCCTAACAGAAGATAGAGGGGAGCCCAACACAGATTCACCCTTTGGCTATAGACACTCTCATTTAATCATGAACTGCAAATTTTGATTTGAAAGATCATTTCTACATAGAGGGTAAAACCCCAGCGAGGAAATTTCCCAAGAATGATTAGGGGCAATCATTAAAAGCGCTATTAGGGATAAAATCAATAAGACTCGATAATGTTGGTTAAGCACGAACTAGATAGAAACGTACACGGCTTTCCTTGTCTTCAGAAATCAGCCGCAAGCCTTTCTGATTCAAGAGCAGATCACCATCCTGAAATGTGCCGCTCGCCGTCCTGAAAATGAAAAGGTCCTAATTATCATAACCAAAAAATAGGAAATCCTTAAACGAGCATTAACATGAACCCTATATAAGTTCTTTAACAGTTATTCTTTTTAAATCAAAAAATGAATGAAGCATCAAGAAATTAGTTGAGTAAGGTGAATAAGAAAATGATCTGAATAAATCGAAGAGAAAGGAAAAGGCGACCGGGTATCTGTAAAACAAGGGAGGGAAGAATTGATCCAATTACTCACAGGAAGTTGGTAATAGGGGTTTCTTGAGCAGGAACCGAGAGCTTGAGCTGCTTTAATGGCTTCTTGCTCTTCATGATCACTTTGCCTTCCTAGGGTTTTTCCTGTTTTCCAGGTCTAGAATTGTAATGGCAGAGAGAGAGAGATGCGATCTTCTTTATGAAGAAGAAGACAATGAAGAGAGAGTTACAGAGTGAAGTTTGCCCTAACATTCAAACGAGGGAAGACCGCGAAAAGTAAAACAGTAGCTTCAGTTTCCTTTTTTTCCGCTTATTGGGTTTCTTGACCGTTACTGTATTAATAATCCTTTTTAACCCATAACACTTTATGGCGTTATACTGGTGTCAACATGGAACCGAATGGACCGTTTAAAATCGAACCAAATTGCACTACAGAAAAATGATTCGATTTTGATTTTATACGTTTTCTCTTTTTGGTTCAATTTTGATTTCTATCATCAAACCGCAGTTATAAACCGAATAAGAAACCAAAAAAATCGATACCTTTTACTCAAATACTAGTCCATGCATCAATTGGATTAATTAATAACATAATAATTAATTTAATAAATAAAAATTATTGCATCATTTTTGAAACATAAAATAAGTAAAATGTCTTGGATTAACTATATATTATATTTATTCAAGTATGAATTGAAATGATGGATGATGTTAAAATGGATTAACAAAACCCTACTTTCTAATAGAAGAAATAGTATGTTTATCATGTGAGAGAAGAGAAGTAAAAAAATGGAAAAAAACAAATAATAGGAAAGAAAAAGGAGGGGTGAAGATGAGAAGTTTTTGTTTTTTATCACATAAGCATGAGAATATGATGAATGAGGGACACTGGGAGAGAATAAAAAAATACGAGAATATAAAGGCCTTGAAAACCAAGATCGTCTTCATTATTCTTTCCCAAAACCAACACTACACAAATGACATATAAACCGGTTGTGAATCGGATAGCGTAAACCAAATAGAAATCAGTAAAATCGAATCGTATGTAAAACGATTTTGATTTTGGTTGATTCCTATCCGGTTCAATTTTGATTTCACCTTATCAAAGTGTAAACCACACCGCAACCGAACCGAATAACCAGAACCGCACCGATTGACACCCTTAGTTATAGTGTAACTCCCCCCTCACCTTTCTTTCTTAAAGATAAGACCCTCGCCTTTAATTTTATTAAAGAAAAGACCCTATACAAAATAAGATCTTCCCACAACCCCTCACCTCGCAAAGAAAAAATAAAAATAAAAAAAGATTTATTTCCTTCTTGTTTTTTACATATGCAAATGAGATTCCAATGAACTATAGAAGAAAAAAACTAAAAGAAATTTTTCACATAACTCCCCTAAGGTGTGACTTAAGTACACTTTCACTCGTAAGATTTGGAAAATGTCATGTATCTCCTTTGCTTTTCAAACTGTTATGATCAATATACCCTTGATGGGGTAAAATGACACTAATGCCCTCTTTTTCTTCTTCCTCCTCATCGTCTTCTTTTTCCCCAAATCGTGACCTAGCTTCGACAAAATGGAAGATCTCGACTGATTGTGTGTTCTCTTCAATTTGGTGTTCATTTGTGCACCTGTGTGATTTATAAGCAATTTTTTAGTCTTGGAAGGTGGTAAGTGGGTTTGAGGGATCAACAAGCAAGCCGTCCCAAAGCCCTTCTTGCTCAGGCAGTGGTAGCAACGATGCTGGTAATTTTGAGTGCAATATCTGTTTGGAATTGGCGCAGGGATCCAATTGTGACTTTGTGTGGTCACTTCTTCTGTTGACAAATAAAATTCGCATTCACCTAAAAAAGAATAAAGAAAAAAAGAGGATGGCAAAGTGGAAGGTTCGTCTAGGAGAGTATCGTAATCATTACCGCTCCTCCAGCTCTTCATGCCGCCTATCATTCATCATTATCCACTTCATAGGGGCGGTGGTCATGGATTCAAACCTTGTGGGAGACACAACAATCAAAATCTTTTTTCAAAAATGAGAAGAAAACAATATTTTGAAACTTCCTTTGTAGGTAAGATTTGATTTAGATTGAACGAGCTAAAAAAGCATGGGGTAGGCCTAACATGACTAAGAGAAGTGACGAAGACATGCATGCATTGCTTAGGACTAGTCACAAGTATTGCTTTGAATAGACCTGATTGGAAAAAATAAAAAAAAAACAGATCCATATAGCCTACCTATTTAATTGGGATAAGGCCAATTTGGATTGAGTTTATTTAGTAAGAATTTAAGATAGCTAAAAAATCTTGATCACAACAGTTTTCATTTTCCTTTTTAGATTGATTTCACTTATCCTTTTTTCATATGATTCATCATAAAACACCATACAAAAAATATGGAATGTTTTGGAACATGTCAATCAGATATGGAAATTCAAAATAAGCAGGCCAATGAAAATTGATTTTCCGAAGTTATGCATGAAGCCAACCCCTTGACACGTAAAAAAAACCGCTGACACAGATTGAAGCTGCTGCAATATTAAGTTGAGGTGAAGATAAATCAGGCACAGTAACATTATCAATCAAAACTAATACCCAAAACATAGGATCCCAGAATTTAATTATTTTTTCTGGGAAAGTTGGCTACATACCATTTAAAAAAAACGTATCCGATTCAAACCTGCGACCACTAGATCACAATGGAACAATCTTACTGTTGTGCCAAGGTCCACCCTCTTACCACTAAGGTAAATAATTTTTGTTGGTTGGGCACAGAGAGAGAGAGAGAGAGAGAGATGATGTTGCAGTGAAAGCCCAAACAACTCAAGTTATAAGCATAAAACTTGAATGACAGCTTCGGCCGTGTTATAGTTGCAATAAACACGTTGTGTGCTTTATTACAAAAAGAAAAACAGTATTACAGTAACAAAAAACACATTGTGTGCCTTATTACTAAAAGAACAGCAAAAAAATAAAAATGCCAAAAGGGCTAAGCAGAAAAGCTAACATTGGACTTGTACAAATATGGCTCATCCAATCCAAGTTGGAGCTCTTATAGGCTTGAAAATCCGGCCTGTTAAACTGCTTTATCATACCGTGCATTATTTCTTGCACATGCCAAAATAGTTTTATCAACTGTGATGAAGTAGGCCGCAATTGAAGCTGTTCATCAGTACACAAAGTAACAGAATTTAGCTTTCCACTCAAAGAATGGTTTAGTTTTTAGAAAATAGAATATATTCTGCAAAAGAGTTACTTAATTTTGATTGAGGAATGTTATGCACAAAAAGGTACAAAATATGTCTACAGAGGGCTAATGTTAAAACTGAGCATCAGATAAATTTAAGTGTTTCATTTCATCAACAGCTGTGAGAGAGAGATTTCAACATGAGTTCGACGAAAAAAAAACTTGAAGATTTCACTTCTCCTAAAATATTTTTTTTTTTGGTTATCACATCTCCTAAAATGAGGATATGGGTTTAAATCCAGCTTGCCATCACATACTGAATAACAACAGAAAATAAAAAATAAAATAAAATATCTATCACAATTAATCTAGGCAGACCTTTGGCCAAAGTATACAAGGATTCAACTAAATGAAGGGAAGGTAAAAAGCATTGGCATAAATCAGCTGTTGGTCTTTCTGACTGAAAGAAGTTTATCATCTTCCTTTCCTCAATATTTTTTTCCCAGTGAACCACATATCATCTTTTGCAGTAAGTGGAATATGCATAACTCAGTGTCCTTTTTGATTATGTTGCAATATAAAAAACCCAAATCCTAGAAACAGATAACATCATAAACCACATAAAACAATATGAAACAAGTTTTGAGAAAACAAGAAGTTCCAGCTGACTGTGGGTGGAATTTCAGCATCAGAAATGAATAAAAATGAACATAGACAAATCGAATATGGGTATGAGCAATGAATTTACTAGATGAACAGAGCAGTACAAGGCAAGACAGAGAAAACATAACAACAAAACACCGACAAAGGGGAAAACGCTATCATAAAAAATAAAAAAAAAAGGCTTCACACGATCAAAAAGGTACATGAGAATAGGAAAGTCCACACAATATGAGGAATCCTTCTTGCACCTGCTTTGGCTAATTCATCCATGCTAGGACTGGTAGATCTTCGAACTGGTTGAATGAGAAGATCATTGGGTCTGATGAAGATCTAGCTAGTCTGATTAGGCATTCCATGTTAGAGTTCATATTGGAAGAGTAGAATGGGAAATAGAATGTGAAATAAGCACACAATTGCATTGGGTGCTAGCATCACTCCTGAAGATGCCCAGAGTACAAGTCCACCAAGCTCCCCCAACCACCATGGTCACAATTTGGGAAATGCATTTACGAACATTTGTGAAATCCTACTCTCCCCCCACAAATACTCCAAACTTTCTCCGACAGTTCTCGAAGAATATCTTCCTCCTTAGCTGAGTTGAGGAGGTAGACAAGCTCTAAGGCAACAATATCAAGAGGGACAACTCCATAGGCAAATATATAATACCAGTTAGTTTTTCTGGCTAAACCACACTTTTTCAGGTAGTTAAACAAACAGCACACCAATGATATGGGTTTTAAAGCACTGAACAGTTTTAGTTAACCAGAGCTGCCAGTTAAGAATCAGAAAGTAAGAACAAAGAAAATAGTCACTACATGACACAGATCAGTCACGAAATAGGGATTTCCATCCTAAAGAATTGTCTATCACTAAAGACCAGATCCCAGTAATGAGGAAGAGAATAACACCTAAAGCAAAATATCTGGTTGAATGTAACCAGATATTTTGTAATTGAAAATGCTAATCTCACAGAGACTAAGACTTCACAGTACAATCGCAGCTTAGACAAATTTTATTTATCTAGGGATCCCATGTGTGGCTTTCAAATAGGACAACGAGGTGGCCTCACAGTTTTTGCTGTTAAACTAGGGAAACATTTTGTGATACCAGACCAGTCCACATTGTGATGACAATATTTTGCAAAGCAGGCACAAATTGGCCTGCCCTTCCTTGATATTAAAAAGCTGTCAATGCATATTGAAACCAGCAGAATATTGTCTGTGAAGTGAAAACAAATCTGGTACAGTAACACTAACGATCAAAGCTGTCACATGCGTACCCAAAACAGAGGATCTGTTCCATGGTTTTTTTTTTAATTGCTAAGTAGCTACATCAGTGATGTGAGAAATTGTTGAGGTCGGATTGCAGTTTGCAAAAAGAGAATGCAGAGTGACATACGAGAGAGAGTGGGGCCCATGGCACCACAATGAAAGCCCAACCAACTCAACTTATAACCAAAAAGTGTGGATGGCAATAGCCCAAGTAATAATTACTGAAAATTAAGGGTGTCAATCGGTTCGGTTCCATGCCTTGATGGTGTGATCCGAAACCGAAACGAGAACCGAGTTGGTTCTAGAAGTGGAAACCGAGTCCGAACCCGCTCGGTTTAGTTCGGTTACGGTTCTTGTTGAAAACTAGGGGTATTTTAGTCTTATATTTTGGGTTTTTGGGGTTTTCTGTTATTTTACATCAGTTCTGTCCTTAGTTTGTAAGGTTGTAATAAGGGGTTAGGGGTAATTTCTTATATCTCTAACTACCTTACTTTCTATTTTGTCTAAATTAATTATATATTGAGAGGCTGCCTGCGTGAAGGTATTCTAATTTACCTATCGCAGGCTGCTCTCCTTCTCTCTTGCGGCAACTTCTTCTCCCTCTCTTTCTTCCTTCACCCCTGATGTGATTAGTTTAACTCTGATTTGCAACATGTTATCAGAGCTATATTATTCAATCAAGGGTTCTTCAATCCCTTTCTTCTGGTTTTCTCTTTCGGTTTCCAGTTTTTTTTTTTTTTTTCTTTTTTTGGTGTGCAGCCACCGATTGCTGTTCTGGTTTGCTATGGATTAAAGCCTCCTTATTAATGAATGGAGGGCTGTTTTTTGTCTCTCTTGATGGTGTTTGGTTGTTGATGGGAAGACAACATTGAAGAATCGATCAGAAATTGTTCCTGCTAAATTTTTTATTTCTCTCTCGATGATGATGGTTCCTATTATCACTGGATGCTAATGGCATGCGGTTCCTATACCAATCTGGTTCTTTATGATCTTCTTTAAGGCGGTTTTCATGCTGGTTTGAAGATTCTATCAACTTCTCTCTATGTTCTTCATATTGGAGAAATCGATCTCAACTGGTGTTTTGCTCTCCATATCAATTTTGGTTTCTTTTTTGGTGAAAATCAATGGTTGCTGCTGGCTGTGTGACTCTGGAGGATTCTTCTACTGTGGTTGCCACTCTTCTGATCTAGTGACCTCCTTCTGTTATTCTTTGAGGATCTGCTCTCTTGGTGATGTTCTTCCCCAACTCTGTTTAGTTATTTACTGCACTCGCTGGCTTGCTCTGTATGTTATTGTTTGACTTCTGCTGCAACCTTCATTGCTCCTGAATTGGTACAAGTTGCTGCTGTCCATATTATTTGTGTGGTTGGTGCTCACCTACTGCTGGATCATCATTCCTGCATGTTTTTTTGCACCTGATTTGTTATTGTTGCTGCTGGTTCCTGCTTCTGTCCATCTTATTTGTTGGTTATGGGTGACTCTAAGTCTACTACTACTACCTCTGCTGTTCCACCTTCTTCTGATAATGTGAATGTCACAATTACCTCCATCAAGCTCAAGGGGAGCTCGAATTATTTGTTATGGCCACAGGCTGTGAAAGTGTATATCATGGCCATGGACAAGCTTCAATATGTTACATCTGATCCACCTTTATCCAGTGACAGCAATTTACAGTGAATGGAAAAAGGAGAATGCCATCAGTTTCATCTGGCTATGGAATAGCATGGAACCACATATAGCCACCAACGTTATGTTTCACACCACAGCCAAAGGTGTTTGGGATGATCTGCAAGATACTTATTCTCAGGAGAAAAGTATGAACCGTGTATACGATTTGTATCAAAAACTGTTCCAGCTCCAGCAATCTTCTAAGTCTCTTCAAGAGTAATATTGTTTCTTTTAAGGGCCTAATTGAGGAGTTGAATGTATTTCAGCCTCTTACTACTAATATTGACTAGTTAAAAGCCCAGAGTAATGAGTTCTTTGTCTCCAAATTTTTTGTTGGGTTAAATTCTGATCTGAAGGCTGTGAAGGGCCATTTATTGGCTGGTGAGACAGTCCCTACACTGGCTGATACCTTCTCTCGTCTCCAGTGTATTGCTGCTCCTACTAAGGCTGATTCCTCCCCCAAGGATAACTCTGCTTTTACTGCTGGTCGTGGTCGTGGAAGTGGTCGTGGAAGAGGCCGTGGCACAGGGGGAGGTCGTGGTGGTGGTGGTCGTAGTACTGGTGGTCCGTCAGGTGATCGCGCTAATCGACGGTGCACTCATTATGGTAAATCTGGTCATACTGTTGACTATTGTTGGGATAAACATGGTAAACCAGATTGGGCAACCCAATCAGCCAATCATGCAGTATCTTATGGGAATGTTGATATTGTGACCACTGATGATTCTCAATCGGGTTCCACTACAAGTGGCAGTTCGTCTAGCACTACTCATCGTGACGAGCTTACTCAAATATTATGGAGGTTACAAACTCTTGAGGCATCCAGTAGCGCATACTCCATACCTTCCTCTTCCGTTGCTACCCTTGCTCATGCAGGTACATCTGCCTTCTTCTCCACTACTTTCCATCGATGATTAACTCTGGAGCTTCTGCTCATATGACTGGTGAGTCTACCTTGTTTACGTCCTTTTCGAATAACTCAGATTCTTCATCTGTCATATTAGCAAATGCATCTGTTGCTCCAGTTACTGGATCTAGTACAATCACTCCCACCTCTTCCATTCAAGGTTCGAAAACTCGGGTCTCAGAGCCATCTCGGCCCATGAAAAAACCGAGTTGGGCCGAGATCTCGGCGAGTTTGTGCATTTTTTTTTGTTAGACTCGGAAGCCCATCTCGGTGGGTTTTAGACCTCTGTTGGGTCTGAAAATTGGTATACAACCTATTTTAGGCCATTTAAACACAATGACATTATTAAATTTTGCAAAAACAAAGTCCAAAGATGACTTTTACATCGGACCCTTAGTTAGTAGGCGGCGACGTATTAAAATAGCATAGTATATACATTAATGACATAATTTATGTACATAGAACTCAAACAAAACATTCAATTAATAGGAAAACAAGTTAATAAGCATTACAAATGTTTAAGTTGAATAAGTGATGCATCAAATTGCTCAAGCTTAACAAATAACAATGTTACAAGTTACAAGTTACAACTATCATCACATAAAATGAGATTGAATGACATATTCATTCCCCATTTGTCCCACATAGTCTTCCCATGACATGTTGTTGCTCCACTGTTGCATATAGTTCTCCACAGCATTCATATAAGAGTTGTCATCCACATATGCCAAGACCCCTATCCTAGGGTATAGCTGTTCCACAGTGGCGTTAGACCGTTGCTGTGAAGGTTGATATCCACTGCTTATGCTACTGTCATATTGTGGAATGTATGTGGACCCAACGCTGGTCCCAATGCCAGAGCTAGCCTCACTGCTTTGATAGTCATACGCATGTGTTGACTGCCCAAAGGCCCCAAACTGACCATAGGAATTATATTCAGAACCGGTGTTCTGCTGGCCATAATCATAGGCATAATGAGGTTGAGATGATTGCCACGGCTGATGCTGACTACCAGTATCCATACTCATGCTTCCAAAACTTGCTAGCATGGTGTTCATACTCGTGTCATCATACTGAGGTTGGTTGTGTTTGCGACCCGTCCTTCTCTTGTAAGTTTTGTTGTCGCCACCATGGTCTTGATCTTGTGTGGCATGTGTAAACCGAGACTCACCTGTGAAACGCACAGGGTCCTGCAGTGTTCCCACTTCTTGCTAGTATTGCTCGCGCATCCCCTCATGATGATCATCATAATAACCACCAGCAGGCATGCCACCACCAGTACCACCACGACTACCAGCAGGAGGGTCATTACCACCAGCAGGGTCATCACCATCATCATCAGGAGGAGTTCCTGTTGCAGCCTCAAATGGTCTCGATGACTGAGAATGTGCACGCCCCTCTTGCGACATATAGTCCTCAACATCTGTGCCGATTACGGACACAATGGTGGAGTCGGGCCTACCTCCAGGCTCATCCATCTCTGGTGCACCACGATCCCTCACCCACTGGAATAGGGGATCCTCATCATCATCAGAGTCCTCCTGGAATATGTTGGCTAGCTCGATGGGCTCTTTATCATTCTTCTCAAATTCTTCACATATGTGCCTCATCCTTAGTCTCATATTATAATGCGCATATACCAGTTGCTCCAGTCGTTGACTACCCAATTTGTTCCGCCTCTTTGAGTGTATCAAGGCGAATGTACTCCAGTTGCGCTCACAGCCAGAGGATGAACAGGTTTGTGACAGCACTTTGATTGCTACCTTCCTCAGGTTGGGTGAACTTGTACCATACAAGACCCACGATCGTGCATTATAAACGAAGAATATTAAGAATATGTGAATTGTAAAGGAATAAAATTATAAGTCATATATGTAAAGTCATACTACATTGCCACCTACCAGGGTCTGACTTTTGTCTACCCTCCATTGCAGATTTTCAACTGAAACTTGTTGAGGCCTCTCTGAAGGATTTGATCTATTTACATTTAAAATTTCAAACAGTGTTAGAGGCATCAGTATTTGCTATTTAGTAATTACATTCCTTTACTGACTAGCAAAAGACCAAAGTCCCATAATCTCACCTCATCATTGCAGTTAGATTGTGTCTTGGAATTGACCTCCAACTTCTCGATAACATTTTCAACTGCCAGTAACAAATCCGTGTCCAGCCCAAGATCATGCGAGTACTGGTACTTTGGATTCAAATAGTATGCTAGTAAAGGGGAAACCACAAATATAAGTTGTTAGTGACTGAATACTTTAGAGGTTTGAATATGTAAATGTAAAAACTCATATAAAGTGTATAGATGTTGAAGTGTTGAACTCACCAACTTTATGCAAGGGATGATTCAAGTGCTTCTCCCATCGCTCATCAATGATGTTAATGTATGAGCGAGCACTTTGGGGTATTGCATCTCGAACCATTTCCTTCATCTTTTGCAGGGCAGCATATATGTGGGGCAAGGTAGGCTTCTTCTCCGTGTCAACCATCCTTAGTCCGCCACCCCTGGCTCTAATATGGCAACAACTTTATACAAGTCCTTCCAAAATCCATCACTTGCAATGGTCTCTTGTGCTGCCTTCCCTTCTTGTGTCCTAGAGCCCGGCCAACTAAACCATTGCTCACTTGCAAACATTGACCTCGGACCTACCACCTTCGACTGAATGCTCTTCAATGCAATGTAATTGGTGGCAAATCTAGTGACATCTGGCCTCACTAAATCCCCCTTGCATTTGTCCCTCATCATGGCTAAAGCATAACCATGGTTATATACAAAGGTGGTCACTTGCCTTGCCCTATTGACCACACCAGCCACCAAAGCTTTTTTCCCCATGTCCTTCAGCATTAAATCAATAGAATGGGCTGCACATGGAGTCCAAAAGAGGCGGATCCTCTTACTCTTCTTGTTCATCAATTTCTCTCCAGCCTTCTTAAAATTAGAACCGTTATCCGTCACAATTTGGATAACGTTCTTTGCTCCTATATCTTCCTCCACCACTTGCTTCAGTAGCTTATACAAGTATGATGCATCCTTGACATGTTTTGATGCATCAACAGACTTCAAGAAGACAGTCTTCCCATTGCAACTCACCATAAAATTTATGATGGACTGTCTAGTAGGTCCAGTCCAACCATCAGCCATAAGAATAACCCCATATGTGTCCCAATTTGGCTTCAGACCCTCAATGTACTCTTTCAGCTCCTCTACCTCTCTAGGCAAATATACATTATACAACTCATATGGTGTAGGCCCCTTCCATCCTGCGCTAGCCCTCCCTGCAGCGTCAAGAAATGCATTATAATATGTTCCTTGTGCTACATTAGCTGGAATGCCATTGAATAGCATGAACTTGCTGAAGGCTTTCCGTGCTTCCTCTTGTTTACCACCAACACTTGCGGGATGGTTGGCTGGAAGGCATCTTGTTGCCTAAAGGTAGATGGATCCTGCTCAAGAATGGTATTTGGGGATCATACTCGTGGTCGGGCTTGGGGCCGTGGGATATCTCTTGTGCCAGTGCTTCTCCTCCTCTCATCTTCTTGCACTGGTGCAGCTGAGCCAGATCCACCAGCTCCTCTTGCTTGCTCATATGCTCTAATATTGTCAAAATGAAAACTTTGCCTACTCGCTACCAAAGTCTGCTGGTAAATCCTCCATTCAGCCTCTGATCCGAACTCACCAGGTGTAGGCCTATATTCAGTATCATCTCCTACTCCCCCATGGATGTCTACACCAGGCCTCTCTAGCACTGCTTCATCGAAAGCTATTTGTTGTCTTTCCCTCTCAGCTTTCTTTGTCCGTACTCCTCTTATATTTTGTGTCATTGCCAGTTTCACTTGGCTCTGAACATTTTTGCATTTGGCAACATCCTTGCCCAGACCAGACAAATGTTCCTTTAACCTAGTTGCTCCTCCAGAATTTAGAATCTTCCCATAATAGTTACACTTTGACTTCTTTTTGTCCTCAGACATTGGGACTCCATGTAAGCATGCTATATCCCCCATTGTGTAAGAAATATCGTATTTTTTACACTGTTACATAAAAAAACATGTATTAGTAACTATTACAGACTTAAAGTAAGGTATTAAATACTTAAAGTATTGTATTTATAACTATTAAACATAATATGAAGCTACTACAACAATCAAATACCTATCTCTTATTTATTCCCTAACCCTAGTATTTATTTATTAATTAAAAATAAATTTTATAATTTTTATAAAAAATAATTATACCTTTAAATATAAAATATTATAATATAATGATGTATTTGACATCATTTGAAGTTGGATATTATGTACAATTGTTGTGCATAATTTTTCAATAAAAACAGGTATTTTTTCTTAATTTTATATATTTTTTAATTATTTAAATAATATTATTATTAAATCTGAAAAATAAATTTTTTTTTTTAATGAGTGAAAAAAAAAATTACTCCATGAGGCTGTAGAGCATGCAAACTAGTCTAACATACATCAAGATCACATCCAAACAATAAGTATTTATCCTATTTTTTTTAATTTCTTTTTTGAAAAAAATCATTTTTTTTTTCAAAAATTATAATAAATAATTTAATAACCCAAAAAAAATTCGGCCTCCATCAAGTCATAGATCGGCCTAACTTGTACAACATAACTCAAAATCACACCCATCTAACAACATTTCATCAATTTTTTTTCAAAAAAATAGGTCTAGGGAAAATGGGTTTACCTTCAAAACTCCTTCACAAACTTGAGCAATCCTCCAAAATTGAGCTGCAATCTTCACTTTGCCACCAAATTCACCTTCCAAATGTTCGAATCCAACCAAATAATGAAGAAGAGAAGAGAAGATTGAGAGAAGAAGAGAGTTGGAGAGAAGAAGAGAACCAAAAAGTGCTCTATCGACAGAATAGCCCCAAATGAATTAGAAGTTCTAAGAGTTTAAGTTAAAACAAGTTATTTGGGTCAAAATGACCCAGACCCATAACCAAGACCCACATTCGACCCAAGATCTCAACGAGATCTCGGCGAGATCTTGCAGTTTTCCTTTGATTTTTTCCTATTTTTTCAACCCTCTTCGAGACGAGATCTCGCCGATAAATTGACTTTTTCCTGTTTCACCATGCATCTCGTCTCGGATTCCTAGAAAACCGAGAATCTCGACGATCTCGTGAGATTTCGGTCCATGGTCAAAATGACCCAGACCCATAACCGAGACCCATATTCAACCCGAGATCTCGCCGAGATCTTGCAGTTTTCCTTTGATTTTTTCCTGTTTTTTCAACCCTCTTCGAGACTTGGGCGAGATCTCGATCGATAAATTGACTTTTTCCTATTTCACCATGCATCTCATCTCGGATTCCTGGAAAACCGAGAATCTCGGCGAGATCTCGCGAGATTTCGGTCCATGCTGTTCCATTATTCTTTCCTCTGTGTTGCATGTTCCTCAGTTTCCCTTGAGTCTTCTTTCTGTTAGTCAACTTAATAAAGCTTTACACTGTTCTGTGACATTTTTTCCTACTCGTGTTTTTCAGGATCTTCACACAAGGAAGACAATTGGTGGAAGGCATGAAAAGGATGGGATGTACTATCTTACCTGTGGTGTTGCTACTTCCTCCATTGTTGCTGCGTCTGTTGGTGGGTTAACTCCCTTCTAATGGCATTGTCGTTGGGTCATTTATCTTTAGCTAGGTTACAGTTATTATTTCCGTCTTTTAAGTCTGTGTCTAGGATAGACTGTGAAGCCTGCGAGTTGGGGAAACACCACCGTGTGTCTTTCCCTTCTCAATCTATGGCTCGTAGTTCGTCTTTATTTGCTTTAATTCATTCGGACATCTGGGGTCCCTGTCGTGTCAAGAATAAACGTGGTTTTATGTCTTTTGTCACATTCATGGACGGTCATTCCCGTCTTACCTGCTTGTATCTCCTGAAGGATCGTTCCGAATATCTGTATTCCAAGAACTTTATAATGAAATAAAAACTCAGTTTGGTGTGTCTATTAAAGTCTTTCGTTCTGATAATGCATTAGAATATTTACAAAATGACATTAAAAATGCCTTTTGTATGGTGAATTGCAAGACGAAGTTTATATGGAGCAACCTCTGGGGTATGTTGCTCAGGGGGAGAATCGCACATAGGTTTGTAAGCTACGGAAGGCTATCTATGGTCTCCAACAGTCGCCCAGAGCGTGGTTTGAGAAATTCAGTGCTACGGTGATGTCTTGTGGCATTGAAGTTGTGAGAGCTAGGCAACCAGTAACTGATTCTCTCCAAGATTGCCGATTTGAGAGTCGTTCCAAGTTTCTCCGATTTATGGAGAAACCCTAGTTCATAAAAGGAGGAGAACTAGGGTTTCGTATAGTTTCGATGAAGATTTATCACAACTGCGTTTTGATGGTGCGCATCCCCTACTGCCGCTGCTCTTATATTTGGTGAGAGTGCTCCCGTTTGATGGCGTGCATCCCAGTTTAGGTTTCCACTCTCTTTGATGGTTGTTGGCAACGATTCAAAACCCTCAGGAAAACCCAATCTGAATTTACGTTTTCTGTTTATGATTTGCTGTTGTCGATTGCTAGTTGGGGCTATCGTTTGAAGTCGATTTTTCAGATCCTGATTTGTTATTTGTTGCTAGTTTGATGCTATTGGCTTACTGGTTGGTTTGTTGTTATCAACGTACTGGTTCGATTGGTTGCTGCTGGTTTGGTTGAAGCTGTTCTTCCACCATCCTTCAACTGAACAAATATCTACCGCTGCTTCCCCTTTTGAAGTGTAATCCTCTTTAGTTGTGAGAAACCAGTTGGAAATCATATCTGGTTCTGAGTCCTACCGCCAGATTGGAGTTGCCGGATTTTTGTTTAATCTTTGACCTTCTATTTGGAGTTGCGTGGATTTTGTTTCTACTGCAAACATTGCTGGTTTCGATGGGTTTCTTTGCCTCTGTTTGGCAATCTCTTGTTTATCTCGTATGTGGCTGGAGTTCAATCTCTTTCTTGAAGGTATTCAAGTTTTCGACCTCTTCCCAAAGTAACAGCTCCCATCGAAACTCCTATTGCTGAGTTCTCATGGCTGAAAGCAGACTTGGCTCTACCGCCCTCCTTGTTCCAACAAACTATCGAAGGTTGAAGAAGACTATTATTCTTATTTGCTAAAAAGGACAGCTCTTGTTTATTTACTATATTACCCCTCCTTTCTCTTTTTATTCCACTTAACCTATATTTTACAGCCCTTCCAAGTTTGTCCCCTTACAATAATTTTAATTCCCATCATGTCTCATTGCCTCTTTATCTACCAAATGACCCCTTGCAAAATTCTGGTTATTTACGGAACTGCCATTACTTTTTCATACATTCCCCTATTTGACTACCCATTGACCCTTGAAAATTCTGGTTTATTACCAGTTTGCCCTTTGGCTTGGATTGTATTTAAAAGTGGATTTCAACCAAATTACAGCCATGCTATCATTTTTCAATAATTCTAATTCCCTTCATATCCCATACATTTGGCATATACCCATAACCCCTTTGGAAGTTACTGGTATTCTTTAATTTGCCATTTCTTCCTTTTCCATTACCCTTGGCACCTCTTGGAAAATTCTGGAATATTATGCTTTTGCCCTATCTCTTACATCATCTCTGTTACGTCCACATGTACTACACGTGAGGGGGGGATTATGTACAGTACACCTGCAGACATTGTAGAACCAGAACTTGCAGGAACACTTGATGCAAAACATAGAAGATCAGAGTTTTCACCATTGCCAATGGGTATCTACCTTGTTATTGGGTTGAGTTTGCCGTAAGGGGGAGATTGAAGTATTGAAGAATATTGAAGATATTTGGTTGCTGCCTATTTGAGGACTTTCAGTTGGGTTGATACAGTTTTTTTCCGTTGTCTGATTCAGTTTATTTTCGTTGCTTGCTGCTCTAGTTATTTTCCTTCAAGATTCTATGTCACTATGACAACCAGAGATTCATCACTGGATAGCTATTGAAGATCGTTGAAAGCTGCCTTTTTTGGAAGACATTCCAGTCCCGGTTTGCTGATCATGTCTGTCCAAGTTTTGAAGATCTATTTTTTCAAGTTCTTGAAGGTTTATTTGGGAGTTGCATTCATATGTCAAGCTGGATTCTGCTACAACTTAGTTTCTTCTCATTTTGTTCAAGTTGGGCATTAGTACCTTATATGTGCTCACTTGAGGGGGAATGTTAGCATTACTATGGAGTTCTTTTTTTTCTTTAGTTTAAACTGGATCTTCTTTCTTTAGCATTTGTATAATCCAGCTTGTGGGGGAGTGTTAGAATATATGTACTCCAGAATACCGTGGGGGAATTCTGGTCCTTTTGGGGTATTTTTATGTTATTAAGTGTACTTAGCTTATGTCGGCTATGTGGGTTTTAGTCCCACATCGCCTAGCTTAGACTATTTGTAATTTCCCCTTTATTATAAATAGAGGGGCTTACCTATCAATGAATACAACAAGTTATTATTCTCTCATTCTCTCTTTTCTCTCTTCTCTTCTCTCTCAAGTTACTGGTTACAGGTCCTAGGTTTTCTACACTAATCTATCTTACAGTTACCAGACCAGACATTTCCTTTGTAGTGGGTGTCCTTAGTCATTTTATGCAGTCTGCTCGGAAGGCTCATTGGGATGGAGTTGTTCGTGTTCTTCGCTATTTGAAGGGTGCTCCTGATAAAGGGTTGATTTATCACCCTCATAGGCATATGGATCTTGTTGCTTTTTTAGATGTTGACTGGGCTGGTTCAGCCAGTGATCGTCGCTCGACTACAGGGTATCGTACTTTTGTTGGGGGTAATCTGGTTACGTGGCATAGTAAGAAACAAACTACAGTTGCCAGGTCGAGTGCTGAAACAGAATACAGAGCTATGGCTCATACTACTGAAGAGTTGATGTGGCTCAGGTCTCTTCTTCTTGAGATGGGTTTAACTGTGTCGGTGCCTATGAAGACGTAATGTGATAGCCAGGCAGCCATATACATTACAAGCAATCCGGTCTATCATGAACGGACCAAACATATTGAAGTGGACCGTCACTTTGTTCGAGATGCTGTGTTAAAAAAACTTGCTGAGACCCCATTTGTTTCATCCTCGAATCAGCTAGCAGATATGTTCACCAAGTCACTTTTTGCTCCTAGTTTTTGCACCTGTTGTAACAAGTTGAGCATGGGAGACCTCTATGCTCCAGCTTGAAGGGGAGTGTTGGAAACTAGGGGTATTTTAGTCTTATATTTTAGGTTTTTGGGGTTTTCTGCTATTTTACATTAGTTCTGTCCTAAGTTTGTAAGGTTGTAATAAGTAAGGGGTTAGGGGTAATTTCATATATCCCTAACTACCTTACTTTCTATTTTGTCTAAATTAATTATATATTGAGAGGCTGACTGTGTGAAGGTATTCTAATTTACCTATCGCAGGCTGCTCTCCTCTCTTACGGCAACTTCTTCTCCCTCTCTTTCTTCTTCTTTCATCTTTCTCCCTTCTCCCCTGATGTGATTAGTTTAACTCTGATTTGCAACAGTTCTAATTCGGTTTTCCAATACAGGTCTAATTCGGGTTTAATTTGGTTCTCCAATACGGTTCCATTCTGCTAGGCTGTCAGTTTTTATTGCCTTGCTGTGTTCTCAAGTAACTCCATTTGTATAAATAAAATGCTCACAAAACCTTAAAGGAACCAGAAATATTAATAATTAAATAAGAATCCCAAGTGAGTTCTCCACTTTCAGATCTTATCTTTCGGCTTACCCATCAATAAAGTCAAAGAAACACATCAAAATTATTGTTCCAAAAGGAAAGGCAACACCATAAAAAAATTAAAAAATTAAAAAAAAGATATAAGGTTTTGGATTTAAGTGTGGTTGGTTTGGTTCCGGTTCAAACCGACGGTTTTTTAACTAAAACCATAACCGAACCGAATTAAATACTCATATACCAAAACCAAACCGCATTTATTCGGTTCGGTTCGGTTCAGTTACTTCAGCTCAGTTTCGGGTTTGTTTTTTGTTCCGGTTTGGTTTTGACACCCTTACTGAAAACATTGTGTTTTCATTACTCTCCCACCCTAACCCACCCCCCCCCCCCCCCAAAAAAAAAAAAAATAAACGACACCTAAAAGAATACAGAAACAGGGGAAAGACAAAAACTATAGTGGTGTCAGACCTATATGTCTCATGGAATAGGCTCTTTAATTTGGACATGTTTAGAAGATTTATCATACTGTAGTCTTATGCTTGCACTCCAAAATAGTTTTATCAGCAGTAATGAAGTAGGAGGCAACTCAAGTTGTTCATCAGTTAACAAAGTAAGAGTTTAGTTTTATGCACAGAATAAGAAAGTTTAATTTGGATAAATCATAGAAGTTCTGCAGAAACAGGGACAATATATACGTATAAGGAATGGCAAGAGAAAAGAGTGCACATAAACGCATTTCTGTGTTTCTTTAAATCTCCATCTAAGCTTTGGGGAGGGAGTGGGGAGAAGAGGGAGTTTCAACATGAATCAACAGAAAAATCTGATTCAAAAGCTTTATAGTGTTGTTTCATGAGGACATCTCCTGATCAAAGGAGAGGGGTTAAATCCAGCTTGCGACCAGCACTGGAAAAACAAAACAAAATAAATAAAATATCTACCCCTATTAATCCAGACAGATCTTTGGCCAAAGTACACATGGATTCAACTAGCTTGAAAGGAGGTTAAGGTAAAATATTGGCATACAAATCAACCGTTAGTTCCTATCTTGACTGTTCTATTTCTGTGGTGTATCTTCCTTCTCAATATCTCTCCCAGTTAACTACATTGCATCCCATGTAGTTGGTGGAATCACCAAGTACCTTGGTATCATTATAATTTTGTAACATAAAGTTGAAGTACTAAAAAAAAAGGCCAAAGGACAACTATGACACAGGTTTTGAAAAAACACCAAGTTTCAGCCGACTGTGAGTGGAATTTCAGACTCAGAAAGGAATAACAATGAAAATAGACAAAACTAACATAAATACTAGCTTTTATACTAAACCAAAATTTAGACAATTAAACAAACAACACAACAAGAGTAGATTTTAAAAAAGTACCGACCAGTTTGACCTGACCCGAGAGGCAAGTTCAGAATCAGCAAGTATGACGAAAGAGAAACCAGTAGATATGAGATTGATACCGATCTAGTCATGAAAATAGGCAGTTCTATCCTAAAGAATTCTCCATGGCATGAACATTTATGACTAGATCCTACTAACAACAAAGAGAATAGCACCATAAAGCAGAATGATATGTGCTTCAAATATCTTGCAGTACAGCAAATTGACATGCCAAAACTCAGGACAAATGTGTAGAATAGCACCATAAAGCAGAATGCCATGTGCTTTAAATATCTTGCAGTACAAATTCCAAAACTCCGGATGAATGTATAGAAGCAACATGATCTGTTGCACAGACTTCCACAGTCTGTTAGTGTTTTTGTTTATATCCAGCGACTACACAAATCACATACTGTAGAACCTTAATACACCAAAAAAAAATCTCTTGTATCCAATTTTAGATTACTTCCACATTAACACGCCTTAGTTTGTCATTCGAAATAAAGATAAGGCCATACAGCTGAATCAGCCTTTACCATCTTACAGGTGGGTCATTAAAATCACTAAGAGCTTTGAAATATAGAAGTGACCAATTTAAGGGAAATGGACATGAAAAAGTACCAATATCTGAAGAATGAGAATAGAAACCACATTAAGGAAAGGGAAAACTCAATTGTAGCCAAGTTTTCCTAGTTTATTTGAATTTATCTTATCTTAGAAAAGAATCAAATTAACAGTCGGGGTTTGGATAATCTTTAGTACTTATACTAATTAAGTGCTTTTTGCGGAATCCATGAGCTTGTTTTTCTTTCTTTTCGGCATTTTTCTTTATTTTATCTTTGAAGGAAAAGACTTTATATGAAGGTTTTTCAACCAAATTCCATGTTTTGCCAATCATTTCTTATGTAGACCTTATCCCTTAACAAAGGAAACAAACAATCCCTTATAGAATGACAGCCCTTTGGAGCAAATGAACTATTTTTTAACAGTGAATAACATTTTCTAGTACACCAAATCATCATTTATAGCTAAAGAGTATCAAGGGGAGTTTCGGGGTGAAGAATAGATCATTTTTTTTGGGGGGGGGGGGGGGGGGGTTAAGAATAGATCATATAAACAAATGGAGATTAAATCTCTTGGGACTCGGTCATACATATCTTTAATAGCATCCATATTTATTCGACACCCCTCTCTTCACCAGAACATGACAGATTAAATCTCTAGGGACTTGGTCATAGGCATTTTCCAGGTCAGTGAAGACCATCTGGAGATCCTTCTTGCTATCTCTATATCTTTCCATGAGTCTCCTCAATAAGTGGACAGCTTCTGTTATGGTACTACCAGACATAAAGCCAAATTGGTTCACCAAGATATGAGTTTCTCTTCTCAAACGGGACCCAATAACCTTCTCCCAAAGTTTCATAGCGTGCCTCATAAGCTTTATGCTTCTATGGTTATTGCAGCTTTGGATGTCACCTTTATTTTTGTAGATCGGGACTATGATGTTGCTCCTCCATTCATCTAGCATCTTCCTTGTGTTCATAATCCTGTTAAACAGGTTGGTTAACCAATAAACCCCACAACCACCTAGGGTTTTCCACACTTCTATCTCATCTGAGCCTGGTGTCTTGCCTACTTTCATCTTTCTTAAGGCTTCTTTAACTTCCCCCACACTAATCTTTCATACATTTCTATGGCGTGTGGTGTCATGATGGATAATATAATCGTCCAGGTCATTTTTACTCGACCCATCTCCATTTAGTAAGTCGCAAATATACTCATCCCATCTCCTCATAATGTCCTTATCCCTTACCAACACTCTTCCATCACCCCCCTTGATACACCTCACTTGATCCAAATCCTTGCTCGTCCTCTCTCTCATCTTATAGTTATCTTATATATAGTTTTTCCCCTTCTTTTGTGTTTAGGTTGATATATAGAGATCCTCAAATTTCTTCGCCCTAGCCATCCCCATAATCTTCCTAGCTTCGTTTCTGGTATCTTTATACTTCTTTTTATCCTCTGCTTCTTTAGTCATTTACCATGTTTTAAAACAATCTTTCTTGGTCTTAATGGTTGCTTGAACCTCATCGTTCCACCACTAAGTCTCCCTAGGGGTCGGACGACTACCCTTCGCGTCCCCTAGCACATCTTTGGCAACTCTCTTAATACAAGTCATCATCTCGTTCCACATCACAAACAACTTCATCAACACATTCAATATCTTATTTCATCTTCAACTAAGCTTGTAGAGGGGAGGGGGGAAGAGAGAGAGAGAGAAGGAAGAAGAAGATGGGTTTAAACATGAATTCATGAAAATATCATATGCAAAAGCTTTATTCCAGTGTTCTATGAAGACTACACATCTCTACCTAAGGAATAAGGGTTTAACCCTAGCTTGGCTTTACACACCAAAAAATAAAATAAAATAAATAAAGGAAAATTGCTAACCTCTTACTCTGTCCAGATATTTTCCAAAGTATCCATATATTAATTTGTACTCAAATGAAGTGTGGTAAAACATTGAAATATGATATAAGTCAACTTTTAGTCCATATCTAGACTGGTTAGATTTGTATTTACAATCTTCCATTTTTAGGTAGTTCTTTCCCAGTCAACCACATTGCATCTGAAGTAGTTGGTGGGAATTATGCATATCTCAATATCTGTATAGATTTTGATAACACTTGAGTATAAGAAGGGGGGGGCATACCCAGTGCAATAGGCTCCTGCCACTGCGGGTTCTGGGGAGGGTCATAATGTACGCAGCCTTGCCCCTGCTTCGCAAGAGAGGCTGTTTCCCGACTCTAACCCGCAACCCACTAGATTTTGATAACACTTGAGTATAAAAAAGACAAATCCTAGAGTAGATTTGAGTTTGTAAATCACACATAATAAAAATATCAGGGTTTGGAAGAAGTGGGGGGGTGGATTTTCAGCTGACTGTGAACTGAGTTTCCGTAAAACAAGAAACAATGAATATCAATAACAACAGACCAACATATAATACCAGCATTTCTTACAAACCAGAGCTGCAGGTTAAGAATGAGCAAATAGGAAAGATGAATAGAGAGAATTAGTTAGGAGAATGACAGACAGGACCAGATCGTAGTAACAAGGAAGGGAGAGAATAATACCACAAAGCAGAATATCAGGTTCACACTGACATGCAGCTCAGATACTCAAGAATCCAGTAAGACTGTTGTTTTACCATGAAATAATTTATAGGAAAATAATTATTGCTTATAAATTCTATTTATATTTTTCTGCCATTTGGCATTTTGGTTGTTCATGACCAATAAGTACATTTGGACATTATTGAATGAGGGAAAGGATCCAGTCATATGATCTGCATGGGTGGGTGCTAACAGTACCAATAATCAAGATACCATAACTATTTAGGAAAACATAATGAATTTTGAAATGGATGTTGTTTTCCAACTTTTTTGGTATTGCATTTCAGTAAAACATTTCCCGCCCTTTCTAACCCTTGTACCATTTTGTATTGATTTTCAACAAATCCCGTAAAATATTTTATGGAGAAACAAACACAGCCTAAATTAATAAGTCAAACCTTAAGACAAGAAGTATGAAGGCAACATATCTGTTGAAGTGACTTTAGCATTCCATTAACATTTTTCCTTTTATTGGTTAATACACAGGAATGGAATCTGACTGCCTGGGGTGCAAATATGAGGTTCTACAGAATCTGGAATCATATAGACATGATAGTGCAAAACCTTAATGTAACAGATTTTCTTGTCTCTTGTACCCAATCCAATTTCAACAATTCAGAACAAGCCACAGCTTGTTCCTTATAATAATGACCAGAGCATGCAGTGAAATCAATCATTTACATTTCAAACAACAACAACAAGCTCAGCCTTATCCCAACTTAATGGGGTCGGCTACATGGATCCAAACAAAGAAAGTATGTAAAACTGAGGATTAGACAAAATCAGGGAACGAATAGATAGAAAAAGAGGAATGGGAAATGAGATGAGAAGTGAAAATTGGGAAATGGCAAATGAATGATGTAAAAACAAAAGAAAAGTGAAAGATAAAAGGACATTTTAAACACATTGTGTAAATCACTCAAATCTAAAACGCAGAAGCAACCTAATTCAGGGAAAAGGACAAGGAAGTACCAATATTTGCAGAACGAGAATAGAAACCAAGTTGAGGAAAGGAAACTTGAATAAAACCATGTTTCCCAAGTGACAGCAATGGCTTCAAAAATCTTAAATCTCCATACTTAAAATGTTTTTTGTCATCATCATCAGAAAGAAGGAAACATGTCATGAGGTCACAGGATATACAACAACGAAATAGAACTTTCACAAGTTTTTTCTTTTTCTCTAGTTATGTTTCCCCCCCCCCCCCCCTATTCTTACTTAAGAGTGGGGAAAAAGAAATTTAAGAAGGTTACCAAAATACCTGTTTTTAAATTATCCCTTTGATCATTATCTCCATCTTGTTTTTAATTCTATCCCTCATCAGTGGGAAGAAACAATTCCTTGTAGAGTGGACATACAGACCATTGGAGCAAATGAACTATATGTGAACACTAAAGTACATTCTTTTATCATACCAAATCATCATGAATAACTAAAGACAATCCAGGGACTCTGAAGGTAAAGTAGACATTGGCAAAAATTACACAATGGAGATAAACCCTCCAATCAAGAAGTAAAAGATCAAAGTGCCTATAGATCTTTAGATTTGAACTGCTGCTCCATGTAGAGCAAGAATAGGTTGTGGGGTTTAAAAAATAATAGACTCCTCTGCCGATATACAGAAATTAGAAATAAAATTCTACACCTTCATTCACATGCATCACTAGAAGCTATGATCTCATATTTCAAACCAAAAGTTCTGCAAGAATTCCAAGGAACTACTATTAGTACACAAGTAAGGCAGAGGAGCCAATTAGCTAAGTTTTTTTTCCCAAATCCATGTCAAGCTGGAATAACCTTCCTATAATCTACCCACACCCCAGCCCTGGAAAATTCCCCCATGAATTGAACTACAAAAAGCAATCAAAACAGAACGAGTAATATTATGAGAGTATTGCTGCTAACTTGTGTATTTGGAGGAGAGAAATGCTACGCTTTCCAAGATCAGTTTTCTCATTTAATTAAGGTCATTTATAAAATCAAGGTTGGGATTGCTCATTGGGCAGCAGCTGATGATCTATTTATAGGTATTATGACTCGTCAATTTTTTGAGCATTGGAGACCATTGGATTTCTCTGGGGAGGGTGTATACCGGATGTGGTTGTTTCATAGCAGCCTTCTCTAGAATCAGTAGCAAAACTGAAAAAAGATGGATGCCCTATAGGATTCCTGGTCCAGAGGTTGAGGCCATTATAAGACTTTTAGATGGTAGAGTTATTTGCGCTTCCTCTGGCCCTATTAGAGAATGCGACTCTAAAAGGGGCAGAGATGGTGGCTCTAAAGGTGGAGGATTGCAACCTTTGATCAGCAATGGATGCTTCCATGTGATAATAGAAAGGGATGCAGCAAATGTTATAGGTTGGAATGGGAGTTCTTCAGAAGAACTCTGGTGGTATGTACACTATATTAGACACATTAGGCATCTAACCTCCCAATCAAATTGATTAGTCCAATGGAAGCGGAGAAGTGGTAATGAACTGGCTAATGACCTGGCAAAACAGGGGGTCATCCAGCCTCTATGTTTAGGGATGCTATTCCATTCGTCCAAACTGGGTGCCATATTGTTTAGTTGTTTCATCTGTTTTCCCTCTTAAATAACTCTACTACTATATGATTTTCTCAATGCCAATATAAATAATTACTTATTCATCATAAAAAATAAAAAATAAAAAGGTCCAGTGTCTTCCCTAATTCTTCATGAGCAGGAGAGTATATAAGTATAACTGTACAACATAACTATACACACTACAGAAATTAAAAGCACAGCATATAAAATCAGCATAAAGCAGAACAGCTGTAATAGTACCTGCAGATACAATCAGTGCTTGTGCAGTATAGTTAAGGTTACGCTTTGCCCAAGGAATCGTACGACACGCGAACAACTGAAATAATAATATTAAAAAAATGGCAAATCAGATGAGAGAGAAAGAGAGAGAGATAAAGAAATAAGAGAACCCATAATCTGGAAACAGTTCTTAAGAAACGTTAAGAGGAAAAAAATATGTATTCAAAAAGGGGGTGAATCAAATAATTCAAAAGCCTTTTTTTTGTCAGTGATTTTGTGGATTCTGCAACCACATGTCCAACAATTCAAAGTCTTTGAACCATCTCTAACAAAGAAAACCAAAGATTGTTGCCTCAGGTATAAGCCAGGTCAAAGACCATGAACTGCTGTTAAAGTGGCTCATGAGTGTTCTACTAAAAGGAAGTAAGAGGGAGTCTCTCTCTCCTACCTGTAACAATAATTCCAACCCAGTAACGTAATATATGTCAAGCTCTTGATGATTTCCAGTCTTTGACAACTGGGGAAGGCACATCATATTTATAGAACACCCTTCCCTAAACAAAACAGGGAAAGAGAGAGCGCATACCGTGGGTGGAGTAGTGACAACGGCGGCAATTACAGCAGCCTTTGTCCCAGCACGAACCCCCTCTGCAAATCAAAGAAACGCAGGAAACAAGTATTCATAAATGAAATAAAGCTCCGCAGCTATGAAAATAAAACCTTTCGTCGTATCCTACAATATCATCATCTTCATCATCATGATCATGATCATTCGTTCGTTGTTTTTCATTTTTCATGTAGTTCATCGCTATGATGAGGATGAAATACAAGATGAACAAAAAATTTCAATAATAAAAAAGAAAAATAACAAGTATGAACAACAGCAATAATTCAATTCGGATCAAAGAAATTTGGACTTCCACGACACGAAAGAGAATTGTAATACCTTGAGCACACCGTTTTGCAGCCGAGATCCTCTGGTCTTCGGATGGAGAAGGGATCAACAGTGATTTCCTTTTGTTAATCCAAGCATCTCTCATTTCCGATGGAATCCCCATTGCTTTCTTCTCGTCAGAAGAACAACTCAACTCCAACTGTTTTGGTAATGTTTAAAAGAGAAGAGGTAACTACTCATATGTCAACAAAGATGAAAAATGAAGAAGAATTTGCAGATTTTATCTTGAGGTTCCGTTGCAGAGCCAAAATCTAACCTTCACCAAATCACCTCTGGCTGCGAATGAAAGAGTATTATAGTGAAAGTATGAAAGCTACCCCCAATCCTTCCGGAGGAAAAACGTATGAGAATCCCCTCTTTTAAGCTGCCAAAGTTGACAGACGAGAATCAAATTCTGAAAGAGTCCATCTGGAGAGGTCCTCATCATAGTGGTCTGTATATATTAACCTTGAAGGCTAAATGTTCTCTGTGCCGGGGGCGCAGGCTGCGCCCAGGGTATGAATCAGGTGGGTAAAGCCAATCTGATGAGGCACACTAGTTTTGTTGCATTCTATCCTGCAAACGTGAAACACGTTGGATCAGGGATTTAGGAATCGGATCCGGAATTCCGGATACGGTATTGATAGAGATCCGATAACTGATTCAGATCGGCCCATATTGTCCAGATCGAATGGGTAAAAATCGGATTCTATTTTTACTTTTTTACCCTTGGTAATCCTCTGATACGAGATTGGCCAGGAAACGATATCAACCTCTGTTCAATACTGATCCAATACCAATTTCTCAGACCTTGAATACGATACATGCAATTCTACAAAAAAAAATACGATACATGCTGGGAAACTCCTTTAACCATAGACCATGCTTGCTTGGTGGATGATATACCTAAATCTAGTCACCCAATGGCATCACGCCACATCATCGGTCAATAATGGCCTAGTACGGCCAATGGCCCATCGGGTCATACCAGTACCCACTCCGGTAAGGAGTTCAACTACAAAATGATGCAATCTACCACATAGGAATGGATCAATCCATCCTCGATAGTGACTCACTCCCACAAGGAAACTACAAGAGTAGCACCCACGGTTCCTATCATTCAAGGATCACATTCCTAAAAGGACTCCACGAATGATTCTTCTACCAGAATGAGGAAACTTACTAAACGGGACTCTCCACAATCGTCTCTATCTACAGCCCACACTATATATATACAGGTATAACCCTTCACAAAGGTACCTTGATTTCTATTAATCTTAACTATTGCTAAGAGAGTCCTGACTTAGGCATCGTAGAGTCCCCTGCAGGAGCAAACCGGCTCTCTTGTGCTTATTCTATTCTTTTGTGCATGCCATCTTCCTGGAAAACCTCTCTTGGCGGTTTCTACACGCAACAGTTTGGCGTTGTCTGTGGGAACGATTGTTTAGCATCCAAACCCACTTGATTTCTCTTCCAATGGCAGGATCGAACCGCACCATCAACAATGTGCAAAGGAGCTCTCCCCCACCTGAAACCTTGTGCAGAGGAGAGGAGCGAGCACGCAAGGGGGAGGAACGACCACCGCGTCGTGGTGGCAAAACCACTCGTGGGCGTCCTCGCCGGCAGGATCCACCACAGGACTAGAGCCAGCAAGTACCAGAGGCCAACCTATCAACAACAGTGGTTCCAAACCCTCGTATTGAAGAAGGAATGTTATACCCGCACCCGGTATCCTCATATTTTTTCTTTCTTTCATCCTTGTGACGTGTAGAGGGTGTTGTCATGTATGCCGGTGAGCTGTTCACGGTGGTGGTCAAACCAAGCTACAAGATTGTTGACTTCGACACGGGTTTGCCAATCGAGAAAAGATTCCTCAACTAGGAGTGGGGAAAATTCGTCGACGGCGACTTCGTCGACTACCCTCCAAGTACCAATCCCAAGAGTGAGGAGTATCAGACGGTACACCCCGTATTGCCCTACTTAGACACTTCACTTGGTGACGAACTTAGCGTCGCGGTGGGAAAGCTCTTCGGGATCACGGAGGTTGCACCTTGACGTGTCAGGGGTAAGTAGTTGACCAAATTTTGTTGTGTGCTTATTGCCCTCTCAAAGCCCTCGAAGTGTGGTCCAAAGGCCCTGACCTCTTATGGTGGGAACCACCTTCCTACTCGCATCGGATGCAAGGTTACTGGCTGCCTCCGACCTTGCATCCAATGCTGCTGACAAGGACTCTTGTGGGTGAGACCCTGTGGCTAAGGTGCTATTGGTGTCCTACCATGTTTGACCCTACCCTGACCCCTTTTTATTAACTTGACCTTGTGTGGGCCTTGGGGCCCAAGTTAGGATTTTTAAAGCTTGCGTAGGGATGGATGGTTGTTTGACCATATCCAAATAGACCCTAGGTTACACTTATGAGGCCTTATCCAAATAGGCCAATAAAGGTGATTTTCTATATGACAGAGATGGGTAGGACTATTCCTTAGTCTTTATCTTTTTTTTTCCTAACCTAATCGTGAAAGGAGAGGAGAGCTTTGAAGAGAAAAGGCAGCAAGGAGGAGAAGAAGGAGAAGAAGGTGGGATTGGCTACTTGAGCTTGGATCTACAAGGAGGACCTCCTGTGTACCTCAAATCAGGTAGGCCAAGAACCCTCTTGCCTCTCTCCCTCCTCTTTTCTCTTTTCTCTTTTCGGTTGAGCTTGGAAGGCCCTCCATGTTCTTTTTGAGCTTAGATGGTTCACCTAATTTCAATCTTGAGTTTGGGTTTCCTCTTAGAACCAAATGGTTTACCCTAAGCTATGTTTTTTGGACTCTATTAATGTATTATAGTCCTATAAAGACCTTTATTTGACCTCTTGCTGAATCTATTTGATTCTAAAGCTTCAACCACCAAAGGAAACCCCAAATATGGATTTTTGAGCTTTTGATCCTTTAAACCCCCTTAAATCTTTGGATGTTGGGTGCTTCTAAGACCTAAATAGACTCCAAGACACCCCCTTCCTAGTCCCTTGAGGCTTAGAGAACCAAATGGGACAACCCTGGGCTTTTAAAGACCTTGAAATCGCACCTGGGTTGCATCAGAGGCAGAGTTTGCGTGAGTCCGATGTTGCCTCCGATGTGGTTTGAGCCTGCAAGAAAAGTTGGACTCAAGGTCGGAGGCAAGCCTGCTGAGTCCGACGTTGCCTCCGATGTGGCCTGAGCCTGCAGGGAAGGTTAGAGGCAAGCCTGCTGAGTCCGACGTTGCCTCCAATGTGGCCAGAGCCTGTAGTGCAGGTTGGACTCAAGGTCGTAGGCAAGCCTGCTGAGTCCGACGTTGCCTCTGATGTGGCCAGAGCTTGCAGTGAAGGTTGGACTCAAGGTCGGAGGCAGATCTCTACTGAGTCCGACGTTGCCTCCGACTCAGTTTTCAAGGCTTATAACTTATGTAAACTGTGGGGTTTCTCTATGAGGCCTCCCCTACACTTTCTCACACTTTTATTCACTTTCATAGGCGCCAACATATGTGTAATGGAGTGATTTTGAGCGGGAATCGTTGCACTTATATAAATTCTATTTGAAGTAATTGGTGAGTGGGTTTGGGTGACTGTCTAAGCTTGTTTATTGTTACTTATTTATGCATTTATGAATTATATTGTGACATTATCATTCAAGCATGATTGTATATTGCATTTATTCTTATTCGATGATGATGATGATGATGATTAGGATGATATGGATTTGTGTTGGGTTACGGTGTCAGGAAGTACTGGCACCGGAACCCCCAGATTACGTGGAATTATATATTGCATCTCATTCTTGCCTGTATGCGCCGTGTTGTGCTGGTACTTGGGTGTTAGATGGAATGGGACATTGACACACCCGGATGTACCTCTCAACATGATAGGATTCATGTAGTATATCTGTGGTTAGGCTCAGTTCCCTATGCTACGACCCTTACCAACAGGGGTTTAGGTGTTGGGTAGCCAGAGCACCTGCTGCCTGTGGAGAGTTAGAGAGGCCAAGCCAGGGGTAGTAATGGTTATCAAGGTCTGCCTCTGGGTGGTGATGACTACAACCGGCGTGGGCTCTATAGTAATAATTGAGGTTGCATTGTGGTGAGAATGGAAGGATCCACAGTATCTTCCCGAGTTATTGCAGTAGCATATACCCATTGACTTAGCATTATATGTTAGGTGGTAAATGAATTAATAATGGCATGCACCATGGACTATTTGTGATTGTGCGATTGTGCATCCCCTTTTCTCTCTCACTAGCTCGGTGGAGCTAACCCCCGTGTACATATTCTTTTTAGATTTTGATGCAGATGATTATTGTGGAGCCAGAGACCGTGACTGAGGATCATGGCGATGGTTTCCCACGATAATTGTGCCTACGAGCTGTACTGTTACTTGGGATCATTTCTTTTTTGTTATTTTTGAGAGCCTTGTGCTTTGTATAAACTTTTATGTTTTACTTTTTTGGTAGCTATTTGATGGTTATAGGAATTTTGTAACTATGTTACTTATTATCATTAACCAATGAGCATGTTATAATTATTTCATTTACACTTCCGCAAACTCTGACCTATCTTGGAATGTAATATTCCTTTGTCTTTTGCACTCTGATATTATTGTATTTTAATATTGGTTTATGACTGTGAGTTGGCCACTGCATCGAGATCCTGGCGGTGAGGTGGGATGACGCGGGTCACCCCAATCATACCCTGATATTGTACTTTATCCCTTGTTGGGATAGGGGTATGACAACATGATATTAGAGCGTGATGCTCTGCACCAACCACAGTCTAGCGAAGATTCATGATTTACTCTACTCCACTAGATTATAATTTAAAGGCTTTCAAGAGAATAACTGACTTGTGTGTGAACTTAGGGAGAAGACATTATTATGAAAAATAGTTTACAATAATAGCATATAATAGGAGAACAGTGTGCTTTGACAAGGAGGATGGATCTTATTAATAGTTCAACTGTTGCTACATAAACCTCCTCTTGCCTCCAGTGTACAGCAAAAATGATTATGCTATTCTATTGCATATTAAACAATGGGTATAACACAAAGTGGTTAAAGGTTTTGCCATGCAATCCAACCTAGGGAGAGTCATTAGGATAGATTTCCATAAAACTTAGCATGTTGGGTGTATATTGTTTACCAAGCAAAATAGCAATATAAGAGCCATTACAACTAGATGACTAGTTAGTTAAAGAGAGAACCTTTATTTCAACCCCACTGGCAACCCAATGACATAAGACATACCAAGCTAGTGGTGCAAGTCATGGGGTGATCATGAATAAGCTAAAGCAATAAAATTTGGAGAATCTCAAGTCTAATTAGTGATCCTTTGTACACCATAACCTTAGACAACAGTTAGGTATGGTTTGATACAGCTTTAGTCACAATGGAAATCCTATTTTATGCAAGGCATGATGGAATCATGACATGAGATACTTACCACTATAAATCCAATCCAAGAAGACAAGTATAACAGTTGTAAAGTGGCATGCCTGAATGAAGCTCGGATGATTCAGTCAACTAATACATTCCAATGATGTCTATGAAAAGAGTATAGCTGTGGTTAATTGGAATGAAGGCTTGAACCCCAATATTGAAACCTAGTAATGACTTGTAATGAGTAGACAAAAGTATGTATGCCTATCATAATCCATGTTCAAAATACATGAATGGGAAGTACTTTGTCTCCTAAGTGGAGTGTGAAGAGGAAATAGAGAGTTTTATTCCCTTAGTAATATTATACCATTACACTTAAAAAAAAATAAAAAAAATAAAAAAAGGAATGAAGACAAACATGAATGCAAATTTGAAGAGCTATCATTCTCTCACCTTAGCCAAGAAGACTTAGAAAGAATTCACCTTTAGAAAGAGATCTTACTTTTTAAGCTTTCCTCAAGAAACCTATCTTAATGGTCCAAAGCACATGTAGTTGGGTTTAAACAGCAAATTTATGAAATGATCAATGAAAGATGGGAGTACTCCTACCACAAGGTTGTTTCTCCCAAAACAGCAAGGTTTCAGTTTTGAGCTTATTCTATCCAAGCTCTTGCATAAACCGAATATGTAGGAGAATTAGATAAAAATGTTCATGCTAGGATTAAGATGGGGTGACTTATTAATGATGTAAATATCACATTCAGGTCACCTTTAGAAAGAGATCTTACTTTTTAAGCTTTCCTCAAGAAACCTATCTTAATGGTCCAAAGCACATGTAGTTGGGTTTAAACAACAAATTTATGAAATGATCAATGAAAGATGGGAGTACTCCTACCACAAGGTTGTTTCTCCCAAAACAGCAAGGTTTCAGTTTTGAGCTTATTCTATCCAAGCTCTTGCATAAACCGAATATGTAGGAGAATTAGATAAAAATGCTCATGCTAGGATTAAGATGGGGTGACTTATTAATGATGTAAATATCACATTCAAGTCATACATGTACAACCAGAAAAGGAGAGAAAAGAATCAAAAACCTTGTCAATGTTGAAGTTCTTCTTTCAATCTTAACCTATAAATGCTAGGGGAAATCAAATATAGTTTTGGGTTGAGGTTTTCTTTCCAAACTCAACCTAAAAAATCTTAGGGATAACTAAGAACATGACTAGGACTTCCCACATCTTGAACCTTATATATATATATATATATATATATATATATATATATAAAAAGGGATATCTATGTATATATGCAGCAGTAGGGCAAAACATAAACCTGTATTACTTCAAGAGAAGAAAATAAAAAAAAATAAAAAATACAGCAATGGGGCCCAATGTGAATGCGGGATTAATTCTCTATCTCACTTATATACTTGACCTAATGCCTAAAAAGAAAATACAACAAGTAGTGCAAGTGTGTACTTGAGTTAATCAAGTTTAAAATCAATGAAAAAAATAAATAAATAAATAAATAAACATTTAACAATCAAATACATGGATCCACCACATTTTACCAAGAGTTGAATGAGAAAGAAACAGCCTAAAGTTGTTCTTTTTTTGTATTCTAAACTTTCAACCTAGAAGTAATGTAAACAACCAAGAGTATGACTAGGATTACTCATACTTTAAACAAGGTGAAAATCCTAAAAGGTGATCATACAAACACATGCTATCTTTCTTCCTAAAACAGAGCAGAAATTTTAACTACAATATGTATAAAAAAATCCGAAGTCTTAGCTTAGATTCTTGAATCAATGATTCAATTACTTGAATGGTGTTTCAAACTAATGTTCTTAAATAAACAAGAGAAAAGGAAGTTATGAATTTAGTTAATCATCTAGACTATAACAGTAGAAGTGTTCTCAGATTTGGGGGGGAGGATTATAATTCCAAACCCCAATGAAGTTTTCCTTTATCCATTCTTTTAAAAAATATATATATATATATACAGCAAAAATGGAATTTTTATCCCCGTACTCAGACTAAGGGAATTGGGAAAAACAAGCAAAAAAATTTATACTTTCCTCTCATGTTCAATTGAAAACATAACTTAGGATAGGTGGTGTAAGTGTGCACTTAAGTGGACATAAGCTTTATAGAAAAAAAAACTTAAACCAATCAAGAGACATGAATACAATCCACTACACTTGAATTAAGTGGGATCAATAAGATCTTTGTTTAAGATTAAAACCCTTCCACGATTTTGCCCAAAACAGTGGGGTATTTTTAATTTTGGGTTTGGCTTCCCCCAAGCCATACCCTAGAATCGTGGACAGCAGTGCTAAGAAATGAATGGGTTATGCAAACGACCCTATCTTAGGTAAAATGAGAGAATCCAAATACTCTTGGAAGGAAAATTTTAACAAAAAACCCCTAACATAGAAAAAAAAAAAATTTGAATAAGAGGGCAAGCTGCGGGCTGTGTTCTAAAAAAATTTTTTGACATCGGATGCACACCCTGGTTAAATCTGATTTTACATCTGATGTTTTTTCTATGCTACAGCTCGGATCGGATTTACGATCGATTGCAGGTTACTGGCTGCATCCAATCCCTCCTTAAACCTATTTTTGCTGGCTTTTCATGACCAACCCTCCTCCAATCCTTTTGCACTTTATTATGCCCCTTGTTCATGTTTTAGCCTTGTCTTGCGAGTGTGTCAATGTTGAATTTGGTCAAATCTGCTTGTGTTATCTTATGCTTGTATTGTTGATCTTAAGGTTTAACACCTAGTTTATTTGTTCACTGTTGTTGTAGTAACTCTCTATACCTAGTCCAACTGTCGATAAGAGACTCACGAAAGGTTTTATTGAGTAGCCTAGTCATTAGAGAGAGGTACATTTTTTTTTTTGCGGCCTTAGTTTTTAGCCAGGCTTCCTTGAGAAAACAGCTAGAGAGTCTGAGTTTTAGTTCCAAGTACCCTTGGGCGTGTCCACCCTTGGTCTTGTTTGACCTTGAGTACCACTTGGGAGTATTAGTTGGAGATTTTAGTATTAGCCCTGAGTGATCCTCTATAGAGCTGATTCTTAAATCTTGTCTGACCTTGAGCATCGCTTAGGAGAGTCGATCTAGAACAGAAGCTAGGAAGTGAGTAATAGCTCCTGAGATGAAAGTTGTTGTAAATTATTCTGTCGGGAGTTAGTCTTGTAGTCTTGTGTGGTTGTTTGGCTTTAAAAACTGAAACTGAAGGATTCGACAGAACTTTACTCAACAATAGGTATGAGTGGAGTAATGGGTCATCAATGCGTTTCCTCCGTATTGGGAGTGAACAATAGGAGATTCCATCAATATTCTAATTCATTCTAAAGTTGACTTAAGTATTGGGGAATCAGAAGTGAAAGCCTTCAAAGCAAAGCCTTGTAAGAAAAGTAGTACAAACCTAACCTTGCGACCCTAGTTAAAGGAAGTTTAATATTGGGCATAGTCCAGAGGTTTAGTTAGACCTTTTGTTTCCTTGTGATTTGTATCTGAAGTTTGAACCTCCCTGGACTCTTAGAAACATTGACCTTTAACCCAATTGAGCCTAGGATTTGTTTTGATCATTTGCTTAAAGGCAAGGAGTTGTTAGGCGGTCGAAGTATCCTCATCTATTCGGATCCTTAGGCACGTCAAATTTCAAGGATGAAATTTCATGTAAAGTGGGGAGAATGTTATACCCGCACCCGGTATCCTAATATTTTTTCTTTCTTTAATCCTTGTGACGTGTAGAGGGTGTTGTCATGTATGCCGGTGAGCTGTTCACGGTGGTGGTCAAACCAAGCTACAAGATTGTTGACTTCGACACGGGTTTGCCAGTCGAAAAAAGATTCCTCAACTGGGAGTGGGGGAAATTCATCGACGGTGACTTCGTCGACTACCCTCCAAGTACCAATCCCAAGAGTGAGGAGTATCGGACGGCACACCCCGTATTGTCCTACTTAGACACTTCACTTGGTGACAAACTTAGCGTTGCGGTAGGAAAGCTCTTCGGGATCACGGAGGTTGCACCTTGACATGTCAGGGGTAAGTAGTTGACCAAATTTTGTTGTGTGCTTACTGCCCTCTCAAAGCTCTCGAAGTGTGGTCCAAAGGCCCTGACCTCTTATGGTGGGAACCACCTTCCTACTCGCATTGGATGCAAGGTTACTAGCTGCCTCCTACCCTACATCTAATGCTGCTGACAAGGACTCTTGTGGGTGAGACCCTGTGGCTAAGGTGCTATTGGTGTCCTGCCATGTTTGACCCTACCCTTACCCCTTTTTATTAACTTGACCTTGTGTGGGCCTTGGGGCCCAAGTTAGGATTTTTAAAGCTTGTGTAGGGATGGATGGTTGTTTGGCCCTATCCAAATAGACCCTAGGTTACACTTATGAGGCCTTATCCAAATAGGCCAATAAAAGTGATTTTCTATATAAGAGAGATGGGTAGGACTATTCCTTAGTCTTTATCTTTTTCTTTCCTAACCTAATCGTGAAAGGAGAGAAGAGCTTTGAAGAGAGGAGGCAGCAAGGAGCAGAAGAAGGAGAAGAAGGTGGGATTGGCTGCTTGAGCTTGGATCTACAAGGAGGACCTCCTGTGTACCTCAAGTCAGGTAGGCCAAGAACCCTCTTGCCTCTCTCCCTTCTCTTTTCTCTTTTCGGTTGAGCTTGGAAGGCCCTCCATGTCCTTCTTTTTGAGCGTAGATGGCTCACCTAATTTCAATCTTGAGTTTAGGTTTCCTCTTGGAACCAAATGGTTTACCCTAAGCTATGTTTTTGGGACTCCATTAGTGTATTATAGTCCTATAAAGACCTTTATTTGACCTCTTGCTGAATCTATTTGATTCTAAAGCTTCAACCACCAAAGGAAACCCCAAATCTGGATTTTTGAGCTTTTGATCCTTTAAACCCCCTTAAATCTTTGGATGTTGGGTGTTTCTAAGACCCAAATAGACTCCAAGACACCCCCTCCCTAGTCCCTTGAGGCTTAGAGAACCAAATGGGACAACCCTGGGCTTTTAAAGACCTTGAAATCGCACCTGGGTTGCATCGGAGGCAGAGTCTGCGTGAGTCTGATGTTGCCTCTGATGTGGTCTGAGCCTACAGGAAAAGTCAGACTCAAGGTCGGAGGTAAGCCTATTGAGTACGACGTTGCCTCCGATGTGGCCTGAGCCTGCAGGGAAGGTCGGACTAAAGGTCGGAGGTAAGCCTGCTGAGTCCGACGTTGCCTCCGATGTGGCCAGAGCCTGCAGTGAAGGTCAGACTCAAGGTCGGAGGCAGATCTCTACTGAGTCCGACGTTGCCTCCGACGCAGTTTTCAAGGCTTATAACTTATGTAAACTGTGGGGTTTCTCTATGAGGCCTCCCCTACACTCTCTCACACTCTTATTCACTTCCATAGGCGCCAACATATGTGCAATGGAGTGATTTTGAGCGGGAATCGTTGCACTTATACAAATTCTATTTGAAGTAATTGGTGAGTGGGTTTGGGTGACTGTCTGAGCTTGTTTATTGTTGCTTATTTATGCATTTATGAATTATATTGTGACATTATCATTCAAGCATGATTGTATATTGCATTTATTCTTATTCGATGATGATGATGATGATGATGATGATTAGGATGATATGGATTTGTGTTGGGTTACGGTGTCAGGAAGTACTGGCACCGGAACCCCCAGATTACGTGGAATTGTATATTGCATCTCATTCTTGCCTGTATGCGCCGTGTTGTGCTGGTACCCGGGTGTTAGATGGAATGGGACATTGACACACCCAGATGTACCTCTCAATATGATAGGATTCATGTAGTATATCTGTGGTTAGGCTCAGTTCCTTATGCTACGACCCTTACCAACAGGGGTTTAGGTGTTGGGTAGCCAGAGCACCTGCTGCCTGTGGAGAGTTAGAGAGGCCAGGCCAGGGGTAGTAATGGTTATCGAGGTCTGCCTTTGGGTGGTGATGACTACGACCGGCGCGGGCTCTATAGTAATAATTGAGGTTGCATTATGGTGAGAATGGAATGATCTACAGTATCTTCCTGAGTTATTGCAGTAGCATATACCCATTGACTTAGCATTGTGTGTTAGGTGGTAAATGAATTAATAATGGCATGCACCATGGACTATTTGTGATTGTGTGATTGTGCATCCCCTTTTCTCTCTCACTAGCTCGGTGGAGCTAACCCCCGTGTACACATTCTTTTTAGATTTTGATGCAGATGATTATTGTGGAGCCAGAGACCGTGACTGAGGATCATGACGATGGTTGCCCATGATGATTGTGCCTACGGGCTGTACTGTTACTTGGGATCGTTCCCGTTTTGTTATTTTTGAGAGCATTGTGCTTTGTATAGATTTTTATGTTTTACCTTTTTTGTAGCTACTTGATGATTATAGGAATTTTGTAACTATGTTACTTATTATCATTAGCCAATGAACATGTTATAATTATTTCATTTACGCTTCCATAAACTCTGACCTATCTTGGAATGTAATATTCCTTTGTCTTTTGCACTTTGATATTATTGTATTTTAATATTAGTTTATGACTGTGAGTTGGCCACTGCATTGAGATCCTGGCGGTGAGGTGGGATGACGCGTGTCACCCCAATGATACCCTGATATTATACTTTATCCCTTGTCGGGATAGGGGTGTGACAAGGAATGTCTACAAAGCAACTACCAGCACCGCCACCTCTACCACAATCTCTCAATCATAATGCACCAGCTACCAATGCTCAAGTAAGGCATTTGTAGCTTCAAATACTGTAAACTAATGAACTGGTAAGAGGATTTATTAGGCAGCAGATGGCTCTGCCCCGCACAGTGAAAGAAGTACAAAGACGAAACGGTAGAGTAGCTACACTAGCCAGGTTCATGTCTTGTGCAGGAGACAAATGCCCGGCATTATTTAAACGCTGAAGAACCTGAGCAATCCCAAGGACTTTGTCTGGATAGAGGAATGCCAGCACGCGTTCGAAAAATTAAAGATTTACTTAGAAAAACTTCCTCTCCTAGTGAGAATAGAGTTGAGTGACGAGTTGTTACTCTACCTAGCGGCATCCTCGGTGGTAGTCGGTGCAGTCTTGTTGAAAGATCATGAGAAGCAAAAAAGCCTATTTATTATGTTAGTCACGTGCTGCTTAACGCGGAGACCAAATACCCGAAGATCGAGAAATTGGCGGTCGCCCTTGTAACCGCTGCCCAGATGTTAAGGCCTTACTTCGAAGCATACGCCATAATCGTCCTAATTGACCAACCTCTAAAGAAGGTATTCCATAAGCCAGATGTCTTCGAATGGCTCTTGGCATGGGTAGTAGAACTCAGCGAGTACAACATAGAGTTCAAACCCTGAGCAACTATCAAAGGTCAGGCGCTAGCAGATTTCATTGTGGAATGTACGCACTCAGAAAATGAGCCAGACGACAACCAGGAAATGCGGGGTTGCAATCGATCCCCATGGATGATGTTCGTAGATGGATCGAGTCATTTGGCAGGAGGTGGGGTCGAGCTCATTATGACCAGCCTAGAAAGATTCAAATTTAGTACGCGCTCAGGTTAAACTTCCCTACCTCGAACAATGAAGCAGAGTACAAGGCACTACTGGCCAGCATACGAGTTGCCCATGCAATTCAGATCAAAAGGATCGTAGTTCGAGGAGACTCGCAGCTCATAGTGAACCAACTGAATGGAGAGTACGAGGTAAAGAACGAGGGCATGGCAGCGTACCTCACCAAGGCCAAGGAGCTCAGGAAGGGATTCACCAACTTTGAAATGCAAAGAGTACCACGGGTGGAGAACAACATAGCGGATACACTATCAAAGTTTTCCACAGCTGAGCTCTCACAATTAGACTATGCAGTGTACCTTGAGACCTTGGACAAACCGTCTTACAAATAAGAGATGATAGCCCAGTTCGAGGAGGAACCGTGTTGGATGGGCCCAATTATCCAATACCTGAAGGATGAAAAACTACCTGAAGATCGCATAGAAGCAAGGAAAATAAAGAGTCGAGTGGCAAAATACACTATGATAGATGGTGTGTTATATAAGAGGTTAGTCTCTGTCCCTCTGCTAAGATGCCTTGGCCCAAAAAGAGAACAATATGCATTGGCTAAGGTACAAGAAGGAATTCGTGGAAGCCACATGGGAGGAAGGGCACATAGCTTATAAGGTGTTGCAACAAGGTTTTATTTGCCCATAATGCAAGAAGAGGCCATCAACTACGTCAAGATATGAGAGCAGTGCCCCCATCAACCGCCAACACCACTAGTATCAGTGCTCAGCCCCATTCCCTTTGCAATATATGTTGATGACATCTTACTGGCTGGAAATGACATTGAGTTGATTGTCGCCACTAAAGAGTGGTTGTCCTCTACTTTTGAGATGAAGGACATGGGTGAGGCCAACTTTATGTTAGGCGTGAAGATTGTGAGGGACCGCACTAGGAGATTTCTTAGTTTGTCTCAAAAGTCCTGGAGTAATTCCATATGAACAACTCGAAACCCATAGACACTCCAATGGATAAGGCAAGCATTTTGACCCTAGACCAGTGCCCTAAGACTGATGAAGAGAGAAACCAAATGTCCACAGTACCCTATGCGATAGTGGTAGGTAGTCTGATGTATGCGATGATGTGCAGGCGTCTAGATATATGTTTCGCTGTTGGCATAGTTAGCCGTTATTAGAGTAACCGGACCAATTCATTGGCAGGCAGTAAAGAGAATCCTTCAATACTTACGTGGGACTATGGACCTCTCGCTCACCTTCAATGGTTCAGACTTGAGATTGAGAGGCTATAGTGATGCTGATTGGGCTAGTGATAGAGACGAGCGCAAATCCACTTCAGGGTATGCATTTGTCCTAGGAGGCGAAGCTGTTACTTGAAGTAGCAAGAAACAAACCTGCATCGCCCTATCTACGATAGAGTCAGAGTATGTCGCATGTTCGATCGCAGTTCAGGAGGCCGTTTGGCTCAAAAGGTTTTTATAAAGACTTAGTGTTTCTATTCACTAAGACGATGCTGTGTTTATACATTGTGATAGCATGACAACGCTTGCATTTGCGAAGGACCCCAAGTTTTATGGAAGAGCCAAGCACATTGACATACGATATCACTACATTCGAGACATGGTCGTGCAAGGTGAAGTTGTTCTGCAACATATCTCCACTGGCAATATGTTGGCTGATCCTTTGACAAAGTCCATGGCCAGAGATGTTTACCTAGTTCATGTTAAGAACATTGGACTCAAGTAGATTTGATGTGTATTTTTGGGACACTTTTATGGATGGACATTTATTTGTATTCCTCTTACATTTATTAATGAGATATTTGTTTGAGCAATATTGTGTGTATACATTCATTATTGTAAAGATGTCACCAGACATTGAGTCGATCTACTCACACGGGTGACTCACCTTGGAGCTTGTAGATGACGAGCAAGATGAGCCTATGAGCATTTGTGCTTTATGGCGCCTTAGTTAGAGATAAGTTGAGACCTTATCTGGTCCAACTTAGAACATGCCACACTTCTACGTAGCCTGTGGAAAGCTGGATGTGAGGTTTCAGGCAGAAACCATGAGGGTGACTGCGCTAGAAACTCAGGTTAGACGTTTGGCGCAACGACTAGACTAAGATCCGAATGGCATTTATATTTTTCGAGAGTAACATGCCCACCTCAGTGGGAGTTACGCCATAGCATACATATCATATTGTATGTGCTTATACGGACTGATAGTGAGAGTGACTAAATGGATCCCTACTTCCTCACTGTGTGATCCACGTGGATTATATTAATCCTTCAATACCCATTATTACCTGAGACAATGTCATGAAGAGGACGTCCAATGACGCTACTTTGACATACTCCTTAGGATCATGGATAATACGATCTAGCGGGACACGATTGGGAAAGCTGTTGGGAACAATCGGATTGACATGAGGTGCTTAAGGAAAACCATCCGACATTACGCCTTTGTTTTGTGACTCATTGCCCGGGCGACTTGTCGTATTTGTGATTGACGTAGCCATGAGTACATTGCATACAAAGGGTTAGCACTGCTCATCATAAGGGATTGAGAGTGCTAGATCTGGTGTAATTGGATTGTTTGGGGTATTTCGAGATTGTTTGTGAGTGATGTATTATGTTGGTTAGATGGAAGCTTGCTATAGCACTCCTATCCTGTATTATCTCGATAGGTCTTACACCCCATTTTCTGTATGAAGAGTTACAAAATTGAGAGAGACTTGGATGCATAGTTAAACTAATGAGCCCTATATGGGCGAGTGGGAGATGTAAATCGAACACGGGCTAGGCCCGGTCCAAGCCGCCCACAAGGGGTAGGCAGGACCCGACCTGCTACGCGTGGAGAGAACCATCCACTTTAGTGATTGGGTCTCTTTCCCCCTCTTTGATCGATTCCCAGTGAGAGTCTAAATAGGGGCAGGGGTTTTAGGGTTTTGGCTTTAAATAGAAAGCTTGTAACCCTAAGACCAGATTATCTGAGATACCAAATTCTCCCTCTGTCCAGTGTTTTGTGTTCTCTTTGGGATTCCATCTCTTCATAGGGATTTGCGGTGTGGAGTTCTTCTTCGTGAAGAAACCTTTCAAGATATTCGAAGATCGTGAAGGAGATCATTCGAGTTTGTGAAGCTAGTAACCAAACCTGTACGAGATCCTCTTCCCCTGCATTCCCATCTCCATTCAAGTAACACCCTAAAGGGTGATGATTTGTTTATACAAAGAATCTGAAATTGGACTCTGCGAAAACCAGCGAACCAGATCTACACCTGGTAGTGCTTCTCACAATGGAGCTTGATTTGGGGGGTGAGATCCAAGGGGCTAGATTGCCCTAGAGTAGAGATGTTAATTCCCAAGGTATGAGGATTAAGGAAACAAGGTGGAAGAGAGATCGAACCAATTGTTAAGGTCCAACAGTATTTCTTGAGCAGGGTAACGTGAGAAGAAGAAAAATAAAGGGAAGAAGATGAGAAGAATAAAGGAAGGAACAACAAATCGATGGAAGGAAAAAACTTTAATTGATTGGGAGGGAAGGGGACAAAAATCCTCTTCGATTGTTAGGGTCCAACAATGTTTCATTCTTTCTGGTTGTTGTTTTTTTTATTATTTATTATTTATTTATTTATTATTTATTTTTTTTACTTTCTGTGTTTTTGGATTTACATCTACTTGGGTTGAGAGGATCCGATTGCCAAAACTAGTAGAGTTTCATGAAATGGTGCAAACCGTTCTTGGCCATTAGATCTGTTTGTGCCACATGTTGTGCAAGGAAGGTGGCATTGCCAGGAATTGTCAGATTAAAGAATTGGAGAGGATCTTTATCCCTTGGAAGGAGGGACTTAACTCCTCTCAGGTTCCCTGCCCGGTCAGTTCATAGGTTCCTCTTATAGGGGGCCAAAAATGACGACCTCACTCCTTGCTCGAACACACTGACCGGGTGGGGTGAGGTCGTCATTTCTACCCTCCCTATGAGAGGAACCTCCGAATCTGACCGGGCAGGGAACCTGAGAGGAGAAAAATTCTGGAAGGAGGGGGTTGACCTCTTTCTTTTATTATTTTATTTTTCTCTCTCCTTTCATTTAGCCAAGAGCAAGGTTCTAAAACTCGGGCTTTGACAAGGTTTCGACCAGCTAGAAATTGAGTTCGTCTCGGTTTCGACCATATCTTGGTCGAAACCTGGGATTTTTTCCCATTGATGGGGAAACCAAGGTTTCGACCCTAAAATAAGGCTTTTTAGGCCTGAATTTTTGCAGGTTGCCTATTTTTCACATTTTAAACACAATCCATGAATTACATTGACAAAAAATTCACTGAAAATAGTACTTGTGGTTATTGACCCAAGTTTACTAACATACGCGCTGATACGATACAGACACTACAGTGGTATTATAAATTTAGAATTAGTTCACATAATTATAAAGTACTTGAACCCTGAATAATACATTGAATCCAAATAAAACATTAAAATGCCCCTCTTCAATTCCATGCAAAGTTTCTTAGTGGGTCTAATCCATGAGCATCGTACCACTGAAGATTGCGAAGCCGTTCCTCCGAATGCACAAGATACGTATCTCATGACATGTTATGGGACCAATTGGTCTGATAGTCCATTACTGCCCAATGATAAGCCCCATCATCAACTTGTCCAAGATATCCCAATCTAGGGAAGAGTTCACCGAGAGTGTAAGAAGGTGGAGCCGACACAGATGTCTGTGTACTATTATTCTTCAAAAACTATTGAAAAACCATTGAAAAATGAAATGACAGCCATGGTTTCAACGGTTTCCCAATGGTTTCGGCCGAAACCATGTCGAAACCGTCAAAACCGGGAATTTTTAAAAGTATAGGCCCAACTCGTCTTGGAACCTGTCGAAACCGAGTTGTTTCGGCGGTTTTGACAGGTTTCGACCGAGTTTTGATTCCATGGCCAAGAGTGCCCTTCCGTAAGCCGATTACCTCTCTTTTCTTTTTTTTTTACCAAAATGCCATCAAGCACCCTTGTGGCCTTGTGCTTGATTTATATATTATTATTATTTTTGGACAAAAATGCCCTTCCATTTGCCAAAACCTAGAAGGGAATCCAATTTATTTTTGATGACCTAAATACCCTATTGATGTGGCAAAATGATCTTGGTCCCTTAAACAAACCATATGACTTCATTACCAAAAAAAAAAAAACAAACCATATGATTTGGAAATGACCTATGTGCCCTTTAGGGTGTTTGAAATCAAAATCATACTACTTAGAAATGATGTATGTGCCCAGTAGGGTGTTTGGAATCAAAGCCCATTCATCCCTGATATGTTGGGACTGATGTGAAAGGACCTAATTACCTCTAGGATGAGCTAAAAATGCGATAACTGTGCATGAGGGAGGGTAGCAAAATGGGGGAATCTACGACTGGTACCGTACCAAATTGTATTCGGTATGGAATGATACGGTTAATTTGGTATGGTACCAGTTCAGTAAATGGTTTTAGTATGGAATTCGAAACAAGCGAAGTTTAAGTTAGACAAAATTGATCCACCCTCCTTCAAGTGATGAAATTAATTACATAAAAGATAAGTCTTTTATAATCTTTTGGTATTTCATATTACTATACCGGCATTACAACAATGTGTACATCATTTTCCCATTAAGGATTCTACAAAAAAAAATAAAATTTCCTATTAAGGATATAAAATAATATATATATATTTTGGAACGCTGTTCTCTGTGCCGCAGTGCAGGCTGCGCCCAGGCACATGGGGGTGAGCGCAATGATCACCCTACCCCTCTGCACAGGCTGCTCATATGCCTGGATGCAGGCTGCGCTACGGCAGAGAGAACATTCTCCCATGTATATTTTTCTCATATAAATGGAGCAGAGACCAGATTGGGTTGGGCCGTTGGGGACCTTGGGGGATTGAGCCTAGTGGGTCTAGAGTGGAGCCAAACATATTAAACAAAGAATATGTTAAATTTAAGGGATTGACATGAGCCGTCATTGTCATTTTAGAGATCTTTCATTTAATTTCTTGACCGTTGTTGTGTAGGTATGGGGTGTAATGGAATGTATTGAACACACCCTGAGTTGAACAGAATTCAGAACAAAACAGAGAACAGACATTGTTGAGCTGCGGAATCGAGGCGCACTCCTCTTAACCCAATTTCATAACTCAATCTTACGTCCGATTCCAATGCTTACGAGTACGACACAACACAGTCCTCTCCTTCGTCCCTTTCTTTGTTCCCTTTCCTCACTCCTCACTCCTCCCTACTACAGACAACACTGTGACTCGGAGGTAATCAATGAAAAGGCCAAGAAAATAACGTTACAATCATAACCCACGTAAGCAAGAAGGTTAAAAAGAAAAAGTGTGAACCAGTAAAAGGTCGAGAAGAAGCTCAATGAGTGAAGGACTGAAAGTGTGGAGGGGAGGAACAATGGCGAGGAGTCCTGACTTTATCTCTGCGATTAATCTCCTGCTACTACTACTACTTCTCCCTTTATTCGCAGGTCAGTGTTGCATTTCAGATCGTCTAAACTCACTTTCTCTCAGTGCATTTCCTTTTAATCTACATTTTCTCTTATCCACCCTCACCCCCATCTCCACCCTCTAAGGAAGAAAAACCCAGATTTTTTGGGTATTTTTTGTTTTTTGGAGCTTCGGTAGTTATTTCGAAGTGGGTTTACCTTCCATATGCCATTTGATATCTTTCTTGGTTTAAATAGCTCATTTCCATTTCAAAAGGGGAAAGGATGTCTCTTTCAGTGACTGTCTTGGAGCTTCTTGGGCTAATTGCGTCTTTTCATTTTTCGTCTCTAACTTGCTTGTCCCTGACGCTTGATTTTTGTGTTTCTGAAAACTACATTTCTGCTGTTCTCTCTCCTATTTAGGTTTTACCTGTCATCTTCTGTGTTCAAAAGTTCTCTTATGCCACACTGCTATTGAAGTTGAAGGATGGATGTCTAGTCTTGGCTGCATTTTGAAAATGTAAAAAGAAAAGTTGGTCTGATTATTCTTAGGTTATTCATCTTTTTTTTTAAAGTCAGTTAAAAGTGTTTTGGCAGAACATGCTTTGGATGCTGAAATTTGTAGGTTTTGTGCATTACTTCTTAAGTTTATAGCTGTAGTGTGTAATGCTAAGAACTCTGCTGGGTGTGACTTTGCATTGGTGCCATCAAATTACTCATTATTTTTGTGTGGGCTTGTTTGTTTTCAGTATTGGAATCATCAGATTGAGTGGTAAGAAACTTGGAATCATACATCTTCGTGCAGGCAGTATTCTTTTTGTTGTCATCACAGTTCTGTATATTTTCTTCTGGTATCTTTGTTGATATGTGTTGGAAAATGTTTTATTAAAAGAAGTTTCAAAATACTTTTGATGGTTTTGAAAATTTTGGTTGTGTGTTTTTCCTCCCACTTGTTTTTGGATTTTGGTGTTGCTTTTGAGAGAAGCTCTTTTTTTGTGAGAAGTTTAGTTTTGGAAGTGGGAGAGGATGTCAAGTGGTTAATAAGTAAGAATGGGAATCTAAGGGTATGGTTCCTTGAAGAGAGGTAACTCTCCTCGACTCCTCCTTCATGTTTGGGGTTGGTCTGGGTTGCTTTTCACAAACACGTGAATGTGTGTGCTAGGCCGGGCCGGGTTGAGGCAGGGCTTTGATATATAAAATATAATTTTTTGCTCTAAGCCAAATTTAAATCCGTTTCTCTTTGACCGATGTCGGATAAGTCATTACTGAGTTCAACAACACTCATACTGGCATCGTTTGGGTTCTACCTGATGTTGACAAGTGGTTGTTTAGTGCCGGACAAAACACACCACATGTCGGTGTGTTTCAAAGACTAAACCGACATGACTTGCTCTCTGTCCGGCGCATAGGCCTTTCTGGCCGAAGTTGGCAGGGAGGTAACCAGCGTCATTTGGTTGTTGACGTTGGCCACACGTGAAGCGGTGTCGGCCAGCTTGCATGTGGTGTCGATAACAGCCATATTTTCTGAAAGTTACCTCTTTTTGTAGAGGTACTTTCAAAGGATTTCTTTTCTTTATAAATAGAAGTCGTCCCTGGGTTTGTGGGTGATATTCTGAAGTGATAAGTTCTCACTACATTCTCTCTCTATTTGTATGAGTTCTCATACATCTACACCTCCATTTTCTCGTTAAACACTTTCTTATGTATTCTCGTTTTACGAGTCTGAGCACAACCCTATAGAACTCGAAGGGGTTTGTAGTAAGGGAGTGCACCACTACTGCTGGAAGCCATTAGGCTGTTGTATCTTGGAGATCAATTTGCATACATCCAGTTGCATTAATTGCGAGTGTCTATGGTCTTAAGGAAAGTGCCCGTTGGTACGCCTCAGTCTTAGTCATCCCAGTTTGATTCATTTGGATATTCTGGAGCAAAGCGCTTTCCTTTAACAGATAAGTTTCATCAATCTCAATAGTCTTCATTAGCATCTTTTAACAACAATATGCTTAAACTTAGTTCATCTAATCTCACCTGACTGCTGCGCTGTGACCGTCCAGACTCCTGGGGTCAGTCCATGCTGAGTGTTATATCCTATTACTTGATTGTTTTGGAGCTGGTGTCTCAAGTCATGTTCAGAATCATACTGCTCATGTTTATTAGTTCAGAATCATAATGCATTTAGCATGTCTAGTTTGTGCCTTAATCTGTCTGCCAATCAACCATAAAGAAAACAGCACAAAACACATGGAAATCAGTATAAAACAGTGTAGAAATACAAGGACCATGTGGCAATTGAGATCTCAAAAAAGATATTGTGTTCATAGAACCTATGTACTCTAAGGCATCTAGTACAATTTGAATGATGGTAAAGCATGATGCTTAAGAACTCACCATAATGTTTGCAGAGATCATTGTTCTGCCAAAATAATATGAGGTACTATTGTTCTACCAAACTGATCATGATCTCTAAAATGTTGACACATATGTTGAATGTCCAAACCTCAGATGAATTGGTGAGAGATCATATGAGGCACAATTAGCCCAAGAAGAATGGGTGATGGGAATAGAATATGTGACTACAATTCCATGCCTTCATCTTATTATTGTATTTTTCTACCCTCAAGGCTCTGTTTGATTTGATTGAAATGCTTGCAAGTAAAATAAAGCAAGGGAAATATTTTACTTCCCATAATCTACTTTACATTTTTAGCACAAAATAGTGGGTATTTCTTTGTTTTATTGTCTTGTTGTGCAAGAGAGAAATGAGATTCGGGATATTTGAGTTAGGGTTTTCTGGGGACAGTTCTTGCTTCAACTTTTGGTGTTCTTGAAATATCTCCGCTTTTACTTTTTCTTCCATTGCATAGTGAATCATCTTCAGCTTTGCCCATGGATGTAGCACATCACATTGGTGTGTGAACCACTTCAAATCTCTGTGTCATCTTTGCATGAATCTGTTTTGTTTCTTCGTGTTTTTTGGTGTTTGCGTTAACATTACCATATCCTAGTTTTATTTGATGGTCAAAATGAAGATTGACCTGTTTTATTTTTCTGGAATTCAAGATGAGGAGAAAAACATCGCTTTTGAAAAACCTTGGATCTATGAGCTTACTTTGTATTGAAAACCTTGGTCTATCCTTTTTTCCTTTTGGGGGCTGGATTCTGAAATATGTACGAGTCAAATCCATATCTTCTTTCCAGTAAAGATATCAAGACACAATTAATTCATTCTATAGTGCCACTTGGGAAGGAAGGGGAATTGGAGAGTATGGAGGATGCAGAACCACGTACTTCTCTTGGTAGAATGTGCACCATGCAAATGCACAAGTTTCTGTTGAGCACAATTGTTGTGCCAAAAATCCTTCAGCTAGCGAGGGGTGGCCAGAATGAGAATAAGACACCCTATTGCCTTGCAGCGACCTAGAGTTCTACTTGCGCCCCGGTATTCTGAGGACTTCTCAAAGATAACAAAACAGAGTGACTTGAAAATGGACTGTAATTGCACTTCAAATCACTCGTAGTGAACAATTTACAGTGCAAATCATAAGGGTGGATAAAGCAAAATAGAAGAAACCTTAGGTTCACACCATCATTGAAAAGGAAAGAAAAACAATAAAGGAAAGTAAAGATAGGTAAATGCAGGTTTTGATATGTGTTTGATTGATCCCTCTTTCTTGCTCTTCCTGCTTATTTTATACGGTAAGGGTAACCATAAGAAACGGTCTCCTTATTCATCGGCCACCATCCCCGCCATGTTCGGGTTAGCACATCATCCAAGTCTTAACTGCTAAAAACTGTCATTGATGCTAACCGTTTGGTCGAGACCCCAACCTTGACCGGAAGGTGCCATGGTGCCTTGGTTAATCCACTTGGTCGAGTCACCCCATGGCCAAGTGCCTCCATTTGGCAGTGAAGGAGTGGAGCGAAATTTGGGTGTAAACAATGCTCCTTACGAGTTGGGAGGTTGATTGAGGGAGCCCTCGGAACTCGTGCCTGCTCCAGTTTTGCTCAAAAATATCTTCTGACGCGCCGCGCCGTAAACTGATGTGATTGAAACTCCTGTAAAAACTCTGGCCTGGACATGCGGCCCAATCGTGATCAGGCGCTCGCGCCCTTTGGGATAGCCTCACCGTTTCCCAAAGCAGTCATCATTCCTTCTTTTGAGTTTCAAAAAGAAACCCTTCTTAAACCCCTCAACGTCTCCAGTTGCGCAACAACCTCTCATCTTCTCCTCTGCCCTTTCGTCTTCTTCTTTGGATCATCACGACTTACGCTCCGATTCTTTGCAACTTGAAGGAAAAGATGAGCCCAAAGGAAGATGCCGGTGGTTCCCAAACTATAGCCGACTGTCTCCAGGAGAGGCGCTGGTTTGTATCCTGCCGTGAATTTGGAGGTACTTATTCCTCGTTCCGGCCACTTTGTTTTAGGTCCAATCTTCGAAGACCTCTCAGCCACTCAATCCATCAGAGACTTCCCATCTCACCTAGCCGACCGTCCTTTGTTTCGACGGGGCATTCCTACCACCTTGAAGTATGAGCCTGCTGTTGTAAAACGACATTGGGCTGGCAGGTACACTGAGTGGAATGACTGGGTGAAAAGGATGTCATCCGTTAAAGAAAAGTCCTGGAGGGAGCTTGGCATTTATGATGCCATTCACATGTCAACCGTCCACTATCCCTACGACGCTGATGTTCTTCACGCCGCTCTCCATTTTTGGTCCCGTTCGACCAACTCCTTTCATTTTAGTTGTGGGATGATGAGCCCTACTTAAGGGTGTCAATTTGGGACCGGAACCAGGAACCGTCCCAATAGTAAATGGGACGGTACTGGTTTCTGATTTTGGTACCAAATGATAAATGGGACGGGATGGTTCTGGGACGGGATTCCCAACGGTACCAGTACCGAAATACCAATTAGGTACCGGATGGTACCGAAACTACTAGTACCGTATAAAAAGAAAGGGTATATAAGATATTTTTTAAAGAAAAAAAAAGGGTATAAGAATTACGACTCATTAGGGTTTCACTAATTGCCTTTTGAATACGAAGAGGAACAACAGGTCAATAGCCGTAGCTTGAACTCTCTCCTCACAGAATTTGCTACAGTGCTACTCCCTCCTCCCTCCTCCCTCCTCCGTCGACCAACTACATCTACCAGGTTCTTCCTTTTTGCACTTCGTACTTTGTACCATACTACCATGTGACATGTGTGATGAATAGAGTTTTGTTTGGGAAAATCAAAGAGGAAACGCAACGGGATTCTTCCATTTTGTAGGACTTCTCTAGATTTAAAAAAATGAGAAGCTTATTACATGTGATCTTAGGGAGTTTAAAGAAGTAAAACTATGATTTCATAATTTAAGTTGCTTTACAAAAAGCAGTAGACAACTTAGATTTCATGATAGTGAAAAAATTCCACAACACTAGTAAACCTGCCTTGTTAGAAAAAATTAAACTTCTTCTCCCTTTTTCTACAGTGCCTAGAACTGTTTAAGACCTGGTACTGTCTCATCCCGTTAGTAATCGGGACTGGGATCTAGGTTTGGTCCCGTTAACTAAATGGGACGGTACTGGGATTGGCACTTTTGGTACCGGTACCGGTACCATCCCTTCCCAAATACCGGGAACTGTCCCAATTGACACCCTCAGCCCTACTCTTCTTGACGTGGGAGCCCTCCTGGGTCTTAAGGCCGCAGGGGAGGAGATCAACGGCAGCTCCGACTGCTCTCGGGTAGACTAGGATTTGAACCTTACCAAAAATGCCAGCTACACCTCTTATCTTTCCCAATATCGGAAACAAAGTGGTTCAGTGAACAAGCAAGAGTATATAGCCTTCTTTCTTGGATCTGTTGTTGCCTTATCTGTACTCGGGCCGACAAGATCACCAAAGCTTACCTCGGTCTTGCGAATACCCTAGCTGCTGATCGACCTGTTAATTTTGCTGCTTTTGTACTTTCTTCCCTGTATCGAGGTTGTAATGACCTTGTAGAGTCTGGTTTTGCTCATGGCGGAGGCCCTTTCTGGGTTCTGCAATTGTGGTTGAGCGCTTACTTTCTTGAGATCAGTCCTTCTCCACTGACTAATGATTTCCCCGCCGTTGGCTTTAAATTGCTTCGCCCACCGGTGGCGCAATCCCTCATAGATTGTTTCACTTTTTTCTTTAATCTCAAGGATATTCATCCTTCAGCTTCTTTTACTCCATTTCACTCTTCCAAAAGTTTACCTGACTGGCTAGGTGAAGGTATTGCTGACCCACTCGAGCATGGAGATCTTTGGGGTCCTTCCTTACATGCCGAGACCTCCACTACTGGGTGTTTCTCTGTAGCACCGAGCCTTACAATCCTCAATTCCTGGCTCGCCAGTTTGGTCTGGTGCAAGCCATTCCAGTCCCTTGCTATTTTTCGATTTCTGATGGTGGACCTGACCGGCACCTCCTAAAAGATTATGACAGTATCGGAGATCTGTCCCTTATGAGTGGCATGGCCCTTTCTGCCTTCCGGCCATGTTACTTTTCTCCTCTGCCTGCCACCACTGAGAGTTTCGATTCCCACCATCCTGTCGAGGGATTGGCTCTGTCCTTGGTGGTGGCAACGCCCTCCTGCTGCGGGACGTCACCCGCTGCCTCAGATAGTCTCAAAAGAGTCTTTGGTCCTGGAGGATCTGTCGCTATAAGTCATTGATCTGACCTACAGTTGCTGGCGTGTTCAGGTCAGGTACTGCCTCCACGGCTTCTTCATTATTGAGATTGACTATGTCGATGTGCTCGTTCTCCGGGTTCTCCATCTCTTGGAATTCATGATTATTGGCTCTCCGGTGGTGGTGTCCCATTGCTCTCCCTTGCAGCATTGGTAGAGGACGCGGCCTTCTTACCCCGTGGTGCCATTCAATACTTGAGGAAGCAAGCTAGTAGATATGTTGGCTAGCGTCGTTCCCACAGACGGCGCCAATCTGTTGCGTCAAGAAATCGCCGGGTGGTTCGTCGGGTGCCGCAACTTGCAAAAGGACATCAGGGACAAGGGAGAACTGGTGTGGTTCTGGCCTGGCACTCTTCGTTGCCTAAGTTAGATCTCTCTCAACAACAAATGAATTACTGGAATTCAAGATCGGTCAATGGGGTAGAATATCTGGGTATTTATAGCTGAATATGACGGTGTGGAGAGTCCAGGAAGTTGGTGGTAGGCTTCCTTGGTAGGAGAGTCCATCACGTAGTAGATCTCCTCTTCTTGGGAGGTAGAGTCCGGGTAGGGAAGGAGTTCCCTTGCAGATAGACATGCGTGCTCCTCAAGTGTTGGACAAGATCCATGAGAGTCATGCATAGATAAGGTGCATTCCTTTGGGATAAGATCCCTTTACCGGTAGGATGATGTAAATCCGGGTGGTGATGCCATTGCCAACTCGTGTAGTGTCCTTGGTCCTTGAGTGACCTACTGGGTCTCTTCCTCTTAAGTCTAGCGGATGAGTCTTGATGTAGCCGAGTCCAGGTTGTCCTCTCTTCATGCCATGCCACGTGGCGGATCGGGATTGGCCCCAAGTATTTATGTTTTATCATCATGTTTACAGTGGCTGTTCAGTGTCTTTTTCTTTTTGTTGGAGTGAAAGGGAGGGATAAGCTTTCTGGCTCAAAACCTCAAATAGATAATTTGTTTTGACCTCCTTTTTAATGTCTCAAAGTCATTCAAAGTCAAATCAATCTGCTGGTGGGCTGAGCATGATTGACTTGACTTTTGTTTATGAGGGGCAGGCTTTCCTCTGTCGAGTTCATCATATGATCCATTTCTTTTGCTATGAACACATATTATTCTTCAATGCAAGCTTACTGAGTGGGGAGTTTTTTTGCAGCAATATCCATCTGAAAATATGTTAACTATGATTCATTTTGTCTTGTTTTTCTCATAGTTTGCTAAACCAGAAATGAGAAAAAGGTCAAGATTTTGATTTTGACTGGGAATTTGACCCTTGTCGAAACTGAAATATACCATCGAAATGGCCAAAAATGGCACCAAAATGTGTACCACCAAATGGTTGAAATGGCGCTGAAATATGATCCATTTCGGTGAGAACCAATACATTAAAGAATCCCTCAATTTGCATGTGATTTCGAAACAGAAATATACCATGATGCGAATATAGCCCATTGTTTCCTACATAAGATGGTCCATCGGATGCAATGCAAACTCATCCGTCAGAAGTAGGTCTGTAAGTGAAACCCGTCTTACCCACCTTATCTGACCCTCATTTGGAGGGTAAAAGCAAGGATTTTATACCATCTTGCGTTAGGGGGGGGGGGAGGGTAAGGGTAGGGAGGGTATGAGTAAGAGGTATCCGACCTTGTATGCTATGCATAATACTTATATGGACAAGGGTTCTCTGAACAGCCAGGGTATCCTACACCTCCTCACAGAATAATTTAAATAATTTTTTTTGAGGAAAGATGAACAAATAAAAAAATTATCTGTGGGGGGGGGGGGGCAGGGGGCATGGGCCCCGGCGGCTCAGAGATATTTTTCCCTACATATATTATACATATGTTTTGTTTAGCTCAGCCTGCATTCTTTTTGGGCAACCCACCCTCAACCCGTTCCTATACCCAACGACTATAGCCATTAGATAAACTGAACACAAAACATTGGCCTACAAGTGATTAGTTGGTGTATTTGGTTGTCATATGGTTGTTTATTAGATTTTGTGCAGGTTATAATCTAATATTTTGTATATATTGGTAGGAAATTAGGTGAATTAGTATTGAATACCTGCCTGACATGTTTCCCATTGAGTAATGGCATTTCTCACCCGTACCATAAAGGGTAAGGGCATGGTTTAAAGTATCGACCGATACAATACGATACGTACCGATACGTCTCCTTTTTTAAAAAAAAAATAAACTGTCTCGAATTGTATCGAAATGTATCAACCGATAAGAGCCAATACGATACGATACGACCGATACGTATCGATACCATCGATAAGCCCAGTAAAGGGTTCTGTGGGTGGTTTAATACGTATCGATATGTATCGATACGTATCGGCCGATATGGCTCGATAATACCGATATGTACCAATACCATCAATACATTCCATAAAAAACCATTTTCACTCACATACTCGATACAACTCCTAATCTAACGAAAAAATGAAGGAAAACTCTCAACCAAGAGGCTAAAATCTTGCATTTAATCTTGGTTTTCACACTTTTAAACTAAAAAACAAATCAAGGAGTGCTAAAACATAATCCTTTGCATTATCCAATACTCTTCATGGCTATAGACGATTACAACATGTAAGAAACCTCATCTTTTATAACAATTTCAATTTAATGCATTTGTTTGGTTATACATTATTCACCATTTTAGTGTTTATGCATGACATCTATTATATATTGCTTATTTATATTGTTTTTTGTTCCAAAAGTGTATTTCCATGTGTATCTTGACCATTTCTACGTGTATTTGTATTGTTCGATATGTATCTCCAAAACGATACGATACGATACGTCTCTTAAAATCACCCGACCGATACGATACCCGATATCGATACTTTAAACCTTGGGTAAAGGTAAAAGGAATTTCTGACCTGCCCATAGGGCATGGGTAAAAGGTCTCTACCGGCTAAGAGGATAAGGGTAAGCTTAAGGCCAATATCTGATCCTACTCTCCCTGTCTGCAGCCCTAGTGAGAAGAGAAACAGAACCAGGACAGAGCTTGAAAGTAGGTATAGATCAGAACAGTATTGACTTCAAAGCATTTTGAAGAAGTGGGCTGTAGAAGCTTCCATTGCATTGGAAAGCAAATGTAGTAAAAGATATATTGCATTCTCTGATGAGGGGTTCTGATACTGAGAAGATCAACTTGTCATCCATCCTGGGTCTAAAAGGTACTACACATGGCAGAATAGGAGGGGAAACCAATGTTGGCCAAGCTGCTAGTAGTCTTTCAATGGATTGGGATAGTAATACATTTTTCCTTCGAAATGAGCATGAGTGAGTAATATTTTTGGCATAGGAGCAAAGCATAGAATTATGTCCACTTGCTAACATGCTTGAATGAGCTCCTAGAGTTGCAATGATGAGTGTTTGAATAATATGTAACATTTTTCTAGTTCCACTTGCTAACATGCTTGAATAAGCTCCTAGAGTTGCAATGGTGAGTGTTTGAATAATATGTAACATTTTTCTAATTTCTCAATTTTGTTGTTGGATGCTAGAACTATTGAAAAAGGGGAGCAAAGAGCTACATTCTTTGTTGTATCTACGATTATTGTTCCTATACCAGAAATTGATCTATCATATCCTCCCCCCACACCCCCCCCCCAAAAAAAAAAGAAAAAGAAAAAGAAAAAAGGAACAGGAAACAAATGAAGATTCCCTGTTTAGTGTAGGGATTTTATGTTTCTTCAATCTTACAAATGACTCTGAACTAGTTGGTTTCTGTGACAGTACTCTGCAGGGGAAGCACAATAGGAATCTGCTATGGGAGAAATGCTGATGACCTACCCACCCCTGATAAAGTGGCCCAACTTGTTCAACTACACAATATTAAATATTTAAGGACCTATGATTCAAATATTCAAGTTCTCAAGGCCTTTGCCAACACTGGAGTGGAGCTCATGATTGGAGTTTCAAATTTAGACTTATTGCCATTCTCCCAGTTCCAATCCAATGTAGATACATGGTTAAAGAACAGCATCATCCCTTATTACCCTGCCACGAAGATTACATACATAACTGTAGGTGCTGAAGTCACTGAAAGCCCTACAAATATTTCTGCCCTTGTTGTACCTGCTATGCACAATGTCCTTGCCGCTCTCAGAAAAGCTGGTCTGCATAAGAAGATTAAAGTTTCCAGTACTCATTCACTTGGGGTCTTATCTAGATCATTCCCTCCATCAGCTGGGGCTTTTAATAGCAGCCTTGCCTTCTTCCTGAAACCTATGCTGGAATTTCTTGCTGAGAATCAGTCCCCATTCATGGTTGACATTTATCCTTACTATGCTTATAGGGACTCTCCAAATAATGTTTCTCTGGATTATGCTCTGTTTGAGTCATCATCAGAAGTTATTGATCCAGACACTGGTTTGATTTACACAAACATGTTTGATGCTCAGATAGATGCTCTCTATTTTGCACTGATGGCACTAAATTTCAAAACGATAAAAATCATGGTTACTGAGACAGGGTGGCCTTCAAAAGGATCAGCTCAGGAGAAAGCTGCAACTCCCGATAATGCCCAGAAATATAACAACAATCTTATTCGCCATGCTATCAATAATACGGGAACTCCAGCAAAGCCTGGAGAGGAGCTTGATGTCTATATATTTTCATTGTTCAATGAGAATAGAAAACCTGGATTGGAATCTGAGAGGAACTGGGGCTTATTTTACCCTGACCAGACAAGCATCTATAACCTGGATTTTACTGGAAGAGGGGCTGTAGACATGACTACGGAGGCAAACATTACAAGCTCTAATGGAACCTGGTGTATTGCTTCATCTACTGCTTCAGAGCTGGACTTGCAGAGTGCTTTAGATTGGGCTTGTGGTGCTGGGAATGTGGATTGCTCGGCTATACAGCCTAGCCAGCCGTGTTATCAGCCTGATACATTACTTTCCCATGCGTCATATGCCTTCAACAGTTATTACCAGCAAAATGGAGCTACTGACATTTCTTGCAGTTTTGGAGGTACAGGGGTGAAAACTAATAAGAACCCAAGTAAGTTTGGTGCAGATCCAACATTTCTTTTGTTACACATATAGTCAAACTAGCCAATTAAGTGCAGATTTTCATTGATATCTTTGATCGGTGTATTTCGCCACAGAGCTATTTTGGCGTGATTAAGACTTGAGGATGCATAACATTGTGTGGAGTGTCTTCCAGCTCCTATTAGTTCATGTAAAGAAAGGACTAGTTACTCGGTTAGCTAGAAGTTGTCCTAATGCTTTGCACAAACTAGCCTCTCTAGAAAACTTCATTAACACTAACTACAATTAGTGATTGATGTCCATCATTCATGAGCAAACCGTACGGTCTGATTCTGAGCCACTCTCTTGTTTTCATTCATGGAAGCTGATCAAATATACTTGATCATGGTAGCAGTATCAGTTTTTTACTGGACTACCTCCTGGCCCTCGGATTTATATGGGCCAAGTCAATCTATTGTCTGACCTTGGGATTCTCACCCTCTGGTGCGTCCTTTTTCTTGTTTGACATTCTTAACTGGAGTCTACTGTTTCTATAGTGTTTTCTTACTGGAAAACGAAATCGTTTTACATGTGGTTGAAATATAGTCTACATTACTCATTCATTGATTGTCAAACCTGGTACAGATTGAAGCTCAATCGATGTGATTTTGAACCTTTTATTGTTTGACATTTTACTGGCTTCTTATGATGTTGTTAACTGTATCTTACTCTTAAGAGGATTATCATATAGCATAAAAGTTGAAAGGAAAGCCATCTATTTTGCATTATTTTTCCTCTAATTATCTTGTAAAATGTTTAGTTCTTTCTTCATCATTTAATTGAACATATTAGGTCTTTGATACCATTGATTCCAGTTGGAGAGGTTTAATGGTGGCCTTGTGCATGTTTGTCTTGTCAAACATTATTATAATTTATTTTACTTGATTGCGTATACAGAACTCCACTTTAATTGGAAACCCTGCCTTGTGTAAGAATCAGCTAACTTGATTTATATGTTTGTGTGCAGGCTATGATAACTGTGTGTACATGACATCTGGGTACGTTACTTGAGATTACTCTGTAATTGTGTTTCTGATGTCACATGCAAGTCTGCTTTCTTTGATTCTTCTGTTCGTAAATGCAATATGGGTTCTGCATTTTTTATGCAGGAAGAATACTAGTGCTGCAAGTAATATGACAGCATCAACCACTTCAGTTTCATCCTCAATTGTGCACAGAGTTTCTGCACGGTTACCTGGTTGCTTGCTTGTAATTATACTCCTGTTTCTATGATTCCTAGAATTGCCTTGAGTGCCTGGGTCTCAGGAATTTGCCGAGGTGCTGCAGACACGCGTGATAGGTATATTTGTATATCTCTGTTGTATTTGTCGATTGTGATCCCTGCCCCCCAATTTTGTAGTACAGAGAACTATCATAGCATGGCATGCATGGTTTTCCATTATTGGGGGATGGGGTTGTTTGTAGATCTGTATGAGCATGCACAGATACTTGTATATGCCACTGCAAACAGCATTTAATGGGCTAAACTTTGGTTATTAACTAGTGTTGTTACAGTGAGCTCTTTGTAACACTTTTGTATTCAGCTGTCTATTTGGAGTATATATTGCATTAAGCGATGTATGCAATGCAATTGAGAATGGTTCTGAGTTATGTTTGCAATACATATTTCCATGGGTAGAGTCAAGGCCTTTGAAATTTTGAACCCTATACCGCCGAAAACCACCCCTTGGAGGGCAAACCTTGTAGCCATAAAGTACTCATTCCCCAATAAAAAAAACACTTTAGTTACGTGTATAGATAGAGAACTCATTAAGATTTGTTCATATCTCCAAATATGCGACCTATTTCAATCATATGACCTATCATTTATTGAACATTTTCACTTCCATATTTAGTCATCAAGAGAGAGAGAGGAGGATGTTAAAATCTCAGAGTCATAGGAAAACCAGAGAGAGATATAAGAGAAGAAAGACCTGTATTTTCGCTCTCGGATTTTTGGAGAGGAGCTGTTAAATTCTTAGTCAGTATTTCATTCTAACTTTCCTCTTCCCCCTACTTTTATTTTGGCTGATTGGTCGGTACAAAGGTCTAACAAACTCATTTCTACCATGCAAATTTAAGAAAACTCTCTTCAGAAAAACATATTGGTCACGCCAATACATGCAACCATGATGAAGGCAAAGTGACTTAGGTGCATGAGATTGGAGATTTGGATGGACAGAAGAATACCAAAATTCAATGGTTTTCAAGAATTTTTCATGGAGGAGATTTTCCATTTTGTTTAATATTCAAACATCAATGGGACTTGGGAGTTCTGTCCCAGTTTGGTTCAGATTTGTGCAGACAGGTATAGTATAAATACCTCATTTGTTAGTGAGGAATGCATGTAGTAGTAGTAGTAGGGATACTAGTAGTTTGGTAGAGGTTGTAACTTTGTCTAATTAAGTGAAGGAGAGAAAGAATACATCCATATGGACCTAGCTCCTGTCAAGCCTTGGCGGGAGCTGGACGGTCCAGCGCTTAAAACCACCCCAAAAACAGGGGGGGGGGGTTGGTCATTTCACGTGTGGGGCCCAGGTGGGATGGTCCAGCGCTTGGTAAGGAGTTGATGATTAAACCCTTCAATTCATTTTACAATGCATTCAACCATTTATTCTTAATGAGTTGAACCAATCTCTTTGTAGCTTGCTCAACTTGGAAGAAATCTGAGGTGCCTTATTTGCCATGAGTCCTTTAAAGTCCCCGGTTCCGAAGGCTCCCCCTCCCCCCCCCCCCCCCCCCTGGGCGTCTTTTTTCCAATACTTCTGGGACATTGTTAATAGGAATTGACAGCTTTTGTTACTGCTTTTTTTTTTTTTTTTCTTCCATACTTGAATCTTCCCTCCATCGGCTAATAAATTTTTACTTTGCCTCATTCTCAAAGTAGATAATCTTGAGATAGCAGAGCTGCTTAGCCCCATTAGCCTATGCAGTGTTTCATCTAAAGTAAATCACAAAACTCATAGCTAATTGGCTTCAACACATCATTCCTGACGTTATCTCATTAGCGTAAATGGTTGTTGTCTTATGAAGACTCATCTCGGATAACATCTATATAGCTCATGAGATCTTCCATTACAAAAAAAAAAAAGAAGAAGAAAATTCTAATGACCCCCAAATCAGATATGAAAAAAGCATATGATCACCTTAAGTGGACTTTTGTAGAACAAATGCGTTTCCATTTAGGCTTTTGTACTAAATGAGTTCAAATGGTGATTAATTGCATTACCTTGGTGAGCTACACAATATCTCTCTTTCTCGTGAAATCCGGCAAGGTGACCGTACCTCCCCAGCTCTTTTTATAGAGTCTAGATCAAGTTCTCGTACACTGTAAATCTAATACGAGGCAGCCCATAAACGGGCTACCTTTCCTCAACCTCTTCTTTCTTCCACCTTTAATGCAACATGTTTCTCTTTCTTTGGCCCTTAATGCAACCTATCTCTCTCCCTCCCCCTCTCCCGCCATTAAATGCATCCCATTCTTGTCTCTTAGGATTTCAATCTTTTCTCTTGGCCGATAGTAATCTAATATTGATACGGTGACAGATATGTTATTACTCTCAGCCAACATTTTGATATCAATACTGATCTAATATGGGTCATCGGCATGATAAAAAAAATTTGATTTGGTGACAGGGCGAATTGGTGCCATGATGGCGATTTAGAGATTTGGTGCCATAGCGGCGATTTAGCGCAATTGTGCGATTTTGCATCATGGTGGTAATTTGGTGATTTAGAGAATTGATATCATAGTGATAATTTGATGCGATGACGACGATTTGACACTATGATGGCGATATGACAATTTAGAGATCTAACGTCTTAGCGGCGATATGATGACGATTGATGATATAGCGATTTGACATTATGGTGATGATATGATGATTTTGATTTGACGTCATAGTGGCGATTAACAGATTTGACGCCATAGAGGCGACTTAGAGATTTGATGCCATAGCGACAATATGATGATTTAGAGATTTGAAATCAAAACAACTATTTGGTGCCACAATAGTGATTTGTTGATATGACGATTTAGCAATATGGCGCCATGATGACAGTACGGCGATTTGAGAATATAACATCACGGTGGTGATTTGGCGATATATGCTATTGTAACAATTCGGCTGGGGATGCTAACGACTCTCCCTTCCAATTTTTTTGATACGCCGATATGGATCAACACTAGTCACAATATCAGTTCGATACCGCACTGTCGATACTGAATCACAATTGGATTTTATTTATTTATTTATTTTAGGGTAAAAATCACTGTTGGATCGATATCATAAAAGTATTGGTATTGTATCAATTTAACTTGAAAATCGAAAGAGAGAGAGAGAGAGAGAGAGAGAGAGAGAGGTATTAAATCGATATTATCTGAATTGATGACAATTAAAATAAAAATAATTTATACAAAAAATAAAAGAAAATATCAGTTTAGATACCGCATTGTCAATACTGAATCGCTATTGGATCAATATCATATAAGTATTGGTATTGTATCAATTTGACATCGAAAATCAAAAGAGAGAGAGAGAGAGAGAGATGTATTAAATCGATGTTATCGATATTATCTAACATAAAACATAATTTATACAAAAAATAAAGAAAATGGATTGCATTAAAGTCATGGAGAGAGAGAGAGAGAGAGAGAGAGAGAGAGGGGAAACCATATGTCAAGTTAACAATGTATGAGAACCTGATCCAGACTCCTTTTTATCCTTTGTTCTTATGTTTTGAGACGTATTTTATATCAAGCTTAAAAGTGTAGGGCTGATTCGGGGTATTTGGGTTAAAAATCGAATAGCTTCAATCTCTCATCTTTTGTTTGTAGATGATTGTTTAATATTTTCTTAAATTAAGCTTAGTGAGATCTCAAAGATAATTTAAATCTTTATTGTCGAACTAATGGTCAAATCATCAACCTAAAGAAATCATCTATAACCTTTAGCCCCAATATTACTCCAAGATCAAGACGGTGGTTCTCTAACATCCTTAAGGTCCCATATGGAGATGACCCCCATAATTATTTGGGTCTACCTACCGACCTCAACATCTCTAAAAGTGCAGAATTCTATAACATAAATGACAAGTCCTTAAAGCGGGTCGAAGGATGGAAGTAACGTACAGTTGCTATCGCCAACTGGAAAGGAAATTCTTCTCAAAACCAAAGCTCTCTCAATGGCCATGTACACTTCAACCCACTTCAAACTTTCTGCAACCCATTATAATAAACTAAACTCTGATGTGACAAACTTCTTTTGGGGTAACAAGGATGAGGCCCAAAACATTCATTGGATAACGTGGAAAAGTATTCGTTGAAAATACAAAGGGGAGACTGGGTTTTAAAGACTCAAGATTTCACAATCAAGCCCTCCTTGTGAAAGTTGTCTTGGAGGGTTTGGAGGGAACCGAAGTCACCATGGGTGAATACTACTGATAAAGTGTGGAAGCTTATTTGGTCATGCAATACTAGGGATCTAAATGGATTGGATTCGGCTCGAATAGTGTTATATCCGCATTCGCATTCTTTTAGCTTTTGGACAGATTTGGATAGTGCTAAACAGATATGGATACGGATCAGATATTTTATCCATTTACATATAAATATAGCTTTTCGGATAGCTATAGCCTATCCGTATCTGCATCCATTTAGCTTTCGGACGGATTCAGATAGTACTAAACGGATACGAACACGGATACAGAAACGGATTTCCACTATTCATTTACACCCCTGTGCAATACCCTCCCCAAAATTAGAAGTTCCATATGGAAAGTTTGTGCGGGTGGGCTTGCAACTAGATCTTCTTTCTATCGTTGTCAGATTCCCATAGACCCTAATGCCCAAGGTGCAGGGCTTCCTCTAAATTGATTGACCACATTTGCTCTCATATCCATTTGCAAGGGCCGTGTGGTTCGGTTGCCACCTCTCTTATGTGGTCTTCTCTAATCAAGACTCTTCAGTGCAACGATGAATCATGGACTGGAACTCTCTATTGGTTCTTGAAAAGGTTTACAATGGTCCTCCTCAGAAGTTCTTCTCCATACTCTCTAAACTTTTGGAAGTCTCATCAACCAAATATTTTTCTGGTACTGCTTGTATCCCTCCCCTTCGAGGCCTAAGGCACAATGGAAACCCTAAATCCCAATAGTTTTCAAACTCAACAGTGATGCGTCTCCAGTTTCTGATAAAGCCACAAGAGGCTTAAGTTTTTTGTTCTGAAAGACCACAGGGGCCAACGCCTTGACAGCTTTGAGGTGGAATCACACAATAAAGAGATCATTGCCTACATTCAAGAATCCAACCGTTCCCCTTCACCAGCTATTCTTCCTATTGTAAACGACATTACCCATTTGAGTACTTATTTTCAGATTGTTTCATTCGCCTACATACATTCCCAAAGAGATTAACAATGTAACTACTCTCAGGCCCCCGAAAGGTTCTATCCCTGACATGTAGGATAGACTAGCCTATTTCCACTCCATGGCTTCAGTAGACTTGTCTCTCTGTCTCTAATCTCATATGTTCTTCACAAGTACTGAAGTTGAAAATCTAAGTTTATACAATTCCTAGGACTAGGCCTCATTTGGCATGATTTCTGTTTCAATTTCGGGGGGTGATTTATATTTTAGAAATTGTTTGGTTGATTTTTTTGTATCTTATTTTAGTAGAATAGTAATCAAGTGGAATAGAAATTCTAAAATAGCTGAGGAGCTATTTCAGAATTTCTATTTCATTTGATTTCACTCTTGCTATTTAATGAGCCCATGATTAATTTGATGGGCAATGTAATAATTTTATACTAAAAATAAAACACTATTCTTCTTCTTCTAATAGTCTCACCATTATTCGAAGAAATTTAGAAAATCTATTCTAAAAAATTGAACTATCGAATGAATTTTTTTTATTCTTGAAATATTTCATATTGAGACAATCGAAATAAATTCAATTTTTTGACTAATAAATCTAGTTGTTGACTATTTCATGAAATCTATCCGAAATTAAAATAGAAATCATACCAAATCTGGCCTAAGCTTGATTCACCCTTGACCAATGCCTTTAATCGGTGTTGGGAGTTCCGTATATAGGTTGTGGGCAACATCGACTTCGTCCTATAGGGGTCAGGTATTAATGATGGTGGCTGATGCTTCATGAAAGAAAAGTTTCCCATAGTTCCTAAGTATTCTGAATTAATAACATAATATTGTTGGAACCAACAAAAATAGGTTTTTTTGCCTGGCAATTACTCAATGGGAATGTTCCAACTGATGATAATCTGATGAAAGTTGGTATTCACCTAGCTTGTAAGGAGCCTTGGAGGGAAACCTCCAATCATATTTTTATTGTTGGGGTCACTGCTAGAAAGGGTTGGGATTTCTTTGGCGGTTTGCTTGACGTTGAGGTGATTCCCACTCAAGTTGTCAAGGGCCGTATTTTTATTTTGGCAGTCTCAAGCAGCAAGATATGGTGTTTGTGAATTCATCACATTAATCATTTCGATCTTTATTTTATGGGACCTTTGGAAGGAGAGGAACAATTGCCGACATGATGAAAGAAAAAGAGTTGTTGCCACTATTATTACCAAGATTACCTTGTGGATTAGGGAGATCCCATACCCAAAGAATTTCACCAACAGATCCCTTGATTTTAAGGACATCTTATCTTGAGGTGTTTTGGCTTACAGCCTCTTGTCACCAAGGCGAAACGCCCTATGCCCATTTATTGGTGCCCCCCTTTTTATTCGATGAAATTAAATGTTGATGGGGTTAGCAAAGGAAACCCAGGTGCTAGTGGTGGGGGTGGAATTATTCGTGATAGGAATGACTTATTAGTTGCAACGTTCTCTAGTTTTTACGGTATTTTGCATAAATACAGTTGCGAAAATGAAGGCTCTTTTAGACAATCTGCAGTTATGTGCTAGCTTGAACCTATATGATTTTGTTGTTAATTCAAATTCTTCCACGATTGTTAGTTGTATTTCTAGACGGTTGTGAAATCTATCGAGGTGCTGGTTTGAGTTCCATGAGGTACTAGCTTTGGTTGATGCTTTAGGAGTAAGTGTTCAGCTTGCCAATCGTAAAAACAACAAAGCAATGGATTTTTTTAGCTAACCTAGCTTGTGTTGTTATGGATAGTTCCTCTTTCCACTATAATCTTTTTGTTCCCCCGCCATTACGAAGGATAATTAGGGAGGATAAGACCGGTCTTCCGATCTTCTTTAGAATGTAATTGGTCTTGGGCTTCTTTTTTTTTTTTCTTGCTGTTTGGTGTAAGAGTGTGACGCTCCTCAGGTTGGGGTAAGATGGGTTAAGTCCCCCCCCCCCCCCCCGGCGTTACAATTGCAAGGGCGTGCCCAATTCCCAAATAATATTCGTACTAAAAAAATAAGGAAAAGTTTTGCATTTGTTTCTTTTCATTCTAAACATTACAACATTTTCCATCTAATCAAACAAGACAGAGCCTTAACTAGATATGAATATGCAAGAAGGGAGGAAGTTGTCTGAGCAAGCGACATAGAAAAGCCCACCCATGAGGTAGGGTCAAATCCCCTTGCATAATACATTGGAGGGTAACAAAGACATTTTTTCTTTTTTCTGGTCTACCCTATCTGCCCAATGGACGAGATATCTAACAACTACCGCGGTGGTAGTGGGGATGGGGAGGAAGGAGGGGGAGAGGGGTGCCTTCTTCTGGCATAAATATACAAGGACATAACAAAGGACATTTCATGTGACCAAGAGAGATGGACACAGAGATACTAGTGTATCCTAACCCCAACCCAACACGCAGGCACGCACACGCCCAGTTTTTGCCAAATCAAAATAACAGACACCAGGCAACAATCACTAGTGAACTGAATTTAGGAACATACACACAGCAGCATAAACATGAGAATAAGGATCAAATCAAATACATCCACCAGTCGAAACCCAAAAAAATCCTTAATAGACAGCTTCCACAGATAGATAGCAAGTCACATTCTCACTCGAAAATCATCTTAATCCCTTCCATTTTTACAGGGAAAATACAGAGCCAGAAACAGCTAAAAATAGGGAAGAGATCATTATCTATCACCTTCCAAGCCTCACATACTTTTGTGCCAACACACAGCTCCATGACCCCAAACTATGTAAATATTATTTCTCTGCAAACATTAAAATGGTAGGTAGGTAGAGGTAAACTCATGAAGTACAAGCTAAAAGAATTGTAGTACATACTGATGATACATACCAAAGCAACTAAAGACCCTGATCAATGAGATAATCACCAAGCCTCTCAACAATCATGTTGCACTGGCCTGGGGTGACTGGTTCATCATAGATTCCAATGATCATAGCCTGACTGGTTTTCTTTACAGTAATACCACCAGAGCCCTGAATTCAAGTTAAAGAAAAAAATGGTCAGAAGTAAACCCTACAACGAAGACAGAAAGCTCCAGTCTAGCAGGAGAACTGACAGTTTGTCATACAGCTATAAGTGTCGGAAATGCAAAATTACAGCAAAATGTGAGATTATTAGTAATTTTCAGTGATCATGTGCAATTGTAATTTTGGAGTACAAAAAGAGATGCTCTAAATTCAAAAATTTGCCGCTAATAAAGACTGCTCTTATATTCGAGCAGGCTAATATCAATCTGGTTTTGTCAACTAATACACATTTTTTTTTATAGTTCAACCAGCAAAGGTTGACCTAATAAGAATTCCTGCGTCAGAAACACATTTGCAGCACCAGGGCATGAAATACCAGGTCTACATCAGATAGATGGTCTCTCCAGTTCCTGGTAGGTCATTTGATGGACAGCACAAAAATAGTGTAGAAGTAGAAATGAAACGTAACCATCCAATCAACACCTTACTTTTAAGACAGCAAATACAACCAAATGGGCCTGAGATACAATCTTTCGAGCTGTGAGCATAAAACTATCAAAGAAAGGCATGTAAAGAGCACAGATTTCAGTCTTTGGCTAATGAAATAGGTGATTCGACATTGTACCGAAACTCCCAACCATCAGTAGAAACCATAATATGGAACGCAATAAATCATCACTCCGAAACAGAATGTTTGATGCCCTGACCATCTCCAACTTCAGGTACAACAGCATAACTGATATGAGCCATGAACTGTACCGATGGCCATGCAAATGCCGCCAATATTACCAACAAAGCTTCCATTTGACCATCCACAACGGAAGCCCTTCATGGGCAATTAGGATGGTCAACATGTATAATTTGTACTTTGACTCATCTCTAGAATTTCTACCACTTGACATCACACGACTCATCATATAACCAATACCAACATGTAATTTGAATATACAGATGGTTACTTGTTGGTGTTTATTGAGTGGTGTATCAATAAGTGCATCTGGGTTTTAGAATAGTGGTGTAAGCATATTTTGATAGTAATCATGTATGTATTAAAAGCCATAAGCTGGACACAGTGAGATGTCAATATATAACCTTCTTCCCTCGAATGACAGCCCCAGCTTCACCTTGAATCACCATATACTTTGTGCCACCAAGGAATAAGCCAGTTGGAGCAAGCGTTCCAGGTTCAGCAAAGTCGTTCATAATGCCAGTAATTTCTTCAGGCTTAAACTGTAACAACATACAAATACAATGTACGAAGGTTCAACAGTTAAAAACAAAAAAACAAGTCACACATAATCCAGTTCTCTGAATTTTTTTGCAACTAATTAAATAACAGTGACTATAAATAACACATACACATCCACTTAGAAATACTCCATGGGTCATACATTTTCCAGTTAAACAGCCGCACTAAACTTAATCACAGGAAGAGGAAAGAACAGAAGAGGGGGGTGGAAACCATGTCAAAGTGAATGCTACTCGTATACTATTAATATTCAATTCCTAACAAACATAACACAAATGCTATGTTTCATTCCAACATGATCAAAAACTCATATGCCTAGGTAAAATTGGACTTCAAAATTCTAAAAGATGAAAAGGAAAGATAGGGGGAAAGGGGAAAATTCATGCAAAGAAAACAGTTTTGAGTCTTGACATAGTGATGTTCATACTCAATTACGGAATTTAGCTCAAAAACTAGATCAAAGACTCAAAACTTCCTGAACCCTCGGAATTTTCAGCAGACCTTACTTTAAACAGACCAATTCAAAACGCAAGGAAACTAGCATGCATAATATTGAGGTCAGAAACAGTAACTTGAGGATCAATACGAAACAACTACACTAGTAGCAAAACCAAATAAAACAACAGCGACACCTATAATAATTAAAAAAAAATAACACCACTACTGTATAAGCATGAGGACAAACAGAGACATTCGCAGCAAATCCAATGGCTAATCATGTTCAAGAAAACAATATATCTTAAGTTAAATTTGGTAAATAAATTATAAAAACATGAAAATGATAAACGATTGAATCCCAAGAATCAAAGTTCTATCAAATTAAGTAAAATTAAAAGAAAAACCCTTATGTAATGCTGCACAATTGGGATAACTAAAAGTCAATCCCGAAGAATAACAGACGAAAATAAGTAATCAAAGCAAAAAGAATACCAGATCGAAAATTTTAACTTCTAATTTGACACAAACGAATCCAATGGCTGCATGGACATCTAAGATCTTATTTCGTACATAAAAAGCTAATTCAGATTGAGAGAAAATAAGCTAAAAAAATTAAACACGTCATGCGAAACGATCTTTGTCCAATATCACTAATAGTTGAAGTTCAAGAAAGAATCAAGCATATACAATAAACCATGAATTAAAAAGAAGAAAAAGCTAATCTTTTTGGATCTAAATCAGAACATAAGGGGAAAATTAGATAACCTGAGGGAAAGCGGGGCTTTGGGCCCAAACGCTGCCGTCGTGACCGATGATCGCAGAGTGAGTGAGATGACTACCAGAACCATCGATGTCGCACATCAGATGGTCATCAACATAAGTTTGCCACGACATCCTCGCTTGATTTCTTGTAAGTTCTTCGAACTACGACGATGTTTCTGTTCTTTGAGAAGAAGAATCGAAGAGAGGAGGAGCTTGTCCTCTGTCGTCTGCGAGAGAGAGGGAGGTAGCGAGCGCGTAAGGCGTGAGGAGAGAGACTAATTGATAGCGTAGGAACACCGAAATGCGAAACACACAATAAATAAACGTAGAAAGTCGGGGAAAGAAATCTAAAGCATCATTCCATCCCTCCAACGTCGTTCTTAACGCGATTGGATAAGTTCCCTTCACGTCCGCGGTCGGCGGTGTCGGTCCTTCTGTCGGCGGTCCGCTGTTCACCCATTATTCAATTACCTTTTTCTCCCTTCTCTTTCACGTAATTATAAAAGTACTTTAGTCAACAAAAATTCGAACCCGAGGCCATCTGGTCAACATACTCAAAACGCATAAATGGTAAGCTTTCTCATGAGAATTTCATTTAGGGGCAATTACTATCACTACATCTATACTTAGTCTATATTTATTAAAACTACCTTATCTGCAACTTCTTTTCTGGAACTATCTTGCTTGAAAACTTCTACATCTCCTTGTATCATCATATTTTTAAATACCCAAATTGCCTTTCCTTTCTACCTGATAACTTGCTAATCTAATTAACCTATCATTCTTCTATTTTTTACTATTTTTGTTATTAAAATAATAAAAAATCAAAGCACTCATCCGCTTCTTCTCTCTCCCGCTATTTACTCCATTCATTTTATTTTGGTTTTTTCTTTAATTTTTTTATTTAATTAATTTTTAATTCAACATTTCATTGTCATCGTTCTTCTTCGAACAGATCATGGTTCTAAGTAATTGGTAATGTATAGATACGTATCGATTTTGCTAATCATCGATTATGATACCGTGCCGATATTGTATCGATAGCACGGTACAGACACAATGAGGGGTGGGGGTTAAATGATAGCCCGGGCCCCCGCCCCTGAGATGCCAGCATGTTTGCTCTTATTGGTTGTCGTGTGCATGTGACCCCTACGCTCCCTCAGAAAGAGTGCTGTCCCTTTATTTATTTATTTTCTCTCTTTCCTCATGTTGATATTGATGTGTCATGAAAGGTTCCTCTTACATTGGCACTGTCATATATGTTTAAAATAAACAAAAAAAGATAAGATTAATCATTTCTTGAACTCTCCAATGGAATGCTTGCAAGCATGGGAAATGTAGTCATACATGACATCTCCTTTACTTTGGCCTATTTTTTATTTATTAAAGTGTTATTTTTTTTTGTAAATAAGGGAGAGGTTCTCCAAGCCATTGATTTTAAGGAGCAAACCAATGAGATGCAATGAAATAATTTGGTAAATAGAAAGACAATGAGATCATTTTATGTGAACAGAGAGATTGAGAAAGGGTGCTAGTGTACCCTCCCTTGGTGGTTTAGAGAATATTTTCCCTTCAATAATTATCCTCGAAAATCAAGGCCAATAGTATCACAAAGTTCACTAAGAGAAGATAAATGACATATTCCTCTCTTGTACTTGGGCTAAGCATATCTAGGTAGTTGGTCCTTTGGGGTTGAAAGAAGAGCTTCTCTCCTCTTCGTCTTTGGAACAATTCTGCACCACTTTCCTTACTCACAGTCGTCTTGATAAACAATCTTTTAAAATGGTATTTTTTATTTTTTTACTATTTCCTGTTATTTTATCTGGGATGTAAGAAACAAGGTTGTTTTGGGTAAAGCCATAACTGATCCTATGAGAACTATTTTAATATCAATCGTTGGATCTCTGATTTAAATATTCATCCTCTCACCCTATTGCCTTATGTTGATCCTATTTCATCATTTATGGATAATCTTAACTCTTGTAATTTATCCTCTCTACCATATTTAAACATTCATGTTTTACCCTGCGCAGGAGTCTTTAAATTAGGTATAGATTCCTAAGCCTAGCTTTTTGCATTTTGTTACAAGGACGATTCAATTTTGTAGCTGTAGGATATTTGTCTTCGCATCATGGGTTGGAGCCGGAGGTGATTTCGATAATCAATGGTTTCAAACAAGCCTCAAAGATGGGCCTCAAGGTGAGAGAGATTTGGGTTTCAAACAAGGCAATGCTGCAATATGTTCCTTAACCTTCCCAGGATGCTTAGTCATGGGTTATTTACCTGCTCTTCTCCAACTTAATTCTCTTGCAAATGATGACATTAATTTTTTGGTCCCTCTCGATAGCTCTATTACTTTTTTCGTAACCAAGATTGCTCATCTAGCACTCCAAGGTCATAAAAGTTTTTGGTATACAAAAGACAATGTAGATATTTCCTTTTTTCTCTAATTAATTTAATTTTCTTTTCATAAAAAAAAAAAAAAAGAGAAGATTAAGAAGAAAAATAAGAGAAAAAGAAGTTGAAAGTTGGACAATACCAAAATCCTCTTCTTGAAGAAATCTGATACAAAACATATTAAAATGGCAGATTGTTAAGAACTTGCATACAATTATCAACCAAATTCAATGAATTTTATAAGGGATTTAAAAATAAATTTATTAGATGGGGAAATGAATACTACCCGGTCGTGCACTAGGCGTAGACCACGCCTAAACACATAACCGTCTTGGGGCGTCTGGGAATTTCTGCCTTTACATGAGGGCAAAGCAATCATTTCCAGACGCCCCAAGGCGGTTATGTGTCTAGGCGTGGTCATCATGCCTAACGCATGATCGGGTAGCGTTCTTTCTCCCTTAGATATTTAAGTTTGAGAAAAGGTTCTCTAATTTGCGTGACAGAGGCTACATCAGTCACAACTATCTCTCTCTCTCTCTCTCTCTCTTTCCCCTTGTTGTCAAACCGTCATGCTCCCCTTTGACCGTTGGGCACTTGGGCTCCCCAAACTACCAGAGAACCCTCTCCCTTAAGTTAATTTATATTCTTAACTTTAAATGACTTCAAATATATTGGAGAAGTACTAAAAAATAAAGTTTTCAAAGTTTTGGGTCTTTTTAATCCTCAAATTAATTTTGGGGAAAGAAGAGCGCTGCTTGGTTGCGTGGCCACTACACCAACGGCTAGGCTAGTGGTAATGCACGCATGAGCATCGATCAGAAGGGGTGAGATGGTCTTTTCGCATGCCCATGTGAGAGGGTGTTGGAGGGCATAACTAAGCAGCATTCTTTCTTCCTTAATTTTGTAACTAAGATTACCAAAGAATGCTATGGTGGATGGCAACACACAGAGACAAAGGCTCGGTGGGCACCAAAATTTACCACATAACAAATTAGGTTGAGCAGAAATTTTTTGTACTGGTAGACCCAAAATTCCTTGTCATATAAGTTTCAACACAGTCGAAGTTGGTTTTGTGACATGTGGCCTACTTATTGAATTTGATACTGAAATTTGACATGTAGCCTATTTAAACTTTTTCTTAAATATCCAACAGTTGGCGTTGTCACATTACTCATCCACATAATTATGTGTGTGAAGTGCCGAACACAATATCTATCCAAAAGAAAAAGACGAAAAAGGTCCTCCATTGTGGGTTTTGGAGTTTTGTAAATTCCATGTAATAATATTATTGTGGTGCCCCCAACTTAAAAGTCATTGTGTATTTTACCCTTTTTGCAAGCAACCTTTCTTGCAATATTGCCTTATAACAAAATTCCACTTAATAAAGATGGAAATTATGTCTTTCATAATCATGTTCTTAATTAAATTATCAAATATTTTGTTTATTTTCCTTATTCAAATTTAAATCAAATATTTCAAAGTCATTGATTAAGTTGTATTTCGATCACTACTAAGATCCCCCCTCCCCTAAAAAAAAGAAAAGAAATAGCTAACTCTATGAAACTTATGGGAGAAAGTTCTTTATCCGGGAGTGTGGCCTACCATGAGTCTATCTCTCTCTTTCCCATGTGAAAAGATATCTCTGCCCCATTGTTTTAAGGAGGAGAGAGATAGACACATGGGAGTGCTGGCGTAGACCACACTCCTATACAGAAAACTGCTTCCTGTAACTTATTTATGGTTATTTCTATTTCCCTTTGAATTTGCCATGGAGGCGGCAATTCAGTGATCTCAGGGTGTGAGCTTATTTACCATGTGGCAGTTTTTGTTATTTTCTAGATCATTGAGCCATGGATTAATTTCAATGGTCAGATTTTTTTTTTTTTTGGGTGAGAATGCTCAGATGTTAATACAAAGCATTGAAAAGTACTTGAAAATAAGTCAAGTTAAAAAAAAAAAAAGGCAACCATTGTAAATATTAACTCATGAGTTTACATAATTGGGATAGGCTACTAAATCTAGCATGTAGCCAACAAGGAAATTTTCTCATGTATTCACCACCGAACAATCAATATGCTCAAATGATCAACAATCCATGTGGTTGAAATAAGTGCTACAATTAAAAGCAATCGACACCCATTTGAGTATAATTGTAAAGGGATTTTCTAATTGACACCCTCTTTTTTTTTGGTAAAAATTGAAACCCTCTTAAAGTGTCAAATAATGTGCAAGACATCGATTAATTTTCATAATGACATGATGATAAGTGATTTTCAAACTTTTGGGTCCTTCTAATTTTCAAATCAATTTTGTATCTAAGATTCTCAAAGAACACTATGGTGGATGGCAACCCACAAACATAAACAGTCAATTGGCACCAAAATCTAACACGTGACAAAAATAGGTGGAGCTGAAATTTTGTAGACAGGAAGACCCAAAATCCCCCTATCATAAAAGTTTCAGTACAATCGAAATTGATCCTGTGACAAACAATTGCATGGGAAAATTTAGGACTAAGTTACCATTATTGAAAAAATAAATGTTTGAATTTGAATCTGGAATTTGACATATAACCTATTTAAACTATTTCTTAAATATCCAACAATCAGAGTAGCAACAATACTATTCCATGTAATTTTGTGTGGATTGTTGGCCATAAAATATCTTATAAAAAAAAGAGACAAAACAGGTCCTCCATTGTGGGATTTCGGAATTTTGTAAATTCCATATAATTGAGCACCTATGTAATCATATTATTCCAGTGCCACCAACTTAAAAGTCATTGAACATTTTACCCTCTTTGTAAGCATACTTTCTTGTATATAAGGGGATGTTGAGGGTTTTCCTCAACATTGCAACACTAGAACTAAACTAGAAACAATTATGGAAAATGAAGGGTAGTCTTGAAGGTTTCTTTATTTCTCTATTGACTGAATACTTGAATCCTCTTACATGGGCACTAGGGCCTCTATTTATACAAGTTTCTCTCCCCAACCCTCTTCCCAGAGATTTGCCAGATGGCTTTCCTTTTTTGTAAGGCGATCGAGTTGTGCTCGGATTAGGAAACTCTTTGAAAGAGCGATCCTCTCCTCGTTTCTAGGGACTCGGAATCTTTTTTTTACACGTGGGTAATGGTTAGCAGTCACCATCTATCAGGGTTCTTTAAGATTGATCTTGTTGACGTGTCTAAACCAGTATAATTGCCACGCACGTGATCTAATCAGTCTTGGCTGAAAACTAGTTTCTTGAAATCCAAATCATTTCACGTGTCATCCTCAGATTGGATAGGTAAGATATGATGTATCACATAATAACATAATAATAAATCATTTTCAAAATATATTTGAAAACTCTTTTTTAACCAATGATGAAGAAATTTTGTTTGTAAGATAAATGATAATCAAAAGAAAGTGTCAAGTTCTAAATACACAAATAGAAGTGTCATTTAGACAATCCCAATTCTAAAATTTAAAGTTTTGTTATAATGCAATCTGTGCCGTACAAAAATTATATTCCTTGCGTACCCACATATTCTTTTTATCCTCCTCCATTTTATAGCTTATCTATCCATATATTCGAATTCCCAATCCATATTATTCCAGGACACATTGATGTTTGAAGGGTTTTTCTCCACCTTTAATTTTCTTAATTTAGAACAGAGCGTATATATGGGTATTTGATTCGATCCTTAGCTTTAGTTTTTTTTTTTTGAAGATGATTGGAGTATTGGACGCAGCATATTTTGACCGGATATTCTCTTTTTAACCTCACTTGATTTGTGAGGACGTGAGATTGTGCTGCTTCAGGGCCACCGATATAAAGGGCAAAAGACGAAAAGTTCATATCCTTCTCAGATTCCAGAAAGTTCCCCACAGAGAACTTCTTCCATAATAAAATAAGGATAAAGTTTTCCTATAATGGCAATCCAGTTCAACACTTGAGATCTATGGCTTCGTTTGGTTCCTAACGGATAGCGGTAGGAGTGGGCTAGGCCTATGTTCAGAAATTTAATAAAATTTAAAACTAGTAGAGCCCAAACCAACGCAGTCCAACAAAAAATTGGGCCCGAAACTGGCTCGAGTTTCCCTCTACCCGCGGATCCTATTCGTTGTAGGGAGGGAGAAGGTGAGAATAGGTATCGGGAGGGAAACTTAATCCTTTATGAGTGGAGGGAAACTTAGTCCTTTTCGTGCTATCAAATTTGTTCATACCACGGATCTTTATCCCCTCAATTTACCTGCCTGTCAATTTCCTCAATTCCATCTAATCGAGGGTGGAAATGATCACCCTATCCCCTGCCCAGATGGAATCCACTTCTCCCTATTAGATGGAATTGAGGAAATTGACGAGCAGGTAAATTGAGGAGATAATTTTCCTCAATGGATCTCTTTAATAAAAGGTAAATTACACTTGGGTATCTACTAATTAAAGAAACTCGTCTCGATACCTGATGTCTGGAGTATACATTTTCATATTGTCATACTTGTTCATACACTTCTTCCAAAAACTCCTCAACCCCACCACCTCTCCCCCCTTCCAATGACGGAATCACGGAAGGAACATTGTTTTTCAGTTAGAGAGGGACAGATTCAAATACCGCCAACACCTAAAATGAGCGGAACACTGCCGACCTCCTCGTTGTGTCCATCTATGGCTGGCTTCCGCCCTTTGCATCACTCACTTCTTTCACTCCTTCCCCCCCCCCCCCCTCCCCCCTCTCTGCTCCCTCATCCAACATCCCATCCACCCTCTACTGCCGGAAAATTATTTTCAACCCCGACCAAGTCTGTATTCCTTACCACATCTCACTCTCCCCCTACTAGTTGAAGGACTGACCTTACTTTTTGATGCCCATTCCAATGGGCTGGGCGTAAAGATTTCCTCCATCCTCTGGTGCATCCTAAAAATATGAATAGAGAAGGTATCTCATATAACATTTAGGAAAAGAGGGTTATCCTAAACATAAAAATTCAAACTTGCGGATTCCACATGTACTTTTACCGATTCTTTCAGTCTAGAAAATGTTACATGTTGAAAAGGTTTCCAATGTTTGTTTCCATTAAAAAACAAATATTAAAATTTCAACATATAAAATTTTACATCAAACAAACGGAACCTTAAAAGGAAATTTAAACCCCAAACCCACCGACCCACCCCCCCCCTCCCACCCCCCGAAAAAAGAAAAATTCAGCCGTGACCTACAAATTAGAGTCATGCTGATTTGGTCTGACTTGGTCATTATTCCTCATGTATTATGCAAGTCAAAACTTAATCAACACTTATGCCCCTCAATCATTTCTCAGAACCTTTGTTTAAGGTCTTTGGATCCTCTCCACTCAGTGGAGAGCACAATGAGGCATCTGACGGCTGGGCTGTGCCGCACACATCCTAACACCATCGGATGTTTCATTGGGCACTCATTAGGCAGGATACTGAAAGGAAGAAATGGCCTCAAAAATATCAAATCCAATGTCCAACTTAATTGTATGCACGATAATAGTTAGGGGGGGGGGGGGGAGGCAGGAAGAAGATTAATACACATATAACCATAAAAAGAACAAACGATCCTAAGATACCAAATAAATGCTTATATGTCCTCACACAGTTATTGTTTGCAATAACTCCACTGCGAATACATGGCTAATCAAGGAAGAAGATGCAAGCACATAATCAATGGAAAAAAGATAAGGCAAAGAGATGCTAAAAATGGGAGGGGAAAATAGACAAAAATTACATTCAATGGGAAAATTAGATCACAGTTGCAACCCAGACCTACAGGCCCTGATCAATGAGGTAGTCTCCCAACCTCTCCACAATCATGTTGCACTGTCCTGGAGCCACAGGCTCCTCATAGACACCAAAAATTAGAGCTTGAGTCGTCTTCTTTATAGTAACTCCCCCAGATCCCTGCAAATAAAGTGCATGGGTCAATATATACGAAGTATTTTCCCCTGAATAGAGTGCTGTTCAGTGTTTCATAAAGAGCAAAACAAACTTAATTTGTGCCTCAAACAAGTGTTGTTCTCCTAAAACGTAGCCCCACAAAAGCTTCCAACAGTGAAGCTTTATTGATGAGTTCCAACAGAAGCACGCACAAGGCTATCTATCAAACACCATGGCCACCTGACTTTTACCTTAAAAAATGGTTGAAAATTGAGTTCTGACTCTCGGTGACCAAATTGAGTCAAATTTCAGGCCTAACTTGGTCTTGATTCAAGGTTACTGTTAACCCAAAAAAAGGGACATGTCTTCACCAAGACAAAACCAAGTTTCTTTGAATCAGACTCGGCCAAAGAAAACTCAAGTTGGAAAGACATTTTTGCCAAATTCATTTATTTATTTAATGTAGTACCTCTTAGTTTTTGGTTTCGAATATTCTAAAATATAATACTAATCTGACAATGAAGTCTCCTATCAGGTTACCAGAAAGAAAACTAAGAACAATATGACTCTTAGAGTTTCTTCTCAAAATTATGTTTTCCATATTTTTACAAATTTAATTTTCTGTAATTTTCCAATATTTCATATGTTTTCATAGCTTTGGCATTCTAAATAAATTTAAATATTTAATAAATGAAAATTTTTTAATGAGCTTGACTGGCTTATTCTAGTCCTGTCCTCTCCTTTTAGGATAGTTCAGCTTAAATAAAAAACTGGCTTGATACTAGACAAGTTATTGTTGTATGGAAGAAAGCAACAGTGAAAGCATCTCTTATGCTTTAAGTCTACCATTTTCAGCATGTGAGCAAGTGGGTGTGCCAGGTCTCACTGCCCATAATATGGGCCTCACGGGGCAGCTGATTTTTGCTTCACTCAATAAAGAACCAAAGATGAGTAGAAGGGAAGCCATCTAGAACTTTGGCATGAGAGAAGGGAAGGGTTGTTGATTAGGACCCAAAAGGTGCAAAATTTACTAACTTCTACAACTGGGATTGCTATTGTTCAACTACAGATAAATAGAAGCAAAAATATCAGGAAATTAAGCACAAACAAAGAGGGAGGGAGTTTGGTGGTTGGCACCTACAAGGTGCACAATTACTAGGTTCAATGACCAGGATGTTGGTTAGTTTATGCATATGGAATTTCTCTCTTATAAGGTACAGCAGAACTAACAAAAAATGTACAAAAACATTCCCAATCATAGGAATGTAGAGGAGAGATAGAACAGTTTTATAAATCCTGCTAGATGATTTCTATCATGGGTTTTAACATATGAAAATTTGACATGAACAGATAAAAAATTCTAACTTATGTTCATACTTAAATTGCCACTAGATACTCAATGAACAAGTTAAAATAACAGCTAGAGATTGAGAATGTGAAATATAAACATTGGTAGCAAAATGTAAACCAATTGAAGCAGTTGACTTCAATAAGAATCTCAGGGTTTTATTTCCTCAAACATAAAAACAAGCACATGTTTACAACCTTGTGTGTCGCATGTAATTAATTAGTAATACAAAGACCATACATGCATAAAAGCCTACGGAAAATAACAGGTGCACCTTACTTTCCCCACAACATAAAAGGGAACACATGTTTACCATCCTGATGTGTTCTGTCAAATGTATTTAATTAGAAATACAAAGACCATGCATCCACATATAATCCTGGGGAAAAATAATATGAGCACAACATTATGGTGAAATGTACAATCTTGAGCTCAGTGTCACAAAATAGGCATTCACATGGAAATAGATCAAAAGCAAGACACACATATGTAGGTCTATAGATATATCAAAGATGAGAAACTAGTTATATTCATGCAAAGATTAAAGAGAATCAACTATTTAAATAATTAATACAAAAGGGGATTTGGGGGAAGAAAAAAAAAGCGAAATATAAATTAGGAGACAATCACCTTCTTTCCACGGATCACAGCTCCAGGTTCTCCTTGGATAACCATGTATTTTACTCCCCCAAGGAATAAGCCAGTAGGAGCAAGGTAGCCGGGTTCATTAAAATCATTCATGATACCTGTGACCTCCTCAGCCTTAAACTGCAAATATTTAACAGAAAAACGATCCAGAGAATACAAACACTTAGTTATTGATACACAAAAAAGTCAAAGCACGTAGGGAGAATCATGTAGAAAGGAAATATTAAGGAGAAAAAAGCCATTAACTATGTCTTTACTATAAACATCAAAGAGTGCTACAATGGTAGTTGGAGTTCACAAATTTAGCACATATTTTCACGTGAAACTGTGGAAACGGTGTGCTCACCGAATTTCCAACCCTAAGAGAGAAATGTAAGACGAGAGTACTAGTCCTATTAGCGCAGGACCTTCAATAAGGAGAGGAATTATATACATTTCCCCCAACAAATTATAGTACTCAGAATCTGAACTCTTTATCAAGAGTTTCAGAGAAAACATAAGTCAAAGCTATTAATACACAAAATCAAAAACTACTCCGACAACAAATCATGGTAATAATGCATGCTACAGAAAGGACTTCAAACAGATCTCCAACAAAATGCAGAAGACAAAATCAACCTCAAACACAGATTTGGATAATCCAGCCAATTAATTCAATCGATTCAATAAGCTCCTTCATTTTCCGAATCATTTTAATGAGAAAAAAAATGGCCAAATCAAATCGAGATTCATAACACACATTGGTCATCGTTCAAGTCAATCAATTGAAAACGTCGATCCGAATTTAAAAAACCTATAGATATACATTTCCACGGAAACGATCGTCAGCAAAGCAAATTTGGAAGAAGTAAATAGAACAATTAAGATGTTTTATTCAATGAGCGAAAATGAATCCAAGATCTAAACCAGATCAAATCAAACCAAACGAAAATGATCCAATCACTTAATACCAAATACAGATATCGCAATCGAAACCACCAGAGCAGATCAAATCAATGAAGTTAAACAATGGAAACAGAGAGAGCGGAATGAACCGGAGGGAATGAAGCGCTCTGAGCCCAAACGCTTCCGTCGTGACCGATGATGGCCGCGGCCTTGAGACAGTGACCGGGCTGGCCATCAATATCGCACATAAGATGTTCGTCGACGTAAGTTTGCCACGACATTGTCTTCTCTGATGGTTTCCCTCTTCCTCTGGATTGGTTTTTTTCTCTGCAAATGTAGTTTCGTTCCTTCTTTCTCTCCTTCTCTCTTTATCTCTCTCTCAATTTGAATAAATAGAAGATTGGAAAGAGATCTCTGAGACGAGGCAAATAGAGAGAAGGAAGAAGAAGCGACGATGATGGACCTTTTCCTCTTGGGCTTCACTCAACCGTCCATTCAATGCGATTGAATAAGTGCCATTCACGTCCGCCTTTATTTAAGGAGGGAAGGAAAGATGCTCGCCTCGTGGTCTAAATTACACACGCTTTTTCATCGGAATTACTAAACTACCCCTTACCGGGACCACTCTGTCCTCCCAAGTTTCATAGGACCGTCCATCAAGTAATAATGCATGATTCTGATTCATAATCTTCTTGGCCCCACAATTCCCCACGACTAAACAGATATCAAGGGTCATGATTTTGCGTCATCCGCTGGGTTAGGAGAATTCCGTCAACCTGCGATTCATATTCGGGGTGAGCCATAGGCCTGCTCGGAAAATTATCTCCTCCAATTTTCTGCCCGGTCCAGTTCCCCAATTCCTCTAATAGGGGGGTGGACCCCACTCCCCCCTTGTTAGAGGAACTAGGGAACTGGGCTGGGCAGGGAACTAGAGGTGATAAAGATCTAGGGTTGCCTTGAAAAGACTGAATAAACCATACATCAGCGGATCATCGTGTGGTTTAAAGAATTTGGAATTGGATCGATGAATCGGTAGATCCAAATCGGACACCAATCCCAATTTTCATCATTTATAATTGTTGCTTCTTGAATTGGAATCGGATTGACTCATTCTTATTCATTTTCTTTATGTACATCGGACCGATTCATGGGCTGATTCTCAACTCTTAAAACGATTTGTATTTTCATCATAAAATAGCAGAATTTTTATTCTGGAACCGATTCAAGTCAATTTTCGACCCGATTCGGATCGAAATCCTCTCTTACTGATTCCATTCCTGATTTCAAGTTTTAAAACCTTGGGATTGGAACCTCGTATCATCACTGATACAATACTCTATTTCCTTGGATCCATAAGCACCGTTAGATTTGAATCTTTTATCTTGAGGCTTAAGCGATCATGTGGTCAGCCCCCCACCCCCACCCCCGCGTCCGTTGGACCGTGGAATTAATGCCAACTCATTAAGTACCAATATTTTAATTTGGACCAAAAAAACTAATGGAAATCACATTATAACAGTTAAGTAGTGATGTCACCATGTCAGTAATTTTGTAAAGTCAATTTTGCTCTTATTTTTTTTTATTAAATTCCTTTTTCTTTCCTTCTTCTCCTTCCTCTTCTCCATTTGCTGTTTTTTCCACTGCCGCCGTTGCCGATGCCACCACCACCACCTCCAGCCCTCCTTCTCTCGCTCCCCTGCAACCCCGCCACCACCCTCTCCAGTCTTCCCCGCCCCACCATATTCTCAGCAATTCAACCTTTCTAAAAGTGGGTTGTAGGTAAGAAAATTTTCAAGGTTCAAAATTCACAGGAAAAAACAGAAAGGTTGGGGAAAGAATGGATCAGACTCTTGGCTTGGATTCTCCGAAGAGAAAAAATAGCTTAGTATCATCAGAGTCGAGAAGTTGGGGAAAGAATCATCACTTCCATCCATTCCATACAAATCTCATTTTGCATCCCAAATTAAAACCCTAATCACGTAAAAAACAGAAATTCAGAAAGAGATAAAATGAGAAGATAAAAAAGAGAAATAGAATTTCTCCGGATCTGCAAGGGCACCTTTGATGCCGTCATTGCACCATCATGAATTCTCTCTCTCTCTCCCTTTCTTCGTTTTTTTCCTTGTGTCCGCTTTAGGGTTTTTTCCCCCAAATACCAACCATGGAATTGGAGCAGATAATTTTCCTGGAATTAGGAGATGGGGACTTTGGAATTGGGAGAAGAAATGGAAATGGAAAATTTCCATTATGGGGGACTTTTGTCTCTTCACTCCCCAGATTCTCATTTCACACAGTTATCTCTAACCATGGATCGATTTGAGAGAATTGAAAGAGAGCTTTAATCTGAAACTTACTCACCTGGTAGAGTGAGTTCAAGCAATTGGAACAACCAGAAAGCTTGTTCCCTCTCCTTTAATCTGGAACTTACTCACCTTATTGCTGCTCAAGCAATCCTTCTCAAGGCGATTCACATTCTCACCACCGAAAAGCTTCTTCTCTTTCGACACCGAGAATGCATCAGGACAGCTCAAGGGTTGGAGCCTTGTACCACAATAGCAATAGACGAGAACGCAAGTCTGAGTATGCAAAAGTATGTAGAGTATGCAGAGTAGAGCCAAGCGGCAAGCACAGGGCAGCAACAGCTTCGTTTCAGCCCTGTGTGTGCATTTGGGTTATTTTCATTGCACCACAAGCGTTGTTGAAGACGAGGAAGAGCTCGTTAGGGAGGTCGAGAGGGCAGCCATGGAGGTTGAATTGTTCGGGGAAGGCTGGGATTGTGGCTGGATGAAATGGAGTTGGGAAGAAAGACCCATTTTCCATTTTCATTTTTTGTCTCTTTGCTCAACTGAGGGTAGTTTAGATATTTTACTCCCACTCAGTTAAATCTCGATTATTTCCGTTAGATTTTGGACCCAAATTGAAATATTGAAACTTAATCAGTTGGCATTAATTTCCCGGTCCAACAGAAGGGGGATTAATTATTAACAGAATCTACCTGGACCCATAGGACCACATTTTGATTGTACGGTAAGGTTGGTGCTAGGGTAGCACAGCAGCAAGTTAGCATCATGTAGAGGCAGAAAGACGGTAGGGGTCCCACGATTCCCTACCGTGGGACCGTCCCACCTCACGGTGGATCTTTTCCGTAGATATCATTTCTCATAACATCACATGGAGCGGGTCCCACCTAAAGTAAGACCCCCTGTCAAAGTGCCAAGCTCTCTACCAAACTATTTTCCCCAAAAAAAAAGGTGCCAACCTCACTTTACGTGGCATCGCAATATCATAATGTATTGTACCGATCTGACCGGCCGATTCAGCCGATCTGATCCCGATTCTTAAAACTCACTGTTTTACCTTGAGTGGGTATAATTATTTCCTCTTCCACCCATTGTACAGTCTGAAATGCTCTTGATACTACTTGTCATGGAGTCTCTCGTCCAATCACAAAATCCATAGATTAAGAGATTCTCTTTTCCCTATAGGTGGAGAGAAACGGGGTCCATATTTATTATATCATATATTCAATATAATTGAAATTTTGTAAACATTTCGAGTTTTAATCAAAACGGAGTTGACCAAGTGGAAAAAAAGTAAAGATTTGAAATCTAATGATAACTATTTTTATTTCTTAAATAAAAATAGATCATTGAAAAAAAACAAAAGAATATACCAACACATGAGAGGGTATATATGATCGACATTGAGTATGAAATCGATATGGACCAATCTAAACCATTTCTTAGATATCCATATAGTTGAAATTATTGCATCACCCTTCCTCGTGACAAAACTTGATGCCAAACTAGAGAATACCTAGGCTTCGGCCTAGAGGTATGGTGTTGCTCATATAATTGAAATTGTTGCACCCCTAGGCCTCTGCTCATGTTGGAACGTGTCCAAACATGTCCTTTACTATTCCTAAAGTCACATCCAAGCACAATGATAGCTATTGGCTGAAGAGATTCCTCTTCACTATAGGTGAAAGAAAACTCGATCCCTCTTTCTATCTTTTTCCCCCTCTTCGGGGTTTTGTTAACCCGATGATTTCTCCCATTGGATGGCCCTCTAAAGATGGTTGTGGCTTGAAAAAATCCAAAATATTTTTTTTCAAACATTTGATGGAATCGTGCTTAACATATTTTTTTTTTGGGGGGTTAAATAGTGGTGAGTGTCTGATTAGTATGTTCATGTCTCAATCAATATCATATTAAAAATCCATAATAGAATGGCTTGCTACCTTAAGGCAAAGAAAAATCTATTTCAAATCAAAATAGAGGGCAAAAGATGCCTTTAGTGTGACTAATAGAAAACGACCCAATTGATTGGAGAGTGAAGAAAAATAATTTCAATCTCATTCTATCTCACATTTTTAATATCAATGTCCATTCAAGACGAAACAAATTAATTTTGAGTTCACATAAAAAAAAAAATATTAATATTGAGAAAATATCTAATTCATATCTTAATGAGATTAATAAATGATAGATAATATAAATGTCATGGTCCGAATATTTGGAACAGGTCAAAATTGAAGCATTGAAACTATCTTCCCGAGTTCATTCTTTTGGATGACATTTCCATTGATCCAATCCATATTAATTAATTAAATCTCTATGTGTATGTAGGTGATGGTGATGATAAGGATTCTCATAGTCCAACATTGTCTCCTCAAATTCTAAAGGAACAACTTCTTATCACCAAGGTGGTGAACCTTAAAGAGGTTGTAACATGTTACTATTGAAGCCTAATCTTAGTCTAATTCAGGAATTAGGGGTGAAATATGGCCGGGTATTTTAAAACCCTAGCCCAACCATTAGTCCTCTTAGCTCAGTCCAAGCCCAACCTGGCCCTGCGATCAGGTTGAGATATCTCAGCTCAGTCTTAACCCAGCCCATCACTGATTGACCCTGATTGGGTCGGACTGGGCCGGGTTGGCCTTGATCAACCCTGATTTTGTCAAAGGTTGGCCTTGATTGACCTTGGTTCTATGCATTAAAAAAAAAAAAGAAGAAACATGATTGACATCATATCTTGAACACATACAACTTTGCTTCAGAATTCTACAGAAAATGAAAGCCTCTCTAATGAGATATTATCTTACAATTTAATCCCAAAACTTAAAATATTAAATACTTTTGTCAAACTTTTGTTCAATAGACAAATACACTCGAAACCAAATTTGTAAAAGATAAAGCATAACTTAACACAGGGCCCGGCTCAGTCCGATGCGGGTCAACCCTGGGTCAGCCTGACCCTAACCCAAAGCCTTAAAATTTCAACCCTAACTTGCCCTCAAGGTTGAAAAATCCAGCCCAGATCCTGTTTGGGCTCAGGGCAGGCTCAAGTTGACAGGGCTAAACTTACACCCCTATCGGAAAGCATTGTACACTTTTCCCCAATATTGATGATCTTGCTCATCGGAGAATGGCCGGGGGAGGGGGAGCCCATAAACAGGTGTTCGTGTGTAATTTTCTACTTTATGGGATTTTTGTGTGTGTCTGATTTTTTTCCAATTTTTTTTTTGCAATCGTTTTCTGATACGCTTTCTTAACGATACATTCTTTAATCACCTATTGTCCTATTTTCAAAAGTTACTTAATGAGTAATTAATGCAAGGGTAAAAAAGGGTTTTCAAAAAATCGAAAGTTATTTAATGCAGTTTTTAATATAGTTTTTATATGAAAAAACATGATTTACCCTCAATTAGAAAAAAAACTGTGTTATAATAAGACAAAAAAATGAAGTTATTATCTTGTTGCAACCAACCTTGGTTTCACCAAGATTTTCCCAATTAAGAAAAAACATTTGGAACGCCCTAAGGTCCAGCACATAGGTGGTAACACCATCCAATTGAGCAAGGACATTTGGAAATTTTTTATATTTTTATTTAGGGAAAAAGATCTCGACTTGGTGGTGTTTTCTACGCCCTCTAAAAGAGCACCATGAGATGATGCCTCTACCCCCGGGTAGATACCTAAGCGTGCTCACCCATTGACCCAGACGCTTGTGTAAGGACCATGCGACTAACTAGAGATCTCTTGCCCATTTATTTACTATAAAGAATAATAAGCTAAGTAATCTCTCCAAAACCAAAAATGAAGTTGACCAATCACAGTAAGTTGCCGGCTAGATAGTTGATTAGGTCCTCCTAACATTTCTCCTTATTTAATATATTATAAAGCCAAGCCAGTTTAATATGTTTTGTTTATATTTTTAAAGTAATTAAAATGTCATAAAGCTTAAAAGCTTTGATTCTACACTCCAACCCTAGAAAAAAGAAGCTTGAATTCTTGTATTGAAATTGCACCCAAAAAAAGCAATTATTGTATTGAAAGAGATTATGTGCAACATCATCATCATTGATACATCTTTCTTTTTCTTCCGTGGAGGCATCATCTTCCACATATGGAATCTATAGTTGACCAATTTGGTTGCACAACATGGAGAATCGTTATCACCTCCAATTCGCTGCCTGTTTCAATTCCCTCCAATTCTTCACATAGGAGCGAAAATGACCACCCTACCCCCTGCCTGAATACACTACCCAAGGTGGGGTAGGGTGGTCATTTCTGCTCCTATGTGAGGAATTAGAGGAATTTGGAGCAGGTAGCAAATTGGAGGTGATAAAAATTCCAACATGGAAGGATAATGTAACAATTACTTACCATTAAATATTTAGAGAATGGTTTGATTAGTCACATCAAATCTTGAATTAAAATTCAATTATTTACCTTCATCTTATTAATATTTATCTTCTCATTCCCTTATTAGGAAGGTCTGTAATTAATGTGTATGACGATTTGATTTAATTCCACACCTTGGCTCATCTTGGCTTCATTAGTTGTGTGTAAATAAAGTCTTAACGATTACGCACACTTATCATCAATAGATTTTTTACATTTTCAATAGTCCCAGATTTTTATAATGTTTTTTTTTGTTTTGTCATCTCGACATAAAATGCACTTCTTTAAAAAGAAAAAATACTTTGATTTGATCTTGATAATTCCTCTAAACACCTTAAAACCAAACTTGAAATGACATATCCAGAGTTCAATGGTCATGCGACGGACCAAGAAGTCTCCTTGATTCAACTCGTTCGTTTCTTGCTTAATGGTCTTACAAACAACATTTAAACTTTGGCAGCAAGTAATCACATATTCGTATCAGAAAAAAGATTAAACCAAAATAAATATCATAATAGGCCATATGGTTGAGTTAGACTGCAAAATTGATCATAAGACCAATACATATAAACATCTACCAATGTGAGAGGAAAAAATAGATCCACAAAACCATGTAGAACACACACAAGATAATTTTTTTTTAAAAAAAAAAAAATTATACTTTCATGTCCCTCTCAGTGAGAGGCAGTCTAGAATGCCCACTCACCCATGGCGAGGGCAGGATAGAAACATGGTTTTAGGAATCGGTATCAAATTAGTTGTATCGATCGATTCATACTGATATCGACTATTTACCATGATTGATACCAATACTTGACCAATACGGATCAGCTGATACAATACAAATACGATTGGAAAAAAACACATTGTTTTGATCTGGAATCAGACCAATATAGTCAATAAGTATCGATATTGATATCAATATCAGTGGTGACCGATACCATGAAATAAATCATTGATAGAACATACATGATAATTAGCAAGAAATAAAATAAAATTACTTTAAACAAAATAGACCTTGTGTGTACCTCAGGGCTGAACATGGATAAATGGAGAAAGATATCCAAAGGGCCATAGGAAAAACTAGTTGGATATAGCACCAACCTAAGGCCCTATTCTCAAACAAAATAGACCTCCCGTGCGCCTCATGGGTGGATTTCATGGAAGCAAGGCAAGGTAACAACCCCTCATGATCCTAGAAGAGCATCGTAGAAGGAAGGCTTGATATGGAAAATAGGTAATTGAAATTAGATTAAATTTTGGACTCACAAATGAGCCCCTTCTCTACCTCATTTCAAGCTTCAACATGCCCACCAGATGACTGTCCAATTCAATGGGTCTCAGATGCTATTATTCAAGATACAAGGCAATGGAATGTTGAGTTCCTTGATGCATGGTGTAGTCCCTTGGACAAAGAGGCAATATTGAAGATCCAATTATCTCTATTACCAGGTGAAAACACACAAGTTTGGGGAGCTTCAAAAAATGGTTGTTTCACGGTAAAGCCAACTTATCACTTGCTTTCTAAGACCAACAATCCAAAGGTAAGAGTAGATCGACCATCGTCCTCTTCTACAAAGAGCTGGAATGCTATTCCAAATGTAGTTTGCAAGTCAATGTGGAATTGCTCTAACCTTCCCAAAATTAAATCATTTCTTTGGAGGGCATGTGTAATCGACCTTGCCATTGGAGAAGGTCTCTTTTGCAGGCAAGCCCTTTGGATCCCCAATGTATATATGCGATGTGGTACTTCCTTGGAAACAGCAGACTATGTCATGTTCCATTGTCCATTTGCCAAGGCCGTATGCGTACACACTGAATTTTGCCACCAAACCTCCCCCCCCCCCCCCAACGATGACGATCGGACGTAGATGATTGACAAAGAATGCCATCGTATTCACAGAAAGAAAAAACGAAGAAGATGAGGAAGAAGGAAAACAATAATAAAATATTCATTTCTTAAGTTAATGGTGGATCCCACTTAGTTGTGGTTTGAAAAATAAAAATAGAACATTACCAAAATAGAAAAAAGAAAATAGAAAACAAAGGGCATACGAGAAAGAAATTGCCGGTGTTGTGTGTGCTACATGTCAATTGTATAATGTTGTAGGACAGTAATTAGTCTCCTCGGCCCATAGGCCCAGGAAAAGATCCGGACTCATCCACAACACCCAAAGATTTGGGATCCTCTCACCCCAATCATTATGATAAAACTCTCAATGAAAAGTCCAAAGAATTGAAGAACAGCTTTGGAAACTTGCAATGATCTACCATGGGCCATGGGAAATGCCAAGCACAAAATATCTGGTTTGTGATCTCGAATAAGATCCTTAATTACAACTTTAGACTTGATTCCATATTTGGTTATTAAATTTCACTTTACTTTTGCAACTAAATCCCTTATATTCAAAATGTAAAATAAAAACATCTAAAAAGTATCAATACAAAAGTTTCTTTTTTATGTTTGAAATTATTAGTACATGAAGGAAAATCTGCCAAGAGTGTCAAGTCAGTATTTGGCCACAGGTTTGCGATTATCTCTGCTCAAATGATACAAAAATTCAAATGAACTCCGAATGATACCAAAATTCAAATGATTCTAAACCCCACACCGACAATTGTAAATTTATTATACAATTGTCCAAAACTGACAAAGAATGAAATCAATGGTGCACGAGGATCATCAATTTGGAAGATGTAATCAAAGTATCTTGACTTGACATTTCAATTTTGTGCATGGCTACAATATGAATGAAAATTTCCCACATTCCCAACACACAACAATTAAAGCATTCACTAATAATGATTGTTCAATGTCATACAGAAGGCAGAAAGAGGGTGCATTATTACCATCCACCATTCAAGAGTGTTCATCTTTCTTCTCCCCCTTCCCGGCAATGAAGGTTTTGTTCATCTTATCAGCAATGTCATTAGGGAAAAGGGAAAAGGTATTAGCAGCTAATGCGTCAAACCAGCCAAAGCAGGAGACAATGGTTCTATCAATTCAGCCGATGACTTCTCCCTCTGAAAGCCACACCAGTTGTCCTATCAGGCTGGGCATTCGTATTCCTCTGAGATCCCAGCCCCCAGCGAGCAACAAGTTTATGCCTATGTAGCTGTAGTTAAGGAATTTCCAGAGAAAGAAACCACTCTAATTAAAATGCCTACCCTGCAGAGAGAGAGCACTCCACAATTTAATGACAAAGAGACTACGCTTGCAATCATAATACACTCTGACCAGAAAATCTAATTCCTATCGGAAGGGTCGACTCTTAGACAAATGCGGATGTTTGGAGAAGACTGTCCAAAGAGATCAGGAGACAGAATAGCTTGACTGGATGATTAGTCTCAATGAATTCACCTTTAGAACAATGGACTCAACACATTAAACATTCACATTTATGCAGAAACCTTTAAAAAGTAAAATGTAAATCCAACAGATCAAATTGGAGTTCTATGACATCAATGAAATGACCCATACAATCCTCTATTATCATGTATGAAAATACTTTCATCAGCAATAACAAAGATAGCATGAACCATAGATTACAAAGGCAGAAAATCCTAGTAATGTAAGACTAGAACCAGAATAGGTCTAATCCCAAGCAGGCTCATATAGAAAATCTCCGAAGTACAAGAAAGAGAGCAATGGGATTCCAAAGAGAACAATGAGACTAAAATTGTATGAGGGAACAATTTCCTTGGTTGAAAGTAACAAATAAAAACCCACAAATTTGTAACCTGTTGAAGCAGTAATGATCTTGACGTGGTTATCTTCAAGAAATTGATGTGACAATTAGTTGAAAGAAATCCCAGCAGCTTGTAGCACTCTTGAGATCAATTTGAACAAAATTAGGGTTTGTATTCAAGAACCGATGGAAGGGCATGGGGAAAGGTGGGGTTGGCTATCTCAACCTGGGCATCTCACCCATCCTGTCTCAGGATTTCAACATTGCATAAACAACTTTTCTATTCATTCAAATTCGTGTACAATGCCGGCCTTCCTTACATATTTATATATAAGACTCAAAAATAGACTTAGACACTAAAAGGGAAAGGTCTAACCCTATCCTTAACTAGGTAACCTAAATTGAATAGGAAAGTGAAATAATAAAGAAAACGGACTCAAAATAGAACTCTAACTAAACTAATGAAGTAAATCCCGTTTTCCTACTCTCTGCCCATATTTTAGGCTCATTAAATTAGCCAATTACAAAATAAACCCATGGGATAAAAGTCCCAATACATATATAACCCAACCCAAAGCTTTTTTCCACTAAAATAAGCCCCAAGTGACTTGTCTACATCACCTAGGTTTGTACTTAAATGGCTTAGATGCAAGCAAAATGGAGTTAGGCACAACATCTTGTAGAAGATCTATTCTAAAATTTGCTATCTGGATGGTAAAACTATAAATTAGATGTTTAGGAACATCCCATCAGCTCAAATTTGGTATTCTCACCTGTGTGCATGGCCATGTGTATGCTGTATGCACATAAGGTGGAGACAGTTGATAAAGCCAATTAGCAAATGCCAGAATCTTACAGGTTCCTACTGTTACCTTGAGCCCTGTCAAGGACTCTGGGTAGTTATCATGCAGGAATCTGGCTAAGGCTGTTGAATGGGGATTAGATATGTAGCCGATTGTCAGCATTATATCAAAACAAATAGAAACAAAGAGAGAAAGAAGGGGAAAGGAAGAGCTTGGGTTATATTGAAAGCAAATGAACAAGGATACACCCACAAGGGAGTCTTCAATATGTTCTTTCCACCGGCAAGTGGATGCAGTACTGTCAAGAAGTAATATAGATGTCCTGCTATGATTCCCAATAGATCTGGTGCGAGAGGAGACCCAAAAATAACATCCAAAGCAAGCATTGTCCAAGGGAGATAAAATGCCTGCAAGCCATTAAATATGGTAATTAATACAGATGCAAAAGCACATTAATCTAACTTCATTCTCTAAGATAACCAGTTCGAAGGAGTATTAGTGAAATGCCTTGAGCGTGACAAGTCCATATATATTGATTTGAGCATTTGGGAACTCCCTACTCCAGACATAGAGAAGCATGAACACCAATGATACCCCCAGAAAATAGGACCTTAACAGGGGAATGGCCGTCAACACCTAAAAGATCCACATTCAGGTAACACAGGAGAAAGAAAATGTCATTTCAGTCCACTGACATACATATTCAACTAAAACTCAGAAGCATATACATATGTCATGAGTATAGTATTTAGCCTTATGAAAGTGTAGAACCATTAAACAGAGAGAATGACGGAACAGGTATTACATACCAGTAATGACAAGCCTCCAAAAACCATCATCCACAAAAAATCTGCTGTACGTCTTTCAAAAGGTCCATTCTCAAGCTGGACCCCATACCTTATTCTGCAACATCAAAAGGATGGATTAACATAGAAGAGTGTCCGGCACATGGAAAATGAAGTTTTTCTTGTTCCAGTTATGCAAGTACTAATCATAACCTTTAGGATGCATAGGACAGTATTTATAGGAAAAAAACTTAGTTTGCTTACATCATTAAGAGGCGAATTCCAAAATTGATAGAGAAATTTCCAAGGAAGAAAAAGTTAGTAAACAGCCTCCACACCTGAGAATTTTCCAAGAAATACAGAAAGTTAATAACCAACATTAGCCGCGATACTAAAAGTGAGGAAAGAAGATGCTGAATTAACATTCAGATACAAAGCTCTGAAACAATGTGAATTATTGTCAAGACACCAAAATTCGTGAAGAGATCCTTATGTATGTCCACATGTGATATTGTTTTCTTTTCTTCTTTTTATTTTGTATTCCTTCAGACATTTTACCGTCAATCCATAAAAGGTATATGTAAGGAAAACAAATGACTAAAGTTTCAGTCAATGAGGTATCCAGAAAGGCAACAAAATTCTTAAGGTATAGAAATTAAAATTTAAAAAAAAAAAATTCTAGAATTGAATCATATTAGGCAGAGTAAGGAGGATAATGATGTGATGGATGTCTGTTAGGAAAATTTTGATTGTTCGACTAAATTTCCATTCTTAAGATCACAAAAGTTGGGTTTTTTTTTTTTTTTTTTTTTTTTTTTTTTTTTTTTTGGGGGGGGGCTTTTAGATGTCACTACGCTTAAGTGACATTTAGCACTCTTATCACATGGACACACACCTGTACCAGCATACTGCCAATTGGCAGGATGTGAAGTGCTAAATATTAGAATGCATAGTGAAGTTTAGATTTCCCAAAAATAATTTGCACAACCATATTCATAAATTTAAATTGTAGTTTATCACCCAAGGTCTATGATGTTTTTCAATGAGAAAACAAGTGTGGTTGATGGAATCCATGGGCACCTAAATGTTTAGGTGAGGATTCTCAAAGAAAACCAGGATCACAGGTTGAACCTGAACCGGGAGATTCTACAACAACATAGCCTTATCCCAGCTAAATGAAGCAATCTGATGGAGCTGTAACCCAGGTCAAAGGACACCATGGGGCAGTGTATTAAGCTCTTAGAATTTGGGTCCAATCCAACAGTTGGATTAGGAATTATGGCACTGACCAGAAAATAGCAACTTCCTCAAAACAGATTTAGAAACCTGTGAAATTAGAAATAGATCTCAGAAATAAGAAACTTAACAAAATATAGACTTCTAAAGAATAGAAACTGAAATAGGAAGTCCTGCAGCAAAGATCAACAATTTAGAAACACTGAATCAGGATTACAAACTCATGATTTAGGGGTTGATTCAAGAGGTTGAGAGCAGCTGGGAAGTAAGAAAATGGTTCAAGGGACTGCAGACAAGCTTCACAGCTGCTCTCACAGATGTGGGAATTATATGTAACACTGGTTGGGCTGCTGGTTTGATGGCTGGCTGGACTGGCCTTTCTTCTCTCTTTCCTCCTCGATCTACATCAGTTGCAGTTTCAAAATTGTGCATCACCACATCAAGTGAAACAACATGCAGTTGTTCAGAAAAGAACACACAATACATGAAGCAAGAATGTCATGCATGATCCATTACGTAAAAAAAGAATGAAAGTGAAGTGCAATGTGATAATTAAAAAGAAAATGTAAATACATGCAGTTATAACACATGAAAGTGATATCAATGAGATAGGAGAAATGCCATGATTGCGTAAAGCATGATCCTTGTATTTACTATAAGGAAAACGTCTAAACTAGCTTAGTAATTTTACAGAGAATATGCAACTGTCAAGAAAAATATAATACAAACATTTAATGTGATTAAAAATTATGAAAGTGAGTCAACATTTATCATGATATTGAAATCATGCTTCAATAAAAATCTCAAGATCTGCCGAGATGAAAATGCAAACCTGAAACCGCAAGAATACTAGACGGTAATCTAGCGCAAAGTACACAGGATTGTATAGTCCTATTTGATACGCTGTAGTAGCCAACAAACACAGGGTCCCATAAGCTTTGGTTATAGGTGGAAGTGAATTATAGAATCTGAAACCAAGCAAAAGAGAAACGTTTGATGGTTATTAGCATTAGCCAACAGAGGGAGCTAAATGTTCAACAAATTCCTATTCACAAAGTTAACAGCAAATAGAATGTACATAGATAAACAGTAGAAGTGCAAACAGCATTAACAGAGTCGGTTTATCAAATCTCAAAATGGAGAAGGAATCAGTGTAGGAAAACCATCACAGTTTAGAAAGATTGCTAGGAAAAATGATATCCTGGCCAACAGACCCACTGGCATGAAGATATTTACGGAAATGATAGTGGCATACACAATCAGTCTTAATATTCTGTAATGTGGAACTCTACCAAAAAAAAAAATGGGGTGGGCGGAGAGTTGAGGCAGATTCATCACCAAAATAGGCTTGTTTTAATAGGAATAAGTCTAGGGTTGGGTTATATACATGTTAGGCCTTTGGTCCACTAGGTTTTTAATGTAATAGCCTAAAACATGGGTAGTAAGAATGCATACGGGATTTCCTTTATGAGGACTTAGTTTCTTATACTAAATTAATTTTTAAGTTGTTTTGGGTTAGTAAAATTGAACCGGTTCTATGTGGTTCAATTTAAGTTACAAGTAATTGTTATTAATTGTTTAGTTGGACTGGATTAGGATTTTATAAGTCCAGTCTTGTTTGGAGTTTGTTTCCTTTATTATTTCACTTTCCTAGTCAGTTTAGGTTACCTTATTAGTTAAGGATTGGGTTAGGCTAGGGATGTCAAGATGAAACCGGAACCGACCGTTTACGATTGAATTGAACCGCACTGCACTGCACAAAAATTATCCGGTTTTGCTTTCATAGGTTTTCTTCCCAGTTCGGTTTTGATTTGCCCCGGAAAACCAACGGTTCAAAACTGAATAGGAACCGGAAAAATATAATAGAAAACCGGTACCTCTCACTCAAATACTAGCCCACGCATCAATTGGGTTAATTAATAAAATAATGATTAATTTAGTAAGCAACAATTCTTGCACCATACTTAAAACATGAAATAAGTAAAATGTTTTGGGGACAAACTATATAATATATATCTACAGATTGAAAATGATGGGTCAAGTTAAAATGGATTGACAAAACCAACTTGCTAATGGAAGATAGTTTGTTTATCATGTGACGGTGGAGAAGAAAAAATAAAAAAACAAGAAACATGAAAGGAAAAGGACAGTTGAAGATGGGATTTTTTTTTTTAAAAAAAAAATAATTCACAAAGGCGTGGGAAACAAGATGAGTGGGGGTGACCAGGAGACAATGGCGAAACACAGGAATATATAGGCTTTGAAAAGCTGCAGTTGTGTTGGTTAACCTTTCCTAAAATCAGCAATACAAACCGCATGTAAATCGGTTGCGAACCGAATAACAAAAACCGAATAAAAACCAGTAAAACCGGACCGAATGCCAAATGATTCTGATTTTGGTTGAATCCTATCCGGTCGGTTTTTATTTGACCTTGTCAAAATGTAAACCGCACTGGAACCAGACCAAATAACTGGAACTAGACCGATTGACACCCTTAGGTTAGGCCTTTCCTTTTTAGTGTAAGAGTCTGTTTTTGAGTCCTCTATATAAGTTTGTAAGGGATGCCAGCATTGTACACGAATTTGATAAACAAAGTTGATGTTGCTGCTGCTGTCTTCTCCATTGAAGATCTCCTTGTGTTTGATCAAGGAACACCCTTGTGTGTGATCAAGGTTTAGGTTCGTGTTTGACCCAATCAAACCACCTAGTGGAGTGAAGTCCGGGTGTTTAATTTCTGTTTGTTCTTACTATTCCATCTTTCTTTCCTTCCATTGATTCAAGCAAGTACTGATCTAATTAATATCCAGCAATTCATCTTCTAGTAACTACTATTCTATTTCTAGTTGAGAATCATATGTAAGGCTTTTTTTGCATGAATTTCAATTGAGAGAATCTAACCATCAGATCACTCTCAATTTTTGAAAAGTTGTTCTTCAACCATAAAGAAGAACTCAATCAGAATTTTGCCCAGATCAGACCTATTGATCTGGACATATATAAAGCTAACTCAAATTCTGATTTCATGATCTGTTTTGATTACTGTTTTCAACCCATATGCAGAATCAATTGACAAGTTCAGCCCCTAAATTCTGATCTCTGAATTCCATGATTAATTACTGTTTGACCCCTATCCTATTGTTACTAGGATTACCCCCTATTTTCCTATTTAACCATTGGATTAAATTCTGATTTTTAGCAAACATTTTCCTATTGATTTGTTAAACTCGATGAGAGTTTGGGATCATTCTAAAACCATCTGATTTTGAGTTATTGATAATTTTCCCAAATCTGGAATTATTTCTGTGAAAAGATCTTATTGGCTACTGTTTGATCATTCAAATTCAGTATTACATTAGAGAGGCTCAACTCACGAAGCATTAACAATACCAATTGTTCTCGGCCACATGAATTCTAATGCCATTCCAATCATTCTAAGCCATTATATGCAGTTAACAAGTATTGATGTCTTTTCTCACCACTCAACACCTCCAATCTCCACCATATCACTCATAGGTGGATTCACTGTTATGTCTTCTTTGCACAGGTCCAAACAATCTCAAATGACTTTCCCTCATCTTGCAACCTATCGACACTATTCCTGAGTTCCTTTGAATGTTATTCTCATTCTGATATCCTTCATAGTCCTTCCAGTCATCCATCTCAATAATGCTATCTTAGCCACAAACAGTCTTACATATATATTTTGTGGGGCAAAGATTAAGCTTCACACATCATATAATTACCCTTTAGCTACTGTCAAATTCATGAATTAAACAAAACTAAAAAAGCACTAATTCTACACCTAAATCCTTTCAAATATTTGCATTGAGGTGTAACAGCCAAGAGTTGAACTCAATATATATATATATAATAATATTCTGATCTATGATTCCTTTTTTTTTTTTTCATGAATGAAATATAGTGTGACACATCATAAAGACTTCTAAATATTCAAAAATCTGTTCGAACTTCCCTTTTCTAGGTTTACCACAGTAAAGACTAAAAAGATAACAGTTATCTTCATAGGACTACAGTTAATAGCACAATTATCATTGCATGTTATGGGAGATCCTAACTCAAATAAATGTCATGAAATGCAACACATCCTGACCATGTCCCCCATTCGTGTTTACATACACAGATGTCTGTACCAACATCTGACAGATCCTGGGATATATATGCACTGGATAATATAGATCTTGTCTCAAACTATCACTGAATATCTGTATGAAGCATATAGGGATTTTAGGACACTAAATTATATACCCTTTTCTCCAAAATAGATCTTTAATTTGCGTATTGCAACATGATATCATCTGCTTATACAATAAGCACCAATATCCGTACATTCCTTCAAAAAACAAGTTATGAATCAAGACTATGATAGATAGAGGCCAATTATGTATACTTTGCCACGAATTGTTATAACATGCTCATTGGGATTGCTTCAGAACATCGTATCTCCAACCTTGAGTTCCAATTACTGCACCGTCTAAAAGGGCAACGACATATAGAAGCCCAAAAGAAAGAAAAAGGGCAACACCTGGTCTTCAACTTTAACCCCAACCCCCCCCCCCAAGGGGGAAAAAAAAAGGAGCAACATGATATACAAGCTTGAAACTAATGATTATAAGTCTCTTCAAAAGGCCACTAAACTGATTTACAGCAAAAGATTTGTGTCTGTTTCTTCAATGACCGACAAAACCACTCTCTATAGTGAAAACAAAGATATAACATGGAGGACTGATGATTTACTGATACAACAGATCCACAAGATCTGCAGGACATCCCAGTGGAATATCTTTAAGTTGCTAAAGTGATCATTGTGTTCACGAGAACTGAGACAACTAATCCAGCAAACCAAAGGTCCAGCTATAATAGGACAAATAATCCAACTGCCCGGTATGGTTGAGTTTCTAACTTCCTATTTTTTAAAGAAAATGAGCTAACTTTCTAAATCAAACACAATAATTTCACGAGTACACCTGGAATATTTTTCAGTGATTAAATTGATCTTTTGCAACCTTGAGGACCAAGTTACCTAATCCATAATGTGCACACACACACATGCACACCCATTGTAGAACTGAAGGATGTAAGATACTCATCATGGAAATAGATGGAGCATCTAAAAATGACTGCACTGCATGGTTAAGTATAAGAAGTGGGAATGCCCCTCTACCGTCCTTTGGGTTGAAGGAGCTAATGCATATCAAGCTATTTAATTACCAAAGAAGAAAAGTGATTGTTGCTACAGGAAAATATATTAAAGAAGAATATATAATAACATATGGACCATAACTAAAACAAACAGAAAGCATAAATTTTACCCAACACAAAATGGAGGGCTACAGAAGCAAACAAAACCAAGCGCTGGCAGGTACATCTCAACTATCTCATGGAAGATCACAAGTGAGGATCTCTATACATACCTGTTGAGATAGGCTAAATTACCCGATAGGGGTAATTTAGTCCTTTAGTTTTATTAGTTTTTATCCTTTATTTTATTTCCTTTTTTCTGTATTGTTTCCCCCTAACCGATCTCTATTTGGGATTCCTAGTTATAATGGGAATTCCTAATAGGAATAGGTAAGGGGGTTAGTTCTATTTTGATTAGGAGTCATTCCTACTTTGATTAGGAGTAAGTTTCATTCCTAATTAGACTAAGAATAAGGTGTAATTCTGTTTACTATAAATAAAGGGGCTGAGTGATCGATTATGATACTCAAGCATTCATATTCAAAGCTGCTTACATGGTATCAGAGCCTCTTCTCATCTGAAGAGCAGCCCCCCACGATTTTTTTTGGTTTTCTTCTCAACTCTCTCGGCTACTGGTTTTCTTCTTCTCCAACTCTCTCGGACTCTCTATCTCATTCAGGGCAGCAACTTTGAGGTGATCCAATGAAGATTTAGCTGCTGCCCTCAATGACACCTCACTGAAACTTCTACAAATTGGTGTGATCAGAATCTGCTGCAGGTTTCATCCAAACCTTGGAGATCGAGCTGCTGCCTTTTACAAGCTGGATTTCTGTGTTCTTTTTGGAGATTGATCCCTGCACTTATTGATCTACACCTTACTCACTTTCAGACTGCAGATTTGAATCCAAACTACATCAGATTCAAACCTGCAATTCCTTTGCATTCAACTATTCCTAAATTTCTTCAAATTTAGGGCTTCTTATTGGCTCATCAGAAGGGGTCAATTTTTGGAGGGTACCTTCTCCACTACAAGGGAACTATTCGATCACAGTTTCAGCCTATTCTGACGGCTGAAATTGCAGCAACTTCAAAACCCATACTTCAGATCTGATTCAGTTTTTGAAGATTTGTTTTTTCAAATTTGTGGATCGGTTTCTACCTGAACTATGGGTGATTCAGAGACAACTATTGCTACTTCTGGAGGGGATGGTCAGACTAGGAATGACTTCCTTCCCTATGCTGCTGCCATTAAGCTTGATGGTACGAATTACTTAATTTGGGCCAGATCATTATCCTTGACTGTGGCTGGTAGGGGAGTCACTGGCCATCTTACCGGCACCACCAAACAACCTGCTGAAGAAAGTGCTGCCCGTACTAAATGGGCTGCCAACGATGCTATGGTGATGTCATTTGTTCTAAATTCAATGACCACTGACCTTTCCAGTCAATATCTCCCCCTTGACACTGCTACTCAGATATGGACCGCTGTCAAGGGAACTTATGGTCGATCAAGAAGTGGTGCTCAAGTTTATGAAATCAGGAAGACACCCCAAAACACTACTCAGAAGGAGATGTCTGTCACTAAATTCTATGCTGCCCTCAAGTGTTTATGGCAGCAATTGGATCATTATACTAGGTTTCAACCTACTACTAGTACTGACATTACTGCCTATCATTCTTATGTTGATCAGTTTCGGGTCTATGATTTCCTGGCTGGACGCAATGATGATTATGACCCTATTCGGATACAAGTCCTTGGTCGGGTTCCTTTCCCCACTTTAGAGGAGACCTTTTCTTATGTTCACAGTGAAGAGACACGAAGGGCTGCCATGATGCTTACTCCCAAAGTTGAGATATCAACTTTACAGACTGCTGGCTTCACCCCTGTTACTTCTTCTGACAGTGTTGCTACTATTACTACCACCAAAGAGCCTGTGAAGTGTGAGCATTGTCACAAACCATATCACACTAAGGCTCAGTGTTGGAAATTACATGGGAAGCCTGCGGATTTTGAGGCCAAACGTGGTCGTGCTAAATCTAAAAACAAAGCCAATCCCACAGAAAGTGTAGCTCCAACTCCCACTGCTGATATCGGTCTCTCCTAGGAAGAACTCCAGGCTCTACGTCGAATGTTGAACACATCTGCTGCCTCTACTACAATCTGTTGCCAATTCAGGTTCCTTCTTTGCCCGTACAGGTATTTCCTTTGCTGGACATTGTGCATCAGTAGTTTCCACTCCATGGATCATCGACTCCGGTGCTACTGATCACATGACAGGTTCTTCCAGCCTTTTTAATACATATTCTCTTGCTTCTGGTAAGGATAAAGTCAAAATTACTGATGGGTCCCTCTCCTCCATCTCAGGGAAAGGATCCATTGGTTGTTCTCCTTCCCTTACCCTGTCATCTGTGTTGCATATTCCCAAATTTACAACTAAAATTCTTTCCATTAGCAGTATCACTAAATCCCTGAATTGTAAAGTGACTTTTTTTCTCACTCACTGTGTTTTTCAAGAACTGGACTCGGGGAAGACGATTGGATCGGGTAAAGTGCATGGCGGATTGTACTTGCTTGATGGCGATCCTACAACTACCCAGGCTTTACCTTTGGCATCTTTCTCTTCTAAATTACATAAATGGCACTCTAGGCTAGGCCATCCTCCTTTAGGTACTTTATCAAATTTATTTCCAGCATTAGTTAAAGACTGTAATAAGGAAGACTTTTTTTGTGAGCCTTATGTTTTGGCTAAACAGACACGCTCAACTTATCCTATTTCTAATAAAAGATCTTCTTCCTTATTTCATATTGTTCATACTGATGTGTGGGGTCCTAGTAGGAAAGCTTCCCTGTCTGGCCATCGATGGTATGTCACTTTTATTGACTGCTATTCTAGGTTCACTTGGGTATACCTTATGCACACAAAAAATGAAGTTTTTTCATGTTTTCAGCACTTTCATCAGTTGGTTAAGACCCAATTTAATGCCACTCTTCAAATTTTGAGGAGTGACAATGGGAAAGAGTATATGGAAGGTCAGTTCCAAAAATACCTTGCTGCCCATGGAATCCTCTGTCAGATCAGCTGTGTCGACACTCCAGCCCAAAATGGTGTGGCTGAGAGAAAAAACCGCCACCTCTTAGAGGTGACTAGGGCTCTTATGTTTGCTCGCAATGTCCCTTCCCTTTATTGGGGGGATGCTATCCTTACTGCAGCCTATTTAATTAATAGGCTGCCCAGTCGGGTTCTTCTTTCCAAAGCCCCTATTGAGCTATTACTTGGCTCTTCTTCCTTTATAGTCCCACCTAAGGTGTTTGGCTACGTCTGTTATGCCAGGGATACTCAATCCCCTGGTAAACTTGACCCACGTAGTCTCCGCTGCATTTTCTTGGGTTACTCTGCTACACAGAAGGGGTACAAATGTTATTACCCTCATCCCACAAGACTATTGTCAGAATGGATGTTGTCTTTCATGAAAGTGTTCCATATTATATGTCCTCACCTCTTCAGGGGGAGAGTGTTGGTGAAGATGTGCTAACTCTTGACTCTCCACCTCCACTTCAGTCTGTTTACCACGAGTCTGAACCAATTCGGCCTGCCTCTAGTACTCCCCCTAAGTCAGGGGGAGACCATCTCTATTCAGGGGGAGCAAACTACCCCAGTCCAAACTCCTGTCCAGAGGACTATTAGTGAATTTCAGAGGAGGATTGATGACAGCACTATGAAGACCTATGGAAGGAAACATAACCAGGTTCAATCAACTGTTGCTCCAGTATCCATCCAATTGCCGAACCCGGATCCAGAACCTGCCTCTCCACCTGGTAATGTTCTTTCTACTGAATTACCTATTGCTTTTCGCAAAGGTGTCAAAACTTGCACTCAGCATCCCATATCTTATGTTGTTTCTTATGATTCCCTTTCCCCATCCTTTCATGCTTTTGTTTTCTCTCTTTCTTCTGTTCGTATTCCTAATACTTGGCAGGAAGCTCTATCAGATGGAAAGTGGAAGGCAGCTATGATGGAAGAAATGGAAGCCTTGAAGAAAAATACCACATGAGAGCTTGTGGTTCTTCCACCTGGGAAGAAGACCGTTGGATGTAAATGGGTGTTTGTGGTGAAACAGAAGGTGGATGGCACTGTGGATAGGTATAAGGCCCAACTCGTTGCTAAGGGGTTCACTCAGACATACGGCATTGATTACCAGGAAACTTTTGCACCTGTTGCAAAGTTGAATACTGTTCGTGTGTTATTATCTTGTGCAGTTAACCTTGGATGGGACTTACAGCACCTAGATGTAAAAAATGCCTTCCTAAATGGAGCACTGGATGAGGAGGTGTATATGGACATTCCCCCAGGGTTCTCTTGTGACAGAAACCAAGGAAAAAGTGTGTAGGTTGAAGCGTGCACTTTATGGGCTGAAGCAATAACCTCGAGCATGGTTTGGCCGGTTCCACAAGGCCATGATTTCTGTGGGCTATAAGCAGAGTAATGCTGATCACACACTCTTCATAAAGAGGGCTGGTGAAAAACTCACTGTTCTTAGTCTACGTTGATGATATAGTGGTTACTGGCAATGATGGTGACGAGATCAGACGATTGAAGACCTTCCTTGGACAAGAATTTGAGATTAAAGATCTAGGAAACTACGATACTTTCTTGGGATTGAAGTAACCAGATCTTCTAAAGGCATTTTTCTCTCCCAGAGGAAGTATGTCCTAGGCTTATTGGCTGAAACCGGGTTGCTAGGCTACCATTGTTCAGATACTCCTATGAACCCTACTGTTCGACTCAAGGAGAAAGAGGGTGAGCTTGTTGATAAAGGTCGGTACCAAAGACTTGTAGGGAAGCTGATTTATCTCTCACACACTCGTCCTGACATTGCTGTCGCCGTGAGTACTGTGAGTTAGTTTATGCATGATCCCTACTCTTCTCATATGGAGGCTGTTCTTCGTATCTTGCACTATTTGAAGTCAGCTCTTGGAAAAGGAATTCTTCTGTCTGCACATGGTCACCTACGAATAGAGGCATATACTGATGCTGATTGGGCTGGTTCTGCGAATCGCAAGTCTATTTCTGGGTATTGCTCCTTTGTAGGTGGAAATCTTATCACATGGCGTAGCAAGAAGCAAAATGTAGTTGCTCGTTCTAGTGCCGAAGCTGAGTTTCAAGCTATGGCACAAGGTATTTGTGAGTTAAGATGGCTTAAAGGTCTGCTACAAGATCTTGGTGTTTCTATTCGTCTTCCTATGATGCTGTACTGCGACAACAAGGCTGCAATTAGCATAGCACACAACCCAGTACAATATGATCGTACCAAGCATGTTGAGGTGGATAGGCATTTCATCAAGGAGAAGTTAGAAGATGGGCTGATTTGTATTCCCTTTGTGACATCTGCTGATCAACTTGCTGATATCTTCACCAAGGGATTGTCTGGGAATTTGTTTCATCCCAATCTAGTCAAGTTGGGCATGATCGACATCTTTGCTCCAACTTGAGGGGGAGTGTTGAGATAGGATAGGGGTAATTTAGTCCTTTAGTTTTATTAGTTTTTGTCCTTTATTTTATTTCTTTTTTTCTGTATTGTTTCCCCCTAACCGATCTCTATTTGGGATTCCTAGTTATAATGGGAATTCCTAGTTATAATGGGAATTCCTAATAGGAATAGGTAAGGGGGTTAGTCCTATTTTGATTAGGAGTCATTCCTACTTTGATTAGGAGTAAGTTTCATTCCTAATTAGACTAGGAATAAGGTGTAATTCTGTTTACTATAAATAAAGGGGCTGGGTGATCGATTATGATACTCAAGCATTCATATTCAAAGCTGCTTGCATACCTCATAAGTATACTTTATTTCTCTTATTAGAGCAACTTTGGTTGAAGTATGTGCAGCATTATTTGATTTTATGAGAGCAACAGCATTCACCATGACAATTGTATTAGTAATAACTATTATTAACTGTATACTGGTAATCAATTGTACAGCAAGGTTCCAATTGATTGTCTTTAAAGCATGGAACTAAATCTTGGTCAAAACTTGCAGTTTCGACAATAAACTCGAAACTGCCGCTGGTTTTGACACGGGAGGATTTTTTTGCCCAAATTACTGCACTGAGTTGCATTCTCTTCAGCATTCAACCCTTCTACACCTTAGACTGTAAGATTGGAGCTTGAAGGTAGGTAATGCCTTTTTCCCCCAAATCTAATTTTAGGTAGACTATACTAGTAGACATGGTAGTTGCGTTTCAATTTTTTATTTGTCAAATAGAATGGCCAGATCTATGACTTCACGGAGTGGGATTTTTTTTTTAGGTTTTTGAATTATTTATTGAATTTTCTGGTTTAAAAATTGAGTTTCCCGCAACAAATTTTTATAAAAAATAAGGGGGTAATATTTGATGGATGGACTTCAAATTAATATATGTTAGACAGCGTTGGCTGATCTAAAGCTTGACAGAGTCGGAATTTTTTGTTGTTTTTAATTTTTGGAATTTTCAAATTAATTGACGAAATTCAAAAAAAATTGAAAATAAATAAGAAAAATATACTGTTTTGGTTTTAAAAAATCAAGAAATGAAAATATGTTTTCAGCCAAAATTGATTAATAATGTGATGTTCTTTAATTAAAAAGAATAGTTTTAATTAGGCAAAAAAATTATAAGACTAGGGGGAAATTTTAGAATAAGATTTGTTGCAGTTTAAGGAGCCTTTTTGATGTCTACATGTTAATAATGTTTGTGTTCTTGTTGCAACAATGTACCAACTAGTTCATAATGGCTGGAGAAAGCGGGGACATTGCATGGAGGCGTGGGATATCCCTTTCGGCTGACAAGAAAAAGTCTTGGCGCAATTACTGTAAGAAAAAAATTGGGAGAGATGGGGCCACTAGACTGAAGTGGCATCTTAAAGGTGGTGACGAAAATGTCACGGGCTGCCTTAGTATTCCAAGTAAGATAAAGAAAGACATGGCGATGATGCTACAGAACGGGATATAGAAAAGGCAAGACAAGAAGGCAATCAGGGAAGACTTTTGAGTATGCATATCTAGAGAGGATGCATGAGTTAGGGAAAAAGGATTATGACAGTGAGGAGCAAGATTGGGATGATGCAGAAACAGCGACAGAGGCTGACAACTGAGGAGAGCAAAGGTAGCGAGCAAAGCATGAGAGATCGTTGTAGATGGCCAGGGCAACTGGTTCATCTAGACATGCTCTAGTAAAGCCAGAGCGGGGGAGGAGGAGGAGGCTGAGACATAGAGAACCAGAAGATGTAGAAAAGTCAGTGGGATGGCTTATTTTATTGAAAATAAGCGTTAGGTTGGGTTATGTATATGTTGGGCTTTTGATCCCATTGGTTTTCTTTGTAATTGGTCAATTTAATGAGCCTAAAATATGGGTAGATAGTAGGAAAATGAGAATTGCTTCATTAGTTTAGTAAAGGTCCTGTTTTGAGTCTGTATTCTTTATTATTTGACTTTCCTAGTCAATTTAGGCTATCTTATTAGTTAAGGTCTCAAGGATTGGGTTAGGCCTTTCCTATTTAGTGTTTAAGTCTATTTTTGAGTTTTCTATATAAGTTTGTAAGGGAGGCCAGCATTGTACACGAATCTGAATGAATAGAAAAGTTGCTTATGCAATGTTGAAATCCTAAGATAGGATAGGTGAGGATGCAGTATCAAGCTTGAAGAAGATCCCTCAAGCTGTTTTGGTTTATATCAGAACTAGACCCAAATCGCAAGGCCAAGAACCAGCCCCAATTAAGCCCAGCCGTGAGGTTATGCTGGCCAGGGTTAGTCCCTGCAATATTATTGCTGGTGGGGCTCATGAAGTCGACTCCAAAGAGCCACCAGACCTGAGTTTAATTTTCTTAAAGTGTCTTTAATATTCCAATGCATCTTTTCATTTTCCTAGGCTTAGTTAATGAGTTGATTTCTTTTCCTAGGTGCTTTAATTAGACTTTTCAGTTTTCAAGTTGGGTCTTTTAAGTTTTCTATGTAGGAGTCCAAAAGTTTGTGTAAGTAATCAATTTTACTTGGTATTAGTTTCTAGGTAGTTTAATGCTTTATTGGAGTTAGCTTCTAGGTGATTAATGCTCGAGTCCGAGAGTCATTTTTATTTCTTTATATACTCATGTAATCCAGAAAGAAAGATTTGAAGAATGAATTGCATATTGGATTTCATTGGAAATCAGCAGGTGTGTTTGATCATCTTCTATCCCTTCCCCTCTCCTCAACATCTTCTCTTTTTTCTCTCCCCCTCTCAATCTCATCTCTTCTCCTCTCTCTCTCACGATACTCTCTCTCGTGCCCCCGTCTCTTCTTCTCTCTTTATCAAGATCAGAATCTGATCTTGAAACCTCGTCTTCTCCCTTTATCCTATCCATAATCTCCCTATAAATTAGATCTGATCTCTCTATTACAGATCTGAACTTTCCGCCTGCGCCAAATTGGTATCAGAGACGAAAGTTCCTACATGTTATTGTTAGCTTAACCTGACAGGGCTGTAACAAATCAGCCTCAACTTGAAGTTCTCCTATGGATGCAGCAAGGCAACATCTCTGTGACTCACTACTTCAATACCAAGAGTGTATGAGTATTCAAATTGAAGAGCTACGTGTTGGTCACGAAGACTTTAGAAGAAGCCTTGAAAAATTCATTGAGAAGGTATTTGAAGTTCTTATGCAAAATGAAGAGGAAGACCTCTCACATGAGCTTACAACTGAAGTTGCCCATGAAGATGAATTGATTGAAGGTCCAATTGAAGATGACAAGTCTTCCACTCAGATTCCAATCCAAGAGAAGTTGTTCGACGACGATCATCAGAAGATCTTGACGATGGATCCCTTCCATGAGCCAATTGACTACGTGCTTCCCGATGGTTACTTTGACAAAAAGCTTCGGATCGAGGTATTTTTACAAGTTGAGTATGGCTTGATCATTGATGTAAATCATGTGGTCTTGATAAAAATGGACGAGTTTTTTCTAACATCGGGGGAATTGATGCACTGTCAAGCTTGAAGAAGATCCCTCATGCTGTTTTGGTTTATATCAGAACTAAACCCAAACTGTAGGGCCAAGAACCAGCCCCAATTAAGCCCAGCAGTGAGGTTAAGCTGGCCAGGGTTGGTCCCTGCAATATTATTGCTGGTGGGGACCATGAAGTCGACTCCAAAGAGCCACCAGACCTGAGTTTAATTTTCTTGAGGTGTCTTTTAATATTCCAACGCATTTTTTCATTTTCCTAAGCTTAGTTAATGAGTTGATTTCTTTTTCTAGGTGCTTTAATTAGACTTTTCAGTTTTCAACTTGGGTCTTTTAAGTTTTCTATGTAGGAGTCCAAAAGTTTGTGTAAGTAATTAATTTTACTTGATATTAGTTTCTAGGTAGTTTAATGATTTATTGAAGTTAGTCCTAGATGATTAATGCTAGAGTCCAAGAGTCATTTTTATTTTCTTTATTTACTCATGTAATCCAACAATGAAAGAAACATTTGAACAATGAATTGAATATTGGATTTCATTGGAAATCAGTAGGTGTGTTTGATCACCTTTTATCCCTTCCCCTCCCCACAACATCTTCTCTTTTTTCTCTCCCCCTCTCAATCTCATCTCTTCTCCTCTCTCATGCCCTCATCTCTTCTTCTCTCTTTATCAAGATCAGAATCTGATCTTGAAACCTCGTCTTCTCCCTTTATCCTATCCCTAATCTCCCTATAAATTAGATTTGATCTCTCTATTATAGATCTGAACCTTCCGCCTGCGTCAGTGAGAGGCCTAAGGTGAGATGCCCATTCCATTCCCCATCCATTCCCCATCCCCTTCCATCGGTTCTTGAATTCAAACCCTAATTTTGTTCAAATCAATCTCAAGAGTGCTACAAGCTGTTGGGATTTCTTTCAACTGATTGTCACATCAATTTCTTGAAGAGTACCACATCAAGATCATTGCTGCTTCAACAGGTTACAAATTTGTGGGTTTTTATTTGTTACTTCAACCAAGGAAATCGTTCCCTCATTTGAGTTCCCATTGTTCTCTTGGTTTTCTCATATGATTTTAGTTCCCATAGTTCTCTTGGTTCCCTCATATAATTTCTTGTTTGCTGGAGGGTTTTCTGTTTTATCTTACCTGGGATTAGACCTATTCAAGTTCTAATCTTACATTATTTGGTATCAGAGCCTACCATGGCCAACCATGGAGACGCTAATTCAGTCATTGCGGGTATGGAAAGCTAACCCCAATGTACAGATTTGTGAGCCTCAGGTCGATGACGACTGGGTTGTCAATGCAGCCCTTGATGGTGACAATGATGATGACCTCTTGGATGATGATACCGAAGAGATCTATGAAGTCAATGTGCTGAATAGAATTTTGATTACAGAAGCAAAAGGTGAGGATTGGCCCCAACATTGTATTTTTTATACTAGTGGACCTTTGACATCACAGATGATCGTGGATAGTGGAAGCTGTGTAAATGATGTATCTCAAGCCTTTGTCATAGGCTGAAAGTTGAAAATAGAGGCTCATCCACAACCTTATAAAATTTCTCTCCTCAATAACACTTTAGAGGTAAATCAACAATGTTCGATACCGCTGAAATTGGGAGAATATAAAGATGTTTGGTGCGACATCATACCCATGGTATTGACCGATGTTTTACTTAGACAACCATGGATGTATGAAAATAATGTGCTGGTGGGAGGTACCAAGAACCAATGTTTCTTTGATTTAATGTGCTGGTGGGAGGTACCAAGAACCAATGTTTCTTTGATTTCAAGGGAAAACCCCATTGGTATTTAATCCACTCAACGTGTCAGCCATGAAACCAATATTGAAGGTTGCCCAAGTCAAGCACCAACAACTGTTGAAGCCTATTCTTGAGAAGTAACCAACATAGGAGGAATGTAAAAGCCTTCAGCAGCAACCAAGTGCAATCACGAGTAAAGGACAGCATGTTGAAAAGTCGTTACTAGTATTACCTTACATGGAGTTCTTGACAGCTAGTGAAAAATCTGCTGAATGATGTAGCACGGAGTTCAAACCAAAGGAGTAGACAGTTGGGATGGGCATGGATGTATCGAGTTTGTCTAACACACTGGAAGCCATGAGTTTGGGTGAGAGTAGAGGATATAGGCATTGACATGCACCCTCCTTCACAAGACAAAGTCCCAGTCCAATGTATCTTCGACAACACCAGTTCGACATTTGGAGGGTATGGTGAGCTATGAGGGTAGCTATGGTGGATATTCTAGTTCATTCCCCAACACTGATTATGGCGGTGGGACATCTTTCATCGACAACATCTTCTCGTATCCTGGCCAACAATTTAGGTCCACTCCACCAAGTTTCAGTCTTGGCCATAATTGTCACAGCGTCTAGGTGACCCAAGGCGTTGGAGAGGTCCAACATCAAGGCCCAAGGCATCAAAGGCTCCTGCCTAGGCGCCCTAGATGCCTTGACAACTATGGTCTTAGTATGCCATTCCCTAGGTTGGGATACTTCTGATATGTTGATGATGGGGCTTATAGGTCGGCAGTCATGGACTATCAGAACAATTAGGCCCAAAACATGTCATTGGATACATATGTGGTACATTCTGAGGAGCAGCTATGATTTATCATACACAACTCGTGGAATGGACCCACCGAGAAACTCCACGTGGAATTAATTGGTGCATATTGTATGCTTGTTTTTCCATTCTAAAGTATGTTTTGATTGTTTTAATAGCTTATTTACATTTACAGTAGCTAAATTATACATCAACTCAATGCATAAATAGGGATAGTACACAATAGCATGTAACCTAGCAAACTTGGTCGAAACTACAAGTCCGATTTTGGATTTTTTTTTTTTGTGAAACTAATTCATGAAATAAGTGTACAACAACAACAAACTCAGCCTTATCCCAACTTAATGGGGTCGGCTATATGGATCCAAACACAACAAAGGAAAACTGAGTTCTAGCAAAAAAGATTTGGGAAAGAGAAGAGAAATGGAAAATGGCAAATGACAAATGAAAGATGCAATATGAAAGATGAAAGATAGTAAGAGGGAAGAAGCCCAACCCAACACGGCAGGAGAAACTCAGCTAAATGGGGTATGCTACATGGATCCTTGCCCTCCAATAGGCCCTATCCAAAGTCATACTTGGTACAAGACCTAGGCTATGCATGTCCTTCCTCACCACTTCTCCTATGGTCATTTTAGGCCTACCCCTAGCTCTTTTAGCTCCTTCAATCGGGATCATATCAGTCCTCCTTACTAGGGCGTCACTAGGCCTCCGATGAATATGACCATACCACCTTAAATGACTCTCTCGAAGCTTGTTACTGATCGGGCGACTCCCATGTCCACTCTAATACATTCATTCCGTACTTTATCCTTCCTAGTTTTTCCACACATCCATCTTAACATCTTCATCTCTGCTACACAAAGCTTATCAATATGACACTTCTTAACTGCCCAGCATTCTACCCAATACATCATAGCTGGTCATACAACAGTTCTATAGAACTTTTCTTTAAGCTTTAAAGGAATACGCCGGTCCCACAACACTCCAGACGCACCTCTCCACTTCATCCATCCCACTTTAATTCTTTGTGAAACATCATTCTCTATGCCACCTTCTTTACTTATGATTGACCCCAGATATCTAAAATAGTCACTTTATGGTATCTTTCTATCCTCAATTCACATCATATCAGTATCCATCATCAATGTAACTAAAATTACACATCACATACTCCGTTTTTGTTCTACTAATCTTAAAGCCTGTTGTTTCCAAGGTTGACCTCCAAAGTTCTAACTTAGAGTTAATCTCTTCTTTTGTCTCATCCACCAAAACGATATCATCAACGAAGAGCATACACCACGTGATCTCATCTTGAATGTTCTTCGTTAGATCATCCATAATAAGCACAAATAATTCATGAAGTGTAAAATGTTAAATATAGGTAGGACAAAAAGGTTAAAAAAAAAAACATTTTCTGGGCATCGAAGCCTTGGTCTTGAGTTTGGCAGAAAAAAATACCAAGTTTTGACCTAGTTTCGTTCGAAACCTGTGAAATCTCGATTGAATTTTTTTTCTATAAAATAGATATTGCCTAAACAAGGCATAAGTTTCTGTGATACGCATAATAGTTGCTGCATGACATTCAAGTTAATCAACTAAAATCTTCATCCATGAATCCTTAGGCGAAGGGTCATATTCCACACTGTGATGGCCATCTTTGGTAGGCGAATTTTTATACCTTCTTGTTTGTCTTATCTATAAAAAGATTTTTGCTAAGATTATAACTATTTGACCAAAACTATCTTCCACCACCATACAAAGAGGAAAGAGAGGGGGGGTGGGGTTGGAGCTGGAGTTGCCTAATTCCTAGTATTGTAGGGCATCTTCTAACTGCCAACTCTCTATGACAAAGTTCCCCGAAGCACAGGCCCAAAAAAGCAAACAAAGAACCCAAAGGTGGTTTCTATACGCTCCACAAATCCATTACCCAACTAACACCATTCTAGTTCAACTTGATTAAATTGATACTCAAAAACAGTCAACCGATAATAAGCAAGAGGAAAAGCGGGAGGATAACACCGAAAACAATTGAAAACAAAAACTACCCTCAGAAAACAACAGACCAATTTGGGCCTTAACCAGGTGTTAATGCAAATACCTCTATGCACATGAGGATGAGTGAATCAGTAAAATATGACATGGAAAACTATAATGCTACTATTGAAGTTTTGAAAGAGGGGATAGACAAGAATACCTTTGTAGGACTACATAATTCAATACGACCAGGAACGTTTCCAACGAGAGGCAGGTCAAAACCTACAGACCCTCGTGGAAATTTAAATTAAAGGCACATAAAGACCATTGTACACCCTCTCAGAGTTCCACGACAAAGATCAAACAAAATAGCTAGGAAGGAATCAATAACATAATAAACACAAAGCTACATTCGCAAATCCATGGCAAACATCAGGAAAGATAAACTGGATTCGAATACAAAATACAGAACGGAGATTCATCTCATTATGTGATATGTTCATTTATGGTTATGAGCTCCGAAGAGCCGTCAGCGAATTTTATTTAAAAAATTTTATCCATAAAGTTCAAGAAATAAATAACAGTAAGAATATGAATCTGCAACAACAACAGGGAGGAAGAAGAATGAGTTGGAGAAGCAAATTACTCTGCAGGAGAAGACATTGAAGAACCAGAAGCCAAACGAATTAACTGAGAAGTCGGGAATCGGGATTTCTCTCTACGCTTCGCTGAGAAGGAAAGAAAAAAAGTTGAAACAACGAGCAGACGCTGTTTAAACCTAGCTTTATAAGCTTTCGGATTCGGACACCTCCCCAGAGGCCCAGAAGGTTCTGTTTCCACCATGGTTCATGATCTAGGTATCGGCTGGATCGGATCGGATCGGCCGATACAGATAGAGATCACTCAAACTCGGGCAAATATGACACTTTTGTCGTTGTTTTCTTATAAAAAAAAAACAAAATTTTTACATTTTCACCCCTGTTCGTACAGCTGGATCCGGATTGGTCTCGGCTGATACCAATCTGATCCGGCCAATCCAATTCAATACCTCAAACCATGGTTTCCACATGCATAAAGGTTGTTATGGGTATGGTGAACTATGAGGGTGGCTATGGTGACTTACTGAGTCGATGCAGTCTTCCACACTTTTGTGTAGAACGGTCCTCCACACTTAAAATGCCAAAATGGGCTAATATCCATATTGGATAGAGAGGTGATTACAAGGATGAAAATCCTCTTCAGTGCTTAATCTTGCGATGCCTTTGCAGTTTTGGTCTGCGAGCTCGACACATGGAAATGTTTCATCCAATAGTGCGAGCTCGAGCAGATGCAAGATTAAGCACTGTAGAGGATTTTTATCCAAATTATATTACCCAGGGTTTAAATCCTCTACTCACACTCTAAGGTGCCAACAGGCCCAACACCGGTCTCACTTACTCCATTTAAAGGTAAAAGAGGGGCATTTATGGAAGCAAAAGAAATAGGTGTGGCACCTGAAGTGCGTACGTGCAAGTGAATGCACGTATAGAGAATCTCAACTTGGTCAAGTATCATATTGAAACCAATTCAGCCCGACCGAGACTATTGAACCAGCCGATTGACACCTATCCACGGGTGAGCTAGGTTACGACCGGCTATGTGAGAAAAAGTAGGTGATTTTATTTATGTTTGACAATATTCATAACACATATGTATAGCCCATTTAATGACCATATGTACCCAAGTGTTCGTCATATTTCATAGGCAATAAGCCCATAACCCAAGCTTATCCGAAATCCCAAGCCTAACATCCTTGCTATTGCTCAAGTTTTATAGTTAGTAAAAATGGGAACGGTAAAAAAACGGAGTATTACGATACGAGTTTTAAACAGTAAAAATTTACAAACGAATGGTCAAATAAAATGGTCAAAAAAATAGAGATTAGTAAAAAACGAAAAAATTGACAGTACGGGTTTTAAACGTTTATATTTCAAAAAAAGGGAACCAAAAAAAGGGCACTATTCTCATATAAATTGAAGAATTTTTATTGAAATACATGCTTCTGATTTCAGTATCCATGCATTGACCTTGAGTTGAAAGTGATATCATGAAAAATGTAGTCCTTTGAGTCATCTTTACGTTGGTGAAAGAATCAGCCCGATCCGAGTTTGGGAGAGAGAGATATGATTACTTAAGTCCAAGTTCTTAAAAAACATCAAAAAAAGGAAAACGTGTTTTAAACACGTTTAAAATGGAAATAGTTGTCGTGTGTAGTTTTTTCCCGTATGTTTGGACAACATACGGCAAAACGTGTTTAAAACAATAAAAAAGAGGAACGCGTTTTTGGTGTAAAATTCCAAGTAAAACTTTTTGCCTTTTCCTTCTACTCTTTGCTTCTTAACTTTTTATGGCAGAAATGGGTTTTCCAATTGTTTCTATATTAACAGTCCTTGACACTCGTTTCAGACACTTCAACCAAGCTAATCTCAACACAATGGAAACAACCTTGAATGCAAGGACGATATTCATCACCTTGTTCCCAAATTTCAATGTTTTGTTGGTAGATGGTAATCAACTATGCTTAATACATTTCTTGTCGATGATAAATTTTCTCTCTGTTTTCGATAATACTTACTCAAGAGATTATCATCGATCTGCAAAGGTCTTCTCCAAATTTGATCTTAAAGCGGGTTTCTGACAACTTCCGAAATCATTAAACTACAATTATGGGTTTATGCAATATCGTTGTTTAGAAAAATCAAGAGCTATGTGAAGCCTTAATGAGGGTTTTCTTATCAAGATAATGCCAACTTAGGTCGGAATCAGCTAAGGGTAAAAGTGTTCCCCGGTGAATAAGGAAAACTAAAGAGAGTATTAAAGAAATTGGCATGGATGTAATTATGGGGGGAAATTAGGGATGATACGTTGGTAGATCATTGATGGCATTTTGGTAATAAGGTGGGGAAATGAAGGTAGGGACAAAATGGTAATTTTATAAATAGGAAAAAATAAAAGAGAAAAAGATGACATTTTGGTAATTAAGGGGTGAAGAAAGTGAGAGAAAAGAGAGAAATCGATGAAGCATCCGGTTAAGGTAAAAATGATGTGGCACCCCCAAATTGCTCGAATACAATCTTTTTACCATAAACTTGAGACAATGACCTCTTTCAATCTGCAAGTCCAATTTTCACGTTCCATGTGTAATTGAAAGGTCTCGAGATGTACTATCCAATGATGTAAGAATTGGGTAAAGATTTGGCCAAGAACAAGCTCAAAAATGGGTCTCTAACACCTACAGCCAGTTAAAAGTGAAATGTACTATTTTATAGGACATGATTTCTAATGATAGAACACACTGGGGTACAAAGTTTGAGGGGCATTTCAATCATTTTCCTAAGGAACACCCTATAAATTCTGGGGTGGTTTCTACAACTTGGAATAACATTTCTAATATATTCACAATTTTATAGTGGTTGGTTTGTAGGAAACTAAGTATTGGTGACTTTATATTGGTTGGTTTGTTGAATGGGGGTGTAACTACTATGGCGAACTTTGAATGTTTTATGAGAATTGAGAGGTATTGTGTGTTTTGTCATAACCATAAAGAGACTGATTGGTATTTATTCATTGTTTGCCCCTGCTCCAAAAGGTTATGGGCAGCAGGTCTATTGGGGCTCGATCATAACACCTACAGGTTTCTTCTCTTTTAGATCTTTTATCTCCTTCTAGTCAAGTTACTAATAAGCATTTATTCCTTGCGGGTTTTTCGATCACTTATTACTTTTTGTGGCAGATGAGAAACCAATGTTTGAGATTAGGTTGTTCCCCTAATCCCTATAGGGTGATGTCCAATATTCCTAGATGGATTGATGATTTAAACCTTCTCAAATTTCCTTCCCATGTTAATGCACCTTCCCCCTTTAGTAATTCCAAACTTTACCTTGGCTGAATACCTTGAGCTTACAAAAATTGGTTTTGTTACTATTGTCTGTGATGGGATTTCTACTGTAATTATTTGCAACATTTTTTTCACTATTGCTTGTATGGATTTTGGTTTTACAGGGAGTGCACAAGAGGCAGAAGCAAGGGGGTTGCCCCAAGGATTGCAAAAGCTCGATCTTTGAACTTCGACAACATCAACATTTGGATTGATTGTGAGGTCATTTCCACCATTTATCTCTACGAAGGACCAAAGCTACAAGTACCTCGACCTTGTCAAACTTAGAACAAAAGGATGATTGTCGACGGAGGTGGCTTCTTCGAGTCTTATAGTTATCAGGACAATGGTGTCACACAAAGGTATAACTATTAGTCGACATGGGCGTAAAGGTTCAAGACACCACTGCAACGATTGCAGATCAAAGGATCCTAAGAGCTGAGGAGGGGCTAAAATCTGTGACACTTATTGGATGAGAACGATGTTGATGCTTGAAGGGACCAGCTTTATGGTGGGCAGTAGGCCTAGATTCACATCAAGTACATCAACACCTATGTGAATTTTTGCCTACTTGATACAAAAAGCTTTGCAACTATCGTGTAATCAGCAAAAGAATCATCCAAGAACAACTTTAGATGTGGAATTTTGAGCAAATCCTAGAAAAAACAACTATTGACCCATTTAAACTCACAGATGTGAATGGTCAAAAGAAACCATCCAAATGACCATTCACATCTATGAGTTTAAATGGGTCAATAGTTGTTTTTTCATCCAAATGGCACAATTCCTCTCCTTGGCTCTAGGACCTTTGTAATCTGGATGTCTTGAGCTCTTCTTGTCGTGCTTTTCAATAAATTCATTTGTTACCAAAAAAACAAAAACCATCCAAATAAAAAAGAGGGAAAAAGAAGGCTATCATTCGCTAGCGACTCACATAATATCAGAACTAGAGAAACCCAAACTGCTAGATTCTTAGAGGATAATAACATTAGTGGGAGTAAGAAACCACATAACATGGTATTTGAAGAACATCGGATTTCCCTATCAATAATTATACATTCTGATAGTATTGTTATTCAATAGATCACTATTGGAAATGATCCTGTGGAACAACAAATTATCGAAGGTGTTCAACTCTATAAAAAAAGTTGTTGCAGAGAACAGTGTGAATGTACCTCAAACCACAAAGCTGGTTTATCAGTTTTTAGGTTATATTTTAATTATTAGTTTTCTTGTTGGGTGGCTTTATATTTTAGCTTTGTGTGTGAGAGTGACCTATTCCTTTGGGTAGGGGTAAGGCGGGTTAAGTCCCCCCCCCCCCCCCTTTTGTATTTCTATTTTAGATTGATTTCTCCATACAGTTTAGGGGTTTTCCTGGGTCTCAGATAATATTCGGGTAGAAAAAAAGTGAATGTACCTCAACCAGAAATTTGGGGAGACCTCAAAGAATTAGGAGATCTATCATTTAAGATGACTATATAGTATATCCCCAAGAATCAAAGATCAATATAGGAACTAAGAATAACCCAATGAATTTTTCATAGGTCATAAATGCTAGTGATTCCCTTAAATGGGTAGATGCCATAAAAGATGAGAAAAAAAATCCATGAGTGACAATGATGTTTGGGATCTCGTTGAACTACCCCCGAACTTTAGGTAATTGTGTTGCGTATAGGTTGTCATTGTTTCCAACCAAACGCAGAGTAGTAATGAGATGGCCAGTCTTGAGGCTATGGCAGTGTCCAGTGGCTCAGAAAAGTTTGTTGGTAGCAGTTCAGAGCATTGCAAGCATGGGCAGCAGTGATACAAAGTGTTTGGAGGCTTATAGATTCATACATGTGTCCTAATTCATAGGTCACTGCGGTTGTGGTACTTTCAGGGATTTTTTCAGTGGATCCTGCGGCAGAATTTGAAAGAGGTTTGAACTAAAAAAAGTTAGTTCGTCGAGTCCTCTTTCCATCGATTCAAACAGTTCGTTAATCTGATGTTAGACGGGGGAGTTATGAAATTTTTTGTATGGGTGCGCAGAAAAGAAGCAAATCTGAAACATATTTGAACTCAAATCATGCTCTCGGGTTCAGTCGTTTTGTCTTAGGGGTTTAATTATAAATTATTAATAGTTATGTCTACAGTGATATAAATAGGTGAAATAAAGGGGTCTTTTATAATTAGCAAGAAGTTGGAGAGATATCATAAAGATGGGGTCGTTGGCTCATTACGTGAAGTCCGTGAGCGGCTGAATTAAAAAGGGGTTTATAAGTTCTTAGATTCCTTTTTTGAGCATTTGATTTGCTATCCAAAAAGCATCTTGGAAGCCGTGCAATCCTCTTTGAATTCTCCAAGAAGTTCATTTATCAATGCACAGATTGAAGATTCTTTTTGTGGAAAATTAATTGGCCTATCTAAAAAGGGTTATTTGGTCCTTTTACATAGTCTTTTGTTAAAAAAAAAAAGAGAAGTGGTTTTTCTTCTTTAGATGGGTACAACTACAGAATCGATAGAAGAAAAAAAAGGGGTTTTCCATTAAAAAAATCAGAGCAACCAAAAGGAAAATGGAACGAACTCATCTCTCTCTCAAGCTTTGCTTTTGAAAAATAGAAGACTGTTTCAGATGTATTAAAGCTTATTCTCAATGGGTTTTTGAAGATTAAGCATTGTTATTGAAGCTGTGTTCATGAAGAAAGTAGGGTTTTGATTGTGTTTTTGAGGAGATACAAGAAGAGGAAGAAGACAAAAAAGGAGCTATTGTGGTCCCCTCATGGCAGTGCTTACTTGAAAGCCCAAATCTCTCCACAAATGATAGAGTTGATACTTCCAGTGGATTCCAGTTGATCACAGTAAAGCTCAGACCACTTTTGTGAGGGTTGTAAGCATTCTTATCACTCTTTATTTATTCATGCTTCATCCCTGTTCTAGAAATAGGTGAAAATTGTTGATAGACCTATTCTAATTTGTGCTTACTTGTAGGGCATTGCTATAAGCCCAAAACCCTATTGATTTTGTATTGTATTTAGTGGATGCTAAATATTGGGAGTGGGTGCTCTCAGGTAGTGGGTACTATTTTGTACTAGCATTATTTGCCCTCTCAGTTCTATGTTGAGAAAAATTGGGTGTATGTGCTCCCAGCTGTAGGTGCAACAAAAGTTGAGTATTGAGCAAATACGAAGCCCATAGTGGCATTGCTCTGTGGATGTAGGCAATTTGCCGAACCACGTATATCTTGTGTTGTGCGCGTGGATTTGTGTGTTTGTTTATACTTGCATTTGAAGTGTGTGGGCTGCAGGATGGATGTACACACTTGGTAGAGCCTTTGAGCTTGGCTGGAGTGTGTACACGACTTTGTGATTTGTATTCTGATCCTTGTAGTAACTTCCAGTGCCAGTGGGAAAGAAATTGAAAGAATTTCAATCACTGATTCACCCCCCCTCTCAGTGACAGCCATCGAACAACAAATTGGTTGTAAATTGGTATTTAAGTCCAAACGCGACTCAAAGGATAATGTTGAGAGACCCAGATTAGTTACAAAAGGGTTCACTCAGAAGGAAAGTATTGATTACCATGCGATTTTCTCTCCTGTGTCTAAGAAGGATTCTCTTAGGATTATTTTGGCTTTGGTGGCTCATTATGACTTGGAGCTTCACCAAATACATGTGGAAATGACATTCTTAAATGAGAATTTAGATGAAGAAGTCTACATGAATTGATCGGTCGATAAACATCAAATTAAAACCCTAAGAACTACTATTAGAATAGCGGTAAGAAGAGGTCGATCCCACAGGGAACTAAGGAATTAAACTACGATGAAAGATTAGAGTTTTTAAAGATTAAAATAAAAGAAAGCAAGAAAGATAGAAAATAAAATAGAGATGAAAGAAACATGGGGAAGAATTGTCTTTAGGGTTCGAATCCACATTGATTTTTTAATTAATTTCAAGTTCACACACTTCGGCTTATTACAACTACAAGCCTAATGATACCACAGAATGAAAATCACAATTTATCCTAGTTATAATCTATCTTGTCAACTACTGTCATCTTTCGCTCCTCACTTAGCACGCTTAGTTCGATCAGTTATAGACTATCATCGATTTAATTGCAATCACATGAAAAACCATCGTTTGAATAGAGAATATTGAATCACAAAAATAACACCTCTAACTAGATTAATCAATTAAAATTCTGATAAAAGATTCGGGGTCTAAACATCAAACAATCAAGTGTATGAATAGAAATTAATCAAGAAATACAATGCTTCATCTACCCTAAAGACAAAAGAAAACTTCGCCACTCACGGTGCTAATTAACATGACACAGCGATGATCATAACAAAGTAACACGGTGAATGTAGGGTGTGGCGTCTGAATCGACGATGATGTCGGTTCGGTGATGGAGCTGCCGGTTTCCTCGTTGCAGTAATGAGCTGCTATTAAGGGTGTCAATTTGAATGGTTCTCGGTACTTAGGATGGGACGGTACCGGTACCAAAAGTGTCAATCCTAGTACCATCCCATTTAGTTAATGGGACCAAATCTACATCCCAGTCCCGATTACTAGCGGGACAGGACGGTACTGGTTCCTAAACGGTTCTAGGCACTGTAGAAAAAGGGAGAAGAAGTTTAATTGTTCCTAACAAGGCGGGTTTATTAGTGCTCTGGAATTTTTTCACTATCATGAAATCTAAGTTGTCTACTGCTTTTTATAAAGCAACTTAAATTATGAAATCATAGTTTTACTTCTTCAAACTCCCTAAGATCACATGTAATAAGCTTCTCAAGGTTATAATTAAGAGTTTATGATAATCAAATAAACAAACCCAAATATAGTTTTAATGTCATCATCAAACAAGTTTACAAAAACAGAACTAAAGATCAATCACTTGAAACCTCCATAAGAGAAAAGACTCCTAAAAAAAAAGATCTTATATATTCCTTTTTTTTAAACGGTACTAGTAGGTCCGGTACCATCTGGTATCTAACTGGTATTTCGGTACTGGTACCGTTGGAAATCCCGTCCCAGAACCGTCCCGTCCCATTTATCATTCGGTACCAAAATCAGATACCAATACCGTCCCATTTACTAATGGGACGATCCGATACTGGATTTTAGCGGAACGGTATTGGGATGGTTCCCGATTCCGATCCCAAATTGACACCCTTAGCTGCTATGGTGAGGCTGCCAAGATGGATCCTCTCTCCCCTCTCGATTGGTTTCAAAAATATATATAATATACAAAGGAGGGGAAAACCGAAAGAGGTTTTGAGGGAAGAGAGAAAAATTAGAGGAGAGCTGGGAGTTAGAGACATGAGAGAGAGAAAATAGAGAGAATGATATTATTGGTGGGGGTTTGGGGGAGAGAGATTTTAGGAAGATTTTAGGAAAGATGGGAACGTAGAGGTTTTAGGAGAGAGGGATTCTACGGAGAGATGGATTTGAGGAAGAGTTGTGAGAGCCGTGGGTGGCATGTGGAGGGAATCATAGGGCAAAGAGAGGAATGGAGAGATAAGATGTGGGTAGCATGTGAGAGAAGAGAGAGATTTTAGGGAAAAGAGAGGTTTAGGAGATGCGATGACTTGGGAGACCGTGGGCAGCACATGGCTACCCCTCTTCTCTTCAAAATCTCATTCTCTTTTTAAATTCCTTTTTTGCTCTTTACTTATTTATTTTTTTTATATCTTCTTCTCCATAACTTTTAAACCCAAATCTGACCTGTAATTAACCCGATTTCTCATGTTTTTATCATTTCTATGCAATATTGATGTCGAATCTACGAATATCTTTAAATCATGCGAATGTACTTCAAATCCTTGAGATGTCATTAATTATCTACAATCATAAAAATTACAAAGAGATATCAATTTGATCATAAATAATAAATTAAAAAAATAAATTAAAGATCACTTTTCATGAATATTTACAATCCGATCACACTCCTCAACTTGCACTTTTACTTTTCCAAAATGAAAGAAAATAAAACTACTCTGTTCATTCAAAAAATTCAAATTAATTCAACATGGGAGCCAAGTTGGGTTCAGATCCAATGACCAGGGTTATTCCAGCCTAAGATGATAGGATCGAGGGAGGGCGGATTTCACGCTACACGAACCAGCAAAAGGCTGAAATATCTATGACACCTAGCTTGTGACGGGATGAGGATTATTCAACTTGGCTCCCATTTTGCGCATGCACGCTACAACACTCCAAAAGATTCCAATATCAAATCTTTAATTGGTTTTATCCTCCGTACTATGCGCTAATCTTCCAACTGAAAGGTACTCATCTAGAAACCATTAATGCTGCCACACATACTCATTCAATTCTACCGGTTCGCAAAAGGCAAGTCTTCGTACACCCATGTGACCCATGTGATCCACAAGTTATGGTAAATTCTACGTGCACAATACACCCTCTCTAAGATTCCATTTGAAAATTTTGATTGCCCCAACTTTGATCTCAGCCACCTAGTATCGGTTTGAGCTCCACCACATATCAAAATTCTCAGTGTCTCTATGCAACACAAGACTTGAACAGAAAAAAATGAAAATGGGAATAGAGGAGGGAAAAAATGGGAAGAATAGAAATTGTGCATGAAAATTTGTGTGAATAGTATTGAACTTTCTTCTTCTACCTTGTGTGAGTGCTCTTGAAAACACAATGAAGACAGAACATGTTAGTTGAAGTTCTTGAAGGACATTATTGGTGGCCAAGTGAGTTTCTGGTAGAAAACAAGAAAGAAGAAGAAGAAGAAGAAGCTAACATTTCCAGTAGCCTCTAGTATATTTCATAGACATCTCGTATTGCTGGTGTTATCTCAAAACAAATGCTATAAGTATTTTACTTCATATGATTGTCCATGCTTAATCTTTGTTATATTGTATGCTAGTAATAGGTGATGTATTGTGGAATTCCTGTATTAGTCTATGCATGATTGTTGATTATAAACCCAAAGCATTCATATTATTGTAAATGTGTCTAGTGGGTGCTTGGTGTGAGTGCTCCCAGCTGTAGGTACAACGAAATTGAGTATTGAGTAAATACAAAGCCTTTAGTGGCATTGTTCTGTGGATGTAGGCAACTAGTCGAACCATGTATACCTTGTATTGTGCGTGTGAATTTTTGCATTATATCTGTATTAGCATTTGAAGTGTGTGGGTTGTAGAATAGGTGTACACACCTGGTAGAGTTTTTGAGTTTGGCTGGGGTGTGTGCACGACTGTGTGATTATCAATTTTGACTCCAATTGTGGTTGCCAATGTTTGTATGAGAAGAAAATATTTGAAAGAAATTCTATCACTAATTCATCCGCCCTCTCAATGATAGCCATTGGACAACAAATTTGGATACAAAATTTTATCTTAGGTTGTCAACACCATTACAAAGCCATTAAAAATGTATTGTGATAATGTTGCCTTCGTGCAACATTAAGGTTGCTCCCTAGACCCCGTAGTGGTGGCAGCCTCTCTGCAAAAGCAGGGGTAAGACTATGTACATTATGATCCTCCCTGGTCGGCAGCCTCGTGCATTGGGTATGCCTTTTATTTTGTGACAATGTTGACGTTGTATATTACTCCGAGAATAACAAGTATTCAAGCAGAGCAAAGCATATTAGAGTAAAATACAACTTTGTTAAAGAAGTAGTTTAGGAACATAAAATATTTATTATACACATAAAGGCAAGTCTTATGATTGCTGATCATATAAATAAGGCATTGGCGCCTAAACAATTTACTGATCTTGTAACTGATATGGGTTTGTTTAAAGTTTGATAAAGTGGTTATATTATATTAGACACTTTCACCTAATTAATGATCACATTTCTTAGTTGTTCTAAATATTTCTTCCTTCTATTATTATGTGTACACATTTGGTTTGATATGAGTAAAATATTATGTTAGACTATTAAATTACAGACTTTATGTCTATTCCATATTTATGAAAATTTGTATGTCGATATATAATGTATAACCGCCATGATACATTTTGATAGTTTCATCCAAACAAAGTATTATGATTATGTTTGGTACAAAGTGGATGAGTTGTTACTACTGTAGTATGTGATTAAAATCTAAGTTACATTTGAGATCAACATTCTGTGGTCATATGGTTCAAGTGGAAGATTGTAGGAATTATTTATTTAATTATAATATTATCCTACACGACCAATTAACTTATTGAACAAGTATATCTCTATTATTAGAAATTAGATTTATTATGGAAACCCAAATTTAACCAACTAATTAAGGGAACATGGCTCTAATTCCAGTTGCATTCTTTGTTGGGATAATGCAATACTATTTATATATAGGACTCTAAATATTCTATGTCTCACTGGTTATCACAATAGGAGATATATTGAAGGAGATCAACACGAAAAAATCTAGGAGATCCAATATTACTTGTTACAGAGAGACGAGACGAACAAAAAACCATGACTAATTCGAATCAAATGGATGCTTTTCTTACATCCATGAACATTATGCAACGTTCCCTCTATATAAGGCTGTGTTTAGTAATGCATTCTCATTCGAGGTCGATTTCGCATTCTCGAATGATAAAAATAGTTGTTTTTATTGTTCCATAATAAGAAATCGACCTAGAATGCATTCCAAGAATACATACCAAACACAGCCTAAGTTTACCTAAGGGTTCTGTGGGCCACTGTGAATGGTTTTAGTGCACGGTATTGAAACAAGTATCGACAATACGCAAAACCAATACGATATCGATACAGTATTGGCCTATATTGATTGCATCGAACAAAATTATCCTTAAATTTTCTTAAAAAATGAGTTTTCTGACCATTTTACCTCTTATGCGTACCATGCTATCGATACGATATTGGTATCAACGACTAGCAAAATTAGTAAATATTGCCCGATACGAACGTTACGATATTGATACTTAGAACCATGCCAATGTGGGCCATTGCTTGGGTGCCGCCGTCCCGATTTCGTATGGGGTGTCACTAGTCCAACAGCAACCCGAGCGCCCCCTACCCGCAACAAAGTTGCTTTGATGCAAATGGGTCCACATGTGGTGTTGTATCAGAGTTTTTTTTGTTTTGGTAGAAGTGTTGTATCAGAGTTGGCGCAGCTGTGGAACGGCTGTCAGACAAACTGGAAAAATCTTTCATATCTGCGATTTCGACACGTTACAGCTATGTGTGGGCCCCATTAAATTCGGCCAAAGGAATTTTATGAGGATATATTGCAACTTATCATCTTCTGACAGCTTGTTGACAGCTAATTCCAGCTATTTCATTACCATTTATGGAAATTTTACGGATAATGCAATTTGTCAAAAAAGAAATCATTGTTATCTATTATTCTTTTTTTCGTTTAATTAAACTCTGGCAAGCAAGATTCCAAAATAGTGGTTTTGACTGTGGGTCTGCATTGCCTTATGCTTGACTTTGTATGTACTGTATAACAACCCATTCGTATTTGTCATTTTCTGTATATATCTCAACTCTATGAAATACCAATCTGACGGCTGTTAAGTATAAAGATATGGGCTGTAATCCAGTAATTTTGCCTCTCGTGTTTCCCGCGGGAAAGAAATTTCCGTTAAATTAACGAAAAACGGAGAAACAAGAACGCGAGAGAGAGAGAGAGAGAGAGAGAGAGAGAAAGAGAATATAAAACCAGTAAAGTGGAACAGCTGAGGTGACATCAGTTCATGAAGAGAGAGAGATGTTCTTGAAGCTCTTCACTTACGCATTGTGACAGTTTTGTCTCTTCACCTGCAAGTCTTTCGCAATTGAACTTTGATTCGATCTAAAGAAGAAGAAGAAAGAATGGATCCGTGCCCGTTCGTCCGGTTAATCGTTGAATCGCTGGCAATAAAGCTTCCACAAGCGAGCAAACCGGCCGGTTCAGGTGTGCATCCATCTTCCACTCCATGTTTCTGCAAACTCCGCCTTAAAAACTTCTCCCCATCACAAACAGTTCTCCTCCCACTCTCCTCCGCCTCCGGCGACTCACCATCGGACTCAGCCACATCCTCCGCCGAATTCCATCTCGAACCCATCATCCTCCGCCGTCTCGCCGCCAAACCCACCGCACTACACTTGTCCGTTTACACAGGTCGGATGGGTCGCACCTGCGGTATGAGCTCCGGTAAGTTACTCGGCCGGGTTCGCGTTAATATCGACATGAAAGGGACTGAGTATAGGGCTTCTGTGTTCCAGAACGGTTGGTTAAAGCTAGGCAAAGAGCCGGACAAGCCATCGGCTCGTTTGTTCTTGGTGGTCAGGGCTGAACCAGATCCAAGATTTGTCTTCCAATTCGGCGGCGAACCCGAATGCAGCCCTGTAGTGTTTCAGATCCAGGGGAATATAAGACAACCTGTGTTTAGTTGCAAGTTTAGCGCTGATCGGAATTCCAGATCACGGTTAGTTTTAATCTTCTTCCATTCTTCACCATTTCTTTCAGATGTTATAATTGGGTTTTGAAATTTTCGTCCTCTGGATACAAGATTAATTGATTAAAGACAAAATTTCTCCTGATTAATTGGTTCTTGTCTCCATTAAAGCTTGCAAACAAGGACAAGCGAAGAACATTTGAAATTTGAAAGTGAATCAAAAAATGTAATTCAAAACCCATATCCACTCTGATATACTTTGCTGTGAAAAAGAAAATCTCGCCTTAGATAAAAGGGAAATCCTAGGATTCCACTTCCAACAAGTCATTCATGATGAACCTTTCTTTCTTTCTTTCTTTTCTTCATCTCCCTTCCAATAAATAAATTTTCTTTCATAAACAAACATCACTTTCTAAACATGCTTTCTAAAGAAACCTCTAAATCAAACTAATTACTTAATAAACTAATGATGCAAATCATGGAAATTAAAATTTATTCACAAAAACACCCTCAATATTTAATGAAATTGAACTGTTTGAAACTTTAATGTCAAGTTAACTTGTACTATGGAGTCATAGTCTTGTAAGGCCCACAACCATGTGGAAATGCAACTGTCTGATAGTGGTGGTTGTGTTTTCAGATGCTTTTTTCTCTTTCTTTGTCGTTTGACTTTTCCACATTTTCATCATTGCTACAGATCTCTGCAATTAGATTCCGGCAACCACAACAATAACAGAAGATGGATAAGTTCCTTTCCAGGGGAGAAAGAACGTCAAGGAAGGGAAAGAAAAGGGTGGATGGTTATAGTACATGATCTCTCAGGGTCACCAGTGGCAGCAGCTTCCATGATCACACCTTTCGTTCCTTCTCCTGGTTCTGATCGTGTGTCACGATCAAACCCAGGTGCATGGCTAATCCTCAGACCAAATGGTTCCTCTGTAAGCAGTTGGAAGCCTTGGGGACGTCTTGAGGCATGGAGAGAGAGAGGTTCCATTGATGGTTTGGGTTATAAGTTTGAGCTTGTAACTGATAATGGAACCAATAATGGAATTTCAATTGCTGAGGCAACTATAAGTGTTCGAAAAGGTGGAAAGTTTTGTATTGATGCAAGCATGGCTGGTGGTAGTGAAGCTGCTTTGTGTTTATGGCCTGCACTTAAAGGGTCTTTTGTGATGGGTTCTACTGTGGAAGGTGAAGGGAAGATTAGTAAGCCTATGGTACAAGTGGGTGTGAAGCATGTGACCTGTATGGCTGATGCTGCTCTGTTCATAGCTCTTTCTGCTGCTATTGATCTAAGTATGGATGCTTGTAGACTTTTCTCTCGTAAACTTGGGAAAGAGTTTTATCATGATCAACAAGATTATCTTTCTTAAGAGATTTGCTCTCTTATACAATGAGAATCTAATTTAAAAGGTTTGAGTATGGGAGAGCCAGTACCCCCCCTTTCTAATTCTGTTTTTGGTGAGTGATTTACTAGTTTGGTTTGGTTTGTGAGGCTAACTTTTGGTTGGTAATTGGTGAGTTTGATCACTCTTTTGGTATAGGTTTTTTTTTTTAATCAGTTTATAGTTTCATACATGATGGAACTGTACAGAGATCAAAGGGATTTATTTGGTATATATTTGCTTAGTTAAATTTTTTTTTGATAGGAGAATTATTTGTTCATTTATTTATTCATTCATTCATTCGTGTTTAATGACTCTCAATCGTTTCAGTATTTTGCTTCAATGGCCATTTACACAATTTCTTTAATTTTATTGGGATTATGATATGGGTTGTTCTTTTCGGAAACGGAAAATTATCGTCCCCAGTACTCCAATGCGCATCGTGTGGTATAGCACGATCCATGTGTGCACAGTGGGCTCCATCGTGCACACATGGATCGTGCTGCGCCGCACGATGTGCACAGGACGCCCCTAGTACTGGGGGCGATAAAGATCCCCCCTTACCGGTACTAAGCCTATGTTGTTTTGGCTTGAAAAGGTTATTTTTTTTTTAGAGAAATGTTCTCTACACATGGGACGCAAGGGCCACGCCCATACACATTCGGTGGGGGCGGAAATGATCGGTGCCCCCTTGAATGACGAAAATTCCACCTCTTATATGTCAATGCGTGAGCTCTCATTGGCTACCACACGTGGTGTGGCTCTCGTGTCCCACGCATAGAACATTCCCCCTTTCCTTTTAAAAGGTTCTTTGCATGACTCTACTAGCTAGTTATGGGTTCTTAGGTATCTTATATAATTGGAGCGTGGATCTTGTTCTTATAAAAGTGGCATCAAAGCCCTCTAGGGCTAATCACATGGAATCCATTGTGGGATACACCGGAAGAGTAATGGATTCCATGTGACTGGTCCTATTGGGCCTTGGACGATACTTATACAAGGACATGATCTGGTCTCATATGTATCAAATGGAAGAATGATATGGTAATTTCAATTGTTAAAAAGATAGGGTATGGTCTACATTAATTTCTGGTATTGCACCCTTTAATTTGAGTCCATGCATTATTGTGACTTGTCCTAATAATACTGGATTTTAAAAGTTCATGGCAGCCAAGTGACAAACTTTGGTACGGCTAAATTTGACATATAAGCAAGGACCTTGGGAACAAATTGTCTACGTAATTTGTCCCATCAATGAACACTAACATATTTTTAAGTATTTGCTAAAAAAAAATCTATTTTAAATCATAGCTGAAAATTAGGTTTTTCGATTGACTTGCCCTTCTCAAAACCTAGTGAGTTGGGTAAGTAGTGGTTTTTTTTTTTTTTATCTTATTTATTTCTTTCTTTTTGCTCTTCTTCCAGTGAGTGAGCAGGGATTAAGGCAATGATTGCTTCACTGATGAAAAGACAAAAGGTTAATATTGAAGACAACAAACAAAATTGCTCTTCAGCTGTTGACTAATTTATGATCTATGAATATATATGACCAAATAAAAAATAATACAAGACTCAGTGAGTTTCACATGATTGGGGCAAAAACACTGCGTCAATGATAACTCGTGCCTAATCTAGTCATTTCTTAAATTTGGGGGATTCTTCATGTTTTGATCAGGTTTAATGTTTTTTTTATCCTACTTGGGTGACTCGCTCAAATCAAAACTGGTTTCCTACAATTGCTTTAACACTCACATTAGATTAGTGATTGAAAAACAATAATCATGGCAAAATGCCAACAACTCTAGAAGTTTTGTAAAAAAATTCAAAGGAAGAAGTTTATTAAAAAACCCATCGTTTTCACTCTTCCTTCTTATTCTCTAAATTGGAGCACCCGTTTTTTGTTACTAGACAAGGTGAATGGATGGGAGCTTGTTACACTCCAAAACCATTATTTCTTTTCAACTATTGATATGTTGGGAGCTATAAAGGTATAGTCCCACGTCTATTATCTGAGATTTTGAGTATTTCTCCATGCCACCTAATACCTTTAGGTATTGGGCTTGATCCCCAAGTAGTATTTCATGTGTTATCCTACTTTATTTAACATGATATCATAGCTCAAATCTAATTTATTGTCATCCTTAAGTTGTTTGTTAACCTTGTAAAGATAGGTATTTGAAAATACAGACGAAAGGAAGTATTGAGATGTTGAAAATTATAGAGGCATAGTTACACATCGATTATCTAGACCTAGGCTATCTCCACATACACCTATTGCCTTAAAGGTTTTGGGTTGGATCCCCAAGTGCTCTTTCATGGGTTATCTTACTTTATGTAACATCAATATATGAAATTAATTTACTGATATCTTCAATCTACTTTAATCAAATGTACATTCTTAGCCCAAACTAAGAATGAACATATATTATATGGATTTGCATAATATATCTTTGAGATGGGCTTCTGATTGAACACTAGCTGATCAAGGGAACACAATGCTGGGTTTGCCAAGTTGAGCCCTCAATGTGTCTCAAAATTGGTGGACCATTTAGGTAAAAGTTTTATCTTCTTGACGAATGATGACTACTCTTAAGGAATATCCTGCCCTTATGACATGTAAAATGGGGACGCATTAAAGATGCATAAGTGTTAGAACTTTAATGGCTCTGACCTACTCATCAAAGAAAGTCCATTTTATGTCTTTCTTTTGGAGGTCCAGCTCATCAAACACAGTCCTACCACCGTATGTTTTTATGGATGACAACTCTATGGGGCATCATCAATCCAGCTCTACTCCAAATAAGTTGCAGGTTAGGTTGGTCAGTACTTCTGTCCGGCTAAGCCTGGTGAGGCGTACGTGTGGGGTATCAATTTGGATCCTCTACTGTCCAGCTGCTCGGTCTGCTCGGTAGGACCGTGCTGCCCAGACACGGTGCTACGTGCAATGTCTGTTATACCCCTACCCAAATGTCTTGTCCGAGTGGGGGTAAGGTGGTCATTGCACGTAACACCGTGTCTGGGCAGCACGGTCCTACCGGGCAGCTCGGCAATAGAGGATCTGGATCCGTGGGGTATGATCAGGCTCCTCTACGGCGTTGGGGTGCGTCGGACATCTTTTGGCAGGGCACCATAATTTATTACATGGACGGTGCAGATCGAACTGGCACAACTCCCAAGTCTTGTGGATCATGCTCCTGTTCGCTGCATACGAGAATGAATTTTTCCCATAAAAAAAAATAAAAGATAGAATAGGAGAAGCAACATAAATCAAATCTATTGAGATGATAAGAATTATAGAGTTCTAGTATCACCTCGGTTTGTTTAGGACCTTGGTGCATTCATATTTTGAGTAACTATCCTCACTTAATGTCATAAGGTTTTGAGTTGGATCTCCAAGCTATTGATATTTCGTGGACTATCCATCTTATTTAACAAGAGTGGTTATATTCAGAATAGCTTCAATGAGGTTGTAATTGATGAATGTGAAATCATGGATGCAACCATGCAGGGGTGTTAAAATCCAACTTGAACCGGTTGGATTGATCAGAACTAAAGCCAAATCCTTAGTGGGTAGTTTTAGAATGGGTTTGGAGATTAGTAAAAAAACCGAACCAACTGAATGAATCGATCGAACCCGAAACCAAACAGACAAAAAAATCGATATGACACCAATAAGAAAACTAAAAATATTTTTAGGCCAAATGTTCTCTGTGCCAGGGGCACAGGCTGTGTCCAGACACATGGGGGTGCGGCAAAATGACCACCCTGCCCCCTGAATGACAGATCCATGTGTCTGGGCACAGGCTGCACTGTGGCACAGAAAACATCAGCCCATATTTTTATTATTGCTTTTTAAATACCTGTAGGGAACACCAAAAATGAAGCGGACTGAAACCGATATCAGACCGATAATCTAAAGATCAACACCAATGTCTAGTATTTTCGGATAAATGAAGATAGAATCTTCATCCCTCAAGAAGCTAATGACATGGTTTGAGAAGTAACTATGGAGGAGATTGAACAAGTCATCCTCTCAGCTGATGGTGAAACTAGCCCAGGATAAGATGGGTTTAATGCCCATTTCTTTTAGAGCTGTTGGGGAGTTATCAAGGGTGATGTTACAAGAGCTATCCAATAAATTATTCTCCTCAATTACTCTTGTAAAGGTGATGAACACAACCTCCCTGATTCCAATGTTAGGGGAAGAGTAGGGGGGGGGGGGGGTTTAGATGCCAAATCAAAATTTGACCGTTGGGAATGCATCTTCGCATGCATTAAGGTATTCGCCAAAAACTAAAAGCTGTCTTCAGATTACTTCCGTAGTGTCACAAGTTCAACACCTATGAAAGTCTTAGCATTTGTGTAGGTCTCTTCACTAAGCTGTGAGAATTTCCCTTTTTAGAAATAGAGGGTATAGTTCAAAACCCTAAATATGAGAGGAAAAGAAAAGAAAAGAGAGTTCAAAAATCGAATTTTTGTCTCGTACAAGTAAATACCATAATGAAACAAACATAAGAGTTTGTCGCAAGGTATTTGATCAAATATGATCATCCAGTTCTATAGAATTTAACATTAAAATACCCCTAGAGGAGGATAAGGCTAAGGGGAGCGAAAAGCCTTTTCCTTAAGATGGGAAATGAAAACTATTAGCCCCATCAAGACTATCCCTTGGCCCGTAGGTCTTGACACAAGGTTGTAATTGTAGTGATTCCAGAGTGGTATCTCATTGACGACTCGAGTTGCCCGGAAAGAGGCCGCCTTCGCTCTCTACTTAAACTGCGTAGGGAAGGTCCAAAACCAATCACAACGAAATGTAAAGCTTATAAAGAGGGGGTACCCTAATCTGAGTGGGACCCACAAAATAAGTGATGGGATCCTATAGGATGATGCGACTAGGGTTGTTGTAGTCTACATCTTATTTATCAAAAGGTACTACAACTTAGGTGATAGGTAACCTATTTACCGATTACTCTAACGTAAGCAGACGATAATTTAAAACTCACATATGGACAAAATTATTTACCTCTTGGCCTCTTCATTTAACAATATCACATGATAGATTAACGAGCATTGAATACTACCACCGTCAAAACCCTAGTCTATCAAATACATTAAATCAGGGAATCTCGATTTCAGTTGGACGTAAAAGTTTGATAAAATATTTTTAAATATAATTAGGAAAAAGTTTTCATACACGGTCATGTAAACTGTGTATGAGAGAGGGTCTCTCACAAAGAGTTGGAAAAGTCATAAATCCCCACCCATTAATTAATGCTTTGAAACTCCCACCCTCTCACAAACACGGTTTACACAACCGTGTATAAAAACTTTCCCCATATAATTATTTAAATAATAATAAACATAATAATAATAATTAAAATCATTCTTAAACACTTTACAAAATTGTCATCGAGCTCGAAGTTTTGTTCAATCATAGTCCATGGATTCCCACTTGATATTCTCCTTTTTCAGAAAGTGGTTTCTTTATTAAGAATCTCTCACATTCACAAATGAACATTGTGAATCCAGTACACTGATAATTAGTCAGTATTGGAATTAATCTTTTGTACCCAAAACACACAATGCCCAATTGGAATAGTGAGGACCTCTCGGGTCTAGAGACCAGAACACTAATGATGAGAGTCTTGTGGCCAATAAACAATAGATGATATTCCATGCAAGACTCCCATAATGATACAAATCGATACACATAACGTATGAGTACTTACAATTATATTTTCAAAATCTTATTCACAAGAAAATTTACAATGTAACAACCATGTGAAATGAAAGCCTAGTTCAGTCCGTTGTTACGAACAATTTAAATGTCTAACCTCAAGGGAAATCAATCACACATAAAATGATGAGAATTAATAACAATTTAAATCATTCAAATTGGTTTGATAGACACATACATCCAACATCTAATTCTTAAAGTGGAGAACACAATTTCCTTGTCAAACTAGAGACTACTTTTAGTATGAGCTAATCTACTATGGGAAAAGGATGAGCACACTGTTCAAACAGTACACGCTCTCTCATTATTAGTAACAAATTTTTTTCCTTTCTCTTCTTGATAATCATGTGGATAATCTTATATGGTGAATCGACACCCATAAAAATGCACTCTCTCTTCCCCCATTGGCATGGTGTATAAAATGCCAATATACTCTTCTGATGCATCAATCCCTCTCTCATATTTTATCTCATTGGTAAAAGTTTATCTAATTCTGAAATTGTTGCTTCCCACTGGAGCAACTTTCATGAAAGTGTCGTTTGGTTGCAAGGGAAACTAAGGGGAAGAGTAGTGAAATAAAAAAAATAAATAAATTGTAATCATTACTCCATTTGATTATATCACTAATTCTAAATCATTCCATATTTTTTTACCAAAAAAATTATTTCATATTTGGTTATTAAATTTCATTTAACTTTGCATCTAAATCCCTTTGCTTTAAAATGTAAAATAAAAATTGGAGAGCAATTCTCTGTGGGGGAGCGTAGGGGCCACGCATGCACAGGCATCTCAAGGGGCGGGATGGTCATTGCACTCTCCACTGTGTATGAGCATGGCCTCTCCTCCCGTAAAGAACATTTTCCCATAAAATTTACCAGTAAAATGTATCATTATTAAATATGATAATAAATTTAAATAGTTTATACAATAACATAAGGTAATAATAGATATAAAAATTTATTTTTTAGGTTTGAAAATTTTCATTTTCCTTCTCTAATTTCCATTGCAAATAATCATAGCCGAAAGAAACACATGTCTCACAACATTTAGAAAGGACTGTCACACCTCGTTGTAAATTCAAGATAGACCCATGGAACCTATGACAATCAATGAGAGTGTTTTTTTTTTTTTGGTAGCCTCCTCTCCAACGTACATATCAAATGAATTGTAATTTGTGTGACCAAAAAACACTTCAGGCTAAGATTAACCTTTTAGGATTAGTGTGTGCATTATCTTCTCAGGTTTTCTGTCTGGTACAGTTGTCTGATTCCTCCCATGGGAAGGTGGAAATGACGATTTAACTCCCTGTCTGAACACACTGCCCGGGTGTGATTAAGTTATCATTTTTACCCCCCTATGAGAGAAACCGAACAATTAGACGGGGTGGGGAACCTGACAGAAAAAAAATTCATGGTCTGTGTAATATCACTATATAAAAAACACAATTCCAGGTAAGGTTTTGAACAGCATAACTGGGTCGGATCGAATTGAATCGGATCGATTAGTGTCAATTCTGATATCAATAGAATCAGCTCACGGTTCATTCAAATTAAAACTGATCGATTGAAACCAATTGGATTCTGAATTTTGAGAACATGCTTCCAGGTCACGATGGGTCTTAATCCAAGGCTTTTTATAGAACCACATGGGGTTGAGACGAGGGTGCCCCACTTCTCCTTGTCTCTTTCCTTCGTAGTTATGAAATAACTACTTGATATGTGGGATCACGAGGCAAGGTTGGCAACGTTATGTCCCATCTGCTGGTTTCTATGTGAATAGAAATTAAAATGAAATCGTTTATTAAATGGTTTCATTTTTAAAGGTAAAACTTTTCACGCATGACCGTATATGTATACGATCTGTATTAATAGCAGTTAGATTGGCATAAATGCAAATCCAGAATGACATAAAAATTATTGTTCCCTTTATTTGATGGAGTTGATGGGAGAATACCCCGCGTATGAATATCTTTTCCTTTTTAAAATAAAAATTTTTATTTAATAATTCTGATTTCCTTGTTTTATAAGGAGAGGACCGGAAATGATATCAAGAGGGTTTTTTTTTTTTTTGGTTGCAATCTAAGGGCCCACCGGCCATCAACCTCAACAGCACCCCACAAGGAGGCAATGAGGGGATCCACAAGGGGTCAAATATGGTTTCCAAAGGGCTCCACTCCTTGGAAAACAATTAAATGTGGACTAGGTGTCGTTAAGGAGACTTGAACCACCGATCAAGCGCCTGACGCAGTTCTCCCAAGGGAGTAACGAACCACTACGGCAAGCCCTGGATTGACAAGAGGGTATTTTGTAATATACTAAAAAGTAAAACCCTAGGATGGTGGGTGAACCGTCCTCCATGGGTGGAGAAAAACTTAGTCCTATAAATTATATCACATAAATTGACTGAACACAAGAATAGTGTCAAACGATATTACATAGTTGCAAACCTTCGGCTTAAATGGTTCAAATAGAACCAAACTGTTTATCCCCTCATTTAAGGTTGAAGATAAGTTCTTTAAAAAATTCTTTATTTTTATCTAGATTTGATTAGTTTTTATTTTTTTAATTTTTTTGGGGTCACCGTAAGGGTGTCAATTGGGAAGGTTCCTGGTATTTGGGACGCGACGGGATGGTACCGGTATCGGTACCAAAAGTGCCAATCCCAGTACCGTCCCATTTAGTTAACGGGACCAAACCTAGATCCCAGTCCCGATTACTAGCGGGACGGGATGGTACCGGTTTTTAAACGGTTCTAGGCACTGTAGAAAAAGGGAGAAGTTTAATTTTTTCTAACAAGGTGGGTTTATTAGTGTTGTAGAATTTTTTCACTATCATGAAATCTAAGTTGTCTACTGTTTTTAGTAAAGCAACTTAAATTATGAAATCATAGTTTTACTTCTTCAAACTTCCTAAGATCACATGTAATAAGCTTCTCATTTTTTTAAATCTAGAGAAGTCTTACAAAATGGAAGAATCCCGTTGTATTTCCTTTTTGAATTTTTCAAACAAAACTTTATTTATCACACATGTCACATGATAGTATGATACGAAGTACGAAGTGCAAAAAGAAAGAACCTGGTAGATGTAGTTGGTCGAGGGAGGAGGGAGTAGTACTATAACAAATTCTGTAAGAAGAGACTTCAGTAAAGTCAATAATGAGGTGGGTGTCAAATCAATCACCGAATCAAACTAAATGGCCTGATCAAACCAAAAACCGAACCAAACTCAAAACCAAATTCATAAAAAATAAAATAAAAATTCAAACAAAAAAAATGTTTATTTTTTTCATAATTTGGGTCCTAAATAACAACACCATTGCCCTGTGAAAAATTATCTATTCCATTTTCTTTCGGTCAATTTCCTGAAGTCCCTTTATTAGAGGGGTGGATCCCACCCGGGTAGTATGTTTGGGCAGGGGGTAGGATAGTCATTTTCATCCCCTATTAGAGGAACTGGGGAAAATGGATCGGACAAGAAAATGTAGCAGATAATGATCTATTATATCTTGATTGATGATGAAATCAGTCAGGATAAGATAGGATTAGTGAGATATTTTTTCGGGTGGGGGTAAACATTAATGAGCATTTCTTAAAGAGCTGTTGGGGAAATTATCAAAGGAGATGTTACAAGAATTCAAATTCTCTCCAATGACATTTAATCACCAGAGTCGATCTCACACCATCCATGGATTGTAGCATCGCACTACTTGCAATACACACATTCTCATAATCATTGTTACATTTTTTCGTTTCTCTCATCAATAATATATAGGTTTTCACTGTCAAAGTTGAATATGAATCGATCGAAACTGATTAATTCAATTATGATGGACCAAATGCATGGACAAAAAAAAGGGATCAAACCCAGTAAAAAATCGAAACCGGACTAATAGTAACCCTTAGGGGTGTCAAAACCTAGTCCAAATAGATGAAACTGTATCAAAATTGATATGAACTTATTGGATCATGTTATAGACTGGGGTTTTGTGACACCAAAATCAAATCGAACTACACTAAAATAGACTAGGCATTGAGCAGAACTTAAAAAATCTGACCAAATCTGATATAACCCGATACAAAATTGATATCAATATGAAAATCATAAAAAAAAAAAAAAAAAAAAGCACAATATTTTTCAAATTTCTATATATGTTTACATGGTAAACCATTGGGGTGTCAAAATCTAGCCCGAATCGGTAAAATCGATCGAAAAACCCGGATAGAACAGGACCAATCCTTATCGAATTGGTTTTGGACTAGGGTGTGATGAGACCAGCTAAAAATTGGATTACACCGAACTGACTAATATCCAAACCAAAAACCGAACCAAATAAAACAGATAAAAAATCATTGAGTATGAGATTAAGAATGAGTAAATTGATAATCATATCCATTGATTTCAATGTTAGTGAGAAGATTTTTTTTTTTTTGGATGAAAAATCAACTGCTTTAATTAAACATAATAGGAACATTGTCATATAAACAGTCCGAAGATGTAGAATTAATCCTAGCAAATCTAGCAAGCCTATCCACAGGTTCTATATAGGATCTAGGTTGTTTCAAAATTATTACAGACCCAATACTTGTAATAAGATATGAAATGTCATATAACCATGTAAAAAACTAATACGGCCAAGGATGATTATCAGGACAAGTGAGCCAATTCCTAATCTCCTGCGAGTCAATCCACACGATCATTTTCCCTCCTACCAATGGAAGTGCCTTTTGGAGCCCTTCATGGAGTTCTCGCAACTCTGCCTCCTGTGCTGACCCTACAGTACCATAATTCATAGAAGCAGCCAATAATTGTTGGTTATTCATAACAAGACACCCCCATCCTCCTTGCTTAGATACCGAGCAGTAACTGCCGTCAGAAACAATAATACACACCTCAGGATCAACCAAACTCATATAAAAAGACTGGGAAAGTGGGGTAGAGGATAGGACTGAATTGTCCTTTGAACAGTACCCCGATTCAACCAGGGCATCTGAAGTCTCCGATTGAACAAGATGTAAGTTAGAAATCCATCTAGAAATATTAAGTAAGACAAGGTTGGGGTTAACCTTTTGGCCTTGAAAAATGACTTGGTTTCGGAGAATCCAAATGAAGTATAAGGTTCGAGCTGCAAGGCTCATAATAGAATTTTCATGAGGTTTGGAAGTAACCCCCCCCCCCCCGCTTGACTAGGTCAATCCACGCCTCTATCATTGTCTATCATTGTGGATCCAATAAGGTTTTCAGTCCGTATACCAAGCGGACTGGCAGCCCAAATGCGCTTGGAAAACTCACAGGAAAAAAACAAGTGCCAAGGGGTTTCAGGTGCAGTTTGACACAAGGGACACAACATACAGTCCTGTTCTTTCCAGAACAGTTTGGATTTTGTGGGTATATCATTATTGAAAAGTTTCCATAAGAAGAAGGGAAACTTAGGAGGTATTTTCAACTTCCAGATTGTGTTCCAGAACCAGCCTGTTGACGGTAAGTGGTGAGATCTATGGTGGGATGTGAGGAAAGATGCTATATTTTTGGTTGTGAGTTTCCCAGTTTAGATATGGGTGAAAAAATGTGATCAATGAACGGGTGAACAGATAATCGGGTTGAAAGGATGTTAGTGAGAAGATTTATGATTGTAAGGGGAATTATTACAAATTAATGAGTATGTGGTTATGAATCGAGAAATTGATTTGTAACAATATTTCCATTGATCTTCTTGTTCATTACATAATTAGTTGAATAGTTACATGAATAATTTGATAATAGGGTTTATTTTGTGATTTCAATATCAGTTGTCTTTTTATTTATTAGTTATCCATTGATTTCAATATCAGTTATTTTCCCTTTACAATGACAAACAATAATTTGATTTGTAAAAATGCTTTCACTATAAATTTTATTTATCCATTGATTTCAATATTAGTTATCTTCTTCTAAGATTTCATTGTTGTTTAAGCCTGAAAACAAATCAATTTAAACTAATATTAACTCGATAATGAAAAATTGAAATAAACAAAAATCGTAGCGAATCAAAACTGACAAAAAACCGAAGTTCTTTAACGGTTTGGTTTTGGTCTATCATTCCCAGACCAAAACCGATTCAACCCAACTGAAACCGAGTTGAATCGACCATTTGAGACCCCTAGTAAATGAAACAAAACTGATAAAAAACCAAAACTAAACCGATGGACCCTTATTGGATCATGTTTTGGACTCAGTCAATATCACACCGAAACCGGTCCAAACCAATGATTGATACCCCTAGTAATCCTATAAGAAACCCAAAAAGGTCCAAAGATTTTTTTTCGATTGGTTTCCTTATGTATACATGTAAAATCAAACCGGACCGGACCAAATCCGATAGTGGCCCGATGAAAAAAACCAATAAGTAATTGGACCAAACTAGACCGAAATCTAAACCGATAGAAACTTAATCTTCCATAACAGTTTGGTTTTAGGTTGGCTAAGCTACCAACCGAAACCAATTCAACCAGACCAAAACCAGACCGAACTGCCCAATTGACACCTTAACCCCAAAAAAAAAAAAAAAAAACAGATGAATCGACAGATATCATAATCATAATGCACTTTTTCTCTCTTGCCTTTGCCGCGCTGCATAAATGCCAATATACAATAGCTGGATGTCATTCCTTTCTCACATATAATTTAAGGGCAAGATATATAATTTAAGGGCAAGAGTTTTCTGTGGGGGAGTGTGGCCCCTCCATGCGCATAGAGGCCAATGAGAGCACATATGGTGGCATCAACAAGACTGTCATTACGGTTTTTCATGGGAGCACGATAGTCATTTTACCCCTTCTTTGTTTGTCTGAACGCATACACTGCCCCCTCAGATAACTTTCTCCCAATGATTAATTTATGTGTCTATCTTCTTCGTACCAAAAAAATAATTTATGTATCTATCTCTCTCCTCAAATTTTTTTCTCTTTTTTTTTTATCCATTTCTTGTCAACCAAACATAGTCTTATGTAAAGCCTATGACACAATCAATGAGACAAAAAAATATTCCTCACTCTTCTCTTTAAGCTGGGCTCCCCTCCTACTCACACATCAAATGGATTGTAGTTTGTGTGACCCACACTTCCCTCAGAGCTTTGTTTAAAAAATTAGACATGGATAGAGCCAATCGATTGTGATTGATTTTGATTTCGAATGTTTGAGAACTGTTGATTTTAGGGTTTTTAAATTGATTCGTTACGCATGATCTGAGAGGCTAATTTTAAGGATGCCCATGAATTGGAGGTGATAATTATTCGTTCCACCACCCCCTCATTTAGGGTATATTTGGAAACTAAGAAAAGAACAGCCTTTTTTATTTTCTTGATTTCCAAACACAGCCTTAAGGGTTTTGTTTTTCTCCACCCTGGGGGTCTGAAATCTGAATGAATAGAGAGTTCTATTGGTTCTATTTTGTGGGTCTAACTCCTCTCTTGTTTTCACTTTTCACACTGGGGCAGCTTTATCTCCTCGAGGCTAAGAGGTAGGTGTCATATCAATCGGACAAAAATAATGATAGGGGTAAAACAGTAGTTTTGGCACTTGAGGTCCTTCGCTTAGTTCTGAGATTTTAATTCGAAGGCTCGGAATAAAAGCAAAAAACAAAAAAAACATGAAAAGAAATTTATAAAATTTCTCAATCTTCTCCATATTAGGTTTGAGTATACCAAATTAATCTCTTAATCTTTTGTTTAATTAAAGGTTTGCATTGTATTGTAATGGTCAGAAAATATTCTTCTCCAATTCCCTAAAAGTGTGCAGTGCGATAGTTTAAGGCGGAGATGTCGACAACTGGCAGCTCGAAAATCCAATGGTATCGAGCTTGAGAAGAAAGAATAAAAAAAAAAATTAATGAGCTCGGACCGTTGGATTTTTAAGCTACCAAATGTCGACACCTCCACCCCAAACTATCACACTACACACTTCTAAGAATTGGAGAGGATTAAAATCCATCTGCTTCTGGCTTAAGTCTAAAGGCTAGTCATGTGTTCGAATCCCACCCCCCCCCCACCCCCCGCGCGCACGCAGAACAAAACAAAAAACACCCAAAAAAAACTATAGGAGAGAGTTTTTCCTACCCAATAATCTGAGTCTTGTGAAGTCAAATACTTCAACAAAAGGGAGCAATTCTCTAAGGTCGTTGGTAAGTAAAAATTTTTTTTCCCAAATATTCATGTGAAATGATACACTTAACCTCATTAGGTAAAAAATTATGTATCATATAACACACAAAGCTGGGTATTGCAAAACTACCCAAAATAGTATTCCACCCTCCCTTCTCCTATTTAATCCTAGTCTATTAAACCCTGTGACAAAGTGAATGGCAAAGGCCATACCCACAAAAACCGATGTCAAGAGGCAAACCCTAACTGATCTTGGCCCAACCCTTTCCAATTGTTGAAAGGTATTTCTCCAATGACTTTGCCCTTTAAAATCCTGAAAATAACCCATTCTACAAGGATGAGAATCGACAATCCCATTCCCCTCCATAGGTAACTTGGAGGAGACAATTTGCTTAGAAGGGTTTGTGGGTTGGGGCTGGGGGCATGGTTTGTATTTGTGTTTTCATTAGAAACAGAGAGAGCTCCGAGAACAAATCTAAAACGATCTTAATAGTGAGAAAATCATCCGTTGTAGTTTTACGGAAAATAAAAGGATCATCAGCAAAGAGGAGGTGAGAAATCTAGGGGGCATACCTAGCCACTTTAATCCCACGAAAGAGACCTAAGTCTCTATAGGTTGTCAGCAGTCAAGACAGAGCCTCCATATCAGAAATAAACAGATATGGGCTAAGAGGACACCCTTGTCGAATGCCCCTACAGGTTCCAAATTAATCAAAAGGACTGCCATCCAACTTACTGGAAAAAAGGGGGGGGGGGGGAGGATATAAGGATTTTAATTAGGTTACTCCATTCAACCCCAAAACCTAAAAAAAATCAAACACAACACGAATCAAGCCCCACTTATCTCAAGTTTTAGATCGAACCAACCCCTTCACACAAATAGTTCATGGGCGAAAATTGAGTTATTTAGGTCCTCAAGGATTAATAGGGCAAACTGCTAGTTTTCGTATACAAAATATCCACCCTAGTCATTATGGACGTATTTGTCCAATTGATACGTCTGAAGGAATCAATGTTGGACTTATTGGATTCTTAGCAATCATATTTCTTTTTAATTTCAAATCCTTGAGTTGTACGCAGATTTTAAAGCGTGGAATAGAGAAATTCATGTTAAATGCACTTATTACGATGTACAATTATTAGAAAGAGAATTTCCAAAAAAAATTCCTTAATAGAAGATATCCAGGTAAAGATTCTATTTTCTTCCTGGTTTTTTTTTTTTTATTGATTCAAAAAAAGAATAATATATAGTATTATTAGAACTTGTAAATCTGGGATTGGATCAACAAGTAAAGTAATCCAATTTCTTTTTCTTAATTTCTAACATAAGAATTTGTCGATTCGGGGTGCAAATTGTATCTCTTAATCACACGATTCAATGGAATTTTTTTGAATTTATATCGTATTAGTATAGTACACAGTCCAAATGATCGTACGCCTTGGTTGTATCTAGTTTAATGGCAACAAATCCACTCTTCCCTTTTTGTATGATTGAGATAATAGAATATCTCATGAGCAGTACGAATGTTATCAGTTGTCCAAGTTTAAAGGCAACTTGAAATAGTGAAATGAAAGATGAAATGTATCCTTTGAGTCGATTCGCCAAGAGTTTTGTCAATATTTAATTACTTCCCTTTTGGTATTAATATTGTATCAATGTATTAACTAATATGTATCAATGTAGTTGAAGACTAATACTGATGTGGATTCGATGATTTAGACAAAAAATGATAGTTTTAAAATGTTACTCGATATCTGTTATTGGTGAAGCCTGATTTCAGTCCAGAAAGTGCAATTGGGATCTTCGGAGGGCCGTTTCGGCCTTGAAACGACCTCAGATTGCCAAAAAATGATATGTTATGGCCGTTTGGGCTCGTCGAGATCTTTGAAACAGTATACTAATTTTTGGGATATATTTTAGATTCGACCCTGTCCGATTTGGCATTTTTGGGTCTGGGGGCATTTTTGTACTTTCTTGGATTAAGGCTTCTCTATATAATGTTCTCATCTCTGGGAGGGCTGTATGAGAGGTTTTATAATTTTTCCAAAAGATAGTGAAATCTATTCTATTGCTCGGCCGTGGATGTAGCTTCCCATCTTGGGGGTGAACCATGTAAATCTCTAGTGTTGTATGTTGTGAGTCTTCTCTGTTTTTCATTTTCTTCTGCATATCGCCATTCTGGGCGTTGTTTTCTTAACAATATCAACCTGATTAGGCTTGATTACAATTGATTTGTATCGATACCGACTTGATACTGCTTGATCACTTGAACACCCACTTGCTTCCAATGGCTTGCCGAAAACAGAACTAGAACTCCCATACTCAGAAATTATTTTCTAATTCCCTCCGAAAACAATCTTCTACCTCTCTCTCCCATGATACTTTAAAATTCTTAAAATACCCTTTTGAGCCCCTCACCTCTGCCCTCATCAACATTTCGTTCCTCAACACTCATCCCAAACCCTCTCCCGGAGCCATGTCCCTTCGCTCACAACCACTTGAGGTCATCAGCTCCTAGGAGCTCAAGGCTGGCCTCGACACAGATAGCTTGTTCTTCCCTAATAAGTCTTAACGGTGACATCAGTGAAAATCTTGGGTGGCAAAGAAACAAAGGCCTTCAGATGTTGGCAAACTTACAGTTGTTTACAATTCTGAAAGAGAAGTAGATGGAAATCTCAAAGTTAAGAATCAGGATCAATCGGCTGAGGCCGATCTGGATCGGTAATCCCCAATTGAGTTCTATGGTTATGACATATTTTGGCCTAATTCCGTTTTTTTAAACCAGCAACTAGACCCCTTTGAGACAGTTGAGGCCAGGAATTTCATTAGGCTGTGTTTGGTATGCATTCTTGAAGTGTATTCCAAGTCAATTTCTTATTCTTGGACGATAAAAACAACTATTTTTATCATCTAAGAATGCAAAATTGACTTAAAATGCATTCCAAGAATGCATACCAAACGCTGCCTTAGTGAGGCAAGATACTCAAACAAAAAAGTTATTATCATTCTCTTGAGGTGTAAACTGGAGAAACAAAATCCTACACACGATACAGAGATTGAACATAAAAAAATAATCAATTAATCACATAATGCAAAAATATACGTGGTTCGACAAGGTGTCCACGTCTACGGAGTGATATGAGCAGTTTCACTAGTAATGGATAAAAAGGTTACAGACTCTCTTTTCCTCATACCTCTATGTGTTTACAAAGAATTCCCTGTAATCCTGAAAATCCCCCACCGTAACAATTTAAAGTGAAACAAAGAACTACAGATTTCTATAACCCATATAACCGTCAAACCCTATGGGATTTTAACTGCCTTTCAAAGACAGTCCACAACACAGTCCATCGAATATAAGACATCAACCTTCAACATAAAATTGGTAGATAAATCAATTTTCCAATCTTTGTTTTGTAGTTGCATGTAGTTTCATTTAGAGCAGAGTATCACCCAAAAAAAATGAGAAAAATGATACTATGTTTGGAACCCAAGAGATAAATAGAAAAGAAAAGAAAAAAGACCGAATTTCCCTCCACCCACCTACCGAGGGGCGGAAAAGGAAGGGAATGGGTATCGGAAGGATATTTTGGAACATACGAAAACCTAGAAGGCGAGGAAAACTTTGTCCAAAGATAAATGTAAGGATGAAAGTAATGGTCTTTTTTTCTACCATTCCAAACATAACCTGAGAATTGTTTCGACTGCACTGATAGCAAGTTGGTACTCTTTGGTTTCATAAATATTGTGATTAGCTATAGCTCCATATTCAATGACAATTACTGCAACTATTTACATCCTGACAAGAATTAATATTTAGATAGTACAACTACCAGAATTTACAGATTTTTTCCCCCAAAGAAGAATAGATTAATGATATAGAAAAGAATAAAATATCAAAAAAGAATCAAACAACCTTAATCTTTGGTTGAAATCCAAACCAGTCTCCTGTAAGTTGCATGCAGAATCCAAACCATGAACTAGAATCCAATTAAATTGTACATTTGTATACTGAGTGATTCTTTTAGCCTTTAGGGAGCCTTTTTTGATATTCAGAGATGATCCCATGAAATAGGTGGTTTCAAAAATCCCAAGGGAGTGAAATCAAAGAATTACTCTAGGAGTGAATTTTGATCCAAATTTCTAACAAACGAAATAACTTCAGAGATTCAAGAACCCAGCAGAATCATTTCAGATAAATGAAAACAAATGAGCCCTTAACCTTCTTATCACCAAACTTTTTACCTTGGAAACCTTCTCAGCACTTCCCCTTCCCCTCTTTCTTCTGTCAATGATCTACCTACTGCAAGGAAATTTAACTAACCAAATGAGGATTTTTCTGTTTCTCAATTCTCCCAGTAGGAAATAGTTACTTACAGCTAATATGGAGTAGCTGTGGAGCACTGAGACTGACATCTTCAATGAAGGATTGGAGGTATGGTTCAACTTTACAGCAGAGTTAGACACTAATGGCTATTCAGCTAGAGAGAGAGAGAGAGAGAGAAAGAGATTTGCAGATGTATTTTACTATATCATTTGAGAGTAAAAATTTAGTGGGGTCTGAAACATAAATGCTCTTGGCAAAAAAGACATGCTACTCTCATTCACTCTCTATCTGTGTTGTTCATGGCGATGGGGCAGAGATGGATGGAGCTAACACTTCAGATGGATAAGGGTTACCATTGGCATATAGTAGTGTTTCATACACAGAGATTGAAGCACAAACCAGAGGCTTGGTTAGAGGAATTCTCAGGCAATTCAAGTTACCTCCTGGAATCACAGAGCACTCTGGTTGTGGCCTCTGCATGTCTGAACCCGGAATACAGTTCCCTGAGAAATCAAATCCAGCGTTCCTGAAAGGCAACTTGCTGCATTCCTGGCTAAACCCAGAAAAGAAATTAAAAGAAACTGTGAGATTAACTAGGCTCTTCAGTGAACAAACCGGGTCTGGTAGAACACCAGAAAGCTTGTTGTGACCTAAATTCAGAATTTGAATCTCGTCCAAACAGGATATGGTGTCCGGCAAATGACCCATCAGTGAATTGAAGCTCAAATCCAGAACTTGCATCTGCCCCAACAGCCCAACACCTTCAGGAACACAGCCAGTTAACTGGTTGTTAAGGAACAAAACCTCTTTCAGCGAAGAACCCATGTAGCCAAAACTAGATGGAATGTCGCCACTGAACTTATTATTCGCTAAATTGATCACAGAAGCTGGTGAGTTCCCCAAATTGGTAGGGATTTGCCCTTCGAATTGGTTGTTGTTGAGGAAAATTGCGTCCAGGTTCGTACCGAAGAGATCTTCAGGAATGGGTCCCGAGAATTTGTTGAACCTGAGATCCAAATAGACGAGATTTGGGATAAGAAGAGTGACGGAAGGGAAAGGGCCCGAGAGGAGATTGTTACTGAGGTCTAGCTCGGTTAAAGCTGAGAGATCTTTAAAAGTATCAGGAACAGTGCCTGAAAACCGGTTGCTGTTGAGGTGAATGAGAGTGAGGTCTGAGAGGAGAGAGAGTTCTTTCACTAGAGAGCCTTGAAGATTGGCCTGGTTCAGATCTATTCCTCCCACAACAAGGTTGCCGGAGGAACCAGATATTTCTCCATCTTGAGTGCTCAAACAGAAAACCCCTCTGTAAGAACAGACATTGGAACCCACCCATGTGCTTAAGATGCCCAATGGATCATCTGTTATTGCAGATTTCCATGCCTGGAGAGCTGTGTAAGCTGCATTTAGCTTTGCATTTGAAGACCCAGATGGGGTTCTAGTGTATACTCCACCTCCACCTCCACCTCCACCTCCACCAATCCACACAGCTCCTCCTCCCCCACCGCCACCACCACCACCAATGGCCACACCTACACCGACATTCAAAGCAACATTTGCAGGAATGATTTGAAGGAGGAGAAGAGCAAGAAACCAGATCTTTTCCATGTTTAAAGAGAACAAGAAAGTTTCTATTTTGACTGATAACTTTTATGTTTAGCTTGTAAAAGATGTACAACCTACGAACATAAATCATAAATGAGTTCAACTGTTCTCCAAAGCATTGAAGTGAGAAAATGGTAAAATGGTGGGTATCGTTGGTTCTTTCAGTCTTGAATGTTCCTTTTTGTGTTTTTGTAAGAAAGAAGAATTAATTAAGGAATTAACAGAGAGATTAATTATTGGATTTCAATTGGAATTATGTGTTTGTGTGTGTTAATTAGCCAAGTGTCGACATGAAGGACAGCCTAGAAAAAAGGAGAATTAAAGTGATAGGTTTCAAGGTAATGCATGCATGGCTGCATTAAAGTAAAGTTAAGGTGGGTTAAGCCAGAAGCCTGGCCGGCCTGGGCTGAAGTAGTACTACAGTCCAGTCCAACTAAAAGGAGCTCAGACTTGTCCCAGTTCCAATGGATCAAAGATCAATGCTAACTAACATAGCCCACAAAAAGATAAGAAAGCCCCGAATCTTTACTCTACCCTTCACTGGTTCAGTTCATTGGGGGGTCAGCATTTGGAGAGAAAGACAAAAAAGACAATCACCCCCATATGACTAGAGAACAGCAAATAGACACTTGAGGTTTGAGTTGTGTTTGTGTTTCCAAGCAGGCCATGGCCATTGGAGTGGACCAACTGTAAACCACCATTATCATCATCATTTCTTGGAATATTGGAGTGGGTTATGCTTTTTGCTCTTGAGGGGAAAGAGTTACAGCTTGGGTTCTCCTTCTTACATTAATAACTGTTTGGAAACCAATCAGTTTAAATCTACAGAATGGAGGAAAAAATTAATTCAAAATTAAGGGGTTTAAATTTTAAACCTTAAACCTATCCATAGTCAAGTTGGAAAATTGGGTTTTGACTTGGGCGAGTCGTCTAAGTTGAGTCAAAATTTTGAAAAACTTGGTCAAGGTTCATGTAGTAATGGTCATGATAAAAAATGACGAGATTGGGTCATAAACCATCCGAGTCAAATAAGACTCGATATTTTTACTTGAGTCATGACAAACTCGATGAATTTTGTCATTTTTTAAAAAACTCTAAAACTGGTTCACTTATAAACTAAGTTGAGTAAAATAGCAAATTTGTATTCTAAAACAGTAAGAAACCCTCGACTCCTCGACTCTCTTCTCTTGTTCAATGGTATAAACTCAAAATGCATTGAGATGTGATTCCTTGTTTTTTTTTTTTTTAAATGTTTTTCCCATATTTTTGGTAATATGTAATTTTTTTTTACTAATTTATACATATTTATTGCATTAAAAAAAAAAAATGACTCGCCTTTATCGGGTTTGATAAGACCGAGTCATTAGGTTTTTCAAAAAAACGAGTTGAATAAAAAAGCCTGATTTTCCAACTATTGTCCATAGATTATTATCCATATGCGTCCCCCATCTATTCCTTTCCTTTTGTTGAAATTTAGGAACTCACAAGGTTTGCACATGTGTTGATCAAGTTCAAGGTTTTTGGTAATTACCAAACTTACTCAAATCATTTGTCTAAATAGTTCAATGACAATATGGAAGATGAACGTATCTTTGCCTAAATGACTACCAATTGAATTATTGTATTGTTGAGACGCTTTACGAATGATCACAAACTCATATATTGCAACAAAGAAACTTGTAGTAATTAGTTTTGTACTAGGTTTGACTACCGAGAAGGGGTGGATCAATAGTTTTAAAATATTTCTTTCTAAAACAGTTCCACTAACGGTCACCAAAGTTAAACATACACTCACAGGCTGCCAAAAGTTGAAACAAATCAATATGAGCACCACTGGTTGAGGTATCCCATTGGCCAACTATAGTTCGTGTGTATTTTCACTTACCACGAAGATTGGTTAGGTTTATCTGGAGTAACACACTCACTCTGCACACACCACACACTTTAAAATATACAACTAACAAACCACAACACATAAATATACGTGGTTCGACAATAAACCTACATCTACGGTCCAATTTTGCGTACCCAGTACACGAGGCACTCGCCACTGCGGAGTTCGGGGAGGGATACTATTGATCCATCCACTGCACTAGATTTTTGCAATCAATCCACATCTGTATCCTCTAGCATCCCATTTCCATTGCATTTCAATCCTTGCTGCACCCCATTGATTTTTCTTTTTGAGAACATCGTGCAATTCCAAAATCCATAGAAGGCAATAATTTTTTTTTAATTAAATATTATGAAAAATTGTGCAATTCCTCCTTAGTTAGAGGATCATAACTATCATGATAAATCAAGATAGGATGAATCACCATGAATAAATGTAAGCCTCATATGATAGAAGAACATATTCTTGGGAAGGAATAGCAGTATCAATCGAAGAGAGCAAATGTAAACCATACACCCACCTTGCAATTAATATTATGCACAATATATAGAATTTGGATCCTCTACTGTCGAGCTGCCCGGCAGGACCGTGATTGCAAGACATCCATAAAAACTAACACGTTACTGCAATAATAGAAAAATTATTAATTTTTTTTTTTTTTTTTTTTGGATTTTGATATGGATGGAGTATTGAGCATAGTCTGAAGAAGGGTTATCAAAGATTGAGATTGAAGACATTCAATCCGTAAACCCAATGGTCTTGTAGCCCAAATTTGCTTAGAAATAGGTTAAGACAAAAACAAGTGTTAATAAGATTTCATGCCTGATACATCCAAGATTCATCGAACCAGTCAGCAGTTGCCACGTGTCACAAAGCGACCTGCTCCAGAACCAAGGAGAACCAACCAGGGGTCCCACCTGGGCGCAGCCTCACCCAGGCGCGGCCTCACCCAGGCGTGGTCTCACACCCAGGCGCGGCCTCTCACCCAGGCGTGGTCTCACACCCAAGCGCGACCTACACCCAAGCGCGGCCTCACCCAAGCGCAGCCTCACCTAGGCGTGGTCTCACACTCAGGCGTGACCTCACCTAGGCACGACTTCACCCAGGCGCGGCCTCTCACCCAGGCGTGGTCTCACACCCAGGCGCGACATCGTGGATGCAGACGTGATGTACACGGACACCGAGGCCGCTCGTCTATGACCCAATCGTGTCACTGCAGACTTATGCCACCACTAGGACTCTGGGCCACCGCTTAGAAGTCACGTCACCTAGACGGATTCAAGCACCAATGACGTTATCACCACACGCGAGTATCTATCCGCCAAGGATCTTGATACCACCAGTACACTCCCTCCCGCGGGGAGATGGCCAATCAGGATAGATCCCTGCTACCCAGGGCCTCTATCCACTGAACGACACACTCGCCATCAAACTGGGACTCTCCATATCATCATACTCCACTATAAAAGGAAAGGTACACCACCCTCAGAGGGGACATAAAAACTCATATTGAATAATCACTATTCATCTATTTGCTTAGGAGATCTAACTTTGGCATCGGAGAGCCCTAGGCCGGAAGCACATCGGTTCTCTCTGTTGACCCTTGGTCCACTTGCAGGTGACGGCACTCGCAGGACCGCTTGATGATTTCTTGACGCAATAGATTGACGCCATCTGTGGGAACGACGCTAGCCATTACATCTATTAGCTCGCTTCCAAATTCATTCAATGGCACGAAGGAAGACTACCACCACCAACAACGTGGCGAGGGATGAATCACCACCCCCATAGTGCTCTCGCCGTAGAGCCAATGACCAGGACCATGTCCCTCTAGAGGAAGAGATCCCCCTTAATGACCAGTTCATGGTCGACGAGCCCAACAATGATGAGGCAGATGACGTGGTGGTGGAGGTGATACCTGACCCCAATGCACCAGCAACTGTGGGTTAGATCAACGACCTGCAGTGACAGATCCTCGATGAACAACGACTCTTTTGAGACTACTTGACATAGCGTGCATCGTCTCACCGCCGAAGGACATCGCCGTCAGCAAGGGCAGAGCCCGCACCTCGACAAGAGCCAAACCCTAGGAGGTCATCTCCCAGGGGCGTGGGATCAGAGAGACTTGCGCGACGGGAACCCCCACTTTGTAGCGGGGGGAGCCTTCCCAACATCCCAGGAGAACAAGAGACCTCCTGCCACGGTCAGAGCGTGGGAGGACACCAACACCCAGGGCGAGGGTGCCTAGCCCGGAGAGATCGGTCCGGAGGTCTGTGTTCGACAGATGACTTGAGGAAGGTCACATACCACGACGAAGCCGGACCTACAGAGAGGAAAGCCACTCACCTTTGTGACAGGGTTCATTGCGGCGTGACCATTCACCATCCTACCAACACTTAAGGCAAGAGGGGACATCCAGGAGAGAGCGTGAACTAGGTCGCAGTGAACGTCCTGCCAGGTGTGAGGGACAGACACGGGATGAGGAGCTCGATCGAAGACTCCGCGACCTAGATGAGATGCTGGAAGGGCTGAAGAAGCAGACAAAAGGCGAGACACATTCCATACCTGGACAACACCCATTCTCGACAGAGATCATGTCAGCCACGCTACCTTCCAGGTTTTGACTACCCACCTTTGGACTTTATAGTGGTACCACGGACCCTAATGACCACATCAACTACTTTAATGGCATGATGACGCTATACGGTGGATCAGATGTGGTCTCCTGTCGGGCATTCCCTGCATCCCTCATGGGAGTAGCCACATCATGGTTTTCCAGGCTACGATCGAGATCTATAGGCTAGTTCGCGGAGCTATGTGAATAGTTCGTCACTCGCTTCCAGAGCAGTGTCAAGCAGAAGAAGACCACCGTCAACCTACTGAACGTGGTATAGAACCATGGGGAATCTCTCAGGGAGTATGTTAGCAGGTTCACCAAGGAGTCCCTAGAGGTTCGAGACTTGGACGACCAGACACAGCATGCAACCCTAGCAGGAGGTATCAGGGACCTGGACCTGATCAAGGACCTGGCACGTCATGAGACCAGGACTATGAAAGAGCTCCTGGAGCGGTGCAATGAGTTTGTAAATATGGCCGATGTACTACAAGCTAGAATGAAGATAATTGAGGCCAAGCCGCAGGATAACAAGAGGTCAGCACCTGATGACCGTAAAGAAAGTAAGAGGTCGAGGATAGAGCGTTGATAAGAGAAGGGCGACCGCCCATCTGGGAGGACTGATCGTTGCCCAGAGAGAAGTGAGAGGGCAAGCAGCCCTGAGTTCACACCACTGAATACCACCAGGTCCCAGATACTCATGCAGATCTAAGATCGTAACCTACTCCATTGGCCACGACCTATGCTAGCAGGACCAGAGAAGCGAAACCCTAACAAGTACTGTCTCTTCCACAAAGAGAATGGGCATGACACAGAGGAGTGCTATCAATTGAAGAAAGAGATAGAACAACTTGTAAGAGCAGGAAGCTTGAACAAGTATGTGAAGGGGAGACGTGACAACCGCTCAAGGCAAGGAGACAGAGGTCGTGATGGAGACAGAGTAGAACCGAGATGGGAAGAAAAAAGAACAGATCGAGAGAGAGACTGCCCAGAAGAGCGGAGAGATGCAACAGAACCTAGTGGCACCAAGGGACCTCCTATCCTCACCATACTTGGAGGATCGAGGCAAGAGTCCACTAGAAAGGCTAAAGCCCATACCAGGTTCGTGGGAGTGGCAGAGAAGCCAAGCAAGATAGTCAAGACCGAGACAGTGATCTCCTTCTCGGATGAAGACCTGGAAGGACAAAGCTTCCCACATGAGGATGCCCTGGTAGTACAGGTGGAGGTAGCCAACCGACCTGTACACAGGTTACTGATAGACACAGGGGCATCTGTAGACGTACTCTCCTTGGATGCCTATCGACAGTTCAGGTTCGGGGACGATCAGCTCAAACCAGAGCCCACTTACCTCCATGGATTCTCAGGTGCCACCGCCTCCATCAGAGGTACCATAGAACTACCTGTCACCTTCGGGGTACACCCTCGACAAGTGACTATCATGGTGAACTTCATGGTTATCAGGTCCGTGGTGTCCTTCAACGGCCTCCTAGGGCGATCGTCTCTGATAGCCCTTAGGGGAGTCATATCGCCACTCCACCTGAAGATGAAGTTCCCCACCGAGAATGGGGTAGGCAAAGTCTGAGGAGATCAGAAGAAGGCAAGAGAGTGCTATGCCACCTTCATGAAGAAGAATAATGGTAACACCCGTGGAATGGCACTCTGCCTAGAGAACATGGTCAGTGACCAAAGAGATGAACTGACAAAGAGAAGAGGAAGACCAGTGGAAGACCTCATCCCATGGCCCCTCAGCAGGGACGACCCCTCCAAGTTCGTACAGGTTGGCTCACTACTAAGCAAGGAACAGAAAGAAGGACTTGGACACCTCCTCTAAGCAAACATGGATGTCTTTGCATAGTCAACCTCTGACATGCCTGGAATACCACGTTCCATAGAAGAGCACCGACTATATGTCGACCCAACCAGGAAGCCCATCCAACAGAAGCGGTGTAACTTGGCCCTCGATCGACAAGCAACAATCAAGGAAGAGGTTTAGAAGTGGAGCCAGTCAGGGTTCATCAGAAAGGAGAAGTTCCCAACCTGGCTCGCCAACGTGGTCATGGTACTAAAGCCAAGTGGGAAGTGGAGGATGTGTGTCGACTACACCGACCTGAACCAGGCATGCCCAAAAGATGAGTACCCATTGCCCAGGTTCGACCTACTGATCGACGCCACCATCGGCCATGAGATGCTGAGTTTCATGGATGCCTACTTCGGGTACAACCAGATCCTCATGCATGAGGGTGATGAGTCCTACACCGCATTTCGGACAGACAAGGAGAACCACTGCTACCACGTCATACCGTTCGGGTTGAAGAATGTAGGGGCCACCTATCAGAGGATGGTCAACAAGATGTTCGAGGAACAGATCAGGCGTAACATGGAGGTATATGTGGATGACATGCTCGTGAAAAGCATCTACGCCAACCAACACCTGACCGACCTAGAGGAAGCATTCACAGTACTGAGGAGGAACCAGATGAAGCTAAACCCTGCAAAGTGCGCCTTCGGTGTAACGTCAGGAAAATCTTTGGGGTTTATGGTCTCAGTACGCGGAATAGAAGCCAGCCCATCCAAGATCAAGGCCATCCAAGAGATGGCACCTCCTCAAACGGTTAGGGAAGTGCAGAGGTTGAATGGAAGGGTCGCCACCCTTTCCAGATTCGTGTCACGGGCAGGTGACAAGTGCCTACCATTCTTTAAAACATTGAAGAACCTCTGAAGCCCTAAAGACTTCACATGGACAGAAGAGTGCCAGAAGGCGTTCAAAGAATTGAAGGAGTACCTAGAGAGCCCACCGCTGCTTGTGCAACCAGAACCTAACGAAGAATTGCAGCTCTACTTAGCCGCCACCCCTGTCGCGATCAATGCAATACTGCTGAAGGAAGAGGACAAAGTCTAGAGGCCCATCTACTATGTCAGTCATGTTCTGATCGATGCGGAGACCAGGTACACCAGGATTGAGAAAGTAGCTTATGCATTGTGATCGCAGCTAGGAAGCTACGACCATACTTCCAAGCCCATACCATCATAGTCCTCACCGACCTCCCATTGAAGAAGGTACTGTACAAACCAGACATCTCTAGGTGATTGATCACTTGGGCTGTCGAATTGAGTGCGCATGGCATCAAGTTCCAACCCAGGACTGCCATCAAAGGCCAAGCCTTGGCAGACTTCATCGTTGAATGCACCTTACCAGAGACAGAGCTAGAAAAAAAAAGAGAGAGGCCATGGCCAAAAGACCACGACCAAGAGGCCACAGCCAAAGGGCCATTGTCGTCATCAATGGACGTCACCTATCAAGAGAGAGAAAAGAAAGAAAAAAAAAATAAATTCATGAATGGGTGCCATCCGTCAAGGGCCGCCACCCAAAAGCAAAGAAGAAAAGAGAGAAGAAAGAAAAATAAAAAGGGGGTCTTTGGCCATGGCCAAGGACCACGATCGACAGGCCATGGGCATGGACGAGGTTCGAGGTTCGAGCGAAGACATGCCTGTGGCCGAAGACCAATTTAAAAAAATAAAAATGCTAAAGCCAAGGACCATAGGCGACAAACCACGGTCGAGGTTCGAGGGCAAGGTTTGAGGTCGAAGTTCGAGGTTCGAGGTCTGAGGTTCGAGTTCCAAGGAATAAGAATGCAATTGCAGATGCATTGTCTAGGCTAGCCAATGATGAACTCAGAAACGTGGCCAATACAGTGTACGTGGAAATATTACATGAGCTAACATACCAAGAGAAGCAAGTTAATGAGATTGAGGAGGGGCCTAGCTAGGTGGACCCTATACTCAACTACCTACAGAATGATATCCTACCAGAAGACAAGGTTGAAGCAAGGAAGATGAGAATGAGAGCTGCACAATACACCGTCTTTGACGGAGTACTATTCAAGAAGGGGGGCAACATCACCACTACTCTGGTGCCTAAAACCCAAGGGGGCAGACTATGCCCTAGCAGAAGTCCATGAGGGGATATGTGGAAGCCACATGGGATGACGAGCCCTAGCCTACAAAATCCTCCGCCAGGGACTGTACTTGCCACGAATGCAAGAGGAGACCATACAATATGCCAAGAAGTGCGAGCAATGTCAGTTGTTCTCCTCAGTACCCCATCTAACCGCCACCAAGCTGACATCAATCCTTAACCCCATACCCTTTGCCATGTGGGCGATGGACATCTTAGGAAACTTCATCGCAACACCGGGAAATAGAAAGTACCTGATCGTCGCGATTGATTACTTCACCAAGTGGGTCGAAGCTAAACCCTTGGCTAAGATAACAGAGCCAGAGATGGAGAAGTTCGTCCGCGATGACGTCATCTACAAGTTTGGGGTACTACAGATCCTAGTCTCAGACAATGACAAATAATTCAATAACCCCAAATTCCAAGCATTCTATCAAAGCTACAACATCGACTATCGGCCTGTATTGGTAGCATACCCACAGGTCAATGGTTAGGTGGAGGTCACCAACAGAACACTACTGGAAGGAATAACGAAAAGATTGGAAGGAGCCAAAGGGAAATGGGTCGAAGAATTGGTAAGCATTCTATGGGCATACCGTACCACAGTAAGGACACCCACAGAAGAAAGCCTATTCCGCCTGGCATATGGCACAGAAGCACTGGCACCAGTAGAGGTCCTCGCAATGTCTCACAGAGTACTACACTTCAATAAAAGAACTTACACAGATGGACTTCGAGCGAACCTAGACTTCCTGGATGAGGTACAAGAGAAGGCACTGCTGAGGAACGTGGCCTACTAATATCGAACAGTCAAGTACTACAATGCCAGGGTACGTGAACGGCTATTCCATCAGGGAGATCTAGTCCTAAGAAGAGCAAGTGCATCACAACCAAGAAAAGAAGGGAAGCTATCAGCAAATTGGGAAGGACCCTAGATAGTTTTCAAGCAGATACGTCCAGGGACATACCACTTAAAAACTCCGGGGGGCAAGAAGGTAGACCGCACCTGGAACTCACTACACCTAAAGAAGTACTATCAGTAGAAGTAACAACAGCAGAGTAGCAGCACCAACAATAGTAGCAGTAGATGGAATTACAGTTTCAAGGATAAATTGAAAATTTTTTGGGAATACTCGACTTCTTCTACTATTCAACCGAGGCTCTATGCCTAAGGCTTTATGCCACCTCTGAGGTTCTATGCCTAAGGCTTTATGCCACCTCTGAGGCTTCATGCCTAAGGCTTTATGCCACCATTGAGGTTCTATGCCTAAGGCGTTATGCCACCCCCGAGGCTTCATGCCTAAGGCTTTATGTCACCACTGAGGCTCTATGCCTAAGGCGTTATGTCACCCCCGAGGCTTTATGCCTAAAAATTTATGCCACCTCTGAGGCTTCATGCCTAAAGCTTTATGCCACCACTGAGGCTTTATGCCTAAGGCGTTATGCCACCCCCGAGGCTCTATGCCTAAGGCTTTATGCCACCACTGAGGTTCTATGCCTAAGGCGTTATGCCATCCCCGAGGCTCTATGCCTAAGGCTTTATGCCACCACTGAGGCTCTATGCCTAAGATGTTATGCCACCCCCGAAGCTTCACGTTTAAGGCGTTATGCCACTTCCGAGGCTTCATGCCTAAGGATTTATGCCACCTTTGAGGCTTCATCATGCCTAAGGCTTTATGCCACCTCTGAGGCTTCATGCTTAAGGTGCAATGCCACCAAGGTCTGATGACCATCAAGTCACAATGCCAACAGGGTCCGATGACCACCAAGACGCAATGCCACCAAGGTCCGATGAACACCAAGGCGCAATGCCACTAAGGTCCGATGACTACCCAGGCGTAAGGCCACCAAGGTCCGATGATCCCTAGGGCGCAACGCTACTACCAAAGTCCCATAACTGTCAAGGTTCATAGGGCACCAATGGCAATTAACCACCAAGAGACAGTGCAATCAAAGAAAAGCAACAACGATCACATAGAGAAGTCATAATAGTTACAACTCAAGTTCAAAAAGAAAAGGTTCAAGACGTCTATAAGTTCGATACGGCCATAGGGTCAAGGGACCACAGAGGGGTGGGTCACCTCCGACTCGGTATGAGACATCAGGTCCATCTCGAGAAGGCACGCAGCAGCACCCCTCAGGCAGGGCAGTCTCTACCTCTGGCACTAGAATGCTCACCACCACCGCAACACCAGGAAGCGCCGTAGCAAACTCAGAGAACCTCAGGATGGAGAAGTCATAACCGGGGGTCTCCTCCAGGACACAAGCGGCCTTCTTCCGTAGATTACCACGGAGCAAACTAAAATCCGGACGCGTATCCATTGCATGACAATATCAAGCCAAGATCGCCCAACCAGTCAGAGGACATACATATTAAAATACAAGCATGCCAATCAAGTACAAAAGACAGTGCTCTTACCAGGACTCAGCTTCCAAAGGGACAGGAAGGCCTTCGAGTCAAACTCCTGGACGTGGAATGGATCGCGACCCAGGCACTGCTTGAGGGAGTCACCCTCAAAATCACTCAGCTCAAGCCCCTGGTTGACCCTCTTGAGGTCAATGACTTCCCTAACAGTCCGTAGTGGGCATCAGGGGACCATGGCAAAAAAGAAACGATCCCTCCAATACTTCACGTTGCTAGTGATCCCTATGAGAAGATCCAAAGAGGCATAGGACCCCTTGAGCACGCGGCGAGCAAAGTGGTAACATCCATGATTCTCCTTCTTCAGCAGATAAAAGTGGGAGAACAGGGGAGTAGTGGCGGCACGCCCCATGCGGGCGAAAAATATATAGAAACCCAGGATCACCCTCCAAGAATTGGACAACACCTGCACAGGGGTGAAGTGCCAACGCTCTAGCACCAACTCGACAAAGCGAGGGGTAGGAAGGCGAAGGCCCTGGAGGAAAAAGATATGGTAGAGACAGATCTCGTCTGCACAGTGAGAGAAGGCATACTCACCAGGTTTGGGAATACGTAACATGACCTCAGCGGGAATGTGAAACTCCTCACGAAGGGAGACCAAGTCGGAAGGGGACAAGGTACTAGCAACATGACCCAACATATCAGCAGGATCGGCGACTGAGGACGCCGCCCCAGAAGGCCTACGATCCCTACCAGGACCAGAGACACTAGAAGATCCCACACCCCCATCACTAGCACTGGGGGAAGGTACAAAGGATGGAGTACACACAGAAGAAGGCGATCCTGGGAAACGATCCTCTGAAGATCCAACCCCGACCGAAGCAGGGCCAGGGTCATTAGGAGACGACATGAATGATAAGAGAAGAATAGACTATTTACTCGAGAAAGCGATCTCCCTTAAAGGCAAAAAGCTAGCAAGAAAAATGAAATGAAGACCACCTGCAAAGTATAAACAACAGATCCATCACAGACATGAAGAAGGAGAGTGGAGAAGCATGAGGGTCCATCGCACCAACGGGCGCGACCTCACACCCATAGGCAAGGCCACACCCGCAGGCGCGGACCTCTCATTTTATAAAGGCATCTACTCTCTTGGACATCCTATCTCAAGAGAGTGGGGGGCAAATGATACATCCAAGATTCACCGAACCAGTCAGCAGCTGCCACGTGTCACAAAGTGACCCGCTCCAGAACCAAGGAGAACCAACCAAGGGTTCCACCCTGGCGCGGACTCACCCAGGCACGACCTGCACCCAGGTGCGGCCTCACCCAAGCACGGCCTGCACCTAGGCGCAGCCTCACCCAGGCGTGGTCTCACACCCAGGCGTGGCCTCACCCTGGCGCGGCCTCTCACCCAGGGGTGGTCTCACACCCAGGCGCGGCTTACACCCAGGCGCGGCCTACACCCAGGTGCGGCCTCACCTAGGAGCGGCCTCACCCAAGCGCAACCTCACCTAGGCGTGGTCTCACACTCAGGCGCGGCCTCTCACCCAGGCGTGGTCTCACACCCAGCGTGGTCTCACACCCAGGCGCGGCATCGTGGATGTAGACGTGATGTACACGGACATCGAGGGCGCTCGTCTATGACCCAATCGTGTCACTGCAGACTTATGCCGCCACCAGGACTCAGGGCCACCGCTTAGAAGTCACGTCACCCAGACGGATTCAAGCACTAATGACGTTATCACCACACACGAGTATCTATCCGCCAAGGATCTTGATACCACCAGGACACTCCCTCCCGCGGGGAGATGGCCAATCAGGGTAGAGCCCTGCTACCCAGGGCCTCTATCCACTCAACGGCACACTCGCCATCAAACTGGGACTCTCCATATCATCATACTCCACTATAAAAGGAAAGGTACACCACCCTCAAAGGGGACATAAAAACTCATATTGAATAATCACTATTCATCTATTTGCTCAGGAGATCTAACTTTGGCATCGGAGAGCCCTAGGCCAGAACCACACCGGTTCTCTCTGTTGACCCCTTGGTTCACTTGCTGGTGACGGCACTCGCAGGACCGCTCGACGATTTCTTGACGCAACAGATGCCTTTATTACATAACACACACCATGGTCAGTATGCAAGATAGAAGACAACCTCTACCTAGTTTAATTCCACCATTAAGGAGCTTCTAAAGAAAATATTTGAAATTAGGGTGGATCAAGAGCTTCCATAACACACACCATATTTTCCTATTAGTAAGAAGCCTCTAAGAAAGTTTTAGAAGTAAGGCTCTCTTATGAACCATACTACTTTTAAAAGCCAATCCCTCATTTTCTTTAGGCCTACACACTGCCCTGCACAAGAGATAAAAGAAAGCTCTATCAGCCACATGTTTCCCTTGCTAGAAAGAAGCATTAATAGAATCAAGCTGATGATAAACCTTAGATGGAAAAAGGAAACAAGACAGCTTGTGATAAAATGGTAATTTTCCACTGGGAAAGTTGCATCTAAATTCTAGAAATGATTTTGGACGACATAGAAAACTTAGGCTCTCTTGGGTTCGATTTCAATTTCACATTCATGATGATTTATTAAAATCAATCAATGAAAGAATTTTTGGTCAAGAAACAAAAATTGTTTGGCAAGTGATAGAAAGGCTTTTTCTTTGGTTCGATTTTAGTCCCCTCTATAGCAATGATAAACAAGTACCGACTTTGAGGGCAACCTTGACGAATGTGATGAGAAGGTTCTATAAGATCAAAATCATTGCATTTGAAGTTTAATTGAGTATGTAGAAGAGGAAACCAAGTATCCAATCATATCATACCAGAGAGAAGTGAAACCAAGAAATTCAAAATTGCTCTAAAAAAGTTTCATTTGAGCCTATCATAGGCCTGAGACATGTTAAGCTTAGGGCTGCAACAGGGTCGGGTTGGGTCGGATTTTTAAAATCTCAGTCCAATCCTGAGTCCCCTTAGCTGGGTCTAGGCCAGGCCTAACCCTGATTCAAGGCCTTGAAAATCTAATCCTGACCCACCCTCAGGGTCGGGTCGGGCCGGGTTGATCCTGATTGGGCCTGATCATGGAGTGGGGGAAGGCAGAGATGCATGGATTGGACTGAGTTGTGCTGGATTGGATAGAAAACTATCAATTTTACACAAAATAACACTATACTAAACTATATTATCACTTATTATCTTCAAATATAGTATATAATATAACAAAATATGTGTAACATTTAAAGTTTATAATATATATATAGTATATCAATATATATTTTTTGTTGTATAACTTAAAATAGGGTCGGGTCGGATTGGATTGGGCTCAACCCGAGGCCTCGACGCTGGCCCAACCCGGTCCTAACTCAGGATTAGAAATTTTCAGCTCTGACCTAACCTCAGGGTTAGATATCTTAGCCTAGGCTCTGTTCGGGCTTAGGATGGGGCAGGGCGGGCTTTCACTTTGTAGCTGTTTGGGATGAGTTCCAATCCTCTATTCATTTGGGGTGCCACCCCACATGGTGAGAATTAACCAAACACAATTGTACCTCTGACCCTGTGTCAGACGAGGTGGAGATTCTATTTGATTGGTTCTGACCATGTGGGGTGGCATCCCATGTGGGTAACTGATCCAGACGGACCAGACTCCTTTGAAAACCCATGAGCTATTGAGTGAATCTTTGATTGTTGAAGTTTTGAGGATATTATTAATACACATGATTAGTTTACTTGTAAAGAGGTCAAAGCAGTCCTTAGCTCCCTGTCACTATTAGGACATGTGGGAACCTAATCACACTCACTCACAGACAAAGACGGGTGGTCTGTCACTCCCTATATATGTATTCCTGAATGAATGAATGAAAGAAAGAAAGAAAGAAAGAAAGAAAGCCAATGTGAAAACAATTCCTATAATGATGAATGTAAAGAGAGGCGTGCAACCTCTGACCCTGCTTGTATTGGGTTGCAGCTATTTTCCATCTTCAATTCTCAATATCTCTATCTCCATTGTGTTAGTTGAGTTGAGTCAATTTGGATCCTCTGCTGGGGTCGGTGTGCAACCTCATACCGGCAGGGTGTGAATCTTACGGTTACATCCCATCGAATAGGATGCTCGGACAGTGGGTAGGACAATCATTTCAACCCTGTTTGTGTGAGGCTGCACACCAGCCTGTACGGCTGGTGACACCAGAGGATCCTAATCCTGAGTTGAGTACTTGAGTTGGTCTGCAGTCTTTTTTTTGAATTAAGATTCTCAGATTTATTAAATAAAAATTTTAAAAAATCTTTATTTCTTCTTTCTAGTTCCAATTTCTAAGGTTCCAACGGATTTCGATCTAATTCTCATCGGGATTGATGGGGATTGATCTCATTTTCAATTCAATTCAATTACTTAAACCTTGATAACAACTCTCTCCCACCAAGATGTGTCTTTCTTTTTCCTAATACCACAAGATTTGTCTTTAAGAGCTTAAGCTTAAACAATGTGAGTTTGGTACATGTTGGAACAAAGTATGCATTACAAAGCCATATGAATTAGGGTTCTTGTGGTCCCTCTCTATTGAGCTGTATTGAGTTGCATTATATTTTTGGAGAAGGTTCTCCACAACGCTCGTATAGGGGGATAATCTCTCATACCACACCAATGGTCATGCGGAGAATAATATCATTCATTTGCATGAATTTAAGAATTGGCATCGGATAGGCCATGGTTGATACCGATACCTTGTCAATACCAGATTGGTAGAGAAAAAACCAGAGAGAACAAAAAATAGTAAAAAAATAAACAGAATTAGAATCTTGGGGGATAAATTTATCTGACCTATGTTGGTATCAATATCAACAATGACCAATACCAACAGCAATATTTGTGAACTAGATCCATTATATGTCTAATGAAGGAGGGAGAAAATAATAAAAAAATCCCATGTGAAAGGAAGATAGCACATTGACATCGTGGGTTGGGGTGTCGATTTGGAATCAAAACTGAATATTGAAATAAAAAATGTCCATTTAAAACTGTATCGAACCAAACCAAAGAAGAATCAATATCTTTTTTTTTTTTTTTTGGTGGTAAAAGTATCTAGTACATATTGAATCATACCAGATTGTTTATTCTTGAACCAAACCAAATCGTAAATACACATGTACATGTATAATAATGGGAAAAATATCTCTGTCTGGGAGTGTTGCCTATGCCAACACTCCCATGGGTCTATCTCTCTCCTCCCCGTGTGAAAAGACACTTCTAACCCCTTGTTTTAAGAAGAAGAGAGATAGGCACATGGGAGTGTTGGCGTAGACCACATTTCCGCATAGAAATCTGTTTCTCTATAATAATATAGGCCAAATATTCTCTATGCCAGGGCGCAGGTTGTGCCCAGACATATTTGGGGGGGGGGGGGGGTCAGTGAAATGGCTGCCTTGCCCCCCTAAATGGCAAACCTATCCACCCCATGTGTCTGGACGTAGCTTACGCTATGGCATAGAGAACATCAACCCAATAAAATAACCTGCAATGCACTTGCTTTTTAAATCCTTCCTTTCACTTCATCCCTCACCTTTTTATGTTTTTAATAATCCTCAATCTTCCGATTGATTTTTTCTTTGTTACGCTTCAGTTGATTCACGTGTAACAACATAAACGGGTCGAAACTACATAGAACTCGAAACCAAACCGTATCGAACCAATACGGTTTTGATAGTAGGTTTCTACTCATAGTATGGTACTATTTTGATTTATGCATTCTCTAGCTTGAACTGAATTGAAACCGTACCATATAATCTGATACTGAATCCGTTGACACCCTATTCGTGAGGAATTTTTTTTCTTACATATTATGTAGGAGAAAATTTCTGTGCGAAAGTGTATCGTCCACGCCCAGACACAGGGGGATCGAATTGACCGCTCCTTCCTCCATGAAAGGTGAAAATCCTATACCCATGATTTAAATGAGTACGTTTATTGGGCCCCACATAGGCAAGGACCACACTACCCCCACAAAGAACACCGACCCATGCATACTCATCCATGTTGCATTGTGCCCCACACAAGCAAGGACCACACTACCCCCACAAAGAACACCGACCCATGCATACTCATCCATGTTGCATTGTGGTGGCCGGTGGGCATCAATCATCAATGCTATTTGATACATGGAGAAAAATCATAAATTGTGTTCCCCACTTTTAGTCCTCCCCGTCGAACAATATATTATCATGAGTAGCACGCACTCACCTGCCTGATGTTCCCCACCTTTACTCCCAATTTGGATCCTCTACTATCGAGCTGCCCGGCAGGATCTTACTGCCAAGACACAGTAAGGCGATAAATGACCGCCTTACCCCTGCTCGAGCACTTTATCCGAGTCGGGGTAACGTGGTCATTTACCGCCTTGCTGTGTCTTGGCAGTAGGATTCTACCGGACAGCTCGACAGTAGAGGATCTCCTCTCATGGAACAATATATTGTCATGAGTAACATCTACTCCCTCGCCTGATCATTTTACTGCATGTATATGTAGTGTAAGTTCGAAACCAAAGAAGGAAGCAAAAACAATGGTGTCCTTATTGACCATGCATGCATGCATGCTTTATCAATTACTTAATTAAAAAGCATCTGCTGCAAGAGATCTAGAGAGCTCTTAATCTTTGAAATATATTTTACATTTCGAATCATTGGTCTTCAATGATTTCCAATCAAGCCTTTTTCTCCTGTCTCTAAAGCCTACATTTCTTATCTTGAGATTTAATTAAGAGTTCAGACACCTCGGCCCTCATTTCAAATAATAAATGAATAGTTGAAAATTCGTATTCAATTCGTGTTTGTATCGGTTTAGAGGAATCCATATTTAAAAAATAGGCTTTTAAGTCTAAAAATATGATTAAGTAATAGTTCTATAAATAATATCTTATAATACTAAACATCCCTTATCATAAATTACAAGAGATTAAATGAAAAAAAAATATTCACAAGGACATCTGCATAATTTCAAATATGACACTTCAACATCAACCCTAGTGAGGTTGTGGATTCAGCCCTTCGTCACCTTCTTGGACTTTTGTCTTCTCCAATTATTTGTTGTTCAATGTAGACAATGAGACCACAACGCCACTCTTTTTAGACCCACAATTCCATTAGAGATGTAAATGAATAGTCAAAATATGTATTCGATATGTCTTCAAATCCGTTTTGGAGAATCTATATTAGAAAAATCGAATTTCAAAAACTATTCGAATTCGTTCGGAAGCTAATCAAATACAAATACAAATAGTGTTATATTCGATTCAAATTTGATCCGTTTACATCCCTAATTTTAAGTGCTTGTATGAGATCCAATAGAGGTGGCATGAAAATTCTTTTTGGGCTGCCAACTCAGCTGCCACATATAAGCCATTTACATTTGTTATTGTTGTTGGGGGTATGGTGTCTTGTATTCTGTCGCTTGCGTTTGTGAGCTGATGACGAAGGGCTGTTAAGAGGTCTTATGGGCCCGGAAGGAAATAGGTTATATGGGTATTTCGGTAATGTTTCCTATGATTTTGTGGTGAGTATAATTTTCTATAATTTGAGAGAGACGTGAGGACGAGTGGCTGTAACCCTATTCTCCATTGATAGTGAAACATGAATTTTTCTCCTCTCAGGTTCCCTACCTGATCAGGTTCGTAGGTTCCTCTCATAGGGAGGGCGGAAATGACGACCTCACCCCACCCGGGTAGTGTGTTCGGGCAGGGGGTGAGGTCATCATTTCCGGTCCCCTATTAGAGGAACATACGAACCTGACCTGGCAGGAAACCTGAGAGGAGTTAAATCCGTGAAACATGTGAAAATCTTGTCAAACCACGTAAATCGTTGTGTGATTGTTTACGATTTCCATTCGTTTCCTGCATCGTTATAGATTTCAGTTTCTACAATCATCAAATAATTATGATAATTTAATGATCATTCACTATGATTAATTATCTTTTTGGTGGCTAATTTCTTGATGTGCAGTTTGGCACTATCAATTTCGACCAATGTGAAGCTAAGGCCCAACACAAAACTAGGGGGGGGGGGGGGCTATTTCCACTCCTATTGTTGTTAGTTTTGGCTTGAGATTCCATGCCATTGATGCATGGAAGCTCTTTGCAAATGGCCTGAGATTCCATTCCCTAAAACTATGACCTTGGAGTGCTAACTTTATTATTAGTTGATCAATGTGGCACATGTATTTCCAACTACCAACCTTTACCCCTATTGCAAATGAAACGGGGAATAAGAGAGTGATCATAGGTCAATTTGGACCTATTTTGCCAGTTATGGGCTTTGATCAGACTGAAGTTCTGATGATTATCCCAAGCTTTAATAATTGAGTTTTAACTTTTGGAGAAATGAGCGCTATCTTGTCGCGTGCAGTGTGTGGTTCCTTGTCATGCAAAATGACCACTATACCCCATGGAAAGGAAAAAATACCTAAAAAACATGTCAGTCATTTTGTGCCATCCTATGTCTAGACATAAGAGTTGCACGCCAAACATGACGAGATAGCAAACTGTTGCCTCTCACAAAAGAGTCTCACTATTCCACTTTATCGATCTATTTGTTCACATAAAATTTTACTTAAAAAAATTTTCACTTCAAAAAATTTGACTTATAAAGTTTTACATGTATAAAAGTTTTTCAATGTTTATTTTTTATTTTATGAAAACAAACATTGAAAAACTTTTCAACATCTAAAATTTTACATTTACAGAATAAAATTTATCTTGTAAAATTTTATATCGAAACAAACAAAGCCAAAGGGAAAAAGCATCAAAATTACAACAGTGTTTGTTTCTAAAGGTGTCCATTATCTTAATGGAAATGTACGTCTTGGGAACATAAGAGTCACCCATCTAGAGGATCAAAAAATTTGATTGGGTCTCATTGAATAAAAATTTCTTAAGAATAAAATAAAATTAGAGATAACATGTGAGCGAATTTATCAACGTTTATGACATGCATTAACTAGATCCAAAGACGGTCTGAGAGGGGAGTGGATCAGTGACTACAGAGAATCTCACAAAATTTTCCTACACAATCACAACCATCCATAACATCCATAGCATAGACCACAACAAAAACTAGACACAGGGCAAACCAAAACACCAGGCACAACAAGAATATATGTGGTTCGACAATGTGGTTATGTCTACGATGCAAATGGTTGTTTGGGTTACAACCAAATCCAGCCCTGATACAATGCACAATACAACGTTTAGCGGCACTCATTGTAAGGAGTAGCAACCCGGCCCCAATTTATGTGACACCCAACACAAAGGAGCACCAATCCCCAATTTATAATCACCTACTACAAAGGAGCACACACTTGATGGTTTATAATGATATTGTCACAATGGCATATGCAAATGCCTACAATATGCGGAAAATACTGATTGTGGCATTTCATATAATATAGGAAAGTTTTCCCATACCTCCCCTGAGGTATCCTGTAATTACAAAAATACTTCTCAGTTTTGGAAAATTCTGTGTGTCCCTGGAGGTTCTTAAAAGTTAACACATGCCCTAATTCCATTAGTGTAGGATTAACACCGTTAAAAACAAGGGGTGAACTGACAAAAATGCCCTTGCAGAAAGAGAAAAACCTACAATTCATCTTCTTCAAATCGTTTAGGGTTTGAAAAAAGGGAAGATGAGTTGAAGGTTAGATCAAACTAAGATGAAAATCTCTGTTTTGAACCACGAAACAAACGAATAAATCCGCATTAAAAAGCAGGAAATAGCCACAACCATAAACCAGAAGAGAAGGAGAAATGGAAGTTGAGGTTCAAGAGGATACTTGACCTTGAGGCTCATACATTTAGAGCGTCTCCTGTTCTTGGAGAATTTTTTTAATGGAGGAGGAATCATAGAGTTTAAAGTTATCCTTCCAAATCAAGCTAAATCTATGGATAATTTTAGCCCCAACTTCGCGTAGAGACTCACCACCCTCTTCGTCTTCTTCTCCGTGTATCAAACACCTATTCAATGTTAGGTCCATCTTATCAGTTTAGAGCCCATTTAGAAGCCCAAATCAGCAACATTTAAAACATAAAAATGGCTTGCATCATAGAAATATTTTATATAGAATTGAAAGCTAGTAGAAAATTTCAATATAACTTAATCTATCAGAATGACTTTTTTTGGGTGCAAACAGTAGAAATTTATTACCTAAGGAACAAAGTGTGAGCTTAAAACAAAGTTTAAGTCAATAAAGTATAGGTTCAACAGTGTTTTAAATTGGGCCCATAATGGAAAACTATAAAGATTTAGGCCCATACCCATAGGATCTATCCTAGACCTCAAAAATCATTTATCTTCTTCAACCTCTAATTTCCTATTCTTTTCCATCTTTCATTTTTTTTTTTTGTCAAACAGAGGACAAAAGCCATTGATTTATTAATTGTTCTCTTTTTTTTTTTCTTATTCTTTCCCTTATGTTTTTGGGATGGGGGAAGAAATTTTGGGCTTTGTTGAATATATTTTCATTCACTGAAAAAACTAACTTTTAAGTATTATATGGTAATTATTAAGAAAAAAATAAGGGTTGATGTATGATTATACTAATAACATGTTGAATATAAAAGTAGGGCAAGAGATCTCTACTTGGTGGTGTTTCCTACGCCCTCTCACTGAGCACCGTGAGATGACGCCTTTGTCCTTTGGGTAGACACCCAGGCATGTCGTGAGATGTGGGTAGATACCCAGGCATGCTCACCCATTGGAGAGCATAGGAAATACCACCAATTAGAGATCTTTTTCCCATAAAAGTATATAGATAATGCTTTGATCTGAAGTATCACTCACTGCTATCGATAAATGAACTATATTGCAGATTCTTTGGCAAAGAAAGCAGCTATTTCTCATGCTTTTGCTTGTTGGTCTCTTCCTCCTTTTATCGTTGAAGACTACAGATGAGATTTGGAAGATCACCCAAGATTTGGATTTTGTCAAGCTTTTTTAGCTTCTTGTTCGCTTGGTTAGTTCCTCCCTGTTGATGGCCTTACCCAAGGTGGGGTGAGAATCTGACTTTGTTTTCTCTTAGTGATTTTTTGTCTCTCTTTTTTTTTTTTTTGTAATTTCTTTCTCTCCTTTTTTTCTATAGTAATATATCTCTTGCTGAATTTTAGCAATAAATAAATAAATAAAAATCATAATGATAATTTGGTATATAATGTTAATATCTGTATAGTCAAAGGTCTTTTATGAGGGATTTTCTAGTATAGTTACTAGAAGATACCTCTAATTTGAGGGGGCAATAAAGAAAATTCCAAACTGGTCACAGTACAGTATTATCCAGTATACAGGGACAGACCAAGTACCAACCTTTCTATTATTAGTACCCAGTCATCACTCTTAGACTGGGTGAGTTCTGATTCACCAGAATAACTTTAGGGTTTTGGAAGGCTAATCAGAAGGAGCAAGCAACAGCAACTAGGTAGCACTTGGGTTGTTGGTTGTCGAATCCAAGAAGGAAAAAAAAAAGAAAGGAATTTGAAGCCCACAAACCCATGTTGCTATATTCCCACTTCCACTATACAATAAAACATTCCCTCCTGCAACTTCTTTAAGAGACCAAATCAGAGCCTCTGCAAACTCCTCTTCCCAACAAATCCAAAAGAAAAACAATCCAATTTAAAAAGGCTCATTCGAAATCTTCCATAAAGCCAAAGTTGTTAATATCAACTTTTTAGGTTTACAAGAAACACACTTACAGATCTCTTTTTAGCTCATTAGATGTTGAAAGAGACCCTAACCCTCCCAACCCTCACATTCCATTCCATTCCATTCCATATTTCTATTGAACCAAACCCAAAATTCCCTTTTTGAGTTTCTTCATTTTAGTATAAGTTTATATTCTAGCTAAGTTGACACATTAAAAAAAAATTGATTATTGAATATGATCAAATAAAAAATCCAAAGCATCTAATACCCGCATATTGTGAAATGACCAAAATCTCCATCATCTCAAGTGAGAAATAGCTGATAATGATTCTATGCATGGATTGTAACACACAGACAGAGACACAGCAGTTCAGCACCTACCCGTGCCTTTGTAAGGCCTTTTCTACCTCTTAATTTCAAAATCAACTGTCAAGGGGTGGTTGCCAACAGCCAAGAATCTACCCCAGCTTTTAAACAATGAACCTATTTTAGCAGCACCATCTATATTCCTCAATTATTATTCTTGTTTATTGAAGAGCCGACCTTAGATGGTGTTTTTTTTTTTAAAAAACAAATTAGTTGTTTTGGTATGATATCTTGTATTTTGTTGTTTGCATAAGTGGACTGATTCCAAAGGTCAGTTAAGAGGTTGTAGAAGGAACTTTTTTGTTGGGCTATATGTTTATTTCCATAAAATGTACCTATGTAGGGTTTCACTAAATATTTGTAGCAAGAGGGCGGGCCTTGGTGCAACGGTAAAGATTGCTCCATCGTGATCAAGCGGTCACGGGTTCAAATCTGGAAACAGCCTCTCTGCGAAAGCAGAGATAAAACTGCGTACATTATGACCATCCCCAAACCCAGCAGTGGTTGGAGCCTTATGTACTGGATATGCCCTTTCATGGTTTTTCTTTGTAATTTAGCTTCTCATTTTTATACAAAGTATTGTAAATTTTTATTAAGAAAATAAAGATTTGTACTCTGTAATAATTACATTGGTCAAAATCATTCAACAAGGTTACAAAGTTCAACAGGAAACTCCCATGGATAAATAAGTTTTAAACAATCTTTATCAAAAAAAAAAAAAAAGTTTCAAACAATACTGAGACCAATGGAACTAAGTAATCAACAATTTTATTTTATTTTATTTTTGATGAAAGTGTAATCACACAAACCAAACATCAATTCCAAAAGGTTAACTGACTTTTAGAACCGTGGAATGGCGGATATACACAACACACACCCGAGTCAACAATTTGATTTGTCTCGCACCAAACATGTTGAAAATAACTCTAAGGCATCCTGTACGCCAAATAGCACTTTTTAGATGCTGCACTGCCCAAGGCCCTTCCACTCTTCACTCCAGAATGTGAAGAGTGTTAGTTGACATAGAGACCTAGCAATCTATTGGAAATTCTTCTCCCATAATTCCAACATAACCATGGATAACTGGTGTTAATTACGATATAATAAATTTCAATTTAGTGTGTGTTGAAACAAACACCAAGAAACATGAAGAAACAAAACACAGCAAAGATGATATAGAGATTTAACGTGGGTCACACACTAATATGATGTGCTTCGTCTATGTATTAGAAGAAAAGTACAATGAAAATCTTTTTAGGTCACCTAAACGGATTCGCAAAAATTCTCCCTAGAAACCCTAACTCAAAAAACCCCCCAAATCTCACTTCTTTCAGTTACTTACAAAAAAGGATGATAAAACATAGAAATATTCCTGTGCTAGCCACCATCATAGACCTCAGAAAAAATCTCATTCGGATCACCACAAAAAATGTCAGAACATGTCAATCATTGGAATGGCTTACCAACCAACACCTCAAAAATAAGAGGTGATGAGCTCAACTCTACTTGGGACCTAACTATAAGAAAAAATAAATAAATAAATAAAAAGGTATAAGACATGCATAACAGTGTGAGAAGTGGGTTCTTTCCAAACTTAAAGTTATTCCTGTCCTCTGTTTCTTTGTCTCCTTTATTTCCTTTAAGAAACTACGGTGAAGTTGTCTCCCTCTCTTATCTCTCCCTCTCCCACCCCATATTGATCTTCTTTTTTCACGCACGTCCCCTATTAGGAAAGTTCACATGGACGTTCTCTCTCTCTCTCTCTCATCTTGGAAATGAAATGAAATGAAATGGGTTTAGCCTCTTCTTACTGCCTAAAAAGCTCTTATCTATCAAGGAATAAAGCAACAAAGAGCCTCTCTTTCCGTGCTAACAGAAAGCAAGAGTGACTTAAAATGTGAACTCTGTTGCTGCTACTATTATTATAATTTCCAAGATTAAAATAAAAGTAAGAGAGGGGAGAAGGAGAGAGAGAGAGAGAGACATGAACAGTGATAAAGGTGTCGTTTGATCGATAATGTCGGTCAAATACTGTTGATAAAGCTCATTGCTAAGAATCTGAACCGTTGATCTAAGCCAAGATAGAACCAGTGAACCACCATTTATAATGTGCAAAATAGTGGCAAAAGCTGTTCAGAATTCGATATATTCTATTCTTAAATATGAAAAGATGTGTAGAAAGTGATGAACCAAGAAGATTAAAAACTGCAAAACAGCCTAACCCAATAAAGATAAATAATAAATGAATAAAACTTCAAAACAAGTTTCACTTACCAAAACAAGAAATAAAATCAAGAACCCAATTGTCCATAAAAACTCCACCTTCTATAGACCCATTTCATTGTTGAGTTTGGATACAAAGAGAAGAAATATATAAAAGATTAAAAAAATAATAACAATAATAATAATAAGAATGGTGTTAAAGATCTTCTTGTAATCATGATGGTGACGATTTTCATGCATGATTTGTTTTCTTTGGGAATTGGGTTCTCCTTCTATTTTCAGCAAGACCAGCCTTCCTTTTTTGCCCTTTTTTTTTTTTGTCTCTTTCTCTGAGGAGGTTCCCTTTTCTTCTTGTCTTTACTTCTTTCCAACATGGGTTATTGTACAGTTAATTAGTAACTTAGTATGAATCAACCATCTGAAACTTATCCAAACCCCTTGAAAAGAAAGGAAGAGAGTAAACCCTGGAAGTGTTCTTGGCTTCTTCTCTTGAAAAGAAATGACTGTTAGGTAGGGATTGGAGCACTGATGATGAAGATCAATCTATTAGGTTTTTTCTTGATTATTTCTTGCTCCTCCTACCCATGTTGATCTGGGTTGTCAGGGGTCAGGCCAGAAGGAATACTTTAGCCATTCTGCCTCTTGAGGGTTTGGGATGGATGACTCCTGCAAGGACAATATTTTCAAAAAAAATGAAAAGATTAGGGTTAGGGTTTATATTTGGACAAATATTATTGCATTTACCACATATCATAAAGCTGTAGTTAGGGTTTTCTTTCTTTCTTTTTTTTTTTTTTTTTGAAGCATGTTACCCTCTTCCCTTTTGCTTTTAGTCTTTAGTTTCTATTACAACTTATAAGTCCAGAGTCCACACTTGATAGAAGTTTTTATTTTTCCTTTTCTTTAAAATTTTATATGGTTTTTTTTCTTTTATTAGGGTTATTCTTTGTTAATAAGAAAAGTTTCTTCCTCTCCTCTCTTTTCTCTTTTCTTTTTTTTTCGTTCAAAAAATTAGTTTGATTCAGTTTTGATCTTTGATGATTTGCTGAGTCTAAAAAAAGAAAACTCAACAATAGGGAGTCTAAAAGCTACAGTTTTCACTTTTTGGTTCTTTGAGAGAATAAAAATAAAGAAAGGTTCTGTTTCTATCTTCATCCAAAATTGACTGACTCTGTCTTCAAGAAGAAAGTAGGCAACTTATTCTTATTGTTGATTTACCATTTCATATTAGAATTTTTTCATAAAAATTCTTGAATTTATTATGAAAACATATCTTTTGATTTTCTTTTGTGTTAATAATTTGATTTCATTACTTTGCTCTACAATGGTAGAGAATATATAAAGATACATTGTAAACCCTAATTGAGTAATACAAGGAAAGTAGAAAAAAATAATAATCTAAACTTGCACTGTTGAGTCCTAATATATCTGGTAACCAAATATTGAGTTCCCATGTAAACATGGTAACTCAATATTTGGTCAACATTGTGCAGTTGCTTCACATGCTTCCTTATTTCCTCTTCTTTTTCAGGGTTGTGTTTTAGTTAAGTCATTCAATTTGGCGGTTTGGTTTGGTTTGATTTTTTTCTGTTTTGGTGTGGGTTTTAGGGAAATCGAATCGGAACCAATAAGGACTTTTCGGTTTTGGTTTGAGTTGGACTTGGTTTGGTTTGATTTGTAATATTGGCTTGCTTCGATTTGAAACCCGGGTATAAGCTGGTTTTGGATAGGAATTAAGTAGAGTTTTAGGGTTTGGGGGTTGGTTTTAGTATTCGGTTCGAATTTGGTCCTATCGGTGGCCCATTGGTTTAGCCCAAACCGAATTGTGCTCTAACTCATAAACCGAAACCAAACCGATAAGACCTCAGTTCGATTCGAATCGAACTCAAACGGACCGGACCAGTTTTACAGGTTCGCTTTAGGTTTTGATATACCAACACTAAGAAGAAAAGCTTTTCCAAGTTCTCTCTTTTAACTAAAATATTAAAAGATGTCTATTTTATGGTTTTTTAAGTTGATAATGACAGCTGAGCTGACACATAGGGGTCATTGATTTCAGGGTCAAAAAGCTACAACTTACGTACCTCTTTTATGTCAGCTGAAGTGCAACCTATCAACAGTTCCTCCAAACCAGAAGGAGACCTTCCTCCCAGTTTTTGATGATGTTGCTGCTGCTGCTGCTGCTGCTACATTCATTCATCATTCCTTTAGAAAGAAGAATTTTGGAACTAAAAATATCATTTTTGACAACAATAAACAACTGACATGGTTGTTTCTGCAACTGGGTTTTGATTGAATACCTGAAATTTTTCAGTTTGGAGAATTATTCTTGAAACATGGTAAGGGTCTTCATCAAGAACCATAGAGGTGTGATGGAGAGGAGGAGAAGTAATGATTGTGGAGATTGGATGTGTAGGCCTGCTGATGTGGTAGGCCGCCGTCGCCAATTGATGATGATGATGATGATGGTGGTGGTGATGAAGATGATCAGGATGATGATGATGATGATGTTGTTGCTGCTGTTGTTCATGGGCCACATGATCATGTGACCTCAGGTGATCGGCTTCTTCGTGCTCGTCGCACCTCTGAGATGTGGATTCTTCTCTTGCCTTTAAAGCTTCTCCCATCCCTACCTGTAACAAACAATGACAATTTTATGTTAGTTGATAGCAAGTCAATTTCTTTGTCTATATCCTGACCTCATTTTCCTTTCTCTCTTTGGTTCTCTTTGGTTAGTTTTAATTGGTTTCATTTGGTCACTGAATGAGTAAAAAGCCAAGTAGTTTAATTTAGATGATAGTGATAATGGAGCTATTCTGATGGAGCTTGCTGGATGCTGTATATGCAAGCAAATGGAGCCAAGAAACACAAATATAATGTACAAAAATTCCCTCTCTTCCCACCCTCTAGTTTTGTTAATTTTTAATGTAATGAAGGAGCTTTATCTGTTATCTTAGCTGATCACTTAGATTGTAGGTTATGTTATATTATTTTATTCTTTTTCTTTTAAGAAGAGCAGTTCATTCTAATAGTTAGAAAACTGGGTTTTGATTGGGACGAGTCATCCGAATTGAGTCAAAATTTTGGAAAATCTAGTCAAGAATCGTATAAACTAGGTCAAGGTAAAAAAATGGTGAGATTGGGTCATAAATCGTCTGAGTCAAATAAAACTCGATATTTTTACCCGAGTCATGACAAAGTTATTTTTTAAAAAACCACAAAGTCGATTCACTTATAAATTGATTTGGGTTTAATAGTAAATCCATATTCTAAAACAATAAGAAACCCTCAACTCCTCGACTCCCTTCTCGATCTAGTTCAATGGTATGAACTCAAAATGCAGTGATTTGTGATTCCTTGATTTTATTTTCTGATCCATATTTTTCTGATTTTTTAATAATTTATATATATTTATTATATTAAAAATTAATAAATGTGATTCGTCTTGATCGGGTTTGACAAGACCGAGTCACCAGATTTTTCTAAAAGACGAGTTGAGTCAGAAAACCTGATATTCCTACTATGCTAATTAATATCAAAAGTTTTTCGTTGGAGTTGGTGAGGTTGCTTGAAGTAGGTTTGAATCAATCTAATACTATAAGGAGGAAAAATGAAATTAATAATACTAGTTAGTTTGTACCTCATCGAAACTTTTTCTGAGGGGAGCAAAGCTAAAATGGTGATCAGATTTCATTTGGTGAATATCCATAGCAGTGTAGCTTGATATTGCAGTCCCGGAACCAGACAGTTCATCTCTCTGTGCACTAATTTCTTTAGAAGAACAGCTCCCACTGCTTCTATTAGGCTCGCCGCCGCTCCCTTCGCCGGTGGTTGCACCCCGGTCCAACCAATTACATTGTCTAGGTTGTGTTTGATAGAATATCTTTGATACCACAAGCTCTCCTTCTTTCTCTTCTTCAAGCTGACCCAAGTGGTATTGGTGCATGACCCAATTGGTTTTCTCAGGTTTCCTATGTTTCCCAAAGTTGGTATAGAGGACTAGAATCTTCTTACACCCCTTCTGTTTCCCGTTCACCATCACCGGCCTCGTCTTACCGGTCTTATGCCACCGAGTCTCGCCGCCTTGCAGATCACAATCAGTCTGTATTTTTCTTCTTTTTCTTGTTCCTGTTGTGTAGGCCTTGGAGGGTCTGTGGAAGAAATGTCGACTCAATCCATCTCTTGTAACTCCTGAAATCCAAAATCAAAGTTAGGTTTAAATTAGGTATAACAAACTATAACAAAATGGATACTTGCAAGCTACAACCAGTGGAGGAGACTAGAATCACAAACCCATTTGAATAATGCTAATAGCTAATAGTATTGATTTGTTTTTTTTTTTTTTTTTTGGATAGGTAAATCAATTTATTGCAAAAGGGAAGAAAAATTAGATACAAACTAAGGCTAACTTGTAAGACTTCGGAACATAACCCGAAGCCTCAAAGGCATCAACCTCAAGGAGAGGAGAAACAACGCATACAAACCACTAACACTAACAAAGAAGAATTCAAGCCACCTCACGAATCAGCTCAACATGGCATTGTTCCTCTCAACCCACAAAAGGTGAACACTCCATTTTTGAACAAAGAATCAAGATGTTTCTAGGGGATTTCAGCCCCTTAGGAATATCAGCTCTGCACTTGTCTTCAAAGTCCCCTTTGATGTCACTTAGAATAAAAAGCAAAGTTTTCGTTTTATTTCTTAAGATTCGGAAATTTCTCTCTTTCCAAATGTTGGAAATTGTAGCATAAAACGCCCACTTTGCAATGCTTCCAATCGAATCTCCCTTAAAATTCTTCCCCGATCCAATAGTATTGATTGTTTATATTAAGTATCCAATTGAATATGAATGTCTTTTATAAGAGAGAGAGAGAGAGAGAGAGAGAGAGTCTTCTAAGGGTTCTAACCTGGAAGCTTTTCTGGATGGGTATAACAAATTCCATCTTCTCCATCAATGGTTGGGATGAACTCATCAATCAATGGGTGGGATTTAGAATCTTTGCCTTCAACTTTAGCATCAAGGTGTTCTATCAGTTCTTGGTCTGTTGGATCAAATTTCACTCCTGCTGGAAGACCCAACCAGTCCTGCAAATCATAATAATAGAAAAAAAAAAAAAATAAAAATCTTTCATTTCTTCTTCTTTTTCACTCATTTTATTGTTGAGAAAAAAAGGTGGTATATATATATATATATATTATAACTCAAAGAAACAAAATCAAGAAAAATAGCCAAAAATCTACCACCAATTAAGCATAATTCTTATCATGCCTGAATTCTTTACAACAATCTTTCAATTGAAGCCAATAAGAATATTATTAGTTCATTATATTCGCGGTACATACCGGTTTTCGTTCGAGTTTCTGTCCACAACCAGGACACTGCTTTGATCCACACATCTGATGCTCTTCAAGCTTTGCATCAATAAGATCAGAACTAGTGATAGAACCTATCTGACTCTTATTCATGGCTCTTTATCTTTATCTCCTCTTCTCTTCTCCTTTCCAACTAAAATAGAGATTCTGTTACAAAATTCTCCTTCTATCTGACAGTCCACTCATGTCCTCCTGATTCACCTCTCTACAACCAGAATTTTCCAAAAATACCAAAAAAAAACCAATTTGAATCAGAATCAGAAAACTGAAAAACCCATATGCAAGAAACTGAAATTTTCCTTTCTCCTGATCTCCAAAGATGAATCCAGGCAAAATAACCTACAACATCAAAGAGGGAAGAAAAAAAAAAATCTTTTAAGGACAAGTAATCTAAGGAAGCAAAGAGAGAAGGAGAAGAGAAGGAAATGAGAGAGAAGAAAAAACTGTGACTGTGGGATTGAGCTATAAACTGGCTTTAACCATGAAAAAACACCAGAATTCACTCTACTTTAACTGAAGCAAATGAGAAAAAGGAAAAGGTATCTCAATATACCACCTTTAATTCTTTGCTAATTTTACTAGCCTTGAAAGCGGTTGAGAGAGAGAGAGAGAGAGAGAAAGAAAGAAAAAACCTATTCTGTTTTGTAAAGCTCAATCCTTCCACACACACCTTTGTTTTTAGCCTCTTGACTAGTAAAGCAAAAGCAAGAAACTGCCAACCCAGGTGTTACTCTGAGAGAGATACATTCAAAAGCACAGCACACCCATCTGTGTATCTATTTTTAATTAAATAGTTTTGTGAAATAAATAAAGATAATCAATTTTTATTGATAGTAGAAAACAGTTCATATATATATAAGAGGAAACAATACTCATATAAAGTCTTAAAATAGATTCCACTTTATGATTTTAAGTTAGCAAATCACTGAAATAATGGAGAGACAAAATCAGAAAATTTAATTCTTTCCTCTTGTGAAGAACATATTATGAATAGGAAGTTTTGTTTTTTTTAACCCAAGGAGGAAGAAAGAGAGAGAGAGAGAGAGAGGAAACTAGGGAAATAAAAACTCACACGGGTTTTGAGCAACAGTGTTGAAATCATGATTCTTTAGCCATGAGAGTTGCAGAGAGAGAGAGAGAGAGAGAGAGAGAGAGAGAAGTGAAGTGGATGTTGCTTCATATGCAAGGCAAATAGATAGTACACTTGATGGACCCCCCACCACTCCCTTTAATTAATTCTACTTAAAATTAGAGATAAATATTGACAAAACTTCAGCTAGAAGCACCAGTTTCCAAAACTAACAGGAAAAACACTATAGAAGAAAAGCTCAAATTCTTTAATTTGCTAAAAGTGTTAATCATTTGGGATTTTTGTTGATTTGTATGGTCTCTTTGTGTTTCATCAAACAGGGTACATAGGAGATGTAGGACCATCATTTTTTGGTCCCACACCTGAGAATCAAATGTAATTGGGTTGGATGAGAGTAACGGTCAGAGAGAGAGAGAGAGAGAGAAAGAGTTTCTCTGCTACACTCTTCTTCCATGGATTTTTTGAAGTTTCCTTTTCGCAAGCAAAGCATTAGACAGGGAATGATGTGGCTACTGTAGAGCCATTTTAACTGCCATTAATAACTATCACCATCACGACTAACCTTAGTTGTCATTGCAAGCCATCCAATGTGTGTTGCAGGTTCATCAGCTCTTGCATCTAATGTGGACACTTTCACCTTCTTTGTTAAGTTTTTGTTGGAGTTGGGTATGTCTTGTAATTTGTAACGATCCATATAATTGTAATTGAGTCTGTAATTATAATTGAAATAGGTTTTTGAGTCCATTACATGTATGGGAGTAGAAGTATAATTCAGTGAACATATTAGAGTTTTGGATTCCCTATATATTGTCTCTTTGTTAAAAACCTTAGTCACAAGCAAAAGGAAGATCATTTTGTGAGGTGGAGAGTAGTGTATATAAAGAGTTTTTAGGAAATAGTGGAAAATCTTTAGTTCTTTCGGGTGAATGTAGACAATCTTGCTGAACCACAGTAAATTTTTTGTGGTATGTGTGATTGTTTGTTTAGGTTCTTCATCATGGTTGCGCCCTGGCCCTGCTACAATCTTAACTCCGATACCACTTGTTGGGACTTGGGTATGACTCATCCTTAAAAACTAGGCATTAAAGAGATGATGCCCAAATACCTATCATGGAGAGAGAGAGAGAGAGAGAGAGAGTTTCTCTGCTACACTCTTCTTCTTCCATGGATTTTTTGAAGTTTCTCTTTTGCGAACAAAGCATTAGACAGGAAGTGATGTGGCTACTATAGAGCCATTTTAACTGCCATTAATAAATATCCCTTTCACCTTCTTTGTGAAGTTTCTGTTGGGGTTGGGTCTATCTTGTAATTTGTAACAGTTCATATAATTGTAATTGAGTCTGTATTTATAATTGGAATAGGTTTTGGGTCTATTACATTTATAGGGGTAGAATTATAATTGTGTGAACATATTTGGGTTTTGGGTTCCCTGTATATTTTCTCTGTGTGAAAAACCTTAGTCACAGGCAAAAGGAAGGTCACTTTGTGAGGTGGAGAGTAGTGTATATGTAGAGAGTTTTTAGGAAATAGTAGAAAATCTATAGTTCTTTCAGGTGGATGTAGGCAATCTTGTTGAACCACAGTAAAATCCTTGTGTTGCGCGTGATTGTTTGTTTGGATTCTTTATCATGGTTGCGCCTTGGCCTTGCCACAATCTTAGCTCTAATACCACTTGTTGTGACTTGGGTTTAAATTTAAAACTAGCCATTGAGAAGAGGGTGATCAAGTAAATATAAGTCTCCACATAGGGCTACTCACATCCAACGTGGGATTAATACTTTCGCTTTCAGCGTGGAATCCCAAAAATCTCTACATCCACGCTGGAGCTACCAAGATTTTTCCTATCCCCACCCTCCACGCGAGAGCATCCAAGATCTTCTCCAACTTCATCCTCGGAGGCCCATCAGGTTCCAATCTTGGCCCTACCATACCCTAGCCCTACCGCAAGCTTGGTTTTAATACGATTTGTTAGGGACTTGGGTAGAACTCTTCCTTAAAAGTTAGCCATGAAGGAAAGGGTGTCCAAGTCCTTATAAGTCTTGACATCGGACTACTCACATCCGATATGAGATTATTATTTCCACCTTCCGCGTGGAAACCTAGTAGTTTCAGCTCAATATGAGTATATTATATAACTGATGAGATTATTATTTCCAAGATGTTTTTAACGTTTTTTTTTTCATCCTCCCTATATAGGTGTATCTTTTGGCTTGTAAAAGTTAAATTTGAAAACTTGTATTTTAGGAACTTGTGGGTGTGTTATGAGTCTCATTATGAGTTTGAGGTCCTCTAGTGGGTGAGTGAGTCTCCAAAAATCCCAAAGTCAAGTGGTATTCTCTACTCTTGAGTTAAGCGGGATTCTCTCTAACCCTTGTTAGCTTAATTTTTTTTTTTTTTTTCGAGTTTATTTCGAATTCTCCTCTTCTGATCTGCATCACAATGTATGGTTCAAAATTATAAAAATATTATAATTTTCAATATTTAATTATATTAACTAATTAATAAAGATTAGTTATTTTCGTTACACTTTCTAAAACTTTCAACTTTTGACTTATACACATGCTCAATTTAAGTTGAAATTTGATCAGTGAGATGAACATGGGGCGCTCTAGAAATCTTCTATCACATGGTACGTCCCACTTTTACCTTTCCATATGTACCACATGAAATTGGCGAATATATAATTTCTACAACAAAGCTTCCTTTATCCACATGACATTTCAATGAGAACTCAAAATTTTATGAAAATGCTGCAAGCATCACATCTATTGCCACACTAGTAAATTTCTATCTATTAACATTACATCCCATGAGATAAAAAATCACATCTATTTTGACGTCTCTACATGCATTCTCATTGGCTCCCACATTAGTGTAGACGCTACATGATCAAACAACGATTTCTTGTCCAGATTATAATTATAAGGGACCCTAATTATAATTATCATAATAAGGATTCAGTTCCTTATTTGACTATGTAGTGTATTCTAGCACCTTCTGTATCTATCTCTCTCCTTTGACAATAGAAGGTATAAATGTCATTTCATAGGAGGAAGGAGAGAGAATGGCATAGGGCTGCACCAATGCACAGTAACGCAATGTGGCAGGTTCTTTCTCCCAAATAATACTAAGGAAAAAGAATGATAATCGATCACGCGGTGTTCCTCCACCCAGACATAGGAGCACATGAAAAGATCATTCAATTTCACCACTTTTATGGCTCAAAAACACAAGAAAAGCTTTGATACCTCTACTTAACATGGACCACAAAATTTGATGGATAGTCTAATAAACCTGTGGATTAGATCATAAACAGGAAACCCCACCATGCCACCCTTAAAAAAACAAAAAGAAATAGAACATTACATCATCATCATCATCATCAAGGGCAGACTATCATGAGATGAGGAGTATAGGATCAGGTTCCTTTTGAAAACAACACAAGAATGAAAGAAATTGAAATGGTAGGTGAGCTTTGACAAAGCCCACCATTTTGAGGCTGGTGAGGAGGGAGGGAAGAGGATACAAACCATCGGACTCAATCGGATTTTTCGCAATACCATCCAATCCTTTCCACCTTTCTCTTTCCTTCCTTTCTCTTTTTCTTTCCTTCCTTCTCTTTGCTTTGTTTTGTTTCTTTCTCCGATGTGTCAACCTCCCAAGGAAACGAGTAATAATCTAGCCGTTGGGGTTCAGGAAAATAAAAAAAAAAAAATTTGTTGATTTTAAAATTAGAACAATATCCCATCTATATGTTGTTTGGCTTGGTTAGTGATTCTGAAAATAGAATCCCTATATTTCATTTGATTTATGGATTTTAACCAAACAGGACCTTCTAGTTTTGATGAAACCATGTTCACAAAAGTATCCAAAATGAATTTATTGATTAAATTTTGTCCATAATGGCCTAAACAATATTATTGAAGATCATCTCAATGAGATTTTGACAATCCATTAACACATTAATTGTTTTTAAACAAAGAAGGAGAAATGTCATACTAACAGGTCACACTCCCGTAAAAATTAAAATTTTAAAAAATAAAAAAGAAATTCTAGCTAGGGACCGCTCTTACATCTCTTGATTGTCCCTTGCCTTGCCTAACCTGTCTATGAATCAGGGCAATCCCTACCTACATCAACTTTTAAGGCCTCTTGATGATTGCCCATTGGTTTTCATTGCAAGGTGGTCCAAGAATGAAGGTCTCAGTCTAAAGTAACATGTTTTAAAGAACAAAATAACTGAAACCATGAAAGTGTGTATACAAAACAAGGCCTTCCTTTCAAGAGGATTTTTCCAAAATCAGAATTGTTCCCTGGCCTATGAGGATCCATGGTTTGAGGAATTGATATCCGTATCAGTGGATCGGTACAGATAAGGGTAAAAATGTTAAAAAAAAAAAATCTAAAATTTTGAAGAAAAAAAAGGTTTAACCGATCTAGATTGATACAGACTAATCTGGATCCGTATCAATCTGGATCGGTATCAGATCGATATTGGTAGAGACAGATACTAATGCTGATCACAAAAACCTTGTGAGGATCCTGGTTCTAAGTAGCAGTACGTATGGGTGTATCGGTTAATACATATCAGTATTGATGGAGATTGATATTGATATAGATTTGTTGTATCAGAAAAAAAAAAATATATTGCAATTTTTAATATACATCTGATACTGATCCGATATGGCTTGATCGATATCAATATTAGTTGAGGGCAATACAAATACCGATACCAATATCTATAAACTTAAATTGAGGACTTGAGAGCAGGGGAAGAACAAAATGTATATAAACAAGGTCCTTTTAGGTGTCACTATGCCTAGTGAAGTATAATGCTTCACTATTTGCCACTTTACAGTACATAGATTAATTCATGTGATAAAAGACCACACATACATCGCAATGGCCAAATTTCATTCGGAAGTAAGTAGAGAAAGTTGCTCAAACTTCTATTCAAAGGTTTACTAAAATTACCAAAATGCCATCAAATGGAGATAAATATAAAATGTCAAATAACATCTTTTGCAATTTTACCTACTTCCTTTACTCATTTTAAGCTGAAATTGTACAAAAATGAATTACGTGTACGATCTTCTATCGCATGGCTACCCCATGTACTAAAAAGGGCATACTCATTGCATGAGTCTTCTACCTTTGCCGGGTCTTGGGAGGGTCATAATGTATGCAACCTTACCCCTCCTTTCGCAAAGAGACTGTTTCCAGACTTGAGCCCATGACCACTTAATCACAACGGAGCAACATTTACCGTTTCACCAAGGCCCACCTTCTAGAATAACCCATGTACTCCATGTGGCAAATAGTGAAATGTTATATTTCAGTAGACATGGTGATGAGAAAGAAAACCTAAGAAATAAGAATGAATTTATGGGGCCATGGAGTTTCTCTATGGCAACTGATCACATGCACATTTGTTAGTCACACTAAAAAACTTTGGGATTTCTTTTTCTTGAGACCCCTTGACCACAAATGCAGTGGGCCTAATTGGCCCAAAATTAGATAAGGTTAGGTTCATCTAATTCTAGGTCTGACTTTTATAAAATTAAATTTTTAGGTCTGATTTTGCTTCTCCCATACTCCACCACCACTGGCTGTGTCACCGCAACCAAAACTCTATATGTTATTGTTGTGGCCATCCATCTCCATTTCATTACCCACTTGAGATGTCAAACGGTCGGTTCATCTGGTTTTGATCGGTCCAAATCGAATTTTTATATACATTGATTCAAATCGAAGCCAAACTATTAAGGTGAGATTCGGTTTCAGTCACTGTTTCGATTTTGGTTTTTTTTTTTTGTTGGATTGGTTTAATGGGCTCTTATTTCTGTCATCGCATTGCTACCGGTTCAATTTCGACTTTATAAATGAAAATCCTTACTTCTGTTTAATGTACAAAAAGACTTTTTTATCCGGTTTTTTTTCGGGTTTTTTTTTCTATTCGGTTAAGTTGCAATTTCGATGATCGGTTTCAATTTCTACTGGTTTTTAAACACACCAATTGAAGCCGAACCGTTAGGCATTTGATTTAGTTTGGTATTTCAATCATTTATCGGTCGGCCTGACTGGTTTGGGCTGGAATTTGACACCCCTATGTTAAAGCAAGAAAACCGGCCTGACATGTGATCGTCTGATGGGTACCTGGTGAGAAGAGAGGGAGAAAGATGGAAATGGAGATGGAGGCTGTGCGAAAGGGGGAAAGATGTGAGGGTCGAGTGCATGATGTTGGGTTTGGGGTCAATATTTATGATTTGCTCCCAGGACAGTTTTACACCTGATTTAATCTACGGAAGCTTAAGAGCGAATCAGGTTACCAAATGGAATTCTACTCCCAATCTGCTCCAACAAAATAGAAGATCGACAAAATCACTTGTTGGGGTTGGAAAAATTATTTTTCAATTTTCTCTTTGCGATGTGAGCAACGCACAAAAATGGTAAGTGTAAGATCAACAAAACATAAATAAAAAAACAAATACACACACACACACAAAGAAGAGGCAAGAGATTTACGTGGTTCATCCATAGAGTGAGACCAACTTCCACTATGAATCAAGAGAATAGAAAATAGTGAAACTAGGGTTGCAACAGGGTCGGATTGGGTCGGGCCTTTTAAAACCCCAGCCCAAGCCTAAGTCCCTTAGCTGGGCCCAGGCTCAACTTGACCCTGACTTAATGCCAGAAAAATCCAACCCTGACCCGCCCTTAGGGTCGGGCAAGACTGATTTTGATTGGCCCTGACTATGGGGGGGGGGGAAGGGAGATGCATGGGCTGGCCAAGCTGAAAAAGGGAGATGCATGGGCTGGTCAGGCTGGGAAGAAGAAGAAAAACAAAAAAGTAAATAAATAAACAATAAAAATAGAAGAAGAAGAAGAAGACAGGGTTAGATTGGGCTGAGCCGGACTCAACCCCAGGGCTCAACCTTGTCCCGGCCCAGCCTTAACTCCGGGCCGGAAATTCCCAACACTAACCCTCCCTCAGGGCCAAGGTATCTCAACCCAGGCCCTGTTTGGGCTTAGGCTGGGCTCGAGCTGTCAGGGCCAAACTTTCACCCCTAAGTATAACTCTTGCGATTTGATACCCAAACCCAAACACCCATGGACACCCTTCTCTCATCTCCCATTCACTCTACTGACCCAATAAATGGGTTCAACAACTACTAAGGAGGGCCTTTTAAGACTGTTTCATTTTAGAGATTGATTTACATTACCCTGATTACACTGTAGGGACATCTAATGTCTTAAGGAGAGTGACCAATGGCACAACACCATATCAAATTTTTTTTTTTCTGGTAAAATACAGCACCACAAAATTGCAGTATATTTATTCGGTAGTCATTTGATCAAGATAATTCTATCTCTCATATAATTGTTACATTTTTTACAATTAAAATCAACAGAGAAAATGGAGAGACTTTAAGCACCTATAGGTTGCCAAAAAGTGAAACAAAGATATCCTTTCAATACTGATTAGTCCACCAGTATCTCTTGAGAGTTGAGAAACCCCTTTCCCAGAAATCAATTTATGGTTTCAGAATGATACAGGAAACCAAACCCTCTCAAGCCTAGAGGCTATATAGGGCAAGTCAGGTTAGACCCATAGGGCCACTCCAAGGCCCAGCGAAAAGAAAGCCAAAATAAGAATTAAAAAGGATATAGAGAGAACTGAGGTTGTTTTGGACTGGGCTTAGATTGCTGCCTGCAATACACATGGACAATAATATATTGATTGGGTTGGGCTTGGGCTTGGTAAAGCTGGGTTGGCCTCAAGTTGTGCTTCTCTTCATAGACCTTTGGTCAAGCTTGGGCCGCCTTCCAGCCCATTAACCGGCCCTGTTACCTACCACTAAATGTGAACTTCCAATGGGCTTCTCTAGTGCTTTCTATTTAACAAGATCAAGGCCTGTCTCTTTAAGGGTGTTAAACAGTCCAGTTTTAGTTAAATTGTTTAATTAAACAGTCTCAATTTTGAGACTATAACTGAACCATTTATTAAATAATTTCACTAATTGTGTCTTATAGGTCATAATTAAATCTAATTTTTCCTATTATTTTCGTATCCACTCCAAGTTGTTCAAGAATAGTGACGTTGAGTTTCTCGGCTCTTTACGTTATTGTCGAGGACAGAGAAAAGGTATAACTCAGTAGTAGAGTGTCACCTTGACGTCATGGAATCCATAACTCTTAAACCAAACGAAAGTTTTTCAAATTTGGAATTGCTCTCCGGCCATGATCGAAAGAGAAATGGATAAGAGGCACCTAGTTTGATAGTCCAATTTCCATTTCTCATATCAACACCACTTGCACATTGCTGAAATCATATCTACTATTCTTCTTCCTTCCAAATTCTAAGTTTTGCATTATTCTTGCCCCCATAAGGAACAGAACCATTTTTGGCTAAGTATACATACCTGGCAAAAAGTTCCGAGGAAGTTGCACATATTTAATGAATGATACGGTCCACTGTTAGTCAAGCATATTTGGAGATGCTTCCCTTGATGGAATGATACAGAGCAATACATAATAAGATAAGGATTTTTTATTCTTCAAAAACTTCAACCTGAAGCTTCTCCATTGTTTCTTTTAATTAAGAAAGTATTTATGCAGAGCAGACCATCCATAATCCTGCTTAGAAACTGGATATTTCATATTACAATTTACAAACTAAAACAAAGTCATTAAATCCTTGCAGAAGCATCAGCTTGGAGAGTAGACGAATAACAGAACAAGCTGGGGGAATCAGTTGGAAAGAGAAGTCAGATTCCTTCAGCTTCCTAAAGAAAAATAAAAAAAAATTGGTGTTATGAGATTATAAATCACTATGCTTAAGATCAAAGCACACAAAATGAACCTTCTTTTAGAATCTTAAAAGTTTTGAGTGAATGTTTTTAAGATAGAATACAAGATAAGAAGACACCAAAATAGACTGAAACTCAGGAATATTCCCTTAAATCTAAACCTGTGTTCTGAAAATGGAGCTAGAGAACATTCCCATCACCTATTTTTAGGAATATGGATTGTAGTTGTAATTGTTGTTGCCACTCTTGTCAATATCTACAAGAAATTGATTCTGTTTTTTAGTTCTAACATTTAATTTGGATAATGCAAATAAGAAGGGGACTAATTATAGCTTACAATGACCTATAAGCTGAAAGAAAAAAAAAAAAAAAAAAGTTGAAAGCTCCTTCTCTGTGGCTCCTACTTGTCCTACTGGATGCTGTATTCTATGCTTTTTACCAGTTGCAGATCCTGCCCTATATGGAGGGTGTATATCTATTCTAGTCCTTGCCATCTGGGTTCATTGTTAATTGTAACAGAAATGATGCTAGCTCAAGGGTGCAGACTGTCAGGGTTGTACTGCCACTATCAATCAACAGAGCCAAGGTTACCATGGACAACAAATTTCAATTCTCATGGGTCAGCATGGAGTAAGTTTGAGGACTATAGTATCTACTGGTACTCTTATGGCTATATTGCCCTGTTTATCTCATGTCTGTTTTATGAAAATCATATTGAATTTTGAATTTTTTGTTGGTTTTTTTTTATAATAGCAATGACTGGTTTAGCTTCCACAGTCCTATTGCTGCTCAGAGAATATGACCCATTGAAATTTTTTTAGGTGTTAATGATTTGTTAGTGTTAAGGGATTTATAGAAGTCAATCCCATCTTACCCACCAAAAAAGAAAGAAACAAGGGGTGCTGGGGTAGTTTGTTCTCTATGGCTAAGATTTATCTCTTTATCCTTTGGCTATTGAAGGTATGTATTATTTTGTCATTCATAACTCTGACTAAACAAAACCATTCTCAGTTTAGTCTCACTTAAGTTGGATTTCTAGCTCTTTAGTGGAGCTGATTTTAGTACTCAAATAAAAAGGGTGTACCCAGTGCACGAGGCTCCCACCACTGCAGGGTCTGGGAAGAATCATAATGTACACAACCTTACCCCTGTTTTCACAAAGAGGCTGTTTCCAGACTCGAACCCATGACCACTTGGTCACAATGGAGCAATCTTTACCATTGCACCAAGGCCCACCCTCTTGAAGGCTTTTCATTGGGCTACTTTGCATCTTGGCTGCATTGACTTAGAGCCATTACTGATTCCTTTCTGTATGATGCTATTGATTGGAGGGTTAGGACCAAAGGGCTGGGTCTATATTTATGACTGGAAGCTCTCTCACAAGCCAAAAATGGTTTCATTTCAGGCCCAAGCAGCTTCAGCCCGTTGGGAAGAAAGCCTGCTAATAACTCATCTATCAAAACCTTGTTTAATTTAGGTAACCTGTTCTTAAAAGCCACAAAGGGTAGCTATTCATTAGTGGTTTATACCTGGACATATGTAACTTCTTGTTGTCAACCCTTTTATGATTTTCATCCCAGAAGTGAGACTTCAAATTATATATATGAACCTATCTAATGGGTATTTACTATCTTATTGTACTTATTTGCTGCTATTACTTTTAAAAAATGTTTGCCCCCACCCCACCTTACCCCTTCTTCTATGATGCATATGTTATTGATTAAGAAACAAATTGTCCTCTTCAGGCAGTCCCACCAAAAGTAATACTGAATTTGTATCTTTATCCAGGTTTTCCATGCAAGGCACATCATTCAGAAATCCCAAATCTTAAATTCAACTCCTCTACTGATGGTAGTAGAAATTCACTATTACAAGTTGGCAGGAATGTGTTCAAGAAACAAGCAGTTCAAGTTGTCTCCTCAGACGTTTCATCACCAAGCATGAAATTTGATATGCTTGATGCCTACGATGACGACTATGATGGGGTTGTAATTAATCCAGAATGTTTACCTCCCAGTGCCAATGCATTTGCTTCTATGCTTTGTGCTTCACTCTCTAATTGGAGGTTAAAGGTTCTGTTTCTTATTTCATTTGTAAATATTTAGTTTCATGTCTGTGGGTGTGGGTGTTGTTACATGGTTAAGAATGGGTTTTCTGCATTATGTTATGTAGATCCTCATCCTTTTACATCAACATCAAATAACTTAAAGAGAGATGTTCAAGGAAAACAAAAGGTGTAGATTACAATATACACAGATGAAGTCGTCCACCTATTTGTTTGTTTGCCTAACTCAAAATCACATCCTTTGTTACTCTTACCACCATTTCTCAATAAATCAATGCCATTTGCAGGGGAAGAAGGGAGTATGGCTAAAGATACTAGAGGAACAAGCTGATCTTGTTCCAATTGCAATCAAGGTAAGAGGTTTTTTCTTCATTGTTGGTTGATTTTAGGATAAAATTAAAACTTCATGATATGCGAATTGAAAGGACTCGCTTTCCTAATATTTCTCTATACTGATTTCTTTTTTTTTTGGTTTGGTGAAATTTTCTTTACTGGTGTTGAATTGTAATAATCAAGTAAAAGAACACAGAGAATTAGAAACAACTATCCTGTTGAAGACTAGATTTGAATTTTAACAGCTCAGTTCTTGCTATAATTTTATATAAAGTGCATTTCTTTGTTAGCTGTAATATTGTGAAGATATTCTGTATATCCTGTATGTAATATTTCCATTCATTCTATTTCCATGTTTAGATGGCACTCTCTTGTATATAGCTCCACATAATTGTAATAGAAGACACAGATCAATTTTACCAACTTAATCAGAGTTTTCTTAAGTAATTATCCCACTTTCTTCTCGTATACAAAGTTGTGAAATTAGCCAGATTTAAGCTAATATGTTTCAGTTTCTGGTGCAATTAGCCAAGTGTGGCATCATCCTCAGATTGTGAACAAGGGCCAGCCCAGCACTGCCCCTCAATTGAGGCAGAATTGAAGTAGTTGAGTGTTTGATGATAAAGAAACATAGTTGATGTCTTTTACTCAACCCAATTTTAGCCTGCTAAAGGAGAAACCTGGGAGAAAAAATTGTGGTTGGAGGAACATTCAATTCCCATTTATAACCTAAATGTGTGGCCTGTGAATCTCCAATCTATACAATCTTTGTCTTCAATTCTAAGCAAATCCCAGATTTGCACTCTGCACTCTGCTAAAGCCTTCCTGAATTTCCTTTGTTACAGTAAACTTCCAGCATCTCCTAACAACAAAAATGGTGCATCTACATAGCTTTACCATAATAATACAATATGGTTTTACCATTTTGTGTTCCTATCAATATTTTTGATTTACCATCCCTGAATTGTACCTCTTATGCTTTTGCTATCAGGAAGGTTTCAGTTATCACCATGCAGAGCCCGGATATGTAATGTTAACTCATTGGATTCCCAATGAGCCTCGCATGTTGCCTGCTAGTCCCTCGCATCTAATAGGCGTTGGTGGATTTGTGATGAACGAAAAAAAAGAGGTGTGGCCTAAAAAGAGTACTACCAAAGTATCAATTTCACATTGCCTTACATTTGAATTTAACTTATTCTTGATTAATGAATCAAACATCTAGCTTATCCAAATTGTCAAATTTACTGTCAAACAGGTGCTTGTAGTGAAAGAAAAAAAGTGTCCTTGTAGATGCTCTGGTATTTGGAAGTTACCAACAGGATTTATCAATAAGGTACTCAGCTATCACCATTAATGCCACATAAAGTTTCTTGGTATTTCTGTTCAAGTATAATCCATTTTATGTCTACCAAGAAAAAAAAAAGAAAAAAAAGCTAAGTATTTTTACTCCCCCTAAATGTACTGGACTCTTGAAATTTCATTAACTTTATAACTTCTCTCATAATTATCTAAGAACATTTGACTTTTGTATTCTTCTCAGTCTGAAGAAATATTCGCCGGAGCTATAAGGGAAGTGAAAGAAGAAACCGGCGTAAGAAGAATCTTATCTTGCTTCCTTCATTAGGAATATTTGTAGTTGACTTATGGACCTCTTTCTATAATAATTTCATTTGCAGATAGATACAACCTTTTTGGAGATGATTGCTTTCAGGTAACAATAACTTGCCTTTCTCTACATAAGCAGTGTTCAAGTTCATGTCACCAAATACCTTCCATTAACTCAAATCAATAAGTTCATGAAACTTTCTCAAACTAATTAATTGATAATTACAATCCATCTTTGCAAATGAGAATTAGAAAAATGCAAAGAAATTGCAGAGATTCCTTTTGATTCACCTAAGATCTAGAAAATTACTTACCATATAATTAAGGGCTATTCTGTGATTCAATTGCAACCAATTTTGCTGCTTTATGAACTTAATAAACCATTATTTTGTTCAGGTAGCAGATGTTTATCTTATTTTCCAATTTGATTTCCAATGTCAGGCATGCACACCTTTTGGCTTTTGAGAAATCAGATTTGCTTTTCATGTGTATGCTTAAGCCTTTGTCATCAGAAATTAGTATCGACGATAAGGAGATTGAAGAAGCAAAGGTAATGAAGGCCTAGCTACTTTTTATATTTATCCTCTATTAATATTTAGTTAATTTCTTTTGATACTACTAATAAATTGTTTCCTCAGTGGATGCCTCTTGATGAATTTGTGGGACAATCCTTTTATCAAGATGATCAAATGTCGAAGAAGATTATCGATATTTGTATTGCAACATATGAAAATCAATACAGTGGACTTACTGCTCATGAGATGACCTCCAAATTGGATGGAAAATTGTCATACCTATATTTCAATAACTTGAAGAAAATCTGAGTTCTCTTCTAATTAATGAAAAAAATAATAATGGAAGGACCTAATATATATATGTATTTTGATGCTAAGTTGTAGCTTCATTTCAAAGCCAATATGGAAGAGATGTATTAAGGTAATTTATGAAATAATTACATTTTTAATGGTGAATTATGGTCTTCCAATGGATATACAGAGATAGTTTACAACGGTTGTTGTGTGGGCCAGCTTGAGATCAAGTTTAGATCTGAATTTTGAAATATATCGGGTCAGGACTTAGTCTAAGAACAAGTCAAAGTTCATATAACCTACCCAAGTTGCATTGCAGGCATTTTCACTTTTACCCTCAATTAAACCAAACAAATATAATAAGTTGAACATTCCATTGATTCCCCTTGTTTTCTTGATTAAAAATGTTTAAAAAATTAAAGTAGATAATAACACTCATCGGTTGGGCCGGGCTGACCCCGATGGACCCTGATTATGGACTGGACTGAGTTGCACTGGGTTGGGAGAAAATTATCAATTATGCATAAAATAACACTATAACAAAATATATTATCACTTGTTATCTTCATATTTAATACATTATATAACAAAACATGCGTGGCATTTAAAGTGTATAATATAAATAGTATATCAATATATATTTTATAGTATAACTTAAAACAGTATCAGGCTGGGCTCAGCCCGAGGCCTCAACCCTAGCCCGACTCGACCCTGACTCAGGGTCAGAATTTTCCAGCCCTGACCCACCCTCAGGACCATGTAACTCAACCCAGGCCCTATTCGGGCTCAGGGCAGGGCAGGGCCGATAGGGCCAAACTTGCACTCCTACCTCATCCTATGTAATCCTACTGCAATTGTCTCCCCAAATGCATAGGAATAAAACTGTATATGCCATGATCATCAAAACAGTCGTCTCAAACAACAAAACCCTTCAAAACCTTGAACTATGGTTTCAAATCTGAAACACCTCTCCTTGAGTATTTCCACACTCAACAGCGTCTCTGGGGGCAAATCAGTATGTTTCACATGGACGTTCCTCTCGTTTCTATTAGTACACAACACTTTGTGGGCTCACGAAACTGAGTTAAAACGAGTGAGATATCCTAGTTTCAGTGAAACCTTGCAATCTAGTGGCAAAACTATAATTTTAAGGCTAATTTGTGATAGAAACAGAATCTTTCAATTTTATGAGGTTTTAGCTCGAATTTTTAGATCATGCCAGAAATAGAAGAGGTTAGGAACATTGTGAGCTACTAGAATACACATCTATTTGCCCAAAAAACTTCCAATAGCTACCTCAAATTCGTTCACACTCTCCCACTTTACTCCATTTCTGCTCAGTCACACGGAGATCACCATAACTCCTTCGTTTGAGATAAGAATGGTGCGAAACCATTTGTATTGGAGCCATGACTTAACAAACTACAAGTTTCATGTACAACGTTTCTTCCAAATCTGTCATTAAGACTTTCGAAATTGGATTTTAACACTCTGCCAATGCCCAAACCAATGAAATCTCAACCTTCTTAGTACAGGGCCATCACTTGCTGCTTTGGCCTTCTTCCAAGCATTGTATAAACATGTAACAAGACTACCAAAGCTTCCAAAAGTAATACACTTTGCACGGAAACCTCTATAACATTGTCAAACCCTATTCTTATAGAAAATGATCTATCTGCACTGCAAACTCACTGTCTATCACTGCTAGAGTTGCCACAATATCTTTGTGTCACCCAGACACCTCAAGCATGCCACCAAATACTTACACACAAGCTGCCAACAATGACAACCCATGATCTAGTTACCCACCAATCTCCCCCTTTGGGAATTGTTGGCAACTACCTTCAAAAAGTCATTTTGTCTGTTCACATTTGTCCCCCCTTTAACAACAAGTCCAAAGGGTAAAAATTGAACTCCACCTGAGTTCATATAGGAATAAGATGTTATACCCATGACCCAATTTATACTTATGATACTTGTGTGCCTATTGTAGGGTAGCTTAGGCAGTCCTTTGGAGTCTCGAAGGAAGACTTTGACTTGTCAAAAGGGTAAAAATTGAACTCCACCTAAGTTCATACAGGAATAAGATGTTATACTCGTGACCCAATTCGTACTTATGATACTTGTGTACGTATTGTAAGGTAGCTTAGGCAGTCCTTCGGAGTCTCGAAGGAAGATTTTGACTAGGTAAGGTTTAGACTTAAACTTTGTAACTAAATCTTACATGATTGATTCTTGACCATTGTTTTAACTTCTATGTACATTAACCAGGGATATTACAATCAGAGACTGGTACAACTAGTCTTCAAGGTGACCTACCACGTGTGGACCCATTGACTTCTTGCTGATGTAAGTTTCATTCTAAAATCGACCCGACTAACACCCCCTTGCATATGGACTATGGAATATGCCCATATGGATTGATAAGTCCCTTTATGTATGGAATATGCAAATATGAATTATTTATTTGATCTAATTTTCGGGACAAGATCAAGATTCCAAATTGATTTCCATGTAGAGGAAGGGAGAGGAATCCAACTTGGTTGAGAGGAATCTAATCTCCGACCCTTCTTGCCCATGTTGTAATGAACCAATAGAAACTGTTGCCCATGCCATTTTGTCATGCAATCATGCTAAGTTAGCCTGGTTTGGATCTCCATATTGCCTTCGACCTTCAATGTCCTACTTTACATTTGTAGAGTGGGTTAAGTCTTGGTTTGAGGTTCCCGGTTTTTGTAAGAGAGATTGTAGAAAACTAGCCCAATTTTATGTTATTCTCTCTTGGGAAATATGGCGCACAAGAAATAGAAAAGCTTTCAATAATATTGCTACTAAACCACAAAAAACTTTATTCTTGGCCAACAGAATGATGCAGGACGTGGCAGCCACCTTCATTGACAAACCTCCATCTATGATCAATCCCTCACAAGGAATTACTCATTGGACACCTCTTATACAAGGATATGCCAAGCAAAATTCTGATGGTGCCTTCATTAAAGGAACAACTTCTAGTTATGGTGCTCTCATCCGAGATGATAAAGGTTTTTTCTTGGTAGGCGTTGCTCTCAAAGATATTCCAAGATCTGCTCTATATTCTGAATGTGTAGCCATGAGACTAGGCTTGTTGCTTGCTTTGGAGTTGAAGATCCATGATTTGGTGGTGGAATCAGATTGTGCAGATTAAATTAAATATGTCAGATATCTTTCTAATCCACCGTGGGAAATTTTACCACTTATGCAAGACATTTGGAGCTTTCTTTCACACTTTCATTCTGTTATTATTATGCATGTTGTGCAATCTGCAAACTCTTCAGCGCATCTCTTAGCTGCTTTTGAAACTTCTTTTTATGATTCATCTATTTGTAAATGGGTGGGTATACCCCCTACTTTCTTTGGGATGTACTTGAACTTGATCATGGGTATATTTCTAATGCATAACTTTCCATTTGACCAAATTTTTTTTTTTTTTAATTATTTGATCAACCTTGCCAACAGGTACGGAATTAGGGACTTTTGGCAAAGAATATAACTGCCTCAAAGATCATAGGGACCATCGAAGTAGATATTCTCCATGCCTCATCAACCCCACCTTCCTAGAGATAGATACTTCTATTTAAGAAATCCTCTATGCCATGTGAAGCAATTACTTGCGTTGCATAGAAGATTTCATTCTTGACAAACATCACTTCCTGGAGCCAGCACTATGCAGGGTGCATGCAGCGTGTCCTGGTTCGTGGATCCTTTGACCACTCTCCTCTTTTGGTCTTTAGTGAGTCTCTGCCTCGCCCCCCTAATGTTCCTTTCCGCATGCAACGGTTCTAGATGGAGCATGAAGATTTCTATAGAGTGGTGCAAAACTCCTGGACTGAACCTGTTCTGGGTTCTCCAATTTTTGTGGTTCACAGCAAACTGAAAAGACTTAAAGTTCAGCTTAGAGAATGGGCTAAAGTGACCTTTCCACATATTGACCAAGAGGTTGTCAGGCGCACTAAAGACTGCCTGGATGGTGTGCAAAGGCTGATTGAAACTGAAGAGTTCACCGAGGAGCTTTTCGATAAAGAAATGCAAGCTCGAAAAGACTATGATGTGGTGGTTACTCTCCAAGGAAAACTTTGGAAGGAAAAAGCAAGAGATAAGTGGGTGAGGCTAGGTGATAGATGCACCAAATATTTTCATCAATCAACAAAGATGTGGCGAGCCAGGGGTGCCATTCGTGAGATTTCTAAGGATGATGGGTCTGTCATCAGGGACATCAAGGACATTGGGGAGCATTTAGTGTCCCACTTTGAAATTTTTTTCAAAAGAAGGGCGTCCACCAGAGTCACGGATCTTTTATCAGTAATCCCAACCTTGGTCTCGGATTTGGATAATGCTATGCTCACCACGATCCTTCTCATGAGGAAATCAAATTGGCAGTGTTTGATCTGGACCCTTCTAGTGCCCCGGGGCTGGATGGATTCCCAGGCGCTTTTTACAGGACTTGTTGGCATTTAATTGGCAAGGAGGTATGTCGTGGAGTTCAAAGCTTCTTCAGAGAGGGAATTGTCACTAAAGGAGTTAATAGCAACTTTATGTGCCTGATCCCTAAAGTTGAGAATGCTACTAAGGTGGGGCAGTTCCATCCTCTTTGCTTGGGTAATTTCTTTTTTAAAATTATCCCTAAAATAATGGCAATAAGGCTTTCCACTATTTTACATAAAATAATCTCTGCAGAGCAAGGCGCCTTTCAGAAAGGCAAAATTATTTTTGAAAATATTGGAGTTGCTTCTGAACTAACAAATATGATGGAAGTGAAGTGCAGAGGGGGAGGCATTGGCATGAAGCTAGACATCTAGAAGGCTTTTGACACCCTCGAATGGAGTTTCTTGTTTGATGTGCTTCAGGCTTTTGGGTTTTCTCAGACTTGGATACATTGGGTACACCAAATCCTAGTCTAGACCCGGATCTCTGTCATGGTCAATGGTGGACCAATGGGTTTTTTTGGGATGGAAAGAGGCTTGAGACAAGGGGACCCATTGTCCCCTCTCCTCTTCATCCTATCAGAAGAAGTGCTTTGCAGGGGTCTTAGTGACATGTGTACTAAGGGATGGATCAAACCACTCTCTGGGCCACGCCAGGTGACTACTCCTTCACATCTTCTTTATGCTGATGACCTTTTTATTTTTATGAAAGCAGAAATTCGTGACATCAGACGAGTCAAGCAATTTCTGGAGGAGTACGGGACTTACTCGGATCAATCTATTAACCCTGCAAAAAGCAAGATTTTCCTAGGGCATGTCACGATAGCTAGAAGGCAAAGAATCTCCTTGGTCTTAAATATCCCAATTTGCACCTTCCCTACAAGATACTTAGGTGTGGCGTTGGTGAAGGGCATAATCAAGAAGGAGATAATCCAGCCTCTAATAGACAATTTCAAACAAAGGCTTGCCTCTTGGAAATGTCGTTTGCTCTCTATGGCAGGACGTATTGAGCTCGTTCGCTCAGTGATGGGAAGCATTCCCATACACAATTTCTTGATCTACCTCTGGCCAGTGGGAACGATTGAGATTTTGGAGAGATGGATACGAAATTTTATTTGGTCAGGTGAAGCAGACATTTCAAAGGCTATCACGGTTAAATGGGATCGGATGTGTAAGCCGATAAAGGAAGGTGGGTTAGGCATTCGTAGGCTGCGAGATCTCAATTTGGCGGTAATTGCCAAGCTTGCTTGGACCATCAAAACTGAGAACTCCACTTTTGCAGCGTTCCTGAGAGGCAAATTTGTGAAACCAGATGGAACCCTGAAAAAAGCCAATGGAACTTCCTCGATTCTACCTGGCCTTAGAAGAGTTTGGAGTTTTGTACAGTCAGTCGGCGGAGAGATGGGTAGTTGGCAATGGCAACACCATCAAGTTCTAGTATGACAAGTGGCTTGGTAACGACAGTGTTGAGGACCTCCTCTTACCCAGTTGAATCCCAAACAATTTGAATGCTTCGGTTGCAGACTTTTTGAAGGAGGAAGATGGGCTCTGTCGACAGTCCAAGACCAAAGGCTTCAAGGGGTTTTTAATATTATTTCTAGCAGTGGTATCACCTACACTAACAGAGAAGACAAGCGTTGCTGAGCTCATATACCTTCAGGCGAGTTCTCGGTCAAGTCGGCTTGGGGAGCCTTGAGAACGCATGCTGCTATGCTTGGGTGGATTTCTATAGTTTGGAATCGCGATCTCCCTCCGTGAACCTCTGTTTTTGGCTGGCACCTTGCGCTAGATGCGCTGCCCATGGACCACAAGGTGAGTTGCAAGGCTATTCCGCTTGCATCGAGGTGCGACCTCTGTCTCGCTGCGAACGAGACAAGCCAACATCTATTCCTAGATTGCACTTTCTCGTGCCATATATGGATGGAGATTCTCTATGTCTTCAATCAGGTTTGGAGTGGGTTCCCCTCAATTGAAAGGCTATTCTCCTGGTGGCGTAGAAAAACCAAAGTGGTGCCTCTTCCGAAAACTTGGAATACATTGCTCATTATCTGCTGCCAATAGATTTGGTGGGAGCACAATAGGCGTCAGCATGAAGACGTGCATAGATCACCAAGGCAAATTGCTAAATCATGCTTTCTAGAGATGGCAGATTGTTCTAGGGGGAAAGGAGAAGTGCTTCGCACAGTCCAGGACCTTTCTTTGGCAAAAGCTCTGAGGATTACTATCGCCAGACCCGCTACTAGAAATATTCTAGAGGTAAGGTGGTGACACCCCCCTCTTGGCTGGTGGAAATTAAACATAGATGGGTCCTCATTGGGCAACCCTAGTTCGTTGGGTACGGGAGGCATATTTCGCGACCATAATGGAGCTGTAGTAAGCTGTTTTGCTGAGCATCAGGGAGTAGGATCCAACTATAGGGCTGAGATAGGGGCATTCTTCACAGGTGTAAGGCTTGCTTGCAATCTCGAAGCTGAGAATCTGTGGATAGAAAGTGACTCGGAGGTAGCGGTAACAACCATTCTCTCTTGAAAATTTCCATGGTATCATATGTAGGAGTGGTGGTCTGTGGCAGCCTTCCTCAACTCCATACAGTGGTGTATCTCACATTGCTTTAGGGAGGCCAATTCAGCTGCGGACTCACTCGTAAACTTTGCAACTAAGAGGAAAACTACACCCGTGTGGAATTCCCCCCCAAGCTTTATTTTGCCGACAGTTTGTTGGGAAGCGCTTGAGCGCCCTCACTATAGATTCAGGTAATCTGTAAGATGTCCAGGCTCAACGCTTGGATTTCTTTAAGGACCTCTATAGCCTTTCATTTGTAACATTACTCTTTATTTTCAATATGCTACTTGCTGACCTTTAGCGGAAAAAAAACATCACTTCCTAGAGACCAGAAGTGTTCTGGTTAAATAGCTTCAAGCATGTACTTTCCCCAAATGAAAGTCTATTTTTTTTATCTTTTTTTTCATCTTGTTATCTTTTCTTCTCGAGCTTTCATCAATCTTTTTTCTTTTTATTTTCTAATATAAAATTTTCCTTAAATAAATAAATAAATAAAACTACCGGCATTGACTACCACTGAATGGTCCCATTTACATATATAGTTAATAAAAAAAACTCTTTCATTAAAAAAATATAAGGACATCCCCTTGTTGTCCTTTGTTGAAAGGAGAGAATTTTAGGGAAAAAAAACTAGGGACATTGGCTACCACTCGATGGCCCTTTTGGCATAAAGTTAATAAAAGGACCTATTTCATGAAAAAGAAAATAAAATTAGGATCTCACCTTAATTTACTTTATTGAAAGGAGAGAATTTTTAGAAAAAAAATTATGTGATACCAGCATGAACATGTTGTTAAGTCAAATAATGTCTTAATTGATATCTGCCATATGGCATTCCACTTAGCTCATAGTTTAGGTGCACAAGTAAACTTCACCATCCCTTATCAACTGATAACATTAAATCCCAATTTGAGCTCTGTATATGGAGAAAATATAAATCAAAATATGGTAAAAAAAAATTTAGGGTTGATGTTCTCTGTGGGGGAGAGTGGTCCCTACAGGCTCATGGGCGCCAATGAGAGCACATGAATTGGCATCATGGGGGGTGGGGCGGTCATTTCTCCCTTTCTATGTCTGGGTGTGGGTAGTACACTCCCCCCACAGAGAACTTTCGTCCAAAATTTTAAAAAATAAAACAAATATTTAGGACATCCAAAGTACAAGAGAATAATGGGATACAAATTGAGCATATGATTGAATTTGACATGTGGCTAATCTATGAGGGGCGCTACCTATTCATACAATTGAAAACTACCACATCATCAGTCATGTATTCAAAATCAATTGGAATTTATTATTAAGCATGGCAACTCATCATGCTACCACACCATTGTCAATTAAAAAGAAAGCGTATCTCTATAATAATGATACTTCGTTATTTATTTATTTATTATTTTTATGGTAAACTATAATGATATTTCATTAATGAACCCTGAATCAGACATATATACTACATGTTAAGTGTGAGACTATGAGTAGCCCCAATGCCTTCTTTAGTGCTTTTTAGCACTTCTAAATAATAATTAATATAAATTGACCAAAGATTTAGATAATTAAATCTGTCCATGGCCCTAGTTCTGCTAGAGAACATAAATGGTTAGGAGACTCAAAAGGTGTGTGAAATATGTATTAATCTATATTTGTATTACAATAAAAAGAGATGGTTGGTGTGTGATGTCATGTTATAAATCTTCCTATTGAGCCATGCAAGTTGCTCCTTTCTTCCCTATTCTTCCGGTATAATCCATGTAAGCTATTTTTATCATCCTTCATTGCTTATAAATAGACAAAAAATTAATTGTTAGTTATAAAAAATAAAATGTCCAAGGTATCATTTTTTTTTTCTTTAATCCCTTAAACATTGAATATTTCTAGGAACCTCCAATGCACTCTAAATTTTATGATAAAATGACATGCACGCTGCCGGTAGTGCATGCTTTTTCACACACTCACACATTCTTTTAACTCACTAATATGTGGGTCCTCCCTATATACAAATTGTAATGGACTCTCTCACATGCTCTCATTGTGACTTGTGAGATGCTAATTTAAAACTTGTCTTTACCGAAAAAATGTAAAAAAAAAGACATGTGAGATGCTAATATATTCTTAATGGGAAAAAGATTTCTGTGTGGGAGTGTGGCCTACGCCAGCACTCCCATGAGTCTATCTCTCTCCTTCTCACGTGAAAAGACATCTCTGGCCCCTTGTTTTAAGAGGAGAGAGATAGACACCTGGGAGTGCTGGCATAGGCCACACTCCCGTGCAGAAAATTGCTTCCCATTCTTAATATATATACTTGTAGCACAATCCTTCTCTCAAATCCCAATGTTTTAAGTGTGTGGTTCAAATCAATGTGTAGATACCACATTTTGACACCTTGGAAGTGTGTCTAGGCAATGATGGTTAAGGACGTAATTCGTGTGGTGACTGAATGACAAGAATTATCAAATTACCCCTACCCCATTTTTTGTAACCAAACTGTCCCAAATAGAGCCTAAACCCCTAACATAGCCGTATTTAACTATTTTAAGTTCACATTTGAAGTTTCACCCAAATCCAACACCTTTAATGAAAATGACCGTTTTACCCCTAACACGGTTCTCGGTATCTGGACCACCCGATTTAGTCCGAAATACTTTGGATGACCTCATTTGGTCATATTAAGTTTTCACGTAAAGTTTCGGCCAAATCAGGTAACTTTTGTGAAAATGACCGTTTTGCCCCTGGTATGGTTCTTGGTACCCGAGCCACCCGATGTGACCTGAAATCAATTGGATAACTTTATTTGGTCATATTGTGCTTACACGTAAAATTTCATGTAATTTTGGTATCATTTGGACCTTGATTGGTGTGAAACACCATTTATGTGTTTTCCTCGATATCCATACCATTTTTAGTCAAAATCCGACCATATATCACACGGATGAAAAGTACGGGTTGAGACCTTCGCGGCGATATGTGGTGCGTCAAAATCGACCATTTGGTTTTGGAGATATTAGCATTTGAATGTGGACCTTCAAAATGGAATCTTTGAGAAAGAGAGAAAAAAATATTTAAAAAAAAACAGTGACCGATCCGAGTCAGACCAGATTGACCCGACCGGATCAACCCGGCCTGACCCGACCCAGCTGGACTGTCGACAGGGGACAAGCCCCCACCATTTAGGCTGAGCCACACATGGCCCCATGCCCACTTGCCTGAGCCAGAGTAAGGCTGCACCGGCCTAGGCTGCCCAGCAGGCCTAAGCACATGCAAGCCCAGCGAGCCCATCACTCACCTTATCCCCAGCCATTAAGGCCCCAAGGGTCTTTGAGACCTTTTCTCGAACAGATTTTCTCTTATAAATAGGAGGCCATTTGGAGGGTCTAGGGAGGGAGGGAAATTAGTAAAAAATTACCCTCACGTAGTCCTTGATCCCCTCTTTCCATCCATGGTTTTCTTATCCATAGGTTATGCTCCATTACTGATATACAATTCCGTAAATACCCCTTCTTCACCACTTTTGCCATTCGGAGCAACCACACTTGGAGCGGCTTTTGGAGGTTTCCGGAGATACTTACGGTCAAAAAAAGGCTACTCAAGCTGAACCCAGGCACTTCCACGCTTCAAGGGTATTTTTCCATATTTTTTACTTATTTCTAAGTATTTGTTTTGATTTTCTTTACAACAAAGGTTGTTTATCAGTTATAAAAATGTTAAAAATAATTCAAGAGTGATAAAAATATGACATTTTCAGGGATGATGCTTGTCACTATGTTTGACATTCATTAATTTTCTCAAGCTCCAAATCATTTTTTTTGTGATATTTTTGCCCCTGTAAAGGATTTCGGATTATGTAAAATCTGAACATGTGGGTGGGTATTTGGACAAAAGTGTTATGACCATGTTAAAGTGTTATGACCATGTTAAAGATCATATTTTTGCCCCTGTGATGGGGATTTTGTATTTTCTTTGTTTTCCCTTCTTTTTTAGTATTTCAAAAAATATTAAAAATAATATAAATGCATAAAAATTCACAAAAAAATTATGGAATGCATATTTCATCATGCTTGATTTTATGGAATCATTATCCACTGACATGCATGTTTGATAGTTTTTATACATTTCCCACCTCATTTAGGGGTATAAATGTCATTTTTCTAATTATAATGAAAAATTCTAAAAAAATAGGAAAAAATATTTTTATGCATGACACGCTGTTTTAGAATGGTTTAGGATGTTTTCATATGCATACGTGACCATCATGCTTGATAGATATGCATACAAAGTCATTTGCGCCCTCTAGGGGCATTTTGGTAATTTACCAAACGTGGGCCTAGGCTATCATTCTGGAAATATCATTTGGTGTGTTCAGTCATTTTAGGATGTTTAACATCACTTTCAATGCCTACAATGATTCTAAGTGTCTTTTGACACTTTTACCATTTTGCCCTTAGGGGCATTTTGGTCATTTTGTGACCAAACCTTGCTTAGGACCCCGGAAAGGCTCCTGTTACTTTTGCCGCATGTTTTAACATTTAATAAACATGTTTTAAGCATAAGTCAACATTTTCATGAATTATCATGCATTTTCTACATGTTTGCCATAACAGGGGCATTTTGGTAATTTTTACCACCCCACATTTCCTTGCCATTTCATGTGCTCTTGATGATCCAAATGCATGATGTTAATGTTATTTAATCATGTTTTGCTTATTTACAGCATTTAAATATGATTTCATGCCTTTGTACATATTTTGGCCCTTGAGTGGCATTTTCATAATTTTGGCAATTTTGGCCTATGAACTGCTTTGCTTATCAATGATTGTCTTTCTCCATAATATAAATAAAGTTGGTTTTCATTTTTACAGTCAGCCATGTTTTTTGACCATAGTGTTAGGCTTTCTAATTTAGGAAAATCCATTAATTAGCTTAACTAGGATGCATAATGTACATAATCATCTAGCCTAATGATAGTAATTAGGATTAAAACATTAATCTTAATTAGCCTAACTAGGTTCATAAATTTCAATCAAGATAATCAAAAATCTTCAAAAAAAATTAGTTTAATTAAGTGCATAATATGTATAACACAACAGCACACAACAGAGTTTGGTCTAGGAAGACCGGCCGTCGGTCGGGCGGTTGCTGGGTGCCTAACACCTTCCCAGTCCGTAACTTGACACTTACCCAGAGATTTGGGGCAGACCATCCATTGAGTCATTGGAGTTACTTTAGCGCCCCTTCTGCGAAGGAGGGGCACCATTCATGGGTCCTAGACCCTAAATTTATGTGGCGACTCCCATTTTTCCATTTTCCTTCTTTCCCCCTGGGTGCACGGTCAGCGACCCTCCGTCCGCTGCACCTACAGTGGCGACTCCACTGGGGACTGTCAGACTTTTGATTGACCAAACTTTGTTGTATACTTGTGTTGTATATAATTGTTTGTGTATATTGTGATTGTACTAATTGCATCATGCATCGTGCTTGAAGTGAAATCAAACGACGAGGGTACTCCCTGTTGTGCCTCTACCCCCAGGGAGGTGGGACACATCATACTAAGTACTCTGAGATCGGATGATAGCCATTTCCTGCATCACATTTGTGCACACACTCACTGCATGGAATCACTCAACCCCGTGGTTAGTCATTGGAACCCATGTGTAGTCATGGGTAATCCGCGGCGAAGCCATACCCCTTGATATCGTACCTCTGGTATATCAAAGGAACCACGTACCCTCGACTCGCTCCGTACATACAAGCGATAAGTATATCGGTTCTGTCAAGGGTGACCTTTTCTGTCCTATAACCCTACCCTATGCATGCATCATGTACTGAACATAGACCCAATGCATAGGAGCACCACAACTGACTGTACTTTGTCTGCGGTCCCTTCCGGAATTCCTTCATAGCCAATCCTACTAGTTTCAGTCTCCCATCTATCGACGAATGAATAAGGATTTGATTTTAATAATAGGGCACAAGTGTTTATAACTACATCATCGTTGGTTTTTATGTTCACAACACAAGATTGGAACTGTAGGGTGATGCCTACTCCTTGATAATCAATCCAATGTGGCGTAGATCTCAACCTGGTAAAGGTTCCACATTTGCTGTCCCGGTGTTAGGGGAAGATCCGAATTTATCCACCACCAAGTTTTGGGTGACTGTCTCAAGGTAGTATTGCCTGCATGGAAATTCTTGTTTAGACCACCTTGATTGATTTATCATGAGAGAGTTCACCCAATTTGAGTGCACTTTTCTCCAATATGCCTTTGAGTTGGTGGCACTCTCTTTTGGACTAACTTTTGTTTGTTCAAATCTCGTTGTGCATGCTTACTGGCTATAGTCATGTTCAGAAAGGAGAGTCTATCTGTTACCATCTCATCACTTCGTCTTTTTTCAAGGCACTATTTCAAATCTAGGGGGAGGGTCTCACTGAAATTCCACTCTTTCAACCTTTCCCACTCATTCGAGGTACCATTTTTCGTGAAAGAGAGCCTTGGGTTAAGGATTCCATTACCGGTAGACTTGTCAAAGCTCCTTCTTTGCCTCCGTCAAGTGTCGCATCAGAGAGTTCAGATAGTTCCACTAGTTCAAGCAAAACGAGTGAGCATGGTGATCCCTCATCCGGATGGGAAACGACGGAGAACAGATTAATGACCAAATTGGAGCAGATGATGGTCAACATGATGACAACTATGAGGACACAAGGGAATCCTGAGCGTACACCAGATGTTCCTGTACAATCAGACCCTCTTTATCCTCCTAGATTCTGCTTGCATTGGCCTACTCCTCCAACCTTGGCAATTGGTGACAAGGACCAAGTTGTGATCGATTCTACTCCTGCTCGACAAACACATCAGAGTCAACAAAATAAGACATGGGAAGATAAGTTTTATCGGCTAGAGCGCACAATCCAAAATCTAAAAGGAGTTGAGGATCAAATCATTGACATTGAGGGATTATGTTTTTTCCCCCATGCTATACTCCCAGATAAGTTCAAGTGGAAATCTGATAAAATTGATGATAGAGGAGATCCTCATACCCACTTGAGGTCTTTTATTGGTCAGCTGAAGTCCCGAGGTTTTACAGATGAACAGTTGGGGCAAACTTTTCAATTTTCATTGACCGGCGCTGCTCATCGTTGGTTAATGGCTCTAGATCCATCTTCAATCCATACTTGGGAAGATATGATGAAGGCTTTTTCCCGCCAGTATTCCTACAATACTGAGGTGGAACTAACCCGACGAGAGTTAGAGACAACAAGGTTACTTTCTGATGAAGGGTTCACTAGCTACCTAAAAAGATTCCGTGACAAGGCCGGTCAGATGTGGGACCGACCCAGTGAGCGAGAGCAGGTCGGTATGCTTATGAAGGGGTTGCGGCATCCATACCGCACATACATATTTAGACAAGGCATCACCACTTTTGATAGCTTGATTGTTGCTGGCCAGCAGGTTGAAAATGCAATCCATGATGAGAATCTCCCACAAGGTAGTAGATATCAAATAGGTTCGCCAAAAGCTAGCAATAGCTCGAGACCCCCTCAGCCAGGAATTCCAGGAGTTAATACAATGGCAGCTGTCGCTCCCCCGTCTCCAGCCTCATCCCTGAGGCCATCACTACGGACATTGGGGCAAAACATTACTTGTCCTCCCCGTCATCCTAGAAGGCAATTTACGAATCTAGGAATGCCCTTGGGGACACTCTTTAGCGGTTTGCTAGAAGCCGATTTGATTGAGAAGGCAGAACCCATACCTCTTTCGGAACCAAAACCAAAGTGGTGTGACCTAGACTTATTCTGCCATTACCATGATCAGAAGGGTCATGCAACCGACAATTGTACCAATCTCCAACATGCAGTGCAAGACTTGTGGGATGCGAAGAAGTTTGAACTCCGTCCCAAGCAGGATAAGTAGTTCTCTTAAGAAGCAATGTCAGGCCCAACAAGGGCGTTTGAAGGTTTTGGACAACATTAGCTTTTTGACACAGAAGTTGCTGGAGATGGAGGAAACAGTTTCCCACCACACATTTGTTGATCCACCCTACTGTGGGTGCCTTTTCGGATTGAAGTTTCCTAGATGATTCTGTTCATCCTATGGAGTTGGATTCAGTTTTGGTCATGTCTGGGTCGAAGTCCGTTAGTGTTGTAGGCAGCCATATTGTTATTCTTTCTTTTTTCTCTGTTTTTCTCATGTGAAAGATGCTATCTTTCCTTCTTGGTGTCGTGTTAGTCCTAGTGAGTGTGTCTGATGTTACCTTTTTAGTTTTCAATAAAATAGCTTCTTTTGAGTATATTATTTATTTTTCCATTTTTCCTATCTTTTGATGATGAATCTTGTGACGGCCCGTTGCCTAGCTTTCCTAAAAAAAAAAACTCAAAACCATTCATTGTCCATTTTGGGTGTCAAAGTATTGATAATAAAAGATCTTGAGCTTTCCATACATCTGATCCCCTTCCAACGAGAGTGGATCTTAGAAGGGATTTCACCACATTGAACCTATTAAGGGAGGCCATCTTCGGCCGCTTGCTTTCCCAAAGAATCCAGAAATATTTGAATCCGCTAGTTCCCCTGTTGTGCCTTGGCATTTTTTTTGAAAGCCCATCTCAGCTTACCTACAACCCATTATCCAAATACCCTCCTACTTGTAGCATGTCCCCATATCTTCTAGGGTCTGATTAGGAGAAATCTCTGTGTTGAAACCTAATGTCACAAAGGAAATGAGGCCCCCAGGAATGAGAAAAGAAAAGATTTTCAAAACCCAAGCCGGTGCAATCTCAAAAACAAAAAAAAAAAAGCAAAAACAAAAAAAAATATATAAAAAAGGAAAAAAAGAAGATAGAATCAAAGATCAATGAGATGCATCGATTCAAGTGACGTTGGGAAAGATCTTGCAAGTAACCATGGGGCAAAAGTTTTCAATCTTCTCAATTAAACCTTTGAGGCAAAATTGCCAATCTATTTAGCAAATCACAGGGTTAGAAACTTCTTGATTAAATCTTTGGGGCTAGAAATGCTAAGTTTTCAATTAACTTGTTGGAGTCAAAATTATCAAGTTCTGGTTAGACCCTAGGGGCATATATGAGCATTTACCATCCTTTGCAACCAAGTCCGAAGCTCCATTACAACCTGCTAAGTCCTCCTAGGCTAGATACAGTGAAGTTTTCTTCGACAGCTTCGAGCTCACTCGGCTATGATGGAATTTAATTATCAAGGCTTTGACACCAACACATCATCAGACATGAACTACGTCCGACCTGATTCCCGACTTGGGATACGTAGGCAGCTTTCAAGCTCGGTCATACCAAACTCCATTACCCATCATTTTAGGGCTTCATAAGAATTTCCTTACCAACTCTCATGTTTTAAGGGAATGACAGATTTGTCGCTATTTTCATCGTCTAATCCTCTCACAATCTCAGTTGAGCTCTTTCCACCACTCACTTCATTAGCGGAATTCCCAAAGAGTTTTATCCACCTTTAGAGTCGGCGGGTTTGCTCTTGCAATCGCACCATCCTTTTTCCTTCAAACCACTGATTTCTTTCTAATTGTGCGATTTATCTCACGAGCTCACCATTCCTGTTAGTATCTCCATCCATGGTAGACCCATCAGACCTCTTTGCAGTGTCTTACAAAAGTATATCATGTAGTTATTTTAGGCTTGGGTGGGTCCAGACATGACGTGTTGTCTTTTGATGATAACAACTTGAACAGATCACCCTTGAATACCATCAGTAGCAGAAGGAGAGTATTAAAAAAAAAAAAAAATCATTGCAGGTTGTGGTGGGGAATTGACCGGGGCAACTGGTAGCCTTTGTAGTAGAAGACATCAGATGAGATCGCCATTGGTGACAGCTAGAGAACCAAGTACTGCATGTTTTAGACAAATGGTTGTGGCAGAGTAATGCGGATGACTCTTTTATCAAGGGACTCCAAATAAAATCATGTTTTTACACCCCATAGAGGAATTGATGAAAAAATTGGCATATTTCATAGCAAAACTGGGGAGTTGGAATTTTCCTAAATTTATGTTGAGTGGGTAGGAGGCAGTTTGATCTGGGGTAATACTCATTGATGGATTTCCTTCTTGTTTCTCCAATCCTCGTTCCCTGGTGACGGATTACGCTCTCCTACATGAACATGCTATTAGACCATGTCTGTAAATTAACTATTAATTATGGTCATTTACCCTAATCTGCATCTATTTCATGCCTACATGTTGATTGCATTTGTGTTTATTCCATGTTTAATTTAATAGTTTTGCATGTTGATTGCATTTATATATTTCATGCTTGCATTTGTACTTTTTCCCAATTTGGTTTAACTTGGCATGATGTTTAAAGAGTCCAATTTGCATGTGAATTATGTTTACACCTGTATCTTGACCCAATAGAGTGTCAATCCATCTCTTGACCCAGTAGTGCGTCAACCCATCTTTTGACCCAGTAGTGCGTCAACCCATATCGTGACCCGGTAGAGCGTCAATTCATTCGTGACCCAGTAGAGTGTCACACATCTCTTGACCTGGTAGTGCGTCAACCCATCTCTTGACCCGGTAGTGTGTCAACCCATCTCTTGACCCGGTAGAGCGTCAATTCATACATGACCCAGTAGAGTGTCACACATCTCTTGACCTGGTAGTGTGTCGATCCATCTCTTAACCCGGTAGAGCTTCAATTCATTCGTGACCCAGTAAAGTGTCACACATCTCTTGACCCGGTAGTGCGTCAACCCATCTCTTGACCTGGTAGTGTGTCAACCCATGTCTTGACCCGGTAGAGCGTCAATTCATTCATGACCTAGTAGAGTGTCACACATCTCCTGACCCGGTAATGTGTCAATCCATGTCTTGACCCGGTAGAGCGTCAATTCGTTCATGACCTAGTAGAGTGTCACACATCTCTTGACCCGGTAGTGCGTCGATCCATCTCTTGACCCGGTAGAGCGTCAATTCATTCGTGACCCAGTAGAGTGTCACACATCTCTTGACCCGGTAGTGCGTCAATCCATCTCTTGACCCGGTAGTATGTCAACCCATCTTTGGACCCAGTAGTGCGTCAATCCATGTCTGGACCCTATAGTGTGTCAACCCACATCTTGACCTGGTAGAGCGTCAATTCATTAATGACCCAGTAGTGCGTCAATCCATCTCTTGACCCGGTAGAGAGTCAATCTGCTTCCCTAACCTGTTAGGGGGTCAACCCTATATTGACCCGATAGAGTGTCAATCTATTTTCATGACCCAGTAGAGTGTCAATCAATAGGTGCCAGTAGTGTATCAACCAATAGGTGACCCGTTAGAGTGGCAGCCTTATAGACTCGACCCATTGGAGCATTGTGGTCCTCTTCCTTAGATGGAAGGAGAAGGCAAGTGATTAGAGTTCCTCGATTCCTGCCCAATTTTCATCTTCCACATGATTTGTAGGCCGCGTTAGGCCAAGTTCTAATAGTACAGGTGATCGTGGTTTGGAGGCTTCATCCCCCAGTTGTTAATTAACAAGGCGAAGGAACTGTAAGATTCCACTTCCATTAGGTTCAAAGCTGTACACTGCTGCCAAGATGGATAATCCACACCTCTGTTGAGAAATTCTCAGGTTCAAAGCTATACACCGCTGCCAACATGGACTATCTACACCCTTGTTGAGAAATCCTCAAGTTCAAAGCTATACACCGCTGCCAACATGGACTATCCACACCTCTGTTGAGAAATCTTCAGGTTCAAAGCTATACACCGCTACCAACATGGACTATCCACACCTCTGTTGAGAAATCCTCAGGTTCAAAGCTGTACACCGCTGCCAACATGGACTATCCACACCTCGCTGAGAAATCCTCAGGTTCAAAGTTGTACACTGCTGCCAACATGGACTATCTGCACCTCTATTGAGAAATCCTTAGGTTCAAAGCTGTACACCGCTGCCAATATGGACTATTTGCATCCCCAGATCCTTTGGTTCAACATCACGCGACTACCCCCTGATCATTTGGTTCAAAGTCATACGACTACCCATAGATCCTTTGGTTTAAAGCCATGAGGTTGCAAAATAAAAAAATAAAATAAAATTAATAATAATAATAAAAGTAGCATTTTACCTTGAACTTTTATAACGAGGTATTAAACCCTCATGGTATTTAGTCCTAGAACGACAAAGCAGTTAACCCTCTGGGTATTTAGTCCTAAAATAACGAGGTATTAAACCCTCAGGATATTTAATCCCAAAGCTATGAGGTATTTAACCCTCTGGGTATTTAGTCCCAAAACAACGAGGTATTTAACCCTCTGGGTATTTAGTCCCAGGATAACAAAATTTTTAGCCCGCAGGGGTTTTGGTGCAGTTGATCGCAGTTTGGAACTTTCGTACTCATTTTTATTGGCGTAAGAACTATAAGATCCCACTTCATCAGGCATTATTCTTTCAAAGATTCTGGTAAGTATCTGACCTCCTTCCTTTAAATTAAGCAAGATTTGCCGGACGTTTAGAATAGTTAAGGGATTTATCGGGTTTTCAATCGGGTAACCGCCTATTTGGGTTATTGGATATCTCATATTGTTGATCTTTAACGACTTCTTTTCCGATCTACCTTTCTTATTTTTCTCTTTTTGAAATTCTTGGAATTTGTTTGCCGAGGGGGCTTTCGGTTTTCGGATTTTCATTTTAACGCCTGCATCCTTGAGCAAGTTGCAGGTCGTATTTTCGCTCCCCTGTGACAAAATGCGGAATCATTCATTTGACTTTCGTCCACTGCGTGCCCTCAGTCAAGTGGGGGCATTCTGTAGACACCACATTTTGACACCTTGGAAGTGTGTATAGGCAATGATGGTTAAGGACGTAACTCGTGTGGTGACTGAATGGCAAGAATTATCAAATTACCCCTACCCCACTTTTTGTAACCAAACTGTCCCAAATAGAGTCTAAACCCTTAACATAGCCGTATTTAACCATTTTAAGTTCACATTTGAAGTTTCGCCCAAATCCAACACCTTTCATGCAAATGACCGTTTTGCCCTTGGCACGATTCTCGGTATTTGGACCACCCGATTTAGTCCAAAATACTTTGGATGACCTCATTTGGTCATATTAGGTTTTCACGTAAAGTTTTGATCAAATCGGGTAACTTTTGTAAAAATGACCGTTTTACCCCTGGTATGGTTCTTGGTACCCGAGCCACCCGATGTGACCTGAAATCATTTGGATAACTTTATTTGATCATATTGTGCTTACACGTAAAATTTCATGTAATTTTGGTATCATTTGGACCTTGATCGGTGTGAAACACCATTTATGTGTTTTCCTCGATATCCGTACCATTTTTAGGCAAAATCCAACCATATCTGTCACACGGTGAAAAGTACAGGTTGAGGCCTTCGCGGCGATATGTGGTGCGTCAAAATCGGCCATTTGGTTTTGGAGATATTAGCATTTGAACATGGACCTTCAAAATGGAATCTTTGAGAAAGAGAGAAAAAAATATTTAAAAAAAAAACAGTGACCGATCCGAGTCAGACCGGATTGACCCAACCGGATCAACCTGGCCTAACCGGACCCAGCTGGACTGTCAGCAGGGGACAAGCCCCCACCATTTAGGCTGAGCCACACATGGCCCCATGCCCACTTGCCTGAGCCAGGGTAAGGCTGCACCGGCCTAGGCTGCCCAGCAGGCCTAAGCACACGCAAGCCCTGCGAGCCCTTCTCTCACCTTATCCCCAGCCATTAAGGCCCCAAGGGTCTTTGAGACCTTTCCTCGAACAGATTTTCTCCTATAAATAGGAGGCCATTTGGAGGGTCTAGGTAGGGATAGAAATTAGTAAAAAATTACCTTCACGTAGTCCTTGTTCCCGTCTTTCCATCCATGGTTTTCTTATCCATAGGTTATGCTCCATTACTGATATAAAATTCCGTAAATACCCCTTCTTCACCACTCTTGTCATTCGGAGTAACCACACTTGGAGCGGCTTTTGGAGGTTTTCGGCGATACTTACGGTCAAACAAAGGTTACTCAAGCTGAGCCCAGGCACTTCCACGCTTCAAGGGTATTTTTCCAAATTTTTTACTTATTTCTAAGTATTTGTTTTGATTTTCTTTACAACAAAGGTTGTTTTTCAGTTATAAAAATGTTAAAAATAATTCAAGAGTGATAAAAATATGAAATTTTCAGGGATAATGCTTGTCACTATGTTTTACATTCACTAATTTTATCAAGCTCCAAATCATTTTTTTTGTGACATTTTTGCCCTGTAAAGGATTTTGGATTATGTAAAATCTAAACATGTGGGTGGGTATTTGGAAAAAAATGTTATTACCATGTTAAAGATCATGTTTTGATTAGTGGGAATGGGCTCTGGTTTGACCCAATGCGGATCTGTGATGGGGATTTTGTATTTTCTTTGTTTTCCCTTCTTTTTTAGCATTTCAAAAAATATTAAAAATAATATAAATGCATAAAAATTCACAAAAAAATTATGGAATGCATATTTCATCATACTTGATTTTATGGAATCATTATCCATTGACATGCATGTTTGATAGTTTTTATACATTTCCCACCTCATTTAGGGGTATAAATGTCATTTTTCTAATTATAATGAAAAATTCTGGAAAAATAGGAAAAAATGTTTTTATGCATGACACGCTGTTTTAGAATGGTTTAGGATGTTTTCATATGCATACGTGACCATCATGCTTGATAGATATGCATACAAAGTCATTTGTGCCCTCTAGGGGCATTTTGGTAATTTATCAAACGTGGGCCTAGGCTATCATTCTGGAAATATCATTTGGTGTGTTCAGTCATTTTAGGATGTTTAACATCACTTTCGATGCCTACAATGATTCTAAGTGTCTTTTGACACTTTTGCCATTTTGCCCTTAGAGGCATTTTGGTCATTTTGTGACCAAACCTTGCTTAGGACCCCGGAAAGGCTCCTGTTACTTTTGCCGCATGTTTTAACATTTAATAAACATGTTTTAAGCATAAGTCAGTATTTTCATGAATTATCATGCATTTTCTACATGTTTGCCATAACAGGGGCATTTTGGTAATTTTTACCACCCCACATTTCCTTGCCATTTCATGTGCTCTTGATGATCCAAATGCATGATGTTAATGTTATTTAATCATATTTTGCTTATTTACAGCATTTAAATATGATTTCATGCCTTTGTACATATTTTGGCCCTTTAATGACATTTTCATAATTTTGGCAATTTTGGCCTATGAATTGCTTTGCTTATCAATGATTGTCTTTCTCCATGATATAATTAAAGTTGGTTTTCTTTTTTACAGTCAGCCATGTTTTTTTACCATAGTGTTAGGCTTTCTAATTTAGGAAAATCCATTAATTAGTTTAACTAGGATGCATAATGTACATAATCATCTAGCCTAATGATAGTAATTAGGATTAAAACATTAATCTTAATTAGCCTAACTAGGTTCATAAATTTTGATCAAGATAATCAAAAATCTTCAAAAAAAATTAGTTTAATTAAGTGCATAATATGTATAACACAACAGCACACAACAGAGTTTGATCTAGGAAGACCGGCCGTCGGTCGAGCGGTTGCTGGGTGCCTAACACCTTTTCAGTCCGTAACTTGACACTTACCCAGAGATTTGGGGCAAACCATCCATTGAGTCATTGGAGTTACTTTAGTGCCCCTTCTGCGAAGGAGGGGCACCATTGATGGGTCCTAGACCCTAAATCTAGGTGGCGACTCCCATTTTCTCATTTTCCTTCTTTCCCCAGGTGCACGCTGAGCGACCCTCCGTCCGCTGCACCTACACAATGCCTAATATAGGTCCATCCGATGCTTCTTAATACCTCACCAGTAAGGGGATGGGTCAATGTTCGGTGAACTCGGGCCAATCGGAGCCAAAATTGTGACAACTTAGTGTCATCTCAATACCATGTTTTAAATCCTTTGGTGGTTATATTAGCATTCATTCTCCTCATCTATTCATGAGAAAATGAACCTCGATGATCTATAAATATTATATCGCCATTGTAATATTTAAATAAACTATTTTGGTAAATCCATTGATTCAGGTGATTCATTGGTATACAAGGGAAGGGAACTGAAATTAAACTAATACTAAAGTGGAAATTTTTGTAATCATTACCTCATGTTATGATGTAATTAATTACACAACATACCAAATTTGTTTTTGAATTATGGGAAAAAGAACTTTGTACGGGAGTGTGACCTACACCAGCACTCCCATGAGTCTATCTCTCTCCTCCCCATATGAAAAGACACCTCAGCCCCCTTGTTTTGAGGAGGGGAGAGATAGACACGTGGGAGTATTGGCATAGGATGGCCACATTCCCATACAAAAAACTACTTCCCTTGAATTATATTTCACTTTAATTTGCAATTAAATTTCTTTCAATTGAAAAATAAAGAAATATTTTATATTAAAAATATATTTACTAAATATGATAAGAGTTTTAGGTAGATTATACAATAATGATCACAAAATTTATTTTATTTTTTCAATGGTGGTTTCACTTTGCAACACTCCCTCTACTTGCAACCAAATGGAGTCACAAGGTTGTTTTCATGCACAATAGACACATGAGTTTTGCTAACATCACGATAATCTCAACCAATGGAATGTTAAAATTTCAATACAATCGTAGCTATCATCAAAGCGATTTACGAAGGAAAGTAAACAGAATGAAAATTATTTTTAGTTAAGAATTTTCTCTAATTAATTGTGTATACTACTGATACAAATATATTATTTGCAAACAAAGTTTTCCTCCACCCATAGATGACGGTTCATCCACCATCTTAGGGTTTACAAACCCTTCCTATGGTGTTAGTATGTTCCAGAAAACCCTCCCAATACCCACTCCCTCCCTAACCCACCTCTTGGTGAATATAATCCCATTTAGTCATTTACCGTGGGTGGAGGGAAACTCGGTTTTATATTTACTTATGATTTTAATCACATTATGGAAGATCTTCATTTTTTCCGTGTTCTTGAATTTCAAGCTAGGCATATGGGAAATAAGGGATTTGTGTGCACGAAAGAATGCGTCAAAAGTCAATTGATGACTATAATGAGGCGAAGACCTCAGACCATTAAGCCATTCGGTATTGCATTACACACGTTTCTACATTTTCTAGAACCTGGTTGGGTATTTTCTCAATTGCTGGACTGGTCTCCTTAAATGAAATTTGTTTACACACGTTTCTACATTTTCTAGAACCCGGTTGGGTATTTTCTCAATTGCTGGACTGGTCTCCTTAAATGAAATTTGTTTACAATATAGTCCAAGTGGGCCAAGACCTAACGGTGGAATTTACAAAATTTGAATTAAACTGACCCCGAGCTTGGTTCATTTTGGTTCAAAGTTGAACCCAAAATTCGGCCGGTTTTCACCCACTACTCAAGAGCCAATCTCATTTTCTTTTAAATAGGATGGGTTGAAGATTATCCATTATGATTGATCAAGGATGTGGAAAACTCATGAATTTTTTTTGGGTAATAAAAAAAAAAAAAAACTCATGAATCAGTGAAACAATATAAGTAGAAAACGGTCAGGCTTTAGCATATCGGCCAAAACATGGTGGTATCGGTCGTGCCTGATGCCAATATTAGCACGACATGGTATTGGCGAATCAGTTAAAATGTGAAAATTTTAGGTAAAAACCTGTTTTTTTTATCAGAAATTGGACCGATACACATGAATATGGCAGATGCATATATAGGTATCGGTATCGGTATCGATAGAAACTGATACAAGTCTCAATATTGAGTATTAGATTCTTGATTCAGATTTTTTTTTTTTTGGGTGAATGTCAAATTTATTCAACGAAGCCCAAATAACACGGATCCAGATCTTCTACGGCGTGGACTGCCCGTCCTGCCGTGCTGTGCAAACACAAGGTGACGTGCATTGACCGCTTTACCCCTGCTTGAGCGACTTTCTCAAGCAGGGTAAGGTGGTCATTGCGCATGGCCCTATATCTATGTAGCACAAACAGGACAGGGCAACGCGCTATAGAAGATCTGTGTTGAAATAACACACCACACAAGAGAGGGAGAATATAGGAAAGAATGGAAAGAGTGGGAGAGGGAGGCAGCAACCTAGCTCAGAGAAGAGAGGTTGGCGCCATCACAGCAAGGAGAAGACACATGAATTACAAGAAGGAAAAATCGACATTCCCCACCAAGCAGCTAAATGCTGGTTTCTAGAAGAGCTAGGAGCACTAAGGACTGTAGAACCGGGGGAACTTCTAATGTCAAAACCAATCGAATCCCAAATGATGTGGTTCGATCTGGACTTGGCCAACCTCCTCCTTTGATTTCTCTCATACTAAATATGATACACCAAAGTGAAGAATACAAGTTTGCCAATCGATTCACAATGTCTTCACGCTGAAAGGACAGCAATGGGCCTTGTGAAAGGACCACACCTACGGACCATTTCTTTTCAGATAGGGGGGAAAAGGACACTCAAAGTGATGGGGTTAACACACGAACAGAAGCGCAAGGATATATTGATTCGATTACAACAATGCACACCTCCACAATCTAATGAAAAGAAAAATTATAGAAAAATGACATAAAGAATAATAACACGTAAGATTTACATGGTTCAGCAAAAACCTGTCTACATTCACGGAGAGATACATTGTTCTTCACTAAGAGAAAAAAAACAACACAAGAATGGTTTGAGTTTAATCCCCAAAACACAAACCCAAATCCCTTGTATACCCTCTCTCAGAAAACCCAATAACAATCCGGCCACTCTCTTACAACACCACCCACTTATTAAGGACTTGGGTCTCATCCTCAAAAGCTAGCCATTAAGGAGAGGGTGCCCAAGTACCAATTAACTGACCCACATCCCCATTCATATCCGATGTGGGACTATTTTTTTTAACTTATTTGTTGATATCCCAACACAAAGAACATGTGCGCAACGGACTCCACATCAGTCCCATAGAGAACGCAAGACAAAGAGGTGGATATACCAAGATAGTTTGCAACGGTGTCATGTGTGCTTGCTTGAGATCAAGCTTAGATCTGAATTTTGAATTATATTTGGGCCAAGCCTCAGTCTAAACACATTTCAAAGTTCATGGGAGAACTACGTCAGGAGGTTGATTCGTGGTTCAAGTCTCCTTAGCGGCACTAAGTCTACATTTACTTGTTTTCCAAGAAGTGGAGCCCCTGTTAAACCTTCTTAAGCATGTTCTATCTTCTATACCTATCCACATTCTAGCTTGCCTTGATATTCCTTTAGTGGTTATGTCTCGTTTTTATTCCATTTACTCTAATTTCTTATGGGGAGACTCAGAGTTTGGAAAGCGACACCATTGAGTTAGTTGGTAAAAAATTTGTAGATCAGTAATGGAGGGTGGTTTGGGTATTAGGTCGTTGGAGGTGAGGACTTCAATTTATCCATAAGACTCAAAGGCCTATGGAGAATTTTCTTTGAGTGTTCTCTTTGGAGTTCTTTCTTCAAGGTTAAATTCCTTAGGAAAGATCATCTCGTCTTTGCAAGGCCAAACAGTTTTGGTTCTAAAACTTGGAGGCGATCGTTGGGGCTCAAACATATCATTCTCGCTAATTCAAAATGGTTGATTGGAAAGGGTAAAGTTTGATTTTGACTGGATGATTGGAGTGGAGAAGATCCCCTGATTGATCATGTTGATGGTGTGCATCATGTAGAACTGAATACTAGAGTTAAAGATGTTATCAACCCAGATGGTTCATGGGATCATGTAATGTTGGACACTATTGATAACGATGTTGTTCGGAAAAGAATTTTTAGGTTATCTATGAAAATCACAGATAGGAAAACCGTTTTGTTTGGACTCCAGCTAGTAATGGGTTGTTCTGTATTAAATCAGCCTAGAGTATAGTTCATACTCGGTTATCGTTGGTCCCCAATGCAAAGTGGTTTTGGAACTTGTCAGTACCTACCAAAATCGATTTTTTTACTTGGCAGCTCCTTAACGGGAATATTGCAACAGATGATATGCTAATGAAGGTAGGTGTTCCTTTGGCCTCCAAATGCGTTTGCTGTAGAAATCCTTGGCGGGAGACTACTTCCCACGTTCTGGCAATGGGAGGGATTGCTTCAAAAGTGTGGGAGTACTTCAGTAGGCTTTTCGATGTGGCATTTCTTCCATGTCAAGAAGTAAAAAACACTGGCATTCTCAAGTGGCTTCTCATGGTATTTTCGAATACATTATAAGTATTGTCCCTTCATTGATAGTGTGGGAGCTTTGAAAAGAAAGAAATAATCGCAGGCATGGTAATGGTATGTGCACAACTTCAACGGTTATTGGAAAATTAAATTATGGATTAGGGAAATTACTTATCTTTCCACGTTTACCAAAAAGCTTTCCCTATTGGATGAGTTGATATTGAAGATCCTTAATTTAAAGTTTCCTTCTATCAAATATCGCCCCCTAGCGAGTTTATTGGGATCCGCCCTTTAATGTGATAAAACTTAATGTTGATGGGGCGAGTAAAAGAAATCCTGGTATTAGTGGAGGAGGTGGCATTATTCACAATAAGGATGGCTCCTTTGTTAAGGCATTTGCCAATTATTATGGAGTTTGTACTAACTAGGAAGTGGAAATGAGGGCGTTTCTAGATGGTCTTCGTATGTGTGCCGAATTGGGTTATAAAAGTTGTTATATCAGTTCGGATTCCCAGACCATAGTGTGTTTTGTCACTCAGAGATTTTATCCTTTATGGACTTCCTGGTATTAGTTCCAAGAGGTTCTTTATTTGATTAACTTCCTTAGAGCAAACCTTTTTTTTTTCATTTCGAGAAAGCAGTCGGGCGGCTGATTACCTGTCCACCCTTTAATGTGATAAAACTTAATGTTGATGGGGCGAGTAAAAGAAATCTTGGTATTAGTGGAGGAGTTGGCATTATTCACAATAAGGATGGCTCCTTTGTTAAGGCATTTGCCAATTATTATGGAGTTTGCACTAACTCGGAAGTGGAAATGAGGGCGCTTCTAGATGGTCTTCGTATGTGTGCCGAATTGGGTTATACAAGTTGTTATATCAGTTCGGATTCCCAGACCATAGTGCGTTTTGTCACTCAGAGATTTTATTCTTTATGGACTTCCTGGTATTAGTTCCAAGAGGTTCTTTATTTGATTGACTTCCTTAGAGCAAACCTTTTTTTTTTTCGTTTCGAGAAAGCAGTTGGGCGGCTGATTACCTGGCTAATTCTGCTTGTATCTCTTTAATTTCCTCTACCTTCTTTGCAAATAAGGACATTCCTCAGGATCTTTGTCATATTATTCGAAAGGACAAGTTGGACTTCCAACTTTTCGTATGTAATTTTGTTTTTTAGGTTTATAATGGGAAAGAGTGAGGTATTGAGGTGACTTGGTTTCGAGCTGAGAGTGATTTTTTCTCCATGAGTTGGGGTAAGGCGGGTTATGTCCCTCCCCCCCCCCCCCCTTTGTTCTTATTCGCTTTTTATCTTAATAAAATTTTAGGGGCTTCCTTGGGTCCTAGATAATATTCAGGTTAAAAAAAAAATTCTACATCCTTGTGGAGCCCTTGTGGGTACCATATTTGATCCCTTGTGGGTCTTCTCCTCACCTTCTTGTGGGGCCTTGGTGGCCAATAGGCCCTTGACAACTTCACCAAAAATAAATAAAATAGTTCATAATCTACCCAAATTGCATTGGAGGCACATTCACTTTTACCCTTAATTAAATCAAACAGATATAAAAGATATAAGTTTTTTTTATTTATTAAAAAAAAAGATAGATAATGTTTTAAAATAGGTCCGATTGGTTTCATATTCAAACACAATCAAACATGACACTAGGTTGAATTGAAGATATAAGTTGAACATTCGGCTTATACCCCATTGTTTTCTTGATTGTAAATGTTTACTTAAACATTAAAATAGATGGCCACGGACGGAATAACGGGATATTTATGTCAAATAATGTGCATTAATGTATATATAATAACTATATTATCAATTTAAAATTTTAATGTTATAAAGCATTGCAACATATTTATAATCTGCCCAAAATATTTCATACACGGTCAACGTACATTGCCTATCCGATGGCTTTAGCGTTGATCGTGTTTCATTCATAACTGTGTATGAAAACCATTCCCTTATAATATTAACATAATTTTTTTTTTCGTCTTAACAAAAGTTGAACATTGCATTTAGAATTGTAATTTTACAAATTGAAATAAGGAAGAAAAAATATACATGACAAGGAGCATCATGCTTATAGTTTACTTTGCCAAATATTTGGAAGTGTTAGTTGTATTTTGTTAAATGGAAATATTGTTATAACTAAGGTTGGTTACAACAAGATTATAATCTTACTTTTTGTCTTTTTAATACATCATATTTATTTAAAGAAGGTGAATCATATCATTTAAAATAAAAAAAGGCATTAAATATCGTATTAAATAAATCTCAATTTTTTGAAAATGCTTTTTATCCTACATTAAGTATTGTACTAAATAACTTTTTGGAATAAGACAAAAAACACTTAGAAGAATGAGAGAAAAAATGTCACTTGGTCGCGCAATGCGACATGCACCTGTGCCCAGACATATCCGTGTGAGAAATGATCGGCACATCCTCCTAGAAAGGTGGAAAGGACCAAGGGTGCGTCGATCATTTCTCATGCAACTATGTCTAGACGCAGATACACGCCGCATTGCGCCCCCAGGTGACGTTCCTTTTCCCTAAAAGAATATTACACTTCTTAGTTCATCACTTTGGTGACAATAAGTTTGTTTCATTTATTAAATTTATATTATTTAAATAAATAGAAATGCTCATATAAGCCATGATTGTAATATTGCAATCAATGAGAGGTGGATGTCTCATACCTGTTGAGCCACTTTGGGGTAGGGGGCTTCTACACTTCCATCACCAATTTTCAGCATAGTCCACGGAGGACAATTATTTTACTTTATTTTATTTTTATTTTTTTTAGGACAATTATTTGTTGTAGTTCATTTATAAAGGTACTAAATATTAAAAGATTGTATAATTACGGTTGGTTAAACTAAAATTATAACGAGACGAAGAGTTAGAAATAGTATTACACATCCTAACTAAAAGTTCATTGACAATTTATTCATAATTTCTTTTTGTCTTATTCAATGATTACACATTGAAACTAAAAGTTTAATGACAATATATTCATAAGTTCTTTTTGAATTATTGAATCCATGGCATGATTATATTGAAATTTTTTCTTAAACAAATTGACTCCCAGAGCCAAATGCACCATTTTCAATTTTAATGTCCAATCCATGTTGGTGGGCCGAGAAATGGTTCTTGGATACACAGTTGGTTTGGCCCATCGCATCGATAGGAGCATAGATCTGGGAGCATCAAGGACTAGGACAACTATGCAAATATGAATTATTCATTTGGTCAACCTTGCGAAGGAGTAGGGAATTAGGGACTTTTTGCTAAAAACATAACTATCTCAAAGGTTAATTAGAAGGACTTAACTCCTCTCAGATTTCCTGTTCGGTCAGGTTCGTAGGTTCTTCTCATAGGGAATCGGAAATGACGACCTCACCCCTTGCTTGAACACATTACTCGGGTGGGGTGAGATCGTCATTTCTGCCCTCTCTATGAGAGGAACCTACGAACCTGACCGAGCAAAAACCTGAGAGGAGAAAAATTCTAATTTAGAAAGACTATCGTCAAAGCCAATATTTTCCATGCCTCATCGGCCCTCACCTTCCTAGAGATAGATACTCATGTCTAAGAAATCCTCTATGCCATGAGAGGTAGTTAGACCTGAAATAGTTTAGTTAAATAGCTTTGGGGATGTACCCCCACCCCCAAAAAAAATAAAATGAAAATCTGTTTTTCTTTTGCTCTTCTAATATAAAGTTTTTCTTTTTCTTTAAAAAAAAAACTAGTGGTGTTGGCTACCACTCGATGGACCCTTTTACATATAGTTAATAAAAGGACCTCTTTCACGAAAAAGAAAATAAAAGGACTTCCCTTCATTGTCTTTTGTCGAAAAGGGTTAGAAGAAAAAAAAATATAAGTGATTCCTGTTGTTAAGTCAAACAATTTCTTAATTGATATATGCATATGTGGTAATCCACTTAGCCCTTAGATTAGGTGCATAAGTAAACCTTGTCATTCCCTATCAACTTATAACATTACATCTCAATTTGAGCTTTGTATATAGAGTAAATGCAAATCAAAATATGGTAAAAAATTTTAAAGATAAAAAGCAAGAATTATGATCAGCCACTTAATTAAAATCAATTGGAACTTATTGTTAAGTTTTGCAACTCATCATGCTACCACATCTTTGTCAATTAAAAAGAAAGAGTATCTCTATAATAATGATACTTCATTAATGAACTGTGAATTAGACAAATATATACTACATGTTAAGGATGAGACTTTGAGTATCCCTGATGCCTTCTTAGTGCTTATTACCACTTCTAAAAAATAACTAATATAGATTGACTTTCTTTTAGTAGGTTAAATTATGATAATTAAAATTTTCCATGGCCCTTGTACTGCTAAAGAACATAAATTCTTATGAGACTCAAAAGTGTGAAACATGTTGTTACATCCAATATTCATCGGGCCAATCAGTGGCCGCCACGTGTCACAGGGCGACCCGCTCCAGAACCAAGGGAAACGAACCAGGGTCCCAATACCCGGGCGCGGCCAGCACCAAGGCGTGGCCTCCACTCGGGCGCAGCCTCACCTAGGCGTGGCCACAACCAGGAGGCCTCTCACCCAGCGCGGCCACACCCAGCGCGGCTCGCACCCAGCGCGGCTGCACCAGCGCGGCTCGCACCCAGCGCGGCCCGCACTAGGCGCGGCCCGCACCAGCGCTGCCTACACCCAGCGCGGCCCGCACCCAGCGCGACCGCACCACGGCGGCTCGCACCAGCGCGGCTCGCACCCAGGCGTGGCTCGCACCCAGCGCGGCTCGCACTCCAGCGCTGCTCGCACTCCAGCGCTGCCCGCACCAGCGCTGCCTGCGCACCAGCGCGGCCACCACTCCAGCGCAGCCTCACCAAGGCGCTGCCACACCCAGGCGCGGCCTCCTCACCACGCGGCCTCCTCACCCCGCGGCCTCACCCAGGCGCGGCCTCCTCACCCCGCGGCCTCCTCGCCACGCCACGCGACCTCCTCACCCCGCGGCCTCACCCAGGCGCGGCCTCCTCACCAGGGCGCGGCCTCCTCACCACGGCGCGGCCTCACCCAGGCGCGGCCTCCTCTCCAGGGCGGCCTCACCCAGGCGCGGCCTCACTCAGGCGCGGCCACCACGTGGGCGCGGCCTCACCTAGGCGCGGCTACACACCCAGGGGCGCGGCTTGCACCCAGGCACAGCATCGTGGGCACCTGAGGTGGGGGCCACCCATCTATGACCCGATCGTATCGCCAAGACTCATGTCACTACCAGGACTCTAGACCGCCGCTTAGAGGTCACGTCATCCAGACGGATTCAAGCACCAAGGACGCTGTCACCACAGGTATCTATCCACCAAGGATCCTGATGCCACCAGGACACTCCCTCCCACAGGGAGATGGCCAATCAGGATAGAGCCCCGTTACCCAGGGCCTCTATCCACTCAACGGCACACTCGCCATCAAACTGTGACTCTCCACACCGCCATACACCGCCATATGCTACTATAAAAGGCAAGGTACGCAACCCCATAAAGGGGATCGAATCTCATACTGAATAATCACTATTCATCTGTTTGCGCCAGGAGATCTAACTTTGGCATCGGAGAGCCCTAGGCCGGGACCACACCGGTTCTCTCTGTTGACCCCTTTGGTCCACTTGCAGGTGACGGCACTCGCAGACCGCCGACGATTTCTTGACGCAATGCGATTGGCGCCCGCTCGTGGGAACGACGCTAGCCATTACTGACTACTAGCTCGCTTCCATACTCATTCAATGGCACGAAGGAAGACTACCACCACCAACAACGGAGCAAGGAATGGATCACCACCCCCAGAGGGCTCTCGCCGCAGAGCCAACGACCAGGACCATGTCCCTCTGGAGGAGGAGATCCCCCCTTAATGACCAGTTCGTGATCGCCGAGCCCAACAATGACGAGGCCAACGATGTGGTGGTGGAGGTGACACCTGACCCCAATGCTCCAGCCACTGTGGGTCAGATCAACGACCTGCAACGACAGATCCTCGATGAACAACGACTCTTTCGAGAATACCTGACGCAGCGTGCGACATCTCACCGTCGGAGGACTTCACCAGCAGCAAGGGTGGAGTCCATACCTCAACAAGAGCCAAACCCTAGGAGATCATCTCCCAGGGGCGCGAGATCAGAGAGACTTGCGCGACAGGCAACCCCCACTCCGCAGCGGGGGGAGCCTTCCCAGCATCCCAGGAGAACAAGAGACCTCTCGCCACGGTCAGAACGTGGGAGGACGCCAACACCCAGGGCGAGGGTGTCTAGCCCGCAGGGATCGATCCGGAGGTCTGTGTTCGACGGACGACTGGAAGAAGGTCACATACCACGACGAAGCCGGACCCACAGAGAAGAAAGCCCCTCACCTTCACGACAGGGTTCATCCCAGCATGACCATTCACCATCCCGCCAACACTCAAGGCGGGAGGGGACATCCAGGAGAGAACGTGAACGGGGTCGCAGCGAACGTCCGGCTAGGCGTGGGGGGCAGGCACGGGACGAGGAGCTCGATCAAAGACTCCGCGACCTAGATGAGAAGCTGGAAGGGTTGAAGAAGCAGACCAAAGGCGAGACACACTCCATACCGGGACAACACCCCTTCTCGGCAGAGATCATGTCAGCGACACTACCTTCCAGGTTTCGACTACCCACCTTTGAACTCTACAGTGGTACCACTGACCCTAATGACCACATCAACTACTTTAATGGCATGATGACGCTGTATGGGGGGTCGGACGTGGTATCCTGTCGGGCATTCCCTGCGTCCCTCAAGGGAGCAGCCACATCATGGTTCTCCAGGCTACGACCGAGATCTATAGGCTCGTTCGCAGAGCTATGCGACAATTCGTCACCCGCTTCCAAAGCAGCGTCAAGCAGAAGAAGACCACCGTCAATCTACTGAACGTGGTACAGAACCCTGGGGAATCTCTCAGGGAGTACGTTACCAGGTTCACCAAGGAGTCCCTGGAGGTACGAGACTTGGATGACCAGACACAGCATGCAGCCCTAGCAGGAGGTATTAGGGACCTGGACTTGATCAAGGACCTGGCACGTCATGAGACCAGGACTATGAAAGAGCTTCTGGAGCGATGCAACGAGTTTGCAAATATGGCCGAGGTATTACAAGCTAGAACAAAAATAATCGAGGCCAAGCCACAGGACAACAAGAGGTCAGCACCTGATGACCGCAAAGAGGGTAAGAGGTCGAGGACAGAGCGCCGACAAGAGAAGAGCGACCGCCCATCTAGGAGGACAGACCGCCGCCCAGAGAGAAGTGAGAGGGCAAGCACCCCTGAGTTCACACCACTGAACACCACCAGGTCCCAGATACTCATGCAGATCCAAGACCGTGACCTACTCCAGTGGCCACGACCCATGCTAGCAGAGAAGCGAAACCCTAACAAATATTGTCTCTTCCACAAAGAGAATGGGCACGACACGGAGGAGTGCTATCAATTGAAGAGAGAGATAGAACAACTGGTAAAAGCAGGAAGCTTGAACAAGTATGTGAAGGGGAGACGTGACAACCGCTCAGGCCAAGGAGATAGAGGTCGCGACGGAGACAGAGTGGAACCGAGACGAGAAGAAAGAAGAACAGATCGAGAGAGAGACCACCCAGAAGGGCGGAGAGATGCCACCGAACCTAGTGGCACCAAGGGACCTCCTATCCTCACCATATTTGGAGGACCAGGGCAAGAGTCCACCAGAAAAGCTAAAGCTCATGCCAGGTTCGTGGGAGTGGCAGAGAAGCCCAGCAAGATAGCCAGGACCGAGGCGGTGATCTCCTTCTCGGATGAAGACCTGGAAGGACTAAACTTCCCGCATGAAGATGCCCTGGTAGTACAGGTGGAGGTAGCCAATCGACCTGTACACAGGGTACTGATAGACACAGGGGCGTCTGTTGACGTACTCTCCTTGGACGCCTATCGACAGTTCGGGTTCGGGGACGACCAGCTCAAACCAGAGCCCACTTATCTCCATGGATTCTCAGGTGCCACCGCCTCCATCAGAGGTACCATAGAGCTACCCGTCACCTTCGGGGTACACCCTCGACAAGTAACCATCATGGTAAATTTTATGGTAGTCAAGTCCGTGGTGTCCTTCAACGGCCTCTTAGGGCGACCATCACTGACAGCCCTTAGAGGAGTCATATCACCACTTCACCTGAAGATGAAGTTCCCCACCGAGAACGGGGTAGGCGAAGTCCGAGGAGATCAGAAGAAGGCAAGGGAGTGCTACGCCACCTTCATGAAAAAGAATAATGGCAACACCGTGGAGTGGCACTCGCCTAGAGAGCATGATCGGTGACCAGAGAGATGAGCCGACGAGAGAGAAGGGGAAGGCCGGTGGAAGACCTCATCCCATGGCCACTCAGCCAGGATGACCCCTCCAAGGTCGTTCGTGTCGGCTCACCTTGCTAAGCAAGGAACAGAAGAAGAACTTGGACACCTCCTCCAAGCAAACATAGATGTCTTCGCATGGTCAACCTCCGACATGCCAGGAATACCACGTTCCATAGCGGAACACCGACTACACGTCGACCCAACCAGGAAGCCCGTTCAACAGAAGCGGCGTAACTTCGCCCTCGACCGACAAGCAGCAATCAAGGAGGAGGTCGAGAAGTTAAGCCGATCAGGGTTCATCAGAAAGGAGAAGTTCCCAACCTGGCTCGCCAACGTGGTCATGGTACCAAAGCCAAATGGGAAGTGGAGGATGTGTGTCGACTACACCGACCTGAACAAGGCATGCCCAAAAGATGAATACCCACTGCCCAGGATCGACCTACTGATCGACGCCACCGCCGGCCATGAGATGCTGAGTTTCATGGACGCCTACTCCGGATACAACCAGATCCTCATGTGTGAGGATGATGAGTCTTACACCGCATTCCGGACTGACAAAGAGAACTACTGTTACCACGTCATGCCGTTCGGGTTAAAGAATGCAGGGGCCACCTATCAGAGGATGGTCAACAAGATGTTCGAGGAGCAGATCGGGCGCAACATGGAGGTATATGTGGATGACATGCTCGTGAAAAGCGTCCACGCCAGCCAACACCTGACTGACCTAGAGGAAGCATTCACAGTACTGAGGAGGAACCAGATGAAGCTAAACCCTGCAAAGTGCGCCTTCGGCGTAACGTCAGGAAAATTCCTGGGGTTCATGGTCTCAGTCCGTGGAATAGAAGCCAACCCATCCAAGATCAAGGCCATCCAAGAGATGGCACCTCCTCGAACGGTCAGAGAGGTGCAGAGGTTGAATGGAAGGGTCGCCGCCCTTTCCAGGTTCGTGTCACGATCAGGTGATAAGTGCTTACCATTCTTCAAAACATTGAAGAACCTCCGAAGCCCTAAGGACTTCACATGGACGGAAGAGTGCCAAAAGGCGTTCGGAGAATTGAAGGAGTACCTAGAGAGCCCACCCTTGCTTGGGCGACCGGAACCTAACGAGGAGTTGCAGCTCTACCTGGCCGCCACCCCTGTCGCGGTCAGCGCAGTACTGCTGAAGGAAGAAGACAAAGTCCAGAGGCCGATCTACTACGTCAGCCATGTCCTGATCGATGCAGAGACCAGGTACACTAGGATCGAGAAGGTAGCCTATGCATTGGTAATGGCGGCTAGGAAGCTACGACCATACTTCCAAGCCCATACCATCACAGTCCTCACAGACCTACCCTTGAAGAAGATATTGCACAAGCCGGACGTCTCCGGACGATTGATAGCATGGGCGGTGGAGTTAAGTGAGCATGACATCAGGTTCCAACCAAGAACAGCCATCAAAGGCCAGACTCTTGCAGATTTCATTGCAGAGTGTACCCAATCGAGATCGAGTCACAAACGGGGAGCCGAAGAGAAAGATCACGGATCGTGGGACATGTTCGTGGACGGTCGAGCAATGCGGCGAGAAGCGGCCCCGGGCTCATATTAACCAGCCCCAGGGATTTCGTATCCAATATGCTCTCAGGTTCACCTTCCAAGCATCCAATAATGAAGCAGAGTACGAGGCATTACTAGCTGGACTCCGGGTGGCCAAAGCCATCCAAGTCACACACCTATCCACCCGGAGCGACTCCCAGCTCGTGGTGAATCAGGTGAATGGAGAGTATGAGGCAAAAGATGAGAGGATGGCATCATACCTAGCACGCGCTCAAGCGTTGATCGAGGGTTTCGAGAAGTTTGAGATGGTTCGAGTTCCCAGGGAGGAGAACGCCGCCGCTGACGCCCTATCCAGGCTAGCCAATGAGGAACTCCGAAATTTGGCTAGCGCAGTCTATGTTGAGATCCTGCATGAGCCAACGCATAAGGAAAAGCAGGTTAATGAGATCACGGAGGGACCTAGCTGGATGGACCCTCTACTCAACTACCTCCAGAACGATGTCTTACCAGAAGACAAGGCCGAAGCAAGGAAGATCAGGATGAGAGCTGCAAAGTACACCGTCCTAGACGGGGTACTATACAAGCGGGGGGCAACAGCACCACTACTCCGGTGCCTAGGACCCAAGGGGGCAGAGTACGCCCTAGCCGAAGTCCATGAGGGGATATGTGGAAGCCACATGGGGGACGAGCCCTAGCCTACAAAATCCTCCGCTGGGGACTATACGGCCTCGAATGCAAGAGGAGGCCATCCAATATGCCAAGAAGTGCGAGCAATGTCAGTTGTTCGCCCCAGTACCCCATCTACCCGCCACCAAGCTGACATCAATCCTCAACCCCATACCTTTTGCCATGTGGGGACTAGACATCTTAGGCAACTTCACCGCAGCACCAGGAAACAGAAAGTACCTGGTCGTCGCGATCGACTACTTCACCAAGTGGGTTGAAGCTAAACCCTTGGCCAAGATAACAGAGACAGAGATGGAGAAGTTCGTCCGCGACGACGTCATCTACAGGTTCGGGGTACCACGGATCCTCGTCTCAGACAATGGAAAACAATTCAACAACCCCAAATTCCAAGCATTCTGTCACCGCTACAACATCGACTATCGGCCTGTGTCGGTAGCATACCCACAGGCCAATGGTCAGGTGGAGGTCACCAACAGAACGCTATTGGAAGGAGTCAAGAAAAGGCTAGAAGGAGCCAAAGGCAAATGGGTAGAAGAGCTACCAAGCGTCCTGTGGGCATACCGAACTACAGTACGGACGCCCACAGGAGAAAGCCCATTCCGCCTAGCATATGGCACTGAAGCATTGGCGCCGGTAGAGGTCGGCGCCATGTCCCATAGGGTTCTGCACTTCAATGAACGCACCTATGTCGACGGACTGCGGGCGAACCTGGACTTTATAGATGAGGTCCGAGAGAGAGCACTACTAAGGAACGTCGCCTACCAGCAACGAACTGCCAGGTACTATAACGCCAGGGTCAAGGAAAGGCTATTCCACCAGGGCGATTTAGTACTACGGAGGGCAAGTGCATCGCAGCCACAGAAGGCGGGGAAGCTGTCACCCAACTGGGAAGGACCCTACATAGTCTCCAAGCAGATACGCCCAGGGACTTACCGCTTGAAGACTCCAGGGGGCAAGAAGGTAGACCGTACCTGGAACTCAGAACATCTGAAGAAGTACTACCAGTAGAGGCATAGCAGTAGGGGTAGTGATAACAGAATCAGTAGCAGTAGGAGTAGCAGTAGACGACATCAAGGGCAATGTGAATTTCAGTCAAAATAAAGAAATGTTGCAAGAATACTTGTCTTCTCCTACCACTCAATCGAATCACGGCCACTACACTAAGGCGGTATGCCAACATCGAGGCTTCATGCCTAAGGCGGTATGCCAACACTGAGGCTTCGTGCCTAAGGCGGTATGCCAACACTGAGGCTTCGTGCCTAAGGCGGTATGCCAACATCGAGGCTTCGTGCCTAAGGCGGTATGCCAACACTGAGGCTTCGTGCCTAAGGCGGTATGCCAACACTGAGGCTTCGTGCCTAAGGCGGTATGCCAACATCGAGGCTTCGTGCCTAAGGCGGTATGCCAACATCGAGGCTTCGTGCCTAAGGCGGTATGCCAACATCGAGGCTTCGTGCCTAAGGCGGTATGCCAACACCGAGGCTTCGTGCCTAAGGCGGTATGCCAACACTGAGGCTTCGTGCCTAAGGCGGTATGCCAACACCGAGGCTTCGTGCCTAAGGCGGTATGCCAACATCGAGGCTTCGTGCCTAAGGCGGTATGCCAACATCGAGGCTTCGTGCCTAAGGCGGTATGCCAACACTGAGGCTTCGTGCCTAAGGCGGTATGCCAACATCGAGGCTTCGTGCCTAAGGCGGTATGCCAACACTGAGGCTTCGTGCCTAAGGCGGTATGCCAACACTGAGGCTTCGTGCCTAAGGCGGTATGCCAACATCGAGGCTTCGTGCCTAAGGCGGTATGCCAACACTGAGGCTTCGTGCCTAAGGCGGTATGCCAACATCGAGGCTTCGTGCCTAAGGCGGTATGCCAACATCGAGGCTTCGTGCCTAAGGCGGTATGCCAACATCGAGGCTTCGTGCCTAAGGCAACATGCCAACGCTGAGGCTCCAAGCCTAAGGCAACATGCCAACACTGAGGCTTCATGCCTAAGGCGACATGCCAACACCGAGGCTCCAAGCCTAAGGCGCCATGCCACCATTGAGGCTCTACGCCTAAGCCGCTAACTATCAAGGGTCAAAGAGCATCAACGTGCAAATAATCACCAAGAGACAAGGCAATCAAAGAAAAGCAAAAGCGATCACATAGAAAAGTCATAGTAGTTACAACTCAAGTTCAAAAAAGGAAAAAGGTTGAGACGTCTACAGATCGGGGACGACCGTAAGGTCAAGGGATCACGAGTGATGGGTCACCTCCGACCCACTGGAGACATCATGTCCGCCTCGGGAGGACGCACAAGAAGCCACCCCTCGGGCGGGCAGCCTCCACCTCGACACCGGAGCGCTCTCCACCACAAACCTACACCGGAAGCGCCGAAGAAACTCGAGAGAACCCCAAGACAGAGAAGTCATAGTCGGGGTCACCTCCAGACACAAGCGGCTAAGTCCCGGACCCCTCCCTCATAGGCGGGCTGAAGTGCGCTACTGACAAATGTCGAGAACGCAGAGGATGCCTGGAACTCAGCCACAGCTCGCTCACCTGCAGACGCCAGCTCCACCTCATGCCTTCCCCTCAATGAATGAAGCTCCTCCTCCAAAGCCAGAACCCTAGCCGAGCTCTCGGCCGCACGCAGAAGTCACACGCAGCTCCTCGAGACACCTCTAGGAGCTTCCCGGGACGCCACAGCCAAGTTCCCCGACACCCTCTGCGCGTCGGCCTCGGCCCTCTCACGGGCATCGACCGACCACGGAGCTCCCTCTCCATGTCACGCAAGGTGCGCTGCATCTGGCGTCACGAGAAGCGTGACCCTCCAGTCGAAGCACCGCCTCAGCAGCACGGTGATGGACCTACAATCAACATGGCAAGCGATAAAATGAGGTAAAAATAAATGGAGCAATGGACATGAGGAGACAGTAAAGGAATAACTCACCGAAGCCATGTCATGGTAGAGGGTCTGAGCCAGACAAGCATCACTAAGCCTCTGCAAGGCCATCCTCGCGGTAGGGAGCCTGCCCCTGTCCACCCACTCCCGCGACACGCCGGCCTCGGCCAAGGTCGAGCCCTCCGGCACGCCCAAGGTGATCACCAGGGACTCACCCAGCGTGGGAAGATCGAGTGGCAGGCCGCCGGAGGAACCCACACCTTTCCCCTTGGAAAGGGGCAATACAGAAGATCCAGAAGGAACAGCAGAGGGGGACAGAGGCACAGAGCCGGGGACGCCATCGTCACCAGGAGAAGTACGGGGAAGGAGGACCCGCACGCCAGAGCTCGTCACGCGGGCATGTCCTGGTCCACCCTTCCGCTTCGCTCCAACAACCACAGGCGCAGAAGCACCACTAACATCGGTCACTCCAGCAGATGGACCACCCTGGGAAGTCGCCTTCCTCCGCAGATTGCCACGGAGCAAACGAAATCCGGACGCGTATCCACCGTGATAGATCGACCAACCAATCGGATGACACATACATTCAAATACCAACATGCCAATCAAGTACAAAAGACAATGCTCTTACCAGGACTCAGCTTCCAGAGAGACAGGAAGGCCTCCGAGTCCAACTCCTGGACGTGGAACGGATCGCGACCCAGGCACAGCTTGAGGGAGTCACCCTCAAAATCACTCAGCTCAAGCCCCTGATTGACCCTCTTGAGGTCAATAACTTCCCTAACAGTCCGTAGTGAGCATCGGGGGACCGTGGCAAAAAAGAAGCGATCCCTCCAATACTTCACGTTGCTAGTGATCCCCGTAAGAAGCTCCACAGAGGCATAGGGCCCCTTGAGCACGCGGCGGGCAAAGTGATAACATTCATGGTTCCCCTTCTTCAACAGATAAAAGTGGGAGAACAGGGGAACCGTGGCGGCACGCCCCAGGCGGGCGAAGAAGACATAAAAACCCAAGATCACCCTCCAAGAGTTGGGCAACACTTGCCCAGGGGTGAGGTGCCAATGCTCTAACACCAACTCGACAAAGCGAGGGATAGGAAGGCGAAGGCCCTGGAGGAAAAATGAACGGTAGAGGCAGATCTCCCCCGCGCGATGAGAGAAAGCATACTCGCTAGGCCCAGGAGCACGCAACATGACCTCGGCAGGAATATGAAACTCCTCACGGAGGGAAACCAAGTCAGAGGATGACAAGATGCTAGCAACAGGGCCTAACCTATCAGCACGACCAGCAGCTGGGGATGGCGCCCCAGAGGGCTGACGATCCCTACGGGGACCGGAGACACTAGAGGGTCCCACTCGTCCATCAGTATCACTAGGGGAGGGTATAGAGGAGGGAGTACCCACAGAAGAAGGCGATCCGGGGGAACACTCCTCTGAAGATCCAACCCCGACTGAAGCAGGGCCAAGGTCACCCGGGAACGACATGAAGGACAAGAGGGGAACGAACTACTTACTCAAGAAAGCGATCTCCCCGAAACTGGCAAGAAAAAGGAAAGGAATGTCACCTGCAAGATATAAACAGCAGATCCATCACATACAAGAAGAAGAACAGGGAAGAAGAGCGAAGGTCCATCACACCCACACCGCGGCCACCATAGGCGCGGCATCACTGGCAAGGCGCGGGACACAGGGCGCAGCCAGGCGCGGCCAGCAGGGCGCAGCCTCACCGCGGCCACGCCCCAGGTGCAGCTTCACCGCGGCCACGCCCCAGGCGCGGCCTCACCGCGGCCACGCCCCAGGCGCGGCCTCACCGCGGCCACGCCCGCCGCAGGCGCCGCCTCACCGCGGGCCACGCCTGCAGGGGCGCGGCCTCACGCGGCCACACCCGCCGGGCGCGGGCTCACCGCGGCCACGCCAAGACAGCGGCCTCACCGCGGCCACACCCGCAAGCGGCCTCGAGGAGACACCCTACAAAAAAAAAAAAAAAAAAAGAGGGTGGGGATCGATTTACCTCAGAAAAAAGGTGACCGCGCGAAAGGACAAGCACACGGCGATGACGGCAGCCACACCAAGAGGCACAATCAAGGGATAGAGGTCACAAGAGCCAAGACACTCAAGCCCAGCACCACTCAAGCTTCCCAAGCAAGCCAAGGCACCAAGGGCACCAAGAGAGCACAACCCAAACACAAGGGCCCAAAAGCAACAAAGTGTATACTAGTGGAGGTGACCCAAAAACAAACACATGGTGGGCACCAAAGAGAGGACAAAAGGCAAAAAGGGGGAATTAAAGGAGAAGGGGAGACAAAAAGTAAGAAAGAGAAATGAGAAGTGAAAGAAGAAGGGAGAGGAAGGAACATATACCCACAAAAAACAAAAAGAAAAAGTGTAGGAGGTAAGGTTTGAACCCCTAACCTCTCCTACCTCATTAGTGGATTTACGGGCAAACCCCACAGGAAAGTTTATTCGCAGCGGACCCCTCACTATGCAAAGACACCTACTCTCTGGGACATCCTATCCCAAGAGAGTGGGGGGCAAATGTTACATCCAATATTCATCGGGCCAATCAGTGGCCGCCACGTGTCACAGTGGCGACCCGCTCCGTAACCAAGGGAAACGAACCAGGGTCCCAATACCGGCGCGCCAAGACCAAGGCGTGGCCTCCACTGGCGCAGCCTCACCTAGGCGTGGCCACAACCAGGAGGCCTCTCACCCAGCGCGGCCACACCCAGCGCTGCTCGCACCCAGCGCTGCCTCGCACCCAGCGCGCTCGCACCCAGCGCGGCTCGCACTAGCGCGGCCCGCACCAGCGCTGCCTACACTCCAGCGCTGGCCTGCACCCAGCGCGACCCGCACCCACGGCCGCACCAGCGCGGCCCGCACTCCAGCGTGGCCCGCACTCCAGCGCTGCCCGCACCCAGCGCTGCCTCGCACCCAGCGCTGCCTCGCACCAGCGCTGCCCGCACCCAGCGCTGCCACCACTCAGCGCACCTCACCAAGGGCGCTGGCCACACCCAGCGCGCCTCTCACCACGCGGCCTCCTCACCCCGCTGGCCTCACCAGCGCTGCCTCCTCACCCCGTGGCCTCCCTCCACGCCACGCGGCCTCCTCCCCCCGCGGCCTCACCCAGGCGCGGCCTCCTCACCAGGGCGCGGCCTCCTCACCACGGCGCGGCCTCACCCAGGCGCGGCCTCCTCTCCAGGGCGGCCTCACCCAGGCGCGGCCTCACTCAGGCGCGGCCACCACGTGGGCGCGGCCTCACCTAGGCGCGGCTACACACCCAGGGGCGCGGCTTGCACCCAGGCACAGCATCGTGGGCACCTGAGGTGGGGGCCACCCATCTATGACCCGATCGTATCGCCAAGACTCATGTCACTACCAGGACTCTAGACCGCCGCTTAGAGGTCACGTCATCCAGACGGATTCAAGCACCAAGGACGCTGTCACCACAGGTATCTATCCACCAAGGATCCTGATGCCACCAGGACACTCCCTCCCACAGGGAGATGGCCAATCAGGATAGAGCCCCGTTACCCAGGGCCTCTATCCACTCAACGGCACACTCGCCATCAAACTGTGACTCTCCACACCGCCATACACCGCCATATGCTACTATAAAAGGCAAGGTACGCAACCCCATAAAGGGGATCGAATCTCATACTGAATAATCACTATTCATCTGTTTGCGCCAGGAGATCTAACTTTGGCATCGGAGAGCCCTAGGCCGGGACCACACCGGTTCTCTCTGTTGACCCCTTTGGTCCACTTGCAGGTGACGGCACTCGCAGGACCGCTCGACGATTTCTTGACGCAACACATGTAGTGTGATGTCATGTGATAGATCTTTCCTATTGAGCCATGCAAACTGTTCCTTTTTTCCCCATTCTTTTGGAGTAATCCATATATGTAAGGTACTTTTATGATCATCCTTCATTCCTTATAAATATAATAAAATTAATAATCAATCATAAAAAATAAAATCAAGTTATCATTTTTTTTCTTTAATCCTTTAAACATTGAATATTTCTAGGAATCTCGAATGCCTTCCAAATTTTATGGGAAAATGATATGCACGCTGCCATAGTGCATGTCCTCTCATACACCTTGACACTCTTTTAACTCACCAATTAATATGTGGGTCTTCCTTCAATACGAATTGTCATGCACTACTCTCCCATGCGTCCATTGACTTGACATGTGAGATGCTAATACCAATAGCATAACAATCCCTCTTTAAATTTATTTATCAAAAAAATATTGAAGTACAATTTTTATTACTATTGTTACTATTTTTTATGATTTGTTTTGGGGTGGAGGGCACTCAGAGGAAAGCCTCAACCCTCAATATTTTCAAGTGTGTGGTTCAAATAAGTGTCTAATATAGATCCATCTGATCTTTCTCAATACCTCACCGATCATGGTATTATTATTATTATTATTATTATTATTTATAATTTGTTTTGGGGTCGGGGCCGGGCCAATGTTCGATGAATCGAGCCAAGTAGAGCGAGAATTGTGGCAGGTCGTTAGTGTCATATTAATGTCAAGTTTTAAATCCTTTAGTGGTTTTGAATAATGTGGAACAGAAATTTCTAACTCTATACATGAGAGGCAATTTTGCTCTCTTCTTTTGCTATAAGTATGATGGCGGGTTGCGATTAACATTAAATAGCATTCTCTTCCTCTAATCGTGAGAAAATGAACCTCGATGATCTATAAATACTATATCGTCGGACTTAACACTATTTACATGAACTATTTTGGCAAATCCATTGATTCATGTAATTTACTATCAATCTGCACCAAATAAGAATATATTCTCTATTTGGTTTGGTTGCAAGGAAAATAAAAGGAAGGGAAGTGAAGTCGAACCAATACTAAAATAAACATTTTTGTAGTCATTACCTTACATTATGATGTAATTAATTAATTCTAAAACACATTAAATTTTGTTATTGAATTTCACTTTACTTTGCAATTAAATTCCTTTGATTTAAAAATAAAATAAAATTTTTACTGAAAATATCTTTACTAAATATGGTAAGAATTGTAAGTAAATTATACAATCACAATCACAAAACTTTTTTTTTTTCTTTTTCAAAGTGATTTCACTTTCCAACACTTCCTCTACTTGCAATCAAATGGAACCACATGGTTCTTTTTATAGGCACTTAGACATATGAGTTTTACTAACTTCAAGAGAATCTCAACCAATGCAATGTTAAGATTTCAATACAATTGCAAATATCACCAATGTGATTTACACTAGTGAAAAATAAAAATAATTTAACATTATTTTTCAGAAATCTAATTGGCGTCTTGAGCAAAAGGAGCCATTACAAATTCTTGAGCTAGAGTTTTAGATCGATGGACACATGGTTGGTTGATTGTTTAGTTATTTGTCCACTTATTTTCTTTTTATTTTTTTTAAATTGTTAGAATACGAACTTAATTATTTAGTAAAGCTTAGAGGGAAGCCTCGTACAAAGCTACGTTTGGAATCGCAAATTAAGAGCAAAGAAGGGAGGTGGGAAAGTAAAAGGATAGGTCTCAACCACCACGCTGTAGCAACGAGTATCTTACAGAACCTTTCAACCATGGCTTAAAAATCAGGAATTCGATCGATGAATTGACCAATTTGGATCAAAATCAGCTGTGATCAATCTTGATTCTGGTTGATTTGATACGGTCAACTCATGACAAGAAATCCTAGAATTGAGTTTTCCGATCTGATGATTGATACCAATTCCAGCTGATTTAGATTCAATCCCTGATCCCATGTTTTGAGACGTTGCCTAGCCTCCTGGTCCAAGTTTAAATTTTCTCTAATTAATTATTTTTTTGGTTAAAAAAATTTTCTACATGACTATGTGCATTGTTGATAGTCAAGTCCGGATCCTCTCCAGTGCACCAATTAATGTAACGTGCATTAGACGGCTAGAGTTGTACTTGTGTGGTGGAGAGGATTTTCTTGCTCTGATAAACATAAATTTGCTTACACTTTTAATCCCTTTTATGGAAGATCTTTTATGTTTCCGTATTTTTGGATTTCAAGCTAAGCATATGGGAAATAGGGGATTTGTGTGCACGAAAGGATAATAAAACAAATGGGTCAAAAAGTCAATTAATGACTAATAAGGGGAAGACCACGACCCTTAAAACCATTCAGCTTTGAATTACACACGTTTTTAAATTCTAGAATCGGGTTGGTTTTTTTTTTTTTTCATCTTTTAATAATAGAAAGATCCATTGGAAACGATCAAGGGATATAGTTAAGGTTGTTGGAAGCACAAATTTTTTTTTTTTTTTTGGTTGAAAGAAGATTCATTGAAAACCAGAGTCAGTACAAGCAGTGGCCTCTTTCTCACAGAGATTTAGAAGCCACAGAGTGGAAACTGGCCAATCCATCGGTGACTCAACCGACAGGGCCGACCGGGCCAAGGAGTCTGCAACCACATTAGACGACCTTGGAATAAAGCAAAAAAGACAGTCAACAAAAGAGCTTTGAAGTCTGAAGAATATCAAAGCCCACGACATCAATTTCATAGTCGAAGCTTCTTGAATTCGATTGTTGAATCAGGCTTAAGCAATCCGACTCCACCACAATATGAGATAAATGGAGTTTAGCCGCTTGAAGAAGACCCGTTCTAATAGCAAGCGCTTCAGCGTAAAGACTAGAATCATAGGAGGTACCAAGAAAAAGCATGTATAAGAATCCCCGATGATCCTCGATGATGACCCCTAAACCTCCTTTACCAGAATTTTTAACCCATGCTGCATCACAGTTAATTTTAAGGAAAGGCTCATTAGGGGAAGTCCAAGAATGGGAGGAAGGAAAATTTCTCTCTTCAACTTCAATAGAGACTGAGGGAGGTTTGCAAACCACCGAAGAGAAATCTTGATGAGCTTTCTCAGCCATGGAAATAACTTGCTGTGGTGACCATTGCTTATTGTTGAAAATCAAATCGTTACACGCCTTCCAAATGAACCAAAGTAAGAAAGAGGCTTGGGAGAATCGTTCTTGAGCCAGCTTTTTATCCCTGCTAAAAATAGGATTCCAGCACTGCAACCAATCGCTCATCTTATTGAAAGTAGGCATAGAGGTTAAGTGAGATAAGGATGAGCCAAACCAAACGGCTCTAGCAAAGGGACATGTAAGGAGCGTGTGACCAACTGTTTCCAAACTTTCCCCACATCTGAAGCAAGCCAGATTAATAGGAATTTTCCTGGCCATGAAACCTTCTCCAACCGCAATTCCATCTGCACAGCATCTCCACAAAAAAAGCTTGATTTTTGGCTGGGTTTTAGCATTCCATATTCTTTTCCACAATTGATCTGTCATGGACATATGATTCTTATTAGCAACTGATGAAGAGGAGGATTGGTTAGATATCTTAACCTCCTTCCTATTTTCAGCATGTGATACATGGACTTGACCGAGAAAATGCCTGACTTCGCTCCACCCCAAACCATCTTATCTTCACTGGGAAACAAGCTCCAGCTAATTTTTAGGATCGCCCTCTTATCAGCTGGCAAAAAATAAGCATCTAGAAGATCCACCTTCCATGATCTGGTTGGAGCATGAATAAGATCCGAAACTCTCTCAACAGGGCAATCATCCGGTTTTTGGGAGATAACTTTGAAGTTCTTGGCCGAGGGTATCCAATTATCCTCCCATATTGAAATTTTATCACCCTTCCCCACCAACCATAACAGACCAATGGATAAAGCATCCCTACCTTCAAGGAGACTCCGCCAACCCCACGAAGGTTGATGCCCCAGTTTAGCATTTAAAAAATCTCCACTAGGAAAGTAAATATTCTTCATCATCACTGCCCAAAGAGAATTCGGTTTTGAAATCATGCGCCAAGCATTTTTAGCAAGTAAAGCTTGGTTGTGAAGATACGGATCTCTAAATCCCAAACCTCCAGATTGCTTTGAATTACACATTCTATTCCAAGAAACCCACTGTAGCTTATGTTTCTCAGATTGTCATCCCAAAAAAATTTTGCAGAGGCCCTTTTAATCTCCTCCAGAGAAGATTTTGGAAGCTTAAAATTTGCACCTGCATAATTTGTCATTGGGAGGGCTGCAGATTTCAATAAGACCTCTTTACCTGCTGCTGATAGGAGAGACTTCTTCCACCCTTGCAATTTGGAGATAGTTCTGTCCTTAATATCTTCAAAGAGCAATTTTTTGGAAATGCCGAAATCTGTGGGAAGACCAAGATATCTAGCCGGACCATCTCCGTAAGGAATCTTAAGCACTCTAGAGAACCATCTTCTAAATTTTGCATGAGTATTTTTGTTGAAGGTAATGCAGGACTTCTTAAGATTGATCTCTTGACCGGAAGCTTGACAGAAGAGATCCAGACATTTCTTCACTTCAATTACCTCTTTAATATGAGCTTTACCAAAGAGAAGACAATCGTCAGCAAAGAGAAGATGGGAGAAGACACTGCCTCGATTTCTAATTTTAATACCATGAATCTCTCCTTTTGAAATTGCCGCATTAAGGATGGAAGATAAAGCTTGAGCACAAATAATAAAAATAGCTGGAGATAGGGGATCTCCCTGTCTAATTCCCCTTGTAGGGATGATATCCCCACATTCCGATCCATTAATCAAAAGAGTATATGAAACCGACTTGATGCAAGACATCACAAGTTTTACCCACACTTCTGAGAAACCCAATTTAAGAAACATCCTCTCAATAAAATACCAATTGACTCTATCATATGCTTTGCGCATATCCAGTTTAATAGCCATGAATTGGGATTGGCTTTTCTTTCTCCTTTTTTTAATAAAATGAAATAGTTCATGAGCTATGAGGATATTATCGGAAATATACCTGCCCGGAACAAAAGCCGATTGGGAGCTATCAATAATATAGTCCAAGACCATCTTATGTCTAGTAGCCAATAACTTGGAGATAATCTTCACTACCACCGAGCATAGACTAATAGGACGGAACTTATCTGCAGAGTCAGCATCTTTAGACTTTGGGATTAGGCAGATGAGGGTACGGTTATGCCAAGTTGAGAGAGATCCATTTTTAAAGAAATCAATAACAAATTGATAGATATCTTCTCTAACGTCCTCCCAAAATTTTTGAAAAATTTTTGGAGGAAACCCATCAAAGCCGGGAGATTTTAGAGGGGCAAGAGAAAAAAGAGCTGATTTTACCTCCTCCAAATCCGGTATTCTACACGATTTGCATTAACATCTTCGATGACCTTGGTTGAATTTCAGAAATCACCTCCTCAATTGCAGCCTCATTCGTACACCCTTCCTTATAAATCTCCTTGAAGTACTCCTGAAGAAGGAGATGAACATCCGCTTCAGATTTGGTCCATGAGCCATCAGCATATTTGAGTTTGAGAATTTTATTATTTTGGCGCCTTCTGAGTGTAACCACATGGAAAAACTTTGTATTTAAATCTCCCCCTTTTATCCAATCAATTCTGGATTTCTGTTTCCAAAAAAGCTCTTCTTTCAACAACTCTGCTTCCAATTGAGTGATAATCATTTCTTCTTTCTCTTGAAAATCTTCATCCTGCGATTGAGATTGCAATTTCTCCAACTCCTCCTTGAGCTGTTGGATTTTGACATGAATATTACCAAAGCTCCTCCGATTCCACTTCTTAAAGGAAACCTTTGTATTTTCCAGTTTCTTCGCCATTCTATTTGCAGGCGACTCTCCTGAAGAAATGGACCAGCCTTCCCTCGCCACATTGCCACAATCGGGATGGGAAAACCACATATCCTCAAATCTAAACGGCCGGATCCGTTTAGATGAGATTCCTTTAGTGTTCACACAAATTGGAGCATGATCCGATCCTACAAGCTTTAACCATCACGAGAAATCTGGATTATCTTTGACCAAGCCGAATTCGCAAATCCTCTATCAAGCCGGATCCTAATATTCTCATTACCTTTTCTTCTATTATTCCAGGTAAAGAGAGGTCCATTATACCCAAGATCCAGAAGATTGCACCCATCTATGAAGGCTCTAAACACCTCACAATCTTTATTAGGAGAGATATTACCTCCTGATTTTTCTTTCCAAGACAGATATGCATTAAAGTCCCCTATTGCAATCCAGCTATCTTGCCGAGCTGAACCAAAAGCAGAAATAACATTCCACACCTCCCTTCTACGATGCTTTCTCGGCTCTCCATAAATTCCAGTTAGAAAGAAAGGGGAATAACCATTTAGGGATACTTTAGCATCAATAAAATTAAGGCTGGAATTTATAATTTCAATCTGAATATCTCCCCACCAGAATAAAGCCAAGCCTCCTGCAGAATTTATACAATCAACATAGAAGTAGGAATGATCCAAGAACTGCCTTCTAATTTTCTCAACTTTTTTCCTGTTATTTCTGACTTCCATAAGAAACAGAATATCTGGCTTCTCAGTCTTGAGGAGATTTTTCAAAGAACGAATTGTCAGGGAGCTCCCTAGACCCTGACAATTCCAACTTATAATTTTCATGATGACCCGTGGGGCTGTACTCCCCCAGCCACCACGGGGCCAAACGATAAAAAATGCTGATCTTCAGACTTATCCTCCTTGATTGATTCTTCCATTTTATCTTCAGCTGGAATCTCCTCTTCCATCACCAAACGGGTTCTCTTCGGAGAAGGTGTAACCCTGCTTGTTCCTCCAGGCTCATTATAATGATGTTCATCCGTAATGCTTTGGAGGAAACCTGGTCTTTGTCACATTGGACCTTGACCAGAAAATGAAGGCGGTTCATTAAGGTTCAATGGGCCGGTTTGACCAAGTTGCTGAGTTGGAAAACTTTGGTTCTGTGTATTGGTTACAGGTGGGTTACAGTTATTTAAGTTGTGGGATAGGGAGAAGTTTGAGAGGTAGGGTAGCAGATTCATTATGGTTTGATTTAACTCACTTTGTTGGAGGATTTGAAGAGGTGATAATTGGCCTGGATTAAATGTGGGTAAGGGAAGAGACGTGTTAGTGGAAGCTAGGAAATGTGGAAGGTCTAGGTTTTGCATGGGAAAGAGAGAAGAATTTAATGGGTTTTGGTTTAACGGGTATGGGGTTTGATGATTAGGAATGTTGTGAGAGAAAGGTACTTGTGGCTGATTTAATGGGTTGGTAGTAAGTTGGACACGTGTACCGGTTCCCTGGAAGTCGAAAGAACCATTTGCTAGGAGAGCCGAGCCTGAACCACCATGTACGGCTGAGCTTGAGGATGTAGCATTCTGATTCGCCGGTGCATATGGTGTTCTTGCCGGAGGGGCCTGAAGAAATTTCCATGGAGCTTTTTCACAACTGCGAGCATCTGGAACTACCCCTCTAATATCCGGATTGAAGTGACGTCTGCTAAATTCCTGACAAGGGACCTCTTCGCTGCATCCATGCTCATTCTTATGCATCCATTCTTCTTCATATAACTTTGTACACCTTTGTTCTTCATGTCCAATTATTCCACAATAGAAACAAAAGAGCGGCAACCTCTCATACTTGATTTCGATGAAGTGCTGTGTTCCATTTCTTCTTTGAATTCTATATTGTTGCTTCAGAGGCTTGGATATATCGATCACAACTCTGATCCTGATGTAGTGGACAATATTATCACCCCTCCTCGATCGGATGATCATCGCTTTCAGAGGTGAACCAAATCTTGGGGCTATCTTGGATGCAAACTCCAACTGAAGAAACTCCTCTGGAACATCATGTAGTTGTATCCAGAAACCAGTGGATCTGAAATTCCATTTTTCCAGAATAATGAGATTATTAGAAACCGACCACGGACCTTCATTAAGAGCATTTTGTAAATCTAATCCATGCTGAAAATGAAAAAGATATGTATCCTTATCAAATGGAGCCACCTTGACTGGAAATCTTGTATTCCAAGCCTTGACAAGTGCTTCGTCCACTGCTTGACGACGATATAGTTTCCCTGGTATTACATATCCAACCAACGTAAGGCTCTAGTTAACCTGAGACTCTTCCTCCAGGGTATCATCCACCAGGAAAATATCATCATCAACATTACCACTATCTGCTTCATGTACTGGGACTTCTTGGCTAAATTCTGGTGAAGTGGAAGGAGAATTGTAAGCTTGTTGGGAAAGAGGATCTGGCCAAGGGGGTGTTTCCATTACTGGGCGAAGAGATCGCTGGTTGTTCATTTGGAAAAACTGTAGAAAACAGGTTTGAGAGAGCTATACCGGAAAGAGATTCAGAAAAAAAACAGTCGGAAAACACACCAAAATGGTGGAGAAAAGCACAGCATTCAGGTGGAGGAAAAAAAAAACTTAACGAGGATTCACTAACCCTCTATCTGTACCCAAATAACAATTTCATAGCCACTGAGACTGAGTGCAGCATTTTATTTCAGCAAGAAACTCATCTCCAATCTCCACTATATCTGGTTATCTGGAATTGAGGAACTGAAATTACCCTTGTTGGAAGCACAAATGACAATAATGGAGACCTGTATTTCTCAAATTTTCTTCATTTATAATGTTGGACTGGTCTCCTTAAATGAAATCCGTGTATACCATATAGGGCTAATTGGCTAAACATTCTCTTTACAACAGTCCAAGTGGGCCAAGAACTAGCAGGGGAATTGATAAGTTTTGAACTGAACTGGGCCCGCCGAGATTGGTTCTTTTTAGTTCAAAAAGTTTAGTCCCAAATTCGGCCGAGTTTCACCCACTACTCAAAAACCAATATCATTAATAAAATCTGATTGGTTGAATGATTATCCATTAAGATCGATCAAGAGTATCTCAAGTGATGTGGTGCACCGTCAGATGCACAGTCAGGTGCACTGGATAAGTGCACCGGACTTGAGAGGATAAAGATCCGTGTGAAAAATGGATTTTTATCTTCTCAAGTATGGTGCACTGTCCAGTGCACCACACTCGAGGCCCAGCCGTCCACCCAACATTTGAGAAGATTAAAAAATGCTACTGTCCATATTTTTACGATTGGATTCTCAAGTGTAGTGCACAGTGCACTAGATTAATATGGTATCGCTGAATCAGTTAAACAGTGAAAATTTTAAATACATAGTGGCTTTTTCATTTGGAATTGGACCGATACGGACCAATATGGCAGATCTATATTGGTATGGATAGAAACCAATACAGTCTCGATACTGATTACTAATCCCTGATTCGGATTTAATTACTATGCTTAACTAGGTTTTTGGATGTTTTAAAGTAGACTTTCAACACTTTTTCCTAAAGTTGTGTTTGGTTGTCAAGAAAGTATGTTTGTCGTGACAACCAAACAAAACCTAAATGTAGCCCCAAGGATTTAGTATATTTTTTATTTGGGGATTGTTTATCGCACTGAATCAACTCAGCTAATACTTGCCATGACAGGGGTTATCCATTCTATTGAAACAAAAAAAAAAAAAAAAAAAAAAAAATTAAAACATAGAGGAAGAGAGAGCCAACATTCTCTCCAATCACTTGGAATTACGTGTTGTTGCGTGTGAAAATCTTCGACTCTTGGTTCGCCCATGGATGAACCTGCAAGGACCAAGTGATGAGCACAAGAGGGCCGGTGTGGCTCCGGCCTAGGACTCTCCGATGCTCAAGTTAGATCACCAGTGCAACAGCGTAACCGCTAGTAAAAAGCGAGATGAGGAATGGTGCTCCATACCTGGGTATTTATAGAGTGAGGATGAGATGAGGCGGTTGGGAGAGTCCTAGAATGGTAGGAGTCCTTCTTTCGGAAGGTTCTCTCGCGTAGAGCGGAGTGGAGAACTATTTTCGGGGTCGGGCTCTTATTAAGGTGAGAGTCCATGTAGAGTGTGATTCCGTGTTGCGCGGGGATCCTGGCTCGATCCTTATCCCATGATTCTCGGGATGCGCTGACGTGGCCCGGAGATCCCCGGTGGGGTGCTATGGCAGCTTCAGTGGAGGAGGCCTAGGCCTCGGAGGTCGGCCCAGGGGGTCGGCAATGGAGGTCGGCACGGGAGGTGGGCCCGAGAGGTTGGTCTCGGCCGTAAGCTCGGCCAGGAGTCTATGGCTGACCTGTATGAGCTCGGCCTCAGCCACCGACTAGCTCGCGAGTCTGGCTCCGTCAGGTGACTTATCGGAGATGGGGTCGGCCCGATTTCCTGCTCGGCCCAACTTGGTTCTCGGACTAAGGTCGGGTCGGCCATGTGGCAGCCTCTGATAGGTGGGGTGTTTTATGCCTCATCACAGGCCCCCCCACTCATCAGGGGTCGGCTCGGCACTGATGAGTGAAGTTTTCTGGTCTGCTTGTCTAGAAGATTTTTGCCGTCAAGCCGAGCTTATTTTTTGCCGCGGATTTGACATTGCACGGTCTGACGGTTGGGTGTCAGTGCCACGTCAGCAGAGTCATTATGGTAGGCTCAGGAATTCGAAACGTCCTTTGATCTGGGCCGTCGAATTATGCTGAGCTCTGCTCGACCGTTGGATTAGTTCAACCCAAGAATTATAAATAGGCGACTCCTAACTATTCATTCTTCACTGCTCTAAGCTATTGACTCCTCGGCAAGCTCGGATTCTTCAGCTCTGTAGCGCTCGGTGTTTACTGGTTCGTGATCAGCTCGGCCTTTGCTTCGTCCGCGCTCAGCTCACCCTCAGCTCTTCTTCAACCAGTAAGTCTTCTCCGCCCAGTATGTCAGTTGGTAGTAGTCTCATGGGCGAGCTGTTCGCCGGGGCGGCAGAGGGCGCTAGTCCGAGCCGAGAGCTCCCCGCTCGTTCTCCCACCATAGACTTGTTGGGCTCGACTTCGGATGAGCCCGATGTAGTAGAGCCTCGTCAGGCCGAGGTGGCCGAACCTCCGTTGCTCCTGGAGTTCTACCACGCGGCCAAGCCAATTGCCACGGACCGAGCCGAGAACTCTGGGTCGTCCTCATCTGATGAGGAGTCAAGTGAGGGAGATTCATCCGAAGTAGGGGTTGGCTCGGTCAGCTCGTCCGCTGAAGCCTCTAAGCTCGAAGAAGGGAGTATCGGCACCGTTCCGAGCATGATCACGGATGCCGACCTCGACTATCTAAGGACAACCTATGCCATCCCCGAGGACATCCAGCTCCTAACCCAGGGGAGATGGCCTGCTACATCAGGCCTGGCGAGGTGGCTTTGTACGAGCTTCCCTTCAAGTATGCGTTCAGGCTCCCCGTCCTCGGCCTAGTGGACCAGATCTTGGACCACTTCCATCTGTCCCTAGGTCAGCTGGTGTCAAACTCCTGGCTGACCGTGTACGGCTTCTACGCCCTATTTTGTGAGATGGGTCGAGGCGCAAGCGTGGCGCTCTTTTCTCGACTCTTCTTCTTGAAGAAGTCTCCAGAAAAGGGGTGGTATTATTTCAGCCGCTGATCTGGGAAGAGTGCGTCCCTGGGCAGCCACAAGTTTTTGGTCGGCACGCCGAGCTTCAATAAGCAGTGGAAGCCCCGCTTCTTCTTTGCTTCGATCCCAAACAGCCCTCTCCGAGCCGAGTGGAAGGAGATCCATTTGAATTATGTCAACAGGGTACTACCCCTGACTGAGAACGAGATGACCTCGCTTGACTTGATCCTCCAGCGTCTGCCCCTCGATGTCCTCCAGCTTCAGGACGAGGGGTTTCTTCAGAGGTGGCATATGACCCCTGGTAGGAGCCCGAGCCGAGCCCGTCTCTGTTGTCCGAGCTGACCCCTTTACTTAGTCTTCTTTTCTTTTTTGACTTATTTTTTATGTTCTCGATTTCTCTTACAGTGGTCGGCCACATTCCCCCTATGGATACAGCTCGGCTAAGGGCCGAGACCCTTGCAGACCTAAGGAAGAAAAATGTAGAGAAGAAGTCCCGGGGCGAGTCATCCAAAGCCCCCAAGGGCAAGGCCGTGATACCTGGCCCGCCAGACGCTGTGGTCGGCCTTGAGGCTGAGAAGAGTACGGGCCCAGCGGGGTCTCCGAGGAAAGGGAAAGGTCGAAAAGGCGAGAGGAGCCCGCCGAAAGACACCAAGCATCAGAAGCTCTCGGTCAATCTGACGAGTGGTGGCCTTCTGCCCGAGGCTTCATCCCCCAACATCTCCCAATATGTCTTGGGGAGGGCCTCGGCCAGCAATGTTCCTGTGAGGCCGACCTGGTGCCTCTTCCCCAGGGACTCGGCATTGACGTCGGCCGCACATGCCAAGGAATGGCTGGACGCAGGTCGACTGCCGGCCGACAGGGAGAAGCTTGAGGCGCTATCTGAACCTGAGCTCCTCTCCACACTGTTTCAAGATTTCAACATGGTAAGTTTCCTGGTCGGCTCTTGTGATTAGGTCCGACCTGTGTAGTCTGTCCTGACTTTTGTTCTCATGCTTTTTTACAGGGCTTCGCCAAGGCAGTGGAGACCATGCTTTGCTTTGAGCGGCTCCTGACCGAGAACCACTCCTTGGGCGTCCAGTGCAAGAAGGCCCACCAGGATGCCCAGGATGCCGTTCAGAGGCGTCGGGAGACCCAAGAGAGGCTTATTGCCGTCGAGACCGAAGTGGAGAGCTCTCAGGCCGAGGTGATCAGGCAGAAAGAGAAGGTCCGGGCTCTGCAGGCTCAGCTTGCCAAGGTGAGGGAGAAGGCCAAGGAGGACCTGGCCACGGCTCAGGATGAGGCGATCAGCGACTATCTCCAATCGAAGGAGTACACTGATGTGTGCCACGAGATCAGGAAGCCTCCCTTCGCCGAAGGCTTTGAAGCAGGCCGCTAGTAAAAAGCGAGATGAGGAATGGTGCTCCATACCACAAGTTAGATCACCAGTGCAACAGCGTAACCGCTAGTAAAAAGCGAGATGAGGAATGGTGCTCCATACCTGGGTATTTATAGAGTGAGGATGAGATGAGGCGGTTGGGAGAGTCCTAGAATGGTAGGAGTCCTTCTTTCGGAAGGTTCTCTCGCGTAGAGCGGAGTGGAGAGCTATTTTCGGGGTCGGGCTCTTATTAAGGTAAGAGTCTATATAGAGTGTGATTCCGTGTTGCGCGGGGATCGTGGCTCGATCCTTATCCCGTGATTCTCAGGATGCGCTGTCGTGGCCCGGAGATCCCTGGTGGGGCGCTATGGCAGCTTCAGTGGAGGAGGGCTCGGCCTCGGAGGTCCGCCCAGGGGGTCGGCAATGGAGGTCGGCACGGGAGGTGGGCCCGAGAGGTTGGTCTCGGCCGTAAGCTCGGCCAGGAGTCTATGGCTGACCTGTATGAGCTCGACCTCAGCCACCGGCTAGCTCGCGAATCTGGCTTCGTCAGGTGACTTATCGGAGATGGGGTCGGCTCGATTTCCTGCTCGGCCCAACTCGGTTCTCGGACTGAGGTCGGGTCTGCCATGTGGCAGCCTCTGATAGGTGGGGTGTTTTATGCCTCATCACGTGTGAAACAAAGAGAGGGTGGGATGATGGGACCCACAACTCTCCCTCTATTTTGTTTCACACATACTTCCAAATGACCGCAAGTGTAGGAACTGCACCCGACCGAGTGGAGTGGAGGAAGAAGATTGCCATCGATACTCAATGCAATTTCCACTAAGGGTCCATAGGCCACTAGCGGTGATAGCCCAAGAGGGCAGCCAGGGTGACATCCCAACTACAAAAGGAGGAGAGGGCAGCCGGGGGAAGAGGGGTGAAATAAGGATGTTCAATATCTGATGAGAGAGGAGAGTGGAATCAACGACCTTTCCCTTGGACTTTAGATGAATGTTTTACTGCGTTGGAGAGACAACCACAAAAAAGAGGCGCAATCTTCTAAAAATTGGATTGGATCGATCGATTCAGACCAATCGAGATCAGCATTGGCTGAGACAAATCCCAGTTTCAGCTGATCCAGATCGAACCGATCCCAATGGAATCGGTACGAAACCTAAAGGCCAATACTGTTAGAATTTTCTTGGTTGATTCCTATCCGATCCGCATCTAATTCCGATTCCGCTTTAAACCCTACGCAACACGACACATTTCCGCACGTAAAGAGTAGAAACCATAATAGGAGAGCTCCGATAACTTTAGCCATACGTAATTGAAGTCTCCGCTTATTAAGTGGAATGTCTCTCGTCCGTTCATTCCAACGAACGAGGACACCCGTTTAACTGTTTGTTTTGACGCACGTTTATGTATGAACTCAATTTTCAATTTTCATAAGTTTTCACGACAAAGGTTCTCTAAAGTCTAATTCCGATCCATGGTTGCAGGAAATGTATACTTCTTCTTCTATGAGTGTTTTACACATTAATTATAATTAAAGTCTTTCTTCTACCCAAAAATAAAAATAAAATAAAATAAAATTCTAAGACACAGTGTGTGCTTCCTCATATTCATTATAATATTAATTGTTTTAAAAAGAAATAAAAAAAAATGTTAATCATGTGGTTCCTGTTGCACCCAAAAAAATAATAAAAACCATGTGATTCCTATGCGGTTATCTTCAGACACGACTGCAAAATTACCACTCAACCCTCCTCCCAATGAACTTAAAAATCTCATTTAGTCAAATACTCCTACACGTGTTTTTATTGGTCCGGTGCTGGTGCAAGCACTATACGACAAGATAACAATCTCAATCTCTTGCTCTTAAGAAAAAAATGTAAGAAGAGGTAGTGTATGTTGCTTGCTTAGATAAACCCTCTCTCAAGTTTTCATTTATGGAGGTTCTTTGCCTTTAGTTGGGATTTGGTTCTTCTCCTACTGCTTGCCTGTGCGGACGGCGTGCATCCGCACATAGGCAAGGGCGAAACAACCGCTCTACCCACTACTCGGGTGGGTCCACGCCCTGCCTGTATGAGGCTACACGCCGATTGCACGGGGCAGACAACCGCAGAGGATCCCAATCCCTTCAATTAGGGTGAGTGGGGCATGGTTGCAAGGATTGCATAGCATAGATAGAATCCAAAAGAATGAGTGGATTTTGTTTGTGCGCATAAAAGGGTACAAGAATGAGTTGGGGTCAGGTTCTCACAAGAGAAAGCCTCACACACGTATAGATGGAATCCATCGTATGGGTGTCACTTGGGGTGGATTTAAGGGTGGTAAATGGTCCAATTCTATTTGAACCATTTAATTAAATAGTCTCAGTTTTGAAATCATAATCGAATCATTTATTAAACGATTTTATGGTTTCGATTTTAAACGATTTGGTAAATGATTTCTATTTGATTTTGTCACATTTATGTATATATAACAGTGTTAAAATGATTTATTCAATTAAACAATTTAGTTCAGTTCAAACTATTTAACTAAACGACCTCAATTTTAAAACCATAAACGAATCATTTATTGAACAATTTCATGGTCTATGGTTTATTCGATTGAGTGTCGGATTGCTTTTGACACCCTTAGGTGGATTCCATCTGTACAATGGTTTTCGTACGAAAACCTGATACAGCCTCCATGGTCGCGGGGCAGGCGGCGGTTTTCTCATCGTGGGTCCACCTTTGGAAACCGCTTGCGCCGTTTAAGAGATTCCTCAGCTTCTGGAGAGATCCATCAGCCCCCATCTTCCACGGAGCAAATATAGCGAGTGGACACGTGTCGACGTAGAGTCTCCGGTCTGTGACTGCTGGGTTAATTTGTAGTTCAAGTGTTAGAGAAGTTTATTTCTTTGGTCGTGTCTTCTCTCTTCTTCCTGAAAAGTGAAAACTGACTTTTTCTTGAAGAAACTTTATTACTATTTGAAAGCGAAAGAATCAAAGGAAAGCCTTTCGTTTTTTTTTCTTTCTTTCTTTCTGTGTCTCGTTTTGGAACGGTAAGAGTTTTAGCTTAGCTTAGCTCAGCTATTCTCATGCCATTCCAATAAGTATTTTTTTTTTCCTCATTTCTTGCCATCACCACCACCAGTCAATAACGCCATCTCTGAATTGATCGAACTTTCTTCTCCTTCTTCTTCTGTTCCTCTTTATAAAATGGCTTCCACTTTTTCAACTCTTTCCCACTTCAATTTTTTGTCCAACAATTCATCTTTCTTCATATTTTGTTACCATGAAATCCATCTCTAGTTCTTCTTCCATAGCTGTTCCTAAATTTCGTTGCTTTGATCCTTCTAATGGTCATCCTGTTTCCAATTCTAATTACCATTACCTCAACTCTTCCTCTGTTATGAATTCCAATTCAAATTCTAAGAATACCACCGCTTCAGGAGAATCCATGGAATCCTCCTCCAAATCAGAACGCAAGATCGTCACCGGTGAATTCGGATACATACTCGAAGATGTTCCCCACTTTACTGATTACATCCCTAATCTCCCTGTACTCCTCTCTCTCTCTCTCTCCTTTCCTATGATTGTTTTATTGATTGTTTTTGAACTTACTTTGATTCTATTAAGTATTTAGAGTAACTTTTCTGGTTTTAAGTCATGGGTTTTAAGTGATTTCACTAATTTTGCTCAGTTTTGCTTCAATTTCATAACTTGCTTATTGAACATGTTTCATCCCTTTTCCATAAAGCTGTTTCATTTGAAGATACAAGCTAGTTGCTGATCATTTATTATATTAACTAGGCTCCAAGTTTTAAACTTTTAAACTCTGTGCTAGCATAATTTTTGTATCCTTATGTTGATACTAAAGTTTTCAGATTACTTGAATGATTATCAGCAAATTCTCTTCTTCTTAGCTCGGAATTTGAATGTTTCGATGTTCAAATAGATCAGTGAATAAATCCAATATTTCTCTGTTTTTTCTTTGGGAAGTAAGCAAATTTTCATAATCTTTTACTTGTCCCTTTTCTGGCAGACCTATCCCAATCCATTGCAAGACAATCCTGCATACTCTGTTGTTAAGTAAGCCTCTTACATTTCTCTTCCATGATGATTGCTTTTGCTCTTTTTTCGACATTTATTGCATATACTTTTGAATAATCTTTGTTAATTGATGATTCATCAAACTAATTTCTCTGTTTCACAGGCAATATTTCGTTAACGCGGATGATACAGTCACACAGAAGGTGATTCTCTTTCTCATTACTGGTCAATGTTTTGAGAGTCTCTCTCTCTCCAAAAATAAAAAATAAAAATCCTTATCTGTAATAGACAGAGGTCTTCATGTTTATACTTACATTCATGAATTGCCTATTCCCTGTTAATATGAAAATTAACAAATGTTAATAATGCACAAGCATTCTGATAGCATCAAGCTCATTGGTACAGAGACGTTAGGTGGAATATGCCTTTTCATGGAGTCAGGTAGGTCCATACTGGTTTGATAGGCTAGTTTATAAGTTACTGTTATTGTTGGTTCTATAATTATCTTTCAAAGAATTGTTATTATTATTCTTAATATTCGGATGCGAATAGTTTCAGAACGGATTTATTAGAAAAACAATAGTGGTGAGTAATTTGTAACTGTGGAGACCCTATACACCATGAGTGTTAATTTTTGTTTGGGATGGGATGCTGTATCTTGCATGAATTAGAGATATTCCATGTTGAACAATTAATGGCTTTGATTGTGTTTTTTACTTGTTTAAAATTTTCTGTTATCAGATTGTTGTTCACAAGAATAGTCCAAGAGGAACACATTTTCGACGTGCTGGACCACGTCAAAAGGTATGCCCTGTTTATTAATGGTGACCTTGCTGGCTACCAACAATATCTATCTTGTTCACTCATATACATGCTATTTGGACTGATGAAACACTTCATTACTGACATTCTCTCCAATTATACAGGTGTATTTTGAGTCGGATGAAGTGCGTGCCTGTATCGTAACATGTGGTGGTCTTTGCCCTGGGCTTAACACAGTCATTAGGGAAATAGTGTGTGGCCTTCACCACATGTACGGTGTGAACAAAGTGCTTGGGATAGAGGTGAGTGATTACATTGTCCGAGTTGATCTCTTCTAGGGAGTGCTTTTTTTTTCCTTTTTCTTTTTTTCCCATATATATTTTTAGGTGGAAAAAGGGAAAGAAGGGGAGGGGGAACTAGTGATTGAACTTTGCTTTCGTTTAAAATGGATTTCAAGGTGCATAGTTTGTCCTGCTAACTGTTCATATGTTTCATATCTAGTTTTTCTTAGTGAATGAAATTAAAAATAGCTTGCCATGGGAAATGAAGTCTACATATTGCAGTTGCATACATGTTCTTTTTTGAAAGTTTATAATACAAAATTTTGGACTTTTCACATGTGATTGAATGCACATATGTATACAAAATGCATAGCTTTATACACCGGTGTTTCATGTAATATGTGATGTGTGTTATATAATGTCCTTGTTATGCATTTTGTTGTTTTCTCGTTAGATTCAGATAAATAAGAACGACTTTTTTAAATATTTTTTACTGTGTGAATGTTTTTTTTTTTTTTTTTTTTTTTTTTTGGGTGGTGGGGGAGGGATTAAGTAACAGATTTGTTATAAACAAAATTACAAACATACATATTACAAAGATATGTATCCTTCTTTGCATTATCTAGAAGGGTTACTTAACCACAAGCAACAACAACAAAATAAACTCAGCCTTATCCCAACTTAATGGGGTTGGCTACATGGATCCAAACAAAGTAAAGGGAATGAAGAGATGGGGAAAAGAGGGATGGAAAGTGCGATGAGAAATGAGAATTGGAAAATGACAAATGAAAAATGGAAAAACATACGAAAAATGAAAGTAAGAGGAAAGAGATATAGCCCAACAAGTCAGGAGAATCTCAGCTAAATGGGATCTGCTACATGGGTCCTTGCCCTCCAATAGGCTCTATCCAAGGTCATACTTGGTACCAGTCTTAGATTATGCATGTCCTTCCTCACAATTTCTTCTATGGTCATTTTAGGCCTGCTCCTAGCTCTTTTAGCTCCTTCAATCGGGATTATATCCCTCCTTCTTACTGGGGCGTTCGTAGGCCTCCGTTGAACATGACCATACCACCTCAAACGACTCACTCGGAGCTTGTCATTGTTTGGGGCAACTCCCAAGTCAGCTCTAAACACTCATTCTTTACTTAAAAAAAAAATCTCACTCGAGGAAGTATAGGAAGCTAAACTCTCAGCTAGAGCTCCAAAGTTAGTCTCCCTACAACCTCAATTCTTAAGGACCTGGGAATTTTCCTGATGGTAATAAGAATAGGTTGTGCATCCTATGGCCACCATCCTTCTTGGTAATCAATTTGCATGCCAATTGGGATGCAAGCAGTAAGCTTACCAGGGGCAAACAAAGCAGGAAGACCCTTTGACCCAACTAAGAAGATAGGAACCATCTCTCACCAATACAAAAACTGCTTTAGAAAGCAGCATTTTTGGATTGTTGTTCTTCATTTTTTTTTGTTGTGGTTGTTGCCTTCATACCTATTTAAAGTATTTTCAAACTGTACTAAAATAGTAGCTATGTTATTTATTGGTTTTTGAGCTAGCAGTAGATGCTTTTCCTTACCTTGCGTTGCCTTGTCCTGAAGAGCATGCATATTTTAATGGTCTGTCTTCAAGATTTCCAGAGACACTTTTGTGGCTTCACTCTCTGGTTTGGTCAACTAATGACAGTAATTCCATATGTAGGGAGGATACAGGGGTTTTTATTCTCGAAATACTGTTACTTTAACACCCAAAGTTGTCAATGACATTCATAAACGTGGTGGCACCATCCTTGGTACATCACGAGGAGGACATGATACCGCAAAGATAGTGGACAGCATTCAGGACCGTGGCATCAATCAGGTATGTAGATGATACGAGTCTATTATATACAGTTATAGGTTTCTATGATTGAAATATATGCAACTGCTTTTTCACAGAAATACTTGTTTTTGGGTTTTAGGTTGATACCTCTCTGTTTTTCAGGTGTATATAATTGGAGGAGATGGGACTCAAAAAGGGGCATTCTTAATTTTTCAGGTAATTGTGTTTGATAAAATGAACAATTCATCTTCCTCAGCTTGGAAGTTTCCCAATTTTGGAAACTGAAGCCTAACAGTTTTTGGCATCTGTGACCTAAGTTGAAAAGGATAAAAGGAAAATCAGTTGACTGCTTCACTTTTTTTTTGGGTAGTTTATTTTCTTATCTAACATTCCAATTTTCTGCCACTCAGGAAATTAAAAGGCGTGGTCTCAAGGTTGCAGTTGCAGGAATCCCTAAAACAATTGATAATGATATTTCGGTACTTGTCATGCCACTTGATTCTCTGATTATCTGCCCAGTTTTGTTCTGTTCTTGAGAGGCTATGTAATGAATAATTAATTCTTGCACGTCTCATATGATTGATAGTCATCATTGAAATTAATGGATATATCTATTTCTATTCAGGTTATTGACAAGTCCTTTGGGTTTGACACTGCGGTTGAAGAAGCTCAGCGTGCCATTAATGCAGCACATGTTGAATCTGAAAGTATTGAGAATGGTGTTGGTGTGGTGAAGTTGATGGGTCGCAATAGTGGTGAGTTTCAATTTTTTTATTCTTCTGTACTTACAGGTTCAGGAGTGAATGGTTGCAATTGGAACGATAATTTTCTTGTTAGAAGTTTATATTGCCTTAATATATTTATGTGAATTATTTTCTAAGATGTATATTTTCGAGTCTCACCATTTTGCCTTGTGAAATGAGACCATGAGGAACATTGCAGTCGATGAATCAATTAACTTTATTGTAAGCAAGCTTGTAATTGTAGATTGAGTGGTGTCAAACAAGGCTTTTGTATGTAGATCTCTTGAGAAGGTCTTTCAATGTTGGATGAAATTGGAGCGAGGCTTTTAGCAACTGTTGCTTATAACTAAATATTTAGAGCAGATAGTTACTTAATTTGAGTTAGGCATATGCACGATTATACAATTTCTTTAACCAGTATGCATTTGTACTGTTCTTGTTTCCTTGGCTAGCCTCCAGCACGTTTCTAAAATTTGACATGAACTTTATTTGTTACAGGGTTCATTGCAATGTATGCCACTCTTGCCAGCCGAGATGTAGACTGTTGCTTGATACCGGAGTCACCATTTTATCTTGATGGACCTGGTGGGCTTTTTGAATTCATGGAGAAACGGCTTAAAGAACATGGGCACATGGTTATTGTTATAGCTGAGGGCGCTGGACAGGATCTTGTTTCTGAAAGCATGAAATCCGAGCAGCAGGATGCCTCAGGAAACAAGCTACTGCAAGATGTCGGTCTGTGGATATCCGAGCAGATCAAGGTAGGTCCTTTGAGTCCAATTTATTTTGCATGTAAGTTGCTAGTTTTATCTCTGTCCATTTTGTTCTTGTTTTGTGTCGGCATGTTCAAGTTTCTGATATTATTGACGTTTCTTGGTTAGATAAGTGCACTGGTTCATTTCATTTGTTGTTTTTGTAGGATCATTTCAAAAAAAGAAGTAAGCTGTCCATCAATCTCAAATATATAGGTTAGTGACTTTGAGAGTCCTCTCTTTCTCTCTCTCACGCACACACAATGTATTTAAAATAAAGTAGCTATTCTTATGAGTCCGATCTCTAATCAAGTGGGGATCTCTCTTGTCTGGCAGATCCTACGTACATGATCCGTGCGGTTCCAAGCATTGCATCCGACAACGTCTACTGCACACTGCTTGCTCAAAGTGCTGTCCATGGTGCAATGGCAGGGTACACAGGCTTTATAGTTGGACCTGTCAATGGAAGACATGCTTACATACCCTTCTATGTGAGTTCCTGCATAAGCTAAAAATGACATTCAATTTTGTATGGGTTAATAAGTAAAAGGCTTTGCTGCGACCGAGTCATGGGGATGGAAATAACACAAAAATGTTATCTTCGTTTCCAATCTTAAAACCACCATATCACAAGTGGGCTAGCTTTCTTTAGCCTGCCCCATGACCTTCATGAACTATCACATGAAGTTGGTTGCCTTTACCTTTCAAAAAAGAAGTCACGGTCATCTACTTATTGGCCATTCCTGCTTCCCTTTTCTTCGATGTCTGTTTAAGCTTTTTATGAAAACTAAGGCATTTCTATGGTTAAAGATTGTGGTAGGTGGAAAGAGAGTTACTTTTAGCTGCTACTAGGCAAGATTTTCATGATTCTATTTGATAACCAAATTGAATTTCGATGTATGTTAGTATTAGTTAAATGTAATATTAATGGGTGGTTTTGATGCAGCGTGTGACGGAGATGCAGAACAAGGTTGTGATAACTGACAGGATGTGGGCAAGACTGTTGTCATCAACAAATCAACCAAGCTTCTTGCGTGATAAAGATGTCCAGGAAGCCAAGAAAGAGGAAGAACCACCTACACAAGTGTTGGATGGAGAAAACTCTGTGGCGAATGGCAATGGCACGTTAGATAGGACAGTGAGTCATCTGAAGGACTGACGACTATTATCCGTTTTTTGAGGGGCTGCTTTTGTTTTTGCAGGAAGCATCAGAAGTCATCTCAACCCACCTATTGATTTTGGTGGAAGTGAGTGTCTAATCTTGCTTATTTACAGTGAGAGATCGATCCTTTGTGCTTGTCTCCACAGGTTGTATTAATTGAGTTATAATTATTTTTCCTCTTTCGAGTGTCAATTGTGTAGTGTGTAGTACTAGATGCAAATAATGCTGCGTCTATAGAGAACTTTTGTTGTTCCATCCCTTCATTGGGCTCATGGCTTGTATAGGTAAAAGGTAATTTTTAGAATCAAGATCGGTAAATTTGGGTAAATCTAGGTCTAATACTTGTGGTGGGGGGCGCATGTAAGCTGGATTTCAGTTCTATTATCTTTCTGTTTACTGTTCTTTGTTCCACTTTTTTTTTTTTTTGTTGTCTTTGGAATCTCACTTGGTTTATTAACGTGTACAGTGCTCACTCCAAGTCACTGAATTCTTTGTAATGGGACTCTTCCCTTTAATGAATCCCTCCTAGTTCCGGGTACGTTCAGGTTCGTGGGTAAAATGAGAAAGGGCTCACCCTAATGTGTTCGTGTCTTAGTTTTAATAATTGTCCTTTTAGATACAAATTTTAATGGCCAGAAGATGGTTGTTAGGCTGCATGGCCCCACAGAGTCAATGAGAACGCACAGTGGCATCAACGGGGTGAGATTTTTCCATTTTAGGGGGGCAGACGGTTATTTTCACATGATCCTATGTCTAAGGGTAGGCTCCGTGAAGACCGATAAGAATCTTTTCCCCAATTTAGTGGTTTAGAATAAAAGTATTTATTTAATTTGGGATTGGTTAAATAACACTTCTATAGGTGTATTTAGAACTTGTTATCTTTTGATTGTCCTTTGCCTTATTTTAAAAACTCTTAAATTTAGAAGTCAATTGGATTTTTAAAATTATTTGAAAGTGATCTATTATTAGTAAAGGATGTCATTGTCTTATTTTTGTGAGAACACATGTGAAGCGATAGATTTATCTTCATTGGAAGAAATAGTGTATTATATTATGAGGGGGAAAAGTGAAGTTATAAATTATTTAACACCTTAAATGGTATCGATAAGAAAAACCCTTTAAATTTAACATGACACTAAAATTATATGGTTGATTTAAGAATATGGTTTCTACCTACATGCCCGTGGTAGCAAACCATCTACATCGTCCATTATTCTTTTTCCACGTGACCGTTGGATAGGGAGGTCATGATTTCGATTAGTCATATGTCAAAACTCAGGGACTAATTCAACCAAATACTTCACAAGCATTGGCATGCATTCTTATGTATGGGCAGCCACATTTATACTACCTTACCCACTCCTTTGCACTATTCCATAGTTGTGGATTTCATTGTTTTTTGTTTGTTTTTGGTCACAAAGCTGAAATTTTATATGTTAGAGGGACTCTAGGGCAACCTATATAATTATTTAGGCCACATGTTGATTTTCAAATTGCAGTATTATTTTAATGAGTAAATATTCTCTACACTGGGGTGCAAGATGTAGGGCTGTAAACGGATCGGATTTGGCTCGGATAGTGCTATATCCGCATCCGATTAGTTATCGGACGGATTCGGATAGTGCTAACCGGATACGTAGCGAATATTTTATCTGTTTACATGTAAATAAACCTTTTCAGATAGCTATAGCCTATCCGTATCCGCATCCGTTTAGCTTTCGGACGGATTCGGATAGTGCTAAACGGATACAGACACGGATACGGAAACGGACTTCGGCTATTCATTTACACCCCTAGCAAGATGCACCTAGAGTCCTAGACTAGGGTTGTAAATGGATAACTAAAATCTGGATACGAATTCGCATCTATATCCGTTTAGGGACATTCGTATTCGTTTAGAGATGTCCGGAAAAAAATTTGAATACTCCGACAAAAATCTGTCTGAAAAAAAATTTTGAATACTTAATAATAAAAAAATAAGTAAATAATGATTTTGAGGGTTTTTGAAGATTCAACAGGTTCTAGAATATGATGAAAAGAGAATCATGATCTAAGAGACATGGATTGAGAGTGAATTGTATCCGCTAGGGGGAGGAACGTCCGGGTTACACGAGGCAGAAACGTGAACAAATGGTCGAAAATCTGAATCCGATCAGCATCCGAATCCGTTTAGAGGTATCCGTATTCGGCCAGGGAATATCCAGATCCGATCACATCCAATCCGAATCCGACCCGTTTACATCCTTAACCTAGACACATGTGAGGTAGGGCTGTAAACGGATCGGATTCTGCTCGGATAGTGCTATATCCGCATCCACATCCGATTAGCTATCGGATAGATTCGGATAGTGCTAAACGGATACGGACACGGATACAGATCGGATATTTTATCCGTTTACATGTAAATATAGCTTTTCGAATAGCTATAGCCTATCCGTATCCACATCCGTTTAGCTTTCGGACGGATTCGGATAGTGCTAAACGGATTCGGACACGAATACGGAAACGGATTTTGACTATTCATTTACACCCCTAATGTGAGGTGGGTGAAACGATAGGCCCACCCCCCCTGAATGATTGTTCCATCCCGCCCCATGTGTCAGGGTGCACCCTCTGTCCCCGTGCACTCCCGAGTAGAGAACATAGCTCCTATTTTAATTTGCTCCGAAGAAATATGAAATATCAAGTAGACTTTGTTACATAATAAAGAAATAAAAACAAAAAATCAGTCCTCGCTTTGGTGAGAGTTTTTGGTGTGTAATCCATAGGCAAAATTGATGTGTGGGGAGCAATTGTTTTACCACATGGAAAAGTTGTATAGTGATTTTAACCTATAAAATGGTCTAAATAGATGACAAATGAAATTTCAACTTCAAATTTAATCATTTATTCTTTTAGTTACTATTACTTCCATTCATGTCGATGCATGCCTAAAATTTTCCGTTGTTTATTTTATCATATATATTCAACTCTCATGAAGCTGATACTTGACATGTGAGCAAGAGATCTTGTGATCTATTTGTTCATAAAATTTGAAGTCCATTTGTCTTGCCATGCGACAGATCTAGGCATCCACCAACCATCCAATTGTTTTTCACACCTCCTGACCCCACCCCTCTCCGAAGAAAATTAAAAAAATAAAGCGAAAACAAAGGAAGCCTCTGAGATTTAAAGTCAATGATGATGACTAATCTGTTTGATCATAATAAATACAAGTTAAAACAGTGACAGGGAACAATAATTCTTAATTTCTTCTTTGGAAACCTCTCATTTTCCCTCGTTTTTTTTCCTCCCCCCGTTTCTAGGGAGGGAAGGGGGCAGGTGCAGCGTATGAGAATCATTCCTTCACATATTCTTGTCTTGGGGGGCTGATATCATCAGAGTAACCGCGTGAGTTGTGAGTTGTGAGAGTAACATGGAGTCGTCATTCTAAATCTCTCTTTCCTCATTTAGTTTGAATGGAGATACTTTTCCAAGTGTTCAATTTAATAATTCCTGTGTGTTAACACATGTTCTCTAGGTATGAAGACGGCTGAGGCGGCTAGTTTAGAGTTGATCAGGTCATAATCCATTTGGACTGTGACCAATAGATTCTCCATTTTGGCTTGGAAGTAGACTTCATGTCTGATTGGATCATGTAAATTATAGAGATACTTCATGGGTTTCTCCATTTTTGCTTCTTTTTTTTTTTTTTTTTTTTTTTTTGTGGGATTGATTGAAGTTATGTTGTTTTTAGAAAGATTAGTTTCAATTACAAACGGATGCTTCATTTGACATTCTTGTCAAGCACTTTTCATACTTCCTAGACCAAAAATTGGTCATGCATTGCATCTGACTTTCCAAATAAAACGTTCTTTGGATTATCATTCAATAGGCTTATTTTTAATTGTAACTAAATAAATAAATAGGATTAATAGTCTGACTCCAATTAGGCCGCTAAGAGCATATAGGGGCCGAAGGCCTTAAGGAATCAATCCACTTTGCACGTTAATCTTTGTTACTGGGCTGTTACAAACTAGAGGGTCCATGCAAGGGTTCAATGGGCCCCCGAGGAATTTTTTTAAGGCTAAATGAATATTTTGACAAATTGGTTTTCACTATATTTTGTAGTGAGGATTATTACTTTATAATCAATCTAAGAGGTGTGAGGACGAGCTAGCTATAATCGTACTCTCCATTGATAGTGAAACAAATCTCATCTCACCATGGAAATAAGCAATCTTGTCGAACCACATAAATCCCTGTAATTGTTTGATTTTCTTGTTTGCGGTTTCCATTATTTCCTGCATCGCCTTTGTTTCACGTTTTTCTAAGTAGGACTCTGATTTTCCTGACCAAAAAAATTAGCTTGTTCAGACGACTTTTGAGCACAGATTAAGTTCAATTTTTTCCAACTGCCCAATAGGGTATAATAAGAAGTCACCTGATTGTTGAACCAAGGTATAAACTGGGCTAAAAATAGTATCCCCAGAAGTTCATATAAAACTTAAACGGAAGAGAGAACATTCTATTTGCTGCCATGACATGAACTTCTTTCCTTCCATTTATTGTCACTGAATTTTAATTAGACAAGAATAACAAGAAACCAGTAAGAAAAATAGTAATAGCATGCCAAAAAACAGAATTATGTCACAATATTCCATCTACCAATGGTTTTGGTCTTTAATTGTCCAATTAATTGTTTAAGTTGCAGCAACAGTTAAAGAAAACGCTACAATAAGAACCCTTGACAATTTATATACAGCAGCTATATACTTTTTGCTTTCTTAATGAAAATTGATATACAACTAACATAACCTGGGCCATACATAAACTTCAGCAATTTATAATTCAGAAGACAGGCTGAATGGTAATTGTGCTTGAATAGCTTCTAAAGGTTCAGGCTGGAATACAGTGTTGATCACCTCTTTAAGATTTGAACAGCCCAAAACTATCATTCCCTCCAATTCAAGAGCAGCAAGAAGTTTCTCAGTTGATTTTGGCACTACACATTTTTTATATCCCAACTTAGCCACAGAAATCACCCTCTTCTCCATTCGGGGTACCTGTGATGATTCAAAAGAACAAAAAGGAAAAAAGAAATAAAAAATTTAAGAAAACACAAATAGATAATGCTGTTCAAAGATGGGGGAGGGGGAGGGATAATGCAGATAAGTCACCTAAAGGGTTTATTTGATTCGAAATAAGCCTTGGGTTGGGTTAGGTACATGTTGGGCATTTAATATTTTCTTTGAAATAGGCCACTTCAATAAGCCTAAAATATGAATAGAAAGTAGAAAAACGGGATTTACTTCATTAATTTAGTAAAGAGTACTATTTTGAGTAACTTTATGTTTTACCTTATTATTTAAAGATTGGGTTATGCCTTTCCTTTTTAATCTTTGAGTTTGCTTCTGAGTCTTCTTTGTAAGTTTGTAAAGGGTTGCAGCCTTGTACATGAATTTGATTAATGAGATTGAGAAAAAATAGCTTTGTGCTTTGCTCTGTGAAAGAGTATGGTGAGATGCCATTGGTGAGAAGCTGTGGGTGAGAGACCTGAGTCTGAGAGAGACTATCCTATCTTCTTCTTTTCTTCTTCGATTTCTTTTTTTATTTTATTGATATGAAATTTCCTGCAAATCTGAGAACCGATTGGAGTATTTATTGTTGCTGGACCTGAAGTTTGCGATCCTCTTATGGACTGGTTATCACTTGTGACCGGTCTACGTTAGGGGAATAGAGCTTAGTTCCACCATTGGTGCTTTAATATTAGTACAAGTATAATATTAAATGGCTAGTTAACACGTTTTTTTTTTGGTAAAGAGTTAACAAGTTAATAGTATATGATCTACTGTTATCTAATATGACTCATCCAAGTACTACAATTTTATTCTTCCAACACATCCTAAACGACTGTAGCTGTTAAATCTTTGTAATTCATGATCTGAATCCATCAGTCAATGAGTCAAAAAAAGAAAAGTCATCTCTGCAATCATAGTTAAATTGTGAGATTCACGGTTTAAATTGCAATTCAGTGATTCTACTGGGAATCATAAACCAACTTGACAGAAAATTCCACCAAGCTAGATGATTTAAAATCATTTTTTTCAAAAATTTCCTTCCATTTTCATTTTGTTCTAAAATGCAACTAAAATTATCTTTTGGGATATTTGAGGTTGAAGTGAGATTTGAATTTTTGGGGGAAATCTCCTCATCCATAAACCCACAAACTCTCACTCAAAAAATTAAGATTCTACTTCAGTATAACTTGTGGAAACCGACAATCTCAAGAGAGACAAATAGATGCGACAGACCCAAACTTTTATAGCAATAAGAATAACTCCAACACTGAGTTTACAAGTCCAAAAATCTCCAATTTTTTTCTTCCCGAAAGGTACTTGAGTATTGCATTAGAGAGAAGACTAGAAAGGTTAGACCACAAGTTATTACATCGGAGCACTGTAAAAAGCTTATGATATAAAAGACTCCTAGACGCAATACTTGTAATTAACGCATAACCACATGCTCTAACAAAAAATGCTACTCCAGCAAACATAAATTATAAGTCTTGAAGACAAATAGACCAGCTATTCAGTACAATGATGATACTGAAATCTCCCATCAGAAATCTCTGCTTGCTAAGGAGTTTGAAACAAAGTTTTTAGGACCTCTTCGGTACTTTTTTGGGATTGAAGTTGCCAGATCCAACAAAGGCATTTTTATTTCCCAACGAAAGTATGTCTTGGACCTTCTTGTTTAAACAGGAATGCTTGGGTGTTAGCAGACTGACAGACTCCCATATTGAGGTTAATCACCAGCTATGTAGCGCCATGGGTGATTCGGTTGATAGAGAACAGCACCAGAGGCTGGTTGGCCGATTGATTTATTTGTCCCACACTAGACCTGATATTGCTTATGCTGTGGGCATCATTAGTCGATTTCTCCGTGATCCTAGGACATCTCACCTGGATGCAACGCACCGTATATTGAGGTATTTGAAGTCAGCCCCTGGGTATTCTCTTGTCCAACAATGGAAACCTATGGCTAGAAGCATTTACTGATGTCGATTGGGCTGGATCTATTGATGACCGACGTTCTATTTCTAGCTACTGTTCTCTCCTTGGAGGTAACCTGGTCACATGGCGAAGCAAGAAACAATCTGTTGTTTCCCGATCTAGTGCTGAAGCAGAGTATCGTGCCATGGCCCAAGGGATTTGTGAACTCATGTGGGGGTTACTTCTGAAAGTTCTGTGTCTCTACTATGATAACAGAACTACCATTAGCATTGCCCATAACCCAATTCAGCATGACAGGACAAAACATATTGAGATCGACAGACGCTTCATCAAAGAAAAGCTTGAGCAAGGAATTGTTTGTATCTCCTTTGTTACTTCTATTAATCAACTTGAGCAAAGAATTGTAAGGTGTTTCATCCACTGGTCTCCAAGTTGGGCATGTATGATATATTCGCACCAACTTGAGGGCAAGTGTTGAGAACCGTGGGATTAGTATCCTAGCATCTTACATTAGGGTTAATTAGTGTTTTCTTTATTTACCGCTTTTACCTTTTTACCCCTTTGGGCTGTAATTCCATTATAAATAAAGAAGACCTTTGTCATTAAAGACAAGTCACATCATTCCTCAACTATGATTCTGAACTTTTATAATCAACCTAAACAAAGAATTGTAGTCTAAGTAGGAATTCCTAATTAGTGTACAACTCAAAGTCAAAAAAGGAAAGAAGTACAACTCAACCATAACACAATAGGGACGTTCCCCCTATTGTGTAACCTTCAACATACTGCATGCAAACAACAGAGCCTTACTAATCTCAAAAACTACCAGGCTGGTTATAGCTCTTTTCTAATATTCTTTAGATCATAGAATGGGGTTTTCATCATGCCGTACTATTCAGAACTCTTTTCTAAGTGTCATGACATGTCCCTTGAAATTTAACTATGGGTCTGTATTTGCATCAGAAAGGTAATGCAGAAAAAAATGCAGGCAAATAGAAGGGGAGGGAGATGGGAAACCCTCAAAGTTGCATTCGTACTTCCCTAGGAAAATTTTATTTAGTTTCTGGTAATAAAGATACACCTCTACATAGAAAATGTACAAGATGAAAAAATGAAAAGAAAAGTTTAAGGAATTTGCTACTATTTCACTATAATCACTAGCCTTTTATGTATTTTTATATATACAAGAAAGAACAACATATACAGTTTTCATCAACAGTTGGTTTCTGTCAAGCAAGCTCTAAAGCACTGGAATTCCTCTACCTTCGGAAACATCTCCTCTTGGGTCTCCATATGCTGTTCCAATCTTTCGGCTATTCAAGCTCACCTCCAACCCGATCTCCTGAATCCATTGTTGGTGGAGGAAGAGCAAAGGCTTCCCTCTGAGCTTCCCTCTCTTGGCTTCCAAGAAGAGAATTTCCTTCGCCAAAAATCCCAGATTAAAAGGCTTGAGCTTGGAAATTCCAATAATGCCTACTTTCATTGATCCCTCAAAGCCCGATCCAACTCCTACTCCATCCCTACGCTAATTGGTCAAGATGGTTCCCCTCTTCTCTCGACTCCTGACTTCAAGTCGGAAGCTGTTTCCTTCTTCTCTGATCTCTTCAACCCTCCCTTCCCCCCCCCCCCCTTTTCTTCTTGATGGGCTTCTTAACAAATTCGTTGCCCCTCACCTCATCGATCTCCTTCAGTCCATTCTATCTGATGATGAAATCCAATCTGCTGTCCTCTCCCATAAATCCAATTGAGCTCCTAGCCCTGATAGATTTAGTTTGGGGTTTTTCTCCTCTTATTGGGACATCATTAAGGTTGATCTCACTAAGGCCATCAAAAGCTTCTTTAACCTGAGCCAAATCCGGAAGGTTAACCACACCTTCCTTTGCCTTATCTCTAAAAAAGGAGCATCCTCCATGTCTGACTTTAGGTCCATATCCCTTTGCAACCTTCTATATAAATTCATCGCCAAAATCTTGGCTAATCGCCTCAAGCCTAATCGCCTCAAGCTGGTAATAGCCTCTATGGTGAGCCCCAATCAATTGGCCTTCATTTCTGGTAGGAGCATTTCTGATAATATCCTCCTTTGCTCCGAAATTGTTTGAGGCTTTGATAGGAAATCGCATTCCCCAGTAGCACTCTTGAAAATTGATATTCACAAAGCCTTTGACTCTCTCGGCTAAGACTTTGTGTGATGTTCTTCATCAGATGTCCTTTCCCCCTCTTTTCTCCGCTGGATTTACTCTTGCATCACTTCCCCCTCCTCAATTCTTATGAATGGCTCTCATGCAGGTTATTTCACTCCATCTGTTGGCATTCGCCAAGGATGTCCCCTCTCCCCCTTCCTCTTCTCCTTGTCTCTTGAAGTCCTCTCCTGCTTCATCTAATCCAATATTGACTAGCTTTTCATTTCCCCTATTCCCAAATGCAAAGCCCTTAAGCTCACCCATCTTGCCTTTGTAGATGACCTTATGATTTTCTCCAAGGTCAACTCCTCCTCCATATCGACCATCATGGGTTCCTTACACTTATTTGAGAGTCTCTCCAGCCTCCGCATCAACCTTCTCAAATCCCATCTCTTCCTTTCTGGAGTCTTCGAGGCGGAAAAGGCTGCCCTCCTCGACCTGATTGGCTTCTCCCTTGGTACTCTCCATGTTAAGTATATGGGGCTTCCCTTGATCCCCGGTAGACTCACCAGTCACCATTGTACCCCTATGCTTGACCTGATTCGCAAAAGGCTCCAACTCTTGGAAGGCAAGCTTCTCTCTTATGCAGGAAGACTAGAACTGATAGGTTTGTTCTCCAATCTTCCTACATCTACTAGTGTGGCATCTTTGGTCTGTCCCATTCCATTATCAAAGCCCTTGAATCTCTAATGTGCGCCTTCCTCTGGAAAGATAGTGAAACTTCAGATTCCTCCACGCCCTTAGCTTGGCTTTCATTTGCCTTCCCAAAGTTGAGGGCAGCCTCACGTAGGATTAGAGATTCCAATATTGTTGGTATCCTCAAGCTTATTTTGAGACTCACTTCCAAACATGACAGCATCTAGGTTAATTGGGTCTACTTTTGCCCCCTCAAAGACAACTCCTTGTAGACTACTCAACCTTCAGATTCCTCTTGGATTTAGAGAAAAATCCTCCTTCTCAGGCCCATTGCTCTTGGATCCATTCTCTCTAGGATCACTGAAGGGCCTACCACCTCCCTTTGGCTCGACCACTAGCACCCTATGGGTGTTCTTTTCTTTGTTGTTGGTGCACGAGTAGTTTACTCTTCAAGTATCCCCAAGCACTCCTTTGTAGACTCCATTATCTCCCAAGGCTCTTGGTATGTTCCTCTCTCCTCCCCCTTGCCCTATCCCCGATCTGGGCCTCCCTCCCTCCCCCCCTCCCTGACTCTGTCTTATGGCTCCCCTCCCCTTCTGGCCGCTTCAGCTCCTCCTCTGCTTGGGACTTTGTCAAAGTTCATGCCTCTACTGTTCCTTGGCGTAAGCTTGTTTGGTTTAAAGGTCATGCCTCCCACCATAGTATCAATGTTTGGAGAACCTTTACCCAGTGCCTTCCTTGCTCGTTCCCCCTCCTGTGTCCTTTATTGGAATGGCCTAGAAGACATCAACCACCTATTCTTCTCTTGCTCTTTTGCTACCTCAATTTGGAAAAAAGCCCTTGCTAGTTACTGGCCTCGCCCCAGACGATCTTTGCCCATTTCCAGGGAGTGGCTTTGGATGGACATGTCTTTCTCAGGCAGCTTGATTTGTGACTTTGTGGGCCAGCTTGTGTTTGGTGCTACTATTTAACATATTTGGATGGAGTGGAATTTTCGTAAATGGGCCTCCAATTCTCCTTCCTTAGATTTTAGTTGGAAAGCCATCTTTTTTTACGTCAACTCCAAGCTACACTTGCTCCCTCATAGCTCTGTAATTGATTCCCCAAGGAACAAGCATATTGTTGTCTCCCGGGACATACCTGTCTCTCTTCTTACTTCCCCTTCCCCTTATCAGTAGGGCTGGGTGTTTTGTACAGTCCACTCCCCTCTCTTTCCCTTGTGTATCCTCCCCTCCCCTTTTTGGGGTTTTGGTAATGAATTTTTTATTCACCAAACAAAAAAAAAAACAAAAACCATTGGTTTCTTAAAATGATGTAAAATAATCTCTACATAACACATCCTCACCCTTTTTTCCTTGATTTCCATCCATTTAATTCAGAGTAATTGCTAGAGTTTTCCTTCAACCATGGTTGAAGACATAGTTGTCAAGGCGGCAAAGCAACCCAAGGCGGTGGAGGGGTGCCTAAGCGCTTAGGCAACAAGGAGCCCAAGTGTTATTTTTATTTCCCCTCTTTTCTAACATTATTTAGTATGCTACAATATATATACCTTATATCATAAAAAATCAATATTAAATCACATCAAGTCATCAAAAATCAACATTAAGCCACATCAAGTAATAAAAAATCAACATTAAGTCATATCAAGTCATCAAAAAATAAAATTAAGCCACATCAAGTCATAAAAAATCAACATAGAACTAGAAGACAGCAAAATTGAAGAAGCAAGCTATCGGAAGTTTAAAACAATCAAAACATACATTTGGTTTATATTATTCTTCTAATTGGTCATTGTCCTGGTATACCTAGTCTCAAATTTGGTTTATACTGTTCTTAGAAAATATGATTTATCTATAAGTAATTAAACTGCTCTCCATTTAAAGAAATGTTTTTGTTCTTTGAGAAGTTTAATTGGTCAAATGATTTTATTTTTACATGAAACTTTTCGTATTAGGTAGAACACAAAACCAATTTTCCAACAAATCCAAAATTGCTTAAATCTGATTTATATTGAAGGAATTATGTTCTGGTCAAACTTTATTTGATGTGCGTGAATGTTGTCAAAATCGCTCTGAAAGAAAATATTTTTTTCTATATCAAAACAAATGAATATTTTACCACACTTTTGGTTTTAGCAATGTTTTACCATATTAAGATTTATGGAATTTTTAAATTTGAGAAAAACTCCATTAGAAAGTTGAAATTTTATGTACAGCCAAAAATCCAGTTTTTGTTCTTGAATTGAGGGGTTGACTTTTTATCCTTTTGGAATTTGATTTTTAACTACTTTTATTGAATTCAAATAGGGGGGCTATTTGTTTATTTATGAATAATATGAAATAACTTAAATGATTTTTGGCATAAATAAGGGCCAAACCTAGGTTGATAACACTAAGGCATTCAGTACCACTAAGGCAGCGGTTGCCTAGGCCCCCAAAAATCCACCTGGACGTCTAGGCGCCGCCTTGACAACTATGGTTCAAGATTTGAAGAAAACTGGTAATTTTCCATGTGAAGTGATAAAAGATTAATGGGAAGCACACAGGAAGGTTTCAATCCGAAGAAAAGAATTATTTATATTAGACTAATAGAGTATGTTGCAAAGATATGGAAATTGGAGACATCAGGAATGTTAAAATAAGCACGAAAAAGCATACAAAAATATTATAATTAAGAAAAAGTATAAAAGGAGATGAATAATGGGTTACAATAGGTGTCATTGCATAAATACAAAGATATGACTCATCACGATCCAAAAGTCCAAATTAAGTTTTATGTTCACTAGTCATACAACATAATAGCATGATAAATTTTTTGCATCAAGGATCAACATAGATACTGTAACATATGATAGATTACATGGTCAACAGTCATTAGATAATCCAAGAGTTTGATGTCAAGGGATTTAATGGGACCTAATATTTTACAAAATATCCAATAATAATAATGGCATACAATCCTTGCTTCATGAGTGTACTGCCGATATGTCCCTGATCATATAGTCCCAAAGACTGCACTACGATAATATTTGTGAATGCCTCATATAGTTAATTATGAGTGAGCCCAAGAGAACAGTTATTTAAGGAGAAATTAATAATTTCATTCCATTTTAGAGGTTATTATTTTTCAAGGAGGCATACAGGTCATCATTGGTGTGTCCAACCAAGAGGTTATTTACAAACTGCTCGGACTTTCAATGGTGGTACAGATAGAGTTGCAGAGGAAAAAAATGTTTCAGGTTTATTCAAGTGGCAGCACCCTATAAGTGAACAGATGAAACATAGTTAACACTACCGTAATCGTCAGAAAATGGCCACAATGCCTAATAATTCTGTTACCAAGCAAGGAATAGTGTCTGCATTATCCAAGTAATAAGACAGTCCTTCAAAGAAAATAGTCATCCATATAGCAGTAAGAAGTTTCCATCAAAATTCAGTTATGACTATAACCAAATGAATACATACCGCGCGAAGCTCACCACCAAGGCCAACCTCTCCAATGAATGCAATATCATTGGGGATGGGACACTCCAAGAAACTGATGAAAAAGGAAAGGAAAAAGTATAAGGATCCATTGATCCTATGTACAGCATAAATTTACAACTCCATAAATACTATAGAAATGCATAAAATAAGGTTTTACTACGCGATTACAAAGACGATTAAAAAATGAAAGGCAAAGAACTGTGAGTACTAGGGGGTACAACATCAGAAAGAGGCTTCTACCAGAAATTGTGCAAGTGTACAGTATACAATGATATTCAAAAACATATAAACACCCGAGTCATGTAAGTAATTGTTGAAAATGGAATAATGGCTTATGACTTTATGATCACAGACCCACTTTATTTATAATGAGTAGGAACATTCTAAAATAGGTACAAGGACTGAAATACCCCTATGACAAAAATACCATTGAACCCATATTACAATACTCCCCCTCAAGTTGGTGCATAAATATCAAACATGCCCAACTTGCTAACTATAAAACAAAAATTCTTACTACTAATTCCCTTAGTGATAATATCGGCTGGCCCTAAACTCAACCTTTGCACTAGACTGAATAAAAGGAACACAAATAACTCCTTACTCTAACTTCTCCTTGATGAAGTAGTTGGAAGTTAAAGAATGCAAGGGAACAAGAGAAAAGATGAAGATAGGAGGTTGGAGGAGAAGAAGAGGAAATGGTGCAATGTTGTGTATTGGAGTATCTTCTCCAACACACCTATATTACTTCATTAATAATATGAAAGGAATTATAAACACCTCCCTAGGGAGGTAAAAGGTAAAAAAAAGGGAAATTACAATATAGGGCCACTAGTCAACAAACTAGTCCCTAAAGTACCCCTACTATAGAAACTCTAACACTCCCCCTCAAGCTGGAGAATAAATGTCATGCATTCCCAGCTTGCATACTAGGGTACCAAACTGGAGAGAAGCAAGTCCTTTGGTGAAGATGTCCGCCAGTTGATCCCCAGACTTCACAAAAAGGGTGCAAATGTATCCAAAGTCTATCTTTTCCCTGATGAAGTGCCGGTCTACTTCAATATGCTTTGTCCTGTCCTGTTGCACAGGATTGTGGGCTATACTTATGGCAGCCTTGTTATCACAAAAAAACCCTATAGGTGCTTCAGTATCAAACCCCAACTCTTGGACTAGCCTCTTCAACCATAGGAGTTCACAAAAAAGCCTTTGCATTAGATCTGGCCACCACTAGTTGCTTCTTGCTCCACCAAGTGACTAAATTATCACCCACAAATTACAATAACCAGATGTACATCATCTGTCTGAAACTGATCCAGCCCAATCAGCATCAGTGTAGCCTTCTATCCTCAAATGGTTCTACCTGGCATAGAGAAGACCTTTTCCTAGGGAAGACTTCAAGTATCTGATGATGCGATAAACAACATCCAAGTGCCCACTCTTGGGGGCATACATAAATTGGCTCTCACCATTCCAACTGCATAAGTAATGTCTGACCGAGTCAAAGAGAGGTAGATTAGTTTTCCAACCAATCTCTGATACTTTCCTGCATCTATAAGAGGAGGTCCACAGTCTTCTCCTAGTTTGTGATTTTGATCAATAAGAGAGTTTGTTGGTTTGCAACCCAACATTCCTGTTTCTTTTAACAAGTCCAGCACAAACTTACTTTGGCAAATATTGATTCATTTCTTTGATCTTGACACTTCAATTCCTAAGAAGTATTTCAACAGTCCAAGATCTTTAATCTCAAACTGTTGGGCCAAGTATGACTTCAAACTGCTTATCTTAGCTTGATCATTTCCAGTTACAACAATGTCATCAACATAAACAATAAGTGTTGTCACAGTGCAATTACCTCGCCGGATAAATAAGGTGTGATCAGCCAGACTTTGGGAATACCCATTCCTTAGGATGGCTTATCTAAATCGCTCAAACCACACCTTAGGAGAGTGCTTGAGACCATAAAGTGCCTTTTTTAGGAGGAAAACTTTATCTTCAACCGAGGGAAACTTAAAACCAGGTGGAGGTTGCATATATACTTCCTCTTCTAGGTCACTATGGAGGAAGGCATTTTTCACATCCAACTGATATAAGGGCCAGTTCTTATAGACTGCCACTGATAGGAGGACTCTAATCGAGTTGTGTTTGGCCATAGGAGCAAATGTCTCCTGATAATCAATCCCATATACTATAGTTATCAAGGCGGGAAGGCGATCATGGTGTTTCAGAGGGTCAAAAGCCAAGGCGACATCGTCATGGCGGCAAGGTGCCCGCCATGGCATCCAAGGGGACCAAGGAGCCTGGACGCCTTGGTGACGACGCCTCGATAACTATGCCATATACTTGACTGTATCCGTTGGCAACCAACCTTGCCTTGTATCTCTCGCTTATACCATTTGATTGGTACTTGACTATGTAGATCCATCTACATCCAACTGGAACTCTCCCCCTGGGAAGATCAACCAATTTCCAAGTACAATTCTTTTCAAGAGCCATCATTTCCTCAAACACGGCTTGCTTCAACTTTGGGTCACACATAGCTTCAGTGACATTTTTGGGAATGGAAATAGAAGAGAAGGCAACAGTGAAGGCAACACCTGTAGGAGAAAGAGCATCATAGAAAACAAACTGGGCTACAGGATTAGTGCAAGCTCTCTTTCCTTTTCTAACAGCAATAGGAAGGTCTAAATCAGAAGAAAGAGGAGGGATGTCACCAGACTGAGGAGGATGTATCTCAGGATGTGGATCCAAGGAGGACTCTTGGCAGGTCTTATTTTGCTTGTTCTTCTTTCTCTTGTACACGATGTGGTAATCCTTCTCATTACCAGAACCACCACCTGAGTTATCATCAATAGCACCATCAACCCCTTCTATTTGTTTCCTAATATTAAACAGAAATGGAGAAGTAGGTAAAGGTGGGAGGATCCCATCAACAACCTCAGAATTCCCACTATTCTCCCCTTGAAAAGGATGTTGAGAAGAAGAGATGAAAGGTATAGATTCAAAAAAGGTGACATCTTTGGAGAGAAGTTACCGTTGGGAAGAGGAATGATAATACTTGTAGCCTTTGGTATTAGAAGAATACTCAAGAAAGAGGCATTTGAGAGCCTTGAGGTCGAGTTTAGTCCGAGAGGATTTGTTAACATGAACATAACAAACACATCCAACGACCTTGGGAGGAAAAGAGAAGACAGAAGCCTAAGGAGACAAGGTTTCCAGAGGAGATTTGGAACCAAAAAGTTTTGTAGGCATGCGGTTGATGAGAAAGAAAGCAATAAGAAGGACATTAAACCAAAAAGTCTTAGGAATATGCATGCCAAATAAAAGACTCCAGTAACCTCCAAATAAATGGAGATTTTTCCTCTATGCTACCCCATTTTGTTGGGGTGTGTCAACAGACATTAGCTGATGGATAATGCCATTGTCAAATAAAGAAGGTTTGGAGGCCACCAAACATGTACTCCTCCCCTTTATCAGAACGAACAATTTTGATTCGAGTGTCAAATTGAGTAAGAAACATCTTATAAAAATTCTTAAAGGCATCACAAACATCACTCTTATGTTTCATCAGAATTGTCCAAGTAGTGTAGGAGTAGTTATCAACAAATGAAACAAAGTAGCGACAGCCCAGTATAGAAGTAGTAGGAGAGGGTCCCCAAACATCGATATGTACAATATGAAAGGGAAAAGTGGATCTATTGCCATTGTAAGGATAGGAAGAATGTCAATGTTTAGCAAATAGACATGCTTCACACTAAAATACATGGGAAAAATGGAAGAAAACAAATGTAATTTTTGTCTTATAACACTAAAGGAAGGGTGGCCCAAAAATTGATGCCACAATATCACAGAGTCAACGGTACTATTGTCACTACGCCCACATGTGTATGACTGAGCAGTAGGCAGGGGGATGTTCCTGGATCAAGAAGGTAGAGTCTTTTTTCCTCACGTCTTCTGCCAATAATCCTCTTTGTCACCAAATCCATAAAAACACAATGAGATGGAAAAAAAAGTAACACAGCAATTCAAGGATTTGGTTAAGTAGCTCACATATAAGAGGTTAGCATGAAACTGAGGAACATGAAGAACAGAGTCAAGGGAGTTAGAAGAAGTGACATGGACACTATCTATGCCAGAAATAGAAGCAAATGAACCATCAGCAACTCTAGCATTTTCCTTACCAGAATAGATAGAGTAAGAGTCATAACACTGAGATATGCCGGTCATATGGTCTGTGGCTCTTGAGTCAATGACCCATGTAAAGGTAGTGGAAGGAGCAGATGTAGAGGCCTGTAAAGTGGAAGTTGAAGAATCTGACACTACAGGTGTAGAAATAGGAGTATCCAGATATGACAAAACCCTGCGAAATGCTGCAATATCATCCTGAGTGAGAGAGCTTGTGTTTGTCTGTAGTCCATATGGAGATCTCATAGGTGCAATCTCAGTCATCACAGTGCGTGCTATGGCTCCCCCTCTCCTACTAGCTTACATACCAGGAGGACAGCCATAAAGTATCCAACATCTCTCTCTTGTGTGTCTAGATTTCCCACAATGGTCACAGTTGAACCTATCCTATCATTTCCTTGGGGTGGAACCTGGCCTCTTCCTCCAATAGCTGACATAATGTAGGAATACACGAAAAAAAGGAGATGATACCCAAAACTAATGGGGAGTACACACTCTACCCAAACAGAGACAGTTTTGCTATTGTTAAGACTTCTCCAAACAACCTCTGTCAATTCATTGAGCTAGACAGGCTGAAGAAACACACAAGATGGGGGTAATACCCAAAGTCAAATGGGGAGTATATTCTCAACCCAAGAAAAAAGTTTCCATACACTGGAGAACATAGTCCAGCAACCAAACAAGGCGAATAGTTCAAAGAAATTCAACACCACGACATTCGTGTAGGTGTAGCTTCATCACATAACCACTAGAGAAGCTCAAACAACCTTCTTCACTAACATCAAGCACTCCCACTTTAGAAAACAATATCCAAATCAAATGGAGAGATCACTCAACCCAAATACACAATCCAACACAAGGAAAAATTCCAACCAACGGAAAAAGCAAGCACCAAACAATGAATCTCCACTTAAACAAACCCTCCAAAGGGTAGCGTCAAACTCATAACAACTCAACAAAATCCACATAAGGCATTGTATAACCATTCCACAACTAAGAACATCACTCATTGCCTTCCAAATGCAAAATAGAGGGTAAAAGCTGATATTGGTTATACCTGGCGGATCGTAAAGAGAGTTCTGTTCAAACAGCTCCTACTATCAAGTATCAACAAAGAAAACCATATGGTGCATAGAGAGGAATCTTTAGCAATCAAACAACACCAAACAGCTGGAAGTGTCACAGACATGTTTACAATCAAGAAAGGACTGAAACAGAGGGTGGCGGTACCCTAAAATCCAAGGGAGAGCGCAGTTGTGGAGCAGCTACCCTAAGAGGCATGAACCGAGACCTCGAGGGAATGCAAACATACCCTAGGGCGATCCAAAAGGGCTGAATTCCAGCTCCAAAAACCAACGGATGGAGAAGAGAAAAAAAAAACTACCCAGAAGTTAGCGGTAACTTGCTGCCTATCTGGGTTGGTTTGATTTGAACTCCAAGCTCTATTTCTTCATATAAAATCCGCCTTTAGGGTCTCCATGGTCTGGATTCATGCTCCTTGTAAGAGATCTTCAACATTTTACATAATAGTTCCTTCCTTGGAACCCCTTTATAACCTAAGGTTCCAAAGAGAGGAAAGAAAAGGGATAAGAAGGTGACTCGACTCTCAAACCAACAAAGAGTATGCTGATACCAAGTTGGAAGTTAAAGAATGCAAGGGAACAAGAGAAAAGATGAAGATAGGAGGTCGGAGGAGAAGAGGAGGAAATGGTGCAATGTTGTGTATTGGAGTATCTTCTCCAACACACCTATATTGCTTCACTAATAATATGAAAGGAATTAAATACACCTCCCCAGGGAGGTAAAAGGTAAAAAAGGGAAATTACAATATAAGGCCACTAGTCAACAAACTAGTCCCTAAAGTACCCCTACTACATAAACTCTAACAGAAGTGGCAATCAATCTCAACTAGGGATGTAAATGATAGCCGAATCCGTTTTCGTATCCGTGTTTGAATCCGTTTAGTACTATCCGAATCCGTCCGAAAGCTAAACGGATGCGAAGACGGATAGGCTATAGCTATCCGAAAAGCTATATTTACATGTAAACGGATAAAATATCCGATCTGTATCTGTGTCTGTATCCGTTTAACACTATCTGAATCCGTCCGAAAGCTAATTGGATGCGGATGCGGATATAGCACTATTCGAGCCAAATCCGATCCGTTTACATCCCTATTCTCAACGTTTATGGTTCCATCACGTTGAATTAGATTATGTGCACCTAAGTAAATTATCCAAGAGGTGGACATAAGTCACATAACTGAGGCACATTGGCCACCAAAGGAAATACCTGATGGGGTGGATGAAGATGAAGCAGAAGTCCCTGGCAGGGAGGCAGTAGAAGGTGCAAAAGAGGTGTCAAACCAAGCAATGAGATGACGAAGATGCTGAAATTCATCCTGAGAAAGAGGCTGGTCGGATGTGGTGTCCTCAGATGAAGTTTGATTAGCTCTGGCACTCTGGCAGTAGAAGAATGACCATGTCCACGTCCTTGGGTATCATTGGGATGCCCATGTAATTTCCAGCATTTGTCTTTAGTATGTCGCTCTTTGCCATAGAAATCACACTTCACCGGTACACGATCAGTAATAGAATGATCACTAGTACCACAAGAAAGTCCCCCACAGGATGAATGTCGTAGGCTCGTGAAGAGGGCGGAACGCTCTTGGTTAATTGGGTAAATCATAGCAATGTGACGGCTTTCCTCTTATTGCACCATAGCATATGCCTGCTCAAGAGTCGGGAATGGATCACGGTTCAGGACATGAGCCCAAATCTAATTAAACTCAGTATTCAATCAAGGAAGAAAGTCAAATACAAGAAGACCGTCTTCCCACTTTTTGAAGGCAGTAGCATCAACATCACATTCAGTGAAGGGCCCATAACAATCCAACTGTTGCCACATGATACATAACTCAGAGTAATATTGGGAAAGAGACAACTCCTGTTGCTTTGTAGCATGTATTCTCTGCCGAAGTTCATAACATTGGGCAGCATTACTGACCTAGGAGTAAGTATCCTTGGCCATCTTTCAAATTTTGGCACCAGTATCAAGGAGACAGCCACCAGCGTTTCAAGATCCATGGATTTGATGAGATACGACATCACGAGAAAGTTGGATGTCATCCATTTATCTTGAACAGGACCAGCTTCAGTGGGCATAACAGATGTCCCTATGATATAATCTGAAAGACCACGGGAACCAATGGCCAGAAAGCAAGACCCTGACCACATCAAATAATTGCTCCCAAATAATTGCTCCCATTTAATTTAATGGAGCTGACGGGGAACGGAAGGAAGTCACGCTGATTTGCTCCTTCATGTCCGGTAGATGCGATGGGGGTGTCAGAATCAGTCATAGTTGCAGGTCAGGAAAGAACTCAATCACCAAATCATCAATACCCGTAAAAGATCCCAAAATAAATCATCAACAAATCCAAATGAAAAAGGGTAATTCAAAAGTTAACCTTGCAACAGGGAAACCAGAGGGAGATCGATTGCAGCCAGGATCAACACAATAAGGATGAACAAATTGAATAACTGAAACTTGTATTGCTTTTTTTTTTTTTTTTGGTTTACATATGAAAGAAGAACATAGGAAAGGATAAGAAGAAGAAGAAGGGGGGGGGGGGAGGGGATGGCTTTCTCAGCCTTGGGTCTCTCACCCACAGCTATCTCAGTTGTTGAAACAAGGATATTCTCCCATAAACAATGGCAACATGGCCTGAAAATTCTATTCTCCAAAATCTGTTTTTATTACAAGAGGGGCTGCCTATTTAATGGAATAGGTCAGCTTACAAAATTGGAAACTTAAGAAATAGTAACTTCTAAAAATAGAAACCTAATGAAAATAGAAACTAGGCTTTATAGTTCAGCTAACATGCAACGAAAAAAATTAAAAACTAGTAAATATAGTAACTACTAAAAAGAAAGAAACAAAATTAGAAACTACTATAAACCTAGACTTAATAACTAAGAAACTAATACAAAAAATAGAAACTAAGTTAATGGCAGCTTCTAATAGAATATTCCACCAACATCCAGCAGCTAATCTTCACATCAGCTGTCCATATCAGCCCCCAAATCACTGTTCACGTGAACAGTAACTCGGGTACAGTTCATGTGAACAGTAACCCTTTTTTTTTTTTTTATATTTCTGTCTTGGTCTTTTATCTGATTCATGCTTCTCTCTGTGCTAGGGCTGCCTTAGGCGATGTTCCATCGAACCAACAAAAACTTGCCATGTCATCAGACCAGGCTGCCTCTCACAGCAGTCAATCCCACAACCTTGCTGTGCTGGTTTTGGGGCTTGTTCCTGCAGGTACATATGGACTTGTGATCAACATCAAAGGGATTTAAAACATGGCAGGTAGAAGGCCCCTTGGTGGGATATAACTCACCACCAAGGGTGAGAAAGAAGAGGGGGAAGGGTGTGGTGGACAAACCAGAGGCGTGACAGGGTGTGACTGTGACAGTGGTGGCTGGTGACGCCAGAGGCTAGACGAGAGAGAAAGAGGGGGGGTCTCCAGCGGTGCTTGGCTGTGGTGGCTGTGCTTAAAAAACCGAGAGGAGAGAGGGTGGTAGCGGAAGTCGGTGGGGCTGTTGGCGCAAGAAACGAGAAATAAAAGAGAGAGAAAAGAAGTTCTAGGGTTTCAGGATGTTTGGCATGAGGGTTAGGATCCTGATGTAGATCCTAGCTCTGATACCATGTTGAGAATGGAATAATGGCTTATGACTTTATGATCACAGCCCCACTTTATTTATAATGAGAGTATGAACATTCTAGAATAGGTACAAGGACTGAAATACCGCTATGACAAAAATACCATTTAACCCATATTACAACCGGAATAAATAAGAACCTTGACTTCTTATGTATCTTCAGTGGTTCCCATTAACACTGGGATTTCATGATGTTTGATGCCAGCACTTATGGCAAGGTGTAGCAAGAGGCAGGATGCATCACACTAGACATTGTGGGAATAATTGGAAATTAAATGAAAGGGAAAATGTAGGAAGTGCAAAACATGACCAGACTGCTAGAAAGATTTCCCTTGGAAATAGGAAGCCTAGAACCAATTATTCTAACAAAGGGAAGGATTCAATATGATATCCAGACCTGGCAACAATTCACTACGTTACAGCTTGATCAGTTCCGAATTCCAGTGGCATAGAGCCAGAAATTTCAGAGAATAAGAGATGGCCTGGTGAAAGATGCCAGAGCCTACAAAAACCGAGTGAGCACAAGAGAGCCAGTGTGGCTCCGGCCAAGGACTCTCCGACGCTCAAGTCAGGTCTCCAGTGCAACAGCGTAACAGCTTAGTGAAAAGTGAGATAAGCGTTTGAGCTCCATACCTGGGTATTTATAGGATGAGATGAGGCGGTTGCATGAGTCCTTGTATGGTAAGAGTCCTTTATTGATTGGGCTCTTCCATATGGAGTGATCAGAGGAGTAATTCTCAGAGTCGGACTCTTAATAAGGTAAGAGTCTTTATGGGAGTGTGATTCAATTCCGTCGCGGGATTGCGGCCCGATTCGTATCCCATGATTGTCGGGACACGCTGACGTGGCTCCGTGATCCCCGGTGAGCCGTTATTGTTGCCTCTGGAGAGGGTTCGGCCTTGAACGGTCGTGCCCTCGGTGCTCGGCACCGTGCTCGGCCCAAGTAGCGAGTGTGTGGTGTCCTAAGCATCGTGCTCAGTTGGGCCATCCTCGGACCATCTTGGTGCTAAGCTCGGTGCTCGTCCCTGGGGACGCTCGTCCGTATGGCGGACCCTAGTAGGCACGGCTCAGTGCTCTGTAGACTCAACGCTCGGCCACGGTGCTCGGCCATATGGAGAATTATGGTAGTGGTCCCCCGCTGGCTGACCGGTTCGGCGCAGCATCTGCCAGGTCGGCTCGGCCCTCGGGTTCAGTCTCAGTACCTCCACGTGGCGCTTCATGGTTAGACGGGGATTCTATGACTCATCACAAGCCCCCCTACTCATCAAGGCTCGGCTCATCCTTGATGAGTACAGTCTTTTGGCATGCCGTCTATTTGGTCCCGAGGCTGAGTCCGAGCTCTTTATCTGCAGCGATTTGACATTGTACGGATTCTGGCAGTTGGGTGTCAGTGCCACGTCACCTATTGCAATAATGGCTCGGGAATTCGAACCGTTGGATCTCCTTTTCTGATCTCTCCTCGGTCGTTGGATCTAGGCCACTCGGTGGTTATAAATAGGTGAAGGCCCTTCCCTTATTTTTCACTGTTTCAAATCTTCAGAGTGCTCGGCTAGCTTAGAGTCTTCAGCTCTCCAATTGCTCAGCGTCTTCTAGTCTTTGGCTCAGCTCATGTTCAGCTCGTCGCTCAAGCCTTCTTCAATCAGTAAGTCTTCTCTCCTCAACATGTCAGTTGGTAGTGGTCACGACGGCGAAGAGCTCGCCAGGGTGGGCGAGGTTACGAGCCCGAGCCGAGAGCTCTCCACCTACTCTCCCATCATAGACTTGTTGGGCTCGACCTCGGACGAGCCCGCCGTAGTGGAACCCTGTCAGGGTGACGTCGCCGAAGTCCCCTTGCCCCAAGAGTCCGGCCATGAGCCTCAGCCTATTGCTGAAGACCGAGCCGAGAGCTCGGGATCGTCCTCAACAGACGACGAAGAGTCGGACGAAGAGAAATCTTCTGCAGATGGGGTCGGCTCGGGCGACTCTTCACTGATATCCCAGAGCCTGCAGAGGGAAGCGTCGGCACGGTTGAGAGCATGGTCATCGAGGCTGATCTCCGACGGTTGAGGGAGACTTATGCCATCCCTGAGGACATCAAGCTCCGAGCTCCCAACCCTGGGGAGATGGCCTGCTTCATTCGGCCCGGCGAGGTGGCTCTGTACGAGATCGCCTTCAAGTACGCCTTCATGTTCCCAGTGCTCGGGCTGGTGGACCAGATCCGGGACCGCTTCCACCTATCCCCAGGTCAGTGACGCCGAACGCGTGGTTACTGTTGTACGGCTTCCACATCTTCTGCCAGATGGGCCGAGCCACGAGTGTCAATCTTTTTTCTCGACTTTGGTACCTGAAGAAATCCACCGAGAAGGGGTGGTACTATTTCACCAGCCGAACACAGCAGGGTTTGGCACTGAACACCTACAAATAGTTGGACCGAGTACCGACCTCCAACAAGCACTGGAAGCCTCAGTTCTTTTTTGCCTCCATCCCAAACTGTCCCTTTCGAACGGAGTGGAAGGAGATAAAGTTGAGTTATGTCAACAAGGTGCTGCCCCTTAACGAGTACGAGCAGACCTCGTATGACCTGATTCGTCAGCACCCACCGTTCGACATCTTGCAACTCCAGGACGAGGAGTTTCTGCAGGTGTGGAACCTGACCCCAGGCAGAGCTCATGACTTGTGATTTTTTTTCAGATTTGTTCTGACTTCCTTTCCGTTTTGCAATGGTCGGCCACGTCCCCCCAATGGATTTGACTCGGCTAAAGGCTGAATTGGCCAAGGAGAGGAGGAAGAAAGCGGCCGAGAAGGCCAAGTTGAGGGCCGAGGCCCCGAAGACCGGGAAGGGTAAGGCTGTCCTGCCGAGCCCTAAAGATACCGTGGTCGGCCTCGAGGCCGGGAAGAACAAGGGCAACCTGAGCCCGACGAATAGGGAGAAGTTGAGGAGGGAAAGGGCGAGCGGAGCCCCCTGAGGGACATAAAGCGACCGAAGCTCTCCATCAACACCTCGGGCGGTAATCCTCCTGAGGTTGCCTCGAGCTAGGATATTGCTCGGTTGGCCTTGGGGAGGGCCTCAACCAGCAATGTCCCGATCCGACCTTCTTGGCATCTTTTCCCCGAGGACTCGGCTCTGACCTCGGCCGCTCATGCCAAGGAGTGGCTTGACGCGGGTCGGCTCCCCAAAGATAAAGGCATGTTGGAGGAGCTGAGTAACCCTGAGCTCCTGTCCACCTTGTTCCCGAATTTCGCAATGGTGAGTCTCTTCTCGTTTCCTGTTAAGTAATTTTTCTCCTCGGACTTATCTTTACTTATGCTCGGCCTGTTTCCTCAGGGTTTCTCCAAGGTGGTCGAGGCCCTCCTTCGGCTCGAGCGTACCCTCAACGATAATGCTTCCCTCGAGGCTCAGACCAAACAAGCTGGGAAGGAGGCCAGCCAGGCCATTAAGGCACGCCGAGAGGCTGAGGCGAAGCTCAAGAAGGCCGAGTCCGACCTTAAGGCCCTCGAAGAGTAGGTAGCCCCTCTCCGGGCTCGGCATGAGGAGGTGCAAGCCTTAAAGACCAAGCTGGAGAAAGTGAAGAAGAAGGCCGAGGCCGATCTGGCTAGCACTCGTGCCGAGGCAGTGGACGAGTATCTCGGGTCGAAGGAGTTTGATGAGCTATGCCATGGTCTACGAAAGCCCTCGTACGAGTCTGGGTACAACGAGGGCCAAGTCGATCTTCTGGCTAAGTTCAAGGCAGCTTACCCCCACCTCAACCTCTCTCAGTTTGACGACGACGCGGCCATGGTGGTCGAGGAGGATGGGGTGGAGGTTTTGCAAACTCTCCCAGCCGAGGTCACCCCTACAACCGAGCCGTCTGCCACCGCCGAGGACCAAAAGGACTCGCCCGCCAAGCTCTCTGCCGAGGACACCACCAAGCACTATTGATGAAGCCGTCCACTGAAACCCTCTTTCTTTTTGTCCCTGATGTATATGTCCCCGTGCTCGGGGTTTGAACAATTTCTAAGCCGAAAGGCTTTTTTGTACTGCACCGAGCCATCAGCTTTAAATTAATGGAAAGAAACTTTTTCTCCAACTTTTGTCTAAGTGTTTGCATTCGATCGTTCCTCCTATTACTTTGAAGATGCTGTCCTTATCACCGAGGTCGAGCATTTCCTCCGAGCGCTCCACCGAGGTCGAGCACTTCCTCGGGAATGTCTCTACGTGTTGGGTCGAGGCCGAGCTCTCGGCCAAGATTAATGCCTTAGCAAATTTTCTAGCATAAGCTAATAGGTCAGCTTGGACGTTGTGTTCAACGTTAGTGTCGGATCCTTTCTCCGAGCCGCCCTCTCGGTCGAGCTCAATGCCTTGGGCGATTTTTCGTTGCACCGTGGGCGCTCCGTGCTCGGCTGTCGCGCTCGGCGTTGAGATGGCTAACTCGTGAATAGCTTCGTGAGTTAGCCAGCCTATGAGGGCTGGTCTTATGATTTTGTTGCCGACCTATGAGGGTCGGTCTTTGTCGTCGGCCAATCTATGAGGATTGGTCTTATGACTTTGTTGCCGACCTATGAGGATCGGTACTCGGCGTCGGCCAATCTATGAGGATTGGTCTTACAACTTGTGTGCCGACCTATGAGGGTCGGTCCTTTACGTCAGCTAGTCTATGAGGACTGGTCTTATGCTGAGGTATGTTTATAGACTCAAAACAAATTAAAAAATGAAGAGGGATCTCGACTTGTTTAGGTGCCGACCTATGGGGGTCGGTCTTCGACGTCAGCCAGTCTATGAGGACTGGTCTTATGACTCTGTATGTTTTAGACTCAAAACAAACTAAAAGATGATGAAGAATCTCGATTTATTGAATCTCGAACTTCTAGTAAATATTTGAATTGATCTGAACATAAGAGTCGAGGCCGAAGCCGAGAACACAGGTGCACGGGCTAAGCCGAGCTGAACAGGGTACGTATTGAAAAAATTTCTTCAGGTTCTCAGAATTCCATGGCCTCGGTACCTTCTTGCCCCCCGGAGTCTGCAAGCGATACATCCCTGGGCGAATTTGCTTGGAGACTGTATATGGCCCCTCCCAATTTGGCACTAACATTCCTTGTTGTCTCGGCTGAGATGCGCTAACTTTCCTGAGGACGAGGTCTCCTTGGCGAAAGTGCCTTTCCCTCACCCTTGAGTCGTAGTACTTTACCGTCTTCTGTTGGTAGGCCGTGTTCCGAAGCAAAGCATTCTCTCGAACTTCATCGAGGAAATCAAGATTGGCCCCGAGTCAATCGTCGTATGTCTTCTCGTCAAAGTTGAGCACTCGATACGACGAGGCTTTGACCTCCACGGAGGTGAGGGCTTCAGTTCCGTATGCAAGCCGAAACGGGCTTTCTCCTATGGGTGTTCTCACTGTCGTCCGATAGGCCCAAAGGACGCTCGGGAGCTCTTCCACCCACCTTCCTTTAGCCTCTTACAATCTTCTCTTGATCCTCGCTAGCAGTGTTCGATTCGACACCTCTACTTGCCCATTAGCTTGTGGATGAGCTACCGCCACCGGGCGAAAATCTATGTAAAAGTGCTTGCAGAACTCTCGGAAGTTCGGGTTGTTAAATTGTGCCCCATTGTCTGTGATGAGCACTTTGGGTAGCCCGAACCGGTAGATGACTTTATCTCGGAAGAACTTCTCCATGTTCTTCTCGGTGATGGTGGCCAAGTGCTCGGCCTCGACCCACTTAGTGAAGTAGTCCATAGCGACCACCAAATACTTCCGATTCCCGGACGCCGGGGTAAAACCCCCGAGAATATCCATTCCCTATATGGCGAACGGTATTGGGCTCAGCATCGGGGTTAGCTTTGTCGTGGGTCGGTCTGGAAGGGGTGCGAATAGTTAACATTTCTCGCATGTCTCTACATATTTCATAGCTTCTTCTTGCATTCTCGGTGAGTAGAATCCTTACCGAAATATCTTGTATGCCAATGCTCGGCTACCCATGTGGCTCCTGCATATGCCTTCGTGCACTTCTGTCATAGTGTACTCAGCGCCTTTCGGCCCGAGACATCGAAGGAGGGGAGTCGAGATAGCTCTCTTGTACAATACGCCATCGATTATCGTGCACTTTACGGCTCGGATCTTGACTTTCCTTGCTTCATCTCGATTCTCCGGGAGTTGATTGTTCTCTAGATAATTAACGATCGGGTCCATCCAGGTCGGCCCATCTTCTTTAAGGTGTTTGACACTTTTTTCTTGTAGGGATGGCCTTTCCAGAATTTCAATGTAGACCGATTGGCTCAGATTTGGGAGGTCGGCTTTGGCCAACCGTGAGAGGGAGTCAGCCACAACATTCTCTTGTCTCGGTACTCATACCATCTCAAAGTGCTCAAGCTCGGAGATCAGCCTCATACTCTCCGTTGATTTGGTTGACAACGAACTACGAGTCGCTCCGCACCTTCAATTTATTGACGCCAATGGCCTTACTGACTCGGAGTCCGGTTAGGAGGGCTTCATATTCAGCCTTGTTGTTGGAGGCTGGGAACTTGAATCTTAGGGCGTATTGGATGCGAAACCCCTCGGGGCTAACATCAAGCCTGCTCCACACCAGCCGAAATTGCTCGAGCCCTCAACATTCATGACCCATGATTGTTCAGCTTTGGGCTCAGCCTCGGCCTCTCCCGTTAACATCGTGATTGGATGAGCTTGAAAATATGCCCTCAGCTTCCTTGCGGCCGTGATAAGGGCAAATGCTACCTTCTCAAACTTAGAGTATCTCGTCTCGGCATCGACAAAAACATGGCTAATGTAATATATGGGCCTTTATACTCGGCCCTCTTCCCTGATTAGTACCGCGTTGACCGCTATCGGGGTTACGGCTAGGTAAATTTGTTGCTCTTCTTTTGGCTCGGGTCGAGAGAGGAGAGGTAGATTCTCCAAGTATTTCTTCAAGTCTTCAAAAGCTTATTGGCACTCTTCGGTCCGCTTAAAATCTTTCGGATTTCGGATGTTCTTTAAAGTTTTGAAGAACAGTAGGTATTTGTCGCCTGATCTTGACATGAACCGTGCTAACGCCGTGACTTTTCCATTTAGCCTTTGTACTTCTTGGATCGTCCTTGGAGGGCTCATCTCCTGAATGGCCTTGATCTTCGCCGGGTTGGCCTCAATCCCCCGAACGGAGACCATGAAGCCGAGAAATTTTCCCGAAGTTACGCCGAAAGCGCATTTGGCGGGGTTCAGCTTCATTTGGTTCTTCCTTAGTACGCCGAAGGCTTCCTCAAGGTCAGCCAAATGATGTTCGGCCTTCAAGCTCTTTACTAACATGTTGTCTACATAGACTTCCATATTTCTACAGATTTGTTCGCGGAATATGAAGTTTACCAACCATTGGTACGTCGCTCCGGCGTTCTTCAATCCGAACGGCATAACCCTGTAGCAAAAAATTTCTTGGTTAGTTCGGAAGGCCGTGTAGGACTCATCCTCCTCGTGCATCAAAATTTGATTGTAATCGGAGTACGCATCCATTTAGCTCAGCATCTCGTGCCCAGCGGTGGCATCTATCAATAGATCGATCCGGGGTAGCGGATACTCATCTTTCAGGCATGCTTTGTTGAGGTCGGTATAATCGACACACATTCTCCGCTTCCCATTCGGCTTGGGAACCATGACGACGTTCGCCAGCCAAGTGGGGAATTTTTCTTGTCGGATGAACCCTGACCATCGTAGTTTCTCCACCTCTTCTTTGATCGCGGCTTGGCAGTCAAGGGCATAATTCCTTCTCTTCTGCTAGATCGGCTTTCGGCTCGGATCCACATGGAGTCGATGCTCGGCTATGTGCCTCAGTATACCGGGCATGTCGGTAGCCGACCAAGCAAAGACATCAGCATTCGACTTCAAGAAGTTTCCGAGCCGATTCCTTTGTTCTTCGCTCAGCAATGATCCGAGCTGTACTATCTTCGATGGATCTTCATCGCTGAGGTAGAATGGGATGAGGTCTTCTACGGGCCTTGCGCGCCTCTCAGTGAGCTCATCCCGCTGGTCTTCTGGGAGGTGCTCAACGCACATAGCCATTCCTCGGACATTTCCTTTGTTCTGCTTGATGAAGGTAGCGTAGCACTCTCGGGCCTTCTTTTGGTCACCTCGGATTTCTCCGATCCCGTACTCTGTGGGGAACTTCATCCTTAAATGCATCGGCGAGATGATGGCGTAGAGGGCGGCGAGTGATGGGCGACCGAGTATCGCATTAAAGGCCACCACCGACTATACCACCATGAACTTGACTAGGATCGTCGCTTGGCATGGAGCTTGTCCGAACATAACCAGTAGGTCGATCGACCCTTTGATCGTTACCAAGGCTCCCGAGAATCCATGGAGGGATGTTCCTTTGGGCTTGAGCGCATCATCGCCAAAGCCTAACTGTCGATAAGCGTCGAGTGACATCAGATCCACGGACGCTCCCGTGTCGACCAACACCCGGTGCACAAGACTCCTCGCGATTTCCACCTACACCACCAAAGCGTCATCATGAGGTAAACTTTTACCTTGAAGGTCGGCCTCGGTGAAAGAAATTGTCGCCTCGGTCTTTGGCCTCTTGCTTGGCATCTCTGCGACCTCGACGAACCGTGCCTTCGCCTTGGCCTTCCGTGTGGACTCCTGTCTGGGCCCTCCAAGGATAGTGTATATGGGAGCTCCTTTGTCATTACTCGGCCCGGATCCATCGTCTTTCTTTTCTGCTCGATCCTTGGGTTCATCAGGTTCGGCCCTTCGGCGTTCTGTCCTCGGCTCAACCCTTTTTCGATCGCGGTCCTCCGGTCGGCAACCTCCACGTTCTTCTCGGTTTCCTTTAACATACCGCTTTAGGTGCTCCGCCTTGATCAGCTCTTCTATTTCTCTTTTCAACTGATAGCAATCTTCGGTGTCGTGACCGGTGTCCTTGTGGAATAGACAGTATTTGTTGGGGTTCCGGGATGACCCGGCCTGCATCGGCTGAGGTTGGCGGATGTATCCATCGTCTTAAATTTGCATCAAAATCTCCTTGCGCGAGGTATTCAAGGGAGTATACTCGGGGCTCCAAGCTCAGTCTGATCTCTCAGCTCGACGGTCAGTCTTGGTCCACTTTTTATCTTTGCGGTCATCAGTTGTCGGCCTTTTCTTCTCTTGTCTCCTCGTCTTACGTGCTTGGAACACCTCCGCCATATTCTTGGTCAACTTTCGGGCCAAGTCCTTGATGAGGTCCATGTCTGTAAGTCCATTGCTCATCGTCATATGGGACGTGGCTTCATCCAAATCCTTGATATCTAAGGACTCTTTATTGAAACGAGAGACGAATGCTCGAATCGACTCGTCGGATCTCTGCTTCACACTCAGGAGGTTGACCGTCGTCTTCTTATGCTTCATACTACTCTGAAAACGCGTGACGAAGGCACAGCTGAGCAAAGCTTATGATAGAGTTTGGTGGCAACCACGAGAACCACGAGGTTGCCGCGCCCTTGAGAGACGAAGGGAAAGCTCGGCAGGAGTAAATCTTGGTCCCCCCGTACATGGTCATCGGGTTGAAGTAATTAATGTGATCCGTCGGGTCAGTGGTTCCGTCATACCGGTCTAAGGGCGGCGGCTTGAACCCAGTCGACAATGGCACGGTCATGATCTCGGGAGGATAAGGGTGCCGCCCGACTAGTGTGTAGGCATCCGAGGTCGCTTGATTCTTCAATCCCTCAACTTGCTCGGCCAACTCTCGTAGCCTCCTTTTTACTTCAGTTTCAGGTGCCGGTTTTCCTGATCATCCGGCCGAGGTCGGCCGTTTTGCCCTTCATCCCGAGATCAGCTCGAGCGCCCGTCCAGTCGAGGTAGGCCGTTCTGTTCTGGTCGGCCAACTTCACCTCTTCTTGTTCCTCTCCCCCCTCGAAAGTTGGACCCGCGGGGGCTGCTTTGGTCTTCTTCTCGGCGAGGCGGGCTTCGATGCAGAGGGCTATGGTGAGATCTCTCTCCATCCCTTATGGCACGCCTCCCGTTGGGCTCTTCTCGATGTTCTCAGCATCTCCTCGGCTGCTCGTCTTCCCCGAGCCAACCTGAAAATACCGATCTTCTAGCGACCGAAGCTGCTGGTTCGATCTCTCACCCTGCCCTCAGGCTCCGACGAGGCTCCAGCTCATCACGCTGAGTGCTCCTATTGGGACGCGGGGGTGGAGTTTTCTGACCGGGCAGATGAGACGACGCTGCTCGGCTCGGCTCGGCTCGGCTCCGTGGCGGCCAAGGTTCTGCTGCGGGTTTCCTTCGACGAGTGCTGGTGCCAAAGAGGGTGCAGCCGGGGGCTGGCCCAACAACCCTGCCTGGGCCATCTGACCCATGAAGGTACACAACATCTCATTAGTGTGGAGCACTTGTAGTTGGAGGTCCATGACTCACCGATTGTTCGTCGGGGCCTCCGGATCCAAATTTTCCTGCAATGGCGGTGGTGGCAGGTTCAACCCGTTCGGGTTCGGCTCAGCACGAGATCGACCCTCTACTGCCGTGTCCAGCACACTTCCCACAGACGGCGCCAAATCTGTTGCGTGTGAAAACCTCCGTCGCCCGGTTCGCCCACGGATGAGCCTGCAAAAACCGAGTGAGCACAAGAGAGCCGGTGTGGCTCCGGCCAAGGACTCTCCGACGCTCAAGTCAGGTCTCCAGTGCAACAGCGTAACAGCTTAGTGAAAAGTGAGATGAGCGTTTGAGCTCCATACCTGGGTATTTATAAGACAAGATGAGGCGGTTGCATGAGTCCTTGTATGGTAAGAGTCTTTTTTTGATTGGGCTCTTCCATATGGAGTGATCAGAGGAGTTATTCTCGGAGTCGGACTCTTAATAAGGTAAGAGTCCTTATGGGAGTGTGATTCGATTCCGTCGCGGAATTGTGGCCCGATTCGTATCCCATGATTGTCGAGACACGCTGACGTGGATCCGTGATCCCCGGTGAGCCGTTATTGTTGCCTCTGGAGAGGGCTCGGCCTCGGACGGCCGTGCCCTCGGTGCTCGGCACCGTGCTCAGCCCAGGTGGCGAGTGCGTGGTGTCCTAAGCGTCGTGCTCAGCTGGGCTGTCCTCGGACCATTCTGGTGCTCGGCTCGGTGCTCGTCCCTAGGGGACGCTCATCCGTATGGCCGACCCTAATAGACACGGCTCAGTGCTCAGTAGACTTAACGCTCGGCCACGGTGCTTGGCCATATGGAGAATTATGATGGTGGTCACCCGCTGGCTGACCGGTTCGGCGCGGCATCTGCCAGGTCGGCTCGGCCCTCGGGTTAAGTCTCAGTACCTCCACGTGGCGCGTCATGGTTGGATGGGGATTCTATGACTCATCACCACCCAACAAGGATTGAATGTCCCTCAACAGCTAGGCAATGAAACCCTAAAATCTTAGATTCAAACTGAGAATAGATAATAAGAACTGCAGCAAATAAGAGTATAAAAAATGTTGGTGGATGAACTCTTGAGACTTTCAAACCCAAAATCGAGTTAAGAGGATGTTTATTGAGTAAGCTCCAATATCATGTAGTTAAATCCGAATTCAGGCCCCAGATATCAGAACCAGAGAAGGTGAGATGAGAGGAGGAAGTTGGGATACCGAGAAAATGGAAGGGTGGTGGGGGGCTGATTAGGAGAAGAGGGGAAGCTGGGAAAATTCAGAGTTGCAGGGAGGGAGAGAGAAAAAGGGGGGAGAAGAATAAGATGATCACACCGGTAGCAATAAACAAAACTCAAAATTCTATTCATATAATCTGCCACCAGCGTGGTTACAAACTGGTATTTAAAGAAAATTAGAACTCCTAAGTGTAATCCAAAACTGAAAATTAAATTCTTAAATCAACTCTACCATTAATAAGTCTATTAAAACTAAAGTAGGGAAAGGACTCTACCACTAAGTAGCCCATTTAAAATAAAAGATTACAAGATAAAATCCCAACTAATGAAAAACCTAATAAATAAATAAATTAAATATCCTACTGAACCCAAAAACCCAATTGGATCCAGTTCATCTTCACATGGATACCCAAATGGGTTTGGGTCGGTCCAAGGCAGTGCACCTGCATTAAGGGGGCTGTGCGATAGGTTGGAATAATCCTACCTCCAGCAGCCAATGTTATTTATATAAGATTCAGACTACATAATGGAAGAGAAATAAACTTCTTAGCCAGCTAATCCTAATCACAATAAGAAACAACTAAGTACTTGGACAAAAGACACTATTCCACGGTATAGAGGTCCATGGATACCCATGAACCTCCAACTGATACATGCATACTCTAACAGACAGCCATATCATTTGTTGGATTTCAAAGAATCCACATTTAGATCGAAGACATGAGATGGCATTAACTTTAATATTGGTCAGAGGAGAGCTGTAGCCAAGGCTGACCTCGCACGTCCTGATTTAAATTTTAATTTAAACATAGATTTAAATGGCATATGAAATGTTGGGACCAAACTCCGGGGCCTACAATTGGAAAATATGTATAACACAAATAGCCCATTTCACACTGGAGGCAGGCCAAACCAACTGAAAATTAAGAAGTTCAGTTTGGGTATTTCACATCAGCGATAGAGATTAAGTAGGGGAAGACGCTTGTCAGAGTCGATGCAGCTTGCAGGTGAATTAGTGCAGAACTGGCAGAAATTTCGAGGCAGATAAATGTTATTGATGTAGTTAAGGGAGTCCAATCTGGCATTCTGGCCAATTGGGTCTCGAAAGACTTTATTTTGGCCCATGGTTTGGTTCTATGGGACTTGAGCTTGTTATTTTGTGGTTTACTAATGTAATGGATCTCTTTTATAAGCCCAAAAATTGGAATTTAAGGGGTACATGGGATTAAGTATAGGGATAATGTCTCTAGAGAGTGGATTTGGATCGATATGACCTATGCTGGGTCCTCTATTTGTGATTCGGTCGGAAAGATGGCGTTTTGTTCAACCATATTTGGATGGAGCACAATATCAGGAAATGGACCTCCAACTCTCGATCTTACCAGAAGATTTGAGATTCCATTTCTTTAGAAATTAAAGCAAAGCTATCGCTAGCTCCCCCCTCCCTTTGTTCTGACACCCCAAGGAACAGGCTCATTGTTGGCTCCTAGGGTCCCTCAAATGTCTCTTTTGTTGCTCCAGCCCCCCTTAGCTAAGGCTTTGGCTTGCTGTTTTTTTGGTTTTTTTCTCCCTTTTGGGGTTCTTTGTTTTTCTTTCTTCCTCCTTTGGTAATGAATTTATTTATTCACCCAAAAAAAAGTATAGGGATAATGTTGTGTAGGTCCTTAAGTAGTCAAATCTAGAAACAGTCCTTCCAAGTTACGTGTTCTTTATCAGTCCTCCCCTTACGATAGAGTTGATTGAATGAATGGATTAGTCTGGTGGTTCGAAAATTGCTTTGGTGGCTGAGCTGTCCTCTCTCCCTTTTCACGTTATTCTTTATCTCTCCTCTCTCTTCCCCCACCCTCCAATTCTGGTTTCTCCCTCTTTTTTCTCTTCTACTGGTGATCCCCCTATTCTCCCTCATAGTTGCAACTTTTGTGGCTGGCATATTATCTCTTTGTTTCTTCTTCTTTCCTCCCTGTAGAATTCTGTTATCTTCTTTCTGTTCAGGCTGGTGAACTTTTCTGTTATCGTATCTGATCTATACCCGTGCAGGACCGTAACAATGCATCATACATCGGTTAGGAAACAACTGTTCTACTTCTTACAACTGAAATTCTGATATTAGTCACTGAATGTCCTTATCTGATTCAAGAATCATTAGATGGTATCAGATCCAGATTCTGTGTTAAATCAGAATTGTTTTATCTCGAAACAGTATAATTCATATAACGTTACTCTGACGCTGCACATATTTCTGTCTTGTTCAGATTTGATCCCTAATGTATTCGTTGAATCAGTTTATTATATTCTGCTCGGTACTTGATTGCTGTATAAATTGATTACTGGGACCTGTTTGCAACTGAGATTCATACCCTTTGGGTCTCAGTTTGCATTAGTTACAGACAGCATATCTTTAACTCCATAACACAGAAAAAAACAAGAACAGAATGAACCTCCTACCGAAGTCATGAACCTTCCCTCTCCCCCCCCCCCCCGGCCAGCCCTCCGCCTTTGCCCTCACCGCCACCCCTCATTGACTCCCCCGGCAACCCCTCCGCTGTCATCTCTCCCTCTCCCCCACCTTCCACTGCTGCGTCTCAAATCCCCCCCCCTCTGCCTCCTGGTCCTCCCTTTTACGTCAGAATCCTCCTTCTCAGATTGATACTTCCCTACACTTTTCAAAACCCCTCACTGAAAATGGCATCCCTTTTGCCCTCTGCCCCATGTCCATTCTATCCCCTGAACTCCCGAAATGGACCTCCTGCCTTGTGGGGCATTTTCTGGGTGGCCGGCCTTCTTTCTCCATAGTCCAGGCCTCCCTCACCAAGCAATGGAAAGCTCATGGGATGCTTGATATCCATCTCCTCGACTCTGGTGTGTTCCTCTTCAAGTTTTTCTCTGAAGAAGCCAAGACTCGTGCGTTGGATGGTGCCCCTTGGATGGTGGGAACCAAACCAATCTTTCTTCGTCAGTGGCAGCCTCATCTCCTTCTCCACAAAGTCGACTTCAACACCATTCCCTTGTGGGTAACTCTCCCTGGATTACCCCTCCACTACTGGACCACTGAGAGCCTCAGTCGTATTGGTTCGGTCCTGGGCATTCCTCTCCGCACGGACTTGTGCACTCTCAAACAACATAGGCTTTCGTTTGCGAGACACTGTGTTGACATCTCAGCAGACTCCCCTCCCCCTTCATCCATCTCTATCAAAGAAGAAGATGGCTTCTGGTTTGAACAGCCTGTGCGATACGAATGGCTACCTCCTCACTGTCAGCAATGCAAATCTTTTGGTCACTCAAACTCTACCTGCCCTGCATCTGCAGCAACTGCTCCCGGAGACAAACAGCCTATCACGCAGGAAGATCATCGTCCTGCTGCGACTTCCTCTCTCATCTATCATCTTCCGGCTGTGACTTCCTCTCTCAACGAAGTCTCCGCCACCGAAGCATTGCCCATCGAAGATCCTTCCCCTGCAGTGCATCGCGGTAGAACTCCCAAGCGAAACAGGCACCAGCGTCGCTGGCTCAGTCGTCGTCCTCGAAATTCCACCGACATCGTCGCCGTCGATGCTGCTGCTATTTCTGGAAATACGTCTGCCCCTAGCACCGAGACTTCCCAGGCTCTTGCCCTGCAACCCCTGCAGACGCCAGACTCCTCGATCATCAAGCATGTTGACAAACTGGCCATCGAAGATCCTACTGCTTTGCCTCTCTGCATCTGCGCGAACACAGTGATGTACCAGGCCACAGATTTCCCCTCTGAGCTTGGAAGAGCCTCTGTCTCGTCACCTACCACCTCTGGGACGCTGTGCAGCTCCCCATCTGAGATTAGTCAAGTCGCCGTTTTCGCTGTCGAACCCCTGCTTCAGGACTGCTCCCCTTGCCTTTCTCGCGAAATCACCTCCCCCTCTGAGCAGACTCAGACTGCTTTAGCCCCTCTTTTGAATACCCCCCTCCTTTTGTCCTCTCGACCCTCTAACCCTGCTTTTCCCCTTTTACCCCCCACTTACCCCTCCTATGTACCATCTTTACCCCCTCTTCCCCTTTTACCCTCCACCTCTCTGTCCTTTTTACACCCTCTACCCCCTCTTCTCCCTACCCCCAACACGTCACTACCCTTTATCGACTTTCACTCTTCCACCTCCCTTACCGACGTTCCTTTTGGGCCCACACCCTTAGCCTCCACCCCCCCTTCTCCTTCTCAGTCCACTCTCGAGGCCCATCTTCCCCATCCCAACTCTACGACCCATTACCCCCCTCCCACCAAACCCTTGGCCCTGGCCCTGGCCCATATCCCCCTTTGCTCTCGGCCCAGCACCCCTGCTACCTTAACCCAACCCTCCCCTCCTCTTGACCCATTACCCCCAACCCAAGCCCAATCATTTTTTTCCTATAACCTACCCATCTATACGCCCCCTGCTTACCTTTACCACAAACTCTTCCCCACCCCCCCGTCCCATTCTCTCACCAGGTCCACTGCTTTCTCCTCTCTCTCAGACAACCCCCCCTCCCATCCTTGATCCCCCTCCCCCCCCCCATGCAGGCCTCTCCTTCGCTGCCTGGCTCTTGTCTTCTCTCGCCGCCGCTATCGCAGCACCCCTCCGGTGCGCACCCGGCCATTCCCCTCTTAGTTCTCATGTCTGCTGGATTTCTTTAGAATGTCAGGGGTCTTAATTCCCTGGCTAAGCATCAGGATATCAGGTCCCTTATTAAGTCTACCCACTCCTCTTTTTGTGCTCTCCTTGAAACTCGTGTCCATCAAGATAATGCTTCCTGCATTGCTACCTTTATTACCCCTTCCTGGTCTCTTCTCTCCAATTACAACCAAGGATTTAAGTCTCGGTGCGTATCGTATCGTCTCGGCCGATACGTCTCGGTATCGGTCGTGGTCGATACGATACAGGCCGAGACGTATCTTTTTTTTTTAAAATGTAAATGTCTCGACTATATCGAGACGTATCGACCGAGACGTACCAATACGATACGATACGATCGATACGTATCGATACAGCCGAGAGTTTTTAAAAAAAATTATTTTTTATATTTAAAAAACGATATGTATCGAGAAGTATCGATACGTCTCGATATGTATCGATATGTATCGACCGATACATACCGATACATATCGAGACGACTCGATACGTCTCGGTATGTATCGTTAACTTAAAAAACACATGGCCATTTCATCATTTTCACCCAAAACTCGATTTCTAGCAGTCCAGGCGGAAAAAAGGTCTTCCCAGCTTTGAGAAACCCTTCCAAAAACACATTTAAACTTGCTTTTTGGGTAAGATTTCTTGAGGGCTTTCAATTCTTTGCCAAAAACGAACTTAGAGGAGCTGAAATCACATCATTTGGTGGATCTAACAGCCTACATTCGAATTCAAAAGCTGTTCTTGAAGGGTTAGGTAAGTTTTTTGAAAAAAACTTGAATCTTTTGCTTCAATCTTTGATTATTGGTATGTTTTTTGGTATGAATCAAAGAGAATATGTTAAACAAACATAGAAATTGCATTCTTTGTTTGCATTTACAAAGATTTGGTTTCAAATCCATGTTTCTTTGACCATTTTTACCCAAAACCGAAAATTCCTTCTTTAAAATGAAATTTTTTTTTTTTTTCTTCTTAACTTTAAAACAAATGGTAATGTTTATAAGATATGGAGTACATTATGTATAGATGTATGACATCCCAAGAAGATTATACATTTACCCTAAAATCTGTATTTTTTTATTTTTTTTTTGGGTATTTTCTGAATTTATAAAATACTTTAAAAAATGTAAAAAATCTGATTTTTCCATCTATACTCTTTCATTATAGTTTGATAAAATGTATAATTGGCTGAAATAGAATCAAAGACTTAGATTCATATATGTAGTACATTATGTCATTTTTTTTAATTATTTAAAAAATTAAATAATGTGTAACTAGTTGTAGAAAATATAAAAATGTTTAAATATTGTTTATGGCAACTTTGCCAGGTAGTAAATAAAAGAAGATGATGCAATGCATGACATGCATCATAATGTGTGTCTATACTTGTATAGTTGTATAAATAATAAATTATTGATGTGTGGATTTGAATATTGTTTAATATATATCTTATATAGTTATCTACTTTTGTTTGGTATTTAGGACGATGCCGCGACAACAAGACATTGGGTGGTCTTATTGTACCAAAATAAACAATAATAGATTGCATACACAGTGCAACTTCTGTGACACCCAACATCTTGGAGGTGGGGTAACTCGGCAAAAAGAGCACATGGCAGGAGGATATGGAAATGTTTCCAAGTGTACACAGTGCCCTATAGAATTAAGCAGGGCAATGCAAAAACACCTTAGAGATTCCAAAAAAAAATCCAAGCAAGCACATGATGATGTTGATGCATTGGTGAAAAATTTGATGGAAGATTTTGAAGATTATGAAGGATCGGATATGGAAGCAGAGGAGGACCCAGAGTTGGCATTGGCGATGAAACAATCAAGACATGAAGCAAAAGAGCAACAATGGAGAGCTGAGCAATTGATTAGAAGTCAATCAACTCGACCCAGCCAGGGCCCTGTAGATATTGGTGTTGGCTCCTCTTGTCGTCCATCTCTAAGTAAGGATAAGCAGCCTGTTGGCCTTAGTAGAGCAACCAGTGTGAAGGGGATCTTTGACCGGTTTACAAAGAGTGGTAAGGGTAAGAGAAAGAAGAGCCCAGATATCAGAGACATGGATCCTAATGTCTATAGAGCAAGGGATGCTAGCCAACAGAGGATTGAAAAAACTTTCAACCCAAAACACTTAGTAAAAGGATAGGCAGAGCAATCTCCAGATGGTTCCACAGTTCTATGATTCCACCACATAAGGCCAAAGATCCCCACTTCAAGGCCATGGTAAAGGAGATTCAGCGGTGTGGGAAAAATGTTAAGCCACCCACACCTCATGAGATTGCTGGGCCTTACTTGGATGATATTGTCCAAGAGGTGCATGAGTATGTAGAGAGATTCAAGGAGAAGTGGCCACTATATGGAGTGACCATCATGTGTGATGGATGGAGTAGACCAACAAGATTATCCATCATCAATTTTCTTATCTACTGTGATGGAAGGACGATCTTCCACAAGTCGGTCAATACATCTAGTGAAATCAAAGATGCCAACTACTTGTACAAGTTAATGGATGAAGTTGTGGAGGACATAGGAGAAGAAAATGTTGTCCAAGTAGTAACTGACAATGCAGCAAATTTCAAGAAAGCTGGTCAGTTGCTTATGTTAAAGAGGCAACATTTATTTTGGACACCATGTGCAGCTCATTGCATAGATTTGATGTTTAAGGACATAGGAGAATTGCCCAAGGTCCAAAAGTTGGTTGGTAATGCAAGGAAAATCATCAACTTTATTTACAACCATAGTTGGGTTTTGGCATTGATGAGGAGTTATACACAAGGGGATTTAGTGAGGCCTGCAACAACAAGATTTGCAACAAATTACATTGTAATTGATAGCCTCATTTCCCGAAAGCATGGGCTGCTACAGATGTTCACCTCTACTGAGTGGTTGACTAGCAATTATGCAAGGTCTGAAATTGGGAGATCTGTTCAAGATCTTGTTACCTCCTCAAATTTTTGGGCTGCAATGGGCCGACTTTATAATGTTATGATGCCACTCTTTTGTCTGCTTCGAGAGGTTGATGGGGATAAAGAGCAGACCATGGGTAAGATGGTAGATGCCATGGGATGTGTGAAGAGAAAAATACATGAGAATAATCCAACATCAAACAAGAAGTATTTGAAGATTATATCCGATCGATGGGAAAATATGTTGGTTCAAGATGTTCATTGGGCAGGTAATCTTATAATTATATGACTTTGGTTTCATTTTAAACACTTAGTAGTTAGTAAGTTACTATTTATTTATTTATTATTAGAATTTCTAGGTTTCTAACCATCCATTACAAACCATGTGCAGCATATTATTTGAATCCGGATATCCAATACTCCAATGATATAGGGTGTAGACCGGATCTATTGCGTGCCCTAAGGAATGTTGTGAACAGAATGGAGCCAGATGTAGCGAAGGCCACACTTGCCATGGATGAGGTTAGAACTAAATTAGTTGTATAAATGATTGAAACCAAGAATAGAGTGATTGGTGGAAGTGGAACTAATATATTTTTTTTTTTAATACCTCTCTAGGCTAAGTATTTTCGGGAGGCCACTCGTGGTTTTGCTGATAGAATGGTTATCCATGCTAGGAGCACACAACACCCAGGTAAGTTAGGTTTACCTAATTTATTATATCATTTAAAATTTGTTTTAAGGTTTTGTCTTTTAATATTTCATTTATTATTGTGCAGCTGATTGGTAGCTCAATTATGGGGGTACTAGTGCTCCACACTTAACCCGAGTGCAATTCGAGTATTATCCTGACGGCATCCTCTAGTGGCTGTGAACGTGAATGGAGTACATTCGGGTTGATACACACCAAACCCGGAATCGTCTCGCTTATTCAAAGTTGGAGAAGCTAGTGTATGTCCATTACAACATGAAGTGAAGCTTAAATATTTAGAGCTGGAAAGAGAAGGAGATGATGTAGATGTCAACCCAATCGACATCAACCACCTACTTGACGATGAAGATCCGAGTTAGAGCATGGATAGAAGATACCGATAAGGTATTGGTGATGGATCAATTAAGTGAGGATCGCGGACAACCAAACCTGATCCGGTGATAGAGAGCATCATTCAACGGATGGATGAGGATGCACATACGGCCACCATCACAAGATCCTTGTCCTAATGTTGAAGAAAATGAAAGTAGCTCTGAAGAAGGTTTAGTCAGGAGGACGAGGTCAGGTCATCCGTATGGAGGAACTCAACAACATGTTGATGATGAGGATGAAGACGACGATGGTGATGGTGATGGTGGTGGTGGTTCTGTTGTTGCTGCTGATGATGATGATGATGATGATGATGATGACGATGATGACGATGATGATGATGGTAGTGGTGGTGGTGGTGGTGGTGGTGGTGGCCATAGTGCTGGAGGTAGTGGTGGTGCTTTGGAGGTAGTGGTGGTGGCGCTGAGGCTTCACAACATCGTCTTGGGGTTCGATTCACATGTGAGGCGGGATACACACATACTACCCAAGATATGGATCATTGTCTTGAGCTTCTGGCCATAAGACTTACTCGCGGAAGCGCATAAGGCGAAGTCGCGCGCTCCCACAATCCATATGATAGTGATGTGCTTATGAGTGGCGTGGAGTCACTTAGCATTAGTTCGATTATCTTTGGTGCTTCATCAGGCCATGGGCATTATGCATCGAGGTTCTTCTTCAGAGCTATGGACATGGGGCTTCGTAGGGTATGGAAGTTATGGATACGGAGAGAATCAAGCACAAGCATGACCTAGTCTTTGTCGTGACATTAGCCACTCCAGGAAGCGAGACACACGATTCTACTATGAGTGGGAGAGTCACTACCATCGATATTTTGTGGGCTCGAGATTGTGCTTATGTTCGGACGAGACACAACATCATCCTAGTCGCTCCTATTGTTAAAGACCCTTACAGACATGACTTTGATCCACCCCGACATTCTTCATGGCAATAGAGTGACTCTATATGTAAAGAATTTCATCATTTAATCTTTTATAACAATTTCAAAGTCCGCACTATGCGGTTATTGATTATTCACAATTCTTAGTATATATGCATGATATATGACACAAATTGCTTGTTTATATTGTTTTTTGTGTCCAAAAGTGTATTTTCATGTGTATTTTGATCATTTTCATGCGTTTCTGCACCGATCGATACGTATCTCCGATACGATACGATACGATACGTCTCTTAAAATCGCCTGACCGATACGATACCCGATACCGAGACTTAAATCCTTGATTACAACCATTCCCTCTTGGTCGGATCTGGTTCCTTTGGGACCCGTCCACAATCACCGCCTCTCTCCTCCACACCTCTTCCCAATTCCTCCATCTTAGCCTCTCCATCCCCAACTCCCCTACCTCCTTCCTTTTGACGGTCATCTATGCCAGCAACCTTGCTACCGAGCGTGTATCTCTATGGCACGACCTCCCCCTCCTCAAGCCCTCCTTGGACTCCGTCCCTTGAGGCTTAGGTGGTGACTTCAATGTGGTTCGCTCCCAAGTTGAGAAACTTGGCGGAAGACCCATCGATTCTCCCTCCGTCCTTGCTTTTAATGAGTGCTTAGATGATCTTGGCCTTGATGACCTTCGGTGGACTAGCTCCCCCCTCACCTGGAACAACTACCGCTCTGGTCCCGACCGCATAGCTTGCAAACTTGATCGATTCATCTCTAATGAGGCTTTTCTCTCTTCCTTCCCCCACTCTCTAGCCAACTTCCTTCTTCAAGGCTTGTCTGATCACTGCCCATGCCATATCCAAATCCACTCCTACACTTCTTTTGGCCCCAAGTCTTTCAAAATTTTTGACATGTAGACTTCTCACCATCTCTTCCTTCCCACCGTCTTCAAGGCTTGGCGTACCCCGGTCTCCTCTCCTTCCCTTCCCCTCATTGCTCTCTCTAGGAAACTCCGTAATACCAAAGGTGCCCTGAAAAGGTGGAATCTCTCCACCTTTGGTAACATCAATTCCAGGCTTTCCTCTTGCAAGTCTAATCTCTCTTCCATACAACTTAGACTTCAATCTGACCCCCTCAACCCTTCTCTTGCCTCCGAGGAAACGTCCCTTTATAAGGAATTGTATTCCCTTTCTTCCATTGAGGAAAGCTTCCTGCGCCAAAAGGCTCGCATCAAGTCGCTTGAGTTGGGTGACTCCAACTCTGCTTATTTCCACAGATCTCTGAAAGCCCGCCTCAATTCTAACTCCACCCCTTTGATGGGTCCCCCCTCACCTCGGTCCATGACATTAAATCTGCCTCCATCGCTTTCTTTGCCAATCTCTTTAATCCCCCCTCCTCTCCGCTCCCCCCCATTCCCCCGGACCTCATCAACAAATTCCTCTCCCCCCAGATCGCTGACTCCCTCATTAGCATTCCCTCGGATGATGAGATCTTCAAGGCTATCAGCTCCCATAAGTCCAACAAAGCCCTTGGCCCTGATGGCTTCAGTATGGGTTTCTTCCTCAACTGCTGGGACTCCATCAAAGGAGACCTTTTCAAAGCCATCCGTAGCTTCTTCTACAAGCCTAGCCAGCTTGCCCAAGTCAATCAGACTTTCATCTGCCTCATCCCCAAAAAAGAGGGGGCCACCTCCCTCGCGGATTTCAGGCCCATTTTCCTTTGCAACCTCATCTACAAATTCATTGCCAAAATCCTGGCCAACAAAATCAAGGCGGTTATCCCTACTCTTGTTAGCCCGAACCAATCCGCCTTCATTTCTGGCCGCAGCATTGTAGACAATATCATTCTCTGCTCTGAGGTAGTGCGGGGTTTTGACCGCAAATCTCATTCTCCGGCCGCCCTCATGAAGATTGATCTCCACAAAGCTTTTGACTCCCTTCGCTGGGACTTCATCTGTGGAGTGCTATATTAAATGGGCTTCCTCCCTGCCTTCGTCCGTTGGATTCATACTTGCATCTCTTCTCCCTCCTTCTCCGTGCTGGTCAATGGTTCCCCTGCTGGCTTTTTTCACTCCAAAGTAGGTATTCGTCAAGGCTGTCCTCTCTCCCCCTTCCTTTTCTCCATAGCTTTGGAAGTCCTTCCCCGTAGCCTCCAATCCAAAATGGACCTCCATCTCATCTCCCCCATCCCCAAATGCAAGCATATCAATCTTACCCATCTTGCTTTTGCTGATGACCTGATGATCTTCTCCAAAGCTTCTCACTCTTCTATCTCTGCTATCATGGATTCCCTTCTTCTCTTTAAATCCCTCTCTGGTCTCCGCATCAATCTCCTTAAATCCAAAATCTTCCTCTCTGGTATTCCCAATTTAGAAAAGGATTCCCTTCTTCACCTGACTGGTTTCACCCTTGGCTCCCTCCCAGTCAAGTACCGTGGTCTTCCCCTCATTCCGGCCAAGCTCTCTAAGCATCATTGCGCTCCCATGCTGGACAATATCCGCAAGCGTCTCCAGCTTTGGAAAAGCAAACTCCTTTCCTATGTCGGCCGCCTTGTTTGTATTCGCTCCGTCCTCCAAGCTACTTACATCTACTGGTGTGGGATCTCTGCCCTTCCAAAAGCCACGTCTTATGAGATGGAGGGCCTCTTCTGCGCCTTCCTCTGGAAAGGGGCCGACACCTCCAGATTTCTCCACCCTTTAACCTGGAAGTCCATCTGCCTTCCCAAATCCAAGGGAGGTCTTGGGATTCGCCGCATCAAAGACTCCAACACTGCCTGCATCCTCAAGTTGATCTGGAAAATCTCTTCCCGTCAAGATTCCATCTAGGTCAATTGGGTCTATTCCCACCCTCTCAAGTCTGACTCCTTATAGACTGTCCCCACCCCCTCTGATCCCTCTTGGATTTGAAGAAAGATCCTTGCCCTCCGTCCCCTGGCCCTTCATGGAATCACTACCTCCATTGCTCAAGGTTCTTCCACCTCCCTCTAGCTTGACCCTTGGCACCCTCTTGGTATCCTGTATTGCATTCTCGGTCCTAGGTTCATCTACTCCTCTGATTTCCCAAAAAATGACCCCCTGTCCTCTCTCATTTCCTCTGGAGCCTGGTGTCCCTCCCCCCTCTTCTCAATCCCTCTATTGTCGATAGGATATGGCCTGCTCTCCCCCCCCCCCTTCTGATGACAAACTTTTGTGGTTGCCCTCTCCCAATGGCCGCTTCACCTCCTTCTCTACTTGGAACTTTGTTCGTCACTCCACCCCCATTATCCCTTGGCACAACCTTGTCTGGTTCAAAGGCCACATTCCCCGCCATAGCCTCACCACCTGGAGAGCCCTCCACCTTTGCCTCCCAACCCAAGCCTTCCTTATTCACCGTCACATCCATGTTCCCTCCACCCGCTCCCTTTGTTGGAACGGCCTCGAAGACATTCCCCACCTCTTCTTTGACTGCCCTTTCACCTCAACCATCTGGAAAAAAGCCCTCTCATCCATTTGGCACCGTAGCAGAAGACCCCTCCCTTTTGACCAAGAATGGCCCTGGGTGGCTAAGTCCTTTTCAGAGACCTTGATCTGCGGCAACATTGACAAGCTAATCTTTGGAGCTGCTGTTCACCACATTGGGATGGAGCGTAACATTAGGAGATGGACTTCCAACTCTCGATCCTTTGATCTGATTTGGAAAGCCATCTCCTTTGATGTCTCTGCCAAGCTCAGCCATCTCCCTCTTCGTGCTATCAGAGACACCCCTAGAAATAAGCACATCGCTGTTTTTTGGGGTCTTGATCTGACCTCCCTTTTGATTGCCACCTCTGCGTAGGTCGGCTTTGTTTCTCCCCTCCCCCCTCTTCCCTTGTGTATTCCTTTCTCTCTTTTCCCTGTCCCCCCCCCCTGGGGTTTGGTAATACATATTTATTCACCCAAAAAAAAACTCCATAACACTGGATTAGTATGATCACTTCATATCAGTCAGACAAAGGCACATTGTTATATTTGGTAATCCCTTTATAAATCACTCTCCTTTGGTCATTGTATTTCAGTTTGAAGAAGTGGCTTTACCATCATGCTTCAATGGTACACAAAAGTTGAGAAAGAAAAAAGTCAGGAATGTGATTGGGTTTGGCTCGCAATTGAATCAAAACAAAACTTAAGGAACAATATCACTACTCCATAGTTGTCACGGCGTCACGGCGATCCAAGTCGGTGGAGGGGTGTCACGTCGATATATCGACATGTCGCCCGCCATGGCGTTGCCATGGCGAGCAAGTCGACCATGTTTTATTTTTTATTTTCTCTATTTTTAATGTCATTTAGTATGATATAATATATATCCTATAACATCAAAATCAACATGAAAGTGTACTACTAATATACTATGGTTTAATTCATGAAAGTGTAATATCCATTAGTGTATATGAAAGTATGAAAACATAGATTAGTGACTGTGCAAGCCTGCAACTGCAAGGAAAGAAGAATGAAAAAAAAAAAAACAGAGAGAACTACTTGCTGTAAATCTGTAATAAATCCCTGCCCCCACCTTCTGTCTCTCGATTCTTTCCCTGTCTCTGTGTGTGTAATTGTATATGTGTGGCTGTGTGCAGGCCAAGAAGAAGGGGAAAAAAATACCTTCTCTGTCTATGTGCAAGCCTGCAACTGCAAGGCAAGAAGAAGAAACAAAAAACCGAGAGGTCCATGATTGTGTGCAAGCCTGCAACTGCAAGGCAAGAAGAAGAAAAAATGAAAAAAAAAAAAAAAAAAACAGCGACTGTAAGCAAGCCTGCAACTGCAAGGCAAGAAGAAGAAGTTAAGAAGACGAAGAAGTGAGAAGAAGAAGAACTGACGGAGAGAGTTGCCGGAACTGAAGAAAACGAAGAAAGAAGAAGAGTCGCCGGAGGACGGAGGAGATTGGAGAAGAAGAAGAAGAACTAAATAAATAAAAAATAAAAAATTACTTACCTGGAGGTTGCCTGAGGGGTTTGAACTTGCCGAGAGTTGCAGCTTCAGTTCTTCTTCTTCTTCTTCTCACTTCTTCGTCTTCTTGACTCCGTCAGTCTCAGTCTCAGTCTCCGTGTCTCTGTCTCACGAAGTCTCTCCTCTGACTCGACAAATCACTTTGTGATTTCTAAAATCTCCCAAATTCCAATTCCAATTAGGGATTTAGGGTATAGTAGTAAAGTGTACTGTTTAATGTTTAATGGTTTTAATTTTGTATGTTAATGTGACCAATACAAATCAAGGAAAAAGCATTTAAGCTTTTAAATGGTTTTAAAAAAAATAATATTAAAACCTAAGTTTTTCACACAAATATCGACCGATATGCCCATATATCGTGGTATGGCGTCCATGGCGCCATATCGGGCGATATTTATACATAAGCCATGTCGAAGCTCGAAATGCCATCTTCTCCAGCGCCAGGACGCCATGGCGGGGCCATGGCGATGCCATTGCGACGCCATGCCAACTATGCACTACTCACAAAAGAAGGGGATATTGTGGCAAATTGGCCGTGACTACTCGAAAAGTCGAAATACAGTGCTAGCTCGAGAATGAACTAATCTCATAGGTAGAGGAAGGGGAACCAACAAGGAGAAGTTCCAAATTCAACATAAATGCTGAAATTGATAGCAAGAATATTCTGAAGTCAAGAGTTGATGACAAACATTATCAGCAAAACAAATCATATACAAGTAGAGGATGTGGATTATGCATTCAAGGTTAAAATTTTAAGTTTCTGGGAAGGTGAAAATATACAAAGACGCTATTCAGATGCTTCAATAAGAGATTGACAAGGAGAAATGCAGGACAAAATATATTGGCATAATGGTATCATTCTGAAATCTTATGAATCCCCCCGTGGGGAGATAAATGAGAGTAGTGTCTAAGTGAGCATAGAAAGAAGCATGACAGTGGGGTGTAAGCCTCAGTAGCTCAACTCTTTAAAATGAAAAACAATCTCAATACAAATGTTCTTATGGAATCCGTACAGTGAGAGCATTCATGAGAGGTTTAGGGAGAATTTTGTAGATGTTGATGAAGTGTATCTGGAATCCAACATGATACCAGAAGGATATTCTGGTGGATTAGTACCTGGATCAGTGGTGCTTGTGGGCATAAGAGAAGCGATTAGTGGATTTTGGGACAAGTAGGTTAATATAGTTAATAAGGAATTGAAAAGGGGGAACTGTAATTACAGAGGTTGGAATAAAACTAATTGTCTTCACTTTTCATAAGACGATCGTAATTAAATTCTGATAATAATGAAAACTAATTTAATGCTGCTGATCCAAAAACAAAGTAAAAATGCCATAGAAAGATCAAGGACCATATGGTAAGTACTGGCAACACAGTAGCACGTTTTCCTTAATAAAACAATAATCTTTCCTCTAATGGCAATTCTGTCCATTTGAAATATGTTCAAAACAACATCTTTTTACTGATCAACTATCATCATATCCAACAGAAAATGGTAAAGGAGACAGACTGAATACTACAGCATACCTGCTGCATACTGCAAGTGCAATTGCCACATCCCCAGCAGTCTCTGTCAAACGTACCCCACTAACAACATTTAAGAAGATAGCCTACGAAAGAGAAAAAGCAGGGAGGGGGAATGAACACAAATGGAGGTCAAAATGTGCATGGAAAGATAGGGAGCTTCTATTTCTGTTGATGAAGAATATACAAAAATTTAAACTAGTTATCCCAAAAAAGGAGGTAAAAAACACGACAACTCTAACGATGGGAAACATTATGGTTCTAGTAAGTAAAAAGTTTATCAATAAATAGAAATCAGGGGAAAGAAAGTGCTACTATGATGCAGATCAGAGGTACTTAAAGAAGTACCAAAGAAAGAAGAAGAACCAAACTCAGTAAAAATCAGCCTGAGCTAATTGAGTTAACTCAGCCTTGCAGTAGTGAGTTAACTCAGCAGTGACTCAGTCAATGAGGTTCTGGTTCAGAATTGAACCAGGAATAGTCCTCCCATCGTAGGATAATTTTTTAGGCAGTTAATTATTTTATTCCTTCTTATTTCAGTTACTTGTATTAGTTGGAGTTCCAGTTTAGTGGGACTCTTATCTTATCTCTGTTTTTTATAGAATTTAGCACAAATGGAACTCATCTTCTATCTTATATCTTTTTCTTCTTTCCCAACCAAGTTTATCTCATGAAGCACTCTTTATGATTATATATAACCTGGCAGCTTGGATATCAGTCTGCAAAGTCAAAAGTTCATAGTTGACCCTGGATTTCAGTCCATTCCACTAAGGATATGATATGTTGAATAATTTTTTCCTTGAGTTGACTTATAAGATCAGTTCACTTCAGATAATACATTGCCACAAGAAGGATTACTGAGAAAACAACCTCAACATAGTAACATACAAAGACTGTCATATAAAGGCTCCTCACAAGCAAGGTTCTAAAACTCGGGTTTCAACCAGGTTCCGACCAACCGAGATATGGTCGAAACCAGTGATTTTTTCCCAGCCAACTCGAGTTGGTGGTTTCAAGGCCCAGAAATGTTTTTTTTTTTAATCTGATTTTTTGTATACAGCTTATTTTTGACATTCTAAACACAATGCATGAACTATTTTCACAGAAAAAAACCTCAAAATGGCACTTGTGGTTTTTTACCCAAGTTTGTTAGTGTATATTGTTCTTGGACACTGGCTGGAAACCAGGACAAATGGTACCTGTGGTTTTTTACCCAAGTTTGATAGTGTATATTGTTCATGGACATTGGCTGGAAACCAGGACAGCCACTTATTTATGCCTAATATCATTTAAGTAAATGGTTTTATATTTGTTGGAAAGCTTTGAAAGCCACAGACCTTTAATAACGAAGAGAAAAGTTGGGAGGAGGGGGGGGGGGGCAGTAAAAATCATATTATACAAAACCATAAAGGCTAAGGAAATGAGGGACTGAATGTCATACATTATCTTGGAGTTTTAAACCAGCTTGCTTCGTTAAAACCTACAGAAGCACAGTTGTAAAATGGTCAGTCTAAACAAACACCACAGCATATTCAAAGACTTTTTCATGCTTAATACTGAAAATGAAGTAGAATACAATAAGATGCTGTTCTGCAATCCTGCTTTCCCATTATAAAGTAAAAGAAGAGTAAGTGATCAAATGTGCATACATTAATTGTGTAGATTGGAGGAAGATGGAACACGCGAATTATGCCCAGCCCCTCCTGAAATAAAAAACCCCATCCATGTTGATGCCACTGCACTAGTGCAGGAGCCCCGCAACCAAGCTGCCTTTTTCCCTATTTATTATTACTCTTTAGCTTAAGTTCACTAGGTAGATTAGTGTGTGAGTGACATGACACTTCTTGTTATATCCTACAGTCAATCTTGATTTGATCGTACGGCTATTATTTTGTTCCCTTGCCTACTTAAGCAAGTTTTATTTCTCTTTTTTTAGATAAATACAAACTATAACTTTCCAGCATGCTCGTGATCTCTTAATTGCATTTGATTCTTGAGTTTTTTGTTAATATTGTAGGACAACCTACAGGCTTGGATTTTTTATGGTACAAAGAGAATCTATAATGATTCGTTTCAGATTTAGTGGTGCCATTATACCCCTGCGGTACTTTATTATTAGTAGTTAGTCACGATAAGGGGATTGTCCCTATCTTGATGTGTTTACTTTAGTTTCCTTTTTTATGTTGTAATTAGTGTTGTTTACTCTAAATAGGATTCCTACTTAGAGTCTACTTGTAATAGTGAGTCTTATAAATAAAGGTTGGGAGGCCATGATAGATTATTCTGAATCTATCGTGGTTCAGCAATTTCTCTTCTCTACTTCTTCCGTTGTCTCTCTCCATTCTTCTCCCTCATCTTCAACTATTGCCTATTGACTGGTTATTGTATTATCGTCAGTTACATGGTATCAAAGCTATAATAATCACAACTGATTCTGGTTTGATAGCCTCTCGATGCTCTGTTCATGTGGCTGCAGGCTGCAGCAACCTATGCTGCCTGACTTCTACCTAAGGCTTAGTTGGTGATGATATGTAGATAAATTAGGGCCTCCTTACATCTACTTGATCTTACCCTCTATGTAGATTCATCTATGGAAATCAAGGTTTATGACTTGCGGTAGTATGTTCTGGATTTTTTCTTAACTGCATAGAAGATTTGAAATTATTTTCAAACAGCCAGCAGATTCCCATTATCTTTCAGGGACTAATTCAACATAATGGCAAGGTCATTCAATCCAACTGTTGGGATGATCTGAGCTGCTGATTGTGTGCAATTAGAAATCTCCATAGAGGTCTGTGATACTCTGTTTTTTAATTTTTTTTTTTTTCCCTTCCACAATCGATATCTGGAATTATTTTGGATCTGTCCATCAGATTCCTATTAGCTTTTAGGACATTGTTGTCCTCTATTTGTAGGTCCTTCGATCCTACTTGGGTGTCCATCTGACAGTGTTGCAGCAATTTAAAATCACCAAAACCTGGGATTTTCAAGGTACCGATTTGAATTTTTGTGCTACTGATTTGTTAGTCCTCCTCAAATCAGTGATATATTGTGGATTTTGTACCCTTCACTGCTATACTACATATCTCCAAGCTTGGAGACTACTCAGAAGTTGCTTGTTTGTGTCTATTATGCATGATGGCTGATCCCAAATCTAGCTAGGACAATGTTAATGTACAGACCACTACCATTAAACTAAATTGAGTTTAAAATTACCTATTATAGGGCCAGACCTTTAAGATTTATACTCATGCTAAGGGGAAGACGCAGTATCTTACATCTAAACCACCTTATGCTGATTCTAAAGAACCATCTGTTGTCAAATCTTATGAAGAGTGGATGGGTGAGAATTCCACTATTCTCATATAGTTGTGGAACAATATGGATCCAGCTATTGCAACAAATCATGTTCCACACCACTGTAAAATGTGTTTGGGATGATTTAAAGGAAAGCTTCTCTTAGGAGAAGAATATTTCTCTGATTTAAGACCTATACAGGGGGGACAAGTCTTTGAATGAGTACTTCAATAGTTTTAAGAAATCATCCAAAAACAAATAACTTAAGGATATACTTGAAAGACTTCATATTCATTAACCTTTTACTACTAATCTGGAAAAATTGAAGATTCAGTGGGCTGAATTTCATGTTGCGAAGTTCTTTGCTAGAGAGAAGGTGCCCTCAATAAATGAGACCTTTGCCCATCTTCAGCATATAACTCCTTCAAGGGCTGACATTTCATTCTCTCCTAAGGAAGGTTCTACTTTTATTGCTGGTTGTGGCCGAGGTTCTACCTTTTCTGGCAGAGGTCGTGGTCATGGTGGTCATAGTACAGGTGGACAGCAAACTGACCGATCCTCCAGACAGTGTTCTTTTTGTGCCAAGCCCAACCATACGATTGAAACATGTTAGGCTAAAATTGGTAGCCTTGAATGGGCTAACCAATTAGCCAATACTGCTATGACACTTTGTAGTAATTTTGAGTTGGCAATCTTAAACTTAAATCAATGCTGTAAAATTGTAATGGGATTTCTCAATGTGGGTCTATGTTTAAGAAGGTCAGTGGCGGCAGTTCATTAGTAGAACTTACTTAAATCAATTTGAGATTCTTGATCCTGAGTTATTGTCACGGATTAGAAAATAACTGAAATCACTCTTGGACGCAATATTTTTTTTGTAATACTTCTACTCAGTAACACAATCCTTGTCAACTTTCTATTTAATGGGTTCAGATTGGATCGGAAGCAATGCAGTAATTATGATAGGAAATTTCTTGTTTAATTTTGGATAACAATGGGATTGGAGTTGATTTGAGATGACACGAGTCTTTGTGCTGATTGAGTTGGGAACTGTCTGCTAGAAGAGCCTTAGCTTGATCTAGATTAAACCTCAGAGCATCTTTTTTGTCTCTTTATAGGTTGCAAGAATTAGTTCCTCGTGTGTGTGCTCCTTCAATAATGTCAAGTGGGTTCCAGATAGTGACTTTGCAATTGTTGTGTTGTTAGTGTTGTTGTCTGATGAGTATTCTACTATGGAGTTTGTTGCACCAAGGGAAGAACATTAGAGTGGATGAAAGACTTTTGACATTGCTCCCGTTCCCTCTCAGGATGTCAGAGGCAGAATCGCTCTTTGGCAAGGTTCAGCGAGTGGTAAAAGCCTTAGTGCTTATATCACATGAATCTTGCCTTCGTTGATCATTTGGGAGCTCTAGAAGGAGAGAAACTGTAGAAGGCACGGGGAAAGGTGCCACACTGCTGGTTCAATAGTTGAGTGTATTAAAGCCTGGTTGAAGGAGGTTCAGCTACCCTCCAAGATTGGCCGGTTGGGGTCGGTAAGGGACAGCTTGATTCTACAGTATTTTGGGCTCTTGGCCCCAACACCCAAGCTGACGCACCCTTTACCAGTTTATTGGTGTCCTCCCTTTGCTTCGGTAAAGCTTAATGTGGATGGAACTTGTCAGGGCAATCCGGGCTATGGAGGGGGTGGAGGGGTCATCAGGGCCTCGAATGGTGTAGTCCTGGCAGCCTTTTCAAATTTTTATGGTGCCTGCACTAATTCGATAGCTAAACTAAGAGCATTGAGGGACGGTTTGGCTCTTTGCCAAGACTTAGGTCTTTTCGACATGGTGGTTAAATTGGACTCCGAGTCCATAGTCAGAATGGTTAACCAAAAGAGGTGTACCTTGTAGAAGGGTTGGTACTGGTTCCAGGAGGTGCCGGATTTGGTTTCTTCTGCCCGGGCTTTCGTGACCTTTGCGTTTCGGGAAAGCAACAGGGCAGCTGATTGGTTGGCAAATCTTGCTTGCGACTCTGGGTCGTCCAACATCTTCCAACATGGCTTTCTCCCTTCTAGGATGCTTCAGGGTATTCTTAGGGAGGACAAGGCTGGTTTGCCGATTCTCAGGAAATAGCACTCGTGCTTTTGTTCCCTTTGTAGGGGTAAGGTGTTGCGGTGAGGCCAAGAGTGTGATTGCTCCTTGGGTTGGGGTAAGGTGGTAGGCCCCCCCCCATGTATTCTTTATTATTTTTTATTATGAACAAAATTTTAGGGGCTGGCCCGGGTCCCAGGTAATATTCGGGTTAAAAAAAAATCTCCTTGAAATAACTTTGCTTTCTCAATATCTGCTAACTCTACTCCCAAAAATCATCATGAGGCTTTATCTCATCCTAGGCGGAAAATGGCAATAGAAACTGAAATGGATGCCTTGATATCTCGACGGACATGGACCCTAGTGGATTTGTCTCTAGGTAAGGATCTTGTGCGGTGTCGCTGGGTATACACAATTAAGTACAAACCAGAAGACTCAGTTGAACAAGTTAAGGCCCGTTAGGTTGCGAAAGGGTTATACTCAAACCTATGGTATGGATTACTTTGAGAATTTCTCACATGTTGCTTGTCTCAATACAGTTCATGCCCTTATCTCCTTAGCTATGAATTTATATTGGCCCCTAAATCAGTTGGATTATATGGTGATCTACATGAGGAGGTGTATATTATTATACCCCGTACCCAGAAAAGTAATAATTATTGATTTTTATGATTGGCAGGTGCTTAACGGGTTTGTTTTGGCAGAATCCAATTCGAGTTTACCCAACAAATAGCTATTAATAGTACATGTAAATGTGGATTTACATGATTTTAGTGATAAGTGGGTTTGATCGGCCCTAAGGTTAGTGCTACTGGTGAACTATAGTAGAGTGTAAGGTATGTCAATTGTACATCTTGAGGTGGAGCAATGGCTTCATGTGAATTTTAGAGGACTTTTTAGTTAGAGTTTGGGGAAGCCCAAAACAAGAGAACCGAACACAGTTGACTTGTCTTCCATATCATTTAAGAATCGAGTCAAATGGGGTCAAGACGAAAAAGATACGGCCAACTGAGCAGTTACCGGTCGACCAGATCTATGCCGGTCGATAGTTTCAATGGCTTTCCGGTTGATACTGCTAAGCATTCCTGTCGACCTGATCGAGCCAGTCGATGTGTTGGTCAACCGGCATGCGATTGAGAGTTCTAATAGTATTGTCGGTTGCCTGGCAGACGACTAGACCATTAAGTTAGGTTTTTGAGTCATTTCAACTTGTTTCAAAAATCAGAAAAGAGAGGGGGTGGGGGGGAAAAGGAGAAGGAGAAGGAAGAAAAGAGGGATTAGGAGCTTGAGAATCGTTACACGATCTAAGGGAAAGGTACCTTGGGTCGAAGTGGATCAAGAGCAAGTTCAAAGAAGGTTTTTTGGGTTCAAAGAGGTAAACCCTAGGTCCCCTTCCAATTGATTTAGCATTTTTAGTATAATTTGAGTAGTTAGGGAGTTCGCCAATAAAGTAACATAAATGAAAGACCAGTCGTTATCTAATGGCAGCCCGTGAGGGCCAACACCCATATCTTTTACCCAGATTTGAGGGCATTACATATATGGAGCAACCTCCAGGGTACGTTGTTCAAGGGGAGAACTCTCATAGAATCTGTAAGTTACACAAGGCACTATATAGTTTAAAACAGTCCCCTAAAGCCTAGTTTGACAAGTTCAGTTGAATTGTTACTCTGTATGGATTCTCACAATGTTATAGTGATCACTCTATGTTTGTTCGGCGTCAGGACTCTAGAATGGTCGTTTTGGTTTTGTATGTCGATGACATTATTATATCTGGGGATGATGCATCCGGGATTACAAAAGTAAAAAAATTTATCTACATCAGCATTTTCAGACGAAAGATTTGAGTGCCCTACTGCCCTCAGGTACTTTCTTGGCCTTGAAGTACTACAGAATAAGATATGTATTAGTTTATCACCGAGAAAATATGTGTTAAATCTTGTCTGAGAGTGAAATTCTTACTTATAAACTAGTTGATACTCCTATGGATGTATATCAAAGTTTGGGACAAGTGATAGCGAGGAATTTGAGGACAAGCATCGATAGAGGAGATTAGTAGGGAAACTCATTTATCTGACTGTTACTAGACCTGATATATCCTTTGTTGTTGGTGTTATTAGCCACTTTATGCAATCACCTAAGAAAGCACAATAGGAGGCAGTGTGTCGTATCTTAAGGTATCTAAAAGGGACTCTAGGAAAGGGACTCATTTATCGACCTCATCAGCATATCGATCTGGTCAGATATTCTTATGCAGATTGGGCTGATTCTGACAGTGATAGGAGATCTACCACAAGTTATTGTACATTTATTGGTGGCAATCTTATCACATGGAGAAGCAAGAAGCAAATAACTGTGGGTAGATTCAGGGTTGAGGCTGAGTATAGGGCTATGGCTCATACTGCAGCTGAATTGATGTGGCTGAAATCACTACTTCAAGAGTTGGGATTTCAGGTTGCTAAACCAATGAAGATGTTCTCTGCAAGGTTCGAAAACTCGGGTCTCAGTGCCAACTCGGACCCTTGAAAAAACCGAGTCGAGTCGAGTCGAGATCTCGCCGAGTTGGTGCACTTTTTTTTTTCTCGACTCGAAGCCTCATCTCGGTGGGTTTTAGACCTAGTTTGGGTCTGAAACTTGGTATTCAGCCTATTTTAGGCCATTTAAACACAATGGCACTATCACATTTTGCAAAAACAAAGTCCAAATACGAGTTTATTAGTGGGAAAGGTGACGACACTTATGCTAGAAACCGGATGAACAGATAAACACACTTATTCATGCCTAATATCATATAAGTAAATGCTTTTGTATTTGTATTTCATTTACTTAAGATATTATTCATAAATAAACAAATACCCCCCTATTTGAATCCAATAAAAATAGTTAAAAAATAAAATTCCAAAAGGAAAAAAAAACCCCCCAGTTCAAGAACAAAAATTGGATTTTCGACGGTAGGTGCAATTTTCAACTTTCTAATGCTAGGGTTTTTCTCAAATTTAAAAATTCCATAAATCCTAATATGGTAAAAAACATTGCTAAAAACCAAAAGTGCTTGTAAAATATTCAATTGTTTTGATGTCCAAAAATATATTTTCATTCAAAGCGATTTAGCGACATTCGTGCACACGAATTAAGTTTGACCGATACATAACTCCTTTAATATAAATCGATTTAAGCAATCTTGGACTTGTTTGAAAGCTTTCAAAACAAAGCTTTCCAACAAGTCCAAGATTGCTAAAATCTTATTTATATTAAAAGAGTAATGTACCGGTCAAACCCCCCCCCCCCCCCCCCCCCCCCCCCCCCCCCCCCCCCCCCCCCCCCCCCCCCCCCCCCCCCCCGATCTTATACCGAATCAAATCGCTCCGAATGAAAATAGTTTTTGGACATCAAAACAAATGAATATTTTACCGCACTTTTGGTTTTTAGCAATGTTTTACCATAATAAGATTTATGGAATTTTTAGATTTGAAAAACCCAAAGATTAGAAAGTTGAAAATTGCACCTACCACCGAAAATCCAGCTTTTGTTTTTGATGGGGTCGATTTTTTTCCTTTTGAATTTGATTTTTAACTATTTTTATTGGATTCAATAGGGGTATTTGCTTATTTATGAATAATATCTTAAGTAAATGAAATACAAAAACATTTACTTAAATGATATTAGGCATAAATAATCTGCGCTTGGTTCCTGGCATAGATAGTGTCCGTGATACCAAGAATTTCCAAGAAGATCTCGAGGTCTCCGAGATATTGACATTTTGAGACTCGTAGGCAGTCTTGTCCCGGGATTTCGAAAAACCGAGAAACTCGGCGAGATCTCGTGAGTTCTCGAACTATGGTTCTCTGATAATCAAGTTGCTATCTACATTACCAGCAACCCGTTTCATGAAAGGACCAAACATATTGAAGCTGATTGTCACTTTGAGTGGAATGAAGTTATGAGGAAGCTGATTGTTACTCCATTTGTTTCTTCTGCAAATCAGTTAGGTGATGTGTTTAACAAGCCTCTGCTTGGTCCTACTTTCCGGAAAGATTGTTCCAAGTGGGCATGGGTGATTTATATGTTCGGCTTGAAGGGAGTGTTAAGTTGTGTCACTGTCTTGCAGCGGTATTATTGTCTAACAAGTTGCGATGCGTTATTATTAGTAGTCGATCAATAGGGGGAGTCATTATCGTAATGAGTTTACTTTAGTTTCCTTTTTATATTGTAATTAGTGTTGTGTATTATAAGTAGGATTCCTACTTGAAATTACTTGTAATATTCCTACTTAGAGTCTAATTATAATAGAAAGTGTTATAAATAAAAGTTGAGAGGCCACGTTAGATTATTCTGAATCTATCGTGGTTCAGCAATTTCTCTTCTCTCCTTCTTCCATCGTCTCTCTCTCTTCTTCTCCCTCATCTTCAATTATTGACCATAGGAGAGGTTGTGAAGAATGACATTCATAGTCTAGGCCTAGTGCCAAGTATGACCTCCGATAGAGCCTATTGGAGGGCATGGATCTATGTTGTCGACACCATGTAACTGAGATTTTCCTGATTTTCTGGGCTATCCTCTTTCCTCTTACTTTCACTTTCCTTTCATTTTCCATTTCTCACTTCTCTCATCTCTTTTCTTCATTTTTATTCTTCATTCCTCTTACTTTCATTTCCCTTTGTGAGGGGGCCTTAGCTTTCCCTACTTTGTTTTGAAAGGATCCATGTAGCCGACCCCATTTAGTTGGGATAAGGCTGAGTTGTTGTTGTTGACTGGTTAATGTAGTGTCTTCGGTTACAGTCCTTACATGAGGTAAGGAACTTGGTTCTTGGAATTTTGAATAGTATGTGTACTACTGCAAGCTAAATAACCATGTAAGCCTAACAAATTACACATTCAGCATGGAGCTTGTATTCACTCACGTTGTAAAAAGGCTTATCATAGAACTCAACTACTAAGGAGAACCACAAACTGAATTTTTGTTTTAGCATTATCATAGTGCCAATGAACCTATCTCAGTTTCTGAGTCCTATTTCTAGATATGCAGTATCTATTTTATTTGAGAGTCCATAAGCACTATTTTTTTTATGGTCTGACTTGATCATACATATGAAATGTTGTTTAGCATGAATATTCCATATATGAAACACATCAGGCTAGATTGCTTGATCTGCCCCTGAAGTCTCTCACTTATTTGTCGATGCTACTTTTGTGTTTTGCAGAGCTAATTTAGATGATATCATTTCTATTCAAGCTCTTTTCCAGATATTTCATGACCTCTCTGGCCAACATATTAATACTAGTTAGAGTGAGGTCTTTTTCAGTAAGAATACTCCATCTTCTCTCAGAGACCAGATTTGTCGTCATTTAGACATGAAAGAGATGTCGACCAATTCTCTCCATCTTGGCTCTCGCATGTTGGTCTCTAGAGCTAAAAGTCAACACTTGAATAGTATTGTTCGAAGGGTTCAATCAAAACTTGCAAATTGGAAAATGTCTTTATTATCCCAAGCTGGTAGATTTGTGCTTATAAATCTGTGCTTCGCTCTTTTCCTCCTTACATGAGTTCTTCCTTGGACTAAATGTTGCAAGACAAAGAGCTAAGGGGGCCTTGGTTTTTGTTTGAGTTCCACTCATAATCATAGTTCGAGAACTCGTTTCGTTTCGGTATTTCGAGCTGACCGAAATATCCGAAATATTCGAAATTTCGGTCGAAATATTGTATTTTTTCTGGTATGTTTCGATAGGTCATTTCGGTGGGTTTTAGGCCAAGTTAAGGCCTGAAACTTCATGGAAACCCTATTTTAGGCTATATAAACACATTTAAATGTTCAAATTGCAAAAATAGTCACCCAAAATGGTGTTTTGGATGTGCACCATTGATTGGCAATGTACGGTCGAACCCTGATGTATAAGTGTATAACTTAGTTAATTACACATTTACACATACACATTGTACATTAAACAAGTAAATTGACTTGGAAGTTGGAACTAAGTTGGAAACATAATGACTCATAAGTTAAGTCATAAATCATAATATTAAGTACATAAGACATCAAGTCAATAACAAGTTAACAAATAACAACTTAAGAGTTAAGATTTAAGAAGATGATATCAAACATTCCAAATCACAATATGTCAATATCCCCAATTGTCCCCTATAAGGCTACAAGTCAAGTAGTCAACTAGTCATCATTCATCTCAAATGTTTACAAATTTGCTAATAATAACTACTCCGCCGTCCAGGATCAACCCCCCTCATGGTCCGCTGGAGCCGACGTGTATTGCTCTCCGACTGTAGGACAAGTGCATGCCACGTCATAGTCTGGGACAAGAAGCGAGTGTAGTCATCCACAGTGGCCATGTAAACTGCATCATCAACATGCTGAAGGTAACCTATCCTAGGATATAGGTCACCAAACTGTGAAGAAGTACTACCCACTGATCCACTATGATATGAGTCATATGACGGCTCTGGGAGCATGTACGGGTTGTACGGCTGAGGCTGGTGGGTTGGGTAGCCAGTATAGGAAAAGAAGTCATGCACAAAAGACGATCCACTATATCCTTGTGAGTGGGAGTCATACTCAAAACTGGGAATGGATGGAGAAGATATAGGTTGCTGCCCCCAAGGGTACTGCCCAGAATGCCCTTCGCCACATGGATGTGAATGAGATGAACCATGCTCTGATTGTGCTGGAGATGGACTGCTGTCTACATGAAAAGATGGGGCACGGAAATGCCCACTCGATCTACTATCTCTATCGCCAATACTCAGTCCACCAACAGAGCCAGATAGGGCATCAATGTCCATAAGCTCAGCCTGCCTACTAGTACCACTACCACGACCACCAAGACGGGACTGGCCACGCTGCTTTCTCGAGTAGGTCGAGGTGGACGATGTGGGCCGTGTGGCTGGTGTGGGGCCGATGGGGGCACGGATTGCCTCTTGCTGCTCTTGTACCACAAACGGGACTCGAGTTCCCTCATATGCTTGACCACCATCACCATCATCATCATCATCACGTCCATCATTACCTTCATCATCACCTCCATCATCACCATCTCCACCAGGACCACCACCACCATCTCCACCATCACCATCTCCACCACCACCATCTCCACCAGATGACATAGACCAATCTTCATCATCCTCATCAACACCACCAGTAGACTGGAACGGTATGGGTGACGCGTCCCGTGCATGTACCTCACCCTCTGCAGCCATGAAGTCATCCACATCAGCTTCTATGTGTTCAGCTATCATGGGGTCAGGTCTACCTCCAGGCTAATCTAACACTGGCTCACCTCTATCCCTCACCCAATCAACAATAGGATCTTCATCATCTGACTCCACCTGGAAAATGTCGGCGAGATCGATATTTTCCCTGATACCCTCTTGTCCCATGCGTATATGTTGCATCTTCAACCTCAAATTATAATGCACATACACTAAGTCAGAGAGACGTTCAGAACCCAATCTATTTCACCTCTTGGAGTGGATGAGAGAAAATGTACTCCAATTCCGTTCACAGCCAGATGCTGAACATGTCTGGGAGAGAACCTTGATTGCTATTTTTCTTAAATTGTTTGCCGAACCCCCATACAACACCCACCATTCAGCTGCATTACAACAAAAGAAACATGTCACCTTCATTTCAAAAGAATAAGATATTGAATTGAGTAATGACTAATGAAGTAATGACTAATGAGTACCAGCATCACCGCGTGTCCAGCCTTGCTGTGCAGCTTCGGTTCCAAAACTTCCCAATGCATCCCTAAAAGTCTTCAACTATAATCATTTGGAAAATATTTAAAATTAGTAATGACTCGTTACTATTTAGTATTGAATTGAGTAATTCCAAATGAATTATAACTTCTAAGACTCACCTCATTGTTGCATATCGCCTGTAATTTACTATTCGGCTCCAACTTGGCAACTACTTCTTTGACTGCGTCAATAAGACTATTATTCAACCCAAGCCTATGACTGTATTGGTACTTGGGGTTCAAATAATATGCTGAAATTGACATTACATATTCACTAGTTAGTAATATATCCTTCAAATTAACTTTAAAAGATGTAATTGCATAAAAAACAAAGAGTGTACACTCACCAGCCTTATGCAGTGGATGCATAAGTTGATTTTCCCAGCGCTCCTTGATAATTTTGAGAAAGTGTTTGCTACCTCGTGGATTTGCATTGTAAACACCTTCATTCATCAAGTCTATGGCAGCATATAGATGTGGCATGGTTGGTCCCTTGATAGCAGAATCAACTATATGCAAAACCTTGACCACTAGGTCCAGAAGTTGTACCACTTTATGCAACTTAGACCAAAAGTCATCTGATGAAATTGTAGCTTGTGCTTCCCTACCACCATGGGTATTGGACCCATTCCAATTGAACCGTCTTGAAGCAAACATTGATCTCATTCGGACTTCTTGGTTTCTATACTCTTGAGTGCAATGTAGTTGGTGGCGAATCTAGTTATGCCTGGCCTCACTAAGTCACCCCCACACTTCTCCCTCAAGAGGTTTAGTGCAAACCCATGGTTGTAGACAAAGTTGGTCATTTGCCTTGCCTTTTCCACGACATGTTGTGCCAATTTGATCTTTCCCATGTCCTTCAACATGAGGTCTATACAATGGGCAGCACATAGAGTCCAAAACAACCGGTACTTATTGTTTTGCATCAACCTCTCACCGGCACTCTTGTAGTTGCTTCCGTTGTCCGTTACAATTTGGACAACGTTCCCCACTCCTACATCTTCTACCACTTCCTTCAGCAATTTGTATATATACTTTGCATCCTTTTTCTCCTTGGATGCATCAACAGACTTCAGAAAGACTGTCCTCCCATCACAATACACCATAAAGTTGATGATGGACTTTCTTGTAGGACCAGTCCAACCATCACACATTATGGTCACCCCATAGTTCTCCCACAGCCCCCTCATTTCATTGATGTAGTCTTCAAGCTCTCTCTTCTGTTGGGGCAAATACACATTCATAATCTCATATGGGGTGGGCCCCTTACACCCTGGGCCAGCCTCAGCAATGGAATCTATCATAGTCTGATAAAAGGGGCCTTGTGCTGTGTTTGCTGGGATGGTATGGTATAACATCCACTTAGCTATAGATTCCTTCACCATCCCCTTCAGATTTTTCCATGCTCCCTTGATTTTTGGTTGTTTATTGCCTTTCTTTCTATAAACACCAGGTGCTTGGTGAAGTGCTGGGTCATCTTGTGGTGGTGGAGGCGGAGGGGGAGCTGCCCTCGTACTCTGTGATCTCAAGGGATTAGGCAACCCACCTCCTCCACTTGTACCTGCTCCTCCACTACCACTAGCACCAGCTCCTCCACTACCACCTACTCTCTGTCTCTCGACTCTCTCCTGATCCTCATGATAACTGGCTCTGCTCATCATCTGTGCTCGTCTCCAATCCCTAGCCTCTTGCTCAGTCTCTATATCATCAGGAACATAGACATCATCACTGTCATCATCATCATCATCACGATGGCTTGATTGGCCTCCCGCTGTACACCTCACTGCTTCCTCAAGATCTACTTTTGCCTTCTCCCTCTGAGCCTTCCTCTTACTCCCTCCCTTTATGTAATCAATGACAGCCCTAGATACCTCCACAGGGACCATATGACATGCGACCACTTCAGGAGAATTCCCAGCTAGATGTTGTTTGAGTCTAGTGGCACCACCTCCCAAAAACTGCATGTGACAATAGTTGCATTGGGATTTTCTTTTATCCCCATCAATTGGAGTGCGATGCAACCATGCAATGTCACCCCTAGTGCGCCTGGGTGTGCTCCCCTCCTCCTGGGTCTGGGCCGGCTGCCTCTGCCCCTCTTGCCTCTGGCTCTGTCGTTTACCACGGTTCGTCATAATCAGACTAGTTTACTGTTGCATGAATAAAAGACAATTCATTAATAACGGAAGCACATCAATTCTTTTAGTTTAAAATTTTAAATGTTTAAGAATTAAGATTTAAGAGCACTAACACAAGTATATAAGTATATAACTATTTAGTATTTTCCCCCTAAGTCCCTTACCCTCATATTTTTCTCATATTTAAAAACAATTTTTAAAAATATTTTTCAAATAAATATTGGCCTAGCACAACAAAATCGAAAAGATATGTAAATGGGCAGCAAATAAGAAGTATGTACAATTTACTTTTATATTTTTCAGCAATTTTAAAACAAAAACCTCATATTATTTCTTATTTTTTGCTATTTTTTGCTATTTTTTTGAATTTTTTAAATATTTTTTATAATTTTCAAAAATTAAAATAATTAATTATTGGCAGAAAAATATTTTTGACACCATGAGGCCATAGATCGGCCAATGGTGTCTAACATATATTTAATTCCTCACCATACAATATACATAACCCCTATTATTTTTTTATTTTTGTTGTAAATAAATCCAATTTTTTAAGTAGAAAAATAAATAAATAATATATATACCAAAAAAAAATTTCGACACCGTGAAGTCGTAGATCGGCTTCCGGTGTCTAACATATATTTATTTCATCACAAACAAACATGTTGATCAAGTATTTCCCTAAAAAAAATCAATTTTGAGAATATGGTTTTACCTGAAATAGTGGAAAGGCTTCACAGATGTGCTAAGAAGTTTGTTCTCCAAGTGATTCCGACGTAGATGTGGCAAGGATTCAAGTGGGAAGTGGAAGATTGAAGAAGAAATAAGCAAAAACCTTCAAAAACCAAGCAAAAGAGGAAAAATGCTCTGTTTCTCAGTCTTGGTCGAAATTTCGACCGAGACTATCGAAACATGGTATTTTATATAAAGCATTTTCTCGAGATTTTCAAAATCTCGCGAGATTTTGAAAATATCTCGAAATCTCGATAATTTCGATTGAAATTTATTATGTTTTTTATTCGAGGGGTCATTTCGTTTCGAGGGGGTCGAAATCTCGATCGAGATTTCGCGAGATTTTGAACTATGCTCATAATGAGGCCCTTCTAATTCACCTTGGATGGAGACTCTTACAGTCTCCTACTATCTTGTGGGCTAGGATTTTAAAGGCCAAATATTTCCTCAATAAAAGTAATCTCTCTTCTGATTTCAAACCAAGGAAAGGGTCCTGGGTTTGGAATAGTATTGCCCATGTTGTTTCAAGATTGAAAGATCTTGTGTGTTAGAAAATTGGAGATGGAGAATCTCTTGATGCTTGGAAAGACTCATAGATTCCTCGGTGGAAACATGTTTACCTCGGTGTGAATAGAGCTCATCTCCCACCCGTTGCTAAAGTCTCAAATCTTCTACTTGGAGATCTTGGAATTTACCTTTACTTAGTTCTCTTTTCTCTAGTGACATTACTCATCTCATCACTGAAATTCCTCTTGCTACATCTGTTCATGAAGATTTTCTCTTTTGCCCTCTTTCCAAAAATGGAACTTTGAAAACTAAGACTATGGCAAGGTTTTTGTCTAAAAATGACCAGGACCATGAAGGAGCTCCTAGAGTGGTGTGACTAATTTGCCAACATGGCTGAGGTACAGCAGGTCAGGAAGAAGGTGATCGAGGCCAAGCCGCAAGATAGCAAGAGGTCAGCACCAGATGACCGTAAAGAAAGTAAGAGGTCCAGGACCAAGCGCCGCCAAGAGAAGGATGACCGCCCATCTAGGCGAACAGACCGTCGACCAGAGGAGAGTGAAAGAGCAAGCAGCCCTGAGTTCACACCACTGAACACCACCCGGTCTCAGATACTCGTGCAGATCCAAGACTGTAACCTACTCTGTTGACCACGACCCATGTTAGCCGGACCAGAGAAGCGTTGTTACACCCGCACCCGAGAGCCTATTTGTTTATTTATCCTCGTGGTGTGTAGACTGTGCTACCCTGTTTGCCTATGAGCGATTCACCATGATGGTCAAAGGGTAAGTTACTAAACCTATTTTATTGCTTGTTTACTTCCTCTCGAAGTCCTTGAGGTGTGGGCCCAAGCCCGAACCTTTTTTATACTTTATCTGCCCTTTCTATTGCATAGGATGCAGGGTCCTATGTGCATCCGACCCTGCATCCGATGCTGTTATCGTGGCTATTTTGAGTGAGACCTTATGTGGGGCCCACATGCCCTTTATCGAGGATGTTGTTGGTGCCTTGTCATGGTTGACTACTACCCTAGGTTCCCTTTTATTTTGGTGACCTCTTAAGTGGGCCCTTGGGCCCAAGTCATGCTTAAAATAGGTTAATATACTTTAGACATTAAAAGACCTTAGCCAAACAAGGCCCAAGCTTTATTCTAAAATGAAGCCCATTGGGCCCATGTTGTATTTATAATGGTGTTTAATTGAGTTTAGGTGGGTAATGAGTTTAGATGGGTAATGTGTTTGTGGTTCATGAAGTGACTCTACCCAAACAACACCTAAGTGGGCATTTAAACTACCCTACCCAAACAAGCCCTAGATTTATAGCTAAGATGCCCTAGCCAAACAGGCCTTAGTAAGGCACATCTATACCTTAGTCTTTCTCATTTTCTTTCCTAACCTAATCGTGAAAGGAGAGGAGAGCTTTGAAGAGAGGAGGCAGCAAGGAGGAGAAGAAGGAGAAGAAGGTGGGATCGGCTGCTTGAGCTTGGATCTACAAGGAGGACCTCTTGTGTACCTCAAATCAGGTAGGCCAAGAACACTCTTGCCTCTCTCCCTTCTCTTTTCTCTTTTCGGTTGAGCTTGGAAGGCCCTCCATGTCCTTCTTTTTTAGCTTAGATGGCTCACCTAATTTCAGTCTTGAGTTTGGGTTTCCTCTTGGAACCAAATGGTTTATCCTAAGCTATGTTTTTGGGACTCCATTAATGTATTACAGTCCTATAAAGACCTCTATTTGACCTCTTGCTGAATCTATTTGATTCTAAAGCTTCAACCACCAAAGGAACCCCAAATCTGGACTTGGAGTAGTTGACTCCTTTAAACCCCCCTTAAATCTTTGGATGTTGGGTATTTCTAAGACACAAATAGACTCCAAGACACCCCCTCCCTAGTCCCTTGAGGCTTAGAGAACCAAATGGGACAACCCTGGGCTTTTAAAGACCTTGAAATCGCACCTGGGTTGCATCGGAGGCAGAGTCTGCGTGAGTCCGATGTTGCCTCCGATGTGGTCTGAGCCTGCAGGAAAAGTCGGACTCAAGGTCGGAGGCAAGACTACGTGAGTCCGATGTTGCCTCCGATGTGGCCAGAGCCTGCAGGGAAGGTCGGACTCAAGGTCGGAGGCAAGCCTGCTGAGTCCGACGTTGCCTCCAATGTGGCCTGAGCCTGCAGGGAAGGTCGGACTCAAGGTCGGAGGCAAGCCTGCTGAGTCCGACGTTGCCTTCGATGTGGTCAAAGCCTGCAGTGAAGGTCGGACTCTAGGTCGGAGGCAAGCCTGCTGAGTCCGACGTTGCCTCCGACGCAGTTTTCAAGGCTTATAACTTATGTAAACTGTGGGGTTTCTCTAACAGGCCTCCCCTACACTGTCTCACACTCTTATTCACTTCCATAGGCGCCAACATATGTGCAATGGAGTGATTTTGAGCGGGTATCGTTACGCTTATACAAATTCTATTTTAAGTAATTAGTGAGTGGGTTTGGGTGACTGTCTGAGCTTGTTTACTATTGCTTATTCATGCATTTATGAATTATATTGTGACATTATCATTCAAGCATGATTGTATATTTGCATTTATTCTTATTCGATGATGATGATGATGATGATTAGGATGATATGGATTTGTGTTGGGTTACGGTGCCAGGAAGTACTGGCACCGGAACCCCCAGATTACGTGGAATTGTATATTGCATCTCATTCTTGCCTGTATGCGACTATGCGTCGTGTTGCGCTGGTACCTGGGTGTTAGATGGAATGGGACGTTGACACACCCGGATGTACCTCTCAACACGATAGGATTCATGTAGTATATCTGTGGTTAGGCTCAGTTCCCTATGCTACGACCCTTACCAACAGGGGTTTAGGTGTTGGGTAGCCAGAGCACCTGCTGCCTGTGGAGAGTTAGAGAGGCCAGGCCAGGGGTAGTAATGGTTATCGGGGTCTGCCTCTGGGTGGTGATGGTTACGATCGGCGAGGGCTCCATAGTAATAATTAAGGTTGCATTGTGGTGAGAATGGAAGGATCCACAGTGTCTTCCCGAGTTATTGCAGTAGCATATACCCATTAACTTAGCATTGTGTGTTAGGTGGTAAATGAATTAATAATGGCATGCACCATGGACTATTTGTGATTGTGTGATTATGCATCCCCTTTTCTCTCCCACTAGCTCGGTGGAGCTAACCCCCGTGTACACATTATTTTTAGATTTTGATGCAGATGATTACTGTGGAGCCAAAGACCGTGACTGAGGATCATGGCGATGGTTGCCCATGATGATTGTACCTACGGGCTGTACTGTTACTTGGGATCGTTCCCGTTTTGTTATTGTTGAGAGCCTTGTGCTTTGTATAAACTTTTATGTTTTACCTTTTTGGTAGCTACTTGATGGTCATAGGAATTTTGTAACTATGTTACTTATTATCATTAACCAATGAACATCTTATAATTATTTCATTTACGCTTCCGCAAACTCTGACCTATCTTGGAATGTAATATTTCTTTGTTTTTCGCACTCTGATATTATTATATTTTAATATTGATTTATGACTGTGAGTTGGTCACTGCATCGAGATCCTGGCGGTGAGGTGGGATGACGCGTGTCACCCCAATCATACCCTGATATTGTACTTTATCCCTTGTCGGGATAGGGGTGTGACAAGCGTAACCCTAACAAGTACTGTCTCTTCCACAAGGAGAATGGGCATGATACAGAGGACTGCTACCAACTCAAGAGGGAGATAGAAGGCCTTGTGAAAGCAGGGAGTTTGAATAAGTACATTAGAGAAAGATGTGATGGCCATTCGAGTCAGGGTGATAGGGGCAGTGACCAAGACAGAGAAGGACCCAAATGAGAAGAAAGGAGAACAGATCGGGACCGCCCAAAAGAGCAGAGAGATGCAACAGAGCCTAGTAGCACCAAGGGAGCCCCCATCCTCACCATACTAGGAGGGTCGGGGCAGGAGTCCACCAGGAAGGCCAAAGCCCATGCCCGATTTGTGGGAGTTACAGAGAAGCCAAGCAAGATAGCCAAGACCGAGGCGGTGATTTCCTTCTCGGATGAAGACCTGGAAGGACTAAGCTTCCCACATGAGGATGCTCTGGTGGTACAGGTGGAGGTAGCCAACCGACCTGTATACAGGGTACTGATAGACACAGGGGCATCTATAGACGTGCTCTCCTTGGACACCTACCAATAGTTCGGGTTCGGGGACGATCAGCTCAAGCCGGAACCTACCTACCTCCATAGATTCTCAAGCACGACTGCCTCCATCAGAGGCACCATAGAGTTACCAGTCACCTTCGGAACACACCCTCAGCAAGTGACGATCATGGTGAACTTCATGGTTGTCAAGTCCGTGGTGTCATTCAACGGCCTCCTAGGGCGACCATCCCTGATAGCCCTCAGAGGAGTCGTATCACCACTCCACCTGAAGATGAAGTTCCCTACCGATAATGGGGTAGGTGAGGTCCGAGGAGATCAGAAGAAAGTAAGGGAGTGCTATGCAACCTTTATAAAGAAGAACAATGGCAACACCCGAGGAATGGCACTCTGCCTAGAGAACCTGGTCAGCGACCAGAGAGATGAACTGACAGAGAGGAGAGGTAGACCAGTGGAGGACCTTGTCCCATGGCCACTCAGCAAGGATGACCCCTCCAAGGTTGTGCAGATAGGCTCACTATTGAGCGACGAGCAGAAGAACGACCTTGGGTACCTCCTCCAAGCCAACATGGATGTCTTCGCATGGTCGACCTCTGACATGCCAGGCATACCACGCTCCATAGCAGAGAACCGGTTGCACATTGATCCAACCAGGAAGCCCGTCCAGCAGAAGAGGCGTAACTTCGCCCTCGACCGACAAGCAGCCATCAAAGAAGAGGTAGGAAATTGAGCCAATCGGGGTTTGTCCAGAAAGAGAAGTTCCCCACCTGGCTCGCGAACGTGGTCATGGTACCTAAGCCTAATGAAAAGTGGAGGATGTGCGTCGACTACACCGACCTGAACAAAGCATGCCCGAAGGATGAGCACCCCCTGCCCAGGATCGACTTACTGATCGATGCTACCGCCGGCCATGAGATGTTGAGCTTCATGGACGCCTACTCAGGGTATAACCAGATCCTTATGCATGAGGACGATGAGCCCTACACGGCATTTCGGACGGACCAAGAGAACTATTGCTACCGTGTCATGCCATTCGGGCTAAAGAATGCAGGGGCCACTTACCAGAGGATGGTCTACAATATGTTCGAGGAATAAGTTGGGCACAACATGGAGGTGTACGTCGATGACATGCTCGTGAAAAGCGTCCAAGCCCACCTCACCGACCTAGAGGAAGCCTTCACGGTACTGAGAAGGAACCAGATGAAGCTGAACCCCGCAAAGTGCGCCTTTGGGGTAACGTCAGGAAAATTCTTGGGGTTCATGGTCTCAGTACGAGGAATAGAAGCCAACCCGTCCAAGATCAAGGCCATCCAGGAGACGGCACCCCCTCGGATAGTCAGAGAGATATAGAGATTGAATGGAAGGGCCATTCGAGGTTCGTGTCAAGTTCGGGCAACAAGTGCCTGCCGTTCTTCAAGACATTGAAGAACCTCAGAAGTCCAAAGGACTTCACGTAGACAGAGGAGTGCCAGAAGGCGTTTGAACAACTGAAGGAGTACCTGGAGAGCCTCCCACTACTGGGGCGACCAGAACCCAACGACGACCTATAGGTCTACCTAGCCTCCACCCCGATCGCCGTAAGCGCAGTACTCCTAAAAGAGGAAGGCAAGGTCCAGAGACCTATCTACTATGTCAGCCATATTCTGATTGACGTAGAGACCAGGTACACCAGGATCGAGAAGGTAGCCTACGCACTAGTGGTAGCAGCCAGGAAGCTACGACCATATTTCCAAGCCCATACCATCAGGGTCCTCACTGACTTACCTCTAAAGAAGGTGCTACATAAGTCAGACGTCGCTGGGCGACTGGTGGCCTGGGCGGTAGAGCTCATGATTCTGTCCAAACTTCATCTGGACAATCTCACCCTCTTCAGGTATGGTCTTTGTTGTGGAAATAAAAAATGCATCCTAAGTTTTAGGGTTTTTTTTTATTTTTTTTATTTTTTAACCCGAACTTCCCTGAGACCCGGGCCAGCCCCAAAGTTTTATTAATTCAGAAAAGAATAACGAATACAGGGAGGGACATTCCGCCATACCCCAGCCCAATAAGCCAACAGGCTCATAAAACCAAAAAATCCGAACCAGACAGCCCTTACAGCAAGCCAAAAAGTGGGGCTATACTCTAAGGATAGGCAGGCCCTCTCTATCCTCCCTAATAATACAATGAAACCCTTCCACTGGTATGTTCCCCTACTGAAAACTAATAGAAGACCTAGTGTCACAAGCCCACTTGGCCAAACAATCAGCAGCCCTGTTACTCTCCCGGAAGGCATAAGCCCCAGAGGCCCTCGTCTCTTCGACAAGCTCTAGAATCTCATGAAACAAGTACCACCCTTGCCACAGCCTACACCTCTTAAGGTTTACTTGTCTAACCGTGGTGGCCGAATCTGAATATACAATCAAGTCTTTGTAACCCAGCTCCTGGCATAATCATAGACCATCCCTTAAGGGTCTCAGTTCAGCAATAGAGTTGGTGCATCTCCCGTAAAAGTGTGAGAACGCTGCTAGGACCGCTCCAGCCGTGTCCCGAATAACACCTCCCCTCCCCCCCCCCCCCGGTCTCCAGGGTTGCTCCGACAGGCCCCATCCACATTAAGCTTGACCGTAGAGAAAGGGGGGCACCAATAAACAGGGACGGGGCGAACGACCTTGGCTGGCAGCGCCACAAGGTCGAAACACTGCAGAATCAGTCCGTCCCGCGTAGACCCACATCTTTCAATCTTAGTAGGTAATGGAAGCTCTCTTACCCAGCTTTTAATGCGTCCAATAATCGTGAGAGCAGTCCGTCTGGGTTCCCCATGCTTTCTATTGTTTCTTTCTTTCCAGAGCTCCCAAACAATCAGCACGGGTAACAGACCTGTGATAAAGTCACTGAGAAAGCGGCAGCTAGCCAACCCATGCCAAAGAGCAATCCGGCTCCTAACTTCCTAGCCGGGGAGAAGCACAACGTCAAACAAACGGGAGAAGTAACCCCACACCTTGGAGGCAGTTCCACCAATAACCAAACAATGATCTGTCGTCTCCCTCATGGGGTTCCCACAGCAGAAACACCTAGAAGCCAGCGGGATCCCCACCGACATAAGGGTAACCTCCATTGGTATCTTGCCATTCAGCAGCTGCCAAGCGAAAAATGCCACCTGCACAGGTAGAGATGGGTTCTAGATCCACTTAGCATAAGGAACAGCCGGTGCTACACTCCGGATTTCGTTCCAAACTGACTTGGTCGAAAAACAGCCATCACTTGCCGGGCCCCACACTAGGACATCTATCCTGTCAGAAATGTGAAAGTTACCTACGATGATGTCATTCCTGATAGCCTCGTCATCAATATGGTCCAACAAACCTTGCTTCCACGAGCCGTCCTCTTCCAGAGCATCCTTGACACGCAAGTCCACATCAACCAAAAGACCATTGTCCACTGCATCAATCAACGGACCAGCCCCAGACCAGTTGTCCAGCCAGAAGAAGACATGCCCTGTACCAATCAGCCACCTAGATCTCTCCAACAGCAGCCCCCTAAAGGCCAGAGCATTCCTCTAAGATTTTGAGCTCACCCCCTGAGTCTCCGCCAGAGAAACATGAAGTCCCTTGAAGAATTTGGCTCTAAAGAACTCGCTCCAGAGAGAATGATCCGCTAGGACCCTCCACAGCCCCTTAAGCCTCAGAGATAGGCCAACGTCCTCCAGCAACCTAACACCAAGGCCCCCTTCCCCCAACGGCCTGCATACCTTCTGCCAGCTAACCCAATGCTTACGCTTCCCCCAATCTGTGCTTCCCCAGAGAAAATCAGCAAAGATGTCATATATCCTCCGCAGAACAGCTCTAAGGGGATCCAACGTGGCAAGGACATGGATGGGAATGGAGGATAGAACATGCTTCAGGAGAGTGACCCATCCCCCAGCTGAGAGAAGTCTCCCCTTCCACCCTGCTACCTTCCTGCAAACTTTATCCACCAAGCCATCAAAGAAACTGATTTTAAGCCTTCCGCAGTGTAGAGGGGCGCCCAAATAGGTGATTGGCAAGGCTTTCTGCGTGAAGCCAGTGACCACCCCCACCATCCTAGCTAGGGCCAGTGAGGCTTTAGCCCCAACCAGTCAAAGCAGCTCTTCTGCTTGTTGACCAGCTGTCCAGAAAAACCTTCATACCTATTAAGAAAACCCATGATCTGTCTTAACGAACTCTTCAGCCCCCTGGAGAAAATAATGGTGTCGTCTGCAAACAAGCTATGAGATATCCCCGGGCACTATGTTTAAGAAACGGCAAAGCTTGTCTTTTGTTGTAAGACCTTTATTCAACAATTTCCAAAAGAAAACCCGAAAGCCAGATCATGGGAATTGGCCATGGGATATCTATACTCTCCTTTTAGACATTAAGACTTTATTTAAATGTTTCTCCAATGTGTGTTTTCTAAAACAAGACAGAGATCGAATCTCTATACCCCATAACCTAGCCCTAAAAGCTCGAAATGAAAAACTCTATCTCAACATTTCAGATGATGTAGTTTCCTTCGTTTATTTTTTTTAATAAAGTTTTTTATCATCAGAAAAAAAAAAAAAAAAAAACACATCAGGCTATTGCAGGGGGACAAATATAAATTTATATTATCGGATAACACACAAATTACCAAATAATGTAATTCTCTAGAGGCTTTATTCAGCTTCATTCAGATCAAGGAACTTATATTCCCAGTTTTAACATTCAAGCATGTATAATGCTTAATGCCTATAATTCTGCAAGAGTAGACGAAAACCATGATTGCCTTGTGCAGACACGAGCCTGTTGTGAGCAGACCTAAAATGACCAGTGGAGGACAACGGATTTTCATATAAGTTCTAAAACCAGATAGTGTATACAGAAATCACGTACACTTTTAGGAATTTTCATGAATTTAGACTTTATGAAAAAAGATGATAACAACATATCAAGACATGCTCAAGATTGGAAACACTTATGAAGCCTTATCTAAACAATCACTCACTGCAATAATCATGTCAGCTCTACTCGATTCGAGACCATTCACATGCCTTGCAGCTGATGAGCTAGATAGACACAGAGCCTGCCCAAAAGTTCTGCTCCTTATTCAAATGTGATTATCAAAAGAATAAAGAATATGAAAGAAGACAATAATGAGTCAAAATTATCGAAGTTATACAAAAATAAATCAATCATAAATGCAATGTTCTGTTCTAAGTTGACATGCTTGGCACTCCCACTAGAAAATAATCTGATGCCAGTTATTGACTTGGACAGAAGTAAAGAACTTTTTTTTTTCCATACACAAAATTCAAGACACTAATTCCTCAAAAAACACTCCAAAGTCCAAATTTATAAATTAACTCTCCAATGAGACTATTTATGGAGGGATGAATCAAGAATCAGAAGGTAAACAAGTAAACTGGACAATGGGAACATAAGTGTGCAATTTAGCTATGACTAGAAATGAGAGACTAGTTACGACTGAATTCAATCATCCATAAGGTTAAAAAACAAGTTTCCGGTGATCTTTCCATAATAGAGAAGAGTGGATGGTCAGCATACCGATAAAATAGGCAATACTTTACAAAAAAGCTGTAAGAGCAGCCATGCTATATAGACTAGAATGCTGGAGAATCAAGCAACAACACAAACAACAAATTAACTGAGCTCAGATTAGGACGTCAACCCTGATGATAGCTGATATGAACAAGTTGTTGACATAAACTAGGAAAATTAATTACAGCTAGATTAGCTTGTAGAAACATAGGGCTATCTTAGTTGATAAGATGACGGAAGTAGAGCACAATAGCATGAGCATGGGCAGTGAGCGGACATGCGAAAGGCCAAGAAGAGATGGTTCAACGAAATTTAAATAAATATATAGGCTTAAATAGAGTGGGATGGTGGCTCATGAATCACATAGCTAACTCCAAATACTTGGGATAGCTCTTTGTTGAGCTGTATTTTACAAAATGTCATGAAATCTATCCATCCCTAATTATACGATCAATGAGGTAAGAACTGATCCACAACAAACAGTACTTTTAGCCAAGGTAGGTAGATGGTAACAAGTGATCAAGATGCATTGATATGTAATAGGAATACCTGAACTTCAATAAGAAAAGTTCGGGACCCATCAACAATGACAGCAACTGCAAGTCCAGCTAAAACCTCTGAATTGAAGTGTTGTTCACTTAAGAAAATCTCACTGGGATTTGAAACTGCTTGAAGGCCCGACTGTGTCATTTCAAATACTCCAAGCTGAAAGGAGGGCAACAAATATCAGTAAATAAAGACTAAACTAATTTTGTTATTGATCAGTAAATTTCACTGGGCTTTGACACTAAACATTTTTTCCGTTGATAGGCAGAGGGTAAATTATACTAATGAAAAATAAGAAGCATACAGTTACAGCAGTATATCTTATACTATGCTTTACAAAAACAACAAAAGCACTGTACAGAGTCAGAAAATATGTATGGAATTTCATGGGAGAACAAATCAAAATTTTATCAGAAACATGATACACTTGAATAAGAGACATTCTAAGCCATGCAAGCTATGCAGCACCCATCATGATCGACAAAAATTTGTACTAAGAAAAGGGAACTATTTCCATAATTTCTGATTCTATTCACACATAGGCTGCTGCAATACCCTAGGAAGGCCTTCCTCCACAGCTCCCAACTACTTTTTCCATCTGGTAAGGTAATGTGGAAATCCCAAAATCATTGGCTAGATAAGGTACAGTCTGGAATTTTCTATTCTATTTTCAACCATTTTTCAGTGGTTTCATGCTTTCAACCAATTTTCAAAAGATCTTTACAGCTATAATTTGCCTCAATTATATATAAACCTGTTGCATTAAGTGACCAGGCTATTAGAGAAGATTGGTCATTGCAAGTAAACTAATCACAAGAACATAAGCATGGATATGAGTGTCAAAGCCCAGACCGCACCGGTTAAACAGGCCTGGACCAACCGGAGAAAAAAAATGAAACCGGACTGACTGTTTAATAAATGGTCTGGTGACGATTTGAAGTTATGTTTTTTTAATGGGTCAGGTCATTTCTCAGTCTAACCCCAGACCGATCGAGTTAAAGAAAAACCGACCATAACCCACCATACCCTGTATCCCTTATACAACCCATCTCCCTTTAATCCTTTTTCCCCATCCGATGTGGGACTAAGTAGAGGAGTTCATACCAAAGACGTTAATGCCAAGCGGCAGGTTCTCATTCCTGGAACTGACAAAGACAAAAGGATTGCTCTGGGTGCTTCTTCTGGAACACCCCAATCTTCTGACAGTGGTCTGGATCACTGGCCCAGATGGATTGGTTAGAAACCCCCACTGCCCACATCTACAAGATCAAAGTCCCAAGTTTCCTCCAATTCTCCTAATTCTGCCTTCCACTATTTGACGTTGTGGGTTTTCATGCGTTTTGTTCGTTTCGATTGAATTTAACAATTCTGTTCAAGTAGGATTCGGGAAGGATGACATAGAGGTTCAGGTCGAAGATGAGAATGTTCTACAGATAATAGAAGAGGGTAAAGAGGAATCTGTCGAGAAAGATACAGTTTGGCACATGCCACATCACTGAGAGGGGGAGGGAGAGTTCGCTCGAGAAATTGGTTGCCAGAGAGTGTGAAGGAAATATGGACAAATCAAGACGCAATGTCTGATAAGCTGTGCAGAGCTAGACTTCTCTTCCCTTACCATTTTCAATGGGATTTCTGTTTTCCAATGCTTTAAGAATGTACCTCATAAGTGGATGCTTGGATACCTTGCAGCTAAGACATGACTTTGCCACGATAGACATTGCCCATACCTCCTCCAGCAGGTCATCATCTACCATGAGAGATGGATCCACAATCTTTGTTACCAATCCTTTCTCATCAATACTAATATAAGGCAGTGATGCAGTTACATATGCTGGGTTGGACCAGCTTGACCCAGCCTGGAAACCCAGGCCGAGAAGAACCAGGACCAAACCTGGGTTTTGGTCCAATAGGGGTTTGTTTACTTGTTTAGAGGTTATTTTTGTCAATTTCTATTTATTATAATTATTTTTTTTCCGTTATCACTCGTTGAGTTGAGTTTGATTCAAACTATACCTCCAAAATAGAGTATAACTAGACATGGCAGGTTTGAGTCTCTTTAAATATATGCCTGTAGTTCATTGAAAGACAGCTTTGAACGAAAAATTGATAGAGTACAATTAGAAATGGTTTAAGTCTCTTTAAATATATGCTTGTAGTCCATGGAAAGACAGATTTGAATGAAAATTTTATTTGACCTTATTGGCTGCTGCGAGAGCTTGAAACCAGGATTGACTGTTGGTTCTTCCTCCTACTTGGTTATTCCTATTATTCTGAATCCTCCTCCTTCTCAGGTCTGTTGACTTCCTTAGTCCTTTCCTTGTTCTTATTCTTTGTTCTTTATTTTCTTCTTTCCTAATTCTCTATTATAACCATTGCTAACCCAAGCACAGGTTCTGTTCTGAGCGGTACTTAAAGCCCAAGTATATTGGTTCAATCCCCAACGACCCGATACATTTCACCTTGAGATTGTGTGAAGGTTATACTCCTAAGGGCAACTTAATCTGTGCAGTTGAGGCCATAAGAATCTTCCTTGGAAGAGAAACAAATCCTCGTTTGGGACTGTTTCTAAAACTAACGTCAGTCCTAGTGTCAGTCATTAAAATTAGTCTTTTGTCCATTCTTTGGGGTGCTTGTTGAATCAATTCAATAGACCTAAGAGCTACTAACCACCACCTGAATTTCAGGTTGATCGGTGGTATATTGAGGGGATTCTTTCTTTCGAATCAGACTCGGGTTTTCTGCCTTTGCTGGTCATTCGTGAGGTTGAAGAAGACATTAAGTCCTCATATTTAAGAGTAGGTCCAATTTCTTTGGCAAGGATCCATGTATCCGACTCCATTTAGGTAGGATATTGCTGAGTTGCTGCTGTCGCTGTCGTGCCCTTTTCTTTTACTTTTATTTTTATTATTTCATCTTTGCAAGGATCCATGTAACCGACCCCATTTAGTTTGGAAAAGGCTGAGTTGTTGTAGTTTCTGTCCAATTTCTTTGACAATTAATCATAGAGATTCATAAGCCCTTTCCCTTCATAAGTTAATTTTGTTTTATCCCATACTTTGTTATAATTCCATAAACGAGCTCCTCTTCTAAGTTTCATGCCCATTCTGCCCCGGCTCTTGTGATATTTTTCATTCTTGTGGAACCATAGAATCCCAAAAAATATGGTTTTGATCTGGGAACTAGGTAGTGTTGGCTTTAGATCCATGGATGTTCCATGGAACATTGTACCGTGGAATCATGTCTAATAGCTTTTAGTTGTAGCTAGTTGTTATGTCTCTTTAGTTGTTTCCTTTCATAATCAGACTTAGGTAGTTATTTGTTTCTAATGTAATTAGTCTTACTTGGTCTTCCGCTCTTAGTGGGTAGGTTATTGGTTAATATAAAGGAGATAGCTAGTCACGATAGACTATCTACTCCATCGTGTTCTAGCTCACAAACACTCTCGGTTTATCTCTCTCCACTCTTCAGTTTTTCTTCTTCTTCTTCTCTTCACTGCTGTTTCTGTCTCGGTTCATCTGTCTCTACTCTTCAGTTCTTTCCTTCTTCTACTCTTCACTGCTGTTTCTTTAAGCTTTGACACAATGGAATAGATAGTCAAACATGACTATTTACTAGCTGTCTCCTTTATATTAACCAATAACCAACCCTTAGTAGAGATCGCACTAAGAGCGTAAGACCAAGTAAGACTAATTACAATAGAAACAAATAACTTACAAAAGAAAACAACTAAAGGGACATAACAACTAACTACAACTAAGTTATTCGACATGATCCCACAGTATATTGTTCCATGGAATACTACCCCAAGATACACACTTTAACAGTTTGTAAATAAGGATCCTCGGTAAAGTTGCATTGAATTTTAATTGCTTCAAACCAATTGCATAACTGTTTAAAACTGAACTGACTGGCCAACACCGACCGGTTGAGATTGATTAATTAAACCGAGTATAGACCAATAACCGACTGACCGATTATGATTCGATTATGGTCTGGGCTTTAAATTCTGATTATATCATCAGTCAGTCCCAGTCTTGGGGTTCAAAGTCGAAGGGCCAATTAAGGCAGCCCAACTGAAAGCGCCAGTTGACGCCCCTAAGAATGGAAAAGCCCCCACCCCACCCCAACACACATACACTTATGCGCAAAAAAAATGGGTCATAGGCTCATAGCAATATGTACCTCGTCAGTGGATCCATAGCGGTTCTTCACAGATCGAAGCAACCGATGAGATGAGTGCTTCTCACCCTGGCAATACAACAATATGTAAGAGTAAGGTTGCATATAAAAATCAAAAACTAAAAAAGTTCAACACACTAGGTTTGTTATACAAGTAGCAATTGACATGAAAAAGATATCATGCAATGAATTACTCATAGTGATCCAAAAATGAAAACCATTTCACCATAGAATTTGAACTGAAATTGATACGTGGAGAACCATAGCCATGATTTATTTGTACCCTATTAGAAAATCCAATTGAAAGCAAATTTGATTTTAACAAATTATCAACTCTCTAACATTCCATTCCCTCCCCTCCCCCCCATAAAAAAATGAATGAATGATTAATGAATAAGAAACTATTAGGAAATTATTTTATTTATATTAACGACTAAATAAATAGATGGTACATAAGCTGCCGTGTGCAAACAGTGTTTAATGAAGATACAAGCCCTTAATAGAAAATCATGATGTACCCATCTTAAGACGTTGCAGATCTCCTGTATTTTCCTTTGTTTTCCCAGTAATACATTTACTACTTTCAATGCTCAAATTTTCCAAGATACTTGACATCTACATTCTCTAATGTGCAAGTGACCAACTACGCTGACAACATAAGCATTGGGATTTCTTTGACCTGGTCCAGCTTCAAAGATTTTTTTCCCCTTTTAGTTTCCTTTCAAGTTATTCAGAATTTCAGATCATCTTCCAAAGTTTAGAGCCTATCAGCCCAGAGTTTTGTCTTTTCACATGAACGTAGCATAAAAAAGATACGATTTTAACATGATTGGAATCTACAGTCGGTAGAATACCTCTACTTAAGAATAGAAAGATACCAGAATGCAGGATCATCATTAGCATAAACAATAAAGAACTGCTGCTAAAGCATACTCAGCAATGACAGTAAACAAAGTACAATGAAATGGGTACCAACTTCCATGTATAGAACAACATCAACAATGTGCTCCAAGACACGTGGTCCGGCAATATCCCCCGTCTTCGTCACATGTCCAATCTGAAAAACATGAAAACAAGCATGAGCTCCCAAAGAAGATCATTAGTTTCAAAACAAATTCAATATTGAACCAAAAAAATGCATGATCACATAGCAAAATAAAACAATTTATCTGGTAAGTATTGAATATACAAAACAAATGGTACCGTCTTCATCTGGTTAAGTATTGAATATATTAGAAACAAATGGTACAAATATTATGAGCATCAGAAGCAAATAGGAGTATGAATAATGACAATAGGAAGATTTGTCCTAGAAGTACGCTAATTCTCTACTCAATTCCAGCCTTTGCTGGTTACTAAAACCAATAACAAAACCCTGACCTTCCTAAGGTTAAGCCCTGCTTTCATCCTTTAAGAGTACCAAAACTACAAGATCCAGCATCACTGAGAAATAGGTTCAGATAAGGGCGAACCAAAGTACTCAATTACAGGTAAAGAAACTTTGTCACTTGAAACAAGCAAGGAACACACTGAAAAAAAAGACTACATAGATGAAAGAATTAATTGAAATTTGAAATTATAAAATCCAGAAAATTTCAACCAGAAAACAGAAGAAAATTGAATATCAAATTTTTAGAAGAAAAACAAAATCCCAAAAATAGAGGGACTCTGTTGGTGGGACTGGGCCTCTAGGTTCAACTGGATTCTACAATGATTTAAGAGTACTTTAACAATTGAGATTTTAAGGGAAAGAGTGTCTGATGGATTGCAGAACTACGGATAGTCAAAGTAAAACTTTCCAATGACATCCCCATCATTCAAATGTCGAAATAGGAAAAGTAAGTGTAATGTAGAGCTAGATCTTAGATAAACAACTAATGATCCAACCTAGAACACGATCTTCCAATTCTAACATCAGTACGTTACGTCATCAGTTTCCAGCAACAAAACAGCAGTAATACCCAAACAACAGGGTATTTTAATTATCACAACTCTCAACAATACCTAATAGTGTTTTAATATAAAATCCAGCCACAAGATATTTGATCAGAATCAGTTACAGGTCTATCGCAGGGCAGGAGAAAGGCTGTATGACCAGAAAGTCAACAGGTCACAGAAATAGTAACTTGACTTTTCTGATGGAGAAGATGTCCATGTCAAGTGTAGGGCATTAGGGCAGGATTGATTCCTCAAAACTATAGCCAAAACTGATTGCTAGACATAGAGATAGGACAGAGCTTCAAAATTAGTAAGTGAATAAACAAAATAGTAACTCACAGAGTACAGCCTTATCCAGCCATTGGATTAGGCTTAAATTCCCAGGAGAAAGTCCTAAGGGGGTTGACAGACCACCAAAACATGGGCAGGATCTTTTCACTAGATCTGTATTTAAAAAGGGTCAAAGTCTGCTGCAGAAATCTCCATTACCACAGCCGCAGTGTAGGGAATGTACTTCCTGGGTCAGCTTCTATTGAAACTCAGTAGAATAGTAGTCTTCAAGGAACAAACAGCAGCAACACCAGTGGTCCAACAGTGTCTCAATTCCTCCAAATACAGAGTTAGTCGCGGAACAGAAAAATAGAAACAAGTAAAGAAATAGAGGAAGAGGACAAGGGGGATATGACCAAGGCCTCCCACCTATGGCCTTGATCTGTCTCTCACAGACCTCAGAGACTCTCTCCTTCACTGTATCTCACAACCATGGTTGAAGAGTCCAAAGACTCATTACATAATATAGATGCTGCCCTACAAGTTACAAAAGGAAACAAATCCCAAAAAAGACTTGTGCATGGCAGCAAAGACTTATTACATGGAAATCAAAACTTCCTTAAATAATAATCTAGTAACTGAAATGTAATTAATGTTCGAAGAAAGCGCCACATGCGGAACTGTCCAGATGGAATTCCGGCCCCTTAAAGAAGAGAGGTCCCCTCAGGACCAAAGACTCCCTGCAAGATGTACTTCCCTTACAACCAAGGTTTAAAGTATCGGTATCGTATCGGAAAGGTGATTTTAAGAGACGTATCATATCATATCGGAGAGACGCAAGATACGCTACAGATACACATGGAAATTTTTAGGATACATGCGAAATAAAATGTTGAAGCATAAAACACCATAAATAAATCATATGTAAAATATATCATGCATAAACTATAAAGAGGAGAGTAAAGTACAATGAGACAAGTGCATTCAATTGGTTATGTATAAAAGATGAAATTTCTTACTTGTACTAATACAAAACATTCTTAGTTTAGGGAAGAAATAGGGTTTAGATACACACCTTATTGCAAAAAAAAAACCCTAGTTTGATGCAATCATTCAAGTTGCTTTTCACAAATCCAGTTTTCCATTGCAAAAAAACCGACACTAAAAATCAATATTTGAGCAAAAAATTCGAAGTTTTGATAGAAATTGTTCTTGCACAAATCTGGTTTCGATCCTTGATTACATATTGTTTAATCACCAAATGATGACGAAATCAACACTACTAGAGTTGCTTTCGCAAATAGAAACAAGGAATCAAGTTGATTTTGCCAATACAAAATTGATTACAATTCCTTATAGGAGCCCTTGGTTGTGTTATGCGTCATTGATCGAGTTATAGTTTATAAGAGACGTATGAAGTGTATCGATAAGTAGCAACCATTTTAGATCACGTATCAACCCAATGCAATTGATACTTTTTTTACGCATCGTATCGGTACCTTAAAAATAAGATACATATCGATTAGTGATCCAGGGCATCCACCAGCCAATAGGCCAGCACGCCTATTCTCCAAAACATACATGCGCAGGGACAAGCCCAAGTGGTGCAAACCTGGGTTTGAATAACCCTTATTGGGTTGCTTGTGGACCCACCCAAGCAAAGGGCACTCAAATTCAAAGTTGATGGCAAAACAGTAATTATTTGAAGTCTCACAAGAGCAATGGTAGAATGGTAATTAATGGAAGGTTTTAATGGATGAGTGGCAAAACCATAATTTAATGGAAACAACTATTAAAAAAAGAGAGACAAGTGATGGGCTACAACGTGTTAATAGGAGGGGTATACTTGGAATGTGGGACAAAAATGGGGATAAACAGAATAGCATCAGAGAATATGGGGGTTTTGTGTAAATAATATGAGATGTCCCTACTTGGAAATTAAAAAAAAAAACAAACTTGCCTTCTTCAACCTTCGACAAAATAGAAACTAGAACATGAAACGGTAAAACCCAGGGCTCTTCTAATCCTTCGAACTCCCTCTCTGGTTGTCCATTCGAAGTACAACTTTGGGAGAGAGATCGCTAGTGAAAACCCACTTGATTCCTACCAGCATCAGACCAGATCAACTAGCCATAACTTTAAGAAAATTCTGTAACCAGAACCTGGCAGACAAGGTAAGAACCAGATCTGAATCTGAGTTGTAACTCACAACATATGAACCGATTGGAAGCAGGGATCCAGGAGATAAATCGCCCAAAGGAAGAGAACCTGTGACTCAAATCTCAGGACCAGTCGACCTGTATTAATCATCCAAAGAGACTTTGCCTGAATCTGGAAGTGCTGCCCAGAAGAACAAAACTCCGAAACCCAGTGATAAAGCCGTGAATAGGAAAGAAAAAGCAGATGAGAATAGAAATAAGAAGAAAGAGGGGGATACGGTCACACGACCATTGCTATGTTACCAATCCGGCACCATAAACAACTCATTAAAAATTTCATTCATCAAATCTGAAAAATTAACCTGATGACAAGAATATTTAAAGATAAAAATTAGAGACTCCTAACCCAAATAATTCTAATCCTTAAGGCTCCGTTTGTTTGCCGGATAAAAAGGGGTGGGAAACTTGTGAGGGTGGGACCCACATGTTGTAGGTTGGGTGACAAGGAAAGGGATGGAAAGGAAATAATGGAATATGCATTTTTTAGTGGGGCGGGATTTAGTGGGAGAGAGAGGAAATGGACATGGGGTGGGATTCCACGGGAAAGAAAGGAAATAGGAAGAGGAGAGAGATAGACTCAAAAGTAACTTTTCCACGAATAGTGCCAAAGTCCTACCAATTTTGGTAGGACTTTGAAAGTCAATGGGGTGGGAAAAAGAGGGGTGCCACCTCACTAGACATGAATAAATGCATTTAATGAGCTTGTCTGGAAGTTCCCATCCTATGTATCCAAAGTCCAAACACACACATCCTTGGTCTTTTGTGGGGAAATAGTACACTTTTCCCACCCCGTTTTGCCTATCCCATTTTTACCCGGAAAACAAACTGGCCCTAATTTAAACTCAAACAAGACTCTAACTTGGGCTCTAAACAGAAATAAACTTGGACTCCAACTCTTTTAATACTTAGCCGACTAAGACTGAAACAAAAACTAAAACTAAAATTACAAGATAAACCCAATGAATAAATCTAAAATAAATAAATTATTAAGTATACTATTAAACTTAAAAAAAACAATTGGACCCTGTCCATCTTCGCATGGATACCCAAATGGGTTTGGGTCGGTCCAAGGCAGTGCACCAGCATCACCAAGTCCAAGACTCCCAAGCCCAGCCCATCATTCTCGGCCTAGGCTGGCCAGCGCAATTCTGACCCTGCAATTATGCTGATGTGCATCTAGTGGCCTTGCAAGGAAGCCACTAGAATATCTCCTCTTTTTTAGTATTTGTCTTTTTGTATTCCAAGGCATGATTATGAGCCTTTTCTTATTCCTAGAACTATCATGTAGTCTTTTCAATTTCCTAAGTAGTAGTCTACAGTCTAATGCTAAGCAAGGAACTAAAACTCAGAACTCGACCAGGTTTCGACCTTGGGAAAAACCGAGTTGACTCAAGATATCTCAAGATCTTGGTCGAGTTAGCGCATTTTTTTTCAACTCGAAAGCTTCTTTCAATGGGTTTTAGACCTAGTTTGGGTCTGAAACTTGGTAGTCAGCCTATTTTAGGCTGTTTAAACAAAATGGCAGTATCAGATTTTGTAAAAACAAAGTCCAAATAGGAGTCTCACTTAGTGGGAAACCAGGACAGACACTTATACCAGAAACAAGGACAGACACAGGACATATACATATTTATGCCTAATATCATTTAAGTAAACAAAATAGTATTTCATTTACTCAAGATATTATTCATAAATAAGCAAATATCCCCCCTATTTGAATCCAATAAAAATAGTTAAAAAATAAAATTCCAAAAGAAAAAAAAGTTGACCCCCAATTCAAGAACAAAAACTGGATTTTCAGCAGTAGGTGCAATTTTCAACTTTCTAATGCTGGGGTTTTTCTAAAATCTAAAAATTCCATAAATCTTAATATGGTAAAACATTGCTAAAAACCAAAAATGCGGTAAAATATTCATTTGTTTTGATGTCCAAAAAAATATTTTCATTCGGAGTGATTTTGACAGCATTCGCGCACACCAAATTAAGTTTGACCGGTACATAACTCCTTCAATATAAATCAAATTTAAACAATTTTGGACTTGTTGGAAAGCTTTGTTTTGACCTAAGATCTCGACAAGATATTACACTTTTTTATCTCGTATGGCATCTCGTCTCGACCCTGGGAAAAACCGAGATCTCGCGAGTTTTAGTTCCTTGATGCTAAATTTTAATATGTTTCTTAGGTCTTCTCAATTTGACTTGTTGGGAATTACCTTGTCTTGGAATCCCAAAAGGCTCTTTATTATATTTTTTGTAGTTTCAAGAGGCATTTAGTCTCCATGCCTTGGCTATAATAGAAATTCGTGGGAGTCTCTCTTAGGACCACAAATTAAAAATCAAAAGCTCTCTTTGAGAATTCTCACTTGCAAACTCAAGTGGCCAAAGGTGGATTTCCGTTGGTGGACCGAGGTGGATTCCTAAGGTGGGCTCCAGTGGATCTCTAGCAGCAAAAGTTATCTTTATTTATTTTGCTTATCCTCTTCTTTTAACATCAACTTCAACTATCCCCATCATCTTCAACCTCTCATCAAACAGCCTAACTCACCACAACCTAAGAACCTACAGCCTTAAACCCAAACTCTTGATCAGTGGCTAAGTGACTGTTCACCTTCCTTAGCTTGCAGCCCTTCTTTAAATCCAGAACTGTTTCCCCTATATCCCTCAAGCCCACATCACCATTCCAACCTTAATCTTACCTTCATACAAGTCCCCAAAGGTCCTACACAACCTGATCTTAATCTGGTTGTCCTCCAGAATCAATCCTGAGTTGCAGATCCTTCTAGGATTCCCCATCAGTTAGTATCGACGGATAAGTTAAGATACTTAAAACCTTGCTTACAACTACGAACATAAAGAGTCTACGGGCATTGATCAAAAGCCAGAAGCTTCGGTGAAGGGGTAGGTTTTTAGAGGATAAAGTGGAGATAAGAGGGCGAGCGGAGATGAGATTAGCTGCCCTAAAATGAAAGATCAGTTTCAGCGCTTACTCAAAAGAAGATGAATGGTTCTGTTTGCCTGCCCGTAGGAAATAGCCCAGGCTCAATTCCAGTTCTTCTTTCTTCTCTCTTTTGGTAATGAAATTTTTATTCACCCAAAAAAAAACAAAAATTATATAAATAGAGATTCAGTCCAGTTCGCTTCTACTTTTTGTATAAGAAAGATATAGGTGAAAAGGAAAGAAAAAAGGAACGGAAAGTACAGCATTACACTTCCCAGAGACTAGGCTATGATTTTAGCAATAGGAGACAAATTAGCTAATCCAGCAATTAGCGTAGTAAAAGATGCTAGTGATATACCAACAAACTAAAAGGTAGGAACGGCATCCATATTCCAATCTGGTGACACACATGTGAGTCTGAATTCATCTCAATCATGTGTCGATACCGCAGCTCGTTATCATCATTGATATTATTAGTTGCCTTGTTTGACTTGAAATGCCCTCAATGAAGGATCTCACGGATTTTATTTTTAAAGAAGGAAATTGGGTATGGTAGACAACGAATGATGGTACTGTTTATCGTGGATTCCATCACCATAAATAGGAGGAAGAGGAAGGGGGGATATGACCAAGGCCTCCCACCTATGGCCTTGGTCTGTCTCTCACAGACCTCAAGGACTCTCTCCTTCACTTTATCTCGCATCCATGGTTAAAAACCAAACTTTCATTAATACATCAAATCATGAGGAGAGTCCAAAAACTCATTACATAATATAGATGCTGCCCTACAAGTTACAAAAGGAAACAAATCCCAAAAAAGGCTTGCAAATGGCAGCCAAGACTTATTACATGGAAATAAAAACTTCTAAATAATAATCTAGTAACTGAAATCTAATTAATGTCTAGTAACTGAAATGGAAACTAATAACAAAGAAAATATCCTATGACAATCCTGTCATGCAAGACTCAACTTAAGAAGTTCTTAATGGACCAGCACTGGCCCATTAAATGGGCCTACAATAAAATATTAATTGGCTTTTAAAAGTGGACTTGATAGGCCTTTTAAAACTGGAACTTGATGGGGCCTTTTAATGCTGGTCTTCATGGCTGACTGCTGAACAATGCTTCCGGTCCTTCTTCTCTTCCAACTCCTTTGAACTACATCAAAGTGCTTTAGTTTTTCAAGTTTCAACCATGTAAATTCTCCATTTTTCATATTTTTCATTTGCAGTTAAAAAAACTAGGGAAAATCTAGATGCCACCATGCCTAGTGAAGTATAACACTTCACTATTTGCCACATGTCAGTACATGGGTAAGTCCTTGTGAGTGATGACCAAGCAAGCATCTCATTGGTACAATTTCAGCTTAAAATGAGTAAAAGAAGGGGCTAAAATTACAAAAGATGTCATCTCATTCTTTGTTTCTTTAAATCCCTTTATAGTATAAAATCCAGTCAATTAGCACCAGTAAGCACACAACGACCAAGTGATGCAGTTAAATCACCTATATGGGCTATTTTTTAGAAATAAGTTTTGGCTTCGGTTATGTATGTGTTTAGCTTTTGATCCAATGAGTTTTCATTGTAATGGGCCACTTTAATGGGCCTACAATATGGGTAGAGGCTAGGCATACGGGATTAGTTAAGTATATTTATTTCTTTATTTAATTTCTATTAAGTGTTTTAGTTAGACTGGATTAGGATTCTATAAGTCCAGTCCTCTTTTGAGTCAGTTTCTTTCATTATTTTAGTTTCCTAGTCAGTTTATGTTACCTTATTAGTTAAGGATTAGGTTAGGCCTTTCCTTTTTACTGTTTTGAGTCTGTTTTTGAGTCTCAAACCAAGCTAAGCTAATAAGAAAGCAAGGCAAAGTAAACAAAGCAAGAGAGCTGATCTACGAGCACCCCTTCATCTGGGATGGAAGGGAATTCTTTCTTTTCAAAAGAGGGATAGCAGGTGGAATGCTTAGACATAAATTGAGAAGACAAAAATTCAGAGAACGATTTGTCTTGTCTGAGATGACAGAGGTCATTATGGTTAATGGATTACAAATAAGGATGCTTAGCTGATGCTGAGTCACGGTCCTTGTCCTACATAGAATGAATCTAGATAGTCTACATAACCCTTATCCTTTAACACTCCCCCTCAAGTTGGTGCATAGATATCCCTCATGCCCATCCAACTTGAATACAATACGATGAAATGACTTAGAAGTCAAACCCTTTGTGAATACATCATCTAATTGGTTTTCAGAAGTGACGAATGGAATGCAGATCAAGCCCTGTTCAAACTTCTCTTTGATGAAGTGTTTGTCGATCTCAATGTGTTTGGACCTGTAGTGTTGGACTGGATTATGAGCTATACTGATGGCTGCCTTATTATCACAGTAGGGCCCCATAGGTACTTCAAGTGTCCTCCTATATCACCAAGTAACACTTTGAGCCAAACAAGCTCACATATACCCTGTGCCATTGCTCAATATTCTCCCTCCGCACTAGATCTAGATACTATTGGTTGCTTCCATAGTTCTAAATCTCAACGAGATCTCAAGAAACTCGACCCAGACTTCGAATTCCGAAGTAAACTTGACAAAGAAGGGGGGAAACCTTGGTTCTTGATTTTTTGGTCACATCATCAATCAATACCACTGGGATACTCTACTGGGGGTTACCACATCACTACAAAGAGATCGATTGAGTGGACTCCATCCAGCACGTCATAGTTCATAACAATAGGCAGTCACATACTCATAGTAATGTAGTGTTGGGAGTCGGGACATGGAAGACTAGGGTAGTAGGGTATCTACGACTTATGTATTGTCCATTGTACTTGGGTTAGGTGACTATGTAATATGCATTGTACTCACTTCACTGTACTTTGGAACTTGTAGTAGAAACTTAAAGTCTTTAACTATTTCTTAAATACTTATTCAATAATATTTGTCTTCATCCATTACTGCATAATTTACTTGTTTCACTTACTAATTGTGTCTCATATCACACAAACAATGTGTAGAATAGGCAATATATTACATTAAGGATTCGACGTTTACTGTTAACCAAGAGTGCAAATCCAAAACACCAAATTGGGTGCTTTTTTTTACAATTTGAAGATTTAAATATGTTTATTAATCCTAAAACAAGCTTCTCTTAAAGTTTCAGAGCCAACTGTGGCCATTTGTCCACTGAAACATCATATTGAAACACAAAAAAAAATGCACAAACTCGCCAAGACGGCGAGATCTCGAGATCTTGGTCAGTTATCAATAAAGGTGATAAACCATTTGAACCCACCCTGAGCAACAGTTTTAGAAGGACTCCATAAGTTAGAGTGGATAATAGAAAAAGAAACAATACTTCTATTATCACTGGGAGAATAAGGGGACCTAGTGTGCTTTGCAAGTTCACAAATGTCAGAAGTAAATTTGTCTAGAGTACAAAGCTTCATTAAAGATGGAAACAAATGACTTAAAACAAGAAACGAAGGAAGACCCAAACGGAGGTACCATTGATGCAACCAAGAGCGAGCATTATTTGCCCGAAGAGTGTGACCTGAGAAAAGAGCAGGTGTAATAGTGAGATCTGGATCCAAGTAATACAGCCCATCTCACATCCTACCATATCCAACCGTTGCCCTTGTTACTAGATCCTAAAAAACACAATGAGTGGAATAAAAGTGAACACAACAGTGAGATGACAAATAGAAAGAAAATTGGCACACAGATTAGGGAAATGGAGAACTAATGACAAGGAGATAGTAGGAGAGCAAGAAACAGAACCGTTACCAGAAATTGCAGACAAAGAGCCATCGGCAACTCGGACCTCGTCCTTACCTGAACAAGGAAGATAAGTATAAAACATGTCCAAGAAGCTAGTCATATGATCGGAGGTCCCAGAATCAAGGAACCAATAAAGACCAGAATGGGAAGAAGCAAGAAATATACCTGATTGGGGTAGATGAGAAGCAGGTGAAGTGGAAGATGTCGTGGTAAGGGATGTAGTACCAAGCTGTGTTATCATATGCTGGAAAGCAACCATCTGTTCTGAAGAAAAAGGAGAGGTAGTAGCAGAGGATGAGCCTTCAGTCATCTCAGAAAGATGAGCTTGAGGCTGAGAAGATCCATGTTTTCCACCACGCCCTCCCCCTATAGGATGACCATGGAGCTTCCAGCAGGTCTCCGTGGTGTGGCAAGGACGCCCGCAATAATTACACTTAACCGGGTCTTTTGGAGACGGACAAGGTTTAGTGGTAGAACCAGGATAGTCCAAAGGCTGAGAAACCTGAGTAGTAACAAGTGCTGAATGAGTAGGGACAGCAGAGGGCATCATAACAGAGCGGCTTCGATCCTCATGTTGAACCATATTACAAGCCTGGAGCAATGTAGAGAACATATCTCTAACAAGAATCTGAATACAGATCTGATCATACTACGGATTCGGGCCAGTAAGGAAGTTATAGACCCATTCCATTTCACTTTCCTTTTTGAACACGTCAGCATCAGTGGTGCATACCATGGGAACAGGATCATAAAAATCCAATTGTTGCCATAAAGTATTGAGGGCAGAAAAATATGCAAACAGAAAACTCTTTTTGAGTAGTCTCACGGACCTAGCGGCGAATCTTATAAACCTGGGCATAGTTACTTGTCTGAGCATATGTGTGCTTAACATCTTCCCATAAATAATTAGCAGAGTTTAAAAGAACAAAGCTGGGACTGATAGATGGTTCCATAGAGTTCAGTAGGAATGACATTATAAGAGCATCATTAGCCAACCAATTATCCTTCGTAGTTGCCACAGTTGGGCATTAGTATGTCACCAGTAAGGTACCCCAAAAAATGATTACCACGAATAGTAAAGAGGCAAGCCCGTACCTCCCAAAGAAGTGCTAGTACTTTCAGTCATAGAGCCGAGAGAATAAACACAAGTAGAAGGGCCATAGGCAAGGAGGAGCCATTATGAGGTGTGGCAGGAAGCAACCAGGGTGGAAGGGCCATAGGCAAGGCCGGTTACAACCAGGGGATGTCGGCAAGGGCAGGCAAGGCCAGCAGGAGCCTTAGTGAGGCTGATAGGGAGCAGGCAGACGGCGGCAGGGGCAGGCGAGGCCATCAGGAGCCCTAGAAAGGCCGGTAAGGAGTAGGTGGAGCGGCAGGAACCAGAAGGGGCCACACGGGGCAGTAGGGTGCAAGCAAGGTGCAGGTAGGGGCCTCACGGGGTGGTAGGGAGCCAGCAAGGGGCCAAGCAGACCAGACATAGGGGCCAAACAAGGTCAGGGGAACCCTTGGGAGGCCGATAGGAGCCAAGCGAGATCAACAAGGGCCAGCAGGGGTCGACAGGGGCTGCCAAGAACCAGGGAGGCTCAGGCAGAGCCGACAAGAGCTGTTGAGGGCTCGGCGGAGCACAGCGGGGTGGTGGGGATCTTGGCGAAGCTGTGTCCAAGGCTGGAAGTGGAGAGCGGAGGTCGTCAGCGGCAGTTAGCATGGTGTGACTTGTGTCAAAACATGTTCAGTCGACCATGCTAGACCAAGTAAAGGAGGCAGAAGCCTTGCAACTTGCAAGTGATTTGAAACATAGTTGTCAAGGCGTCGACTAGGCGTCCAGGCGGAATTTTGGGGGCCTAGTTGACTGCCGCCTTAGTGGTATTGAACAGCTTAGTGTTATCGACTCTTATTTATGCCAAATATCATTTAAATAAATGTTTCATTTACTTGAGATATTATTCATAAATAAGCAAATACCCCCTATTTGAACCCAATAAAAATAGTTAAAAAATAAAATTCCAAAAGGATAAAAAGTCAACCCCCAATTCAAGAACAAAAACTAGATTTTTGGTGGTAGGTGAAATTTTCAACTTTCTAATGCTGGAGTTTTTCTCAAATCTAAAAATTCCATAAATCTGAATATGGTAAAACATTGCTAAAAACCAAAAGGGCGGTAAAATATTCACTTGTTTTGATATATAAAAAATATTTTCATTCAGAGCGATTTTGACAACATTCACGCACATAAAATAAGGTTGGACCGGAACATAACTCCTTCAATATAAATCGGATTTAAGAAATCTTGGATTTGTTGGAAAGCTGGTTTTGTGTTCTACTGAATACAAAGTCTCATGTAAAAATAAAATCATATGACCAGTCAAACTTTTTAGAGAACAAATACAAATCTCTAAATCGAGAGCAATTTAATTATTTATAGATAAGATCATATTTTCTAAGAACAGTATAAACCAAATGTGAGACTACGTATGCCAGGACAGTGACCAATTCTAAAAACAGTATGAACCAAATGTATGTTTTGATTGTTTTAAACTTCCAATAGCTTACTTCTTCAGTTTTACTATCTTCTAGTTCTATGTTGATTTTTTATTAGTTGATGTGGCTTAATATTGATTTTTGATGACTTGACGTGGCTTAATGTTGATTTTTTATGACTTGATGTGATCTAATGTTGGTTTTTTATGACTCGATGTGGCTTAATGTTGATTTTTTGATGACTTGATGTGGCTTAATGTTGATTTTTATGATATAAGGTATATATGGTAGCATACTAAATAACGTTAGAAATTAGAGGAAATATAAAATAACACTTGGGCTCCTTGTCACCTAAGCGCTTAGGCATCCCTCCACTGCCTTGGGTCGCCTTGCCTCATTGACAACTATGTTTGAAACTCCTTTGGCAGCAAGAAAAAAAATACCCTAAGTATTAGGCTCTGATACCAAGTTGAGAAGAAAAAAATTTGGAGAATGATTTGGCTTGTTTGAGATGACAAAGGTCGTTATTATTTATAGTGTGGATAATGGATTACTGTTGGAACCACTTCTTGTAAAAGGCCGACCTTTTAGGAAAGGGAAGAAACAATATGTTTTTTTTTAAAACAATATGTATATCATACAGGAGCTCTAACACAGCGGACTATCCAAAGGGGGACACGGGCGGATAAATAATTTTAACACCTGCCCGCTCCCAGAGGGATTCGATACCGTGACCCCTGCCTGCTCTGATACCATGTTGGAACAACTTCCTCTAAAAGGCCAACCTTTTAGGAAAGGGAAGAAACAATATTTATATCATACAGGAGCTCTAACACGGCCGACTATCCAAAGGGGGACACGGGTGGATAAATAATTTTAACAATTACAAATAAGGTATGCTTAGCTAAGGTTGAGTCATAGTACAGTCACAGTCCTTAGCCTACATACAATGAATCTAGACGGTCTACATAACTCTTATCCTTTAACATCATATCTTCTTCTTCATTCATCTTCTCCATCAATATTCAATTAAGTACTCCATCGTTTTCTACAACTCCATATCCTATCCAACAATTTCAATAACAGTGTTTTTTTGAGTTGATTCGATTCTGCTACAATCTAATCTTTGTTGCTAATATCTGATTGTCATTCATATACACATTCATGACTCCATTAAAAAACTGCAAACTAAGAATTGAAACGTGCTATTTTCAAGTCTGATTTGAGGTGTTTTAATTTAACAAGGAATCTGTCCAATCTCAGCATCCAATCAATGGATTAATCTGAGATTATTGGATCTACCTACGACCTGGATTTTATCCAGATCAGACTTGCTGATCTGCTGCTGTAATAGATCACTCAAATTTGGATTATGGATTTCATATTTTAACTATTATGACTGTACACTCAAATCCAACAGTTAAAACATTGCTGTATTCAGGGGTTTGCTTATTCCAGCAGTTTATGTTCATTGACCTGAATCTGAGTTCCATCGGATATCAATCCGACAGTTAGAACATTGTTGTGTTCAGGGGTTTGCTTATTCCAACAGTTTATGTTCATTGACCAGAATCTGAGTTCCATCAGATATGGTTGACTTTGTCCCCAATATTGACCTAAATTCTGTTTTAGGGTTTTCGTGAGGTCTTGTTACAAGGGGTGTGTAATCTGAACCTAAGATTCATCCCACCTATCCCCCACCACCAAGTCCCCATTAGTTACCCATTTTTCTGTTCAAGATTCCCGGTTTAGTAGCTTCTTTTCTCCTATTGTTTATCGTTCTCACTCCTCTTCTTCTTCTTGCAACAGCCTCTTTATCCCCGTTTTTCCTTTCTCCAACACTAAGGGAGCCATGTCCAGCCACATGTCCACACACGTCTGTGTCAATACATGGGTTCAGGGCATATAGGCAGTCTCCTACAAATCATAGCGAAATACATCCCCAATAACAGAGCTAAGGCGGCTGACACGATCAATGGTGAGGACCCAAACCAGAAAATTATACAAGCAATTAATCAGTCCCAAATGTTAGCGATGATGACTTTTCCTTCAAAGCTAGTAAGACCAACAAAAAATGCAATGTGTTTGCTAACAACTGAGAATTTTTTCGGAAATTAATCTGAAAATCAATACTCTTGGAAATGCCATCAACTTCTTAAGAATGCCCAATTATAATACATGCCTCAAACTTTCTTTCCAATACATTTCTTTCAAATCAAAAGAATTCCCTATCTTTTGACATAAAAATCAACCAATCCTTCACTGAATTAAACTATGGAGGAAGAAACAAACATCTGAAAGATTAGATAGATGCCACACCACAGCACTACCAGTCTTCCCAAATAGAAATCTTTGACCAATTGGCATTTGAACAATATATCTTGCACAGAATGAGGTGCACTAAGATGCAACCTTAGCCATACCAACAGATTTGCAAATCATAAGAAGCTTTCAAAAATGATTTGGGGAGAAGAAGGAAAAAATAATTGGCATGGGTCTCAATCTAATGTAATAACCAAGTAAGCACTGGACTACTACATTGGTAATAAAACAGGTGGATTTTCCAATGTCCAGTAAAAAAATGTTTTGGGGTTCTCTAAGGAAAAGATGGTATACAATGATAAACATTAAGCAGGAAGGGGGATAGGGGGGAAATATTGTCAATGGGATCATGCAATATAACAGGCCTCCTCATTTGTTAGTCATGAATTATTAAAGAGGAATAATTGATCAAGGAATTTGGGAAAGCTAGGTTAGTAAATTTCACACCAAAAACATCAACTACATACTCGCACATTGTTGGCTCTAGAGGCCTTTGAATTTTCTGTCTACAATCGCCTTCTACAATTGTTCAATAACCAATAGTTATAAAAGTTGAAGCCACAAAAACAAGACTAAGCCAGCTGTAAATCAAGCATTCATGGAATCCAAAATGAATGAGTTTTGATATGTTGACTGCTAAAAGCAATCACTGCATAACCAATCAGAGATCAAAAGTGGTTAACTCACCAACAATACAGGTACATTTGTCCTCTTAGCAAAACGCAACAACAGTGAGGTGCAGTCCTTGACCTGTAAGATCATGGGGAAACGCAGCCACATTAGATCAAAACAAAGGACAGGAGATATTAGATGTCAAACGGTTTGTGAACTTGTCCATCACAACTTGCCACATGGCAAACAATGGTAGGTCCATGTGATAAATGATGCCACACCTCTCTGGTCAAGTTTCAGTTCAAAACCATTAGGGAAAGTATCCTAAAAGAAAAGTTCAAAATGACCCAAAAATACAAAAATGACGGTATGCCACCAGATACCATTACAATGAAATGGCCCCCTTGTAATTTCATGAAACTTTAAACCCAATTTTTAACCACCTTCTATGCTTGCTTCAGGCTGAAACTTGACCAGTGAAATGGGTATGGAGTCCTCTATCACATGGAAGCATCACCCATCCAAGTCTATCATGTGGCAGCAGAAGATCTCCATGTGCCGAGGACAAAGTTACAAAGGATGGTGATATTTGGTTTTTCAAAACGAGTAATGTTGTATTGTAAGAGCATGATATAGAATCACCTTAATCATGTAAACTTGATGCTGTTTAACAGTTTCACCTTAATCACCTTAATCATGCAAACTTGTGTGTAGCCTAGGCATCCACGCACCTTGTTGGTGCATGTGTCCAGGCCCCCTATAACACCTGGGTTGCCTAGACGCTGTGACAACCATGATTCCAAGGAATGACTACTAATACAAAAGCATTAAAATGGTGACGCCCCAACATCAAATCCAAAACAGCCTGTTCAACTTGTGTGCACACATTCTAAGTATAGTCCAAGACAAGATTCAAACTCCATTGGAAGTTTGGAACTGAATCAACAACTTGGTCAAGCTAAAGTCAACTGGAACTGAGATAGTGTTTATAACACCCCGCATGTGTTTCATGATTATCTTTATTACTATTTAGATTGTCTTGAATATTTTAATGTTTTGTGACTATTTTATTAATATTTGCATCATGATGGGAGTGATTTACTGCTATCCAATATTATTTATATGATATTATATTATTTTAAAGTGGCTAATTATCAGTGGCAAAATTGTAATTTCTACTACGACCAATGGCATGAGAATGTGAATAGTTCAATGCATTAAATTCTGTTTTATTACTTTTATACATTATTTTAATGACAAATATAATATTTTATATTATTATAAGGTGGGATATTTTATTCTATTATTCATAGTATACAACAACAAACTCAGCCCTATCCCAACTTATGAACTTAAAGGGTCTATTAGTCTTAGTATAATCCCTTTATATTATAAGAATCTACATTACTCTCTCTCTCTCTCTCTCTCTCTCTCTCTCTCTCTCTCTCTCTCAAAATAAATACATTAGTTATAAGAATTTAGTTAAGATATGGATTAGGCTAAGTGTTGTTTTAGTAGGTAATTATTACAAGGGGTATAAAAGGGTTATTTGGAATTAAAACTGATTATTACGAGCCTTACTTGTGTTCAGCACTTAGAATCAGTTCTGAAGAAGAAGAAAGAAGAAGTTGGTGCTCTGTCGTTGCTAAATTAAGAATCCAACCCATGGCTTGAGATGAAATTACATTGCTGAAATTCAGGAACTTAGAGAAAAAAGAGGGAGAAGAGTGATGTAGAGATGGGAAGCTGAATTCTTAGTTTCCTATTAATTGAATGGTTTAGAAATTGCAGTTGTAGAATACTAAGTTAATTTAATCGTATGGGTTTAAGGCATAGTTGTCATGGCGCCGCCATGGCGTCCTGGCGCTGGAGAAGCCTGCATGGCGACCTACGCCATGGCGTCCTTTGATTTCTTCTTCCTATCTCTCTTTCCCTCTTCGATTTCTGCCTTCCCTCTTCGATTTCTTCATTATTTCTTCTTTCCCTCTTCGATTTCTTCTTCATGTCTCTCTTTCCCTCTTCGATATCTTCTTCCTGTCTCTCTGCCTCTGTTTTGCAACTAAGAAGTCGCCAGATCTGATTCCAGGAATTAAATACTCCTTGCTTAGTTGATTTCTGTGATGAGTTCTTGCTGGAATTGATAGAACATGATGTGGCGATGCTTTGCTTGAAGGTTTAGACTGGACGTCTGGACCGAGAAGAGTTGAAGGAGTTATCTCCTTCGTACTTTGCCTTTTCTGTCCCAGGTTGAAGATAACCATAAATCCGATCGTGGGTTATTACAAACCCTTATTTTTTCCTTTTTCCTAAAGTACCCTTCTCTTCTTTTATTCCCCTTTGTCCATACTTTACACATCCCTCCAAGTTTACCCTTAGTCATTAAATCAAAACCCTTTTATGCCCTTTCTTAGATTCTGCTTAATTACAAGATTGCCATCCTTAAAACTTGAGAAACAATAGAGAAAAAATAAAACATGGCTTGAGTATACATCTATTAAACCATTAAAAATAGAGAAAATAAAAAATAAAACATGGTCGACATGCTCGCCATGGCAACGACATGCTCGCCATGGCGGGCGACATGTCGATATATCGACGTGACACCCCTCCACCGACTTGGATCGCCGTGACGCCGTAACAACTATGGTTTAAGGTTCATAACAAAGGTTGGGATTTAAAGTTAGAGCGGCTGGAACTTTAAATTGAAAGGAACTTCAAGCGAAATAGGAAGAGCTTTGGTGCAAATTGAGGGAACACTTTTTAATACTCTGGTTTATATGATGTATGTGTTACGATGCTTGGATATTTAAAGAATAAAAATAAATGGTATGAGAGAGAAAGTTATTCAGATTCATCACCAAAATAAGCTTGTTTTATTAGGAATAAGTCTAGGGTTGGGTTATATACATGTTGGGCCTTTGCCCCCTTGGGTTTTCTATGTAATAGGTCACTTTTATAGACCTAAAATATGGGTAATAAGGTTGCTGTTATAATATGGGTTCAAGGGTAATTATGTCCAAGGGGTAATTATGTCCTTGTACCTATTCCAAAATGTTCATCTTTACATTATAAATAAAGATGGCTGTAGTCAATCTAACACAAGCCAGTATTCATGGAATTCAACATGGAATCAGAGCCAAAAATATTCCGGGAATACGAGATATAAGTTTATTTCTTTTTTTTCTCTCTTTCTCTTCTTCGTAATTCTGCCCTAAGAACACCACCATCCTCCGCCAGTTTCCGCCAGCCCTCCACCACCCCCTACACCCTTCCGCCACCTCCACCAGCCCCTTCCAGCTTTCCCGCAGGCATCTCACCTCCCCTTTTTCTTGCAAGAGGTCCACTCTCTTTTGCCGTCTTTTTTTCCCCACCCTTGGTGGTGAGTTGACTCCCACCAAGGGCTGTTTTTCCCCTTCTTATGATCTGATTTTCTTTTGGAGGATTTGTTTTTATTCCTGCGATTTTTTTTACCAGCCACCATTGCTGACGTTTCGGAGATCACTTCTGCTTCCTCTGGCCATGATGGTTCATCGTAACGTGACTTTCTTCCGTTTCCGGTGAACCCTATCAAATTAAATGGCAGCAACTATCTCTCGTGGTCTTGTTCTTGCTTGTTCGCAATTGGTTCATGTGGTCTCTCTGGCTACATAACGGGCACTACTGTCAAGTCTATAGAGGCTGATCCTACACAGAATCGATGGATGAATTTTAATTTCTTGGTCATGTCCTATCTGGTTAATTCCATGGACCAAGAAATTGCCGGGCCGTTACCTTCTCCTTCATACGGCTGCCAGGATATGGAAGACAGCCCAGGACACCTATTCTCAGGTCGGGAATGCCGCCCAGTGCTATGAGCTCCGTCAGAAGATCCACTCTACCAAGCAGTTGGAGTTATCCCTTTCTCAATATTATAATAAAATGTGCACTGTGTGACAGCAGTTGGACTTTTTGGGCACCATCACTACAACCTGTGATGTTAATGCAATAGCTTTCCGGAAGTGGGAAGATGGTTTGCGCGTCTTTGATTTTTTTGGCTGGCCTCAATATTAAATTTGATCATATCCGGGCCAATGTTCTGAATCGTGATCCTCTACCAACTCTTGAGCAAGCCTATGCGATTCTTTCGGCTGAAGATAGTAGGCGTATAGCCATGGTTACTCTGTTACTCAGGAACGATCGGCTCTTCTTTCTGGTTCCCAATCTTCTTCCCGTGGGAACTCTTCCCGTACTGTTGCTGGTGATCGGACGTCTGGTGATCGCCCCCCTAGTAAATGTGATCACTATGGGAAGGAATGGCACACAAAGGACCAATGTTGGAAGCTTCATGATCACCCTGCAGATACTCGTGAGCATGGGAAGGATGGTTCCAAGCAGCCCACCAATACTCGTGCCAATCAGGCCTTTACTGAAGAGCAGCCCAACCAATCTCTTTCCCAGGTTGTAGCTGAATGGCAAAATCTCAGGGATATGATGACTCGATTGGACACGTCTTCTTCGGCATCTGTATCTCCTTTATTGGCTGCTTCGGCTATTTCTCTGCCTTCCAATCACACTACCACTTCTTTCACAGGTATTCCATTTGGTGGGAACTGCACCTCAGTCATACCCGATTCTTGGGTTATTGACTCAAGGGCAACCGACCATATGATAGGTTCTTCCTCTCTTTTTTTCAAATATTCCCCTTTATCTGGTCATAATAAGGTTCGTGTTGCTGATGGGTCTCTAACTCCTATCTCGGGAAAGGGATCTGGGCAGTGCACTTCCTCTCTTTGCCTTTCATCTATGTTATATGTCCCTAAATTCTCTACTAATTTGCTTTCCATTAGTAGCTTAAGCAAGGATTTAAACGGTAAAGTGACATTTTTTCCAAACCATTGTTTGTTCTAGAACTTGGAAACGGGCAGTACGGTTGCATGTGGTAAAGTTGTTGATGGTCTAATGCAGATCCAAGTTCACGCAGGAAGAAGAAGAGCAGCCTTTGAGCAGCCTTTGATTTTCGTTGGAGCCTTTACTTGTTTGTTCTTTTATGCTAGGGTTAAAACAGTCTTTTATTGCTTAGTTCTTCCCTCCACGATTTTAGAGGGATAGGTTGCTTTATTTGTTTGTTTTATTTGTTTAAACTTGTACTCCCATTTAGAGTACAAGTATGCTGATTGTAATTAGGAATCAGATTAGGAACCACCACTCCTAATCGACTAGGATTGCTTCAGGATTTAGGATGGAACTCCCGGTTCAAGTCGATTATTTGTAAGGCCTTTTGGCCCCCTTTCATTATAAATAAGATATATCGTGGGCAGGCTCCCCGCTTATTATTGCATTAAAAAGCGTGTTTCAGATCTCGAGATTGCTGCCATCAGCAGCTGCTGCCTGCTCCATCTGCGAGCTCGCATCCTTGTGGACTCAGGTGGTTAAAGGGTGGGTTCTCCTACGACTCCTTGACCTTTGTGAAGATCGGGAGGTCTTCTTCAATCTTAGCTGTTGCTGCTCCCGCACATTAACCCCTGCAATTTATCCATTCAACCCTCAACCCCATTAAACCTGCAACTCCTACTTCAACTAGGACTCCATTATAATTCCAGATCTAACCATCACCTTCAAACCCTATTCTCAGTCCACCTTCCCTACATCATTCCCCACACTCGACCTCAGCCCTAGCCTATAATTCCCACTCTAACCCCTTCATCTCTTCACTCCATTAAACCCTAAAGCCTGTGACCGATTCTGCCCAAAATTGCAGAAACTCAAAACTTCTCCAAACCCTAATATCTTTATACCATTAAGATCTCTGAAACCTGCCTTTTAAAACCCTATAAACCCCATTGTCATTACTTAGCCCTAACCCTAGATTTTGCCCTAATAACCCTAATCTGCCCATTCGGCCAACCCTTAGACAGAACCTGGTCCTAAGTGGAAGTTATTTCACCTAGGCTACATCAAATTGGTATCAGAGCCATGGCTGAACATGGCAGCCCTGCTATGGATCCCACACGACCACCCCAACCTGATTCCCTTGCTGCAATCATGGCTATGGGCAGATTAGGAGAAATAACTTCCACTTAGGACCAGGTTCTGTCTAAGGGTTGGCCGAATGGGCAGATTAGGGTTATTAGGGCAAAATCTAGGGTTAGGGCTAAGTAATGACAATGGGGTTTATAGGGTTTTAAAAGGCAGGTTTCAGAGATCTTAATGGTATAAAGATATTAGGGTTTGGAGAAGTTTTGAGTTTCTGCAATTTTGGGCAGAATCGGTCACAGGCTTTAGGGTTTAATGGAGTGAAGAGATGAAGGGGTTAGAGTGGGAATTATAGGCTAGGGCTGAGGTCGAGTGTGGGGAATGATGTAGGGAAGGTGGACTGAGAATAGGGTTTGAAGGTGATGGTTAGATCTGGAATTATAATGGAGTCCTAGTTGAAGTAGGAGTTGCAGTTTAATGGGGTTGAGGGTTGAATGGATAAATTGCGAGGTTAATGTGAGAGCAAGAATAAATAAGATAAGAAGACCTCCCGACCTTCATAGTGCAAGGAGTCGTAGGAGAACCCACCCTTTAACCACCTTGAGTCCACAAGGATGCAGGCTCGCAGATGGAGCAGAGGCAGCAGCTCGATGGCAACAATCTCAGATCTGAAACACAGTTTTTTTAATGCAATAATAAGTGGGGGAGCCTGCCCACGATTTATCTTATTTATAATGAAAGGGGGGGCCAAAAGGCCTTACAAATAATCAGACTTGAACTGGGAGTTCCAGTCCTAAATCCTAGAAGCAATCCTAGTCAGATTAGGAGTGGTGATTCCTAATCTGATTCCTAATTACAATCAGCACACTTGTACTCTAAATGGGAGTACAAGTTTAAACAAATAAAACAAACAAATAAAGCAACCTATCCCTCTAAAATCGTGGAGGGAAGAACTAAGCAATAAAAGACTGTTTTAACCCTAGCATAAAAGAACAAACAAGTGATGCAGATTCAAGTTCACGCAGGAAGAAGAAGAGCAGCCTTTGAGCAGCCTTCGATTTTCGGTGGAGCCTTTACTTGTTTGTTCTATTTCCTAGTTTATTGAAATGTTGTAATCCGAATAATTTTTCTTGTGATGCTTGCACTTTGGCAAAGCAACCTAGAAGTGTTTGTCCTATTTCTGATAATAGAAATATGAATCCATTTAGTTTGATACATTCTGATGTGTGGGGCCCTGCCCGGTCTGTTTCTACTTCTACGTTTCAATGGTTTGTCACCTTCATTACTGTTATAGTCAGACCATTTAGGTCTACTTGATGCATAGTAAGAGTGACGTCTTCACCTGTTTCACCTTATTTCATAAAATGGTCCAAACCCAGTTCGATGCCAAGGTGAAAATTCTCCAGTCGGACAATGGAAAAGAATACATGGATGGTGCCTTTCACTCCTATTTGGATACCCATGGGATAATTCATCAGACTTCTTGTGTGGATACCCCTGCTCAAAAAGGAGTTGCTAAACACAAAAACCGACATTTGTTGTATGGCTGTTCCTCCTCGTTTCTGGGGTGATGCAGTATTTACAGCCACTTACCTTATCAATCGGCTTCCATAAAGAGTCTTAGGAGGTCGCTGCCCATTGGAAATTCTGTTGGGCACCTCCATGTTTGTTGTGCCCCCCCAAGGTTTTTGGTTGTGCGGTGTTTACCCAGAACCACCATGTTCACGGCAAGTTTGATCCTAAAGGGCTTCGATGTCTTTTTCTCGGCTGCTCGGCTACCCAAAAGGGGTATCAATGCTATCATCCTCCTACCAGGAAATTGTTTTACCATGGATGTGGTGTTCTGAGAATCTGAGACTTACTTTAAACCGCAAGTACTTCTACAGGGGGAGATTATAACTGGTGAAGAGGTCCCACTGATTGCTCCTCTGGATGTTCATATATCTACTATATAGGATGCTTCTGTTGAACTGGAGGATGGGATTACAAGTCAGGAACAAGAACTGAGACAGAATGAGCAGCAGCAAACAGTCCAAGGGGAGAACGAATTGAAGATTTACTCTCGAGTAACGGTTTTTCCTTCTCATGGCCCTCGGTACAAAGAGACCACCACCAATGATCCTACACAATTAGTACCTGCTCCAAGTCCTACTCCTAGTCATCTTTCTGGTAAGCTTCCTCCTGATCCCAGTCTTGATTTACCCAGGGCTATTCTGAAACCAAAGCAGAGTTGTACACAACACCCGATTTCCAATTTTGTGTCATACAACTCTCTAAATCCTTCATCCCATGCCTTTGTGTCATCATTACCCTTTGTTACTATCCCTAACAATTGTCAGGAAGCAATAGCCAAACAGAAGTGGAAGGATGCGATGAATGAAGAAATGCTTGCTCTTGAGAAAAATCAGACCTGGGATTTGGTGATTCCTTCACCAGGAAAGAAACTTGTTGGCTGCAAGTGGGTCTTTGTTGTGAAGCACAAGTCAAACGACTTAGTAGAAAGATATAAAGCAAAGTTAGTTGCCAAAGGGTTCACCCAAACCCAATGAATCGACTATCAAGAGACCTTTGCTCCTGTGGCAAAGATGAACACGATGAGAGTCATCATTTCTTGTGCTATGAATCAAGGTTGGGATCTCCAACAACTTGATGTGAAAAATGCCATCCTACATGGAGATTTGGAAGAGGATGTTTACATGGAAATACCTCCTGGTTTTGCTTCTCCAGAGACTCAAGGAAAGGTATGCAAGTTATAGAAGACCTTGTACAGTTTAAAGCAATCACCAAGGGCTTGGTTTGGTCGCTTCCATAAAGCCATGATTACATATGGGTATAAGCAAAGCAATGCTCATCACGCCTTGTTGATTGTATATATTGATGATATAGTTATCACGGGCAGTGATGCACAAGAAATTCAGAAGTTGAAGACTTATCTGGGCACCAAGTTTGAAGTCAAAGATTTGGGGAAGTTAAAGTATTTCTTGGGGATTGAGGTTGCCTATTCAGCCAAGGGCATATCTCTCTCTCTCTCAGAGAAAATACACCCTACATTTATTGAGTGAGACAGGGACGCTTGGTTGTAAACCGGCAGATACTCCCCTTGAGCCCATCACACACTTGAAGAGTAAGGAAGGTGACCCGGTGGACAAGGGTAGCCATCAGAGGTTAGTTGGCCGGTTGATATATCTCTCACATACTCGACCAGATATTACATTTGCTGTGAGTGTTGTGAGTCAATACATGCATGATCCTCACTCCTCTCACTTGGAGGCAGCATACAGAATTCTTCGATACCTAAAGTCATCTCCTGGAAAAGGAGTCTTATATTCTCCACATAGTCATCTCCGGATAGAAGCATAAACTGATGCAGATTGGGCTGGAAGTCTTGATGATAGGAAGTCAACATCCGGATATTGCACATTTGTTGGAGGAAACTTAACTACATGGAGAAGCAAGAAACAGGCAGTTGTGGCTCGATCTAGTGCTGAAGCTGAATTTAGAGCTATGGCACAAGGTATAAGTGAACTTCTCTGGCTCAACGGACTTCTTCAAGATCTGGGCAAAAATGTTGATCTTCCAAAGCAACTCTACTATGACAGCAAGTCTGCAATCAGCATTGATCACAACCTGGTCCAACATGACCGTACCAAACATGTTGATATCGACCGGCATTTTATCAAGGAGAAATTGGAGCAAAGAATAATTTGTATTCCATTCATTCAGCCGAGTGAGCAGCTGGCTGATATCCTTACCAAAGGAATTAGTAGTAAGCTATTTTGTCCTATAATTAGCAAGTTGGGCATGTTTGACATGTATGCTCCAACTTGAGGGGGAGTGTTGTAATATGGATTCAAGGGTAATTATGTCCTTGTACCTATTCCAGAATGTTCTTCTTTACATTATAAATAAAGATGGCTGTAGTCACTCTGACACAAGCCAGTATTCACGGAATTCAACAGTTGTATAGGGGATTAATTGTTTTAGTTCCATACTTAGTTCTATTTTGGTGTTTTTGTTTATAAATTGAACCAGTTCAACCAATGGTTCAATTTAAGAGATTTTAGTAGTTTTCTTTTAAGTAATGGGGTTGGATTAGGACTTTGTTTTGAGTCTATTTCAGTTTCCTAGTTAGTTTAAGTTACCTAATAGGTTAAGGATTGGGTTATACCTTTCCTTTTTAGTGTATGAGTCTATTTTTGAGCATTTTATATACGGTTGTAAGGGGGGGCAAGTATTGAACACCAATTTTAATATTAATGAAAAACTTTTTGCTGCTCTTCTTCTCCATGGAAGATTTTTTTCTTGTGTTTGATAAACACTGGTGGGATTGGTGTTTGATCCAATCGACACCTTGCGGTGTGAAGCCCGGGTGGTTTGTTCAAGCTCTCTTTGTTCTTTTGAAGCCCTACATTCAAATTCAATTCAAGTTTTGATTTTTATTCAAGATCTACAATCAAACAAGCTGCTGCCAAGGAAATTCTGCAACAACTGTGAGTTTGAATCATCCCCATCCCCAATAGTTCTTCTAATTCTCTCACAGCCCTAACCCTAAGATTCCCCCTTTTGTTTTCAATTTTCCCCATACCTAAATTTTGCCCGGACCAAACCAGCCAGCCAAATCACACCAAACTTTGATCGACTTCTCCTCTCATACCAGGGAAAACACGATCCAAGTTGCTCCCTCCTCTGACCATCTTAAACCCTAGAAATCCATCTTTTCCTCTTTTCAAAAACCCAAAACCCTTAACCTAACCTCGCTTCCGATTCTAATTAAAAGGCCTAGACTTGTTAAAACTTAAGGTAACCTTCACTGATAGACTGCCCTACATCAACTTGACCAAACCCTACAATCAAACCCTAGGTCTCAACAAACCCTAACCGTAATTTCACAATTTTCACCTATTTTGACCTAACGAAACTACATGTTCAAGTTAGATTCTGGTTGTCTGGCTTCTAGTTGGTCTCCTACCAATCTAGAACTACATTAGAAAGGAATGAAACATCAATGTTTATGATATGTGTTCATATTATGCTATATGAATGAAATGCATGTTGAACTTATTGTGAAATGATATAGTATCTAATGATGAAGTGAATACAAACCATGTTATGAATGACTATGTTAGACTATGAAATGAGTGAATGCTAGCTATGTTACGATTGACTATATTAGAATATGAAATGCTATTTCCTTAAATGGAGTGAAATGCTTATGAAAATAATGTAATACATGCCCAGAGATATTAAAGAAATGAAAGTAAATGAATGATAGTTAATGACTGTAAATGTTAAATGTATACATGAGGATGAAATGTTTATTGAGAAAATATTGTAATCACAAATCTCATTGCAATGCCTTATAGTGTGAAATGATGATGATGCTAATAGTAGTAAATTATAATGATGCCAATGTCGAAGATGTTATATGACAAAGATGAAAGGAGAAAGAAATGAAAGTAAGTCTCTAAAAGAAAAGAGTGTGAAATGACTTGGGCATATTCTTCCCCGGTGTTGAGGTAACCGGCCAAGATAGAGACTAGGTCTTCCCCGATACCTTAATGACCGGCCAAGCTGGGGAGCATGTACCTACAGTGATGAGATCCTCCCCGGTATTGGGGTTACCAGCCAGGGTGGAGACTAAGTCTTCCCCGGTGCCTTGACGACCAGCCAGGGTGGGGAGCACGAACTTATAAGAGATGAATCCTCTCTGGTGCTTTAGTGACCAGCTAGGGGTGGGATTAGAGTATGAATGATGATGACAACCCAACGTGTTTGTACAGTAGCATGTTCACCTCACTGGGCTATAAGCTCACCCCTTTATATGTTGATATTTTTCAGATGAGGAGACAAGAGAAGAGGCTTGTACAGCTCCAGAATATGATTAGAGTTAGAGTCTGAAGGCCTAAAAGACATCTGGCGATGCTGTAAAGTAATATTTTGAATATTGGAAACAGATTTTCTTATGTACATAAAAGTAAATATTTGTCATCAGTGTACAAATAACTCTTGTAATGTAACTTAACTTGTATGTTTCCGCTGTGTTATACGTGAGTCTAGGATATTTTCTGTTACTTTTCCATGCTTATTTATGACCTTCTGGGTCGACACTCGCGAGAGCAGTGGCTAGTAGCCTAGTACCCTATCCGATTTTCGGACATTACAGTGTTCCACCTGAGATTTGACTGATTTAGTTCCTAGTTTTATCAAATCCTTGGAACATATTATCAAAAACAAATTATTCATCCATGAAAAGATCTGTGATAAAATGTTACATGGCCATAATGAATTATATATGTGATGTAAATAAGTCACTTAGAGGGCTTATTTTATTAAAAATAAGCTTTGGGTTGAGTTATGTAGGTGTTGGGCTTTTGATCCCATGGGTTTATTTTGTAATTGGCCAATTTAATGGGCCTAAAATATGGGTAGAAAATAGGAAAACGGGATTTACTTCCTTAGTTTAGTTAAAGTCCTTTTTTGAGTTTGTTTTCTTTATTATTTCACTTTCTTAGTCAATTTAAGTTACTTTATTCGTTAAGGATAGGGTTAGGTCTTTCCTTTTTAGTGTCTTAAGTCTATTTTTGAGTCTTCTATATAAGTTTGTAAGGGAGGTCAGCATGATACACAAATTTGATTAATGAAATATTGGCTTTAGCCTTTGTTAAAATCCTGAGATAGGTTGGGTGAGATGCCCATTCCCTTCCCCACCCCCTTCCATCGGTTATTGAATCCAAACCCTAATTTTGTTCAAATCGAGTTCAAGAGTGCTACAAGCTGCTGGGATTTGTTTCAACTGATTGTCACATTGATTTCTTGAAGGTTATTACATCAAGATTATTGCTGCTTCAACAGGTTACAAATTTGTGGTTTTTTTATTTGTTACTTCAACCAAGGAAATTGTTCCCTCATTTAAGTTTTCATTGTTCTCTTGTTTCCTTTATTCTTACTTCCCATTGTTCTCTTGGTTCCCTCACATGATTTTTGTTTCCATTGCTCTCTTTCTTGTTCTTTGGAGATTTTCTTTGATCCTGCCTGGGATTAGAACTATTCTGGTCTAGTCTTACATTAATATGCCACCCCTCTTAATAACTGATATTTTCAAGGTTTTATCTTCTGTATCAGAATCTTTCAAGGTTGGCCAACCACTTTTGCCTACACCTTTTTATCTTGTTAGAAGGCCAAAGATGAAGGAGCATGCATTCGGAACAGGACCAGATTATGATACCTGAATATAAACCATACTGAACTAATTAAGAGGGAAATAAGATCACTAGGTTTCCAAATATCTATCTTCTTCAGTTATTCATGAATAGATCGTGGCACTGAGTATAATTACCAAAATCTCAACATTCATTTAACTTCCATTAACTCTTCAGAAACTTTTAGAGAGTTTAATGGTGAAACAGGACTCATGCCCTTTAGTTAGAATGAGGCTTAGTTGAGATCGATTTTAGCTTTTGAGCAATTTCGGTAGTTATTTATGCAAAAATGGAGTACAGAAATTGCAATTTTCAAGTGTCAAATTCATCATGTATTGCACAATTTCCATTGTTTTCTCAATGGTATAGAATCATCCAACTATGAGTGGTCTTAAGCACTTTTGTCCACTTATTTTGATGACCCACAGCAGGGTTCATTTGGGATCCAAATGACATGCCAGTGGCAGAAAGCAGGAGGGGGCTTGCTGCCTTCTCCATCTCCACAGCCTTCTCTTCCTTTTTGCCTTCTAAATAACTTTCCTTTAATTTTATCCGTGTACAGTTTCAGGTGCATGGTAAAAGAAAGGGCTGCTAGCATCCAGATGTGAGTAAGACCAGCCAGTTCATGCTAAAAATGTCAAAGCTTAGGACTGTCTCCATTCCATCCTTCCTGGGATCCAGCAAAACCAGGACTTGCACTAGGTTATGGCCCTAATTTATTAAAACCCTGCATATGATGTGTACATTCAGAACTCAAGGCTTACGACTCACATCATGCCTTTAGCATTCAAAAACTCCAACTTGATGTAGCCAGCCAAAGCATGACCACCTTCTTGATTGATCAAATTAAACAAACAAACTCAACCAAGTCAGAAGAAAGCTTCAACCTGTGAGAGCCCTCCAGCATTTCCAGTAACTCCTTGTAAATAAACTGTCTGAATGGAATCAACAATTAGAGCCCGGGGCTCGAGGGGAAGGATCTTTTCTAATATGTCCTGAAATAAAACAATACAATTAATCAGAGAACAAGATAAATGCATAAGATAATTAGAAATGCTTTTGGAGTAATTAAATTATTTTTTTTTTAAGTTTATTGTATTAAAACTCTCAAAGAGGGCCCATCATAAAGAGTTATTGATATTCCACAAACATCACTCAAAAATAAAGAATATACAGAAATAATAGTACAAATGAAATACCTTATATTATACAAAAAACTTAATTATTCCATATGTTTCTGCGCATTCTAGGGGAACAGAAGCCTAGAGCTCAACTGAAATGGCTTATAGCCTTTCAGAACTGTAGGGTTACGAACTGACAGGATATTTAGTTATTGCCAAGAACTCGGTTTTCTTAGCAGAATCGGCATCAGAAATAAAGAAAGAATGGAGGTGGTGAGGAACATTAGAATCACTCACTGGACATGTCCAACAGCTTAGGAATTAATCTTAACACATGAAAACCCAGCAGCTTCATGGGAATTTGAGCCAACCTCAAACCAGCGAAAAGCAAGCGAAGCTTCCAACTCATGCGGAGGAAAAGAACTACAAGAAGGTATAGACATCACATGACCCGATCTCTAAACATCATCTAGAGGGCCTTGACAGCATCAAACAATCAATAGGGTAATGGATGGATGATGCAGTGGCACTCGAATGGTTGGACCAGCACGACCAGGTTTGGAAACCCAAGCCCAGACGAAACCGACCCAACTTGGGTTTTTGGTATAATAAAGACTGGCAATGGTTTTGTCTTTTATTTTATCATGTTGAGTAGATTTAGTTGAGATAAGACTGAGTTGTCCAGCATGACCAGGTTTGGAAACCCAAGCCCAGATGAAACCAGCCCAACTTGGGATTTTGGTATAATAAAGACTGGTTGTGGGTTTGTCTTTTATTTTATCATGTTGAGTAGATTTAGTTGGGATAAGACTGAGTTGTTGTTGTTGTATCATGTTGAGTAGATTACGTAGGAATAGGAGGTAGAGAATGGAGTTTATTTCATACTCTGCCATAGTTTTAGAGTTTGAGTAGAAGTGTTTGTTTTCCTTTTCTTTATATATTTGTACCCAACGATGGGAAGGACAGATTAGAATGAAGTATTAAGTTGAGTTTACCATTTGAGTGTGTTGTCTTGCGTAGCCTACTGGTGGCAGCAGTTCTCCATTCTGGATCTGTTGCCACTTGATTCCGATCTAGCTGAGGTGGATGACCTGTAGAAGGAATAGAGAATGGTTGTATGAACCCGAGGTTAACTCGTGGTTAATCTCCGATGATAAAGTCAGAACCGGGTAATAGGAAAGTAAGACTGAAATATGGAAAGAGTAATAAATGTGAATACCTACCTCTGTCTGTTACTGTTCCTTGTATACTCCGGGTCGGTTTGTGAGAGTGAGCTGTTATATCCCACAGAGTTAGGTCGGTTGCTCTAACTCACCGTGGAAGGAATTAGAAGACTTAATATCTCAAATATATTAATTATTTGGGGCCCACTGGTTCCTACATAAGTATCAGAACATTCTTGTTATTCTATCACAAATATAGGTATATTTTAGGTATATCAGATGCCCCCCACACCCTAGACCACTGAAGGAGGGATATGGGAGTAAAAAAATAAAGAAGTTATATCACGTGCAACAAATACTCGATGATCTAACACTTAATGGCAAAGTATTTTCCCCAAAAATGTCGGGTAATTAAGGAATGTATGGCCTAGACCGAGGATTTGGATCCTCGGCAAGTAATGCCCGGCTTCGTTGTTGTGGCATTAAGAGCAAAATGGTCTGAGGATTAGAATCCTCGGCAGGTAATGCCCGGCTTCGTTGTCATGGCATTAAGAGCAAAATGGTCCGAGGATTAGAATCCTCGGCAAGTAATACACGGCTTAGTTGTCGTGGCATTAAGAACAAAATGATCTGAGGATTAGAATCCTCAGCAGGTAATGCCTGACTTCGTTGTCGTGGCATTAAAAGCAAAAATCATAGTTGTCATGGCATAGCCATGGCGCCGCCATGGCGTCCTGGCGCTGGAGAAGCCTGCATGGCGACCTACGCCATGGCGTCCCTCTTTGATTTCTTCTTCCTATCTCTCTTTCCCTCTTCGATTTCTTCTTTATTTCTTCTTTCCCTTTTCGATTTCTTCTTTCCCTCTTCAATTTCTTCTTTATTTCTTCTTTCCCTCTTCGATTTCTTCTTCCTGTCTCTCTGTCTCTGTTTTGCAACTAAGAAGTCGCCAGATCTGATTCCAGGAATTAAATACTCCTTGCTTAGTTGATTTCTGTGATGAGTTCTTGCTGGAATTGATAGAACATGATGTGGCGATGCTTTGCCTGAAGGTTTAGACTGGACCGAGAAGAGTTGAAGGAGTTATCTCCTTCATACTTTGCCTTTTTCCGTCCCAAGCTGAAGTCGTAAGGTTGAAGATAACCATAAATCCGATCGTGGGTTATTACAAACCCTTATTTTTTCCTTTTTCCTAAAGTACCCTTCTCTTCTTTGATTCCCCTTTGTCCATACTTTACACATCCCTCCAAGTTTACCCTTAGTCATTAAATCAAAACCCTTTTATGCCCTTTCTTAGATTCTGCTTAATTACAAGATTGCCATCCTTAAAACTTGAGAAACAATAGAGAAAAAATAAAACATGGCTTGAGTATACATCTATTAAACCATTAAAAATAGAGAAAATAAAAAATAAAACATGGTCGACATGCTCGCCATGGCGGGCGACATGTCGATATATCGACGTGACACCCCTCCACCTACTTGGATCGCCGTGACGCCGTGACAACTATGGCAAAAATGGTCCACGGATTAGAATCCTCGGCAGGTAATGCCCAGCTTCGTAGTTGTGGCATTAAGAGCAAAATTGGTCCGAGGATTCTAATCCTCGGTAGGTAATGCCCGGCTTCATTGTCATGGCATTAAGAACAAAATGGTCCGAGGATTAGAATCCTCGGCCGGTAATGCCCGGTTTTGTTACTGTGGGAGTTCAACATGATCTTAAACTTTTGAATCCTTTTTTCGAAAGTTGAACTTAGAAACATGAGGGATATAGTTTTAGATAAACAAAAGATATTTCTCTAAATGTAAGACCTAGTTCTATAAACACAAGGTGGCAGCATTAATTGATTTGAGGTGACAATTATTGCCGCCTAAATCATTATTGCACCTGACAATTGGAGGCCATGTTATCTTTATTTGGAATCTTTCGACGAGTTTTCATACCTCGAGAAGTGGAAGAGTCCATAAAAGTTTTTTAAAGAACAAAATGCATTACCAATCAAGCTTACCCGGGCTAAGCCCATAGCGACAAAGAAACGACTTCATCTCGATACGATCGCATCGAACTACTGAATATTCCCTCGATCCAATCATTCTTAAGATCTAAGCATCCGCAGGACTTAAGGGTAAAAGTTCATTGGCCAATTTTGGCTCTGGAACCAACCATACAATATTGAAGGGAAATCCCCCGCTCGATTTAACAAAGAAAAACTTGGTTTTCCAGTAATGGATGGACGAAACCACCCTATCTATAACTTTTATATGCTTTATCACCCGAAAATAAAACCAACCCTCTGAGTTAGGAAGAGGGGCGAGCAAAAAACTATTATTGAAGAGCTCTACGGTAGTTTCTCCCCTCAGTCGTTTCACAAATGCTACAAAGGCTGTTACAATTGTGAATGAATTGGGAGCTAATTGGGCGGGAACGACACCGTTGTGTGTAATTATCTTCAGATATAACTCATATAGAGGAAGCCAAAGACCACCTTTGAAATGATCCTCGTAAAAACACACTTCATCGTGTTTCCTAAACATGCCCGCTCAGCATCTAAAGGAAGCCTAATTTCAATTGAATCCGGGATGGCATAAATTACTCTAATACGCTCTAAGTCAAAAGCTTTTCAGCTTGGAACTTCTCGGAGAGCATCTACTTGAGGAGGATGGTCGGCATCCTCAAAATAATTCACCTCCACAATGTCTCTCTCAGAATATGACGCTGAGGCCTCAGCCCAAATCTCTAATTGGGTTTAAGAACTAGATGATGAACTAGTAGAGGATCCATCCGAGGATAAACTTTTATCCTCGGGCAGTCGAGGCATGGAAGAAGAGATTCTACGAAACGAAAGGGAAAAAACAAGACAACTTACTGATCGCAGGAAACGAAGTAGACCCAATCAAGTTAGATTCCACGACAACCAAATTCGAAAACGATAACTAGACTTAATTTATCTCTGGGGCAAATCAAGAAAGCTTGAAAGTTCAAAATGAGATCTAACTAATGACGCCCAACTCTTTATAAAGAGATTTTTGGGGCAATTATGGACGTTTCCACTTCTCGAGGTATGAAAACTCCTGGAAAGATTCAAAATAAAGCTGACATGGCCTCCAAGTGTCAGGTGCAGTAATGATTTCGGAGGGGGTAGTTGTCACCTCAAATCAATTAATGTTGCCACCTTGTGTTTCTAGAACAAGGCCTTACATTTAGAGAAATATCCTTTGTTTATCCAAACTATATCCCTCATGCTTTTATAGTTCAACATTCAAAAGTTTAAGATCATGTTGAACTGCCACGGCAACAAAGCCACGCATTACCTGACGAGGATTCTAATCCTCGGACCATTTTATTCTTAATGCCTAAACAAAGTCGGGCTTTACCTGCCGAGGATTCTAATCCTCGGACCATTTTGTTCTTAGTGCCACGGCAATGAAGATCAATTTTGCTCTTAATACCACGGCAACGAAGCCGGGCATCACCTGCCAGGGATTCTAATCCTCAAACCATTTTTGCTCTTAAAGCCAGAGCAACAAAGCCAGGCATTACCTGCTGAGGATTCTAATCCTCGAACCATTTTTCTCTTAATGCCACGGCAACGAAGCCGGACATTACCTGTCGAGGAATCTAATCCTCAAACCATTTTGTTCTTAATGCCACGGCAACGAAGCCGGGCATTACCTGCCGAGGATTCTAATCCTCAGACCATTTTGTTCTTAATGCCATGGCAACGAAGCTGAGCATTACCTGCCGAGGATTCTAATCCTCGAACCATTTTGCTCTTAATGCCACGACAATGTAGTCGGGCATTACCTGCCTAGGATTCTAATCCACAGACCATTTTGCTCTTAATGCCACGGCAACAAAGCCGGGCATTACCTACCGAGGATTCTAATCCACGGACCATTTTGCTATTAATGCTACGGCAACGAAGCCGGGCATTACCTGTCGAGGATTCTAATCCTCGGACTATTTTGCTCTTAATGCCACGGCAATAAAGTCGAGCATTTACCTGCCAAGGATTCTAATCCTCGGACCATTTTGCTCTTAATACAACGGCAATGAAGCCGAGCATTACCTGCCAAGGATTCTAATCCTCGGACCATTTTGCTCTTAATGCCACGGCAACGAAGCCGGGCATTACCTACCAAGGATTCTAATCCTCGAACCATTTTGCTCTTAATGCCCCGGCAACAAAGCCGAGCATTAACTGCCGAGAATTCTAATCCTCGAACCATTTTGCTCTTAATGCCACATTGCCACGACAACGTAGCCGGGTATTACCTGTCGAGGATCCAAATCCTCGGTCCAAGCCATACAGTCCTTAATTACCCGACATTTCTCGGGGAAAATATTTTTGCCATCAAGTAGTAGATCATCGCGTATGTGTTGCACGTGATATAACTTCTTTATTTTCTACTCCCTTATCCCTCCTTCAGTGGTCTAGGGAGTGGGGGGCATCTGATATATACCTAAAAATATACCTATATATGTGGTAGAATAACAAGAATGTTACGATACTAACGTGGGACCCAGTGGGCCACATATAATTAATACATTTGAGATATTAAGTCTTCTAATCCCTTCTAAGGCAAGTTAAAGCAACCGACCTAACTCAATGTGTTATAACAGCTCACTCTCCACTCAACTAGGTTGTAGCACAAACCAACTAGGAGTATAAAAGGAACAGTAACGGACAGCGGTAGGTATTCACATTTATTACTCTTTTTGTATTTCACTCTTACTTACCCATTGCCCGGTTCTGACATTATCATTGAAGATTAACCACGAGTCAACCTCGGGTTCATATGACCATTCTCTATTCCTGTTACAGGTCATCCACCTCAGCTAGATCGGAATCAAGCGGCCCCAAAACAAAGGAGAAAACATCGGGGAAGTACGCTGGTGACTTCAAATCCATGTCTAATTCTCCTTCAAAGTCCAATTCAAAGGAATGTAATTAGTATTTATAATACCCCTGAAGCTAATGAAACTGTTTCAGTAAAATTCAACCGTCTCAACTCCCGAGCAATCAGACCAAAGACTCGAACGCACAGGTATCACCTTCATTGCTGAACCTCTTCCTTTATTCCACTTCTTTCTTGATTAACTTCCCTCTTTTATTCCTGCTATCACTTGTTTCTATTTGAACCCTACTATTGTCGTACCAACAGAGCCGCAAGGGATTTGAATATTTGATTGAACTCCCTGGTAACTGATCCATTAGCTCTAGGGTTGGGAGTATATGAAGCCCCTCCCATAGGCAATTCAAACCCCTTAAGACCCAAACCCGAAAGCCCCTTTGATCTTGGTTATCATACCTGCAACCGATACTGGTTCGCATTCTACCACCAGGAACAATTTCAGGTATCTTTCTTTGATGATTCGATTGCTCCTTTGTTGGGTTATCACTTGGGTTTCATAGAGCTGAGGTGTGTAGAGATTGTCTCAGAACCATTGGAGTACTGTAGAGGGAGATTCAACCCACAAAGCGTTCTGGTCTCTGCCTAACGCAGACGGAAGGTTCAAATCTGTAATAGAGAGATCAGATCTAATTTATAGGGAGATTAGGGATAGGATAAAAGGAGAAGACGAGGTTTCAAGATCAGATTCTGATCTTGATGAAGAGAGAAGAAGAGACGGGAAATGAGCGAGAGTATCGTGAGAGAGAGGAGAAGAGATGAGATTGAGAGGGGGAGAGAAAAAAGAGAAGATGTTGAGGAGAGGGGAAGGAGTAGAAGGTGATCAAACACACCTGTTGGTGATCAAACACGCCTGCTGATTTCCAATGAAATCCAATATTCAATTCATTCTTCAAATCTTCCATTCATTGTTGGATTACATGAGTACATAAAGAAAATAAAAATGACTCTTGGACTCGAGCATTAATCACCTAGAAGCTAACTCCAATAAAGCATTAAATTACCTAGAAACTAAAACCAAATAAAATTAATTACTTTCACAAACTTTTGGACTCCTACATAGAAAACTTAAAGACCCAACTAGAAAACTGAAAAGTCTAATTAAAGCACTTAGAAAAAGAAATCAACTCATTAACTAAGCCTAGGAAAATGAAAAGACACTTTAAGAAAATTAAACTCAGGTCTGGTGGCTCTTTGGAGTCAACTTCATGGGCCCCACCAGCAATAATATCACAGGGACTAACCGTGGCCAGCTTAAGCTACAGCTGGGCTTAATTGGGGCTGGTTCTTGGCCTTGCGGTTTGGGTCTAGTTATGATGTGGACCGAAATAGCATGAGGGATCTTCTTCTAGCTTGACACTGCATCACTGCCACTAGTCGATGTCAAAGGTTGAAGATGGCTGGTCTCCTCCCCCTCTTCTCGTTATTCTCTTCACCTTTTATTTGTTTGGTCACCAAACTACCCCTTCTCTCCTTTATTACTTCCTCCCCTTCTCGTTATTCTCTTCACCTTTTATTAGTTTGGTTCACAAACTACCGCTTCTTCTCTCCTTTTTTCTTTTTGGGTAATAGAAAATTTCATTTCCAAAGAGGAGGAAAAAAATACAGCAGCTCCCTTAGGGAGCAAAGAGGAACAAGGAGAAGAGCCGAATCCTCAAGAGGAGGAGGATCGGAGGGAGGTTGAGGAGAGACCCCAGGAGACAACAATAAGCCTGTTCCTTGGGGTGTCATTACAATAAGAGGGGGGAGCCGAAGAAAGCCGAGCATTTATCTCGAAGGAAATGGCATCCCAAATCTGCTGATGAGTTCGCGATTTGGAGGTCCATTTCCTTATATGCTCCATCCAGATGTGATTGATCGTAGCACAAAAAACTAACTTTCCAATAGTGTCACAAATAGAGGAATCCGCAAAAGTCATGTCAATCCAGAGCCACTCTCTACTGAAGGGAAGAATTCTTCGAGTTGAAGGCCAGCATTTAGCTAGAGCTCCCTTCCAGACAGCCGAAGAGAAAGGACACGCGAAGAAAAGATGCTCTGTGTCTTCAGTATTGTTCCAACAAAGGCAGCATGAAGGAGGTGCATTTATCTGATGATGACGGAGGAAGGACTGCGTTGGAAGACAGTTTGAGAGCGCTTTCCAGGCCGTGAAGCAGTGACGGGGGATGTGATACTTGAACCAAAGCAAATTTCTCCAAGGAGCCTAGGCACTTTTGGAGCGGATATGATCCCAGGCAGCTTTAGTACTAAAGCAGCCGAAGGAAGAATGAACCCAAAGAACAGAATCTCCTCTCCCTGGGGGACTTCTAGGGAGGGAGGGGAGGGTTGCCCAAATGCTGTTAAGCGACTGATGAGAAGAAGGCGGCGGAGTCCATCCATTGCTGCCAAGGATATTTGCAACCTTGGATTGTCTAGTGAGGCCCGATCTGTAAAAACCTTTGGTGGTAACTTGCTGGAGAAGGATGCCCATAGGGTGCCAATAATCTAGCCAGAAGGAGGTAGATGAGCCATCACCAATACGGGAGCAGATAGAACCTTGAACTAGGGAGCGAGCAGCTAAGATCTTACGCCAGACCCAGGAAGCATCAGAGGACAGAGAAACAGTCCAGAAGGAATCATGCTGCAGGTGTCTCGAGTAGATCCAGTCAACCCAAATACTTCTCTTTTTAGAGACAATCTTCCAGATCAGCTTGATAGTACCAGCTAAGTTTACCTCCTTGATTCTTCTAATACCCAATCCACCCTCTTTTTTTGGCAGACAGACTGAAGCCCAACTGATGGAATGAAGAAACCTAGGCGAATCCATGCCCTTCCAGAGAAAAGAGGCCATTAGGAATTCCAAGGCTTTGATAGTAGAGTGAGGTAGTCCATAGATGTCGGACCAGAAGATATAAGAGGATTCCAACACTGATTTGATGAGAACGAAGTGACCCGCATAAGAGAGAAGCTTTCCTTTCCAAAGCTAAAGGCGCTTCCTGATGAGATCCAACATAGGGGTGCAGTGATGCACAGATAGCCTACTAGGAATCAGAGGAAGACCCAAGTATTTGACTAGGAGCTGGCCAACAGTGAAACCCACTTTCTCGATAAGAGCTTCTCTTTCCAAATCAGAAACCCCCGCAAGGAAAAGAAGAGACTTTGATGGGTTTGTGCACAGACCCAAGGCCAGCTAGAAGCGCTACAGACAAGACATAATGGCTTCAAAGGAGCTAATGGAAGCTTTGGAGAGGATCATTAGGTCGTCCGCAAAAGCTAGATGGGAGAGCTTGAGAGCTTTGCACTTCGAAATTGGAGAAATGAGATTCTGATCCGTGCAAGATTGGATATTCCTAGAAAGAACTTCCAAAGCCAAAGTGAAGATGTAGGGAGAAAGAGGGCACGCTTGTCTGATTCCCATAGAAGTTGAGAAGTAGCCTGCCGGACTGCCGTTTACTAGAACAGAGAGCCTTGTAGAGTAGAGTCAAGCATGAATCCAATTGACAAAGGCCGGAGCTTCTTCTCTCCTTTAATACTTCTTACCCTTTTTTGTTGTTTGTTCCAAGTTAATGCCTGCTCTTTAAATTATAATACCCATCTTGTCCTCTCTTTAGCATCTACCTTATTAATCCTCTCATAATCTGGATATTTATAGTTCTGCCATTCTTCTTTAAATTTAAAAATAATCATAGTTTCGCCACCAAACTATTAATTTTATTACTCTATTGCTCGTGTGGGCCCATAGCAACACCAAATAAGGTTTCCGAACCCTGGGATCAGCATCAATGGACCACCAAAACCAGTTTACATGGCAGCAACAATCTGTGACAACAACAAAAACAACAACATACTCAGCCTTATCGCAACTTAATGGGTTCGGCTACATGGATCAAAAAAAAAACAAACTATGGAAAACTAAGGCCTAAACAACAAAGGGGAATGAAGAGATGGGAAATGAAAAATGAAAGATGGAAGTTAGAGGAAAGAGGCACAGCCTAGCAAAGTATCAATTCAGGAGAATCTCAGCTATATGGGGACTGCTACATGGATCCTTGTCCTCCAATAGGCTCTATCTGAGGTCATACTTGGTACAAGACTTAAACTATGCATGTCCTTCCTCACAACTTCTCCTATGGTCATTTTAGGCCTGCCCCTAGCTCTTTCAGCTCCTTCAATCGGGATCATATCACTCCTCCGTACTGGGGTGTCCCTAGGCTTCCGTTGAACATGACCATACCACCTCAAACGACTCTCTCGGAGCTTGTAATTGATCGGGGCAACTCCCAAGTCAGCTCTAACACGATCATTCCTTACTTTATCCTTCCTAGTTTTTCCGCATCCATCTTAACAGCCTCATCTCTGCTACATCTCAATATGACACTTCTTAACTGCCCAACATTATGCCCCTTCCATCATAGCCAGTCGTACAACAGTCCCATAGAACTTTCCTTTAAGCTTTAAAGGAATACGTCGGTCACATAGCACTCGGGACGCACTTCTCCACATCATCAATCCCACTTTAATCCTCTATGAAACATCATCCTCTATGTAACCTTCTTTATTTATGATTGACCCCAGATATCTAAAATAGTAACTTTGCGGAATCTCTCTTTCCTCAATTCGCACCATGTCAGTACCCATCATAGTATGACTAAAATTACACATCATAAATTCCGTCCTCGTTCAACTAATCTTAAAGCCTCTTGTTTCCGAAGTTGATCTCCATAGCTCTAGTTTAGCATTAATCCCTACTTTTGTCTCATCCACCAAAACAATATCATAGTGATGCAGAAACAAGGGTGCATTCCAGGAAAAAGAAGAAGAATACGATTTTGAGAAAGCAGCAGGCAGCAGCCCACGGTTCTATTGGGTTGCGTATGTTTTTATTTTATGAGTCCTGTAATGAATCAGTAAACCGGTTGGTTCAGCTGGTGTAATTTAAGTGGTGGTCCCATAGTTTAGTTGAGTCTTTATTTATTAAAGTTGTTATTAGAATAGTCAGTCTCACGTCAGCCTCTAGTTAATTGGGCTGATAGTGTCTTGTAACTCAAGTAAGGTCCAAATTGGAAGTTTCTAATTTTGACCCCTTGCTCTCTTTATTCCTGTTAACAAAAGCAACCCAGGAGGGCAATCAGCCCACGATTTTGCTATTCAATATTGCTGTTTCTACTAATGTATTTCCATGGTGTTCGATCCTTGACGATGGAGCTGATGTGTGATCCAAGCTGACTCCTTCCGGTGGGAAGCCCAAGAGGTTACTCTTCAGTCCTTGTTCTCATTCTTTTCAAGCATTCCAGGCATTAGAAGACCTCCCTACTCCAGCCGAGACTCATTGTTGCTGCCTGCTCTGCAATTCCTTGGTTAGTTTCTATTTTGGGTTACCTTCTAATTCCATTCCCTCTCTCTCCTGCCCTATCCAGCCATTAGTTTTCTTCAAGCTTTTCAGCAAACCTCCCCCCCCCCCTTAAGACATCCACTCGATCCCCTTTTTTAGCCCCATCTGACCTGCAGATCACCTTCCTCAAGAAATCTCCCTAAAACCCAACAAACCCCCCCTTTCCCAGCCTGCAGACCAAATCGGCAGAGACAACTGCCCTGCTGCAAATCTGTTTGCCTAATTCCTTGACTTCCCTGTTATCCTAGTCCTATTCCCTCTCCTGTACTTTTGCCCTCATCCTATTTATTACTACACCTACCCAACGCATCCTTAACCCCATCGAATTGAACCTTTCCCCTGATTCAGATCCTGTTTTGGGACTGGTTGAACTTTCATTCCTATCCTACATTGCATAAGCGAAGAGCAACAATCTGTGACTAACCTATGCCAAAAATCAACTAGACTAGCCTATCTTATAACCTGCAATCATGGTGTAAGGAAATTTATTAATTATAAGTGAGTATTAGTGAAATGTAATGGAAGAAAATTTGAATCAGTTTCAGGAAAATGCACTACAACATGGGCATCAGAAATATTACTCATAAGACAGTTCAAATGATAATGTCAAAGCCATAATAGGTCACAAATGATTTACTAATGGAGAAAGAAAACATATGCACATTCATATGAGGAAGTGTTAAAAAGGAAGCATAAGCTTCAGAAGCATGCACCTCAACATCAGTACCCGAATATAAGAAAAGCTCCTCTGTTCCAATTAACATTCGGTCAGCTCTACTCCCAATTTGCTCAACACTCTGCAATGCAAGATGAAAAATAAATAAAGCTGTCAAGTGTAAGTTTTACTGCTGTGGTTATGTTTTCTATTCTTTGTTGTTAGTATTAGTTAGAGTGAGGGCTATGTTTGGGTACAGCTGGTTTTCTCTTAATTCGGTTTATGTACTTGGCTTAATTAATATAAATACAAGGTTAAGGCCCATGGTTGATGTATTCTTCTGTTCACAACACAACTGTGGGCAGTTCTCTCTCTTCCTCGTGACTTCTCTTTTTCTTCTCTTTCCTTCTCCACTGTTACTGATTTTAGTGTTTTGGTATTGTCACATGGTATCAGAGCATTAAGATCTAGTGATCCTCATATTCCTTTCATCTTGAGAGTTTCTCTTGGGTTTCTCTTTTGTATTACACAGCAACAAATGTCGTATGAGTGCTTTGTCTGAAACCCTAGTTGATAAAATAATGAAAAACTAGGGTTTCTTATTGCTACGAAGATCCCCTTCAATCTTCCATTATTGATGATCAGTGATTGATGCTGGCGGTACCCTGTTTTTCTATGGTTTTTGGAAATTTTTTATTGGTCGACAACTCCCAATCTGCCCACCAGATTACCCTACTGATTTAGGGAATTAAAGCTCCTCTTATATGTGTCCTTCGACCTTGATTGGCTGCTGATCAGAGGCTTGGATATGAAGTAACTAAATTTCTCCTTCTTGATGTGCTGTTTGATACCTGAAATCCCAGACAAGATTAATCATTGCATTTCTTCAGATCAGATACTTTGAATCTGATTGATTGTTTAAGGCTTTTGAAGACCATCCCAGATAGGTGCTTCGACCTGAAGTTGGGCCAGTTCTGAGCCCTGGTTTTGCTGCAATACAAAATCTCCACAACATCCTGCAGTGCTCTGTTTTGGTACTTTTTTTTTTTTTTTGGTGAATAAAAAATATATTACCAAAGCCCGAGGGGGGGGATACACAAGGGGGGAGAAGAGGGGGGAGAGGGAAGAGAAAAGCCCCAAACCCAACTAAGGGGCGGGAAGGGGGCAGCAAAAGAGCACTATCTAAGCCCCAGGAATTTACAATATGCCTGTTCCTTGGGGTGTCCAAAAACCTCTTGTGAGGGAGAAGCTGGATTTTGGAGGAGACATCCGAAGAGATGGCTTTCCAAATCAGGTCAAAAGATCTAGATTTGGAGGTCCATCTCCTGAAACTCCTCTCCATCCAGACGTGATAAAGGGCAGCACCAAACACAAGTTTACCTGTAGTGTCACAGATAAAGCTTCTGGAGAAGGTCATGACCAGCTAGAGCCACTCTCTGGCAAAGGGGAGGGGGGTTTTGCTGCGAGGCCAGATGGAGGAGAGGGCCTTTTTTCAGATGGTGGAGGTGAAGGGGCAATCAAAGAAAAGGTGGTCAATGTCTTCAACCCCATTCCAACAAAGGATGCAAGAGGTAGGGACATTGATTCTCCGGTGCAGAAGAAAAGCTTGGGTTGGGAGGCAAAGGTTCAGGGCTCTCCAGGCTAGGAAGCTATGGCGAGGGATGTGGCCTTTGAACCAGACAAGCTGATGCCAAATGGCAGTAGGGGCGTGAGGCCTAACAAAGTTCCAGGCAGATTTAAAGCTAAAAAGGCCATTTGAGGAGGGGAGCCAAATGACCTTGTCCGCAAGTGCTCTGTTTTGATACTTCTTCATTTAGTCTTCCACTATACTCTATTTTCTCCAATTTCAGCAAGGATTTAAGGCAGTGTTGGCCCTTTGTGAGTGACTGTTTCACTTCAGTTTGGTGATACTCTGGTATTGGATTAGCTGAGTTTCAGGTTCAACATTAATCTCTAATATTATACTGAAGGGCATTATATTGCTACTCTCCTTTTACATACTAATGGCAGAGTCCAAGTCTCCTGTGGACAATGTTAATGTTTAGAAAACCTCAATCAAGCTGAACGGTGCTTCCAATTATCTTCTCTGGGCACAGGCTGTGGAAGTCTACATCACAGCCAAACGTAAGATGGATTATTTGACAATGACTCCACCTGCTCCCATTGCGAATAATTACAAGGATTGGCAATTAGAAAATGCTACTTTACACTGTTGGATCTGGAACAGCATGGACCCATCTGTAGCTGCCAATGTCATGTTTCATAACTGCCAAGGGCGTCTAGGATGAACTCAAAGAGAGCTATTCTCAAAACAAAAATATGTCAACGATATATAACTTGTATGAAAAGTTCTTTTCTTTCAAGCAGGATGGAAAGTTTGTTGGTAACTACTATAGTAAACTTAAAGGCATGTGGGAGGAACTCAATGTCTATCAACCACTCTCCACTAACATTAGTGTTCTCAAATCTCAACATGTTGAGTTCCTTATTGCTAAATTTTTGTCTGGATTGGACTCCGATCTTCAACCTGTCAATAGTCAAATATTAGCTAGTGAGAAGATCCCCTCTATGAATGAGGCTTATTGCAATTCGGCGGGTTGTGTCTCCTCTGGTTAACCTGATTCCACTCCCTCTTCCAAGGATAATTCGGCCTTTTTTGTTAATGGTGGTGGCCGTGGTCTTGGTAATGGTGCTTCTAGTAGAGGTTGTGGATCAAAGGGAGATCGTGCACATGGCATAGATGGTCGTGGCAATCCACCTTAGGATCTTGCTGTTCCCTGGTGTACTCATTGTGATCGTCCCAATCACACTATTGATAAATGTTGCATGAAGCATGGCAAGCTTTAGTGAGCACCACAACAATTTGCAAATACTATTGTTTCTGATGGGAATATTGAAGTGATGCCTCCTATTGACACTAATCATGGTCCTACACCTGGCGGTGGTGTCTCATCCCATACTGATGTGATCAATCAACTTCTCAAACGAGTTCAGCAACTTGAGACATCCTCTGCTACATTAATTCATTCAGGTACACCTACATGTTTCAACTGTTCATCCTCCACTCCCTGGGTCATTGACTCGCGTGCGTCCTCACATATGACTGATAAGCCAAATTTTATCTCTTCATCTCAACAATCTGACTCTCCATCATAAGTTATACTTGCAGACGGACCTCTCACTAGTGTCACTGGTCATGATGTTGTCACTCTATCTTCTACATTTTCATTATCTATTGTTCTTCACGTTCCCTAATTGCCTCTTAAAGTCAATTGAAGAAACATGTTAATTGTTCCATACTTCCATTACATTTCATCCTTCTCATTGTGTTTTTCAGGATCTCAAGACAAAGATGACGATTGGTGGAGGACATGAGAGCGATGGCTTATACTACTTTGACGTGGCCTCACCATCTACGGCGGTGGCTGCTACCTCTATTGGCATTTCCCCTTTACATTAGCATTACTAGCTGGGGCACCTTTCTCTTTCCAAGCTACAATTGGTACCTGGTTGCAAAAGTCAATTTTCCGTCTTAAGTGATGTTTGTGAGCTTGGCAAGTATCACCGTACTGTTTTTCCATCCCGTAGTAAGTCTAAAAATCAGTCTTTGTTTGATTTAGTTCATTCAAATATTTGGGGCCCATGTAAGGTCAACAGAAGTATGTTCTTGGCCTTCTGAGTAAGACAGGTATGTAAAACTGTAAGTCTATAAATATCCTTATGGACCTTCATGTAATGCTTAGAGTGTCCGATGATAAGGAGTTAGAAGATATGCATCAATGTCAATGACTTGTCAGTAAAATTATATATCTTACTATTACCCATTCTGATATCTCCTTTGTTGTTGGAGTGATTAGTAAGTACATGCAGACACCTAAACAAGTTCATTGTTGTTGAATCTAAAATGCCTTAATTATATGATATAAGTTTTGGATACGAAAACCATTGTGTGATGTGCATTTAGGTGCACTAACATGTAACATGTGTGTTAATGAGCTAAAAGTTTGATGTTACCCAAGCATTTGAGGTGGAATCATTGAAGACAAAGATGGTGTGTTAATTGGAAGAATTGCTGAAGACGAACTTTCGCGAGCTGAAGCCGGTTGTCCATTGTGTTGAAAGATTGAAGAGCTAAAAGATACATAAAGTTGGAGAATCTTTCAAGACATAATATTATTGTTGCTCCCAGGTTGACACTGAGAAGGGGGTGAATCAGGGCGAATAAAAACCTTTCAAACAATCCCCAACACACCTTTGTTGTTCCTAAATACCCAACACAGCTGGCACTTACAATTGGGTCTCACACTAACTTCTCCTTCACAGATGCCATTGCTAAAACTCTCTCTATTGCCCAGAGCTCAATCACACAATATTGCCAAGGTGCTGATGTTTGCACTGTCACTAGCACACAGTCGTGTAACACACCTTTCCTCTCAACCACAGACAGGCATACAATTCCTATGGCAAGGTCTACCTGGTGTGCAAAACCACCCTGTAAATAAGCACTCCAATATCCAATGCAAGCATACACAACCGCATCCACAACACAAAGGTATACGTGCTTCGGCAAGTTGCCTACATGCACGGAGTAATGGTCACATTGACCTCAACATCTACTCAATACTGGTCTTTAACTCCTGATATACAAAAGCAAGGGCAATCTACCCCAGTGGTATTTCTGTCAATGCAATGACATAGGACACCCTGCCTGCTTCAACCCATGATATACAAAGGCAAGGATGGTACCCCTACTATGTCTAGATGCAACAATACAACTCAATTTAATCAATTTGGGCCTATATCAATGCCTTACAACGAAACCATATCTAGTCTAAGTCTTTGGCAGCAATTCAACCTAGCTAGCATATACAAATGGAAACACAAATACAAATGACAAGGGTAAGTAATGCAAATGCCTACAACAGTATGTCACCATTCCTGGTATCCAAAGAAGCTCTGGAGTGTCCGTGGAATGTCTGTAAAAGCTTTCCGACAGTCGAATCCTTCTTCTTCTTGTTCCCTTTTGCCTCTTTTGCTTCCTTAGTATTTTCACAAACATGAGTGAAAATAGGATTTTTTTTATTTTTTTTTCGCACCTCAACGGCTACTCTACCTCTGTGTTTTTGTGATTCTTAGTGTGTAGATCTCGAAAAACTAAGAATTCTACAAGCTGGATGACCCCAAATGGAGTGGTGGCTAAAAAGTTCTGGCATTTCAAAGTTGGGCCAACCGGAGAGGAGAAAATAGAATCTTCATGCAAGTGTATTTGTGCACGCGCAACACCAAAGTGACGTTTGATCCAGTAAAGCGCATGTGCATGAGCGCGACTAATAGAAACCTTTGGATGGGAATCTTGAGGGGCTTCTTATTTAAGAGGCATCAGATCAGCATCGGACCCGTCTAATGTGTCAATAGGAATCTCAGATCGATCAAAGTATCATGAGTTCATGACCATTGGATTCGAATAGTCATGACATGATAATCGTTCCTCATAAAGTGAAAATGCGTTTCACCTCACCATTGATCATCTCACGAGCGGCGAATCAAAGTTGATGAAAAAAAATCTAGGGGAGTGTGTACAGTACACTAATAGAACACCGTAGCAGGACCAGAGTCTGTGTGTGACCACTTAAGGTTGTGTTTGGTTGAAGGATTCAGAGGAGTCGGATTCAACGGAATCCGGATTCTATATTTTAAAGCGTGTTTGGTTTCTCGGAACACGGTTCCATGTTGGAATCCAAGAATCCACTAGAATCCAATTTTATGTGTAATTTTAGAATCCACAAGAATTCACCCCTAGGGGCAAATTCTAAAATGAGTCCAGGATTCTTGGCCTAGGTATTTAAGAGGTGTATTCTTGTGGATTCTAAAAATCGAGCCTAATGCTACTCCCTCTCGTTCCTTTCTCACGATAACCCGAAGAAGCTTTGCAACTCCTCTGCAACTCAAAGCCCAGGCAAATCGACTCCATTGGAAGGCAAATCAGCCTTCTGCAACTCTCTATTACTCGGTTAACGTACGCACGCAACGCTGAAGCTCATCTCTCTCTCAACAACTCAACCGACTTGCTAGACTAGGCGTCTGAGTGTCCAGGTATGTCTTCGAAACCGTTGCTCCTCACTCTCTCTCTCTCTCTCTCTCTCGCTCTCCCTCTCTTTCTCGCTTTCTCGCTTTAGCCTAGGTTTCCATTCACTCGAAGTTCATGAACTGAATGGCGGGAACCGTTGCTTCTCCGTATCCCTGTTTCACAAACCGAAGTTTTCTCATTTCCCCAATCGTTTTCTACCCTAAATCCCCAAAATGTCAAACGAAGGTTTTTTCATCCTCATATGCATATCGTTAGTTTGCAACTTAGGGATTCCTTTTTAAGGATCTAACTTACAAATCTATTGAAGCTTTTTTTTTTAAATGAAAAATTATTTGATCCACTGAAAGATGAAGATGGAATAAAGCAACTATTGGATTTCATTTTTCCAAGGAAAATAGAGAAAGTTAGATCAGTGGTGAACAAATCTATAGTTCATACCTTACAATCCCAGGTGAGTCGATTTTGGTGTATATATCTGTACATTTTGAAGCTTGAATCCTTATCAATTTATATTATGAACATAGTAAGAAATACTGCAAGTTAAAGAATTAGAATGTTTTGCCTTGTTCTCGATATTGTCGTTTCACCCAACATTGTTGTCCATGAATCACTAGCTGTTCGCCCATATGGTTCACAGAAGAGATAGTCATTGCTCATTGTTTTAGGTGAAAACCAATAATAGATACAGCCCAAGCTCAGTTCTTGAAAGCCCTTTTCTACTATTATTTGTCTGACCAGATAGAAGAACCAGAAGTAGACTATTGATGCTTAATACTTAATTTTTTCTTTTGAACATTACTTGCATCATGGCTATCGAATGTTTGACAGATACAGTGTTGGCTTTTGGACTTAAAAGGCAAATCATTGAAAATGTATTGGACCCTGTTGTTTGCATCTATATCATGCTCTCTACTTGCCAGTATTCCTAAAAACACAGGGCTGTCCGTTAGCTGATTCATTTCCAAGACTGCATAGTTGGGAACATCATGTGAAGCTTGCAAAACACATGAAATCCAGTTTACCTAATGACACAGAGCCCTCAGTTAGGTGGCTCATTTCCAACACTGCATTCCCATTTCCTATCATTTAACCGCTACTAATTCTTCTAGAGCACTAAAATTACAACAGAATATTCTATGCAGTTCCTCCAACTTAAGCTTTTGTTACCATTATCCAGAAAAAATTAAGTATTAAGCATCAATTAACATTTTAAACTTGAAGAGCTCTGTTTGAACCTCATTGTTGTGTGTTCATATGAACTCCAAATTGATGAAGCCACAATTTTCTGTGTATTGTGTCTAAAGAGTTTCATAAATCCCTGGGTTCTAAAATTTTCCTCCCTTCCTTTACTCTTCTGTGGTAGTTTGATAAATAATCAATTGGTCAGATCTGGTTATACCTGGGGTCATCTTAGGCCACTATTATATATTGTTGGAGTTGTAAGAGCTTGAATACCTTGCTACTGGCCTAATATTTTGGTGTTTATATTGCTGGGAATTGATGTATAAAATACTGTTGTTGCTGTTATATTGCTTTGGTTTTCTAATTTCAATAATTCGTGAACTCATATGCTATAATGAGTTTCTATCACACCATTAACATATGGTTATGTTTGAATCTATTTTCCCATTCCTAAATGATTGTTCATATACAATTACAAATAAAATGTTGGGCATGTACCTATAAAATATAGAGTAGAAATGACCCTTCTCATTGTCCAAACATATGGTTATGTTTGAATTTATTTTCCCATTCTTATTGTCCATTAAACTTGCATTATTAGGTCATGATCCAGATTTAGTAAAACATCAAATGGACCTAATACATTCCTTGTTTCCCTTTTTGATCCAAGAGAGAACATCATACCCATCAATTCAAATGGTCCTTAATCAGCACTCTTTCATCAAGGCATCAAAGCCCTTTGGTATGTACCAAAGGATAATATTTGGGAGCATTAATTGCTTCTTCTCCCCTTTCCTGTCTTTATCTTCTTCTGAATCGTTTGAGACTCCATTGGAAACATTGTAAATTGGTCCCTGTTAATTCTAAAGAATATATTCCCCCATGGGAAGGGCACCCCACAGGGATGAAGGTTGGTCATGACTCATAACATCCCTGACTCTCACCCATGAAAGAAAATAAAAAGACAATAAATTAGGATAATGAGGAAAAGATGAAGGAGGAGCTGATTTGATGAGGGGATCCGAATCTGATCTTCACACACCCTGTATAACCTGCCTTTGGCTATAAGGGGTGATGGAAGGTGCAAGGGGTCTTCTTCTTCAACTGAGAAGTGACCCATCACTCTCTCATTTTCACTCACCTATACATCATACTCTTGTCTAATGAGATCAAACCCTTGTGTGGTTCATAGCAAGTCTCCTTGACTAACTTGACCTGCTCTTAGATTTCATGTTAGATATGCTTTTCTTCATCCACAAATGTTGAAACTTCTGTCCCTCCAGCCGATAAGCCTTTGAAAGAGACTAGTTCCCTAATTACATTTGATGATACTAATTATCTGTATTAGTACACGTGTGTGTGTGTTGTTGTGTATCAATTATTAGCATAGGGAGCACTGACCTAGACTACCTAGTTTAAGATGGGATTCAATCCCAAGCTTAGGTAGTAGCTACTACAAAACTCCAATGTGCTCTTCACTGCATCAGCTGCTCTTTGTGCCATTTTCTTCTTCTTCCTATTATAAGGAGTTTTCCAAGATTATGCATATCTTTAGCTTTTGTACTTCATATGGTTAGATTTGTCCTAATTGATTGCATCATATTTTGTGATTTCTGTTTTGGTACTAGATGGATATTGACCTCGAGAACAAAGAGATGATATTAATCTGGGTACTTACTGCTGTTATTGCAGTAGTAGAAAAGTATAAAAAATTGTTCCTCACAAAACAACCTTATCGACTTGAGAGTAATCGTGGATGGATTAAGACAGAGAGAATAATTGGTGTTTCCGACAAGATTTGTAGAGAATTAATAAGAATGAGTAGAAGAGCTTTTTATACCTTATGTCAAAGGCTACAAGATGGTGGCCTTTTGCGTCATACCAACTCAGTTCGAGTCGAAGAACAATTGGTCATATTTTTATACACAATTGCCCACAATATGAAGAACCGAGTTATGAAGCATGATTTTGGACACTCTGGTGAGACTGTAAGTCGGTACTTTAACAAAGTATTACATGCAATTCTTAAGCTGTACCCAGTGTTACTGACGCCTCCAAGTACCACAACCCATGAAAAAATATTAAATAACCAAAGAAGCTTCTACCCCTACTTCAAGAACTGCATTGAAGCCATAGATGGGTCACATGTCCCAGCTTGGGTTCCAGTTACTGATCACTGTAGGTTTCAAGATAGGAAAGGAAATATATCTCAAAATAGTCTAACTGCATGCGATCATGATAAAAGGTTTACATACATACTATCTGGTTGGGAAGGATCAGCAGCAGATTCTAGAATATTAGATAAAGCCATTCATAGACATCGTGCAACCAAGTTAGTGATACCTACAGGTAAATTTTATCTAGTTGATGCTAGGTTTGCCAACAAAACGGGGTTCATAAGACCGTATTGTCATGTTAGGTACCATTAGAAGGAGTGGAAGAATTCAAACTTGTCACCAACAAATAAATAGGAATTGTTTAATATGCGACATGCTAGGCTACGAAACGTTATTGAACGGGCATTTTCTAATTTGAAGTCAAGATTCAAGATATTGAAGGTTCAAACGGAATACCCATACAAGACTCAAAAAAAAATTTGTGCAAGCATGTGTTCTCATACATAACCATATCCTTACACAGCACAATGCTGATGAAAAAGAGGAGTGGTTAGCTGTAGCTAAGACAGCTACAGGGCCTAGTTCTAGTGTTCAACCCAACCAACATATTGACACATATGATGAAGATGAAGTTGAGGATGATCATAGTGGTGACGAAGATGATGGTGAGACAATTGATGCTGATCAATTTAGAGAACAAATAGCTGATAACATGTAGGCTGACTGGATGACAGGCAACACGGATGATGAAGAAACTTCTGGTTCTGTTGATGATTAGTTTGATTGATATTGTAATATATTGGATTATAAACTTAAGACATGTTTTGGTGTTGTACTGGTGTTTAAACTTCTGCTATGTTTCTTTTATATTTGGTGTATGAACTTATGTCATGTTTATGTTAAGTTTTATGTTTATTATGTTTAATGATCTCAATGTTGAATGGATGATTTGATCTCAATAGGGAATGCTTGTGTTAACATATTATGTAATTATTTGCTTGTTTTTGTGTTTGAAGATTTTTTATTTTTTGTATATTAATTCCATTACTAGTCAAGTGGAAAGAGTCAAGTTATTGCATTGAAAGTGAACAAGAGGGCATAAAATGGCTATACTAGAGGGAACCCAGTCTAGATCACAACCCATTGCAAATTGGCCACTTGATGTATCTCATTATATGTTGGAATTATGTGTTACACAACATAAAAGTGGAAATGGTGGAGACAATGGGTTAAGGAAGGAGATATGGCTCGACATATCTAAAAAGTTAAATGAGAAGTATGGAATGACATATGATTGGGAACAATGCCGAAACCATTTCAAGATTTGGAAGGCAAGATTTAAAGCACTTAGTGATCGACAAAAAAATAGTGGCATGGGTTGGAATGCTCAAGAACATAGCTTTGATGCAGGCCAATATGTCTAGAATGAATTCAAGGTAATATTGGTGATCATTTCAAAGTTTAGCAACTTATGTATATGGTAAGCTGTAATAATGTTATATTTGAATGTTTGGCAGAAGAAGCAACGATATTGGAAAGAACATAGAGTTCTACCAATTCAAGTAGAAGTTGTTATTTGGCTGGGCAATGAAGTAGCCACAGGGTTAGAATCCTCACACTCTGCTGATGCAGCCCATGATGAAAATCTTGAGTTGCCTTTCTAAGAAATGGCATTTGACAACATTAACCTTGACACTGAAGACATGGATCTTGAAGAAGGAGAAGATAATTCCACTCTCAATCAGAGTACTAGTCGTTCACAGAAAAGGGCTTCTACGTCTGGTCAAAGACAAAAATCAAAGAAAAAGAAATGAGGTGTTGATAAGGTTGTCAGTCCTTTAAAAGTGATAGCTAAGGCAATATCTGTTATATCAACCAAGGAGACTGATTTAGCAACCAAGTTACATGAAGCAATTGATGCCATTCCAGGGATCGACTTTCAGAAGCAAATGATTATAAAAGAGTTTTTGCTGGACAAGAAGGATAAGGCTAATCTATTCTTGACTGCTGGTGTTGAAAAGAGGCCTCCAATGATTGAGTATTATCTTCGACTGCTGGAGGAAAACAATTTTACTTGATGTTTTGGGTGAACAAGTAGTTTATGAACTTATGAATGTGTGTTTTTGAGATCTTGGAATAATACTACTCTTGCTTTAGTTTGGGATCTTGGAACAATTTTACTTGATGCTGGAGGAAAACAATTATATTTCTTTGGTAGTTTGCTTTAGTTGGGGATCTTGGAACAATACTATTCTTGCTACTGTATGCTTCACTTTCAGAACAGCTCTATGTATTTATTTCATCTCTGTTTCTATCTCTGTTTCTATCGTTGTTTTATACTCTAGATGGCCTACACCAAAGGTTTTTCAGTGTTGCCTCTTGTTAGGAGGTTAGTGTGTCGTCATGTGTCTGCACATTCTCGAATTCCTGGTCTTAACAATTTTAATTTGCCTAGGAGTTGTCACTTATATGTTAGACTTCATTTTTTTGTGAATGAATTGATGGTTAGTGATCAATGGAATGAGCTCTTACTGTATTACTTGTTTCAGTGGGGAATTGCTACAGCTATTAGCAAGACTCCAATTCATGATAATTGGTTCTGTCCTCTTTCTTGCAATGGTTCTTTTATCTACTAGTCTGGTTGCTAAATTTATCATTAAAAATGATATGGGTGGAATAGGCCCTCGATGAAGGAGTCGTCTGTGGATTTTGCTGTGGAAACTTCGAATTCATCCTCATTTTAAAAAAAATTTTTGGAAATTTTTTGTGAATAGGTCCTCTTTCTTGCAATGGTTCTGTCCTCTTTCGTGCAATGGTTTTTTGCCTTATCTTTAAGGCCCATTACGAGTCCATTATCCATGCTTTGATGTTGTGTCCATTTGCCACTTCACGTTGGTGAGCATCCCTACTCCAAATTAATATGCATGGACTCGTGTGAGCACAAGTTCGACGCATACATATATACCATGCATATGTAGGAAATACTCAAGCTAGTGAGTGAAAAATATATGGTAGAAAGAATAATCGAAAAAGTTATATATATTAATAAATCCAAAGTCATATATACCTCATAGCTACTATCAATCTTTCTTCACTATTTACACGTAGCTCCCCTAGTTGTAATCTTAATAAGTCTAATCTCCTATTCGGTAATTTTAATACATAGTTTAAGTTTCAACCGTATGTCAATGAGGTATGCTAATAAGTGTTATGACAGGATCATAGGGTTAGAAGTAAGTCACCACATACCACCTCTGATGCTCTAATGGCGACCTTCAGCATGGAGTTCTTGCTTAACTTTGTCGATCCTCTTGTGATTGAGCTTCTACCCACCTTTTTGATATTTGCCTACCTATGCTTGGAATTCTTCGCTACCCTTCTCTTTGTGCTTACAAATCTGGACTAGAAGGCGAGTGAACCGGGCAGATGCTCGGATGACGACTTCGAACTCCATGATGAGGCAGGAAGCCGTATTGCACAAATTTGGGAAACAAATTTTGTGGCTTTTTAGGGGTTGTAAAAGCAAAGGACAGATGTCAAAAATGCAAAATTTTATTTTTTACCGAATTCTGAGTTGAGAGAACATTAGATGTTAGCAACTACAATGTACCGTCTACGAATAGTTCCTCATACTTACCTTTTTTTGATAAGGATGATTTCACTTCTAGATGACCGTGTTATGATCCTCGCATTTTATTTTTCTAATAACTACCGTTTGCTATTTACTTATGTTCTTCAATTTTCAATGTACCCAGATGGACATTATTGGTAGATGTGAAATTTGTCAAATTCGATGTCACATATTTACATCAACTACGACGAATAATCAGGGAAGAAAATTCTTCAAGTGCCCTGTTCACATGTCTTTTTTTATGTGGGTGGACCACTTAAGAATGTGTGACTGTGGAAAAGATCAGTGCAAGGTCCGTAGGTGTACAAGAGGACTAGACATAGGGCGAAATTTTTGGTGTTGCCCCAATTCCACCGCAGTATGGCTATCATACCTTTATTGTTTTAATATTACTATCATTGTAATAATTCATTCTTACTTTTTTTTTAACAAAAGAAATTTTTTCATTTACTAGCAGGGAAAATATACTGGTTGTAGATTCTTTAAACTTATAGATGATGGAGAAACATAGTCCTCAAACAACCAAGCGGGGAATACTGACAAACATGAACCAACCATCCCACCAACTTCAAGTCAATCAAAAGAAAATCTGGAGAGAATCCTAACTAGTAAAATCAAAGATTCAAAACAACAAACAAGATTTTGTGAGCAACATACAAAGACGTTGGAGGAGATCCTTGATGCTATAAAAACATTAGATCTTAACAAGTGACGTATTATGAGAAGATGGAAATAGAAGATGAATATGTATTTTTTTCAATATATATGTACTTCAATTTAATACAATCTATTCCATATTTGGCTGACTTATTGCTATGCATTTTGTGGACTTGAAGTACCATATCACCGTTTACTACAAATTTTTATATTACTATGGATACAAGAAAAATTGGGAAAGACCATTTATTGCAGTGTCATATCACCACTTACAATTTTAATCCATTTTTTATCTTATTTTTAAAAAGTATAATTAAATTTATGCATATGTTGTATACCAAAAAAAAAAATTTTAAGTTATTTAAAAATAATATATTTCAAGTAGAATCCAACTAATGGATTCATGGGTAACCAAACAATTTTGAATATGGATTCAAGAAGAATCCAACTGTTAGACTCAAGGTAACCAAACAGTCTTACATATGGATTCAGCTGGATTCCTCCTGACAGAACCAAGGCAACCAAACAGTTTTTCAGCTGGATTCCACCTGACAGACCTAGGGTAACCAAAGAGGTTTTTCATCCGAATCCAAATCCACATGAACTAGATTCTTAAGAAGCTGATCCAATTTAAGAATCCAACTCGTCAGACACCTTCAACCAAACACAACCTAAAAGACTCGTGGAGGAATCGTTTTCATGTGACCTTGTACGAGCGATGCACCGGATCTCTATCAACCACGGCTGCACATCTGTGTATGTCGTCGTACTGAAGCTTTGTCCATCCAACCAACTAAATTGCTCACAAGGGAATCTTTGGCGCGCCGTGGATCACACTTACAAGCGCCTTATGCTCAGCCGCCAGAATAAATCTGACTACATGACGCAAGCTCAACCATTCAGCCATTGATTCTGTATATGCACGCCTATGGCCTCTTAGTGCACCTCAGCCTACCAGAAACCTAAAAACGGTATTTAGGGCATAACTCACTCGTTTGATCGAATTTTTGGAATACTCCCAAGAATTGCGAAAACCTCTCTCATTTAGCTTCTTTTCAGCGCAACCATACGGAAACTGCAATATCTCCTTCGTTCAAGATCGAAATGACACCAAAAAATCAAATGCATAGGAACACAAACTCAAAGAACTACATTTCATCAGTCTTCACCTCTTTCGAAAAATTCCATTTGGACTTCCAAAAGTGCCCTCAAACAAGCTGCCTTCGCGTGAACCTATAAAATCACAATTCCAAAAGCATATGACCTTCCCCCAAAACTACCGAAAGCTGCCAAACACTATAAAACAATGAGGTGAGGTGTTCCATGCTGCCACATAAACCAAGATACTCCTGGATCATAGTCAACATGTCACATCACTGCCAAATGTCCAAAATACCCTTGTGAGCCGTGTCAACACTCAACAGACTTCTGTGATTGACATAATCATGAAAATACTCTTGGATGCTCACTATCACATGTCTAAGCCATTAGTACTCTATAAAATTATAGAAATACCCCTACAATGTTGTCCATGCCTATAAATGACAGAATTGCCCTTGGAAGACTCCCAATCTCTGTCGCACCTATGCGCACATTGCCAAACCCCTATAACCCTGTCATGACATTATGAAAACTACAAGAACTATTGGGGATGTTGGGAACACTGTCCAGTCATTGCTTGCACTGCCATAAGTCTGCCAACTCAACCAGAAGGACGCATGTGTTGACCACTATAACTACCTTGGACTGCCATTGTACAATATATCTAACACTATGATGCACCAATATGCATTGTGTTGACAACAACACATATGCACTGTGTTGACAACAATGACAACCAACACACAGACATTGTCATTTGCATTATGTGTTCAACAATTATGATTAAGTTTAAATGATTTACTTTTGTAATCCTAATGTATATTACCCACAACATATGAAAAGCCCAAAGAAAGTGACATCAAAACGACCTAAAAGGATAAACCCAAGAAACTAGGTGGTTTTGACCTGCAAAAAAAAATTCTAAATTACTAATCACGGGTCTTCTGTGAGAAGTGATGGACAAATGTGCCTAAATGAGGAAATGAAGAAAATTCTAAGTCACCTCAGACGAACAACCGTGCTTAAAAGAATGATCTACAAAAGGACCTGACAGTCTTTCATAAGAAGCTTTCATGTATTTCTGAGAGCTATTAGACTAAGTCATCTTAGGACGAATGATAACGCAATCTTCTGCAACCAGCTTTCGTCCGAACCTTAAGAGTATTTGTAACGCCCCCAAAACCACCCTAGCTGTTTAGAGACATTGATGGTCTACAAAATCGTTTATGTTAAGGAGATATGAACCGGAGTAGAACCAAAATACAAACACATGTCTAAAATGCATAGATTAAGACTTCAACTAAAGTAGGATAGTTAAACTAAGCTATTACAATTTCCAAATTAACCTTAAAATTCTGAAATAAAAGTTACAATCTCCAAAATTAAATTAAACTCAAACAAATTATAAGTTCTTCTATATATATATATATATATCTGAAACAAAACAAAACAAAATGATCATAACCATATTTGCTTATCACCACTACTGTAATGAAAAGTATATATGGCAACAATCAACAAAAGATGCATTAAAAGAACGTAAAATAACATACACATCACTCCCTGATAGACTAGTGTGAACTAGTTACCATACACTGGTCAAGGCCCTCATGATAGTGGCATATGAACTCCAGTTATGATTAACTACAACACCATTGTTCCCTCTCAACATCAAGAAACTAATGGAGAAACTATTGACCAAACTTACCCCAGACCGAGTCAAAGCCCCCGAAGGTTTTACCAACAATGCCCTCCTGGAGAGTTTTTTATCATCTCCCTCTTTCTAATAGTCCATTTAGTTCCAATAAAAATAAGCCCGTAGCCCAAAAACCCGCCAACTTATCCTTACCCCAATATATTCACCAATGTCGGTAAGGTAAACAACAAAATAACTATCAAAGGTTTGCTTATAATTTAAAGCTATACATCCAAGTTCAGAACTTAAGGGTCATGACTCCCCAATTCCACCCTAACACATGCTATTAAAAAGAATGAAAATAAAGTGTGAAAATAGTAACTTTCTTCAACACATCAATGCATAATGAAAAACAATAATACTGAAGATTGGACATAATCTTCGCAATCACTTATCCAACAACAACATCAATGAAAATTTCAAGGTAAACTCTAAACAAAATCAGATTTTTATGCATCATCCAAAAATATCATGCATTAGGTTATAATCATGAAGAATCATTCATAGACCTTCCTCATACTATCAACAATCAAGCATTGGATTCATTAGTCTAAAAACATGACATTATTAAAATTTCTGCACGCACATATGTGAATTAAATCATAAGGAAATCGCCATTCCTTACAAGCAATCATGTGTGAACAATTTAATTGAGTAAAAAGCATGAATGAAATATGTTTTTGGCTTGGTAAATCTCAATCTAAATTTAATTCCATATTTAAAACAATGTTTCAAAGCAAATTTTATATGTAGGGAAAATATCAAGTATAATGGTTGAAGATCTACTCACCTTGTGTGAAGCGACTAGGGCTTCTATAGGTGACCTCAAATTAATGCTTCAATGGTGTTGATCTACCTCATCCTAGTTCAAAATCACTTTAATGGAGTCCTATGAGTAAGGTAATGATGAAATCAACTTCAAGGTATTGCTAAAACTCGGATGTAGGAAACACAGATTTTTGACAGAAAGACCTACCTTTAGCAAATCAGCGATATCTCTCTGTTCAGATCTCCGATTGGGGTGATTCAAGTTGGGTTGTAAAGATAAGAGAAGGTTTTATCGTGACATAAGATTTTCATCATTCGGCTCCGAAAAGGATCTAAATTGGCCTTCAAGTAACTGGTTATGCACAGTCCAAATCCCCCTCTTCTCCTTCCTTCTTCTTTTCTTCTTCTTCTTCTCTTCCTCTCTATAGTCCACGAAATTTTCTCTCTCTCACATTTTTTATAAAGGGAATAGGGTTTGGGATTTGGTTATGAGAATTTATTCCTAACAAGAGAGAAGGAGGTCGGAAGAATCTGATTTAGTCTGTAACTACATCTATTTACTTGCCCTCCAATGAAAATATTTTAAAAGGAACATTAACTTCAGATTTTTAAATTAAAAATTTAGATTAGGTAGTTTAATTTTAGCTAAATTCCTTCTTTTGTTGGGATTTTATTTTATGAGGATTTTCTTTCTCTAAGATTGCGTTCCCAGCCAATTGGAGATTGCCACCTCACCTTTCCTTATCAATCCATAATACTTCCCTAACTAAATTCTAAGACCTCCCAAGCTAGAAACGTGGAAACCCCCTTTTAAGCTCAATAAAATTATAAAAAATATTTAACTAATTTCTAAAGAATGGAATCTTAGACCTCTAACAAATTGAATTAAATGTCCAACCACTAGGCTAGGTTACTAGTTATAAATTATTTTTCAAATCAAATTATAAATCTTTTTAACAACCATAATTCTACACTTATGTAAGGAACAAATTAAATAAGGGTGTTACACTAGGGCACACTACTTACCATGCATGCATGTGTACACCTCCAGTTAGTCCAAGCTCCTACATATCAACTTGCCCTAATCCTGTATTAGGTAAAAAGATCAAATTACCCCTAGTCCAAAATCAGGGTATTACAGTATTAGTCTCGAGTCCCTGTAGCCACGGTCTTCCGTGCGATAGAATTTAATATAACGTGGTTAAGCATTGACTGAGCTTTGACTTATTATTAATGAACCACTTGTGTGGGATTCCTAAACATCTTCACTAATGCTTAAGGAGCTCTAATAGCTAGTTTTTCTTAGTAAATAAATATTGAATATTGGAGACCAAAATGATTTAATATTTCCAACAAACTTGGAATGGAAGTAGACCTCCAACAATTAGTTTTCCTTAGAAATGCAAAGATGATTCAGAACTATTTGAATGGGAAACTAAGCTAGACTCTTACAACTAATTTGTTGACCCCAATGGCTAGTTTGTTGCCTATTAATAGGCGCAATCATTTGATGTCATTGTAATGAACTAACACAAACATAAAACAAACTTAAATTGATCCATCATCTTGAGAAGTTGTGTACTGAGCTACATTGTCAGCATCATCTTGAAAGAGTTGTGAACAAAAGCTGCATCAAGTTTTACATCTCAAGGAGAACATCTTGAGTTGATCAATTGAGCTTGAAGTGTATACAGCTTCAATCTTGAAAAGAAGAAGCCATATTGCTGTAAATTGAGCTTGTGTAGCTCATCTTGTACCTGAGGAAGGAAATCCTTGACCTGGTATGGTCCGGGTGGACATCCTTGGCATGTGCGGCCTAGGTAAGGAAATCCTTAGCCCGTGTGGCTCAGGTCCTCAATCCAAGGGCCAAGGTAGTTGATGTAGGATCAGTTGGATCGGAACCACCCTAAATTGATGCTCTCTCTCTCTCTCTCTATCTATCTATCTATCTTCCCTTGTACTTTCATTTGACTGATTACTTGCATTATCTTTTAATTTTCATTTATTATTTGCAAAAAGGGTCCTCACCCAATTCAACCCCCTTTTTATTATTTACAAAAAGGGTCCTCACACGAGTATTGTTGGTTACTCCGATGCTGACTGGGTTGGAGTTGAATGCAAAAGATAGTCGACTATAGGGTATTGTACCTTCTTTGGAGGAAATCTTGTTACATGAAGGAGTAAGAAACAGCCTATTGTTGCTTGTTCCAATGTACAAAGCTCCGGCTCACACTGTTGTTGAACTGATGTGGCTTTGGTCTTTTGTTCAGGAGCTTGGTTATTCTACCGACAAGCCGATGGAAATGTTCTATGACAATCAAGCGACCATTTACACTGCTAAGAATCCTTCTTTTTTTCATGAGAAGACAAAACACATTGAAGTAGATTGTCATTTTGTTTGGGATGCAGTGATGAAGAAGTTGATCTCGACTCCGATCATTAGTTCTCATAATCAGCTTGGGGATTTGTTTACCAACGCTTTGTTCTGGAATTTTTTCTTCAAGGGTGTTCCAAGCTGGGCATGGGTGATGTTTATGCCCCAACTTGAGGGTGAGTGTTAACTGTTAAGTGTTAGTCTTGGTTTACTGTTGTGGTCAAGGTTTTAAATATCTTGACGTATCCGGTGTACTCATGGTACTAAAACTCGAAACTCGACCCCAAATCGACCCTGGGAAAAACCGAGTTGACTCGAGATATCTCGAGATCTCGATCGAATTGGTGCATTTTTTTTTTCAACTCGAAACCTGATTTCGGTGGGTTTTAGACCTAGTTTGGGTCTGAAACTTGGTACTCAACCTATTTTAGGCCATTTAAACACGATGACACTATCAGATTTTGCAAAAACAAAGTCCAAATAAGAGTTTCACTTAGTGGGAAACCAGGACAGACCCTTACTTATGCCAGAAACCAGGACAGACACTTATTTATGCCTAACATCATTTATGTAAAAAATTTTGAATTTGTATTTCATTTACTTAAGATATTATTCATAAGAACCAAATACCTCCCCCTATTTGAATCCAATAAAAATATAAATACAAAAGCATTTACTAAATGATATTAGGCATAAATAAGTGTTTGTCCTGGTTTCTGGCATAAATAAGTGTCTGTATACCAAGGTTTGCACAAATAGGTGTTTATATATCAAGATTTCCCACTGAGATCTTGAGATCTGGCACTCATATAAAGGAGTTTGGGTCGAGATTCTCGAGATCTCGCAAGAGTTGTTGCACTTTTTCAACTCGTATGCCATCTCATCTCGACCCTAGGAAAAAACGATCTCGCGAGTTTTAGTTCTATGCTGATACTAACCGATACGTATCTTATTTTTAGGGTATCGATACACACGGCACCGATACGATACCTAAAAAAAGTATTAATTGTATAGGATTGATACGTGTCCCGATATGATTAATACTAATCAGTACACTTGATACATCTCTTATTAACTATATAACTCAATCAATGACTCAAAACACTTACCAAGAGCTCCTCTTGTAGGCACTGTAATCAATTTTGTTTAGGCAAATCAACTTGTTTCTACTGGTGAAAGCGACTTTAGTAATGTTTACTTCATCATCATTCGGTAATTAAACAGCCCGCAATCAAGGATTGCAACTAGATTTGTGCAAGAATAGTTTTCTATCAAAACTTTGAATTTTTTGCTCAAATATTGATTTTTAATGTCGTTTTTTGCAATGGATCACTAGGTTAGAGAAAAACAGCCTGAATGATTGCATCAAACCTTTTTTTTTTTTTCAATGAGATGTGTATTTAACCCCAATTCTTCCCCAAACTGAAAATGACATTTTTTTTGTATTACTACAAGTTAAGAAACTTCATCCTTTATACACAATCAATTGAATGCACTTGTCTCGTCGTACTTTGTTCTCCTCTATATACATGATATATATCAAATATAGGTTGTGGTTATGACTATTCTTTGTTGTTAGTATTAGTTAGAGTGAGGAGGGTATTTTGGGTATTGCTGGTTTTTTTAAGTCGGTTTGTGTACTTGGCTTAATTAATATAAATACAAGGTTAAGGCCCACGGTTGATGTATTCTTCAATTGAATCAGTTCACAACACAACCATGGGCAGTTCTCTCTCTTCCTCTCGACTTCTCTTCTTCTTCTCTCTTTCCTTCTTCATTGTATTTAATTAATATAAATACAAGGTTAAGGGCCACTGGTTTTAGTGCTTTGGTAATGTCACAAAAAAAAAATGAAAGACCCTGAGTTAGCATCTGGTAATGACCTGATACCCATAGATCTGAGATAAAATATAAAACCATAATTGCCAACTTTGCAGTTTGCACCAAGGAAATTGAAATAAATGAGCATATCCATCAGTTTGAACTATGAAAGCAGAACAAAAACAAAGTTCCCATGAGTACACAAGTTGCAACAAGAGAACCTCAGAAAATCCTAAGCATGAGTGCATTACCATGCCAAAGTTAAGTCTCGGCAGGGGTTTCACTCTAATCTGATTTACTGATTTGGTTTAATTTGAGTTTTACTGATTTCTGGGTTTCAATTTCAGGATTCATTGTTCTTCAATTTACTTTGTATCTGACCGTTAACGCAATCCCATCTTTTAAAGGACTTCTATTCTGCCTACTTTTGTGATTGATTCCTATAGTTTGACCCTCATCTGAGAAGGATGGATTTTTTAGTTAACATTTGGTTGAATATCCGAGTTGTGTTTGCTTGGGATCTTGTTCGGGAGGGTTAACCTATCAACCCCCCATCATGCAACCTAACAAAAACTGACCTCTTCACCTGAGACATACACAACGCAACCTGGCCGTCCAAAGCCACCCCCTTCAGCTAGGTCTGCAGCAATCTTCAGATCAAAATATAAGATTTAATCAGAACAGAATTATTCAAAATGGCATAAATGTTCTAATATGATAAAAACACACAATTAAATTCATAAACACTATGGAAAGTATTTACAAATTGTCCCACATGAACATAAAAACCAGCCACATATCATATAAATCATACACAAGTCATATCTAAGATTTCAGGGTCCCCTGGTTGGTGTTCTGACTCCCCAGAAATAGGCTTATTGTAAATTCTTGGGGCCTCTTCCCTTCTGTTTTACAATCCCACGCCTCCTCCTGCCCCCTATGTGAACGTTGGGCTTGTATTGTTGTATATTCTCTTTTCTCTCTTTTTCATTGATAATGAATTTATTATTCATCCAAAAAATAATTATACGCCATGGATTTATAGAAGTATGAAAATATGACTCAAGTTGACGTTCCTCCATCCTAAACCTTAAATCTCTTTTATTTTCCTTGTTTTTCAATACTTTTTTAGTAACTTTTTTGTTGGCTTAAAAATTAAATATTGATATGATTTGATGGGTCATCTCCTACATTGAAACATTTAAAGTTTATCTGTACCACAATTGCTCTCTCTTTCTAAGTTATCATCAATGTTCAAAGTTTCACCAAATTTTGCAAAATATTTCGGTTCCTCAAGATGCAAAAAGTACAACGATTTGGTCAAAATTTCATGTTTCAGAGAAATTTCAACGTTATGTGTGGTTTCAGGATCGTTTCAAACATTTAATATATTATGTATAGTTTTGATCGAAATGGGTCAAAATTTCGCCCTATTTCGTTGTTTTCATGGGTTTCGACTCTAAGGTGTGTAGAAACTTGGTTTTTTGTGATTCTTGGCCAAACCACTACCATACAAGCTTGGAACAAGTTGTTGGGCAATAGTGGAATGCATCGAAAGCGAGAAACAATTTCAAGCCTTCCCGAAACTCTATGCTGTACTGACATCGAGTTGGAGGAATGGTTTCATAGGGGTGTTTTAACCTTGGTTGTACTCTTGTATTTGACTACTTGTAATACTTGTACTTGTAACACTTTGACATTGGGTCCTATTCGATGGATTTTCTTCATTACAAATGCATATTTTGGTTGTTTTCATTGAATTTTGTGTGTTCTAATACTAAATAATGCACAGAATAAGTTATATTTGAGAGAGAATTAGCTAAGGGTATGGTTGATGGAGATCAAAACATGAAGAAAAAATACCAAAACACTGTTCACGTGAACAGTGTCACAGCCCCATATTTGCCTGGGTGGAAATATTACTAGGAGATCCTGTGGGGCCCAATACCAGATTGCATGGAGGTTTTATTAGAAAAGTCAATTTTGTCTATGCGTGGGGGATTTAGGAGTTCAGTTTTGTTTCTATTTTCAAATAATTCTCCTAGAAATTTTGCGGTTGTCTATTAAGCAACCTTAGCTCAATTTAGTTTCTAATTTCAAATTTAGAATATGTTTCCTTTTCTTGTAAGTTTCTAGCTTTCTCTTACTTGTAAGGCAAGTGATAGCTGCCCATAAATATGTATGAGCTCTTAGGAACCCCCATACGATTTATGATGATGAATGAGAATTGCTTATTGCAAGTTTGTGTCCTGGTGAGGGGATGAGGGCTGAGAGAGCCGAAACCCCTATCCCCATATATCTTTATTTCTATCTTCTTCCTTCTACTTCCAGTGATCCCCTGCTGCTACTGTTGCTGTGAGAGAGCAAACCACTGCTGCTGCTACATCTGTGAAGGCGTGATTGCAACCTTGATCAACAACCAACACTGCTTCTGTCGATTACACCATCAACTGAGGGCCTATAGCTCCTGTAGCTCCTCCATCAGAACCTGCTGCAACTTCGAGACTCCAGAAACCAGCAACCTGTGACCGTTTTGTGATCATATTCAGGGCATCTCGAGGGCACATCCTTCTCTTCATTCGACTGTGCTTGGTTTCCCTAACTGCTGGCCAGATTGATATCTCCAATAACATTCTATTTTGAAGGCTGGTTTCTAATTTCAAGCCCTCTTCACATCTCAATATTCAGCCATCAGAATAGGCTGATTTTGGAGCATAAGATTCATTCAACACCACCTCCACTAGATCCAAGTTTGGTGAAGTTCTGCTGGCTGGTTTGGTTCTTATTCTCTAAGTTACTAATTCTGGTTTTATTGCTATTTGGATGTTTTGCTTCAACCTATCATTGATCCTGTTGTAGAGTGATTCTTACTTGAACATCTTCTACATTAATGGTATACACTACCAACCTATAATCCGAAGTCAAACTACCATTTTGGATGTGTTTTTCGACACTCTAAGAGTTCACAATGTTTAGAAGACCTAAAATAGTGTTTCCTAGAAGTTTTGGAACCTAATTTGACCATTTGTGCCTCAAACCCATTAACCAATTGAAATATTGCGGTTTCCCGAAATCTGGAACCCTGGTTATCATTAGTGAGGCCCAATAAAAGAGACTAAGTGATGTAGATCGAAACATGAAGAACAAAGTGACAAATAAATTTTGGGGAAAAGTTACTGTTGACGTGAACAGTACCATGAGTTACTGTTCACGTGAACAGTATTACGGATCCATAATCTTTGCATGGAGGAGGAAGTCAAAGCAAATATTTGAGATTCTGTGGGCCCCATTGAAGATAGCAAGAGAAGGAAGGTTTTATTATTGACTGACTTAGTTACTATTTACTTTAGTTTCTATTTTCAGAATTATTCCCTTAGATATTTTGTGGTTGTCTAATGTTTATTAAGCAACCTTAGCTCAATTTAGTTTCTAATTTCACATTTAGAAAGTAGGCTTATGTTTCTATATTCAGTTTGTTTCCTTTTTCTTGCAAGTTTCTAATTTTTTCTTACTTGTAAGGCAAGCATAACTGCCTGTAAATATGTATGAGGTCTCAGGAGCCTCAGAATAGATGAATGAAGTTGCTTTTGTGCAATGTTATTGTTCTGGTGAGAGGATGAAGGGCTGAGAGAGCCGAAACCCCTATTCCCTTCTATCTTCTCCTTCAACTCCCACTCGATCTCTATTGTTCCAGCTATTGTGCGACTGCAAACAACTGTTGCTGCTACCTTTGTGAAGACCTAGGACACATTCTAAACATCAACAAAGCCTGTTGTTGCTGCACAGAAACATAAAAGTGTATATCCACACCTGTGGCTACAACACCTTCTATTCCCTGGTTGCTGATTCGAAGCCTCTGATCTCACAACCCTTCTCCCCAACAGGGCTGAGATTTGAAGGGTTGTTTCAGGCCCCCAAGAGCCTCACTCGATCAGCCTTTGGAGGCTTCCAGATTACAGATCTGAGAGAACCAATAAACCTCCCAAACCAGTAGCTGATTGCCTTGTCTATCAGTCCTATTGCTGCTCCAACTTGTGGAGGTCATATCTCTGCAGTCATTGGTCAGACCTGACTGGAATTTTGGGAAGTTTCTTATTTCTGCCATCCCAGTTTGACACCAAACTGCTGGCTGGTTTACCTAGTATACGTTACCTTCTACTTTGGTGTTAACCTTCTAATTCTGATTTGCTTCTATTATTGATGATCTGCTACAACTATTATCGATCCTACTGTAGAGTGTTTCTTAGTTGAACCCCTTCTACATTACATAGATCGTTTGATTCTATTTTACATGTATGTTAAAATTATTTATTTTGTTTTTGTGTTTACTTACTTATTTTATCCTTATTTACTTCACTTCAAATGGGCGAGCCTTGGCGCAACGGTAAAGTTGCACTATTGCAACCATCAGGTTGTAGGTTCGAAACATGGAAACAGACTCTCAGCGAAGTGGGGGTAAGGCCGCATATATTTGCACCTCCCAGACCCTGCAGTGGTGTGAGCCTTGTGCACTGGAACGCTCTTACTGCCCTTCAAATGATACAAGCTTATTTGAATGGTCCACTATGTTCAAGCCATGTGGAGGTTTGATCTACTAAATTCAACCATTAGACAAATAGATCACCATTTAGATGGTCTATATGTCATGTTCCGTGGCCTATAATATTAAACTACTAAGCAATGAATACGATTTAAGAAAATAAAATAATAAACAGTCCACACCTAAATAGTCAAAAAATTAGATTTACAAAATCAAAACCAAAAAAAAAACATATGACTTCAAGTGCATTTGCACATGCATGTTTGCTAGTTAACCTCAAAAGTAAGTATATACCTGCAACAACAGCGTACTCTTCCCAACACCTGGATCACCACCAAATAAAACCAAGGAGCCTGCAAAACAAAATAAAAATTACAATTAATGAAATGTTTGGTGGCCAAAATGATATGTTTCGGATAATGAATAAGCTAGGTCAAATTTCTCTGAAACATATACTTCATTTTGGCCTCCAAAATGAACTGTTTCAGATATTTCTGCCAAAAACAAAATGAAATTTACAACAAAGGTTAGGACCCCAATACAATATTCAAATAACTAGTCACCCCACTCCATACAAGAACAGCCCAATCATGCCATGCAGCGTAAGTATTCTGCTCTGAATTCCTGAACAACCTTCGAATTTTTATACCCAAGAACACCCATGAAGAATGTAGACAAAAACTAAGGTTAAATGAGGCGCACTCATCAACCGAACTTAAGAAATTAATAAGGGCTATCACAAGTTTAAGAGAAAATAAAATGAACATAACTATTACCCTAGTGTGGTTGCATGAAAAGAAAGAGAAAACAACAGGTCAGCTTTTAACAGCTATGACACTAAACAGAGAGACAGACCAAAAGAAGAAAAGAGGAAAAGAAAAGAAATGGGAAAATACCTGGTACAAGACCACCACCAAGCACCCTAGCAACTTCAGTTCCAAAGAGACCAGACCTAATAATCAAACATTCCATGTACCAAAAGAAATAAAACATAAGATGAACAGGATTTATTGTTAGAAATACTCTGTTCACCAACATAAAAGTGTGTTGGTAAGTAGTTGATCCTTTATTGGCTTTCGAAGCAGTTATAGACGACTACTTTATAAGTTATGCATTTCTTGCAGTGCATAAAATGTAAAGGAATACTCATCGTTCAACAGAAAATATATTATTGTCATAAAATATAACCATCGTATGCTCTGTACTAGTCAATAAGTCTAATATACCAACTACATGGGTTCAGAAATACTAATCCTGTTCTATTGTTCTGCTCTTGCTAAGCCATAGATTCTGATAAGTGCTAAGAGATCATGCACTCCTCACTATTTCAGCCTGATTATCAACTCTATGTACGGCCACGTCAATTGTGCTTCATCAATAGGCCAGCCATTATCAGTTTGTATCTCCAAACTGAACGTATTCTACATTCAGAAATCACAAGTCGCCTCTTCAAAACAATTTCCCATCACTCTAAAAGAAGTACAAGGATAAAATGAGGCAAGCAACCTTTGCCTCTGAGTGCAGACTGTCTTTTCTACCCTTTTTCTCACCTAGGGGACGGATACTTTGAATTCCCTTATATTCTACTGTCTAACGGCAAGAATTATTCAGAACAAATAAGGGGTAGAAAAAAGAAAAAGAAATTACGGCAAATATATATGATAACAGGCACCAGCAACATGTAAACAATGTACAACAAGAGCCTGTTGGCCCTCAAATCAAATGTTCTTATAGCAAATGCAAAATCAACGTGATTAGCATGCTGCAGATAAATCAAAGGCCATAATTAAGACAAACTAACAACAAATGCTTTGGTAATGAGGACATTTCAAATAGTTAAGGGAGGGAATCCTCGGTGCTTAAAGAAGTCTTTACATACCCCATTTCCTACTGTGGAAACCGCATTGTCATTGACATCCAAAAATGCTGGAACAATCAGTAAGCAATTTCTTATTTTGAAATTTTAACATCATTGAGGATTTTTTTTTTTTTTAATTTGATAGTGAAGATTTACTGACAAATGAGAAGCAGAAATAAGTTAAATCCCTTCTCTTCTCACAAAAGGGGAGGAAAGAGAAGGACAAATCAAGGATTGCCTAATAGGGTACAGAAGTAGGACTAGCATGGATGATTTGATGAAGCATGAAAAAGCCAAGTGAAAACGCTGAAACGCTGAATTTAACATTGCATATACTAGACATATGAGTTGAGCTTTTGTCTTAAATACATTTTCCTACTCTTTGATTGGTAGAGAGAGGTCTGCCTTAAAAGCACTCTTTGTTTGCTCATACACTTTGGTTGATGGGGGAATTTTAGTTCTGGCTTTCTTTGTTTCCCTATCCCCAGCCACAACTAATTTGTCAATTTTTCAGCAGCTCTAAATGCGACATTGACCGTGGATCATCTAATATTTGGGAAGAAGGCCATGCCTAACATGTACTTCACATTAAATGTCAATGTGGAATCAGCTGTTTTCATTCTCATCCATTGTTGTTCCATACCATGATCATCGGGAATCTTCTTTTCAAAGTTTAGAATCATGCCAATGGTCAGAGTGAATCCATGCATGGCCAATTTTCTCTTTGATCATACACCTCACTGACCTCAGACCTTGCAGAAAATGCTCGCTTGCACCATATTGATGTATTTGGAAGGACAAAATGCACCATTTTTTAATTAAAACAATAATTTGGAGAATGGAGGAACAGTTTGAACATACATCCTAAAATTATTCTACTTTGTATCTGTTGATATTGTTTTATTTGTTGTAGGACAAAACAGGAAGAAGAAAAGGCCAAAACATTGTTCATGTGAACAGTGTCACAGCCCATATTTTCCTTGTGTGGGGATAATTTTTTTAGAAGATTATGTGGGCCCATCAAGTGGAGAAAGATTCTATCATAATGCTGCCATACATTGGTTTCTATTTTCAGTTTTAGAAAGTATATTAGGTAGTTTCTAATTTCAGTTTATTACTATTTTTGTTTTGTTCTCTAAAGTAGGAGTTTCTATTTTGAAATAAGGCAGATCCATATTTTTAGGAAGTTTCTATTTTCGTTGTAAGCTACTTGGTAGCAAGTTACTTTCTATTTTCTATTTACTTGAGGGGCAAGGTATTGCTGTCTATATATGTAATGGCTCTTAGTAGCCTCCAGAAAATTAATGAAGTTGATATTATTGCTTTGAGCAAGTTTTCTCTTGTCCATGTGTGTGAGGATGAAAGGTGAGAGGGCCTGGCTGAGAGAGCCGAAACCTTAGGGCTGCTGAAAACCTGGCCGGTGAGAGTCGAATCTCCTTATCCGCTTCTCTCTTCTTCTACTATCTTCTTTTCATTGTCTTCTCACCTCAATCGAGCTATACCCCTGCTGTTACTTTGAGACATCAACTGTTTGCTGTTGCTTCAACTGAGAAGATCAGAAATCAATCCAAACAAGTACTGGAGTTGCTGTTGCTGAACAGGGGCCAGAAATCCCATCTCCACACCTGCCAGCTGCAACCCTTTCAAGTTCTCTACTGCTGCCATCGAAGGGCCTAAACTCTGCAGCCTTTATTTCATCGAAGGTGATAATTGGAGGACTGCTCCAAACCCCTGAGGAGACCACTTGACCCCAGTCTTGGGCTCTGTTGTTGGCTGGATTGGCCTGCAACTCTACACTTTCTATTTTTGGTGCTACTTTCTAATTCCAACTCCAGTTTAGATCCCTACTTCTGGCCATTGGAATTGACTGGATTTTGGGGCAGAGATTCTCTTCACCATTATCTCCACTTGACCTAAGTTTGGTGACATTATGTCAGCTGGTTTGGTTCTTATCCACGAAGTTACTAATTCTGATTTTGTTTCTAATTTGATGTTCTGCTGCAAACTATCATCGATCCTACTATAGAATGGTTCTTACTAGAACCCCTTCTACATTACTTGTAGGCAAGGTTCGTCCCTTACATATTCAGGAAAAAAGCTTCTCAGTGAGCTTTTATTATGGTTTCTATCCTCTGTATCCACCTAAAAGAAAGATATTGACAGCGACATAATAGTCATTGATTTCCAACGGTTATATATATATATATATATATTGGCTTGTAGGAAAAAAAATTAAAAAATTTTGAATCTTTTGGGGTGAGTGAGTCCTCATTTGAGTTGGACATCCTCTTGTGGTTGAGTGAGCCCCACACTTGGGTTGCGTGAGTCCCCAAGCGACCCCAGAGTTAACTAGTCTTCTTTGACCTTGTTATATTGTACGTGGTTTCTTGGTTTAGTAATAAAACTTTTTTATATATTTTTGAGCTGCATCAACTTGGTATAAGGGCAAGTTCTGATCATGAGCACATGTCAGAGGTAGAGCATGAGTTGAAGAAGCTTGATCATGAGTTCATGACACTTGAATGATGAAGATGGCCGCATCAAACTCGAGGACAAGTTCTTTCAAAGTGGGAAGAATGATGGCGACATAATAGTCAATAATTTCCAATGGCCATATTTTCAACGGTTATATTTCAATGGCTCTATTCCAACGGCTCTTTCCCCTCCCCTACATATATGTATCTTTTGGCTTGTAGGGGTAAAAAAACAAGAAGAAGAAAATTTTGAGTCCAATGTAACCTCTTGTGGTGAGTGAGTCTCAATCTTCAATTGAGTGAATCCTCATTTGAGTTTAAAGTCCTCTTGTGGTTGAAACTTGAGTAAATCCCACACTTGGGTTGAATGAGTCCCCAAACGACCCTAAAGTTAAATGGTCCTCTTTGACCCTTGTTTTCTTGAACTTGATTTCATATTTTGGTAATAAAATTCTTCTATATATTTTTGAGTTGCATCAGATATGCATAAAGAATTTGAATGCCATAAGATTACTCCAGCCAGTGATTCCTATTTAATTAATAATTAGATCCATACAGACAGTACACAAGAAGAGGAAAACAGTGCAAGATAGATTCACAAGATACTTAGTTGAGGTGGTTAGAGTCTTGTTAGCATATGTCTATACTCTATACTGATCTCCTAATGAACTAATAATCAGCAAGTTGCACTGCGCATATTTTGTTGCCGACATAAGAGGAATAAGATAATAAACCAGCGGTATAACAACTAAGAAGAACTGACATGAAGAATAAAGAAAGAGAAAAAGAAACTCCATGCTAGACAAGAGAACGTACAAAGGAATTCTCCATTGAGACTGATTTAAACCCTTCCTCACGTCTGTCAACCTCTGAGGATTCATATCACCCGTCTTATGTGGGAGCCATGAACGAACTGCATTTTCAGTTACCTCAAACCCCCTTGGCTTATCCTCAATGGTTTCAGACTGCGAGAACTGTACCAGTTTACCCATACAGGACGGGCAAATTCCCCACCATTGGTAAAATGACTCCCCGCAGTCTGAGCAGACCCATTGAATCTTGCTCTTGCCCTTTTTCTTCTTTAAAATAGTGCCTCGACCGCTTACACTGGATCCAGACGAAACTCTGTTGGTTTCTTTATCTAGGTTCTTAACAACCGAAGAGGATCTCTTCAGCGCGGATTCTTCTCCCCTTGAATGATATCCTGAACAACGCTTAGTGGTTCCATCTCCACTCACCGACTGCTTTTCTACATTCTTCGGTCGATTCACAGGTTTCTCCAGCATTGTGGTTTCATCCCCGCTACCTGATTCTTCTTCCCTATTCCTGTTATATCCAACGCTTCTTGAATGATAATCTGACGAACGCTTACGGGTTCCATCTCCACTAACCGACTGGTCTTCTACATTCTTCGGTCGATTCACAGGTTTCTCCGGCGAGATACCCCCTGCGGAATCAAAACTCGACAGAGTCATTGGGGATTCATCTTCGCTACACGATTCTTCTTCCCTGCTCCTAGTATCTCCAACGCTTCTGGTCGTTAAAACCTTGTCCGCCACAGGATCATAAATAGACCAAACTCCACGTTTCTCATCTCTGCAGCTCGAACCAAGTTCATCTCCATCAGATGAATTCAGATTAGACCCATGCTTGAAATCTTCGTCGTGACGTAGAGTACTGGACTGAATGGTTCTCTGAACCATGTAACGAAGATTCCAGGGAAATCTCCATTTAAGAGTGAAAGGATGCAATAAGAGAGCGGAAGTAGAGTTGAATCTAGTTTTGGTGAAACTGAGAATCATTCGATTGGAGTAGACAGTACGAAGCGCTCCCATATTGCGGCTTTGCATTGATTCAGTAGAATTTTGCCATTTCTGCTTCTGCTTCTGCTTTTAGGGCTTTGCTTGTGCTGAATGAAGAAACCCGCCAAGTTCGAAAATACGGAATAGAGAGAGAAACAATCTACGACTCTATATTCCACATCATATGGTTTAAATATCGGGGTCAGTATCGCTCTCGGATACAATATCAATAGAATGGATCGGTCGTATCAAATGTTTTTGTACTTGCTAGATTTGGTATGATATCACTTGGGATTGATTTTAACAAATAGTCAATAAATAGACTTTAGGTCAAAAATATGAAATTGTTTTGGTTGTATCAATATAAAAAAAATCCATTTGGTAGTCCAATTTGTGATACTAGATTCTTTATATTTCTTTGGTGGTGATGGTGGTGGTGACGGGGTAATGACGGTGGTGGCTTGGAACTATGGAAGTGGTGGGGTGGTGGTGGCAGGAGGTGATGGCGGTGGTGGTGGTGGTAGGGTGGTAGTGAGACCATTACGAGAAGAAGAAGAAGGGTGATGTAATATTTTTAATATGAAATTACTACTTGCTAATCAAATTAACCATGTGTTCATTAACTAGCAAAAGTGAAATCAAATGAAATAAAAATTCTGAAACAACTCCTCAATTATATCAAAATTTCTATTCCACTTTATTTTATATTTCACTAAAATAAGGTGCAAAATCATATCAAATAATTTTTGCAAAATAGAAATCATACCAAACCAAGCCTACAGAAAAAAAACATTGTCTAATTGCGTGGCTACTGTGCAAAAGCACAGGAGTGTGCAAAATTACCACCTAGCCCCTATAACATCATAAATGATTTTACAAATATAATATTGACCCTGATCGCCAGACCCTAAGAACCATTTGCCTCCTCCCCAGTTCCACCCACATTTCTCAGCACCCCAAGACCAACATAACCCAACTCCTTACCCAGATCCTACAACGGATGATGAAGACGACTCATTGTCGTTGGATGATGAATTTTTGGAAGAGCATCTAAGCCATAAGTAGGAGTAAAGTTTATTTAAGGTTTTAACTCATTGCATTTACGGTTTATGTGTTCTTACATAGATTTTAACTCCTTCCATATACCTTTATGTGATCTTACTTAGAATTATATTGTTTCTGTTTTATTCCTTGTTTTGCACCAAGATTTATATCGTGTTCCCTCTTTCTCAACGAAAATAAATTTTCGACATATCCATATGGGGGTTTTTGTGGTCTTCTTGAATTTCTTCCTTTTTTTTCTCTAGAGGGTGGGTGGGTTTAGTGTAGGTCTATTGTGAGATTGTGGGCTATTTGTATTAGGAACTAGGATCTGTAGGATCATATTAAGGCTTTTTTTTCTTTTATCGGGGAGGGAGGTGGAAGTTGGGAGGCTTATCATATTCAGCACACAATTAATTCTTAACCAATTCAAATACCATAAGATGCAAGTGTATTGGAACATACATGTTACAATAGCAAACAAAATAAACCATAGAATTAAAGGGCATTATGCATTCCCTGCAGTTACAATCCTAAATGAAGCATTTAAAAGATTTTTGTGCATAACACCAAATACTTGGCATCATAGTTCATGGATTCATAAACAGGAACTTTCCAAAGAGGGTAAAAAAATGGGTCATCTAATGCACTGGCAGAATCATCAACTCTGGTTGGTGGATTGGATTATCCATTCCAAATCCAAGTGAAAATTAGCAAGGATCAATCCAAACCCCAACCCTAATCCTTAAAGTAATGCCCTATTAGGAAAAAAGTTTACATATTACATGAACCTGTTAAACCCTTGCATAAAGGTTCAACATTTGGAAATAAAAAGAAAGGAGGGATAGATAAATTTAATTAACATAAACATAGGAAATAAAAGAAAGAAGGGATAATCTTTACTCATGGATGTCTGTGTTCATTGTAAGTGGTTATTGGCTTCTTTCAAGTGGGTATTTTGTATGATGTTAAGCACAATGAGTGAAAATCATTATGAATGGGTCATTGTAATGAGTCAATTGTAGATCAATTATAAAAGTGGTTACAAGATTTAATGCTAAATTGCCTCTCTATGCTTTTTTCAAATCTTACCTTGACCGTTTAATAAATGATTTGTTTTCAATTTTTCTTGTCAATGTATAGACAAGTAAATTTTTTTGGCCTATGTTAAACCCCATTAAAGTTCTCAGAATGTTACTTGTCATGTATGGACCCATTGAACTAAAATTTTTTGTTATGATTTAAATAATGGAAGTTGAAAGGCAATGTGCCTTAGTGTAATTTCTACAGTATACATTGTAAATTGTAGGTGATAAACCCCCTACAACAACAAATATACGGGTTTTTTAGTACTTAATTCAATGGTTAAAGGGGGGTGTCATCAAACTTAACTTTAGTGTTGTCTTTCTAAGAAACTTGGTTATGTGCATTTTTTAAGCTTTCAAGCCACACTCTTTTCGGGTAGAGACCAGGGCAATTTTTGGTGACCCTTTTTTTCACTTTGAAGTATGGGAATGGGAATGGGAAGGCCTAGGGTGATTCTTGAGACATTCAATGATAGGCTGTCCTTGAGACTACAGGTGTAGACACCCCATTTTGTCTTTTCTCCGAAGGTTTCCCGTAACAATTATGAGCACCTTCCAAGGGATATAGCCAGTGTATCTGTGGATGTAGCGTCAGTGTGCACTATCCGAATCCGTTCACCAATTGTCCATTCCCCTTGTCGGAGCCCAAACCAAAGCTTCCAAGCCCTCCAAAATCCCCTAGAAAGGCTAGCCCTAACCCATTCCCCTTGGAACCAGCATGGCCCAGCACAAACCCTGGCCCAAACAACCCAAACCATCCTTGTCGATACTGAAACATGCATAGACACTCAAAGGCCCCGAGTCAACTTCGAGCCCACATGCCATCGATATCGAGCCATGCCCTTTCACTGTCGAACATAACATTTTTACTGTCTATCCTACTTTGAAATTCAGACAATGACATTCGACAGCCAAATACCAATCCTCGATGTCGAGTGTTATTCATCAATAGCCATTTGATGTCAACCATACCCCACTTCGATGTCGACTCGGGCAATTTCACAATTGAATCTCTGCAAATCTAAGAAGCCCAATTTTGCCATGTTTAGCTATTGCGATTCCTTTCACGATCAAGCCTATTTTTGGCACCTTGGATCTCAATCTTGGCTCCCTTAGGCCCCAAAAAATATTTCATAAGGCAACTAAACACTTGCCACCCATCCATTGGCCACAACCTTGACTTTACACCCACCGTCGATGCAAAGACACCTTCTTTGGACAATCCGGATTAACCCAGCCATAACTACACGAATTTAGGAGTGCATACACCTCTCTACATCTATAAATACACCCCTTTCACATTCGGGAGGGTTACATGCACTTGACATGAACTTACTTGTCCCTTACATGCACTCTACTTGAACCCCAGTCCATACTTAACTCCTCATTCAAGAGCTTTGAGTCCTTAGCTTTGGCACTCACTTAGCCTCAGCCTATTGCCCCTTTTCAGCACTTGAATGCCACAATCCTCTACTAGAACCCGGATTCTAAGGCTTAGAAACATCAATCCGGTGATTTAAGTGTTTGACCAAGGAAGTGTTCGAGTACAAGAGACAAGAGAAGCCTTACAAGCGGCGATACATGCTCTATGTACGAATCTCCTAAGTTACAAAAGGGAAACCTCCACACCATTTTGATCTCTTTCTATCAGGTAGGTCCTCCATTCTTAAACTCTATTTATTTTACTTGGGTTTCACTTCCTATTTCGTTTTGCATCTTCGGAGGAAAGTGATCCCATTTTTCTAGATGGTGATCACATACTCCTTTGTTTCTTTCATTGTTTTTCTTATTATAACTCATGTCATGTATGCATCTTTTCATGTCCCCTATCTCCTATAGTCTAAGACTCCCCCATGTTCACATTCACATATTGCATATTTTCACATACCATACATACATTCACACATCTTCAATTTCAGTTTGCATATTCACTCTTATTTCTTTTATTTTTAATTTCCATGTTTTGCCATGTACATGCATCAAATTGCTATCTTCGATTCTACATGTTCAACCCCTTATTATGCTTAAATTAGAGTCGATCATGCTTAGGTCCCATATGTCTTTGAGTCCTTTCTTTACTTTCATGTATACTGACCCTTACCTTGCAGCCGAACCTCCAATTATGTGTTTCTATACCTCCCCCTGCCTTTTACTTTCATACATTTTTTTTGTATTTTCCATTCTCTTTAAAGCATGTTATGACTTTACCCAATTGTGCCTAGCAATAGAAAGACTGGCAAGCCCAGGCAGACTAGGGTGCCTAATACCTTCCCTGGACCGTAACTTGACCTGTATACAAGCCAACAGACCATTTGTTCCTACAAGGATGTAATATGAGAGTCATTACATTTATAATTTTCAGGTCCTAGACCCTCCTCTAGGTGGCGACTCCCTACATACACTTCACCTCTCTCTTTTTCCTTCCCAACAACAGGAACGAGGTAGAGGACACATGGCGATCCCCTGCCATGTGGCCCGCATTTATCCTCACAACAGGCTATAATGGAGATATCAGAACCATAAATTTAGGGATCAGATGGATCATATAAGTAATTTTAGTGTTGTCTTCATGAGAAACTTGGTTATGTGCATTTTTTAAGCTTACAAGCCACACTCTATTAAGATGGAGACTAATGCAATTTTTTGTGATCTTTTTTTCATGTTGAAGTATGGGAATGGGAATGGGAATGGAATGGCCTAAGGTGATTCTTGAGACATTCAATGATAGATTGTCCTTAAGGCTACCGGTTGTAATGGAGATATCAAAACCATAAGTTTAAGGATTAGTTGGATGAATTTGGAACCGACTAATGTCCATTTGAGATAGCTTTAGCTAGGATCGACTTGTCCAAGATTACTTTAGGTCAGATGGAAAGACGTTTGGATTTGCCAATGCAGACTAATCCAAATTGGGACCAATTAGGGTCAATCATTCCCGTCTAATTTCTTTTGGGTTTATTAGTCTAAGCAGGAGACAATATACCTTGATATTATTATCATTCTTTGACTCAAAGGATCATTCCATCTTAATTGAAAAATAAAATATCTTTTCAAAAAAGAATCTAAGTACCATTCTGTATTGCTATTACCCTTGAATTGCTTTTTCTTTTTCTTTCTACCTTTTTTAATGTTTAATCCCGCAACAACCAGTATTTGTCTGTTTTTACTTGAGCTGTACGAGATGAAATTCTCATATACGGTTCTCAGAGGGGGGGAGTTTGCTTAGTTTACCTATCTCAATAAAATATATGATTGGTTCAAATAACATCTTGAGATTCAGGCGATTGCAAATGATGTAACTAGTAAAGATGTTCATCCCCATGTCAACATATTTTATTGTTTAGGCGTTATTACACTTACTTGTTTTTTAGTACAAGTAGCTACAGGGTTTGCTAGGACTTTTTATCCCCTATCCTTTGACCATCGATCAGAATTCGTTGTACTCTTGGTTATTGAATTCTAACATATCTTCTCATAAGAAGCTCTACTGAATAATGAAGTAGCCACCCCCCCACTCTCCCAAAAGGAGGGTGTGAAGGAATGGAGAGGGGAAAAACATGAAATGTTCCAATATTACACTACCTTCTTTCAACCATTGGATTTCCCTCACCTTTGGGTTACAAGGGTTTTATATTCATGTGAGCACCCATTCAATGGTAAAACTTTTAAGCAGAGCGATCCAAAAAAAATTTTTGGTCGTGCATTAACTGGTGCATTATAGGACACACTAGTTTTGTATGCTTTATGGAAAACTGAAGTCTATATACTCTGAGAGAGAGAGATTTGTCCTGAGGCATATATGGATGAACGTGAGCGGATCCATGCAACAGAGGATGCACACCCATGTCAGTCCTTAAATTTGAGCTAAAAAAAGATTGGAAAGAAGTGCATGTAAGAACATAAAGGGTAGGTTGGAGGCTTTTCAACACCTAAGTCATTTAGTGGTTTTATACCTTTGAGTTTATTTTTTAGGCACTTCCACTGGTTTTTAAAGTAATAATACATTTACCTTAACAACTTATTCATTTTCACGCACTCCAGCAAATAAAACACCTATATCTTGTAGTAAATTTTTGTTCTTAAAGTAAATAATGCACTTTCACTCATTTTCATTTGGCATATGGAGCAAATGATTATTTGTAGTTGAATTTTGTTCCTAAGGTTGGGTCATCATCTTGATGCTTCATTCAAATTTGGCAATTGAAGTAAATCATAGAATACTCCAGTGGCCGACAGTTGTTTTATTATCTACCCAATCATTGATATTAAATAATTGAGTAATCGTTTGGCTATAGTACTATTGATATGAAGAAGTCATTATGATTCATGCAATGGTATACAAGCATCCGGTTGCAACATGTAAAATTTATATTTCTATCAATGTTTGGGTGGAAGGCCATACAATCGCAAAAAATAAAATCTAAATGTCAAGAAAAAGTTTAGAATCCAAAGACAACTCATATCATGAGTATTTGATAAAATCGTGTATTGTTAAATTTGAGCTTGTCTTTCAGAAATTGGCCAGTTCATACAATCAAATAACTCTAGAACAACAACATAAGGCATACAATGATAAAACAGTTATTCACAAAGAGGTGGAGTGACTCGGTAGTGATGGAGAGTAGCCATTTATTCAAAATAAGAGCAACACAGTGAAATCTTTGATCAACGAACAATCATCTCACCAATTCTATGGAATCCCCTGATGAGCATAAAGCAGGAGCTCCTTGGGTTTGCCTAGTATTGTATGACTTGTAGCTTTGGCACATGTGTGCTACAATATGGAAACAGACCTGGGATGTTGTTTCACGATCATTGCACAAAATCCACACTTGATCAATCAGATAGTCCCATATTAGAATGTATCTTATTGAGGAGTGCTAATATGAACAAAACTCCCTGAGGACTGACATTAAAAAATAAACAAAGGTGACCGATCAGTAGGTAGAATTCTCGTTATTAAATCTTGATTATATGTTCAAACCAGTCAAACAAGATCTCAACAAAGAGATAAATGCATACATTTAAGTATAGTCTTTTCTTGCAAAATTTTATAACCTCAAAGGAATTTGGTTACTTTACACTCAAAAATAAATTTCTCTATTTTTCTTAATTATTACTGACTTATCAAAGAAGAAAAATATAAGAAGGTACAATAATATCCAAAGCCACCATACATGAAACATGCACCCACATATGTCTTTCTAACTTCCCACATCCTTCCTCGGAAAAGAAAAGAAAAATAAGGCTTGATATGATCCAAGCAGAAACTAGTTCCTAACACATAAAATGAAAGTGAGTACCTGTCAAATAAAAATAAAATCAAGCCACATCATAAAACATGTAAGATAACCGCTAATGGATTGGTCAACAGAAAATGAACACACTACCGAAATAGATCTGAAATTAAGGAATTAACTGATGAGTACCAGGGTTCATGATATACGTATGTGGATCAAACCACTCACATAAAAAACTTGGAGGTTTTGCATTATAATCAAAGATTTAATATGCTATTAAAATAGAAGTAATACAAAACAAAACAAAATCAAATATCAAGCTTAAAATAAACATATTACCATTAAATCTATTTGCGACGAATGATGGTTGCCTTGTGTATTATCATCTAAGGTCAAAATATTAACCTAAAATTAAATTGTACAAAAAAATTTATCTATCAACTTTAGTGACTAAAAAATATATAAAGTTCAATACACAAAACAATTGCCAAAACAAGAAAATCATTACTTGAGTACAACTTGCAATGTTGTGCCCTGTACCATTGCAACCAAAACAATGGTAACCCCTTCTGTTGTTGAAATTTTCAGTGACAGACCTCAAATGGCCTAAGTTCAATCTCCCCGTGTTATAGAGGTACGTATCGGATCAGGTATTTGTTGTTTGACTATAGTTGAAGGACCCAAATTACCAATAGAATTGCTAATAGTTGCTTGCAATCTCAACACCTGCTCTAGCCCGTCATTCAATACTTTAAGAGCAACCTTATACCTCTCTTGGGAAATAGTTCATTCTCTTGCAAACTGGTTGGTAAGTTCTTGTAGAATTCGCATAGGTTGTTGTGACTGTCCTTGAGATGACCCTGAGACAGATCCAAAACCTATATTAGCATATCGGGCAACTTTGGTCCATCTAGGCATAATATACATCGTGGGAATCTGGGATCTGTCTGTTATCACATAAATCTTAAGTATATGCCTACAGAGTATCATTTTCTGATCGAACAAGTTGCATCCACAAATAGTGATATCAGTCTCGTGATTGTCTAACACATACTGCACATTAATCTCTCGATCCCTAACCCTCTTAAAGACCTTGTACCTTCTTTATAATTTCATCATCGCATTGACTGACTTCAAGATCAAAAGTTGCATATCAGTCTTCAAACAAAACCTTGAACACTTTTGTCGTATAAACATCAGTAGCCTGATGCTCAATTTTATAAGTTGTAGCACAATAAGGGGATGAGGTGATGCAGATAACATCTGCTTTGATTTTTTAATTTTCCAACAAAAAATGTGTTACGATAGTAACAAGACACCCAATATTGTCGTATCTAAATTGCTTCTGAAGCCACTTATGATCCTGTAAATTAAATCTGCGTAACATGTTCCAACTCTCCTTAGATTCAAGGGGCATATTAGAGTCATTAATACAACTTCTATAAATGGCCCTCAAGTCAGAAAATTTATTGTATAGCGGTCTCATGTGGTTGCCCTAGGGTTTCTCCAAATGCCATCCACAATGCCAATAGACAGTCAATGGAAACACATGCCTAATTGCTTTCATCATTCTTGAGTCTTGATCAGTTGAGATTGCCTTTAGGTGGATATTTTGCATAGCTTGAAACCATGTCCTAAATAGCGATACAAATGATTCTTTAGTTTCATTAGCTATTAGGTCACAACCAAACAATGTAGATTGCATGTGGTGATTAACACCAGTAAAAGGAGCAAATATGAACTTATACTTATTTTTTTTGTAACTCATGTAAAAAACAACATCACAAAAGATCTTGTATTATTCCCGTGCACGACTATGCACCCAAAAAATCTTTGTAAATTTTTGTTCTTCGTTACCATGGATAGCATAAAAAAAACCCGAGATCTGATGCCCTCTTGCTATCCAAGTAGTTAATTGCTTGTTGAGAATCAACCCCTATGCAATTCCTTCGCTTGACCCTCAATAGGTTCATACAAAAATCATCATTTATACCAGCATATTCCTTTGCACCAATAAAATCTTTTACAACTGTCATTATTTGGGCTGGTGTTATCTCAAACTTATGCAGTAATTGTATAAACTCAATTGTACTTCTATCCCTTTTCTGAAGTGATCTACGCCTAAATGACTCATTCTTATCCTCCAATGTGTGGTTGCACTCATTTTAAAAAACATCCACTGCCCATACTTCATTATTACATTTGATCTTCATTAAAGCCTCACAATTAGTTTTTTTTGTCATACAAGACTGGTAATCCACTTTTCTTCGTTTGTCATTTCTTTTGTCACCTTGATTTGAACATACATAGTATTTGGATACTACATGTTTATCTACCTTTGAGAGATCCACCCTATATTTTCGGACTGAAAAACCCATTTCCTTGACATAGTTGTTATAATGTGATATACCTCAACCTCAGTTCGAAATATCATGCCAACAGTAGGTTCCAAGTGATTAACATTACTATTCATTAGTGGCATGTTGTCATCCCCGTCTAAGCTCAAATTCACAGCTTCTTCCTCATTAATCTCATCATCTAAATCATTCTCAGAATATGTGTTGTTATCATCACTATCCTCACTTTGAAAATGATTACAGTCTTCATCTTCTATACTACTATTACCATCATGATCATTATTTTCTTCTTCATTCAATGTACTGTCAATATATCTCATCATTTAATACATCACTAGACCCAATTTCATTTCGATCCGACACAAAAAATTTCCCATCAATAAATTTCTCTAATTCATTGAAGTCTATTTCAACACAATAAATGGATGATCCGGCAATATAAAACCATACGTAGGAACATGAAGAGAAAAAAAAAAAAATAGATTATACTAATGAAATGAGTCAATGAATAAATTGTAATTAAGAGTAACTTGATGATTACATTAATAAGGTGATAAGAGTTGGTCAATGGATTATGACGATATTCTCATTGTGGTTAGCGTGTATATGAACACCAAGGGATTCTATAAAAAATGCTATAATTGTTTGGGATATTACGTAGCATGCATGGGGAATAATGAAGATGGATATTCAATTCAAGGAACTAGAAGAACAACTACCAACTCTAAGATGATACACCGGTTTATCTCCCAATTGTTGTAAGAAGGAATATAAGATGGAAGTTAGCTTGAATTGTAATGTTACCACTTTAGGGGAACACTTGATAAACCAATTTATTTTAGTATCACTTTAATAACTACTGGTTACTTGCTTTGCTTTATAAAATATGTGTTTTGACCCACAGGTTTTATTTGGGTCACCCACCCATTCCTGAGTCTTGACTAAAGTCACTAGAACTTTTAAATGCATTATACGTACTCAAGCCAAGATAAACCATACACAATACGAAGCCCATGGTAACCCGATTTCCATGGATCATTACTAAGGCCTTGGTTCTCAGGTTGGTGGACTCGACCAGCTTTGGAGTCTTAGATCGCAGCTGGAGTAGAACACCCTCTAGTAACAAGTAACGAAGGATGAAACCTCAACTATTTTTTCCCTTTTTTTAAGAAAGATTGGTTTATTATAAAGGGAAGAAGAGGGATAAAAGTATAGAGGGTGACCTCTGACTCCAAATCAATAAGGAAACCCCTAACAACTTGTACCATACATAAAAAGGGTCAGCCTTTGAGGCATTCATTCAAACACCTGCATAGTGAAAGTCATGGGCAAGCCTTAAACTCGTCATATAATTTGCCACTTAAACCTTGATCCTAATGTGAATATTACAAAACTAGATATGGGCACTTCTTTAAAGTTATGGCTTGCTCCCCCTAACCTCTATATGTTAGGATGTGGAAGTTAAGCCTGTGATATATCGGTTGCATTACCCTTAATGGAATTATGGGTAAAATGTACCAGCTTTAAGTTATTTTATATTACAGGCTGGAGGGTAAGGCTAAATGATTCAGAACTCAAATGGAATAGAGATAGAAAAATACTTGGACTGGAGGATTAGGGTAAATAATGATAAATCCCTCAGGTTGGTTCCGATGATATGGAGTATGTAGCAATCATCGTTGAGAAATCCCGCTGCTACTAGTCACTCTTCTATTAACCCAAAAAGGGTGAAATGTAGTACCACCTAAAAAATAAACCGGTAAGCATATATACCAAGAGACACAACAAGAGAGGGAGAGAGAGAAACAGAGAAGGGTCATTTAAAAATATCAAGAGATAGAGAGAACGAGAACAACAAATGGGGGATACAAAGCTCTTGAGAGCTCTCAATCTCCGTCGACGCCGGTGAGAATTAACCAAATGGGGGATATTATCCATTGGGTACTCCTCCCCCCCCCCCCAAAAAAAAATATCTGCAACTAGCACCTTTGTACCAGGGGTTTCGGTCTTCTAGCTACTCGAAGAAAGCTTCCGACAAAACGAGAAGGTAAGTCTGTTTTTTCGGGAAGAAGAAAAGTCTTGTTCAACAGTGGGAGTTCTTAACCAGTAAAAAAGAGAGGTCATAACTAGCAGTGGGAGGTCATACTGGTAACCATTAAAATAAACATTCCAAATGTCTTAACGGTTAAGATTTCATTCAATTGAAATCAACGGTTGAGATTTAATCGTTGTGTTTAATGTTTTAAATGTTAGTGCTGCTACCAATCACTCAAAAATTATATTCATACTAAAAAGGTAAAAAGTAAGATTACAAATTTTTAAACATTTTTTTAGATTGCAAATTATAAGATACCTTGAAAGCTATCAATAAGGAAATCCCCCTACCAAAAATAAAAAGAAAAGAAAAGAAAAAGAATGCTACCTAGTCACATGGCTCTTGTGGCAAGGCACAGAGGCGCATGAAAGTACTGCCCCGCCCCATGAAATAAAACATCACATCTATGTTGATGCCCCTATGTGCACTCTTAGGCGCTACACAACTAGATAGCAATCTCTTGCTTTAGTGCCCAACCCCCTCCCTTTCAAAACTGGTATTTGTGTAAAGATCTTAATCAACCATGTTCGTCTCCTTCTTTGCTCCTTCCGCCATGATCTTTGGAACCCCCACCGGTGATGATGCCGACAACAAACCTACCTAGAAAAGCACCCCCCTTTCATGGAACAGCATCGTCCGGCCTTCCACCTTGCTTCACCATCCTTTGTGTTTGCCCCCCTTCCGCCCTGCTTCGCCGCGCTCTATGCTTGCTTCCATTCTGCCTTGCTCCACTGCCTTGCTCCACCACCCTCCATGGCCGTTTTGGTACCCCATCCTCTGCGCCCGCCTCCCTTCCGCCTTGCTCCCACCATGGTTGTCACCGCCAAAACTTTATGCCATACACCCTCTCCCTCCCTTGAAGCTCCTCGTTCTGCCCTATCCAGCCTCAGCCCTATGGTTGGTTATGTTTTTTAGCCATCGTGCTGAGGGGCTCCCAAACAAGGGAGGTTTTTCTTTTTTCTTTGTTTATGTGTTTGTAGGTAAAGCCGACCCAAGTGCTGGTGGCACCGAGACTGTCGTTGGCTCCGAAGCTTTAGTTGCCGTTCAATCTTCACCATCCCTCCCTTGTTGCCGGACGAAGCTCCACTTGCCGATCCAGCAGATCTATTAGAAAGTAGGCTATGGCAGCGTTTCTGGTGGCCTTCTTGCTGTCGATCGAAGCTCCACTTGTCAATTCAACATACCTTTGTCAATCCGACAAGTCTGTTTGAAAGTAGGCTGTGGCAGTGTGTCGGCATGCGTGTGTAGTTTGGCGTTGGACTATTCGGCACGTATGGGGCCCCCTCTATTGGCACGCATGTGCATGCGCTCAATTTTAGCGGTCTATAATTTTTTATCTAGGGAAGTGGTTGTGACCCATCCCCTAGTCCGGATGACCCAGTCACTGGCATGCTAAACCGGGTCAATTTCCGCTCCTTGGTTTTGGATTCCGTATATCCATACCTTTTGTTTATCATGCTCTCTATATGTCTTATGGCGTTGGACGCACATGAATGAATAGCAATTCTTTCTACCAAAAAAGAACAAAAAAAAAAGGGTTTTTTACGATTACCACCCCAAAAATCTTTACTATCTACTATTACCCCCCCAAAAACTTTCAAACAACTGTTACCCCCCTCTTATACATACTAATTACTAACTGACCCCCACCGTTACATTTTCGTAACGGTGGGGGTTAGTCGTGACAGTATGCCATTGTCACGAATTTTCTAGGACCAAAATGCCCTTTTAGGGTGGTAATTGTAAAAAAAAAAAAAAAAAAAAAAAAACCCATCACCGTCCTTCTCCTCCTCCTTCTTCTTCCTCCTCTGCAACCCCAAAATGTGGCTGCCATCAAACCAAAATCAAAAACCTTGGATGGAATGAAACCACGCCGCGAAGTCTCTCCACCTTGCATCCACATTTGCTTCTCTCTCTCTCTATCCCTGCAACTCGCTCCTCACTTGGTCTCTGCTTCAATAACCCATAGAGCAAACAAGCAACATCACAATATAACCCTTCGTCTCTCGATATCAACTCGTTCGAGAAGGTAAAACCAGGCATCAACCCTCGCTTCTTGAGCTAAAAGATCAAACAGAAACTCCCCGAGAAGAAGATCCCTTCAACACAAGCAAAGGCTATTATACGTTCTGCAAACGATTCTAAACCGTCGATCCACCGAAGAGCCCATTCGACTTTCTTCTTCACGCAAGGAACTGTCTCGATGGCACGAAACAAACGATCTTTCTCTGAAGAATCCTTGATGTAGGTTTCAAGTAAAAGACTGTACATTTCAAAGTGGAAGTTCTCGATTGTGATCTGAAAACCATAGAAAGCACGAGCTTTAGCTACTTAAACTCACTTCATGAACCGACCAGCAAGGTTTTCGAGGACGATTCCATCTGAGGCAGCAAAGAAGGCGAGAACGTGAGTGATGAAATGTTTCTCGTCGAGGGTTAGGGTTTCATTCCAGTGACAGAGATCTTGGGACAGATCAACCTCTCTGGTAGTTTTCTTGATTCTCCATGTGTATTTAGTTCCATTACTGAATTTGGCATTTTAAATTTATCCAGGTCATTTGTTCACTCTGTAGCACTGAACAAGAGGTGAGTTCTAAATATGGTTTCAATTATAGTACCACCAATAATGGCCCCAAAAAAATAAAGAAAGAATGTTGATTTTTAGTATAATAATCTATTTTTGCGGTCCAGAAGGAGGCTTCAGCTTTCTTGAACATTTCCCAGATTTGAGGGTAATGGATTGGGAACATACAGAATCGATCTGGGTTTGGGGCCAGAAGGGGTTCTTCAGGGATTGAAGGCATTTTTGGTTGCAGAGAGGATGGAGAGAGGGTAATGGAGACTAAAATTTTATGGGGTTTGGATTTGAGTTGCAGAGATGGAGGGGTTGTGATGAGATTTTTAAAGCAGAGACCGAGTGAGGAGCGAGTTACAGGGATAGAGAGAGAGAGAAGCAAATGTGGACGCAAGGTGGAGAGACTTCATGGCGTGGTTTCATTCCATCCAAGGTTTTTGATTTTGGTTTGATGGCAGCCACATTTTGGGGTTGCAGAGGAGGAAGAAGAAGAAGGAGAAGAAGGAGGAGGAGAAGGACGATGATGGGTTTTTTTTTTTTTTTTTTTTTTTTAACAATTACCACCCTAAAAGGGCATTTTGGTCCTAGAAAATTCGTGACAATGGCATACCGTCACGACTAACCCCCCACCGTTACGAAAATGTAACGGTGGGGGTTAGTTAGTAATTAGTATGTATAAGAGGAGGGTAACAGTTGTTTGAAAGTTTTTAGGGGGGTAATAGTAGATAGTAAAGATTTTGGGGTGGTAATCGTAAAAAACCCAAAAAAAAATCAACACGTTCGGACATAAGCACGAGCTTTCTGAACAATTAACCTTCCCACGCATATATCCGTATGACAGCGAAGTAGCTACTTTTCTCAGTTCCCGGGAAGCACAAGCTCCGAAACAGGGAAGAAGATGGGGATCAGATTCATACTGCTAGTGAACAAGCAAGGCCAGACCCGCCTTGCCCAATACTACGAGTACCTCACTCTCGAACAAAGAAGAGCTCTCGAGGGTGAAATCGTCCGGAAATGCCTTGCCCGTACAGAAAATCAGGTTCCTATTTCTGTCTCTTTCATGCTTCACCATGTTTTAGATTTCGCCTTTCCTTTCTGTATTACGATTTTGGGTTGTAGACTTCTGTTGTTGACATTTCTCCGTTATGGGCACTATGAGCTATTCCTCGATTTGATGGATTTGGGTTATTTCCTTGACATTGCTGATGTTTTCCTCTTTCTGCTACTGATGTCAAACCATGTCTTTTTTTTTTTCTTTCTTTCTCAGTGTTCATTTGTCGAGCATCGTAACTACAAAATTGTCTACAGGCGATATGCATCATTGTTTTTCTTGGTTGGAGTTGACAACGATGAGGTACATTCCCCAACCCCCCACACTGTTTATTTGTAATGCAGTTGCTGCAGAAAAGAGATCTAATAAGTGGTTGTCTGATGCAGCATGAATGTTGTGCTATTTTTATATGCTTGCTCCACTCACCTGGCATGACATGCTAGATTTTGATAGCACTTGGCCATCCGTGTTTTGTAGCTCTGTGGTACTTGGGAAACCTATCTAAATCATGAAACAAACCCTTTAATAATGTAATTCTACGAAGGATGAATAGAAAAATTTCCTCATCCTCAGCTTTGTGTTTGAGATTTAAACTTGGCCCTCCACCTTATATGGACGTTAGTAACTGTGATGATGTAGTGTAGGATTAGAAAAGAGACTTTCTCATGTAGGCTTTATTTTATTGACCACAAAACAGTTTACTTTATCCCTGAACCAGAAACATTCCAGGTTGCACTAAATAAATATTGTGGATGTTATTTTTATGGTACCAACCTACATGCATTTGTTTAATCGTGATGATTATGCACTTGGTCACCCTTGAAATGCTAGGTGCCTAGGTTCCCATAGAAACAAGGGTACAGATATTTGAAAACTGTGCAAAGGCATCGTAATGATTCAAATATTAATCAGATACATAGTGCGAGTCCTTTGACCCAAAATCACTCATGAGAAATTACTTGTGCCTTCCCACTTGCTAAATCTAAGAGAAAGCGTTAATTTTAATATGGTTTAATATTTTAGGAAGGGTGACACCTGTTCTAGTTAACAGTATCAATGCCAATTCGTTCAAGTGTTAAATCAATAAAATTGGCAAAATAAGAAATGACATCGTTATCATGTAGAAATGTGGAGTTCCAATATTGTGTATCCAATCTGTTAGACGTTCCATTGAAATACTGCTACACTAACACATAGTAGCCAAATGGAAAGGTGGGTACGTAACTAGGTGGACCAATAATGGAAATTCGCCAAAATGGGGATGAAGGAAGAAAGAGGAAAAAGAAAAAAAAAATAAAAATGATGTGATACCCAAACCAGGGGTCTTGATGATGTCTCACCTTTAAGGGAGGTGCTCACTTCTCAACAAGGCCAACAAGGTTCAGAGAAAATTATTTGGTATTTCATTAGGAAAGGTGAGAGGACATGGTTTCACAATCAAGAGTGTGGAAAACCCAAATGGAAGAGAACAAGGAACTAAGAAAGTCTGAAGAGGCCGTACACTCGGAAGACTCTCTCAGATACTTTCCCTAGGGGTGATAGTTCCATTTAGCAACAGTCTTCTCCCCAAGTAAAGTAATTCAGCAAGTCACAGGCAAGTGGTTCGTCTATGACATCTTCACGACCTATCCGGCAATTTTCTCCACCTCGGCATGGTTTTGGAAGACCTCCTGTAATGATGAAGGTTACTATTCAGTGTTTTATGTGTAAGGGGTATGGACATATAACTATTCAGTGTCCCAACCTTTGGTAGCTTACATTGCCAGGTGAAGTCAGCAACAATGATAGTGATGGAGATCGACAACCTTTTTATGTTCTTCGTCCTGATTTGCCCACTCATAAGGTGATGTAGTCCAAGTTCTCGATTGGGGCTCCAAAACTGGTTCACAACTGGTCCATAAATTGAGGCTATTGAGCAGCCTATATTTGGTGATATTTCGTCCTATATTTTGTCCTATTTCATCCATATCAAGCCAGCGATGAAGGAGATATTCTTAGATTTCTAGTGGGCCCATGACAGCTGGTGGAGATTGAATTGAAGACCCAAAACACTGTTCATGGTACTGTTCACACGAACAGTGTCGCAGCCCATATTACCTTGTGTGGGAATCCTTTTAGAAGATCCTGTGGGGCCCAAGACCAGATTGTGTGGAGAAGAAATAATCCAGCATATCATCTACTTGCTATTTTTTGCTTAGTTTCTAATTTCAGATTTGGAAAGTAGGCTTAGCTTTTATTTAGGAGTTTCTATTTCAGTCCTTTGCTTGGGGAATAAGTTATTTATCCCCATTGCTGGAATTTTATATTTTAGGCAAGTTTGTCCTATATAATGTAATGGACCTTAGGTCCTCACAAATTTTTTTTTTTTAATGAAATTGAATGATTTTTTGCTTTGCGCAATACAATGCTGTGAGATGCAGTGAGGTGAGAGGCCCAGGGAAGAGTGAGAGACTCATCCCATTCTATCCTTGTCTTTCCCTATTCTCTTTTTCCACTCGATCTCCTTCCTTCTATTCTCAGTTTAATTTTCTGATGTGCAACAAAATACCCGAGACTTGTTTCTGGAGTTATTCACTCATCCTTGAAGCATAAGAGTTCCACAACACCGCTGAATCAACTGCTGATCTGAAGGGGAGACAGACCAGACCCTGCGGCTACATCTACTTTCTATTTCTGTTGTTGGTTCGAGTCTCTGGTTTCAGTACCCCATTCATCCAACAGGGGTAAGATTTGGTGGGTTATCTCAGACCCACCGGAACTCCACTCGATCAAAATCTGAGGCTGATCTGCTGGCTGGTTTGATTTTTATTCACTAAGTTTCTAATTCTGTGAACTTGTAATATGTCAGCAAACACCCATAGTTTGGGACTGAGGTTTTCATAAGTGATTCACCCTGTGGAGGCCTAAACTCGATGGGAAAATAGATCCCATTTGAGTCACATAGTTACCATTTTTGGACTGTGTAATTTTCTGGTTGTTAGTACCCAGTTCTGACCTGTGACACCCTTGGTAATGCTGCTGATTGTTGGACTACTGGGTTGGGACTTTTATTCTGAATTGTAGGGTATTGTTTGGGATTAGGAAACCTATATAACCTACTGTTCTTAGACCTGAGTCCTATTTTGTATCATTGTTTTAAATTTGAGACCAGTGTTGAGATTTGAGTGTAACTGTGATCCTGACTGGGTTGGGTTTGTTCCATACCTAGCCTGACATTTTAAGATCTCTGAGGATGAAGATTGGTGCCGCAACAGTATCTGCCGGACCCGCGTGAATTGCAAAGGCCAATTATGCAGTTTGGTGATTGATGGGGGTAGTTGCACTATGTAGTCTCTGTAGACGTTGTTCGTAAGCTTGGATTGCAGACAGAGCCACATTCAAATCCCTATAAAGTTGCATGGGTAAACAACACTAATCTCAATATTTTTGATAGCTGTTTGCTAACATACTCTACTGGTGAGTTCGAGGATGCAGTATAATATGACGTCTTCCCTCTAAAGATGTGTCACATTCTTCTTGGTCGACCGTGGCTGTTTGATAAGAAGGCACAACATCGTGGGTATGCGAATACCTACTCTTTCTAGCATAACAACATATAAATGAAGTTTTCCCCCCTCTAAAGATCTTTCCGAAATTAAGCTCAAGAGTGTAACGAGATCCTTCCTCCTCCAACGTGTTAACTAAGATGGCCTCCTTGGTTCCCATCCGAACTCGTCGAAGTCGAGTTATTTTCAAAGGAGGCGAGCTGATGCAGTTGCCCTAGCCTGGCTGGATCGGAATGACCCTATGTGGAGACCTAAGCTAAGTTGCAACCGGTCCAACCCGGTTTTCTGGTCTAAAGGGGGCTGGTAGACTATAGGATGCAATCTTTTAGTTATTTTTCATCATATTTGAGTGGGTAGATATAGATTACGTAGGAATTATTTTGGTAGTTTCCATATTTGAGATGTTGCCTAGATTGTTTAGTTTCCATTTTAGTTGGGTTTCTATTATCATGTAAGGGCATCTCAAGTGATTAGGCAGGGACAGGATTTGAACCTGAAGTGAGTTTTTTTTTCTTCTTCTTTTTGTTGAACATGTAATCCAATACAAATTAGATTGATATTGATCGAAAGAAGTTGGGTCAGTGTTACCTATGTGTTGTGATTGTGGCAGTATGCCTTCTCTCTCTCTCTCTCTCTCAATCAGACCAGGGACTTTTTCTCTCGGTGAGTTCCTCCCTGTTCCTCTTGTTATTGGTGAAGCCTGATCTCAGTCCATAAAGTGCTGTGGTGATTCTTCTGCGGGCCGTTTTGTAACAACCCAACCCCTCTATTGGCATGATATTGTCCTCTCTGGCCCAATGGGCCTCAAGGCTTTGAAACGCGTCATACCAAGTAGAGGAGGCTACTCTTTATCAATAGCTCAGGATCTCCCTCCCTAGCCGATGTGGGACTAAGTTTGCACCCCCTCACCGATCTCCCAAACCCCTTGGTACTCAGCCGTGTCTTGGTGGGGACACCTCAACGTTCTCCTAGGCGGGCGGGTGCTAGGCCATATTCTTGGGGCGTTACATTATCCCCCCCTTACGGGCACAGCGTCCCGCTATGAAACCCCCACCGGTGTCGGGAGTTTGTTCAGATACCACTGTAACGACCCAACCCCTCTATTGACATGATATTGTCTTCTCTGGCTGCAATGGGCCTCAAGGCTTTAAAATGCATCATACCAAGTAGAGAATGCTACTCTTTATCAATAGCTCAGGATCTCCCTCCCTAACTGATGTGGGATTAAGTTTGCACCCTCTCACTGATCTCCCAAACCCCCTAATATTCAGTCGTGTCTTGGTGGGGACACCTCAACGATCTCCCAGGCGGGCCAGTACTAGGCCTCAAGGCTTTAAAACGCGTCATACCAAGTAGAGGAGGCTACTCTTTATCAATAGCTCAGGATCTCCCTCCCTAGCCGATGTGGGACTAAGTTTGCACCCCCTCACCGATCTCCCAAACCCCCTGGTACTGAGTCGTGTCTTGGTGGGGACACCTCAACGATCTCCCAGGCGGGCTGGTACTAGGCCGTATTCTTAGGGCGTTACACGGTTTGCCTTCGAAACGCGCCAGAATGGCCAAAAAGTGCATACATTAGTGCCGTAGGCTCTGTTTCTTATAGAGCTCATCGAGATCTTCGATTTGATATGTATTTCGATTTTCGACATATGTTGGTTCAAGTCCGAACCAGACTGGGTGGGTCTCTAGGGGCAGTTTTGTACTTTTTGGGTTAGGGTTTTCTTATATAATGTTGTTATCTCTTTGAGAGATGGGAGATTGAGGGTTTGTATTTTGCTTCACAGAAGTAGTGAAATCGTTCTATCGCTTGGCTGTGGAAGTAGCCTTCCTTCTTGGGGGTGAACCACATAAGTCTTGTATTGTGCTTGTTCTTCTCTTTCTCTTAGTTTTTCTTCTGCAAAATCGCCATTCTGGGCATTGCTTTTCTAACACCTCTTCCCTATTTTCCTTGCTTTTCCATTTTTAAGCTCCTTTATTACTCTCTCCCTTTTATGTTGTCCCTATTCTCTGGTGATTATGGTACTGTGGATTGAGAAATGACATGTTAGAGCTTTGTGGAATTTGAATCGTTGCTTCTGAAATTTGGAACATAAGCTCCCCTGTTATAGGTGAACCTAATCTTGAGTCCTTGGTCGTTGAAATCCTTCCTGAGACCTATCTGTGGTCTGCAACTACTGCTTGGGACCAATTAGCGAGCTTGGGTTGTCTTCTCTTCTCTCCGATTGAACTGCTGAAGGTGAGCATTCAGTAGGGCTCCCAATTACTGACATCTCCCTTTAATTTCTGGCTGGTTGAAGCCCTCCCGAGAGAGTTCTCCTGCCACAAGACTTCCTTCTTTGCCACTGTTAGAGTTGTCTGAAGGTTAGGGACGGCATCCCCTATCCACGATGTTAATTTTCTAAATCAGTTCCCTGTTTTGCCCTTCTCTTTGTCCTTTGGTTTCTTATATCCTTATTTTTTTTAATTCCAAGTTTACCCGTTCCATTGACACATTAGTCATTACACTCCACTCACTTGCTTTCCTTCTCTTATAGTTTGATTCTAATATATTACAGTACTGCCACCACATGTTTCTTACCTTTATTAAGTTCTAAATTGTTATGAAATTACAGATTTGCCACTGTTCATAATACTTGAGTTGCACCACATTTCTATAATTAAGAGAAAGTATCACAGATTGACAGCAAGAATGACCATAATTATGCAATAAAAGAAGATAATAAAAATGGTTGTTCTCTAGGAAACTTACGACATTTGGTGATATGTTCTAGGTTAGATAAGTTAAGAATAACAAAACACAATGCCCACAGGACAGAAACATAGCAATCCCAACAGTACACAATATGACAGAATTAGAAAGAGGTAAATAAACAAGATCCTACATCGGATGGGGCTGATATTTGGATTGGTTAGCCCTCTTAATATGAAAAGTAGACCCTCCGAAGGACAAACTGATCCAAGGGTTGGATTTGTTGTAATGAGGAGTAACAGAAATAGCAACTTAAGGCCTAACAGAAATTAATAACTAGAAAGAGCGGTCATAACTTCCAATCAAGAGGTCCAATCAAGAGATCTGTTAACAAAACATATAAGAGATTAATGCTTAAGTGAATCAATACGATTCCCTAAGCCCTTTATTTATACTAATAAAACAGAATTACATGGACATATATGCCCTTAAACCAAGGAAAGAAAGAATAAAACATAAGAGAATAAGACATAAGGAGGAAAGGACCAGAATACCCCTACGGTATTCTGGCCTATATATTCTAACACTCCCCCTCAAGTTGGTGCAAAAATGTCACACATGCCCAACTTGGCTAGAAAAGGATGAAACACTTTCCCACTCAGCCCCTTCGTGAACACATCAGCCAGCTGATTAGTAGACTTCACATAGGGAACACAGATGAGGCCAGCTTCAAGTTTCTCCTTGATGAAATGTCTGTCCACCTCCACATGTTTAGTACGGTCATGTTGGACAGGATTATGAGCGATGCTAATGGCAGCCTTCTTGTCACAATATAACAGCATTGGAAGTTGGACAGCATCCCCGATATCTTGCAACGCCACAACAATTCACAGATACCATAAGCCATCGCACGGAATTCAGCCTCAGCACTGGACCTTGCCACCACATTTTGTTTTTTACTACGCTAGGTGACAAGGTTCCCACCTACAAAAGAGCAATATCCAGAGATGGACTTCCTATCACTCGAACCAGCCCAATCTGCATCAGTGTATGCTTCAACCTTCAGATGACCATTGGGAGATAAAAGTATTCCTTGTCCCGGAGCAGACTTCAAGTATCGTAAGATGCGAAGGACTACCTCCATATGAGAAGAATAAGGGTCATGCGTCAACTGGCTGACCATACTAACTGCAATGGCAATGTCTGGTCAAGTGTGAGAGAGGTAGATAAGTTTGCCCACCAACCGCTGATAACGACCTTTGTCAACTGGTGTGCCCTCTTTCTCCTTGAGTCTTGTCGTAGCTTCTATGGGAGTGCTCGCAGACAGTAGATCCAGGACATACTTTCTTTGGGACAGAAATATGCCCTTTGAAGAGCGAGCAACCTCTATCCCTAAAAAATATTTCAGAGTCCCCAGATCCTTAATTGCAAACTCACGGCCAAGAAACAACTTCAACTTTTTGATCTCATCACCATCATTGCCGGTCACTACAATATCATCAACATAGACTATGAGGAGAGTAACCTTATCACCCACACGTTTGATGAACAAGGGATGATCAACATTGCTTTGCTGGTAGCCCATTGAAAGCATAGCCTTGTGAAATCTACCGAACCAAGCTCTAGGTGACTGCTTCAAGCCATAGAGTGCACGCTTTAGTTGACACACCTTACCCTTGGTAGTAGGACTTGAAAAACCTGGAGGAATGTCCATATATACTTCTTCCTTTAGTTCACCATGGAGGAAGGCATTCTCCACATCCAACTGCTGAAGATCCCATCCAAGGTTCACTGCACAGGATAGCAATACCCTTACAGTATTGAGTTTTCCTATCGGTGCAAAAGTCTCCTGGTAGTTAATGCCATATGTCTGAGTGAAGCCTTTAGTAACCAGACGTGTCTTGTACCGATCCACTGTACCATCTGCCTTCTGCTTGACTACAAACACCCATTTATAACCCACTGGTTTTTTCCCTGGAGGAAGAGCTACAAGATCCCACGTATTGTTTTTGTTCAATGCTCTCATTTCTTCTAACATTGCTGCCTTCCACTTCCCATCTGTAGATGCTTCCTGCCAATTTTTAGGAATGGAAACAGAAGAAAGGGAGGAAACAAAAGTACGAAAAGAATGAGAAAGAGAACTGTAAGAAACAAAACGGGAAATGGGATGTAAAGTGCAGGTCCTGGTACCTTTGCGATGAGCAATGGGTAGATCAGAAGAGGAAGGCTCACCAGGAGAAGGAGGATCTGGATCCTGAGTCGGCAACTGGATGGGTATCGGTGCTGCAGTGGACTGATTCTGCCCTTTGTTAGAACATCTCCGGTTATAAGTGAGAATGGAGGAATTGTCAATGGTCCTCTGTACTGGGGTCAGCTCCCCCTGATAGGAATATTACCACCACTTGTTTCCATGATCTCCCCCTGTATTAGATTCCCCTCAGGTGAAGGGACAACAGCCGCGGGAGGCTGGGCAGCAGCCACGGGGGGCTGGACAGCAGCCACCGGAGGCTGGACAGCAGCCGGGGAGGGTTGGTTAGTAACTATAGGTGATGAAGTAAGGGGAAACCCAAGAGTATGAACCACATCTTCACTAGAACTCTCCTCCTGAAGAGGTGGGGAAGAATAATAGGAAAGGGTTTCATGAAAAACCACATCCATACTGACCAAAGTACGACGGGTAGGAGGGTGGTAACACTTGTAACCTTTATGGGTTGGAGAATAACTCAAAAAAATACACCTCAACCCACGGGGTTCAAGCTTGCCAGGGTACTTAGTATCCCTAGCATAACAGACACAGCCAAATACCTTTGGAGGTACCACAAAAGAGGAATCTCCAAGTAAAATGTCAGATGGGCTACGGGAATGCAGAACTCGTGAAGGTAACCTATTAATAAGGTAAGCTGCAGTGAGAACAGCATCACCCCAATATTGGGATGGAACATGTCGAGCAAACATTAATGCTCTTGCCACTTCCAATAAGTGGCGGTTCTTTCTTTTAGCCACACCATTTTGGCCAGAACTAGTTTGATGTATAATCCCATTATCAGCAAGGTACTTTTGAAATTGGGATTCCTTATACTCAGTGCCATTATCACTCCATAAAACCTTGAGAGAGGCCTGGAACTGGGTTTGGATCATTTTATGAAAATGTTGAAAACAAGAAAAAACCTGATTTTTAGTTTGAAGAAGATAAATCCAAGTATTTCGAGAATGACAATCAATAAATGAGACAAACCAACGATGGCCAGAAATAGAGGTTTTACGACTAGGTCCCCAAACATCCGAATGCACCAAATGAAAACTCCTTTTATTTGATAAAGAATAAGATGTACGTGTCTGTTTGGCCAGAACACAAGCCTCACAAAAAAGGTTATCCTTGTTACATTTGGTGACCAAAGATGGAAATAAATGGGCTAAAATTCCTAATGGAGGGTGACCTAATCGAGAGTGCCATTGGTAAAGTTCAGAAAAGACCAAGGAGTTCTGATGTAGTGGAGAAGGTACTGGTGGAGAGAGACAGCCATCATCAAGCAGATACAGACCACCGTGGACTTTACTCAATCCAATCGTCTTCCCAGATGCCAGATCCTGAAAAACACAATGGGAAAGGAAAAAATTTACCTTGCAGTTAAGATCACGAGTAATACTACTCATGGAAAGCAAGTTAGTAGTAAAATTAGGAATATGTAAAACAGAAGACAAGGGAAGGGTGGAAGTGCAGTTGATGATTCCTTTTCCAGAAATGGAAGAAAGGGAACCATCAGCCACTTTGACCTTGTCTTTCCCAGAAGTGGGAGAATATCTATGAAATAAGCTAGATGAACCAGTCATGTGATCTGTAGCCCCGGAATCAATGATCCAGGGATGAGAAGCCATAGAAGCACAATGACCACCAAATGGGATACCCGACCTGGCAAAATTTGAACCTGAAGGAGTAGAAGAATTGGCAGTAGCAGTGGAAGTAGTAGAGGCAGCGGTAGCAACGGAAGACCTTAGCACACGAAGGAAGGCCTGTAGATCGTCCTGGGATAGACCAATGTCTGTAGCTGGGGTTGTAGGAACAGATTCAGATTGATTTGCCTTGCCTTTCGGTTTCTTCTTGGCAGCCCGCTTGGCTTCAAAGTCAACTGGTTTCCCATGAAGCTTCCAACACTTGTCCTTGGTGTGATAAGGCTTGTGACAATGGTCACAAGTAACAGGGCCTGGAGTAGAACCACCAACAGATAAAGGACCAACAGGGGCAGTAAGAGCTTGGGCAGCAGTCTGGAGAGCCGATTTGTCAGAAACAGGAGGATGTAACAGAGCAGCCCGACGGTTTTCTTCTGAAGAGACCAGGGCATAAGACGGTTCAAGTGTGGGAAAAGGAGAATGGCCTAACACCTGAACACGAATTTGGTCATACTCAACATTCAATCCGGCCAAGAAGTCATAAACCCTGATTTTGTCAACATGTTTCTTATAGGCAGCTATGTTGGTAGGTGTGTTAGGGAGATAATCCGAAAAATGGTCCAATTGCTGCCAAAGGCTGCGGAGAGTGGCATAATACTTAGAGACAGTTAATTCCCCTTGAGCAGTATGAAGGACTTTCTTGCGAAGTTCATAAACCTGAGCATCATTACCAAGCTGCCCATATGTCTCCTTACAGGCAGACCAAATCTGAGAAGCTGTATCAAGGAGGAGAAATCCCTGTGCAAGGTCTGAATTCATAGAGCCAACCAAATAGGACATAAGAAGACCATTGTGGGCAAGCCATCTAGTCTGGGCAGCAGTCCAGCACCAGGAGCAGTTGGCATAGGTATAGAGCCATCAATATGGCCAGTGAGGCCACGTCCAACAATTGCAAAAGAAGCAGATCTAGACCACAGCAGGTAGTTGCTGCCATCTAACTTGATAGGGTTAGGATGAAGATCATGATAATCTGACTTATCATGGCTAACCTGATCAGAGGTGGCAGTCGAAGTAGTAGTGGAGTCACCCATAGTGCCGAGAAGGGCTGTTGTGTAGAGAAGTCCCAAAAAAAAGCTAAGCCAAGGGCTGAGAGCAGAGCCGAGTGCCCCTCTGTGATGGGAAACACACCTCCAAAAAAGGCAGCAGCAATAGAGGAGCCCCCCACAAGATCGATGGGGTTAGGTTTTTGGAAAAAACCAAAAAAGAGAAATCGATGGGGGAAGGGAAACCCAAAAAACTTTGCTGCAGATGAAGCCTGTTTGAATCTGTCCAAGAGCCTGCAGAGAATGGCCTTGTTGAAGAAAAAAAATCCAGAAGCAGCAGCAGCCGCAAGCAGCCCTTATCCCAAATCGGTAATGGACAGGGTTTTGTTGGAAGAAAACCCTGAAAGTAGGAGATCGAAGGGGAGAAGGGGTCTTCAGCACCTGTATGAGGCTTGATAGCAGCAGGCCAGTGTCGCAGAAGGGCTCCAATATAGGGAGAAACAGTCCCAATAAATATCAGGGCCTGATCTTCAAAAACTTGGAAACTCCAATTAACGCAAGAGAGAACCAGCAGCAGCCATCGAGCAGGAGTATTAGGTCATTGAAAAGGGAAAAAAGAGGTGGGAATAGGGCAGCAACTAGATCATCGGATCACCTCTGCAGTGCTGCCCTTAGAGAGGGAGAAGAAGCAAGGAGAAGGGGGAGAAAAAAAATCGAGAGAAGGGAAAGAGAAGAAAAAACGATGGGAGGGGGGGAGGTTTTGAAAACAGGTCACAGAAATTGTGGCTTTGATACCATGTTAACAAAACATGTTAGAGATTAATGCTTAAATGAATCAATTTGATTCCCTAAGCCCTTTATTTATACTAATAAAACAGAATTACATGGACATATATGCCCTTAAACCAAGGAAAGAAAGAATAAAACATAAGGAGGAAAGGACCAGAATACCCCTACGGTATTCTGGCCTATATATTCTAACAAGGTCAAATGATCATCAAATCTAAGGCACACAAAGGACTATCTGAGAAGAACAATATAGGGAAAATTACATGATTAGCTACTTTTGGGTTTTCATTTACAAAACTGTCCACCCTATGTTTGAGTTAACAAAAATAGACAAAAACTAGTTTAGTTTTATAAAACTAGACAAAACAGTGACTCTCCTTCCTTCCTCGGCAGTTCCCCTCTGAAAAAATCTCTTTTTTTCCCCCTCTGTTACTTGGGGTAGCAGAGAATGGCGGTGGCTGGGACAAGGGTAGGGTTGCAAGGAACGGAGGATGTCTGGGCGAGAAGGCAATGATAGGGGTAAAAATGTCTAAAAAAGTAAGTGTGGGAGGGAGAGACACTATTTTATCCAGTTTTGTAAACCTTAACTTGTTTTTGTCTATTTTTGTTAACTCAAACATAGGGTGGACAGTTTTGTAAATGAAAACCCAAAAATAGCTAATCATGTAATTTTCCCAACAATATACTAAAAGAAGGGATCAATCCCTGGGCTGGATTGTTTAGAATAGAAGGTTACTTCCCTGCACCCAGAATCGCACGTTAACAGAAAAAGTCACAAAAGGCATGCAAACAGTGAACATTCAATGGACAGGTCTGTATGGAAAGATATAAGGAATATCAAATATCACACTAAAATCCTGGACTGACAAGAGGACCAACTGAACAATAAAAGAAACTGAACTGTTAAAACCGTGGGTGACTGGACAGCATGGGAAGCCTGCAGAAAATGTTACAACAACATAGAAGTGATAAAAAATCTATAAAATCCAAGATAAAAGTGAAACAACCTAAGAGAATAACCATGATTTCCTTTGCTGTAAAGGAACTGACTGAATAGTAGAAAGTAAGACTAAGAGAGATAATGGAAGAAGAAGAAAAGGGGGGGGGGTGGAATATGACCTGGCTTCACCACCTAGGGTTGCTCTTGTTTCACCATAAGAGCTGCTGCTCCATTGAAGAAGACGATCTGTTTAAATACTCAAAACCGTGGCTCATGTGGCCCTTCATCTTTATTTATAATGAGCATAATTCCATTACCATAATAGAAACTCCCTATATGGGGAAGTAGCTTGGTTGCCAAGCAAGTTTAAAAAACGAAACTAAGCAATGAAAATAGAAACTCCTACTTAGCCTAGCTATTGATTAAGTAGCATTTCAAGGGAATAAAAACTAATAGAATTAGGAACTCTAAGCTCTTGGCAGCTTCCATCTTTTCCATGCCATCTTTCCACATGGGGCCCACAAATCTGTTAAAAGATCTACCTTGAGTGCTTCTGGTTGATGGCTAAATGGCCAAAATATGGGCTTAAGTTGTAACTTGATAGATGGGCTTGATATGGGCTTAAGTGACTTAACAAACATGGATCCAAACAGGCTGAAAATAAAAGAGCTTATGGACCTAACGTGAGGCTGTCAAAACCATTGATTATGGGCCTGATTTTAGCAAGCTGTGGGGCTAGTTGGGCTGGCCTTTTCTCTATTTAAGCTGGTCTTGCACTGCATCATTTAGTGTTTGGTTGTCTTCAATGAGTGTCATGGCATTATGAATTTTGTTGCACTTAGTTTCTGTTGGAATATGTGATCCAGAATACCGTGGGGGTATTCTGGTCCTTTTGGGGTAGTTTAATTCTTATTTCATTAGGTATAGACTGCTGCTCTTGTAGAGTCAGCTAGTTAGGGGTATTTCTGTCCCTTTGTATTTTTCCCTCTATTATAAATAGAGGGCTTACCTATCAATGAAACTAACAAGCTATTCTCTAATTCTCTTATTCTCGGTTTTGCTAACATGGCATCAGAGCCTCATAATCTGATCTAGGGTTACAAAACACCCCCTCACCATCGTTTCTCTTCTCCCTCCTTTTTTTCCCTCTCTCGGCTTCTACTTCTTCTGTTTTTTTTCTTCATCCTTGTAAGAGGGCAGCACTAATGAGGTGATGATCCAATGATTTAGTTGCTACCCTCCCAATCTACCTCTTTTACATTGCAAAATTGTAATCGAAATCTGCTGGAACAATCTCTGCAATTTGAAGGTCTCTAGTTTCCTTGAAGATCAGATATCTCTCTATTGAAGGCTGATCTTCCATTGTTGGAGCTTCCTCTGCATCCATTCCCAGCATCTATCTACCTTCTTCCATCTTCGCTTTTCCTTTTTTTCTTCTCCAGCCTTGATTTACCCCAATCGATCTTTTTTTTCTAGGGTATTTTCAAAACCCTGACTCCAATCGAATTTTAGGGGTATGGTTTTCTGTTCTTGCTGATTTTTTGTGGGTTGATTTCTTCCCCTTCAAATACCACTCGACCTCAATATTAGCCTCTTTCCAAATTTTTGAAGACCCCTAACCCCAATCGATCCTTATTTTCAGGGTTTTACAAAACCCTAACACAAATCGATTTTTGGGTTAGGGTTGCTTGATGCTGCTGGAGTTCTTTGGAGGTGTTTCTAACATCAAGAGGGACAATCTACTTCAATTAATGGCTTGAAGAACTTCTTCTACCTGCAATAGCTGCTGCCCTATTTCTTCTGCAATTCTTTGGTGTTTATCCCTCTTGAAGATCAAGTCTCAATCACAACAAGAGATTGGTTGTTCGAATTGGAGATCCATTCAAGCAGCTGAGGATAGCATCGATTACAAGACATCATCAATCTTTGACAAGTCATCATCAAGTTTTGAAGCCCCCTTCCTTAGAATCGATCTCAACTTTTAGGGTTTTTTACAAAACCTTGACTCTAATCGACCTTAGGGTTAGAGATGTCCTATCTTGCTGATTTTTTTAGGGGAGTTTTATCAACATCAGAGGAGTACTTGACCCTAATATCAGCATCATTCTTGGAGTATTTTTTTTTTGAAAAATTCAGGTTTCATCAATCCAACTATCAACCTATATTTTTTTTTGGGTTCCTATGTGGCTGGCTGCATCAATTCCTATTGGATCTGCTGAGTTATTGTCTTCTACTTGCTGGTTCTATTGAGCCTTAATTCATCCCTTGCTGGTTCTGTTGATTGGCTTCTGTAAGCATGACTAGTTAACATGTTAATGCTGCCTTCATAAGGACTACTGCTGCCCTGTTCTTGAGACTGTGTCTGCCTAATATTGGAGATCGAAGTTCTTTCACCTTATTGAAGAATTGAATCTACTACTTTGGAGATCAGTTTCTATTTGGTATTACAACAGTTGTTTCATGGTTATTGGTTGCGACTACAAATCGGTTTAGTTGTGTGAAGCTTTTCTACATGTTTATATTCAGCTTACTATGGGAGATAGCTCCAAGCATTATTGTTCTCTACTTCAGATTTGATCCAATTTTCTAGAAGCTTATTACATCAATTCTGCCCAGATATCTTCATCAGTTCTATTCAGCTTCTGGAAGCTTATAGATTGGAGTTTTGCACACTGGTTCTTCCTTGTGGGAAGTCGATCAAGTTTTGAAGATTGGTACCTTTTTGTTATTTAAACTCAGATCTGTTTTTTTCTACGTTAAATCAGATCTGAATATTGGAGTTTGGTGTTCGATTCTCCTCTGCAGGAGTTTCCATCTAAGAAGTTTGTTTGATCGATTGAAGAAGGTTGAAAATTGATATGTTGCATTACTCCATGATTCTTTATCCCACTGCTTCTTCAATTACCCATATCTCATACCATACCTTTGGCATTTACCCATATCAACTTTGGAAGTTTATAGTATACTCTAATTTGCCATTCCTCCCTTTTTCATTTCCCATAGCACCTTTGGAAAATTCTGGGACATTATACTTTTGCCATTATCTCTTACATCATCTCCGTTATGTTTACGTGTACTACTACATGTGAGGGGGGGGATTATGTACAGTACACTTGCAGACATTGCAGAAAGCAGAACTTGCAGGAATATATGTGCAAAACATAGAAGATCAGTATTTCCACCTTTGCCGTTGGGTATCCTTCGTTATTGGGTTGAATTTTCCGTAAGGGGGAGATTGAAAGATTGAAGAGTATTGAAGATATTTGGTTGTTGCTTGCCTATTTGAGGACTTACAATTGGGTTGATTCAGTTTTTTCCGCTGCCTGATTCAGTTGTTTCCGCTGCCTACCTGCCCTAATTGTTTATCTTCAAGTTTTTATGTCACTATGACAATTTGAAATTCATTACTGGATAGCTATTGAAGGTTGTTGAAAGCTGCCTTATTTGGAAGATATTCCAGTCTTGGTGTGCTGATCATGTTTGTTTAGGTTTTGAAGATCAATTATTTCAAGTTCTTAAAGGTTTATTTGGGAGCTTCATTGATTTGTCAAGCTGGACTCTATTGCAACTCTGTTTCTTCCCATTTTGTTCAAGTTAGGCATTAGTGCCTTATATGTGCCAACTTGAGGGGGAGTGTTAGAATGTTGGAGTTTTTTATTTTTCTCTTATTAGTTCAAGCTGGAGCTTCTTTTGGTATCTGTATAATCTAGCTTGAGAGGGAGTGTTGGAATATGTAATCCAGAATACCGTAGAGGTATTCTGGTCCTTTTGGGGTAGTTTAATTCTTATTTCATTAGGTATAGACTGTTTCTCTTCTAGAGTCAGCTAGTTAGGGGTATTCCTTTCCCTTTGTATTATACATAAATAGAGGGCTTACCTATCAATGAAACTAATAAGCTATTCTCTAATTCTCTTATTCTCGGTTCTGCTAACAGTTTCAGGTGGGAGCTAAAACTTAGAGTAGATCCTATATTATTTAATGTAGGGCTTGATAATCTTGCAATTGTTCAGATTGAGACTTGGTTCTCAAAGGAGATTCTTTTATATCCATTGGGTGGTTATGGGGCTCTAGATTAGCAGTCTGCAGCTCTCCTTTCGACGGAGAGGTTCAGAACCCAGGCTCAACATCTTGTTTGCCTCAGTCCAATGGTCAGCCCATAAGATAGTTGACTTTGATGCTGTTTGTTTTATCTTAATGGTTACACCATTGGATGTGGGGTCAATTTCTTGCTAATTTCTATTTCTCAGTGAAAATTATGTGTTTCTAATCGTTCATGTTAAGAAGTTAGTGTATTTTTGGGTTTCTTTGGTGCTTGTGGTCTTAAAGGTCTTGAATGGGAGAGGTAGATCAACTTAATGTATTTTCGGTGAAGGGTACGAGTTAAGGCTTTTGTAAGTACCCACACTCAGATGTCCCGTTCTATTTAGTAGGTATGTGTTTTGTCATAAAGCTAAGGACGCTACTTATCTTGGCTACCTTCAGTCTCTCTTTTCTTTTGTTGGCATCTTAGAATGATGATGGATGAATAGCCCTCCCACGGATGAAACCAGCAGCCTTAGAAACAAAGCTTGCTCTCCAATCTAAACATGAAGCAGTGGCTTTGTCTGATTTGTCATACTTCTGATCCCTCACTTTCTAGGTTGCTCTGCCCCAACCCATTATTGGGCAAAGTTTAAACTTGGAAGCGGATACGGAATTGGTCTCCATGGATTCCGAGTTGAATCGTCCCAGAATCAATTAGACTCAACCAGACTTGGCCTAACCCAGTTGGACTCAATATGCGTAGAATCGGAGTTAATCGGAATCAGTTCCAAGTCGAATCAACCGATTCTGATCCGATTTTTAAAACCCTGTTCTGTTCTTGGGAGATTGGCTTAGGCTGGTTGCTAAGTTGTACAGGGTTGTGTTTAGGGCAGCCCCAACCTGTACCCAAACCAATTTGTTGCTGTCCGTACTATTTAACCATGGGAAATGAAAGTTTTAATACTTGATCAGTCACTATAGCCTCCTCTTGTCATCATTGTCATCATCTTCGTCCTTGGCTCATGCTCATCACCATTATCATCATTATATTGGAATCATGTGGGTCCTCGATCTTGTAAAGGGTTTAAGAAAAAGAAGGGTGCAAAGATAAGATGGTGTTGAGTGACCAGGGTTGCTTTGCTTGACAATGGTTTGTGGATCTTATACAGGGAAGAAATAGGAACTTCTGGAAGCTCTTTCGACTTATTCTCCCCCCCCCCCCTTCTGTTTTGATTGGTTAGTGTAAATTTTCTTAATCTTATAACATTAGGAATATTTACATTTGAGCGTGAGCAACCACTGGATCCTTAACTTTTTGGGTCATCTACAGAAGAATTTATCCTTTTATGTGGCTAAAAGGATTTTAGCCATCTTTATACGGCTTGTTTCTCTCTCCCTCAACCTTGAAAAGCCAGTTTATATCCTAAACTAATTGCCTGTTTCTAAGATCATCCACCCATCACAATTTTTTCAGAGCAAGGTTTGGAAAATTTCCAGAGTCTTCGCTCCCATCTCTTGTTTTCAAAAATCATGAAATAGACATCTATCTTTTCTTTTCTTAAATTTTTTTTGGAGGGGGGGGGGGAATTACTGATACAAAAAATATAGTGTCTTTCCCTTTTAACTGCCTATGTATTGAGATGTTTCCATTTCAAACTACTTTTCAGCATCCCTGGTAGTGCTAGTTAGGTTATTGTCTGAACTCTTGATTTCTACAGAACTGAATTAGTTCAAGCCTTGGGATTTAGTAGTTCTGGTCTGGGACTACATGGTTGATCAACATTTTACTAGGGTGCTACTTAGTTTACTCTGAAGTCTTTGTTTCTACATAACTGAATTAGGTTTAGGATTTAGTGTTTGTGATGTGGGGCTATGCCAACCCAACATTCAGTTTTGTTCATGGTTGAAATACTTTGGGCATTTTATGGATGCTCAAAATCTCTTAAGAGACCTGGTTTGGCAACATGTAAAGTATCAAATCAAAGGGAGTGTTGCAGGTGGATCACATGAACACCTATTTTGGAGCAAGCACTACATTTTTTTGGTTAACTACATTCAGCGCCATGGCGGTTGATCTGCAAACTCATATAATTTGCAGCCTGATTTTTGTTACTTATCTGAATTTTTATCAATAGACAACCCCCGCATAAGGTGTGAGGACCAGCACTGGGTAATGGCCCTTTATACACAATCCCCCTTTTGGTTTTCAGCTCTTCAGGAACTTCATGTTTTTCTTCCCCAACTGTGATTAGTATTTTAAGTAGAGGAGCAGGCAGTTAGACTAATTATCAACTTTCTCATGTTTCGTCACGTTTCCTAATCTCCTCTTTGAGATGACTACAACTGCACTAATGATCTCTTCCTTTCTTCTATGTTGTGCAGAATGAGCTAGCTATTCTGGAATTCATACATCTGTTAGTGGAAACCATGGACCGCCATTTTGGCAATGTGGTAAGCCCCATAACTAAGCTTCACATATTATAACCCATCTTCTACTGAATTTTCCATTCTTCCCTGTTTCTGTTATATCAAGTAAAAGAAATTCATGCAATTGGTGGATTTCTAACTCCTCTCTGTTCAGTGTGAGCTGGACATAATGTTCCATTTGGAGAAGGCACATTTCATGTTGGAGGAAATGGTCATGAATGGGTGTATTGTTGAGACGAGCAAGTCGAACATTCTGGCTCCAATTCAATTGATGGACAAAGCTTCCTAACTATTTCAATGAAGTCATAGTTGGTTCTTATGTATCAAATTTAGGCTTCTGTTCTAGCCTTTTTCATTTTTCCCCTTTCCTTTTCTGCCACCCCTGTTGATGTTCAGTAATGATATGCTTTGTTGCACAGCACATTGGTGTATTCCATACCAGTTTTTTCTCATATTTCGTAGTGATAAAATATATTTTTTCTTTTTCTTTTTTGGGCAGTGTATTGATAAAATGTTGTATGTCATGAGTTGACAAGTCGAACGATTCGGACCATGGATTGAAGAATCTGAATCGGATTGAAGGGTGGGGTCATTGGGGGGGGGGGGGGGGGGAGAGAATCGGCTGATTCAGCTGGACCCTTATTCTGATTCCTGAGTGATTCCCAATCGGTGATTCCAATTCGACCTGAAAAACTGCATTTTTCATTATTTCATTGCACTTGAACTTTAAACCTTCCAACTCCTTCATTCCACTTCCACTTTGGAGTAATATACACATCCATCATAGTTGATCGAAGATTCAACGGCCGGGAAAGTGAGATCTGAGCAAGCCAAGTTTAAGCTTCTTCTCCCTTGATGTTTTGCAGGTTTTTTTAACCTCTTTTACCTTTTGTTGTCTTTTACTTCAATCCATGGTTAAATGCTGCAATTAGATATGGCCGGACATTCATGCACAAATGCAGCATAGAAGGTTTCCTATTGGAGAGATGCATGAGAGAGCTGGAAAGAGTGAGTAGGTTTCTTATTGTCAAGGGAGGGAGAGACGTATTAGACAGTGAGGGATTCTATTTAGAAGGTTTCTTATCGGATAGATATGAGAGAGATGGAAAGAGAGAGTAAGTTTCTTATTGGTCAGGAAGGGAGAGACGTATTAGAGAGTAAGGGAATCTATTTATAAGGTTGTCTATTGGAGAGAGATATGAAAGAGATGGAATGAGAGAGTAGGTTTCCTATATTGGTTTGCCAATTGGTAAGGGAAGGAGAGACGAATTTGTGAGAGTGAGGGAATCTATTTAGAAAAAGAAAGGAGGAAGGGGAGATAGGAAGGAATTTAAGGAGGTTTCCTATTGGTAAGAGAGGGAGTGGGAGATGGAAATAGAGTATGTTTCCAATTGTTAAAGGAGGAAGAGACTGCTCAGAGAGATTGAAAGAATATATTAATAGCTAGAGAAGGTTTCCTATTGGAGAGACATGACAGAGATGGAAAGAGAGTAGCTTTCCTAGTGGTAAGAGTGGGAGAGACGTATTATGGAGAGCAAGGGAATGAAGGAGGGGAGAGAGGAAGGAATATAAGGAGGTTTCCTATTGGTAAGGGAGGGAGAGAGACATGGAAAGAGAGAGTAGGTTCTCTATTGGTAAGGGAGAGAGGGGGAGCAAGAGATGGGAAGGAATCTAAGGAGGTTTCCTATTGGTGTGACAGGGAGAGATGTATTAGAGAGAGTGGGAAAAATATCTCCCCTAACCGGTATAGTTCTCTTAGTGCCGCTCATAAGAGGGGGCTGGATTCCATCTGGGCAGAGTGTTCAGTCAGGGGTGGAATGGTCATTTCAGTTCCCCTTATTAGGGAGCCGCAGGAACTGTACCAGGCAGAGAACCACAGGCGATAAAGATGAGGGACGTAGGCATTGTGTATTTTGTCACCTTGAGAATTTTTTTTGACAACGGGTTATAGACACTGTATTTTGTCGTTTTGGGAATTTTTTTTGACAATGATGAATTGAGTATTCTAGAGCTCTCGTAGTACATCTCATATTTTTAAAATTTAGAATTTGTGTCGATGTTTACTTCTTTATTATTATTTTGCTGATTCTTTAGGATACATTTAGCCGACTCCATTAAGCTGAAATAAGGCTATGATGTTGTTCTTGTTATTATTGAAAATGCCTAAAATGTCCCTAGGTGTGGTTGACTTATTTGATTATTTTGGAATTGATCTGAACTTTCAAAAGATATTTGTTTTGTCATTATAAACCTAAACCTTGTATTCATAAATAGAGCGATAACAACATGATTTGGCCATTATTTTATGTAAAATACTGCCAAATGCCCCATTTGGTGCATATTTTCAAACATATTATTGACCAAATCGGTATCCAAATTTTAATGTAATTGAATAGTACATATTTTAATTTCACAAAATTATTTTTTTCATGGTTTAATATTTCTAACGACACTTGGTTTGCGAAAAATGGACTTCTGGATTGAAAGATATGATTTTTTTCGAAATTTTAAGTAAGATAACAAACAAAGAGTTAAATAAATGGGTTAATTAACTGACGTCTGTAGGTCAAACTACGGTTCAGGGATAAAACCATGGTTCCCTAGGGAAACCAATTATAAACCAGGGTATTGCACGTCCTGGGTTAGCCCATGGTGTTCTATGGGTGCCCCATTTTAATTTTAGGGTTTCCCATGGTTGCCCATGGGAACCCTAGTGCATCCCTGTTAGGATTTTTCCTTCCCTCATGTGTCCCATGCAATTATGAACGCAAAAGGGATAGAGAAAATCATCTCTAATCCATCACATGGCAAGAGGGATCCATCTCATACCTGAATGCGCAGCGAAAATAAATCGATTCGGGTCTATTCGCATCCCATGAATATTTAATAATTAATAACAGGAGGAATCAAAAGAATTGCTAACCTGGTGAGCCTCAAGTGTTGCTTCTCCAATAGACAATGGTTCTTCCTCCAATGAGCGCTCCAAATAAACAGATCTGAACCTCCAATGGTGCTACCAAGGTTCTTCAAGTCAATCCCAGATGCTCCCAAATTCTTCAGCACAGATCTAGGGTTTCTCAAACCCTAACTCTCAATTGCAGTAGAGAGAAACTAGAAGAAGAAGGAGAGAGATCATAAGAGGGAGAGAGAGAGACCAAAACGTAGGAGAGAGGGGGCCAGGTCAAAACGTGGAGCACTACCCCCCCTCTGCGTTTTAGTCCCCTTATATAGAGCTAGGGTTTCATTAAAAAACCTGATAGGATTAGATTAATCCCTGTGAGACTCTGACTCTCTCTCTCTCTCAGTTTGACAGTTCTGTTTAAACTTAAAGTGCTTCAAAAAGGTGAAGAAGCAGAATCTAATAGGGAAAATATTAATTAGTTACTTTATTTAATATTTATAGATAATTACAATTAGCACCATATCCATTAATTCAATAAAGAACCAATTAAATTAGCAAATATCAAATAACTCCCTATATGATAACAAATTATCATATATAACCCCCCCACTAATCAACACCATCATTATGGAATCTAGGCCGGGCATGTACACATGTATTGCCAAACCCCAATCCATAGCACATGTCCATATAAGAGTGTCTGTGCATCTAATTGGGTCTCGCAAAACTCGATAAAATACTTTGTTCAAATAATCATATATAATCTATTATTTTATGTAAAATAGATTTTTGCAAAATCATTTTCAAATCGGCATTAGATCTAGATTCTGATCCGACCATACATAGACAGTCTCAAATCTTGGTGTTCCCCAATCGGGCAGTGGTGACCATGTTGAATAACTCCTTTACTGAAAATGTTCACGCATTCCCAAAACACCAACTTTGATTTGCTTGAGTTTCAGTCATTAATGAATCAAAGAATGTGATCATACTTTGCAGTGACAGGGTTCCCTCAGGTAAAGGGTGTCGGTGATACATGTCTATCCCTTCCTACATTTGACAGTAATACATGAGGGAATCGACAAAGTAGATTCTTCGTCAATACACACATCAAACATGTGAGTACTCGCATTCGTACCCTGACATCACATGTCTAGGCATACCCAATGCGACAACCATTTGATAAGGGCGGCCAACCCAAACCCTAGTCGTGATTACCATTTTAAGTAAAACTTACGGACACATAATGCTCAAAAAATTTATATTGCATGTGATAATATTAAACTAAAATGTATAAAAATTCAATACAAAGTAAAACCGGATTGAACCGGACCAAACCGAGTTTGATGGACACACAAGTCCAACAATGTCAACATGCTTAAACCGTCTAATGTCAACATAGTAGCCTTGCTGGTGTTCAATGGCTCAGTAGGGATCAGTTTGCACCTCGGTAGTGTTGGGATCGACACACGACTGATAAAGGCGCAAAGCACACCCAAGAGGAAGAAACACAAGCAAACAAAAACAACAAGCAAGATTTACGTGGTTCGGTAAAAATCTGTCTATATCCACGGAGAGATCCCCTGTTCTTCACTAAGAGAAAAAATATAGTACACGCATGGCTTAAATTTAATCCCAAAACCCAAACCCTCTTTTAGTTAATCCAAGAAGAATCCACTCTCATGCCTCACATCTTGCATATTGCTTGTTCCTATCTCTCTCCCATTTTGAGTCTCCCCTAAAAATATATAGAGGTACAAAGCTTGTTATGCAAGCATTCTTCCTTTGCATCTCACTCACATAGCTTGACCATCAAGCTACAATGTGAGTCCTAATACAATAGATGCAAGCCAACGTCCAACAACTCATGCGAATCCCTATTCAATAAATGCGAGTCAAAACCCAACAAATCTCCACCTCACAAGCATCTTGCCACTTTAGAGAAATTGTTTCAACTCCACACCTGCTTGTAATTACCACAAATAGAAAATCATTGGGCTTCAATGAAGGCATGAAGCTACCCAACTACACAACCACCCTGGATCAACACTTCCCTAGTGTCACTTGATTTGAAAACAACAGTCAATGAACAAGTGTAGCTAAACAAGTCAAGTTACCATACTTCCATATCAAAACCATTATGACTCACACCCCCATGGCGCCACCAGGATGTTCTTGCTTGACCACCATACCCAAGCCGGCCAGGCATGGCCCAGACCCTCATCCGAGGTGTCCCGTACAGCTCACCTCGGTCGCATGATGTGACGTTGCTCCATCTCTCCACCTGCTACAGCCTGTTTTGAGATACCTAGAATACATTCCAAGAATGCATACCAAACACAACCTTTTTCAAAAAATTGGATGCCTAATACCTAAGGGTGTCAATACGGTATGGTACCAGTATTCGGTATGGTACAGAAATCAAATACCCCATACCGTTATCATATCGTACCGAATAAATGGTGAATTTTTCATATCGATACCATATTGACTTGGTACGGTTTTTATGCAGTATAATATTTGGTACGGTATTCGATATTATACCTATATATGGTATTCAATATGTTATTTTTTACATATAAATTAATAAAATTATTACATATAATATGAAATATTGAAATATATTATATTGTATATATGAAATACATATATACTTATAAATATATAGACATATAATTGTATATATATATATAGCTTTTAATTCGGTATGGTTTCATATTTGGTAAAATGGTACGGTATCGATATGTACCAATGATTTTAACCTTCGATACTGTACCGTATCAAGTACGATATCATTTTCCATACCGATACTATACCAAATTGTATTTGATATGAAACAATATGATAATACGATACAACATCAATTACGGTATACGGTTTTGGTAGCGGATTGACACCCTTACTAATACCTTTCCATGTCCGTAACTTAACAGTTACCCATTCTATATTTTGGAGTAAATTTCTTTCATGAAAAAGAGAGAAATTTTTAATCTAGACAGCGACTGGTTAATCCTTTTCTTTTATTCTAGATTTTATTCTCTAATCTATATAGATAGGCTTTGTTCAATTCAAGTAAAGAAGTGTCAGTTACCCATTCTATATTTTGGAGTAAATTTCTTTCATGAAAAAGAGAGAAATTTTTAATCTAGACAGCGACTGGTTAGTCCTTTTCTTTTATTCTAGATTATTTCATTGCACTTCAAACCTTCCAACTCCTTCATTCCACTTCCACTTTGGAGTGATATACACATCCATAATAGTTGATCGAAGATTCAACCGCCGGGAAAGTGAGATCTGAGCAAGCCAAGTTTAAGCTTCTTCTCCCTCGATGTTTTGCAGGTTTTTTTAAGGGGTTTTTTAACCTCTTTTTTCTTTTGTTGTTTTCACTTCAATCAATGGTTAAATGCTGCAATTACTAACTTAGATATGCTCCATGTGTGTTATTGTTAGATTTGTCTTATTATTATTTTTTGTAAAAAGTCATGAATATATCACATGGTATTGAATTTATGTCATTTTTTATTTTTTAAGGGGGTGATTATCATTTATGATTTAAGATAATATCAAGTCTTCATGTTTGGTTATTGGTTGGAGCTTTGGGTTTAAAAAAAAACCACAAAAGTATTAGTTTATTATTTTTTTCTGAAATTTTAAAGACGTATAAAATCATACAAATTGGGATCAAAATAATGAGACGTGATGTATGAGTGAGAGTGAATAGTTTTGGGTTGATTGCTTGTAGAGTTGTAGGAAAGGTTTTGGTTGAAAACATATATTTTTGGTTTCATATATGCTTGTAGGAAGGTTTCCTATTGGTTAAAAACATATTAGAGTATAGAGGGAATATATTTATAAGGAGAGAGGGCGAGACACGCGAGTGAGAGATATGGTCGGTCAGTCATGTACAAATGCTGCATAGAAGGTTTCTTATTGGAAAGGGATCCAGATCTTCTACGGCGCGGGCTGCCTGTCTTGCCGTGCTGCGCAGACACAAGGTGGTGCATAATAACCGCTTTACCCCTGCCCAAGCGTGTGGCCCTGTGTCTGCATAGCACAGACAGAACAGGGCAACGTGCCTTAGAAATTCTGTGTTGATTGGAGAGATACATGAGAGAGATGGAAAGAGGGTAGGTTTCTAATTGTTGAGGGAGAGACGTATTAGACAGTGAGGGATTCTATTTAGAAGGTTTCCTATCGGAGAGATATGAGAGAGATGGAAAGAGAGGAAGTTTCTTATTGGTCAGGGAGGGAGAGACGTATTAGAGAGTGAGGGAATCTATTTATAAGGTTTTCTATTGGAGAGAGATATGAAAGAGATGGAATGAGAGAGTAGGTTTCCTATATTGGTTTGCCAATTGGTAAGGGAAGGAGAGTGAGGGAATCTATTTAGAAAAAGAAAGGAGGAAGGGGAGATAGGAAGGAATTTAAGGAGGTTTCCTATTGGTAAGAGAGGGAGTGGGAGATGGAAATATAAAGAGTATGTTTCCAATTGTTAAAGGAGGAAGAGACTGCTCAGAGAGATTGAAAGAATATATTAATAGCTAGAGAAGGTTTCCTATTGGAGAGACATGACAGAGATGGAAAGAGAGTAGCTTTCCTATTGGTAAGAGTGGGAGAGACGTATTATGGAGAGCAAGGGAATGAAGGAGGGGAGAGAGGAAGGAATCTAAGGAGGTTTCCTATTGGTAAGGGAGGGAGAGAGACATGGAAAGAGAGAGTAGGTTCTCTACTGGTAAGGGAGAGAGGGGGAGCAAGAGATAGGAAGGAATCTAAGGAGGTTTCCTATTGGTGTGACAGGGAGAGATGTATTAGAGAGAGTGGGAAAAATATCTCCCCTAACCGGTACAGTTCTCTTAGTGCCTCTCATAAGAGGGGGCTGGATCCCATCCGGGCAGAGTATTTAGTCAGGAGTGGAATGGTCATTTCACTTCCCCTTGTTAGGGAGCCGTAGGAACTGTACCAGGCAGGGAACCACAGGTGATAAAGATGAGGGACGTAGGCATTGTATTTTGTCACCTTGGGAATTTTTTTTGACAACGGGTTATAGACACTGTATTTTGTCATTTTGGGAATGTTTTTTTGACAATGATGAATTGAGTATTCTAGAGCACTCGTAGTACATCTCATATTCTTAAAATTTAGAGTTTCTGTCGATGTTTACTTCTTTATTATTATTTTGCTGATTCTTTAGGATACATTAGCCGACTCCATTAAGCTGAGATAAGGCTATGATGTTGTTCTTGTTATTATTGAAACTGCCTAAAATGTCCCTAGGTGTGGTTGACCTATTTGATTATTTTGGAATTGATTTGAACTTTCAAAACATATTTGTTTTGTCATTATAAACCTAAACCTTGTATTCATAAATAGAGCGATAACAACATGATTTGGCTATTATTTTATGTAAAATACTGCCAAATGCCCCATTTGGTGCATATTTTCAAACATATTATTGACCGAATTAGTATCCAAATTTTAAGGTAATTGAATAGTACATATTTTAATTTCACAAAATTATTTTTTTCATGGTTTAATATTTTTAACGACACTTGGTTTGTGAAAATTGGACTTATGGATTGAAAGATATGATTTTTTTCGAAATTTTAAGTAAGATAACAAACAAAGAGTTAAATAAATGGGTTAATTAACTGATGTCTGTAGGTCAAACTACGGTCCAGGGATAAAACCATGGTTCCCTAGGGAAACCAATTATAAATCGGGGTATTGCACGCCCTGGGTTAACTCATGGTATCCCATGGGTGCCTCATTTTAATTTTAGGGTTTCCCATGGTTGTCCATGGGAACCCTAGTGCATCCCTATTAGGGTTTTTTCTTCCCTCATGTGTCCCATGCAATTATGAACGCAAAAGGGACGGAGAAAATAATCTCTAATCCATCACATGGCAAGAGGGCTCCATCCCATACCCGAATGCGCAATGGAAATAAATCGATTCTGGTCTATTCGCATCCCATGAATATTTAATAATTAATAACAGGAGGAATCAAAAGAATTGCTAACCTGGTGAGCATCAAGTGTTGCTTCTCCAATAGACAATGGTTCTTCCTCCAATGAGAGCTCCAAGTAAACAGATCTGAACCTCCAATGGTGCTACCAAGGTTCTTCAAGTCAATCCTAGATGCTCCCAAATTCTTCAGCACAGATCTAGGGTTTCTCAAACCCTAACTCTCAGTTGCAGTAGAGAGAAACTAGAAGAAGAAGGAGAGAGATCATAAGAGGGAGAGAGAGAGACCAAAACGCAGGAGAGAGGGGGCTAGGCCAAAACGTGGAGCACTACCCCCCCTCTGCGTTTTAGTCCCCTTATATAGAGCTAGGGTTTAATTAAAAACCCTGATAGGATTAGATTAATCCCTGTGAGACTCTGACTCTCTCTCTCTCTCAGTTTGACAGTTCTGTTTAAACTTAAAGTGCTTCAAAAAGGTGAAGAAGCAGAATCTAATAGGGAAAGTATTAATTAGTTACTTTATTTAATATTTGTGGATAATTACAATTAGCATCAATATCCATTAATTAAATAAAGAATCAATTAAATTAGCTAATTCCAAATAACTCCTTATATGATAACAAATTATCATATACAATCCCCCAACTAATCAACACCATCATTATGGAATCTAGGCCGGGCATGTACACATGTACTGCCAAACCCCAATCCATAGTACATGTCCATATAAGAGCGTCTGTGCATCTGATCGGGTCCCGCAAAACTCGATAAAATACTTTGTTCAAATAATCATATATAATCTATTATTTTATGTAAAATAGATTTTTGCAAAATCATTTTCAAAACGGCATTAGATCCAGATTCTGATCCGGCCATACACAGACAGTCTCAAATCTTGGTGTTCCCCAATCAGGCAGTGGTGACCATGTTGAATAACTCCTTCACTCAAAATGTTCACGCATTCCCAGAACACCGGTTTTGATTCGCTTGAGTTTCAGTCATTGATGAACCAAAGAATGTGATCATACTTTGCAGTGACAGGGTTCCCTCAGGTAAAGGGTGTCGGTGACACATGTCTATCCCTTCCTACATCTGAAAGTAATACATGAGGGAATGGACAAAGTAGATTCTTCACCAATACACATATCAAACATGTGAGTACTCACATTCGTACCCTGACATCACATGTCTAGGCATACCCAATGCGACGACCATATGATAAGGGTGCCCAGCCCAAACCCTAGTCGTGACTACCATTTTAAGTAAAACTTAATTACGGACACATAATGCTCAAAAAGTTTATATTGCATGTGATAATATTAAACTAAAATGTATAAAAGTTCAATACAAAGTAAAACCGGATTGAACCGGACCGAACCGAGTATGATGGACACACAAGTCCAACAATGTCAACATGCTTAAACAGTCTAATGTCAACATAATAGCCTTGCTGGCGTTCAACGGCTCAGTAGGGATTAGTTTGCACCTCGGTAGAGTTGGGATCGACACACGACTGATAAAGGCACAAAGCACACCCAAGAGGAAGAAACACAAGAAAACAAAAACAGCACGCAAGATTTACGTGGTTCGGTAAAAATCTGTCTACATCCACGGAGAGATCCCCTGTTCTTCACTAAGAGAAAAAATATAGTACACGCATGGCTTAAATTTAATCCCAAAACCCAAACCCTCTTTTAGTTAATCCAAGAAGAATCCACTCTCATGCCTCACATCTTGCATATTGCTTGTTCCTATCTCTCTCCCATTTTGAGTCTCTCCTAAAAATATATAGAGGTACAAAGCTTGGCATGCAAGCATTCTTCCCTTGCATCTCACTCACACAGCTTGACCATCAAGCTACAATGTGAGTCCTAATACAATAAATGCAAGCCAACGTCCAACAACTCATGTGAATCCCCATTCAATAAATGCGAGTCAAAACCCAACAAATCTCCACCTCACAAGCATCTTGCCACTTTAGAGAAATTGTTGCAACTCCACACCTGCTTGTAATTACCACAAACAGAAAATCATTGGGCTTCAATGAAGGCATGAAGGTACCCAACTACACAACCACCCTGGATCAACACTTCCCTAGTGTCACCTGATTTGAAAACAACAGTCAATGAACATGTGTAGCTAAACAAGTCAAGTTACCATACTTCCATATCAAAACCACTATGACTCACACCCCCATGGCGCCACCAGGATGTTCTTGCTTGACCACCATACCCAAGCCGGCCAGGCATGGCCCACACCCTCATCCGAGGTGTCCCGTACAGCTCACCTCGGTCGCATGATGTGACGTTGCTCCATCTCTCCACCCGCTACAGCCTGTTTTGAGATACCTAGAATACATTCTGAGAATGCATACAAAACACAACCTTTTTCAAAAAATCGGATGCCTAATACCTAAGGGTGTCAATCCGGTATGGTACAGAAATCAAATACCCCATACCGTTATCATATTGTACCGAATAAATGGTGAATTTTCCATATCGATACCGTATCGACTTGGTATGGTTTTTATGCGGTATAATATTTGGTACGGTATTCGATATTATACCTATATATGGTATTCAATATGTTATTTTTTATATATAAATTAATAAAATTATTACATATAATATGAAATATATTATATTGTATATATAAATTATTAGATATATGAAATACATATATACTTATAAATATATAGACATATAATTGTATATATATATATATATATATATATATATATATATATATATATATATATATATATATATATATATATATATATATATATATAGCTTTTAATTCGGTATGGTTTCATATTTGGTAAAATGGTACGGTATTGATATGTACCAACGATTTTAACCTTCGATACTGTACCGTATCGAGTACAATATCATTTTCCATACCGATACTATACCAAATTGTATTTGATATGATACAATATGATAATACGATACAATATCAATTACGGTACACGGTTTTGGTAGCGGATTGACACCCTTACTAATACCTTTCCATGTCCATAACTTAACAGTTACCCATTCTATATTTTGGAGTAAATTTCTTTCATGAAAAAGAGAGAAATTTTTAATCTAGACAGCGACTGGTTAGTCGTTTTCTTTTATTCTAGATTTTATTCTCTAATCTATATAGATAGGCCTTGTTCAATTCAAGTAAAGAAGTGTCAGTTAACGGAGGAGGCACTGGATGCTTCCGTGGCTCCATCTCCAGCCAGCCGCCTAGGTTGCCAAGTGTCATCCTACTTGGCGTCTGCAGGACATGCAAAGCTTGCTTCAACTCGCCACATCACAACTTCTCCTCTTTGTCGTCATCCTGACTATTTCACTACATAAGCCACATGGCCTCCATGACCCTCTCTGTTGTGTTCTTCTTCCATAAATACAGATAAATCCCCCGGCGTGTCTCCCTCGCTCTTCACCGTTTTCCTTCTCTTGTAACCGTAAATCATGGACGATCGTGATCAACCCAAGTCTCTGACTCAGAAATCATGGGAATCGGCACCAAGTTCACGCCAGACAGTTAAATTCTTGACGGCGGTAACAATCGGAACCACACTATCGTTTTTATCTGGTCTGACTTTAACAGGTACCGTGATATTCCTGGTCATTGCCACACCAGTTCTGGTGTTGTTTAGCCCAATTCTGGTACCGGCGGGGATTGTCATACTACTGGCGGCGACTGGTTTCTTACTCGCCGGAGGTTTTGGTGCAGCGGCGCTGTCGGCTTTGATCTGGATCTACGATTACGTCACTGGGAAAAACCCTCCGGGGTCCGATCAGCTTGATTATGCAAGGTTCAAGCTTGCTGGTAAGGCTAGAGATGTGAAGGACAGGGCCAAGGAGTATGGGCAATATGGGCAACAAAGAGCCAAGGAGTATGGGCAATATGGGCAATATGGCCAACAAAAAGCTCATGAGGTTACTGTAGAATCTTGAAGCAGTGGCGTAGGTTTAAACCTGGAAGGTAAGGCAAACTAATATTAACAATCTTAAAGCTGTGTTTGGTACGTGTTCTAGGTTGATTTCGCATGGTATGCATTTTAGATCTATTTTGCATTCTAGACGACAAAACTATTATTTTTATCATCTGAGAATGTGAAATCGACATAGAATGCATATCAAAGCCACTTTAGGCTGTGTTTGATATGCATTCAAGGTTAATTTTGGAACAGTAGAAATTCTTGAAGCAAACATGCCAATCTGCTGCTCGAGCTCTTCTTCCTGCTCCCGAGGTTTTTATTCTTGGTCGTAAGGAAAAACAGCCGATGCCAGACCTCCTTTTCTCAACCTATTTAATTAATAGATTGCCACTTAATAGATTGCCACTGCATCTGATTCAAGTGTCTCCCTCATCCGATCTACTGCTGAGGCTACCACTTTATAAGTTGTGTTTGGTATGCATTTTAGGTTGATTTTGGCGGCCTTGTTGAAGTAGAAGTTTCCGAATCAAACACATCAATCTGCTAGCTGCTCGAGCTCTTCTTCCTGCTCCCGAGGTTCTTATTCCTGATCGTAAGGAAAAACAGCCAATGCCAAACCCTCTTTCCTCAGTCTATTTAATTAATAGATTGTCACTACGTCTGCTTGTAGTGTCTCCCTCATCCGTTCTGCTGATGAGGCTACCATTTTATTGATGATATTAAACATCACTTAGAAGTGGTCACACGGTCAATTCCGATGACAGATCCCCTTTCCTTAGCATATTTAATTAATAGATTGTTATTGCGTCTGATTTAAGTGTTTCCCTCATCTGTTCCCTTGATAGGGCTCCCACTTTATTGATATGATATTAAACGTCGCTTTGAAGCGATCGCGAGGTCTTTTGAGGTTGTCCTATAAAAAGAGTTTGTAGAGGTAACCTGAGGCTGCCATATCTGCTTAGAAAAATAACTATTAAAAAAATTGCAAAATCGACTTAGAATGGATACTAAACACAGTTTTAATTTGTTATCTGTATCTTTATTGGGAACTTAAACACTCTCTCTCTCTGGGTTTGGTTTCTTGTGTTTGCAGTTGGATCATGGATGAGCTGTTGGTTTGTTCTTCTGTAATTTCTCTTTCGTGGGTTGTACTTAAAGACTTGTTCTCTGTTTGTTTGTTAAGGGACGTGATCTTCTAAATAAATAAGATCTGCTAAGCTATACTGGTTTCTTATCTTATACTTTGTCAATGGCATTTCGCTACCATGCATTAAAGTTGATATTGAAGGGTCTTATTTGAAATTACATATGACATGTATGATACTGATAAGGGTATTTTAATATTATAAAATATTATTTATAAAATTATTATTTTATTAAATATTATTTATAAATGATTATTTTATCACATTTTTATAATTGAATAAGATAATACAAACTTCTGAATGGATTCTGGAAACGTATATGAGTGTGAATTTGTTTGATTCGAGCGCAAATCAACTAAAGAAAGAAAATTAGCTACATCATCTTCTTACCAAATCCAACAATAAAAAACTGGTTTTTGTGAATTAATCAACTCAACTACCCACCCTTAGTTGTGGTAGCATCAAACATTGCTGCTACAAAAAGAACCGGAGGATCCTTGAGTTATAAAATACTACTGTTAAGGAAGAGAGAAATGGAAAGATTCAATAAAATATCTCCCCTGCACCAAAAATTCTGTTTGGAGGCTCAATGCTCCTTCGGATCGCGATCGTCTATGGCGCGTTGCCTGTAGCGGCCTGAGCGGTGTACAAATAGGGCGTAACGCAATGACCGTCTTACCTGCTGATGAGCATAATTATGTGTGAAATCTTAGGGTATAAAGTATTCATTTTACCACATTGAACAGTGCTACTCGGGTACTTTTTGTCATTTTTCAGGTTTAGGGGCATTTTGGTCAAAGTGGAGAATACATGTCTAATTGGACCGCCAAACGCCAGGTTACAAGGGTTGAAGACTTCAGTCGGGTTAGCTTTCCAATGCGCAACATCGGAAGTCACTTGATTAGAGCCGATTCGAGTTTAGAAGAAGAAGAAGAGAGAAAAATCAAGTATACGGGCATAACGATAATTTTGAAGAATCAAGAATCTTTCAAAATATATCGGATATTGGGCTCATATTGTCTAGAATTTAAAATGGTGCAACTTTAATTCTCGGGTTAGTTCCATCTGGACCTAGGATAAAAAGATATAGCCCAAAAACGATTCTTAGTGAAGTTGGAATTTAGGATAAAAAAAATATAATAAAAAAAATGAGAAAAATATATTGTCTCTCTAATCTCTCTCGTAACTCTCTCGGATTGTATCTCTTTTATTTAGGTAAATTCGGTTTCTATATCTTCTCTCTCCCACGTCTTCTTAAATTCCCTCCTCTCCTATCTCCTTCCCATCTCCCTTTCATGAGCTCTCTCTCCCCCATATAAAACCCATCTTGACCGCACTCCGGCCGCTCTCTCCCTTCAGTCCTTCGTTTTTTTCTTTTTCAGAGTTTTAATTTTCTATTCTAGAATGATAATAGCAGCAGTAGTGCCGTTCCTCTTCGTTATACCCGATCTCTCATCCTCTTCTTTTTATTTTTAGTTTTTAGATCTTATGTAATTAGGTTATCATATGTAATTTTATTATTTTTTAGAATCATTGTTAGGATAAATTTTATTTCCCCATCTGTTCGATCATATGTGTAATCTTCATTATACATTTTGATAATTTGTTCTTCAATATTGGATGCGACTTCAAGTGATGGGATTCAAGTGACGGAATCATCTTCATTGGAATTATTCGAATCAGCTAAGTTCTTCTTCTTATAAATTTTAGTTTTAATAATTTCTCTATCTTTTTATCCATCAATCCTTCCTTCCCTCTTCATTGCTTTCATGGCTAGCTAAACCTCTCCTTTTGGGAGTGGGTGAAACCATGAGAGAAGGAAGAATTGATGGCTAGCATTGTCTATGTGATTAATGGATATGATCAATATTGGACTTACGATGGATGACCGCCCACAGCTTGTATGTCATTCCAAGGAAAACTATATACATGTTCGTTAGCCATACCCATTGTGACACCATTATGTTCATGTATTTTTTTTTTTTGTTTACATTGTATGTTGTGTGAGCACTGTTTTCATAGGATATGTTAGTCGTATATGAGCCGTGCCGCATATCTTATAGACTTAGGCCGTATGCATGCTTTGCCCTAATATGCTAGTCATTGATCTGCCCTAATTCTCATGGTGGAACTCATTCCCAAGTGACTTTCTTATTTTTAATTCATCCATTACCTTAGTGGTTGCCCTAGTTTCTATTTTTAATTTGTTATCTTTGGTAATTTAGTTACTTCTATATTTGCTAGTTTCCATAATTGGTAGTTTCTATATATAGGTTGTTTCCATATTTGGTAAGTTGTACACTTCGCGTTAATTAAAAGTGAAAATTTATTCAAGGTTGACCTCCTCGTGTTTGACCCGTAGCTACGATTGACCCGTACACTTGCGGTTATTATTTTAAACTCAAACAAGTTTTTGGCGCCGTTGCCGGGGAGGTGACGCTTGTTTAGTTTCCAATTTTAATTGATTCGTAGTGTTTTCAATAAATAAATTAAAAAAAAAAAATTTTTTTTTTAAAAAAATCCAAAAGAAAAAAAAAAAAGAACTTTGTGCTTTAAATTTCGGATTGTGGCTTTTGTATGCTTGTTTGGGAGAGGAATTTTAAGAACCGGATAGAAGGAGTTGAGATTCCAACTATGAGTGAGGAAGGAGAGAGGCAACCTATGACCCTTAGGGACCGCTTTTATCCCGCACGGGCTGCACAACCCTCATGCATTCGCTTACCCGCCGCCCAAGGAAACAATTATGAGCTTAAATCTAATTTCATTAGTATGTTGCCCCACTTTCATGGGGTAGCTAACGAAGATGCATATTTGTTTCTTAGGGAGTTTGAGGAGGTATATGTGCTCATTAAGATGCAACAATTGACTGATGATGCGGTTAAGTTGAGATTCATCCCCTTTGCACTTAAGGATCAAGCTAAAAAGTGGCTCTATGGTTTGCCTAGAGACTCAATAACTACATGGGATCAATTTATAGTTGTCTTCCTAAAGAAGTTCTTTCCCTTGCATAAGACCAATAGGATTAGGAATGATATTCTGCAGTTCAAACACAGGCCAAACGAATCCTTCTCTAAATTCATGGAGAGATTCAACAACCTTCTTCAAGAGTGTCCTCACCATGGCCTAGATACTTGGCATCTGTGCCAAATCATCTATGAGGGTATAGATTATCAAACCAAGCAGTTGGTGGAATCCATGTGCCCAACTGGATTCACATCATTCACCGATGAAAATCAAGCTTGGGAGTTTTTGGTTGACTTAGCGGACAAGACCAGAGAGTGGGAATCCACTCAAGAAAATGAAAACTCCGGTGAGGGATTTTGGTAGAGGGAACTGTAGCCAAAGAGGCTCAGTTGGACAGTCTTATTAGAAGACTGGAAGCTATAATGACCAAGGGACCTTCCCCGATAAATCAGGTTTGTCAGACCACTCCTTTGTGTAGTGGATACCAATCCTCATCACATGTGATGGATGAGTGCCATAATAGGTGTAGTGGGCATGGAAGATATGAGAGTGTGCATGTAATGAACAATACTTATAGTGGAACCTATAATCCTGGGTGGAGAAATCACCCTAACTTCTCATGGAACCAAGATCCTAATCAAGTTGGTTCATCTACATTCCAGCCTCCAATCCAAGGTCAGTTTGCTCCCCAGCAGACTAACCCTAGATTTGTCTCCCCTCCCAATAATCTAACCCCAATGATGAATCAGCAACCACCTGAATTTTTGAAAAATAGTGATGAGTTTACCAGGTTAAATTCCCTTGAGAAGAGTATGGAGCTCCTCATGAGCACATTCCTGACCAGCCAACATAACATGGAGAGGCAAATCTCTCAACTGGCCAATACTCTCCATGAAAGGGAAAAGGGTAAGGTGGCGAGTCAACCAGATCCGAACCCTGGGACCTCTATGCCCTATCCACCTCACACTCAGTTGAACTCTATCCATCAGAGTCCACACCACTCAGAACCCTCTAGTCAATGTAATGCCATATATGCTCTGAGGAGTGGACGTGAGAACCAACAAGAGGCTCCAATTCAACCAACTCCTTTAACTTCTGAGCCTCCTATTGATGCTGTGAATGTTCTCCATCCATCACCCATTGTAAGTGCCCCACATGACCCTCCCATAGTTGTGAATGGCCAGCCACTTGTCCAAGGTTCGTCTGATGAATCTATAGTGGTTAGTGAAGAGAAACATGAAGAGCCACCTGAGAAGAATTATGTCTCTAAGGCTCCATTTCCCAATAGGCTTAAAAGCAACAAGAAGGATGCAATAACTGAAAAAGTTTTAAATGTCTTAAAAAGTGTGCAAGTTAATATCCCTCTTTTAGATGCTATTTTCCAGGTACCTACCTATGCAAAGGTCCTCAAGGACTTGTGTACTCAGAAAAGAAAAATCAATGTACCTAAGAAAGTCTTCTTGACTGCCAATGTGAGCTCAGTTCTGTCACAACAGATAGTGGCTAAGTATAAGGATCCTGGTTGCCCAACTATCTCATGTATGATTGGTAACACTAGAATTGACCATGCCCTTCTTGATCTAGGAGCTAGTGTCAATTTATTGTCATATTCAGTGTACCAACAATTAGGGTTAGGAGACCTTAAGCCTACATCTGTCACATTACAATTGGCGAGATAGATCACCAAGACTCCCAAGGGAGTAATTGAGGATGTGTTATTAAAGGTTGGGAATTTCTTTTTCCCGTGGATTTCATAGTCCTAGATACCCAACCTGTGACCAATATCAAAGGTCAAATCCCAATTATCCTTGGTAGACCTTTCTTAGCTACTAGCAATGCTCTGATCAATTGTAGGAATGGTCTGATGAGGCTGTCTTTTGGGAATGCATCTCGTGATTTTAATGTCTTTCGATTGGGAAAGCAACCATGCTTAGATGAAGACTTACATCTAATTTTTGAACCACCTGATTTGGTTGCAACTACTCTTAACACAGGTATTAATCAATGTCTAGAGGACTTGCCTCAATCCAAGTATAGGGGAGAGCCTTCTAAATTGTGGACCAAGCCATCACCTGTTGAGCCAGATGGTAATCTGTCTACTTCTCTTCCCAAGTCACCACCAGTGGAACCGCCTGAAAAGGAACAAGAGGTGTTGTCCCAACAACACAATGGAGGCCCTGTAATATTTGATCCAGGTAAGGGTACACACTCTACAATCTCTAGCACATCTTTTAATTCCTTTCTCATGCCACTTTCTTCACCACATTCTTACGAGGTCATGGATTTTCATGCACCTCCTTATTTTGAGCCACCATGATCATATCCGGTATGCCCCCTCTTCTTTGTCCTTATTTTTATTTATTTATTTATTTTTTCATGCATTGAGGACACTGCATCATTTCAGTATGGGGGGATTTCATTGAATTGTAGTCTTTACTTTAGTTTGAGAGCGAGCGTGTGGCCTCTTTAGTTTACTTTTCTGAAAGATTTTGAGAGCATCCAAAATACCCTACACTTTGAAGTAATAAAAAATTCCGCATTGAGGAGGGAATTGGAATATATCAATCAAAGGGATTTTAAATTCTTTGAAAGTACATTGTCTACTGAGAGAGCCGATTTTGTTAGTCATCCTGTTTACATGAGTTTTGGTTAGGTGTTAAGGTTGAGCCATGATACACTTGCATGATATAGTTGATTGCCAAAAAAAAAAAAAATTGCTCTTTGGTCCAGTCTTGACTTGTAGCCCATTTGGTTTGAGTAAGTAAGCCCGAGGGGTGTTTTACACCTAATTCCTTAAAGTCGTCTGGTTTGAGAGTAATTGGCCTAAAGCTCGCTACAAGAGCCACCTAGAAAGCTTAAGAGGTCAAGACATTGCTCGGATTGGAGTAATGTATGTTGAAAGAAAAAAAAAAAGTTTGAACTCATACTGCATCAATGTTTAAAGCCACAATGTGGCAATCAAATGATATATGCGCTGAGAATCTATTCCAACACTACTTAGTAACTTGGGTGTCTGGTGCAAGCCCTGCATGTCATTCAAGCCAATTGTAGTGAAGGGACATTTGAGTTCAATACTTGAAAATGTATGGCAAAGTGAAATCGAAGTGAACTTGAAATTGTGCATGTGTTTAAAGGTTCTACCAAGGTTCCAAGCTGAAATCTTTTGTAGCCTTGATGACCTATTCGATCTAATCTCAAGGAAAAATAGTGTGACTCTCCCGACCCCAAATCTCCCTAAGTTGGATGTATGATAATTCTCTAACTCAGAGTGGGATAATAAAGTTCAAGTGTGGGGGAATATCTAGAAAATCTCAAAGTAAATTATCTTGGGGCTGCATTCCTTATCTTGGCTATAGTATGAATTTACAAATTGAATTTTGTGTGTATATTCACTGCAAACACTCATGAGACACAACTCGTCCACTAGGGGTAACCTAGAGGTTTAAAGGCTTGTTGCACATGTTAAGTGCAACCGTGATTCCGATGAAAGTGAGTTAGGATTTTTGCATTCTAGATTAGTTTTTGTTTTGTTTACTTGAGGACAAGTAACATTCAAGTGTGGGGGAATTTGATGAGCACAATTATGTGTGAAATCTTAGGGTATAAAGCATTCATTTTACCACATTGAACAGTGCTACTCGGGTACTTTTTGTCATTTTTCAGGTTTAGGGGCATTTTGGTCAAAGTGGAGAATACATGTCTAATTGGACCGCCAAACGCCAGGATACAAGGGTTGAAGACTTCAGTCGAGTTAGCTTTCCAATGCGCAACATCGGAAGTCACTTGATTAGAGCCGATTCGAGTTTAGAAGAAGAAGAAGAAGAGAGAAAAATCAAGCATAGGGGCATAACGATAATTTTGAAGAATCAAGAATCTTTCAAAATATATCGGATATTGGGCTCATATTGTCTAGAATTTAAAATGGTGCAACTTTAATTCTCGGGTTAGTTCCATCTGGGCCTAGGATAAAAAGATATAGCCCAAAAACGATTCTTAGTGAAGTTAGAATTTAGGATAAAAAAATATAATAAAAAAAATGAGAAAAATATCTTTTCTCTCTAATCTCTCTCCTTAATCTCTAGGATTCTCTCTCGGATTGTATCTCTTTTATTTAGGTAAACTCGGTTTCTATATCTTCTCTCTCCCACGTCTTCTTAAATTCCCTCTTCTCTCCTATCTCCTTCCCATCTCCCTTTCACGAGCTCTCTCTCCCCCATATAAAACCCATCTTGACCGCACTCCGGCCGCTCTCTCCCTTCAGTCCTTCGTTTTTTTCTTTTTCAGAGTTTTAATTTTCTATTCTAGAATGATAATAGCAGCAGTAGTGCCATTCCTCTTCGTTATACCCGATCTCTCATCCTCTTCTTTTTATTCATAGTTTTTAGATCTTATGTAACTAGGTTATCATATGTAATTTTATTATTTTTTAGAATCATTGTTAGGATAAATTTTATTTCCCCATCTCTTCGATCATATGTGTAATCTTCATTATACACTTTGGTAATTTGTTCTTCAATATTGGATGCGACTTCAAGTGATGGGATTCAAGTGACGGAATCATCTTCATTGGAATTATTCGAATCAGCTAAGTTCTTCTTCTTATAAATTTTAGTTTTAATAATTTCTCTATCTTTTTATCCATCAATCCTTCCTTCCCACTTCATTGCTTTCATGGCTAGCTAAATCTCTCCTTTTGGGAGTGGGTGAAACCATGAGAGAAGGAAGAATTGATGGCTAGCATTGTCTATGTGATTAATGGACATGATCAATATTGGACTTACGATGGATGACCGCCCACAGCTTGTATGTCATTCCAAGGAAAACTATATACATGTTTGTTAGCCGTACCCATTGTGACACCATTATGTTCATGTATTTTTTTTTTGTTTACATTGTATGTTGTGTGAGCACTGTTTTCATAGGATATGTTAGCCGTATATGAGCCATGCCGCATATCTTATAGACTTAGGCCGTATGCATGCTTTGCCCTAATATGCTAGTCATTGATCTGCCCTAATTCTCATGGTGGAACTCATTCCCAAGTGACTTTCTTATTTTTAATTCATCAATTACCTTAGTGGTTGCCCTAGTTTCTATTTTTAATTTGTTATCTTTGGTAATTTAGTTGCTTCTATATTTGCTAGTTTCCATAATTGGTAGTTTCTATATATAGGTTGTTTCCATATTTGGTAAGTTGTACACTTCGCGTTAATTAAAAGTGGAAATTTATTCAAGGTTGATCTCCTCGTATTCGACCCGTAGCTACGATTGACCCGTACGCTTGCGGTTATTATTTTAAACTCAAACACCTGCGCTCGGGCAAGACGTTTGGACAGGGGTAAAGTGGTCATTGCGGTACGCCCTGTTTGTGCGTCGCTCAGGCCGTTACTCACAGTGCGCATACCGATAGTTTTGTTTTGAAGGGCATAAGGTTTATTTTTTCTTTCCATGAAAAACACACAAGTCATCTATATCTCCCCATACCGATAGTTTTGTTTTGATAGGAATACCCTCTAACCAGACTCACCGAAATCTTGAATTTAGGATAATGGATTTTAACCTTTAAAAAGAACTTCCACCATTTAGAAAGAATCTACCTATAAAACCTAATACGATGCAGAGAAGAATGGAAATTGCAAACACAATCACACAATGCACACAAGGATTTAGGTGGTTCGGCAAGATTGCCTACGTTCACAATGAGATGAGATCTGTTTTACTATCAATAGAGAATAGGGCGACACCTCTCTTAGATTTTCAACACAGAGAAAGAACTCTCGCTATAGATTTATAGCGATATCCTATACAAAAAATTTACCGAAATACCCATATAGTCCTTAAAAAAATCAAGACACGGTGGAAACATAAATTAAGACACCAAAACCTCAACACTACCATCACAATTCCCAGTTGGGTGGAAGGCTTTACATGGTGGAAACATAAATTAAGGGTAAAAAAATACACAAAAGCAGCAGATTTCAAGAGTTGTGAATTATGAATTCATTAACCTTCACTTCTCTCCTATTCGATTGATTTCTGAAGGGTAAGTATAAGCCCATCAAATGGAATCCAAGGGTCATTTCAAAAGCTTGTCTTCGAACCATTCAGCATTTTAATGTATGCAATATTCCAAAGTAAAGGAATAACTCTCGTCAAACCCTTTTCGTGAAGGACAACATTACTAAACAAAGACATGAACTTGCAGCACTTAGCTTTAATAACAATCGCTCATTATTAATCATCACTCTTCAAAAACCTCTAAGCCAACTTAACTAGCTATATATCAAAGCTTTGTTGTGTATTTAAGCTAATCGAATCCCAAGATCCCCATAATTTTTTTGTTTGGAAATTTTCTTTCAATGCAATAAGTTGTCCTTTTTTGTGTACTATACGTTCTTATCAGTAAAGCGCTTTGTTTATAATTAAAAAAAAAAAGGTTTTCATTTTTGCTTTATTCTCTCCTCCCCGAAAGAATCAAACACAAATAAAATCAAGTTTAAGATAGACATTTTTATAAAAGAGAAAACACACATCGAGTACATCGGGACAGCTGCTAAAAGTGACTGGATTAACACATTACACCTTGCATGAGTTAAAAGTTTGGATTTCTACATAGAGAAGTGATTCTCAACTCTCTCAACAATATATTTAAGCCCCTAATTAGATCTAGCTCTTGGATGAAATAATTTGGTTTCTAAATAGCTATTACCTTCCAACATAATCTTGACTCCCAAGACTGCACTTAAAGATCTCTCTCCGTTCTTCCATAAAAACATTTCTACTGAAGAAGACTTCACTTTTCATATGTTGATTCGAAAGGTCTGAAAAAAGATTCAAGATAAACTTAATGGTTAGCACATCATCACTAATTGCTCAACAAAAAATAAAAAGTGTCTTCATCGTACAAAAGGTGCGTAATCTCAAGCACATCACGAGCCACCATGATTCCTCTAAACATATTAAGCTCCCAATAAATATCTAAGAGTCTGGACAAACTTCCATAACAAAAATATAGATAAAGGGACTTAAAGGACAATCCTGTCTAATTCTCCTATATGGTTCAATAATTTCAAAGTAACATTTTTGGTTGAGTAAGAAAATGAGACAATCAAATGAATGACATATTGCACCACCTATCTTCAAAACCCAAAAATCCGAAAACAACCTTTTTAAGCCCCTAATCTATCCAATCGTAGGGCTTTGACATGTCTAATGTAAGGGCCAAGTAACCTGATTTACCTTTTAAATGACAAACAGTATGAAATATTTCCTGAGCTAAAAAATATCATCCACAATTTGCCTCCCTAGGACAAATGTAGCCTGGAATGGAGAGATAAATCTTCCCAACAAGGACTTTTCAGCCTCCTAGTTAGTAATTTGACAATTATTTTGTAGGAAACATTACAAAGGCTAATATAACAAAAATCTTCCACATGGATTTGTTGGATGCTTGGATTTATTGCATTTGATATATGTGTCAGTCAAACTCAATTTAATTTGATTAAATTAATTAATTATATTTTCTATTTTATGTGCTTGTTATACTTTGTGCAACAACCCAAAAAGTACCGCTTATTGTTTACAATTATGGATAGACTTGGGCACTTTGTACTAGCTAGGGTTGCCGTATTGTATAATTCACCAATAACGAATGAATGAAAATTTAAATTTGGGGCACTTTAATGTGTTGAACATTGATTCACTTGAGATTCCTGATGGTTAATTTCATCGCCAATTGTTTTTGGCAACAAGAATTTCTGATAGTTACTTTTTCCTATACCTAAGAGACACATACGAGTACATTTATATTTGTGCGCTTGTGGTGAGCCAATGCTTGATGTCTACTGATAAGACTGACTACACACCGGCTGCTCGGCATACACGATATGAGTGATGATTGGGGTAACTCTCAACAAGGTTACCATTGCCCATTAAGGGAGAACATCCAAGTTAATGAATTTCTTGTAATATAAATATGTGTAATCTGCTGCTTATCTAATATAATGAAATTCAAAACCTTTCAGAGAGAAAAGAAGCAGATTCATTGTCCCAATCTCCTTATTAATTCATCCTGAGTTCCAAAACCTTCTTCAAAGAGCCGAAGAGGAGAGGAGTTTGGATTTGATCTTGACATGGGTCTCACCATTCCTTATGAAGAAGTTGTGTTCTCTGAAACTAAGAAATGTAGAGATTTTTTCAAATACTTACGTTTGGACTTTGGAGAAGATGATGAAGATGACAAAGATGAAGCTGCCATCACCACTTCTCTTTCTCCTCAATTATTTTTTTCCTTCTTTGTCATTGTGATATTTTCTCCTTCACCCAGTTCTCTGTTTTGGTGGGGGTTCCTCTGTTACAGTGATTTTGACCCAAAACCCATGAACATTATCTGGGTTAGGTAACTTATATTTTTGAATATATGTAAACTTGAGTTTTTTCCTTATACTGGTCTTTGGTTGCACCCTGTGAAAGTAATGATTAATTAAAGGAAAACGACGGTAATTCCCGTATTTTTAAGCTTGAATTGATCTTTTCTCTCTCTCTTCCGTTTACAAAATTTGTGCATGGTGACGACACATAAATTCATGAAATCTCCCTCAAATATATTTAAAGAAAAAATGGTGTAAATTTGTGAAAACATTATCCAACTCGATCAAGACTTGGGTTTTTGTTGCCAGAAAACCCAAATCCCCTCATTTTTTTCTAAAAATTTTGATCGACATGATTAATGCTCAAAAGGTACTCTGGTGAGACTTAATGAACTACTTTAGTAGGGGAGGTGACTGTTACTACCCTTCTTCTGATCCCGGGGAGAGAGAGAGAGAGAGAGAGAGAGAGAGAGAGAGTTGGGTTTGAAAACCATGTTTAAGTTTGAGATTTATTTATAACCGTCGGATTAAAGTAAGACAGGTGTCGACTGTTACACCCTCTCTCTTTTATCTCTCTCCCCTGGCTTGAAATTACCTTATTACTCTCCTATATATGAAACATTGGTGCACTCCTCTATGCCGCTAGCTCAGAGAACCATATCCTTTTATATATTATCAATGACAAGCATGCATGTTTGGAGTTTGGACGAATAGATTGACTCAACTAGTTTTGTTCAAAAAAATAATTCTAGCCTATTTGGAGCATAACATCTAAACATATTTTTTTGATAAAATAATCTAAATATATAAAACAATAGAAAAATCTAAATGTTCACGTCCATGTCAAATTTCTATCATTCTTCTATGTATATTTTAGGAGAAAAAAGTGCCACAACATGGCCTTGTCAAGCCATTAAGAGAGTTTATTGACTCAGATTGACCATTGGATCCTTGGATTAACCACACGAGCTTAGAGTTTTGGATTTCATGCCCATATTTTGGACTATGCCAGTTTTTTTTTTTTTTTTTTAATATTTATTTTCAAGGATTGAATTGAATTTACCCTAAATTATCAAAATCGAATTTTTAAAGATTTGTTCTTCTTATATAAATAATAATAAAATAGATTGATAGATGATAGTGTGAATAACATGTCCATAAAATTTGAACAATGCCACCATGTATGGATACGTAGGATATAAAGATAACCTACTCTCATCAACTTAGGAAACCTTTGTCCTTTGTTTTCCCTCTTCTTTTTAGTTTTCATGTATATTCAAGGAAAATGGTTCCTACACACTGGTGGTAGGAACCCATTTCCACACAACCATTATTCTTTTGCTATGATGACAAATGATGTGGCTATTCCTACAATTGGATGGAGAGGTCATGGTTTGAATTACCCATGTGCCATATTCTAAATCTTAATTCAATCAAATGCTCTTTCCATTTATTGACATGCATCTCCTCCATGTCCACAATACTCCAACCACTTTTGTGCACCTCCCCCATAGCCTGGTTTTCAAAGTTCTGTTGCCACATAAAATTGAAACATGACATGTGAATAGGATACTTAAATACCTATTTGTCTACAAAATTTGAGCCCTATCTGATCTACCAGCAATTGATAATATTTAGGCCCTGTTTAGTTTCAAAGGAAATTAAAGGGAAGGGAGGGGGGGGGGGGACTTTTGTGATAATCACCTAACATGATTGTGTAAAATACTTATTTTTATTTAATAATGATACTTTTTAGATATTTTTCTTATTTCACTTTTTAAATACAAGGTATTTGGATGCAAAATGAAAAGTACTAACCAAATATATTAATACTTTAGAGTTAATGACATGACCATATGGACAAGTAATGATTACAAATGCTTACTTTTTAGGTTTGAACATTTTCACTGCCCTTCCCTTCAACCGAATGGAGCATTAAAGTGAAAGCATATAAAGGATTCATATTATGGGTGTTGGAACCAGACTCCTAATTTCAGCAATATGTATTAGGATCAAGTTTCCCTTCACACATGGTGAAAGGATTTCCTTACCTTCATTGTCATTGGATGGGATCCTAAGGATACACATGGGATAATTATGACTCTAGATTTCTTTCATTTTGGGTGAAAGAAAACTTTTTCATATATCCCATAAAAAGTTGGAGCCATAGCATGCAACCATGGTGGTGAGTGGTGAAAGCCCTCTTAAGGGAAAAAAATCCTCATAGTGTCCTACTCTGGAGGTGCACTGCAATGCAGGTCTGAGAGCTTGACGCGTGGAAGATGCGACATCTAATGGTGCTGAGCTTGAGAAGAAAGAATAAAAAACTGCCTTGCATCGAGCTCGCACTGTTGGATGAAGCTTCTTCTATGTGTCGAGCGTTCAGGGCCGCACTGCAGTGCACCGCCAGATGTCCGCACTGCAGAGGATTTTAATCCCTGTAAAGGTATATGTACAATTAGATTAGTAACTCGGCGGACCCAGTTATTACTCCTCAGTTAGCACCGATAATTATTAGAGGAACCCAGGGCTTTGAGAATCGAGAATTAGATAGGTGAATCGGCCGATTCAGATCAGAATCAGCTATGATTGATACCGATTTCCACCCGCTTTAACATGACCGATTCATAACCAAATCCCCTAGAAAGTCTCTATTTTCGGCTCTGATGACCAATTCTAAGGTTTTTGAGCACCGGTCTAGGTCGATTCCGATCCAAACCGGATCGGAATTGCCAATGACTGATTCCGTGTTTTAAAACCCTGGAGGCACCATCACGTGGAAACATCAGAATGTTTTGGAGGACAAATACAAGTTGTGGTTACTACGGTCAAGGGATCTCAGAAACTGCAGCTGAAGTCCGGTCAAAGAAGCTAACAAAATGCAGGGGATAACACAGAACAGCAGGGGAGGAGGTTAAGTCCAGCTGGCTTTAATCACCATTGTTCCCTATTTTGCTACTTTTTCCCTCTTATCTAAATAAAAGAGCAAAGCAACTGAATAAGGCATTTAATTTCTCCAAATAAATCTTACAAATCAAAGCAAATTTCTGTTTTTTATGAGTCCATCTAAGGATTCAATCACCCAAATGATCAATATTTTCTGTCCATCCATTAGCAGGTGAAAACAATGAAACAAAATCAAATTAATGAATCCTTACAAAAAATTTGATTTACGTGATTGTAAGCTTAGTCTCTTCTGCAGTAGGTGTTCTGGAAGAATATTCGGAATAATTAATGCCAATCCCAAACATAGGAACACTAACACTCCAACCCACCAAGCTTTGTGAGGAATACCAAGTAATAGTTCATCACAAACTGTCTTGAAGATAACACATAATTAGAACTCCATGAAATTAAAATTTTACAACTGAAAAAGAGACAAACCAAAGACAAAAGGCTGAAGTAGATGTTACAAAGATAAATTTTATCGTTAACACAAAAAGAAAATGAAATAACCAGTTTAAGAATGAAATACAAAAAAACTATAATTTTGTTACATCTGAGAATCTATTTTGAGGCAACTTAGAGTGGCTAACATTTCCCAATAAACAAGGCAAATTTTGTATTAATAGAAGAAGAATCAAGGCCATGCTCAATATATGATTAAGAGAATCCAACTTGTCTGATGCAAGGATCAAAATAACAAAGTAACATATACTACTAAAAGAATTTCATAAATTTTCCTTCTATCTTCTTTCCCCATCTAAATTCCTAGCATAAGAACTACAATTGGCCAATGGAATTATGACAAGACCGAGCTATCAAACTGAAATCTTAAGAATGATGATCAAGGATTTAAGTATTGATATCGGGTATCGTATTGGAGGGGTGATTTAAAGAGATGTATCGTACCATATCGGAGAGACGCAAGATACGCTAAAGATACGCATGAAAATGATCAAGAGATGAATGGATGGGCATATGATATGTATAAAATAAAGTTTTGAAGCATAAAATACCTTATTATGCAATAAGTAAATATATATCAGCTTGATGCATGGATTGGAGTTGTTTTTACCAAATCTAGTAATGCATAATAAAAAAAAAAGAAAGCCACAACTTTACCATTTTTTCGCCCAAATCTGCTTCGAGCCGTGATTTGAGCACTGTAGGTCCCCAAAACTTGTTGAAATGGAGAAGATTAGGGTCGTTTTTTATGTTAAATGATTTCGTCCAACAGAGGGCAGACCTCAGTGCAATGGTAAGGTTGCTCCATTGCGACCTAGTGGTCACGGGTTCGAGTCAGGAAATGTGGGTTTGCATAGTGATGTTTGGCTTGGATCATGATTCAACAAAGCCTTTGTTGAAAATTAGGGGTAGTTTTGTCATTGTAAATTTGGGTTTTGGGGGTTCTATGTTCTTTTCCTTTTTTTAAGTCCTTATTTGTTAAGATGTAATAGGTGAGGGCTTAGGGATAATTTCTTATAAACCCCTGACCAACTTACCTAATATTATGTGTCTCTTTATTAATAGAACCCAGAACCTGCGATAGAACATATTCTCTATCGCAGGCTGCTGTTTCTTCCTCTCGGCAGTGTGCTTCCCTTCTTCTTCTTCTCTCTTCTGCTAGTTAGTGAGTTCTGATTTCTAACATGGTATCAGAGAAATACTAATTAGTTGAAGGGTCTTTTCTCATCTCCTTCTGCTGATTCCTCTCATGGTTTAAGTTTTCTGGTGTGCAGCCACCTATTGCTGCTTCCTTGTTTTTGTTGATGGATTGAAGACTCCATATACACATGAATGGAGTGTTTAATTGTGATAGTAGTTGGTGCTTTGGAGACCATTCCTTAAAGGTTCGATTGAAGGGTGGATACTTTCTATTTTCTGGAATCGATGGATTTATGTTTCTATTTTCAGAAAATAAAAACAATGGAGTTTCTTCAAGATTTTTGTTTCTTCTGGTTCTGATTTTTTGAGGGCTGATTGTACCTGCCTAGAGGGAGACTCGACCTGATTGTTAGTCTGCTCAGGTGAATTGATCAAGTGCTTCTGTGTTTCTTCTTAGCCCCTGCGGATGCTCTATTTTCTGAGCACTTTCGAGCCCTACAGTTGGATTCCCTGTTCCTGTTCCTCTTGTTTGCTCAAGCTGTGAAGGTTTACATTATGGCTGTTCCTCTTGTTTGCTCAGGCTGCTCTTTTGGGATTTTTTTCCCATCTCTTGAATCTTGATTGGTCCTTGTTTCAGTTGGATATTAAAAAGGCCTTCTTGTATGGTGATCTTCATGAGGAAGTGTATATGGAGCAACTTCCTGGGCATGTTGCTTAGGGGGAGAGTAGTATTCGAGTGTGCAAATTTCAGAAAGCAATTTATGGCCTCAAACAATCACCCAGAGCATGGTTTGAGAAGTTTAGTGCCACAGTTGTATCATGCGGTTTTCCCAATGTTACTCTGATCATTCTGTGTTTGTTCGTCGTCGTGGTGGCAAGTTGGTGGTTCTGGTTTTATATGTTGATGATATTATTGTCTCTGGTGATGATGTGTCTGGCATTGCTGAAGTAAAGGTTTACTTGCAACAGAATTTTCAGACTAAGGATTTAGGTGATCTTCACTATTTTCTTGGCATTGAGCTTGTGAGAAGCAAAAAGGGCATCAGTCTTTCCCAGAGGAAGTATGTTTTAGATCTTTTTTCTGATACTGGAATGCTTGCATCTAAGCCAGTGGATATTCCCATGGATCCTCATCCGAAGTTTGATGTAGATGATGGTGATACCTTCACTGATGTGCACCGGTACAGGAGTTTAGTTGGGAAGTTGATTTACCTTACTGTTACTAGACCAGACATTTCTTTTGCTGTTGGCATTCTGAGCCAGTTTATGCAAACTCCTTAGAAAGCTCACTGGGTTGCTGCTATTCGCATACTTCGTTATTTGAAAGGTGCTCCTGGTAAAGGATTGGTTTATCGTCCGAATCGGCATATGGACCTGGTTGCTTATTCTGATGCAGATTGGGCTGGGTCGGCAAGTGATCGCCGTTCCACTATAGGTTACTGTACTTTTGTTGGGGGTAATCTTGTCTCATGGTGTAGTAAGAAGCAAACTACTATTGCGTGATCAAGTGCAAAGGCAGAGTACGAGCTATGGCCCACACCACAGCTGAGTTGATGTGACTCAGGTCTCTTCTCCTTGAGATGGGATTTTCTGTGCCTACACCGATGAGGATGTATTGTGATAACCAGGTAGTGATATATATTGTTAGTAACCCGGTTTACCATGAGCGGTCTAAACATATTGAAGTTGATTGTCACTTTGTTTGCGATGCCATCTTGAAGAAGCTAGTTGAGACTTCGTTTGTTTCGTCTTTAAATCAGTTAGCTGATGTCTTCACCAAATCTTTATTTGCTCCTAATTTTCGCACTTGTTGTAACAAGCTGGGCATGGGAGACCTATATGCTCCAGCTTTAGGGGGAGTGTTGAAAATTAGGGGTAGTTTTGTCATTGTTAATTTGGGTTTTGGGGGTTCTATGTTCTTTTCCTTTCTTTAAGTCCTTATTTGTTAAGATGTAATAGGTGAGCACTTAGGGGTAATTTCTTATAAACCCCTAACCAACTTACCTAATATTATGTGTCTCTTTATTAATAGAACCCAGAACCTGCGATAGAACATATTCTCTATCGTAGGTTGCTGTTTCTTCCTCTCGGCTGTGTGCTTCCCTTCTTCTTTCTCTCTTCTTCTTCTTTTCTCTTCTGCTAGTTAGTTAGTTCTGATTTCTAACAGCCTTTTTAGCCCTTGACAAGCTCAAGGAAGTGGAAAGACCAATCACAACCCAAAAACCAGACCTAGGTAGACCATGACCTATTTAAACCTGGTTGCTGACTAACTGCATCCATAATAAGGGTATGTGGGGTTGAAGGAATGCATAAATGCATGTATCATAGTAGTTTGTTAAGTAAACACAAAGAGTCTAGTTTATTTAAATAAACTAGTTTGAATTTTTATAGTAAATAGTAGGGAAAATTACGCGTACACCTCCTATAGTTTTCCTAAATAGGAAAAAAATCCGAAGTTTCAAAAAATTGACTTGTACACCCCTTCTATTTATAAAAAACTACATAATTGACGATCCATTAGAAGGTGACTGTTAAGTGATGATGTCATCGATAATTTTCACCTGAAATGACCATTATACCCTCTTCAATCTAAATAAAATAGAACTCAAATTAACAAAACCCTTAATATGACGGTTGAATCTGACTCCGACGACCACGATGAATTGAGAGAGACGCAAGTCGTCATTGAAGATGCCGATGAGGGGATTACAGCGAGAGAAACCAAATGGAGAGGTTTCGCGCCATGAACCGCAGAGGATGGCAGAGTAGCTGAAGCGACAAGTGGTGGAGGAGGTGGTGGTGACGAAGAAACCACCAGAAACGAGGAAGGATTCCTCTTTGCAAGGGGTGGGGCAGAGGTTGGAGGGAGGCAGATCCACTCGTCAGCCTCTGGGTCGAAGGCGATGGCCTGGTTGTTCTTGATGAAGATGTTGTTCTGGCTGAAAATGAAGAACCATGGATTCTTGACTGCAGAGATGCGAGACACAAATGAGGGGTTGGTGATGACGGAGCGCCAGAACTTGCAGACTGCACTGGCTCTCACTATGGATCAGATGGGGAGGTAGGAGAGGACCAGCTCTGTTAAGTCTGAACCCAGATAACCCCAATCAGATGAGACCAAACAGGCTTGTGAATCGTTTTCTTCCGTTAGTAACTACTGAAACAAGAACCTAAAATTGATGGTGAAACCTAGAAAGGAAGAACATTTTAAAATTAAATAAAGAAAGGGGCTCACTGTTCGTAAGTAGATTCAATCAATCCAATAATGGATAAAATCAAGATGGATTTTCTTGCTTTTATGATCTAGTTAGGAAATTGGTTCAGTGTCACTGTAAGAGGAATGAAATGGCCGTTGTAAACCAAAACAAAAAAACCACCTTGATTGCAGCAGCAAAATAGAAGTTTTTTCGGGCCAGTTTTGGATGGATGATAATACCATCTTAATCGGCGGAGTAGATCGACCGTTCGCCGAAAGTCGTAGGGACTCCAGGAGCCCTGTTTTGACCGCGTGGTGCGGCAGTGGTCGATGATATGCATGGTTTCATCCCCTGTTTTGTTCCATTCTGAGGAAGAAGGAACGGTTTCAGCCACATCGAATTTGAGTTCTATTTTATTAAGTTTGAAGAGGGTAGAATGGTCATTTCAAGTGAAAAATAGCAATGCCGTCATCACTTAACAGTCACCTTTTAACGGACCGTCAATTTTGTAGTTTTTTTATAAATAGGAGGGCTGTACAGGTCACTTTTTTGAAACTTCGGGTTTCTTATTTTAAGCAAACTACAGGGGAGATATGTGTAATTCTCCCTAAATAATATGAAAACATTAGTGGGATCAGAAGGAAGCACTCCTCGCCCGGTAGTATTAGTACTAAAGCAAGTCAATGTGAACATAAAATATATGCAAACAGTATCGAAAAATAGACACTCTTACCAATATTAAAAATGACAAACTGTCTCTCCTGTGCATGTGGCAATGCAACAATCCCAGCAGACTCCACAGTTACAAGGACATAAGTTCCAGCCTGACCATAAATCGATGTATCAAAGTTTCTGATAAGAGGGTAAACAAATTCTTCTTAAGACATAATGTAAATCAACAAACCTTATAAGTATTCAAATCAAGAGAATCAGCCTTGAAAATCAGTTTCTCAGTATTGAGTAGTCTCCTGTTCCAGTTGAACTCATGATCCGATTTCCCTCTCTTCAGTTGAATAGAGAAGCTAGAGGGTATCTGTTATTCAATAAGTTTGGGTAAACTTTTGCTAAAAGAGCATAAAAAATATGAACAAACGGAAATATACATACAGAAGCTGGATATGATATCTTCACTTCGTACCAGCTGGATGGTTTGAGCCCACTTAAAAGGTAAAGGCGTGATCCCATTTGTAAGGGTAATGTTTCCTGGAGTAGTTCTTCCCCAACAAACAAAGTTTTGCTGTCTATCCTATGAAATCATAAGGAAAAGGATACTCTTCAATTTTGACTTCATAAAACTAAGCTGTGAGCAATCATTGAAAAATAAACATGCCAAGGCAATGCAAAGATGTGGAATGCCAAATTCAGGAATACTAACCTGTTGTCATGATTGGTAGGTATGCAATTGGCAATGAAACAACGAAGGTAAAGTAGGAAGATCAAACTGTATATGAAAGCATAAGCCATCGTAGAAGGTTGAGGAGTTCACTATAACAACTCTAGCCAGTCTTGCCGTCTTGAACCCAGCTCACTGATGCCATCATGCATCACACTTTGCTCCATGCCTCCATGTATCACTTTCTGCCACAATAAGAATGGGTTGTCCCTCCAATTTCAGTTCTGAAATACCATTGCTGCGAGAAAACCCTGAACAAGAAGAGGGTTTTCAGACTGTGAAGAAAGAAACTGGAGAGCAAGACCTGTGAAGGTTGGTTTATACGTTGATCATCAGGTCTCTCTCTTCTACAAGTTCTTCTGAGGCCTGTTGATGATTAAAGAACCTACGGCTGCTGTTGTCTCAATGATCTGATCTCTCCCCGTCGATTTGGTGGATTTCTGTGCATACTATTTCTGGTGTATTCCTGCTGCCAATAGGAAACATCATAACTGGGAATCAAGCCCTTGGATGTCTACCATCTTTTGAAAAATTCTCTGCCCTGTAAAGTGTATTTGATTCAATTTTCAAACTAATCAGATAGGTTGATGTAAAGTTCTGCTGTTTCCTATATTTTAGGATCTGGAGTTGCTAATTCTGTTATACAGTAGTTCATACTTATGTGTCCATTAGATTTTTACCAAAATTGGGAGTTGTTTCTTGTCATTAAGATCATAACTCGATTTGAGTTTGAAGCAGATCAGATCATCAGATTGTGAGAAATGGGTTTGCCTATTTTTCTTCTCCTTGATTCCTGCGTTTAAGGAGTTTTATACATGTATACTTGAGAATATTTCCTATCCTGTAATATAAGGTACTGTTATGAAGACCTAATGTCTGATATGCCTTCTAATCAAGATTACACGTCCTGGTTTGCTCACTAATCAGAGTCACAGTGTCTTCTAGTCAAGATTACATGTTTCAGAATATCTGGACTTTCTTATTTTCTTGAATCTTGAGTTTCTATTTCAGTCTTGGCCCATATTTTTGAATCTGGTCGTTGTAATTCTATCAAATTCGGAGAATCGTTCTTCTATATGAGCAGTACACTTGATCAGCCTTTCACAGTGATCTGAAGTTCTGATCTGAAGATATGAATTTTCTGTCTCTACTTATCATAGGCTCTGCGATATCTGAAGAAGTTCTTGGTGTCTCCGATGTTTTAGTTGTTCTAATTATCAGTTTACGGTTATACATGTCACCAGCATGTCTGTTTAACCTTTTTGGCACCCTCAGCACCTTATTCTCTCTATGGTTTGGAGATAAATGTTGCTCTGCGAAATTGGTGGTTCTTGACCCTACCGTGATGATTTCTTCTTTGATTCTACTGATTGTTTTTGGGACTGTGACTTAGTGCGTTGCTGATATAATACAACCTCTTGTGCAATGGGTGATTTTAAACCTTTTGTGGACAATGTCAATGTTCAAATTACTTCTATTAAGGTTCTCTTTGTTTAGTCCCCTGCGTTATTTGTCCACGAGTAGTGCTACACGTGAGGGGAAGATTGAAGATTATTGCCAGCCTTTTGCCTCGTGCACTGGGTACGCCCTTTATTATTGCCAGTCTTCTTACTGAAGATTTGCTATTGTGGATTTCTTCTTATTGAAAGTTTCTTATTTGTCTGCCTGGAGTTCTTCTTCGATTTCTCCCCATCATATTTGTCATGGCATCTAGGCGACCCAAGGTGTTGGAGGGAGCCTAGACGCAAGGCGACGGCTTGACAACTATGCCCCCTATTATTTGTCTGAAGTTTTTCTTGTGAAGATTTCAAGTTTCTGGCCTGCAGTGATGATTCACTCATCTTCTACTGCTGTTGTTTTCCTGTTCTGCGCTTCATATTTTCTGCCGTTTATATTGTTATCTGGATTTCTTCTTCAAAAATATTTCTCTGTTGTTGATAATCTAAATTTCTTCTTCACGAAGATTTCTCTCTGTTGGTGATGATGGTGGCTGATCTGTTTCTGTTCAATCTGGTGCTGCAACTGAAAGATTCTCCTTTCTGTGGTTCTTTTGTTGGTGCTGCAACTGGAATAATATTTTCTTGTGGTTCTGTTATTTGCTGTGCATCTGGGTGTGGTTGCTGGTCACTGGATTCTACAACTGATTATCTATCAAGTCTGGTTTTGTTGGCTATGTCTGTTCGTTGTTCCAAGGTAGAGCATAGGAGACATACACATGCTCCAGCTTGCGAGGGACTGTTAAGAATACTGTGTCAAAGTTGCTGGTTATTAGTGTTTACTAGGTATTGTCTACCATAGGGGTATTTTAGCCTTTATATATTACTGTTTTAGGTTTATGTGAAGATATACATTGAACAAGGGTATTATAATCTCAGCAGTACTTAAATGATTATAAATAAAGTGGCTACCGATGGGAGAGTTTACTCTCTTTTCTGTCATCAAATGATTTTCTCCTCCATCTCTTCTTCTTTCATCGATTCCCTTCTCTCTCTCTCTCTCTCTCTCTCTTCTTCTTCTTGCTTTCTCTTGCAGTTCTCTTGTTTGTTTTGTAACATGGTATCAGGCGGGTCCGGATCCTGTTGTTAATCCTGATCCTGCCTCCGTGTGTCCCCCAACTCATTCCATGTGTAAAGTAAATCTGACCAACCTACACGTGAGGGGGAGTGTTAGATCCCACATCGACTGTGAGTGGGGTCCTCATTCCATTTATATACCTAATAGTACCTCCACTTAACAGACCGGTCTTCTGAGATGAAAATCTAACAAAAATGATGCACTGACAGAGATTTGGAACAGAGCGGAAGGGACAACAGAGGGAGGGTTTATGAGGAATTTTATTTAAATGAAAAGGAAATTTGTTAAAGTATTTACTATCTATGAAAAAACTTCAAGTGTGGACTTTGGAACTTCCTTACCAAGGAAGGCCAATACCAAAAGTTGCTATGTCATGTGATGTTCAAAATAACAAAAGGGACAGCAGCAAACCAGGCCATTGGAATGCGCCAAGAATGGACCAATTTATTTAATTTGAGTGCCCAATGGGTCATGTGGATCATGCACTTAGTATTTCTTAGTTTTCTATTGTAATGGGCCAATTCTATAAGCCCAAAGTTTAGAAATTTAGGTTCTGTACGAGATTAAATAGTTAGTTCCTATTTTGTAATGTTCTAAAATAGCTTCTATTTTGAAGAGAGCCTCAAGTTGTAAGGGATTCCTCCTACCATACATAGGGGTTTTCTATTTTTGTGATTATTACGGAAATTATAAATAAAGGAGAGGGGCCATAAACCTCCCCCACGAATTGTTATTGAGAAATTGGGTTTTCCCCTCTTTGGGTCAGTAGTGAAGTTGTCCTAGGACTGTGGTGATGCAGCACCAGCCCTATCATGGTGAAGCAATAGGTTGGGAATGGTGGTGAAGCCATTCCCGCAGGCCTTGGTGGTGATTCTAAGGTCATAGCCCCCTGTCCTTTCCCTCATTTTTCTCATTCTTTCTTATCTTCTTCTTCTTCAACCTTTCAATTTTTCAGATTAGATTACTAGTATCGGAATAGCAATAGATTCATCCCATTGAATTCAAGTTCTCTTGACAGTTCAGTGCCCCCCTTCTGTGTTCTGTTGAAGAAGTAATTTTTACTAATTACTGATGTAATTGATACTGCTGTTCATCTGAATTTCCCAACCTGATTCTTTGTTTCTATTTTGAATTTTATTTGCTTCCTAGATGCTATTTCTGTTGGGTACTGAATCTGACTTGCTATTTCTAGGTTCAGTCAAGTTACAAATTATGTATCTCAATATCCAGCCCTTAGTTTTGTTGAGATTTTGACCACTGATACAGCCCATTAGACTGAGCATTCGACCAGTAGATTTTGCAGATCTGATCCTTAGATCTGAAGATATTTGGTTTCTTAAAATTGAGGATCTTGATTTCTATTTCCTGCTGTGAGACACAGATCAGAATCCAGCCATTGGATTCCCTTGAAAGTTTGATAGTTTCTCTGTTGCTTGAGTACTACCTACGACCAGAAATTCAGAGAAATCAGAGTCTTGGATTGAGCGTTCTTAGATTTCCCCTAAATTTGGTTTCTTTGATTGTCCTGCTATCCTTACCTGTGGTTTGCACCTGAACCTACTTTAGGTTAACCAGATTGCAGGCAAATTATTGATGTTGTTAAAAATGGAACGGATAAAGAAACAGTCCGGGTACCATCAAATGTCAGTGTCCCAGGCAGTGCTCCAAACATTTACGAGATGTCAATGCCACAACTAATTATTTTTAAAATACAAAAAAAAAAAAGAAAAAAAAAAAGGCAAAAAGATAAGGAAAAAAAAGTTTCCTATTTAGGTAACAGATATTATACTTTTTAGAGAAATTGAAAAGATAATAAAAAGCAAAACAATGTTCGCTACTAATGCCTCCCCACAAGTCACACAATCACATTTTTCAAATAAAAACAAAAAAGCTTTTCCCTTTTTTTCTTAACAGAGGGTCAGGAGATGCCGTGGAAGTGTAAATCAGTTTTTAGTTCTGGAGAAAAAAAAAAAAAAGTCACTGAGCAGAAACTAGGTTAGGTTCATCCAGCTCCCTTCTTTCTCTAATTACTATCTTCAAATCTTTATAAACAACAAATTAACAGAGGAAGTAAGTCAAGGAACAACTTGTTCCTCTAATTTCTTAAATTGATAAAAATAAGCTGGTAAGTCAGCCTTGAGGTTCAGAGAGAGTAATGCAGTTTAGTACAAGAAGAAGAACCAAGTCCAAGTAGCCCACGGTTCTGGTTGTGATTCAAACCAGAATCTGTGTTAGCTTGCGTGGGCCCTGCTGAGAGGATATGGGAGGCTGGAATTAGAGAGGATGTTTACTTTAGTTTATATTTTTGAAGTTGTTCTTAGTTGATAAGTTTATAACTACTTAATAGTTGTTATTCTGTTAAATTATTTGTTATGTAGTGGTCATTAGTTCTCCCTTCTAGAAAGGTTACTAATTTTGGGTTTCTTGTAAGTCAAGTACTTTCCTACACATGGAGAGTGACTAAATTTGTATTCAGCAATCTTATAGATACCAGCAAGGGGAATATCTGCCCACAATTTCAAATATTCAGCCTTTGTCTCTTCTTAATTATGAAGTTCGTAGCTACCGTGGTGAAACAGCAACACTCCAAGATGGTGAAGCCAATTCATATCCCCTTCTCTCTCTCCTTTTCTATCCCAGTTTCTTTTCAATTTTCAGCAACTGTCAAAGCCTGCGTGGGGTGGTTCTGTGATGGTCTGAAACTGCAAAATTGGGCCTGAAGTTCCTCAACTATTACTGCTGATATTTCTCTAACTATCTAATCTAATATTGTCAGTTTTCTGTCAGTAACAGTAGCCTGTGATTTCTATTTGGGCTCATATTTGGAGGGATTCTTCCTGTCACATAGGGCACCCTTCGACCAGAAGTGGGGGTTCATCTGGCAGCTGGATTGGGAGATATTGCTGTTCTCTTTTAGTTTCTAATTTTGATTTTCATAGTTACTAATATTGAACTAAGTAGTTTCTGCAGATCCATCCATTGGACTACTCTCGAATTTGGAGCACATAACTGCAGGATATAATCTCAATCCGATCTAAATTTCAGCTTCATTAGAGTTTAGGATTTTAGATATCTGGCTCATATCAATTCTGTTTTGCCTTCTACTTAATGTATTCACTGCGATTCTGTTCCTGTGTGTTAGTTCCCTAAACTTGTCCTAACAGGTTAGTGGAAGAGCTAAGTGAATGAAGAGTGGTGGGGTTGGGAAAGGGGAATTGGAGCTTGCATTACCTATTGTCACTATTTCTAATGGTTAGTCTACTCATTTTTTGTTTTTTGGTGTGGAAAAGGAGGAAAAAAGTAAATGGGAGAATCTTTTAGAATATCCATTTTACTCCCGTTTGCTGGGACATCAATTGAGAAAATTTTCAAATTCAACTCCATGATTTCACACCGATTTATAGGTTCCTACTGGTTGTGGGAGTTAAACCAAGAGAAAATTCATGCAAGTTTCATTATTTTTTGTTTTTACCACCTAATCCAATATAAAGCGGCAACAATCCACCAAAATGGAACTCCCTACTATAACTCAAGAATTTCACCATACATGGGTTTTTGAGGATTCAAACAAAACTGATGATAACATAGACATAAATTAAAATTTGATGGAACCCCAATTTGAAGAAACGGGTTTATGTGATTCCAAAATGATAACAGGGATAGAGATCAACCATTAGATGTCAATCCAAAAGTAGACTTGGGTAGTAAGAGAAAATTTGGATCCCAATCCAGAAAATCTAGATTTCACTCTGAGATCCGAGTCAATAACTAACAACAACGATTAAAAATTTTCCCTACTTAGAAACAAAATTCAACGATACTGTTCAACAAGAATTTCAAATTTACAGAGCTTACGATATCAACCGTGTGAGAAAATAATCAGATTCTGCAACTTCATTTCACCGTATAGAGAATCTCCAGCCCTTGGAATTGTGTAAAAACGAAAAGCTTCTAGTAACCTCGCAATAGTCTAATTGAAATCACAAAATCAAATTAGGAAGAAGTAAACGCAGAGACAGAAGAATGGAAGGTGAGGAGAAGAAGACGTGGACAGAGAAGAATGGCCACACCACTCGAGAAGGAGAGAAGAGCAGAGGTTGTTCACTGTTATAAGGAACAAATGACCATTTTACCACTGTTTAGCGCTCGTGCTGCTTAACGCATCCCGCAAAAACGAAGGTAACAAGTTTTCTTTCCCACTTTACCCTTTTACTAGTGAGATCTGGTCTCTCACCGAACCGCTACATCAGTAAATCAGTTTTAGTTTAGGGAGGCTGGTTCTGTTCTCTTCTCTGAAAGCGATTCCCAAGAACTACGAACTACGAACTACGAAAACCTCACAGATTCTCATCAAACCTGTAAATTCTGTAAATCCAATTCACCTATATCGACAATGGTACTGATCCTCTTCTTTCTCTAGTTTCGCATCTTTTTTCTTTTTAATGTTAAGCCCTTTTCGGAAGTTGATGTTGGGGTTTGCCTGTTTCAGTTCTCCATTGCAGCCATCAATGACACGGATTCCAAAAATCAATGGGAGCCTTTGGCTCCCACCAAGGAAGCTCAGGTACATCCTTAATATCTTTCACTGTTTTCATTTACTTTTGTTTCATAGAAGCTCTATTACGGAGAGACAACTCGAGGTAAGTGCTTGGCAGCGATTTCTAGCTCCTCAAGTAAGTTTATATGAGGGTTTTATGGAGCGTTCGGTTTACATTCAAAATCAATTCGCATGATGCTATTGCTATTGCTGTTGTTGTTCCTATATTTTTGGTTAAGTATGTATACTATATACAGGTTCTAATTAGCTAAAGAATTGGACAATTATTTTGATTTAGAAAATTATGTTAACTAAAATGATATTGCACTCAAGAAATAATATGAAAATTCACGGTTATTATATTAGAGTGTGTTGTGCTGTTGTTCCAAACTTGATCATTCACTAAGACCTTTACATAATGCTTACTATGTGCTCTTCAAGGTACACATGTAACTACCAGGAGCGGTCAACAGTTGAAACGAAAAATGTTCGTTGATATTTCTGACCCTAATTAAGTTAAATTTTATGCCATAATTTTGTTAACCCCTTCCACAGCTCACCAATAATTATTAAAGTACCTGTCTGTGGTTCTTGGATATTTTTGGAATAAAATTAGAAAACAATAAAATAATTGGGTTCAGTGAGGGTTAAGCCATGTTGAACTAGTCCTTGTTTTGCCGTAGTATTTATCTCGCTGCTTTTAGAATCGAGGTTGTGAAAAGGCTTTAACAGACCTGTTTCGAGGATGAAACGAGACTAGGTGAACCCTTTGTTGTGCTATAATTTGCAACTATTGAAGAATGTTAATTGAATTTCTTTTCTCTGCAAATAGGGAGACTTAGGTTATTTTTAACTTCAAGGAAAGGATCTGTGACAATTTGGCTTATGCTACTACACATGGCTGTGGACAGGTCTACACTTTATCACATGGCTATAGACAGAGCAGCTTAATTTTTTACAGTGTTTGATGCCATAAGGGCTAATCTACATTTAGAGTTTTTCCTTTTGGATATATTTGAATCGATGTTTATCTTCAAGAAATTCTTACATGGTCTTCAACTCTTTCCCCTCTAAAGATTCCTATTTTCATATTCTGGCTGTCTTCTGACAATGGTGGCTCTTGGAGACTTCCCCCATCGTATTGGGGGAGGCTTGCCATCTTGCTTCTCTATACAATGTCTTGTTTTTCTTGCATAGATCCGCCAAAGCTATTGCTAATCGAAGAACCAGATGGTTAAGTAGTAGTAGCCTGTTTGTTGTGCTACATATTGTTCTTTGATTTTAATTGGTTCTGCTTATGCACCGGCTGCCAATCCTTTTTTTTTTTGGTTTCGCTAGCTGGACCCAAAAGCTAAAGAATGACATGCTTTTGGCTAATTATATTGTTCTTGTTACCTTCTCCTATGCTGGATAGTAATGTTTTCCCCACTTCCCATTTGCTTTATTATTGACTTTGATTTTTGAGCTGCCAAATCTTTTCATTACGAAATCTTTGTGTTTTCAATCCTATGTTTCATACAAGTTATTTATGTTTAAATATATCAGGAATTTCATCTTTCTAAAACATACCATGAAGGACTTCTCAAGTTGCAAGCCAAAGAATATGCACAAGCTCGTGAACTTTTAGAATCTGTCCTGAAAGATCCCCTGATTTCAAGTGCTCAGGTACTACTAGCTCCAAGGGGACTTTTGATGACTGTGTGATCATCTCCAATTGTGTAGTAAGTCATTGATGTTTGTCTTTATTTAATTTTAGGCAGATAGCAGTGCTAGTGATGGCCATCTATTGCAGCTCAGGTTTGGAATCTGAAACTCTAACTCTAATTTAGACACTGAGCTTTTTTCTTTTTCTCCTGCATTTCCTACTTTTTTTCTTTTGTTCCTTTTTAACTTGTCAACGATCTGTTGTTCCTTATAACATTAGATAATGTTACAAAACTTGTGTAGATTGCTCTTGTATTATCCTGGTAAATATATTTTAGAGTGTTCATATTCAGCATGTATCTGTGTATCATTTGTATCAAGGTTCAAGATTTCAGTTGCAACCAGGCTCGAAACCGAAATTTTTGGTCAAAATCTGTACAATTTTTGCTGCAAGTTTCATTGAAGGGTTTCGAGGCCCAAATGGCCAAACTAGGTACCAAAACTTCTTGGAAATCCTATTTTAGGTCCTCTAAACATAGTTGGTAGTTAAAATCCAGCCGCTTTTATCTCTGGTAGGAATATCACAGATAATATCATTCTTTGCCATGAGGTTGCTCTAGGTTTTGAGAGGCAGAATCATTGTCCTGCTGTTCTTCTGAAGCTTGATATCCATAAGGCTTTTGATTCTCTTAGGTGGAATTATCTTAATCACCTTCTATACATAATGGACTTCCCACTAAACTTCATTCATTGGATCCATTTTTGTATCTCTAGTGCACATTTTTCAGTCCTTTTTAATGTCCCCTCAGGGTTTTTTTGAGTCCAAAAGGTGGGAATTCGTCAAGGCTGCTCTATATCTCCGTTATTGTTCTCCATTGCTATAGAAGGCCTGTCCAAGTGCTTGGAACTTAAAACTATGCATAATCTAATCCAAATGCAAGGCCCTGAAGATTACTCATTTAGTTTTTGTTGATGACCTTATGATTTTTTCCAATGCTTCCTCCTCTATTTCTTCAATAAAGGAAGTTTGGATACCTTCTCGGATATGTCTGATCTCGATATCAACCCTCTTAAATCCTTGACATTCTTCTTTAGGGTTTCTGATGATGTCAAAGCCAACTAAAAGACATCTTGGGTGTTCCTAAAGGTCATTTCCCTATTAAATATTTGGGTCTTCCTTTGATCTTTTTGAAATTGTTTGCTCATCATTGTTCCCCTATTTTAGATAGGTTTTAGAAGAGATTACAATTGTGAAAGAGTAAGATTCTTTCTTTTGTGGGCCATCTTGAGCTCATCGGATCAGTTATGGAAAATTCATTTATCTATCAGTCTGGTGTTTGTGGGTTTCTGACCTCCATCATTTCTAAGATTGAATCTGTAATGTCCTCTTTCTCTTGGAAGCGCAGGAAAACCTAATTTCCTTCATCCTACTAGTTGGGCAAAAGTTTGCCTTCCAAAAAATGAAGGTAGATTGGGACTGTTTAGAGTAAAGGAATCCAATATTGTAAGCATCGTAAGTTCATAACACTTATTTGGAAAATAGTGTTTAGAAAGAAAAGCATTTGGATTGACTGGGTATACTCAAGATATTTGAAGTCAGATTCCATTTGGACTGACACATTCCCAACTGATATGTCCTGGGCTTGGAGAAAAATTCTAAAATATATACACCTTGTTAGTGATGTCATTCATTCAAGCATTGATGATGGATATGATACTTATATGTCGCTTGATAACTGACATCCTAATGGTGTCCTTATTTCCAGATATGGGGATCGATAAGATATGATGTTGGATAATAGGATGGCCAAGGTCTCTTACATTATCCAGGATGGTTATTGGTATCCAGGGCCTAGTGTTTCCAATAACTTGATTGAGGTTTGGTCTAATCTGTCTTCTGCAATGTTGAGGCCAAAGGGGTGGGTGGTGATTTAGTTCTATGGCTTCCAAATTCTTCTAAGAAATTAATCTTTGCTTCTCCCCATTCGTTCTGCTAGCCCAAACACTTTAAGGAATAGACGTCTTGCCACTTGTTGGGTCCTTCCTCTTATTTCTCCCCCATCCCCGGTGTTTGAAGTATCATCTTTGTATTGGTTTTTCTGCCCCTCCTCGGCTTTTGTTGTATCATCCTTTGCTTAATTGTTTTCCCCTCCCTGGTTTTTGATGTATCATCCTTTTTATTAGTTGTTTTGGTGTTTAGATTAGGGTCCCCTCTTTGTCTTGCCTCTGGGATTTTCCATTGTACTCTTTCTTAATTAATTTTTCATTCACCAAAAAAAATATAGGGTAATTTACACATACCACCCCTGAGGTTTAACGAAAGTATAATTTTACCCCCCAGTTTTGGATAATTCTGCGTACCCCCCCGAGGTTTACAAACGTTAACACATACACCCATTCCATTAGTTTATGACTAACAGTGTTAAAATCAAGGGGTAAAGTTACAAAAATGCCTTTGAAAGAAAAAAAACCTGCAACTCATCTTCCCCAAATCGTTTAGGGTTTGAAAAAAAGGGAAGATGAATTGCAGCTATAACTTACCGATAATAAATTGGTAGTGCCGATGGTTAGTTCCGGCTCGGGGCATGCAGGGTAGTAGCGACACAGAAAGACATGCCCATCGGTGCAACCCATGTTTGCCAAGTGGTGGGGGCTTAGTCCCAATGTCTCCGACAGTAACCCAAACAAAACATTCCCAATTCTAATAACTTGCTTGTTGTACTCCACCATTATATCTCTAGCAGATTAATCAAACTAAAATAGTGACAATCCCCATAGTATTGAGAGTTTGAGACTAACTAAAACACAGATCTATGAGGAACAAGTAGCATCTGAACAACAATTTCACTAATGATAGACAGAGTCAGATTTCAAAATCTCGATTCCTTGTTGGGTAGTTCCATGCGAACCAGATCGGGCTGCCATTGCTGTTCTTGTCTGGTAAGCCAACATCGATGAATAGGCGACGAGGGTACTGTTCTAAAGAATCACCCATTAGGTCAGGGAGGTATTTGGTCCTCTTCAAGTACTTGTTGCTCTGTTTCACTGAAGAAGCTCGTGGCGGTTCAAGCAGGACGTCTTCCAGGCCATTCAATGCTGCCCTCTTGCCTTCTGATGACGATGCACAGAGACGCCTCTTCGTCTGTGAATTTGTCTCAGCAGGGCCGGTCTTCTCAACGCCAAGACCGTGGATTCGAACTGCCTGAGATACATGATTTTGTAATTCGATGGTTTGTAGAAGGCGTTCGAGGGATTGTTGCTCAATTGAATGGCAACGATTCCGCCAGTCTTGAGGATTCGATCGATGAACTCGCCGGCAATGAAGCCAGACGCGATGACGAAATCAAATGTGCCATCTAGGATTGAGTTCTGTCTCTCGGCATCGGATTCAGAGACGAGATCCATGTCGTGGGCTTTCAAGATCTGGGCACCGTGAGTTGTAACTTCGTCGCCATCGCCGTGTTGGATCACAAAGAGGGCTTTGTCGCCCGATTTGAAGAGACCCTCGCTGGTGAAGTCGTGAAGGAGCACAGGCAACAGTGATTCACCATGGATGCGAGCCTCAGAAGTTACAGAACTGTAAGTTAAGGAAGAATCCCGAATGACCATTGATCCAAGCCAGGGAGAAGTGATAATGGCCAAAGCCAGAAGCACCGATCGAGCGATGACCGTAAGAACCCTTGAATCGGGTAGCTTAATTATGAGCTGATCGTGAGGAGTCACAGTGATTCCACCTCTGTGCAGGTGCTTGATCCTACACTGGGTCATGGTGGGTCGAAATCTTGGAACCAACCCCATTTCTTCTTCTTCTTCAAAATTTTTGCTTTTAAGTGTCGAGAATTCGATCTGAATTCTTCAGAATGCAGGTGAGGAAGGGAAGAAGAGAGAGTGTCGCAGGTTTTGCTAGTAAATGGGCTTTTTGGTTTTACAGACGACGATGATGATATCAGAGAAAGAAAGAAACTAGGGGACAGAGATGATTCAGGCGAGAGGAGAGGGAAGAGAAGTTAGTGAGTGCAAAACCTGGAAGCGGTGTGGTTTCCACCCACGAGGGCCACTCGGATGCTTTGGATTCTTGACCAAAGGAGCATCAACTGCCTAAACCTCTGAACTTCCATTATTTCCGACCAAACCTCCCCAGATTGAAGAAGGATTTTCCTAAGCAGCCAGGGTTTGTTTCTTCCTTTTTAACGGGACTGCGATAGGAGGAGGAGAAGAAGAAAGAACGAACTATGGGAGAACAAGAATTGCAGGAATCTTCTTTCTTCTTCTTTCTTCTTCTCGGCTGTTGTTTGTTTGGAATGGAGAGAGTGAGAGGGTGATTTATTGAGTGAGCCGATGGAATTCAGTTGGATTAAGAAGGGAAAGAGGTGAGCTGTTTGGGGTTGGGAGTTTAGGGTTATACTTGCAATTCATCTTCCCTTTTTTTTAAACCCTAAACAATTTGGGGAAGATGAGTTACGGGTTTTTTTTCTTGCAAGGGCATTTTTGTAACTTTACCCCTTGATTTTAACACTGTTAGTCATAAACTGACGGAATGGGTGTATGTGTTAACGTTTGTAAACCTCAGGGGGTACGCAGAATTATCCAAAACTGGGGGGTAAAATTATACTTTCGCTAAACCTCAGGGATGGTATGTGTAAATTACCCAAAAATATATAGTTGGTAGTATATGTTGTACGCTACTATATACATTCTCTAATATGGCCTATTCCACACGAATTTTAGTACTAGAACCATAGTTGTCATGGCGTCGCCATGGCGTCCTGGCGTTGGGAGAGGGGGCATATCGAGCTACGCCATGGTGGATGTCAATATATCGCTCGATATGGCTTCCATGGCGACGCCATGGCGTCGCCATGGACGCCATACCACGATATGTTGGCATATCGGTCGATATTTGTACATATAAAAGTTAGATTAAAATTTTTTTTTTTAAACCATTTAATAGCTTAGATGCTTTGCTCCAAATCACATACACTAAAGAAAGACTATTGCTATCAAGCTTCAGAAACAGTTAGCCTATCATTTGATTTTTACTATTGCTTTCAATTATTTGATAGGTTAATCTATATTTTCAATTTTTCATACTTTCATATACACTAATGGATATTAGTTACACTTTCATGAATTAAACCATAGTGGCATAGTATATTAGTAGTAGTGTAGTACACTTTCATGTTGATTTTTGATGTTATAGGACATATATTATAGCATACTAAATGACATTAAAAATACAGAAAATAAAAAATTAAACATGGTCGACATGCTCGCCATGGCAACGCCATGGCGGGCGACATGTCGATATATCGACGTGACACCCTTCCACCGACTTGGATCGCCGTGACGCCGTGACAACTATGACTAGAACACAATGTAATGCAATTAAAAGAACTTAAATGCATTAGGACTGAATAAACATAAAGTTATAAACCATTTCATAATCATACATCATGCATGGTTCATCACAAAGAGTTAAAGATATGGGTATCAAGAATACAAGCAAGTCGCCCCTATGCCCATCCTAGAGTCCTAGTACCACATCAAGTTTCGAGCAGGATCAAAACCACTAGAATGTTTCTGTTGCCGCCGACGAAGCAAGTTATCCTCTGACTATATCATAAAAGTTGGCAATGCCCAAATACTTGTTCCAACCTTGTACGGCAGTGATTTGGCAAAGAAGTCGCAAAAAATAAGGTTTCTCCCTCTTCTCTATTAAAACTGATGAAATGAATGAAACTACACTTCTAATGTTAAAGTGTAGTAACCTTTTGACTAAAATATCGGTGAAACACCGAAATGTCGACCGAAGTTTGGACATTTCTATGTATTGCATACAATTTCGTTTCGACATCTGTCGAAACCGAAATATTTTGGAAATTTCGGCAAAATCTTGAACTATGAGATTCTGTACGACACCTCAGTGCTGTTGTCTTTTTAGTCAATATTTGAAGCTTTTATAAGGTTGCAAAGCATGATCTGTTGGTTAAAATGCCATCTGTTTTTGATACGTACCAAGCTTATTCTAATAGAAATGATCTACATGCAAAACATTTTCACATATCATGTATCATTCGATACTGGGGTCACTTGATACAAGCAGTTTTGGATTCTCATACTATTGCTAACTTGATTTTGCAGTAAGATTTTGTAATGATGAGTCTGAATCTTTGATAGACAACTAATCCTTGTACCCACAGCTGATGGCTTCGATTTGTTGCAATAGTTATCTTCACAATCTTCTAAAGTAGGAAGGAATGTGGTAAGCTGTGTTTCTGTCTTTTATTATAGATGTGGATTGACAAAAGCCCTTAAAAGTAGTTATGCAAGGAGTTAGTAATATACTAGTATAGAGTATAGACAGGATTGACTAACAACCCTTTAAATTGTAAAGCAAGGAGTTGTTACTTGTTAGTCACCCTTTGAGTTTTATTTGCTCTGTGGCTCTACCTTAGTAAGTTGCATTTTGAAGTTAACTGTGTTCAGGAAGCCTAGTCATGAAGCATGAGACATATGGAACATGTTTAATGATGCTTACTGATGCAGATTCATCACCAAAATAGGCTTGTTTTATTAGGAATAAGTCTAGGGTTGGGTTCTATACATATTGGGCCTTTGGTCCCATGGGTTTTCAATGTAATAGGTCATTTTTATGGACCTAAAGTAGGGGTACATAGGTTGCATACGAGATTAGCTCTATACTTAGTTTATTTTGATGTTTTAGTGTTTTAAATTGAACCGGTCCAAAACTAGTTTGAACCAGCGATTCAATCTAAGTGAGTTGAGTCACCTTTCTTTTATTTTCTTTCATTATAAGTTGGGTCCACACCTCTCCATGAATTTGAGAGGTTGTGAAATGTAATTAAAGTCGGCTAGGAGCTTTACACTCCTAGGCTGATTAGGAATATGGCCTATGGCCACTATAAATAAAACAATTCGGTGGGGGGGGGTTTATTCTCACCTCTGAATTTTGAAAAAAACCTCTCTTTGGAGCTGCTGCTTTGCAACTTGTTCTTCATTGCTGAAGATTGTCTTGTGTGTGATCAAGACTGGTGGGATTGGTGTTTGATCCAATCGACACCTTGCCGTGTGAAGCTTGGGTGGTTCTCCTCAAGTTCTATTTTTTAGTTTCAGTCAAGGACTCAATTTTATTCAATCTACGTCAACAACAAGCTGCTGCCAATAACTTTCTGCCATTACAAGTAAGTCTGAAACATTCCCCATCCCCCAATGCTTCTTCTAATCCTCTACAGCCCCAAACCCTAGCATTCCCCCTTTGCTTTTTAGTTTTCCCAAAACCGTAAAACCTGCACTGACCAATCCACCTGTCAAAAAACCTACCAAACCAGAGCCGAATTACCCTCTCTGCCCCTCTTGCACTCGATCCTAAGCCCAGCCACCATCTCCCATTAAAACCCTAACATCCCACCTTCTCAAATCAAAACCCAAAACCCTAATTTCTGCCCAGCCCAAACCAACCGTCAGAACAGTCTACAAATCTGACTGATTATCCCTCATACCCTCCTAAGAAAACCATTCAAGTTTGGTTAACTTATGCCCAGCCAAACCCTAGAAATCCATCTTTTCCTCTTTTCAAAAATCCGAAACCCTAACCTTAACTTGCTGCCTATTCAAGTTTACACACTTTCCATCCATCAAAACATCTCAGGACCTTCACCGGTAGACTCCCCTACCTCAACTTGGCATAACCCATACATGAAACCCTAACCCTAATTTCACCAAAAACCCTATTTTTGACCTAGCCGAATCGCCTGTTCATAATAGATCCTGGTTTTCTGGCTCCTAGTTGGTCTCCTGCCACTCTAGGACTACATTACATACATTTGAAACATAGGATTTAAAATGAGGGGTTTATTCAACTCTTTTTCTCAGTTAGTCTGGAAGGGCTTTAGGGTTGGATCTTATGACAATATCAAAGCTTAGTGAACCAGCAAACAGAGAAGATGATGAAGTGAAGAGAGAGAGTAACATCTATTGCAGTAGCCTATTGTTTATCTTAAGATAATTACCTACTCTTAGTCGGAATCCTACTAAGTGTGAAAGTAAAATTACTATAGAAACAAATAACGTATCTAGCCTAAAGCCTAATTACAAAAAGAAAGTATAAAGACAATTAAATTAAACTATTAGACTAGACTATCCTATGGTACACTAGTCCATGGACCAGCACTTAATGTAGCTCTAAATAGGAGGCAGTCCTATTAGAGGCCAGGTGAACAATGGTTCTGAAATTGATCAGCCGATTGGGGCAAAGTAGGCTGATTTGACTCAAAATTAGGGTTAGGTAAGAGGAATGAATGAATGTGATATATGATAATGATGGGCAGGTCTAAAGGAAGCTAATGGTATAGGATTTGAATAGGTTTAAAAAAAAAAAAAAATTTCTGAAATTCTAGGGTTAGGGTTTCGGGTTTTGGGAATTAGAACTTAGAGTGAAATTACGGTTTTTAATGGAAGTTTAGGGCTAGGGTTAGGATCGAATTTTCCAGGTAGGGAGGGGAAGGTTCGATCCAAGTATGAGAGGTTTTTAATGGTTGGAAGTACTGATTCTAGAATTTTAGGATTTTTGGGGTTTAATGGAGTTGGGGGATTTTAGGGTTTGAGAGACAAATAAGGCAGCAGCTTGGGGTCGAGTATAGGTAGTGGTATGAAGGGGCTGTGGTCTGAATCTGATTGAATTCTGATAATGGATGAAGGTTTAATGTAACTTAGATGATCTAGGGTTTAACCCATTCATGCAGGCAATATTACTTGTATTTGAATCCCGCAAAAGGACTATGAAGTGAATCGTAATCGCTTTCGATTTGCTCTTATTGGGAGGGTTAATTTTCGCCTCGCATCGTTGGATGATTTGAGAAAGGAGGCGAAAGTGAAGTGGAATCTCAAACAAGGGGTAATCATGCATCCATTGGGGAGGGGATTTGTGATTTTCCAATTCTCTTTTGAAGGAGATATGGTGGAGGTTTGGAGATGTAGCCCTGTGCGCTTCAATAATCAGGCTATCAGGTTCCAGCATTGGAAGCCTGATTTTAATATACATGAGCAGAAGGTCCTTACCAAGCTCGTTTGGGTGAGGTTCCCAGATCTGTCTCTCGAATATTGGCATGAAAACGTGCTTCTGTCCATGGCCAAGGCTGTGGGCAGACCTGTAGCTCTTGATCGTCGTACCCGGCAGGGTCTGCTCGGCCATTTTGCTCGAGTGCTTGTTGAGATAGACGCAGGAGATTCTTCAACTTGTGTTGAAGAGTTTCAAGTAGAACGATTTGAACCTGGTTCTACCAAGGAATTTTGTTTCACTCAGAAGGTGATTTATGAGGATGGATTGCAAAGGTGCGGGTATTGTAGAAGGTTGGGACATCAAAGCTCCCTTTGTCATCAGAAGAGGATGGATGAACTTCATCAACAAGAGAAGGACAGAGAGGTGTCAATCCCTGGTGCTATCTACGTTGGAGAAGATGGAGTTAACTCGGTTAAGTCGAAGTCCAACTTGATGGGTGGATTGGCCAGAAAATCTCTCTCACAAGGCAAGAATTCATTTTCTCCTAATTCTAAGGCACCAGCTGGTCATGAGGGGATTGTTGTTTCCAATTTGGTTGCAGCTATTCAAGGGAGGGAGAACTCTTATAATGGTATGACTCTTGGTGAGAATTCAATTTCTCCTCAATCTCCCAATTTGACGCAAAGTGGGAACGATAAGGATACATTTTTAAATGTTGGAGAAGTTCATGTAGTTGATTCCATTAGGCCACCTTCTTCTCATCCTACCCATGGCGGAGGAATGGAGAACTCGCCGGCTTTTTCAGGGGTGCCGGATTTTGCAGTTGCGGAGGGCTTGAGAGGACAGACGTTAAGGTTAGGGAGTCTAATTTTAATGAGGTAGAATCAGTTCAAAGATTGGATTCTCATGGGTCAGGTTGTGACCAATCTGATCAAGAGGAGGTGCAAGGCGGGTGGACTCAGGTGTTGGGTCGGAAAAATTGTGATGGCCGTAGGAATGCCCCTCGAGGTGGCCGTGTGGGTTGCTGTATGACAACTCCAGTTATTGGTAGAACTTGACGTCAAAAGAAGGCAAAGCCTGGTGTTAAAGCGGTGGACACGTCAATAGAAAAACCTCTGGTTGAAAAGGAGACCGCATCTCCCTTTTCACCAGAGGAGGAGGCTCTTTTGGCTCGTGTGGCTTTTGATCGGCCTGGTGTATATGCTGAGATCCCCCGACGATCAAATAGGGCAAGGACCCCCTCGGTGTGCCTCGCAGATCCCTCGTAGCCTTGTTTTATTATTCCTCTCGGGTAAGCGAGTGGCTTGAAGCCCTCGCCAATATGGTTTAGGACTGAGTCCCCCTTTGTAAGCGTTAGCTTTCTTTGCCAGTATTCTGTCATAGGCTTGTTTGCCCCCTTTTATATTTTCAATAAAATTTCTCTTTTCTGAAAAAAAAGAAAAAAAAAAGGGTTTAAAGGAATCGATGGGATAATGGAGGATAGGGTTGGAGGAGGAGAAGAAGAATGGAATGAATGAAATTATTTAACTGACTTACTTGTTAAAGGTGATCTCCAATGGAGGCAGCAGCTCTGTGATAGGAGGATAAAACCACCTCCCAGCTGAAGAAGATCCTCCCAGCCGTCACGGCGTAAGGAGTCAACCGGATTCCGCCAGTCCCTTTCCATCTTGATATCCACAAGGATGCACACACTCACAAGGGAGCAATGGAGCAGCAGCAATGGCAGCTAACACACGGAATTTTAATTCAAATAATCTGTGAGGGAGCCCCCCCGATTTCTAATATTATAATAGAGGCTAATGCCAAATCCTAGTACAATCTAATCACCCCTCCCTCACAAATCGTGGAAGGGTGTGGTTATAATCTAAAGCTATTAACTTAAAGCAGTAAAATGTCTTAACTATCCCTATTAACTTAAGTTAAAAAACACTTAGCTAAATAACTTAAATTGGCCCAATTGAACCAATTGGATGCAACCAATTTTAAACCGGTTCAATTTAAATAACAGAAAATAAAGTATGGAATAGAAATACTAGAATGTAAACCTAAACTATGGCTCCCTAATATCAGGACTTCTTCTTCTTCTTCTTCCTACTTGGTGCTACATCAACCCTCCCTGACTTAAAAGCATTCATCTCCGATGAGTGGTTGGCGATCATAGAATAGTCATTCAAATCGGGATCAAGTCTCTTAAGATCATCCTCAGCAGATGGCTTAAGCTTGTAGGTGTACAACAGCTCTTTGACGGATGGAGAAGGCTGGAATTCTGGCTGGACAGCAGTCTCTTGAAGCATCACATGAACACCTCTTGGATCATTACCTTTGTCTTCAAAATAAGCAGCCGCATCTTCATCATTATCAGCAGGATAAGCATCGAAACCCTTTTCTTCATCATCATTGTGGGCTCCTTCTTTTTCAGCCACGTTGATGGACTTCTTCTTGTGTGGGCAGTCCCTAGCAATATGCCCCTTGTCTTGACAGTAGTACTGACATTACGTCCCATAGGAGCTTTGCCCTTATCATCAACACATGGGGGAATAGTAGGGCGAGAGGTGCTGCCTATAGAAGGACCCTGTCGTGAGGTGTTGGTGTTGATGTAAGCCGGCTTGGAAGTAGAACCCGGCTGTTTGCTTGAAGCTAGTAGCTCCTTTGCTTTCAAGGCCTTCTCAAAGCAATCTCGAATGTCTGTAACTTCAACCACCCCAATTGCCCTGTTGATCTCACTTGTCAAACCCAACCTGAACCGGGAAAGCATCTGGATGCCCGCCTCTCCAATACCAGTGCGAGAAGAAAGGGCATCGAATTTCCTCATGTACTCAAATACAGTCATGGTTCCTTGGCGGAGGGAATTGAATTGATCCTGTAATTGAGACCTGAAGTGCCTTGGCAAATATTTCTTACTAAGGTCGTATTTCATGTCTTCCCAAGTGCGGGGTGCAGTACCATCAAAGTCCATCTCTCTTTCAGTGGTTCTCCACCACTCATGTGCTGGTCCGACAAGTTTAGTACGGACTAGCTTCATTTTCCTCTCTTCAGACAGATCATACCAGTTAAAATAATCATCTAGGGCAACAATCCAATCATAAAATACCTGAGGGTTAGGATCACCATCGAACTCTCTCAATTCAAGCTTCACTTTCTGGTTGTCAGTGTGGCGACGATTGTGACCTTGTTCTCCAGTGAAGTAGGACCTCATATATTCCTCAAAAGTGGGCTGGTTACCTCTATTTCTGTCCCGGTCTTCTCTATCTCTGTCTTTGTAGCCTCTATGTCGATCTCTGTATTCTTGGGAAGGCTTACTGTTACCTCTGGTCTATCCCGATGATCTCTGTAATGGTATTCGTCATCTTTGTCATTCCTGAATCTATCTCTATGATCTTTGGGTTCATCTCTATGAACTCTATATCCATCTCTGTGATCTCTGGGTTCATCTCTGTGAACTCTGTATCCATCTCTGTGATCTCTGTGATCCCCATCTCTGTCAGGTAGTCTCTGCAGCACTGAATGGAGCTGGTACCTATCTTCCTCTATGGGTTAGTTGCTGTCCCTATCAGGAGGGACTCTTTGTTCTTCCGAGTGTTGCAATCTAGTCATGATTGCATCAGTTGAAGCCCTTTGATCAGCAGTAAATTTCTGGAACAACTCCAACATAGTAGCCATAGGATTTGCTGGTGGATTTACTACTTGATTACCATGGTGATCCATGGCTCTGATACCAAGTTAATGTTGTTCTAAATAGGAGGCAGTCCTATTAGAGGCCAGGTGAATAATGGTTCTGAAATTGATCAGCCGATTGGGGCAAAGTAGGCTGATTTAACTCAAAATTAGGGTTAGGTAAGAGGAATGAGTGAATGTGATATATGATAATGATGGGCAGGTCTAAAGGAAGCTAATGGTAGATGATTTGAATAGGTTCAAACAAAAAATTAAAACTCGGAAATTCTAGGGTTAGAGTTTCGGGTTTTGGGAATTAGAACTTAGGTTGAAATTAGGGTTTTTAATGGGAGTTTAGGGCTAGGGAGGGGAAGGTTCGATCCAAGTATGAGAGGTTTTTTATGGTTGGAAGTACTGATTCTGGAATTTTAGGGTTTTTGGGGTTTAATGGAGTTGGGGGATTTTAGGGTTTGAGAGACAAATAAGGTAGCAGCTTGGGGTCGAGTATAGGTAGTGGTATGAAGGGGCTGTGGTCTGAATCTAATTGAATGCTGATAATGGATGAAGGTTTAATGTAACTTAGATGATCTAGGGTTTAAAGGAATCGATGGGATAATGGAGGCTAGGGTTGGAGGAGGAGAAGAAGAATGGAATGAATGAAATTAATTAACTAACTTACTTGTTGAAGGTGATCTTCAATGCAAGGTTCTAAAACTCGGGTTTCGGTGGCATCTCGGCTCAGCCAAAAACCGAGATGAGTCGAGATCTCACCGAGTTGTTGCATTTTTTTTTTTGACTCAGACCCCCAACTCGGTGGGTTTAACACATATTTTGGGTCTGAAACTTGGTATTCAGCCTATTTCAGGCCATGTAAACACGATGGCATGCCCAGATTTCCCAAAAAACAAGTCCAAATATGAGTTTCACTTTGGACCATAGGTTGGTAGGCGACGAGTCGTACTAAAACAACCTACTCTATCAAGGATTACACAAATTTTGTTGAAAAAACATAGATTTGGGGAAAACTAGAAAATACCTTTGAAAATTCTTGAAATAGGTGATGATTCTTGGACTGTTGGAGTTGAATCATCAATTTAGCACTTGAATCTCACTTGAAACCATGCAATCCACCCAAGATTTGAAGGAAAGAGGAAGAAAATGGAGCAAAATGGGCTGTTTTCCCTTTCTTTAGAGCTATGGACAGAACTCAGCGAGATTTTCGAGTTCTGTCCATGTAGCTTAGTTTATAAAATGGGTTAGATGGGTGAAATGGGGAGAAAAAATGGGTCAAAACCCATATCCAGACCCGATACCAAGATCTCGGCGAGAAATTGCATTTTTATAACGTAAAAAATCAGGAAAAAAACTTCAAAATTGGTCTCATTTGGCTGGGTCGAGACGATACCGAGATCTCGCCGAGAAAGTGTATTTTTATAATGCGTATGGCATCTCAACTCGAGTTTTTGAAAAACCGAGAAACTCGGCGAGATCTCGCGAGTTCTCGAACCATGCTTCAATGGAGGCAGCAGCTATGTGATAGGAGGATAAAACCAACTCCCAGCTGAAGACGATCCTCCCAGCCGTCACGTCATAAGGAGTCAACCGGATTCCACCAGTCCCTTTCCACCTTGATGTCACAAGGATGCACACACTCACAAGGGAGCAATGGCAGCCAATACACAAAATTTTAATTCAAATAATCTGTGGGGGAGCTTCCCACGATTTCTAATTTTATAATAGAGGCTAAATGCCAAATCCTAGTACAATCTAATCACTTCTCCCTCACAAATCGTGGAAGGGTGTGGTTATTATCTAAAGCTATTAACTTAAAGCTGTAAAATGTCCTAACTACCCCTATTAACTTAAGTTAAAAAGCACTTAGCTAAGTAACTTAAATTGACCCAATTGAACCAATTGGATGCAACCAATTTTAAACCGGTTCAATTTAAATAGCAGAAAATAAAGTAAGTATGGAATAAAAATACTAGAATGTAAACCTAAACTATGGCTCCTTAATTAAGCCCTAATGTCAGGACTTCTTCTTCTTCTTCTTCCTACTTGGTGCTGCATCAGCACTCCACGATGCATACTTAACAAATCTGACACTAGAAACAAAATGTGCGACCTGTGGCAATTAGATGATTTGAATAAAATTCTACCTTAAAATTGTGTTTCAAACTGTCCTGGTAAGATAGTTTTTTTTGTGAACATCTTATCCATGAAGGAATTCAATTTTTAGTGGAGTCTTACAATAATCAAGTCTCTAAGGTCCATGAACATGGACATGGGCAAAATGCTGACATCTCTTTCTTAAAATGCCAATGATGCCCAAAGTAGCTGAGTTTAATTTTTTTCTTGCTGTAGGTTGTCTCCTCAGATAACATGACAACAAACAGATACATTTCATTCATTTGGAAGTATATATATTTAATTTATTCTTCTACAGGTTTCTGACACTGAAGAATCTTGCCAATGTCTTTGTTCAACAAGGTCCTATGCATTATGAGAATGCTCTACATTGCTATCTTCAAGCTGTAGAGATTGATACCAAAGATTCGGTTGTATGGAACCAACTAGGAACATTGTCATGCTCAATGGGAGTATTGAATATCTCACGTTGGGCATTTGAGCAAGGGCTTTCTTGCAGCCCTAATAATTGTAAGGATCATATATCCAGCTGCTTTCTTCCCTTTTGATCCCTAGATCATGTTCGTTTGTGCCTTCATGCTTGATTCTGTTTTTTTGCCAGTTCCTACCCCCTCTTTTGGTAATCTCTTCTTTATCGTCCAAGATACGTCTCACATATCACAATTTTTCCATTCCTTTTATTTTGGACAATGGATGCAGGGAATTGCATGGAGAAGCTCTTGGAAGTACTAATTGCCATTGGCGATGAGGTTGCTTGTCTTTCTGTCTCAGAGTTGATTCTGAGGCACTGGCCATCACATTCTCGTGCTTTGCATGTAAGAACTACTATTGAGGAGTCAGAGTCGGTTCCATTTGCACCAAGAGGTATAGATAAACTGGAACCAAAGCATATCCGGTTAAAGTTCCCTGGCAAGAGAAAAGCAACGGATGATTTAGTTGAAGGGATGACATTGAAAAGGCGTAATCAGAACATAGAGCTGCACCTCACAGAAGCATCTTGGGGATCTCTTGCAGATGCAATCCTGGAAATGTTTCTTCCAATGGGTGGGAGTGGTTCTGAGCAGGGAGTTGGACCCAATCAAGATGATATAGTGGATAATAAGCTTGGCTGTACACATACTAGGGTCACTGTAGCCAACGCAGATTCAAATGTAAGCAATATAAGACTTCCTCAAAAATCAGATAGCAGCTACTATGGGGAAAAGTTTGACAGATGTGGAGATATCAGATTGATTATAAACTTGCCTTCTGTATCAGGAACAGTAATAGGATCATCAAATGGGAAAGGACCAACTGGTGTCCAATCTGGTGAAAATGGATCCCTTAGTGATTATAATTGTGAAAAAGCAACCAAAGAAAAGGAAGCCAGTATCTATGAAGAACATCATCAAGAAAGGCGAAGTACTCGTCTTGAAAGACTAAGAAGTCGCAAACCAGGGAAAGAAGAGTTGGACTTTGCTACCAGTAAGGATCTGGCTAAAGAAGTTATTCAGTTTCTAGAACCTTTTATTATTGGTAGGGCGGTGACAAAAGATTCTGACCATTCTTCAAGCTGTTATGTTCCTTGTCCTGATATTGTTGTGAATACCTTAGATAGTGAATCCAGTGATGTTGCAAGATTTGTAATGGAGACTTCAAACAATTATGGTGCTTTCCACATGGTTCACTTGCTTTTAGAAGAGGTGGCACATAGATGTCTTCCATATCAGGAAGCCTTCATCAAATTTCTGGAGTTGGAGAAGTTGACAAGGCACTGGGGGAAGGATAGGAGTCCTGAATGTAGCCTTTTCCTTGCTGAGCTGTACTATGACCTTGGATCATGTACCACAAATGAGTTCAACCTGCCAGATTTTGTGATCGAGGCATCCTATCATCTTTGTAAAGTCATTGAGTTGGTAGCTTTGGATTATCCCACTCACCTGAGTGATTTACATGTACTTAACTCTGACAAAGATTCAAGAATAACCACCAGCATGGATGATCTCAAGAAAAGTGCCAAAAAGTTTGAATGTATGCCTGAGAAACAATCTTCAACTAACAATTGTCAAGATATTGGCATATTCTCAGCAGATGAAGCTACACATTTGGACAGTACAATCTTAACAAAAAAAAGTTCCTTTTGGGTCCGGTTTTTCTGGTTGAGTGGCCACCTGTCAATTTTTTCTGGTGAAAAGGCAAAAGCTCTTGAAGAATTTTGTATTGCCTCCTCACTATTGAGAAATAGGGAAACTATAAATAATATGGGTGTTGTTCCTCTGCCACATTGCAAGCTTATTAGAGCATTAACAGTAGAAAGAATTCAGCATGAAATCAATTTGTTCGAAGTTGATGTCTTACTTACAAAGACTATTGATGAGATGATTGAGAAAAAAATGTATTTGGAGTGTGCAAACTTGCTTTCTCCCCTTCTCCTCTCCTCTAAAGATGTTTACCTTGACTTGTTACCTGGTGCTTATAAAGAAGGCGAAGGGGTTACACCAGTTGAGCTACGGGCATTAGATGCTTTAATCTCAGTATGTGAAAAGACAAAACCAATGGACGTTGAAGTATATTTAAACTGTCACCGGAGGAAGCTACAGATACTCACAGTTGCGGCGGGTATGGCAGAATTTTCTGCTTCAGACAAGTCCTTCCACAAGAAATCAATGTCAAAAACACTTTCTGCTTCTGAACTGGAATCACTGGATAGCATGGGCAAGCACTGGAGTAACTTGATTGCAGAGGAGGTTAAGGCTATTTCTCGAAGTGCTTCATTAGTGAAGACTTTAATTGATCACACTGCCACTTCTGTAAGTTTAATGTTTGTTCCTGATTTGATTTTTCTCTAGCCATGGTCTTTCTGTTGAAATAACGAATAATAAGTGAAGGAAGTAAAGGGCCACTACCCGTAGAGAAGGGGGTGGTGATCATTATTGGTATTATGCCTGTAGTTGCTATTTGCATGTGTAGCTCAACCTCTTAAACATAGATAATCCTGCCCTCTAATTAATTGTATGTTAGATTGCACATATGGGTGAGCCGCAGTGGTCAAATAGCTCAAAGCCTTATCGGTTGATGGTTGTATTGTCAAGTTATTAGTCTTGAACATCTCAATCCAGTCTCACTCTATCTTTTGGTAGACATCTGAACAAGGAGTTATGCCCAATGATCAGGAACTTGGTGACGACACTGGTTTTGACCAGCTAGAAATCGAGATTTCCCAGGTTTCGACCATTTCTTGGTCAAAACCTGGTACTTTCTCCAGGACAACTCAAAAACATGGTTTCGAGGCCCAAAAGTTGTTTTTTTGCCCTGATTCTTGTTGTGTTGCCTACTTTTTTGAAAATTTTGAACCCAATCCATGCATTAGTTTCACATAGAGAACACTCAAATAATACTTGTGGTTTTGACCCAAGTTTGATAGTGTATATTGTTCTTGGACGTGGTATCAAGTAAGGTTTGACCAGATCATAACTCTTTCGATATAAATCAGATTTAAGCTTTCCAACAAATCCAAGATTGCTTAAATCTGATTTATATTGAAGGAGTTATGTTATGGTCGAATCTTATTTGGTGTGCGCGAATGTTGTCAAAATCGTTCTGAATGAAAATATTTTTTCAGATATCAAAACAAATTTATAATTTACTGCTCGTTTTGTTTTTAGCAATGTTTTACTATATTAAGATTTATGAAATTTTTAGATTTGAGAAAACCCCAGCATTAGAAAGTTGAAAATTTCATCTATCGCCGAAAATCTGGTTTTTGTCTTAAATTGGGGGGTTGACTTTTTATCCTTTTAGAATTTAATTTTTTAACTATTTTTATTGGATTCAAATAGGAGGGTATTTGCTTATTTATAAACAAAATCTTAAGTAATTAAATGATATTTGACATAAATAAGTTCCTGTTCTGGTTTCGAACCAGGTGTCCTCAAGTTTTGATGGGGATAAGTGAATTTATATAGGTGTTCAGGTCGAAACTTGCGAAATTACCTAAATATGGCCGAAACACTGTCCAAGTGGTCACGGGCCTTGGTGCAACGGTAAAGGTTGCTTCATTGTGACCAAGTGATCACAGGTTGGAGTTTGGAACAGCCTCTCTATGAAAGTAGGGGTAAGGCTTCGCACATTATGACCCTCCCCAGACCCAGCAAGGGCAGGAGCCTCGTGCACAAGTACGCCCTTTTTTTAAAATGGCCGAAACAGTGTTGAACCATGCGAAACCCATCGAAACCTGGTATAAATTCGACCCTTATCTCGTTTTGGTAAGCTGCGAAACCGAGACAACTCGGTCGAAACCGCTTCCATGGTTATACCTGAATTCTAGTTAGCGGACCTGAATTCTACTTGGCACACACAGTAGGGGTTGTCATCTTTGACCAATTTGCTTCTAGTCTTGATTTGATGCAGTTGCCCTGCTTCCCAAATTACTTGCGTGTATCCTGGTCCTGTTAGGTGGTCTGTTTTGTAGTCTCAAATACCTGATCCCAGATTGTTTTTGGTTCATGATACATGCTATATCTGTTACTGAAACAACTTCTCAGCATCTTTGGTGGAGATACAGGAAGATTCACTTGTATAATCAGGTTTTGCTGTAGTTTATGATTTTACATCATGTTTCATCTGCTCCCATGTTTTCCTTTATTCTAGTATACTATTTTTAGGTTCCTCTGAGTGTGCATACTTGCTGGATGGTTTCGAGATTTAAATGGCACCGACTCATTATGTAGATTATTGTAAATCTGCTACTGTATTTATATCTATTTTGCGTGGCAATTTCCATGCTTGTAGGACAGTTTTCAGGATCTTGTGAGCTGTATTGGCGATATTCAATCTCTGCTCCTGACAGTTATGTGTAATATTGTGGGCATATTTCTAAGTAAGAAGTCTTCTGGGTCTGGAACCGCAGAACAAACAGAACTAAAGGAAAGCCGTTGCTTTGTAGATGCAGCCATTGCATTCTTCAAACTTCAACATCTCAACCAAACTGTACCTGTTAAAAGTCAAGTGAGTACTGCCCTGCATTAGAAGAAGAGAACTTATAACAGTTACATTGTATTCATTCTAAATTAGAGGAAAAGAAAAGCTTAAATTTTACTGTCAGTCTGTCTATTGAATTTCTCTTATCAAGGCTGTGATTGTTTTTGCTTGCTTCCCCAGGTTGAATTAATTGTGGCAATACATGACTTACTTGCTGAATATGGGCTTTGTTGTGCTGGCAAAGATAGTGAAGGGGAGGAAGGAACATTTCTTAAGCTTGCAATAAAACACCTTTTGGCCTTACATATGAAGTTGAAATCTAGTTCTCATTTGTCAAATGGAGTATTGGAAGCAACTCAATTTGATGAACAACTTTCCCATAGTAGCCGTGTGAAAAAATCTGAAAGTGAATTGAAGTTGAATATTTCTCCAGATCTGGAAACTGGTCTCTCTGAAAAAGATAAGGTCAGTGCTGTGGAGAAGGATTTTCTAGAAGAAGTGACTCCTCACAACTCTACATATAAATATCTAGACAAGGACAATGAAGGAATAGAATGTGGAAAGCATGACATTGATGGAAAGTCCCATCATCTTAGCAAGGAAAAAGTAAGAGATCAACTTTCTGAATGCACGAGTCATCTTGTGGATGCTGAGAGGAAGAAGGTTGAGTTGGGTATTGATGATGCATTGGAGCAGAGCTTTTTCTGCTTATATGGTTTACATCTTAGGTCTCCAGATTCATCCAGTGAAGATGATCTAGCAATACACAAAAATACTAGTCGTGGAGACTATCAGACCAAGGAGCAGTGTGCTGATGTTTTTCAGTATATACTACCTTATGCGAAGGCTTCATCTGTGAGTAATTGCTTTGTTTTTATTATTTACTTATTTATGGGGAGAGGTTCCCCAAGACACCAGCATGCATTTTCCCACCAATGGGTGTCGTGGGTGACAAATCATACAATAGGGGAGGGCAATTAATGAGGGAGAAAGTGTGTCCCATGGGTGCATTGTGAGTGGCATATAAAGGAATCCGCATGCTGGCGTCTTATTTATTTATTTATTGAGTTCAAAGAAACATGCTGTTGAAGACATCAGAGCATATTTAGTTTCCTTTCGTTTCGTAAATACAATTTGCATTGGTTGCAGAGAGCTGGCTTGGTGAAACTTCGAAGAGTACTAAGGGCTATACGTAAACATTTTCCACAACCACCAGACGATGTGTTGACTGAGAATTCGATAGATAATTTCTTAGATAATCCTGATTTATGTGAAGATAAGCTCTCTGAAGAGATCGGATCTGATGGTTTTCTGGAATACATAATGAATATAATATTTCCTAATGGGAGAAGCGTCAAACAGTGTAAACCATTTCTGGCAGGAAGGTATAACATAAACATAATCCTTTTCCTTTGTTTATTCAATTTACTCTCACCCCCCACCTCCCCCTTAATTCAAACCCTGAACTTCTTTTTCATTTCTTTGTGGAATGAGGCGCCATCTTATTGGTGTGTTTATAAAACGTGATGCAGTTCTGAGCCCCATGTAGAGGTCTACAGTAACTTGTTTTATCTTCTAGCCCAGGCTGAGGAAATGAGTGCAACTGATAAATGGCCTGGTTTTGTGCTAACCAAGGAAGGGGAAGAATTTGTGGAGCAAAATGCAAACCTCTTCAAATATGATTTATTGTACAATCCATCACGCTTTGATAGCTGGCAGCGACTTGCAAATATCTATGATGAAGTAAGATGTACTGTTACCTCTTGTTTAAACTTTCCTATGCTCTAGAATATCTAAATGGTACAATCAGATCCCTTTTTTGTTTGGTTTGCAATTTCCATCCACTTGTCATTCTTTCAAAATATTAATTAAAATAAGGGAAAATTTCACGGACACCCCCTGTAAGTATATCAAATATCACGGACACCCCAAACATTGTCAAAATATCTACCTCCCCCCTGCCGTTAAGCACAGTTAGCACCCAAAGTTGAAATGTCCATTTTACTCTCAGTTATTTAAATAAATTTGGATAAATGACACCTAGGGTACCTAATGTTTTAAGAAATTGTAGCATAGATACTCGACGTATCATGAATTATGTTTAGGATACCTAAATAGATTAAGGTTAACCATGTTACTCTATTTTTTTGTTTATTTCCAATTTCACCCTTATACAATATTATCCTTTTAAGTTTTTAAAATAAAAAAAATTAAAGAAATTATGAGACCCACATCACCATTACTACTTTTTCTTCTTCCTCAATCCCACCTGCCCCCTTCCCCACCCCTGCAACCCAACCTGAGATCTACTGGACTGACCTTCATGGGTGTCTTCAAAGTGGGTGCAGCCTTCTATTTTCTCTTAAAAGAAGGAAAAGTTCTCAGACTTTCATTACCTGTTTGGGATTGTGCTCTGTTTCCCAACCGCACCTTCATACTCCGAAAAGTTTCAGTACCTGTTTGGGATCTTATAAGAGAAGTTCAAGACACCGTTAGGTTTCCCGTCGGGGCTCCGCACCTGGTAACTCATGAGCCTAACTATTCCATTGGAGTTGGACGTCTTCTCTTCTTCCTCCATCAATTCCTTGATCGGCACTCGGACTTCTCCGATGGTCTTGTTTCCAAAGACAATCGCTTTGCAACGCAGATCGATTTCAATAAAGATGCCATCACAGTCATCCAGAAGAAGCTGATCCCCTTTCAGATTGAACCTTATCACGTGATTCCATTGAGGGTTTCAGTATCCTTCTCTGTTGATCGGCGTCCTCTGCTGCTGCTGCTTCTTCTTCTGCTTCTCTTTCTCATTTTTGTTGTTGCCGTTCTTCACAATGGAGACGAAGACGAAGATGGATAGGTTTTGGAAGAAGTTGAAGGCTTTTAGATCGTTACTTGGCATCACCTTGAGTTCTATGGAGAAGAAGGGGGAAAGGGGAAAGGGGAAAGGGGAAAGGGTAATTTCACCATTATAAAAGAATTAACAGAGACTTAACTGCACAGACCTAATGGAGTGGACTAAGTTGAAATAAAATCATAAAGTAGGGGGTGTCTCTGATATTTTGACAATGTTTGGGGTGTCTGTGATATTTGATATACTTACAGGGGGTGTCCATGAAATTTTTCCTTACAATAATAACAATAACACTAACACTAGTAGTAGTAGTGCAAAAAAAAAACAACAATAATAATAATAATAACCTCTCTGGTACCATCTAAGCAGGAGGTGGACTTGTTGCTGAACGATGGCAGTAAGCACATAAACGTTGTTGGATGGAGAAAAAATGATTCTCTTCCTCAAAGAGTTGAGAGCAGCCGGAGGAGAAGTAGGCGGTGTTTATTAATGAGTTTGGCTCTAGCAAAGACACCAGTTCAGCAGGTTAGTTGTATGTGTGGAACTGTATTTCATTGACAGAGCAACTTTTGCCTGTCCACTGGTATATTCCTTTGCTATGATTGTAATTCAAAGATTTAGCATTTTGATGAAATTTGAGAAATTTGTCTGATTCCAGAGTGAGATACATGAATTATTGGCACTGGTTTACTATGATGGCATTCAGAATGTTGTACCATTTTATGATCAACGATCCGTAGTACCCACAAAAGACGCAGTATGGATGATGTTTTGTCAAAATGCAATGAAACATTTTGAGAAGGCTTTTGCTCACAAGTATTTATTCTTTTCTTGACTGATTTCAGTTACATCCATAGATTACAGACAAATTAACTTGACAAGCAAAATTTAAATCTTTTCTGGTTTGCAGGCCAGAATGGTCACATGCATTCTATTTAGGCAAACTCTCTGAAAAGCTAGGCTTTTCACATGGGAAAACCTTTTCATATTATGATAAGGCTATCGGTTTGAATCCATCAGCAGTAGATCCTGTCTACAGGATGCATGCTTCACGATTGAAGTTACTTTCTTCATGTGCAAAACAGAATCTAGATGCTCTCCAGGTTATTTCTCTAAACATATGTTTCCTTGATATCTTATCAGCTTCCCGATGTTCTTGTTTTCTAAAGTTTTAGTGAATTCTGTAATTAGTTGACAATTATCTGATATCTGTTCAAACTTCTGATTCATTGTTTACCTTGTGTTTTCCATTTTACCTAACAAATCTGAAAAATTGATAGTTATTTGTTCTTTGCTTTTCGATCAAGTCTCTGGTTTTATGTTTGTCGTTAATAGCTGGGCTTTTCTTCCTATATTCATTTCAGGTTGTTACGTTATATTGTTTTAGTCCATCAACAAGGGAGACGGTCATGAAGAATGTCGGTCGGACAACTCCCGATATTCCAGAGTTGCCTGTGGATGCTAAGGATGGGAGTATTCTGGTCATTTCCGAGAGAAATCATGTTGAGTCTCATCATTTAGAAGAGGCTTGGCACTTGCTCTATAATGATTGCCTTTCTGCACTTGAGATCTGTGTGGAAGGAGATCTCAAACATTTCCATAAGGCAAGATACATGCTTGCTCAAGGACTGTACAGAAGGGGTGAGAAAGGTGATCTGGAGAGGGCAAAGGATGAACTTTCATTTTGCTTCAAGTCATCTAGGTCTTCCTTCACAATTAATATGTGGGAGATTGATGGTATGGTAAAAAAGGGAAGGTATAGATGCTTTCCTAATTTTTCTTTTTTTGATGTTAGATGCTTTCTTTGTTTTGATTGGTATTGAAGTGGAGTTACATATTTACTATGTGGCTTTTTGACATTCGTTCTGGTGAAGTAGTTCTGCCCATATGAAAATCAAAAGCTACCAATTGCCTTGCTTTCTTGATTTCAGGCGCAAAACACCAGGTCTTTCTGGAAATAGAAAGGCACTGGAAGTTAACTTACCAGAAAGCTCTCGAAAATATATTACATGCATTCGGAAGTACATCTTGTTGTATTTGAAACTCTTAGAGGAGACTGGCGACTTGTTTACACTTGAGCGAGCTTATGTCTCTCTTCGAGCAGATAAGAGGGTATTAATTGAGTCAATCTCATATATATCTATTTTGCTGCAGAAGATATTACAGGAAGCTGAGTCTTCAGTTAAAAGAGATTCACTAACTTGTTCATTTTGGAATGCAGTTTTCCCTGTGCCTCGAAGATCTTGTTCCAGTTGCTCTTGGTAGGTACACCCAGGCTTTGATTGCATCCATCCATCAAGCTGAGAGCCAAGCCTCTGCTGCTGTCAACAACACTTTTGAGCAAATGCTAGAGAGGATGTTCAACTTATTCATTGACCAAGGTAACTTATGGACAGATATAAACAGTTTACCTGAGATCAAAAGCCCAGAGTTATTTGAAAGCAGCTTCTATGGGTAAGTCATGTAAAATGCTAGTGCATGTCTCCTATGTTTAGATACATTAGCTTTTAACATGGCAGTTTATTTAATTGCAGCTACCTCCACCAATATATCGACTTATTGGAAAGAGATGTTAGGTTGGTTGTACTTGAAGGAATAAATGAGAAGTTGCGGAAACGTTTTAAAAATCCTAAATTGTCAAATGGTAACTGTGCTAAAGTATGCAGGCATGCTTCTGTGGCTTTGTTTCGATCCATTGTTATTAGCTTGGCCTTGATCACACCATTACATGGTGAAGCCGCCAGTGGGGCTCAGGTTCCTAATATGCTGGGTGCTTGTTTAGAAAATAGCCTGCACCTTTGTGTTGATCTGCAAGCAAATGAACTGTGGAACTCCTCATTTGAGGATGCAACCCATTTGAAGGATCTTGAAACAAAATGGAGCCAGGTGTTGTCTAATATTAAGAACATTATTATTAAGCAAGCATCAGAGGAAAATGTGGAGACTGCTGTCACTTTATTGAGATCATCCTACAATTTTTATCGGGAGAGCTCTTGTGTAACCCTCCCATTGGGTATCAAACTATGTACAGTGCCATATCAGTTAGCTGCGGAAGCAACATTTCAACCGGGTGTTGATGGGGTTGATGTTATTGATCTAAGCATCCCACGGAAGCTTCTTTTGTGGGCATACATGCTGGTACATGGCCGTTACTCAAACATTTCGGCTGTAGTAAAATATTGTGAAGAAATTGCAAAGGTGTGCAACCTTACACTCTCCATTAGTCCAATAAAACAGTGAAACTTATCTACCTTACCAACACTTTGAGGTTTGTGGTTTTGTAACAGTCAAAGATGAAAAGAGGAACTGGAACATCAAGCGCCACCTCACATTCAAATATACCTACTTCTACTACTAATGCAGGTACATTATTATACTTCCTAGATTAATTTTATGACTTCCACCATTACACTCCATCCCACAGTCAGTGTCCTCTTCCCAAGTTTGGCTGGTCCAAAAATTATTTGTCTATCTAATAAGTAATGGAGTTCTAAGAAATTTACTACATTAACCTTTGGATACAAGAGGCTTACTATTTACATTTAAGAGGGTTTAATTAACAAGTGATGGGAGGACAATGGTGGAAAATAGTAGGGTTTTAATGCTTTAACTACTAGTCTTTAGACTTGAGCTTTTTAAAAGAGGATGGTCATTGGAGAATGTAGAGAGTACTAAATTAATTTTACGATTCCTTTGTTTGTGGCAGTCTGCACTTTGCATGTATTGATCCCGTACAAAATGAAATGTTGATTGTAGGTGGTGGGAAGGAAAGAGTTGGGCATGATGAATGTAGTGAAGTTGAGGACACTCCATCAACTACAGTGGCATCTGCTTCTTTGCCTGAAGGTGAGGGGGTTGAACGTTGCTCAAATATGCCTGGTTCTTATGCTCAGACCCAGAAAAGTTCATCTACTACTCAGCAACTTCTTCCATGTTGCAACTCTAATAAAGAAACGACAGGTCCAGTTGCGAATGAGATTGTTGACAGTGGCCAACAATGATAAAAAAAGGTTGATTTCAGTTGCTGTTTTACTAATTCTCCCATTTTGCTACCTCCCTTTAGTGTTCGTAGGTGGTTGGTGTTGAAAAGTTAGCCTAAAATTTATCATGTGATGTATAGATATATAACGCATACGTGTAACAATATTGTAATGTCTGTAAACTCGAGTTGATTTTGTATAGAAAGCGATGGTGCCATTTACATCTCTGTTCAGATGCCTGGATTTCTTGTGATTACTTCTTTCTGTGTCTTTTGCGTGAGCTATTTTGTATAGACATATATCATCCGGTAGCTATAGCTAGCTAAGAGATTTTCTTAGTCGGGCACCTTCTGTGATGGGATTGCCTCACAGAGACTGTCAGCTTGTCATTTCCGTTTCTTGTTATTATCCTGAATGAAGCTGATTCGTTGAAGGAAAACATTTTTTTATGAAAGAAAATCTAGGTTAAGTAGATGGTAAGCTAGTGAGATAACACTCCGTCATAACAAGTTGTTTTTCTTTGCTCCACTCCGTAGGAACTGCGAGATCACCCAAAGGAGTAAAAAAAAACCAGGGGTCACAGAGCGACCGGTATGATATGAATGCATCCACAATAGCGATTTCTGCGGTTTATTCTTTGTGACTGTTAGTTTCCTCCTTGTGAATGTAAGCATGAACATGAGTCAGACAGGAGCATCTTCATCCCCTGTGTCTAGATTCGTTCCACCTCCACCTCCACCTCCGGAACCATTCCGTATGAATGATGATGATGTTTTTGGCGTGGATGATGATATTGAGTATACTACCGCCAGGATTTGCGAGACTACTTTAGTTGGACTGCTAGTCCTTGAATGTTGGGGAGATGACAGATTCTGGGAGTTCAACATGTGGAATTTTGAAATCACATTCATCAGGTGCCTCAGGATCTTTTATCCCTCGGGTTTGCTTTGCAGTTGGCAACATCTGTAGGTATTCCTCATAAGGTGATGATATTATTCAAGGAATGTAGTTTGGCCTCGAGTGTCATTGGATATCAGCAAACCTTTAAAATATTCCATTCAATTCAGACATTGTTCAGGCGCACAGGGAGATCTTATGATCAAATATGAACGGTTGCCTGTTTATTGTTATCTTTGCGGGCTTCTAGGTCATGAGGAGACACGGTGTATTGAGGTTTATCAAGAAAGAAGTGATGCCGAATGCTCGTCTAATTGGAAAGTCTCCGACCCTTTCTTATGAAAACTCCATTGGCTATCGTAAACAAAGGGCATATGTTTCGGATGCATCCCCTGTAACCACGTAACGTACAAGGTCGGAGTCTTCCAACACCGGAGTCGGAGAAGAAGTTGAATACACTCCCGGTAACTCCTTGGTTGAGGCAAGTGACGGTCTTACACGTTGAAGGCTACCATTGGGTGGAGGAAGATCAACAGATCAGTTATTCCAACTGTTTCCATTGAGTGCCAATTAGCCCACGATGCGAGTTAATCCTACCTACGATGAATCCACCTGGAATCTTGTTACGAACACTCCCTTTGCGAATTTTTTTCCTATGCGGTTTCCTGATCGGTGCGGTTCCCTAGTGCCTCTCACAAGAGGAGGGTGGTCCCCATCTGGACAGAGTGTTTGGTCAGGTGCCCCAGGTGGGTCCCACTCACTCTTGTGAGAGGCACTATGAAACTGCACCGATCAGGGAACTGTAGATGATAACGATTCTGTACATGACTTCCTAATGTATCCCCTGCTTTTACTATTCAAATAGTAGTTGAAGTTAGTGCTCAAACGGCTCCAACTTTTAATTCTAGTCACTTGGTTTCAACATATGGTGCTCATCGGGTGGGACTATCAATTAGTGCTCCTAAAATGGTTAGCGAATTTAGTGCTCATCAAATGTGTTTAAAGTTTGGTGCTCATCAAGTGGCTGCATCCCTTAGTGTTGTTCGATGGCTGTCAGGGGGGTGGTTTGAATCAATGATAGAATTTCTTTAAAATATTTTTTTACCACACAAACACTAGCAACCACTGGTGGAGTATAAATTGATAATCATACAGTTGTGTACACAGCTTAACCAGACTCGATGGTTCTACTAGGTGTGTACACCCATTCTGCAATTCGCACACTTCAACATCCACACACACAACACAAAGTATACGTGGTTCGACAAGTTGTTTACATCCACAGAGCAATGTCACTGAAGGCTTCGTATTTGCTCAATACTCAACTTCGTTGCACCTATAGCTGTGAGCACCCATTCCCAATATCACTTTTACAGTAATATGAATGTTTTGGGTTTATAATCAATATCCTACAATCATGCATAGACTAGTATAGAAACTCCACAATACATTATCTATTACTAGCACACAATATAACAAGGATTAAGCATAGACAATCATAAGAGAGGAAAATGCTTACAACCCTTAACACCGGCAATCCGAGATGTCTATGAAATATACTGGAGGTCACTAGAGATGTTATAGCTCTTCTTTGTTTTCCTTCTCTTCTTGTCTTCTTCAACAAACTCACTCAAGTCATCGATAATGTCCTCCAAGAACTTCTATTCACAGGTTCTGCTTTCATTGTATGTTCAAGAGCACTCACACAAGGTAGAAGAAAAAAGCTCAATGCATTTCACACTATTTTTCAAAACCAAAACTCCATTCTTTCTATTTTTCTTTCTGTTTTTGTTTTTCTTTTTCCTCTATTTAGTTTTTATGTTGCAAACAGATAGAGCTCGTTGAGCCGAGAATTTTGATATATGGTGGAGCTCAAACCGATATTGGATGACTGAGATATGGCTGATCAAAGTTGGGCCAATCAAAAAACTCAAATGAAATCGTAGAGAGAGTATATTGTGCACGTATAATGTACCATAATTTGCGGACCACATAGCTTTACACGGTTGGTTCAATCAAGTCTGTCAGTTGGGCATTGGAAAGCATGATACCATAAATACCGTCAGATCAGCGCTATGATGTGTATTAACCGCGTCTGTCATAATGGCTCTGGACAAATGGGGATCGACCAAATGGAATCTCAAGAAAAGCACAAAGTGAACTTGAAACTCCATAAGAGCCTTTTCAACCAACTTTATTCCATCACATTTGACAAAGTCAAATGACGTTTTGTAATCTCCATGGTTGTACGGTGGAAAAAATGGGAGACCATACATCTTGTTTGCTTGGGAGGCAAAGAACCATAGTCGTTGGATTTTGACTTAATAAGAATCACTTTAATGTAGGAAATCAAATGGCGCCTTTTGAATCTCAAGAGCTCACTTCGATGGACATGTGATGCATTCCAGCATGAACTACTTTGGGTCTTGCGGACTGTGTAGATCAACACATGGAACGGTCAATGCTTTGTGGCCAATCAGATTTTGGAAAATAGAATCTCAAAAGAATTCAAAATTTGGCCTTTAAAGTCGCAACTCTGGGACATCACGTGGGTGCTGCTCATTAATCCCTCCTTTTTGAGGTCCAATTAAGTTCTAATAAATGGAATCTTTCAAAATACCAAAAAGCTTTCATTAAAAATGGTCATTAATCCTTCAACTTTTGAAAATTGTATTCAAACCCCTGTCCACATCTGTTATGACCCTGTAATGACAACTCTTAATGATTTGCATTTAAAAGACTTATGCAGAGAAACACTCATGGAAGCTTGCTAAGAAATGGGGCCAAATTTTGGTTAAGTATGGGAAGCTTTTTATGCAATGGATTTCCTAAGTGTAGTAAATACTCAACTTTTCATTTTATTTTGCATACACCATTTTCAAGCCACATTACTTCAGTCCTTTCATTGCTATGCCACTTGGCTGCCACCTTATGCATGTTAGACACCCTTTGTAGCGTCCATAGTATGTGGGGCCCACTACCTATTTGCTCTCTCCTCTTTCTCTGAAGCCTGTGAACACTGTGAACTGCTGCACCACCTCAAAACTGGCCACTTCATCACTGAGTTGCACTTGGTTGCCAACAATGACAATCTATATGCAACAATCTCCCCTTTTGGAGTTGTTGGCAACTTTTTTCATCAACTGTGTACTTGCAATCATACACAGTATATACAAACTCTCCTTGCTTGCAAAACCTCCATATTCACCCCAACTAGGAACAAGAATTCTCCCCGTACGATGTTGAGAACTGTCTCTCCCTCTTTGGCAACAAATACAAAGGGTGGTACAAGGACTCCCCCTAAATCCATAATGGGAGAAAATCATCTACAATAAGCATGCTCCCCTTGCCCCTATGCACCTAGTGCTTGGGAATAAGAACCACCCCCAACTTTTGTCTGAGGAACTTAAACTGCTCCTTAGGTAATGGTACTGTGAAGATATATGTTGATTGTTCTGCTGTGAGAACAATTTCCAATCTCACTGCTCCTTCTATGATTTTCTCTCTCAAAAAATGATATATGATGGCAATGTGCTTTGTCTTGGAATGTATAACTGGATTCTTTGAGATGTTGATAGCACTTGTATTGTCACAATAAATCACAATAAGCTTATCAATCTCAACATTCAAATCCTCCATCATCTGTTTCATCCATAATACCTGTGTACAACAGGATGTGGCTGTTATATACTCAACCTCTGTAGTAGAAAGGGAGACTGAATCTTACTTCTTGCTATGCCAAGCCACTAAGTTACCACCCAAATAGAATGCACCTCCACTAGTGCTCTTCCTATCATCTATATCACCTGCCCAATCTACATCTGAAAATGCTGATGAAAATGCTGATAATGTGAAATCCTTGATCTTGGGATACCATAAGCCATAATCACTGGTACCCTTCAAGTACCTAAAAATTCTCTTTGCAATTGCAATTTGAGTTTCTTTGGGCCCAACCTGAAACCTTGCTACCGTATAAACAACCTGTAAAATATATGGTCTACTCGCAATCAAGTCCAAGAGACTTCCAATCATTGACCTATAAGTAGTGTGATCAACTGATGGAGAAACATCATCTTTAGTCAACTTGCATCCAGTCATCATGGGTGTCCAATCTAACATACCAAGCTTTGGGAGCTTGTTTCAACCCATACAGTGCCTTCCTCAATCTACAGACAAGTGTGAGGTCTTCATTGAGTTGAAATCCATCTAGATGTTCTGTGTACACTTCCTCCTCTAGTGTGTCTTTCAGAAATGCGGACTTCACATTCATCTGGTAGACCTTGAATCCTCTGTGAACTGCAAATGCAAGAAACATCCTGATCGCCTCAAGTCTTGCCACTGGGGCAAAGGACTCCTCAAAGTCAATGTCCTCTACTTGAGCATATCCCTTGCATATAAGCTTTGCCTTGTTCCTCACAACTTGACCATCTTCATTGAGTTTGTTTCTAAAAACCCATTTGGTGCCTATGACATTATTGTCAACCGGTCTAGGAACTAAATCACATGTGTGATTTTTATCAATTTGATCAAGTTCTTCATTCATGGCTTTCAACCAGCTCTCATTTCTACTATCTTCCTCCATAGTTTTTGGCTCAATCTGTGAGAGAAGAGAATAGGTGTTGGAGTATAGTTTTCTGGTCTACATGTCTGCACTCCTAGTTCTCATTCCTACACTAAGATCACCTATAATCTGTTTCTCTGGATGATTCTTGGTAGTCATGCTCTGCCTTTTTTGGACATCTGCCTCAATGTCAGTCTTGTCTTGATCTTGCTCATCTCTTTCTTTTTGTTTATCTTCACCTACATCACTCATCTCAGTGAGGTCTTCTAACTCAATGGGCTCAACTTTTAAGCTTGTGGGAGAAACTCTCTTCTCATCAACCTTGATATTTGCACTTTTCACAATTTTACCAAGTCTCTTGTTGTAGCATCTATAAGCTTTGCTTGTGGTGGAGTAGCCTAAAAAGATGCCTTCATCTGCCCTATCATCAAACTTTCTCAAGTCTTGATTTGTGTTCTTGATGTAGTATTTACTACCAAAGACCTTGAAATGTCTTACAGTAGCCTTCTTCCCAAACCATAGCTCATAAGGAGTTGTATTCTCATGTGGTCTCAACATAGACATGTTGTGAATGTACACTGCCTCTCTCCAGAAATTGTTCCCTATGCCATTTTCTGTCAACATGGTTCTGGCCATCTCTTGAAGTGTTTTGTTCTTCCTCTGTGCAACACCATTTTGCTGAGGTGTTATTGCAGTTGAGGTCTGTCTTTTATTGCCATTTTTATAACAGTATTCTTTAAAGCTTGTCTGGTGTCTCACCTCCTTTATCAGATCTCAAGCAGTTGATCTTTTTCCCTATCTGTTTCTCAACTTGCTTTCTAAAGACCTTGAACATTTCCAATGCTTCTGATTTGTGCTTCAAGAAGAATGCCCATATCATTCTGGAGTTTTCATCAATAAATAAGATAAAATACCTTTCCCTGTGATGTTTTGTGTCTTCATAGGATCACATATAGCAGAGTGCACCAACTCCAATGGTTGACTAGTGTGATACTCCTTTGACTTGAAGGACATTTTAGTCTGTTTTCCTCTTTAGCAAGAACCACAGATATGGTTTGATGGCTTCTGCAATATGGGAATGTCTCTGACAGCCTTCTTTGAAGAGATTTTTGCAAGACTGTTAAACCCAATGTGTCCAAGTCTCCTGTGCCATAGCTATGTCTCTTCTTCCATACTGGTCATACATAGGTCTTCAACTATTTCTGTCAAGTATATAAGTTCCCTGAAGTCCTCTTCCCTGTGGCCATCAACTTTCCTGTGCTTGATCTTCTAATTTCACAACCTTTGTTGTTGAACACCACTTCATGCCCCTTATCACAGATCTGACTGATGCACAATAGATTGTGTTTGGCTTATAACCTTCCCTTGAGCTCAAATCCTCTGGAATAAGAATTTTTATTATTCTTTCTCTTTAAAAATATAAATAAAAAATAGCATTGTGAGGTAGCGTAGTAATGCTTTAGGTTCAGAGAACCCTTCCCCTCTCTTTGAGCAAGGGGCATAGAGAGAGCACCAATGAGGTGTGGCAAAACAACGTCATATGCTGGAGGGTAGCAAGGTCATTTCATAAGAAAACGAGATAGATAGACACATAGGTGCTAGTGTATCCTACTCCAACAGCTCAGAGAACTTTTTCTCAATAAACATATAGCATTGGTTAGCACTCAAATTTAATGGAATCATAGATAGAGATTAATTTGAGCTACTCATGTATGATACATCTTGTTGTAACCAAAGTGGAAAAATTTAGAAATTGCAACATTCTTTTGATTTCCCCTTGTCTTATGTTTTCTAAATAATTTAACAATGACATACCATTATATTATTCTAGAGAGTTGTCATTTTTTTTTAGCACACGTGTGAAGTGATAGGATTCTACGCCCCATTGAAGGAAGAAGGATTTTATATTAAAATAAAAAAATAAAGTTGTAATTTCTTTTTCACCAACTTTGATCACAATAAGATTTTTTGGTTATTCCATACTTTGGAAATTGTTTAAGATTGTGTCAATAAATTAGCTTTGAAAATTGTTGGAAAAAAAAAAAGTTTATGAAATTGTAGAAAAAACTATGGCAAGATATTCGCTTCTTCTGATTCGATTCTAGATTCCGTTTTTTTTTCTTCCAACTCTCACGTAACACTGCAAAAACCCAAACACTCTCTTCCCTCGCTTTGATTTATTATTATTAATTTTTTGGATGTTTTAAATAGGTCTTTTCTAATTTTAACCATGTTGTCATAGGCGCTAGTGTAAATCGTCAAATAACACATGACTGGTTTGCTTTGTATATATATATGTTTGGATAAAGTTTTCCTCCACCAATAAAGAATGGTTCACCCACATTCCAAGGATTAAATCCTTCCTAGGGTTTTTTGTATATTTTAAAATATCTTCACGATATCTTTTCCTATCGTCTCCAATCCCGCGATAAATGAGATCCCATTTAGTATGGGGGAACAAAAATTCGGTCCTATATGTTTATGGAATGCAAGCTTATTTGTTACTTTTTGACTTTCATTCCCACCTCATTACATGCCTGCTGAGAGTGATATCTGTTGCGGGAAAAACTGTGCCGCCACTGGATGAGGTCAACAGCATGCAACGGATGACAAAAGAGCAATCAGAGAGAATATTCCGCACACAACAATAATTTATGCTGGGAATTGAAAAGAGCAAAGAAGCAGGATAATGTAATAAAGCATTCAGGATGTCTACCTTGTTTCCCCTTCTTGCTATTTAGGGTTTTCTTCAAATGCCCCCCTTAAATTGTTCAAACGTGCAAATATACCTTTGAATTTTCACTAATTTCAAATACACCCCCATTTTCTAAACTATGTAACACTTTAGAATAGTCCGTTAGTCTGGGATGTAATGTTCAAACATCTGGCATTTTTTGGACATGGTTAGACCATTCGGCCCTTCATAGATAGAATGACCAAGTTGCCCTCTCTAAATAAATTAAAAAAAAAAGTTGGGTCGAATGATCAGATTGGCACAAGATCAACCCACAAATCCAAGCGATGGAATACAAGACATCGTACCCCCAACACATAGACCTGATGAAACTCTTAAAGATTGATGAATTTTGATTCGTGTGTTTGTGTGTTCTGTTGTACATGAATCTAACACAAGTTAGCAAAGATTGATGGAATTGTAGTTCAGTGTTCATACTTATGAATGGTTAGTGACCATCCAATAACACTTATCCTTTGGTGTTGTGATTTATTGTTCATTTCAAGTCTTCTTGGTTCCTGTAATTAGATATGTGGCAAGTCCTCCTTTAACATGTATTTTGTTTACAGATACTGAAGGTTGCAATTTGTGTAATGGCATGCCTAAATCATTTGAGAATGAGTGCTGGAAATTTTTGTATTCTTTCCCAAATGTTGTATTCTCAACCTCTTAAAACTCAAGTAGCATTTTAATACTTTGATAAACTATATTTGAGGTTATTTAAGGCTGTGTTTGGTATGCATTCTGTTAAGAAAAACGCCCAGAATGACGATTTGCAGAAAAAAAACGGAATGGAGAAAGCACACACAACGCACAACACAGAGATTTACGTGGTTCACCCCCAAGGTGGGAAGCTACATCCACGGCCGAATAATAGAACAAATTTCACTATTTTTCTGGAAATGTTACAAACCCTCTTAACCCCATCTCAAAGAGATAAGAACATTATATAGGGAAGCCCTAACCCCAGAAAGTACAAAAGTGCCCCTAGCCCAAAATTGCCAAAAAAACAGGGCCGGACCAAAACATAACATGTGGCTCAAAAGTACTCATTTCGAAGCTCTAGGCGAGCCCAACACAACTCCCAGCCCGTGGCGGGGATGTTCGCCATTTTTCGCCATTCCGAGATTGTTTTGAGGCAGAAAAAGCCCTCCAAAGATCTCAACTGCACTTTCTGAACAAAATCAGACATCACCAACAACACGTTCTTGGAATGCATTCTCGGGTGATAAAAACAATTATTTTTATCATCCGAGAATACGAAATCAACTTAGAATGCAATCCAAGAATGTATACCAAATGCTGCCTTAATTGGAAAAACAAGGAGGCCATGTTAACCACTATGCCAAGCTATGAGGAGCCATACATCGAAGTTCCCAAAGTCTTGATCAAGGAGTGATGCTGTATAGGTAACCACTCTTCTGTACTCCTCCTTTATCAAAGATGATGTGCTCTTGTAAGTTATGCCCTGCCATAAGTTGCTACTGTAACCATTGTTTCAATTGGCCATACCTACGGAATACTATATATGGTCTCTGTTTGCAGAAGTATTCTAACACAAATGTTTGAATTATACATAATTTAGACAATGAAAGGAGCTTGAGTCTTCTATGTTGATCTCCCAAAACCATGATTAATTTGTAATGTTTGTTACTCTGCCTTGGTGCTACAAGTGGAAAGTGGTCTTGTGTGGGGAGTCTATTTGTCTCATGGTTTTAAAACAGTAAAATCGGCTCGGGCGAACTCGGAAATTTGAATCGGCCTCTCCGTATAGATTTTCTAGGGTTCTGCCTGATCTTGGCCGATTCCAGCATATACTGGACTGATTTCGGAGCGATTTTAGTCTCAGATCAAAATCAGCTGGACCAGATGCTGGTCAGGCTTTTGAAACTCTGATCTGTCTGGACTGGTGAGAACATAAACATTAATTCAGTAGGTTTTCAGACACCACGAAGTGATTCCATGAATTGCATTGTGTTAACGCAAACACCACGAAATACGAAAAAACAAAACAGAGGAAAGATGACACAAAGATTTCACACACCATAATGATATCCAGGAGTGAAGATGATTCACCATGTAATGGAAGAAAAGTTCAATGGAGATATTTCAAGAACACCAAAAATCGTGCAAGTACTCTCCCCCGAAAATCCTAACTCGAAACCCCCCAAATCTCACTTGTTTCACTTGCTTACATAACAAGATGGCAAAAAATTATATACATACTACTCTAAAAACTCTCCTCCACTGCCATCACAAACCTCATGAAAATTCTTATTCAGGTCATCACCAAAATTGTCGGAGCAGACCAATCTTCGAAACGGGTATAAGAATTCAAGACACAAAACATACTGGTAACAAACAAAATTGTCTGTTTCCCAAAATGAACTTTATCACCTTATTCATCTAACTTTTAGCCTTTTACATCCTCAATTGTACAAGTGAAACAAGTCACTTCATCATTTTGGATCCAATTAGTGGACCAAATTAACCCATATATCATTCAGTAATATTAAAGAGTTTCAACATCTGATCCGTCCTGCCCAGTTCATGGTTCAGTTTTATGTACGTGGTCTGTAGTTTTGCCTCATCTTTTTTCTTGCGAAGATATTTGAAAGACGTATACATGAATTCCATCACTAGATCACTGATACTCAATTCTTTTCATCATTAATTACAGGCTTTTACAGTATTGAGATCTTTTTATTAGTCTATGAAATATTAATGGTCAAGATAGATGAATGAGTTAGGTGGGAGGATACAACATTTAATTCACTTGGTTAACATCTGCATATCATTAAGATGGCTTCACTGTCTGGTCAATTTTTAAGCCAGAGACTTGGGACCCTATTGTGAAAGGGTGGCTAACAATCTTATGCAAAAGTAATCGAGACCAACTGTCTAGTGCAGTTGGTAGAAGTGCGGAGCATAAAAGCTCGCACTATCAGGAGGCTTGAATCTAAGCCATTCAAGCCTCCAAGTTCTCACCTCGCCTCCCTCTCCCATAGAATTTGTCATCAAATGACCCAGTGCACAAGAATCCCGTGTTTTGCAGGGTTTGGGGAGGGTCAGATGTACACAGTCTTACCCTTGTTTCTAGAGAGGCTGTTTTTAGGGTTTGAACCCGTGACCAAACGTTCAACAAGTGAGCACTTGACCAACGTGTCAAGCACACTAACCCTTTGTGGCTTATTTTGTCTGCTAAAAAGAAAAGTTTCATTTTAACCCAACCACTAGCAGGGTGGACTAATATGGGCATATGTGATATGACAGACCCATTCGCAATTCGCCACATCCATGATGTCCTAACCTATAAATGTAATAAGACCCAATTTCTCTTCACCCATAGCGAAGAAATTTCCGTTACTGTGGAATTCGAGGTTGCTTCGATGGGACTAGAGGCATTTTTGACCCCATACGTACTATAGGAGGAGTAATTAAGACCCTATAGGGGAATCCATCTACGGGTGAAGGAAGGAAACAATGTACAAAAAAAAAAAAAATTTGGTTTTGAAACAGATTATCAGAATACTCTTTTTTCATTGATTTATTTTTATATGTAGTTCTATCTAAAGATTACCTTAAGATTTTTGTCATTGACTCATGGTATGAGTTAACCCCATGGGGGTAGCAGAGTTGGCATAAGCGCTGGTCTAAATTGACTCCTCTTACCTACTTGGGGCCACTCATCCATATCACCCTCCTGCTCTTGTTCTTTGTCCACTAGTCACCTACCTCGTTCTTCCATTTTGAGATTTGGATAGAGTCTTGCACGGGGGAGCATGGATTCTTTAAATCTAAAGATTCCATTATGGTTTGAAAAATCAAAGTAGAATTGATTAATTCACTAAGATTTATATTTTTTTTATTTTTTTTTCTTTCAGTCAATAAAATAGTAGAAAATCAATAAAACTAATTTTTAGAGATATAATATTTTTGAATAAAAACTCTAAAAATTTTAGGATTTCAGTCGATTTTGACTGATTCTAGATTGATTTGGGTCAAATTCAATAGAGACCGATCCTGTGCTTGATTCTGGATTTTAAAACCTTGTTTAGAAGATCTGATCAGAATTACAAAACTCAAAGAAAGTATTGTTTTTGGTACATTATAGGTGTAAAACACTTCCAAACTCCAAAAATTTGTCCTAATAACCGCCGTAGTGCAGTATTCCCTTAACAACTATCAACTCAAAACTCATTTGCTTATATATTTCTAGGTAAACGATTGCAACACTGCCCTGTACAGATTTTTTTTATATCTTTTTCAAATAATAAACAGTGGAATCCACTTTAATATTTCCATCTCTTATTCTAATCATGTGGGCCATGTAATCCCATATGAATGATACCATTTTTCAACTTCTCATTGGTTGTAGTGTGTAGATTTTTTTTTTATACTATCTTTAAAAAAATGAAAAATTTACATATACCATCCCTGAGGTTTGATGAAAGGATATTTTCACCCCCAGTTGTGAAAAATTCTACGTATCCCCTTGAGGTTTGCAAACGGTAACAAATAAGCCCATTCCGTCAGTTCATGACTAATACTGTTAAACATTAGCCTTGAATGGATGGAATTGCCCTTACAAAAAAAAAAAAAACTAAAACTTACAACTCATCTTCCCCAAATCCCTCTCTCTCTCTCTCTCTCTCTCTTTTGTCAGAACGACAACTCCTAGCCAGAGATTTCAATGGCCTTCACCTCTGGCTTCTTCACTTCTTCCTTGAGCACATTAACAGTGAGCACTCCATTATCCATGGCAGCCTTCACCTGATCAATCTTGGTATTCTCAGGCAACCTGAACCTGCGCAGGAACTATTATCCATGGCAGCCTTCACCTGATCTATTTCTTATTTGACTGATATCCTTCCATTTCTCAACTTTTTTCTGATGCTTTTTCTCCTTCTTAATGCTATTGCTTATGAGCTTAACATCATCATGAACCTTAATACCCGCAGCTCTACCTGTCGCCGCTTTCCATGAATGCTTCGTCGAGATTATCCCACCTTTCTCCGGATCCTTCTTCGCCTCCTCCAGCTTCTTTGCCTCTTCAAGAGCCTGGAACTTCGAAAGCTTCCTCGTCTACCTACCACGCTCGCCTTCGTTTCCGAGCTTCACATGACTAAACGCTAGTGCCTCAGAGGCTTTAGAAATGTCTTTCTCAGTCTTGGAAGAGGACTCATTAACTTTCGGTCCCTTTCTTGGGTTCTTCGCTCCTTTTCCTTTTACTCTGTTTCTTCTCTCTCTTCTTCCTCTTAGCTTTATCTGAAGAATCAGTTCCTCGAGTAGATCGAAGCTCTTCGATTCGCCAGTGTAGACATTGTCTAAGTTCTTCGTATGTGACTGCTCGATCTTCCCCTTTCGAATGTCCATCATGTTCAATCTCCTCCTTTTCGTTCTCTTCGTCCAATTTGTCGCCAGTTTTTTCATTTTCCAAACTTTTCTTTAGAAGGTCTAGTGTTGTGGAAGATTTTCCGGGTCCAATCTCTCTCTTCGAGCTTTCTTAATGTTTTCTTTCGATTCCTTCTTCACGGAAGCCTTCTCAACCTTGCTCAAACCCTGGAACCATGGCTTCCCTTTGTCTTCTGCGGGAAGATAGAATCTAGCAGATATGTGTTCAATCAACTTATCAAAGAACAGAGAATGCTTGTGCATTACGAAATAGAACATGGAGTAATTTCTTTGTATTCTGAAATCAAACCTCAATTCCTGATAAACATCAAATAAGAAATAGAACATGACAATGGACAACAATCGCATACCTAGATCGATCGATCGATCGATCAGAAAGGGATTAATGGCCGCCATGTTCTTTGGCGTGCTGCTGGTGTTCAGGGAGAGCAACTGGGTAGGAGAAGATCATGCCACCGAAATAGACATGGTAGAGAGGATCAATCGAGTCAGTCATGATGTACTTGCGGTGATAGTTATCCAAACCTCCATTGATAACTTGTCTCACGTGATTGCTGGAGAGAAAGGAGGAGAGAAAGGGATGTCTGCAATGTGTGTGTGTTTTTTTTTTTTTTTCTTCTTGTAAGGGCAATTTCGTCGGTTCAAGTCTAATTTTAAATAGTATTAGTCATGAATTGACGGAATGGGCTTATTTGTTACAGTTTACAAACCTCAGGGGGGTATGCAGAATTTTCCAAAATTGGAGGGTGAAAATATTCTTTCGTCAAACCTTAGGGGTGGTATGTGTAAATTTCTCTAAAAAAATTTAAGTTATCTGCTCTAAACAAGGTTCGTAATACAAGTATCAAACTTGGGATCGGTCATGGCTGATACCAATTTGATACTAATCCATCGATCAAAATCAACTTGGATCCGTAAAAAATACCAAAACCCAGGTTTTACTGGATCAGTTAAAAATATTCATAAAATACTAAAAATCGGTATGAATCAGTCAAAATCCCCAAAATATCGATCAAAAATCACCAAAAAATGACAAGTATAGGATCGGATCGACAGATCAAATCAAGTTGACCAATTCAGGAACGATCCAAGAATACCTTGCCAAATCAATCTAATCTTGAGATCGGCCTCGGCCTCAGCCGATATCGGCCGATCCGATCAGAGATTACGAACCATGGCTCTGAGACTGACCATCAGATTCTTACCAAAAAAATAAAAAAAGAGACTGACCATCAGATGGCTCATTGCTTTTGTAAGTCAAAACCATGGATCTTTATCACCTCCAGTTTGCTGACCGGCCCAGTTCCCCAGTTCCTCTAACAAAGGGGGACTGAAATGACCTCTCTACCCATGCCCAAACACCCTGCCCGGGTGGGGTCCACCATCCCCCTATTAGAGGAACTGGGGAACTGGGCCGGTCAGCAAACTGGAGGTGATAATTTTCCCAAAACCATCCCTTTCTAGAATAGGACGGCTTCGGTGACGCACGTTTTTTGTTTTATTTTTTTGTTTAGATCAAATTTATTAATTTGAGGATTAGTGTCGTTAATTAATTTGATCACAAAATTAAATGTATTATTTATGCATCCTCTCTTATCCGAATTTAACTTGTCTCTAGGGAGACGTGTGTCTAAGATGCTATCAAGGGGAATCCAACGATTGAGCTATACCGCACACATCTCGATGCACGCATAGGGAAAATCAATAGTCATCCGCGAGGTTCTTCCATTATTTTGAATAAATTTATTTTCATGTTCATAGGAATCCAACTTGTCTTGATTAGCTGGCATCCTCGTGGTTGGGGTCGTGGTTGACTGGTTAGTGGTGTTGTTAGGGTTTACTTATAGGTAAGGTTATCGGTTTAAAATTACTGTTTGATTCATTCACATTATTAAAAATAGAAATTAAAATCACCATATGATGAAATTAAAGTCAAATAATTTATTAAATGGTTATACGGGTTTCATAGAAAATGCCACACTTAAAATTTCACCCTTAAAAAAAAATTCATAAGCATTATTTAATATGGAAAAAGAACGTAGGTTGGTTGGGGATAACTTGTGTCCAAACACAGCCACCTTGAAATGACCAACCTATCCCCCTACAAAATGGAATAACTCCTTGTCGATGCCCCTTATGTGTGTTCCCATTGTCCCCCCACACTAGTGCCCAGAGCTACACGGTCTACAACCACCTCTTACTTTATTTAATATAAGGAAAAAATAATGTTAATTGGTCATGTGGCCCACTTGGCTTCTCTGCCTACACACAGAAGCATCTGAAAGTACTGCCCTTTTTCCATTATGTTACGTGCGTTCTCATTAGCCTGCACACTAGTGCAAGCATTAGAGGCCCAATTAGTGATCTCTTGCCCTTTATTTAAAATATATAAATTAAAATTTAATTGATTTAAAATATTTTAACTCAAAATCAAGCATTTATCATATGGACTCAATTTTTAAACCAAAACTAAATCATTTATGGGAAATGATTTTCTCTAGAGAGATTCATGGACGTTCTGTTGTGGACCACACTCTTGGACAAATTTTTTTTTTCTCATCATTTATTAAAAGAGAAAATTTCTATCACTCCTTTATACGTACCTCATATTTACTCTAACTCCCCTGTTTCAACATTCTTTTTCGATTCTCCAAAAAATGTAAACTTTTACCTCTCTCTCTCCTCTGAAACTTTTAAATGCCTAAATTGCCCCTCTATTTTCCATGTTAACATGTTATGTTCTTCTTCTTTATCAGAGTGAACAATCCTTCGCCGTTGAGCACTGTCGTACCAGTTATTGCCTTAATTGATGCTCTGATATTCACCGTGAGTGTTTGTTTCCACTGCCTCCGCCCTCCCAGAAAGTATCGTTTCGGATTTCCTGACATTGCTCGACTCGCCCAAGGGTATGCCTGGTGGGTTTCTTCCTTTATTTACTTTCCCATTCGTTCATAAAATTTGCTTTTTTTTATCCGTTGGAAGAGCAGGTATATGAATTTGAAATTTCTATTTTTAGCGTTTTGTTTATTTATTTCTTATTATTTTTAATTTTTCTTTTGTAGTTACGATTAACAAATTGTACGAGCTGTTCAAGAAGCTGATTAGCTCCATTATTGAGGATGGCTTATGTGTGAAGCCTAGGAATGTAAACGGATTGGATTCGGCTCAAATTTATGACTATCTGAATTCAAATCCATTTCCCGAATGACATATCTGTATCCAATCCGATATGTGACAGAGTTTTAAAAACTAGTATCATATCCAATGGCTTATGTGTGAAGGTTAGGGATGTAAATAGATCGGATTCGGCTTGAATTTACTACTATCCGAATCTGAATCCATTTACCGAATGACATATTAGTATCCAATCCGATATTTGACAGAGTTTTAAAAACTAGTATCATATCCGAATTCGGGAGTTTATCGGATATTTAGATATTATACGATCCGATAAACTATCCGATTAGTAAATGAATCTGACCAATATCGATTATGGATTTCTGACTTCGATTACCAAAATATCCTTATAAAAGTATTTATAAAAAAAATTATATAGTAATATATCATATGTTTTTACAAAATGTTAAACTAATCGCAATCGGAAAGTAAATTATCTGGATATTATCCGCAAAATGAAATTATTCGAATCCGATTATCTTTCAGACAAATTTGGATATTTCTTGGAAACCAAAATTCCAGATTCGAAAACCCCTAAACGGATTAAATACAGATCAAACATGGAATTTCAGCTATTCATTTGCATCAAAACCTACAATTTTTATGAATTAAAGTCTCAGTTTTCTGTACAGTTTTTCTGAAGATTTTCAGTGTTCCTTGGTACGATTCAAAGGGAGCTGCAGGTGGATTCCTGTTCTACTTTTATCTCTTTAATCTTGAGTCTAGTTCCTTATATCTCTCTTTCCAGGTCAGTTATTAGCATCTATTTGTAGTCTGCAGAACCCCCGTTTTCCCCATGTTCTCAGCTTGCTTTCCCTAGTTTCGTCGTAACTTACTCAATATGACATAGAATTGTCTCAAATTTGATATTCAAGGTTCTAGTTATTACGCGGAGAAGGTTTAAGAAGAAGAACCAACTACTAATAAAATGGAAATAAATTTTAGGGATGCAAGTTTGGTCCTAACGACGGGTTGAGATATCTTGGCCCTTATGGTGGGTCAAGGTTGGGGCCAGGGTTGAGGCTTCGGGCTGAGCTCAGCCCCGTCCCGAACCGACCCTGTCTTCTTCTTCATGTTTTTTGTTTTCTTTTCCTTCTTCCTCTTCCTCTTCATCGTCTTTATTCATTCTTGTTCTTCTTCCCAGCTTGGCTAGCTCATGCTTCTCCCTTTCCTCCCAAGGTCAGGCCCAATCAGTGTCAGTCTGACCCAACCCTTAAGGTAGGTCATGATTGGATTTTTCTGGCCCTGAGTCAAGGTGAGCCGGACTTGGGCTCAGCTAAGAAGACTCAGGTTTGGGTTGGGATTTTAAAAGGCCGGTCTCAACCCAACCCTGTTGAAACTTGAAACCCTAGGATCAATTGATTAACATGAAAAACATGAGGTAATTTGGACATTTAAAAGTACTAGGGGAGAAGAAGAGGGAGAAGTTTACAGTTTTGGCCTTTTGGGAGAATGAGAAAAGAAAGTTCAGTAGGGGGTGTGAGAGCAAATGTAGGGCAAGAACAAGGGAGTGATAGAGATTCTGATGTGAACAATTCGATTCGTTTAGGTTTGATTTTGGCACGTTTATTCTGCCCAAACAAAAAAAAAGGATTTTGATACGTTTCCGGATTTTTATACACGGTCTGTACCTCTACTTTATCCATGTCGGAACAGAAATGGTGGTACACACCTATTCAATTATGCCGATCCAACAGCCGAAATAAGAGCCGCGTCGTTGGCTTTGGACCTTTGGTTATGGGTTGTTTGTTAAGGCTTAGAAAATTACAAAAAGTCAGTGGAGACACTTGGACATGCACGAGTTACACGATAACAACGTTTCAAATTGATACCTGATAATTTGATTAAAAAAACCAAAGAATTGATACATGACAACACGGAATTTAAGAAAACCTATGTTGGGTCATGACTCATGAGTGGGTGGATAATTGGGTAGGGCCCAAACAACTAAGAATGGATTGAAACAAGGATCCGATACCCGGGTAAAGACAAGTTTTAACACTTCCTTCTGTTTTTTGATAACAAGTTTTAACACTTCTTAAATATCACAAAAATTGTCACTTCGGGTAGGGTGCCAATCGGTTTGGTTCGATGCCTTGATGGTGTGATTCGAAACCGAATAAAAAACCGACTTAGTTTTGGAAGTGAAAATCGAATCCGATCTACTCAATTCGGTTTGATTATGGTTCTATTTTGGTTTTTCAATACAGATCTAATTTGGTTCTCCAATACATTTCTAATTCAGTTTTTCAATACGGTTCTATTCTGTCAGGCTGTCAGTTGTTGCTGTCTTGGTGTGTTCTCAAGAATCTTCATTTGTATAAATAAAATGCTCACAAAACCTTAAGAGAACTAGAAATATTAATAAATAAATGAGAATCCCAAGTGAGTTCTCCATTTTCAGATCTTGTCTTTTAGTTTACCAATCAATAAAATCGGAAAAACACATCAAAATTATAGCTTCAGAAGGAAAGGTAACACCATTTAAAAAAAATAAAAAAAATAAAAAAAAACGATATAGGATTTTGGATTTAAGTGTGGTATTTGGTTCAGTTTTGGTTCAAATCGTCGGTTTTTTGATGTAAAATCGTAATCGAATCGAACTGAATTAAATGCTCAGATATATGAACCGAAATCAAACCAAATTTATTCGGTTCGATTCAATTAATTTGGTTCACTTTCGGGTTGGGCATTCGGTTTCGGTTTCGATTTGGTCTTTCAGCTCTCTAATACTGCATCAATAAGTCAACGGGTATGGATCTTCGGACTCACCTGAACCCGCTAAATTTGTATATAGAGAGAAAATGAACGAGTGGCGCTTCAAACGGACATCCACGCTTTCTGAAAACAAAACCCATCTATGTATCCATTTACAGTTCCCGACTTCCAGGCGTGCAAGACAAAGCCAAAGCCAAAGCCAGCCCTTTTGGCTTTCCATCTTCATCTCCATCATCTGTTAACAGTTGTTTTGACAACTTGGATTTTATAAATCTGGAACTTCTCTTTAGATGATATAAAAGCCCGTGATTTCATGAAACTAACCCACCCACCCCTTCCCTTCTCCTTCTTCTTTTAACCCTTTTCTCTCCTCTCCTCTCCTTTTCTCCATTTTTAACAGTCATTTATTCCTATTCATCAGAAACCCAACAGAGATTCCTTCTTTAAATTTAATTTTTTTTTTGGGGGTTTTCTGTCTCTCTCAGCTATGGTAGAAAGAGAGAGAGAGAGAATCACAGAGGTGAAAAGGCAGAAGAGAAGGGAAATGAAATGGAACATCAATATTGCATTATAAATGATTATATAACCATAAAGGGATTGAACTTCCTGGGTACAACTATTCCATCCCTCTCTTTTTCTATCTGTTTATGTAGATATGTAGATGAATTAATATGATGGGTAGGGATGGATAGCTATTATGGCGATCTTGCTGATGATGATGAAAGAAAAGAGGGATATGAGACCTCTGTTTCTGAAATTTGGGGTTGCTTTGGCTCTCTCCTTTGCTGGCTTCCTCTATTCCCAACTCAGAACTAGAAGAAACCGTCCTTCTCCTCCTCCACTCATGGCCCCTCCTCCTCCTCCTCCTCCTTCAGGTGCTTCTTCTTTAATTAATTTCTTATCATTACCATTTCTTCTTCTTCCTTTATTTCAATTGTGATCATTAGTTCTTATTATTTACTTGTTGAATGAATTGAACCAGGTGATGGCTTTAAGTTTGATACACATGTACGAGCAGGCCTCAAAGACGATCTCTGTTCCACACAGACACAGACACCTCTCGGTTCCTGCGACGATTCGCCTTTTTCGCCTCATGTAAGACTATTTACTTCATGCTCCAAAGAAACCCATATAACCCATCACCCTATCTTGTAATTTTTTTTCTCTCCCCCTCTCTTTGAAATCAAATAGTTGAAATCCTGTTTCTGTTTTCCTGATGGGCTTGTTTTTAACTTTTGGGTTGTTCTTGTTCTAGAATCGCTTTCATTTCCCCTCCTTTTCTGCACTTGTTGAACCTTGAGTCTATGTGTATGAGCAAATTAATTTACAGAATTAACTGATCAAGTTAGGCTATTTTTTCCTGTTAATTAGAATAGATAAATGTCGCAAGAGATTAATTTACTTTGCGAGGACTAAAAGTATCGACTTTACTATCTTTCCCTTTAAAGGAATCATCATCATCTCATCAGAGGATCACCATTGACAGTAATGTTGTTGGGCTCTCTCCAACCAGTAAACATTCTGGAGAAGAAGAGGGATTGCTTCTGCCGGAGTTTAACGAGATAGTACAGGAAGACATTGAGTTGATTTCCAACAAATCCGGTATTTCTCCTAAGAAAGAAGTTGTTGATACAGGCATGGCAAGCAAAAGAGCTGCAAACATGGAGGAGACAGAGCAAGAGATTATAAAGCTGAGGAATATGGTTGAAGTCCTGCAAGAGAGGGAGAAGAATCTTGAAACCCAATTGCTCGAGTATTATGGCCTAAAGGAGCAAGAGGCTGCTGTGATGGAGCTTCAAAATCGACTCAAAATTAACAACTTGGAGGCTAAGTTTTTCACTCTTAAGATTGAGTCTCTACAGGCTGAAAACCAGAGACTGGAAGCACAAGCAGCAGATTATGCGAAAGTGGTGGCAGACCTTGAATCTGCAAGAACAAAGATAAAGATGTTGAAGAGGAAGCTAAGGTCCGACGAAGAACAGAGCAAGGAACTGTTATCTGTGCTTCAGAAAAATGTTTCCAACTTGCAAGAACAGGAACATATGGGTATCTTGAATGATGCTGAAGTCCAAAATAAGCTCCAGAGATTGAAAGAGTTGGGGGAAGAATCGGCAGAACTTAAAAAGGCTAATTCAAAACTGCAGCAAGAAAACTGTGAGTTGGTCAGGAGATTGGAGTCCACCCAAATTCTTGCTTCTTCCATTTTGGAAGATCCAGAGGTGATTTCAAATCTTTCATTAGTTGATCCGTGACTAACTTTCCTTTTTTATATTTTTTTAATTTTTATTGTTATTGAATTTATTCTCTTGGTGGTGGAATTCTTCTGTTGCAGACCGAAGAATTGCGGGAAGCTAATAGCAGTTTGAGACAAGAAAAAGAAGAAATTACAAAAGAACTTGAGAGGGTTCGTGCAGATCGGTGTTCTGATGTTGAGGAGCTGGTCTATCTCAGGTGGGTTAATGCTTGCTTAAGGTATGAACTGAGGAACTATCAACCCCCACCTGGTAAAACAGTGGCAAGGGATCTAAGCAAGAATTTAAGCCCCAAGTCTGAGGAGAAAGCCAAGCAACTCATACTTGATTACGCAAATTCAGAAGGTTTTGGTCACAATAAGTGTTATAGTATTGTAGATTTTGATATTGACTACTGGTCATCATCCCAAGGTTCTTACCACACAGATTCAGGAGACTATGATGATACATCTGCTGCTGATATTCCATCTGCCACAAGAACCCACCATTCATCCAAAACAAAGTTTTTCAAAAAGCTCAAAAACCTAGTAATTGGGAAGGATAGTAATCACAGGACTTCATCATTGGACAGAAACCGTACAAGTTCTGGTGGATCAGGGAGGAATGAGTCTGCCTCCTCCACCTCATTTGAAGACATGGCAGGAACTAGTAGTGATACCAATTCTTCATCACAACAAAATTCAATTATCATGGAAACACCTTTAACAGGGATTGGAACCAGGAGCGATAGACAATTGAATAACAACATCTCTCTGTCTCAGAGTTCTTCGAGGCATTCCATGGATATCCAAAGAACAAGAAACCTGAGATTAGAAGATATCAGAGATGATGAAAGAATTCGGAGAAGCACTGATTTGGGATCATCATTTGTGTGCAAGAGGATGGATTTGGGTGAGAATGGTATGCCTTCTGACATTCTGCAGCTTGACCAGGATGGAATTGATGCCCGTGAGAAGTTAGAGCTGATAAAATTTGCAGAAATTTTGAAAGGCTCTCGTGTAACTCAAAAAATTCCAAGAAGTCGATAGCCTAAGTCCCCAAATGTGTATAGTTTGCAGTAGAGACTCCTGCTCTCACCCTTTCCACAGCCGGCATATTTGTTCAGCTTCTGAGTTTGTTTTTTTAACTACTTTCCTTTGGCTCCTATTGCTTGTCTGTATATTCTTTGACAGAATGGGATGGTCAGAGAATCTCCAGATTTATATATATATTACCATTAAATTCCACTTGTAAAGTAGTTGAAACTAACCAGGGAAGCTATGCATAACCATAGCAGCTTGTCCAACTGGTGATGAGATCAATGATGACTTTTAAGTTATCAGATGCAAAATTGTCCCAATCTTTTTCTTTCAAGTGAAATTGAAGATGGTGTTTATAGATAGTGATATGATCCCTCGCATGATATAATGCTTAACTTCATCATTTCTAACTGTAATAATCACAAGGCTTAATCATCCAAATTCTTCTGGTGAAGCTTCCTTTATGATGAAAATGAAGATGATAATACCATTATAGATGTTGATTCTTGATTTTCCCAAAGCAGGTATCCTGTTTCTTGATTCTTTCTTCTTTCTTTATTTGCAGTTTTTTTTGAAAATCGAGGCCCAGCTCCACCATCTCTCCCTCTTATTTATAGAATCTCATTCTGTTATTCTCTTAAATTTTCAATGTGGGACTAAAAATGAGTATATTCTCCTAGTCCTTTCTCCTTCCTCAAGAGTATTGCTAATGGAAGACTGATGTTAGCTTCTCAGCTATTGCCATGGAAGCTGAGGCTATTCGAGATAGGATATTCCTCACTAAGTCTTTGTGTCTTTTAGCTTTGGTTATTTTTTGTGATTTTCAATTTGTAATTCGTGCATTTAAGAGTAGTGACTCCTCTCTAAACTAGGCTACTAGAGCCATTGTAGAGGATGTTTTGTCTTTAATTTCCTCATTTTTTGGTATAGATTTCAAATTCTTGTCTTGAACCTCTAATAGGAAGGCTTATATCTTGGCTAGGGGAGCCTCAGTTTTGGGGTTGTCATGTGTCTGGTGGCCGGGTGGACCCGCCTCGTATTCTTGTAAATTTGGGTCTTCACAAAGATATATAGGCCTCTTTAATTTATATATACAAAACTTAAACTCGAGTTGTAATGGGAGCAAGACCCATCTCACCTGAGTCTAGACGGGTTAAAAGAGGCTTACCAACACATGCCACCATCTATCGTATAATATCTACGAAGAAGCAATCTTTTGGTATTTTGCCAAACCACTATGGTGCATAAACCAATACCTTGTCACTAAGGACGTTCTACGATCAAAACAGCTAGATTTACAATAAGAGTTTCCATAAAGAAACCCAAAAACCATTGAAATCATCACAATTAGGTTTAAAAAACCCTAAACATAACCATGCACGCCGAGAGAGATACCACGATATTCAAGATTCAAGAAGTTCGATTTCTATGGTGACCGATGTCTCTAATCTTCATCTTTCATGGGAGCCTCCAATGGATGGCTTTATTAAGAAAATTGTGATGCTAGTTTCTTATCCTCATCTAATAAAGGAGGTTTGGGAATGATTTTTTGGAACCATCAAGGATGTTGCCTACATGCTGTTTCTCGACCAAAAGAATTCCAATCTATTTTGGTGGGCAAAGCTTTGTGATAATTGGAGCAATCTTAGGTTGTAATTGTATTGCCTTGATTATAATCGGTCCCCAAGGGACAATATAAATACATCATTCGTTTTCTATTCTGTTCCATACAAATAAGGAATGTACAGTCAAATATAATGGATACAATCTACAACTACGACTAAGGATAAGATACAATCTACAGCTAAGGATGGGGTTGACACTGAGTCATGCGTTGTCATGTTAACACTCCCCCTCCAGTTGGAGCGTGAAGATTGCAAACGCCCAACTTGGATATCAAGAAACGGTACTGATCATGGCCCAGTGATTTGGTAAATAATTCAACAACCTGAGACGTCGTAGGTATCTTGGTAGGATTAATCAGACCGTTATGACGCTTCTCACGTACAAGGTGACAATCAATTTCGATATGCTTCATGCGTTCATGAAAAACAGGATTCGCGACAATGTGGAGTATGACTTGGTTATCACAAAACAAGGAAATCGGCTTGGTGATGGGAAGGCCGAGATCATGAAATAAATATGACAACCAAGTGAGTTCACAAGTAGTGACAACCATCACACGATATTCCGCTTCAACAGAGGATCGTGAGATTGTGTGTTGTTTCTTTGTCTTCCAAGGTATGGGACAATTGCCAATGAAAATGTAGTAACCTGTGGTAGAGCGTCGTGTCATCGAACAACTGGCCCAGTCAGGATCACAATATGCCCGTAGGTCAAGTGATGATGTGGTAGGGTAGTAAAGCCCTTGACCAACAATAGCCTTGAGATAATGGAGAAGATGATGAGTAACATCAAGATGTGGCTGACGGGGTTGGTGCATAAATTGGCTCAAGATATTAATTGTGAACGCAATGTCGGGTCAAGTTATAGTTAAATAGATTAAGCGACCAATCAAGCGTCGATAGGGGGATGGATCCGATAATAAAGTACTCGATGTGTCTGTTAATTTCAAAATTTGTTCCATAGGTGTGTCAGAGGGACGGACACCACTCAAACCATAATCTTCCAAGATATCCAAAACATATTTTCGTTGGCAAAGAGAGACGCCATAGGAAGAGCGTGCATCTTCGATGCCAAGAAAAATATTATAGGGGATCAAGATCCTTGATATAAAACTATTGATGGAGCATCTCCTTGACAGAGTTGATCAAAACCTCATTGGACCCTGTGATAATGATATCATCAACATATAAGAGCACAAAAGCAGAATCGGTGCCCTTATGAAGATGAAATAAAGAATGGTCAGCTTCGGAATGTTGAAACCCATACTTGCAAAGTGAAGTAGAAAACTTGGAATACCATTGGCAGGAGGCTTGTTTGAGTCCATAAAGGGACTTATATAGCCGACATGCAAAAGTCTCCCCCTTTCGTCGATACCCAAGAGGAGGAGTCATGTAGACTTCTTCAGTCAGGTCACCTTGTAGGAAAGCGTTATTTACATCCATTTGATGTAGCTAGGGGCCAACATCGAACCGCAGCTATTACAAGAAGAGTTCTCACGGTGACCATCTTTGCAACAGGTGCAAAAGTATCATGATAATCAATTCCCTCAACTTGGGTGTAGTCCTTGACTACTAAACGAGCTTTGTAACGCTCAATGGATCCATCAGAATGACACTTAATTTTGTATACCCATTTGCAGCCAATGGGTTTTTTTTTTCCTGGTGGGAGAGGCACAATGGACCAAGTGTTATTGAGTGTCAAAGCCTATATTTCAGCCTGCATGGCATCCCTCCATTCCTGGTGTTTCACTGCTTCAGTAAATGTAGTAGGTTCTGTAGTGCTAGACAGAGTTGTTAGAAAGGCTAAATGGGTTGGCTTAACGTGAGTGTAAGATAAAAAACGGGATAAGGGGTGAACTGTACCTGAACCAACAGAGTCGGAGGATTCTTAAGATAAGGTAAGCGAGCACTGGTAGTCTTGAAGATAATTAGGGGGCCGACGAGACCGTTGAAGCCGAATGGGTGGAGGGGGTGGTGGTGGTGGCGATGTTGGAGGTGTCACAAGGGGTGGGATAATGATGGAGAAGGAGTTATAAACTCCTCAGGGGAAGGTGAGTCGGTGTTGGATATAGGGAGAGGAAGAACTGGTGAAGAAGAGAGAGTGGAGTTGGAATGAAGGGAATATGGGAAAATTGTCTCATGAAAATAAAATGTCTCGTGTGATATAGATGTTTTTGGTAGTAAGATCAAAGATGCGAAATCCTTTTTGGCCATGAGGGTATCCCACAAAAATTCCAGGGGAAGCCTATTTATCAAATTTATGGTATGTAGCGTGATGACGACCAAACGCTAAGCAACCAAAAACCCGTAAATGAGCAAGAGAGGGCCGTTTCCCATATAATTTTCAAATGGTGTCTTCCCTAGTAACACAGAGATGGATAATCGGTTTATTAAAAATGTAGCTATTAAAATGCATTCTCCCCAAAACTCAAGCAGGAAATTAGATTGAAAACGTAAAGCACATGCCACATTTAAGAGATGGCGGTGCTAACGCTCAACAATCCCATTTTGTTGGGGGTGGATACGTAGCTTGATTGTTGGATAACCCCTTTGGATTGAAGATAGAAAATCACAGGTTTATTAAAATATTCGGTCCCATTGTCAGAACGGAGACACCTAATGGTAGTCCCAAATTGGGTATGAACCATGACAAAAAAAATGAAGAATGAAGGAATTAACATCCGCTTTGGATTGCATCAAATACACTCATGTGGATATACATACAAAGCAAAAAGTAGTAGTTATTGGACTAGAATTAAAAGGTAAATGAGACTGTTTCGCAAAAGGGCAGACAGTGTAAGTACATTTATTTGAAAAAGAGATGTTGGAATCTAAATTATGAAGATGAGCAGTTGAGGCCAAACTAGGATGACCCAGCCGCCAATGCCAAAGATAAAAATGGATACCCAGAAAAACGGCCAAAACAAATGGAGATGATGGAGCGGCTGCCAGAAAATATAGCCCACCGTGTCGCTTACCTGTCGCTAAAATCTTCCTTGAATGTCAGCCCTGGATTACATAAGAATTTAGAGTAAAAAATAATCAAGCAATTAGAGGCAACAGTGAGTTTTCAAACAAAAATTAAATTAAAGTGAAAAGTGGGAATGTGAAGGACATTATCAAGAATTAATCTAGGAAATAAGGAGACTTTACCAATATGAGAGACCGTGACATGAGAGCCATTAGGTAAGGTGACAGTAGGAGATGTAGTATTGGCAGTAGATGTTAGAAATAAAGAGAGATCAGAGGCTATATGGTCAGGGGGGGGGGGACACCGCCATAGCAGCCTGTTTGGGTGGAGCAGTGCGGGTATCATGAACGGTACGTTAACGTTCCTCCTAGAAAAGAAGAGAATATATTTTGTTGACCGAGGGTAGAGGTTCCATCAACAAAATTTGGCTGCGGACAGCCGCATACGAATCATTCAATCCTTGTAGAAAGTCAAGGAGATAGTTGGTCGCAAGAAAATCCTAAAGGGTCTTCATCGTTCCACAAGAACAATTGGCAAGTGAGTCATATGAAGACAGTTCATCACGAAAACCTTTGATTATGGTATAGTAGACAAAGATGGAATCAGTGCCTTGAATGTCCGTCGAGAGAGCGTGACGTATTTCAAATATGCAAGGCGCATTCTTGGGAGAAAAACGATCTTGTAGATCGGTCCAGATGGCGTGGGCAGAGTCAAGCCATAAAATGATGTGAGTGATGGAAGAAACGGTGGAGTGGACAAGCCATGAACGCACCATACTGTTGCAATGAACCCAATGAGCATAATCAGAAGAGGCGGCATCAAGAGATGGAAGAGAACCATCAATAAACACGATTTTATTCTTGGCTTCAAGAGCCTCTAGCATCGATTGTTGCCAGGTCGAGTAATTGTCTTCGTCCAAAAGTGCAGTGACAAGGGAGGAACCTAGATGGTCATTGGAGTGGAGGAAGTAGGGAGAAGATGGGAGTAAGGCTACCGGCTGGACATTGGAAATGGGTGAGAGGTTCATTGTGAAGACAAAATGAACGAATCCTAGGCTGATACCATGATAATTGGAGCAATCTTAGGTTGTAATTGTATTGCCTTGATTATAATCGGTCCCCAAGGGACAATATAAATACATCATTGGTTTCCTATTCTATTCTATACAAATAAGGAATGTACAGTCAAATATAATGGATACAATCTACAGCTAAGACGAAGGATAAGATACAATCTACAGCTAAAGATGGAGTTGACACTGAGTCATGCGTTGTCATGTTAACACTTTGGTTATAAGATCAGCACTCTAAGAAGGCATCTCAGAGGGTTTTGTTCGTCTGTTGATTGAGTCAGATCACAAGGACATCATCACATTTCTTCAAAAAGGAGTTGATGTTTCTCCGGTGGTTATCAAGCCGATCTTGGATGATATTATCTATTTGTCAAACCAATTTGAAACATGTAGTTTTATTATATTCCAAGGGAGCAAAACAGTTTTGTTGAATACCTGGCAAGGAAGGCACTGTCGGTAACATGTGCGACAGTTTGGCCTATTTTCGATCCATGGATTGTGGACATGTGTTCTAGTCCATCCATGTGTTCTCCACATTGATTCAATAAAGTGCTCTTTTCTACCAAAAAAATGAAAATATTTTCCTCTAAAAGATATAGCTTTTTGTTAAGAGGATATTCAAGAGAAGCCAACCCTAACCCTAATTAAGATATACAATCAAATTATTGAAAGGGAAAAAATGTTTTTACACACCTTGTGTTCTAAGCGCCTACAAGAGTGATGCCAAAATTCTAATCAGCATGTCCTATGTTTTTGTTGCCTTGGGAAAGAGTGATGTGACAAATATTTATGACTATTGGTTATTGAGGAAAATGATGTGAATTGGTCGAAATATCATTTCAGTTTAAACTCGGCTGTAAGGATTTAGTTTATGGTATTGGCAGCCGTATCAAACAAATATGGAATCAAACATTGCTTTTCAGCCAAAAACAAAAAATAAAAAAAAATGGATGTCCATAGCGTAGCGATTAGGTATCAATCAGGGTCGTACCGATCTGATACCAATCAATTTCTAACCACGCCCGGTTTGGCCCTTCTTGAATTCCTATCTTTTATTCATCCTTAAAAAAAAAAGTTAAATTTTAAATTATAAATCAATATTAATATTCTCATATACAAGTACCCTCCTATGTAGATCTATCCTCCTGAGGTAGTCCAGTGCACTCTCTTGGTAACCCCATATTCTTTTTCAATACATTGTTTTGTCACTTGACAAACAACGATCAAAATGAAACTTGACATATGAGCGATTACAGTCCCATCAAAACTAGCACAATATGGCAGTTATCAAGCGTGTCCTGATCTCTTTATCGGATCAGGGCGTGCTCAACCCCTACTCACCATTGAAAAAAAGACAAAGCAAACAAAACAATAATGGTAAATTATTATTTTCAGAAAGGTCTGTTATATTTATAAGGAAAAAGATTGAGTATGCTAGCGGTATACCGCATGCTAGCACCCTATGTGTCTATCTCTTTCTACCTCCCTCTATAGGCATATGGGAGTCATTTCAAAAAGAGGAAGAGAGATAAACACATAGGATGATAGCATATGGTATCCTACTAGCATACCCATCCCTCTCCCTATTTACAATATCACAAAGCATCTACAAAACAATTTTTGTAAAACTAATAATAGACATTCTTATTCATTCCGTTCTTAAGTGGCAAAATGAACCAGTTTATACTCCATAAGATCCGGTTTTAGCAGCTCAAATAAGGTTTAGTCCAAGATCAAATGAAACCAGCCCAACTAACAAAAAAAACAAAAAAAAAAAAAAAAAAAAAACCTAAACGGATACATCCGACAGCTCCGTGGGAGGGGCGCGCACTCTCTTCTTTGAGAGCCTTATGAGAGAAAAAAAATTATTATTGAGAGCCAAAATCCATGCGACACCCCAACTTGTAGCAGAACTGGTTTCTGCCATAACTTTTATATTCCCATGTTAAAGAAATACATGAGAACTACTAGGAAATCCTGATTTAATGCTACTAGTCTAATAACACGATGGGGGAAAGAACTCTACTTGATCTTGTAAAGGGTGCATATTCCATGCAGACATTATTATTACCGTTGGATTAGAACCTTTCATTTATGACCGTTGATATAATTAAGGGATCGAATAAAAAAAGACCAATTCAATTAAATAGTTAATCTATTTATATATGAAAATTACTTGTACAGGTACCAGTTGTCATGGAATTAAGGTTTACCATAAAAAATAATTTAATTATGCCAAGATTCTCTCCCAAATCAAATTAAGCATCTTCCATGTTTCTATGTAGTCTGGTTTACTCACTTTCAAATCTCCATTATTTTGTGGATTCAGGAAGCAAGCGAGAGAGAGAGAGAGAGAGAGAAGGAATTTTTGAAGAAAAATAAAATAAAAAGACAGCAATTAACTCTTCGTGGATTAAGCAAGTAAGAGAGAGAGAGAGAGAGGTGGAGTCGTGGAGAAATCATTGGGAATAAAGAAGGATTTTTTTGACAAGAAACGTGAAGAAATTAAAGAGATATAGTTTTAGAATAAAGACAGGAATTTTTTAAGGGAGATTATCTACCCCATTTAAATAGCAAGGATCATGGAAGGATTTTGAAGATGTTTTATTGTATTGACCGATACTACTACCTTATCTACTACCTTTCTCTCTCTCTTCTCCAGTTTCTAAACGAGAGAGAAACATGGAGGAGAGAGAGAGAGAGGTTTTTTTTTATTACCTTATATCTAGGGATGTAAATGGATCGGATTTGGCTCAAATAGTGTTATATCTGCATCCGCATCCGATTAGCTTTCGGACAGATTCGGATAGTGCTAAACGGATACAGACACGGATACGGAGCGGATATTTTATCCGTTTACATTTAAATACAGCTTTTCGGATAGCTATAGTTTATCCGTATCCGTATCCGTTTAGCTTTTGGACGGATTCAAATAGTGCTAAATGGATAAGGACATAAATACGGAAACGGATTTCGGCTTTTCATTTACATCCCTACTTATATCTAACTACCTTATTTAATTCAATTGATTCTTTGTTTATTGTCTTAATTTTATTTGGGAGAGAATCTTGGCATAATTAAATCAGTTTTTATGGTAAACCTTAATTCCATGACAATTGGTTACCTGTACAAGTAATATTCATATACAATCTGATTAATTATTTAATTGAATTGGTCTTTTTTTATTCCCTTAATTATATAAACGGTCATAAATGGAAGGTTCTAATCCAACGGTAATAATAATGCTTGCGTGGAATATGCACCCTCTACAAAGATCAAGTAGAGTTCTTTCTCCCTAAAAGGGAAAAGGATACATATTTTTATGCATATGCTGTAGTGTGATATGGAGTGAGATTCCCCCCCCCCCTCTCAATAGAAGCACACTAATAACCTATATGGGTGGAAATTATGCCTAGAATTTAATGAAATTTTGACATTCATAAAGTTCTAAACTTAAAAATCTACGTGGATCTACGTGGGTACGCACTGCACCGCTTGCACCAAGGTAGTGTTCTTTCTCCCAAAAACAAATATCCCAATTTATCCTCTAGGAGTTTGAAGTACGATACTGACTGTTCACTTTCTCAAAATTGATTTTGAATAGTCTGTACCGGAGTGGTTAATATCTACGTAGTAGTAGTGCTCACAAAACAAAAGTCGTGTCTAGTGACCAAAGCAACTCAGACTACTCTACAAAAGAAGGTATGACTACTAGGCGATTGACCGTTCTAAAGGGCGATAACACTCTTAGGCCTTCAAGAGGACATGAAAAAGCACTTACAAGTTTTTTAATGTGTTGAGTATTAATATATGAACAAATCCCACATCCTTAGATTTTTCCATTTTTCCTTGGGGAAAAGTTATGGAACTCAGATGTGGAGAGAATCTCTTGGAGCTTTCCAAGAGGGAATTCTGAGTCCTTTCTCGAAATAGTACTCCTTCTCGAATTGAAATGATACTTTTTCATTTTTCCTCGGGGAAAAGTTGGTCCATCCAACCTATCCGAGGATGGACTTTTCGAACTTTCGTTTTTATGCTTAGAAAGATGCCCTTAAGGAACACTTCCCAAGCTATCTCAATCTGACTTGCTTACTTGAAGCTTAGTTCCTTCTATCTGAAATGAAAATATCTTACCTTTTCTCTCTTTTGGTCCCGCTTAACAGCCCCTCCACATTTCTTTCCTCCATCTCATCAACCCTTCCATTTTTTTTTATCAATGCTTTTAAAGCCTTTATTCCTACAAAACTACCCTCAACATCGTAGAATGAACCCAAAGAAGCGAAGAAAACCATATACAAACAAATAAAGAAGCAATGGTGCTCGTAGATTAGCTATATACAATGGCTAGCACGACAAAACAAGCTGAAAATGTAAGAATCAAGTTCATGAGCGAAGAAGAAAGTCCTTCCACCATGATTATTAGGAAGGTTGCGCCAGAATAAGGAGAGCTAAAAGCTCACTTGCGCCCTTTGGTCTAATTCCTGAACCATTGGGTTGGTTGTCCCGCGCATTGCTGGAACTAGAATCTCCATAATCTCCATTAACCAAGCATTTTTTTGGTTTCACTTATCCCTAAATCCATATCAAAACCGTACGTGAGACTTCCACATCATAAGCTCTGTCACGAGCTTCCGTCATCGGCCCGTGTCATTAAACCACTATCTATGTCTGTATTTTCTGCTTGGACTCTTGAAATCTCTTGTTCTTTATCAAGACGAATTTGGACAGCTGGCCGTTTCTGTTTGGAACAGAACTTATGACACCTCTTTTCTTACTTAAGGTTCCGTTTGTTTCAGTATAAAACTCATACCTTGCAAATTTTGCAGCCATGAAAGTAAAATTTTACATTGAAGCACTTTTCAACATATGAGATTTTAATTCTTAAATTTTTTGAACTGAAAAGTTTCAAATAAAAATTTACGCCAAAACAAACCGTGCCTTTAATAGAAAACTTTTTTACAAACTTGCAGTGATTTAAAAAGGAAAAGAGTAATTTTCTATCTTTGCTATTATTGGTTATAACCTCTGGGTTTCTAGGAACCAGTGTATCCTCTTCAAAACCAAATCCAATGTCATTCATCCAAAATATTGAGCAATGGTTTACCGATGATAACTTGTGGGCAAGTGGGGAATTTCCTCGAGAAATTTCTCACATTTTGACCTCACCCTTCATCCTTTTCTCTGTTTTGTAATGACGAGTTTAACAATGTTATCTTGGACTTTGGTTTTGTTGTGATACTAGTCCACCTATTAGTGACGCCAGCTCATCAGCGGTTACATAGGAATAGAGTCCACTTGTATATGGATTGATGTAGATGTGTAACCGTCTCACTATATATATGTAACTGGACCTTTATTCATTTAATGTGAAATATGAGAATTACTTGAGCAATCCTCCACAGGTTTTATAGGGACACACATGAGTCCGAGGCAAGAGTCATGACGGATTGCAAGGAACAGAGCTAGGGGCCACACGGTTGACGCTTGAATTGATTGCAAATGTTTAGTTGAATGGTTGGAGGGGAATATAGGGAATTGGCCAGATGTTTTACTGCAATTTGTTTTATTAAGCAGGATAGAACTCAAGCTAGATGGGCTCAAATGTTTTCCTGCAATTTGTTTTATTAAGCAAGATAGGACTTGATGAACCATAATCGGTACCAACCAATCCACAGAGGACACATCACAGGTCGGTTCAGGCCGAACCGAACACTGGGTCAAAAATCAAACCCTGCCAGTAAGGCCAAGCAACATTTATAACCGACCCGACGTTCCAATATTGATTTGACGAGGAAACGAACCCATCCACGCTAGGCAAAATCGGTCACCGAGTCAGGTGACAGATCAGCCTGGTCAACTCAGACCGGACCCAGGGTTCTGAATACCTGAACCCCCATGGTTACTGATCGTATTAGAAAACTGTATCAACTGATGGTTATGATCCTTTTCCATGGTTAAAGTAATCACAATGAACGATGTAATAGTATATAACATAGAAGAGATTGGAGTCATTTTTAATACAATGTGGATAGCTCCGGTGGCACTAGTAAGTAGTAACTAACTCTAAATGACCATCCTAACTTTTGTGAGGCTCATGCACCAAAAAGATGTAGGAGCCAGAAGAGAGTACCATATCATATACAAGTAACAGAGCTTGAAACGGGAAAAAAATTAAATTAAAACTATATATATATATAAAATAAAAACCATATGTCTGTAAAATGTTAGACATGTGAGAATATTAAGGGCAACAAAATCCTGTGAAGAATGGGCAGGCCTACTTTATATTTACATTAATACAAAAACTGTCAGACTGCACATGATTCACAACGGATACATGAATGTGAGCCTCACTCACTCTCTCTCTCTCTCTTTGCCCAAGCACTCACCCCTCTCTGCCAACATATCGAATAAGGCAAGTTTAAAAATAAATAAATAAAATAAAAAAAAAACTGGACTTAATCCAAAAATACCTGGTTAACGAGTATGATGATCATGACTGCCAGAAAATGTTTGGGTCATTACTATACAGTGAGCGGTCCTGAATCTCTAGATTAGCGACATGCCAATTGATGAGTCGTGCCTGGACACATTTACACAGCACCAGTACCGTAGGAAACATCCACCATCCACTTTCATCCCTGCAACTCAACAAACAAAAGGAATCAATTAGGGAAGACTACATTGCAGCTATTGCTAGTATTACATCTTGAGAGAGAGAGAGAGTTTTCTCACATGCTAAAATTCCAGGGCTGAAAGTATGAATGTCTTCTACCTGACGATTGAGTTTTATAATGACCAAATCCACAAATGAAGGCAACAACCTGTTCCAACAATGGCCTATCTTCAAAAATCTATTTAAGAACATGTAAGTATTGAAATTGTAGGATACAATTATTGAAAACCTACCAGTGGAGAGAATGCTCAAGACTAAAAAGAACGATTTAAAGTAACTCCCCTTCAACTCGAGATAAGAAAACATGCAAATCATTACATGTGTCTGCCAGAGTGGGGGGGGAGGAAACAAGGTGTCGTAAGGCCCAGTTTGTTCTGGGCCTGATTTTTCCTCGTAAATGCCTAGTGTATTCTATTGTTCTCTCTTTGCTGCTTCCTGTTCTTCCCAATGCTTCGGGCAACCCCTGGCCTCCCTTGGCCAGGTTATTGTAATATATTTTTCAGCTTCTAATAATATTGTTACTCTTCATAAGGAAGTAGATAAAAAAGTACATGATACACAAAATCAAATTACATGAAGGTAAGAATGCAACTTACAACATTAATCAAGGATGTTATGTTCCACAAAGCATATACACGCGAAAGACCTGCTGACCTCCTAGGCCCATGGCTAAACAGAGCATTGATTCCAGCAGGGAATGGGCAGAGTATCCCAAGAGGGAGAATGAACAAAACCAGAAAGAAATCCACCAATGAAATAGAATACAACTGGAGCAGCATAAGCAACACTAAGCTAATATCTCCTAAAAGTAGTATTGAAATAACTAAACCAACAAGATCCTGCAATGACATAAAATCATATTAGAAATAACAAACACATAAAGGATGCAAAAGAAACTACGTAATTGTAAAATGATTTTGAGCAAAAATGATACAATAGGTCAACTATAAGAAAGAGAAGTAATACAATTGGTCAACTAAAAGAAAGAGATACCTGATGGCCCACAGGCTTAGTATTACGCACTATAAATGAGAAGGGATAATATAAATCTTTCTTCTCTTCAAACATTCGTAGAGTGTAAGCATTCAAAATCCCACCACATATCTTTCTTTTCACCATAATATTCTCGGTGTTTCTTATTTGGTCACGCCCAATATATCTGTGAATACTATATGCACTGCATGTTACAGTTAAATATAGTTGAGCTGAATGTTAAAACTTGTTTCCCAAGAAGGGAAAAAAACCTACTACAACAAAAGGCCCTCATGAAAATATTTACCATGATTGTTGCTCTGTTCTAACTCCATCTACGCATTCAACAGATGCACGCTCACATTCTTCTTCAACAGCATATACTATGAGTCCAAATTGGCGATAGCCACAAGATGTACCCTGAAACCAGGCTAGATCGACACGCACACCATGGATGCTCAAAGCAGGATTAGCATGTGTTTCAAGCCAGCTGATGACAGGTTGAAATGCCACTTTCAAGTGACCACGACGAACTAAGCGTAACTGTGCATTGAGACCAGCCACCAGTCGATACCAAATGGTAGGTGGGACAGACTACAAGGCAAGTCAAGATACATAACAGTCAAGAACAACTTCTAGTGACAGAAGACATTACAAAAGAGTGACAAAACTACATAAGCAGGGAGCTAGTCACATAACGGAATTTTAACTGGAAATTTTCCAGACAGTAATGAGTTGTAAACCTGACTCATAAGGCTAGTGAGAACATTATCACTGTGAAGTGAGAAAGGAGCCATGTAACTTCCATCACCCCCAAATAACAAAGCCATGGGAAATCTTTGATGAAGACGAGGAGGAAGATCAGTTCTCTTTTCATCACCACCAAGAAAAAAGTCTACATAAGCTAGCATCAAATCAGAAGTTGCAGCTACCTGCAGTAATGCAAAAAAATAATAATAAATAATCATAATTTGATTTAGAAGGCTAATCAATAACCATTTGAACCAAAACACTGGCCCACAAAGGGATCTGGAAGAATTGAGAACTAATATTACTGTGCAGATAAGCAAGTTAAAAAGTATCTCGCTAAAGTAAGTACTGATGAGTTTCCGGAGCAAGAGACTCTAATGTCATACTTCCAATGTGGATTTCAACTTCAACTAGGTGTTAGATTGTCTGAAATGAACTTGTTCATGCCCCTCTCTCATTAAATCATGGAAACCAAGACCTTGAGAAAGGGCTAATAGATGTCCTCATTCTTTTAGTAGTTTTATCTTACTTCATTGCTACAGAACTTTCAGAGAGGGGGGGGGGGGGGGGAGAGAACTGATCATCATCCTTACTCATCCTCCAGAACACAGAGGCCAGACAGTGAGGGCTGAGACAATTGTTCAAGATAGTATTGATTCTATTGAACATGAACAGACTATAGTTTCTTAAGCACTCCCATATAGTTTTTAAAAAAGAAAAACAAAAAATTGTTTCACGGATCATTTGGCTGGCAAACAGATGCTGTTTTGGACCGTTGAAATGTCTGGTCCGAGCCAATCAATTCTTCTAAAGATTAGAGCAGTGCCTCAAATCAAAATATTTTAGATGGAATGGACATCCTGACTGTCTATGACATTAGATTTTGACCAAAAAACATTTAAACAGACAATTAATGTTATGGACACAGGAGAAAACCCATTTCATCACGCTCCAATCTCATTGTTCCTCCAGGTCACTCAGCTGATCCAGAACGCATCGATACCCTTTCCGTCGTTGAAAGCGGCACCTCAACTGACGTCCAACGTAGTGGATTCCAGTTTTGGGTTCCAAACCCATCTTGGACCTGCAGAGAGAAAAGAGTCAAGCAACTGGTGCCTTGGTGAAGGTGTACAATGCCAAGAAGAACAATGCTGGCAGCTGGTTTTTCTCCTGCAACTTTGTTCTCCAAATTCTCAGCAACAAGAAATCTGATCCAGCAGTGCTGTGGAGTACTGACTGAGATCACCAAAGGCTACACTCAATCCCTGGCTTGATATCCTAATACTCATTGGCTGATCCAGCAGTGCTTTGGAGTACTATTTCATCTTTGCAGCCTTGTGATGTGTTGAATAGTTGCTGTTGGTTGAAGAGTAATCTTATTTGAGTATTATTGGTTGTTATGGATTGAAAATAAGGTGCAAGAAGTGCATTTAATTCAGCTATCTTCAATTAACTGTTGTTTGTTTACCTGCTGGTGGTGTATTTGCTTACTAGTACAAGAAGAGAGAGAAAGCCAAACTGTCCAACACATAATACAAGATAAAATCGTATATAAGAATATAGGTTTGTAGCCAAACGACAAAGGTAAAGATTGAAATATGAAAAAGTTCACAAGAATAATCTAACTGCAGGAAAGGAAAAACAAAGACTGAAAACTCACACACATACACATGCACCAGCACATTAATCCCATATTCCTTTCTTGTAAATTCCCAGAATGCCATGGTGGTACATGATCACATCTCTAAAGCTTATTGATATACCATGGATATGTCGTTTGCACATTTTATAGTTATTCCCTCCGCAGCTTGCAATTTCTCCTGGATTGTGGTAGGATATTTGAAAAGAAGTGATGCAAACTATCCTGCATAGGTTCTAGAAGAGAAATTAATATTTGAAAAGATGCAGTTCTGCTCCCCCTCCCACCAAAAAAAAAAAGGTAAGTCAAGCTAAGGTAATGCTTTTTCACCGGATCTCAACTGCTAAAGATATGGTTTATTGACTCTGGATACATCTTTGAGAAATTAATATTTGAAAAGATGCAGTTCTGCTCCCCCTCCCACAAAAAAAAAAAAAAAAAGGTAAGTCAAGCTAAGGTAATGCTTTTTCACCAGATCTCAACTGCTAAAGATATTGTTTATTCACTCTGGATACATCTTTGAGAAATTGGTGTACAATAACATCTTCGTTGCATGCCTAAGACACACAATTGTTGCATTCCTTGTCAGGACGAAATAGGAGATAAACTTTGATGGCTGCTCATTTAGGATCTCCACCATAAATGAATTGGTGGGCATGGGTACGTCATTTTAAAATTTCAAAGTTATTCCCTCCGCGGATTGCGATGTCTCCTAGATTGTGGGAGGACATTTGAAAAGAAGTGATGCAAACTATCCTACAGAGGTTCTAAAAGAGAAATTAATATTTGAAAAGATAAACTGCTAAAGCTATTATTTATCGACTATGGATACATCTTAGAGAAATTGGTGTGCAATAACATCTTCATTGCATATCTAAAACACACAATTGTTGCATTCCTTGTAGGGACGAAATAGGAGTTAAACTTTGATGGCTGCTTATTTGGGGTCTCCACCCCAAATGAATTGGTGGCCTCTCTAGAGATGTACCTCGTAGTCTTATTTGAATATTTTGGACCACTTCTTGTTTTAGCTTTTGTTCCTTCAGGATACTCTTTCTTTTATCTTCTCTTACAGATAAAGGGCGAACCCAGTGCACGAGGCTCCCGCCACTGCGGGGTCTGAGGAGGAGAGAGGCTGCTTCCAAACTCAAACCCGTGACTTGGTCACAATGGAGCAACCTTACCATTGCACCAAGGCCCGCCCTCATCTCTTATAGATATTTCCATAAATTGGTAGTTGAGTTCCTTTTGTATTGCTCGATAAGAATTAATAATATCATCAATATCAATGATTCATAACTACGATTTGATGAGATGTTCCACAGAAATGAACCTTTAGCCCTTCATAAAGAGCACGTGAACGGCATGATCGTAAACAGGCATGATCATATTCTGATCGAACATATTCACGCAATCGTTGTAATTTCTTCCTCCGGCGCCACTGCTGCCATGACCATGCAAGGGGATATCCCAGAAGAGAGAGTATGCTGTCGACAGATCCCTCCCACCATTGGTAAGCTGCTAAAGCATTGATATCATCAACAAATCTGTTGAATGCATCTTCATATCTGCCATTAAAAAGAAAAAAGTAAACAACCAAACAATTAAATAAGTCACTTTTGTTATCCTAAATTAGAGTACAATTATTACATAAAACAAAAGAGAAGAATAAATCTTTAGTCAGCAATAGCACAGAAAAAACATCATCAGGTTAGACAGCAGCTGGATACAATTTATCCAAGAAAAAGAGATGGCCCAAGATGGAAAATGATCTCTCTTTGCCCAAGTCAAAAGGACATACATAACAGTAACAAATCAATGAAAATCCTACTTGCACAATTTTTATCCACCATCCACGAAAGAGGACTTACACAATCTCTGTCACTTGTTCTGGAGGAGTGTGAGGAAGATGCCAAGGTTCACCGAAAGTGTTAGGCCCCATAAAGTACATTCTGTGAACATGACTCTGGGACTCCTCAGCTCTATTAGTCTCCAGAACCTTTTTTTTTTATTTGGGAGAGGGGGGGGGGGGGGGAGGAGAAAGAACAAAACATGTCACCTCTAAGCAACAAACATGAAAATAGCCAAGCAGGATACAAACATTTCATGATAAATAGTTGATAGTGCAAGGACAGAATATTAGAGGAAAAGAAAACCTCATTCAATGACTCCAGGAAAGGGAAGGAGTGATCTATTTGGGATCCCTGTTGAGTTGGAGCAGGACCTGGTAATTCATCAGTGCCAACAAATTTCATCCTAGCAACACTAAGCACTAGGGCTAACAGGATGAGGAGACCCAAGAGAAGAAGACCAAATAACCAAGGCCCGCCAAAAGTATAAATCAACTCTTCAAGAGCTGTGTAACAGTGCGGCATGTGATATCTTTCAGAAATGCATCTATATGGACAAGGAGTTTCAGCAACACCACCTGTCAAAAGAAATAGTCAGCGGTTATGTAACAAATTTGAATATTTATCACAGAAGAAAACTCACAAAGTCTACCAGATTATAAAATGTCATAGGTTTTGCATACAACATGTGGCTAGAAAATGAAAGAAAATAAAATCAGGATTTAAGAAAAAACCATGGTATTTTCTCAATCAATAGCAATCAGTTTAGTTCAGCATACAAAGGCCTCGAACAGGTACCTCGAACATTTACGTAGACAGCACGATGTGGAAGCTCATAAGGTGGGCATTTATGACAAAGAGCTCTGTCAGATCCACTTATATTCTTAAAAGTGCCAGCTGGGCATTCCTGCATAAAAAAAATAGTCACCCTAATCGTGTAGAAAACAAGAATTCAACAATTTTTCACTTAAACTCACTTGTAAACATAAGAACTAAATAAAAAGGGGAAGAAAAAACAACGCATCAAGCCATTACGATCTTGCAGACAATTGGAAATATAGGTCTCAACCAGTTTTGAGATTTTCATGAATCTAATTATTTCAGTGACAAAGCTTTTGGATGAAAATGCCTCATTCTTATCACATAATTTGAAAAATAATTCCTAATATCTCAACGCATCAAGGTCACCTCTTGGGTTTTAAAGCAGCACTATCACATTCAATCCCTGGAATTTAGAGTTCATGCATTTCATCATATCCACAATTTTGAAATAAAAGTATAAAGCTTAAGATGGTTTAATAGATTCTCACTGCTGGAGGAAAACCTCTGGGGGGGGGGGGGGGGGAGGAGAGACGGTTAGGGGAAACAGAGTAAGATGCTGGAACTACCTCGCAGAACACCCCATAAAGGCCTTTTGGGCAAGCTTTTCCACTAATAGTTCCGCTCTCTCCAGATTGGCCTCGATCCCTTCCTAATCCACCCCTGCCATAAAAGCCAAGAACTCTAAATTAAATAATCAAAAAGACAAGAAGATATGCCGAGCTACTGATCAGAATTAAATTTAACATCATCATTGAACATTGAAACTGGAGGTCACGGGTTCGGGTCTGGACACAGCCTCTCTGCGAAAGCAGGGGTAAGGCCACGTACATTATGACCCTCCCCAGACCCCGCAGTAGCGGGAGCCTCGTGCACTGGGTACGCCCTTTTTTATTGAACATTGAAACTGGAAGTCTTGTCAGCATAGAGGTTGAAAACATAAGAAGATTTATTTATGAAAAGAAAAACAGAAAAACATACAACATAATATGAAGCATATAATAGCCTTCCTCCTAGATTTGCTTAACTATTTCAAGCAGAGAGCAAACCAATAGGAATAAGATATTTCAAGTTATGAAAAGAGTTCCAGTACAAAAAATATATTAAGGCAAACCAATAACAGTATTGTTCGCAGGTAATCCACTCCCCTTCCTGACTCCTGCTTTGTCTTTCTATAATAGAAGAGGTCATAAGGAAACACTGGTCCCATTGTAAGTTCACCCCCAAGCATGCTGGCATAACAGCACAATCTGAATTGGAGAATGGAAATAACTTTACTGGTTGTGAGAGTGATCAGTCTCACCAGGAAAGAAAACAGCAGAAGAAACTGAGAACTAAGAGGACACAAGAGATCAAAAGAAGCCCATGAAGCTCATGGAGCTAAATCTCGGTTGCAAGTTTCGACCAAGACAACTCGGTTTCGCAGCTAACCGAGACAAAACCTTAGGGGAGTTAAAAAAAAATACCAAGTTTCGACTGGTTTTGACCAGTTCCAACCAAAAAATACTAAGTTTTGACCAATTTTAACCAATTTCAACCAACCCAGTATCGGTAGTTTCGACCAGTTTTGACCAGCCCATCACATGTCGAGTTTTACCCAAAAAATAACAGGTTTCGACCAAATTTTGGTTTCTGGCTGGTTGAAACCTACGTCAGAACCGAAATCTTTATCCTTGGGGAAGCCCCTTGAGTGATGATAAAGTAAATTAACATTTTTAGAAAGTCAAAACTGGGAACTTTTCTTCCCAGGGATTCAGAAGCAAGATATTAACCTTTCACTCATTACTCATTAGGAAGAATGGGAAAAATATGAGTAGAAACACTTGTACAAGACTACTTGGCAGGGATCAAAATCAAATAAGGATTCACCCATGCCCAATAAAGAATCACCCAAAGGACTCCATCCACACCAGTGGAGGGGGTAATCAGGCTCTAAATAGAGCTGTCACCTATCTGCCTCCTTGTGGAAGAGGTACCCATGGCTCTGCAATGAGAGGAACGGGGAAGCAAAGGGGTCACAACTCGCAACTTGCAAGGGCGAAACCCTGATGAATCTTAAATACTGGCTCCTCAAAGCTCAAATCTATCGTTTCCTAGAAATGTAACGTTTTAGGTTTGTGGTAGGGAGTAGGTAGGATGAACCCTAGGTTCAGGCTAAACACCCCACGGACAGGATCCCAAGCAAACCCAAATAAAAAAGTCAACAAAAGCCAACCTTCTCAGATGAAAGTCAAACTCTGACAATCACTCACAAATAATTATTATACATGTTCAGATATGGTACTGATCCAACGGTTGGATTAAAAGTAATTGAAGAATATTCAAATCTGAAATTGAAAATCTAGCAAATAGGAGATGTCTAATTAATCAAAATCAGAGCATCAGATCAACCTAAGGTTTTGGTTGAGATCTCCTAATTGTGAATGAGAACCTTGCTGAAAATTTCAGCAGGATCCAATGGTTGGATCAGAGTAAGGGTGTCAATTTGGGACTAGAACCAGGAACCGTCCCACTAAAACCCAGTACCGGACCATCCTATTAATAAACAGGACGGTTTTGGGATCTGATTTTGGTACCGAATAATAAATGGGACGGGATTCCCAATGGTATCAATACCGAAATACCGGTTAGGTACCGGAACTATGAGTACCCTTTCAAAGGGTATATTTCATGTTCTTGCGTTGAAGTTTGATATATTTTAGTGGCATTTTTTCTTTTAGACGTTTCAGCTAATGGACCTTTAGTTCTATTTCTATAAACTTGTTTTGTGATGGCACTAAAACCATATATGGGCTTGTTTATTTCGTCCTCATTAATTCTTAGACGTTGCTTTAGGAAGCTTACATATGATCTTAGGGAGGAATTTGAAGAAGTAAATCCATGAAATTTATATTGGTTTCGTATTCCAAGTTGTTTTCTAATAATGGAACCATCTCAGAACCATTAAAGTTCTTCTTCCTTTTTTAACGGGCTTAGAACCGTTTAGGAACCGGCATCATCCCGTCCTGTTAATAATCGGGACTGGGACCAAGGTTTGGTCCCGTTTACTAAATGGGACGGTACTGGGATTGACACCTTTGGTACTAGTACCGGTACGGACCCGCCCTAAATACCGGGAACTATCCCAATTGACACCCTTAGATCAGAGTATAATAGAGAATCCTACTATGACTAGGAGAGGGGTAAAAACTGTCAATTCACAAATCAGATTAATAAATAGATAACAGATTTATAATATAAAAACAGAATTCATATTATGATATTAATTCCAGAAATAATGGACCAACAAAACACAGGGAAATCAATGTAGCCGACCCCATTTAGTTGGGATAAGCCTGAGTTGTTGTTGTTGTTGTTGCTGTTTTTGCTGTTTTCGTCGTAGAACCGATTCGGCCATTAAAGGTGGCAAGCAGTCCTACTTGAAATAGGGCTCCAATAATGATTTGCCAGAATCAGAAATTAAAAACAGGGATGAATAGAGAAAATTATTAATTTCAGTATTCTGTAATCAAATTCAAAATCAGCATTATGGAACCTCACAATCAAGCATTTCTAGTATGAGTAGGATTGTTAGATTTAACCAGCAAAAACAGAAATAAAAAACTAATTTTGAAAGCAGATAATTTTTATAGATGATTGCAGAAAACGCTTGAACAGAACTTCAATCAAATCATAAAGTCACCTTCAAATTGAAGTCCTAGCGATGGTAGGAATAGGAATAGGAACCGCACGGAGCTTTAGAACTTTAGTAATGTAGAAGAGGTTCAGCTACGAACCACTTTACAGTAGAATCGATGATAGATTACAGCAGAACATCAAATTAGAATTAGTAACTTAGTGGATAAGAACCAAACCAGCCAACATAATGTCAATGCTGAGAGTTTCAATCAATTCGGATGGTGAGGTTGAGAGATATAGAAGTTGCACCAAAATAGAAGGTTAAGGCCTACAGGCCAAACCAACCAGCAGCAGGGTCTCAGGTTGGGATTGAGTGTAGGTCTCTTTGACAGGGATTAGCCCTCCAAAACTCAGCCAGTTCTGATCAGTGGTTGCTGAGTTACGATCTTCACAAGTTGCAGCAGCAGGACTGAAACGCAGGAACAGCAGCAGCCTCAATCGAATGAGGGAAACAGCAAGGTTGTGTTTGGAGACCGGTAGCAGTCTTCAGTTGATCTTCACAGCAATGGTATTGAGCAGCAGAGAACAGTACACAAGGGAATCGATGGATAAGAAGAGAAGATAGAAGAAGAAGAGAAAAGGGGATAAGGAGACGGCTCTCAGCAGCCCTAAGGTTTGGGCTCTCTCAGCCAGGCCCTCTTACCCTTCATGTCACACACATGGACAAGAGAAAACTTGCTCAAAGCAATAATAATCAACTTCATTAATTGTCTGGAGGCTACTAAGAGCCATTGCATATATAGGCAGCAATACCTTGCCCCTCAAGTAAATAGAAAATAGAAAGTAACTTGCTACCAAGTAGCTTACAACCAAAATAGAAACTTCATAAAAAAATCTAGCTGACTTGTTTCAAAATAGAAACTCCTATTTTAGAGAACAAAACAAAAATAGTACCAAACTGAAATTAGAAACTACCTAATATATTTTCTAAAACTGAAAATAGAAACTAAATTATGACAGCATTAGGATAGAATCTTTCTCCACTTGATGGGCCCACAAAATCTTCTAAAAAATATCCCCACACAAGGAAAATATGGGCTGTGACACTGTTCACGTGAACAGTTTTTGGCCTCTTCTTCATGATTTGATCTACATCATTTAGTGGCCAGATTAGTGGAGAAAATAGCAGAATAAAAGTACCTTAATTGCAGTTAAAAAAACAGAGTATAAGAAAGAGAAGAAAGGATAACAATGGATTCCCACCAACTGGATCAGAATTACACCATCCAAGGCTTCTCACCAACAGGATCAGGATCTTACTGTCCAAGGCTTCTCACCGTGACTGAATCACACAGCACTCATGAAGAAAACTTCTTTTATTCATCATAAATCGTATATGAGCCAATGACCCTTACAAGCTTCATATAGCTAACTAAAATCCAGAATCATAATCAACTATGAAAGCAAATCCTAATTTGACTATGAATTCAAATCCTATTGCTAATTACAAAATATAGTTGAAAAAGGAAACATGATCCCAATAGGAAAACTTAAATAGCTAACTCAGCCTAATCCTTCTACACATATTTTAGGCCCATTAAAGTGGTCCATTACAATAAAAACGCATGGGATCAAAGGCTCAATGCATACATAACCCAACACAAGGCTTATTTCGAATAAAATAAGTCCTTTAGGTGACTTATCTGCATCATGTCTTAGTCTTAGATTTTACTTGAGCTGAGTGGTGCTTAGGGCCCAAAAGGGAGGTGGAGGTGGAGCCATGAGGGGAATGAACTGAGATGGAGTTAGAATGTGGCTAATATATTTTCATGGTGTAGCTAGTGGATAAAGGAGGGTGGGATAAGTTGCAGGCACAAAGGAAAGAATAACATAGACAGAAATACTTGCAGATAATGCACACACTACAAAAAGATAATCAAAGGCACAGCACGCAGATGCAATGGTCAAATTCATAGGCATTATACTGCTTTTTCTATTTATCAACTCATAAAGACACTGGCAGGAAAAACATAAAGAAACACATTATTAAATAGAAAACTATTCCATTAGATACAGACCCTGTATTTATGCTTCCTTCAACACTTGATAGAGGCAGATACTCATCACCTGTGGGAATATCAGACCAATGAAAATGAACCCTCCCACCACCACCTCCACCACTGCCATTGTACATAGTATGTCCTCCAGCACTTGAAAGAACAGCAGTATCACTAAGCGTCAGTGTACGCAAAAACAAAAGAATAGTTCCACCAGATCCACCCCCAGGGCCTCCATCTGAAGAAAATCTGACCCTATCATCTTGCATTCCAATATTCTGTCCAAAACTTTTTCCATCTGCTCTAATTGAACCATAAACTGATAAACTTGACAATGAATGCTCCAACGAACCCATCACTGCTCAGTAGAAGACACAGAAAAAGAGTGACTAACAAATATTAAAAATACAAACCCCAGTTTATAATATGGCAACTTCACCCATATAGAAAAGCAACAAAAGGATCAGCAAAATAAAAAAAAGAGAGAGAATATCCCAGTGCACGAGGTTCCTGCTACTGCAGGGTCTGGGAGGGGCAAATGTACGCAGCCTTACCCCCTGCTGGCAACAAAAGGATCACCAAAATGTACTGAAATTACAGCTCCAATGGAAATTATCAAGATTCATCCAGCATTATACACAAGGCACAAGTAAATATTCATGCCCATGAAAATGCAAGCCATCTTTCCCTCAGTATTTATACTTGACCCATGGACTCACAAGCATGGTTCACATTGTGAGTGAGGGTGCATTTTGAAGTTACATTGAAATATATTTACCAGAATAATAAAGCAGAAAAGACAGATGGATGTCTCATGAGAAAGAAAAGAAAACTCTCGATGGATAACAGAAACCATATAAATCTTGAGTATAAGAGAGCTATACAATTCAAAGGGAGATGGAGCTCCAAAAAGGAGTGAGATGTCTAAAATAAAACATTAAGACTATACAATCTTGATGTGTGCAAGCTAATGTAGCAACTTCTCAGAAAATATGATGAAAATAAAAAAAATTCAAATCCCTGCAACACCTACCCCCCTCCCCAAAGAAAAAAAGAAAAAGAAAAGATCACTCTGCTGATGGAATCATGCTACACAAACACAAGGTTAACTTATATTTATATCTAAGGAAACTTTGGAACATACACAAACAAGATCATCAGTTGAACAATCACAAAAATAAATGAAACAATGAAATGAAAGCTCGAGATTGTAATACGTACAAACACCATAATGCTTGTGCTTTATGAATTTCCATCAGGAAAGAAAAATAAAAATTCCTAGATGTAGCCACAGAATGGAAATCACAGACCCACCCCCCCCCCCTCAACATACACACACATATTCTGAACCAAATATAATTCAAATAAAGAACGAACACAAACACAACATATAATTCAAATAAAGCACTCAGAATAGAAACAGCGAAGGCACATCTCAACAGCATTACTATTCCTGGAACATATGAAAACGTCACTACAATAGAATCTATTACAATCAAAATAAGATTTTTAACGAATAATAATCCAAATAATATTATTAAGACTATATTTCAAAACCATAAGCAGCAGATAACTTTAAATATATGAAAGCTGGGAGTAAAGGAACAAGAAAGAAGAGAATTCGCATTCAGCAAATTGAGAAGCATCATGGCAGCAGTCATCGAAAGAATACAACTACTTTCTGCTGACCATACGGTCATAAAATTTATGGATTTCTCTTTCTGATTATATTATTCAGAATTTTGTAACTCACAAGGTTCACAGTACCTAACTAGTGTGTTTCAGTAACACTTGGTAAGAACCCTAATTATCCACTCAGGACCATCAAACACCTTCTACACAGACATCGGCCCTTGTTTAAGGGTTTCTTGTTCCTGAAGTTGATCCCAAATCTTTAATCATTCACTGCCCCCTCTTTAGGTACTGATAAGTAACAACCCTTACTGAATAAGGATTTATGTACAACAATATATATACTCCAAGACAGCCAAACACAAAATAACAATCAAGACAAGATAAATAATCATAAATTAAAAAGGAAGACCTCCCACAAAACAAAGCCTAGTCTGGTCTACACGTCCAGCTTGCATATCTAACGGAAAACATTTCTTGAGATGGTATGAAGTATCAAAACGATACATATCAAGGTTGGCCATATCGATACGATACAGAACCGATACAGAAAAAGCATGCATAGAACCAATACGGATCGATACAGTTGATATACAAGCTGCCAAAACCAAAAAATCCCAATTTTTGAAAGAAAACTTCCGATTTTTTTCCCAAGAACCTGTGGATCTCATTTACACTAAAAAACAATATTGAAGGAATAATAAAACGAGTGAAACTCATCGAAGTGTAGATCGAACATTAAGGAGAGATGGAAAGGTTATTTCTGCAGCCTACTAAATGATGACACTTTGAGTAAGAGTGTCCAAGAATACTACGTAGACATATACGAAAAGTTAGGGTTTCTGAAGTAAAAGAATCTTTAAGGAGGATGAAAGTAGGCAAGGCACAAGGGTCCAAATGAGGTCCCAATAGAGGTGTGGAAGGGCTTAGAAACATGGTACTAAATCTCGTTTCGTTTCGGTGTTTCGGTCTAACCGAAATTTCCGAGATAACGAAATTTCGACGAAACATGGTATTTTTCTGTGGGTGTAAAATGCCAAAAATGACCGAGATTTCCGAAATTTTCGAAACGAGATGACCAAAACGAGATTTCCGAAATTTCCGAAATATTGCATTTTTTCATATCGGACTTGCGTTTTGTTTCGGACAGGTCGAGATACTCGAAATATTCGATATCTTGACCGAAATTTCGTGAGTTTTAGTACTATGCTTAGAAATATGTGCTTTATCTTGGCTAACCAAGCTGTTTAATAAGATTATGAGCACAAGGAAAATGCCAGATGAATGGAGAAGTATTGGGGTTCCAATTTACAAAAAAAAAGTGATATTCAGAGATGCAATAACTATAGAGGCATAAAACTAATAAGTCATACTATAAAATTATAGGAGAGGGTTATTGAAACCCTCCTGAGGCAAGAAACTACAATTACGGAGAACCATTCTGGTTTTATGCCTGGAAGATCCACGACAGAAGCTATTTACTTACTTAGGAGACTCATGGAAAGATTTAGAGATTGCAAGAAGGATCTCCATATGGTCTTTATTGACCTTGAAAAAGTTTAAGATAAAGTTCCTATAGTGTTAATCTAGCAAGTACTAAAGAAGAGAAATGTTTCAGGTAAATATGAGGACATAATTAAAGATATGTATGATGGTAACTAGTGTAAGAACTGTGTGGGGGGGGTTCATGGTAGTGAATTCCCAATTACAATTGGGTTACATCAAGAATCAGCTTTAAGCCCTTATTTGTTTGCATTTATCATGGTGTGTAACTATAGTTACACTAAGACGGATAATGAAATGGTGAAAATTGATGAGAGGAAATTCCACAAAGTGATTATTTTAGGTATCTAGGCTCAATCATAAATAAAGAAGGTGATATAGAGGATGATGTTTTACAAAGAATTAAAATAGGATGGATGAAGTGGAGAGGTGTGTCCAAAGTGTTGTGTGATCAACGTATTCCCTTAAAACTTATAAGGAAACTTTTATATGATAGTCATACGACCAGCTATGATGTATGGTGAAGAATGTTGGGCAGTTAAGAAGCATCATATAGATAAACTCAGTGAAGCGGAGATGAGGATACTGAGATGGATGAGTGGCAAAACTAGGAAGGATAAAGGAATGATCATATTAGAGCTGGTTTGAGAGTAGCTCCTACACATGATAACCTACGAGAAAGTCGTTTGAGGTGGCATGGCCATGTTCAACGGAGGCCTTTGGATTCTCCAATACGGAGAAGTGATTTGATTCAGATTGAAGGAACTAAATGAGCCAGTGGCAGACTTAAAATGACCTTAGGAGAAGTGGTGAAGAAAGGCATGCATAGCTTAGGCCTTGTATCAAGTATGACCTTGAATAGAGCTTGATTGGAGGGCATTAATCCAAGTAGTCAGGATAAGGCTGAGTCATAGTTGTCAAGGCGTCGCCAATGCGCTGCTTAGGCATCCCCAAGGCACCGCTTAGGCGTCCAGGCGGTTTTGTTGGGGCCTAGGCGACCTCCGCCTTATTGTAAGGTGCCTTGCATTGTTTTTTATCGGTATCGAACCCGGTATTGGCCTTTTTTTATGCCATTTGGTATTTCATTTACTTAAGATATTATTCATAAATAAGCAAATATCCCTTATTTGAATTCAATAAAAATAGTTAAAAATCAAATTCCAAAAGGATAAAAAGTCAACTCCCCAATTCAAGAACAAAAACTTGATTTTTTGTCGGTAGGTAAAATTTTCAACTTTCTAATGTTGAGGTTTTCTCAAATCTAAAAATTCTATAAATCTTAATATGGTAAAATATTGCTAAAAACCAAAAGTGCGGTAAAATATTCATTTGTTTTCATATCTAAAAATTATTTTCATTCAGAGTGATTTTGACAGCATTCACACATACCAAATAAGGTTTGACCGGAACATAACTTCTTCAATATAAATCAGATTTAAGCAATTTTGGATTTGTTGGAAAGCTGGTTTTGTGCTCTACCTAATACTAAAAGTCTCATGTAAAAATAAAATCATTTGACTAGTCAAACTTCTTAGAGAACAAGAACATTTCTCTAAATCAAGAACAATTTATTTACTTATAGATAAGATCATATTTTCTAAGAAAAAATATAAACCAAATGTGAGACTAGTATAAACCAAATGTATGTTTGATTGTTTCAAACTTCCAATAGCTTGCTTCTTCAGTTCTGTTGTCTTCTGGTTCTATGTTGATTTTTGATGACTTGATGTGGCTTAATATTGATTTTGGATGACTTGATGTGACTTAATGTGGCTTAATGTTGATTTTTTATAACTTGAGAAGGCTTCATGTTGATTTTTTATGATATAAGGTATATCTTGTAGCATACTAAATAATGTTAGAAAAGGGGGAAATAAAAAATAACACTTGGGGCGCCTTGGTCCCTAAGGCGGGCGCCTTGTTGCCTAAGCGGTTAGACACCCCTCCAGCGCCTTGGGTCGCTTTGCCGCCTTGACAACTATCGGCTGAGTAGTTATTGTTGTTGTTGTTGTTGTTGTTGTAAAGTGGAGATCGAATATCAAAGCCCTAGGTTGAAGTATCTTGAAACTTTGGTTTTTTTTTCTTTGCTAAGTATCACGTCTGAATTGGAAAACTGACCTAGATTTGGATCATCTAGAATGATTTCTGATCTTGTTTGTTGATAAATACTTATTACTAATAGTTACATACAACCATCAAGCTTGTTTAATATGTTACTAGTAGAGTAGTAGTATGATTAATGTGTAAATACTTAATTAATGTTACTTAATACTTAGTAGTATGTTTATACTTAAACTTGCTTGTTTGGTTTGGACCTTTAGGTGTTAATTTAATCCGATATAAAAATACGTAAATAGAATTTTATTTTTCAAATCTTCTTGCTTAATTGCTTCTTATTACTTATTAGTTAATTTGATAGTGCACTGGCCAACAAAAATTTGAATCACATAGATGCCGTGAAGATAGAGATAACCTAATTTAATTTGATAGTGCACTGGCCAACAAAAATTTGAATCACATAGATGCCGTGAAGATAGAGATAACCTAACATAGGTTGGGTATCATTATTTAATGCTTATTTATAATGCACAAATACTTGTTTGGCATGTATAATAACATATCCATGCGTATCAAAACGTATCTCCAATACATCTACGAGACGTCACTTAAAACATGCTTTCCGATACATTACCAAATATCAATACTTGACACATTGTGAATCACCCTCTACAATCACATCTACAGTACCTTTTATGAGAATATAGCCAAACCCAAAGCTATTGCAAAAATCTCCACCCTCCTTGAATCTCCCCATCACACTAGACCTGAATAGGCCCCCCCAAAACTTGCCCTTCCCACTTTCAAACCAGACCAACATTATTCAGCTAATAAAACGATCTATGACCTCATTCTAGTACATCCCCACAGGACCTGACTAGACCCCCATAACTTCTTCATAATACCTAGCCAGACCACCAGAATTGCCAAGAGATCAGCCATCATCATCCAGTTTAGCAACCCCTAATGGTGGGGGAGACCAAGCCACCACAGGAACAGAAGGGGATCTGGCATTAATAAAGGAGACCCAAGGGAATGTTCCCTAAAACAGCTGAGTGGTATACTCCTCACATTAAGACTAGAACAATGCAATCAAAATCTTCCATGGAAACCAGCCCTTTTCACCAAGAGTGGCTAAGCAACCAACCTAACCAACTCCTTCACAATCTTATGAGTTGCCTAATCCATATGGAACAATAACAAGAAATGCCTTCAAACTTATGAAGCAAGAGGGAGAAAACAAAGAGATAGTTCTACAGAGTCCTCATCTTCTTTATGCAAGAAGCAAATGCAGGAAGGATGATGCAGATACATAACCAAAATGGGCTTGTTTTAAAAGGAATAAGCCTAGGGTGGGTGTCTATACATGTAGGGCCTTTTGTCCATTGGGTTTAATGTAATAGGCCACTTTAATGGATCTAAAATATGGGTAGTAAGACTGCATACTGGATTTTCTTTATTAACTTAGTTTTTTTTTTAAGTGTTTTTTGGTTTAGTCCTATTGAACCAGTTCTAAGTGATTCAATTTAAGTTGCAATGTTTATTGATTTTATTAGCTAATAAGTTAGTGGAGTCCACATCAGAAAGGCTGATTGTGTTATGTACTAGCTAGAGTCGGTAATGGGCTCTCCCATTCCAACTCTAACTCTTATCTTTAATTATCAATAAAAGCAAGTAGATGGCTCATTGTTAGCCAATGAATTTGAAAACAAAGTTGCTGTTGTATTCTCCATTGAAGAACCCCTTGTGTCTGATCAAGGTTTAGATTGGTGTTTGATCCAATAGAACCACCTTACGGTGTGAAGCCCAGGTGTTTAATTTCTGTTTGTTCTTGCTCTTCCATCATTCTTCCATTCCATTGATTCATGTTACTGTTCTACAATGGATTTTATTGCTTAATCTGTCCTCTTGCTTGTCTGCAATTTTATATTACATTCACCATAAAATTGCCAAATTGATCATAAGGTATTGTTCTGATTTCTAATTTGTTCTCATATTCCTGCAATTGAATTTTTTCTCTATCCAGTTCTGTAATCAATTTCAGATTCTGATCTTGGATTGTCTTTGTACTATTTCAACTAGGATTCATACGCTACACTTTTTTTGCATGAATTCTGATTAGGCCAATCCAGCCATTAGAATTCATTCAAATTTTGAGCAATTGTTCTTCAACTTGAAAGAAGAACTCGATCCAAGTTTGAATCCATTCTGACCTGTTGATCTGGAGTTATTCCAGATTTCCAATTCTGCCCCTATCCCCTTATTTGCTGTTTTGTGCAATATCATATTAAATCGTGTACATCTCATATTAAATTTCTAAGTTTCATGATCCATTTTGCTACTGTTTTCTGATCTGCATACAGAATCGATTGACAAGTTCAAACCCTAATTCTGAGTTCTGTTTTAACCTCTGAAATTACTGCTTTGCCCCTATCCTAAGTCTACTAGGATTACCCCTTGCTTGCTGATCCAACCAGCAGACTAATCTCTAACTTTCAGCAACTATTCCAACCCCAGAATACCCTTGTGTTTTTCTTCTGCCAAAACAACAGAGGTACATTTAAAGCAGTTTATAATCCTATCCATGATAACATTTTTTCGATTGCTCCTCTGCATTCCCTTTTTTCCACATGACTCAGGTTTATCAACAAATATTTCATTACATGCTGCTTGCACACTTAGGCCTCTAAACTCGATTTGAGTTTCATCCCTATACATCCATCTGATTTTGTGTTATCTGAATTCTTCCTAAGCTGAACCATTTCTTTGATTAAAGATCTTGTTTATTGGTACTGTCTTCAGTCTTCAAATTCAGTACCACATTGAGGGGCAACATTCCAAATGTCTCGATGGCAAGATATCACTGGTCATAACCTTCTTATAAGTGAACTCCCAATATAAAGCTTTGCACTTAGAAGGAATCTCTAAACATTCCATAAGGTCTGCTGAGGGGAAGGACCTCTTATATCCAAAGGGTAACCTAATAAGGATGTCATCAAGATGCATATGGCACCAGTTATCAGTAGTGCTATCAAATTTATTTATTTATTTTGGCAGAAGCTATCAAATTTAGTTTATGCAAGTACAATAAGAATAAACAAGTATAGAATCATCCTAGACTGTTGAAAATTTTGAAGGTTTTCTTTATCAGGGTAAACATCTCAAGGTAATCAAATGAAGAAGAAAACATATGCCATTTTGACCAATATCAATCAAAATAATAAAATAGGATGGATAAAACACATTACAATTTTTCTATGAAAAAACAGATTTAACACACATACGAACAGACACGCAGAGACAGAGAGAGAAGAGGGGGAGGGAGAAGCATTCCAATTGACCACATCAAAAACTTTACAAGTGCACACACACACATGCACAGAGAGAGAGAGAGAGAGATTGAGAAAAGGGAAGGGGGAAGAAGATTTCCAAATAATGACATCAAAAGCTTACCTATGATACCACCACCAGCCGTTGAACCACCTAAGCTATCATTTCCACTCCCACTACCCAGTTCACAAGGCAAATCAGCATTTCCATATGCACCACCACCCTCAATAAAACTTCCTTCATAATATCCATTGCCACCTTTACCACCATGCCCACCACCACTGGCAATACCATTGCTATAAACTTTACCTCTACCGACACCACCTGTGCAGCCTGTGTGACTCAAAATTTAAATCAACAGAAATTTAGTTATATATATATATATATGATTCATGAGACATAAACATAATCAATGAATAAATCTCCACATTTAAAGAACTCCAAAGTACCTAGCCCAGATGCACTTATTATTCCAGAAGACTGGACAACAACAGTTCTTAACCTATGGAAATGAACAATAGATCCTTTTATGGTGCCTTCAACAGTAATATCTTCCACTCGGCAAATCTGCATGGAAACTACCAAAATCATTACCATAAGGGCATATGGAAGCTAAGTAGCTAACACAGTGTACTGAACCTGTAAGCCTACAGTAACCAATAGAATTAATTCTCAATCAAAAGTGTCACTCATCAGCATTTAACCTAATGAAAGAAATACCTGAAGAGTGAAGGCTAGAGAAGAATTCACATTGCAATCCTCAGGCGGATGAAGAAGTTCCATAGGGCAATCTTCGGATTCACAGTAAAGTTTTGGTGTCCTAACCATACAGCAAAAGAAAAGAACTAAATAAATAAACAAATAACAAAGAAGAAAATTTTTGAGTGAAAACCTGTAACTCTAACTTACACATCATTAGTAGTTGCATTCTCCAAGGGACCCTGCAAAACAGATCCATGCCCAACCTACATGCAACATAGAAAAGATTCACTAGGAAACATATCCCTGAGCAATAGAAGGGCAAATAAAATGAAGCATATAGCAAGTTAAAGCATTTTGAAGTTCAGAAATCTCAAACAGAGCACATACAGGAAATCAAGTTATGTATACAAGCAGCCAAATATTTTCAGAGCACATGTAGGAAATCATGAAAGTATACAAGCAGCCAACTATTTCAGATAACACCTAATATTCCGGTCAACAGGGGAGAAAGAGGGGGAGGAACTAATATATCTTCTACATTTGTTTGGAGCAACCAATTTTTTGAGTCCAACAACTAACAAAACAACAAACATAGAGCCAATGGCATATCTCAACTAAAACCTAAACCAATTAAAAAAAAAGAGGGATCAAAGATGGTGCATCCAATAACCAGACAAAACAGAATCTAAACCTCCAAAAAACTTAAAACAGAATATTTTTACACTCCCATACTTGAGAAAACACATAATGAAAACTTTTATCCATACAAAGCACAAGTCAAGAAGTTAATTTCAAATCGTCCAAAAAAGAAAAAAAACAAAACATGAACTCGGACTAAGAATCAATGTTCAAGGTTTCACGAAATATTTTGGTTTCGCAAAATGTAGAAACAGAACTCCATAAGATATGTAAAAAGTGCAAGGTTTTGGTCTAAATTTGCTGTTTCGCTGAAATTTTGACGATATGTGTGGTTTCAGTATCATTTCAACTGAACGATACAAACCTTTAATATAAAATGTGTTGATGTATACATTGATGCTGCCCTTCCCTAACAGTTCAAGCTTTAAGGTGAAACGGTAGCAAACATGGTATCAAAGTAGGGAGGTCAAATGTTCAAATCCTGGGAAGTGCTTCAGAAGAGGTTTCCAGATATTTGTTGTCCCACGGTGCCACGCGAAGGAAATGCCACGTGAGCTCCACGTGTAAGGACCATGGAATCTTAACATGCACGTGCAGGGGAGTGTTGATGTATACATTGACGCTACCCTTCCCTAACAGTTTGATCTTTTAGGTGAAACGGTAGCAAACAAATTGTATAGTTTTGAACTCAATGGATCGAAAACTTGTGCAAGATTCAAAATTTTGGAAACTTGGTTCCAGGTAACGTTTCGACCCATTTTGTTGGTTTCACTGGTTTTGACTCTAAGGTTGTGGAAACTCAGTTTTTTAGTGTTTTTTAGCCAAATCACTCTCATGCAAGCGTGGAACAAGTTGTAGGGCAGTAGTGGAATGAATCAAAAGTGATGATTTGCTGCATTTGTAGAAGATTGGTGTAAGATTCAAAATTTTGTCAAATACGCAATATTAAATGTTAAGGATGTCTAGGTTCGATGTATCTGTATGTTACATAGCACATGTGAGTCAGCCTTATCTTACATATATTATTTACTCTTGTAATCGTATCTATAAATAAATAAGGCCTCTGTCATTCTAGACAAGCCAGTCAATTCTTCTCAACCTTTCTTCTTCTTCTCAACTTGGTATCAGAGCCCAAATATGTTGGGTATTTTTTTTTATCATAAGAAGAGTTCGGCCCCAAGCTGATGCAGGTTTATCACCAAACTGAGTTTCTTTGCTTAGGTATAAGTCTAGGGTTGGATTGTATATATGTTGGGCCTTTGATTCCATGGGTTTTCTATGTAATAGGCCACTTTTATGGGCCTAAAGTAGGGGTACATAGGTTGCATACGGGATTAGCCCTATACTTAGTTTATTTTAATGTTTTAGTGTTTCAAATTGAACCGGTTAAACCACTGGTCCAATTTAAGTGATTTTAGAATATTCTTTTAGAATAGAATCTTTTTAACTTAAGTCATATTTTAGGGTCCACACCTCTACACGAATTTTAGAGAGGGAGTGTTTTATATTTAGACTCAGCCTGGGATTTTCTATTCCTAGGCTGCATAGGAATTTAGGCCTTTGGCCAATAGAAATAAAGCTAACCGTGGGGCTCCTCTTTACCTCAATGTTTATGAAATTTCTCTCCTACAAGCTGCTGCAACTGTTCTTCTACTGAAGATTTGCTTTGTGTGTGATCAAAGCTGATGGGATTGGTGTGTGATCCAATCAACACCTTGCGGTGTGAAGCCAGGGTGGTTTGTTGGTGGGATTGGTGTCTAATCCAATCGACACTCTACGGTGTGAAGCCCGAGTGGTTCTCTTCAAGTTCCAAGATCCAATTTTTATTCAAGCTACTGCCACTACAAGCTGCTGCCGAATACTCCCTGCTACTGCAAGTAAGTCTGAAAGCATTCCCAACCCCATACTTCTTCTCCTAATCCTCTCACAGCCCAAACCCTAGTTTTCCCCCTTTTTATTTTCACTTCTCTAGAACCTAAAATCTCCAGAGACCTAACCAGCCAACAGAACCACATCAAAATTGGATTGAATATTCCTTTCACCCATTGGAACACTTGATCTTAACCCTAGCCACATTCACCCACTCAGACCCTAAAATCCTCCATCTGATTTCATTCCACAAAACCCTAAGTTTCTGCACAGCTAATTCCAATCATCAAAAAACCTTCCAATTCTGGCTGAGCGTTCCTCTCACCATCAGAAAAGTTCGATCCAAAACCCTCTCCCAAATTCCCATTCTAAACCCTAGATCCTTCCACTTTCCTCTTTTCAAAAACCCAAAACCCAAAGCCCTAACCTGCTGCCATTCTAGTTTACACACTTCAGCTCATCAAACCATCTCAGGACCTTCACTGATAGACTCCCCCACACCTGCCTAGCATAACCAACACCTCAAACCCTAACCCTAATTTTGACCTAAAACCATTTTCTGCCCCAATTGGATTAACAGTTCATAGCAGATCCTGTTGTATTGGCTCCTAGTTGGTCTCCTACCAATCTAGGACTACATTACACGAATTTGAGGTTTCAGCCTCCCAAGGCTGAGCATGTCAACTAAAACATGCCGCCTCCACTTACTTGCTGACCCACTGACTGACAATGGCACCACCACCCACTGCCACTCACCAATGGGGCCTTCACCTTTAGTGACTCTACAAACAGTCAATCAAAGTATGTATATCCTCTTATCTTTGCAGATTCTTTAATAACCCCCTCCCCCCCCCCCCCCACCGCACACACACAAAAAAAAGCCAACGACAGATAATGGAATTTATTGAGAAAAAAAAGAAGAAAAACAACGAATAGAAACAAAATCCCCCCTCCAACAAGGCCAAAGAGGAAAAAACCAACATATACAGCCCCTTTAGCAGCAAATAACAAAACAATTTCACTCCACCTTAAAAATCGCAACAAGCACATAATGTTCCATGCAACAACTTACAAGACATACATCCCCAAGCTCTGAAAGGCCTCTTATTCCACTGGTTAATGAGTTCACAAGCTTTAACAGAGAGGCATAGGAGCCTTCTCAACAAAAACACATGCTCCCAAATTCCCCTCGCCGTTTTAAAATGGACAAAAAAGCAGTTTCTTGATTCTCTCTCACAAGTTTCTATCAGTAAGAAATGAGGTGAAAGGTGATATCCATGGCATATCTCTATTCTCCTTTGAAGCATTTCAAAGTTAATATTTTTTCAAGACCCACCATCCAAGAGAAGGCTTTAAACCACAGTGGAGCTATTGGCTTGCATGTATTTTTATATCAAAAGCAACAGGGACAGGAACATGGTCAATTTTAAAGAAATAGATCCTCGCAGTTAGGATATTTAAAGATAGTTTGGAAGAAGGAAACTAAAGAAATTCAAAAATTGAAAGGGAGAAACTCAACATGGTCAATTTTAAAGAAATAGATCTTCGCAGTTGGGATATTTAAAGATAGTTTGGAAGAAGGAAACTAAAGAAATTCAAAAATTGAAAGGGAGAAACTCAAGAAACCACAACAAATAATACCATAACTCAATTAATACATAACAAATACAGGCTGAAAGAATGGGTGCAGTTGAGAGAAACTGGATTGGAAATGAAATCATTGAGTCAAAAAAAAAACAGACAGCAAAGAATGAAGCCTTCCCACTTACATGAATCTCATAAAATAGTGATAGGATGAGACGTTGAGCTTCAATTTGATCTCCTGGTCCAGATAAATTCAGCAAGCCTTGCCCATGAACTCCCAAATTTGCATTAGAATGTATGACAGACGATTCCTGAAAAGAACATATGATAAGGAATCTCACACATCATCAACCAATGTTATGTAGGAAACTGAAAATATACTGCAGTGGAATACCTTGAGAACAACTAAATTGCTAGCCTCAAGCATGGAAGTTGCAAGCATTGCATCCCCACCACCATCTATGAGCATTTTGGAATTCCACATCAAAAGCATTTTTACAGTCATACGCAGTGCCCCATAAACCTAAATTTCATTGAAATAGTGGCAAGAAATTAAATATAGAACAAAAATATGCATCAAAATTGCATCAAAGGCAGAAATACATTCGTAGATGTATATCGCAAAAACCGAAGATTACAAAACTAAGAAGAGGGGGGAAGTCTTATAAAGATCATATCATTCTGGGCGCTGACAAATAAATAGCACACTGTAAATGACATATCCTTTAGAGTTTAGTCACTAATCAGTATATGTTCTTTTGGAAGAAATAAGCTATGAATACAGTGTCTAAATGTGCTCTCTTGAAACAAATCAAGTTATCCATGATCAGGAATTATAATTACTTTATAACAGTAGTACAAAGAATTAAAAAATATTGCCTTTTTTTTTCAATCCATGTGTAGAGAAACTTTGTAGTTAAACTTCGCCAGCAATCATGAATAAAAAGAGTACTTCACCATATTTTATACTTTCTAGAGTTCTCAATGAACTATTTTCCTAATTTCAGTCTTCTTATCGGTGATTTTCCCTATTTTATTATGAACTAAAGCTCATATAGAAAATGCTTATTTCAACATATTAAAAAATGAAGATATGTTAGGTTTGACATAATTAGCCCATTTACGCCAAATTCTAACACACACATCCTCCACCAATAAACACAGACGAGCAAGTAAACATGCAAAAATGCACAGTTACTTAACCTCCATGCAGAAGTGAATCAAAAGTTGCATGAGTGAATCCCTTAAACTGATCACAAATTCAAGGGGTGATTTTTATTTGAGACATAAGCGACTATACGTCATTCAAATACAAATCAACAAATAATATTTGCAACTTACCCTAAGTGTTGAATCACTCATAAGGAGCTCTTCTGCCATAAGCTCAAACTCTGATGATGGATAATGAGTGAGTCCAAAGGTCAAAATTCCACCACACAATAAACTAAGTTGTCCTTGAACCTATATAATGCATCAGCAAATGAAGAAAATGGTCACACAAAATAGGAATTTCAGAAAATTATACAGAGTACCGTTAACAAAACCCAAGAAATACCTGGTGCAGAAACATCAATCAAAGAAGATACCAAGAAAAAGAGCATTCTCATAGGAGGAAGAAGAAAGTGGAATGATTCCAAAAGAACAAAACAAATCGAAGCAATAAAATAGAGGTCATGTGAAAAAATCCTAATATGAATTCTGTAACCAATGAATTCTGTTTTCAATCTTAAAAAACTGCACCCTTAAAATTGATGCCTTCCTTCAAGACGTAAAGATTTCTATTTATTTACCAAGGGCATGATCCGACACATAAGTGTCATCCAACAAATGATAGACTAAACAACGCAAACAAAACAAATGTGGGATTGGAAACCAACAAAATAACAACCTATTTTATTAATAAACTTTCCCACCCACATGCCCTAGTTAACTTACATAAATTCGTAACCCTCAAAACTTTCCTGCAAATATTTATAAATTCAAATTCACCACCAAACATATTATAATGAAAAATAAAATTCAAAACAAACAGATAATATTTGTTCAATTCTAAAATCACTTAATGCTGGTGTTGACAAGCTATAACTATTATCAGAATATCATGGATTGACAACATCTCACCAAGCAACAGCATAGTTTAAAATTTTGGTCGAAACACCAAAATTTGATGAAATATTTCAGTTTCAACACTTGCCAAAACGAAATGGCATGCAAATGGAGGGGCCTTCAATGTTTCAGTTTTCACCAAAATGGACCATATTTCGGTGCCATTTCTTCCATTTCAGTGTGTTAGTAGGATAATTAGAAGGGTAGAAAGGGCAATGCCTTTCTCGGGATTAGCATCAGGCAATCTGGCACTAATACCGAGAAGGGTTCCCTCTCTTCTCCTTTTTTTGTTTTATGTCTTCCCTTTCTACCCCTTTAAAGCATCCCATATATGTGAGATATTTTTCTGGACCCTCTAACGATTGAGAGTTCAGCTCCTCCCATACTCTCTTCTCTTCTTCTTCCTCTTTCTCTTCTTTCTCTTCTTCTTCCTTTATTGTTCTGTTACTAACATGGCATCAGAGCACATCTGATTGAGAAGGACACGCTTCTACTCCTTTATCTCAGTCCGTTTCTTATCTCTACAACCAAAAGAAGGTGTAATCGACTTCATCAAATTTTGAAGCCTCTCTAGGGTTCCTCTTTGCCGTAGGGGTATTTTGCCCCATTTCTGAAACCTTGAAGGTCTTGGCTGACTGCTACGATGAGATAGAGACATCGATTCATAGTTAAATCTCAGGTTCGATGTCTGCTGTATTAGTTTCTGGTTGATTTGGTCGAATTTTTTGGAGATATTATGCTGCTTGGATTGACCTTGATATTGATATTGATCTTTAAATCGATTTTTGGGGCTATTCTTGAGCTGCTATGCTACTGTTATACTGCTGGAATACTTTTATTGGATTGCTATTGGGCTGTTATGCTGCTGGAATGCCTTTTGTTGGACTGATATGTTGCTGATGTGATTTTCTGGGCTGAGCACTGTTTGGTTGATTTACTATACCCTTTCGGGTGGTTCTTTAGTGAACTGTTTGTGGACTGTTTAGCCTTCCGGTGATTGTTTGAAGGCTGTTATTGTTGGTTGGTATTTCCTCGGTGTTCCTCTTGGGTAGATTTCATGGGTGAGATATCAAAGGATACTAAGATTGTGACTGAGGTAGTTTCCTCATCACCAAATTTTCTGACCTCTAAGAAGTTGGAAGGCAGTCAGAATTTTCAGCAGTGGCACAAGATTGTGTCTCTGGTTCTCACAGGTGGAAGTAAGAAGCATCACTTGACTGGGCAGAAACCCGATGGCATGGATTTCACTACTTGGGAGGTTACTGATGCCCATATTTTGGGCCAGATGTTGAACTCTATGGACAGCAATATCGTAGATTGTGACTCAAATTGATACAGTCAAAGACCTATGGGATACCTAGCTATTTTGTATTCTGGTCACAACAACCTCTCCAGGATTTATGAGCTGTCCCAAGAGTTTTATTGGGTTGATCGGAAGGATCGTTATCTGACCCAACACTTTGCAGACTTCAAACGAATGTATGAAGAACTGAATGCCTTGCTGCCCATTACATCTGATGTGACACAAATGCAACAACGTGAGCAGTTGGCGGTTATGGGTTTCTTGGGCAGCTTGGGCCCCGAGTTCGAATTTGTTCGATCTCAGATTCTTGGAGGTGTTACCGTCCCATCTCTTGCGGATACCTTTTCTCAAGTTCTCCGTGTGTCTCGTGTCACAACTAGAGCTTCTTTTGGTGATAGTACTGCCCTGGAGGGTAGTGGTCACAGTGGGGGCCGTCAGCCTGCTAAAAGTTCCCCAGCTGCAATACCTGTTAGTACTCCTGACTCATCTGATAAGTCTGAGAAATCTGGTCCTATGAGAACTTGCCATCATTGTGGCAACCTTGGCCACATTCAGCGTTTTTTTTTTTTGGAAATTACATGGCAAAACCCCACAGTCCAAGATTGCCAACACTACTAGTGTTGAACTAGCAGCCCCATTTGTGCCTATGGAGGACCGTCGTGTGACTTTAACCATGACGGAGGAGGAATATGCTCGATACAGCCAGGGAAAGGCCTCTCAGGACATTTCTTCCATTGCTACTTTTGTTCAGATAGGTAATGCCACTGTGTGTCTCTCCACCTCTAGGCCCTGGATTATCGATTCAGGGGCTTCAAACCATATGTCTGGAACTTCAAGTATCTTTTCTCTTTACAAACCTCTTCAAGTGTTACTCTTGCTGACGGTTCCTTTGCTACAGTTAGAGGCACTAGTACTGTTCAGCCCACTTATTCCTTGTCATTATCTTCTGTATTGTATTTGCCCAAATTTCCTTTTAATTTGATATCTATCAGTCAACTCACCAATTCCTACAACTATTCCATAACCTTCTTCCTTGATTCTTGTGTCTTTCAGGACTTGCAAACGAAGAAGCCGATTGGTAGAGGCAGGGTCTCTGGGGGGTTATATCTTCTTGAGGACACATCTTCGGTTGCTTGTTTGAGCATAACCTCCCCTCATCAGATCCACTGTCGGCTTGGTCATCCATCCTTACAAAGTTTGCAAAAACTTTTTCCTAGTTTTCGTTCTATTTTAGTTTTAAATTGTGAGTCGTGTCATTTTGGGAAGCTCCACCGTGTGAGTCATCCCCCTCGTGTCAATAAACGAGTCACACATCCCTTTTCTTTAGTCCATTCTGATGTGTGGGGTCCTTGTCGTGTAACGTCCAAACTGGGGTTTAAGTATTTTGTCACTTTTGTTCATGACTATTCTCGTGTTACTTGGTTATATTTGATGAAACGTCGGTCTGAATTATTTTCCATCTTTTCCTCTTTCATTGCTGAAATTAAGAATCAATTTGGTTGTTATGTTAAAATTTTGCGTAATGATAATGCACAGGAATACTTTTCTGCCCCTTTTTCTGATTTTATGACCACTCGTGGGATCCTTCATCAGTCTGCCTGTTCTGACACACCCCAACAAAATGGTGTGGCCGAAAGGAAGAACCATCACTTGATGGAAGTGACTCGGTCCCTTCTCTTTGAAATGAAAGCGGACAAGTCTTTCTGGGCTAATGCAGTGTTAACTGCTTGTCATCTTATTAATCGTATCCCTTCTTCTATTTTAGGGGGTGGCATTCCTCATGCTTTACTTTTCCCTTCGGAATCTCTATTTCCATTGCCACCACGTGTCTTTGTGTATGTCTACTTCATTCGAGACCATACTCCAAGGTTATCGAAGTTAGATCCCAAAGCTATTAAATGCATTTTTGTGGGTAATTCTCGTGTTCAGAAGGGGTATCGGTGTTATTCTCCTGTTCTTCGGCTGGTTTCAGACAGCCAAAAAACTGATGTGTCTTGGTAACTCGGCAAGATCTCGACCAATTTGGTGCATATTTTATGTCAAATTTTGGCCCTCGATTATGGTGGCCATATGACCTAATTAGGTCATAAAACTTGCAGGACAGCCTATTTTAGGCCCTATAAACATGGTAGAACCTTTGTTTTTTTAAAATCACACTCAAAATGGTAGTTTGACCTAGGATCCTAGGTTGGTAGTGTTACGATATATATATATATATATATATATATATATATAGACCTCAAATTATGAACCATTTCATAAATCATAAATCTAACATTGTTTGTTATATAGAGTCAAATATATTTTGAGTCGACATTTAACAATACAAGCCAACAACTACCAAGTACCAAGTCACCCCTATCCGTATATGCTCATACTATATTGAACGAGTGCCAGGCCTTCAAGTTCAAATCTCCTCCAAGGAAGGTTGTTGGGCAGCAAATTTCCTCCAAATGTTGTTATTGAGCATCAAATCCAAGTGTTCCAAGCTTTTTTGGTAAGATTTGGAGCTGTTTTTTCACAAACTGGGAAAACCAGTCGAGTTTACCGAAAATAGCTCGAAATTTCGACCAAGAAAATTCGAAACATGGTATTTATATAACTGATTTTGTGACATTTCAGCGAGATACTGAAATTTCAGCTGAGATTTTGGCGAGATACCAAATTTCAGCCGAGGAAATGTATTCTTATTTCGCACTCTATCTCGACTTGACCCTTGTCGAAACCAAGACAATTGCCAAGATCTCGTGTGACCTTGAACCATAATAACCTATGGATCCACATCAAAATTTTGGGGCTAATGATGGTGAAGAGCTTACTAATAAGCATCGGTACAGAAGACTAATTACTAAGCTCATTTATCTTACTGTTACCAAGCCAGACATATCCTTTGTTATGGGTGCTATAAGCCAATTTATGGAATCGTTTAAGAAGACTCACTGGGAGGCTGCATGTCGGCTTTTGAGGTACTTTATGGATGCTCCAGGAAAGTGTCTCATTTATAAACCTAATAAGCATTAAGTTGGTTGGCTTTTCAAATGTAGATTGTGCTGGTGCTGAAAGTGATAGGAAGTCAACTATTGGGTATTGCACATCTGTTGGTGGTAATCTTGTCACATGGAGCAAAAAGCAGACTACTATGCCAAGGCATAGTACTGAGGCTGAGTATAGTGTTATGGCTCATACTGCAGCTGAGTTGATGTGGCTGAAATCACTTCACAGGTTCTTGGTTTTCCCATTAGTAAACCTATAAATATGTTTTATAACAATCAGGCCGCCACCTACATTGCCAATGACCCTATTTTTTATGAGCGGAAAAAAAACTGAAACGGACTATTACTTTGTACGGGATGCTATGATAAGAACTGATCTCAACTCCATTTGTTACTTTCTATGAATCAGTTTGTTTTGTCCAGCTTTTCTTGATGGTTGTTTCAAGTTGGGCATGGGTGGGCATGGGAGATGTATATGTTCCAGCTTGAGAGGGGGGAGGAGTTATTTGTGTTTTCCCTCCTACCGATAGGGGTTTTGCATACACCTATCAGTAAGAGTAGTTTGGGGCTTCGTTATTTGTATAGCTGTCCTATTTTATGCTAATATTGGGTAGTTTAGTCTTTGTAATTGTTTTTTCACCTTATATAACAGTATACTGGCTCACAGTTGCAAGTAATTCAACCTAATCGTGAGTCTCCTTTCTTTCCATCATTATCCTCTTCTCTTCCTCTTTCTCCTCCTCCTTTTCTTCTCTTCTTCCTTCATCTATTGAGTGTTTGCATGATACTTCTACAATCTTAACAGAATAGAAAATGATAACCAAGAGATTTTTCCCAAACAAAAATGAATAGCAGCCAAAATATTGAATAAAGAATAAACAGTTACAAAGCATATAAGAGTAGATCTCTAATTTCACCTGAACACGACTCCAAAGCAAAGGAACAGCAGCCTTTGCATGATTTCGCACAAAAACATTTGTCCAAAGTGGCTGATTTGGAAACTCTAAAAGAAGTGTATCAGTATCTGTTGACCTGTTGTGATTACTGACAATGAGGCTTCGGGGAATGGAATCATAAATAGTCCCCGCCGCACCAGAGTTCTGCGGACAGCCAAAACTTCTTCCTCCTGCAAACAACATACCAGAATTGCTAATAAGATTGAACATAAGCAAATTGGAAGGGATAGAAGCACCATCCACGAGAACCCAAGGGGAATAAAAGGATGTCATATCTTTAAGCCTTTCAGATCAAGCAGCAAATATAGAAGGGCAATCAAATCTCACAGCCAACTAAAAGTTGCTACAACTCTCATAACAAATATGAACAATTAAAAATTGAGGGGGAAAGGGGGAAGAATAATACCAAGAAATCAAGAAAACAAAGGTAGTTAGCCAGCCGGATATTTTAATGTGAGATTTAGAATATCTTTCAAGGAGTATTAACAAACTTCAATCCAACTAGCACCCATTCAAGAGGTCATCACATGACCTTGGCCCCTGATCTGACCTTGGCCACAAGAGGCATCCAAGATGAGGAATTCCCAATTACATTTCGGTTACATCAAGGATTAGCCCTAAGCCCTTATTTGTTTGCGCTTATCATGGATGAATTAACCAAGAACATCCAAGATGAGGTACAGTGGTGTATGCTCTTTGCCGATGATATTGCCATGGTGGATGAGACAAAAGCAGGGATTAATGCTAAGTTAGAGGTGTGGAGATCGTTGGAAACAAGAGGATTTAATATTAGTGGATCAAAGACGGAGTATATGATATGTAACTTTAATCACATTATGATGGGATGATGACATGGTGAAAATTGAGGAGAAGAGGGATACCGCCAAGTGACTACTTCAGATATTTGGGGTCTATCATACCAAAAGGTGACATAGATGATGATGTTTTACAAAGAATTAAAGTGGGATCGATGAAGTGGAGAGGTGTGACCGGAGTATTACGTGACCGACACATCCCTTTAAAGCTTAAAGGAAAGTTCTACAGGACTATTGTACGACCTGCTATGATGTATGGGGCGGAATGTTGGGCAGTTAAGAAGTGCCATATAGCGAAGCTGTGTTGCAGAGACGAGGATGTTAAGATGGATGTGCGGCAAAACTAGGAAGGATAAAGATAAAGTGAGGAATGAACGTATTAGAGCTGGTGTGGGAGTTGCCCGGATCAGCGACAAGCTCCGAGAATGTCGATTGAGGTAGTTTGGCCATGTGCAACAGAGGCCTGGAGACGCCCCAATAAGGAGGAGTGATCTGATTCCGATTGAAGGAGCTAAAAGAGCTAGGGGCAAGCCTAAAATGACCATAGGTGAGGTTGTGAAGAATGGCATGCATAGTCTGGTCCTATGCCAAGTATGACCTCAGATAGAGCCTACTGGTGGGCAAGGATCCACGTTGTCGACACCACGTAGCTGAAATTTTCCTGATTTCCTGGGCTATCCTCTTTCCTCTTGCTCTCTTTTTTCATTTCTCACTTTTCTTATCTCATTTCTTCATTTTTATTCTTCATTCATTTTAATTCCCTTTCCTTTTGTGTGGATCTCAGCTTTCCCTACTTTGTTTTAAAAGGATCCATGTAGCCAACCCTATTTAGTTGGGATAAGGCTGAGTTGTTGTTGTTGGTTGGCAGTATACTCCGAACCCTGTTGTGCATACCTTGTGTAATATTTCCTATTCTACAAATTGTTTTAGTACTAGAAGATAGAAAAGGCAATTAAAACAAATAAATTATGCACCATGAATGAAGAAACATAATATCAATTAATGGGAGTGTCTGAATGACACCTCTATAGGTGTATAGGACTTAACACCTTTTAATTACCTCTTGTCTTATTGCCAAAAGTTGTTTAAGAAAGGGGTATAAAAGGATTTTCAAAAATAATTTGAAAGTGACATATCATTATGTCTTTATCATGCACATTTTTCCAATACACATGTCTCATTGAAAAAAAAAAAATGTATGTCAGACTAAAAGGAGAAAAAAGTAAGGTTACAAATCATTTGACACCTTGAGGGTTGTCAATCAGAAAATCCCTTGATTAATTATGAAATAGTACAAAGTACCCGTAACATAGACTCATAATGATGCAGATTCATCACCGAAATAAGCTTTTTTTTTAGGATTAAGTCTAGGGTTGGGTTCTATACATGTGGGCCTTTGATCTCATGGGTTTTTTAAGTAATAGGTCACTTTTATGGACCTAAAGTATGGGTAATAGGGTTGCATATGGGATTAGTTGTTTTAGTTCCATACTTAGATTTATTTTGGTGATTTTGTTCATAATTGAACCGGTTCAACCAATTGATCAATTTAAGTGATTTTAGTAGTTTTCTTTTAAGTGTTTAGTGGGGCTGGATTAGGACTCTATTTTGAGTCTCTTTCAGTATCCTAGTCAGTTTAAGTTACCTAATAGGTTAAGGATTGGATTAGGCCTTTCCTTTTTCGTGTAGGAGTCTATTTTTTAGTCTTTTATATAAGGTTGTAAAGGGGGCAAGTATTGAACACGAATTTTGATAATGAAAAAGCTTTTTGCTGCTCTCTTCCATTGAAGATTTGTCTTGTGTTTGATCAAGGATGATGGGATCGGTGTTTGATCGGATTGACACTTTGCGGTGGGAAGCCCTGGTGGTTCGTTGAAGGAATCAGTGTTTGATCCGATTGACACCTTACGGTGGAAAACCCAGGTGGTTTGTTTTGGATCTCTTTTGAAGCTCTCCATTATTGTTCTACTTGAATTTGACTCTATGGTTGAGATTGGCGGTAATTCTTCTGCGAACAAAATCTATGATTTATTACCCCATCCCTAACCTAATATTTTTGGGTTTCCATTGTTCTCTTGGTTTTCTCATATGATTTATTTCCCATTGTTCTCTAGGTTTCCTCATACAATTTCTTGTCCCATTGTTCTCCTGATTTAACCCTAAAACCGATTCACCTTTTGTTAAAAGATCCTGATTAGGTTCCTAGTTTGAAAAAACAAGTCTAGGACTACATTACATAGGGACCCAAGTCCCAGCAATATATATTTCAAAAAACTATTTTTGGGAAGAAGAAAAAAATCGACACAGTGAGCCCGTAGATCTAGCTTCGGTGTCTAACATATAAAAATTTCATCACCAACTTTCGGGTATTCATCATATTTTTTGCTAAAAAACTATTTTTAGGAAGAAGTTCATACCTTGAACTGTTGAATGTGGCTAAATCTTCACCAATATGCAGCAAATGATGTTGTTGGAGTGACGTGGAAACCCTCAGCATCGTATTCCAGCAATATGTAGAGGTGACTGGTGAGATGGCAAAAATCAGGCCGAAATGTGGGTGTTACTTCTTCCGGCAGAGAAAAGGGGCGAAACAAGCGAGATGCTCAAGTTCGGTCGAAATTTTGACCAGGCACATTTGAAACAAGGTATTTAAAATACCCTGTTGAACTGTATCGCCAAAACAATACGATATAAGGTCGAAACTTTGGTGAAACACCGAAATTTCTACCGAAACAGTGTCGATTCTCTGTTTTGTGTGGCATTTTGACTCGGCTACATCGAAATCTCCGAAATTTTGGAAATTTCAGAGAGATTTTGCCTAGTTTTCAAACCTGAGTAGTTGGTATTATCACAGGTTATCTCCGAAAAAAGCTACCCTGGTATAGCATTTACTGCCTTTTGCTTGTGAGGCTTTATGGAATGGAAGGAACTGAAGGGTCTTTAGGGACAAAGCTGGAAGTATAGACCGAAATAAAGGTTGCACTTGGATAGTAATAATAAGGAACCTTTACCAGTACTTGATGTCCAATAAGTTCATTCAAATCATACTTGATTGGAAGTACTCTAACAAATTATTTTCTGCACACACACACACACATACAACAGAGAGAGAGAGAGAGAGAGAGAGAGAGATCTAACCATGAGCTAAAATTGTTTGGTCATCATGCCTGCTGTAGACGTCAATAGAAATTCTACCACCACCACCTCCACCCCAACCGTCACCTCCTGATGCACTTATCCAGCCATATCCAATCCTGTTCTTGACAGAAAGGAATACTTAGAGAAGAAAACATTGCGAGCAAGATAAATGCTAAATATAAAGAGTATCTGTGTACATTAACAAGATGTGTTAATGAACGAAAAATATGATACTCCATCGTACTTGGGAAAGAAACAACAAGAATAGGTATATTCAAGCAGACTTCTTAACACCTAAATTTGCATCACGATATGGAAAGTACAAATATGGCTACTTCAATACACGCAGAATCAGGTAGAATTCTCGTCAGGCAGTATACAGAAGAGCTTCTGGAACTGCAAGGTGCACAGAAGAGCTTCTGCAATTGCATGCAGGAGCATGCAAACCCAAGAAATCCACATTTTATCAACGAACAAAGCAGTCCAGATTATATGTGCCTAAGTTGAAGATGAAAGAAAAGGAAATAGGGTAGTTAAGTTGTGGCCATATGTTTCCCAGGGGGAATCTTACATTCAATTCTGCTCTGTCAAAGTGAAGGGCAATAAAATGAAGTGAAACTCTTGCAATCATGATTGAGCACCTTAAAATCTTATCAAATATGGTAATTAAACGTTTAAGACAGAGTCCTTATTTTCCTTTCCCTTTACTTCATTTCCAACTAAACAGAGCCTTCAACAATATAGAGGGAGAGAATCCAAATCATTGTATAATCCCACCAAAGGGTGAGAACACCTCCTCTTTTGCATCAGGAGATTTTTCAAACAGTTACACGTTTAAGAGGAGGAACCGAGAATATGAGAGCCCAAAAACAATAGGCAAAATTCATCATATCAATTTTAACAAGAGCCTTTTTTCTTGTTTGAGTCTTAGATTTAGAAGTTGAGAACTTTGAGTCTTTGAATTAGAAGTTGATGGAGGACTGGAACCAAGCAGGAATACGAGAATAGTTAAGTTTAGGCTTCAATTTGTATTAATAGTTCTCTCCTTTTTTTATTTATGGGAGCCCCTTGGGCCAATCTTAATTGTTTGTGTACTGCAATGCAGCTTTGCTGCTGTCACAACTATCTGCGGCATCTTCCAATTTTCTCCTTGGAGTGATCTGATCCCCTCTCAAATTAGCTTTTTTTTTCCTTCTCTTTCTTAATTAATTGCCGAAAGTATGTGTATAAACTAAAGTTCCATTTGGTTGCAAGGGAAATTAAAGGGAATAAAAATGCAAATTTCAAACCTAAAAAACAAACTTTTGTAATCATTAACCCACATGATTATGTCACTAACTCCAAATCATTCCACATTTGGTTATTAAATTTCACTTTACAAATTTACATTAAAAAAAAGTATCAAAACTAAGGGAAAAGTGTAAGAGAGCTAAATAATCCAAAACAGGAAGCCATTTGTTTCTTAAAAAATATGCTAGAGTTCATCATGACTCATCATCTTAGATTAATATTTATCAATCAGATCAATTTTTTATGGATCTATCAATCAGATTATTTGTTAAAAGAAATTTGAGAAAATTCTATTCAGTTGCGACATGGGAAGGACAGCAGGACCTGGAAATCAGCCAATTGCAGGGTACACTAGGACAACAATATCGATTTACTACATCAATGTTTCTGCACTTCGTCACACTAATACAGATGGGATAACTATTCCTCATGAAGTAATTTGGCATAATTAACCTCCCCTGAAATGTCGAGCACTTGCTTGAGAGATAGCAAAGTCTGCATTGCTAACATGCCACAAAGGAGGCAAGATTGGGGGAGGGGGGGCGGGCTGGCCTCCCTCATTGTTTGTTTCACATGTACGGAGGAAAGAGAACTTGTCAACCATCTAGTCTTCTATTGCTCTCTTGCTGGATATGTTACTACTGTTGAAGTGGTTGGCTGATGTTTTGGCGACACTCCTCAATTGCGAAGCTGGAGAAGTTTCTTTATAGGACATTCCCAGCTACTCAGTTGTACATAAGGGAAGAGTGCAATGGCAGACCTATCCAAGATCAAGTTAACCCTACCAAGTTGTGATCGCCAGATTCACTACTAGAAATTTTCAGTTGGAACCAGCAAAAAAAAATTTTAGGGAGACTAGAAAATGGATTGGAGCCAGTTAAAATTGCCTTGAATGGAAATAAATTTTTACACATCAAAACAGAAGATTATTTTGCCACTCTTTTGGCTTTCAGTGATGTTCTATCACAATAAGATTTGTGAAATTTGTAGATTTGAGAAAAACCCTAGCATTTGAAAGTTGAAAATTACCCCTACAACTGAAAATTCATTTTTTTTTCTTCAACAAGGGAGTTGACTTTTTATCTTTTTGAAATTAGAATTTTTAACTATTTTTATTAGATTAATTTGGGGGTGGTTGCTTATTTATGAATAATATCTTAAGTAAATAGAGAGATAATTACAGTCATTTACTCAAATGATGTTTGAAATAAATCAGTGCCAAACCTGGTTCAATACCAATGAAAACGTAATAAATGGAATAAAAAAATTAAACCAGCACCTTGCACTAAGGCGACAGTCACCTAGACCCTCAAAAAACCACTTGGACGCCTAGGCGATGCCTTGATAACTATTTTTATAGCTTCTTTTTTTTATTAAGTCGAGACATTTAATTAAGGGTTAAGATCCTCACCAGACCCAAGAGCTACAACAAAATTTAAAAAGAGCAAGTTAGCAAGCAGAACAACTACACACAAAAGTTGTGCCAGTTACTCTGTATATGCTGCACATCCCTATCTTTAAATTCGTTATAATGAGATACCAAAATATGATTATATCCCTTCACCCTGTTAGTATAGGTAAGCCGGTTCCAATCCATTTTCAAACGCCCTTCTGTTCCTTTCAAACAATGTGGTCTCAATTTTGATTAGGGAGAAGTCGCATAAATTAAAATCAAGAACTCAGATGGTCTCTAAATTCAGATCGAGTTCAGCAAACAAAGGGTGGACATTCCTAGTAGCACTAGAAGAAGGGTATATCCATAAATCCAATACTAAAAATAGAAATTAGAAAATAGGAATATAATGAGAAATCGATTCTGAACATAGACCATAAAACTCAGCAATAACAAATTAGTAAAACCAGAACTCAAATCAGTATACTGATGCACAGAATATCAATTAAGAAATAAGGGCAGAATTGGAATGATGAAATCAATCCAGATCAGCAGGTCTGATCTACATCAAAATCTGGTCAAAGGCTTCCTTTAGGTTTAAGAACAATTCATTAAAATTAGAGGATGATTTGACGGCCAGATTCCCTCAATTGAAATTCGTGTAACAAAAAGTTCTCCATATGAATTCTAGATCAAACTAGGAATTGAAGAAAATTCAGAAGAGCATTTACTTGAATTAATGGAAAAGAATAAGGAGAGAAAAATAATAACAAGAGAAAACACCGAGGCTTCCCACCACAAGGTGGTTGGAAGGATCGAACACCTTCCAACCTTGATCACACACAAGGATCCTTGATCAAACACAAGGGATTCTTCACACAGGCAGGAGAGCAGTAAAGACACAGCTTTTCATTAATCAAAATTCGTGCACAATGTTGGACCCCCCTTACAAACTTATATAGAAAACTGAAAAACAGACTTAAACACTAAAAAGGAAATCCTTAACTAATAAGGTAACATTAACTGACTAGGAAACTGATGCAATGAATGCACTCCATGGCCAGGAATGGGAGGGGAGTTTAGTCCCACATCGGTCGGGTAGTGTGCGGTAATTGGGCTTATGACCTTGGAAGGGCCTCTCCACCCTGAAGCTCAGGCTTTAGGGTTGGACGCCATTAAGTGGTTTCAAAGCGGGTTGTCCGTGCACCGGCCATGTGGGGGCCAATGGCCCAAAACTGGGGGGGAGTTGATGCAGTAAATGTGCTCCATGGCCATGAAAAGGAGGGGAGTTTAGTCCCACATCGGTTGGGTAGTGTGCGGCAGTATGGCTTATGACCTTGGAAGGGCCTCTCCATCCTGAAACTCGGGCTTTTGGGTTGGACACCATTAGAAACTGAAATAATAAAGGAAACTAACTCAAAACAGGACTCGACTTGTAGAATCCTAATCCAGCATAACTAAAACACTTAATACTAATTAAAATACAGAAAAAAAGACACTAACTTCACTAATCTCGTATGCCCAGCCTCTACCCCCATATTATAGACCCACTAAAGTGGTACAATTCAATGAAAACTCATTGGTTGCCCAACACATATATAACCCAGCCCAAGGCTTATTTCTAATAAAATAAGCCTATTTAGATGATTTAACTGGATCACCTTGTGTCACAAAAACCCTGCTGTTGGGCCAAACTATGGGCCCACTCGGAAAGAGAGAAATCAAATTATATGGCTAGTCGCAATTTCGTAATTTCTAGAACAATTTAGGACCCTTTCTTTGAAAGGCAAACAGGGCCTGGCATCATCGTCAAGGCAACGCATTGGCGTCCAGGTGCCTTGGATGTTTTGGTCCCTTTACTGGTGTCACCTTGCGTCCAAGCCCCCTCCAACGCCTTTAATCGCTAGACATTATGACTACAATGGGACATAGGATGGAACGTAATTAAAATGGATGAAATAGGGCTAATCTAGAATCACGTATTAAGAATAGGACAAAACATAAAGGACTCAGAATTTGGAGGTGATGCAGTTAACGGTATCCAATCGGGCCAATTTGGCCTTAGAATACTTTATTTTGGTATAGTTGAGTTCTATGGGCCTTGGGCTTGTTATTTTTTTGTTTTTTATCGTAATGGGCTTCTTTTATAAGTCCAAAAGTTTGGGTTTAAAGGGGTACACAGAATTAAGAACATCGATAAGATTATGTGGGTCCCATGTGCTATTAATTAGTCATGTTAGTTTAATCTAAAAGAGTCCTTGTAAGTTAAGTATTTAGGATAGTTTAGGACAGTTAAGAGTCATTAGTGGAGTCCATTAGGAAGATTTTATCTTATTTTTATAAATAGCAATGTAACCAACCACCCCCTCCACAATTTGACAATGGTATGAAATCTGGATTTTTTTGTTTTAGAAAGTTTAGTGGAATCTCTCTTCTCCCTCCCCCATGATCTTCCCTCTCTCCTCTATTTTCTCTCCTACGATCTCTCTCCTCTCCTTTTTGGTCCCTATTATCCTCCCTCTCTCTTCTAACCGATAGCCTCTTTTCCCTTTTCTTTGTTGCTTAGTAGGCTTTGAAATATTGCTATTCTGTTGCTGGTTTTCTCTGTAGCACCACATATATCTCTACTTGATCTGCATCAATCACTTGTGCAGTTGTGCTCTCACCACCGGTCCACCAGCAGAACCTGCCATCCATTCACCATTAGGAGGGGTATTTGGTAAAATAACACAAGACGGGTCTTCAGTAGCAAATAAGAATATTATGTATCTCGATTAGAATATTCCTTATTCACCATTCTACCTTTGTCACATGGTATCAGAGCACTGATATCAACAATTAGTTTGGATTTCACTGCTGGTTTGAGAGTCTTCCAGATGTTTCAAGCTTTTTTCTGATCACCGCTTTCATGCTGCCAGTATTTGGTTGATTTTGCCCAAGTTGATGAAAATAACAATAAACGGGGGCATATTATTCATCTTATTGCATGAGCACATCATTCAACTGATTCAAGTTTGATTCTACTACTCTTGCGGATTCAAGTTTCTGGATAATTTCTGACGTTGGCAATTATTTTCTGCTCAGCCATCCAATATGGTTGCATCTTTGAAGATCGACTGCTCCATATAAGAGGTACACACGATCCATAGATTGGATTCTTCTACTGGTTGATCCTATTCTACTTCTACTGCTGGCAGATGCTCTGTTTGAGCCTCTTTGTGGTTGATTGTTACTTTAGGATTACCTACTTGATCAATACAAGATTTTAGGGTTTGATCCCTATCTACCAGTACCTTTTTTTTTTTTGGTGAATAAAAATCTATTACAAAAGTGAGGGAAAAGAGGGGGGGAATATACAAAGGAAAGAAAGGGGGGGGGGGGGGGAGAAAGATACAAGCCCCAGAAAAAACTAAGAGGGGCACTGAGGCTGTACCTTGTTCGATCTCTTTTAGGGTTTTATCCCTTCTTTTGTGGCTGATTTTTGCTACTTTACCTACCTGATCGAATACAGTATTGGGTCTATTAGACCTACTTTATTTTGAAGATTGGAATTACCCTAACATTAGGGTTCTTCTTTGCTTATTCTACATCTGCTGGCTTTAGTTTTATTGGTTCTTTTTGCTAAGTTGCCTCAATGGCTGATCCTAAGCCACCTATGGACAGTGTCCAAGTTCAAATTACTACTATTAAACTCTCTGGAGTTTCCAAATATCTCTTATGGGCTCAGGCCGTACAGGCATACATTCATGTCAAAGGAAAGTTAAAGTATATCACTGATGATCCTCCCACTATTGATCCCAAAGATCCTTCCACCATCACAGCCTATGATGAATGGATGCGTGAGAACTCTATTATCAAAATATGGTTATGAAACAGCATTGAACCTGCTATTGCTTCCAATATGATGTTTCACAATCTTGCTAAAGACGTCTAGGAAGATCTGCGTGAAAGTTTTCCTCAAGAGAAGAATATCTCCCGAATGTATGATCTCTATGAGAAACTTTTCAATTTCAAACAGGGAAATAAATCTTTGAGTGAATATTTTGCCAGTTACAAAGGCATGGTTGAAGAACTCCCGATACATCAGCCCTTGACTAGTCATCTTGATCAGTTGAAGCAACAAAGAGCTGAGTTCCATGTTGCAAAATCACTAGCTGGACTACATCTTGACTACCAATCTGTGAAAAATACTTGTTGGGCTAAACATGGATAGCCTGAGTGGGTGAATAAGCTAGCCAATACAGTCATAACCGATACTTCCACAGAGAACTCTACTGGTGAAATGAATCATAGTTCTACATCTGGTTCATCTACTGTGTCTCAAGATGATTATAACCAGCTACTCATACGACTTCAACAACTTGAAGCTGCATCTGCCTCCACCTCTATAGCCACCCTAGCTTACACAGGTAACTCTGTTTTCCATACTTTCTCTATCTCGTGGCTTATTGATTCTGGTGCATCATGGCATATGACTGGTAAGTCAAGATTGTTTTCCTCAATGAATAAAATTGAAACCTCTTCCAAAGTTATACTTGCTGATGGATCCTCTACTCAGGTAACTGGTCATGGAACTGTTTCTCCAACATCCTCCATGACCTTTTCTCCTATTCTTCATGTTCCTAAATTACCTTTAAGTCTTTTATTTGTCAGTCAACTTACTAAATCTCTCAATTGTTTTGTTACCTTCTATCGTTCTTACTATGTCTTTTCAAGACCTTCAGACAAAGAAGATGACTGGTGGAGGGCTGAAGCGAGATGGGTTGTATTACCTGGATGGCACCGGACCTTCTACTGCTGCTACATTTACTACCTTCTCCCGGCATTTACGTCTTGGTCATCCTTCTCTACCTAAGCTCCAATTTATGGCTCCTAGTTGCAGATCAGTTTCTCGTCTGGAGTATGAAAACTGCAAATCAGGAAAACATCATTGTGCCTCTTTCCCTGCCCATAGTGCACCTAGAAGTTTCATTGTTTTATTTAGTCCATTCTGACATTTGGGGTCCTTGTTAAGTTCGTAATAGATTAGGTTTTTCTTATTTTGTTAGTTTTGTGGATGATTACCGTTCAACTTAGGTTTACCTGTTTAAAGAGAGATCTCAATTCCTTAGTGTTCAAAATTTTTTATCAAGAAATAAAACTCAGTTTGATGTTTCCATTAAAATATTTAGTTCTGATAATGCACTTGAATACACTCAAACTGAGATATCTGATTTTTGCCTCACTCATGGAATAATTCATTAAACTAGTTGTTCGTACACTCCACAACAAATGGGGTGACTAAACACAAGAATAGGCATTTATTGGAGGTAGCCCGATCTACTATGCTCCACATGAATGTCCCCAAACGTTTTTGGTGTAATGCAGTCCCCACTGCCTATTACCTTATTAATTGTATGCCATCGTTTGTTTTAAATGACAAAATTCCTTTTTTCTATTTTATAACCTAATATTTCCTTGTTTGGTTTGCCACCATGAGTCTTAATTGTGTTTGTTTTGTTCATATTCTTCACCCTAACATCGACAAATTATCTCCTCATTCTATTAAATGTATTTTTCTTGGCTACTCTAGGACAGAAAGGTTATAAATGTTTTGATCCTATTTCTAATAAACAGTTTATTAGTGCTGGTGTCATATTCTTTGAAAATACTCATTATTCTACTGGTACCTCTGTACCAGTTATTATTCCGTTACAATCTCCTAAACCAATTTAGGTCTATCGGCAGCATCGACAGACTGACTTACCATCCTCCACTGCTGCTTCCCAAATACTGATGTTCCCGATGAGTTGCCCTCTTCTACCAATGTTCTAAAGATGCCACCCACTACTACAAGTATCGCTCCTCCACCCACTCAATCTGATCCGGATGCTGAAGTCTCCACCGACTTACCAATCGTTGTCCGTAAAGGTACTCGCTCTTGTATTCAGAAATCTCACAATCCATGATTGTTTACCCTATTGAACAGTATATATCTATTTCTCATCTTCCTTCCAAATTTCACACCCTTGCTTCCGCTTTATCTACTAACTTTGTTCCCAAAACCCACCATGAGGCCTTTTCTCACCCTGGGTGGAAGGTAGTAATGGTCACAGAGATGAATGCTTTATTGTCCAGAAAGACTTAAGACTCTGGTAACATCATCTACTTGGGAAGGATCTTGTCAAATGTCAAGGGTTTATACTATCAAATACAATCCGGATGGTTCTATTGAGCGGCTTAAGGCAAGATTGGTTGCTAAAGGCTATACTCAAACTTATGGCATTGATTATTTTGAAATCTTCTCGCCCATCGCCCGCTTAAATTATGCTTGTGTGCTTATTTCTTTGGCTGTCAACTTAGATTGCCAGTTGTATTAGATGGATATTAAAAATGCATTTTTCTATGGTGATCTTCAAGAGGAGGTCTATACGGACCATTCCAAAGTATGTAAGCTTCATAAGGCAATCTATGGTAAATCAGTTTGGATTTTCACAATGTTATTCTGACCATTCCGTCTTTGTTCGCCACCAGAATTCAAAAGTTGTTGTGAAGGTTTTTATGTGGATGATATTATTATATTTGGGAACGATGCTTCTGGTATTGATTAAATTAAATTCTATCTCCATCAACATCTTCAGATGAACTCTCAAGTATTTTCTTAGTATTGAAGATTTACGGGGCAATAAAGGAGTTGGTCTATCACCAAGGAAATATGTACTTGATCTTTTATCTGAAACTGGAATGCTTGCTTCTAAACCGGTGGATACTCCCATGGATCCTCATCAAACGTTTGATTCAAGTGAGAGTGAAGATTTTGAACATGTATACTGGAGATGAGAAAGAAGAAGGGAGAAGAGAGGGGAGAAGAAGAAGTCGATGGACTGTAATCCTTTGGGGAGAACAATCGAATGAATTGTTTCCCCTCTTCACCAATATGAATAAATAATAGGGCAGAGCTAATACAAAGAGGAGAAAACCCCAAAATACCCCTACTAAACTTGTCTAGGTACTAGCACTAGGCGCTAATACCGAGACCCTTATTCTCGATCTCTAACACTCCCCCTCAAGCTGGAGCATATATATTAATCATGCCTAGCTTATTACAAATATAATCAATTCGCACACTCCCCAAAGACTTACTAAAAACATCAGCAAGTTGCTCTCCTGTACAAACATGTTGTGGGGCAATAAGACCTTCTTGTTGTTTTTCCCGAATAAAATGACAATCGACCTCTATGTGTTTCGTTCTTTCATGAAACACAAGGTTGGAGACAATTTGGATAGCAGCTTGATTATCACACCACAGCTGTATAGGTGTCTTGTCCACAAACTTCAACTCAGCCAACAATTGCTTCATCCACATCAACTCACAAGTAACCTGGTCCATGGCCCGATACTCTGATTCTGCACTAGATCTGGCTACCACTGGTTGTTTCTTACTCTTCCAAGACACCAAATTTCCTCCCACAAAGACACAATACCCAGTAGTAGATCTCTTATCCACAGGGGAACCGGCCCAATCAGCATCACAAAACCCCTCAACACGCTCATGACCATGGTTAGTGTAGAGTAGACCACGGCCAGGGGCCTTCTTGAGATATCTCAAAATCCAAACCACAGTATCCCAATGCGACGTCCTGGGAGAGGACAGAAACTGACTCACTACACTGACCGGGAAGGGAATGTCCGGTCGAGTCATAGTGAGATGGTTCAATTTACCAACAAGTCTTTGATATTTTTTTCGGATCATCAAGAGCATCACCACTGTCACCTATTAACTTCAGATTCGGATCTATTGGAGTATCCAAAGGTTTAGATCCAAGCATACCTGTTTCTGCAAGCAGGTCGAGAACATACTTTCTCTGGGACAAACCTCAACTCCAAGGAAACACTTCAACCTACCAAGATCCTTGGTCTGAAACTTATTTTGCAAGTATATTTTCAGCTGCTTAATACCTTTAGCATCATCACTAGTGATGACTATATCATCAACATATACCACCAAAAATATCCTACCAGCCTTGCTATGTCGGTAGAAAACTGAATGATCACTACCACACCGAGTCAGCCCAAACTCCAAAACCACATCAGAAAACTTTCCAAACCAGACTCTAGGAGATAGCTACAGACCATACAACGATTTCTTGAGTTTGCAAACCAGACTAGACTCCCCCTAAGCAACAAACCCCGAAGGTTGCTCCATATAAACCTCCTCAAGGAGATTACCATGAAGAAATGCATTCTTCACATCCAACTGAAAAAGAGGCCAGTGATGTGAAGCCACAAGAGAAATCAAGAGATGAACAAAGGCAAGCATGGCAACCGGCGAAAAAGTATCAAGATAGTCAACCCCATAAACCTGGGTATAACCCTTTGCAACCAACCATGCCTTCAAACAAGCCAAGGAGCCATCCGGATTCACCTTCACAACATACACCCACCGATAACCAACGGCCTTCGCACCAGCAGGTAAAGGCACCAAATCCCAAGTATGGTTTTCAGCCAAAGCCGACAATTCCTCCTCCATAGTTGTACTCCAGACAGAATAGGATAATGCCTCTGAAACACACTTACGAGTAGGATAAGACTCAGTAATAGAGAGATAAGAAGAAAAGTTAGAAGACAAACCAGCATAAGACACAAAATGAGACAAAGGATGTTGAGTACAGCTACGAACACCCATACGATGGGCAATGGGAATATCCAGATCTGAAATAGGATTACCTAACTAAGAAGCTAGATCGGTAGACAAAGTAGGCACCGGAGGAGCAGTAGAGGCCGGGGGTGCTGCATCAACATGAGGAGGACAAATAAAAGTGAACCGAACCGAAGGACGTGCTGGCCGAACAGGTGGAGGCGGAGGTGGAGGTGAACATGGGGGAGGTGGTGATGAAACCGCAGCCGTAGGGACCTGTGAAATAGAGCGCTGAACCACATACAAAGGTATCTCATCATCCAACTCAGAGGGAACAAAAGACTCAGAAAATGGAAAAGAATCACCACTATAGGAGGTGAACTCAAAAAAGGAAACATCGGCAGTGACAATATTTTGGAGAACACGATAATTACACCGATAACCTTTTTGAGTCCGTGAATATCCCAAGAAAATACACTTAATGGCATTGGGATCTAACTTGGACAGACCTGGACGATGATCACGAATAAAGCAAACACCGCCAAAAACACGAGGTGGTAAAACAAACAGCGGTTCAAATGGAAATAAAAGAGAATGAGGAATCCCTCCCTTGTAGCACAGAAAATGGCATACGATTTATAAGAAAACAGGTAGTCAAAACAGCATTAGCCCCAAATATTTTAGGGACCTTCATTTCAAAAAGGATAAAGCGAGTCACCTCCATAAGATGTCGATTCTTCCGTTTAGCCACACCATTTTGTTGGGGTGTAGCTGGATAGGAAGATTGATGCAACATACCACGGCCAGCCATAAAGGAATTAAAAGGTGCTGAAAAATACTCGAGTGCATTATCACTATGCAAAACACGAGTATGGGTATTGAACTGATTCTGAATTTCAATAACAAAAAATGCCAAATAACTTGCTTCATTAAATAAATCCAAGTGACTCTAGAATAGTCATCAACAAAGGTAACAAAATATTTAAATCCCAACTTAGAAGTTACAGGACAAGGTCCCCATACATCAGAATGCACTATAGAAAAAGGGTTCACAGACCATTTATTGACTCTAGGGGAATAACTCACACGATGGAGCTTTCCAAACTGACACGACTCACACTCAAGACTAGAAAGAGAACGAAAACGAGGATCCAACTTCTGTAAGCTTTGCAACGAGGGATGGCCTAGCCGACAATTAACTTGGTGTGGAGACAAAACACTGAAGCAAGCAACGGAATGAGACGTCAAGAAGATACAGCCCCCCTTTCTCATGTCCCCTACCAAGCATCTTCTTCGTCGTAAGATCCTAAACAACATAAGAATCAGGAAAGAATATCACAGAACAATTATGGGCTTTAATAAGTCTACTGACAGAAAGTAAGTTACACGGGAAGTCAGGCAAATGAAGAACAGAAGACAAGAACAAAGAATTAGTGGGACAAACAGTGCCAGAGCCAATGACTTTGGCAAAGGAACCATCAGCCAAGGTAACAGTAGATTCGGTAGACTAAAAGGAAGAAAAATTACATGACACACCAGACATATGATCAGATGCACCCGAATCAATGATCTAGGGGCGAGAAGAGGGAAACACGTAGTGGCATTACCTGTTTGGGCAAAAGTAGCAGTGGAGGATGTAGAAGGTTAAGATATCTAAAACTGAGTGAACCGAGCATAATCTTCATCTGACAACCTCAACACCTTACCCTCAGAATATGGAATAGAAGACTCAGTATTAGTTGCTGAATTGGCATATTGTTACTATGGGGGTTTACCATGAAGCTTCCAACAAAAACGTTGGATATGTCCTGGGCGACCACAATCATTACAGGTCTTTACAGACCCAGAAATTTCACCACTCTAACCACCACAGCCACTAATGCCACCACCGCAGCCACCATTGCCTCTCCCCTGGCTAAATGCAACAAGAGCTGAACTCTCACCATTACCAGGTGTTGGTTCATGAGAAGTATCACGAGAAACACGCAGAACACGAGAAAAAGTTTCAGCAAGGGAGGCAACTCTATCTCCTCCAAGGATGGTGGACCGTATGGAGTCCTATTTCTGACCCAAACCACCTAAAAACCCCATAACAGCCAGTTGTTCCCGTTGGTCCTGCATTTGTTTCACATCAGAACTGATAGGCAGCAGTGCATTTAACTCTTCAAACATCCTCTTATAATCAGCAAAATATTGGGTCAATGGACGACCATCCTGTCTGCACGATAGAATTCCTATAATAGTTCATAAATACGAGACAAATTATTCTGTCCAGAATACAGAATATGTAAATAATCCCACAACTCCTTCACAGTATCTATGTGAGTCACTAAATCAACGATTTGGGAAGCCATATTGTTCAGCATCTGGCCCAGAATTCGTGCATCAACAATTTCCCAAGCCTCATCATCCTCTGCTTTGTCTTTGGTAAGATGTTTTTGTTGCCCACGACTAGTTAGAACCACCCAGACAATTTTCTTCCATTGCTGGAAATTACTAACATCCTCCAATTTCTTCTCTGTTATAGACTTGGAAGAACCCGAGATAACCTCGGCAACAACCTCCTTCGATTCATCACTTGTATCAACCATCTCGACCAAATAAAAGGAATATGCAGCAGGCAAACAACGTCCCTCCAAGGAGAAAAACACTGATTTCAAAAAAAAATAAGATCTTCAACAAGTCAAAATCGAGCCTCAACAACAATCAATCCAGGGAGAAAAAAAAGATCGAACAATGCTGCCAAAAAACCGAAACCAGAAATTGAATTCTCTTCCAAACAACTTCACTTGCTATTCCTGAATCGATATCAACCACCAAAAAGGAGACATAGTTCTTCTTATATCTTCATGAACTAGTCTCAAACACCCTCAAAAAATCGCAGCATAGGGTGCTGCCTCCCCTTCAAACAAGTCCCATGAAAAACTTCAAACCTGGAAACGAAACTTCAAATCACCACTTCAATGAGAATAGAAAGTGATAGAGTAGGTCCTAGGAAGTTAAATCGATTCCTAAGAGCCTAGCTCTAATACCATGCAAATAATAATGGATTAGAAGAAGAGAAGAGAAAGAAGAAGGGAGAAGAGAGGGAAGAAAAAGAAGCCGATGGACTGTAATCCTTAGGGGAGAACAATCGAATGAATTGTTCTCCCCTCTTCACCAATATGAATAAATAATAGGGAAGAGCTAATACAAAGAGGAGAAAACCCCAAAATACCCCTACTAAACTTGTCTCGGTATTAGCACTAGGCGCTAATACCGAGACCCTTATTCTCGATCTCTAACATTACTCAACCAGATATATCTTTTGCTGTTGGAGCCATTAGTCAATTTCAGACACCAAAGAAAATCCATTGGGATGCAGGATGCTGCATACCATGTGTTACGTTACCTAAAAGGAGCTCCTGGTAAGGAACTTATTTATCGACCCAAACAAAATGTTAATCTGATAGGGTGTTTTTATGCTGATTGGGCTGGTGCTGATGGTGATAGACATTCTACTACTGGTTATTGTACCTTTGTGGGTTGTAATTTAGTCACCTGAAAAAGCAAGAAACAAACTATTGTTGCTAGATCAAGTGTGGAGGCTGAGGATCAGGTGATGACACATACTACAGCTGAATTAATGTGGATAAAGTCATTACTTCAGGAGTTGGGGTTTCCAATCACTCAACCTATGAAGGTGTTTTGTGATAATCAAGCTGCTATTTATATTGCAATCAATCCAGTGTTTCAAGAGAGGAAAACTTTGTGATGTTCTGAAAAAGTTGGTTTCTACTCCATTTGTTTCGACTGCTAACCAACTTGGTGAAATGTTTACCAAACCGTTGTTTGGCCCTGCTTATCAAAAAGGTTCCAAGCTGGGCCAAGGTGATTTGTATGCTCCAGCTTGAGGGGGGTGTTAAGTATGTATCTCGATTAGATAGTGCTAAGTGTGTATCTCGATTAGAATATTCCTCATTCTGATTGAGATACCTTCCTAACCCCTTTACTATTGTTAATTAAAGTTAGTCTAGCTTCAGTCCTAGACCTAGTTTAATTTCCTACTGTAATTATGTTTCTAATCTTTATTCCTAGTAAGATTAGGAAACTCTCTATGTAATTCTGGTTTAGTATAAATAAAGACATTATGAGAGGGGGGGGGGGGACTGCTGTTCGATCCAACATCTCTAGTCAGTCCCCCTTTCCCTCCTCCATCTCCTTTCCCTCCCATCACTCTTGGTTCTCTGGTTTCACCATTTTAACTTTGTCTCAAAGAAGAAGATATCTTCTTCTACTTTTTGTTACAGCACTGGTTTACGATAACCAGCAAAGGTATGAATCAAGAGAACTCCCTCATCCAAGTTCTGATTACCGTGAAATTTTAGGGTATGATTGCCAACTCCAATCCCTCTTGAACGCAACTAATGGTTATCCCAAACAGCAAGTGAAAAAAGAGGATTTAAGGTCTGAACCCGAACCTGAACCTACCGGCAGAGGTGATATCAGATCTGGTTTCAGGTTACTAGATCGCTGCAGAGGGAGTTTTAGAGGAAGATACTCGAGGGTTGAGTCACCCTAGACTGGTAAACTGATTCCCAGAATATTAGAGAGAGGGGAGAAGGAATGAGATGAATCAATCCCAAGTCCTCATCTGTTAGGTCACCCAGATCAGGGAATCGCACATACGGGAAGTGAGAAGAAGAACAGAAATAAATACAGGACAAACCTGGAGAGAGGACAAGATTGATGGGGAGGGGAGAATAGGTAGAAAAGAAACAAGAGGAGGAGTATAATTGGCCAGCAGGCTTACGCCTTAGCACACCACAGCAAAACTCAATTTCTTCAATATTGTTCCAAGGAAATAAAGTATAAATAAAATAGGAAACTCCCATACGTAGCCTAGAAAGGAAGGATCCTTCAAAACAGGACTCTAATAAAGGAGATCAAAAGAAGGCTGGAGACATTTAAGAGGTAGCCCAGCATGACTGAACAATAGAATAATAAAATAAAAGGAAACCAGGAGTCCAACAGCTACCACAATCCTGGTTTTCTTAAGGCAACCAGACAACCCAATTGCATGGCCTGGTTTGGGTCAAAATTGGTTCAATGATGAACCAGACCCTTTCCTCTTCTTCTTTCTGTCTATGATCTGCATCAAATCCTATCCATCCAACAGTTTGGATTGGCTACAACCTATATTTGCCAACATCTGGCTCAAACTCAGCCACACATCGTGGTAAGGCTGATAGCGGCTGGACACCCCAGACCTATTTCCTTTTCTTACCTTTACTACTCAAATTTCTGAGAAATCAACCTGATGACCAAAATTGTTATCCCTTTCACCTTTTATTCCCCAACACTAAACCAACAATTACAAATTGCTATACCCAACTCCATGTCTTTATTAACTAATAAAAAGCATTAAATAGGGTTCCTAGAGGGATTACTTGTTTAAGCCAGGAGTAAAAAAGGTGCTTCAAGTAGATATATCTATCAAACTAAGACCACAGAATTAAAACCAGTATTTGAACTATTCATGGAGAGAAGCAAATTTCCAATCACATTAGCTCTATACTAAGGTCAACAACAAATATGACTTTAAATGTGACAAAACAGGATTCATGCAGCCGATCCCATAACCTGGGATAAGGCTTACATGAGTTAAGTTGTATTTGGCATATACTAGGGATCAGTTTTCACTCCTTAACACTTCATAAATGTTACAGATCAATAGATGAGTTCACTAGACACAAGCAAGATGAAGTCCCAAAGTGCATGATTGCGAATGATATAGTTTTTGGTGGGTGAGACCAAAGAAGTGTAAATGCTACATTATAATTAAGAAGGAATGCTTTAAAATCTAAAGGGTTTACGACAATTATATTTGGAATTAAGAAGGCTACATATACATATATATAATGTGGATCCTCGCTATTGATGAACAATCTATGAGGGGATGAGGAGGGAGATGAGCTATCTTTCATAAATTAGGCAATTATACCGTTGAAGAAGGAAACAGAGCAGGAAAGAAACAAAAAAAAAAAAAAGAGGAAATGATAAACAGTGAAGGAGATGTAGAAGAGGATGTTGTCCAAAGGAATAGAGTGGGATGGATGAAGCAGAGAGAAGCTTAAGTTAGGGAGCCATTAACCACCAACTTTCCCACCACCGAAAAGGAAAATTATAATTTGAGCCAGCATTCCATTTATGTAGTTTGTCAAGCAATATAATGCATAAAGGATATCCAGTCGAAAAAATATGGATATAATAATTTCATAAAATTCATGAAAGAGACTGTTAGTTACAGACACGCCCAAGCAGAAAAAACTATCTACAATTTTACAGACAATGGAGGAGTGACTTATAATAAGTAAATTTTCCAGATAATGAAGGAGTAAATTATAGTAAGAAAGTAGAAATATGTCTCTTTCACAATCATTTAGTTGTTGTAACCGGCAATACACAGGATCCATATGAACAATAGAAAAACACTTAAATTTACTAAATTGCTCCATCAATTTCAACAAGCAACAGGCAGGCAATATGAGAAAAAAGTTTCACCAGAGAACCAGAGATGTATAACAGAGCATAAGGTTATAATGAGAGATTGTATGCATTAGTAAGTTTTTGCTTTAAACAGAAGTATGCCATAAAAGAAGATATTACATTTTACGAGAGTTGATGTAGATGCTGCCACCAGAACCTCCTCCACCCTTGAGACCACCATCACCTCCGTCAGCTAAAACTGTCCCATTCAACTCAAGAAGGTCCACAACATCCAACTTAATCCGTCCACCACCACCACCACCATAGTTGTCCTCCTTGCTAGTTGAGCCACCCTGGCTCCCATAACTCCAAGGCTTTGATAGTGATGACCAAGAGTACGCATCACCACCCCATACATCATCCGGAAGCTTTGACTTATCAGTCAAGCAGGAAGCACCTCTGCCCCCATGACCCCCACCTGCACCACCAAGGTCTTGCGGAGTGCCACTAGTCTGAGATGGAGGAGCGCCACCCAAACCTGTAGTATTGATAATGGAACCATCAAGCAAACTCGCGTTGCGTGCCAGCAAAAAAACTGTCCCTGCCACAACAGACGCATTCTGGCCCAAACTAAAATCTCCAGAAATGTTGACGATAATTGAGCATCCAGCGACAGGACAACGCAAGGATACGCCGGGAAGGACTTCTAAACTGCCTTTCCCCTCTATGTACACATCATCCTCGAGCTGCAAACTGGTATTAAGCTTACAAGAAGTACTCAGTGACCCAATTCCTTTGAGATCCTTCTCACAAGAAACGGATGGCGGATTGGGTGGCGAAGGATTCGGAGGCGGTGAAGGAGGTGAATAATCATGAACAAACAGATCCAAATCGTACTGAAGGATTGAGAAATCCTCCTTCGAAGCTTTAACCAACCAAATTTGGGAGAAAAAGCTAGGGTTGACGAAGAAATTGAATCCATGGAACACAAACAAATAGATAAACCAGAAAGAAGCAGCAGCCATCCACAGGGGTGGGTACTCATCACAACAAAAACCTTAAATCTGAAACTAAAAACATTTTATCCCTCCAACGCCCAAATCAAAAACCCTAAATTCAATCAGATAGTAAGAACTCTCATAAAACCATGAAAAAAAAAAGCTCTGCAAATCTAAATTACTCTCTCCGAATCTCTGTTTCTATTAGTTATCGTTAGTTATAAACTTATACCAAAACTCGAAACGAACAAAGAACCGTACCTCCAAATCAAAAATGACAGGAAATCTATAAAATCTACAAAAACAGTAAGAAGAACGACAGAGGAGCTTCTTCTCTTTTCTTTTCTTTTCTTTTCTTCCAGTTTGTTGTTTTAATATTACGAGAAATGAAAACAGTAAGAAGAACGACAGAGGAGCAAAAGCCTGGCCAGAAAGAATCTTTATGTATGAAGTGTCAAAAGAACGACATTTTCGTTATTGCAAAACACACATACGCGTAATTAGAAATACTGAACCGTTTGCCACGTGACCACAACATCCTCTTATCCATCACGACGGTTCGAACCCAAACCATAAATTGGTTCAACCAGACTGAGTCCGGTCCAACCCTGTATAGCACTACCTACCAACCCACCTATGCTATTATAGAGAACTTTGATTGGCAATGACAGGTGAAATGGTGTTGGTCCGTTCTTGTTATTAATGGGTTAGGGTTAGGGTTAGGGTTAGGTTTAGAACGCGCCACGCCTACATTCCCCAAGGGCTCGTGCGGCACATACTATGATTCGTAAGAGAATAAAACTGGTGGTCCATAGTCCACACCACATCTACGCAACCTCACGTCATACTCACTCTTTACATCTTGTATAGTTGATGCCCTAAAGAGGGAATATTTAATATGGTAACCTTTTTTTAATATGATAACTGTTTCCAATAGTAAACATTATCTCCCCCTATTTACAACTTTGTATATTGTCTTATGTATTAAATCAACAACCTAACACTATCGATGCTCCTAAGGTTATGGACCCCATCACTTGTTAGATGGAGATTTAAGGGTGGGCAAGTCACCTTTTTTTGCATTGAGCTCGTCTCCAGGGAGCTCAGCACGTCCAGGGAGCATCCAATCGTTGGGTTGTACTGCACATATGTTTAGGCGTGTGTCGAGATGTGTGTAGCACAACCCCACCCTTTGATGCCCCCTGGGTGTGCCCTGGGCGCTAAGCTCCATAGAGAAAAGTCGGATCCCCTTTTTCTATAGAGCTCGATAATCCATAAGGCCCCTTTTGTTCGAAAGGGAAGGTGGGTGGGATTGTTGGGAAAATAGGACCCACATGTTGATGGAGTTTTATTAAGATGAAAATGTTGAAGTGAAATTACTTTTCTCATAAATAGTAACCAAAGTTCCACATAAGCAGACAAAGTCATTAATGATGTTTCGTTAGCTTTTGTAAGTTCACCATCCCATGATAATCAAATAAGATTGGAGTGAGATTTTGAAGTGACACATCAGTATTTTTCCATCCCAATTCTCCCATCCCACCTAAGTCCCTTCTAATCAAACGGGGCCTAAAGAATTTGTCAATTTGTGATGAAACTAATAACCTAATTGAAGATCTTTGTATTTGTTTATTGGGACATTGTTTTCTGGGTGGGACACAGGGGCCATGCCACGTGCATTAGCCAATGAAAACACATGCGATGGCACAAAAGGGGGTGAAATTTTTACCATACATGAGGGCATGGTGGTCATTTTGACCTTGTTGTGCGTGGGCGTGACCCCTGCATCCCATGCAGAAAACATTCTTTCTTTTTTCTTTTCTTTTTTCGGTGAAGGGGGTCGATAAGGGGCATACAAAGGATCCACAAAACACACACTTCATAGAAAGTTAGAAACTAATACTTAATTAGTGCATATGTCAAACACCCGTGCATATTGAGAAGAGTTGATCCAATTGCCAAACCGCCAGACCAAGGCCTAGGTGTGCAATCTTCATCATTAGATTATAATAATCAACGAAACTTTCTCTCTTTTCCAAAGGGAAGAATTAGTCCGGTTTAGAGATGCCAAGGGATGGAGACAACCATGGTTGAAGTACACGAAATCGGGTATGAGATATACCTCCACCAACTTTGACCCACCTAGAATCAGTTGGAACCAATGTTTGAGACGAGGAAAAGAAACAAAGATTTCTAAAAATTTTGAAAGTGAAATTTTCTGGTTCCATTTCGTATGTTGGACCACTCAAAAGGAATAAATTTTGCCGCCCTTCCTTGTCATTTCTTCTTTCTATTTTGCCTATAAAATATTCAAAGTAGAAAGAAAAAAAAAAAATTTGAAATACAAATTTAAGTTAGTAAAAGCCGAAATAAGTCACAAAGTCATCCAAAAACTTCAAATGGGAGAGACCGGCCCAGTTCCATATCCCTAATTTAAACTATAAAATCATGAGAATTGAGGAAGTAGTTATGGCAAGATTACGTACGACATGGGATACAGCTAAATAATACTGCCGTATGTTTTTGACCAATGTAAGTTGTTAAAATGCATCTATATATAGAAAATTTCCAACATGGAATGGAAGAAGCCATTCTCATCTCTACCAGCAGCAAACTGCATCACAGTCAATGGGATGGCAGAATGTGTTGTTGTTTTTGTTTTTTTTATGAATATAACACGACAAAGCTTAGGTCATAATGTATGGGTAGGTTTTAAAGGTTGAGAGAAGGTTCTCTGAGCAAGCGGCACAGGAACGGACCAACAAAAAAGTTTGTTATATGGATCAGGCTCCTCTCCTATGAGCCCAGTGAGACATCCAACGGCATTGGGCTGCTAGGCGGGCAGGGATGTGTACTTGCATGGGTCCATTACACATTTTGGTGTGCCCGGCAATCTAGCATTGTTGGATGCCTCACTGGGCACTCCCTAGGCGTTGGGCTCGAAAGAGAAGATCTGAATCCTTGGTATATATCAAGATAGAGAAATCATTTCATGAAAGAGGAGAGAGGGTATTAGTGTACCTTCCATGATTGTATTTAAAAACCTTTTATAAAATTAAAATGGGATCAAACTGCCTTGAAAGGATGCCCTACCTTAATCATCGTTGAATCAGACTCCCAAGGGACAAGGGTATGAACAACTCTAATAATATGATGATGGACATATTTGACTATTGATTTCATTCACCGTGGATGAAGGAAAACTTTCTACTTAAAGACATATTTGACTATTGATTTCATTCACCGTGGATGAAGGAAAACTTTCTACTTAAAAATAAACCAATTAATTTTTTTATGGTATCACGCTTGCAATACGTATGCATACTAAATGAGTATAGTGACCCAGTCTCTTACGGCATGTGACCCGAATAATTATCACCTCCAATTCGCTCTCCGCTCCAATTCCTCCAATTTCTCACATAGGAGCGAAAATGACCATCCTACCCCCTGTATTTGAAATTTTGAACATGAAGCATTGTGTAACATGGATCCCAACCATGCATCTGCACGCCCATCGGGAAGACGTACACTCCCCTTATAAGCGTTATATATTGTGTTTAGGACAAAAGATTATGTTAAAATATAATTTTCTTGCATAGACCAACAGCTTGTTTTATCACGTGGGTAAATGATTTAATCATTCTAATTGTTGGATAGATGGAGAATACATTAGATTAATTATATGTTGATCTCAATTATGTGATCCATTGTGTAAATTTAATGACTTTGTATTTCAAAGAAATTTTGCCCTTTCAAACATTATATTGATACATGGGATTTTCATTTTGCTCTCACACGTACTACATTGGATATTAGACGGATTCCTCTAACTCCAGGATACATAAAAAATAACGTTGATGTTGCTGGTGTTTTTTGCGATTGCCACGACAGGTTTGTCGGTGGTTTTGTGAAGTTCATTGGATCTACTTTTCCATATGTGGCTAAGAAGGGTGTCAAAATCAAACCAAAACCATTTATCGATACTGAATCGAACCGTTTAATAAAGGGTTCGGTTATGGTATCAACATTGAGACCATTTATTTAAATGATTTAAACCGAACTAGACCGTTTAGATGTACATAAATATGTCAAAATCAAACAGAAACTGTTTACTGAAGCCAAATCGAACTATTTAAATTGAAACCGTGCAACTGTTTAATAAATAGTTCATTTATGGTTTCAAAATTGAGACCGTTTAACACCCTTAGCCTGAGATCTTTGTAGTATGAAAAGCACTCTCCATTGTTGCAGCTCATAAACTTTCAGTTCATTATCTTGGAAAGTGAAAATCTGATGGTTATCAATCTCTTGAAGCAGAATACTAAGGCCTCTCATTCGTAGGTTGCCCATATTGTTTTTTTTTTTTTTTTTTTTGATGAAAAAAGGAAAATATATTACTGGAAGGATAAGAGTGCCTAAACAATATTATGATGGAGAACAACTTGTTCTTTGTGGACTGCTACATATTTTGTTATAAAATTTGCAAAACTAGAAACATATGTATTCCATGGGCAAGTGATCGGAATGCCTCTTGTTCCTTCAGCTGCTTGAGACAAGAGAGGAATCAATATCCATGGTTGAACCACGAAAGTTGGGTCTTGAAGCAAAAGAGGGAGTTCCATGTTGAAGCACCGGATTTCCTTGATGTTGTAACCTAGCCGAGCTGCATATTGAAGACCCTTTAGAAGGTCAAAACTTTCTGTCTCCAAAAAACCGTTAGTACCTAGGAAACCAGCAGCCGTTAGTAAAAATTTTCCTTCCAACAAAATAGAACACATCCACCCTGATCTTTTCGGGAGAATTGAATAGTTCCTGCACAAATCAGAACATAGTAGTCTAATATGGGAAAGGATTTGAAACAAAGATCTATAGGCAGATTGCTCGTAGTAGAACAATGCATAGAGGAAAGCGAAGTATGGGTTGGGGGTGAGATATTTAAGTCTATCAACCATTTATGGATGTTTGAAATTACTTTGACAAAGTCTGGTTTAATAGATTTATGGACCACTTGGTTTCTGACATGCCATATAAAGTAACAAGTAATAATAAAAATTGAAAAGAACCATTTGGAAAGTTGCTTGTTTGGGAGATTATCATTGAGAATATAATTACAAAGGTGAAGTAAAGATTGATGGGAGAAGTATTCCGTTCTCAACCCCATAGGACCAGCCATCCAGATATGTTTAGACCAGTCACATGAGAGAAAAAGATGTCATATGGATTCAGGACAAGAGCCACATAAAACACAAAGGGGATTGATCGTGATCCATTTTGAGAGAGATGCTTTAACCGGGATTCCGGCATGTAAAACACACCAAAAGAAGTGTTTAAATTTAGGGTGAATGGGTAACTTCCATAGGAAGTGCCACCAACCAGCAAACCTAGGATGAGAAGACAATCTCAACGGAGATGTAAGAAATTTAGCTACAATTTGAGTGAAGAAATTACCACTCTTTGATACAGAGCATACCCAAGAATCAAAGTTATTATTAAGAGACACAGAAGCACAAGCAACAACAAAAGCAATAGGGAATTGAGGGGGAAGTAAGCCAGCAATAAGTCTATTCTGTTCGAAATACTTACAAACCATATCTCCCCTGAAAAGTCTTGCATAACGTCAGTAAGACAAAAACCTAGAATTGTTTGAACCCATGGATCAATCCAAAAAAAAGAGTTCTTCCCATCACCAATAATGCGAAAAGACATTGACTTTAAGATGGGAAGTAAATGGGCAATACTGTTCCAAGACCAATATCCCCTTTTGATGATAATTTTTTGATAAAAAATAGAGGAATTGGGAAAATATTTTGCTTTTAAAACCTTAGCCCATAAGTCATTAGGATTATTAATGAGTCTCCAACCAAGTCTAAGGATCAAAGATTTATTTTGAATTTCAGATTTCCTAAGACCTAAACCACTAGAAGCTAAAGGTAAGCAGATTCTATCCCAGGCAATAGGGTTGTGATGTTGACCAGAATCAATGTTGCCATTCCAGAAATTGAGACAAATTGAGTCAATGGATTTACATACCTTTATAGGAAATAAGAATGAGGACATTAAATAAGCAGGTATGGAGCTAAGAACAAATTAGATAAGCACTTTTCGACCTGCATAAGAAAGATGGTTAGCTTTCCAAGTTGAAAGTCTAGATCTGATCCTGTTGACAATACCTGTTAACTCCTTTGTCTTTGAAATTTAATCCACAATTAGTTAATGGGATCGACAACTTTAGGCCACAATAGACAATTCCATTGGCAAAAAAGCCGTTGGTATAGAAATTCTCTTGATATATAAAACCCTCCACAAAACTAATCCTATATATGCTATTGTCTAATGGGAGGACAAATTTTATGTCGAGTGTACTACTACTTGTTGAGGTTGGGCATGTCTTGTATTATGGGGGTGCAAATAATTATTAGGTTTGTATTTTTAATTGGGTCGTGTTTTAGGCCCATTGCATGTACGAGGGTTAAATTGTAATAGCGGAGGGATTAAGGTTTTACTTTGCTGGAAAAACCTAAACACAAGTAAAAGAGAAGATCACTTTGTGAGGTGGAGGGTGTTGTAAAGAACTTTTCTGGATTAGTAAAAAATATCTATTTCTCTTGGGTAGAAGTATGCATTTGTGGCAAACCACGTTAAAATTTTCATGTTGTATGTGATGATTTGCTTGGTTTTTTTCCTGTGGTTGCGCATTCGTTCCCAACAAGTGGTATTAGAGCGAGACTCGACTAATCATTGTAGGGCATGCATGGAGATTTGAGGAAAGGGCAATACGCAAAGAGATCAGAATAAGGTATTTTTTCACTATAGTGCGCGGACCTAATTTTTTTTCTCTACATCCATGGAATTATTGGAGGAAAGAGATAGAAATAGATGAAAGAGGCATACATGGAGAAGCACTATGTGATTCCGAAGTTTGATTCCAATTTCATACATGAGGGAGGAAGAAGAAGAAAATTTCCAGAATCAGATTAGTACATGAGATATGAGGGAGTCTAGAATAGGAAGAAGAAGAAGAGTGATTCGCACATTGAAGATGGAAAAGTGAAGAGAGAGAGAGAGAGAGACACGTACTTTCCTTGAGAAGAAAGTACGCAAGCTTTCATGGATTTTTTTAAGTGTTTTTCAAGTTGATATTGTATGGGTTTGGCTTCTATAAGAAAATTTTGATTTTGTCCATAAGTTATACTACAAAGGTTAAGTGTTCCTAAGGTATTTCGATGTTTTGAATGTAGTAGAAGGGATCGAGTAGATTTCGCTCCGTTGGTATAAATTGTGTAGATTCATACAAAGATCAATCATAATCAAGTTTGTTGAGGTTGATGGCAAGTACAAAGGGCACAGATTAAGTAAATTTGATGGGGGTGAAAGCTTTAAGCTTCTCCAATGAGCACTTCAATGACCACAATGATTTGATTATGTGACAACAATGGATGAAGAATATTCATATGTGGGAGGGGACAATCAAGGTTCTCACAAAGAAATTAGAAAAGCCAGAGAAGATGAAGGAATACAACTGGCAAGAGTTATTGGATCTAACAATCAACACAATCTAGTTGTATCTTGAGGATAACACTCTTCGTGAGGTTATCGGGTTAGCGGATCTAGAGGAAGTTTGGGCAAAGCTGGAGAGCATGTACAAGTTCAGGTCATTGAAATCGATTGTTTATGAAAAAACCATTATATGACCTCTAGTTGTTAGAGGGAGTGAAATTTGAGGTGCATTTGGATGAGTTCAATAAGGTAATGTAGACACCTCATTTTTTCATTACCTCCGAAGGTCTCCCATGACGATGATGAGCACCTTCCAAGATGTAGATCCGATGTATTTGCAGATTTAAAGCAAGTGTGCACTTTTTGACTTCGTCCCCAGATTGTTCACCCACCATATCTCTGAGAAGGAAAACCTTGTAAACCTTCATTGGAGCCAAAACCAGAGCCCCTGAGCAGTCCAAACTACCCCTAGAAGGGCTAGCCCTAACCTAGTCCTCTTTGGAACCAGCCTACCCTAGCTTAGAACCAGCCCAAACAGCCTAAATCCCCCTGTCAATACTCAAACCTAAAACCAAAACTCGAAGGCCTCGAGTTGACATCGACCACATCTTCCATGACATCGACCCAACTCTCTTGAATGTCGAACAAAACCACTTGAATGTCTACCCTCATTCGACACTGAGACCTTTTTAACCAACATCCAAAAATACCTCCATCGATGTTGACAGTTGTTTATCGACAGCAGTTCGATGTCGACATATCACATACTCCTTCTTCGATGTCGACTAGACCTCACTTTAATATTGACTCTATGCAGATCCGAAACACCCAAACTTGTCATGTTTAGCTTTGATTTCACTTCCTTTCGTGATCAGGGGGTGACTAATACCTTCCCTAGATCGTAACTTGACCCATACCTAGACCAATGGATCAATTCCCCAAAGAGCATTTTAAGAAAGTCATTCACATTACGAGTCCGAGACCCTACTCCAGGTGGTGACTCCATACATTCAATTCACCTCTCTCTTCTTCCTAAAGAGGGATGAGGTGGAGGACACATGACGATCCCTACTAATATGTCAAGTATCGGCTCAAACAAAGTTTCCCATGTATTAGCAATGAAGTATTGAAAAAGGGAAAAAATTCACCACATGCTCAGTGTACCATTGTCCTCTTAAAAAGTTTTTTTTACCATGTAAATATACCATTCTTTGTACCACCACTGACATGATATGAAAGATTTCCCCCACACGAGTACCGTGGAACCCCTTCCTTTGAAAAATATACACTTTATCACATCACAAGCATGATGTTTTTACGTCTCGTCAAAATACCTAATATAAAAATGGCCAAATGTTCCCTCTGCTGGGGACTCAGGCTGCACCCAGACACATGGGGGTGGACGAAATGACCTCCCCACCCCCTAAATGGCAGAAATACCACCCCATGTGTCTGGGCGTAATCTATGTTGAGACATAGAGAACATTGACCGTAAAAAAAATTAAGAAGCCAATTTTTATGCATGGCTGTGTATATACATGGTCGTGCTTTACAACCGTTGGATGGGGATAAGAGGCATAAGTGTAATTACACATCCGCTATCTCTCTCCCATCAAATGATTGAAGGTATGACCATATATGTCTATGCCATGTATAAATTCTTTTGCCCATTTAAAATAAGGGAAAAGGTTTTTTGAGTTGTTGGAGCAGGATACGCTATAACTTACTTTTTTCTTTTGCACAGTTTGTAATCTCATATTAGATTGGCCGATTTTGGTTAGATCGAATTGGTATCGACTGAGATCAATCCTAATACCGATACTAATACCGATACTGATTTGATCCACCTGTACAGATGAGAGTAAAAGGTCAAAAAATTGGATATTTTTCGCACAAAAAACCAAGGGTAAAAGTATCTTACTTGGCCCGAGTTTGGGCGATCCCTATCCAATCTAGCCGAACCTGCGTATCCGAACCGATACCGAGATTACGAACCATGAAAATTGAAACGACCCCGCGCCTTTTATCATACGATACTGTTCCGATGGCTCGTAACCCTCACCGACACTCTCCCTCAAATAATCATATACTTCCAAATTTCAATCCTCGCTGTGAATTAGATTGAATTTGGATTGGAGAACCGCAGCATCGACAACATGACCTGGAGGACAATGGGTCGGCTTCATTCAACGAACTCTGCACTCACAAGTTGCACAGCTAAAGTCTACAACCCATTCAAGAATCTAAAAAGCAAACATTCAAGAATACTGTAACTTTATAACAACGATGGCGACGGCTATGGTGGTGATGATGGAGCTCAGCTCGCAAGTAAATGTATTTTCTAACTTGCTCCTCTACTTGCTCATGATATGCTTGGGAAAATTCCTCAGAAACGTCAGCTTTCCTCTCCTTGGAATTTGGATGATGGGTCAGTAGGCAATGTGTACAAGACATTGGGGTCGGATTCCACTTCCCCGTTCTTGTGCCAGAAGATGTTATACGAGTTATCGTAGTCTCCTAACCCCAATTCCCTTTATTGGCTATTTGGCTCCAAACATGAATTCTAAACTAATCAAATGGAAATGTTTAATGTTAAATCTCAGTTTGGCAGTTCAGCACTCGTACCTTAGTTTGTCTTCCTGCTAAGGAGTAAGGAGGTGCTGATGAGAAGTCTGCGTTACATTGTCAGGCAGTCTCGTGTAAATGCTTCATGATTTCATGTCTGTGAGTGGCACTCTGAACTGCATCGTTCAAGTAGCCTCACTCTGTTAGTCATGTAGTTCTTCATTGGAAGTAGAGAAAACTTTCCTATAGGGACCTAAATAACCACTTTCTATAATTTATATGAGTTTCTTGATTCCCACAAACCCTACTATCATATTTTAACTGTTGTGCTGGTCAGGTTATTGCTGAAACTGATTCTTAAATCTTTGGGTGAAAGTGTGAAACCCAAACATCAAACATCACATGTTGCTGGAACTGATTCTTAAATCTTATGGGCATCCCCTTGATGTGGAAAACAATCAGTAGCTTTCATTTGAATGTGTATATTGCTCTAGGCATTGTTGCCTGACTTGAAACCCGTCCTTGTGTGGTGAATCAACTTCGGATATATAGCATAATGGTTTGTGCTTTAGGGGTTGGTCAAGCAGGATCTTTGTGAATCAGTTTACTGAGGTTGTACTTTGTATTTTGTTTCGTCATTTGCTGGAAATTCAGGCCTAGTTTATCAGCACTAGACTTCATTCATATGTTAGACTTAGCCAAGACAAGTGAAGTGAAAATTCAAATTCAAGTTTTTCCTTGTGGTCTTACAGAGCACACATTCCCCACTCAACCAGTCAGTTATTTGTTTGAAACTGCCTGCAGAAACACATTTTTCATTTTTTGGGATTTATGAACTGAACAAACTATTTACTGTAACAATCTAGTAGTTTTATTAACTTGGAAATTTGAGCTCCAAAACTTTGCAAATCAATAAAGTGAAATGGAAAATTAACTCTAGTGATTATTCTTCACTTCACAAACTGCAACATGAACTTTGAGTTGAACTAAATTATAGTCTCTCAATTTCCTTATTCAAGATCTTTAAGGATGTCCTTTTTGACAAAGACCTTCAAGGCATCCTGGATTAGTCAACTTTGTTCGTTTAGGATTTCAACATCCTGTGTATTTGATTGCCTGTTCTAAAATGGGTGGGATGGGATTTTTTGTTTGTTTGTTTTGTCTTGTTCTTTGTTTTTAGTTTTTGTTTTTGTGGTATATTTGTGGCAGTTCAAGTACTAGCAGTTTTATCCTTGTATTTGAACTAAGGTAACCTTTCCTTTCTGCTGGCACAAAATGGACCTCAACTATTTTAACCACTTCTTCTCCTGTAAACTGATAAACGACAGAATATGCATTCCTGAATCACCACTGTTTATTAGTGGCCATTTACCTGGGATCATTTTTCTTTAATAAGCCAACATCAGGTACAATTTTATGCTGCAGCCATGTTAAAGAGGCAATTTATAAAGCCTTAAATAAATTATTTTTTGTTTGTTTGTTTCGTCTTTTTCTTTGTTTTTAGTTGTGGTATACTTGTGGTAGTTCTAGCAGTTTTATCCCTGGGTTTGAACTAAGGTAACCTTTACATTTTTTTTCCCCTTGTTGCAGGCACATAATGAACTTCAACTATTTTGACCGTCTCTTCTCCTGTAAGCTAATAAAGGACAGAGTATGCATTCCTGGATGACCTCTGTTTATTAATAGTGGCCATTTACCTGGGATCATTCTTTTTTTTAATAAGCCAACATCAGGTGCAATTATATCCTGCAACCATGTTTAGAGGCAATTTATAAAGACCTAAATAAATTATTTTTTTCATGATACTCTCTGTCCTCACTCCTCACTTGGTCTTAAAATTATGCTCTACACATTATGACCTTGTTTATTTTAGATTTGAATATACTTGAGAGTTCTTGTAAAAGGATAATTTCTGTCTCTGTTTCCTTATTTATTTTGGATTATTTATATGGAGGATAATTAGCCCAGAAAACAAATTTCTTTAGGCTTAACTTACTGATTAGAATACTCAAAGCAGAGAGGCAATGGAGCAGAGAATGGAGAAAGAAATTTGAATACTTCACACAGAAATCATAATATTTTATTATTCGTTACATCTTTGCAACATACTGGAGAATAGACAACCCATTGACATTCTCCTAAGAAAAGAAAATATAAAATAAAAAAAGATAGTCCATCTAGTATCCACACAGCCCTTCATTATCGTCATTATCTGCTCAATCAGTTTTTCAAGGCTGAACCATCACATTCACCATCTTAGCTTTGCAGGGAAGTACTGCAACAACATTCATCTAATTTAGGACAAGAAAGGGAGGAAAAATGGCAAAGGAAAAGCAATATGAAAATAAAAGTAGGTGAAACTCACCTTTTCAATGAGGGATAGATAGTAAGGCTTGACTTTCTCCACATCAACCCGCACTTTACTTTTGCTGTAAAGGTCATACTTGCTGCAAATAATATGAAAAATTAAATTTAAAAAAAAAAAAAATTCTGAACTTGAAGGTTTCTTCTTTCTTTTATTTTTTTTTTTTTGGGGGGGGGGGGGGGGGGGAGAGAGATCTTACCTGAAGATGTGAAGCCACTTCAGATTCTCATGATCCTCTTCATTCATCAAGTGTTTATATGCTCCAGATTTATGTAAAGCTGCAAAATGACAGGTTGAAATTCTTTTTCAATCAAATGGATCATTACAAAAATTACTATATTTTTGTATTTCTGTATGACTAGATAATTAGAGAATAGCATTTAACTTAAGTACTTACGATAGAAGGAATGGAATCGAATGATGAACAGTGCAGCAGAAGGTAGAGTTGTCTTATTCTCCTTTGCTACCTATAGAGGGTAAGTTTAGTTAGTTTTTACCATTTTCTTATGAGCAAAATTATAACATTTATAAAATGCAGTGTTAAGACATTAGGAGTTTAGACTCAATCTAAATGAGTGTATAGGCAATACCAAGTACATATACTCATCATGTCCCCATGTCATCATCACATTGTCAAGGCCACATCCCTCAGAGTAAATTCCATACTTTGTATTGTAGGCAGGATTGTGGTGGTCAGGATTATCTATGAAATACTGTATTAACAACAACAAAATGGATTTAAGATAAGTTAATGTTTAGTGATTTGCTTTTAACAACATAACATCTAAGCAGTTCTGTAATTGTAAATTGTGAGATGATATTACCTTGTGATGAACAATTGATTCATCAAAAGCACACCCAACAGGGAATGTGTCACCTGTAATATGAATATTTTGATCAATTTGAAACAACAAAAGCAGGATTAGTTCCATATACAGGTGAAATAAACTTCATAAACAAATTTGACTCTTACCCACAACAGCCCATTGAGGAAGCTCTCCAAATTTGTGGTGTAGAAGTACCTTCCCAAGATCTAAAATCCATACAAGAACAAGGTGATGAGAGAGAGAGAGAGAGAGAGAGAGTTTAGGAATTATAGGTGGGTGGGTATGTACCATGGATAAGGCCAGTCAGGTGCAACCAATCTTCATTAGGGTAGTCTTTCCTGATTGCTTCAGCTGTCTGAAGCAAGTGCTCAATTTGAGGCTCATCCAAATCAGGGTCACTTTCATCCACAAACTCATTGAGAAGTTCACAACATTCCCATATGCTCATCTCTACCCTGTTCAGCTTACCATACTCTTCTTTCATCTTCTTCACCTGAACCCATACAAAATAAACTTATAGAATCAAAACTCTATGCTTTCAATTTTGAAACTCCAAAAAAAAGGGAATTAAACCCTTAATTTATAATAATATAATTTCACATCAAAAGTCTGGGCTTACAAAGTCAACTGTTTGGTGGATGTGATTCTGCTTGTAAAATTCCTCAACACTCTTTTTCCTTTCGCTTTCAGCATCATAAGCCCTGTTGAATCCATTTCAAATAAGTGAATCTGAAGCACTAGCTTGCAATGCAACAGAGCCAATATACCCATGAGGCCAAATGGGTCATTTTGGGCCTCTGGGCTCAGGCAATTGAGGCCCATATCAGAAATGAAGGTCTTCTTCTTGTGAAAATTAGTCAGGGGATTGAGAGAAATACCTAAAGGTGTGACCAAATGTGTTGGATCCAGGAACCGCAAATCCACCATCAAGCACCAACTTGTTGGTCTCTTCATTGATATTCTTATCCTGGTTTTGGGTTCCTGCAAAATAACAACCAGATCTCTTCCCCATTTATCAAATCAAATAAGCGTAAAAACTCTTTTATCTAATAAATTAGATAGACAGATAATAAGAATCTTACCAACTGCTGGTTGTTCAACGATGACTGTCATTTTCTCAGGGAAAATGAAAAAGAAGATCAAATGTTGAAAGCCAAAAAAAAAAAGAAAAGCAGAATCACAAAAAAAAAAAACAAAAAAAAGGGAAAAAGAAGGTAAGAAGACAGGGAAAAGGATTGGGAAAGTGGGTGTGGAGGGGAAGTTGTAAAATGGGGTGGTATTTAGTTTCAACAGTCCTTCCTTGAAATTTGGAAGGAATTTGAGTCCTCCTAAAGAGAATCAGAATCCATATCTATTTTTATGTTTAGTACAGGGAAGGAGCCAATGATTTAGATTTTAGAAGGTTTGGTTCTTAGCATCTGGCAATAGGTGAAGTGATTTGTAATAAACTTGGTAAGTTAGTAATTAGTAATGTAACATGTGGTACGCTATTGGCTGTGGTTATTTTATCGTTTGGGTTTAGAGGTGGAGGAGAAAACGTTATTATCGTCAAAACAGATTTGTTGGTTTTTTTATGGTAATCCCTAGCCGATATGATAGGGCTGACTGAGTCAAGAGTGACGTGGAAAACTTATCCACAATCACCATTTTTGCCCATAACAGAGATATCTCAACAACCCTTTTCCTACATGCATGCTTCAGGGGTGTTTCAGTCTTTTGAATGTCTTCTTCTATGTAAATGTAACACCGCCGTTTTCGTATCTCTACGGATTAAACAGTAGGGTGAGGTAGAGGTGTCACATTGTCACCACTCACTCAACACCAGCACATGATTGCGATCTCAATGATCTGATTGATAGCTTTGAAGTACGGATTTATATGGGACCCATATGACGTGGCATCTAGTCAAGGACGACGACTAGCTCCTTTGAACTCTCACCGTTGTTTAAGGTATTTTATTTTATTGTTTTTTAATATGCAAGCTGTGAGCCCTTGAGAGTAACATGTGGAAATATAATACGCGGAGTTGCAAATCTGTCAAAAGGTTTGACGGTCATCAGTTTGACACGTAATTGCAGTGTACCCCACCTCATAGACGGTCGGTCGGGCTTTTCAAAATATCTTCTCAGGGCCCACCGTGCAGAGAACATCATCGGGGATATCGCGGGGTTATCCATTCAAAAAGATAGTCGTATTTACGAGGGAAAATTACATGATTAGCTATTTTTGGGTTTTCATTTATAAAACTGTTCTTTTCGATTGTACCCCAAAGGAAAGCTGGAGGTCTAGCTCTGCTGTGGACTAATCAGGTTATGGTGGAAATTCTGTTTGCTGATGATCGGATTATTGATGCTCAAATCACCAATCCGGACTCTTCTATCACTTTCATCACAGGGGTATATGGGGACCCAGTTAAGAGCAATAGGCAAAAGGTGTGGGATAAATTAATCTCCATTGGTCACCAAAGGCATGAGCCATGGATTTGCATGGGGGATTTCAACTCTTATATGGCTTGGTATGAGAAACTGGGGGCAATCGCAAAGGGGCTAGAGACAGTGCTAATTTTAGGAATATGATCAATGCTTGCCACCTCATGGATCTGGGAGCTCACGGACCTCAATATACATGGAGTAATAGACGAAGAGGACATGCAGAATTCGCATCGATTGGACCGAGCACTAGCAAACTATGCTTGGCGTGCAATCCATGGAGACGCCACTGTGTGTATCAAGGTCGCTATTGGGTCCGATCATAATCCACCGCTCATAGATGAAGAGGGAGGTATCTCTCGGTCCTCGACCCTTGTTCGAGTCCATGTGGCTCCGACACCCGGATGTCTCAACAGTTGCAAAGAAAGCTTGGGCAATCAAGGGCAAAGGGACTGCACTCAATCTCTCCAACGAAAAATGACAATTGTAAACCCGTGTTCCAACAAGTGGAACAGAGAAGTGTTTGGAAAGGTGCAAGCTAAGATCCAATCCTTGTTAAAAGAGCGGAAACACTTCAAGACCGCCCAACTAATGAGGCGAATCATGCCAAGGAGGTGGAAATCTCCAAGTTGTTGGAGGAAGAACTGGCGAGGCAAGCGGCGATGTGGCAGAAATCTCGTATTGCTTGGTCCGCAAGATGGAGACAAGAACATCGCTTTTTTCATGCTTCAACGCCGATCCCGTGCAACAGAACAAAATACTTAAGCGCTCTTTCATCGTGTAATGGTCCTCTAATGAACATGAAATTTTTACTGAAGTTATGGATCATTATAACTCTCTCTACTCGCTGATCCTATTATCAACCGGCCATTGAGGAGGTTCTCTCGTGGTCCCCTCTATAATTGATTATGACACAAATGCCACCCTCTGCTCCATTCCCACTTTAGAAGAGATCGAACCAGTCTTTGCCATGGGCCCTTTGAAATCCCCTGTGCCCCGATGGTCTACCTCCCCTCTTTTACCAACATTTCGGGATATGACCAAGGCCGACATTGTTAGATTCGTAGAGGAATTTTTACCACTGCGTCCCTTCCCCCGATATAAATGACACTCTCGTGTGCTTGATCCCCAAAGGTGCAAACCCAGAAACCATTGATCAATACCGCCCCATAAGCTTATGCAGTGTAATTATGAAATTAGTTACAAAAATTATGGCAACCCGCCTGCAACTGATTCTTAACTCTGTCATATCCCCCTCCCAGTCAGCATTTGTCCCCGACCGTATGATCTCAGATAATATTTTGACAGCGCATGAGCTGTTTCATTACATTCGGGGAAGAAAGAAAGGGAAGACCAAATTTATTGCCATTAAGATGGACATGAGAAAAGCTTATGACGCATGAGCTGGACCTTTATTGATGAATGCATAGAGCTTTGGGCTTTTCGGATCATTGGATATCTATGGTGATGAGTTGCATAACCTCGTGAGATATCATATGTTAATTAATGGAGCTACTAGAGGCACAATCACCCCTTCCAAAGGCCTCTATCTTCATTATTTGTGCTCAAGCCTTAAGTTGTGTTCTCTCTAGGGTGAAGCATTGGGTACCATTCTGGCATTAAGATCGTAAATCGTATGAGCCCCATTTCCCATTTGTTATTTCTTGATGATTGTATTCTCTTTTCTAAGGTCAAGTGCAAGAAATCCATACTTTAAAACACTGCATTGATACTTATTGTGCCGCCGGACAAGCCATCAACTTGAACAAATCCTTGATTACATACAGCCCCAACACTCCTCCACGTATCAAGAGATGGTTCTCTAAGATCTTGCATATTAAGTATGGCGATGGCCCTAGGAAATATCTAGGTCTCCCAACCGAGTTTGGAGTGTCTAAAGTTCAGCTATTTAGAGAGCTTGGGGAAAGAACCAGCAAGAGACTTCAAGGATGGAAGAACCATCTTCTTTCTCAAGCGGTAAGGAAGTGTTGTTAAAGCGGTTGCTTTTTCAATGAACAATTTCACTGCCTCTCATTTCAAGCTACCAACCACTCATCACACCCAACTTAAAAGATGGCTTCGATTTCTATTGGGGTGGCCAAGATGCGAATAAGAAACTCAAGTGGATCTCTTGGAAAAGGATGTGCCTTTCTAAAGAATCGGGGGGCTTGGATTTGAGATTCTCAACTGCATAACAAAGCTATGCTTGCTAAGGTGGCTGGCGGCTGTGGCAGCAACCAAACACAATGTGGGGAATTTAATGAAGCAAATCTATTTTCCCAAATGCTCCTTTCTTCAGGCAAAAGCAGGTTCAAAACCCTCTTGGGGGTGGAGAAGTATAATTGAAGGGAGAGATGTTCTTAAAGCTGGTCTTCTCCGGGTGGTGGGCAAAGGCAACCAAATCGATTTGGGATGATAATTGGTTACCTAGTAACCTAGATTTTAAAGTGCAACATCGGAAACCCGAAGATTGCCCTCTTATTTGGGTTTCTCAACTTATTGATCCTACCAACATGGTCTGGAAAGAAGAAGAGCTTAATAAATGGTTCCATCCAGATGATATCAGAGTGATCTTAGAAGTCCAACTTCCTTTATTTCCAAAAGAGGACATTCAAATTTGGGGTGGTACTCGAAATGGGATATTCACAGTTAAATCAGCTTATCACTTTTTGTGTAATCAACAAGCTCTCAAAGACAAGCTTAAAGCCTCACCCTCCGGTACTATTATCCCTCAAGTGCCCAAGCCGGTATGGAAATTAATTTGGGGTTGTAAGAGCATTCCCAAGATTAAGACTTTTCTTTGGAAGGCCTGCGGTTTTGGCTTAGCAACAGGGAAGGCCTCCACCATCGGCGATTACCGTGGACCCACTTGTCATCGATGTAGTGAACCTATTGAATCCATCGATCACATTCTCTTTCAATGTGAGTTTGCTCGGCGATCCGGTTCGCTCCCCTCTTACTATTAACTTTGGATGTGAGAATATGACCTTAGTGGAGTGGATATCTAGTGGACCAAACTTCTCGCTAAGGATAAAGCTAATGGTCATTTAGTCATTAGTCTCTGTTCCTTTCTCTCTTGGTTCATCCGGAAAGCGAGGAATAACTCCATCTTCAATCAAACAACTACCTCTCCTTCGCAGTTTGCTCTATGACGGTCAAGGCCTATGAGGAATTTTGGAGCTCAAAAAGAGATACAGCATTGCCAAACCAAGCTTCACCTCATAGCACGCCAACAAGATACAAGGTGGACCCCTCCTCCTTACCCCTCTATGAAGCTGAATCTGCGACGCGTCTATTCATGGAGAACGTAAGCTATCCAGTATTGGCTTTGTTGTAAGAAACTCAACTGGACTCTGCACTGGCGGTATCGGATCCCCGCATTTCACTACTCCTCTTCAAGGAGAAGCTTTGGCTATTAGGTCCGGATTACTACACGCATTGGGTGATTGCATTGAGGACATCATGGTAGAGTCGGATCGCAAAGAATTGTTGGATCTTCTTTCTCGTGGCAAGGATTCCTCTCCTCCCATATACATTCTCCCCATAGTTGAGGACATCGTAGTCTACTATGTTTTGTAAATGCCGGTTTGTTTATATTCCAAGGTTAAGCAATGTTGTGCCGATACCTTGGCCAAGAAGGCGTTGTCTATTACGGGTATGACAACTTGGCGGTTTCCTCTTCATGGTTAATCAACCTTTGCAAAGGTGATACCATGTGTAAACCCCGTCCCTCTGAATAAATGCTCAGTTACCAAAAAAAAAAAAAAATTTATAAAACTGTTCACTCTATGTTTGAGTTAATAAAAATAGACAAAAACAAGTTTAGTTTTATAAAACTAGACAAAACAGTTACTCTCCTTCCTTCTTCGGCAATTCCCCTTTGAAAAAATCTCTTTTTATTTCCTCTATTACTTGGGATAGCAGAGAATGGTGGTGGCTAGGACAAGGGTAGGGTTGTAGGGAATGGAGGATGCCTGGGCGAGAAGGCAATGACAGGGGTAAAAATGTCTAAAAAAGTAAGCGTGGGAGGGAGAGACACTATTTTGTCTAGTTTTGTAAACCTTAACTTGTTTTTGTTTATTTTTGTTAACTCAAACATAGAGTGGACAGTTTGGTAAATGAAAACCCAAAAGTAGCTAATCATGTAATTTTCCTTATTTTCCACCGCTTTCCTACATATTTAGATTTTACTCAAAAGTACATGTCGATGCCAATCCAGGGGTTTATGTGAAGGTGTCTTCTTTTCTATTTTATTTTTGGGTAATTTACACATACCACCCCTAAGGTTTGACGAAAGGATATTTTTACCCCCCAGTTTTGAAAAAATCTGCGTACCCCCCCTAAGGTTTGCAAATGGTAACAAATAAGCCCATTCTGTCAGTTCATGACTAACTGTGTTAAAATTTAGATTTGAATTGACGAAATTGCCCTTGGCAATTTAGGGTTTCAAATTAGGGAAAAACCCCAAATCTGAACCCTTCGCTCACTTGCAACTCATCTTCCTCCCCATTCCACTTCTGCTTCTGCCCTAAATTAGGGTTTCAAATCCCTACCATGCCCAAATCCAAATCCATTACCTTGTGCTGATAACTGTGGAGTTAGTATAAATTTGCACATTTCATCTGATTACAAAATAGGATGGATAGCTCGTATCACTCTTTTTAATTGCGAAGAAATCAATTTTGAAGATTGGTTTATTGCAATACAAATGAACAAAGCTTACTCTGGTTGTGAGAACGTGTACGTATTCTCAGTGCGCGGTTCAAGAGCTGAGAGTTGACAGAGATTTTACTATTCTTCGTTCTTCGATGAAGAAGAAGAGAAGAAGAAGAAATTGCAGAGATGCTCGGGTTAGTTGTGCCTTAAATCGAAGTCCTTGTAGAATAAGAGAACCAGGAAGAAGAAGAGGGCAAGATATCTGATCTTCCTCCTGATAAAGCCAAAGATGAGAAAATTGGAAACTAGTCATTCCATTGTCGAAATAGTATTTCTTACCAACCACCATGGACGAGATCAAAACCAAAGATATCTTCCAATTACAGGTTTGTAAGATCCCACTTGATATGAACAGAACTGCATTATTTCCTCCCCCAAAATAGAGAATCAATGGTGTTCTGAATCCAGATTACAAGTGTGGTGCTCCAATTAGAGTTGACCCAATCGATTGGTCAATTGGTAGATGATGTTTTGAGTGGATCAACATATTGAAGTGCTGCAAAAGTGACAAATTAATCGACGATTGTTACATGGACTAATCCGTTCTCATCGATGAACTTACGGGTTTTTTTTTTGGAATATAGGTTTTGATTACTTTCTGATTTAGCAGGAATATATTTTGATGGGTATTTTCAGCTTGTGAGTTCAATCATTTGGATGCCGATGTCCGGTTGCCTCCACGAAAGTTCTCCAATCGGACCGAAGAAGCAGAGTTGTAATATCTGCTGAGCTCGGATTCTAACAGCCTTGGATTTTTTTCCAATTTGAAACCCTAAATTCCTTAAGGGTTGAAAGGGTTGTGAAACCTGCAACTCATCTTCCCCAATCCATTTGGGGAAGATGAGTTGCAGGTTTTTTTTTTTTTTTTTTTTTTTTTTTTCTGTTTTTTGCAAGGGTAATCTTGTCAGTTCATCTCTTATTTTTAACACTGTTAGTAATGAATTGACGGAATGGGCTTATTTGTTGCTATTTGCAAACCTCAAGGGGGTACGTAGAATTTTTTAAAATTGGAGGGTAAAAATATCCTTTTGTCAAACCTCAGGGATGATATGTGTAAATTATCCTTTATTTTTTTGATCGCATCAACGGAGGTGTCGTGTTGTGATGAAGTGAGAGAGTTTTTTTTTTGATAAGAATGAAGGGAGAGGGTACCTGAGATGGAAAATACAAATGAGTACGGAATACGGAATCATTTGCACGTTTTATTGGCGGTGCGTTCGAACAAGGCACTTGGGACTTTGGGAGATTCTTCAACTTACAGATCCGTGCCATAAGTAGGGGTAAGGTAAAGGTGTCGCAACTCGCAATTGCGTCAATAGTGTCAAACAAAACATCACGACTTAAGGGGTCAAACTGGACGGTTGCGGATAATCAAGATGATTCCTTCTCTGATTATCTAAAAAAGATGGTTGCTTGTCACTTCTCGTCAGACGGTTACAAAATTTGGTTTAGGGACGGTTTGACAATCTGGTATTGGTTCCTCAATGGTTTTGGATACGGGTGAAACAGGGCCGGGTTTAAAACCCCAGCCAACCTGAGAACTCTCAGCTCAGCCCAAGCCCAACCCGGCCCTAAGGTTGGGCTAAGATATCTCAGCGTAGGCTCAATCCTATTGCGCTCAGGTCGGCCCTGATTGACCTTCATCGGGCTGGGTTAGTCCTGATTGACCTTGATTCTATGCATTAAAAAAAAGAGACACATGATGAGCATCACATCTTGAACACGTACAACTTTGTGTTACAATTTTACAGAAAATGAAAGCCTTTGTTGAGATGTTATCTTATAGTTTAACCAAAAAAAAATCAAATGTTAAATACTTTTGTTAGATGTTATTTACCCTAGTCTGGCCCAACCCTGACCTAGGGCTTGAAATTCTCAATCCTAACTCGCCCTCAGGGTTGAAAAATCCAGCCCAAACCCTATTTGGGCTCAGGATGGGCTAGGGAGGGCTTGGGCCTACAGGGCCAAGCTTACACCCCTAGTTTTGTTTTTTTGGAATTGGAGAGATTTTAATTTGGGGGGGGGGGGGGGGGGGATAGGCCCCAATGTGATTTGAACTCATGACCTCTTATTTGAGGAGTTGGTCTTTTGCCAACTGAGCTGATCCCTTGGGGTTACACCCCTAGTGTTGGATATTCAAATGTCTCAAATATTTATGGGGAAATGGTTTCTGTGGGGAGCGTGGTCCTTGCGTGCAGACACAGAGGGAAAGGAGAAAAGGGTTGGGGGGGGTGAAATGATCGCCTACCCCATGAAAGGTGGAAATACTTGCCCTGTTATGCTTCAACGCATGTTCCTACTGGCCCTCATGCGTGCATAAGGGCCACGCTCTCCACAGAGATTTCTTCTCTAAGATTTAAATAAGTCCAAAATTTCTCACGCAGAAATCCATTAAGGGACTCGCTTGATCATTTCATAGCTCCTTGTGAGAGGGCATAGGGGAACGGGACTGCGCATCATTCTTTTTTCCATTCTTGTAATTTGTTAATTGTCTTTTTAACAAAAAAAAAAAAAAAAAAAAACACATTGGCCATTGTCTAATTCCTAAAAATTATTTAACTTAATCTTTGATGGGTAAGTAAAAAATTCGTGATTGTTTTCTGTCTGGCTATGTAGCGTACATTGGCATCTCCCCATGTCTATCTTTCTCCTCTTTCCTATGAAATGATATATCCGCTCCTATTGTGTGAGGAGAGAGATAAAAATTAAAAGCTATTTAATGTATTTTTTAAATGAAATGATAAGACTTACTATACTCATTAAAAAAATGTGAGTAAACTTCTCGTAGACCTTAAAGTTTGTTCACCTATCATGGAGTCCCCAAGTTTTTTAAAACTTGACTTCCAGACCCAGAACATGGACGAAATACATGTTCTATTAGAATCGGTGGTTAACTGCTGATGTAGTAGACCGTAAATGAGGAAATCAAACAATCTTTTACCCATAAAAACGGAAAAAATAAAAAAAAAAGCATCCTAAATCGATTGCTTTTTCCTTTTCTCTTTACTCTTCTTTCTCTTCTTCATCTCAAACAACCCTCTGCCGCCATTTCCGTGAGAGAGGACAATCGCCATCGCTGTGAGGGAAGACCACCGCCATTACCGTGGCAGGACAACCGCCATCGCCATCCTCTTCTTCATTTCAACGTTACGATGTTTCGATCGTGTAAATCTTTTTGAACAAATTCTTTCCTTTCCGCTGCTATCGATCTTGTTTCCGTTATTTTTTTTTGTCGAAGATCTGAATTTGAATATCAGAAAACAGAAGAGAGCCACAAAAAGAAGGCGGCACTCACTTCTCCCCTCTTGAATCGCCCATGGCTTGTCTTATTTCGGCTCTGAGTCGTCCTGGTCAAAGAAGAAGGCACCGACCCTCATTGTAGTGAGAGCTTTCTTTCTTTCTTCCTGCAAGCTCTAGATGTGGGATCGTGCAGAAGAGAAATCCCATACTAGAAAGATAAAAAAAAAAACGACAATTCCACTGGTGAGTGCTTTTAATCATTTAAGAGTTTTCCTTTTTCCAATCTTTCGTTTCCTTTTTCCAATCTTTCGTTTCCCCTTCATAGTCCATCTATCCTTTCCTAAATGATTATAATTCTAATTTCCATTCAGATTTTTTTCTTGTTTTTTATTTTCTTTTATGAATTTTCTATTTCCAGATCCCTTTCTCAAGTAGAAGCAAGCAAAAGGTAGGAAGATTTTATATATATATCAGAGGGATTTTTGTTTTGGGAGAGGAAAGGAAGTGATAGGAGAATAAAAGCTGGATTTTGCGGGGCAGGGAAGAGAAGGGCAGCAGCAGCAGCTACACGAGGAGTAAGAACGTGAACAGATCGATAAAAAATAACGGAAACAAATACCAGATCTGAAAACTGACTCGGACAAAGAAAGAGTCAAAGAGGAGGAGAGGGATGCAGAATCGGAGAAATCCTCACCGTACAGGGGAGTGAGGAAAGGGTGGTGGGGCGGCGTTGCAGGAGAAACAGAGTGGGATTGCAGGGAAGGAAAGGGGTGGGGGAGGGGGGGTGGGGAAGGGCGGAGAGGCAGGTGTGTGCGCTAGAGAAAGACGAAGAAGATGAAGTTCAGAATAAAAAATTGAAAAAAAAATGTTCATTTTTAAGCGTTAGTGGGTCCCATCGATTAAGGCAGAGGGTTGTTGTCTGACATCAGCAGTTAACTGTTGACTCTAATGGAACATGTATTCCGTTTTCTGGGTCTGTAAATCAGGTTTTAAAAAATTTGGGGGTTACATGATAGGTGAGCAAATCTCAAGGATCTACAAGAAGTGTGTTGTCTTAAGGGAGTATTGAATGACACCTCTATAAGAGTATTTTAGAACTTGACATATTCATTTAATTGCCATTTTTTCATATTCCCAAAAGTATATCAATAAGGTTAAATATGTCCTTTCACATTGGAACAACATTAAATGTTGTATTACAACTTTCAATTTTTTGAAAACCTTTTTTTTACCCCAATATTTAGTTTTGGAGAAAGTTTTCATACACAGGAGTGTAAACCGTGTATGTGAGAGGGCCTCTCACAAAGAGTTGGAAAAGTTATAAATCCCCACCCATTAATTAATGCCTTGAAACTCCCACCTTCTCACATACACAGTTTACACGACCGTGTATGAAAACTTTCCCCTTTAGTTTTGCATTAAATAACTTTTAGGAAAAAAAATGCATTTTTCATGGCTTTGCATAAATATGAGGTGCGAGGATGGAAATGTAATTAATTGTTTTTGTTAGAGCGGCAAGCATGGTCACCGCGAAGAAGACTGTAATCTCCCTCTTTCTTTCTCTTATGAATCTGTCTTCACGTTTTTATTATTGATTTCTATTCCTGTGTTTTTTGTCGGTTGTTCCATGCGATTGTACAAATTCTGTCACTTTTGGGATAGAATTGACTCTAGTAAGCACTTCATTTCTCTCCTTAGTCCTTTCGTTCATTAGGGTTTTCAGTCTCTCTGTTAAATTGCTTCCTTTGCTGTTCTTCCTTTTCTGTTCTTCTGGCTCGTAAAGGATTTCATTACAATGTTTTCCACCATTGTGCATCAAGGGTTTTTCCGCTATTGCACAAATAATCAATTGAAGATCGTTAGGGTTTTTTCCGCCACTGTGCATTAGGGTTTTTTTTTGCCGCTGTGCGTGTTAGGTCTCTTCGTTGTTAGTGCGTGTAATCCAAACTTCCCATCTCCTCCTTAGCTTCTTTTGCATGATCCTTGGAACCGCTACCAAATACGATGCTGATGATGACGACGATGATAACGATGACGGAAAATCTGCCTAGGAAAGCATTCCCCCTTTCATGGATCATCACTGCCCTGCCTTCCACTCTGTTTCACTGCCCTCTGTGGCTGGCCCCCCTCCGCCTTGCTCCACTGCTCTATGTACCCGCCCTCACTGTGTCTTGCTCCACCTCCCTCTGCGCCCGCACCCCTTCCGCTCTGCTCCCACCATGGCTATCACTGCCAATACTTTTCGCCATACCCCTTCCCCTCCCCCTCTCCTGAAGCTCCCTGTTCTGTGTTTGATTAGGTTTTTTTGCCAACGTCGGCAGACAATCACAGTTTATGTGCTCCAAATTTATGTTTCAGTTTCTGGGTTGTATATGGACAACACCAAGGGGCTCCCAATCAAGGGAGGTTATTCTTTTTTCTTTGTTTGTGTTTGCAGGTGATTTCGACTCAGATGTTGGTGGCATTGAGATTATCATTGGCTCCGAAGCTCCAGCCGTCGTTCAATCTTCAACAACCCTTTACTGTCGTCGGACAAAGCTCCACTCGTCGATCCAGCAGATCCTTACAGATCTGTTCGAAAGTCGGTTGTGGCGGCAATTCTGGTGGTCTTCTTGCCGTCAATCAAAACTCCATTCGTCAATTCAGCAGACCTTTGCCGATCCAGCAAGTCTGTTTGAAAGTAGGTTGTGGTAGCATGTGGGCAGTGTGGCGTTGGGCTGTTCGGCATGTATGGGGCCCCCTCTATTGGCACGTATGTGCATGCACTTCAAATTTGCTGTGTCTACAGCCTGTTATCTAGGGAAGTAGTTGTGACCCAACCCCTATTTTGGATGACCTAGTCAATGACACGTGAGATCGGGTCAATTTCCTCTCCTTGGTTTTGGATACCGTTTATCCATACCTTACGTTTATCATGTTCTCTATCTGTTTTATGTATTTTGTTTTCCTTTGGTTGGCGTTGGGCGTGCATGAATGAATAACCCTCTTTCTACCAAAATAATAATAATAATAATAACTTTTAGGAATAAAATAAGGGGCAAAAAAATAAGGTTACAAATTATATGACACCTTAAGGAATATCGATAAGAAAATCCATTAACTATATATTCTTACAGTGAAGGATGGGCACGCTACCCGCTCCCCGCTCCAGGCACCCTGGTAGCCTGGAACAATGAGTAGGTGGCACGGGGAGGGGTGGGGTGGTCTTTTGCAAGGGAGTGGGAGAGAGATAGACACAGCCTAAGTACCTTGGCCGTGTGCCCAGAATTTTCTTCGCATACAAATAATTAAATAAATCCAAAACCTTAATAATTATTGAGTATTAATTAACCATAATAAGTAAGAATACATCTTGTTGTAATCAAAATTAGTTTTACATTTTTGCCCTTTTAGTAGAAGACTTCTATTTTCCAATGGTGGTAAATTTAATAATTACATAATAACAAGGACATTTTCAAATTATTTTGAAAACCTTTGTTTAATCCTACATTAAATAACTTCTAGGAATAAAACATGGGGTAGTCAAAAGAAGGTTGCAACTCCTCTCTTCACCATTTTTTTAGATGAAAAAAAATAATTTAAGAAGAGGGCAAGTTTATAGGTATATCATGAACAAAGGAAAGTCTGTCCTACTGGGCTTTGGTAGCCCAAAAATTAGTTAGAGCTAACAAAAGGGGGTCCTTGGTTGTAACAAAAATAGGACCACTAAGATTATCAGAAAAAAAAAAAAAAAGATAACAGGGGCCATGGCCATGCTGCTTGAGTTGGAGATGGAAGAAGGCCGGGCAACAACTTATTCAAGCACCAAATTTCTTTCACCTTCAGAGTTAGTTGAGAAGCATGATCAAGACCTACTGCAATGCTAAAAACTTCTAACTCCAGATTATGGTGAGAAGTGAAATAACCTACAGTGATCAAAATGAATTTTCCAACTTACAAAATGCAGTAAGCCCAACCAAAAGAGGTTAGTGTTAGATAACCTAGAGGGGGGGGGGTGAATATGTTATCACTAGTGAAATATAGGTTTTTTTATAATTTTTCAATTTATCTTGAAATTAAAAGCAAGGTAATAAAGTAAAGTGCTCAAAGTAAAAAGACACAGGATTTATAGTGGTTCGGCTAACCCAGCCTACATCCACTCCTCTCAACCTTGAAAGAATTTCACTAGTCTCTTCCTTTCAATACAATAGGTGGGAAAAATATCTTTACAATATTTTATTAAGATAAGTAGATCCTAATCTTTTAAGGATAAGAGAATCCCTTGCACACCTAAGTACAGTCTAGACTAATGCAAGAATACTTTGTCCATCTAGAGTCACCTGACTCAAGAGCAAGAAACAAAAACAATTACAAGAAAAAGAGTAAGAGTTACCTAGGCAATGAGTGTGTCATATACTCCTTGCAAGTGTCAAATGATATGAAATGAATGCATGTGACTTTTGACCTTCTTTAGAATTTTTCTTTAGAATGAAAGCTTGTGAAGATCTTGAATGTTGAACTCAATCTTGAATGATATTGATGGAGACTAGTAGACTTCAATCAATAGAGCTTTAGAAGACTTTTTCACTTCTCAATAATGATCTTTTGGATTGTATTGGATAGGTGCAAAGGACTGACATGTTCTCTATTTATAGGCTCATTTAAGGCTCTAAAAACATGTGCAAAATGTGCTTTAACAGATCTATTTTTGTCCATCCGGTAGACCTGAAGGATGATCTGGTCGATATCCGATCGATCGGATGATCATCCAGTTTGATTTGGTTGACCGGATCAACCAACTGGTACGTACCAGTTGTGCTTCTGCTAGCATCCGGAAAAAATGGCTGAATGATCCGGTAGACCAGATCATTGTCCAGCACCCTGTATTGCCTGTTTTTCGACAGGTTCGATTATGGGATTTCGTTCCAACCTTTTGTTAACCTATACTAAGGTCAAGAGGGTTTCTATATCAACCTCCTAAGGTCTCTACATGATGCATATGATGTTTCATTTATATGTATGCAATTACAAGTATGCAAGTGTGTATCTATGTGCATGCGCGAACATCTTCTTGACGGTCTTGAAGCACTCTTTCTTCACGAACTCTTGCTTGAGATTTAAGGTATGTCTTTCAAATCTTTGTTCCTTCAGATTTGCCTGGGAGGTGGTGTGGGAGCATGAGGATAAAGTAACTTGGCACAATCTTGTTTGGTTCTCCACTACACAACCTAGGTTTTCTTTTCTAACGTGGTAGGCATTCCAACAGAGACTCACCACCAGGATTAAGATGACATCTTAGGGTATCACCAATGATACAACATGTTTTCTATGCAAAAGTTCTTCAGAAACAATAATAGACCACTTGTTTTTTCAATGCCCATTCACTGTGGTAATATGGAAGAGCATTTTTCAGCTTGGAGGTTATATAAGAAATATTGTGCTCTCTTGGAAGGAGGAAATTGCATGGATGACCCAACATTGTAAATGAGACTCACTCATTAATCATATTAGAAGGTTCAACATTGTTTCCACGGTGTATCGGATTAGAGCCTTTCGGCAACAAGAGAGCAGTTCAAGTTGTGTACTTCACCCCATCATATGAGAGACGAGAACTCATTTCATGAGAATGGATATTCGCATTCCTAACTCCAACACCAACATGGACTTCTTTCATTGATGGAAGATTAGGATCTCTTTCTTTCATCCTGGATCAATTCCACATGTATGGCCTCGCCCTCCACCTGCTTGGGTGGCTATGAATTGTGACAGATCAATTCAGGGGTTACTTGGGGGTTATGGTGCTATTGCTCATGATGCTTCTGGGCAACCGATAATCATGATTACAGGCACGACAGAGGATGACAACACCCTTGCGGATGGAACTCCTGGCAATTAAACGAGGTCTTATGAAATCTAGATCATGGAATCACACTAAGATTCAAGTTCGATCATATTCGTTGGCAGTACAGATGATTACTGATCGATTCCAAATCCCATGGTACACTCTTGGTTTGATTGGGGATATCTATGATTTGTGCGGGAGCTTTCGTAGAAGTGTCTTCGCACACCATGTGAGAGAGATCAACAGATGTGCCTACTACCTGACTGGATTTCTACATTCATGCCAGGAAATTCATTTGTGTATAGATAGTCTCCCGAAGGTTCTTATTATTATGATATGGATGAATGCGAATGAGAAGAAATTATTTAGATTGTAAATATCTGTATTCTTTCCTTTTTTTTTAATATAATATATCTTTTTCCCAAAAAGATAAAAAAATAATCGACCTCCTATTGCAGTACCCGCCCAAATTGTACTTAGTTTAAGAAATCTACACTTGAAAAATAGGAACCTTTCATAGGAGAGTTGCAGGAACCTTGGTCTGGAATTTATTATGATATGGACAACATGCCAACCAATTTTAAGATTGAACTAACTTATTACCACAACAGATTTTAGTGCCAAATGGAAAATGGACCACATATGAAAAATATCCGCATTAAAAATAGGGCATCTCTTTGACATGGTCCACATATTTCCTAAATGACTGTCTTTTTCAACTACAAACGTAGCTGATCTTGACTTTGCAAACCATTGTACCCTTCATTGGGTAGTCTATAAAGGTCGTTAATCTTGACTTTACAAACCATCGGCTATATCGAACACTCATTAGTATTCTATGTTGGCAGTTGTGAATGGTCATAGAGGTTACAAGCCATTGGCTATATCCAACACTCATGTTGCAAGTGGTGAATGGTCATATAGAGAACTCAACGTGTAGTTTGTTCTAGGGCTGAAATAGAGTCGGGTGTGGTTCGGTAGTTTGTTCTAGGGCTGAAATAGAGTCGGATTAGGCCAGGTTTTCTAAAACCCCAGTCCAATTCTGGAACCTTTAGCTTAACCTAGGCCCGTCCTGACCCTGATTCAGAGCCTAAAAACTTCAACCCAAGCCCAACCCTTCCCCCAAGGAAAACTTATAACACCAAGGCCAAACAAAACAGAGCTTTTGCGGGGCGAAGAATAAAAGAAATGTTGAAGAAGACTAATTAAGTATGTTCACCAATTAAAAGAAAGATAACCCAAACAAAAAACAAAGTTGGGTACGGTAATAAAAGGATAAATCTGAATATCTAACGAAAATCCATAATATCAATTTTGATTTTTAAGACAGTGAACCCATCTTGAAAGGGAAGCAGTGAAAGAAAAAGAACTGAACCTACGAAAGTCTAATGGGGAAGGAGAACCGAAACCAGAGAAATACCATGGTGATTTTATTTCTTTTTTTTTTTTTTTGGTAGATGGTGATTTTATTTCAAGGGAGGGGAATAGAGAGAGGCATCGCGAGATAGAACAACTGTGTGTGAGAGAGAGAGAGAGAGAGAGAGAGAGAAAGTACCTATGACTGGGCTGCGATCGCCGGCTAAGAAGAGAAGGAATTTACCAAAAAAAAAAAAAAAAAAAACCTAAGAAAAGAAGGAAGTTGCGGCGACTAAAACAGAAAATGAAAGTGAGAAACAAAATGAGAAGGAAAAGTGAGAGAGATGTGAGGTCGGCCGAGGAGAGGACAAACCTAAATGAACTTTATTTCACGATTTTGTCCTACATCGTTTTAGGGTTACGTATATTATGTTTATAAAGTTACTTCCCTAAAGTTAATTACCTTCAACCAAAAATAAAAAAGTTTATAATATATAATATATATAATTATATACATACAGGGCCGGGTAGAGCCGGGTTGGGCTCAGCCTGAGGCCTCAACCCTAGCCCAACCCAACCCTGACCCCGAGTCTGAAAAATCGAACCCTAACCCACCCTCAGGTTGAAAATTTGGGCCCAGGTCTTGTTCCGGCTGAGGACGGGTTAGGGTTGACAGGGCCAAACTTACACCCCTAGTTTGTTCTTGATGACGCAAAACTATTTTCCATGGCAAACACTTATTCTCATTTGAAGTAGTTTATAAGCAAATTGTGTAGATTATCTCAACTATATGGCTCAATAATATGCATCGGCCAATTCCAACTCTGATTCAATCATAATTAACCTCAACCCTTCAAATCCAAAACAATCGATGCACCCTGAAAATCCAGTACAATTGATGCACCAATCAGTTACCGGATTGGATCATCTCCAACGCGCCAGCGCGAGCACACCAATACAACACGCAACTGAAGGCTGGGTGGGCCACAAGCACCCCAAGGACAATGCCCAGCCATCCGATGCACGCTGCAGAGGATCTGAATCCATTAGTTACCTCAAACACTCACACATACAGAAGAGGAGTATGGGAACATTACACCGTTTTACTCTTGAATCTTAGGTGATGAAGGGAGATTTTTTCCAAAGGGAAAAAAGTCGCAGTACGATCGATAAAGTTGGATAAGCGCACCGTTATACGCAACGATTAAATCTCAACCGTTCAGATTTAACCAGTCGATCTTAACCGTTGAGTTTTCAACCTGTAACCGGCTCTCCAACCAAGTAGGGTTCCATTCTCTCTCCTCTCTCACAACACTGCAAACCATCTCTTCGACAATTCTCCGACGGCTCTCCATCTCTTCGACAATCAGCTCAAGATTACAGGTGAAGGACGATGACTTGATCTCCACTGATTACAAGCTTTAGCATCACCAAGCATCAACAACAACCAAGTGAGATTTGAAGCTTTGAAATCACATCTGGCGACATCACATTTTCATGGCTCATCAAGGGGTCGAATCTCATAGAAGAGGAAGACTTATGCAACAAGCACTTGGGGTTGAGTCGCCCTAAAGTGGGGGAATCTTAACCCTAAAGCTTGAGGAACAAAGATTGGTGAGGGAGGAGATCGAACCAGAATATCTGGGGCTGCTACTACTATCTAGAACATAGCATGGAAAGAGAAAACAGAAGAAAAAGCAGAAAAAGAAGAGGACAAGAAGAATAAATCAGAAGAGGGAAGAGATGCACGCAAGGCTCCTGACTATTTCCATTTCAGCAGTTTGATGTTTTCCTCATCAAACTGCCTTGTCGCTTCCAATGTCTCTGCGTATGTGAGCTTGTTGTTGAACATGACGAGTCACGACAGTTTCTTCCCATCTGATTTTGATCATGAACCTTGTTTGTTTGTGTGCTTTGGTTAAGAAGAGATTCTTGTTAGAAGAAAGCTACTAACCTCTCGTTTAAAGAGAAACAAGAAAAGAAAGGCCAAGTTTTTTTTTTCTTTCTTGCTTTGATCATGGAGGTTTTAGAGGTTTAAAGAGAAGAGATTCCATTTCAGGTTTCCTAGTTTCTAGGTACTGGATAATAAAAAGCTTAAAATTGAAATCCCGGTTTTTTTTTCTATATGTTAAGCGGTGTTGGAAATCAGTTTTCCAATCTCAACTTCTGTGTTACATGACGGTTTCATAGGTTCAATGGTTGCTGTAGCCTCCCAAATATTGTAAGTGAATTCGAATTCGAAATTATACTCTTATCTTTGAACGATTAAACAAAAATCTAATGTTTTCTCTATTTTCCATTTTCTGCTACACAGGGGAATAATAAGTTTGGGGGAATCCGACAGACGAAGCCATGCTTAGGAAGAGATCCAGATCAGTGACCAGTAAGCAAGCTCTCATGGCTGATCATGCCTCTCTTCCATCTCCCACGGACAAATACATCAGCCATGCTTCGTCTTTCTTCAGTTCTCCAAGGCAATTTACAGGTTTTGCTGCAAAGGTTTTTTCTTAGACAGATGGAGTGGTGAGCCCAACTTCAATTCTTGACATTAAACCATTATCTGGTTTTGGAACTCCCACTTAGTCCGACAGAAACACTATTAAATCTCTAGAACCTAATCTGGAGAACAAGCATCCATGAGTATCTGGTATTGCACCCGAGAGGCGATTGTCATTCAACAATAGTGACCTTAGGGATTTCAATCTGGAAATCTGCTCTGAGATTTTACCCGTGAAACTGTTGTGACCCAAGTCGAGCTCCCTCTTCTGAACCCAATCGCCCCCTTGTCGACAAAATCGAAAATCCCCCAAATCACCTAAAGCACTCCCCTGCAACGAAGAAGAATAGGAAAAAGAAGAAACCTTCTCTCACAGTGAGCAGGTTGATGGCTTTTTTTATTCAACGGCTATGATTAAAAGGTAAAAAAATAAATAGTTCATATTAAGCCGTTGCGTTTAACAAAAATACCCGTAGCACTGCTACCACCCACTCTTTTCCAAATAGGAAACATTGTTACATAAAAGAGAATTTGGCATCTTTAGGCACAAGTTACAATCTGTATCTGAAAATTTACAGTATACCATTACAGAGTGCAACAAATCGAAGTTGTATTGCCAACAAAAAGTTGAACCTTCAAGGATACTGAGCTCTGATTATACAACTTGAAGCTTGGGAGGAATTCCCAAAGAACCCAGGAACAGCATAAATACAAAAGGGTTCTTTCACCAAGATCTCACATTTGACATCTCTGAGGGATGACCTGATGTTAAGATATCTTCAGGATTTTCTGTTCAAGGTTTGAACTAATTTTACCACGAAACACCAGACCGTGGTTAGCAAAATTGCCATTATGCGACCTTGAACAAGGCCGGCAAGAACAATCAAAACCATAATTATATTCCCATAACTACCCGCTCTATTTCCACCATATCCTTCAAGTGGATCTGGGTTAGCTTCTTCTTTCTGTTTCTTTTGTCCTTCTTTCCCTCTGGCTACTCTCTGTTCTTCATCATTTGAGTCTTGCTGGTTCTCTATCTTCGAGCCACGGAATTTCTTTGGGAGCAGCCTCTTTAACTTCTTCGATTTGAGTTTCCCATTGCTTATCTTCTGAGTTATGAGGTTTGGACTTCGAACAATTTCCTCATCTTTCTCCGAATTCTTCCCCTTTTTGGAAGAAGCTGCAACTCCCCATCTTTTCTCACGACTAAACTCACTAAAAAATGGTTCTACATGTTGAATTTCATTGCTTCGTGCTTGACCACACTCACTAACATCGGATCCCAAACTCTCCCCATAACTGGATAAATCTGAACCAGCTGTATAGCTTCGACCTTGGCGTTTCTCAAGCGAATCAGATCTCCATCTTTTCTCGCTACTTAACAATTCAGAATCAGGCATTACCCATTGAACGTCTTTGCCCCGAGCTTGATCAATCTTACTCGAATCAAAACCACTTTTTGATCTCCATCTTTGCTCAAGCAAATTCATTTCTGTTTCTGAACTCCATCTTCTACCAATCATATCGAAACAAGGTTCTGAGAGTTGGACTTGTTCATTACGGGAATGATAAACATCAGTCATACCGATTCCCCATCTTCTTTCGCTACTAAGCGAATCAAAAACAATTTCTGGTCCTCTTCTCGGCCAAGCAAATAAGAACAGAACCCTTTTTGCAAAAGAGTCGAAGCTCTTCTCCGCATTCGGAAATAATTTAAGGAAGCCAAAAACTCGTATACAAATACATTCAAGAAACAGAAGAAGGAACGTTGATATTGTTATCCCAATGGCGAGCTTCTTCGTTGCGAAAGCCAGAATCACCATGAAAAGGACTTTGACAATAAGGATAAAAGCTCTGGCACAGCGAACAACTCCTCTAGACGCCACATCCGGGGCGCAATTAGCAACCGAACGTGGGATTTCCTTACCAGTCGGAGGTCGTTTTGAGTTGTCAATCTGAGGAGCTGAAACCAAGGGACCTGTAGAAGGATTCGAACTCGCCAAATTCGCAGAGGAATCCGAAGAGGCAATGGGACTGGAAGGGATAACTCCAACACGCCGAACTGCTCCTCTAGAAGCCACATCCGGGGCCAAATTAGGAACCAAAGGGAGGATTTCCTTACCAGTCGGCGGCCTCTTTGAGTTGCCAATCTGAGGAACTGAAACCACAGGACCCGTAGAAGGGCTCAAACTCGCCAAACTCGAAGAGGCAGTGGGACTGGAAGGGATAGCTCCAACAGACGGAACTCCTCTAGACGCCACGTTCGGGGCCAAATTAGCAACCAAAGGGAGAATTTCCTTACCAGTCGGCGGCCGCTTTGAGTTGTCAATCTGAGGAGCTGAAACTACAGGAACTGTATCCAAATCCAAAGAGGAATCCGAAGAGGAATCCAAACAGAGAGGTATAGGCTCCCACTCCTCCAAAGATGCCTCATTCTTCTTCTTTTTCTTATTCTTCTTCTTCAACCGATCTCGATTCTTGACGAACAGATCTATAAGGGATGTCGGAAAACCAGTCTGGACCACAAGGGATCCTCCATGTTTGGGAGAAGACCGGAGATCAGTGACCAAGCGAGAAATCCAACCGACATGGCACTTCTTCGATGGAAGAGGCATGGTTTGTCAGTGAACCTCTTCGAAAGACCAGAGCAGACATGGATCAACAGATTAAACGAAGGATGAGTTGCAATTCGCCAAAATTAGAGGGAAAATCGTTCGATCTATTTAGGGTTTACGGAGGGGTTGAAGGGTTAACGAGTCCTAAATATAGAAAGTGGAATGAGAATCGAGAGAGAGAGAGAGAGAGAGAGAGAGAGAGAGAGATTAAGGAAGGTTACGAGAAAGGAGTGTGGGAAGGAATTCACAGCTGGAAGAAACCTTTTAAGAAGAAGGCTTCGTTTGAGCCGCGTGTTATTTGTTTGTTTGTTCCGAGTTGTAAGTCGTGAAGTTTTGACCGTTGCGCCGGTCGTTTCTCTTACAGAATAGGAAGTTCTGGTTTTTATTGTCTGTGAATTCCAGCATAACCATTTACTAAAAAACAAAAAAATTTCCGGCGTAACCTTGAAAAGGACCAAAATACCTTCAGCTTTGCAGCAAGAGGATTTGCCCTCTAAAGGTGTGTAATCTGTAAAGAAAGGGTTTTTTTGGTAATCAAAAGTTTATTCATTAGAATGATCAAAGCTCTTAGCTGTAGAATTACATGATTCCATCAACCACGGAGTGGATATAGCCAAACCATCTGGCTCGTAATGGACAGAGCCTTTCTGGCTAAAGAGTCAACTACAATTTAGGGAAAAAAAAAGGCAATATGAGGTATATCTTCAATCACCGATTGGATGCTCAAAGGAATGGACGTATTTCCCCTAGAGATGAAAATACAAAGCTCTTTGCAATCCGTTTCCACAATAATGTGATCAAAACATTTGGTGATTGCTCCTAACAATCCGCTGCGTACAATTATCGTACACATTATGTGGGAACGGCATAGAAGTTGGAGTACAATTCTCCGTCAACCATGGAGTAGAGTTCAGTTAAATTGTCATACACATCATAAGCAGTCTTCCTGACTAAATAATCTGTAACTGTGTTGGATTCCTTAGGAATTTACAATTGTAAAAGTAAGAAGAAACATGTAGAATGTCTGAGACAATGGGTTGAATGGTGAGAAGAGGGGCACTGTGATGTTGAGCTAGCGGGTAAGAAATTAACTTTTTTGCTGTCCAACTTGACCTCAGTAGCATCCCATCCACCCGAGATTGTTTCAAGTAATTCGCTACGAATGGCGATACTTCTCCTTGAAGAATTGATTGAAATCTAATCATCTCAGATTTAGCTAGTTAGGGTTCGCCTTTGAAGTTACGGATAACAACCCCTACACCATATTGCCATGGTTGCAGCTCTAAGTTGCATCATAATTAAACTTGACAAAAAGCTGAGACGGAGGCCTCCACTTTTGCAGAAGAGGAGAGATGTTTAGGCGCCATAGATGGTTCATGAAATTTTAATGAATTTGAAAGAAATTGTATTGATAAGTAGTATTAAGTTTCATAGGGAACGTAATCCCTATGCCACATAATGGGTGTAGACCTCCTAAAAAAAAGACGTGTGTAAAAATAGGAACTGAAGATATTTCAAGAGAAAGAATCCATTCAATGATTTGATCAGATTCGAGAGGCAACTACCCAACCTATTTGGTTGAAATTAATTATGTATGGACTCTTTAGGAGTCTAGGCTCTCTTTCCAAACACCAACTGACTCCCTACTAATTCTTTTGCCAAGGTGTTGTAGCTTTCTCCAATCCTCCATCCATTTGGAAATTCCAAAGTCACTATGGTTTGGAACCTTAAATGACAAGGAACAGGCGAACCACACTGCTTGAGCAAACGCACATTGAGGAACTCATGATCAACATTTTCAGAGGCGGCACCACATCACAGACGTTGAGGGTCTAGAGGAACTCTTTGGTGCACTAGCCCCTCCCATGTAGCATGGCTGGTCACACATGTCCTCCATAGAAGGACTTAATTTTGGGGAGCTTGTGACAATTCCATACTGATTTCCAGACTACAGATAGGATACAAGCCCAATTACTCACATACAAGGACAATGGTCTCTACTAATGCTTGAAAAATTCTGTATATTTGTAAGCAAGTGGTACTCCAATTTTACTGAATAACATTCATTCTTTGTTGCTCTCCACACAAGGCAATCATCCTCTGTAAATAAGGATAGGTGAATCTTCAGAATCACCTCTTTGTTTGAGGGGCTGCACCATACATCAAGAAGATCCACATTCCGCTGTTTGGTATCCTATAGAATAACATCTGAAACCCATTGGATGGGACAACCTGCTGGAGGTAGGTGGGATCTTTATCCTCTTAGCTTCCTTGCCTGGTACAGTTCGTCTGATTCTTCTCATAGGGGGTGGAAATGAAGAGAAGTCTGGTCCTGAGGCTTGAGTTTGAGATGGATCCGGCATAAGAGAAGTCCAAACTCATGAGATTTTTACTAAGGAATGTTTTTGGCATAGAGAAGTCCAGACTCTTGAGGTTATTACCAAGGATGGTTTCTCGCAAGGATGTTTACATCCATAGAGAAGGTATTCCAATCACATAGATATGTACATATCCACATTGAGAATTTAGGTCAACCAAAAAGAAAGGAATGCATAAATGCATATAGAGAAGAGAATGAATAAAGAGTAAGAATGTATAAGAGAACTGAAGGAATGAATGAATGAGGTTATTAATAGAACCTTAAAGAGAAATGAAAGCTATATATCATTATGAGATTGAATTCATATTGATATACAATACATTATTTATTTGATTGATGATTGTAGCATGATTGTGTTACATTGCTCACTGGGCTCTTTGAAACTCATTTCTTTATGTTTACCATGTACAGATGATGGAAAATCAGAGAAAGGAAAGGGTATCGTCAAAATCGACGAGGCGTAGAGGATGTGTGATCCTTTACTTTTGATGTTGTACTTGTTCAACATTATGATTATGTTTTGTTTATGTTGGATTTTGCTAACCGATGAAGTTTTAAGAGATGTTGCAGTTCAGGTTTAGGTTTTGAGACAATGTTGTATATTTTGGTGTGCTATTGGTGAATAGCCACGTTGAACAATGATATAATATTTTAGAGTAGAATGGCCATCAAATCCTATTTCTTATTTAGTTATTCTTGTTTTTATTTTAGTGTTTGTTTCTACTGTTTTCTTTTATAATTGGTAGAGTAGAGTTTTTCCTTGTGCGGTCCCAGTTGGATTTAGGTGTCTTGGGCCCCACCTGGTCCACTGCAATTGGGGGTGTTACAGCATACCTATGGCAAATAAACTTACAAGAAAGCCAAACAAGTCTGAATTTATTAGATCCCAAATCCTTTGAAAGAAAAGGGGTGGGAAACTGTCTACGCCAGGGGCTTTAAGCGGATTCATAAAAATAAGGTCTACTTCATTTCCTCCAACGTTGGAGCATAAGCCAGTCGATGATTATCCTCTTCCAAAACTACTGGATAGACATCAGAGGACCATATGATAAGAAACCTCTTTTTCTTGTCCATTGAGCAAGTAAAATTTAAAGCTCAACCAACTCATTCTTCAGACATTGGATTGTAATTTGGATATGAACAAAGATGTGTGTGTTCCAAACATGTAACGATTCATGGCATTGAAATGTAATAGTAGCGGATGGAGGGCCAAGCTGATGGGCTTCCTAGGATTAGGAGACCACTCGACTACAATCACGATGCTTGAGCTACAGGGACTGGAATCTGAAATGGCAATTTCCCCTATTCGATTAGTTTTATTGTCCACCAGAATCTGCATATGATCCGAGCTCACTACTGTTTTATTAAAGACCACTGCTTCAAAAAATTCAGTTTGCTACTCAACATTAGACATAACACAGTCAAGCCTAATCCTTATATTTCCAAATCCCTTTTGTTTATTGCCCCAAGTATACACTGCACCCTTGGCTCCTAACTCAACAAGCCTCCACCATACCGCGGAATTGGTAGATATTTTGTCACCCCTTACAACTACCCCCCATCCTTTCTTGTATTACAACAAAAACAAATTAAAATAACCTAGGCAAAGCCAATTACCATTATGGTCGTTACTCAGATTAAATTAAGGAATCTCATACTTCCAACCTTAGTTTCATTTGAGTATCTTCATTGCTTCCTGTGGAGTTGTGCATGACCAGCATCCATGGGGTCCTCCAACAAAAAATGCTCATCCACCTGGGATAGTTCCATCTAAGATTTGCGAGAACTCCTATCATTATTCTATAAGATTTTCATAAGGTGGGTTGGTAAAGTCTCACTTTATTTTAACAAATCCGGTTTAGTTGTGTTGATGGGAGCTACCTTAATGGTATGAGTCCAGTTACTTTGTGTGGACCTAAAGTATTGTTTCTTTAATGGGAAGGAAACCCTAGTTTCTATGCAGGGTTGGACCCTACCCTCACCACTATAAGCAGTTGTCACTAGTAAGTGACCTCTCTAAGAAAACCTAAAGTTGAGTGGAAGAGGGTAGACCAGACCAACGCAGTTCGTGTGCGACAAAAACTATCAAGAGTTCGACTTCCATAACCATGGATCCAGGTATGCCAATCACACCCCTGGATTTATTTGTTTACTCTTTTCCGCATGAACTATTTTATCATATTCGTTTGTCTCTTAGCACACACCTTGTTAGGTAGGAATTCATTTTGTATTCTCTGCTGTGTATTCTTCACTAAGAGTCAAACTTGCATCTCTGCTATATTGTTTTGCTTCGTCCCACATTGCATCTGTTCTACAAGAAGGAATTGAAGAATATTTTATTTTGGTGATTGTCTTATAAACTCCACTGCATGCTATGAGTTTTACCCTATCAATGTGTCAATTGGTAATCGGAATCCGGTGTGGTACAGAAGATAGAAAGCATATACCAAAACCGAATCATACCAAATACAGTTTGTATTTCCAACATCGATACAGTACCGACTCGATACTGTTTTTATTCGATATAAAAAACGGTTTGAAAGACCACTTGCCTCATGTGGTTTTGATTTATACCCACTCAGAACTGTGGATGCCAATCGAAACAATTGTTGATCTAGATGTCGGAAAAGAGAAGTAGCAAATTAGGGAGAAAAATATATCTTTCATGCTTCTAAACAAATTAGGAATAAAACTTAAGAGTTTTGATTTTGCAGGTTTGGTACTTTGGTTATACGAATTTTTATCGTATGTGGTACCCTGATCGGTGCGGTTCCCTAGTGCCTCTCACAAGAGGAGGGTGGACCCCACCCAAGCAGAGTGCTCGGTCAGGTGCCCCGGGTGGGTCCCACCCTCCTCTTGTGAGAGGCACGGTCAGGGAACCGTAGACGATAACGATTCTTGGTTATACACTTTAGCCTTGGTTCGGTACAAATTTCGTACGGCATAAGGAATTGGTATGGTACTTTGGTATTTGAACATACCAACGATTTTGTCTTAGATACCAATACCATACCATACTGAAAGATTCTATTTTCCCATACCGAATTTGGTATGATTTATACGATCGGTTTCGTTTTTAGTATTCAGTTTCAGTTCCAAATTGATACCCTTTCAGAAAGGCTTCAAGGTCATTTCATATGAGAAGGAGAGAGATAGACTGTGCTAGCACTTTACCCCCACAATTGAGAGGGAAAATTATCCTCTTAGGTTCCCTGCCTAGTACTGTTTCCTAGTGCCTCTAATAAGAGGGGGGGTGGATCCCACTTGAGTAATGCATTCAGGCAGGGGATAAGGTGGTCATTTCCACCCCTTATGGTAGAAACTGTATGAACTATACCGATTAGGGAACCTGAGAGGATAAAGATCCCAGCTGAGAAGGCTTTTTCTCATATCAAAATTAGACAATATTTGACTTTTGGATTTATTCTAATTTTTTTTATTTTTCCAACTACTTCCATACCCTTTATATGATGAAGGCTGGATATTAGGATATGTAGCAACGAGATGCCACTCCTTTCTACTTAGCTTATTGGCAAACTAGTTTTGTGTTTTAATTCAAATTTGGGAAAATATCATCCCCTTCCCTTTAAGTATCCATAATATCAACTCAGTACCTAAATTTTGAATAATGATAATAATGTGACTAACAGTGTTAAAATAGCAGTTCAAATGATGATATTAACCTCATACTTTTTTTTTCTTCTTCTTCTGGTTTTCTAACTTTTTTTTTTTTTTTTTTTTTTTTTTCTTTCAACACAGATCTCCTCTTCTTCCTCTTTGCGTTTCTTCCTCTTCTTCTCCCTCCAGCACCACCACCATCGCCACCACTGTCGCCGCCGATGCTCTTCACCGCTAGCACCACCACTGCCGACAGATCAGATGAACCCTAGATCTGGATCGTGAAAACAAATGACATGATTAGTGAAAACGATGAGATCTGGACCACAATAAGGGCCTCAATCAAGAGCCCTCTCAGTGGACCATCAATACTCCTGAAGGGTCTCACCCTTCCACGCGAAAACGGCAGCACTGTCGCAAGGGATGGCGGCAACGGCATGGTCCTGTGTAGAGAAAATGTTGCAGGAGCACCAGCGAACCTCAGCACCCAGAGCAGTTAGGGTTTCCATGAGAACGGCAATTTGAATGGTCATGTGAAGAGAACCAGTGATCCTAGCTCCTTTAAAGGGTTGCGCAGAGCCGAATTCGGTTCTGCAAGACATCAAACCAGGCATCTCGACCTCGACGAGCTCGATCTCAAGGCGACTGAAATCGGTTCTTACTAAGGGGATTAGGTTTGAAGCATGTTCTACGCTCACTATGGAGATCTCGTCGCTAACCTCCTTTTGGGTTTCACTCTTCTCTGGTTGCCTCTGACATTAGCGGATATTTCAAGGGCTTTCTTTCTGAGATACAGGTTCACCAATTTGAGAGTCACAATTATCTCAGGTCTAATGGGCCAAGACCGGAGTGATTTTTCTTACAAAGTGATCAAGGATGTTAAAGTGGTGCCACGTTTTATTGGAGAATGGGGTGATATTGTTATTACTCTGAAGGGACGAAGGTGCACCTTAGAAGTGTACCCAAATTTAGGGAAATTGCCGATTACAGCCCCTCCATCTGGTTTCGGAGATGAAGGAAGCTACAATTAAAGGATTCTGATTCATTTAGTCATGGAAACCTCCTCTTTAAGCTATCAAGTTATTTCTTTTCTTAAAATCAGAATTCTCATCCAACCTGATGAGGTCTTCTCTGCAACGAGTGGAACCATTGCCATTGCTTCAAAGCAAAAAAAAGAAAGAAGAAAAAATTTAGATCTGAAGCAAACAAGAGATTCGATTTTCGATTGCTTACTTTCTAAGTTGAACTGCGAGTAATGGAGATCAAAACCGGCCGGATTCGTGGTGGGCAGATGGGTTAGGTCATTGGTTGCAAGAGAAGAAGAGAAGAAGAGAAGAAGAGAAGAAGATGGGAAGAGGGCAGAATTGGAATAAAATACTTAATGGTAATTTGGGGTTTTAGATAAATTGGAAATACCCATGTCATTACTTAATGATGTTTTTTAATCATTAGGGTACGGTTGATAGAATCTTTCAAATGTAGGAGAGAGCATTATCATTATTCAAAACTTGGGTATTGGATTCATATTATGGATACTTAGAGGAGGGGATGATATTTTCCCATAAAATAATGATAAAAAATGAAATGTATACTTTTAGGCGAGGGGATGATATTTTTCCATAAAATAATGATAAAAAATGGAATGTATTGTCATTTAGGAGGTAAGGGTTGGTCCCATCACGCTCGAGTTTTGAGATAAAGATCCTCTCCAATTCTTAAATCTGGCAATTCCTGGCAATACCACCTTTTCTGTGTGACATGTGACATTAAAAGATCCTGTGATGGGGATTAAATTGCTTTACGTTTCATCTTCTTCTCTTTGCCCCACCATTGGAGAGCTGCAGAGGTTACACCGGACCTACTTTCAAATTGATCATGCAGAGGTTACACTTGATCTTCATTCTTATTGTTAGTTTGAACCCTAACTGGTTCTCCCCTGTCTACGTTTTTCTTATTGGATGAAATTGGGTAACAAGAGAACTGACCCAAATAAAAAACATCATAAGATCAGAAGGAAACCCAGTAAAATAATCGAAACAAGAAGATAGTTGAAGTACATCCCTTCGTTTTCAGAGTTTTTCTAACTTTCAAACCAGCACAAGAGGAGAAGAAGATCGTAGGTTCCCTTGTAGCAGTTCTTTGGTTTAAATCCCAAAAACTACTCTTTTGTTTTCATCTTTTAATTTAGGGAAAATGACATTGTGACCCCATGAGATTTGTCTTAAATACAAAATGACTCCCTGTATTTCTAAATTATACAGCTACACTCTCTAAGTTTTGATTATTTGTTACAGTGAGTCCCACTCCGTTAGTTAGGTGTTATAATATTGATTAAATTTACTTTCAAATGACTAATATATCATTTTTCAGGTATGAACTTACTATTTTGCCCATAGGACATCCCTAACTTCACACCCCCCTTCTTCCCCAGTTACTCAAAAAGAGGGTTTAGGGTTTTCCTGAGCATAAGCTCCCTTAGCTATGGCGGCTGTACGGTTCTTCTTCAGTGGTTGTTTCATCTCTCTGGTTCTTCTCCTCTTCCATTTGGATTGCTTCATATCCCCAAGTACCGATCGTACTTCAACAAAGAAGTGAAAGCTTTCTCCTCTCTCTCGCCCTCTACTACATCTCGTCTTTCAGTAGACATAGCTTCCCATGCCCAATCTGCGGCAAAGTCTTTCAGAAGACGCAGCTTCTAGCACAGCTCCAATCGATGGTAAGAAACCTTGAGGGCATAAATGGATAGAAATCTCCTAGAGGGAAGACTGTGGTGGCTGTGTCAGGAGCCGATATGTCCTCGATGGCATTGATGAACGCCAAGGATTTCGACTATTCTTGTCTCCCGAGGAGTTATGCTCCAAGATCTCGCTTACTGGAGAGAAATTCCTGCACGTTCAAGAAGGTCGATCTGCCCAACCTGCAAGATGTTTAAGACCAAAGTTTGAGGATCGATTATGCACCTAGAGAAGGGGGTTCGATTGGAGTCTTGAGGTGATCTGAGATCTGGTTTGTTTACTGCACAAAGAAGAGGGATGATATATGTTCTATCAGATACCAGTACACTTGTGTGTGCTGACCATGTGCACTATCAGATACCGTTACATTTGTGTGGTTACTATGTGCATGTGTTCATTACCGGTACAAGGAAAATCTGAGTTTGCAGCTACAGTTTCATAATAAAAAAACAGGAATCTATATTCTGTGCTTCAAGAAATCCATTGAATTGTATAAAACTTTATTTGTTCGTGGAAGTTAAATGGGTTCAAACGTTGCAGCATAAAAATATATCAATAATTAACAGTAATAGATATTGGGTAAACATTTTATCCTGCCTCCCTCTTCCAACCCAAATGTCCCTAAACTGAGCCCTAGATCAAGATTTCTCACATCTCAGTACTGAATCATTAGATCGATTTGAAATTTTAAGAGCTTTATCCCCTCTGATAGAGCTTCACTTGATTGCAGCGGTGGTTGAAGAAGAAGAAAGAAGAGGAAGAAATAGTGGTGGGTCCTACTTTTTTATGTTAGAAAAATAAAAAATTAGAATAAGGTTATTTGAATTGAAGGGTAAAATTGTCATTTGAATAAATTTTTGGTTTATGATCTTAGAAGAGGGTAAAATTGGTGTTTTACATTGTATTATTAAACAGTTTTTGAACAAAGATATTAGAAAAGGGCAAAGTTGGTAGTTTATATTGTATTATTTAACATTGTCCATTCAAGTGCGGCTGTATAATTTAGAAACACAAGAGATTGTTTTATATTTAGTATAAACCTCAGGGGGTGATAGTGTAATTTTTCCTTTAATTTATAATCTTACCCGTTTTAGGTTTGAGGGAACTGAGGAAGTTTTTTGAGAGTCCGTTGAAAAACGGAATCTATCGTTTGGGTGCATCGGTCTATTTTTATGTGCCAATGAAACAGATCGGATAAAAAAAAACACAAAAACACGTTTTGACGAAACAAGGAAACACTTCAATTGAAACAAAATAAGGACTTTTGCAAATCCGTGCCCGATAAAATCTTGGACTCCAGCGAGAAATGACCCTAGCGACGTCGTCTTCTCCATTTGTGAAGATCCGAAGGTCTCCTCCACTCTGCGACATCGCCTTCCGCCGCTACTCAGGTAAATCCTCTTCTTCTTCTTCTTCTTCTTCTTCCTCTGCGCAACATCTTCTCCTTCTTCCTCTGCGCAGCTTCTTCTTCTTTTAATTTTTTTGCTTGCGATTTATAGCATTGTACTCTGATTTTTGCAGAAACCCTTAAAATCCAAGGCTTTGAAGGTAAAACCCCTCTGTCTACTCACAAGCCCTGACCTTCCACATACTGATCTAATCTCCAGAAGGTAAAACTCCTCTCTGCTTCTTCCTATTTGTCAAAAAAAAAACCACCCTTTTTGTTTGATTTTTTTGTCTTCAGATTTGGTTCTCTTTTTTTTTTTTTTGTGGTGCAATGTTAATGGAAGTTGTGTAATGTTTAATGGAAGTGTTCCGATCTGGTTCTCTGTTTATTCATAATTGATGATGAAAGCAAGAACAAGCAAATGCCCAGGTATAAGTGTCCCTTTGTCTTCGCAGACCAAAATCATTTGTGATTGCAGATCAGGCGTGAAATCAATTTTTTTTTTCTTTCTTAGCCTACAAGTGGGAAGAAGTTGGATGAAATCCATGGGTTTAAATATCAGATTGGAATCCACTGCCATAAGTGCACAGTGATCTCTTCTTTTAGCCATTGTCTCTTTCTTTTAGTCACTAGCTGATTCCAATATATTAAACCTTGATGAAATCGTTTGATCATGTTCCTGCATTGGACTTGAGGAGCCAGGTTGAATATTTATAATTCGTAGAGGAATAGAAAAGAAGGTAAAAGGAAAAGGATTGAGACCTGGGTTGGTGTACCTCTGGTCAGAAGTTAATCTGAACTCAGAAGTTAAGGTAGTAGATTGACTGTTATGAAGTCTATTAATTTCATGGTCCACTAGAGTTGGGAATTGGGTTTTGGGGTTTGTACTGAAAAACTTGTCATCAACCTTTGTTATTATTTGTAACTTGCAGCAGTAGATTGGTATAATTATATATTCATGGTACAATATATAACTTGTTCCCCTCCCCCCCTCCTCCCAAACCTCCAACTTAGAAGATGGTCCTTGTGAGCACCCAAGAACCTCTTTCTAAATTGGATTTTATAATTACTTACCCACCCCTTGCACATACAACTGCTGCTGAACCTTGGAGCATTCATTTGAGTAATGACCCATGGTATGGCTTCTAAAATGCTTCACATTGGCTTTTTTTGCTTGAGGTCTTTGCTGGACAATTTGTGCAGTAGTCTGGATGGGGTAAAACAGGCCTGTGGGGGTGTGTTGTAGGGGCTATACCTGAAGTGAAGTGGGGAGAGCTGGTTAGGGAAGAGAAATGGGTCTTCTTCTTCATAAGTTACTGTTTCATGACCAAAGTATTGACTGATTCTCCATGTTTCAAGAGGATTGAGAATGGGTCTTCTTCTTCATAAGTTACTGTTTCCCCATTATTCATATTATGTTTGTAGTTCAATGAGGTTTGGATTTCATTTGAATCTGTTTCATTAGATTTGGGTTAGGTTTGGGTTACTTGTAAACTTCAAACTCTACTTGTTGGGTCTTTAGCTCAAATTGGTAGAGCACTTGGAACATGCACATGTCTCAAGCATGTTCTAAGGGGATGGTGGTTCGAATCCACCAAGATCCTTTTTGCATTGTCATACATGATCATGGTGGATGTTTTCATCTTAATTAAAAGTAAGTTTAGTCAAGCAATGGCATTTCTATAATAATTCATTAATTTGGTAAAAGGTGTTTTAGAATAGATTCTACCAAACGGATTTGTGTTGTTTTTCTGTTCTAAAAACATTTTTGAAACATGTTTACCAAACACTATTTTAGGGCCCAGAAACATGTTTTCAGCACAGAAACAAAAAAAAATGATAAAGATAAAAAACATCTGTTCTGAAACAGAAGCGTTACCAAACGAGCTCTGAGTCTTTTGTTTTTTATGGGTAGCGCATCATTGGGATCTTTTTCTCAGATGGGTATTCACTATTCTGCGTTTCGACGAGGTTTGCATTCTTTAGCTGTTGTTGGTTTCCTGTTCACTCTCTTCTCACCCTCTCTTCACCGTTTTACTTTTCTCCTTAATTTTTTGGATTGAGATTCGGTGATTCTGATTAGATGGGTTTTTCTCATTTTGCATTTCATGTAGTCGTTTGGCTATGGTTTTACAGTTTAAAACAGATAGTCGTTTGTCTATGGTTTACAGTTTAAAACAGATTGAGCTACTGCTTTTAGTTTTGGGTGTTTGAGCGGAACCTACTCTCTGTTTTCAATGAACCCAAGATTTTTGTTCTCTGCATTTTTTTTTTTTTTTTGAAACTCTCCAATGGTGGGAAGGAGGGAAGGAGATGAACCGAGAGAGGGGGAAAGTCGCGTTTTGAAAGCATTTTTGTGTTTTTTTCTCTGTTTTGGGTTTACATTCTAATCGGGTTGAGACAATCCAGTTGCCAAATTGGGTTGGGCTTCATAAAATGGAGCAATTCAATCTCCACCACAGGATCTTTTAATGCCACATGTCGCATAGAGAAGGTGGTATTGCCAGAAATTGCCAGATTAAAGAATTGGAGAGGATCTTTATCCTGACTTTTGACCCAAATATTTCCATAAGTAGTGAGTCCATAAGTAAGAGGACCTCTAACCCTAGTCCCTTTGACTATAAAATGTTGTTTTGAGAAGAGGGTACACCATCTTCTACCCTAGTCGATATAAGATGGTTTAAGAGTGTGAGAGGGTCTTTAATCTAGATCTGCTATGTCAGTCACCACCATCGGTCCTTGCTTTGTCTACGGGAAACTCTCTTGCAACTCTCTATTCTTTTGTGGCATTTAGTCTTTTTCTTCTTCTTCTTCGGTCTTTCTTCTTCTTGATGCTTCAGCAACATCAAGGTATGACTATTCTATTTGATTTTATTGTTTATGTAAATCCTCTCTCCCTTTTGCTTTCCTTCTTACATGATTCTTATTATAAGAAAAGTGAAAATTTTGGTAAAATCGATATATTAATCTGATTATTGGCAATCCATCTGTTTGGTTTAATTCTGCCCCTGTTTCTACCTTTTTTCATTCATGTGACGTTTTTTTTTGTTGGTAGAAGAACCCCCAACCCCCATGGTAGGAGAAGGGGAGTTTCATCCATGTTGGAACAACCTTTTTCTCTTTTGCAATTTAGTTTTATTTGTGAAAACATATTAATCTTTTTGGGACAAAAAAAAAAGCATGTTAGTCTAATTTAGGAAAGGTTGCTGGCCTTAAGAGTGCCCATTTGCTAATGGAACCAGAATAACCTCTTCTATTTTTTACTTTAATCCAAGTGTTGTACTTATCTATCTTGGTCATTTAGAACACTGCAGTAGTTAGCTAATTGGGTTTATTTACGATAGCTTGCTGTCCTTAATGGTTAAAATTGAGTTTGCCTCTTGGCTTTTTAAAGGCAAATAGAATTGATATGAAAATATTGAATCATTTTGGCTGTTTCTTTTTCCTTCTTGTGTTCTGTCATTCCCATGTTTGTCATTTTACTATGGAGATTACAAGGTGGGATTGACCCTATACTATTGCATTGCCCAATTGAAATGACTATCCGTACCAAAGAAAGATTGCTGCTTATGCACAACATTTCATCCTAATAAACTGTTTTGAGTTTCATGTATTAGCATTGAGGCTATGAAGGGGGAAACCATCACGGCCATTTTCATCTAAGGCAAATTAGAGTGCCCACTGAATTGAAAACAACAATTGTGTGTTGGCATCTTGCTTGGAAGGATGGGAGTGGTGGAAAAAAATGTATTTGGTGGAAGATTCAGTTCTTATTTTCTAGAATGAGTTACCCTTTGATTGTTGTCTTGCAGGTAATTTAAAGCCAAATAGCTATGGGGCCAAACCATTCTATTAATTGGTGCATTATAGTTATTGTTGACACTGCGTTTTCCATAGAACGATCATATCCCTTGCACTATAATTATAAGGTATTGGCTGTTCTCATTTAACCCATCCTAAATCCTTAATCTAGTCATTAAATATTGTTATGCATGGAAGTGATTATGAACTTTCCATCTTAGTTATTCAACGATATAGGGGATATGTGCACCAATCGGATCAATGATTTACCAGGGGATTATAAGGTTTGTTTATTTCTTTTTTATGTAATCAATGTTTTCTCAATTAGAATTTATTTTGTGTGTGTGTATGTGTCTATGTTTGTGTTGGACTGTTTTCTTTTCTTTCTTTTTTTCATTTTGAGTTTAAATGAATTACTCTCTTTTTGCTTCAGGGGTTATGGAATGTCATCTCATCTCAATGTTCCAGCACGCACATGCACACGTACACGCACACGCACATGCACACTCCCACGCCCACGCCAACGCCCACACCCACGTCAACGCCCACTCCAACTCCAACACAACGATTTACGAGTGGATTGTAAGGTTTGTTTATTTCTTTTTTATGTAATCAATGTTTTCTCAATTAGAATTTATTCTCTCTTTCTATGTGTGTGTGTGTGTGTGTGTTAGGTTGTTTTTCTGATTTTCTTTTGAGTTTAAATGAATTACTGCTTTTTTTTGCTTCAGGGGGTTATACAATGTCATCTCAATGTTCCACCAAGCATGCATACGCACACGCACACGCAAACACAAACACAAACGCAAACGCAACGATTTACCAGTGGATTATAAGGTTTGTATATTTCTTTTTTATGTAATCAATGTTTTCTCAATAGAATTCATTCTCTCTTTCTATGTGTGTGTGTGTGTTGGGCTGTTTTTCTGTTTTTCTTACATCTAATAAATTCTATGCAAAAGTTACCATTCATCCGTAGGAGAAAAAGAATCCAATCAGCCACTTTTTTAGGATCTATCCACTACAAGAAAAGGGGCAGCCACTGCACTTAAGTGGAGTATCTAGTGGCGGTATATAGAAATTTTAGGAGCGGTAATATAAATCATTCAATGGTAGTTTAAAAATACCATCACTATATAGAAAATTTTAGGAGCGGTAATATGTTGCCACTACTATATAAGTATTACCAGTTACCACCTTCATTTTTGCACTATTTGGCAGCGGTTATTATAAGCTGCCTATGATTGGTCCTAATTAAAAGTGGTATAGCATTAACCGCAATGAAAGAGAATGTATTGTTATATATATTTAATGGCGTAATATTAAACTGCTGCTCTTTTGTAAGGAGTTAGAAGCGACATTAAATTACCGCCTCTAATTGGTCCTAATTAAAAGCGGTAATGTTTTAACTGTAACTGGGGGGAACTATTTTTTATGTTTAATGTTGATACTATATTACCACCGCTTTATATGTGAGTATGTAGAAGCAGTAATACATAACCGCCTCTTCTGTTTGGCACTATTTGGCAGCGGTTTTTATGGACTGCTTCTGATTTGTCCTGATTAAAAGTGGTATTATTTTAACAGCAACTGGAGTGAATTTGATATTCTATATGTAGCGGCGGTAATATGTAACTACCTCTATTTGTTTAATGTTTTTAACAGCGGTAATATCTGACTTGTTCTGTGTGTGCAAGTATTTATTCGCAGCGGTTACATTTAACTGTTGCTAATTGTTACAAGCCCTAATTTTATTAACGCCCTTTCCCCACAAAACCCTTCTCCAACTCAAAATCTCTCTCTCTCAATCTCTTTCTCTCTGGTCTCGTCTCTCTTTGATCTCCTATCTCAATCTCTTTCTTTCTGGTCTTGCCCCTCTCTTTGATCTCCTATCTCAATCTCTTTCTCTCTTGTCGCTCTCAATTAAATGACAATTACTTTATCAGTAGCCATGTTTTTAAGAGCGGTTTATTTTAACAGCAACCATATGTGATTTTTTAAGGGAAGTTTATATCATCATCTTTTGTAGTTGTATATTTAATGGCAGTGTTTTATAACTAGAGTCATATATCATTTTATATCGACGGTTTTGTGAAACCTCGGTCTATTACAGATAAACTTTGTTTTTAGGTCGAATTCTCACACGTGAGTAAAATCCTTTTCCTCCTTCTCCCCTTCCCCCCTTTTCCTTCCCGCAAAAATACAAATGGATGAAATTTCTAAATTATTTGGTGAAGCCGAGGTATGGAATTTTATATCCTCGATTGGGTGCCAACTGGATGAAGTTTACTATCCTTCCATTCATAGGTTTTTAATTAATTGTTATTTGTTGAAACTTTTCTTTGAGTCTTTAATCCAAGTAGAATAATATAAGAAAATGAGCCCATGTTCGTTCTACTCAAAACATGCCCAAAAAGTTGTGATTTTCATTTTAGGAGAAACCAGCTTGAGTATATTTCATTTGAGCCATTAGTGATGACAGTAATTAGAATTATTAATCAAAGTTAGGTGAGGTTGATAGAAAAGAAGACAAAATTCAGATGAGGAATGTGTCCCAATTTTGGGGTTTCATAAATCTTGTTCTACATGCACATGATATTATTATCTCTGGAAATTATAATATTTATTCATGTTTTGTCTAAAATATTTTGATGCATTTAATCCACTAATGTGTGCCAACATCTAATTGTTGGGTCAATAGATTATAGAGATCTATAATAAGGTATATTTCTATGCTTTCCTTAAACTTCTTTTTTTTTTCTTTAGAAGATTTAGTAGTATGGATTTGATTCATAGACTTAGCTTATGGAATTGATTTTGTATTATAATTAAGCTAGTATTGGATTTCATGCATGGGTGTGGTAAGGTGGTTCTATTTAAATAGTTTTTTTAATATTAAATTTGATCGTAATATATTTTATTTCTGAACAATATACAAGATTCTTTGTATGGGCCATTCATCTCCCTCTTTTATAATGTAATCGTCTTCTTATATTTTGTTACTTTTCAGTCTTATATGACAGAATACACCTTTATAAGTAATTTATTGGTTTGTAGTTTTTTGTCCGGGAGTGGCCTATGCCAACACTCCAATGTGTCTATCTCTCTCCTTAATACTACGGGGTAGAGGTGTCTTTTCATATGGGGAAGAGAGAGAGATAGACTCATATGAATGCTGATGTAGGCCACACTCCCAGACAGTTCTTTTTCCCAATAATCTAATTTAAAAAAAAAAACTGACCATCCAAGCTAGGCAAGATAAACTTTTGGCAAGTGGTCCACAGAGTGGGCTCAACAAATGTGAATGTGCATTGAAAGGTTTCCCTTGAGCAAGAGATAGGATGGAGCAGGGGGCCAGATGGTGGATGGAGATTTAAAGTCTGAACCAGAGAATATGTTTAATATATGCTAGGTATAGGACTTAAAGGATGATTCATTAGTATATACAATATGGGTAAAAGAAGTCTGTCTGGGAGTGTGGCCTACACCAGCACTCCCATGAATATGAAAAAACACCTTTGCCCCTTTATTTTGTGGAGGAGAGATATAGACACATGGGAGTGCTGGTGTAGGCTACAGTCCCAGATAGAAAACTGCTTCCCATACAATATTCTCCCAAAAAATATTTCTTGCAGTACAACTCCACAAGTTCATATTCAGAAATCAGAAATAACATCCTTTTTTTTTTCCCTTTCTCCCTCTCTCTCTCTCTCATCATCATCATCATTGTTGTCGTCATCAACCAAACCTTTGTTACAGTACTGTAGCAGTGATTTATTCAACCAAGTTAGTTCAGGTACATGGTCCTTACAATGAGATGTTAATATAAAAACCTATAATACTCACCAAATTAATGGAGCTTTTTCACCAAGTTCATTAGTTTTTTAAATTCTACATTGTATCTTGACATGATAGTTTTGTATTTGATTGAATCACTTGTTAAGTATGTAGGAGGTTCATGGGCTTTACTTACTAATTAAGAGACCGGTATATATGTTAACTTTAAGATATTTACATAGTTTGGGATTTGGAATGCTCTGGATTTTTTATTTTTTAGTAGGACTATTATTATTTTTTAAATTTAAGAACAACTTCTTTACATATGTTTTATTGTATACCCATACAGGTTTCAATTTATTTAGCTGATAAACTATTTAAATGATTGCTGATCGATCACAAGCAAAACCAAAATAGGGTTATGTACTCAGTTTTCATATTAGAGGACTCCCCTTGCCTTGCCCTCTTTTTCCTTCTTCTCTATCACAAAGACAAAAAACAGGGCTTCCTCCTAAATTTTGGAGCATCTAACCCTGCTCTGCCTCCAACACAAAAAAAAAAAAAAAAAAAAAAAAAAGCCATGCCCTTTGATTATCTAATGTTTGCCTTTGTTTTCTGTCTTATCATTCATTAGTAGTAGAACAACAACAAAAGACCCACTTGAATATATTCTTATGTGCCTTATTTTTTTGCAGCTGGTGTTTTGGAGGTGAAGATGCAATTGTAGGATGCGTGCATTGGAGAGATGATTATATGTACGCTCAAGGGTACTCCAAACAGCAGCAGAAGTTGAGCATCCAATAACCTGGGCATGCACCGATTTAGAGAGAGAGAGAGAGAGGAGATCAACCAACTTAGTATGAGCTGGTCCTGTCGAATCCAGAGAAGATAGGCTGGATTAACAGAAGTTATAGTCGTTCTTGAGGCAGCAGCAACATCATTCTCTGTGGGAAGAAATTGTGGGGTGGACATATTTTTGATCCAGCAACAAAATCATAAAGATCATAACCTTTCAGCAGTGGGACGAATTGAGATTGCCATAGCATGTAGTTGGAATCGTTGCGCTTAATAGCAACAGCATGATTCAGAGAAGGGGTAAAGGGGCTCTGTGGAAGAGCTGTAGCAGTAGGAAGAGCAGTGGAATTCTCCATTAATGCCTGGGCGACTGATACCATATAAGAGAAATAATTTCAGAATGAGAAGAGAGAGAGAGAGAGAGACACAAAGAGTTTAATGTGGTTTGGTTCTAGTTGAACCTACGTCCACAGTGCTGAAAGTTTCACTAATGTATTTTTATATGACTACAGCCATAGTCTTTATAGGAAGCAATTGAATCAATCAAAGATTGTGTCTGTTCTTTACAAGGAAATAATTTGAATTGAGATTGACTCTTATCTCTGAGGATTCCATTAGCTTTTTCAACAGTATTTTTATTTAAAAACTTGCCTTCTCTGATTTCCAAAATCTTTGCTGGGTGATTAGGATCCTTGAGATCTTTGTAATCTTTGTCAATCAATTGTGCTAGCCTTCCATCCTTGTAGAGAACGATTTGAGCTGTTGGATTGGATTTGAAGGTATTCAAATCAATATTTGAATTGTTTCCTTCCATATATTGCAATGCAGTTTCATTTCATACTGATTGTAACTATATTGTTTTGCTTCGTCCTACATTGCATCGGTTCTACAAGAAGGAATTGAAAAATATTTAATTTTGGTAATTGTCTTATATACTCCACCCTGCATGCTATGAGTTGCACCCTATAATGTTTCAGTCGGTAATCGGAATCCGGTGTGGTACAGAAGATAGAAAGCATATACCAAAATCGTATCGTATCAAATACAGTTTGTATTTCCAATATCGATACAGTACCGACTCGATACTGTTTTTATTAGATATGAAAAGCAGTTTGAAAGAACACTTGCCTCATGTGGTTCTGATTTATACCCGCTCAAAACTGTGGATGCCATAGATTCAGGGTTTGAACCAAGCTCTTCTTAAAGGATATCAATAGAGAGAAGGGCCACTGATCGAAAGAATTGTAGATTTAGATGTAGGAAAAGAGAAGTAGCAAATTAGGAAGAAAAATATATCTTTCATGCTTCAAAACAAATTAGAAATAAAACTTAAGAGTTTTGATTTTGCGGGTTTGGTACTTTGGTTATACACTTTTTAGTCTCAGTTCGGTACAAATTTTGTACAGCATAGGGAATTGGTATGGTAGTTTGGTATTTGTATATACCGACAATTTTGTCTTAGAAACCAATACCGTACCATATTGAGACATTCTATTTTCCCATACCGAAACTAGTACGATTTATACGATTGGTTTCGTTTTTAGTATTCGGTTTGAGTTCCAAATTGATACCCTTTTAGAAAAGCTTCAAGGTCATTTCATGTGAGAGGGAGAGAGATAGACGGTGCTAGCACTTTACCCCCACAATTGAGAGGGAAAATTATCCTCTTAGGTTCCTCCCTGGTATAGTTCCCTAGTGCCTTTAATAAGAAGGGGGTGGACCCCACCCGGGCAGGGGATAAGGTGGTCATTTTCGCCTCCTATGATAGGAACCGTACGAACTGTACCGAACAAGGAACCCGAGAGGATAAAGATCCCAGCTTTCCCCATATCAAAATTAAACAATATTTGACTTTTGGATTTATACTGTATTTTTTTTCAACTGCTTCCATCCCCTTTGTATGATGAAGGCTGGATATCAGGATATGTAGCAACGAGATGCCAGTCCTTTCTACCTTAGCTTATTGGCAAACTAATTTTGTGTTTTACCAAAAAAAAACTAGTTTTGTGTTTTAATTCAAATTTTGATAAAATAATGATAAAAAAGGGAATGTATTGTCGTTTAGGAGGTAAGGGTCGAACCCATCACTCTTGAGTTTTGACCCAAATATTTCCATAAGCTGTACTTTAAAGTCAAGGTAATGCAGTCTCGTTGGAAGATACGGATTGGGAGAGTCAAGAAGAACAACACGAATACAAGAACAAAGAAACCATAATGGGTTTAACGTGACTCTTCAAGGACACGGGAAAATTGAAACTCTTTAAGGATGTAACGTAACTTTCCAGGGTTACAGGGGAGAACACTTCAAGGTTCTAAAATACTCAAGAGAGTAAACTTTCATTAATCCATTCTTCACTACCGAATGAGCATAGCTCTTACATATTTATAGAGAAAATAAACCTAATTCTAATCTCTAAGACTACTAAATCCTACGGCTAAGATTAACTGCAAATTACATCAAAAGAAAATTAAATATCAAAGTAAATCCTCATTAAAGTTAGAAATCTTAATAATTAAGAAATACTAAAATTAATAAAACTAAATTAAGAAAAGCTGGCCATTACTCTTCATCAAAATACACTCACACACTCTCTCTCTCCTTTCTTCAAAGTCGTCTCCCATAGCTGTGGATTTCTTGGCTTAAAAGATATTCCAAAATTAAAGCCAATTAAATAAAAAAAAAACTTAAAATATCGGTTGGGCTGATCTTCCTCAATCTCCTTTGCTATTAAATAGGAAATATCATCTTCAAAATTATTTCCTACAAAATAGGAAAGTAACAATATATCTTAAACATTCTCTTCCTCAAAATAATAGGAAAGTGGCCGATTGTGTTCACACTTTGGAAACCAAATTTCGATGGCTAATGTGGCCATGCTGAACGGGCCTGCATCATAAGATAAACAAGTCAGGCCCGAAAACAAGGCAGACCTGGGCTTAAATATGAGGACTATACGGTAGGCCCAGCTGAGCCTGATAAATACTCACTATTTTAACCTCTAACCCTAGTCCTTTAACTATAAAATGTTGTTTTGAGAAGAGGGAATGTCGCCTTCTACCCTAGCCGATATAAGGTGGTTTAAGATTGTGAGAGGTTCTTCAATCTAGATTTGCTGTGTCAGTCACCACCATCGGTCCTTGCTTTGTCTGTAGGAAGTTTTCTTGCAACTCTCTATTCTTTTGTGGTATTTAGTCTGTTTCTTCTTCTTCTTCAGTCTTTCTTTGTCCTGAAGCTTCAACAACATCAAGGTATGACTGTTCTATTTGATTTTATTGTTTCTGTAAATCCTCCCATCCTTTTGCTTTCCTTCATACATGATTCTTATTATAAGAAAAGTGAAGATTTTGGTAAAATCGATATAGTAATCTGATTATTGGCAATCCATCTGTTTGGTTTAATTCTGCCCCTGTTTCTACCTTTATTTCATTCATGTGACATTTTTTTTTGTTGGTAGAAGAACCCCCAACCCCCTTGGTAGGGTAAGGAGAGTTTCATCCATGTTGGAACAACCTTTTTCTCTTTTGCAATTTAGTTTTATTTGTGATAGCATATTAATTTTTTTGGGATGAAAAAAAAATGCATGTAAGTCTAATTTAGGAAAGTTTGTTGGCCTTAAGAGTGCCCATTTGCTAATGGAACCAGAATGATCTCTTCTATTTTTTACTTTAATCCAAGTGTTGTACTTATTTATCTTGGTCATTTAGAGCACTACAGTAGTTAGCTAATTGTGTTTATTTACGATAGCTTGCTGTCCTTAACGGCTAAAATTGAGTTTGCCTCTTGGCTTTTTAAGGGCAAATAGAATTCATATGGAAATATTGAATCATTTTGGTTGTTCGTTTTATCTTTTTGTGTTCTGTCTTTCCCATGTTTGTCCTTTTACCATGGAGATTACAAGGTGGGATTGACCCTAAACTATTGCATTGCCCAATAGGAATGACTCCCCGTAGCAAAGAAAGATTGTTGTTGCTTAAGCACAACAGTTCATCCTAATTGTTAGAGATGCAATATTACACAGTATATTTGATTTCTCCGATTGGAGTATATAAAGAGATTTCACAGAGTGAGAGAGCTTACTGGATTTACAAGGAAAGATTACATGAGATATTGGGTTACCATATTCTATCGAATCTAAATATGTCATGCAATATTGGGTTACCATATTCTATGGAATCTAAATATCTCTTGCAATATTTGGGTTACCATGAGATTACAAGGTGGGATTGACCCTAAACTATTTTATTGCCCAATTGAAATGACTACCCGTAGCAAAGAAAGATTGCTGCTTAAGCACAACAGTTCATCCTAATAAACTGGTTTGAGTTTCATGTATTAGCATTGAGGCTGTGAAGGGGGAAACCATCATGGCCATTTTCATCTAAGGCAAATTAGAGTGCCCAGTTAATTGAAAACAACAATTGTGTGTTGGCATCTTGTTTGGAAGGATGGGAGTGGTGGAAAAAAATGTATTTGGTGGAAGATTCAGTTCTTATTTTCAAGAATGAGTTACCCTTTGATTGTTGTCTTGCAGGTAATTTAAAGCCAAATAGCTATGGGGCCAAACCATTCTATTAATTGGCGCATTGTAGTTATTGTTGATGCAACGTTTCCCATAGAACGATCATATCCCTTGCACTATAATTATAAGGTATTGGCTGTTCTCATTTAATCCATCCTAAATCCTTACTCAATCTAGTCATTAAATACTGTTATGTATGGAAGTGATTATGAACTTTCCATCTCAGTTAATCAACGATATAGAGGATATGTGCACCAATCGGATCAATGATTTACCAGGGGATTATAAGGTTTGTTTATTTATTTTTTATGTAATCAATGTTTTCTCAATTAGAATTAATTTTGTGTGTGTGTCTGTCTGTGCTTGTGTTGGACTGTTTTCCTTTTCTTTTTTTTTCATTTTGAGTTTAAATGAATTTTCTTTTTTTTGCTTCAGGGGTTATGGAATGTCATCTCATCTCAATGTTCCAGCACGCACATGCACACGTACACGCACATGCACACGCCCACGCCCACACCCACGCCCATGCCCTATGCCAACGCCAACGCCAACGCCAACACAATGATTTACCAGTGGATTATAAGGTTTGTTTATTTCTTCTTTATGTAATCAATGTTTTCTCAATTAGAATTTATTTTGTTTGTGTGTGTGTTTGTGTGTGTTGGGTTGTTTTTCTGATTTTCTTTTGAGTTTAAATGAATTAATGCTTTTTTTTGCTTCAAGGGGTTATACAATGTCATCTCAATTTTCCACCAAACATGCACACGCAAAAGCAAACGCAACCGCAACGACAACGATTTACCAGTGGATTATAAGGTTTGTATATTTCTTTTTTATGTAATCAATGTTTTACGATTTACCAATGGTTTGTATATTTGTGTGTGTTGGGCTGTTTTTCTGTTTTTCTTACATCTAATAAATTCTATGCAAAAGTTACCATTCTTCCGTAGGAGAAAAAGAATCCCTTCAGCCACTTTTTTAGGATCTATCCACTACAAGAAAAGGGGCAGCGACTGCACTTAAGTGGAGTATCTAGTGGTGGTATATAGAAAATTTTAGGAGTGGTAATATGTTGCCACCACTATATATAAGTATTACCACCTCCGTTTTTGCACTATTTGGCAGTGGTTATGATAAGCCACCTATGATTGGTCCTAATTAAAAGTGGTATAGCATTAACCGCAATGGAAGAGAATGTATTGTTATATATAGTTAATGGCATAATAATTTACTACCGCTATTTTGTAAGGAGTTAGAAGTGACATTAAATTACCACCTCTAATTGGTTCTAATTAAAAGTGGTAATGTTTTAATTGCAACTGGAGGGAACTATTTTTTATATTTAATGTTGATACTATATTACCACCGCTTTATATGTGAGTATGTAGAAGCAGTAATACATAACCGCCTCTTCTATTTGGCCGCGGTTTTTATGGACCGCCTCTGATTTGTCTTGATTAAAAGTGGTATTATTTTAACAACAACTGGAGTGAATTTGATATTCTATATTTAGCGGCGGTAATATGTAACTACCTCTATTTGTTTTATGTTTTTAACAGCGGTAATATATTACTTGTTCTGTGTGTGCAAGTATTTATTCGCAGCGGTTAGATTTAACTGTTGCTAATTGTTACAAGCCCGAATTTTATTAACGCTCTTTCCCCACAAAACCCTTCTACAACTCAGAATCTCTCTCTCTCTCTCTCTCTCTCTCTCTCTCAATCTCTTTCTCTCTGGTCTCGTCTCTCTTTGATCTCCTATCTCAATCTCTTTCTTTTTGGTCTTGTCTCTCTTTGATCTCCCATCTCAATCTCTTTTTCTCTGGTCCCTCTCAATTAAATGACAATTACTTTATCAGCAGCTGTGTTTTTAAGAGCGGTTTATTTTAACAGCAACCATATGTGGAGGAGAGAGATAGACTCATGTGAATGCTGGCGTAGGCCACACTCCCAGACAGTTCTTTTTCCCAATAATCTAATAGAAAAAAAAAAAAAAAAACTGACCATCCAAGCTAGGCAAGATAAACTTTTGGCAAGTGGTCGAGTGAGTAGGCTCAGCAAATGTGAATGTGCTATGAAAGGTTTCCCTTGAGCAAGGGATAGGATGGGGCAGGGGGACCCAAATGGTGGATGGAGATCTAAAGTCTGAACCATAGAGTATGTGTAATATGTGCTGGGTATAGGACTTGACGGATGATTCATTGGTATATACAATATGGGTAAAAGAACTCTGTCTGGGAGTTTGGCCTACGACAGCACTCCCATGAGTTTATCTCGCTCCTCCCCATGTGAAAAGACACCTCTGCCCCCTTGTTTTGTGGAGGAGAGATATAGACAAATGGGAGTGCTGGTGTATGCCACAGTCCCGGTTAGAAAACTGTTTCTCATACAATATTCACCCAAAAAATATTTCTTGCAGTACAACCCCACAAGTTTATATTCAGAAATCAGAAATAACATCCTTTTTTCCCCCTTCCCCACAAGTTTATATTCAACCAAGTTAGTTCAGGTACATGGTCCTTACAATGAGATGTTAATATCCTACAAACCTATATTACTCACCAAATTCATTAGTTTTTAAATTCTACATTGTATCTTGACATGATAGTTTTGTATTTGATTGAATCACTTGTTAAGTATGTAGGTGGTTCATGGGCTTTACTGACTAATTAAGAGACCAGTATATATGTTAACTTTAAGATATTTACATAGTTTGGGATTTGGAATGCTCTGGATTTTTTAGTAGGACTTTTATATTATTTTTTAAATTTAAGAACAACTTCTTTACTTATGTTTTGTTGTATGCCCATACAGGTTTCAATTTATTTAGCTGATAAACTATTTAAATGATTGCTGATCACAAGCAAAACCAAATCAGGGTTATGTACACAGTTTTCATACTAGGGGACCCCCCTTGCCTTGCCCTCTTTTTCCTTCTTCTCTATCAAAAAGACAAAAAAACAGGGCTTCCTCCCAAATTTTGGAGCACCTAACCCTACTCTGCCTCTAAGAAAAAATAAAAAAAGAGAGCTATGCCCTCATTTTTCTTATGAAAAGTATTCTTGTAGTAATAGAACAACAACAAAAGACCCACTTGAATATATCTGTCTTTTTTCTGAACATTATTTCTGAAGTGCTTCTCTTGTTTAATTAGATAGTTTCTTTAGTTTTCTATTAGTCATGATGTAAATTACCATAAAGTTCATTTGAAGCAAAAGTCTCTATTATAACATCAATTAATGACCTCTTATTTCAATGAACCCTATTGCAAAGATCCTTAACTTAGCAATTCAAGGTTAGTAGGAATAAACTGAAAAGTTATACTTCCTGATTCTGATATTTTGTAATTTTTGAGCCGACATATTTTTAATGCTATTTTCCAATATGGCAGGAGATTAGCATAAGAAATACAAATAATAATTAACAGAAAAGCCCAGACTATGACTCATAGAGTTGAAAATAAGCCTTTTGCGTGGATTGATATATGAGAATGAGTTATGTTTTTTTGAACAAGTACGTACATTAGATAATGATAGGGTACTTCTGAATATTGGTTTTGATCAAACACTTGGTTTGTTATACATGGAAGTGATTATGAACTTTCCATCTCAGTTAATCAACGATATAGAGGATATGTGCATCAATCGGATCAACGAGTTACCGGGGGATTATAAGGTTTGTTTATTTCTCTTTTATGTACTGTAATCAATGTTTTCTTTTCTCAATTAGAATTTATTCTCTCTCTCTCTTCTTCTTCGTCCTTTTCTTGTCTCTTCTTTCCTTTTACTTGCTGTTTTGGTAGTTTACTGTGCCTATCTTTTTTCCTTATGGCATTCTGTGCTTATTTAAGCAGTATATTTATATTGAAGTAGGGTTGCGACAAACTTACAGTTTTTTGCCAAATCACTTGATTACTTCCTACTTTTTGTCATTATTTTACTCATTCAACCTTTCTACAACATGGATTTGCGTGATTGGACAGAAATTCCAAAGAAGATGAATGGGAAAACTGAAAATTCCATAAAGAATCACTGGAATGCACAACACTCATAGCACCATAGCCCTATGATGATCACCATAGCAGGCGATTCGTATTGTTGTTGGGTAGGGAATGATAACAATCCGATCGATAATCAGAAGAAAAGATGCTAAGTATTTATGTTGTATTTATTGGTTATTGTCTTTGTAGAAACTTGGATGTTGCTAACTCAGGTTTTTGTAGGCACAATCTTCTCAATTTTTATCCTCTCCGTGCTGTAACACATCGTGTGGCGGTTGCAGAGGCCATGTGCACCATGTGAGGCCCGCTGTGCTACATGGCCTCAGCAGCACTGCACGATGCGCTACTGCACCGTGCTGTAACAGGAGAGGATAACAATTCAAGGAAATGTCTCAAATTCCAAGAGAATTGAGAAAAGGAAGTGACACCATCGACAACGTCTTAAGAGAAGTTGTATTGGCCGGTAATGAGGCTCACGGCCGAGTTATTGACACAACACTCTATTAATCTCCTGTTTTAGAAAACACAACAGTCATTAAGGGGTTATTTTTTTATGTACAAATTGAATAATAAAATCTTATGCTATGAGGCTTATTCTTCTTTGATTGCTTCCGAGACTTAATTTCTTCAAAAATTGCTTAAGAAGGGGTTTCATAACATAATTATGGAAGGAGACTGCCCACTTATCATCAATATCTTAAACAGCAAGATCAACTAGGTTCCAAGGAGATTTAAGCATATTATGCAAGATTGCTTCCATTTGGTTAGAGGTTCATTCCTATGCTTCAGTTTTGTTAACCATAATTTTTTGTTATTGGGGAGCTCGCTAAAATCTCATAAATGACAGCGACAAGTAGATATGCTCAAGTGGTTTCTGTTTGTTGCTTTTGGTACTTTTTCTTTTATTTTGTTTTGGGCCTCCGATAAGATTCAGAGGCTCAGCCCATCTAAATTTATTGATGGGTGGGCTTACACATGGGCCTCGGGCAAGGCAGCATTTTATGGGATTTAGGATAGGTTACTAAAGCAGAGACGTGAGCAATCTAAGCAGGAGCTTACCTATCTAAATTTTAGAATGATATCAACCATCGATGTTATAGAAATGGGAAAATTTTATTGAAACCCAATTTGTTAATTAAGAAGGTGTAACTTCCCCCCCCCCCCCCCCCAATAACATACATTTTCTCAATACGAATAAAACCTGTCATTTCACAATAAATACTACAATAATACTGCATTAAATAACATTTAGGAATAAAACAATGGGCAATCAAAAGAGGATTGGACTCCTTTATGGCGCACATCTTGTGGCGTAGCACCATAGCTCGCCTCATGTACATGCTCCCCTGTGGATGGCCTTAATCAAGCTGGATATCCGGATTTCAAAATCCTCCTGTACATCGTATGTGCACCACACTCAGCTTTTCTTCGAAATGTAGAAATCCTCCTATACATCGTATGTGCATCATGCTCAGTTTTTCCAGCTCGATTTAGGCCATCCAAAGGGGAGCTCATACACGTGGCGAGCTGTGGTGTAGCACCACAAGATGTGCGGCTAGGGATGTAAATGGATAATCGAAAATCCAAATCCGATCCACACCTATATCCGTTTAGGGACATTCATATTCGTTTAGAGATATTCAGAAAAAAAATCCAAATACTCCGATAAAAATCCATCGGGAAAAAAAAAATCTGAATACTTTATAATAAAAATTAAGTAAATAATGATTTTGAGGGTTTTTGAATATTCAATAGGTTCTAGAATACGAGGAAAAGAGAATCATGATCTAAGGGATATGGATTGAGAGTGAATTGTATCCTCTAGGGAGAGGAAGGTCCAGGTTACACAAGGCAAAGATGTAGACAGATGGTTAAAAACCCAAATTCGATCCACATCCAAATCCGTTCGATTCCGTTTAGAGGTATCCTTCGTATTTGGCCAGGGAATATCCGGATCCGATCACATCTGATCCGTATCCGAGCCGAATCTAATCCGTTTACATCTTTATGCGCAACACACCCCGCGCCATAGAGGAGCTCGATCCATCAAAAGAAGGTTAAACTTCTTAGTTCGATCACCACTTTGGTGACAACAATTTGTACATATTTCTATCTTGAACCGAACCAATTGACACCCTTAAATCTGATTCAATTTTATGATTATGCACCAATGAAACTATATACAACCAACCATCTCATCTCTGTTCTGGTGTCCTAAAATTGAAATGGGCTGGTGGGATATCCAATCCCAGACACTAATAAATGGGCTGATGGGCCAAGCCCAACAGTAGACCCAATAAAGCTTACCAACACTAAATCCCAACCAACCTCATCTATGAATCTCAAAGGTGATCCCCATTAATACAAGAAAGCCGGGAAGATACATCAAGTTGCTAAGTCAAGCCATTAATCTATAATTTCATGGATTAAGGTACTAATGTTGCTACAAATTAAGGTGACATCTCCAAAATGCAAGTTCATGCTATTAAAACGATTTGCATCCCAATTAAGTAATTAAATTTGTGATTATTGAACTAATTTGCACCTTCCAGCTCCTAGGCGATTTAAGCCTCCCCCACTAGGCGATTTAGCTTAAAGCACAATTTAATTAAAGAGTTTGCTTTTTATTGAGAGGCTTCACACCAGAAGGCAAGAAAAAGATCATCTCCAACTCCAACTGCTCTCCAACCACCCATCCAACAGCTAAAAGGACTTGGACATACATCCCCAAATATTGATAGATGTTGGAATCTGTGTCCAAATCCTCCTAACCGTTGGATGAGTGATTGATGAGTAGTTTAACACCCAAATAATTGGTGAGGATCTGGATCCAGGGCGATTCATTAAAACTTAGTTTAGGATTCCATTCTCTAATACAAAAGCGAAAGCGAAGGAACCCAAGCTTTCTCACCATTGTTCATATAGATTAGGGTTTCATATGAAAACAACCGATCCCACTTCAGATGTAAGTAATGCGATGTGAAAGCTTAGAAGGACTTGAGCACTCTCTTAAACAGTTAGCTTTTAAGAGTGAGTTGCAACTAAGTCTCTTCACAATTCCCATGAGATGACATGGTTTTGTCCATTTCTTTCTCTCTCATTCTCTCTATCTATTTGTCTCTCTTACTTGATTATGGGAAGACTACAAGTGGGCAAGGTGGGAGTAGTTAGGTTTTTTAACTTTTAATGTTAGACTGTGGATTTGGTTATTATATTCACTAGTTGACATGTATTACATTTGAAGTAATCAACATATCTTACACCACCTAGCTAGGTTGGGTAACTTATTCTAATCTTTTAACCTTCCTTTACTTTATGATTATTCTAAACTTTACTAATTAATCAAACCTCATACTCTCAGATATGACCCATACCTACATGAGTTTATTTATTAATAGTAGAATCAAATCTTAATTTTCTGTCATCTTATGTTAAAAGACAGCTTTATTTTATATAAGGGGCGTTGTTCTCTATGCCGTAGCTAAGGCTTTGCCTAGGCAAATGGGAAAAGGCGTACTGATCATCACCCGGCTCCTTGAATGGTAAACCCATGTGTATGGGCGCAGCCTGCGCTGCGGCACAGAGAACATTATTCCTTTATATAATTATCTACTTACTTTAGTGGTTATTAGAGAAAAAAATAAAAAAAACTCTGGTTAGGAGGTGTAGGGATGAAGATTGTTGACCGGACCACACCTGTGACCTAATTTGTGATAGCCACGAATTCATGGTCAAATCGTTTGCTAGGTGACTCACCAGCAAAGAAACCTTGGCGGTAGGGATGTAAATGGATAACCGAAATCCGAATCCGAATCTGCATCCGTGTCCGTTTAGGGGCATCCGTATTCGTTAGAGATATCCGGAAATAATCCGAATACTCCGATTAAAATCCGTCCAAAAAAATCCGAATACTTAATAATAAAAATTAAATAAATAATGATTTCGACGGTTTTGAAGATTCAATAGGTTCTAGAATATGATGAAAAGAGAATCATGATCTAAGAGATATGGATTGAGAGTGAATTGTATCCACTAGGGGAGGAAGGTCCGAGTTACACAAGGCAGATGTAAACGGATGGTCAAAAATCCAAATTCGATCCGCATCCGAATCCGTTAGAGGTATCCGAATTCGGTCGGAATATCCGACTCGATCGATCCGATCCGTATCCGATCCGAATCCGATCCGTTACATCCTTACTTGGCGGTCAAAATGTTCTTCCATGGTGCAGCTTTAGTTCATGCGTCCCTAACGTGTTGTTCACTTCACCTCAGTTGTGCTTATAAAATAAATAATCCATGCCTTAGCCCTCAAGTCATCAATACTAAATGGACCAAGTTTCACTCCATCTATAGTGAAGAGAGAATCTCTTTATCCATTCATTCATATAATCCTTTAATTGAATTACAAAAAGGTATTTCAAATCATGAACAATAACGGATGAGAATTAATAATGAAATCAAACTTAAATCATAGCATTATATTACCATTGAAGGAAAAACTTAATCCATACTATAAGATTAATTATTTTTTTGAATGTTACAAGACATCTATTCTACCACGTGGACAGATTATATGTCTATTTCGACCATTGGATAGAGAGAACATGGTATATATTAACCAAATGTCAAATTTTACAGTAATCTAATCAAATACCTCATTTTGTATTAACATGCATCTCGTATATGGACATGCATGTGTACCAGTACTCTAGACATTACTGTGCATTCTCCTAACTCTAAATGAGAATAGACGGTTCATATTATTAAAAAATAAACATATAAATAGATGGCTCAGGTATGTTTTCTGATTTTGAAAAACATTATCTTCCATTGTTATATGGATAACTATCCGGTTTGAAATTATCTGTTGCATAAAATTGACTTTTCAAATAATTTTGAGCTCCATACAAATTTTCTTTAATAGAATTGACTTGTCAAATAATTTTGAAAACCCTATAATAATATACACACATGTTGACGAGTTTCTATTATAGCTATCCTCTTTCCTCTTATTTTCAATTTTCATTTCTTATTTTTCTTATCTCATTCTTCTTTTTAATTTTTCATTCTTCTTATTTTTCTTTCTCATAATGAGGATCTCAGTTTTCCTCACTTTGTTTTGAAAGGATCCATGTAACCGACCCCATTTATCTGGGATAAGGCTGAGTTGTTGTTGTTCTTGTATAAAATAAATAAAAAATTATATAATATAAAATTAAAGTTGACATAGGTTAGTAAATTCAACATGTGAATCACTCTTATACATCCAATGATCGAAATGCTTAAATTATTAAATACATGTGACAAAAATAACCAAACTAATGTGGCTTCCAACTCTATTGAAGTCCCCATTTTTTCTTTTTATTAATATATACAAAATATTTATTTAACTATAAACAAATAATATTATTTAATTATAAATAATATAAGGGAAAAAGGACGCTAGTTGGTCACGTGGTTAGCGTGGTTCCTGCATTTAGACACAAACCTACTTTTATATGTGAAAAGACCATTTATCCCCAAGTGAAATAAAAAATTGTATCCAAAACAATGTCTCTGTGCACACTTTCATTGGTTACCACGCTAGTACAGTATTACACGACCAGTTAGCGTTCTCTTGCTCATAATATAATAAGTGTTACAAACATTTAATTAGATTGGATGAGTTTGATAATATTCAACCATAGTCTCATGTGAAAGAGGACATATCATTCCTTCATTTGAGTAATTACAGCCACAACTGTTGCTAGGTGAGCCGAAAGCACAGCTAAAGTTGTATAGAAGTTACAAGAGTATCACCGACCTAAGTGACCCTTTTTTGGAAAATTAATATCTTTAACTTTGAACAAGTTTTGATCCGGGGAATTTTTTTTTTTTTTTTAAAGTTTTTTGTGAGAAATTGAGCTTCTATAGCATAGACCCACCTACATATGTTAGATGTTTGTCAATTGAGAGCACTACCTTCCTTGTAGCTAGTAGCTTTTGAACTTAAATCAAATTCATTATCTTTGATAGTCATGGACAATTTATACATACTTGCAACAGTTGTATTTATCATGAGAAAAACTTCTTTGTGAAACCAATTTATTACTTCTTTCTCATATGGGGTTTTTTATTAGTTATTATTTTCTCGTTTCTATTCTGACTATGTAGGTCTCATGTGAATGATATTGTTACCTGCACTACCATTGGTGTGATGTTTAGATTCCTCCCACACTAGAATCGTGTGGAATCATCTCCCAATATTTTATTTTATTATTATTTATTTTTTGATGAAAAAAGAAAATATTTATATTATAGATGGCAAATTTTACACTGATCATAAACATACGGTAGGTTTGTTAAAGTGGCTTTCTGAGCTAGAGACTTCATAAAGGATAACAAAACATTGCATGGTATTGTCTTGAAGGTTGATCATATCTTTAGAAAGGTCTGCAATATTCAAAAAATATGTTAGAACTTCATAAGGCTAGGAAGAATTGGATGGAGTTTGAAGAAGTTGAGGCAGCAGCTTGTTTGAACACCAAACTTCTTTCAACTTCAACCTTCTCTTCTGTGCATAACTTAAACCAGCGAAAATCCCTGCTAGCTTTGGTTCCAAAACATGGTGATTTTTAATTCGACTTATACTGAGCAAAATGAATTTACCATCTAACAAAAAGCCAAATGCCCATCCAGATGATTTTAGGTCTTTGGAATAAAACCTTGCGCATAACAAGACAGGAAAATGCAGAATAGGTAAATCAAGCAAAGAGGAAGAATGTTGAATCTCCTCATCAATTAAAGATACAACCTGGGATGAAATTGGGGGAGGAAAAATATTTAGATCATTCAACCAAGTAGCGATCCTCGCATTACCAAGATAGGATTAGGTTTGATCAAATTAAAAGTAAAATTGTTTCTGACTTCCCAAATAAGATAACAAGTTATAATAAAAACAAAAAACAAAAAACACCAGTTGAGAGTGGGCTTATCAAGCTTGTTGTGCAAAAGAGTAGCAATGCAAAATTGTTCCATAGAAGAATGGGTAATAGAATCAGTTCTCAGACCCAAAGGACCAGTTTTTCAGTTATGTTTAACCCAATCATAGGAGAAGAAGATATGCCAAAGGGTCTCATTACAAGTGTCACATAAAACACAAGTGGGGTTGATCTGAGTCCATTTTGAAACAATATCTTTAACTGGAATCCCTGCATATAATACACGCTAGAAAATCATTTTAAACTTAGGATGTAATTTGAGTTTCCAAAAAAAACTCCACCTTGCGGAAAGAGTACAATCATGAGAAGTGAAAAAAGAGTGAAGAAAGGTAGCCGCTCGTTTAGTGCTAAAGTGACCATCCTTAGCAAGGGTACACCACCAGCTATCATGAGAATCCGAGGTGGGAATATTGATGATGTTAGAAGTAAAGGAGAGGATAGTTGCTCTTAGTAAATCTTCATTCCACAAACGACCATTTTTAAACAGACTTACCTTCTCAGGGTGGGATCTTGGGGTTGCCTCCAGTTGAATGGTAAATTTAGGGATGGAGGGAACCCAAGGGTCAGTCCAGAACAAATGAATACTTTATGGTCAGAGCAATATTTTATTCTTAATTGAATATCTATTTGAATCAGATACATTATATTCTAGATTATCCAAATTTGGATCTGAATACCTTCTAATCAAATACAAATACTCCCTAGACGGATACAAATGAAAATTGAATTTAAGTTTTCGACTATTCCACATGGGTTTAACACCCTCTCTCGTCATTAAATAATCATCCCTATTAGACGATTCATCACCCTTCCCTCCTATTAGTGTAAAATGGCACTCTAGTGTATGAAACCATCTCCTTTAAATATTACTATTTTTACCATAGTTGGAAAACCAAGTTTTTGGACTCAAGCGGGTCATGTTTTTTCCTTTGTTTTTTTATGGGAGAGGTTTCCCTACACTGACAGTGTGCAGTTTCATGCCTTGAAGGAGGGGTATTATAGGAAAACATTAAAAATAGGGGGATATATTAGACATTTTATAGGGGTTGGTAATACAGTAAACTATCTGATGAGGGGTGCCCGCATGCAATTTTGAAATTAAGCTAGTACTGTGCAAATCTTTTACCCTTTTTTTTTATATATTCCTTCTTCTCCTTCTTCGAGTGAAGAGGACTGAGGCTATGATTTCTTCAAAGGTGAAAAGAAAAAAACTGAGCTAATATTGAAGACAACAAACAAAAATTCTACTGCTTTTTGTTTAGTTGTAGATCAAATTTATGGTCTAAGAATAATATATGACCTAATTATAAAAAAGAAGAAGATAGAATCATTGACTTTCATATGATTGGAACAAAAACACCGAGTCAATAAAAATTCGAACAAACTTGGATCTGATTTAGTCATCTCTTAAACTTGGTTAAGTTTTACATGACTCCTAATCAAGTTTCTAGTTTTTTTTAGAGGTGGGGGAGAGGGATAGGCACATTGCCTATGTGTGGTAACTTAACAAGCGACACCTATGGTGGTACAAGATGGGGTATCATACAAGAGAGGCAAAAGGACCATATCAAAAGGGCAAAGAGAGAGATAGAAACAATGGGTGCTAGTTTACGATACACAGATGTGTCCAGCCTTTTCCCTTTTTTTCACTCATTTCAGATGATTCATTCGAATCAAAAACATGTTTTCTAACTTATGTGTTTTCACAGAAGTTCTAAAATTTCTAGGGATATGTTATTACACTTGCAACCTAAATTATCAATTTGCAAAGGATGTCTCTATCCTTTGTGATTTGCGAAGGCAATAATACGAAAATGTTCTCTGTGCCGAGGGCGGAGGTTGTGCCAGATACATGGGGGTGGCGAAATGACCATCCCACCCCCTGAATGGCAGAAATACCACCCCAATGACCACCACCAAGTCTCTTTCTCTCTCTCTCTCTCGGCTGAAAGCTTCAAAAAGATAAGCAGACATAAGAGCTAAACGATAAATAAACTTGTTTGGACGAGGAATTCAAAATCCTTTCCACTCCTTGTGATTAGATATCAAAAAAGGTTGGTTTGGTTCGGTTTCAGTCAGGTTGAATCGTTTCAGTCTGAAATGAGTGAGACCAAAACTAAATCATTGAAGGACTTCGATTTTTCAGGCGGTTCTGGGTTCGATACAATATGATTCTGGTTTATTTCGATTTTTTCAATATCAGGTTAATACTAATTTAGATCACTTTGTATGCAGGCTTGAACCACAATAAAAGCTTACATTCATAACTTGTTGTGACGAAAGATTTGGTAATAATAACCAAAAATAGAGAAATTGATTTGATGTGTTCATGTTATAATTAGAACAAAGATGAATAAACTGTAAGTTGAAAATAACTAGTATTAAACTCAGTGCATAAATAGAGTTTGAAGCAAATTCATTGTTTATCATTGTTAGGGGAAGATAACTAATATTGAAATCAATGGATAACTAATCACTCGGAAGATAAATAATATTGAAATTAAAATCACAAAATTAACCCTACTATCAAATCATTCATATAACCGCACACTTATCTATTTGTAACAATTCCCCTTATAACAAAAAATCTTCGCACTAATATAGAAATCAATGGATAATCAATTCACATGTTCATAACTTCAAACTCAATTATTTTTTATTAGTTTCATTTGGTTTTAGGTTTGAATATCGATCGATTTAGTGTGGTCTAGTTTTCAACGGGTCCCATCATACCCTAGTACAAAACCTTTTTTTTTTTTGGTAGGAAGAAAGTCTATTGATTAAAACGGGTAAAACTCTTGTGTCCCAAAAACGGAGTTTCAGAGAAACAAGGATTGGAATTAGGCCACACAATCCTACCCGCTACGGACTGAGCCCTCCTTGCCAAGATATCTGCCATTTCATTAGAACCCCTTGGAATACATGCAAATTTGCAAACATCAAAATAGGAAACAAGATGCTTAATATCATCTATCACTGCATGCACTGATAAGGCCAAACCTTTGGTAAAATCCTATAAATAGGAAAAGAGTTCCTATAAAAAAACCAATTCAATTTGATCCGGGTTTTTTCAATCTATTGACATTAATTTTACTGATTAGGACTAGATTTTGACACCCCTACTTGTGATGGTGGCTTCATAACAAAAAAACAAAGGAGAGTCTGTTTCCTTTTTGATAACAATATTCCTAAACTGATAAGGTTCATTAGAAAGACACCATTGCTTAATTTATGTCATCAAAAGAAAATGAAATAGATCATCAGCTATTCATGATGGGGTTGTTTTCGATAGTTACAATGCCGACAAACTTTATTATTCATAAATCGAATACAAATAATAAGTTAATAACATGAAAATAAGGGATATGGAGATCTGAGAACAATGATCTTATAAGACTAAACAAATCCACATATAAGACTAAACAATTTCCATTTATGTTCATATATCTATGTATTTTATGTTGTACCCACTAAACTTAACTCTCTTTCGATTGAAACTTAGGTTATGTTTGGTATGTATTCTAGGTCGATTTTGCATTCTCAGGCGATAAAAACAACTATTTTTATCATCCAAGAATACAAAATTGACTTAGAATGCATTTTAATAATGCATATCAGACACTACCTTAACATATAGGTAGGAAACTTAGAGATCTGCCTATTCACCAAATGACAAGCAACAAATATTGGGGGCCCTAATTTAGCGCAGAGCCAATGGTTGACCTCCTTTATTTGTATGATACATTTTAAAATTATACGACTAACTGTCAAAGCGAACAATATCGTAGCATCGATAGAATCGAATAAATGACACCTCATTAGTATCGAGGGTTTCTAAATTGTTCGAAATAGGAACGGACAGTTGTGGGCATTTACATAAAGCCACGTAGAAATGATATGGTATTTCAAATCCAACGTACAGAAATTTGTGAGATGGAGCAATCAAAAGCAGCATCAACCTTTAGATATTGACCACCTGTCGAGGGATTAGCGTTTGGAGTAGTCAATTCAGAATGCTTAGAATTAAACACCTTAAGCCCCTTTTATTATCATGAGAAGAAGCTATATATATAAATGCCAAAAGAGCCTTTCACTTTCAATAAGACCATGCCAATGGATTCCCCAAATCTCGTCTATGTTGACACCCATCACCCAACAAAGAGAGAAAAGACTTTACTTTCATCATAACTCACTTGTCTTCTCCTAGTCTATTCCAAAGTTTCCAATGGTCAAGAAAAAAAAAAAAAAAAAAAAAAACCATTCTCATGTTCCCCCTCTTTGCAACTCAAACCAACTACTACATTTATATATTTATTTATTTATTGGGGGTGCTGGTGCTGATCTCTGTGCCGCAGCATAGGAATATAGGATGCACCCAAGGACATGGGGTGGACGCAATGACCACCCTGTCACCCTACACAGGCTGCCCATATGCTTGGGCACAGCCTGCACTACGGCACAGAGAACATTTTCCTTTATTTTTTTAGAATGTTGCTTGATTGCATAGTTTATGTACTTATATGCTCCCCAGCTTGCAAAATTACCACCTTACCTCCTATGAAATAGAAAAAAAAGAACTCCGTTTGAAACTCCTATGAGTCTATCTCTCTCCTACCTATATGAAAAGATACTTCTTCCCCCTTATTTTGAGGAGGAGAGATAGACACATGGGAGTGCTGGTTTAGGCGACACTCATAGAGACAAAATTACTTTCCAATAAAAAAAATTCCATTCATGTTGATACCCTACACGCTCTCATTGATCCCTATGTTATTACAGTGGACATATAGACCTGGAAGTATCTCTTGGCCTTTTATTTTTTCTCAACCTATCGAAGACCCGTAGGCCACTAAGTGGGTGGCTTGGTTTCGGGGTGGGACCCGACTAATTAAGGATAAATTAGTTACAATATAGACAAAATGGCTTGATAGACCAATTAAGAATGATTAATTAAATAAAAGGGGGAATGTTACCTTAGTGCGTGTGGTATGCTTCCCTTGCGCTCAGACATAGGGGCGTGGGAAATGACCACCATGGAAAGGTGAAAATTCCTGGGGGTGTGGCAATCATTTTATGCCCCCTTGTATATACTTAGGGGCAGCACACCGTAGGCACTTCGGTAGCGTTCTCTTTCTCGTAAAAAAAATTAAAGATGGATAATTGGCCAACTGATTATTCACAAGTTTCTATTTTGACTTTGAGTACTGATTATATACATAAAATGTCAGTTTCGATCTTGCACCTCAGATGTGCAAGTCCAATTTTTATGTTTTTTTTTGGTAAGAAAAGTTTTATTAAGGAGGATAACGTGAGAAACTCATGGTTGAGCATTACATAGATCACACAACCATAGATCGAAAATAGGTCACACCATCGTACACATCACCAATAGGGCCCTCCTTGCCAAGGAGTCAGCCAAGCTATTAATCTCCCTTGGAACATAAGAGAAAATACAACTAACAAAATAGGTTGATATATGTTTGATGCCCTCTAAAATAGTTCTCTACTATGATCTCGGCCCCTATACATATGTATACATGCGACTCATTACATGTTAGATGCATGATGGTTAGGTTGAAATAACCCTATGCTACAACCCTTTCCAACAAGGGTTTATGTATTGGATAAGCCATTGTGGTAAGCTTGATGAGATTTGCCAAGGTACTACATCCGTTGTACGATGATGATTTCTTTCGAAAGCTAACCGAGTTTGGGTTTCTACTGTTCCTTCGGAACCGAACGCTAGTATGTTGTTTGACTTGGGGGTTTGCAGATAATCTCTTGAGGAGTCTAGTACTGTAGGATCCCACCCGCAACTCAGGTTTGACATTGTTGGGTTCCGGTCGTTATCAGACCAAGGATGTCGCCTAAGGTGTTGCAGTCATGGTTCGTAATCTTGGATCGGATTGACCGATAACGGTCGGATCGGATCAGTATCGATTGAGGCCGATCCCGAGATTAGACCGATACAACAAGGTTTGACTGGATCGTTCCTTAGATCACCCGATCCGATCCTTGACCGATTCAATTAAATATTTTTTTTATTTTTTAAAGTTTTAAAGTTTTTTTATTTTTATATTATATTGACCGATACAGACTGAAACCAATCGATCCGATCCGATCCCGAGATCAAAACACCCCCAAACTTTGGCCAATACATGACCCGATCCATAAAAAAATGATTTTGGGGGTTTTTTGACCTGATTTGTACCGATCCAATCCCGATCCAGAAAGGTTTTGACAATGACCAATACCGAATCCGATACCTGGATTTTGAACCTTGATTGCAGTAGCATTATATCCATGACTTAGTAATTTTTGTTAGGTGGTTAATAAATAAAATGAATCCATATATCATGTGCTAGCATTCATGAATTGTTGCGTATGATTGTGTGGTCTAATTCTATTACTCTTAGTGAAGCTCATACCACGTGTACATAGTCTTTTTTAGATGTTAATGCAAGTTATGCTATTACGGAGGGCAGTGATGGTACTGTTGATATGATGGATTATGAAGATGATTGGTAGGTTATTTACCAAAAAGAAAAGATGATTGGTAGGTTCCTGAGTTCGACAGACATGTAGCCGATTGTGAATGTGATGATTGGGCCTATGGGACACATGTTGTTGGTGAAGCCTGATTTGGTCTAGAAAGTATGGTTGAGACCTTCGGAGGGCCATTTTGGCCTCGAAAGTATCTCGGAATGCCAAAAAATAGTGGGACTCCACGCTTTTGGCGTGGAGTTGTGTTGGGCTTGTCGAGATCCTTGAAATGAGTACTTTTGAGCCATGTGCTATGTTTTTGGTCCGGCTCGGGTTTTTTGGGCACTTTTTGGGTTAGGGACATTTGTGTACTTTCTGGGGTTAGGGTTTTCCTATATATTGTTCTTATCTCTTTGAGATAGGGTGAGGGTTTGTAACATTTCCAAACAAAATACTGAAACCTGTTCTACTGCTCGACCGTGGACGTAGTTTCCATCTTGGAGGTGAACCACATAAATCCATGTATTGTGTTGTGTGCTCTCTCTATATTTTTCATTTTTCTTATTCAAATCACCATTCTGGGCATTGTTTTCGTAACAACTAGTATCAGGGCTTCGGTTCAGGAAGTAGATCGAAGGTTTTTCGTGTTTAGCTTGAGTGGGAACGATGGCAGAAGATGGAAAGATGAGGATTGAGAAGTTCAACGGTTAGAACTTTCAATGGTGGAAGATGCAGATGGAAGACCTTCTTTTTCAGAAGGATTTGTATCAACCATTGGAAAGAAAGGAACCAGAGGCGATGAAGGAAGAAGAGTGAAAGATCCTTGATTGGAAAGCGTTGGCTACGGTGAGGTTGTCGCTCACGTCGCAGGTGGCCTTCAACATCACGAAGGAGACAACTATCGTTGGAGTGATGACTACCCTAGATAAGTTATATGAAAAACCCTCTGCTTCTAACACAGTATTTCTCATGAAAAAATTGTTTAATATGACTATGTCTGATTCTGGATCTGTTGTTGACCATTTGAATGAGTTTAATATGGTCACTAGTCAACTGCAATCTGTAGATGTTACTTTTGATGATGAGCTTAGGGCTTTGCTGTTCCTGTGTTCTCTGTCAGAAAGTTGGAACAACCTGGTTATGGCAGTGAGCAATACTATCACTGGAAATTTAGTTTTCAATGATATTGTCAGTTGCATATTGAGTGATGAGATGCGCAGAAAGAATTCCAAGGCAAACTCATCTGCGACTGCTCTGTCAATAGAAAAAAGAGGAAGATAGCAAGAAAAAGGAAGTGGCTCGAGTGGGAGAAAGTCCCAATCCAAAGGAAGATCACAGTCGAAAGTAAAAGAAAAAGGGAAAAATGATGGATAGTTTGAAAAGTGTTGGACCTGTGACAAATCGGGTCATTTGAAGAAAGATTGTTGGAAAGGGAAGAATAGTAATGAAAAGGGCAAGCAGTCAAATGAAGAAGCAAACTTGGTTTCTACAAATGATCAGGTATACAATGATTTATGTTTATCTGCATCAGTAGATGTTAAATCTAAAGTTTGGTTTATTGACTCTGGAGCATCCTTTCATTGTACTTCGCATAAGCAATATTTTTGTGATTATGTTCATAGTGAATTTGGACATGTCACTGTGGGAAATGGACAAGTGTGTACGATTGCAGGAAAATGAACAATTTTTCTAAAATTGTCAATTGGCGGACACTTGAAACTAAAAGAGGCACGACATGTCCTTGATTTGAAGAACCTCATCTCGACAAGCAAGCTGGACAGTGAAGGGTACAATGTTGGCTTTGGCAATGGCCAATGAAAAATTACAAGGGGGTCTCTGATTATGGCCAAGGCAAATTTGCATGGTACCTTGTATATGTTTACTAGTACTAATGATAATACTGTTTCAGTAGCTTCTGCAGATGAGAATACCACACTCTGGCATCACAGACTTGGACACTTGAGTGAGACAGGCATGAAGAAGCTTCATTCCAGGAACCTATTACCAAATCTGAAGAATATTGACTTTGAGTTCTATGAGAACTGTATGTATGGGAAACAAAAGAGAGTTAGTTTCCAAAAAGGAGGAAGAGAAAAGAAATTGGAGAAGTTAGAACTAATTCATTCAGATGTTTGGGGAGCAGCTCAGGTAAAATCTTTTGGTGGTAAATCTTACTTTGTTTCGTTTATAGATGATGCAACCAGAAAAACATGGGTGTTTGCTATCAAAAATAAATCTGATGTTTTTATGTTTTCAAGAAATGGAAAACCCTTGTAGAATTTGAAACAGGAAACAAAGTTAAGTGTCTTAAAACTGACAATGGTGGGGAGTATAGTGATGGAGGTTTCAAAGAATACTATGCCCTCAATGGAATCAGGAGATTGGAAACAGTACCAAGGACACCAGAAGAAAATGGAGTTGTAGAAAGAATGAATAGAACCATTCTGGAACGTGCTAGGAGTATGAGGATCCATTTCGGATTGCCACTACAGTTCTGGGCAACAGCTGTTGACACAGCATGCAGTGTTCTTGATCAATAGAAGCCCATCTAGTGCATTGGATGGAGGTATTCCAGAGGACACCTGGACTGAAAAACATGTGAATTATTCTTTTCCGAAAACTTTTAGTTGCATTGCTTATGCCCTTGTTGATAAAGAAAATAGGCAGAAATTAGATTCTAAATCTGTTAAGTGTGCTTTTATTGGATATGGTGGAGATGCTTTTGGTTATCGTTTATGGGATTATAAACAGAACAAAATCATCAGGAGTAGAAATGTTATATTTAATGAGAATTGCATGTACAAGGATAGGCAACAACAGAAGGGAAAAGAAGAAATAGAGTTCTTTGAACTTGATGAGATCGTACGTGAGATTACACCTAGTGCACAAGAAATTCCAGAAAGTTTGAATGATGAATCTGAAATCTCAGGTGGTGAGATTGGAGATTCAGATGGTGAGTTTGGGAGCAAAAACAATGATGATGATCATGATCATGATGGTCTGCAAGAGCAGGAACTAGAAACTCCTGTTCTGAGAAGATCAGTAAGGACAATCAGACCTCCCAGAAGATATTCTCCTTCTTTGAACTTAATTTTGTATACTGATTCTGGTGAGCTAGAATGTTTTCATGAAGCAATGCAGGATAAGTCCAAGGTTAAGTGGGAGCAAGCTATGAAAGAAGAGCTGGACTCATTAAAGAAGAACAAGACTTGAAATCTGGTAAAGTTGCCAGCTAGAAAGAAGGCATTGCACAATAAATGGGTATACAGAGTGAAAAGTGAAGCTGGAGGAACAAAGAGGTATAAAGCAAGGCTTGTAGTAAGGGGGTTTGCACAAAAGAAAGGTATTGATTTTCAAGAAATTTTCTCCCCTGTTGTTAAGATGACTTCAATCCGCATTGTGTTGAGCATTGTAGCTGTAGAAGATTTACATCTAGAACAATTAGATGTTAAAACTACATTTCTCCATGGAGATTTGGATGAAGAAATTTACATGCATCAACCTGAAGGATTTGAAGTGAAGGGCAAGGAGAAGCTGGTGTATAAACTAAACAGGAGCTTGTATGGCCTCAAGCAAGCTCCAAGGCAATGGTACTTGAAATTTGACAAGTTTATGCAGGACAGGAAATTTGCAAGATGTCAATTTGACCATTGTGTTTATTTTCAAAAGTTTGAAAATGGAGATTTTATTATTCTTGCATTGTATGTAGATGATATGTTGGTTGTAGAAAACAACATGCAAAGAATAAGTGATCTCAAGAAAAATCTGTCTAAAGTCTTTGACATGAAGGATTTGGGTGAAGCAAAGCAGATCCTTGGCATGCAAATAAGGAGAGACAGAAAAGAGAAGAAGTTGTGGCTATCCCAAGAAGAGTATGTGGGGAAGGTGTTGAAGAGATTCAACATGGACAAGGCGAAGCCAGTGACTACTCCATTGGCGGCTCATTTCAAGCTTTCAAAGGATTTGTGCCCCTCTACAGAGGAGGATAAAGAGTTCATGGCAAAAGTGCCATATTCATCAGCAGTTGGGAGCTTTATATATGCAATGGTGATTACAAGGCCTGACATTATACATGCAGTGGGAGTTGTTAGTAGATATCTACAAAACCCAGGAAAGGAGCATTGGAAAGCAGTCCAGTGGATACTTAGGTATCTAAGAGGTACATCCAACTACTGCTTATGCTTTGGTGGTGCTAATGTTGATGTACAAGGCTTTGTTGATTCAGATCACTCAGGAGACAGAGATGGTGGAAGGAGTACTACATGATATGTTTTCACTGTAGGTGGAATTGCAATTAGCTGGATTTCTAAGCTACAGAAGGTGATTGCTCTTTCAACCACAGAGGCAGAGTATGTTGCTATAACTGAAGCAAGTAAAGAGATGATTTGGCTTCAGAGGTTTATGGAGGAGTTGGGTAGGATGCAAGAGAATAGCATATTATGGAGTGACAGCCAGAGTGCTATTCATCTCGCAAGGAACTCAGCCTTTCATTCAAGGATAAAGCACATTTAGCTAAGGTATCACTTCATTTGGTCTGTTTTGGAGGATGGGCAGCTGAAGCTTGACAAGATAGATGGTAGTAAAAATCCTACTGATATGTTGACAACTGGAGTTGACAAGGAAAAGTTGGGACTTTGCTCAACTTTGATCAATCTTCATGGATGATGATTGGTGGTACTGCTCGAGCAATAGGTGTTTAGGGTTCTGGTTTTTCTTTGGAGTGTTGGAATCAGTCTTCAAGGGGGAGATTGTTGTTGGTGAAGCCTGATTTGGTCTAGAAAGTGCGGTTGAGACCTTCGGAGGGCCGTTTCGGCCTTGGAATGCTGAAAAATGGTAGGGCTACACGCCAAAGGCGTGGAGTTGTGTTAGGCTCGTCGAGATCTTCGAAATGAGTACTTTTGAGCCATGTGTTATGTTTTGGTCCGACTCAGATTTTTTGGGCATTTTTTGGGCTAGGGGCATTTGTGTACTTTCTAGGGTTAGGGTTTTCCTATATATTGTTCTTATCTCTTTGAGATAGGGTTATGAGGATTTGTAACATTTTCAGAGAAAATAGTGAAATCTGTTCTACTGCTCGGCCGTGGACGTAGCTTCCATCTTGGAGGTGAACCACGTAAATCCCTGTGTTGTGCGTTGTGTGGTCTCTCTATATTTTTCGTTTTTCTTCTGCAAATCGTCATTCTGGGCGTTGTTTTCGTAACAACACAGTGATGTGATCGAGGATGGGACCGTCATGAACTCTATACTTTCCTTTTAATTACAGTTTTGGGATGTATTCGGTGGACTTGACCCCAACTTACTTTTGGTTCTTACATTGATATAATCATTTTAATTATTTACAATTACACCTACATGAGAAATTTTGGTTGTTTATATGGATAAGACACACATAGTTATGTATATAATATCATAATTAGCTTCCGCACTCTGATTTACTTTTATATATATTCTATTTTCACTACTTGATATTAAATGTGTTGGGTTAGAAATTGTGAGGGCTATCTACTATTTCAGTGATCCTAGAGATCTTAGGGTGCATGTACGTATGTGCATCCTAGTTACACTATCTTGGTCATGAAAAGTAGGGTGTGACAATCCAAGTCCGAAATTCATCCAAAAAAAACTTTTTTCATACTTTTAAATATTATATGAAAAATTGAAACCGACTCGAAGCCAAACAATTAAAAAAAGGGTAAAGTACACGTACCCCCTATAATGCACCCAATATTCCTCGTACCCCCTAAGCGACTCAATATTCCACGTACTACCCTTCAATATTCCACGTACCACCCTTGCTTTACACCCCAAATGCCAGATAGGTCCAATCGTTTAAATACCACCGTTAGATGCCAAGATTTTGACCATTTTACCCTAATTTTCTTAAATCTGAAAAGACTTAATTACCCTCACTTATTTGTTGCCCTAAACTAATTGAAAATGACCATTTTACCCTTTGTTTTATTTTTATAAATGAAAAGACCTAATTACCCTCATTTATGTATTACCCTAACCTAATTTGAAAAGACTATTTTACCCCAAAATATTTGTTCCTAAAAACCCCAAAATGCCCTCATCTTCCCCAAATCATCATCTTCTTTTACATACCCACCACCACCACCACCCACCATCTAATGAAACCGAGCTCCTTGGTCAGGGGAACACCGAGGTCGGCCATGCAAGCTTGCATCCAATGATCGAAACCGTACAATCCTGGGTATCTTTGAATACATCTGTCTTGCATTCCCTCCTGAGCCTTCGCTAATGGGTAACTAATGGCAAACCCTCCACCGCCGTAAGCCATGCCATATGAGAAATAGATGTTTGCAGATGGCTCTCTGACAAACTCCCAATGTAATAGAATTGATTATGGTCGTATTTCGATAAAACCCTAACCAGATTCTCTGTGATAAAAACCGTATCATCGTCTCCCATCACGAACCACTTCACGTCCGCCATTCCCAATCTCACCGTCTCCGACACAATCCGCGAGATCCTAATCACTTCAATATTTGTTACACAGAAGAGGCCAGAGCCCCAGGGAAGAAATTGATATTAATTTTGATCTTAGTTTCTCAACATAAAGAGGTGCAGAGCCCCCAGGAAGAAGATTAGTACTCTTAAGCAGTAGAAGAAAGAAATTAAAGCTCAGATTTGAGACTTGAGGCTTCACACTGGGTTAATTAATCCTGAGCCTTCTTGCCGTCATCGAAATTCTGAGAGTAATTGTAAGAATCATACCAAAAGGTCTGAGGTAAACCAACCTTATTAGAACCCATGAGCTTCCTAAACTCGGATCTCACCTTGTAAAACACATGCCTCCAGCTGCCCTTGCTGTGACAACCCAACATGGTGGATTCCACCTCGTTCATCTCTAGATCTCTGGCGAATGGGGGTTTCTTTGATTGGATCCAAGCCCATCCCCTGTCCCACCATTTCTTTATGGAACCTCCAGCCGATTCACCGATCGCCGACATGGAGTTGGATCTGGGAATAAAGTTAAATGACGCGACTGAAGATCAACAGTGACTGGTTGATAGTATTCATTGTAAGGGTATTTATGTAATATCCCTTCATATGTTCTAATATAATCCTACTTGTGTTTATGCCCAGGCTGTGAGGGGCAATTTAGTAATTAGCCCATCTGACCTAAACCCTAGTTTCTCTATATATACTAGCTGGAGACAGCAGTCTGGGTATTCCAAACTAGATACTCAGGGTGTTATGCTTTAAGATTGTTAGGGTTAGGGTTTCACAGAATAGTAAAATCCAAATATCGATCAAATAAGAATTGAACAGAAGCGTGATTCCGTATAAAGTAGAATCTTTGATCGGTGCCATTGACGAAAAAGAAAACAGTAACCGTGAATCAGTTTCATGAATCTAATAACCAAAAACCGATCGAGTAAAACTTCAAAGCCGATCAGAAAACCAGAATTGTGACGAAGCCTAACGTGAATCCAAAATCCAAAGCCGATCTTGATCGTAGAGAAATAAAAATCCTAATGCTTTAAGATTGTTAGGGTATTTATGTAATATCCCTTCATCTCAGTTTTAGGTGGCTTGGACTGCCTGGTTTAACTGAAGTGGTTACAAAATCACCTTTGGAATCTGAACCAATTGTTTCTGACACTACTCCCACAATGTTCCTTGAATCAGAATCTAGAAGAGTATCTACTAGATATCGAGTACCCAAGAATTTTGGTGAGGATTTTGTGACCTACCATTTAGAGGCTGATCCATCCACCTATAAGGAAGCGATGAGATCTAGGGACTCACTGTTATGGAAAGAAGCCATTGATGAGGAAATGAGCTCTTTAATGCAGAATGAGACCTGGCACCTTGTTGATTTGTCTAGAGGGGCCAAGACAATAGGATGTAAGTGGGTACTGAAGAAGAAACTTAATCCGGATGGGTTTATAGCCAGGTATAAAGCACGATTAGTAGCTAAGGGCTATAAACAGGTGAGAGGGCTAGATTATTTTGACACCTACTCCCCGGTCTACCATTTGGTAACAATAAGGATTCTTCTTGCCATAGCATCTATTGAGCACTATGTTGTGCATCAAATGGATGTAAAAATGACTTTCCTTAATGGAGACCTAACAGAAGAAATCTACATGAACCAACCTGAAGGGTTTGTCATGGAAGGTTCTGAAAAAAGAGTTTGTAAACTAAACAAATCTCTCTATGGTCTTAAACAAGCACCTAAATTGTGGCATGAGAAGTTTGACAAGACAGTAAAGAGCCTTGGTTTTCAAACCAGCAACTCGGATAAGTGCCTTTATTTTTTGTCTGAGTCAAACAAGGTCGCGATTATTTGCTTGTATGTAGACGACATGTTGATTCTTGATTCTGATCTCTCTGTAGTGAGTGACATTAAAGAAATCTTGTCCAAAGAATTCGACATGAAAGATCTTGGTGTGGTAGACACCATTCTTGGGATGAGAATAAGTTTCAGTGAGCAAGGGATCACCCTTGGTCAGACTCATTACATTGAGATGCTACTTTCTAGTTGGAATACAGTGATTGTAAACCGATTGAGACACCCTATGACTATAACAAATGGTTGAAACCTAACACAGGTGACACCGTGAATCAGTTAGATTATTCTAAACTGATTGGTAGTCTCATGTATGTAATGAGTTACACTAGGCCAGACATAGCCTTTACGGTAGGCATGCTGAGTCGTTTCACTAGTAATCCTGGAAAAGAGCATTGGGATGCCCTATCGAGGCTGATGAGATACCTTAAGGGTACTCAAGATTATGCTTTATGTTATACTGGACATCCTCCAACTTTGGAAGGATATTCTGATGCATCTTGGTGCTCAGATTTGGGAGACAGCAGATCCACCAGTGGTTATGTATTTACACTAGGAGGAGCAGCTGTAGCATGGAAATCCAAGAGACAGACTAGTATTGCTCTGTCATCTATGGAATCAAAATTTTATGCTCTAGCTTCTGCAGGAGATGAAACAGAGTGGATAAAGGATCTGATCATGGATATTCCATTGAAGAGTTTTAAGTTAAACTCTATATCTATATTCTGTGATAATCAAGCAACAAAGACGATTGTGAATAACTCACTCTTTAATGGTAAGAGGAGACACATCAGGCTAAAACAGGTCATGCTGAATTATAGAACAGAACAAGGGATTATCACTTTGATTGATGTGAGATCGAAGGATAATACGACAGATGCCCTTACAAAGGGATTGAACAAAGACAGAACATTCAAAACTACAGGGGAGATAGGGTTAAAGACCATTTAGTCAGGTCTTAACCTAACCCAGTATTATTTTGAATTATTCGAATCTCATCTAGCCTTGGTAAGCATTCGGGACAGTTTACATGTTTCAGATAACTTAGTTAGGTTACTAAGTATGGGGGTTTGTGAAACCATTCCAAACTTGATGGTGTAGCAAATTTTCATATGAAGTCTCCTTACTTTGTTATTCCACAAAGGAATATGGAAAATGTCTGATATGTTTCAATGATATTGTGCTAGTCTTTATGTCATTCCAAATTTGATGACATGTCTTTCATAGTATGGTGTACCATTCCAAATTTGATGATACAACATAAAGCTATGACTGATATGACGAACACAGTATTCCAAATGAAAATATGATATGGTCCTTATGATAGAGACTATATAGGATCGAGTTCTTGTAAAGAAACTTGATGATGATACTTATTGTTTTTTGATTTATCTTCAGCCATATATGAAATGTACTAAGTTCTTATTGTTGAACTAGATACTATTGTGCAAATGATTGAATTCATAATATCTTATGAAATTCATATTTGACAAATTACAGAGAATGGCGAAGATGGAGGAGAACGGTTGAATCTGGATCTCAATGAGGATGACTTACTTGATGAGTAAAGTCACATGGATTGCAAGGACTTTTTCTTTTGATTATTTCTTTTGGTTTAGCCACTTGCATGTAGAACTTCGGATTTATTGTTGGGTTTAGTTTTGATCTAAAACCCTAGTTTTATTTCTTGAAGTTTACTTATTTCTTATTTGATTTATTGGATTATTGATATTCAATTTATATTGATTCAATTACTGATTGAACAATGGTTCATGTACATGTGTAATGGATATATGTAGAACATAGGAGGAGATTGTAAAGGTATTTATGTAATATCCCTTCATATGTTCTAATATAATCCTACTTGTGTTTATGCCCAGACTGTGAGGGGCAATCTAGTAATTAGCCCATCTGACCTAAACCCTAGTTTCTCTATATATACTAGTTGGAGGCAGCAGTCTGGGTATTCCAAACTAGATACTCAGGGTGTAATGCTTTAAGCAATCTTGTGCTTAAAACCCTAACCCTAACATTCCTCTTCATTAGTTCCTTCATTCATCCCCAAACAAATTGCTCCACCGATGGACACACACACACACACCTCACCCTCTGACTTCCTAGAGCTTTATTATTTGAACCTTTTTGCCTGATGTGGTTTGCAATTTTCTTTAAAGAAGATGGTGGTAGCGGTGGTGGTGGTGGTGGTGGTGGTGGGTATGTAAAAGAAAATGATGATTTGGGAAAGATGAGGGCATTTTGGGGTTTTTAAGAATAAATATTTAGGGGTAAAATAGTCTTTTTAAATAAGGCTAAGGTAATATATAAATGAGGGCAATTAGATCTTTTCATTTATAAAAATAAAACAAAAGAGAAAATGGTCAAAATTTTGCCATCTAACAGTGGTATTTAACGGATTGAACTTATTTGGGATTTGGGGTGTAAAGTAGGGGTAGTACGTGAAATATTGAAAGGTGATATGTGAAATATTGAACCGCTAAGGGGTACGAGGAATATTGGGTGCGTTATAGAGGAGTACGTGTACTTTACTCTTAAAAAAACAACCCATACGACATCCAAACCAAATCGAACCAAGATTAATGCAAGTTTATTGGATCATGTTTTGAACTCATTCATTCCTTCTCAGACCGATAAAAATATAAAATCGAACCAAAACAGATCCAAACCGATTCAAACCAACAGATTGACATTTGTTATTTGAGGTCTGGCATTCCGTATTTGGATGAGGGATACGACGTAGGAAGTAGGGAACCGTCAGAATCACGCGAACTTCGAGGCAAAACGTACGAAAGGGATGGATAGTGCTGTTGCCACGCGTACAGAGACGGATCCATGTGTGAAGACGGGCTAGCTATTTAACTTTGTACGGGGAAAAACCTCCAGGAAACACGTGTATGTGGTTAAAGACATCCAAAGATTTAAAAAAAAAAAAAAAAAAAGAAAAGATTTACTTGTACGGTCATGAGAGCGACGTGTGTTTTTAAAATGTTTGATGTTCTCCAAACACCCATACATTAACTGTTTTGTTGTTTTGTTTGGTTGGTTTTGGGTTTAAGCTTTTGTCTTTGTCCAGAACCTAAAACAGCGCTTGGCTTTGACAGCCAAGACCGTGAGGACCGGAGGGACACCCATGTGTCCCTCGGTCCTTTTAATGCACACTTTTCCCTTAACTTGCTCCTTCGATTTTACATAATTACCCCTAGAATTTTACAAAAATCACTAAATCCCTCATGTTGTACTTATACGGTTATTGATCTCTTCCATCTGGGCATAGTCAGACTTGCATTGCTGATAAAGGTGCAAGTTTGGCCCTATCCGCCTTGGCCCGTCCTGAGCTCGAATAGGGTTCGGGCTGAGATATCTTGGCCCTAAATGTAGGTCAAAGCTAAAAATTCCTAATCCTGAGTCAAGATCGGGTTGGGTTAAAATAGAGGTCTCAGGTTGACCCTGGCCCTACCCAACTCGGTCTGGTCCGATCCTGTTTTAAGTTGTACTATAAAATATAAAATATAATATATATATATATATATATATATATATATATATGTCACTCATATTTTGTTATATAATATATTATATATGAAGATAATAAGTGATTTAAACATTTTATTATAATGTTATTTTAAGTGAAATTGATAATTTTCTTCCCATCCCAATCTAGCCCAAGCATCTCTCCCTTCTCCCTCCCCATGATCAAGGCCAATTAGGGTCAGCTTGGCCCAATCCTGAGGGCGGATCAAGATTGGATTTTTCAGGTCCTGAGTTAGGGTCGGATCGGACCTGAGCTCAGCTAAGGACACTCAAGATTGGATTAGGGTTTATAAAGCTCGGCTCAACCCGACCCTATTGTGCAAAATCTCTATAATTATTGGTCCGATCGGTTTCGATCCATTATCGATATCTTATAGGTTCATTATTGATCTATTACTAGTCCAGTATTGAAATTCATTTATAAATAAGAAAAATGTATAAAAATTTTGAATTTTGTCGGTTTTTCTTGATTTCTACTGGTCCATTTATTATTATTATTATTTTAATATCCGGTCTTAATTTACAGTGAAGTCGTTGATCCACATTATTGTGGGGCCGGGATGCTTTAAGTCAGTGTTCCATTATGGAAGAGTAATGTGACCCATAAAAATTAATTGTAGGAATGTTGGGTCAGGTTGAACACATGATACTGGGTGATGCTTTTAAAGGAGACTCTATGAGGCATGTGACCATACTTAAAATGAGTTCTAGAAGCTGTACCTAAAGTCAAGATGAGAAATTATCACGAGAAGGTCTCTCTAGATTCTAGACCATGGTTCGTAGATCGGTATTGGTCATGATTGATCACGAGATTAGATCAATCCGTCAAGGTATTCTTAGATTGTTTTCTGGATCAGTCAGGCTCTTTTAAAGATTTTGGTCTGGAAATGAATTGATAACTCGGTTGGATCGGTTACTTTGCATTTTTATTTTTATTTTTTGGTTTTTTGATCAATATTTTAGATTTTTTAAACCTTTTTTTGAACTTTTTTACCAATCCGTATCGATATTTAATATTTTATTAATATTTTTAATTGATCCAAGCCCGATCAAAAAAAAAAAAAAAAACTAGGTTAAAGTTTAATTTTCAAAAAAAAATTTTAAGCTCTCTTGACTCTATTTGTTTGAGATTTTGGAATGGTGACTATGCTAATAAAAACCTTTATTTAATTGGTTGGTATAAAGTTGGCTCACCCAGCTCTAATGGATGGCCTCCGCAATGTCTCCGCACATAATGAGGCCTTTATCCTCAAACTAAGCTGGAGACTCTTAGCTAAACCAAACTCCATTTGGGCTCACACTCTAAAAGCCAAATACTATCCACATTCCTCAAATTTTTACCCTAAAATTATGAGGAAAAAAAGGGATCTTGGACCTAGAATAGCATTTCCTCCCTTCTACCAACTCTTTGTAAGATTGTTTGGCGGAAAATAGGGTCGGGTAATAACACTCAGTGTTAGTTTGACCCATGGATGCCTCTTCCTACAGGTAACTACTTACCATCCCCTAATCACTCAAATAATTTTCTAATGGTTAAGGATCTACCATCAAATCTTAACTGGAATGTAAATTCTCTCTTGTTTTCCTCCTGATATTGTTAATAGAATTTTTAATTTCCAGTTGACTGATTCTGATGATATCTGGAAATGTACTCTCTCAAAATTTGGAAAATTTTCCACTGAGCTGGTTGCTAAATCTTAACATCAAATTCTCATACGAATTTCAATAACTCTAAAAGTGCAGAGTGCACCTTTCAAATGCATCGGATGGTGCACCGCACTTGAGACGTGAATTTTAATCTTCCCAAGTGCATTGGCACTGATGCACTTTAAAGATGCATTGAGCATTGCACCACACTTGAGAGGATGAAAATCCCTAAATAATGTGCATTCTCAAAACATGCAAAAAAAAAATAAAATAAAATAAAAAAATTTAAAGTTTGTAATTAAGCTGCAAATGTAATGGATGAACGACAAAATTTCCTGGGGGTGTTTGAAAGGTGCCTGATGCACTTAATTAAGTCTGCACAATCTGATTCCACCACAATATTCTGGATCCACAACTCCAAAGCAAGCTATAGATCTAACCTCATGATTACACAATCAGAAGCCAAAATCTCTAGGGATTTTGTCATAAGTTTTTTCAAATAAGGAAATATTTTTGGAGAAAACAACGCTACCTGACTTGAGGGAACCCTCTTCATAGAATATAAAAAAATAGGGAGCGAAAACGTTACTTGGTCGCTTGGCCTTGTGCCAGCATGAGGACCAATGGGAACACACACCCAAGCATCCAATATGAGGCGTGCGATAGTAATTTCGACACCAATGTGTCTGGGTATAGGGGGTGTGTTACATCAAGAACTGAGAGGGGACGTGCCAATCCTGCAAGGAAGAAAACAACAATAGAGGACCGGGCTGAGCCGGCTTGGTCACTCCGATGCCTAAGTCAGTACTCTCTAGCAACAAATGATAATGATTGAAATCAGATGATCATAGGAGGTTATCCAGTTATTTATAGATGATTGAGAGAGTCCTGCAGGTGATGACGTGACTTAATAGGAAAGGGAATCTCCCTGGCGTGAATTTAGGTGATTAGGAGTCTTTTTAAGGTTAGGGATAAGTTTCCCAGCCCATCACGTCTCGTCAGGCTAGATTAGTGCGCCAATTTAGGGCCGTTAAGGCCATTCTGCGTCATTTTCGGGGCGTGACTTCATCGCCCCATCTGGATTCGACATCGGGGCGAGGTCGGCCCTCATAGGGTCGTTGTTTGCCTTGAGCTCGGTCATCCCTTATTTCGTCCTCAATGGTCGGCCCTCTCAAGATCGGGTCGCTACCCGCCCCCAGGTCGATCGTCTCTCACCTCGTCCTCGGTGGTCATCCCTCTCAAAATTTGATCGCTACCTCGAAAATGCCTCGTCCTCGTTCACATAGGGTTCCACATGTCAGTACCCTATTGGGTGTTAGTCCTGTGACGGATCAGGGTGCAACCAAGGCAGCCTTCTTTTTTCCAAAATAATAATAATAATATGAGATTATATCGGATAAGGTCATAAATTTTTATTTTTTTGTTGGTAGAAAAGTCATAAAGTTACATAGTTTGCACGCGAGGCCGTGATGGCAACAATTTGAAGAAAGTAAAAGAGACGAAAATTACTATGATTGTAGCTTCCAGATTTTGATGCGGTCTTAGAGATTGGGAGACGGGGAGACCATTTATTGCGGTAGTTCCTACCGTACCGAAAACGACCCAATGTGTCAAATACCCTATGCCGCATACCCAACGGTGTTAATATATATTTCCACCAAAAAAAAAAAACGGTGTTAATAAATATATGGGATTGAGGGCATTTATGTAAATTCATATCTGCAACACGACTGTACATTTAAAACCTTTTAAGCCCGTTTCCGTAAATTCCTCGTTACCCCACCTCCTCCCCTCATAAATACAAATCTCTTTCCTTTCGGTTTTGCACTTTTGCCCTTTGGAACGATGGTAACGAATTTTTACCCAGCGCAGCCTAGTCTTGTAAACGCCACATTTCTAAAATACGCTAAGGGGGTATGAGGGAAATATGAACCGCCAAGACTGAAGATCTGATGAAAGCAGAAGCAGTAGTGTGACGTGCACCGTCTTTGATGGACGGGTTTTGAACCGCCAAGTGTTCTCCTGTTTTTAAAAACAAAAACCATAAATAAAGGATGGAGGGAATCATATTTACTGTTTTAGCCTTTTATTTTTTACCAAATTAAGCGAAACGTGTCCCTCAATTCTAGCATCTCAATTTTATTGCCCTTCCCTACATTACACATGTCCCCCACTAAAATTACATAAATAACCCCCTCTCTCTCGCGATTTCTTGTAAGAGAAATTACGAGATTTACTCCCATATTTTCGCGATTATGTGACCCGGTTCGTTTGAACAGACCAAAAGGTTCCACAATTAATCCCGTACACCCCTCGTGCTAACCACTATTTTAGAATATTTCTGATGGATATACGAATCGGTGGTGCCCTATTCGGGTCCATAGTTTTAGTTGTGGACCCTATCGGTGGTGCCCTATTCGGGTCCATAGTTTTAGTTGTGGACCCGTCGTGTTTTTCCACCGCCTTACTTCATTTAGTTTACTCTTCTTTATTGTATTGTTATTTTAACCGTAGTCCGTAGTGGGGGATTTGGGGTTGAGAAGGTGGGATTTTAGGATATTTTTTAATTTTAACCCAACTACGGTTAAACTATTCTGACCTGTGATTAACCCTCCCCACCTTTGAGCAGTTTATATTGAAGTTCCATCACACAAATGAAACGTACTCTTGTCCGAAGACAAGAAAGAAACTATGATGATGATCGGAGAAGGTAACCATCACAATCCCACTGTTCATGTTCCTCCATGGACTCTATTTGATGATTCTTCCACAGGTATGAACTTCTCTCTCCCTGTAAGTGGTATCTCTTCAAATGGTTGTGGTGGCGGTGCTGGTGTTGGCGGCGCCGCCTCTGAAGGAGACTACTCTTCTTACCCGTATGGTGAAGCGTTAGCGGCTCTGCAACGCTACCTACCGTCAAACGATATTGATGTCGATTCTGATTCACCGGGCCGTGAGGCCGATATGCCGGTGGGACCATTCTCTACGGATGAATTTCGCATCTATGAGTTCAAAGTGCGACGGTGTGCACGAGGCCGTTCTCATGACTGGACTGAGTGTCCGTACGCTCATCCCGGTGAAAAAGCACGTCGTAGAGACCCATGTAAGTTCCATTACTCTGGCACTGCTTGTCCTGATTTTCGTAAAGGGAACTGCAAGAGGGGTGATTCCTGTGAGTTTGCACATGGGGTGTTTGAGTGTTGGCTTCACCCGGCTCGTTATCGTACCCAGCCTTGCAAGGATGGGACTAATTGTCGTCGTCGTGTTTGCTTCTTTGCTCACACTCCTGAGCAGCTTCGAGTGTTGCCGCAGCAGAACCTTAGAATCCCTGTTTCGTCTGATTCGTTCGATGTATCCCCTCTCCGTCATTCTTTTGATTCTTACTTGACTAAGAATCCTCTGTTATCATCACCAACTTCAACCCTGATATCGCCTCCCCTGTCACCTCCATCCGAGTCACCACCCTTGTCGCCAAGCTGTCCTCTAACTCGATCTATCGGGTCCAACGGTATCAACGAGGTGGTTGCGTCTCTGCGTCATCTGCAACTTAACAAGATCAAGTCGGCTCCTTCCACTTGGGGTGTGCAGATGGGTTGTGGGTTTGGTTCGCCGAGGGGTTCGACCCTTCGTCCGGGGTTCTATAGTTTGCCTACGACCCCGACTCAAGCCCCATCAACTCGGGGTGGGAAGACTTATCTAGATATCTGGGAGAGGGGTTGTACTGTGGAAGAAGAGCCCCCAATGGAGAGGGTAGAGTCAGGGAGGGATTTACGTGCCAAGCTGTTTGAGAAGCTGAGTAAGGAAAACTCACTTGAGCAAGTTGATACACCTTCTCCGGCGCCCGATGTTGGCTGGGTGTCTGAACTGCTGAAGTAAAAATTGATGAAGGGGTTGTGAAAATTCTTTACCTTTTTTGTTGGTCTATTTTGGGTTCAGTCTATTGCCCTGATTTTCCTGATTGTGAATATATAAGAAAGATGAAGAATTGGAGTAGCAGTGCTGAAAGATTGATGTAAATAGCTGATGCTAGTTGCTGAGAAGGGCATCTTTTTGGTGGGTTTTCTGTGAAGATCAAGGAGAAGGAACAAAGAAGCAATGCCAACTTGTATAGAGGAAGCTCAATTTCGTTATATGCCGAAGATCGGCTGCAAAATTATGGATCTTTTAATTTTTTTTTTTAGTCTGTTCTACATTGCTAATTCTGATTCCTAATGTAGAAATTATGACTTCATATTATCAAGCAATTAATGTAAAATATTTCTCTCTACTTTGTGTGCTTTTGAGATAAATTCTTAGTTGAGTTTAATTGTTTTATGTTACTTTTTTTTCTCTCCCCCCCCCCCAACCCAATCACACACACACTGTGTGTTGATCTCTCTCTTTCTGCTTCTGGTAGTATTGTATTTGTGGCTTATGAGTCTTGTCGTCCATGGGGGAACTCTTCTTTTTCATTCCATGAATAGAAACTATGTTTTATTGGATTTGGTAATGTTCTTTGCTTCTTAGTGTCACTTCACGGGTAGAATCATGATTCATTATATGTTGGTTGCATCAAATCCTGACGTGGGTTGTGATCTGCCTGGGAAGAGAGAATCTGGGATTTTAGATCTTTTCCATGAGAGGAAGAAACCTTCCCTGCCTCTGATATTAGTTTTGATTTTGGGTTCTGGTATTTGCATCCATGGTGCTGGGACGTGGGTTTTCAACCTTTAGTTACAGTAGGAACTTGGAACTGGTCAAGACGTCCACGTCGGTGATAGTGATTGCGGCTCCATTATTTTAAGGGTCGTTCTGATTTTACACCTATGAAGGTATCGAATGGAATTTGCAATTTGTCTTTAATTTGACGCTCGAATGACACATGGTGCATCCTCTACCGCAAAAAGGTTAAGGGGTAAATGAGTAAATTCAAAAGGGTTGAAGGATTCTGCTCAAATGAGCCAAAAAATGAAAGGCAAGTTTGTCATCATACTTTCTAATCTGATTTGGAGCTTTTGTTCATGTTCTTCCATGCACAGTTTTTTACAAGCACTAAGGTGAGGCAATTTAACAAACACCTGTGCTCCACTGGACTGGATAACGAGGGTGTGTTAGTTTTCAATGGTTAAATAGTATATATTCATACGCAGATCGGGTGGTCAAGAAGAAGAACCTTTCGAGGAACCAATTTTAGGTAGGGGGTTTCAACTATGGTCCACCGTGGTCGCTTTCTCTGTGTCTGAGGAATTCCTGTAGTTTTTTGCTTGAGAAGATGGAGCAATTTCACTTGTTTCTAATGTTTAATACGTCATCTGCGGGATCTAAAATTCTACTCTTTTGAGCTTTAACCCCTCCGCCACGCAACAACACAGTCACCTGAGAAGTCTAGAGGCTAAGATCTCGTCGGTGATCCTGACCAGCTATTCTTTGAAAATAATATATTGAATGAGGAAAGAAAGGGAAATGAATAGAATGATAAGAAGTCTGCTCAGCTAAGCTCACGAGAGAGAGAGAGAGAACTAGTATTGAGATTTAAGATTTAAGATTTAAGACCGCAGAAAAGAGCAATTGGGGTGGAGAAACTGGGAAAAAATTATCCTCTCCAACTGACCTTTTCTGAAAAAGTATTACGCTTCTCCCCCTTTGATGCTTAGGAAGTCACCATTTGCTAATCGTCTCCTTGGAATTTGGAAGAATGGTTCCCTCTCCCGTGACTTTTCTGTTTGCTTTTTTGAAAATTTCTTGCATTAATTCCGCATCTTTTAAGGTTTTATATGCATTTAGGCTAGATATTGGTGTATGCTTTTGGTTTTGTATTTGAAAATCTATGACTTAGACAGGGATCAGGGATTAAGCATTCGAGTCCTCTCGAGGAAGGAAATTCCCCATTTGAAGTTTTTCTATGTTTGCTTCTTTGAATAATATGAATATATGATATCCTTCCTTTCTCTGTCGGTCATCGAAGACTAAAGGAAAAAACGAATCCCCTCAAAACTCACCTCAAAATAGGAAAAAGGAGCAGGGAATAAAGAGTAGGGATAAGAGATTAGAGCATTCCTCACGATAGAGGAATTTCGAAGATTTGATGCTCGATCTTGGAGGAATCTTAGGCGTGGGAAAGAGATGACGTTGCCTGAGCCTACCTGGTCATGTGTGCCCACGTGGTTCCTGTGCCTAGACACAAAAGTACTATGTTGTCCCTATTGAAAGGTGGAAATCTTGCCTTGGGCAATGCTTCTGCATGCCCCTGTGTAGGCTCTAGAGACCTAGATAGCAATCTCTTTCTAGTGAAACCAAGTCGATAATAGAAAAATATGAAGCTATTAAAAGAAAACTATAAGAGATCGAAATGATAATAGAAACTAGATTTCTGTAATTTTGTGTGTTTGTATTCACTAAGTAGAGAGATATAAATGTAAGAAGAGATACCTTATACAAGGTAGGCTAACTCATACAAGATATATACAACATCTTTATAAGGGTGGGCTGACTCATTACAATATGGCAACAAGATAATGTCTACAGTTAACACCCCCCCCCCTTTCAAAATCAAGATGGTTGGTTGATGAGAGACCATTTGAAGTTTGGATATTAGAAACCATAGACGCACATATGTGTGAGCCTTTATAAGAAGGTCCGCCAATTGATATTCGGAGGGAACGTGTGGCAAAAGAAGTATCCCTAGATGAAAATGGAGGACAAAATGACAATCAATCTCTATATGATTTGTTCTGTCATGGAACACTTTATTATGACTGATTTGAATAGCACTCATGTTATCACAAAAAGGTGGAGTAGGTGAAGACACAGAAACACCCATATCTTGTAAGAGCCATCAAAGCCAAATTATTTCAGATGTAGTATCGGTGGGGGCACAATACTCAGCTTCACTACTAGAACAAGAAACAACTAATTGTTTTTGCTGCACCATGAGATAAGAGAATTGCCCAAAAATATATAGAAGCTTGTAGTAGAACGACGATCAGTAACATTCCTGGCCCAGTCAGCATTAGAATATGCCCAAAGTTCAAGAGATGTAGAAGCTAGAAATAGTAGTCCTTGAAATAATGTGCCTTTTATATATCAAAGGACGTGTAGCACAACAACATAATGTATGGACCGAGGAGCAGCCATGAATTGGCTAACCACATGAACAACATAAGTGATATATGACCGAGTGACTATGAGATAGACTAGGCTTCCCACCAACTAGAGATAAAGTTCAAGATTAGCAAAAGAAACTCCATCAATAGCAGGGTGTTGATTACACGAAGACCTTCAGCCCTGTTGTCAAACCCACTATTATTCGGACGGTTCTCTCACTTGCAGTTACTAATGGATGGTTTGTTCTCCAGCTAGATGTACGTAATGAGTTATTGCTTGGTGCCCTCCATGAAGAGTTCTACATGGTTCAGCCACCCGACTTCGAGGATGCCTTTCACCCTAATTATGTATGCAAATTGCGACAGGCATTGTATGGGCTCAATTATGTGCCCCGGACATGTTTCCACCGTCTATCTTAGTTCTTAATGAAGTCTAGATTTTGTGCCTCTTAAACGGACCCTTTTCTATTTATCTTCAAGCAGGGCTCTATTGTGTCCTATGTTCTTGTCTATGTCGATGATATCTTGGTCACTAGCAATCAGGCTTCTCATGTCACCACCTTACTCAACTATCTAGTGAATTCTCCATCAAGGATCTTGGTGACTTGCAGTTCATATTGGGTATTGAAGCAATGCCTCATTCCAAGGGGCTTCTCATGACAGAATGTAAGCCCGTTCTCACTCCTATCTCCATCACGTTAAGGGTGTCGGCTTCAAGGGGTGCTCCTTTTCACAATGCCATTCAATATCGATCTATTGTGGGTGCCCTTAAATACATAACTCTTACAAGACCCAATGTTGCCTTTTGCTGTTAATCAGGTCTGCTAGTTTATGCATGCCCCTACAAATGATCATTGGGCCATGGTAAAGCGCATTCTTCGCTACCACAAGCATACCCGCACTCATGGACTTCTAATTGCTAAACGGTTTGAGCACAACCTTCAGGCCTTCTCTGATGCTGACTGGGCGGGTGACTCAGATGATCGTAAGTCCACAGATGGTTATGTGATTTTCTTGGGAAACAATTTGATCTCTTGGTCTTCTCGCAAGCAATGGACTGTCGCCCGCTCATCAACAAAATCCAAATAAGCAGATGTGGCAGCCGAATTAACATGGCTCGTCGCTCTTCCATGAGCTAGGCATTGCAATCAATATAAAGCTCGGTTCCTCACTATCAAACACCAATTCATCGCACATGTCCTTATAACAGATTCTATGATCACAATCAGACGCCAAAAACGTGATCAAACATCGTTAAAGTAATATAATAATATATTTGATAATGCGAAAATAGTTTTGTAAATAATTTACAAAAACACCATTGGATCATAAGCTTTCTCTCTTCCTGATATCCCCAATCAAGGGTAGTGGATTCCATGTTGAGCATCTCTTTCATTCACGATGCACAATCACGAATCCAACACACTGATATATAGTCTGAGGGACATCAACCATTGATGTACCCAAACCCATAATGTAACAACATTGTAACGATAAGGATCTCTCAGATCAAAGCATCAACTGGTGACAGGTACACATCTCATATTTATACCACAGTCAGTAGCATATGTGAGATTTGTACAAAATTCTATTTTATACACATACACGAAGTATAATTACATTTATGTCATAAAGTCATCATTTCTAGTGACATACTCTGTACCAACCTTATAAATTGGATTTCCGATCCTATCTCTAGTCAAGAATAATTTTGGATGAAAACCAATGAAACAAACTTACAAGCACGTTAAATAAATTCATACATAATCAAAATAAAATATTTATTCAAAACAAATTCAAATTTGATGGACACATAATCCAACAAAAAGAAGGTAAAAACGATACTTGGCTTCAAATTTTATCAAATTCCCACCAAGTTTAAGAAAATTATGGAGTATTTATTGAAGTCCAAAATCGCAATGCTTGAAGTTCTAAAGAGCTTTAGAAGTCTTTACCAAAAAAAAATACTTTAGAAGTCACGAGTTGGGATAGGGATCAATGTATCGACCAATCCTTGGATCTAGATCCTCTATTGCCGAGCTGCCCGGCAAGATGTCACTGTCGAGGCACAATAAGATGGGGAATGACTACCTTACCCCTACTTGAGCACCTTGCCCGAGCAGGGGTAAGGCTGTCATTCATCGCCTCACTATTGATCTCGGCAGCACGGCAACTCGGCAGTAGAGGATTCAAATTACCAATCCTCTCATCAGATTCTGATACATAACCCGATCAGAAAAAACCGTCCCAGGATTGATCAGGTCGGCAGAAGGGGGTCCTGCGCCCACAGTCCAAAGTCCACGTTTCTCTTAATCTTTCATTGCTAAAGGGACCCCACAGTCTTCGTATGTGGCCCAAGCTGAAGACTGCGTGTATGTCGTGTGTCTTCGGGGTGTGTGTTGGGGTTCTTTGCTTTTGTGAAAGACAAGCTTTCCCGTCTAGTCTAATTCCCAATAAAAGACGATAAGATGATAAGATGCTAGGGATGGGTGAGAGAAAAAGATAGAAAGATTTAAAAAAAAAAAAAAAAAAAAAAATTTTGATATTATCTGACTTGATTCGATGATACTTTATTTTTTATTTGGTAAAATTCGATGAAACTTAGACTTAATAATTGTAAAGAAAGTAGTTTCCTGGTGTGGTTGGTGGGTGATATTTATCTACTTTTTAAAATATTTGTGCTCCCCGCGTGTCTTTTCCCAACTCCAAAAAGATAGGTTAGCTTGTCTCATCACTGTCTCCTTCTGCCTCCTCTGCTCCTCTGCTTCATTGCCCTTCCCGTAAATCTGTCTTACTTTATCTCTTTAATTAATTAATTAAACAAAACTAGTTCCACCTTTTTTTTTTTGATGAGAACAAGCTAGTTTTCACTTATTATTATATCTTCTAGAGTTTAGGCTAGGGCTGCCCGGTTGGGTTGGATCAAGCTTTATAGAACCCTAATTCAATTTTAAGTTCCCTTGGCTAAGCCAGGCCCGACCCGACTTTGATTCAGGGTTACAAAAATCCAATCCTGACCCACCCTCAGGGTCGGGTCAGACTGACCTTGATTGGCCCTGATCATAGGGGGGGGGAGAGAAGAAAATGCATGGGCTAGAATGGGTCAGAGAGAAAATTATCAATTTTACGTAAAATAACACTGTAATAAAATGTATTATATCACTTATTGTCATCATATATCATATATCATATATCACATAATAAAATATGGGTGACGTTTAAAGTTTATAATATATATATTATATCAATATATATATTGATCGTATAACTTAAAATAGGGTCAGGCTAGGCTAGGCCAGACTAAATCCGAGGCCTCAACCCTAACCCGACCCAATCCTGACTCAAGGCCAGAAATTTTTAGTCTTGACCCGCCCTCAGGGCCAAATAACTCAGCCCAGGCCCTGTTCGGGCTTAGGGCGGGCCAAGGCGGGTTCAAACCGACAAGGCCAAATTTGCACCCCTAATCTAGGTCTTGTCAAACACCAAGTAGGGATGTAAATGGATAACTGAAAAAAAGAATACGATCCACATCCGTATCTATTTAGGGACATCCGTATCTATTTAGATATATCCAGAAAAAAATCCGACTTCTGATAAAAATCCATTTGAAAAAAAAAAATCTGAATACTTAATAATAAAAAATTAAATAAATAATGATATTGAGGGTGTTTGAAGATTCAACATGGTCTAGAATATCAGGAAAAGAGAATCATGATCTAAGAGATATAGATTGAGAGTGAATTGTATATGCTAGGGGGAAGAAGTCCGTTTACATAAAGCAAAGATGTAAACAGATGGTCGAAAATCCGAATTCGATCCACATCTGAATCCATTCAAATCCGTTTAGTGGTATCTGTATTCGTCTAGAGAATTATGGATCTGATCATATCCGATTCGTATCCGAGCTAAATCCGATCTATTTACATCCTTACACTCAAGGGGACTGTAGGGTGTACAAAGATCTCCCTAAACCCATTGTCTCTCCACTTGGATTTGTAGCATGCATGTTGTGTGTAAGGGTGTCAAACAGGACGATTCTAGGTAATTGAGATGGTTTTTTATCATTATTGGTCATAAGGGGATTAATCCAAGAACCACCTCGTTTATTAAAGAGTCTCAAAACTAGTATCTAGTCCCATCTAATAATGGGATGGATCGGTTCAAGTTCGTTAATGGTTCTAAACATTCAAAGTCTCAAACAGTCAAATATGTAAAAAATTCCTAATTATACAAATAAAATTTTTAAACATATAAATAAATAATTGAATATATTCTTAAGCATAAAATAATCAAACATCAATTCTTAAGAATACAAACACTAAGTTTAAACATAAATTCTTCTTTATAATTATAATATAACTTTTATATAAATTTAAATTATTAAGTATTTGCTAATTCTAAATAAACAATCTGGACATGTTAAAGAGGTCCTAGCGGTTTCGGCTCTAGTCAATTCCTATTGGCCTTTCGGATTTGGATCCATTGTAAAACCTGTCTTAGAACCATCTCATCTCATTTGACAATTGATCCCAAAACCAACTCCTAAAACCATCAAATTTAATTTTAAAGGGACAGTTTCAAGACGATTCCGGATCTGGACCCAAATTGACACCCATAACGATCTTGTTGGATTTGAGGGAGGAGAAAGATGGGTTTCCATAATTGGGAAAAAGAAGTGGTTTCACCACGTGACACATCATTTCGTAGTGGGAACTGGGAAGCCATCCATGATCCATCCCATCCCATCACTCCCTGTATCTTTGTGGGGGTTCATATTCTTGATTTGTCTTCTTACCATTGGACAGATGGGTCCTTATGAATATGCCACTTTTTAATTATGGGCTCTATCGATCAGATTATGCAATCGGTTGTTTTCATTATAGATGCTTTCTTTCAAGAATTTAGCTCGTCTCCAGGGAGTTCAGCACGCCCAGAGTGCCCAACATGTCCAGGTGTTGTCAGTCGTTGGGCTATATCGCATATATTCCTAGAATTGCGTCAAGATGTGTGCGGCACAGCTTAACCATTGGATGCCCCCTGATAGCACCCTGGGTGCTGGTCTCACTGGAGACAATCCTGATCCCTGTTTCTAGGATTCGACTCCTCTCCTGTAAGTCCAGAGCCCAGTGCCCAACGGGTGCTCAGTGAGGCATCCAACGATTGTTGATTGGGCTACTGGGTGCGTGGGATGCACGCTGAGTCCCATGGAGGTACATATCCTTACTGCGCACCCAGCAGCCCAGCAGTTGGATGCTCACTGAGCATCTGTTGGACACTGGGTTTGCAGGAGAGGAATCTGATCCGTGTTTGTATAGACAAAAATGGAAGTAAAAGAATGCAATTTTTACTTTATTCTTACTACAAAAAGTGTATAATTGAAAATAAATATATGGAAAGTAACTTTTCATAGCAAGGTCCATCATTTTATTCTTTAAAAAAAAAATTGTATGATATTGTTATCAAGTCTGTTATTTTTCAAACCTCACTAGCCATCTATTCTACCACTTGGACAGATGATTCATCCCTTCTGATAGTTAGGTAGAAAGGACATAGTTTAGATGAATCTAAATGTAAAATAAGTGAGCATGTAAATCGAGCTTGTGAATTGAGCTTGGGGAAGAAGATGATGTTGTAACTCTTCGATGGGTGGTTTTCGGTATTGGGAAGGTTAGGGGTTTCTCAGAGAAACTTTCTCCATTTTTTACTTCTTCTGTGTTTAATTTTAAAATTTAAGCAATTTAGGTTAGGATGTATAATACATGTCTAATACGTGTTTAATACTCATACTTTATAAATTCTCATTTTTATATGTATCTAAAGTTTAATACGTAAAAATATATTTTCATTCAAACGCTCGGATATGTGTATAATACGCATATGATATGCATATTTACTAACTATGCTAATAACGTACTACCCATGTAATGAGTGATTTTATTTTGTTTTTCTTTCAACCAATTTATGATGGTTTTTCATAATGATTTTTAAGAACATTGATCAAGTTACCACTATTTCAAACATCAACAATGACATGGACATAAAATTTCCTATGAAAATCTTTTTAGGGAGGGAGAACGCTGACTGGTCATGTGGCTCCTGTGGCAACTTGAAAGTCAACTAAAACGTGCACCCAAGCATCCAACATGGGGGCTGGGTGGTCATTTTGCCAACCCTGTGTCTGAGCTTAGGGGCACGCGACGAAGCAACATTCTTTTCTCCATCTTTTATTATGGTTAGATGACTTTTCTTTTTTTTTTTGGTAGATAACAGGGCTATTCATTCACGTGTGCCCAACGCCAATAGAAAACAGGATACACAAAAAGATACTGAAAAAAGATAGATAGCATGACCAACAGAAGGTATGGGTATACAGAACCTAGACTGACGGAGTGGAAAGTGACCCGGTCTCGCATGCCATAGACTGAGCCATCCGGAGAAGGGGATGGGTGAAAGTCACATGGGCCTGTTCACTAAGTAAACTCCCATGTGGCAATTGCTGAAACCGGCCCTTACTCCCTTAGCCGTTTGCATGACACTGTTATGTATTGACATAGTAATTATTTTAAGGGAAAACATTGGGTATGCTAGCATCCTACGTGTTTATCTCTCTCTTCCACACTTTGAGGGATAAGGAAGTCATTTCAAGGGGGGAAGGGGACAGAGAGAGATAGACACATATGATGCTAAGATACAATATACCGCTAGCATACCCACCCTACTCAGGTAGAATTATGTATTCCAACCAAAAAATTTAGTGGAAGAAGGGGTTGAGCACCAATGAAATTTGTCAAGCAAAGGCTGTGAATAAGCAAGATAAAAGGGGTTCTGCTAGCTTACACCCATTGTGGCATGAAACTTTTCTAAATTTTCTTTTTTGGTAAGACTTTTCTAAAATTTTCATGGAAATTTAAACACATGGAAAAGAAAAAAAAATACTTAAGTTCTAGAAAATTTCCTTGTCAGGAAGATGTGAACAATTTGATAAACATGATGACAAGTTTTTCTACCCTATACAAAAGGAGATAGGAGTTACTGTTGATACAAAAATCTAATCACAGATCACATCACTAATAGTGACGGGTGAGGGAAAAATTAATAAAAAAAGGGTGAAAGAACGTTACCCGATCATGCGTTGTGGCATGTACCTGTGTCCAGACACATTTGGGCACAAAATAATTGACACCTAGGGATGTAAATGGATCGAATTTGGTCGGATAGTGATATTATCATATTCGTATCCGATTATATTCGGACGGATTCGGATAATATCCTATCGGTTTTCAGACGAATTCGGATAATTTCCGGATAGCGATTTTTTTAATACAAATTCTTCTAAATGGATATGAACATGGATCGAATACGAATTTTCGACTATCCGTTGACATTTTTACCGTTTTTATGATGAGGGCTAGAGTTGAGACTTGAGAGTTCATCAACTCTCTTTTTTTCTACTCTTCTTAGTCTTTGATTTTCTTACGTTTTTACTTTTGATTTTTTCTTATATTTATATTCATAGATATGTGATTCCATGTTATAACATTGTATAAAATAATATATATAAACCAATAAAAAATCTAGAAAAAAAATCACATTATCTTAACTTATAAATTTATAAAAATAAGATAACAAAATCCAATAAGGTAACTTAATAGGATAGACGAACACATAGATATTTTTCAGATATTTTATTACTTTCAGATTGCTAAACGAATCGGATAATAATCGATCGGATAGGGGGATTATCATATTCGTATCCGATTAGTTTCGGACGGATTCGGATTCTCCAAAATGGATATGAACGCGGATTGAATTCGGATTTTTGAATATCCGTTTACATCCCTATTGACACCCTTGCCTTTTCATGAGGGCGGGGGAATCATTTCGCGCTCAATTGTGTCAGGGCATAGATACACACCACAGAGCACAATCGGATGGCATACATTTTTTCTCAAATAAAAAAAAGGGAAAACGAATGCTACCTAGTTTTTGACTATGTGCAAAAAAATAGGAGCATGTAAAATTTCCATTTCAACCCCATGAAATAAAACATCCTACTTATATTGAGATCTTAATTTATCCCTTGCAATTTACTTACCCGGTCCAGTTCCCCTAGTGCCCCTAACAAGGGGGGGAGGGGCGGCAATGACCATTCCACCCTTGCCCGGGTGAGGTTCACCCCCCCTCTTATTACAAGCACTAGAGAATTGGACCGGGTAGGAAATTGTAAGAGATAATTTTTCTTTATGTTGATGTCTTACAAGCAACGTCATTTGCTGTCATGCTGGTGTAGGGACCACACAACTTGACAACTATCTCTTGTAAAAACAAAAACAAAAAAAAAACCATTTGGGGAGTATCCTAAAGTTCCAAAGGAAATCATATTATGATTTGAATTATTTTTTTGGTAAAATTATTTAAAAATTTCATGCCATCGTGTTGGGGTTCACAATATCATTTTCCAAACCCCCTTGATGGCCATCAATGTGAGAATCCAATGAAAAAGACTACATATATCATGTTTACTTGTGAACTGACCTTAATTGTACCCTTTGATACCTTGTTTAGTGGTTTTAAACTTAATATGTTTAGAGGGAGGTAATAAGTAATTTGTCTTCCTCGTCAGATGCTTCAAGAGGTTGAAAAGGGGTGGATTATATGTGGGCGTCGTTATCTATCCTTAACCCTTAAGTGGTGGGTCCCATAAACTTTAAGTTTAAGCCATTCGGATTTAATGCCAATTGTCAAACCCATAAGCAATCCATTCCACTTTCCTTCAATTACTTTTTGATATATCTCAATTTGGACGGACAAAACCTTGTGATTGCGATCCTCACTTGGTTCTTCTTGACATCAACTTTTCTTCCCAAGAAAAACCACAAGCTTTAATGGCGTCCCCTGATCTGATGAGGATAGACATGGATTGATTTCCTGTCACAAATCATTCAATCCCATTTAACGGATGCAATCAAATTTGTGAATTTGGCAAAAATTTTTATTTTTGAAACACTACTCTTTGTTTATTTTTAATCAAATACCATCTCAATCTTATGTGCACAAGGTTGTGTTTGGATTGTGAATACGTGTGTGCCCCCAAGAGAGAGAGAGAGAAGTCGATATACTATTTGGAATAGTGAGTGAACAGCCAGCTAGGGCCGGTTAATGATATTCTCTAGTTAACATCAGTGCTACTATTATGTACATTTACCCATATACCCAAAGAATGTATCAGTATTGTTGACACTTTAGTTGGGAGGGGTTTGTTTGTGTCAAGTCGGATGGTTTTGGCCTATTTTGAATATGTGGATTCATAATACTTGTAATTATGAATTTACGAGTTTTATTCATCTGAATAATTAAATCTTTTCTTAACAAAAAAAAGGGGGGGAGAAAGAGAGAGACATATGAAATTAATTATTGCAAAGGTGCGTGTGAAAGTTGATCGAGCATACACGAAATGAAATGAACTCTCTCTCTCTCTCTCTCTCTCCCACACACACGCATCAATACCTTTTTTGTTTTTTTTTTCTGATGAATAGAGAATAAAATTAACTAGAAGAAAATAGAGATATCTACATTGTTTTTGATATACAAAAATTCCTTACGGTGTCTTATAGCTAAGTGGCCGGGGTACCCTACACACCAAATGAGTTATTGATTCGTCACCGAGGATAAAAAAAACCAAACAGGACCATCCGACAAAACATTAATCCGAAAAAGCGAAGATAAAAGAAACCGCGGGTTGGAATAGGAATAAAAGTTGGAATCGAACACCAGATCTTTTTCACCCTGAGATCCATCTTAGAAGCCTGCTCAAGCCCTCTAGTTATAGAGACTACCTCTGGTTCTAGATCACACGATAAGAGGTTAGACATTCTACACTTACTAAAATGAGTTTTCCTTGTAACAAAATGCAAAAAACCCAAATAAAAGAGTCTAAACCTGGCTTAGGCATTAGGGTCCGTGTCCCAGACTCCCCGGTATGCCAAGACCACATTCATTGTATTGTTATACCTTTATACGGTTTCCAATTGAACAAATCCATCTCTGTGTGAACGTCAATCAAATCTGAGTTCTGTGGAGTCATTTTCTAGAGTCTTCAGTAACATCCAGGAATCCATGTGTGATGTTTCAGGTAGGAGGGTGAGGGGTCCTCAGCTCACACTCAATGTCAACCCAGAAATTCCTGAATTTCTGAGAATCTAAAAAGCATTATAAGGACACCTCAGCTCGCACCTTTGAACGATCAGAACCTGTGCAGAGAATATGATAAACATCATAAACATTACATTTCCATATAATTCGAGGTGTAATCGTGTCAGTGTAACTCTACGGTAGGGCTGGCCAAAACACTTGCCCGAGTGGGGGTAAAGTGGTTATTATGCACCATGTCTTGTCTTGTCTTGTCTTGGCACCACGATCCTACCAGGCAGTTCAGGAGTAGAAGATTCAAATTGAGCCAAAACCCAATGCCCAGTCAAACTTGGGGTGAAATTGTGAGAATTCATACAAATTGGGATCTTCTATGGCCGGATAGGTAGTGGCCATTGTGCTGCCTACACCCAGACAAGGGTGTGGACCTCACCTGGGATTGAGCTCCTCTCCAGGGGGGCCTAGCATGCCCAGGGAGCATCCAGCCATTGGGCTGTGCCGCATACATCCCTAGGCGTGCGCCGAGATGTGTGCGGCACAGCCCAACCCTTGAATGCCCCCTAGGCACTCCCTGGACGCTGAGCTCCTTGGAGCGGAGCCGGATCCCCCCCACTGGGCAGGGTTCTCGGACAGTGGGTACAGCCCAACCCTTGAATGCCCCTTGGGTACTCCCTGGACGCTGAGCTCCCTAGAGAGGAGCCGGATCCCCCCCACTGGGTAGGGTTCTCGGACAATGGGTACAACAATCATTTCAGCCCTGTCTGGGTGTAGGCAGCACAATGGCCACTACCTGCCGTCGAGGATCAGAATCCGAATTCATATGGCCTTAGCTTGGCTCGGGTAAGGTCCTTAACAAACCCAATTGTATGTATAATGGGTAGATGGTGGTTTTTCTGGGCTTTTTAAGGCCCATATGTTTGGGCTGAAACTTAGGGGAGCACACTTATTAGCCCATTAAATCCACCATCCATTCCAGGACCAGCCAATTTGATTATTCTGCCTGCTGGCCCGAAAAGCCCACCCCAAAAAAAAAAAAAACAAAACATCCTTAACCAGTGCTGGGACCAACAGACTAGGGTGGGGAAGTGCCTCTTGGCGTGTTGGTGGCTGCCAGTGCAATATGGCACTGGCTTAAGTCCTCGGAGAGGTTGCTTGTTCGACTCTCTCCCCCCCACCCCCCACCCCCCACCCTCCACCCCACCCCCCAATATACATCCGGTTATTCCCCCCTTCCCCCCATCCCAACCCCTAGTGGGGTATGGGCTTTTAATAGAATCTATCCAATTAAAAACACCAGACTAGAGCAGTACAAACCTAATTCAATAGCCCTTTTAAACTACTCTTAACTTGTGAAGAGTTATTCTTCACTCCATACGTGAGTTCCTTAGCCTCATGACGGCGTAGATGGCTCAATCACCTTAGAACCATTGATCTTGGGTGAGCATTAAGTTGTTGGAGATCAATGGTTCAAAAGAATGGATAAACTCTTTGTCAATAGTCATGAGTCGTGATTTTTGGCCGAGGAGGGATTGAGGTTAACATTTTGGTCTTCTGAAGACCATTTTTGGTTTTGATCTTAGAATCAAACTGCCCACATTTATGCATTTATTCACTAAGCATAGAGGTCCTATATGTATGTCATAAATCATAAATATGGGCTTGTGTTTCCCTGGCCCAGCAGAATTCTTGTTGAATTAGCTCTTTGACGTTTTTATAAATCAAAACTTTTAGGTAAATGTGAGAGAGAAAACTAAAATATTCAAATGAGAAGAAAAGCTTTTGATACTTTATAACTTAAGGGACAAAGGTGGGAATTTGGGCATTCAATGGGGGGGGGGGGTGGACCAATCATTTCACCTACCCCCCCATGGGTGTGGGCACCCTGCGCCCCGATGCAGAGAACTTTATTCCATAATTTAAATACCATTTAGTACAACATATCTACTAAATGCCCTTACTATAATTACTAAGAATTCCTTCATGATTATCATTGCTTTTGAATTGGTCTCTGAAAATAATGAATGGTAATTTGGACCTCTAAGAGAAAATCAGGTAGAGACTTCAGCCATGCACATGCATTGGAGATAAAAAAAACAAAAACTTTCCATTATTCTTCCTCCAAAATTACAATAACATTTCTTGCCTCCCAATCATTAAAAAAAAAAAAAAAAAAAAAAAAAATACAACATCATTTATTGAAAAGGTTGAAAAAAAAGAGTCCCAACGTAGAGGTTGATAAAAAAAAAAAAAGTCTGAAAGCTTCACTGTCCTCGTAATGAAATGATAAACATAACAAATTTACCCTCCTCCTTTGAGAGGTGATTGCTGATATTTTCAGTGTAGTAATCGAATAAAGCATCAATTATAGCATCCCCAAAGTGTTCAGCAAGCATGGATTCTATCACAGATCTTACATATTTTGCCATTATTTGACCACTTATAATTGATTCTTCGATCTCATCATCATCATTACTCGCATCCCAATTGACGTCAAAGATTTCCAGTCGATCAACAGAAAATGATGCTTCTGCAGAAATTATGCCTTCTAATTCTTTACGAGAAGGTATATAATAAGGCATATTGAAGGAATCTACCTTTTCTTCTTCAATAAGTCCCTAAAAACAAATTAAGAAAATTTTAATAATTGGAACATGTAAGAAAATCAAATGCTAGTCAAGAAATTTGTGAGTTTCAACTCTACATTTGTTTCCGCAGAAAATTTTACTTGGAAAATTTCCACTTCTATAAATTTGACTTATAAAAATTTTCATGCATAAAAGTTTTTCAATGCTCTTTTATTTATTTATTTTAAATGGAAACAAACATTATAAAACATTTCAACATGTATAATTTTACATTTATGAAATAAAATTATTCACGAAAAAATTTTCAAGTACAATTTTACACCGAAACAAACGGAGGCTAAGAACTAAGCATACCTTTGAAACCAAGTGATTCAGTGACATCGATAATAGGTCCAAAAAGTAATTCGCTTTGCCAAAGGGAACTTCATTTCTCCTGCCTAATATTGTTAGAACCATTCGTCCTCCTGGTATTATTTCTTTGGAGCGCAAACTAAGAAATAAGGAAAAATCCTTCTTGTATTGCTCCAAGTAAGCTTTGAGCACAGTAGGAGGAGTCGTCCTCGCCAAGTAAATATTTCCCCTGTTACTCTCCACCATTGAAGGAACCTAGTATGCATCATGGTAAGGAAATATATCAACCCTTTATAAAATGAAGGCTACATTATAGTTTAGGGAGACCATTCTCTTTGAGGGAGCAGCATGGCCCCTGCACATGTACCACATGTACGGGGCCAATAAGGGCTGACGCTAAAGCATCATGGGGGCGGGTTAATATTTCGCCCCCATGATACCTTCCCCCCCACAGAGAAGGATGTGGAGAAAGTAATTAAATTACAAACCTGAGTGAGCCAATTAAGGCTGTTAGTGGAATGAAAGAAGTCTATAGAATTGCTTGGGAAGAGCCTTCCATAGAAAGAACCAGGTGCTCCTGTGATGAAACATGGCCCAAAATTTTCACCTTTCTCCTTCTTTAGTTGTTCATAGAAGGCCGGCAAGGAATTGAAAATGGTGTTGAAGTCATTACATGGGAGATCACTGAGGAAAATTTGGAATTCAGGCGGCGTATTTTGATTTAACTGAATACATTTTTCATCAATAGCTTCAATGATCTCTGAGATCAATAGCAGAGTGTTGGGTCCTGAACCGCAGCCCAAATCAGCCATCCTAAAACAGGTTGGTAATTTGGTGGTATACAAATCTGAAATGCTCTCAATCACCACTGTCTTTCCTTTGCTTATCACAAGTTTCTGAAATGAAAATCAATGAATTTAAAGACATGGCTTACCAAAAAACCACAATAAATAAATAAAGAAGAATTTAGAGCAATTCAGATCTTCTACGGCACGCTGCCTAAAGCGGCCTGAGCGACGCACAAACAGAGTACCATGCAATGGTCGCCCTACCTCTGCCCGAGCACTTTATCCAAGCGGGGTGTAAGGCGGTCATTGCAACGAGCCCTATTTGTGCACTGCTCAAGCTGCTGCGGGCAGAGCACCATAGAAGATCTGAATCCAATATCAAGTGTGTGTGTGTGTGAGAGAGAGAACTTGAATTTTGGAGTTAGTAGCATAGCTAGTGTCTCCATCTCCCTTGTTCATGCGAAGAACTTGATGAACTTCCATAGTGTTAAAGAAGGAATTTCCTTTGAATTATTCTCTTCAATGAGAGTGCATATATAAGTGATACACAAGAGATCCGGAGCTAGGATTTAGTCCTATTTATAATGGGATGGATCGGTTCAAGTTCGTTAACGGTTCTAAACATTCATAGTCTCAAACAGTCAAATATGCACAAAATTCTTTAAGTATACAAATAAATTTTTTTAAACATATAAATAAATAATTGAATATATTTCTAAGCATAATATAATCAAAAGGAAAGGTTTAATACACGATCGTGTAAACCGCATATGTAAGAGGGTGGGAGTTTCAAGACATTAATTAATGGGTGAGTATTTATGACTTTTCCGATTTTTTGTGAGAGACCCTCTCATGTACACGGTTTACACGATCGACCGTTTACAAAACCTTTCCCCTATAATCAAACATCAATTCTTAAGAATACAAACACAAAGTCCAAAATAATTGATAACCCTTAATTCTTCTTTATAATTATAATATAACTCTTATATAAATTTAAACTATTAAGTATTAATTAATTCTAAATAAACAATCTAGACATGTTAAAAAGGTCCTAGCAATTTCAGCTCTAGTCAATTCTTTATTGGCCTTCTGGATTTGGATCCATTGTAAAACCCGTCTTACAGTTCGTTATATATATACTAATATAAGTTCCTTTTAACCCCAAAAAAAAAAAAAAAAAAACCAAACCCGTCTTAAAACCATCTCATCTCATTTAATAATTGATCTCAAAATCAACTCCTAAAACCATCAGATTTAATTTTAGTAAAATAATTTCAAGACCATTCCGGTTTTGCACCCAAATTGCTTGTTGGATTTGAGGGAGGAGAAAGATAGGTTTCATTAATTGGGAAAACGGAGTGGTTTCCGCATATGACCATCCATGATCCATCCCATCACTCTCTGTATTTTTGTCGGGGTTTATATTCGTAGATGGGTTTCCATAATTGACAAAAAGGAGTGGTTTCACAAACCATATGACACATCATTTGGTGGATGGGTTTCCATAATTGGAAAAAAGGAGTGGTTTCACAAACCATATGACAGATCATTTCCGATGGGTTTCCATAATTGAAAAACAAGGAGTGGCCATCCATTATCCATCCAATCCCATCACTCTCTGGATCTTTGTTGGGTCCAAATTCTAGATTTGTCTTCTTTCTATTTTTTTGGTAATGTATTTGTCTTCTTATTATTGGACAGATTCTATTCTTGATTTGTCTTCGTACTATTGGACAGATGAGGTCCTTATGAATATGCCACATTTTAATTATGGGCTGATTATGCAGTAGGTTATTTCCATTATAGATGCTTTATTTCTAGAATTTCGCTTGTCTTCAGAGAGCTCTGTACGCCTAGGGTGTCCAGTATGCTCAGGGTATTGTTAACCATTGGGCTATGTTGCATACATTCCTAGGCTTGCATTGAGATGTGTGCGGCACAACTCAACGAGCACCCTGGGCGTTGGTCTCACTAGAGACGATCTTAATCCCTATTTCTAGGATTTGGCTCCTATCCTACGAGCCTAGAGCCCAGTGCCCTGTGGGTGCTCGGTGAGGCATCCAATGGCTGCTGGCGAGGCTATTGGGTGCGCGAGATGCACGCCGAGTCCCATGGAGGTACATATCCCTAGTGTGCACCTAGCAGCTCAGCAGTTGTATGCTCACTGGGCATCTGCTGGACACTGGGTTTGCAGGAGAGGAATTTGATCCGTGTTTGTATGGACAAAAATGGAAGTAAAAGAATGTAATTTTTTCTTTATTCTTACTACAAAAAGTTTATAATTGAAAATAAACATATAGGAAGTAACTTTTCATAGTAAGGTCCATCATTTTATTCTTAAAAAAAAATTGTATGATATTATTATCAAGTCTGTTATTTTTCAAACCTCCCTAGCCATCTATTCTACCACTTGGACAGATGATTCATCCCTTCTGATAGTTAGATAGAAAGGACATAGTTTAGATGAGTCTAAATGTAAAATAAGTGAGCATGTAAATCGAGCTTAGGGAAGAAGATGATGGTGTAACTCTTCGATGGGTAGTTTTCGGTATTGGAAATGTTAGGGGTTTCTCAAAGAAACTTTCTTCATTTTTACTTCTTCTGTTTTTAATTTAAATTTTTTAAGCAATTTAAGTTTGGATGTATAATACATGTCTAATATGTGTTTAATACTCATACCTTATAAATTCTCATTTTTATCCATATATAAGGTTTAATACGTAAAATTACATTTTTTTCATTCATACGTTCAGATATATGTATAATCCGCGTATTTACTAACTATGCTAATAACTACCCTTGTAATGAGTGAGTTTATTTTGTTTTTCTTTCAACCAATTTATGATGGTTTTTCATAATGATTTTTAAGAACATTGATCAAGTTACTTGTTTTTCAAACATCAACAATGACATGGACATAAAATTTCCTATGAAAATCGTTTTAGGGAGGGAGAACGATGATTGGTCGTGTGACTCCTGTGGCAATGTGAGGGTCCACGTAAACATCCAACATGGGGGCTGGGTGGTCATTTCGCCAACCCTATGTCTGAGCGTAGGGGCACGTGATGAAGCAACATTCTTATCTCCGTCTTTAATTATGGTTAGATGACCACATGGGCCAGTTCACTAAGTAAACTCCCATGTGGCAATTGCTGAAACCGGCCCTTACTCCCTTGGTCATTTGCATGACTCTTTCATGTATTAACATAGTAATTATTTTGAGGGAAAACGTTGGTATGCTAGCAGTATACCGTATGCTAGCATCCTATGTGTCTATATCTCTCTCTCTCTCTCTCTCTCTCTCTCTCTCTCTCTCTCTTTCACACTTTGAGGGATAAGGAAGTCATTTCAAGGGGGGGGGGGGGGAGAGAGAGAGAGAGAGACAAACACATATGGTGCTAGGATACGGTATATTGCAAGCATGCCCACTCTACTCAGGTAGAATTATGCATTCCAACAAAAAAAATTAGTGGAAGAAGGGGTTGAGCACCAATGAAATTTGTCAAGCAAGGGCCGTGCATAAGCAAGATAAAAGTGGTTCTGCTAGCTTACACCCATTGTGGCATGAAACTTTTCTAAATTTTCATTTTTGGTAAGACTTTTCAAAAATTTTCATGGAAGTTTAAACACATCCAAAAGGCAAAAAAAGAAGACTTAATTTCTAGAAAATTTCCTTGTCATGAAAGATGTGAACAATTTGATAAACATGATGACAAGTTTTTCAACCCTATACAAAAGGAGATAGGAGTTGATGTTGATACAAAAATCTAATATCCAAAAGTGACAGGTGAGGGAAAAATTAATAAAAAAAGGAAAAAAGAACGTCACCCGGTTATGTATTGTGGCATGTACCTATGCCTAGACACAATTAGGCACAAAATGATCAGCACACCCCTACCTTTTCATGAGGACGAGGTGATCATTTTATGTTCTATTGTGTTTGGGCACAGATACACACCACAGAGCACGACCGGGTGGCATACCTTTTCCCTAAAAAGAGGGAAAAAGAGTGCTACCTGGTTGTTGACTATGTGCCTAAAAACAGGAGCATGTATAATTAATTCCATCCCAACCCCATGAAATAAAACATCCTATTTATATTGAGATCTTAATTTATCCCCTGTAATTACCTGCGCGGTCCAGTTCCCCTAGTGCCCCTAACAAGAGGGGGGAGGGACGGCAATGACCATTCCACCCTTGCCCGGGTGGGGTCCACCCCCCTCTTATTACAAGCTCTAGAGAATTGGACCGGGCAGAGAATTGTAAGAGATAGTTTTCCTTTATGTTGATGTCTTGCATGCAGTGTCATTTGCTCTCATGTTGGTGTAGGGACCACGTAATCTGACAACTGTCTCTTGTTAAAAAAAAAAAAGAAAAACCATTTAGGGAGTATCCTAAAGTTCCAAAGGAAATTATATTATCATTTGAATTATTTTTTTGATAAAATTATTTGAAAATTTCATGCCATCGTGGGGTTCACAATATCATTTTCCAAACCCATAGGCTTAATGGCCATCAATGTGAGAATCAAAAGAAAAAGAGTTCATGCATATATCATGTTTACTTGTGAAGTACTGACCTTAATTCTACCTTTGATTCCTTGTGTAGTGGTTTTAAACTTAATTATGTTTAGAGGGAGGTAAGTAATTTGTCTTCCTCGTCAGATGCTTCAAGAGGTTAAAAGGGGTGGATTAAATCTGTCTTTAACCCTTAAGTGGTACGGTTGGGAGGGCTCTGTCCGCGACGAGTCGGATGGTTTGGCCTATCTCTCTTACACACCAAAAGAAACCATGTGTGATGTTTCAGGAGGAGGGTGAGGTGTCCCCACACATAATGTTTTTTGTTTTTTTTTTGATAGAACCCCACACTCAATGTCATGATCTCAATTGAACCCAGAAATGGAATTTCTGAGAATCTAAAAAGCATTATAAGGGGACACTCAAATCAGAGTTCTGTGGAGTCATTTTCTAGAGTCTTCAGTAACATCCAAGAAACCATGTGTGATGTTTCAGGAGGAGGGTGAGGTGTCCCCACACTCAATGTCGGTGATCTCAATTGAACCCAGAAATCGAATTTCTGAGAATCTAAAAAGCATATCAGGGGACACCTCAGCTCGCACGTTTGAATGATCAGAACCTATGCAGAGCATATCATTTCCATTACCATTTCCATATAATTCGAGGTTTAACCGTGTCAGTGTAACTCTAAGGTAGGGCTGGCCAAAACACTTGCCCGAGTGGGGGTAAAGTTGTCATTACGTATCGTGTCTTATCTTGGTAGCACGGTCCTATCGGACAGTTCGCCAGTAGAAGATTCAAATTGAAGGAAAACCCAACACCCAGTCAAATTTGAGGTGAAATTGTGAGAATTCATACAATTTGAATCTTCTACGGCCAGACAGGTAGTGGCCATTGTGCTACCTACACCCAGATGGGGGTGTAAACCCCACCTGGGATTGAGCTCCTCTCCAGGGAGCATCCAGCCATTGGGCTGTGCCGCATACATCCCTAGGTGTGCACTGAGATGTGTGCTGCACAGCCCAACCCTTGAATACCCCTTGGGCACTCCTTGGGTGTTGAGCTCCTTGGAGAGGAGCCGGATCCCCTCACCTGGGCAGGATGCTTAGGCAGTGGGTAGAGCGGCCATTTCACTCCTGTCTGGGTGTAGGCAGCACAATGTCCGCTACCTGCCATAGAGGATCAGAATCCGAATTCATATGGCCTAACTTGGCTCGGGTAAGGTCCTTATCATACCAAATTGTATGTATAATGCGGAGATGGTGGTTTTTATGGGCTTGGCAAGGCCCATATGTTTGGGCTGAAACTTAGGGGAGCACACTTATAAGCCCATTAAATCCACTATCCGTTCCAGGACCGGCCAATTTGATTATTCTGCCAGCAGGCCGAAAAGCCTACCCGAGCAAAAAAAAAAAAGGAAATTTCAGCGCCACCCCCTCAAATGGACCAATATTTTAAGAAAAAATTTCACAGACACCCCCTATTAGTATATGAAATGTCACGGCCATACCAAACTTTGAAAAAATATCACAAACTATCCTTATTTGATGATTTTATTTCAACTTCATCCACTCCAGTAGGTCTCTACAGTTGAGTCGTTGTTAATTTTTCCATAATGGCGAAGTTACCCTTATCACAGGGTGAATTTTCCATAATACCCTTTAAGGGTAAAACACGAACCCTGTGGATTCTTCCCTTGCTCTCACCCCTTTAAACGTTTTTCTGTGTTGGTCGCCGGTTGTTTAACGTTTAACGTTTTACTGCCTCTAGCATTTGCTACATCTGTCACGGACACACGCATACACATAGACCCATATGGCGATTGCTGATTAATCCGCAAACAGAAGATGTATCTCTGATGCTTGAGGCCTTTTCTTTTCCAATTATAAGGTTTAATAAGGTCAGTTTCTTCAGGGTTTTGCTCCGAAGCAGAGATCTTGCTTTGTTGAGTTCTTAGGTTATTCAGTTATTGTTATGTCATGCTTTATATGTTGATTATAGTTTAATTTTGGAAGGAAAATTGGCAGGAATGGTGGTTACTGGTGGGAATCATTTAGAAAATGGGGAGAAGAATCCGTCGAGCATTTCTAGAGTTGGGACTACAAGGTCTTGGGGAACAACGTTCTCTGGGCAATCCGTCTCGACGAGTGGAAGTGTGGGGTCTCCGTCAAGCCGGAGTGAGGCGGCTATGACGATTCCCATCAGCGAGAACACTTTTATTAGATTGAATCATCTAGACAGTCATGGAGATGACGCTGGATCTCAAGGCGGCGTTGTGGGAGTTTTTTTATTATTATTATTTTTTTTTTTTGTTTTTCCTTGAAATTAAGTTTATGTTAGATTGTTAGGTGGTATTTGTCATTGGTTTGGAAAACCATAGGAGTTCAATTTGAATCCGATGGAATGAAATTGTTGAATGGTTATTTTGGTTGATTAAGAAACCCCCAAATTTGTGATGCACCATGGTAAGGAAGTTCTTGTTCGTCTACTATTCTTAGTGTTGAGTGTATGAAATTCTTCCAGGTCTGTTCCCTCTCTTAGAATCTTCTGCTATGCTTTTTCTTTCTGTTGTTGATCTTCTTATTGGAATTCCAATTCTTAATTGTTGAAATTTCTTACCGTTACTGGTTCTTATTGTTTGGCGAAACCCTTGGGTCTGAGAAGACGACCTGCAGATCCACCATTTCAACCCCTTTAAGCCTGAGATTTTGGGTGTGAAACCCTCCACCTTATGCCACCCTAGCCCTAGTTTCTCAAGCCCTAAACCCAATCGTGCTGTGCTGTAACTCACTATATCCAAATCTGAACCTGTAACTCGGAGATGGAGAAGGAAACGGATAGGGAGATGCCGCTGGTAATTGTGCCGGAGCCGGAGCAGGAGCAGGAGCAGGAGCAGGTGACGGTCGCCCAAGCATCCCGTTCACATATACAGTTTTTTTTTAATTTTAATAATTCAGGGGTAAAATAGGTATTTCACCTTTGGGTACTAACTGTGCTTAATGTCAGGGGGAAGATTGCTATTTTGGTCAAGTTTGGCAAGTCCGTGGCATATTGAACACTTAGAGGGGGTGTCCATGAAATTTTCCCATATTTTAATGTTAGTCTACTAAGGGCTAATAAATCACTTTTGAACCCAAAAACTAACGGATATAGCTGAGACTTAAATTGAGTGGAAGTAAAAATGACTAAATTACCCTTCATGTTGAAAATATAAAAAAAAGGGAAATTTACGTACCCTCTCCTATAATTTGCCCTAATTACATGTTTCTCCTCTTGATTTTCTCACCATACATTTTGACCCCTTATGACTGACGGTGTTAACTTGCTATAAGTTAATGATTCGAAAAAGACAATATTACCCTTGTTCTAAAACACCACAAGTAGAAGTACAATGATACCCTTTTCATCATCTTCAACCTTAAAACACCCATTTCTTTCCTCCTCCACTGCCACCACCACCACAGCCACTGTCTCCTCCTCCACCGCCACCACTGCTGCCGCTGCCGCCTCCTCCTCCTCGAACTCTTATTCCCTAAAACTTTAAATTCACATACTGCAAAGACTGAACAGTAGATGGGTTCATCATCATAGTTTCTATTACCGCGTGAAGAGCGTAGCAAAAGGTGTTGATTTCAATCTTCCAGTGCTACTGCTTAGCTTGAACACACTGGAGCATCTCTTGTTCTATCATGTAGGAATCACAGAACTGAAAGAAATATTATACGGAACACTCATGGAGATCAATGAACATACAAGAATTACAGAGGTGTTATTGGCGTACCTGGATCCGTGGTTGTGGCAGTCAAATTCTTGATGATCCCTGTCGCACACAAACTGTTGGTCTGGTCTGCCCTCTTCTACACAACTTTAGGTTTTCTCAGAGAGGTCACTTAATGGGCTAGCGACAACTATTTATAGTGGTAAGGGCAGGGACCAACCCTACAAAAAAACTAAGGTTTCCTTTCCTGTCGCACACGAACTGTTGGTCTGGTTTGCCCTCTTCTACACAACTTTAGGTTTTCTCAGAGATGTCACTTAATGGGCTAACGGCAACTATTTATAGTGGTGAGGGCAAGGACCAACCCTGCATAGAAACTAGGGTTTCCTTCCCATTAAGAAAACAATACTTTAGCTCCACACATAGTAACTGGACTCATACCATTAAAGCAGCTCCCATCAACACAACTAAACCAATTTTATTAAAATAAAGTGGGACTATGTCAGCCCACCTTATGGAAATCTTACAATCTCCCACTTGGGCTGTATATGTCATAAGTTTTGATTTTGAAAACCTTTTAAAAAAAAAGACTCTCCGGTTTAGACAAACTGATTGTGGCCACAAAAGACAGTGTTGACTGGAGTACCCCTTAAACCTGATGCTTCGGTCCGAATGAAACTACAAACACCCAACAGTGCAGATCATCACATCTAAAGAGACATGGGACCTAACACGTCAAAGTGCTTATGGCCTCAGCGACTTGGGTTGTACAGTATGAGAGTGTGGTATGAAAAATGCATGATACAATGATCAACATGCCAATTTCCAAAATTAGTCCAGGCTCGAAAGCCGAATGAGATAAATACTAGAGGTCTCATTTACCATAAGCGTCGCCCAAATGCAAACACTTCACATAAGGAAGCTCGTTGGGACTGGGTCTGAATGTCCCAACATATTAATTCACGTCCTCGAGATCGAATGAGGCTCTTCTAGTGAACAAATTGTACGTGTATTTACTGAAGCCTTAAGTACCATAGGAGACAAATATACCACATAGCCTCAAATATCTGAAGGAGGCAAATAATCAAGTGTACACAATAGAATCTGCATGCATTTACTTAATGACTGGATGTGCATATATTGACTGAAACCTCGTATACCGAATGAGGTAAATATACCACATATGACCTCAATTAATTCTCTATGAGGCAATTAATCAAGTGTATGCACATAAACAAATGGCCATAATAAAGATGCATGTATATTCTCGAGAATAAAATGTCACAAAAGACAAGGATATGAAACTAGTTGCAACTGTATACATAAGCAAAACTCCCACTAATAAAATGCATCAAAAGAACTAAAAAGTTCCATATTACTATCATACTCATGAAAACTTTTGGAGTCAAGTCCTTTAGGAGACGATCAACAATCATATTATCTGTAGTAATGTACCCAACTGAGTTTTGTAACTCACATACTTTCTCTCTAACAAGGAAGCATAAATATTAAATGCCCTGAGTTAAAAAATTCTTCAACCATAGAATCTAAACAGTGATATCACAATAAGCCACAAATCCCTTATTTGTATGTAAAAAACAGTCAGTGCCTGTTACACACTCTTCTAACATATAGCACCATCTACAATCACAAAACAGATATTCACATATGGTCTTTTAGGTCATCTTGGCAGTTACCTAATGTGTTACTCCAAGATTATAAAATAAGCAATATCAATCCATATATATTCTTGAGGTTACATTAAACTACCAACATTAGATGCACAAAGAGTATTATTCACCTGAGTTCACTGAATATTGGTAAATCTGTTTTCTTTCATAAGAGGTCTCTTGAGACAAATCAATGATACATATAGTTCTATTACGGTGAATCTTAATGCCTAAATATAAGAAGCTTCACCAAGATCTTCTTACCAAAATGGTTACTACTGTTTTGTCTCAAGTAAAATGGTAATATTATTACTTGCAGCAAGAATATCATCACTATAAAATACAAGAAAAGATTATCTGACTCCCACTGATCCTCAAATAAATGTTGTCAAACTAAAACAAGAATAACTGAATAATATACCATACAAGAAAACATATCAAGTATTTCATCTCCATTTAACTCAACTTGTATGACATAATTTATATATCCACAAATACATTCACACTATTATAAGAACTAGGTGTAAACAACACAAAATCTATATAAGTGTTCTTCAAAGTTCATCATGAACAATGAATCTTCTATTTATAGGTGTTAATGAGTTTCTGTTCCTTAGCACTCTCAATCAAAATGATACTTTTCTTGATGATCATGTCCATAATGTATATAATGACTATTAGACATAACCAATTTGACTCCTCCCACTTTTCATAAAAACATTTATCTTCAATGGAGCTGTTAGCTAATGGCTTGGGCGGTTTGTCAACTCTAAAATGATAAAATCCATTCTCATTATGGTCACATAAAACATTAAAGAATTCGTTCCATTTCTTAAATTGAAACCATTCAAGATTTTGATGAAAGATAATTGAGAAGTTAAAACTGGTAAGCATGATCACACAAAATTTACCAAAACATACAATATGCAATAACTGAAGGCATATATATATCCCAATAATATGACTGAAACTGATTAATTTGGGCTTATTAATCAGATTTATCCCAGTTTTATTTTCAATAACTGTAGGAAAACATAAACTGGGAAAAGATTCGACGTCATTGAGGTCACACCTGTGGTAGCAAGATCGCCCAACAAGCAATGAAATCTCTTACATGCAAGGCGAGACGCTTGCAACAATACCACTCTAAAGATTCCGTCACATGTGGTACCAAAATAAGAACCTCCAAAGTAGCGAAGCCCAAAGCGTCACCCTCACACCGTCAAGCGAAATCGACCAAATGATGACTCACCTGTGGTGGCAAGAGCACATCATTCGCCATATGGTTTCCTTGACTACAATCCATCCGAATAGTCAATGATGATCTCATAATCCAAGTAACTAGCCCACTGAATGGAAGCATAATCACTTAAATCATGAACCCCATAGACTTGGATTGCTACTGAACGCTCATTTTATTTCAATAATTTCCATCAATATCACTTTTATCATAAAAAATACACATAGCCAATGTATTTACAGAAATGTCACATAAATTAATTTTTTCGTGACGTTAGAATTATCATAGAATGTCAACATCATGAGTAGGTTACATGTAATCCCTCGTGACGAAATCGAATGTCATAGACTGTATAATGTCGATGAGCAAGTCAAAAATACATCAAATTAGTTAAACAAAAATTCATGAAAGGCCAGTGTAATGCATCCATCACCCATAGTAGGATAGAATTCTATCTTCCTATGGTGACACCAAAAGAAAGTTCATATCAGATCTAAAACTTGTTTACTTTTGAACTAAACAACCTTGTTCAAATCTGTCATAAACCAAAAAATCAAAACCGATCAAAATCAAAAAACCATACTGGCAACTGGTCTACTGGCCTAAAAAACAAGTCGACGGGTGGGATTATTGAGTCGACCCATCCTAGTGGAATACGATGACAGCAAAAACCAGTGCACAATAGTTGGACTAACAAGTGAATAGATTCATAATTATGACATCGTAGAAGTTCCAAAATAATGACTGTAAGCACAGAAAGTAATCTATAAATGATTATTAATAAATAATTTTTCAAGACCAGAAATGATATACAGAACCAATCAACAGAAGCGATTTTTAGAAATGAAGCCAAAACACGATGATCATAAGGTCATATCTGAAATTCCAAAATTATTTCAATAGATCAAACTTAAACCGTATGATTTCTGATTCACTTCCATAAATAATTTATGGTCAATCCATTTATAAGATTTTTTCAAGCAGGTTTGATTAAAACTATGATGGAAGTACAAAATCCGTAACTTTATAAGCCCAAGCTTACTACTTTGATAATCTAAAACCTCAATTACATGTGAGCATTATTTTGTCCATTTTGTACAGGAGTTATAAAAAATTAAAATTTCAATGCTTTCACATATTTATAAGATTGCCTAAAATAACTTTATGGGATATAAAATGATGAAACATGTGGCAATAATATCTCCTCAATGGCAAACTTATAAATACCAGACATTACAGATTGTGTTTTCCTAAATATCACAAATAACCAAAAGCGTACATCACTGATTATAATACCTCATGACAATACAAAGTGTCACGAGTTTCTTATGTATTATAATACATATGTGATTTTACTTACCGCCTTGTGACTTACTTAGATGTCACAACCTTAATAGCACTGAAACCACACACAGAATAGTCCAAAATGTGATGTTGTAAATCGTACATGTATGTGACATAGCATGACGAAAAATAAAGCATAAATGATTAACCAATTAAACAACCAATATGCATCAAAATTTTACTTTATGTATCCAAACAACACCTTAAAAAGGCCAAAGAGATACTTAATGCAGCCAAACAAACCCTTATGTGGGAGTTTAATTTAATGTCTCTCAATCGATTTTATCACTATTTGATTGTGTTCTTAATCAGTTCCTGACACTGTATGGAACATTAAATTACCCTAGAATTAAATTTTATACTCCCACCGGTTCAAGGTACTCTTAAAATTCATGGTCAAAACGGTTCAGAAATGGCTTGAAATAGTTTTAAAATTAATTTAAAAATCAATTTTGCTAAAACTGTTTCCACAATAGAAATAATTCAACCAATGAAAATTTCTCTGAAAAGTTTCCATGAATTATATTAACCAAAAAATTACTTTTGTAAATAGAATGAACCAAATCATTTTCTACGAATAATTCTTAGTCTGAATTGAACCAAAACAGACAAAATTGAGTCAAAATCAGAACAAATTTCATAATTACATTGTTCCACTGGTCGAACCATATGACCGACTCGGAGTACATAATTTCATCCTTTTACCGGTTCGACCTGTCAATATGACAATTTGATAAACATGGCATGAAACGATGATAAGCCTTTAACAATGAAAATTAATGCAGGCTCATATTCACATTACACATGTTCAAATGTAATGGACTTTATAATAATAATAAGCCATCAAAAAACCGAATAGACTCATTTTATTTTCATTCAAAAGTCCTCTTTAGGCATGTAACAAATACAACTGAAATAAAACTAAGTATTATCATGCATAAAACTTTTCTATCGTTTCAATTTGAAACATAACGAGGTACAAATCAAACACTAAACGTGTTCCTATTGGAACATCACAATGTACAAATATTGCCTCATGGTGACAATAACAAACAGTCACGAGATATACATCACATGTCCTATTATACTGTAATATGGAACACAAGAGCATGAAACAATTAATATATATATACAAGGTGTTCCATCATACCATTACTAGATTCAACAAATAAATAATTTTCTATCATAATGGCAATCACAAAATCACATTATTTGAAAATTGGAAACATGTCAAAAAATTTTCAAGTGTTAGAAGTTATGTGTTCCGTATCGTAACAGATCAGAATAGCACGACCTATAAACAGAATTAACCAAAAACAGAAAATGAACCAAAAACCTTTTTATTTCTATTTCCTTTTTTTATTTTTTTATTATAGAATCTGTTTATAAAACAGAAATAAACCAAAAAAAATAAAAAATTTCTGTGTCTCTTATTTATGTTTCTGTTTATAAAACAAAAACAAAACCAAACTGTTTCTATTTCCCTGTTGGTTTCATTTCTGCTTTTTTATTTATAAATAAAAAACTAAACCAAACTTATTTCTGTTTTTGTTTCTGATTTTTTTTTTCCTAATAAATACTGTCTAGGTGAACCAAAACCGAACCGGTCATAACAAAACTGAACTGAACCAAAATGGTCAAATCGACACAGTCAACCCATTGACCGACCAACGCCCAATCGGATCGGGTAAAAAATCGGGTCAGACAAATGGGTTACCGGGTCAGGTAATCGGGTTGACCCGACTCGGGCGCACGTTAGCACCCCAACCCGGTGCACAATAGCGCACCCCATGCTTACTTTTATCCTTTTACCTTTTTGACCGTTTGACTTTTTGACTTTCTCTTTTTGAACTTTTTTTTTTTATTATTATAAAAGGGAAGAATCAGATAGGGAGTATTCCCTATATCTTCTCCCCCAAAACGCAAACATAGAAACGCAAACACAGAAACGCAAAACCTGTTTTAGGGTTTTAATAAAAAGGAAATCCACCACCGCTGGTGGCTGAATCAAGGGCCGGCTGTGAGAGAAAATACCGGTGAAGGTTTGCCGTCTTCCGGCCACCACAACCCCGTTGCCTGATGCCGGTAAAATCTCCAAACCGTAACCGATTTCAGAAAAAACAAAAGACGAAAAACTGGTTTGTTTGTTTTTTTTTTTTTTTTTTTAAGTTTAAAGAACACTGCCGCCCTTGGTGGTGGCCAAACCAGCGGCACGACAGCCATGAAAATCATTGGCGAACGATCGCCCTCCTCCGGCGACCATTATGCCATCGGTCCGATACCCAAAACAGAAATTTTTTTTTTAAAATAATAGAATCGCCATTACAGATGGGCAAAAGAAAACTTGATTTCAACCCATCAAAAAAAAAAAAAAAATTTTCAAACCTCATATGTACTAACTTGCAATTTCTCAAGAATTAGAGCTATGACCATGGCTGCAACAAAATTTTTATTTATTTATTTTTTGATCGATTGCTTCAGTCACGCATAACAAAATTAAAATAAAAAATTGCAGCCTCATTGATCAACCATGATCAGCTCTGATACCATTGAAAGAAATATTATACGGAACACTCATAGAGATCAATGAGCATACAGGAATTACAGAGGTGTTATTGGCGTACCTGGATCCGTGGTTGTAGCAGCCGAATTCTTGACGATCCCTGTCGCACACGAACTGTTAGTCTAGTCTGCCTTCTTTCACACAACTTTAGGTTTTCTCAGAGAGGTCACTTAATGGGCTAATGATAACTATTTATATTGGGCTAGTGACAACTATTTATAGTGGTGAGGGCAGGGACCAACCTTGCATAGAAACTAGGGTTTTCTTCCCATTAAAGAAATAATATTTTAGGTCCACACATAGTAAATGGGCTTATACCATTAAGACAGCTCCCATCAACACAACTATACCGATTTTGTTAAAATAAAGTGGGACTATGCCAGCCCACCTTATGGAAATCTTACAAGAACTCTTTAGGATTTCGATCAAACCAAGCTTTCTCCTCTACGATATTCACTCTGAGTTTAGCATCCCTGACTATCCCCATCTATGCATGCATTCCAAAACCATCAAGAAGTTGTGGCCTATCAAACTTCTCTTCTTCTTCTTCATTTCGATCTGTGTTCTTCTATCATTTGATGAACACCAAATGAATCGAATGTGGACAACTTGTTCTTTCAAAGTTCCAACCCATCCAATGCTTCCCCCATTTGGAATGGGATAAGATAGAATTAAACAAATCCAAAAACATACAGCCACGTGCAATTAGGAGACAGAGAGAGAGAGAGAGTAATTTAAGAAAGGATATAAGGAAGTAATGAGAAGTAGAAAGAGAAGAAAAACCATGGATTGGGCATACAAACCATCGCTGAAGGAGGCATTGCAGGTAGGGATGTAAACGGATCGGATTCGGATCGGATACGGATCGGATGTGATCGGAGCCGGATATTCCCTGGCCGAATACGGATACCTCTAAACGGATTCGGATGCGGATCGGATTCGGATTTTCGACCATCCGTTTACATCTCTGCCTTGTGTAACCCGGACTTTCCTCCCCCTAGCGGATATAATTCACTCTCAATCCATATCTCTTAGATCATGATTCTCTTTTCATTATATTCTAGAACTTGTTTAATCTTCAAAAACCCTTGAAATCATTATTTACTTAATTTTTTATTATTAAGTATTCGGATTTTTTTCCGGACGGATTTTAATCGGAGTATTCGGATTATTTTCCGGATATCTCTAAACGAATACGGATGCCCCTAAACGAATATGGATGCAAATTCGGATTCGGATTTCGGTTATCCATTTACATCACTAATATTTGCAGGTGCGGGTGCAGGTGCATGGCCCACAACATAAATGGCAGGTAAAACAAGAGTAAGGAGAAGAGTCACAACAGTCATTGTTGTAAAAGAAACTCTCTGCAACTCCACTCTCTCTCTCTCTCTCTCTCTCTCTCTCTCTCTCTCTCCTGCGTTAACAAACCACAAATACAAGAATGGGGGCTGGCTGCCCTGAAACTTAAAACTTGAAACTGAATCCTATAATACAAGAATGGGGAAGGGCTTCTAATAATTATAAAAGAAAGAAAAAGAAACCGGTTTGGGAAGGAATCTGTTTTAGAAACCAGAAACAGTCTGGATGACAGCGATGGTCAGTGTGAGCATGAATACTCAGGCAATGGTAGGTGTATAGTTGCCGGCGATTTCAAGGTTCAGAGGTTGAAGATGAAGTTGGGAGAGGAGAAAGGGCAAATTTTCCCTTCTTATTTTGGTTTTTTTTCAAAAGGGTAAATGATGATTGAGGGTTAGTTTGGACATTATAAAAAATCTAACTGCATCACATCAGCATTTGACAGACAAGTGCTAAGGGCAGGGGAGGAATTAGTAATTTTTTGAAAATTATAGGGGAATCATATGTAAGGTGGAAAAACCAAGGGAAAGAACATGTAATTAGTGCGGGGAACGGGTACGTAATTTTCCCTATGAAAAAATCCCAAGTCTTCTCTAGTTCCTCTCCTTGTCTTCTCCGTCTCCGGCTACCATGCATCCGTCTCTCTCCAACTCTACTTTTTCCTGTCCCCTCCCTAGCCGGCTCCGGCTCTGGCTCCATCCCTCTCCCCTCCAAATCTGGCCCAAAACTCCCTCTCCGACCTCTGCCATGACCCTTCCTCATACACTGGCGACAAGCTCCTCCTGTAGAGCGACCTTGATATGGCCTCTGCCTCCCTCTCTTCCATCCTCCAGGACCTCGACTTGCTCCTCAAATCCGGTGTCCTCCGCTAATCGAATGCCATCATTCTCTCTCAACCCGGTCCCGGCTCCGGCAAAGAGGAGCTAGGTTTTTTTCCTGTTTTCATCCGCGACCTCTTCGCTCGCGTGCAGATCGGAGGCATCGAGTTCAAGAAGAATGCCCTGGATTCGTTGCTCCAGCTCCTCAGAGAAGATGACAAGGCTGCTTTTTTATCCAAAAGAGAGCGACGTTGGCCTCGAAGAAACCCCGAAGAAAACTAAGTGGGTACCTGAGAAAAATACTCCACAGCATGATTAAAGTTTCCCTGAGCCTGCAACTCTTTACCCTTCTCAAGCAACTCAATTGCGTTAGAGACTTGTTCAGAGAGGGCAACGCCAGCTTCTCTCTCGGCTGGGTCACTGGGTCGAAGTTGGGAAGAGCAGAGCAAGAGCCGGGTTGATTTATAATGGGAAGGATTTTTTTGGGAAACTATCAGCAATTCATCCAGGGATTGCATCTTCGAAGAAGGGGTTTTGGGCCCTCTGCTTCGTCTTCTAGTCAGGCTCTTAGGGTTTGAAAGAATGAACACTCGTATCTTATCGTTGACCTTCAAATGTTAGGACAACTGGGAACCTGCAACCATCGTTTCTCAGTTTGAGAATTGAATCAATCTTAATAACACAAAATTGACAACTTCTGGGATTGAAGATCTCCTCAGTAATTAAGTAACCTCCACCATAACAACAACAGAAAGCATATGTTTTAGAAAGTTTGGATGACTACTACTAACACAACCAATATTTACTACTCAAAAGGAAAATTTGATGAACAAATTGGAGTATCATTTTAAGTGATTACTACGTGATCAAGAATTTATCCACTAAATTCCCCCAGTTACAGAAATCGATCCTCTGTCGAAATTTAAACCAGGAAAATTAAAAGGGGAGATTAATGCAGACCCACATATGTTATATGTTTAGTTCAATTCCGTTGCGATAAGGAATTAACGTTGAGTAAGAAGGAGCGACAGAGAGGGCAAATGAAGAGATTTCGGTCAATCCAGTTCTTGATACAGCAGAGATGAAACACATGTCCACACCTAGAGAGTTGGGTTACTTCATCTTCTTTCTGGAACTCCACCAGGCAAACCGAGCATATTTCTCTGTTTTCCTCTGCTTCTTACTCAATCTCCAATTCCTCAAATCTCGTAGCGGCGGGGTTGCACGGAGCAAGGGAAGGAGGGCTGGAGATGGTAGTGATGGCGGCGGCGGCGGCTGGGCAAAAGACGGCGGAAGGAAAAGAAGAAGAAGAAGGAAGAAAAAGGAATTAAAAAAATAAGGAAAAATTACATTGACATCTCTTGAGGTTTGTACTAAATACAGTTCCTTGTGTTTTCAAAATATACATCCAACACCTTTAAGTGGACGGTGTTAAATATAAAATTTAAATGATAATTTTACCCTTCAACTAAAATAACATTATTCTAATTTTTTATTTTCCTAACCTAAAAAAGTGGGATCTTTCTTCCCCTTTGTTCATCTTTCTTCTTCTTCTACTGCAACCACCGCCCCACCACCGTTGCAACTTTCTTTCCACTTCTTGAAAATGGTTCAGAGGCTCACTTATCGGAAGCGACGTAGCTATGCCACCAAATCCAACCAGACGAGTCATCAAAACCCCTGGTCGGAGGCTCGTGAGAAGGGGGGAAAATCAAGGAATTCAGCCAATAGATTGAATTTAGAAATAGGAAGTTAAGTCCAGAATTAAAAACTCAAAGGTATAGACAAACCAAGCCAATAGATTGAATTCAGATTACCATCGAAGGGAGACTATAAGGAGCTCTAGTTGATGGATGGATCTGCAGTTTCAGGATCTTGAAGGTTTCAGCAAGAAACACTAGAGAAGTTGAACGGCTGGGTATATTCTTGTCTCCTCCTACAGCAACAGATGAAGCAGCAATAGAACACTGATTTCAGTCTTAAGTCTGTTAAATTTTGACTCTGTTTATTCTGAATTTCAAAGCAGAATATATTGGTTGAGTTGTTGCGACTGATTTCTTGTCCTCTGCCATGCTTGTTTATGGATATTTGCTTTTAAAAAAAAAAAAGGACTCGAAGAGGTATGGTGAGCAGAGAAGAAGTTCGAAGATGTTGGAACTGAGGCTTGTGCAGGGGAGTCTGTTTAAGAAGGCGCTGGAAGCGATCAAGGACCTGGTGACCGATGCTAACTTCGACTGCTCGGCCGCCGGTCCAGGCCATGGATTCCAGCCACGTTGCTCTAGTAGCTCTCCTCCTGAGATTTGAGGGCTTCGACCACTACCGTTGCGACTGGAACCTGTCCATGGGGATGAACCTCAACAACATGTCCAAGATGCTCAAGTGTGCCGGAAACAAAGACATCGTCACTCTTAAGGCCGATGACGGCAGCGACACAGTTACTTTCATGTTCGAAGCCTAAATCAAGATAAGATTGTAGGTTTTGAGATGAAGCTAATGGACATAGACACTGAGCATCTTGGAATCCCTGATAGAAACAATATCATGGGCAGCAAGTATAAGACTAGAAATACAATAAACAAAACCCCCATGTAAAAAAAAAAAAAAAAAAAACCCCCCCCCCCCCCCCCCCCCCCCCCCCCCCCCCAATGATTAAAGAGCCAATTGTAAAACACTAAAGATGTATACACCTCCACTGACCGTTGCAACTCTTAGGAGAAATTCAATCAGTTCCAACATATTTAAAACAATAAATTTATTAAAAGATACTTGCCTTCTAGTTGGAAAAGAGAAGCGACATAGAGATGCGATAGTGACAGCCCCTAGACATACAAGTACCCTATTATCTCTTACCGTTTCAACAGACTTGTGAGGGAAAATATACATCCAAATTCCACTCTCTCAGTTCCACGCATGTCCCATTTTTAATTGCATCTTCCCGTCCCATAGGTTGTACCATCCAGGCAATTGCAGCCGGATACCAAACTTTTGGTTGCAGAGAGGAACGATGGCTTCCTCCAGTGTTGGGGAGAAATCTGTAAGGTCCTCCTCATTTGTTTGATAAAGTGCCTTTTACACAATACGAGAGAGTCGAAACTTGCTAGGATGAAAATGGGTTTGTTGTCCAAGATGAATATGGAAACCTCTTGCATATCTGATGGAACCGGTTGTATATCGAAGACTTGGCTTTGAAATGTCCAAGGAATATACTTAAAGGGATTTTCCGAATCAATCTAGAACTCACTAAACTTTAACATATATTGGATGACAAAAATTAACATTGAGGAACCGCCTCTACTAATGCAGTTTTGTTCTACAATGGTACTCCTTCAAAAGGAACTCTTCGTGCAAATCCAAGAAGCAAGTACCTCGAATTCTACTTTCTTATACTCATAAATTACAGTACGTAAAAGAATTGGCCAACCATGACTCTCACAGTCACGACCCATCTCAAAACTAAAGATATAAATCTAATTACCCAATTCTTTTATCCATCAAGATAAGTAATTAAGTAGCAATGGTAAATGGTCACAATCATATACCGTGAACCACTTCATCTTATACTCAAGTCTAAAAACCTTAAGATTGATAGAAACAATATCATGGGCAGCAAGTATAAGACTAGAAATACAATAAACAAATATTAAATACAAGACTTCTCCTATTTAAAAATCTCCCCCCTCTCCCCCTCCCCCCCCCCCCACAAAAAAACAAAAAAAAAAAAAACCCACCCCACCCCCCCCCCCCCCCCCCCCCCCCCCCCCACCCCCAAAAAAAAAAAAACCCCCCCCCAAAAAAAAAAAAGAGAATGAGCAAGACCTCCTCTTTTTAATATAAGAAGGAAGAGCCCTCGGTGTCCAGAGGCCCAACTCTGTTTTCCGCAGCAGGAACAGGAACCTGAGGCAGATCGTCAGTGTTGGGCTTGAAGATGGTCTGAGGAAGGGGATGTAAAGTTTGGGCTACCTTATGGGCAAATTGGTAAGCTCACAACTCATTAAGGGCATATTTGTCATTTTAAGACATCAATGGTCAACACGTCAGCAACTAACGGGCATGCTCTAAAGGAGTAGAGCTGAATGTAACAAATACCCTAAATTCAAGGGGTCGAGGTGTATATTTTGAAAACACAAGAGGTCATGCTATATTTAGTATAAACCTCAGCGGATGGTAGTGTAATTTTTTCAAAAAATAAAAATATAAAAACAAAGACAAATTTGTCTTTAAAAAAAAACCAGTTTGCTGACATCATTAATTAACCGAATAAATGTGAACCCTGTTAGTTTTTCGGTCTAAAGTGATATATTAGTCTTTAGCGGGCTGACATTAAAATATTGGTCCATTTGATGGGGTGGCGTTGAAAATGTCCTAAAAAAAAAACACATCAATAACCAGCGTTGGGACCAACAGACTAGAGCGGGGGAAGGAAGTGCCCCTTGGCGTGGCGGTGGTTGCCAGTGCAATATGACGCTTGCCAAAGTCCTCGGAGAGGTTGCTTGTTCGACTCTCCCCCCAACCCCCCTTGTCGGATGTATATATCCTGTTATTCCCACCGTCCCCTCACCGGAACCCCTAGTGACCTGTGGGCCCTTAATAGGATCTATCCAATAAAAAAACCAGCATAGAGCAGTACAAACCTAATTTCAATAGCCCATTTATACTACTCTTAACTTGTGAAGAGTTTCTTCACTCCATATGTGAGATCCTTAGCCTCATACGGCGTAGATGGCTCAATCACCCTAGAACCGTTGATCTTGGGTGAGGATTAAGTTGTTGGAGATCAATGGTTCAAAAGAATGGATAAACTCTTTAGCAATAGTCATGAGTCATGATTTTTGGCCAAGTAGGGATTGAGGTTAACATTTTGGTCTTCTGAAGACCATTTGGTTTTGATCTTAGAATCAAACTGCCCATATTTATGCATTATTCACTAAGCATAGAGGTCCTATATGTATGTACAGAGTAGATTAAAAGATTCGAATCCAAGTGCTATGGAGTAAGTGTTCCTTGAAGGTACCCCATGGAATAGGTGTGACTCTTGGTTTCTATTTTCACCAAAAAAAAAAAAAAAAAGACTCTTGGTTTCTATGGATTTGATTAGTCCAATCCAAGTGCTAGAAACGTATAGGTATGTGTCTCTGTGTCTATACGTATTGGTATGTACTCCTTGCATTATGGTCGACCCAAGTCCATTTTAAGTTAAAAAATAGTTCATGTAAACTAGCCCAAAACCTGCACAACAATGAACCCAAAAAAATAATATGGGTTGGGCCACCACGCCACATATCACCTTGCCAAGCTATGCCACGACCCAATCCGGCCAGCTCAGCTTGGTGCATGCGCATATAGATTTAAATAGCACCCTGGATTTCCCAACACATAGGTGAAGGGAGAGTCTCTCCTCTAAGGGGCTAATACCCCAATAAAACCATATTCTACATATATTCATCTACCTTTCTAGTCCACTTTTATGTAGGACTAAACATTCCATGCAAAAACGTACAATGTCCAAAAGCAAAACACATGAAAACAAAAATACAAGTTCTTGTGAGAGAAAAAACCAAAATACTCAAATGAGAAGAAAACCTTTTGATGCTTTATAATTTAAGGGACAAAGGTGGGATTTTGGGCATTCAAGGGGGGTGGGCCGGTCATTTCACGCACCCCCATGTGTCTGGGCACCCTGTGCCCCTGATGCAGAGAACTTTATTCCATTATCTACTAAATGCCCTTACTCTAATTACTAGTGTTGCCTTTAAGAATTCCTTCGTGATCATCATTGCTAAAAAAAAAAATTTGGACCTCTAAGGGAAAATCAGGTAAAGACTTCAGCCATGCACATGCATAGGAGACAAAAAAAAAAAAAAAAAAAAAACTTTCCATTATTCTTCCTCCAAAATTACAATAACATTTCTTGCCCCCAATAATAGTAATAAACAAAAAAAAAAACTACAACATCATTTATTGGAAATGTTTAAAAAAAAAAGTCTAAAAGATTCACTGCCCTCGTAATGAAATGATAAACATAACAAATTTACCCTCTTCCTTTGAGAGGTGATTGCTGATATCTTCTGTGTAGTTATTGAATAAAACATCAATTATAGCATCCCCAAAGTGTTCAGCAAGCATGGATTCTAGCACAGATCTTACATATTTTGCCATTTTTTGACCACTTATAAATGATTCCTTGATCTCATCATCATCATTACTCGCATCCCAATTAGCATCAAAGATTTCTAGCCTATCAACAGAAAATGATGCTTCTGCAGAAATTATACCCTCTAACTCTTTACGAGAAGGTATATAATAAGGCATATTAAAGGAATCTACCTTTTCTTCTTCAATAAGTCCCTAAAAACAAATTAAGAAAATTTTAATAATTGGAACATGTAAGACAATAAAATGCTAATCAAGAAATTTGCGAGTTTCATCTCTATATTTGTTGTGGCGTAAAATTTTACCTGGAAAAATTTTCACTTCTATAAATTTGACTTATAAAATTTTTCATGCATAAAAGTTTTCCAATGCCTTTTTCTTTAATGGAAACAAACATTGGAAAACTTTTCAACATGTATAATTTTATGAAGTAAAACTGTCTGTGAAAAATTTTTTCAGGTAAAATTTACACCGAAACAAACGAAGCCTAAGAACTAAGCATACCTTTGAAACCAAGTGATTCAGTGACATCGATAATAGGTCCAAAAAGTAACTCGCTTTGCCAAAGGGATCTTCATTTCTCCTGCCTAATATTGTTAGAACCATTCGTCCTCCCGGTGTTATCTCCTTGGAGCGCAAACTAATAAATAAGGAAAAATCCTTTTTGTATTGCTCCAAGTAAGCTTTGAGCACACTAGGAGGAGTCGTCCTCGCCAAGTAAATATTTCCCCTGTTACTCTCAACAATTGAAGGAACCTGTATGCATCATGGTAAGGAAATATATCAACCCTTTATAAAATGAAGGCTACATTATAGTATACGGAGAACGTTCTCTGTGAGGGAGTAGCATGGCCCCTGCACAGGTACGGGGCCAACAATTCGGGCTGACGCTAAAGCATCATGGGGGCGGGTTAATATTTCGCCCCCATGATACCCCCCCCCCCCCAAACAGAGAAGGATGTGGAGAAAGTAATTAAGTTACAAACCTGAGAGAGCCAATTAAGGCTGTTAGTGGAATGAAAGAAGTCTATAGAATTGCTTGGAAAGAGCCTTCCATAGAAAGAACCAGGTGCTCCTGTGATGAAACATGGCCCAAAATTTTCACCTTTCTCCTTCGTTAGTTGTTCATAGAAGGCCGGCAAGGAACTGAAAATGGTGTTGTAGTCATTACTAGGGAGATCATTGAGGAAAATTTGGAATTCAGGCGGCGTATTATGATTTAACTGAATACATTTTTCATCAATAGCTTCAATGATCTCTGAGATCAATAGCAGAGTGTTAGGCCCTGAAGAGCAGCCCAAATCAGCCATCCTAAAACAGGTTGGTAATTTGGTGGTATACAAATCTGAAATGCTCGTAGTCACCACTGTCTTTCCTTTGCTTATCACAAGTTTCTGAAAAAAATACCAATGTTCAATCTCTCAGAAGAAATGAAAATCAATAAACAAATAAATAAATAAAGAAGAATTTAGAGCAATTCAGATCTTCTACAGCACATTGCCCGTAGCAGCTTGAGCGGCACACAAACAGGACACACTGCAATGACCACCTTATCCCTGTCCAAGCGCCTTGCCCGAACAAAGGTAAGATGGTCATTACAACACGCCGTAGAGGATCTGGATCTGGATCCAATATAGAGACACGAAACGTTAAATAACAAGTGTCTATGTTTGTGTGAGAGAGAGAGAACTTGAACTGTGTGTGTGTCTGAGAACTTGAAGTGAGAGAGAGAGAGAGAGAGAGAACTTGAAGTTTGGAGTTAGTAGCATAGCTAGTGTCTCCATCTCCCTTGTTCATGCGAAGGACTTGATGGACTTCCATAGTGTTAATGAATGAATTTCCTTTGAATTATTCTCTTCAATGGAAGTGAATATATAAGTGATGCAAAAGAGATCCAAAATATTGGGGGTCCTAATGGAGATAAATTGCTTGGAGAGCACGTCTAAAACTCTTAAGCTCTTGAGCGTAAACTTGGTAGTAATACAATAGGAATTGTAATTTGTACTTGTGTATACTGGGAGGGTGGAGAATGAAATCTGGTACCAGAGGCTACACGGATAGAAATCACCCCTAGCTAGTAAAGAAGTCATTTCAGAGAAGAGAGAGAGAAATTGGGACTGAACGAATGTCTTATTGGACATGTTTTGGATTGACATATTACGACCCCGAACCGAATCGAACTACATGGGAAAACGAAAGAACCTGACACAGAAACCAAAATAGACTCAAAACACGATTTCGACTGAAACTGATCTATCCTGATAAGAAATTGATAACAATCCGAAACCCATTAAAAAAAATCAGATTTTATCATTGTTTTGTATAAATATCTATGCTAAATTAAACCCAAATCAAGCCAAAACCCAATCCAACCCTAATAACAAGCTGATACAACCCAAACCGGGTCAAAACCGAGCTTTCCTTTTATTGGTTTGGTTTTGGATTCACCATTTCCACACCTAAACTAATTCAACCTGAACCCAAACTCGGTTGAAACCGAAGCCGACTCCAATAACACTGATACAACCCAAAACCGATACAGTATGGATGTTGAATTCTAATACCCCAATTAAGAGTCTGAAGTAAGGATGTAAACTGATCGAATTTGGTTAGACAGTGGCATATCATATTCGCATATGATTATATTTAGACGGATTCGGTTAATATCCTATCGGTTTTTGGATGGGTTGGATAGTTTTCGGATACTGATTTTTTGAATATACGGATTCTCCTAAAAAAAATATGAACACGGATCGGATACGAATTTTCGACTATTCGTTGACATATTTACCATTTTTATGATGAGGATTAAGGTTGAGACTTGAGAGTTCAGCAACTACCCTTTCTTCTACTCTTCTTAGTTTTTTATTTTCTTACATTATTTGCTTTTGATTTTATCTTATATTTATTTTAATACATATGTAATTCCGTGTATCACATTGCATAAAACAAAATATGTAAATCAATAGAAACCTAGAAAAGGAATCACATTATCTTAACTTATAAAATTATAAAAATAAGATAACCAAATCCAATAAGGTAACTTAAAAGAATAGACCGACACAGAGATATATTTCAAATATTATATTACCGTCGGATTGCTAAATGAATAGAATAATAATCGATCAGATAAGGAGATTATGACATTCGTATTTGATTAGTTTTGAACGAATTTGAATTCTCCTAAACGGATAAAGCATTTTGAAGAAGACCTCCAACATGCAAGGCATAAGAATCATTTGCTTTACCAAGATCTCGGCCATTTTCTAATACCAGAACGCTAGTCTGTGATGTTTAAGTAAATATAAGCATCATGGGATCTTACCTTATTTCCAAGTCAGAAGATATCAATTTATTTTTTGAATTTATTATAATATCCATATGACACAGACGCATGGAGGTATAGAGATAAGAAGAGAAAGGAATTGAAACTCTTTCAGGATTCTTTCACATGGAAAAGCAAGGTGTGACCGAGGGATTTTTGAGATTGGTTTCGTAGAGATTCTATAAATGAGAGAGAGAGAGAGAGAGAGAGGAAAAAGACTTTAACTGATTCCTATTAAAGAGGGAGAGAGAAGAAAAAGATGTTTAATTGATTTTGGAGAAAGGTTTTGTACACGGTCGTGTAAAGAGGCATTGATTTTTATTAAGACTTTTCTACTTCATCTTTAGTTTTCAAAAGATATACCTTAATATACCTAGAATAGTCATCTATAAAAAGTAATATGATGTCTTAATCTACCATGCCATTTATTACAAGATTCAACAACATAAGATGAACTACAAACATTTCCATTCAAGTGAACAGAATATATCTTGGTCACATGGGTTGCTCTAGACAAGTGATCCATGACCACATATTTTTTTTTGGAAATGAAAAATTAAAATTCATCTAAAAAAATTGGACAAGAGATTTCTACTTAGTTGCATGGTTTCTACACAAGCGTCTGGGTCAATGGGGGAGCATGCCTGGGTATCCACCCAGTGGGCAAAGACGTCATCTCATGGTGCCTTGTTAGAGGGTCTAGGAAGCACCACCCACCAAGTAGAGATCTTTTTCTCAAAAAAATTATTAAAAAGGGAGGGGATTGTTGCCAAGCAGTATGACCTCTGTAATACCACAAGGGCTATTGAGAATGTGCATAAGGGCATCCAACAAGGGTGGAATTTAATATTTCAAAAGGGGTAGATGGTCATTCGCCCTTCTTGTGTTTGAATGCCCGCCACGCACTCTGGAAGTCTTCTTTTCCCAAACAAAAAAGTTATGAAGAGTAAAGATGCGTTCCGGTATTCACATAAAAATAAGGCAAAATTACTTGAACACCCCCTGTATGATAGTCATTTTGTTTACAATTACTTGAACACCCCCTGCAAACTTACCACTTCTTTTAAGTAGGTCATTAGTTTAGTGATGATGTCATCGGTTAATTTTTTTGTAATGCCTAAACTACCCTAAAAGGGTACTGAAGTGACAGATTTATTTCCCCCATTCTCTTTCTCTTCTTCTTCTTCTTTTCCAGCAACCAAAAAACGGTAGCCATAGCTGATGATGCCATTGAACTCTCATGTGACCTCCCAAAGCCTGCTCCCCATAACCCAGAAATCCAAATACGAATTAAATTCAATCAAAGTTTGCCCATAACATTTGAACAAGAAAAACTGGAAATTACATTCAATGGCTCAACAGAGTAGAGACGTTGGAGGCCGCATCAGTGCCGGTGGCGCCATCGCTCTCAGGGAGGAGGTTGCGGTGGTGGTTGACGTCAGAGTTCGAAGGAGGGTGGTACTACATCCTCGCCGTCTGAGGACAGTGAGAGTGGAAGCGAGAAACGATCCTCACCCCTGCATCCAATATCTCCACATACTTTCCCATCTCTGCTCTCGCTTTTCTCCGTCTATGATGCTTTAATTTCTCCTCCTCTCTTCTGAAAAAATTAAAATCTGTTGAGAAGATTAAAGAAAGGAAGACAAGAAAAAAAGAAAAAATCAAAGAAAGATGTTAAAACTTAGAGCAGATCCTTTGATTTCCCAATTAGGGATTGGAAAGGACATGGGATGCTTCTTCTTCTTCTTCTATCTCTCTCTTACTGATTCAGAAATCAGAAGGTTGGTGTGTTACAGAGGCTTTGTCGGATAGGACCTGGATTTCACAAGGGAAAATTTGCCTATAATGGTAAGGATTTAGAAGGTTTCATCCATCCTTCTCAGTAATTTAGCAGTGGAGAAGAATCAAACCTGACGAGAGAGAAACCCCCAATTGCTTCCTTCATTGTTCCGCCCTTATCTCCGAGAGACCATATGCGGCTACCGCTCCTCCTTCTCCACCGCCGTCAACGGCAGTATCCACCATTCTTCAGATTCAAACCCTTAATCGATTTTTAGATTCAAACCCTTAATCTGAAAATCGATTAAGGGTTTTGGGTTATTTTAATTTGAAATTTGTTTAAAAAAAGAGAAATTTTTTGAAATCGATTAGAGTTTGAAATCAGTAGGGGTAGGGGTAGGGGTAGGGGTAGGGGCGGTGGGGTTGCTAGTGGAGGAAGAAGAAGGAGAAGGGGGTAAATCTGTCAATTTCTGTTAATTTCATTATTTTTTTTTGAATAGGTGATAAGAGTAAAATGGACATTTCCAATTAAACACTAACAGCAGACTAGCTAACACCGTTAGATTTCAAGGGGTGTTAAGTAATTGTTTTAAACAGTGGTAATCGTAAACAAAATGGCTATAGTGCAGGGGGTGTCCAAGTAATTTTCCCAAAAATAAATGATGTGGTTTGACTAATAAGTGAAGAAGAGGTTGGGAAGGTGCCACATAGCATGGTTTTAAAAATCGGGAATCGGATCATTGAATTGGATGATTTGTATTGGAATCCGTCATGGCCGATCCAATTTCGATTGATCTTACACAGTAGATTCACACTCACAACCCTAGAAAATTCCAGATTTTTGGAGATTTGGATTGATTGTAGGGTTCTTCAAGGCCGATTTCAACCGTTTCCGATCTCAATCTGATCGGAATCGTAATTGTCTGATTCCACATTTTAAAACCTTGCCACCTAGGGTGCTGGGAAGGACCCATTATTATTAGATCTTAGGATCAAAAACCGCTTTTGCAGGGTTCGAAAAAGTCTTAAGAGGATGATGGAAAAATTGTAACCACCAAAACAAAAAATACATTAAAAAAAAAAAAAAAGGAATAAATTACATAGGAAAAAATTTTCCTCCACCCATAGAGGACAGTTCACCCACCATCCTAGGCTTCACAAACCTCTCCTAAGATTTTAAAATGTTTCAAAATACCCTCTCAATACCCATTCCCACCTTCTCTCGCTTCTCGGTGAATGGGATCCCAGTCACCATGAGTGGAGGAAAACTCGGTCCTATATTCCTATTACATATGGTTGCCTAACTTTTAGAGAAACGAAGTTGGGTTGATTTTTTATTTTTTGATTAACCCACTAATGGGGTTCGTTTGGTTGCAAGAAAAATTAAAGAAAAGGGAAGTGAATTTTTTTAAATCTAAAAAAGAAACTTTGGGAATCATTATTCGACGTGATATTATATGCTACTTATAATTTTAACTAATTTAGTAATATATATAAACTACGTATAATTATATTTTACTCACCCATTAATTAATGCCTTGAAACCCCCCCCCCCTTTCTGATCGATCATATGTCTTTGACATATCAATTTTTTGAGCTACATAATCAGATATGATTTTCCTTTTTTGTGATTCAAGTAATGGAAAATCTCTTGGACTAAGATTATATTGTCTGTGATCTATCGCCCTTTGACAAAAGCTTCTTGAAGAGGTGAAATAATTCACTGCAAAAATGGTCGAATCCTATTACCTAGGATTTTGGATTATATTTTTGTAAGCAACGTTACAAAGATTGATGGGACGAAACCGGTCCACCCGGTTGGCTCCAAACCACTTTGGAATGAGAGTTAGTAAATAGTAATGTGTGATTTACAACTGGAGGAAGGGTACAGTCGTTGTCAAAGAATAAACTGACAAGAATGAGTAAATCTGGGGTTACCAAATCCAACGTCAACGTTTCTGATAGTTTTTTTTATCAGAAACAGGCTTGATAACCATCAAGGCTAGGTGATTTAAAAGATCATTCAATCCTTTTAATTGATGGGAGTTTTCTCTCTAGTTCCAAAGAAATTGGCTGGGCATTTGATATTAATGGTTCATGCATGTAGATTTATTTGCTTTCTCTTTTGATCATGGTTCTCTAAATTCCATAGATGAAGCAAAAGGAAAGGCAATTGAACAAGGACTTCGGGAAGCAAAAGAAGAAGGCATCCAATGCTTAGATATCTAGACAGACTCGGCAAATCTCGGTAGGTGGTTGAAGGAGAGAAATAGTTGCAAATGGCTGTGGACACTCTGTCATCTTCTATTTTGTATGAAAAGTCTTCTGGAGTTTTTTTTTTTATTCAGTGGTTGTACATAAGGTAGACAGGTATACTATTTTTTCTACTTATACTTTGGCTACTAAAGCATGTAATTTGAAATTAGTAGATACAGGTACGTACATGCAATCTCACTGAACTTTGTTCTCTGTTTTAAGTATACTTCATTTTTAACCTAAAAAAAAAAAAAGGAAAAAACTATACATGATTTATGAGATTATTTGTAGGCATATGGTTGTCTAAACTTAGACTTAGCTGAAGGTTTCCTAACTTTAATTAGAGACAAAATTGTTTAATAGACCAATTAAAAATACAAACCCTAATTTTCTTCTCTGGTAAAAATGAAACAGACAATATATACCAAATATACTTGACTTCCTTCCCTTCTCTCTCTCCCTTAAATATTTGGACCTATAATGTCTCCTCCAATTCCAGCTCTCAAAAGTGGAAGCAGTTGTGACCCCTCCATAGGAGAATATATATACATGAGTTTATTGTTAAAGCAATCTAAAAGATTTTACAGTTAATCATCATCAATATCACCATCTGGCTGATTAATCAAACCTAATAATACAAGCAAGCTCGATCAGTGTTGATGCAAGGTAATCTCTATTGCCTCTAAAATCTTCAATTATTTGAAGGCAATTTCTTAATCTCCCCTAAACTACAGCTCTAATTATCTGACATGTTTCAGGCAGATCAGCCTGGATCTAGGTTTTGGAGGTGCAGCTGATCTGGCAACTCTGAAAAAAAGCCATCCCAAAAAGGAAATGGCAAACAGAAGAAACATCCTCCTTGAATAAAACTGAAAAAAATAAAAATAAAAAATCAGAACTACTGTTCCCATTGAGGACTAAAAGTCAATTTCCGAAAAACTTTGGTGCCTTCTGTAATAAAGGGATAATTGAAAATCCGAATCTGATCTGCATCCGTATCCATTTATGGACATCTGTATTCGTTTAGAGATATTCGGAAGAAAAAAAAAATCTAAATACTTCGATAAGAATCCGTCCAGAAAAAGATCTGAAGAATACTTCATAATAAAAAATTAAATAAATAATGGTCTTGAGGTTTTTGAAGATTCAATAGATTCTAAAATATGAAGAAAAAAGAATCATAATCTAAGAAATATGGATTGAGAGAATTGTATCCACTATGGGGGAGGAGGAAGGTTTGGGTTACACAAGACAGACATGTAAATAGATGGTCGAAAATCCGAATTCGATCTACATCCGAATCCATTCAGAATCCTTTTACAGGTATCCGACACTGGCACGTGCAAACAAAGAAAACATAAAATTTAGTAAACAGAAAGGAAGTTACCTAGAAATCATGAAAGTGATGACAACTTGGTCGATTCTTACCTTATTTCCAACAACACTAGACAAAAAATAAAAAAGCTTATTTCAATTACTTACATTTTGGTACAAATAAGAAGAAATCAATTTAGTTTTTGAATTTATAAGAAGAGAAACGAATTGAAACTCTTTCAGGATTCTTTCACAAAATGGGGAGAGAGCTAGGTAAAAGATGCTTACTGGATTCCTACAAAAGAGGGAGAAAGAGGAAAAAGACGTTTAATTGATTCCTATTAAAGAGGGAGAAAGAGGAAAAAGACGTTTGTTTAATAGGAGTAACTTTAATTATTCCTCCTTCTCTTCTTCGTCGATCCGGGGGTAGCAGCTTCTGCTGAAGAATATAAAAATGGTTTCTGGTTTCTACAACTTTTTTCATGGCTTGAAACCGGCGATCGTGATGGTGTTGATTCAGATCATCGTTGTAGGGTTTAATGTACTATTCAAGTTGGCAGCCGAGGAAGACATTGATTTGCGAATCTTGGTTTCTTATCGTTGCATCTTTGCCACTGCTTTCTTGATCCCTCTTGCCCTTTTCGTAGAAAGGTAATTAAGGAGATATTAATTTCTTTTATCAAATGTTTTCTGTGTTGGGTCACACAGACTGGGCCCAGACATATGGGGTGGGTGAAATGAAATGTTCGTTCTCTGTAGCACAGAGAACATCAACCCTAAATTTTTTTTTATATAATAAGAAACATTTATTGTTTCTCTATCTCGTAATGATTTTGCCCTTTCTCCCTTTTGAGGCAGCTTATGAGGTCATTTAAATGATAAGAGTTTTAAGAGTATGATTGCTAAGTGTGTCAACTTTTCTTTTCAATAAAGTCTTATATGGTTAATGAAACTATGACAAGCTCTAAATCCCCGATTCAGAATATGATCATGATTCATGAGGTATAAATAACCAATACTACTACTTGTTGCCGATACCTGTGCACAGGAAGAAATAAGCAAGGGAGAGCCGGTCTTCTCTGATGGGAAACATTCTGATGCCGAAAAGCAGATAGGAACTTAGAATAGGAAAGAAAAAGCAAGCGATTAGATTACTAAGTTGGCACGCCGCCGGGTATAATAACATAGAAAGTGGATGAACGACCAGATGGGGTGGTTATTTCACATGTGGAACCCAGATGAGACCCACCTATGAAATGACCGCCCACACCTGCTTTTGCCATCCGTCATTTAGTTGGGCTGGATGGTCCAACTCCCGCCGCCGCGGCTGGACAGAATCCTTTTCCAGACGACAGGGTATATTATCGGGATGTGGTATTTTGAAGTTTATTCTTGATCCCGGACGCGGTTGATTTTGATTGATTCAGAATCAAAATCGTCCGTCTCAACTCAAGAGATGCTGTTAAACTCATTTGTATTATCTTTTGCTCATACATGTCATCAATGTAATTATGTGTAATTGACTCAAGGAATCATATTATTATAAGGGTTTTAAGTGTCATTTCAAGAAAACTTTTTTAACTTTTTTTACTTTGTTTGGTATTACATTTTTTTGTTAAACAATCAACAAGACACGAACTGGGTGAATTTGATGGTGGTAAAGCATGCATACATACATACATACATACAGTCCCAAACCACATACATGTCATCAAAGTACTTTCTGCAATTTTTACTTGCGTATGGTGAATTGAGTAATCTCTTCTTCTATACTTTCTTGCACACAGAAAAAACAGAGCACAATTGACATGGATGGTCATCTTTCAATCATTCCTTAGTGGTTTATTGGGGTAAGTCGTTCCATCTTTTTGGAATAAGTTCTGAAAAATATATATCTGTCAAGTAGTGTCTGACAACGAGATGACCGAGGAACACCTCTTGGAGGATCCGACTCCTCTAATTTTGCCTGTCCAGTCCTGTCGTGCACCCTCACACACAAGTGCGGCAGAAAGTACTTCCTTACCCCCGTTCGGGCAGCGATAAGACGGTTACATTCTGCTTTGCTTGTATGTGGGGGGGGCACACACGGCAATAGGGGCAAGCGGAAGTAGAGGAGTCGAATTGCCTCTTGGAATCCAACCTATTGGGACCATAACATTTGAGGGGTGTCAATTGGTCTGGTTCTAGGTAATCCAATACTATAATCAAATCAATAAGCTAATTGGTTCCATACCTAAAATCTAAGACCATTAACTAGTGGGTGGGCCAGTTTTAGATTCTAAACAACAATCCAAAATTAAAAAATATATATAAATAAAATTCTCTAACACATGCTACATATATTCAATATTATTACAATAAAATATTTATTAATTCATATTAGATATGCAACTCACTATTATTTTTTTTTTCTCGAAGCACAAAACTAGTCCATATTACCTGTTGTTTTGGATTCAATTGATAAGTAGGAACATCATCACCCTCATTGGTTAGGATTATTTTAAGTTATGTTCTTAAATTAACATTACCAAATGGACCTTTAAATTAACGGCCAAATCTTTGATAAAATACCATATTAGACAAATGGTACCAGTCAAAATGAGAGAGTTAAAAAAACTAAAGAGTTTGACCTTATCTCTCATAACCATAAAACTTATTAATTATATAATACATTGGATTAGAATGTGAATTTATTTCAGTTCCAATGGTTCCTAATTGGTCTATCGGTATTAGAACCGTTGGGAGACTAATAACTTAATTGGTAAATACGAAATTAATGGACCAATAACTTATCGATGGATCAATAACCGAACCAATAAGCTATTGGATGGATCGATTCCAACCCAAAATTGACACCCTTAGTACACCTCTCTCTCTCTCTCTCTCTCTTCGATATCAATTTTTTTTTTTAGTTGGGGGTGTGGGGATGTGGAGGTTCCCATTCTATCTTTTTCTTCGTCAATGTTCAGATTCTCTTTTTCTTTCACTTGTTCTCTTATAAATTACTTTCTCGATCTGTTGGTTAATTAATAAACTTTCTTCTTCTTTTTCCGTTTTTGTTTTTTATCAGGGGACCGGTGACTCAAAACTTATACTTGTTAAGTTTAAAATTAACGTCGACAACATTTATAACAGCAATGACAAACCTTATTCCAGTTATGACTTACATCATTGCTGTGATTTTTCGGTAGGTTTTTGAGTTTTTCTATTTGAGATTTCATTTAGGGTTAATGTTCTCTGGGTTGTAGTGCAGCCTACGCTCAGACACATGGGCCCGCCATTTAGGAGGTAGAGTGATTATTTCGCCCACTCTCATGTTTCTGGGCGCAGCCTGCGCCACCGGCACAGAAAACATTTTCCCTTTCATTTAATAGTAGGAAGGATTAATCGCTTTTATATTTACTAATAATATCTTATTGATGGGATTGATCATGATCACTGATGCGGCTAACAAATCAAAGTCAGGAGGAATTGAGGATTCGAACCCTCCCAGGGATAGCAAAACTAGCGGGGACCGTCCTAGGTGTAGGTGGAGCAATGGTCATGACCTTTTATAAAGGGATAGAAATCGACCTATGGTCGACAAAAGTTGACCTCACACATGTCATTGGGAGTGGATCGCCAACATCAGCATCGCACGCTGGTAATTTTGTAGTGGGCTTGTTAATGGCCGTTGGTTTTTGTTTAGGGGAAGCACTCTGGTACGTTTTTCAGGTATGTTTTTTGCAACAACATTCTACGGTTAAAATTCCTCTCTGGTTCCCACATCTGTCAGTGCGGTGTAGTGTAGGTTTCGGAGAGCGCCATGTGGCACTCTTAGATTGTCCACTCCCTTTATTTAAAGCGGACGGGTCTTATCAGATCCGAATGGAGTAATCTGGGTACCACTTGAACTTAATAGGTCTCTTTAACCCACACTGCATCTCAATGGTAGCTGTGGGAACCGGAGAGGATTTTTATGCCATTCATAATCACAACTTGAAAATTTTGAATTGGGAACGGGAATCGGTCTGATCAAGTGTGACTCGTATCAAGAATTCAGGCCGGTTCTGACAAATTTCTAATAACTGATTCACTGAATCCGCTGAGGCCGAATCCATTGCCAATTCCATGGACTTAATTAGAACTTGTTTGTTTCAAGCAGAATGTTAGGGTTTAGGGTTTAAGCACTGGTTACTAACCTTAGAATTCCACTCTTTTTGTGTTGGTTTTGCAATTTGCAGACTAGGATAAGCCAGAGTTATCCAAGCTACTTGTCAATGACGGCTTTGACATGTTTTATGGCGTCAATACAAAGTGTCATATACGCTTTATGTTTAGAGAGGAAGTTGGAGAAATGGAAGCTTGGATGGAATATCATGTTTTGGACATCGGCTTACTCGGTAAACAATGGGATTAATATTCCAAATGATTGAATGAGACGGAATTTATTTGCTTGTTTTTATTATTTATTATTTATTTTTAATAATTGATGAATGGGTTGTGTTTCTGCCCATCCTTACTTGATGTCAAGTACATCACATCTAACATAGGGGGCGGAAATGACTATCCTACCCCCTGCCTGAAAACATTATCCGAGATGGGGTTTACATGGGGTCCACCTCCACCTCCCTCGATTAGATGTACTTGACGTCAAGTACGGGCCGGCAGGCAAATTGAGAGGATAAAAATTCAGTGGGTGCATGGTGTAGGGAATAGCGGGAATGGGTCTGATGTTTACAATGATAGCGTGGACGATAAAGGTAAGGGGTCCACTGTACGTATCAGTTTTCAACCCTCTTGCGCTAGTGTTGATGGCGATCACGGCCTCTTTGCTCCTCAATGAGAAACTACACCTTGGAAGGTAAAATTTACTTACTTTCATAACAATTACTACTTACTAATTGCTAATTATAAAGGTGGTTAACTCATTGTAGTAATTTGAAATTTATATACAAATAATTTTACAGCTTGATTGGGGCTGTTTTGATAGTAATTGGATTGTATGCGGTTCTTTGGGGGAAGGGTAAAGAGATGGAGGACAGAGATGCCAGAGAATCTGAAAACTTCGAGGTGGTTTTCACTCCCATGGCACCTTCTTCACCCTCTACTATGACACTTCCTTCTCAAACGATGCAACAGTCTCATCAATAGTAGTAACAGTAGTAGTAGAAGCAGAAGAAGAAGAAGAAGATGTTGATGATGATGATGAAATAAACGAAGAATGCTCAAGAAGAAGAAATATTTCTCGCAAAAGCCAAGGCTACTTAACCATCGATTCACGGCTCTAACAAACTCATAGTTTATTTCATAGAGAATTGATGAAATATATAAGTATAGTTGTTGTATATTTAAACTCTTATTTCTATGATTTGTTATATCTTACTTTGTCTTTAATGAACAAATTACGGTGAACAGAATCTCATTAGAAATATTCTTTGGTCAATACCAGAATGTACTACTATTGCATCCATACACGTTAAGACACATTTATACGTATAGATACACCTCTAGATACGTAGCCTATATATACTTCATACTCTACATTAGTAGAGGGTGCATTGTTGGTAAAAACAACTTTTGTATATCGATATGAATATATATATATATATATATATATATATATATATATATATATATATATATATATATATATATAAAGCAATTTCACATGGGGGAGGAGAGAGATAGACTCCTGGAAGTGCTAGCGTAGACCACACTCTTAATTGTTCTTACTATAGAATGACGTACATAGATAAATAGATTGACTTTTTAGCCTAAGTTCCATCATCTTATATAATATCATGTAAAGTAAAAAAAATGACAATTATTTTTTATTGTCATATGACCATTGAAACTTAACTCTGATGTGTGCCACTCAATTCACAGGTTTCAACCAAACCCATCCCCTTCCTCTTTAACACACGCACGCTCATAGAGGAAGAAATGGCAGCACAAATTTGAGAAAATTTTCATAATTCTTTTGTTAATCATTGATGTCTTTGAAGGTTTGTGGATCTACATTGCAACCTTGGTCCAATGGTTTATCTTGTATCACATTCCTGTATAAAAGTGCATTCGTTAACAAAACTTGGATTTTCTTCTTTGTTTTTGTTATCAAGAATCCTGATATGTAGATTCAAGATCGAAGCACTTCGGAAAAAGCTTTAAAATTTATTCTAGGTAATAAGAGGGGATTAACGGAAAAGTGCATTAGTGTTCTTTGTGCTCCAGCCAACTCCACACCAATTAGCCACACCGCTAACATTAGTCTCTAGTTCATTACCTTTTGCAACATTGGGCATCAACATCCTAGGAGCATTTCCTAAAGCAACAGGGAAAATGAAGTTTGAAATCGTGGCGGTAGATTACTTCACAAAATAATTTGAAGCAGAAGCCTTGGCAATGATCATAGAAAAAAAAAATACACCAAACCTCAGGGGTACGTGAAAAAAACCCTTTAAAAAATAAATATAATTCATAAAAGTTAATATTTTTTTTGTATGTGATTTGTGTAGTTATTGAGGGCCCCAAGTGAATTACCATGCGGCAATTATTTTGGGTGTGTCTGAATCAAGTTTCTTCTATTTTTATTTGTCCACTTTGAATATTATAATTAACGGAGCTCTGAAAATAAAAAATTTAGAGACTTGTCACTTGGAACATGAAATAATTCACCATCACATATATCCACTTGTAGTCCATTCAAATTATGAAACATGAGAAAGAATTTGTAGCTTATTACATGAGACATGTCGTTTATGGAAAAAGAACGCTACACGGTCGCATGACTCTTGTGCTCGGACACAAAAATACATGAAAATACTGTCCAGCTCCCTCGAAATAAAAAATCTCATCTTTATCTATGTCCCTGTGCGCTCTCATGGCACCCGCACTAGCGCATGACTGCACGCCTAATCAATGATCTCTTGCCCTATCTTTTTTGTTTTTTCTGGTTTAGTTACATGCATGCTATCAAAACTTGGGTACAAATCGGTTAGCCCCGATCCCAAGTCCAAGTGATTCTTCTAGTGGACAGGTGAATTAGGCGATCCGATCTAGGTTGATCAGGGTCAACCAAATTCCCCCAATTCTTGCAATTTGAGCGGAGAAAACTAATAGGTGATGAAGTAGCCCTAGGAGGGCCTAGAGAAAACTTGGACTTAAAGAGGCAAGTCTTGATCTTGGGTAAAGGTTCAAAACACGGAATCGATCGAAATCGGTCCATAAACCCTAGAATCGACCATTAGATACGAAAACTCAGCGATTCTAGGGTTTTGAAGCAAGAATCGATCTTGTCGAACCAATAGGGATTGGGACGACTGATAATTGGAATCTGATTCTTGAAATGTTGATCTTGGGCCAATTGTCAAAACTTGTGATGTGATCCGAGAGGATGAAGTAATCTCTGAGAGTTCCATCCGGATGATGATGCCTAACAATACCATTGGCCATTGGAATAAATGCACTCACTCGTTAACGAAGTCCGGATCAGCTCTACATATGTGGAGGGTATTTACTCTCCACACAAATGGAGAAGTTGGCACGTGTTATGGCTTCGAGAAGATTGCCTGTTAAAAAGGACCTGGCTCCTGTCCAATTGTGGCGGGAGCTGGATGGTCCAGCGCTCAGAAACCACCCCAAAAACATAGGGTAGTTGTTACACCCCCAATCCCGAACCACGGGGAATGCAATCGGAGCGTACCAATATGCCCCCAAACTGCCAAGATCGCAGATGCAGTAAATAGGATTAACTCATACACACGACCATAGAAGATTAAAACAGATTAAAATAATAATATCAGAGTCTACAGAATCTACGTGATAACTTATATAATGTTGTTTAAGTAATCCTCCCAGTACAAATCATTCCAATCAGGACTTATGTATTACCTACTATATAAATAATACATCTATCATGAAAGGAATCAAAAGAATACACCTATAATTCAAAATGAATAATCAAGTGCATCAAAAGATGGCCACCGCCATAAGTCACTATCCCGCCAAGGAACACACATCGCAAGCAACACTCTGGTCCATGCTCCACGATCTCCGGAGCCCACCAATCAACGTAACCAGCCTCAGGAGTCTCGTACTCTGTGCCACTCTGCTCGAATGTACCTGCATCAACTAAAACTATGTTTCCTCGAGGAGTGAGCTCCAACTGAGCCCAATGAGTGGCTAAGCCACACAAACATACACAATAATAATAGTGAATGGGGTTGACTGCAAACCATACATGATGGACAAATACCAAGGTGTCCCATACCACCAAGGTAGACCGTACATCACATACAATTTACAATCATGCTACATGAATGAATGATGATGTATAGTTTTATTGTTATCCACCTAACACACAACTAAGTCAGGTATAGTACTATAGCAACACCTTAGGTAGCATCCCTGACATCGGTACCATAAACAGATGGTATACCGGCGATGACAAACCCGAGTCGCGTTGGAAGCCTGCTATACCGGTCTCCACCAAGAGATATACGCAAACCCCCAAGTCAAATCCCGTCCTGGCGTTCGGCCCAAAATACGATTGGCGCCCCAACTTCCCGGGTGGGTATACCCGAATAACGGTCGGAACCCATGGATTTGACCGACACCTAACCCCCTGTCGGTAAGGGTCATAGTACTGGGTAAACATTTATCCTAGCCAGCATTCACCTATTGTATGAGTGAGGTACGCATGTGCATAAGCCAGAGGCCGAGTCCATAGATACCGAAATACGGTCGGTCGGCTATCCTCTCGCCCCTCTAGCCCATAAGCGTATACAAGTACGAGATGTGAATACCGAAGGTAGTCGGTCGGTCACCATCCCGTTTCCACCTAATGCAATGGACAATTCTAATGCAATTTCAAGTACGGTAATCTCAAGCCCAAGACCCACCGACACTTGGATCCCGCTTCCGAAGCCCTAGATCTACATGCCATGAGTGAGTCCATATTATGGAATCCCCAGGTCCAGCACCAACCAAGACCCGAGTCCCATAACTAAATCCAACACCATTCGCACCATAGTGCGAAAAATAAATAATATCGCAAGACAAGAATGTAAAGTCCTATCAACATCTAAACATTTATATCGTCCTATATCTTACTAATAATTATATATTATAGCACACATGCATGAATGACATTCGCAAGACACGACACACAAATATTCCATAAATTAAGACGTTTGCTTAACTCACTCACTTGATTCTCAGTCAATCGTCAGTACGGAGCTCTTCAAATCGGCGTTCGATGCCAAGTACACTGTCCCACGTACTAATACGCCCCCGAGCCGGGTCAGTCAACCTAAAGAGAGTGTACAACGTGGGGAGAGATTAGTGCCTTAGGGTTAGAAGAGTTGGGCCCCATAAGTTATCAAACAAGGCTAAAATAGGGGACCGGCACATACAGCAAGGCTATATCATGTGCCTGTCCATGTGCCTGTCCCTCTCGGACTTTCCCACCGGCAGATCTAGGTTCTCAGGGACTGGCACTTGCATGTGCCTGTCCATGTGTCTGTCCCTCTCAGACCTCCCACCGGCAGATCTTTCTCAGGGATTAGCACTTGCATGTGCCTGTCCATGTGCCTGTCCCTCTCGGACTTCCCACCGGCAGATCTAGTTTCTCAGGGACAGGCACTTGCATGTGCCTGTCCATGTGCCAGTCTTGCTGTTCATGCCATTCCGAGAATGGTTTTGCAGCCCCAAAGTCTTGGGCTAAAATGGGATATTCTTAGGGATTTTTAGGGGTCTCTTTGGCCATGAGAACAACTCCAACCAAGGTGCCATAGCATACACCCAACATGGGTTTGTAAACCCCATGATCGATTAGGTTTTCTTCCATTAAAATACATATGGAAAGAAAACTCATGGGTTTGGGTATTGGGGTTTTGAAAGGGTCTTTAATCAATGTTATGTAACAACCCACAAACCACACCTCTATGGTCTTCCATGAGGGTTGGTGAAACCCATAAATGGAGGTAAATCCCCAACTTCGGGTTCATAAATGGAGAAGGGTGAATGGGTTTAAGGTAGGGTTAAGTGCTTCATAGTTAAGCATCAAGGATTTACCATTAATGGCTCATAATTCCAAACCTAGGTCTATAAATTAGGAAGTGATAGAGAGAGAGAGAGATAGAGAATGCTCACCAATGTAGGAGAGCAAGCTTGAGTTCCACCTCTCTCCTTTCTTCTTCTTCTTTCTTCTCCTTCTTCCTTCTTCTTCTTCTTCTTTTTCTTCTTCTTCTTTCTTTCCTTCTCTCCTTTCCTCTCCACGATTTAGGTTTTCTATTGTGAGGTGAATAGTGGATTGACCCCTATTTACCTCACTTTAGTCTTAAGTCATGTTTGGTTGTCTTAGGTCTTTAGGTCCATTTTAAGTTATTGGGCCCATTATACTACTAGGCCCATAATATGATTAGAAGGGACATCAGGTCCTAAGCCCATTCTAGTATTTATACTCATGAGTTATTAGGATATTAACTTACTCCCAATCATCTGTAAGTGGGAACGGGTACACCGGGCGAGGGCCGGGCAGATCCTCGGAATGAGGAAATTCTAAGAATGCACCCTCGAAGACAAACTTTCCCCTATCTCTGTCGATGTACCTATCCTCAACGACTTCTCCAGAGTCACGGTCAACAATCTTGTGGGATGGCTTGAGTATCATGGCCCACAGTTCACGAGCGTACTCCGTTCCCGGTTCTACATAAAAGGTTCAAACCAGATCGGTGGTCAGACCGGGTTTTAAACCGGGTTTTGGGCACGGATTTAACAGTAGTCATTTCACGTACATGTGGGGCTAGGTGGGGACCCATCTATGAAATGACCACCCCACTCCTATTTTTGTTGTCTTTTAGCGGTAGTGGACGTTCCAGCTCCCGCCATGGCTGGACTGAATCCTTTTCCTAGTTAAAAAATCATAATTCAAAAGTTACACAAGTGAAAAACCGACACGTGTTATAGACTAGAAGGTAAGACTAGAGACTGTTAGGCGATAACTTTGTTTATGAAAAATAAACTTCGTCTCTCTCAAGGTCAAGTCTCAGACTCTCAGTCTCTCTGCACCATTCTAAGCTCCATTCACTCACACACGTGTGATATAGAATACCCTTTGAAAATAGGATAAGATTTTACTCACACGTAACGTAATCTATGGTCCTATACAAATAGAAACTCTAATATAATATATGGCAAGATTATAAAACGAAACCAAAGAGAAATTGGGTACCCAATATCTAGTTTCCATAATATTGGAATGGGAAACTAGGTATTCGGTTGATAATCAGTTACCTTTCCATTATTGCTTTTCAGAGCAACAATTTGTAAGGATGTTCGAATAGTTTTGGCTTTTGGGGGGTTGGGGTGGGGTGAAGGGCAACATAAAAGTTGGTCTGCTCTGTGAGAGAGAGAGAGAGAGAGAGAGTGAGGAAAAATAGGATGATAAAATTCAGGAACCCACGAGAGTGGGGGCACAAAAGACAGCAGCAGATGCAGGCATGGGCAATAAGTGTATGTATACACACATTATGGCAGATTGGCAGTCTAAACGCAGCTGTCCTGAGGAGATCGCGTGTCCATCGCAGGTGCAAGCTGGGGTTTCTTCTCTTGGTGGACTTTACCGTAGCCCATCTCCATCTCCACGGTACTCTCCCTACTCTCTGACGCTTTATTCGCCGCTCCTCCTCCATCTCCACGGTTTCTTCTCTTGGTGGACTTTTCTGATCGGTTTCGATCGATCTTAATGGTTCGGACTAGGTTTTGATATCCTTATTCACTGCCATGACTGGATGGTTATGAACTTGTAGTTATATTGGTTTTTTTTTTTTTTGGGTTTAGATCTAAGATCTAAATCTGAGAAATGATTGTGTGACCTTCCGAAATCTATTGTAACAGAGGCAGTGGTTGTTGCGGTGTTGGCTATGTTGTAGAGGAGCTTATGGCGGTGCCTAGGGTTGTAGTGGAGTAGGTGAAAGTAGGGCTGCAATAGGGTCAGGTTGGGCCGGACTTTATAAAACCCTATCCCAACCCTAAGTCCCCTTAGCTAGGCCCATGCTTGACCTGACCTTGACTCAAGACCTGAAAAATCCAACCTTGACCCACCCTAAGGGTCAGGCCGGACTGACCTTGATTGGTCCTGATCATGGGGAGGGGGTTTTAATCTTTTCCCAAAAATATGTTTGCAATGGCTCTCTATAGGGTTTTAGTCTTTTCCCAAAATACCCTTGCGATGCCTCTCCACCACATCCAAGATTGGCAGTGAATGGATTCCCATTCATCATTGGGAAATGATTAAAAGGTGAATTCAAAGTTTTAATTTTGCAAGGCAGATAATATGTATACGAATTGGCCGACATGGCTGATCTAGTATCGATACAGAACCCCATGCACCGGACTACCGGAGTGGTGATGTTTTTTGCACGCTCTCTCTCACATAATGAGAACGAATCGTGGGATTTACACAACACATTGATGCGAATATTAAGGGTGTCTAATTTAGGTTGGAAACCGAAAATCAGAATGAAAAACCGTTGTTGACTTGTTGGTTTAAAATTTAACTGAATTCAACAACGAAACGCCCTACCAGTAAGCATGGTGTCGTCTATTTACAACCGCGTAACCATTAAAATGTGCTTTTCGATATCCCATCCCATGTATTGGGCCTGGAATCTTCCACATGTTTTGTGTGTGTGTGTGTGTGTTGGGGGGGGGGGGGGTGGAGGATGATGGTGAAGGGTGAAGGGTGAAGGGTGAAGGGTGAAGGGTGAAGGTGAAGGTACCTTGCTTTCTAGACTTGTCTCCTCTTTGTCTTCTTCAGCAGGAGGTGTAGAAGGGAGTTTCTCTGTCAAAATCCAATAGCAGCTCTCTGGATCAAAATATTTGGGGTTCCAATGAATTTGTCATCTATGTACATATCTGGGTCAGAGAGAGTGATCATGATGTCTAGAACTCTAATTTGATGATGAAGCCATTAATTAATTAATATTGTAATTTAGATGGATGGATGGATGGATGGATTCCCCAAAACCATGCATGCCAAAAAGAAAAGATGATCAATGGCCATTTTTAATTTTGTGCGACAATATTAATTTCTCTGCCTAATCCAGATATGTACTTATATGAACACTGGAACTGTTGTAGGATTTAGAACGAGAAGCAACCCATTACCTCCTAATGAAGATGACAAAAAGGGGTATTAAGTCTACACTTATTATTTTTGCTGATCATCTTGATTCCGGCCTCTAGATCGATCGGGTTACGTACGTGATGCAGAGGATTAATATATGTATGATCCAATAAGAACTGAACTGTTGAAGATGACTCGTCGAAACCAGGTTTTTTTGGTCGGTTCTGGTCAGTCTTAATGGTTCGGGCTAGGTTTTGATATCCTTACTCGCTACCATGGCTGGATGGTTATGAACTTGCAGTTATGTTGGTTTCTTCTTTTTCTTCTTCTTTTTGTGTTTTTTGTTTAGATCTAAGATCTAAATTTGAGAAATGATTGTGTGACCTTCCGAAATCCATTGTAACAGAGGTGGTGGTTGTGGCGGTGTTGGTTATGTTGTAGAGGAGTTTATGGAGGTACCTAGGGTAGCAGTGGAGTAGGTGGAAGTAGGGCTGCAACAAGGTCGGGTTGGGCCGGGCTTTATAAAACCCTAGTTCAACCCTGAGTCACCTTAGCTGGGCCCATGCCCTGCCCGACCCGACCCTGACTCATGGCCTGAAAAATCCAACCCTGACCCGCCCTCAGGGTCGGGCCGGGCTGACCTTTATTTCCATAGAGAACTGATGGAATACGTAAGTAGCTGTTGTATATTTTAACTCTTATTTCTATGATTTGTTATATCTTACTTTGTCCTTAATGAACAAATTAAGGTGAACAAACCTCATTATAAATATTTTTTGGTCAATATTAGAATGTACTATTGCATCCATACACGTTAAGACACATTTATACGTATAGATACACTTGTAGATACATAGCCTATATATACTTCATATTCTACATTAGTAGAGAGCACACTGTTGGAAAAAGCAACTTTTGTACATTGATGTGATATATATATATATATATATGGGAAACAGTTTTCTGCACGAGAGTGTGGCATACACTAGCACTCCCATGTGTCTATCTCTCTCCTTAAAACAAGGGGGCAGAAGTATCTTTTCATATGGGGCGGAGAGCGATAGACTCATGAGAATGCTAGCGTAGACCACACTCTTAATTGTTCTTACTATGAAATGACGTACATGGATAAATAATCTATCAAATTTCAAAACCACACTTAATCATATGAACCCATCGCTTTTTAGCCCAAGTTCCATCATCTTATATAATATCATGTGAAGTTAAAAAATGAAAATTTTTTTTATTGTCATATGACCATTGAAAATTAACACTGATGTGTGCCACTCAACTCACAGGTTTCAACCAAACCCATCCCCTTCCTCTTTAACACACGCACGCTCACAGAAGAAGAAATGGCAGCACAAATTTGAGAAAATTTTCATAAATTTTTTGTTAATCATAGATGTCTTTGAAAGTTTGTGGATCTACATTGCAACCTTGGTCCAATGGTTTATCTTGTATCACATTCCTACATAGAAGTGCATTCGTTAACAAAACTTGACTTTTCTTCTTTGTTTTTGTTATCAAGAATCCTGATATGTAGATTCAAGACCGAAGCACTTAGGAAAAGGCTTTAAAAATTATTCTATGTAATAACAGGGGATTAACAGAAAAGTACCTTAGCGTTCTTTGTGCTCCAATCCCACACCAACTAGCCACATCTCTAACATTGGTCTCTAATTCATTACATTTTTCAACATGGGAAATGGACATCCTAGGAGCATTTCTTAAAGCAGCAGGGGAAAGAAAGTTTGAAATCGTAGCGGTAGATTACTTCACAAAATAATTTGAAGCTGAAGCCTTGACAATGATCACAGAAAATAAAATACACCAAACCTCAGGGGTACGTGAAAAAAACCCTTGAAAAAATAAATAAAATTAATAAAAGTTTTTTTTTTTTTTTTTTTTTTTTTGGATGTGATTTATGCAGTTATTGAGGGCCCCAACTGAATTACCATGCGGCAATTATTTTGGGTGTACGTGTCTGAATCAAGTTCCTTCTATTTTTATTTGTCCACTTTGAATATAATTAACGGAGCTTTGAAAAGAAAAATTTAGAGACTTGTCACTTGGAACATGAAATAATTTACTATCACATATCCACTTGTAGTCCATTCAAATTATGAAACAAGAGAAAGAATTTGTAGCTTATTATATGAGACATGTCATTTATGGAAAAAGAACGCTACATGGTCGCATGGCTCTTGGGCCGGATACAAAAATGCATGAAAATACTGTTCAGCTCTCTTGAAATAAAAAATTTTATCTGTATCTATGTCCCTGTACTAGTGCATGCACTGCACACCCAATCAATGATCTCTTGCCCTATCTTTTTTTCTTCATTTTGTTTTTCTGGTTTAGTTACATGCATGGTTTCAAAACTTGTGTACAAATCGGTTAGTCCCAATGCCAAGCCTAAGTGATTCTTCTGGTGGACAGGTGTATTAGGCGGGCGATCTGATCTAGGTTGATCAGGGTCAACCCAATTCTCCCAATTCTTGCAATTTGTGCAGGGAAAACTAATAGATGATGAAGTAGCCCTAGGAGGGCCTAAAGAAAACTTTGGACTTGAAGAGGCTAGTTTTGATCTTGGGTAAAGGTTCAAAACCCAAAATCGACTGAAATCGATCCATAAACCCTAGAATCGACCATTAGATACGAAAACTCAGCAATTCTGGGGTTTTGAAGCAAGAATCGGCCGTGTTGAACCAATAGGGATTGGGACGACTGATAATTGGAATCTGATTCATGAAATGTTGATCTTAGGCCAATTGTCAGAACTTGTGATGTGATCCAAGAGGATGAAGTAATCTCTAACAATTCCATCAGGATGACGATGCCTAACAATACGATTGGCCATTGAAATAAATGCACTCACTCGTTAACGAAGCCCGGATCAGCTCTACATATGTGGAGGATATTTACTCTCCACACAAATGGAGAAGTTGGCACGTGTAATGGTTTCGAGAAGATTGCCTGTTAAAAAGGACCTAGCTCCTGTCCAATTGTGGCGGGAGCTGGACGGTCTAGCGCTCGGAAACCACTCCAAAAACAGAGGGTGGTCATTGCACTTACATGTGGGGTCAGGTGGGACTCTCACCTATGAAATGATCATCTCACCCTATTTTTGTTGTCGTTTAACGGTGCTGGACGCTCTAACTCCCGTCATGGCTGGACAGAATCCTTTTCTCTGTTAAAAAATCATAACCCAAAAGTTACACAAGTGAAAAACCAACACGTGTTATAGACTAGAAGGTAAGACTAGAGGCTGTTAGGCGATAACTTTGTTTATGAAAAATAAACTTCGTTTCTCTCAAGGTCAAGTCTCAGACTCTCAGTCTCTCTGCACCATTCTAAGCTCCATTCCCTCACACACGTCTCATTCCAACAAGGATCAGAAGAACCCACTTGCAAATCTTCCATGCCCTTTGTTCTACATGTCTTACTTTTCATCCACCTTTCACTTATTCTTTTTATTTTTTTTTGGGTAAATACCTTTCACTTATTCTTCACAGGTTATCTACTATTGTTAAGCTTTGTGATAAAATTGTCGGCAACATGTGAAATCAAAGGAGAAATCAAAAATGATTAGTGATTAGTAATATTCATAAATGCATGAAGACTTACCTCACCATGGTATAGACTTTTTGTTTAGGTGATTTTAAATTGCACTCAATGCAATTTGAATGCAACTAATGAAGGTGGAACAAATACAACTCTCTTTCTCTCTCTAATCGGCAAACTGGAATTCAAGGAAGGTCGGCACAGCCCATTTCTACGACGCCTAACTTTGAAGAAAATGGGGCGATAGGTGCACGGTGCAAACGCAGTGAATAGCATCTGCAATTGCTTATAAATAGGGAGAAAGGGAGAAAAGTTGAGACATAGAACTGAGAACCAAGAACGAGATTCTCAGAGAGCTTTGAGTGTGTTCTTGAGTTTGAATTTGGGTTACACTTGTAGGGTACTCTGGGTGTTATCTCTGTGTATAATTCTTTTGGAGAATTTATGAGAGTTATATTGTGAGTGAGTTTCCTTGTTGATTGGGTCCTACATACAGTGTTGTGAGTGAGGGATGTGTGTTGTAATTTTTCCTGTACTAGTGAAGTGAGCTCTATGTTGTCCCGTGAACGTAGGCTACTATGCCGAACCACGTAAATCTTGTGTCTTCACATCTTTCTTTTTTCGTATTTGTCTTTGTTACATTCGGCTTCGTACATGGTGATCAGTGCGGGACGAATTTCCGCCACACTCTTGTGCTACTCCATCTCAGCTCACCCATTCTTAGACCCATCTCCATAGACAACTCCTCTTCTTACTACGGTTCAAGTGATTTTGAGGTACATGAAGTTGAACCCCGCAACCCAACGAGCCAAGTCTTGATGGGTTTCTTGAAATACTTAAGCAGAGTACGGAGTTTACCTCAACGGCCCAACATAAGGTTTGTTTATTCCGTAATTTAAGCTCAGATGTAAACTAGCATTGGCTTCCTTGGCCTTCAAAAGGAGTGAGAAATGGGATTGTAAGAGTGTAAAAGATTGGGAATTGATGATCTGGGTACTGGGAAAGCAGAAGAGTTTCAGTGTCATTTGGAGCTTGAATCGGGACATGCATCGATCTTCTAAAAGCTTGAGGAGCTAGAGATGGTAACAGAGAAGATTTAGGATAGTAATTCTCTTTGTTATGCTTTCTCAGCCTGCCATGAACAATGACCTCGTCTTCTTCCCTTGTTCTTCATCGACATTAACATCATCGGTAGAAACAGTTTCTCCGGACTCTTCAAATATGGTAAAATCCCGTGCTTCTATAGAGATTCACAGAGATCGATGTCTTAGTTCACAGTCGATTAGAAACGATTCCAATGGAGGGAGCTATAATGTGTACAACGGGATAGGTTTGTAGGGGAGGAGTTGAGGAAGGAATAGTGCGCGGAGCGGCAGTGGGGGTTGCAAGGAAGGGAAGGGGCGGGGACAGGGGAGGAAGGAATGAACTGTGGGGCGAGGGCAATTTGGATCCTCTACTGCCGAGCTGCCCGGCAAAACCATGCTGCCTAGACACGGTGAGGCGTGCAATGACCGCCTTATCCCTGCCTGAGAGCCTTGCCTGAGTGAGGGTAAGGCGGTCATTACATGCCTCACTGTGTCTAGACAGCACGATCCTGCGAAGCAGCTCGACAATAGAGGATCTAATTCCAGGGCGAGGGCGAGGGTGAATACCATGAAGATGAACAAGTGAATAAAAAATTAAAACAAACAAAAATGATAAATAAAATATTCATTCTTAAGCAGTAATGGGTCCCACTTAATTGTGTGTTAAAAGGGCAAACAAAAAGGCAAAGAACAACGTTGATGGGGTGATAGTCTTATCCGTTTGGGCCATAACACATGTCAACTTTTCACTTGTGTGGAGAGTAAAAATTCTCCACATATGTGGAGCTGATCCGGACTCATATCGGGCTTCTATGTTTGCCAAATTACCGTGCCTTCTATGGGTATGGAGCAAAGGACGGGGCTACAAAGTTTATGATGGCTATGATGTTGTTACTCACTGCCATGGCTGGATGGTTACGAACTTGCAGTAATGCTGGTTTCTTCTTTTTTTTTTGTTGGTTTAAATCTGAGATCTAAATTTGAGAAATGATTGTGTGACCTTCCGAAATCCATTGTCATAGAGGCGGTGGTTGTGGCGGTGTTGGCTATGTTGTAGAGGAGTTTATGGAGGTGCCTAGGGTTGCATTGGAGTAGGTGGAAGTAGGGCTGCAATAGGGTCAGGTTGGGTCAGGTTTTATAAAACCCTAGCTCAACCCTGAGTCCCCTTAGCTGGGCCCATGCTTGATCCGATCTTGACTCAGGGTCCGAAAAATCCAACCCTGACCCGTCCTCAGGATCGGGCCAGGCTGACCTTGATTGGCCCTGATCATGGGGAGGGGGAAAGAAATGCATGGGCCAGGAAGAAAATTATCAAATTTACGTAAAATAACACTATAATAAAATGTATTATATCACATACTATCTTCATTATATATATTATATAACAAAATGTGGGTGACATTTAGTTTATAATATATATATATATATATAATAGTATAACTTAAAACGGGTTCAGGCCGGGTCGGGCCGGGCCAGACTTAGCCTGAGGCCTCAACCCTGGCCCGACCCGACCCTGACTCAAGGCCAGAAATTTTCAACCCTGACCTGCCCTCAGAGCCAGAAATTTCCAACCCTCTGTTCAGGCTGAGGGCGGGCCAGGGTGGATTCGGGCCGACATGGCCAAACTTGCACCCTTAGGTGAAAATGCTGATGGAGCACATGTTGTGGTCTTGGTGTGGTGGGGGGGGGGGGGGGCGGTGGCTCTAGAGGAAGGTTCCTAATCTTGTGATCGGTCTTGGGATCGGTCAGGATCCTAATCTTGTGATCGGTCTTGGGATCGGTCAGGATTGATACCTATCCGGACCCGGTCAAAAAATGACTAAAATCTAGGTTTTATCTGATCGATTGTGGTATCGATCATAAAAATATTAAAATATTAATAAAATTAAAAATTAAAAAAAGACTGAAATAACGGTAATCACTATTATGACGGCTTCCCTAATCCTAATGTTTAGGTTGAGTTTATCTTTTCCACCTCCTCAACCTAGGGCTATAAAAGGGTCGGGCCTTTTAAAACCCCAGCCCCATCTTGAGTCCCCTTAGATAGGCCCAAGCCCAATCCAACCAAGTTGACCGATCCAAGAAAATAGCAAACGATCCAGTAAAACCTTGCCAAATCGGTCTAATCTTGGGATCGGCCTCAATCGATACCAATCCCAATTCCCAGCCAGCCGACATCAGCCGATTCGATCCCAGATTACAAACCATACTCTGGAGGCTATAGCGGTCGAGGATATGGAATTGGTGGATGCAGGATAAAACTGTAAAATACAGTTTCTAATCCATTTTAAACTGATCCACTTAGGAAGAATCTACTGAGTCTGGCCGATTCGGATTGGCATGATTCTAGAAGCAATTCTAGGTTGTTTAATCTTAGTTAATCGAGGCATCCAATGGCTGGACTGGCTAGGTGCACATCGGGATGTGTGCCATCCAGCCCAGTCGTTGGATACCTCACTGAGCGATCTTCTCGTTAGAGAGGATCCCGATCCCTACTTCAAATCTTCAATTAACTTGGAACTCATAATCTCTTCCCAAGTTCAAACTCGGGAAAAATCATAGAAAAAATCCCTCTCTTGACCGCAACAACAATTCAACAAAGGAAGAAGAAGAATGGTTGGGATGCCGAATCTCCCCGTGGACATAAGCAATGAGATCCTATTAAGGTTACCCGTGAAGTCCCTGCTTCGATTCAGGTGCGTATCTCAAGATTGGCGATGTTTGATTGGTGATTCTTTCTTCATCACTGAAACAAGGTTTTAGATAGTACAGGACAATTCATGTAATAAACTCGATTACATTCCTTTCTTCCTTGGTGATGCTCTAATGAGTTAATTTATCATATAAAAACTGTTATTAGTTTTGTACTGCCCTACCTACCATACTTTGCTCACTATTACATGAATATTCACTTCTTCTCTTTCTTTTTTGATTACGTAAAAATTCATTAAAGTGTGTTGCTTCAAGATGATATGTTTAAATGAGCTTTTCTTTAGTGAACTCTTGGATATTAATGACGAATTTTTTGACGATATGATATTGATAGTTTATTTGCAATTGTGAAAATTAAATTGTTTCTTTCATTATATGTCCTAAAAAAATGTTTCTCTTTAGTTAGTAAACTCTTGGATATTAATAACGAATTTTTTGACGATATGATATTGATTCATGTCTTCCATAACTGTGGCCCTTTTTTTTTTGTCCTCCGTTCTAGTATGTGTTTCCTCATAAATGAGCTTTTCTTTTTCTTTTTTGGTGATCCTAAAATGAGTTAATTTATCGTGTAAGGGGACTTAGGGTTGGATTAGGGTTCTATAAAGTTCGGCTCAACCCGACCTTATTGTAGCCCTAGTAGAAAGTAGAAACCCCTCATCTGGGCGACCAACCCCATGAATTTTTAGTCCCTAATCCCTGCCTGACAAAGATATCTGGACCTGTAACTAGTTGGGTCATGAACTTGACTTAATCCTTACAATCTCAATAATATGACGATTAATTGATAGGGTTTCTATTGGTGTCAACCAGAGATCTGTCCATCATCTACCTCTCCCTAAAATCCAAGGTCATGATTAATCCGATAGGGAAGATTATCAGTTCAATTTGCCTACTCGTCAATTTCCTCACTTCCATCTAATAGAGGGAGGTGGACCCCACCCGATCAAGGCAGTATGTTTGGGTAGGGGGTAGGGGGTCATTTTTGCTCCCCTATTAGATGGAATTGAGAAAATTGATGGGCAAGTAAATTGAGGGGATAAAGGTTCGACAGAGAGACCTTAAGATCCCTACACACATGTCATGATGTAAAGTTTCAACATAAATAGAGCTAACTAACCATATATATGGTAAAATAAAGCATTGATTACAAAGAGGATGTATGGATTATCAAGATGGGTGCATGGAGTATATCCATCATTCCACGGTCCTAAAAGTCGGTTACCATGTGCGCACAACGGGCCCTTAAAATGGTCCTTTTTTTTTTCTTTTTTTTTTTTGGGCTTAATAAAGAATTTTTTGAAGATTTTATATTGATTGGCCTTCATTTTTCCCCCCTCTTTTCAAATATGTTTTTCCTCATAAATGAGCTTTTCTTTTTCTTTCTTGGTGATCCTCAAATGAGTTATTTTATCATATAAAAACTGTTAGTAGTTTTGGACTGCAGTACCAGATTTTTACCACTAGTACTTGAAAATTCACTTATTCTCTTTCTTTTTTGATCATGTAAAAATTCATTGAAGTGTGTTGCTTCAGGAAAATATGTTTAGATGAGAATTTTTTTGTCTTTCTTGGTGATCCTCAAATGAGTTAATTTATCATATAAAAAAAAAGAACTCTGTCCGGGAGTGTAGCCTATGCCACCACTCCCATTTGTCTATCTCTCTCCTCCTTAAAATAAGGGGGCAGAGCTATCTTTTCATATTGGAAGGGGAGGGATAAACTCATGGGAGTGATGGCGTATGCCACACACCCGACAAAGTTCTTTTTCTTTTTTTATATGATAAATTAACTCATTAAAAAAAAACAAAAAAAAAAACAAAAAAAAAAAAAAAGAGAGAGGAAGGAAGCTCATTTAAACATATTATCCTGAAGCAACACACCTCAATGAATTTTTTAAACATATTCTCCTTCCCTATATAAACAATTGTGCAAACCATGTACTACTTACTAGCTAGAGAGATACCAAACTCTAGTTCAAAAGAAAAATCTAACCTCAAGTGTTATTTATTATCAGGACCTAATCCTACAACCGTGAAAATTAAATTGATTCTTTCATTATATGTTCTAAAAAATGTCTCTTAAGTTAGTAAACTCTTGGATAAAATATCGATGTCAACTTCCAGTCGACCGTCATCCTGATGGCAGCGACCGTCAAACATTCTGATTTTGCCCTTTTGTTTTATCTGTCGATCGTGAGGATCGATCGTCAAATTCTTTGTCTTGATTGTTCGACAGACTAAGTTTTGAGTCTTTTTTTGTAATAAACCATCTTTAATCTAGATCGAGTCATTTTAGGAATAATTTGGTACCTCCTAAGATCTCTAAAACATACATATGCTCATGATGTATGAGTGCAAATTACATTATGCAATGTATTCTATTCTATCTTTGTGCACTCGATCATCTTCAAGACTCCATTATTTGAATATTGAGCTTGAGCATTCTTGTGAATCTTGAGCTGGATCATTCTGTGAGTCTTCAAGTCTTTTAGTCTTTACTTCTATGAATCTTTAAAGACTTCATACCTTGATTCTTTCAACAAATGGGCTTCTTTCAGCTTGAGTGATGTATTCCACAAACTATCTTAAGATTGAGATTTAGATTCACTCATTTTGTTTGTTATCATCAAAATGTACTTGTGAGTTAGGTGTGTGAGATCCATTTTCTCAACAACCCCTTTTTCGCTCGTCCCGGGGTCCTCCCCATCTTCAGTCTTGAAACTCGTAATCCAGTTACCATGTTCGTGGTCCGATCTGGATCACCCAAATCCACCTACCCAATCCATTCCTACAATCTTAAACCCATACTTCTCTTCCATAAATCCCAGGAGTCCCTGGTGATGTCGTTATTCTATCTGAAGATCGAGGATTTGGCTTCCAAATCTCTCGTTAAGTGTTACTCTGCCCGAAGTCGAAGTATTGAAAGTCTCCTTTGTAGCCATTACTCTGCCCGAAGTCTGAGTAACAGAAGCCCCGTTTACAATCGTTACTCGTCACGAAGACAGAGTGACTTAAAGATAATCATAGTTGTTACTCTGTCCAACCAGAAGAAGGCAAGACAATCATCTAGCTATCTCCATTTGAGTCGGGGAGATCATTCATATTTCTTTTTTAGTATTTTCGTATATGTATGTATACTTACTTTCCCATTTCTTTGAAGCACAATGTAGGCCTTTAGGGTAATTGTTCTATTTCTTTTCCTATTGTAATGGCGATTTTCATTTGTTAAAATATCTCATATGATTTTTTTCATAGATTTGATGCATCATATAGCTTTACATGTTGATAAAGGACACATTATTACGGGAGAATATTCAAAATTGAGCATTTAATAGCAAGACTGGTATAATCGGACGAGGTGGGGTGCTAATACATTCCCATCCTCGTATCTTGACCAATTACCCAGACTCTCTGACCGGACCATACCGAATCATGTAGCTTTTATCGGTCCCAATTGATTAGGCTACCACTTATTGGGTCCTAGGCGGCGATTCCTATTTCTTTAATATATGTGAAGCATGACCCTGGGGATGTAAATGGGGGATGTAAATGGATAACTAAAAATCCGAATTTGATCTGCATCCATACCCATTTAGGGATATTTGTATTCATTTAGAGATATCCGGAAGAAAGAAAAAAACTAAATACTTCGATAAAAATCCGTCCGGAAAAAAATCCGAATACTTAATAATAACAAAATTAAGTAAATAATGATCTTGAGGATTTTTTAAGACTCAACAAGTTCTAGAATACGAGGAAAAGATAATCATGATCTAAGAGATATGGCTTGAGAGTGACTTGTATCCTCTAGGGAGAGGAAGGTCCGGGTTACACAAGGCAGAGACGTAAACAGATGGTCAAAAATCCGAATTCAATCCGCATCCGAATCCATCCGAATCCGTTTAGAAGTATCCGTATTCGTCCAGGGAATATCCAGATCCAATCATATTCGAGTTGTATCCGAGCCGAATCCGATCTGTTTACATACCTACAAGACCCCATCCGGTCATTCTCAATAATGGACCCAAAATAATGAACCCTTATACCATGATCTTTCATAAGAAAGGGTCGCAAAAATGACCACTCCTCTCGGGGAGGGAGGAATCCAATTCCATTTCCTCCAAAGGGGGTCAAGCCGCGATACCCACACATATATGCACTGGTAGCAAGATTGAAGTCCATAAGAATGCTACTTGCATTTGCATGTCATAAGAATTTCAAACGTTATCAAATTAATGTAAAAAATAAATTTTTAAATGGATTTATAATAGAAAAAATCGATCTATGTTGCTCAACCTTTGGAGTTTGAAGACTCAAACTCTCTAAAGCATGTTTTCAAATTAAAGAAATCATTATATGGACTAAAACAAACTCCTAGAGCTTGATATGAAAGGTTAAGCAAGTTTTTGATTGAAAAAGGTTTTATAATGGGCAAAGTAGACACTACCTTTTTGTAAAACACAAAGGAAAAGATTTGATCATTGTACAAATTTATGTTAATGAAATTATTTTGTGTTACTAATGAACCCTTATATCATGAATTTAGTACTTGTATGGAAAATGAATTTGAAATGAGTTTGATGGATGAATTGAATTTTTTTATTTTTGATTTACAAATAAAACAAACTATAATCGAATTTTGTCAAACTATGTCATGGTGCTCATAAAAAAGTTGACTTTACAAACCAAAAAGATTTAAGCATACCTATGAGCACCTCCCTAAAACTCTCTAAGAATGAGGAAGGGATTCCTATGGATGCCACTCGTTATCGAAGCATGATTGGTAGTTTTCATCTTATGGCTGGTAGGCCAAACATCATGTTTAGTGTTTATGCATGTACTAGTTTCAAGTCAATCCTATGAAATCACATTTTAGTGCAGTGAAAAAAGTTTCAAATACCTTAAAAGCACTACAAATGTAGGACTTTGGTATCCTACAAATAAAGACTTTGATCTAATTAGCTTTTTCGAAGTCGACTTTGCCGGTTGTCATATCAATTGCAAGAGTACATGTGTCAATTGTCACTTTCTTGGATCATGTCTAGTTTCTTGGTTTGGCAAAAAAGAAAATTCAGTTGTTTTTTCCACCCTAAAGCCGAATACATTGCGGTCGATAGGTGTTGTGCTCAAGTCCTTTGGATGAGACAAATCCTCGTGGACTGTGTGGTTACATTCAAAACCTCTCCACTTCATTGTGATAGCACAAGTACTATCAATCTTAGCAAACATCCAATTTTTCGTTCTTGAACCAAACATATTGACATTCGTCACCATTTTTTTAGAGACATTATTCAAAAGGGTGAAATTGTCCTTGAATATATTTAAAATAGATAAGCAATTAGCGAACATTTTCACAAAACCATTGACTGAAAAAAGGTTTTGTACCTTGAGAAAAAGTTGAGTATTTGCAACCCATTTGAGTAAGCATGTAACTCACTGGAGTTGATTTCATAAGAAGCCTCTCTCTCTCTCTCTCTCTCTCTCTCTCTCACACACATAGCTAAGGAAGGGTCGCAAACCCAAGGGAAGATTTCCCTAATATTCGGATCCTTCGGTGGATCTCCCCCCTAATTTCCGACCATTAGAATTATCTCTTTCTATTTTTAGTTGTTTTTGACCAAAAAGAACTATTTCCACTAAAGGAACTTTTTGCCTCAAGCTTGGAGCTTCTCCAAGAAGTTTTTGGTGCAGGTTGCAAATGGGGTCAGCAGGGCTATTTATAGCCGTAGCTGAAATTTGTGAGTGTGGGCCCGCATTTCACTATAGTGCGGTACCGTGCGTGCACGGGCCCGTGCCTGCATTTTTCAAGTCTATGCCACTTATGAAGCCAGAAATGGAATCTTTTCTTCCAAGGGGAATAACTTTTAGCCTGGTGTCCGTTTCTGACCCCATGGTTATAAAACAAGGTATCGGTACCTGTATAATTCTCAGTCATTATATAATATGGATTGGGCCCGTATCGGGCCGATTCTATCTAAAAATTCACTTTGGGGTGTTTTAGTTTGGTATTGGTATTGGATGTGGTCAATAATGACATGGTCTACGCTTTATACGATGGACTTTTATTGCCTACGGTTCCCTACCCGGTAGAGTTTCTATAATTCTCTAACAAGGGAGGGCGAAATGACCATTCCACCCCCTGACCGAACACTTTGCCCGGATGGGATCCACCCCCCTCTTGTTAGAGGACTATAAAAACCGTACCGGGCAAGAATCGTAAACGATAAAAATTTTCATACGACACTATATTTTAGTTACATGCTCTCCACCTTCACACAACTTCTTTCCTTTTTCTTTTTCTTTTTTGTTTTTAAATGGATGTAAAATTAACATTGAATTGAATTATTTCTTGTTATATGTTTTCTTTTAATATTTGTAAGATTATGAATTATTTATATGTTTTGAATATTTATAAGGTTATAGTTGTTTATTGTTTATTCTAACCATGAATGACTTAACTTATTATGTATATATTAATCAGTTTAAATAGTTACTTAAATGATTTACCGTGATTTAAATGATTTGATTCCATTTAATCTGTTTAACTAAACAATTTCAATTTTAAAATCGAAATCGAATTATTTATTAAACGGTTTCATGTTTTCGATTTAAAATGCTTTGTTCGGTTTCATTTTAGTTTGACACCCTTACTTAAAGTATTTGGGTTGAAGACTTTAAAACTAACTTTTTTTTTAAAAAATAATAATTAATTTCAGGTTAAAAAATTTAATAAAAATAACAGAACCTAAGCTATAAAACAGGACCTTGGCTGCATACATTTGGATTCAATACTTTAATATTTGGTTAAATTTTTATATAAATTTTTTTTTTTTTGGTACGAATTTTTCATTTAAATTTTAACTTACCTAACAGCAATATAGAGAATCGTTGACTGGGCTCTCGCAATTTTTTTGTTTGTTTTTTGGGTAATGGCCAATGGGCTCTCGTAATTTCATCTCAGGTGAGTAAATTGACGCGGTAAATGGTAAATGGCAATGTTTTTTTTTTTTTTCTTTTTTTTTTTTTATTTGAGGAGCATTCTCTATGCGGGGAGCGTGGCCTTATGCGTTTGTGGGGACCAATGAGAGAATGCATGAAAGCATCATGGGCGTAGGATTTCCGATTGAGCTCCTCTCTAGGGAGCGCAGCGCCCAAGGAGTGCCCAGGAGGGCATCCAGCCGTTGGGCTATGCCGCCCATATCCCGATGGCTGACTAGGTGCGCACTGGGATGTGTGCGGCACAACCCAGCCCTTGGATGCCCCCTTGGGCACTCCCTAGAGAGGAGCCGGATCCCAAAATTTCACCTTTCATAAGGGGTGGGGCAGTCATTTCACCCCGTGTCTGGACATGGGCAGTACACTCTCCATAGACATTTTTTTTTTCTTTTAACAAGAGTTCCGGTAAAAATTGGTGAAATTCTTTCAAGTTTACTAGCACCGTTGGACGAGTCCTTTTTGTAAGGAGAAATGGGTATTCTTAAAACAAAAGCTCGGTAAGAATTGGGGAAATTTATCCTCTCAAGTGTGGTGCACTGCCCAATGCACCATACTTGAGAATCCAACCGTCTACCCAACACTCGAAAGCATAAAAAGATGTCATTGCCCATGTTTTTATGGTTGGATTCTTAAGTCCAGTGCACCACACTTGAGAAGATGAAAATCCAGTGAAATTCTTATAGTTTACTGTCAATGTTTAACGAGTCCTTTTTGTAATGAGAAAACTTTCCTTCACCACACTGTGAAGGTTCACCAACCCATCTTAGGATTCATAAACCTTCATAGAGTATTAGTATAAATCCCAAAATACCCTCAAGCGCTCATCCTTCAGCCTTTAGCAAATGGATTCTCATTCACGGTAGTTGAAGGAAAACTCGATCTTTCTTGTAATTTTATTTTATTGGCCAAATCATAATTGGTGATCAGACCAGTTGTCCTTCCTTGCAGATCCTAGCTAGCAAATAGATGATTAGGTGGGATCAGGCTCTTCTCCAACACACCCTCCGAGCTGGACATCGTCCGGCATGGCAGCAGATATCAACACGTGGCCAGGGTACCATTCGAATGGCGAGGAAGGATGAAGCACATATGAGTATACTACACATACAATGGAGAGAAGGCTTTCTTAATTTTAAAATAGTCATTCTAACTCAAGGGTGCCATTCGATTACACATAAACCCACGTGTCAACATCTGCTGCCACACGGCACAATGTCTAGCTCGGAGGTGCGCTGGAGAGGAGCCGAATCCGATTAGGTATACCCATTAGCACCTCCCTAGCTCCATCCTAGCTAGGGGGTTGCAACTTGGGCTAGCTGTGTTAACTCGGTGAAACAGAAACTGATTCAGTTCAAGAATTCGGCCCGAGTTGACAGTTGAAACCCAACTATCCATCCTTTCAGTCCTGTCGGAGATGCTAATGGCTAAAGTTCGAGAAGTTTATTAGTGAGACAACATTAATTAATTAGAAAGAAACATTATCTACTTAAGTTTCAATAGCCAACGTTGACTGGGCTCTCTCTTAACCAACAGCAAAAAAAAGTGAATTTAATTAAACAAAAGAGAAATAAAGGTCTTATGTTGTCAAGCTTATGAAAGAGTTCTCTCTTCTCTCTATCATCTTTAAAAGCTGCAACCAAGCCAACCAAGCAAATTGGTTTTTGCTTCTGAGCCCCAAAAAAAAAAACGCCTTTGGAAGCCATGGGGAGAGCTCCTTGCTGTGACAAAGCCAACGTGAAAAGAGGGCCATGGTCCCCTGAAGAAGACACAGCTCTCAAGAACTATGTTGAGCGATATGGAACTGGTGGTAACTGGATTGCTTTACCCCGCAAAGCAGGTCTTTCTTCTTTTTTATGTTCCTCTCAATCTCTCTTCTTGGTTCACATTTCACAATTTTTAGTTCTTATTTTGGGTTTAATTTCCCTGTTCATTCAACCGTAGCAGTAAAACTTGATTTCCTTCCTTTTCTCTATAAATTTGTTTGTGAATAATTTTAATGGTCTCTTTCCAATTTGCATTCCTCCTTCTCTCTGTAATCCTAAGTAAGTTTCAGTTTACAAGAAGGGGAAAAAAAGGGAAGTGGGGCTTCTTTGTTCCTACATTGTCTTTTCAAAAACCAAAACAGGAACAGTGGTTGTTCCATACTTTGATCTAAATTGTTGAATACCCACTTACCCAGTTCTCTAATTTTTTAGGAATTAAACGTTGTGGCAAGAGTTGCCGTTTGAGATGGCTCAATTATCTCAGACCAGACATCAAACATGGAGGTTTTACTGAGGAAGAAGACAATATAATCTGTACCCTGTACAATAGTATTGGGAGCAGGCAAGTTCTTATTTCATTTCTCTTGAATCCTCTGCTTCTTTCCCATCTTAATTTCTGTTAATTAATACTGATTTATTTGGTTCTTTGCTCAGATGGTCTGTCATTGCTTCTCAATTACCAGGAAGAACTGATAATGATGTGAAGAATTACTGGAATACAAAGCTGAAGAAGAAACTAATTGCAGGAAAGATTGGTTTTCCAAGCAACACTACAATTTCTCCAGCTGCTTTAACTAAAGCTCAGAACTACAAGCATGGTTTTTCAGCTAGTATTAACACAAGCTTCTCAACATTTCCATTGTCCAATGAAGTTGGATTGGGACAAAATTTGGATTTTAAAACATTGGTTGCAGACCCAGCAGCAGGTCATTATATTCCTGAATTTGGAACAAGTACAAACAGCAGTTACAGTGTCTCATCATCTCAAGAAGTTTCATCAAGCTTCTCAGTTGCTGCTTCTTCTTCTACTTCTCTTATCATGGACAATAGCTTTTTTTCATGGCCTAGCAATAATGGAGGTGGAGAAGAAGATGGGTTCTTCATGGATTTTGGATTTAACTCTCCATATGATTTGCTCAGTGGCTTTGGTTTTCAGGGGAAGATCAGCACTGAAGTTGCTCCAAGCTTAACTAACCCTCCTTACACTAATTTGTAAAGTTTCAGTAGTTGAAAATATCTCCAAACAGGAAATAAAATTCAAAAAAAAGAGAGAGACAGAGACAGTAACTTGTAGTTTAGATTTTGTTTTAATGGGTCTTGATCATGATGATGGGGAAGAGGAGAAAAATATAGGTTCCATGTAAATGAAATTTGAAGTAAAGGGAACAATAGTATTAGATTTTCAGATTTTCCAATTTGATAATTTTTTTCCTTTCAAAAGCTTTCATAGAACTTGTCAGTGGGTCTTTGATTCAGTTTTGTTTTTAAAGGTGAGATGTTCATGAATGTGAGGGGATGTCAGCTATAATGTTTGTTTCTGTCTGGTCAGTGGTCACGAAAGTTGCATGAGATGGCCAATTCAAAGCTGAAGAAAAATGTCTCCATCACAACACTAACCCCCCATAAAGGACTCCCCTCTCTCTCTCTCTCTCTCTCTCTCTCTCTCTCTCTCGCGGTTCTAAGTAGCGGTATCGTATCGTTCATAACGGACGATATGTATCAGTTTTGTTAGTCATCGATACCAATACCATGCCGATATCGTATCGATAGCACGATATGAACAAAGGGTACAATGGTTAGAAAACTCATTTTTTAAGGAAATTCAGGGGTATTTTTGTCCGATATAGTCGATCCAGGCCGATATTATATCAGTAACGTATCGATTTTACAGGTCGCCGATACCCATTCCGATACTGTGCACTAAAACCATGCTCTCTCTCTCTCTCTCCATGTATGTGGCATAAATAAATAATTCTATCTCCATGTGTGTGACATAAATAAATAATTCTTCTCTTTCATGATAAGTTTGAATCCATCATCATAATGAGCTTCTGAAAAACTTCATATAGTGATAAGAAAATCTTCCATTGGCATGTATAAGTAGATTCTAATCTTAAAAGATTAAGAAATGTGGTAACCATTATTTTAAGTCATTTGAGAAATAATTACATACGGACAAATATTATTTTAAAGCTAAAATAATGAAATATTCTAGGATCATTAATTAGAATAGAAACATCGGTGGTTTATTATTTTTAAAGAGAAAGAATAATGGCAATTAGATTTGTTTATTTCTCTACCAAAAAAAAAAAAATTGTTAATTATTTGAATTGTATGATTTGTTACTTTCGCAATTGGATCTAGCTTGGAAAGAACAATAACTGTTTGATAACGAGGGAATAATTGAAAATTGCATATTTGACTCACTCGCTCTCATCCTAGCACTTACTTGTTGGGTGTGACTTAGAAGTGTATCTATTCGTGGGCTAATGTTGTAAGGGTGCACTCAAGAGTTCTCATGAAAGTGGTTAAAGTTGTGTGAGAGTGTTTGATGGAATCCAAATTCACATATAGTAATATTTTTTTAGGGATGTTGACAAGTCGCGTGGTTAGCGTGGTTCATGTGCCTAGACACAAACCAATGTCTTTGTACATGAAAAAATCGTGTAGCCCCAGTGAAATCAAAAATCGTATCCAAACCAATGTCTCTATACGCACTTTCATTGACTAGCACATTGGTTAGTGTTCTCTTTCCCTATTTTTTATGTAATTGTATATATTGCTCATATTAATTGACTACAGGTATATTTCTAAACCAATCGGGCTTCTCTGTTTTTTTTTTATTATTATTATTTTATATTGTATAATTATTAGATGCAGTACAAGAACCAATGAAAAACAAGGGGCAAAGCCTTATACATGATAGTCGATATACTCGAGATAAGCTCTTAAATTGAAGATTTGGGTTATCTAGGAGCACATTGATAAGTATTATAGGCAACAAAACTTATCAACCTTCAAGTGAAACATAAATGTTTTGAGGTTTTGAAAATTTCCATTTTCTTGTTGCCATTTCAAATGCTTAAAATTCGCATTAGTTTTTACCCCAAAAAAAAAAAATCGCATTAGTGTCTTCCAAACAAAGATTTTATTATATCTTCATTTTTCAAATGAGAAAAAAATCTTAAGATTACCAAGGTTCTAAACCATTAATTAACCATTAGAATTTTCAAACAAAAATTCTAACAGCACATTATGAGTTCATTGTGATGCCAATCAATTACCTGAAAAGTAATTTTAAATAATTTACAGTTCCTCAACTCCTATTTTAGGGAATTTGCCATGCCCAAAAGACATGTTTGTATTGATCTACATCGGTCAAGTTTCTCATGACTTTCTAATTTCATTGAGAAATAACTTGATAAATGTTTGAGAAAAGAAGAGCATATGATTACAGAAAAAAAACAAGAGATTGAGAAGTGTTGTGGTAAGAAAATTGTCCGATCGTTCTTCACAAAAGAACAAACTAGGAAGGGAGAGTCGGGTTCGACCGGCGGAGGCTCTTCGATGCCTAAGTCAGACTCCTCCGTAGTTGATATATATATTACTAGAATAAAGAATGAATCGATCCTCTTATCTGGGTTGTGCCAATTATTTATAGCTTGGAGTGGAGGTTGAGGCAGTTGTGGAGAGTCCCAATTTAGCAGGTATTCTAGTTATGGTAGGAAATTCGGTGTGGATTCCTCAGGAAAATGTTTCCTCTTTGGAACGAGTCCCTCCTTAATTAGAACATGGCATTGGGCAGCTATCTTGTTAGACAAATGATTAGGCTTGCTGAGTTGGTAGTTCAGATATCCTGATGCAAGATTAGTTGATGGTTAAGTTGGTTGACTAGTCGGCCTAAATGGCTCCAGTGCCGACCTATTAGGGTCGGTCCAAAAGTTCTGAAAGGCAACCTTGTGGGGCGATCCGATGCTCTGACCTTCGTACTTGTATGATCTCGGAGGCTGACCTCACGGGTTCGTCCTTGGTGAGTTTTGAAGTCCCTATCTCGTGCCCGATCTATAAAGTCGAATCAAGCTTTGCTGCTTCCTTGCCAATCTTGGTCTGTCTGGTCTCGCCCCTCTATAATAAGGCAGGTTGTGCATCGCAATCTGACCTACAAGATCGGGTCGTCCCTGATGGTCCTTCCATAGTGATCGGCCTAACTGTCGGATCAACACAATGCATGATTGCAAGGCAATATGGGCTTGAGATGATCCTATTCTGCCACATGTCTCTACTTGATTGGTGGGTGATAATTTGATTCACACGAAGGTTGCTACAATACTCCTACTAATAAGTATAATTTAAAAATGAGACTAATTTTCTTATTGACATCCCTTAAAATATCAAATTATTTGTAATAACACATTTTTGGAACTACAAATATAACTTTGACTAATATGAAACCAATGGTCAAAACATTTTTGCTTCAATGCTTGGAAAGTCCTATGGGTTATTGTTCAATTACAAATCATTTTTCAAGTATTAAAAGCTTTTTAAGTGTTGTTTATGGATATAGATAGGACAATTAAGCAATGTGTTGTAAAGTCTTCATCATCTTTTTTTTCTCTTTTTTTGGGTTGGTTAAGGCAATTGTATAGTCTTCTTCTGTTTGGTTCTTTGTATCTCATCCCAATGACACGAAAAAGAAATTCTTATTCTTTAAAAAAAATTTAAAAATAAAGTAAAATGATGTAATCTGTCTGATTGGTATCCGAGTTTATTAATGATAATTCACGTTAGGTAATAATGGTTTTCTATTCAGAATCTGGTCCTACCTTTGACAACACGTGAATCTGAATCATTTTTTCTTAAAAGAAACACAAAGTGTGGTCTTTCCATCCAAAAGCTATCCAAAGACCAAATGTTGGGCGGCTGCAACCCTTAGTTCCTCTGACCACTTTATAAATTATGATAATTATTCAAAGTTTTCATTGGCTCCTTATGAGTTCAGTGATTATTGTGTTTGATATGAATTTTTGGAATAGATTTCGGTCCTGAAATGAATTTTGAAATATAGTTTTTTTTATTTGAATGTATTTTAGACTTTTGAATCTATTTCGAGAATGCATACCAAATATTAATAACAATACTAGGTTGCATAGATTTAAAAATTAGATCGGAATTGGTAGAATCGATAAAACCCATAAAAAAAATTGGCTGACTGTATTTATATCTTATTTTTGAAAAAAGTCTCTCGGGACCAACAATGAATTTTACGTCCAGAGTCATGAAAATTATTCCTTTTTTTTTTCTTTCCTTAAAAATAAACTAATAAATTATGATAATTAGTCAAAGTTTTCATTGGCTCCTTATGAGTTCAGTGATTATTGGAATAGATTTTGGTTCTGAAATGAATTTTGAAATATAGTTTTTTTTTTCTATTTTTTTCGATTTGAATGTATTTTAAACTTTTGAATCTATTCCGGGAATGCATACCAAATATGAACAACAATATTTTGTTGCATAAATTTAAAAATTAAATCAGAACCGATGGAATCGATAAAACTCATAAAAAAATCGATCATGATTATATTTATATCTAATTTTTGAAAAATATCTTTGAACCAACAATGAATTCTACGTCTAGACACATGAAAACTATTCATTTATTTTTTTCTCTTTCCTTAAAAATAAATTAATTAATTAATATCTTTGGAATTGGCTATAATGTTAGTTCAACCTTTCCCTTTATTATTTTACCATTTTTTCTTATTTTAGATAATAAAATAACAAAAATCATTGCAATTCATTTTTTGTAATTAGATCTACAAGATTTTTGAATAAAATCTCTAAAGATTCTTAAAGATCTATAGATATACATTTTTTTTTCCATACTATAGTTTTGACTAACTCCTATCAAATCAATGGAGTCTGATGCCGTGTCTGATTCTTGGTTTCATAAGATTACACTCTTAGGAGTGAGGGGTTTGGACTTGAAATCCATAAAAACTTCGGAACTCCATCATTCACTAGGGGTGTCAATCGATCGGGCTTAATCAGTTCCACCAATTTAAGGCCATGCACAGTTTCCTCCTGTTTAGGTAGTCAGACCTCGTAGACCAGGGCATGGATGTGTTTCTATTTGGTCAGTCGTTTACTGGTCAATAATCGGGCTCAAGGTAATTGGGCTGATTAGGCTTTAGACTAGCTAGTTGACTGATTGAGCCACAAACGGCCCTTAAACTGGCCATCAATAGGCTATGATCAGGCTAAATGGGCTTAAACGGGTTAATCAGACTATAAACGATCAGTATCAATCTGTCAAAGTATTAAGTCGGTCCCGGTCGGGCGACCGTCGGGCCACTACCTTGCACTGAGAACACCCGATTATTAATCGGTCAGTACTTGAGCCCAACATATTTAGTAATTGATTGGACCATTCTAGAGCTTCAACTTATGGATTTAAGTCGAACCTACCATTGCGGGCCAACTTTGACACCCCTACCGTTCACTATTTTGTCCTAAACTCTTTTGACTCAAATCACAATCAAGATTTAAGGCTTTTGGGGGACCACTAGATGTTGAAGTGGTAATTGATAGGGATGTTACTCTTTAGGGTCGGTGTTCTCTGTGGGGGAGCGTGGTTCCTATGTGCACGTAGGGCCAATAAAAGCATTTACGTTGGCGTCATGGGGGTGGGATTTCCACCTTTCATAGGGCAGAGCGGTCTTTTTGCCCCCTCGGTGTTTCGATGTGGGAGGTACATTTCTCCACAGAGAACTTTCCTCCTATTCTTTATTACATAGAATGCAATGGGAGAAGGAAAACATGGGGGCCAATGTTCAATGTTTTTGAAAATAGGACTGTGCCTTGGATTGTTCAGTCCTAAGGCCCATCATTTTGAATGGTTTAAGGTATTGGGATGGATCGGCTATATCGGTAGATCCGTATCGATATATCAGTATATCATCGATGATGTACTACAATTGGGGGGGGCAAATGATATAACAAAATTTATATCGATATTTTGAAGGACAAAACAGTCTGATCCGACCTGATACAGCCGATCCATATCGATATCAACGGCAACCGATACCAATACCAATACAATGAACTAAAACCCTGATGAGTTGGCAGCCGACATATCCAATGTTGGAAGGTGAATATTCCTTGAGAAGAAACATTGACTTTTCAACCATATTGAATTTGGTAGACGGTCCAGAAAATTCAAAAGATTGATGCTCAATTTTTCCTGGTCCAACAATTTGTTGAAAATTAAAAACACAAGGAGGCTAAAGAGCCCAATGGTCCAAACGACTAATGCAAAGATGAGAGAGAAAAGAGAGGAAACTAAAAAGAAATGTGGGGCCCACAAAGGCCTTTTGAATCAATGACTCATGAAAGTCCACACTTTTAGGCTTTGCTAATTCATCCTCTCTCTTCCTCTTAAGATTCTCCCACTATTGAGTCCCATTAAAATTTAATTAGTTTAGGAAACCCTAATTAAACCCTTCTTTTAGGTTCAGTTTGTAGCATTATTGGGGTATTGTTTTAGGTACTCTACTGTGGCCTAGGGCATTTACCAAAAAAAACTGTGGCCTAGGTCACTTGACTTTTTGTCATTAGGGTTTATAACTTTTCCTCAAGTTTGGGGTTTTTGGTAGATTTCAGGTTTTGGAGATGGGTTTTAGGGTTTCTAAAATCTGAACTGAGGCCCATGGTTTGCTATTTTTTAACAAAAGCGGTCCCAGCATTTGTTTTCTTTCTCTCTTTGTCCTCACATTGTATCATAATTAAGGTTGTCTTAGTTCTTGTGGCTTGACGTGGATATGAATATATTCCTTGTCATCATGCATGTATTTATTCATGGCCGCCTCCTTGGAAATTATTTTGCTTGGGAAGGTCTTGAGGATTAATTAACTTGAACTATATGGGTTAACATCATGAACCCCCACCTATATTTGTGTACTTTTATGGAAAATTTTAGTTCATTTTTAAGATCTTATGAATTTAATGAGGCATGAAACTTGTCGTGATCTTTATTTTGGGTACCTATTGTTATAAAATGGAGAAGTGATCTTATTATTTCTTGTGGACCAAACTTTTTTACGCCCATAGTGAAGAAGGAATCTCCGCATTTAAGGATGTCTAATCTTTTCAAATAGTATGGGAAAAAGATACTTTTGACTCTGTATGATAAAAGGTAGAGTTTAATAATGACACAGGAGTCCAATCATATGATCATATCACAGGTGGAGAAGAGACTTGTCAACTCCATGGGTGAAAGAAAACTTTAGTTAATTTTTTATTTAGGGTTTAAAAAGAAATATGGGCCCCAAGCCCTTTTTTTAGTCAATAGCTCGTGAAGTCCACACTCAAGAAATTGAACCCAACCCTTTCATTAAATTATAAATAAAATTTTCCCAACTACGAAAAAACTAGCATTAAACTCATACAATAAACAAAAAAAAATTGAGAAAAAATAAAAGATAATTTACTCAAGATTTGAAATGAAAACAAAGTACGGGTAAGGGAGGCTTTTTCTCTGGCATCTTTTATATGTTGGGGGTTATGGAAAACACGTAATGACAAGGTGTTCAATGGTAAAACTTAGACTCCAGAGGAAGTGATACAATATAGTCAAGCGACTTTTGATGAATTTCAGTTGGCGGTGAGGGAGGGAATGATTGAAGGACCTGCTGCCTCTTCTAATCCATCTTCGTGCCAATCTAGGTGGGAAACTCCAAATGCATGTTTTATAAAGTTGAATTGCAATGCCTCTATGCAACTTGATGACTCTATTGGGGTTATTGGTTTCATTCTTAGAGATAGTTTTGGAGCACAACTTGCGGCTATTCAGAAAATATGTCTTTCACATCTGTCATGGTGGGTGAAACTTTGGTAGTACGGGCGGCTTATTCTATGCTCAATCTTTGGGGTTGGACCAAATTCAGGTAGAATCTGATAATTCAAAGGTTATAGCATCTCTCAACAGGGCGAGCAGGAAGTATACTCGTCTTCATATTGCTTCCATTATTCATGACATTGTTCGGATAGCAACATCTTTTCGTGTTTGTTTTTTCTCTTGTATTTCTAGGATTAGCAATGGTATTGCTAATAGCCTGGCCAGGAAGATCCTGTCAATCTCGTGTAAGACAGAATGGTCAAATTCCACTCCTTGGCTCCATGAGCTTTGTGTTCAGGATTCCTTAGGTTGTTCAAGAGTTCATTCTCAATAAATCATTTTATTACCCAAAAAAAAAAAAAATGAAAACAAATAGTATTATAAATAATTAAATGGGAGACTGTATTCTCTCTAGGAACGTAGCCTATGCCAATAGGAAACATCCATGAGTACCCCCAAAAAAGGAATCACTTCAGGGGCAAAAAAGTCATTTCAAGGAGAGGATAGAGATAGATAGAGAGAAGTGCTAGTGAAGGCTACGCCACAGACATAAGTCATTTTTCCTAATTAAATATTAGGAAAAGGTTCTATAAGCTGCCAAGATAGGATAGGTACACTAGCACCTTTGTGTCTATCTCTCTCCAATGTACTGTACCATTTTGTCGTCCCTCATTAGTGCGCTCAAAAAATTATCTCCTACAATTCTGTGCCTGGTCCATTCTCCCAAGTCCCTCTAATAGGAGGAGTGGACTCCACCCGGGCAAGGGGTAGGGTGGTCATTTCTCCTCCCCCCCACCCCTAATGAGAGGAAATTCTGAAAATGAATGGGCAGGGAATTGTAGAGGATAAAGATCCAGTGTGCTCACCTATGCCGCTTGTTCAGAGTGCCATCTCCCTTAAATATTAGATAATACTAACAGTTTAGGTTCCACTTCACTTGCCATGTGGCAAATAATACCACTAACATTGCACATACCCAGTCACACTTAATTTAAAACTTACTAAGAATTGAAAACTAAGGCAGATTTAAGGAAAAAGAATATTTCTTTGGAAGTGAAATCAATCAAAATACAAAAAAAAAAATGCAAAATTAAACACTATAATTCAGATCATACATTTACCCTGAAAATGTGGCTGAGAGAGAGAGACAGAGAGAATGGCGGTGAGCATAACCTTGAGAGACAGAGCATGTGTGTGTGACGTGGATGGTAGCTGCGATTTGGCTGCGAATATACAATTTGGCTCTCTTCCAGCCGTGGCGGGAAATGGAGGGTCCAGCCCAGCAAAAATAAGGGGGCTCTGATCGTTTCATAGTGTGGGTCTCGCCTATGAAATGACCAAAACCCCCCTATTTTTGCTGGGCTGGACCCTCCAGCTCCCACCACGGCTGAAGGAGAGCCAGATCCGCGAATATAGTCTAGAGAGAGAGAGAGTATGTGTATGTTAAGAAAGGTTGATGTTTCTTGTGAGTTTCCCATTTGAATCTAACTTCCTTAAATCTGCGATTTAAGAATTTAAGAATCCAATAAGGTTTTAATACGTTATATTAAAGAAACACGCGAGAGTCAAGGTGGTAAATAAGAATTTAGTGGAGAGAATATTGGGCAAGATGGGAGTCTCTTGCATTACATTAGAGAGAATATGTTAGATTGGAATCTACAGAAAAGTTATAGGTTAATGAAATATAAAAAAGTGGATGAAATAACCAAAACCCCCCTATTTTTGCTGGGCTGGACCCTCCAACTCCCACCACGGCTGAAGGAGAGCCAGATCCACGAATATAATCTAGAGAGAGAGAGAGAGTGTGTGTGTATGTTAAGAAAGGTTGATGTTTCTTGTGAGTTTCCCATTTGAATCTAACTTCCCCTATTTTTGCTGGGATGGCCCCTCCAACTCCCACCACGGCTGAAGGAGAGCCAGATCCGCGAATATAATCTAGAGAGAGAGAGAGTGTGTGTAAGTTAAGAAAGGCTGATGTTTCTTGTGAGTTTCCCATTTGAATCTAACTTCCTTAAATTTGCGATTTAAGAATTTAAGAATCCAATAAGGTTTTAATACGTTATATTAAAGAAACACGCGAGAGTCAAGGTGGTAAATAAGAATTTAGCGGAGAGAATATTGGGCAAGATGGGAGTCTCTTGCATGACATTAGAGAGAAAAATTAGATTGGAATCTACAGAAAAGTTATAGGTTAATGAAATGTAAAAAAGTGGATGAAATGACCAAAACCCCTCTATTTTTGCTGGGCTGGATCCTCCAGCTCCCACCACGGCTGAAGGAGAGCCAGATCCGCGAATATAATCTAGAGAGAGAGAGAGAGTGTGTGTATGTTAAGAAAGGTTGATGTTTCTTGTGAGTTTCCCATTTGAATCTAACTTCCTTAAATCTGCGATTTAAGAATTTAAGAATCCAATAAGGTTTTAATACGTTATATTAAAGAAACACACGAGAGTCAAGGTGGTACATAAGAATTTAGTGGAGAGAATATTGGGCAAGATGGGAGTCTCTTGCATGACATTAGAGAGAAAATGTTAGATTGGAATCTACAGAAAAGTTATAGGTTAATGAAATATAAAAAAGTGGATGAAAGATTAACCAACCATTATAGGTACAATACATGCATGTATTTATTTTTTGGGCGGAGATTGGGCACACTGCTAGCTTTCTTGGAGCTAGCGGCTCAACCAATGTGGGGGGTTGAAATTGGAGAAGCAAGGGGACTTTTCCATGGGAGAGGAGAGATGCAGACCCTATGTTGGGCACAACACCAGTGTGTCCAGCCTTTACCAGTTTTTTTATTATTCTTGTAAGACACTATCTATGGCAACTCTATATATAAGTTTATTTAGGATATGTAACATTATTTTGATTGCAAATTGTTTTATTCTCGAAAGTTCTGTAAGCAAAGGGTGAAAAAAGGGTTTTAAAATGGGTTTTCTTTCCCGTTACTTTGCCTAGTGAAATATAACATTTCATTATTTGTCACATAGTAATACATGGGTTAGTGCATATGATAGAGGACCAGACACGCATCTCATTGTTACGAACAACCCACCCTCATTTGACTAAGTTGTTTAAAATAAAATCTTAGGTCGTGCTTGGTATTGTGCTTACATCGGACCATGACGTACCAATTGTAAAAAAAAACAAAGACTTACGGTACGGGTTTTAAATAGAGCAAAATGTCGAATGATACAGTTAAAAAAACAGTCAAAAAAGTAAATAACGACAAACGAGCGAAAACAGACAGTACGAGATCTCAGTTTTAGACTTTGCGATAGCATATGATTTTTTCATTGTGAATACCTTCTTTGAGAAGAGAGAAGAACATTTAGTTACCTACAAAAGTAGGCATCATACTAGTCAAATAGATTTCTTCCTAACAAGATAGTCCGACAGATTGTTTTGTAAAGAATGTAAAGTTATACCTAGAGAGAGCCTAACCACCTAACATAGATTGATGATCCTAGATATGTGTCTCATTACGCAGAACCATATAGAGGACCCTATTTGCCATAAAATAAGATGGTGGAGCTTAAAAGGGGATTCTTTGAATGCATTAACTGACAAAGTGATCAAACATGGAAAGTGGGACTTTGAGGGAGACACTAATACGATGTGGAATGAAATGACAGCTTGTATTCAAAAGGTTGCTAATAAGGTCCTAGGAGAATTGAAAGGTATACGTCATGCCCCTAGGGATACTTGGTGGTGGGATGTTGAGATCCAAGCGGCCATTAAGACTAAGAAAGTTAGTTTTAAGGCATGGCAAAGGACTAAAGAGTTAGAGGATCTAAAAAGGTATAAATTTTATAGAAAAGAAATTAAGAAGATTGTGGGGAAAGCAAGGACAAAGAAACATGAAGATTTTTATAATAATCTAATATGAAAAGAATGAGAAAAAAACTATCTATAAGCTAGTTAAAATGAGAGAAAGGAAGAATAGAATTTTCGATCACTTTAGGTTATTAATAGTGATGATGGTAGAATACCAGTAAGAGATGAGGACATTAAAGAGAGATGGAAGGTGTATTTCTACAACCTACTTAATGAAAACTTTTCAGTTAATAGGGTACATGAAGGCTATATTACTCATCTTGACGCCACATTGCGTAGATATATACGTAATATAGGGTGACTGAAGTAAAAGAAGCTTTAAAAAAAATGAAAGTAGGCAAGGCTCCATGCCCATACAAGGTCCCAATAGAAGTGTGGAAGAGCCTAGGGATTTGTGGTTTATCTTAGCTAACTAGGTTGTTTAGTAAGATTATGGGTTGAAAGAAAATATTATATGAATGGTGGAGGAGAAACATTGTGATCCCATTTGCAAAAATAAAGATAATATTCAGAGTTACAATAACTATAGACATATAAAGCTAATGAATCATACGATGAAGTTATGGGAGAGAGTTATTGAAACCCACTTGAGAAAAGAAACTATTATCTCAGAAAATCAACTTGATTTTATGCCAGGAAGATCCATGATGGAAGCTATTTTCATACTTAGGAGATTTATGGAAAGATATGGAGAGAGCAGGAAGGATCTCCACATAGTCTTTATTGATTTAGAAAAGCTTACGGTAGAGTTCCTAAAGATTTAATCCGACAAATACTATAAATGAGAAGGGTGTCATGTAGATATGTGGATATTATTAAAGATATGGATGATGGTGTAGTGACTAGTGTAAGAATTGTGGGGGTCAAGGTAGTGAATTCTCAATTACAATTGGGTTACACCAAGGGTCAGCCTTAAGCCCTTATTTGTTTATGCTTATCATGGATGATATAACTAGAAACATATAAGATAAAGTTCCTTAGTGTATGCTTTTTGTTAATGATATTGTTCTAGTAGATGAGACAAAGCCAGAGATTAATGCCAGATTGGAGTTATGGAGATCTACCTTGGAATAAAAAAGTCTTAAGATAAGCAGAATAAAGATGGAGTATATGGTGTGTACCTTTAACCACACTAGCATGGTTAATGAGGTAATGAATATTGTTGAGAATGAGATCTCACAAAATGACTATTGTAGATATTTGATCTCAATCGTATATAAAGAAGTTGATATAGAGGATGATATTGCCCAAAGGACTAAAATAAGATGGATGAAGTGGAGAGAAGCATTTGGAGTGTTGTGTGATCGGCGTATTCCTTTACAGCTTAAAGAAAAAATGTATAGAACTGTCATACGACCACTATGATGTATCGTGCAGAATGTTGGGCACTTTCACTTCTACTTGTACCTGTATTCTCTGATCAGTTCATTCTTCTCTTCCAACTGCTACCACCATGCATGTGGTGCTAGATGCTACAAAAGTGGGTTCAATTTCCTCTTTAGCATTATTACTCCTTGTCTTCTAGCTAAAAGAATTTGCTTCAAGTGCTTGTTCAACACGGTTTCCATCAATGGCAACTTAGATTTTTTTCTTTTAACTGTTTGGTTTTTTATTGTTTATTGGCATGTTTTAAGTGTGTTTTAGATTTTTAAATAAGAAATGTTTTAAAAATATTTAAAATAAAGGGAGAGTGTCTTTTACACTATCATTGTGGGAATAAATTTGCACGCCATTCCAATGGTTATCTTGAAAATTGTATCATTCATATAAAGCTAATTTATTCAAAATAATAGAGAGAAATAATTAAAAAAAATGTAAGAGTGAAATTGCACTTTGGCAGCATGCAAATCTTTTTCCCTTAAATTACTGTACACATATGTTCTATAGTCCATTTATGTGTACTCCACGTTAATCTCAATAAAGTGATCTTTCTACCAAAATAAAAGATTAAACACTAAATGGAAAGAGCCTATTTTTTGGATAAAAGTTTTCTAATAGCCAATGTACCCTCCTATGCCCTCTTACATGATTTTTTACTATTTTTGTTTTCTTTTCTAACCATGTGGACAATGGACCCTATACATATGAATGATACTATTTCCAACACCACCATGTGCGCGTCATGAGAGATTTCCCTACACTGGCAGCATGAGAAACTCTCTCCCCACATCATTTTTGCAAACATGTTCCAAGCTGTTTGTGCCAAGAACTAATTCTGACAAATAATAGATGCCAAACATGCTTTTCTTTTGTTTAGAATATTCTTGGAACAATACAATCATAGCACACCTTACGAATAGTTTTGCCATTATCTAAACCGGACCATCTTAGTGAGTATTATGTGCTTCTTAGTATTACAGAAGCAATTGTCCCAATCAATATTTGTTTTTCTGGTGTAGGTTTTTTCGACTCCCTCCAACTCCCTATTCTGAGCTTTTAAGTCAAATGAGAGAGAGAGAGGATCATATCCAATTATCCTCCTTCCATTATATGCTCACTGGTGCAAACCCAAAAGGACAAGCGAAACGTGTTCTATAATTAAAAACATAGTTTATTCCATGGTGATTTTTTTGAGGGAGATACTTTGATGTCAGTGGTACAAATTATAGGAGCCGCAAGAACCTCTTCTGTGGACGAGGTGAATAATAAATCGGTTAAGGCTATATAGAGTGAACTCAGTGTGTTCAACTTTAACCCAATTTGTTATACATGCAATTGTAGACATTGAATTTTGTTATTTCAATTCATCTTCTCAATAGGGACGAATTGGATGTTATAGAGCTCTCTGGCTTCTAGACAATGGTCCCAGTCTAAAGATGAGGTCTTTAAGGAGACTCAGGAGTAATAAGATATGATATTCTCTTCTGAAGGGTTGGATAATGAGGCTTTGCAACTGGTTCTCAATGCCATCACACCATAGGTCAACGACCAAACCAATGTTGTCTTGTGTAAAGTTTCAGATGAAGAAGAGATCAAAGCCACTCTCTATGCAATGGCCCCACTTAAGTCACCTGGTCCCGATGGTCTTTCACTAGCCTTCTTCCAATGATATTGGCTTATTGGGACATGGTTGGATCTGATGTGTTTAAATTCATTCAAGAATTCTTCAATCTCGAAGTTCAAACTCTACAATTATTTGCCTATTTCCAAAAGGTGAGCATGTAAGCTTGTGCAATGTTTTGTTTTAACCAAGGTTGTTTCCAAAGTTACTACCATCCACCTCAAGGAGTGTTTGGATGAGATCATCTCGCCTACCCAATCAACATTCGTTCTTAATCGAGTCATATCTGATAATATATTGATGGCTCATAAGGCCTTTTACTACATAAAACACAAAAAGAAGGGCAAGAAGAGGTTGGTTGTGTCGAAGCTCGACATGAAAAAAACATATGATTGGGTTTAATGGATCGAGATTCCTCGAGGGTGTTCTCCTTCAATTTGGATTCAGTTCTAGGTGGGTTTCCATGGTTATGACATGCGTATCTTCGGTATCTTATGAGCTTATCATAAACAAGGTTGTGCGTGGATTAGTCAAGACCCCAAGCCTATTTGTTCTCTTCTCTCAAGCCTTGAGTGTTCTCCTCCTTCATGCTGAATCGGTGAGACTCATCCACGACATTAAAGTGAGAAATATAACATAGGGGTGTCAGAAAAACCCGTCCATCTCGATCCGGCCCTAACCCGCCCTGAGCCCCGATAGGGTTGGGCCGACTTGTATTCTAGACAGGGTCGGGCTGGATTTAGTATTTTACTGGCCCTGACAGGGCCGGGCCGGGCCTGGGTTGAGGCCTTGGCCCTGGCAGGGCTAGCCCGACCCTATATACACAATATATTATCTGTATAATGGGCTTTGTTAAGTGGGTTGGGGCTATGTATTCATATATATTGTATGTACAATAGGCTTTGTTAAGTGGTTGGGGCTTTGTTATTTGTTAAGTAGGCTCACTGGGCTGTTATGGGCTATTCACTATTCAGGGCCAATCTGGGCCGGGCTGGGCTTGGGAAAACCCTGATAGGGTCAGGCTGGGTTGAGGGTATGCTTGACCCTAGCAGGGTCGGGCTGGGCTTGGGTTTAAGTTAAGGCTGCCAGGGTTGGATTAGGGTTAAGGCCAAGCCCGGCCCAGCCCGACCCATTGACACCCCTAATATAACATGCCCATTATTGTACTTTTTCTTTGCGGACGAAAACCTTTTTTTTGCTGAAATTACTCTCCCGGAAATTCACAATCTCAAGTCTTGAATCGACCCTACTATCAGGCAAGTAGGCAGCGCATCAACTACATGAAGTCTAGCTTGCATTTCAGCCCAAATACAACCCCTAATATCAAGAGAATGATATCCAGATTTCTGAAGATAAAGTGTGGTGCAGCCCCAAAAAAAAATATCTAGGCCTCCCCACTGAATTCGTTGCTTATAAAAAAGATCTCTTTAGAGAGATTAATGAGACGACTAGCAAGCGATTTCAAGGCAGGAAGTAGCAGTTCCTATCCCACTCTGGGAAAGAGGTTGTGCTTAAGGCAGTTGCTTTATCCATGAATACCTTCACTGTCTCCCGCTTCAAGTTACCCATGTTGCATCACTCCAAATTCCACCAAACAACATCAAACCTCTTCTAGGAAGGAAAGGAAGATAAGAAATGCATTTGTTGGATTTCTTGGGATATGAGGACTTGGGTTTCGTGATCCTTCTATACAAAATCGGGCCTTGCTAGGAAATTTAGCTTGGCAACTATGGAAGAATCCTAATTCCACCTTTGTTAAGCAGATCTACTTCCCACATTCAAATTTTCTTGAGGCTCCCCTGGGATCAAACCCCTCCTGGGCCTAGAGAAGCATTATTGAGGACCGCAAAGTGCTAAAGGCCGATCTGCTATGGGTCATCGGTTCTATAGAGCTCACTAATATAGTAGATAATTGTTGGTTCCCATCCTTCTCTCTTTGAAAGTCCAGCATCTTCACTTCCTTCCACAATCTGACCCGATTACGCTTCGGAGGATGCCATATTCAACAGTACTTCAGGGGAAAGACCTTGCTATCAGAGGGGGAATGCTCTAAAGCATATCTGAAAGGATAGATCATCATCTAATTATAGAAGTGGACAACAAGGGCCGTGCGACTTCTCTCACCTATTCCACCCATCCTAACTCAATTGAGGTGGTTAGTATCTTACAGGACACCACTCATATAACTTCTTTTTTTGTGACATGTTCTTTCAATCAGATCCCAAAAGAGAATAATAGGTAGTCGACTCCTTGGCTTAGAGGGCCCTGTCCTATGCCTGTAGGACTAGTCGGCTATGTTCCACTCATTAGTCGTTCGATAATTTTAATGTGGATAACTTGAACTTTTTCACGTAATATTAATAAAATGATCCCCTTTCTATAAAAAAAAATAATGAGTGATAGAAAATCTCTTTAATACAGGGGCTATGTTTGGATGTCAGGAAAAGAAAAGAAAAAAATTCAAAAAATTTTGAATTTTAAGAAAGAGATAGACATAAATCAATGTCGTATCATCATTTTTTTATTTTCTTTTCTTGGCTTCCAAACATAGACATCTCCGATCATGACTCACTGACCAAAGTACTCACTCTCCCAAATCCTGCTCCTAAGAGTGTCAATTTTGGACCGAAATCAAAAATTGGACCGGAACCAATCCACACAATAGTTTATTGGTCTGAATCTGAATCTACCTATAAGTTATTGGTTCGATTTCGAATCTACCAATTAGGAATCCATGGAACCAGAACAAATTCACATCATAACCGTATATATTATATAATTCTTAAGACTTAAAGTCATGAGAGCTAGGGTCAAACCCTTTATTTTTTTTAGTCTTTCATTTTAACTGGTAACACTTGTCTCACATACTATTTTACCAAGGATTTGGTGGTTAATTTAAAGGTCCATTAGGGAATGTTAACTTAAGAACATACCTTAACCTAAGAGGTTATTATTTGGAACCTTTTTGGAACCAGAATTGGCCCACCTATTAGTTAATGGTCTTGGATCTCAGGTTTGAACCGATTAATTTATTGATCCGATTCTGCTCCTAACCCCTTAGACCTGAAACCGTTAAAAAACCAGATCGATACCCCAAAACCGGGCCAATTGACACTCCTACCTGCTCCTACCAACCCGAAGAATACAAAGAGGGGGGGGGGGGAAATTAATCCGCAAGCATGTGCGGGGTTTTTTTGGTAATTTGATATCCCGAAATAAATAGCTACATAGACCACAGTCTCCCGCCAAAGTGCCAAAAAATAAACATCATTTCGTGACCTGCACGGTCCACAGTTCCACACTCCATATCGCTTCTTCAGTCTTTCTCCTGACAAGTACGCAAGAGGAGATTTCGAACATGGTAAATGAAACTCCCTGAAACCCTAAATTATTTGTAATCCTCTGTCTCTGTTCCTTTTACAGATCAAATGCGATCTCGTATTCTTTTCTTTGTTTTCCCATTGAACTTGCTTATTAGATGTTTCTCTTCCGACGTAATTCCGAATTCTAGCATTTTTTTTCTTCTGAAAATTGGAATGCCAGTGTTTTTCTTTTCTTAACTTTGAAATGACGGTGTTGCCAGGACATCTTGGTCTGATTAATGAATCGGTTAAATAGTAATCTAAAATTCGTTCCTGAACTCATAGTATTTTCTCTTAATTCAAATGATCCTATAAAGTAATTGGTGAATAATAAAACAGAAAAGGTTAACATTGTACTTGAAAATTCAATTAGCTTTGTCATCTTGTCACCAAAGGGGCTACAAAATCAAAAACGGAATAATGTGATCAGATTGCAAACCTTTAAACCGACAATACTCTCTGCTACATTCATTCCTCCAGTAGAGGTTTTGGTTATATTTTTAAACTTCTGCAATAGATATTAGGGCAGAAAGAACCCCTATAAAGCATGCAAGTGAAAGCCAAATCTTTGTTCAGTTGGTGTGGTTCACTTGTGTATGCTAGTGCTTGATCTGCATATGGGAGTTGGGATTGGATCCTTCCATTATTTATGTTGCATCAAAGTGATAATAAGATCAAGTCTATGTCAAATGTCACTAAAATGCCCGCTTTAACTCAAAGAGTGTATAGTTAATCCATGCCAACTTACAATATCAGAAACAAAAAGAGAAGCTGTGAAGAGGGCCATAGACTCGTTCAAAGTAAATTAAATAGGAGTAGGAGGAATCACATAATATACCGAGAGGCTGTGAAGAGGGCCATAGGCTTGTTCAAAATAAATTAAATAGGAGTAGGAGGAATCACATTATATACCGAATAACTTCACTTCTTTTCTCAGTGAGGACTCAATTTTTGTTTCCTATGCTGCTGCATAAGTATATCCCCCCCCCCCCTCTTTCCCCTCATTTTAATGTAATTTCGCCACCATGGATGGAATTTTGAACTGTAAATCTTCTTATTTGTGTGTTGTGCAGTCAAAGAAAAGAGGCCTTTCTTTGGAAGACAAACGTGAGCAGATTCTTAAAATCTTCTATGAATCTCAAGATTTCTTCCTTGTGAGTGAAACTATAAATGTTCCTCACATTTTTAGTTTGCAGAAACTCCATGTTTTCCTTGCAGTTTGATGAAGCACAACATAAGGAACCAGCCTCTGTTTCTGAGAAACTTTATGTTTTGAATTAGTTGATTTTGTTCATATCCTTTCTGTGGCCTACATTCTAATTTGTTTGAAAGATTGATCTCGACTTGCAAGTTACCTTTCTAAATATTTATGACAATGTTTTATGTATCATTGTACACCTGCTAGATAGGTGATTATGTTTCTTATATTGGAATTTGATCTCCATATTTGTTTCCCCTTTCACAAGAGAAGAGATTCTGCATATTAATGAAGGGTCCTTTCATGTTCAAAAGACCAATATTAATCATCTTCTAGTTGAACAAGATAAAATTTGGATGGAATAGTCTCGAGACTTTCCGGATCTGTAGTTGCTCGTTGGACCCCCCTTGTTTGCCTCCTTTTCTTGTGCTTCCTTCAGCTATCACTGTGAAACAGAAGTTTGTTTTGAATTTGCAGAGAAACGGAGTAGTTTGTACACATGAATGAAGAATAATTTTATCTATTTGCTGGTCGAATAATTTCAAAACAGAATATTGTAGTCTCGGACTCCTGGGTATAAGAGGGGTTACAAGAATCTGAAGAAGAAGAGCTAGACCATGATAGAACTCGAAAAGGGGAAAGTGCTAGGCCAAGATAGAACTCAGAATTAGTCTCTCATGGCCTAGTCCAAAGATTTATATTAACTCTTAACCGCATAGTCCTACTTAAAGCAAATTACAAATAGAACTAAAGACAAAGACTAATAAGACTCTACTAGCCTAAACGCAGTCAAACATTACTAATTAATACCGTCATAAGAAAGGAAAGACTCCCCCTCATGTTATACATTTAACACTCCCCCTCAAGCTGGAACATAGAAATCCCAGACTCCAGCTTGGAACAACAAAGCACCCAACTTGAACAGATAATCGTCAACAACACCACCTTCAAGTCGCAACACAAGCACATCCGCCATCAGCACAAGAGAAGTCCAAGTTGATGCAGATCTGAAGACCTACATCCATAGGGAGAAGAAGTCCAAGTAGTTTCTGTTTTAGTTTCCTTATTTTGCTGTCTTTTGTTTAGATTTAATTCAATTGAACCTGACCCAATTTTGGTCCATCTCTTGGTTCAATTTAAGTGAATTTTTTAGTTAATTTTTACTATGTAATAGCCTACTAAGTCAAACTCCTATTTAGACTTTGATTTTTCAAATCTAATAGTGCCATTGTGTTTAAATGGCCCAAAATCGGCTGTATACCAACTTTCATGACCAAACTATGGTAAAAAAAACCCACAGAAACCATCAATCGAGTTCAAAAAAAAAAATGCACCAACTTGCCAAGATCTCAGCTCCAACTCGGTTTTTTGGCTGGGCAATACCAGTACCAAAACCCGAGTTCTCGAACTATGGTTAGGCTCTCCCCAGGTATAACCTTACAGTCCTTACAAATCAGTCTGTCGGACCTTTTTGTAAGGAAGAAATGTAATTGGCTGATATGATGCCCACTTTTGAATACAGATTATTAATCCTTCTCCATATAACATTAATCAACTCTAGAAAGGATCCAATGTTCCCCTCCCCCTCACGTTATACATTTAACAATATTGTTAGGGTTCCATTCTTTTGGCTGTGCACTATCAGTCTTCACTCAGGGTAAACAAATTATAAGGCTCTTCATGCTACCATGGGCGCGTAAAGCAGATTTTCACAGCTTATTGCATCTCATAATTCACTTTGATGCATTTAATGTTTCTAGCATTACTCATAATTTTTGAGAAGTCTCAAGTTTAATAAAGATATGTAGTTTGGAAAAACCATCACCTGGATCTTAGTTGTTTCTCCAATAAATATGTTAATTCTTCTTGGCTATTAGCTGTGTATACTCTGGAGATAGAGTGTGACTATTATTTAATTTATGTATTACTTTTTACTGAATTATTATTAACTTGGATCAAGGGTCTCTCAGATATATGCCGTTGATAATGTTTTAGCAAGAGGAACTCTCTGGCATTGATAAATTTTTACCTGCGTACATGGATTATTTTTTCAATGAGTATTGATAACTGGGGGTATTAATAAATCCACCTGCAAGTAGAAATGCTTTGATCTCCATACCACGGCTTTCTTCCAACCTGCTATATATGTCTAGTAACTTCTGATATATCTTCTGTTGCTATGTCTTTCTTCATTTGTATGGTTGGGGGCACGAGTGTACTGTTGTAATGAAGTGTGAATCTAGGCAGATCTGAACTAGGAACTTTTCACTAAAGGCTGAAGCCTTGGGTGTTGATTTTCTTAGCATTTAACAAATTTCATTTATCATAATTTATGGGCTTAAACATCCTCCCATTGCTTAGTACTATTTCGGTGAAATTGAAACGGGGCTGGGCTCTAAAGTCGCGCAGTTCATATTACAAAACAGAGTTACAGAGCCTTTTCTTCTGCTTTCTGTTCAGTTTATGATGCTTGGAATTGTTCTTGAAGGACTCCATGGATTCTCTTGATTTATCTTTCTAGACTCAATTACTTATCTTTGCCTACTGTGTATTTGACACACAGGGTTACAGTCATTCATTTTAACTTATGCTACATTTTCTTTTTCCTTTTTTATACTTACACTACATGATTAGATAGCCTTTCTTTTCCCCTAACTTTTTTTTCATGGCCTGATGATTGACATTGTTCTTGAAGGACTCCATGGATTCACTTGATCCACTATGTCTTTCCATATTCAATTACTTACCTTTTGTCTACGATTTCAGCTTAGAGAACTAGAGAAGTTGGGCCCCAAGAAAGGTGTTATCAGTCAGTCTGTGAAAGATGTTGTGCAAAGTCTGGTGGACGATGACCTTGTTTTGAAGGACAAGATAGGCATCTCTGTAAGTATTTGGTTCAATAGAAAATATGAAAAGTCAGTGTTTGCGACTTTGCACATGAAGGATAAGTATTCATGTTGTATTGCCCATCCTACTTGGATGTTGGAACTTCCATACACGCTTGTCTAGATTTCGTCTATGCTAAAATCATTTTCCCACTTCCAGGTTTACTTTTGGAGTCTTCCGAGTTGTGCTGGAAATCAGGTGAAGATTTGAGTCCCTCTTCCCCCAAATCTGTCTCTCTCTCCTCTCCCCCCCCCCCCTGATGGCTTTACCTGCTTTATGAGGTGGCTTTGTGTAACTGTTAAATGACAGTTATTCATCTTCATTTTTGTTATGATCATCATTTTATTATTGTATAGCTGAGGAATGTGCACCGCAAACTAGAATCTGATCTTGAAATCAGTACAAAAAGGCTTGCAGAGCTTATGGACCAGAGGGATGGATTAAAGAAGGGCAGAGAGGAATCTGTAAGCGTTTATAGCTTTTCTAGAATTACTAATAGTGATTTTCCAGGCTTTTACATTTACCTTTCAAGGTTTTATTCCAGGATGAGCGAGGGCAGGCCTTGGATGAACTGAAAGCCATTGAAGGCAAGTATAACGAGCTGAAGGTAGTTTCAAGTCTCCTTTTGTTCCAGACTGAATATTTTGCAATCTTTATAGAAGTTTATGGTTGGAGGATGTGCTGATTTTGCAGGACGAATTGGGGAGATATGCTGACAATGATCCAGCTGCACTTGAAGCAATGAGTCCGTGAAAATAAAAAAGCTTATTCATATTATGATTCTTTAATAAATGTTTTGTGATATTTTTCCGAAACTTTCTTAAATCTCGGACAAACAGATTTTTATTTTCACATTTGCAGGTAATGCAATTGAGGTTGCCCATGCATCATCTAACAGGTGGACAGGTATAAACACGTTCCATCTTCTCTCTTTACCTACAAGGTGGAGCAATATTAAGCACTCCATGGCCCTTTGACTTACTAACAGCATTGAAACCATTCTGCAGACAATATCTTCACACTAAGGCAGTGGTGTTCAAACAATTTTCCCGAAGCCAAAGAACAGCTTGAACACATGTACAGGGAGGTAAGTTGTTGATTATTCCTTTAATATGCATATGATTGTACTTGCTAACTGTGAAGCACTATCATATTCCAGTTCCTTCTCGTCCCATGCAAGGATGATCCAACACAAACTTCTGCAAATTTGGTGTTGGGAACTTGTTATGCACAAAATTTTTGCCCATGATGGGAGTTAGAAATTTCTGCTATTTCATTATTCTGTTACCCAATCAATTTGAATATGTGTTGTCCAACTGCTGTGATAAAATGTGATTAATTCTAGTGTAACGCATCTTTAAGGCTTGTAACTGTTGAAAGTCTACTGAAATGGACAATACCTTGTGATGCAGATTCATCACCAAATAGGGCTTGTTTCATTGGGAATAAGTCTAAGGTTGGGTTACATACATGTTGGGTCTTTGATCCCATGGGTTTTTAATGTAATAGGCCACTTTTATGGGCCTAAAATATGGATATATAGGTTGCATACGGGATTAGCCCAATACTTAGTTTATTTTTATGTTTTTTAATTGAACCGGTTCAAATAGGTTGCATCCAATTGGTTCAATTTAAGTGATCATGTGACTTGGTTAAGTGGTCATGTGATGTAAGTTGGGTTGGATTAGGACTCTATAAGTCCAGCCATGTTTTGAGTCTATTTCTTTTAGTATTTTAGTTTCCTAGTTGGTTTAAGTTACCTAATAGGTTAGGGATAGGGTTAGGCCATTCCTTTTTAGTGTCTAAGTCTATTTTTGAGTCTTCTATATAAGTTTGCAAGGGAGGCCAGCATTACAGACGAATTTGATTAATAAAAATTAGCTTTATGCTTGCTGCCATTGTTGCTGCTCTTGTGAGTGTATATCCTTGTGGATCTCAAGGTGGAAGGGATTGGTGGATCTCCAATCGACTCCTTGCATCGTGAAGATCGGGAGGGCTGCTACTTATCTCCTTGCATTGTGAAGATCGGGAGACCCCATTGTTCATCTTCAAAGTTGTTGCCATTGAAGACATGTAACAAGTAAGAAATTCTGAAATTCTGCAACTATTCTTCTTCCTTCTAGAAGGTCACATACAAGGTGATTTTCGTGAGAATTTTGCCCAGCCAAATCTAACCATTAGAATTTGCTAAAAATTTGATCAAGTCTTTCTCAAATCCTAAGAGAGACTCGATTCAAATTCAGCACCATCCACCCAGCCGATTGTCTGAAATTACAGTTTTACCCATCTCTCCTACTTCTACTAGGAAACCTCCATAACTCTAAATCTGTCCATCAGTTTCAAACCAAACTTTCAGCATACATCCCTTACATCATTGTTGACACTCGATCCAAGTTTCAGCCCCAAACTCCCACTCTAACCCCTTCATCTCCTTGCTCCATTAAAACCCAAACCCAAAACCCTAAAATTCAATTCTGCCCAAAATTACAGAATTTCAAAACTCATCCAAATCCTAACCTTTTTATACCATATTGACCCCCTAGACCTGCCCATTAATACCCTATAAACCCCTTTCCCAATATCCAACCCAAACCCTAGGAATTGACCTAAATCCTAGTGTTGTCCATTCGAACCAGCAGCCCCTTTTGTTATTTGATCCTGTTGTTTGGCTCCTAGTAGGTCTCCTACCTATCTAGGACTACATTACCTTGTAGGCATAGTTGTCACGGTAACCCAAGGCGGCCGCCTAGGTGGCCAAGGTGCCTGGACGCCTAGGCTTCAACTAGGCGACACCTTGAAAACTATGCTTGTAGGTGGGAGTTTACCACAAATAATACCAGTTAAACCAATGAGGGCAAGCCTTGCCACAATGGTAGTGTTGCTCTCTTGCAACCTAGTGTTTGCGGGTTCGAATCAAGGAAACAGCCTCTCCACGAAGCAGGGGGTAAGGCTGCATACATCTGCCTCTCCCCAGACCCTGCAGTAGCCGGAGCCTTGTGCACTGAACGCCCTTTTTATACCGGTTAAACCAATTATACATATGGAAACCCAAAGCAAGTGGAATCTATGTAAAGTTGTAATTTTTTAATTTAATTATAAAAGGTCTGGCTTTTCTTCAACATTCTGGGTCTCGTAACTGCAGAATTTCCAGACCTGTTGGTTTGTTGTAGACACCAAGTCCTGGTCAAATAATTAATCTCTTTTGGGGGTTGAAGATCTAGGGTTACTTCAATGATCAGCATAGAGAAATAAAAAATTTAAGAGCAATGCTAGGACAACCCAGCAGTCATCTAACTAGCAGAACCCTCTAATGTGGTTTTGATACATATAAATCATTACCAACAGAACAGGATCACAAATCAGAGAAAATTTCCAGAATCTAGGTGAAAAGTCACCAGGCAAAATCCAGGGATCAGATAGCTGGATAACCCTGGTCGAGTGGTCCTTTAGGTACTAGAACAAAAATGCTGAACAGATCAGCAAGATCCAAGGGTCAGATCTGCTGAATCTGACAATTCCTTGTTGGAATAGGAAACCTCAAATTTGACTAGTCAACTGATATTTCGACGATCAGGTTTCAGATTTCATATCAGTACTATCAAACATATAATCATTATTGAAATCAGGCTCAACAGAATCCTAAAATATAATTTCTTGAATGTCCACCAAAATAGCAGGTAACGATTCCAACTTGACCTAGGATTACAGCATTCAATCAGCAGAGTCAAAACTTGATGATAGGATTGTGTTTAGGGAACTGACCAAATAGGATTTGTGAGATCACAATACAGATCAGACCTTTTTTAGCTTGATTTTCAGCAAACCTGCAGCGACTTGGAATCCTCTATCACAGGAACAAAACTTAAATCTCAACTGTAGGCTGGAACAAGAACAGATTTGATACTCTTCAAGAAGAAATCAAAGGGATAAGAGAGAAAACCTGGGCTTCTCACTGCAAGGATTTAACTGTCTTCACCACCAATCCAGCATCTTGAATCACCACGAGACCACAATGTTTCTCACAGCAGAGAAAAGAAGCAATACTGAAAGTATAAGCATGGGCTGTAATTGCTGCCCTGTCCTTTATTTATAACAGCAAGTAAAAACGGTTTCAATTAGAAACCCCCTAGCCATCCCCCCTTACAAGCTGTCCCTTCCCTTTTAAAACACTAAGAGTAAATAAGATAATGTGGACCTATAACTTAAGCTCTATTTAATAAAAAAGACGACATAACTTAAATTGAACCAGTGAATCATTGAACCACTGGTTTAACAAGAACTTGACTAAAATCACTTAAAATAAAACAAAAGCAACTTAAACTAAAACAAAGCCGACCTAGGCATGAATACGTGCCTATCGCACTTGGTAGCTTGTGGTGCGTAAAAGCCCATTGCTACCTGGAGGTCTTGGGTTCAAGCCTCCTGGTTCACATCTTCCCTCCCCCTTAACTACCAAAAAAAAAAAATGTGGATTAGGCCATGTTAAGCCTTTCTAAAATAGAACTAGGCAACAATAGGCATGGTTCTTCTTGGACATCCTACGTTGGCAAGTCTTTAATTCTGCATCACCCTCCTATTGCATCGTTGCACTACATGGTATGCCCCTATTTCATTGCCTTCTTTAAGGTACTTTTTGTTCCATGAGATGCAATCCAAATCGGGATTCCTCTAGATGGCTGACCCTGGGATAGTGGGATCCCTCAAACATTTTCCAAAATGTAATATAGGATAGACTACAGACTTGGAGGATCAAACTTCTAGTAAGGAAGGAGGCATTCGAAAGGCTGATCACAATATAATAGGCATTCTAGGGAAGGCCGACGACTACACGGAGAGATCTCTATACCAACTCATGAGTGATAGCAAAGCTGCCTATATGTGAAGGGGCGAAAGCATGGAGAAGGTTAGACCTGAGAAAGTACAAAAATAAGTACGTTAAGGTGACGAAGTCACTTAGCCGAGCCGAGGCTAAGGTTATTGAATAACTTAGTCGAAGATAGTGAGATTTTGGTTATGAAATAGCTTAGTTGGTTGAAGATAAGTGAAAGAGTTCAACTAACCTTACCTGTTCTACGAAGGACAAAAGCTAAGGTTACAGAGTCACTTAGCCATCTACAAAGGGAAAGACATTGGTATAGAGTTGTGTCAGTTGTGGATATAGACTAGGCTAAGGAATGGAGTCTTGAACTAAAAACCGAGACTACACGAAGGAACAAGGAAGCTTGACTGAGCAAAGAAGTTAAGGAACGAAGTTGCTTCTCTAATAGTCTCTTTGAATAGGAGGGAGAGGCTTTTTGAAAGAGACTTTTTTGTCTTGTAAATAAATTTATAAAAAATTTGGGAAAGAGAATGCCACCCAGTCGTGCAGCGCACACTGCCCCTGCATCCAGACATAGGACTGCGTGAATGATCGTTGCACCCCTGGTCATTTCCATCTTTCCAGGGGGTGCGGCGGTCATTACGTGTGCCCCTGTGTCTAGGAGCAGGGGCGGCGTGCATTGTTGGACCGGGTGCCGTTCTTTCTCCCAAAAAATATTTAGAGAGAGGCCTTAAAGTTCTTAGGAAGTGTCGTACGAGGCAGCTCATGTATAGTTCAGGAATCGAGCCCCAGTATAGGGGCTTGGGTCAACACTTATATAATAGCCAGTCATCATTTGGAAGTGGGAAAGATGGTGATGAATTGCGATTGGTCCAAAATTTCGAACTAGTGGGTTCTTACAACTTGCTCAGAATGCCCATACATACCAAGACCTTGTTCACACAACAAATAAAGACTGGGTTGAAGGGGCAGTCTACTGGCTGCTTCCTGGCCATGCCCCCCTATTTATAGATATGATACATTTGATTTAAATTCTCAAATAGGAAATTGCATACCATTAGCCAATATAAGTATAGGAACATTGGTACATGATATTGAATGTAGTCCAGGTCAAGGCGCAAAGCTGCTCGAGTTGCGGGAACTTTTGCAAAAATAATGAAGCAACTAACACCACAATGTCTTCTGTGGCTACCTTTGGCTGTTGAAAAACTCATTGATTCTTGATGCCAAGCTATTATTGGTGTATGTTAACAGAATGATAATGGCTGTAATGCTTGGATGATTAATGTGATCACCAAGCCCTTCTATTTATAATAAAATCAATAATAAGAGAATTACAATTAAGCCCCCCTCTTAACTGACTCTAATGAATGAGTCGGCTATAGGGGGAAAAACCCAAAATATCCTTGCGCATAGTTGTTAAGGTGCCTAGGCGAACTAAGCCGATCGAGGGGGTTAAAAACCAAGTCGACACCAACAAGGTCGCCAAGGCAACACCAGAAATCAAGGCAAGAGAAAGGCACCTAGGTGACGCCTTGACAACTATGCCCTTGCGGGTTACATAACTCAACACTCCCCCCTAAAGTTGGTGCATAGATATCACACATGCCCAACTTGGACAAGTTAGGATGAAACAATTTCCCACCCAATCCTTTGGTGAAGACATCAGCAAGCTGATCACCTGACTTCACAAAAGGCATACAAATCTGACAACTTTCTAATTTCTCCTTGATGAAATGTTTGTTAATCTTCACGTGCTTGGTACGGTCATGTTGCATAGGATTGTGAGCAATGCTAATTGCTGCTTTGTCATCACAGTACAACATCATTGGACGACTAACAGGGACATCATGGTCTTGAAGTAACCTTTGAAGCCATGGCAACTCACAGATTCCTTATGCCATAGCACGGAACTCTGCTTCAGCACTAGATCTTGCCACAACATTCTGCTTCTTGCTACACCACGTGACAAGGTTACCTCCTACAAACATATAATAACCTGAAGTTGATTTCCGACCAGGAGAACTACCCCAGTCAGCATCAATGTAGGCCTCAATATGAAGATGTTCATGCAGAGACAAAAAAATCCCTTTTCCTGGAGCTGATTTCAAGTAATGAAGAATGCGAAGAACGTGAGTCATATGAGTGAAGTAGGGGAATGAGATGACTGCTTGTATTAAGAAGGTTTCTAAAGATGCCCTAGATGAATCGAAAGGAAAACATCATTTCTCTAGGGAGACTTAGTGGTGAGATGATGAGGTTTAAGCAGACATTAAGACTAACAAAGATAGTGTTAAGAAATGGCGAATGACTAAGGATGTAGAGGATTAAAAAGGTATGGATTTGCAAGAAATGAAGCTAAGAAGATTGTGGGAAAAACAAAGGTGAATAATTAGGAGGATCCTTATAACAATTTGAGCACAAAGGAAAGAGAAAAAGCTATCTATAAGATTGCTGAAATGAGGTAAAGGAAGAGTAAGGATTTCGACATTGTTAGATATATTAAAAATGAAGATGGTAAAGTACTAAATAAGGGATGAGGATATTAAGGAGAGATGGAAAGATAATTTCTACAGCCCAAGGTTTAAAATCACCCAAGGTTTAAAATCTCATTTCGAAACAAGATGACTGAAATTGTGGGTGTAAAATGCCAAAATGACCGAAATTTCCAAAATAAGATGACCGAAATTTCCGCAACGAGATGGCTGAAATTTCCTAAATTTCATTGAAATTTTCTAAATATTGCATTTTTTCAATTGGATATTGCATTTCGTTTCGACTCGACCAAGATACTCGAAATTCTCGAAATCTCTGAGACGAAACGAGTTTTTGTACTATGCTACAGCCTACTAAAGAAGACATTTCGAAGGGGAATAATTAGTTCGTAGGATCCCCTTCTTATCAACGCTTCTCAGGAGTTGTATAAACACAATCGAGAAGCCGTATGAACAGAACCTTTGTTTATGAAATCTGGACAGACACAGCTATTTGAGTTGATACTTTCAATTAATTACTGATTGACTTGATACCTATCTATTCATGAATTCTCCGAGGATCCGGAATCGTAAATCAAAAGGTATCCGCTTATGAGATCCTTGGCAAAATAGTCTAGGTACAAAGCCAAAGCGTTCCGATCACGTCTTATGCCTATTTTTATTTTGCCCAATATCTATCTGTACGTTGGCAAGTAGGGGCAATTCTATGTGATTTGCTATGCTTGCTTGTGCCTATCGGCTGACTCTATTGCCTGCCGGTTAGCGACACTTTTCCGGTAGTACAAATCGCTACGATTCACTTGTTTCTATATGATAATATTTTGAAATGGATTTAAAAAGTGAATTTGAAGACTTTTTTTTAACATAAAAAACTGGACTTTGAAGACTAAAAATCAGACTTTGAAGATCGAAAATGGGGCTGAGATTTCGTTAATGAAAAAGCTTTTACTGCTGCCCAATACCCCTTTTTCCCAAATATTTTTACGAATATGCTTTTTTGACATAGAACTACGTTTCTTTTGGTGTTGTGGTTAGTGTAAGAACTGGGGGGCGGGGGTTCAAGGTAGTGAATTCCCACTTCTAATAGGGTTACATCAAGGATTAGTGGTTACATTAAGGATTAGCTTTAAGCCATTATTTGTTTGCACTTATCATTGATGATTTAAACAAAGACATTCAAGATCAACTTCCTCTGTATATGTTTTTTGCTGATGATATTATTTTGGTGGATGAGACAAAAGCAGGGATTAACGCCAAGTTGGAGCTATGAAAATCAACCTTGGAATCAAAAGGTTTTAAGATAGGTAGAACGAAACGGCGTATATGGTGTACAGATAAGGAGGTGGTGAAAATTAATGAGAGGGAGATTCCGGAAACTGATTATTTTAGGTTTTTGGGCTCAATCATAAATAAATAAGGTGATACAGAGGATGAAGTTTCACAGAGAATTAAATAGGATGGATGAAGTGGAGAGGTGCGTCTGGAGTGTTGTGTGATCGATGTATTCCTTTAAAACTTTAAGAAAATATTATTGGACAGTCATACAACCAGCTATAATGTATGGTGCGGAATGTTGGGCAGTTAAGAAACATCATATAGATAAATTTAGTGTAGCTGAGATCAGGATGTTGAGATGGATGTGTGGCAAAACTAGGAAGGTTAAAATAAGGAATGGTTAAATTAGAGATGATTTTGGAGTAGCTCCGACACATGATAAGCTACGAGAGAGTCATTTGAGGTGGCACGGCCATGTTCAATGGAGACCTTTAGATGCTCCATACGGAGGAATGATTTGATTCAGATTGAAGGAGCTAAAAGATCCAGGGGTGGAGGTAAAATGACTCTGGGAGAAGTGATGAGGAAAGACATGCATAGTAGCTTAGGCCTTGTATCAAGTATGACCTCGAATGGAGCTGATAGGAGTCAACCCCATTTAGTTGGGGTAAGGCTTTGTTGTTGTTGTTGGAGAAGGACGTTGCAGATGTTCGTGACAGATACGACTTCTTTGAACGCTAGAAGACCAAAGGAAGACACTCGAGACCAGACCATGTCGTGAGAAGCAAACTAAATGGGCATGCTCCGACTGTGTCTTTGGGGAGCAATTAAATATATCTATCACAAACGTGAGGGGTAGGATACCAAGCCGAGAAACCTAGGAAACCACTCCTCTATGTGCCGATCGCTAGTGCATCCAGGGCCCTGGCGCCTAGCTCAACTGGAGAGGCCTAGCTTGATCTGAGAAGTGCTTATTCGGTTCGGATAGACTTCCTTCAAAAATGTCGCTGCCCTTGGAATCAATAAGAACAAGTGCTCTGTTTCGAATCATTGAATAAACCGAAACGAAAAAAGCGATGTTTCTCGCTGGGTGCCTAAAACGTACTATGCTTTGCTTTAATAGATGAGAGTTTTCGGTGGAACTGGTGAACCACGTGAGCTGGTTAGCTGATGCAGATTCATCACCGAAATGGGTTTATTTCTTTAGAAATAAGTCTAGGGTTGGGTTATATGTATGTTGGGCCTTTGATCCCTTGGGTTTTCTATGTAATAGGCCACTTTTATGGGCCTAAAATATGGGTAATTAGGTTGCATACGGGATTAGCTGTTTTAATTCCTTAGTTTTGATTTTTATGTAATTAGTGGTCATGTGATCACTTAAGTGATCATGTGACTTGTTTAAGTGATCATGTGATGTAAGTGGATTAGGATTCTATAAGTGCAGCCAGGTTTTGAGTCTATTTTTTTTAGTATTTTAGTTTCCTAGTCAGTTTAAGCTACCTAATAGGTTAAGGATTGGGTTAGGCTTTTCCTTTTTAGAGTATAAGTCTATTTTTGAGTCTTTTATATAAGGTTGTAAGGGGGCAAAACCTTGAATACGAATTTGATTAATGAAAAAAGCTTTTGCTTGTTGGCTGCCATTGTTGCTGCTCCTGTGCTCCTTGTGAGTGGGCATCCTTGTGGTTCTATCAAGGTGGAAAGGGATTGATGGAATTCGATCGACTCCTTACGCCGTGACGACCGGGAGGATCCCAATTCGAAGGTGGTTCTATCCTTCACTTCTGTCCAAGCTCCTGCTAGTGGATTTCTGCTGCAGCTTGTTCATTAATTTCTTCTTCTAATCCTCTACTCCCTTCCCCAATTGATCCCCCTTTATTTTTGCTTGAATTCCATTAAACTCTAGATCTTGCTGCTCAGCCATATTTATCCATCAAAACCCTAATCCCCTCATCCTTCATTAATTTCCCCAAAACCCATAGTCGATCTTGACTTACTACCCAGTTTTACAGAATTTTCAAAACACTTAAAACTCTATAATACCTACATTATTAGAGTCCTATAAACCTGCCTAGCCATACCCCCTAAGCCCCCTTCCATTATCCTAACCTAAGCCCTAGATTTGACCTAAAGCTGCATTCGTCCCCTATCGAAACCGAGAACCAACAGCTCCTTAGTTCCTTGTTTTTGGTCCTGGTTTAATTGGCTTCTAGTAGGGCTTTACCCTATCTAGAACTACATTATTTGGTATCAGAGCCATGGATCAGCATGGTAATCAAGTAGTAAATCCATTAGCAGATCCTATGGCTGCTATGTTGGAATTGTTCCAGAAATTTGCTGTTGAACAAAGGGCTGCAACTGAAGCCATCCTGAATAGGTTGCAACGATTGGGAGAACAAAGAGTCATTCCTGCCAGAGATCACAGGGATAGACTCAGAGGTTACAGAGAAGACACAGACAGGTATAGAGAATACATATTTTCATTGCCAAAGGAAGTCATAAATATATATGAAGTGGCAGTGAATTGTAATGAAAAGAAAGAGACCACTCCTATAGCTTCAAAGATGGAAAATCAATATATAGAAGATCCTACTGAAGTGGTCTATGTCGAAGAAACCAATGTGGATAAGGCTGATACAGTAGAAGATGAAGAGGTGGAGCTGGTGTCGAAGAAGGTTATTAACACTGAAGACTCTATGGATAGGGCATTCACGGGTGATTCAGAGATCGAACACATAGAGTTTGTTATGCCACCATGGTTCTTCGAAGAGAAAGCTCCACGCCTTGAAGACTTCATCCCTAATGTTCCTGCATCACTAGAATTTTGTTTGGGAATGGTTGAAGCTGTTACTCATATGTTATTTCTCCCTCATCACTGCAAAATTCGAGGACGAATTTTTTCAAGTTGGGGAGAGTTGATGCAGATTCATCAACGAAATGGGTTTATTTCTTTAAAAATAAGTCTAGGGTTAGGTTATATGTATGTTGGGCCTTTGATCCCATGGGTTTTCTATGTAATAAGCCACTTTTATGGGCCTAAAATATGGGTAATTTGGTTGCATACGGGATTAGCTGTTTTAATTCCTTAGTTTTGATTTTTATGTAATTAGTGGTCATGTGATCACTTAAGTGATCATGTGACTTGTTTAAGTGGTCATGTGATGTAAGCTAAGCTGGATTAGGATTCTATAAGTGCAGCCAGGTTTTGAGTCTATTTCTTTTAGTATTTTAGTTTCCTAGTCAGTTTAAGTTACCTAATAGGTTAAGGATTGGGTTAGGCCTTTCCTTTTTAGAGTAGAAGTCTATTTTTGAGTCTTTTATATAAGGTTGTAAGGGACCAAAGCCTTGAATACGAATTTGTTTAATGAAAAAAGCTTTTGCGTGTTGGCTGCCATTGTTGCTGCTCCTGTGCTCCTTGTGAGTGTGCATCCTTGTAGTTCTATCAAGGTGGAAAGGGATTGGTGGAATCCGATTGACTCCTTGCGCCGTGATGGCCGGGAGGATCCCAATTCGAAAGTGGTTCTATCCTTCACTTCTGTCCAAGCTGCTGCTAGTGGATTTCTACTGCAACTTGTGCATTAATTTCTTCTTCTAATCCTCTACTCCCTTCCCCAATTGATCCCCTTTTATTTTTTCTTGAATTCCATTAAACCCTAATTCCATTAAACTCTAGATCTTACTGCTCAGCCATATTTGTCCATCAAAACCCTAGTCCCCTCATCCTTCATTAATTTCCCCAAAACCCATAGTTGATACTGACTTACTGCCCAGTTTTACAGAATTTTCAAAACACTTAATACTCTATAATACCTACATTATTAGAGTCCTATAAACCTGTCTGGCCATACCCCCGAAGCCCCCTTTCCATTATCCTAACCTAAGCCCTAAATTTGACCTAAAACTGCAATTCTGTCCTACTGAAACTGCAGAACCAACAGCCCCTTAGTTCCTTGTTTTTGGTCCTGGTTTAATTGGCTTCTAGTAGGGCTTTACCCTATCTAGAACTACATTATTAGCTGCCTGAGACTGAGGGCTCATAGTACCTACTAGAGCAGCTATGCAGTGGAAAATTAGGAGCCTAAATCGACCCCCTTCTTTCTTTCTATTCAATGATACAAAAGCAGTACAAAGAGATTGGACTCTAGGATGAGACTAAGTAGCTACCGACAGTTCTAATGCGCCTTTGTCTATCTTGATTAAGACCAAAAACCCTATCTAAAGTGAGATCCTTACCCCTTCCAGTTCTCTGCCCGGCCCAATTCCCTAGTTCCTCTAACAAGGGTGGGGGGTTGGAATGACCACCCTACCCCTGCCCAAACACTTTGCCCCGGGTGGGGTCCACCACCCCCTATTAGAGGAACTGGGGAATTGGGCCGGGCAAGGAACTGGAAGAGATAATTTTCCTCTAATGTGGAGCCTTGTGTAAGATATCAATAATCATAGAATGAAAAAATCAAAATAACCACTAGTTGGGACTTGGGATATGGATGGAGTCTTGCTTAGTAAAGAGAGTTGTAGATTCGTAGGACAGGAAAAGAGTACGTGCGTTAGCACGCTACAACTAAACTAGCAGCCTACGGAAAACGGCTAGCATGCTACAACTAGCCCTTTGAATCTAGCAAATGGTGCACCCTTACTAAATAGAATAGCTCGAAAGCCCCCAAACTCAAAGGGCGGGGCACATGTTAGCCCTTATTTGGTTAAGAGTTGGGGCTTTCTTCACCCTGATTTACAGTCAACCTGTAGTTTTCTTCGCTGGAGCGCAGGAGCATCTTTTTATGTAGAGGTAAGACCTTTTCAGCTAGCTGCATGGATTCTTTAGATCTAAAGAATCCATGCTTCCTGCGGAGCAAGACTCTATCCAGATCTCAAAATGGAAGAACAAGTTAGGCAGGCGGCGGGCAGCGAAAGGGGGCGGGTGGGGCCTTGGCGAGACATTCTTTCGTTTCAAAACATTTTGCCAAGAGAATGAGGGCACCCTTCTGGGATGGACACATTTCCTTGCCAATGACAACTGCCTATTCTAACAGCTGGGGCATTGCACGAAACCATACCACTCCAGCCTGATCATGTTGTTTCGCTGGTAAGCCCACTTAGGTTTAGGGGGCATTGTCCCTCAGTTCTTACCAACCTCCGTTGTGTAATCGACATGTTGCTAGCTGATTATCGGTCGAATAAGAATCATTGATTCCCTTTGCAGTCTATTTCTTATTCATTCAGGGCGCTCGGTCGGTGCTCCTTTCTCAAACCAGAACAACTCTGAACATTAGGGAAGATAAGGGAAGACCACCTGAGCGAACCAACCGAAGGGACTTGACTTATTCAAACCGAACATCAGCAGCTTAAGCAAAGCCTATCACAAGCAGTGTCGCTGCTTGTTTGGCGGGGAGGAGCATCTCAAAGTATGGGGCAAAGGATCAAGTGCTTTGACTTTGCTCCTCGGGATCCACCACAGGTTGGGTTTGAGAGCTGTGTGATGGGTCACTATCCACCACAGTGGTTCTTCCCACATCAGGGTCACCATTGACTCTATTTATTATTTTGGTAATCAGTGTATCAAGATGTCAATCTGAGATCTATTTTAGTTTCAATACGTCCACCTACAAGACACCTTTGGCTTTCGTCTCGGTAGGTATATTATTCTACATTTTCTCAAAAGAACATTCATTCATCTTTCTTCCCCATCGACAACGACGAATAAAACTACGCAACAAATCCAGACCTAGAAAGGAGAAGGTCTGGTGGTAGGCATTTGGGAAAGCTGGGCCGATCGGGTGTCTTCATTCAAGCGACAGTACAGAAGAAGAACGAAACGAAGTGAGAGGCCAGGGGCAGGGAAACGGGTCGAGTCAATCGGACTTGATGACCGGGAGAAGCAAAACAAAATCGGGATTTGGCCGAAAAAGAATCAATGTTATGGTATTGGACCTTGCAACAGTTTGCTTGTCTATCATGTAAACTTGTATTAAGTTAAGTAATCACGGATGTATGTTCCTACTGAGGGATATTAAATCACTGGAATCAGGTCCACAAATAATCCAGGGGACAATCTTATCTAACCTTGAGACCACACTTTTTTTTGGATTCCATCTTCCTCAGTTGCTTGTCTTCCCCGGCATGTCAGTTTTAATAAGCAGTGAACTCATATTCTAGAAAGTGAAAACATGACTAAGGTGATAGCATCTGTTAAAAATGTGATAGACTTCCTGTGTCATGTTGTGCGTTGATTAGAAGAAATCCCCCTCATCACACATGGGCCAACCCAGTGAGAAGCAATCAGCTTACCGGAACAATACCAACTACCATCTCTCCTCTCTCTCTCTCACAGGATCCCAAATTTAATTTTCAAGACTCCTGTGTGGACTAAGAAGGTTCATTCTTTCTTTTTCTTGGTGTGTTTGTGTGAGACCTATAAGTAGACTACATAGATGAAAATGTAATTTCAGAGCAAAATGACTGCAAGAATCTGGGGAATCAGGGTTAATGGAAACCAGAATGTAATTATTATTGAAGTGCTCCTGATTGAGGTAAGAATTTAATCTCATCCAGTAACACCCTCTCCCTCTCCCTCCCCCCCCCCCCCCCTTCCTCCCCACCCAAAAAAAAAAAAAACCAAGTTTCCTACTTGTTAGATGCATTAAGCATATATATATGTAGCCTTCACATACCTATATTATGTGGAATTTTATTTACCTAAATTCTGAATATCGCTGGTAGATGACTGAACTGATATAAATTAAGGTGCATATTATTGTAACCAAAGTGGTGAACTGAGAAGTTGTAACTTTCTTTTGGTTACCCTTTTATCTAATTCCCAAAAGTTCTTTAAGTCATGGGTGAAAAAGAGTTTTCAAAATAATTTCTAAGTAACTTGTGATTATGTCATATTCTCAAGAGCTGTCATTGTCTTGCACATTTTTCGGATATACATGTGAAATGACAAGTTTTACCCTATTTGGAAGAAGTATTTCATACCAAAAGGCAAAAAAAAAGAGTAAGGTTATAACTTCTTTTTCACGAACTTTGGTTACAACAAGATTTTGCCTATAAATTATATACTTATTTTGAGAGAATAATCTCATTACACATGTTTGTACTTATCATGACATTGGTTGTCCCAATCCAACTGCAGGTGGGAATAGCAGATGACTTTGATTATTTGGAGGCCTCAGTGTTGCTTCCACCCAACGTAGTAGGTGATTAGATCCTAAAGGGTGTATCAAAATGTACATTTTGCTCAAAAAGTTTGTATCTTTTGGATACCTTGAACACTGTTGTTGCTCAGAAAGACCCCTAACCTAGAAAGGATGGCAAGTATTACAAAAGACTTCCCTAGTATGCGTGCATTATTCTGCCTTACTTTGTTGAATATGTTTCATCTTTAATAGTTACATCAATAGCATTATAATCTCTGTTACCAAAAAACATATGGATATGGAGCTACATGATGCTTTGCCTATACATTCAGTCTCCTATTTGTTTTCTCAGAGGTAACTTCTTGGGCTTTCTGTTTGCAATGTTTGATAGTTTTCTGATTGTACAGTTTTCATTCCTTGAGTCAACTCTGTTCAAACCTGTCTGTTGCCAAAGCTGCTTCATGGGCCTTTAGGTCATATTGGGGTTTGTCTTCTTCTTTTCTTTTAAGAAGGTTATATTGGAAGTTATTACTTCCAATAGACGGGTCTCATACCAATTGTAGTAGCAGGTGAAGTCGTTGTCATGCACAGTTATAGCTTCCACCCTGGAACAGCTCTCCCTGAAAAACTCCACAGTTGTGGCATTTTTTATTGTGATTGGCTGATTGCATTTATAACCTCGTTACTTTGGGCCATGGCCTAGATAATGCATCTGTCATTGAGGAGGTTTGAGCTAACCTCATTTGATTGCATCAATAGCGATTATGATTAGTGATATACAGCCCAATTGCCAAGAAGCTTCTTATTTCTCTGTAGAATGGACTCTCATTTGTAGTTTAAGTTGTTTTTTTTTCATATTATTGTTAGAAATATAATGTAACAGGCAGTAGTTCAAGTAGGGACTATCAGCATCAAAATACATTCTCTTGTATCACCAAAATATAAGGTTGTAGAGTTGAGTCGTATTGGATACTTTCTTTAAGTTTTTTAAACGCCTCAATTTGTGCAATTCGAGTTAATCATGCGCTTATACCTCTAAGATAAAAATAACTCTCTAATCACATGTGGTGCACCTTGAAATGTGATTAAATAGGGAAATCCAAAGGCTATATTCACTAACTCATTAACACACACACTACGATAGAGAGGAAAACAATTAATTTAAGATTTTTTCAAACAGTGTAAGATTACATGATCACGACCTCCTAAGAGAGGAAGAGACCACTAAAGGATGTCTCCAAAAGATATGCCCCAAATCTAGAGATGTAAATGGATATTCGAAAATCCGTATTCAATCCACGTTCATATTTGTTTAGGAGAATCCGAATCCGTCCAAAACTAATCGGATACGAATATGATAATCCCTCTATCCGATCGATTATTATTCGATTCGTTTAGAAATCCGACGGTAATAAAATATCTAAAATATATTTCTGTGTTCGTCTATTCTTTTAAGTTATCTTATTGGATTTTGTTATTTTATTTTATTATTTTATAAGTTTAGATAATATTATTCTTTTTCTATATTTTCTATTTGATTATATATATATTGTTTTATGCAATGTGATACATGGAATCACATATCTATGTGAGAAAATCAAAGACTAAGAACAGTAGAAGAAAGGGTAGTTGTTGAACTCTCAAGTTTCAACCCTAACTCTCATCATAAAAATGGTAAAGATGTCAATGGATAATCAAAAATTCGTATTCGATCCACATTCATATCTATTTAGGATAATCCATATTCAAAAAATCACTATCCGAAAACTATCTTAATCTGTCTGAAAATCGATAGGATATTATTCGAATCCATCTGAATATAAACGGATACGAATATGATAATGTCACTATCCGACCGAATGTGATCCATTTACATCTCTATCCAAATCATGATTTTTGCCAAGGCTTGTTTGTTAGCCATTCAAACAAGTCTTCAAATAAGCACACTCATTGGTTATTTAGATGTCTATTAAGAAAAGACTAACCCTCTAACACATATTTTATAAAACAAAATGATAGTTTGAATCTTAATATTAAAAACAAATAAAGTTCCAAAATTATTGTTTTTTAATTAGTTTTTGGAAATTATCCAATTCCATTAGAAAGATAATTGGATGTGGATATGGACTTCTAGATTTCTGACCAGATATTACCTGAACAATAAATAAACTATGATATCCAGTCTTAACTAGAGATGTAAACTGGATAGTTTAAAATTTGTATTTGATTTGTTTTGTCTTTGTAGGGGAATTTGTATTTGAAAAATCGTTTTCTGGAAACCAAGGATCAAGATCTCGATTTTAGACCTAGTTTCGATTACACTCGAAATGGAGACATGTCAGATCTCGTTTCGAGGTTTGGGCAGTGGGTTGACCCTGGACTTTCCTGAGTTAAAACTCAGGGTTGAAACTTGGGTTGGAATCATGGGATTCGTTTCAGCCACACCCACAACAAGACAATTCAGAGATTTCGATTAGTTTTGATCAAGATTTATTTCAATGCTAAAAACTATCTCAAAAGATAAATGAATTACATCCTATGCTGCAGATAGATCAAACAATCATGAATTGAAGAATATTATCATCCACCTATAAGTGGGAGTTAGTGTGAGACATGTTAAAATGGGATCATGAACAACTTGTACGACAGCTCTGCACAACCAGCACGCTGTGTTTGATATGCATTTTTAGAAAATATTTTAGATCAATTTTGTATTATCGAATGACAAAAATAGTTATTTTTATCGTCTGAAGACGCAAAATCTACCTAGAATATATACCAAACACAGCCTAAATGTTCGTGTCTGTAAAGCACTTCGGACTTATCTCTAACGACCAGCGAAATCCTTGTATTATGAAAAGTTGAAAACAGACGAATTCTGGAAGGCGATAAAGAACGTGTCTTAATTGTCTCTTCTTTTAACCAATCATATGATGCATGTGGGGATCCCGGGGATTTCGCCAGTTCAGGTAAATAGCTGAGAACGTGCAGGATATTATCATCCGTACACGTGGTGAATATCTACTCTGGCCCAGGATGGAGTCTCGTTGTCTATGCTCACTGTGACTATCGCTGTCATCCAGAGTTCCACACTGTCTCTGGGGTTCTTAAACAGATTTCTTCCCAAACCGGTTTCTTTCTTTCTTTTTATTAGAAGCCCCTCCCTAAGTAAATGCAACTAGGAATTATAGGATTCAGTTTCTAAGTTTTAAGTTTTAGGGCAGCCAGTCCCCATTGTTGGGACTCTCAATTTCGATTCAATGGAGTTGCTGAGAGTTTCTTTTACAACAATGGCTGTTGCGACTCTTGTCCTTGCTCTTGTCTTACCTGCCATATATGCTCAGGGCCCTGCACCTGCACCTGCACCTGCAATGCCTCCTTCAAGCGATGGTTTGTATGCCCAACCCATGGTTTCCCTTCTCTTTCTATTTCTCATTACTTCTTTTGAAACTCTTTATATCCTTCCCATAAACCAAGGGCAGAGAGAGAGAGAGAGAGACCCATTAATATCTAGGTGATTGGATTTGTTTGATTCTATTTTATCTCATTCCAAATGGGGGAAGCATTTGAAAGGTTGGAACTTTGAACGAACAGATTGTCTACATTCGATTCATTTGGTGTTCATCAAATGAGAATTGAACTTTTTTAAGGGAAGTCTCACTTTGTTCTGTACATCAAACATTTAGACTTAATAGGAAATTCTAAAGGATTAGTAGAGCCACCTGGGCTGTTTGGATTTTGCAATGCTTAAACACTAGCTAGCTAATTGGTAATGTGTTCTTTGCATTAAATGTGTTTTGGGTAATTTTGCAGGAGTAACTATAGATCAAGGAATAGCTTATGTGCTCATGCTGGCTGCCCTGGTGCTTACCTACATCATTCATTGAAACTCTTTAAAGGCAAAGATGTGGAAAGAGAGATTGATTCAACCCTTAAAAAAAAAAAAAAAAAAAAAAGGAAAGAGATATTGATAGATAGATATGTGGATTTCCTATCATTCATACATGTGTATTCGTTAGCTTCTTTTTTGGTTTTTTTTTTTAATCTTCCCCTCTTGTTTTCTGCTTTGGGGAATTTCTCCTTGTTCTAACTTCATGATGAATTTTTACAACCGTAAATTCTTTTTCCTCCTCCCCCAATCTGAGAAGGCAGTTATCTTAAAAGTGAAAAGCCACTGAAGTAATAAGTTGAAGGGAAAAGATTGGTAGGCTGCCTTTTACATATTCCTTTATACCCTTCTCACACAATAAAACTATGGGACTCACCTGTCACACACACTCTCTCTCTCTCTCTCTCTCTCTCTTATGGACTCATGTGGATCTCATATGGATAATACCGTTCTCCAATCCCCCATTGGTGTAACATAGCAGATTTCTCGTGACATTGCCCTTGTAGAAAACCCTCTCTTGTATTTAAATTTCTACTTACCTTGTAACAAGTAATATGAAATTTTCTAAAGTAGTTATTTACACAAGCTCTTGTTCTTTTTTATGTATTAAAATTTTGCTATGTTTGTAAGACCAATTGTTCTTTCATGTATTAATTAAGTAGTACTTAATTTGAAAAATCTAGAACTAACTATAATTTGATATGAGATTATCGCCTCTTCATATGCTGATAATCTGCCGAAATCGATACTAATAATGATTATTATATTTAAAACCATGGGCAGGGAAGCACAGGCTTCAAATGAAATTTAAAGATGCTGTTGCTTTCCAAACTAGGGGTGTCTTCTATAGGTGTACTGAGAAGATAGAATACAAAAGGGTTTTTAAAAATAAGTTAAAATTAACATATCATTATGTCATTATCGTCCACATTTTTCGAGTACACATGAAATGACATTATTAAGTTCTTGTTTGTTTAGCACATTCTATATATTTATGTGGAATCATGAAAACAGAATGTACATCCCCTGTTTTCTTCCTTTCTATGATCTATTTGAAGCAAAGTAACTAGTATTAATTTCTAAACATTTCCACCTTCCAGGCAGGAAGGACTATTGTACTTGACTTTATATCATTTTGATTGGTTTTTTAGTTTTTGCTCTCACAAAATAAAAAATAAAAGTGACTAAGGATGTCATTGAGGCCAATTAAAACAATTATCCACCCATTCTGCATTCCTTTTGAACTGGATATGATTTAACCTTTACTCCATTATCATGAAGAGTCCATATGGTATATAAAAATGCTATGATACCCACTTTGCTTACCTTGTAAAATTAGAGACCCTCATGCATGCTTTGCAATAATTTAAGAGGGTAGGGTGACTTTGAAGGATAGTTGGTTGTCTTTGAAGCTCCGTTTGGATGGTTACAAGAGAAATGCAAATATTTTTCTTCCAAGTGAAATATATTTCACAGGAAGTCCTTTTCGAATGTATGGTTGCATGAAAAATACAATATTTCCTTGGGAAATAAAATACATTTTCCCAAAAAACAATTGTAAATATTACCTTCATTTCCCTTTCCCCACTCACTACCTTTGCTTCGGAGAAATGAAAGAATTTGTATCCTCTCATGTGTCATGCACTGCCCGTGCACCTTGGATTTTTATTATCCCAAGTGCAGTGGACACCATCATATGCATTTTAAAGGTGCACCGCACTTGATAGGATGAAAATCCTACATGAAAAAAGATCTAATGAATTTATATGACCCTTAACTAAAATCTAAACTTACCTTCCAATCCTCCCCCCCCCCCCCCCCCCCCAACAAAAAAAAGGCCTATAAGATCAAGGAGAGGTGGTAGAAACATTAAAAAACCCGTCTCTTTCCTAAAATACAATTACTATCTAAACCCTCTTAAATGCAAAAAGTAATGTGCTGAAGTTTTTAAACCCCACTAATTAATTTGTACCATGGATAAACAGCTGGGAATTTCAAATATGGGAAAGAGAACAGCCATTGTGGAACACAATATTAATTAAAATCAAAGCTTTCATCTCCCTACACACACTCCACAGTTCCAGCACATTTACATTGCTTGGGAGCATAAAACAACATATACAATTGGCATATCCTTAGTTATTCATACATAACAAGCCTCTCCGATGATTAACTTGGTTATAAAAAAGATTCACGAAATATATGAACTAGCCAGAAAAGTAATCCAAATCAAATTGGCAACCTTCTAAAAGTTCCAGGAAGTACAATACAGATAGAGAGTGTGTAAGACATTTTTACTTTATATGACTCCTCCACAATGTATCTTATTAGAGAATGCACACTGAGGACTGCTGTGTATGAATGGAAGCCTAGGCAACATGTAATGAGTACAACTTATCTTTACATAATCTTTGTGCACTCCATGAATACCTGCAACACCTAAACCAGTTCAGTTCCAAAGACGAACTTATCTAAATGTTCTAAATTAAGAGAGCGGACCTGGATAATTGCCACATGGCATGTGACACAAATTTGGTCATCATTTATGCAATAGAAAAGCTTCAGACCAATATGGTAACTGTTAAGCTATTACAAAGGTTTGAAAAAGTTTGAAAAGTCAAGAAGTGAGCTCAACAGAATTCAACCAGAACTGTTGAAAAATCACAGGAGCAAATCCATTATGCGATGGGCCATAAAGTTTGGGGTAGAACATGAAATGTGATAATTGGTCTATCAAGGGGGTCCAATCTATCCAACAGTCAACATGCATTGAATAGAGTTAAATGACAAAACATGATTTATGTAGCCATCCTAATTTTTAGGGAAGGCTTAGTTGAGTTGAGTTGTGTTCTGTATGGTATCACTGTATCAGTCTATTTTATATATATGTGAAGAACGCTGCCCGGACGTGTGGCCCCTGCACCAGAGAGAGTGTAAATGGGAGCGCACGCAGGGGCATCAAACAGGGGGGAATTTTTTAATTTGCAGGGGAAGGGCGGTCACATATATGTGGGTGGGGGGGGGGGGGGAATCTTGTTGTAACTAAGGTTGGGTACAACAAAGATTGTAACCTTACTTTTTTGCTCCTAGTCTTATTCACAAGTAATTTAATGCATAGGTAAAAAAGTTTTACAAAAAACGTTGAAAGTCATTTAATGCAGTTGATATGTGAAATTACAAGGTAACCCCCTGCACTAAATTTCTTTTGGGAATAAGACAAGGGGAAAAAAAGTAAGGTTACAACTTCTTAGTTAACCTACTTGGTTACAACAAGATGCACCCTACCTAATCAGTAGAAAGGAAATAGTAAATTGAGTCAGAATCATTACATGTTCAAAGTGCCATCTCTGCCTGCAATGCAGCAAGCTCATCTTCCTCGGCCGTGTTTTTCTGAGCAGCCGGGCGAGCTGGTATCCTGCCGGCTGGGACTTGCACTGGAGCTGCAGGTAAAGTTGTTGCAGGCTGAAGAAGCTGTTCTTCCAACTCAGCTCCCTCCAATTCTTCAAGCTCTGCTTCAAGTTCATCCTGCATTAACAGAAGTGTTTAGACACTTTCAGAACTAGGAGGGATGAAAAATCTGGCGAGGATAAAGTTCAAAAGATTGTATACCTCATCGAAGTCAGCTGATGCACCAATGGGAGTTGATAATGCTTCTTGAATCTGCTTCATGTTCTCAGTCTGCTCGTTTATCTCATCCATTGTCTTGTCCACATCATCAATATTCCTATTAAATAAGATGCAATTATTAACATCCATAATATTTTGAATATACAAGTAAAAACTTCCTTATCTAATAGTATAATAAGAACTGCACTTCCAAGGGCCAAATTGCTACCATCTCTCATGCTCATCAGTAGATAAACATACGAATGGCACTGCCAGCATGCAACTGCTATCAGATAGGAGATTAACAAAATATTAAGAAGATAAATTAAAAGTTCAAAACCAGAGCAAGTCCAGTGTGGTTGATGCAGTTAAGACTGCCAAGTTGGGTCTAGGATGACCTTATTGGGCCTTGGACTACTTGTTTATGGGGTTATCCTGTAACAGGCCTAAATTATAAGCCAATGAGGTGGGGATGAGATCTGGAGCCTGTTGAACTATGGTTGTCATTGTTGCCAACATTGTCTGATGAAGTGCAATGCAGTGGCAGATATCGCAGTTAGGAAGTCATGACAGGGAACAGAAGCTTCACGGATTTTTTGAGCTGTCTTTAAATGAGAATCTAGAGGAGCTAAAAACATATTGAATGAAGGCCTGTGAGTTAGCTTTTCAAGAAAAATTGAATCAGCCTCAATCTGATAGTGGAGTGGAGAGTTATGGCATAATCTTCAGGCATGGCGCGTAAGCTGAAAGTATCAGTGTCTACATATCACCCAAGTTCAAGCCCAGTTTTGGGATCCGTAAACTAAACTTGGGTTGTTGGAGTCTTCATGAAAAATGTAGCTCTTAGAATCATCTATATGTAGGAAAAAGAATCGGGTCGATTGGAGTTCAAACGAGGAAAATATTGCTATTTTCGTGGGCTTACAAATCTGCCCAGTTTTGACATTGACAGACTTCCATGAATCATTGAAGAACGTCCGTGAGCTTGCTTCCGTCCTAACAGAGGCTAATGCTTCTGGAGTACTTATACATTATACCACGGACTTCGGTGGAAATAGGACGGATGTCCGTGCAGGGAGTGGTCCGCTGTAGTGCCAAGACGTGACGTTTTGGTTCATCCAACTTTGGATAGATTTTTGAGCGTGTTCCGGGAAGAATTTGAGGAAGGCTATGTTTATGAAAGTTGCCTCATTTTGAGTCCACTTTCAGATGCAAAAAGAATCAACCCAATCGGAGATGATATACAAAAGAAGTTACGCCTTCCGGACTGAGCAAAGGTCAGTCTGCCAAACTAGTTTCTGGTCCAAACTGGGGGTTGGACCAAGCTCAGATTTGGGTCTTTTGTTGGACTTTTTTAGTGGGTTTAGTGCTCATTTTCATTAGCTCTTCTAAGAACAAAAAGGAGAAGAAGCCCTAGAAGAGGAGAACAGAGACAAAAAAGAAGAAAAAGGAGAGTGCAAAGAGGGCTCTTGGATTAAGCCACTCCACCAACCATTGATGAGTGATCTATTATCACATTGAAGGCTTGAAGAGTTGAACTTTTATGAGAACCTAGAGAAGGTTTTGCAAAGGAAGAGAAGAAAAGGGTCCCGCAAGCTAGCATCCACTTGAAGATTCAAGTTTCTCACATCAAGAGTTGGTTGAAGATTTCAGTAACCAGTGAAGCTGAGATTGGTGACTCAGAACTCCTCCAGATACCAAGAATCGAAACAAAGCAAGGGTTGTACGGGTTTCTACCTATAGCTTATTTAATTTGTATTTTTGTACTCTATTTGTGTTGGACATAGGTTGATTACTGTTGAATACCTAGACTAGCCAGTTCTACATTGTAGGTCAAATCATATAAGCCCATTTGCCTTTTGTACTGAGGTGTTCATTGGGTGCTAAACATGGGGGTTGTAGCTCCCTGGTAGTTGTATAAACTTAAATCTTGGCGTTGTAGTGCCCTCCTAGTTGTATGCTGCTGGGTAAACCAGATGCAGTAGCTCATTATCAATTGTAGCTGACTAAAACAGTAGTGTATTGAGCATATACAAAGCCTATTTGAGGCATTTCTGTGTGGATGTAGGCATGTGTTGAACCACGAAAAAACCTTGTGTTGTCGTGCCACAGGGTTGGGTGTGCCTATGGTTGAGAGGCAGGGTATGTCGCACAACATTGTATGTTTGCAGGATGGTTTGTGGTTGAGTGAGTGCCAGGGAAGGATCACTAAATCATCCAACCTAAAAAGGGAAAACTTTTCAAACACTGATTCACCCTCCCCCTCCTCAGTGTCGGACTCAGCCAGTGTTCAACAGAGCCTAGACACACAATTAGTCCATTAGTAAAGAGTCTGAGTTAGACTAGGATACTCATTAGTTAGTAGAGTCCCATTCTGAGAATATTTACTCTAGTCGATGTAAGAAAGTGATTAGGAGTCCAAAACATCAGTGGAATTAGGAATTTCACAACGCTATATATATGTAAACACCTCTTATAAGATTAGAACAAGTTTTTGAGTAATAAATACAGTTTTCTGAAGAGCTTTTGTGTTGCGCTGTGCATGCATGGACTGGTTTCTTATCTCTTCCATGGGCTTGTTGAATTTCCTTCACTAATTGATGCAGATTTGAAGGTCTATCGCAGGAGATCCAAAAGAGGCCAGCCTAGCATGGCCTACTGTTTCTACTCTTTTAATTCCGTTCTTAACTTAGTTTAATGTTTTAAGTTAGTTCTAAAAACTCAATTAATGATGGGTATTTGTTCTTGGGGAGTCGGGGACACGATTATGCATTCCAAACTCTTCCCTATGGCATCACATCATATGGGAGTTACATGGAGAGGTTTGGGAAGATATTTTGGCAAAGACAAGACTGTCATACAGGTTACAGATTGATACTATTGGGACCACATATTGCAAAGGATGTCGATCATGTGATAAAGAGATGCCAAGTGTGCCAACTTGATAAGGAAACGAAGCAAAATGCAGGTTTATATTCATCCTTACCTGTCCCTCACGCACCTTGGTCAGATATAAGCATGGATTTCGTGCTTGGACCTCCCCCCCCCCCCTACTAGAGAATGATATGATTGCATCATGGTAGTAGTAGATCGTTTCTCAAAGATGGCCCATTTTCTGCCATGTCGCAAGACTATCTATACATCCCACAATCCACATAGCAAAATTGTTCTTCAAGAAAGTAGTGCAACTACATGGAGTGCCAAATACCATTGTCTGTGATTGTGACGTCAAGTTCATAAGTTATTATTTCTGGAAGACATTGTGTCTGAAAACTCACACAAAGCTATAGTTTTCAATTGCATTCCATCCAGAGACTGACAGACAAACAGAGGTACTGAACAGAAGCTTGGGAAATTTTTTGAGGTAACTAATTAGAGATTATGAGAAGACATGGCCAACCATCCTCGACATTGCTGAGTTTGCTTACAAAAGTTCAGTGAACAGGACGATAGGGTGTACTCCTTTTGAGTTCAGCCAAGGCAACCTATTAATCTTGTTCCCCTTCCACCTCAAGCTCGAGTCAGCCTTGAGGCTGATGAATTCAGAGGTGCATGCAGACATTTGACTATGTATCACACTCTAAGCAATGATGTGATAAAGCTACAGTCGATCATCATTGATGTTATGTGGAGTTTAAACCGGGAGACATGGTGATGGTTCATGTCAACTCCCAGAGGTTCCAATCTAGTGTCAATACTTAACTCCACCCAACGAAGATGGATCCCTACAAGGTGTTGAAACGAGTTGGACCACACGTTTATGTGCTCGAACTGCCTGATGATATGACCATAAGCAACGTCTTCAATGTGGCTGATCTACAACTTCTTATGGGACATCACTCAGACGATGGTGATATGAAACAGATGTTGACGGTGCCCCAACTAAAGCCACCCACTGATGATATTATTGAGGAGGTTTTGGATGACACCTACAAAACCACCCGGCGTGGCACTAACCATCAAGCATTCCTTGTCAAATGGGAAGGCCATCCACGACACGACAATACTTGGATTCATGCTGATGATTTCAAGTGCCTTGAACCCAACTTGTATGAGCACTACATGTGATTCACCCATTCGTCGGAGACGAATGTTTTCAAGCCGGGGAGAGCTGGTACAGATTTAAAGGTCTATCGCAGGAGATCCAAAAGAGGCCAGCCCAGCATGGCCTAATGTGTCTACTCTTTTATTTCTGTTCCTAACTTAGTTTCTTTAATGTTTTAAGTTAGTTCTCTTTTGCTTAAGCGTTTAAGTTGGTTTAAATGGGCTTATTAGTGGAAATAAGCTTTGGGTAGGATTACGTATGTGTTGGTACTTTGATCCCATGGATCTCATTAATGGGCCGCTTTAATGAGCCTATAATATGGTATAGGCTAGGTATACGGGATTAGTTAAATTAGTGTCTTTATTTCTTTGTTATCAGTTTCCTAGTCAGTTTAGGTTACCTTATTAGTTAAGGATTGAGTTAGGCCTTTCCTTTTAAATGTAGGAGTCCAACTTTGAGTCTTCTATATAAGTTTGTAGGGGAGGCCAGCATTGTACACGAATTTTGGTTAATAAAAATTGCAGATTTGCTTGCTTCTTCTCCATTGAAGATCTCTTTTGTGTGTAATCAAGGAAAAGGATTGGTGTTTGATCCAATTGACACCTTGCGGTGAGAAGCGCGCGTGGATCATCTTATGCTCATGTTCTTTTGCTACTGTTGTAATATTGGGTATATTATGCTTCTTCTTTAATCACTGTCATTAACAAGTAGGTTCAGTTCTGAGAATTTTTCTGCAACAAGAGTCCTTGCTTCTAGAAGATCATATATACTACATGTTTTTTGAGATTAAGCAATCCAGCTGTTAGCTCATGCTCAAATTTTGATCGAATCTCAGGAACCCTAGATGGAGAATTCGACCCAAAATTCAGGCTTTCTTGACCAGCCGACTGCCTGTTATAGTGAAATTCTTGTTTTGCCCTTTTCTTCATTGAACCATCTGATTTTGTGTTATTGATACTCTCCCCAAATCCAGATTTATTTCTGTTGAAAGATCTTGTTTGGCTACTGTTTTGATCCTTCAAATTCAGTACTACATCACTAATACTTCATATCGACATCTGGTTTTTCATCTATATTTACTTGTCTGAATTTCAAGAATCTTATATTGATTGAAAAACTGATAATCCCTTACGCTTGACCTGGTTCTCAGCCTGATCTAACCATTGGTTCATGAGTTATTAAACTTCTCTTATTTCCTGCCAGTTCTGTCCTGAATTTGGTTGTCTGGTTCATCGATTTCTATATAGATCCTGGTCTAATTGTGGTTTCACTTTTTGTGTTATTCTAGATTCTTTTCTGGAACTCTGAACCACATCAGTGGGAGGCTAGGGAAAGAGGAGGGTCATGTTTGCAAGTCACTAATTTCCTAACCATTAAGGTAACAGAAACGGAGGACTACATAAATGATTAATTGTAAAATCAATGAAAAGGCAAAGCATGATTATTTTCTGTTAGCATTGTTATGGAGAGAGTTTTTTTTCTTTAGTTCAAGCTGGATCTTCTTCCTTTAGTATTTGTATAATCCAGCTTGAGGGGGAGTGTTAGAATAATGTACTCCAGATTTATGTTATTTAGTGTATTAAGCTTATACCGGCTATGTGGGTTTAGTCCCACATCGCCTAGCTTAATCTTATTTGTAACTTCCCTCTATTATAAATAGAGGGGCCTTTCTCTCATTAAGATAAGTCATTCTAAGCCATTCTTTTATTTTATTTCTTCTCTCTAGCCCACGATTCTGCCAACATGGTATCAGAGCTGGTCTGATCTAGGTTAGAGAGAAGGAAAAACCCTATTTTACCCCTTCTTCTCCTCCAATCGATCTCTCCTTCTACTCCTGTTCTCAGCTTTTCTTTTTTCTGTTTTTTCTTTTTCTTAAACCTTGTTTAGGGGCAGCACTAATGAGGTAACTACAGAATATCGATGATTTAGTTGCTGCCCCCCTTTCTCTTCTATCGATTTTTATTAAAAAACCCTACTGGAGTCCTTCTCTGTGATATTGGAGCTGTCCAGAATTTTTTGGAGAACTGATCTTCCAGCATTGGAGCTCCCTATGCACCCTTCTCCAGCCCCTTTCTACCCTATTCTATTACCCTAACTTCCCTTTTTCTTTCTCTCCATCTTTTATTGAGTATTCCAGCCCCAACCCTAATCGATCTCACCTTGTCAGGGTTTTTTACAAAAACCCAGACTTTTATCGATTTTAGGGTTTCCCTTTTCTGATGCAACTGAATTTTTGGGGGTGATTCCCTACTACTACAAGCCATACTCGACCTAAGTTTGGACCCTTTCTGATGGCTGGATTTGTTTCTAAAGCAAAAATTCCTTAACCTGCTAATTTGGTTACTTGCCAAAAACCCTGACTTTCAGGTTTCAGTTTTTGCTAATTTTTGGAGGGCTGATTACTCCCACTTCAAGGACCAATCGACCTCAATATTGCACCTATCCAAGTTTTTTGAAGACCCCTACCCCAATCAATCTCTTCTTTTTAGGGTTTTCCAAAATCCTGATAAAAATCGATTTGGGCTAAGGATGTTTGCTGCTGTTCTAGTGCTTTGGAGGTGGTTCTACCATTAAATGAGCACTCTCCTACATCAATACATGGCTTGAAGGAGGTCTATTTTTCCTGCAATGGTTGCTACCCTTTGTTTCTGCGATTTTTTGGAAGCTCTCCCCTTTGAAGATCAAGTCTCAATCTTACTGGAGATTGATTGTTCACCTTGGAGGTTCCAGTCTAGCAGCCTTGATGAGCATCTATTGCAAGTCTACATCAGCAATTACAGCCCCATTTCCCTATGTCGATCCCAATTTCAGGGTTTCCCAAAACCCTGACTAAAATCGATTTTAGGGTTAGGGTTGTCCTATCAAGCTAATTTTTTTGAGGAGAGTCTTATGCATATCAGAGGAGTATTCAACATGAATTTCAGCATCATTAATCAGTTCTTTTCTGAAAAAATTCAGGTTCACACTTATGGCTCGATTTCTTCAATTATCAACCTATTTTTTTATTGGTTCCTATGTGGCTGGCTGCTTCAACTACCTATGGATATGTCTGGTTCTTTATCTTCTATTTGCTGGTTATTTTGAGCTTCACTACCTACATGGCTGGTGTTATTGATTGGCTTTTGTACGCATGACTGGTTGATGTGTTATTGCTACTTTTATGTGGAATACTGCTGCCCTATGAATGTGTCTGTGTTTCCTATTATTGGAGATCGAATTACTTTCGTTATGGAAGACTCGAATCTGCTACCCTGGAGATCAGCTAATTTGGGAGTACTACAATGTGTTCCACGATTATTGGTTGCACCTACGAACCTATTCAGTTATGTGAAGCCTTTCGGGTTCATATCCAGCTTACTTTGGAGCTTGGTCCTAGCATTGTTCACTAATTCAGATCTGATCCACCTTTTTGTTGAAGCTTCTTCACTGCATTACTGTTCGGATATCTTCGTCAGTCCTATTTCGCATGTGGGAGTTTATACATTGGAGTTTTGCACACTTGTTCTACATTGTTTGAAGATTGCTCAAGCCTTGAAGCATGGTGTTTTTCTTCCTTCACATCAGATCTGTATACTTCTCAGATTTGAATATTGGAGTTAGGAGTTTCTCCCCTGTAGGGGTTTCCATCAAAAGTGTTTGTTTGATCGATGGAAGATGGTCGGAACTATATATGTTGCATAATTTACTCCTACTTCATTATCCCACTGCTGTTTTTTCCTTCACCACCTCCCAAAACATACCTTTGGCATTCCCCATAACCACCTTGGAAGTTACTGGTATTCTCTACCTTACCATTACTTCTTTTTCCATTACCCTTGGCAGCCATTGCAGAATTCTGGAATGTTATGTTTTGCCCTATTTCTCTTATGTCCACGTGCACTACACGTGAGGGGGGGAATATATACAGTATACCTACAGTATACCTGCAGCCATTGCAGAGAGCAAAACATGCAGGGACGCTTGGTGCAAAACATAGAAGGTCAGAAATTTCATCATTGCCAATGGGTATCTACTTAGTTATTGGATTAAAATTTGTCATAAGGGGGAGGTTGGCCTTAAAGTTTGAAGATATTCCATATGAGGTTCTACAGTTTGGTTGATTGTTTGTTTCCGCTGCTTGGTCTTTACTGCTGCTTGACTCATTTGCCGGCTACCCTAGTTACTTATCTTCAGGATTATAATTCAAAGATTCATCACTGGACAGCAATAGAAGATTGGTGAAAGCTGCCTTTTTGGAAAACATTCCAGTCCTGTTTTGCTGATCAAGTCTGTCCAAGTTTGAAGATCTTTTTTTCAAGTTCTTGAAGATCTATTTGGGAGCTGCATTCTTTTTGGAGCTGGATTCTGCTACAATTTATTCAAGTTGAGCATTAGTACCTTGTATGCACCAACTTGAGGGAGAGTGTTAGCATTGTTATGGAGAGAGTTTTTTTTCTTTAGTTCAAGCTGGATCTTCTTCCTTTAGTATTTGTATAATCCAGCTTGAGGGGGAGTGTTAGAATAATGTACTCCAGAATACCATGGGGGTATTCTGGTCTTTTTGGGGTATTATTTATGTTATTTAGTGTATTAAGCTTATATCGGCTATGTGGGTTTAGTCCCACATCGCCTAGCTTAATCTTATTTGTAACTTCCCTCTATTATAAATAGAGGGGCCTTTCTCTCATTAAGATAAGTCATTCTAAGCCATTCTTTTATTTTATTTCTTCTCTCTAGCCCACGATTCGGCCAACATTTTCCATTAATTAGACATGGCTTCAATCTCCAACCAAAATTTCAGGAAAAAAAATGCGACTCAACATGGAACAGTATGTTAATTTCTCTTTCGTAGGAAAAAGAAACAGAAGTAGCTCTACACATAAGCTTTTCCACAGGAAGCATGTTAGAGTTCCTAATTCAGAGGATTCAATAGCAAACCAAGACAAAATAGATCCTAAAAAGCAAACGTTCCCACACAAACTCAATAAAACATATGAAATATGAATACTTACGTTGCTTTGTGCATAGCTTTCATGGCAGCTGCACCGGTTCGCAATGCATCCACAGTCTCAGTTGTCGCTTTCGCACCTTCTAGCAATATCATCTGAAGTTTCAACACCACAACATAGAATTGACATTCAGATAATTCACACCTAATTATCAATGAATAATGTCAACCAACGCCAGTTGGGAAACTGTACTAATCGTTGGAAAGATTAAAATTGCAATTGCACCTGATCGTGGATGCGCAATTGGAAATTACCCAGCTGCTCAATTTGCTGTTCATATAGCCTCTTCCTTTTCAAGCATTGTATTGCCGCTATATTATCAACAACAGAGTAGAGAGTTCAATCAGCACACAATAAAATTAGTAAGAAGAAATCACTTTGGAGCACATGAGGGTTGTGGAAGAAATCATTTAGTAGCAAAATGGGAGCAGCTTAAACCGTTGGAATGGGTCGTGGGAGAGCAATACAAGTGCCTCTTTATTTGGAGTTTGATATACAAAATCAGCAAAAAATATAGACATAGAGACCTGCTAATTGCTTGTGTTTTCTAATAGTCCATAAATGGAGACCCTAGATAATTACATCCACAGAAGACACGTAATAAGTTAAAAGTTCCACAAACATGACCAATCAATGAAAATAAAAGAATGGTATCAATGGTCAGGACTAGGATTGACTGGGGATATAAACTGAGAGCAACATCAGGATGCAAGATTTTCAGGCAGGAATCCTCAAGTACATTGTCACAACTAAGTTTTCATATGCAACACAGTAAATGAACAAATTTCTGCCATCTAAAGCTTTAGGGAAGTATTGCAATCATACCCCTTTTGTTCTTTGCTCTGGTGAATTCCTTGGCTTTTTCAACCTCAGTAGCAGCCTTCTTCAATAGGACTTTTTCCTTTTTCTCCAGCATTTCAAGTGTCTACAAGGTGCATGAAGTCACAACAATAATAAGCAACAAAAAGTCGGGATACCAATAGAGAACACAGCAAATTAAAAAATAAAAGACATCCAATTAATTACTTTGGCTTAGAACGATTAGGGAAATACAAATAAAAGATATACCAATATAAAACCCGCCCTCAAAATAGACAAACTACTTGATACAAAGCAAAGGTATGACACCAATTAAAAAAGGTGGCAATATGACAAAGCTAAGCATAAGAATAGAACGGAAAATTAAGTGTAGATTTCCACAATGTTGACTGCAATAGAGTTTTAACAGTATCTTGCCTCCAAAGGACAGCGCTTTTCTTCCCCACAAATTGATAAAGCAATAAAACAATTGTTGATCCAGTCCATGTTTGACTAAGCTTCTAGAAGGCAGGCTACTAATGGTTATTTGGTGGGGGTGTTAAAAAGATCCGGTCCATTGTAACCAAGTGGTCACGGGTTCGAGTCTGGAAACAACCTCTCTGCAAAAGCAGGGGTAAGGCTGCGTACATCATGACCCTCCCCAGACCCTGCAGTGGCGGGAGCCTCGTGCACTGGGTATGCCTTTTTTTAAATTAAAAAAAAAGGAGCAGGTCCAATAAGTTACTTCCATTTGAAATCTTTACTGCCAGAAGCTCAGGAAGCACCACCTTCCCCCCCCCCCCAACAAAACCTTCTGGGGATTCTCGAGCTTCTGGCGGTAAAGATCCAAATGAAATATTCTTATTGGACCTGCCCGTTAACCCTCCCAAAAAAGATACTAGAAGCCCAAGAAGCTCAGCCAAAACATATGCACTCGGTCAAATGAAACATCAACAAAAAATTAACGAAAGTATAAATTATCGAAATATTACAAACAAATGCAACAATAGACCACAATAAAATGCCTAGCAAAGCAAGAAAGAACTTTGACATATGAAGTTCATGCAAACAAGACTAACTGACAGCATCCATATTGGCTTTCAAGTTCACCTATACAATAGTAAGAACCAAAAAATGCACAACATCAAGTTAACAACATGCAGTGAAAGAGGGGCAAGGCAGATGATTCATTAAGCAAGGGACTACAAAAGATTGCTCATCTAACAGAAAGATGATGTCAAAGTTCAATCGTCTAACAAGAAGAATGGAAATCATTCTTAACTGCTCAATTTGATGTGAAGCAGATGGAACTAGTCAATCACCTCATCATACATTGCACCATATGAAGCAAGATTTGAAAATTTTCATGTAGTTTTTTTGTGGTTTTCCAGCAAGGACCAGCTTCTTAGTTCATCCAAAAATGAAGACCAATGGTTCCACAAATTAAGGCTGAGGATTATTAATGATTGATGCAGATAAATTATAAAAGTGGTTTATTTTAGTGGAAATAAGTCTTCGGTTGGATTTTACTTTATTAATTTAGTTTACATGTTGAGCCTTTGGTCCAAGGGGTTTTCATTGTAAAGTGCCTAAAATAGAGTAGCTTGTTTGATTATTAGTTCGTTTAGGGCTAATCATGTTCGGAGTCATATTTTGAGAATATATATGTGTGTGTGTGTGTAGCCAGCCATTCAAGTACACGGAAGTATGAAATACAGCTTTTAGTTTTTCTGAAACTTTGATGTTGATTCAGTAGCGTGCATGGTGGATTCCAAGGGGGGCTTAGGTGGTTTCCTAGCCTGTTTTTCCTGTCTGTCTCTATCTCTCTATCAGACTACAGGTCAGATCTATTCAACTCTAGACCCTGCAACTACTCTGTTTTGTAAAAGGTTCAATTCTATTCTGTTGCAAATAGCATATAACTGTTCTGTTTTGGCTCGAAACGGAAGTTTGAGATTCTGTTACACTGCTTTCTGAAGTTCTGTTATGAGTTCTAATATTTTTGGTCAATTAGTATTGGTTCTAGTTGATGCAGCAAGGACTCTCGGTTGGGCTAAGGCAGGGCTGTATCTGGCCCAAATTCTGGGTTTATTCAAACCCATATTGAGCAACCTATGCCAGCCCATTCTGCTACATCGAACAGCCTTGATTGGAGGAAGATATTTTCCAGAATAATTTCCATATTTACCAGATTCCCTTACTGGTTTAGGACATAATCATCAGATTGTGTGGGCCCCATAGACAGCTAGCTGGGAGATAAAGATTGAAGATAATCGGCCATGCATGGAGGAGGACTTGACAACTTCTTTAGTCCGAGATTTTAGGGAAGAATTGCCATTTGTGTATGGGTTTTATTTGCTTAGGGATAGTTTCTACTTTAAATTATATTGCTTAAGTAATTAGGACTTTATCTTGCCAATTAGGATTGGATTTATTTGGAATGTTTCTAAAAGATTTAGGACGTAATTGGTTTTATAAATAAAGGCAAAAGGTTGGACAGAATGGCCAAAGATTGAGAGAATATTATGAGTTTGGTTTTGAAAATCGAGAATGCTGTGAGATACAGTTGAGAGGTGAGACACCTGGGGGAAGAGTGAGAGGCTCAATCTTATTTATCCATCTTCTTCTACCTTCTATCTTCTATTTTTCTTTTTCTTTTTTTCTGTTGAATCCTATCTTCTATTCCAATTGATTTCTGTGAGAGTTCTGCCCTGAAAATTACTGATCTGCTGAAGACCATTCGAAAGCCTACATCAGCCCCTGGAATGTTCGCTTGTTACATGAAAGCCTGAGAATATCAGTACATCGATCCTACTGTAATGTTGGTTCTTAGTTGAACTAACCTCTACATTACTAGTTCTGCTAGTCTTTCTCCTAGTGGCACTAGGATTCTTCTATATTTCTCTATTTTGTCATCAGACTTGGCCCAAATTCTACAGAGGGTAAACAGATTATACATTCCATGGTGGCTAAATTGCTCTACAAGGTTGGATGAAGAATGAGCCAATAATGGGATTTTTTTGAGAAATGGGAGATTTAAGATGCTCCGGGATGGAAATGAGGGAATGTCTACAATACCTGGCCACACAAATAGGGGTAATCTATGCATAGTCATTCCAGGTCCAAGCATGTTGGAGATAGTTGTTATAAAATTGAGAGAACCTAAAATGGATAAAACACCAGATAGATGAGAACTAGAAATTGCTTGAATGATGTCTTGGTCTGTTTTGAGATTCCTGTGTTCTGTTGTAGAAATTTTCCATATTTTGCTTTGATTCCCAGTTCTAAGATCCTGTTAAGAACTAGTATCTTACTGGATTTTCTGTTTCGGGATGAGTCTACATTAACGATGGATTTGGTGACAATTGTTTGTTAAATGAACATGACCAAAGAATTTTAAGGCTAACACTGGCCAAAGAAGCCTGATTAGTAGTTAACTCACATTTCGATCTACTGAGCTGTAGATGGATACTGACAGAAGGATTATCTGATGATATGAACCAAACTTTATATGATTGAACCTCCGGAAATAATCCTCTCCAATTCCTTAAAAGTGTGCAGTGCCAAGTGGAGATGTCAACACCTGGCAGCTCGGACATCCAACAGTGCCGAGCTTGAGAAGTCAATGAGTTGAGACCATTGGAGGTCCGAGCTGCCAAGTGTAGGCATCTCCACCTAACACTGCCACACTGCACACTTTTAGGAATTGGAGAGGATTAAAATCCATGAACCTCCACACCAAACTTGTTTTTATGCATTCAAAACGAAAGGGATGCTGTGGTAGCTTCAAAGGAGATGTGCACGGTCATTAATTGAGTCATAATCAAGTGTACCAGTAGTAACAACCTCAGAGCAGTAAGCTCGTAAGCGATTAAACCAATATGTGTCACAGAGAAAGTTCTGCATGGCTAAGGCAATAAGCCAATAACAACCCCCCCCCCCCCAAAAAAAAAAAAAAAAACCTACTTTATACACATCCAAACTCAATTATGCATAATTTGATACGTATTAGAGGAACTTCTACCTGAGTCAATCCAGAAAGTTGGCACAAATTAAAATTTGAAAAACGAAAAACTCATACAACGGAATCCAATAAACCAACTTCAAGTCATAGCCCACGCATGGAAATTAACAGGAAACCACTGCCACCCCGTAACATACGAGAAACTATGATTCGATAACAAATCACCTTCATAAATATAAATCAACGACCTTACATGGAGAAAAACATAAATGAACCACAAAAAAGAAAATCAATTACAAATATGAAGATTAAAAAAATAAGTGACAATATTTGATTGGAGATCATACCTCATTCAACTTGTCTAACGTTGCTAAGGCATTGGTTTCCTGTTTAGGTTTACCGAACATCCGCGTAAACATTCTTGATCACCTGAGAGGAACTTTCTATCCTGCAGCAAACAAATAAAAGAAAAGAACTTTCAATCAGAGCCCTAACCCTAGCTACAACTGAATTGCATAAGCTTATCCGACGATCTGCCGACAACAAGTTACCAAAAAAAAAAAAAAATCCAAAATTTAAAGGACGAACAGATACAAACCTGTAAATCAAAAATCAGTGATTTGAGTTCTGGAAATTGAATTCGTCAGTCGCAAGTAAAGAACGTCGGAATAAAGCTCGTCGTCGATCTGGGGGTAGTCTGGACTCTCGACAGGAGGACCCACTCCGCGTCGGAACTGCAAAATAAAGCGAAACCGGATAAAAAATGGATAGATTTTGGAGTCTTCGTTACACTAATTTCATGTTCAACGAAAAAAAGGCGTGACTGTATGTGAGGTCGCCTCAGTTGTTTTTGGATTGGAATAAACGTATTGTTGGGACCCATCATTTATTCTGATCATACGGTACCACAAATTGTCCTTCCACTCCACTCTAACGCCTTCAGTTTGAAATAATGATACAGACAAAACGATTAAGAAAAGAAGAATGGGGTTGACGTTAAAATAAGGTTTTTTACAAATCCCCCTGAAAATGCCCATTTGTCCAAGTGATCTCTTACGACTTTTCGAATTACAAACTTCCCTTTCTTTCAAAACATTATAGCACTTTGGTCTCTGTTGTTTATTTGGGACGTTAGACGTTAGTTTTAAGGAACCTAATGACAAAAATGTCTTTTTGATAATAACCCACCAAAATTAAAGAATAAAATAACCAAAATGCCCTCATCTTTCTCAAATCGTTTTGTCACACCTCGGAACCACCTCTTGGGAGGATTCCGATGGCTGACCCAAATACCCAAAGTATTCAGGCACCACCAGGATCCAGATGAAGTAAATAAGTTACAAGCACCACACAATATCGAGATAACAAGTGTTACATTGATCGGGTGAAGGGAAAGTAAATATTTATAAGTCCTATATATATATATATATATTATTTACATTAAAGTTTCAACGATTCGATATTCCCAAGATCACAACCATCGAACCAACATACAACTATTCTAACATATAAACAGTGAAAACTCATCTACCAAAAAGGATGGTATTTAACAAAATAGAACATAAAAATAGCACCACATCATCAGTCCTTGTTCTCCAAGGACACCATAATCATCTGCATGATTGGGGTCACAATCCTCTGGGTTTGCACCAGCACGTTCACAGTGGTCGTCAGCCTCCGCCTCGAAGTAATTCTTCCTACTACTTCCACATTCATCTGCAAGACAATCTAAAAGAAAATATTCCACAAGGGTGAGCTTTACTGAGCCCAACAAGTAAAGGATAGACCACACACACAAGCATGAATCCTAAATGCATAGGTTCAATTTTAATCTTAATTTTCACCTAACAAACAAATGCCTAAGTCGGGTCCGTGCTACGCCAATAGTTCGGGAAACATTCTCGGTTCCTTCTTAACCTCCCTGAGACGTAACTTCAACTGTTGTATGGAGCCCACATCGGTCGTTGGTATTATATACCTTCTCATGGGTAGACCCCTATAATCATAGCCAGGACCACATCCTGACGTACTTCACACTCCTCAGTGACAGAGAGCTATGATCACCCAACACCTGAACCCCTACTGGTAAGGGTTGTAACATCAAAGAATGACATTCATATCCATATGCAGTCTAAATGGCATAATACGAGGTGTACAGTGCTCTTGCATCCCATACTATTTCCAAGCTGACTACGGCATCTATTATAACACAAAGATTCATATTGCATATCATTCCACATTACATCATTCGCATCCATGAGTCATAAATAACGAAATCAGTAAGTATCATAAGCAAAATAGTAATTTAAATATGCATATGATTCATTAACAAATAGTACTAAGAATGAATTAAACACTCCCAAAAGAAATCAAAGCCTACTTCCACTTACCTTGTTATGTTTGCGTTCGCGAGATTGAAATAATCCTTGAGACGGTTGCCGTTAGGTTCCGATAACCAAATGATCATTCCCTTCAAAATAAAAAAATGGGATCTCAGGTTCTTCCTCCACTTCTTCTTATTTTTCTTCTTCTCATTTTCCTTTCAATATTGCAGAACTGATTCCACCGTTGAGTCTCAAGATTAGTTAGGAAACTATTGCTAAATCTCACTAAATGACACATCCACATTGCATGGGCCAGGTGGCTTGTCCACCAACCACTACTTCCATTCTTAGCCACCTCCTACTTCACTATCTGTCCAACAAGTCACCACATGCTTCCTTAACCACCTCTTACTTCACTATACACCAAGCCACCTCTTCTTCCCTTGCCACCTCCTACTTCACTATTTGTTTAAGTATTACAATATAACCCATGTGCTACATAAATAAATAAATCATATCTACATATGTATAGATATAAACATAAACATCATATTATTATATTGTATGTAACTTATATTAAAATAATATTATAATACATCTTAAATTATAGTAACATTATTATAATATAATCCATTTAAAAAACATATACTAATGTATTACACAAAATTCTTAAAATTTCGTATCCGACCTGCATCGGATACAAGGCCAGATCCAAGCCTAGGTGTGAATCCGTGTGTGGATCCGATGTACCCTGTTATTCAGCCCACATCGGACTCAATGCCGGATCCAATACTCTGCTTGCATCCTTTCTTGCCTCCGATGCCTTATTTATGGTTTTTTGCTCATGAAATCCTAGGGCTCTTCTCTGAGAATCTTCCCCACTTACTCTAACACACTCTCGCTAAAAAAAATATTTAAGTTTAAAATATCAAACACGGCTTATGCTTGTCAGTTAGTGGAACTTACCACGATCCGTACATCTGTCGATGAGTCTGGCAACTACACAGGGGAGGTATCCATCATTTTATTGGTATGTGACGCATTGCCGAAAAGGTTCTTTCTTTATCATCTACCCATTCGAACACCCAGCCAAAATTCCATAACGTACTTGATGCTATGACTTCGGGTTCCGAATCTATAATCGAATTCGGGTTAGGGTTTGGGTTTCGGACTTACAATCAAAGTTCAAATTAGCTCGAGTTTTTGGGCACAGGTGTAACACGTTTAGGGTTGAAACTGAAATTTTTTTCTCCAAATAGCATTACTGCCTTTTCCATTTGATAATTTCATCATTCATGATTCACTTCGCCATAAATTGTTTCGGAATAACCATGCAAGACATAATATGAAACAAGGAACTCTTGTTTAACAAGACATAGGCCTAATGCAAGTCAATCTTGAAGATAACTGAGGGGAAAGAGTTCTTTTAAGACATCTCTCTAACCATATCATGACAAACTTGGATGTTTTCACTTATTGATCTCCTCTAATAAAAACTCAATATTTGTTGGATACAAAATGGTCAACCACACTTTGGAGTCTGCTGGCTAGAACTTAGAGATAAACTTAGAGATAAACTTATAGAGCAGAGTACATAAAGCTATTGGCCTATAACCACTAAACCCCACAAGATGCCTAGACTTAAGAATGAGACAAATGAAGGTAGAATTAATTGAATGGAACATATATGCATGAGGAAAAAAAACCCATTATACAATAGTGAAATGATCTGACCAATGCTATCCCAAGAAGACCTATAGAAGTGAGAATTGAAGCCAACAGAACTGGTGAGATCGGTTATTTCAGATATGCCGGTCCATAATTTCTCTGTTTATTGATGGCCTGATTCTATGATTTCTTCGCTTGAAAAGTGGATGAGGAAGTTTATCTGAATAGGGGAGGTTGACTCTATTAAGAAGATTACTGTGAAGTGGGACGATGTTTGTAAGCCTTTTTCTAAAGATGGCGTAGGCATTCGACGGATGCGTGATGTCAACAAAGCTTGCCTAAGTAAGTTGACTTGGCAAATCAAACATGGTGACTCAGTTATGAGTAAGTTCTTTCGGGCAAGATTTGTTCCCAAATATGGTTCTTGAAGATTGCTTATAAATCTTCTTTGGTCTGGCCTGGAATTAAGAGGATGTGGGACTTTGTATGTTGCAATGAACGATGGTTGGTAGGTGATGGTCGAAAAATAAACTTTTGGTTGGATAGATGGTTGAGTGAATTTTCTATTTTAGAAAAAATAAAATTTGGACTCGGGTATTTTTCAATATTTTTCTGGTCGAGTTGCTGACTCTATTTCAGGCTCCTTTGATGTTAAACACTTGTATCCTTTTATTCTTTATTAAAATCTTGCTGACCTTTAGCAAAAAAAAATGTAAATGACTAGCATAACAATTCTCATAATTAATGGTTCAAAAAATGTAATGGTTTTTTTTTTTCCTAATGAACAAAAGTGAACCCTAGATCTTTTTTTTATTGTTTTTTTTTTTTTGCTAAATGGATTCATTGAAAAGAAGAAAGAGAATAAACAAAGAAATTCCGTAGATAGCTATAAGGATGTGACTATATTGGTATCTTAGAAACTTTATTGAAACTTGGACGGATTAATACTTATTATCTTTGGTAAGATTTGTAATGGTAGAGGTTTTGGTCCTTTGTGTGGAACATATATGAGGGTTAGAAAAATAACATTTTATTTTATCTATGTTGTGCAGTTTTTTCTAGATCCAACTCGAACCCTCGAATTCAGATCCAAATACCCTTTACTGTTCCCCTCAATAGGCATACACACTCTTGTACAATGCCTCTTCCTCGAATGCAGTGAGCACCTCACTCCATGCAGACGTGGACACTTTGTAGTGCTCACCGGTGGAAGAGTTGGTGGTGGGGCAGGTGCATGTGCCTTGACGGGTGCCTTTGCTATAGCCTATGTAACAAAGAAATACACAAAACTCAAACTCCATTTCATACCCATTTGCACAGGCATTCTCCATGAGAGCTCTTGCTCTTGTGATGCTAAGAAACCAGGGGTGGATCATAAAGAAGTAAAACAGAGAAAATTATTATTAAAAAAAAAAAAAAACAACTAAAGAAGGAGGAAAATAGAGCAATGTATCTCTCTAGAAAATTAAAATTACCTCCAAGAAGATTTCCTTGTCATTAGATGAAGCCTACAAAACGTAAATAGCGTTACTGCCTTTTCCATTTGATAATTTCATCATTCATGATTCCCCTCGCGATGTTCCAAATACCCTTTATTGTTCCCCTCAATTGGTCCTTTCCTTGACCTATCTCTGCAACTCTCAATTCCCATGTTCATACTCTAATAAAATCAAAGGTCGTTCAGACCCTTGGGCCAAATCCTAATCTGATCCTCCCTTTCACCTCAATCTCTGATTTCCTCACACAAATTGGACTCTTGCAAGTATCGTATCCATTGTTCTCGCACTCGCCTAATGCTCCACCTATAAATTCCATCCAACAAAATGTCTACTAATCAACTGATGTAAAATTGTAACACAATTGAATATTTGGATTGTTACCCATCTTTTATTCTTTTCCAAGCTTGATTTCCTGAGACTGTTGAAGCCCAGATTCCAAGGATCCATAAGTGAAAAAAGATAGATCTTCCCCATTTACATTAAGACAAATTTAGCATTTTATTTTGCTTGAAAGACGCTACAACCAATAGAGAAATAAATTATAAGTGTAGTGTATGTAGTAGCTCACTTGAAGAACATACAGTGAAGACAAGCAAATGCAGAAGGAAGATGAAGAAACTCCTACAAATTCCACTTGCCATCTCTTGCTTTCCTTATTCGACGAAAGGTTTTCGTCGAATGCCTTCATCTGCTTACTTAAAACCCCGGTTTCGATTTAGGCTCATAGCAAGGGGTCTGGTCTTGAATCAAGTACTCTCTTTCAACAGGAGCTGAATTCGCTTAGTTATTTTTTTATTCTCCTCACATAACCATCATGATCCATAGTAATTGAATGCCTCTTTCATTTTTATCAAGAGAAAAAAAATGCCTCTTTCATATGAGTGAATGAAACCCAGACACTTTATTTTTTAATAATTATATCTTAAAATAAAAGTGCATCATATAATAAACAAATTTTTAATTATTCTTAAAAAGGCACGTGTAGGGACAATATCCAAAGATCTCTACATAGAGGTTTGTGCAGTTTGGACGAGCAATGCTTGTATGACATGTTTAGCTTCAACGATACCAACGTAAGACAAAACATCAATGGCACGTAAAAAGATATTTAGATTTTTAATGGATGATTAAATTTGCCGTTATTTGCAATAGCATTTTTTTGGATAATTATACTTTTGAGTTAAGGAAGCCTTTTATTGATGGTCCACTTTTTATTAAACCACAGGGAGAGGCTTTTTGTGGTTTAAGAAACCATTGGGTAGGATGCCTTCCCTAGGTTGCCGTCCCGTGGAAGTCTTGTTTAATGGGGCTATCAAAGAAAACTTTTTATTTTTTTTGATGAAATAACAACAAAGTGAAGTGTAATCACACAAACCACACACCAATCCCAAAAGGTTAACCGACTTTTGGGTGAAGTGTAATCACACAAACCACACACCAATCCCAAAAGGTTAACCGACTTTTGGAACCGTGGAATGGTGGATATACACAATACATACACCACATACACACCCGATGTGGGACTAAACCCACCCCCTTTTCTTTTGATGAAACAACAACAAACTTAAGTGTAATCACACAAATCACACACGAATTCCAAAAGGCCATCAAAGAAAACTTGGTCTATTGAAAATGTGATCTACACGGTCTTACTTGGTTAAGCTTTCCTCTGTGTGTGGTGGTTTTTTTTTTTTTTTTTTTGTTCAAAATATCTTCGAGGCTTTTGTAGATAAAGGCATTTGAAACACCATGTTTGGATTTTTTTCCTTAAACTTCCATTGCCCTAATTTATTAATAGATTTTTTTTATCAAATTTTGAAAAGTATGTGTTTCCATTTGTCGTAAGAAAAAACAGAGAAATTAAACTAAAATCTACAAGATAAAGAGATAACGACGTAACAAGCCGAATGGCATTTGAGCCTTAGTGGAGATGCCGCATGGAAGATATTTGAGCCGTTAAGAATTTTTTATTTTTTTGCCACATATAGTAGAATTAGATTAAATTGCTTGTTGGCAATATATAATAATGCTTACATTAAAATTGGATGCAGTATTGGCTTGTGTTTGGTATGCATTCTCGGAATAAATTATAGGTCTAGAATGCATTCTGAAAATGGAAAAAATAGAAAATAATTGGGTTTCAGAATGTATTCTAATAAGTTATTCTGAGAATACATACCAAACACAAACATTGGTCAAAATGCCATTACATGCTTATATGTATATTTATATTTGGTTGAAGGAACACTTTCTACTTGGTATGCTTATTATATAAATTAATGAGGTAAAAGTAAAGTTCAATAATGGGTGCCACATGTGTTTGGGAAGTGCTTTAGTTTTTTTTTTAAGGACCGAGTTTTCCTTCACCCATGGTGAAGAGATTCTATACCTTAATCATCGTTGAATTAGACTCCTAAAGGTGCAGACGACTTTGTATAATAGAGTGGCCCAGGGCTGGCATATTTGGGTGAAAGAACACTTTCTACTTTTATTTTTTAATATGTGGGGGGTGGACTCATTGTGCGTGTCACTATTGACTCATAATAAGTCAGTAGTCTTAAGAGTACAATACCATTCCACGTAGGGCTGTAAATGGATCGGATTTGGCTCAGATAGTGCTATATCTGCATCCGCATCCGATTAGCTATCGGACGGATTCAGATAGTGCTAAACGGATACAGACACGAATACAGATCGGATATTTTATCCGTTTACATGTAAATATAGCTTTTTCGGATAGCTATAGCCTATCCGTATCTGCATCCATTTAGCTTTCAGACGGATTCGAATAGTGCTAAACGGATACAGAAACGGATTTCAGCTATTCATTTACACCCCTAAATTTCCACGAAATGAAAAATTAATAAACTAATTTTGGTAAGGGAGAAGGGTGGGCATAGCGCGACCTAGACCAATGGGTGGTGGCATGGGGAGGGGTAGGGTGGTCCTTTCCAAGGGGGGGTGGGAGACAGAGACAGCTTGGGCACCTTGTCGATGTGCCCAGACTTTTCCTTTTTGGTAAATATTGGAATGACTGGAAAAAAATGTTGAATATATGATACATGATGGTCAATAATGATCAGAAATATGGTTGACTTTGGGTTAGAAAATTAACAATTGGTCAATCCAGATGACCTATAATTATCTAATGGTTAGTGTTTCCACATTAGCCTTACGCTGGTTGATGGGAAAAAATCCCCTTGATGCTAACTTGATAGTCCAAATATCTTCCATGCAACATTCTATTTATTATACAGAAAATTTATAAACATGTTGTTACTAATTTATGAATCAATATTTAATGAAAATAAAATCTTGTTATTTCACATGTGTACTAGAAAAGATAATTCTTAAGAATGACGTAACGCTAAATTAAATTCAAATTATTTTAAAAATATTTTTTGCCTTTGAGTAAAAATTTTAAAATTAAGAGGCAATCAAAAGAATTTTATCTGATCACCAATTTGATCACAACAAGATGCACCCAATGAAAAAATGGAAATTGTGCATGCATGGTAGACCATATTGAATTGACGTAGCTAAGCTTTCAAATTCCCATTCGAGTATACTAATCAAACTATTTGACATGTGATGTACACAGTTTTAGGTATCAATAGCACATCAGTCTAATTCATATCAACCAATACCAATATTTGACTGACACAAATCGGCCAATACGATGCAAATATGGTGTTTTGATTCTGTATTAGATTGATACTACTAATTATATATCGATATTGGCATCGTGAAATGCTGGTATCGATACTTTGAACTACAAGTGGAAAATCGATTTGAAAGGCTAAAGTTTCCTTCTCTATAATTTTTCTTGGGGGAGGAAATTCCTGCTAAGTTGCGTATAGCTTGCACCTAGACATAGGACCACACAAAAAAACACCCCACTCATTAAATGAAAAAATCCCACCTCCCCTTATACCCCGTAGTCTTATTGGCGAGTCCGGCTCAAGTCTTTGTACGAGGACGATCCTTGGGATATAGAATCTAATGTGCCCTTTGGATTCCATGTGGGTGGCACTCAGGTCCCAAGGATTGTCCTTGTATGAGGACTTGAGCCACACTCTTCATTGGCACCCTTCACTTGTGCGGGGCTCACATAGCCTGACAGAGCCTTTTTTCTTAAATGGGAAGTGATTTTCTGCCCTGGAGTGTGGCCAATGGTAGCACTCCCATGTGTGTATCTTTCTCCTCCTAAAACAAAGGGCCAGAGATGTCTCTTCATATGAAAGAGGAGAGACCCATGGGAATGTAGGCCTCACTTTTGCACAGAGTTTTATTTATTTATTTAAGAGAAAGTGAAATAAAAAAGAGCACACTCAAACACCCGCACCGAAGACCATGGAGGGATTGCTCCTCTATACTCTTCACTCGTCGTCGACTCCCCTTGTACCGGCCCGAGCTCAGATCCGATACTCTTTTAACGGTTGGGATATTCTTAGTGATCAAATCATGTGGCACTAAAAAGGAATGGACAGATATTCCGGTAAATTGTACAACATCGAAATCAAATATGCTTGCGAGAGTGCTAATCTACCAGAGGCACCCCCCTGGTTAGCGCTAGACTGCAAGTCCCAACTGGCGTGAACACTATCCAGTCTCCATTCTTCTGCCGGACAAGATTGAAAAGCCGTCCCTTTTACGTTTGCATTTTGCAGTTCTCGGATCTGAACTCTGAAGTTGTTTGCTTTTCACGAATCCACACCAAAGTACTATTTTCTTCTTCCCTTGTGTGTTTGTTAATATTTAATTCCTAAATTATTGATGGAATTCAACATGATTTCTCCGCAGAATATTGGAATCCACCTTTACTCCCCCTCCAAAAAAGGATATTTATATTGGAATCGTCAGATCTAAGTAGATCCTCTATTGCGGACTGAGTTTAATTGCACCTTTTCTTTATCGTCTCACCTTGCAGATTCTAAGATGGATTTCATGAAGGTTCTCGATCAAACAGTCCGAGAAATGTGAGCTGTTACATATTTCGATCAAAGTTGATCTATGCATTTCTGAATTTAACATAAAAATGTTGATTTTGTTTTGTTTTTTTTTTTTTTTTGGGATCCAATTTTCTGCAGAAAGAGGGAGGTGAACATTAAAGTCCTCAAGGTTCCTGAGATGGAACAGAAGGTAAGCTGCCGAATCAAAATGCACAAGCTGCACCATGTTTCTACAGTTTTCAGCATCTCTTCAGAAAGTAGATATTGATATGCATCTTGAACTGTAGAAATGAGATTGTCATTTACGTTCATTGTGTGATTATGGTAGGCCTTATTGAGATTTTAAGTTAATTACCTAATGGGTTTGTTCTTAGTTAAAGATCCAAACTTGGTAGGCATGTTTGTGGGAGGATTTCTTTTTTCCTTCTTTTTTTTTTTGTTTGTAATTTTGATCTTCAGAGATTGATGCAGTCAATAGCTGTTGTCTGATCCAGTGTATTACAATGCTAGGTTTGTCCTTCATTGGATATGCACACTTCTTAGCTGAACAAGACTTTTCTCTGATGCCGAAGCATTAGGCATATTATCTGGCGAACGAATCGTATAAATAATTAAAAATTTCATTGAGATTTATTGCAGATGGGTGATTCAAATGACACCAAGTGTCTCTACACTCCATCATCAGTGTCAGCCATGACCATTTTTATAGTGCATTGGTGCTCATGGGTGTAGAACAGTTCCAGTAGTTAACTTACTAGTACTGCATTTTTTCATTAAATATTTAAACGGATCTGATAGGTATCTGTATAACAGCACAAAGAAAAGCAAGGCGAGGAGGCTGAACATCAAAGAGAAATGTGCTGATGCAGATATTTACAAGTCAACGAAGCCAATAAGATACAGTTGAGTCTTTAATTTCAGATGGTGAAGTGAATGTTAACTGCACACATCAATAATGGATTTAAATCTCAAAGTGATTTCTTGTGAGGAAGAAGACAGAACTTGTAATATGAATAAGGGGAAAGGTGAGAATGTGGGAAGATTATCAGTGTGGGGAAGGAAAATTATGTGAAGGCAGTATGGACATTGAAAACTAGTGGGCGAGCCTTGGCTCAACGGTTAAGTTGTGCTATTGCAACCTGTTGGTTGTGGGTTCAAAACTTGGAAACAGCCTCTCCTGCGAAGCAGGGGGTAAGGCTGTGTATATTTGTCCCTCCTAGACCCTGCAGTAGCAGGAGCCTCATGCACTGAGTCGCTCTTTTAGTATGGACATTGAAAACTGATGGATTATTTTCTTCCATATCCCTGATCTTTCTCATATGACTATAATTAGAATTTTCCTTATAAGATAAGATGTTATAGAACTGTCCTGGTTTCCCCTGGGTGCAATTCTATAGATTGGGAGAATGCTCGTGAGAAGCTTATGACCGGTGGCCAATGATGGTTCCTCACTTCCCCCTTCCTCATGTTTTCCTCGTGTGTAAGGAAGATGGGAGAGTGCTCAGACCATCTATTCCTTTTCCACTCTTTTTCTTAACTGATTTGGTCACAGTTTCTGATATTGTCCCTTATCGATTGGGGGACTACCGAAGTTGTCATGAACTAGTATGATAGTATCATCTTGGCAGTCAGCCCTTTTCTGCAAGAAGTGCGAGTTTTAGTGTGGAAGAACATTGATGGCAGTATTTTGGTGATATGGGAGCAGTCTAGTGCTTGGTTATTCCAGGACATATTTAGCAAGGTTTATTCAGTTATTCATGGAAACACTACAATGTCACTTATTTGGTGACTGTTATGGGTAGGTTTAGGGACATCAATCTTTGGTACCCCCTCTGGGATTGGGTCCTTCGTTCAATGCCAAATCCTCAACTGCTACTATTGTGGGGAGTCCCCCCCTCTTCATGGTTGTTTTTTGTTGGTAAGCTGAATGTTGATGTGCACACCCTTCGCAACTTTAGGCCATCCCATATTGGTTGTCTGTTGTGCTTGGCTTTTTCAATCCGTTGGATGATGGTGGTTCGACAAGGGTACGGATACTTGCATCATCTTTTAGATTGGTCTATGTTCATATGGAAGGGTTTCAAGACAATTTTGTACGAGGGTGATTCAAGAAGTTCAGTTGGATGTGTAAGCCAGACAGTGAACCTTGGAGATTCAACCATCGCATGATGTGATGTCATATCTGGATTTAGCGTTCTCTTCGAGGCCAAGCTCAGCTAATGAGTTAGCTAGCAAGGAGCTGTCCAGCATAAGTTAATTTTTATGGGCAAAGGTTTTTCTCAAATTTTATGGCAGGGTTATTTGAGTTTATTTTGTATTATTTATCCTCATCTTGTCCTTCAATAAAGTTTGTTGCTTATCAGAAAAAGGGGTGAACTTTATCGTAGGCTCTATATACTTGTCTATAAAAGGAGCCACCTTGTTAGTCTCTACTTTCCATCAAGTAGAGGGAAGGTGACTTGGAACTCAACTTTTCGAAAAATTTGGTGATAGATAAATGAGGAGTGTAGCCTGCTTTTTCAGATCTTGGATAGTGCTCCATGTCAAGAAGTTGGAGGTGACCCTAGTGAAATCATTTAACCAATCCCTAATTTATGGATTTTAATCTCTCCTCCATAATCTACGGGAAATCTGGTCGAGCTTTTGTGGAGGATTTATGGGGATCATAACCCTTGATAAGTAGCTTTCCTTATGATTCTTTTAAGTAATGGGTCTCATCTTGCCAACTGGTTTGTACCATGAGGTAACGAGGAAGAGGGGATGTCTATCCTTTTTTTTTTTCTCCATTAGTTTCAGATGGCCGGAAATAATTTTTTGTATTTCGTCATTTATTGGCATTATGTGCCTTTTCGGGAGAAAGGGAGCATTTGATGCAGATTCATTATCGAAATGGGCTTATTTCTTTAGAAATAAGTATAGGGTTGGGATCCTTCTCCTATCTAGAACTACATTAAGTGGTATCAGAGCCCATGGCTGACCCCATGGCTGCAATGCTCAAGATGTTTCAGAAGCTTGTTGCTGAACAAAGGGCTGCAACTGAAGCCTAGAAGGTTACAGTTGATGCCATCATGGCTAGGTTGCAACGATTGGAAGAACAAAGAGTCAATCCTGACAATACAACAACTTACCCATGGATGAAGACAGGTACCAGCTCAATTCGGTGGTACAAAGGCTACCTGACAGAGATGGGAATCCCAAATATGAATACTGAGGTCACAAAGATGGACCCAGAGATCACAAGGATTACAGAGAAGACAGAGAAAGGTATAGAGATCACAAGGAAGCCAGATATAGAGAATATAAAATTTTATTGTCAAAGGAAGTTGAAGGTAAAGCTAAAGTAACAGTGAATTATGATGAAAAGAAAGAGACCACTCCTATAGCTTCAAAGATGGAAAGTAGAAGATCCTATTGAAGTAGTCTATGTCGAAGAAACCAATGTAGGAAAGACTGCAACAGTGGAAGATGAAGATGTCACGCCCCCATTCCGATATGGAATATAATAGTAATAAAAGGGGTGACTGGGATGACACACGTCAGCCCAATACACTACCAGGATCACAGATACAGTGTCCCAAACCACAGTCCTAAACTAACATAAATGTCACATTCATATCAGAGTGTAGAAGAAGGTAAAATAATTACATTTCCAAGAGTAAGCATCAATGCGGAAGCGTTAAATCCATAGTTACATCATGTTCAACCTCTATGTGATACAGTAGTTTACACTGACCATGACATAACTATACAAAATAATAGTATAACATGAAAATGTTTATACAAAGGCTTATAAGCCCCAAAATGAATAAAAAAGGGGACCAAGTCCCAAGTAATCACTGTGCTCCATAAGAGCAATCATCACACGGACATCCATCTCTGTGCTCTCGATCTCATACTCCGGATCCTTGGATCTAATAACATCATATCCCGAGGGCTCAACCTCGAGACCCGCAAGATAGCCAATACCTGTAACATCACCTAAAAAGATTGTGTACACGGGGGTTAGCTCCACTGAGCCAGTGAGGGGATGGGGATGCACAAACACACAAAGCGCAAATAGTCCATAATGAATGATGTTATTAATTCATTTTCCACCTACCACACAACACTAGGTCAATAGGTATATGCTACTGTCAAGTGCACCTACGTGGCGCATCGGGCAGTGCACTACACTTGAGAGAGTTGATTCCATCACTCTTCTTGTGTGGTGCATCGTTTGATGCGCCACGTAGGTGCACTTGACAGTGCACTGCACTTGAGAGGATAAAATTCGATTCAGCCCTCCAAATATCACTGCCGATGGGAAGAAGGTTGCTGAGTTTAAGGCTTTCAATGATTGTAGCAGGGAATTAGGAACAAGTGCAGTCGTAGGTGTGTATATGGTCTTCCTTGCCTCTGATCAGCAACAGAAGCTCCAGCAGTGGCTTGGAATGACTTCTGATCCTTCTCGGATGTAGCAGCAGAAAATAAATCTGAGTCACAAGTAACAGCAGGGGTGTGGCTTGATTGAGGTGAAGAAGATAATGAAGAAGAAGATAGAAAAAAGGAGATAAAGGGGGATTGGGGTTTCGGCTCTCTCAGCCAGGCTCTCACCAGCCCTTTATCCTCACACTAGGATAGAACATCTTTGCCAAAGCAAATCAAATCAACTTCATTAATCATGGGGTTGGCTTCTAAAAGCCTTACGTATAAATAGGCAGCAATATCTTGCTCCTTAAGTTCCGAAAATTAGAAACTTAAATTGACAATGTTTTAAAATTAGAAACTATGATAGAAACTAGGATTCATAAAATTATAAACTAATTAAATAAAGATTTCTAAATCTTCTAGAAGCCTTCAAAGTCTCCCAGCCGATTCTTGCTCCTCATGGGCCCCACCTCTTAAATTACTTAAGTGACTTAAGTGTTGCTGCCGGCTCTTTTTGCTTGTGGTCCCCACCTTTTTAAAACAATTCCATCGGCCCAGCTGAGAACTTAAAATAACTTTAGAAGAATTGACAAAACTGCGTCCATGCATAAGCAAAACTGAACCTTCTAATAAAGCTTTCATGTAATCAGGTCTTAGGCTCCGCAGGATCTCCTAGTAATATTCCCACCAAGGCAAATATGGGGCTGCGACACTGTTCACGTGAACAGTAACATGAACAGTATTTTGGTTATTTCTTCTTCATGTTTTGACGTACATCAATATCTCTCCATTGGGCATAGGGTACGGGTAATGAGAATAGAGACGTGTTCTGCTTTGTCACCTTTGCAAGCTGACATACTTGGCATCTCTGTATAACATGCTCTACATCCTTTTGCCGTTGAAGCCACAATTGTGTCTGTCAACTTGTCAGAAGAGATTTTTGTCTTTCCCGAAGCGTCCTCCGAGCATAGTTCGAAAACTCACCTCATTTCGGTGTCTCGACCAGTTCGAGACAATTGAAACCTCGAAATTTTGGCGAAACTGTATTTTTTTCTGAGTTTTGCTTGGCCATTTCATGTATAATGCATAATTTATCATAATTGTCTTGGTTTTGTGCATTGAGTCAGCCTCTTTTTCATTACACATCACAGGTTCTGGATGCAACCGACAGTGAACCCTGGGGTCCCCATGGAACCGCTTTGGCAGAGATAGCACAGGCCACCAAGAAATTGTATAACTCTAACTTGAGTATTTCTTTGAGTACCATTCTGTGCTTATTTTAATGTACTTTTGACTGATGTATTTTTCTGGAATGGACGATTTGTTTGTACGCATGATTGCTATGCCACCATGCAGCACTGAGTGCCAGATGATTATGAATGTACTCTGGACAAGATTGACTGAAACTGGTCGAAACTGGCGTCATGTCTATAAGGTAGTACTATTTCTATTATGTCGCGTGTTTTTTAACTTCAATGATCAGATTCCTCATGTTTTAGTTTCTCTATCCATTTTTCTTACCTACCTTGACCTGTTTATTCTTATATTGCTTATGTCCATGAAAACTTCTTCCTTTGTCAGGCATTGACTGTTATAGAATACTTGGTGGCACATGGATCTGAGCGGGTACTGGATGACATAACAGAACATACTTTTCAAATCTCAGTATGGATCTTCTCTGCTACTGGAGTTTTTGTGTAACTTTATTTTGTACCAAATTAATGATATGCTGTTGATGAGGTCCTGTTAAAATCTGTTTCTCTGATTTGCTTTATATTGGTAAAGTCACTCTCAGGTTTTGAATATGTTGAGCCTAATGGAAAAGATATGGGAATCAATGTCAGAAAGAAGGTTGAAAACATGTTGGCCCTTTTGAATAACAAGGATAAAATACAAGAAGTTAGAGAAAAAGCTGCTGCAAATCGTGACAAGTGAGTTCATGCTTCACATTTTGCGATTATTTGTTTTACTTTAACTTCCTTGTACTCTTTTGTCCTATTCAGTATCCATAAATTAACTACGTTGTTGCATCTATTCAGGTATGTTGGACTTTCATCATCTGGGGTAACATATAAGTCAGGTTCAGCCTCATATGGTAGCTATGGTAGCAGCAGCATCCAGTATAATGACCGATATGGAGGTATAGGTGGCACAAAAGACAGTGACATGTTCAAGGGTAGTTACAAAGATGGGGACCGTGTTGAAGATGAAGAGTTCCACAAAGATAGCCATGATACAGTTCGTAGAGGGATTGCTAGTGAGGATGAAGTGAACAATGTAAAGAATGGGTCTGCACGTTATGGCAGGTTAATATAGTCTTGTTCCATGTCAACAATCATGGCCGCTTGGTTTTCCTGCACTTTTACTCATTTAGTTAAAGTGGTTTATAAACCATTTGTTCACTGCATTTCTCTACTTATTTCTTGTGCTATTTTTGATAACTTCATGTTTGATTACTCTGAACAACCCTATTTTTAATAAGTTTCTTGTGCTTTTGTTTTTGGGTTCTGAACTACCCTTTTTTGGGTTGTGGTAGAATTTGATTACTCTTCATGTTTCTGTTGATGTTGGGACTTTAGCTACCAAAGACCAAGAAAGGGTAGTTCAGAACATTAAAAAAAAAAAAAAAAAAGTGTCACGAAAATTGGGAGACAGGTTTCAATGTCACAGTTGTGTACTCTTTGGTTTATCCTGCAGCCGGTGTGCACGTTATATTTATCCCTCATATTAAGACCTGCTGCGTGCAATTCCCTTGTACACATCAAAGACACAATAATCTTCCTCTTTGAGATGATTTGGTATTCTAATTACTGGTTTGTTTATTAAAGTAAATGAGATAAGTAATAAGTTACCGAAAGTTTGTCTCACGCCTATGTATAGCTCTGGAAAATGGGTTTCCAGCAGTTATCAGTTTTCTGTAATCAAATTTTGTGCCTCTATGAGTTCTCTGTTTGTGTGATTAGTTGCTGCACAACTGCTAATGGCTAATTCCAGACGTGTTGATTTGCAGCAGGAATCGAGATACTCTGTCATCCAGTACTTCTAGTGCATCATCAAAATTAAATCATTTTGATGATAAGTACAGTTCTCCCCCATTCCAAAGCTCAAGTTTAACTCCAAATAATCTTGATGATGATTTTGAAGATGATTTTGATCCCCGAGGAACTTCCACCCAGACCACCTCTGGTAAGCATTTGGAAGTGATGTGTAATAATTGACTCGTTCTACATGAGCATACGGGGATAGACTGCTTAATGTGCATTCTTGTCATTATTTTGTATCTGTTGTGTTCACATCAGCATTCTGATATTAGCTTTGGCATGAACCCATTTTAAGGGGTTTCTCTAAGAAAGTAACCATGCTTCAGGATGCTTGTTCAGACATATCTTTGTTATTGATGTCTCAATTGAAATGTGTAAGAAGCAGATAGAGAACCCTTGAAAGATTGTAAAGAACGATTGTCATCATCTTGATACCATTGCTTAGTTCAGAATTGTTTTCTGTGTTTGTAATTATTTGCCTCTTCATTGACTATTGCTTTTGGAAAAGTGAGGGCTTTATCGTGGTTGATGCTAGAGGCTAAAAGAGGAATAAGAAGGCTTAAAAGACAATTTTGCAGACATTAATTAGTTATCATCAAAAGGATCAGGCAATGAGTTGTCTAGAGCTGAATAAGGTGTAAATTCATCCAGCCATCATTTGTAACTAGGCAATCTTTTCCCTTGTTGACCTTTGTATTTTCTTTGTTATTTTGAAGGAAAAAACAAGTAAAGGATGGGACGGATATAAGTTTTTGATAATATTTTTATCAATTAATTTTTCTGTAACTATTGGATGCTTGGGCAATGGTAAGGTTGCTCCATTGCGATCTAGTGGTCACGGGTTCAAGTTGGGAAACAGCCTCTTTGTGAAGCAGGGGTAAGGCTGCATACATTATGATCCTCCCCAGACCCTGCAGTGGCGGGAGCATCGTGCACTGGGTACGCCCTTTATTGGATGCTTGGGCACTTTGGGTTTGCAACTGAACTCTATGGCCTTTATGATGGTGCAATGCCCCCCTTCTTGGTTGCAGTTACATCATGCATCAAAATGTGGATGCTTACATGTTCTTTTTTGTCTATTAACTTAACTAGTGTCAACACTATTGTTGTCACATATCAGGAAGGTCAAATTAAGTACTTAAATTTGTGAGATGTTGTCCTTTCATGTGACAGGGTCAGCTACTGCAAGTGTGACGGATTTGTTTGTTGACCTCATGGATGCACCAACATCTGTTCCAACACAGACAACTTCAGAGGATACCAATGCTACAGCAGAGGTTGATCTGTTTGCAGATGCTACTTTTGTATCGGCCTCACCTAATGCAACCGTAGAGGTGGGATCTCAGTCTCAGGTAAGATTTTTCTTCCTGTCATGTCTTTAGAAAAGAAAGAATGCAATGCCATTGACATTCCTCATTGTACAAGAAAATAATACATTTTCAAGTTATGTTGCTTTTAATGTTCAATATCTTCAACAGTTGGGAGTTTGAGCTACAGGCAAAAATTAATGGATCTGCTGGTAGTGTTTGTAAAACACTAAAAATTATACACTATCATCATAGTTTTGTGTTGTAAAAGATTCAACACACCAGAATGAGGCCGGAGCCTGCTGGTTCTATGCTTGCTTTTTCCTGTAGTTTTCTTTGCAGGAGTGTGCACATCTACTCTTCCATTTTCCCTTCACTACCCCAGGTGTGGGGAAGGTGCGCAGATAGGATATCATCTTCCTTCCTGTCTGTTAAGAGTAGGTGGCAAGCTGGCATAGAAGTGAGTTGCCAGCAAGGTGTTAAGACCATAGTTATCAAGGCGGGAAAGCGGCCATGGCGTTTTAGAGGGGCAAAATTCAAGGCGACACCGCCATGGAGGCAAGGCGCCCAAGGCGACCAAGGAGCCTGGACTTGATAACTATGGTTAAGACGTATTGGAGATATGCTAATAGACGATAAATGCACTTCGACACGTGGATATGCATATGATACACACAAAACAAGTGTCTTAAGCATTGTGCACCATAAATAAGAAATAAATAATGATTTCCATGTCAGGTTATCTTTGTCTTCACGGCACATTCAATTCTTCATTTTCAAGTGCAATATCAAACCTACTAATAGGTAATATGTAACAATTATGCAAGAAGATTTAGAAAAAGAAAATCTCTTTGTGTATTGGGATACTAGCTTAAAATAATCCGAAATGAACCAAACAGAGCAAGCAATATGTAAGTATAAACACACCACTAAGTATTAAGTAACATATATTAAGTATATACTTATTAACCTTATTACTACTCTACTATTATGTATTAACAGATTAAACCAACATGAAGTAGTGTGAAACTAAACTATTAATAGTAAGTATACATTATAGATCACAAATTGTCCAAATTGTCCAAATCTAGGTCAATTTTCCAGTTTAGATGTGATACTTGGCAAAAACAAGCAAGAAAAATAAAGATTCAAGCAAAAAAATAAAAAAAATAAAAAAAATAAAAAAAATAAAAAAAATAAAAAAAATAAAAAAAAAAAATAAAAAAAAAAAATAAATAAATATATATATATATTTTTTTTAACGTACTTCAACCCATATCTTTTATGCTCGAACTCCCCTTTAATGAGCTTTAATGCAAATTTTTGCTTGTTTAATCATTCTTCTTATGTGTTTTTTAGTGTAGTTGGGATCCACATAGGTTTTGGCAAAAAATCAAAGTAAGAAGAAGTTTTATTCCAAAAAGTGGGATTTGTATGTTTTGGCAGCCTGTATATCGAGTGTATTGGTCTGTATTGGTTCTGTACATATGACATGGTCACTCTCAATAGCTATCAGCCATATCGGTTTGTATCATATCAAATCTTGATACCATGGTTGCCAGAAAGTTTACATGACTTAGCTCGCTTCTATGCCATTTGTCATCATGAACTTTTTATAGTGTAGACAAGACCAAGTTTATAAACTCAAGGAATGTTGTTGACATCCTGTTCTCCAACACGTACTGGTGTGTGTTGAACTTGGATTTGGCTTGTCTATGGCTTTCCAGTTTTGCAGATACTTGAGCTCTGCAAATCTAAGAAACCTGGGATTTGGATGCTGACTCCGAATCAAAGGATTTGATACACCTGTTGTATACCAAGTACCTTAATGTACGCTGGTCTTCTTCTTCTTCGAAACCCTTTCATCTCTTTAGTAAAACTGTTGTCATCGATTTTGAAACCTCTTCATCCAGGCTAAGCCAAGGGCTTGCCATTGATATGGTGCGGCAGGGGACATGGCACATTGGGACACCATCCCTCCTTGCTCACCTTCCACACTCCCCCCCCCCCCTCCTCCAAAAAAGAGAGCTTTTTGAATTAAACACCCCTATATATACTGTTGTAATATGGGATATAAGGGTAGAATTGTCCTAGGTGTTTTATGTTGTGTTGCCCTAGGGGCATTTCTGTCCTTGTACTCTCATTGCATTTATTATAAATAGACATGTGATTGTGTCTCATTGACACAAGTCACAATTCCCAAAGTTATCATGGTATCAGAGCTGAGAGAATCTACCTAGGGTTTCTCACCTCTACCGCCATCTCTCTTTCTCTCCTCCTTTCTTTCCCTACCACTGCCACCACCTACCGCCGCCTCTCGTCGCCACCACCTACTGCTGCTGCCGTCTCCCTTGCGACCCCCTCTCTCTCGGTTTCCCTTCTAGCGTCATCGAGAGGCAGCATAGTTGTCAAGGCGTCCAGGCGCCTTGCTCTCGCCTTGGTCGCCTAGGCGACGCCTTTTCGCCTTGTTGGTGTCACCTTGTTTTTCAACCCCCTCGGCCGCCTTGATTTGCCTAGGCGTCGTAACAACTAGAAGAAGCAGGGAGTCGCATCTCCCTTATTCCGCCACCCATCGGTGGTGTTGGTTTCATCATCGAGGGCCTTTTTTGTCCCTCCTTTTTGATTCCAGCCTCTCTCCATGATCTAAATAGGCTGTGATCTCTTCTTTGAAGACCTTTTTATTCTCAGATCTATTGATGATCTGACTTTTCCCTATTTTTCTTTGATCTGTAGTTGAGTTTTTTTCCGCACCTTGTCACGATGGGAGACTCTACTTCTTCTGCTACATCTACTTTGGAGATGCCAGTCCATGGTTGTCACGATGGCTTTCCCACTTTCCTAGCTTGTGCCGTTTGACTGGATGGCATCAACTATGTGATGTGGTCCAGATCTTGCTATCTCAACATCGATTCTCGCGGACTTGTGGGTTATTTCACTGGTGCAAAAGAGAAGCCCCTCACTGCAGATCCTGAACAAAACAAATGGAGTTCTTCCAACTCCCTTGTGATGTCTTATTTGCTCTCCAGCATGACGCCACAACTTGCTCGTGGTTATTTGTTGTTTGACGCTGTCGCAAAAAATTGGAAAGCCGCTCACGAGACTTACTCTCAGGTTAGGAATGATGCCCAGGTCTATGAGTTGCGAAAGAAACTTCAGTAGACCAAGAAGAAAGCATAGTTGTCAAGGCGGCCAAGCGACCAAAGGCGCTGGAGGGGTGTCTAAGCGCTTAGGCGACAAGGCGACCGTCCAGGCGTTGCCTAGCAGACCAAGGCGCCCCCAAGTGTTATTTTTTTTATTTCCTCCTTTGCTAACATTATTTAGTATGCTACAGTATATACCTTATACCAAAAATCAGCATCAAGCCTCCTCAAGTCATAAAAAATCAATATTAAGCCAGATTAAGTCACATTAAGTCATCAAAAATCAATATTAAGCCACATCAAGTCATCAAAAATCAACATAGAACTAGAAGACAACAGAATTGAAGAAGCAAGCTATTGGAAGTTTGAAACAATCAAACGTACATTTGGTTTATACTAGTCTTACATTTGGTTTGTATTGTTCTTAGAAAATATGATCTTATCTATAAGTAATTAAATTGTTCTTGATTTAGAGAAATGTTCTTGTTCTCTAAGAGTTTGACTAGTTAGATGATTTTATTTTTAAATGAGACTTTTAGTATTAGGTAGAGCACAAAACCAGCTTTCCAATAAATCCAAAATTGCTTAAATCTGATTTATATTGAAGAAGTTATGTTCCGGCCAAACCTTATTTGATATGCGTGAATGCTGTCAAAATCGATCTGAATGAATTTTTTTTTTTTTAGATATCAAAACTAATGAATATTTTACCGCACTTTTGGTTTTTAGCAATGTTTTACCGTATTATGATTTATAGAATTTTTAGATTTGAGAAAAACCTCAACATTAGAAAGTTGAAAATTTTACCTATTGTCGAAAATCCAGTTTTTGTTCTTGAACTAGGGGTTGACTTTTTATCCTCTTAGAATTTGATTTTTTAACTATTTTTATTGGATTCAAATAGGGGGTGTTTGCTTATTTATGAATAATATCTTAAGTAAATGAAATATCAAGAGTTAAATATTTGGCAAAAATAAGGGTCAATACCGGGTTCGATACCAAAAAAAACAGTACAAGGCGCCTTGTAATAAGGCGGAGGTTGCCTAGGCCCCAACAAGACCGCTTGGGCCGAGGCGACGCCTTGACAACTATGGAAGAAAGAACTCAGCCTGTCCCATTACTACTATGAGTTGCAAAGTCTGTGGCAAGAGTTAGATTTCTATGACACTTTCTAAGCATCTACACCTGAAGATGTGATCAAGTTCCAGAAATGGGAGGATAAATTCAAGGTGTACGATTTTCTTGCTGGGCTGAATGTATAGTACGATCAACTCTGTGCCTAGGTTTTTAGCAAAGATCCCTTTCCCCCCTTGGAGCAGGTATATTCACAATTCCAACTGGAGGATAGTCAATGCAATCAAGGTTTGAAGTATCGGTATTGGGTATCGTATCGGGTGGGTGATTTTAAGAGACGTATCGTATCGTATCGTATCGTTTTGGAGATACGTATTGAACAATACAAATACGCATAGAAATGGTCAAGATACACATGGAAATATACTTTTGGAACAAAAAACAATATAAATAAGCAATATATAATAAGTGTCATGCATAAAACCTAAAATGGTGAATAATGTATAACCAAACAAGTGCATTAAATTGAAAATAAAAGATGAAGTTTCTCACATGTTGTAATTGTCTATAGCCCTGAAGAGTATTGGATGATGCAAAAGGAGGATGATGTAGCATTCCTTGATTCGTTTTTTAGTTTGAAAGTGTGAAAAACCAAGATTAAATGCAAGATTTTAGACTCTTGGTTGAGAGTTTTCCTTCATTTTTCGTTAGATTAGGAATTGTATCGAGTCTGTGAGTGAATATGGCGTTTTTATGGAATGTATCGATAGTATCGGTATGTATCGTGCCGTATCGGCTGATACGTATCGATATATATTGATACGTATTAAACCACCCACTGAACCCTTTACTGGACATATCGACGATACGTATCGGCCGTATCGTATCGTATCGGCCTGTATTGGTCGATACATTTCGATACACTTTGAGACAGTTTATTTAAAAAAAAAAGAGACGTATCGGTATTTATTGTATCAGTATCGACCGATACCGATACGTATCGGTCGATACTTTAAACCATGAATGCAATGCCATGATACCCCCTTCTTCCCAGGAGAGATCGGCTCTTGTATCTGGTTCTCCTGCATCACCTAAAGGTAAACCTTCTCGCCCCAGTGATCGTTTTGATAAAGGACCTATTAAATGTGATTACTATGGGAATGAGAGGTACACCAAGGATTTTTGTTGGAAGCTTAATGGGCGCCTTACCACTGCTGGTACTAAGGGCCGTGGTCGTGCGAGACCAGCTGCCCACATTACTGAAACCGTGGTACCCGATACACCTATTGATACCGTTCCTCCTCCCATTGGTCCTCCCGCCAATGCTCTAGATGAATTGACTAAGCTGTTGCATCATTTGGTTACAAAGTTGGACTCCAATGCCAGTTCTGCTTCTGCTTCTACTTCTACTTTGGCTTCTTCCGACACAACCGGTATTTCTTTTGCTGGTTTATGTCATTCTACCATTTCCAATTGTTGGATCCTTGATTCTGGTGCCTCCAACCATATGACTGGTAAGGCAAATCTTTTCTCTACATATTCCCCTTGTTCTGGTAAGGATAAAGTTTACATTGCTGATGGTTCTCTTTCATCCATCTCTGGGAAGGGAACCATCACTTGTTCTCCTACCATGTCTTTACACTCCATTTTACATGTTCCGAATTTTGCTACAAACCTTCTCTCCATTAGTCGTCCCACATTTGATCTTAATTGCAAATGAACTTTTTTTTCCTCCCATTTTTTGTTTCAGGATCTGGTGATGAGAGAAACGATTGGATCTAGTAAAGCTGATGGAGGACTTTATTTTCTTGATGTTGCTTCTTCTCTTTGACATGCTCATCCCACTGTTGCTGAGTCGTCTGATTCTCTTGAATTATTGCTTTGGCATTGCCGTTTAGGCCACCCTCCTATGGGCACTTTAGTTAAAACTTTTCCACAATTATTTTCTGGTTGTAAACTGAAGGATATTTTTTGTGATGCTTGTGTTTTAGCCAGCAAACTTGTTCTTCATATTCTCCTTTAAATTCTAGAAGCACTTTGCCTTTTATGTTAATTCATTCTGATGTGTGGGGCCCTGCCCGTTGCTCTTCTCTTTTTGGGTATAAATGGCTTGTTTCTTTTATTGATTGCTACACCCGTTGCACTTGGATTTATTTGATGCATCATAAAAATGAGGGTTTTTCCTTCTTTAAAAATTTTCATTCTTTTGTTCAAACCTAGTATGATGCTCAAATAAAAACTCTCCGTAGTGATAATAGGAGAGAATATTTTGATGCAGCATTTCAGGCATATCTTGCATCCCGTGGTATTTTACATCAAATCAGTTGTGTTGACACTCCTACTCAGAATGGGGTGGAGGAACGTAAGAATCGTCACCTCTTGGAGGTTGCCTGTGCCCTTCTCTTTGAAATGAATGTCCCTTCCCATTTTTGGGGTGAAGTTGTTATGACTGCTGCCTATTTAATTAACCGCATGCCTACCCGTGTCCTTGATTTTAAATCTCCCATTCAGGTTCTTCAAGGCTCCACAACCTTTATTATTCCGCACAAAATTTTTTGTTGTATGTGTTATGTTCGAAATCACCAACACCCCAGTAAATTAGAACCGCGGGGCTTCAAGTGTATTTTTGTGGGTTACTTCCTACCCAAAAGGGCTACTGCTGCTACTATCCCCCTTCTCGTAGGATCTTTGTCACTGTGGATGTTATCTTTAATGAAGCTGTCCCTTTTTATGATATGGCATCTCGTCAAGGGTGTGAGCTGGTTAGCGTCGATTTGCCTGATATGCCTGTATCATCTCTTCCCATGTCTTTGGTTAAGGGGGAATCTTTGGTTCAAGGGGAGTCTTCCATTCCAAAGGAAACTCAACCTACTATTATTCCACCTCCTGTTATTCAAAACTACACTCGCCAACGCTCTCGTTGTGGGTTGCAACTTGACACCACTACAGTTGCTCCAGATCCAACAGCTCCTCCTGCACCAGATCCATCACCTCCAGGTAACATTTCTGATCCATCACTGCTTCCCATTATTTCAGATCCTTCTTTGGACTTATTTATTGCACATCGCAAAGGGGTTAGAACTTGTACGCAACACCCTATTTCTCAGGTTGTGTCGTATGAGTCTCTTTGCCCTGTATATCGTGCATTTGTGACTTCCTTGTCCTCTGTTTCTATTCCTAAGAACTTGCAGGAGGCCCTTCAAAGCCCTAAAATGGAAGAGAACTATAATGGAGGAAATGCATGCCCTTGCAAAAAATGGCACTTGGGATTTAGTACCACTTCCTCCCCAGAAAAAACAGTCAGTTGCAAGTGGGTTTTCACAGTCAAACAAAATTCTGATGGCACAGTGGAAAGATACAAAGCTAGACTGGTTGCTAGGGGGTTTACCCAAACATATGGTCTTGACTATCAGGAAACCTTTGACCCGGTTGCCAAGATGAGCACCATCTAGCTAATATTGTCTTGTTTTGTCAATCTTGGTTGGGAGCTGCTATAGTTGGATGTGAAGAATGCATTTCTTCTTGGGGAGTTTAAAGAAAAGTTTACCCAGACGTTCCTTCGGGATTTGCTACTAGGAAAACTCATGGGAAGGTATGCAAGCTCAAACGTGCCCTCTATGGCTTAAAACAGTCCCCTAGAGCTTGGTTTGGCAGATTCCACAGTGCTATGGTGAAGTTTGGATATACCCAGTGTAATGCTGATCACACCCTCTTCATCAAGAAGTTAGGAACTAAAATTGCCAACCTCATCGTTTATGTGGATGATATAGTTGTCACGGGCAGCGATTTGAAGGAAATTGAAAGCTTGAAACTACTCTTTGGGAAGGAATTTGAGATAAAGAATTTGGGGCCCCTACGATATTTTCTGGGCATTGAGGTTGCCCATTCTATCAACAGTGTATTTCTCTCTCAGCGGAAATATACCCTGGATTTACTATCAGAGACTGGAATGCTAGAGTGCAAGCCAGCCGATACCCCTCTGGAAGCTAATGTTCGTTTCTCCAATAAAACAGGTGTCCCTGTAGACAAGGGGAGATATCAGAGATTGGTTGGGAAGTTGATCTACCTTTCCCATACCAGGACGGATATTGCATTTGCTGTCAACATGGTGAGCCAGTACATGCACGATCCTTATTCCACTCATTGGGATGCTGTACTCCGTATCCTCAGGTATTTAAAGGCTGCTCCAGGCAAGGGAATTTTATTTTCTCCTAATAATCATTTGCGGGTGGAAGCTTATACAGACTCTGATTGGGATAGTTCTCCTGATGACCGTCGGTCTACTTCTGGCTACTGTACTCTTGTTGGAGGTAATTTAGTGACCTGACGAAGTAAGAAACAGACTGTTGTTGCCCGTTCTAGTGCTGAGGCTGAATTTCGTGCCATGTCCCATGGCATATCTGAGTTGATGTGGCTTTAGGCATTGTTGAACGATTTGGCAATTCCTACTTCACTGCCAATGATGTTGTATTGCGAGAACAAATCTGCTATTAGTATTGCCCATAACCCTGTCCAGCCTGATCGCACCAAGCATGTGGAGATAGATCGTCACTTCATCAAAGAGAAACTCGAGCAAGGACTGATCTGTATTCCCTTTGTCAAGTCTGGCGACCAGTTGGCTGATATCTTCACTAAGGGGTTGAACAGTAAAGTTTTTTGTCCTCTAGTATGCAAGTTGGGCATGTGTGATATCCATGCTCCAACTTGAGGGGGATTGTTGTAATATGGGATATAAGGGTAGAATTGTCCTAGGTGTTTTATTTTGTGTTGCCCTAGGGGCATTTCTGTCCTTGGTACTCTCATTGCATTTATTATAAATAGACATGTGATTGTGTCTCATTGACACAAGTTACAATTCCCAAAGTTATCATATACTTACATCAAGGTGATCTGTATTTTGTGCCATGTGGAAGGATGATTTTACTATTGTAACATTCGCTAGATAGGGGAACCCACAGGTCTATATATCTATCTTGTTAAATCTGTTAGTGTGTGAAAATTTTATTTTCTTCTTCATTATTCATATACTTTCTGAGGTTTGTAAAACCCAGTCTCGGTGCTTTGTTATATTAACAATGCAATGTGTTGTTTTTCGGTTTTTCCCTATTGATACAATTTCATTATAGATAGCACAACCATTCTTCTTAAAATGGGATGACCGTTTCTTTCCCAAGTCATATATGTGTTATGTTTAGGTGCACCGAATGCATGCAAGGTTCTAAATTTCGGTTTCGAGGCCGGTTTTGACCCTGGTCAAAACCGAGATTTCCCAGCTTTTGATCGAAACCTGGTTTTTTCTGGGCAAAACTTGACATCTCATGGGCAGGTCAAAACTGGTTGAAACTAGTCGAAACTGGTCAAAATTGGTTGAAACTTGATATTTTTCGGTCGGAACTACCAAAATGTGCGAAATATGGTAGAAATCAGGTCGAAACTGGTCAAAACTTGGTACGAGTCAGTATCAACTCAAGGTTTCGTGTTGGTTTCTGTCGAAACCGAAATGTTGCAGTTTTGATCGAGATTAAGAACTATGCATGCATGTAAACTTCTCTTTATCTGCAATGTGGAGGGTACTGGAATTAAAAAGCACTTTTCTAGAGAACCGTAGGTGCTTATTCAAGTTTTCTATTTAATATCCCCTGTCAATTTATCTAAATTATGTCAGTTCTGTCCATTGACATTTCTTGGATATAAGGTTGAAGGAACTTTTAATTGCTGCTTTTACATGTGAAACCTGTGACTTGCCTTTTGAAAAGTCATTTTTTAATTGTTTGCCAACTGTCATGGCATTCTGTCTGTTGTTTTGACAATCTTGTGTCATTGATTTGCTTTTAGTGGCAGTTATACTGTTTTAAGCTCCATTTCCTTCTTAAGCTGTGAAGTTAATTGATTTTTTCCATCATGAATTTTCCCCTGATCCCCTTGTATAGGTGAATGTTGATCTATTTGCCTCCCAGCCTGCCTTTCCTTCGGCACCTGCTTCAGCAATGGATTTTTTTGCTGCTCCTGATCTGGTCTTTCCAACTGAAAGCAAATATCCAAATGCTGAGCCAAGTCAGCCAATGAACTCAACTACTGTTGATCCCTTTGCTGCAGTGCCATTAAACAGTTTTGATGGATCCGACCTCTTTGGTTCATTCACTTCTCATACTGGTGAAGTGCCTACTGATTCCACGCAAAACCCTACCAGTGATGGCAGTGTTGACGATCTGAACCCAAGGCCTTCAGCAGAATCTAAGCATCCACCAAAGAAGGATACTTTCCAGGTCAAGTCTGGAATTTGGGCAGATTCACTGAGTCGTGGGTTGATTGATCTGAATATTTCTGCTCGTAAGCTCTCATTCCATGATTCTGAAACAATTTTTCCGTTTCATAGAAGATTCTTTTTTTACCTTTTATGTGACTTTTTTATAATACATTTATTGTGCTATCTTGCTTTCATTTGTGGCTAGAATTATTAATTTTTTCAATCTGATTGAGATGCCCTAAAAGAAAGTTGGAAAATATGCTACTAGGGTGTTCAAATCTTAGCACCATCTAAAACATTGAAGGCTGTAGTAACTTTTAGATTTTGTGGTTGGCTGCTTAATTGGGACCTTAGGTGTGGCAATCCTAAAATTTTTAGCTTCCCACTCAAAAGTCTTTATAATGTAAGACTAGAACCAGAATAGGTCTAATCCCAGGCAAGATCAAATAGGAAATCTCCAAAGAACAAGAAAGAGAGCAATGGGGTTCCCAAGAGAACAATGGGATCTCAAAGTTGATTGGAGAAGAATGATGAGATCTCAAAAGATAACCAAAAGAAATAATCCTACCAAATTAAAAAACCTGTTGAAGCAATAATGATCTTGATGTGGTAATCTTCAAGAAATCGATGTAACAATTTGTTGAAAAGAAATCCCATAAGCTTGTAGCACTCTTGAATTCGATTTGATTGAACCAGGGTTTGGAATCAAGAACCGATGGAAGGAGATGGGGAAAGGTGGGGTTGACTATCTCAGCCTGGGCATCTCACCCATCCTATCTCAGGATTTTCACAGGGGCTGTCAAACCAATATTTCATCAATCAAATTCGTGTACCATGCTGGCCTCCCTTACAAACTTGTATAGAAGACTCAAAAATAGACTTAGACACTAAAGGGGAAAGGCCCAACCCTATCCTTAACTAATAAGGTCATCTAAATTGACTAGGAAAGTGAAATAATAAAGGAATAGACTCAAAATAGTACTCTAACTAAACTATTGAAGATTTGAAGTAAATCCCGTTTTCCTACTTTCTACCCATATTTTAGGTTCATTAAAGTGGCCAATTACAAAATAAACCCATGGGATTAAAGTCCTAATACATATATAACCCAATCCAAAGCTTATTTCCAATAAAATTAGCCTTCTAAGTGACTTATCTACATCAATTCTCCCTTGCTTGAAAAATAATTCGAGGATGAATTTTGCAAAATGGAGGAATCAACTTTAGGTGGTGAACATTTGTCTTCAAACCATAATAGTACTCAGGCAGCTGTGGATGTTAGGAATGTAATCTTCAAGGCGTGGAACTTTCTCTTCAAAGAACTTGTTAGGAATGTAATCTTCAAGGCATGGAACTTTCTCTTCAAAGAACTCTTGTGGCATGACGAACTCTATGTGATCAACTATGATATCATCAGTCGTGTCTATTGGGTCGTCCACGAATGAGTCTTCAACCTTATCTGCTTCAAACTCTTCAATGTATGGCCCGTTATTCGAATCATCAAGGGCTAACTCTTCCATGACGACAGAAACTGTATGAACTTCAATATTAACCTCATAGATGTCATTGTTATCATCCAGAGTGTCTTCACACTCTTCTCCTTCAAGGGCAGCATTAATAACCCAATCATCATCAAGCTGTGGTTCACACACCAATATCTCTAGAATAGATTCAATGGTTGTGATCACTGAGTTTGCCTTCTCTTGTTTCTCTTGTTCGCTTCTGTAGTCTTTTGGAGTAGGCTGATGTGGTGCCAGTGAATTAACACGTCGTGATATCGTATCTTGATACATGGTCAGAGGTTGCTTCAGTGACTTCACATCATCAATCATATTCCTAACCATATGGCTCGATTGTTGAATTAAATCTTGATCTCCTGTAGGGTTAGTACTTGGAGAAGCCATAGCTCTGATACCAAATAATGAAAGACTAGAACCAAAATAGGTCTAATCCAGTCAGGATCAAATAGAAAATCTCCAAAGAACAAGAAAGAGAGCAATGGGGTTCCCAAGAGAACAATGAGATCTCAAAATTGAATGGAGAAGAATGATGAGTTCTCAAAAGATAACCAAAAGAAATAATCCCACCAAATTAAAAAACCTGCTGAAGCAGTATTGATCTTGATGTGGTAATTTTCAAGAAATCGATGTAACAATCTGTTGAAAAGAAATCCCAGCAGCTTGTAGCACTCTTGAACTTGATTTGATTGAACTAGGATTTGAAATTAAGAACCGATGGAAGGAGATGGCGAAAGTTGGGGTTGGCTATCTCAGTCTGTGCATCTCACCCATCATATCTCAGGATTTTCAAAGAGGCTGTCAAGCCAATATTTCATTAATCAAATTCATGTACCATGCTGGCCTCCTTACAAACTTATATAGAAGACTCAAAAATAGACTTAGACACTAAAAGGGAAAGGCCTAACTCTATCCTTAACTAATAAGGTAACCTAAATTGACTAGGAAAGTGAAATAATAAAGGAAATAGACTCAAAACAGGGTTCTAACTAAACTGTTGAAGTAAATCCTGTTTTCCTACTTTCTACCCATATTTTAGGCTCATTAAAGTGGCCAATTACAAAATAAACCCATGGGATCAAAGTCCCAATACATATGTAATCCAATCCAAAGCTTATTATGATTTTTTGCAGTGTGATTTGATTTGGCCCCAATTATTAGGTCAAGCTGCTTACTAATATTATTAGGAAATTTAGTTACTGCGAAATTCTAACCATGAAAACAAAGTTTGGATGTTTTCTTAATGGTGTTAGTTTAGACTTAAGCTAATTTTGTAAGCATGCTATTTACTCCAGCTTGACCATCCAAAGGGAAAGAGATGCAGTTATAGACATTGGATTAATTAGGGATTGTTTGTAATTTTTTCTTTTCTTTATTTTATTCATGTTAATAGAGTCGTAGGAAGGTAAAGTCCAATTAGATTTTTGTTTCCTGTTTTAGATTGCAATAGGGTTGGAGTTTGTTTTGGTTGAGTCCAATATAGAGTCGAATTCTGATCTAGACTTCAACAAGTATTATGGTTATATACTCTTGTGTAACCATCATATTATTTAGAGTTTTTTGGAATGAAATTATGAGTTACCTGCTGTTGCATAGTGTGATTACAAGCCGTGGCCCCGTTTTCCTCCTCTGTGATTCTGGATTTCCTCCTTCCCGTAACCCTTCTTCCTCTTCTTCTGTTCCTCACCTCCATCCCTTTTTTCCTATCTTGTTGTTCTGTTACCTCTCTGTTCTGGCACACCGCAGGTTCAGCAAGAGAAACATGAACTTCTTCATTTCTTCTCTAATCAGTTCAACACTCTAGGGTTGGAATCACTACAAGTTAAATTAGAGCTTTCCCTTACTCCATCCTTTTTTGAGAAAACCCTCCTCTGAAACCAATTGGAACCTGCAACTATCGCTGATTCCAAGTTTCAGAAATCTGTAATCCAAGTAACACTTGATTTCTAGAACTGTAGAGGTTTGGATCGATCCAGCAGGCCTAGGCGATAATAAATCTGGAGTGTTAGAGCTGTTTGGGACAGATTCCAAAGGCTTTAGTTCGAGTTCTTCCCTTGTGCTCTACCGTGACTCCTTTGGTTCCAAAGGTTGAAGAAAGCCTTTCTTGTGGGTGTGTTTTAAAGTCCTTGTATTGTACTTTCCAATATATCATTCTCTTCCTGCCTTATCTTCTTTTTTCCTTTAGTTTTATTTTGTTCCAAGTTAATCCCTAATCTTTAATTTTTATTACCCATCTTATCCTTTCTTTAATCTACCTTAGTAACCCTTTAAAATCCCTTTAAATGTCAATTCTGTTAGCTTGCAATAATTACAGAATTGTCACTCAACCATTAGGTTGAAGTGTTCAACATTCTTGTGGGTCCATAGCGATCCATATAGGGCTTCCAACCCCGGGATCGCATGGAAAAAACAGGCCAGCAGAAATCAATAATAATTTCAAGTAACCAACTATAACTTATCCAGATAAAAAATAAAAGAAAAGGAAGCTGCGTCCATTTCTATGATTCGAAAGACTTATTGATAGCTCTCTGTATGCTCAAACAGGTCTCTCTCTCACAACATCTGGCTCTCTACCTAGTGGGATGTCATTCAACAAATTGCCATTCAGCCTTATTTTAGAAATTGGACTGTTAGTGGATTGAAACATTCTCATTTTATCAGTTAGCACATGACATAACTCAACTCAATGAAGCTTTTCCCAACTATTTTGGTTGGCTACATGAATTCTGTTCTGCCATTCACCTCTATTTAAGGTTATGTTAGTTGTTAAACCTAGGCTATTTAAATCTTTCGCACTACTACTTCTAAGTAACCTTTGTAATGTAGTTCTAGATTGGTAGAAGACCAACTAGAAGCCAATAACCAGGATCTGTTCTTGAATGGGTAGTCAAATATGTGAAAATTGTAAAATTAGGGTTAGGGTTTGATGGGACCTAGGGTTAGTTGTTAGGGTTAAGTTAGGAGAGTGTGGTTTATATGGGAGAAAAGAGATGCTGAAAGTTATAGTTAAATCAGTTGACTAACTCTGAAGTTATTGAGGAATCCTAGTAGAAATAGGATTGAGGGGTAAAAAGGTAATTTCAGACGATCACCTTGCATGTGACCTTCTAGAAGGGAAGAAGAATAATTGCAGAATTTCAATTTCAGACTTACTTGGTGTTTGAAATATCTTGAACCTTGCAGAGAATTTCCAGCAACTATATATGTTTCTTCAAGAGATCAGCTAGGGCAGAACTGAAGCTTGTATGGAGATTGATGGAATGGGGTTGGGGAAGGGAAAGGCTATCTCAGCTTGGGCATCTCACCCAACCTATCTCAGGATTTTCACAAAGGCTGAAGCCAATATTTCATTAATCAAATTCGTGTGCCATGCTGGCCTCCCTTACAAACTTATATATAAGACTCAAAAATAGACTTCGACACTTGAAAGGAAAGGCCTGACCGTATCCTTAACTAATAAGGTAACCTAAATTGACTAGGAAAGTGAAATAATAAAGAAAACAAACTCAAAATAGGACTGTAACTAAACTAAGAAATAAATCCTGTTTTCATATTTTCTACCCATATAAATAAACCCATGGGATCAAAAGCCCAACACATATATAACCCAACCCAAAGTCTATTTCCACTAAAATAAGTCCTAAGTGACTTATTTACATCACTTGGATCTTTCAATCTCTCTAATGTGTAACGTACCACTCCAATTAGCACATATTAACCTCGGCAAAATTTAGTGAATGCACCTAAAGTATGCATCAGTTAAACTTGGTTATCAATGATGTCGGATGCTTGTTTATTCAAATAGTTAGTAAATACAATTTAGTTCACATCAAATCTGATATACCTCTTGATCAAGAATGAAGTAGGTGGTCCAAAAAAAGGCCTAGGCTGGCTGGAGGCCCGGTAGATCTTGCCCCAGGCCCTACAAGCTGGACTGAGTCTGAGTTTCTGCTCAGGCTCATCTTGGCCCTGTTCTTGTTTATTTTATTATCTGATATAATTTATGTAGTGGAGGCGGTGTATGTTAGTTATTCTTTATACCTGTCGGGCTGGCATGGACCTGGGATGGGACCTGGCATTAGTGTGATAATATTTAGGGAGCCATGTATTGGTAGCTTTAAAGTCGTATATGCATCTAATTTGTGGACTGATGGAGGGCTGGGCTGTGATTAGGGATGTTAACGGATCGAATTCGGTCGGATAGTGGCATTATCATATTCGTATCCGATTATATTCGGACGGATTCGGATACTATCCTATCGGTTTTCGGACGGATTCAGATAATTTCCGGATAGTGAATTTTTGAAAATAGGTTCTCCTAAATGGATATGAATACGGATCAAATATGATTTTTTGACTATCCGTTGACATATTTACCGTTTTTATAATGAGGGTTAGGGTTGAGACTTGAGAGTTCAGTAACTACCCTTTCTTCTACTCTTCTTAGTCTTTTATTCTCTTATGTTTTTTACTTTTGATTTTTTAATAGATATGTAATTCCATGTATCACATTGCATAAAACAATATATATAAACCAATAGCAAATCTAGAAAAAGAATCACATTATCTTAACTTATAAATTTATAAAAATAAGATAGCAAAATCCAATAAGGTAACTTAAAAGGATAGACAAACACAGAGTTATATTTCATATATTTTATTACCGTTGGACCGCTAAACGAATCGGATAATAATCGGTCGGATACAAATGCGGATCGAATACGGATTTACGAATATCCATTTACATCCCTAGCTGTGATGCAGTTGTCTTAGTCTGGCTGGATCGACATGACCCACTCTGGAGGCCTAAACCAAGGATTGGTCCTAAACCGGTTTTATGGTCTGGCAAGGGCTGGTAGTTTTGGTTAGGATGCAATCTTTTAACTTATTTGAATGGATAGATTACGTAGATTTTTCTTTGGTAGTTTCTTTTCTTAGATATGGTTAGTTTCCTTTATAAGGTGTTTCCATTTTAGTTAGGTTTCTATTTCTATGCAAGAGTTTTTTCTATTTATTCATTGTAATACGTAGAACACAGATTTGAAGAATGAATTAAGTTTGAGTTATGAGTTCCTTCGTGGCTTTGGTATTGTGCGATCCTTCTCTCCTCCTTCTTAATGTGATTCTTCTCTCTCCCCCCACCCACTGCAACTCTGATTCTTCCCAGGTTTCCCCCTTCTCCAGAACGGCCCTCCACCAGACTGGCTATGGGTATAGGGGTTGTCATAGTAGGCCAGAAGAAGCCATACCAACTTATTAATAGCGCATTTGTAGGTCCTTGTTTGGTCCCAATCCAGGAGCAACTGAGGACTTATGAGGGCTAATTATGTCCAGTAGCAGTCGTATGTCACATTTCTTACTTTTTGGAATTCTGAATTACATTGTATGGATAATTTTTGTCCGCATCATAGGCATGGTTTCAGGCAATCATTAGGGCAAGTTCTTATAGGGCTGACTTGCCTGCAGAGCTTTGCCTCGCATATGTATTACATTCTTTTAAAAAAAAAAGGCGTACCCAATGCACGAGGCTCCTGCCACTGTGAGGTTTGGGGAGGGTCATAATGTACACAGCCTTACCCTTGCTTTCGCGGAGGCTGTTTCAAGATTTGAACCCCTGAGCACTTGGTCACAATGGAGCAACCTTACCGTTGCACCAAGGCCCGCCTCTATGTATTACATTCTGTATCTTCCCAATTATACTTAAATTTGAATAAACTCCAACAATGGGAGGCTTATATATTAACTTTATGGGTGTGCAGGAATTGCTTCATCTTCTTTGAATCAATTTTACTCCCAATCTGGGCCATTAATTTCCTAATCCAAACTCATGTGTATTTGTTCTAGAAGAGAGTTTTTTGCTTTAAATTTACAATTGTATACTATTGGTCTTCACTATGTGTTCATCCAGCTATTGATTCTGTTCAATTAAACATTCAATGTTAACACATGGAAGCATGTTGAGAAAATTAAAATTAGTGGATGAGGGGTTAAAGATTGAACAGTGTGGCATTCTGGATGTTGTCTGAAGAATCTTGAATTTGGTTATGATAACATTACTTTGGGTCTACTTGTGCAGTTTTATTAACTTCATCTGTCTGTTTTACCTTAGCATTTTTATTAACTTTGTCTTTCTATTTGACCTTGGCATCTTAATCCAATGTATATAGCCAAAAAAGTATCTCTAGCAGATATTGGAATTGTTGGCACCCTCAGTGATGGGTCAGAGGAGAAGGAAAAGACTCCACCACCTACAGCTTACATGGGCAGAGGCATGGGCATGGGATCAGGTCTTGGTAGATCTTCATCTGGAATTGGTGGAAATGACATGTTTTCGATCCTCAGCCAACAACAGCAGTTTGGTAGCTTCAAAAAATGAGCTCTCATTCTGTCATTACCATTCTTTTATTGTCTGGTAGAAGTTGTCTAAGCCATTGTCATGAAGTGCTTCATATTATTTTTTCTAATATATACAACAATTGTGTTTGGTTTGATAACCGTGGCTTGTCAACTGTAAGAAGGGCAGCAGCCAGCATTGTTATTATATCTTTATTGCACCACATCGTTTAAAGAACTTGTCTTTGAGGTCCTTAAAGAGGATTTTTATTTGAGAGCTGTGTCTGGAAGCAGTAATTTTGTTCACTGGACCATTAAGTACACTTTCTTTTACTTATTCACCTATCATTTTAAAACCTTTCTCTGGTAAACACTCCTCTTGATATCTTAAATATCATTTACTTAATTTTGCCTCTGTGAAGGTGGATGTACAAGATATAGCTCAATCAATGCCTTGGCTCTAAAGCTCTTTTCAATAGCTCATATGATTTTCCAATTGAAGCTTAGATTAAATGCGATGATTTTCAAGTTTTCCAATTTTCAAGCTTAGATCCTTCCCACAAAATATATATGTATTATACTTATTGACTAGCCATGCAACAACTCAATATGATCTACAAAGTAGAGAGGAAATAAAGGGAAGCAAAATGATTGAAAGCTTAAATAGAAAAAGGAGAAAGAACGCTACGGCATGTACCTGCACCCAGACACAGCCTAGCACGAAAAGACTGGCACACCCCCTGATAAGGCGAAAAGGATCAAAGGTACACTGGTCTTTTTGGGCTGAGCTGTGTTTGGCGTAGGTACAAGCAGCCCCTAGCAACTGGTTAGCGTTCCTTTTCCCAATAGAAAATTATTACTTACATGTATTTTCAGGCCTAACCCTATATCAGGCTAGGGCTGGGCTTGGACCTAAATGAGGTGGGCTGTTCGGGCTAATTCAGGGCCAGTTTGATCAGGCCCATATTGTCTGGCTCAGCCCAATTTGCATCCTTATATATTCAGCCATAGCCCATAGGTGTGATGCGTCAACGCTATACCATCTCCCAAAAGTCTAATTTTCAAAGTCAAAATCCCTCCACAATGATGTGAAAATTGGAATTCTACTACACACCAGTTTTGTTATATGAGATCCCAAAATATTTTGTCAAACTTGAAAAAGCTAGAAAACAAAAGAGAAGGTGGGGAAAATATTGCAGTAAAGCCAAAGAGAGAGATTTGAGGGGTCTCATCTCAACAGAAATTCCTAATTTTAGCAAACAATCACAGCCACAACAAACCTCTTTTTCATCTGTAAACAGTAAAGACAAAAAAAGAAACCATTTAAAGTAACAAAAAATCAAATTTCATGACCAACCCAACCATCATCAACTTCATCATCTTCATCAACAAGGACAAGAAAAATAATAACCATAACAAACTACTAAACACCAAAAATCATAAGAAGTTAGTAATGGATAAAAGGTTACAATTGGTGAACTGACCCAAATAACAAAACGCAAATGCCAAAATGGAAGAATGGATACACGTGCACACCACAATGGCTATGGAGAGGTTGGGGGGGGGGGAAGTTTCAAGGGCACGCTTGGGTTGAACCAAGAGGGGACAGGCCCACTGACTAGGGTTCACAAGCCCAAAGAGAATGTCTTTCACATTAAAAAAATATAGCCACCATAGAGATCTCCAAGGAAACTTAGGTTTAAGTAACCATAGAATAATAATAATCTCTCTTGTAAAGAAAAGAGAAAGTGATAGACCATTTTGATCTTAATCATGGTTGCTATAATTGTTGAAGCTTTTCCCATTTTTCTCTTCTTTCTCTTCCTTCTTGGGTGGTGGGTCATGGGTCTCTGTTGCTAGTAATGATGGTTAAGATTGACTATTGAGAGACCTTATCTTTGCTCCCTACTTGTGGTTTCCTTTGTAATGATGAAGACTATGATAAGAGTCTGGTTTTCTTGAAATTGGGTTGGGGTTTGGTCCTGGTGATTCAGCTCCTGCAAATCATGATTAAGGTATGATAATGGGTCTTAGGATTAAAGTTCTGGATTAAGAAGTAAGAGAGAGAGAGAGAGAGAGAGAGAGAGAGAATTTTTTCCCCCTTCTCCAGGGATTTAGGGTTTTGGGAGAGGGAAAAAGGTCTGCATGCAAAAAGGGTGTCTGAAATTGAATGAAGTTGAAGGGAAGGGAAGGGTGGAAGAGTTGGAATTCACAGAATCAAGCTTGTTTCCCATATTCTCCAATGCTTTAACTTGTGATCTCAAGAACTTGAGATAATTTGCAGCTTCATCAAGCATTGTAGCAGTATCCATCTTGCTTCCACCAGGAACTAGCCTCTGTAAAACTCTAATTCTCTCACTTATTCTCTCTCTCCTATGCCTTGCAGCTACTGTCTGTGGATCATTAGAAATCCTGACATTCTTCCTCTTAGGCTTTTCCACTACTTCCATTCCTAGATTCACAGGCCTGAATACTGCAGCTCTATATATCATTTCCTTCATGTGTGCAATGGCCTCAGTGTCAGGCTCATCAACTGAACATGATAAAGAAGAATTGCTTGGATGTTGAAAGTTGATATTTGATGATCCTTGATGATGTTGATTCTCCACCAATCTGGGTTTCGTCGATCTCGGAAAGTTCTCAGAGATTAGCTGAAATCCACCTTCAGTAGTTGATGAATCTGATTGAAGAAGATCAAAATAATGATAATTCACATCCACCTTACTTCTCTTATTTGTAGTAGTAATGGTAATGGAGTCCAAAGCCTTGGAAGGACCTTGTGGTGAGACTACTGAGACAGCTTCTTCCATGATCTCGCATGCCTTACTACCGATGTTTTCGGATTCTCCGGAAGAGACAGCACTGTTAGAACCAAAATTCCATCCATTTCTGTAATCTGCAGACAAGATCATTGAAATTCCATCATCTTCAACTGATGTATCAGTATTAATGCTATTGGTTGCTGATAACAAACAGTCCAAAGGCTCAAGTGATGAGACTGTCACCCCTCCAGAGAGTAATCCACCATTACCAACACTAAAATCTGTGATTTGAGCCATTAAAGCTTCTCCCCAAGTAGAAGTTGGAGTTGCTGCAGCAGCATTGATGGAATTCATGACAGTTCCTATATCACATGTAGTAGTAGTTCTTTGGAGTTCTTGAATTGAACCCAATACAATATCTTGTGGGAGATCCATCATAGAGCTCTGATCTTCATTTTCATTTTGTTGGTGATTGATCCATGAGCATGATGAGTTGTCCCAACCCAAATTATCCATAATTTTGATTCTTGTTTCTGTAAACTGTGAAAAAATCAAATACATGATATACCAACCCCCATTGACAAGAAACAGAAAAAAGAAAAAAAAAAACCAGATACAAAATCAAGAAAGACAAAAATGTAGAATTTGAAAGAAGAGAAAATGTAATTAATTACAAGTACCTGGTCAAGATCTGCTGCCACCCCCAAGTCACCAAATATGAAGAAACAAGTTATGAGAACTTGAACAGCTCAACTATCTCTGAATCAAATCTCTGCAACACTAACAGTAGTGCTCTATAAGCAGTAAAAAATAACCATCTTCAGTACTCCATATCAATATAGAGATAGCCATATCTTTTGTGGACCAAATGGTTAGGTACCAAACTTTTCCTCTTCAACCTTGAACATGAGAGAAGGGTTTCAAGGGAAAATCAAAGTTATTGGGTTTCTTTCAATGGAATTAGAAATACAAGGTTTCCTCTTCAACCTATAAGATGTTATGAATAGGGTAGGATTGTTATAAATAGGTAGGGTTGATTAATGAATTAATTAATACTGGTAATGAAGAAGGAGACAGAGAGAGAAAGATGAAATTGATATATTTGTGTCAGTTTTGCAGTGTTTGTAAAGGAGAGAAGAATAGAAATTTAAGAGTTTTTTGGAAAGATAAGGGTTTTGGTGTCGTTTTGGTGGAGGGTGGTGTCGGAATTTTTTTTGCAGATGGAGAGCATGAGATTTCTCAGAAGCATTTTGAAAATTAATTATTAATTTAATAAATTAATTAATAATAAGAGTGAAAAAACTCTGAACCTCCTTTTTGGTTGCTATCAACTATTCCATGCGTGTCTGTAAAGTTCCAGTACCACACACTGCACATACAGAGAGAAAGAAAGAGAGAGAGAAAGAGAGAGAGAGATTAGGATTATTAATCATGGTTTAATCATAACCATAATTTTATTTACTTTCAACCACAATAGTTACAGTAGTGTTGACTGTGTTGAGGGTCACTGTAATTCCCATAGTCGGTTAGAAGAACACATATGGTCCCCTATTTGTTGTATAGATACTAGAGCCTTATATTGTCTTTTAGTATAGGTGGAGTGAAGTGAAGTGTGGTCCACCACCAGGTGGTGATCTCCAGTGATGAAAACTGATCTCATTTCTTATATAAATTAATAAATGTATCGATGGATTCATCATATACATATAGGTACTAGATGATGAGAATGAATCAACACCTCCCCCCATGTCCTACTAAAAGAAAAACAAAAATTACTAATAAAAATACAGAGATACTGTAGAACCACAGAAAATTTTATGTCGCCTAAGAATGTGTCATGGAATAATCATATATGTTATAGGTTTCTTTACTTGGTATTACGTGTTTTAAAATCGTGAGGCGTATCTGTCAAAAGGATAATACCATGTCATCGATAATAGGGTTTATGACACTTCATTGGTATCAGGGTTAGATTTAACTGTTAAGACTGTCAAGAATATGTATATATATGCATAAGATGTGAGGAGGTAGATGAACCAATTTCCTTTACCTCTAAATTTATGCATAATTATATGTATGTTCATGCTATGGTGCATCCACATAGGAGAGAGAGAGAGAGAGAGAGAGAGAGATTCATATTATCCAATTTTGGTAGAAGAAGAGGAAACAAGAAGTGTAGTCGTGCGATGGGGCCATGCACTTGCCCAGATAGGCTACGGTGTAGATCCATTACATAATTTTTAGGAGAGGGATTGATATGCTATCCTCCTTATAAGAAGTTTTGATAAACGTTTTTTCGTATACAAAGAATCTACATCATAAAATAAGGAAAGAAAAGAAAAAGATCGCTTGTAAAAGACATTCATATTGTGGTTGTGAGCCCGCTTTATTTCAAGCTCATGTAAGTGATCCTACAATATACACAATTTATAACTTTTAAAGTAGTGAGAATAACATTGTGTAGAAAGTTGAACATGATACCTAGCTATATAGTGATTGTATACATTATATATACATACAAGAACTATTTTTAGGGTAAGAGATCGCTGTCTGGGTTTGTAATGCATGTACCATTGTGGGGGCCAATAAGAGTGCACATAGAGAAATCAATTGAAAAGGGGTATTTGAGTTTATTGAGAATTAAACGATAAAAACACGTGATCCTATGTCTGGATGCAGGAGCCACGCGACTAGTTAGCGATCTTTTTCCCTTAGTTTTTAACCTACCAACAACTAATTTACATAAAGCCAAAAAAGAAAACTTAAAATAATAATAATAATTCTAATAACTTAAAATTGGTGGTGACCCACTCTCCTATCCAAAAGAAAAGAAAAAAAAAGCTAGCAATGAATTAAAAGAAAAAGATCTGCCCGAATCCCCAAAGAAAAAAATAATTAAATATATATCCACATGAATAGAGATACATGAACACATCCAGCTTGTCTAGCAGCATAAGAGTATTATAAGAAATGACACTGTGACATTGAAGTGTTAAACTTAACAACTTAAATTGGCAAGCAAAGGCTAGAGAGTCAGGAGGGAAGATAGCACACGCAAGTTGTTTCTAGGATTTTATCCTTTTCATCTCTATCTTTAACAATTTTCCCTATTCAGTTTTTCTTCATTTAAATGGACAATATATACTTGCAGTTTCAAGGAGAGAGAGAGAGAGAGAGAGAGAGAGGAAGTCCACTTGCAACCTATCATTACAGCTAAGAGAATCTGTGGATGGGTTGCCATAGCATTTCCAACTTCATCACCCACCCACCCCCAACCCTAAACCCTGCATGCACTGCTGCAACACTGCACCCACTGCACCTCTTCTTGTCAACCAACCCTTGTTATGTTTTACTTCACACCTCCTCGTCCGAAACCAAAAAAGGATAAACAAACTTGCCATTTGTTTGTAATTCATCACAAGGATGGTGAGTGAGTGGGGAGAGACAAAATTATTAAGATGACTCAATTGTGACTTGTGGGTCACCACTACTCATCAACAGTTGTGCCCTACTCACTACTATTCCATTATACTATTTATATATATATATATACATATATATTTGAAAGATGTCAGCTCCATGTTCCATCTATCTCTTCCTTCCCCTTTCTTAATTTATTTTTTTAAAGTAAAGTTGGGAGTGGAGAGGTTTGAAGTTGGTATATTAAGGCAGGTTCAATTCTTAGTCCTATCTCAGATGAGGTTTGGACTTGGTTTGAACCAGAACCAACCAAGGATTGAGGTATAGGTATCGGATACGGGATCGATCTCTGTCGATACTGATGTGACACTGATCCAGATTGGCCTGTATTGGTCTGGATCGGTCAATTTTACTCATACTTTTCATTAAAAAACTAGCGTAGTTGGTGAGCTGTGGTGTGCTTCATGCCTATGCTCACCAGGAGGCTAGCCTCCTCCTAGCTGTAACATCCTCCCCCCCCCCTTTAAAAAAAAAGGGGTTTTTTTACTACTTTACCCTTGATTCGATACCGATTCCCAATCCAAGATCAAGTAGGTATTAGTATCGGTCTCAGACAATACTGTTAGAACAAACACCAAACAAAACACAAACAAAAATGAAAAACAGAGCAATATGACATAGAGATTTAACGTGGTTCACACACCAATATGGTGTGCTACGTCCACGGGCGAAGACGAAGATGTTTCACTAAGTAAATCAAATAAAGTTACAATGGAGATCTCTCAAGAACACCCAAAAATGGCGTTGTTGCTCTCTCCCAGAAACCCAAAATCCAAAACCCCAAATCTCTGCACTCATTTTACAACAAAGCGGGTAAAGAATATAAATACGGATCGGACGATCCATTGGGTCAAGCCCTCCGCTACCATCACAGATCTCAGAAAAAGTTTCATTCGAATCGCCACAAAAAATGTCGGAGCGGATCATTCTTCGAAATAGATACAAGAATTCGAGACATACATAACAGATACCGATACAATCTAGAGGATACCACCGAACCGATACCGATACCTCATTCCATGGAACCAACAACTCATATAAAGATGGAGGTTCTGATTAGAATTGGTTTTTTTTTTGCCTGATGATGAGAAGGGATACATGGAATGTTCCAAGAAGGCAAGGAAGGCCCACTAACTGATTGATGATGTCTGATATATAATGGGCCGGCCCATATCATGAGAGATAAAAGTGGTCCCTATCCATCTATCTCGATCTTCTTCCTATCTCTCTCTGCAAGATGGCGTCAAACTCTCATTTAATGTCGGCATCAACAGAATCGTCCTTTCTTCAAACTCCGTTTTCCAGCTCAACAGATGTTGAGTTGTGATTTGTGAGCTGCACTATCCCCGGCTTGGCTGACGTCAGCTATGAGCCGCGCCGGTTTTAATTCTCGGCTCCAATAGTCCAGCTAAGCAAGGGCATGGACGGGTAAAAGGCCCAATTGTGAGTTGGGTTGTGGCCCACTTACTACAGTCAACTCTTGTAGAGAGTTCTATCCTATTATTAGGGCCCGCACGTGAACTGATGGGCTATATTCCTATGTGGCATCCTTTGAATGGGCAACCAACCAATACAATGGCCTTTTCCCAAGTGAGAAAAATCGTAGCTTCTGGAGCTGATGAGCTAGGGGACCATCTGATTCTCCCTTACTCCAATTACTCTCATAATCTTATTTGTGCACGGCCGTGCATAGTGTACGGATGTTTACTGAACCGTTGGATGAGAATGATGGTGCACAGTATACCACTCTAACCAATTCGACTGGCTCTGTGTATGCCACACGGTCATGCACAGAACCTTTTGCCTAACCTTTTGCCTAATCTTATTTCTCTCTCTCTCATTTTCAAGACACTATTTAACATTATCCTGCAATTCCTTAATATTGAATCCAATTATTTCTTATTTTATTTCTTTAGGTCCTTATTGCCAATTCTATTTCTCGAGGAGAGCCAGTTGAGCAAGACCTTTCTCCATCAATTCTGATTCAAAAACCTTAGGAGGGTTTAATGAACCCTATGTAGGATGGTGGGTGAATCTTCCTCTATGGGTGGAGGAATACTTTATCGTAAAAGTATTGTAAATCTTGTTACAAGCTATTTCACAAACAACAGGAGAAAATTTTAGCCCAAAAAAAATTAAAATCTAAGATATTACTAAAAAAGAAAAGATCTCTTTACAATCCCAGTCACCTATTATTTGGGTTCATGTTAATCAGACTATAGATAGGTGATGAGGCATAAAACACCCCACCTATCAGGGGCTGCCACATGGCCGACCCGACCTCAGTCCGAGAATTGAATTGGGCCGAGCAGGAAATCGGGCCGATCCCATCTCCGATAAGTCACCTGACAGAGCTAGACTCGCTCAAGCTAGCCGGTGGCTGAGGCCGAGCTCATACAGGTCAGCCATAGACTCCTGGCCGAGCTTACGGCCGAGACCAACCTCTCGGGCCGACCTCCGAGGCCGAGCCCTCCTCCACTGAAGCCGCCATTGCGTCCCACCGGGGATCTCCGGGCCACGTCAGCGCATCCCGAGAATCACGGGATAAGGATCGAGCCACGATCTCAACGCAACATGGAATCGCACTCTACATGGACTCTTACCTTAATAAGAGTCCGACCCCGACTCCACTCCGCTCTACGCGAGAGAACCTTCCGAAAGAAGGACTCCTACCATACTAGGATTCTCCCAACCGCCTCATCTCATCCTCACTCTATAAATACCCAGGTATGGAGTACCATTCATCATCTTGCTTTTACTACACAGTTACGCTGTTGCATTGGAGACCTGACTTGAGCATCGGAGAGTTCTAGGCCGGAGCCACACCGGCTCTCTTGTGCTCATCGCTTGGTTTTTACAAGTTCATCCGTGGACGAGCCGGGCATCGGAGGTTTTCACCCGCAACAATAGGCTAATCGGGCAATCTATGGACAGTTACCAATGCCAGTCATGCTACAAACAGTGAGAGTCTACGACAGATTGAATAATAATCGGTCTAAGTCCAACACCAGATCATTTACTAACTAGTTGCTCTGATCAAGACTACCCGTGTGACCAACTTTTGAAACCCCTATGGCCCAACCTGAGATAGTTAACACTCTAAAGGGAAATTTGGGTCCTTTGTAATGCGACACAGAGTGTACTGCACAATCCGACGGCCCACAGTGCTCGGGCATGCAGCCCAACACACAGGCGGGGTGTTGGACTGCACGCCCAAGCACTTTGGGCCGTTGGATGTGCACGACACAAAGAGGAGCCCAACGCCTCTAAAGAGGCAGAAGATCCACCAGTTCAAAAATCACCTAACAAACCCACCTTAGGTGAGACAATGGGGTCACTCCTTTTTCTTCTTTACAATTTCCAAAAGCTTGTATTGGAAAGGAAAAGCAGCATCAGTAATGTGTTCCTTTCTGGGTTTTAACAGGTTCCAACATAATTCAAACCGGTCAAGCCGATCAAATCCAGCCGAAAAACCCATACAGAACAGATTCCCTATTGGGCTGGCTTTGAATCCGGACTGCACTAGACCAAAACCAATATGAAGCCAATACAAACCTAAAAAGAAGGGGAAAAAAATCCATAATTGTTTACATAAATAAATGGCAACTGAAACCGTACTAGACTAGATCCGATAACAGAAATCGAAAATAAACCAAAACCAAATCGGACCGAAACAGAAATCAATCAAAACCGATCCTTCCCTTATCGGGCCGGGCCCGGCTATAGTTTGATCTAGTCCAGCCTTACCAAAGTCGGACCAAACCAACTGTTTGACACCCCCTAGCCATATGAACCAACAATTACTCACACACAAGCCTTGGCTCTTCAGTAAAATGGCAGGTTAGGGCAGTGTGCACATCAATAAAAAAGAAAAAATACTTGCCCAAACCCAACATCATTTATCAGGTTGGAGTGCAACCCATACTATATCTCACCTGATTGGGTTCAAAGTGGGTTGGCGTCATGAATGGCAAGGATCAAAAACCTTTTGAGTTAGGTAAGTGATGTAGGTTAAAACCTAGAGACTAAACATAAACATAGCTTGAGACTTATGATATCGATACGATATCTGATACATAAACATAAATAGATGTGTTTCGTACGATTTATGATCCCTATTTTTCATTAAAATAAATCAATATAAGTATAAATTTATAAATAGCTCGAGAGTTGTTTATGATTTATCACCATAAACTGTTAATATTTGTTTATGTCGGTACCACTAATGAATATGTGCAGAATTGCTATTTAAGTGAGGGTAAATTGGTAAAATAAACAAAAATTAAAACAAAGCCTCTCTTTTGTCCCCCCTCTCTCTCCAATCCCATCCGGCCCCACCATAATTCATGATATATTCTTCACTGAAGCATACCAAACCTATTTTTCATTATATAATCTATTATGTCTAGTAGTAACCAAATGATTATTGTTTATAGCTCATAACCTATTATTATAATTGATTATTTATAAATAGGTCATAGAGATAAATATAAACTAAGCCAAAGAGAGCCTAAGTTTTTCCTACAAAGACAACAATTCTAGCGTAAGGTAGGTTCCAAATACACCTAGAGTTTGTCTAGTTAGGGCTGGTAGTAACATACATAGAGTGCATATATGAGATAAACAACAAAAGAAACAAGGAGTGAACAATATAAATCCTAAGCTAAATACATTAGACTAAGCAAAATTCCAATTGAGTACCATAGGGGTCAAATTAGTCAAATACTACATGCATGACCTTTCAAAAATCGTAAAATTGCAAAGTTAACCAATAATAACAATAGTAGCCAATATTCATGTTAAACAGTAACACATTCAATATAAAGTAACTACGACATGCAATAGGCGAAAGGAAAATTAAAGAACAAAGGTAGGAGTAAGTAAACACCAACCGGATTTAGGGGAAGATGCAAATATTGACCAATTCTCATATACACAGTAGATCTGATCTTCCATGTTCACTGTACAACAGAGAAACAATGAAGAAAATCTATACAAGTGGGGGGAAGAGAGAGAGAGAGAATAGGAAGAAGAAATATAGAAGAAGGAGAGAAGAAGTTAAGAAGAAGATGAGAGAGAAAATTGAGACAAGAAGAGAGAGAGAGAATAGGAAGAAGAAATATAGAAGGAGAGAAGAAGTCAAGGAGAAGATGAGAGACAAAATTGAGAGAGTGAATTGGAAGAAGAAATATAGAAGAAGGAGAGAAGAAGTTAAGAAGAAGATGAGAGAGAAAATTGAGACAAGAAGAAGAAGAACAGCGAGGGAGAGAGAGAATAGAAAGAAAAAATATAGAAGGAGAGAAGAAGTTAAGAAGAAGATGAGAAAGAAAATTAAGACAAAAACAAGAAGAAGAATATAGAGAGAGAGAAACTCACGCATGAAGGAGCAGTTCCATTCCTCTTTTCATTATGTTCTGACATATTTGCTCAAAAGACATTCAAAGAGGGAAATAAGGGGAACCATGGGGGGCTAGGAGGTAGTTATAGGAGGTATTAAAAAAAAGGAAAATAAAAGAAAGGGAAAATCTAACTCGTGGGGGGTGAAAGTGAAGCAGTTACTATTAGAATTATATTTGGAATATAATTATATATTCCCTAATATGGACTAATATTAAATAAAGTAAAATTCAGGTTAATTATGGTATTAGTCTAATTAAGGGGGTCATTGAGTTATATTATGAATCCTATATGGACTGGCTTTAGTGTGGGCAAATAGATATCTATTGGGACTGTGATGAGTCAGATCCTATAGGGATTACTATATAAGGAGGGCTAGGTCCCCCCTCTACCTATAAAAAATTATTAGTTCTCAATTGCTATTGAAGAGTGCATTAAGAGAGAGAGATATTCAATGTTCACCGTCCCTGTGCATTCGGTATTCTCATCAGCCAGTTACTTTGGGAATAGAGGGGAAGCGCATAGATCTTTGGTCTTTATTTTCCACTGTGATCATCATCATGATAGATGCGAAACAAGGTTGGTGGTTCTATCCCTGATTTCTATTATTTATTTGATTATGTTCTTGAACGTCCTATGGAGATCCTGGCTTTTGGGATTTTGTCCCTATTCAGATCGATTTAATCTAACATGTGGTATCAGAGCAACCATAGATCCGTTCTTGAACCTATATGGATTCAAAATAATAGAATATGCTAAGTGATTTGAAATTTTTTCGGTTCGAATCAAGGTTTTTAGGGTTTTTTCAATTTTTTGAAAAATCCGTACGGACACGGCACACTGTCAATTTCTTTTAGCGGGCAAAAGTGGAATCTGACCATACAGTATGGAAAAGCACGGAATTTCAGAAATTTCGGTGGGTGGATCATCGTCGACGACGGTTGGACGGGCCGGCGACAGCCGCGAGTGGTCTCACTCACCGACAGTTGTTTAAAAAAAAAAATAAATAGCGTTCTAGGGTTTGCTATCGTGTGCCCCTAACAGCTATAAAGGATGCTAACGTGCGCCGGTCGGGTTGACCCATTTCCTGACCCGAAAACCCAAATTTCTGACCCATCTGGGTTGACCCGTACCCGATTGGGCCGATCTTGAATTGGGTCTGACCCGGAATTGGTTTGTTTGTCTGAACCAGTTTGACCATACGGACCAGTCAAACCAGTACAGTCAACCATTTTTTGCCTAAAACTTTGACCGGCTTTTCTGGGGGCTACGGGACTCCATTTGGGGTCCCATTTTTTACGTTGGCTCTATTTTTTTGTGCTCTACAAAGTGGTGCCCTCTGTTTTGATCAGATATGTATATTTTAAATAAATTTAGTATTCTTTGGATGCATACCATTTTTAGAATTTATCGGTTCGTTCCATTGGGAACCGAACCAATTTTCTGACTTGTTGGAATACCTACCTTGATAAACATAATTATTGATTTTTATGTTAGCTTTAAGACATTTAAGTCCCTTTGTCATAAATTATAAAATAACACAAATTATTTAAGGATATAAGTAATTTTGGAAAATCCCCAGAGAGGGTTTCATGGGTTCGGCAGGATGTAGTTGTCAAAGCAACCTTCCTTGTTGGATTTGTGAAACACCGGTCTCATACAGTTATGGGATATCCTTCAACTCTGATATGTGTGATCATACACCCAAAGGTGGAGGTCATGTATTGGTACTTGAAGGGGTACATATATAGTATGCATGTGAATAGGCTAACCCTAGAATTCTGCACACCTAAAGGTGGTGGATTTTGAAAGTTGAGTTGTATTCTCATGGCCATTGGTATGTACGGATTTTTATAATTGCATGTTGGGAATTCAGTCCAAATGTGTTTTCACAATGATGTGTGTAAAATTCTCATTAGCTTATGAGGTTTCAAGCTGTACTTACATCATGCAAATTATTGTACTGTTCATTGTTTAAATTTTCAATCATCTTTTCTGTCAACAATAACATGGTTACTATTGAGATTCTCACTGGGTCAAACTTTAAGAAGTAGAAAGAGGACATTATGTTTGTTATGAAAATGGCAGATGTGCACACGTCCCTTATTATGGATACATCAATGGATCTAACTGCTGATAGTACTGAGGATGAAAAGTCTGTGCATGCTGCATGGTAAAAGAGTAATCGACTCAGTATACTGTCCATAAAGAGGTCGTTACTGGAACACCTAAAAAATGGTATGCCTGACCAATGTACTGCCAAGGAATTGCTAGATGCAATTTTCAAGAGATACAAAGTTTCATTGAATGCTGAGATTGGGACACTACTGCAAGGGTTGTTTAATATGGAATATGATGGTTCTGGGGGTGTTAGGGATTACATTATTAGGATGGTTGATTACTAAACTAAACTCAAGGCCTTGAACATTCCTCTTCCAGATGCCCTAATTATCCATCAAGCCTTAATACCCTACCTTCTGAATTTGACATCATTCAAACCAACTACTTTTCCCAAGATGGAGTCTGGAGTATTAATGACCTAATTTCTAGGGTTGTGTCTGAGGAAGAGAAACTGAAGAAAGACAAAAAGCTTGCTGCCCTGTTTACTTCCAAAGCCCGTAAGAGTAAAAAGTCTAAAAACCATACTCGTAAGTCTGTCAATAAACAGTCCGATCAGACTAATAATTTGGGACCCAAGAAAGACTCTTTGAAGAGAGAGAGTGATCACTATTTCTTTTGTAAGAAGAAGGGTCACATAAAGAAGGACTGCGACAAATACAAGGCTTGGTTACTCAAGCCCAAGCAGCCATCAGGTAATGATTCTTTGGATTTTGTTTGTGAATCTAATCTATCAGAAGCCCAATCCAATTCTTAGTGGCTAGATAGCGGTGCAACTAATCATGTTGCTTTTACCATACAGGGGTTCATAAATCGGAGGAGGCCAAACAAGGATGAATTAAGGCTGGTCGTAAGAAACGATGGACATTCCGACGTAGAGTTCATGGGAGATGTCATTTTATTATTAGATTATGGTTTTAATTTGACTTTAAAGAACACTTTTTATGTACTGTCCTTCAGGCGGAATTTAATTTTGATTTCAGTTTTAGATATTAGTGGTTGCCATTTTGAAATAAAGAACAGTATGGTTAATTTGTTTTTTAATTCAAGTAAAGTTGGTTCTCGCCTTATGTCCAATGGATTGTACAAAATGTGTTTGTCTCCCAATGATATCTACGTCTCCTGTAATGTTGAAAGCGTTGTTTCCGAAAGACCCTTACCTAAAGAAAGGTCTTTTACATTGTGGCATAAGAGGCTAGGTGATATTTCTAAGGCAAGAGTGGAAAGGCTGATAAAGTCTGACATCCTACCTACTCTCGAAAGTGATCTAGAAACTTGTGTAGACTATTGTAAGAGAAAGATGACCAAAATAAAGAAAAAAATTGCAGTTCATAATTTTGATCTGTTGGAGGTCATTCACACTAACATCAATGGTCCCTATTCAGCTACATTGTGTAGAAAATTTTATTTCATCACTTTTACAGACGACTATTCCTGATATGGATACCTGTACTTAATTAAAGAAAAGTTTGAATCTCTTGACAACAAGATTTTTAGGATTGAAGTTGAGAAACAGTTCAGAAAAGTTATTAAAATTGTTAGATCTTATCGTGGAGGTGAGTATTATGGTAGATATGGCGATGTTGGACAGCTTAAGGGCTCGTTTGCTAAATACCTTGAGAACTCTGGAATAGTTAGTCAGTTTACTATGTCAGGAAGTTCTGAATAAAATGGGGTCGCCGAAAGGCATAACCGCACCCTTATGGACTTGGTGAGGAGTATGGTTAGTAGGACAAATTTACCTAAGTTCTTATGGGGTGAAGCCTTGAAAACTGCTCTTTATATCCTTAACCGTGTACCTACTAAAGCCGCTCCTCTTACACCTTTTGAGTTGTGGACCGACCGTAAATCCAGTTTAAACCATCTTAGAGTTTGGGGGTACCTTGCAGAAGTGAAGTTGTATAATCCGACTTTAAACAAGTTGGATCCCAAGACTACTCGTTGCTACTTTGTCAGTTACCCAGATCATTCGAAGGGATATAAATTATATAATCCCTGAAGAGGCACTAGGATTGTGGAGTCACAGACAATGAAATTTTTGGAATTTGATATGGCCGAAAAGAATGATTATTCTCAGACTGTTCAAGATAGTCTCATGGTTGGTACATCAGTACCTATTTTTCTACCTATTCAGACGGATGTGGGGCATACAGCGCCATTGGTTACACCTGCTGGAGTTCAGGAGCATGATATTGATACGGTCCCTGACATTCATGTAGCACCTGATGAGATTCCTCTTATTTAGGATGCGGTTAAGGATCCTATCATTGATGCAGTTCCAGGTGAGATTCCTCAGATTCAGGTTAAGGCAGTGGTGGCACCATTACAGAGATCCATCAAGGAGAGAAAGTCAGCTATATCATCTATCTATCAGGTCTATCTGGGAGAACATGACTACGACATTGGTTGTGTGGTTGATCCGATTACTTATTCAGGCGTTGTTTCTAGTCCTCAGTCAGATTTGTGGTTAGATGCAATCAGAGATGAAATACAATCGATGAAACATAATGATGTTTGGGAGCTTATTGATTTACCTAAAGGTTGTAAGCCCATTGGTTGTAAATGGGTGTATAAAACCAAAAGGGATTCCAAAGGAAAAATTGAGAGGTTTAAAGCCAGACTGGTAGCCAAGGAATTCACATAGAGAGAGGGAGTAGACTATAACAGGATTTTTTCTCCAGTCTCTTCGAAGGATTCTTTCAGGGTAATCATGGCATTGGTAGCTCATTTTGATATGGAGCTGCATCAGATGGATGTTAAAACAGCCTTTCTCAATGACAATCTTGATGAGGAAGTCTATATGGTTCAACTTGAGGGTTTTGCAGTGGATGGTTTAGATCATCTTGTGTGTAGACTTAAGAAGTCTATCTACGGTCTCAAACAAGCTTCTAGGCAGTGGTATCTGAAGTTCGACAGTGTTGTGACTTCATTTGATTTTGTGGAAAATAAAGTGGATCAGTGTATATATCACAAGGTCAGTGGGAGCAAATTCTGTTTTCTCATTCTTTATGTGGATGACATCCTGCTTGTAAGCATTGACTTAGGGATGTTGCATAATACAAAACAACTATTATCTAGGGAATTTGACATGAAGGACCTTGGTGAGGCTTCTTTTATCCTTGGCATTGAGATCCATAGGGATCGTTCTTGTCGTATATTTAGTCTTTCTCAGAGAGCTTATGTTGATCGTGTTCTGGAGAGGTTCAGTATGCTGAATTGCAAACCTGGGAATGTTCCTGTTCTCAAGGGTGACAAACTGAGTTCGACACAATGCCTGCAAAATGAAGCTGAGAGGGATGAAATGAAGAAGGTGCCTTATGCTAGCGCACTTGGTAGTATCATGTATGCTCAGGTCTGTACCAGGCCGGATATTGCTTTTGTGACGGGACTTCTTGGCAGGTATCAGTCACACCCTGGTCTTAGCCACTGAGTTGCTGCCAAGAAAGTAGTGAGGTACTTAAAGGGGCCAAGAGATTATATGTTGACTTACAAACACGTTCCTGAACTCAAGCTAGTGGGGTATACAAACTCTGACTTTGCTGGCTGTGAGGATGACAGGAAATCCACATCAGGTTATGTTTTCTTGATGGCAGGTTTGTAGCATGCTATGGGGCTGCTACTCAGGCTATTTGGCTCAGGAATCTCATAAAAGAGTTGACCATTGTAGATTTTGTGGATAGACCCGTCCAGATATACTGTGATAACAGCTCTGCTGTGTTTGTTATAAACAACAATAAATGACATAGAGGGTCTAAACACATGGAGGTCAAGTATTTGACCATAAAGGAGACAGTAAAGAAAGGTGACATTACAGTGGAGCATATTGGTACAGATGATATAGTTGCAGATTCCCTAACCAAAGGTCTTCGCCCTTGTGTTTTTGAGAGGCATGTCATGAGCATAGACTTAGTTGCATCATAGGATGCAGTTGGTTAGTGGGAGTTTGTTTTATTTTGCTTCATTGTAATTTAAAGTTTTTTTTCATCTGTATTTTTACCTTATGGTAAACTTTAGTTTATATATATATATATATATATATATATATATATATATATATATCAGTTGTCATTGCATGCAGTTACTTTTAAACACATGGGTGTTTTATTTATTGACATGATATACAAATTTCTATTTTTTAAGTCTTAAGGAATGTGTTAACCTTAAGCAAGGCTGGGGCATTAAGTTATTAGCCTAAAGGTATGTCTTGTGACACATAAAGTATAACTTGAGTTGTTTTTTATGAGACATACAGATTCGTTGGAATCACAAAGATTATTTATCTAGTGAGCCTGTGCCACTTAAAGAAGAGAAATTTTGGACTGACAAATGGATAATACATAAGGAATCACTACGTGAGTATTATCTCGTTGCCACTCTACCACATTACATACATGTTAGTAGAGTTGAGGGCTCTCGTAACCATGGAAGGCTCTGTGTCGCTTGATCATAGAAGCAGTTACCATTATGATTCGGTGTCTAAAATTCTATGAGACAGGATTGATTTTCTAATATGACCTCTAGACCAATTTATTTCTTAAAAATGTGCACATAAAGTTTTCATAAAGGGTTGTTAGCCTGTGATTTGTTTTGGTCAAAACTATTTTTAAATCTCTTTAAAAATGAGTGATTTAATATAAGTCCAAGTGGGAGAATGTTAGAATTATATTTGGAATATAATTCTATATTCCCTAATATGGACTAATATTAAATAAAGTAAAACTCAGGCTAATTATGGTATTGGTCTAATTAAGGGGGTCATTGAGTTATATTAGGAATCCCATGTGGACTAGCTTTAGTGTAGGCAGATAGATTCCTATTGGAACTGTGATGAGTCAGACCCTATAGGAATTACTATATAAGGAGAGCTAGGTCCCCCCTCTACCCAAAAAAACTTATTAGTTCTCAATTGCTATTAAGGAGTGCATTAAGAGAGGGAGATATTCAGTGTTCATCGTCCATATGCATTCGGTTTTCTCATTAGGCCAGTTACTTTGGGAATAGAGGGGAAGCACCTATTGGGACTGTGATGAGTTAGACCCTATAGGGATTACTATATAAGGAGAGCTAGGTCCCCCCTCTACCCATAAAAAATTATTAGTTCTCAATTGCTATTAAGGAGTGCATTAAGAGAGGGAGATATTCAGTGTTCATCATCCATGTGCATTCGATTTTCTCATTAGGCCAGTTACTTTGGGAATAGAGGGGAAGCGCCTAGATCTTTGGTCTTTGTTTTTCACTGCGATCATCGTCATCATGGATATGAAACAAGGTTGGTGGTTCTATCCCTGTTTTCTATTATTTATTTGATTGTGTTCTTGAACGCCCTATGAAGATTCTGGCTTTTGGGATTTTATCCCTATTCGGATCGATTTAATCTAACAGTTACAGCATAAAACAGCAAAGAGAAGAAACTAAAATACTAATAAATAGAAACTAAAACTGAAATATAATAAATAGACACTGAAACAAAAATAATAATAAATGGAAATCGTACTTACTAGCTATTACTAAAAACTACTACAAGTGGGGTCCACAGGTTGTGCTCGAGTAATATGGTAACCATGGAATCGACTTCAATCCACATAGAAGTAGTGGACGACTGAGCTCTACAACATCACCTTTGGTATACCCTGAATCCTTGATCAGATGGTATGATGTCTTCATAGTTTAAAGGAATTCACCTCCAGTGAATAAAGACTCATATAGTACTCAATCATGTTCGGGTTGAACTGTTGTAGCTTCTCGATAGTAATCCATATGTTGTCAATCTCGAGTTGTCCACACCACTTGAACAAGAACTCTTTGGAACCACCAATGCGTGTAGAAACAACTCTCTCATTAAGGATATTCTGAACTTCTTCAAGTCGATGATCAAACTGGGGTATAGGTGGTAAAGAAGTATCACGAAGTGGGGTAGTTTGGGAAGTAGGGTCATCAATGGTAAAAAGGAAAACCATAAAGATCATTTGGATAGAAAGAGGTGGCAATAGGTGGGTTATGGTTGGGATCAAGATCCTCTACACTGAAGATTTTGTTGATTCCCATATCAGCTAGCAACTCAAGTACATATGCAATAGCACCTACCCTTTTAAGAATCTTGAATGGACTTGCACTACGAGCATATAGCTTGCTTGATTTTCCTTTGACAAAGCATTGCGATCTAATCCTAAACATCACTATATCACCTCTCAAAATTCTTGTAGTCGCTGATGTACATCTGCCCTAGATTTATATTGGTCATTGCTCAATGCTATCTTGCGTCTAATCTCTATATGAAAATCATGTATGTATTACGCAAAGGACTCGACTGACTGGGAAGACCTAGAGCTAGACACGGTAGGAACAAGATCTATGGGTGTCTTGGGCTGGTAACATTAACAGATCTCAAGGGAGAAAGTCCGGTGGTTTTTCTTGGAGAGGTTATACGCAAACTCAGCTTGGGTAAGAACACGAACCCAACTAGTAAGATGCTCATGTACGTGTTATCATTACCTAAGAAATCCTTGGAAAGGATTCTCCTAGTCCAGTTATGCTTCTTTGACTTCCCTGTGTTGATAAGGAAAATCAAGGAAGAGAGTGCAGCAGATTGAGCGTGAGAAGAGGTGTAGGAGTGAGAAATAAAACCGTTAATTTTGTGGATAACCAGCCTCCAAGTAAACATAAGTCTGATTTGGTTTTACTTGATAAGATCCCTTTATTATTCACAACTGATTTCTTAAATAGAAGTGAGGTTACAACGCTTATTTACAGCCCAACATTATTACTAAATTATAGGAGACCTAACTGCTGATGCAACATGCTATCTTATCTCTCCATTACTAAACTATAGAAGAGTAGTTACACCACCTACCCATCTACTAAAAAATAGGTAAAACCCAACAAATAAACTCCTCATGCAATGACACCTAGACTCCTACAATACCAAATCAAAGAGGCAACGTGGCCTTTATTTGAAATAGAAAACACATAATAGTATGTGATAATGCAACAAGTTACCAAAACTTCTATTAATGACCTTGGTCTGACCATCAGTCTGAGGCTGAAAAGTTGAAGAAAAATGGAGTTTAGTGCCCGACATTTGCCACAAAGTCCATAAAAAATGACTAGTAAACATGACATTCCTATCTGACACTATGGTCTTTGATAACCCATGATACTTGACAATCTCTTGAAATAAGAGCTTAACAATGACAGACACATCAAAATTTTTGGAGCACGAAATGCAGTGTGCCATCTTCGAGAAGCAATCTACAACTTTATAGATATAATCATGGCCTCTCAAAGTCTTCGGTAGACCAGTGTTTTGTTTTTATTGTTTAGTAGTCTGACAAGTACTACACTGGCTAACAACTCTAGCGACATCCCTCTTTAAGCCTAGCCAAAAAAATCGATCCTCAACGAAGGCAATGGTCTTATCTTGAACAAAATGATCAAAAACTCCACCAGCATGCAATTCCCAGATCAAGAAATCTAGAAGTGATGTCCTGGGAATGCACAACCTACTTCCTTTAAAAAGGAAGCCATCTTGAAGTAGGTAATCTAAGTGATTGGAAGGAGAGTCTCCACTCAAGGAAGTGAAAAGTACACCAAAATCTGGACAGGTGGGGTACTGTTCCTTTATTCGATCAAATCCTATAACCTCAACATTCATTGTGTGGAGTAGCACATTGACCCGACTCTTTGCACTTATGGGAAGGAAGAATATATTCATTTGACTTAATGCATCCATTTTTGTATTCTCAACACCAGGTTGTTGTTTCAGTATGAAGTGTACTCTTGGAGAAACTCAACCCACTTTACATGTCTTGGGATTAGTTTCTTCTAAGCACCCAAGTATTTCAAAGCATGGTAATGATGCCAATAGTGCAGGGCTTGGACAATCGCATAAAATTTTTTATCGTACGTGGAATACTGTTGCTTATCTTCATTACGTTTCTTACTAAAATAAACAACGGGGTGACCTTCTTGTCCGAGGAAGCCACATATTCCAACACCAGATGCGTTACAACTTACTTCAAAGACTTTAGAGAAATCAAGGAGACGCAAAATCGAAGATTTCGTCATTAATTTCTTGATTTCAACAAAAGCCTTCGCAGTGCTCTTGGTTCACTTGAACTCCCCTTTTCTAATGCAATAGATAATGGGAGCCATGATGGAACTAAACTGGTAAATACCTTCAGAAGGTATCTAAGCTATGGAAGTTTCACACCTCATGGATATTTGTCAGTTCTAGCCACTCAACAATCGCTCACACTTTCTTAGGATCAGCAGATACTACTTGTGCTGATACAACAAACCCCAAGAATATGACTTGATCACTCATGAATGTGCACTTCTTCAGATTAGTGAAAATATTCTCTTGCAAAAGTACTTGAAAGAATTGTTGTAAGTGATCTAAATTAATAGATTCAGATTTACTATAGATGAGAATGTCATCAAAGTAAACCACCAATTCTAATTAACAAAAAAAAATAAACCACCAAGAACTTGCATATGAATGATCGTAGCACCTAATTCATCACTCTCATAAAAGTACTAGGGGCATTGATCTTGACTAACCACTCAAAGAGACCAGCCTTCAACTTGAAGGTTGTCTTCTATTCGTCCCCAGATCTAATCCGAATTTGGTGATACCCACTCTTAAGATCAATCTTTGAAAAGATTGATTAACCAACCATCATGCCCAATATGTCATCAAGTTTAAGAATAGGAAACTTATACTTGACAATGATTTTGTTGATGGCTCTACTATCAACGCACGTACTCCAAGTACCGTCCTTTTGCGTGAGCAAAGCAGGTACTGCACAAGGACCAAGACTCTCCCTGATGAATCCCCTCTGAACAACTCATCCACTTGTTGTTTAAGCTCAGCGTGCTCCATGGGATTCATATGATAATAATGTAAATTTGGCAAAGAAGAACCCAAAACTGGATCAATGGTGTGCTGAATGTTACACATAGGTCATAATTCATCAGGTAGTTCCTCGGGAAATAGCTGCTCAAACTTCCTCAACAAAGGTTACACTTCTCTAAGAGCCTCAGTAAATTTGTTTGACAAAATAGTTTACTCTGTATGACAACTAGAGCATAAATAACATCAACTCTTTACACTCTTTCTCAAAATGCTTCTGACTCATTATATTGAGTGTTTTATGAGGTTTCAATTTAGATGTGCTTCCCTTTGAATCCTCTAGCTTTACCTCTTTGGGAGCGCTAGGGGTTAGTTTAATATTCTTTTCGTTATATTAAAAAATAAAGATGTTAGATTTTCCATACATAGTCACATCTCGGTCATATAACTAAGGTCTACCGAGGATGATGTGAGTGACATCCATCTCTAACTCATCATACCACATTTGGTCTTCATAACCTACAAAGTGCAAGGGAACCAAACAACTCAATGTTACTGAGATAGTAGATTGATTCACCTAAGCAACCTTATAAGGTTTCAGATGTGCTTCTGGACTGAGTCCCATTCGAGTGACAACACTATGAGCAACCACATTCATGCAACTACTGTTGTCAGTGGCGACTTGATAGTTCTTATCTTGATGGCAGGTGTAAGTAATTAAGGAGTTGGTCGAATCCTAATCATCATTGCCTTTAAGTTGTGAGACCATGCATCTCACAACTCCAAGCCTAGAGGCATCAATCTCCCCAACCTCTTCATCATATATGGTCTCATTTGGCCTATAGTCCTAATACTCATTATCCTGAGTATTATCCTGGTTATAATTTTCATGGTCTTGTCCTCCCACATAAAGATTTTTGTTGGGACATTCTCTGACAAAGTATCCAAATCCCTGAAATTTGAAACATTGTTATTGGCCATTCTTTTTGGGTGCCTCTCCCAAGATACCTTTAGCCTTATTGTTGTTGTTACATATCTCTGATACCATGTAAAGAATCCCAGAACCTGTAACTAGTGCCTAGCAAAAAGAAGGGAGAAGATAAAATAGAGAAGGAAATAGAACAATGACAGAAAAAGGACAATGCGATAGAATGTCTCTTCTACTGTACCAACCAACATATATTTATATTAACCCAAAACACAATTACAAAAGGAATATAACTTTTACCTAATCACTCCTAAAGTCTAAACAAGAAACTTAGTTAGACTAGGAAACTAACAACTAAAGACATAAAGCAATAAAGAAAATTAACCACGATAAGAAGACTCCCCCTATCGTGTTACATTTCTTAACACCCCTCAAGCTGGAGTATACATACATCAAAAGAAAGCTCTAGATTGGACCAACAAAAACAGATATGAAAGGCAGCATCAGTCTTGAACACATGTAATCATAGATGCCAGCGAGCTCAAAGCAATACTCCAATCAATAAATCCATTAACAATGGCAGCCCAAACAAATCCAATCAGCAACACGTCAACACGAAAAGCTCTTCCCAAGGAAGTCAACAAAATGCAGCACTCAATGGCTACATTAAATGTCCTTCTCAATAAAGACAACAAAATGCAAGTAGCAGCCTTCTCAAACAAAAACAGATAAACTAGTGCAACTCCAATGGCTACACAAAATCCCATAAAAAGTGCTACTCTAATGGCTACACAAAATCCCATAAAAGAGCAGCTCCAATGACTACATAAAAGCCCATAAAAGTGCAACTCCAATGGCTACACAAAGCCCTTCTCAAGGAAGGCACTCCAACAATAATCATACTCACTCTTGAGTCCCAAACACTTAAAAGAGTCTTAGATAAAATTTCTTACAGTAGACATCTTCAATCTCCCCCCACACATGTAGCATTACACGTGAACAAATAACGACCAATAATCGGCATCTCAAAGAATGGATATCTCAACAAATCTTATAAGCAAGAGCACCAGCAAATAAGATCCCAATAAAGTAATCTTCAATCACGATCAGCCACATATAATCACCAATAAAATAAGCACTCCTCATGATAACAAATAAAATCCCAAATCGATGCGATCTGGGGTCCACCAAAGCAAGATAATGGTAAATTTGTAATTAACTCATACAATCCCGAAGTAATGCGGCAACTGGACCAATATACCCAATTGAGTTCGGTGTGGTCCCACCCAAGAATACAATAGGCAACAACAAGGGTTAATGGCGGTTTAGTAGATAACCAGAATTTTCCAAGGGGCTATTTGTAAATAAAGGAGAATTCGACCTGAGAGATCCTTCTTGTTGTGGCATTACATCATAGGTTTTGACGCACCAATGGTTGATGTCTTTCAAACTGCATATCAATGTATTAGATTCGTGCTAACGTGTCGTGAATGAAAGAGATACTCAAAATGGAATCCACTGCCCTTTTGGGGAATATCAATAAGAGAGAGTGTCTGTGTATGATCGAACGGAAATCTGGATCCAGTGCTTCATCTTGTAAATTGTTTGCAAAATTATTTGATTTTATAAATTTATCTATATTAATATTTAAAATTTTGTTTCAAAATGTTTTTTGGGTCCATTCATGACCACAAAATCTGTAAAACAGACATGCATAGTGAATTGGGGTTTGATAGTATTGTATTTACATGTCCTATTGTTCACTATGTGATATTGTTTAGTGGAGGGAAATTTTGCAATAATAGAGTTTATTTGTATTAATTAATTTATAAAAATATAAAGGTTTAAATTTTATGGCTAAAGAATTATCCTTCTATATATTTAATTAGATTAAATTAGAGAATAGATAATTGTGCTAGATAATATTTCCCTTTTTTATTCTATATCTTTCCTCTTTTAGTAGCAATTAAGCTAGGAATAGTTCTACCAAAAAAAGAAGAAGCTAGGAATAAGAAACTACCATTGCATAAACATATAAGGAAAGTGGGATTAGGGAACCCCAATTTCACTCAAACAAGACAACCTTTTATGGGTTTTTATAAAAGCAAGCGAGGGGAAAGGATCCATTCACGTTTCCCCCCCTCCTCCCCCATTATTGAGCTTGTCTTTCTCTCCCTCTCCTTTCTAGTGTTCTTGAGAGAAAGGGTTTGTGAAAAAATAACCCTAAATAAAGAGAAAAAGTGTGTGAAAGCTTTAGTGATCCCAGTTAGTCCAAGAGTTGGAGGATTGATTCCTTGCATTGATCGAGTGTGGAAGAAGTATTATCAGGAGGAGGAACTAAATTAGTGGTTCTAAGGTAACATTTTTTCCCCAAGTAATTTAATTTTTATACCGTGAATTCGAATGCAACAGTTACCCAATCTGATTCTTCCTGCTACACAATCAGGTTTCCACCAACATTAATTCAAATCCTAGTATTAGGACTAATTAATTCCAATACAAATGCAAACCATTTTCTTAAGATGAAGTATAACACCAATTATACTGTTCCAAATCTAAGAGCCCCTCTTTAACACCACAGACGATCATATAAGAACAATTTTTTTTTCGGTAAACATCATATAAGAACTTATTATCAAAGTAATTTGCCCTTAATATCTCATACCATAAGCCCTGGTTATCATTTAGTAGCCTCCATCCAAGTTTAATCAATAGGGCCTTATTGTGGGTGTAAGAATCTCTTAGCCCAAGGCCTCTCCAATGCTTGGCAGGAACACACAATACTCCAAGAAATGAAGCTTGCTTTCCTTTTCCTTTTGTCTCCCCCACTCCCATTCCAAAAAGGTGAGGAGAGGAAGGTTTACAAGGTTAGCTGAAAGTGCTTATGTAAAGCTAAGATGAAAGGGTGGAGGTTGGTTTGAAGGATTTCAGAATATACTTACTTGGGTGGTAGCTTTTGCAAAAACCAAACTCACTGGGGGCACAGTTGATACAGAGTATTTATTATCCACATGGGGATTTCCTCCATGTAACTCTAAGCACTCAACCTCCATAGGGTTTGTTGATAAAGAACGTGTTGGGGTCTAAATCCAACATATAGATTGATGTGTCTGGCTTGCCAATCTCCTCACATTTAGCTAGCAAAATTACAAAAAAATTCCTAAGGTTATTTAGAAAATTATATAGAACTTCAAGATCCCCCTTAAAGTACAAGTATTCATTAAGAAAGCATGTATAAATGCTATTGTAGTCATGGAGAACTTGAAGAAAAGAAAAATTGGTGACTTTTGATATTTGCCTTTCTTCTGGAGTATTAGTAGAGCAAATGCAACCTTGAGTGCCAATTGGCACAACAAGCTTGGTTTGCATCTTGTGTATCTTCGAGGTTTTTCTATAACCAAGGGTGGAACTTTTATGAATGATTGCTTGATATTATGCTAAAAACCTCCAGAGAAGACAACAACTGGAAACAACATGTTTTTCTCATTTCAGCTCAACTGCTGATCGAAATTTCAGTAGTTATCATGTCTGTGAAGGAGTCCTTTCTTTTATTTATTTATTTATTATAGGGAGGATAACTCTCATGCAACAATGCTCGTGGTTTAGCGAGGTAAATGTTAGGCTACTCAAGATTGGGTTTTTTTGGGTCTCTTCCTCTCCAAAGGAAAAGCTTTTTGCTTTTCGAGGATGAATAAAATCATCCCGGTTCACTTGGTTGCAAAGGAAATTAAAGGGAAAGGATGTTAAATTTTCAAACCTAAAAAGAAACTTTTGTAATTATTATCCCACATGATTATATTGTTAATTCCAAATCATTCAATATTTGATTAATATTAACTTTATTTTGCATCTAAATCTTTTGAATTTGAAAAGTAAAATAAAAGTTACATTTAAAAAATATCATTATTAAATATGGTTAGAATTTAAGTAATTTAACCAAAGTTTCCTTTTAAATTTTTTGCAATCCCTTTTATTTAATTTCTCTTGCAATTAAACGGAGCCCCATGAGTGGGTTTCAACAAAAAAATAAACAAAATAAAAAATCCCCAAGCTGCATTTCTCTAAAAATTAGGCGCCCATATGTATCTCTTTTTTTTTTTTTTCTTTGTGCTTACAAGGTACAACCCTCCTCTACTTCACATGTTAGTCAAAACACAGCCTTACTTTTCATAATATTTTTTTTCATGAAAATAAGATTGCCCGGCTATATAGTGCTTTCATTCATATACAAGAAGAGCAAAATGACCATCTCGTCTCCTGTAAAATAAAAAATTCCACCGTTATTGGATGCCTTCACGCACACTCTCATTAGCCTATATGCTATTACATGCGCCATGCAGCTTGGCAACGATGTTCTCTTTTTTTTTTTTATTATAATTTTTTTAGATGAATTTTATTTTTTTTTTTCATTTCCAAGAAAAAATATGTGGTTATGGATCACTTGTCTGGAGCAACCCATGTGACCAAGATATAATCGGTTCCCATCCCTTCAAGACCCATTACCCACTTCTTTGCTGGCAAAATGATCACATAGAAAAAAAATCACGATAAACCATTTTATGTTGCTGGTTTTTGAGCATTGCCATTGGCTACTTTTTTTGTTCTAATTAATATGCTTCCAAACCTACCCTCAACATGCACCGCATTTTCATGCGCTTTTCTCTGCTTTTGGAGCATTCCCATTTGTTTTGTTACCTTTTTTCGTGGCTTTGGGCCAAAACAACAAAATTTTCTAGAAGACTTTTTTTTGCTTTTTAATTTTTAATAATAATTTTTTTCGTTTTTATCTTAAAAAAAACTTAGCCTGTGTTTGATATGCATTCTAGATTGATTTTGTATTTTTGAACAATAAAACCAACTATTTTTATGAGAATGCGAAAATTAACTTGGTATGCATTCCAAACACTAGCTAAAGTGTCAAAGTTCAACCTGAACTGGTGGGTCGACCAAAATCAATTGGTTTTAGTTGAATTGAATTGAACTTTAACTTATATCAATTTCATTTTCGGGTTAGGATTTTTGTAAGTTGTATAAACCAAAATCAGATAAGTGGAAACCATAAAACAGATCAAACCCCATAAAAAAACGGATATCCAATTACAAAATCGATAACAAACAACTGATAGTCCCATTACATACCAAAATCGAAACTGATCGAGATAGTCTTAAAACTTTCTCAATGTTTTGATTTCGGGTCAGCATAGTGACAGATTGAAACTGATTTAACCCGATAGAAACTAGTCCGAACTGATTGATTAACGGATTGGGGTCTGGGGGTAAAACAATCATTTTGCACCTTCCTGTGTTTGCGCAATAGGGCATTTGGGGTAGCCGCACAGTAAATGATCTGGATCCCTGATTAATACCCTTACTTAAAAGGGGCAATTTCCTAGATCTACGGAATAATACAGAAAAAATATAAAACAAGTGAATTTACTAAATTGTCCCTACTTAAAACTCCTTAAATTTAATGTGATTTCTTTATCTTGCTCTTTGACTCACTCCCCTATCTAAAAAACTCACTCGCTTATCTGGAATTGTACGTGGCAGTAATCTAATGGTTCAAATGAATGCATAACGTTGATAAGGTAACAACACACGTGGCCATCACTAATTAAGATCAAAATATATAATCCTTCCTAATCCCCATAAACACTAAGATGAAATTAATATTTAAATATATATTTTTCTCTACCCTTTAAAGAGTTTGAAGATCTTGCGTTATCTTTAATGGATTTTTCATGGGTCATCAAAAGTACAAAATTATTATTAAAATGCCAATTATATATACGTGGCTAACCAGCTGTGTTTGGGGTTGGCAATCTTACAAGTTAGGTATTAGATTTGTAAGGAAACCCAATTTGGTCATTTAACAAGAATTTCGGCTCGGTGGGGTCCATAACCCAACACTTTTTCCTTAGTTCTTTCCTCATCTATTTGTTGTCCTAAACGCCTTTTTATACATTTTTCTTATTTTATTCTCTTCTCATTTTAAATTGATTTCTCTCAGATTTTGATGTTATACGGAGTTCCAATGCGACCCTCTTTCTCGTTACCAATCTTTCTTTGTGAACCGATCGATCCCTTTTCTCCACTGCCGCTATCCATCACTGAAGATATACGGCAGAGCTTTTACTCCTTGTTCTCCCAAAATCGTTGGTTTTCTCTTTTAGGATTCTCCTCGGTTTCGGGCGAAAAGATCTTTCATTTGCAGGTGGGTGTTATTGTGTTCTTGGAATTGTAGTCTATTCAGTATAAACAGTCGATTTTCTCATCTGGGTAGGCGAGATTTTGTGTTCTCAGCTAGTGGATTTAGTTGTGGGAGATCTGGGGCATGGGATGTTCTGGTGAATTTGATCCAAAAATTGGTTACTGTAGTTGGGTTTTTTGTTGCAAGTCCTGAAAGGGAAGGAGAATGGAGGGAGGAAAAGATGAGGAAAAGATCACAGGTCCTATGTTTCCGAGGCTCTATGTTAATGATAGAGAGAACGGGGGGCCGAGGGCACCTCCGAGGAACAAGATGGCCCTTTATGAACAACTCAGTGTACCTTCTCAGAGGTTCAATTCTGGGTTGACGTCAACCTTGAGCCTGCCGCGTCACAACGCTGGTAGCTTGGTTCCTTCAACGTCCTCGAGCAAGGTGGGTTTAGAATTTGTGTTTTTTTTTTGGGTTATTTGGTTACTTCTTCACGCGAGTGAGTAGTCGTTTATTGTTATTTTTAAGGAATTTATTATAAGATTACTTCACTGAGCTCAAACAAATTGTTAATTCTTTTGATTGTTTGCGATTGATGTGTGTATATATTAATTTGAGAATACCATGTTCTTCTATTCGAACTCATGTGCTTTCTGCGAGTCTTACTTTGCATGTGAATGTGTGTATGGATAGTTGTTTATGAGTCATAATTGAGCGATAGGGGTTTCGTTTATTGTTTTGATTGGTTTGAATTGCGGCTGCTATGGCAACTGTTGGGTTTACTGTGCTCATTAATGAGTGGATTATTGGGAGAAAAATATGGGTTTAGGTGAGACCTTGGGGATTACCCATATCTCGGATTGGGTTTTCGAATGAAAATAGGAACTTTTGGGTTACTACTTTTCGGTTTAGAAGTCATTATGGGTATAATTTGTTGTCTTTGGTTTTATGTACCATTTTATTCTTGAATGGTTTTCGAGGACAGAAAGAATGGTTGCTATTTTATTTTTAGGAGAAAGTTTTCGTACACGGTAGTGTAAACCGTGTATGTGAGAGGGTGGGAGTTTCAAGGTAGTAATTAATGAGTGGGTATTTATGCCTTTTCCAACTTTTTGTGAGAGACTCTCTCCTGTACACGGTTTACACGACCGTGTACAAAACCTTTCCCCTTATTTTTATTTGAATGAGTTATGTGAATTATTTGCAACATTTGATTTCTCTTTTGCCTGCATGTTATTTTTTTTCCCCATAAGTAATTTATGTTCCTCTGCTTTGTACCATAAAGTTTAGTGATTTGTGATAATGAACTGTAAATTTTGGATTTGCTATTGCTTTGAATGCCTATCTGGGGAAAAGAAATGGGGATTCTTTCTGTGTTCTTGTGGAACTTTGAGTCTTTCTGAGGATGCAACATTCATTACTTGGGGGCTGGCTCTCATTAGAATGGTTCTGTGGCTGTCTTTGTTTGTGTTTTTTGCCCCTTTAGTCTCCCTCTCTTAGTTGTTGCCCTTATTCTTCATGTGAACAACCTTGATGTTTTCCAAATTTGAATAAATTTGCAGTTCTATGCTTTATTGCCTTCTGTTATCTCTGATTGCAAAGTGTGCTTGATGGCTTTAGGGTGGAGGCCATGAAAGGAGTGTGTTTTCCCCTTGTTACATTCCTTCTCCCACACCTGCTCATTTTTCTGAGAAGCCTCACTGCTGTTCTTCCAATGGGGTGAATTTAGATGGATTGATGGCAGTATTTGAGCGGAAATCCATGAAAAATGCAAATTATCGAACATCGAATGCTACAGGGCACATGCCATCAACTCCTGAGTACAATTTGTTCCATCGACATGATCACTCCAACTCGAGGAACTCTGGTCAAAAGCAGCTTGCAGATGAGGATGATGTAAGGGTTCCCACCTTTATCCACCCAGGTGTTGCTCCTTGTCCTAATAAGGATATTCCCAGCATAGACAGAGAAAGACTTGCTCCCTTCTGCCCAACTAACCAGGGTCATTCTGCAATTACCCCAGTGAATAGTCTGCTGAAATCTGCAGCTACAAGTAGCAATCTATTGAATCAACCTCAGGATGCTTGCAATAAGCACTCAAAACGTTCCGACACCACAGATATGACGTCAAGACAATCAGTAAGTAACCACATTGAGGAGAACCTGAAAGGGTCTTTCACAAGTAGAGAGTGTACAGAAATGCTTGCATCCCACAAATTGAGTAGAGAAAAGGTTGCTGAGCCCTCAAAGTATGCTCGTGGATCTGCAAATCTGGAACATCAAAGTAGTCAACCGGATGGTTTTGGAAGAGTGTGTGATACTGGTGGATGGGTACAACAGGAATATAGACCTGTCTTGCTCCAAAACAACACTGTTTATGGTGATGGGATTTCAGTTGAATCCGTCGGGTTGGAAAAGGGAAATGTTTCAAGTGTGAGAAGTGAACCCTTTTCCAGAATATCGCCTGGAAATAGCCGCAGAAGTCCTGGTCAGGCTGAATTTGGGAGTGAGTACCATGAAGACAATTCACATGGGTCATTACAAGTGAGAGGCATGGATAGAAATGATGACGTCTCTGAGACCTCCATGTTGGACTCTATATCAAGATTGGATATATCCCCTGATGATGTTGTAGGAGTGATAGGACAGAACCGTTTCTGGAAGGCAAGAAGAGCAATAGTCGAGTAAGTACCCTTGCTCAATTATACCTACATTTATTCCCATTGGGGATATTTCAATTAGAGTTCTCTACATAATTGTTAATTTGAAATAATTACTATGTATACCAAGTCTAATACTACCTGCCATTAGTTTATGTTTATTATGATTTGTCTGTTTCTGTATAACTGGCTTAATCTGATTGAATTTGCTATTCCTTGAATTGCGCTAGTTGCATGTGCATTTTGTTTCATAATAACAAATAGATAGAAAGGCTTGTGATTCTACTAATGCTTTCACGCGAATTGTAAGTTTATGATTGATTCTCTCTTAAAAAGAAAAATGAAAGGTAAAAAAAAAAAAGGAAGAAAGAGTAGCTGAGATGATGATGAGATGGATGACTGCCAAGATTTGAAGGAGGCAGAACTGAATGCACCTGTGGGAACCTAGGTGTAACACTGAGGACACTGGACAACAAGGGATAATCCTAAAGTGAAGTTGGATCTTAGAAGAATCAAGAAACTATAGATGGTATCTAAATCATGGTGGAGAATTGTAGAAAATCATAAGAAACAGAAGAAAAGGGAATAAAGATATTTTTTCTGTTGAAATCCTTCTATGGGTTTCTTGGCATTGACCATGAGGTTTTGATGAATTCAGGATGAATGATGATAAAAGGAATTCCGTGAAAATCTGAATGTTGACCAGAAAGATAAATTCTCACTCAAATAGTTTTCCCTTCTTAATTAAAAAAGGGTGCGGTTTTTCTTGATTGCTATTGGACGGGATAAGTATCTGCTATATGGCAGGGTGGATGGGTTTGAAATCTGTGGACTGGTATACCCCAACGTTCCCTGCTCGCGTGCCAAGTTTCAGCCTAAATGGAGTTGGCCAAGTGGCACAATAAAGCTTTCAAATTCTAGGACTATGGGAAGGTGCATGCCAACACATGAATGCTGAAAAATACAAAGTAAAATGCTAATTGGAGGGTATATGATTGAATTTAAGTCTGAATTTGATATGCGGCCAATCCAGATTGTCCTTGAGATATCCAACACTCAGAATTGCTGCATTTCCCTTCCACGTGGCACAAAAAGAGATGTGCTGTCGATATATTCCTTTAGGATGAGCCGTCCAGATTCAAGAGAAACCTTTCCCTGGAAAGAATGGGATTCATATTTATTAGGGGAGGAAAGGACATGTAGCTTCCCCCCCCCCCCCCCCATCTTTTCTGTGTGTGTAATCTGGAGGAGACATCTATTCATATTTCTTGCTTGAAGAAGATTATCTTTGTGTCATAACTTGTAAGTAAACTAAAAAAATGTGAAAAATTATCGTTGCACAAGATGACACTGTGCTATAAGCAGTAACTTCCCCAAATTAATATGCAAACTGTTGGTCTCAATGTATAAGTATTTTAATAGCATTTCATGCAAAACTGCTTATTATAAGTATTTTAATAAGCAGTAACTTCCCCAATATGCAAAGTGTTGGTCTCAATGTATAAGTATTTTAATAGCATTTCATGCAAAACTTCCCCAAATTCATATGCAAACTGTTGGTCTCAGTGTATAAGTATTTTAATAGCATTTCATGCAAAATTGGCACATTTTTACCTGAGTAACTGGCCTGAAGAAAGGTGATGGTAACATTATGCCGACTCAACTTAGACTTCTAAAATATGCCACAAAACAACTCAAAGAATATGTCTAAAATTTGACTAACCAGAACTAACCCAAAATAATACTTGGTTGAGTTGACTTAAATCCAGCCCCCGTATTAAAGCTGAAGAACCAACTAAACTTTTCCTATAAAAGAAGAAAAGAAAAGTTAGGTACTTATCCAAGCTGATGAGTTGGCCAAAGCAAGGTTTCTAGACGTCACTCGTACTTAGGTGCTTACGTCTTAGTGGGTTTCTGGCTTTAGCTGGTTGTTCTTGTACTCTATCCTTGTATTCTTTTGCTGCCACCTTAATAGAATTGGTTAACTTTGCTACCACAAAATAAGAGTGTTACAAAACAAGAATCCTGCAACCAAACCAAGGCAAGGAGAAAGGAAAGAGAATAGAGAAGAGAAGAGAAGAGAAGAGAAGAGAAGAGAAGAGCAGAGAAGAGACAGCCAAAGTCGTGGGAGGCTGCCTCCGGCTAGAATAGAATGCCTAACCGCAGGCCCCTCCTCTATTTATAATAATCATCAATAAAAATAACATGGGGACTAAAATACCCCTGTTCACGTCACTATTCATGTGAACTGTGTCAGAGCCCAAAAGACCAAAATAGGCCTAGAAACTCAACACTCCCCCTCAAACTGGAGCATATACATCTCCCATGCTTAGCTTGTTACAACAAGTGCAAAAGTTTGGAGCAAACAAAGACTTAGTAAAGATGTCAGCCAACTGGTCTTTGGAAGAAACAAAAGGAGTCTCAACGAGCTTCTTTAAAACTGCATCCCGAACAAAGTGACAATCCACTTCAATATGCTTGGTTCGTTTGTGATAGACCGGATTGTTGGCAATATATATGGCAGCTTGGTTGTCATAAAACATCATCATAGGAGTAGGCACAGGAAAACCGAAAACCCATCTCAGGGAGAAGAAAACGGAGCCACATCAATTCGGCTGTAGTATGAGCCATAGCTCTGTATTCCGCCTCAACATTAGATCTGGCAATGGTGATCTGTTTCTTACTATGCCGCGTAACTAGGTTACAAGTGCAGTAGCCTATAGTAGAAAGGCGAACACTGGCTGAACCAGCCCAATCAATGTCAAAGAAAGCAATCAACTCTATATGCTTATTGGGTCGATATATAAGCCCTTTACCAGGAGCATCCTTCAAATACCGAAGGATACGAACAGCTGCATCCCAATGAGCCTTCTGAGGAGACTCCATAAACAGGCTAAGGACACCGATTGCAAGATATATGTCTAGCCTTGTGACTGTGAGAAATATCAACTTCCCAATCAAGCTCCTATACTGATGCACATCTTTATGACGCTCACCATCATCAACTCCAAACTTCTGATGAGGATCCATAGTAACATCCACTGGTTTTGATGCAAGCATACCAGTGTCAGATAGGAGATCTAAGACATATTTTCTTTGGGACAAGATAATACCTTTCTTGCTTCTCACAACCTCAATACCAAGGAAATAGTGAAGTTGAGCTAAATCCTTGGTCTGAAAATGCTGTTGTAGATATTCTTTTACCTCAATAATACCACTCCACATCATTACTAGAGATGATGATATCATCCACATAAACAATCAAAACAATTATTCTATCCCCTCGGTGACGAACAAAAACAGAATGGTCAGAGTAACATTGTGAAAAACCACAAGAGATAACGATGACACTAAACTTCTCAAACCACGCCATAGGAGATTGTTTAAGGCCATAAATAGCTTTATTTAATCTGCAAACACGACCACTACTCTCCCTCTGAGCAATATACCCTGGAGGTTGCTCCGTATAGACCTCCTCTTGCAGATCACCATAGAGGAACACATTTTTAATATCCAATTGAAATAAGGGCCAATCAAAGTTAACAGCAAGAGAAATAAGCAGGCGAACCGAATTCAACCTGGCAACAGGAGAGAATGTCTCGAAGTAATCAACTCCTTAAGTCTGAGTATACCCTTTGGCAATCAGATGGGCTTTCAGCCGTTCAACAGATCCATCCGGATGGTAGTTAACAGTATAAACCCAACGACACTTAACCAAGTCCTTACCAGGAGGTAAATCTACCAAACTTCAAGTATTACGGGTCAAACGAACATCCATTTCAACATCCATGGCGGCTTTCCAGCCAAGGAGTTGTAGAGCTTCAGTATTATTTTTAGGAATAGTGTTAGTAGAGAGAGACAATGCAAGTTGATGAATAGAAGGAGGGTGATGAGACAAGGAAACAAGCAGATCTATAGGATACACAACCACAGATTTTAGAGTACAGGAATGTGTACCTTTATGCTTAGCAACTGGTAAGTCATCAGATAAAGTAGGACTTGGAGCTCCACCAGAGGAAGAAGATGGTGCAGGAAATTATTTTTTCTGCCTCTCCGAGTAGCACTGATTTTTTCCGTCATTGATATACTTGTAAAGGTGGTGTGAACGGAACTAAGGAGGGACTAGGAGGAGACCCCGGACTGGGAGGAGTGGTCCACTCATCCTCAAAGGAAGATACTTGGGGAGAGAAAAAGAAAGTACCCTCAAAGAAGGTGACATCAACACTCACAAAATACTTCTAGGTAATTGGATCATTATACTTGTAGCCTTTTTGAGTCCGAGGATAACCCAGAAAAACAGGACCGAGGAGATAACTTATCAAGATGAGAGTGCAAATTGTGCACAAAACAAACACAACCAAATACACGAGGAGGTAAGGAAAATAGGGTAAGGTAGGAAAAATAACGGAAAATGGAGACTTATCGGCAAGAATGGAAGACGGAAGACGATTAGTCAAATAACAGGCAGTTAAAACCGCATCACACCAAAAAAACTAAGGAACATGCATATGTAACATAATAACACGGGCTACCTCGAACAAATGTCTATTTTTGCGCTCCGCCACCCCATTTTATTGTGGGGTGTATGAGTAGTTGGTTTGCTGAATCATTCCACGACCAGCACAAAAACTGGAAATATCTCTTTGCACATATTCCAAAGCATTGTCAGATCGAAAAACTTTAATGGGGATACCAAATTGAGTCTTGATTTCATTATAAAAATTGTGAAACACAGATAAGAAATCAGAACGATCCTTCAAGAGGTACAACCAAGTGAGGCAAGAATAATCGTCCACAAAAGTCACAAAATACATAAACCCATGTTTATTTTTAACTCGACAAGGACTCCAAATGTCTGAATGGACTAAAGAAAATAAAGACGGACTACGAGCCACAGAATGAGAAGGGAATGAAGCACGATGGTGCTTTCCCAACTTGCAGGCCTCACATTCTAAGCTAGACAAAGACTTAATCCTAGGAAACAAGAGTTTCAAACTAGACAAAGACAAATGACCTAACCGACAATGCCATTGGAAAGGAGTCACACCACCAACGGTATGGGCAGCAACAGAAGAAGTCGAGGAAGCACCATTGAGGTAGTACAATCCATCCTTTTCACGCCCTCCACCAATTGTCTTCCTCGTGTGAAGATCCTGGAAAACACAATGAGAAGGGAAAAAATTACAGAGCAATTGTTAACTAACTAACAAAAAGTAAACTTGAAGGAAATTGAGGAACATTCAAAACAAAAGAAAGATTGATGGAGGAGGTAGGGGACATTGTACCATGACCAGAAAGAGGGGTAGAAGAGCCATTAGCAAGAATGACAGACATGGAAGTATCATGGTTGGTAAATGAAGTAAACAGACAGGAGTACAGGACTTACTAGTCATATGAGCAGATGCCCCGGAATCAATGATCCGTGGAGTATAGGTAGTGGTAAGGAGGGCAGGTGTACCTGCATGAGCTAAGGTAGCAGCAGAAGTGGAAGACCCAGTAGATGTATGAGTAGATATCTCAAGACTCTGTAAACGGTGTACGATCTGAGAAATATCATCACGATTGGTAGATGAACCACCTAAGGAGGTTCTGGGTATGGTATCACTAGAAGACACTATATCATTACCATGATCATCTACTGTATGATTGGCTAATTGGTATGCCCATTCTGGCTTGTCATGCTTGGCCCAACAAGTCTCATTTGTGTGATTAGGCTTGCCAGAATAAGAATACTGCCTTGAAGAATGGTCGGTATGCTGTCCACCAGAACCACGCGCACCAGACCCACAGCCTCCCCCTAACCTACGACCAGCAATAAAAGCAGAGCTTTCCTTAATGGAGGAGTCAGATTTCGCAGGGGAGACAATACGCTGAAGGCGACAATATGTATAAGCAAGAGTAGGGACTGTCTCGCCAGCAAGTAGGTGACCTTTCACAGTCTTCAGATCAGAATTCAAACCAGCCGAAAATTTAGAAACAAAGAATTCATTGCGTTGGACCTTGAGCTTCTCAATATCAGTGGTGAGTTGTTGGAAAACATTCAGCTCTTCAACCATGCCCTTAAAGGCACTATAATAATCCTGGAGAGACTTGTTGGACTGTTGAAGTTGAAACAACTTCTCATAGAGGTCATAGATAAGAGTCATATCTTTCTCCTGAGAATAGGTGTCCTTCAAGTCTTCCCACACACCCATAGCAGTAGTATGGAACATAACATTAGCAGCATTGTCAGGCTCCATACTGTTCCACAACCAAATAAGTGTGATTGCATTTTCCTTCATCCACTCACCATATTCTTTTTCTTCAGAGGCAGGGGGATCAGATGTAATATACTTGAGTTTATCTTTGGCCATAATATAAACCTTCACAGCTTGAGCCCACAGTAAATAGTTAGAACTTCCTTTGAGTTTGATAGAGGTGATGGTTACGTTCACATTATCCGTAAGAGGAACAGTGGTCTTCATCTCAGCCATAATGAAGAAAGGCAAAGATGGGCAGCAGGAACAGACAGAACCAGCACCCAAGAAAAAGTTGATCACCTTGTCAGGGTTTTGGAAACCTCAAAAAAATAATCGATCTGTGAGGAGGAGATCCAATAGTAGAAGCAGGTAGAGTCCAATATGGAGCCAATACAGTGCTGGAATGAAGAACCAGCAATAGGGTATACTTCCCAGAAGAAGTAAATCAGCAGTTCACCATAAAAAAAGAATCGAGCAGCAGGGTATGAATACCTCTTGAAGAAGCATAAATCGGCAAGGTCTATAACCAATAGCAGCAACCAGGCAGAAGAAATCCAATGCACCCAAATAATCATCGCAAGAGAAAGGTTCTCTGGAACAGAAATCGATTTCAGGCAAAACCCTGAAAAAGTTGATTTTAGCAGAGGAGAGGGAAATCGACTGAATCTTCCTCAATCGGCAACTCAGCAACTTGAAAAAGGCTTGTATGCAGTAGTAGAGCCCTTCTTTGATGAGAGTCGGAGGCTTAAGTCATAGTAGAGGCAGCAATAGGTGGTTGCACACCACAGGATTTGAAAAAAAAAAAAAAAAGAAGGAAAAATCAGCGGAAGTGAGAATGAGAAAACCCTGATTTGATTACAGTAGCTCTGATACCATGTTACAAAACCAAAATCCTGCAACCAAACCAAGGCAAGGAGAAAGGAAAGAGAAGAGAAGAGAAGAGACAACCAAAGTCGTGGGAGGCTGCCGGCGGCTATAATAGAATGCCTAACTGCAGGCCCCTCCTCTATTTATATAATCATCAATAAAAATAACATGGGAACTAAAATAACCTTGTTCACGACACTGTTCACGTGAACAGTGTCATAGCCCAAAAGATCAAAATAACCCTAGAAACTCAACAGAGAGGAAGTTAAAAAATAGACTTATTCAATAGCTAAATACCTAAGATAAGTAGATAATAGTCTTTCCCCCTTTTTGGGAGAAAAAAATTGTCCTTGAGTTTTTAGGGATTTGTTGTGCTTGTGCCATGAATCTCAAATCATAAGCTTGCTGTCAATCTCTACAATGCAGAACATGATCACTACCTGGTACATACAATTGAAGGCTTGGTTGTATGCTTATCCAGGTTTTGAAGCTCCTCGTTATTTTCATCTAGTATGATAATTCAAGTGAACTAGTGATATTACTGCAACATAATGAATTGATCCAGTACAACAAATTCAAGCTTCATCTTAGGCACGTTTGATCAGTTTAGAATGATAATTGTTATAGCGCTTCTCAGATTTTTGAGTGTCATCATGTAGGTTATTTCTGCCACTTTTCTTTAGGGTTATTCTAGGTAGTCAAAACCTTTTGAAACCTTACTCGTTTTTCTCTTCGATGGACCAAGATCTTGTGATTCTAATACATATAGGATAAAAGGAAAAATTGTGACCAACTATGTTTTTAGCTGTTCATTTCTTATCTGTACATGGGTCATCTATAAGTATTTCTTAATTAGTTGTATCTGTATATTTCTTATTATCATTTCATTCTCTTTGGTCTTCATATTCATAGGAATATATCCTAAACCATTTCTCCATTTTCTTGGCTATGATTTTATGTCCAAGTGGCCCAGGGACCTGTTATTCCTTCGAGTAGTCAATTACTTTTCATGACTAATGACTTTAGTGGGGCACCTGGCTTTGTACTTCTCATTATCTAATCCTTTCCTTTTGTTGGCATGCCACTTCTTGTTGTCATCTCATGGTTATCTATATTATTCAGTTGACCTTGTTTTCATACTGTTTAGCGATATTGACTTTGTTCCAGTTTGATAAAAGGGTTATCTTGATTGTCAACTGTTCGAGGAGTAGTCTTGGTGGCTATATTTCTCATTCAGTAGTTATACTTTATTATTCTGAAGAGATTGATGTCTAAATCCGTATATGTTGAGGCATATTGTCATTTACTTTCCATTCTGACACTTGACTGGAAACCCATTAAATACTGCAATAGGGGGGAAGCCTTTGCTGAGGGAAGGAGAGTCATCACCGTTGTTTTGGGAAGGGAATTTCAGAGATGGAGGAGAAATTGGATTGAGGAGATGGCATAAATGTTTCCTCTGTTCTATTTTTAACATATTATTTGATTTTAAATAATATTTTCTATTTATTGCTGTATGTTGGATTGTCTCAACCTGCCTAATGGCTTGGCATTGATGATCTGGGTTATGAAACGTGGCTATAAAGTCTAAATACTGTGACAAGGCAGCAGGCATTCTGCAAATGATTTAACGCTGTCACCAGGTTATGTTTCTTCTAATTTTCAACTGTTTGCATTTGATTCAGTTTTTGTTGTACTTCTTCTAGCTGGCGTGGGAGAAGCCAATCTTTTTGTCTTCTTAGAGTAGATCTAGTTAGTTAAGATCTTTTAACTAAGAAGCTATAAAGAACCGTATGCTGTCTCCTTCACACTCATATCTTTGATTCTGTCTCCCATTTTCTTTTTTCTCTAAACAACTGGCTGAAAAATTAATCAAGTCTGTGTTTAAGGGAGGTGCATGGTTATTGTTGTGACTTACGTATCACATTCAAACTTATACAGGTTCATCTCGGGCAGCATTCTGGGGGGAAAGGATTTAGGGCCATATGCCATTTGCTTTCTTATGTGTCATCTGACCACACGTACATGTCATATTGGACAATATTTTAGTCCTTGGCCATTGCAGGAGACCTTCGCAATTGAGAGCAAGGAAGAGATACTGACATGTTCAGAACGGGCATCACGAATAGCTATTGCATTCTCATTTCTTGAATGGAATTGATGGATATTTATTCTCAAGATCAATGGGATGATTTGGTCTAAAATAGGGGTCTGACAATCTTTATATTAGTGTTGCTAATGGGTAGCCTAGTCATTCAGCTCCAGTTGTACACTATTCATTGATGATCTATTGTTTTAATATTTTTCAAGGGTATTTTCACCCTTTATCAAGATGTTGTATTTTGCCATTATTTTGTGTATAGTGATTGAAGAAGATGAATAGGAATCTGTGGCTATGTGTATATTAGTGTAGCTAACAGGTTAGTATAGTGATCATTCTTCAGTTGTATGTGACTCATTGTTGCAGGGATTCTCACCTTATCCCAAGATGTTGTATTTTGTCATTTATTTCTGTAAAACAGTGAATGGGAAAGAATATATTTTTCCTTGTCTGTACATGTCAAATTCCCTTTCCGAGCTTGATGCTGTATCTGCTTATATGGTTTGCATATGAGAAATTGAGGTAAACAGTGAATGAAAAAGATTATAATCTTCCTTGTCTGAATATGTCAAATTCAATTCCCGAGTTTGATGCTGTATCTGCTTATATGGTTTGTATATGAGAAATTAAAGCAATTAAGTGTAGATAAATGGATCACTTAGCTTTATTCATTTAAGTGATGCATTGTGTGAAGCCCCACCTGTGTAATTGTCTAGATGTATTTCTGATGCCCATTCACTGTTCTAGAAACTGATCACCTTAGGAGATTTTTTTCATGTTGATTGAGATAAGGTTATGATACATATCGCAGCTGGTGGACCCACAAAAGCTATCAGAATATTTGCTTAGTAATGTCACTACCTTCTGGGTTAGACCACTGGATTAGTCTTGGTGATGCAGATAGGTATCATCGAAGGAAGAAGGAATCAGGCCAAAAGTAGCTTATGGTATTCTTTTTTTAATTGCTGTCTTTTAATTTCCTTATGGGTTACTCAACCCATCTATAAGTTGTAAGAGCCTAAGAGCTCCCCCATGATTTTATTATGAATGAATGTGAACTTTGCTGCAATGGTGCTGTGAGAAACAGAGCTTCTGTGGGAGACAACAGCAACCTCAGTGGAATTCTGAGGGTGATAAGGTCAGGTGTGAGATCTGATTCTCTTTTCCTTCTTTTATTCTTCTTCTTCTTTCCTGTGATATCACTTAAGTACAGCCACTGATCTTCACTTAATTTTTTCCTGTGAGATTCAATCCTTGTATAACTGCTTGACATAAACCTAACCTGGTATTTCATTCTGGAAATTTTTTAAAACAAATTTCGGGTTGTTTTAGTGGCTGGCGGCACCCCTGTTTTGGGATGTTCTTGCTGAAAGTTTGTTCCTATCATCTAATGGAATCTAACCCTTAGATTGGTCTGATATTTGGAGGTGTTAATCATCCTTCCAACAGGGTGATTCGACCAAAGTTTGGTCTTCATCAGACCTACTGATTTGCTATTCTTATAGTTCTCAGAATTTTAGGACTTTTGCTATTTCTGAGATTCTTCCACAGTTTACAATCTGACTGCTGGATCATCACCATATTTTGGGGTTATTTGATAATCATATAAAGTCCTAATCTACCTGAATTTCATCAATATCCTTTGGTTTGATTGTGAGATCACTATTTAAATTCTGGTTGTTTGTGATAAACCTGTGATCCTACCATTGGTTTGGGGTTTTGAGATTTGATTGTCAGGGTTTAGACTCCATTACTTGGATCCTTCTGAAATCCAGTAAACTGAGGGAGCAGTAGTTGCCATGTTATTTGTACCTTTGTCTATTGTTTCCCTCTTTCTAAATATCATTTATACTTTGGGTTAGGAGATGGCAATTGTCTCGTATATGGTGAGTCATCAGTAAAATTGTAGATATTTTCATAGCTCATCTGATACTAATGTAATGATCCATTTTTTTTAAAACAGCTGCATGTAGTCGAGCGTTGGCGCAACGGTTAAGTTGCACTATTGCAACCATCAGGTTGTGGGTTTTGAAACATGGAAACAGCCTCTCCACGAAAGCGGGGGTAAGGCGTACATTTACCCCTCTCAGACCCTGCAGTAGCTGGAGACTCGTGCACTGGGATGCTCTTTCATGTGGGGCTAGCATTTAGTCTAGAATTTTGATATTTCGTGGTTTGGTGATCCTGTTGAAGTACTTACAACTTACAAGGGCTGATGTAGTCATAAAAAATTGCATTTTGCTTCCAATTACAGTTGTGTTGATCCGATCAAAATGTTAATTATCAGGGAATCTTGTGAATTTTTGTTTTTCGGGGGGTTTTTAAAATTCATTAAAAAGGGTCAGTACTCAATGCTGTTCCTGCCCTATGCGGGGTCTTGGGAGGGGTGAATTTGGAGAGAGTCCAACCTTCAGCAATTTTTTTTGCGCAAAGTGGCCGCTTTCAAGGCTCGAACCCAGGCATTTGCTTTGGCAACCCAAACCTTTTACTATTGCTCCAAGCAATGGTCCCTTGGGTGAAAAAGCCAGGAAAAAAATCAGCAACCCCATTGCCTCCCTCATGGGGGGGGGGGGGGGGATGGGGGGTGGGTAGTTGGTGGGACACTGCATGAGTTTACAGTTTGCATACAATTGATCATTTATTGCTTTAGACGAAGTTAGTCTATGTTGCGAGCCTAAGTCTACATACGAACCATGCAAGAGGCTATCCTACTTCCAGTGGAGTTATGTAAAACTAAGTTATTGTATGGGAATAGGAAGTTATGTATGGTAGTGGGTGGTTCCAATAGTAAGATGGTTGGTAGAAGTTATCTAATCATGTAAGTCATGGTCAGCAGTTAGTAGTTGTTGTATTCCCTATTTAAATTATTGTAACGAGAAGAGAAGATAAGATTGAATTCCATAATTATTTTCTTATGAGAAGTGAGGCTTGGCTACCTCATAATCAGCCAAGTAAATCCCTAAATCTCTTCTTTCTATCTCCATGCTTTCTCTCTCAAGAATTGAGGTTGGCTTTCTCCAAATTTAGCCGATAATTCCTTCAATCACTCCCTACAATCTCTCTACCAATCGATCTTATCTTATCAAAATAGGTAAGTGCGGAGAACCCAAGCACATAACAGTCTGCTTTTGGAATCAGCCAATGATGAAACCAGTTGGATAAGCTCCATATTCTCACTATATATCATCACTACAAATTCCAGTATGTTGATTTTATTTGAATTTTTCCATTCATACTGACACTTCTTTTTTGATGAATTTCCTTTGAAGTAGGAATTCAAGTTTGTTTTGTGTTTTCTTAGATATGAATTTATCATCATATTCTAGGGAACAGTTGGGTATTTTGTCTATGGAAACATTATATCCGCTGGAGGTGTGATGTGGGAGCACATTTGTTAGTGTTAGATAATCAACTGGTTTGAATTGATTAAGCGGCACATTTATTTCATTGATGCCTTTATAGGATTAGCTGGAATTTTACCATTTGATGTTAACTTGAATTCATGATTATAATTTCTGCAAGTATGATATTTTCCAGGAAAATGAACTGTTTTTTCATATTCTCCAGCTACATGCCCTTAAAGCTTATGGTTTGTGTCAAGTCATATTTGTGGTACATCTGAGTGGTGTTAAGATACTTCCTTTTGCAATCAGATCTGCATTCAGAGAAGATGTGCTTCTTTGTTTTGCAGAAACTGTTATTCTACTGTCAGTTTGTTCATGCTCTATTTGCCCATCATGTTGAGGTTCCAATGGAAAGAAAAATTGGGCATCCCTTTGGCGTGTGCCTTCGACAATCTTAATTTTTGTACTTCATCTAGCTTATTCTCTCTCTAGACATTTGAGAAACGCTCTACTAATCCCCCCTCTTTTTTGTTTGTATTTCAGAGGTCTATTTGGGTTTATATGGTGACCTTGAACATGCATCTGTAGAAGAATATTCTGTTCTCTCTCTCTCTCTTGTTTTTGTTTTTGTTTTTGTTTGGTGTGTCTGACTTTGGGATTTATGAATTTGTTGTGCTTCAAAGTGTATGAATACCTGACAAAGAGCGTACCTATATGTGACGAATCTACCTCTTGCCCATGAATTGCAGCTGATTTTGTTTACAATTACCTGTTTATCATATCTTTGTATTTTCCTCTTTTGTTCAAGAGTTCCATGTAGTCAAGTTTTCTGACACTTCTCCTCTCCTACCACTTTCAGTCAACAAAGGGTGTTTGCTGTTCAAGTATTTGAGTTGCATAGATTGATAAAGGTAAACTGTTATTGACCGACATAAGTTATTGCCTTTTCTGTATTGTGATGCATATAATTTAAATTCATAATCTGATTTAGATTAGCCTAGAAGAATCATAAGTTTGAATACTTTTTATTCAAGCAGGTTCAGAGATCGATTGCTGGTTCACCACACCTCTTGGTTGAGAATAATCATTATCTGGCTAAACCTTCTTTGAAGGTATCTCCTACGAAGAAGCTGCCTGCTGAGTACCTTCTGACATCAGTGCAACGGAATGTTAAGCAGAAAGATGATTCTCAAAATCAGAGTATTGAATGTGCAGCTGAGAATGCAGTTGCAAAGCCCACTCTTCCTTCTCTAAACAATGGTATCAAAGGGGGACATGTTAGTCAACATTCAAGCTGTGGGCTTAATTCTGGAAATCCACCAGCAGCACCTGTTGCTACTGATAATAAAATGATTCCGTGGTGTTTCCATCCACCTCCAGGGAATCAATGGTTGGTTCCCATTATCTCTCCTTCTGAAGGACTTTTCTACAAGCCATATACAGGGCCTTGTCCACCTACTGGTGGTTTCATGGCTCCTGTTTATGGAGGTTGTGGGCCTGTTAGCCTACCTCCAATGGCAGGGGACTTTATGAATCCTGCATATGGAGTTATGGCTACTCACCAACAAGGCATAGGTGTTCTTCCTGGCACTCCTCCAGTTGGTCCGACATACTTCACTCCATATGGCATTCCAGTCATGAGCCCGGTTACATCTGCCTCAGCTGTTGACCAGTCAAGCCTGTTAGCTGGTACCCGGCCACATGGGCAAGCAGAAAAATTATCAGCATGGGAGGTAAAATTCAATATGCGCCAAGAAAGCTCATGCAACTATTCAAACCAGAATAGTGAAGCTGTTGCTAGTGGTGCTTGGAAGTTTAAGACATCTAAAGATAGTGAATTACAAGGGAGTACAACAAGCAGTCCATGTGAGAGGGCACAAGGAGCAGGGCCAGGTCATGTAGCTGAAGAAAGGGATCCTCTCCCACTTTTTCCTATGGCTTCAGCTGTTCAGGTTCCGGATCAAGATCCTCAGGCCCATTGCAGCGACCAGCAGACCCGGGTGATCAAGGTTGTGCCGCACAACCCTAGATCTGCAACTGAGTCGGCAGAACGAATTTTCCGGTCCATACAGAAAGAGAAACAGAAATATGATTCAGTAAATAATTCAGTTTAGTTGATGTTACTCTGTTGTTGTATCTTCATCTTAATTCTCTTCACGCCATGACAAATCACACGGCGATAAAAATATATTTAGCTGATCCAACTTGATTGGTGTTTTGATCCATTTTGTCGGTTCTTTTTTCAGGTGGTTTATGGTTTTAATAGTTTCTTTGATGATATATTATTTAACTGTAAATATTACTTCTGAAAGACTATTAAGAAAGGTGTATGGTTTTTTATTTTAAATGTTTAGATGGTTGACAAAAGTATTGCCACAGGGAAACCATTTGTATGTGAAGTCAAAAGTTTTAGATGCTATCACATGAATAGGAATTGTTATGGGTTGTTGTATCAGTTGATATATTTGAAGGGAAAAGCTGTCTTTTGAGCTCCTCTTAATTCTCTTCCTCACTCCCCTTAAATTGTACTGACTAGTAATTGAAGGTCCAAATTGAAACTACATATCTTGAGCACTCAGCTATGACACTGGCCCCATGTAGTTTGATAATGGAAGGGATGTGATGAAAAGGGTCGCCCCTTTTTCTTTCAATGGGAAGTACCCAAGTCGAATTAATAAACTTTGTGTAATTGTGAAAATAAGATCCACAACTTTGTTACAAGTATGGATATTTGAAGTCATCTATGCTAAAACTTAAGTTGCATTTGTTGTTCCTGTAGATAATTTGCCTGTCTTTTTCTTGGTTTATCTTTTTTAAGGGGAACTGTTCTCTGTCCAGGAGCATAGCTGCTTGAGGGGGGAGGGGGGGGGGGCATCAAGCAGGACTTCATTTGTGTCATTTCGCCCTCCCACATGTTTGGGTTTGGGCTTAGTTAGTAAGTACGCGTATAATACGCGTATTATACGCGTACCTGAATTTTTGAACGAATAATACTCCCGTCCCCGCACTTTCCCGTATTTTTATAAAAAAACGCGTTTTTTAACCGATCGCGTATTATACTCGTATAATTCGGGTATTATACGTTTTATACTTTTTAAGTTTTACTCTAATGTTTTAAAAAAAAAAAAAAAAAAAAAAAAAAAACCCCCCAAAGATTAGAATTTTTTCACGATTTCACTTTCCCTTCTTTTGTGATTTGCGTTTTCACTCCAAAGTCCAACCCTAGAAGGCAAGACTCAAGAGCAGCGGCAGCCCCTCCATCTCCGTTCAACACCTGCTATTGTCAAAGCTTCGACGGCAACAAAGATAGGCGACGGCAAGCAGACGGCAAAGAAGACGGCAGAGGCGACAGCGGCGACGGCAAGAATGCTGACGGCAGCGCGACAAGCTCCTTGTTTATTTCTTCTTCCACTGTTGTTCTTCGGAAGAACTTCTTCCACTGTGGTTAGTATCCCTTTCTCTATTTCGTATGAAAGAATGGAAGATGATGCAGATTGGCTTCATAGAGAACTTGGGATTGGAGAATATGCACGAGACAGTGATAGTATTCAAACTCCAACATATGGTGGCACTCTAAGTCAGCTGCGCAATCTCTCACAGACTCCTTTCACACATGGTTCAACTTCTGAGACACAAGAACCATTAGATATCAATGATTGATGGTTTCCTTCTTTATGACATGAAGGATTTGTTATTGTTAGAGACTATTTTATGGGACTTGTTCCTATTAGAGACTATTTTATGGGGTTTTCATGGTTCCAGAATACATTATGTCTTACTTTTTTTTATGTTTGATGAGATGTAATAGACTATTATATTGATATTTTATCGTTTAGAGACTACTTTATTGATATTTTGATATTTTAAGTGCTAATCTTAGAGATGTAATATAAGATATTATATTATTGTGTTTATTTTAGTTTATAAAATCATGATATTATTTTGTTTATTAGGTGGTGAATGCATGTTATATAATGAATATATGCCCGTTTTTTTAAAAGTATTATTGCCGTCTATGCCGTATTATACACGTATTAAACGCGTATCGTATTATTACCGTATGCGTTTTATGAAGCCGAATTTTTAAAAAGTATTATTACCGTCTAGTCCGTTTAATTGCCGTACGTATCCGTTCCCGTTCAATTGCCGTTCCCGAACTTACTAACTAAGGGTTTGGGTGTACACTTCCGGAGAGAGTTATTTTTTCCTTATCTTTATTTCTGTTGTATTAAATGATTTTTACTAATTAAGGAAAAGTAAGTTTCAAAATGTCTCTTTTGTTTTTTTCATTTGTCCCTTGGTTTTTTTGTCTCTAACAAGGTTTGAACCATTGATCTCCCCGGTATTTTTTTATCAAGGAAAGTAGTGGGAATTGTTTAGTCTCACACATTTCTCATGGAAAAGTAGTGTGGTTCATATTATACCATGGGAACTACAATGATAGGGTTCTTTGGAAGAAAAGCTCCCTATAGTCTTTTGTCTCCCGAGGGCTTAGGAGTAGGTATGTAAATGGGCAATCGAAAATCCGAATCCGATCCGCATCTATATCTGTTTAGGGACATCTGTATTCGTTTAGATATATCTGGAAAAAAAAATATGAATACTTAATAATAAAAAATTAAGTAAATTGAGGGTTTTTTAAGATTCAACAGGTTCTAGAATATGAGTAAAAGAGAATCATGATCCAAGAGATATGGATTGCGAATGTGATGTATCCGCTAGGGAGAGGAAGGTCCGGGTTATACAAGGCAGAGATGTAAACGGATGGTCGAAAATCCAAATTCGATCCGCATCTGAATCCATCCGAATACGGATACCTCATCCGTTTAGAGGTATCCGTATTCGGCCAGGGAATATCTGGATCCGATCACATCCGATCTGTATCCAATCTGAATCCGATCTGTTTACATTCCTAGTTAAGAGTTTGCTTTAACACACATGCACCAAGTCGAACTATGGCAGTCTTGGCGTGTGTGCAATTTCTTTTTGTTCCCGACTAGATTTGAAACCGATTTTTCTTCTGCTGACACTAGATAGGTATTTCTAACGTCAATCAGAGTGTGTTCATAATTGGGGTTTGTCATCAACCTTATCGACATACACTGCAATTTGGCCACCATTGAACAGGATAATTCTAGCATTGGATGTGCATCGTATGATTTGTCACCGGTGTCGGAGATCTTTCATTGCGTGCCATCCAAAATGCTTTGGACACTGATAAAAACTAGTTTTCCGTCTTTTTTTTTTTTGGGGGGGTCAAATGTCTTCTCTTGTTGTGAAACACGACTTTTAGTCCCCTTTGAAAAGGTGTTTCCGAGAGGCATCTTTCTATAAATAGAGGTCGTCTTGGACACTTTAAATGATCCTTCTTAGTGTTCCATTACCTCTCTATGTTTTTTGATAATTATTTTGAGAGCTCTCTTTTTGTTATATTCATTTGGTTGATGAGAGAATAATCTGAGTGTGTCCCAACATGGCCTAGTAAGTGAATGCAACAATTACTGAAAGTTCTAAAGGGTTGTTTCATCATAGAGGTCAATGTGCTAGAACCCATATTATACCATAAAAGGTTACTACAATCTTAAGGAGAGTGACAAGTGGCAAGACTCAGCTCCACCAAGTGTTCATGATTTTATTCATATATCAATCTATATGCGGTTGCTTCATTCAATGATTAAACGGTTGAGATAAGTTCTATATACTCAACTTATCCAGTAATATTTTCAACAACTTCCAAAACCATCAAAATGTAACCAAATCACAAACTTTACCAAGATGGAAGCATTGCAATGTTTAGCCCTTCAAAGCCTTACAGTTCAACTTCTATTAGACTGCTTCTCGTAGAAGACCAAGTTCATGACTTTAGGGGGTCTACCACCACCAACACAGAGTAACCATGTAATGTTCTCATCGGCAGTTTTGAGAGAGACCAGGCCCTCCATAGTAGAAATGGTAACCATGGCTAGAACTAGTATTTTCATTGATGTGCACATCATAGCACTGAGGATTAGCTGCAAATGGAGTGATACCTTCTGGGTTTGCCATAATGTTGGTACTACTATCAACCACTTGAAGATTGCGAAAATAACTTGATTTTGCATATCCTTCAGAGGGAAAATGTCCACTGCCCATCTGAGTAGTTGTATGATAGCCATCTGATTGTGAATTCGTGATCTCGCCACCCCAATGCACCATGGATGCACTACCTGCTAAACCTGTGAGGATGGAGTCAGGCCAGTATCCTAAAAGCTCGTTTTGCAGTTGGATCCACCAATTTCCGCTTACTTTGTCCTGAAACATTGTAGTATTGTTATCATTGTTTAATTCAGTATATAGGACTTGATTTCTTACAGGTGAGGATATTGAATTTGAGAATTTTTTATTTTTACTTCAGTGAACAAATGTAAAATCATTTTTGCCTTGACTATGGCAATAGTTATATCAAACTGCTCTGCACTGTAGATTGAGACTGGTTTTATGATGGAACCGAGATAGATATTTTTGTTTGTTTGAACAAAACCAGGGCACTGTAGATTGTAGCAACCTGTTTGCTCGTAGCCATCATCCTGAAGATCAAATGAATGTCTCTTATACAGACATGAAGTATGAATATGTCTCAAATTAGTGCAGAAAAATATACACAATTAAAAGACAAACACTAACACACAAGAATGTTTATAAGCCATTATCTTTTCCTTTGAGTATGATACTTAGCGCTATAATAAATACAGAATGTGGTCTTTGAAACAGGTTAATTGATATTGAAAAAGTCACATACAGTCCAATACAAGAAGAACCGTGTCTGGTTATCTCCTAATAAACTTGGATAAACCTGTGACAACAAAGGCAATTAGTCAATCATTGATTTGATTCTATAGTGGAAATTAAATTAAAGATTACTAAATCAAATGCAAATATTTCACTGCATTGAAATGCATGACTGACTGATGCAAGTGTACATTTTGTTGGATTCTGAGCCATGAAATGCAAACCTTTTTTCCCCCTGATATTGTAATTTTTATTTCACTGTTGGATCTCAAATGTCTTTTTTTGGATAATTTCAATTACTTAATAACTGGCACTAATTCTGTTAAATTTTCTTCTAACTGTGTTTCTGTTAAGTTTTCAGAGAAATTTCAAAAGAGAGCCTACACAACAAGAAAAAAGAAAATTGCTCAGAAGACACCATGGTCTACAAACATGAATGAACATGAAGATACGGAAGTTTACCATCCATCCTGCTTCAGCAGTGGTCTTACTGTTTGAATCATCAGAAATAACCCAGATTTGAGACAAGCTGAATTCACCATTTTTCACTTTTGGGTTCCATACATTTATGCCAGCATATGCTCCATGGTAATTGCCTCCTCGCAGATAAACTATGGCATGCTAGTCCATATATACACATCAAAAGAAGAGAATAAATTGTGTTCCCTGATTGAATCACAAATATAAACTGAGAAATTTTTTAAAAAGGGGAGAGAAGAAATGGTTTCAATAGTTACCTCATGGCCAGAATCTGGAAAACCTGAAAAGGTGAAAGACTTGTGACCAAGTTTTGTTTTATATGGTTGAGTCCTTTGAATGGGGATTGTTCCTGTTGGGCATCTTACTTTTGTGATCTTGATTGCAGAGGTATCCACTTTTTTTCCCATTCGGATATGATGTGGGTCTTATCTATCAAACCAGAAAAGAATTTTAGTCATAGTAGACAACAGATGAACTAGCTAAGACAAGTGTTGTCTAATCCCCAACAATAATTGGAGAATTCACAAAATATTCTTGTAATGAACCAGTGCTCTGAAAACTTATGGCACTGCAGGTAACCAAAACTGTATCCTGTGGCCTATTGAAATTGAAGAAATATGTAATGTTGAGAATATGTCATATCAAAGAAAAGAGGAAAACCTGTATTGTGTGGTTCCTAAGCAAAGGATGATCAAAAGCAGGTTGTTTGTAGATATCAATGCAGTCAATTACATTGTTATCTTCAATCTGCCAAAAATTTCATAAGATTTATGAGAACCTTCAAATTCTAAAACAAATAAATAAAACAATTTGTAGTCGCAACATTGGTAGTCTTGACGAATGATTTGTTGTCTCTGAGATGTCTAACAAACCCTTCTTCATCTTTCAATGCATGAACACATCTATGATTAATCTCACAACCAATTGTAACAGATAAAAAAACAAGACAAGCAAAATATACACTACTGCTAGGCATTTCTGGTTCAATGCTCTCAACTTAACTGAAATCTTTCTTAATTTTCCACCTCCAAGTACACCATATAAATACATCTCAGATACTCTGTCCACATATTTAAGGAGATGGAAGATTGGAAGGACCAACACGTAAAGGATATTGCAGTTACAGCTTGCCAGTGAAAAGATAAGAGAGTAGAAAGCTGTACAACAATATAAAGGAGGATTTTTGCTATTCAAATCTTATTGCATATCATTATCACTAAATGTTACAAATTTGTTTTCTCAAATTTGCTATTCAAATCTTATGGCCAATCATTATCACAAAATGCTAAGAAATGAAAACTTAGTGGGGAAAAAAAGACCCACCTCAACTTATTCCGTACCATATTGGGTATTGAAACTTCCATTTGCACTGTTTCTTAGGCTTTTAACCAACCTGGATAGCTGGTTTGATCTTGTCCGGTCTGCCCTGGGTAAAATGATCTCATGAATTTCAACCACAAATAGGGGAAAACTAGAACGAATCCATCTTCCTAAAGACTCCAGGCGGTAGGGCTCCACGCGCTCCACCTCGAGGACCCTTTTCTTCTCTGTCAACAACCACATCTTTTCTCAGGTCACTGTAGGAAGGTAAGGGGCATCGTTTCCTGTCTCTCTTCCCTTCTTCACTGTCTTTCCTCATTTGGATTTACAGAGTTCTAGGGCATCATGTCCTCTCTCTCTTTGAGTTTCGGAACAAAATCTGCAATTCCTTCTTTGATAATCGAGCTCCTCCGATGATGAGTTTGCGTTCTCCTGCGCCTACAAACCTAGATCTCTGAATCTTGGTAATCCAGTGGAATTCCACCCGTTTCAAACAAATCCGGAGAAATTCTGAAATTCCATTTTGCTATTGCAAACTGGAAAGATTATCCCGCCAAGAAGGGGACATTGAAATAACGGATTTAGATGAGGGTATTTTGGTCCATTAAAAAATATGAAATGTTAAGGGCACGTTTGGTAACGGTCCGAACAAAGAACGCCCGTTCTTGACTAGAAACGTTCTTTTGTGTTTCTAGTCTGGAACGGCGTTCTGAGACTGAAAATGACCGTTTGGTAACGGTCTCAAGAACGCCGTACAAAACGAAAATGGTGTTTGATAAAACCTGTTCTTCCCTATTTGATGTTAATTATAATAATGCCATTTCTTTGTCAATTATACCAAAAAAAGACTTGTAAAATCCTTCTCTCTTAGCAACCTTAGCAACCTTAGCATAAAATTAAAATATCTGATTAACATAACTAAAGTAAGTATAAAAATATGTCAAATTTCAAAGATGCTATTAAAATTGGGTTCTTGTGTGGATTAGTGGCATAACTGACTATGCTATGAACAGTTGAATAAAGAGGGCCTTGGTGGACTCAAACCACCATCCTCTTGGAACATGCTCATGTTCCAAGTGCTCCACCAATTTGAGCTAAAGACCCATCAAGCTGTCAATGAATTAACACAACAGATTGAACCAAATTATATTCTCCATTCTTTTTTGAATTAATTTGCAATGAATGAATTTTAATTGCCCAAGAAGCACAAAAGAAATCACTCAACAAAGCTCTGGAAAGGGAAAGCGTTTTTACCCTATATGTGTGGCCTGTAATCTCCATTCTATAAAATCTTTGTCTTCAATTCTAAGCAAATCCCAGATTTGCACTCTGCTAAAGCCTTCCTGAATTTTCCTTTGTTATAATAAACTTCCAGCATCTCCTAACAACAAAATTAACAATTAAAAATGGAACCGAATATATTTTGCTGGTCTGGTTCTTAGGAGGTCCTTTGATAATTAATACTAAAATGGTACATGTCATGCAGGTTTAACTTCCCAGGTGAAAGCCTGAAAGTCGTCGTTTTCTCCTCTAAAAAACTTACAGATCTTGGATTTGAGTTCAAGTACAGCTTAGAAGAGATGTACAAGGGAGCCATAAAAACAGCTAAGGAGAAGGGTTTCCTTCCCCTTTCTAATCCAAACCCAACTCAATAACACTAGCTGGAACGCTAAACCAAAATCAGAGGAAAAAAACACAAACAATGAAAGCCAAGAGGATATAAAAGGAGGGAGGGGGCAAAAGAAGAGGAATTAGGCACAACATCATAATGCAAAATCTCTTCGATTCTCTCTACTTTAACCTGAAGCTCCAAACTTTGATTCCCAATTACTAACCAGACTGTTCTGTGTTGTGCAATTGAAAAAAAAAAAAAGGAAACACATTCATAATGATCCTCATGCTTATGTAAGAACATCTCATCATGATCATCCCATAGAGAACTAGTTCTGCAAATTCATAAGTGAATGTGCTAGAGATAGATGTATCTTTAAGGGAGTCTATTCATCAAGGACACCATATTTCTATGTTGCTTTACCTTTTATTGTATAGAGCAATATCTGGTTTGTCGTCCCACTTAGTGGGGTTTCTTTGTCTTCTTAATTGAAGTGCTTATTCATTTAGAAAGGGGGAGGTGGGGGGAGGAGATTGAAGTACAACCAAATGCTTTGTAAGAATTATTCCTTTAGCTAGAGACCTGAATCACCTGACTACCATGCCAAGCCTTCCAATCTAAGTTGGCATCTTACAGAACATAGTCCAACAATCACATAATATCAGTCCATACAAAGAAACCAGTTGATTAACACCTGAGCTCAACCAATCGACAATATTTAATACTGAAAACAAAATAAATCAACGTTGAGCAAACCATACAGGTTTGTTCTAGATCAAATCAGCCAAAAGAACCTTAATCATCAGGCATAATTTGAGAACCAACCAAATTCAAATTAAAAATCCCCATTTTCAATCGAATTACCTCACGAAGCTGATGTGAACACCCAGGCTTCGATGAGCCCCAATGAGCAATCGATGCAAAGAAAATCCCATATGTGATGAATGCCCATGTCGGATTCTTCGCATTGCAATCGAAACACATCTGCATAAAAAATCAAACAAATGAACAGTGAGAACCGAAAATGATTCATATTGTATAATGAGAACTGCAAGAGTTTTACCAAAAGAAAAAAACAAAAAAAAAGAGAACTGCACGGGTTGGTTCTTTGGAAGAAAAACTCCTTATAGTCTTTTGTTCCTGGTGAGTTCGGGATTTGTTTTAACGCGTGCGCACCAAGGCGGCTTTGGTGTGTGTGAAGTTTTTTTTGTGCTCTCAACTGGTCTTTAATCTATTTTTCTATTGCTGACATCAAATAGGCTAACATCAGCCATAGTGTGTTCAAAGTTGGGGCTTGTCATTGTCATGAACCTTATTGACATACACTATATTTTCTCTGCCGTTGAAGATATTCCTGGCATTGAATGAGCATCGTTTGATGCGTCACCAACGTCAACGATCTTTCAATCTGTGCCGTCTAGAATGCTTTGGACGCCACCAATAACAACTAGTTTTCTATGTCATCTATGTTTTCTTTTTTAGTGCCAAATGTCTTCTCTTTTTTGAAAAGGGTAATTTTCATGTATCTCCCTTGTACTTTACCCAATATTCACGAGTCACGAGTCACGAGTCACGACACTCCCTCCAAGTTTAAAAATCACTTCCGTCACCCTTTAGAGTAATGAGGTAAACTTAAAACAATCCAAAAAAATGAAAAGACAATTTTAACCCAATTGAGATCGTCTATGGCCTAGCTATCCGTAGTGGCTTGTGTGGCACAGCAAGGGCTGTGCGTGCAATGATTGCCTTACCCCCAGCTCGAGCAAGGCGTTTGGGCAGGGATAAGGTGATCTTTGCACACACGGCTCGGTCTGTGCCGCAGCACAGCAAGGGTTGTGCATGCAATGACTGCCTTACCCCCGCTTGAGCAAGGCGTTTGGGCAGGGGTAAGGTGATCTTTACGCACACGACTCAATCTATGCCGCAGAGGTCGCTACGGGCAGCGCGCCGTAGAGGGTCCGGATCCATTTTATCCTCAACCCAATTCTTTCCTTTTGTTTGAAACTCATTATTAAAGACGACAAAGCCCTGCAACAAATACCATCTTCTCCTCCACCGATGACCTGAGCAACTAAGATGCAACTTTGTTAAGTCGGTAACCTTCGACCCATCCTTTCTAGTTTTCTTCTCTCACCCAGTTTCTCGCGTTCTCTCTTTCTCTCTTTCCTCTGCTCTCTCCCGTATAGCACAGCCACATGCTTAGGCTTAGGCTCAGCCGAGCATACATCCTGGCTATTATGTTTTTAGGGTTGTTCACTTTGCAATGTCCTCACCTTCGTTTTCATCTTAATTAGGTAAGCTAATACCTGCGGTGATGCTTCCACTGTAGCTTTCAGCGATTGCAACAACGACAGATTAGGTGAATTTTCCACGGCCTCTTGTTGGTTTGTGCTTCTGAGAATTCCGACCATCTGATCCACCAGCTGGTCTCCTACCTCTGATTTTATTCATGTATCAATCTCTCCTACTGTACACAGTTGCTTCATTCAAGGATAAAACAGCTGAGATAAGTTCTATATTCTCAATTTATTTATTAATATTTCCAACAATTTCCAATACCATCCAAAACTTTACCAAGATGGAAACATTGCCATGTTTGGCCCTGCAAGGCCTTGTAGTTCGACCTCTGTTAGACTACTTATTGTAGAAGACCAAGTTCATGACTTTAAGGGGTCTACCACTACCAACAAAGAATCGTTCAAGGTACAACTACAAGAAGTTGAACTACAAGAACCTGCATCTCATGATGTTCTCATCGGCAGTTTTGGGAGAGACCAGGCCCTCCATAGTAGAAATGGTAACCATAGCTAGAACCAGTGTTTTCATTGATGTGCACATCATAGCACTGAGGTTTAGCTGCAAATGGAGTGATACCCTTTGGGTTTGCCATAATGTTAGTACTACTATCAACCACTCGAAGATTACGAAAATAACTTGATTTTGCATATCCTTCAGAGGGAAAATGCCCACTGCCCATCTGAGTAGTTGTATGAAATCCATCTGAGTGTGAATTCGTGATCTCGCCACCCCAATGGACCATAGATGCACCACCTGCTAAACCTGTGAGGATAGAGTCAGGCCAGTATCCTAAAAGCTCGTTTTGCAGTTGGATCCACCAATTTCCGCTTACTTTGTCCTGAAACATTGTAGTATTGTTATCATTCTTTAATTCAGTATATAGGATTTGATTTCTTACAGTTGAGGAGATATTGAAATTGAGAATTAATTTTTTTATTTTTACTTCAGTGAACAAATGTAAAATCATTGTTACCTTGAATATGGCAATAGTTATATCAAACTGCTCTGCATTGTAGATTGAAACTGGTTTTATGATGGAACCCAGATAGATGTTTTTGTTTGTTTGAACAAAACCAGGGCACTGCAGATTGTAGCAACCTGTTTGCTTGTAGCCATCATTCTGAAGACCAAATGAATGTCTCTTATACAGACATGAAGTATGAATATGTCTCAAATTAGTGCAGAAAAATATACACAATTAAAGGGCAAACACTAACACACAAGAATGTTTATAAGTCATTAGCTTTTCCTTTGAATATGATACTTAGCGCTATAATAAATACAGAATGTGGTGTTTGAAACAGGTTAATTGGTGTTGAAAAAGTCACGTACAGTCCAATACAAGAAGAACCGCGCCTGGTTATCTGCTAATAAACCTGGATTAACCTGTGACAACAAAGGCAATTAGTCAATCATTGATTTGATTCATTGATTTGATTCTATAGTGGAAATTAAATTAAAGATTACTAAATCAAATGCAAATATTTCACTGCATTGAAATGCATGACTGACTGATGCAAGTGTACGTTTTGTTGGATTCTGAGCCATGAAATGCAAACCTTTTTTTCCCCTAATATTGTAATTTTTATTTCAAACTGTTGGATCTCAAATGTCTTTTTTTGGATAATTTCAATTACTTAATAACTGGCGCTAATTCTGTTAAATTTTCTTCTAACTGTGTTTCTGTTAAGTTTTCAGAGAAATTTCAAAAGAGAGCCTACACAACAAGAAAAAGGAAAATTGCTCAGAAGACACCATGGTCTACAAACATGCATGAACATGAAGATAAGGAAGTTTACCATCCATCCTGCTTCAGCAGTGGTCTTACTGTTTGAATCATCAGAAATAACCCAGATTTGAGACAAGCTGAATTCACCACTTTTCACTTTTGGGTTCCATACATTTATGCCAGCATATGCTCCATGGTAATTGCCTCCTCGCAGATAAACTATGGCATGCTAGTCCATATATACACATCAAAAGAAGAGAATAAATTGAGTTCCCTGATTGAATCACAAATATAAACTGAGAAATTTTTTAAAAAGGGGAGAGAAGAAATGGTTTCAATAGTTACCTCATGGCCAGAATCTGGAAAACCTGAAAAGGTGAAAGACTTGTGACCAAGTTTTGTTTTATATGGTTGAGTCCTTTGAATGGGGATTGTTCCTGTTGGGCATCTTACTTTCGTGATCTTGATTGCAGAGGTATCCACTTTTTCCCCATTTGGATATGATGTGGGTCTTATCTATCGAACCAGAAAAGAATTTTAGTCATAGTAGACAACAGATGAACTAGCTAAGACAAGTGTTGGCTATCCCCCAACAATAATTGGAGAATTCACAAAATATTCTTATGAACCATTGCTCTGAAAACTTATGACACTGTAGGTAACCAAAACTGTATCCTGTGGCCTATTGAAATTGAAGAAATATGTAATTTTGAGAACATGTCATATCAAAGAAAAGAGGAAAACCTGTATTGTGTGGTTCCTAAGCAAAGGATGATCAAAAGCAAGTTGTTTGTAGATGTCAACGCAGTCAATTACATCGTTATCTTGAATCTGCCAAAAATTTCGTAAGATTTATCAGTGGTCAACAAACCTTCAAATTCTAAAACAAATAAATAAAACAATTTGTAGTCACAACCTTGGTGGTCTTGACATATGAGTTGTTGTCTCTGAGATGTCTAACAAACCCTTCTTTATCTTTCAATGCATGAACACATCTGTGATTAATCTCGCAACCAATTGTGACTGATAAAAAAACAAGACAAGCAAAATATATACTATTGCTGGGCATTGTAGCTTCAATGCTCTCAACTTAACTAAAATCTTTCTTACTTTTCCACCTCCAAGTACACCATATAAAAACATCTCAGATACTCTGTCCACATATTTGAGGAGATGGAAGATTGGAAGGACCAAAACGTAAAAGATATTGCAGTTATAGCTTGCCAGTGAAAACATGGAATGTACAGTTGCAAGATAAGTTGCAGTTACAGTGCTTGCCAGTGAAAACATGGAATGTACAGTTGTAAGATAAGTTGCAGTTACAGCTTGCCAGTGAAAAGATGGAATGTACAGTTGTAAGATAAGAGAGTAGAAAGCTGTACAATAATATAAAGGAGGATTCTTGGTATTCAAATCTTATTGCTATCAAATCTTATTGCCTATCAGTCTGCGCTGCATAGGCCGCTACTATAGGCAGCCCGCCGTAGAGGATCTGGATCCATTTTAACCTCAATTCATTTCTTTCTTTTTGATTGAAACTCATTATTGAAGACGACAAAGACCCTGCAACAAACACCATCTTCTCCTCCACCGATGACCTGAGCAGCTAAGATGCAACTTTGTTAAGTCAGTAACCCTCGATCCTTCCTTTCTAGTTTTCTTCTCTTACCCAGTTGTTGTGTGTGAAAACCTCCGTCGCCCGGTTCACCCACGGATGAGCCTGCAAAAAATAGAGTGAGCGCAGGAGAGCTGGTGTGGTTCCGGCCTAGGAATCTCCGACGCTCAAGTTAGGTCTCTAGTGCAATAGCGTAACAGCTTAGTAAAAGTGAGATGAGCGTTTGAGCTCCATATCTAAGTATTTATAGAGTAAGGTGAGGCGATTGGGAGAGTCCTAGTATGGTAGGAGTTCTTATCTTGGAAGGCTCTCTCGCGTAGAGCGAAGTGAAGAGTTATTTTCGGGGTCGGACTCTTATTAAGGTAAGAGTCCTAATGGGATTGTGATTCGGTATCGTGATAGGATTGTGGCTCGATCCTTAATCAGCGATTCTCGGATTGTGCTGACGTGGCTCCGCAATTCCCGGCGAGCCGTTACAAAGGCTTTTGTGGAGGGCTCGGCCTCAGTGGTCGGCCTCAGAGCTCGGCTTCAGAGTTCGGTCTCGGTCTCGGTTGACTGGCGTGAGGTCGGCTCGGGGTTGATGGTTGATTTGGGGGTGCTTTGCGGGCTGAGCCGTGATGCTCATCTCGGCCATGTGATCTCTCAGGGACCGGGTTGGCCCGACTTCCCTGGTTCAGGTCGGTCCTTGGATTGACCTCGGCTCAGCCAGATGGCAGCATCTAATTGGTGGGGTAATTCTATGCCTTATCACAGGCCCCCCACTCATCAGGGGTCAGCTCGGCCCTGATGAGTAAGAACTTTTTCCACTTGGTTGTCCCACGTATTTGACTGAGCTGAGCTCGTTTTGTCAGCGATTTGACGTTGTACAGTCTGACAGTTGGGGTGTCGGTGCCACGTCAGTCGGAGCCATTATGGCAGGCTCGGGAACTCGAATCGTCTTTTGATCTGGGCCGTTAGATCTTATTGAGTTCTTCTCGGCCGTTGGATCTTCTCTGCTCAGTGGCTATAAGTAGGCGACCCTTCTTCATTCATTCTTCACTGTTTCAAGTTTTTGACTGCTAGGCTAGCTCGGATTCTTCAGCCCATTCAACGCTCGGCGTTCTTAGCTTTCCCGTGGCTCTTTTTTCTCGGCTCTTTTTCCTGAAGAAGTCACTGGAGAAGGGGTGGTATTACTTCACCCGCCATACTGGGAAGAACATGGGGCTGAGCCACAACAAGTTTCTGGTTGAAACACCGTCCTCAAATAAAAACTTGAAGCCTCGATTCTTCTTTGCTTCCATCCCGAACTGCCCCTTCCGGGCCGAGTGGAAGGTGATCCACTTGGGTTACGTCAACAGGACCTTGCCCTTGACCGAGAATGAGCTGACCTCTCTAGACCTGATCCACCAGCATCAGCCTTTTGATGTCCTCCAGCTCTTGGACGAGGGGTTCCTTCAAACGTGGCATATGACCCCTAGTAGGAGTCCGAGCTAAGCTGTCTTCAGTCTGCTGTGGTCGGCTGGGGCATCCGAGCCGACCTGTTTACTTAGTCTTTTCTTTCTTTTGTCATATTTCTAACATGTTGTTTCTCTTGCAGTGGTTGGTCACATTCCCCCAATGGACACGACTCGGCTCAGGGCCAAGACCATCATGGAGAGGAGGAGAAAAAACACCGAGAAGAACTCTCGAGGCGAGTCTTCCAAGACGTTGAAGGGCAAGGCTGTGCTGCCAAGCCCAACTGACACGGTGGTCAACCTCGAGGCTGAGAAAAGCAGAGCCCCGCTGAGTCCCTCTCGAAGAGGGAAGGGTCGAAAGGACGAGCTGAGCCCGCCGAGGGACATCAAACGCCAGAAGCTCTCGGTCAATCTGACGGGTGGTGGTCCTCTACCCATGGCCTAGCCGACCGATGTCTCCCGGTACGTCCTGGGGAGGGCCTTGGCCAATAATGTCCCGCTGAGGCCGAACTGGCGCCTCTTCCCAGGGGACTCGGTCCTGACGTCAGCCGCGCATGCAAAGGAATGGCTCGATGCAAGTCGGCTTCCTCGGGAGAGGAAAATGCTTGAGAAGTTGACCAACCCCGAGCTCCTCTCCTCCCTGTTCCAAGACTTTAATATGGTAAGCTTTTTGTTCGGCTTTTATTGAGTGGTTCGATCTGTTGTGCTCGGCCTTTCTAATGTTCGGTTGTCTTTTTCAAGGGTTTTCCAAGGCCGTGGAGACCCTCCTCCGATTTGAACGGCTTCTGACCGCGAACTCCTCGCTTGAGGCTCAGGTCGAGTTGGCCAACAAGGATGCTTGCGAGGCCGTCCTGAGGCGTCGGGAGACTGCAGCAAAGCTCGATGAAGCCGAGGCCGAGGTCAAGAGCTTGGAGGAGGCGGCGGCAAAGCGGGGGGAAGAGGTCGAGGCCTTGAAGGTTCAACTCGACCAAGCCAAAAAGAAGGCTAAGGACGACCTGGCATGGGCTCGAGCCGTGGATATTACCGAGTACCTCATGTCGGAGGAATACGCCGAGGTGTGCCATGAAATGAGGAAGCCGCCGTATGGCGAGGGTTATGAGGCTGGTCGGGCCGACCTCTTGAAGGAGATAAAGGCCGCCTACCCCACCCCCAATCTTTCCCATTTTAAGGATGACACGACCACAGTGGTCGAGGAGTTGGGAGACGATGCTGCGGTGGAGGTTGACCAGGCCGGCCTAGCCGTAATCGTTCCCCAAGATGAGTTCGTCGAGGACGCCACCGTCAAGGAGGTCATCGTCGAGGACCACCTCCACACCGCCGAGCTCTAGGCTCCCTTTTCTTCTTTTGATTTACACATCCCCCTGCGCGGGGTTTTGGATACTTTTTTTTTTTTTTTTTTGTATGTACTGGGCCGAGCTGCCCACTTTTTGTAACCATGCCGGGCTATCGGCCTTTAATGAATAGAAAACTTTCTTTTTACAAATTGTCTAAGTGTTTGAGCTCGGCACTCATTTGCCTTTCTTTCCTTGCATGTGTTGTTCTTGATTGTCTGTGTGCCATGGCCGATTTGCCGACCCAGCCTTTTAGCCGAGTTTCAGGACTTGGTTTTTTTTTAGCTACACTGTGCTGGGTCGTTCAGGTCGGCCTGACCGCTTGGTCATGAAACGTCTGCGATGGGCCGAGGTCATGTTGTCGTCCTCTTTATTAACTTGTCGTCTTCACCGGTCAGCTCAGGCCAGCTACTACCTGATTGGTTGTGCGGCCGAGCTGACTCTATGGCCGAGCACAATGGCTTGGATATTTTTGCTTGCTTTTTGGCTTTCGTTCGGCTCGGCTGTGGCTAGAATTTGTGCTTGCTGGTCTAGTCGTTGAACTATAAGGGTCGGTCTTCTAACTTAGCCAACCTATGTGGGTCGGTCTCTGAGGTCGGCCAGGTCTATGAGGACCGATCTTACGACTTGGTTGCCGACCTTTGAGGGTCGGTCTTTGAGGTCGACCGGTCTATGAGGACCGATCTTACGACTTGGTTGCCGACCTATGAGGGTCGGTCCTTGAGGTCGGCCAGGTCTATGAGGACCGGTCTTACGACTTGGTTACCGACCTATGAGGGTTGGTTTGTCAGGCCGGCCAAGCTTATGAGGACCAATCTTATGACTTGGTTACCGACCTATGAGGGTCGGTCCTTGATGTCGGCTAGGGCTATGAGGACTGGTCTTATGACTCGACATGCTTGGAGTTTGAAAGTAGCTAAATAGTGGAGAAAGACTTTGTTTTATTGAATCGTGAACGTTGAGGCCGAAGCCGAGTACAAAATATGCTCGTCATAGACCGTGCCGAGTATGATATCTAAGAAGACTACTGAAAAAATTTCTTCAAATTTTCTGAGTTCCACGGCCTCGGTACCTTCTTGCCCCCCGGAGTCTGCAAGCGATACGTTCCTGGGCGAATTTGCTTGGAGACTATGTACGGGCCTTCCCAATTTGGTGTTAACTTCCCCTGCTGCTTTGGTTACGACGCGCTGAGCTTTCTGAGGACGAGGTCTCCTTGGTGAAAATGTTGCTCCTTCACCCTCGAGTCGTGGTACTTTGCCGTCTTCTATTTGTAAGCTGTGTTCTGAAGCAAGGCGTTCTCTCAAACTTCGTCAAGAAAGTCGAGGTTGGCTCTAAGCCCATTCTCGTAGGTCTTCTCATCAAAGTTGAGCACTCTGTATGATGACGCTTTGACCTCGACGGGAGTGAGGGCTTCGGTTCCATATGCTAGCCGAAAAGGACTCTCCCTGGTCGGTGTTCTCATGGTCGTCTGATATGCCCATAGGACGTTCGGCAGCTCTTCCACCCATCTTCCTTTGGCTTCATCCAATCTTCTTTTGATCACCGCAAGTAGTGTTCGGTTCGACACCTCCACTTGCCCATTGGCTTATGGATGAGCTGCCGAGATCGAAAAAAAAATCGATGTAGAAGTGCTTGCAAAACTCTCGGAAGGTCGGGTTATTGAATTACGTGTAATTATCCGTGATGAGCACTTTTGGTAGTCCGAACCGGTAGATAACCTTATCTCGGAAGAACTTCTCCATGCTCTTCTCGGTGATGGTTGCCAAGGGCTCAGCCTCGACCCACTTGGTGAAGTAGTCGATCGCCACGACCACATACTTTTGGTTCTTCGATGTCGGGGTGAAATCTTCGAGAATGTCCATCCCCCACATAGCAAAAGGGATCGGGCTCAGCATGGGGGTCAGCTTTGTTGCAGGTTGGCTCGGCACTGGTGCGAAGAGCTGACACTTCTTGCACGTCTTCACATACTTTATGGCCTCTTCTTGCATTCTCGGCCAGTAGAACCCTTATCGAAGTATCTTATATACTAGGGGCTTAGCCGCCCATGTGGCTCCCGCATATTCCTTCATGCACCTCGGCCAAGGCGTATTCGGCTCCCTTCGGTCCGAGGCATCGGAGAAGGGGTGCTGAGATGGCTTTCTTATAGAGCACTCCTTCGATCATGGTGTACTCGGCAGCTCGGATTTTGACTTTTCTTGCTTTTTCCCGACTCTCTGGGAGCTGGTCATTCTCTAAGTAGTTTACAATGGGGTCCATCCAGGTCGGCCCATCCTCCTTGATGTGTTTGACGCTTTCTTCTTGCAAGGAAGGCTTCTCCAGAATCTCAATGTATACTGATCGGCTCAGATTTGGGAGGTCGGCCTCGGCTAACCTAGACAGGGTGTCGGCCATGACGTTCTCTTTCCTCGGTACTCGGGTCATTTCAAAGTGCTCGAGCTCGGAAATCATCTCTCGTGCTCGGCTCAAGTAGGCTATCATTCTTTCATCTTTCGCCTCATAGTCTCCGTTGATCTGGTTGACCACAAGTTGCGAGTCTCCTCATACCCTTAATTGCTTGACACCTACAGCCTTACTCACTCGGAGCCCAGCTAGGAGGGCTTAATACTCGACCTTATTGTTCGAGGCTGGGAACTTGAATCTTAGGGCGTATTGCATGCGAAAGCCCTTGGAGCTGACTAAGATCAGCCCGGCCCCGCTCCCCTCGGGGTTGCTTGAGCCGTCAACGTTCATGGTCCAGGTCGGGTCGGTCTTAGCTCCCACATTGGCTTCTTTCGCTGTCTTCTCTTCCCCGACCTCGAGGTCGGGCATTGTACACTCGGCGACAAAGTCGGCAAGTGCTTGCCCTTTTATCGCGGCCCTCAAGCGATAGCTTATATCGTACTCACTCAGCTCAACCGCCCAGGTGATCAGCCGACCTGACATGTCGGGCTTGTGCAATATTTTCTTGAGAGGCTGGTCTGTCAGCACAGCGATCAGATGAGCTTGAAAGTATGGCCTTATCTTTCTCGCGGCCGTGACAAGAGCGAATGCTAACTTCTCGAACTTGGAGTATCTCGTCTCGGAGTCGACAAGAACATGGCTGATGTAGTATATGGGCTTCTGAGCTCGGCCTTCTTCCCTTACCAACACTGCGCTGACTGCCACCGGGGTAGCGGCTAAGTAAACTTGAAGCTCTTCTTTTGGCTCAGGTCAGCTGAGAAGAGGTGCGTTGTCTAAGTATTTCTTCAGCACTTCAAAAGCTTATTGACATTCATCTGACCAAATGAGGTCCTTCGGGTTCCGGATGTTCTTAAGGGCCTTGAAGAACGGCAGACACTTGTCGCCCGACCTCGACATGAATCGTGTCAATGCCGCCACTTGCCCGTTTAGCCTTTGTACTTCTCGGATCATCCTTGGAGGGCTCATCTCTTGGATGGCCTTGATTTTCGTCGGATTGGCTTCGATGCCTCTAACGGAGACCATGAAGCCGAGAAACTTTCCCAAGGTCACGCCGAATGCATACTTGGCGGGGTTCAGTTTCATTTAGTTCTTCCTTAGCACGCCGAAGGCTTCTTCCAAGTCGCCCAAGTGGTTCTCAGCCTTCAAGCTCTTCACTACCATGTCGTCCACGTAGACTTCCATGTTCCTTCCAATCTACTCGCGAAATATATAGTTCACCAGTCGTTGATATGTTGCTCTGACGTTCTTCAACCCGAACGGCATGACCTTGTAACAGAAATTTTCTTGGTCAGGTTCGGAATGCTGTGTATGACTCATCCTCCTCATGCATCATTATTTGGTTGTAGCTGGAGTACGCGTCCATGAAGCTCAACATTTCGTGCCCCACCGTGGCGTCAATCAAGAGATCAATCCGAGGTAGCGGGTACTCATCCTTTGGGCAAGCTTTGTTAAGGTTAGTGTAGTTGATGCACATCCTCCATTTCCCGTTCGACTTGGGAACCATAACGACGTTTGCCAACCAAGTCGGGAATTTTTCTTCTCGGATGAACCCTGATCGTCGGAGCTTCTCTACCTCCTCTTTGATCGCGGCTTGCCGATCAAGGGCGTAGTTCCTTCTCTTCTGTTGGATAGGCTTTTGGCTCGGATCCACGTGGAGTCGGTGCTCGGCTATGTGCCTCGGTATGCCCGGCATGTCGGCGGTCGACCAGGCAAAGACGTCGGCATTTGCCCTTAAGAATTTTCCCAGCCGACTCCTTTGTTCTTCACTCAACAATGACCCGAGTTGTACTGTCTTCGTCAGATCTTCATCGTTGAGGGAGAACGGGATGAGGTCTTCCACAGGTCTTCCGTGCCTTTCTGTGAGCTCATCCTACTGGTCTTCAAGGAGGTGTTCGACGCACATCGTCATCCCTCGGACGTTGCCATTATTTTGCTTGATGAATGTGCTGTAACATTCCCAAGCTTTCTTTTGATCACCTCGGATTTCTCCAATGCCGTTCTCTGTAGGGAACTTCATCTTCAAGTGTGTCAGCGAGATGATGGCTTAGAGAGGGGTCAATGATGGACGGCCAAGTATGGCGTTGAAGGCCACCACCGACCGTACTACCATGAATTTGACTTGGATCGTCGCTTGACATGGAGCTTGTCCGAACGTGACCAGTAGGTCGATTGAGCCCTTGATGGTGGCAAAGGGTCCCAAGAACCCGTGAAGTGAGGTGCCCTCCGGCTTGAGTGCTTCATCATCGAAGCCGAATTGTCGGTACGCGTCTAGCGACATAAGGTCCACGGATGTGCCCATGTCGACCAATACGCAATGAATGGGCCTCTTTGCAATTTTCACCTGCACTACCAAAGCATCATCGTAAGGCAAACTTATACCTTCTAGGTCGGCCTCAGTGAAGGAGATCGTCGCCTCAGACTTTGGCCTTTTGCCTGAAAACTCGGCGACCCCTACGAACCGAGCACTTGCCTTACCCTTCAGTATGGATTCTTATCCGGGCCCTCCAAGGATGGTGTATATGGGAGCTCCTTTATCACTGCTCGGCCCAGACCCGTCATCTTTCTTCTCAGCTCGGGCTTTATCTTCGTCACACTATGCCAGCCTATTTTTGGGCCTCGGCTCAGCTCTCCTTTGAACCCGATCTTCAGGTCGTCGACCCCCACATTCTTCTCGGCCTCCTTTAACATATCGCTTCAGGTGCCCCGCCTTTATCAGCTCTTCAATTTCTCTTTTCAGCTGATAACAATCCTCGGTGTTGTGATCGATGTCCCCGGCTTGCATCAGTCAGGGTCGGCAGATGTACCCGCCGTCCTGTATTTGCATCACCGAGCTCGATCTGATCTCTCAGCTCGACGATCCATCCTGGGTCGCTTTTCCTCCTTGCGGTCATCAGTCGTCGGCCTTTTCTTCTTGGATCGGCCTTCGTTTCCCTTTCGGGCTTGGAGTACCTCGGCCATATTTACAAACTCATTGCACCTCTCCAAGAGCTCGGCCAGGTTTTTGGTAGGCTTCCGTGCTAAGTCCTTGATGAGGTCCTTGTTATGAGGTCTCATCCTGGTCGCCCTCTGCGACCGGCCTTTTCTTCTGATCGGCTTCGCTTCGGCAGTCGCGGCATATTACAACTCATTGCACCTCCAAGGTGCCGTAGGCCTAAGTCTGATGAGGTCCATGTCGCGTGCTTATCGCTGTGTCCTTGATGTCTAAGGATTCTTTGTTGAAACGTGAAACGAGCGCTCGGATCGACTCATCAGATCGTTGCTTCACGCTGAGGAGATTGACCGTCGTCTTCTTGTGTTTCATGCTACTCTGGAAGCGCGTGACAAAGGCTCGGCAGAGCTGAGCAAAGCTCGTTATGGAGTTCGATGGCAACCAGGGGAACCATGAGGTTGTCATGCCTTTGAGATATGAGGGGAAAGCCTGACAAGAGACAATCTCGGTTCCCCCGTACATGGTCATCATCACGTTGAAGTAGTTGATATGATCCGTCGGGTCGGTCGTCCCGTCATACCGGTCGAAGGGAGGTGGCTTGAACCCAGCCGGTAGAGGCACGGTCATGATCTCGGGAGGATAAGGGTGTCGTCCGACCAGGGAATAAGTGTCCGTGGTCGCCTGTTTCTTTAATCCCTCCACCTGCTCGATCAAGTCTCGTAGCTGCTTTTCCAGCTCGGTTTCAGGTGCTCGATTATTCGGCTCATCCACCTGACGTAAATTGTCCCGTTCATTTGGTCGATGTCGACCATTTTATCCTTTAGCTCGGGATCGGTTCACTTGGTCGTCCCGTTGAGGTCGGCCATTATGGTCGGCTCGGTCAGCATCACTCCTTATTTTTCTTTCTATCTGGAAATTGGAGCCACCGGGGCTTCTCGGCTGCTCTTCTCAGAGAGGCGGAGGGCTTCGGCGTCGGGAGCTACCTCTGTTGTTCTCGGTGTGCCCTCGATCGTCCGTCCTCTCTGAGCCGGCCCAAAAATACCGATCTCCTCGCTACCGATGCCGCTGGTTCGATCTCTTGCTCGGTCCTCTGGCTCCGACGATGCTCCTGCTCATTTCGTCGAGCGCTCCTCTTGGGACACGAGGGAGGAGTTTTCTGATGAGGCGGATGTGATAATGCAGCTCGGCCCGATGCCGGCCACCATTCTGCTGTAAGTTTCCCTCTACGCGGATCGGGGGTGGAGGGGGCACGACCAGTGGTTGACCCATCAGTGCACCCCGGGTCATCTGGGTCATGAAAGTATGCAGCATCTCGTTAGTGTAGAGCATCTGCAGCTGCAAATCCATAACTTGCTAGTTATTCGCCGGGGCTTTCGGATCCAAATTCTTTAGTAAGGGTGGCGGAGGTGGTAGGCTCAACCCTTTCAAGTTTGGCTTGACCTGTGTCCGGTCAGCCGCTGCTGTGTCCAACACACTTCCACCATTCCCACCCTTCGACAGGCGAGTTGGATTGGCTATGGCGCCCGTGCTGGGCTACACACCCCCTGCCCGAGGGGGTCTTCCGGTCTTGCCTTGCAGTGATGCTTCAGGGGGCGGCAAACGTCTCGTTTGCCTATCAGGTTGAGGCTCATACCCGCAGGAGGCGAAGCCGTGCTGTCCTGATCTTGTTTGCACCACCATTATCTTCGCTCCTTGGATTGGCAGAAACGACGATGACTAGTTAAAGTCATTCCCACAGACGGTGCCAAATCTGTTGCGTGTGAAAACCTTCGTCGCCCGATTCGCCCACTAATGAGCCTGCAAAAAATTGAGTGAGCGCAGGAGAGCCGGTGTGGTTCCGACCTAGGAATCTCCGACGCTCAAGTCAGGTCTCCAGTGCAACAGCGTAACAGTTTAGTAGAAGTGAGATGAGCGTTTGAGCTCCATACCTGAGTATTTATAGAGTAAGGTGAGGTAGTTGGGAGAGTCCTAGTATGGTAGGAGTTCTTCTCTTGGAAGGCTCTCTCGCGTAGAGCGAAGTGGAGAGTTATTTTCGGGGTCGGACTCTTATTAAGGTAAGAGTCCTAATGGGAGTGTGATTCGGTATCGTGATAGGATTGTGGCTCGATCCTTAACCCGCGATTCTTGGATTGTGCTAACGTGGCTCTGTGATTCTCGGTGAGCCGTTACAAAGGCTTTTGTGGAAGGCTCGGCCTCAGTGGTCGGCCTCAGAGTTCGGTCTCGGTCTCGGTTGACTGGCGTGAGGTTGACTCGGGGTTGATGGTTGATTTGGGGGTGCTTTGCGGGCTGAGCCGTGATGCTCAGCTCGGCCATGTGATCTCTCGGGGATCGGGTCAGCCCGACTTCCCTGGTTCAGGTCGGTCCTTGGATTGACCTCGGCTCCGCCAGATGGCAGCATCTAATTGGTGAGGTGATTCTATGCCTTATCACCAGTTTCTCTCGTCCTCTCTTTCTCTCTATCCTCTGCTCCCTCCCGGATAGCACAACCACATGCTTAGGCTCTTTGGATATTATGTTTTTAGGGTTGTTCAATTTGCAATGTCCTCACCTTCGTTTTCATCTTAATTAGGTAAGCTAATACCTGCGGTGATGCTTCCTCTGTAGCTTTCAGTGATTGCAACAACAACAGATTGGGTGAACTTTCCACGGCCTCTTGGTGGTTTGTGCCTCTGAGAATTCTGACCATCTGATCCACCAGCTCGTCTCCTACCTCCAGTCATGCTCAATCAACTTGCAGAGGCGAGCCGCTATGGAGATCAGACTTCTCACCAAGAACATTGTGTTCTGCTTCAGCTCTTGCAGGTAAAGGAGAACAAGACTGCAATTAGACAGTCAGGTACCGTCCAGGGGAAGAAGGACGCAATGGCAGCCCTGTATTTGCTCTATTCCACGAAGGAGAACAAGATCAGAAAGCCCACCAGATTTTTGAACTATGATTCTATCCATTGAAGATCTTGTATCTATTGAAGATGATGTCGGCTCGGTTGATTCAGAATAATCAAAATGCAAACATAGATCCTTCAATCCATCTGATTTGTCATGACTAACAGCCCCAAGTAGTACTTTGTCACCTACATCATCTTCATACAAAACTGAGGAAGATTGTGAACATCGTTAGTGTAGGTCTTCACCGTCTTCAAGAGTTCACTTCAACATTTGGTTCAAGGTAAATGAGTTTTGGAGGAAGAAGAGATGAATGGGGAGGACCATAGAGAGAGAGAGAGAGAGAGAGAGATAGAGAGAGAGAGACAGAGATTTTGGTTTTTTTCTATAAAGGGTAGAATAGTAAGTTTACCCTTGTCCAAGGGTAGTTTGGGCATTTAAACAAAATTAACTGGATGACATTATAATTTAACCGCAGACAACTAAAGTAGTGGACTATCTTGTAATAAATCCCTTTAAGTAGGGGAGATTCAAGTGATTTTTAAACCTAGAGGAGGTGTCGTGAGTATTGAGCAAAATATAGGGGAGATTCGTGTAAATTACCCTTTCGAGAAACACAACTTTTAAGCCCCTTTAGAAAAGTGTTTTCAAGGATATCTCGAGCCCACTTGATAACTTTACAGGTGTTTCTGTTCTGGTTATGTGCTGAGAAACAGTAAAACAGTTTTTTCATTTTCTATGCTAAGAAACCGTTTTTGACCCGCTTGGTAAACCTGTTCTTGGAAACAAGCAAAACCCTTCTTTTTTTTTTGTTAAATTAACAAAAGGAATCGGAGAGCTTCTTCCCCAAATCACATAGTGAACAAATATAGGAGTTTTTATCGGGCACACTTTTCCAATTTTCAGCCAAGAAACGACATGTGTCAAAAGTCTTCTAGGGAGCATAAATTTTGATTTATGTTTTTAAAAACAATCACAAAAAACACTTCGTTATCAAGAGATTTTTAGATGTTTTTCCGTTTGGAAACAATCACAAAAAACACTTCGTTATCAAGAGATTTTTAGGTGTTTTTCCGTTTCTCAGAACGGAAAAACACCAAAAATTGTTTCTCGTAAGGTTATCAAGCGGCACCTCTTCTCTATAAAACGTTGTGTCGCAGACTTTAAATGATCATTCTTAATTAGTGCTTCATTTCCTCTCTCTCTCTCTCTGGTTTTTATAATCATATTGAGAGTTCTCTTTGTTCCATCTTTTATTTGATTGAGAGAATAATCTGAATCTTCCAACATGGCCCAGTAAGGAACTACAATAATTACTGGAAGTCCTAAGGGATTGTTTCATCATGGAGGTCAGTGCACAAGAACCCATATTATATCATAGGGGGCTACTACAATCTTAAGGAGAGTGAGCAGTGGCCCTGATGACCTGATCCGACCTTGAGCCCGAACATGGGTTGAGATATCCTAGCCCTATAGGGCGGGTCAGGGTGGGAATTTCTAGCCCTGAGTTAGGGCAGGGCCAATCTAGGGTTGAGGCCTCGGGCTGACCCTGGTCCAGCCCATCCCAACCCTATCTTCTTTTTTTTTGTTCCACATTCTTTCTTCGTGCTTCTTCTTCTTCTTCTTCCCAACCTGGCCAGCCCATGCATCTCCCTTCCCCCCATGGTCAGGGCCAATCAGGTTCAGCCCGACCTGACCTTGAGGACGGGTTAGGGTTGGATTTTCTGGTTCAGGGCCGAACCGGGCCTGGGCCTTGCTAATGGGACATAGGGTTGGGCTGCGTTTTGTAAGGCCCGACCCTGTTACAGCCCTACCAATAAGTGTTTGTGATTTTATTCATGTATCAATCTCTCCCACTGTACACAGTTGCTTCATTCAAGGATAAAACAGCTGAGATAAGTTCTATATTTTCAATTTATTTATTAATATTTCCAACAATTTCCAATACCATCAAAATGTAACCAAATCCCAAACTTTACCAAGATGGAAACATTGCCATGTTTGGCCCTGCAAGGCCTTGTAGTTCGACCTCTGTTAGACTACTTATTGTAGAAGACCAAGTTCATGACTTTAAGGGGTCTACCACTACCAACAAAAAATCGTTCAAGGTACAACTAGAAGAAGTTGAACTACAAGAACCTGCATCTCATGATGTTCTCATCGGCAGTTTTGGGAGAGACCAGGTCCTCCATAGTAGAAATGGTAACCATGGCTAGAACTAGTATTTTCATTGATGTGCACATCATAGCACTGAGGATTAGCTGCAAATGGAGTGATACCTTCTGGGTTTGCCATAATGTTGGTACTACTATCAACCACTTGAAGATTGCGAAAATAACTTGATTTTGCATATCCTTCAGAGGGAAAATGTCCACTGCCCATCTGAGTAGTTGTATGATAGCCATCTGATTGTGAATTCGTGATCTCGCCACCCCAATGCACCATGGATGCACTACCTGCTAAACCTGTGAGGATGGAGTCAGGCCAGTATCCTAAAAGCTCGTTTTGCAGTTGGATCCACCAATTTCCGCTTACTTTGTCCTGAAACATTGTAGTATTGTTATCATTGTTTAATTCAGTATATAGGACTTGATTTCTTACAGGTGAGGATATTGAATTTGAGAATTTTTTATTTTTACTTCAGTGAACAAATGTAAAATCATTTTTGCCTTGACTATGGCAATAGTTATATCAAACTGCTCTGCATTGTAGATTGAGACTGGTTTTATGATGGAACCGAGATAGATATTTTTGTTTGTTTGAACAAAACCAGGGCACTGTAGATTGTAGCAACCTGTTTGCTCGTAGCCATCATCCTGAAGATCAAATGAATGTCTCTTATACAGACATGAAGTATGAATATGTCTCAAATTAGTGCAGAAAAATATACACAATTAAAAGACAAACACTAACACACAAGAATGTTTATAAGCCATTATCTTTTCCTTTGAGTATGATACTTAGCGCTATAATAAATACAGAATGTGGTCTTTGAAACAGGTTAATTGATATTGAAAAAGTCACATACAGTCCAATACAAGAAGAACCGTGTCTGGTTATCTCCTAATAAACTTGGATAAACCTGTGACAACAAAGGCAATTAGTCAATCATTGATTTGATTCTATAGTGGAAATTAAATTAAAGATTACTAAATCAAATGCAAATATTTCACTGCATTGAAATGCATGACTGACTGATGCAAGTGTACATTTTGTTGGATTCTGAGCCATGAAATGCAAACCTTTTTTCCCCCTGATATTGTAATTTTTATTTCACTGTTGGATCTCAAATGTCTTTTTTTGGATAATTTCAATTACTTAATAACTGGCACTAATTCTGTTAAATTTTCTTCTAACTGTGTTTCTGTTAAGTTTTCAGAGAAATTTCAAAAGAGAGCCTACACAACAAGAAAAAAGAAAATTGCTCAGAAGACACCATGGTCTACAAACATGAATGAACATGAAGATACGGAAGTTTACCATCCATCCTGCTTCAGCAGTGGTCTTACTGTTTGAATCATCAGAAATAACCCAGATTTGAGACAAGCTGAATTCACCATTTTTCACTTTTGGGTTCCATACATTTATGCCAGCATATGCTCCATGGTAATTGCCTCCTCGCAGATAAACTATGGCATGCTAGTCCATATATACACATCAAAAGAAGAGAATAAATTGTGTTCCCTGATTGAATCACAAATATAAACTGAGAAATTTTTTAAAAAGGGGAGAGAAGAAATGGTTTCAATAGTTACCTCATGGCCAGAATCTGGAAAACCTGAAAAGGTGAAAGACTTGTGACCAAGTTTTGTTTTATATGGTTGAGTCCTTTGAATGGGGATTGTTCCTGTTGGGCATCTTACTTTTGTGATCTTGATTGCAGAGGTATCCACTTTTTTCCCATTCGGATATGATGTGGGTCTTATCTATCAAACCAGAAAAGAATTTTAGTCATAGTAGACAACAGATGAACTAGCTAAGACAAGTGTTGTCTAATCCCCAACAATAATTGGAGAATTCACAAAATATTCTTGTAATGAACCAGTGCTCTGAAAACTTATGGCACTGCAGGTAACCAAAACTGTATCCTGTGGCCTATTGAAATTGAAGAAATATGTAATGTTGAGAATATGTCATATCAAAGAAAAGAGGAAAACCTGTATTGTGTGGTTCCTAAGCAAAGGATGATCAAAAGCAGGTTGTTTGTAGATATCAATGCAGTCAATTACATTGTTATCTTCAATCTGCCAAAAATTTCATAAGATTTATGAGAACCTTCAAATTCTAAAACAAATAAATAAAACAATTTGTAGTCGCAACCTTGGTAGTCTTGACGAATGATTTGTTGTCTCTGAGATGTCTAACAAACCCTTCTTCATCTTTCAATGCATGAACACATCTATGATTAATCTCACAACCAATTGTAACAGATAAAAAAACAAGACAAGCAAAATATACACTACTGCTAGGCATTTCTGGTTCAATGCTCTCAACTTAACTGAAATCTTTCTTAATTTTCCACCTCCAAGTACACCATATAAATACATCTCAGATACTCTGTCCACATATTTAAGGAGATGGAAGATTGGAAGGACCAACACGTAAAGGATATTGCAGTTACAGCTTGCCAGTGAAAAGATAAGAGAGTAGAAAGCTGTACAACAATATAAAGGAGGATTTTTGCTATTCAAATCTTATTGCATATCATTATCACTAAATGTTACAAATTTGTTTTCTCAAATTTGCTATTCAAATCTTATGGCCAATCATTATCACAAAATGCTAAGAAATGAAAACTTAGTGGGGAAAAAAAGACCCACCTCAACTTATTCCGTACCATATTGGGTATTGAAACTTCCATTTGCACTGTTTCTTAGGCTTTTAACCAACCTGGATAGCTGGTTTGATCTTGTCCGGTCTGCCCTGGGTAAAATGATCTCATGAATTTCAACCACAAATAGGGGAAAACTAGAACGAATCCATCTTCCTAAAGACTCCAGGCGGTAGGGCTCCACGCGCTCCACCTCGAGGACCCTTTTCTTCTCTGTCAACAACCACATCTTTTCTCAGGTCACTGTAGGAAGGTAAGGGGCATCGTTTCCTGTCTCTCTTCCCTTCTTCACTGTCTTTCCTCATTTGGATTTACAGAGTTCTAGGGCATCATGTCCTCTCTCTCTTTGAGTTTCGGAACAAAATCTGCAATTCCTTCTTTGATAATCGAGCTCCTCCGATGATGAGTTTGCGTTCTCCTGCGCCTACAAACCTAGATCTCTGAATCTTGGTAATCCAGTGGAATTCCACCCGTTTCAAACAAATCCGGAGAAATTCTGAAATTCCATTTTGCTATTGCAAACTGGAAAGATTATCCCGCCAAGAAGGGGACATTGAAATAACGGATTTAGATGAGGGTATTTTGGTCCATTAAAAAATATGAAATGTTAAGGGCACGTTTGGTAACGGTCCGAACAAAGAACGCCCGTTCTTGACTAGAAACGTTCTTTTGTGTTTCTAGTCTGGAACGGCGTTCGAGACTGAAAATGACCGTTTGGTAACGGTCTCAAGAACGCCGTCAAAACGAAAATGGTGTTTGATAAAACCTGTTCTTCCCTATTTGATGTTAATTATAATAATGCCATTTCTTTGTCAATTATACCAAAAAAAGACTTGTAAAATCCTTTTCTCTTAGCAACCTTAGCATAAAATTAAAATATCTGATTAACATAACTAAAGTAAGTATAAAAATATGTCAAATTTCAAAGATGCTATTAAAATTGGGTTCTTGTGTGGATTAGTGGCATAACTGACTATGCTATGAACAGTTGAATAAAGAGGGCCTTGGTGGACTCGAACCACCATCCTCTTGGAACATGCTCATGTTCCAAGTGCTCCACCAATTTGAGCTAAAGACCCATCAAGCTGTCAATGAATTAACACAACAGATTGAACCAAATTATATTCTCCATTCTTTTTTGAATTAATTTGCAATGAATGAATTTTAATGGCCCAAGAAGCACAAAAGAAATCACTCAACAAAGCTCTGGAAAGGGAAAGCGTTTTTACCCTATATGTGTGGCCTGTAATCTCCATTCTATAAAATCTTTGTCTTCAATTCTAAGCAAATCCCAGATTTGCACTCTGCTAAAGCCTTCCTGAATTTTCCTTTGTTATAATAAACTTCCAGCATCTCCTAACAACAAAATTAACAATTAAAAATGGAACCGAATATATTTTGCTGGTCTGGTTCTTAGGAGGTCCTTTGATAATTAATACTAAAATGGTACATGTCATGCAGGTTTAACTTCCCAGGTGAAAGCCTGAAAGTCGTCGTTTTCTCCTCTAAAAAACTTACAGATCTTGGATTTGAGTTCAAGTACAGCTTAGAAGAGATGTACAAGGGAGCCATAAAAACAGCTAAGGAGAAGGGTTTCCTTCCCCTTTCTAATCCAAACCCAACTCAATAACACTAGCTGGAACGCTAAACCAAAATCAGAGGAAAAAAACACAAACAATGAAAGCCAAGAGGATATAAAAGGAGGGAGGGGGCAAAAGAAGAGGAATTAGGCACAACATCATAATGCAAAATCTCTTCGATTCTCTCTACTTTAACCTGAAGCTCCAAACTTTGATTCCCAATTACTAACCAGACTGTTCTGTGTTGTGCAATTGAAAAAAAAAAAAGGAAACACATTCATAATGATCCTCATGCTTATGTAAGAACATCTCATCATGATCATCCCATAGAGAACTAGTTCTGCAAATTCATAAGTGAATGTGCTAGAGATAGATGTATCTTTAAGGGAGTCTATTCATCAAGGACACCATATTTCTATGTTGCTTTACCTTTTATTGTATAGAGCAATATCTGGTTTGTCGTCCCACTTAGTGGGGTTTCTTTGTCTTCTTAATTGAAGTGCTTATTCATTTAGAAAGGGGGAGGTGGGGGGAGGAGATTGAAGTACAACCAAATGCTTTGTAAGAATTATTCCTTTAGCTAGAGACCTGAATCACCTGACTACCATGCCAAGCCTTCCAATCTAAGTTGGCATCTTACAGAACATAGTCCAACAATCACATAATATCAGTCCATACAAAGAAACCAGTTGATTAACACCTGAGCTCAACCAATCGACAATATTTAATACTGAAAACAAAATAAATCAACGTTGAGCAAACCATACAGGTTTGTTCTAGATCAAATCAGCCAAAAGAACCTTAATCATCAGGCATAATTTGAGAACCAACCAAATTCAAATTAAAAATCCCCATTTTCAATCGAATTACCTCACGAAGCTGATGTGAACACCCAGGCTTCGATGAACAGCGGAGCAATCGATGCAAAGAAAAATCCCATATGTGATGAATGCCCATGTCGGATTCTTCGCATTGCAATCGAAACACATCTGCATAAAAAAATCGAAACAAATGAACAGTGAGAACCGAAAATGAATTCGTACAGATCTGCAACTCTTAAACCAGATCTCAAAATAAAAAAACCAATAAAATTGAGATAAAAGAGGAGGAAAAAACAGAAACATGAACCTTGTCACAGGTCATACAAAATTCCCAAATCACACCAAAAAAATCCCTAAAATTACAGATCATACAAAATTCCCAAATCATACCAAAATTTTTTCTGAAATCCCATACCTTTTCGGCTGAATCCTTCGAAGTATAGGGTTGGTGACCCAATTCGAAGACAAAGAGAGTGAGCGGGAGCGAGCGAGACAGAGAGAGCCAGAGAGAGAGAGAGAGAGAGAGAGAGAGAGAGAGAGAGAGAGACATGAGATCATGGTTTGGCCGTAGTTGTAGGTACCTTCTCTTCCTCTGCTCCTTCTATTTCCTTCTCTTCCCCTACTCCTATTTCCTCCTCTTCCCCAGATCTATTGCAAGGAGGCAACGAGCCTGTTGGCTTCTTTCTCAAAATCATGGGTTTTCACGATATTGCGATGTAATTGTCGTTCTTGTTCTTTTGGTGCTCAAGACCTCCGGTTCGTTCTAAAAGAACGAAAAAACGAACCTTAAAACCAAACATTTTTTCATGTTTTTTTGTTCTTTTTGAACAAAAGAATTGTTCAGAACGCTGTTCTGAACGTTACCAAACGCACTCTAAGAACCGGACCAAAAAACCGAAATCGAATTTGAAACCGGCTGTTTAAAACAGGATCAAAAGTAACCGAATTAAATCGGTTTGATTTTGGTTTCAAAATCTTAAATCTTTCATTGGTTTGATTCAAGTTTGATTCATGATTGAAACCGTCAAACCCGAACTGTATTACCCATTTTCAAACTGAATAAATCATTTTTTTAACGTTTTAATTAACTGGGATGATAAATTTTATTCCATTTTAATGTTTGTGAAAAGTTTAGAGGATTATTGCTATAACAAATAAGGGGTTCTTTATTGTAAAGATGTAAGAAGTTTGCCCAAACACCAAAAATAGGGCCAAACCAAATACAAACCGGAGTCAAAATCAAATATAAAATCAAACAAGGAACCGAATACAAACTAAGCCGAAATCAAAACTATGTCGATTCAGTTATGGTTTGGAAACACATGTTCCTATTTGATTTTGGGTTGGTTTCTACATGTTGGATCTTGAACTGAACCGAAAATCGAAATCGAACCGATTGACACCCACAAGGTTTGAACCACTGATCCTCCCCCATGGTTTTAGTGCACGGTATTGGAACGAGTATCGTTAACCTGCAAAGCCGATACAATACCAATACAGTATTGACCTAGATCGACTGTATTGGATAAATTTACCCCTGAATATCCTTAAAAAATGAGTTTTCTACCCATTTTACCCCTTGTTTGTATCATATTATCGATACGGTATCGGCATCGGTGACTAGCAAGACCGGTATGTATCCCCCGATATGAGCGATACGATACCGATTCTTAGAACCATGCCCTCCCCATATTTTTTATAAAGCATAATAATGGTAGTTGTTTAGTATCATCTTACCAAAAAACAAACACAAAAGTTGTTTAGTCTCACATTTCTTATGGAAGAGTAGAGCGTGATTCATATTGTATAATGAGAACTGCAAGAGTTTTTCCAAAAGAAAAAAACAAAAAAAAAGAGAACTGCACGGGTTGGTTCTTTGGAAGAAAAACTCCTTATAGTCTTTTGTTCCTGGTGAGTTCGGGATTTGTTTTAACGCGTGCGCACCAAGGCGGCTTTGGTGTGTGTGAAGTTTTTTTTGTGCTCTCAACTGGTCTTTAATCTATTTTTCTATTGCTGACATCAAATAGGCTAACATCAGCCATAGTGTGTTCAAAGTTGGGGCTTGTCATTGTCATGAACCTTATTGACATACACTATATTTTCTCTGCCGTTGAAGATATTCCTGGCATTGAATGAGCATCGTTTGATGCGTCACCAACGTCAACGATCTTTCAATATGTGCCGTCTAGAATGCTTTGGACGCCACCAATAACAACTAGTTTTCTATGTCATCTATGTTTTCTTTTTTAGTGCCAAATGTCTTCTCTTTTTTGAAAAGGGTAATTTTCATGTATCTCCCTTGTACTTTACCCAATATTCACGAGTCACGAGTCACGAGTCACGACACTCCCTCCAAGTTTAAAAATCACTTCCGTCACCCTTTAGAGTAATGAGGTAAACTTAAAACAATCCAAAAAAATGAAAAGACAATTTTAACCCAATTGAGATCGTCTATGGCCCAGCTGCCCGTAGTGGCCTGTGTGGCACAGCAAGGGCTGTGCGTGCAATGATTGCCTTACCCCCAGCTCGAGCAAGGCGTTTGGGCAGGGATAAGGTGATCTTTGCACACACGGCTCGGTCCGTGCCGCAGCAAAACAAGGGTTGTGCATGCAATGACTGCCTTACCCCCGCTTGAGCAAGGCGTTTGGGCAGGGGTAAGGTGATCTTTGCGTACACGGCTCAATCTATGCCGCAGAGTTCGCTACGGGCAGCGCGCCGTAGAGGGTCCGGATCCATTTTAACCTCAACCCAATCCTTTCCTTTTGTTGGAAACTCATTATTAAAGACGACAAAGCCCTGCAACAAATACCATCTTCTCCTCCACCGATGACCTGAGCAACTAAGATGCAACTTTGTTAAGTCGGTAACCTTCGACCCATCCTTTCTAGTTTTCTTCTCTCACCCAGTTTCTCGCGTTCTCTCTTTCTCTCTTTCCTCTGCTCTCTCCCGTATAGCACAGCCACATGCTTAGGCTTAGGCTCAGCCGAGCATACATCCTGGCTATTATGTTTTTAGGGTTGTTCACTTTGCAATGTCCTCACCTTCGTTTTCATCTTAATTAGGTAAGCTAATACCTGCGGTGATGCTTCCACTGTAGCTTTCAGCGATTGCAACAACGACAGATTAGGTGAATTTTCCACGGCCTCTTGTTGGTTTGTGCTTCTGAGAATTCCGACCATCTGATCCACCAGCTGGTCTCCTACCTCTGATTTTATTCATGTATCAATCTCTCCTACTGTACACAGTTGCTTCATTCAAGGATAAAACAGCTGAGATAAGTTCTATATTCTCAATTTATTTATTAATATTTCCAACAATTTCCAATACCATCATCCAAAACTTTACCAAGATGGAAACATTGCCATGTTTGGCCCTGCAAGGCCTTGTAGTTCGACCTCTGTTAGACTACTTATTGTAGAAGACCAAGTTCATGACTTTAAGGGGTCTACCACTACCAACAAAAAATCGTTCAAGGTACAACTAGAAGAAGTTGAACTACAAGAACCTGCATCTCATGATGTTCTCATCGGCAGTTTTGGGAGAGACCAGGCCCTCCATAGTAGAAATGGTAACCATAGCTATTACTAGTATTTTCATTGATGTGCACATCATAGCACTGAGGTTTAGCTGCAAATGGAGTGATACCCTCTGGGTTTGCCATAATGTTGGTACTACTATCAACCACTTGAAGATTACGAAAATAACTTGATTTTGCATATCCTTCAGAGGGAAAATGCCCACTGCCCATCTGAGTAGTTGTATGATATCCATTTGATTGTGAATTCGCGATCTCGCCACCCCAATGCACCATAGATGCACCACCTTCTAAACCTGTGAGGATAGAGTCAGGCCAGTATCCTAAAAGCTCGTTTTGCAGTTGGATCCACCAATTTCCGCTTACTTTGTCCTGAAACATTGTAGTATTGTTATCATTCTTTAATTCAGTATATAGGATTTGATTTCTTACAGTTGAGGAGATATTGAAATTGAGAATTAATTTTTTATTTTTACTTCAGTGAACAAATGTAAAATCATTGTTACCTTGAATATGGCAATAGTTATATCAAACTGCTCTGCATTGTAGATTGAAACTGGTTTTATGATGGAACCCAGATAGATGTTTTTGTTTGTTTGAACAAAACCAGGGCACTGCAGATTGTAGCAACCTGTTTGCTTGTAGCCATCATTCTGAAGACCAAATGAATGTCTCTTATACAGACATGAAGTATGAATATGTCTCAAATTAGTGCAGAAAAATATACACAATTAAAGGGCAAACACTAACACACAAGAATGTTTATAAGCCATTATCTTTTCCTTTGAATATGATACTTAGCGCTATAATAAATACAGAATGTGGTGTTTGAAACAGGTTAATTGGTGTTGAAAAAGTTACATACAGTCCAATATAAGAAGAACCGCGTCTGGTTATCTCCTAATAAACCTGGATAAACCTGTGACAACAAAGGCAATTAGCTAGTCAATCATTGATTTGATTCTATAGTGGAAAAATTAAATTAAAGATTACTAAATCAAATGCAAATATTTCACTGCATTGAAATGCATTACTGACTGATGCAAGTGTACATTTTGTTGGTTTCTGAGCCATGATATGCAAACCTTTTTTCCCCCCTGATATTGTGATTTTTATTTCACACTGTTGGATCTCATGTCTTTTTTTGGATAATTTCAATTACTTAATAACTCGCGCTAATTCTGTTAAATTTTCTTCCAACTGTGTTTCTGTTAAGTTTTCAGAGAAATTTCAAAAGAGAGCCTACACAACAAGAAAAAAGAAAATTGCTCAGAAGACAAGGAAGTTTACCATCCATCCTGCTTCAGCAGTGGTTATACTGTTTGATTCATCAGAAACAACCCAGATTTGAGACACACTGAATTCACCACTTTCCACTTCTGGGTTCCATACATTTATGCTAGTATGTCCTCCATGGTACTTGCCTCCTTTCACATAAGCTATGGCATACTAGTCCATATATACACATCAAAAGAAGAGAATAAATTGTGTTTCCTGATTGAATCACAAATATTAACTGAGAAAATATTCCAAAAAAAAGGGGAAAGCAGAAATGATTTCAATAGTTACCTCATGGCCAGAATTTGAAGCATCTGAAAAGGTGAAAGACTTGTGACCAAATTTTTTTCTATATGGTTTAGTCCTTTGAATGGGGATTGTTCCTTTTGGGCATCTTACTTTTGTGATCTTGATTGCAGAGCTATCTATTTTTTTCCCATTCGGATATGATGTGGGTCTTATCTGTTGAACCAGAAAAGAATTTTAGTTATAATAGACAACAGTTGAACAAGCCGAGACAAATTTTGTCTAATCCTCAACAATAATTGGAGAATTCATAAAAAAACATTCTTGTAATTTGGAGATCATGTATATCAAAGAAAAGAGGAAAACCTGTATTGTGTGGTTCTTAAGCAAAGGATGATCAAAAGCGGGTTGTTTGTAGATATCAACGCAGTCAATTACATTGTTATCTTCAATCTGCCAAAACTTTCATAAGATTTATCAGAACCTTCAACTTCTAAAACAAATAAATAAAACAATTTGTAGTTGCAACCTTGATAGTCTTGACATATGATTCTTTGTCTCTGAGATGTCTAACCAACACTTCTTCGTCTTTCAATGCATGAATGCATCTAGGATTAATCTCCCAAACAATTGTAACTGACAAAAAAACAAGGCAAGCAAAATATATACTATTGCTAGGCATTGCAGCTTCAAAAACTTGACTGAAATCTCTCCTACTTTTCCACCTCTGAGTACATTAGATGAATACATCTCGGATACTATGTGCACATATTTGAAGAGATGAAGATTGTAAGGATCAAAATGTAAACAGTAAAAACATGGAATGTACAGTTGTAAGATAGAGAGTAGAAAGCTGTAACAACAATATCTATGAGGATTTTGAGTATATCATACCATATTGGGTATTGAAACTTGCCATTCAACAATATCTAGAAGGAGGATTTTGAGTATATCATACAAATTTGAATTTGTTTTCTCAAAATTGATATTCAAATCTCATTGCATATCACTCAAACAACTCTCCTTTCTCTCTCTGTATGCATTTTTTTTTCTATTGAATTCGACGGATATACAGAGTTCTCGGCCATTGTTTCCTCTCTTTCTCTTCCTTTCCCTTCTAACAGTTCATTCTTCGAGTTTCGGAAGAAAATGTGCAATTCCTTCTTTGATCTTCGCGACTAATAACATCAATCCGAGCTTCTCCGATTATGAATCCGATCACATCAATCTAGGTCTCTGCATCTTGGTAATTTAGTGGAATTCCACCTGTTTCAAACCAATCCGGAGACATTTTGAAATTCCATTTTGCTATTTGCAAACTGGCGTGCCGGGAGGGATGTAAACAAATGGAATATGGATCAGATGTGATCGCATTCGGATATTTCCTACCCAGATACGGAACAGATACGGATGCGAATCGAATTCGGACTTTCGATTATCTGTATACATCTCTGACTTGTGACCGGATCCGAATATTTCCTACCTAGATCCGGAGCAGATACAGATGCGAATAAAATTCGAATTTCCAATTATCTATTATTTGAATGAAATATTATTAGTGCCTTAGGGAAGAGATTACACCTTGGAGTATATATGGAAGAGAGGATTACCTAGGAGAGAGGATTCCACATTTTGGAAACTCAATCTCCTAATTCCAGAATATAGTTATTACTATATGGAGAGAGATCATATACTATACTAAGAGAGATTGAGAGAGATTGTATGCTTGGTGCTTAAGATAGAGCAAATATAGAAAGACCGGATATGGTCTAATACACCCTCTCAAGGTGAAGATTCGAGGGATCTAATCTTCAGCTTGTGTCGAAGGAAAGAAAATCTTATCGTACCAAGTCCCTTGGTCATAATATCCGCGATTTGATCTTTTGTGGAAATAAAGCGGACTTGAAGATTGCGTTTGGCAACTTTATCTCGCACAAATTGGAAATCAATTTCTACATGCTTGGTATGTGGTGAAAGATCGGATTGGCTGAGAGATACGTAGCACCAATATTGTCACACTATAACACGAGGGATTGAGATGAGAGAGACCAAGCTCACCAAACAGAGACTGGAGCCAGGTCAGTTCAGCATAGGCAACGGCGAAGGCCTTATATTCTGATTCAGTGGAGGACCGTGCAATGGTCTTTTTCTTCTTGGATGCCCAAGAGATTAAATTCTATCCCATGTAGATGGCATATCCACCGGTCGACTTTTGATCATCACTATCACCAGCCCAATTGGCATCCGAGAAAGCTTGTAGGTCCTAAGAGGGGGACTTGGTGATGTGTAGCCCATATGCATTGTATATTCGAGGTAGCGTAGAATACGCTTCACCATCGACCAATGGTCTTCAGTAGGGCAATGCATGTACTGATAAGCATGATTCAAAGAAAAGGCCACATCTGGACGGTTGAGGGTAATATACTGTAATGCACCCACTATAGACCGGTACTTTGTGGGATCATAAAAGGGCACACCCCCTATAGAAGATGCTTTGAATGTGGTTGCCATGGGGTAAGAACCGGCTTGTAATCAGACATACTGGCCCATTGCAGGAGATTAGTAATGGAGCGTGACTGAGATAGAGTGAGACCATTAGACTTGTATGTTGCCTCGATCCCCAAGAAGAAACTTAATCGGCCAAGATCCTTTATAGAAAACTTAGATGCAAGCTGTTGAAGAAGAGTAACAATATGCATGGGCTGATTCCTTGTAATCCACATAAACAAGGACATACGAGGCCATGGGGCCTTGAGTGTAGATAAATAATGACGGATCGGTTTGGGATGACCGAAAACCAAATTGAATCAAGAATTGTGACAAGCGGTTGAACCAAGCACGAGGGGCTTGTTTGAGGCCATATAAGGACTTGTGCAACCAACAAATATGATTTGGCCGATTAGAATCTTTAAATCCCTGAGGTTGAGTCATATGTACCTCCTCATTAAGTATGCCATGTAAGAAGGCTTATGTTTTGTACATCGAGTTGCCAAACATCCCATCCATTAGAAATAGCCACCGTCAACACTGTACAGATGGTAGTAAGTTAGACAACACGGCTAAAAGTTTGATCATAATCAAGGCCCTGCTGCTGGTGAAACCCTTTTGCAACAAGCCTAGCCTTGTAACGGTCGACAGTTCCATCGGCCTTGTGCTTTATCCTGTACACCCATTTACAACCAACCAAAATTGCATTAGTAGGAGGAGGCACTAAAGACCAGATGTCATTGCGTAGTAGGGCAACAAACTCATCAGACATGGCCAACTGCCATTGGGGATCCTTCACGACTTGAGGATAACATGTAGGTTCGGAGGGGGTAGATGGGTTAGGTGAGTGGGTTATAGTGGTATGTAGAGCTGTGGAAGGGTCATCATAGAGATCACTGAGGAGGCACGTGATAAGTGAGGGGGTGGTTTGACGGGTTAAAGAAAGAGGGGGGGGGGGACGGACTAGGAGAGGGGGAGAGGGGATCAACACTTGAAATTGGGGATTGGGTGACTGGTGTTTGTGGGGAGTTGGGGAATGGTGAAGGGGCGGTGGGTAACGGTGGATCAGGTAGTAGTTAAGGGTAGGGAAACCCAAGGAGGGGAGGTAAGGTGTGAGGGAGGTGTGGGAGAGGAGGATTCTTGAAATGGAAAACAGAGTTCATCAAACCGGACATGACGAGCAATATAAATGCGGTGGGACTCAAGACGCATGCAACGGTAACCATGGTGATGGTGGCTATACTCTAGGAAGACACAAGGAGCGGATCGTGGATCCATTTTATGGTTGTTATATGGTCGAAGAAAAGGAAAGCAAAGACACCCAAAAACTTTATGAAAGCTGTAATCAGGTGTTTGGGAGGTAAGAAGTTGGTAGGGAGACATGTTGCCAATAATGGGGGTGGGCATTCGATTAATTAAGTAAACTACCGTTTCAAAGGCATAATCCCAGTAAACATGAGGGACAGAGCTTTGAGCCAAGAGAGTGAGCCCTGTCTCAGCAATATGGCGATTACACCTTTCAACGGTGTCCTGTTGCTCATGAGCATGAGGGCATGAAATTCGGTGGTGAATGCCAAGAGAGGCAAAATAAGAGTGAAGAGAGCGGTACTCTCCTCCCCAATCGGTTTGCACATTTTTTATTTTGGTAGAAAATTGACGCTCAACAAGGGTTTGAAATTGCTTGAAAATAGAGAAAACATTAGATTTAACCTTAAAGGGATAAAACCAAAAAATTTTAGTGAAATAATCCACAAAAATAATAAAATAACGATGTTCAAGAGAAGAAACAATGGGAGATGGTCCTCAAATGTCACTAAAAATTAAAAGCAAAGGAGAACTACTACGACTAGTTGATTCGCGAAGGGTCAAACAGCATGATTTGCCTATTTGACAAGCAGAACACAAATGAAGAGATGAAGGGAGCTTGACATAGTGGAGCATGAGGCAGAGTGAATGGTCATGAGGGTGACCAAGCCTTTGGTGCCATCGATCATAGAAGGAGGGTTGCGCAAGATTGGTTGAAGGAGCATGTAATGGTAGCGATGGCAGATAGTAGAGACCACCATGGCTAGGTCCCGTACGCAGAATGCGATTGGACTTCAGATACTTCACATGGAAATGAGAGGCATGAAATTCAAATAATACATTGTTGTCAGGGGCAAACTTATTGACATAATGCAAAGAATTAGAAAGAGAAGGTGCATGTAACACATCAGAAAGGGATAAAGAACGAGAGGGAGAAAGAACAGAAGATGAACCAATATGGGGGATTGGGATAGAATTACCATCACCAACTAACAAACTGTGCTTACCATCGGCGCATATGAAGAGAGGGACTACAGATCAGGTGTCGCATGATGTGTGACCCCAGTGTCAGGGATCCAATGGAAAAGGCCGTGGGTGGTACTAGAGGGGGGGGGTTAGTGTGGATGGGGTAGAGGGTAATGCAGTTGGGGTTGGGTGGGATGCGGTTGGGGCTGTGGTGTGGGAAGTAAGGGAGGGTTGGATGTGGTAAGGTATGCGGAGGGAGCAGGAGTGGAGGGGTAGGTAGGTGTGGGTGAAGCCGATTGAGAAGGGTGACCAATGAGTTTATTACGATAAAAGCAAGATGGTGCCTGATGATTAGTTCTACCACATATGGTGTAAGGACTGTGGGCAAAGGCATTAGAGCATTCAAAACCGCTAGGACCAGTTGGAGGACCACGACCACAACCACCGCTGCCAAGTGAGCCACAACCATAGGACTGTTGGGTTGGAGGGCCACGGTTATGTTGAACAACATTAGCAGTGGCATTGGTAGCATGATCAATCACCGCCTTGCGAGAAGAGAGTAAATACTCATGGCTGACAAGAAGCCCATGGAGATCAGTGTAACTGATCGGTTCAAGTCGATCCATCATGGTGGGAACAAGTGGCTGAAACTCGTCCCAGAGAGCGCGAAAAATATGTATATTAAGATCATTCGTTGGGAGGGGCTTGCCAGCAGCACCGAGTTCATCAGAGAGGGCTTTGGCCCATTGTAAAAATTGTGTGACAGGTTCGTTGGGCTTGTGAACAATATTTTGGAAAGCGACATTGAGGGATAGAATCTGCGTTGTCGAGGCGGAGCTGAATGCGGCATGAAGGGCGTCCCAAATTTCTTTACTGGTGTCATGTTCGATAGCAAGAAGCATGGCCTCGTCGGAGAGAGAAGATATTAGTATGCTCATGATTAAGGCATCTTTTTCATGCCAGTCTTTGGCCTGCGTTGCATCTTGGGGCAGGGATTGGAGCCATTAACATAGTTGTAGAATCTTTGGCCTTTGAGATATGGGATGATTTGAGTTTTTCAATAAACGTAGTTCTTGGATGAAAATTTGATGGAGAGAATATGACTAAGGCTAGGTGTAGCCAATGGAAGGATGGAGGGAGGAGTATCCATGGTGGGAAATGGAGAGAGAACAAAAAAATGTTGGAGATGGGAGGTGGGGTGGGGGGGGGGGGGGTTGGGGTGGGGGGAGGGAGGATTGTTTCTTGCTCTTTGGAGCTAGAAGCTCATGATACCATATTGGAATGAAATATCATTATTGCCTTAGAGAAGAGATTACACCTTTGAGTATATATAGAAGAGAGGATTACATAGGATAGAGGATTCCACAATTTAGAAACTCAATCTCCTAATTCCAGAATATAACTATTACTATAGGGAGAGAGATCATATACTATACTAAGAGAGATTGAGAGAGATTGTGTGCTTGGTGCTCAAGATAGAACAAATATAGAAAGACCGGATATGGTCTGATATTTGTATACATCTCTGGCTTGTGTAACCGGACCTTTCTCCTCCTCCCAACAGATATGATTCACTCTCAACCAATATCTTTCAGTTGTTTTAGTCTCATAATTCTCCTTTCCTCATTCTTTAGAATTGATTGAATCTTCAAAAATCAAAATCCCTCAAGATCATTAGTTACTTAATTTTTTTTTATTATTAGTTAGATATCTATTCAGATCGGATAATTTTTTTTTTTGAATTATTCAAAAAAGAATAGTATACTCCTAAACAGATATAGATCCCCCTAACCAAATACCGATGTGAAACGAATTCAGATTTCTGAATATCGATTTACATCCCGCCTGGGACTGGGGAGCCGACAGGGTTTTAAGAATCGAAAATTGGATCGTTGAATCGATCGATTCGGATCGAAATCGGTCTTAATCGATCCCTATTTTCACCGAACAGATACGGATACGGTCGATTCACACCCAAAAACTCAAGAAGTGGACATTGAAAGGATAACAGATATGGATGAGGGTATTTTGGTAATTCGAATAAAAGCATAACTACAAAGTGAAATAAATGCTGTGGGAACTGAAAAGTCTTTCTCTCTCTTCTCTGTCTTCTCTGAACTGGAGCAGCAGCAAGCAAGACTTTCAAGAATCATTTGCCGCCGCAGCCATTGAAATTTTATTTTTACAGATATCTGATCGTCTTTGTCACTGGCAACACCAAAAGTGCCGTTGAACGAGTTACGATTGTAACCTGCTTAGCATTTACGGTTGTTCGATGCTTTCTTTTTGCTTTTCTTTCTTTGTAGATGAAACATAAAATGCAGTTGTGGCATGTGGGTTTTCCCTTCGTGCATTTTTGTTTTCTAATTACGGTTTTGGTTTTTGGGACTTTGTTAAAAGAAAAACCCTACAAGTCCAACTCGTTTGGTGTTAAGGTTTGTAATTTTGGAAGAAATGGATTATAGCAATCAAGTCTGGTCATGATCGAGTTGGAATTGTAGGGGTTATTTATTTTTTAAATCCCCTGAACCAGAAACTAAATTTCGGTTTGTTCTCGTGGGTTTGTTATTTTATTTGGTTCTCATTCATTTTGTTGATTTATTCACTAATTCTCAGGTTCCTTCTCTCCCCTTTGAAGCTTGGAGTTCAAGTTTCTACAGTTTCTGGTGCAGTTAAGATTTTGTGAAGGCCAAGTAAGTGGCCCTTAAGTTTCTGGGTTTTTTTTTTGGGTCTTTGTATTGCTAATGTTTGTTTGTCCCCTAGATTTGTTTATTTGTCCTACTTTGATGTGTTTATCTGATCTTCCTGTGAATTAAACCAGAAAATAGATCTAGGTTTAAAATATTTGATATTTTCTCAGCCCTTGGTATTTGGGTTAATGTCTTGAATCATTATGGATTTGCACTCAGAAGTATTAGAATAAATTAAAGATTTATGATGTACTCATTTGATTTTTCGTGAAGGTGAAGTAATTAGGGAACCAACCGTTTCTTTGTTGTTCTTGTTTTTTGGCTACTGCTAATGTTTGTTGGTCAGTTTGTCCGATATGTTTATCTGATCTTCTTGTGAGTTTCTATCATTGTTCAATCTGCAGTTATTATGTAGAGACATGAAAATGAAGTACCAGAAATTGAAGGTTGAAACTATATTGAATATCATTGACTCAAGAAAGATTCTGGTTCTTGATTAATAAAAATAAAAGAAAAACGGGCATACTCTCTCTCTTTCTTGATATGGATTCAGTCTGTTTGCAGATTCTGATTATTGGGTTCATGCTTGATAGTTAATGGGAAATTTTAGAAATTCTGGATTTTCCATTGCTTTTTGTGAATTTTCCTGGTTGTCCATTGTGATACCCATTTGCTTGTAAACAGAACAGGATAGTATAGTATGTGTATTGTATTCAAGGCCTAACTACCATGTTGTGTTGTAGTGTCTGACTTTGCTTTATCTTTAACTCTCTGAGAATGTTTCTGGATAGGTTATGGCCCATGTGGAACCAATTGTTGGTTCAGAAAGGGATCTGATACAGAATAGTGCAGTTCCTGGGAAGCCCCGAATCTTATTAGCTGCAAGTGGAAGTGTAGCTGCAATAAAGTTTGGGAGTCTATGTCACTCTTTTTCTGAATGGGCAGAAGTTAGAGCTGTTGCCACCAAGGCATCTTTACACTTTATTGATAAAGCATCACTTCCTAAGGATGTTGTTCTTTACACTGATGAGGATGAATGGTCCAGTTGGAAGAAAATAGGAGACAATGTGCTTCATATTGAGCTCCGTAGGTGGGCTGATGTCATGGTTATTGCACCCGTGTCCGCAAATACACTTGGCAAGGTACATATTCTATAATTCTAAAACTACTGTTCTCTCGATCATGATTTGTGTTAAACTAGCATAATAATTCAGGAAAACTAGGTCTATTGCCTGAGCAAATACAACTAGGTCCACATTTTGGGGTAGTTCTCTGGTCCTGTTCATTCATGCTTCTCCATGAATCAAAAGCCAAACATAGCTTAATTTCCACATAAACTCTGTGGTTTAGTTCCCTGCATACTTAAAACTAGGCACTCATGGTCAAGATTTCCTTAATTGAGAAATGAAACTACTAAAATTGTTTGATCATTGATGCATGTATATCTTTTGTCACTACTGGTAAAGACTGAAGATACAGGTGTCTTTTTATGTCATTAATCTTGTTTTTATTCAAGTCATTGTACTGGACTAACATTCAATGTCTAATGATCTTATACTGGAGTGTGTCTTCTGAAGTCGAACTGGGTTGATTCACTGAGTATGGTACAATGAAGCTTCTCTACCATCCAGTGATGAGTCGAATGTGTGGATTTGTGAGTCATGTTGGTTAATGCAGTTGGTAAACAGTTTGAAAATAATTATGTCAAGTTTATTTGAGTTGAGTCGTAGACCTGATTCAAGACTTCAACACCCACCATGACTGATTTGCACTTGGATGGGTAGATACAACTTGCACCAGACTTTTAACGTTTACCAGCACCCATCTATGTTTAGCTCAGTTCTTTCCATGTCTTGACTTAGAGGTTGTTAAATCACTAATATAGTTGGGGGGGGGGTGTTTGGATGAATTTGTTTTACAGGTTGTTAAATACACCCAGAATCTCTTCTTTACATCACTTCTTCACAAGGAAGTTTTTTTTTCTGTTTGTTACGCAAATACACTGCTCAATCTTATGTTGGTTTTCCTCTGTGCTCTGATAGATTGCTGGGGGTTTATGTGACAATCTCTTGACATGCATTGTTCGAGCCTGGGACTTTGGTAAGCCGCTTTTTGTTGCACCAGCGATGAATACCTTTATGTGGAACAATCCTTTCACACAAAGGCATCTTGATTCAATCAGCGATCTTGGTATTTCTCTGATTCCTCCAATCACTAAGCGATTGGCTTGTGGGGATTATGGCAATGGTGCAATGGCTGAACCTTCTGTCATCTATTCTACTGTGAGGCTCTCTTTGGAATCACTAGCACAAGCAACTGGTGGTAATGGTCTACATTTACCTGCGTTATAGATTGTCCTTGTAATTGTAATGAAATAATCAGAACATAGTGGCTGTCGTAACAATATGTACACATAGGTGGGAGTTAATGGTGGCATTCACTATCACAGGAGTTAAACCAAAGTATCAGATCACCTTGAATGAAGAGATTCTTTCTTCACCCTGGGTATCAAAAAACTTTCTCCTTTGTTTCTTTACCCCAAGTTCTAGACAAAGTTGCAGTTTGATTTCCCTTTTTATGTGGCACTGGTTCCTTCTAAAATGTTCAATGACGAGGCATGTAACATATTCATTTTGTGTTGGTTTACTACCCTCTTTTACTTTGCTAGCAGGGTTCAAGGTTTAAAAGCTCAGAATCGGGTACGAGATTGGTTTCCATCGATTCCAATTTAAATATTCTTGGAATCGTCGGGTCGGACAGTTTATTCAATTGGACTCAGTGAGCGAAATCAATTCTGAGTTCTGAGTTGAATCGACTGATTCCTTATTTTTTAAAACCCTGGCAACCTCTAGAAATTTGGAAATCGATGACCTGTTTTATTTAAGTATCAAATTTTTCGAGGTTTTTTGCATCATTCTAGATTTTTTAGATATAGAAGAATTGATTTGATCGAATACTTCCCTGTGGGCCAAATTTCTGAAGGCAATCTATTTTCCAACTTTGGATTTTATAAATGTGAGGGAAGGCAATCAGCCAACCCTCATGGGCATGGAGAAGTATTCTTGAGGGGTGGATGAGACCGGGGAGAGCATTTCCATTTAAGAAACCAATGGTTATATCCTTTTCGATTGCCCTAAAAATTGATCCGAGGATAACCAAGATACTAATTGAGTAGAATCTGTCCAGAATTTTAAATGCTTGATGCCTTTGGCAGCTGCATCTTTGGCGTCTTATTCGATTGTTTCAGCTTCAGCTGGTAAACCAAAAAAACCATAATCATATGGAAAAAATCTTTATTGGAATATAATTGGAAAATGAGATCCTTTTAAAGGAAGAAGCCACAGAAAATTTAGGACGTAAACCAAACGAACTAGCGGTCCAAATATGTTTGGAAAAAGGACAACTAAAAAAGAGATCTCGTGTTGGATGCTGTGGGTCGCAAGGAATGACATGGTATTTGGTAGGAGAAACTCCGCCATCAAAAGATGTTGCTCAATCAACTAATAGAGCTTTCTCTGAATGTTGGGTAGCAACCAAACCTCTGTTTTCTTTGAAACTTGTAGTTTCAAATATATACCTAGCTAGAAGGCCCTGTTGATGACAATTAAGATAGTGTGGCAGTGCGACAGTGCTGGGTGGAGATGTCGACACCTGGCAACTGTTGCATCCCTAAGACAAGACCTTCTAGACTAGATAAATTGTCCAGTTTTTCAATAAAGTTGATAATGCCCTCAGATTCCAAAACCTGCACTCAAATCCAATCACCCCACCTTTGGAATAGATAAATTGTTTACTAATTGGTTCGATTCTAGTTTTAAAAGGTAAACCATGTACTCAACAATTCGGTTTGATTTTGAATTAATAAACTAATATGTTATTGAACTGATTATACATATTAAACCAAGTAATAAATCAGTTAGTCTTGGCATCTTATATGTTTTCTAGTGTTTTGTAGTGGATTTATACCACCTAAATTAATTTAATTTGTTTTTATTTCTTAAGCCAAAATTTGAACCTAAATATCGTGGTTCAAGCACCAACAAAAATATATTCATATCTAATTGGTTACCTAAATGTTTATCCGAAACCATTCAAAAAATCGTTTAATTAGCCAGAACCGTTTATTAATTGGTTTCGATTTGGGCTATTGGAACTGCTAAATAAATGTTACAGTACTGATTTCTATCTTTCATATCTTGAATTAAATTGAAACCGAATCAGTTAATCATAACCAAACCAATTAACACCCTTAAGCAAAAGATTTGGTGCTATTATAATGGATTTGATATAAGTTTTCAGCTACAAATCTCTTCCAAAATACTGAAATAGAAGAGGGCAAATCATTCAATCCGAAGCCATTTAGGTTCTTTAATGAACACATCTAGTTTTGCCACATGGAAGAGTGATATGGTGAATCCGAGGGTTAGAAATCTAGGGAATGATCTGAATAGACCAAAATGTAAAAATTATGTCTCAAATTTAATCATTTACCTCGTTCCCTCCCTTCACTTGTATTTCTATACACCCCACCATGGTCTTGTGCACCTTCTTAGTAATTTCCAAATTTTCAATTCCTTGTTTAGCCACTTGGCAAACTCGGATTGATCTAAAATTTAGCATAACAGTTAACAAGTGACCTTGACTTCTACTTCTCAATAAAATTTCAACCCAATTTTACCTGCCATGAGACAAATCTAGGTCTGTCAATGAGATTATTTCCTTCGTCCACATAGAAAAACAAGTCCATAAATAATTTCTTTGATAGACAATTCAATTCATAGGAGAAATTTTCAGAACCGGGCAGCAGCTGGTAATTTTCCCCAAATGACATAAATTTGACTATGATCCTCTGGTCATTGGCTATCCTCTTCCACCTTGAATCAACAACACCCAATCAGCAATCACTTTTTGCCTCTCTAGCGACAAGAGTATTAAAAGGAAATTATTCGAGTTTAGGATTACCTCGATATTGATTTCCATGCAACGGAAAGGATTTGGTTGCTCTATACGTTGATGCACCCGAACTCCAACACTGTAAGCTTCGCGATGATTTTGCTAGGTTGTGGGAAGAAGATTCTTCACAACAATTCACCCTTTAAATCCAAGGATAGTAATGGAGATCCTTGGAGACACTGACTTACAATTTGAGAGAGACGAAGACTAGAGAAGAAGAGCCGGACAGAGATGGGGAAAACCGTCGAACACCTCCTTAAATAGCAAGTGGGTGGGCCCCATCCGATTCCTATGTGGCTTCGGATTTGAGTTGTACTCAAATCCCAATTCTTTGTGGGTGTGGAATTGGGTGCAACCCAAATCCTAACAAAGCTCTCTCTCTCTCTCATAAGCTCTTTATTCATTCAACCAAAATCTCAACAAAGGAAAAAGGTTTAGTCATTGGCTAGTGGGTTCATAAATCCAAAAGTTTTGTGTTTTTATATTGAGAAAAACAAACCCTTTCTCAAATGTGTGAAAGTTAATGGGATACATGTCTCTCATCACCCTATAGATATGGAAAAAAACCTAAAAGACAGTGTAGCCCCTGCGTCCATCCAGACATAGAGGGATGCAAAATAACTATTCACACTCATGAAAGGCAGAAATCTAAATATTATAAGCAACCAAACCATCGTTCCATCTTTTGAACAAGATGATGTAAGACAAGGAAAGAAAGTCGAAAAGAAAGCGAAAATGGTTCATATTTGGGTGAAGAGAGATGTTTACCATTGCATTCATTTACCACATCAACTAAAACTTAAATGGACTTGGTAGAAATGCTAAAACAGTTTCATCCATATAACCCCATTGAGAATTTTTGTTTTCGAGTTCCAAAAGTCATGGCATACTAGTAAATTTTCCTGTTTAAGAGTTAAGACCTACCATCTTCCCTAGGCACCAAATACAACTTACCTATGATATGTAAAATGGCTACAAAAGCTATGAATCCAATACTCGTGATAAGCACAACATTGGGAGAAATCTTAAGCCCTGGAGCATCATCTGTGTAAAACTGGAGCATTGTGGCCCCTGTTGCTGTTCCACCACCAGTCGTCCTCCGCCTACACAAGCTAGCAGCTGCCGCAGCGCTGCCTCTAGGAGGAGCTGCACCATTTGCGACCATTCTGAAAGGGAAAAGAAAAAGAAAATGTGAGACAGAAGAAAACATTTTTTTTTTTCCTTATCATGTAAAATCGACCCAAAATGCATTCCAAGAATACATACCAAATACAGCTTAAATGACCTCTCTACCTCCCATGTACTAAAAGCTTTTGATCACTCCTCATCCTATGCCACTTGCTAAGAGAACCCTTTCCAATAAAAAATAATACCTAATAGCAAGGTGTAGTTAAATTTTTGATGGGATAATTAAACTCTAAGAAGTCCCTTAAGAATAATGTTAAGGGAGCCAAACAGCCAATTAGTGGCAGTTATAACAGCACAACATACTCCCCCTTTGGCAAAGCAGCCTGCAGAAATTCGATCCTATGGATTCAAGAAGCTGCCTGTCTTATGTCAATAGAGGACATGATATCGGAACTGGTATCAGCAACACGCAAAACCGGTACGAGGACAAAATTATCCCTGAAATTCCTTAAAAAATGAGTTTTCTGATCATTTTACCCCTTATACATATCGTACTACCGATACGGTATTGCCACGATATTGATATCAGTGACTAGCAAAACTGATACGTATTGCCCGTATACGATACCCGATAATTAGAACCAGGACAGAGGGACCATTGCTTAGGCAGAGGTAGAGCAGAGAATGAGGAAAAACAGGGTCCAATACATCTTAATCCAGAGATGCCAACAGGTTTAAGAAAAAAAAACTCAAACAAGTATTACAAATAAAACATCAAGGATTGGAACTTGCAGTTTTGATCAGATTAAACTAGACAAGCAAATAACTTCGGATTTTAGTCATAATTCGCTAAAATCCGTCCATTTAAACAGATTAGAAGGAAAGATCATGAATCGAATATGACTTGAAATTCTTAAAAGTTTCATCTTGGGAACGCAAATCAGAATTAACATTGTTGGAGTAACAGCTAGCTAGCTAGAACTATTGGGTTTTTTCCACAAGGCATCATCCATAAAATAAAACAATACTGATTGCATGAATGAGAAGAACAGAGAAGGGGAAGAAGAGAAGCCAAGGAAGAGTGGCACAGCATACCTCGATCGATCAATTTGTCTTTGGAAAACCCTAAAATAGAGGATTCCGTCCCCAAGGTGGTGTTTAGAAATACTCTTCGATCTGATTACAGATTTCAAGCCGAGTTTCTTCTTTTTCTCTCTTAAGAAGTCGATGGCCCTCTCTAGCTCTACTTAAATAGTACAACTGTAAAACCCGTCGAGGTCCTAGATCGACACTCAATAGTCACAATCGGATTCTGCTTAATTATAGCGTGATTTTTCGACATTAGATTCTGATTCACTTAACACGGCGAAATGACCAACTCCCTGTTTTTGGGATTCGGATCCTCTACTTCTAAGCTGTCCCTACTGCCGTGCGTCTTAGACACAGTAAGGCGGTAAAGATCGTCTTACCCCCGCTCGGACAAGGCACTCGATAGGGGTAGGGTGGTCTTTTCACCATCTTGTTGTGTTTGGGGTGCACACGGCAGTAGAGGACCCCGACGCCTGTCTTTGGGGTGGTTTCCGAGCTTTGGACCCTTCAACTCCTGCCACGGCTGGAGGAGAGCCACATCCTTAACACGTGCAAGTAACCCTTCTTTTTTTTGGGTTGTGCTTCTCTGGTATTACTTGATGATTGTCATCCCATTCCGCTGTGTTAAGTGATCGTTTCAGGTAATACCCTAACAGTGTCCATGTGATTTGATTTGTTAACAACTATAATATAAGAGTATTATAAAATCTATACTAACACTAGTAAAATATATATTAGAATATGTTAGTATTATAATGTATTAATATACTATAGTATATTAATATTATACTATATTAATGTGCTGTAATATATTGATACCCAAATTCAGTTTGGCATTAAATCCATGCGATAGATTTCCTCCCATTGTTTTGGAGAAAGGAAATCTCATAAATTAAATGAGGAGAGGTCAAAAATGCAGAACAATTGCAAAGGATTCAGAAAAAAGTTATTGAAATAGGTCCGATGATGGAGGGATAACGCTGAAACCTGCCTTCGACAATTGTAATTGTTTCTTTAAAGAACCGATCCATGCGTTCTATCATCAAACCCATTTCAATGGGTGAATAATGCTATCCCCAGATTAGAAAGTGGAGCTCCTCGCAGATTGCTGTATAAGAAAGAGTTGAGATGGACGAAGATGAGGTTGGAACAATGGAAGGTTAAGGAGATGGGTTTGGGTTATGTAATGTAAGGGTAAAAGGATAAAACTACACTAATATATGAAAGGTAATATGACCATTTATGAAGTTTTTTTGCTTCGACTAATGGTTTCAATTTAACGAACTGAGTTTATTTGTAAGCCCCGTCGTAGTCTAAAGGAGATACAAGTAATTGTTCAAACAATGGGGGGTTAATTGTAATTGAATCAAATTATAGAGATGGTACATGTAATTTGCTTTTAAAAAAGGATTTCTTATTTTCATACTTTGTTGTTTAGTCCCACATCGGGAACTCCACAAATATTTTCCTCTTTATAAACTTCAAGTTTACAATAATCTAGTGCCGAGCTCAGTTGTGTGAGCTTGTAACCAAACGGGGCATAAAGGTGATTGAACGCTGGCCCAGTTCTTGTTGGGTGGGGCTCAATGGTGCAAATTACTAGTTTGCCCATTCCAAGTTGAGAGTTGAGCCATGTGGCTTGGGCGAAGGCCCAGGCTTCATGTCTCCTAAAGAGGAGGGCACTGCGCCAGGCTGGCTTCACAGAGCAGCGACTACCTCCCGCTCTTAACGGTGGAAGGATAACAAGTTGGTGTGCCTTGAGCCCATTGTGCCCCAAGAAATGGTCCCAATCGGACGGTCATTTTTTTACCCATTTTGATCATATGTTCTTATTTTTTTTTACCCATTTTGATCATGTTCTTATTTTAGGGTGAGTGTGTCAATCTGATCCGGTTTTGGGTAATTGGTCTACTTTCTAACTAAGGACCAGAATCGAGGAAGTCGACACATCCTATTTATTAATCGGTTCCAAAATTTTGATTTAGAATCGGACCAATAACTTTATGGGTGGATCTATTAGAAATAGGTGGGTTGAGGACATGGTTTTAGTGCATGGTATCGAATCGGGTATCCATCACTTGCAAAACCGATACGATACCGATATAATATCGTAATGGATTGGCCATATCAGATGGACTTACTCCCGAATCTCCTTTAAAAATTGATTTTTTGACCATTTTATCCCTTGTCATCTTTGATACAATATCAACTTAATTACTTGCAAAAGCGATACGTATTGCCTAATGTGGGTGATACGATTTCGATACCTCAAACCATGGTTGAGGAATGCAAATTCTATGAACAAAATGGGTTTTGTAAATTTTTTTTCATTTTTTCGTAAGGGTTTTGTAAAGTTCATAGCAAGGCAATCATGTTCTTACTTTATAGTGAGTCAGAGCAGCTTCATCGGATCCTTTTGAAACGGGTCTTGGCGGTTCTAAACTAGTTTTTTGATTGGTAGGTTAATCATAGAACCAAACCCATCCATCCTGTTTAGTAATCGGTTCCAAAACTTTGATACAGAATCGGACCAATAACTTAATGGGTGGGACGATTCCAATCGATCGATTTTGATTCTTGATGCATAGGTTCCAATTCAGTTCCTAATTGTGGTCCTAAATTGATACACCCATAGAAATAGGTTAGTTAAGGAATTGCCAATTCTAAGAACAAAACGGCGATTCTAAACTAGTCTTCACTAGATCCTTTTGTGGATACGTGGTTTGATAATGCCATAGGGATCAATTTAAGGGTGTAAATTGGTTTGGAACTGGGTATTCAGTTTGGTTCCAAAGAGTCTTGGCGTGATCCAGGACAAATCAAGAATCAAATAGGTTTTGAAAATCGAGATTCAAACTGAACCTACTCGGTTCGGTTCTTATACAGTTTAATTTCGATTCTTGTACTTTGTTCATATACGATAATACAATACTATTTTATAGGAAAATTTTTCTCTGTATTGGGGGCGTAGGATGCGACCACACACATTGGGGGGGGGGGGGGTGGGTAAAATAACTGCCCCACCCCGCACTCTGAATGACTAAAATGATGTGCCAGTCCCACATGTGTGGGCGCAGCCTGCGCCCTCGAGCGCTCCCGGGCAGAGAAAATCACCCCTATTTTATAATATTAATATAATAATATACTATATACACAGTATAATATTTTATACAATAATATAAAAGTATTATAAACTCAAATTTGGTTCGGTTTTGGTTCGAAGATCTATGTTGGAACCAAAGCGAATTGAATTCAATTCCTACATTTTAGAGCCGGATTGTAACTAAATTTTATTCGGTTCGATTTGGCTTATTCGATCCAATTTCGATTCCTAACCTTAGGTTCAATGCAGAACACATCCATTTTCCCTAATACTTTTTTTTGGGGTCAAGGGGAGGTTGACACTGTGGGGGGGAAGGGTGTGTTCTTCAAAATTCTTCGAAAATAATCCTTAAATCACAATCCTGTGTTGATGTCGATGAAGAAGACTTCAAATAAACTTGATTGGCTGAGGTAATCCCGTAATTACCAATCCCACAACACATGCACGTCCACTTCGCAACTACTGTGTGACCATGTCTACTAGAAAGTACACCCCACTCTGCAGATCAAACATACTCCAATGTAAGCAATCGAAAGTAAAACAGATAAGACACCAAATTTACATGGTTCGGCCAAACTGCCTACGACCACAGAGCAATACCTTACCTAGAGTTTCGTATATTGTTCAACATGCTACTCAAATTTTTTGATAACAACAACAACTCAAGAACTCCAATCCCTGCTTGAAATTGAGGTGCAACTCAGATAAGGGCAACAACCCCAAACCCTAGATAAGCCCCGACTTACTAGAAAATACAATATAAATTCAAAGATTAAATCCCTCCCATTACATCAACAACCTAAGGTTTCATAACATTCAACAAAACCCTATAAAAAATAAGAAGGGATTTTTTCAGTTGCATAATATCTCTGCATGTGTATTCCCGCCGTTGGCCAATTGTTTGAGGTGCACTTGCAACCTTGAACATGCTCAAACAATGTATTCAATCTCCTCAAAACCCAAAAACCTTCAACACCATGAGACAAGGGTTTTTCAACTCTAACATACCTTACCTTGGGTAGTCCCACATTCCATTGTATCTCTGATGTGTGATCAGTACGTTGCATACATCCCCATGTGCACGTGAATCAAGAAAATCATCAAATAAGTCTTCTGTGCACAATTGTGTTCCATAGAAAGTTTTCACGTTTTTTTATTCTTCAGAAAGATAGGTATCATCTCTGTGAAAACGCAAAACTTCGTGGAACTCAATTCCAATTTAAAACGAGGGAGATATCATTGTTTTATTAAAACCCTACGATCTAGGGATATTTTGGTCATTTAACAAAAGTTCGTGACACTCAACTTCATCGTCGGTCGGCATGACTTGCAGCACGTAACGAGCCTACTCATACATCTATTGCTTTTAACTTTCAGCTAAACGCGTTTGACTTTAATCCAAGAAGAGAATAGTTTTAGGAATAGTTAATTTATTTTAACTCAATAATTAGTCTCATGGATTTAAATGGAATCTTCTCTTGATAACTATACTCATGTGATGTACTGGATAAGACCTGATATATATCGGAATACATATATTACATTTTTTTGGTACAGGAGGTATCCGGCCTTTAGCCGACTAAATCCTCTAGGGGGCTCGTGTACGACCCCGCACACACATGAACCAAGAGATATTGGGGCCCCCATTTTCACTAGGGAGTTTCCTCTCAGGCGGGTACCCCCAAGGGGGGAGGCGGAGTCGAACTCAAAACCTTTAGCTTCCTTAGACCTAGTCTCTTGCCAAAATGCATTTACGCTCCAGTATAGCGCTAAACCAATTATAAAAGGATTGCATGGATCATGACGTTGTGTCTCTCTCCGCTTCAATCAAACACCTCCATTTAGCATCTTTGTTACAGATGCTCATCTAACTGCTCACAACATTCTAGAATTTTAACAAAACAATGGTACCCGACTGTTCACAGAACAACTTAAATTTAAGTCAAAATTTTGGCCAAGTCTGAAACTTTTGGTCTATTCCAGATTTGCTCGGATTTTGACGTCTTATACAAAAACATAAAAAAATCCTTCGTTTCAAATCAGAATCTAACAAAATCAGTTGCGTTGGAACCGTGACTCGACGAACTGCGTTTCTTGTGAAGAACTCTTTGACCAAATATGCCATCTGGACTTCTAAAATTAGCACCTAAGTGGATCCCATTGCACAATCCTATGAAAATCACAACTTTTGATGTACGAGGCCTTTACCTGCTGCTTCAGGCCTTTGGCAAATACTAAATCCAATATACTGTCAATAGTTATCCCCCATGCTCAGATGCCGCTGTAATCCTATCAATGATCAAACTGCCTTTGACACTGTTTGACCATTTCAACTCTACCAAACCACCAATACCTACTACCACAACACCAATATGAACAAATACGTTTCCAACAATAACAACACTCCAGACACCAAATAAATGATAATATGGGCATCCGTATTTAGCGAGCTAGGAACAAACAAGAAACTAACATGCAAAAAATGACATATAAGAGCTAAACTATCCTCAGTAACAGAATTTACAGCCCAATCAATAAAACTAGGAGAAGAGTTTAAAAGAGCGGCTTGCAGTCAAAGATAACAATGGCTTGCTTGAGCTGGAATCTTCGATCCAGTAGAAGACAATCTCTCCCAGCTTCAACCTCCATCACAATTGATATTAAAATGACAAGATTTGAGAGGAAGGAGAGAAGCACAAAGCAACGGGGGCATCAAAGGTCTTTGCCCTGTTACTTGCATAGAAGTAGAAAAGACAAAAAAAAAGAACTTAGTTCTTTGTTTCAAATTTTTTTGGATTTCAAAGAAACTAATTAAAAGATGGGGTCAGATTCCCTCCAACGAATAAGGAGCAATTAAGACATTTTAAGGGGATGGTGAACAGTGCAATGTGCAATTTTTCTAAAAACTCGTGTCGTGGGGATTTCCCCCCCTGAAAATATACTATATGGTAAAAAAAGGGTATTAAGTGACTACTTATAATGAAATAAACTTCAAAATTAGAAATTAGGAAAGAGAATGCTATCTGGTCGCGTGCGACTCCTGTGCCTAGACACAGGGTTGTGTGAAATAATATTTTTATTTGAATAAAGGGAAAAAAAAAGGTACTTGGTCGCGTGGCTCCTACGTCTAAAAAAAGGAGCACATGAAATTACTACTGTCTCCATGAAATAAAAAACCGCATCTATGTTGGTGCCCCTATCTACAATATCATTGGCCCCCATGCTGATGCAAGCGCTACGTGATCAAATAACAATGTTTTCTCCTTAAATAAAAAGATGGTTAACATTTTATACACTAAGTCAATAGTGATAAGTGAATAATATATTTAGTGAGAAAATCAAGAAACATACCCATATTTAATGAAGAAAAGAGATAATATGAGAATGAAGTATACACGAACGACATTTGCTTCTTTTTCCCTTTGATTATACTTTGAGGCTTACATTCTATTGCTTTTTTTTTTTTTTGGAGTAGTAAGAGACAAACTTTATTAAGATTAACATGTATTACACATGGGCGAAGAGGAGATGTTGCACATCTCCGTAATCCAAGGATACATCGGGAGAAGGTCTCTCTTCTCAACAAGTTTCAATTGATCCTACTTGCATGGGTTGTGGAGCTATATTAGAAACCAGTGATCACATATTCCTTGATAACCCATTTGCTCGCGCAACTTGATTTGGTAGCCATCTCTCCTTCTTGGTGTCATTGTCTCAGTCCCCAAAGCTTCATTTATGGCTGAATCACTGGGAGAAAATCAATTTCCCAAACAAAAAGTGTGTTGAAGAGACATTAAGTTTATGCTCATTCATTTGCTGATCCTTATGGATCTTTAGAAATGATCTCATATTCAATAGGAAAGTTTGGATTCCGCTTGAAGTTATCAACGCAGCTCAAAAAGCCATGGAAGAATTCTGGAATGTAAACAAGCTTGATTATGATCGATCCTCAATACAGAGTCATCCCCAATCATGCAAATGATCTCGTCCATGTGGCAACTTCTTCAAAATCAACTGTGACGCAGCTCTCCCACAAGATTCATCCACAAGTGGTATTGGAACCATAGCAATGAACTACTTGGATAGGGTCGAAACCCACATTCGGCAACTGTAACTGTTTCTATAGAGAACCCGTCCATGCGCTCCATCATTGAATCCATTTCAGTGGGTGAATAGTGCTATCGCCAGATTGGAGAGTGGAGTTCCTCGTAGATCACCGGATCACTGGAGAAGAAAGAGTTGAGATGGAGGAAGATGAGGTTGGAACGATGGAAGGTTAAGGAGATGGATTTTGCTTATATAATGTAAGAGTAAAAGGGTACAACTACACTAATGAAAGGTCATATGCCCATTTAAGAAGTTTTTTGTTTTAACTAACGGTTTCAACTTAATGAACTGGGTTTATTCGTAAGCCCCACCATAGTCCAAAGGAGGTACATGTAATTGTTTAAACAGTAGGAGTTACTTGTAATTGGACCAAACTATAGGGATGATACATGTAATTTACTTTAAAAAAATTTCTTATTTTCATACTTTATTGTTTAGTCCCACATCGGGAATTCTACAAATATTTTCCTCTTTATAGACTTCAGGTGTACATTAATGTGTCGCCGAGCTCTGTAGCACGAGCTTGTAACCAAGCGGGGCATTAAGGTGATTGGATGCTGGCCCAGTTCTTGTTGGGTCGGGCTCAATGGTTCAAAATCCTTGCTTGCCCATTCCAAGTTAGGAGTTGGGCCATGTGGCTTGGGCGAAGGCCCAGACTTCGGGGCTCCTAAAGCGGAGGGCACTGCGCCAGGCTGGTTTCACAGAGCAGCGACTACTTCCCGCTCTTAACGGTGGAAGGATAATAAGTTGGTGTGCCTTGAGCCCATTGTGCCCCAAGAAATGGTCCCAATCGAACGGTCACTTTTTACCCACTTTGATGATGTTCTTATTTTTCTGGTGAGTGTTTAAATCGGATCCAGTTTTGGGTAATTGGTCTATTTTCTAATTAATTCTTGTTTTGATAAGGACCAGAATAGAAGATCGATCCTAAAGCCAACACATCCTGTTTATTAATCGGTTCTTGAATCGGACCAATAACTTTATGTGTGGATCGGTTCCAATCCTTAGTTGGTCGACTCCGGTTCATGGATAGGTTCCAATTCAGCCCCTAATTGTGGTCCTAAATTGACACCCTTAGAAATAGGTGGGTTGAAGACATGGTTTTAGTGCTTGGTACCAAGCATTGGATATCGGTCACATATAGAACTGATATAATACTGAGGAATGGATTGGCCGTATCAAATAGATTTACCCCTGAATCTCCTTTAAAATTTAATTTTTTGATCATTTTACCCCTTGTTCGTATTGTGTCATAGATACAGTATCAAAATCGATTGCGTGCAAAATCGGTATGTATCACCTGATACAGGCGATACGATACCAATAGCTCAAACCATGGATGAGGAATGCAATTTCTATGAACAAAATAGGTTCTGTAAAGTTCATAGCTAGGCTCTCATGTTCATATTTTATAGTGAGTCACAGCAGCTTCACCAGATCCTTTTGAAAAGGGTCCTGGCGGTTCAAAACTAGTCTTTTGATTGGCAGGTCAATCCTAGAATCAACCCATCTTGTTTACTAATTATTTCCAAATTTTTGATCCAGAATTGGACCAATAACTTAATGGGTGGATCGATTCTGATCCTTAGTTGGTCGATTCTGATTCTTGGTTGATTGGTTCCAATTCAGTTTCTAATTGTGGTCCTAAATTGACACCCATAGAAATAGGTGGTGAAGGAATGCCAATTCTAAGAACAAAACTGGGTTTGTAAAATTCATAGCTAAGCTATCATGTTCATATTTTATAGTGAGTTAGTGCAGCTTCACTAGATCCTTTTGTGGATTGATAATGTCATAGGGTTCAATTTAGGGGTGTAAATCGGTTTGGAACCGGGTATTCAGTATGGTTCCAAAGAGTCTTGGCGAGTTGGCGTGATCCAGAACTGAATCAAGAATCAAATAGGTTTTGAAAATCGATATTCAAACTGATCGAACCTACTTGGTTTGGTTCTTACATGGTTTGGTTCCGCCAGCAAAGACGTAGGAGCGTAGACCCAAGGACTCTACTACAATTGCAATGAATGCTTCATGCCAGGCAACCAATACAAGAAAATATTTTTGTTCGAAGGCTGTTACAAAGGGGAAGAGGTTAATACAAAGGAGGATAAAGGTGATAAAGTGGACGAGAAAAGGAAGACATTCCCGACATCTCTCTACATGCGATTTCACATACGTGAATGACTCACAGCCATTCAGATGGAACATTCCCACAGAGTGGATCTATCGGATGGAAACCAAGTAGTTGATATTATACCTCCAGGGTTTTTTGAGATTTAATCTATCATGTAGGAAATTGTGAATCTTGTTTGTATATACAATTAGACAATTTCTTTTAATTTTTTTAGAAAATGTTTTATAACAAATCTTTCTTTTTCGCCTCTCATCACCTTTTATTTATATATACATTGGAAAAAAGAAAGCTGTTTGGTCACATGCCCCTACACCCAGACACGGGTGATGAAATGACCATCCTACCCCCTTGTTGGATGCCTAGGCACACGCTCCCATTGACCCTCTGCACTGACATAGGAGTTACACGACCAAGCAGTGTTATCCTCCGCCTATGCAAACTAACAGTTGCCGCTGCGGCTGCCTCTAGTAGGAGCTCTACCATTTGCGACTATTCTGAAAGGGAAAAAGAAGAGAAAATGTGAAATAGAAGAAATTAAACATTTTGGTATTGACAACAGAATTTGTTGCGAGTATCCCAAATAGCTGGGTTAAAAGATTTATTAAGGATTTATTTTGTGTGTGCGTTGGAGGGAGGGGCACTTACAATCTAGTAAGTCTCCATAAGTAAGTCTTCTTCTTCTCTTCAATAGCAATATTCTCCTTTTAACTTACCAAGTTCTATTATTTTTCCCATGCTTGGTTTGGAGTTTCCTTCTTTTTCTCATGCTTTGTTGTTTAGTCCTACATCGGAAAGACTTGAAAATGTTTTCATCTTTATAGATTTCAGGTTTAATTATACCTATGGCCGAGCTCAGTTGCGCGAGCTTGTAATCAAGAGGGGCCATTCCAAGTGGGGAGTTAAGCCATGTGGTTTGGGCGAAGGTCCAGACTTCGTGGATCCTAAAGGGAAGGGCACTGGCTTCACAGAGCAGCGACAACCTCCCGCTCCTGACGCTGGAAGGATAACAAGCTGGTGTGCCTTGAGCCCATTTTCCGGCCGTTCACTAACTATGTGGATTCCTTTATTGATGAAATTGATCTTAACATCCGATTGGAATAACGTAAGAGATTCTCCTCCCTCTACACTAACCGCAGAAGGTATGCTAGCATTAGGGGTGTCAATTGGTCGGTTTGTTCAGTTTCGATCTGGTTTCAATGGTTTCGATGTGAGAATAGATGAATCCAAAACCAAACCAATATGGGAAGATTCGGTTTCGGTTTATTTTGATTTTCTCTTATTGATTTGATATCGGGTTTGGTTCGGTTTACCATGCATATATATGCATAATTATTAGGTGAGGAAAAAATAAAACATGTTTTTTATAATTTTTCAGGTTAGTATCAGTTTGTGGATTCGGTTTCGGTTCAATTCAATTCCAGTTGGTTTTGGTGTGATCCGATTTTCTACTGATTTCACAATACCCCAATCCCGTAGCTGATCCCATAAGTTACAATTGGATTTGAATTGATTCAGTCTGGTTTCACCATTTGATTCGTATTTTGACACCCCTAGCCCTAGCTAGCACCTTATCTTTCTCCTCCTCGCATGAAATGACGTCTCCTAGTTTGACCTGATGTTACTGTGGCCTGATACTCATGGTTTGAAGTAACGGTATCGTACCATTTGTATCGGGTGATATGTATCGATTTTATAACTGACCATTCTCAAAACCGTGCTCAAACCATATCAGTGACAGAGTACAGACAAGGAGTAAAATTGTCAAAAAAAAATCATTTTAAAAAGAGAATAAGGGGCAAATTTGTCTAATATGGCCAATCCGTGCTGATATCAATCCAATACCCTTATCGGTTTCCAAGTTGAGCGATACCCGTTCCCATATTGTGTACTTTAACCATGATGGTACTCCCTTCACTATACACCCCACAGGTTCAGTTGCAGTGGTACAGGTACACTGGTAGTTGTAAAGAGTATAAGTTCGTGATCTCAGTATCGGTTGGATCGGATCGATCGATATGGATCGGAATCACCCAAACTCGGACAAATATGACACTTTTGTCCTTTTTTTTTTTAAAAATAAAATAAAATAAATTTTTTTTACATTTTTACCCCTGTCCATAGAGCTGGTCGGATTGGTATCGGGATCGGTCTCGGCCGATACCGAACCGATCTGATCCGACCAAAATCAGCCGATCCGATCCGATCCGATACCTCAATCCATGAGTACAACACAGGCAACGCAACAGAGACAGCTGAACAAATCCGCGTGACCATTGACGGTGCTATAGACATAAAGTTGATATTGATCAGATGAACCTTAGCCGTCTGATCAGAACAATTGGCCCCAATAACCCTTACAGAAGGAACATGGTCGGACTGGAGTCACTGAGACTCGCATCGCATGCATTTTGCATTTTTGCATTCCATTTAGAGTGGGGCCCATTGAATAGTGGTCCCGATGCTCCAATACCGACACGTGGAATTTTAGAATCCACTTGTACGGAACTTTATTGAGAGAAGAAGATACAGGTACTCCTCCTCATCGTCTACTCGATAACACCATAACAGATTAACAGAGTATAAGAGAGAAGAGAAGCGAGAGGGAAGGAGAGACAGAGCGAGAGAGAGAGCAGAGAAATATGAAATAGGTGCCAAGTCATTGGTGAGCGAATAGAGGAATAGGGTTTCATCTGAAATCAGGTCTGGAAAGGAAACGAAAATGGTGAAGTTCATGTTGATGATAACTGCTAAGCTCGAAAATCTCACCAATCTTCAGCCATTAGGTGGTTGCGATGATCCAAGCTTCCCTTACTACTTCAAGGTCTTCTTTCAATCCCAAATCCTTCCTTATTCAGATCACAATCTGTGTATGTTCTAAATATTTCTAGGTCTTTAAATGATTTTAGTTTCTTGATTTTGGTTGAATTCAGTGTTTTCTTTCGATTTGTTCGTCTCGCGAACTCTGAAACTTTTCTTTTCCTGATCGATCTGCTTGTGGTTACTGAAACTCTGTTTCTTATATTCCCTTAATAGATGAAATGCTATGAATGTGGAGAGCTTAGTGAGAAGGAAACGTGTGTGAGCTTGGATGTAACTGTTCCTACCCCCAATCTCAGGGGCACCACTAATCTGGTTCAGAAGGTCTCACTCTCTCTCTCTCTCTCTCTAAGCATGTCTTTGTGCATGTGTTTGATTTGCTTTGTTTTCTATTTGTTAGAAATCTTGCAATCTCCATCGACATTGCTGCCGCTTTCTTCCTGCAACTGATAATCATTACTCTGTAGGGATAGGTTTAGCTTTAGTTGAACATTCGCAAAATTTCTTTGAGAAAGTCATTTTTAATCTTAATCTCTGTTTTCCACATATAAACTCAGAATATCGATACATTTGTCGTAGTTAGATAAATATATAGCTAGAGAAACATGCTAATAGAGATTCATATGCTGCTTACGGGAGAACTCTATTTCTCCTTAAACATTATATGCTGTTGGTGTTTTTCTTTTGGGTGAGCGTTCTGGTGGGGAGCAGGCCCCTGCGTGTGTGTCTGTGGGAGGAAGGTGGGAGCCAATGAGAGGGCACAAGGGTGGAATTTCTGCTTTCATAGGGGCGGGTCAGTCATTTTGTCCCCACAGCACGGGCGGTACTCTCCACCCCCACCTACACAGAAAACTTTTCATCATTTCTTTTTTCCTCCCGATATAAAACAAGGAGGTTAAGTGATGGATGATATTAAGTTACCCTTCTTGTTGGAAAAACTTCTTAAGTCATATATATTACTCTTTTGAATCGAATTAAAATGGTTCGGTTACCGAATTGAATTAGAACGGTTCGGTTACGATTTCAAGAATGTGAATCAAATGCAATACAATTCGATTTTGGTTCCATGTTTGCCATCTTGAATCAAATCAGAATCGAACCAAATGGCCAAAATCGAATCGATTGATGCCCTTAGTTATATAAGGAAGACCCCCAAAAAAAAAAAAGGGAAACAGTTTTCTGTCCGGGAGTGTGGCCTACGCCAACTCTCCCATGTGTCTATCTCTCTCCTCCTTAAAACAAGGGGGCAGAGTTGTCTTTTCATATGGGGAGGAGAGAGCTAAACTCATGGGAGTGCTGGCCTAGGCCACACTCCTGGACAGAGTTCTTTTTCCCAAAAAAATAAATAAATAACGTTACAAATTATTTAACACTTTAAGGTTATCAATAAAATATTATTATCAAAATAATTAATATTTTAGAAGGCGGGCCTTGGTGCAACGATAAGGTTGCTCCATTGTGACCAAGTGATCATGGGTTCAAGTTTGAAAACAGCCTCTCTGCGAAAGCAGGGATAAGGCTGTGTATATTATGACCCTCATCAGATCCCCCAGTGGCGTAAGTCTCATGCATTGAGTATGCTGTTTTTTTAAGGAAAAGAGAAACACTACTTGATCGCGTGCCTCCTACACCTAGATACATGAGCATGTGAAATTACCACTCAACCCATCCTGAAATAAATAAAAAAATCCATCCATGTTGATGTTCCTGCATGCACTCTCAATGGGCTTCGTGTTGATGCAGGCCAAGCAATGATGTCTTACCCTTTCTTTAAAATAAATTAAAATTTTATTTACCATTATATCATTATCAAAGATGAACATTTTCTCACACAGTTTTTTAATACACTTGTGAAAAGAAATGTGTTATTTTAAAAGGGTTTAAAAAATAAAGTTACAAATTATTGATGAACATCTTGAGAGGATGTTATTAAGAAACATTTTTATTGAAAATAAAAGAAAAGACTAATATCTTACACACCAAATCAATAGTTTAAATTTAGAAGTAAAAGTGTAAAACAGCATCTTCAATAAGATCAAAAATAAATAAATCTATTACCAAAAATAAATAAATAAATAAATAAACCCAAGTTTATTTCTGTTACCGTTGATTATACTTCTCGGATTTACATTCACTTTCATGTTTGTCCTTTTCCCAGTGCAAGCTATGTGGGAGGGTAGGAACTGTGCAGCTGATCCCTGGCCGTGGTCGCCCGCTGACCAACGTAACTAGTCTATTTGAAGAATACACCTCGTTGATGCTATTTGATTGCAATGGCCTTGAGCCAGTGGGATTTGTTTTTGGAAATGGATGGAAAGCGGAATCAGTAAGTTCCTATCCTTTTCCTTTTTTTTATTTTTTATTTTATCAATTAATTCATGTCCTTTAATTGTTCTCAACCAGGAAATTTGCAATTATATGCAGTTCAATTTCTTCTTGTTTCTAAGCATGCAAGTACTTAATTCTTCTCTCTTTGCATCGTCACATGATGGATATTGCCATTTATCTTCCATTTCGCTACTTTCTTGTTCTATGAGGCAACACTAGAAGTTGAGTTTTCTTGATTTATGAAGATTGAGAAACGTGTAGTAAGTAGTAACTGCTTTTAGTAATTTCTCGTTTTTTTTTTTTCAATAGATGGAATTTCTGAAGTTGGTTTCCCTCTTGTGCTTGTTAATTTCCTCTATTTTTGTTGGGAATGTTTTCTCCCTTATAATCTTTCCAAACAGTTTGTATCAGGATTATCACTTTTAGTGTTATTTCTTGAATACTATTGTGTCAAAATTATAGAAAGCATTGGAGACCATCACTTCTTGTAATTTCAAATATTTGTTCACATATAAATTTTTTTTGGGGTGAATGTATTTGTTCATTTGACTCATTATGTAAAATGACTGTCTAAATGAGACATCTATTCACATATTTAGAATATTGAAGCATTCTTTTAAGGGATTGTCTCAATGATATCTCTATAGGTGTATTTAGAATTTGACATTTTCATTTAATCATTTTCATTTAATTGTCTCTAAGGAAAAGGTTGAGCTCATCACTGATGTAGTGTAAGCTAACGCCCAATGTCTGTCTCTCTCTTCCCCCCTCCCCTTTGAAATGACACCCTTGCCTCTCCTATATGATATCCCATCTTGCACACCCATTGGTGTTGCATGCTAATTTACCGTTATCCCTCTCCCTTGTACCTCATCTTATTTACAAAAGTTCTCTAAGTTAAGGGTATAAAAGGGTTTTCAAAAATAATTTTAAAGTGACTTTTCATTATATCATTGTCATAACATATTTTTGAGTATACATGTGAAAGAAAAAATGTGTTTTAATAGTAGCTAGGGTAAAAAAGTAATGTTACAAATCATTTGACACATTAAGGGGTATCAATAAGAAGATCACTTCTTTCAATTATGCGTTGTCTTATTCTTAAAAATTAATTAAGTTAAGGATAAAAAATATTTACTTAAATGACTTATTATTAATGTAATTATAAAAAAAATGTTATCTTGTACATTTTTTAAATACACATATGAATGACAAAATTTTATCTTCATTGAAAAAAACAATATATAGTAAAATTACAAATTAGTTGACACTTTGAGTGGTGTTCATAAGAAAATTCATATGTAAACGAATTTTCTTATTGACAGCCCCGCAAGGTGTTAAATAATAACTGTTTTTTTATGTTCTCTTTGTCTGTCACACATTTTCGTGTTAGTAAGGGTAAGGGTAAGGGTAAGGGTGGGGGTGGATTGAGCCCGTATCGAAAAAAAGTTAAAAAAACAATTCACTTTTTGGCCAATATTCTCGATCCATGCATGAAGATATTGGGTACTAATGATACCGATATGTATCTTCCGATACAACTGATACAATAGTAATACTGTATTGACTGATACAATACTGATTCTGAATAACTTTACTACTACTACATATTGAGCAAGTGAGCTTATTATGTTTTTAAATTCATGTTAAATGTATTGTTTCTAATTACACTTACACATGAATCTCAATGTTTTTTAGACAGATGGAACTAAATTCTACTGTATTGACTTGTCACGAGGGGAGTATTCAAACTATGATGACGATGGACAGTTCCCAGTTAAGAAGGTTCTCAATCCCCGAGCTAATTTTGTTGTGGTGAACTAGAATGCATGGAGTAGTACTCTCATAAATGCATTAGTGCATCTTTGTTGAGGCAAGGAAAGTATGCAGGTGGTGAAGTACATATAGACTATTATGGGAATTGAAGGAATAAAGCATTTGTTTTGAATGTGAGGGCTCAGCTTTTCTTATCATGCAGAAACAGTATGACTGCAATTTAACAAATTGAAATGACAGTAGATAGGTAGGCATACTATGTGTAGGAGTGGTTTTGCTACATATTTGCCAAAAGGTACTCTTAACCGGCAAGTGTTATAGCCTTACAGTAGTGAATGAAATATACAAAGCATGGTTTCACCTTTTGCATGAATGTGATTTATTTTTTCACAAGTAGTTATCCCATCCATGCTCAAGTTTTTTTAGTTTCAATTATTACGAGCTTTGCCACCTAAAACACCTTTTCTTTCTCCTTGTTACTTAAGTATTAAGCTCATGTCTTGTGCTCATGTTCCCCAATTGAATTGAAGGTTTACTTGAATAGGGATTACTCGGATAAGGTTGCTTTGTTGGATTGATGGGGTTACAAATCCTTATGAGCTGAAACAATGCTAGCAAAAGCCCTCATGATCTTTCTTGTATGGGAAAGAAAACTGTGTCCTAGAGTGTGGCCTATGTCAGCACTCCCATGAGTCTATCTCTTTTCTCTTCGTATGAAAAGACACCTATGCCTCCTTGTTTTGAGGAAGAGAGAGATAAACATATAGGAGTGTTGACGTAGGCCACACTTTTAGACAGAAAACTAGTTTCCCTATTATATATGGGAAAGGCATGGGAAAGGGTTCTCTAAGCTTGCATTATAGAGAATCCACCAATTAGGAGGTTGGGTTATGGTTAGTCACTAGGGGCAAGAGGAAAGAGAATGTCACGAGGAGAGAAAGAGAGAGAGAGAAGAGTTGCTGGTTTAGCCTCTGTCGGCAGCGCAGAGATACTTATGTCATTTTATATGTATATAAAGTCGAGATCCATAAAGACATGCTACCGTTTATGAAAAAAGAAAATATTAAAATAGAGATGATTCATAAGGTGTTAAATTTAAATTTTAAATTTAATCATTTACCCACCTATTTATGAAGGTGACTTTTCACATCTTAAGATAGAAGCTAGAAAACAATAAACATGACTACATTATAAAACTACAAAACGGAATCTCAAATGTGGATTTCAAAGAAACTAATGAAAAGATAATTGTATGGAAGAAAAGGATCTTAATTAAGTTACTACTTGAATAGAACAAACTTCGTAATCAGTTATTTTTCACCATTAAAAATAAATGAAATTTAATCAAAGAATTTTCTTATAGACACCCCCTTAAGCCTTAAGGTGAAAATAATTTTTAACCTTTTTTTTTAAAACTTTTTAGTATCACACATTTTTTTATTCAATGAAGGTAAATACAGTAATTTCACATGTATATGTGAAAATTCTACAAAACAATGACAACTTTGATAACGACACGATGATAAATCACTTTCAAATTATTTTTGAAAATCTTTTACACCCTTAAACTTAAAGAACTTTTAAGAATACGACAAGCGACAGTTAAACTGTGTCAAGTTCCGAAATACGTACACCTATAGGGGTGTCATTTAGACAGTCCCATTAACTAGGGTTATTCATCAATATGGCCTTTAACTCCTCCTTCCTTGGTTGGATTTACATATCACACAAAATATATAGCAATAGAAACAGAAATTTAAATAGTGGAAAAAATTCCCAGGCCATTAGTGTGGAGATGGTTTCCATGCCTCTCACATCCCTGACACCCTCTCTCCTCACAGACTATGTGGATCCCTTTATTGGCGAAGTCGATTCCCATGTCTTTATTAATGTGGTTTAGGAGATTCCTCAGCCCCCCCCCCCCCTTCATATTGGTGGCATCCAAAACCATCTCCTCTCTCCCGAGTTGGGATCACAGTCATGTACTAGAACAGCTCCCAACTGTTTAGATGGAATCCACTCCATGTGGGTCCCACATAGTGGATTCCATCTGAACAGCTGGGAGCTGTTCTCGTACACTCACGTACGTGAACATGAACTGGGGTCCTCTCTCCCCTACACCCCTTTTAAAGATCTATTTTCCCACATGACCAACTCCATTTTGATTGACATTTAAATATATAAGCAACGGCATTGGGATCTACTTGCCCACAAAATCAGCACCATCCAACCTACCTAATGGTAGAACTAGGTGCCCCTTCAGAAAGCTTGGTCCTCAAATTAAGCCAAAGTATACCTTATTGATCGAATTATAGAAATATCACATTGGAATAAGGAAGGCTGCTAATCGGGCTCCTCTTTCAACTGCGTTTTGTGGTCTGAATACCAAAGTTTAAATGATTTCTATAGAGATACATTCTATACACATTACCATCTAGGTCACATATTCATAAGTTTGGACAACATGTCTCTCCTTTAATTATGTCCATTATGTTACAAGGAAAACAAATCAATTTGGCATGCTATTATCTTCATGAGTCCGTTAAAAAATATGGGTGATCTTCCCTTTGAAAACAAAGTACTTGTACTTGTCAGGGTTTATCAGGCAAAGCACTCGTTGTTGGGTGCATAGTCTCACATCAATTATCCCTGAGGCCTTTCATCCCCTCGTATGCTTGTGAGTCCACCCAATGGTTAGAGCTTTTGGGTTAGAAAATTACATGGCGTCAAAGCAATTCCGTCTTGCCTACACGTGAGAGACAATGTTGGGAAAATAATCGCACATCGATTATCTCTAAGGCCTTCTATCCCCTCATATACTTGTGAGTCCTTGCGCTCAAATAGGTCAAGCTTTAGGATTGAATAGTTATACCCATAGCAAGCTCTTTGTTAATTTTGTTCTTCAATCTCCAATTTGAAAAAGAGTGGATTAATTCTTCTCTATAGAGTCTGATGGCCTATGCTATTTGGCTAGTCGAAAATAAATTTGTTGTAGAATATACAATATGGATCCCGAACCATATTTTATTAGTCCTCTGTTATGAATGGACCTATAGCCTTGGACCAAGAGCAGATTAATGGTACTATTAGTAGGGAGTAGAATGGAGAGGAGCATTTGGAGTAGGAGTTGGAGTTGCAACAGCAACCCAATGATCAACCCAGTGATGCTGCTCCAGGTCATCAGGGATAGCAGGACAAACCCAGGAGTAACCGAACTAGGAGGGATTCAAGCTGGACCAGAGACTACGAGATGACCTCATTCTCATTTGGTTATGTTTGTCAGAGAACTGTTAGTTGACGTGTTAATTGGTTAGAATCTGTTAGCAATTAGTTAAAATTCTATTACATGCAAGATAATCTGAAAATAAAATAAAACAAAAAAAAAAAAGAAATAACAAGGGATAGAAAGAGAGGAAGCGAGAGATAAATTTGGGGTTTTACAAACGAAGCCGAACGTCTAGCTTGTTGGGAGGTAGACGCCCTCTCTCAAGATAAACTCAAGATAAGTTTCAATTTTTCAAAGTCTGATTTCTATTTCACCATTCACAAGTAAATACACGTAAAATAATTGGTTATTACAACTACCTACTTCCCACTCCTACAACTTCTCCTAAATTTTCTTGGACCCAGATCGTCTACCGCGCAGCTGCCTTTCCTGTTTGTGCCACGCAAACATAGGGTCGCGCACAAAGACTGCCTTACCTCCACTCGGGCAAGGCGCTTCGACAGGGGTAAGGCGGTCTTTGCACGTGGCCCTATGTCTGCACAACACAGGTAGGACAGGCAGCTGCATCGTAGACGATCCAAATGCAATTTTCTCCTCAACTCGTCCGGTTGCTAATAGCTAATTACATACTTACTACTAATTAACTACTTAATATTAAATAAACTTATTATTACTAATTAATATAAGATACACATGGAATACGTAACAAATTTTCAATTGTAATAAATAGAGATCTGAAACAGAGGAGAGAGTACAAAATTAATAAAAAACTCATTTCTTCCCCAATTCTTTTCTGGAGTCCCCTGAAACTCGAATACGCTTCTTCCTTCTTTCCCAATTCTTCCATTCATAGCATCCTCATAAATGCTACAAAAATTGGACACTTTTAATGACTAAGCTACTCTTGTTTATGTTAAAGTCTATTATGTGTAAGGGTATTTATGTAATATCCCTTCATATGTTTTAATATAATACTACTTGTATTAAAGCTCAGGTTGTGAGGGGCAATCTAGTAATTAATCCATCTAACCTAAACCCTAGTTTCCCTATAAATACTAACTGGAGACAGCAGTCTGGGTATTCCAAACTCGATACTCAGGGTGTAATGCTTTAAGCAACCTTGTGCTTAAACCCTAAACCCTAACATTATATAGGTAGAGATCTAATATTTCCGGTAAAAAACTTAGCAAGAAAGGTGTTTGAATGTGGTTTAGAAGGATAGATAACTAATAGCATTGGGTTCTCTGGTTCCAACTGAAACTTTAATTTCATTTAGTAATGCGTAATGTTTTGGCTTAAAAGGGGAAAAAAATCCTCACAAGATCGATAGACTTTTGAACGCATGGGAATGTTAGAAACAAAATTTAATTTAAAGTTTAATGGTATGGACATTAAGTAAAACCATAACAACAACATCATATATAATCTTATCCCAATTTAATGGGGTCGGCCACAGGGATCCTCGAAGAGCCAGGAAAGTAATAATAAAGAATTAAAAGAGGGGAGGTGCACACAATATCGACACAAATTCTAAGGCATCATCCCTTCTTAACTACAAAACATTTATAATTAATTACCCAACATTCTGCTCTAGGTATCAAGATGAAGTGAAAACCAACAACATTATCACATTATTATGATCCAACTAAATGGGATCGACCACATGGATCTAGGTAAAACCACGTATACGAGAATAATGTTTAAGTTGAAATATCATGTGAAATCATCAAAGCTCCTTAGCTTTATAATGGCCACCCTATATACTGGCATATATCGATCTTCGGAAGCTCTTCGATTCTGTTTGAGCGGCATAAGCTAAATCACAGTAGGAAAGATCACTTAATTTCTCTTCTGGCCTTTCTCTGTCAATTGCCTGTACCCACTGGTAATCAAAGATGGCAAATGGGAAGAACACAAAAACTAAACCTTTGAATGAAGAAAAAGAAAAATGGTACGGTGAAGGCGAAGGGAAAATACCATCTTAGGAATAGAAAACTATCTAATGTTACTTAAATGACCCAATTCCAATGCTGTAAAGAATATGAATATTAATCTCCACAAATCTTGATTTAGACTTGATAGAGAAACATGGCTATTGACTTATTGTCAACATTCTCATGCTTTGCTGTTTAGTCCCACATCGAAAATGGTATAGAAAGTTTTCATCTTTATAACATCGTGGTTTGTATAAGAAGAATGCCGAGCTCGGTTGCGCGAGCTTGTAACCAAGTGGGGCAACAAGGTGATCGGACGCTGGCCCAGCTCTTGTTGGGTGGGGTTTAATGGTGCAACTTGCTGGCTTGCCCATTCCAAGTGGGGAGCTGAGTCATGTGGCTTGGGCGAAGGCCTAAACTTCGTGGTTCTTAGAGAGGAGGGCATTGCGCCAGGCTGGTTTCACAGAGCAGCGACTACCTCCCGCTCCCAACGGTGGAAGGATTACATGCCGATGCGCCTTGAGCCCACTGTGCCCCAAGAAATTTCCCCAGTCAGACGGTCACTTTTTTTCATTTAAAAGGAACCATGGTGGTTCGATTGTACCTAGAGAATCTTGAATGATATACTGATCTGCCCTGTATTAGTAGGTTTTGACCGATTTTTATAATTGTATTTATTTTTTGATCGATATCGGGATCGTCAAGGCTAGTACCGATGCAGATCAGTCAAATGTACTAGAAAACTAGGTTTTGCTAGATAAGTCTTGGAATCATCCAAAAAAATAGAAAAAATCCCAAAACTTGGTGAAATTCCTAGAAATTTCACGTAGAGCGGATTTGGGGAGATCCGATGGAGTTGACCGCTCCAATGAGCGATCCACTAATATATTTTTTGATCGGTGGTTTGATTGGTATCGGGCTAGACCGATCTCGAATAATGATCTATTGATCTACCCGGTATTAGTAGATTTTGACCACTTTTTATGATTGTATTTATTTTTTGATCGGTCTCGGGATCGTCAAGGCTAGTATCGATCCAGATCAGTCAAATGTAGCAGAAAACTGGATTTTGCTAGATAAGTCTTGGAATCGTCCAAAAAAATCCAAAACTTGGTGAAATTCCTAGAAATTTCACGTGGATCGGATTTGGGGAGATCCGACGGAGTTGAACGCTCCAATGAGCGATCCACTAATATTGTGCAGAATTGATCATTATTCGAGATTGATCTAGGCCGATACCGAGATTATGAACTATCAAAGGCTATTATTTACTCCCTAAAATCTACGGTCTGGAATATGCCGAGTTGGGAAACAAGGCTGTAAAGCTAGGGTCGTGACCGACCAGGAAACCACATAGGGACATTTAGTCAAAAACAAGTTAGCAGCATACAGGTAAGTGACCGCAAGGGATTGTGATCGCGGAAGGTGGAACCCGCCACCCTTGCAGACAATGAGGTGGCAAACCACGTAGGGACAGGTGGCCAGACAGTTAGCACTTTGAGGGGGCGTGACCCTGATATAAGGAGGTACATGGAAGTTATTGGGTAGGAGTCTTCTATATAAGACAAAAGTCAAGCCCAAAAGAGGACACACATCGTCAAACAAACCCTGCAATTTTTACTTCTTTCTTTTCTTGTAAATCGGGGACAGTATTGGCTAGCATGGACTGCCTCCAGTGTGGGTCCCACTTGTCAAAAATAGAGTCTTTTCCCAATAAAGGGGCAAATGAGTTCATTTTTGTACCAAATCTTGATATGGTAAAATAATCCATTATTCGGGCATCTCGACACATTTCTGGGATTAATAACCACTTATTATCATATTTTCTTTTTCAAGGATATTTTGGTCATTTTGCATGGACGATTTGGTAGACTTGTCAAAAAGCATTAAAAAAAAACTCATAAATCCATAGATACAAAATCTCTCAATCTCAAAAGATACTCATCATCGTCAGGGCGACCTCCGGAGTAACAAAATGAGGTGTCTACAGGTGTTATCTCTCCCACTGTAAAATTCAGTAGGATGCTAATTTGGACAACCCTTATTAGTGAGTTTCAGAATTAATAGATTAAGACAGTAGGAAATATAAAAATGGATCTTCTAGATTTCCCATTCAATTTACCAGTGAGGGAAGCTATTTTCTGTATCCAAATCTCACTTTTCCCATCAAGAGATTGATTGGCGTGAGGGGCTACAAAAAATGGGAGATTCATCAGCATATCATCTTCTATGTAATGAAAGGGATTTAAAGATTAACTAAGGCCCTTCTTCTTCCTCTCGAAGTAAATGGGTGAATGCCCCACCATCAATTTGGAAGACAAAATGAAACTGCCAAACACTTCCAAAAATTTGTTCATTTCTTTGGTCAGCGTGTGCTAATGGGCTTGCAACTAGTGGAGTCTTCCATAATCGAAAGGTTCCATTCGATCCTCATTGCCTATAATGCTGCGAGGAGATGGAATTCAGTCAAGCATATCTTCCTAAAGTGCCCCTTTGCCCATGTTGTTTGTTTTGGTTGTTCCTTGTCAATGAAGATTCCTCAAGATAACAAGTTTCACCTATCGGATTGGATTAATAAAGGAAAATTTACGCATACCACCTTGAGGTTTGACGAAAAGACATTTTCACCCCCCAGGTTTGGAAAATTTTGCGTACCCCCCTGAGGTTTGCAAACGGTAACAGATAGGTCCGTTCTGTCAGTTCATGACTAATAGTGTTAAAAAGTAGACTTGAACTGATGGAATTGCCCTTACACAAAAACAAAAAACAAAAAAACAAAAACAAAAAAAAAAAAAAAAAACCACCTTTAACTCATCTTCCCCAATCGATTTTGGGGAAGATGAGTTGCAGGTTTCAAAACCCTTTCAACCCTTACTGAAATTAGGGAAAATTTTCAAATCCACTCCACCTGCAACTCATCTTCCTAAGAGGAATCTCATCAGGAATGAAGCGAAGACATGAAAATAGAGAGAATTTAACAACTTCAAGATTGCCATGCTTGACACAAAAATCAAAATAGATAGAAGTAGGCCAATGTCAGATTATTTCAAGAAAGAATTCAGTAAGGAAGTAATCTCGGTTTTCAATTATCCATATGGAGGAAGAGAATTTTTATTGGGGATTTAAGTCATTCAAACTTGAAAACCAAATTATCAAAAGGAACAAGCTAGAATAAAATAGAGCGTTACCTGCTGAGTATCAAAAGCATGTTCAGTTTGGGTGCTTGATTCTTCCTCAGATGAAGCAGGCATCTGAGCTATGAAGTTTTGCTGGTTCTCATATGATTTTACCGAATAACCATCCCCACTAGCACCCTCTGATATCTCAACAGAATAGCTTACCCCATCGCCGAACAACAACCCTGGATCTGGAAAGGTAGCAGATTCCACAGAAAGCTTTGCAGATCCAGTACCTCCATCGTTCCCATCAAACCCTTGGCCCAGTTGGCGGAGAGCCTAGAGATTCTAAGACTTGTTCTGAAGCATAATTCTCAGAGTTTTCAGACATGTCGATCAAACATACTTGGACTCTACTACCCAATTACAAGATTAACCAGATCTCCTTGCGAAACCCTAGATTTTGTATTGCAAGTAGTACCCTAAATTCCTTAAGGGTTCTTCGTCTCTCTATATGTTTCGTCTTCGAGAATCGAAGCCAAAACCCCTTGTTTGTTTCTGTGTTTAATTCATCTTTTCTACCTCTTCTCTTTCTTCTAAAACCTAATCAAATTTTGAAGAACCCTACCCTGTTGTTGAAGTTTTCTGAACAATTGAGCTTGGGATTAGGGAAAACAACTCCGGCACCTACGTCAACGACGATGCCAGTTTCCGAACAACTAAGAACAACCAGGGAGAAGTAGAGGAATTTGAAGTGCAGAGCAATGGGAGGAGCCAGAAACAGAGGAACTCGCCTGCGGAGTTTCGAGTTGTTTGAAAGCATTTAGTAAAGAGCAGGTCCGCATCTTCGGCTATAGCAGTCGTGCCGCCATTCCTGTTATAGGCCACCAGTAGACGAGATGATTCATTGTTGCAACAGGAGGACGACATCCAGGGGGCCATCTTGCAATGCAAGAGATCGTTCAATGCCATTAGAGGTATAGATTTGATCCGATCTCTAATAGATTCTAATCTATGATGGTTTTATTTTAATCCTATTTTAGTGATTTGCAAATGATCCGGAGTTTCGTTCGTGTCTTCCTTCGTAGACTCAGAGACCTCTATCCTTTTATGGTGTGCAAGTGATCCATCTCATGACAAGTCTATCCCCTTTTTCAAACCCTAAAAGATTTGGGGAAGATGGATTTGACATTGCTAGAATGGGATTCAATTCATTTATTTAGTTCTGGAAGCTCCCAATTTTAATGGGTTTTTCCCTGAATCAATTCATCAGCACAGCAAAACCTGCAACTCATCTTCCCCAAAATCGATTGGGGAAGATGAGTTGCAGGGTCTTTTTTTTTTGTTTTTTGTTTTTGTTTTTTATTGTAAGGGCAATTCTGTCAGTTCAAATCTAATTTTTAACAGTGTTAGTCATGAACTGACAGAATGGACCTATCTGTTACCGTTTGCAAACCTCAGGGGGGTGCGCAGAATTTTTCAAACCGGGGGGTGAAAAATCCTTTCGTCAAACCTCAGGGGGGTATGCGTAAATTTCCCATTAATAAATGGAGTAATATTCCAACTTTAGAGGGAAAAAAATTGTCGGATGGTTATCGAGTTGTGTAGTTTTATCACTTGGGGACTATGGAAGGCTCGCAATGGTTTTATTTTTGGGCGGAGAACCTGGACTCCCCGTGAAGTTATTTGTGAGGTCGGGCGGTCCATTCTGAATTTGTACAAATCGAGCACCCTCCCAAGGTAACAAGGTAATCCCCCAGGTATTGAAACCTTCAAATTCATGGAATCTGCCTACTCATCCCTGCTAAAAGCTTAACTGCTACGAGTCCAGAAATCCTCTTTCTTTGAAATGTGGTATTGGCATAATCATCATCCGCAATCATAAAGGGGAGCCTAGGTTAGCCAAATTTGAAGTCTCTTCCTTCTCAAACATAGCTAAGGCGAAGAGAATAGATATCAACCTTCTCTGCCATTGACGGTATTCTGCTAGACACAGAGAGTACTTCGACGAACAAGTATTTGACCGGACTTGATCGAAGACAATGGTGTCAGACGATTCAAACATTTTCTTGGGACCGTCTGGAGGTAGAGTGCATTACCTCTGTTTAATTTTGACCCTGTTTGTGTAATGGGTATTTCTTATATGGGGATTAGAAACGGTGTCTTAGAAGGTATTTCTATGGGAGTGGATTATATTGAGTTGGAATATGATTGTAGCGGTGTCTTGGGAGGTATTTCTATGGGAGTGTACCATCACCGTTGCCTGGAATACCGTCGCCTAGAGTGAGAGAGGAGAGGAGAGGTGAGGGGCTGCCGGCGGGTGAGAGGGACAATTTGGTGAGAGAGCTAAGTTCGGGTTAGGGCTTGGGGGGGTAAGAGATTGGATTTTCAAACTTGAACATTAGATCAAAACTGTCCATGTGTCGTCATGTTAGAGCGGTACTGGCACCAAACTGGGCGATCAGAACTGGAGGCGATAAAAATCCATAGTATTGGACCCTTTTAATGACTTAGCTACTCTTCGTTATGGTAAAGTCTATTATGTAGGTAGAGAGCTACTCTTCGTTATGGTAAAGTCTATTATGTAGGTAGAGAACTTGTGTTTCTGGTACATAACTTATCAAAGAAAAGTGTTTGAATGTGGTTTAGAAGGGCAGATAACTAATAGCATTGGGTTCTCTGGTTGCAGTTGAAACTTAGGCTGCATTTGGTATGCATTTTTGGAATATATTCTAGGTTGATTTTGCATTCTTGATGATGAAAATAGTTGTTTTTATCATCTGAGAATCGAAAATCGACCTAGAATGCATACCAAACACATCCTTAATTAGCGTAATGTTTTGACAATAAAAGAAGAAGAAAATATCCTCACCGGATCGACACCCTTTTGAATGCTTAGGAAGATTAGAAACAAAATTTAATTTGAACTTTAATGGTGCACACAGGTATACAAATCCAATGTATAAGGAAAATAATGTTTCAAGTAGAAAATCTCATGTGAAATCATCAAATTAAGCTCCTTAGCTTTATAATGGTGACCCTGTCAGATATCGATCTTCAGAAGCTCTTCGATTCTGTTTCAGCGGTTTATGGTAAATCACAGTAGGAAGGATCAATTAATTGCTTTGTAATCAAAGATGGCAAATGGGTAGAACACAAAAACTACACCTTTTAATGAAGAAAAAGAAAAATGGTAAAGTGAAGGCGTAGGGAAAATAACATCTTAGGAATAGAAAACTATCTAATGTTACTTAAATGACCCAATTCCAATGCTGTAAAGAATATGAATATTAATCTCCAGAAATCTTCATTTAGACTTGATAGAGAAAGATGGTTATTTTGACTTATTGTTTGTTAACATTCTCATGCTTTGCAGTTTAGTCCCACATCGAAAATAATAGAGAAAGTTTTCCTCTTTATAATAGCGTAGTTTGTTAACAACTCTTGTATAGTTCAATCACGCGAGTTTGTTCTTTTACCAAGAAAGGGGCAAAAAGGTAATCAGACGCTGGCCTAGTTCTTGTTGGTTGGGGTTCAACGGTGGAATGGAGGGCATTGCGTCAGGCTGGCATCACAGAACAACGACTACCTCCCGCTCCCAGCAGTGGGAGGATAACGTGCTGGTGCTCCTCGAGCTCACTGTTCCCCAAGAGATGTCCTTACTCGGGGGCTTAGATCGATCTCGAATAATGATCTACTCTGCCTGGTATTATGATTTTATTTTTTAATTTTTTAATTTGAAAGGAAGCATGGTGGTTCAATTGGTATCGGCCTAGACCGATCTCGAATAATGATCTACTCTGCCCAGTATTATGATTTTATTTTATTTTTTTAATATATTTTTTGATCGATCTTGGGATCATCAAAGCTAGTATCAATCCAGATTAGTCAAATGTAGCGAAAGAGATGTCCCCAATCGGACGGTCACTTTTTTTTTATTTAAAAGGAACCATGGTGGTTCGATTGGTATCGGCCTAGATCGATCTCGAATAATTATCTACTGATCTACCCTATATTAGTAGATTTTGACCGATTTTTATGATTGTACTTATTTTTTAATATATTTTTTGATCGGTCTCAAGATCGTCAAGGCTAGTACCGATCCAAATCAATCAAATGTAGCAGAAGAGATGTCCCCAGTCGAACAATCACTTCTTTTTATTTAAAAGGAACCACAATGGTTCAATTGGTATCGGCCTAGACCGATCTCGAATAATGATCTACTCTACCTGGTATTAGTAGATTTTGACCCATTTTTATGATTTTAATTATTTTTTTAATATAATTTTTTATCGGTCTCAAGATCGTCAAGGCTAGTACCGAGCCAGATCAGTCAAATGTAGCTTAAGGGATGTCCCCAGTCACGGTCACTTTTTTTAATTAAAAGGAAGCATGGTGGTTCGATTGGTATCGGCCTAGATCGATCTCGAATAATGATCAACTGATCTGCCTGGTATTAGTAGATTTTGACCGATTTTTTTGATTTTATTTATTTTTTAATATATTTTTTTATCAGTCTTGGGATCGTCAAGGCTAGTACCGATCTAGATCAGTCAAATGTAGCAAAAAACTGGGTTTTGCTAGATAAGTCTTGGAATCGTCCAAAAAAATAGAAAAAATTTCAAAACTTGGTGAAATTCCTAGAAATTTCAAGTGGATCAGATTTGGGGAGATCCGATAGAGTTGACCGCTTCAATGAACGATACACTAATATCGTGCAGAATCGATCATTATTCGAGATTGATCTAGGCTGATACCGAGATTATGAACCATCAAAGGAACTACTGTGAAAATATAACATTTGATTATTCAAGTTAACAATAAAAATCAAAGATTGTTGAAACAAACAATAAATATAAATTCAAAAAACAAGTGTACACAAGAAATTCATGGAAATAGATGGGTTGAGGAACGCCAACTCTAAGAACAAAAAAGGGTTTGTAAATTGCATAGGCTACCCTCTTGATACTTTATAGCCTGACCTGGAGTGAGTTAGGCCTGAGATTTTCAGGCCAAGCCCAGGCATGTATAAAGATATTTAAAGAAAATGAAATGACAAGATTATACCTTTATTAAAAGAGGTGTATTGTTCGGACCTTTATCCCTTGGGGTTCACTGATCGGTATGGTTGTGTGGTTTCTCTCACAGGGAGGGTTGAAATGACCATTTCACCCCCTGATCGAATACATTATCCAAATGGGATCCACCCCCTTTTATTAGAGGCACTAAAGAACCATGCCAAGCAGGAGAACCGCAGATGATAAAAATTCTACCCAAAAAACAAAAAGAAATGTATTATAAAAAAAGAACAAAAAAGTTAAGGTTACTACCGTCCCCTGATACAGTAATGCTGTTAACTTCAGACATTCAAAAAAAAATGAAAAAACCATTTTACCACCCCCCCCCCCCCCTCTCTCTGTCTCCCTCTCTCTCTCTCTCACTTCTAGCAAGACGCTCTCACCCTTCAGTTTCTCTCTTCCTCTATCTTGCATTCTACCCATCGTTTTTGCTTGAGATTTTGTGCACAAGTTACCCTTGTTTGGGCGAGCCAAAACCTTCATCCTAAACCCCAGGATCTTCTTTTGTTACTAGAACTAGACATGGAACCATGGCTGCCTAAAGAACTTACGCTGGCTTTGTTTCTCACCGAAGTCTTTCACTATCTTGGTGTTAAATCAGGTGCTTATTGGTCGGGTATGTTAGAGCATGCATTAAGATAGCTATCTAATGTCAAATTTCAGGTCGATTGGATCAGTATTGAGAGATTTCTTTCTTGCAATAATTTTGGTTTCCACTATGGGTTATTGGCGCAAGGAAGAAGACGACTCTTCCTTCCCCACGATTCCTTTATTTCTCTTAATTTCACTCTTTAGTTTCTATAAAAGTGAGAATCATACCAGTCAAATTGATTTCTTCCTAACTAGAGGGGTAGATAGGATGTTGTGTAAGGACTGTAAAGTTATTTTTTGGGAGAGTCTAACTATCCAACTACCCAACATAGACTGGTGGTCTTGGATATGTGTCTTAGTGCACAGAAGAACAGAAAGAAGGAACCTACATACCCTAAGATAAGATGGTGGAGATTAAAAGGGAAAACATTTATTGGTAATGTGGTCAAACAAGGATAATGAGACTTTGAGGGAGACACTAATATGATGTAGAACGAGATGATGACTTGTATTAAGAATGTTGCCAAAAAAGTTCTAGGAGAAGTGAAGGATAGTCATCAGGCCCCTAAAGAGACTTGGTGGTGGGATGATGAGTTTCAAGTAGCCATCAAGACCAAGAAAGAGTGTTTTAAGATATGGAAACAGATGAAAGAAATATAAAATAAAAAGATGTATACTGAGGCCAGAAATGAGGCTATGAGGATTGTGAGGATGGCTAGGGTGAAGAAATATAAGGACCTCTATGTGAACCAAAACCCAAAGGAAGGGGAGAAAACTATCTATAAGTTATAGAAGCCTTAATTTAGATGAAAATAGGCAAGACACCGGGCCCAAATGAGATTCCAACAGAAGTGTTGAAGGCCCTAGGAGTATGTGGGGTTTATTGGTTAACCAAGTTGTTTAACAAGATTATGAACACAATGAAAATGTCAGATGAATGGAGGAGAAGTATTGTAGTTCTGATCTACAAAAATAAAGGTGATATTCAGAGCTGCAATAACTATAGAAACATAAAACTAATGAGTCATACTATGAACCTATGGGAAAAGGTTATTGAAGCCCGTCTGAGAGAAGAGACTCATATCTCAAAGAACCAATTTGGTTTTATGTTAGATAGATCCACGACGGAAACTATTACCTACTGATGAGGCTCATGGAAAGATGTATAGCTAGCAAGAAGGATATCCATTTGGTCTTTATTGACCTGAAAAAAGCCTATGACAGAGTCCCTAGAGACTTAATCTGGCATATTCTTGTGTAGAGAAGGGTGTTCAGTAAATATATAGATGTTATTAAAGATATGTATGAGGGTGTGGTGACTAGTGTGCATGGTTCGTAATCTCGGATCAAATCGGCCGATATTGGCCTGATCGGATCGGTACCGGTCAAGACCGATCTCGAGATTAGACTGATACAACAAGATTATACTGGATCGTTCCCTGGATCGGCCAAGTCGGTTGGATCGGTCGATCCGATCTGATATTTGCCATTTTTTGGCTTTTAAAATCCATATGTTTTCTCGGTCCCTAGCCTTTGAAGTTGTGATTCATAGATTTGGGGTTTTACAATCCGTGAGAAAAAAAAAGGGAGAATCTTATCGTTTTTTATCAGAGAATCGATTAAGGGAATATTTCATTCTGCTTAAGGTGGTTAGGGTGTTATTTAGAAATTTAGCTTCAAATCCGTGAGTAAAAAGGGGGGGGGGGGGGATCTCACCATTTTGTACTAGGAATCTATTATGGGAAGATTTCATTCCTTGAAAACATTGATATGATCCCACAAAACGTAGAGTTTTTTAGATAATGGCGGGTAGTGGGTGAGGTTAAGGAGGTGGAAAAGATAAGCTTAACCTAAAAAATAGGATTAGGAAGTGATTACCGTTTATTAAGCCCTTTTTTATTTTTTTATTTTCTTAATTTTTTAATATTTTTATGACCAATACAACAACCAATCCAATCAAACCTAGATTTTAGACGTTTTTGGCCGATCTAAGGTGATTTTGACCAATCCCGAGACTAGGAACCTTATCTGTGAGAGGCCAATGCAAGGAATTCCCAATTACAATTGGATTACATCAGAGATCAGTTCTAAGCCCTTATTTGTTTGCGCTTATCATGGATGAATTATCCAAAAGCATTCAAGACGAGATCCCGTGGTGTATACTTCTTGTAGATGATATTTGGTGGATGAGACAAAAATAGGGATTAATACTATGATAGAGTTTTGGAAATCAACTCTTGAAACAAAAGTCTTCAATATTAGTAGATCAAAGACGGAGTATATGAGGTGTAAATTTAGTCACACTACAATGAAAAATGACATGATGAGGAGTGAGAGATACCGCCAAGTGACTATTTTAAATATCTGGTGTCAATCATAAATAAGGAAAGTGACATTGATGATGATGTTTCACAAAGAATTAAAGTGGGATGGATGAAGTGGAGAAGCGCGATCGGAGTACTGTGTGATCGACGTATTCCTTTAAAGCTTGAAGGAAAATTCTATAGGACTGTTGTTTGATCGGCTATGACGTATGGGGTATAGTGTTGGACAGTTAAGAAGTGTCATATAGAGAAGCTATGTGTAGTAAAGATGAGAATATTAAGATGGATGTACGGAAAAACTAGGAAGGATAAAGTAGAGAATGATTGTATAAGAGCTGATTTGGGAGTTGCCCCGATCAATGACAAGCACGGAGAATGTCGTTTGAGGTGGTATGGCCATGTTCAATGGTTTCCTGAGGATGCCTCAGTACGAAGGAGTGATCTGATCTCGATTGAAGGAGCTAAGAGCTAGGAGCTAGGGGCGGGCCTAAAACGATCATAGGAGAGGTTGTGAAGAATAACTTGAGTAGTCTTGGTCTTGTACCAAATATGACCTCGTATAAATTCTATTGGAAGACAAGGATCCATGTTGCCGACCCGATCGAGCTGATATTTTCCTGACTTTCTGAATTGTGTCGCTTTCCTCTTACTTTCTTTTCTCTTTTCACGCTTCTCATCTCTTTTGTCTTCTTTTTTTCGTTCCTCTTACTTTCAGTTAGTTTTTCCTACTTTGTATTGCAAGGAACCATGTAGCCGACCCCATTCAGTGGGGATACGGCTAATTTTGAGTTTTGGCTATTAGCTACATTAGCACACCACTCTCTTTCAGTTAGTTGTTCACCAACCCTTGATTGAGTTAGAGCCCCCAACAATCATCTGATTTGGCAATGGAAATAGTTTACTTCATTTTCTTCACTTAGAAGCATCAAGATGGGTGGAATTTTCACCTTTCATAAGGGGCGGTGCAGTCATTTTGCCGCCAGTGTCTAGACTTGGGCAGTTCACTCCCCTTTCTCTTCAAAAAAATGATTTTTTTTTTTAAAAGAGGTCTACATGACCAAAAGTACAATCAACAAACTCATGAGGAGAACACAACCAACTCACGAAGGAACATACCCCTAAAGACACCCTCTAAAAAAGTCTCAAAAGATATACCTTTTTGAAAACACATTTATATCCTGTATCATTTTTATACCTCGGATGTTTTAAAAATTTTATTATCGTCTAATGCGTTTTAATTGTCATAGAAACCATCACCTGTTTTATTAGGATCAGATCCCTCTACGGCGCAGGCAGGCTGCCTCAACGGCCCTGCTGCGCAGACAGGCCACACACAATGACTGCCTTATCCCTGCCCAAGGGCCTTGCCCGAGTGGGGGTAAGTCAGCCATTGCGTGCAGCCCTGTGTCTACGTAGCACAGCGCAGTTGGGGCAGCGAGCAGTAGAGGATTCGGATCTGGATCCGTTTTATTACCGTTTCTTATAGGGGTGTCAATTGGTCCGGTTCTATAGCGGTTTCGGCTCTAAGATATCAAGACCAGATCCGGACAAATAAGCTCACCGGTTCCAAATCTGAGATCCAGGACCATTAAGTAATGGGTGGTCCGGTTCCGGTTCCTAAACGGGTCCAAACATTATTATAATGTAAAACCCAAAACAAGGACAATAGGAGTTGCTCTAGAAAAACGATAGACGTTCCAATGTGTCAATGTATATATTATCATCTCATGCAGCCAGATATGTTAGACTTGAACTAATTTTAATGTCTAAAACTTTCACATAATTCCTCATATTTAGACTTAGTTTATGTAGAGAAAGAGAGAGAGAGAGAGTTTCGAAATAGAAAACTATTATAATAATTCGTCATCTGTCATCACCAATTTGGTGGTTCGCGAATAAAGATTTTTATTGAAATAATAATCTATATTGCAGTTGTTAGGTATGAGTGAAGATAATACCAAAAACACAGCTTTTGAAGTTATTTTTCTTTTGTATAATATCCTTCGTCAAATTTTATTTGATGATAATCCAGTCTTGGTCATTTCTTCCGGTTCTAACGGTTCTTGGGACTAGACCAGATCCGGACCAATAAGCTATTGGGTGGATAGGTTCTGATTCCTAGCGGAACGGTTCCGATCCAAAATTGACACCCCTAGTTTCCCAAACTTACCAACTATGATGATGCTCTAGAGTAGGGGTGCAAGTTTGGCCATGTCGGCCTGACCCCGTCTTGGCCTACCCTGAGCCTGAACAGGGTCTAGGCTGAGATATTTGGCCTTGAAGGCGGGTCAGGGCTGAAATTTCTGACCCTGAGCCAAGGTCGGGTCAGGTCAGGGTTGAGGCCTCGGTCTTGGCCTGGCCTAGCCCGGCCCGGTCCAACCCGACCCTATTTTAAGTTATACTATAAAATATATATTGATGTAATATATATAAACTTTAAAAGTCACCCACATTTTGTTATATAATATATTATATATGAAGATAAAAAGTGATATAATACGTTTTATTATAGTGTTATTTTATGTAAAATTAATAATTTTTTTTCCAACTCGTGAATTTCCTTCCCCTCCCCATGATCAAGGCCAATTAGAGTCAGCTCGACCAGACCCTCAGGGTGGGTCAAGGTTGGATTTTTCAGGTCCTGAGTCAAGGTCAGGTCGGGCTTGGGCCGAGCTAACGGGACTTAGGGTTGGGCTAGGATCGGATGCATTTTGTATTCCATTTTCAGTGGGACCCATTAAATAGATGCCCCGTTACTCCAAGGAAGACACTTGGAAATGTAATATCTACTTGTACAGGACTTTTTTCCTTTTTTTTTGAGAGAGAAGGTACAGGTTTTATTCGTCTGTACTCGTTAATAAAACAAAAAACCGCAGCAGAGATTCCAGACTTTCTCAGAGAAGCGACGGACGGAGAGAGAAAAGGGGTAATATATCACATAGGTGCCAAAGGCATTGGCGATCGATACCATCCGATCGTCTGCTAAGACCAGAGGAATAAATATTGAGTTTTTAAATCTGAAATCAGCTCCGGAAAGGAAAAAAGGAAACGAAAATGGTGAACTACATGTTGATGATAACTGCTGAGCTCGATAATCTCACCAATCTTCAGCCACAGGGTGGCTGCGATGATCCCAACTTCACTTACTACTTCAAGGTCTTCTTGCAATCCCTCAACCCTTCCTTATTCAGAATCGGATCACAATTCACAATTTGTGTTCTTAATATATCTAGGTTTTACTGATTTTACTATAATCTTGTCTACTTTTTTTTTTTTTGGTTGAATTCCTCCGTGTGTTCGTTCTTTCGATTTGTTCTGTCTCCGTACTTGAAACTTTTCTTTTCCTGATCTGGTCGTGACTACTGAAATGTTGTTTTTTGTTTTCCCTATAGATGAAATGCAATAACTGTGGAGAGCTTAGTAAGAAGGAAACTTGTGTGAGTTTGGATGAAACTGTTCCTTCCCCCCATGGCAGGGGTACCCTTAATCTCATTCAGAAGGTCTCTCTCTCTCTCTCTCTCTCTCTCTCTCTTTCTCTCTCTCTCTCTCTATTTGTTAGAAATATTGTAATCGTGACATTCCTGCTTTCTTCCTGCGACCGATAATCATTACCCTCATGGATAGTTTGAGCCTTAGTGGAACATTTTAATCTGTCATTCCTCATTATAAACTCAGAATATCGATACATGTGTCATATGTCCTTAGAAGGATAGAAAGATAGATGCAATCGGTAGTTAGGTAAATAGATAGACAAACATGCTAATAGATACATATGAAAACTGGAGAACACTATAGTATGCTTAACAACTTTAAGATTTTATCCTGTAGGTACTCCCTTTTTTCCTCCTAACATAGAACAAGAAGGTTAAGTTTTAGTTGATATTTAAGTTACCGTTCCTGTAGGAAAAACTGACACTTGGAGTATATGGATTCCAGTTTCCTGAGTCAGATTATTAACTATACTCAGACATTCAGATTTACATTCATGTTTGTCCTTTTTACAGTGCAAGCTTTGTGGGAGGGAAGGAACTGTGCAGATGATCCCTAGCCGTGGTCTCCCACTGACCTTCGAAACTAGTCAATCTGGAAAATACACTCCGTTGATGGTATTTGATTGCAGGGGCCTTGAGCCTGTGGGTTTTGTTTTTGGAGATGGATGGAAAGCGGAATCTGTAAGTTCCTATTTTTTCCTTTTCTAATCCCCATTACTCCTGACACATACTTGTGTGCACCAATTGCTATTCATTTGCATTATTTTCAACTAGGAAATTAGCAGTCATGCATTTCAATTTGTTGTGTTTCCAAGAATGCAAGTACTTAATTCTTCTCTCTTAGCATCGTCACATGGTAAATTGTGATTTATCTTCCATTTGGCCGCTTTCTTGATTTATGAAGCGACAATATAAGTTGACTTTTCTGCATTTATCCTGAGTTTGAGAAAGGTGTAGTGATTACTTTTAGCAATTTCTTAAGTGGGTTTCCCTCCTGTGCTTGTTTCCTCTATTTTTGTTGGGAATGCTTTACCCTTTATATTATTTCCTGACAATTTACATTATCATATCACTTTTGGTGTAATTTTCTGAATATTACTGTGTCCAAATTATGGAAATCATTGGGGACTATCAGTTCTTGTAATTTCTATACGTAGATCAAACATTTGTTCACAAGACTCTTATATAAATTGTGCAAAATAAAGAAGCCACATCTATAACATTGGTCTCATAAATTACCTTTTAGCCGGAACTATGTTGGATACCTTGAAAATCTTAGATTTCAATGTCATCGAACCAGGTGTTCTTCAAGTTATGATATCACTCTTGGTGTTATTTTCTTACTTTTTTGAGTCTAAACTATAGAAATCATCGAAAACCATCACTTCTTGTATTTTCTGCACCAAAATCAAATACTTGTTCTTGTCATAAACATATGACTCATGAGGTAAACATATCAACATCGGTTCTCACACAATATTTGTAAAATTGAAATTTGTAAGATACCTTGAAATCATATGTTTCAATGCACTCCAATCTGATGTAGTTCTGTGTAGAACCCATTAGATTTCGATATTCTAGCCTTTTAAGAAAATTAAGGATGATAGTTTGCTTCAAAATGCCAACCCCTGCTTTTTGTTTGTAAGTAAAATGTGATTGTTAATTGTTATTGTTAAAGTTTATAATTGGAAGTGTCTTTATGTGTAGTCTACTGGAGGGTAGTTAAGGTCTATAGTCTTTTCTTAATAGAGAAGTCTTGTGTTAGTGGAATTCTTTTTGTATGGTGTAACTGTCCTATTTTATCAATATAAATAAAGGGAGAGGGATAGGCACACTGCCCACATGCGGTAAGCTAGCGGGCGGCACCAATGGGAACGTAGGACAGGGCATCATACAGGGGACAGGGGGTCATTTCAAAGGGGGAGAGAGAGAGAGAGAGAGAATAGGCGCTAGCTCGGGGTACACGAGTGGTGTGCCCGGCCTTTTGCCATAAATAAATATTGTGGCTGATGGTAAGGTGATTTTAATTCCCAACTGTAAGCCGCCTTCTCCCTACTCGACCTCTCTCTTTTCCTTTCTCTCGGTTCTCTTCTTCTTCTTCATTGATTCTGATTGTTTTATCTGATTTTGTCACGTGGAATCAGATCTATGATGAAGAAGAAGAAGATAAAAAAATTTATACCCTAGTTTATCCAATATAAGCCTCGTGCACTGGGTACACCCTTTTTAGTTAATTCAATATGAAAAAGAACTGGGTTTCTACTGTTTTGATGGTGCCTTACTGTTCTGCTCTGTGATATATAAGCTGCTGCCTTTTGAAGAATGTGTTGTTTTTAACTACACATGAAGTGTTCTTGGTGGATATAATATTTCCTCACACTGCACGAGGAGTTCTCTACTGATATGAAGATTTCTGTTGATATGAAGCTTCACATGCATGGAGTTTCAATTGCTGCTCTTCATATGAATCTGTTTTGATCCCTTTTTGGCATTATATCGAACCTTACACACTTGCGGCATCTCTGTTTTCTGGTTTTTTTTTCTTTTCTAGTAATGTTATCTCTGGTAATACAATAAGCTGGTGGAGATTAACAATTATTAATACGTTCACTATCCTGTATAGTGTCCATAATTTCAACACACACTTAATTCCGAGGATTTGTCATTCTACTAATTGTTTTAGGAGGCATTTGGGGCTTGTATGGAAGGGGAACACATCACTGCATGGAATGGCATAAACACACTTTGATTCCACCTGGCATTACAGCATGCCTTAAGATTTTCCCTGGCCCGGAAATAATATTAGGCAGCATAACCAAGTGTCTGTCCTCTTGTCTGCATCTCTCCCTTCTTCTTGCTTTAGCATTACCATAGGTTCATGGCGAGTTTGTTTCTGGAGACTCTACTATGATGCATTGGTTATTTTCATTTTTTGTATACTAGTTGGGGATGAGTTCAGAAGATATGAATTGCTTTTTGGCAGATTATGGAAGAACTTTCCATCTTGGTTGAAAGAAATCCTTTTTTGACCTGGAAATCATTAGATCGTAGTTTGTCTTGCATGGAAATGTGTGCACATGGTTATAGTTGCTATATTGACTACCTTTCTTATAGGAAAAAGAAAAAGAAGTTCAAGATGTGATCAAACGCATGGTCCAAAGGGGGAAAGAAGAATTTGAATGGCTGAGATTAGTCTATAGTTAAGTCAGCTTAGCATAGGAACATCGACACCCAAAATGAGAGCAGGCTGAGCAGCACATCTGAAGTTGTTGGAATTTCCTTTACTGGGACATTTTTTTTAGAAAAAAAAAAAGACTGAAAGCCAGAGATTTTTTAACTGGTTATAGATCATCATTTGTGCCTTGGCAAATAAAAGGATAGGAACTATCTTACTATCTGACCTTAGACATGAACATAGAAATTGGTTGTTTGTTGGGTTATATGAATAGAACCTGGATGATTCAAAGTGTAAAATGGGAGGTTAAAGATCTCTGTTTGACGTTGTCTATTATTAACTCTCTTCAGCTGAATCCAGCAAAATGACAAGTAGAGATGAGGAACAACTTTGGACTTTGTCTTGTGTCAGAAAATTGATAACACATTTATCTTACATTCTTACCTCAAGTTCGAAGAATAAGACCTCTCTGTCTTAAGATATCTTTTTTTAAAAACAAAGAGCATCTCAATGCACGAGGCTCCCACTACTGCAGGGTCTGGGAGGGGCAAATGTACGCAGCCTTACCCCCCTGCTTTGCAGGAGAGGCTGTTTCCAAGTTTTGAACCTGCGACCAACAGGTTGCAACTTGCAATACCGCAACTTAACCATTGCGCCAAGGCTCACCCACCATATGTCTTGAGATATCTTGTGATAGAAAAACCTGTATTGATAGGAGAGTTCGGCTCCCATTCTCGTATGAGAATGGGTCTCGTACGCTCAGAGGCGCACACATGGAATCCACTCAAGTGGATCCCACATGGTGGATTCCATATGTGCACCTCTGAAGTGGCCCACCTCTTGATAAGAGGGGCTACTATCAAAAATATTTTTCATTTTAATTTTGGTAAAATTGACTTTGCAATTGATGAGTTCCATGGGCCATGGGTAAGTTTTATTATTAGAACAAGCTGAGTCTTCCTCAATTCCTACTGCTGCTGTGTCTACTGCTTCTACTCATACTATTGTTAGTACAATAAAAGTGGTGGGTGTTACATTTTTAACCTCATGGTGGGTCTTACATTTTTAACCTCAGTTTGAATGATTTTTCTATTGCATGTTGAGCAAGTGGTGCTTATTATGTTTTAATTTCATGTTAAAGTTGTCTCAATATACACTTACACATGAATCTCATTTCCTTAGACAAATGGGACTAAATTCAACGAGATTGACTTGTCACAAGGGGAGTATGCAGACTATGATGAGGATGGACAGTGCCCAGTTATGGTATCCAACCTGCAGGCTAATTTTGTTGTGGTGAAGTAGAATGCAGTACTCTCATATAAACATAAGGGACACAGAAAGGATGGGGGTGAATTACATCTAGACTTTCTAGGAAGGATATATGTGTTGTGAATGTGAAGGCTAATCTTTTCTTACCATGCAGAAACATTCTGACTGTATTTTAACAAATTTGAACTAAAGTAAATAGACATACTATGTCTAGGAGTTGTTTGCTACGTGTTTGACAAGAGATACTCTTTCTTGACTGGCAAGTGACAGCCTTACAGCAGATAATGCAATACAAAGCATAGTTTAACTTTGTGTGAATTTATTTTTCTCAAGTGTTTTCTCATGTTCAGGTTATTTCCAGTTTGAATTAAGAAATGCCTTCGCCTTGTTACTTAAGGTCTTACAGTGATGGGGTTGTGTTCCTCTACAGGTTCTACAGGTTCTTAATGAGCTGAAATATGCTAACATACACAACCCCTCGCCCCCCCCCCCCAACTCCCCCACAACACACACACACAAAAACATATGGAAAGCATGCCCATTGGCTATGCACTAGGAGTTTACCTTTTTATAGGTATTAAATGAATGAGAAAAGTTTCTGTTAGCAATGGCATAGGATTTGCCAACGTTCTCTATCTCTCTCTTCCTGACACTCTTCTCCCCCTCCCCCTCCCCCTCCCCCTCCATTGACGAGCCATGTCTTGCGCTCCCCAATGCCTAGCTCCCCCCACCGATGTGCACACAGAACCTTTGTTCTCACGAGATACCCTATTGGTGATTTGGTGTGGCCATGTTGGGGCTTTGCCCTCTTCTGCCTTACTGTTGTTTGATCATGCATTACTTTCGTACATCTTGGTTCATGTAAATCTCTCAAAACTTGGAAATCCAAAATATTGTCGTTAATATACCCCAAGGGGTACCTCAGTTGGAAAGACCAACACCTCATAATTAAGACCAACTTCTCCCATGATTTCAAAAATCAGAATCAGATTGATTTGTATTGGAATCGGCACTGACTGGACGATTCACACCGATTCCTGATAGTTTCGGGAATTGGCACTGGACGATTGGATTATCGATTATGGGATTTGAAACCCTGTGCCCACCTCGTCTGTGCATTTTTTGTACCTTGCAAGTTGGTGATCAGGAGACATTACCAACGCTGATCAAGTTTGACAAGCCAACTCCACCCAAAAAAATTGAAATAAAAAAAAAGATTCTCTTTAATCTCTTATAAAACAGATCCATCATATGATATGGAGAGTATGTACTAGTGACAAATGAATCTTAATGGACAATTAGGTACAAAGGATACATTAATCGGGGCAAAGATATCACACCTCCCACCTGACATCTCTATTATTTAGCCCCAAAAGAATTAAATCTCTCTGTTAATACACAGGCGGGACAGCAGTTACAACTCACACCTTCTATCAGGAATTGATTCAGGCTGGATGTATCAAGTTCTTTTATAATGAAAAATTAAGGCACAAGCTCCGAATGTTACTCCTATGTTTTCTTCCCATGGATAATGTATCGGTCTATCTCTCACCCTCTTGAAGAACTTGATATTCTCCCAAGCTCTGATGCTACAGAGTGGAAACTGAAGTTTTCAAACTTGTGCATCAGAAAAGATAACAAACAAGTTCAATCAAGCTCTAGCAAGCAAACACACTCAATATGAGGGGTGTGAGGAAACATGTCCACTGGATGTAATCTTTTTAACCGGTAGCACCCTTCTATATTTTGCTCCACCTGCACAGAATTTTAGTTGGGTCAAATACCTAAAAGACAGTTTAGGTTCTTACCAAAAAGACATTAATAATGACCTCTAACAATGCTGATACATACCACACCATGACATAGGTAATCAAGGTCACGTGCACAGGTAGCAGGATTGCAAGAGACATAAATAACACGTCGTGCTCGCAGCTTCAGTAGAAACTTAATCAACTTCATGTGCATACCTGGACGATTAGGATCTGCAGGAAATTTAAATTTAAGCAATGCCAATTATGGGGTGGGGGGGGGGAACAATTCATCCAGCTGTATCCAGCCGCTTTTTCAAGCGAAGGATCAAAGATAAGACTGATTTTTCATTTAAATGCATAAAATGGGAATATACTAATTTAGGTTAATTTCAAGAGACTTTTGTAGTGGAAGTACTTTTTCTACATGCCAATGAATATCCCAGTAACATGACAAAATGTAGCCAGTCAAGATAAAAGGGATACGGCAAAACGTTAATTCGCAATATTCAACATCCGTGATTTTCTTTCCAGATGCCCGTACAGATGAGAATATTCCAGTTCATTTCAAGAAATATCCAAATATTTGAAACTACAATATATAAGAAGGGAGAACGAGAGAGTAGAGAAAGAACTATATCAAAACCATAAATAAAAAGAGTCCATGAACTGCAGTCAAATAAATAAGGCAAACAATCATTTTCCAAAGCAGAAATGGAATGCTTTGTCCAGCCTAGTCTTTGACAGGTCCTTGGGGCCTGACGATTTAATTGGACTGAGAAATCCTGTCTTGACCAAGACTGGGTTTATCTCATATCAGCTAACTATATATGTCTTGTAAATAATGGGAGAACCTGGAGGGTGGGCCGGTGCGGGCATGTTTCAATCATAAAATTGTAGATAAAAAAATGGTAGTTTTGACCCAGCCAAGTCTGAGAACCTTTACAACCGAAGTCCCTCCCCTCACCACCCCCCCCCCCACCCCCACCCCCACCCCCACCCCCACCCCCATTTTTTGGTTTTTTCTTTATTTTGAGTTTTTAATTTCCCTTCCTGTATAAGCACTCCCCCAGAAAGGAAGGTCCTATTCAATCTCTTTTCATTCATTTTGATGGTCTATTCAATCTCTTTTCCTTCATTTTGATTCCGTTTTTTGTCCCAATAGCGTAAAGCAACTAGTCTAGTAAATGCCTTTTCAGATGACACCACAGAAGGAAGCTATATCACATAAATGAAAAGATGAAGATGATTCATGAGGAAAAGCACATCCAGAAGTAAGGCTACCTGAAATGACAATGCAAGGCTTAGGAAACGCATCACCAAAACTATGATCAATTTTATTGAGATCCCCTTGGACAAATGTAGCATTATGGATATCATTCAGTTCAGCATTTCGGCGAGCATCTGATATTGCTTGAGCAACTACTTCATACCCATAAACATGTTTGACTCTGATAAGAAGAAAACAACATAGGTATGACTCATGATGTACATATTGGTAGACTATGTGCTTCAAAACTGACATGGAGAGGGAGAGAGAGAGACCTTTTAGCAAGTGTAAGACCAATTGTGCCAGTTCCACAAAAGAGGTCCAGGACAATTTCTGAGCCATCCCCTCGTATACCAGCACAATCTTCTATAAGCTTATAAAGAACCTCTGCCTGAAATAAGCATGCATCTACGTTTTACAAACTTGAAACATATGGTTAAGCATATATGGTTGGACTTGGGACACATTGTTTTTTATATTGCATAAAGATGAAATATGTGGACATGGATGGATCAAACTATATAAAACATACAAGCCAACAAACGAGAGTAACTGGTTCAATTCAGTTTGCATCACATACCTGATGTGTATTTGTCTGGAAAAAAGAGTTTGCTGAAATTTGAAATGTAAGTCCTCTTAAAATCTCTGTGATGGTGGATTTCCCATAGAGGGTATATTCCTCCTCTCCAACAGATGTGTTGCCCACAGAGGTATTCACGTTATTTATGATGCTAACCTATATAAATCATCAAAATAAAATTTAGGGGAAATCCAATTATGGTTCTAAGACCATTCAACAACTGAATACATTTAACAGAGATATCTAACAGAAGATGAATGTATGATTCGCCATTAAGTTAACCCATGCGAGTTAAATTATCAGAATCAATCATATAGTCATCATCATATATTCCATATCACAACTATGTAGGGTAGCGTATATGAATTCAATTCCACAATTCAAGACTGTCCAGGACTCTATGTTTTACAGATGCAGAAGCTTTCGTTCTGTTAGAATTGAGCATAGGTGACAATATTACAAAGTTGATAAAATCCTATATTTCTCCCCCCCCCCCAAAAAAACAAAACACAAAAGCATATGCAACACTTTCAAATCTATTCGAGTTAAGTGCAATCCATAGTAAAGAAATTCCAAAACTAAGCCCTTTATTGATATTTGTTATTGTCTAATCAAAGGATGTTATATGATGGAAGACAAGGGTGTCAAAAGGACAAGGTAAAAAAAGATGGGTTAAACTAGTGAGTAAAGACACAAGTACTTGTGAATCGACAAAGATATGGCACTAATACAGTAGAATGAAAGAACAGGACTGGTGTAGCTAACCAAGTGACTGGGATAAGGCCTATTCACATACTGACACAACACAGACGCAAACAGTGAGCTGTGAATGTTAAACTCTCAGAAAAATTTGACATTATGTCTATGTATACTTGTCATGGTGATTTGTGTAATCAATTTTGAATTAGAAAATTCCATTAATGTCTACAAAAGAAACTTCACTATATTTGTCCAGTTCAACATCTTCAAAGTTTTCGTTTTTTAATAGAGGACTATTAAGGATTCAACTGCTTACCACCACAAAGCTAAAAAGTCCATAGAGAAAAAAATTATGTCTTTGACAGGAAGACTCTAGAATCTAACAGCCAATGCTGAGCTGTTCAACTTTCTGTGAATGAGGGGGAAAAAATCAATTTTTAGCAACAGTCTACCTATTATACATCAAGACTAGTAGAATAGAGGTGCCAATAAAGATTGTAGATTGTTTCACATTCAGTTATTTCCTTTATGAGATAACACTGGTTGAGTGGTTGCTGTACTCACAAGAAGAAATTGACAATTGTGTATGAAAACCCAAAAAAGATGCCACTAATATTGATATTGAATGTGAGTTGCTGGAGATTGGGAAGCCAGGGAGAAGAATTCCAGACATTAAATTAAAATATAGGACACAGGATACAAACCACTTCAGGGATAGCTGAGATCTTCTCAATGAGAGGCTCAAGTAGCTCTGGCTTGTAGGAAGAAGTCACAAAATTAACCATAAGCTCACGTGAACCAGTCTTTGCATCTCTGAAACAGAGATAATTCACTGTAAAGGTCAATAAAATTTTCAAAATCCCGCGGAGCAGAATATCAATTTAAGAAGCTCCAGTATTAGAAAGAAATCAGAAATTCTCCCTGAAAATATTAGAAACTGAAAACCAACCAAAGGAATAACAGAAGTGAAGATATCCACTAGAAAGACAAGAGAGATGCAGAAAACATGAAAAAGAATGATGGACGCCTCATGGAAGCATGCACGCAAACACTAATGATGACATAAAAGACAATGAATTCAAGAAGACATCACTGTTAACCACATCAAGGAATGGCAATGGGGCAGTTAAAACAGGTAACTGACCTGCTCCAAACCTTATGGTTTGGGACTCTGGGTAAGGGTTGGAAGTGGTATTTGAAAATCCTGGGTTACACACCCTGGCTACCCTATAACTTTAGGAGACCAATTCACATCTGTCGAGGCAGGTCAGGTATGGTGTTGGAATATTTTAAGAGGGTTGGGTATCATAGTGGTGATGACCGTCCGAAACCCTCCTTGTTGACATCCCTAAGCACATCAGTATGCTATGAAATGGAAGCTCATCAGAAGTCTCTTTCATTTTGTTGTAAATATTCAAGTTTTCCATCTAAAACAAAAACGATAGAAGCAGCTATCTAACATTAATAACACCAAGAGGAAAATTTGACAAAATTGCTCGCTTGATTGCAAGGAAGAGGGTCCAAGAATGTTCTGCAAGGACAAACAGCTTTGAATCAGTTTTCATCATTCCCAATTCACATTTTCCTGCCCATATTCTAAGGGAGTGCGTTATGTGCCTAATGGGGCCCACTCTAGTGTATGGGCACTAGATTGGGCTAGCCTAGTATGGGATAGGTTAAAGGGCTTGATTTAACGTGTTCCATCAGCTCTAGAGCTTTTGGTGCATCGGTCAAGTACCTAACATTCAAACTCACGTTCCTGATGGCGGTTGTCAAACTCTTATTCATTCGCTTCTGAGTCTCCATCAGAATGCTGCCTAACTCCTCGAGTTTTTTATCCCTATCCATGAGTTGCTGCTCCTAGGCCGCTACCAAAGCTGAAACCGGCACATAGGTAAGTAGTGTTGGTGGAGGTTGGCCATATACCACTTCAAAAGGTGTGGTTTTAATGGCAGAATGCCAGCTGGTATTATAGCAATACTCAGCCCACGCCAACCACTTTCCTCACTCCTTGGGGTGAGAACTTGTAAAACACCTGAGATACATTTCCATAATTCGATTAACCACCTCGTTTGTCCATCGGTTTGAGGATGGTAGGCATGAACTGACATTGAAGCTGATCCAATTGAGTTGGACAAGCTCCTTCCAAAACTTGCTGGTGAAGGTGGGATCACGGTCACTCACTATTGATTTAGGCAGGCCATGAAGTTTGAATATATTGTCAAAGAAGAGCTCTGCGACTCCTGCAGCTGTGTACTGGTGGGATCAGTGGAAAATGGGAATATTTGGAAAGCCTATCTACTACCACGAAAATAACTGTCTTCCCCTTAGAATTAGGAAGCCCCTCCACAAAATCCATAGAGATATCCTCCCAAACCCGTTCAGGAATTGATTGAGGTTGCAACAACCCGGCTGGAGTCTGTAACTCTGCCTTGTGACATTGACAAGTGTTACACTACACAATTTTTTTTCAAAATAGATCTTCTCATACCTGGCTAATAAAATGTAGCTGTTATCCTCTGGAATGTCTTCTGGTAACCCTCGTGTGTGCTGTTATGGTATTGCTCCATGATGGAATCAATTAAGGGAGAATTTGTAGGGATATAAATTCTCTCCTTAAAGAAAATAACCCCATTCCTCTCTTCCCACGGTCCCAAAGCTTCACCTTCCCTAATTTTGTGGATGAGTTGTTGCATTTCCATATTAGACCCATTCTCATCCTGATACGTGCATGCGCTTGCATGCTATCGTATGAGTCTTATTGTGTGTGGGTAGTTATATAGTTATCATATTTCTGTTTTGTGTTAGTGCTGTGTCTTAGCTATTCCCATAATCACATGTGTGAACGTCTTATTGGGAGGATATTGTTTATGGGAAGTTACTTATAAGTGGTGTATGTTGTTGGGTAGGGATAAGTAAGAGAGATTATAGGTGAGTAGTGGGGTGTAACTGTCGTTGTATTGTTGGATAAGTATCCTTGTGCGAGTTAATGAAGTTATGAAGAATCCTAGCTAATCTGCTCTACTGAGTAGGGAGACAGTGGTTTCCTCAATCGAACCACAACCCATAACAAACTCTTTCGTTTTCACCATTATTTGAATCCTCACCCTTCCCAAACTCTATCTTACCAGCGTAGGTAAGGAAGGCTCTGCCACGTACATACCAGCCTGGTATCAGGGCCTGGTGATGGATCAGCGTGTCGAACGATTGGAGGGAGAAGTAAATTCACTTAATGAAGGACAACAACAGATATAATCTAAGCTGGAGAGTCAACAGCAACTGTTGGCAAAGATTGGCAAGATGTTCGAACGGCTGTCTCCGCACCAACCGATCCAGACCGAAGGGGAAATGGGGGGAAATTCCCGAGCTCCAACTCAGAATCTCGGAATACCGAGAACCCTTTCGCAACCCCCCCCCCTCCTCACATGTCACTAATCTCAACAGTCCTACCTTCCAAAAATGGTCAAGCTGGACTTTCCATGTTACAATGGAGAGGAAGATACGTCAAGCTGGGCATGTAGAGTCGAGCAATTTTTCGAGTTCCACCAGACACCCGATGATAAGCGGGTTACCTTGGCATCCTTCCACCTGGAAGGAGATGCACAAATGTGGTACCAGCTGTACAAGCAAAGTGGAGGAGACGGTACTTGGAGGGCTTTTTACAACGGACTTCATGCTCGGTTTGGTCCTACACCATTCCAAGACTTTTTCGGTGAATTGTCCAAATTGCAGCAAACCAGTTCGGTGCGGAAGTATCAAGCTAAGTTTGAAGGAATATTGTCTAAGGTGAGATACATTCCTCCGAATCAACAGATTAGTTGTTTTGTTAGCGGCCTTCAAGACACTATCAAGGTGGATGTATTGGCCGCACAACCAGCAACTCTTGCTAATGCAATTGGGTTAGCAAGACTGTTTGAGGCTAAAAATATGTCACAGTGGCATTCCGCCCCACCCATCGAGCAGCGTAAGTTCACACCAACCAACAAAGATTCCTCAAGTGGAGTTTCATCTTTGCCTATTAAATGTTTGACGCCATCGAAATGCAAGAGCGAAGGGCCAAGGGCCTCTGTTATAATTGCAACGAACGCTGTGTACCCGGTCACCGGTGTAAGAAGCTGTTCTTGATCGAGGGATGAGATGCAGATGAGGAAAAAGAACCCACTCCAGAGGACGAAGCTGATGTGGTCGAGGATATGGGAAACATACCTGAAATTTCCCTACATGCAATGTGTGGAATTAGGGCGCCGGAGACAATGTGTGTCGCAGGGAGATTGGGACATGTGGCAGTCACGGTTTTGATAGACTCGGGCAGCACCCATAATTTCCTGAGTTTGAAGTTGGCAAAGAAGGTGGGGCTCTCTCCTACAAACAAGCAGCCATTCGAGGTCATGGTTGCCTCGGGTGAAAGAATATCCAGCCCAGGTATGTGTACTAACGTGTGTTTAGTTAGTCAAGAAGTTTCTATTGTTCAAGATCTCGTCTTGCCTCGCCATTTTGGGCAGGTCGAGATTTCCGAAATTTACCGAAATTTCGCCGAAATATGGTATTTTTTCTGCCATATTTCGGCAGTCCATCTCGGTGGGTTTTTGGCCATATTAAGGCCTGATACTACATATACACCCTTATTTAAGCAGCTAAATAAACACATGTAAACCTTCACATTGCAAAAAAATGAACTCAAAGTGGTGTTTTGGGTTTGCACCCTTGATTGACAATATACGGTCGGACCTTGATGTATAAATAGTTAAATACACATTGTTTAAGTAATATACCGATATTTCACGAAATATACCGAAATTTGAACTTTTTTCATTTCGTATGGTCATCTCGTCTCGGCAGTGTCGAGATATCCGAAATATACCAAAATATCGGCGATATATCGTGAGATTTTGAACCATGGTTGGCATTGGGCGGTTATGAGGTAATATTAGGCGCCCACTGGTTGCGAACTTTGGGACCTATTACTTGGGACTTCACCAACCTCATTATGACGTATGAATTAAATTGCAACCCAATCACCCTCAAAGGGAAAACCGTTGCAGAAGATAAGGTGGTGGCTGATCCTAGGCGTGAAACAAGGAAGAGCAAGCAGAGGCTTCTACTACAGCTTTGCTCCATCACACCTTCCATGCAACAAGTAGAGGGACCCACTTCTGGGCCGCTCCAACAGCTCCTTAACAACTTCAATGACGTGTTCGCTAAATCACAAGGCTTACCTCCCCACCGGCCGCATGATCACTGAATACCTCTCAAAGCAGGTTCTCAGCTGGTTTGTGCCAAGGTGTACCGTCACAGCGTCACCCCTATTTTCAGAAGAGGGAGATCAAAAGGTTGGTGTCTGAAATGCTTTCTACCGGCATCATACGACCTAGTATCAACCCTTATTCCTTCCCAGTCATATTGGTGAAGAAGCATGACAACTCTTGGCGCATGTGCGTGGACTGCAGGGCCTTGAATAAAATTACTATCAAGGATAAATTTCCAATTACTTTGATAGATGAGTTACTCAACGAACTCCATGGAGCACGATTCTTCTCCAAGCTTGACCTTTGATCAGGGTATCACCAAATTAAAGTGGTGCCAGAAGATACCGAGAAAACAGCTTTCAAAACCCATCATGGTCATTACGAATTCCTTGTAATGCCCTTCGGCCTCACCAACGCACCTTCCACATTTCAAGCATTGATGAATCAGGTATTCAGAGAACACTTAAGAAAATTTATCTTAGTGTTTTTTGACAACATTTTGATATATAGCCCAACCTGGGAAGAGCACTTGAAGCATTTGGAGACGACACTACTTATTTTGAGGACACATCAACTGTTCGTCAAACGAGCGAAGTGCCAGTTCGGGCAGACTAGTGTTCACTACCTAAGCCACATCATCACTGCTGACGGGGTGGGGTGGCCTTGGATCCCGATAAAATTTCTGCTATGGTAAGTTCACCTAAGCCTAAAACAGTGAGAGCTATGTGGGGATTTCTTGGCCTAACGGGATATTACCGGAAGTTTATTCAAAGCTAAGGTAAAATCCCCGGTCCTCTCACAAATATGCTTAAGAAGAATATGTTCGAGTGGACGCCAGTGGCAGAAGAAGCCTTTCAGAGGTTGAAGAACGACATTACTTGTGCACCAGTCCTAGCGTTACCTGATTTTTCATCACCCTTTATCATTAAATGTGATGCCAGTGGATCAGGTATCGGTGTCGTGCTTCTACAAAAACATCCAATAGCCTCCCTAAGTCATGCATTGCAGGGCCGTAATTTACTTCTCTCCTCCTATGAGAAGGAGATTTTAGCTCTCGTAATGGCCGTTCAGAAGTAGCATTCGTACTTGATCAGACGGCAGTTTGTGGTTAAGACTGATCAAAGGATTCTAAGGTACTTGTGGGATCAAAAAATAACCACCCCGACCCAACCACGATGGTTATACAAGTTAATGCATTATGATTTTGTGGTTGAATACAAAAAGGGGATCTAAAACATGGTGGCCGATGCCTTATCCAGGAGAAAGGAAGAAAAAAGCAATTTTCAAATCACCGCATTATCATTTCCCTTATCTAATTAGGTGGAGGCAATCAAGGATGTGTTAGGTACTTGACCAATACGCCAAAAGCTCCAGAGCTTATGGAATGCGTTAAATCAAAACCTTTAACCTATCCCATACTAGACTGGCCCAATCTAGCACCCATACACTAGAGTGGGCCCCATTAGGCACATAACAGACCACCACGCTTCCGCAGTTGTCGTCCTCGATAGCTCTCACTCTAGGCAGCTTTCACTCTGGCGATAGGTGGCCCTTTCCAAGCGACTCCACTTTGCTCCAGGGTTTTTGTTTGGCGGAAGGTAGCCCTTTCTAAACGGCTTTCACTCTACTCCAGGTAGCCTTCTCCTAGGTAGCCCTTTTCGTGACTCGAACCTGTGATGTGGTGCCTGGCTCTGATACCAAATGTTTGGTACTTGACCGATACGCCAAAAGCTCCAGAGTTGATGGGACGCGTTAAATCAAGCCCTTTAACCTATCCCATACTAGGCTGGCCCAATCTAGCGCCGATACACTAGAGTGGGCCCCATTAGGCACATAACAGAGTGATGAGCCAATTTATTGATTATCTTTTAAAAGGATTAGCCTTCTCTGATCCTATAAATGTTTCTATAGTCTAAGTCCACTCTGCTTGTACCCTGTTAAAGAGCAACTTCGACCAATTATGATGTAGTAGCACTATCATGGCTAGACCAGCATGACCTTCTCTGGAAATCCAGACAAAGGCAAACCTGACCCAAACCAGGTTTTTGGTCCAATAAGGGTCGGTAGAGATTTCTTTTAGTTATGTGGGGTTACTCTTATAATTTGAGTTTATTTTTTTATAGGAGTTAGATACTTAGGAGGGTCTTTATTCAGTTTCCTTGTTTGAATTAGTTTTTCAGTTTCTTAGTTGTGTAGGTTTCTATTTTGAGATAAGATTTCTTCTTATTTATACATTTATACCCAAAGGCGGAGGATGAATTCTTTGGAATGAAGTTTGATTGAAGTTGTTGCCAAGGACTGGCCGAGCAGTTCCCCTTTCCCTTCTTCTTCCCCCTCCCCATCAATCCAGTTTTCCTTCCTTTTTTTTTTTAAGCTCTTAACTCCCACTCTCCTTTATTTCTTCTACTTTATAGTGTTATTCTGTTCTCCCTATTTTCTGTTCTCTTCTTCTTTCTTTCCTCTCCTTTCTCCTTGCTCTATTCATCTGTAACATGGGTTCAGCAGAGAGAGGACTTGATCTCTCTCATAATGTAGCCTTCCACCTTCAAAGTTGAGGAATAGAATCACACCATCACAGGGCAACTCATTAATCCAGTTTCCCTTCCTTTTTTTTTTAAGCTCTAAACTTCCACTCTCCTTTATTTCTTCTACTTTATAGTGTTATTCTGTTCTCCCTATTTTCTGTTCTCTTCTTCTTTCTTTCCTCTCCTTTCTCCTTGCTCTATTCATCTGTAACCTGGGTTCAGCAGAGAGAGGACTTGATCTCTCTCACAATGTAGCCTTCCACCTTCAAGGTTGAGGAATAGAATCACACCATCACAGTGCAACTCAAATCCCATATAAGCCCTCCTTCTGTGATATTCCATTATAGAGTCAAATCTGGTTGATGCAGATAAATCAGCAAAAGTAGGCTTATTTTAGTGGAAATAAGCCTTGGGTTGGGTTGTATACATGTTGGGCCTTTGATCCCATGCGTTTTCAATGTAATTGATGCAGATCCAAGCATCCGCAAATAAAACAGCCCTAACATTAGGCCTTAGTTATTTTTAATCTTAGTTTATTTTCTGTTTTCCGTACTTAGTTTTTTAGCTAAGAGTTTTTTTTTTATGTTTTAAGTTGAACCAAACTGGTTCAACCTTTGGTTCAACTTTGGATCAGTTTAAGTTATGTTTTCTATTTTTATTGGTCCTTAGAGGATCTACTTAGCTTGTATTAGGGTTTGGGCCTTTGGCCATCTTATTAATAGCTAAGAGAATCATGGGAGGCTGCCAACTTTTGGTTGTTGTTAAAAACTGAATCAGCTTTTGCTGTTGTGGCTGCTGTCATGCTCCCTTTGTGAGTGTTCCTTGAGAGTTACTTCAAGAAGGCCTTGTGGATCTCAAGGTGAAGGAATCGGTGGACTCCGATTGACTCTTTGCATCTGTTCAGATCGAGAGGTCTTGTTCAAGCTCATCTTAAAGCTGCTGTCATGCACTCTTTGCAAATCAGTAAGTGTTTACAGTTTTTCTGCAATTTCTTTCTTAAGATTTAACTTCTGTCCATCACTTTCAGCCATCAGAATCCTTTCATCGCTCAACCACAGCTCCTTCATATCAACCCTTCCACTCGATCCTAAGTTCTGTCCCATTTCCTTCCCCAAAATTCACCACCTTCTCCTTCCCAAAATTCACCACCTTCTCCTTCCCCAAAATCACCACCTTCTCCAACCGCAAAACCCTAGTTTCCACTCAGGCATTTCCAACCACCCAAACATCACCCAACCTTGGCCGAGTGCTGTTCTCAGCCTTTGGGAAACTCGATCCAAACCTTGCATCAAACCCTCCATTAAAAGCCCTAAAATCTTCATGTTTTTCCTCAAAACCTAAAATCCAAAACCCTAATTTTCTGATTTTTAATTTCTTATCCAAATCATTCCAAATCTGGTTTATTAGCCTCCCCTACACATGCCCTGCTTTATTACATAAAAATCAACCCCCAATTCCCCAATCCTAACCCTAGTCTTGACAAATTTTCCCAAATCAGCCCCTCCAAACCAGTAGCTTAGCAGATCAAGTTTTACATGGCTCCTAGTAGACCCCTTGTCTATCTAGGACTACATTAGTAATAGGCTACTTTAATGGGCCTATAATATGGGTATAGGCTAGGCATACGGGATTAGTTAAGTTAGTGTCTTTATTTCTATGTTATTTCACTTTCCTAGTCAATTTAGGTTAGTAGGTTACCTTATTAGTTAAAGATTGGGTTAGGCCTTTTCTTTTCAATGTTTGAGTTTATTTTCAAGTTTTCTATATAAGGTTGTAAGGGGGGGGGGGGGCAAGCATTGTACACGAATTTTAGAAAAAAAAAATCAGAGCTGCTGCTGCAAATGCTGCAATTTGTCTTCCTTGTGAAGAACTCCTTGTATTTGATCGAGTAAGAAGGTTGTAAGGGGGGGCAAGCATTGTACACAAATTTTAGAAAAAGAAATCAGAGCTGCTGCTGTGAATGCTGCAACTTGTCTTCCTTGCGAAGAACTCCTTGTGTTTGATAGAATAAGAAGGAATCGGTGTTTGATCCGATTAACACCTTGCAGTGTGAAGCCTGAGTGGATTCTTCTTGTGCTCTTGTTCACCTACTACTGCTGGTTTCTTGTTCTTGTTTCTATTTTCAGATTACAGCCATTAACAAGTAAGTTGAAGTTCTTAAATTTTCTGCAACTAGAACCAAGCCTCTTCTAGAAGATCACAAACTAGGAGTATTTCTAGATTAAGCAAACCAGCCACCCGATTGATTTAAAATTCTTAACACACCTTCGTCAACCCTAAAATAGAAATTGATTCAAATTTGACCTAGTTCTGATGGTCAGATTTGAAGATATATTTGTTATTCCCATTCTGCCCCTACCCCCATTAGCACACTGCTAAACCTTCCCTACACCTTAACGCAATTCTGATTTCATGCCATATTAAGTTACTGATTTCTATGAACAAGTGCCTAGTGCACTTGGTAGCTTGTGGTGTGTAAAAGCCCATTGCTACCAGGAGGTCTTGGGTTCAAGCCTCCTGGTTCACACCTTCTCCCCTCTGCCCTAGAATAGAATAGAGTAGGACCTATAAAAAAAACAAGTTGCTGATTTCAGATTACAATACTACTGAAACCAGTGACCTAATTTCCCTATCTAAACTTTAGATCCAGCACCCAAATTACCTAAAAGCCTTCATATCCTCATCAAACGTTCACCACAGAGATCTATATAAAGCTTAAAATGCTCAAAAGCAAAGTATTTACAATTATTAAGTATTCATATCAATATGTGTACCTGCCAGTTCTTAGCATTAAATGCTTAAGAAATCCAATATGAGTGCGAACATCATATGGAGAAAGGCCCAACTGTGGATCTCTCCAACAATTTTGCATAACTGCAAGAACCTATAATAAGGAATGCAATTCAAATCAGGAACCAAAACAAATGTATCTAATGGATTTATGGGAGGGAGAAAAAAATAGCTCAGAGGAAAGAGAGGTAAGAAGATGACAATTCAGCAAAAGAAATTATCATATCCATCATAATAACAACAAAAAATTCAAACCATTTGTTGGATCTAAGTGGCAAAGCATGGAGACCAGTGGTAAAAGTAATTATAGTGGAATGGGATATCATGTTCTCATCAAAAGGAACAGCCCAGATGAAAAGATAAAGAAAGGATCATTATAACATATTGACTAAAATGCTTGCTCATGAACTAGTTTGCTCAATGTGGAAGCAAGAAAGGTACAGGTCCTAAAAAGGGGGGGGGGGGGCAATTTTCAAGAGGGACCTAGCTGAGCACCTCTCTACCCCACGAGCCCCACTTTTCTGTAGGATGTGAACAACCATGCTAATTGGCAGAAGAATGATTTCCACTAGATTTATACTTTTGGAGATTTTTAAATCTCTATGTATGAGGTAAGTAAGTTATGTTTGGAAATTTTGGACACTATTTTGGCTAAAATAATGAAAACATAACTTTTTACAATAAGATTTATTCATTTTGGGAGACTTAATCAAAAGTAGAGTTGGTTGTGCAGAACTCTACATACACCCATTGTGATTGATTTTTCAATAATGACTTCTAAAGTGTTTAGCCTGCTCTCTGTTTTGATGCTGAATCCAAGTTTGAATGAGTGATATTTTTAGAAACTCCGAGTGTGATTCCTATAGAACTACAAGTGTGATTCTCTTATAGACTATCTATACCTTTTTTTTTTCCCTCTGTCTCCCTCTCCTCTATAAATGTGTTCTCTTTTACTCCCACTCTCGCACAAAGACTGTCTTGTTTGAAAAAAAACCCGCATTTTCGGAGCGTGTAATTAATGCATTAACAACCGGCTAATTCCAACCCTTTTACCAATATTACCCCATTGTTTTAGTCTTAACTTCTTACCATTAAATATGATAAGTGCTCATAAATGAAGATCTAGATGACCAAATAAGGGGCATTATAAGACATTCAGAAAAAGCTTCAGATATGGGCTTTTACAATGGATGAACATTTTAGACAGTGAAAAACCTCAAACAAAACTATCTTTGTAAGATGGAGGAAGTATTTTATTTGTAGACCTTTTGCCCTCCCCACATCCAACACCCTACTTGCATCCACAATCTCACCATAAAATTCTATTAACCTCCATCAAAACCTTTGATCGAATGCCTGATGGATAGAGCATACATTCATTACGCAATTTATTTTTTGAGATCAAAAGAGGAATAGCAGTATATAGAGCCCAAAAAAAATATGCATAAGCAACACAGCAACAAATTTGCATAAGCTATTTAAGAATCCATGGTTGATTGGAGAAACAGCATACCACATTGGCTGCCTCACTTTGTAGAAGGCACTTCTCAACATTGAGGACCTTATCAAAAAACCCTGGGGCGTGAAGCCCCAAAGCAAAATTATTTGCACCAGCTTGTTCTCCCTTCATTTCATCCTTAGGTAGCCACTGCTGTGTACTAAATGAAAATTCCATCTGCACAACTATTTAAATATGAGTTAAACTATATGTCTATTACCATGAGAGAGAGAGAGAGAGAGAAACCGAATTAGGCAAACATGTATCCATGGACAGAGTTTTGGGTGGATGTATTCTATTTAAGGTCAAATAGATTTACAGCAAACATTTGCAGGCTGTGTCCTTGCCAAATAACAGTCCCAACCCCCCACCCCCCCCCACCCCCCCCAAAAAAAAAAAAGGGTGGGGAAAAATGTCCCTGTTGATTGTAGGACTTGAACAATTCAATGGAAACCACATATTATTGGGGTAAGACAAGGAGACAACATGGGTATATCCCACTAATAGAATTCAAAATTAGAAAAACGTTTGGGCCAATCGGGGGATCCATTTTCCAGTGTTCAAGTAACATTGATGCATACCAGCAATAATTACTCCTCCACTTTCATCATTGTATCATAGTCTTATGGTTTATGCATTGGTCAAAATAGCATGCCATTCACTAGTCCACTCCTCTATAAAGGCAGTTAATCAGTATAGTTCAGAAGCTGCACATGATTTGATTATTTATTTGAAATTTTTAATTCCTTCATCCACTCATAGCAGAGAAATTGCTTCTAGGAAGCACTAATTCCAAGTGTTTGGAACATTAATTCTATATGCCATGTGTGAAGAATCATTTTTACCCTCTCTTGTTTCCTTGACCTTGAATTAGCATTAAACCCTTCAAAATGATGCCTAGTTCTTTTCTATACTTATTGCACCCCCGATCAAGGCTCCCGCAAAATTTGAACTCTTACTCATCCCCCTCCCCCTCCTCTATACTCCCTCTGTAATAACCTAAGAACCATTCAATGAATTTCTACTCTCTAGGAAATGTGGGCCCCGCATAAGGTGTGGGACCATATTTTGTGGAAACCTAACAAAAGATTATCAGGTTTTTTACACAGTGAGCTCAGGGTTACAAAAAAATGGGTTAGAGTTTCTGAACTGAGGCTCACGAACTCTCACCTAATGGCTGTCAGAGAGTACACATTGCTTCAAATCATATAAAATAAATAAATAAAAAATGATGGGCACAAATCCCATGGGTGCAATTTTGCCATCCATAAGTGGGTGGGGGCAAAATTTTATGGAGAAGCAGGCCCCACTCTCCCTTACCTGTACGCAAAGTTTGAGCCCAATCTGGCTCTGCCTCATGTTAAAAAAAAACAGTGAAAAAATTATGAAAGAAACAAATCTATGAATAGTTCTGGACTGTTGAAAATACAAGGGAAAAAGTGTAATACAAGGTTGGTTGGATATACAATTAAAGTATGACCCCAAATTTGACATCTGACCATTGAATGGTTTCATCTTCCCATTCAATGACATGAATTTGTCCAATTGACATGCTGCCTAGCAAAAATAGGGGTGCATGAATTGCCCTCCCCATCTACTCCACCGAACTTGCATCCGGTTTTGCCATAATTAAATAAACCGGTTACACATCTCACAGGTGAAAACCAACAAACATCTTCTCAGCATTCTAATTCTTATGATACAACCAAGCAATGTCTTTCTGCTTCAAAGCATGTTATCAGCAACTGCAGAAAACTTTTCCAATGACAGAAAAAGACCACAATGCAACTAAGGCACAAAGGCAAGTGCTTCTGACGGACCGAATGCAGTGAAACTCCAAATGTTAAACATTGAGCAAACAGACCAAAAGGTTTTAAACTGCTAACCTTGTTTCGGTAATGAAATTGAATATCGCACGAAACAATGGGCTTCATGGCCATAGCGAAATCTGGGTCTTCATTAGAAAATCTGCCAACATGAGTCATCAACTCATGGACTTGTTGTTCCTTGGCTCTAAGCTGCGCCTCGTACAACAGGTTCTGTGTTTTGCAACCGCCACAATGCGAGGCGTATTCACAAGGGGCATCCACTAAGTCCCAGTGTGGAGAAATTGTCTTTATCTTCTGCACCTGTGAATTCATTCATTACTGATTCATTATTCATCGGAAGATGAACTCAAGATTGAACCGTGAGAAAAGACTAATGGGGAGCAATCGAGCAGAGGAAAGTAATCCCCATTTACACGGAAATCAAAAACCATAAAATGATATACCTCACCATAGCTGCCCTTCTTGCGAGTCACACGGCCGAGAAATCGTTCGCCGGGGAGAGCCCGATCGCACATAAGGACGAACCCGGAGTCAGCTACCTTGCAGACTCCCTTAGCTTTGAAGGCTAGGGTTTCGCAGACCAACTCCAATGTCTGGCCTCTCTTCGGAAAGAACGACTGAGACCGGTGAGGTGTAGCAGTACTAGTACTAGTAGTGGTGGCGGTAGTAGTAGACTCTTGAGCTTCTGAATCGTCAAAAGAAGAAGAAGGATATGGGGAAGGTGAGGAGCAAGAAGCAGCCGCAGATGAATAGGAACGAGAACGGACCTTCTGAAGCCATGGCCGCGAGTTTAGGCGTCGAAAGCCGCAGCAGTTTACGGTTGCCATTCCCTGCTGCTCCTTCTCCCGTTACAGTTTAGAGGCTACGGAGGGTGTCAGAGTTGGAAGCGCCCAAATGCCTGATGCAGTCATGATACATCCTGACTTCCTGAGGGGTAGTGGCAGTTTAGTCATTTTATTTTTCAATAGCCCTATTTTCTCAAAGTCCTCTGTACTTACCATGTATTTACATAAACTCTCCCCTTACTCTCTCAATATTTTAAAAGAAGAATGTTCTTGTGCAGCAGCAGGCTGAGCCCAGGCACACACATGGGCCTGCCACTCAAGGGACTGGGGCATAGAAAACAGCGCCCATATTTTAAAATACTTAAATTACCCTTCTGTTTTCATGATTCAAATCACTTTCTCACTTTCTCACTTTCTCACTTTCTCACTTTCTCGTTGAATTGGTTTTTAAATATTTGAATCAAACCAAAAACCAGGTACTTTAATTCTTTTCTCTTCTCTCTCTCTCTCTCTCTCTCTCTCTCTCTCATTTTTATTTAATTCTTTTCTCTCAATTTATTCAATTCATCTTCATCTTCATCTTCATCTTCATCTTCATCTTCTTCCTCTTTCTTCTTCTTGTTCGTACATATACCGACGCCCTCCCATGCAACCCGTCTCTCCTAGAAACACATCCCGACCCATGCGAAGTTAAAAGAGTTCAGGGCGAAAGGGGGTTTTGCAGGGACAAGAATAGGCAGAAGGGGTTGTAGAAGAAGATTTCAGTGGAGGGGGTAGGAGGTTGTTAGGGGTTGGGCTAGAGATACGACAGAGGGAGGGGAGTATAGCAAAGGTAGTTTGGAATGGCAGAATCACCGACATCTCTGTGATGAACGGTTGATAAATACGGTTGCTAAGCGGGAAGTTTCAAGCAAGGTTTAATATTTCGCGATATCTCGGTATCTCGGGCCTACCAAGATATCCGAGATACCCGAAATATCGCGAAATATGATCAAAATATTGTATTTTTTCTGTAATATTTTGGGGGTCCATCTCGAGGGGTATTTGGTCATATCTAGGCCTGAAACTTCATGGACAGCCTTATTTAAGCTTAATAAACACATTTAAACCATAAAATTGTAAAAATATGAATTCAAATTGGTGTTTTGGGCTTGCACCCTTGATTGACATACGATCGCCGACCCTAATGTATAAATAGTTAAATACATATAGATTAAGCAATTAATATTTAATAATAGTATTTAACTTCATCACATATCAAGTTAAAGCCAATACACATTGATGAGTACCATGATTCTCATAAACTCCATAATATTCAATAACTCGCTTAAAGCCTTAAGGGCAATACACTAAGTGTCAAAGTCAGTAAGTCACAACTCACAAGTCCATAGATCATTAAAATCACAACTTAAGTTACAAATTACAAGTGCTAAACTACTAATAGTAGTTGCTGTGCCTCCCCGGATCAATCCCACTCATGCCTCGCTGGAGTCGACGTCCATTGCTCTCTGTTTGAAGGACATATGTGGACCACGATATAGAATCGGAGAAGAAACGAGTGTAGTCATCCACAAGTGTCACGTAAATGGAATCATCAACATATTGTAGGTAACCTATCCTAGGATATAAGCTAGGGTTACCAATCGATCCGGTCTGTGAAGAAGATGATCCACTGTGATATGATGTTGGCACCGGCACAAGAGACGATGGCATTGGTTGTATGTATGGCTTGTGAGGTTGGTAGCTAGGTCCGCTAGGGTATGCAAAGATGTTATCTACAAAAGATGATCCAGTATGTCCCTGGGACTGGGACTGGTAGTCATAGTCCCCTACCCCACTAAACTGCCCATATGATGATGATCCATATCCATATCCACCGTAAGGTTGTGATGCACCATAATTCGATGCCAATGGAGTGGTATGTGGGTCAAAAGATGGGGCATGCCAATGTCAGTCGGTCCTCCCTCCCTATCACCCATACTCATACCACCAACAGAGCTAGATAGGTTATCAATGTCCATGTGATCAGGTTGCAACTGTGTTTGTCGACCCCTACGCTTCCTGTTGTATATATGTAGGGGGCCTCTTGAGGGTGGGGGTGCGGGGGCACGTGCTCCGTGGTCCATATCTTGTATGGCATGATCAAACTGTGTCTCTAGAGTGAATAGGAGTAGCTCTACAGGTGTCGTATCCTGGACCTCCTGGCGTACCACATAACGCTCTCGCATGCTGTCAAATTCTTCACCAGCATCACCACCACCAACATCACCACCACCAGCATTACCACCACCAGCATCACCATCACCACCACCAGCATCACCATCATCACCATCATCATCATTTGAGGACTTAGACCAGTCTTCATCAGCAGCAACATTGCCACCAGTGGGCTGGAATGGTATGGGTGAGGCTTCCCTTGCATGTATCTGACCCTTGTTAGCCATATACTCGTCCACATCAACACCAATCTCAGAAGCTATCATAGGGTCGGGCCTACCTCCCTCAACATCCAACACTGGCTCACCTCTATCCCTCACCCAATCCACAATAGGATCCTCATCGTCTGAGTCAACTTTAAAGATGTCAGCTAGATCAATGGTGCCCCTCTGTCCCTCATGTCTCATGCGTATGTGTTGCAGTTTCAGCCTCAAGTTGTAGTGCATATACACCATGTCAGATAAACGTTGAGACCCCAATCTGTTGCGCCTCTTGGAGTGGATGAGTGCAAAGGTACTCCAGTTCCTCTCACAACCAGATGCAGAACATGTTTGGGCAAGGACTTTAATTGCTATTCTTCTTAAGTTTTCAGTCGATTCCCCATACAACACCCACCATTCAGCTGCATTACAAGTTTACAACAAAAAAGACATGTGTCAAATGTTGTTTCAACTTTCAAATTTCAATACATATGTAATTTAAAACTTAAAAGAATTGCCAGCATCACCACGTGCTCTGCCTTGTATCGCAGCCTCAGTTCCAAAACTTCTCAATGCATCCCAAAATACCTTGATCTACACCCATGTAAAAAATTAGTAAGTACTTCTTCACTACTTATTTGAAAGCATCAATAAGTTGAGTTTCTAAATGAACTCACCTCATTGTTGCAAATTGCTTGTAGTGCACCATCGGGCTCCAACTTCTTCTCTACTTGTTTTACAGCATCAATAAGTTGAGTTTTCAACCCAAGCCTATTGTTATATTGATACTTAGGGTTCAGGTAGTATGCTGAAATATAACATAGAATAAAGATATTGTCAAATGCATAGGTAATTAGTAAATAATAATACTATGAATTAGTAAACATAAAACAAATTTACTCACCAGTCTTATGCAGTGGATGCATAAGTTGATTCTCCAAGCGAGCATTTATGATATCTAAGAAGTGTTTGCTACTGTGAGGAACCACACTATAGACACTATCTTTCATCAAGTCTATTGCAACATATAGGACTGGCATGGTTGGGCCCTTCAGAGTGGAGTCAGCAACATGTAGAACTTTAACTACTGACTCCAAAACTTTCACCACTTTGCTTAGTTTGGTCCAGAAGTCCTCAGATGACATCGTTGCTTGTGCTTCCCTCCCATTTGCAATCTTGGAACCATTCCATTCAAACCACTCCTCAGAAGCAAACATGCTTCTCAGCCCGGCCTTCTTTGTCTCAATGCTTTTGAGGGCAATGTAGTTGGTGGCAAATCTTGTGTGATGCCAGGCCTAACCAAGTCACCCCCACATTTTTCTCTCAATAGATTGAGTGCATAGGAGTGGTTGTATACAAAGTTGGTGACTTGTCTTGCACTTTCAACCACAGTCTTCACCAACTTTAACTTTCTCATATCTTTTAGCATTAAGTCAATGCAATGGGCTGCACAAGGAGTCCAGAAGAGCCGGTACTTACTATTGTTCATCATCTTCTCACCGGCCAGCTTGAAGTTACTTCCATTGTCCGTTACAATCTGGACAAGATTCTCAATACCCACATCTTTTTCCACTACTTCCTTTAACAATCTGTAAATATATTTTGCATCATTTAATATAAGTATTGACCTAACACAACAAAACAAAAAATTAGTAAACATAATATACATGTAATGCATTTCAAAACATATAAAAATAACTTTCATATTTTTTTCATTATTTTTTAAACTTAAAACTCATATTTTTCCTTATTTATTTCTTCTTTTTTTTTTTTTTTTATATATTTTTCTTAATTTTTAAAAATTAAAATAATTATTTAAGAACAGAAAAATAAATCCGACACCGTGAAGCCGTAGATCGGCCATTGGTGTCTAACATATATTTAATTCATTACCATCTAAGTAATATTACCCCTAATTATTTCCTATTTTAATTGTAGGAAAATTAATTTTTAAAACCAGAAAATTAAAAAAAAAATACATATGGAAAAAAAATTTCGACACCGTGAGGCTATAGATCGACCTCCGGTGTCTAACATATATTAATATCATCACCATCCAACAAAATTTGTGCATAGTCTTTTCAAAAAAATAGTTTTAGAGAAATATAATTTACCTTAAATAGTGGAAAAAGGCTTGGATGATGAGCTTAGATGACCCTCCGATGAGTTTACCGGCGAAAATCCGACAACAATGTGCTTGAACAATGGCTAGAGTGTTGGATGAGAGCTTGGAAGAGTGGAAGAATAGGCAAAAGACTGAAATTCCTTAGCAAATGCAGCTCTCGATCGAAATATGGATCGAAATCTGCGAAATATTGTATTAAAGCCCCCCTTCACGTGACACTTTAAGCCAAAATACCATATTTCGTCGATATCTCGTGAGATATCGAGATATCGACGAAATATGGTATTTTTTCATTTCGACCTGATTTCGCATCTCAGTAAGCTCGAGATATATGAAATTAAGCAATATTTCGGCGAAATATCGTAAGATTTTGAACCATGGTTTCAAGTAGAATACCAATATCGTCGATATCGACGAAATATGGTATTTTTTCATTTCGACTTGATTTCGCATCTCGGTAAGCTCTAGATATACGAAATTAAGCAATATTTTGGTGAAATATCGCGAGATTTTGAACCATGGTTTCAAGTCGAATACCAAGAGGTGCTTCCGTTTACTGTTGAAGCACGACTTTACACAGCATTGTCACAACCCCTTATTGTTGAAGCATGACTTTACAAAGTTGAGTCCTATTTCAGCTTGACTTGCACCCCCAGTTACTCACATGAACTCTGTTAAGATGAAAAACTCAGGTCAAGTGATGAGTGTGCCATACCAATCATTGTGAAACCAATAATAGTTTGTTTGAAGTGGGTAATTTTTTTTTTTGGGGGGTAATTTACACATACCACCCCTGAGGTTTGACGAAAGGATAATTTTACCCCCCAGTTTTGAAAAATTCTACGTACCCCCCTGAGGTTTGCAAACAGTAACAAATAAGCCCATTCCATCAGTTCATGACTAACAGTATTAAAAATAAGAGGTGAACTGACAAAATTACCTTTGCAAAAAAAGAAAAAAAAAACTCTACAACTCATCTTCCCCAAATCGATTGGGGAAGATGAGTTACAGGTTTCAAAACCCTTTCAACGCTTAAGGAATTTAGGGTTTCAAACTGGGAAAAAATCCCAAATCAAAACCTTTTTGCACACCTGAGATACTCCAGGCGAGAGAAATATTATCACTTTTGATTACAGAACCGGACGACGATGTATCAGAATCGAAGAAGAAGAAGAGGAGGGAACGAACCTACTTGAATGACTTCTCAGATTCTTCTTCTCACCTCCACTTCATGGGTTTTTTTTTTGGGTTTTTTTCCCCCTGTCTAATCCAAATCTAGTGGGTTTAAAAGTTTTAGTTTTGATTTTTGTGTGTTTAGTTCATGAAGTGGAATATGCATTTGGGGCAGACCTAAAGTGATTACCACCGATTTCAATTTCAAAAATTTGTAGTCCAAAGACCACTTGATTTCTAGAGTTGTGGTGTTTTGGATCGTTCCAGCAGACCTAGGTGACACCAGATCTGGAGATTTCAAGCTGTTTGAGACGGTTCCAGAGGCTGCAATTCGATTTCCCCTCATCTTCCTCAAATCTTTCAGGGTTTTGAAAAGGGGAAGATGAGTTGGGCTTTCTTCTTAGGAATCATGAGGAGCATATCCTAGAATTTTCAACAGAAAATAGATTATTTTAGAGCACGCTGAGGAATGGTTCTCAAACTTTGTGAAATACAAGTGCCTTTGTGCTCACACTCCGATGGAGAATGAGCAGATTCTTCAACTTATGATGATTAAGTGAGACAACCTTCCAGAGAGGAAACTGGCACAGTGCAGAAATGTTCTACAGTGCTCTAATTCCCCTTCAAAATATCATAAAAGGTAGAGGGCCGCTTCCTAGAATCTGCAGATAGCTCCTGAAAATGGAAGGACATGTTGTATCTTAAAAGTGTGCTCTTCAATTGCAAGAAAGAAGTGATGGAACATCCAATTGCAGAACAGACGAAGAACCGGAGAATGAGACCTAAATTAATTGATTATTGAATGACATATGGGTTTTTGCTCTTTCTTTGATTGAGCCCATCTCAGACTCTGGAATCTGAATTCTGGATTGAATCGACCATACCTATTGTTTGTTTCTCCTGCTATTTTCCAATTTCTTTTTATTTTTTACTTCAATGGAGTTCTTGTGTATCGAATGACCTTGATTGGGATGAATCAAATTGTTTCTGAATATGGGAATGTGATCACTTTATGCTTTGTGAGTATTTGGATACTTACAACTCATCTTCCCCAATTGATTTGGGGAAGATGAGCTGCAGGTTTTTTTTTTTTTTTTTCCGTTTCTTGCAAGGGCAATTTCAACAATTCACATCGTATTTTTAACGGTGTTAGTCATAAACTGACGGAATGGGCTTATTTGTTACCGTTTGCAAACCTCAAGGGGGTACACAGAATTTTCCAAAACTGGGGGGTAAAATTATCCTTTCATCAAACCTCAGGGGTGGTATGTGTAAATTACCATTTTTTTTTTCGAGGTAAAGGATAAGTTTATTAAAAAGCAGAACGTGTTATAGCAAATGAATCCAGAGTACACAAGTCTTGGATCCAAGGATTGGAATTGGGGCCATACAGTCTCACACGTACAAAATAAGGCATTCCGGACTAAGGAGTCAACGACGCTATTATTCTCCCCAGAAGTGTGGGCGATCAAGAAGTCCACAAAGTATGAAGTAAGCTGCCGGATATCCTCAACAACTGGGGTGACATCAATTGGACTGGGCTTCTGCAGGTTCTGGATTAGAATGACCAGCTCGAGACTATAGGACTGCACATGGATTTTTTCTATGCATTCCCCTAATGTGTGGAGTAGAGCATTTCACAGAGCCAGGGCTTCCCCGATAAGAATCGACTGAAACTGTGCAGGTTTGGAGACAGCAAGAAGGCAAGATCCATGGTGGTCATGAATAATGAAGCCTAATCCGCCACAGGTTGAGCCTGGCTTAAGAGATGCATCACAGTTTAGTTTGGAGAACCCAGTTGAAGGACGAGTCCAACCTCCACTCTCATGCCTTCTGACCAGTGCAGGAGTAGGGGGCTTAGGCTAGGATGAAGCTTGGGTGAACTCACCGTACGCTCTAGTGGCTGCTGAAATAACCTCGTCAGGAGACCAGACTTTCTTCTGAAAGATCAATTCATTACGAGCAATCCAAATGAACCAGGCGATGAATGAGGCAAGGCTTGTGACTTCCTTGGTGGCTTTCCTGTTACCCGATAGAATGGAATCCCAGGAGTTGATCCAATGGTGAAAATGAGGTGCACCCAACTGAGGGGTAATATAAGAGAGAGAGAGGAGCCAAACCACACGGCTCTCGCAAAGGGACACTCTTGTAGAACGTGGTCAATCGATTCTACCGAGGCACCACACTTTTGGCACATAGTATCGATGGGGACCTTCCTTTGATGAAGCGCTTCAACTGTTGCAAGCCCGCTGGCATAGGCTCTCCAAAAAAAAGGTTTTAATTTTGGGGAGTGATGGGCATTTCTAGATGATCTTCCAAACTTTATCATTAACCTGGTCCCAAGTGTGATTCCTAGATGAGGATGCTCACTTGTTCCTACGCTGGGTGCTTTGATCAGTAAGCACATGGTAGGCAGACTTCATGGAATATACTCCATTCTTCGCTGCTGCCCAGAACTCAGAGTCTTCATGGGGGAAGATGTTGAGATGTAACTTTAGATTTTCCTCTCTATCAAAAGGTTGGAAGTAAGCATGCAACAAGTCCATTCTCCAAACTCTGTTGTTCTAGTCAATGAGATTGGAAACATAATGCAAGGTGCAACTTGAAGTGGGTAATTTAACTCAAGAATTGTTGTGGTTGCTAGGCTTATTGCTCTGAGTAAATCAAACCTACGGGGGGTTATGTTTGTTGGCAGTCATGAGATCATCTACATGGTTTTTCCCACGGGAAACCAATACATGAATTTATAGTATAACAAAAATTTATTACACCGATCTTTTTTATCATCCCATAAGAATTAGGGTAAAAACAAGAAGAGAAAAGAACCTCTCTTTCCATCTCATGGAAAAAGGAAACCATCCTATAATCAAATGCGCAGCGGAAAGAGATCGATTCGGATTTTCTTTCGCATCCCATGAATAACAAATAATTAAAACCTTAATGTATGATAATAAAAGCATCAAGATTTGCTAACCTGGAGAGCCTCAAGTGTTGCTCCTCCTCTAGATAATGGTTCTTCCTCTAAAGAGCACACCAAGAAAGATGTTCTTGAACTTCCTTGATGCAACCAAGTTTCCTCAAGTCAATGCAACAATTTTCTCCAAGAAAATATCCAATCTTTCCAAGAACTAGGGTTTCACAAAACCCAATGTGAGCAAGAGAATCAAGAGAAGAGAAAGGAGAGAGAAAATATTCGGCCAAGGGGGAGGGAGAAAATTCAGCCAAGACTCCCCCCTGTTTCTTAAATAGTTGAGAGCCCCTCTTGAATTCCTTGTGAGTAGGGGTGTCAAACGGTCTGGTTTGGCCAATTTTGGTTCGTTTTTCCGGTTTCGGTGTGGAAATAGCTGAATCAAATACTGGACCTATAATGTTTTTTTCGGTTTCGGGGTGGTTTCGGTTTTGGTTCGGGTTGGTCTCAGTTTGAGTTCGGTTTGTAATAACAGGTGTGAGGCGGTTTGGATCGGTTTTTAAACCAATCCGAAACAGTTACCAGCCTAATTTTAGACCGAATTTTATATGCCATATGGGTTAGGGCCCAAGGGGCCTTATCAAATGGGTTGGGTTCAGTACTTCCATTTTACGTTTTTACCTTTTCAAATGGACTAAGCTCCATCTTTTATCTTTTCAACAAAAAAAAAAAGGGTTGTTTTTATCCAAACAACTAAACAAATTTGAAAGAATGCATTACTGCAATAGTGTAGGGCTGTCATTCAGTTTCTATTGGGTCGGGTTTCAGTTACTGTTCGGTTCGGTCTTGACGATCGGGCCTAGCGGGGAACCATCGGTGTAGACCGAACCGCCCCTAAACCGAGGGGTCTACAATTCCTGAATCCGACACCTACCCATTAAGGGCTCGGCTCGGTTCGGGCCTTAATGGGCCGGGTTGGGTTGGTTGGCTCAGTTCATGTTTTGACACCCCTACTTGTGAGAGTCTGACTCTCTTTCTCCTCAAGTTGACTTGAATCCCAAAATTTTTCTAGTGTGCTTCTAATTAGTGAAGAAGCAAAATCTAAAAGGAAAGTAAATAATTAGTTAATTTAATTATTAATGAATAATTAATAATTAAATAATTAAATAATTACATCACATCCATAAAAATTAAATAAATCAATTATTAATACAAACCCCAAAAATACCATTGCATAATAACAACTTATTATGCACCAACCCTCCACTAATCAACATCATCATTATAGAATCCAGGACATGTATACATATATTGCCAAACCCTGGGGGTGGGCGAAATGACCACCCTGCCCCCTGAATGGCAACCCATGTGTCTGGGCGCAGACTGTGCTGCGGCACAGAGAACATCAACTCGTTAGTTAAACCATGAACTTTGTTTCTGATATTCTGATTAGTTAATTTCTTTTTGGGCTGATGTTCTCTGTGGCTCAGACACATGGGCCTGCCATTCAGGGGGCAGGGTGGTCATGTTGCCCATCCCCATGTGTCTGGACACAACCTGCACCCCCGTAAGGGTGTCAATTTGGGACCAGAACAGGGAACCGTCTAGTTAAAACTCGGTACCGGACCATCCCATTAATAAACAGGATGGTACTGGGATCTGATTTTGGTACCGAATAATAAATGGGACGGGACTCCCAATGGAACCAATACTGAAATACCGGTTAGGTACAAGATGGGACCAGAACTATCAATACCCTTTCAAAGGGTATATTTCATGTTCTTTCATTCAAGTTTTATGATTGGAGTTTGATGTATTTGGGTGACATTTTCTCTTATGAAGGTTTTAGCTGATAGATCTTCAGCCTCTATTTGTATAAATTTGTTTTGTGATAGCACTAAAATTGTATATGGACTTGTTTATTTCATCCTTATTAATTCTTAGTCATCGTTTTGAGAAGCTTATGTGTGATCTGAAAAAGTAAAACCATGAAAGTCAATTCATAATGATTTCATATTCTAAATTACTTTCAAAAGTAAGGAATGCCTTAGATCTCATAAAGGTGAAAAGATCCACAACACTAATAATTAAACCATCTTATTAGAAATCATTAAAGTTCTTCTCCTTTTTCGTACCAGGCTTAGAACCGTTTAAGAACCAATACCGTCACGTTCCATTGATAATCGAAATCGGGACCTAGGTTTGGTTCCATTAACTAAAAGGGACGGTACTAGGACTGGCACCTTTGGTACTGATACCGATACAAACCCATCCCAAATACCGGGAACCATCCCATTTGACACCCTTACAACCCCAACACAACATTTGGCCTTTTTTTTTAGGGTTTATGACAAATGCCCCCTAAAAATGCCTATTTGTCCAAATGCCCCCTACAATTTTTTTAATTGCAAACTCCCTCTACTTTCAAAATATTATAGCACTTTGGTCCCTACCGTTAATTTGGGACATTAGATGTTAGTTTTAAGGAATCCGATGACTAAAATGTCCTTCTGATAATAACCCACCAAAATTAAAGAATAAAATGACCAAATTGCCCTCATCTTCCCTAAATTGATTAGGGTTGAAACGGAAATTTTTTTCCCAAATTGGTTAGGGTTTGAACCCATCTAGAAAGCAAGAGATCAGAATTGGAAATGATAAATCATGGACTGATTTTGAACCTATTAAATCTGATGATAATGATGGCTGGAGAAGTCATGAATATGCCCTGAGGAATCTGTTATTTGAAGTTCTATTGCTGCTATTTTTGAATCCAAGGAATTGTCACTCTCTTGATCAGATGCAGCCCATGTTTCAGTATTATAATACCCTGCCATACATCTTTCTTCGATGGAGAAATTGGACTGATCCAATGGCTGGAAGTTGTTACATGCTGTGAGCTACTTATTTCAATTTTACCTTCTAATTTCGAAGACCTGTCATATCTTGATATTCAGCGACCAGAAGAGGCTGAGTTTCTTAGGAGTTCAAACATCCCAAAGGCACTACGACAGGAAGCTCTACTTCATCCAATGTGCCAGTTGCTAATTATGATGTCCGGTCATATCTCAGCACCCAACCATCCGATGAGGCTTTAGTTTTGACGTTTTAATCAACTTCTAAAGACCTATTTTGACATTAGTTCTTTTTTGTATGGTTAAAAACTGGTCTTACACCAAGCATTGCTTTGTTGTTCTGTGAGATTCATTCAGACCTATTCTACTGTGGGATTCAGTAGAAAAACCTAGTGAGATTCTGGGATTGGAGCTAGGTGGGATTCCTGCCCTGCTGTTCAGGTCGGAAGCTTGAACATATCCTTTTCTCCTCTTTTCTTTCTCTTCCATTAACTGAGGTTAGTTTTCTGTTTAACAAACCTGCGACTGGTGAGTTTATCCTTCCCTGGTTCTGTTTGTTGATTAATCATAATTCTGTGGAAAGACTCTTGGGGAAGATGGTTCAAACCCTAACCAATTTAGGGATAAAATTTTCAGTTTCAACCTTAATTGATTTGGGGAAGATGAGGGTATTTTGATCATTTTATTCTTTAATTTTGGTGGATTATTATCATAAGAGCATTTTGGTCATTAGATTCTTTAAAACTAACATTTAACCTCCCAAATTAATGGTAGGGATCAAAGTGCTATAATGTTTTGAAAGTAAATAAAAATTTGTAATTAGAAAAGTTGTAAGGATTTAGGGGGCATTTGTCAAAAACCCTTTTTTTTTCTTCATAATAACCCCCGCCCTCTCAAAAATAAGAAAAAAAAAAAAAGCGGAGTTTACGTGGGTGGGCCCAGCAATTCCAACCCTACACTGATATAAACGAAAAACCCTAACCCTAGAGGTTCTGCAATTGCATACCCAACACCGATATAAAAGCAAAGCCCTAACCCTGTACTTCTCCTTTCCTGGAAAAGTCGCAGCAGTTGCGGTTGCAAAGAGTGTAATCAGCTATGGGTAAGCTCGACCGTGTAGCTCCGATCATGGTTTCTCTTCCTCTTGAGCGGAGATTGAGGATGAACTGTATGTGGGAAATAATTTGATGGTTTGTATCACTGGTTGCAGGTAAGGTTCACGGATCTCTGGCTCGTGCCGGTAAGGTGAGAGGACAAACGCCGAAGGTGGCGAAGCAGGACAAGAAGAAGAAGCCCAGGGGAAGGGCTCACAAGAGGATGCAGTACAACAGGCGTTTCGTCACCACTGGTATGCCTCCTCATTCTCTTCTCTAGATTGATAAAATAGAACTTTTTGTTTCTGGTGGATTCACGATTTCCATTCCCCTTAGGAGATATGCTTAGATGGTAAACTAATTGATGCTGTAGAATACTTTGTCGATCTGATCTTGTCGGATATGAACCTTATATTTTATCAGAAAGTGGAGAAGCCGAGAGGGTAGGGAATCATTGAGTAATAAATTCATATAATTAAGCTTTCTTGCTTGTGATCAGTAAGCCCTTCATCTATTTCTTTGTTAGTGGATCCCCTGGGGAAAAGTAAAAGAAACATCTGGGTTGTTATTTGGGAGCTTGAATTTATTTCATGCTTATGTTTTATTAACATTGTTGATAATCTCTGAGCTAGTATATTGTCAAATTTCTTTTTTGAAGTTTCTTGAATTTTTGTACATCTTAACATTGTTTTTGGGAGAGGTCTGTTAAAACCGATACATCATCAAATTCTGAGTTACTGCATGGTTTCCCTGTTTGCAGTTGTTGGATTTGGGAAGAAGAGAGGTCCTAACTCATCGGAGAAGTGATCACGCCGTGTTTGAAGTTCTTACAAGTAGGAGAATGTTCTTCAATTTTGAGTGAAATGAGGCCTTCAGCCATATATTTTGTTATTGGATACTGGTTATTTCATTAGCTTGTGATGTTCTGTTGGCAAACTTTGTCGTCTATGTAATGTAGGATTCAAAAGAAGCATTGCTTAAGATTCCTGATAAGTCTTTTGTGATTCCTAGTTTGGAGCTAAGTTTGGATCGTCTCACTCTAATACTGCCTAATGCATAGATGTCTGACTACTTAATTCTCCAAATACTCCTGTGAATTGGTCGGTTGTCAAGGATGACCTTGTCATGTGGGTTTTGTAACCAAAAGCATGATCCATCTTAATAATATTTCAACTGAATTCTGCCCAGCAACATATTTTTTTTGGTCTTCTGGAGCTTATAGTCTGTTTCTCCTTGCTTTCTTCTTCCATAGGGTTCTCAAGTCCTGTTGCAGTTTTTTTCTTCGATTTTAACTTTTTTTTTTTCTGTTTTCTGTAGTTTTTTTTAGTGTTTTGATCATGGATGCATAATAAGTTGTTGTGCAGCTGTGTGTGTGTGTGTGTGGAGAGAGATCTGTGTACAATAAGCCGATGCTCTGGATTAGAGTAATGAAGGAAGCATGGTACTGTGCACAGAGATGGAACAAACAGGGTCCTCATGTCTGCTTGCTTTGATGCCCTTGTGGTTATGATTTTGCGGGCCTGGATCCGACCTACATTTTAAGTTTTGTTTTTTAGAGGGCCTGGTTCCTACATGCGACCTAGTGGTTGCAGGTTCAAGTCTGGAAACAGCCTCTCCGTGAAGTGGGAAGGCTGCATGCATTATGACACCCTCTCCAGATCTCGAGGTAGTGAGAGCCTCGTGGTTGCGGGTTCAAGTCTGGAAACAGCCTCTCCGTGATGTGGGAAGGCTGCATACATTATGACACCCTCTCCAGATCTCGAGGTAGTGAGAGCCTCGTGCACTGGGTACTCCCTTAAGCCCTGGTCCTTACATATGCCTGTGGTAGGAACTTGTGTAGGAACCTTTCTTACATGTCCATTTTAAAAGTCAAAAACTGCCACATGGTAGATCAAATGGGGCCCAAATTTTGTTAGCAAAATAGCATGTCAATTCTTAGCCCCATTTGAGGTTTCCATGTGGCAAAACATAGATTTGAAAAAAATCCAGGGTCATGGGAGGTATATATGGAATGCAGGCTATTATGTGATAGTATTTTGTTGAATTAGACTTTGACACATGGCTGGTCAAGACCATTTACTCTTACCCCCAAGATGGTAGCTCAGTTGGGAAAGACCCACCTCACAATTTAAGCGGTCATGAGTTCTACTCTCCTTGTGACAACTTGTCCAAAAAAAAAGATCATGACCTCTCCATCCAGTGGTCAAAATAGCCACATTTGCTGTTCATGTGGCAAAATAAAGTCATGGGAATGGATATTACATCTTTGATCTTGAGTCTTGCTCTGGCTACATTAAAACCTTATGTTATGTTGAGTGTTCAGTAAATTCCCTCTGATTTTCTAAGGAATGGTCTCCGTTGTTGTCACAGCGTTGAGAAATGCACATTGCCAATGTCCTTTTTATTTATTTATTGGGGGGGGGGGGTTGTTGTGGTAGGGTGGGGTGATGAGAGATGGTCTCATGATAATACTCATCAGAGGTTTCAGCATGCTTGAATTGCATTTAGAGGGTCACTTGCCGAATGCATGATCCTGTGGCACTGGCTTGTTTTAGTACCAAAGCTATGTATGAGCAAATGTCTGATGTTTAGATAGTCCTGAATTCCATCCCTGTGCATTATCCATTTAGAAAATATTGATATAGCATGGCAGAGACTTGAGGCTGGCTTCTTCAAATCCAAGCCTTGTTGAGTTGATTCAGACAAGCGTACCAAACTGATTATATCTATGTAGTACCTTCAAACATCTCTAGACTGGTGTTCAAGTTGTGCCTCTTTAAATACAAATGCTTTGTTGACTTTGAAATTTAGACAGGCTAACCATCAAGCAGGTTACTTCTGTATTGTGCCCTTGAGTATTTCTAGATACTGGTGTCCCAAGTTTTGCCACGAGATGTGGTAACTTCAAGCAAATGATTTGCGGGAAATTTTTTAGATTGGTTGCCTCTAATTTCAGGTTCAGATTGAATCATATTGCAGAAACTTCATACATTATTATGAATAAGTGGAGTTTCAAATCAACCTCAAACAGGACAAATCCATTGGTCAAGACCAAGCTGCAAGCCATCTGAAATAGCTTGAGCTTCTAACCCTTTAGTGTGTATAATGGAACAGAATCTGACAAGTATCAATGAGAACAAACTTCTTGTCGCTGATTATAGGTTTAGATGCCTGATCATGTTGCAGAAATGAGGTGAGATCAAACAATGAGACTTTAGAATTACCCTATACCTATAGTATCCTTCAGCTTCCCCTTTCGAAGATGCCTAACGAAGGTCCTATGATTCTGCAAGTAACGGAGAACCAAATCCAATTTGGCTAGAGATTGCATGTATTGGAGCAACATAGGAATCTATTGGAAGGAAACCCCAACCACCTCTTTGCAACAAGTTATATAGTCAGTTGTCTATGATACTTGACTGTTGTCGAACTAAACCCATTATGGACGACATAATCAGCAAATTTTCTCGGCAATCCAAATAACTTCTGGAGGAATAAGTCTCCTCTTGCTGCAAACAAGCATATTCCCTAAATTTATTGTTTGCAACCTAATCTGTAAAAATTTTTGTGCGAGCAGAATATCTTCTGGATGAATAATACTTTCTTTTTTATTTTTTATTTTATTTTTTGGGTAGAAAGATAATCTATTGAACTGAACGAATTATACTCATGGAATCTGAAACAATATTTCCAGAAAATTAGGGATTGGCACTGTCCTATTCTTAATAGACAAGTCCCTTCTGGCTAGGAAATCTGCAATTGAATTAGCAGCTCTTGGAATGTGCTAAAAGATACAATTATCCAAATATGATTCAAGATACTGGATATCTGAAATGATTGAACTGATGTGTAGAACAAAAGCATGAGGTTGAAGTTTTAAAGTAAGAGGCCACAGGTTGTCATCCTCGATAATCAGTGTATAAAACACCTCAAACCCTCCCTTGGAATGTGCTAAAAGATACAATTATCCAAATATGATTCAAGATACTGGATATCTGAAATGATTGAACTGATGTGTAGAACAAAAGCATGAGGTTGAAGTTTTAAAGTAAGAGGCCACAGGTTGTCATCCTCAATAATCAGTGTATAAAACACCTCAAACCCTCCCTGAGGGCCATCGCTTCCTTCTCCCACCAATACATCATTGAAACATTCCTTGATTTCCATAATTGCTAGCTGATGAAAGTCTTTAAAGGAATACGTAGTTGGGAGAGCAAGGGGGGGGGGGGGGGGAATAAAAGAGTTGTTGGGGCTGTGAACATGGTGAAGATAGGAGGCTCGAACTAAAGACTTCTTGGGTGCCTGCACGGCTGCACCGAACCGGTCAAGCTTCAACCAAATGTGGTAGTGGTTGTCTTTAGGTTTCATTCTTTGTTGAGAGAAGAATTGACATGAAAACCTGAATCAGATCTTCTATGCTTTGTATTCCTAAATGGTTAAAAGGGTGTTGGTTGTTGGGTGTTGGGTGTTGGAGGCTAACCATATTGCTTGTGCGTATGTGCATGGACTATTGTCTCTGCTTAGGGGATCCGTAATGGAAAATTGATTTTAAAAAACTAGTCCGTTCAAAAGCTAATTGGATGTGGATATGGAAATTTCAATTTTAGACTTCACTATTGTCTGAACTGTGTAGGTTTGAATAAAAAAATCGGTCTACCTTTAACAAATAGTGATAATGAAGAGTGCAGACGCGCCAGAGTCTTCAGGACTCAGCGTAGAGGAAGCTTGCGCTTCTGACTTCTATCAAGTTTTGTGGATTACCCTCCTCCTTCGATTGCTCCAAGGACTTTCGAAAGAAAAGACTACATTGCAATAGATTTAGAAAAGGAGAAATCACAGAGAGATGATAGTGAAATAAGTCTTCTATTGATTTCTGACAAGAGTACATTCGACGAAAGGTACTACTATTATAGAGGACTACAGAAGAACTTGATATGGAAAGGAAGGAAAGAATGATTACAAGGATCCGAGGGAGAAGGAGAGTTACACTAATAAATGTAAATTGCAAGAAATAAAAGATAAATAAGTTGCAGGTTTGTTTGTTGATCAAGAGATCTTTTCTTCTTCTGAAATTTTGGTTTTATGAACATTCTTGGTAGCTTCAGGTTGTTCCTAGCATCTTTTCTAGCAACTTCAATTCCTCATTTGAATTTTGATTTGAACATCCCCAGTGGTTAAGTAACTACCCACAAACTCCCACCTTCCTGCTTTTTTTCAAATCCAAAAGGGACCCTTGCATGACACGTGCACTGCCCGGTCTTAAAGTTTACGTGGTATAATCATGGTGTAGAACCTCTATCTTTGACCCAAAAACTCTTAACAAAAGGGGTCTTGGCCTTGGAATAGTTTTATGCTTTATGCTCCCAACCCTTAAATCTATTGTATGGAGAAAAATTGGAAATGGTCTTAAAACTCGTTCCTGGTATGACCCCTGGATACCTACTGTACCGGGGAAGTGTTTACCATTTTCTATGCCTCATGCTCCTTCCTCTCCATCTGTTGGGAATCTTATCTTATCTTCTAATTGGAATCCAGATTTACTCCATTATCTTTTCCCAGTGTGTTTATTAATGAAATTCTAAAGATTTCTATTTCAGATTGTGATGATCAATGGAGATGTTCTCTTTCTAGTACAAAAATATTTTCAACACAAGAAGCTGCAAAATTCTTTTCAAATAAACATTACAGCCCTATCTTTGCTAAATGGTGGCATTTTTTCTGGCCACTCAAATTACATCCGAAATTTAAAAATTATCTTTTGGCATGTCTTTATCTCGAAATGGATGGCGGTCAATTCTACTTGTGTTTTATGTGGTTCATGTGATGAGTCCATGTGGCACCTTTTTCTATCATGTCATCGGACTAAGCTTGTATGGGCTCTAGCCCTCTTGGATTGAGAACAGAGCTTCTTTCTAGCCCTTCTCTAGCACGACTGTGTGTCTCCCTTTACTTTTCCAAAGTGTTGGATAAACAATCTTCTCAATGGTTTATCTCAGTTTTTATTATCACATGTTATTATACTTGGGTCGTTCAGAACAATGTGGTTCGTGGATCCTCTATAGCTGATCCGCATTTTATTCTGCGGTCTGTAATTAAATGGTTATGTGACTTGAACGTTAATCCTCCATCCCTTCGTTCTATTATCCCCCTGTTAACTCAGTTAATATTATTTATTTATTCTGCGGTCTGTAATTAAGTCGGTTAACCTTTTGGGATTGGTGTGTGGTTTGTGTGATTACACTTTCATAAAAAAAAAACTCAGCTAATATTATGGACTACAATTAATCTCTCTCAGCTTGTAGCTAATATTAATTTTCATTGCCCTGTTTTAATCTGTGCAGACATTCCTAGCCCACAACTAAGCTTATCGGGTTGGGCCTTTTGCTTTTTGATAGATGGTTGTCCTATTCTAACATCTGCAGGTCATCACTTTATTAGAGATCAGACAGAGGCAGAGTTTATCGGGATAGTGGAAGGATGGAAGGCAACAAAGAGATCAGGAACCTTACCAAACGAAGTCTAGTGCACCATTAAAGAAATAGATCTCTACCTAAATACCTCAGACAATGTCAATATTCCATGAAATTGTTTATCTATTTTTTTTTTTAAAGATTTAGCAGACTTAACATCTAACTTCTCCTTAGCTAAGTTTAAACTCTGTTATGCTGATAATTTAGTTAGATTATTAAGACATCTTACTTTCCAAGCCTATGAAAACAATGGTGATCATTCTCCTATCTCTCATATTGTACCTACTTCTAGTTTTTAATATAATAGTTTTTTCATTAAAAAAAACAAAGACACATGATTGTAGGGTTTAATATCTTAGTATGGTTTAGGTTCGATTTGATTTATACAGGTTACATTATTTTGGATCAATTCAAACAAATATATTTTTTAATATCAAATTAAAATTGAACCGAACCAAATAAAATTTTACTTTACAAAATCAAAACCAAACAAATTTTTTTTTTCATTTCTAAATTGACACCCTTGATGGGGTTGTGATTATTCAAATTACAGTCTCTGTTATTGAAACCGAAAATTTCTCCGGATTGAATGCTTGTGATAAAGAATTCCATCCTTAGTCCTTACTCATCTAATCTAATCAGAGAAATGGCCTAAGATTATGTCAGTCTTTTGCGATTCCCAGACTATCTTTACTCCTTACGGTTGGTCTGGTCCGTCTTTTCTTGTTCCACTCCAATTTCGAGGATTGATTCTCCGGTTGATCTTTTGGACTTTTTTTTTAGCCAAAACCGTCCAAGACTTTGACCGCTTTGCCTCAACTGGTATTTCAGAAGCCCTTATTAATGTTTAATAGCCATAAAAATCTATTTCATCTTTGAATGTGTTTGACACACAAAATTGAATATTTTTATTTTAAAAAAAAAAAGATTCTTATTTCAAGGTGGGGACCATTATTTACCCAAAAAAAAAAAAGGTGGGGACCTTTGGAACAGTGTTTAAAAACCCGGAATTGAGATCGGGATACTGATATCCAGTTAATCGATTCTGGTCTGGATCAGATCGAAATCGGTCCAAAATCAATAGGAATCAGCTTAAAAACACCTTAACCCTAGTTTTCATACAAAATAGACCCATGTCAAAACGGCCAGAATTGAGTTCAGCCACAGTCGGAGTTGGCCGATATCTGATCTGATTTTTAAATCTCTGGTGAGACCCACTTGCCCAATGCTCTCCCAAGATTCTATAGCTTAGGTGGGTCAAAGATGAAAAACCTAATTCCAACTAAGGGTGTTAAATGGTTCGGTTCGGTGCAAGATGTTATAGGTAAAATCAAAATCGTACGGTTAGTAAATGGTTTCAATGGCTTTGGTTTACACAGTCTCACTTTTAAATGACTTTAAATTATTTTATTAGATGTTTGATGCTTCTTTCTCTTTTAAATTTTTTTTTATTGAAATATATAACATTGAATTGAATTGATTATTATTATATCGGATGTCTCCGAAGAGATATTGTTATATGTTTTCTTTTAATGATTGCGAGGTTGTTATTGCTTAAATATTTTTCTACCCAAAAAAAAAAAATTGCTTATATATTTTAATTTTTTTATTCAAAAAATTTAAATGTCTTTATTTATTCTTACCATAGTTTGTTTATTATAATCATAAATGACTTAACTTACTAATGTATATATTTAAAGAGCAAGGATTCCCTCCAATGCCGGTGTACAATTTCATGCATTGTAGGAGGGGTATTATGGGAAAACAATAAAAATAGGTGGTATATGAGATATTTTATAGGGGTGGTGCTATAGTAATTTGAGACATATGGGGTGTGGTTGCATGTAATTTTGAAATTAAGCTGGTGGTGTAAGGGTGTTGTTAATTTTAGATCAAAATCGGAACCAGATCGCGAGAAACTGGAACCAATCCACCAAATAGCTTATTGATCTGGTTCCGGATCTATCAATTAGAAACCGTTGGAACCAAAACAAATTCACATCCTAACTCAAGGTCATGAGAGCTAAGGTTAAACCCTTTATTTTTTTTTAGTTTTTCAATTTTGGTTGGTACCACTTGTCTCATATGCTATTTTATCAAATATTTAACTGTAAATTTAAAGGTCCATTTGGGGATGCTAACTTAAGATCATACCTTAATCCTAACTTATGAGGGTGGTGGTGTTTCTACTTATTAATTAATACAAAACAAGAGGTAATATAGACTATAATATTATTTTATGTTTTTGGTAATATGTGTTAGGGAATTTTTATTTTTAAATTTTGATTAGACTGGTTGGAACTGTGTAGGAATCGGAATTGGTCTACCCATTACTTAATGGTCCTGGATCTCAAGTTTAGAACCGATTAGCTTATTGATCCAGGTTTGGTCATGACCCCTTAGAATTAGAATCATTAAAAAACCGGATCAATAACCCAGAACCGGACCAATTGGCACCCTAACCCAACCCAACCCAACCCAACCCAACATATAACAGAGACTGTAAACCATAAGGATTGAGGTGCGGTTGGATTACTTAACACTGGTTAAGAACTATTTTTTTTGGTAAAGAACTATTAAGAGCTGTTACTTCCTTAGCTTACCTTCCCTTCCATAACACTCCATATTCAGAATCCAAAACTATGGCATGCCGTTCCTATGATATCCATCTCCAATTCTGTGTCTCTGCGTCTCAAAAACATCAAACACAGAATCCATAGCTTGTGAGTCTTCCTAGATTGATCATCTCTATCCAGTATCCACTTTTTTTATGTTCGTTAGTCAGTTCAGTTTAGCGGCTTTAGCTTAGATTATCAGAAAACCCAAAAAGGGGAAAAAAAATATACTCCCTTCATCGATGCTTTTGCTCCCTAGTCTCTTGGAAATATACAATCATTCATACTTCTTTTCTTCATAAACTTCCGTTCTGTGACCCACCATCTCTGCAACTCTGTCTTCGTTTCCATTTTTTTTAATTAGTATTCAATTCAATTCAATTCAATACAAGTTTCTGTAATTTAATTATGATATGAGTTTCCTCGGATCGTGCTGCGGCGTTTTCTGAGGCGAATTGATTGTTCATGGAAGAAACTCAAATACCCATATGTTAAAAATCCCTCCAATTTCCCTTTCTCCCTTGTAGCTAAGATGATATCTTGGAACCTGCTACTAGTTGGATGGATAACGGCAGAGCCCAGCGAGCTTCTGCGAGGTGTGTGATTGTTGAATTTGTTGCGTTCGTTAAACCCAGAAGAGAAAATACTCAGAAAGTGAGAAGTTTCACAGAATATCAATCCTAAACCATGGCGATGCAATCAAGGGCTTTAACAATAGAGGACGGCAAGGAACCTTCTGCCTTACCCAAGACAATCCAATCGAGGGTTTTTCCAGTAAGGATCTTGCAGTTCTTTGGGTTGTTTCTCATTCTGGGTCTTGGATTTTCTATCATTAGTATGTTTATGATCCGTTACTGGGGAGTTCAGAACGTTGTTAGCACAGCAAGGTCTGAGTTCCAACCCTGCTTGGAAGAGCCTGGTAGTTTAGTGCGTTGGATCAGGCCTCAATCTAATCTGATGCACACTATGACTGATAAGGAACTGTTCTGGCGAGCGTCACTCGTTCCTCAAATAAACGAGTATCCATTTACGAGAGTTCCTAAGATTGCTTTCATGTTCCTGACGAGGGGGCCCTTGCCGCTTTCACCTCTTTGGGAGAGGTTCCTCGAGGGTCACGAAGGGTTCTATTCAATCTATGTTCATTCTCTGCCATCTTACGAGGCCAAGTTCCCGTCCACCTCCATTTTCTATCGGAGACAGATTCCTAGCCAGGTATCACTTCCATGTTTTCTCTGTCCATTTTAGCAGTTAAATATGTGTTTTAGTAGTGAGAATGCAGGCCTTTATGAAGTTTATCTACCAATGGTGGCATTAGTTATTATGCTTGTTTTTTGGACAAGGGATCTATAGATCTCGAACCCCTTTCTAGTCTCTGCTCAATTATTGTGCTTTACATGCTGAATTAAACTTTGGAGATAGCAGTTTCCTTTACTTGAACGTCTAGATTCTCACATGGTCACATGGAACCTGCCCCTGTTGTTGATTAATACTTCTAGTTCTTTCTATGGCATAGGATTTCGAAGCCAATCTTAAGATAAGATATCTCTGATGTGATACATACTTGTAGTACTTCCATTTCTCCCTCTTTGATGACAGCTTCTCTGTAAGCATTTATTTTCATGCAGCTAATCAGCAGACCATAGGTTTGAAAACATGAAAACCTAGGTTAAGGTCATCCACATAATAACCTTTTCAATGGTGAAAAGGTTGGGACCAGTGCATTGGTTACAACTTGGGCTAACCCCTCTAAATAAAGAATTACTCCATGGTTCTATCAAACATGGAATGATAAGTGTTCACTCTACCTGTAAAGTTAAGTATAGAACTTCACAGAAACTCATCATGATTTTCATGTTATTGATCACTATTTGTAAGGATTGAAGCGACAATTATCATGGCATTTACCTATTTCCCTCTCTATCAATGGTAGTGGACTTCCATTACTAGTGCACATATAAGATCATCTCCAAATCAAAGAATCCCTTCTATGGGGATCAACTTCTTGTGGCTGTGGATTCTTATAAAAAGGTCATTAGAGGAGATTTGAATTTAGTGAACTAGATTTTGAACACTTTTTCTGCTAAAGCCTTAAGGTATGCAGTCACTTGCCTAGGCATGCCAATTCAAATAATAGCGTAACTAACAGGGCCCCTAGGCGTAGGAGATATGGCAACCGCTGTTTCTGAGAAAACAATTGGTGCAATAAACTGTGCACTGCATTTGGGGTTTAATTTTGCACAAATATGTTCTACACTATGTGGTTGTGTGGAAAGCTGGAAAATAATTATGTTTCTAAACTATGTTACCTACAGACTTCAGAATACAAATTGACATACCTGAGTCGTATCCTTGCCAAATCAGGGTACTTGTCTATAGCATATATTACTTGATCTGATTTTTTCTTTTCCTTTTCATAGAGCTGCCAATGAAGTGCCTGACATTTGGGTAATGCTTAGGCTCCAGGGGGAGGGGTTTCAAAATGCCTGGGCTCATTTTTTTGAGTCATGAAGTATTTTGGAGCCCATTTCTTGGGGAACCTCACTTGTGATTGGCAATTTTTTCCAGCAACCCTTAGAAATACAAGTTATCTAGACCTTTAGTCCTTTTTGATTGCTCTAAAGCACATATTTTGCTGGAACTGGATAATGAATAAGTAGGAATTGTTTCCAAGTGAGGAAGCAGTTGCAGAAATGGAATAAAAAAAAGGGGAGGTAAGGGTTGTGACTATAACAATTGAAAATTATTATTTTTCCATATTTTTGTTATATATATATATTTTTTTTTCTGAGACCAAACAGTTGAATATTTTTATTTTCTAGTAGTCTTCTCATATTTTCTTGTTTTTTTTCCGAGACCTGGGACTTTTTTTGGGGACAAGTGATGAAATTATAAGGAACAAAGAGCCCCAATTTATTTTTCATGGCTTATGATTACAGGCTATAGAAAAGGAAGGGCATATTCCTTAATAATGGGCTTCTAGCTTGATCTAATTTCTGCAGCCAAAAAGTCTTGAAACCTCCTACAGACTGAACTCCCTAAAGAGAACCATATCTTTAGCTCCCTTCATGACTGTGTATGCTGGCTCTAGATGGCCCTAAAATCCCTTGCTCCTCTCATGCTGAAGGATCGATAGAGAGCCGCTGCAGTTTGGAACCAAACATTCCGTGCTAGAAGATTCAGGGATCTTTATCACCTCCAGTTTGCTGACCGGCCCAGTTCCCCAGTTCCTCTAACAAAGGGGGGCTGAAATGACCTCTCTACCCATGCCCAAACACCCTACCCGGGTGGGGTCCACCATCCCCCTATTAGAGGAACTGGGGAACTGGGCCGGTCAGCAAACTGGAGGTGATAATTTTCCGAAGATTCAGAACTCAATCTACCATTTCTTGTGCCAGCTTTCAAAGGATGGTAAACCAAACCTTTGAGGTGAAAGGGCAGTGGATGAGGTGGTGATTAACAATTTCTTCTTTTCTTAAGCACATGTAGGAAGCAGTGGTGAATAACTACCTGCCCCTCAGAAGCATAGTTGTCATGGCGTCCTGGCGCTGGAGAGGGCTGCATGGCGACCTACGCCATGGCGACCCTCTTTGATTTCTTCTTCCTGACTCTCTTTCCCTCTTCGATTTCTTCTTCCTGTCTTCGATTTCTTCTTCCCTCTTCGATTTCTTCTTTCCCTCTTCAATTTCTTTCGATTTCTTCTTCGATTTCTTCTTCCTGTCTTCTTTCCCTCTTCGATTTCTTCTTCCTGTCTTCTTTCCCTCTTCGATTTCTTTCGATTTCTTCTTTCCCTCTTCGATTTCTGAATTTTCTTCTTAAAACTTGAGAAACAATAGAGAAAAAATAAAACATGGCTTGAGTATACATCTATTAACACATTAAAAATAGAGAAAATAAAAAATAAAACATGGTCGACATGCTCGCCATGGCAACGCCATGGCGGGCGACATGTCGATATATCGACGTGACACCCCTCCACCGACTTGGATCGCCGTGACGCCGTGACAACTATGCTCAGAAGCAACTGTTTAAGTGCACTCAAGGTTGCTAAACAAAATAAAAATTGCTCTTTCATGGGGATACCTCTAGCGCAGACTTGTTTTTGGATCCCTTTGACATGATACTTATAGCAAACTAACTTCAGTTACTTGAATCGCTGATCATAGAGTTTTACTGGTTTGGATTGACCTGCTTGATGGGGATGTATCAGATAGAAGCATGCTTTTGCTTCTCACTGGCAGTATATATCATTGGTATATCTGAAGTCAGAGTGGTTAGCTAGGTACTAGGTATAACTTATAATTAAGAAAACTTGGCAAAGGTGGTCTCAAATTATTTGCTTCACTGTCAGAATATTATGACTGATTCTTGTTTCTCACAAATATAACATGACTCTAGATAGGTGTCGTGCCAATTTTCCATGGACATGGATGCAGGAAAAATCCCCAAGGCTACTCTAGTTTGGTGCAATGATCATTTGAAGATGCTGACAGGTTCTTTGCCTCTGTGGGTTCAACAATCATTGGAAGTGTCAACAATATGGATTAGGTGCCTATGTTTCCTGCCACAGATGGATCTAGTTGGGGGGGGGGGGGGATTTGCACCTCTTCAATTTTATGTTTTTGGTTTTGTGCCTATAGTATTTTATTTACAGTGGATCGAAGAAGGGAAAAAAACACAATCCCATCTCAATTTCTTTTATTCTTAAAAAACAAAAATCCACCAGAACTATATATGCATATTTATTTGATGCATTCTGAGTATTTGATCTTGTGTTTCGTGGAAAATTATATTTTTTATTGGCCTTTCTAGAGGGCATAGGGATGATATTTTCTGTTCAAGCACCCCATCAGATAGGATACATTTTGTGTTGGTTGCATTCTGATTTCTTAATTCACTTGAATTGTGGTCCCCATTTACTATTTAGGAAGCTTTTCTATTATAATTCCATCTTTAGAAGTTTCAGTTCCACAGATAGATTTAAATAAAAGATCTGGTGCTATTTGCTGTAGCATTTTCAGCTAAATTTGCCATAAACAAATGATGTTGTGCCCCAAAATATTAAGTTCCTCTAGGTTAAGGTTTCAATGAGCTATTGGGGGGGGGGGGGGGGGGCTGGTATCTTATAACATGTCCTATGTGTGGATCCAGCCATTGTGGAGACTCAGTAATGTAGTACTTAATTTGAATGATCAAAACAGTAGCCAAACAAGATCTTTTCACAGAAATAATTCCATATTTGGGGAGATTATCAATAACATAAAATCAGATAGTTGAATGGTCCTATAACTCCAATCGAGTTCAGTATAAGTTTAGAGGAATAGTTGCTGAAAATTTGAACTCAATCGGGTGGTTAAATCAGCAACTAATAAAGTAATCCTAGTACTAGTAGGAGTAGGGGTAAAACAGTAATTTAACAATGGAAACAGAATTCGAGTACCAGGGTTTGTAATGGGCAATTGATCCAATAATGTTAGACATAAACAATAGCTTAAGCATCAGAATCGATTCAGGTAGACAGGTCTAAACAGTAGCTATAATGGAGGGAAGGGAGGGAATAGGAAAACAGAAAGGTTGAGGGCAAGTACTCCTTTAACACATCCTTGATCTCCTTCCAGGTAGTTGGTTCTTGTCGACAACGATATAACTTATCTTCATGAGTGTGCCACCACTCCCTTGTTGTCCCCACTTGTTTGGTACGGGTCAGCTTCATCTTCCGCTCTTCTATCAGGTTGAACCAATCAAAATAATCATCGAGGGCACACAACCAATCAATAGCTGTGGGTCGTGTTTCCCGTTGTACTCCTTTAACTCCAGCTTCACCTTGTGCCTATCATCAGGTCGCTTTTGGTTCATGTTGCAATCATATGGTACTATATTGTAGTCCTCCTAGTAGGTTGGATTATTGATGGTCCTTTGTGCTGGTGGTGTAAGGTTTCTCTGTGGCAGCCTTCTTTGGTACGGATTGATGGTCTGGGAAGTAACTGGTGCAGGATGATGTTCACCCCTGTGATCCTTTGGGTTGGGTTATTGTTGTGACGAGATGTTACCACGATGTGTTACGCATTGACATCTTGTGACATGTTGTGACGAGATGTTACCACGATGTGTTACGCATTGACATCTTGTGACACAACATCCAGCCATGCATTCAACTGTTGCCCCATAGAATTCACTGTATCCAATTTTTTTTTTGATCATATCAAACAATTGTTGTATTGGCAGTTGCTCTCCCGTAGGGGTAATAATTGAACTGGCCATAGCTCTGATACCGAATTGGTTGGGGGGGGGGGGGGAAGGGTAGGTAGAATGAATCCTAAAACCCTCCCAGACAGGATCCCCAAAACACCCAAGCCCGAAAGTCAACTGAAAACTCAACCTTCTCAGATGAAGGTCAAACTTTAGGATTCATTCACAAACAAGTAACTGGAAGGTCCTTCAAAATCAGAATGATCCAATGGTCAGATTAAAAGTAACTTGCGAATTATAAAATCTAAGAAGGAATTTCAGCAGATAGAGATTAAAAAAGAGCATCCCAGTGCACGAGGTTCCAGCTACTGCAGGGTCTGGGAGGGGCAAATGTAAGGAGCTTTAATCCCCGCTTCGCGGAGAGGCTGTTTCCAGGTTTTGAACCCGCAACCAGATAGAGATTCTTAGATTAAATCAAATCAGGAGATCAGATTAGTTTCAAACTGAAATCGAGTTTTACCCTTCGTAGATGCAACCAAATCCCAAAATCTGGAACAATTTGAATGGCCATTTTTAAAGTAATTAGAAGATCTCAGACCTGGTTCCAGAAATAGACAGAATTTAGGAGATTTCAGATAGCAGCAGATCTGGAAGCCAGATCAGACCCAATCTCTGGTCATGTGCTTCTCTTAAGAGGGGCTTTCAATCCCCAAAAGATGGCTTAGATCTGATTAACCGATTAGTCTCATGTGCACACACAAATTAGACTGAAAATAGAAGGAAAACAGGGGTACCGCAGGAATTCAAATCAGTGATTAATGAGGTTTGTGATATCAGGGAGTGAATGAGTGATCACCAATATGATTAACCAGAACTAATGATGAAATTTTAAGCAACCAATGATTAAAACCGAAGGACAAAAATACTAATCGATGGGGTTATTAAAACAGTACCTTGATTGCTTAAACAGAATAAAGGAAGAATGATAGATAATAGATAGATAAGGGCTTACACTAACATGATCAGCTTCTCACCCAAGACTGAATCGCTCAGTTCCATTGAATAACTAGAAACTTTTATTAATCTTCAATCGTTCTCTGCCCTTGGCTCATAAGAAGCTTTATATAAAAAAGGGTAAGAGATTGCTGTCTGGTCGTGTAGTGCTTGCACCAGCATGATGGCCAATGATAGCGCACTCCGGGGCATCAACATAGATGTGATTTTTTATTACATGGGAGGTAGGTGGCACTTTTGCGTGCTCCTGTGTCTGGGCGAAGGAGTCACACGACCAGGTAGTGTTTCTTTTCCCATATAAGAACTAGAAACAGAATCCTAATCTGAATTGGAAAGTAAAAGCCTATTACTACTAGCAACATAAATTATATAGAAATCCTAATCCTAAAAGGAAAATATACCCATACGCAGGTGAGAGTTCAGCTTAAAAAAATTACTTGAATTAGATAGAAGACTACTAACTAACTAAGCCAGTAACTAAGTCCATGATTGGGCTTGGACTAAGTCCACGAATAGGACCGACTTAGCCACCATTGAGCTGGGATTTGTTCTTCTCCTTGTTCCTGCATCAGTGACTTTGTAAATTCAGTGAGAAACTTGAACACTAGAACTAGAACCAGGTTTTGTAAGACACCAATATGGTTGTGTTTGGAAAGGAGGAAGGTTAGGATTAATAACAGCCTAATATGGTTGCATTTGTTATTAGAAAAATCCAAATGTTTTACCATCCCCTCACCCAAGGAAAACCTTGGCTCCGCCCCTGTGTGGAACTACTAATGCATGAGGAGAATTAGAGATGATTTATTGGCCTTTTCTTTCATTGCTTTCCCCCTTATCTTTTTCTTTCTTGCAGGGGTAGTTCTGCCTCTTGTTGACATTTAGAGATCCTTTGCCATGTGCTTTTTTGTATGGCATTAATGGATCAATTATTATTATGGAACCCGTCCTAGAGAGTTATTTGCTTCTCTGCAATCTTGGAAGTCGAGAATGTGTTAGGTTACTCCAATATAGGTAGGAGTGTTAGAAAAACAATGCAGCAGAATGGCGATTTTGCAGAAGAAATGCAGAGGAAAGAGAAATCACAGACACACGAGACAAGTTTTTATGTGGTTCACCCCCAAGAAGGAAAGCTACATCCATGGCCGAGCGATAGTACGAATCCATTATTTCTGTGAAGCAAATACAAACCCTCTCTGACATCTCTTAGAGAGATAACAACAATATATAAGAAAACCTTAACCCCAGAAAGTACAAAACTGCCCCCAGAAACCCACCCGGTTCTATCCTGAACCAACATAAGGCGAAATACATATCAAATCGAAGCTCTTGACGAGCTCTTCAGGTGCCAGCACATGCGGTGCTGATGTATGCACTTTTTGGCCATTCTGGCACGGCCTGCCAAAGAATCACCACAGCACTTTCTGGATTAGAACTGAGATCAGGCTTCACCAATAACAAGGAGTTGAATATATTCAATTACTAATCAGGTGTCAGGATCTTTGTTAGAGCAGCGGTGTGTTATGATGGAACTTGGACATGGATGGTGCTTAGATGTGCGTGTGTTAGTGAATGCATTCGTCTGTCCGTCTGCTCATGGGCACAATGCAGTTCTACATGGTCATAGTTATTCAAATTTAGTTCTCATACCATTGAGGACAGTTTCCTTTTGCTTTTCTATTGACATCTGTTCAGGTCTATTGTTCAAAGTTAATTGAATTGTGCTATCATAATCACTGGAAGAATGAAATGGTTGACCTTCTTGTGTCTGGCCATGATAACATATGAGAAACCGACAACGTTGCAGCTTTTTCAACTTTCTGTCTAACCCTAGCTTCCAAAAATACCTTTTCATCATTTCATGTGGGAGAATGGAAATTTCATCTTCCCATTGGTGAAAGTCTATTTTGGGAGTCAATATCTCCAATCATTGGTTATAAATTCTTCTGATTTGCCAAAATTTTTGCCCTTTCCCTTGATGGATTTTGCTTACTCCCCTCCCCCCCCCCCCCCCCCCCAAAAATACCCTTTCAAAATATAAATCAGTAAAAATTAAATGTAGGACTGATATTTATCATTATGAACTCCCAAAAATCTCTTTATGGAGCCAGCCTGTTGAAATAGGCTTTAGTGTTGTTGGAAACAAGGTGAGCATCAACCAAGTTGTCATTACTGTGGTATCAGATTCCATGATTGTTATGTTGTTTATTTAAGTGTCACTGACTAGTATCTTCCTTGAGATTGATTTTAGTTCTGCATGTTCATGCTTTTTGGGTAACTTCCTTTCTGTTTTCAAAATGTAATGGTTTCTTTCTTTGCAGGTGTCTGAGTGGGGCAAGATGAGTATGTGTGATGCTGAGAGAAGACTTCTAGCAAATGCATTGCTTGACATCTCCAATGAAAGGTTCGTACTTGTGTCAGAGTCTTGCATTCCTCTCTTCAACTTCAGCATTGTCTACCACCAACTATTGAGATCCAAGTATAGTTTTGTTGGTGCATTTGATGATCCTGGGCCCTATGGTAGAGGACGCTACAATGAGAACATGGCACCTGAGGTTATTATCACACAGTGGCGCAAAGGGTCCCAGTGGTTTGAGATTAACCGTAAGCTTGCAATTCATGTAGTGGGAGATACCATATTTTACCCAAAGTTTGAGGAGTTCTGTAAACCAGCATGTTATGTAGATGAGCACTATTTTCCTACGATGCTGACCATTCAGGCACCACATCACTTAGCAAACAGGAGCCTCACTTGGGTGGACTGGTCAAGGGGTGGTGCTCATCCTGCTACTTTTGGGAAAGCTGATATCACAGAGGATTTCCTGAAGAGAATTCTTGAAGGACAGAACTGTCTTTATAATGACCAGCCCTCTTCTGTCTGTTTCCTTTTTGCCAGGAAGTTTGCTCCAAGTGCTTTGGAGCCTTTGTTACAGCAGGCACCAAAGTTTTTTGGGTATTGACGTTTGATCATTGAGCTTTATTTCTCAATGGGAAAAGAGGTTCTGGTTGTAAAAAATGGGATCTGGTAGAGCAAATGATTCTTATGCCTTGCATGTTGGAGGTCTTCTCCAAAATGCTTTATGGTGTATTACCATGATATTGAAGAAGAGACTAGTTATCACATGCTTTAATGTATGATACTTTTTGTCACGAACGGCTAGTAGACTAAGGCCGCGTGACAAATTGCTCTCCTTTAACTTCGTTTCAGAAAGATACAAGTAACCGCTGTATAAGCAATTTTCTGATGTACAGACTTCTAGCTTTCGGGTATTAGTATTCAACATCCATTCTTGTATCATAATTTATAGTATTCATTTTTGTTCTCTTTTTCAATTTCTACTTGTAATGTAATATTGTTACATTTTCGTCCCGTTTTTGCAATGGTATAATGGGTAATTTTTAGTTGACTGAACATTTGGAGTATTTGCAATGTTGCAATTGTGTTCTTGTATCCTGTTCTTCATCAATCAAGCTTTTTTTTCAGGTTTATTCAAGGAGGTTGTTTCTTCTGTTTGCCATTTCCCATGTTTGGGATGTCATTTTTTTTCAGAGCTTCCAGATCAGATAGACGGTCTCCGCTGCACCACTGTTCATTCCTTTGTCAGCTGCACCTCCAAAACCTAGAACCGTAAATAAATTCACCAGTTACCATCAATTTGCCACTTGGCTGGCAAATATTGGCGTAAATTTACTGCATTGAACTGGTAAACATGGGGGAAGTAGATTTCAAGTCTAGAATGAATTTGATAATATTTTGAACATCATAAGCTCTTCTTTTCCTCCTTTATAAAATCTTCTTTTCAAGGGAAAGCATAGCTTTAGGACATTGTTTCAATATGATGTTATATCTAAGGTTTTAAAAACTTGGATCCTGGACTGGATCAGCCACGGAGGATATTCTGATCTGATCCCGATTTGGATCGGCTAATCTTACCTGATCCAGACTGTTCCGCCGGGTGAAACATGTCGGATATAGCAGGAAAAACTGTTGTATATTGGTATCAAAAATGAAAAAGTTTGAATACTGTAAAGTAATATCCAACATCCATCTGCAAGTACAAGCTGCTTCTTGTAATTGAAGCTGTAGTTTAGAGGAGGATAAGAAATGGTCTTCAAATAATTGAAGATTTCAGAAGCATTAGAGATTGCCTTGCCTTGTTCAACACTGAGTTTGCTTGTATAAAGTTGATTAATCAGATGATGATATTGATAATGATTAACAATAATATGTTTGAAATTGCTTTCACAAGAAACTATTAGGAACTTGTATATTCTCCTGAAGGGTCACAACTGCTTCTACTTTTGAGAGCTGGAATTTGAAGACACTATAGATGCAAATTAGAGAGAGAGAGAGAGAGAGAGAATCAGGTATGCTAAGCTCGGTTGGTTTTTTTATTAGTCTTTTAAATAGGGCCATAAATGAATAACTGAAAAGCTGAATTCGATCTGCATCCCTATCCGTTTAGGGACATCCGTATTCGTTTAGAGATACCCAGAAAAATCCGAATACTCTGATAAAAATCTATCCAATAAAAAATCTGAATATTTAATAATAAAAAAATAATTAAAAAATGACCTTGAGGGTTTTTGAAGATTCTATAGGTTCTAGAATATGAGGAAAAGAGAGTCATGATCTAAGAGATATGGATTGAGAGTGAATTGTATCCGCTAAGGGGAGGAAGGTCTGGGTTACATAAAGTAGAGGTGTAAACGAATGGTCGAAAATCTGAATTCGATCTGTATCTGAATTCATTCGAATCCGTTTAGAGGTATCCGTATTCGGCTAGAGAATATCCAGATCCCCGATCACATCCGATCCGTAGCTATTTACACGCCTACTTTTAAACAGTTTTGTCTCTAAAGTTAGGAAACCTTCAGCTAAGACTGAGTCTAGTAGCCAACCATAAGCCTAAAAATAATCTCTTAAATCATGGATTGTAGCTGTTTTGCAGGTAATCATGGGCCTGGAAGTGCTTAGCTGGGTTGGCTATTAATTACCATGTGCAGCTATAATTATTTATGCATATGTCCATGATTGCTATGATTATCCATTACATTAACAAAATGAGAAACTTAGAAATATTTTTAAATCATGGAATGAAGATGTTCTCCAGTTTCCAAATTTGCAGAAATTGGCTTGTTATAATTAAGCCACGAAAAACCCCGGTCCAATCAAGGATTCCAAGTTAAGGATTTGGGTTGTTCCAAAATATCTTTGGTTTTGGACTGATGATTTTAGATCACTAAAACAGTAAAACATATCAGCTTTTGGATTGAGTGATCCAGAACCCGGTTCAATCTTTTTCATTTTTGAGGGAGAATAAGGTCAGCCTAACCAACCAACGGTCCAACTCCTAGGTTTTCCGGTTCTTTTGGGTGGACCGGATTGGTTCAATTATTGCATAACACAATATTAAGTAGTGGTTTTTTTGTCTTGTTGATTCAGAGGTAATGGATGAAGAGTGAAGACAAAAAGCCAACCTTGTTTGGCTAGGTTGGCTATTTTGAGAGAGAGAGAGAGAGAGAGAGAGAGAGAGAGAGGCCATGTGGGGTTCCATTATTAGTTATAATTAAGAAGAGTATAAAGGGATTGTGATTAGTAAGCATAGATTAGAAGACATCCCTTCCTCTTCAATTTGTCCTGAAGGAAGGAGGAACTAGGGAGGGAGAGCCCACCTCAACCTGTAAAGAAAAGGTTGGAGTTTATGTGTCTTCTTCTATTCTAATTATTTCTAAATTCTATAGTTGAAAAGTATGTTTTGAATGAAGGAAAAAAGGAAAAGTTTTGTTTTTTTTTATAAAAAAGTGATTTTGGAAAGGTCAGATATCTAAGGAACTTCTTTATTGTGAAAATTTCTGTATGAGTGTTGTTGTCTCCAACAGCCACATGGTTTCTTTGTCAAAGCTGAATAGACTTCCAACCCTAAACCCTTGAATAATTATCACCTTTAATTCGTGGGCATCTCCAATTCCTTTAATAGGGGGAGTGGACCCCACCTTAGATAGCATTTTTGGGTAGGGGGTAGGGTGGTCATTTCTGCCCCCATGTGAGGAATTGAAGGAATTGAAGAGAGCAGCGAATTGGAGGGGATAACGATTCTAAACCCTTACCCCTTTCAAGTCATTATTCATTCATCCATTGTTAAGGTCCATTCTACTAATTAAATTAACGGGAAGGGAAAACTTGGAACTTATTGACAGAGAATTCCAAGTTCGAACTTCCAATTTCCTTTCCGTTATATTGATCAAAATACCCTCCACTTCTTCTTGCAATTTCGTTTGGTATGCATTCTAGGTCAATATTGCATTAATTGAAATCATATCAAATGCAATCATAATTTAAAAAAAAAAATCTACAAGTAGATTCTAAATAAATGCTTTTAAAATTAAGAGTATAGTGTATAGTTCATTCTTTTTAATCACGATTTAGAATTGAGATCTTCAAGGGGTGGAGTCTAACGTTGAGGTTGAGAAGATGAGATAATCGCTAAATGAATAATGAGTTCTTACCAAAAAAAAAAAAGAATAATGAGTTCAAATATTTAAGATCGTGGATGGAAGACTAAGACCATGCTTGGAAACCAAGAGAAAAAAAAAGAGAGATTGAAGAGAGAATGACACATAAATCAATTATTATTTCATTGTGCTTGGCGCGTTGGTCAAGTCCTCACTTGCTAAACGATTGGCCACAGGTTCAAGTCCTGGAAACAACTTCTCTGGAAACAGAGGTAAGGCTGCGTATATTTGACCCTCCCCAGACCTTGCTAAACATGAGAGCCTTGTGCACTGGATACGACATTTTCATGAGTTTTATCTTATTCTATTTTTTCTTTTTTAGGCTTCCAACATTGCCTAAGAATACATTATTGACCTAGAACACATTTCAAGAATGCATACCAAATCCATATATATATATATATAGAGAGAGAGAGAGAGAGAGAGAGAGAGAGAGAGAGAAAACAGAAATGTGAGTGGTACTCAATGTAAAGTGGGCCCCACCCAGCTCAATCAGTGCCAATTTTCCATTCGACGAGAATCCGTAGAAAGGATTCTGAATCTGCACCCCTGGAGCATCGAATCGGAGGAGCCGGCACCAACTGCCTCCAACGTGAGATACATAACGAACCAGTTATTGACTGAAATGCCCATCCATCTACTCATTTACTATTGTATTTTTAAGGGTATTTCTACCATTGACTGGGTTCCCATTAATATTTTTATTTTTGGTATTAATTTACACCCAGACGTCTTAGGTTTCTAACAAACTGAAATAACTCTCCTCTCTTTTCTTAAATAGGTTACGACTTTATTAAACAAGTTTTTACTATTTTAAGAGATTCTCTTTGATTTGTGGTTGGTTTCATATTGATTACAAGTAAAAATAAATTAAGAGAAGATAAATTAATTTAAAAAAAAGATAATTAAAACTATAATAATATGATTGTGGGTGACCCCAGTTGACTCGGCCTAGGTAGGAAACTTTGACCCATAATAAAAATCCTTAAAGACGGGAAATGATGCTGGTTAACTTGATAGATGGTGAACAACTGTTAACTTGGTTGGTTGGAGGTTTATCGGTTGAAGTGCATGTCCCCGAGGAGGTCAAGGGGTCGACTCTCTTGATCACATTTGTGCCATAAATGGCACCCTTTCTCCCTCCACCTTGGTCTTTGTAGATTCGATTGGCTTGTCTTAGCCTTTCCTTTGGAGTTTGTAGTTGGTCTATGGGCCCCTTAGATTGGGATAGATAAAAAAAAAAGAAAAAAAAAATAGAAACTTGAAAGGTGGGGTGGACTTCATACAATAGAGGGGAGACCGATGACTCTTGATTATTACCACCGTGGATGAACCGTTGAATTTTTCAAATTTTCAAATAGTTCTTTTCCTCTATCAAATTTTTCTATTCAAATTCAAATAATTTGGTTAAGACTATTCATATTCAAATTCAAATAATCTGGTTAAAACCTGAAGTAATATTTTATTGAATGCAATAGCGTCAAAATTTTTTGAAGTGATTATACATCAAATTATTTTGTTCATAAACAATTTTTGATGAACCGATGAATTTTTCAAATTTTCAAATAATTCTTTTCCTCTATCATATTTTTCTATTCAAATTCAAATAATTTAGTTAAGACTATTAGTATTCAAATTCAAATAATTTGGTTAAAACCTGAAGTAATATTTTACTGAATGTGATAGCATCAAAATTTTTTGAAGTGATTATATACATCAAATTATTTCGTTCATAAACAATTTTTTATGAATCGATGAATTTTTCAAATTTTCAAATAATTCTTTTCCTCTATCATATTTTTCTATTCAAATTCAAATAATTTAGTTAAGACTATTCATATTCAAATTCAAATAATTTGGTTAAAATCTGAATACGTTAACATCAAATCTTTTTTGAAGTGATTATATACATCAAATTATTTTGTTCATAAACATTTTTTTTTCACTACTAGAATAATTGTGGCAATATTTTCTAGTCAACACATACTAGCTTACCCAATTGTGCCGCGTGATGACCTCTTACCATTGGTTTTGGACAAAGTCTTATACACAAATTTTTCCATATTTCTCTCTTCAACCATGGGATATGACCCTTTGATTGAACCCATGAAAGGTATTTTGAACCTTCTATAGTAGGGGTAGGAGTTAATGATCACTAATATATGATTCCAAGTATAACATCATATGACCGTGGATGAAGAGATTCGCTTTCACTGTGGGTGGCGAAAAACTCACCTTGATTTTTTTTTTAATGTAAAAAGAACACTATCTCGTAGCGTGATTCCTATGCCCAAACACAAAAGCACAAAAAATTATCGTTTCAGCTAGGGCTGCAACAAGGTCGGCTTGGGCCGGGCTTTATAGAACCCTAGCCCAATCCTAAGTCCCCTTAGCTGGGCCCAAGCCCTACCCGACCCTGACTCAGGGCCAGAAAAATCCAACCCTGACCCGCCCTCAGGGTCGGGTCTGGCCGACCCTAATTGGCCCTAATCATGGGGAGGGGGAAAGAAATGCATTGGCTGGAATGGGCTGGGAAGAACATTATTAGTTTTACATAAAATAACAATATAATAAATTATATTATAACACTAATTGTCTTCATATATAATATATCATATAAACAAATGTGAGTGAAATTTAAAGTTTATAATGTATAAATTATATCAATATATATTTTATAGTATAACTTAAATCAGGGTTAGGTTGGGCCGGGCCAAGCTTAGTTCGAGGCCTCAACCCTAACCCGACCCGACCCTAACTTAGGACCACAAATTTCCAGCCCTGACCCGCCCTCAGGGCCAAATATCTCAGCCCAGATCCTGTTCGGGCTCAGGGCGGGCCAGGGCGGGTTCGGGCCGACAGGGCCAAACTTGCACCCCTAGTTTCAGCCTCCAATGAAGTAAAATCTCATCCAAGTAGATGCCTGGCCGGCACATGCTCTCATTAGCCCCTATATTTGTGCAGGGGCTACACGACTAGACAACGATCTCTTGCCCTCTATTTTATTATTGGGAAATGGTTCTTTGAGCCACTCAGGGAGGGTATGCTAGCACCCTCTCTTTCTATTTCTCTTCTTCACATGAAATGACCTTACTACCCTTTTTATGTGCAAAACCGTTCCATTGCATGTCATTGATGCACTCCTGTAATGGAATTAGTTCACCGTTTCAGATCGGACATCAGCCAATTTAGGACATTTTTGCCCTCAAAGATACCGATACCAATATTTTTTTAACCATTTTACACTCTATCCATACTGTACTACCAATCATATATCAATATCAGTGTATACCCATTCCCATACAAATGGAATCAATACCGATTCCTAAAATCCTGGCTCCTCTACGCTGCTTGCTTAGGGAACACTCTCCATTTATTATTTAGCCAACACTCTTCATTTAGGGAAAAATAACTTTGTCCTAGATTATGGTCTACGCTAGCACTCTCATGCGTTTATCTCTCTCTTCTCTATATGAAAAGGTACCTTTGCCCCATTGTCTTAAGGAGAACAGAGATAAGACATGGGAATGTTGGCGTAGGCCACTCCCGAACGAAAAAGGATTCTATCCAATTGTTGCGGCAGCTGGAGCGTCCAACCCAACTAAACGACAACAAAAATAGGGATTGGATGGTCATTTCACAAGTGGATCCCACCTGGGCCCCATGTGAAATGACCACCCAACCCCTGTTTTTGGGGTGGTTCCCGAGCACTGGACCATTCAACTCCCGTCACGGCTGGACAGGACTGGAGTTAGGTCCCTCCTTAACAGAAAACTACTTCCCCTCCAGAGGGAAGAGGCTAAAACCACTAAACCACTTATTAGAAGAAAATAAAACCAAACAAAAGTTGTTTAACCTTTTGGGATTGGTGTGTGGTATGTGTCATTACACTTTCATCAAAAACAAATAAAAAAACCAAACAAAAGTGGATGGAGGGTAATAATAATAACAAATATCCAAGGGTATTTTCGTAATAACAATGACTACTAATTGTTGTTACTTAAATACCCCTAAATATTTTTTTGTTTAGGGTGCCGTTTGATATGGTTGGTTGACATAGGAACATCACCCGCAGGTGATCCATATAAATTCAAATAACCGTCCTAAATAGAATATAGAAATGCCCTTAATAAAGTAAAAGGAAAGTCATCGGATGTTCCAACTTCCCCATGTTCCATAGTGGGCCCCAGAAATAGCCAGCTGTCGTCATTCTGTGTTGACCAGGCTGTCAATTCAGGCAGCTGCCCCTTCTGCCCGAGGTTCATTCTTCATTTCTTCTTCATTTCTTGTTTTCGTCTGCCCCTATTACTACCTTTTTATCTCCTCAGCTCAATCGGTCTCGCTCAGGAATCCATCGGCGAAACTTTTCTTCTTCTTCTTCTCGTTCTCAACCCCTCTCTCTCTCTCTCAAGCAAAAACCAAAACAGCTGAAAAGGAGACATGGAAGGTTTCAGCCGAAAAGCTTCGTTCGTGGCTCTTATGGCAGTCGTCCTCACCGTCTTCTCCTTCATTGGAGATGCTATCGCTGCTGATTCTCCGGCTCCAAGTCCTACTTCTGGTGCCGGATTCGGTGCTGTCTTCCCCTCGGTCACTGCTGCTTTCTTTGTCTCTTTCCTCGCATTCATGCTTGGATCGTTCTACCGATAAACGATTTGAAGATCTCGTACGTCTCTGAATCTATTTTCTACTATTCCATCTAAACTACTCGGAGACTAACGGATTTTCTTCTTGTTTTTTTTTACTTTGAGATTTATACGATTCAATTCCTTGTGCTTCGACTGTTTCAGGTATTTTAGTAGGTAAATTTGTTTTTCTACCTAGCTGCAAATTTTCGAATCGTTCATCTGCTGTGGACCGGAGAATGTTGAATTGTTGATATCAATCTTTCGTGAAATACACCATCTGGTTCTTCCGTTCTTCTGTAGCTTCGCCATCTGATCAATGCTTGGGGTTTTATATGGTTACAGTATTACAGAGTCGGTGGTAGGGAATAAGATTTCATAGGTGGATGAAAATGGATTTCTTTACTCTTTAAAAGTTGTGATCCATTCTGTTCAATAACTGCTGTTACGTAGTAGATCTTACAGATGGATTTCATCGCCATGTATTGAGATTTGAGAGAGCCTTTTGATACTGATATAATAGATTTATTCTTCCTTTAACTATTCCTAAATCTTCTGTCTTTTTTTATTTGTTCTTTGGTTGTAATTTGTTGCTTAGTGATTACGCATTTTCTTTCTTTTCCATACGAACATTCGTTGTGATTTGCTGCAGTTAATTAGTTGATGATTCGATAAGAAATCTGTTGTAAGAACTAGCAAGATTGTTCTCATGGTGTTCAATCTTTTAAGCGGTTTTCAATTTTTAAGAGGGATTAACTGGAGATAATAATAACGTAGAACTACAACAATTTGTTCTCAGTTTTCTCCGTAGAGGTAAAAGTTTTGTTCCTTATTACCTTTATACCATCAACTTTACCTTTTCTTTCTCCGTTTCGTCACCAATTACCCAACTCAACGTGGCCACCAGTTGGGCTGAAATTCTTTGAATGTTTATAATGTAAGGGTATTTATGTAATATTTTTTTATATGTTCTAATATAATTTTACTTGTATTAATACTCAGGCTATGAGGGGTAATCTAGTAATTAGTCCATCTGACCTAAACCATAGTTTCCTATAAATACTTGCTGGAGACAGCAGTCTGGGTATTCCAAACTAGATACTCAGGGTGTAATGTTTTAAGCAACCTTGTGTTTAAACCCTAAACCTTAACATATAATACTGTATCAGTCAATCTGTATCAAATAGATATCAGTATTGATCAAAGCTGATACCGATATGAATCGATCAATTTGGCTGATCCGATATCGATACCTAAAACTATGGTAACGAATTATGGAAACGAGAAATTAGCCTGATTGATACTTAATAGTACACATGATGTAGCCCGTAAGTTCATACAGCTACGGGTTTTAGTAGTCCGGATGAAATAAAAACCCCTAACATCACAACAATCTTCACAACACCCAGTTTGCTATTCGAAAAATAATTTTTTCCCTATCTTCTATGGACACTCTATTTAATTGAAAAAATTTAGCTGTTACACTTATAGAAGGAATGTTCCTTCCACAAGGCAAGCAGCAAATTAAGGAAATGGAATAATTTACTTCCTCTTTGGGTTGTTAATTACTCTGAATACTGCAAATTGGTGAAATTGCAATGCCCTAAGACTTATTGGAATTAGAATCATAACACTGAATTTTTATCCTGTCAATTACACTGCCCGTACTTGACCGTCAAGTACATCTAATAGAGGGAGGTGGCCCCCACCTCGGGCAGTGTGTTCGGGTAGGGGGTAGAATAGTCATTTCTGCCTCCTCTGTTAGATGTACTTGAGTCAAATACGAACAGTGTAATTGAGAGGATAAAGATCCCATAACACTCCCTTTCTAATTCTTGTGATGCCTAGCAAAACCGTTTCGAAAAAAGGCATAACAAAACTTTTTTCATCTTTTTTCTCAGGTCCCACCAAACAACCTATTAAAAGATTTTTTGTCTTCATATTTTCTCTCAGTTCCTACAAAACAACCTATTAAAAGAACTCCTTCGTACATTTTTTTTTTTCATTTATATGTAACATTTCCATACCTCTAAACAAACGAGGCCCTAGGATTCTTTGTGGATTTTTTGGGTTTTTTTTTTTGGTTGGAGTGGGGGGCTGGGGTTGGGTTTGTGTTGTGGTTTGCTGGGCGTGGGGAGAGAGTGCTCATTCTCGGTGAATGACACGAGACCTTGAAACAGTTTGGATTAGGGCTGCAATACGGTTGGGTTGGGCCTAGCCTTTTAAAATCTCAGTCCAACCCTAAGTTCCCTTAGCTGGGCCCAAGCCTAGCTCAGCCTTGATTCAGGGCCAAAAAAATCCAACCCTGACCCGAGTTGTTGGCCCTGATCATGGGAGGGAAGGGAGATGCATGAGATGGCCAGACTGGGAAGAAGAAAAAGAAGAAAGAAGAAGGAAAAGAAAAAAAAAAAAAAAAAGAAGAAGAAATAACATGAAGAAAAGACAGGTTCGATTGGGCCGGGCCGGACTCAGCCTAAGGCCTCAACCCTGATCTGGCTTGGCCTGACTCAGAGCCAGAAATTCCCAACCCTGACTAGCCATCAGGACCAAGATATCTCAACCCAAGCCCTGTTTGGGCTCAGGGGAGGCTCGGGGCATCATAGCCAAACTTGCACCCCTAGTTTGGATTAACTTGCATGTTTTGGGCTCCACTTGTAACATCGATATCCTAAACATTTGTGGTACTGACTTTAGATTTTTTTCGTTCCGTAAAATACTATTATCACAAGGGTAAATAAATATTTTTTTCAAACCTCACAATGCATCTATTCTCCCATGTGAATAAGGGATGTATCTATTCGAATCATTGGATAGAAAAAATATATTCTAATTCAGACACATTAGATTCATAATATAATTCAGTCAATACTTTTCTTGTATTGGCATGCATCTCATGTATGTCCATGCATTAATGCATATAAATCAATACTCTAGATATTACTGTGCACTCTCCCAAACTCTGAAGAAAACTACCAAGACCCCAATTTCTACTCTGTGATTTTTTTTTTCTTCTTCTAGGTAGGCCTCAAGAAGATTTAAACTTAAGATCTCTTAGTCATGAGGTGTTGGTCTTTGCCATCTAAACTACCCTTGGGGTTCTATTCCAAAGTGAATTGAAGCTCGCCGAGGTAGAAGAAAGAGAACAGGAGAATACAGGTAGTGAATCATCCAATAGGAGTTGACTATTTATTGAGCAAAAGAGGATGTGAGAAGGCAAACACAAGAATCTGCACACTGGTTTTGTGCTCTGCTAAACCTATTGGAAATCAAAGTATTTCCTTGTAATCGACATGCGTCATATGAGAGGAGACTTAATTTGTATATGAGCAATGAAATTATACACAACCAGGAAGCTCTATAACTCTAATTTCTTTTGAGAGAGTTCAATCCCAACCTGGACCTGGGATTAAAATCCTCTGCAGTGCGGGCAATCTGATGGTGTACTACAGTGCAGCCCTGAGAACTTGACACGTGGAAGAAGCTTCATCCAATGCACCGCCAGTTAAGATTATGCAGAGGATTTTTTTTCCCCTCAACCTGTTTTCAGATTGAAAAAGAACTCTTCCATACCAAAGGGAGTTGATACAGACATTGGTTGTGGTCATGTTAAGGATCCAAAAAATAATTTTCGGAGAAAACGATCTATCAATATTTTTAGGGTAGGGGATCACCGCGTTGCCCGAATAGAATGGAATCTGCCCCGTCAAATGAAAAGGAGTATGGGAGAGGGTGTTGCACGGTTCGTATACATGTTGTTCACATGTTAAGAAGAGTGAATTTTGTTTGTGTGAGAGAGAGAAAGAGGGCCGGCATACACCATAATTTTCCCATATTATATTCTTAGTTTTTACTCATTGGACAAAAAATAAAGAAGGCTGTGAAGGAAAATCCAAGATGAGAAAATCTTTTCATCTTGGTTGTGTTTTTACATGTTGCTCCATAATTTTCTTTTTGGAGACAGTTTTTGGTCACGAAAGATTGAGAAAAAAATTTCATTTATCATATGATGTTATCCCATGATTGGACTCCTGATCCAATGCTCCATGTAATAGCTTGAGAGGTTCTCTCTTCACCATCGGTGAAAGGAAAACCCAGTCCTTTCTTTTTTGCTTCAAAAGTTTTGTTATGGTTTTAGAACCCATTTTTTTTTATCCTCACCCTAGAGATTCCATGGTTTTATGATGTTTCCTGCTTGGCCTATGGATTCCATCATTGTTAAAACTTTTTTTTTTTTAAAAAAAATAGCCAATCTATTCAAAAGAGTGAGATACACTTCCGTCAACAAGACAGAGATCAGATAGATACCAAGTTGTCCTACTCGCTAAGGACAAAGCTCTCCTAGCAAGAACATCAACAATACCATTACGAGCTCTTGGAATAAATTGAAAACAACAAGAGTCAAAACAAATCTGAAGAAACATAATATCTTTAACAATTGGCCGAATTGCTAGAGGACAGAAAGAAGAACCCAATTGCAAGGTCAAGATTACTTCTTCAAGAGATCAAAACAAAGATAATTTGCTTTCTGAATTCAAATATTGCAATGTACATTATACAAACTTTGTTTGAGTCCTTTAACTCGTAAGCTCTCATTTTTTGAATCCTTAACTCCTAGGCTCTTATTGATCAAAATGAAACCAAGTTCCTTCGTAAAATAAGGTCTCTAATATCCCCAAAATTTTAAACAACTAAAGTAAACATATTCTCTATATCACTGAGATTTTCTCGGATATCATAGGGATATCTATGTGCAAGCTTTTGAAGTAAAACATAGGGAATGCGTTTTGTAGGTTAATACATTACAAATTATTTTATGGATCACATCTATATCAAAGTGAAAAATCTCCCCACCTCTATGGCACTATCTGTTTCATGAACTAAATCACTCTTGAAGAGGCATTCAATCACTGTTGAGGTCTAGCTTCATTAGATCATCATTTCCATGAATGGTGGTTTTTATTCTTACATTGGATCTGTCATCTTTTAATTTTCATGTTTTAGATTTTTTTTTATAATGATTACCTAGACATATTAAAACACACAAATATTCAACTGGTATGTGTGATTCCCACAAGTGGTCCCTTACACACACATGCCCACATGTGCGAGAGAGAGAGAGAGAGAGAGAGAATCTCTTCACTCATAGGTTCTGGTGTTTTGATGAGACTCTTGAAATAATGAAAAAGGGCATTTTAGACCATCAATAGATATAGAAAAATGATGAGGTGACAGTGGTGAGTGATAAAGAACTAAGAATAAAAAGTGTCTAAAAAGACATTTTTTCCTAAGGTCAAGAGAACTTGACAATGATGCCCCCCATCATGAATGGACAGAAAAATAAAAATTATTTTTCTAACAACTGATTGCCCGCCTAGAATTTATTATAGGAATATAAGAATTAGACATATATAACATATATTAATCAATATGTATGGTCTGCATCTCCAACCTGCAAGCACCCATATACTCCATTAAAAGAGAGAAGAGAAGAAAAAAGCATTTAGCTGGTGATGAAGCAGGTGGGGGACCTCAATCCTGTGTACAGTCAACACTTACAACACTACCCAACTTATCTCCAAACTATAAATATTTCAGATGGATCTGTAATCTGTATCATTATCACACCCCTGTCACTGATTTACACACAGATCAGTTTTAATTACTGAAACATGAAAAATGTTTTAACTGCTGCAGATTCGTGGCACCAAAAGTCAGGAACATGAGATGTAATTGCACCTGCACCCATTGATAATACAAGAATTGCCTCACAATTCATCATGGACCTTCCCCTCTGCTGCTAACTGAGACTTGGATTGGAACTCAATAAGATACCTTGTAGCCAAAGATGCATGTAGTGCTGCACCATAAGGAAGTGCATCCTCATTAATTGTGAAATAAGGGGAGTGACCAGATGCAAGAGGTCCACGTGTCTCGTTCTTCATCCCAAGGAAGAAGTAGTACGCAGGTATGACCTCTGAGAAAAATGCAAAGTCCTCTGATCCCATCAATGGGGGCATGACTTTAAGGTTTTGCACACCAAGCATATCCCCCGCGACCTTCAGATAGTACTCATGCAGTTCTTCGCTGTTTACCGTTGCAGGAAAAAAGGGTTTCTTGTCTGAAAGGAAATCAACACTTGCACTACACCTCTGCACCGCAGCTTGTGCTGTGATAACCTGTCACTTGCATTTTAAAAGTGTTAGTAACCATGATAAGCTGTTTATAAATAAATGTGGACATTTCATTGCTATACCTCCTCAATTCTCTGTTTGAGTTGCATAAAGCTTTCTTTTGAAAATGCTCGGAAGGTGCCACCAATTGTTACAGCATCTGGAATAACATTAAATGCGCCACCTCCTTGGAACTTTGCAACTGTAACTACCTGCAAGTATATCATGACGAATTTCATATCAAAGGGAAATAGATAAAGGCAAAAGGTTTTCTACACTGGCACCGTAAAAGGATATTTGGTCACTCTTATTTATGCCATTTAAGTCTAAATCAATTCCTCCTCCAGATATTGGGGGACACCCCTTGGATTACTGACATGTCAAATTTTGAGGGCCATCTCAACTCTATGTCCACCAAGTGGAGAAGTTCTCTTATAATTTCGAGTGTTAAAACTAGGGTGACCATTCCAACCTTTGGGTAGAAAGACAACAATGTTGATTGGTGATCTGTCCGATCTTAAAATTTAATCCAATCATATGAACCATCATTTATCAGATATTTTTCCAACTGTCCAAATGTTAACAACAATTGATTTGTGGGTTGTGTCATATGACATAAAGCTTTTGGGCTGAAATTTATGACATGAATGGAGGTTTGTGTTATCTTGAATAATATTGTTAGTTTTTTGCATTTGAGATTAGAAAAAGAAAATCTGCAACATTAAAAGAGACAAAGCCATACTTGTGAATCCAGAGGATCAGCTTCACGTGACACAAGATGCTGCAAGCTAACAATCACGTTGGAGGCTGCCAAAATTGGATCTATTGTATGCTGAGGGATGGCTGCATGACCCCCTTTTCCACTTATTACTGCCTCAAAGAAGCCACTTCCAGCCATGGTAGGGCCAGGCCTGGAAGCCACTGAACCAATGGGTACATCAGTGGCAACATGGAGCCCAAAGATAACATCAACATTCTCCAGTGCTCCAGCCTCGATCATTTTCTGCGCTCCCCCACCACCTTCCTCTGCTGGTTGGAAAAGAAGAAGAACAGTTCCCTGTTCAAGCCACAAAATAACAATGACATTACCCACATGTTATACAATAATCATCCATCACTTTATTACCAGCAATCAGAAGCTGCATCATTTTAGAAGTGGTTCTCAAACTAGCTACAATTGACAGTGTTTCACTGTGATAAGAAACGAAGCAATACTCCTACAACCCCTCCAATAATAAACCAGCGACAAAAGATCAATTAATCCAACCATTCTGCTGGAATATTCTTTTCCTCGACACATCCACAATATTGCATTTGATTTTCGAACTCAATTCCAGGCATCAATTCACAAAATAATACAGTCAATACAAAAAAATGCAGATTCTTCCACTCCCAACTGAGTGTGCATAGTGATATTATACAAATAATGCAGATTCTTCCACTCCCTACTCAGTATGCATAGTGACATTTTCAACATAAATGCAATGTTAAGCCAAAACCTCTCAATCCATGCTGTAAACTTCCATGACACCCAATAGTAAAATAATCTTAAAAGGAATGTTGCTATGCATTCATGTCATCTGAAACCATAGTTGTCACAGCGTCTAGGAGACCCAAGGTGTTGGAGTTGTCTGAAACACATGGTTAGGTAGGAGGATTGTTGTCTCATCCACCAATAAAAAAAAAAAAAGAGCATCCCAGTGCACAAGGCTCCCACTACTGCAAGGTCTGGGAGGGGCAAATGTACGCAGCCTTACCCCCGCTTTGCGGAGAGGCTATTTCCATGTTTCAAACCTCAAAACCTAATGGTTGCAATAGCACAACTTAACCATTGCGCCAAGGCTTGCCCACTTAACCTGCAACCTAATGGTTGTGTCCCGTCCACCAATGCATATCTAAATTTCATTAAAGCTTCAGAAGAGAGTTTTTATATAATGAACAGAGACGATGATAAAAAATTGCCAAATCTGAAAGAAAGGAGTGGGAATCAAGGATTATTACATGACTGAAAACAGCGTTAACTAAATCAATCCACAAAGTGCACTTTGGTTTAAATTCTAATTCTCAATTCTGGCCAAGAATTAGAATTGACATCATGACGTACATGTTTGGCTTCAATTTTGGAGGCCAATTCTTAGGATTAGGCCACAATTGAGAATTGACCTTCAGCCCAATTCTTCAACTCTAAGGCACACAAGAGAGCAGCAACTCTGGAGGTGTGAGAGTTGCAATTCTTGCCAATTCTGCACTCAAGGCTTTAAAGACCATTCATTGCATGCATTTTAGTGGGGGGCATTCTTGTCATTTTGCAGTTAAAACATAAGAAAGAAGAACAAATGCGGGGGGGGGGGGGGGAGGGAGGGGCGGTTGTCATCAACTGAAGGATAGGAGAAGAATTGGCGACACAGATAGTGCATCCAAAAGTAATTATCCAATTCCGAAACTTGGAGACAATTATATTTCTACAAAATTCCCAGAATTTGGAAGAAGTAAGAATTAGAATTGGATTCAAATGTGCCCAAAGACTGGACATTGAATTTTGTAAATCATTTCCAGGGTCTTCAGGGGTTGGGTGATACTCAAATAACAAAGCATCAAAATTTCGAGAATTTCAAGGGGCAGTGCAGAAATAAATAAGTTTTGATTCCTGTGGCGCTGTCAGATAAAAATAAAAAAAAGTCACTTCTCGCCATTTTTTGTTAGAACGAATCACTAAAAATATTATTTAATATAAAATAATCTCTTCTGTATTCTTTTAGTCTCCCACTTCCCCACCCCCCCCTGCGCACTGAAAATAAAGATTTTATTGAAGAAAAAAAAGGGCAGTTTAATAAGGAAGATAATCAATGAAAACAGAACTAATCAACTAAATAAGATCATCATCATTCATCATAGAGAATGTTTACCCAATTCTCAGTTAGGACCTGAGAATTTGGAGCCTTTTAAATCAAGAAGAATTATGGTCCAAACAAAGAGCAGGAACTTCACTTTTTCCACCACCTAAGCAAATGGAGAGGTTCTATTATCAAATTCACATCACACCCCTTCCAATGAAAGAAGAACTAATTAATAAGATCATCATCGTAGAGAATCCTTTCCCAGTTGCTGGCTAGGACCTGAGAAGTTGAAGCCTTTCCAATCAACAAGAAGAGATCCAAACAAAGAGCAAGAGCTTCACCTTCTCCACCACTTTACGAAGTAGAGTATAGAGGTTTTATCATCAAGTCCATTGGACTTATTCCACAAAGTCCCGGTTGAATGACATGCAAATGGCACCAAGTTCTTCTCCTCAACAACTAGCAGGAACAGTCCAATTTTAACAAACCACTTAATGTAGTACTACTGTGTTTGAAGACTCAAAACAGTACCAATAAACATGACCCTTTCTCAAAGAATAAGTTCAGATTAGGAGAGATGTCAACTAACAGCAAATCAGATGTTCAGAATAACTCCAAACTCAAATCAAATCTAGCAAATCAGTAGTAGAACAGCTGTTGAAAATTACAATCAATCTAATGGACAGATTTAAAATTTGGGACCAATTCTAGTTGTCCTAGGAGAAGGGTAGTTAGGTAATTGTTCATCAAACAAGAATAGGAAAATAGAGGAATCAATGGCTACTGAAATCAGAAATAAAATAATGATTAAAGACATATTTGGAATCAGTTTTTCAATGGAGAAAACAAACGGTAACTGATAGGAGTAAAACAGTAATATCCAAACAGAACCCAGAAAATAGAACCCAGAAATTAGGTCTGAACTTGCTACTCGATTCTGAATGTAGAGGCAGAAACAAATACCATGTAGCACATGAAAACTGTAAATCGATTATGTTTAAAACTGTAGCAAATATGAGGGAGAAAGGTATAATGGAAAACCTTAAAAATAAGATCAGCAGATCAAAACTTCTCCAAACTAGGTTCGAGTTCATTAATGGGGGAAAGGAGCATTCGATTAAAATTTGGATAGATTTCAATGGTTGGATCATCTTATCTCTAATTCATGCAAAAAACACCTTGTATATGATCTTCTAGAAGCAAAGGTTCTGGTTGCAGAAAATTCTCAGAAATAGAGCTTACTTGTTAATGGATAAAGAAGATGATGTAGTAATAAGAACAACAGAAAAATAACACCCGGGCTTCATACCACCAAGTGGTTTGATTGGATCAAACACCAACCTACCTTGATCGCACACAAGGGGTTTCTTGATCAAACACATGAGATCTTCAATGGAGAAGAAGAGCAAGAAATGTAATAACTTTACTTAACAAATTCGTGAACACTGCTGGCCTCCCTTACAAATTTATGTTGAATACTCAAAATTAGACTCCTACACTAAAAGGGAAATGCCTAACCCAATCCTCAACTAATAAGGTAACCTAAATTGACTAGGAAAGTGAATTAATAAACGAAGCACACTCAAAACAGTATTGGACTTATACAATCCTAATCCAGCCCCATTAAAACACTTAATAACAATTAAAATAAAGAAATAAAGTTGCTTAACTAATTCCGTATGCCTAGCCTCTGTCCATATTATAGGCCCATTAAAGTAGCCCATTACAAAGAAAACCCATGGGATCAAAGGCCCAACATGTATAGAACCCAATCCAAGGCTTATTTCTAATAGAATAAGCCCAATTCTATGTTTAATCTGCATCAATTCTCCCTAACTTGAAAAAAATTCAAGGTCGAATTTTGTAGTGATGAGGGAAACACAACATGTGAGTAGCAACTTTGACCATTCCCAAACAAAACTTTGGTGATGTAGGGATATTAGGAATAAAGTCTTCAACCCTGGGAGTTTTCTCTTCAAAGTAGTGAGGTGGAATCACAAACTCAATAAATTCTCCAAATGCTAAGAATAGCATCAGGGGTGGTAACAGCTTCATGTGGAGTATACTCGAAGTCTTCCTTAATCACAACCTTATATGATATTACTGCTTTAACCGTGTCTTCATGAACCTCTGTAAAGCAATTCTCAACTTTGGTAAACTTCCCATCGAAGACTTGAGACACAAGCTCTACCTCTTCAAAACCACCATCATGAATGTCGATGATTTCTTGTGGAGTGTTCTCGACCACTACCTCATCTTCCACTATTTTAGTTTTGTCTACTTTGATATCCTCAACGTAGATCTCTTCGGTAGAATTTTCTTACTGTTGACCTTCCGTCTTTGAAGATTCAAGCACTTTCTCTTCTTTATCACAATTTATTGTGATCACTTCAACTTTATCTGCAACTTCAGGCTCCTTTTCTTCGGTGGAAAAGTTGAACTCAGTCTGTGCTCTAACATTATTGGTGCTTGACTTCCAACAATCCACAATTTGTGAACTGAATTTCAATAATGGATGTTTTAAGTTGTCTTCAGTTCTGAAGGCCTTTTGGTAGTAACCTTGTCAAAGGGTGAGTTTCCTTTGGATATGCTGTAGTAGGTACTTGTTCTTCAACTCTTGTGTCATCTCTTCCCAAGTCTTAGGTTCACGTCTTCTAACTTTAAGCCTCTCTTCATGGAATGTCCACCATTCTTTAGCACGATCAGTCAATCGCAAGTAAACAAAGTGAAGCATCCTTGCCTCAGTCGTTTCGTACTAGTCGAAATATTCCTCTAGAGAATCTAACCAATAAAGGAATAGGTATGGATCTGTCTGTCCAGAAAAGTAGGAAACTTCAGGCTTCATCTTCTTTCTAGTAATATCAGTATTCTTGTAGTAGGTGTTGTTTTCAGATGTCTTGGTGGTCAACTTCTTGATGAACTATTCTCTACCATAGCTCTGATACCACTTAATGTAGTACTATGTTTGAAGACTCAAAACAGTACCAATAAACAAGATCTTTTCTCAGAGAATAAATTCAAATTAGGAGAATTCAAATAACAGCAAATCCGATGGTCAGAATAACTCCAAATTCAAATTGAATCTAGCAAATCAGTAGTAGAACAGCTGCTGAAAATTACAGATCAATCTAATGGACATATCTGAAATTTGGGACCAATCCTAGTTGACCTAGGAGAAGGGTAGTTAGGTAATTATTCAGGAAACAAGAATAGGGAAAATAGAGGAATCAATGGATACTGAAATCATATGTAAAATAATGATTAAATACATATTTGAAATCAGTATTTAAATGGAGAAAACAAACAGTTACCGATACGGGTAAAATAGTAAATCAATTATGTTTTAAACAGTAGCAAATATGGGGGAGAATGGTAAAATGGGAAACCATAAAAATAAGAAGATTAGCAGATCAAAACTTCTCCAAACTTGGATCGAGTTCATTAATGGGGGAAGGAACATTCGATCAAAATTTCGATAGATTCCAATGGTTGGATCTTCCCATCTCTAATTTACGCAAAAAAAAAACACATTGTATATGATCTTCTAGAAACAAAGGTCTAGTTGCGGAGAATTCTCAGAAATAGTACTTACTTTTTAATGGATAAAGAAGATGATGGAGTAATAAGAACAACAGAAAAATAACACCCGAGCTTCACACTGCAAGTTGATTCGATTGGATCAAACACCAACCTACCTTGATCGCTCACAAGGGGTTTCTTGATCAAACACGAGATCTTCAATGGAGAAGAAGAGCAGAAAATGCAGCAACTTTATTTATCAAATTCGGGTACAATGCTGTCCTCCCTTACAAACTTATATAGAAGACACAAAATTAGACTGCTACACTAAAAAGGAAAGAACCTAACCTAATCCTTAACTAATAAGGTAACCTAAATTGACTAGGAAAAGGAAATAACAAAGGAAACAAAGACTAGAAAAAAAACAAAAAAGGAAACAAAGACTCAAAGCAGTACTGGGCTTATAGAATCCTAATCCAGTCCCACTAAAATACTTAATAACAATTAAAATAAAGAAATAAAGTCACTTAACTAATTTCGTATGCCTAACATCTATCCATATTATAGGCCTATTAAGGTGACCCATTACAAAGAAAACCCATGGGATCAAAGGCCCAACATGTATAGAACCCAACCCAAGGCTTATTTCTAATAGAATAAGCCCAATTCTATGTTTAATCTGCATCACCATTGCAAGATAACAGAAAAAAAAAGACCAGATTTCCTTGGTGGAAGGGCAACAGAGAAGCAAATGGAGAATAAACTCCACCAACTGACATATTGTATAGTGAGAAACTTCACCCCTGCCTGCAAGATAAGAAAGCCCTCTTTTACATCACATGAATTGAAATGCAACAACCAATTTTGTTCTTTTGACAATTAACCACTCCGGTACAGACGATACAGGGTCAATTTTGAGTAAGTGAACAGTCAGTATCTTACTTCAAACTCCTAACTGTGGCATGTGAAAACAGTCCTTCCCTTGGTTTTAAGCCTTTATTCTTAGGGTCCGTACAGCTCACAAATGCTTATGTGAAACCCAGACTAATAGACCAATATATGTAACCAACTTTTGAAAACCCTACTATAAAAAAAATAAGTATATAACAGGAAAATGTGTACTCTCAAAATCAAGCGACCAACCATCAAAATATTGCTTCATATGCTATGCACATAAAAGGCTTCATAACTTATAAGATTTAGACTAGTCTATGATGCGGTAGAGTTTAGAAGGGGAAGTAGTGCATTATCCAATATCAGGAAGCGATTCCCAGCTATGGATTCAAGGAACATATCAGGAATTGATCTATTTAATCTATCAATCGTAAATGGATGTCTTTTATTTTTATATTTGCAGTTTATGCACTTGACCATTTTGTGCTTGGACTTTTAATGATGTTAGCCCCAGAGGTGTTTCAAATGAGAAGACTTTTTATAGCAGAATCGATCTAAGGGGAAAGAAATCCAGAAACAAAGGAGCTACTGTACTGATAAAGGCCTCCAATGAACACTCCACAACAAAGCCCCAAAAACACAAAAGATTACCACCTTAAAACAATGTGAAAATGTAGTCCAAAGTCGGAAATAGTACTCCATTTAAACTCTTTGCAATTTGAAGCCAAAATACAAACAGTTGGACAACATGGTATCATCCAATGTTTTGTTTTCAAGAATCTGGTAAAAAAATGTCAAACTTCATTTTTGAATTTGTTTTTCATGATCATTTCATCTGAGTAATGGATCAATTTGTTGGGATCCTCCTCACTTTAAGGAGGGGGCCCACATGTTATTTAGTTAAGGAGGTGAGGAGAGTTTCCTCTCTCATGTCTTTTTACAAGTCTTCCAAAAGGAGACTTATGGTGAGGTGGTTCAAGGTACTAAAACTCGGGTCTCGGTACCAACTCGGCCCTTGGAAAAACCGAGTCGAGTCGAGTCGAGTCGAGATCTCGCCGAGTTGGTGCATTTTTTTTTTCCGACTCGAAGCCTCAACTTGGTGGGTTTTAGACCTAGTTTGGGTCTGAAACTTGGTATTTAACCTATTTTAGGCCATTTAAGCACTATCAGATTTTGCAAAAACAAAGTCCAAATATCAGTTTCAATTCGGACCATAGGTTGGAAGGCGATGACATACTAAAATACCCTACTCTACACATAATTTAGTAATAGAAAGCAAGCAAAACATTCAATTAATAGCTAAACAACTTAAATAAGAATTAAAAATGTTAAAGTGATACATCAAACTGTTTAACAGTGTTACAACTATCATCACATAAAATGACTTTGAATCAAGTATTTAGACCCCGCTAGTGTCACATAGTCTTCCCATGACATAGTGTTGTTGTAATGTTGCATATAGTGCTCCACAACAAGCATATAAGAGTTCTGTCGAGTTAGGTAAGTAAATACATAGTAGATGGGTCATTTCCATGGGTCAACCTAAGATCTCGACCTGAGATATTGCACTTTTATGTACCGTATGCCATCTCGTCTCGGTTTCTCAGAAAACCGAGAAACTCGCCGAGATCTCGCCGAGTCTAGACGAGTTTTAGAACTATGAGGTGGTTACATGAATGCAACCTACTCATCTCATTCCTCTTTTGTCATAAAATGGAGAGATTATGCGGTGGGTGGTGTAGGGTGCGCAAAGAAGTCTGATTCTGCGTACGACGAAATCTGTTTCTGGTTCCTATTCTGAATCCGTGAGACAAAGGCTTATTGTGAGATCCCTTTTCATCTTTGGCTTTTTCCATGAGTGAAAGCGGAGAGAAAAGAAAGAAGAGAAAGTACTATCGTGGATTGCAGTATGACAACGTTCTCTCTGTCAACGGCAGAAGAAAAGGCACTTCAGCTTTTCTGTATTTGTCATCATGGATTTTGAAGTGAGAGTACTGTAATCTTGTGAATCCACCTTTGTTTGGTGGGTTGCTTTGTAATCCAAGAGGGGATTTTTCTCTTGATATTTGGCTAGCGTTGTCTAGAGAGTATTGTAACCCCATTATTATTATAGTGGAACCTTTTACCTGTACAAGATCCCATGGTTTTCTAAGTTAAAATTGGTGTTTGCTTTTGCAATTGGATTGACTTGTTTCTGTGTATTATTATTTTGTGCATACTTGGTTATTCTTGTGTCTCTGTTAACTTGCACACAACACAATTGACACTAACCCAGCTGCTGAACTGGAATAACCCATTTAGCATCTTTCACAGATCAACAAACTCATAGTATTATTAGAACATCAGGCTATACCATTCACACCAATACCAACATAATTTTGTTAGCATGTCTACATATACATCCAGGTTATCCTTTTAATAGTTTGTCAGTTCATCCATTTTGTATGGACTAGCTAAGGTGAACTACACTTATGGATGGACAGTTTTTGACTCAAGTATGCAGATTAGAAATTAATCAAATACAACAATCTTGATAAATTGGAAGAAGAGTAGTTCAAAAGTTTCTTCTAGTTCATTTACTTCAATATGTGATGGGAATTGGAAGACTTGGTGACAGTTATCAAAAGCAGTAAACTATATTAGATTATTCCGAGGGAAGTAACTCCTTTTTTTATTTTCTTCTAGTTCATTTACTTCAATATGTGATGGGAATTGGAAGACTTGGTGACAGTTATCAAAAGCAGTAAACTATATTAGATTATTCTGAGGGGAGTAACACCTTTTTTTATTTCTTCCTTTGGATGGGACATTTTTCATAATAGGGGAGTTATCCAGAAAAACATACATAATACAAGAATAGACAGGAGCAAAGTCCGGAAAATGTCGAGCACAAAAAAACTGTTTTCCCAACTCGAGCATTTTCTTCAGAATAAGTTCTTACAGAAATAGAGCAGCAGATTAGTTGTGAGGCTTAAGCTTAACAGAAACTGTAAACATGCTCAATGCTGTACCCACTGCTGCATTTGTTGCAGATGAGTAGAGAATAAAGATAAGTGGTCCATTCGATGATATAAGAAGCTCATATAGATAAGACACAGGGGGGCACCAATCTTGACCCAAATGAACACCGCAGGCTAGCCATAGGCAATTAGGAATAGAAGCATTTCCAATATTGGAGTGAAAGATGGGCAGACCCACACTACAGCAAATTCATAAATTCCAAACAGTGATGGAGAACATGACATCAGACCACCCCATGAGTAACTCATATAAAATGTGACCATACTACCATATTTATTTTCCTTGGATTCCGGTGAGTCGAAAGGCATACTGAACAGGGTAGGCTATTTCCACTTGCAGTTATCCTCTTGAAAATTCTTCATTAATTATGCGCAACTTTATTATAAAAAAAGAAAAACCACTGATCTAAGTAAGAGGCTGAGACAACAACTGCCATCTATATTCCCCATTTTTTCTACTTTTAGGCACTGAAAGATGAAATTTTCATCTTTCTTAAGCTTAATAAAGGGATGCACCTGAACAAAACTCTCAACATTATGATCCCTCTTGCATAAACACACACAAGTAAAGAGATTGAAGATCATAATTCCCCTCCTAGTTCAATTAAATTCAACATACGAAATATGACTAATAATCAAGTGTTTTAAGGACCAAAACAATACACTGTGGTAGTGAAGATTATGACTTCTAACTCATAGTGACCGGTGGTCGAAAACCCAAGAATCAATTTCTAAAGCAGGACAAGGGGAAACAACCCATAACAACCAAAAAAGAAAAAGGGAAACAGGATGGATCAGCCAATTAAGCATGTAAGAGAAACAAACCTGCAAATTATCGCGATATTCTTGAAGGATTTTAGCCGCTCCTAAAAGCATGGCAACATGGGCATCATGCCCACATGCGTGCATCTTCCCAGGGATTTTACTCTTGTGCTCCCATTCCACACTTTCCTATATCATCACAGTGAAGCCCAAGTAAGCAACATCATAGAACATTTTATTGATAACTCCCACGCAAATTAGCTAGAAAAATTAAAACTGAGTAATCCAGAGAACAAACTAATCGATTCTCATGTCCACAAATGCATTGACCGTATTCATAGAACGATCATATAATTCTTCAAAGAAAATAGATTCGAGTCAATCTGATTCTGACCTGCATAGCAAGAGCATCCATATCTGCTCTTATCGCAACGAACGGTGGTTTACCAGTCCCGATATGGCCGATGATGCCAGTAACTGCAACTGGGTATTTGTAAGGGATGCCCATCTTATCAAGCTCATCTCTGATAAGCCTACTGGTCTCAAATTCCTCATACCCAAGTTCTGGGTTCTCGTGTATTTTCCTCCTAATACCTACCATCCAATCCACAAGCTCTGGTGTTTTGGCATGGTTGAGAAAATTCACAGGGATATCGGCCAGTTCTTTGTTCGTCAAGGAACAATTTGACAAAGTGGGTATCGTCCCAAACAATTGAAGGAAGAAAATCAGAGAAACCCATTTGCAGAAAACCATGGTTCTCTCTTCCTCTCCCTCTCTGCTACTTTGCAACTTAGCTTGGAAGTAGACCGGTGGTGGGTTTTGTTTGTGACTACGCAGGGAATACAGTAAGCAAATGAAGGGAAAGGTCCTGTTGCCAAGAAACTTACCGGGAACTGGAAAGCCTTAGTTCCAACACGTGCTCTGTGCCAGTAGGTCTTCTTTCTCCAAACACATTGTCCGAGGAAAGTTAAATCGTCATTTTGCATCTCATACGAAGAGACAGCACTATACTGTTCGGACAACGCAAAGGAAAAAAATTCGCTCACTCTCTCCTTCCTTCGTTAAACAGGAGTGTGGTCTCTTTCGATGATTGGTCTGGATTTTCGGAATCAATGGGTAAATCGGCTACCATCACCAGATGGGTAAAACCCATAAAGCATGTGACAAATGGATTGCTGTCATATCCCCACCTTCCCTTTACTAGATCTAGGGATGTGGTGGAACAGACTCAAGGTCCATATCACCGTTTCTACTAATTCTGGATCAATTTCAAATGGTCAATTATAGTACTATGGAGGATGTGTAATCTCTTTGACGATATCCTTTGATTGGTATTATTGGATAACATGTTGACAATTAATACGATAAGCAATAAAAGTGAAAGTGAAGGAAAACTAATAGAAGATGTATTTTAGACATTGGTCTTAATCAACAACAATCATAACTTTATTCCAACTAAATGGATCGGTTATATGGATCCAATAGAAGCTATGATAGTAATAGAAATAAGAAAAATAAGAGAAATAAGATAAATAAAAGAAATTAAAAGAAAAATAAGTAAAGAAAGAAGTTAATGTAATAGTTAAAACAACATCCCCCTACAAGGGGTTGACTACACGAGTCCTTTGTTCTCCAAGCTATATACGATCATATTAGGATTAAGTCCTATCACATGCATATCTTTCTTTCTTTTTTTTTTTTTTTTTTTTTTCACTTCTCTAATAGTCATTTTAGGCCTGTTCGTACCTTTTTTTAACTCCGTCAAATTGAATCTAATCATTCTTTCTTACTAGTGCATCAATGAGTCTCCATTGTACATAACCATACCACCTCAAGCGGCTTTCACGGAGTTTGTCCTGGATTGGTGTGATTCCCAATTCGGTTCTAATACACTCATTTCTTATTCTAATTCTCCTAGTCTTGCTGCACATCCTCCTCAACATTCTCATCTCCGCTACACTCATCTTATCTATATTACTCTTTTTAACTGTCCAACATTCGTCTTATAAGGGAATAATAATGAACCTAAATTCACAACGGATTCCCTCGCATATAGAGAAAAGAAGAAAACTTAATACTTTCTCCTATCATCCTTGACGTGAAGTATATGATAAATCATTTATTCTTGCCATTTTATAGAATCGTAAATGACCGTGTATCAGTCAATTTTGAAACTAATATGATACCAATACGTATTGATTGATATAGATCATGTATTGGTCAAAACAGAATTTTAGATTGATACCAATTATACAATATCACATCAGTATCAGTCACGACCGATATTGATACTAAAACCTAAAACTATAATGTCCATCCAAGTTTTTGATAATCCTCCATCATTACTATGTGCTCTCCCATAGTTCTTAATTTTCAATACTTTTGATTGACATTTCACATATGAACAAGAAAACCTTTGGAATCCACATATAACAAAAGGTGGGTTTCATCCAATAGGCTAAGTGACAAGCCACCTTGATGAGCTTATTAAGGCACACCATTTATGAAAAATTTTTATCCCTTATATAAATATGCCTAGATGCTTCTTTCCACCATTATCAATGGTGACCTAACTAAGTCACCTGAACATGATCTTACAACCACCCCTTTTGGAATAACCTATCTTAGAAAAAAGTAAACAATATATACCACCAAATGGAAAAAAGAGAATACATTTTATAATGTGTCGCATTTCCATTTGTAAAACACATGGAGTTTTATTGGTTAGGTTCTATGAATCTTTCTCCTCTAATGCTTTTCTTCACTAAAATATCTTATTGGGTGTTTTAGTAAACTATTTAATAAAATAATAGAGTGGTCTACCTCTAAACATATGGTTGATGTGGATAGCATGGACACCAATTTTGAATCTTAATCATATTCATACAATTAGATAATGAGACCTTGTTAAAAGTCCTCTAAAACACTTGAGTTTTCTCCCTACTCGATAAGCATGTCGGCCAAATAGACGTCATACCTAATTGTGCCATGTGAAAAGGTAATTACATCATTCTGATCGTTCAATATATAGGGAAAGGTTTTCAATTGGCTAATTAAAAATTTTCAATATCAAATTCAATCACTTACTCCCATGCATGTCCAATCATTGCTTGATCTTCCAAGTATTCATGTATAGCCTTTTGGTAGTTTTTAGTTTCATAGTACCTCAGTTTGCCACTTGGTTAACTCTTTTTCTAGTGAAGTGTGATGTGAGAGTAAAGAGCCTGAGGTTTATTTGTCTACAAAATTTCAATCATATCTACTAGAACACGAAAAAAAATAAGTACTCACCACCTATTTATGTATACAGGGTATTCTCGAAAAGCCTGACTCAAATTTGTAGTGTTCTATTATTTCTTCCTTCTTCTCACGGCCCACATAAAGAATGACTTCCTATGCAGCCCACCTTGTCTTTTCCTTCTTTTTTTTTTATGTAAAAAAATATCAAGAGTTGCTATCCAATCATTGGAAAAATCCTTTACACAGTCCCATCATGAGAATTCTCCTTAAAGTTTTACCACCAAAAAAGGGGGAATTCTCCTTAAAGGTCCACTTAATTTGTTCTGTCATATGGCAAGATGATGTGACATTTTGCGACTGGTCAATGTCCAAATTGATCATATTTCAAATGTGTTGGGCAATTGGAGCATTTTGGAGTTGTGTTGTCATTGTTAGCAATGTTTCTAGACATTTTGATGATACGACAATGATTTTTTGTGGGTTGGAAGAGTTGAACTGGTCAAACAGGCTTCTACACAGCGTCAAGGGCAATTTGGTCATTTGGTAGGGTTATAGTGACATCCAAGCATGGAGGGTGTATATTGACAGTTTTTTGGGTCCCTAAAAGTGTTTGGCAAAGGCTCGAAGCAGCAGGTGAAGGTTTTGTACATCAAAAGCTACGATTTCATAAGATTGCACAGTGGGGTCCACTTTGAAGTTATTTTTGGAAGCCTTAATGGCTGAACTGGGCAAAGAAATCCTCATGAGAAATGAATTTCGTCGAGTCATGGTTCCAACGCAACTGGTCCCACATCATTTCAGTGTCGAACGAGAAAGTTACAGTTGTTTCCATGTTGATGTGCAAAAATAGAGCAAATCTGGAATAGGCAAAAAGTTTTATACTTAGCCAAATTTTTTGGTCCTTTTTTTTTTAAGTGCTACTGGAGACAGAGGTTTCCCATTGTTTTGTTAAAGTTTCAGAATCACCACGGGCGTCAGATCGGCATCTAGTGCAAGATTCCTCTTGGACACCGCGGATTGATGCAAGATTCTTTTTAAAAAAGAAGGGAGAGAGAAAGGAAATAAGGGATTTGGTAGTGGAGTGTGACATCAGCATGACATCACCTCCTATTTTTAACGTTGATAGCTTTGTGAATTTCTTTGACATGTGTCCTTATTACGCATGATTTTGTCATGAAGAATCTAGTTATTTATGATTCTACCACAGGTTACCTGTTTTAGAGCATCCAATTTTGGAAAGCCATATCTTGGTCATCCGAAGTCCAAATGGGACGAATTTTTTTTTTGAAATTGGGTGATTTTTCGAGAGGAATCCATTGGAATGAGTTTCAGAACTGTTTGAGCACAGAAAATCGATGACATCACTGGTTTATGCTCGATGGCTCCGTATTGCAGATGATTTGAGCAGTGGAGCGTACATAGACTTGATTTCTATGCATCAGAGGCTTCATGATTGTTGGATTACTCTACAAGAGGTAATCTTCGATTGTAAATCCCCATTGTGAGTTTCTAGGTTGCATGTTTAGTTGAAAAAACCTAGTTTGATTGTAAGCCAATATTGGCCATTGTATTGGGGGATTTAGTTCTGTTATTTGCAATTAATTATTGTAACTCTGTCAAGTGGGGGCATGCACAGAGATTGGGGTAGTTGCCCTCGTTTGTATGGTTGCACAAATTGAAGCAGGGATTGGGAGTTCCTGGGTGGTTGTAGCCATCAAAATTTGAGTAGTATATTGAAAAAATACGAAACCCTATACGGGTATTCCTCCGTGGACATAGGTACTCTGGTTGAACCACGTATATTTGGTGTTCTATCTTGCACTTATTTTTCAACATATATTTGAAATGTGTGTTGTGCAGAGTGGGAGGACACTGTCTGGTAGACCCAACCACGTTGTGGTGTGTGCTGGACGTGTCTGTGTGTGATTGATAATTACGGGACTGCCCCGGCCAATCTTGAATTGTACTTGAGAACACATCACCAGTGTGGTATCTGTTAGAGATTGGAAGAAAGTTTTTGGTGACCCTGATTCACCCCCCCTCTCAGTGTCAACCTGAGTTTATCAAAATGTTATCAAATGTAAGACTCAAATTCAATATTATATCTTTTTTTTTCTTAAGCTTTTAATATAATTTTCTTTTACTACTATGTCTTCCTCCACCGTTGTGCGTGATTATCTCTGTCGTGTGTGTGGTGGTTCCCTATTTAGAGAATCAATCTCTGTTTACTCTGAATCTTCTCCCCCCCCCTCGGTTTTCCTCTCTCCCCCCCCACTCCGTTACTTGAATGGCAGGATTTCATGAGGATTTTCTACTACAGTTTCTTTCCCTTGATCCTTAGTCTGCTTCCTACAATATTACACTTTGCCTTTCTTTGTTTGGAGCTTTTTGTTATCCTTTCCCTACTGGTTGTAACCTAACTGGCTCATATTCCTTTTAAGTCGGTTGAGTTATTTTCCCAGAGTTTGTGCCTTTTCAGCCTCCCTTTTCGACCTCTCCCTTGCTTCTCCCTCTTTCCTTCAGCCACTGTAGTCCTCTCTCTTCCTGCTTTTCCCACCATGAAATCGAACCTTCGACCATCGTCATCCACCAGCAAACCTGCTCCCTTGTAGCTTCCTCTGAAACAAATACCCCCCCACCACTGCTCACATTACCCACATCCCCAACCTGAGCACCTACTATGACCTCAGACGTACTTCTGTATAGCCCTTCCCATCAGTACCCTACTTCCCCTTCTGGAACTTCCTCTTCTTATCCGGATAACTGCTCTGACAACTCCGGCGACGAGGAAACTAAGAAAAGAGCGCTTGACATGTGGAACAACACTCTGGTTGGCTTGGTTATGGAGGGCAGACCGTATCGCAGGCAAGTAGTTTCAGAAGCCTTGGTTGCCGTATGGAACCCACACCATAAGGTCGAGGTTACACCTCTTGCTAAAAGGAAGTTCTATTTTCATTTCCATCACACTATGGACATGGTGAATGTGATGCGAGATGGACCATAGGCAGTTGCCAGCAACCTGTTGATATTGGAAAAGTGGCGAGCATCTCAAGAATGGGAATTCAACCATGTCTTCTTTTGGGCCCAATTCCACGAAGTTCCATTGGAGCTACAGGAGAAGGAGATTGCTATTCGAATAGCACGAAAGCTGGGAGAAACTACTGATATTATGCTCATTAAAGGCATTTAGTTTGGTAGGAACGTAGAGTACATGAGGGCACGCGTCCAGTTGGATATCAGGAAGCCACTCCGCACTAGCATTAACCTGAAACGGACTGGCAGTAACTCTTCTCTGGTCATCATCAAGTATGAGAAACTCCCTATGGTCTGCCTATTTTGTGGATTCCTTGGTCATGAAGAAAGGAGATGCACAATTCTTTGAGGAAACTGCTAGGCATAGTACAGAACACCGGTGCTCGCCAACAGCTCAGTGTAGAGAAGCTCCAAAACCTAAGGTAGGCTCAGAGATTCGAGGCTCCACTCCCGATGATCAACTATTACAGAAAATGATTGGCGACTATTTATCAAAAAATGGAAATAGCTGTGATGCTTAGGGCCAAATTCCTACCGGAGCAGTGGAAGATGAGCACAAACAATAAGGCCAAGGCACACACTCCCACGCTACCAGACAAACAACTCTGTCCTCCACATCCCAGCAATATCAGAAAGGACAAGGTACGATTGTTGTGGCGGGATTGCCAAGAAATTTGGAGACAAGTAGGATAGACGACAGTCTCCCACAGAATGATCAACTGCAAGGCAATATGTGCACAAGTAATTTCTCCAACTATCTCTTGCCTAAGATAAATCAACAGGAAGTAATTGCTTGCGATAACTCCATCATTATTTCAAACCAAGCTATCAGTGCCGAGGATGTTACCGTTGGCAAAAGTGATACCGAAAACCATTTCTTCTTACCCCCCAAAATTCAGGCCTATTTATAAAAGTGCCCTTCCCATACTGATGTGATTGTTTATCTCCTCATCCATATGGCATATGTCTCGTTAGCCGGCCCAGAACCCAGCCACCCTAAATCCACTATGACCCACCAGTTAGCTCAAGCCCATCAAGCAACCCCCCTCCCTACCCATGGAAAATTCCAAGCCCAATATTCCGTTTCTAGTGCTAATAATAACGGCTCAAACCTCATGACCCAACCTCTCCAGATCACCCACCCCTCCAACATTCAAATGTCGACCCCCAACCATCCTCCCATGGCTATCTTCACCCAGATCATACAATCCCTTTTATCAGGAACCACCCCCTTCCCAGGTTGGAAATCCAACTCCATCACTTCGTTCCCACTTCAAGGCCAAAAAACCTTTGGCCAGGCTGACCATCACCATCTCTAAGACCTCTCAAAAACCTGCAAAATCCAAAAGAGCTCAAATGGGGAAGAAGGAAACAAAGGAGCAGTATAATGGGGAACTATTGGTTGAATGCATTACTGAACAAGGACAAGGAGATCATCATTTTTTATTGGCTAGACCCGTGGAGGCTGGGTTGAATCAGTCCCATGGGTTATTATGAAAGTGGTGAACTAGAACTACCAGGGTCTAGGGAGCCCCTGGGCAATTTGAGCGTTGAAGAATCTCTCCTCCTCGGAACGTCCAAATATTATGTTTCTTATTGAAACGAAATGCCAGACTGATCGAATGGAAAAAAATTAAAAAGAAGATTTACTTTGGGAATTTGTTGGTGGTTAATTCTGCAGGAACGTCTGGCGAGTTGGCTTTACTTTGGCGAGCTAATATTCAATTTAAAGTGATCTTAGCAGACAGTAGGTGCATTGATGGTGAGGTGTCTTCCTTTTCGGGTGATAAGTTCTTCCTCACTTGCTTATACGACGACCCAGTCAGGGCTAGAAGACAAGAGATTTGGGACCAAGTGGCATCATTTGGAGTTCATAGGCTTGAGCAATGGCTTTGTATTGGAGATTTCAACTCTTATTTGGATTGGCATGAGAAAGTGGGTGGTTCTCAATATAATCAACGAGACTCACAGCCATTTCAAAACTTCATTAATGACTGTAGCCTTATGGATCTTAGCTCTCACGACCCGATCTTCACTTGGAATAATAGAAGACGAGGTTCGGACAATATATGCATTAAGCTGGATAGAGCCTTGGCTAATGCGAATTGGAGGAACAACTTTTGTGATGTGGCTGTGTTCGTGAGACCAGCCTTATGCTCGGATCATAACCCAATTATGGTGGATACTGAAGGCGGCAAGTCAAAGGGTCCCCATCCGTTCAGATTCGAGCCAACATGGCTCCGCCCTCCCCAATGTAAAGAAATTGTCTCTACTGAATGGTCTGCCCCTATCAGCAACATCACCAAGCATACCATATTCAATGATGTCTTTCTTGGGGAAGCCATGGCGATTTGTGAGAGCTTGATTATGGCTATTGAGAAGGATCTTCAGCACGTCTATCTTGAGTCAGATAATCTTGAGGTGGTGAACATCATTATGAACAGCTCAATCACTCCTCCCATCTTGGTTTCTAATGTCATTCTACACATCCGCCAACTTTCTGATAGGTTGGCGACATTTTTGTGTATCCATATTCCTAGGGATGTCAATTCCATTGCATACTCCTTAGCCCGGAAGGCCAAAGACGCATTCCATTGCGTACTCCTTAGCCCGGAAAGCACTGTCTTTGGCTAACAAGATAGATTGACCGTTATCCACTCTTTGGCTAAGAGATGCTTGTAACCTTGACTCTTTGTGTTTTTTTAGCCCCCTTTTGGAATAAATTTTCCCATTACCAAAAAACAAAAAAGAAATTCAATATTATATTACCCTCCATGTATGTCCATGTATCTTCTTGATAGGCCTAGATATTAAAAGATTTTGTTTCACCTCCTGGTCAAGATAAGTTCTCCTTGGGGGTCTAAGTAAAAAACATTTGAGTGTGATTATATAATCTATAGGATCGACTGAGTTTTTCTAAACCTATAATCTATGGGTTTCTATTGTTCGAGTGGGTTGGATGGACTTGGGAGGGTATTTTAGACAATATACTAAAATCCTATAAGGTTTGTGATAGGGGTGCAAGTTTGGCCCTGTAGGCCCGAACCCGCCTTGGCCCACCCTGAGCTCGAACAGGGTCTGGGCTGAGATATTTGGCCCTGAGGGCGGGTCAGGGCTGGAAATTTCTGGCCCTGAATCAGGGTTGGGTCGGGTTAGGGTTGAGGCTTCGGGCTAAGCTTGGCCTAGCCCGGCCAGACCCTGATTTAAGTTATACTATAAAATATATGTTGATATAATATATATACATTATAAACTTTAAATATCACCCACATTTTTATATAATATATTTTATATGAAGACAATAAATGATATAATACATTTTATTATAGCGTTATTTATGTAAAATTGATAATGTTCTCCCCGGCCCATTCCAGCCTATGCATTTCTTTCCCCCTCCCTATGATCAGGGCCAATCAGGGTCAGCCCGGCCCAACCCTGAGGGCGGGTCAAGGTTGGATTTTTCTGGCCTTGAGTTAGGGTCGGGTCGCGCCTGGGCCTAGATAAGGGAACTTAGGGTTGGGCTAGGGTTCTATAAAGCCCAGCCCAAACCGACCCTATTGCAGTCCTAGATTGTGACGAGTCCGGCTCAACTCCTCCTACAAGGAGTGAGTAGTCTGTCCTTGTACGCTCCTTAGATGCCATGTGTCATTTGAAAAAAAAAAAAGCAACTCTTTCTTCTCGTTTAGTTATTTTTTATTTTTCAAATGTAAAAAGTGGGACCCACGCAATAGCAAAACCCGAATGAAAGGGTCCACCTTTTCCACCGACAACACAGAGGCTGGAGAGCATTTGGAAACATTTCTCCGGTGAGACAGCTCTTTGCATCTCCACACAAGGCCTCGGTTCAGCTGCCACAATAGCAATCACCTCCGGCACCGTCATGCCCCCGTTGGAATCTCTACTCGCAACCCCTCCCTTATGTCGCTACCTTTACCTCTCTTCCGTTCGTAACCGGTTTTTGTTTCATTGTTCCTCATTTCTTTCTTTTTGTTTTCTTCCATTTTGACCGTCCGTCTGTCCGAGGTGGTCCTCTTAGCGGATTTTATTTCTGTTACAAAACAACAATGGCCCCTCTAACTAAAACTAGTTGCAGTGCCAATTTGGGTCTTCCAGTTCATGTTATGAGGAGTAAAAAGTGAAGTCAGACTTCTGAAATTAAGCTATCATGTGTTTCTCCTCTGTTTTTTCCCTCTTGCTTTCAATACAACCTACATGTTTTAAAATTAGTTGCAGTGCGAATTTGTTGTCCAACTTTCATTTTTTCCCCCTCCCGTTTTCTATTCAAGCTACAGGTTTCAATCACCATTCTTGTTTTATTTCACTTCCACACCAGATCGAAAGAAAAATCTGATCCAGCGCTTTTTGAGAGAGATTCATGACAACCTCCTCAATTTTCTAATTTTTTTTATTCAATCCCTCTATCCTTCTTCACTCTACCTTTTTATTTATTCTTATTTCAATCTTAGCATTTCTTCTGTTTTTCAGTTAAATCCCTTACTTTTTTTTTATTGAATCCCTCCTCTGTCTTCTTAATAGAGGGGGTGGGGCGGTACGAAGAACGGGGGGTGGTAGGATCAGGTAAAAAGAAAGTGAGAGCGGGAGAGGGAGGACGAGGTGGGTTGGGGTTGTAGGGGAGGGTGGAGCAAAGGTGGTGCGTGTTTGATTGTTCCGCAAGGGGTGATGAGGCTCTGTTTCTCTCTCTCTCCCCCCCCTCTCACTCTCTTGTGTTGGGGCCTTGGGGGTGGGTTTGCACAGAGGGTGGGGAGAAACAACAGAGGAAGGTGAAAGGATGGGGGGTGGGGCAATGGTGTTAAAGAAGAGGAAGAAGAAGAGGAGGACGATAACGACAACATGAGATGCGTGGGTCCACTTTTTAAAAATGAAATAGCTATCACTAACCCTAATCGGCAGAGAGGATTGCCTGTTTTTTTGAAGGACACATGGCATCTAAGGAGCGTACAAGGAGAGAGTGCTTGCTCCTTGTACGAGGAGCTGAACCGGACTCGTTTGTGACTCCTAGGATGGTGTGGTGAAGAAAAACCTTCTCTATAATCTCTATATGGGCACAGCTGCCAATGTGCTTAAATTGTATAAGATGCAAGATCTATCAACGTTTCAAAGAAACCCTGGGCCGTGGACCAAATAATTAATGATTTGAAAGTTTTTTTTTTTGGGCAGCAAAAAGATCATTTATTGGCACGAGAAGAGTAGAATTAAACCATTCAATTCAACTCACACAAGACATGCCTTTTCAAATTACGTAGTTCAGACAGCCAATGAGTGGAATACTCGCACAAGACATGACCTTTTAAGTTACATTGTTCAGACAATTAAAGAGTGGAATCAAGCCATTCAATCCAACTTGCACAAGACATGGCCTTCTGGACCAAGGAGTCAACCAAGCTATTAATCTCCTTAGAAAGATTTTAGAATCAGATATAATATTCAAAAAAGAGACGATATTGCTTCTTTATAGATGTTTCCAAAAACATATTAATCAAATTGTCAAACTGAAACCATCAACACTTTGTAAAAATGATCGATAGTTTACACCCATTGACTTCGATGTTGTATGCAAGTAAGGGTGTCAATTTGTCGGTTCAATCTGGATTTTATCGAGTTGAATTGGTTTCTATCTATTTCTTAGCCAACCTGAAACCAAACTGTTGTTTTCATTATTGATCCGTATTGACTCGATTTCTTATCATTTTTTATTATCGCTTTGTATTCAAGCTTTTTTTTCACTAATAATATTTTCCATGTGGAGCATGAATTGCCTGCTCAGCTTAGCCGAATTTTGAAAGAAGTTAAAGCAGGTTTGCCTGTCTTTAGGATGTAGCCTGGTTGTTGACATGGTTGGACTCTTTTTATTTCTGAGAGAGAGTGATCTATATCGTCTTTGGGTAGGTGTAAGGCGGGTTATGTCCCCCCTCCTTGTATTTCATTTTGCAATCAAGCCACTTTCGGGTTTTTTTTTATCCAGTTTCTGGTCTACATGTATACATAAGAAAATTAAGGAGAAAATCCTCTTTTCCTAAAGGGGGAGGGGGAGTTTGGTTTCTATTGGGTTACTATCAGTCCGGTCTCAGTTTTTTATTGAATTTGGTCCAATTTTTGGTTTCGGTCAGAACCAATTCCATAAAACACCAACTTGAAACCAAACCAACACAAGATTCAATTCAGTTATACCCAATCTGAACCGAGACAACCTGTTTGGGCTGAACTTCGACACCCTTTGTTTCCAACATTTTCAGCATCGCAACGTCATCAGTCGTATGAGTTGAAGATGCACAAGCATGCTAGAGTCGCAAGGTTTCGAGAGATGGCCGAATAAATCGTATCTGACTTCTAACCAAGGAAGAATGAGATCTTTCCCGTGCCTCAATTGCTCCAAGGATTTTTAATTGTAAATATTGCAATGTGTAAGTACCGTGGTCCTCGGGACGAGGGTTCCTCAACCTTATGGCGACAAGGATTGGCTTCGATGAATAACGGCGTATCATTCCGATATATCATCATGGGGATTGGGATCCTGCTTTATAAAGAAATAGAGTCACCACCTAGGATTAGGGCCTAGGACCCAATGGGTGTAGCCCCATCCGGGGTTAGTGGAAAGGGCTACTTGATTCCATATGGTCTAGTCAGAGATTCAAGGTAAGTAGTCAGGTTACGAGGGTGGGAAGGTGTTAGGCACCCACCTCGCCCGGATAAACCGGTCTTTCTACTAGATGCTGATTTTTGAATATTCTCCCTCGATAATATATCTTATACTAACATGTAAGGCTAAATTATGATACACTAATCTTGACAAAGGAAAAGAAAATCATCTATTATGTACACTAAACGAGTTGCTTTAATTGTCTACATTATGCCAAAAATAATGAAAGGGAAAGAGACAGATACCTATTTAGAAATGCAAGAAATAAATGAAAGCGCACCGAGGGCAAAATATGTGACGTCCCACGGTTCAGGTGGAGACGGACGATCAGCTTGTCTCTCTCTTGTCGGACAGAATGAGGCTATACGAGATGAGTTTTGTCACTCAGACTTCGGGCAGAGTAACGGCTATATAAGAGATTCTCATTATCTGTATACAGACAGAATAATGGCTGCAAAGGGGGTTTTTCTTTATCCGTACACTGACGGGATAACAATACCCAATAGCAGAATCACTCTATGCTTGGATGGGTACTCGAAGGATCTACCCAAGTCAAAGAACTCCACTCACTCACATACTCAAGAGGGAAAGACGGAGGAAAAGAGGGTGAAAATGGAGCAAAACAAGCCCTGGAGGGTCTCCTTACCCGAGAAAAGCTTGAGAAATGAGGGGGGGAGACCCTCCTATTTATAGAGAGGCGTCCCCTCTCTCCTGGCTAGATAAGTCCTCCACGGCGCCGTGGGGGACTTTTCCACGGCGCCGTGGGTGACGTCAGCAGGCTGATGTCACACCCCCTCATGGCGCCGTGGAAATCTGGTACACATCCCCACGGTGCCGTGGGAAGGCATCCACGGCGCCGTGGGAGCACAGTGCCATTTTTCCTTATTTTTTGGGTTTTTGGCTCCCTTCTGACTCTTCAGGAAATTTCCTGTCGGGGGGCTCCACCCCCCTACACCCCCCGCAGGGGGGCTGCCTACCCCCTAGACCCCCGCAGCGGGACCGCCTTGGTGGGGGAGGGTGAGCTGTACCTCCTTCAGCATTTGATAAAAGGGTCTTATAAGTCATTTTAGGGATGTTAGGGTGATTTGATTTATATGTAGGGACAAGAGTCCTTCTTGAGAGAGATACCGATGTCTGTCCGTGTCCTGTTGTCATCATCGTCAGGGGGTGACAAAATTCAGTGTCTACACAATGTCAAGAAGAAGATCTTTGAAATCAAATTGTTTAGTTGCAGGTTAGGTCATAAGCGCTATACGTGATTAAGTAATTAGTTTTTATTTTGTAGTGTTCTAGAATAACTTTCTATTTTGAAGAAGATTTAAGTTGTAAGGGATTCAACCTACCATACATAGGGGGTTTCCTATTCTGCTTGTCTCCATGAAGTTATAAATAAAGAGTAGAGGATCATACCCACTACCATTGATTTGAGAAAAAAAGATTAGCCTTAAGCTTGTTTTGTAATGTTCTAGAATAGCTTTTTATTTTGAAGAAGAGTTACGTTGTAAGGGATTCAACCTACCATACATAGGGGGTTTTCCTATTTTGCTTGTTTCCATGAAGTTATAAATAAAGAGTAGGGGATCAAACCCACTAGAGAAAAAAAAAAAAGATTAGCCTTGAGCTTGTGAGTTCTATGAGAGATGAAGTATGGTTTTGAGGGATTCAAAACTGCTTTACTGTGGGATGCAGTAGGGAAACCTTGGTGGGATACCAAGGCTGGAGTTGGAGGGATTCATTCTCCGCAGTTAGGTGAGAGGCCTAACATATCCATCCTTTCTTCTTTTCTTCCCTTCTTAAAATTTTCTTCAGTAATTAAGATCAGTTTCTGAAGTCGACATCATAGAGTTGGTTCTGAGATCCTTTCTGAACATCAACTACTGTTTCTAGTGAGGCCTGCATGTGCTGTTTCTGAAGTTCTGCTGAGCAGAAGTTATACTACTGCAGTTATTAAACAGGATTCAGTTACAGTTTCTAAATTCCTGAAGTATCTATTTCCAGATCTGCAGAGTTTCTAATTCCATCTATTGTTACTGCAGGTTCTAACTAAATCTGATCAGTGGTTACTTTCTATTCCGGTTTCAGTTACTAATTTCAAATCTGTTTCTATTTTTGGGTCTGATTTATGAACTTTTGAGTTTCTAATTTTGAACCTTTTTTCATTAAGTTCTAATTTCTGGTTCCAGTTACTATTTTCAGTACTCTAGTGCATTCTATTTCTGGAACTTTCCAAATCTGGTTTCTAATTTCAACAACTGCTAAATCCGGTTACTATTTTGGGAGTTTCTATTTCTGGTAGTTGCTAAATTATGGTTTCTATTTTGAGAGCCTAATCTCGCGATCCTGGATTTACATGAAGTTTTCTAACCCTAATCCCTAATGGTTTGTTCAGTAGTTTCTATTTTCCGATTCTTCGTCCTTATCATAATCCAGAGGAATGCTGAAGCTGTCTTTATTTTCTTTCCTTAAATCTTATTTCAATGCAAGGCGGGTAATGCAAGACCAGACTTGTAATAGTTTACCAGACCTAATCTCACAACAGGATCTCAAGAATACAGTCAAATTCCTCGAATTTAACAGAAAAGTCAACCCTCTCAAATGAAGGTCAAACCCTACAATTCAATCATTCACAATGAGTATAGACATCCTTCAGAAGATGAGATAGAGTTATTAAATGGTTTAGGAGTAATTAGAGAAATTCAAATCTGAGATAGAATTTTCAGAAAATAGTATATCTGAAATTAATTTTAATCCAGGGATTGGATTAAGACCAAACTTGGATCGAGTTTAGATATGGAGTGATTAGACTCGCACCAAATATGAAATCTAAAAGTAGCAGGTGTTGGGGAGATTATTAAGTAGCACACAAACCACTGATCAGAACACCACCAAATCTGGGTCGAGTGGAGCTCTTAGGGTGGTCTTTGATATCCCAAGGTTTGATTGAAATCAGATCAGTAAAACAGACTCAGATATTAAATCACTATTCTGAAACTGGGTTTAAAACAGAGTATCAGCAAACTGGAGACTTTAGAAACTGATTTGATCATAACTGATGGATTAAGCATGATAGTAGTTGAATGATCAAATAGCTCAGTTGAAATCAGAGAGAAACTTCAAACCAGAAGCTTAATCAGTTGAACAAAACTTAGAACAGTATGTATAAATAAATAAGGTTGTACCCAGTGCACGAGGCTCCTGCCACTGCGGGGTCTGGGGAGGGTCATAATGTATGCAGCCTTACCCTTGCTTTCGCAGAGGGTGGGCCTTGGTACAACGGTAAGGTTGCTCCATAGTGACCAAGTGGTCATGGGTTCTCCGTTGTGACCAAGATCAGAACAGTATTATATGGCAATAAAATAGAGGAGGAAGAAACCTATCTCAGGTCTAGGGTATCTCACCCACCTTGTCGTCTCTCACAGATTCTTAAGGCCAAAGGCAAAGGCAACTCAAAAACTTCAATAACCAAATTGTGTCTGTGGCTTAAGCCTTACATTGCTTATATAGACTGAAAATACACTCCTATTCTAAGTAGGAAAACTGAAAGCAAACACCTACTATGAATTGGAGTACTAAAAAGCTATTACAACTTTGCTGCAATAAAAAACAACTAATAACTAACAATTCCTACTTGAACTAAGAACGAAAATAAGCTCTACTACTAAGCCTAATCCCGTATGCCTCCCTTGAACCCATATTTTTCTTTAAAGTGGCCCATTACAAAGAAAACACATAGAATTAGAGGCCCAATACATACATAACCCAATCCAAGGCTTATTTCCAATAAAATAAGCCTTTTAGGTGACTTATCTGCATCAGCGGGAGTTTATTATCATGAGCCTCTGCAGGAGTGCATCCTGATGACTTTTATGAAGACTCACAAGTTTGGAGATCAGCTTTGAAAAAATATTGGTCTTTGCTTACACCAATGATTTTCTCCAATCATCCAAAAAGGCCGGGTGATGAGGACCCACTACCTCCATTTAACATGGTATGAAATGTAATGGAACTATGGAAGTGAATGCAAATTATGGAGGCCTGAATGCTGCATTTCTCGAAGCAAAAAAATCAATCTGGGAGATGAATGTTCTGCCCACCGAGACTCCTACACACTTCCCTTCATACTTGAACAAGGGTTCACCGGAGATTTGCATAGCTGGTATATCTTCCATCTGAATATTTTTTCAAGATTGATTTGTGTCTAAAATAGGCAGTATAGATTTTTTGCCCTGGTGAGACTTTAGGAGATCCATTGGTACTCTGTCAGGAATACCTTGAACGTTTTAATAACTCACAAAATGTACTGATATTTTTTATCACTCTGGAAAAATTGTTGTTTGAGATTCTAATATAAAATTTTAGAAAGATCTAAATTTCCAGAAAGTTCCCTGGCGTACAGATCCTGAGAATGAATAAACTAGTGGATCTAGTAATGGAATTTTATCCTTTTCTTTGCCTATCAATAAGATTCTGCCCCCTATATTCAATATAGTTCAGAACTGTCATATTTGCATAAGTTATCTTCCTTAAATTGAGTACAAAAAAAATAGTTATGATCCTCATATACGGGGGAGTTGATCAGGGCTCTTACATTTTGGCACACTATCAAGCCATTTCATTCCAGCCGCCTGTCTTGAATATAAAACCCCTTTGAAAATAATGATGCAATCATTCAATTTGTGTTGAATGGTTAAAGCATATAATACTAAAATGTGGTTCTAGGCCGCCTAAGAAAAAATTCCAGAAACCAACAAAAACCAGAATCGCAGACTTAGAAAATATTTCAGATTTCGGGAGAAAACTGATAGCAATCAATCACCAACTCAGATGGAAGCAATATTCAGATTGAAGGCAATCTTAGATAAATATACAATTCTGTAAAATTTTAATGAAATCCCATGGGTAAATTGAAAAATAGGTAACAGTCCTACTTGATCTGAGATTTCAAATAATAGATCAGTGAATCTGATCCAAATTCTGGTCAAAGACCCATTCCATAGGGTAGATCAGAATCTCAGATTAACCCAGCAATTGGATTCTGAGATCAGGGAGTTTCCTTGCTGCAGTTTGGAATCTCAGAAACAGAACAATAGAAGCAGATTTCAATCTCAAAAAATTTAGCACTCAGAAGAGAAGTAATCGATCAGCCTAATATGCAATGACAATCAGTAACTAAGATCAAAATATCACTTACAACAGAACCAAATTGGGATCACAGTATTCAATTCAATTAGATAACCAGAAACTAGCAGAACAATGGTGCGCAGGATACTTACTTGAAATCTGATTGCAGGAAAAAATAAATAAAAGGAAAGGAAGGATATGAACTGGGAATCACCACTTAGGGGCTAAGTCGAAATAACCACCAACCGTGCTACTGAATCACCACAGTAGCTGCAATTGAGAATCACCACAAAATAGATAGAGGCAGAAAGCCAGTTTTCTATTAATTCAAAATCATCCTTGGGGGGGGGGGGGGGGGGAGCTGCTAGCAGCTTTACAATATTTATAGAACTTACAAGGTTGAATCATATTGGCATAGGGAAAAACTGCCAGCCAATAAGATCCATCCCTAGACAAAGCATGAAGAAAGAAACAAAAACTCCCAAACGTGAGCTGAGGGAGAGTTCCAACATGGCTATGACTCTTAAAATAGAAAGAAAACAAACATTTAAAAGGACTGGAATTAGTAACAGAAATTCCAGCCTGTACAATGAATTTAAAAAAAATAATATAAGTCCTAATTGAGAGAATACTTGTGAGCTGCATCAACTCTCCTAGCTTGAAATCATTCGTCCTGAAGAATGCATAAAGGACATGTAGAAGACTCGTGTAACTTACTTTGTGATCCAGTTAAAGAAATTCCATTCTTCCAGACCCCTTAATATAAGTCATTGTCATACCATGCAATTCTAACAATCAAATGAACCTTCAGAAGCTTTTCTCATGGTTCAGCTACTCGTATTCTCCTCCTATCTCTAGTAGCCATCCTCTCCCCATACCTCACAAATATGTCTGCAAGATCAACCAACCCCACCTCCCTTAATCTCTTCCCCACTTCCTCAAACATTACACCACCTTCCTCGTTTGAAAAATAATGCAAAAACATATTGTAATCGAACCTAGGCACCTCAACTCCACCACTCATCATCCTTTCCACATACTTGGTAGCTTCTAAAAACTTCCCCACCTTAACCAAGCCCCCCACAAAGATGGAATCGAAATTCACGATCGGGTCAGGACCCTTTCTCCCTCTCTTCCCTAGGTGTCCTTGCAATAGCATGATGTAAGTGTGCATTGTCGGCTCACACCCTCTCTTTATCATCTCCCTAAACACTTGGGTTGCTTCACTCGCCCTTCTCAACTTTAGCAACCCTTTAATCAATCCATGGTAAACACTTATATCTGGTTTTTCAATCTCCTTGGCCATCTTATACGCTTCCCTAACTCTCCCTTGGGTTAAAAGTACATAAACTAATGCTGCAAATGTCTGGTTATCTGCATGGATTCCTCTCTTCTGCATTTCTTCAAACACCAAATGAACCTGGGCTAACTTGCTTTTTTTACACAACCAAGTGATCACAAGCCTGTAGGTCGACAAACCCAAATCGTCAATCCTTTCTGTTCTCATGAACTGAAAAAGTTTCAATGCCTCATCGAATCGATTTGTTTTGAAAAGAGTCTCCATCATCTTCTCAACTGCATCTATATCCGGTTGGAACCCTTCATCCACCATTAAACTCCAAATTTTTCCTGCTTCAACTAGATCACCGGTATCGCAGAACCCAACAATCAGGTATTTGTAAGTAACCCCGGATGGTCTGATCCAAGGCTTTAATTTGGAGACTATATATTTAGCTTCAACAACAAGCTTATCACAACAAAGAATCTCAACAACCTTATTAAGAGTCTCCAGATTGTAACTAAACTCATGGGTGTTCATTAAATGGAAGAATTCAACACATTTCTTCAACTCCCTCGCCGATGCCAAAGATTTCAGGGCAATTTTGAAAGTTTTATTAGTAACAAGCCGTCGACTGGCCATCTCCTGTAACACCTCCCAAAGAAGCTCGATGTTGCTTGACTTCCCAATAACATCGACCATCTTGTTGAAAGAGATTGACGAATGAGTGAAACCCGGCTGGATTTCTGTGAACTTGAAGAACGCATAGATGGGCTTCCATGAGTAAGGGAACTTGTTGCAGACCTGCAGAAAGAACTCGTGAGAAAGATTAAATTCGCAATTACGGAGGTGTGAGTGGAGCTTTGACTCCACTGAGTTTTGTTGCTGGTAAAGGATCGTGCTGACTCTTAGGAGCTGAGAGGGATTGACGGGTGAGTTGGGTTTTATTGTGGGTAGGGAGAAATTCGGATTTGAATTTGTTTCCAAGTATCGATATTGGAGTTGAAGGTGACTCTGGAATTTGATGAGCCCTCTGCTGATCGCCGTTAGTTTTCTGCTCATGTGGCCTGCCTGTGATGAAGAATGAAAAGTACAAACAATTGTTGGATGGGGAAAAAATTTATATACGTGTTACCACCTTGCCTATGAACACCGCGCGGGCTGCCCGTTCTGCTGCGCAGACACGAGGCGCAGACACGAGGCAGAGTGCATTGATCACTTTACCCTTGCCCAAGCGCCTTGTCCGAATACGGTAAGGCGATCATTGTGCACAACCCTGTGTCTGCGCAGCACAGACAGGACAAGGCAGCCCGCCATAGAAGATCTGTGTTGATGTTTCTACCAAAAAAAAAACCTCTATGTAGGGGTGTTAAATTGGCCGCTCCATCAATTTTGGTCAGGCTTAATCGGTCTTGCACCATTGAGAAGGGGTGCAAAATTGGCTCAATGAGCCCAAGTTTGTCCAAGCCTACCCTGAGCTTAACAGGGCTTGGACTAGGGTTTTTAATTAGGTGGGCTAAGCTAGGGCTGAGATTTCTAGGCCTGAGGTTGGGTCGGGTGGGGTCGTGCCAGGCTTGGGTAGAGATTTCGATCTAAGCCTGGCCTTTATATATATAGGGATAATGTTCTCTATCCACGAGCATAGCTTACGCTCCCAAACCCCTTGTGTCCATCTCTCTCCTCCCCTCACCTAAAATGACCTCTCTACCCCTTGGGGATGATTTCTTTTCAGGGCCAATGGTTGGGTATTTCCTGTTGGCATAGGCTATACTACCAGACAAGAAACACTCTCCCATAAATATATAAAAATATATGGAGGTCATTTCCTTTCATCCACAATGGAGATTTCCTTACCAGGGTGTTTGGGTGTTGAAGAGTCATAGTTCGAATCAGCCAATCAAAGGATGACACGTGGATCGGGTAGACTAGGGTTTTTAATCAAGTGGGCTAGGCTAGGGCTGAGATTTCTAGGTCTGAGGTTGGGTCGGGTGGGGTCGTGCCGGGCTTGGGCAGAGATTTCGATCTAAGCCTGGCCTTTATATATAAATATAGGGACAATGTTCTCTATCCACGAGCATAGCTTACACTCCCAAACCCCTTGTGTCCATCTCTCTCCTCCCCTCACCTGAAATTAGGGTAGTAAATCGATAACCGAAAATCCGAATTCGATCCGCATCCGTATTCGATTAGAGATATTTCGAAAAAAAATCCGAATACTCCGATAAAAATCCGAATCCGAATACTTAATTTTAAAAAATTAAGTAAATAACGATCTTTGAGGGTTTTTGAAGATTCAATAGGTTCTAGAATATGAGGAGAAGAGAATCATGGTCTAAAACTATGGATTGAGAGTGAATTGTATCCACTAGGGGGAGGAAGGTTCGGGTTACACAAGGCAGAGGTGTAAACGAATGGTCAAAAATCCGAATTCGATCTGCATCCGAATCCGTTTAGAGGCATCTGTATTCGACCAGGAAATATCCGAATCCGATTACATCCGATCCGTATTCGAGCCGAATCCGATCTGTTTACAGGCCTACCTGAAATGACCTCTCTGCCTCTTGGGAATGATTTCTTTTCAGCGCCAATGGTTGGGTAGTTCCTGTTGGCATAGGCTATACTACTAGACAAGAAACACTCTCCCATAAATATATAAAAATATATGGAGATCGTTTCCCTTCATCCACAATGGAGATTTCCTTACCAGGGAGTTTGGATGTTGAAGAGTCATAGTTCGAATCAGCCAATCAAAGGATGACATGTGGATCGGGCCATAGCCGATCTGACTAAGATAACCAAAGTAAATTGTGGAGAATGTAAAAGAGCACGAACCGGTCGTTGAGTCGGCTCAAATCGGGCTAGTCAACTCAGGTCGGTATCAAAACTCCCAATGCCTAAGACAGTTAACTAACCTAACCAGGGACCCTAGCCGGGTCATAGTCATGCTTTCTTCATGACTTCTAACCTGGCAGGTGTCGATCCCAGAAAGCAACACTTAGGACTACATGAAACCGAGACTACCATCCATAAACAGATAACTTACACACCAATCCAGTAAATCAAATCTATAAATAGACACACCTATCTCAGGTATGGGGTCTCTCTTGGCTTATTTCAAGCTCTTAGAATTGGAGAGTTATCCATTGCAGAGGTTTGACTTAGGCATCAGAGTGTACTAACTGGCTCGGACCGGCACTCTCTTGTCTGGTATTGTTTACCTGTGTAAGTCAGCTCGGCCAGGTGGACGACGGCTCAGATCTCGCCCAATAGGTGTATTTGGATGGGTATCGGGAACAATGGGAGGGTATTATCGACTTTGTACAATGGTGGGTGAACTTTACTAGACAGGTGGAGAAAAATTTTCACCAAAATATACTATACTGTAACAGGTGGAGAAAAACTTCAGAACCTCTGGACCTACCTTTCTCAATTCCAAACAGAAGCTTTCCAATAAGTTCAATACTATGGGCATCCTATGAGACATTACATCCACAAACTGCTTATCCAAAACTTTCAGTTTTTCTGCCTATGACACCTGATACCAATCGAACCACCATGGTTTCTTTTAAAGAAAAGGCAAAACTCATCAGAGATAAATTAAAAAAGTGACCGACCGACTGGGGACATCTCTTGGGGCACAGTGGGCTCAAGGCACACTGGTATGTTTTCCTTCCACCGACGGGAGCGGGAGGCAGTCGCTGCTCTGTGAAACCAGCCTGGCGCAGTTCCCTCCACTCTAAGAACCAAAAAATCTGGGCCTTCGCCCAACCCACATGGCTCAACTCCCCACTTGAAATGGGCCAGACAATAAGTTGCAGCATTGAACCCTACCCAACAACAACTGGACCAGCATCCGATCACTTTATTATTCCACTTGGTTTCAAGCTTGCGCTACTCAGCTCGGCAGTAATAAAATACAAACCAGGATTTTATAAAGAGGAAAACTTTCTTTAGTATTTCCGATGTGGGACTAAACAGCAAAGCATGAGAATGTTAATAACAATACGTCAAAATAACCATGTGTTTCTGTATCAAGTCTAAATGAAGACTTTCTGGAGATTAATATTTCATACTCTTTACAGCATTAGAATTGGGTCATTTAAGTAACAATTAGATGGTTTTCTATGCCTAAGATGGTATTTTCCCTACGCCTTCACCATACCGATTTTCTTTTTTCACCATTAAAAGGTGTAGTTTTTGTGTTCTACCCATTTGCCATCTTTGATTACAAAGCAATTAATTGATCCTTCCTACTGCGATTTAGCATTTACCGCTCAAACAGAATCGAAGAGCTTCCGAAGATCGATATCTAACGGTATATAGGGTCGCCATTATTCTCCTTTCTTTGATAAGTTATGTACCGGAAACACAAGTTCTCTACCTAGATATTAACATAAGGAAGAGTAGCTAAGTCATTAAAAGTGTCTAATAGTATTGAAAATTCCAACCATGGCCAGTTGCTGAAATCATGCTCCTTCAACAAAACATCTGTTGAACAATCTGAAGCTATGAAATTATTGTTGTGGACTCCAAATGTTAAACTTTGAGTACCTAAACTACAATTTATCTAAACGTTAGGTACCCTAGGTGTCATGAGAGAGAGAGAGAGCGTGAGATATTTCTACTAATAAAAAATCCCTTAAACCCTTGACCGATTAAGGGGGATTTTGTTACGTGAATGATTTTGCACACACCCGTTGTGGGTGGTTTTATGGGGAAGGAGTTAGTAATAATGGAGTAGGAGAAATTAGTGGAAGTAGAAATATTGTAGGATGTGATCAAGTGGGTAATTATGTAGTTAATATTGTACGACTATATATATTGCGTTATAAAGAAGGAAAATATACTTTGGAATCTCTAATTGAGACTATCTTAAGAAGAGGATTGGTGGCTTCCCAATTGTGCCAGGGTGCCAGACTTCGTCGATAAAGCCAAAATTCCTATTTTTTCTCTATCTCTTCTATCTTCTATCCTCTCTCATTTTTTTTTCCTTAATTTTATCTCCACTCCCTTCCGTGCACGTATTATCTGGTATCAGAGCCAGGCATGGATCAACAAGTGGAAAAGATAGAAAATAATGTGGGTTCTCTCATCATAAGGCAACAATAGATTATCATTATACATCAGCAGATCATGGAGAGGATCAACGAGTTGTTCACGAAGATTAGTTGTCGTTCAGCCCAAAAAGACCTTGTAATGCATTTCTTTCTTCATTCGTCTGCAATAACTTTTCCATAGACCTACTTCAGTACCTTGTTACTTGTCTTGAGTAAATATGCCTTACCCCTCCCATATGAACACTCCTCACAAATTTTCGAGTACTGTGTTTTTCATGTATATATTCCATTAATAACCCTTCTTAGGCTCTGTGGTATGTTTTCTTCCAACAAAAACAATCATTGCTCTGCAAGTCTTTCATTGACATTATTGTCTCAGAGAATACTCTCAATATCTACAATATTTATAGTTGTAACCATTTTTACAGATCTAATCTTTCTTTCCAATCAATTTTTGAAGAAGATGCTCACTCTTGCAGAGATATTCTGATTGTAAATTTCCAGAATAGTATCTGAAAACTTTGGTACTGATTGTAAATTGCTGGAGACTCTAAACATGTTTGTTGACTTGCTTTGGAGTTATGGAAAGATATTCTATTGGGTAAATTACACGTCACCCCCTGATTTTCAAACGAAACTCAGATCACCCCCTGGTTTTTGAAAAAACTCAAATCACCCCTTGGTTTAGACCCCAATATGATAAATTAGTCCCTACCGTTAGTTTTATGTTGTTAAGTGATGATGTCGGCCAGTTAAATAAATTTAAATTTCTAAACTACCCTTAACCAATGTTGAAGATGAAGGAATGGTAGTATTGTAAATTTAATTATAATGTTTTAGCATAAGGGTAAAATAGTTCTTTCACACCAATAACTAACAACCGACTAACACCGTTACTGTAGAAGGGGTGATTTGAGTTTTTTCAAAAACTAAGGGGTGATCTGAGTTTCGTTTAAAAACTAGGGGGTGACGTGTAATTTACCCTATTCTTTTCTCTTGATGTGGAGACCATTGCAAAGATACACAAAAAGTTTGCCATTTCCCTTCTCTATAGTGGTTGTGATGCGAGACAATAGAAATTGCTGAGACAAAGGTTGTAAAACAATGGAATAGTAAAACAAGGTACCCTTGAATTATTAGACTATTATGGATTCCCTTCACTTGAGGTTCAACCAATGGAATATTAAAACATTGTGCATAATCACCTGCATTAGAATATGTAATCTGGCCAAGGGCCAAAAAAATTTTAGTTTCGAACCTTGTCATTTTCACTTTTTGAAAAATGAGATTTCCCTGTCAGATTTTCTTTTCCAATGGCTTAGATACCATTTTTAAGAGCTGCAAGTAATGGTACTATGGTTAGTTTAGGATAATCCTTTATGAGCGAAATATATGCTCTTAAGCAATGCAATCAATATGTGAATGTTAGTAGTATTCTTAAATAGATCAGATTTTGTATTTAAGTATTTTAACACATGTGCATTTGCACGTGAAAGTTTATTAGTATAAATATACATTATAATAAGACACTAATTTCAATTACATGAGATATGTGATTTTCGATGATTTTTTTTCCTCAAATCCCAAAACTAGGCTGTCTCATCATTCGTAATCTCGAATTTGATCGGTCGATATCGGTCGGATCAGATTGGTATCTGCCATGACCGATCCATCAAGGTATTCCTGGATCGTTCCTTGGATCGGCTGATCCGATCCGATACTTGCCATTTTTATGGGGTTTTTTACCAATATTTTGTATTTTTTTACCAATTTTTTATCAATTCATACCGATTTTTAATATTTTGACCGATCCAAGTCCGTTCCAAAAAACCTGGATTTTTGTCATTTTTTACCAATCCAAGCCGAATTTTTACCCATCCCAAGTCCGATAACTGGATTTTGAACAATCCTATTGCAGCCAAACATCTTTACTTTCCCATATCTTTTTGTTTTGGAAAATTTGACCTCTTTTCCACCTTTTATTTCCACCCCCACCAAAAACCTTACAAACAAACGACCCTAAATATTTTTTAGCCAAATTTACAAACCCAAAACCGCCAAATCCTACAAATCCCAAACGCAACTTTAGGACTCCCTTCTGCCTTGCAAGTAACCGAATAAAGAGTGACACAAGCATATACAGAGAGACCAAACGAGTGATTTGTTCTTCCAGCACTTACCGTGTTACCCAGCGGCTCTCGGAGTTCCATTTTTTTACGCAGTAAGTTAAGAGATTTAGTTCTTCGATTTTGGTTTTCAAGAATTTCCAGTTTCTCATCCTTTGTAGAATGCAAGGAGTAGGATTTCCATGAATGTTTCCAGTTTCTCATCCTTTGTAGAATGCAAGGAGTAGGATTTCCATGAATGTTTGTTCTGGATTTTCGTCTGTGTTCTACATGTTCCTTTTTTTACTGTAATCTAATATTGTTTTGAGGTTTAGGGTATTGATTTGTAATAAGATTGATTATTTTGTTTTTGAACTCTCTTAGAGATGGATTTGGCAGTGTCACACTTCCCATCTTGTTCCCCCCAAAAAAATAAAAAAAACACGTAAAATCACCACTGCGCAACCCTCTCTGGCTCTTCTCTCCCATAGGTCACAAGACCATAATTTAGACCTAGACGGCAGTGAGCTCTAAACTTGGAGCAAGGGCTAATATCTGTTTCGGATTGGGGACGACAGTTAATCCCTTGTCTATGGTTTCCGGCAAGTGATAATCCGATTTCCAACTCCCCTGGCTCTTGCTCTCACTCCTATAGGATTTTGTGGTAGTTTTGACAAAAACCTTGAATGATTGTGAATACTTGCATTTATAAATTGTAAATGATGAAACCAGATTATTGCTGCAAGATTTCCATTCTCAGTTTTTCTATCTCGTGGAAACTAGTTGCCCTTTTTTTGGAATCTGGCTTATTACTCTGGAATATTTCTCTCTCTAGACCATTGCAGTGTGTTTGTCTATTGCCAGAAACAAGGTACCAAGCTTTTTGCTAGCAATATTATTTCATACTCGTGATCCCCCCCCCCCCCTTGTACAGTAAGAAAACGCTGTAAAAGGGTTTATATTGTTTCAACTTCATTCAATTTTTATGTCAGTTGGACACTATTAGAACATGATAATTGACTGATTATGTGAAAATAAGTACAGGTAAAAAAAATAAAGAGCTGAATTTTTGGCTCCAAACTTTTGAAAGGTAATTGTCTTAGTCCCTAATTAATCTGTTTCTGAGTTCTTACTGTAGTTCGCTTTTCTGAAAGGAATTTTGAAAGCATTTTTCAGGTTAGCAAAAGAAATAAAATCCAAATTTCACTCTTGAACTGTTCCTGAATCCAAATTAGCTAACTGTTGCTGGGAATGAGAAATCTTTTATCTCTTTTATGTTAAAATATTCTTTTATTTTGCTCTTCTATGTTGTGCTTTTTAATTCAACGTAATTTTATCATGGGCATTTATTTTTGTGATGATTTTATTGCAAAGTTTTACTGATACATGTGATTCTTCTTCTTCTTCTTCTTTTTTATTATTCTGCGTACATTTTACAGCCAGAGTCACAAAATATCCATAAGCTCCATGGCTTTCCTGGAAGGTGGAGAAAGTATTTTAGATTCCATTAACGATGAGGTAAGCATAGAGGATGTTGATATGGTTGATGTAGAAGAAGGTGAGTGTGTGGAGCATGATGAGAACATTGAACCAATAGAAGCTGGTGGAGAAAATGATAAAATGGCTCCTCAAGATCCACTGGACAGAAACCGCGGAGGGAAGAGGAAGAGAAAAAAGAAGAACAAGAACAAGAACAAGAAGAAGGCCATCTCAACGTCTAGCATCACAGATATAAACAGGTTAAATGCTGCTACATTTCTGATATATGATTCCCAATCCCTGATGACAGCAACGTGATGATGTGGTCATCATTATATTATTATTGCTATATGCTCAACATTCTCACCAAAAAGAAAGAGATAAATCTATACATGGAGGATTTAAAAGCCCACACAGGCCGGATGGGAAGGCTATTCGTGATTTAGTTGTTTCTCCACTATGAGGTTCTCATTAGTTCTATATTATATCTTTTGCAGGTTTGTAATTGACACATGCAGACGTTTGAAAGAAAAGAAATCATACCTAGTTTGGAATGCTGTTGGTTGCCTTGGTATTGGTGCATTAAGTGATCTTGTCAAAGAGGTATGAGATCTTTACCCACTCCCATAATATAGTGATTTGTGAGAGTTGGTCAACAGATCACTAAATCCTGATTTCTGATTCAAGGGTTAAGGGTTATATTCTTGTTTTAGACACTTTTTTCTTTCAGAAAAGATGGTGAAAGTCAATAATCTTATTTTACATATCTTTGTCTGATATGAATGTCAGATGAGTTCTGCTGAAACTAATGGTTTAAGGCAATGCTAGTTGAGATTAATTGAATGTTACTTAGTTTTCATATGAGATGCTTTATCAGCATTTGTGCAATGAGTGATTTTGTCATTATTGTAAATTAGAACCTTTTCTTTTGGGTTGGGGGGGGGGGGGGTGTTGGTACACTTGGATCTGAAACTGCCCTTGATTCTGATTGATGGTGCCAGTGTAACTCAGTGTCCCTTGCATTTTCTAGCTAGTGTAGAGTTTTTTTTTTGCATACCATTCAAATTTTCCTGAAAACTGGCCACACCTACTCAAATGCTCCTGGGCCACCAGTTTGACCAGCCAAGTTGGGCTAATGAAATCTAGATTTGTCTAAAATACTTGGATGTATGAAAAAAAATTAACTAATTTGTATTAAACCAGTTATTGCATGACACAAGTTTGAGGTGGTGGATTGGTGGTGAATCATGTATTTGGTGAAATCTGTGAGAGACTGGCCAAGCTACACCATTAGCATCTAGGAATTTTCTTCCCAAATGTTGTTTTAAATTCAGAAATATAAGCATGTGGTGGGTCTAGTGGTTTTTTAACGGACTATAGTTGGTCTTGAGCAGTAGCCTGGTTAGGTTCAACAACAACAACATAGCCTTATCCTAACTAAATGGAGTCGGCTACATGGACCCTTGCTCTTCATTTAGCTCTATTCAAAGTCATACGTGGTAGAAGGCCTAAGCTATTCATGTCTTGCCTCACCATCTCTCCTAGAGTATTTTAGGCGTGCCCCTAGCTCTTTTAGATCTTTCAATCTGAACCAAATCACTCCTCCGAACTGGAGCATCGGAAGGCCTCCGTTGAATATTGCCATGCCACCTCAAACGACTTTGTAGCTTATCATGAATTGGAGCTACTCTTAACTCAGCTCTAATGTGGTCATTCCTTCCTTTGTCCTTCCTAGTTTTGCCACACATCCATCTCAACATCCTCATTTCCTCTACACTTAGTTTATCTATATGCTTCTTCTTAGCTGCCCAACATTCTGCACCATCATAGCCGGTACTCTGTACTTACCTCTGCACTTCAACCAAACTATTTAAAAGGTTGGTGACCCTTTATTTGAGCCATGTGGAGAAATATAGGATGAGACCATTTGGATTTCCATGAATGAATTTTGTCTGATCTCAACTGTATAGCCTCATGTTTTGTTGCTTCCCCACCTTGCTTTATCACCTTACACACCACTTCTTAAGACATTGACCTTTCAATCATGTTTACAAAGCATTATTCCGCCACATGGTGAAACTATTTGGGGATGAAATCTTCCACATGGTAGATGGTGGCTTGGGGTAATTGACCTTCTTCTGGTTGCCAAAAAAAAGGTATGTACCCAGTACACGAGGCTCCCACCACTGTGGGGTCTGGGAGGCTGTTTCCCGACTCAAACCCGCAACCACTAGGTGGCAATGAAGCACCTTTAACTTTGTGATGCAGAAGCCGAAACCATGATTAATTTGGCTGTTCTTTGATTTTTCGTTGGAGCCTTATTATTTGTTTGTTCTTTTAGCCTAGGGTTAAAACAGTCTTTTTCATGGTTTATCTTCTTAGTTCCCCTCCACGATTTTAGAGGGATTAGTACTTTATTTTATTTGTTTTAGTTGTTTACACTTATACTCCTATTTAGAGTATAAGTCTATTCTATGTTTTATAATTAGGATTCAGATTAGGAATCCCAACTCCTAATCTGATTAGGATTGCTTTAGATTGATTATTTGTAAGGCCTTTAGGCCCCCCTTTATTATTATAAATAGTAGAATCGTGGGAGGCTCCCCCACCTATTATGTTTGAAATTTTGTTTCTTCTTGCTGCTGCCGCCATGACTGCTGCTGCTTCTCTGTCTTGTGTGTCATATCAAGACCCCTTGTGAGTAATATCAAGGGCTAGGGCTGGAGTAATCCGGCGACTCCTTGCATCTTGCAGATCGGGAGGTTCGTCTTCTTCTTCCTTCAAGTTCTTCAAGGTTGCTGCTGCTGAAATTCTGCAATTCCAGTAAGAGTTACAATTTCCTGCAACTTTATCATCTCTTCTTCTTATTTCCATCTAACCTAATCGACTTCCCCAAACCCTAGCTTCATCTACATTCATCACAACCCTATTCCCTCATCAGATTACACTCAAAACCTAACCACAGGTCCATCACAGTAACCCTCCCACTCGATCTCAGTTGCAGCCTCACCTATCCACTACAAACCCTAAATCCCTCCCTCAACATAAAAACCCAGAAACCCTAAGATCTGCCTAGACCTAACTAGCCATCAAAACCCCACCAAAGTCCAGCCGAACCACCCCCTCCCTGCTAGGAAAACTCGACCTAAAGCCCAGCCCCTAAATCTGCTCCTAAACCCTAGTTTCAGCTTAGATCCTAAATCTGAAAACCCAAAACCCTAACCCTAATATTTCTGAATTTCTATTTCTTATTCAAACCTCATTAAAACCTATTCTAATAGACTCCTAAAATTCTGCAGACCATTACCCAATAAAACCCTAACTCAATCTCCCATTCCTAACCCTAATTTTGCCCTAGTTACCCTAAACTGCCCATTTGGCCAACCCTAAAACAGAACCTGGTCCTAAGTGAGATTTATTTCACCTAGGCTACATTACTTTGTGCCGAGGTCCATCTCTAAGCTGAAATATGGCAGAACCAGGCCTACGTAGCTGAACTTTGATAGTTGGGCCACTGCAGCTATTGCATTGTAAACTTGTACACGAGTTCTATTGATTGGGTGGCTGGATTCATTTCTATTCTTGGCATGGAAAAGATAAGCTTGTCCTATAATGACAGCTGTACTTTTAAACTGTGAATAAATTAAGGCCCCTGCTGACTGCTGTCATTATCTTTGCAAGGGAAATTTATTAGCATTACAATTTGGGAGAATTGCCACTTCACAGTCCAGTGTAGATAAACTTATCTTTGTGGCCCACCTAATTCAGCCACATGGCAAAATGATGTGGCAATTCCTACAGTTGGATAGATAGTGGACGGTCTGGATAGGTCATTTGTCGAATTTTAGACTCAATTTCAACAATATACTCCCCCATGTATTGGCATGCATCCCCATTTAAGCCCATGCACACCTATGATATCCTGACCACTATTGTGTACTCTCCCATAGTCCTGATTGTGCCAAGTGGTATGCTCTGTTTGGGCTGAGACATATGACCTGGGGGTCTAGGGATCTACCAATCCACAAATTTTGGGTCCAATCTGACATGCCATGTGGCAGATTTTGGGCCGACCAGTTATGCTTTGCTCAATTTATTTTTGTGAAGAACTTTATATTGCTTCGACTTTAGATGGAGTTGAATAGTGAAACAGGATACATGTAACCAATCCCATTTAGTTGGGATGAGTGTTAGATGGGCTCAATTTAGTTTTTAATTTAATTGCTTCCATCCTCATGGTCTATACAGAATTCATACTGCCATAAGACGTGGTATGTGCATGGGTTTCAAGAATGTGATTTTTCGTTGTAGTGGTTAATTAGATTACCTGGAACTTGTCCTTGGTTAGGATTTCTTTCGACTCTTTGAAATTACAGGTGGATGCAATTCAGGCTTGTGGAGGTCAGATGACAGCTGATGGCAAGCGCTTTCGTACAGGGGGTGGCATATTATGGAGCATTTTGAAAACACGTGAACCAAAGACTTACAAAGAGATAATGTTGAAAGGGAAGGAATTTGAGGTGATCTCTCTCTCTCTCTCTCTAATGGGCGAGCCTTGGGGCAATGGTTAAGTTGCACTATTGCAACCATCAGGTTGCAGGTTTAAAACTTGGAAACAGCCTCTCCGCAAAGCGGGGGTTAAAGGCTGCGTACATTTGCCCCTTCCAGACCCTGCAGTAGCGGGTGCCTTGTGCTCTCTCTCTCTCTCTCTCTCACACACACACACACATCAAAGTGAGAATATATTATTGGAACTAAGGTTCCTTCCTTGCCTGACACTTCCTATTAACAAACCAACTGTCCACTAGGACATGGTGACATTTCAGAAGGTTCAGACAGACTAGACACTTCAAAACTCCTGATGCATAAACTTGTCCCTGTTGTGAACCGTTGCCCTAGCATCCAAGTTTGATGTTTCATGGTTTCACTCACTGTACCTCTGGGTGGTCTGGTTATTGTTGTTCCTGCTGATTTTTAGTGGCTTGGGTTGAGTTTTATGGTGAACAGCATAGGTTATGGCAAGAAGACAATTAAGCCAGTAACAGTTCTCATTGTAAGCTCCCTCCTTCCCCCCACCTTTTTTTTTTTTTGGGGGGGGGGGGGGTGGGGGTTGTTGAGGGGTGGGAGTAGGTAGTTTGGGGTGCCCGTCTGAAAACATGACTAATGACAATCTCTGGATTGTGTTGCATTGCAGAAGCAATTCAGGCATCAAAGAGTAAAACAAGTGTCAGAGCAAAACAAAGAGGGGCCTTCTCAGAAAATTGTCTGTGATTCTTCTGATGGTATCACTAATCAAGTCTCAAAAGAGAGTTTGCAGCATTCACCGCAAACGCGAAGTGAAGAAACGAAAGAGAGTGATTCTCAAGGTAAGAGGATATCCGTCTTGAACAGGATACGTGTACCGGTCACATATGATGACTTGGTTGGAGAGGAACCAAAAGATCAATCAAATTGATTGTTACAAAACAAAGGATTTTGAGTGTATAGAGGCTCTCAGGCTCACCGTTCCCAGTATTCAATTTTGGCAATTTAATTCTTTTACTGGTATACTTCATCTCAGACAAATTGAAATGCACATGTAATCCATTGGTGAGCATCATCATCTCTCTCCTCCAGCGCCCCCCCCCACCCCCCTCCTCCCATAAAAAAAAAAAACAAATCATCTATTTGGCTATGTTTGACATTGGATCTGAGGTTGAAGCTTAAGTGGCTTTCAATACAGTCAAATTAGTAAACACCCGTCTGCTACCGTGGCTGAGTGGAAACTAAGGTTACTGAGAATGGTTAACAATGGGTTGCTCCATTTAAGATCTCCCATACCGGGTTGTATAGGCTAGAGGGAAGGCCTGGTGTAATGATAAGGTTGTTCCATTGTGACCAAGTGGTCACGGGTTCGAGTCTGGAAATAATCTGCGGAAGCAGGTGTAAGGCTGCGTACATTATGACCCTCCCCAAGTCCCGTAGCGATGGGAGCCTCGTGCTCTGGATGTGCCCTTTGTAAAGGCTTGAGGATATACTGTAACCTGGCTACCATCAGTCAACCACTAGTTAGTGAGCTCTGTGATGAAATTTGGTGTGCTAGACTCGACTGCGCTTAGTTTAAGATAGTTGTATGGCTTGGACTTCATAGAGTATATAACATTTTGATGAATTTAATAAGGAAAAGAGAATGCTAACCGGATGCACACAGACAGGCATGCAAATTGTCCGTCGCACCCCTAGAGATTTCCATCTTTCTATTGGGCATGGTGGTCATTTCGTGCACTCCTGTATCTAGGTATAGGGGTAACGTGTAGTGCGTGCCTGATTAGTGTTCTTTCTCCCATTTAATAATGGTAAAACTAAGTCCTAAATTGTATGTTGCACTACTATCTTCCGTTGTAAGTCTAGTTGGATACAGATTATTCTATTATTTCTAAGAACAAATTTATTGATTTTGACATTTTCTTTGGTACACTATAATATTACATTATAGTCTACATTTTTTTATTTATGCAACAAAATAGATACTTTTTTTGTGAAAATAATTCTAAGTTGTTACGTACATTCAACTCAACGTGTTTCATTAATAGGTTCTAAATGCTTTTGTTCATCCTCGATATAATGAATTTTTGAATAGGCTTAGTCATTCACCATGCTATACTATCCTTTATTTAAAAAAAATATTAAGCTTACATATGAAAGACTGACAAAGTTATCAATATCTGCAAATATAATTGGCAAACCCTACGTGACATATGTATTTGCTTGCTTAACCACTCCAACTCCCTACCCCTTCCCTGTAAAAAAAAAAAGAGTACCATTAAACCTATAAGTTGTCATTTGATTGGTATATAAGGTACCCATTACATCAAGCTTGGTGACTGGTGTAACTAGCATTTGTCACATAGTAGTTTATGAAACAAAATCCCCTTTAATTTCAATTCCCTAAAAGTGCAGTGTTCGGGGCTGAGAGCTCAATACATGGAAGATGTTAAATCCAATGGTGTTGAGCTCAAGAAGAGAAAAAAACTCGATCAATCAAGTTTGGCACCATTGGATTTAGCATCTTCCACAGAGCTCTCTGCCCCGAATTGTACTTTTACGGAATTGGAGAGGAGAATACATAATTTTTTTTAGGAAGGGGTTTGCTGTCAAGCTACACGGCCCTTGCACCAATGGAGGGAGCAATGGGATCATACGTATGGGCATCCAAGGGGAGGGGCGGGTGGTCATTTCATCACCCCATGTGAGAGGGCACAAGGTGACATTGTTGGACAATGTTCTTTTTCCCTTTTTTTTTAGTGAATATACCAAAATACACAATTCATAAGGTATGTATTAAGACAAATTTCTCATCAAGTGTGAGGAGCTTTATCACCTGATGCGGTTTTTTTTTTTAATGAATGAAAAACTAAGAGAAACAAGAAACTCTAGTACATCTTCCATCGCCATAGTCTTAATACTTTTGAATCTAGCTTTCAAAGCAAGCATATTAGGGGTGTCAAATGGTCGGTTTGACCCGATTTCGGTCTGGGAATGAGCGAGACCAAAACCAAACCGGTAATGAACTTTGGTTTTTGTCGGTTTCGATTTCGATCCGGGACAGTTTTGGTTTATTTCAATTTTTCAATATCGATATAAATTGATTTGTTTCCGGGCTTGATTCAATTATCATTATAAGGGGAAAATAACTAAATTGAGGAAAGCTTTGGTAAAAGCAATTTAAATAGTCTTCCCAAAGTCAAACAAGTATACAACAAGGAATAGAGAAATTGGTTTGGCATGTTCATGTTGTAATTGGAGCAAAGAAGAATAAATTGTAAAGGCAAGATAACTTAGTTATTAAAATCAATGGATAAATAGAGTTTGTAGCAAAATCATTATTACAAATCAAATTCAATTATCATTATAAGGGAAAAATAACTAATATTAAAATCACAAAATGAATCATACTATCAAGTATCAAATCATTCGTTTAATTGTCGAACTAATTTTGTACAATGAACAAGGAGATCCATGGAAACATTGTTACAAATCAATTTTCGTATTTATAACTTCATATTCATTGATTTGTAAAAATTCCCCACAACCAAAACTAATATTGAAATCAATTCATCTATTCACAACTCATACTCAATGGTTGTTTTTCATAAGTTCCATTCAGTTCAGTCTTGATCTGGATATTGGTCGGTTTGATGCGATCCGATTTTCAATCAATCCCATCATACTTCACCTCAAAACCAGTCCGATAAAGATCAGTTCGATTCAGTCCAAGTTTTTCCTATCAATTTTATCAGTTCGGATTAAGTTTTGACACCTCTAAAGCGTATTAACAAAATATTTACAATCATCCAAGAGTACCTTCCAAGTTACCTCAAAACGCTTGCTTAATAAAACATCAAAATAACTCCATCAGCCACTTCCTTGAGTTCCATCCTGCGGATCAAGAAAGTAAAATGCATGATTTCAAGGGAGTCCACCCTTACTTCCACTGACTTGCACCCCAACCCTGTGATTTTTTTTTGGTGAAACCTTTTATCTATTGAAGGGCATCATAAGAACCTAAATTGTATGTTTCAAAAATTGAAATTTAATTAGTTGAATTGGCTGATTCATGGAACTAATTCTAAGGTTTTTGAGACTGGTTTTGGCCGACCAATTCGACTCCTGATTCTGATTTTTATTAACCTTGTTTGTATACTTTGTAAGTAATAGTACACATGGTTTCAGGTATTGGTTTTGATATCGATATCGGATCGATTATATTGATGGCTGATTGCGATCTGGCATGGACCAATTCAACCCCTGATTCTTAATTTAGTAACCTTGTTTGTAATTGTATTGAAATCTAGGGGTGTGAATGAATAGTCAAAATCCATTTCTGTATCCGTGTTTGTATCCGTTTAGCATTATCTGAATCCATCCGAAAGCTAAATGGATACGGATATGGATAAACTATAGCTATCCGAAAAGCTATATTTACAAGTAAACGGATAAAAAATCTGATCTTTATCCGTGTTTGTATCCGTTTAGCACTATATGAATCCGTCCGAAATCTAATCGGATGCGGATGCGGATATAGCACTATCTGAACCGAATCCGATCCGTTTACATCCCTAAAAATCCACAAAAATATAAAACAAAGAGTGGAATGTAAATATCAGGAACGTCTTCGACGTTGGATTGGAATCTACTAAATAAACCCAAAAAAATAACCTACGGACCAAGCGGCTAGGGTTTTATTTCTGCTGACTCTTCTTTTCTTCTTAGCTACTACGGAACTCATTGTCCCTCTTTTTCCCCTCTCGCTCGCTTTCTCGCTCGCAGACTCTCAGTGAAGGTATTCTCTCACCCTCTCTGCAACAACTTTGTGTCAGATATTTTCAACTTGTACACCGTTAATTAGATCGCTCAATAAAACGTTCGATTTGGGAATTAGTAAAACCTGTTGATTTTATTTCTATGGAATTTAGCTCTCTTCTGCTCTCCATTTGATTTGTTCTTATTGCTTTTTTTTCTATTGTCGATGATGATGCAGTGTATCTACTGATTCCATGAGATTAATATTTCTATCCCACATGGTTTTGCTGCCCCCACTCCTCCCCTCCCCCACCCCCCACCAATCTCTTTCCGTCATTATCATCGTTTGTGATTGATATTTTGGTTTAATGATGCTGTGGAGAATGTGAACTAAAAGGGCTTGTTGGATCCAGGGATCCAGGTATCGTTGGAGGGATATCTTGAGGAGGGTATTTGAAAATGGTGGAGAAATCTAAGGGAAGAAAGGAAGAGGTCGTTACCAGGGAGTACACCATCAACCTCCACAAGCGGTTGCATGGCTGGTAAGCCTTGTTGCTTTATTCCCCCCCCCCCCCCCATTAATGTCTTTCTTGTTATGCTTGGTGTGATATTCACATTCCGTATCATCTTACTTGATAATGTATTTCTTCTTTCTTAGTGTTAAAGATTAGTTATTTTCATTTCTTTTGTTCCATTACCTGAATGAAGATCGATTAGATACCCGACTTAGACCATGATGATGTTTGTTTCCCTGTTTTAATGGGAGAACTGGCACATGATTGAGTACAATTATGTCTGTCAGTCCAATGTGTTTGGTTCGAGATTCCCCATAGGATACACTTGGGTGAAGAAATAGAATTCAGTTGGCATTGATCAAGGCATGCTTGTTGGTTAGAGTTTGGGAGTAATTCTATTAATTAAGGTCTCGGGCGTTCCTTTGTTTTGTCTTAACTCCATTATTTACTACACAAAATACAAATTAACAATGGATCCAGGAATTGTGGTGTTTTATATTGAAAATAGCATGATCGAGACTGTGTCAGCTTATATAATTTTCAAGTGACTGAAACTTAAGGTGATTAACCATAGTATTTTGTCTATGCTCTTTATATCTAAGTTTGAGTATCTTTTTCCAAAACTAGTTAAGTATATGAACCAGAATTATGATAATATATGTTCTTTGTATCTAAGTTTGAGTATCATTTTCCAATCTAAGCATGTGAACCAAAATTATGAAAACAGCAGAAACTACTATTAGTACTAGGCACTAAATCTGGTCATGAGCTAGTAATAGTCACCTACTTATCTGGAGTTCAGGTGCTTGTAGTTTTCTGTATGCACATGGTGAGTAACCCAACTTGCAGTGATGTATTGACGTTTGAGATGAAACTGGATGTCAAACTTCTGATATTTTGTTTTGCCCAAATGAGTTTGGTCATGCAAATGGTTTCCTGGTAGGGAAGTCATTTAGATGTGGGTCTAGTACCTTATATGAACTGAACACGGTGTAGACAGAATAGAAATGCTTCCATCATTTACCCCTAGATGGAAGGTCAACTGTGTGATACAAATGGTTTTGTTTGATAGAAAGGCTTTTTTTTGTGCAAGTTTGATATACAATGCTTAAACATGCTGTATACTTTCTTTTTTTCCTGATTTGAACTAAGTGAGCGCCATTTTTTATCATTTCTAATTACATTGAATTTTTTCCATGCAATTGATAGGCTTTTTGTCTCTTGGGCCCTTGTTCTGGTGGGGGTGGAGGTGGGCGTTGAAAGAGAGGGGGGGGGGGGGGGAGGGTTTGCCTATGGTTGTGCATGCTAATATCTTGGTGACTTGTCTTTTACCACATAAAAAATCAATAATTTAAGAAGTGAACTTTTGAGTGCATCATATATTACTTTTGTTTGTCTTACTCGTCTTCTACTGTTACAATTGTAGTTAAACATATGGCCCAAATTTTGTCTTAGGTGCTGTTTAGCTCTGTTAATTTTGTGGTAATATGTTCATTTTGATGCATCGTTGTTTTGGTTTAAGTTGACTGAATAGGGATGTACCAATGGTACAAAGCTTCTTGTATGTATACATTATAATGTATTGGTTTACTTCTGCCAATTATGTGAGTGGTGATTCACATTTAATTTATGATCGTTGTGATGGTAAAAGTATGACAGCTTTTATTAACCTTTTGTGAATAACAGCACCTTCAAGAAAATGGCCCCCAAGGCCATAAAGGAGATCAGAAAGTTTGCACAGAAAGCCATGGGAACTAAGGATGTTAGGGTGGATGTGAAGCTTAACAAGCACATCTGGAGCAGGGGGATCCGAAGTGTCCCTAGGAGGGTTAGGGTTCGCATTGCTCGCAAGAGGAATGATGATGAAGATGCCAAAGAAGAGCTCTACTCACTTGTTACCGTTACAGAAATTCCACCTGAAGGGCTGAAGGGATTGGGCACAAAGGTTATCGAAGAAGGGGAATGAGGCAGTTTTGAGGTAGGGTAGTGATTTTCAACCCGACAGATTTTGAGAAATTTTGTTGTACAAGACTGAATTCAGATATCAGCTAGTTTAAATTAACAATATTGATGTCTTTGGTTTGTAGTGACTACTATTATGGTTTAGAATATGGTTCAATTGCTTATCCTTCCTATATTTCCCCTTCTTCATGTGTGGTTGTAGTATGTCTTAACTTCAGAGTAAGAAGTGTGGGAGAATATATGAAAAGAAAGAAAAATCACATGCACTTAGCTGAGGATAAAGATCTGTTACATAGAAAGGCCTATGGACCAGACCACATCAGAGTAATGAATTATGTCCTGAGCTACATCTGTACAATAGTGTGGGTTGGATTCCTAGAAATTTGAATTGAGAAGCTAAGAATTCCCAAAATCTGTGATTTTTTGGAGATTTTTATTCAATAGACTTGGGGATCTTGCTACTAGAGGCTAAGTTTCATTGATTTTAAGCTATTTTACTGACTAAATGAAGGTAACAATGGTAAAAAATGAAGAATAATCATGAATTATGAGTCATTCAAAAGAGGGTTGCAGGACTTATCCAAAATTGACCTTCTCTGCTTCCTCTTCATGCTCTGCAGCAACATACAATTGGCTTGTTACTAAGCAAATCCCAGACCTGCATGGTTGCATCAACCCATATTAATCAATCTCACAACCAAGAGGAAAATTAATTAATCTTCCAGTGAACTAATAGTGACGACCAAGTGATGTTTATCCCATCAGTTGCAAGAAAAAGAAACTAGTAATGCCATAATCTTTAAGCTGGAATGTGCTGTTGCAAGGCCTCCCTGGGAAGCCACACAAGCTGTACATATAGTTAATCTGTTCATCTTCGTAGTCATGGTCATTAACAGCATTAGCGTTTCTCCGAGAGCAATCTTATAGGCCCAGAACAACCAGCGGCAAGCTATTCCTCACTAATTTCTGCTATCTTACTATCTGGCCATTCCTTTCATGCCCACAAAAGACACAATAAAAGACCCTTTCGTCCCCTCCATATCCCTTCATTAGGAAATAACCCACAAAATGTAATGTGTTAAGGAATTACATTCCATAATAGTAAGAATACAGGGTGTATCAACAAAACATTCACCCTTAACCATCTTTATTAGGGGTGTAAATGAATAATTGAAATCCGTTTTTGTATCCGTGTCTGTATCCGTTTAGCACTATCCGAATCCGTTCGAAAGCTAAACGGATGCGGATAGGCTATAGTTATCCGAAAAGCTATATTTACATGTAAACAAATAAAATATCCGATCTGTATCTGTGTCCGTATCCGTTTAGCACTATCCGAATCTGTCCGAAAGCTAAACGGATGCGGATACGGATAGGCTATAGCTATCCGAAAAGTTATATTTACATGTAAACGGATAAAATATCTGATCCCTATCCATGTCCGTATCTGTTTAGCACCATCCGAATCCGTTCGAAAGCTAATCGGATGCGAATGCGGATATAGCACTATTTGAGCCTAATCCTATTCGTTTACATCCCTAATCTTTACCCTTGAAAATGGGCTGAAAATGATGCACAGTAACTAGGTGGCAAGGCAGCCCTCGAACCGATGAACTGGCTCGCCTTTGTTAGTGACTAATCCTTCTCGGTCAAATGCACAAGCGGGAACCTCCACTTTTCATCAAGAATTTTCGACATAATGGATCAATTTTATAGAGCCTTATTGGGCAAAAAGATAGATACATTATTGAGGAGATCCTCCAGAAAGAAGTTCTTCCACAACCCTAGTAAGGGTAAGATAAAATCCATCTAGAAATAGCATGGGCACAGGCATTCTCATTCCTGTTTTTGGTTAAAAGCATTCTCATTCCAACATAGATAAGCAAAGGATACAAAATCAAGAGAAGGTAAAAGAAGCCTAATATCACTCATAATAACGGAGGCTTTTACAGGCAGTGGAGAGAAATTATCCAAAAGTCACCTGATAAGCACCTGGCAAATTGACAATTATACGCCGGAGAGAGCCCTCGCCGAATGGTCATTGGCTCATTGCTTTCCCAACAACTGCCAAACTAGGATAATCATGCTCAGTAGCCACCAAATACAGTGAATGGGAATCCATTCGCTGCGGGCTGAAGGATGAGGGCGAAAGGGTGTATCACGAGGGCATTTTAGAATTTATACTGAAACCTTATATAGGTTTGTGAATCCATCCTCGTGAACCTTCACTGTGTGGTGAAGGAAAACTTTATCCAAGATAATATATAGAAGGAGACAAATCCAGAAAGATTTGGAGGACGGGTTTTGGAAGAAACTGGGTTTCCTTATGCTGAAGAATCTAGTGACAGACGAAGCAGCATATTCAGATAGAACCAATGAATAAACCTGGTAAGGAATTGCGGCATCATTGTTTGACCCTTTAAGAATGGAGTGATCATATTCTTGGAATTCCAGACATATCATGTTGGACTCTCCTGGACTTAGCACCACATTTTCATAGCCATCCTTAACCTCATCAATGTCTAAAGATACAACAGAGATTCAGTAACAGCGATTCAGTTTCCCATCTCTGCCGGTGATACACTCATCATACTTTTACACTTCTATAATCCAACTATTAGTGTAGTCGTCTCCAGGGTCATGAACTCAAGGAAGGACCTAAGGAGCTCAAGTCAGCAAAGATATGAAATCTGTGGTAAAAGTGGCTTCCAATGAGCCGAAAATGTCTTGGATCAATAATTTATATTTGGGAGAAAGAACACTAACCGGTGCTATGCCTCGGCGGGAAGGACCAGAGGTGCGCTGGTCTTTTTGTGCTGGGCTGCGTCTAGGGGCAGGTACACGCCGTGCCCTTACCTACGTTCTTTTTCTTTTCACTTAAAAGGCAAATGATGTACCCATGAAGGATCAAATATACTATAACTTAAAATTTCAAGCTGAGCTCCAGCAGAGTGCCCTCTCACATGTGATGTTAGCATCTTTGCATACTGCAACAATGGCTTCACAGATCATCCATGTCAGCCTAAAGCTTGTTTAAATGCAGTGGGTGGTTAACTTGAAGCACTTTACAGATAGAGATTGAGAAACTGCACAAGAAATTCTCAACCTAATACTTGGAAGCATTTAATTGAAAGACACAAAGAAGGTGCAGTGTTCTGATCAACCTGAGCCTCCAAAATTTAGTTCTGCTGCTTGGGCTTGGGCAACCTCACCAGATCCAAGCACTGTACCGACATTAAGCTCCAAACTTATCAGTGAAGCATCTACTCATGCTGAAAACTGAATATTCTGAATCTCATCCCTGTTTCCTAGATCTTTCCTGTTGCGAAACAAAATCTTGTACACTCAAAATTGCAAGCAAATCACAACCACCACACCTCCAACATAACCACCACTTTAATCAAACTTGTTGCTTTTATCCACAATTTTGAGAGAATTTAGTGACACTAAAACATCCATCTGAAAGAAGAATAATTCAACATTTATATGGAGGTTATGTTGCATTAGTGCAGGTATAATACCTGTCCTGAGTGGACACGGGTACAGAGTACAGACAGTCAGAATCAAATTCAATAACTTTGGCTATATGATGGATAAAAGAACAAGAGCATAACATTTAAATACTGCAACCATATCAAGTCAGATGCAACCTATGATTCATCAAGGTATCAGAAAGTGTTTTCATAATCTATACAGGAAGGAAAAGTGCAGAGGACCATCAGATGTTCTCCACAAACTACACAAAAAAAGCATAGACGCAAAAACAATAAGACAATAATATTAAGTCAGCACTGCAATGTAGATTGCTTTATTGGCTGGATGCAGGCACATTCTCTTCACCAGGTGTGGAGTCGGCCGCGGGTGACTTTTTCGCAAGGGACTTGGGAATGTCAATGTCATCTTGGGCACAACGTTGCTGTGGGTGTGAAAGCAGCACACACATGTGACGGAAGAGAACACGAGAAAGCCCCTGGCCAGTCTCAAAAATGTAACCCTCATGCTCACTGACATGCTCAAGGGCATCCACAAGTGAATCATATACCTTTTGGGGGCAGTTATCTGGCCCAGGCTTGTCATGGAGGTAGACGACATCCAAGGTGAATAGTTTCAGGTTTGCAGGCCACTGATATTGGGGTTGAACAGATGATCTGCAGTATATGAGAATCTAAAAAATGTTGTATTACTAGACTGCTTTGTCAGGTTGATGAGAATCATATACAGTTCCTCAAAACACATAAACTAGGGTATCAAGTCCTGTGTACAATTACAATGAGGGTAGGGAGGTTCAAACACATCAGCATGGAGTTCCATTGGTGCTTCTCAGTTGGATATTATTGCAGTACACAACTGCTGTTTCTGTTTTCTTATTTTATCCTTTTTTTTAAAAAGAAAATATAAAGGATTTCAAATTTTATCAGTTACTAGTGAGAAAATTTTCTTCAATTCACTGAAAATTAATCTTTGTTTGAATCCAGATGTAGGATCTGCTTCTATTTCATGTCTTAGGTCATCCAGGGTCTAGTTGAAGTGGTCTGCTCTAATTATGGTTGATTTTATGAATATAAGGAGTCCTTTGCAAGGTGCAATTGTCCAGGCTCGTTATTTATTTTTTTTTTTTCTTTTAATGTAAGCCCTAGCTGTTCAGTCCATCCAGCTATAAACCCATCATCTAATGGTGTTTTCAACCACCTGGTTATCAGCAGAACTCCTATAAATTTCAACCTAACCCAGCCAACCCTTCGATTTTGTCAACTTCTACATAAAGCCACAATAAAGAATCCAAGGAAAAATATCACCAAGTTCTTAAACATCACAGCTTTCCAAAACTACTGGCTCTGAAACCCAATTTTGTTGCGACAGAAGTTAGGAAACTGTTGGGACATTGATATGATAAAAAGGAATTCCAACTATAAGCACAGCTCACAACTTTGTAGATATTACTCTCTGGAGCACTGTTTCACAAATTGGTATCACATCATCTGGATAGGCAGATTTGTACATGGGTCCAGCAATCGAGGATCATCATCCGGTACTGGGCAGACCAATGATCAACATGAATAACATTTATCCTCAACAGGATTGTCTGATCTTTTGAGAAGTGTTACCCTCGAACAAGACGATGCATGGTGACAATATCTGAAACCCCACTCTGAAGAGGAATTCTCCGTAGAAGAATCAAGGATATTTCAAATTTGGATATCAAAAGCTAAAACTTTATAATGCAGATCAAAAGAAAGATCTGCTATGGTGGGCCTAAGAGAGAGAATAAGAGAAGATAAGGGGTTTCCAGGGCTGTGAACAGTACCCGAGAACAGTAAAGAGAAAGCTAAAGGAGGGAGAAGGCAACACGGCCAACAGTAATGTAGTCCTAGATTGGTAGGAGACCAACTAGGAGCCAGTAAACCAGGATCTGTTCTGAACAGGAGAATCGTCTAGGTCAAAAATAGGGTCTTTGGTGAAATTAGGGTTAGGGTTTGGTGTTAGGGTTATGCCAAGTCAAGGTAGGGGAGTCTAACAGTGAAGCCTCCTGAGATGTTATAATGGAGGGAAGTATTCTGATTTGAATTAACATCAATTTAGAGTTAGGGTTTCAAGTTTTTGAAAAGTGTAAAATAGGGGAATCTAGGGTTTAGAGTGGGAGGATGGGGCTAGGGTTTGGATCAAGTGCTATTGGGGCAGGGGTGGAGAGTTTGAATTAAAAAAAGGAGGGATTTTGCTGGCTGGTTTGGTCTGGGCAGAATTTAGGTTATGGGAATGTTGTTCAGTGACAGAAAGGATACTAGGGCTTGGTTGTTTAGAGGATTAGAAGGATGGAGATGGGGATGCTTCCAACTTACTTGTATTCTTGTGATTGCAGAAAATTATTGGCATCAGCTTGTTGATGGTGAAACTTGAATAAAAATTGAATCTTTGACTGAAACTAGAAAGTAGAACTTAAAGAGAACCACTCGGGCTTCACACCGCAGAGTGTCGATTGGATCAAACAACAATCCCAACAATGAACCACTCGGGTTCACACTGCAAGGTGTCGATTGATTCAAACACCAATCCCACTAGCCTTGATCAAACACAATACAAATCTTTAATGGAAGAGAGCAGCAAAAAGCTTTTTCATTATCAAAATTCGTGTTCAATACTTGCCCCCCTTACAACTTTATATAAAAGACTCAAAAATAGACTCCTACACTAAAAAGGAAAGCCTAACCCAATACTTATATTAGGTAACTTAAACTGACTACGAAACTGAAATAAACTCAAAACAGAGCCCTAATCCAGCCCCACGAAACACTAAAAAGAAAATTACAAAAAGCACTTACATTGAACCATGGGTTGAACTGGTTCAATTTATGAACAAAAACACCAAAATAAAACTAAGTATGGAACTAAAACAACTAATCCCGTATGTAACCTAATTACCCATATTTTAGAAAGTGGCCTATTACATAGAAAACCTAGGGGATCAAAGGGCCAACATGTATATAACCCAACCCTAGACTTATTCCTAAGCAAACAAGCCCTATTTGGTGATGAATCTACATCAAGCAGTCACACACCATACTGGAAACTCAATAACTCAAACTTAATTCATTCCATTATTCAAAACTAAACTCCAATGTAGGGATACATGCATATTAATAGGAAAATAAAACGCCTAAAAAATAGTAACTCTTAAACTATGAAACTGAAATCAGCTCAAACAGGGAACCAATATCCTACGTAATCTACCCAAATAAAATGAAAAAATACATGACTCCCAAAATAGAAATAAAATCCAAGTATCCTACTAGACATTTGCATTATTGCAACCTGTTGGTTGCAAATCAAAACTTGGAAACAGCCTCTCCTACTAAGCAGGGGGTTAAGGCTGTGTACATTTGCCCCTCCCAGACCCTGGCGTAGTGGGAGCCTCGTGCACTGGGACACTTTTTTTTTATCCTACTAGACCCAAAACCCAAATTAGTAACTCAAAATAGACCCAATCTAACCTAAATCATCTAGAAAACTGAAAATAAAACAATTTCAAAATATAAACATATCAAAAAAGGATGCTAACTAAAAGGAAACTGACCTAACAAGTAAGACACAAAATACTTAACTAAAAAAGACTCTTTCTAGACAAAATTAAACAGCTAATGGGACCAACACAATCTTATCTATATAATTAATCCCGTGTAAACCCCCCCCCCTCTTTAATGTAAGGTTGGGTCATTGGCAGGATCTCATACAAAGCTAACAAGGATGATAATATGATAGATCTAAACCTTAACCACGCGAACAATTGTAAACCAAGTCTAATAAGCCGAGTGGCACAAACTAGGTCAAAACCCAGAATTCCAGAACAGCACCCAATGACCTCTAAACCCCCATTGATTGGGAGCTTTTATAGGGTTGAATTATCTCTAAAATTGCAGTCTAATCCAACAACCCAAAATGCTGAGATATATGAGTTCTTGAATTAGGGTTTAAATCTGGAGAATTGCATAAATAAATAAAATCAGAAATCAGATCACCTCCAAACCCCAGTCAAACCTCACTGTTGTGATGTCTGATTAGATCCTCCAAAAACTAGGCAACAGTCGATGAATGATCACTGAGATTGATGCACTCTTGGGTTGCAGAAAATTCTCTCCAAAAACACAGATCACATGGATTGTTAGAAGGGTCTTCGATCAGAAATTTCCAGCAGCAGATTCTCCAGTAACCCAGTATTAATCAATTACTGTTTTGGAAGCAGTAATGGACAGTTGATTGAACTTCAGACCTGAACCATCTCGCACATACAGAAATCAGTAGGGAAAAGAAAGAAAAGAAGAAGATGGATAGATTTGGATTGAGCCTCTCACCCACTCATAGGCATCTCACCCTCTCAAGGAATATCTCCCCTCACTGCATCTCACAGCATTCATGGCTATCAAACCAGAATTCTCTCTTTTCACTAACTCGTTGGCTAGTGAAATCCAGCAGCTATCTTTTATTTATAAATTCCAATTGGTTACAGCAATTGAATCCTTCCTTGCATGGAAAGGAACCCACCCCCCCCTCTTCTCCCAAGCTGGACATTGTCCTAATTAGAAACTATTTACAAATCAAATCCAATCTATCTACTTAACAAAAATAGAAAGTCTTTGGAATAAAAAGGGCATACCCAGTGCACGAGGCTCCCGCCACTGCAGGTTCTGGGGAGGGTCATATTGTCCACAGCCTTACCCCTGCTTTCGCAGAGAGGCTGTTTCCAGACTCGAACCCGTGACCACTTGATCACAATGGAGCAACCTTTACCACTGCACCAAGGCCCGCAAGGAACAAAACTTCCCTAAAATATAGCACTAATACAAGCTGTCAAATCTTCTATACTCTTCTCCATGTATTGGCCATGGTCCCACATGAATATTCTGGAAATTAATCCTGTTCAACTGCTGGCCTATAGCTAATATCTTCCACAAATAAGCTGTTGGTCAATCCTGTTATATAAGCAGATTGTTGACTGGGGAATGATGGGTCAATGGGCTTAACCAAACCCATAATATGGGCTAAACAAGAACCAGCTTTGGAGCTCAATTGATGTACCACTGCTGCATCACCCTTAAATCCCAGCTTTTTGGCTTATAAAAGAAGCTCATTACATTAATAAACCCAAAAATAAAAGGCCTAAGGCCCATAGAATTGAACCATGGGTCAAAATAAAGTTTTCTGAGGCCCAAACCCAATGCTGGGAAAACTCACCCACGAGTTTTGTAGAACGGTAGGAACAAGAACACTTTAATGGGTGTTTGTAGCTCATTGTCTTCAACTCGAACAAAATCCAAAATATGAAGCTTCGCCTTAATGTCTATGTCTTAAAACGTGTGAGGAAGAACAAACTCATGATATGGTACAACTTTCTTAACAATAGGATCTTTCACAAGCTCATTTTCTGCTCTAAGGGACAGAAATTCCTCAGCAAGCTCAGTAGAAACAAGTTCTTCATCTTGTTTGATCTCTTCCAACTCCTTTTGTGACTGCATTGTTAATGTTGCTTCCATCAGCTTTAAAGAGCTCACACATTGCAGCCCTTGCAAGACAATAATAGATGAGAGGGCTTTAACGTACTTCAATTTGTTTCAAGATCAAGAACACCTTGTCCAGCTTCAAGCAATGATTGACCCACTACAATGGTATGTTTAGCAGAAGGAAACATGTGACATTGTACCCCATCGACATAAGAGCGAATAGAGTAACTCAACAGATATATCATTATCAGAATTAATGACGATTTCACCAGTTGTAGACAACATATTTACCACCGATATTGAAACTAGACTTTAATTAAGTCCTTCAACTATGAATAGAGAAGTCGTCTTCCATTGGGCAAACGAACTCTAGTTTGAAAAGCAAATGTATTCAGGGACAGTGTAGGGTAGGCTCTAATACCAAATATTGCAGATCAAAAGAAAGATTTACTATGGTGGGCTTAAGAGAGAGAATAAAAGAAGAGCAGACAAGGGGTCGTTTCCGGGCTGTGAACAGCACCTGTAAAGAGAAGAGAGAGGGAAAGGAGGGAGAAGGCCACACTGTCACAGACAAATTTCTAGCAAAATCAATCTGCCCCTTGACCAAGGCAAGCCTAAGGCCATTAAAGCCATCTAATATTCATCCAAACTGATTTCACCATGATCGACGGGACATGGCTTATGCAATAACGCTATGCCGAGGCTTGCTCAACCTAGGCCACACTGATACTTCACTGCTCACCCAACAATTCCTCGTCATTGTAGCCCATCATTAGTGCCATTCCAACTGAAGGCTACCTCCAAGCCAACCATCATGCAGGTGCCCAAGGTGCAATAGTAGCCCCACTCGAATGGTACAATGCATACTGAAGGCTTGCCAGACCTACGACACACTCTCCCATGTTGATCATCATTGTACAATGCATGCTAGTAACTGACACCAACATGGAAAAGTCCTAGGCACGTCGATCCCATAGCAAGCCCAAGACGGGCACACCTGCATGCATGACACAAGATAGCCCACTCACTCGAGCTTGTATACATAGTCAGTGCTAGTAGCATCCATAAACCCAAGCCTTTGCCTTCCAGGCAGCACGCCAAGCTAGCGCCTTCTGTTGAACATAATCTCCATCAATAACCAAACCTATAGAAGAAACACTCGTCACCCACTTCGGCTCCGAGTGCCCACCCATGGGATCAGTCCATGGAATACTTGTGCTGTAATGCATGCACGGTAAGGTCAACCCCATACACAATGCCTTGCCTGTGACAGCCACTATGACTATGCCCACCAAGCTTTGCTTATGGCATGCCCCGATGCCTCGCCCAATGCAATAGCACCAAGGAGGGTGCGGCACACCACCCTTCCTCAAAATAGCTCTTAAGACTTTCACACCTTTCAAGAAGCGGACATGGACCCCGTCAAACTGTAGTATTACGAAACGCCACTAGGCAATGATTTCCCCTCAATGCACTTGCATGCCCTACCTCATGCCACACAAAAGCAATCATCAAGCCCCTAAACATGCACAGGCATGCCTCCTCAAGTGCTATGGCCATGCCAACAGAATGGCCATGACAACATGGCCAGCATGGCCAGCACTCACACACCACATTGTTAACTCAAACTTCATTCCATTATTCAAAACTAAACTCCAATATAGGGTTACATTCATATTAATAGGAAAATAAAACTTCCAAAAAATAGTTACTCATAAACTAGGAAATTGAAATCAACTCAAACAAGGAAACTCAATATCTTACGTAATCTACCAAATAAAATGAAAGATTATTTGATTATTCAAAATTAGAAATAAATTATGAGTATCCTACTAGACCCAAAACCTAAATTAGTAACTCAAAATGGACCCAGTCTAAGGACGCTAACTACAAGGAAACTGACCAAAACTAAGACACAAAACACTTGACTAAAAAGGATTTTTTTTCTAGGCTAAATTAACAACTAATGGGACCCAAACAATCTTTTCTATATACTTAATCCCCCCTTAAATCCTAACTTTTGGGCTCATAAAAGAGGCCCATTATATTAATTAACCAAAAAAATAAAAAAGGCCTATAAGGGCCATAAGGCCCATAAAATCAAACCATGGGCCAAAATAAAGTCTTCTGAGTCAAATTGGAACAATTGAATACCATTAACTACATCAATTCCTTCAGTGTTGAGAAGAGCTCGCCCACGAGTTTTGTAGAATGGCAGGAATAAAAACACCTTAATGGGTGGTTGTAGCTCATTGTCTTCAACTCTAACAAAATCCAAAATATGATGCTTCAACTGAATGTCCATGTCTTGAAATGTGAGGAAGAACGAACTCATGATATGGAACAACTTTCTTCGCAATAGGATCTTTCACAAGCTTGTTTTTGCTCGAAGGGACTTAACTTCCTCATTAAGCTCAGTAGAAACAACTCTCCATCTTGTTTGATCTCTTCCAACTCCTTTTGTGACTGCACTGTTGATGTTGCTTCGATCGGCTTTAAAGAGTTAGCACATTGCAGCCCTTTCAATACAATAGTTTGTTGTAGATGAAAGGGCTTTAATGTACATAAATTTGCTTCAAGATCGAGAATACCTTGTCAAGCTGAAGCCAAATTGACCCACTATAATGACATGTTGAGCAAAAGGAAACAAGCAATATTGAGCCCTATCGAAATAAGAGCAAATAGAGAACTCAACAAAAATATTATCATCAGAATGAATAATAATTTCACCAGCTGTAGACAACATATCTACCACTGATATTGAAACTAGACTTTCATTAAGCCCTTCAACTATGAATAGAGAAGAAGCCTTTCCATTGGGAAAACAAACTTTGGTTTGGAAAGATAAGGTATCCATGAACAGTTTAGGGTAGGCTCTGATACCAAATAATATAGATGAAAAGAAAATTTTGCTTTAGTGGGCTTAAGAGAGGGAACAAGAGAAGATAAGGGGCTGTTCCGAGGCTGTGAACTATACTCGTGAATAGTAAAGAGAGAGGAGAGAAGAGAAAGGGAAAGGGAGGAGAAGGCCACACAGCCAGCACTCACACACCTAACACCACTAGGTAACTTAACTTAAACCTACTCCATTCCATTATTCAAAACTAAACTCCAATGTAAAGGTTACATGCATATTAATAGGAAAATAAAACTCCTAAAAAATAGTAACTCTTAAACTAGGAAACTGAAATCAGCCCAAACAGGGAAACCCAATTTCCTACACAATCTACCCAAACAAAATGAAAGATTACATGATTATCCAAAAATGGAAATAAATACTAAGTACCCTGCTAGACCCAAAACCCAAATTACTAACTCAATATAGACCCAATCTAACCTAAATCTTCTAGAAAACAGAATATACAAACGATTCCAAAACAGAAACAAATCAAAAGAGAATGCACACATTAGCTAAAAGGAAACTGACCTAATCATTAAGACACAAAATACTTAAATAAAATGGACTCTTTCTGGCATAGTTATCAAGGCGTCCAGGCTCCTTGGTCCCCTTGGGCGCCTAGGCAGGCGCCTTGCCGCCTTGTTGGTGCCGCCTTGATTTTAGACCCTCCCCCACGCCATGGTCGCTTTGCCACCTTGTTAACTATGCTTTCTGGACTAAATTAACAGAATGGGACCCACACAATCTTATCTGTATACTTAATCCGTGTACCTCCTTAAATCCTAACTTTTGGGCTTTATAAAAGAGACCCATTACATTAATAAACCCAAAAGTAAAATGCCTAAGGCCCATAGAATCGAACCATGTGCCAACATAAAGTCTTCTGAGGCCCAATTAGCCCGATTGGACACCATTAGCTGCATCACTTCAGTTCGCGAAATGTAGTATTCCCACATAGCCATGCAAAAGCATTTGCTCTCAGAGTATCTACATATACATTAGCATAAAGTAACAATCTACTATAAGTTAACTTGAAGGACCAAATTAGCAAGGATCCATAAGTTCGGCAGCCATCTTATTTCACCTAGACTATTTTCCAGTGACTGTTTTCACAATGTGTTTTGCATCTACTCATGGCCTATCGGAGAAGCAAATTCAGCTGTTACGGAGTTTAAAGCTTTGATTTTGAACCATATTTTTCTCTAGATGTTGAGTCTCTTGATATTAAAGGGATTTCTCTGTAGTGATTGGATGCTATCCTCCTCAGTTCTAGGATCTTCGTATCTATGTGGTTAATGAGCTCGCCAAGAATGATAGTGATCAGAATCCTCAGTATTTTTATGTTCTTAGCCTACTGAGTGGTTTGATGTAGCTCATGTCCTTTTCTGTTGCTGTCTATATTTATCGGTTTAGGTGGCTTGGCTTTTCTCTCCCAACTCAAGCAATCTATGTGGAAGTAGAAGCCTCAGCAATCATTAAGATTTATTATGTTTTCTTACTAGTAAGTAAATGTGGATCAAGAGCTGCCTTCCAGAGGCAACAATAAAATGCAATAACTCAGTACTTACTAGTCTGAAAATCCGATTCTGTGCACGAGATTTCTTTGCTTCATGAGCTGCTACTCGGAAGAGGTGGGTGAGATCAGCCTGACCATATGAAGAATCAGGAGCGATGGAGATCATACGAAGCGCAGCAATAGCGGACTCAGCGTCGCTCCTAAACTCCTTCCGAAGCTTCAATATTATGAAAAATAATGATTAGAAATTTTTCCAAGATACCAAAGGGATACAAGGAGGAGTTAAGGGAGCATCAATCTGTCTATTTGCAGTAAAGAGCAGGAACATCTCCGCAGCTGGAGTTCACATGAACTCAAAAAATATACCATGGCAGAGAACCGACAAGTTCATCAAACTTCAGATACATTGAGAAACGCCCGACAAATGAAGAAAGAATCCAGTGATTCACATCAAATGCTCTAATCTTTAGTTCAAATCATGCTATTGACAACCAACTAACCAAGAATATAGTAAATAAGACAAAAACAAAACATCAGGGTCACGATTGCAGAAAACCCAAATGCCAGAACCCCCAACCTTTCACATAATCTAGTAGAACCCCATTCAACCTCCACGAAATTATGCCAAAATCACACCAAATTTCTAATGGAACAAAATAAGAGCAAACATAATTTGAATTCGGGGATACCCAAGAAGCAGATTGGCCAAGAGCAGCGAAGGCGAAACGGTGCTCAGGATTGATGGCGAGTTTGGCATGGACGAAAAGGAGGACTGCATTTTTTATTGAATCCAATCTCGTGATGGGTCGACCTTTTGGGCCCGAAACTTTCATATCCACCAGAGATTCATGGTCGACATCGATGCAGAACAGTATATCCTCGTTGCAGAAAGAAGACGGTTGCAGCGTGTAAGCACAAGTTAATGGGCTCCCGCCCTCTACTCCTTCCATCACGCTCATCGATCTCTCTAGCCTCTCGGGCCCTTCTTACCAAAAAAAAAAAAACCTCTCTGGCTCACTCCCTGCTCAAGGCTCAAGGACCTTTATCGCCCCAGTACTACTGCTCAAGGACTAAAGCCTCAAACAATGCAAGGCCATGGCAGATGGCAGCTACGGTGGGCGATGGAGTAGGATACTGAGTAACAAATGGCCTGGGATATCTAAGATCCGACGGTTGGGATCAAATTATATGCGAAGCTATTCTTACGAATCTGATTGGCTAGAAATAAAGTGAAGGAACATTCTCTACAGGAGAGCGTGGCCCTGATGCATGTGCGGGGCCAATGAGCGTGCGCAAAAGTATCTTGGGGGCAAGATTTTCACCTTTTATAGGGGTGAGACGATTATTTCACCCCTACTACGTCTAGCATGGGCGGTACACACCCAATAGAGAACTTTTCTCCTTAAATATAACCAAAATGGGAAGCGCCTCTTGTTGCAATAGAGTGATGATCTAAATTCAAGGAGAGATTAGTTGAACGAGTCTCCCCCCTTTCCCCATCAGCTGTATAACATCAGTTCTTTCACCGTTGGAAGATCTGAGTGTCTTCCTCTCACTGCAGTTCACTACCTTATACGTGGTCTGCCCCTTAGCCTGGATGGGTGGCGATTAATTGTGATGGATCAATGCGAGGGCTTTTGGGTGACTATGGCACAATCGACTATGATGCGATGAGAAACCCAATTTTTGCAATTGCAGGGACGACAAGAGATGACAATATCTTGCATACGGAAATATTGGCGATTAAGTGCAGTCTCTTGAAAGCCAAGGCCTTGAATCTCTCTCAAATCCATGTCTGATCCAACTCTTTGGTGGCAATACAATAATCATGGGCAAGTTTCCTATCCCGTGGTTTGTCATTGGATTAACAAGTGATATTCATGAGTTGCCCGTTCACTTTCGGAGTTGCATCTTTACACGTCATGTGAGGGAGATCAATTGTGTGCTGATTTTTTTGGCGGGGTTTCTTCATAATTGTCAAGAATACACTTATGTATAGATAGTCTCCCAGAGGTACTTTCCGCTCTTATATGGGGTTATGCCAATGGAAAGAAATTCTTTAAGATTTAAATCAATCTATTCTTTATCTACTTAATATAATCTTTCATTCTCTCAAAAAATAAACATCGTGTTATTCCCCTTCCTCCTCTCCCCCCCCCCCCCCTCCCATACCTCCTGCCCACTCTTCCTTGAGTTGGGCACTAGACCCCTAGTGGCTCATGGACTGATGGACCATCGATAGAATCTGTCCCAAAAAATTAAAAAGAAATAATAAAAACTAAACAGAGCGTTCTTGTTCGACTCAGGCAACCTCTCCGTCCTCTCCTTTTTGTATCAATTTTCTAATAAAATGCAAAAATACCTCCCAAAGTCAAATCCTTTCTAATGAAAGCTTGCCATCAAACTACCGAGGTGATGATAAATCTAAAGAAAAGAAGGATAGCGTAGTCAAATTTGTGTCTAGGCGTCTAGCATGTGGTAATGTCCTCAAAACACCCAAATTTTAGAGGATCCCACATATATCTCAATGGCCAAATTTAAGGGAAGGTAATCTGAGAATATCACACTATATAAGGGTAATTTGGAAGTGCCATTGAAAAAAGTATAGGGGAGGAGACTGTAATTTCATTAGAATTAAAATTAATAATATCTAAAGTTATAACATATTTTATTTAGAAAAAAATAAAATCAAGACACAAGATAAATAGATATAGAATCCATTCCTTTGATGCATACATGATAAGTTTGTTGTAGCAAATCTGTCTCCCAAGATAAAATGGGTTGGACTGATTACTGATTTGCAGAGACAGTAATCACTTGAAACTATCAGAGAATTGAGAATTTGTTAATGCTTGACTGACTGAATTCGTACCACAAAAATTGAATAATTTGGATTGTCTATTTCACCTCTACTTATAGTGGTGAATATATCCATTCAAGACACCTCATGGTATGGGTGTGTCCATTGACATGAGTGGATAGGATTAACAGATTCTAATCCAAACACTTATATGTAAGTGTCTCTTGAAGATACCCCATGGTGTAGGTGTGTCTCTTGGTTCAATGGATTAGATTAAAAGATTTTAATCCAAGTGTTATGAATGCACCTATACAAATGGATATATCTCTTTGAAAATGCATGTCCCTTAGCCAAAAAATCAGACCAACATTGAATCAAAGAATGACCCAAAACCGTCAAAAAATCAGACCAACATTAAACCAAAGAATGACCCAAAACTGTCCACATAATTATTGAAAAAATTCCAACACATTTCATAGGATCTTCCACACTAGCTTGGGAATAGTTGTCATTCTGGCGGCTAACTGGGAGTAGGTGGGAGCCACTGATGCACCTAAGATGTATTCAGATTCTACTGAGAAGAAGCCCTTAGGGTGGGGGACCATCTAAGGCAACCTTAGCCCTTTTAGAACTAAGGGGATTTTGGAGAAAAGCACTCACCTCCTATGGAGAGAAGAGCATTGGGACTGATGATGTCAGGCACCCATCACCACTGAGGACAATTAGGAGGTCTTGGAGACACTTTATATCCTTCCAGCCCAAGAATCCTGGGGTCCTCCCAAATCTGTATGGACCAACCATTACCAACCACTCAAAGAAGCCCTTCTGTAAAAGATCCAATCATTTAGAATACTCTTTCCGGCATTCTCATTACCAAAGCTCAATATGATAAAACTTCTATTTCTGTGTTTTTATTCTTGGGAACAAAAAGAAAATTTAACATATGTTTTGAGAAAAATTTTCATACACAGTTTACACAGCCATGTATGTGAGAGGGTGAGCCTTTCAAGGCATTAATTAATGGGTGGGGGTTTATGACTTTTCCAAATCTTTGTGAAAGGGGACATGACCGTGCATGCATACACGACCATATATGAAAACTTTCCCCAAATTTTAATTTGAAACTTCTCAATTTCAAACATAAAAAGGAGAAATAAGGGGAGAGTTGTTCTTTAATGAGCACATTGGTACTTTGATGAGAAAAAATATTTTCATGTTAAAAAATAAAATACCACTTCTAATGTAACTTCAACCACCACCACCATCATTGTCGCCATCACCTCTATCAAAAAAGAAACAGAAATTTGTTTGTTGTGTGCATGGTTGTGTTGTATATTTATAAAAGTTTCAGAAACAGAATTTACTGCATATAGTTTATGTTTCTTTTTTGAACCAGAAATAGACATTATCAAACACGTTTTTTGTTCAGAAATAGAAATACCAAAAGTCATTTATAGAATAGAAATATGGCCTAAAATTCCAACCCACATAACATTTCATGACAAAGTGTGTGGTCTTGTACATGCAAGGTTCGTAATCCAGGTATCAGACTCGGGATCGGTCAAAATCGTCGTATATTAGTAAAAAATGAGTAAAATCCAAGCTTTATCAAATCAATTACTGGATCGGTCAAAAAAATATTAAAAAATTAAGAAAAAAAATAATAATAACTCTAAAAAAATGGTAATCACTGTTTTTTCAGTTTTCCCAATCCCTAATTTTCTATTGAGCTTATCTAATTCCTATTTTTGTGTTGAGCTTACTTTTGTGCCTCATCAACCTCACCCACTACCGCCATTATTGCCATTATCCAAGTTTAATTCTTAGTTAAAAACGGTAAGGATTCCTCCAAATCACTAAATCACGATGAGTCTCTCAACGGTAAGATCCCTCCAAATCTCTAAATCACGGCGTGTAAGGTTTAGGGATGAAGAAGAATTGGAAAATTTAGTTTTTAAAACCCTAATCACCTTAAGCAGATCAATGTACATGGAATGAAATATTCCCTTAATCAATTCCCCATTCAAAAACGGAAAGATCTCCCCCCCTCCTTTGTCGCGGATTTAAAGCTCCCAAATCTGTAAAATTACCTTAATTGATTCCCCATTCGAAAATGGAAAGATCCCCTCTTTTTTCTTGCGGATCTGGGATTTCCAAATATGTGAATCGCGACTTGAAAGGCTTGGGACAAAGAACAAAGGAAACAATATAGGATTTGGGAGTCATGTGTATTGAATCGGATCGTCCAATTCGAACGGGTTATGCGATCCAAGTACCGATTCACAAAACCTAAACAGAATCGGTCTAATCTCGGAATCGGCCTCAGCCGATACCGATCCAATCCGAGATTATGAACCATGAGTACATGAGACTGTACGATTATTGTGGCGTGAGCCGCATGACACCTCTCAGGGTTTGCGTGTGTTCTGTTTGACAAGGAGTGAGCATTCAATCATGGGCTTCTTGCCGTCCTACATCTTCTTTGAGAGAGATAGAGAGATGGCATGCATTCACGATCGCAGTTCAAAATATATTTTAAACAAATACAAAAGGTTGCTTAAGGATCAGAAAAAATGATTTTATTTTCATATTAATCATATTTACTTGGGCAATTCACTGCAATACATTTATTTAGCCATTAACTGGATTTTAATCATTTCATTTTTTTTTTTTTGGGTAGAAAATCATTTCATATTAAAAACTTGTATTTTTGGTTTTTATATTATACACTTAATTTTTCTTCTGAATGTTAAATTATTTGAAACTTTAACTTGAAACCTAATTAAGGCAGCGTTTGGTATGCATTCCAAGTTTATTTTGCATTCTCGGATGATAAAAATAGTTGATTTTATCGTTCGAGAATGCAAAATCGACCTAGAATGCATTCCAAGAATGTATACCAAACACAGCCTAAATATGCAGATTTAATCAAATATTACCACTGAAGTTACTGTTTCCCCAACTTTCTCCAACATTAGTACGAGTGTTCTTTTAAAAAAGGAAAAAAAAAAATTTCCTTATTTGAAAGGTGACTAATTCGAGGTTACTCATTCAGTGGAGGGATTTTATTGAGCTTAGGGTTGTATGTTTAAGAATTCAATCAGATTAGGACATTCAATGTGGTATATCAACTTGATGAGCACCTATTCATAAAAAATAAAAAATAAAAAACCTAAGCACCTCATGTAATTGGGTCTCTGTCCATACTGACCCAAGGATTCACATCGAAGTACCCAATGCTCTGTTCCCAAATGGAATGCATTTTCATTATGAAAAAATAATAATGGTGTATGATACAGAATGGTGAGACCCATAATGGCAAAATAATTGATTACTAAATTATAAACTCATATCATCATATGTGACATTTTGTGGGTCTCCAGTTTTTTGCTCTGTATGAACCTTCAATTTCCCTAGTCAATAAATTAATTTTCTAACCCCCCCCCCCCTCTCTCTTTCTCTTAGACTACCATTTCTCTTCTAGTATATAGAACTCTGTTCAATTAATTTGTCCTAAGATTTCCCAGTGCTTCTTGAATATCTCCACAATGTCAGTGCCAAGAAAACCACACCTGCAATGCTGGCCAAAATCTGCAAAAAACAAGAACCACAAGAAACCAAAATGTGAACATAGAAAAAATGGATAAACTTTGGTCTAATGCATATGGAAAAAGAGTGGGTATGCGGCGTACACCACTGAGGTGCCCACCCTATGTCTGTCTCTCTCCCACCCCCATGGAAAGGACCACCCTACTCCTCCCATCGCAGCCTGCTCATTGGTCAAGGCTGCCCGCATACCTGGAGTGGGTGGCGCGCCCAACCTTTGCCCAATGCGTATATTACGTCCACAAGAAGAAAGGTAACGATTGTACAAGCCAGGTGGGAACCAAAGATTCAAGCGAGATAAACACAATTAGGCTATTAAAATTTAGGGAGAATGTTCTCTGTGCCGCAGCACAGGCTGCGCTCAGGCACATGGGCCTGCCACTCAGGGGGGCAGGGTGGTCATTGCGCCCACCCCCATGTGCCTGGGCACAGCCTGCGCTGCGGCACAGAGAACAGCGCCCCTAAAATTTATTGCCTTCTAAAACTGAAGTCAGTCCCTTCTTTTTGTTTCCTTTGATAAGTAAAATCTATATAACTACCAAGAAAGTACTCGGTTTGTTTTTCTCTTTTTTCTTTCCTAACCCTTTTCTCAAGGCTATGTTTGTTTGCAGGTAAAAACCACATAAAGCAAAACTACCCTGTAAAATCAGTATAAAAGAATAGACTTTTATTAAGAAATTTAATTTACGTGGTTTTACCTGGAAACAAACAGGAACTTAAAAGATATTTACCGCATCATATTTAACACATGCAGGGCACACATGAATGCAGATAGAGTATGACTAACCTTTGCATCTTTACCAGAGTTGTTGGTAGATTGGATGAAAGATTTGAGAAATTTCAATCGAGACGTCCGTGGCATGAGAATCACTACACTATACTGTTTTCTGCATGGAAAAGGTAATATCCGTTGCAATGCCAACTGTGCTATTGATGGTCTCAAGGATTCTCTTACTTTGATGCGTCCCTCATCTTGAATCTGAAACAGGAGCACAAATTAGCATATATATATATATATATATATATGTATATGGACCGTATAAATGACACTCTACAGGTGTATTTAGAACTTGACACCTTCTTTTGGTTGTCCGTTGTCTTATTCTCAAAAGTTCTTTGAAGTAAGGTGTAAAAAAGGGGGTTCAAATTAATTTGAAAGTTACTTATCATTATGTCATTATCAAAAGCTGTCATTTGTCTCACACATTTTAGATTAAACATGTTAAATGACAGAATTTACCCTCATTAAAAAAAAATGTTATAATAAAAGCAAAAAATACTAAAAAAGGGCATACCCAATGCACGAGCTTCCAGCCACTGCGGGGTCTGGGGAGGGTCATAATGTATGCAGCCTTACCACCACCACCACCCCCGGGCTTCATGGAGAGGCTGTTTCCAGACTCGAATGAAGCACCCTTACCTTTGCGCCAAGGTCCGCCCTCAAAAGAGGGAAAAAAAAAAAAAGTAAAGTCACAAATTATTTGGCACCTTTATATATAAGGTGCATCTTGTTGTCACCAAGGTGAAGTTAGAAGTTGTAACCTTCTTTTGATTGCCCCTTGTCTTATTCTCAAAAGTTATTCGAGTCAAGGTAAAAAGATATTTTCAAAATAAGTTGAAAGTGACTTATAATTATGTCATTTCAATAGTTGCCATTGTCCATGAGAAAACATCCCAAAACTTCAGCCCACATTTACAGATTGAATAGACAGAGCACTAAAATGAAAGATCAAAACAACCATTTGCACTATAATAGGCAAGCAAGGGAACAGGTTCTCAGGGAAAGGGAATCCCTATTGAAAATGCAAAAAGACCACTACCATCCACCCACATAATAGAGTTGTGAATGCAATTAAAGGTAAACTAGCTAGCAACAGTGGTATCATCAACTATTGAACCAATTAATCATTAAATCTACAAAACCAACACTCAACTACTTCATGGAAAATTTTCAAGAATATGCTCAAATGCTTGGTCAAGATTCTTTTGCAAAGCAACAAGCAGCCTAAAACCGAACTAGAAAAACAAATATCCCCTGAAATAAGAAACCTAGGTTCATACAATCAGACCAAAACAGATCCTTTAGAAGACTTTGATAATAAATCCAAAAGACGGGTATGGTACTACTGAACACAACAAAATGACCAAGGACACACTATTAAGACTTGAGGAATAATGCAGTTTTGGAGTAGTAGAAAAGCATGCTCCATGTACCAACCTCAAAAGAACCACCGACATCACCAGCATACACCCTTGACTGGTAACTGCGCAGAATTCTATCTAGCCAGTAGTAGTTTTCCTGCAATACTACAAAACTTATCAGGACCAGGGCTGCAAATTGAAGCACTGGTTGATGGAACAAGTCATGAACATCTGTAACATAAAAGACAATTACTAGAGCTATATAAAAACCACCTGCAAACCATTTTCATGGGCTCGTTGCTCAATTTCAAGGATCGTTGAAACATCCTCATCTGAAGGGCCTTCCTGCTGAAGACGTGATATTTCGTCTAAAACAAGGTCAACCTGCAATGAATATTGCAAGGGTATAGAGATAGCTTGGTCAAACAGAAAAAGGCTGATTTATGTTTGTTATTCCCCATGGAGAGGGGGTACAATAACAGAACATTCTAAATAGTACATCAACACAAGCTTGCATTCCACAACTACAAAACCTACCAACATAGAGGAGATATCTGGGTCACAAGAAAAATTTACGCTAATATCACCACGCACATCCCCAGTTCTTGATGGTTTATTACCCCCGAGGAATATTGAGACACCTACTGCGTATATCTGAGGAAAGAATGCAATCCAAAAAAAAATTAGGCTACAGAATCACATTACTTTATAACACATTAACTCTCAATAATCAAAAACTAAAGAAATTAGGGATAGAAACACACCTGACCGTGCTCGAACCGAAGGACTTGCATTATTTTTGTTTCCAGAAGTTTGCTCAGGAACCCAACAAAGTGAATTTCTTCGATCTAGGATTTAGTTTGACACAATATAACCAGAAGAAAAAGAAAAAAATTAACACAGTGGACGTACTGAACATACTAATAACAAGGGATTTTCCTCACTCATATAAGGTGTCACATATACCATAGCTTCATTCTTCAGCTCCACAGGGAAGCATAGCTGCACCGAACATTGCGCTTCCACCATGGGACTGCGAACTACTTCTCTAAAAGCTCACCAAATAATGCATTAAAAAGGAGAGAGGGAGAGAGAGTGTACGTGTGCGTTAACATTTAAATGGAGAAATAAATGCTTATCTACCTAATGATGGTTGCAGGAAAAGTGAAGGGCAATCCTTTTAAGTCATCACGATTGAAATGTAAGATCGGTTCTGGAGGCTTTGGTATCCCACCCTAGATTGACAAACTTCAACCAAGTGAACATGGAATATCAATGTTTAAAGGCCGAATCAACTTAAAAAGGGAGATAAAAATTACCAAATACTGCAAAATTAAAGGGCGGGACACAGCAGGATCAATATTTCCAACAATCACAACAGTGAAAGTTGAAGGATCCTTAAAACAGTTGTTGAAATACTCGCAAGCTCTTCGAGGATCAACTTTTCGAAGGTCACTAATCCTAATTGGCTGCATATATAGAAACTCCAGCTATTAAAATGCAACAGTTAATTAACCAAGAAACTGAACAAGCAACAGATAAAGTAGAAACTAAGGCAATTAGAAATGCAAGACCATGATTACCCTAAAAAAGTAGGAGTTCCCATAGTTCAGCTCCCGTACACGATTTGCGAATGCAGTATAGGGATCTCTCTCTTGAGCATGAATGGCTTCTTCAGACATCTGCATCACTATTTTGACTTCTTCTCCTCCTGGGACTACATCTGTTGTGAATAGTTGATAGACGAGCTACATGTACCCCATATAATAATATATTAGAAAACAACAGAAAGGAAAAGATACAACCAAATGAATGTTGAAATCATCTTACCGTATTTTTTAGACAAGATTAACATATTGGTCCCCAAACATGTTATTCTCTAGCCAGTCAATATTTAACAGACAAAGATAATCAACTCTTCATGCAAATCTCTTAATAAAACCTTTCAGGACCTAAAAGAAAAGTGGCAAAATCAAAGAAAAAATAGATCCCTCACTAAATAAGGATCCATGAATGGCATGCTAAGTTACATTTTTACCAAAGTCATGGGTGGGAACTGGTAATCAATTTGTAGCTGATAGTTTCACTATGCTTCCATGTAGCTTCTGAATTTGCAAGTTGGTCCACGTTGGTTACCAATATGGGAAAAGTGGTAATGTATTAATTATGGGAGAACAGGTAAAATAACAAAAACAGATACAAGAACGTACTTGTTACAGAAGTCGGTACTGTAGCATCACTGTTCATGGTACTGTAGCGTGGACAGTAACCGAGACTAGAGTGTAGGGGTTTTTATGTCTTTTCTTTTATATTATTTCATTAAGGGTAGTTTTATTTTTGGGACCACTAGAGTTATAATATTTATTATCTTGTAATCTCTTTGTTTAATGTTAATGAAATCTGGCCACATGGCTTTCTTCTTCTTCTTCTTTCTGGAAAATATCAGTACTAACTGCTAAATAGGTAAAACAATAATAAATAAATAAAGGAAGTGTCTAAATGACACCTCTATTGGTGTATTTAGAACTTGATGCCTACATTTTATTGCCCCCTGTCTTATTTCCAAAAACATTTAATGTAGTTTTTCCAATGAGGGTAAATCTTTCATTTCACATAGGAACTTTTGGGAATAAAACAAGGGTAAAAACATTTAATGCATTAAATGACTTTAACTTTTTGAAAACCCCTTTTACCCATTCATTAAATACTACGTTAAATAACTTTCGGGAAACAAGGGGCAAAAAAGTAAGGTTACAAATCTATTGACACCTTAGGGGGTGCCAATAAGAAAATCGCATAAATAAATAAATAAAATTGATTGACCAGGAAACCTATTAATGGCACATCAAAAGTTAGCATAAGCCTCTACCAAATAATCTAGTACAATTATGACTCCCCAATATAAAACACATTTAAGATTTAAACATAACTAAGACTCACTGGAAAACATAGTTTCTCTACCATATGAGGCAGAAAAATTGCCCTGTATACATATTCTTGCACCATTTGAGATATGCTGTAGGTAGTGCCTCTTCAGGTCAGACTTTTGAATGATTGATTGTAAGAGGATCACCTCTCGAGTAGATGAGTGTGGAGATGAATTGCTATGGTCCTTTGTAAGATGACAAGGTTCAATCCAGCTTTGGAGCTCCCTTGAAGTTAGAGTGAGATAGGAGGTGAAATAACTGGCAGATTATTTCCCATGCTCACCTAATCTGATAAGGAAGACAGGGAATCTGATAACCACCTCTTCATGCATTCTGAATGTGCTGAATATTGTCCCCTGTTGAGATGATGGGAGTTATAGAGGTACAGTACTACATCGGTTATTTGGGACCTTGGATTTGTCTTCATATATAGCCAACCCCATTTAGTTGGGATAAGGCTGAGCTGTTGATGTGTCTTCAGATACCATTGGGTAATACACCTAATGACCTAATAGCTTAGGCGTTTGGGTTGGACCACCAAGTGGTACTTCATGGGCTATCCCGCTTTATTTAACATCGTATCAGAGCAGGTTTAACTCATATATCTTGTCTAGCTGTTTTGAGAGTCCTTAAAGAGGTTTAATCCTTAAATCTTCTCTGCAGCACTATTGCTACTTGGTTGCCATTTTTGATTGATCATGAGATCTGAACATAAAGAATGAAGGTTGATCTACTCCTTGATCACCAGATGTCTCTTCAACAAGTTTTTTTAAAGTCTGTTGAAAATTAAAGGACCTGCAGCTGCTGGTTCTTGATCTTTGATCTCCTCAAATCGATTTGGGGATGTTGTTTTTGATGTATTCCTGCTGCCACTAGGAAACATCATATCTGGGAATCAAACCCTTCTATCTCTATTCTTTTGATAAGATGTTCTCAGCTCTATAAGGAGTGCTCGATCGAAATCTCAATCTAAATAGATAAGTTGATTGAAAGAACCAGAAGCCGCAAGTCCTTTAATCTTCAGCAGACTTCAAGAACAATTTGTAGAAGAGAGGTATGATGATTGAGGTGTAGATCAACCTTCATTCTTAATGTTCAGATCTCATGGTCAATCAAAAACAGAAACCAAGCAGCAATATTGCTACAAAGAAGATTTGTTGAGTGGGAGAAAACTGACTTGTGTCACTTTGATACTAGCCACCTTTATTTATAATAAAATAATAGAGAGTAAAGTACAGTAATGCCCCTAGAGCCATGGTTTAAAGTATCGACCGATATGATACAATACGGACCGCTACGTATCGGTATCGATCGATACCGATACATCTCCTTTGTTTAAAAAATGATCTATCTCGAATTGTATCGAAATGAATCGACTGATACAGACCGATACGATACGATACGACCGATATGTCCAGTAAAAGGTTTTGTGGGTGGTTTAATACGTATCGATATGTATTGATACATATCGACTGATACGGCTCGATACATATCGATACATTACCGATACATACTAATACGTACCGATACCATCGTTACATTCCATAAAAAAAAAAAGCCATTTTACAGACTCGATACAACTCTTAATCTAACGAAAAAATGAAGGAAAACTCTCAACCAAGAATTTAAAATCTTGCATTTAATCTTGGTTTTTCACACTTGTAAACTAAAAAAGCGAATCAAGGAGTGCTACAACATCATCCTTTGCATCATCCAATACTCTTCATGGCTATAGACGATTACAACATGTAAAAAATTTCATCTTTTATAACAATTTCAATTTAATGCACTTGTTTGGTTATACATTATTCACCATTTTAGGTTTTATGCATGACACTTATTATATATTGCTTATTTATATTGTTTTTTGTTCCAAAAGTGTATTTCCATGTGTATCTTGACCATTTCTATGCGTATCTGTATTGTTCGATACGTATCTCCAAAACGATACGATACAATACGATACGCCTCTTAAAATCACCCGACCGATACGATATCCGATACCGATACTTTAAACCTTGCCTAGAGCAACAATAAAGAAAACCTAATGACAAATCTACCCTTTTACCCCTTGTTACAACACGCCCCCTCAAGTTGGTGCATGCATGTCACACATGCCCAACTTGCTCAAAATTGGATGAAAAACTTTACTACTAAGGTCTTTTTGTAAAAAATCTGCTAATTGATCACCAGATTTAACAAAAGGGATGCAAATAAGACCTTACTCCAACTTCTCCTTGATAAAGTGTCGATCAATCTCCACATGTTTCATACAATCATGTTGAACTAATAGTTGACTTACTATCGCAGTACAACATCATTAGCACCTAAACTGGAACTCTCAAATCATGGAGAAGACCCTGAAGCCATAATAACTCACAAATGCCATGTGTCATGGCTCTAAACTCAGCTTCAGCACTAGACCTTGCAACCACAGTCTGTTTCCTGCTACGCTAGGTGACAAGATTGCCACTAAAAAAAGTGCAGTAGCCTGATGTGGAGCGTAGATCATCCGGTGACCCAGCCATAGTTGTCACGGCGTCTAGGCGACCCAAGGCGTTGGAGAGGGTAAAAAATCAAGGCAACACCAACTAGGTAACCAAGGCACCTAGAAGCCTAGGCGTCGCCCTTGACAACTATAGACCCAGCCCAGCCGGCATCTGTGAATGCCTCCACACGCATGTGATCATGGGGCAAAGAAAGAATGCCTTCCCTAGAGCAAACTTCAAATATCGGTACACTGCCTCCATGTGAGAGGAGTAGGGATCATGCATTAAGTGACTAACCAAACTGACCGCATAGGCTATGTTCGGGCGAGTATTGGATAGATAAATGAGACGGCTAACCAATCTCTGATATCTACCTTTATCAACCGGTTCACCATCTTTGCCCTTGAAGTGTGTATTAGCCTCTAGAGGGGAGTCAACAGGCTTACGCCCTAACATCCCGATCTCTGAAAAAAGGTCAAGAGTGTACTCCCGTTGAGAAAGAAAAACACCCCTAGTAGATTGAGCTACTTCAATGCCAAGGAAGTACAATAGCTTGCTCAGATCCTTAATCTCCAACTCCTTACCCAGTAACCCAGGTATGCTTTCAGTCTAGCTATTTCAGTAGGATCACTCTTTGTGACCACAATGTCATCAACATATACTATGAGAATAGTGATACGATCACCAACACGCCAGATAAATAGAGTGTGATCAGCATGCTCTGTTTGTATTCCATTGACACCATAGCCCTGTAAAAACGACCAAACCAGGCCCTGGGAGATTGCTTCAGCCCATACAATGCATGTTTCAGCTTGCAGACCTTTCCTTGAGTTGCTTTATCAGAGTAACAAAGAGGGATAGCCATATAGACTTCCTCCTCAATATCACCATGGAGGAAGGCATTCTTAACATCTAGTTGTTGTAGCGCCCATCCTAGGTTAAACCGCACAAGACATGATAACTCTGAAGATGTTCATCTTGGTAACTGGAGCAAAGGTCTCCTGGTAGTCAATCCCATAAATTTGGGTAAATCTTTTAGCAACCAACCTAGCTTTGTACCTGTCCACGATGTCGTCAGCCTTATGTTTAACTGTAAACACCCATTTGCACCCAACAGGTTTCTTATGAGGTGGAAGAGTTGCTAAATCCCATATGCCATTCTTTCCAAACACCCTCATTTCTTCATTCATTGTCTCCTTCCATTAAGGATCTGATAAAGCCTCTTGCCAATTTTGAGGGATAGAAACAAAGGACCAAAAAAGCACGATAGGAACTAGGAAGGAGATAAATAGTTATATGACACAACATGAGAAAAAGGATGTTGGGTACAAGTCCTACGTCCCTTGTGAACAACAATGGGTAACTCGAGAGTAAGATCAAGAAAAGGGGTAATATTACTAGGAAGAAGAGAATTACCTGACTGAGTGTTGGATCCTTGATCAGAAGAAAACGATTGGCCACGCATAGTGATGGTAGTGGTGTCAACTTGCATAGGTGGTGCAATGGTACCAGCACTACCATCAAGGCATCAACTTGCCACCAAGAACGAGAGTGAGAAAAAACTGAAGAGGTTTTGGCTAATTGGCCCCCCCTAAAGCGAAGAGTCAATTCCAACATTGTCTGTCATTTCCCTCAACCAAACTATCCTTCTCCTGGAATATTGGGCTGCTATCAAGAGAAGCCACCAAAGGCACATCTTCCCTTAGAGTTGCAGACTCCCGCTAAAGAGGTGCCGACATAGGGTAATAAGCCTTGGTTTCACAAAGACAACATTCATTATTACCAACACACGACGAGATGGTGGGTGCAAAGTTTTAAGTATCTTAACGTATCCACTGATACTAGTCGATGCGTATCTTATTTTTAGGGTATCGATACGATACGACACAGATACGATACTTAAAAAGTATCAACTGTATAGGGTCGATACGTGACCCGATATGGTTAATACTCTCCAATACGATACGATACGTCTCTTAAAATCACCTTTCCAATACGATACCCGATACTGATACTTTAAACCTTGGGTGGGTGGTAACACTTGTAATCCTTCTATGTAGTGGAATACCCAATGAAAATACACTGAAGACCGCGTGGATCAAGTTTCCCATGAAGCTAATGGTTGCGAGCAAAATAGACATAACCAAAAACTTTAAGAGGAAGCACAAAAGAAGATGATCCAGTAAGCACCTCAATAGGACAGCAAGACTCCAGTACTCTAGATGGCATCCTATTGACAAGGTATGCTACTGTAAGAACCGCTTCACTCCTATATTGAGCTGGTACATGCATCTCAAACATAAGGGATCGGGCCACTTCTAACAAGTGCCTATTCTTGCGTTCGGCTACCCCATTCTGCGCAAGAGTATCCACACAGTTGGTCTGATAGATAATGCCATAACCAGCAAGATAGGACTAGAATGAACCATCTACATACTCCTCATTATCAGTACGAAGGATCTTGATCTTGGCATCATATTGTGTCTGAACCAATTATGAAATAATTGAAAACAATGAAAGACTTCATTCTTATGTTGCAACAGATATACCCGAGTAAGTTTAGTATGACAGTCGATAAAAGTAACAAACCATCGATATCCCATGAAAAAAATATAGCAGGCAGGACCCCACACATCAGAGTGAATCAAAGCAAAAGGAACGGCACTTATATTATCTAAAAGAGAATAAACACTTCTAGTTTGCTTGGCAAAGACACAAGCATCACAAAAGAAATTGTTTAAATTACACCGTTTAAACAAATCAGGAAAAAACTCTAGCTAATGTGCCTAGTGGAGGATGACCCAAATGCTTGTGCCACTGGTATATCTCAGACAATGTAGAAATGGAATCAGTGTGATGTGCCTCAAGAGAAACTGCAGAAGAGGAACCATTGTCAAGCAGGTAGAGACCACCACTCACTTTACCACTGCCAATCGTTGCCCCCGTCACCAAGTCCTAAACAACACAACATGAAGGAAAAAAGTGCCTTTGCAATTCAGGTCCCTAGTAATGCTACTAATAGATAAAGGTTAGTAGAGAAATTGGGAACACGTAATACTGATGATAGGGACAGCAGGAAAGAACATTGAACGGTACCATTTCCTGAAATATAGGAGAGGGAACCATCAACAACCCTAACCTTATCTTTACCTGAGGATGGAGAATACTGGAAAAAATGGATGGAAGAACCAATAATGTGATCTATTAGCCCTGAGTCGATTATCCAAGGAATGGAAGCAACAGATGCACAATGACCACCAAAGAAGATACCTGAATTAGCAGAATGAGAGTCAGATGTCACTGGTATAGAGGCAGCAAAGGATGAGGGCTCTAACTTAGTTATTAGACGACGTAGCATCAGTAACTCATCCTGTGATAAAGAGGCACCAGTAGGGGCAGTGGCATCAGAAGACTCAGCGTGATGTGCATGTGACTGATCGGACCGACCACGACCTCGTCCACAAGGATTGTTGGGTCTCCCATGAAGTTTCCAGCAATACTCCTTAGTATGACGCTCCTTACCATAATACTCACACTTCACAAACTCTTTACCAGTAGTAGGGCGGTCACCTGAATGTGTAGAACTGCCACGGGGCTGAGTGCCAAACCAGAATAAAGAGCCAGATCACTCCTAAGTGACAGGTTGCAGCATGATAAAATAGCGGCTGTCTTCAAACTGAACCATCGAATAAGCTTGTTCTAATGATGGGAATGGATCATTGATAAGGACATGTGCCCGTATCTGATCAAACTCCACATTTAGACCAGCCAGGTATACTCTGAGCTTGTCTTCACGTTTCTTAAAAGCAGTAGCATCAGAACAAACAGCCTGAAAGTCATCATAAAAATCCAGCTCTTGCCACATACCTCTTAACTCAGAATAATATGGAGAAAGAGACATCTCCTTCTGCTTTGTCTCATGGATCTTCTTTCTCAACTCAAAATCTTGCGCATCATTCCCTACCTGAGAATATGTGTCCTTGGCAGCCTTCCAGATCTTGGTTGTCGTATCCATCAAGAGATATCCCCGTGCAATAGTAGGGGTCATCAAATTCAATAGGAAAGACATAAGTAGGGAGTTGTCAGAACTCCATTTCTTCTGGGGTGCACCAGCAGTCGTAGGCTACTCAGATTCACCTATAAGATACCTGGAACAACATCGAGAATTGATGGATATAAAGCAGGATCTCGACCACATCAAGTAACTGCTCCCATCCAACTTGATGGAGGTAACAGAAAATGAGGGAAAGTCACCATGAGATCTACGACTCCCTCTATTACATGCAAGGATAATCTACAAATAAATAAGAAAAAAAGAAATAATAGGGAGAGACAAAGAGAGAGGAAATAGGGATTTGGAGTTTGCTTTACGGACGAAGCAAGGGCGTCTAGCTTGGGTGAGGAAGCAAACCTCATCTCTAAGAGATAAATTAGGGGATTCAACAGCTTCTTCTCTTTTCTATGGATTACTAATAAATAGGCTCCTTAGCCGTTACAACGTTATCACTTCTAATAGGATACAACTACTCCTATCACACGTCTAATGTAACCAATCCCACTAACCCACTTACTAACCTTCCCACATCAATACAACTTACTATAACCATCTGACACATGTCTTAATATGGAATATGGAACACATGGCATCCACACACGTAACACCCTCGTTCCAAAACAATTGCTGTAGCAGAAGTTTCTGTGTCAGCCATGACTACTGATCTCAAAGTAATCACAAACACATGCTACATCAACTGCAGCAACCAAAAAACCAGACTTGAAACTAAAACACTAGAGATCTCATTTAAATCATGGGAAACAACCAAGACAAAGACCCTCGGGAAAAAATCTCCACCGAGGATGGAAGAAGGCAAGTCGTGGGAAGGAGGTGAGAGAGGCGAGAAAGACGCGAGAGAGAGAGAGAGAGAGAGATGGGTGGAGGGAGGTGGATTGACTGCTATGGTTTTGGTATTAGGGCACTGATCCCAGTATGGATCTCCACTCTGATACCATGTTGAGATTTGGGAGAAAACTGACTTGTATCACTTTGACACTAGCCATCTTTATCTATAATAAAGTAATAGAGAGTACAAGTACAGTAATGCCCCTAGGGCAACAATTAAGAAACCCTAATGACAAATCTATCCTTATACCCCATATTACAACAAAACCTCTTTAAGAACTCTTAAAACAGATTTTACTAGACAAGATTATCACCAACAAACATACAATAACCAATAGTGGATCTCCATCTCTCGTCTTCGTCTTCTTCTTCTTCTCCCTCTTGCTGGTTTCTCTTATTTATTTTGTCACATTGTATAAGAGCTATGTCCATTTGTAGTCGTCCTTAAAATATATATCCACGTGTATGCCAAAGCTATACGTGAGGGGATTGTTTATATGTTGGGAGTTATAGAGGTATAGTCCCACATCAGTTATCTAGGACTTGGATGTGTTTTCATATACCATTGGACTATCTCCATCTAATAGATTAAGCTTTTGGGTTGGATCCCCAAGTGGTATTTCATGGGCTCTCCTCTCCCACTTTATTTAACATCCCTCATGTTTGCCTTATGGTACCATTTCTCAAAGCTATATGGAGATGTTGAAGTTATTATAAGGGATTGAGCCTTCAATTTTTCAATCCCGCCTTGGACAATATCCCTCTATTGCAGCATCTACTTGGTTCCCTCTGACATCATTTTTACATCAAGCTTAACTTAGGCAAGTGTTCGATGGGGAACTGTGTCCATCTGGTACTTGAGGTGCTTCAGGGATAGTTTTGTATAGTGATATATGCCTTATACAGTCCTCATGGAATTTGGTTTTCTACATAATCAGAAGCACTCTCCATTCTCCAAGGCCTCAATGCAACACTGCTGCCATCTTGGACTGCAGAATTTCCCAGTTGAAGGGACTAGTATGTGATTCACTTCTTGGATGATTAATCAAAGAAGGATCTAAACCAAAAGGTTCTCTTTCATTATAGATGTAATCACCTGCATGCTCATTCTATGTACATCTCTTTTAGGTTGACCAATAGATTAGTTAATGCAATTGGTGATCAGCTAACCATAGAGTTTCTAGGCTGTTGTTAGCCTGTGGACCAAATAATTCCATTCTAGACTCGAGTTGTTGTAACTTGTTAGGACAATACGTTTTGTCTGGTTTGATTGCTCTTGCCACAGGGAATTTCTAACCATCGCACATTCAGGTCAACCGAGCAACTCTCTAAACCCAGCCATATTGAGATATATATAGTATACAAGTCAAGATGGCTTCATTATCAAAAAAAAAGGCCCACCACATCGAGATAGCCCTTAAGTTTACCAAGTTGTACTTTCTAAATGAGCAATGGATACATTGTAAAAAAGATTGTCTAAATTTATATGAAGGGAACCATTAAAGAGCAACAATGACAAGTGTGTCTAGGCTAGAACCTACTGCCACACACTCCAGTCGACATCAGGAAAACAATATCAGGTTACCCTTGTGCATTTTTTTTATTCCCCTTGACATAGTAGGCATTTGTTCAATGATCAATTATGCAGTTATGTAACTACAAGATAGAGCTAAAGCACTAGTCATGTGAGCAAGCGATTGTGATAATCAACAGGCTTGTGAAATCCCAAGAGATCTACAAACCTGATGGTAAAAAATGTAAAAATCTGAAAAAAGGAATTTGACAATTGACATCCCAACCAATAGATTATTTAAACATTCTGAGCATGTCTCAGATTCAGGTTAGTGAGTTTGCACATATTAGAGTTTTTTCTTTCATTTCTCTAAAAATTCTGTAAGATGCAAGTTATCATGCAGACTCACCTCCCATTCCCTATGAACTTCACAATTTTTTGGGTAACAAAACACCTTGGTTGTCTTACTTGCCTCTTTTTCAGCCTGTGAAATTTACATTTAGGATCATTTTCAAAATTTAAAATTCAATGCCAGGCTTAGCTACAGAAGACTCAAACAAGAGTTCGGCACCGGCTCCACCAGCAGTTCCAACCCATATATTGGGTCTAAAAAAAAGACAGTTCTCTTCATCTGGTACTAGGACAGTTGTACATATTGCGATAACACAAAAGTATCTAAGAAAGGCTGTTTCAAATGTAACAAATCAGTAAGATATTTGCATAGGATAGGATGCACATAATCAGGAATGTAAGAGGGGGAGCAAAAGAAAGGAATTTATTAAGTCATCTAATAAGTACAAGCCTTAAAAAGGATTTTATGTCGGTGCTGTGTCATGCACACACACACACACAAAGTGAGAGAGAGAGAGAGAGAGAGAAGAGAGCATCCAACCTGCAAAGCAGTTTCCAGGTCAGAAGGTGAGCAATCGCCAGAAAAGGTTCTCATGTATGCTCCAACTTTAGTGCCAACTTCAGCTCTCTTACCAGCAAGCAAATCCATGAGCACAGATGGTCTGTGACCAAATATCCCTATTTCTCCAGCAATGGTGGAGCCCATTGAGCATGAGAAATACTCACTTTCTGAGAGTTCAGATAAACCTCCATAAGTGAAACCCGTGAAGAGAACCTAATCAAACGATAAGTATGAATAAGGGGGAAAAAAAAAGAGAGATGCCAGATAGACGCCCATATGTGAACCCCATGAAGCAAACCAATCAAGAGATAAATATGAATTAAAAAAAAAAAGAGCCAAAAAAGATACCTACCTCATGAAATTATTTTCTGAAAAAGAAAATGAAGAAAAGTTTATTCACCCGATCCGCAAAAGATGAAAGATTTCATTGAATGTGTCAAAAAACAACATGCACATTACAAAAAATAAAATTTCACCCTACAGACAAGAAAAGATGCTAGGAATGTCTCCTTTGATATTTTAAGCATCAACCATAAAGAAACATGTGGTTGCATGATCAAGTACTTGATTGATTTTACTAATTCAACCAACTTTTTATATAAATAAAGGCCATCATAAGGCAAATCCATGTAAAACCGATATCTATTTGTATAAACGGCAATCTAGATTAAAATATAGCTTTTAATGACAATGATGAACACCTTGTTGGCTGCTTTTGGGTTTACACCATGTAATGGTCTTTGTCTTGTTGATGTAGATTGGACCACTCGAACCAACAAGAACCTTGGCCTAAGGTGGACCAGGTTCATTGGGATTATCAAGCCAGCCAGCTTGTGGAGCTTAATCCTCATAGTTTTAATTGCTTTGTTTCATTCCTAGTTCAATTAGGATAGTTTATTTAATGTTTAAGCTGTAACAGCTACTTAGTTGATAGGACTCCTATTTAGACTAGGATTTTGATTTCAGTTATTATAAATAGCATTGTAAGGCTCATTAACCAGAGACGATTCTGAATATTGATATTGCTGAGTGCTTTGGCGTAATACCTGTAAGATACAGAGTGAGCGAGAGACCCGAACCTGAGAGAGGTTACCCTGCTCGATTTTCTTCCACTTCCTCTGTTTTACCGCCAGATTGGTACTGCTGAGCTTATATCAAATAGTGTGCTACTGCCAGATGGTTTCTTCTCTGTTTAGTTGATTTGGTTGATCATCTATCTATTAATTGTGAACAGTGATGGCCACTGAGGGGGGTTGAATCAGTGGACTCTAAGACTTTTCCCTCAATAAGTTCACTTAACAGTTCACCTATTTATATCCCAGGCACTCTACACATTCACTAATGTAATCCTCTGAAATGCACAATCATACCACTAACCACTGTCTGGTAAACCTTGATAATGGAATTCATAAACCCAAAAAAAATTGTGTTGCATAAGTTCTCGTCATAAATGGTGAACCATAAGAACTGCACTAGAAATTGGATTTGCTTATACCACCTGCCATTCGTTACCAAAGTATCAATGCAAAAAGCCATGAGAAGGGAAAGATGAAGAGTTAATGAATGAACATCAGTAAGTTAGGCATTAGTTGTAGTTCCTTAATAACCACCCCAAGAGAGAGAGAGAGAGATTCTGGATTTTTTTTTTTCATTTTTGTCTTTTATTTTATTTTTTTACCCCTTATGTAACTACCATAAAGAGTTCCTCACATGATTTCAAATGTACTCCATATAACTTTTGCTAGATTTCTATACATTAACTCAGAGAGTAAAGGAAAGGAAATCAATGAGATAGGAAATACTAAATAAGCAGCGTTACAAATCTCAGAAGATGATATTTTGGGACCTGAAATAGTTATGTCCTGGCAATATAGATATGATGTATGTCCCTTACAATAAGTGCATGCTAATCTTCATGCAATAACAAAGCAAGCTATAGAAATCATGTAAGTATCCATTCTCACTGTATATTCAATAACACCAAAAAAACATATCCTTCCATTATTCAATAGTTCTCTTTTTAGGTGAGTAATCTTAATCAAACATATGATTTATTGCTGAGGTGCATTATAAAACGTATCCATGTATATTTTCTAAAATAAACAAAATTAGTACCTGATCATCAAGAAAATCTGTGCACTTGTAGCAGACTCTCATGCCATTTGATAGAAGTAACTCTGTGACTCCAATACTTGAAAACTCATGCTGCTGCAAAATACCTCTGAAGTGGGGATTTTTTTTTTTTTTTTTTTTTGGGGGGGGGGGGGGTTACAGGGAATAAGGAGAAAATTCTGTCAAATGAAGAAGACATGAAACACAAAGAATGAAAGCACCTAAAATTGATTTGAGATCCTACAGGCTTAACTAGGCTACTGACTGAGATGACGATGACAACTGGTGAGTAAGTCACCGCAGAAAGAATCTAAATTACAGATCCTAAAAATCGAGTGAATCTAGTCATAATAAATGTGATTCACAGCATTCATTAGCCTTCTGATGCAGAATGAGCACCAAATAGGGCTTATTTCTTTAGAAATAGGCCTGGGGTTGGGTTATATACATGTTGGGCCTTTGTTCCCAAGGGTTTTTTATGTATTAGGCCACTTTAATGAGCCTAAACTAGGGGCATATAGGTTGCATACGGGATTAGCCCAATACTTAGTTTATTTTCCTATTTTTAGATTGAACCGGTTTAGAATTGGTTGCATCCAATTGGTTCAATTGGTCTAATTTAAGTGAAGTGATCCTATCGGCTAAGAGGTTCTTATATCCTATTGGCTAGTAGGGAATCTTCTTTATTTTAAGTAGTTTAAGTTGTTTTTAAGTCATTAGGACTCTATTTTGAGTCTATTTTAGTTTCCTAATCAGTTTAAGTTATCTAATAGGTTAGGGATTGGGTTAGGCCTTTCCTTTTTAGAGTAGAAGTCTATTTTTGAGTCTTTCATATAAGGTTGTAAGGGGGCAAAGCCTAGAACACGAGTTTGATTAATAAAAATTAGCTTTATGCTTGCTGCCATTGCTGCTGTTCTTGTGAGTGTATATCCTTGTGGATCTCAAGGTGGAAGGGATTGGTGGATCTCCAATCGACTCCTTGCATCGTGAAGATCGGGAGGGCTGCTACTTATCTCCTTGCATTGTGAAGATCGGGAGACCCCATTATTCATCTTCAAAGTTGCTGCCATTGAAGACCTGTAACAAGTAAGAAATTCTGCAACTATTCTTCTTCTTTCTAGAAGGTCACATACAAGGTGATTTTCGTGAGAATTCTGCCCAGCCAAATCTAACCATTAGAACCTGCTAAAAATTTGATCAAGTCTTCCTCAAACCCTAAGAGAGACTCGATTCAAATTTCAGCCCCAAACACCCACTCTAACCACTTCATCTCCTTGCTCCATTAAAACCCAAACCCAAAACCCTAAAACTCAATTCTGCCCAAAATTACAGAATTTCAAAACTCATCCAAATCCTAACCTTTTTATACCATATTGACCCCCTAGACCTGCCCATTAATACCCTATAAACCCCTTTCCCAATATCCAACCCAAACCCTAGGAATTGACCTAAATCCTAGTGTTGTCCATTCGAACCAGCAGCCCCTTTTGTTATTTGATCCTGTTGTTTGGCTCCTAGTAGGTCTCCTACCTATCTAGGACTACATTACATTCCTTTTCTAAAACCTAATTCAACCACCAGAAACCAGGGAAAGTAGTAACTGCAACAAATTTAAAAAATTTGCCTTATCAGAGAAAGGCATGGAACCTGGTGAAACAAAACGAGAAAAGAAGAAGATAATAATGGGTCAGAGACATGCAGGAGGTACCTTCAGTCGATGGAGATATAATTAAGAAGAAGAAAAATGAACTGGCAATAATTCATGGCACAAAGTAAGGTCTAGGGAAGAAAGCAACTTGAGCTGTGGTCAAAACCAAGATAGAATCATTGCGGAATCTCACACTTTATAAAAATCGCAAACATCAACTTTGACAAGGTACAAGGCTATGAAGTTCCATAGGCTAATGCAAACAGACAAAAGTGGAACAAGATGATCGAATGGGAAAAGCTAAACGTAGCAATGCCTAGTTATGCTTGTGTTTGTGACTACCAGCCAAGTGGCAGACTTGGATGGATGTCAAATAGGTCCATATGATATAGGACCCCACACAAATCTCACTGGTCAAATTCTAGCTCAAAACAAGTGCCTGAAGTGATCAAAACTAAAAGCTTCCGAAAATTACAGATACAATAAAAGGATACTCTTTATCTAATGAAACTTTAAACTCACTTTTGAGGCACTTCCTCTCCTATTGGTTTTGAGTTGAACCTTGACCTGTGAGATGGGAGGGGGTCCTCTATCTAATGGACCCACTAATGTCCATCCAAGTCTGTCATAGCAACTAGTTATTGATACCAGATGTAACTAGTTATAACTAAACTTATCACCTCCCAATATAATTGAAGTTCAAATCACGTGGTTAGGGGTCTAAATATTTAAAAAATGGGAGTCCCAGTATGCGATAAAATTCTACAGTTAATGTTTACCCTGGATCTGGTTTTGTGCTGACAATTTCGTCTGGGATGTTTTCATCATCCCACAAGGAAATATTTCTTTGTTCCTCAAGAGAATTGACCTTCATCACTGCAGTTTTAAGATCATCAACTGTTGAAGTAGCTCGAGGTTCAACTGTCTTAATCACACAGCTGCATGATGTGCGGAAGTTCTCAGCATACTTGGATACCTCTGCCGCTGATATTTCTATTTTAAGAAAAAGAGAAAAAAACAGTAATAAATGGCAAAATTTGTGTCTATAGAAAGATAACAAATTGTAAATAGATCTAGAAAGTATAACAATAAAAGCTTACGAGTTAAGATAGTCTTTTGTAGCTGTGCCTCATACTCAATTCCAACAACAGGCTCATTATGGAGAAAATGCTGCCATATGAGAGATAATAATTTTATTATAGAAGGATTTTAATTCTCTACAATCATAATTTTATATCAATCAAATAAAGAAGAAGACAACAATACTGGATCTGTCGGGAAATCAGGATACGAAGTAGGAGAGAGGGAAAAGGCAATAAGATGGATGCAGCATCTTTAAATGTGAAAAGAGTAAAATCTGCTAATCATGGACATGACACGAAAAAAAAAGATGGCATTGAATTACCTGCAGATATTCATCTCGCAGGCTTGTTGACTGCATTTGGTCACGCTCCAAATAGGCAGATTCAATCTCTGACATCATTAAAGCTCGGACAGTTGATATTTCACGATCTGAAAACCCATGAAGCCGAACCCTTGCAACCTAAACATAACGCAACAGTAAGAACAAAGGAGAAGCTAGTTAACCATCATGTATTGCTAGCATTATACCTCCATCAGTATTGATTCCAAAGCTTCAATAGTCCCTTTCTCTTTGCAAGTTGAAGTCATTATATAAGCCTTCATAGGTCGAACAAGAACATCAGCAGCAGAAGAGCATGAGAAGTATGGTGGATCCTTTCTACGAGATATTTTAAAGAATCTCTGATTTAGAGCACAATGGAACATTGCTTCTGCTAGTGAATCCCTGTAATCCTTCACAGTCTTCAGCTCTCCAACTGGCATCTTACAACTGATCATCACTGCAGACTGTTATAAGCCAATCCAAGGGAGAAAAGTCAGAAGTGATGTTTGCATATGTAACTGTGTCCACAGCCAGATACACTAAAATATTTAGGGAACCCCTGACTACTGACCCCAGCAGCTTCAGATTCAACAAAAAATGAAAATCGCGGCTCATCATGGGATGGAACAGGGAAATAAGGTATAATTGGAGGGTCAGAAGGAGAAACTTTCTGTCCAAAATGAGTCTTAATCAATTCAACTACACTCTGCACCCAAAAAGGAAGAGGATAACTGCTTAGAAAGCTGAATTGGTACAATTGTTACCATTGCATTTTAAAAGGCAAATCTAAAGAAAAAAAGATAAACCTGTGTATCAGAAAAATCTCCAACAGCCACCACTGCCATATGGTGTAAATGGTACCACTTACGATAAAATTGCTTGACAGTATCAGGCGAAACCGTCCGGATCACCTTTTCGAGTCCAATTGGTAGACGCTCAGCATACTGCAATAAGTTAGCAAGTCCTAAATGAAAAGAAAAAAACATGGTGCAAAGTAGAAAGCACTCATCAAACATGGAAGGGAAGTCCTAGCCCAAACAAAGATGCACCATGACAGACAGCACCGTACAATTCTACATCGTATATGATGACCCAAGATGACGTTTACTGATAATTCCAAATAAAGAAGCATTCAAATACTGCATGAATGCATATTAATTATCCAGGTTAATCTTAACTAAGACACAAAAGTGAAATTTAATTTTATTATCATCATAACCAGAGTTTCATCCCAACTATTTGGGGTCACTACACTGCAAAATTCTAACTGATCTCAATGCGAAAAAATCTAAAACTCAATATGCTGCGAAATAAAAAATTAGAATCATCCTTTGTCTTCCTTTGCTAACATGGACAATTTGAAAGATACCTATCTGGGATGAATCCTAGTTGAAAAGATGTCAATTTAATGATAATGGTGATCAAATATGGATAGCTGCTAGATAATAGGCTTCAGATTCTCAGCAGGTGACGCTAGTACAACATAAGAGAGACATTATTTCTCCAATGGTCAAGTAAACTAATTTGTTTGCATCCAGAAATTGTGGAAATAAGATTAAATGAGCACATAAAAAATTGAAACATTGAGTACAACAGACATGGAGAATTTTTAGCAGTACCTTAGAACCTTCCATCATTAAAACCCAGTGAGCATCCTGCATTCGCCCATTAGCATTGCGGCTTCCTCTATATTCTTCTAAAACAGCTCCGCGTTCTTTTTCCAGATCATCTGCTGAAACTCGAACCTACGTTTACAGGTGAGTACAGATGCTCTGAGCAAACACAAAGTAGAAATCATAATGGGTCGCTAGCATCAGATTAGTGTTGCTACCTCAGAGCTAAATTCTGCCAAGACTGATAAGGCCTGAGACAAAAGCTCAGGCTTGTCAACAGGAACAAGAAGCTCATATATGGTTTCATCAGCCGATGTTGAGGCATTCTGACAAGCACCAAATTCAGCCCCAATGCTTTCCAGAAACTTGACTATGTCATGATTTGTGTATTTCTCAGTGGCACTGAAAGCAAGATGCTCGACTATATGGGCAACTCCCCTTTCATCCTCCTCTTCCAAAACTGAACTGCCATGAACCAAATGAAATCGCCCGCTTAATCAATCAAATAAGAAGTGTTTCATAAAACAAAGAAAATAGATTCTAGCTTGACCAAACAGAATTCGTCTCCAACTTCCAACCATAGTTGTCTAGGCAATGCCTTAGGCGTCCAGGCGCCTTGGTCACCTAGGTGGGTGCCTTAGTGGTGTCGCCTTGCGTCCAGGACCCCTCCTACGCCTTGAATCACCAAAACACCGTGACAACAATGCTTCCAACTAAGTGCAGCTACCACTGTATGTACTAGTATGCAGGCAGTATAGACAAACAAACACCACAATAGATTTTTATATAAAATTTGAAACATAATTCCTTAATCACTGCCCGTTTAAAGGAACCCAAATTAATAAACTGCAGTTCACACGGGAGAAACCAGGTGGTCTGCTGTGTCCAAGAGTAGTGATACCACCACATACCCAAGCCTTAAGGTAAAATAGAGTAAACTAAGTCTATTGAGAAATACAAAATCCGATAAACTAAACTGAGCTTCCTTCCATCAACCATTTAAGAATAAGTTCTCCAGTCTTTATGTAAAAACTCAATTACAGAATATATTGAAGAACAATGAACAACAATGAATTCAGGTAGGATGAGTTATATATCCCAGGAAATAACACTCCGGTATTCTTAGCTCTTGAAAACCAAAGAGATAGGATACAGAGAGAAATGCCCAACGTAGTTATCAGGGATATTGACATTTATTTTATTTTTCTTTAAATTTAGCTTTAATGTCCACAGATAACTTGAGGAAAACCAATCATGGTTTTCACAAACAACCCAAAACTCAAAAAAGTAAAAGAAAATCAATCGAAATGAATTACAAGGAAAAAAAAACACTGTCCTACCAACTACCAATTGGAAACCGATTGTTTGAGAGGGACCATTTTCAAATTTCAACAACACGAGAGAAAAAAAAAAAAACTAAGAAGAAAGCAAGCAATCGCCAGGAGAAGTACTAGCACAGAACTTCAAGAGAAAAGAGAAGCAAAGCACTTACCCGACCTTGATAGCAAGAGCGAGAGCAGCACGCATTCTGGGCTTAGGATTGGATCGAACGTAGTAATATAGACCATTGTCTAGCCTACCATAGTCCACTCCAACGGGCTCTTCACCGAGAACATCGTCCATCGATACATTCACCAGCTTCAGCGACCTGAATCCATGCCTCTGTGTTACTCGCGAAGTCTCCGCTGGAAGCAAATCCATAATGGCTTCTCCCGATTGCTCTCCAAGATATTTCTTGCTCTGCTAAAACTTCCCTCTATCTAACTCTGCGTCTCTGCCCTCCTCTGAAGCTTTGCTAATCTCAAAATGTGTCTTTCCAATCTTTCGCTCTTCCTGAGCAAATCAAAATAAAAAAATAAAGATCAGTTCAATCGAAAACGTTTTCTGTTGGATAAATTTTGTCGGCCCATTAGACTCAATTTATATTTTTTAAAACTCCTCCATAGAATAATTCCTTGATGATTCTTCAATAAGGCAACTTTTCACTTCTTTTTCTCCCCTATATTTTACAATACCTAGATTATCCTTGTACAATTTACACTATTTTCCATTTCATTTATAAATTTAACTCTTATTACTAATAAATATAGGAAAGGATTACTAAGGGATTGGAAAATAGCATCATCCATATGGGACCTACATGGTCAGAATAAGAAGAGAGAAATGTCATATGAGTCCCACTATTTATTATGTGAAAAACGTATAAAGGAATCTGTACAAGGGCAGTGTAATAATCTTTTTTCATATATATATGGGGAGAAGAACGTTACCTAGTCACATTGCCTGTGTGACTCAATTACCTACACACACATGTGCGAAAGTACCGTATTGCCCCCGTGCGGGTACAAGCTTTAGAGGACCAGGCAACGACCATCTTCCTTAAAAAAGGAAAAAAGAACTTTGTCCACGAGTATGACCTACGCCAACACTCCCATGAGTCTATCTCTCTATCTCTCTCCTCCCCATATGAAAAGACACCTATGTCCCATTTGTTGAGGAAAAGAGAGAGAGAGATAGATGGGAGTGATGGTGTAGGCCACACTCCCAGATAGAAAACTACTTCCCTATAGGGATAAAGAATGCTAACTGATCACGCAATGCGACGTATACCTACACCCAGACACAGCTACGCGCGAAATGATCGAAACACCCCCAAAAAAGCAAAATGTACTAGGGGCGTAACAGTCATTTTATGCACGACTGTGTCTTAGTGCAGGTACACATCGCTATATAAATAAATATATATATGACTTGACTATCATTATGTATTATTAATGTTATATTTATTCTAATAAGTATTTAGGTTAAATAATACATGGATATAAAATATGCTATGAAATTGGTCAATTCGCATTATATACATATCAAATATCATATCTTGTTAGATTGAGGTGTGTCCAAGTGGATGTTAGAAAAAATTATTAAAAAGTAGCAAAAATATATCAAAAGGATAATCTAGGTAGTTTAAAAAGTTAGGGGAAAAAGGAAATAAAACTCTCTTTTATTGAGGGAATTAGAAGAATAATAAGTATTTGAAGAAATTTTAAGTAAATATAGATTAACTCTATTGACCGGACAAAACTTTTCCTCGAAGGATTATTCCATCTCCATTTTTTATATACTAATGGGAGAAAGAACGCCACCCAATCGCGTGAGACATTTTGCCTTGCGCCCTAACACAAGGTTGTGCGAAATGATCACCGCACCCCTGGCCATTTCTAGAATATTAAGATTTTCAAGTTGTTCTTTGAATGTCAAATAAAAGAATTCATATTTATTTCTTATGATCTCGGGGTTTCTGCATAATTAACTGTTCTTTCAATGACATCCAGTTCGGGGTGGAGAGGTCGACACGATGACACCTGGTAAGCGTGACATCCAATGGTACCGAGCTCGAGAAGAAAGAAAAAAAAAAACTGGGTCAATGAGCTCAAACAATTGGATGTCGCCGCCTATTAGTTGTCGACCTCTCCACCCGGAACTGCACCGCATTGCACCATTGGGGAATTGGAGAGGATTTAAATCCGTTAATTAAAATTTTGTTTTTAGGGAAAACAAAAAAAGAAGTTTAGGAAATAAGAATTTGAGTAAATATCAACTCTTATTAGGCAGACAAAAGGTCTTCTTGCACGAATTTTTATCCTGTCTGGTTCCTTGCCCAGTACAGTTGTCCAGTTCCTCTCATAGGGAGGCAGAAATAATGACTTAACCTCACTCGGATAATGTATTCAGACAGGGGGTTAGGTCGTCATTTCTAACCCCCTATGAAAGGAACCGAATAATTGTACCGGACAGAAGACCGAAGAGGCTAATAATCCCTTCTTGCACCACACTAATGAAAAGATTTGTCAATAGCCATGAGTTCCATGACTCATGAGTCGCCACTCGCCATGACATGGACGGATGTAAACATGAGGTATCAATTTATTTATAATACAGAAAATTTATTATTGTTATTTATGAGATGAGATGATGGAAATTCAAATCTTCTTACGTAATGAAAAACAATTTATTTAATACTAATTTTAGATTTAAAATCTTAAATAATTAGAAGCTAAAGTGGTTGACAAAGGTCTTTACGAATATGTAAAGTTCTGATCCTCTTTTTTTTTTTTTTTGGTAAATAAGTTCTGATCCTCTTCACATATTGTCATCCATGTGGTCGTTAATGGTAGTAGAGAGGATGAAATAAACTCTTTTTAAATCCAAAAAAAATTAAAGATCAAGATGTTAAAATTTGGATTTGGAGGTCTTTATTGATTCCGATTTGAATTCGAATCAATTGAAACCCTAGAAAATAGATTGGGAAGAATAAGAAAAGATTTTCCGTCACAATCTTTGATTTTTTTTATAAAAAAAATTTATATATCTAATTTCAAGAGGTAAATTTTATTGATTTTTTTTTAATTTTACAATTTAAAAAATTTGAAGAGAGCATTTATAACTAATTCCATAATATATTATGGAATCAGCATTAATTCTAATCCATGGTTTGAGGTATTGATATCGGATCGCTTGATATGACCGATATTACAAGGTTTTGAAGGTGATCGATATCGATACTTGGCCGATACCATATCGGTGAAACAATATGTACAAGGGGTAAAATAGTAAAAAAATAGCTAATATGTGCCAATACCGTATCAATATCGTATCAGTATTGAAAGTGACCGATACCCGATCCAATACTATGCACTACAACCATGATTGGAAGTCGGCTTTCAAAAAATGCAAGTGGAATCAGATAACAATCGTTATCATCTCCAATTCGCTGCCCGCTCCAATTCCCTCCAATTCCTCACTTAGGAGCAGAAATGACCACCCTACCCCACCTTGGGCAGTGTGTTTGTGCAGGGGGTAAGGTGATCATTTCTGCTCCTATGTGAAGAATTAGAGCGGGCAGCGAATTGGAGGTGATAAAAATTCAATCAAAATGATGCATTGATCAGCTATTTGCAGCCTCTTTCGAAGCTCCCTCCGATATCTATGGTGGCCATCTTATAGGACATTGTCATCTAGCATTTGTCTTCTTAGAATGTTCCTTCTTTTCTATTTCTAAGGATGCAAACCAAGTGATGCATTCTCGAGCTTGGAAGCCGTGTCTTTGGCAAATAAGACTTTTTGGCCAAATTCCATTCCAGTAGTCCCTGGTTTTAAAATCTTTGTAATTGGAAGTCTGGGTTTTGCTTGCCTTGCTCTGCAATAATATATCTTCATACTAAAAAACAGAAGAAAATAAATTCTTTGGAGTTTGGAATTTCCCGAAGTAGCATTTCAAAATTTGGAATCGAGGATCAATTTTGATATGAATTGGATTGAAATTTGACAGAATTGACCCCAAGAACATAGAATTAGCACTCAGGTCTGAAAACTTAGTGATTTTAGGGTTTCTTAGCATGAATTAGCCATATCCAATCGGTTTGAAATGAGATCGGTCACGGTCAATTCTAGGGCTGCAACAGGGTCAGATTGGGCCGGGCTTTGTAGAACCCTAGCCCAACCTTAAGTCCCCTTAGCTGGGCCCAGACCCGACCCAACCCTGATCCACCCTCAGGGTCGGGCCAGGCTGGCCCTGATTGACCCTGATCATGGGGAGGGAGAAAGAAATGCATGGGCTGGAATGGGTTTGAGAGAACATTATCAATTTTACATAAAATAACACTATAATAAAATGTATTATATCACTTATTGTCTTCATATATAATATATTGTATACAAAAATGTGGGTGACATTTAAAGTTTATAATGTATATATTATATCAATATATATTTTATAGTATAACTTAAACCAGGGTCGGGCCGGGCCGGGCCAGACTTAGCCCGAGGCCTCAACCCTAGCCTGATCTGACCCTAACTCAGGGCCAAAAATTTCCATCTCTGACCCGCACTCAGGGCCAAATATCTCAGCCCAGGCCCTGTTCGGGCTCAAGGTAGGTTCAGGCCGACAGGGCCAAATTTGCACTCCTAGTCGATTCCAATCCAAACCGGCCGATTCACCTATACGATTCTCGATTTTTTTAACTGTACCCTTGAGTCATGAGCATGTTAGCAAAAAACGTGTTTAAAATGGAGTATGTTTTAAATGTGTTTCCGCTTTTTATCGTTCTAAAAAGGGCAAACGACAAGCATTCCCGTTTTAAACACATTCCCCTTTTTTTGACGATTTTTTGGACCTTGAACTTGTTGAACAAAACCTTACTTAATTAACCATATCTCTCTTTTTCGAACTCTGATCGACTTGATTCTTTCACCAATGTAAAGATGACTTGCAAGACTATATTTCTAATGATATCACTTTCAATTCAAGGTCAATGCACGTAACCCGAAATTGAGCAACAAATTGATGCATCAATTGAAAAGAGTTTATAAAACAATGACGAATTATTATCCCCTCCAATTCTGACACCCCTCCAATTCCTCCAATTCTTCTCTAGATAATCACCACGTGGCCAAAACTAATCTTACGGTCCATTTTAAAATTCATTTTTTGCTTTTCCCAAAAAAAAAAAATCACTTTACATTGACTTTGTCTTCTCTTTCGCGTTATTCTCTCTCTCCTGTCTACCTCTGCAACCTCGTGCGAGAGGGACAAGAGCTTGCCGGAGTTCAAAATGGGACCATTTTTCACCGAGAAACTACGATCCGAGAAGAATTTCTCCGAGAGATAATCAAATCAGTCACACAATGAAACAATTATGCAATCCTTAAGCACATTTTACAAACTACAAGGACAATCAGTACGAGAGCATAAACTGCAAGATGGAATTGGGGATCCCAAATATATTGGAGAATAGGGTGTTAAAACTCAACTGAAATTCTTTTTAAACCATCAAAGCTCGAGAATACGGTGTTTAAACTCCCAAACTGGAAATGCTCACCTCACAGATTTTGTGAGCCTCATGAGCCCTAAAGCCCAACCACCCTCTATTTTATGTGACTCCCAATGTCTAGTATCCAGTTTTCCATGTTTGAATAGGGCAGTGACATTCAAAGTGAATGAAAAAGAAGTGAGAAGAAAATGGAGGTGGTCGTTAGTCGTAACCAGACCAGCAACCATATATGAGAAGAAATTTCCAACTTATTTTCCGAACTTTCAAGGTAGCACCTGGAGAACCATGATTCTTTTTCATGTAAAAATCTCCGAGGTTTCCTTCTCGTGGGGTTGGGTGATTTGAAGAGATTTGGGTAGAAATCTGTCTTTTGTTCTTCTGCTCCCTATTGCTGTCAAATATAAACTAGAATGTTTTGTTAATTTTTCTCTCTACTCAATCCAGTTATGATGTGTGCATTGGGCCACATCCACTAATGGATTAACTTATGGGACTTGTTCTGTTTCTTCTTTGCTGGTTAAGAGTTAGAATTTGTATCTTATAATATTGCATTGTAAGAGATAATCCCCTAAAAAAACAGAACTGTAGAAGGGGGAGATTGTTCAGTGTTGCAGAAGATCATAAAAATAACAATGATTTAAAGGAGAACAGAACTCGTCAGAAAAATGCCCCTCTTTTTTTAAATCAAAGATTAGGTTGCTCACTCCTCAACCCCAAAATCACCATCAGAGCACCAGAACAGAACCTCAAAACCCACCCCTTCATCGCCTTCTGGCAATCCCAAACCAAAGATCCTTACAAAAACAACCCTAAAACTCAGCAAGCCAAATCGGTCTCAGGTTTCCTGTTATTACTGAACAAAACCATCAAAGCGCAAACACCCAACAATCGGAAAATCCCAAATTTAACCCTCCATCTCCTCCTTCCCCATCCCTCAAATCCTCTCCCTCGCGAGGTTGCAGGTCCAGAGAGGAAAGAGAGGTCCGATTTTGAAGAGGTTTTCACCGAGAAACTACGATCCGAGAGGAAAGCGCACACAGGTTGCAGATCTAGAAAGGAGGGAAGAATGGTCCGATTTTGAACTCCGGCAGGCTCTCGTCCCTCTCGCACGCAAGTTGCAGAGGTGGGTAGAGAGGAGAGAGAGAATACCGGGATGAAAAGTAATTTTTGGGAAAGAGAAGCAAAAAGTGAATATTAAAATGGACCATAGGATTAATTTTGGCCACGTGGCGATCATAGGAAGAGGAATTGGAGGGATGTCAGAATTGGAGGCGATACATCCAAGATTCACCGAACCAGTTAGCGGTTGCCACGTGTCACAAAACGATCTGCTCCAGAACCAAGGAGAACCAACCGCCAGGCGCAGCCTCACTCAGGAGCGACCTGCACCCAGGCGCAGCCTCACCCAAGCGCGGTCTGCACCCAGGCGCGGTCTCACCCAGGCGTGGTCTCACACCCAGGCGCAACATTGTGGACGCAGACGTGATGTACAAGGACACCGAGGCCGCTCGTCTATGATCCAATCGTGTCACTGTAAACTTATGCCACCACTAGGACTCTGGGCCACCGCTTAGAAGTCACGTCACCCAGACGGATTCAAGCACCAATGACGTTATCATCACACGCGAGTATCTATCCGCCAAGGATCTTGATACCACCAGGACACTCCCTCCAGCGGGGAGATGGCCAATCAGGATAGAGCCCTGCTACCCAGGGCCTCTATCCACTCAACGGCACACTCGCCATCAAACTGGGACTCTCCATATCATCATACTCCACTATAAAAGGAAAGGTACACCACCCTTAGAGGAAAAAAAAAACTGAGATTGAATTCTACATTCATCTGTTTGCTCAGGAGATCTAACTTTGACATTGGAGAGCCCTAGGCCGGAACCACACCGGTTCTCTCTGTTGACCCCTTGGTCTTTTTGCAGGTGACGGCACTCGCAGGACCGCTCGACGATTTCTTGACGCAACAGGAGGAGATAAAAATCCAGCAATGACTCCCAACTTCAACTAAACATGCATCATGCCACACACTAATTCCATGAGTGTGTTGACAAAAATGAGCAACACCAAAGCCAAGCCACATTACTCAACTTTTAAAATTATGGTGTATGAATTGGGAATTGATATTAGATGAGTTATGAAATATGTATGGATTAATTTTGAATGTTATAGTTGTCTTGAACATTAGAAGCATGTATTTTAAATTAAAATTCATCAATTTATATGAAAATAATGCCATTTTTGTAGTTCCATTTTTTTCCAAATATAAACATTTAAAACTCATACCATATGTTTTCAGTTATTTATTGTTCTCTGTTTTTTAGGCCAACTGTTCTCTGTGCTGGGGGCGTAGGCTGTGCCCAGACACATAGGGGTGGGAAAAATGACCACCTCACTCCCTGAATGGCTAGCCCATGTGTCTGGACACAGCTTGCACTACAGCACAGAGAACATCAGCCCTTGTCAGTTTGCAATTTTTTACCGTTTAAAACCCATACCATCTGTTTCCATTTTCACTAACTAAACTTAAGGGTGTCAAAACAAATCGAAACCGTGAAACAGTTTGATAAATGGTTCGATTATGGTTTCAAATTTGAGGTCGTTTAGTTAAATGGTTTGAACCGAACCTAATAACACTCTAAAATATACATAAATGTGTCAAAAGCAAATAGAAACCGTCTACTGAACCAAACCAAATCAAATCGTTCAAAATCAAAACCGTAAAACCGTTTAATAAATGATTCGATTATGGTTTCAAAGTTGATACCGTTTAGTTAAACGGTTTGAACCGAACCGATTAACACCGTCTATACTCTCGACTCACAATTTCAGTTCCGGATCAGAATCCGCGGTCATCAATTCAATTTCCGATTTTTCAAACAGTGTCCCCCCGAGTCGTGACTCACAATGCCGTCGCTGCTGGTCCTAAATTTGGCAGATCGCTTTGTCCTCAACCAGCACTGTGATGAGTGAAGAGTGAAGAGTGAGGAGTGAAGATGTTTATCCTACACCCCTTCACCTCACTACTTCAGCCTCCGAAGCTGAAGCTAAAAAGCTGTAACTTCTCCGGCGGACCTTGCTTCTCTGCTTCACTTCATCCTTTACCTTTTATTACTCTTCCAAGTTCGTGTAGTCGATGGAGACCTGAAACCTCGTCCCTAGTTGCAAGAACCAATCGAAATGGAGAAAGTGAAAACCAGAAATTGCAGAAAGAAAATGAAGAAGATGATGAGGATATGGACGAATACGAAGACGAAGATTATGGAGAGGTTTCTTCTGGGAATAATTTCAGAGGGAGAGAAGAAGAAGAGAAGGATTATGACCGAGACCCGGCATTTGCTGAAATTCTTGGTAGTTATTTCGATAACCCAGAAAAAGCCCAGGCCCGAGTAAGATACCATCACCAACTGTATTTCTTTTCAGTTAGTGTTCACTTCATTCTACGATTTCATGGATTTCTGTAATATTTATTGCCAAAAAAAAAAAAAAAACTTATTTTAGATTCTCCGTTGTTGTTTTTTTGAAAATCCCTGGAAGTTACAGGCCCGATTTGACTCCGGGATTCCTTTATTCTTAATTGGTTTTCCTTTTTCTTTCAGTGTCTGTGCTTTTCTTTTTGGTAGATTTACAAATTTTCAAGGCGATTTTCAAGGCGTTTAATGTCAAATGAAATATCTTTTAGGTGGAGGAAAGAATCAGGAAGAAAAGAAGCAAAATACTGCACACTAAAACTGGTTCTTCTCTACCCATGAAAGTGACATTCAACAAGTAAGTTGCAGATGTATGTTTATTGTTAAATAACTTAAATGTGTCACTTAGCTGGTCTTTATTCCCACTCTTTAAAGCTCGGAAATCAATCAAATGAGTGGTCTTAGTGTAAGATTTGTGGATTTTGCAATCTCTAGCTTTATCGTAAGATCAACCATATGAGTGGTATTTGTGTAAGATCTGTGGATTTTGTAATCTCTAGCTTTACTGTAAAGATCAATAGAAGATTCAAATGAGTGGTCTTTGTGTAAGATCTGTGGATTTTGTAATCTCTAGCTTTTCCAATTAAGCAAAGTCATTTCAATATGACCATCCAAAAGAAAGAAAATAAAAATCAATATCTTCTTTTTCTCTTTGTATCTTTTTGTTTGACCAATCATCTTAAGCTGAATTTTGAGAATTGATCAATGGAGAGACTGTCTTCTTTAACTCCTATACTAGTGACACTTGTCACGACATTCCTTCGAAGTACTCTGTTGTAAACATTCTTAATTTACTCTTGTTACATAATAATCAGAGGGTTGTATCTCAATGCCATTGCTTTTGATTAACTTGCTATGGCTGGCATTTAACAGATTTAATTCTTCAAACTCCTATATATGGTTGGAATTGTACAATTCTCCATTACCCAATGATATCTCCTTAATTTGCGATGTGAGTGACACCTCTCAGAGAATTTTTAATTTCCTTGTACATGAATTTTGAGTACTTAGTTATTAGGACTTATATGCAGACAATACGATCATGGCACATAGTTGGACGTCTTGGTGGATGCAATTCCATGAACATGCAGGTAGATTTGCTTGCACTTTTCATGTATTGGTGTGAATTTATGAATACCGCGGTTGTATTTTTCTAATTTTAGTTATCTAAAAAAGGAGAATCTGCTGCAAAGTATCCATCTTACTGAGCAAATGTCATTTTGACTTTTAGTATAAGTATCTTGTTCTCTCCACTTGTGTTGGTATAAATGCACACATTTATTAGGCTTATTAGTTCATTAATTCAGTCATAACTGCCTGGACCTCTCTGGTTATATCATCCTATCAAAGCAATTATGTAAGTTAGCTTTGAGTATTTCCATCTTTCTGCTGTGGTAAAGTTGGATGATGATGTGGGAGATGCCTAGAAAAAGGTGCTTGGAATGGGTTTCCATTGTAGTGTGGGGTTGTCAACACAGCTATTGCTTTTCTTTTGTTTGAGTTTCTCTCCCTACAGTAGAACTATTTTCTCTGTGATTTTGACCCTCATTTTGATTTGCAGTTAACAAATATGTAACCAATTGGTGAGAAATATGTATTTTGTGTAAGAAAAAGAATGGAGACTTGTTAACTGTTCTGGATAAGCTACAATTGATAAATAATCAACCCTCCACTAACATGGGTCCCTTGGGTTATCTATTTTGTTCCGATCCCTCATTGTTTTGGATATAATCTCTTAGTTGGCAATCATACTTTTTCTCCCTCACCCCCTCTTTTCTGGAGATGCAATATTAGTCACGTTTAATTTGGCCTGTACATTTCATTTTCTTTTTCCTTTTCCAAATGTTGTTTTGTGGCTAAAATCAGTAAAATATGGTCTCTGCAGCTGTCACAGTCTCCTTTGGATAAAAGGCCAAGTTATGATGCAATTCAAGGAGCAAATATGACGCCAACCACATTTTATAACATTGGTGATTTTGAGGTTCAAGATAATTTAGCACGCATATGGTATATGCATCTAGTTATTGTGGATGTTAAGTAGTCACTAGTGAGTTTGGTTACATGCTGATAGTCATTATTAGCTCTGTTTGTAACCTGGCTTTGTGTAGAACCATTTGACAGAAATGACCCCTAAGATTCATACTGATGAACCTAGTCAAAATTTGCAGGGTTGATATTGGGACTAGTGAACCATTGCTTTTGGATATTTTGATAAATGCCTTGACACAGATAAGCTCAGAGTAAGCTCCTCCCTTGTATTTGTTTTGACAATATTGGTTCTTTTCGGGCTCAGTAATAAAATTTTTTATTAAGTTGTAAGAGTAACATTGCATGCATCTGTACATTGTACTTTCATACTGCCTAGAAGTAAAACATTAGTTTATTTAGAAATTGTGTCGGCTTTCCAACACACATAGAATGTTTCTTCTGTAACTTTATCTGCTACCGGTTTTCTTGTCACTTGAGAACGATGAACAATGACATCATATAAGTACAGTATGCTTGCCAAGGCATTGTGATTATAACTGGATGTAAAGCTAGGAGGATGTATCATTTTGTTGGAAATATTCCACCCTTGAATCTATTCTATGACTTGACTCCACCCCGGCACATGACAATGATAAATACATGCATCATATCTTGCCTGATTCCATCACCACATTTTGATCCCCAAGAATCTTAGTTGGTGCATACTGAACGCACTAGGGTTGAATTTAAGTATAAAATATGAAATTTCTAGTGTGTTAATCATTTTTTTTGTTACACTTCTCGTCTATATGCCTCATGAATGCTTTAGTAGTGCCATGTCCTGTCTCTGTGGTTAAGTCTATAACCGGGCTTCCATGGCTTTTGTTTTGCTCATGTATGCTCCTTCAGTTACCATGGGCTTAGAAAAGTTTTAGAAGAGCCTACTAAATCCAATTTCTTATTTCTCATTTTAACCAAATTGCTGGATTTCTTGCTGTCAGTTACGTTGGAATAAAACAGGTGGTTTTTGGGGGATCTGAATTTGATAACTGGAAGGAGAATTTGTCATCAGAGGTTGCTGGTTGCAGTGTTCACAAAATCTAGATCACCATTGCCTACGAAATTCGATGGCTAATCTCTGAATACATACAGACTAATGAGTAGGGAATGCAAAGAATGACAGATAAATGTTTACACTTTACAGTTAATCTTGCTGGTCTGCATAGTTGGGGTTATGAGGAGGGAGATTGTGTCTCATGGATGTACACTTGAGTTTGAGATATCGAACTGTATGATTTTGACTGTAATTTCAAATAGCTTATTCACTCCACCTCCCCCCCCACCCCACCCCAACCCAATTTCACCCATGTATGCTAATTGCTCAAAGTGCCAATGAGAAGAATTTATGTTTTTGGCTTCTGTGATTGCAAGAAATGTAATGTGGAAAATGAAACCTGAAAGTAGTCCATACCAGGTCCACCGTCCACCCCAGACCAACTCTGAGCCAGCACTCAAGAACTAGACGTGTGCTGAATGCAAGGGGCACGAGGGTTGACATAAAAAAGGAAATTTTCATGCCATAAAAACACTGAGGAGCTTTACTTTGTCCTCCAGACCTACATGCGGTGGACTCTAATGAGGTTTAAAGAACAAGGATGTTGGTCTGAACCTTCTATGTTATGGGTTGCAGTTTCCAGGACTTGCTTTGTGCAGAATCTAGTTTAACCATAAGGGTGTTAAACGGTCCAGTTTCGGTTAAATGGTTTGGTTTGGTTCGATTCAAATCATTTAATTAAATGGTCTCAATTTTTAAACTATAACTGAAACATATACTAAACGGTTTCACGGTTTGGTTCGATTTGTTAAATGGTTTCTGTTTACTTGTGGCATATTTATGTACAATTAAGAGTGATAAACGGTTCAACTTGATTCAAACCGTTTAAGTTTAACTAAATGGCCTCAATTTTGTAGCCATAACCGAATCATTTATTAAACGGTTTCATTTTGCTTTAGACACCCTTATTTAACCATGGCCTCTTAGAGATAAGATTCGTTAGTTCAATTCAAATGCCCCTGAAACCATACCAATCTATTTTCATTGCAGTGAAAAATTAACTGATCTGGTGCAACGGGTGACATCTCCTTTGGATGATAATTAGTTGTCTAGCATCATATTTATGGAAATTATATATGCCATAATGTATTTTTTGTATGCACCGGACATAAAATGCTTTGGCCATGCTGATGCTTCAGTTGATTTCATATGTTTTTATCAAAATATTTTTTCAAGCTTCTGCTGGTCCAAATGCTGAACCAGAACAGATAACCAAGTGAGCATCATGGTTTGAAGAATAGGGAATCAGATCGGTGAATCGGGCCTATTCTCAATTCAAGTTTCGCCACAAATAGCTTAGAGTCCCAATTCCGATCCAGATCCACATCGGAATCCTCTCTGACTGATTCTGAGTTTTAAAACCTTGGTGAGCATAGCCCATAATCTGTATAGGGGCTGACACATCCCAGCAGAATTAAGCATCTAATAAGTTTACCAAAAATAATTCTCCAAGCTGTTAGATTCAAAGTCTAATTTCTCAATAGCAAAATTCTGAAAAGCATAAAATACAAATGTAACTACATAATTTACAAACAAGTCCCAGGTGACCCAAACCTACTAAGTCACCAAAGCATTAAAGAACGCATTGGGGACAAGTATAGACCAAATGCTACTATCACTCACAATGGCTACTTAGACTTCACACCCTGAAGTGAAGATACCTTCATTGCAATTGACACAATTTCTTTCACCCGATCATCAACTAACTGACGTAATGCCTCCTCTTGATTAGTTTGGTTTTTGTCAATCTCAACACTATTTCCTCCACCAGCCTGTGTCTGGAACATGACAAATGTTATGTCAATGTTGTCACCATTTGGAACATCAATCAAATGCTTCCCAGCAGTCCCAGAATCTTTTCCTAAGATATCAGCTTTTGTACGTTCAGAAATAAAAGTCATATAGTTCTCCATGTACTTGTCAACAGGATCAAGGCCAAGATAGATAAGAACCTCCCAGCATTGGAGAAACTGTTTCTTGTTAATCTTCAAGCTCTTCCTGACATTCTCAACTACACTAGCAGGTGGTTCCAATTGAAACTTAGAGGTTTTCTTGGACAGATTTCCTTGGTTAAGATGAGAAACAACAGATTTAACTGCTTGATGTACCGGGTCAAAATCAAGCAGGTGGAGCATGTCCATGCAGGTCCGCACATGCTGAAGGTAGTCAGATGGCTCTTCAACTGTCACATCATAAACATTTTCTGATATTGCTACCTCATGCAGAACCTCTAAAAGGTACCGGCCATGACCTTGGCCCTGATAAGGAGGCAACACTAGTATCTGCAACCATGATAAGATGACCATGACATGAGAATGATGATTGAACAGCTAGCTCAAAGGTATCAAGGGTCATTTTACATCCAAGGTTAATAAAGAAATTTATTAAATGATTTTATCAGAAGAGAGCTCCTAGCAAACAGAGCATGGAGCAACTACCTTGGTGCATATGTCAGTAACATCAGACTGAAAAATCTGACAGTGCCTTAACAACTTAGAACTAATATTTCATATCTTAAATATTTTTCCCATACGGTTAATGTAAGAATCTAGGAGAACAAAACCTGGCTGATACGTAAGCGTGAACTATCAGGGTAGCGATAAAAGCGGTAAACAGCTGCAAATCCAAGCAATCTGAGGTCAACATCCTCCTGGTTGCCTAGTGTCTTCTGAACCACAAGATAAATCTCCCATCTTGGATCCGTGATGTCAATGGGACTGCTACCTGAACAAAAAAACTTTTTTGAAACAAATTGACATCACTTTAATATAGATTGGGCTGGGGAGGCATGGTTGGGGGAGTTTGGTTGTGTAATAAATGACGCACACTCCATACATGGGAAGTTGCAAATGATTATAATGGAAATTTCTACTAGCTTAGGTAATAAAAATTACCATCAACAAGAAGAAGTACAAGAGGCACCAACCGACTGTACAGCAATCCAACAGGCAAGCTGTTTATAGCCAAGCGAATGACCTGACGCTGCACAAGGGGAAGAGAAAATCATGAATGGTAGTCAAAAAATTCAACCACAGATAAAAATTTGGGAGAGTCTGTATGCCAGACCAATGGCTGTCCTAAAAAAGGTATCATTACATGGGACCCATATTCAGAGCAGGAGAGAAAATAATAAATAAAAAAAAAAAAAAAACCCATGTCAGAAGGAAATTGCACTCTAGCATCATGGGGTAGTTTTTTCCAAAAAATTATAGTGGTAGCTCTTACGGCAAATTATATTAAGATACGCATGTAGTTCAATTAAGTAGAAGAAAATGCATTTTACATTGTTGGAATGATTTCAAATCATTTCCAGCAGAAACTCTGTTAATTCCCAGAAAGATCTTCTGGGACTCAACACATCTATGAGTTGAACCCTAAATGGTAAGTGAATAACAGAACTGATCTTTCATTGATACTTAACTACATGGTTATCATGCAATATACAATAGCACATTGGGAGGTTGATAAAGTAACTAGTAACTTGAGAAAAAGTTTGGACCTTAGGAACCAAATCATGCACTGGAGGTGGAGCAAGATGTGAGACAGAATCATTGCCTTTTTGGAGTGCCAAGTTGGAAATGCCCCAAAGTATTAGGGTGCCAATAAGAAGCTCCAAATTATTGAAGCACCAGTGGAGTATATTCTCATAATCTTACTGAAATTATTATCAAGAGCATACAGGGCATGGGACAACTGTGCATTTCTGTGTGTGTGTGTGTGTGTGTGTGTGTGTGTGTGTGAGAGAGAGAGAGAGAGAGAGACGTGAATGAGGAGTATACAACAATTTAGCAAGTTCCAAGGTATTGGAGTACCGGTAACGAGAATGGTCATTTTTATTGCACTTGTTGTCAAGCGAAGTATGCTAAAGATGTTAGAGAGAGTAGAAGTACATAGATTGGAAATTATTTTAGGTGGTTTTCAAGGCTACCCTGTTCATAAAAGGTTTATATCCTGGAGCAGTACCCTTTAACACAGTTCTGGACAGTGGACTCTAAGGTCAAGCCAGTTTATATATTAAAAAAAATGGAATTTGATGGTCTAAACAATTTAACCATTGTTCCAACCATAAAAGGAGGGTGTAAACTGAAAAAAGGAATTGCATATACAATAGTTGCCCAGGCGAACAACCAAACACTTTCCACACACTCATTTAAAATACTGGTTCATATAGGACAGATATTACAGAGACTGCTACTACCTGTAAATTCAAGGGAGGAAAGCACTTGCTATATACCAGTATTTGAGTCTAAGCTTCTCCTATAAGAATTCAGTTCTTTTGATTTCAGCTGGCACGACAAAATCTAATGCATATGAGAACAGGAAAATTGAGAAGTAGAAAAGAACCTCCACAGTATTTGCCTCTGATTCCAAATGATTATTAGATTTGTTACTGCATTCCTGGGAAGCTTTGCAGTCTATGACCTTTCCATTTGAGATAGAAGTTCTGAAGCAGGAAAAGAGATGGAAAACAAGCATTAACCAAAAGGCTGAGCATACACAGCATGTGTGTGTGTGGATACATGTGGGTGTCCAGTCAAACCAAAGATGCACAAGCTGCCATTTGTACCTGATGTAACAACTCTCCGTAGAGAAAGTTTGAAGAAAATCCTCCTTATTCTCAAGCAGAGATTCACCAAAAATTGCCTGTCAAAATTACCCAACTTTTATTGTACAAGTGAGGACAAAATATCAGATAGTTCAAAGCAGGTGGTTAATGGTACCTGAAGAGCAGACTTCAGATCTGTGATCCCTTTCCCTCCCTTACAACAGATCAAGATAAGTTAATGTTAGAGTGCAGCCATAAGATTCAATGTTAGAAACTTGACGATATGTTTTATTTTGTGGCCAAATGCAAAAAGGTTCCAATACAAAGTAACCAGAAAAGGTAAGTAAGATGAATCAAGAATAAAAGGAAATACAGCATAAGATTTTTCAAAACTTAATAAGGTGCAAGCAGTATGTTATCCTCCTAGTGCACTAGAGTTCAGCCAGTTCGTCAAAGAGTTCTCAAGAAATAAATTCATGCAGCGCCTAAAGACCAAAATACAAGGACTTCAAAAAGTATAGTGGCTCGCTGAACTAAAAATGGGGCAAGCAATTTTTAGTATTTACCTCTGATGAACTCTGAAATTTAATATCAGCATATGCATGAAAAGAAATGCTACTCAACGAGATGGTAATCTGCACAAGATAATGTTGGAAAATAAAATAATAATAATAACAATATTATTAATTAATAAATACACAAGCAAGCTGCATTGAAATGTAAACCATTGTTCCAAAGGTGAGTCAGTTTAATCTGCCTTCCGACAAGTTATAAGCACAAAGCAGGAGGGAAAATAGATTAATCCCATTTCACAAATATAAAGCTCACTCTAATAAAGTGATGCACATTTAAAAGGAATCTTACTAGTAGAAGAAAAACCACTAAATTATGCAAAAACCAGATACATTTCAGTGCAGCTACAAAAATGTTTTAGTTTCAGAAGTAAACAGAAGGCATTCCTTTATATTTCTGCTAAGCTCAATACATTCTTTAGATCGTGTGCACCTAAGAGTTAATATTGTGTAAAAAGATCATCTCAGCCTGTCAAGCTTCTAGATAAGCACTGTTCGAGACCTTCAATCTGTGTTGTCTATAATAGTAAACAATACATAGTAAACTATTGTAAAGGTAGTCTATAATAGTAAAAAATACATAGTAAACTATTGTATAGTGCACAAAACCAACTCACCATCCATTGAAGCTTCACGTCAGATTAGTATCCTAGTTCCAAATGAGTATGCCAATAGAGACCTCAATTAGAAATCATAATCAAGATAATGATCCTGTAGATTCAGATTATATATCTATGGATTCTCTCTCAAACCAGATGCCGATGGGGGCTATTTAAGTCTTCAACATTAATTACAGAATTTGAATGATTATGGATCTTGTAGGGTAAATAAGCTGGACAAAATTTCCATCAGTTTGAGAGCATATCTATTTCAACAGGATATCATTTGATAGCTATTACTTAATTTTGGAAGGCGCACAAAAACTTCTCATGGTACTTGGGTAGAGTTTGTTTCTCCAACACCTTCACAACCTAAGATCTTGACTCCCCCTCCCCAGGGGCTTTTATGTTTAATTACATAGTCAAGGGCATATCCCAGTTGCACCATCAAATAGGCTTGCCACAGTTTTCTGAATGTTATAGCATTCTGGAGGCAACTCATGAATTCCTGAAGTCCTCAAATTTCCAATTAAGAATTTTTTTTTCAACTTTATGTGCAGTTTTTCTTCATTATTATTTTACTCCAAAAGGTCCTTTGAGTTCAACTTGCATAGGCCCTACAAGCATTTTGAAATTTTAACCTCTATTGAATTTATCAATATTGGAAGCTTCGATGGTATTCCTCCCCTTTCCTGTTTCTTATTGTAAATATCCATCCCCAAAGCTCCATCATGATAGTTCGATCTTTTGTGTTGGATATTTACATGGTATCATAGCAGGTTTTCTCCAGTTTAGTTGCAGGTGTCTCCAGACCTTCCTCCATTCATCCGTGCACGTGTGCACAGTTCCATCTGGCCTACATGTGGGGGGGGGGGAGTGTAGGGAGAATAGTCCCATATTGTATTGTAGATTTGTAGGGGCATTTTGGTCTTTTCGCACATATTAGGGCTTCCATATATGAATGTATAAATAGGAGGCGTGTGGGTCTATTTTTGACCTAATCACAAATCTTTCTTTCTCTCCATCTCTTGCAATCTCTCCTCTCTCTCTCAAGTTTTCTCTTCTCTTACAGGTTTGAGAGTCTCTCTCCCGTTCTTTCATCAAGTCCATCCTCCCAATAGTTCGAGCTTTTGGGTTGGATATTTACACTCACAATCTTTATAAAGCAACTTTCAATTTACTTTTTTCTCATTTATGAGTTCCTCTAAGGTAAAGTTTTATCTTTTTTCATATGACGAGTCTTTGGACACATATTGAGCATTTCTGTCAAACACTTTCTTTCAGTTAGGACTGGTAGCATGCTTAGATACTTCAAGGGCTTTGATGACTATCTTAAACTGAGGGGGAGTGAAAAGTATAAGGAATTTGTCAAATCATTGATGGCCGACGAACAAAAAATAGTGGCATATATCACTAGTTCAGTCATTTTCACTTGTGAGTGTTTTACAACAAAACTAACATTTCTTTAGCTGGCAATTTAGGGAGCTTCAAGTCATCAAATATCATTTAGTTGCAAGGAAGCATTTTTGCATTAGCTTACATGATAATGTTTGATTGGTCCCCTTATGCAAAAGTGGAAGACTAATCAGTGCTTACATTAACCTGATAAATTTGTGACAGGCTCAAAAAACATTATCACAAAAGTAGAACCTATGAACCACAATACGTGAAATTGTATGGTATTTAATGCACTGAAAATAAATTGTAACTTATAAGCAAAAAAAATTCTAGCAAAATATTCAGAAGAATATACATATGCAAAATGGAATATGCATCCACAAGGAACAAGATGATGCAAATGAAATGCGAGATGATGCAAATGAAATGCGGCAAAAGGTACAAGGGGAAGGAAGAAGATGGGCAGATTGAGATGGTGAGGAGGAAGGACAAAGGGTGCTTATGACTTAACTTTTGTTTCGGCTTTACATAGAATGGAATAGTAGAACAGGATTCTTGGTGCCAAGTTCGATTAGTTGGGATAAGGCTTAGTTTAGTTGAGTTGAATTGAGTTGCATGTAGAAATGGAAAATAAATTTTGCGTGAGCAACATAGTAAACCACATGAAGATAAACCCCGGGGGGTGTAAAATAAAGAAGGCCCAGAAAATGAAACTTGGGGGGAAGGGGAGTAGATGACATGATTCGTATCAGAAGCACCAACATAGTTAAACTGGAGCACCCAAATGCAAGAACTTTCATTAAAGATCCGAATGTAAAATCACCTTTAAATCCTTGTAACCGTATATTTTCCCATCTTCACCAAAAAACCGATTCAAGTCAACTGGATCAATACAAGAGCCGGATGCAGCATTTACTTCCTCTTTGCTACTAACTACAACATTGCCAAATAAAATGAATATCAAACAAAGGCTCAGCATATTGCATAGAGTACCAGGTTCCAATAATATGTATCTGCATCCATTTTCACAATTCTTTGTTAAAACCGAATGGCAAAACGAAACAATAACTTTCTGTTAAAAAATTAAACAGGTCATAAAGTGATGTACAAGAAACTAAACAATAGCAGCTATCAGTACGACAAGAGATAGGTACCCATAAAAATTTTAAGACACTCGTTCGCTTCAATTCCAACATCTGCGCTCGGACAGAAACAACAGAGAATCAGATGAATGCTTCCAAATGAGAAAAAAGAACCAAATCGCAGCAATGAGTTACATTAAAAACCACCCCCAAAAAAATTTAAGAAACAGAGAAGCATCAAGGAAACAAAACTAGGGTCTGAGTGTTAACCAACCGATTTCAGAAAATCCGACACGCCTACGCTTCTTAGCATCAGATGATGCATCAGCTGTCGCTTGCTTCAGTCCCATCCTCGGCGCAGCTTAGGGTTTTCGGAGAGCGGGAAGGGAGGGAGGCGGGAAATTAGAGAATATGAAAGAGGACATTTATACAGAGACCAGGCTGCGGTGGGGGAACTGGAAGTCTGGAATGGGCATTTCTTTCCGCTCTAATAGTAAATGCTGGGGACTTGCGAGCCTTGTAACATGCGGAGGCTCCGTTTGGTTGCAAGGAAATGGGGAAAGGAAAGTAAAAGAAAGGGAAGTAAGGGGAATATAATGTGCGAAGGCCCAGGATGAGTGCTGGTTTTCTTAGGCCAGATATTTTTTTTGATAAAAAAAACAAAGTTCATTAGATAGAAGGAGTAAAAGATAACTATTTTTTTTTGGTAGAAAGAAAATTTATTTATTGAAGCGAGTCCAACACAAGGAGTCTGAGTTACAAAGATCACGGATCCAAGGAGTGGAGAGTGGCCATGTTGTCTCACTCGCAAGAGACAAGGCCTTCCGAGCTAGGGAGTCTGCCACGCTGTTACTCTGCCTAGAGATGTGCTTAAAAACACAAAAACTGAATTTGGATGCCAAGAACTGAATATCCATAACCACCTGATAAACCTCCATAGGAGGAGAAGGGGTGGTAGTTGTTAAAATGGATACCAGTTCCTTACAGTCAGATTCAACCTGCACCTGGTCCAACTCATATGAAATACACCACATCAAACCTTCACGCACAGCCAAGGCTTCTCCTTGAAGAACAGAAGTAAAAGACAATGGCTTAGAGACTGCCACCTAAGCTTCCATCCCGGAGTTTCAAACTATGAACCCAATGCTTCCTTTCTCTTTAGAAAGAGCCGCATCAGTGTTTAGTTTGAAGAAGGGAGCAGGAGGAGGAGACCACGGTGTTGGAGCAAGAGGGGGAACCCAATTGTAATCTGTGTTGCTTGTAGCAGCAGAACAATACTCTTTAGCTAACCTCTCAGCCCATTGAATAATGTCTTGAGGGGAGTAGATAGTGGCTTGGAAAACCATTGAGTTGCGAGCCTGCCACAAGGTCCGACAAATGAAAGAAATGAGGCAAATGGTTTGTCGAGTCCCCTGTTTATCTAACCGAGAGAAAATATCCCAATTTTGGATGAATTGTTGTAGAGTGGGGCTGGCAGGAACAGAGTATGACAGAGAAGAGCCGAACCAGACTGCCCTTGCAAAAGGGCAATCGAGGAGAATATGATCCACTGATTCAATTGGGCCAGCGCACCTTTGGCAAGAGGAATCAAATGGAATTTTACGCCTTGAGAGGGCTTCAGCAGAAGCAAGACCATTAGCACAGCCACGCCAAAGGAAAGAACGGATTTTAGGGGTAGTGTGGCTTCTCCAAATTTTCCTCCAGACAGCAGAAGGAATAATAGCACGAGAAGATGCAGAAGAAGAAGCTTCAGCTCTGTTTTTCAAGTCTTCAATATTGCATAACAAATGGTAAGCAGATTTCACCGAATAGATACCATTCTTAGCAGTACCCCAAACTAGCTCATCATCATGAGGGAAAAGGCCCAACTTAATTTTCAGAATTGCCTCCACATCGTCCTTGTTGAAATGGGTGGTAAGAATATGCTGATTCCAAGATCTAGAATCCTAAAGCATGAGATCAGATACGGTATTGAGATGGGGCTGGTTCCTAACAGGATGCTGAAGTTTGAAATTGATTGTAGAAGGAAGCCATTTATCTTCATGAATGTTGATGTTTTCACCAGTGCCCACAGTCCACAACAAGCCTTCAAGAAGGACTTTCCTCCCTTCAATTATGCTCCACCACTCCCACGAGGGTTTAGAGCCTAAAGTAGCATGCAAAAAATCCGTATTGGGATAATAAATCTGTTTCATAAAGACTGCCCAATTGGAAGAAGGAAACTTCCACAACCTCCAGGCCATCTTACTGAGGAGTGCTTTGTTCTAGATAGCTGAATCTCTGAAGCCCAAACCCCCATTATCCTTAGAGTGACACAGTCTCTTCTAAGAAATCCACAGAATCTTGTTTTTACCATCCTTTTGGCCCCAAAAGAAGTGTGAAGCAGCCCGCTTTATAGCTTAATGATGAAATGCAGGAAGTTTAAAATGCGAAGCAGCGTAATTATTCATTGACTTCCAGCATAAGATAGAAGATGATTCTTCCAATTCTGAAGTCGAGCAGTGGTCTTCTCCAAAATATCATTGAACAAGTGCTGTCGAGATAGCCCAAACTCAACTGGCAGACCCAAATATTTCTTGGGGCCATCATTGTAGGACATTTGTAAAGTTCTGGAGAACCAGCACTTGATTTTAGAGTGGGTGTTGGGGCTAAATGTAATGGAAGACTTGTGACCATTGATTTTTTGCCCACTTGCAAGACAATAGAGGTTAAGATAGGCTTTCAAATTATGAATATTTGATATAGAAACCTCTGAGAAAGAATGCTAGCATCAGCAAATAATAGATGACTCAAGGAAGAAGATCTATTTCGCACCTTTATACCTCTGATGAGCCCAAGCTGCTTGGCTTGAATGAGAAGAGAACTAAGGGCCTGTGAGCAAAGAACAAACAAAGCCGGAGAGAGCGGGTCCCCTTGCCTGATTCCCCTTGTAGGGATGACCGATCCACCTATAACTCCATTGACATGAACATTATAAGAAACCGTGGTGACACAAGACATCACTAAAGAGACCCAGTGTTGAGTAAACCCCAATTGTAGGAGAACACCCTCCACAAAACGCCACTCCAGCTGATCTTGATGGCCATTAGCTTCTTCTTACCTTTCTTCCTGTGTTTAATGTAATGGTAAGCTTCATGTGCCATGAGAATATTGTCGGAGATGAGATGATTTGGCACAAATGCCGATTGGGAAGGCGAGATAACATCATCAAGGTAATTCTTTAATCTCGTTGAGATTACCTTGGTCACAACTTTCACCACAACATTACACAGGCTTATCGGCTGAAATGATCTGATTTAGTGCTTGAGTCTTTGGGATAAGAGAAATGAATGTTGCATTAGAGGGCTTAGGCATGAACCCCGTAATGAACACATTTCATGAATTGACATATATCATCCTTCACCACAGACCAGTACCGCTGAAAAAAGGCTGGCGGTAAGCCATCAGGCCCAGGAGACTTCAAAAGGAACATAGAAAAGAGAGCACTCTTAATCTCAGATTCTTCAGGAACTTTACTAAGAGACTCATTCATTTGAGGAGTAACCGAAGGAGTAATAGACTGAAGAATGAAACCCAGAGCTTCCTCATCTAATCCCTCAGAAGAGAAGATTTCTCTATATCTATTCAGAATTTCTTGCCCAATTTCCTGGGGGTTCTCCGACCATCTACCCGAACCTAGCTTCAACTTGCATATTTTATTACGAAGCCTGCGACTGATTGTTGTTGTGTGGAAAAATCTCGTATTTCGATCACCCTCCCGAAGCCACTGAATGTGAGATTTTTGCTTCCATAGCAATTCCTCCTTTGAAGCTCAAGATCTAACAACTTATCAATCTCCTCCCTTCTCTGTTGGGAAATCCAAGAGGGATCATTCTGCAAGTGTTCCAGCTCCTGAAGATAACCATCAATATTTCTTTGGATATTGCCAAAGACTTCTCAATTCCACTTGGTAAACACCTTCCGGCAATTCTGTGATTTATGCTGAAAATGTTGAAAAATAGAACCAACAGTATGGCTAACCCAGGCACTTTGAGCAACCTGCTGACAGTCCTCATGAAGGAACCAAGCTGCTTCAAAACGGAAGGGTTTCCTACCCGTGGGCTTACTTCCCTCAGTATCAAGAACCACTGGGAAATGATCAGACCCAGTAATAGCTTTGATAAGAGCCATCGCATTGGAAAAAGCTATCCTCCAAGCCTGATTAATAAGGACTCTATCTAATTTAATGCGAATATTAGCTGAGCCTTTTCTCCGATTGTTCCAGGTGTAAGAGGGACCTTTAGTGCCAATGTCCATTAAGTTGCAGGAGTCGAGAAATTGCTGGAGTGGTTGATGTCCCTGTTAGTCTTTGAAGAACCTCCCAGCTTCTCATGCCATCCTAAATAAGAGTTAAAATCACTTAAACATGCCCAATTGTCCACACGACCACTTCCAAGTGTTTGAATTCTTTCTCAGACCTGTTTCCTGCAATGTTTAACAGGATCTCCATATATACAAGTCAAATAGAAATCAGGAATACTTTCAGTACTGATTTTTACATCAATAATACGATGATCAACCTATAAAATCTCAATGGAAATGCTAGAATTCCAAAGCAAACTCAAACCACCAGCAGAATTAATTGGATCAATAGAGAAATTGGAATAGAGCTTTAATCTTCGACCTAGCCGCGAAATCTTGTGACTGCCGATCCTAGTTTCCATAAGGAAGAGGATATCTTGTCTAATTGATTGGGAGAGGTGAAATAAGGAACGATTAGTTAGGGGTCTCCCCAGTCCCTGACAGTTCCATGAGATGATTTTCATGACTCCTCTTGGGGCTGATATCCCCCAACCACCAAGGGGCCATCCTTTAAAAAATGAAGAGAGGATGGGGTCTCTGCATCATCAACAATACTTTCATCCTGTTGAAGATGTTTTGGTCTCTTATTTCTCAGTTTAAAACTCTTATGTTCAGCTAGTCCCAACCGGGAAGGTGCAGCACGGGCTTTCAACTCTCTGGCTTGTTTCTTCAGATGAGAGGACGGCAGAGAGACACAAGGTGGTTGTTTAGTAGAAAGGTCTGGGTTGGACAACTGTTGGATGGAGTTGGAAGGTGTAGGAAGGCTACTGGTTTGGGCAGAAGAGGTGAGTTCAATTTCCTGAGGGATGACAAAAGATAAATTCAAAATTAGGCCTCTAGCAGGTTAGGGAATGTCAAATGGGCCTGGGTTGAGACTGGTGTTAGCCTTAGGAAATGGGTCGAGGCTATGTTCGAGTTTAGGGAGGTGGTGAAGTGTGAAGGTTGTCGGGTCCGGGTTAGATATATTAACCCCTGATAGGCGAGGTAGCAGATTGAGAATGGAATGAGCTGTTTCAGGGAATTGTCGGATTTGGTTCTAGATAGCAGACAAAAGCATGAGGGTAGGTTCATCCGGCTGATTAGGGGTCTAGTTCGGTGAAAAAGAGGTTGGGGAGTGATCCGAGGTAGTATTCATAGGGGTGGTACAGAGCGCTCCAAGATTAGCTGGGATGGATGAAAGAGGTTGGTTAGAGTGCTCAGCTGTGTAAAGCTATAAAGAGGATGATTGAGGGATGGTGGTACCAAATCTGCCACGTGGACTGTCAGTGCCAGAAGGGGTGGAGCGCATGCTTCCTGTAGCACGCGGAACAGACATGTGATCCTCTCCCTGAACTCCGGTAGAAATGGGCTGCCGGCGATTGGATTGGGAAGGAGAACTTTGCTGAGAGCTCACTGATTGAGGAAGCAACAGAGGGGCTGATTCGATGAGCCGAGCTTCAGGGATAGCAGCTTTTAATAAGGAGCTAAAACCTGCTTCAGGAAATTCAGGGCAACTGGAAGCATCGTTGCACCTATGGAGTTCCTGATGTTGAATTTGTGCCACAAACAGAGCTTCACACCGTTTCTCATCGTGACCAAGTAGACCACAGAAAAAGCAAAACATAGGCAGCTTCTCATATTGTACCAAAATGGAGATTTGACACCCATTCCTCCTCTTAATCTGTAGAAGGGGCTTCAAAGGTTTTCAGTTATCAACAAAAATCCTACACCGGAGAAAGGAGCGCCGATTGCCGAAACTATTGCCCTGGATTAACATAGCTTTAATAGGGTGTCCTATTTTTTCGGCCAACTGAATCCCCAATTCAAGTTGCTGAAGTTCGAGAGGGATGCCATGAAACTAAACCCAGAATTCCATGGAGCGAAACGACCAACTACCTTCATCGTTCCATCATTCCAGAATCAGAGGGTTTCCTCCAACTGACCAAGGGCTACCTTCCAGGACATTCTTAACATCAAGAATATGATTAAAGCGAAAGATGACTCGATGGCCTTCAACCGGTGTGATATCTACTCCATAAAGTAGATGCCAGGCTTTCACCAGTGCATCATTCACTGCCTGTTGCCGGTAAGGTTTGCTATCCAACACTTTTCCGACCAACGTCAGCTCTGCCTGCGAACTGAGAAGATCCTTTGTTTCTTCGTCGATGATCAGAGTATCATCCTCATCAGGGTCTGGTGGGCGTAGTGGGGATGATATCTCGCCGGCTGCTATAAGAGGACGGGAGTTCGAAGATTCACCCCTCATAGTTAGGGTTGAACAGGCCGTGTAGAAGAGAGGGATGGAGGTTAGATTCAATTTCGCCGAAAATGAAACCACGCAATACTGCGGAAGAAGAGTCACGCAATACTGCGGAAGAAAAAAATCTGTCAAATTGAAAATTAAGGAGTAGAAGATAACAAAGTTCTATCTTGCATAGTAGAAGCAAGATTTAGGCCTATAGCTAGACATAGAGTATCCTTGTACAAACTAAATATAGTGTCCTGAGTTCTATTACTTATATACATTAAATCCTTAATATAATTATAAGGCCATGGTGTCCTAGTAGGTGATGGAAGGGCATGGACTATGGATTCATTAGTACACCAGATTTCTTTTATCTGCAAGTCTAATCACACTACGTGGTCTAAACCTGTCCTGATACTGTACAATTCAGATTCCCACATAGTTGAAGATTCCATTTTCCTTGCAGCAAAACACAAAAATCTTCCATCCAACAAAAAAAAGTACGACCAGCCTCCCAGTCTTACTCCTAGAATCTGGGATCCTGCACACATTAAAATGGGATATTTAACTCGTGGCACAGATAACCAATCCTTAAAATCATAAAACTTATCTCTTATTTTAGGTACATCATTGGGATATATTGGGGAGGGATAAATTTGTAAATCCGCTATCCAACGATTAATTTGGTTTAATATCCATGTAGGATTTGGTTTCTCAAGTCCAAAAAGAACTTTGTTCCTGGCAGACCAAATAAAATAACAAGTGAGAATGAAAACCGCAAAGAACCAGGAATAGGATTCCTTATCTATCTTTATTGAAGAGCGAAAGTTAAAGCAAAGATCGCTCAGGGATTCGAAAGCCAGAAGTTCAGTACGTAGACCAAGAGGTCCAGTCACCCAAATATGTTTGACCCAATCGCAAGATAGGAATAGATGCCAGTAGGATTCAATACAATTTCCACAGAAGGCACAATATGGGTCGACCTGGCACCATTTTGAAATAGTCGCCTTAACCGGAAGTCCTGCATGTATCAAACGCCAGAAGAAAATTTCGGATTGATTTTATGAAATTGTTAACAAGTAGATTTTTGATAAAAAAAAATTGAAATTGTTTTGGTTGTATCAATATTCAATAATAAAAAGAAAATCTATTTGGTAATTTAATTTCTAGAAATAGATTATATATTTCTTTGGGAAGGGTGGTGGTGGTAACGGGGTAGTTGCAGTGGCGTGGAAGTGGTGGCGCTGGTGAGACCATTAGGAGAAGAAAAAAAGTGAGGTGGAAATTTTTAGCATTAAAGTATTACTTTGCCCATCAAATTAACCATGTGCTCATTAAAGAGTAAGAATGAAATAAAATGAAATAGAAATTCTGAAATAGCTCCTCAACTATTTCAAAATTTTTATTCCACTTGATTTCTATTTCACTAAATAACGTGCAAAAATCAAATGAAACAATTTCTGAAATAAAAACTACCCCTTGAAATTGAAATAGAAATCATATCAAATTAGGCCGATGAGTCCCCAGTCAATAGGGAGTCTAGAGCCTTGTACCTGCTATGACTTTCAGAAGGGAATCCTTTTGATCACTTTAAGGTCGAATGAAAGCAAAGATTTAGGAGAGAACGTCCGAGAATCTAAAGAGAAGGTGGAACGGAGGAGCACGAAGAAGGCTTGGGAAGCTTTTTGCATTAAGGACCATACACGGAGCATCCATGAAGAGAAAGATTCAGACGTGAATATATTTTTTGTAAAATATATTTCATTCCCTTAGAAAATTACATCTCTTGTAATCTAAACACTAAATATAACTTTTTTATGTAAAATATATTTCGATTTCCAAGAAAAATAGTTACATTTCTCTTGCAATCAAATGGAGCATGAATTGCCGTAAAATATATTTCACATGCCAAGAAAATAGTTACATTTTTCTTGCAAGCAAATGAAGGCTGAGTTGTCGAGCCCTTATCAGGCTCACTTTTTCAATTGTTAACCCTTGAGTTAAACACTATATACCCAAGTCCCATAAATTCAATATGTTCTGAATATTTCTATATTGGCTCTGATACCACTTGTTAGGGACTTAGGTAAAACTCATCTTCAAAAGCTAATTGTTAAGGAGAGGCAGGTCAAGTACCTATAAACCTCTACATCAAGTTACTCATATTCGAAGTTGGATTATTACTTTCGCATTTAGAGTACCATGTTCCTTCATCATAAGGCCATCTTGTCTATTGATTAAATTGGGGAGGGGTGTTTTCGACCATGTATGATAGGACGTGAGAGTTAATGGTGACATACAATTCAAATCATAAGGTTACATCACTGATGGTAAAAGGATTCTTTCTTCCCAAGTGAAGGAAAACTTAATTTGCTAATTTTACTCAAACACTTCCAACACAACAGACTCCATTTGCGTGCAAAAGAAATGCAAACGTTTTCCTAGGAAATAAAATATTTTTTTATAGGAAATGTTATTTTTTGTGTTTGGTTGCAAAGGAAATACAATATTTCATAGAGAAGTGAAATATATTTTTTACCAAGAAAAAAAAAATAAAAATAAATAAAAATAAAAAAAAAAAAAAAATATATATATATATATATACAAGATATACAAATATTTCCCTTCTCTTCCCTTCCCCACTTCCCTTACAACCAAACAGAACTATAGTTTCCCATTAGATCTCTTCAGAAAAAAATCAGAAAAAATAGTTTAGTAATGTTGTTAGTGGACCAAATTTCCTCTTTTATTTTTTTAACCAAACTTTCAATTTTGTAAAACAAATCAAATCCAAATTATTCTCAATTCCTAAATCCAAATTTGTCAACCATAGTCAATACTCTAAATAAATAAATAAAAAATGCTTATGGAAAAGAGACCTCCTTGTGTAGCCTTCAAATTTCAAACTAAAAAAATATATATGTCCTCCCATATAGTAAACACCTCTTGGTGTTTTAGATTTCCAACGCTTTATTTTGTCACTTGATCAATTTTCGTTCAAGCTAAAACTCATGCAAGTAAGAGACCTTTGAGAATAGTTGTCGACAAATTTCAACATTATTTAACTTATCACATGATAGACATTTTTGTTGGTCCAAAGATATCCTTTGGAATTTTTTTTTTTAAATTTTTTCGATGAAACACAAGATATCCTTTGGATTGCTAGACCAAAAACCCCACACACAACTATAAAAACATATTCAAATTTCATGCTCAACAATTGCCACACTGACCCATATTTGCAGTTGAAAATCCAGCATGCTGCAACCAATCTCTTTTGACAATACGGTTGTTTACCACAAATTTTAAAATATAGGACACTGCTAAGGAAAGCTATAAAGCCACAAGAAAATCCACAATAACTACTTTACGAAAACAAATAGTTTGAAGAGCAAACCATGTAGGAATACAAGTATTAGTACTTCTATATAATTAGCATGGAATTGCCACTTCCATAATATATGTCCAAATTTTTTAGAACCTTTCATTTTGTACAAGAACAATAAGATATGATCATTTTTTGTTATTGAAAAGAAAGAGAACTGATTACCATTTCCTTGGTCATTGTTTACAATTTCTTGAAATTATTGGTCAGGTTGTTTTGCAGTATAAATAAATCCTAGGAGAATGTATAAAGAAAATCAGGTAAAACGCTATGAGTGAGTCGCATGATATCTTGTGTCTGGGTACTCTTCTATTAAAGAGAAATAAGGAATCAATTTCAGTTACACAGAATTCCCATAATTAAAATAGGGGAAAAGGATGCTACTTGGTTGTGTGGCTCTCCTATACCCAAACACAGGAGCGCGTGAAATTACTACCTAACCCCTTATGAAGTAAAAAATTATATCTATATTGATGCCCCCTGCATGTGTTCTCATTGGCCCCATGCTGGTGCAGGAGCTACACAACCAAACAGCCCTCAAGACCCAAATATCTTGGGTATAAAAGAGGCACTCCAATGCAAACAAGTCATATAGCAATAGAAGTTGATGCAATAATAGAAATTAGAAAGCTCAGAAGTATTTAAGATGATATGGGGAACACAGGAGCATTATCAGTAACAAAAGCAATTAACTATGGTATTTTAGTTTAGCTACATCCAGTCTAGACCTCTAATAGCTCTTACTGTAAAAAAGAACAGGAGACCACAACTAAATTCTTTCTAAACTCGCAATAACTGGTAAAAATCCTAAGCTAGGAGTACAAACATATTAGTCTCTGTAGTCTGTACTAAATCAACGTTTATGAAAATCTGACAGATTTACAGCAGGTACTGAATCACTGGTGTGTTGGCTTCCCTTAAAAAGGTCTGGTTGTCTTGAAAACCTGAATTTTTATTCCACCTTAATTCTATCTAATTCTCTGCCCTTCATCATCTAATACAAACAAATTCTCCAAAGAATGTTGTGTCCGAAGCTCAGTTTCTAATCCTGAGGCTCTAGCCCACAATCAATGAAACCAACGGTACACACACACATAGATGGAAAAGAAAAAGGGGAGACGGAACAAGAACTACAACTACTACTACTACTGCTACAATTATAGAACCCAGCCATCCCCTTCTCTTTGCCCTATTTTGCTAACCTTTCCAAATCACAATAACCGTAAAGATCCATAATTTGCAACCTACTTTACATTATTTTCATAACCTACTACAATTATCCCATTTGGAACCTATCGTAGTATCATTCTCATATCAAACCGTGTCTATATCAAAAACCCTAACTACCCTAACATTATTTTTCACAAAAGAACTCTACTTCTGCTATTAATTGACTAATTTGAGTAGGACTGCATCATCTGGTCCAAATGTCATTTTACATGCTACAAAAATAGGATGCTGAAACCATTACATCTTCTTCCTATTTTAAACCTAACTTCTCAAATCAAACCCCCTAACTCCCCTCTCCCCTCCTTTACATTAATTTTGACAAGCAAACCCTAGTTTCACTATTATCTGACTGATTTGACTAGGATACTACATCTGGTCCAAAATGTCATTTTTAAAGCACCCATCATGGGAATGGCTACTGGCACATTACAAAAAATACTTCTTCCTCATCCTCTGCCTCCTTTTTTTTTTTCGTTGGATAGCAGAGAGATAAGATGACACCATGGAGGAGGAAGGCATCTAATAAACATCATTACAAGAGGGGAGTGGCAACAATGGGGTGCAGTGGTTCATGGCAAAGAATAATGTTGGAGGAAAAAAAAAAAGCAATACCAAAAATGTGAAATGGATATAAAATGTTTCCTGAATATTAGTAATTATCTCAAATGAATAGCGTTAGTTTCCTGAACAATTATGGAGATAACACTTGATGCCTATAAGAGTTCAAACTTCCCGCAGGGCCATCTTGCCAGTCAACTAAATTCGTTGAATCTAAGCACAATTTCAATTATATGAACGCATTCAAATTTCCATAGATCCAAATAAATCAATGGGAGAAAAGAGAGGGGGGGGGGGGGATAGATCTTGAAGACAGTATATAATTGTGCAATAAGTTCCATAATATTGAGAAATTTTCTGTGTCTCTAGAGCTCTGCACACATGGTGTCAGAGAATTCAAGACACCTCCTGCTCCTCTGATCATCTCAGGTACTCTGTTCTTCTCTATTTACTTTGCTATTCTTCTCCCATGGCTTCTTCCTCATGTTCAAATACATCCGCTCTTCCCATAAATTCAAACTTTGTTTATGGAAAAAAAAGGTGGGGGGGGGGGGGTAATGTAGATAGGAGAGGGATCCTACTAGAGGCCAAGCAATAGGATCAAAAGGGGCTGCTGGTTCGAATGGGCAGAATTAGGGTTTCTAGGTCAATTTCTAGGGTTAGGCTTGGGGGAATGGGGTAATTCTTATATGGTTTTAATGGGCAGGTCTAGGAGAAGCTAATAATGTAGGTTTGGATGATGTTTAACTAAAAAATTGAATTTCAGAAAATTAGGGTTAGGGTTTCGGGTTTTGGGTTTTAGAATTTAGGCTGAAATTAGGGTTTTTAATGGGATTTTAGGGCTGGGGTTCTAGCCGAGTATCACTGGCAGGGAGAGGGAGATTCGACTGTAATTTGGGCTGAATTGGATGGCTAGTTACGTCTGAACAGGTTTTACGTTGATTTTAGATTTTACAAAGAAGAGGGGGAATTAGCGTTTAGCTGTTGGGGATGGGGCAGCAAGCTAGGTCGAGTGGAAGGTTTATTGTAAGGATGTTATGTCTGAAATTTGAGGGGATTTGACTGATAAAATAGGGCTTGACAGAACTTAGATGATTTAGGGTTTATGGGAATCAATTGGGATAGGGTAGGTTCGGGATGGAGGATTAGAAGAAGGGGATGAATGAAACTAAATAACTAACTTACTGGTTGAAGAAGATCTTCAATGGAGGCAGCAGCTCTGTGATAGAAGGATAGAACCACCTTCCAGCTGTAGAGGATCCTCCCAGCCATCACGGCGTAAGGAGTCTTAGGAAATCCACCTACCCTTCTTCCTTGATAGAACCACAAGGCAAACCAGTAACGGCAGCCAACAATTTCATTCGAGATCTACACCATAGTTTTTAATCAATGTCATGTAAAGATTACTGTATTATTTCCATCTGAAATCGCCATATGTATGGTTCATGAAGAAGTAGAGCCAGGAGGGTTCGTTTGGTTGGGTGGTACGTACTGGGCTTTGTTTTCATGCAAAGAGAAGACGAAGATGAGCGAGCTTTGATTGCTTCTATTTCAATTCGTTTTGAAGTTTTCCATATTGACAAGCCTTTGGAATCCTCGAATTCAGTTTTATCTTTTTAGGTGTAATCATTGAAGTATGGTGAATTAACTATGGTATTTTAGTTTAGCTACATCCAGTCTAGACCTCTAATAGCTCTTACTGTAAAAAAGAACAGGAGACCACAATTAAATTCTTTCTAAACTCTCAACAACTGGTAAAAAACCTAAGCTTGGAGTACAAACATATTAGTCTCTGTACTATATCAACGTTTATGAAAATCTGATAGATTTACAGCAGGTACTGAATCACCGGTGTGTTTGCTTCCCTTAAAAAAGGTCTGGTTGTCTTGAAAACCTGAATTTTTATTCCATCTTAATCCTATCTAATTCTCTGCCCTTCATCATCTAATAACAACAAATTCTTCAAAGAATGTTGTGTCCGAAAGCTCAGTTTCTAATCCCTAGGCTCTAGCCCACAATCAATGAACCCAACGGTATACACACACATACGTGGAAAAGAAAAAGGGAAGAGTGAGAACAAGAACAACTAATACTACTACTGCTACAATTATAGAACCGAGCCATCCCCTTCACTTTGCACTACTTTGCAAACCTTTCCAACTCACAATAACCCTAAAGATCCATAATTTGCAACCTAATTTACATTATTTTCATAACCTACTACAATTATCCCATTTGGAACCTATCATAGTATCATTCTCATATCAAACCGTGTCTATATCAAAACCCTAACTACCCTAACGTTATTTTTCACAAAAGAACTCTATTTCTGCTATTAACTGACTGATTTGAGTAGGACTCTACATCATCTGGTCCAAATGTCATTTTACATGCTACAAAAATAGGATGCTGAAACCATTATATCTTCTTCCTAGTTTAAACCCAACTTCTCAAATCAAACACCTAACTCCCCTCCCCCCCTTACATTAATTTTGACAAGCAAACCCTAGTTTCGCTATTAGCTGACTGATTTGATTAGGTTAGGATACTACATCTGGTCCAAAATGTCATTTTTAAAGCACCCATCATGGGAGTGGCTACTGGCACACTACAAAAATACTTCTTACTCCTCTGCCTCCTTTTTTTTTTTTCATTGGATAGCTGGTATAATCAGAGAGGTAAGATGACACCATGGAGGAGGAAGGCATTTCATAAAAATCATTGCTAGAGGGGAGTAGCAAAATGGGGGTGCAGTGGTTGATGGCAAAGAATAATGTCAGAGAAAAAAACAAAGGCAATACCAAAAATGCGAAACGGATATACAGTGTTTCCTGAATATCTTCTTAGTAATTATCTCAAATTAATAGTGTTACTTCCCTGAACAATTATGGAGATAACACCTACTGCCTATAAGAGTTCAAACTTCCTGCAAGGCCATCTTGCCAGTCAAATGAATTCGTTAAATCTAAGCACAATTTCAATGATATGAATGCATTCAAAATTTCCATATATCCAATCAAATCGATGGGATAAAAGGAGGGGGGGTAGATCTTGAAGACAGTATATAATTGTGCAATAAGTTCCATAATGTTGAGAAATTCTCTCTCTAGAGCTCTACATACATGGTATCAGAGAATCCAAGACACCTCCTGCTCCTCTGGTGATCTCAGGTACTCTGTTCTTCTCTATCTACTTTGCTATTCTTTTCCCATGGCTTCTTCCTCATGTTCAAATACACCCGCTCTTCCCATAATTTCAAACTTTGTTTATGGAAGAAAGAGGGTGGGGGTGGGGGGGGGGGGGGAGGGGGAGAGGATAGACACATAGTTGTTAAGGCGCCTAGGCGATGGAAGGGGCTAAAATTCAAGGTGACACCAGAAATCAAGGCGAGAAAAAGGCGCCTGGCCACTAGGCATGACGCCTTGACAACTATGGTTGGAGGCAAGATGTATCTCAAAGAGACAGTATATAATTGTGCAATACGTTCCATAATGTTAAGAACTTTTTTTTCTCTCTCTAGAGCTCTACACCTCCTGCTCTGTCTCTGATGATCTCAGGTACTTTGTTCTACTCTATTTACTTTGCTATTCTTTTCCCATGGCTTCTTCCTCATCTTCAAATACATCAGCTCTTCCCATAATTTCAAACTTCGTTTATATGAAACTTAGTGACACAAACTACCTTATCTGAATCTCTGGCGAAATCAGTTTGAATCCATCCTCATCTCCAATGATCTACTTGGTTATGTAGATGGAACTTTGCTTGCTCTTTCAAAAAATCTTATCTTCTGAAAAACAAAACTTTACCCAACCATGACTACAGCCTTAGGCAGATAAATGATCAACTTGTAAAGTGTTGCTCAAGTGTAATCCTCACTGAGTGTCTTGTGGCTCAAGTACTAGGTCTCACAACTTTGAAAGTGGTACAGAATCATTATGAGCATTTTTTTCATCAGTCTCTTACAAGAAAATATCTATTGCACAGTCAACATGTCTCCATTCAAAAGGGAGACCAAATGGCTTAAGTAGGCAAGAATGTATCACCTTAGTACTTAAAAAATAAATTTGTCTTAAATAAAGCTGTGAACAATAAGCAAGAATTAAGAAACCACATCCAGACTAGTCCCCCTTCTAAACTGACTGTTCCCTTCTACGTTTTAGCACTAGAAATAATGATATGGTCCTCCCTTTCATGGCAATGATTCTTGTTTTCAAATGTGTGTTTCTCTATGAGTTTTTTTCTTAAAGATGGGGAGGGACATGTGCATTTGTTAGACTCCAGCTTCTGCAAGTAGGGTTTGTAAAGCCTAGAAATCAATCTTTCTAGACTCTATAGAAAGAAAGAAACACCCTTGCTTTCTGAAATCCTTTGGACCTGCCTGCAGAACTGGAGTGAAGGCTTTCTATCGGTCATCTATTGGGGCTCCCAAATTCAATGCTTTCTCAGACCCCTGTGATTTGGATATTCAATTGAAATGTAACACTATTTTCAATAGCACTTAGTTAATCGCTCTTCTGTATCTTAAAGGATCTCTTCATATAGCTCACACAGTGGCCATAGAGCGCATCTGACCCTTTTTCTTAGGGACTTTTAATCCCTCTCAGTAAGACTTTGAATTTATCTCGGAAAAAGGAATAACCCACGCACAACAGGAAACTTTGCTACATTTTTTAAGGCAACTGCAGTTGAGCTACACCCCAGAATATGATGATGCAAGACAAAGTTGTAAGATAAACAGAAAAAAAAAAAGAGACTTCCATGCCTTTATTTTTCTTCTGTTCCCCTCTCATTTTTTCGATCCTCTGTTTCACTTTTTGATTTTTTTCGATTCTGTGTTTCACTTCCTTTATCAATTGAGTTATGTTGGCCCAGCTAAACATCTTCTAAGCTCTCATTTGTTTATGATAAGCAAATTTATCCAACTGGTAATGTGTGCCAACTCCTTGATCAACAAAGGTTGGACACCGGATGCTAATGTAATCACATGGTCCAGTGCAGAACTAAAATTAGAGAAAAGTAATCAGATGAATAATAGAACTACGACTGTGCTTCAAAGCAATATGAATATGAACAATCAAGGGTAAGTGATTCTGATAGAACAACCAACATCAACGTCCACAAAATTAAGCATAACCAGATATCAGAAAAATAATCACAGGAGAAACAAAATAGTAAAATCTCAATTGGTTCGACAGTGAGAGACAAAACATAGTACGTATATACACCAGGAATAAAGTTCCTCATAAGGGAAAAAAACAGCAACAGAAATGTAAACCAGTCAATTATTTACACAGAAGTTGTCACAGCAGAATTCAACAATTCCACCAATATTACATAACAGACACCAAAACTTACCCCAGGCCAAGGATTAACTAAATCCTACAGACCTACCCTCTAGCCTTGAGCTCCTCAAGGCGTCTGGACAGGTCGTCCTTTTCCGCCTTCTCGGAAGACTTGGTGGGAATAGCATGGCCTGCAGGCTGAGGCAGACCAACGGAGACCTCCAAACCATAATCATCTGCAACCTGCTGCATCAGGCTGTTAACCTCGCCTTCGGGCGTGGAGAGCGACGTGCTTCCAGCCATGGAACTCTCCATGAATTCGGCCTGAACCTCCATGTTAACGAATTGCTTCTCGAACTGGTCCATGGTTTCAGACATCTTCTGCAGATTCCCAGAGGCAAGAGAGGAATCGAGGGATTTGACGATCGAAGCCATGGACTTGTTGATGGCGGTCATTTTAGCCTGGGTGTCAAGGCGAGCGACAACAGCATCCAGACGAGAAGCTAAACGGAGGTAATTCATCTGTTCACTGCGCTTGCGAATCGCGTTCTCGGCGTAAATTCTGGCGCCGTCCATGTTACCCTTCTCGATGGCTTTCTTGACCTTGAGCTTCTCAGCTTTCTCATCTTTCTCGCACTTGCGGGATTGGCGTTGCAAACTCTTGGAAGTGAATTTGAGCTCCATGATCTGGTTCATCAGCTTTTCGGTGTTTCCCATTGCAACAGATCACGACTCACTTTTTCTCTCAAAATCTAATTCTCCGCCTGCAATTGCTAGTTTTTCCTTTCTGATCGTGATCTTGTGATTTCGATCTCGTTCTGAACTCCAATTCAATGTCCTGGTCTTATTGCAGGATATCCCTTTCCCCAGTGGGCGGCAACGCGTTAGGGTTTTTTCGCTTGGACTCGGGATGTTTGTGCTTCCAGGAATTTTCCTTCGACAACGCTACGGACTACGGAGTAACGGAGGTGAGGGTCGTAAGGGAAAAACCGTAAAATTACCCATATGGATGTGCTCTCTTTTTTTTTATTTTTGGGTTTTTTACAAATGCCCCTTAAAAATACTCATTTATTCAAATGCCCTCTTACAACTTTTCTAATTGCAAACTCTCTCTATTTTCAAAGCAATGTAGCACTTTGGTCCCTACCGTTAATTCGGAACGTTAGATATTAGTTTCAGGATATCTAATGATCAAAATACCCTTTTGATAAAAACCCACCAAAATTTAAAAATAAAATGACTAAAATGCTCTCATTTTTTTCAAATGATTTAGGATTTAAAACTGAAAATCAAACCCTAAACCATTTGGAGAGAGGATGAACCCTAAAATCAAACCTCCAAAATTGAAGTTGTAGTGAAGAAATTTGCAACGGCAGGTACATCATTTCAGCTGCTCATGCTTGTTTCCTCGATGGAGAGCTGGGATCCTTATCCATTTCAGACCTTGAGAATGAAGTTGGAATTAATCCATAAAAGACAAAAGGCTTCACTGAATGAAGTTCTTGCAAAGCTAAAAAGATCAAATACCAGATGGGTTTTTTCTGTAGCCAGCAATTGAAACCTAACCTAAATCTGGATCCAAATGATTTCATGAACTAATTAACTAATCAAAACAGATTCTACAGAAACCAGGAATAGTCTATTTTGTTCCAATAGTAATCAACAAAAAACGGAAGAGATGAACAGGAAGAGAAATATTCAAGATTTGGATTCTTGTAAATCCATTACTTCTTTTCAATGTCTCCTAAACCCTAAACCTTAAAGAAACCCCTAAACTCTCTTTAGTCATCAAAGAAGAGGGAAAACTAAAAAAGAAACTCAGAGAACAGATCTCATCTAGAGTTAGTACATATCAAAGTCCTCCCAATCTCAGGCATCAATACAAGCATAATGCACCTGAGCATCGGTAAGATACAAACCGTTTCAGTTACTCATCGTAATATGACGAGGCTTTTCAACTTCTGTATCAAGAACCACCATCGCAAGCCTCTTCAATCCAGCTCTATTAAGCTCTTTCATGTCCAGCTTTTTAGCAGCAAGATTACGAAGATCCATCGTGCAAGCCACCCACAACTCATAATCTTGATAAAGCTTGTTGACGTCTTCTCTGATTCCAACCCCAACGAACGTATAGTTACGATTGTTGAGAAAAGAGTAGAGAGAATGAGGGATGTCATCGGAGTGGAGGATTTGAAAGATGGGACATCTCCGACCAACACAGAGTTGCAGAATTGCTACAGGATTGATAATGCCATGGCGATTTGGACGCCATTCGATGTCAAAGCCCACGACGAGCTTGTGCAGACGACAGCGGTGGATGTGTTAGATTAATGAGATCCATTGCGTGACGGCGAAGGAGCTGCCGGTTACGGTGGCGATTATTGTCGCATTGTCATTGCAAAGTCAGCCAATTTTCCAGTGGATAAGGATCCCAACTCTTCATCGAAGAAACAAGCATGAGCAGCTGAAATGGTGTACCTGCTATTGCAAATTTCTTCACTGCAATTTCAATTTTGGATGTTTGATTTTAGGGTTTATCTTCCCCAAATGGTTTAGGGTTTGATTTTCAATTTTAAACCCTAAACCATTTTGAGAAGATGAGGGCATCTTGGCCATTTTATTTTTAAATTTTGATGGATTTTAATCAAAAAGGCATTTTGGTCATTAAATATCTTGAAACTAACATCTAACCGTTCTAAATTAAAGGCAGGGACCAAAGTGCTACATTGTTTTAAAAGTAAGGAAAAATTTACAATTAGAAAAGTTGTTAAAGAACATTTGGATAAATAGGTATTTTCATGGGGACATTTATAAAAAACTCTTTTTTTTTTGGGGATAAAAGAAAACTTATATTAATAAGATTTTTTATTAAGGTGTTACAATAATATTTCCTTCCATTAGCGTAATTGTCATTCCGTATTAGTACGAAAAGGGCCACTGGAAGGTTGTCTATACAATGATGGATTTCTTGATAAGAGTGTAAAAAACCAGCCAAGAAATCTGCACTACAATAGAAAGCGAGATTTATAAAATTACTCAGCTTCACACGGGTTTCAATCAATCCAAAGAAAGCAAGATTGTTAAATGTCGCCCAATCCATCACAACGCGGTGTTTACCAAGCATGTTAATTCCCCTGGCGCCCCATGCTCCAGATTTTATCATTGAGAAGTTGGGAGAGTGGAGCGTTGTGAGGGGTTGCTCCGCCCCGGACTACGATCGCGCTCTCGAACGACTATGGAGACAGCCGCATCCATACTACAAGAAATCTTTCCCTTTTACGTTCAAGAGTTGAACTCATTTGGCAAGAGTTGCCATTGGAATATACCACATTCTCCATTGTTGTGTTGAGGAAAAATTGAGGTATTGCACTTCTAACTTTGATACCATGTTAAAATGTGTAAAACTGAACATGTTTTCATTCATGTATGATAGGATATATATACAAAAGTGCTGAGTACATGTATAAAGGTAATAATGAATATTACAATACAAATTGGAAGTTGGAAGTTGCAACCTTCGTTTAATTTCCTTCTCTTATTCCCCAAAGTTAATTAATGTTGTATTTAATGTAAGGGTAAAAAAAGATTTTCAACTTTTGAAAGTGATTTGATGTAGAATTTATGTAAAATGATAGGATTACTCTTATTGAAGAAAAAAAAGGGGGGGGTTACAACTTCAAAATTCACCACTTAAGTTACAATAAAATTCTCTTTTATTGTGGGAGTAACTTGTTGTCAGTGAACTATGAAGTTTTAACCTTCTTTTAATTGTCTATTGTCTTATTCTCAAAAATTATTTAGAGTCTTCACTTTATTCGTTAATGAGATAGGTTAAGATATTAATGGGCAGAAGATTGTTGCTAGACTGTGTGGCTACTGCACAATCACAGGGGTCAATGAGAGTGCACAAAGGGACATCAATGGGGGCGGGATTTTTTCATTTCAAGGGGATAGGATGTTCACTTCACCTGGTCATGTGTCTGGGTGTAGGCTGCACATAGCCTGACAGAGATCTTTTTCCCTATATTAATATAAAGTGGAGATAATAATGAAACTAACCACTTTTTAGGATGAGTTAGGGAGAAGAATTTTCTTTGTCGTGACTCATATATCCCTCCCATCACTTGTATCTTTTTGGTAAAATATAATTTAAAAGGGACAAGAAGGGAGACAATAAAAAAAGATAAGGACGAGTAATGCTCTCCCACGAAATATTTAGACTTTGTCTTTCTCGATATTTAATATAAAATATTTTTAAGAAAAGGAAAGTAAGGGGAAAGGGTTTTTTTTCTTGGAGAACAAGCTTTATTCTTTTGGGGAACCAGACGAACAGAGAGTTCTCTATTAGAACCAGAGAATGGTTCTCCTAGGTAGAAGCTTGAGTTCTCTATGATCTCTCTTTCCCTTTTACGTTCAAGAGTTGAAATCATTTAGGCAAGAGTTGCCATTGGAATATATCACATTTCTCCGCTATTGTATTGAGGAAAAAACTAAGGTGTTGCATTTATGACTCTGACACCATGTTAAAATGTGTAAAACTCAACATGTTTTCATTCATGCATGATAGAGCAGGGCTGCAACAGGGTCGGGCTTTTTAAAACCCTAGCCCAACCCTAAGTCCCCTTAGCTGGGCCCAGGCCCGCCCTGACCTTGACTCGGGGCCTAATTACCTTGACCCTAACCCTGACCTTGACGAGCCAAGCCCAGCCCAAGCCCGCCCTGATTGGCCCTGGCCCTGCAATAATTAAATTAAAATAACAAGACTATGAAAAATGTGAGAGAGGAGGCTTGAACCCGAGAATTTTTTGTAGCAATTGATTTTTACACAACACAAACTACCAAGTGCACTAAGCACTTGATAAATGAATAATAGCTTCTATTATTCAAGAGTGTTGAGTACATGTAAAAGGGTAATAATGAATATTACATTACAAATTGGAAGTTGGAAGTTGTAACCTTCTTTTAATGTCTTTCTCTTATTCCCCAAAGTTATTTAATGTTGTATTTAATGTAAGGGTAAAAAAGGATTTTCAATTTTTGAAAGTGATTTGATGTAGAATGTAAAATGATAGGATTACTCTTATTGGAAAAAAAAAAAAAAAGGATTATCATAAAAGGGCCCAAAAAAAAAAAAGGAAGGGTGTTACAACTTCAAAATTCATCACTTAAGTTACAATAAAATTTTTCTTTATTGGGTGCAACTTGTTGTCAGTGAACTATGAAGTTTTAACCTTCTTTTAATTGTCTATTGTCTTGTTCTCAAAAATTATTTAGAGTCTTCACTTTATTAGTTAATCAGATAGACTAAAATATTAATGGGCAGAAGATTGTTGCTAGACTGTGTCGCCCCTGCACAATCACAAGGTTCGATGAGAGTGCACAAAGGGACATCAATGGGGGCGAGATTTTTTTATTTCAAGGGGAGAGAGTGGTCATTTCACCTGGTCATGTGTCTGGGTGTAGGCTGCACGTAGCCTGACAGAAATATTTTTGCCTATATTAATATAAAATGGAGATAATAATGGGACTAACAACCTTTTAGGAGGAGTTAGGAAGAAGAATTTTCTTTCTTGTGGCTCATATCCCCCTCCCACCACTTGTCATTCTTTTGATAAAATATAATTTAAAAGGAAAAAGAAGGGAGACAATAAAAAAGGATAAGGATGGGTAATACGCTCCCACGAAATATTTAGACTTTGTTTTTCTCGGTATTAATATAATATTTTTAAGAAAGGAAAAGTAAGGGGAATGGATTTTTTTCTTAGAGAACAAGCTTTACTCTTTTGGGAAACCAAAAGAACAAACATTTCTCTTTTAGAACCAGAGAATGATTCTCCTAAGTAAAAGCTTGAGTTCTCTAAGGGCAAAGTTTTCATACACGGTTGTGTAAGCCGTGTATGTGAGAGGGTCTCTCACAAAGAGTTGGAAAAGTCATAAATCCCCATCCATTAATTAATGCCTTGAAACTCCCACCCTCTCACATACACAGTTTATACAACCGTGTATAAAAACTTTTCCCTTATCTTTCTCTTCCATTTATGTCCAAGAATTGAACTCATTTTAACAAGAGTTGCCATTGGAATATATTATATTTCTCCGCTGTTGTATTGAGGAAAAATTGAATTGTTGCACTAATGACACTCAAGGTAATTGTTATCCCTTTTAGTGTATATAATAGGTGCCGACACAAACTTTGATACGATGTTAAAATGTGTAAAACTCTACATGTTTTCATTTATGTATGATAGAATATATATATATACAAGAGTGTTGAGTACATGTATAAAGGTAATAATGAATATTACAATACAAATGTCAAATTTGATGTCTACACCACACATTGCGTGTTGACACCTACTATATACACCAACAATCCCAATCCATGTCATGGAATTTTGATTTCGAAATCCTTATTTTTACAAATGATTTGATCTTGATTTCTAATGGAATTAGAGGGTGCCTCTAAAACGCCAACAACTACCACAATTAAGACATGAACATTGGAATGGAAGGATTTATACAATGGTTTACTAAAAAAATGAAGAATATATACAATGTCTGATTAAAATCTTTATGGAAAAAAGAATTTTGTCCAAGAGTGTGTCCTATGCCAGCACTTCTATGAGTCTATCTCTCTTTCCTATATGAAAAGACAACTCTATCCCTTGTTTTAAGGAGGAGAGAGATAGACACAAGGGAGTCCTCGTGTAGACCACACCCCAGACAGAAAACTCCTTCCCAGTCTTTATATACAAAATTGCAAAGTGGAGTGTTGAAGGAAAGCAACAATGGAGATAGCTTATAGCCTTTCCACTAAGCATCACACGCCTGATCAAATGCCAACCTTGTGGTGAAACCGTTCTCTGTAGAGTCGATCTTGAGAGTTGGAAGTTAACAGAAGGTCTGAAACCATTTTTAACATTAAATTCTGGTTTTCCTTCAAGCGTCGATCAATAACTCTACTATGAATCCTGGTTAAGCCATTAAAGGAGAGAACAAGAATTGAGAGTCTAATCAGCCACGAGAGCCTCCAAGATGACCACTAACCTGGCGAGCATATCGGACTACAGCTTTAGCCCATTTCTTGATCTCTGTTTTCAGTTTTTCAGGATCTAATTCCTTCAAAGATTTCCCTGGTTCGATACTAATCTCCATGAAGGAGAAGCATCTATCGAAGCGTTGGCGCTTCGCTGGGAGCTCGCTCTCGACATCTTCGCCTGTCAGAGCCATAGCATCTCTGTCTGACATGGCGGCGAAGAAATTTAAATTTCTGTAATCTGATTTGAAATTTAATTCTACAGAGTTTGGCAAGTTTATATAGGTTGAGGGAAAATTTCTCCAGTTGCCATTTACGCGTGCCCCTCTCAAATAACTTACACTCAATTGACTTTTTAGTTTTCACCAAAACATTAAAAAAAGAAAAATATTATTTTTTGAGGGTAAGTAAAAGAATTTTCAGCAATATATTCTTAGATTCCTTCTTATGGTCTAATCTTCAATTATCTCTTAGGATCAAGTTTCCTTACACCTAAAGGAATGTTTTGGCGTAAAATTTGACTTGAAAATTTTTACTTCGAAACAAACAGAGAAAGTGAAGAGAAATGTTTTACTCAAAACTAGGGTTGTAAATGAATAATCGAAGTCTGTTTCCATATTCATTTAGCGCTATTCGAATCCGTCTGAAAGCTAAACGAATGTGGATACGGATAGACTATAGTTATCCAAAAAGCTATACTTATATGTAAACAGATAAAATATCTGATCCGTATCCATATCCGTATCCATTGAGCACTATTCGAATCCGTCCGAAAGCTAATCGAAAGCGGATGCGGATATAGCACTCAAGCCGAATTCGATCCATTTACATCCCTACTCAAAACCACGACATCTTGGATTGAACTGAAAAAAAATTTTATTTTGTATGGGACATGAGTTAATAATAAGATTCACCTGTCCAATAGTCTAATCATAGGGTTACATCATGTTTTGGATGGTAAAAAACTTTTTCTTAATCTCTTAGCCATGCTTGGATGGCAAGGGCAAAAAAAAAATATATAATAAAATAAAAATCATAATAATAAATTTTTTTTTTTCTCTCCTCAATTTCAATTTATTATTATTTTTTTTCTTTTCTTGCTTTACAAACATAGCCAAATTGAACTTGAAAAATTAAGTAACACAAAGGATTAAAAAAAAATCCAGCCATTTGATTTGTAGACCATAGTAATAAATAATCTAGAAGGTTGAGATGATAGAACATAACATTGACTTATTAAAATAGAGAAAAGCAAGTGTTTTATTGCGGCATTGTGCACGGTTGGATATCATATGACTAAGAGAAATTACGTAGAAGACTATTAAAGCCCAGTCGAACTTGTCTTCCAAGGAATTTCCCACTTTTGATTTAGTCTTAGAGCCGTGTGCGCTGCTTGCAGGCTATTGCTTGATAACACTACTCTTTCTTCCCCTCTCTTTCCCTAGTTTGGATCCTCTATTCGAGTCGGGGTAAGTCAATCATTTCTCATCTTGTTGTGTCTGTGCAGCACGGCAGGATGGACAGCTCGGCAGTAGAGGATCTGGATCCCCCTTTCCCCTGGGTTGATCTATTGAAAGTATGAAATTGTAAATCGAGGCCCCACACCAACAAATTATATATGGACGACTATTAATATTCCCCCCTTTGATATAGTCTTAAAGTCGTGTGCATGTTTAATACTGAAAAATTGTAATGAATTTTACTTTTTTTTACTAAGTCTTTGAAATCGTTTGATTTGATTTGATTTTTACAAGGTATAATTTTATAAAAAATAAATGATCTGTAAATGATCGAAGAGATTTTTCCAAACAAACGGCATAAAAAGTGCACCAATAAGATATGAAAAAATGATAGAAAGGTATACCCAAATTTGTTATTATTTCTGTTTCAATTTTGGGGTGGTAGGGTGGCGGTGATGGTGGTGAGAGACCATTAGGAGAAGAAGAATGGTGATATTTTAATTTTAAAATAAAATTAGCCATGTACTCATTAGAGAGCAAGAGTGAAACCAATTTCAACTTCAAAATTGAAAAACATGTTCAACTATTTTAGAATTTCTATTCAATTTAATTTCTATTTCAATGAAATAAGGTGTAAAAATTATTGAAAAATTGAAATAGAAAGCATGAGAGCATGCGCAGTGGCATCAACAACTCGATCATTATCGCATTTCATAGGGGGTGGGGTGGTCATTTTGGCCCATGTCCTCCTCCCATTGAGAACATTTTTTCTTCTTTTATTTTCCGGATATCTTTAACCGTAAATTATTTTGATCTATTTTACATTAAATTACTATTGATCACGATACACCACATGCTAAACTCTTAAAAATCACGTGTACATAAGAACCAAAACGGCTCAAACGAGGGTAACAAAGTAATTTCGTGTAAAAGTTTGAGCAAACGTAAAGCACTTACTAACCAACCACGCGCCAACCTATTAATAACCACGTGTTCTTAAGAATCATAACGGCTCAAAAACGAAGGTAAAGAAGTAATTTTGTGTAAAGTGTATGATCCAGATCCTATACTGCCGAGCTGCCGGTAGGACCGTTCTGCCTAGACATGGGGTTGCGTGTAATTATCGCCTTACTCTCACTCGGGCAAGGCGTTTGAGTAGGGATAAGGCGGACATTGCGTGCAGCCCCATGTCAAGGGTCAGGGGTGTCAATGGGTCGGGTTGGGCGGGCCTGCCTAAACTCTAACCCTGACCCTAGAGGCCTTAACCTAAACCCTGACCCTGACCCAACCCTGGCAAGGCCAAGAAACCCTCAACCCTGACCTGACCCTGCCAGGGTTTTCTTTGGCCTGGCCCGACCCTGATGGCAAATGGAAGGCAACATATTGAGAAATGGTAATCTGTCGCATGATGTAGAAGGAGATTAGAATGACAAAAACCTGGTTCTTCTCTGAGAATGGGTTGAAAAAGATTTGAAACTTTCAATTGATTTAGAGGTGAAGAAACCTGCCAGCATGACCATTCTGGGAGTTTTAATGATAACAGTGTCTTGTACTGGACAAATGAAAGTTACAAAACCCCTATATCAGATACCTCTAACAACAATATAGGAAAGGACGCAATTGATTCATTTAACAAGGGAAGCAATCAGTTAAGATAATATATTTCAATTTATTTAGTCAAAATCTTTTCTTGTTTCAGATGCAACAAGTGATGGAAACAAACAAAGTCCACACGTATAACTTTCTTTGTAGCTCAATCTCTATTCTCTACTACAAATACAGAAACCTTCCGAGGCGCCAAAACCAGGATCTCTGTTTCTGAACGATATCCAGTCAAACAACGAACGAACGATCTCGGGAGGAGAAAAAAAAAAAAAACTAGAAGATCGTCGGACTTTCAAAATTTGAATCACTAGCTTCCTTCCTTCCTACCGTGAAACAAAATAGCTGAACACAATATCACAGAGGAATCCCTTTCAGAACTGTTTATCCTCGGAGGCAGGCCTTTCAAAAAGATTAATGCAATTTTCACCTCCTTCCCAGGATTCGATCTTGTCTCCAAAAAAGTAAGAAGAAAACCTGGGAAGGAGGTAGAGGAAGAGGTGAAATAAAGATGAACATAACTATGTCAAGAGAGCACCGTAGCAGGTCGAGTGGAGGAGCAATGCCTTGATCGTAGCAGGTCAAGTGGAGGAGAACCAAGCTACTTGATGAGCTGGTTGATGCCTTGATCATAGCAGGTCGAGTGGAGGAGAAACAAGCTCCTTGATGCCTGCCTTGATCGTAGCAGGAAAGGAGGAAGTGCTGAAGAGTGAAGAGTGAAAACGAAATTGGATGTCCCGAGCGGCGCCTTCCTCAAGGATGAAGAGTGAAAACGAAATTGGGTATTAGGGTTCACTAGTTTACCCTCAAGAGATGGGCATTTTTGTCTTTTCAGTGATAAAGTGATACACTATTACAACTCTACATTGCCTATACCTAATACAGGGTCAGGGCCGGGCCGGGCCGGGCCAAGCCCGGGGTATTATCCCAGACCCGGCCCTACCCTGCTAGGGTCAGCCAAAATCTCAACGCTGACCCGCCCTTCGGGCTGGCAGATCATGGTCGGGTCTGGGCCGGGCTCAGGGCGGGTTCAGGCGGATTCGGGCTAGCCGGGCATTATTGACACCCCTAGTTAGGGCAGCACAGTCCTGCCTGGCAGCTCGGCAGTTGAGGATCCAAATTCGTGTATACATTACCCTATTTGGCTCTTCCCTTCCTTTGTCCTCTGTGCTCGTCCAACCATTGAGAAGACTGCAGTGGAGGTGAAGGATGCTTGACAGTTGATATCGAGCAGCAGAAGGGAAAATGCAGAGAAGGAGATCCAACCTTTGCGGTATGATTCTCTCTCGTTACTAGCTTTGATTAGGGTTTTTAGTTGCAGGGTTTTTTTGGTTTTTTGAAAAAATTAGTTGCAAAGTTTAAGGCAGGGGAGATCCGCCCTCTTTCTTGAAATATTAAACTTACGTGATTATCCTAATTGTGAGCTTAGTGGGGCGAGCGAGGTTTCATAAAGGTATAAGAATTGGACTCCAATTCGTCTGGAAAAAAAAAGGACTTACCCAGTACCCAAGGCTCCCGCCACCACAGGATTTGAGGAGGATCATAATGTATGCAACCAATTCGTTTGATAATGCCTTTGAAAAGTTGGCCTCAGTTTAGGATCCACTTGATAGAATTTTTTATGAATAAATTCACAAATCGGGCCATTTTCACACCATTTTCTAGCACAATGTTTCTATTGACAAAACACATCTATTTGCAAAGTTTGGACCAATTTTGAATTGAACAGAAGATCCTACCCCCATACATGGGCAATTTGATAATTTTCTCAAAAAAGGAAACAAAGAGATTTTGAATGAGGTTCTAAAAACCTCCTTCCATCATTGTGGCAAAGATCACTAGGGTGACAAAATAGGGTGTCTGCAATACCTATTGGGAAGTGGCATTTATGTTATCATCATGACTCATCCTTCCTTACCATGTGGTACCATACATATCTCACAGGTCAAATTTCAATCCAACATGAGCACAAAATGCTAATAACCTACTAGGAAAAAGAACGCTACCTAGTCACATGGCCCACATGGCTCATGTGCCTAGACACTGAAACGCGCAAAAATACTGCACTGTCCCCATGGAAAGACTGAAATCCCGCCAGGGCGATGCTTCGACGCACACCCATTGGCCAACTCGTGTGCAGGCCCAAGCAACGATCTCTTGCCCTAAACTCATTTATTTGAGGCACTTCTCCTTTTCGAGCTAAAATTTGACTACTGGTTTGACCTCACAGCAAGTTGGCAACCTATCCCTTTTTTTTTTTTTTTTTTTTTTTCATTTAGCGAGATCTAAAAGGTTCTTGAGTACTTTGGTTGTTCAGGGGTTGATTTTTTTTTTTTTTTTTTAATTTTTATGAAGCTAAAATAAACTTCAAATAGATAACACAGTTCAAAGAGATTACAGATTCCCATGTCTACTAACTTCCATGTACATGCCTTAGTGGCTAAAGCATGAGTAGGCAAAATATTGTCCCTATTTACCTTATGTACAACCACTTAATCAAAAAACTCGAAAAGACTACTGATAGAAAATAACAAATGATAGAGTTCCCACAATCACGTGCAAGAGTTGTCTTTCTTCAACCATAATCTGTCCAAATATCTAGGTTTTGGATGCCTTGTTCTCTTGCTGTCCCAATTTCCTGTTCGATTGTTTTTCCTTCTACTTCATCTGTAGAATCTAGATTACCATAATCAAAAGAGAAGGTAAATAAATCTGTATGAATCATTAATATGGATGTCCATCCACCTTGTTTAGATACAGAATGGTAACTCCCATCGGTTAGAAAGATTGCATGATCTTTTGGATGACAAGAAGAAAATAGTGCAATTAACAAGATTGTGGGACATAATAAGGTAAGATTTTTATCTTCTGGGGGTGAGTCTACAATCTGAACTGTAGCTGATTCGTTGTCTAAGGCGGACACTCATTGGTTGATATGGTCGAGAACATGATGGGATTTGGTTGATCTTGTTCATGGAAAATACGGTTTCTTTCCATTCAAATGAAATATAAAACAAAAATGATAACTTCCAAGACATACTTAATTTCATGTTTTGATAGAGAAGAAGTTAGAAAACTAGAAAACAAATAAGAAAACGAGTTAGTTAAAAGAGAGGAAATCTATAATCCTAAAGGACTAACAAACCAAATTATTTGAGAGAATGAACATTCAAAAAATAAATGCCAACTGGATTCCACCTCTAGTTGACAGAGTAAATCCAAACATTTGGTATTAATAAGGTAAAGCTTGTTGATGAACTTACAGGTGAAAAGACCATTGTGATAACATTTCCAAAGAAAAAGTCAAACTTTTGGATGCACCTTTAGTTTCCACAATAGCTTCCAAATAGATGTCCGATATGGCAAAAGAACATGATGACGATTAGCCTGTGGACTTGCCAAGCAAACTACAGCAGATTTTGTCGAGAATAATAGTCCAATCATAGAAAAGGATCAAAACCGCAGAAGAGTCCATCCTCAGTAACATCAGGTGAGAGAGTTTTACTTTAAAAATAAAAATGACAATGTCAAGTTGGAAGTGAGAGGAAGGTTCCATTGACCATTAGAATCTCAACTCCTTAACATAGGAATAACGAGAGAAGAGCGGAATCAAAGAAGGAAAAGTAAACTAGGGTAAATATGGAGTCCAAGGATCTAACCAGATCTTAAACTGACTACCCAACTCAATTCGCCAACAGAAGAATTGTGCAACTTAATAGGATTCCTCTCCATAATAAGTAGTTGAATTAATTACACTATTTTTGCAGATAGATTACTAATGTAAGGTTCTCATTTTGTGTTTTTTAATTTAGACAACATTTACATCTAATAAAACCACTTGAACCGCCAAGGTGATTAGAGACTGAATTTACATTACTGCCTTCAACACCAATCATGTTTTAGGGGAAAATCATCTCCGAAAGAGTTGCTAGAATACTTCACTGGTTTTAAGTTTATCATATTCTCTTAGTTTAGAAAACAAGATTTAACTTTCTTCCCCACTGAATTTCCACCCACCTATCCTTTGATGCTTGAAGGTGGACATCCGAAAAAAAAAAGTAACAAGACCTAACCACCACCCCCCTGAAGTGGATCCAAACAAGACTCCAGAGGCTCTGAAATTTTTGGAGACTTTGGTTCCTATCTTGGTCTACATATGTTTTGAGATAATACAAAGGAAGAATACTAGGAAGACCCTAGGCTCAGCTATCTACAGAGATGGTAACAAATTGAAAGGTGACCAGGTCCAAGAAAGACCAGGCCAGGAGGGGGTTTCAAAATTCTGATAATACCTTCAATTGAATCTCATTATATTTCGACATCTAGTTCCTTTTTCTTGTAACGATCAGTTATCACAATTCTAATGCTTTGCAAAGATTGACAAAACAGGGTAAACCAAAATTCAAGTCCAAAAATATATTCCAGCTTTCCAAAGAAAAGGCTCAGCCTCTCCAATTCACTACCAAATGTAAAATGGTGAGTCCAAAGGAAGAAAAAGCTTTAAAAAGAAAAACCTAAGAACCACATAACAAAAATTCATTTCTTGATTCACTTTCTACCGCAGACCTTAACCCCCTGCCTGTTCCTTTTCTTGGCACCTGATTTGCTAACCCTGAGGCTCCTCTGCACAGCACTAAGCCTTGCTAGGGCCGCATTCTTCAGGTCTGGCCTGTAGTAGTTATCTGCAACCTGTAACAAAAAATGGCAAAGTTGCTAAATGATTTAAGTTTATAAACTAAATTCCCAGAGACAGAATTCCCCAGAAAAAACATGGAAATTTTATGCTAAAACACCAACAGATGGGATCCGAGTCCTCTCCAATGAGGAGCGCACCCAATGAGTGCCCAATGAGCATCCAACGGCTGGGCAGGCTGGGTGCACTGACTGGGCGCACACGAGGATGTGTACCAGCCAGCCCAGCTGTTGGATGCCTCGTTGCGCAATCATTGGGTGATCTCCTCATTGGAGAGGACATGGATCCCAACAGATGACGGAACTAGACCCGTAAATTCATGGACAAAACAAGGTTCACACATATTATCAAGACAACAAATTGTATATAATGACAGACAGTAACAATGATAACAATTCAAATCAACAGTTGAGAAAAGCAGCTCGGAAGCCAAGCGTAACAACATTGCATTGAAGATCCCCAAAAAGGGATACTTCTTACATGTTAGCTGCTCATTCCTGCAAAAAAAGCTTAATCATAGCTGTGGTCTTTGGAGAATCATGAAAGCAAAGCCACCACAAACACCTTATAAAACCTTGTAAGCCTAGATAAAGTTATGCCATCGCACACTCAAGTTACAGCTGACAAAAATCTCCTCAAGACAATGTATAGGAAATGGGAAATGGGAATTGCTAGATCTACATGTCTGTGGAGTGTGTAGCATTACAACCTCAACTTGTGATTGACATATGTGCTATACTATATCAGCTCATCAGAATAGTTAAGAGATTAAAAAGAAATCAAAATGAAGCTATCTTCTATAAAATATTGGGTACAAATTTCAATTACGGGATAGGGATGTAATGCTACATGTTCCACAGGCATGAAGCGCCAGCATTTTCCAAATGGGGAAAAAAATTCGAATCTAAGCATAACAAGTAAATTTCTTTGAAGACTCCTCCTAAGAGGATATTCTCTTACATGTTAGCCAGCCCATCATTGCACAAGCAGAATAATTGGAAATAACATTGAAGAAATTACTCTTAGCAAGCGCTACTTGATGTAAATGGATATTCGAAAATCCGTATTCGTTTAGAGAATCCGAATCCATCCGAAACTAATCGGATACGAATATGATAATCCCCCTAACCGACCGATTATTATCCGATTCACCTTATTGGATTTTGTTATCTTATTTTTATAAATTTATAGTTAAGATAATGTGATTCTTTTTCTAGATTTGCTATTGGTTTATATATATTGTTCTATGCAATGTGATACATGGAATCACATATCTATTAAAATAAATACAAGATATAATCAAAAGTAAAAAACATAAGAAAATTAAAGACTAAGAAGAGTAGAAGAAAAGATAGTTGAACTCTCAAGTCTCAACCCTAACCCTCATCATAAAAACGGTAAAGATGTCAACGAATAGTCGAAAATTCGTATTCAATCCATGTTCATATCTATATAAGAGAACCTGTATTCAAAAAATAACTATCCGGAAATTATCCGAATCCGTCCGAAAACCGATAGGATATTATCCGAATCCGTCTGAATATAATCGGATACGTATATGATAATGCCACTATCCGACCGAATACGATCCGTTTACATCCCTAGCCACAAGGCCAATTATGCCTGATGGAGCTGAATGTTGAGCAATAAAGAAACAACCTATTCTTAAAATGAGTTGGAAATAGGAAATTGATCGAAGAATGGAACAAATCATAGCATTAGCACATAATGAATTCCATTGTAGCATCAATACGTGTCTAGATGATAAAACATCAACTAAGAAGGTTTAGCCATCTGCAATACAGACAACTGATTGTAAACCAGTAAAAAAGAGTTACACTGCAACTTAGAGAGCAGAATAGTGAAACAGAATCTTTATAGCTATCCTAAAATATGTGGGATACAGCTCAGGGAGTCAGCTGAGATTTGAAACTTACAAAACAGACTTGACTCGCACTTCTATCCAATCTATAGCAAATCCAGAATTTACCTAATTAGTTCTATATTATTTTACACTAGTGTGACTAATAACTGGTTGGCTATCAGCTAACAATCACTACACAAAAAAAGGAAAGGGAAGGGAAGGGGGGGGGGGGGGGGAGCATACCCAGTGCACAAGGCTCCCACCACTACGTGGTCTGGGGAGGGTCATTATGTACATCAATACGTAAGTGTGGGCAATTTAAATTCATATTTGGAAACATCCAATCACCCTTTTATACTTAAGACCGAAAACTGTGAAGTAGATACCAGTGCAGCAGGATTAACATGCTTACTTACATCACAAATATTGAAAAGTGTAAAAGCCCAAAAAGAACTCCTAGCCAGAACAAAAGCTTCTATGTTTAACTCAGCAACGCCTTCAAAACTCAAATACTATAAATAAAATTCGAAATGTTACCCCCTTTTCACTGGCATTAGAATCATTGCAAAAAAATGTGTTAAAAAGAAATGAATGGGCAAGAAAAAAAATAAATAAGGTAGTTATTCTCGAGAAGTTTCTTCAGAATATGTTCTAACGGCATCTCTAGTACCTGGTTGATAACAGACTTAGCCATCCTACGGAATTCGTTCTTCATGACGGATTTGTGGAGAGAATTTGCAGGCTTGTTCTGCTTCTTCGTCTTGGACGTCGCAAGCATCACAGAAAGATCTTTGCCAGCAGGTTGAATCGAAACTGTCTTCTTGTTTGCAAGCCCTAAATTTTCCCCAGAAAAAAAAAAATGTGGGATCAATAAATAACCCAGCAACTACAAAAATAATTCACATTTCCCAGCGACCAATGCTGAGGGAAAACTAACTTCAAAACAGTGAAAGTCTCAAATACCTGAGTGCTTGAAGGAGCTAACGTTATAGAGATTGTTGCTCTCCTTACTGAATCGCACACTAGCAGTCCCATTCCCAAACTCCTTGACGAGAAACGAGTTGTTCTTCTTCACGATCTCCCAAATCAAAGGACCAGGAACACTAGTCATTTTACCTGCAAGACATAAATACAAATATGTAAACACCGAAATCGTAGTCATTCAAGGAAAGCTATTGATAGAAGCAAAAGCGATCGATAGAAGATTGGAGCTAAGAAGCTTTTTACGAACCAGACAAGGAGCGAAGTAGCCTTTAACGTCCTCTGCGGCAGTCGGGGTCCTGGGAAGCGAAGAAGACAGAGAACCGTGGAGATCCAACTTTATACTGATATCAAAAACCCTAAGACTGAAAATAATGGTATCGTCAATGACTGAAGTGTGCACTTGGTAACGAAATGTCCTTCCTACCCCTACAAGAATAAAGAATTACGAACCATGGAGAATGGACTCGTGCGGTCGTGCGGCTCGTGCCTAGGTTTTCAACTTTTTTGTTTTTCGTTTTTTTAAATGAATCGGGTCCAGCTGATTCTGGTGCAATTCCATTCGGAATCTTTTTACCAAAAAAATAAAAAAATTCGGAATCTGGATCAGCTGAAATCGGTTAAGAATCGGTCATAATCCAGTCTAATCCTAGTTTTCGGACATGGATCGGCCAATTTAATCAGCCGAAATCGAGATCTGTCTCTAAAATTTCCAATCCGAAGCGGCCGATTCAGCTGATTTGAGTCCGATTTTTGAATATATGTTCATGCCTAACAGGCTTGATACTACTAAATGCGTTTTGTTGCTATGAGAATCATTGGCATAAATGGATGAATGGCTCTCAGTTCCTGAATCCTTATAAACCAACCCATACCCATTGGTACTTTCAACCACAACCATCATTTTCAAAAATCAAAATTGGATCAATCGAACTGCCAATTTGGATCAGAATCAGTTGTGACCAATCCCAATTCCAGCCGACTCTTGGTCCAAAACCCTAGAATCGCTAAGCTTTCAGATCTGAAGGCTGATTCTAAAATTTTTTGAGACCGAATCCGGCCGATTCTAATCCAATCCCTGATTGTGTTTTGAATCCTTGACCAGAACCCAAATTTGTCCTGGGCTCAGCTTCATTTCATTCAGAATAGCTTCTGGTTCCTGAGTTCCTCTGAACCTCTACCTGATCCCACAATCCAATACGGTTTAAGGAATCTGTTAAGATTGACTCATAACAGAACAAGAGCGGATACTAATACATTCAAACTGAACAGTCCTGATATGGATAGTCCTAAATCCCAGTTCTGGTTTGAAGAATCGATATCAGATCAGCTGGATTGGTCAATCTGTATTGGTAATTCGGTATCACTATCAGAGGCAATACTGATTCCTAACCAATCCCAGATCGGTGGATTGGTACAGACCAAGGGTAAAATGGTAATAAAATCTGTTTTCTTATAATAAAAGAAATAGAGGTAAAACCAACCAATCCGGGCCAATACAGGCCGCTCTGGATCAGTATTGGATCTGTATCGCCAGAGATCAATACCGATCCCAATACCAATTACTAGATCCCTGATCCTAGTTCCTGAACCTGGATGTGTCTTACCTGAGAACCCTCTTCTTAAAACAAACCACAACAATCTATAATACCAGAAGTCACAATTGTTAAATAAATATCAATCGTTGGATGAAAATCTAAAATGCAGTTCGTGGTATTAGATAAAGCCATATCTGCAATTCACATTTCAGAATATCATGGATCCCATATCTGCAAGTCACATTTCAGAATGATGAGTCATATTATATACCCAACAAATAATGGAACAAAGTTAAGTTGATTCCCAGCTGAACCAGGATCATAACTTAATATTAGATTGTTTCAGAGCCCTCAGAACAGAAACTGGTTTCTTGTTTTGCATCAACTAAAATAAAAAAACCAGATAATCTTTACACTAGAAAATAATATTACATCATATACAAAGACACTACAGCCCACTCTCATCGTTCTATACCACGACGATCCGCGACAAGATTCAACTAGGGTAAAAAAGTGCCTCCAACCAGTTCCATTCTACAACAATGAAATGCCAATCTTGTCAGTTAAAAAAAGAGAGCACGACTAATATATCTTTCTACCATCAGTCAGCATGTACATTGCTAAATACTGAGTACACATTGATTAATTGTGAATTGAAGGTCTCAAACCAGTATCGATTCATTCCCCTTTGAACCGAAAAGGCACGAGTCCTGCCGCACCAGACCCTTAGAAAATGTCATTGCATCATGGGCCGCTACAGGTCAGGCCACGATGTGCTGAACAGTTAACAGCTTCATTTATCCTACTGAACACAACCTTCAGGGGAACACAGGCAATATCAGGTCCCCTCAGCTTCTCAACAACTGGATTTCTCTTGTCCTCACCTGGCTCATGAGTAACAGTGAATGAAGACAATCTGCGAGTCTTCTTTGACAGAATCCCACCTTTCCTAATCTTGGGAAACTTTTTAGGAGATAAAGTGGGTTGGCCATTGAAATGCTTCACAGGGTTCCTGGGATACCCCACATGGGACTGAACTGACCTACTGGTAAGAGCTTGCAAAACACCATCAGTTCTTTCCTCCCCATCCAGAAGCAATGATTTATTAGGAACGTCTGTTGATTGGTCTAACATATTTTCTTGTGGGGCATCATATAAATCACAACTGCTACGTGCCGGGCAACAGTCATAATTACTCATTAGGAGATCGCAGTAACCATCGTCAACCACCTCAACTGTAATGGGATGACCTATAATAGCTTTACCATTCAATTTGCTCATGAGTGAAACCAGAGGTACATGCTGACCCCGGTAGCTAGCCCGCACATCCAGCTTTACATCATATAAGGAACAATCACCAGAAAATCTTCTAATGGGTGCATCTGCAATCTGATATCTGGAGTATGATGTAAAATGAGATTGGAACTGGGGAAGTAACCTTTGAGTTGTCAGAGAAGAAATAGGCATATGCCTTGCCAAGAATGGCTCTTCACTTCTCTTATGTGTCACAGATTTCTCATGAGAAAAAGATTGCCTTCCTTTCCCGTCTGTTTTCAAGATTGTGACATCTCTACTTCCCAATTTCAGTCTCTCATATTTGCTGGAATCCAAGTAACGGGGATGTCCTATCTGAATTTCCCTATGAGAAATTTCACTGCTCCAATTATGGGACCTATCCCCCAGGCCTTCTGGATCCAATCTGGATCGGCCAAAGGTGCCAACCTCAACTTTTCGACCATAGCTTGCAGGAAATTCATCTATCTGCTGTATACCCCCCAAATAAGCATCTGACTGATCATTGCTGTCTCTGGGTCTCCTTGAGTCCAAATATTTGTTCACTGTTTTACTCAGGTTCCTTGAATTTCTCTTCCCTTTCAACTGCCACTTTGATGTAGCTTTTTCTATCCTCCGGCTAGCATTATTAACACGAGCAACTATACTAGTGGAACCAGACTCATCAAGACCATCAGTTCTTAAGGATATGGTTCGAACTTGAGAGTAAGGACTAGATTCCCCTGCTACAGCACCAGATTGAAGCTTTCTGGATGAAAATGATGCAAACGAAGGAGATAAACCTGGTGGGATAAAAATGACATATCAATATCCTGTCTACCAAGTAAATGTAAGAAAACGCTATATGAATTGTAACCAAGATAATTACCAAATCAAAGCGTACAAGATCCAGAGGGAAAGATACCACATATATACACACATTATGAAATTCATGAAGTTCAACTTCACCACCCCTAGACCTTTTACCAAGACCAAGACCCCTTCCTCAATAAGGACCATTTAGAAATCCCCTGCTTCAACTAAATATAAGAAAGGGCGTACCCAGTACCTGAGGCTCCCACCACTGCGGGGTCTGCTTCACTAAATATAATGTTCTTAATTGGAAAATATGCCTAGAAAAGGGCTGAAGAGCTAGTGAGGTGGGGACTCTCTACACGTGGACCCCATGGGAGGATCGTTCCGGTCAATCAGTCGTCATACATTGCAGGGAAGAAGACCAGTGTGGTCCCTCTTTCCTCAAGTGTCAAATGCGTTGGTCTGATGAGGGATTGGCAAAACCAACTACTCATTCAATATGTGATCTTGGGAAGGGGGTCATTGTGCAGTTTCGGAGGCCCTGGTAATCTGGCATGTGCTGGATGTTTATTGTTGACTTCTTGTGGTTATGGCACTGTATCTTCAGGTAAGAGGAGGAAGCTCCTAAGGAAATTCACTCTGATGGTCATCCTACGGACTATGTGGGAAGTGCAAAACAATATTATATACCAGAATAGGCTGACTGCCTGAGGATGCTCTATAGACTAGTGAAATCATCTTATGGAACAGCTGGAGTGAAAGAGGAATGATAAAAATTTAAGGGCCATTCACATAAATCAAATATTCAGGTCACTAGAGATAATTCAAGGAGGTACTATTTCCAGTAAGGCTATATAGTTGTATAGAGATTAGAGAAGATATTTCATAGAGTTGGATGTTCTATTTCAAGTAGGCAATTGGTGAGTCTGCAAATTGAGAGTCAATTACATAGTTTGAGCCAAATGAATAAGTTTTTACGGCAGCTGAGAGGCCTAGAGACTCAATTTCTTCTCCGGTTTCATAACCTACGAACAACCCACACAAATGCTATGCTTTCATCTTAAAACTAATCTCATTCATCACTCCACACAAGCATACCACCTCCCCCCCCCCCCCCGGAAAAAAATTCCCAGTCCTATCAAAAAACCTGATTATTTTGCTTTTTAAGATTCCAGCACTCCTAGCCTAGATGCACCCTCGATGTTGTGAAAAAAATCAGTTGTATTCTCTCTCAGCTGCCACCGACAAATTTAATTGACTGCTAGCATCACTGCACCTTATTTCTTTGATAAGCCTATTTCAAACTCTAACTTTCTTTCAAGATTTTTAGAATGTTCCTTACTTCCTCTTATTTTTAAACCCTAAATTATTGAGTGTAGTCATTGTTACCCAAATATAGTAGTTGAAAGTAGTAGGATCAATTCTCCTACATCCCTATCATGGTTTGCAGGGTCTAATGGGTCGCTATTGATCACCTTTTTGTTTTTTGTTTTTTGCAACTACTTTCAAAGTATTGTGGGATTTTGACCAATCCATTGACGAGGGAGTGGGACTGGTGGCTCATTCCAAGCCTTCCATAAAAGGTTATTATCGTACTTGAATTTTTCCCACCACCTACTCCCCAAACCTAATTTTGATGGAACTAGCTTGAGCGATTTGGGAGCAGAAGGAATTGGTGGTGCCCTCTTTGTGTCATTTAAATCTTGTTGGCGTATCAGATGGAACCATGGCCAAGCTAAAATATGTGATTACAGGCTAAGTCCACCATCTCCACTTCAGTGGTCCAACTAGACCATGGAAGGAAACCCAGCGCTAGTTATTAGATGGTTGTCCCATAAGTAGGACAGGCCCAAACCCACATACACGAACAACTAAACAAGGATTTTGTAGTACCTGGCCCCTAAACAGACTCAAATTTCATTAAAGGATCTTGTAGATTTGCATATGGAGGAAACAATCAACCATGGGTTGCAAAGACAGGTACACAATTCAGTGCTTTTTGGTTGAAAAGGCAAACAAGTGAGTTTTTAAAGACAAGAAATCAGAATCAAGCACTGGCAAGGGAAGGCCTCATGGATTGGTTTAGGGAATCAACAGATCAAGCCACAAGCCTACAAACATTATAAGAAAGGCATTCCAGGAAATCTCTGGAAAATTAGGACAACTAATCTCCAACAAGGGAAAATGAAGCAGTGGATTCTATACATGCAAAACTCCAGTCCCGAATTATCTGATTTTAAGCTATCCAACCATTTTCAATATTTCCATCAGACCTGCAACAAATACTTCTGAATGGTTTCAAAGAATTTCCATTTAAGCCCTCAGAAAATGGCTCAAAGATAAGTGTGAGAATAATGACAGGATGCTAAAGATCATGTTACTTTCAGAAAGACAGTTACATTTAATTTCTAGTTTCTTGTCTTTTTTATTTTAAAGTATCCCACATTTAGAATATTAAAATTTCCCCTCGTAGATATTTGTATTGTTATTCCTTGGGGTGGAGGTTGAGGGGATATGTTGATGAAGTTTAAGGAATTCCATAAGGTTTTGATATGATCTAGCTGGCAGAGAAGATGGAGTTTCGATCAACCATAAAGAACATTGGATGAGGAGAATTTTAAAAAGGAAAAAAAATAAGGAAATATAATAGAAGAAGGATTTAGTCAATGGAGATGAAGTTGGCAATATCACTTTAAAGTTAAAAAAATGGGAGAACTGCGTACAACATTTCACCTACAGACAGATGAATAATGAGAGAGTGTAATTCAGATTTTTTAGGAAACATCTATTTGGATTTGGGATTGTAAGGAGCAAGTCCTACGAAACCATACCATTTTATTTGTAACAAATTTCTGGAGGAATCATGATATTCAAGAGATTCCTTCTATTCTTAACACAACTTACAAATTTGAAACTTTCCTAAATTCCTTAATTTGAGAACCAAGGAATCTGAAAATAGAAACATTCTAGAGCTTCAAGAGTTTTTGAAACCAGATTCAACGGTTCTTTAACAAAACAGAAATAATCCAAATTAGTAATTCAATATGGACTCAATCTAACCTAAATCTTCTAGAAAACTAAAAATAGAGAGGGAGAGGGATAGGCACACCATCCGTGTGCGGCAAGCTAGCAGGCGGCACCAATGGGGGCGCAGGACGAGGCATCATACAGGAGGGGCAGGAGGGACATTTCAAAAGGGGAACAAAGAGATAGACACAGCGGGCGCTAGCTTGCAGTACGCTGGCGGTGTGCCCAGCCTTTTCCAAAATAGAAATTAGAAACTAACACAAATCTCGTATAGAACTTAAATCCCTCATACTTAGGCTTAATAGTTGTCAAGGGCCCAAGGCGTCCAGGTGCCTTGGACGCCTTGATCGACTAGTTGGTATCGCCTTAATTTTTACTTTCTCCAACGCCTTGGGTTGCCTAGACGCCGTGACAACTATGGCTTATAGAATTGGCCCTTTACAATAGAAAACCTAAAAATACTTAGCCCATAGCCCATATAACCCATTCAGTACTTAAAATTGAGTCTAATCATAACTGAACCAACTCTGAACCACAGGTTCTTCTTCCTCTTCTTTCTTCTGTTGGAATTCTGCATCAGAATCAGTTTGTAAATTATACACTCATGGGAATCACTTTATGGTAAAAGAGAGAGGACGGTAGTGGGGGAAGACAAGGCGCCAAAACTAAAGAATCCAAATTCTGAACTCTGATTAGAAGATAATGACCAAAAGATCTCAACATGAAGGATCTATAATGAATTGAAATCGAAAATCATAACGTCTCACATGCAATAAATGCATAACTTAAACCAAATTCAGCAAGTACTTCTACAAGTAAGAGCAAGTTAACCATCACTTAACCAGCTATAATACATTTCATGAATTGGCCCCAATGAATAACACCCAAAAGAAAGTTGGATAACACTTGAATATGAATAAGCCCGAATCGATGAAAGAAATGAAGCATTGGAAAACCAAATCCTCCATATGCCATATTACACGGAAAGCATGCATTAGTTAATGCACATAGACACAAAAACATAGTTGAGCTTAGTTCAAATTCACAAACCCACAATGGAACAGCAGTCAGAATGATGCAGAAAAGTTGATAAAACCTGCTGATAATGGCACTAGAACTATAGACAGAATAGTTGCAAAATAAAGGAGAAAGAAAAAGAGATAAGTGATTGTTCACAATGACAAAAGTTAGGGTTTAACCATCAAATGACTATTGGAAGAGAACCATTTCGTTAGAACATAAAAGGACACTAGGAAGAAAACACTACTCTAAACCATAATCAAAACTAAATTATAAACTGATAGTAGTCTGAATTATATCAATAGTTATAGGACTACAGAAAACACTACTCTAAACCATAATCAAAACTAAATTATAAACCGATAGTAGTCTGAATTATATCAATAGTTATAGGACTACAGGCGCCTTCTTCCCAGCATAATGAAAATCAAAGACTCAAAAAATAAATCTACTTTCTAATTATAATTCAAGACCCCCATAAGCGCCCAATCTTTTTCCTAAATAAATAAAATATCAACTTAAAAAATAAATACAAGGGTGGGCCTGGGTACAACGGTAAGGTTCCTCCATCGTAACCTAGTGGTCGCGGGTTCGAGTCTGGAAACAGCCTCTCCGTGAACTGGGGTAAGGCTGCGTACATTATGACCCTTCCTAGACCCCGCAGTGGCGAGAGCCTCGTGCACTGGGTACACCCTTTTTTTAACTTAAGAAATAAATACACTGGTGGAGTACTGTTAGGGACGAAGAGAAAAACCCTGAGATAGGATTTTAGAGTTGCAGGGGAGAGGGGAAATTGCATAAGAAGGGGGGGGGGGGGGGGAGGAGATCATCTTACAATCACTTTGGCCACGCAGGCACTCACAAACACTTCACTATTCCATTATTCAAATCTATCTCCAACGATGGGGAGTTACGCCATATATAAAGAGGAATAAAAGACTCCTAAAAATAAAGACCAACTCTCTAACTAGGAAACTTACTCAAATAAGGAAACGAAGAATAATTGGGAAACCAAATATCTATGTAGCTAACTTAAAAAATAAACTGAATAAAATAAACTAAAAGACATTATTTCCCCAAATAACATAAATTCCTAAAATCCTACTAGATTCAAAAATTCAAACTGGACCCAGTTCATCTCCATCTGGATACCCAAATGGATTTGGGCGGTCCAAGGTAGTGCACCTGCATCAACCCCCAGTGTTGAGAAAAAACTCGTTCACAAGTTTTGGAGAATGGTTTAAATAAAATCTAACGAGCGGGGGCTATAGGTTCCATGTCTGCAACTTGAAGAAAATCCAAAATATGAAGCTTTGCAGGTGCATCCATGGCTGGAAAATCGTGGGGAAGAACGAACTCATGATGTGGAATAGCTTTCGCTACAATGGATTCCATTGTTACCTGATCCAAAATCTTCTCATCTTCCGTTGCCACTATTTGCTGTTCTGGTTGAGGTTGTATCACTTGTGCTGCCTCTTTTGGCTTGGAACAAACATCATCAACTAACCCATGAAGAATGATTGTCTGGTGCATGTGAAAAGGATGTAGGGTGCACAAGTTTCTGTCACAATCAACGATGCCTTTTTGTTCTTCCAACCATTCTCAACCCAATTTAGTAATGTGCCGAGGAGAATCAAACATTTCACAATATGTACCGTCACAATATTGAGAAAAAAAGAATTCGACGAATAAATAATCCTCAAAGAGAATAATGATCTGGTCGGTCTTTGAGAGCATCTCGACCGCAGATCTTGAGACAAAATTGTCGATTTGCCTTTCATCAATAAACAGAGCAGCAAGTTTTCCATTGGGCAAGTGCACTCTAAACTTGAACACAAAAGAGTCCATGGCCAGGGTTGTATTCAGAATCGATATGGGTCCACACAAATAAGAGGATACTCAAATCAAAGAATTAGTGGCAAAACAGTAATAATTGAAGCTTGGGAGAGAATGGCACAATTGTAAATAATGGAAAATAAATAAAAGAACTTTAATGGTATAACACATATAACGGGGAGGGGTAATCTTGGAACAGAATTTTATAAAGACTGGGGGAAGGGGTGATTCTGGAAATAAGGGTAAAATAGGAGATATTAGAATAATTGGGGGGAGGGGGGGGGAAGAGGGTTAAATCTCGAAGAAAAAAAAAATAACACTCAAGGTAACTAAGAAGTAAGGGAGGGATGAGGGACAAACTTGGAACCAAATCAAATTATTAAAAAAAAGGATAGGGAGGGGTAAAATCGGTAAATAAAAAGAAAGAATGTTGACAAGTTGAGCATATGCGAGCAAGGGAAAAAAGAGGGGATAAAGCAAAAAGGGAGGGGTAGTTTAGGAACAAAGGGGAAAATTAAAGTAAAGATAAAGAGACAAGGGGAAATCATGGGAGATTACCATCTACTATTTGGGGTCTTTTACTCCATAGTCTAGAGAACACCAAAGAAAGGCGACAGAGGTGGGATGCAACGCGAGGAAGGAGGTTTCTTCTGATTCTCTGTTTCGCGCTCTCTTCTCGACATCTTCTTCTTTTTCTGGTGGAATGGTGATAGTGCAGAGTTTCTGTCGGAGTTGGAAGTGAGGGGAAGGGTGCTGGGATAACAGCAGGAATATTTTTTTTTATATGGGAATGAAGGGAAGGGTTGGAGAGGTTACGGGAGTTGCTGGAAGGAGTTGGGGGGATTGGGCTTGGTGGTATGGTTGAGGTCACCGGTAGAATGGGATGATGATGACGGCGATGGGTGATACGTAGTGGTTGGGGCTTTGCGGGAAACAAAGGGAAGATGGGGGGTTGCTACTGGTGTCATTTGGTCACAACCGCAGCGAAAGAAAATAGGAAAGAAAAGGAAGAAGAATAGAATGGGAGAGAGAAACCACAAGGAAGGAGGAAGATGGGATCCTTCGGCTCTGATACTTGGTAGAGGGCCGTTGGGGAAGAAGAGAAAACCCTAAGATAGGATTTCAAAGTTGCAGGGGGGGAGGAAGAAGATCTTACAATCACTTTGGCCATGCAGGCACTCACAAACAGTTCACTATTCCATTCTTCAAATCTATCTCCAACGATGGGGAGTTACATCATATATAAGGAGGAATAAAAGTCTCGTAAAAATAAAAACTAACTCTCTAAGTAGGAAACTTATTCAAATAAGGAAACTAAGAACAATTGGAGATCAAATGGAGGATTTTTTTGCCTAGAGAAGGAATTGATGATGGAGGAAGAGAGGTACCGATTTCAAGAGCTGAACAACACATCTTCTCTTTGTTTCCCGAGCCTCTAGTGAGTTACAGACAGAGTTCGAAAAGATCAAATCTTTGATGATTCCATCATACATGATTGAGTTGCAAAAACTTCTGGATAGGTATCCAACAATTGGAAAACCAAATACCCTACGTAATGATGCAGGAGCAATTCCTTGGACCGGGGTAAACCTGATGGGGGATCCATATGAAGATGAACCAGGTCCAAATGGGTTTTAGGTTTAGTAGGATATTTAGTTTTTTATTTATTTAGAATTATTATTGGGATTTTCTCTTGTAGTCTTTTACTTTGAATAGGTTACCTATTAGTGGTAGAGTCTTTTTATGTTTTAATAGGCTAATTAAAGATATAATTTCAGTTTAAAATTATTATTAGGAGTCTTTATTTCATCTTTAAATACAAGTTGTACCCTACGCAACTCTCAGAGTTGAGAATATTGAATGAATATTGAGTTCGTTGGTTGTAACCAAGAACCGGTGTGTGTGCTCCCTTCCCTCTCTCTCTCTTTACTTTTTATCTCTTTCGCCTTTGATCCTCTCTCTAAATCTCTCTCATCTCCCTCTTTACTTTCCCATCTTCATTATTGTTCCTTTTATTTCTGTCATAGTTTTCACTTTCCTCTTACTACCAATTTTCCTTTAGTAATAAATCTGGTTTTCAACCATGAGTTATTGACGCAAGGAAGAAGACCAATCTTCCTACCTCACGATTCCTTCTCCTTGGTATTTATTGCTCTATTGCCAAATATACCCTTCCCATTACCTTCTACTCCCCCATGTCCCATATTGTATATTTGCTTCCAAGTTTGTCCTTAGTAAATAGTAATCTCCTTGGCATCCCTATAGTTTTTTACTTACTTAACTGCCCCTTAGAAAATTATGGTTGTTACAAAATTGCCATTGCCCTTCTATTATTTGGACTTTGGTAATTGGGTGGGCCCATAAGCGATCCGAGTAGGGTTTCCAGACCCCGGATCCACATCAATTGGTATCAGAGCTGAAGTCCTTAATTTTGAATGATGTTCGACCCTGAAATTATTGCTCTTGTGGAGAGGCTTAAGAAGATATTTCATGATGGCTTGTTGGAACTCTGATCATAATCTTGGGATCTTTGATCGGATTTTCGAGAGCTTACCGAAAGTAGCAAACGCTGGTGTGATAAAGTGTATAGCATGCCAGACGCCTTAGATGACGGATCAGTGGTGATAGAAAAGGTGGACAACGAGAGTGGCGATCAAGCGGAAGTGCAAGGTTCGATCAATGTTGCAATTGAAGAACTGATTGACGGTCCAATTTTAGTTGTGAAACCCCACGATCAGATTCTCATTGAAGAGATGTCATTTGCTAATGGCCACCAAAAGATTGTGACGGTTGATCTAGAGATGCGTTGGATCATTTGCCCCCATCAAAGTTGTTGATTGAATGGTGTTGATCCTCTCATTTTTTTAAACTCGTGGTCGATTTTTTCTCAATATCGGGGAAGTTGATGTAGGAGCAATTCCTTTGACCGGGCTAAACCCGTTGGGGGATCCATAAGAAGACAAACCGGGTCCAAATGGGTTTTTAGGTTTAGTAGGATATTTAGCTTTTATTTATTTAGAATTATTATTGGGATTTTCTCTTGTAGCATTATTGGGATTTTCTCTTTGAATGGGTTACCTTTTAGCGATAGAGTCCTTTTTATCTTTTAATAGGCTAATTAAAGATAGACTTGATTTAGGATATAATTTCAATTTTAAAATTGTTATTAGGAGTCTTTATTTCATCTTTAAATACAAGTTGTAACCAACGCAACACTCAGATTTGAGAATACTGAATAAAAATTGAATTCGTTGGTTGTAACCGAGAACGAGTGAGTGTGTGCTCCCTTTCCTCTCTCTCTTTTCTGATCCTCTCTCTAAATCTCTCTCATCTGGCTCTTACTTCAACATCTTCATTATTATTCTCTTTTATTGTTCCTTTTATTTCTGTCACAGTTTTCGCTTTCCTCTTACTACAGATTTTCCTCCTGTAATAAATCTGGTTTTCAGCCATGAGTTACTAACGCAAGGAAGAAGACCAATCTTCCTATCTTATGATTCCTTCTCCTTGGTATTTATTACTCTATTGCCAAATATACCATTTCCATTACCTTTTATTCCCCAATGTCCCATACCTTATATTTGCTTCCAAGTTTGTCCTTAGTTAGTAAATAGCAATCCCCTTGGCATCCCTTCTTCTTTACTTACTTAACAGCTCTTAGAAAATTCTGGTTATTAAGAAATTGCCATTGCCCTTCTATTATGTGGACTTATGTTAATTGGGTGGACCCAAAAGCGATCAGAGTAGGGTTTCCGGACCCCGGATCCGCATGACGTAGCTAATTTTCAAAATAAACAGAATAATATAAAAACTAAAAGACATTATTTCCGCAAATAACATAAATTCCTAAAATCCTACTAGATCCAAAAACTCAAACTAGACCCGGTTCCTCTCCATCTGGATACCCAAATGGATTTGGGTCGGTCCAAGGTAGTGCACCTGCATCATACACTCTAAATAAAATTTCTAACCTAGTCAAACTTCCTAAAATTGAAATCCCATCAGCATAGTTTTCAAAGCGCTAGTCAACCCAAGGTGTTGGAGGGGGGTCAAAAACTAAGGCGACACCAAGGCGTCGTGATGCAGATACATCACCAGAAGAGGCTTATTTTAATGGGAATAAGTCTAGGGTTGGGTTATATACATGTTGGGTCTTTGATCCCATGGGTTTTCCATGTAATAAACCACTTTAATGGGCTTAAAATATGGGTAATTGCATACGGGATTAGCTGTTTTAGTTCCATAGTTAGTTTGATTTTGGTGTTTTTGTTCATAAATTGAACCGGTTCAACCAATGGTTCAATTTAAGTGATTTTAGTAGTTTTCTTTTAAGTGCTTAGTGGGGTTGGATTAGGACTCTGTTTTGAGTCTATTTCAGTTTCCTAGTCAGTTTAAGTTACCTAATAGGTTAAGGATTGGGTTAGGCCTTTCCTTTTTAGTGCAGGAGTCTATTTTTGAATCTTTTATATAAGGTTGTAAAGGAGGCAAGTATTGTACACGAATTTTGATATTAATGAAAAGGTTTTGTTGCTCTTCTTCTCCATTGAAGATTTTTGTCTTGTGTTTGATCAAGGCTGGTGGGATCGGTGTTTGATCTGATTGACACCTTGCGGTAGGAAGCCCGGGTGGTTCATTGGTGGGATTGGTGTTTGATCCAATTGACACCTAGCGGTGTGAAGCCCGGGTGGTTCTTTTGAAGCTCTCCTTCAAGTTCTAGTTAAAGATTTAATTTTTATTCAAGTTTCTCAATCAAACAAGCTGCTGCCAAGGAATTTCTGCAAAAACAGTGAGTTTGATTCATCCCAACCCTAACTTTTCTTCTTCTAATCGTCTAAACCACCAAACCCTAACATTCCGCCTTTTTGTTTTCACTTTTCCCAATACATAAATTCTGCCCAGACCAAACCAGCCAGCAAAATCCCTCCTTTTTTTGGATCGAACTCTCCTCTCACCATAAGGAAAACTCGATCCAAGTTGCTCCCTCATCTCACCATCATAAACCCTAAAATTCCATCTTTTCCTCTTTTCAAAAACCCAAAACCCTAACCCTAACCTTGCTGCCCATTCAAGTTTACATACCTAACTCCATCGAAACATCTCAGGACCTTCACTGATAGACTCCCTTACCTCAACTTGACATAACCCATACATCAAACCCTAACCCTAATTTCACCAAAAACCTATTTTTGACCTAGCCGATTCACCTGTTCATAACAGATCCTGGTTTACTGGCTCCTAGTTGGTCCTCCACCAATCTAGGACTACATTACACCGGCTAGGCAACACCAACAAGGCGCCTAGGCGACCAAGGCACCCATCCAAAAAAAGGCAACGCCTTGACAACTATACCCATCAAAGACTGAAACCCTAATACTACATTGGTCATAATTTCCCCGATACAATTCGGGATTGCAAGATCTTGGTGTCATTAGAAAGGCAACTAAACAAGCTTTCAAGTAGCACCACAATCATACCAAAAGGATAAGTTCTGATGATGCAGCCACTGGCGAAAAGAGAAGAAGGGGTTAATGAGCTCCTCTTCCTTGTATTAGAAGGACTATAGACAGCCAGGTCATGAGGGTAGCTTTTGTTTATTTTTCTGTTTACAAGTCATAGTTGGAGTCCTAGTATTATTAGGATATTGGGTTGGGTTTTCTTTTTTCTGTTATGGTTTGAAAGTAAGAGTCCTAGTTTGATTTTGAGTGTATTCTAGAGATGGCGACAGGTCTGGTTTTTCTTATTTTGAGTTTTATTTGGAAATCCTAGGTAGATTATGATTGAGTTATGGCCTTGTGGGTCTATTCTTTAATCTATAAATAGATGTAATGGCCCAGAGCCAAACCCGCAATTTCTATAATAACAAAGTTCAGTTTTCTAGTAAATTTCGAGGAAATTTATAAGACATTTATACGACCAGCAATGATGTTATCACTGATTGTTGGGCAATAAAGAAACAACATATAGACAAACTTAGTGTGGCCGAAATGAGAATATTAAGATGGATGAGTCGTAAACCTAGGGGGTGACAGCAATGAAAAAATTAGAACTAATTTAAAAGTAGCTTCAATACATGATAAGTTTCGAGAAAATCATTTGACGTGGCATAGACATGTGCAACGGAGGCCTTTGAATGCTCCAATAAGGAGGGGTTATTTTATTTAGATTGACAGAGCTAAAAGAGCCAAGGGTAGGCCTAATAACTATAGGAGAAGTGGTGAGAAAAGACATGTGTAGCTTATAACTAGTAACAAGTAGACTCTGAATAAAGCTGATTGGAGAAAAATGATCCATGTAGTTGAAGGCTGAGTTGAGTTGAGTTTTCTAGTAATTCAACTGATGTGGATTCAGTAGCATCTTTAGTTGTCTCTCAAGGCCCTTTAATGTAGTACTGGTTGAATGCAAAAATCAGTAGCCAAAATCAAAGGAAAGTTCAGATTAGTGAGATAATAAACAATACAAAATCGGATGTGGGTTAGGGCTGAAACTAGGGTCAGGTGTAACAAATAGAAAGGGGAATTTTGCTGAAATTCTGAACCTAATCGGATGGCCAGATCAGCAAATAGGGCTAAGTCCTAGTAGCAAATAGCAATAGGAATAGGGGCAAAACAGTAAAATACATAATGGAATTAGGGTTCAGACATTGAAGAAGATTAATGGATTACAGACATGGAAATAACCTATAAACAGTAGCTAAAACAGATTCAGATTTCGGAATCAATTCAGGCGAAATAGGGTAATAATGGAAGCAACGGGCAAAACAGAGATTTCACTCCAGCAGTCAATCAGTTGGTCAGAATGGGGTGAATTTGGATGGAGTTCTCCTTCTAGGGTTCTTGAGACTTGATCAACATTTCAGCCAGATCTGATGGCTGATTTGCTTAATCTCAAAAAATGTGCTACATATGAACTTCTAGAAAGGTAGGTTCTAGTTGCAAAATTTCAGGAGTATAGATTACCTGTTAACATGGAAAGAGATCTCGGTTTCGCAAGAAACCGAGACGAGTTAAGCAGGGAGTTTAAAAAGGTTTGGCATATTAAAGTGACAAGTTTCAATCGAAACTTGCCATTTCTCGCAAGTTTTGATTGAAACACATACTATCTTATTGGTTTCGACACAGGGAGTGGGAGTTTGGCTCAAAAGTGTGGACTTTTCCACTCTGTTTCTTCGTTTGATGCATCTACAAGTTATAGTGGATATGCTGGTGGACCATCCTTCGAGAGCACCGGTTCATTTGGATATAGGAGTGGTCATGATACATCTGCTGCTACATATGGATATGGGGATGGGTCAGGTGCTAGGTCATCCTTTGTCGACAGTATCTTTGGGTATCCATCCCAGCCATGTGTGTCGGCTCCAACCTCTTACAGTCACGGTGAGCCCTTCCCTAGGTTGGGATATCTTATACAAGTTGATGATGGGGCTTATAGATGGGCAGTTATAGACTATCAGAACAATTGTGCCCAAAGCATGTCATGGGATGCATATGTGGTACACTCAGAGGAACGGCTCCGAAATATTCAGTGCCTCAGTGGTACATAGCTCATGGATTGGACCCACCAAAAAACCCTGCATGGAATTGAGCGAGTGTGGCACCTTAATATTTTATTTGGATAACATGTATTATTTAGTGTTCTTGTACTTTAACTTTATGTGAACATATATTATTTATAGTACCAAATTTAGTGTATCCTTCAGCGTACACTAGTAAACTTGGGCTAATAACCACAAGTACCATTTTGAGTTTTTTTTTTTTTTTTTTTTTTTTTTGGGTGTGAAAATAGTTCATGCATTGTGTTTAGAATGTCAAAAATAAGTTGTATACAAAAAATCAGACCTAAAAAACCATTTCTGGGCCTCGAAACCATAGTCTCGAGTTGGCTGAGAAAAAGTACCAGGTTTTGACCATATCTCGGTTTTTGGCTAGTCGAAATGATGTAGGACAAAACATGAAGAAAAAAGGGCCAAAACACTGTTCATGTGAACAGTGTCACAGCCCCTTATTTTGGTTTAGTGAGAATATTATTACAAGATTCTGTGGAGCCCAAGATTAGGATGCTTAGGCTCTGTATGGCGACGCTTCTGTGTTTTTTTACCATTTCTAGGTCCGGCACAGTTTTATGTGTTTCTGTGTTTTTTATCGTTTCTGGGTCCTGAAATGTTGTATGGTAACACTGGAAAAAAAATGTTTCTCTAACTAAGAAGAAATAAAAACCTGTATGGGTCGCACTTAACAGAATCGGCTCTAGTGTTTACCAAAAATTACGTAGAATGCCACCTACACTATAATTTTTTATACTTAATGTTTTTTAAGCCAAATATCACCATTAAAAACTACTTAAATTGTTTAGATAGTACATCCATGAGTTTGAACCAATTATTATACACATATCCAGAGTTGAAATAAAACATAAACAAAAACAATTGATATGATCAGGTTCCATATCCACTTGTTCTTTCTTGAGAACCAAACTCTTGGCTGGGAATCTAATAACTTTCACTTAGTATGAAAAAAAAAAAAAAAAAATTTCAGTTCAAATGCTACCCTAAAAGTTCTTACAGCCAGCCAGACAATTACAATCTTTATAGAACATTCTAAGTATCATCATTGATACGCAAAATTGAGCAGAAAATTACTCAACAGTGAGGAATAAGGACTAAGGAGGGGTATGAATCTTTACAAGATCACATATGGAGATCGCAGCATGCCTCTAGCATCCTTGTGATGCATCGATACCCAGGCTGGAGAAATGCTCCAGAGCATTTTTGGGGGGGGGTAGAATGCTTCAAAGCATTTGCTTTGACGATCCATAAACACAACTGTTGAATTTCAGTGCCAAGGCCCTGGAGCGCCATTGTTGCAATAGGGGATACTGATGAAAGACCACTTTATTAGTTACACTCTTATTTTCACAGCTAATAGTTTTTTCTCTTTCAACTCTCATCAATTCAACTAACTATCGGTTGCAGATGACTCAAGTCCCAGCAACAGTGACAACCCAAGAGTCAGATTAAAAATTAATAAAGAGGACGGTGAAAGAGTTGAAACTAGAAAGGCCATGTCCGTCGGATTCCACCTTAAATGTATGGCTTCAAAGATCCAAAGCAACAAAATCAAATTAAACATTAATTCAGTTCAAATTAAGTTCATGCATCTGTAACCATGCTCCAAAACCATAAGCAAAACCATTCACGAATATGCAAGTGCATATAAAGAAAAAAAATTAACGAACGAAAGGAAAATCAGAAACGTCTAGGGTTTCAAGAAAGGGAAACGGCAAGAGAAAAACTGCAGAAAGGTTCCTCTTCCGCTACTCCAAAATCATAAGCAGAACCATGCGATTTAGGGTTCTTAAAACCCAAACTCCAAGTAAGATCCATCAAAGACGTTGCACGATTCGAAGGATCACCAAGCTGCAACGGTCGTAGAGAGTTGCAGCGGCCGTAGTTGCTGCGATCGTCCTCCTCTTTGTATTGAGCAGAGGACAGCAGCTCTTCTCTTTTCACCTTCGCTCTCCAAAGAATGGATATGGTAGAAAGACATGGAAATAGGGTTTTGTTATTTTTTATTGCCAAAAGACAAAAATAACCCTCAATTAAGTGAAGCTGGTGTTTCTCTGTCATTTTGCCAAAAGTGTTACTCACATGTAGGAACACCATACAGAAAAGCAAACCGGACATACCATACAGTTTTCACCCCGTTTCTATTCCAAAAAAAACAGAAAAGCACTAGAATCATTTTTTAACGTTGCCATACAGAGCCTTAATAACTAGATAGAATTTTGTTTTGAGTTTATTTACTTTATTGAGTGTATTAGAGTGATTAGGAGTCCTTTTATAAGTCAAATTGGGAATTTTAGAAGGTCTATATATATGCAATACATCCCCCATCAATTAGAGATGATTTTGGTGCTGTTGAGCAGTGCATACGGGATTGGTGTCCGAAATCTGATTTCTTCTCTTCTCTTCTGTTCTCTTCTTCTTTCTTCTTTCTCTCAAGAATATTGATCTCATCTCTCTTCCCTCCCCTTCCATCAATCTTATGTCTTTCCTAGACAATGCAGATGCATCCTTCATCTCAGATTTGATTACAGATTTTGTTATTGGGCCTACTTGCATCTGAGATCCTTAATCTAGATTTTCAGATTGCACAGCAAATATAAGCAATTTGAGACCTATACGAAATTAGGTGTGTGTTTCTATTTTCTTAAAGTTTCTAGATACTTTCTATTCAAGAGTTAAGTGGTAATTGGACTTCCTTAGCCTGTGCATAGAGAGTTTCCTAATCTGTTATTTCTTGGTTCTATAAAGAGAAGGGGCTACACAACTCTTCCACGATTTTGAGATCCTAAGCTATGTTAGATATAGGTGCCGAGTGGTATTGGAATGCAACTCGATAGGGGAATTGATGTAGGACAAAACATGAAGAAAAAGAAGCCAAAACACTGTTCGTGTGAGCAGTGCCACAGCCCCTTATTTTGCCTTGGGGGAATATTATTAGAAGATTCTGTGGTGCCCAAGATCAGATCGCACGGTGCTTTATACATGGGGATTTAGGACTAGTTTAGTTTCTATTTTAGCATAGATCTAATTTCTATTTTGTTAGTTATTTATTTCTAAATTAGAGTTTCTATTTTAGTTGCTTCGCTGAGTTAGAGTTTCTATTCTAGTTACTTTCTATTTTGGTCTCATTACTTGTAAAGCAAGTCTCAGCCTTATAAGGGATTTTCTAATTTTTAGTTTCTATTTTGGAGCTCAATCCTTGGGCCTTTATCTACTGTAACTTGCCCATAGAGGCACCCTACGATTTTATGAATTAATGAAATTAATTATTGTTGCTTTGAGCAAGTTTGCTCTTGTCCATGTGTGTGACATGAAGGGTGAGACTTGAGAGGGCCTGGCTGAGAGAGACGAAACCTTAGGGCTGTTGACAGCCTGGCTGGTGAGAGCTGAATTTCCTTATCCCTTCTCTCTTCTTCTCCTATCTACTTTTCATTGTCTTCTTACCTCAATTGAGCTATACCCCTGCTGTTACTTTGAGACATCAACTGTTTGCTGCTGCTTCAACTGAGAAGATCAGAAATCAGTCCAAACAAGTACTGGAATTGCTGTGGCTGAACAGGGGCCAGAAATCCCATCTCCACACCTGCCGGCTGCAACCCTTTCAAGTTCTCTGCTGCTGCCACCGAAGGACCTAAACCCTGCAGCCTTTATTCCATCGAAGGTGATAATTGGAGGACTGTTTCAGATCCCTGAGGAGACGAATAAGACGACTCGATCCCCAGTTCCAACCCCCACAGTTGGCTCGATTAAGCCACAGCTCCTAACTTTATATTTTGGGTTCTTCCTCATATTTCAACTTCTAGCAATCAGAATTGACTGGAATTTGGGGCAGAGATTCTCTTCACCATTATCTCCATTCAACCTAAGTTTGGTGACATGATGTCGGTTGGTTTGGTTTATCCACCAAGTTACTAATTCTAATTTTGTTTCTAATTTGATGTTCTGCTGCAACCTATCATCAATCCTACTGTAGAATGGTTCTTAGTTGAACCTCTCCTACATTAAAAATCTTCCTCTATCGAGATTTGGTTCTATTTAAATCTTGGAGTTCTAGTTTATTTAAATGTCTAAGAGTTGGTCCTTAGTTTAGTTTCTATTTTCTAATTTAGTCTGAGAGTTGTGTTTAGACTTTAGGTGTCTAGAGCTATGTAATCTGTTGAGTATAAATAAAGACATTGTGGGGTTGGGGGTGGGGGACTGCTGACAATCAATCTTTGCTCTCTAGTCAGTCCCCCTTTCTCTCATTCATATTCTTTCTCTCCCATCACTCTCAGTTCTCTGGTTGTATCACTCAGATATTGTTACACATAGCTTTTACTTGTTAGCTCCTTGGCTGTGAGATGCAATGAAGCCCTTATTGGGATGCCAAATTGGACTGGTGAGATGCTAGTCAAGTTCTATGTGGGAAACCTAGTTCATATCTTTCCTTTTCTTTATCTTCTTCTACTCCAATCAATCAAGTTTTCACATTAGATTTCTAGTGTTGGTATAGTAGCAGATTCTGTCCATCAATTCTGGAGTCTGTTTCAGCACTACAATTTACATTCTATTGCTATTTCTGCAAGTTCCTTATTTCAGAAATCATTGTTTATTTCTGTCCAATTTAGTTTCCAAATCTGAACCTTGTGTCTATTTTGAGTTCGACATACTATTTCTTAGTTCCTACTTGCTATTTTCTGTTGGTTACTAAATCTGGAATTTCTATTTTCGCAACTTGCTATTTTGAGACTATTCCATATCTTCAAATCTGACCATTAGATCAACATAAGATTTTACAGACTTGTTCTCCTTAAAAAATAGACCATTGGACCAGAATTTCATGCATATCTGATTCGTTTAAATAGAGTCATCTGGTTTTCTCTCAATTCGGGTTCTGTCCCTATACTTTGCAATCCTGTTGCAATCTGATCTCCCACTGGACTTCAATGGTTCGAGATTACTGCATTAAAAACAGTAGCTGAATCTCCCTCAGCCAATATATTGTGGAAAGCCTCTCTCAAAGATTAACCCATTTCCAATGGTCAGATTGAGGACTAGGCTTTAAGTGGCACTTTTGGTTTGAAGATTTTGGTGGTTTTGCCTCTTGAAAAGGCAGAGAGTAACTAAGGAGAATTTGATCTTTAAAGGCACCTGGGATATCCTCATCCTTTCCTCACGAATCTTCCTCATAATATTTAAGACTCTTCAGCTGATTTTTTATTTTCTTTTCCAAATTTTAGCTCATACCCGTAGAGTAGTTATAATGAAGCAATTAAGCAAACCTCTGGTATGTTTTATGAAATCCTCAAAATGATAAAATAGTGAGAAGATGAAAATAAATGAAACAAAGGAACAAATAAGAGCATACCTCCAGTATGTTTTCCCTCCCTAACAAATGGCACATCAAATAAGCTGTCGGAACAATCGTTATCAGGGAATTCTGAAGCACTGGAAAATTCATTATCCCTCATTTCAGAATGAAATGGAAGACCATCAACTCCGGCATCACAAGTGTGATCAGAAGCATTAAATGAGGTTTCCTTCTCACCTGAAACCACAGTACTGTCTGAATTATTATTTGTTACCACTGAAACGCTTGTCTTTTTTGACTCTGTTGATTCTAGCACAAAATCCCTGCTGTCTGTTAATCCTCGAAGAGATGATCCACCTGGACTGGCACCTTGATCACAAACAACAGGAACAGCCACCATGGCTGTACTCTGCAAAACCTTTGTTAGTGGACGACGGCGATTTTTCCTTTTCAAGCTTTCATAAACATTGGCCACCTGTGATTGTCTTTTTCTTAAGGATAAGCCGTAATCCCTGCTGCTATTGACAGGACTTCCATTAGAGAAACTATTACCAATATTAGACTCACTGAGTGAAGCACCATCTAGTTGAACTAGCTCATGTGACACTTCAGTGTGACAAATACTGGAGTTTCTTTTTGATACAACTACCATCCCGAGGTCCTCAAGACCTCTCATACGCTTCGTTCTTTCAGTTCCATCATCCTCTGAATCATTGGGGGTTTTTTCTCTCTTTTTCTGCATTGAGTGTAACTTAGAGCTACTTATGTAATTTGGATCTTCAAATGATAAACCAGATTGAGACAATTCTTGTGTTGAACTTCCTTCAGCAGTACTCACTTTCCCCGCCACAAACTCCTTTTCTGTGCGCAGACCAAACATCTTTTGTGATTCTCCAACCCAGTAATCATGTTCCATAACAGCCGATCCATCCTTTCGGGAGTGAAAATCCTGTTCTTTGTTCACTTGGCAAGCACTTTCAAGCTCAAGGGCATGAAGAATGGCATCTTCCCGGCGAGCATATTTCACAACTTTCTTGCTAAGATTATCTGCAGATGCCTTTGCTTTTTCAATGCACTCATCATACTCCCCACAGTGAAATGCTTTCACCCTCTTGGACTTTTCAAGATTATACCAGTCCCTGAACACCAAAAGAAGTAGAGTGAAACTAAAACTTTTGAAGAAAAAATTACAATATAAAGCTTGAACTCAACAGAAAGCATCCCCATGCCTAATGAAAAGCAAGCATGGTCACTTAAAATCTCCAGCAATAAATTCAAACAGTAGTCAAAATGTTCTGTTTAATAAAACCAAAATTCATAATTTGACTTCCATACATTAACTTTCTCTCTTTATCTCCCTCTTCTTTTTTTATTTTTTTTAAGAGGTAATAAGAAAATTTCATTAGTGGAACCTTCTTCTCTTTCTCCCTCCTATTGGTGTTACTGTTCACTGATACTGTTCGCAGCAACTACCTCTCTCTTCCCCTTCTATCAATATTAATCTTCAACTTTCATCTTCTTCAACAATCTTCTAAGAGTTACAGTCAATATAGGCTGTTCACAACCCCTTAATAGTAACTACTTTCTTTCTCCTCACTAGTTTCTTCCTCTTCTTTAAAACCCTAAACAGTCCTAACAGTCTTCCCACCAACTCCTCTTTGTAGTTCGGCCCTAGAAATCTAACATCTAGGCTGTCCTGCGTCAAATACTTAGCATAGCATACCCTTCATTTCCTCTTTCTAGACCTTCAAATCTTCACCCTTACCATTGCAGGGGGCTCCCTCCAGAATCTGTAGAAACTGGAAGCACTCCTCCATTCCCAATCATTCAGATTCCTCTTTAAAGAAGGATTCAGAAAATGACTAATAGGAATATCTTTTCAATGGGGCATAACTCGCAACAGTTTTCCCATGCATCAATTGCACTTAGGTCTAACCAAGTCATCAAGACAGTAATTTACTTCCAACTAAAATTTGGTAGAACTCCAACCAACCACATGAAATAATTTGGTTTTTCTCTGAGCTATAAAGGAAATTAAGACCACAAGAAAAATAGTGTGGAACAAAAATAGAATTAAAACAACAACAAAAAATAGAATCCAGGCAATAAAATGCCCCTCGAAAAATAATAGAAAAGAGACAACCGCATAAATATTAAAAAACCAAAAAGTTGGGCAAATCAGAATATAACAATCAGAGATTCAGAGAACATAACTTTTTCAAGACATAATGGCATGTATAATGGAACCATCATCCTTTTACACTAGAGGTCAATTATATTTTCAATCGATGGAATTCTTTCCCCTATACATTCTCAGTTCCAATTTTAAGTTAAAACCATTTTCGTGGTACAGCAACCATTCCATTAAGCACAGCTGTGCAACAGAATGTTGTTTGCACTTAGCATTGTGTAGTTTTTAAGTATTTTGGTTCAATACAATGAAAGAAGGCAAAAATATTGTTCAGCAGAAAGCAATAGGACGCCATATTCTGTATTAAGGAAAAATACATGATCCCTGAATGTGTGTGTGTGTGGTGTGGAAAAACACAACATGCCCTCAGGCAATTTAAACATGTTGGTAACACCAACCACCTTCAAGACCACGTAAAAGTTTTTTTGAACAAGAGCCAACTCCTCCATATGACACCAAACACACTTGATTTTCACGTGGATATGAAGATTCCAATCAATTTGCAGAATCAAACAGGAAAATGAATTTCATAGTTAAAGAAAGCATTTTTACTTTAGAATACAAATTCCTCAATGCTGAAACAAACAAATCACTCAAGAGGGGAAGCAATGGCTAAAAAACATAACATAATAGATTTCTTTGACACACAGATCCAAGAGGAAATTAACAATAGCAGGTAGTTTGGAGAAGACACTCAGACAGTAGATCTATGGTAATTCTTTTGGGGGGAGGAGACATCATCACCAGATGCGCATTAAAAACACCATTAAACCCCTTCGAGGGTGATAAATGTTTCACATATATCATCAGTCTTCATCAACACATCACCAATAAAAGAAAAAAGGCCAAAAAGTCCCAAGCACAATTCCATACAGACTAAATATCCATTCCCCAGCAACCAAAATTGAATAATAATTGAATAAAGAGGAACGGTGACATATGATATGTGTAAAGACACCAGCTTTAAGCATACTGTTCAGTCGGGGAAGGGGGAGAGGGGAAAGCTTAAAAAAAAATTCAACCTAGGATGAAAATCTTTATCTTTTCTCCCTCAGCCATGAGCTTAAACAGAAGCAAATAAATCATGCGATCTAAAATACTAAAACCACTCACACGCTAGCGTCCTCTCTTCCCAGGAGCTTCACAGGAGTCCCCGATCTCGGCGAAACCAAGCAACTCTCTGGCAATTCATCGAGACCCATTATCCGGCCAGGCCACCATGACCCATTTCGACGCCTAACCCAAACCAGACCTCCGACGGACGCATCTATTGCTTTCGTTTTTCGCTTGCTGATAGTCCTCATGTCTCTCCAAAAGCAATCTCTAACTACAAATCTCAGTCTCCATTTTGATTTCCCAAATGAACAAAGTCTCCGTGATCAGAGATCTCTCCCACATGAACGAAGAAGAAAGGAGGGGACAAAATACTTACTCAGCTTCGCATGCTCGACGAAACAACACTGGTGAAGGCAAAAAAAATCCAGTACAGTGCATAAGAGAGGGACAAAGAGATTTAAAAAAAACCCCACCAGAGAAGCAAGAATATGAACGAACACCCCCAAAAAAATACAGAATAATCGGTCTTTGGCGGAATGAAAATCGAAGCAAGAAATAGTAGATAGGGTTTTGATTTTTGAGGAATAATCTAGAGAGAATTTATTCCTTCAAGCGTCACTTGAATCGCCCCATTATTTCACTTTTATTTTCGTCATTTGCTTCTTATGTCTTGCTTGGACATGATTTTTAGACTGTGAAGGATGGAGAAGAGAGATGAACATCAGAACTGTAGAGCTCCTGTTAGATCGCGCGTACCTTTTTCCATTTATTTTTTTGCCGTGCGAGGTTGTTTGCTGACACAGGCAGAGAGAGCGAGATAGAGATGGATAGAATTTTCTTTTGCTTTTCTTAATTTCCTCTGTTAATTTTGAACCTTCTACTTTCTTGAGTGAAAATGTAACGGACGGGAAGTGCCGAGGTGGACTGAATCAGTGAAGATAGGATTCTCTAAGCAAGCAGCGTACTCTACTCCTCGAACTGCAAAATCTTATCCATATTGATGCTTTCTTGTGCATTCCAATTGGCCCCCATGCTAGCGCAGGGGCCACGCTCTCGGGTAGAAAACTCTTCCCCATGTATATATGGGAAAAAGAACTTGTCACATCCAAACCCCACCCTAGGGTTTTGATATGACTAGGATACTTACCAACATCTTAAACCATCATCAAGATCTCGATACAGTGGTCAATTCACAGTCAACTCAATATAAATATCACAAATACATCAGAATGCGGAAAAAAAACACTTACATTACAATAATAATGTAAATCAGAAGAGAGTGTGGAAGCATTTACAATAGTAACATAGTAATCTTTCATCTAAGTAATGATAAATCGATATTTAACAACTTATCTCAAAAGACCCATAGAAGAGTTAAACAACAGTAAATATAACAATAAAAGTTTATACAAAACATGGTATGATTCAAAAAGAAACAGAAGTAAGATTTTCCAAACAAGGTGCCCCGTAGGCACAGTCATTAAATGAACACCCAGCACCGTGAACCTCAGTCATCAACTTCGGGTCAATAGCACCGAGTAACTCATACCCAAAAGAATGAGCCTTCAAAGCTCACCACCGAAACATCACCTGCAACCACATCTAAAAAGGTTACACAAAGAGCGGTAAGCTCCACTGAGCCCAATGAAGGAATGGGGAACACACAAACAATACTACATAGTCCATGATGCATGAATTAATTAACAAGATTAGCCAACTAGTAACAAATCTAAGTCACTAGGTCAATGCTACTACATCAATTCGGAAAACACCTCGGGTCACTTTCGATCATCCTCGGGATGCAAGCTCAAGTGTTGCTTTGGAGCCCGCGCCAATAGAAGTCGCATGCCACCCAATGGCAGACCTCGATAACCAAAGATTATCTCTGACCTGACCTCTCTCACCTCCTCAAGCACACAGGGGACTTGGTTACCTAACACTTAAACCCCTATTGGTAAGGGTTGTAACAAGGGGAACATAACCTAAATCCACCTAGCAAACATGTCTAAGTCACTAGGTCCATACTACTACAACAATTCGGGAAGCATCTCGGGTCACTTTTCGGTTATCACCGCGATGCAACCTCAATTGTTGTTTTGGGGGCTCTTGCCGGTAGAAGCCACATGCCACCTAGTGGCAGACCCCGATAACCAAAGATTATCCCTGACCTGGCCTCTCTCACCTCCTCAGGCACACAGGGGCCTTGGTTACCCAACACCTAAACCCCTGTTGGTAAAAGTTGTAGCAAGGGGAACATAACCCTAGCTGCAATATACTATATGTAACTATCATGTCGAGAGGTATTCCGGGTACATCAACGTCTCATATCATCTAGTACCAAAGTACCAGTACGACACGACACATGACAAACCAATTATAACATATGACAACAATATACAATATCTCACATGATTTCGATGTCGGCATACCCGACCATCGTATCCCATTCCATACATTTCCAACCACATTCATAATGCATAACCATCAACATATATACGCATGTAAACATTCATAGTTAAATAATGCAAATATGCAATCATGCATGAAATATGGCATACAATCACATGTTATAATGCAAAACACTCCCAAATTAAATAGCACCCAAACCCACTCACCTAGTATATATCAAGTTTGGATTCACGGCTCGTCGTCCTGATTCGTTATCCAACACGCCTCATCGTATGAAGTAACGTTGCCTAAGAAAGTGTAAAAGAGGGAGTTACAATGAGTGAAAGAGGTCCCAAAAGGATCCTTTAGGATGCCTATAACTGTGGAATTTTATAATAGGGGCGGTTGCAGCAATAACTGCGACTGCCCTTGCGATCGCTCAGGTATAATGCCTTGGGTATGCAGCGGTTGCAGAGGCAGTTGCATAATTATTTGCAACCGGCCCTGCAACCGCCAGCCCACAGGCCCTAACAATTGCATGAGCGGTTGCAACCGGTCGTGCGACCTCTTAGTACACGAGTCCTTTAAGGCCTTAGGGTCATGCGGTTGCATGGGCGGCTGCATCAGAACTTGCAACCAGTCATGCGACCGCCCAATGTCAAACCTGAGAATTTAAGGTTTTCACTTCCCAAATTCTTTCTACTTGGATTTCCATATCTCAAGGGCTTAGGGGAAGTGTACTAGGGTCTCCTAGGACCTTGCAACATATCTAAACCAAAGGGGATTGAGGGATTCACAGGGTAGATCCCTCCAAGTACTAATCTAGGTTTTTTTAGATCAATATTTCCCAATTTCCTTTCAATCGGTTTCCAAACCATCAAGGGCTTGAGGGGTAAGCATCCTAAGGTCTCTAGGGTATTAGTAACCTTATTAACCTAAGGTTGAAAAGGATTTAGAGGGTTGGTTCATCCCTTGACTCAATCCTAGGTTTTTGATGTATCAAACCCTGAGTCCTTCAAATAGGTTCGAGGGAGATCGATGGGGCATCAAGGGGTAGACATTAGCACCATATTGGGTTACCTAATTAGTATGTTTAAAGGGCAATAACGGTTGCAGATAACCCCCATTAAAACCTTTTAAAATCCTACATAAACATCCTCGAGGTAAGCAAGGTCACCGGAGTAAAATTCAATTCTAACGTTGCTGTCAAAACACATCAGCAGGGTTTGGGCCCACTTTTGAGGGCATTTCTCTCTGATTGGGTCAAAGGGTTCTTCATAAAAAATGTAGCCCTTTAACTCTAGTTTACAATGCAACTTGAATTACATCAATACAATATGTATAGACAAAGTTATGATCAAAATAGTGGGAAGAAGTCGAGTAGTTAGCAGTTCTAGGGAGGTGCAATTACAGGGGTGGTTTTAACAGCAGCTGCAACTGGCCTTGCAACCACCTGCACCCGAAACATGGGTTAGATGCCCAAAACTTAGCCAAATTGATTCCTAAGGCCATTAATGCCTCCAAAGGTTTGTAGGGAAGATCTCTAAGGTTCATTAGGGTCCTATTAACCCGAATGGCATCATGAATCGGGGAATCTATGGTCTAATCTCTTTTATCCACCTCAAACTTGGGTTTTGGCTATAAAACCCTAGGTTTTCATGGTTTGGTCGAATGACACTTCAATGGGAGGTGCAAGGGTGTGCAATGGCACCCCAAGAGACTAAAATCAAGTTCCAAAATAAGAGCATTGGGTCCCAAGTGGAACCCAAAGCTTTTCCCAACATTAAAAGATTTTCCCCAAAACCCAAACAAAGAAAATAGAGAAATGGAGAGGGAGAGATGGGAAGAGCACTCACCACCAATGGAGGGAGCAAGAACCAAGGCTAGGTGAGCCCCTTGGTCTCCTTCCTTTTCCTTCTTCTTCTTCTTTTTGTCTCCTTCTCCTCTTTCTCTCCTCTCTTCCACGATTTTTGCTTGGAGGAGAAAAGAAATGAAAAGATTTGAAGGCTAAAGACCCTTATAACTTGGAATGGTCCTTAGGGTCCGTTTGGTTGACTACCTTTAAGACCCAAAATCATTTAAAAGTTAAGTAGGGCTATGAGGGCCTACTAACCGGCATCTATGGGGTACGGAGGGTTAGGGTCATGGTTGACGATGTTTGAGGCATCAAAAAACCACCCAACATCACGAGGCAAGTGGGGCCCAGGAGTTTCACTTCATTTGAAACTTTACAACATGGGCGGTTGCAGAGCCGATTGCATCAGCAGGTGCAACTGCATGATTAACCGCTCCTGCTGAAAAGGTTATTTTTTGAAGTCCAACACTTCTCAAACTTTGTTCACACTCAAGGGGATTCAAAGGGAAACAAAGTACACATAAAATTAGGCCTTAGAGGTTCACCAAGTGGGGCACACCACCCATGAAGACGAGATTCATTTCCTTGGCTGCTATGGCTCAAGGTCACCGGGGTCAACACTTGCCAGTACTGCAACACCACTTAAGAAAATTCAAATTTGCCCGGGTTTTTGGGCACGAGTATAACAGTGCTTAAACATAGAGGAGGCAAAATGACCGCCCCACCCCCATGAAAGAATGCCTGCCCTGTTGATGCTTCCGCATACTACCACCATTCTAATGAACTAAACATTTTGATGTCTAATATGGTATAAGGGTGAAATTTATTTAAGATTTAGTCTTCATTCGAAATGTGAGTTGACCTTTATAATTGGGCTCAAAGAATAATGAATGTTATCAGTAACTCCCCCCTTTACAATGAATGTTATCAATAACTCTCCCTTCACAATGAATGTTATCAGTAACTCTCCCTTCACAATGAATGTTATCAGTAACTCCCTCGATCTCTCTCTCTCTCTCTCTCTTGTAGTTACTCTCATTCAACAATTAGATAGGTTGACAAAAAACGAAGAAAAAAAAACCTCCCACACCCCTACCTTGGATGAATAAATCCTCACTTCATCATGGGTCAAGAGAACTAGGTCCATTTTCTACCTAAAAAAAAAAAGAAAAAGAGAACTAGGTCCATCTACTATTTTATTTAAATAAAAAAATAGCAATTCTACTTCTAAGGGAATAACTTTCAAGGAATTATCCCTTAATTTGACATGTCTAGTTTTACGATCATGGGCAAACAAATGAGGTCCTCTAAGGACTATTTTGAGTGATCCTTTCAATATTTCTGATTAACACACAAAGCGATTACCCACCACTCCATCCCCCCCCCCCCAAAAAAAAAAAACATATAAGCCCTAAGAGGGAACCTTTCTTTTCGATCTTCCATTTTATTTTTCCAATGCCAAGGAGGGTTGTATTAATTGATGGTTAGATGGAGAGTGAAACTATTTAGATTCATCACATGTTAATGTTAGATGGAAAGTGAAAGAGTTTAGATTAGTCACATGTTAAGGTTAGATGGTGATAGGTGCATGCGTGCATGTGGCTGTTATCGATTGAGAAGAATGGTAAGTGCGTTGTTATTTCATGTGAGTAGAATCTATTGGTTACTAAGTATAGGTAGGAGATATATTATTGGGTATACTGGCTGTTAGTAGTGGACATTATTTCATGTGAAGTGAGTATTGTTTCATGTGTTAGTTAGTGGGTCAGTTATGGGTTATCTATTAGGAGTTGCTTTCCAGGTTAGTCGTCATTTTATGTAATGGGTTGTTAGATGTGAATGTGGGTCGTCATCACGTGTGTTATTTCATGTATAAATAGAAGCATCGTGAATAAGAAGGGTATTCCGACTAATGCTACTTGCATATACTTTTGAGTAGGGAGGTCAGTCTTCCTCGATAAAGATAATTATTTTCTCTTTGAACTCTCTTTCGTACCACAACTCTACCAAAATCCCTCGTCACCAAGAAATGTTCATCCTCGTACATACTAGCTTGGTATCAGAGACTAAAAATGGAGTAGAGGGTAGAGAGGTTGGAGGGCGAAGTAAACACTCTAAACGAAGGGCAACAGCGGATTCTGTCCAAGCTTCATGGGCAGCAGTAGGTGCTCACAAAACTTAGTGCGCTATTTGAACGCTTGGTTCCTCCACAAGAGGTGCCCACGGAAGGAAAAGTATGGGAAAATTCATGTGCACCATTCCCTAATTTGGGAGGGACTCGCACCAACCTTCCAACTACTCCCACACAAGTGTCCACCTCGCAGCAAACCTTCACTCCATGGATGGTCAAATTGGACTTCCCACGTTACAATGGATGGTCAAACTGGGCTTCCACCTTGCAGCAAACCTTCATCCCCTACCCCCTGTTTTTACGAATTGTGCTCCCACCCCCTCTCACACCCCCATTGGTTGGTTGTGGTGATTCTATTACACGCCGTGCGGCGTGGTTTTTCTCATCCCAAAATATACAGATATAATATGACATTAATACTTTTACATTTTGTATGACGAATATGAACCTTTGCATTTGTGAATAAGCTTACCTACACAATCCTAAATATTTCATGGGAAAAGGCTAGGCACGCCACTAGGGTGCCCAACATGTGTCATCTTCTCTCCTTAAAACCCCTTTACCTCCAATGTCCAACCCTGTGATTGGTGCATTCCGATAGCTTATCGAAAGTTGGAGGCATATCCAATCCTCTCCCATATTTAATATAGTTGAAATTGGTGTTTTGTAACATTTATGCTCATCTTACATCTACTCAACTATCAAGTTTTGATCAAATTAATGAAATTTAAAAATAGAGAACATGTTCTTTGAGCAAGCGGGGCAAGGTACATTAGCACCTTTATGTTTATCTCTCTTCCCCTCACATGAAATGATATCACTACCGTCTTATGTATGATACTGTTTTGTCGTACTTCATTATGCGCTCCCCTATGTTGCCTGATTGGAGAACCCTTTCCCTTAAAAATATGTTCAGAAGTAACAAACTAGATAATATCTCCCATATTTAATATAACTGAAATTGGTGTTTTGTGGACATTTATGATCATCTTACATCTACTCTGCTATCAAGTTTTGATCAAATTAATGAAATTTAAAAATAGAGAACATGTTCTTTGAGCTGACGGGGTAAGGTACATTAGTTCCTTTATGTTTATCTCTATCCTCATCATATGAAATGATGTTGCTACCCTCTTATGTATGATACTGTTTTGTCATACTTCATTGTGCACTCCCTTATGCTGCCTGCTAAGAGAACCCTCTCCCTTAAAAACATGTTTAGAAGTAACAAACTAGTTAATATTTTCTTTTTCGGGGTGCAATACAAACTGGTTAATCATTTTGCTACAATATACAACATATGACAAACCAATATCTTTCCACTACTAGTATAGCTTCTTTAAATTTTGCGGAGCCAAAAAAATGCTACTTTGATAGTTTGATAGTGCATGTGTTTCACAATAGCATAAAACCCAATCATGCAGTGGGTTACATGGATTGAGACCCACTATTTTTTGGGTTTTCCCTTTTATTTTTGAAGGTTCTATATTGCTCAAATATATAAAATTTCCTTCATAATTGAATGTTGCCACATGGCATTTATTGGAAGTCATGGTAGGATATAGAAAAGGATTCAATATGTAGGAACCCAATTCTCCCCCTTCATCCTTTCTTTCGCGAGTTACTTCACAGAGGGGTTTGTAGTTCTTTGTATTCTCAAAAAATAGCATGGGTATAAACTTGGCTAAGCATGTGATTCTCCCTCCCCACACCCCCCTCCCAAAAAAAAAAGAAAACCGATTGAGTTTTCCGTCGAAGAGAGATCTCTTAAATCACGGAATCTAATCCTCCAATTAGAGAAAGGATATTTCAGACTTCATAAATATGGGTGAGAGTAAATGACAATATTTACTATTCTAAAAGTCCAATCATGGCGTCAAATCATATTGAATGAAGATATTCTCTCTTCACCTTGGGAGGCAAAAAACTTTATCCATGAAAAATAACAAAAAAATAGATTTTTTTTTCTCTAAATAGAATTTTCAACAATTTGTTTTACATAAGATGTAAAAATAGGCATTGAAAAAAAAGAGAAAAAACTTACATAAAAAAAGAATAATAATAAAAAATCCTACTTTACAAAAAATCAAAGAGCCAAGGTGCACTTCTAGAACCTCAGAATGTGATTCTATATTATAGAATCATATATTTATGAGAAAAAAGAGAGCGATAGACACATGGGAGTGCTGGTGTAGGCTACGCTCCTGAACAAAAACTAGTTCCCTATATTTATACAGAATGTTACCTATTTGCGTACGGTGCGTGGCTCTTGCGCCTAGACACAAGGTCACGTGTGATACATCCAAGATTCACCGAACCAGTCAGCGGCTGCCATGTGTCACAAAGCGACCCACTCCAGAACCAAGGAGAACCAACCAGGGGTCCCACCCAGGTGCGGCCTGCACCCAGGCGTTGGCCTCACCCAGGCGACGGCCTCACCCAGGCACGGCCTCACCAAGGCGGCGGCCTCACCCAGGGGCTGCCTCACCAAGGCGGCGGCCTCACCAAGGCGCCGGCCTCACCCAGGCGTGACCTCACCAAGGCGGCGGCCTCACCTAGGCGCGGCCTCACCCAGGGGCGGCCTCACCAAGGCGGCGGCCTCACGAGCGCGGCGGCCTCATCGAGCGCCAAGCCTCACCAAGGCGGCCTCTGGCCTCACAGCGCCCTCACCTAAGCCTTAGCAGCGCCTCACCGAGCGGCCTCACCCCGGCACCAGGCGGCCTCATCCAGCGCCGGCCTCACGGCGGTGGCCTCACCCAGGGCGGCCTCACCCAGGCGTCGGCCTCATCCAGGCGCGGCCTCACCCAGGCGCGGCTTCACCTAGGCATGGCCTCACCCCAGGAGTGGCCTCTCACCTAGGCGCGGCCTCACACAGGCGCGGCCTCACCCAGGCATGGCCTCACACCCAGGTGCGGCATCGTGGACACAGACGTGATGTACACGAACACCGAGGCCGCTCATCTATGACCCAATCGTGTCACTATAGACTTATGCCACCACCAGGACTCTGGGCCACCGCTTAGAGGTCACGTCACCCAGACGGATTCAAGCACCAATGACGTTATCACCACACGTGAGTATTTACCCGCCAAGGATCTTGATACCACCAGGATACTCCCTCCCGCGGGGAGATGACTTATCTGGATAGAGCCCTACTACCCAGGGCCTCTATCCACTCAACGGCACACTCGCCATCAAACTGGGACTCTCCACATCGCCATACACTACTATAAAAGGAAAGGTACACCACCCTTAAAGGGACAGCTAAACTCATACTAAATAATCACTATTCATCTGTTTGCTCAGGAGATCTAACATTGGCATCAGAGAGCCCTAGGCCAAAACCACACTGGTTCTCTCTGTTGACCCCTTGGTCCACTTGCAGGTGACGGCACTCGCAGGACCGCTCAACGATTTCTTGACGCAACAGATTGGCGTCATCTGTGGGAACGACGCTAGCCATTACAGCTACTAGCTCGCTTCCATATTCATTCAATGGTATGAAGGAAGACTACCACCACCAACAACGGAGCAAGGAATGGATCACCACCCCAGTGCTCTCGCCGCAAAGCCAACGACCAGGACCATGTCCTCCGGAGGAAGAGATCCCCCTTAATAACCGTTTGTGGTCGACGAGCCCAACAATGACGAGGCAGATGATGTGGTGGTGGAGGTGATACCTGACCCCAATGCTCCAACCACTGTGGGTCAGATCAACAACCTGCAACGACAGATCCTCGATGAACAATGACTCTTTCGAGAATAGTTGACATAGCGTGCGATGTCTCACCGTCAAAGGACTTCACCATCAGCAAGGGTGGAGTCCGTACCTCGACAAGAGCCGAACCCTAGGAGATCATCTCCCAGGGGCGTGAGATCAGAGAGACTTGCGCAACGGGTAACCCCCACTCCGCAGCGGGGGGAGCCTTCTCAGCGTCCCAGGAGAACAAGAGACCTCTCGCCACGGTCAGAACATGGGAGGACGCCAACACCCAGGGCGAGGGTATCTAGCCCGCAGAGATCGGTCTGGAGGTCTGTGTTCGACGGACGACTTAAAGAAGGTCACATACCACGACGAAGTCGGACCTACAGAGAGGAAAGCCCCTCACCTTCATGACAAGGTTCATCACGGTGTGACCATTCACCATCCCGCCAACACTCAAGGCGGGAGGGGACATCCAGGAGAGAGCGTGAACGAGGTCGCAATGAACGTCCAGCCAGGCGTGAGGGACAGACATGGGACGAGGAGCTCGATCGAAGACTCCGCGACCTGGATGAGAAGTTGGAAGGGTTAAAGAAGCAGACCAAAGGCAAGACACATTCTATACCTGGACAACACCCATTCTCGACGGAGCTCTTGTCTCGGGTTCGGGGATGACCAGCTCAAACCAGAGCCCACGTACCTTCATGGATTCTCAGGTGCCACCGCCTCCATCAGAGGTACCATAGAACTACCCGTCACCTTCGGGGTATACCCTCGACAAGTGACTATCATGGTGAATTTCATGGTCGTCAAGTCCGTGGTGTCCTTCAACGGCCTCCTAGGGCGACCATCTCTGACAGCCCTTAGAGGAGTCATATCGCCACTTCACCTAAAGATGAAGTTCCCCACCAAGAATGGGGTAGGAGAAGTCCGAGGAGATCAGAAGAAAGCAAGTGAGTGCTATGCCACTTTCATGAAAAAGAACAATGGTAACACCCGTGGAATGGCACTCTGCCAAGAGAACATGGTCAGTGACCAGAGAGATGAACTGACAGAGAGAAGGGGAAGACCAGTGGAAGACCTCATCCCATGGCCCCTTAGCCGGGACGACCCCTTCAAGGTCATACAGGTCGGCTCGCCACTAAGCAAGGAACAGAAAGAAGGGCTTGGACACCTCCTCCAAGCGAACATGGATGTCTTTGCTTGGTCGACCTCCGACATGCCGGGAATACCACGTTCCATAGCGGAGCACCGACTACATGTCGACCCAACCAGGAAGCCCATTCAACAGAAGCGGTGTAACTTCACCCTCGATCGACAAGCAGCAATCAAGGAAGAGGTCGAGAAGTTAAGCCAATCAGGGTTCATCAGAAAGGAGAAGTTCCCAACTTGACTCGCAAATGTGGTCATGGTAACAAAGCCAAGTGGGAAGTGGAGGATGTCTGTCGACTACACCGACCTGAACAAGGCATGCCCAAAAGATGAGTACCCACTGCCCAGGATCGACCTACTGATCGATGCCACCGCCGGCCATGAGATGCTGAGTTTCATGGATGCCTACTCCGGATACAACCAGATCCTCATGCATGAGGGTGATGAGTCCTACACCGCATTTCGGACGAACAAAGAGAACTACTGCTATAACGTCATGCCGTTCGGGTTGAAGAATGCAGGGGTCACCTATCAGAGGATGGTCAACAAGATGTTCGAGGAGCAGATCGGGCGCAACATGGAGGTATATGTGGATGACATGCTTGTTAAAAGCATCCATGCCAACCAACACCTGACCGACTTAGAGGAAGCATTCACAGTACTGAGGAGGAACCAAATGAAGCTAAACCCTGCACAGTACGCCTTCGGTGTAACGTCAGGAAAATTCCTGGGGTTCATGGTCTCAGTATGTGGAATAGAAGCCAACCCATCCAAAATCAAGGCCATCCAAGAGATGGCACCTCCTCGGACGGTCAGGGAAGTGTAGAGGTTGAATGGAAGGGTCGCCGCCCTTTCCAAGTTCGTGTCACGATCAGGTGATAAGTGCTTACCATTCTTCAAAACATTGAAGAACCTTCGAAGCCCTAAAGATTTCACATGGACGGAAGAGTACCAGAAGGCGTTCGATGAATTGAAGGAGTACCTAGAGAGCCCACCACTACTTAGGCGACCATAACATAACGAAGAGTTATAGCTCTGCCTGGCCGCCATCCCTGTTGCGGTGAGCGCAGTACTACTGAAGGAAGAAGACAAAGTCCAGAGGCCTATTTACTATGTCAGCCATGTTCTGATTGATGTAGAGACCAGGTACACCAGGATCGAGAAGGTAACCTATGCATTGGTAATCGCAGCTAGGAAGCTACGACCATACTTCCAAGCCCATACCATCACAGTTCTCACAGACCTACCTCTGAAGAAGATACTCCATAAGCCAGACATCTCCGGACGATTGATAGCATGGGCGGTGGAGTTAAGTGAACATGACATCAGGTTCCAACCTAGGACGGTCATTAAAGGCCAAGCCTTGGCAGACTTCGTCGTTGAATGCACCTTACCAGAGACAGAGCCAGAAAAAAGAAAAAGAAAAAAAAGAGGGAGGCCAAGTGGCTACGGCCAAGAGGCTATGGCCAAAAGACCACGACCAAGAGGCCACGGCCAAAGGGCTATGGTCGTCATCAATGGACGTCACCTATCAAAAGAGAGAGGCCAAGTGGCTACGGCCAAGAGGCCATGGCCAAAAGACCACGACCAAGAGGCCACGACCAAAGGGCTATGGTCGTCATCAATGGACGTTACCTATCAAAAGAGAGAGGCCAAGTAGCTATGGCCAAGAGGCCATGGCCAAAAGACCACGACTAAGAGGCCACGGCCAAAGGGCTATGGTCGTCATCAATGGACATCACCTATCAAGAGAGAGAAAAAAAATAAAATTTCATGAACGGGTGCCATCCATCAAAGGCATCTACCCAAAAGCAAAGAAGAAAAGAGAGAAGAAAGAAAAATAAAAAGGGGGTCTTTGGCCATGGCCAAGGACCACGATCTACAGGCCATGGGCATGGACGAGGTTCGAGGTCGAGATCCAAGGACAAGGTTTGAGGTTCGAGGTCGAGGCCCGAGGTCTAAGGTTTGAGGTCAAAGTTTGAGGATTGTGGTTCGAGGTTCACGGTTTAAGGTTCGAGCAAAGAGGTGTCTATGGCCAAAGACCAATTCAAAAAAAAAATAAATAAAAAATGCTACAGCCAAGGACTATAGGCGACAAACCATGGCCAAAGTTCGAGATGGTTCGAGTTTCAAGGATCGAGAATGCAACTGCTGATGTACTGTCCAGGCTAGTCAATGATGAACTCAAAAACCTGGCCAATGTAGTGTACGTGGAAATATTACATGAGCTAACATACCGGGAGAAGCAAGTTAATGAGATTGAGGAGGGGCCCAGCTGGATGGACCCTCTACTCAACTACCTCCAGAACGACGTCTTACCAGAAGACAAGGCCGAGGCAAGGAAGATCAGGATGAGAGCTGCAAAGTACACTGTCTTAGATGGGGTACTGTACAAGCGGGGGACAATAACACCACTACTCCGGTGCCTAGGACCCAAGGGGGCAAAGTACGCCCTAGCAAAAGTCCATGAGGGGATATGTGGAAGCCGCATGGGGGGACGAGCCTTAGCCTACAAAATCCTCCTCCAGGGACTATACTGGCCATGAATGCAAGAGGAGGCCATCCAATATGCCAAGAAATGCGAGCAATGTCAGTTGTTCGCCCCAGTACCCCATCTACCCGCCACCAAGCTGACATCAATCCTCAACTCCATACCTTTTGCCATGTGGGGGCTGGACATCTTAGGGAACTTCACCGCAGCACCAGGAAACAGAAAGCACCTGGTCGTCACGATTGACTACTTCACCAAGTGGGTCAAAGCTAAACCCTTGGCCAAGATAACAGAGACAGAGATGGAGAAGTTCGTCCGCGACGACGTCATCTACAGGTTTAGGGTACCACAGATCCTCGTCTCAGACAACGACAAATAATTCAACAACCCCAAATTCCATGCATTCTGTCACAGCTACAACATCGACTATCGGCCTGTATCGGTAGCATACCCACAGGCCAATGGTCAGGTGGAGGTCACCAACAGAACACTGCTGGAAGGAGTCAAGAAAAGGCTAGAGGGAGCCAAAGGGAAATGGGTCGAAGAGCTACCAAGCGTTCTGTGGGCATACCGAACTATAGTACGGACACCCACAGGAGAGAGCCCATTCCGCCTAGCATATGGCACTGAAGCATTGGCGCCAGTAGAGGTCTGCGCCATGTCCCATAGGGTTCTGCACTTCAACGAACGTACCTATATCGACGGACTACGGACGAACCTAGACTTTATAGATGAGGTCCGTGAGAGAGCACTACTAAGGAACGTCGCCTACCAACAACATACTGCCAGGTACTATAATGCCAGAGTCAAGAAAAGGCTATTCCACCAGGGAGATCTAATCCTACGGAGGGCAAGTGCATCACAGCCAAGAAAAGAAAGGAAGTTATCAACAAATTGGGAAGGACCTTACATAGTCTCCAAGCAGATACGTCCAGGGACCTACCGCTTGAAGACTTCCGAGGGCAAGAATGTAGACTGCACCTAGAACTCACTACACTTGAAGAATTACTATCAGCAGAAGTAACAACAGCGGAGTTTGGCACCACCAACAGTAGCAGTAGATGGCATTACAGTTTCAAGGATGAATTGAAAAAAATTTCGAGAATACTCGGGTTCTTCTACTACTCAACTTAGGCTTCATGCCTAAAGCGTTATGCCACCCCTGAGGCTTCATGCCTAAGGCTTTATGCCACCATTGAGGCTTCATGCCTAAGGCTTTATGCCACCCCTGAGGCTTCATGCCTAAGGCTTTATGCCACCTCTGAGGCTTCATGCCTAAGGCTTTATGCCACCACTGAGGCTTCATGCCACCCCTGAGGCTTCATGCCTAAGGCTTTATGCCACCTCTGAGGCTTCATGCCTAAGGCTTTATGCCACCCCTGAGGCTTCATGCCTAAGGCTTTATGCCACCTCTGAGGCTTCATGCCTAAGGCTTTATGCCACCCCTGAGGCTTCATGCCTAAGGCTTTATGCCACCCCTGAGGCTTCATGCCTAAGGCTTTATGCCACCATTGAGGCTTCATGCCTAAGGCTTTATGCCACCCCTGAGGCTTCATGCCTAAGGCTTTATGCCACCATTGAGGCTTCATGCCTAAGGCTTTATGCCACCTCTGAGGCTTCATGCCTAGGGCTTTACGCCACCACTGAGGCTCTATGCCTAAGGCGTTATGCCACCCATTAGGCTTCATGCCTAAGGCTTTATGCCACCACTGAGGCTTCATGCCTAAGGCGTTATGCCACCCATTAGGCTTCATGCCTAAGGCTTTATGCCACCACTGAGGCTTCATGCCTAAGGCTTTATGCCACCTCTGAGGCTTCATGCCTAAAGCTTTATGTCACCACTGAAGTTCTGTGCCTAAGGCGTTATGCCACCATTGAGGCTTCAGGCCTAAGGCATTATGCCACCATTGAGGCTTCATGCTTAAGACGTTATGCCACCATTGAGGCTTCATGCCTAAGGCATTATGCCACCATTGAGGCTTTATGCCACCACTGAGGCGTCATTCCACTAAGGTCCGGGGACCACTGAGACAAGGCATCCCTATGGACCGCCAACTACATGAGATTGCATAGATAAATATCAAAGCGACAAGGATCAAAATCATATCAACATCTAAAGAAAGAGTCAAGTACATACAAAACCAAGCATCACAATCCAAAAGTTATCATCCAAAAAATCAACATCCAGAAAGAACATCTATAAAATCAGGGGGCATCTAGTGGAAGAGTAGCCTCTGATCCAGAAGGAGACATCATATCAGCCTCAACCGGACGAGTAACACTCTCCTCTGATAAGACCGCACCCACCTCTGTCACCACAACATCATCCTCAGGAGAGACACGAGCCGCTACGGCAGTCTCAGGTAGCAGCGTAGTGACCTCAGGGAACCTTGAGAAGTCATAATCACGGGTCTTCTCCAGAATACGAACCGCCAAGTCCGAAGAAGTCAAGACGCTAGGAATGAGAGCCAACTTACTTCTAAGGTCACCAACAGAAATAGAAGCTCTGGAGGCCCTACGACCCCTACTAGGGGTGGAATCTCCAGAAACCTCCTCCTCCCCTTCACTAGCAACAGGGGAAGGCAAAGAAGAAGAAGTATCCGCGAGGGAAGATGACCCCGAAGAAGACTCCTCAAGGGATCCAACCACGACCGCAATCGGATCAGAGTCATTAGGTGATGACATGGACAAATAATGAAGCAGACTAGCTACTTGCTCAGAGCAACGATCTCCCAGACAAGAAGCTAGCAAGAAAAATGAAATGAAGACCACCTGCAAAGTATAAACAGCAGATCCATCACAGACAAGAAGAAGGAGAGTGGAGAAGCATGAGGGTCCATCACACCCACGCCGCGGCCACCATAGGCACGGCCTCACACCCACAAGCACAGCCATCCCAGGCGCTGCCTCACACCCATAGGCGGCGGTGACCCAGGCGCGGTGACCCAGCGGCCTCACGCCCGTAGGCGCGGCTACCCCAGGCACGGCCCCACGCCCCACAAGCGCGGCGACCCAGGCGCGGCCTCACGACCCATAAGCGCGGCCTCACCTAGGCGCAGCCCTGCATAAAAAAAAAAGAAAAGAAAAAGAAAGAGAAGGGGTCGAACTTACCTCAGGGGGAAGGCGATCGTATGGGGAGGCAGGCACACGACCATGCGGCCACACCACTGGCACGATTAAGTGACAGAGACCACCAGAGGCAAGGCACTTAAGCCAAGCACCACTCAAGCCCTCCAAGTAAACAAGGCACCAAGTGAGCACAAAGCAAACACAAGGACCCAAAATCAAGCAAAATGGATACTAGTCTAGGTGACCCAAAGACAAGCACATGGTGGGCACCAAAAAGAGGACAAAAGATAAAAAGTGGAATGCAAAGGAGAAATTAAAGAAGAGCAAAATGGGAGACAAAAAGTAAGAAAGAAAAATGAGAAGTGAAAGAAGAGAAAGTGAAGGAGAGGGACATATATCTACAAAAAACAAAGCAAAAAAGAAGAAGGAAAAGTGTAGGAGGAAAGGTTTGAACCTCGAACTTCTCCTACCTCACTAACAGATTTACAGGCAAGCCCCACAAAGAAAGTTCATTCGTAGTGGACCCCTCACTACATAAAGGCATCTACTCTCTTGGACATCCTATCTCAAGAGACTAGGGGGCAAATGATACATCAAGGATTCACCGAACCAGTCAGCGGCTGCCACGTGTCACAAAGCGACCCGCTCCAGAACCAAGGAGAACCAACCAGGGGTCCCACCCAGGTGCGGCCTGCACCTAGGCGTCGGCCTCACCCAGGCACGGCCTCACCAAGGCGGCGGCCTCACCTAGGCGCCGACCTCACCCAGGGATGGCCTCACAAAGGCGGAGGCCTCACCCAGGCGCCGACCTCACCCAGGCGCGGCCTCACCCAGGTGCGGCCTCACCCAGGCGCGGCCTCACCCAGGCATGGCCTCACACCCAGGTGCGGCATCGTGGATGCAAACGTGATGTACACGGACACCGAGACCGCTCATCTATGACCCAATCGTGTCACTATAGACTTATGCCACCACCAGGACTCTGGGCCACCGGTTAGAGGTCACGTCACCCAGACGGATTCAAGCACCAATGACGTTATCATCAAACGCGAGTATCTATCCGCCAAGGATCTTGATACCACCAGGACACTCCCTCCCTCAGGGAGATGACCAATCGGGATAGAGCCCTACTACCCAGGGCCTTTATCCACTCAACGACACACTCGCCATCAAACTGGGACTCTCCACACCGCCATACACTACTATAAAAGGAAAGGTACACCACCCTTAAAGGGACAGCTAAACTCATACTGAATAATCACTATTCATCTATTTGCTCAGGAGATCTAACTTTGGCATTGGAGAGCCCTAGACCGGAACCACACCGGTTCTTTCTGTTGACCCCTTGGTCCACTTGCAGGTGACGGCACTCGCAGGACCGCTCGACGATTTCTTGATGCAACAACGTGAAATGGCCACCGCACCCTCAGTGATTTCTGCCTTTCCATTGGGACATGACAATCATTTTGTGCAGCCCTATGTCTAGGCGCAGGAGCCGCAAGCCCCACGTGATCAGGTACTAACATTCTTTTCCTCATTAGTGATCAGACCGGTTTTGGGCGGGTTAGTGGACTGGGCCGGAATGATTTGTGGTGTACAAGTGTACAACCGGTCTCTGCTCGTGGAACATCTGCAATGGACGGTCGTGATCACCGTATATGGTTAATGCTGGACACGGTAGTTCCGCAGGTCTCTCTCTCGATCACGGGAAAAAAGACAAAACAAAGGTTCAAAACGATCTCGCTGTGGGAGTCTGGGCGAGAAGTTACCCTTCCAAAATCCAAACTAGAAGAAGTAGCTGAGGTTTGCTTTCACCAGTGGGTGCTTCTGCTACTCGCTTATCAGTGAGTTACAAAGAAGAGGGGAAGAAGCATAGAGAGGAGATCAAGAATTCTCTTTGCAGGAGCCCACCATGACTGGTAGATTCACAGTCTTTACTACCTTTTGGTCATATTGTGTTCTCTGATTCCAATTCCCTTATGTTTCTGCATGTTATTTTCGGATTGCTCGTTTTCTGTTACTGTAGCCGTTATACTTTACAATGATCATGTTTCTCTCTAAGATTCCCGTCTTTTTTTCCTGGTCGGTAAACATGCCTTGAACCAATAATGAACTTCTGGGTTTTTATTGGTGTGATTTGATGTTGTTGTAGTTTTTACGGTGTTTATGATTGATAAATTTGATTCTTGGGAAAAAAAGCAGATACCCAGGAGCTGCAATTCTGCAAAAAGTTCAATTTTTTACGTTTAATATAGTGGAATTTGTCTCTTTGATACTATCTCCACCAGTTGTCGGTTTGTTAGCTTCGGTGTATCAGTCATTGCGAGGAGAGGGAAAAAATTTAAAACTTATGATGTAAAGATTATGGAATCTCAAAGTGTGTGATTATCTGATTGCTTCTGGTTTTTTTTTTTCTTTCTTATCGGTTCTTTGATATCTAAGGATTTCAACTTGCAGGTATTTTCAAAGTTTTGATTTTTATTGGTCTAAAATATTTCTAGTGATTTCCGTGGGCATAGTGCATGTTCATTTGCTTTATGATAGAAATGGTACAGGAGGTTACATTTTTTTTATAGGATTTTGATTTACAGAATGTTTTTATTCGATAAAACAACATTTTTTGCAAATGATTTTTGTTTACAATTACGCCGTCATCATTCTTACAAACAGTTTCCTACAGACTACGCTCAAGAGCAGGAGATGGAACTTGAAGCATTGCAAGCCATACTTATGGATGACTTCAAAGGTTTGCATCATTGCTGGGCTGGATTTATTGTTTATGTTGTTATTTATTTATTATTTAAGGTTTTCCCTCCAGCCATATAAACAAAAAGACTGTTTTCTCTGAGTTGTTCAATGGCAGAAATTGCCTCTCATGAGAGTGGGCTCAATACATCAAATCGTTGCTTCCAAATTATTCTATCTCCCCAGGTACGGAAATCTTTCTGATTGAAACAAGATCTTTTATGCACAGAGCTTTACTAAGTCCCCATTTGGTTAGAAGTGAAGTAAACTTGAATAAAATTTCATTGGTAAAGTAAGGTAAAATGAAATTCGAAAAGGAAGAGAAAACATTTCAATTGGGTGTTTGGTAGGAAGGAAAAAATTTGTCGATTTTATTTCACTTGCACTCACCTCACTTAACCTAATTGCCACTTAATAGTTTATTTAATTATGGACCATGGACCCAACTTGGCTCCTCAAAGTATTATGAATATTAGAGATTATTTGTTTGTCAAACACTGATTATAAAGGAGCCTATTGTATGTTGTGAAACTTTCTGGAACTTGGGTTAGGAAGCTGTTAGTGTTAGTCTGCAGTTCTCTTTTTTGATAAGTAGCTTGCACTTTTGTTTGTCATTTTTCTGCAAAGAATTCAAAAACTATAGATTTAAAAGATCTTTATTTGAGCGGGAATGCTCTAATTATAGGTTGACTTGATTATTGTACTCTATGCTCAATCTGCCTTGCTCTAAAGCATATATTGTTGATGAAATCTCTTCTAAATTTAAAAAGAAAAAAGAAGGGGGGGGAAAGCATTTCATGTGGTATAATCAAGTTATAGCTTTTGGCTAGGAATTTTTTTTGACTGTCAGATGTCTCCATGTCCTTGGAATCTTGTAGCATGAGTTTGTTTTAGGGTAAATTACACTGCCACCCCCTGAGGTTTGTACTAAATACAGAGCGACCCCCTGTGATTCTAAATTATACAGCCATACCCCTTGAGTGGACGGTGTTAAATAATACATTTTAAATACCAACTTTGCCCTCTTCTAATATCCTGTTAATACTCAATGGGAAATTCCAACTTTACCCTTTTACCCTTATGTACAAAACCCTCTTTCTTCTCCAGAAATTCCACTGTCTTCTCCGGTGATCTGCAAGGGAGGAATTTTTGCTACGGGAAGAGGGGACTCAGTTCGAGAGTCTCCGACTGGTCGGGGTTTTTAGCAGACGGCGACACGGCGTACGTTAGTAAGAAATGCAAATCTGGTCGATCTAAGGAAGTTGACCAAAGGGATGACATGGTCTTCCAAGGTGCAATCCAAAATGCTCGGGTCCTGCAGAGGATATTTGCAAGATTAGGGCCTGAAATCCCCATGTTAGAGAAAAATTTTAATTTGGGTTGTAAGGTATTGTCAGGATCAGCAAAGAGCAATGATGGGTACATGGTAATGAGCTTTGAGATTTGGGGTTTGGGCAATTCGTAGGTGTCAAAAGGTGCAAGGACTGTCTCAGATCTGCTGGTGCTGTTGGTTCTGAAAAAAACCTTTTGACAGGCTACGAGAGATAAATCTGAGGACAATCCGGAAGGTTGGATTTTGGCATTTGAGATGGACCTTAGAGATGAGTCTTGAAGAATAGGGATGATGAATCTGGATAAGAGCTGTGTCGCCGTCTGCATTTCTTACCTCACTAAACCAGAAGAGACAACAAACTTTTTCAATTTTCCCTTTCCTTTTTAGGGCAAATCTTCTTGACCAAATAAAATTTGTGAAATCGCAGAGTACATCAAACCAGCAGACCCTTCACGTCTCTGTTTGAAATTTCTGCTACGGGAAGAGGGGACTCAGTTAGAGAGAGTCTCTGATTCGTTAAAGACGAGAAACTCTGAATTTGAGAGGGCCGGAGAGTTGTAGACGAGGAAGGAACAAAGGGAGAGGGAAGGGAGGGTGGGGTGTGGTGGTGGTGGTGGTGTTAGGTTGCAGGGGGTAGGGGCAGGTGGGTTGGGTTGCAGCAGGTGGTGGGACGAGTGGGGTTGCAGAGAAGAAGAAGAAGAAGAAGAAGAAGAAGGAGGGATGGTGATGGGGTGGGTCCCTCTAAGTCTATTTCAAGGGTAAAATTAAAAAAAAATAAAAATAAGCAGTTAGGGGTATATTAGTCATTTTAAGTCATGAATTATCAACACCGTACCACTTAACGGAAATGATATAACGGAGTGGGGCTGTCTGTAACAACTAACCAAACCTCAGGGGGTGTGGCTGTATAATTTAGAAACACAAGGGGTTGCTCTGTATTTAATACAAACCTCAGGGGGTGGCAGTGTAATTTTCCCTTTGTTTTATTTTTGTTAAATAACTCTTTTTTTGGCTCACATATGTTATATGAATTGCTATCTGCTTCTGGTAACATGCGTCATGGTCATATTATAGCAGGAGTGTGGTGGTGGAGGGTTGACAGTCAAAGTTGGTAGGGAGGATAACAATTGAAATATTTCTGTTTGTGGGCAGTTGGGGAAGATTACGTGCTAATAGTTGCTAGTTAGTCATTTAAATTCAGGGTTACCTCTTGTTCAGGGTGTTCTACATGATCTGAGATTTATGTTTCCGTTCTACAGGATGATGATGATGCAGATGAATCAACAACCACTCCAGGTATCGCAATTTAGCTAATTGGAGGTTCTATAGTTTTCAATATGAGAAAATCCAACATAATAACATCTCTGACTTCCTTTCTTGTGGAAGCTTAATCTGGTAGTTGTACCTCCTAGATCTTCTCTTTACATGAGTTGATATCTGTTAATTTTTGTTGCAGTTCAATTGGCTGTAATTTTCTCACATACTGAAAAATATCCAGATGAACCACCATATCTGAATGTGAAAAGGTAGGTGAACGCATTATCTTGTCTAAAAATTGTTGTGTAAAACATCTTTTCTATATTCTATTGCCATCTCTCTTCACTTCTATCAGTCAAATGAATATTTTTATTCATAGTCGAACAATATTAACATTCTTTATCATTTATATTTCATATCTATCAGAGATGTGTAAACTTAGTCTTAAATGACTATACTGATACATTGCAGGCAGGGTTAATAGACCTCCAAAGGATCTGCAGCCAATTGGCCCAATTCAATGACAAATTCTGAGCAGCTTAAACTACGAGAATTGGGGAATATAATAAAAAGTAATTTCTGGATAGAGACTCCAGAATTGAAACCGTAACATATGATCACAAATTTACAGACTTGAATGGAAATTTAACCCAATCTGGTCACAAATGTTTACATTTTCTGGAAGTGACTTGGCTAATTTTCAAAGCCACCATTGATGCCACTGCATCATATACCTTTCAGAGAATGGCCTTAATTTTTACAGTTTCTTCTTGGACTGGTACTTGTAATTTTATCCTTCATCATCATGCAAGAGGTGGTTATGCAGCTCAAAAGCTACTAATCCATAAATCCTGAAATATACAACTTACCAATGGTTCATTGGTTTGTGGGGCTCTTACATGGACTTAACCCCATATGCATATATAAATGCTCTCTTTTATCTATTTGTATTGATTCCTCACAATATGCTTGAGCTGGTCTAAATGATGTTGTATTTCCTAATTTTTGATGGTTGATATGTTGTGCAGTATACGAGGGATACAGTCAGAGGATTGTAAAATTTTGAAAGCAAAGCTTGAGCAAGAGGTTATTTTCTCAAGAATTTTACTTTGATTTGATTTTTGTAATTTCTTTTGATACATTATTTTGTTTATGCTTATATTCCTATCTGCCACCAAGGTTTCTAGGAAATTACATAATGTAGCATGATCTGTATGGATTTATATCATGGATTTATGGGCTCTTTGGAATGGGGGTTTGTTGGCGGAATTGGTTAGGTTTTGATAGGAAAGCATGATAGGGAAGAAAAAGGCTAGGTTTATTTTAGGCAAAGTGATGCAGGTGCAAAACAGAGAAGCATAACGTGTTAGCACTGTAGGAAAACATGATAGGGAAGAAAAAGGCTAGGTTTATTATAGGCAAAGTGACGCAGGTGCAAAACAAAGAAGCATAACGTGTTAGCTAGGGAATGGTTCATGTTAGCAGTGTAAAACCGAACACGATGCAGAGAAGAATGGAAAAACGCAAACACAATCACATGATGCGCACAAGGATTTACGTGGTTCGGCAAGGTTGCCTACGTCCACGGTGAGATGAGATCTGTTTCACTATCAATGGAGAATAGGGTTACAGCTGCTCATTCCTCATGCCTCTCTCAGATTTGCATTACAGAGAAAGAGTTCTCGCTACAGGTTTATAGCGAAACCCTATACAGGAAATTTACTGAAATACCCAACAATCTCCATCTTGGCTTGAATTCTGACCCGCCACCTTGAAGATAAGTTGTAGATGCCTCCATCTCCTCCTGTACCTTCCGAAAGAAAGATACAGCACCACACCCAACAAACATCCGGGGTGCACCCATCACTCTATCAACACTGAGTGTTGTTGATCAAGTCCAAGCAGTGCTCGAACTTCTCTATGGTAACCGGTTTGGTAAACATATCTACAGGATTGCTATCTGTATGAATCTTCCTCAAGTGAATACTGCCTTCTGAGACAAGCTCCCTGATCTTATGAAATCTCACATGAATATGCTTTGTCCTTGCATGAAACACCTGATTCTTTGTAAGATGGATGGCACTCTGACTGTCACAGTGTCGCATCGTACCTCCTTGCTCCAACCCCAACTCACGAACCAATCCAGTCAACCAAACTCCTTCTGTGGCTGCCTCAACCACTGCCATGTACTCTGCCTCTGTAGTGGACAATGCAAATGTAGACTGAAGCATCGCCCTCCACGAGATGGGTCCACCAGCTAATGTAAACATATAACCTGTTGTAGACCTCCTTCTGTCTAAGTCACCGATATAATCAGAATCTACATATCCTGCCAGCTCTGTGGAACTTCCCTTACCACTGAACATAATACCCAAACCAGTAGTCTTGCTCAAATATCTGAAGATCCACTTAATTGCATTCCAATGCTCCTTCCTTGGATTACTCATGTATCGACTAACAACATTGACTTTATAAAGCATCAAAAGAATAATAGAATTATCACCTGACACTTTATAATACACACAACAGTCATACTCACTTCTTGTGTAGCCAATCTGCACCATGTAGGAGTCAAAGTGCTTGTACCACTGCCTAGGAGATTGCTTAAGACCATAGAGCGACCTCTTAAGCAGACAAACATGATCTTCTTTTCCCTGCACCTTGAAACCTTCAGGTTGCTCCATGTAAATTTGTTCCTCCAAGTCCTCATGAAGAAAAGCTGTCTTTATATCAAGTTGTTCAAGCTCAAAATCAAACATAGCTACCAAAGTAAGTAATACTCGAATAGAAGTGTGCTTCACCACTGGAGAGAATATTTCATTGTAATCCACCCCCTCCTTCTGTACATAGCCCTTGGCTACAAGTCTGGCCTTAAATCTTTCACGCTCCTTCTCCGACGCTGCCTCTTTCTTACGAAAGACCCACTTACAAGTTACACCCAATGATTTTTCTTCCTTTGGGTTTTTGAACGATCTCCCAAGTCTTGTTCTTTTGTAGAGCCTCCATTTCGTCCATTATAGCTGTCATCCATTTATCACCTTGCTCATTATTTATAGCATCCTGGTAGGAAGATGGGTCACCTGTACCTACAGTAAGGGCATAAGTAACAATGTCCTCAAGGAGTCAAGACACCAATTCTCAACAATGGGTCTCATCCTCAAAAGCTAGCTGTTAAGGAGAGGGTGCTCAAGTACCTATTAACCCACCCACATCCCCATTCATATCCGATGTGGGACTATTTTTTCTGCCTTATGCGTGGATATCCCAACAATCTCCCCCTCCATGCGGGAGCTGACGTGGAGCCTGAGATCAAACCCGAGAATCCTCAGCCAAACGGGAGTTTCCACGCCCCTGCTCTGATTCGACTTGTTATAAACTTGGGTCTCATCCTCAAAGGCTAGCTTTTGAGGATGAGACCCAAGTGCCTAACAAGCAGAATCACCGTAAGTGAGTAGAACAAAGATTAGGAATGGTTGTTGTGAAATTTTTGTATAAAGATTGGAGAGGTTATGGTGAAAAGGGCCATAGAATGTTTGATAATTTCTTGCAAATGAAGAGTGTTAAATGTTATTAGGTGTTACCACTATTCCAAGGGTATCTTTGGTAGTATGTAGTGAGTTATGGATAGAGTTATAATTAGTTGGTTTAAGTCATGTTCTTATTTGTAATTGCACACATGTTAACTATTTATATGCATAATAATGAGTATTGGCTAGGTATTCTAACTAGCCGAGACTCTTCTAGTCTCTTTCTCGCTCTCTCTCTCTCTTGTTTTCTCTCCTTTCTCCCTTTGGTTCTTCTTCTTCTTCATCCTCTTTTGCTTGTTTATTAGGATTGATACTGTTACAAAGAGCAACACATACTGGAGTCGAGAAGAACTAAAGAACTTAAAAAATTAATAAGTAAATATGCATGATGTAGATCGATGGCAGAAATCTGCCCAGATTTTTATCTTCATCGAACCAGCTAAGAAGGCCATCTGTCCAGTTGATTTCTCTCCATCGATCCAGCATATTTTGTGGGGGATTCTCCAAATTTGAAGATAATATCTTCCAGCAGCGTAAAAGGGATTTATTTCCAGAAATAAAGTAGGAGTCGATCAGTTATATTTGGGATATTTAATTGCAATCAAGATTGCTGATTTGTAGGAGATATTTTCCTATTATATCGAGCAGTTATTTCCAGCACATTATGAGATATTGACCAGCACTTAAGGAGAAGATAATGATCAAATCGTGTGGGCCCTATGGACAGCTTGTGAGAGAAGAATTTGAAAAGATATTCTCCAGATCTCGTGGACCCAATAATGTAGTCCTAGATAGGTAGGAGACCTACTAGGAGCCAGATAACAGAATAAATAGCAAAAGGGGCTGCTGGTTCACATGGACAGCCTAGGTTTTAGGTTAATTCTAGGGTTTAGGATGGGAATTTGGGAATGGGTCTTATGTGGTTTTAATATGCAGGTTTAGGGTACTATTATGATATAAAAAAAACAGGATTTGGTTCAGTTTAAAATTCCTGTAGAATTAGGGTTAGGGTTTCGGATTTTTAGAAATTAGGGAAATCACTAAAGCTAGGGTTTAGATGATGGATAGGGCTGGGCTTAGGATCGAGTTTAGGGGACTGTGAGGGGAGGCTGTGGTCAAAGTTTGGATGATTTCTGATGGGTAAACAGATCTGGACAGAGCTGAGATCCTCTTAGGGTTTATGAAAATAAAACAGAAAAAGAAAAGGGGATCGAATGGGGAAGGGAAGGAAAGATAAAAACAGAAAATTAAAATTCAAACTCACACTGGAATCCCCCGGTAGTAGCTTGAATGTTTGAAGGATGAAACCAAGGATTTAAGTATCGGTATCGGGTATCGTATCGGTCGGGCGATTTTAAGAGACGTATCGTATCGTATCGGAGATACGTATCGACCGGTGCAGAAACGCATGAAAATGATCAAAATACACATGGAAATACACTTTTGGATAATAAAAACAATATAAACAAGCAATTTGTGTCATATATCATGCATATATACTAAGAATTGTGAATAATCAATAACCAGACAAGTGCGGCACATTGAAATTGTTATAAAAGATTAAAAGATGAAATTTCTTACATGTAGAGTCACTCTATTGCCATGAAGAATGTCGGGGTGTATCAAAGTCATGTCTGTAAGGGTCTTCAACAATAGGAGTGACTATTGTGATAGATTTTAGGGTAAATATATAATCTTCTTGGAATGTGATAGATCTATACATAATATAGTACATATATTATATACATTAGCATTTGTTTTAAATTTTAGAAGAAAAAAAAAAAAAAAAATCATTTTAAAGAAGCAATTTTCGGTTTTGGGTAAAAAATGCAAAGAAACATGTATTTTGAACTCAAATCTTTGTAAATGTATGCAAAGAATGCGATACTAAGTTAGTTTAACATATTCCCTTTGAATCATAGCAAAAAAAATACCAAAAATCAAAGATTTAAACAAAAGAATCAAGTTTTTTTCAAAAAACCTACCTTTCCCTTCAAGAACACCTTTTGATTTTTAATGTGGGCTGTTAGATGCAGCAAATGATGAGATTTCACCTCCTTTAGGATCGTTTTTGGCAAAGGAATCAAAGCCCTCAACAAATCTTTGGCAAAAACCAAGTTTAAAGATGTTTTTTGATGGGTTTCTCAAAGCTGGAATTGTTTTTTTTTCGCCAGCCTGCTCCTGCTCAAGTTTTCTGTTCTGAGAAGACTTGGGCCCATGTGGTTTTTAAGTTGCCGATACGTATCGTTATTTAAAAAATAATAAAATAATGGTTTAAATCATGTCTCGTCTGTATCGATACGTATCGACCGTATCGTATCGATCGATACATACCGATACATTCGAGACATTTACATTTAAAAAAAAAAAGATACGTCTTGACCTGTCTCGTCTCGGCCACAACCGATACCGAGACATATCGGCCGAGACGATACGATACGCTCCGATACTTAATTCCTTGGATGAAACCACCTTCGAAGAGAGATCCTCCCAGCAGTCACGGCGTAAAGAGTCGCAGGAATCCACCCACCCTTCCACCTTGAAGTCCACAAGGATGCACATTCACACAGGGGAGCAAGGAACAGCAGCAATGGCAGCCACGAAATCTGTTTTTTAAATTCAAATAATCTGTGGGGGAGCCCTCCACGATCTACTTTATTTATAATAAAGGTCTAAGCCAAATCCTAGTACAACCATAGTACTATATCTCGCGATATATCGGTATCTCGGGCCTACCGAGATATCCGAAATATCCGAGATATCGCGAAATATGCCCGAAATATTGCATTTTTTCTGCAATATTTCGGGGGTCCATCTCGGGGGGTATTTGGCCATATCTAGGCCTGAAACTTCATGGACAGCCTTATTTAAGCTTAATAAACACATTTAAACCATAAAATTGTAAAAATGTGAATTCAAATTGGTGTTTTGGGCTTGCACCCTTGATTGACATATGGTCGCCGACCCTAATGTATAAATAGTTAAATACACATAGATTAATGAAATCACAACTTAAGTTACAAATTACAAGTGCTAAACTGCTAATAGTAGTTCTTTGTGCCTCCCTGGATCAATCCCACTCATGCCTCGCCTGAGTCGACGTCCATTGCTCTCTGTTTGAAGGACATATGTGGACCACGGTATAGAATCGGAGAAGAAACGAGTGTAGTCATCCACAAGTGTCACGTAAATGGAATCATCAACATCATCGTAGGTAACCTATCCTAGGATATAAACTAGGGTTACCAATCGATCCGATCCGTGAAGAAGATGATCCACTGTGATATGATGTTGGCGCCGGCGCAAGAGGCGATGGCATTGGCTGCATGTATGGCTGGTGAGGTTGGTAGCTAGGTCCGCTAGGGTATGCAAAGATGTTATCTACAAAAGATGATCAGATGTCCCTGGGATGGGATCGGTAGTCATAGTCCCCTACCCTCCTAAAGCGCCCATATGATGATGATCCATATCCATATCCACCGTAAGGTTGTGATGCACCATAATCCGATGCCAATGGAGTGGCATGTGCGTCAAAAGATGGGGCACGCCAATGTCCAGTCGGTCCTCCCTCCCTATCACCCATACTCAAACCACCAACAGAGCTAGATAGGTTATCAATGTCCATGTGATCAGGTTGCAACTGTGTTTGTCGACCCCTACGCTTCCTGTTGTATGTATATAGGGGGCCTCTCGAGGGTGGGGGTGCGGGGGCACGTGCTCCGTGGTCCGTATCTTGTGTGGCATGATCAAACTGTCTCTCCAGTGAATCGGAGTGGCTCTACAGGTGCCGTATCCTGGGCCTCCTGGCCTACCACATAACGCTCTCGCATGCTGTCAAATTCTTCACCAGCATCACCACCACCAACATCACCACCACCAGCATTACCACCACCAGCATCACCATCACCACCACCAGCATCACCATCATCACCATCATCATCATCATCATTTGAGGACTTAGACCAGTCTTCATCATCAGCAACATTGCCACCAGTGGGCTGGAATGGTATGGGTGAGGCTTCCCTTGCATGTATCTGACCCTCGTCAGCCATATACTCGTCCACATCAGCACCAATCTCAGAAGCTATCATGGGGTCGGGCCTACCTCCCTCCTCATCCAACACTGGCTCACCTCTATCCCTCACCCAATCCACAATAGGGTCCTCATCGTCTGAGTCAACTTGAAAGATGTCAGCTAGATCAATGGTGCCCCTCTGTCCCACATGTCCCATGCGTATGTGTTGCAGTTTCAGCCTCAAGTTGTAGTACACATACACCATGTCAGATAAACGTTGAGACCCCAATCTGTTGCGCCTCTTGGAGTGGATGAGTGCAAAGGTACTCCAGTTCCTCTCACAACCAGATGCAGAACATGTTTGGGCAAGGACTTTAATTGCTATTCTTCTTAAGTTTTCAGCCGATTCCCCATACAACACCCACCATTCTTGCATTACAAGTTTACAACAAAAAGACATGTGTCAAATGTTGTTTCAACTTTCAACTTTCAAATTTCAATACATATGTAATTTAAAACTTAAAAGAATTACAAGATCACCACGTGCTCGCCTAGATCGCACCTCGGTTCCAAAACTTCCCAATGCATCCCTAAATACCTTGATCTACACCCATGTGGAAAATTAGTAAGTACTTCTTCACTACTTATTTGAAAGCATGAATAAGTTGAGTTTCCAAATGAACTCACTTCATTGTTGCAAATTGCTTGTAGTGCACCATCTGGCTCCAACTTCTTCACTACTTGTTTCACAGCATCAATAAGTTGAGTTTCCAACCCAAGCCTATTGTTATATTGATACTTAGGGTTCAAGTAGTATCTGAAATATGACATATAGAATAGAGGTATTGTTAAATGCATAGGTAATTAGTAAATAATAATACTATGAATTAGTAAACATAAAACAAATTTACTCACCAGCCTTATGCAGTGGATGCATAAGTTGATTCTCCCAGCGAGCATTTATGATATCTAAGAAGTGTTTGCTACTGCGAGGAGCCACACTATAGACACTATCTTTCATCAAGTCTATTGCAGCATATAGGACTGGCATGGTTGGGCCCTTCAGAGCGGAGTCAGCAACGTGTAGAACTTTAACTACTGGCTCTAAAACTTTCACCACTTTGCTTAGTTTGGTCCAGAAGTCCTCAGATGACATCGTTGTTTGTGCTTCCCTCCCATTTGCAGTCTTGGAACCCTTCCATTCAAACCACTCCTCAGAAGCAAACATGCTTCTCAGCCCGGCCTTCTTTGTCTCAATGCTTTTGAGAGCAATGTAGTTGGTGGCAAATCTTGTGATGCCAGGCCTAACCAAGTCACCCCCACATTTTTCCCTCAATAGATTGAGTGCATAAGAGTGGTTGTATACAAAGTTGGTGACTTGTCTTGCACTTTCAATCACAGTCTTCACCAACTTTAACTTTCCCATATCTTTTAGCATTAAGTCAATGCAATGGGCTGCACAAGGAGTCCGAAGAGCCAGTACTTACTATTGTTCATCATCTTCTCACCGGCGGCTTGAAGTTACTTCCATTGTTGTTACAATCTGGACAACATTCTCAATACCCACATCTTTTTCCACTACTTCCTTTAACAATCAGTAAATATATTTTGCATCCTTTATCTCTTTGGATGCATCCACAGATTTGAGGAGCACTATCCTCCCATCACAATAAACCATGAAATTGATGATGGACTTTCTTGTAGGCCCAGTCCATCCATCTGCCATTATAGTCACCCCATATGTCTCCCACATATTCCTCATCTCACTAATGTACTCATCAATCTCACTCTTTTGTTGAGGTAGATAAACATTCATTACCTCATATGGGGTGGGGCCCTTGAATCCTGGGCCAGCCTCTGCAATGGTACCTATCATGGTATCATAATGGGGGCCTTGTGCAGTGTTTGTTGGGATGGTATGGTATAACATCCACTTAGCTATTGATTCTTTAACCAATCCCTTCATCCCCTTGCATGCTCCTTTGATTCTGGGTTGACTGCTTCCTTTCTTCTTATGCAATTTAGGATCGGATGTTGATGGTGGTATCTGATGCTGGTAGAGGTGTTGGGGTTGCCCTCACACTTTGTGATCTTTTAAAAGGATTCAAAGTTCTAGGACCTCCAGACGCCGGCTCCTCCACTACCCCCTACTCTTTGTCTCTGTGATCATCTTGAAAACTTACTCGCTCCTTGAAACAGTCCGCCTAAAATCCCTAGCCTCCTCTGCTGTTTGTATGTCATCAGTGCATGATGTCATCATCATCATCATCATCATCATCATCATTGTATCGTCTTCCTCCTCCCATCGAACTCCTCACTGTATCCTCAAGTTGTTCTCTTATCCTTTGCTTGTCAGCCTTCCTCTTCTTTCTTCCCCTCAAACTATCACCAATCTCCCTGGCTACTTGAGAGGGACCATATGACAACCTACAACATCTTTAGATCCTCCGATGGATGTTGTTTAAGTCTACTGGACCCACCTCCCATAAATTGCATGTGACAATAGTTACATATAGATTTTCTCTTATCCCCATCAATGGGAGTACCATGTAACCATGCAATGTCACCCCTATGCTGGCTGGCTGGTCTCTCTTGTTCCCTCTGTTCTCTTTGTTCCCTCCGCCCCCTTTGTTGACTACTTTCCCCACCTTTTGCTTGCCCTTCGCACGTTGTCTATCACGATCCGCCATAATGATACTTGTTTCTTGCAATGTAAGTAACACAAATAATTAAAAAACTTAATGTAGATGCACTTCAATTGACACTTTTAGATTACTAATACACTTGTATAGTTATTTAATATTTTTCCCCTAACCCTTATATTTTTCACATAATTAAAATCAATTTTTTATATATAATGTTAATATAAGTATTGACCTAACACAACAAAACCAAAAATTAGTAAACATAATATACATGTAATGCATCTCAAAACATATAGAAATAACTTTCATATTTTTTCATTATTTTTTAAACTTAAAACTCATATTTTTCCTTATTTATTTCTGTTTTTTTAATTTTTTATATATTTTTCTTAATTTTCGAAAATTAAAAGAATTATTTAAGAGCAGAAAAATAAATCCGACACTGTGAAGCCGTAGATTGGCCATTGGTGTCTAACATATATTTAATTCATTACCATCTAAGTCATATTACCCCTAATTATTTCCTATTTTAGTTGTAGGAAAATGAATTTTTAAAACCAGAAAAAAATAAAAAAATACATATGGGAAAAAATTTCGACACCGTGAGGTGTAGATCGGCCTCCGGTGTCTAACATATCTTAATATCATCAACATCCAACAACATTTGTACAAATTTTTTTTAAAAAAAATAGTTTTAGAGAAATAGAATTTACCTTAAATAATGAAAATAGGCTTGGATGATGAGCTTAGATGACCCTCCGACGTCTTCCCGGCGACAAGGAGCTTCAACAATGCTTGGATGAGGCTTGGAAGGGAGGAAGAAGAGAGAAAATTTGAATTTCAGCAGCTCTCGGTCGAAATATCGACCAAGAGCTGCGAAATATGGAATTATAAGGCTCTTAATGTGACACTATTTGTCACTTTTACAATATATCACGATATATCGACGAGATATTGTATTTTTATGTTTCGGAAGTGTTTCGTATCTCGGACATATCGAGATTCACGAAATATGGCGATATATCGCCGATATTTCGTGAGATTTTATACCATGAGTACAACTTAATGTCTCTTCCTTCTAAAATCGTGGAAGGGAGAGTTCTAATCAAACTTAATTAAATTAAAACAGTAAATGTCCTAACTACCCCTACTAACTTAAAATAAAAGAATCTAACTTAAAAACAACTAATTTAAAGTAGATTCCATATTAGCCAATAGGCCGTGGTAAAGTTGGACAGGGTCTAGGGTGTGTTTACAAGTGAAACAACATCTCAGGTTGATGAGGCAGTCAACCGGGACATCAACTTGAGATGGCAGTGCTCTAAAAATTGATATAATTATTCTCTGGTTGGTGAACCAATCAACTGAGACACCAACCTGAGATGGTAGTGTTTTAAAAACTGAATTTGCACTCTCTGGTTGATGAACCAATCAACTGGGACATCGACCAGAGATGCACAGCAGCCCCAGAAATGCAGAGAACAGAATTTCTAATGGGGATTTTGGGCTGAATCCACATTCAATTGACCAAGGATGTTGTTTGTGTGATCTTTACTCTGTTAACCAATAGGAACACTTCACTTAAATTAGACCCATTGAACCAATTGGATGCAACCAATTCTAAACCGGTTCAATCTAAATCAAGAAAATAAACTAAGTATGGAAAATAATAAATCCTAATCTATGGCTCCCTATTCAAACCCTAAGTTCAAGGCCTCTTCTTCTTCTTCTTCCTTCTTGGAGCTGCATCAACTCTCCCCGTCTTGAAATCATTCATCTCCAATGAATGGCTGGAGATCACCGAATGGTCTTCCAAATCAGGAACAAGTTTCTTCAGCTTATCTTCAACGGATGGTTCAAGCTTGTATGCGGACAACAGCTCTTTGACGAATGAAGAAGGCTGGAATGCTGGCTGGGCAGCAGCCTCTTGAAGTACCATATGAACACCTCGTGAGTCATCATCATCAAAATAATCAGCATCATCATCAGGAGGGAGTGCATGAATATGAGTGCCGCCTTGGTCTTCATCTTCACCTGAACTTCTTCTTTTTCAGCCACGTTGAGAGGCTTCTTCTTGTGTGGGCAGTCCCTAGCAATGTGTCCCTTGTCTTGACAGTAATAACAAGTGAAGGGGTCATTTCGGTCCATAGGAGCCTTGCCCTTATCATCCACATGTGGGGGAACAGCAGGGCGAGAGATGTTGCCTATGGAGGAACCTTGTTTTGAGGTGCTATTGTTGATGTAGGCCAGCTTGGAGGTAGACCCCGGCTGTTTACTTGAAGCTAATAACTCCTCTGCTTTCAAGGCCTTCTCAAAACAATCTCGAACGTCTGCAACGTCAATTATCCCAATTGTCCTGTTGATCTCACTTGACAGACCCAACCTGAACCTGGAAAGCATTTGGATGCCCTCCTCCCTAATGCCAATGCGAGAAGAAAGAGCATCGAATTGCCTCATGTACTTAGTTACAGTCATGGTTCCTTGGCGGAGGGAGTTGAATTTATCCTGCAACTGAGACCTGAAGTGCCTTGGTAAGTATTGCTTGCTCAGGTCATATTTCATGTCTTCCCAAGTACGGGGTGCAGCCCCATTAAAGTCCATCTCTCTTTCAGCAGTTCTCCACCACTCACGTGCAGGTCCGACAAGTTTAGCACGGACTAACTTCATTTTCTCTTCTTTAGATAAATCATACCAGTCAAAATAATCTTCTATTGCAGCAAGCCAATCATAAAATACCTGGGGGTCAGAGTTACCATCGAATTCTTTCAGGTCAAGCTTCACCTTTTGGTTGCCTGTATGGAGCCGATTAGTACCCTGGTCTCCAGTGAAGTAGGACCTCATATACTCCTCAAAAGTAGGCTGCCGAACTCTGTCTCTGTCCCGGTCTTCTCTATCTCTGTCTCTATAGCCTCGGTGGTGATCTCTGTGTTCTCGAGAAGGTTCACGGGTATATCTAGGTCTGTCCCGACGATCTCTGTAATGATCTCTATCATCCCTGTTATCTCGGTCAGCTCTGAATCTGTCCCTGTGACCTATGTGTCCATCTCTATAACCCCTGTAGTCATCTCTAGGGCTCCCATCTCTGTCAGGCAGTCTCTGCACCACTGAATGGAGTTGGTACCTGTCTTCTTCTATGGGTACATTGCTGTCCCCATTAAGTGTAGGCTGTCTATGCTCAATTACTTGCAGCCTCTCAGCCATAACTCTCTGTTCAGCTCTAAAGTCCTCAAACAAGGTCTTCTGGTCAGTAGTAAATCTCTGAAACAGCTCGAACATTGCTGCCATAGGGTCGGGTGGTTGTGGCAGCACCGGATTGCCATGTTCATCCATGGCTTTGATACCAAATAATGTAGTCCTAGATAGGTAGGAGACCTACTAGGAGCCAGATAACAGAATAAATAGTAAAAGGGGCTGCTGGTTCACATGGACAGCCTAGGTTTTAGGTTAATTCTAGGGTTTAGGATGGGAATTTGGGAATGGGTCTTATATGGTTTTAATATGCAGGTTTAGGGGACTATTATGATATAAAAAAAACAGGATTTGGTTCAGTTTAAAATTCCTGCAGAATTAGGGTTAGGGTTTCGGGTTTTTAGAAATTAGGGAAATCACTAAAGCTAGGGTTTAGATGGATGGATAGGGCTGGGCTTAGGATCCAGTTTAGGGGACTGTGAGGGGAGGCTGTGGTCAAAGTTTGGATGATTTCTGATGGGTAAACAGATCTGGACAGAACTGAGATCCTCCTAGGGTTTATGAAAATAAAACAGAAAAAGAAAAGGGGATCGAATGGGGAAGGGAAGGAAAGATAAAAACAGAAAATTAAAATTCAAACTCACACTGGAATCCACCGGCAGTAGCTTGAATGTTTGAAGGATGAAACCACCTTCGAAGAGAGATCCTCCCAGCCGTCACGGCGTAAAGAGTCGCAAGAATCCACCCACCCTTCCACCTTGAAGTCCACAAGGATGCACACTCACACAGGGGAGCAAGGAACAGCAGCAATGGCAGCCACGAAATCTGTTTTTTAAATTCAAATAATCTGTGGGGGAGCCCTCCACGATCTACTTTATTTATAATAAAGGCCTAAGCCAAATCCTAGTACAACTTAATGTCTCTTCCTTCTAAAATCGTGGAAGGGAGAGTTCTAATCTAACTTAATTAAATTAAAACAGTAAATGTCCTAACTACCTCTACTAACTTAAAATAAAAGAATCTAACTTAAAAACAACTAATTTAAAGTAGATTCCATATTAGCCAATAGGATATAAGAACCTATTAACCAATAGGAACACTTCACTTAAATTAGACCCATTGAACCAATTGGATGCAACCCATTCTAAACCGGTTCAATCTAAAACAAGAAAATAAACTAAGTATGGAAAATAATAAATCCAAATCTATGGCTCCCTATTCAAACCCTAAGTTCAGGGTCTCTTCTTCTTCTTCTTCCTTCTTGGAGCTGCATCACCCCACAGCCAGCTTGTATGGTGAAGAATTTGGAGATAAATTTTTCAGATTTGGTGGGCCCCATGGCCATTGCGTGGAGAAGCCTTTGAGGATTGACGCAGCCTTTTTTTAGTCCTAGGTTTGAGGAAGTATTTATGTCTTGTGTGGGGGATTTTATTAGATTAGGAAGTTTCTATCTTAAAGGGGTGTTTTTTTTTTTTTGGATGAAATTAAAGGGGTGTTTTATCTTTTATGTAATGGGTAGTTTCTATTTTTAGGATTTTATTTTATCCTAGAAGTTGTCTTAGGTTTATTATAAATAAGTATGTGGCTGTCAGAAAAGAGACAGATTGAAGAAAAAAGAGTTATGGATGAAGCTGTGAGACGCAGCAACGGTGAGAGACCGTGGGTGAGAGGTCCTGGGTGAGAGGATGAAAGGCTAAGAGTGTTATGTTTTAGAGTAGAAGAAGAAGATAGAAAAGCTCCAAGAGAGCAAACATGATTTTGGATTGTTGAGTTATGTCTCAAACTAGAGACAAACTAGTTTATATTGAAAAGAATAGATAATTACATAGAGGTCCCTGACCTTATGCAAATAACATAAAGAACATATAAAAGATGTGGTTATATACAAATATACTGCTAACTACTATTCTTAACACTCCCCCTCAAGCTGGGTAGTATATGTCATACATGCTTAGCTTGTCTAACAAGCAACCAAAGTGATAAGAGCCAAGTCCTTTGGTGAAGATGTCGGCCACTTGGTCATTTGTCTTCACAAAAGGAGTGCAGATAGTCTTTGATTCTATCTTCTCCTTGATAAAATGTCTGTTAGCCTTAACATGCTTTGTCCTGTCATGTTGAACTGGGTTGTGGGCAATACTTATGGGTGCCTTGTTATCACAATATAAGCTCATAGGTTTAACTGTCTCAATTCCCAATTCTTGAACAAGTTTCTTCAACCACAAGATTTCACACACTCCGTGAGCCATGGCTCTAAACTCTGCCTCTGCACTCTGACTCCTCCAGGTGACCAAATTTCCACCAACAAAGGTACAATATCCAGAGGTGGATCTTCTATCAGAAATAGATCCAGCCCAGTCAGCATCAATGTATGCTTCAATCCTCAAGTGACCATTTCTAGAGAAGAGACGGCCTTTTCCAGGGCATGACTTCAAATATCTGAGGATCCTGTAAACTGCATCAAGATGTCCCATCTTGGGTGCATGCATAAACTGACTTACCACTCAAAAAACATAGGCTATGTCAGGTCGGGTAAGGGAAAGATAGATTAGCTTGCCTACTAATCTCTGATATTTTTCAGCATCCACAAGAGGTTCACCACAATCTTCCCCTAGGTTGTGATTCTGATCAATAGGTGCGGAGACTGGTTTGCACCCTAAGTTGCCTGTCTCTGTAAGCAGATCAAGGACAAACTTCCTTTGGCAAACATTGATCCCTTGCTTGGATCTTGAAACTTCAATCCCCAGAAAATACTTCAATGGACCGAGATCTTTGATCTCAAACTGTCGAGCCAAGTAGAGTTTAAGCTTTAAGATTTTTGCCTCATTGTTTCCCGTGACCACAATGTCATCAACATATACAATGAGAGCCGTAATAGTGTTGTCCCTCCTTTGTATAAACAAGGTGTGATCGGCTTGACTTTGAGTGTATCCATTCTGTAAGATAGCTTGTCTAAACCTCTCAAACCACGCCTTAGGAGACTGTTTGAGTCCATAAAGAGCCTTCCTAAGACGACACACTTTTCCATTGCCAGCAGGATACTTGAACCCAGGAGGAGAGTGCATATAGACCTCTTCTTCTAAGTCCCCATGTAAGAATGCATTCTTTACATCAAGCTGGTACAATGGCCAATCAAGATTTGCAGCCACTGAGTGAAGTACACGAATGGAATTATGCTTGGCCACTGGAGCAAAGGTCTCCTGATAATCAATGCCATACACCTGTTTATAACCCTTGGCAACAAGTCTTGCCTTATACCTCTCCACAGTATCATCAGATTTGAACTTGATTGTGAATACCCATCTGCATCCAACAGGAATTCTCCCCTTTGGGAGTTCAACAAGATCAGGAGTGTGATTCTTCTCAAGAGCCACCATCTCTGTGTTCATTGCTTCTCTCCATTTTGGATCAGCCATAACCTCTGTTACATTCTTAGGAATAGATATGGAGGAGATAGCCACAGTGAAGGCAACACCTGTAGGTGAGATAGAATCATAGGAAACAAACTTGGCAATAGGATTAGTACATGCCCGTGTTCCCTTGCGAAGAGCAATGGGAAGATCTAAGTCTGAGGATGGGGAAGTAGAGGAAGGTATACCTGTCTCAATGGATGGAGACTCAGGAGGATTTTGGCAGGTCTTCTTTATGGGAAGCCATGAAGAAGGATTTTGGCTGGTCTTCTTTGTATACACCAGTAGCTCCCCCTGTTCTCCGTTCACCTGTGCACTAGGAGACTCCCCCTCAACAACAGTATCCACAGAACTTTTCTTTCCCTTGTTAATCTGAAAAGGAGGAATAGGAACAAGAGAGGAGGAAGGAAAGGGAACAAACTCAGGAACCTTTTCAACCTCACCACCAAGGGATGAACACTCCCCCTGAAGAGGTGACTGAAAATACGGTATGGTTTAAAAAAAATGGACATCTTTTGAGAGAAGCCACCGATGGGTAGGAGGATGATAACATGTGTATCCTTTGGAGGTAGAGGAATACCCAAGAAAGAGGCATTTCAGGGCCTTAGGATCTAATGCGGGCAGTTTTGCTAATATGTACATAGCAAATGCAACCAAACACCCTTGGTGGAAGAGAGAAAGAAGAAGAAAGTGAGGGTAAGACATCAAGAGGAACCTTGAAGTTCAAGACACTGGAGGGTATATGATTAATAAGAAATACAGCAGTGAGTAAGGCATCATACCATAAAGTTTTTGGAACATGCATTGTAAACCAAATAGACCGAGCCACTTCCAGAAGGTGGCGGTTTTTTCTTTCAGCAACCCCGTTTTGTTGTGGGGTATCAACAGAGACCACCTGATGGATAATGCCATGGTCTAGAAAAAATGGTTTCCAAACCACCATACATATACTCCCCACCTTTATCAGAACGGACAATTTGAATACGAGTTTGAAACTGGGTGTACACCAACTCATAAAAATTTTTAAACGCGACATAGACATCACTCTTTTGTTTCAATAGGTAAACCCAAGTAACTCGAGAGAAGTCATCAATGAAAGAGACAAAGTAGCGGAAGCCACGCAAAGAAGTAACGGGGGAAGGTCCCCAAACATTAGTGTGAACAATGTGAAAAGGTGAAATAGATCTATTACCATTAGATGGATAACTGTCTTTTTGCAAAAAGTCAAGGTTCATAATGAAAAACATGATTAACAGGAAAAGAGGTAAATAAATGTGGCAACAGTTTCCTCATAACAGAAAAGGAAGGGTGTCCCAAACGACGATGCCAAAGCAAAATATCCTCCTGTGTACGTCCGCCATCTTGCCCACACACATAAGATTGAGCTTTCGCAACAGAGGAGACACAGGTGTCCAAAACATATAAGCCATCTGCTTCACGTCTACTGCCAACCACCCTCTTCGTCACCAAATCCTGAAAGAGAATGGATAAGAAAGAAAGTGACAAAACAATTCAAAGATTTAGTCAATTAGCTAACTAAAAGGAGATTAGTAGCAAAGTTTGGAACATGAAAGACAGACTTCAAAGGTATAAATGGAGTAACCTGGACATCTCCCTTACCAGAAATGGAAGAAAGGGAACCATCAGCAATTTTTACCTTATCTTTCCCAGAACAAACAGAATAGGAATCATAAAGCTGAGACCTACCAGTCGTATGATCAGTGGCACCCGAGTCAATGACCCAGGGAGTGGTGCCAGAGGAGGTAGAGACCTATAGAGCAGCGGAAGTAGTGGTAGTAGCAGAGGAGGAACCATCCATGTGGGCTACAATCCGGCGAAATGCAGCTATGTCCTCCTTGGAGAGAGAGGATGGATCAGACTCATGAACTCCAACATGGGCCCTCGGCCCATTCTTCTTCTGTCCTTTCTATCCCCCAGATGAAATAGAGGATGGCTTCCCGTGAAGATCCCAGCAAAAATCCTTCTTGTGCCCAGGCTTGCCACAATAATCACAGGAGAATCTGCCCTTACCAGCTCGCTTAGTGGAGGGAGTACGGTCTTGAGGAATGGAAGAAACAAGAGCAGAGCGCTCAACAATGGGAGTGGTCTCCATGGCACCCCCTACGGGTCTCCTCACTCTGTAGATAACCACACACCTCCTCCAGTGAGGGAAGATTGGGTCGGCCAAGGATCTGCACCCTTAAAGGTTCAAACTCAGGGTTAAGACCTCCAAGAAGGAACACGACCCTCTCCTTCTCAAACAACTGATGCACTTTGGGCTCATCATCAGGACACAACTGGAGATCTTTGTAGTGATCATACTCCTCCCAAAGTCCCACAACAAGACTATAGTATTTAGAGATACTTTTATCACCCTGTCGCAAGCTAACAATTTGTTAGAGGAGTTGATTAACCTTTGTCAAAAATACGAGCAACACTATCCCAGATGTCTTTGGCAGTCTCCTTGCTCATAATCCTTCTTCCAATCTCCCGCTTCATCGAAAAAATAAGCCAAGTCATCACAAGGGAGTCTTCGGTTTCCCATTTGGAGTACTCTGGATCAGTGGAGGGGGGAGTCTTAATGCTCCCAGATATGTACCCCAACTTCCCTCGACTCCGAAGAATCAGCTTCATAGATCGTGACCAATCCAAGTAATTTTGATTGTCAAGCTTGACAATGGGAAGTTGAACATTTGGGGTATCATATGACAGAGATGGAGGCAAGGCTATTTCAACATATTTTTCACCCATCTTGACCTTAAACACTTGGAAGACCCAAACAACAGCACCTCAAGCAAAACAACTTCTTCTAAAAAAACAGCAGTCAAAAATAGGAATAAACAGTGACAAAAAACTTGAAAAAGGCTTGTAGAACTTCACACGATCATCAAACAGCAGCGGAGTAAAAAGAAGAAACCTTCCTTACCCAAAAACGATACTGAGTAGCCCAAAAAATCCCCCAAACAAAGCTCTATTGAAGAGCTTTTTTCAATCAAGTACCCTGGCTGGCGGAAAAAACAGGCAGAACAGCCTGGCTGAAATGTGGTTCTGGCCCTTTGATGCTTCCAAGAGACTTGAGAGGATACAATGGAGAGCAAGAGGACTCCCAAACGAAACTAGAGCACTTGGTTGCTCTCCATTTGGATTCCAAACAAGGGAGAAACAGATCTGTGAAGATACCCTAGGGTTTTCTTCAAACAGCAACAAGAACCAAGAGAAGAAACTAACTCTTAGCCTTCCAAACAACCCGCTATCACCTTCAAACTCCTTTAGAGTAGAAGAAGAGAGAGAGAAAAGCTCCAAGAGAGCAAACATGATTTTGGGTTGTTGAGTTATGTCTCAAACTAGAGACAAACTAGTTTATATTGAAAAGAATAGATAATTACACAGAGGTCCCTGACCTTATACAAATAACATAAAGATCATATAAAAGATGTGGTTATATACAAATATCCCCCTGACTACTATTCTTAACAAAGAGAGCCGACCCTATCCCCCCTTCTGTATCCCTTTCTTCTTTCCTATCCTTTTGTGTTCTTCATATGTAAACAGAAAATAGTAATAAAAAAGAGAGTTTCAGTTATTCAACTTTGTTCTTTTTATTGTGTTCATCCTGCTGTAATCATAGTTCAAAATCTCGCCAAAATTTCGGATATTTCGGCCATGCCGAAACGATATGCTATGTCAAAATGAAAAAATGCAATATTTTGGAAATTTCGGTCGAAAAAATGCACCATTTCTTCGAAAGTTCGTTTCGGTTTTTCGGCATTTTACACCAAGAAATGGCCAAGCGAAACTCAGAAAAAATACAATATTTTGGCGAAATTTCGGTGTCTCGGAAATTTCGGTCTGGCCGAAATGGAATCGTTATCCTCTCCTGTCCGCTGCCGGGACAGGACCGTGCTGTCCCCTCACATGGGGGCGCAAAATGACGACCAAACCCCCTGCCCAAACACACTGCCCAAGTGAGGTTAAGTTGTCATTTCGCGCCCCATACGAGGGGACAGCACGGTCCTGTCTGGGCAGCGGACAGGAGAGGAAAAAAATTTGGATTTAATACTATAGCTGCAATCGATCTTCCACTGGCTTCTTTGGTTCGAGTTCGAGTTTGCATTAATGTATGACCAGAAAGTAATTTGGATTCCCAAGAAATCTCGTTTATTTTATCTTTGCATCTCGAGGGTCCTGAATTTATTGAGTGATTTCCTTTGCAGCAGAATGTTCCCCTCATAGTTATATGTTTCTTAGAAAATGTGGTGTAGGTGTTGTGCAACATCTATGTAGCATAGGTTCCAATAAACCTAATCCTAGTAGGTGTGACTTGTGAGCACAAAATACACCTACATTTAGGTCAAATAATAACCACAATGCAAATTTTTGAGAAAAACCAGAATTCCATAGGCTTAAATTTGGAAACTACTTAAGCCTCTCTTAAAACATCAAAATGACATTGAAGTTTGTGATTTTTTTTTTTTAATGTTAAGAGTTAAGATTGGGGATTGATTGAGGCGAAAGATCTTATTTGCAGAGGCTAAGCTGAAGAGCACGGCTCAAGTCTGGTGGATCAAACACCAACAATAGAATCAGACTTGAGGCATTGGTTTAGTCACTGCTTGTGCTGAGATGAGTGAAGCCATGAACCGAACAACTAGAAGTAGCGCATGCACCTCAGGTTTGCACAGTTCAGACAGGAAGGCATGACAGTTAAGGAGTATGTGGCCAGATTCTACTATTTAGCCACTCGATATGATTTTGAGTGGGATGAGGAGGTATTGGTGGCACAGTTCTGCAATGGATTGCACCCTCAGATCAGTGCCGCGCTGGCATCTAGTCGATTGCCTACGATGTAGGATGCTGCACATGTAGCATATTAAATAGAAGATAGTCTGAAGCAACCATACACTCGGAAGACCTTTACAGACACTTTTCCCAGGGGTGATAGTTTCAGTCAGCAGCAGTGTTCTCCCTAGGACAATTTTAATTCAATGTACCACAGGCTAGTGGTTCTTCTATGGTATCTGCATGACCTAACCGACCATATTCTCCACCTTGGTGTGGTTCTGACAGACCTCCTGTGATGCCAAAGGCTGCCATTCAGTGTTTTACGTGCAAAGGGTATGAACATATTTAATGTAATTCTAGATTTGAATTGCTCAAACTAGGAACCAAAACAGGATCTTTACCAAAGGACAGGTTCAGTTTAGGGTTTAAAACCATAAAAAAATATTGGGTCAGGGAAAACACCCCAATAAACAAGAAATCATATGAGGGAACTAAAAGAACAATGGGAACCCAAATATATTAGGTTAGGGATGGGGGTAATAAATCATAAGTACTCCTCAAGTTTCTCATCTTTGAAAAGAGCATTCTATTGTAGGACAAAACTTGAAGAAAAAGAGGCTAAAACACTGTCACTGTTCACGTGAACAGTGTCACAGCCCTTTATTTTGGCTTGGTGAGTATATTCTTAGGAGAATCGTGGGGGTATTTTAGTCAATATCACTTAGTCTTCTTCAACACAGCTGCTGGCCGATAGTATCTATGTGGGGACCACATGAGACTCCAGTTTTGACAAGAAGGAAAGGATTGGCTGCACTTGAGAAGATTATATTTAGTTTCTATTTTCATGTTTCTAAATATTACTTTATATTTCATGTCATTTCTTTGTCCTTATTTTGTTAGTTTCTATTTTCAAATAGTTTCTATTTTGTTAAAGCTTGAGAGGCAAGTTATGCCTTTTTATTTATATGTAACAGCCCTTAGAGGCTCCCCACTATTTTAAGAAGATGAATGAAAGATTGCTTTTGAGCGCTGATTTCTCCTTGTCAAATTGAGTGACATAACTGACAATGAAGGGAGCCTGGCTGAGAGAGCCTAATCCATCTATCCCCTTACTTTCTAATTCTCTTCTTCTCCATTCTTTCCATCCCAATCGGGATCCCCTGGAGCTGCTACTGTTGCTGGAATACTTCAAGCACTGGAGTTCTCTTTGAAGGCTGCAACTACACCAACCTCCAAGGCTGCTGCTGTTACTGTTTTCCCTGTTCGAGTACCTGCTGCTGCCTGTGACTGTTGCTGCTGCTGAAGATCACCACCCAAAGGCTGAAGATATCCCTCCACATCAACTGTTGCTGCTGCTGATTGATCCTTTGATTGAAGCTGTTGCTGCAACCCTGCAAAACCCTTTGGCTGCAAATTTCTGATTTCATAACTCCCCATACCATCATCAAACCCTGCTGGGTTTTGAAGCACATCATCCCCCTTTCATTCCCTCCACTCGATCCTCATTACTACTCCATTCCTTAGGCTGGATCCCTCCATATTCACAAACCTTCTATTTTCATTTTCCACCCTCCATCTCCACTTCTGCCCATCAAGATTGACCCAAACTTGCAGGCAAGCCTTCTACCATCAAGGCCTACACTCGGTTATCATTGGAGCCCAAGATCAGCACTGTCTTGGGGGGTTTTCCACAACCTTCTAATTTGGTGTTTCTCTTATAACTCAATGTCCAACCATCACAATTGGATGAGATTTGGAGCCAAGGATCCTCTTACCAACCTCTACACTCGACCAAGTTTGATCACCATCATATGGCTGGTTTGGTTTGAAACTCTAAGTTTCTAATTCTGAGTTTATTCTAATTTTTGAATTTTGTGGGTTTTTGGGACTAGTAGCCTAGTCTTACATTACATTCCCTTTCATCTTTCTGCAGTTCCAAGGGTTTGGGATTTGAACTTACTTGTTGATGATGAATAAACCTTGAGATCAGATAGCTTGACTAATGGAGAAAACAAAGTAACCAAAACAAACCACCTGAGCTTCCCACCGCAAGGTGTCAATCAGATCAAACACCGATCCTACCAGCCTTGTTCAAACACGACAAATCTTCAAAGGAGAAGAAGAGCAGCAAAACACTTTTCATTAATATCGAAATTCGTGTCCAATGCTTGCCCCACTTACAACCTTGTATAAAAGACTCAAAAATACATTAAAAAGAAAAGGCCTAACCCAATCCTTAACCTATTAGGTAACCTAAACTGACTAGGAAATTGAAATACTGAAGGAAATATATTTAAAACATGGCTGGACTTATAGAGTCCTAATCCAGCCCAACTTACATAACAAGTAAATAGTCACATGACCACTTAACCAAGTCACATGATCACTTAAGTGATCACATGGCCACTAATTACATAAAAATAAAACTAAGGAACTAAAACTGCTAATCCCGTATGCAACCCTATTACCCATACTTTAGGTCCATAAAAGTGACCTAGTACATTGGAAACCCATGGGATCAAAGGCCCAACATGCAGATAAACCAACCCTAAACTTATACCCATTAAAATAAGCCTCTTTTGGTGATTTATCTGCATCAATATCAGTGCTAATTGTCCCAACCGTTTGGTAGCTTATATTGATAAGGGTTTTTTTATACCTTAAAACCCAAAAGAGCAATTGAATCTTGAGACAGTTAATTTGGAGGCAGATAGTGAACTGGTTGAAGTCAATGGCGGTCACAATGATGAGGAGTGATACCCTGGCTATGTTCTCTATCCTGTTTTGACCACTTACAAGGTCACTGAGGATGAAGATTGGTGTTGCAACAATATCTTCCAGACTCGCGTGAAGTGCAATGATCAATTATATAGCATGGTAATCGATGGAGGTAGTTGCACTATTGTTATCTCTGTTCGTAAGCTTGGATTGCTGATAGAGCCACATCTACATCCCTACAAAGTTGAATGGGTTAACAACACTAATCTCAAGATTACTGATAGGTGTTTGCTCACATACTGTATTGGTGGATTTGTAGATACAATACAATGTGACGTCCTCCCTTTGAAGATGTGTCATACTCTTCTTGGTCAATTGTGGCTGTTTAATGTAGGAGGGGTTCAGCTAGGAACCACTCTACAGTAGGATCGATGATAGGTTGCAGCAGAACATCAAAATAGTAGCAAAAAATCAGAATTAGTAACTTAGAGAAATAAAACCAATTCAGCCAGCAGTTTGGATCCAAACTTGGATCGAGTGGAGGTCCTATGGGGGTGATCCTCTGCTGAAAATTTGGTAGAATTCTGCTGGCAGAATAGGGAGTTGCAGGGATGTTCCCAAAATAAAAAGTTGGAGTGCAACTTGCAAACCAGAGGGAATCTGGCCACCAAACCAGGGTCGAGTGTAGGGCCTGGTGTGGGGGTTCTATGCTCTAAAACTCTGCAGAAACAGATGAAGAATGATGGAGTTGTGGGGCCTTGAAATTTGCAGCCAATCTGGAGCAGAAGCTGGAATCCGCAGGAGATGGAATCTCTTTGTTTAATCAGCAACAGCAGCAGCAGCACTCAGAAGGTGTAAGGGGATCTCAGTGGTCTTCAGTTGAGGTTCCCAGAAGCAGCAACAGTCATAAACAGCAGTAGTCACCAACAGGGAATCGAGCAGGGTAGCTTGCAGGAGCAGCAATGGAGATCGAGCAGGGTAGGGAAGAAGAGAAGATAGAAGAAGGGGTAGGGGAATGGGCCTCTCACCCTGGGTCTCTCACCCACAGCTATCTCAGCTGTTGCAGCAAAGGAGAAACTCCCATACTCAATGGCTAAGTGGCCAAAATATTCTTTTCTCTAAATTCTGTCCTTTCATTAAGATTTAAGATGTGATGCCTTTTAATAGCTTAGGCAAGCTTACAACAGAATAAAAACTTGCCAAAAATAAGAACTAATCTAAAATAGAAACTTAGGAAAATAGAAACTACTAATCCTAACTAAAATAGAATGTAACTAAAATTAGAAACTACTAAATCTAATCTAAAAGAGAAAGTAACCAAACTTAAACTACTTGGCTTTATAATTCAGCCTTCTAAACAAGCAAGGAAACAAAAATAGAAACAAACTGAAATTAGAAACCACCTAATATACTTTCTAAAACTGAAAATAGAACCTAAACTATGGCAGCATTAGGATAGAATCTTTCTCCACTTGATGGACCCACAAAATCCTCTAAAAGATATCTCCACACAAGGATAATATGGGCTGTGACACTGTTCATGTGAACTGTGTTTTAGCCTCTTTTTCTTGGCCCTTCTAGAAGACCTGCTGGGCTGTCTTGATCTGATCCAGTTCTGGTCCATCTGGAGCTGGTTCGATGGACCTTGGTTCTTCTTCTTCTTCTAGTCAGCCGTGGGATCTACATCACTGTTTGACAAGAAGGCACAACATTGTAGGTATGCGAATACCTACTCTTTCAAGTATGACAACAAAGAAATGAAGTTTCTTCCCACTAAAGGTCTCCTTGACATTAAGCTGAAGAAGGTGGTGGGATCGTTCCTCCTCCGTGTTGACTGAGATGACTTCCTTGGTCCTTATCCAAACTTGACGGAGTCGAGTTCTTTTCAGAGGAGGAGAATTGATGCAGGAGCAGTTCCTTGGATCAGGCTGAACCCATTCTAGAATCCAGATGGAGATGAACCGAGTCCAATTTGGGTTTTGGTTCACTAGGATATTTAGGGTATTTTACTTTTGTGGTTTATCTTGTAATGGAAATTTATTTTATTTGAATAGTTACTTTGAGTAGGAGATTGAGCTAGTTTCCTTGTTTAAGTCTATCTTAAGTTTCCTTGTTGGAATCAATTCTGATTCTTCGAGTCTATATATGTGCCCTGTTATTGAGAATAGAATAGAATAGAGTGAAAATAATGAAAAGTTGAGTTAAAATTTCATGGTTGTGACTGTGGTGCGAGGCCGGTGGCCTTTTTCCTCCCTCCTTTATTCTCTTCTTCTTATTCTTTCCCATTACTGTTTTGGCACACAAAACAGACCCTCATGATTGAGGACTGTCCTCTTCATATTCTGCGCATAAGATCACCACCTTTGGATGTCGCTACCTGTACAACCTGGTGGCTGAAACTCATGTGGGCTGTGAGATATTAACCTGAAACCCACTGGTTTTAGTTCTACTGCCAGGTTTGAGTTCAGACATCAAATCCTCTCTCTTCACTTGCTGTTTTGGGTGACCCTTAGTTTCATTCAAGAGGTGATCGAATTGGAAACCTTGCCCTAAAATATTAGATCCAACAGACCTCCACATAAGATCTCTTCTTTGAAAGCACACCTGGTTTCTTCCTCTGGTTTGTGCTGGAGGTACGAGACGGTATTTCCCCTTCCCCTCCCTTTCATGATTTTACTTCTTAACTACCAAACAGTCCTTTAAGTTCTGGTTTATTACAAGTTTGCCATTCCCCTTGAGAACTTGTGATAAATTACAGATTTTGCCTTTCTTTCTTTGTAACTTGAGTATTTGGTATTTGGGTGGGTCCATACCGAACCCAATAGGGTATTTTGACCTGGGTTCTACATCACTAAAACTTTCAAATGTCAAATTTCAGCCTAAACAAAGTTGGTCATGTGGCAAAACAAGACATTGAAAAATCTAGGACTACCAAGAGGATGCATTGGAGTATGAAGGGGTGCATGGACATACATGGGAGGGTATATGATTGAATTTGAATCTGAAATTTGACATGTTTCCTATAAAGACAATTTCCTAGATATGCAACAGTTGGATTTGCCACATCACTCTTCTACCTAGCAAAACTAGGTGCCATTAAGGAGATTCCATCCTAAATGACTGTAGGAAACTTTGCCAATAAACTTCGACTAAATTTTGGTAATCCTTTTTTTTTTTTGGGGGGGGGGGGGGGAGGTGGAGGGGAAGGGAGGGAAACCAGTAAACTTAAAATAAGTCATAAGTTGTGTTGAAAATCTCCATTTGGTCTAAACCTTTGGAGGTCAGTTCTGAAGTTATAGAGCTACTATTCACCAAATTTCAGACCAAACTGATAAGCTAAGGCAGAGTTATGATGATGTAGTTCAAAAGAACAAGACAGCCAACTGGGCCATCAAACTGGACCAAGAATGGACTAATAAGTTCAATTAGATCTCAGTTGCTGGCTTTGGCTCATATACTCCCTAGTCCCTATGATTCTGGAGTTACATGAGGTTTTTAATCCTAATGCTTAGGTGTTTAGAATCCGCCATTATATGAGGCGTCATGACCATATGATAAATAGGGTGCTGAAATCTATTTTATCTTTTAATCTCTCGGAAATGCCTCAAAACTCAAATTAAGGATAGATTGTTAATTGACTCATCTATATCGATCCATCCCAATTGGTTTCATCAAGCAAAATGATCTTCTGTGTTCATTTCTGAAATTGGTTTCACTACTTGGTGAGAGTGCTATTGACTCATTTATGTTTCACAGGCATCTGAGAATCTTGGTATGGCTATGGTCTACACACTTGTTACTTTGGCTAAAGAGTGGTTGAGTGAAAGATATTGTCAAGCTGGGGTTTTAGACACCGAAGAAGAAGATGCAGCTAAAGATGACGTATGGCTGTTTGTCCTGCCTATGACTTTCACTGCTTTATGGTGCTGTGTTTTCTGAATTGCAGGTGTGATCTCTGTTGATGTTGCCAAGCTATATTGTGTACTCCTTGGCTGCAAGATACTAAACTGACTAGAAACTAAACTTGTGAAACCATTGGAATTATTCTGACATGTTATTTTAATACCATTGTTCTGGTGTTTAGGTAATTCAGTTGATTTTGGGCTGTTAGTGTTTTTCATCTTAATCTGTGTGATTAGTTGTAGTGCTTCATTTTACTTTTGAAACACAAACTCAACAAATATTGTTGTATATATTCATTAAAAATATTTTTTTTATTGTTAAAATAAATTCATGAAACACTGTATGAGTCTTTAGGATCACCCTTAGAGATCTTTATTGCTTTTTTATTATCCCTTATTATACGTATGGTTCTGTCCAATACTTATAGAGCAAATTACATGCACCCCCCCTCGTGTTTGAACCAATTACAGAACAACCCACGTTGTTTCAACAGTTACATCCGTACCCATAAAAGCTGACGGTGTTAGTGAAGTGTTAGTTTTAAAATGTAAAGACATTTTTACCCTTATTATATCTTGAACTAAAATGATAAAATGGAAATACCAATTTTACCCTTTTTACATCCTCAAACCTAAAATCCACAAATCTTCTTCTTCTTCCTCCTCCTGCAACCCCACCTGCCCCCTTTTTCCCTGACTATCTCACCTTGTCCTCCACCACCATCCATGGTGCACTAAAGAATCTCACCTTGTCTGCATTACCTCAGGTTTGTACACAACCAAAGAAGAAAACATAAATGTAGCTCAGACGATTTCTGTTTCGTTCATATGATCTGTGTTCATTGATACAAGAGAAAAATTAAAGAAAATGTTAAGATTGAGAATTCTGAAAAATATGAGACAATAAATTGAACTATTATTTGATTTTTATAGGTTGCCATGAAACAAATCAGCTTCAGTTCTAAACCAACGAAGATACAGAGAAACCCTTTATCTCAAAATCAAATTCCCCAGAAACCCATTAAGCAGAATTAGTCGCAATAAATAGAAAATCTATTCATCTGCCAAATACATCTTCAGATCAGCCCCATGTCTATAAATCTGAAAACCAAGAAAAGGGCCTTCAAATGACACCAGCAAACATCCTTATGGCCCTTAACCCCCAAATTTCAACCTCCATTGTACTGCAATTGAAGAATTTCGTTGTAGAGAGTGACTAAACTTACCAGAGGTGAACAGAGGAGAAAGAAAGATGCGGGAGGACGGTAGATCTGAGTGCCTTCAGCTGCAACTATGACGGATCTGTGGTACATTTAGACAAATGGGATTCTTTATGATGGCCAAGGTTCGTGGATAATGGCTTACATCTGCTTTGTGTAAGATCTTCCACCTCCTGTTCCATATATCCCTTCACACAGATCGGCGATTCCCATTGGAAAGCTGGGTGGGTTTTTGCGTTTTGTTTTCAGTTTTGTGTTTTTCCTCTTGAAAATTCTCTTTCTCTGCTTTTGGTTTGCTACTGGGAATGATTGGAGTTTGCAGAATCTGGTTTTGAGGTCAGTGGGGAGAACAAAGTCTGAGAAACCAGAGCAATTGATGGCCGCTACCTGTTCGAGAGTGGATCGATCCATTGCTTGTGCAAGAATCTCTTCAACTGCTGAGTCATTGCTGCTAGAGCTTGAAGATGGAGACGATCCTGTCATTTGCCTAATTTTTAAGGGCCTTATGGTCCTTTTGTGCATGTTATGTCATTTTTGGGTTTGGGTTTGGATTTTGTAATATAAGGTTAAAAGGGTAAAAGTATATTAATGAAGGGTAATGTGGTCATTTATGAATGTTTTACTTCAACTAACGGTTTCAACTTAATGGACTAGACTTGTAAGCCCCACAATAGTCCAGGGGAGGTCCATGTAAATGTTCAAACAACGGGGGTTTTCTGTTAATGGTTCAAACATGAGGGGAGGTGTATGTAATTTGCTCTAAAAAATATCATGGTCTTCATGTTTTGAAATCACTTTCCTAAGGGTTTGTCTGGTTGTGGGTCATTAAAAGACCAAAACACTTGCAAACACTTTCCTGACGCACCTTTTGGCATATAGAAAGCCAAGAATATCCACATTGTTACCTTTGCATTACTCAATACTTAGAAAGTTGCTCTGTGAGATTTTTATGGGGGAAAAGAATCTTCTCAAAGCAGCGGTCTCCTTTTTCCTTCAACTTTCTGTCATATTTCATGTTCTGATTTTCTGTTGGAGTATGCATGAAACCATCAGAAGACAACAGAAATTAGATTTTAGATTACTTCCCACTATTTTGCACAGTTACTTTTGCAGCCACATCGATGTTTCCATAGATGCAAAATGCTTGGTTGGATATTATGCTGATATTGCATATTCCAGGCTTCTAAATTTGAGATTTTGAGCTGTTATGATTGATACTGTGATAAGCCAGGTCAGTGTTTAAATGATAGCTGGTGAAGATGAGTTTTGAATCTAGATTAATTTTATGAAGCGAGAGACTTACTAATTTAGCAACCTAGGTCAAGAAACTTCATTACCTGGAGGGATGTGGAATCCAAGACGGTGCTGCAGTGCGTCTATGGTTTGGGCATGGTACAAAATCTCGGCGAGATCTCGCTTTTATCTCTGTTTCGTGGCCTACCGAAACAAGATGCATGACGATATATAAAATATACCATATCTCGACCAAGATCTCGCTATCTCGGCGAGATTTCGGTGCTTGTTTAGATTTCAGTTCATCTCGGTCGAACCAGGCCCGTTTCTATTGTTACAAATACCCAATTTTGACCTAGAACTTGACAAAACTTTCCTAACTCGACATATCTCGCCTCTCTTGTTTGGAATACTCCTCCAGACAGTTGCTTTTCACTATTTTTGTTGGGAAATATCACATAAACTGCTGGAGATTGTCGATCGAGTTCCTTACGTTTCGGAGATATACCCTAGGTTAGGGTACCTCCAGTATGCTGATGATTCCATTTATAGGGCTGTTGTGGACAACTTCGAGCGTTACTTCCAGCATAATATGTCATGGCCAGCATTTGTGATTCAATCAGAGCAGAGCATGATTCGACAACAACAACAACAACAACAACAACAACAACAACAACAACAACATGGTCGTTTTGATGTTCCGGCATGGCACTCGTTTCAGTACTAGCTACTAGGATAATAGGATTCTAGGATTAGTTACTCTTGTATTTGTTTAAGTTATGTCTCCTAAGTTTCTAACAATTATGAACAAACCCTGTATTATTATGAATATGATGCCTAATGCATTAAATGGTTTATGGTTTGATGTTTTTTAATTCTTAATGCTTAATTAAGTTGTTTTATACCTCTACTTTAATTATATGTGTAAGTGTAAACAATAAAGAAAAGAGAAGAAAGAAGAAGAGAAGAGGAGAAGAAGAATGAGAGTCGGGTAGCTTTGGCACAGAATGTGTGAGCTCCACATGCGTTCACTATATATAATGACTTAAGAGACACAATAGGAAATAAGAAAACTGAAAAATACCTAAACTACCTCTGAACATACTGAGACATAAAACAGTCCCTACTAACACTCCTCAAGTTGGAGCATAGATATTAATCATGCCCAGTTTGTACAAATATAATCTACTCTAGCACTCCCCAAAGACTTTGTAAATAAATCTGCAAGTTGTTCTCCTGTACGAACATGACTAGGAGAGATGAGTCCCTGTTGCAGCTTTTCTCGAACAAAGTGACAATCTACTTCAATGTGTTTCGTTCTTTCATGAAACACAGGATTTGAGGCAATATGAATAGCAACTTGATTATCACACCATAATTGTATGGGAGAATCATCCCTAAATCCAAGCTCAGTTAACAATTGTTTCACCCACATCAACTCACAAGTAACGTGTGCCATGGCTCGATATCCTGATTCTACACTCGATCTAGCCACAATAGTCTGTTTCTTGCTCTTCCATGACACAAGATTTCCACCAACGAAAGTACAATAACCAGTAGTTGATCTCCTATCAATGGAAGATCCAGCCCAGTCAGCATCCGAGAAACATTCAACACGCCCATGTCCGTGATCAGAGTAAAGTAATCCACGTCTAGGAGCCTTCTTGAGGTACCTCAAGATACGTATAACAGCATCCCAATGAGATGTACGAGGAGTGGATATTAACTAATTCACAACATTGACAGGAAAGGCAATGTCAGGTTGAGTCATAATAAAATAGTTTAGTTTCCCAACAAGTCTCCGATACTTCTCAGGATCATTAAGAACATCACCAACATCAGCTGTAAGCTTTAAATTAGGATCCATAGGAGTATCTAGAGGTTTGGATCCTAACAATCCTGTCTCTGAAAAAAATCAAGAACATACTTTCGGTGTGAGAGCGAAACTCCTTTCCTAGATTGAGCTACTTCCACACCTAGAAAGTATTTCAATCTTCCCAAGTCTTTAGTTTGAAACTTCTGTTGTAAATGCATATTCAACTTCTCAATTCCTAAAGAGTCATATCCTGTAATGACAATATCATCCACATATACAATAAGAAATATTCTTCCTGCATCAAAATGCCAGAAAAATACAGAATGGTCACTACTACAACGTGTTAGTCCAAATTCCAAAACAACTTAGCCACAGGAGCCTAGTTATCCAGGCGTTGCCTGGCGTCCAGGGGCTTTGGTCGACTTGGGCGCCTAGGCAGGCACCTTGGACGCCTTAGTCGCCTACTTGGCGTCGCCTTGAATTTTTTCCCTCTCCAACGCCTTGGGTCGCCTAATCGTCGTGACAACTATGCACAGGAGAAAAAGTGTCCATATAATCAACACCATACACTTGGGCATAGCTTATGTAGAGAAGTCACATAATGGGCCTATTTTATTGGAAATAAGCCTTGGGTGGGGTTATGTATACGTTGGGCCTTTGATTCCATGTGTTTTCTTCGTAATGGGCTACTTTAATGGGCCTAAAATGTGGGTACAAGGAAGTCATGCTGGATTAGGCTTAGTAGTAGCTTATATTCATGTTCCTAGGTTAATTAATGTAGTGGGTTTTACTTTCCTAGGTAGGATTAATTATTCTATATAATGCAAGTCCTGGCTGCTCTCAAAGGCAACCCAAAATTTTTAAGAAAAAAAAACTCTCTTTGGGAATTTTAATTATGGATCTCAAGTAGCTGTAGATCTCAGTAAATACATCCAAAAGTGGATCTCTTTTGGTGGACCTAGGTGGACTCCTAAGGTGGGCTCTAGTGGATCTCTAGCAGCCAAATCTATCTTTTATTTTCTGTTTATCTTCTTTCTCTTAATTTTAACTTCATCAATCACCATCATCTTCAACCTTCCATCAAACCATCTTAAACTCAAACCGTAGCTAGATGACTCTTCATCTTCCCTAGCTTGCAACCCTTCTATCCCTCTTTGGTCCTACACAACCTGATCTTAATTTGGACTCCATAATTGATCCTCCATCAATAGCCCTTGGCAACAAGGTGAGCCTTCAAGCGAGCCAAAGAACCATCAAGATTCACCTTCACCATAAAGACCCATCGACAACCAATAGCTGATTTACCTGAGGGTAGAGGGACAAGATCCCATGTCTGATTCGCCTCTAAAGCCAACAATTCCTCAATCATAGCAGCACTCCAGCCAGGACTAGATAATGCCTCTGCAACAAACTTAGGAATAGGGTGGTGCTCAATAGTAGTCAAGCAAGTATGGAAAGTGAAGGATAAACTCGAGTAGGACACGAAGTTAGATAGAGTATGCTGGGTACAACTCCGAACACCCTTGCAAACAGCAATAGGTACATCAAGGTCAAAAGGAACATCAAGGGAAGAGGAAGCATTACCTAGAGCAGGAGCAGCCGACGAAGAAGATGAGGCTGAAGGTGGAGCCCGCCCGGGGGGGGGGGACAAACTTTCCGAAGATAGCGCTGGTATGTAACAGGAGGTGGCGGTGGTGGTGTTGAAGGGACCTATGGAACAGAAGACTGAACAATATACAAAGGAAGTTCATCATCCAATTCAGAAGCAACAACAGGAGAATCAGTATAAGGGGTACACTTAAAGAAAGAAACATCATCTGTGACAAAGTATTTCTGTGACTCAAAAGAATAGCATCGATAGTCCTTTTGAGTACGAGAATAACCAATGAAGATACATTTAAGAGCTTTGGGATCCAACTTAGAGACACCGGGTCGATGATCACGAATAAAACAAACACTACCAAAAAACACGAGGTGGTAAGGCAAATAAGGGAGCAGAAGGAAACAAGAGAGAATGAGGTATCCCACCATGTAAGACAGAGGAAGGCATGCAGTTGATTAGATAACATGCTATCAGAACAGCATCAGCCCAAAAAGGTTTGACCACTTTCATCTCAAATAAAAGAGACCGTGTGACCTCCATCAAATGTCTATTCTTTCTTTCTGCCCTACCATTTTGTTGTAGGGTGTCGGCACAAGAAGATTGATGTATAATGCCATGGTGAGTCATAAAATTAGTGAAGGGAGCCGAAAAATATTTCTTATCATTATCACTACGAAGAATGCGCAAAGGAGTATTAAATTGAGTCTTAGCTTCATTCACAAAAGCACAAAAAATAGAGAACAACTCAGAACGATTCTTCATTAAATAAAGCCAAGTAACTCTTGAATAGTCATCAACAAAAATAACAAAATACCGAAATCCCAATTTAAAGACAACCGGACAAGGGCCCCATACATCGGAATGAACTAAAAAAAAAGGTTGATTAGACCTTTGATTTGACTCTGGGAGGATAGCTTACATGGTGAAGCTTCCCAAACTGACAATATTCACAATTTAAACTAGAAAGAGATGATGAAAACGAGAATCTAAAATCCGTAAACTCTGCAAGGATGGATGACCCAAATGACAATGTACATGGTGTGGAGATGCCAAACTCGAACATACAACAGACAAAGTGTCTCAAGAAGATACTGCCCCCCTGAGTCACGACTTCTCCCAATCGTCTTCTTCGTCGTAAGGTTCTGAAAGACACATGAATCAGAAAGAAAAGTTACAGAACAGTTATAGGTTTTAGTAAACTTAGTAACAGACAGGAGGTTAAAGGGAACTCAAGTAAGTAAAGAACAAATGATAAGGATAGAGAAGGAGTGACCTGAACAGTGCCTGTATCAGTTACTTTAGCTAAAGAACCATCAGCTAAGGTAACACTAGAGGACGATGCACAATGGAAGAAAATGTACCTGAGACCCCAGTCATATGGTCTGACGCTCCTGAATCAATGATCCAAGGGCGGGAAGCAGTCGAAAGACATGCAGTGGCATTACCTGTCTGATCAAAAGTAGCAGTAGAAGTCTAGGAAGACTGAGAAATCTGGAACTGATTAAAGCAAGCATAATCCTCATCAGACATCATCATAGTCTTACCCTCAGAATGAGAAGATGATGGAATAGTAGACTCAGTAGTGGTAGTAGAATTAGCAAACTGTTGTTGTGATGGTTTGCCATGAAGTTTCCAGTAGAAGCGTTGGATATGTCCAGTGCAACCACAATGGTGACAGGTCTTCACTATGCCTGAAAGATCTGAACCAGAAGTAGGTGCTTTCCCAGATATAGAGGCTTTGTTAGAACTACCCCCACGACCACGGCCACCACCAGCCCATGTCCCACTACTAGGACCAGGGCTAGGTATGAAAGAGGCCAAGGCTGAACTATCCACAATTGTAGAATCATGAGAAGTCTGAAAAAGTGTCAGAAAGGGTGGCTACCTTATCACCACCAAGTATTTGGGAACGAACAGAGTCAAACTCCTTCCCAAGACCACCTAGGAACCCCATAACTGTGAGCTGCTCTCGCTGGTTCCGCATCTGTTGCACATCTGAGGTGATAGGAAGTAGAGAATTCAGCTCCTCATACATCCTCTTAACTTCTTTTCAGTAATACGGTTAGATGAAGAAGACACAACATCACTAACAACATTCTTCAATGGGTCAGACATTTCAGCAAACACCAAGTTAGCAAACACCGAGGATGCTAAATTAGAAGAAGAAACCTGAGAAAATCGATCTCAACTCCCAAATTTCAACAAACACAGAGGATGTAAAATTAGAAGAAACCTGAGAAAATTGATCTCAGCTCCCAATACCCTGAATGTCGATCTCAGCTTGACATTTCAACAAACACAAAGGATGCAGAAGTAGAAGAAGAAAACTGAGGAAATCCATCTCAGCTCCCAAAACCCTCAAAGTGAGGTTGATCTCCAACTTCAAATACCATAAGAATTAATCTCCAGCCACTTGGGGGTGAAGAAACCAGTCACAAACATGCAACCAAAACTCGATTTCAACCCCTTTCTGCAGAACTCGATCTCAAAAACCCAGACAGAAACTCGACTTTCAGTTCTGCACTTCTGCCCCAAAAATTGATACAAAAACTTCAACAAAACTTGATTTACATGGTCTTGATGTATTCTTCACTCCATATATCGATCTCCACCAAAAAGAAGACCTAGTTCTCAATCTTCAGTGAGGAACTAGTCTCTAAACAGTTCGAAAATACAGCATAGGGTGCTGCACCCCTTTCACATGAAAACCGAAGGGCCTCTCAAGACTTTGAACTGAGATGAATCAATCAATGATTTGAAAACTAGAAAGGGAAGAGAACAAGATGCTAGGAAGGTGTAGCAGTCCCTAGAAATCTTGCTCTGATACCATGTAAGTGTAAACAACAAAGAAAAGAGAAGAAGGAAGAAGATAAGAGGAGAAGAAGAATGAGAATCGGGTAGCTTTGGAGTATCTCAGATAATGTGTGAGCTCCACATTCATTCACTATATATAATGACTTCAGAGACAATAGGAAAATAAGAAAACGGAAAAATACCTAAGCTACCCCTGAACGTACCAAGACATAAAACAGTCCCTACCAACAATATGTTTTCTAAATATTGTGTGGAATAGCCTAGGGTAGAGCTCACCTACGCCATAGACTACCAACCTAGGGTCCGAAGTCAAAATACCACTTTGGGTTTGAATTTGTAAAAACTACTGTTTCCATTGTGGTCATAGTTCAAAATCTCGGTTAGATCTCGGAAAACTCGAGCTTCTCGAGACGAATTATTATACGAAACAAAAAAAATGTAAAAACTCGAAAAACTTGACCGAGTTTTTTAATATTTCGAGAATTTCGGTGAACTCTTGACCTCCTCAATACTCATAGAGTCATAGTATTGTATTGTTGGGACGTGGGAGTTAAGGCGTGGAAGACTAGGGTAGTAAGGTGTCTATGACTTGTGTATTATTCATTGTACTTAGATTGGGTGTCTATGTAATACATTGTACTTAGGTTGGGTGTCTATGTAATATGCATTGTGAACACTTCATTGTATCTTGTGGTTTGTAGTAGCAACTTTAAGTCTTTAACTATTTCTTAAATACTTATTCAATATTATGTGCATAATTTACTTGTTTTACTTGCCAATTATGTCTCATATCATTCAAACAATGTGTAGAATAGGCAATATTGCATTAAGTGTTTTTTATAGGTGCTTTCCCAATTGTGTGTTTTTTTTCTTCAATTTGAACCTTTAAATATGTTTATTAAGCCTAAAACAAGCTTACCTTAAAGTTTCAGAGCCAACTATGGCCATATGCCCACGAAACATAATTCCGAAACATAAAAAAAAATACACTGCCTCGCTGAGATCTCAGAAAACTCGACCTGGTCGAGACCATGGTTGAGACCGAGTTTTAGAACCTTGATTGTGTTTAGAAGACCTAAGATAGGGTAGATGTCAAATTTCAGGACCTATCTTGGCCATATGGCCACTGAAACCCACCACGGAGTCTTGACGGGAAAAAATACACCAACTCGCCAAGATCTCGGCAGAACTCGGTTTCGTGGCTTGTTGAAACCATGAGCGAAACCGAGTCCTAAAACCTTGGGTTTAGATCCTCTTTAATCAGGGCTGTCTCACCTTCTGCTAAGAGCCTATGTTAGCTGAGCAGTCCAAGAACAAGACCTGGTCCACTATTAGTAATTGGGAGGCATGCTAAAAGTACCATTTGTGGAAGTTGGTCTTGATTTTCTTAAAAAATATTTCCTATTTGTGTTGTGCAAAATAATCCTGGACCCAGGATCTGCTATCAGTGTGAAGCCTGATCCAAAATTGTTACATGTTTTAAATGCTGGATTTCAGCACCAAAATTATGTTTTACAATTTACAAATTACTCCTTAAACGAATGAAAGATAGACGATTAGTCTCATGCTATCTCGTTATCCATACTATGACTGCTGAAGAAATGTTGTGTTATGTATCACATATTTGCATTGTCATCTGCTGTGGTGATTCATACCATTTAGTCTGGTCATCCATACTATTCTCTGGTATCATGTAATATATCTATTTCTACTTATCCAGACCCCTTTCCCCACCCCCCTCCCCCCAAACGAACAAAAATGAAAAAAGGGGGGCTTCTAGAAAGAGCATGACAACTTTGTCATTTACAGTTCATTCTAGTTATCGCTGTAACTCTTGAAGCATGGCTGTAATGTTATTCTATATTATCTTACACAATGTTCTACTGCAAGCTTAAGAGAAATTGTGGTGATAATTATATGTAATTATGTACAGGGTCTTGTTTCATCTGTTATTCTGTTGCTCTTGATCGTCTTTCTAAACATTCTAGTATTGTGACCCAACATGTAGATTTGCTCATTGTGAAGTTTTATGATGGCTGCTATTCTTTCTTTTTGGTGCATGTGATTGTGAGCTTCACATATTCATATGCTTTCTGTTCTTCTGACTGATGAGCTTATTCATATTTCAATTTCAGATAGTTGTACCACATGGAGAACCAGTTACCGTTGAGACTTTTCTTGCATGGAGAGAACGATTTGAAGCAGAGTTGGCCCTAGAACGAGCGAAGTTAGTTCTCATACCTAGCATGCCATAATGTTCTTTTGCATCTTCACCCCCCCCCACCCCAATCTGCAGCCAATATCGCTAGATAATGATGTTGGTTAAAGAAATAAAAGTGTGAAATGGCAAAAGACTGTCTTTATCAATAACAGGAATCGTGTTTCATGCTTTCTATTTCTATTAACACAGAAATCATGATATCTAATCTTGATGATGGTGCTTGCTGGATCTTCCATGCTTTAGGATTGACGTTGATTAGATATCTTTCATGTTACGAACTTTAGTTAGATATCGTTGTCATATGATTTATATTCATGTTGCTGACTTTAATCTTCATGACTAAACAATCCATGTGATTTTCAGGTTGATGCCGGAGTCTGCACTTGCAGCACCCAAGGAGAAGAAGCTCACAGGGCGACAGTGGTTTGAAAGTGGCAGAGCTTCTACGGTATTTTGTTTTTTCCCGACTGTTTCGTACTTTAGATTGTTGGACACCCCCTCCCCCCCCTCCAAAAAAAAAAAAGAAAGGAAAAAAAAATGCTATTCAACAGCCCAAGCTTTGAGGCTTGAGCCACCATGTTTTGGACTCAGTATTCTTTTGCCCCCAATGACAGAAAGGTGCAATGCCAGTCACTGAAGGGGGTGAAGAAGAAGAGGAGGAAGATATTGACTTCGATGATGAGGATTTTGAAGGTGATTTCTCCCCTTTCATTTTAAATTTATGTGTGGCCGGCTGAAACAACGGCAGACTGCTTTTGATGATATCCCCTCCCCCCTCTGTTGGGAACTGTAATATTAGTTAGGTATGTCCCAAGTATTTTCGGTGACAGTTAAAAGATGTGTTGGAATTGCAGATGATGAAGATATGCTTGAGCACTATTTGGCAGAGAAATGAGAAGACTCATCAACCCATTCTTCAAGGAGAGGCAACTGAAAAGATGTGTTAGAAACATTCAGCTTTCGGTTAACTATAGTATGCACCAGGATTTATTATCTGGTATTTATGTGGGGTGAGTAGTCAATATGAAAGTTTTATCGTTTCCCATTTGGGGGAAGAACCAGGTATTGTTACATCAGATTGAAATTCCTACATTGCTCTAAGCTCTATTTGTTTCAATTGAAAAAAGTTCCTGGAAAATCAATTTTATTTGTCTTTTTCTAAATGAGGGTGGTAAAATCAGGAAAAGATTCAAGCCCTATGATGGGAGTAGTGTCTTCAATGGGTGGCAACTGTACCGTTGTCTAAGATGCCACCATTTTTTAATTTTTTTTTTGGTTAAACACCATTTTTTATTGGGGAACATAAAAAAAATAAAAATTGAAAGTTGTTTCCCGAGTCCACACAATTTCCGTTTTGCTTTCGGGATGATTATTTTAGGCTACGTTTGGTTGAAAGGGAAATTAAAGGGAAGGGATGGGAAGATTTTCAAACCTAAAACAGGAACTTTTGTAAATATTACCCCATTTGATGATATAAACAACTTAAATTTCTTACTATATTTAGTAGTGATGTATTTTATATATAATTTTTATTTTATTTTTTAAATCAAAGGGAATTGGATGCAAAGTAAAGTGATTTTTATTAACCAAATATGGTATAATTTGGGGATGGTGATTAGGTGATATAATCACATGGAATAATAATTACAAAAGTTTTTTTTTAAGTATGAAAATCTTTCCTTCTTTTTCCCTTTAATTTTCTTGCAATCAAATGAAACCTTAAAGGAAAGAGAACGCGTCCACCACTCAAACAAGGTTGGGTGAAATGACCATCCTGTCCCAAAAAATTCCACTTTTTCGTGGGGTGCGATAGTCACTTTGCCCATCCCTGTATTTGGGCATAGGGACAGTAAACCGCATGCCCGATTAGCGTTCTTTCATCTTTAATTTAAATAGATTTTGTTGAATATTGGGGTTTAATTGCGCAAGGGAAGAAGAAAAGAGGGGAGGGGGAGGGGGATTTTGTTCTCTTTCATGTTGGCGAATTTGTTCTCTTTGTTTTTTGGATGCAAAAGTTTCTATGCATGGTCGTGCCCGGCTTCATGGGCGTTGGATGGGGACTAAACCAACACCCCCCATTTGAGTCGCCCGTTCCTCAAAAACAACAGTGCTCGAAAATTATTATTTGGTACAAGGGTTAATCCATGAATCCATGTCATCTTGATTTGGTTACGCTTCCTCCTTTTCTTTGTTAACATGCCGGGATATGGACTTTATGAAATCATGTGCTATGGTTCAATTCCATAGTCAAAACTATTTCCAATAGAAGCAATTGACAATTGAATTTCATTTTGTGGTATCCGCCAAGTTTTCCTTCAGCCATGCTCAATGGAGAATCCCTTGGCCAACGCGTTTGATCAGTGTCATAGGGTATCACACAACTTAGGGTAGCAAGTTCAACCTTTTGTGAGTAAGGAGATGTTTCAGGACCCTATGATGGTGGTTTTTCTTCATGGTGAAGGAAAACTTTGTCCTTTTGGTATTAGTGTGTGTAGCCATCGAAAAGCTTCTTGATGACGTGTGCAACTTGTAAGGAGGGAATAGACAAAGAAGAGGTTCGGAGCGGACTTCGAGGGGGACTCTTTGATGCCAAAGTTAGTCTGGCGTACAGATGAATTATCAGAGGGGTACGGAGAGAACAGTAAGTAAGAAAATGTCAGAATCCCATACCTGGGTCCCCTCTTTCCCTTTTATATCTAACATGGTTATCGAGGCAGTTGTTAGCTTCCCTATCTCCCACCTTCTGACACATAGCAGTAGTGGGGTCGGTTATCTACCTCAATGAGGGGGGATGTCCCCTAGTGGGAAACGGGATTCCTTCCTATGTGCTGTTGGCTTTAACGATTCTTTGAATCGTGTTCTAAGTGGTTGCGTACCCCCCAAGGCAAGCTTCGCGACACGTATCGCACTGTCCTTCTAGTGGATTCCTCGGTAAAATCCCACCACGTGTTGACCGTTTGTTGGTTGGCTATTTTTGGGCGTATCAGTGTGAAAAAAACACAAAGAAAATACAGAAAAACTGATAGTCCCAGACGTAATCCCCAGATAGTTTCTCAGAGTTTGCCTTTCGATCTAGGGCCTAGGCAGTCTGCCAACCCGATATGGATTTTCTGTATGTACAATTTAGGTTGCAGTTGTCTAGACGTTTTAACATAAGCCAAACAACATAGGAAATAGCTTTCAATCCCAACAATTAAAAGCCTCCAAGCACTTCAAATCCATGGTTCAAACCAGTTTTTGGAATGAGATCGGGTCGGTGAGGAATTGGTCAGGCTTGGCCTAAAGTTGACCTAACCCTAGATTTTGGAATGGGATCGACCAATTCAAATCCGACCCTAATTTTTAAGACCCTGCCGGCAATTGGACTCCTTTTGGTTTGGCTTCAAGTGCACTGCTGCTTTTGCTTCCCAACTCATGCATGGATTAGGACTGATCCTTACAAAAGAAGAATTTCACACCATCCAAAGGAACCAGAGGGTATGCGGCTCATCAGATATACCACTATCAAATATCAGAGATATTCTTTCTAATCCCATCAGATCTTGTAATGTACTCAGGTAACAAAATGTCATTCAAAAAAGGAAAAACTTGGTTGGATTGTGACGAATTTGGTGTGGGTTTAGAAAGTGGGGTCAAAGATTCAGAAACTCAAATGTTGATGTAAGATTTGTACTGGGTTCCATTTCTTTCCTTGCATAACTAGGTTCTTGCTTGCCAAATCATTTATTTCTCTCTTGGCCCAGACCGGAACACAACTAATGTGAGCCAGTACAAGACTGAAATCACCATTTCAGGGCTTTAGAACATGTAGGCCTCAGCAACAGGCAATAGCAACTTGGAGTAGGGGGGAATTGTTCAGGTGAACACGTTGCATACGCATTGGCAATTGACAAAAGAGGGAATAACAAGCACCACAATAGGGTAAAAAAAGAGGGAGGGCGGGGAGGAGAAGGCAAGGGTTGATATAGTACACAGCTTTATGCATGCATACATTGTCACAAAGAATTACAATCTTTTTGAGGAACTTCTCAAGTCATCTCAAGACCTGAAGTGCATTTTGGGTAGAGCACATAACTACATAAGCATTTCTTGCAATGAATTTTCCCAGAACTTGCTATTCTATCCTTACAGTCACTGTCATTGTAGTATCTCCCTGTGCATTGATATTCCCTGAATTAGCTTAATCTAAAAAATTACATATAAGCATACACATATTACAACAGGATGAAAGCTACCACCTGAGCTCCTAAATCTTTCATTTCATCAGCTCAGGAATGTGAGTACTCCGTTTCAGGACAGATTAAAGCTGCAGACGATTGGCTGTGATTCTCCATTTATCTCCTAATAGACGCAGCAAATGCTCACTACAATTATCAGCCAGGTGGCCATTCGGGTCTCAAAGTATCAGTATAAGTTAGGGCAATGTCCATGTTCTATACGCATCCTTGATCAATCATTGCTTGAGCAAGTGTCAGGAAAGCAGAGATGGTTGCCCCATGTACCAAGGCCCTACCAAGTACAAAGAAACAGACACAGAAAAGGATCACATTCAAGAAAACTTAATTTTAACCAAGTACATGAATAAAAAAAGATTAACCAATGGAAAGTTGAGAAAAAGCTGGGATGTCGACAACATAATTTTTAATTAACAAAAATATTTAGCCCTCTTGAGATGATTTTTCTTTGGCAAAAAGGGTAATGTTGCTTGTTTTGATTATTGCCTTATTTTTATTTATTGTCTAAAATAATCCCCACAAGTAAAGAAATAAATAGACAGTAGACACCACTTGCTCTGTCTGTGCATATACATGCGCAGCTCCTTTTTTTTCCGTGTGTGTTGGGGGGGGGGGGGGGGGTTGGGGACGGGGGACGGATGGGCAGGCGCTTAAAACAGAGTTAGATGGTTCAGATGTTTGCTTGTCTGAGTATGGTCCGTTGCTGAGGGATAATCTTGAGTTTGGACCACAGTTTGCACCTGAGTTACTGATACTACGAAAATACTTGCCTGCAGGCATCCCCCTCTCCACCATGCCAAGAAGGTAAAACCAAATTTATAGTCTGGGTAAATGAACCCAATGATTCAGGCCTGATTTTTTATTCAGGTGACTACTTTGGTAGACTATCAAGTTACTACTTTTGTTTGGGAGCCATGTCTTCAACCATTCCCCAGCCATACTTGCCTAGATAAAGTTAGGTAGGATAAACAATTACATTATGCATATTGATCTTACATTCCAAAAGATGGTTGGGTAGAATGAAGACTTACTCTGGACTCTCTTTCTGATACCCAAAATCAGTCGCTGCTTTGATGGCTTTTTGATAGGTCTGTTTCATGGAATCCTGCCAGGAAAGGGAAGAAAAATACATCAGACTACGTTTTCTTCGTCAGGAGTTCCAGCTCAAGAACTGAAGCAAGCAACAAGCCTAAATTGACAATTCTCCAATGGCTTTTCCTCCATTTTCTTTGAAGGGAAAATGTTCCTACTTGATCTTGATTGAGTATCTGTTAAAGGGAAAATGTTCCTACTTACAGATTTGCAAAAAATACACGGTCACCCAATTATATACCAGGAAGATAAACAAACATAAGTTCTGGGAGAATTAACAGATCTTGATTGAGTCTTATCGCAGAATGCAATACTTGATCCCTCACCCTGGAAAAGATAAAAGGTGTTGCATTCTACAGGCTCTATTTCAGATGGTTTGGGATGACTGAAATAGTTATGGTTTGCAATCTGCCACATTAGTTTTGTACATTTGTTTAACTTTTTTCCCTTCTCTTTTGGTAGAGGCTGGGATGGAGTGGTTCATTTTGACCTCTTAAACTGTTAAAATGGAGTATCAAAATCAGAAAGAAAAGAAAAAGGTAAAAATGGTTTAAACTTTATAAGTTAGTTCTAGGAATTATATCACTGTATGTTGAACTTGAACCATAGTACCATACCTAAAAGAACTGGTTTCCCACATGTTAGATTACCTGCATCATAAGTGCTGGGAATGTTCGTTTCCCGCAGAAATTTGGCCCCGACTAATTTTAAACATAGACAAGGTAAGGTAATACACTGGATCCCAGCTAAATGTCCAAATTGCCCAAAGACAGGCTAAATGTCCAAATTGCCCAATGACAGGGAGGGGAGAATTCTAAGCTACAAGATTGTCACCAGAAAATTTGTATATGGAATTATGGTTCACCATTTGAAATGGAAGAGTAAATGTGTTCACAACTTGGCTGCATGGTGTCCCATCTGTGAAAGTAGATTGAGACTCAGTATTTTTAATGAACTAATATGAGAGTCTCCAAATGGGTACTCACTCTGATGAAATGGGCTGACAAGTTACACAAGAGTCTACCTGTAATTTTGTCTCGAAGTCCTCTGGAGACCAGTGCATCAAATTACACTCATGATTTAGCTCGAGTTCTCCAGCAGCAACCTACAACCAAGGCTACTATAAATTCATCAGAGTGAAGAAGACATGAGAAAAAGCCCCTCTCATGAGCAATATCATCATATATGAACAAGTATTTTTGAATAATCTGGATCTCTCCCACTTCACACCTTGGAACGCGCCATTCTTATAGAGCGGCATGTTCACATCTTCCTAATCCGAAATGGATGAGGAGAGGTACCTGCAGCCCCTACTTCTTGCCATTTTTGTCTCTGTCTCAGCCTTTGCCGCTGATAGAGATTTTTCTCTCTATCATTTCACAAAATTGGCAAATAGATTCAAATACTTCCATAATAATATTTATTGTTCATGGTGCTGGAAACTTCCTTAAAACAATGAATTCATTCTTTTATTCATATTAGAAAACTAAAGTGACATAATAGGGCCATAGTTGTCAAGGCGCCGCCACAGTGTCCAGACGGATCTCTAGGGGCCTAGGCGACTGCCGCCATAGTGCAGGGTGCCTTGCACTGGTTTAATTGGTATCGGACCAGGTTTTGGCACTTATTTATGCCAATATTATTTAAGTAAATGTTTTTATATTAGTATTTCATTTACTTAAGATATTATTCATAAATAAGCAAATAAATAATTGGTCTGATGTCTGACAATGGAAGAAGAATGATCTGAATACATGGTGAGCCCTATAGCTCTGAGATGGGCCATTGAATTTGACACATGGTCAATCTAGAGGATCCCCTACCATGCAGCAGTTTGAATGGCCATATGATCCCTCCTCATGGCTCAGATTCAAGGCTCACTAAGCCAAAAATGGCTAGATCACCTCATTGACTGCAGTGTATATCAGCCAAAGTGTCAAGTATCGGTATCGGACAGTGTATCGGAAAGCTACTTTTAAGAGACATCTCGGAGATGTATTGAAGAGAAGCTAGATGCGCTTAGGATATGCTTATGATACATGCAAAACAAGTGTTTTAAGCATTGTGCAACATAAATAAGCAATAAATAATGATATCAAACCAATGCCAGGTTATCACTGTCTTCATGGCATCTATGCGATGAAATCTTCGTTGGCAAGTGCAATACCAAACTTACTCGTAAGTAATAAGAAGTAATTAAGAAAGAAGATTTGAAAAAGAAAAATCCATTTGTGTTATGGATACTGGCTTAAAGTAACCCTTAAAATTAAAAGTCCAAACCAAGTAAGCAATATGTAAGTACATACAATGTAGTACACAGTAACATATATTAACTATACACTCTAATAGAAACATATTAAAAAAATGTCACATAGTATAAAACTATTAATAATAAGTCCTTAACAACAAATATAATTATACATTATAGATCACAATTCATTCAAGATGATATAAATCTAGGTCAAGTTTCCAGTTTAGATATGATACTTGGCAAAAACAAGAAAGAAAAACCAAGAGATATTTCAATCAGGTTTTATGTTCGATCTCTACTTTGATGTGCTTTAATGCAAATTTTTACTTGTTTAATTACTCCTACATATTTTTTGAGTGTAGATGAGATCCACTTATTTTTGGCAAAAAAAAAAAAAAAAAAATAGGAAGAAGTTTTCTTTCAAAAAAAAAAAAAAAAAAATTTTTTTTTTGGGTTTAGGCGGCCTGTGAATCGAGTGCATCGGTCTGTATCAGTACCATATTGGCCCATATCGATATTGTATCAGCCCATATCAATACCATATCAATTTTCTACATACAATTTTTTATGTATCGGTTCTTTATCTATCAACATGGCCAGTCACTATGTATCGATCCATATCGTATCGGTACTTAACACCATGATATCAGTGGTTAGGGGCTAGCCATCCTGCCAGGCTTAGCAGAATGTGCATCATATCTGCCAAATGGCAGCTTAGGTTGCATGGAGAAGCCCCCCAAAAGCAGCAGGATGGGTCTGACCCTGCCCTGCCACATGACAACTTAGTTGAAAGGACTTCCCCCATTTGGCAACTGCCAAACATACAAGGGAACAGTCAAAAACATTTTGGGCCATATCATTGAAGTAATGACCAAAATATTACAAGTCGCAAATACAGAATCCCCTTTATCTATCCCATGGTCATGATACGCAAAACTGGCACTTCATCTGGCTCAAATATAGCTGCAGATTCTAAAAGTTGCCAATACAGAAGCCCCTTCATCTATCCAATGGTCTTGATTGGCAAATTTGGCCCTTCATCTGGCTCAATTAAGCTGTGCTAAGTGTATCAAAATAGTTGTCCAGAGAACCTATATCATGCATGCAGGGGAACAAAGGAAATATGGAATGGCTGACCATACCCCTCCAGCGCCAGCAGCCTTCGCTGGAGCAATCAAAACATTAGCTTTCCTCAGTACATCAATTGCTTCAGGGGTGCATGGCATATTTGAACCTGTAATTCAGATGGTAGTATAGGATTAGAAGCAAGAGGGGATGGTTACAAATGGAAGCACCAGAAGGCAAGAGACATCATAGTGAAGACTTCTACCTTCTATTAATAAACGGCAACCTGAATTAACCAAATTGACAGCATCAGATTGGTCGATTTCATTTTGTGCAGCACAGGGAAATGCAATATCACATCTTTCACTCCAAGGCTTTGCCTCATCATAGTATTTAGACCTAGCATAAGTCTTCGAATAGTCTCTGTGAAAATCAAAAATAAGAAAAGGAGAAAATCCTGAAAGTCAATAATATTCACAAAGTTTATAAAATATGTCAAGTGGCAAGTGGGGAAAAATGTCATGAAAGTGGGAAATAAACACCTTAAACTTTTTTGATGGGCTTTGATATCCCTCAAAAGTGATATCTTCACATAATCAAACCCATCTTCATCCACCAAATAACCCTTGGAATCTGAAATGAAAACAAAGTACTAGTATCATTAGTTAAGTAAACGGATATGTACAATTTCCAACTCCATCTACAATTTCCAAGATTAACTTGCATATTATATTATGATTATGCATTTGGAAAAACGAGTGGGGAAAAGTTTAGAAGCAATTTCAATCAATAAAGGAAGCCAAAATACCCTTACATGGTCAAAGCAAGTCACCTATACCCCTGAACATAGTTGTCACAGCGTCTAGACCCTAGGCATTGGAGAAGGAAAAAAAATCAAGGTGATGATGCAACAATTATGCCCTGAAAGCATCAACTAGTGACTACTTTGCTTAGTTGGGACAACTAAATCCTGAACCATGGCTCAGGTAGGTGCTCACAAAGCTCAGAGTCAAAGCGTTCATTAACACAGCTGTTAAGTTTATCACTTGCAATACTAGCTGGGAGGCATGTCCCTGATTCAATCAGTATGAGAGTTCATTCTTAAACACTTCTAAGTATAACTATACTGTTATACTTCAAGTCTTGGGAGCCACACCATTCTACTGGTCCAGGGCCATCATAATTTTCCATGATCGCATACAGTAAAACAGATCAAGTTCTGCGATTTGATGGGTCCCATTTAAGTGATTACACGGACAAAGAAAATCATTTCTCAATGGATATTTCTAATCATATATTCTTTATGCATTTAATATGCTGGCAGATGGAGTTTTGAATTTTTTAATGTTCCTAAAAGTGACAATTGGACTGCCAAAAAGCATCAAATCATGCTCATTTCTATGTATATAGATCCTTATGGTGTGACCCACTCATTTACAGGACAGATCCTTTGAGTGGGTGAGAAATGGCCAGTTATTATGGCCTCAGACCTCAGTACATATCTCCAGATCCTGAACCAAGGCAGTCCCTTAGTATAGAAAATAAGTCAAATAATTCAAAGAAAAGGGAATAAAAGTTAGGTCAAAAGGAGATAAGCGTCAATAAGACAATGAGAGAACTCATGACCCTTGCCAACAGTTGAGGAAGATGAGGAATGCTATGGTAAACATGAAAGGCTGAAACAAAGAAAAGGATCAACTCAACCCAGCCTTATCCCAACTAAATGGGGTTGGCTTCATTGATCCAGTTTTGCCATCCAAATCTATTCAAAGCCATAATTGTCATCAACCCTAATCCATGCATGTCATTTCCCCACTTAACCCTATACCTATCAAAGAGAAAACTATTCTTCATCAAAATCTATACACCACTGAGAAGGCAAACAAAAATGGAAACCAAGAGCTCCGCTTTTGGGAAGAACCTATGTATCCAGGCACTCCATTTTCCTGAACTTTGATAATACAATCCTCTCAGACATTTTTGAAAATTATTTGCACAGAACTTATCAAGTACCTCTTGCTTTAAACCAGTATCTATATATCATGTATATGATGACTTTTGATGTACTTTCTGCGTTCATTAAGCATGATTATTGGACCAGTAGACATGCAAATGACTCAGTTTTACAGTGTATCAACCAAGTTGCAACAGATATCCCCATCCAATCATCACACCAATCAAAGATCCATAATACATTTCTTCTCACAGTAACATGCTTTCTTCCCACCTGAATAAGACACCATTCAACAACCTATCTCAAAAAATTGATTAGTTGGTGTTCCATAACTCCTTTTTTTAGAGAGTTCTTACAATATGTCAAAATAGTTCCTAATAGATTTGCTTTGTTGAATCATATTACAAATGAAAAACCTAAAACAGTGCAAGTCTTCCACTTTAATAGACTCCATCCAATGAATGGCTGTGGAACTGATAAATAGGTGTCCTGCAGCTGGTGGTTCGCTTATTAAGTATCTCTCCTACATAATGGATAGACTATAGTTTCCAAGATTAGTCCAGTAGTGCATGAAGCAATGCCTTGCAAAGTTCCATTAGATGGTGTATCCTCTGGCATTGCTTCTCAACTGAGATAGTGTCATTTCACAAAAAAAAATAAAAATCTGCGCTCATGATTTAAAGAATCGCTTGGTAAAGGCCACCATAACTGTCAATAACATCACAATAGCAATTTAAGGATATTTCCTGTAATTTCATACATGTAAATGTAACTTAAGACCCTCTAAACTAAGGCTCTATTCCCCAATAATGTAGAAGACTAAATTAAGATTAACTTAGCCCCAAATAAACCCACAATAATCCAAACCAGCCAACAAACAATATACCCTAACAGCAGGGCACGAACCAGACCCAACAATCAGATTTAGGGCTTGTGCTGGAACTCAGGATTCAGCCAAGTAGAAGGGGCTGATATTAAGGTCGAGAACAGGTCTAGGCATGCACAAGTAAGCCTCTAAAGTCTAAATTTGGACCAATTTGAATGGTCAGAAACACAAGTAGGGACAGACCACCAAAATCGAAGGTAGGGGAATTGAGTGTAGAAACTAAACCAGCCAGCAGCTTGGGTCCAAACTTGGATTGAGTGGAGGGTATGAGGAGGATGTCTCATGCTCCAAATTTCAGCCTATTGTGATGGCTGGTTGCTGAGAGATGAACTGGAGTCAAAATTAGAAGGTTAGAGCAGATCTTCTAAACCAGTGGGTATTAGGACACCAAACCAAGGATCGAGTGGAGCTCCTGGTATGGCGATTCAGTCCTCCAAATCTCAACTAATTCCAGTGGCTGATGGTGAAGTTATTCAAGCCTGAAATCTGCAGCAACCCTGGGCAGAAGTGGAATCGCAGGGAAGCTTATAGCCTCTTTTGTGTGCAGCACCAACAGCAGGTTCTATCTTGATTGAGTGATCAAAACAGGCCTTCAAAGGTGGTCTCCAGCACTAGTAGCAGTCACAGGCAGCAGCAGTACAAAGGGGAGATCGAGTAGGATAGGAAAAGATAGAAAAGGGAAATAAGGAGTTCGGCTCTCTCAACCAGGCCTCTCAGCCCTTCATCCTCACAATGGGACAATCAAATTTGCACAAAGCAATCTCATAGCAACTTCATTAAATCGTGGGGTGCCTCTATGGGAAGGTTACAATATAAATGTAGATCCCACAACTGACCAGAAGAAGAAGAACCAAGGCCCATCGAACCAGCTCCAGATGGACCAGAACTGGATCAGATAGAGCCAGCCCAACAGATCTTCAAGAAGGGCCAAGAAAAAGAGGCCAAAACACTGTTTACGTTACTGTTCACGTGAACAGTGTCACAGCCCATATTTTCCTTGTGTGGAGATATTTTTTAGGTTTTGTGGGCCCATCAAGTGGAGAAAAGAATTTTCTGGCCAATTTAGCCATCAAATTATGGGAGTTCCTCCTTGTTTCAACAGCTGAGATAGCTGTGGGTGGGTCTAGAGACCCACGCTGAGAGAGCCATTCCCCTACCCCCTTCTCTTCTAACTTCTCTTCTTCCCCCACTCGAACTCCACATTCTCTGTTGTTTGAGACCAGTGTTGCTGCTGCATCAGTGAAGGACCAGAATACATCCCCATATTCAACTAAAAACTGCTGCTGCTGCTGATCACAACCACAGAAGGATTGAGTCACCCCTGTAGATCAGCTGTCTGCTCAAAATTCTCCAGCAACTTCGAGCCTACACTTCTCTGCAACCTGAGTCTTGTTTCAGTAGGGCTTTGGAGGGCTGAACCCTCTCAAGGAGAGCTACACTCGATCCCTATTTGGAGTCCAAGTTGCTGCTGGTCTGCAAGATTTCAACAAACTTTCTAATTTTGATTACAGTTCATATCTCAGCAACCAGCCATCATAATAGGCTGAAATTTGGAGCACAAGGCCCTCTCTTCATATCCCCCACTCGATCCAAGTTTGGATCCAAACTGCTGCCTGATTTGGTTTTATTTCTCTAAGTTTCTAATTCTGATTTTGTTGCTATTTTGATGTTCTGCTGCAACCTATCATCGATCCTACTGTAGAGTGGTTCTTACTTGAACCCTTTCTACATTAATATAAAGGCCCAAGGATTGAGCTCCAAAATAGAAACAATAAAATAGCAAATCTCCTCAAAGGCTGAGACTTGGATTACAAGCAATTGACAAAATAGAAGCATAAGACTGACAAAATAGAAGCATCAGCCACCTACCGATGGTCACCACAAGACTGACTACCACAGCTTCACACCAAATCCTATTAAACTTGATGGCTCGAATTACCTTTTATGGTCCAGGTCTGCCTCTTTTGCCATTGCTGGCCGTGGTCTCACCAGCCATATTAATGGCATTAGTGTTCAACCCACGCCCGTGCCCCTCCAGACGGTGGCTTGCTAATAATGGTGTTCTCATGTCCTACTTAATTGGTTCAATGACTACGAAAGATAACTTTCTTCTTCTAGACACAGAACGCACAGATTTGGGCTGCTTGCAAGGAAACCTACGGGCAGCTTGGCAATGATGCCAGGTATATGAACTTAGGCGAAGGTCCTCCATACCACTCAAGGTGAACTTTCGTTTCAAGTACTATGCTACTCTACGCAGTCTGCAGGCAGCAATTAGACCACTTCTCGACTTCCACCCGTCTACTGATTCTTTGATATTGCTTCCTATAAGAAGCATGTGGACAAGATCGTGGTCTATGATTTTTTGGCTGGCTTGAATGTGGAGTATGATCCAATTCGTGTTCAAGTGTTGGGCCATAAGCCTTTTCCCACACTCGAACAATCTTATGCATTGGTTTCATCTCGAGGAGAACCGTAGGGCTGCCATGTTGCACTCGCCTATTACGATAGATCAGCTCTCAAGGCTGCTGCCCGACCCCTTCTCGCACCTAGTGGCACTGCTTCTCTTGGTGATTCTACTACAGGGACTGTTGTTTGTGAGCACTGTCACAAACCCTATCACACCAAAGAGAAGTGCTGGAAACTTCATGGGAAACCGGCTGATTTTGAAGCTAAACGGGCTGCCAAGACAAAGATAAAGACAAAGACCAAGGCCCATCGAGATCACATTACTACAGCCCCTACTACGAGACCTGGTCTATCCCAAGATGATCTACAGGCCCTCCTACGTATGCTCGGGACTTCGGCCGCTCGCCTCTACTACATCGCCACTCGCAATTCCTCGCTCCTTGAGTTCACACTTTGCCTCTGGCCAGTATTCCATTTGTAGGTCATTGTGCTTCGTGGCTTCCCATCCTTGGATCATAGATTCTGGAGCCACAGATCATATGACCGGTTCCTCTAGTCCTGTTTCACAGATATTCTCCCACTCGGGAAAGATAAGGTCAAAGTGGTGATGGGTCCCTTTCTTCAATATCCGGAAAAGGACTCATCAACCGCACTTCCTCTCTTCCCTTGTCTTCTGTTTTACATATTCCTAATTTTACTACTAACCTTCTTTCCATTAGTAGTATTACTCGTGATCTTAATCGCAAAGTCATTTTTTTCCATCTCATTGTGTGTTTCAGGATCTGGACTCGGGAAGACGATTGGATTGGGTAAAGTGCATGGTGGCTTGTACTGCTTGATGACGTCGCTTCTCTCCACCACCATTGCCTTCTCCACTGCATCGAACTCCTTGGTCTCTTCGAACTTTACCAGTGGCACTCTCGGTTAGGTCACCCCCTTTAGGAATTTTAGCTCATTTATTTCCTAGTTTGGTCACCCTACATACTAAGGATGACTTTTTTGTGAGGCTTGTGTTCGCCAAACAGACACGTTCAACTTATCCTATTTCAAATAAAAGGAGTTCTTCTTGTTTTAATTTGGTACATTCGATGTTTGGGGCCCTAGTCGCAAGCCCTCTATTTCTCGGTCATTGGTTTGTCTCTTTTATTGATTGTCATTCTCGAACACTTGGGTATATCTTTTGCACACTAAAAATCAGGTTTTCTCATGTTTTCAGCATTTTCATAAGATGATTCAAACTCGGTTTCAAGCTACTCTCAAAATATTGAGAAGTGATAATGGAACCGAATTTTGAATCACAATTTCAAAATATTTGGCTGATCATGGCATTATTCACCAAACTAGTTGTGTTGATACCCCGCCCGAATGGTGTGGCGAAAGAAAAACCGCCATTTGTTGGAAATGGCCCGGCTTTGATGTTCATGAGGAATGTTCCTTCTCAATATTGGGGATGCGGTTTCACCGCCGCCTATCTCATCAATAGGCTCCCTTCTCGGTTCTTCATTCCGTACCCCTCTAATGTTTTCATGGGCCATTCCTCCTTTATTGTCCCTCCCAAAGTATTTGGGTGTGTGTGTTATGCTAGGGATACCGGATCTCCCGTGCAAGCTTGAGCCTCGTGGGCTCCGTTGTATTTTCTGGGTTATTCTCCAACCCGAAAGGTTATAAGTGTTACCATCCCCCTTCCGCCGTACCTTGGTGAGTATGGATGTTGTTTTCCATGAGACCCTTTCTTATTATTCTTCACCACCTCTTCAAGGGGAGAGTTCTAGTGAAGATGTGCCCTTTGAGATTCCTCCACTAGAGGTTCCTCCGGCTGCTGTCCAGCCTCCTTTGCCGGCACCCACACGCCGCTGCCCACCTCCTTCGATCGATGCCCCACCTCCTTTGGATGATGTCCAACCTCCTCCGCTGTTCCTCCCTCACCTAATGGGAATCCTTTACAGGGGAGACCTTAGAAAATAGTATTGTTAATGTTCCTATTCGGGGAGCGACTCACCCAGAGAACTATTGGTGAATTTGAGAAAAGAATTGACAATTCCAACATACTCACCTACACAAGGGGCAGAACCAACAGAGGGCGCTGTAATCCACTTTAGCACCAATACCCATCCAATTGCCGGCTCTAGATCCGAGATCCTCCATCTCCCGGTAATCCCTCTTCTTCCGACCTACCTATTGCTCACCGCAAAGGAACTAGGACTTGTACTTTACATCCCATATCTCGTGTTGTTTCTTATAGTTCTCTTTCTCCATCTTTTCGTGCTTTTGTATCTTCTCTTTCTTCTGTTTCGATTCCTAAAACTTGGCGGAAGCATCTACGATGGAAAGTGGAAGGCAACAATGTTGGAAGAAATGAGAGCACTACATAAAAATAATACATGGGAGCTTGTGACTCTTCCTCCGGAAAGAAACCAGTTGGATGTAGATGGGTCTTCGTGGTCAAACGAGAAGGCCGATGGTTCGTGGATCGATATAAGGCACGCCTGGTTGCAAAGGGGTTCACTCAAACTTATGGAGTTGACTATCGGAGACCTTTGCACCATGGCGAAGCTCAACACCGTCGGGTGCTATTATTCTGTCTGTAAATCTTGGGTGGGATCTTCAACAGTTAGATGTAAAGAATGCCTTCCTCCATGGGGAGCTTGAGGAGGAGGTACATATGGACATTCCACCAGGCTTCTCTGATGACAGACCAAGGGCGAAGGTCCAGTCAAGCGTGCACTTTATGGGCTGAAACAGCACCTAGGGCATGGTTTGGCGATTTCACAAGGCTATGATTTCGCAGTTATAGGCGAGTAATGCCGATCACACTTTGTTCATCGACGAGTCGCGACAAGGCAACTCTTCTCATAGTCTATGTGGATGATATTGTGGTCACCGGTAATGATGGTGATGCTATCGGGATCCAAGCTCCTCCTTGGCCGTGAGTTTGAGGTCAAAGATCTTGGTCCTCTCAAATATTTTCTAGGGATAGAAGTTGCTCGCTCTTCAAAGGGCATCTTTCTTTCTCAAAGGAAATATGTCCTGATCTATTGATCAAACAGGGCTGCTAGGTTGTCATCCTTCGGATACTCCTATGGAAGCTACTACAAAACTTAGGGAGAAAGAAGGTGAGCTGTTGACAAGGGTGTTTATCGGTTAGTGGGCAAGTTAATCTACCTTTCTCACACACGACGACATTGCATAGCATGCTTGTGAGTTTGGTGAGCAGTTCATGCATGATCCCTATTCCTCTCATATGGGTGCAAGTGGTCGTATTTTGAGGTATTTGAAGTCCGCTCCAGAAAGGGAATCCTTCTATCTCCCACGGGTCACCTTAAGATTGGCCTATATCGATGCCGATTGGGTGGTTCTCCCGACAGAAATCTATCTCTCAGTTCTGTTCCTTTGTTGGTGGGAACCTTGTCACATGGCGTAGCAAGAAGCTGAATGTTGTGGCAGGTCCGTCTTTGAAGCCGAGTTTCGTGCGATGGCCCAAGGAATTTGTGAACTTCGTGGCTTAGAGGATTATTACAGGATATCGGTGTTGCTGTCCATCTTCCCATGATGCTTTATTGTGACAATAAAGCAGCCATTAGCATTGCTCATAACCCCGTCTCCAGCATGATCGTACTAAGCACGTGGAGGTTGACCGACATTTCATCAAGGAGAAGCTTGAGGCCGGCCTCATTTGTGTTCCTTTTGTGAAGTCTCGATCAACTGGCTGATGTGTTCACTAAGGACCGAGTAGCAAGTCTGTTTCATCCTATCTTAGTCAAGTTGGGCATGCATGATATATATGCTCCAACTTGAGGGGAGTGTTAGATATATGGCGAATACGTGGGGGTATTCGGACCTCTTTTCTTTGTTATTTTATTAGTTTTGTATTATGTGGTTTAGTCCCACATTGCTACCACACAGATGTTTACTGTTTTATTACTCTTATAAATAAAGAGTGCTTGGGATGAATAGATCATCCAAGCTTTCCCTAATTTTAAATCTGTCCACAGTAACTAAGAAATAGAAACTCTAACTTTGCAAGGTTTCTAAAATAGAAACTAAACTACTCCTAAATCCCCACGCATAAAGCCTCCATGCAATCTGATCTTGGCACCCACAGGATCTTCTAGGAATATTCCCACCAAGTTAAATATGGGGCTGTGACACTGTTCACATGAACATTGTTTTGGCCTCTTCTTCTTCATGTTTTGATCTTACATCACACTGTCTCCATAATAGCTGTAATTCTTTCTTCTTCTTCTTTCTTTAAGAAATATAGGTTATTATATGAGCAACGTCCTCATCAATAGAGTTACCCTATTTACTGTCATGATTACAAGGTTGTGTTTCCTGCCACATGGCAGACCTAGAGGGCATGGGTAGGTCCATATGATAGAGGGCACCACACCCGTCTTGCTGGTCAAATTTCAGCCTGAAACAAGCTGAGGAAGTGATTAAAAAGTGAGGTTAGAATTTCATAAATAAGAACAAACAAACCATTTCAGAATAACGGAATCTAGTGGCATTTTAATATTTTTATCACTTTTGAACATACTTTTAAGGCCCTTTCTCCTTTTCTTTTTCCATTGGGATGATACTTATCCAGTCATATGGATATAGGGTCTTATATCACATGGCCATAGATGACCATTGCTTGTACAAGGACCCAAGAAACATCTCATATATCATATTTTGAAAATAAATATTAAATATTGAATTTTTTTTCCTTTTGAATGTTGATCTACACTCTATAAGCAGTAGCTAATCATCAAAGAGAGGAAAACCACATGTTGGTTCCATATAAGGACTTTACTCAAATGATGTTTTGAAAAGAATTTAAATAATGCTGAAAATATTAGTCCATATGTGCTTCAAATTTCAAATGACATGTAAAACATCAGCCACCTTCTTTAAACAATCAAACTGTCTCTGACATGGTGACATGACTGAACACAGATGGCAGAAAAGAATTGTAAACCAAAGTTTTTACGTGTTAATAGAGTACTAAACTCCAAATGGTCCACTTCATCACATAGCGTATCTATACCCAATGCACCAAAATCCAGCATACCCAACAAAGCACCAGAAAGTTACCTGATACTGTAACGGGGAGAGCACCATAGGCAACAAGCTTTTCTAGAACATGCATCGCAATTTTTCCAGAACCACTTACTACACATCTGGCAATGAAAATTCAAAAAGGATCAACAAACAAATATAGCAATAGCTTTCTGCTAGCAGTTAAAGTCTAAACAATAAGATAATGCTCATCACTCGGTGAATCAATAAGTAAACAGATTCTTAAACAAATCGATCTTTAATAATTAGAAGAAAAAATCATATAAGAAAAATGCCCACACAGGAGAGCAAACAAGTAGTTTTTAATGTAAGGCTAGGTAGGAACTACCCTAACCCCAATTAGGATCACAGGAAATAGCCATTGGTTTCAGTTCTGATCTCAGATATGAGTACTAACTCAACAGTAGGTAAACAAGGGTTATAACAGTCCCTTAAAGCATCAACAAAATCCTTCACATGGAGGAAATAACTCCAGCCCAACGAAGTAAACAACAGCAGCACAATACCCATTATCGCATAGCATAAAACAGAGGTTAAATCCAAGAAAAGTTGAAGTAACAGAATGCTAACATGCAACCATCTGATGGGGCTCAAATTCAGGTTGAGTGATGCTTCTGATGGTGAGATGGATGCTCCAAAAATCAGCCAAAACTGAGGCCTAGGGGCTGAGAGTCGCAGGATTACGAAATTAGAAACTAAGTTCTCAAATTAGAAACTTAGTGGAAATAATCCAATTCAGCCAGTAGATGTACATCAAAATAGGATCGAGTGGCGCTCTCAAGGTGCTGATTTAATCCTCTAAATATCAGCCTTAATGAGTGGAAGGTTGCTGAGATCTGATGAGATGAAGTTGTAGCAGAACTACTTGGTGAACAAGACAACCGTAGGATTGATTTGGAGGTTGCTGGTCGGTCCGTTTTACATTTTGTCTCCTCTCCTTGAATGAAGTCAAGTGGATTCGAACCACTTCGAAACCTGTCCAATCACGGGGAAGCAAACTTTCTATCAAACAAAAAACAGCTTCCTCTCCGACGCCGGCCTGGAATGGGAATTCTACTTCGATGGGGTTTACAAAGCCCCAAAACTGGGCCAAATCTCAATCGAGTGGATGTCATGTTAGAAGAATGTACTCCAGAATACCGGTCTTTTTGGGGGTATTTTATGTTATTAAGTGTTTAGTTGGCTGTGTGGGTTTAGTCCCACATCGCCTAGCTTATGTAAGTTGTAACTTCCCCTCTATGTCTTTGTCTCATTAAATCAATCAATTCTATTATTTTCTTCCCTCTCTCTAACCCACGGTTCAACCAACATGGTATCAGAGCTGGTCTGATCTAGGTTAGAGAGAAAAACCCTAATTTCTCCCTCCTTTCCTTCCAATCGATCTCTCCTCTTCTTCTCCCTTTTTCTCATTTTTTCTTGCTCCTGTTGTCCTCCTTTTCAGCACAAAAACAGGGGCAGCACTAATGAGGTAAACATCATATCGATGATTTAGTGCTGCCCCCTTTCTCTCCTATCATTTTTTATTAAAAAAACAGCTGGAAGCCTCTTCTACGATTTTGGGGTTCCTCCTTTGAGATCAGATCTCGATAAACCTGATCCTCTAATAGAGGAACACCCTATGCAGCCTTTTTCCAGCCCTATGTTACCCTATTCCTACACCTAACTCCCCTCTTTTCTTTCTCTCCATCAATTATTATTTTTTCCAGCCTAGATCCCCAAATCGATTTCACCTTGTCAGGGTTTTTCAAAACCTTGACTCCAATCGATGTTGGGGTTTCCTTTGTCAGATGCAGCCAATATTTCATGGATATTTCCCCCCTGATCCAAGCCCTAATCGACCTCAGTTTGAACACAATCTAATGGCTGGATCTGTCCCTACAGCAAAATCTTCTCACCCTACCTTTTATGGTTCCCTGTTAAAACCCTAATTGAAATCGACCTTAGGGGCGCAGGTTTGAATTCATGCTGCCTTTTTTTGAGGGATGATTACTCCACCTACAGAAAACACTCGACCTCAGTTTTTTGCCTCTTTCCAAGAATTTGAAGACCCCTAACCCCAATCGATCCTTCTTTTCAGGGTTTTTTTCAAAACCCTACCCATATCGATTTTGGGTTAGGGTTGTTTGCTGCTATTTGGAAATTTTTGTTGGTGTTTTTACCATCACGAAGGACATTCTACTTCAACTATTTATGGCTTGAAGAAGGTCCACTGCCCAAGATAGCTGCTGCCCTCATTATCTGCGATTTTTAGGTATTTCTCCCATGTGAAGATCAAGTCTCAATTACCAAGGAGATTGGTCATTTGAACTGGAGATCCATTCCAGCAGTTGTTGGTCAGCAAGTATTACAATAAGCAAGCACCTTTGACATATCAGCCTCACCTTTGTTGAAGACCCCTTCCCTACAATTGATATTCACTTTCAGTTGGCTATAATCGATCTAAGGGGTAGGGCGTCCACAGTTGCTAATTTTTTGAGGATAGTTTTATCAACATCAGAGGAGTATACAGCCCATTATTCAGCATCTTACATCAGGTTTTTTAGTAAAAAAAATCCAGTTCATTCTGTTGGCTTGGTTTCTTCAATTATCAAGCTGTTTTTCTTGTTCCTATATGGCTGGCTGCTTCAACTACCTATGGATTTGTCTGGTAATTTATCTTATTTGGCTGGTTATTATGAGCTTCACTACCTACCTGGCTGGTGTTATTGATTGGCTTCTGTAAGCATGATTGGTTGATGTGTTACTGCTGCCTTCATGTGGAATACTGCTGCCCTATAATTGTGACTGTGTTTCCTCTTATTGGCGATTGAATTTCTCTCGTTATTGAAGACTCAAATCTACTACCCTGGAGATCAGCCTATTTGGGATTACCACAGTGTGTTCCACGATTTTTTGGTTGCACCTACGAAACTATTCGGTCATGTGGAGCCTTTCTGGTTAATATCCGGCATACTTTGGAGCTTGCATACTAGCATTGTTACAGATTCAGATCTGATCCAGTTTTGTTGAGGCTACTTCCATTCATTGCTGTCCGGATATCTTCTTAGTACTGTCTAGCATGTGGGAGTTTCTACCATGGAATCTTTTGCATAATTGCTCCTCCCTGTTTGAAGATTGAACAAGCCTTGACAATTGGAGCATTTCCTTACTTCGAATCAGATTTGTATCTTTTTCAGATCTGAATATTGGGGTTAGGAGTTTCTCCCCTGCAGGGGTTTCCATTCAAAGTGTTTGTTTGATTGATGGAAGAAGGTTGGAGCTTTCTATGTTACCCAAGTTAATCCTACTCCATTATCCCACTACTGTTTTTCCTTCACCACCTCCCAAAACACACCTTTGGCATTACCCATAACACCCTTGGAAGTTAATGGTATTCTCTTCTTTACCATTTCTTCTTTTTTCCATTACACTTGGCAGCCACTGAACCATTCTGGAATGTTATGTTTTGCCCTATCTCTTAACCTAATCTCTCTTATGTCCACGTGCACTACACGTGAGGGGGGATTATATACAGTATACCTGCAACCATTGCAGAGAGCAGAACATGCAGGGACACTTGGTGCAAAACATAGAAGGTCAGAGGTTTCACCATTGCCAATAAGTATCTACCTTGTTATTGGGTTACGTTTGCCGTAAGGGGGAGGCTGGTGTTAAAAGTTTTGAAGATGTTTGGTTATTGCCTGCCCATATGAGGTCCTACAGTTTGGTTGTTTCCGCTGCTTGATCTTTATTGCTGCCTGACTCATCTGCTTGCTGCCCTAGTTACTTACCTTCAAGATTATCAATCAGAGATTCATCCTAGACAATTGTTGAAGATTGGTAACAATTGATCAAGTCTGCCCAAGTTTGAAGGTCTATTTTTTTCAAGTTCTTGAAGATCTATTTGGGAGCTACATTCCTTTTGGAGCTGGATTCTGCTACAACTTATTTTTCCCATTTTTCATTCAAGTTGGGCATTAGTACCTTGTATGCACCAACTTGAAGGGGAGTGTTAGCATTGTTATGGAGAGAGTTTTTTCTTTTAGAGTTTTTTTCTTCTTTTAGTCCAAGCTGGATCTTCCTTCTTTCTTATTTGTACAATCCAGCTTGAGGGGGAATGTTAGAAGAATGTACTCCAGAATACCGTGGGGGTATTCTAGTCCTTTTGGGGGTATTTTATGTTATTAAGTGTTTAGTTGGCTGTGTGGGTTTAGTCCCACATCGCCTAGCTTATGTAAGTTGTAACTTCCCCTCTATTATAAATAGAGGCGGTCTTTCTCTCATTAAATCAATCAATTCTATTATTTTCTTCCCTCTCTCTAACCCACGGTTCAACCAAGATGTCTCTAGGGAGAAAATAGATCCCCAAAATACAAGTTTCATTGGCCCTCCAGATACTTAGATATGTGGACTCATGTGTTGCAGCAAACTGAAAGGAGAAGACCCAGTCGCAAGGGCTGGAAAGGCCTTCTTTGATCACCAACTAATATCAGCAATGTTGGGGGCTTCATTATAGACTTGAGTGGACAAACAGCATCCTAAACAGTGGTCTCAAACGGCCAGAAAAATAGAAGTCAGAATAAAGGAAGAGGGGAGATCGAGTGGAAGAAGGGAATAGGGGAACAAGGATAGAATGGGTTGAGTCTCTCACTCTTCCCTGGGCCTCTCATAGGTCTCTTACCTCACTGCATCTCACAGCATTGTATTGCACAAAGCTGTGAGATCGAGTAGAAGAAGGGAATAGGGGAAGAAGAAGGAGAGAATGGGTTGAGTCTCTCACTCTTCCCTGGGCTTCTCACCCTCTCATAGGTCTCTCACCTCACTGCATCTCACAGCATTGTATTGCACAAAGCAAAACATCATTCATCTTCATTCAATTGTTTGGGAGGACCTAAGGTCCATTACATTATATACAACAAAACTTGCCTAAAATCTCCAATGATAATGCCCTATGGGCACAGGTTCTCAAGGACAAATATTTTCCGGAAAGGTCAATTTTTTATCCTAAGGTTATGTCTAAGAGAGGATCTTGGCCCTGGAATAGTATTGCCCACATCCTTCCCACTCTGAAGAAGATTGTTATTAGATCTATTGGAAATGGTAATTCCTCCTTTTTTTGGTTTGATCCATGGATTCTTAATATCCCAAGGTTTAGCATCTCTCACTGTTTGGGTGGTTTGAAACCTTTAGATCTTGTAAATTCTTTCATTGAGAACAACAATTGGAATTTGCATTCTCTTTTTTCTCTTTTACCTACAGATTCCTCAATGCTAATGTGCATATTTCGGTGGCAGATGGTCATGTGTTTTATCCAAAGATGATCATTTCTCCACTTGACTAGCTGCTATATTTTTGAGTTCTTCTAACAAGCCTCCAAATATTTCTAAGATTTCTTATGGTGGAGTTTTCTTTTGAAATTTCCATTGCATTCAAAATTTAAAATATTTTTTTGGCGTGTCTTATATGCAAGAGTTCGGGTCAAAGCTATTATCTCAAAATGGAGTCTGGTAGACCCCTACTGTGTATTTTGTGGTTATTGTATTGAAACCACATGGCATATTTTCCTATCGTGTGATTGGACTAAGCATGTCTGGGCTGTAGGTCCCTTGGGCTTGAGAATAGAGTTTCTCTCCTCTTCATGGTACTAAATCTCGTTTCGTTTCGGTGTTTCGGTTTGACCGAAATTTCCAAGATACCGAAATTGTTGAAATATGGTATTTTTCTGTGGGTGTAAAATGCCAAAAATGACTGAGATTTCCGAAATTTTCGAAACGGGATGACTGAAATTACCGAGATTTATGAAATTTCTGAAACAAGATGACCGAAAATTTTGATATTTCACCGAAATATTCGAAATATTGCATTTTTTCATATCGAACTTGCGTTTTGTTTCAGACAAGTCGAGACACTCGAAATATTCGATATCTCGACCAAAATTTCGCGAGTTTTAGTACTATGCTCCTCTTCCTCGTTGGAACAACTTTGCATTTCCACTTTGCTAAAAAAACAATTGGACAAACCGATTCTCAAGTGATTTTTTTTTCTGTGTTTATTATTACATGTTATTTTATTTGGCAACATCAGAAAAAGGTAGTTCATAAAGTGTTGTAATATCGGTTCAGGGGTAGAATAGTCATAAGGGTATTTCTATCCTTGTATTCATTCCAGAATGTTCTCTTTATTATAAATAAAGATGGCTGTAGTCACTCTGACTCAAGCCAGTATTCACGGAATTTTACATGGTATCAGAGCAAAAAATATTCCGAGGATATGGGAATTAAGTTTTTTTTCCCTTTTTTCTTTTGAACTAGAAGATGGAGTTACAAGTCAGGAACAAGAAGTGGGACAGATTGAGCAACAACAATAGGTGTAGGGGTAGAATAATGTGCAGCCTTACACTCGGGGAACTGATTTTCCTTTGGACGGCCCTCGGTACAAAGAGACCACCACCACCGACCCTACACAATCGACATCTGTTCCTGCTCCAAGTCTTGCTCCTAGTCATGTTTTTGGTAAGCCACCTCCTGATCCCAGGCTTGATTTACCCATTACTATTCGGAAACCAAAAAGGAGTTGTACATAGCATCCTATTTCCAACTTTGTATCATACAACTCTCTAACTCCTGCTTTCCATGCTTTCGTATCTTCTTTATCCTCTGTTTCCATCCCTAACAATTAGCAGGAAGCAATAGCCAAATAGAAATGGAAGGATGCGATGAATGAAGAAATGTTTGCCCTTGAGAAGAATCAGACCTGGGATTTGGTAAGTCCTCCACTAGGAAAGAAACCGGTTGGTTGTAAATGGGTCTTTGTTGTGAAGCACAAGGCTGATGGCTCAGTGTAAAGATACAAAACAAGACTCGTAGCCAAAGGGTTTACCCAAACCCAAGGAATTGACTATCAAGAGACCTTTGCTCCTGTAGCAAAGATAAATACTGTGCGGGTTTATCATCTCTTGTGCTGTGAATCGAGGATGGGAACTCCTACAACTTGATGTGAAGAATGCATTCCTACATGGAGATTTGGAAGAAGATGTTTACATGGAGATACCTCCTGGCTTTACCTCTTCAGAGACTCAGGGAAAGGTGTGTAAATTAAAGAAGGCTCTTTACGGTCTGAAGCAGTCACCAAGGGCTTGGTTTGGACGATTCCATAAGCAGAGCAATGCTGACCATACATTGTTTGTTAAAAGGATGGGATAGCAAGTGACCATTTTGATTGTCTATGTTGATGACATAGTGATCACGGGTATGAAATCCAGAAGTTGAAGACATATTTGGGCACTGAATTTGAAGTCAAAGATTTGGGGAGATTAAGATATTTTCTAGGGATTGAGGTTGCATATTCAGCTAAGGGCATATCTCTTTCCCAAAGAAAATATACCCTGGATCTATTAAGTGAAAAAGTGATGCTTGGGTGTAAACCAGCAAACACCCCCTCTTGAGCCCAACACACATTGGACGAATAAGGAAGGTGACCCAGTGGACAAAGGTAGCTATCAGAGGTTAGTTGGCCGATTGATATACCTCTCACATACTCGACCAGACATCACATTTGTTGTGAGTGTTGTCAGTCAATACATGCATGATCCTCACTCTTCTCATTTGGAAGCAGCATACAGAATACTTTGTTACCTCAAGTCCTCTTCTGGAAAGGGAGTCTTGTATTCTTCACATAACCATCTCCGGATATAAGCATACACTGATGCAGATTGGGCTGGCAGTCTTGATGATCAGAAGTCCACATCCGGATATTACACATTTGTTGGAGGGAACCTAACTACTTGGAGAAGCAAAAAACAAGTTGTTGTAGCTCGATCTAGTGCTGAAGCTGGATTTCGAGCTATGGCACAAGGTATTTGTGAACTTCTCTGACTCAAGGGGCTTCTTCAAGACTTGGGGATGAATGTTGATCTTCCAATGCGGCTCTACTGTGACAGCAAGTCAACAATCAGCATTGCTCACAACCCGGTCCAACATGATCATACCAAACATGTTGAGATTAACCGGCACTTCATCAAAGAGAAATTGGAACAGGGAACAATTTGTATTCCGTTTATCCAGTCTAGTGAACAAGCTGGCTGATATCCTTACCAAAGGGATCAGCAATAAGTTATTTTTTCCTATTGTTAGCAAGTTGGGCATGTTTGATATGTATGCACCAACTTGACGGGGAGTGTTGTAATATGGGTTCAGGGGTAGAATAGTCATAAGGGTATTTCTGTCCTTGTACTCATTCCAGAATGTTCTTCTCTTTATTATAAATAAAGATGGTTGTAGTCACTCTAACTCAAGCCAGTATTCACGGAATTCTACATAAAGCTAGGTTGCAGGTCTACTGGGCCTGAGAATAGAGTTTCTCTCCTCTTCCTCGTTAGAACAGTTTTGCATTTTCACCTTGCTAAAAAAACAATTGGACAAACCGCTTCTCAAATGTTTTTTTCTGTATTTATTATTACATGTTATTTTATTTGGCAACATCGGAACAAGGTAGTTCATAAAGCTGTAAAAATTGATCCAATGTGGGTTATCCAGAACTGCTTTAGATGGTTAAATGACCTTAGGATTTATTCCCCATCCCCATCTATCCCTGGTGATGTATCTAAGTTTAATGTCGTTGACAAACTTATATTATCTTTGATTAGCTCTCTTCCTGTGTCGAATTATCCTGTTTTGATTTGCGCAGGATCTGCTAAGTTCTGACTCAGTCCTAGACAGAGTGGGGTGGACATACTACATTCTGTTAGATGGACATATTGTTTTGACCGTTGCAGGTTTTTTGGAAATGACCAAGGACTTGGAAGCTGAAGCTCTTAGCCTGAAGAAGGGACTTGAACACGTGGCACATATCAATTTGGATATAGGTGAAATCTGGTGTAACAGCAAGGAAATCACTCATTTTTTGCCGACCCAGAAGGATCCATGGCCTTGGTACTTTTTGGTACCTGTTTTTTTTTTTAAGCTCACAAGCATGATACCCGGGATTCGGATCAGTGTTAACCCCTACCCATACATATCTACCCTCTCTTAACTTTTTAACTCATTTTGCCTCCTCTAGAAGGCATTCTTTTGTGTATCAAAATACTTTGTACTTTGGACCTTTTCAGTTATTGATTTTCCATACTATCAAAAAAAAAATTCCAGCAATGGGGATTAATAACTTATTCCCCAAGCAATTACATAGTTGCAATTTAAAACTAATATTAAAAAAAAAAAAAAAGACTGAAATAGAGACTTCTAAATAAAAGCTAGCCTACTTTCCAAATCTGAAATTAGACACTAAGCAAAAATAGGAAGTAGATAATATGCTGGATTATTTCTTCTCCACGCAATGTGGTCTTGGGCCCCACAGGATCTTCTAGAAGCATTCCCACACAAGACAATATGGGCTGTGCTCAAGGTACTAAAACTCGGGTCTCGACTCTCGATACCAACTCGGCCCTTGGAAAAATCAAGTCGAGTCGAGATCTCGCTGAGTTGGTGCATTTTTTTTTTTCCGACTCGAAGCCTCAACTCGGTGGGTTTTAGACCTAGTTTGGGTCTGAAACTTGGTACGCACCTCGTAACCTAACATAGCAGCATAGCCTCAAGAAAAAAGACGAAAAATACCATAAAATCATTGTAATATGATTCCTTTTTCTTTTTATTAAATTTTCAAGTCTAACAAATGTTAGTATAAGCTAATTCTAGTCACCAAACAAAATAGAGAAAATTACTTGGACACCCCCTAGACTATTGCCCGTTTTCTTACTATCCCCAACTTTTCAAACAATTACTTGAACACTCCCTGCATTTTACCATTTCTTTCAAGTAGGTCATGTCCGTTAGTTTAGCGATGATATCATCGGTTAATTTTTTTGTAATGTCTAAACTACCCTTAAAGGATACTGAAGTGACAGATTTACCCCCATTCTCCTTCTTCTTCTTCCTGCAACCAAAAAAAAACTGGCAGCCATGGCTGCTGTTTCAAAAACCATTAGGGCATCCTCGAAGATTAAGCCCGAAATGGAGCCGACACCGCCCGTACTCTCGCATCCATCTCTGGGTTCCTCGTCTGCGATGGCTGAAAAGTACTCTGTGAAACCTTAAAAGGAATTTTAGAAGGTTGAATCGGCACTTCTTTGACCTGCATCTCCTCTTCACTGTCAAGCCTAAAAGGCCGATGCAAAGCTTCGTTGAGAAAACCATTGGAACCATGAGCCGACATGGAGCCGATTCAACCTTCTAAAGTATCATATGCAAATTCTTTTTCTGCGGAGGCATGATGAAAAGAATCTTAGCAGCAGCCATGAAATCCAGTTTCTCTAATTGACGATACACATCATCATCCCTTATTGCAGCATCTTGTTATCATTTTCATTGTTATTTCTTTCGAAGACAATGGAGTTGTTGGAGCAGAGAGGCCTGGGATGGATGACGCGTGATCCCCCTAAAAATTGGACCCAAAGGTCTCCTCCCACGAAAAATGTTCTACCCATCTTATATAAACATTTCTGAACTGCACATGACACTTGTTCACTCCTCAAATTCAAGGAACGAAGAAACCAAGGATTAAACCTAACGCCCTGGTTAATATCTTTCATCAATTATGTCAATCATGTGCAGCAAAAATTTGAGGAATAAGACACCAAATAATGGTTTATCTATGACTTTGAAATTCAAGGAACACAAAACTCGTGATGAATGTGAAGAGGAAAAAGACAAAATTGAGACCTAACCACAGTATAAGGGTTTAACAAAGAAGGAAAAAAAATCGATTAAGGGTTTTGGGTTATTTTGATTTGAAATTTGTTTAAGAAAAGAGGATTTTTTCTGAAATCGATTAGAGTGTCAAGTAATTGTTTGAACAGTCATGTTGCAGGGGGGTAAATCTGTAAATTTTACTGTTTTCTATTGAATATGTGATAAGGGTAAACTGGACTTTTCCATTCAACCACTAACAGCAACCTAACACCGCCAGGTTTCAGGGGGTGTCAAGTAATTGTTTGAAAAGTTGGGGATAGTAAGAAAACGGGCAATAGTCCAGGGGGTGTCCAAGTAATTTTCTCAACAAAATACTAAGAGATTTTCTTTATCATTCAGCAAAAGAAAGAAACCCTACCATCATTGTATTTGGATATAAGTGTAACAATTTACTACATCTTACGTAATTACTTTCACATAGGCATGATCATGAGGATTGCACCTAATGATTTGGACATTAAATGCCTTGTCTCATGCCTCAGCATTTCATAATATTGCACAATTTAGGATTCATGTTTCCACAGAAAATGAAGACTGGAGTATAAAGACTATCCCAACAAAAGTTAAGAATAACAAAACTTACATGATATAAACAAAGAATGAGATAGTTGGCAAATTAAACAATAATAAGAATAAAAATTTGATTTACAGGTCATAACAATTCAAAAACCCAATTTCAGTCCTGATGTTATTTGCAGCATAAACAGAAATATAGTCATTTGAATTTGGGTTTTGTCAGAATATTCTACTGTAACTCTTATATAGATTCATATGATCCAGTCCAAATATGGTTTCAATTTTAGTCCCATTGCACACCTAATACTTTGGCAGAATATGTTTGAAATTGAAAACCATGCCAAAACCCTTTATCCTGGTTTAAAAAAAAAAAAAAAAAAAAAATAAAAATCAAGAAATTATGCCAAACAGTAATGCAGTTCACCAATAATAAAGATCCAATGGACTTCAAAAAAATCCTGCAAACTCTCTATGCATAGCTTCCAAGTCGAGTTAGAAACCTTAATCCTTTCAATTCTTTATCCATTTCCGCAAGAATAAGTTGGGCAAAAAAAACCTGCAGAGGACACGTGAATTTGCGAGATCAGGATTTAGTAAAAGATTCTGAAAAACAATTTATACTGAATAAGAGAACCAAAAAAAAGAAAAAAAACTGAGAAAACAAATCTTTATCAGGAGATATGACTTACCAGGCCATAGCCAGTAGCCTCAGTTCGAAGGCTAGAACCAGACCAGAATATCCTTGGCCCTGTAAAACTTCCCTGCATAAGTAAAGCATACATATGAAATCCTAAAGACAAGATCAAAACTCACCATCAGTGGACAAATTCACAAGAACAGAAGCAGCAAACAATAATAAATAATTTAATTGATGCAGTAATTCAGAAGCTTTTGAGGAGACCACATCAGCTGAAGATCAATTTCGCCACCCCTCTAGATATTTTGAGATTTTAATGAGCAGAAAGCAATGTCTCAAAAGATCCAAAGAAAAAGTAATGGATGCATGGGAAAGAAACAGTTGCTTGATATGGTGAAACATAGAGCATTCCACAACTAATTGTTCCACCAGAGAAGATAAAATACAGAATAAAGATGGGACACCCTCCACATATGTCAATGCCCCTTCATGATAGACTTGGCTTTATTTCACCATGTGGACAGCTCTGTTTGGGCAGAAACTTGACATGTGAGCAGGGTACCTTGGATCTAAGTATCCACCAAAGTTCCACCCTATCTGACTTGCCATGTGACACAATTAGGTGTACGGACCAGCTAGGAATCTATCGGTGGCTCAACCATCCAACCATTGCCCGATTAGGTAAATTATAGCTCATAACAATGATATATATACTAATAACCTTATATTGATAACTGTTGTTATTGTTAAACGGTGGTGCCTGTGCTGCATAGTTCGAGGTCTCGGTCTTGGGCATGGTTTCGGCCAGCCCAAAAACCGAGTTGTCTCAGCAAGATACCGAGATCTCGGCCATGTTTATGCATTTTTTTTTTAATATTGGCCCTTGGTTTCGGGGGCCATAAGACCTAATTAGGTCATGAAATTTACAGGACAACCTATTTCAGGCCTTATAAACATAGTGGAACCCTTAGTTTTTTAAAATCACACCCAAAATGGTAGTTTGACATAGGGCCCTAAGTTGGTAGTGTATGCTGTATATATATACTGATTTCTAATATGGCATATTCCACACAATTTTAAGTATTAAAAAAAATTCAAGTGAAACAATCTAAATAAGCAATTGGAATGAAAAGACATCAAATTATATAAACCATTTCATAAATCATGCATATAACATTGTGTTGGAATATGTAATCCAGAATACCGTGGGGTATTCTGGTCTTTTTGGGGTAGTTTTATTCTTCTTACGTTATTAAGTGTCAGTGGGCAATGTGGGTTTTAGTCCCACATCGCCTAGTTTAGTCTCTTTGTAATTTCCCCTCTATTATAAATAGAGGGGCTTACCTATGAATGAATACAACAAGTTATTATTCTCTCTTTTCATCTCTCTAAAGTTACTGGTTACAGGTCCTAGGTTTTCTACATGGTATCAAAGGCAACCAATGACTGATTCTCTCCAAGATTTGCAATTTTGAGAGTCGTTTCAAGGTTCTCCAATTTATGGAGAAACCCTAGTTCATAGAAAGAAAAGAAGAACTAGGGTTTCCTGCTCATTTAATCTTTAGCAATTTCTTTTTAATCTTCCACAGTAGTTGCATGCTGGAATCGCAAGGTTGAAGAGGACCCTTGGCTGTAACGATTTTCTGCTGCTGCCCTAAGGTTCGAAGGTTTTCTGGCAGCGGTGTCTGTTCTACTGCTGAAGATTTATTTGACTCGACACGGCTTTCTCTTGTTTTTTGAAGATCTGTTCTGCCTACAGCCTTCTTTGCTGAAATTCCAGGTTACTTGAAGACCTGCTGCATCTCGATCCATCTCGATCTACCATATTTGAACCCAATCCGTTGGCTGCTGGTTTGAAGTTTGAAGACAACCTTCATCAATGGGTCCTTTGGTTTCCGCCTCTCTGTTTCCCCTTTTCTCGTAAGTCAATGGGGGTATAGGGGTTTCCTGCCAGTAGCGTGACTGTCAACAGGTTCTCTTCGCTGGTTGAATCGATTTGCTGCTGATGTTGATTATTCAGTAGCAACTTGTTGGTATCGAGTTGCTACTAGGGTTTGCTGAATCGATTACCCTGTTACTGGTTTGTGAAGATGTTCCTCCTTGATACGAAGTTTTGGTCAATGGAGTTGCAGATCTATCGTGAGATTGGGTTTCTATGATGTGCTGCCATTGTTTTTTCGACTGGTTTTTTGGCTGGAGGTTGGAGATGGTGCTGCTAATTCTAGGAGATCATGAACCATGATGAATTGCCGCTGCCGCTGGTTCCTCTTCTTCCCTGGTTTCTGCTGCCGAGTTTTCCCGGGTTTCTCTGTTGTAAGTTTGAAGATAACCTTCGTAAGTTGGTTTCTTCAAAACTTAATTTTGTGATTTCCATTAATACCCCTTTGTTTCACGTGAAGACAACTACTCCAATAGTACCCTATGTCATCATTACTTTATTTAGTCTCATATATTACCCCTCCTTTCTCTCTTTATTCCACTTAAGCCATTCTCCAAATTTTCATGTCATCATGTGCCATCATTACCTTATTTGAGTTTCCAGCTTTGCCCTTACTTTGTGAACTTATTTACTCCTTGACCTTATGGCCTTCTTTGTTTCTTTCAAAGGAATCCTATTCTGTTCACCATATTACCAGAATGCCATCCCTTTTTCAACTTTGTGTTATTTACAGTTCTACCATTCCCCTATTTGACCACCCAATTGACCATTGAAAATTCTGGTTTATTACCAGTTTGCCCTTTGGCTTGGACTGTATTTAAAAGTGGATTTCCACCAAATTACAGCCAGGCCATCCTTTTTTCTAACACCGTTCCCTTTCAATATTTCTAATTCCCTTCATATCCCATACATTTGGCATATACCCATAATCCTTTTGGAAGTTAATGGTATTCTCTAATTTGCCATTTCTTCTTTTTCCATTACTCTTAGCACCTCTTGGAAAATTCTGGAATATTATGTTTTTGCATCATCTCTGTTATGTCCACGTGTACTACACGTGAGGGGGGGATTATGTACAGTACACCTGTAGACATTGTAGAAGCAGAACTTGCAGGAACACTTGGTGCAAAACATACAAGATCAGAGTTTTCACCATTACCGATCAGAGTTTTCACCATTGCCAATGGGTATCTACTTTGTTATTGGGTTGAGTTTGCCGTAAGGGGGAGATTGAAGTATTGAAGAGTATTGAAGATATTTGGTTGTTGCCTATTTGAGGACTTTCAGTTGGGTTGATACAGTTTTTTTTCCGCTGCCTGATTCAGTTTGTTTTTCGTTGCTTGCTGCTCTAGTTATTTCACTTCAAGATTCTAGGTCACTATGACAATTTGAGATTCAATATTGGATAGCTATTAAAGATCGTTGAAAGCTGCCTTTTTTGGAAGACATTCCAGTCCTGGTTTGCCGATCATGCCTGTCCAAGTTTTGAAGATCTATTTTTTCAAGTTCTTGAAGGTTTATTTAGGAGTTGCATTCATATGTCAAGCTGGATTCTGCTGCAACTTAGTTTTTTCCCATTTTGTTCAAGTTGGGCATTAGTACCTTGTAAGTGCCAGCTTGAGGGGGAGTGTTAGCATTATTATGAGTTTTTTTTTTTTCTTTAGTTCAAGCTGGATCTTCTTTCTTTACTTATTATAATCCAGCTTGAGGGGGAGTGTTGCAATATGTAATCCAGAATACCGTGGGGTATTCTGGTCTTTTTGGGGTAGTTTTATTCTTCTTATGTTATTAAGTGTAAGTGGGTTATGTGGGTTTTAGTCCCACATCGCCTAGTTTAGACTCTTTATAATTTCTCCTCTATTATAAATAGAGGGGCTTACCTATGAATGAATACAAGAAGTTATTATTCTCTCTTTTCATCTCTCTAAAGTTACTGGTTACAGGTCCTAGGTTTTCTACACATTGTTTGTTGCATAAAGTCAAATATATTTTGAGTCAACATTCATGATTCAACAATACAAGTTTGTTTGGGTAAGATTTGGAGCAAATAGGAGATTTTTTTTTTGGGGGGGGGGGGGGGTGGTTCTTCAAAAAACTGACGAAACCAGTTGAGTCCACCGAGAGTTGATCGAAATTTCGACTGAGACAAGTCGAGTTTTGGTATTTATATAAGGTGGATTGTAACATTTCGACCTGATATGAAATCTCGGACTGAGATTTTGGCGAGACACTGAAATTTCGGTCGAGACTATGTTCTTTTCTTGTTTAGTGGCTAGTTTCGACTCGGTAGCTTGAAATACCGAGATATTACCGAGATCTCGGGGAGACCTCGTACCATGTTGTCCTGAACCAAAGCTCATTTGCCAGCACCAGAAAGTAGGGAACAATTCTTCAATGAAGCATGTCTAAGATGTTTCTTGCAGATAGTAACAATACTATGTAGACGGAGGTCACGTTCCAACACAAGTTGCAGAAAATAATACAGTTAGTTTCTAACACCAACTCCTATAAGTATCATAAGTACCTGAAAATGACCAGCTAGACGCCTATATTGTCCAAAGAGGTAACCCATCTCCCGAGGACCAACACCCATATCTTCTGCAGGAAGATCCTGTTCCATACGTCACAAGTGCCAGAATCAAATGTTTTAATAATTCAACATTTGAATCCAGTAAGCACTTGAAGAAAACCATGTAATGACAATCTTTTGTTACCTGATCAGGACTTAAATACCGATATAACTCATCCATAAAACTTTGGCAAAAACGCATAATCTGCCAACATTGGTTCCAGATACATTATGAGAACCACTTTGAGAACCTCTTCAACATAGAAACTAACCTACTAAAAAAGGAAGTAGCTTTGTTTCAACGTAACGAATTCACACAGAAGAAGCAATACCTCGATGTCACTTTTTCCTTTTGGATCAAAATCACTTCCACCCCCGCCACCTCCAAGTTTGTATGGCGACAAAGCATTCTTTAATGTCTGCCAGAGAAATAATTAATATAAGTAATTAAAATACACATTTCAGCACTGAGAAGACTCATTTCATTTCTCATTCCTCTATAGAGGAAATAGAGAGAGAGAGAGAGAGAGAGAGAGAAAGTGAATTAGATAAGAACCCAGGTCAAAACCGACAACTCATTGAAAAGAAGACAAGAATTTGGAGTAAAGTTAAAGATAGAACAAGCAATATTTTGTCTCTAGTAATAAACAGGTAAGGAAACCAAACTAAATCAACTCAAGTACTAATCTTTAAGGACCTCCACTCTACTGTAAAGTGTAAAAGACTACAATAGTTATTCCAACATTCAAAACAACCATCACGGAGTTCCTACCCAACATCGTAGTCAAAGCCTCTATCATCAACATGTGTCAAAAAGAAAGAAAAAGAACAAATAAAACTAACCAAAAAACCTACAATAGGAAGGATGAGGGTACTCTGAAATTTTGAGTCTTTAAGTTTGGACACTCAAGAGGGTGGGCCTTGGTGCAACGGTAAAGGTTGCTCCATTGTGACCAAGTGGTCACAGGTTTGAGTCTGGAAACAGCCTCTCTGCGAAAGCAGGGGTAAGGCTGCATACCCTCCCCAGACCCTGCAGTGGCGGGAGCCTTGTGCACTGGGTATGCCCTTTTTTTAAGTTTGAACACTCAACTGCAAGAGGGGATCCCAAGGATGATGCATCAATGAGATTGGTGAGCACTGAGCATAAACAATACCTGTTCAAACCCAAGAAACTTGGCAATACTTAAATTCATGGATGGATGATAACGAAGACCACCCCTACATGGACCAACGACTTTGCTGAATTGAACCCGAAATCCTCGATTTACATGTGTCTCTCCCCTGTCATCAACCCATGGAACTCGGAAGACAATCATACGCTCAGGTTCCAATAAGCGCTCCAGGATTTGGATATAACTGAAACACAGGATAGTCAAATAAGATTTGCATAGCCTTTACTGTGAAATTGTTTTACGTCAGATGAACAAGTCCTGATTGAAGTACATTACTCCTTCAAGTTTACTCACTGAGTATTCTTTGCTATCACCCGTTCTAAAGAATGAACAGCTTCTTGCACAGACTGTATGAACTCAACCTCATGAGGATCCCTTCTTAACACAGCTTCAACAATTGATCCAGCAGTTTTTGACATAAGAGCTTTATTTCAAGAAGCATGTCCCAGACAAGTCAATAAAAAGAAATTCAGTGGAAAAGATTGATTATTGATTAAAAAAAATCCAATTAAACTACCATCGATTATTGATTAAAAAAAATTCAATTAAACTTTAAGAAAGGTACAAGGGTTTTAAATGAAGCATCAAATTCACAAGAACCTTTAACTCAATCATTACATTCAAATTTTCAGTTGAAGGGGAAAATAACAGAAAAATATTCAAATAACTGTACCATAATTCTCCTGGATATCAAATTTATACAGTCAACAGCCACAGATAAGGAGAAAGGGTCGTACTTTAAACTTCAGTAGCTGATAAAATCAAAAATCAAGAACCAACTTTTCCACACGATGAATATTATGTGCAGTGACTACTAAGATATATGAACATTTGATCTATGGCAAGTTCCATCACTCTGTATATTGAGGCAGAACCCACAGTTGTTACTTACTCTCAGGAAATGATACTTATATCTTCTTTTTCATTTCCTTTCATCTTGTTCTAAAAGAATCTACCAAACCCTTGTCGTATGGGAAATGAGAGAACACAGCAAAGTATAATCAATTTAACGAAGAAATAATTGTGTTGTAAAAGAATTGACATGCAACAAGTAATAAAAATAACCATAGCTTACGCTTCTATGTTTTCTATGTTTTGAACTGAGGGACAAATTCTCTCCTAAGACCAGCTGATAAATAACCTGCTTCAAATTGATTTGATGCCAAGGTTTGAATGCAAGGAACTCCTTCAGCCAGCAACATTATACTTCATGTTCTTAAACAAGTCTTACATTCAACATCTTTATGATAATTGGTTGAGTTAAAAGAAAAATTCCTGCAACTAGTATATATTTTTTGCACTCTAGTATAAGTGGATTAGAGGGAGAAAAGAATCATCCATGCATTCGGAAGTGTCTGTGTATCAAGTGAGTCTGCATACTTAGATGACCAAGGACAAATTTTTATCATATTTCCAAAAATTTAAATTTGTTTAGTGGAATATTTTTTTATGAAGACTGTAACTGACCTTTAACATAAATGGGTTTGTCAGTAACGGTTAAAATTTTATCCTTGGAGGCCATCTGAAGCCGAAGAGCTTCCTTATGGAGCAAACTGTTATTGTGTTCTTCCAGTGCACTCATTTGCATATTTCTACTTCCTTCGTTCCCATAAGGATTCCTCCTGTGCTTCCTCCCATATTCCCTGCAAACAGAACAAAAGATCCTTGCCGTACCCTCCTTAACATCAACATAGGCCCACTTATAGGTGTCAGCCCATTCTTCCCTCCACCTCTTGACCACCTTCTTCTTCCTTTTAGTCGCTTGTGTCTTCGGCGACTCTTGATGTTCATTATGGTTTTGAGAATCCAAGATAAGCTGCTTTTGCTCTTCCTGCTCTTCAGTGCATGGTTCTCGTGGTGAAACTCCCATTAGAGTTGCGTTAGAGAAAGAAGGGTCATCATCTCCAGGCCCAATCTCCAAATCAATCTCTTCCCCAATTTCCCTCACCATCAAGTGATGCCTCTGAGCCTGCTGAAGCAAGTTCATATCATCCATTGCCGAATGCATCCCTAAACACTACTGGTATCAGCATTCATCACAACGTCACAAAACCCTCCATCCTCTCCGCACACCACACTACACAGCTCCAGTAAACTACGACTGTGCGCAATACCAAAACTGGAAAAAAAAAAAAAAAAACAACAATAAATTAAGCCCTGAATGTCAAACCCGAAGATAAAATTAAAAAAATGGAATTTTCATGACTACCCATGAAACCAGACACGAATACATACCTCCTAATCGAAAGAAGGAAAAGAGACGAGCAAACCAAGGATTTGCAGTTTCAAGTTTCAACTCTTATTTTCAGTCTATACTCTGAACACCTCATTTGTAATTTTGCTCAGAGAAGAAAACTCCAGACTACGATTCTGATCATGTACGGTGTACCATAGGGGTTCGAAAGTTGTTTAGATTCACCTGTTCTCTTCGGTTTGTCAAGATTTTGGGACAAATTGATCTCTCGGAGACCTGTGAGTCTCACAGATGATGGAACTCAAAAAGGACTAGAAAGGTTAAAACTTAAAATAAAGAGTTTTAAGGGGCTGTGAGGAACTCAAATCGTACTTCATACATGCAGTATAGGTCTCCAGAAATACGTAAGTAGTATATTTACAGTGTTATAGTATAGTATAATTCTAATCAATATCTGTTTTTTCTTGTAGAAAGAGACGGTAAAGAATGCCAGTGATGACGATGCCTATGGTAGGTTTTATCGTAAGAACCCGTGCGATGCTTGCCCTGTTCAGGTTATCTTGCCCTGTTTCACGTGTAAATGGTAACCACTTAAGTTATACCTTCCAGGGCCTGTGCCGTCTTTGCCTTTTACCTTGCCTTGTACAACAACAACAATCTTTTTCTTTCGTTCCCAAACATGGCTCTAGGTATCGGTACCGGTTTTGCTACTCACCAATACTGATACCATGCCGATATCATATCGGTATCATAGTATGGACAAGGGGTAAAATGGTTAGCAAACTCATTTTTTAAGGAAATTTAGGGGTAATTTTGTTTGATATAGCCGATCCAGGTCGATATTGTATTAGTATTGTATCGATTTTGCGTGTTGCCGATACCCATTCTGCTATCGTGCACTAAAACCATGTTCCCAAATCCCAAACTAAGGCATATCAGGATCTCATATGAGAACGGTTCTCGTAGGGCCTTAGTCGCATAGATGGAATCCAAGAGAGTGGATTCCATCTATGCATCTATTTATGTGACTAAGGCCGTATAAGAACCTGATCCATCCTCATCCCAAATCACCGCTGCCCCACGGATCTTTATCCCCTCCAATTTCTTGCCCGGTCCAATTCCCTAGTGCCCCTAACAAGGGGAGGGGGGCGCAATGATCATTCCACCCCCGCCCGAACACTCTGCCCGGGTAGAGTCCATCCCCCTCTTATTACAGGCACTAGGAAACTAGGCCGGACAGGGAATTGTAGGAGATAATTTTCCCCACCCCACACACCAGGTTGGAAAAAAAATATTTTACAACTCAGGATTAGAATCGGTCGACAAATCCAATCTGATGCTATTTGTGGCCAACTTTTAGAGTTTTGGAGGAACTAATTAGTATTAGGTCAATTTTCCATCATCTATAGCTGTGTTGGCTTGGTTGATCTTGTCAATCCAATCCCAAGTTTTATGAACATTGTGTTGTCCTCTGAACATATCAACATAATTTTTTTTGGGATATCAAATAGGCCCAATTAATTGGGAATTTCCTATTGGGCCAGGTCATTGGAATACTCATTGAATGTTGAGAATTTTTTTGTTTTTGTTTTGGGTAGATAGAATGTTGAGATTATGCATTGAATTTCTGGTAGTAGATCTATAATAATAATAATAATAAAAGAATTTGTTTTAATGAAATATTAATTAATCGATGGTTTCAAAGTCAATCTATTCACTCCTCTAGATAAGATTTTTCTTTTTCTTTTTTGGTGCAAGATAAGATTTTTCTTTGTTCATTAATGAATTGACCGAATAAATGTATGTTGATCCTTTGATTAATCTTGACAAAAATCCGATTTGTTGTGAATAATGGATTAAAGCCACTTCGTCCACTTAATGTAATATCGCTCCTGGATCAAAGGAAAATAATGAAACAAAGCACATGGAGCCAGCTCATTATTTATCTATCAAGAAAAAATATGGCAGACTAATTGATATTTATAAAAGGATTTAATTGATCCATGATTTATGTTTCATCTTTTGTTTCCTTTTCGTTTGTTTTGAAAATGATATCAATCAATTTTGATTCTTTCTTTTTCTATTAATTCTAGCAATAAATGCAAGATTATTTACTTCCATAATAGAATCTCATTTTTGTTTTTTTACTTTGCAATAAATCAAGATCTAATCCAATAGAAATGAAAATGATGAACACACTAGCAGAGTATAATGGAACCTCGCATGCTAGCACTTTATTAACCATCGAATTTGACAAAAAGCATCTCAACTGTTTGTTTCCGCTATCATTGCATCACCCACCCACCACTGCCATTGCAACGGTCCCATCTCCCTCTCTCATTCCTCTCTAACTCCCCCTCCTCCTCCCCTTAGGCTCTCCCTCTCTTTCTCCCTCTCCACTACCCCGTCTTGCCAATGCACCCCAACCCCCCTGTTGCCCCTATCCCCCCTCCCCCCTCCCGTGCCCTCCCTAAAACTTGCCCTCTGGTGTAAGTAGCAATAATGGGGTTCATTCCTACCTCCATCCCATAGCAAGGTTTCCCTCTTCTCTTCCTTGTCACTCCACGGATTGGCGGGCAACTACGATAAGGAGGGAGACGATGACGATGATTTTCTTAATGGTAGCCTAAAATATTCTTTTTATGTAAAAGAGTCGCCACCTAGATAGGATCTAGGACCCATACATGTCTCTCTCGAAATGACTCATTATGGATAAGGCAAAGATCTTCTCAATTTTTTTGGTAAGTTTAAGGTTACATGTTGGAAAGCTTTTACACACTCAACCCCGTCCGGCCGATGCCCGATTTCTTTCTATTTAGATCATTTGTACTAATATACTTGCTTAATAACTAACATGGTTTTTTCTAAAATAGTAAATCTAATCCTAAATTTAAGTAGCTAGGTCGAGTGCTATATATATATAAAGAAAGAAAATGAGGAGGGAAAAAAGGAGAAAATATGACTGAACCCAATGGCAAAAGATTCATTAACCCTGCCCCCAACAACAAGGGGGTGGGGACAAGGAGTTGCAGAGGCTAGGGATCGGAGTAGGGGTGGTGAGTTGGTGGGGAAGGAGTTTGCAAAATGGTTGGAAGAGAGAATGCGAACGAGAAGTGAGAGGGAATGAGGAAGGAGGAGTTTGGGATCCGGGGAGAGGGGAGATGCAGAGGGTGGTGATCGGGGATCAATGAAATTTGTGTAGTGAAGGATGGTGGTGATTTACAGGGCTTACGAAACAGGGAAGAAGATGTAGGAGAGGGGTCAGAGGGTAATTTAGGAATATTAAAAATATGAGAGGAGAAGGAGAGGTAAATTTTTTTCTCCTGAGAATCATAAAACAAGTTGGCTAATTTGAGCCCACAGATCACTGATTGATTAATTTGATCAATAATGGCTTTGTTATGACATACACTGCTCCTAAAACCATGACCACTCAAAGCTTTAGATGGACACATGATTTTCCAAGAAATTAAAGACCACTTCTTAATACCATCAAATATGTTTGATGGTTCAATTGTTGTGGATGCAAGGAGATATTGCATCCACCGCAACTGAACCATCAAACATATTTGATGAGGCAAAGTAAACATAAGTATCGCTACACCGATCATAGATGTGATGAAGAACGATAGATCCACAAGATTTTCATTTTATTATGAAAAACAGAAACATTTAATTAAAAAACTTAGTAAAGTCAGAGCACTTGTTAGTTCTAGCCCTATTGGCCAATACATGAGCTGTCTTAACTACATCTCTACTAGCCTTTATTACATTAACTGATTCAAAAGTATCCAAAAGAGAAGAGATACTATAGTGTAGATGAAACAGCTGCCATGGCCATTTGTGAAAATTTTCCTTCTTTAGCCATGCTTCCATGTTCGCCGAATTTGTACAGATGCTTAAGCGCTTGATGCCTTTGTGCATTGCTTTCCTGGTTCCTTGTTCGATAGCCTTTCCTTCTGCTTCATCTGCTGAATCTATTAGATCATGGTCAAAAGAGAAGATAAAGTTCTCCACATCAATATATAAGAAGATAGATGCCCAACCACCTTCCTTAGTGTTGGTATTGTAACTTCCGTTAGTTATTAATATTGACTGTCCAAAAAAAAAACTGAAATGAGGATAGGGGATGTGGGCAAAGAGTCATATATCCCCTAATTGGGTTGTTTCCTCTAAGAATTTGAATGCATCATGGCTCAAAGTTGCAGTCCAATGGTTTACATGATAAAGCACTCGATAGGGGTTTGGTTGATCATCTTCATGTAGAACATGGTTCCTCTCAGTTCAAATAAATTACAAAACAAAAGCAATAATTTCCAAAAATCAATGAAAAAAGCTTTTATTAAAATCATCACTGTATAAAGATGAAAACAAACCGGCTACCGTATTTACCGAAAGAGAGGAAATTCTTAAACCCATAGGAGAAGCAAACGAAACCATCCTATCCTAGAAAATTGATATTCAAACAAGAGATGCCACAAAGATTCCTACGCATTTTTACAAAGAATACAGATGATCTGTATTGGAAAGCATTTATTAATATAAGCTCGAGTTAGGATACCATTGTGACAGCATTTCCAAAGAAATACCTTAAACTTTGGGTGAATTCCAAATGATCTTCCAAGGAAAAGAAATAGGGGGATGGATTAATTAGAGTTAAGTTTCAACAGAAGCTGCAATTTTGGTGGAAAAGTTACCAGTTACCGAAAAAATGGCAAAATATTTCGTCTCTAGTGAAGGATTGAGAGATCTTCACCTTGAGAATAGCTTTGGTAATGTCAGAAGGGAAGATTGATGAGATAAGAGAAACATTCCAATCACCAACCACCTTGGAGTACATGGTAAATGAAGTTGGAAGCTGAGAGATGGAGAATGAAGGTAATGGGGGAATCCACGAATCCGTCATGATGTTTACCAAAGTACCAGAACCGATCCTCCAACAGTGAAATTTTTTAAAAGCAGGTAAGATTTTTAAATTTCCCTCCAAAATTTGGAACAGCTTCTATGCAGAGAAGCCTTAATCAGAGAAGAGGTGGTAAAGTATTTTGCTTTCAAAAATTGACCCCATAGAGAAGAAGATTTTTTAACATTCTCCAGCAGAGGCTTAAGAGAAGTGCTAGGTTATGATTAGGATTCTTTTAAAAAAAAAATTAACCATTTTAGAAACTTTTCAAATCATTCTTGATAAAATCCAAACATTGCTAACTTGACACACGAGTACAGAGGAACATCAACAACAGTTCACAAAGTTAGGCACCAATGGAGCCACCCCATCACAGATATAGCCCATACCGAAACCTGCTCATTTATCTTACATGAAATGAGAAAAAGAAGACAATGCTTCCTAAAAACAAACATTTTTTTTTGATTAACGGAAAAATAACTTTTAAGAGAAAAGAGTAATTACATCGTTCAGAGTTTTAGAAGTAGAAACTAGAACTTTAGATTTACAAGCTTTAGCAGCAAGTGTATTGAAAAGGAAACAAATTCTATTATCCACTTTCTTACAATAAATATTGGTATGGACAAAATAAACAAGTTGTGAGAGAATGTAAGTGGAGTTCCAAGGCAAGGGATGTGTAGATGGCTTCAAAATCATTTCCTACAAAGCCTGAGAAAGTGAGAAGCATTCCAAATATGAATATTAGTCCATAAAAAAAACATTTATTCATCATTTATCATATATTTCAATCACACACTTGTCCCTTGGGTATCTATAAACAATTACACAAACATATTCCACATTTATTGGATACATGAAAAAGGGGGAGGAAAAAAGAGAGGGGGCATATATGCAGTTGTACAACCACCTGACTATCCTGATCCTCTCATGTCCCCCAAAGAATTTGATGGTCATCCATTCACAGATTTTGACTGTGCTTATCTTCAACAGAAATTATTCATGAGACAGTTTCCAACCTGTTGGATGTTGCATCTAGTGTTATAAATTTACAGTACTGTGCTTATAAACAGCCATTGCAGTACACGAGGGGCTCTTCAATAACAAGCTTACAGAAACTAACTAAGAATATCCCTGTACAAAAATGAGGGACCTTTTGTACTTCTTCCTTTGGACATGTTTGCTAAGAGACCCAAATATCTTCTGTTTCTTCTTTCCAAAAACCCCATCTCCACCCAACCCTAGGAAAATCTCTCACACACCTGGACCTGAGTCGGCATGCAACATCAAAACTGACATCACGGTGGATGAGCAGCGCCACATCTGACAAGTTGGTGCATTGATCCAGTAGAGAGGAAATGAATGAACATGTGACTCCAAATTCCGATAACCTCAAATATGCCATCAGTTTTTTCAAATCCTTCATTCTACTCTCCTTGTTCAAGCGTCTCATATGAAAAGACATCTCTAATGCTGACCATGACCTAGGTCCCAATTCAAGAGCACAAACATTCGGAAAAGCACTTGACAAAGCTCCAAAGCCAACCTCTCCACCAACGGCAACTATTTCATCCCATTTAGATGAATCCACCACCGAAGTTTCAACTGTTCTACCAGATTGAAACAGCTGTCCAAGGATGCAAATATCAGCAGTTTCAATGTGAAGTGACTTCAAATGAGATAAGCATGCCAATCCAAACTTATCTGTTCCTTCAATGCAAAGATAGAGTATAGAGAGCAATGGTGCTTCAAGAACTAGACTCTTTGGTTTGACACAGTTCAATTTGAGTGAAGTAAGGTTAGGGGCATGTATAGTCAAAGAGATTGGAGCATTGGATACTGTCCAATGACAAGTTCTAAGTTGCAAGAAATGTATCTTAGGTTCTTTAAGCCCTCCAACCCCAATAAGACTAAGATTCTGCAGAGAGGGGAAGCATTGGTTCACCTTTTCTAGGTCCTCATCATCTAATCTTACATATTCGAGTGTCAAACTTGTGAGCATTGGCATTGGTTTCAAGCCCTCCACTGACAGCCAAGCATTCTTCAGCTCTAATTTAAGAAGAACGTGACCTGCAAAATGCATATACAGACTTCAGTAAAGAGCTTACATTGTTCGGTCATTATACAGTACGAGAGAACAATCTGCCATTATCAAACAGAAATTGAATTATCAGAATTCAAAATGGATGATCCAGTCCACCTTGTATGCCCTGTGGTCCACTAATATACTTGTGGAGCCATTGATTTTATTCCCAAAGACAAGATTGAGTACTCCATCCCAAGCATATGTTTACTTAGAAGAAAACTATGCTTCTAAGCAAGCTACGTATGGATGTTTTTAACTGAACAAAACCATTTAATGACATCCGCCTCCTGAGTTTTGGCCCCAAATACGAAATCCAGAATCTAATTTTGCGGTAATATGAACCAAATAGGTAGACTTACTGATTAAATGTGCTAAGTAGGTGCATTTGAATGTTTCTAAACCAATCACCAAGTATATGAGTTGGTATTTGTTCTGCAGAATATGGTACATATAGTACAGTTTTCATGCTCATATCTCCTTTGGGGGAGGGGAATTCTAGTAGGTATATTGATCAAAAGTCATAAAACTCATTCTTTTTAGCTTGTACTTTGCAGCTATTCATGTAGACCAATCACAAGTGACAACCAGTCCACTAGAGGATCGCAAACTTCAGGTCCACCAACAGTAAACACTTTGATCGGTTCTTAGATTTGCAGGAATTTTCAGAACAATGATAAAAACATAAAAAATAGAAAGAAGAAGAAGATAAGGTAGTCTCTCTGATGCTGCAGGTTCATCATAGAAATTGGATTATTTCTTTAGAAATAGGCCTAGGGTTGGGTTATATACATGTTGGGCCTTTGTTCCTAAGGGTTTTCTATGTATTAGGCCACTTTAATGAGCCTAAACTAGAGGTACATAGGTTGCATACCGGATTAGCCCAATACTTAGTTTATTTTTATGTTTTTTTAATTGAACAGGTTCAAATTAGTTGCATCCAATTGGTTCAATTTAAGTGGTCATGTGATGTAAGTTGGCTTGGATTAGGACTCTATAAGTCCAGCCACGTTTGAGTCTATTTCCTTTAGTATTCTAGTTTCCTAGTCAGTTTAAGTTACCTAATAGGTTAGGGATAGGGTTAGGCCACTTCTTTTTAGTGTCTAAGTCTATTTTTGAGTCTTCTATATAAGTTTGTAAGGAAGGCCAGCATTACATACGAATTTTGATTAATAAAAACTCAGCTTTATGCTTGCTGCCTTTGTTGCTGCTACTGCTCCTTTGTGTGAGTGTTGCCTTGTGGATCTCAAGATGCTATTGTGAGTGGACTCTCACGATTCTTTGCGTCTGTCTAGTACCGGGAGATTCTTCTTCTTATTCAATCAAGCTTCTTCAAGCTGCTACTGCTGCCTTTGAAGGAGATCAAACCAGTATGTAATCTTAGTTGCCTACATATATCCTTCCCCTTTTCATCCTCTAACCTAATCTACACCCCCCTCCATCCATCAACCTTAACCTCCATTAAACCTGCAACTCCTACCTTAACTAGAACTCCCTCATAACTTCAGATCTGTCCATCAGTTTCAAACCAAACTTCTAGCATACAACCCCCACACTTCTCCCTACACTCGACCTTAAACCTAGCCCTTAGTCTCCTCTACAACCCCTCCATTCCTCCACCCCATTAAACCTAAAACCTGCAACTCAATTCTGTCCAGAATTGCAGAATTTTAAAACCTTCCTAAATCCAATTATTTTTATCCCATAATAACCCCCTAGACCTGCATATTAAAGCCATATAAGACCCATTCCCAAATTCCCATCCTAAACCCTAGAATTAACCTAAAACGTAGTGCTGTCCATTCGAACCAGCAACCCCTTTTGCTATTGATCCTGTTATCTGGCTCCAAGTAGGTCTCCTACCTATCTAGGACTACATTACTCTCTCAGAATCGGTCTCTCACCCACAGCCTCTCACCTTATTTTGGTCTCTCACCATATAGCAATGCATCTCACAGTCATCTGTGTCTCAAAAAACTAAAAGAGAAGGCTCAAGCCAATATCTCATTAATCAAATTCCTGTAAAGGTTGTAGCCCTTACAAACTTATATAGAAGACTTAAAGAACTCAAACACTGAAAAGGAAAAACGCAACCCAATCTTTAACAATAAGATAACATAAACTGATTAAGAAACTAAAATAATGAAAGAACTTCTAGTTTCCTTTTTTTTCCCCACCGTGCAGTGCAGACTAATTCCAGCTTAGTTGGTTTAGTGTAATTTATCTTCTTTTTCCCTGGTTTTTATCTTTTTAGGGAACTTCAATTTGGAAAGTTTGATAAAATAATACTAAAAAGAAAGATTTCTTTTAATAAGACGCCACTTTGTCCCCCCTTTTTTTTTGGGTAAGAATGCAAAAAAAGAGAGATGGAACCCATTAAACTTACAGAATGACGAAATTCGAGAGAGAACCTCAGACTGTCGCCAGCAAGACTGAGCCCAGAAATCAGAAACCGATAACGATTTCAGGCCTCCTGAAATTTCCGGCAGCCATTCTGATACGAAATTGACGTCTGAAAGGTAGAGATCATCAGATTCGTCGTCTCCATCATCTTCATCAAATAACCCACGAAATGGCTTCTCAACACCAATAGCGACAGATTCAATATTTCTCAAATTCTTGAGAACTTTTTTGATAACCTTCTTGAAGGGAGTGACGAAATCTTTCGTTCCAGGTGCTTTCGATTTCAAGTACCGATCGTAGGAGCAAAAGAGGTTCAAAGATCGAACATCATAGGAGAGGGCGTTTAGGGTTTTGGAAGAGAGTCTACATCGAGCTAGATCAGCGAAATCATTCACTCTGTTTAATATGTCCAGAATTAAAACTGGAGGAAGCTCGTCCATGTGGAGAGAGAAAGATTGAAAAACAAAAAATGTTTGATTCAGATTTCAGAAGTAGAGCTGAAATGGAAACTGCTTTATCTCTCTTTCGCATCAGATTCTTTAAATTCTGATTTGATGATGGAATACCGACTGCTTTCGCGACGCGCGCGTACTATTACGACGACGCTGATTCCTCACGTACAATGATGAAGTGTCAAAACGGTCTGACTGGTGAACCGAATCCGATCCACCCAATTAAAATAAGAACGAACTGTCTATTTAATTACTGGTCCGGCCAATTTACATATCCAAGATATCCCAAGGTTGTCAATTTAAAACCGAAACTGAAACCGCTCATTTAAAACCGAATTGAATCAAACCGATTGACTCCCTTATGGACCCAGATATAATCCAATTGAGTAAACAAAAAAAGGTCGTACCCAATACACAAGGCTCCCACGTTTAGCAGGGTCTGGGGAGGGTCAAATGTACGCAGCCTTACCCCTGTTTCAGAGAGATCATTTGATTTGACAATACAATCGATCCAAATCAGTATTGAGATCAGTATCAGCTGATATCGTTACCGATCTGGCCGTTTTTTAAACCATGGGTCACGAGACCAATAAGTCAGAAAACTACTATTTTCATACCTAAATTACCCCTGATTGCTTATTAAAATTTCTAGCCATGCCCTACCAAAACCCTTCTTTGTTCCTCGACTTCATCAGAGCTTCATTAGAACTTGGAACTCTGAAGTCTGTGCATCTCTGTAGGTGGGAGAGGGGTTGAGAGAGAAAGAGAGATGGGGAGGAGGATACTGAATGATGCGTTGAGAACGATTGTAAATGCAGAGAAAAGAGGAAAAGCAACAGCAAACCTGAAGCCTGTCTCCAACGTTATGGCTTCCTTTCTCAAGATCATGAAAGATCGAGGTAAACTATCACTATCTGTTACTACTGTTGATTAATTTGATAGTGGAGTTTTTTCCTCTCCCTTTCTAATGTATCTATTATGTTTTGTCTGCTATATACTTCTTCGGATCTCTTGTGCTCCAGTAGAATGAAATTGGGCTGATTTTTTTTTATCGTTTTTGTTTCACATAGAAGTAGCATTTTTTAGTTGTGATTTACCCAGAAAAAATAAACACTTATTTGTTATGGGCAGGTAAAGGATTAGATGATTCTTGTTTGTTTCTGTTATTTCTGTTTTGAGTTTTTTTTTTTTTTTTTTTGTTTGGTAAGTGGAAAAGTACCCCAGGTTGGTTTTCATAAGTTGTTTAAACACCACAGAATTGACATGGATTATTGAAGTCTACTCTGTACATGACTGGGGAATTGGTGAAATCAAAGCTTTCTTAACATCCACCCCCCCCCCCTCTTCCAAAAAAAAAAAAAAAGTGGTATCAGAGCTTTTGATTAAAGTGAACAATGGGTAAGATAGAACCTGATCAGCTATATTCTTTGTAAGCATAGAAGACACTAATGTTTGCAACATCTGGCATCTTCTCCAACAAAATGTTTAAGAGGGATATGTAAAATGTAAAAGAGATAACACAACGATTATTGTCATAGTGAACGGATGAAGTGATTACAAGTTTTGCACGGCAATTTTTCTTGCCTTTCTACGATCTTGAAGATCCAATTAGTGTTGACTGTTACATGCTCGGATGCTCCTTGGGTCCTGAGAAGATTCTAGAACTGAAAACTATTAAATCAGTGCTGAATTTTAAAATTTTTAACCTTTACTCTCATATATTGATTTTGTAGCTCTATTAACTAAAAACTCATCATGGAAATCTTAAGGTCGGAGTCTTGGCTTCAGCCTGAAAAGTGAACAGAGTAAATAAAAGGTTTTTCTTGAGTGTTGCTGACTATCTTCCTGTTGTGTTTCGGTCACCATCTTGGACTTCTTCCTGACCAAAGATGAACTACTGTTCCAGCCAAATTCAACTTATGTTTCTGAGGTAGGGTTTCTAGCCATTCATACGTTACAATGTTGGAACAAAAACAGTCATGCACTTAAGTGGAGACATTTTTCTTATTGGTGGAATTTATTCATTCAAATGTTTATCTCTTTGCCCTGGTGGGTTCAAACTGTTATACTATGGTGATTTTAATAAAGCCCCCCTCACCCCCCACCCCCCAAAAAAAAAAAAAATAGGAAAAGAAATCCTGATATCAGTCATAGACATCAAGTTTGTCTCTGTTGCTTCTCACCAGTTGCCAATTGCTGTTTCTGTCTTACTCTTGGGAAACCTAATGTCAGATTTGCAGCCAACGAAAAACTTTTATCCAGATGTTGGTGAACCGGATTTGCATTCTTGACCCCTAGTAGTGTAACTAACCTTGTTGACTTGTTTTGATTGTCTTAGAAAAAGAGTATTCATGTAGCTGCCCCAAGTAATTGGAATAATGCTCTGTTGACTTCAATTAAGTTTATAAAGGTTTTTCGTTTTTGTCCTTTACTGATCTTGAATTATGTTTAGACTTTCAGTTCAACATGTTTATCTATGGCAGCAATCCATGTGCCGCTTTTTTCAAATTCTATTAGAACTTTGAGGTTTTAAACTGACTTGTTTCATTCTGCTTTCCAGGTTATATCAAAGATTTTCAGGTATTTGACCCACATAGAGTAGGAAGGATAACCGTTGAACTCCAAGGCAGGATAAATGATTGTCGAGCACTCACTTATAGGCAAGATATCAAAGCCAATGACATTGAAGCCTATAGAATACGTATGCTTCCAACTCATCAGGTGGGTTTCCTTATCATGGCTATGTTTTTATTTTTTGTTTTTAAGACTAACCTTGTGTCCTCCTTTTCTTTTATCTTTTATACTTATGCTTTCATCTTCAGTGATTCACAACCTGAAGAACCTGTTTAAATTATTGTAGTTAACTATTTTAATAGTAGATAGTTTATAAGGTGTTACAACCTTCCAACTTCCAATCAATCAGATATATGACTAGTATATAGCCTAGAGAATTTCTATATGTTGGCATATTTGCATACTTTCATTGATTGTATCCAAGTAGGAAAAAGTAATGTTCTAGTGAAGAAATGAATTAAGGTGCAAAGAAAGTAGATACAACCCTTCTTGTATGTTGATAGCACTGAAATGGGTTAATTTGAGTTCTGAATCTGTGATTTATATAGCCCTTACTGTATGTTTGTGCCCCTGAGAGTCTTGAGATGGCCTAGCTCGTGCTCTGAATCCATAATTTTCGATTTGATTATGTCTATTAATGCATTACATTTAGGCTGGATATGGAGGAGAACATCATCTATATTACACAGGCAACTCGATTCTACAACAACAATAACAACCATAACCTTATCCCAACTAAATGGGGTCGGCTACATGGATCCGAGAGGGTCAAGACAATAAAAGAAAGAATAGCAGTAAAAAAAAAAAAAAAAAGTCTAAGCATTGGTCAAAGCAGCATCCCAGGAACATCCCCCTACAAGGGATTGGCTGCATGGGTCCTTGACCTCCAAACAACTCTATCCGTGGTCATACTAGGATCGAGCCCTACCATATGCATATCCTTTCTTACCACTTCCCCAATAGTCATTTTAGGTCTGCCCCTACCTCTTTTAGTTCCTTCCAATTGAATCTGGTCACTCTTTCTTACTGGTGCATCGATGGGTCTCCTTTGTACATGACCAAACCACCTTAAGCGGCTCTCACAAAGCTTGGCCTGGATTGCTGCAACTCCCAATTTGGTTCTAATACAAACATTCTTTACTCTATCTCTCCTGGTCTTGCCACACATCCTCCTCAGCATCCTCATCTGCGTAACAGGCAACTCGATTCTGTTGGTTCTAATTGCAGCTTGTACTGTCTACTTTGAATTTGAATAGTCCGCTCTAGTGAGACTGAGCAACATTGATGATGTTTGAAATATTAAACTAAGGAGAAACGATGTACACAAGCCCTGTGACACACTCTTTCCTCCCTGACCATGTGCCCCCCCCCCCCCCCCCGGTGTATGAATCTTTAAACACTCCCTCTGGTACGCCCATTGGCTTGGCATGGGAGATGTCAATACATGTGGGCTGTGTGTAGATCCCTCCCCTTTAAACTAAATAGTTGTCCCCCTCCCCCCTTCTTTCCTTGCCCCGTGTGTCCGTGTGTATGTGTGTTTAATATATAAATGAGAAAAAGAAGACTGCCTGGTCACGTTCCCCTACACCCACAGACAAGGGGGTAAAATGACTGCCCTGCTCCTCCTGTTGGATGCCCCTGCGTGCTCTCTTATTGGCCCCCTCATGCTGGTGCAGGGGCCACGTGATTGGGCAGCAAACCCTTCCCCTATATAAATATATAATATAATACAAAGAGTTCAGTAATTATATACCCAACTACTGTTATTGACTAAAAAGAAGAAAACCACTATACATGTATTGGGCCTACCCACCACATAGCAAAATATGATGTGTCCTTCCCTAAGGATATTGGAATTCTCTAATTATTGGGTGTGGGATCCTTATGTTGTAAATTCTTCCCCCCTTCCCCTCCCTCCCCCCCCCCCCCCCTCTTTTGGGTAAGCATAGTATCATTTCATTCAAACAGAATAATGTTCAGATAATACAGAAGATAATCATAGTTGATTCTTGCATTTGGGCTTTGATTATTCCCATAATAAAATTTTTGATTGGCAACTCACCCAAAAAAAGAAAAACAACCTACACTTAAAATAATATTGTCTCATACTATGCAAGGTAGGGAGATACTAGGCATACTGATTGTATAGTATGTAGGTTTTCTCAATAAGGTCCACAAAATAGGAAGGAACACATCATGTAAAACAGTGAGATCCATTCTGTACTATAGTTCAAAGGACCTGTGCACCATAAATGTCTATATCTCTAGCATTCCTCAAGATATACTAATATTACACCAGGGATTGGATCTTTTAGATCAGCGACTACCCCAATTCAGTTATCATAACTTCTTAATGGGTAGATTTCTGTGGAAGGCCAAACAATACAAGAACAGCTGCTAGTAGATGTATAGAATGTATAACTATAAATCTGTATCCTAGTGCTTGTTTTGTCGTTCAAACCAAATGCTTTCCAACACATCCACAACTACAACAGGACCTTGACCACTAGTTTAGTAGTGGTTCTAGGTTAAGAATCTACGTTTGTACCACAAATTATTAAAACATACCACGTGTCTTTTGTTGCAAATATGGTGTTAGCATTGGTAGCAAGGGTGGAACGAAATTTTAGTGTATAGCTCTTCCCATGTTTGCCTCCTCTGGAAGGAAATCCTAGGTTTGGTTCTATTAAGCTGTAGCAAGTTTATGGATTAAATGGGGTGTCATACCCTTGATGGCCCCAGTTCTAAAAACAGTTTTATCTTCTTCTGTTTTCAGTATTTAGAAAATATGGTCCATTATCATTATTAGTATTATTTTTTTCCCCACAAAAAGGATGAATGACTTTATTTTCTTTACACTCGTTCCCTTATGCAGTGGGGTTACGTCGTGATTACTACTCCCAATGGTGTTTTGGATCATGAGGAGGCCATTAGACAAAATGTTGGAGGTCAGGTTCTGGGTTATTTTCATTAATTACCCTTCATATCTTCATTTGGATGGGAATTAAGAGAGAGAGAGAGAGAGAGAGAGACTGTTCTGTATGTGTCATTGTGGAGAAGACTGATGCTTCTGATAAAGGTCAGCTTCTCATGTTCACAACATGCGCTCTGATTTTCATGCAAAATGATGATGTTAGTTTGTTGCAAATTGATGGTGATATCTAAACTTGGATTTTATTGTTCGGGTAATTTGTGAAGGGTAGAATGAAAAACAGATCAAAGCAAAGATATTAAGCATAACAAGTGTTTCGTTCTTGGAAATAATTGCATTTTGATTTAGTTATTAATACAAGCATAGTTATTAAGGCACCTCTGCGATTCAAGGCGGGCGAGGGGGTAAAAAAGCAAGACGACACCAACAAGGCGATAAGGCGTCGTCTAGGCGATCAAGGCGACACCAGAATTCAAGGCCAGAACCCACTCGAGTTATTCCTGTATATTTGAATCCAACAAAAATGCAAACATTTCAATAAGCCCGTAAGAGGGATGGGAGTCTTTACAACTAATTTTTTGGCTTAATTTAAGCCTCTAAAAGGAGTTACAAAGTATGGTAACTCTTTTTTCCATCTGAAAGCACAAAATTATCTACAAAGTATGCAACTCCATTTCCCATCTGAAGCACAAAATTATATCTGCCATGGAGCCCCACTTGCATCTACCCAATCCTTCTAAAACACGCCAGAGATGCTCTCAACTTTAGATCATATTTCAGGTCGACCATCTCGCAATTTCACTCTCTCTCTCTCTCACACACTGCATTTTGGGCACTTTCTGGTGCCATCTTTGTCCAGTATCCCATGGTGTTGCTACAATCTATTGGCCAGGTTATGGTCTCGATATTTTCCCAAGGATCTCAGAGTTGAACATAGATCGACAGCAATGACAGTCCTGGCTTAGCTTTAAGCTTAACCACTATATGTACACTTATATTCTCAAGTCACTAATGGTACAAAACAAAGTAAATTTTAAGCAATTCACCGAAAGGTTACCATCCAAAGCACTGAAAATGTTGACCAAAACCTAATCTTAAATCCATACAAGTTCCATAGGAACCCGGGAATGCCATCTACATGCATATGAAGGTAAGCATGCACGGAAACTAATGAAGAGCAAAACAATCAATAACAAGGCCTATGCAATTCCCACAATGTGTAGCACCAAAACTGTTTTCTAAAGGTTTCTGGGTTTATGCAAATTAAAATACAGAACTTTTCTTGTTCCAGCGCAAAAATCTAGTATACAATTGAAATAAATTCAGGATGGACAGTAGTGCACAGACCATCACTCAAAGCCTAGAAACTGTGTCAACAATTAAGAAGAATCAGGGTCTTTGCTTTCTGTTTAGGTCGTAAAGAACACACATGTCGGCAGCAGTCTTCATCTGAAACCATCAAGAGATTTAAAACAAATCTTACCACATAGTTTTATCATTAAAAAGGAATCTAAATATGTGGAACTAATTAATTTGACTGAGCACCAAAACCAGACTCACTAAAAACTGTTCATAAGCTAATATTAGGTTAATATATGTCCACTAAGGGGCATGACAGAAAATATATGACAGAAATTGAAAATTATATAATATTGCAGAACTTGGGGAAAATATAAAGAGCAACTAAGGGGTATGACAAAAAACATATAACAAAGTGAGTCAATAATCTCCTCTCCACCAGAGGGTGACCACAATACTATGCAAACCATCTTCTAGTCCACATGCAAGTGGCTATGCCAGAGGCAGCAAAAAGAGAGGGGGAGGGGGGGCTCTCTGTTATCCCCCCAAAAAGACTAGAAAAGTAAGGGAAGAAAATTTGTTGTATGGTGTTTTCCTCAGGCTTAGTGCTAAATTAGAACTTTAAATACATGCAGACCAACCCCAGTCCCAAAGTTACAGGAACCACCTCACCATCATCTCTCACTTTTCTTTTTGTTCCTTAGTCTATGTCCACTGTTTTAGTTCTGGAAAAATCCTCCACATACACCTAACTCCACTGCCATCCCCATTTTAGGACAGTGTGATCATAATTCTCCAAAAGTTAGTAAATAGGCTACCCCCTCTTTTTCAAGTGACTAAAGTGAACCTACAGTTGTATTAATGCATTTGCAAAGTCGGGTTTTGTCCATCTAAAAAGTGGATGGCTTCTTTCATGGGTACAGTTGAATATTGTAAAATGTGACCTGTAAATTGCTACTATTAAATACCAAAAACAACCATCTGCATTTGTTCTGAGATCTAGAGCATACCATTCTTGTTATAGCTACTCTTTCTTCTGATAAACATGGTGTGATAATTGGTCTTATGCAACAATAAGATATGATCAGCTGCTTCAGAGTGGAATGTGGATTAAGGAGAAAAGTTTCCCGTGGAGGCGTGTAGCGTCCACGCCCAGACGCAGAGTGGGGGCAAAATGACTGCCACGCACCCCATGAAGCCCATGTGTGCTCTCCCATTGGCTCCCCGCACACGCAGGAGCCACGCTCCCCACAGGAAATGTTTTCCCAATTATTAAATATCAAAACAGGGAAATACAACACCAGTGGGTGCAAGAACATTAAAAAGGTGCCAAGAAAACATACCCAACAAGGTTGTTTTTGTAAATACACGTGTTTTGATATATACTGATGACACTTTATCTAACACATAATAGGAACAGAAACACCTTTGTAAAGTACAATTTGTTGACACTTTTGAAATGTCACCACCTCAACTATTAAGGGACTTTTATTACCATTATCATCTAACACCATTTACAAAAGAGAAGACCCAGACTGCGCACATACTTTGGCTGGCTGCCAAAAAATGCTGCTGGTCTCTCTTCTCTTCCAACTCCTTTGAATTACATCAGCAAGGGAGAAAGACCTCAAACTTGAAGGCTGTTACTACTGCTGGAAAACAGGATATGGGGGAAAGGGTTTAAGAAACTCAAGTAGAAGAAAAAATTGAAGAATAATAGAGAAGAAGGAAGAAGTAAGACGAGAGAGAAGGAACACAATGGCCAGCCGGATCACCACCCACACCACATCAAACACAACCAATTTTCAATTCATTCCATGATTCTAAATCTGAATAGATGGGGATGGGGTAGGGTCACAGATAAAGATTCTTCTGAAACTGAAAAAGTTCTGTAACTAGGAAAGTATTAAATCAAATCCTCCTATGTGTCTATCCCAAACAAAATAAAATGAAAATAAAGTGATTGTTAAAAGATTAACTTCACTCCAAAACAAACAAGTAAACCCTCTACCAACCCTTGTTAGACCAAAAGCCTGGGCTGGTTTCGCCTCGATCTGGGTTTCAGATCAGGTCACGCTGGTCCAGCCATGATGCACTACTGCATCATCAACCTATGTCAACAATGAACAACCCAAGAGACCAGAAAGCAGTAATGCTCTTTGACAAAGTGAAAACCCTACAACAATGATGCATGAGCAAATCTTTGGGTCAGGCTGAACATGTTTGAGAGTTCCATCTGAGAACCGGGTCCAATTTGGGTTTTGGTGTAGTAGGATATTTTACAATTTTATTAATTTATATTTTGGGATTCTTTGTAATTTTTAATTGGGAGTTTAGTTAGAGTTGAATATGTAGGATTTCAAGTTTCCTAATTGCTTTAATTTTCCTATTGAGTTAGTTTCCTAGGGACCTTGCTGAGAATTAGTTTTTATCTTTAGGAGTCTTTTATTTCTCATTAGCATAGTTCAATCTCGTTTTGTTTCGGTCAAAATTACGAATATTTCGGTCGAGTCGAAACGAAATGCAACATTGAATTGAAAAATGCAATATTTCGAAAATTTCGGTGAAATTTCGAAAATTTCGGTCATCTCGTTTCGGAAATTTCAAAAATCTCAGTCTAAAAAATGCACAGTTTTGTCGAAATTTCGGTCATTTCGTTTCGGTATTTCGGCATTTTACACCCACAAATGGCCAAGCAAAACTCATAGAAAAGATACAATATTTCGACGATGCGAAAATTTCGGTCCGACCGAAATGGCCTTCCGAAACGAGATTTAATACTATGCTCATTAGTGAAGCTTGCATGGCCTAGGGCAGTTTGACTGTCATTATCTCCCCCCCCCCCCCCTCTCTTCTCTTCCCACTCTCCCCTTTCTTCCCTGCCCTAATCCTCTTCTAATTCACTCTTTGAGTCTTCGTTATCCCATATTTTCTTCCATTTTATTTCTGCTACTGTTCTTTTAATTTCCTGCAACTTGCATTACTGCCAGACTGAACAAATTTGTCTACCGACACACATTATTAGGGAATTACATAAGAGGAGGCCTAGGAGGACACTTTGGAAAAGACAACCATCTTGCAGGTGACTGATAGGTACTATTGTCCTCACTTGGCCAAGGATGTAGAGCATGTGAGCAGGAGATGTCGAGTTTGCCAGTTAGCTAAAGGTGTCAAGCAGAACGCGAGTCTCTACTCACCATTGCCGATCCCTCACCAGCCCTGGGTTGACATCAGTATGGATTTTGTACTTGGACTGCCCCCAACTCGAGAGAGATTTGACTCCATCATGGTTGTTATTGACAAATTCACCAAGATGGCTCATTTTATCCCCTGCTGAAAAACACTTGATGCTTCCCACATTGCCAAGTTGTTTTTCAAGGAGATAGTTCATCCATGGGCTGTCGAGTACTATGGTCTCTGATAGAGATGTGAAGTTTATGAGTTACTTCTAGAAGACTTTATGGCTAAAGACAAACACCAAGCTTCTGTTCTCTACTGCATTCCACCCACAGACTGACGGGCAAACATAGGTGGTAAACAGGAGCCTTGGTAACCTATTGAGATGTTTGGTCAGAGATTATGAGAAGACATGGCCCTCCATCCTTGACATTGCTGAGTTCACCTACAACAGTTCTGTAAATAGGACCACTAGACATACCCCTTTTGAGATTCTCCTTGGGATACAGCCCAAGCGTCCCATTGATCTTGTCCCTTTACCCCCTCAAGCAAGGGTAAGTGTGGAAGCAGATGAGTTCCTCCGCCACATCAGTGCACGCTGATGTTCGAAGGAAGATAGCACTCAGTACTAATCATTACAAGGCTACTCTTGATAACCATCGCCGATTTGTTGAGTTCAAGCCTGGAGACCAAGGTTCTAAGACTCGGGTCTCAGTGGCATCTCGGCTAAGCCAGAAACCAAGTCGGGCTGAGATCTCGGCGAGTTGGTGTAATATTTTTTTTTTTTTTTTATTCAGACCCCCAACTCGGTGGGTTTTACACATTTTTTGGGTCTGAAACTTGGTATCCAGCCTATTTCAGGCCATTTAAACACAATGACATGCCCAGATTTGCCAAAAAACAAGTCTAAATATGAGTTTTACTTTGGACCATAGGTTGGTAGGCGACGAGTCGTACTAAAAGTCTAAAACAACCTACTCTACATATAATTTAGTAAAACTTAGCAAATTTAGCAATCAAAACATTCTAATTAGTACATATCAAATTATCAATCAAAACATTCAAATAAAAAGTAGATTACATCAATGTTCACTGAATTTGTTACATAAAATATGATTGAGTAATAAATTCATCCCCATATTGATCCACAAAGAATTCCCATGTCATGGAATTGCTACAGTGTTGCACATAGTGTGACACAGCTACCATATAAGTGTTCTGATCAACATATACCAGTCTCCCTATCTTAGGGTACATGGGAGGCTGTTGGTATGAGGTGTAAGATGAACTGCTACTGTCATATTGAGTTTGAGGCATGTATGGCTGGTTTGGGACTGGGAATATGTACCCAAAACCTGACCCGAGCTTTGATTGTCATACTCATTCTTGTCGCCCATACTGACCATAGGCACTATAATCAGAACCGGTGCTCTTCTGGCCATAGTCATAGCCATGATGATGCTGAGATGATTGCCATGACTGATGCTCACTAGTAGTATCTATATTCATGCTTCCAAAACTTGCAAGCATGGTGTTCATACTGCTGTAATCATCTTGAGCATCTGACTGATGTGAGTGTTGGCGACCCTTCTTTCTTTTGTATGTTTTAGGGTGGCCACCATGGTCTTGATCTTGAGTGGCATGCGTAAACTGAGACTCACCGGTGAAACGCACAGGGTCCCCCTGCATTCCCACCTCACACTGGTACTGCTCTCGCATCCCCTCATGACGATCATCATAATAACCGCCACTCGGCATGCCACGACCACCACCACCACCACCACCACCCCCACCATCATCACCATCACCACTGTCATCACCACTACCATCATCATCATCAGCAGGACTTCCTACAGCAGGCTCAAAAGGTTTCGGTGACTCTGCATGTGCACGCCCCTCTTGTGACGACATATAATCCTCAACATCAGTGCTGGTTACAGACGCAATGGTGGGGTCGGGCCTACCCCCAGGCTGATCCATATCAGGTGTACCATGATCCCTCACCCACTGGAATAGGGGATCCTCATCGTCATCAAAGTCCTCTTGGAAAATGTTGGATAGTTCAATGGGTTCTTTATCATTAGCCTCAATTCCTTCACGTATGTGTCTCATCCTTAATCTCATATTGTAGTGCACATACACAAGCTGCTCCAGTTGTTCGCTACCGATCCTGTTTCGCCTCTTTGAATGTATCAATGAGAATGTACTCCAGTTGCGCTCACATCCGGAAGATGAACAAGTTTGTAAGAGCACTCTCACTGCTACCTTCCTCAGGTTGGGTGAACTTGTACCATAAAGCACCCACCAGTCGGCTGCATTACATATATAGAATAGTAAGAATATGTACATTCTAAAGAGATAAAATTATAATTCATAAATGTAAATATGTAATATCATGCCACCTACCAGGGTCTGACTTTTGTCTACCCGCCACTGCAGCTTGTCGACCGAAACTTGTTGAGGCCTCTCTAAAGTATTTGATTTATTTTCAATTTGAGGAATTAGTATTTCATATTTAGTAATTACATTCATAAACTAACTACCAAAGTCCCATACTCTCACCTCATCATTGCAAGCAGATTGTGTCTTTGGATTGAGCTCTAACTTCGCAGTAATAGTTTGAACTGCCTCTAACAATTCTATGTCTAGCCCAAGATCATGGGAGTAGTGATACTTTGGATTCAAATAGTATGTTGGTAAAGCAGACACCACAAATATGATTTGTTAGTGACTTTACTGACTTAATGCCTTTGGGTTTTGAATATGTAAATGTAAAAAAGTTATAACATTTAAAGTGTAAAGTATGTTGAACTCACCAGCTTTATGCAATGGATGACTCAAGTGCTTCTCCCACCGGTCATCAATGATGTTAGTGTAGGAATTTGCGCTTCGAGGTATAGCAGCTCTAACCATTTCCTTCATTTTTTGGATGGCAGCATAAATGTGGGCCAAGGTAGGCTTCTTCTCTGTATCAACCATCCTCAGTATTACCACCACTGACTCTAATATGACAACCACTTTCCCCAAGTCCTTCCAAAATCCATCACTTGCAATTGTCTGTTGTGCTGCCTTTGCATCTTCTGACTTAGAACCTTGCCAACCAAACCATTTATCACTTGCAAACATAGGCCTCAGACCTATCGCCTTAGTCTGAAAGCTCTTCAATGCAATGTAATTGATGGCAAATCGAGTGACACCAGGCCGCACTAAATCTCCATTGCATTTCTCCCTCAACAAGGCTAAAGCATAAGAATGGTTGTACACAAAAGATGTCACTTGTCTTGCCCTAATTACCACATCCGCCACCAAAGTCTTCATGTCCTTCAGCATTAAATCAATAGAATGGGCTGCACATGGGGTCCAAAAGAGCCGGATCTTCTTACTCTTCCTATTCATCAACTTCTCTCCAGCCTTTTTAAAGTTGGAACCGTTATCCGTCACAATTTGGATAACATTCCTTGGTCCTACCTCCTCCACCACTTGCTTCAACTCCCTATACAAGTATGATGCATCCTTTACATTATTTGATGCATCGATGGACTTCAAGAATACAGTCTTTCCATTACAACTCATCATGAAATTTATGATGGATAGTCTAGTAGGTCCAGTCCATCCATCAGCCATAAGAGTAACCCCATATGTCTCCCACATTGGCTTCAAACTATCAATGTAATCTTTCAGGTCCTGTACCTCCTAAGGCAAATATACATTGTATAATTCATGTGGTGAAGGTCCCTTCCATCCTGCACTAGCCCTCCCTGCAGCATCAAGGAATGCATTATAGTATGTTCCTTGTGCTACATTGGCTAGAATGCCATGGTAAAGCATGAACTTGCTGAAGGTTTTTCGTGCTTCCTCTTGTTTACCACCAAATATTTGCGGGATGGTTGGCTGATAGGCATCTTGTTGCCTAAAAGTTGTGGGATCCTGCTCAAAAATGGGCTCTGGAGCTTGTACTCGTGGTCGGGTTTGGGGTCGTGGAATATTTCTTGTCCCAGTGCTTTTCCTCCTCTCATCTTCTTACACTGGTGCAGCTGAGCCAGATCCACCAGCTCCTCTTGCTTGCTCATATGTTCTTATATTCTCAAAATGAAAACTTTGTCTACTCTCAGCCAAAGTCTGCTGGTAAATTCTCCATTAAGCCTCTGATTGAAACTCACCAGGTGGAGGCCCAATGTCAGTATCATCTCCGCCACGGACCTCTACACCAATCCTCTCTAGTACTGCCTCATCAAACTCTTGTTGCATTCTTTCCCTCTCAGCTTTCTTTAATCTTCCTCCTTTCAAGTGTTGTGCCATTGCCACTTTCACTTGGACAGGAACATTTGGGCATGAGACAACATCCTTGCCTGTACCAGACAAGTGTTGTTTTAACCTAGTAGCTCCTCCAGATAGCAACTTCCCACAATAATTGCATTTGGACTTCTTTTTGTCTGCGGACATGGGGACTCCATGTTGCCATGTTATATCAGACATTGTGTACAAAATGTCTTATATTTTACACTGTTACATAAAAAAGCATGTATTAATAACCATGGATCATTTAAAGTAAGGTATTCAAGACTTAAAGTATGCTATTCATAACTCTTAAACGTAATGTCAAGCAACTAGAACTATGAAATAACTATCTCTTATTTATCCCCTAACCCTAGTATTTATTTCTTAATTAAAAATAATATTTTGAATTTTTTTTAAAAATATTTATACCTTAAAGTATAAAAAAAAAATATAATGTAACGATGTATTTGACACCATTTCAAGTTGAATATTATGTACATATGTTGTACATAATTTTCCACAAGCAACAAGTATTTTTCCTTAATATTATATATATATTTTTTAATTTTTACAATATATTTATATAATCTGAAAAATTAAATAATTTTTTTAATGGGTGAAAATAAAAAATTAATCCATGGGGCTGTAGAGCATCCCAAGTTGTTTAACATATATCAAATTCATTTTCAAACAATCACTATTCATCCTATTTTTTTCATTTTCTTTTTTCAAATAAATCATTTATTTATCCAAAAATTATAATAAAAATTTTAATAACTGAAAAATAAATCCGACTCCATCAAGTGATAGATCGGGCAAAGATGTTTAACATTATCAAAACCACATGAATCTAACAAGTATTACACAAATTTTTTTGAAAAAAATAGATTTGGGAAAAATTAGAAAATACCTTTGAAATCCTACAAATATGTGATGATTTGGAGTTGAATCTTCACTTTACCACTTGAATCTCACTTCAAACATCATAATCCACCAAAGATTTGAGAGAAATAGGAAGAAATTTGAGAGAGAGCTCTTGGAGTGTTTTTCTCTAAACTTTAGAGAGCTTTGGACAGAACTTGAGATTTCCGAGTTCTGTCCATTGCTCTCTTTTAAAAAAATGGGTCATGAAAACTGGGTAAAAAATCATATAACCCGATACCAAGATCTCATCGAGATATTGAAATTTTACAACTAAAAAAAACAGAGAAATGTGTATCGAAACTTGGTCTGGCGAGATCTCGCCGAGAAATTGCAGTTTTAGGAACCGTAGGCCATCTCGACTCGCTATCTCACGAAACCGAGAAACTCAGCAAGATCTCGTGAGATCTCGCGAGTTCTCGAACCATACTGGAGACATGGTCATGGTCATGGTCATGGTCAGGGTTAACCCAGAGAGACACCAACCTGGTGTCAACAGTAAGCTCCATTCAAAGAAGATGGATCCATACAAGGTGCTGAAACGTATTGGACCTAATGCTTATGTTCTCGAGTTGCCTATTGATATGGCCATAAGCAATGTATTTAATGTGGCTGATCTCTACTTGTACACGGGACATCACTCAGATGATGATGATTTGGAGCATATGTTGAGGCTGCCACAACTCAAGCCACCTACTGAAGATGTGATCGAAGAGGTTCTAGATGACATGCACAAGACCACTCAACATGGCACAGGTTACCATTCCTTTCTTGTTAAAGGGAAAGGTTGCCCACGCCAGGACAGTACTTGGATCCATGCAGACGACTTCAAGAAGCTTGATCCCGAGTTGTATGATCGACACATGGCCTTCACCCATTCATCGAAGATGAATGTTTCTAAGCCGGGGAGAGCTGATGCAGGTCCAAGCACAAGGAAGAAGAAGAAATAGCCCTAATTGGCTGCATTCGTTGGAGCCTAGTTTGGATTTGTTTTAATTTGATTGGTTCATTCGGAATCTTTTAAGTTATGTTTAATTTGTTAGTTTTTACTTCCCCTCCACGATTTCTAATAAGAGGGTTTGAAGTGTATGTAATTGGGAATCAGATTTGGGATTAGAAGTCCTACTCTGAGTAGGATTTTGGCTTTGGCCTTTTACATAAATAATACAATCGTGGGCAGGCTCCCCCATTATTCTGAATTCAAAAAAAAACTTCTCTTTAGCTTTTGCTACTTGCGGCCATAGTTCGAGAACTTGCGAGATCTCGCCGAGTTTCTTGGTATTTCGAAAATCCGAGACGAGATGGGGGTCGAGGCACAAAAGTACAATATCTCGCCGAGATCTCAGTTTGACATAGGAAAATGCCCATCTAGGTCCTTTATATGAGTGCCAGATCTTGCTGGAAATTCTTGGTATACAAACATCTATCTATGCCAGGAACCAAGACAAACACTTATTTATGCCTAATATCATTTAAGTAAATGTTTCATTTACTTCAGATATTATTCATAAATAAGCAAATACCCCCTATTTGAATCCAATAAAAATAGTTAAAAAATCAAATTCCAAAAAGAAAAAAAGTCAACCCCCCAGTTCAAGAACAAAAACTGGATTTTCGACAATAGGTGCAATTTTCAACTTTCTAATTTTGGGGTTTTTCTCAAATCTAAAAATTCTATAAATCTTATTATGGTAAAACATTGCTAAAAACCAAAAGTGCGGTAAAATATTCATTTGTTTTGATGTCCAAAAAACTATTTTCATTCAGAGCGATTTTGACAGCATTCGCGCACACCGAATTAAGTTTGACCGGTACATAACTCTTTCTGGAAACCCTAAAATTTCCAGAATTTCAAACCTTATCTGAATCTAACCTAACCTACATCAAAATACTAATAAACACCTGCCCATTTTTACTATTTATCACAACCATCCATCCCCCTCACCTTAACCCTAGTTTTGACCCAATTCAACCTATTTTTGCCTAATCGGCTAGCAGAATTCAGAACTCCTGTTACTTGGCTTCTAGTAGGACTTGACCCTATCTAGAACTACATTATCAACCCAACGCTTATTTTCAATAAAATAAACCCTCTAAGTGACTTATTTGCATCATATACTTTAATTAACATTGCTTCCAAGTTTGTCCCTACAAAATAAATATTAATTCCCCTTGTGTCCTTGCCTTTAGTCTATCAAGTGAGCCTCCCCTATTTGTTTAATTTCGTCAATGCCACTCTGTAACTTGGGTACTTTTTTTGGGTAAATAAAAATTCATTACCAAAGAGAAGAAAAAAAACAAGAAAACCCCCAGAATTCGTGGGGGGGGGGGGGGGTAATGCAGATCTGGGGTTCATAAACCTTAATTGGATCGCTTGTGGAACCACCTAATTAACCAATAGCTCAAACACTAGAAGGGAATGACAATTTTGTAATAAACCAGAATGCTTAGGGGGCAACTGGGTAGCCAAATAGAGTAATGGACCAAGAGTAATTAGATTTATTGAATGAGGGCAGACTTGGAACTAAAGGAAAAATAAGGACAAAGGAGAATAATGGAAGGAAAGAGGGGCAATACTGGAAAAAAGAAGGAGAGGGACTTAAATCACTTAAGTTGGAAGGTTGTCTTCAACCATAGGTCACGAACAAATCCAGTGGGAGGAAGAACTCAGATTGGGAGAACTTCCACGACAGGCATCTATTTGGCCTAAAATTTCAGATATAGAATCACAATCCCAGGCCATATTAAACCCAGGTGGTATTTTTTACAAACAGCAAGCTTCAATCAAGTATTAAAGCTCTGAAATCTCTCCAGGTGATAGTTGCAGGTTCAGAATTGGTTTCAGTTTGATGTTACCAGCAGGGTTTGAATTACGATGTGAGAAAGCAGGGCTAAGGTTGCCCAAGGGAGTAGAATCGATACTCAGTCAGATAGGTGGAAAAGAGAAGAACTGAGAGATATCAATCCCATGATGTGAAGGACTAATAGACAGTCTGAAACAGAGTATTATGAATAGGGAAGGAGATGAAACAGAAGAAGAAATAAAGAAAGAGATACAGGAAGAGGTCACACGACCATTGTTATGTTACCAATCCGGCACCATAAACAACTCAGTCAAAATTTCATTAATCAAATCTGCCTAAAACAACAGTTATAAGCTTGTATTTAAAGATTTTTTATTTATTTATTTTTTTTCATAACTATTTAAAGAGAAAATAAAGACCCCTAATCTAAAACTGAAATTAAACATAAAGACACCTAATTAAAATAAAATCCTAAATCAACCCTATCTTTATTTACCCTAAAAACTAAAGTATGGAAAGGAGTCTACCACTAAGTAGCCCATTTAAAATAAAAGATTACAAGAAAAAAGTCCCAATTAATAAAAACCCTAATAAATAAATTAAATCCTATTGAACCCAAAGACCCAGTTGGACCCGGTTCATCTTCGCATGGATACCCAAATGGGTTTGGGTCGGCCCAAGGCAGTGCACCTGCATCAGGGGGAGAAGGGAGAAACATCCTACAATACATAGGGCTAGCAGACCCACCTAGGGGGGAGGGGAGAGCACAGAAGAGGGGAGACTCCGGGAAGCAACAATGAGCTTATTCCTTGGGGAGTATACACAAGGGGGAGAGGGGGAAAAGGACTTGGAGCTAACATCAAGAGATGGAATCCCAGATCTAGAGTTGGTTGTCCATCTCCTAATATTGAGCTCCATCCAAATATGCGAAATTGTAGCCCCAAAAACCATCATGCCAATTCTATCACACAGTGAATTTCCCGCGAAAGATTTGATGATCCACTTCCACTCTCTGGATAGGCAGAATTCTTCTTTTAGGTCAGCATTTGATGAGAACCCCAGACCATATAGTGATGCAAACTCGAATGAGTAAGACAAGATCGAATCTGGAAGAGAATGAAGATAGATAGATAAGTTGTAGATGAAGATAGATAGGTGGCAGCCTAGAATCCCACTAGTTGCCCAACAGTCGGAGTCCCACCTTGTCCCACTTGAGTCTCACAAGCAAAAGTTCTCAAAGAGAGCAATTTGTTTTCAATTCATGGTTGCCAAGAGAGGCTCCCATGGTTCCTCTTTATATAACCCAAGTGTGGAGGCTAAATGCCTCTTGAAACCACAAATTACATTAAAGAGACTTTTGGGATTCCAAGACAAAAGTAATTCCCAAGAAGTCAAATTGAAAAGACCTAGGCCACAATTAAAACTTAGCCCTAGACTCTAGCCTACTACTTTGGGAACTAAAAAAGACTAACTAATAGTCCTAGGAATAAGAAAAGGCTCATAATCATGCCTTGGAAGTACTAAAAACTAGGAGATACACTAGTGGCTATTAGACTTCTACCTAGAAACATGAAAGGACTCTTAAATAAGCTTAGGAAATATGAAAAGACTCTTTGAACATCATAACTACATAATAGAATTTCTTGAAGCTGTTGCATGTGGACCCCTCTTCCAAATAGCACGCAAGGGCTAGGCCAGCAGTATGACGATGGTCCTGCATCAATTCTCCCTTTCTTAGAAAAAACTTGACCTCGAGTTTTGTAGAGAAGGGATAATCTTCATGTGATGAATGTCCAGCTTTAGCCCATAATAAAATTCTGGCATCTCACAAACATAGGGAATGAAGTCTGCGAACCGTGATCCTCTCTCCTCGAAGAACTTTGGTGGAATCACGAACTCTATATCCTCGACATCTGGATCAATCTCAGCGGTGAAGGATGTTTCCAAAGAGTCCTCTGGAACTTTTGTGTCAACCTCAAACTCAGCTGTATTGTCGAGTTCCTGAATCACGACCTCATCTCCACTGTTTCAACCTCTTCAGTGTAGGCCTCTACAGTAGAACCTTCAAATACCGTCTCTTCCTTGTCATTGCCAAGTGCTGGATTTTCATAACTATTAACTACATAACAGAATTTGTTGAAGTTGTTGCCATGTGGACCCCACTCCCAAAGAGCACGCAAGGGGCTAGGCCTTGGGCTGGGCCAACAGTACGATGATGTCCTACATCAAATAAAAGAGGAAAACAAGCATTCAAAGAATAAGTGTTCAACACTTTCGGTGCCATTCCAACAGAGACAACAAGCTGGAGAGACACTAAAATGGCAGTGAATGAGGAATGACTGAGTTGGAATATAGTTTAAAAGAGCTCGCCAAACAAAGAAGCTATGCCTTGGTATATGCCCCTTGAACCAAACAGCCTTGTGCCAAGTATTGATGGGACCTCTAGATCTTAGGAGATTCCAAGCTGATTTGGAGCTGAAAATGCCTGAAGAGGATGGAGTCCAAGAGAATAAATCTCTTGAATCTGCAGTCTTTATAATAATAGAAGGAGAGGGCATCCCAAATGAATGCACGCTAGGGAGGAGGGGGGCCCGTGTTCCGGATAAGATGATGTCGGCGACTGAAGAAAGTCTATGAAGGCCAGCCCCTATAGATGCTTCTGGAGCTCACTAAAGGAGGATGCCCATGGGGTACCAATGATCTAGCCAAAGCTTGGTGGAAGAGCCATCAAAAAATCTTGGAAGTAATAACCCCAAGGGCTAAATATCTGAGCTTGAGAATGTTTTCCAGACCCAAGAAGCATTCGGGGAGGTAGAAATGGTCCAGATTGAGTCTCTTTGGAGGAGCCCCAAATAGATCCAGTTTATCCAAATACTGTTATGCTTGACAACTATTATCCAAATGAGTTTAAGGATCCCTGCCTTGTTGACCTCTTTGATTCTTTTTAGACCAAGACCCCCTTTCTTTTTGGGAAGGCAAACTAAGGACCAACTGATAGGGCGAAGGAATTTAGTGGATTCAGCACCTTTCCAGAGATAGCCCCACATTAGAGATTTAATATCCTTGATGATGGATTGGGGAAGAGCGAAGATGCCTGACCAGTAGATGGAGGATGACTGCATGACCGATCGGATCAGTTCTAAACGGTCGGCATAAGAGAGAAGCTTTCCTTTCCAAAGCTGGAGCTTTTTGCGCAAGAGATCAAGGATAGGGGTGCAGTGGTGAGCTGAAAGCCTGGCAAGAATAAGGGGTAAGCCCAAGTATCTCACTGGAAGCTGCCCAAGAGGAAACTCTTGTAAAAGAACTTTGGTCGGCTTTGGAATACCAGCCACAAACAAGAGGGACGACATTCTTTCAAAGAGAGATAAGCAGCCCATGGTAGTCTCAATCGAATCCAAGTTAACTTTGGAGAAAATCATGAGATTATCAGCAAAGGCCAAATGGGTAATCTTGAGATGCTTGCATTTGGACATAGGGGTAATAAGAAGCTGATCTGTTTTGAATTGGATCTCTCTAGAAAGCACTTCCAAGGCAAGGGTGAAGATGAAAGGAGACAAGGGGCAGCCTTCTCTAATGCCAACTGTGGAGGAGAAGAAGCCAGCCGGACTGCCATTGACCAGCATCCAGAACTGAGGAGTAAATATGCAGTGGAAGACCCAGTTAACAAACATTGGGGGGGGGGGGAACCCCATCATATTCATGACATTGACAATGTACTCCCATTTTAAAGAGTCAAAGGCTTTGTGCAAGTCAATCTTCATAAGGGCAGTAGAGGGATGATTCTTCCTATCAAACCCACGAACCAGCTCATTACAAAGGAGAATGTTGTCAGCGATGCTTCTACCGGCAATAAAAGCTGATTGGTTGGAGCTAACAAGAGAATCAATGACAAGTTTGACCCGGTTAGCAAGCACCTTGGCAATAAACTTGTAGAGCATGTTGCATAAAGCAATAGGTCTAAAGTCAAACATGGCATTAGCCCCTTCTTTCATTGGAATGAGACAGAAGAAAGTCTGGTTGATGCCTTTAATTTGAGGAGGGTTGAAGAAGAAGCTCTGGATGGCTTTAACAAGATCTTCTTTGATGATATCCCAGCAGGAGGGAAAAAACCCATACTGAAACCAAATGGACCTGGGGCTTTATTTTCCTTGTGAGAACAGACAGCTGCCAATATGATGGAATCTTTCAAAGAGCATCAAGGGAGGAGATAATGAATTTGTTGAGAATACCATTATGGATGGGAGCAGCTGGGGCAATGGAGGGCAGCCAAACTTGATGTTTGAAGAACCTGACTGCCTCAGATTTAATGCCATCAACTGAAGTGATGAAGGAGCCATCTGGGGAGCTGAGTTGAATAATAGCATTGGCATTGTTTCTAGCTTTTAAGGGAAGTAGCAATGTTGGAATCTCCAAGGTCCAACCATTTCACGCGGGCTTTTTGTCTAAGGAAGCTTTCTTCTTGGGCAATCATGGAGGAGAGAAGCATAGCAGTTTGCTTCTCATCTTCAGCAAGGGCAACATTATGGGGGTCCGCTTGAAGCCTGATTTGGATGTCTGTAAGATTAGACCTGCAATCAGTAACCAAAGAGGAAACATTGCCAAAACAATCCTTGTTCCAGGATTTTAGAGCCTCTTTGACATTCCTAATAGCGAATGTAACTTGGACATTGGGTATCTGGGCGGGCCCATGGAGAACCCAATTGGGTATTTTGACCCAGGTTCTGCATCAAAATAATCTCATTAATGTTCATACTATTTATAGTTTAAGTTCATGATTCTCACTAATGTTCAGATTATTTATAGTTTAAGTTCATGATTCATAAGTTCCTGTTACCTAATTGGTGGCGGCCTACGATTTAACCCTAAATTAAGGAATTAGGGATAAAATTTGGGGGGAACAGATTAGAGCTAGCACAAGACAGATTTAGGAGATTTTACTAAACAACCAAGGCTCAAATAGCGTTAAAACTCCAGTCGAACCATCCTTTGAAACAGACCAGCTAGACCCCAAAATACAGCTGGAATCCACCACTGTTCAAGGGAAGCAGCTATCCTCTCAATGGCTGCAGCCAGAACAGAGTAGGCTTTCATGTATGAAACAGAGACTGATGAAGGGGTTTGATGGAGGAATCAGTAGGGATGAGAGACAGAAACTAATAGAAGTTTGGGGTAAAACTGAGAAGATGAACGAGAGAAGTAATCAAGGATTGATGGCTGATAATTAACTCAGAAACGAAGGATTGCACAGTGTAAAGAGAAGGGTGAAGATCTGACCTTTCTGTGCAGGGATGAGCCAGAAAAAGATGATGAACAGTAGATAAGAGAAACTGCAACAAAAGCTTCAATCTACCAGGCTGTGATCCAGGGGTTTCCACACAGAAAACACCAACAGAAATTGCTGTGCAACTTTCTTAATTCTCATTCTTCCAATTATCAACTGCATTAAATTTCTTATCAACCAACTTATTTATAGGCTAACTAGCTCTTAAACCATCTTTTCTTGGCATTGACACAATTATTGTGACTTTCCCAACTTTCTAGACTTGAAACAGAAAATAGAACTCCTAGAAACTATTTACACTGAAAACAGAAATTAGGCAAGGAATTCTAGAGACTTGAACAAAATAGAAACTAAAGCTAAAAACTTGCATATGACTGACTACCTCATCATTTGGGCTTATAGGACTGGCCTATTGCAACAAAAGACCCAAGAATAGTTATCCCATAAGCTATATAACCTATTGGAGCTTTGAGTGTAGGCTTATTCAAGTCAACAATCAGATTTGAAGCTTTTGCTTGCATCACTGATGCTTAAAAAACTAATTTCTACAATGAATCACATTTTCAGTATCTGCACTTTCAATACCACGGTGCATATTGTGAGTAAACATTCAAGCAAAAATCAATGCAGCAGATTACTTGTATGGCCCTGAACCCATTTTAAGTTTTTGGGAATATAATTCGGAAACTGAATTTCGAAAAAAAATGGATGAGTAGAGGGATTTTATGAGCATTTCGATCAACTGAAAATCTAATCACTTTGAATTCAACAAAAACAGTAAGGAAGAACTTCTTAATGGCCCTCAGAACTGAGCAGAAAATGATTTTTTTTTTTTTTTTCAGAACCTAACACAAGTCCAAGATTATACCTGTATAACATTAATTGCTTGCTTGATTGCCCATCCAAACAAAGCCAAAACGACGAGAAAAGAAAGAGGTGAAATTTTGGTCACATTATTTGCTAGAACCTGAAATGAAAGAATACAAAAACTCAAGACTATCTAGGAACCTTCCTCAGACATCAACATTGTGAAAGTGAAAGATGTGCAACCAAGAACTAGAAAGACTTACATCAATCACACTTTCAGATTGGTTTTCAGCAAGAAGGAAAAGGATGAGGTAAATGACCTGCACCATCAGACACCAATTGATGTAAATAAGTCACTTGGAGGGCCTATGTTATTGAAAATAAGCTTTGGGTTGTGTTATATATGTGTTGGGCTTTTGATCTCATGGGTTTATTTTGTAATTGGCCAATTTAATGGGCCTTAATATGGGTAGAAAATAGGAAAACGGGATTTACTTCCTTAGTTTAGTTAGAGTCCTATTTTTTGAGTTTGTTTTCTTTATTGTTTCACTTTCTTAGTCAATTTAGGTTACCTTATTAGTTAAGGTTAGGGTTAGCCCTTCCTTTTTAGTGTCTAAGTCTATTTTTGAGTCTTCTATATAAGTTGGTAAAGGAGACCAGCATTGAACACGAATTTGATTAATGAAACATTGGCTTTAGCCTTTGTTAAAATCCTGAGATAGGTTGGGTGAGATGCCCTCCCTTCCCCATCTCCTTCCATCGCTTATTGAATCCAAACCGTAATTTTGTTCAAATCGAGTTCAAATGTGCTACAAGCTGCTGGGATTTCTTTCAACTGATTGTCACATTGATTTCTTGAAGATTATTACATTAAGATCTTTGCTGCTTCAACAGGTTACAAATTTGTGGTTTTTTTTATTTTTTACTTCAACCACGGAAATTGTTCCCTCATTTGAGTTTCCATTGTTTTCTTGTTTCCCTTATTCTTACTTCCCATTGTTCTCTTGTTTCCCTTATTCTTACTTCCCATTGTTCTCTTGTTTCCCTTATTCTTACCTCTTATTGTTCTCTTGGTTCCCTCATATGATTTTTTTTGTTTCCATTGCTCTCTTTCTTGTTCTTTGGAGAATTTCTTTTGATCCTGCCTGGGATTAGACCTATTCAGGTTCTAGTCTTACATGACCAATTCAAATTAAGAAATAAATATTGTCTTAAGGGGATAAGCTGTATTAATCACCTCGGATGCCACACAGCAATAAGCCATAAACAACCGGTTACCATAGTATGCTTTGAAAAGCCAATTAGTGCTGTCTTTAACATCTTTATGACTAGCTTTACCTGATAGGAAAGTACTGCAACAACAGAGCAATATTTATTTAATAGTTATAAAAAAGCTAACATAAAGGGTTCTAAAGATTCACCATAAATCTGCTAAACATAGGAACATCTCCCAGGAAAAAGTTTTCATTTTTTTTGCAAACATCAGGATATAATAATATGGGTTCTGAAATCTGAACATCATACCTGTACATTTGCAGCCAATGGCTGGCAATATCTAAAGCAAGCAAGAGCAAGAAAAACAATCCAGGCCTGCAAAATAAATCCAAAAAAATGCTGATGTTAAGTTGGAGGTAATAGTATGATTGGTTTATTATCGATAAGGGGAGAGTCCTAATCGTGATAGTTTATTTAGTTTCCTATTTTGACTTGTGTTGGTTAGTAGTTTCCTATTCAGTTTTACTTTCCTTATTATATTGTGTCACACCATAACATTATCTATATATTCAATAGAGTCCAGCGGCAGCAACTACACACTGATTCTAGCAACTACACACAGATTCTGCCGGTGGATCGGTTCTTTCATTACTTGCTCTCTCTTCCCTTCATCTTTCTCCCTCTCTCGTCTGATTCTGGTTTTGTTTACAGCTCTCATCTGTTAGGTGGTATCAGAGCAAGTCTGTGTCTCATCTGGAGTGTTGCAAGAAGTCCATCTTTATTTTCTTTAATTTATTCCGACATCTAGGGTCCTTCTTGTGTCAAAATAGAATAGGGTTTTCTTACTTTGTTATCTTCGTAGACGATCATTCCCGATTAACTGGGATGTATTTGTTGAAGGACCATTCTGAATTTTTGCATGTGTTTAAAAATTTTTACAATGAAATAAAGATTCAATTAGGTATTTATATTAAAGTTTTGTGTTCTGATAATGCACTTAAGTACACTCAACATGAAATTTTCGCCTTTTGTTCTGATTATGACATGATTCACCAAAACAGCTGTTCATATACCCCACAACAAAATGGGGTTTGTCAAATGCAAAAATAGACACTTATTTGATATCAGTCAGTCTCTGATGATTCATATGAATGTTCCTAGTCATTTTTGGTGTGATGTAGTACACTGCATGTTATTTGATATATCAGATGCCCTCTTCTATTATAGGTAACAAATCACCATTCTCTATTGTTTTTCCCGACACATCATTGTTTTCTCTACCGCCACGAGTTTTTGGTTGTGTTTGCTTTGCTCATGTTTTGCACTCTCTACTAGATAAGTTGTCACCTCAAGCTGTTAAGTGCATTTTTCTTGGTTATTCTCGAGCTCACAAAGGGTATGGTGTTATGACCCGCTTATTCATCGGCAGTTTGTTAGCACCAATGTTACCTTCTTTGAAGATACTCCCTCCTTTATTCCTCCTGTGACTAGTTCATCTCTTGTGCTCGATAATAATTGTGCCACCTCCCCCCCATTACCTATACTTGTTCCCTCTGATGATGTTCCAGTTGTCTCTCCCTCTCCATTGCAAGTCTATCAGTGGCGTAAGTGGACGGTACCACCTCCAATGGGGACGATGTTATGACCCACTTATTCATCGGCAGTTTGTTAGCACCAATGTTACCTTCTTTGAAGATACTCCCTCCTTTATTCCTCCTATGACTAGTTCATCTCTTGTGCTCGATAATAATTGTGCCACCCCACCCCCCATTGCCTATACTTGTTCCCCTTGATACTGTTCTAGTTGTCTCTCCCTCTCCATTGCAAGTCTATCAATGGCGTAAGCGGACGGTGCCACCTCCAGCTGCACAGCCCACCACTCAATTTCCTCCTTCGGTTGAGGCTCCCACTGACTTACCAGTGGCCCTTTGTAAAGGTGCACGTTCTTGCACACAAAAACCATGCTTGCTTACCCAATTGAGGATTATATTTCTATCTCACTTACCATCTCCTGCACATAATCTTGCCTTGTCCATACCTACTAACTCTATTCCCCAAACCATAGTTATCAAGGCGTCGCCATGGCGTCTAGGCTCCTTGGTCGCCTTGGATGCCTTGGGCACCATGGCGGTGTCGCCTTAAATTTTGACCCTCTAAAACGCCATGGTCGCCTTCCCGCCTTGATAACTATGCCCCAGACTTATCAACATGCCTTATCTCATCCTAGATGGAAAGCGGCTATAAAAACGAAATGGATGCTTTAATCTCTCGCCAGACATGGACCCTGGTGGAGTTGCCTCACGGTAAGGATCTTGTACGGTGTCGCTAATTGTATACAATCAAGCACAATCCGGTTGGTTCTGTTGAACGGCTTATGGTCAGTTTAGTTGCAAAAGGTTTTACTCAGACATATGGTATGAACCACTTTGCGACATTCTCCCCAGTTGCTCCTCTCAACTCAGTCCGAGTTCTTATTTCCTTGGTTGTCAATTTGGATTGGCTCCTTTATCAACTCGACATCAAGAATGCTTTTCTATATGGCGACTTACAAGGGGAGTGATGTAAATAAGTCACTTAGGGCTTATTTTAGTGGAAATAAGCTTTGGGTTGTGTTATGTAGGTGTTGGGCTTTTGATCCCATGGGTTTATTTTGTAATTGGCCAATTTAATGAGCCTAAAATATGGGTAGAAAATAGGAAAACGGGACTTACTTCCTTAGTTTAGTTAGAGTTCTGTTTTGAGTTTGTTTTCTTTATTATTTCACTTTCTTAGTCAACTTAGGTTTAGGCCTTTCCTTTTTAGTGTCTAGGTCTATTTTTGAGTCTTCTATATAAGTTTGTAAGGGAGGCCAGCATTGTACACAAATTTGATTGATGAAATAATCACGCCAACTTAGGTTGCCTTATTAATTAAGGATATATAAGTTTGTAAGGGAAGCCAACATTGTACACGAATCTGACTTATGAAATAAAGGCTCTAGCCTTTGTTAAAAATCCTGAGATAGGTTGGGTGAGATACCCAGGGTGAGCTGAGATAGCCATCCCCTTCCCCAACCCCCTCCATCAACCTCCAATCAAGCTTCATTCAAGTTTCAATTCTGCCACAGCCGATCTCTTGAGGAAACATATTCAGTTGCTGGAATTTCTCTGCAAGGTTCAAGATATTTTCAAACAACAAGTCTGAAATTGAAATTTTGTAATTATTCTTCTTCTCTTCTAGAAGGTCACATGCAAGGTGATTTTCGCGAGAATTCTGCCCAGTCAAATCTAACCGTTAGAACCTGCTGAAATTTTGATCAAATCTTCCTCAAACCCTAAGAGAGACCTGATTCAAATTTCATTACCATCCACCCAGCCGATTGTCTGTAATTACCCTTTTACCTCTCACTCCTATTTCTACTAGGATTCCTCAATAATTTCAGATTTAGTCATCTGATTTAACTACAACTTTCAGCATCTCTTCTCTCTTATATAATCCACTCTCCTAACTTAACCCTTTAACATCTAACCCTATGTCCCATCAAACCCTAACCCTAATTTCACAATTTCACATAATTTGACCTAGACGATTTTCCCAATCCATAGCAAATCCCGGTTATTGGTTCTAGTTGGTTTCCTACCAATCTAGAATTACATTAGGGAGAATTCACATGAAGTATGTAAACTACCCATGGCCATTTATGGACTGAAGCAATCGCCTAGGGCCTGGTTTAACGAATTCAACTCAATTGTTACCAAGTGTGGGTTTCACAATGCTATTCTGATCACTCAGTGTTTGTTTGCCGACGAGGTTCTAAGGTGGTAGTGCTGGTTGTGTATGTTGATGACATTATTGTATCTGGGATTCTTGCAATGACATAACCGATATTGAAGAGGTAAAAGCTTTTCTACATCAACACTTTCAGATGAAAGACTTAGGTTCTCATAGTTATTTTCTTAGTATTAAAGTACTTTGAAGCAAGAAAGGTATTAGTTTGTCATAACGGAAATATGTTTTCGATCTCTTACCTGAAAGTGGTATGCTTGCATGCAAACCAGTTGACAACCTTATGGATCCACATCAAAAGCTTGGCACAAATGATGGTGAAGTATTTGAGGATCCATACTGGAACAAAAGATTATTTGAAAAGCTTATTTATCTGACTCTAATCAGACCTAATATTTCCTTTGTTGTGGGTGTTACTAGTCAGTTTATGCAGCCAATGAAGAAAGTTCATTAGGAGGCGGCTTATCTTATCTTGAAGCACCTAAAGGGGGCCCCAGGTAAGGGGCTTATTTATCATCCACACCAAAATGCTGCTCTAGTTGGATTTTATGATGCTAATTGGGCCGATGCCGATATCGCCGATCCACTACTGGTTATTGTACCTTTGTTGGTGGCAATCTTGTCTCTTGGCGCAGCAAGAAGCAGACTACTGTAACCAGGTCCAATGCTGAGGCTGAGTATAGAGCTATGGCTCATAATGCAGCAGAGTTAATGTGGCTGAAGTTACTTCTTCAAGAGTTGAGCTTTCCCATTACTTAACCCATGAAGATGTTCTGTGATAATCAGACTGCAATCTACATTGCCAACAATCCAATGTTTCACAAACAAACCAAACACATCAAGGTTGGCTGCCATTTTGTTCGGGATGTTGTTATGAAGAAGCTGATTGTTACTCCATTTGTTTCATCAGATGACTAGTTGGCAGCTCTGTTTACCAAGTCCCTTATTAGTCCTGCCTTTCTGAAATGTTGTTCCAAGCTGGGCATGGGAGATTTGTATGCTCCAGCTTGAGGATAAGTGTTAAGTTGGTGGTAATAGTGTGCTTGGTGTATTCATGATAGGGGAAGAGTCCCCAAAGTGATTGGTTATTTAGTTTCCTATTTTGACGTTTGTCACTTAGTAGTTTCCTATTCAGTTTTACTTTCCTTATTAGATTGTAACACGATAACATTATCCTCTCTATCTTCTATGATTCTGGTTTTGTTTAAGGTTCTCATTTGTTACAGCTGACTAAATCAATCATGATATAAGTGATGTAGGACAAAACATGAAGAAAAAGAGGCCAAAATACTGTTCACGTGAACAGTGTCACAGCCCCTTATTTTGGCTTGGTTAGAATATTACTAGAAGAATCGTGGAGGCAGTACAGTCATTTGAATGATAGAAATTCAAGTCTTTAAGTGAAGCGCAGTATGGTCAACCTATGAGTACAAGTTCTGGCCGATGGGTATCCTTGGTGGGGACCACTTGATTACATTAATGACTTAGAGAATCTAATAATGGGTCTAAGTCTAATAATGGGTCTACTAAAAGAGGGAGTCGGCTGTATCTTGAAGACTTGAAGATTTTTTAGAAGTTTTTATTTTTCTTGTTTAGAAGCTTAGTCAAAAGACTTCCAATCCAATTTTGTTACCTTCTATTTTGGTGTTTACCTTCTAATTCTGATTTGCTTCTATTATTGATGATCTGCTGCAACTATTAATGATCCTACTATAGAGTTGTTCTTAGTTGAACCTCTTATACATTATTCGGTATCAGAGCTATGGGTGATAAGGAGAGTTCCAACAATCCTCACCATGCTCCCCGTTGAGTACTAATGATGATCTTGCTCTAGTTATTCGACAGTTGACTGACAAATTTGTTTATATGGAGAGGGATATACAAGGGTTGAAAGAAAATTCCAGGCAGCCAACCATGGATAGACCTCTGCGTTATCCACCTCGTCCACCTCCTACCAATGTTATTATGACACTGGAAGAAATTCTGCAGATGTTAGACCAACAACTCAGTGGTCTTACCAAGTACCAAGGAGGTCTATGTCGAATGCGTCAAGGTATCAGAGACGCTAAATTCATTCATTACGGGTATGGAAGCTAACCCCAATGTACAGATTTGCGAGCCTCAGTTCGATGATGATTGGGCAGTCAATGCAGCCCTTGATGGTGACAATGATGTTGACCTGTTAGATTATGATACTGAAGAGACAGCCAAGGTGATTATGGTCCCCCAACACGAAGAAACCATTGAGGAGACTGTGAATGACAAGGAAGAACTTAAAGAGCTTGAGTTTGAAGCAAAGAAAGGTCGAAAAAACATTCGTGGACAATCCCATGGATACGATTGATGATGTGGGAGTTGAACACATGGAATTTGCTATTCCACCAAAGTACTTTGAAGAACGAACTCCACACATTCTGGATTACATCTGTATCTTCAAGGAGCTGCAAGAATAATTGTTTGGACAGAAATTTGACATTCACCACACCAAGCTTACCCTACCATCTTCAAAATTCGAGGTCGATTTTTTTCTAATAGGGGGAGAGTTAATATAGGAGAAAACATGAAGAAAAAAAAAAAAAAGAGGCCAAATCACCGTTCGCGTTACTGTTCACGTGAACAGTGTCGCAGCCCCTTATTTTGGCTTGGTTAGAATATTACTAGAAGAATCGTGGGGGTAGTACTCATTTGAATGATAAAAATTCAAGTCTTTAAGTGAAGGGCAGTATGCTCAACCTATGAGGACAAGTTCTGGCCGATGGGTATCCTTGGTGGGGACCACTTGATTACATTAATGACTTAGAGAATCTAATGTGGGGTCCACTAAAAGAGAGCCGGCTGTATCTTGAAGACTTGAAGATTTTTTAGAAGTTTCTATTTTTCTTGTTTAGAAGCTTAGTCAAAAGACTTCCAATTTAGTTACCTTCTTTTTCGTTAGATTTCTAATTCATGTAAGGCAAGTCAAATCCCAAAAGGAGACTGCGATTCTCATTAGCTTCTAATTCTTATACTTTCTATTTTCTGTTTGACTCATCTATGAGTCCTATTTATACCCTACCACAATTTGAATAGTTGAATGAAAATTTGCTTTGAAGCATGAAGATTCTCTTGTACATTGTGAGTGACATGAAGGGTTGAGAGGCCTGGCTGGTGAGAGCCAAAGAGAGAGCCGAATCCCCTTGATCCTTTTTCCCTTCTTCTCCATCTTCTCTTCTTGTCCAATCGATTCCCTTGTGTTGCTGTTATATTGTGATTACTGCAACTGCTATGAATATCCTTGAAGGCTCCAATCATCTCCAATCAATTCCAAAGGCTGCTGTTGTTCTTACCCATCGATTGAAGACTGCTGCCACTCCCTGCGATCTGATTTAGTGCTGCAGCTTCTGTGTCTCATATCTCCACATCCAATGATCAGAACAGGCTAAGAATTGGAGTTCTTCACTGCTGTTGGGGCTCCACTCGATCCCAAATCCAGCCCCCTGCTGTTGGCTGGAAGCTAAGAATTGGAGTTCTTCACCTTCTAATTCTGAGTCCTACCTTCTATTTTCAAGACCAACTCAAATCTCCACTTTTTCTGACCATCAGAATCTGCTGAGTTTTGGAGCACAAACCACATGCATCAGGGCCTCCACTCGATCCAGATTTGAGTCCAAGTTATTGGCTGGTTTGGCCTGCAAGGCTTAACTTTCGATTTTGGTGTCACCCTCATTGGAATTGGCTGTGATTTCCAGCAAGGTTCTCCTCACTGCCTACTCCATTCAATCCAAGTTTGACACCAAACTGCTGGTTGAATTACCTAGTGTTTGTTACCTTCTATTTTGTTGTTTACTTCTAATTCTGATTTGTTTCTATCATTGATAATCTGCTGCAACTATTAACGATCCTACTGTAGAGTGGTTCTTAGTTGAAACCCTTCTACTTTAATAAGTTTGTAAGAAATACTAAGCACAATGTTAGAAGTAAGTGGACAAAATCTCAACCTGTAACACTGGGAGAGGATTGCCAACAGACAAGCAGTGCTAACCCTGTGGACAAGAAATATAAAATCAAGAATAGCCTCAAATATATACTGGAAATGAACTCTCAACTAATATAAACTGAAATTGAAAAAAAAAAGTGTATTACATGGATAGAAGACTGCGGTTATAAAAATAATAATAGTAAATTATTTTATTTTTTTTTAAATTACTTGACCAAAAAAAGCACCTGTCGGTTACCATGTCCAAAACGGCTCCAAAAGTAGAAACTGAATCAGGAAATGAGAGAGAGGAATCAAATGCAATGCTCAAACATTTACTTTAAAAAAAATATCTATCAATGTCAATGACAATTTATAGAAGAATTGTAAGATCATAAAATAACATAAAATAATGAAAGGGAAGAGAAATTTACACCCTTCACATCAAAGAGGAGGGGGGGAAAGAATATTTTGTTATTCCTTTAAATTTAATATTCTCCAAATTTTCAAAAATAAGCATAGAAAAAAGTAAAATAAAGACAACAGACACAAAATTAATGGAACTTAAGGTTATCTACGAATTGAAGAGGAAGCGTTTTCTTTCAAATTTAAGGTTCTCTAGAAGTTCACAACAATAATAAATTTTTTCCCATAACAATCAATTCAGAAACAAGCTTAATCCTTCATGAGTGAATAGATAAGCTTCTTACCAACAAGTTGGTCTGCTGACCCCATCAAACCCAATCTCATCCACCCCCTTTAAGTCATGCCACTTCCGTGGAGCTATAGGGTAATCAATCATCTTGAGACAATACAAAGAAGTCTATAACAAATGTTATACCTAAAGACGAAATATAAAACCTCATCAATTATGAAAGCTTTTCTTCTTTGGGGGATCTAGCTAAGGAAGGAATAGGGTGGCCCATGGTACATGGACATGGGAACAAAAAGAAAGGATGAACAAGCCTCCAAGATATGCCACCAAAAAAGTACTGCAGGTGGAGAAGGGTATTAAGAATCATGGAATCAGTAACCTTGACTGTCTAGAAGACTGGGTTGGGGAGACCTTTGTGGTTCTATTCGATAGCTTCTTTGGGATCATATACAGTCTCTCAAAAGTGTGATAGATCAACAATTGGACCCTCCTTCAGCAAATTCTTGAGAAATTAGGAGCTGGTTGATGTGGAACCCGGATCACAAAACCCTGTTGGGTTCTCTCCACTCCAAACGATAGAACTCAATTAATTCAGATGATGGCAATTTCATAATTAAATGAAACTCAAGCAAACAAGAGAAAGGGAACCATACGTGAGTGGAAGTGGACTTGTGGTCGGGAGGATAATTCTGGAATTAAATTAAAATAAGGACAAAGGGGAATAAAGGGGTAAGGGAAGAGTATTTTGGGAAATCTGATTTATAATCTTAATATCGTGAAAGGAGGAGAAGATGTCATTTTCAACCTTCGACTCATGTACCCAGTGGACATGCGGGAAGGAATTATCCCTCTAGAGAGCTCCAATCGACTTGAGATTTGAACAGTAAGATCGCAACTCAAGTTCCTATTGACTCCCTCAATCAGTTACTTGAAACAGGAGTCAAAAAATCTAGGGGAAAGACCAGAAATAAGATCTGGCGGAAAGAATGAACCCATGTGGAGTTGCAGGTCCCAATCTCGCAACAGGAGAAGATTCTGTGAATGAGGGCTGAGGTTTTAGGTCGCCCAAGGAAGGGTAGCCTGTGCTCAAAATCCCGAGTTAAACCGATGAAGAATGTCGGATCAGCGATTCATTCAATTTCATCGTATATTATCGCTAACAGCAAACAGGGAAAAAACGCAAGTAGTATGCGAGATAGAAGAAGAGAGAATCACAGGAGATAATAGACGAGAGAAGATGAGATGTGAGAAACAAGAAGGGGAGGAAGAGAGAAAAGAAGAGATTTCAGAGGAGGGGAGAAAGAGGTCACAAGACCATTGCTATCGTATCAACCGGCACCATAAACAACTCAATCAAATTTCATTCTCAAATCTGCCTCGTATGTTGCTTACAAGCTTCTATTTAAATAGGAAAAATAAAACACTCTTAATTGTAATAAAAACTGAATTAAAAATCCTAATGCAACTCTACCACTAATTAACATATTAAAACTAAAAATAGAAAAGATTACAAGATAAATCCAATTAATAAAAACCCTAATAAATAAATAAACTAAATATCCTACTAAACACGAAAACCCAATTGGACCCGGTTCATCTTCATATGGACCCCCCAACAGGTTTGGGCAGGTCCAAAGGATTGTTCCTGCATCACTGGTTCTACAATAGGTTTTCTGCTTTCTTTTCTTTTGGGGTGAGAAGAACACTCTTGGAATTGAATAAAAAAGTAGGACATGAAAAAACAACGGGACCTTTTCCTATTGATCTTACAAAAGCATAGGGGAAGACATTCAGGAGCATAACATCATCTAGAATGAATGACAATTGTTATCATAGATGAAAACATGTTATGCATCAAGGATTAACACACTGCAACCAACTACAGCTAGAATGGTCAACTAATCAATAAAATGGCACTCCAGACCAACTGTAACTTATAACTCATACTTCACGCCACTTTCTCACTGCACATTGGTCCAAAGCTGATGTTGTCCACAAAATTCTACCAGAACCCACTTACAACTCGAACGATATTAATTGATAGGTCTCAAGTCTCAAACCCTAGACCATGTTAACCTTGAACATTCTTCAAGAATCCTAAATGAACACATGATGTGTTATGCCCTGATCAAAATGAGATTAAAATTTTTTTTGTTGGTCAATAACAAGAAGATTCAGAATTGAAGCTCACAAATGGGAGAACAAATCAATATATCAATGGGCATAGTTCTGGTCAATAACAAGATAATTCAGAGTAAAGCTCAAAAATGGGGGAACAAATCAATATATCAATGGGCATAGTGCTTTAGATAAGTAATTCTTCCACCAAAAGCTATAATTTGGAAATTGATTACTGTTAGAAGTCGAGAATATGGTTCTTAGCGCCGGGTGCTAAAACCGAGAATGGGTTAAGTGGGGGTATTTGGACATTTTGGTCCTCTCTTTGTATTTTGGATTGCCCTATCATATACATCATTAAGAGGGAAGAATAATACGATTGATTATTCTCCCCAAAGTGTTGCAGTTCAGCTTTCTCTTCTTCCCTCTCTTCTTCTTCTCCCTTCTCTCTCTTTTCTTAATCTAAATCACTGTTATTTACATGGTATCAGAGCTAGGCTCTTGAGAATCAGTTTAATCTCTTAAGACCTACTCTCTCCTTCTCGGTTCTCATAGGAATTGCGATCTGAAGTTCTTCCAGCTTTGAGGTTTTTCGTAGATTTGGTTCGAAGGGGCAGCAGCACCCTATGCTGCGATTTTTGGAGGATGTTTGAGACTAGTTCATGAATATATAAGAAGAACTAGGTCTCAATTTTGTGGTTTTTATAGGTTCAGGGTCAGTGGTTGACATCGATTGAGAAGAGAACTCAGTTTCACGTTTCGGTGCTGGAAGTGTTTTGTTTGATTTTTTTTGCAATTCGTTTTTGGCTTGTTGAAGATCTGTATTTGTCTTACTTTGAAGGGCCTATTGCTGTCCGATATTGGTGATTGAACTCCCTTTAAAGTTCGATTTTTTAAGCTGTATTTTTTATCTGATCGAGATAGATGATACAAGTAGTGATTCAAAAGAGGAGGTTGCTGAGGTTGTCTTGGGCTCTTCCAAGTCTATTACAGAGAAGAAATTGGAAGGGGTAGGTAACTTTCAGCAGTGGAAGAAAATTGTTTGGGTAGTTTTGACGGGCCGTCGTCAATAGAAACACTTTACAAAGGCCAAACCTGAAGATGATGAAGCATGGGAAATTGTCGATGCTTGTATTCTGGGGCAGATGCTGAATAGTACGGATTCACAGATTGTTGACTTAGTGACTCACATAGATACTGTGAAGGAGCTATGGGACTACTTACATGTTATGTATTCTGGACAGAACAATTTCTCCCATATTTATGAACTATCACAGGAGTTTTATCGTGCTGATAGGAAGGGTCGTCCATTGACCCAATATTTTGCTGAATATAAACGAATGTTTGAAGAGTTGAATGCATTGCTGCCCATCAGTTCTGATGTGAAACAGATGCAAGACCAGCGGGAACAGCTCACGGTTATGGGATTTTTGGGAGGACTGGGTCAAGAGTATGACTCAGTACGCTCTACTGTTCTTGGAGGTGATCGGGTTGTCTCTCTTGCAGACACTTTCTCTCGTGTTCTTCGGGTCTCACATGATAGTTCACATGAATCACCACCGGTTACTGGTGAGAGTTCAGCCCTTGTTGCATCTAGCCAAAGGAGAGGTAATGGTGGACGTAGTGGGGGCCGTGGTGGTGGCACACGTGGTCGTTGTGGTGGAAGAGGCAGTAGTGATGGTAATGATGGTGAAAATTCTGGTTCTGTGAAGACCTGTAACCATTGTGGTCGACCAGGACATATCCAACGCTTTTGTTGGAAACTTCATGGTAAACCACCACAACAACAGTATGCTAATTCAGCGGCTAGTACCGAGTCTTCTGTTCCATCTCCTGAAGGTAAGATGGTGAGATTGTCAAATGAGGATTATGCTCAATTCACTCAGTTCCAGATTTCTCAGCCTTCTACATCCTCCACAACTACTTTTGCCCAGACAAGTAATGCCACTGCGTGTTTCTCATCTTCTCAGCCCTGGATCATTGATTCGGGTGCATCTGATCATATGTCTGGTATGTCAGGTAATTTTTCTTCTTTTCAGTCTACCGAATCTAGTGTTACTTTGGCTGATGGTTCCTGTGCCAAAGTCACGGGCACTGGTACTGTCTGTCCTACTAAATCTTTGTCTTTGTCTTTTGTCCTCTGTTTACCTGACTTCCCGTGTAACTTGCTTTCTGTTAGTAAAATTACTAAAGCCTATAATTGGTCCGTAACATTCTTTCCCGATTCTTTTGTCTTTCAGGATCTTACGACGAAGAAGATGCTTGGTAGGGGACGTGAGAAAGGGGGGTTGTATCTTCTTGAAGACTCTCCTTCAGTTGCTTGCTCCAGTGTTCTGTCTCCACACCAAGTTCATTGCCGGTTGGGTCATCCGTCTTTGCAGAGCTTTCAGAAGTTAAGCGCTAGCTAAAGCTAGCACCCTTATTTGGTTTAGTAAAGGGGGGTCGCCCTAAACGAGTAAGGCCGGATTTCATCTCTTGTGCCCTGATTTACAATCAGCCTGATTTACAACCAGCCTGCGGTCAAGCTGGTCTAAGACCACCCCTGTAGTTTTCTTCGCAGGAATGCGCATCCGCGCACTTCCATTTTCCCTTTACGTCTAAGGGAGGTGAGATAGGCAACAGGTAGCTTGCTTCCAAGCCGATAGGATAGGCGGCGGGCCGGGTGTAGAAGTGAGTCGCCAGAAGCTTTCGGTAGCTTAGCTTGCTTCTAAGCCGGCCCAGCCACGAGGGTGCCGCAAGGTACTACCGGTGCTGACTTGGATCTTGGGTGACGGATTCTCGTTTTCATTCTCTTTCAGTCTAGAGTGTGAGTCCTGTCAGTTTGGAAAGCTCCGCCATGTGAGTTATTTCAATAGAGTCAATAAACGGTCTGCAAACCCTTTTTCTTTAGTGCATTCTGATGTATGGGGACCTTGCTTGTTACTTCTAAGTTGGGATTTAAATATTTTGGTACCTTTGTTGATGACTATTCTAGAGTCACCTAGGTTTATTTAATGAAGCATCGTTCTGAGTTATTTGCAATTTTTTGTACTTTTGTTAATGAAATTCAGACTCAGTACAATAGTAACAATACGAATATTCGTGTTTTGCATAGTGATAATGCACTAGAGTATTTTTCAGCACCTTTTAACTCTTTTATGGCTGACCGTGGTATCTTACACCAGTCTTCTTGTTCAGCCACACCCCAACAAAATGGTGTGGCTGAACGGAAGAATGGACATCTAATGGAGGTGACCCGTTCCATCCTTTTTGAAATGAAAGTGCCTAAGATATTTTGGGCTGATGCTGTTTTGACTGCTTGTTTCCTTATAAATCGTATGCCATCCTCTGTGTTACAAGGGGGGATTCCACATTCGCTTTTATTTCCCACTGAACTGCTTTTTGTTATACCACCCCGTATTTTTAGCTATGTTTGCTTTATTCTTGATCATCGTCCAGGTCTGTCCAAGTTAGATCCCAAAGCAATTAGTGTATTTTCTTGGGTTATTCACGGACTCAAAAAGGTTATCGGTGTTATTCCCCTATTTTTCAAAAATATTGTCACTGCCGATGTTTCCTTCTTTGAGTCCACCTCCTATAGTGATGGTTCTTTTGTTCCTTCTGAGTTGGACGATGAGATTCCTTTGTATGTGGTTCAGCGGTTTGTCTCACAGGTTCCAAAGGCTGCAGTTTCATCACCGCCACCTCCACCTGTTCGGCCAGCACCTCCTCCAGTTCGGTTCACTTTTGTTCGTCGTCCTCGTGATGATGCAGCACCCCCGATCTCTACTGCTCCTCCAGCACCTACTTTGTCTACAGAGATCCAGCTCCTCAGTTAAGTGTTCCTCCTTCTGATCTGGATATTCCTATTGCTCATCGTAAGGGTGTTTGTAGTTGTACTAAACATCCTTTGTCTCATTTTGTTTCTTATGTTGGTTTGTCTACTAACTTCTGTTCTTGTCTCTCTACTATTGAGTCTTATCCAACCCCTAAGTCTGTTTCAGAGGCATTGTCCCATTCTGGCTGGAGAACAGCTATGGAGGAAAATTTGTCTACTTTGGCTAAAAATCATACTTGGGATTTGGTGCCTTTACCTGTTGGTACAAACGCCGTTGGTTGTCGGTGAGTGTATGTTGTGAAGGTGAATCCAGATGGTTCCTTGGCCCGTTTGAAGGCACAGTTGGTCGCCAAGGGTTATACTCAGAACTCAGGTAATGTAGTCCTAGATAGGTAGGAGACCTACTAGGAGCCAGACAACAGGATCAATAGCAAAAGGGGTTGCTGGTTCGAATGGACAGCTCTAGGTTTTAGGCTAATTCTAGGGTTTAGGATGGGAATTTGGGAATGAGTGTTATATGACTTTAATATGCAGGTCTAGGGGGTTATTATGGGATAAAAATAATTGGATTTGGGAAGGTTTTAAAATTCTGCAATTCTGGACAAAATTGAGTTGCAGGTTTTAGGTTTAATGGAGTGGAGGAATGAAGGGGTTGTAGAGGAAGGGCTAGTTTTAAGGTTGAATGTAGGGAGAGGTGTGGGGGATATAGGCTGGAAGTAGGGTTCGAAATTGATGGCTAAATCTGGAGTTATGAGGGAGTCCTAGTTGAGGTAGGAGTTGCAGGTTTAATGGAGATTAGGGCTTGATGGATGGAGGGGAATGTGGATTAGGTTAGAGGAAGAAGGGAATAACTAAGTTAACAAACAACTCACCGGATCTGCAGATCTATAGTAGCAGCAAGTCAAGGAAGCTTGATTGAAGAAGAAGAAGGACCTCCCGATCTACAAGATGCAAAGAGTCGATTGGAGATCCACCAATCCCTTCACCTTGATATTACTCACAAGGCACACTCATGATAGAGCAAAGGTAGCAAGCATAAAGCTGATTTTTTATTAATCAAATTCGTATCTAATGCTGGCCTCCCTTACAAACTTATATAGAAGACTCAAAAATAGACTTAGACACTAACAATGTATGGCCTAACCCTATCCCTAACCTATTAGGTAACTTAAACTGACTAGGAAACTAGAATACTAAAGGAAATAGACTCAAAACATAGCTGGACTTATAGAGTCCTAATCCAGCCCAACTTACATCACATGACCACTTAACCAAGTCACATGATTACTTAAATTGAACCAATTGGATGCAACCAATTTGAACCGATTCAATTAAAAAACATAAAAATAAACTAAGTATTGGGTTAATCCCGTATGCAACCTATATACCCATATTTTAGGCCCATAAAAGTGGCCTATTATATTAGAAACCCATGGGATCAAAGGCCCAACATGCATGTAACCCAACTCTAGACTTATTCCCAATGAAACAAGCCCTATTTGGTGATGAATCTGCATCATCAGGTCTATAGGGTTGATAATTTTGATACTTTTTCCCCCCGGTTGCCAAGCTTGCCTCTGTTTGTCTCTTGATTTCTCTAGTTGCGTCCCATCACTGGCCACTTTTTCAGTTGGATGTGAAGAATGTGTTTCTTCATGGTGATCTCCATGAGGAGGTGTATATGGAGCAATTCTGGGTTTGTTGCTCAAGGGGAGTCTGGTATGGTTTGCAAACTCAGGAAGTCGTTGTATGGTTTGAAGCAGTCTCCTAGAGCCTGGTTTAGGAAGTTCTCTGATGTGGTTTTGGAGTTTGGGCTGACTCGGTGTGGCAGTGATCATTCGGTGTTTTACCGGCATAGAAAAGCTGGCAGGTTATTTTTGGTGGTATATGTAGATGATATCGTCATCACTGGTGATGATGTTGAAGGTATTAAGCAGCTGAAAGTACATCTGCAGTATAAATTTCAGACCAAAGGATCTTGGCAAGTTGAAGTATTTCCTTGGGGTTGAGGTTGCTCAGTCTAGCAGAGGTATTTCTCTCTCCCAAAGAAAGTATGTCCTTGACCTGCCTACAGATATAGGTATGCTTGGGTCTAAGCCTTTGGATACTCCAATGGACCCAAATTTGAAGTTGACAGGTGACAGTAGTGATGTTCTTGATGACCCGGAAAAATATTGAAGACTTGTTGGTAAATTGAATTATCTCACTGTGACTCATCTAGACATTGCCTTTCCAGTTAGTGTAGTGAGTCAGTTTTTGTCCTCTCCAAGGACGTCACATTGGGATGTTGTGATTCGGATTTTGAGGTACCTGAAGAAGGCTCCAGGTCATGGTCTACTCTATACTGATCAAGGTCATGGACGGGTTGAGGGGTTTTGTGATGCTGATTGGACCGGGTTCCCTGTGGATAGGAGGTCTACTACTAGGTATTGTGTCTTTGTGGGAGGAAACTTGGTGTCTTGGAAGAGCACGAAGCAGCCAGTAGTAGCCAGATCGAGTGCAAAATGAGAGTATCGAGCTATGGCCCAAGTTACTTGTGAATTGATGTGGGTGAAGCAGTTGTGGTGTGATAATCAAGCTGCTATCCATATTGCTTCAACCCTATGTGAAAGGACAAAACACATAGAGGTTGATTGTCATTCTGTTCGAGAGAAACTACAAGAAGGTCTTATTGCTCCACAGCATGTTCGAACCGGAGAGCAACTTGCTGATGTTTTTACTAAGTCCTTGGGGGGGGTGAGAATTGATTATATTTGTAACAAGCTGGGCATGATTAACATCTATGCTCCAGCTTGAGGGGGAGTGTTAGAAATCGAGAATATGGTTCTCGGTATTAGCACTTATATCGAGAATGGGTTAAGTGGAGGTATTTTGGACATTTGTATTTTGGACTGCCCTATCATATATATCATTAAGAGGGGAGAATAATCAATCGTGATTATTCTCCCCAAAGTGTTGCAGTTCAGCTTTCTCTTCTTCCCTCTCTTCTTCTTCTCCCTTGTCTCTCTTTTCTTAATCTAAATCACTGTTATTTACAGTTACCATTTACCACCTTTACACCACCATCTTGCTTAAGGATGAGCTAGAAAAATATCTCTCTCTCTCTCTCTCTCTGACCACATAAATGGTGTATACTTTCCCACTATCATTTGATGTGCTTAACTATGATTCCAGCACAAAAATATGAGTGGATGGTATGATTCTTAAATCTTTGGATTAAATGCTTCTTATGTAGAAAACCCAAGTTACATCAAGACAACATATATGACAAATAAAAACAGCTGAATATCAAAAGAAAACTGTTCACCATACACATTTCCAGCAAAGAAAAGTCAGGTAATGAGACAGTATTAAATAATTGGGACTCAGATCTTGACCATGGCTTAGGCTTGGACTATGAAGAAGACGCCATTGAAGTGAAAAAGAATGTTCCTCTCAGAAAAGTTTGAGCATCTTCTTTATCAAATTTAACGATAAAATTCAGTTGATATTAGAATAGACGTTACACATACAGCCATGCAAAAGATTCTCTCAGCTTAAATCTTCCAATTTCCTCTTTAATTCACTTATTTCCCTCCTGTTATAATTGTTTTGGACTACAGAAGTTCATAGAACTAGGATGCGCTTGTGATTATGCTAACAACCACAAATAAGATTCACCAATTCTAGAACTTACTAAATCAATTCCAGTTACGCTTGATTTTAAAATTTTTAAATAATATACACATTCTAGGTGATGATGGATGTAAAAACAGGATCCAACCGTACCTTGATTGAACTTGCGGGCAAACCAACCATCTAAACCATCGCATACAAAGCTGAAACCACATACTATTGAATTATAAGGCTGGAAACGGCTATAGAATTCAGTAAGACAAAGGTATTGATTAGAACCTGATGAAATAGAGAATAGAGAACAGTATTCTGTTGGAAAAGCATTGGGCGAAAGCAATGCAGTTCAAGATAATTCTTATGTATCCTGCATCACCATGCAAACAGAGATCATCCATTAAACTTGTTCGTATGATAAAAAAATAAAAAGAGCGTCCCCGTGCACGAGGCTCCCACTGCAGCAGGGTCTGGGAGGGGGCAAATGTATGCAGCCTTACCCCCTGCTTTGCAGGAGAGGCTGTTTCCAAGTTTTGAACCCGCAACCAACAGGTTGTAATCGTTGCGCCAAGGCTCGCCCACTTAATCATATTAAACTTGTTCATATGATAATCGCAATAAATGAGCAATATAAAAAGGAGGTTCATCGGCTATTGGTACTGCTATTGGCATCATTTCACATTAAGCCCTCACCGAAGATGGGAATATTTGTTACATTGAGCAGGCAAATCTTATTTGTTTCAAATTTAATACATTTTTCGAACTACATCAGAAGAAGGTAAGGGTTAGGCAATAACACCATTTATGCCAACATACACCAGTAATAAGCCTACCAAGGATATTGGGGATGTAAAGGTACACAGGCAACGTTCTCTGATTCGAAGTTCTAGCCATTGCGGAAATTTAAGTTGCAAATAATGCATCAACTTCTTCACGTGTCCGCCATCATTCCTCCCCTGCATGTATATTGACAAAAAAATATGTATATTAAAAAAAACTCCTGAAACACAATTGTCACAAACAACAGGAAGGTGAAACCATGGCATTTTATAGGACTTGGAGGCTTGGCTTGTATCAGAAAAAGGCCAATTTCAGTGCCACATTTTTACCATTTTTGGTGGGCAGAATAATAATATGGAGTTTATGAATGAATTAAAGACTGTATCAGAACTGACTGCCTCCATCCTCAGGGTTGTTTTGTAAACAACCGCTAGCTCGGTTGGTTGGAGGCATTGCAAGTTGAGTGCATGCCCCCCAAGGAGGTCAATGGATCGACTCTCCAGGATTGCATATTGTGCCAAAAAGGCACCCCTCTCTCCCCTCCCCCCCCTAGTTGTAGATTGTGGGCTTGTCTTAGCCTTCCCCTTAGCTTGTAGTTGGCCTGTGGGCCCTTGAGTAGTATAGACCAAAAAAAAATTCCTCAAGGTTGTTCTCACTAGGCTTCAGGTCTATTAAGATGGAAGTCATTAAGCCCTCAAGTTTATGAAGATAATGTGAAGATGCCAAAAGATGAATGATGGCAGACAGATGGACAATGTGATTTAGGCCCAAGACTATATACACTTGTACCAATGAAGGAATGTACCTGCTTACTTATCTTCTGGAGTGACAGAATGCAAAGGGACTGGAATCCTGGTCCTGGAAGAGAGCCTAAATAGCACGGGTAAGTTCTCTTCCATATTTCAGATAATGTTCCAACACTAGAAAATGGAACTTAACAAGCAAAATGAGTTTTCTATGATAAATACTTTGAGACTCTAGCTGAATCCGACTCCACCCTAGAAAACGAAACAGGTCTACCGGTTTCAATCCTGACTATATGGTATTGGAACTTTGTCACTCTTCCTAATCTGAAAGAAATCCTTTCCGCTCCCCAATACTACCTTTTATTAGTCGAAAATGGTTCTATGCACAAAACTTGTCATAGAAATGATTCCGTCGTCTCAAACCAACCACCCCCAACCCCCCCCCCCCAAAAAAAAAAAATTTCTGCATAAATTGAAACCCCACTCCATTTTTAACCAAATCCAGGGCCCCAAAAAAAAAAAAAGCTAAAGATTGATCTCTGAAACCAGATGAAATCAGATTTCAACTTTTGCGGGGAGGGGGATGATTTGGAGTTGCTTTACCTGAACTGAGGTTGAATAAGAAAGAGATGAAACCACAATTTGTTTGGTCGAGCTATTGGAGGTCGGAGAAGGATTTCAGAAGGAATGGGAAGGTGGAGCGATTAGGAGATCAATAGACACGAACAGAAATGAGACGAGAAGAAAGAGGGCGGGCGAGCGAACGAGAGAAAGAGAGGAAGAAACGTACCTGCTAGATGCAGAAATCCGGTCGAGTCCTCGTAAATCCGGCCGATTCCTCTGTTATGTTGCTCGGTGTCAAGAGTTAGGGCTCTCTCTCGATTACTCCCTTCGGCTTTGGTGTTGCTATGTTTCTTGTAAGTTGTATGAAGTTACATTTTTACCCTTGATTTGGGAACACTGAACACGTGCTCATTGATAACTTTTACGTAAAATATTCATAAACGATTTTATTATTATTTTAAATACTTAAGGTGCAAGAATCATATCAAATTATTTCGCTATGGCGCCCACCATTTATGGAATTTTTATCATATGCGGTTCGCTGACCGATGCGGTTGCCTAGTGCCTCTCACAAGAGGATGGTGGACCCCACTCGGGCAGAGTGTTCGATCAGGTGCCTTGGGTGGGTCCCACTCCCCTCTTGTGAGAGGCATTAGGGAACCGCATCGATCAGGGAACCGTAGACAATAACAATTCCCATTTATGTGCCAATGATGTGCGAATTCGTCCACGCACAGGCGTACAAGTCTTTTGGCCTTAATAATTTTATGTTAATATTTATAAACAATTTTATTATTTTGATTAAGGTGCAAGAATTGTTAACACACAGTGCATATGGCGGTATCTATGTGTTGGTTGTCATTGTTGTCAATACAATGCATCTTAATGCATTATAGTCGGCAGAGCAGTGTACAATCGCAGTCCAAAGTTGTTATAGGGATTGGGAGTCATCTAGTGGCACTTCTGTAATTTATAAGGATGACAGTGCATGTACAGTGTACAATATGACATGAATGTGACATGGTAGTGTTCACAAGTTGAGATGGACAGTACAAATGTGGCAGTGTAGATTGGACAATTGCCAAAGCTAGAATGGCAAGTGTATGGCTTAGCAGTGCAACATAGACACATGGTAGTTGAGCAGTGTTTCAAAGGCATGTGGGCATATCCAATAGTAGGAGGCAGTCCAAAATGGCTCATTTCAATGTATATATGTCCTTACAGATGTCTTGGAGGTGTTTGGGAAGACAGACAATAAATTAAGGCATTCGGGCATATACAAGGGTATTCTGATCATTTTGTCAAATATAGGCCTATGTGACAGAATGGAACACTTCATTTCAGGCTTACACAATTTTTAGTAGCCTTTAGCAACTTCAGGTGAAGGTTAGATGCCTCTAAAAATGATGGTTTCATAGGATCATGCACTAGCAACAGGTTCATCGGCATTTTTTGAGGGTTAAATGGCAGAATTGGCGGAGTAATCTGCATAAAAAATGTAGAGCATCAAGTCGTCCTTCCAACGCAACTGGAAACGCATTGTTTCAATGCTAGATGATGAAGATATTGTAGTTTTTTGTGCAATCGCACAAATTATAAGCATATATGAGGAGTTTTTGAGATTTTGAGATGCATTATGAGATTTTTGCCTGAGATTACATATACAGATTGATAGATCGCCTCGTCATGAGCACAATGCCGCAAACCACGTCCAAAAACTCCTTGAAAAGAGTAATATATGGCCCAAATACCTTTTTCGGGTGATATGGTTGGTCGAGTGTAGAGCCCTAATTGAAATCTATCCTACGACAACGATTAAATCAGAAATTACATCATAAAATAAAAGAAAAATAAATATCAAAATAAATCCTAATCTAAGCTAGACTCTTGACAACTAAGAAATACTAAAATTAATAAAACTCAAATTAAGAAAGGGTCAGTTGTAGAAATCGTCCAAGAATTCTCTCTTCTCTCTCTCTCTCTCCAAGATTCATCCCAAATTAAAGAAGGATGTTCATGATCGAAATTCGTCCCAAGGCTGTGTATGTGGCATGGATTGCGACTAAACTTCTTTTATTTTTTTTAAATTAAAGCACTGAAATATCCAAAATTCATTAGGATGCACACATGAACTATGTATAACCAAAAATAAGTATTCCATCGAATCGTTATCATCTACGGTTCTCTGACTGGTGTAGTTCCCTAGTGCCTCTCACAAGAGGGGGGTGAGACCCACCCGGGCACCTGACCAAACACTCTGCCCAGGTGGGGTCCACCCTCCTCTTGTGAGAGGCACTAGGAACTGTACCGGTCAGGGAACCGCATACGATAAAAATTTGTATTCCACCATGGGCAAGCTCAACCCTAAATCAATGACCATCAAAACTATATCCATTCCAACCCTTAATTGCATCTTCAGCATTTCGAGCATTTTCAAACTCCACAAAACAATAACAAGGATGGTGAGGGGGTTTCTTCCTTTATTCGCTGTTGTGCACTACAGCGTTGCTGCGCCGCACGATGGCACAGCAACGCTGCAGTGCACAACAGCAAATAAAAATTCCAATAAAGAGATTTAGTAGAGTCCGGATCCTCTCCTGCCAACAACATTGAATTGGGAAAAATTGGCTATATTTTGCAAAAGGGAAAAAAAAAAAAAAAAAAAAAAAAAAAACCCTAAAATCAATGGAGCAAGGAGACTGATGATCTTACCCTTCTCACTCCTTTTCTTGGGTTCCAAGAAAGTAATTAACAAACACACCACCCTTTTAGGGAGACTTTAAATCCGTTTCCCTTTTCTTTTTTTTTCTTTTTCCTCTCTCCCTAGGAATCCATAAAACGTTTTTTATTTTTGGGTTTTTTATAAATGCCCCCTGAAAATGCCTATTTGTTCAAATGCCTCCTACAATTTTTTTAATTATAAATTTCCCTTTACTTTCAAAACAAGGTAGCACTTTGGTTCCTGCCGTTAATTTGGGATGCTAGATGTTAGTTTCAGGGAATATAATGATCAAAATGCCATTTTGATAAAAACTCATTAAAATTAAAGAATAAAATGACCAAATTGTCTTCATCTTCCCCAAATGGTAAGGGAAGATAGAACCCTAAAATCAAATCTCCAAAATTGAAATTATAATGAAGAAAATTTCTCATGAATCAAGACAAAAATTCGTAATTTTTATCTTGCATGCTTGCCCTTTCTGTGTTGTTTGGGTCTGCTCTATGTAATCGATTGATATGGTTCCCAGAACACACCCACCCACATTTTAATGTTGGGGATTAACGTCAACTCCTTTGGGCTGGAATTGCAGTTCTAGTATGTGGGTTTAAGATGGGGCTCAATGAGGCCTACCACTGTTTTGGGTGTTTAAATGTTTGTTTCCACTTGAGGTGTGTGGGAAACCCAATTAGGTGTAAGATACAGATCTGAAATGGGAACTAAAGAAACACACACCTGCTCGTTCGATGGTGGTCTGATTGGAGTTGTAAATCAGGGTATCTGTGACAACTTGAATACCTTTGCCGGTTCTCTAGCATCAGCCGTAACAAGGATGAAGGTAATTTTGACTCCAAGTCCTATTATTGCTTTCAAGTTTCAAGATGAAATTTCCTTTTGAAGTTCAGCGTTAATCAACTCTATGCTTCTCCCGCACCAAATTCGTTTAGGGTTCTTAATTAATTTGTATTGAATACGGTGGATTGTTTTCATAATTTTTTGGGTAAATTATAGATCACCCCTTGGTTTTTTAAAAATTTCAAATCAACCTTTCTACAGTAACGGTGTTAGTCTACTGTTAGTTATTGGTGTGAAAAGATTATTTTACCATTTTATTAAAACATTAAAATAAATTTACAATACTACCCTCTCCATCCACTATCTCTCTCTTTTAACTCTCCGAGGTGGCAGCGGAGGTGGTGGTGGTGGTGCTTGGGCAACAACAACCTTGCCAACCTCACCAACCTCAGTTTGTCCAAACGGAATGGAGATGGAGATGTTGCCGCTGTGAGCGCAAGGAGAAACCAGAGAAGCTGCCAGAGATGGAGATTTTCGAGCCAAACATCGGAGAAGAAGTCTGTCTTGGGTTTAAATCTCGGAATGACGAGATTTTTATTGCAGATTTGTTCTTGACCTGTTTTTGGTGGAAATTAGGTTTTTCAAGTTCGTTGCCTGGATTTCCATGGGCCATGGCGGATTCCCATAAAACAAAAATCCTTCAAAAGCTATTGGACTTTGGGAATCCAGGTATTCCCTCAACAAGCACAATTTCTTGGATGTCCATCTTCTTCAACCCTGCATCTTCAAAGGCCTTTTCACTAGATCCACTGTCTTTTTGAACAAATCCATGTTTAGTTCCTCGAATCTTGCCCTCGTTAATGACTCAGAAAAATCAACCCCATCAAAGGACTCAATCTCAACCCGAACCTAGTGTTGGCTACTCAATGCCCTCATCAATGGAGGACTGGGTTTTTAGAGTGGAAAACTTTAAAAGCATCTAATCGCCATTACTGGAAGGATTTAATTATACTTTTCTTAACTGCATCCAACACCTTGATTCTCCAACTCCTAGTGAACTACTACATCCACTAACCCTTGCCAAATAAGGAAAACAAATGTGCAAAATTGAGAGATCGAGAAGCAGAACAGTAAAGACTGAAGTAGAGATATCGTCTCAGGTTGCACTGTTTCTGTAGATTTCGAGTTCTAGCAGTTTGTACTCAATCCAACAGCATCACAGGTAACAGGGAAGAAGAAGGGAAAATGTCGCTGGAGAGAGAGAGAGGTCACACGACCTTGTACCAATCCGACACAACTCAAATGTCCATTGTAGAACTAGCTTGTACTGCAAGGATTGCTCTGTTTTTTGCAAAAATGGCACCAGAACATCTCACGAGACTACGAATGGGGGAAAGAAAGAACAGACAAATGAGAGAAGAAATAAATAAAAGAAAAAGCTTGGGAAAAGCTCAAAATCCGTGAAAAAAAAAATCATAAGAAATGCACTCTGATCTCGTCGAATAAAAGTCACACAAATCTCCTGGAATGAAACCCACTTCTGAGATCTGTCAAACCTTTGAATGTCCAGCTTTTTGGCATCCACCACCAAAATTCTCGGTAGAATACTAAAGAGCAAAAAACCGTTTTCTTCTGCACCCATCCACAACAGAGATAGTGTTAGGGTCCCAAGTTCGTGGGCTTTGATCGTAACAAGTCAGTTCATGCCTTTCTTCTCTCCGGTGAGATTGAGTTGCAGGTGTGAGGAAGAAGATCAAATTTGGGATTTTTGGTTATAAGGGTAAAATCGTAAATCAACACTGGTCCAGGGTAGTTTAAGAATTTAAATTTATTTAATTGAATGACATCATCACTTAACAACATAAAACTAACATCAGGGATTAATTTGACATTTTGGAGTCTAAACCAGGGGGTGATTTAAGTTTTTTCAAAATCTAGGGGGTGATCTATAATTTAACCTAATTTTTTTTTCAAACAAAAATTTTTATGAATTTTTGTCTTGATTCATGGGAAACTTTCTTTACTGCAACGTCAATTTTGGAAGTTTGATTTTAGGGTTCAACTTCGCCAAATGGTTTAGGGTTTGATTTTTAGTTTCAAACCCTAAACCATTTAGGGAAGATGCGGGCAATTTGGTTATTTTATTCTTTAATTTTGGTGGATTTTTATTAGAAGGGCATTTTAGTTATTATATTTCCTGAAACTAATATCTAACGTCTCAAATTAAGGACAGGGACCAAAGTGCTATCTTATTTTAAAAGTAAGAGGAGTTTGTAATTAAAAAAGTTATAAGGGGGCATTTGGACAAATGGACATTTTCAAGGGTGCATTTATTAAAAACCCTATTTTTTTATAGAGGAGAAATCCATAAAACATGATTGAGTTCAAATAGGTAATTAAGACCATTATTGAAAAATTTAGGTAATTAAGATAGGAATCTTTAAATCATGTCCTAACCGCTTTAAAATTTTACATACAAATCCTTAATAGTTTAATTTGAAAGCTTTGACGAGGTTGTTTAACATGGTCTGAGGTATTATCGCATCGTTTGTGATACGTAATGGTATCACCATGGTTTGAGGTATCGGTATCACATCGCTTGTATCTGGGTGATATGTAACAGTTTTGGTTGCGGTCAATTCCAATATTGTGCCGATATCGTATCGGTGACATGGTATAGACAAGGGGTAAAACAGTTCAATATCCTCTTTTAAAGGAAAATCAGGGGCAATTTTGTCAAATACGATCGATCCTTGTCAATACCGTAGCGATATCATATTGGTTTTGCAAGAGACTGATACCTGATCCAATACCATGCATTAACACCATGGGTTATCTTGGGTTTACAAGAATTGGAAAATTGGGTTATCCCATGGTCGTCCATGGGTGCCCTTTTTTAAATTTAGGGTTTCCCATGGTGGCCCATGAAAACCCTACTGTGACCCAATTAGGGTTGGGTGTAAAAACAACTATAGAACCCCTCTTTTTCTTGTCCCATAAAATTATGGGATCCATAAGAGAGAGAATTCATCTTTTTTCTATCTCATGGAAAGAGGGATCTATCCCATACCCAAATATGCAGCGAAAAGAAATCGATTCGGGTTTCTTTCATATCCCATGTTTATCATATAATTGAAACCTTAAGGAATCAATAGGAATTGTTAACCTTTTGAGCCTCAAGTGTTGTTCCTCCAATAGACAGTGATTTTTCCTCCAATGAACATACCAAGTAAACAAACTTGAACCTCCAATGGTGTAGCCAAGGTTCCTCAAGCCAATCCAAGAATCTCTTCAGATCTTCAAGCACAAATCTGGGTTTCCAAAATCCTATCTCTCAAAAGCTAGAGAGCAAGAAGAAGGAGAGAGAACAGACCAAGAGATCAAGAGAGAGAGCCAAAATTGTAGGAGAGAAGGGGCAGCACCCAAAATTGCCCAAGGCTGAAACGTGGTACCCCCCTCCACGTTTTTTGTGTGTTTTTATAATGAGGGTTTCTAAAACCCTATTTTGAAAAATCCAGTGAGAGTCTGTTTCTCTCTCTCCTCTTTGACTTGAACTTGTTTAAACCTAATGGACTTCTAATTGGTGAAGAAGCAGAATCTAATAGGAAATAGTAAATTAATTATTTATTTTATTTTTAATGGATAAATATAATTAGCACCACATCCATTAAATTAAATAAATAATTAATTAATTAGCAAATTCCAGTTATACTCTCACATAATAATAAATTATTATGTACCAATCCACCACTAATCAACATCATCATTATAGAATCTAAGACATGTACATATGTACTGTCAAACCCCATTCCATAGAACATATCCATACGAGAGCATCTATGTACGTGGTTGGGCCTGCAAAACACGATAAAATATTTTTAATTAAAGCTACATATAATCTATCATTTTATGTAAACTAGGTTTCACAAAAACCATTTCTAAAACAATATTGGATCCAAATTCCGATCTGACCATCCACAGACAATCTCTATCTTGATGTTCCCTAATCGGACAGTGGTGATCATGTTGAGCAACTCCTTCACTCACGAAATGTTCACGCATTCTCAAAACATCGGCTTTGACTCTCTTGAATCTTAGTCATTGATGATCCAAAGAATGTGGTCACATTTTGCAATGACAAGGTCGTCTCAGGTACAGGGTCTCGGTGACTCATGTCTATCACATCCTACATCTGACAGTAATACATGAGGGAATCGACAAAGTAGATTCTTCGCCAATGCAAATCATAATGTGCACTTGTATTTGTACCCCAACATCAATATGTCTAGGCATACTCAATGCGACGACCATATGATAAGGGCGCCCAGCCCAAACCCTAGTCATGACTACCATTTTAAGTAAAACTTACGGATACATAATGCTCAAAAAATTTATATCGCATGTGATAATATTATATCAAAATATATAAATGATTCAATACAAAGTAAATCGGACCAAACCAAATTTGATGGACACATAAATCCATCAGGTGAGCCTTGATGCAATGGTTAGGTGGAGCATCTTCAACCAACAGTGCTTTATAAGAAAATTGGAAGCTGCTATGCCATCAAGAGCATTCTATTGGGACGCCACTGAATAGCATCCATGTCCTAACAAATTCCATATTCTCTACCTCCCAGTTTTTTATGCATTGAAACAGATTATGAAAATGATTCTCTTTTATTCTCCTCTTTAGTTCTCTTTTTGAAAACTGCAAATCTACCCACAAACTTTGGCTCTTTTAACTTAAACTACTAGATAATCAACATTCCATTGTTTTTCGATTCCAACAGAAATAGAAATCATATGGCATTTCAAATTTGTGCATCCAAGAAAAGCTTGAGTATAAATTACAGAGAAGAAACCGAAGTAGAGCATTTCGATCCTCCTTTCTCCCTGTTTCTGTTCACACTAGAGAACAGAGGAAAGGAATTTGGGGATTTGAGTTTGGTTCGACAATGTTAAAACTATGACCGGACTCATCGAGTTTCGTGTGACTCGAGTTAAAAAATCGAATTTCAGGTGATTCGGACAAAATATACAACCAGGTCTTGTCATTTTTTAAATTGGCCGAGTCTACATGACTCATGACCAGGAGGAGGAAAAGGTTACATTTTGTCTATACTGAAGATATTACACTTGTTCAAAATAACCTTGGAGACCAAAAACCTAATACTATATAGTATATAGGTAGACTCAAGATTCGAAATGTGAATTTCATTGGTTCCAAACAAAACCATAGTAATAGTGAGAACCCAAGCAAGAGAATACAAGCGTTAGAAAAAGAGAAGGACCAAGCAAAATTTTTTTTGTTTTGATGGAAAGGAAAATATTTATTACTCAAAGAGAACAGAAAGCCTGTACATCATACAAAAAAGGGGGGATAGAGGTTCTATTAGTAATAGTAAAGAGGGCTAAAGAGCATAGGGTTCTGAACAAAAGATTCTTTTAATGTCTTATATTTACATTTGAAAAGTTGGAAGTTAGTTCGACAAGTTCAAGATAGGAGGGGAGGAGATTCCATGGAATACACATATCTCCTCAGATATTCAAAAGAACATATAGATCATGATTATTTATCCAAATTTTTTTGAGATGGATTTTATCCTTCAACACATGTTTCTACCCGTGCAAGATTCCAAAAAGCTAAGCCTTCATTTTGTCAGTCGAACAAGATAATTAATGATGAATGGGTGGGCCAATGGGAACCAAGCTTATCCATTATCAAGTAATGTGGTCTTAGACTCTTAGTGATTAGGAACACACAATAATAATGAGCAAAGCAGTGCAACCCAAGTCACGCATTGCCATCACTCATCACTGCGTGCTTGCAGTGATTGTGTAGAGCATGTCTCCATGTGCTTACCTCACCAATTTGATTTAGACGTGGGCCGCCCCACTTCCCCCTTTCCCCTCCTCCTCCTCTCACTACCACCACCACTATCCACGCCATTTATCATTCCTACCCTGTCTCCCTCCTTGTTCTTTGCCTATTTAAAATATGAGAGAGCATAATTCAAAATTTGGCCAAATTTTTGGTGAAATTTCGTTAGTAGGCAAAACCCAATAATAGCATAATTTTGATCGAAATTTCGTTAATTTGGTCATATCTATATTGTAGATAAAATACATTGTTTCGTCAAAATTTCAAGTATTTTGGCCATTTGCCTCCGTAATGGTCAAGCAAAACTCACGATAAAAAAAACACAACTTTTTCGATTGAAATTTCATTAGTTTCGATTTAACTAAAACGAGATCGAAATATGAGATTTTTTAACATTGTGAGAGAGAAGTTTGGATTGGAGTACAAGATATAGGCCCTTACGAAGTTCTATTTGTTCTAAGTAAAATGTCTTGAAGTAACTTAGATTAGGGGATAATTTTCACTTCATCATCTATGATGAGATTTTGGGAGTTATAGATAGTTTTACATCTATTTGTTCAAATCTTTGAGGAGCTACCTCCACTTAATACCTTAAGGTTTTGAATTGAATCTTCTAACATTCTTTGTATGTCAGTCTTTTAGCATGAAATAATTGACTTAATTTTATAATTTTATCTGTTGTTTTTTTTTTTTTTTTTCCTTCTTATTTTAAAACAAGTACATAAATAAAAATGGGAGAGAGTTTTCCACACTGCCAGTGTGAGGAAGATTCTGCATGTGTCCTAAAAAAAGAATCATGCACATGAGACCCATTTATTTAGTAGATGAGAGAAAAAATAATAAAATAACTCGTGTGAGGAGAAAATTGTTAGCTAGCATTGTGGGGAAGTTTTTTCATAAAAAAAATATACATTTTTTATTATTAATTTTGGAAAATTTTTTCTAAACCAGTAGTCTAGTATCATGTAATTTATGAAGTGCACATCTAGTTGTATCACATGGAGATTGATGTGGTCATTCCAACTATTTAATATCTAGTGAATGGTGAAGAATGGACATATATCGGATTTCATATTCAAAGTCAACTATAGACTTCCATATATTGGCATACACCTTCTCAATAATCCAAGTATTGGTGTGCACCCTGTTAATATTCCCTAGATTTTCAGTGTTTTATTTGCAACTAATTTTATTTAGGCTGAAACTTGACATTTAAGTATGAGAACTTCAGCTTTACCTGTAAGAGGGTGGACCTTGGTGCAACGGTTAGGTTGCTCTATTGTGACTAAGTGGTCACGGGTATGAGTCTCTAGAAACAGCCTCTCTGCAAAACGGTGGTCATGCTGGGGGTAGGGACTTTCGCCTACAAATTTAAAAAAAAAAAATCCATGTTTTAACCACCAATTTTACATTGAAACAAATAAAGCTTTAAGTGGATTTTAAGTCATCTATAATATTCTTTGAATACCACTTCTCACATGCGGTTCTAAAGGAAATTTTATTCTTGAGAACAAAATCAACATTATTTTTTTTTCTATAGCAATTTTTTTAGCCATTTTAGTTTTGAAACTACAATTTCGAAGTTAAACATTTCCTTCTTAATCCTAAGGATTTGAACATTATTCTTCTGAAGAATATTTCTATTAGGGATGAGTGTATTCTTCTACGATGAAGAGATTCCATGTTTTCAATACGATCAAATATAACTCTAGAGGATAGAGAAGGATTTCGTACAATAGGGAGAGAGAGATAATGATGGTCTTTGATTTTCTTGACCGTGGCTGAAAAGAAACTTTCTCCTTTCTATTATAAGAAGTAAATTCACACGGATAACAACCATGCCAGGCTTACAAGTGTCTTTTTTTTTTTTTGAAAAAAACTAACAACTGAGTCAAAAGGCTAAAATCTGCCAAAGCATTGAGAGGACAGTCCACTTACTTATCTTTAATCACAATTTGGATCTTCTACTGCCGAGCTACCCGGCAGGACCGTGCTGCCTAGACATGATGAGGTATGCAATGACCGCCTTACCCCTACCCGAACGCCTTACCCGAATGGGGGTAAGGTAGTCATTACGCACCTTTCTGTGTCTAGACAGCACGGTCCTGCCGAGCAAGTCGGCAATAGAGGATCTGGAGGGCTTCCACATCCCATTAAAGAGTTGTTTGTTTAGGCTGAGCTGACAGGAGTTCCCAGCATATCAGTCTAACATTTTCTTCCCTACAAATGGAAGGTTTGAATCTTTCTTACTTCTCAGTACTTTCATCGAACACGTTGCAGTCATTCTCCAACATCCCTTCTTCACCACCGATTAATCTAAGCACAGCACATGGGAGTATTTCAATGTCCCAATGAGATCAATTCTGAACCCACTCCGACCCTAGAAACCATAAATTGAATTTAAATTTCTACAGTATCAAAATTAAAAAAAAAATCCCACATGTAATTTGGTTGCACATGAAGCTGGAAAACACTAGTGTGGTCCTTCATGAATCAAAAAGCCTCTTTAAGGTGAATAGATGGTTACTGACCATCCACTGATTTAATCAACGGTGTGGATTTACTATTGATCACATCAACTAAGCACAAATAGACTTGTCCAGGTAACCTACCTGTCCATTCCTAATGTGGCTAGACTAACTACATTTAGTTTAGTGAAACTTCCATGTTCACCACAAACTCCCTACTTTAAAAGGATCCGACTCTTCTACTTTTGCCTGCCCGGTACTGTCGTGCGCCCCCACATACAAGTGCGGTAGAAAGTAACATTTTGTCCCTGCTCGCACAAGGTCACTCGGACAGGAGTAAGGCAGTACATGCCGCCTTGCTTGTGTGTGGGGGGCACACACGACAATAGGGGCAGGCGGAAGTAGAGGAGTCAAATTGACTTTAAAAACCCACGTTTTTAACTTTGAGGGAAGGATGGGGTGGAAGAGGGTTTTGGTTTTGCTATAGCAGTTGCTCCTTGCTTAGTGCTTGCTTGATGGTTATAGAAGAGAATTTGTATAGCTTGATATCAACTTTTATTGATTTTGGAGCAATGTATTTGAAATCAAACTGAGAGCCATTGAGGCTTGGTGTTCGACAATTGAATCGGTCCGATCACTTGGCCGATGGTCGGACCTAAAAAATTGTAATAACTGGCAATTGTTCAGCTAGAATGGTCATTCAAACCTTATTTTGAAAAGAAAAAAAAAGGGGGAGAGAATTCTCTGAGCAAGCATAGGTGCGACAAAACGTTATTGTACATAGGAGGACAGAGAGGTCATTTCATGTGAGGAAGAGAGTATAGACAAAATGGTGCTAGCGTACCCTACCTTACAAGCTTAGAGAATCTTTTCCCCAAAAAAATTGTTAATTAGAGAATTCTTTAATTAGGTTCCATTTGTTTCCATGTAGAAAGGTAGAAAAGAAATAATTCTATGAAATAGGATTTATTGTTTGTTTTGACAAATATAAAATGTAGAAAATGACTAAAAATAAGAAAATTTTCACATAAAATATCATTTGCAAGAAACTTTTTACAACGAAACAAACATGGCCTTAGAGGAAAAAAAAAAAAATGAAAACTCTGTTGGAGACTTGTAGTTTTGAATTTAGTAAAACTAAGGCAATCAAGCTCAGGTAAACATGTAATCTAGGAATAACCCTGCATCACTACATGTTATATTCAAAAGGAAGGAAAAAGCATCATATGGATGTTTTGGGATTTCATTGATATAAAAAAACCCTTTTGAATGGGAATCCTTTTCTTACCCTTCACAATATATTAAGGTTGTGTTTGATATGCATTTTTGGAATTGATTCTAAATCTTCAATGTATTCTGAAATCAGTTCTTCTCTATTTTTCTCGTTTTAGAATGCATTCAATCTAAACCTAGAATTTATTCCAATAATGCTACTAAAGACAACCAAAAATTCATTCCATAGGCAAATAATGTAGGCCCCTACACCTAAATTGGATTGATATCCAATAAAGAATGTTATTAGTTATGACCCATTATTAAAAATACCTCTATTTTTAGTATCTAAGGAAAGGTTTATATTTATTACGGCCAGAGCTGGTTATCCACCAAGCCACCACCACAACTTTTTTTGAGTTGTTGAGAAGAATGAAATGCATGCAATGTGGGGGATGAGCTAATAAATCTGATTCCATCACTAAATCCCACAATTTTGATATAATAAATTAACTTTACTTTATGGATGAACCATATAATATTTTGAGACAAAAGGGGTGTGAGAAAGATATTCTTTCTTGTCAGCTTTTGTATGAGAAAATGTAAGCAAATCAGATCTTGAAGATTAGGATTTCAAGGGCTTAAGCTCCCTCTTAATTTAATTAATAAACAAGTAATGGTCTTAATATGTAAGGATTCAACTCCTCTATTTCCGCCTGCCTGGTACTGCCGTGCATCCCCACACACAAGTGCGGTGGGAAATATCACCTCCTTACCCCCCTTTGGATAAGGCGCTCGGGCAGAGATAAGGTGGTACATTCCGCCTTGCTTGTGTGTGGGACGTACACGACAGTAGGGGCAGGCGAAAGTAGAGGAGTCGAGTTGAATATACATCAAATCCACAAATACATTCATGAGTGTCATCCATCAAGGCCCAATAAAGGGATAAAACAAAAACATAATAAGCACAAATCTTTTTTATTTTGTATTAATTAAGCTAATAATAGTAAATTATATCAAACTTTATAATAAATACATCATGTAATATTCTCCTAAAAAAAACCCAAAAAAGAAAAGAGAAAAAAGAAAAAAAAAAAACCATAATACTTTTCTCCCCTTCTACCCCTACTAACAAACACCACCCAAGTACAACCAATGCCACCTTACAATCAGAGAATGCTAAAATACGTCTACTATCATAGCAAAGGGAAGAAAAAAAGAGGTGTCTTGATCCAGATCTTCTACGGCGCCGGGTTGCCTATTCTGTCGTGCTGCGCAGACACAAGGCGGAGTGCATTGATCACCTTACCCCTACCCAAACGTCTTGCCTGAGCGAGGATAAGGTGATCATTACGCTTGGCCCTGTGTGTGCGCAGCACAGGCAGGACAGGACAGGACAGCGCGCGCCGTAGAAGATCTGTGTTGGTCTTTGATTTATATTTCTATCTTTTTTCATTGAAAGTTCGAACCTGGTGTGTAAATGGCGAGATCAGGCCATCCATTTCCACCATTCCAGCAACTTGAATCACCACCACCTTGAATGCCCAAAAATGCCTCCTGGTTATTGTTGCTCTGCAACTCTAATGTAGGATTCCCAATTGATCCTGAACTTGAATTCTCAGCAAATTCTCCAAATTGAACTGTTCGAATGTTTGAAGCATTTGGATTCATACCTTCTAATAGATTCCCAAACTGACCATTCGAAGCCAGAAGAGAACTGAAACTTCCTGTAATATCTAGCATCCGACGATCTTGATCCATATTGTTAACCGATGAGCCGTAGATACTTGAAGGTTCAGGCTTCGGAAGTATATTGGCCGATGAAGCTGATGTTGATGAAGAAGAACAAGAAGTAGTAGATGATGAAGAACGCTTTGGATTCGATGATCGTTTTGAGTTCTTTCGACTTCCACCGCCCACTGGTATGTTTCGAAGGGTACCTCCTTTAGTCCAATAACGTCTGCAATTCTTACAGAAATGGCGTGGTTGAGAAAGATTGTAATTATTGTAGTAACAGAATTTGGTGTTTGTTGAATCACAACGAGGACACTTGAGGTGTTCTTGCTCTGCAAAATGAGGTTTTAACTGTTGAAACGTCGACGGATCTTGCATTCTGAAAACCGAGAAAGGGTCTCCTCAATATCTTCAAATACGAAAAAAAAAACTTCACTTTCTCATCAAGGAATTAATCGTTTCCGAGCTTGATGAATTGGGTTCTGATCGATAGGAAGATGATTTGGGTTTTTTGGGGAATTAAGAGATCGACCAGAGAGACCTGAAACTCCAAGGAGAAAGGAAGCTTTGTTTCTCAACTTTGTTTGGGATTCCTTTAAATACTTGGCTAAGCTTTGGTAAGAATTACAAATTCACAAACATTCCACCAACTCTAATCCAGATTAATCAATGCTTAATCTTAATTAAAATACTCTTTCTTTCTCTCTCTCTGTAGAGTTTAGTGACAATCTTGGTTCCTTCCCTTTCATCTTCCTTTCCCGCACATGACTTTCAACTAAGGAGGAGTATACCTAATGATACGCAGATGCTGTTCATCATCCTTAGTGGGACCCAAGCACTTCTCCACAATTCTAATTCATCACAGCATCCGAGTGGTGGGGGCCAGAAGTAATCCCTTTGATTTCCTGTTTTTGGACGCTTCTCTTTCCATTGTTCAACATCTGTATGTTCTGTTCCTCTATCGTATATACTTAGCTTAGCGTTCAAGCTGGTTATTCATTTGAAAGGATAAAATATATATAAAAGAATATGACACTTGTAGGTGTCTAATTGGGGTGGTATCAATTTTCAGACCAAACCGGTTGGACCGATTGAGATTGATCGGTTCAGTTTGAATTGGACCGAATTGAAATTCCTATATGGGTCTGGCTTCGATTTGGGTTTTCACAAAACTAGTAGACACCGCAGTCGAACAGGATAAAAATCGAAAAAATAGTAAAAAAATAATGTTTTCTTTCCAATCATTATGCTTAGTGAAGCATAACACTTCACTATTTACTACATGGTAATAGATGGGTTAGTCCCTCTGTTAGAGGGTAATGTAAACATCCCATTTATACAATTTCAAATTAAAATGAGTAGAGAAAGTAGTTAAAATTACCAAAGATTTTATTTTGGTAATTTTACTAAAATTTTGAATCAGAGTTTGAACAACTTTCTTTCTTTAGGATTAAAATTTTACCATTGAGATGTATGTGGAATCCTCTATTTGATATAGAGATGTAAACGGATCCAATTTGAATCGGATTGGGTACTATCCGAATTTGAATTCGTTTACAATTCCGCTATCCGAATTCGATCCGAATATCTGCCGAATGTAATAACACAATATCAAATTCGAATTCGACTTGTTAAACGGATTCCGAATATTATCCGGTTCGATTTGTTTAGCAACGGATACCAAATATCCGAATGTTTCTATCCGATGACCATCCGATTGTCCACTTACTGTTTTCTATTTATATTTCTTCTTAGAAATGACTTCATTACACTCCGTTTTTCAAACCGATTTGAAATCTTGTATCACATAATACATAAAATGCAAGGAATATAATAAAACATAAAAGCCTGATCTAAAACCCAACCAAACCTACAGTATCCGAATATGGAACAACCCAACAAATATAAAGCAATAGGTGATACTGTAGACAAGACTAATAACAAATCCAACATACAACAACCAGATTCATACAGTTAAAAAAAAAAACACAGAATCTGAAAGATAGAAACTCATGTAAATCTGTTGCCGACAGACTTGAGATCGACAACCTGAACAATGAGTTCTTGGACTTTAGAGGACGATCCAAGAGATGGATTCGCTAGAAATTAGAATGATAGACATGGCATAAGGGGTAATGCTATAAAGAAGGAAACGATGCATATGAAACAATAGAGAGAGAGAGAGAGAGAGAGAGAGAGAGTTACCTTTGACAGTTGCTACTGGTGATTGCGCATGCAGAACGATGTCTCTTATAACAACGAAGATGTGCGCAGGAAGACATGAAACGATATGTATATGAAACCAGAGAGAGGGATTGTAGATTTGTAGTCACAGCGAATGGAAGGCAAAGAGAACGTTGAGCTTTAGGGTTATACTTGAGAGTCTTAAGAGTTGAGAGACCGAGAATTCGAGATTTCAGTTTTCAAAGAGGTTTTTGGCTTTCCAAGTTTCCATCGAGATTTTTGGCTTTCCTATCTTTTTTTGTCTTATTTACATTTTTACTTGTGACTTTCCATCGAGACTTTTGGCTTTCCATCCAAACTTTTGGCTTTCCTAATTCCTTTTTTTGGTCTTATTTACATTTTTTATGTATTTCTACTTTTTGTTTTGTTTTTATATGTTTTTCTAATAGGTATATAAAACAATCATATTTTCTAACTTACTAGCTACTAAGTTATAAATATAAATAAAATACAAAATTCAAGAAGGCAACTTAATCGGATAGACGAATACGAATATTTTATTTCGGATATTTTAATACCATCAGATAGCTAAACGAATCGGATAATAATCGGTCGGAAACATGGATTACCATATTTGTATTTGATTAGTTTCGGACAGATTCGGATAGTTTCCGGATAGTGAATTTTCGAATACGAATCCTCATAAACGAATACGAACCCGAATCGAATACGGATTTTCGACTATCTGTTTACATCTCTAATTTGATATAGTGAATGCATTCTATGGTCAAGAATGAGAGAGGAGTTTAGTCCCATATCGGTTAAGTAGTGTGCTACAGTTTGGCTTATGACCTTGGAAGGGCCTCTCTACCTTTAAGCTCGTGCTTTTGGGTTGGACGCTGTTACTATCACATAGACTAACCCATGTACTGTCAAGTGACAAATAGTGAAAATTTATATTTCACTATATATGTAATGATGCTAGGTAGGACCCTAAAAAATAATTTTTATACTCATTTTCTTTATGGAAAGAGAACACTACCTGGATGTGTGCAGTATGTTACCCCTATGCCCAAACACAGTGGTATGCGAAATGACAGCCACGTCCCTGAAAAATTCTGCCTTTCCGTGGGGCACGACGGTCATTTGGCGTGCCCTTGTGTTTGGACGCAGGGGTAGCGCATTGCAGTCACCCAAGTAGCGTTCTTTCTCCCTTTCTTGATATATCAAACTTTTCATGTCAATGTGAATCAAACCAATTTGATAACAAACCGGTAATAGCTCGATAACCCAAACCGATACAAACCCAAAACCAAACCAGACCGAAAGCCGATCCTTTTCTTATCAAGGCGGCTTTGATTTGGCTAGTTGAGATTGAAGATTGGTTTAGTTCAACCGAACGACCGAAACGATTGATTGACACCCCTACCATCAAGCTTCAAGTTGGCCTCAGCTGTTACTGATTTCAATTCAGCTTGGATCAATTGGAATTGGTCGGAATCGATTTGAACTCGGGGTATAAATTGGATCCATCGAATTGGCTGATTTGAATTGAAATCAACTAAACCCTAAAAACTCTTCCTAGAATTGAGAGCAGGTTCAGTCAATTCTAATTTGAATCAACCAATTTAACCGATCCGATTCTGATTTTCTAAACCCCAATAGCTGTGGAATATCTATGGACGGTCTTACTCTTACTAGGCACATGCCTTATATATGTCTGTCACACAAACTATTAATATTGGTGGTCTAATACAAAGAATTATCTTCCAAATATGAAAGTATGCCACCAGTTGTATATTCATTAATTTTTCTTATCCTTATTCTTATTCTATTCTATTCTATGCAGCAGCCTCTTGCCAATACATATAAAGATCCTCATCAAATATAAAATGTGATTTTTTCTTGATTGTCTATCACATAGTTGCAATGTTTATATTCTGATTCACCATTTGTGATTTTCCAGTTGGCATAATAGACGATTGGTGTATCTTTATTTGATTTAACATAAATTAAAATTTTTTTTTTATAAAAAAAAAAAAAAAAAAAAAAACACAAATCTCTTGTGCTTGGAGGTTAATTGATTAAAGTTTAAGAAGGCCGTTTTCTTTCACCCACGGTCAAGGGAGTGACTAAGGGGTTTAGATGGTGTGCAAAGAATATCGAAGAACATTAGAATGTATCGATTTTATACTAAAGGGGGCGGAGCATTTATGACCCTAGATTGGTATACTTTTCCTTCACGATTTGTGGAAGTTTTTATTGTTTAATTGACCATATTCTTGATAAAGATAGGTAGATAGATTGATAGATACCTATCCCAAAAAGAGATAGATGGATCCATATAAAATAATTTAAATTAAGGGTTCAATTTTGGACCAAAATTTTAGGCTCTTGGGCTAGGTTTTTCAGTCCATGAGCTTGGCAAAGGTTGGGATTTCCAAGATCGGGATAGGGTCAGGCCATGCCAAGCTAGGTCGAGCCGGAACTGACCTACGCTAAAGCCTTAGGTTGAGCTTGACTTGTCTAGCCTTGCCCCATATTTGTATGTTAAAACTATGTATTATATATTTTAGAGGGTTGGGGGGGGGGGGGGATGGTTGTGTATGGTGTATGGTCGTACTTACAACTGTTGGATGGGCATGATCGTGTACAATATACGACCCCTCATCATTATCCAACGGTTGCAAGCACGTTCGTGCATCATGCACGCCCATGTACAAAACCTTTTGCTATATGTATTTAGAGAAAAAAAATATGTCCAGAAATGTGGTCTAGCCCGCACTCCCACGAGTCTATCTCTCTCCTCCCCATATGAAAAGACATCTATGCCTCTTGTTTTAAGGAGGAGAGAGATAGACATCTCTCTTCTCCTCATATGAAAAGACTCTTATGCCCCCCTTGTCTTTAGGAGGAGAGAGATAGTTACATGGGATTGCTGGCATAGGCTACACTCCCCGATAGAAAACTACTTCCCATGTATTTATAAATGATGTATGCAAGATTAGGATAGTGGATTAAGTATTATATTTTACATCTAATATACAACATCACATTACCATTATTGAAAAAAGACGTGTGTTATAGTTGGGGGCAAAAAAAACTGAATACCTTACTTTTTTGCCCTTTCAGTATAACATATATATTTTTTTCACAAAAAAGAAAAAGAAAAAGAATACCATATGTTTTCTCCAATGAGGGTAAATACTGTCATTCCTCATGTGGACTCGAAAAATATGCAAAACAATGACATAATGATAAGTCACTTTAAAGTTATTTTTGAAAAACCGTTTTATATCCTTTACTTAAAGAACTTTAAGAATAAGATAAGGATTAATAAATAGAAGATAATAAGAGAAGGGGCAATAAAAAGAAGTGCAAGTTCTAAACATATCAATAGAGGTATTTTACCAAAAAATAAATAAAAAAATAGAGGTGTCATATAGACAATCCTGTATGTTAAAATTATTTTCTTTTTTATGTGTAAAAAATAACATGAAAATAACAAAAACAAGGTCAAGGATGAGGAAAAAAGATCCTCTGCAGTGCGGGCATGAGAACTTGACACGTGGAAGTTGCAACGTCCAACAGTGTTGAGCTCAAAAAGAAAAAAAAATACCCTGCATTGAGTTCACACCGTTGGATGAACTTCTTCCATGTGTCGAGCTCTCAGGCCCGCACTGCAGTGCACTGCAAGATGCCCACACTACAGAAGATTTCAAGCCCATGGATGAAGGTCGGCCAGGGTTAAGTCCGGAAACTCTAGGTTAAGCTTGGATTTTCAAAAACCTGCCCCAACTTTGCCCAATTGCACCCTAATTTTAATCATGAATATATTTACCCCTTCCAAAAAACAAAAAAAAAACAAAAAAAAAACCCGTGAGTATGATACTATGATAGTGGGCAATTTGACAAAAGGCCTTGATAAGCATTGCTATGATTAAGAATTAATATAGAAATTTTTTGTTCATTGTTTTTGACTTATGAGCATGAAGACACTGTAGTATCCATTGGTTGATGACATAATGACAGTTATAATTCAACTTAGCATACAAATGTTGATCCATAATTAGTAATTACCATTGGTTGAAAAGTCAACGATACAAAATCATGTGTTAAAGTAGCAAAACTAAACTAGTGCCTCAAAGTTAGAATCTAGAAAAAACAAATCCCAATATAAAATAGTATAAAAAATACCATAGTATAATAATAGGTCCACGCCTCAAGTTAATGATCTTTCATCATAGTCTACAGCTCCGATCCATGAAAACTTCTATCTATTGGTAGCTTGCTGCACGCCTGCACCCTTGTCATATAGTGTGTGATAATATGCTTCAACTCATCATATGACTCAACAAATGAGAGCCGTTCCTTTTTAGATTCAATAAAAACTAAGGAATACGATATCTGTCTAATGGGCCAATGGGGTTCAATCTAGTGTATGGACATTAAATTGGATCATCCTAGTATGTGATACATGGTTCTAAGTATCGGTATCAGTATCGGATCGCCCAATATGAGCGATCCAATACCAATTTTGCACCTTGTTGATCCCACTACTGTGTTGATAGTGTATCAATGATACGGTTTGAACAAGAGGTAAATCGATCAAAAAACATATTTTTAAAGGAGGATCAGGGGGTAAATTTGTCCAATACAATTGATCTTTACTGATAATAATATAATACTCGTTCTGATATCATACACTAAAACCATGATGAAATAAATTACATGATTTGATTTTATGTGTTCTGTCAACTTTAAAGAATTTAACGTATCAATCAAGTATCTAACATTTAAGTAACAGAGCCAAACACCAAATCACGGGTTGAGGAATTGTGAGTGAAGGGATTGTACCAAAAATCAGCAAACATGACATTTGACTTATGATGTATGGCTCTGTGGTGTTGCATCAATCCGTCCAATTCAAGGACCCACATGTTCGTGTTGGGATCGTGAAAGTTGACTAGATGAATTGAAGGAAAGTCAAAGAACAAGGGTGACTGATTTGATAATATAATATACGGTTGTGATTCAGTGAGAAACACTCTCAAAGTAGGGGCGTGATTTCACCATTAGATTGGTATCATATGAACTCATCACAATAAAGGTGTTAATTGGATTCTAATCCGACGGTTAAAAAACTTAGAATGAAGTGAAGGAACACGCACTTGATGAAGATTAGATTTAAAATTTGAAAAAGTGGAGAAATAGGAGGTGGCCGACAAAGGGTGATGATTATGATAACGCATGAAGGTGCATGGGACAGTAGCATAGCACCGAGCCACAGATCACGGGGAAGCGGTGATATGCTAATGGCTAAATGGGCGGTAATGGTGGTTTGAGTTTGAAGTTTTGGAACTCAGGATGACACATGGCAGGCATGTGAAGCTTTGGGACCCACACAATTAAGAATTGTTTGTGATCATTTGGGGAGAGCGATCCCAAGGATTATGTCTCATGTGAATTCACATTTTTACCCTCAATGGTTGTGAGAAGTCATTTGTTGGGGCAATCACTATCACCACCCTACACTTAGCCTATATTTACTAAAACTACCCTTCGTTAAACTTCTTTTCTAAAACTACCCTGCTTTTAAACTTTTACATCTCCTTAATTTTACCCTCATATTTTTAAATACCCAGATTACCCTTCCTTTTCACCTAGTAACCTGTTATTCTATTTAACCTACCATTCTTCTTCTAATTTTACTATTTTTGTCATTAAAATATAAAAAATGAAAGCACCCACCTGCTCCTCTCTCCCTTTTTTGTATTTTATTCGGTTTTTTTTTTCTTCAATTTTTATATTTAATTAATTTTTATTCAACATGTCATCCTCATCGTTCTTCGAACAGATCGACCTGATCCTCATTGTGACCCAGTTCGTCTCCTTTATCCCCATTATAGCGTTCCCTTCTTTGAAACCGATCCATGTTTTATGGATTTTCAACTGAAATCGCCAAGAAGGCGGAGATAATCTGATGATTGATCTTGAGTCGTTCTATCCCATGGCTGCGAGGTTGAGGAGAGATGAAAATGGTCGTGTAGAGATCAATTGTACTGGAGAGAGAGGGTTGCCTTATGCTTCTACGAATATGAAGAGGGAGAAGAAGAGTGATGACTCGAGAATCACGTTTTAGATTAATAAAAAATAAAAAACATGAAAAGATAAATTGAATAAAAAGAGGAGAGAGAGAGAGAGAGACAGAGAGAAGAAATGGGGTGCTTTGAAGAGAGTCGATCTGTTTCATGGTTTTAGTGCATGATATCGGAATGGGTATCGATAACCTACAAAACTGATACGATACCGATACGGTATCAACCTGGATCGGTTGTAACAGACAAAATTACCCCTGAATCTCCTTAAAAAAATGAGTTTATTGACCTTTTTACCCCTTGTCCGTACCGTGCTATCCATACGGTATCGGCATGGTGTCGGTGACTAGCAAAATCGGTACGAATCGCCAGATACAAACGATACGATACCAATACTAAGAATCATGATTTGTTCGAAGAAAAACGATGAGGATGAAATGTTGAATAAAAAATTAATTAAATAGAAAAATTAAAGAAAAAAAAAAAACGAATAGAATAAAAAAGGGGACAGAGAAGAAGCGGGTGGGTGCTTTCATTTCTTACTATTTTAATGACAAAAATAATAAAAAAATAGAAGAAGAATGGTAGGTTAAAGGTTACTAGGTGAAAAGGAAGGTTAGTCTGGATATTTAAAAACATGAGGGTAGAAGGAGATGTAAAAATTTAAAAGAAAGGTAGTTTTAGAAAAGAAGTTTAAAGTAGAGTAGTTTTAGTAAATATAGTTTAAGTGTAGGGTAGTGATAGTAATTGCCCCTCATTTGTTTGATTGCATGGTGTTTGCTAAAACAGAGCATTGGGATATGATGTATAGGACTGAGTTTCCTTTCAACCACGGTGGATGAGAGTTCATTCATTGCGGTGGGCTTCATATGCGCACGAAAAAATACTTTGGGAGAATGTTTTCTACGAGGGAAGGTAGGACGCAAGGGCTATGCCCACGCACAACAGGGGCTGGAATGATCGCCATACCCCCATGTATGGTAGAAATTCCGCCCCCTTTTGTGTCACCATGTGCGGGGTGTGCCCCCCCCCCCCCCCAAAAAAAAACATCAAAAATATATTAAAATCTTATAGGGGTTTATGAATCTTAGATGGTGTAGTGAATTTTTATCGCACTTCTACCCAATTAAAACAATTTTCACTCTGCATGGTTAAGGAAAACTTTCTCTTTATGCTTGGGTTAAGTAAAACCTTTGTTGGGGTAGGTTTTTGGGATGTTGAATGTCTTAACCAAACATTATTAGAACGACAATGCTCAAGGGTCTGAGGGTGTTAGGGGACAACAATGCTTTATGGGTTTGGGTTTTGAAGATTGTTATTTGCCTCATGTAAAATTCCTAGAAGCCATTGTACGGTCTAACATTTCTTGGGTTTGGAATAGCCTTATTAAGGGGCACCCTCCTCTGGACTCATATCCTGTGCATCTGGGCAGCCGGGCTGCATGTGCAGCGTCAGGCTCAAGGTGGTGCGCTTTGACTGCCTTACCCCTGCTTGGACAAGGCGCTTGGGTAGAGGTAAGGCGGTCAAAACGTATCGCCTTGAGTTTGGCATTGCACATGCAACCCGATTGCCCGGATGCACAGGATCTTTTTCGCCCTCCTCTTGACAAGATTATGGAGTAAAGCAGGTAAAGAACACTTAGTTGATAACTATAGGGATGGATGTGCACCTACGTTGCCCAATTGGGTGTATTTTAAGTAATCCTACTCCTATGGGCACAAGAGTTATGGCAGATCTTATACACCCAAGAGTACACATCAATTAGATCCCTCTATTATATATTAAAGCATGTTTTTCACCTATTTAGACAAAACATATTCTTCTAGTCCATTTAGGCATCGAAGTTAAGGCATCAAGGTGGTTGTAGCTTGTGGGATTATATTAAATACGGGTAATTTACGCTTCGGTCAGATTACTATATTGCCCGATTGTTAATCAACATGTATTAGAATGTGTGCGGCACAGTCCAACTGTTGAATGCCACCGGTGATCAATCTGAACTTATGTTAATTTTTCAACGGAACATTATTGTGATGCTAAAAGATGAACGTGAGGGAATCGTTGCGGGAGCCAGGAAGTTGAAGTTGAGAAGTTGACGTTGGAGTGATTAGAGAATCGTTGTCTAGGTGCAATGGAGGGTAGGGTCACAACGTGACACCAATGAGGAGGTGACACCGAGTGGTGGTTTTTTATATCAGCTATCACAAGCACCTTTCCCTCGTAACTCATATCGCAAATCTCCAAACCCCAAATCAGACTGATTTAATTGGATTGATTGAAACTGATCACACAGAACTGATATATTGATTGATGGAATTTTTCTAGTATTGCTCTAGCATTGATTTTGGTTTTTTTAAATCACTAAGGCTGACTTTGATGGAAAATTATCTTCTCCAGTTCTCTGCCCAGCCTGGCTCGGCGTTTCCTGGTGCTTGTAATAAAAGGGGATGGACGCCACCTAGGTAGAGTGTTCGGGTAGGGGTAGGGTGATAATTGCAGCCCCAGGCACTAGGGGAACTGGGCCGGATAAAAAATTGGAGGGGATAAAGCTCCGAGTTTGATACTCATCTCGTCGATGTTAGGGTGGAATTGATTTTTGCTGATCCCATGATTTTTAAGAGTAGGATTGACATTTGGTAAAAGTGTTCTGGTATTGATTCCAGAACAGAAAAATATCAAAATCAACGTTTGATATACCTCACAAAATCAATTCTATTTTTCTTTTTTATTTTTTTGAGAAATGTTTATGTATCACCCCTTACGTATCATATAATTATAATCACACCCCCGAGTTTTAGAAAATTCTGCGTATCCCTGAGGTTCACGAAAGGTAACACATTCCCCCATTCCGTTTAGTTTATGAACCAACAAAATTGATAATTTTTTCTTCTTTTTCATTCAATTTTTATGGAAATATGTATCAATTTGGTTTGTGTTAAAGTTGGCATAATCGTAACCGTGACATCTCCCCAACCCGGATGGATGGATGGAAGGTTCTCGAAGAGTTGCCCATCAATGATGTCAAAGTAAAGGTCCCTGACCTAAAGCGAAGCAGGAGTAGGGACAGTCGAAGGAACCACAATTGACGAAAAAGCGGTGATATTTTCTGTCATTGTTGAGGGCTTTAAGAGGTGGAAAATACTTCGTCTGAGAAGTGATGTCTGATCGATCCTTTTAGAGGTTGCAGGGTAAGAGGGTAAGGAGAAGGGCAGGACGAGCCGGTGATATGGTCGGTGGGGCTCAGTCGAGGTGGGCCCCGGCACATTTCCTGGATCCATTGGATTCAACTCCAATGGTTCTATTTTCCTTTAAATAAACCTGTAAAAATGTGATCAATTCAAAAAAACTTGCAACTCATCAATTTGGAGAAAATGAGTTGCAGGTTTTTGTAAGGCCTTTTTGTCAGTTCATCCTTTGTTTTTAACTTTGTTAGTCATAAATTAACAGAATGAGAGTATATGTTAATTTTGTGAACCTCAGGGGATACATAGAATTTTCCAAAATTGAGGGGTGTGATTATAATTACGTGATACCTCAGGGATAATATATAAAAATTTCCCTTTTTTCTTTTTTAATAGGAAAGATCTGTCTATTAAGCAATACGGATTACACTCATACCATCTCCCACAACATGGTAGACAAGGATCGGAATTGAGTCAAACAATCCTATCTGTAATGGATTGGGCTCTCCTGACAAAGGTATCTGCAACAACATTTGCAACCCTAAAAACATACATGAACTCACAGTCATCCAAGATATCTTCCATAATCGACCGAATGCAAAGGTTAGAGTTTTTCTCTGGATTTTGAAGGGCATATATGACTTCCAGATCCTTTAGCTTGTACACCTCCTCAGATATAGTTTCCAATAAACCGCTCCTTATTGCTAAGACCTCTCCTACCAAAACGTCCGTGAAGCTCAAAGGATCAGAAACTGGTATTCGGCAACGCCCAAGATGGTCCCTTAGAAGAAAACCCATCCCACTGCAGCTACCATCGGAGTGATAGGAGGCATCACAGTTTAGTTTAAAGTAGCCAGCAGGTGGAGAAGTCCATATCTGCGATGCTGCCAGTGTGTGCTTGAGTCACCAATGCCATGCTTCCTCCATCTAAGAATTCTCCACTTGCCTTTTCTGCTGCCATATTTACATCCTCCGGCACCCAGTTTTTCTTCCCAAATAATACTGTTCATTGTCCCAAGTGTGAGAGTGTGAAGTTGAAGGTTTCACCTTTTCAGATAGCATCCACTGATTGCAGATCTCCTATGGCTCAGCTGCCCGTAGCAGCTTGTGCGATGTGACAGGGCCGCATGCGTAATGACCGTCTTATCCTCACTCGGGTAAGACATTAGGTAGGGGGTAAGGCGGTCATTACACGTGCGGCCCAGTGTGCGCCGCACAGACTGCTACGATCAACTGGGCCGTAGACGATCTGTATCGCATAAGAGGTGGTACGCACTCTTTACTGAGAAGGTACGCCATTCCAATGATAAAGGGTTGAAGGCATTGCAGTCGACGCCATGGCTGAAGCTTTACGAGGCTGAAGAGTTGGAAGGAAGTCGTCTCATATAAGGATCCGGATCATATAATCGTATTAGATTTTTTTTATTTATAGAAATACCCTACAAATATAATCGTATTAGATAAGTGTATCGTAGAAGGTGAGTATTGCAATGAACCATCCAGATTCAATGATTCTATATAAAAGGATGGGATTAGTCCCGACCACCAATACGGTTAGCTGGTCTGCCGACCAGAGAACCTTTTGCCAAAAAAAACAATCAATTTTGTTTCAATATCATATAATTACAAAAATGTCATTGAATAAATTTTTTTTTTTGGTAACACATTTTATAATTTAAAATATCATTTTCTAATTTTACATCGTCCCAATATTTATCAAATTACCATTAAATATTAAAAAGAAATTGGTTCTATGTCAAGAAGCCTGGCCTAAATTATTAGCGAGCATTGTCTATCTCTCTCATCCCCTAAACAAGAGTTATGAATGTCTTTTCACAAGGGAAGGAGAGAGATAGAGACATAGGACGGGAGGACTGGCATAGACCACGCTCTATGACAGAGTTATTTTTTCACATATGAAAAAATCAAATCAAAAAATAAAAATCCAACCCTTTGCTAAAGACAACTTAAAATAACAAAACGAAAAGCCGAAAATAAAATGATATGTAACGAGACTCCGTTATGCAAAAAGACATAAGGAAATCAATCTCGGATCTGGATTGTCTCTTGCGCGGTTGCCCCAATTGCCCTACTGTGCAGACACAACAAGGCGTGAAATGACCACCTTACCCCTGCCTGAGTGCCTTGTCCGAGCGGAGGTAAAGCGGTCATTTTGCACCTTACTGTGTCGACGCAGAAAGGCAGTTGGTTGGGGCAGCCACATGTAGCAGGAGACCCCAATCCATCAATCTAGCGGTCAATTAAAAAAATCATATCAAAGATGATAGGACTATTTCTGGTTGTCATTTACTCATTTTCTTCTCCCATCCGTTCAATATGTTGGTCGATATCTTCGTAAGGCAATTTTATCATGTCTTCCTCTTCGTCGCCCGAACTGAAATCCTCTACTTCTGCCTGCCCAGTACTGTCGTGTGTGTCCCACACACAAGTAAGGCAAAAAATATCACCTTACCCCTGCCCGAGCATCTTGTCCGAGTGGAGGGTAAAGCGGTATTTTCCGCCTTGCTTGTGTGTGGGGTGCAAGACAGTACCAGACTGGAGGAAGTAGCGGATCAGGACTCTCATCGCCCACCCAAGCACTCGCCAATTAAATTGACTTAATTACCATTTTCGGATGCTGGATCTATAGATTCCTAAACCCTCAGATCTTCACAGGGATGTTAATAGCTTAGCTTACCTTAGCTTAGTTGAAGATTGATTAGACATAAATGGGTGAACATAAACTCATCGCTGTGACTGACCACATCGCCAGGATTCTCAACAGGACAGAAACACCACATTGTTGATGTGATTCTTCACATCTTTTTCCACCTTCGCTTGATGTTCCTCCCCCTTTGACTTCTGTCACTTTTGCGATTAATCTGAAACGACTGGAAATTAGTCATTGGACTCCGATGACAATGACAATGGTGGAGCTAATGGAGATGGAGATTATCGTCTCTCAGTCGCCCACCCAGTTTTGTATTACCATATCGTTTGATCGATGCATTAAAGAACCAAACCTATCTCGATGCAGAAAAGAATGGATATTGCAAACAACAATCACACAATGAACAAAGGATTTAAGCGGTTCGATAAGATTGTCTACGTCCATAGTGAGGTGAGATCTATTTCACTATCAATGGAGAATAGGGTTGCAGTCGTTCGTCCTCACACTTCTTAAATTGCGTTATAGAAAAAGAACCCTCGTTACATATGTATAGCAAAACCATATATAGCAATTTTACCAAAATACCCATATAGCCATAAAAAAATTTCTTCTAGGCCCCGAAGCCGAAGGCTTCTTAATGATACCCCCAACATGCATCCGCAACTGAATGATCACCACTTGGTTTGGGAAGGAATCCTGTCATATATGTTCAGTAGTTGCATAAGCAATTTCCTAAAAGAAAGCATTTTCAGTTTGGGGTTACAAAAGCTGAGCATTGAAGAAGTTCAGAAAATATTGTAGAAATGATGGAGTAAGATTCGGTTACCAAACAGAATTTCATTCCTGTTTTATTCCTGCAGAACAGGAAGAATCAGGAATCAAAAGTGTTATCAAACAGGCCGAAAAGACCGAAACTGGCCATTTGGATAGAAACGAATCGTTATCCCCTCCAATTCATTGTCCCTTCAATTCCTCCAATTTCTCACATGGGGCTAAAAATGACCACCCTACCCTCTGCCCAAAAACACTGCCCAGGGTGGGGTCCACTCCCCCCTATTAGAGGAATTGGAGGAATTAGAGGTGCCTGCGAATTGGAGGTGATAAGTATTCGATAGAAACTGATAAAATCCAATTAAACCCCTATGATTCATGTTTTTATTTTTTTAAGAAATCAAACTGATAATAGACCAATATAGGGACGATTAAGAGACTGTAAAAAGAAACTGATAACGGATTGAACTCGACCGAACCAATAGCTATCTATTTGATTTTTATAGACCACAAAAGAAACCGATAATGAATTACAGACCTAACCAACTGTTACACCCATAGTCACAGTGTCACACTTCCTCTGCTGCTCACTCTTTTTTTTATCCCTAGTACCCATGCCCACTATGGACCACTATTATAGGTATCGGTATCGTGGTCGTATCAATAACCAATGATACCGATACTGATCCATATCTACTGATACACTATACAATACGAACCATGCCATAGACAATGCAAGATTAGTCCCTCAACATACTCACTAATCAATGTTTTACGACTTACGATTGATTACAGGAGTCGATGACTACTGTGTCCGGTGTTGGACTTGTTCTTAATAGGAGTGATTATATAAGAAAAAGGTTCCGCCCATGAAATGTGTGTGGAACACTTTTGCATGCCAATACATGAAAACACTGTACCCCACACATACTCAACATGGCACAGACTCAAGACCGTGTGCAATGACCGCCTTAACCCCACCTGGGCTAGGCACTCAGGCAGGGGTAAGGCAGTCATTGTGTGTGGCCCTGGCTGTGTAGTAAGGCAGTTGGGGCAACCTGCGCAGTAGAGGGATCCGATGCCACACACCCCAGACCATTAAAACTCTCTTAAACAACCCCTTATTGGAAGAATCAGAAGGGGAACCCTCTCCATATTACTTATTACCCACCATTCAGATCATTTGGATTTCACGCTTCTAGCTAACCTAACTGGTTAAGATTAACTCTATCCAATTCCCCGTCCTAGTCGAACTCTTGAGATTTTACCCATTTTTCAGACATGTTGGTCTCATCATTTTAGACTTTCCTTTCGTTTTGAAAAATCCAACCAAAGTTGCCAAAATTGACTTTTCAACTAATGTTTAAAGCTCATGCGAGAATGGTATTGGTGGACTGAAATGGTGACTTGGAACACACTATCTCTAAACTTTAAGGGTTTGCATTAGAATGACAAGTAGGGAACGCAACTGGTTACATTCTCCTTGTGATTGTGAAGTTCTAGTCATAGTATTGACTATTGAGTATTGACCAAACTTTTAACTGTCACTGACGTCTAATGCAAACCAAACCCTCCCCATCTCTTCTCCCATTTATTTACTCAAGAAACTCTCTAGAGTCAACCACTGTTTCTTTCCGTCGTTCATAGAAACCTCACTTGATCCGAGTCAATATACTTCAACAGCAAAAGCATAAACAATAACTGGAACTATATATGATTTATTTAAGTCTCAAACCCAGGCTCCCATTATTACAGCAAGTTTCTACAAAAACACTGCAGAGGGATGAATCAAGCGGCAAACAACACAAACAATGACTACTATGTGTAGGGATATCCATTTACACAATTTACATCTTTATCACATACCAAGATTAAATAATGTGATTAAATGATTATAACTACCTGGTCCATGAAAGAATACCCAATCATCAATGAAAAGGACTAAAAGAGATATACCTATGCTCATCGGCGGTTTGACCTGAGAGAATGAAAGTGAGCAGCCAAGGTATCATAGTCAGGGAGCTTTGGGTGGACATGGCCATCTTTCTTCAATGAGTTCTCTCTGGATGTTGATCCTCCTCTCATACTTGATGTATTTGGACTTCCGCTGCTTCCCGAAGATGCAGTCTGTGGCAGGGCCTTAGAAACATTAAATGATTGGTCCACTGCTGAACTGGGTGGAGAGAACTTTGAACTTTCTCGATGTACTGCGGATTTGGACTCTGCTTTAGGTGTAGAAGGTTTTTGTTGGACTGGGGCATTAGTTGCTGACAACTTAGAATCCTCTGCACTTCCTGATCTCATCAGCTCAGGTTGAGGCTTCCAAAGAGGTTCAGCTGCAGGGGAACTCCTAGAGGTATTCCTTCCCATGCCAGCATCAGGTGTGAATACCACCTCCGATGTACTTGTTTCAGACTGTTTAGGAGAATCCTTTGTCCTTCGAGAAAGCTTACCATCCATATAACTCCTCCTACTAACAGTTTGGCGTGTAGATTCTTCATGGGCATCATCACGCCTACCATCCATATAACTCCTCCTACCAACAGTTTGGTGTGGAAATTCTTCATGGCCATCATCACGCCTACCATCCATATGACTCCTACCAACAGTTTGGCGTGGAGATTCTTCATGGGCATCATCACGCTTACCATCCATATGACTCCTCCTACTACCAGCTTGGCGTGGAGGTTCTTCATGGGCATCATCACTATCTGAGTCAAGGATGGGTTTTGAGGTTACTGAGCTTGATTTCTTCTGAGCTTTAATGTGCATCTTCTGATTGTATGGCTCCTGACCGTGGATTCCAGAAAGCGGAGTTTTCATCTTCAGGGAAACACTTGGTTGCTCAATGGAAGTTGGAGTATCTACTGTTGATTGGTTTCGTGATGGAAGTGAAGTGTCACCTGAAGAAGCTCTTGAATAAGGAGGATGTTGGAAACCCTTGTTGCGGAAACCACCTGTCAATTTCCTAAAGTTTAATCCCTGCTCACTTTCAGAGTTCATGGTATAATGTGATTCTAGTGTGCTGGGATTTTCCTCAACTTTGATTTCCTTGGCAGACGAAAATTTTGGAGTCTGCAATGGCTGCTCATCAATTACTAGTCTATGAGAAGGCTCTTGTGCAGAATCATTCGACCTATTGTGCTGACGAGTGGGCGTGTCAGTGAAGCCATATTTTTCTGAAGAGTCACCAACAGCATTCAGTTTTACATCTTGATTTCTTCCAAGTTGTGCTTCTTCGAAGTCTAAATCATCAGAAGAGGACTGTAAAATAACCTTTCTGTTCATGCTTCTGACTTCATTTTTAATAGAGGATACTGGTGATGAATGACTCCTATCATTCTCGGGTGATGATGGGCTTCTAGGAAAGGTGTTATGAAGCCCACTGCCAGATCCTGTTTTTCCACCGATGTGGTAATCAACATCTTCACTCTCAGAACTCAGGCCATCCGAATCGTCAAATGTAAGAGGTGCGAGATCTTCGGACTGAGAAGGAACTCCAGATTTTTCCAGCTGTTCAGAAGACTTGAAAGGGGGTTCTACTTCTGTGACAAAATGTTTTTCTGCACTAGGCTTCTTTTCCAGGGACTCACCTCTGTTTTCTATAGGGTTCCATGTATTTCTATCTGTTGAGAGATATTGAGGCGATTCCCTAACTGGTGAAGGGAAATAAAAGCTGGATCCATGCCCATTATACTTGGCCCCTAAATCAGTATTATGGTCATCATCTGAACCAGATTCATCAAAAGCTACCGATTGCTCAGTGCCTACTTGCACATTTCCCCGGTCATTACTGAAGAGAGAGTTGTCATCAACATCATTCCAACATTCTATCGGGTTCGCATTCGATATGACATCATCGTGATCACCATCAGCACTTGTGTGAGACGAAGAATATCTGCTAGACTGCTTTCTGGTTCTTCCATCTCCATAATTGTCAGTGTAGTCACTTCTTTCGTTCTGTGGCTGCCAGTAAAAAGACTCTACCTCAGATTGGCTAGATCGTCTTTTCAGACTTTCTATCGGGTTCACATTAGATACGACATCATTGTGATCACCATCAGCACTTGTGTGAGATGAAGAAGATCTGCTAGACTGCTTTCTGCTTCTTCCATCTCCATAATTGTCAGTGTAGTCACTTCTTTCGTTCTGTGGCTGCCGGTAAAAAGACTCTACCTCAGATTGGCTAGATCGTCTTTTCAGACTTTCTTCATCAACATAATCAGCCTTCTCAGAATTTCCGCCCTGCCAACTGCGGTTGATTGACTCCGCAGAGGATGACCTTTTCTCATAGTATCTGTCTGCCTTTTGGGAGCTAGCCACTGGTGTTTCATTGTCAAGGGAAGCTATACTAGACACTGAAGAAATAGACTTGTTAGGTCTTCTCTTACCACTAGCTTCACCAAGTTTGTTTTCAGCTACTCCAGGCAATGTCTCTTTTCTATCTCTAGATTGATTCTGCATTCTTAAATTTCCAATCTCAGTGGAACTTCCTGGTGCACCCCTCACCACCTCCACTGACTCCTTTGTAACAGGTTCTTGCGACTTTTGGCCACTTGTTCTAGATCCTTCATTTCCGAATCCATAAACAGACGATTTATTTGATTCTGTAGAATACTGCCTCATATTATTACCACGGCTTGAGAGTTCAGCAGCAGCCCTGGCAGCCATACTAGCTCGCTCTGCGGATTCAGCAGCTGCCTGTGCAGCAGAGGTTGCATCCTTGAACTCCATATTCCAGTTATGCCTGTTCAGGGGAAAGACATTCTCATCCCTTGAAGATGGGTGTCCATATTCCTGCCGCTCAGTTCTACTTTCTGCAAATGAGGAAAAACAGCATAATAAATCTCGGAAGGAGTAAATGGAAGATGTGATGGAATATTCTGCCATTCAATCCAACATCACGTAACAATCACATACCTGATGCTCTTGGCTCAGGACTAAAAGTAGCAGACATTCTTGTGGAAGTACTGGTTTCTGTAGAAGCAGAAACCTGGGAACTCAGTGGTGGTATGCTTACATTGTGGTCAGGCAGGTTTGTAGATGATTCATACTTGTGGCCAGGGTCGGGTGGGAGTCGAGCATCAGGAGGTTTCACAGTTGTCTTACTGGCAGTCTCAAAGGTACTCGGTCCATTCTGCTTAACAAGGATTGATACGAATGCAGGTACTTATTATTCATTCTATAACAATGCAATATCAAGCAAACAATGAATCAATCTGAAATCAATTGTGCTTACCAGCAAATCTTCAGTAGGCTTTGAATCCTTATCTACCATTGAGGCAGGATCCCAATTGATATTATGTTCTTGAGCAATCGCAGTCAAGATCTTTATTTTTGTCCCACCATCAGGTGCTTTTGCTGACAACTTCTCAACCATCTGTAACATGTCAACATAGCATAATGATTTTACCACTCATGAAAGTTAATATGATTGTTTTGGTTTTGTTGTCCTCAATGAAATGATTAAATTACCCGTAGCTCTATTAATTACGGAAATAAATTCAACTACTTTAAGAAGAAAATCTATAATTATTACATGCTTTCATGCAATTTTATCCACCAAATTGTTATTTTTAATTCCTTTATTCATCCTCCACGAAATAAACTAAGCACCCTTAGTAGTTTTTTTTTTTTTTGCAAGTAACCCTAGTTTTCAGTATCTACCAAAAGTTATATTCTTTTGAGAAGAAAATTCTAGTCATAATATCCTTTTATGTAAGGGTAAATCTGTTTGTCACAGAGGTGGTTACAACTTAATTTGTAACCTCTCTTTCTACCCTTCGTCATATTGCTATATTTTCTACTATGTGGGAATTAAAATGTCATTTCACCAGAAGTGCACAATCAGCAGTAAAAATCTGAAGTTTACAGTTCTAACTTTCCTTAAAGGTTAACTAGGTCATTTGAAAGTGCTTTCACATGTCCTATATCTGACAAAGAAGATGACCTGACAGAAATTCCCAGGAACTGAGCCAGTCGAAGAAGATGAACAGTTCCATTGCAGGCCATTCTCTTTTTCTATACAGTCTATAAGACTATCACAGTATTTGATGCCTCTTTCCATCTCGTAGACACCTCCTTTATCATCTCCACAGCCATCCCTCAGCAGCAGCAGCAACATCATCAGTTGTAACCCTTCAGATAAGTGAATCAAAAAACAGAGAAAGCAAATGTATGTGTTTTCTTAATTGCTTTTCTTCAATCTTGAAGGTTCAATCTTCAACGAGACTGTGTTCATTTTCCTCTTACATTTCATGTCTTATGTTAGTCTCTAAAATTCCAGGAACTTATATTGGAGAACCAAACCTATCGACCATTGGTTCAGAATATTCAATAGAAACAGAGATTTCAAATCAAGAGTAAATTTCATAGAGAGAGAAAGCAAGGTTAAGCATGTTTAATGGATTAATGGAATTCGATGGAGTAGGAGAGAAGTATGGAGCTGATATTGCCGGCATTGGGGCGGGGGACAGACAATGGTGTCCTTGGGAAATGCTTCAAAATTCCAACTTCACGGCATCTTGATGTGAAAAGTGGGAGCATGACATCATCGGAGACGACTCCGACTACATTTGAGAGTAGACGGGTCCACCTCCAAACATTATTGCTCTGATGTCGCCATTAACGTTTATGTGTTTGTTTGATCCAGAATTTGAAAATTATCCAATATACTCTATTTTTGAGGAACCAATTTTGCACATTGCTTTAGGTGAGCGAACGGAAAGATAAACTACTTGCTAAACACATGGCAAAACTGAGTTGTCAGAATGAGGAGGTTGGTTGTGATGCATATAGCGAAGAAGAGGAAGATAAAGGGATGTGAGAAATCGATCAACAAAATACAGCCTCTTGAACAACAGAGTAGAGGCAGGGGAAGGTCATTGACATTGGAACTTACATTTTTCCATGGACATGTTTGAGAGTAGTTGTATACTTGTATAGAACCGAGTTCCTGGTATCTTGTACTAAGCCCTTTCCTGAGCAATATTCAGCAATTTTTTCCTAGTCAGGAATTGCAGAGAAAGCGGAATAAATAAAAGGGAAGTTAAGTTTGACACTAACAACTCTTGCTGCCTTCAGTTCCATTATAAGTTTCCCCTGATGGGAATCCCTCCCTGTAATTCCTCCATCCCTTCCACAACTTCGTTTTCTACACATTATTTTCTTTCAGTCTGTTGAAGTGTCCTGCCTTCCTCTTGTACATAATAATCATCATGTTCTCTTAAATCTTTAAGCAACGACAACAATGAGAATGAGCGTGAGATAAGCAGTGGAGGGAACAAAGATGGTGCTGGCGGTGGAATGGGCAGAGGCAAGGAAGGAGTTGAAGTGGAGCGGGATGAGGGACGTGAATGTGTAATGGGTAAACGAAAATTATCCAAAATAACCTCTCAACTGAGGCTCAACTGAGATGAATACGTTATCCGATAAAGAGATCAAGGCTTTTGCAAAATTACCTAAGTAGACCCTCTACAAAATTGACACATCATTCTATAAGGACGAAAAAAAGTATGGTTACAAATTCTGTTGGTAACCTTCTTGGTTACAAACAGACAAACCCTTTATGTAATTTTATCTATCGCATTACAAAGTTTTTAATGCATTCAGTAGCTCATCATGCAACTTTTTTGTTGTTTATTCAACTGAATCATAGCTTCTACAAATAACATATAATTTCCTTTCATGTAACTTTATTCTTTAATCATTAGGTTTTAAGTATGTTTAAATGCATTTTGGTCGTTTAACATGAAATTACTTTCCCCACCCCACCACACCTAATAAAAGAGAACAGTTTATGGAGTAATGGGAAGAGAAAGTGGAAGAATAGAGGAACAATTGCAGTGATGAATAGATCCAATGTCCATGGGTAAGCTATAGACTAGTACACTGTACAGATAATCATTATTTGGAATATCTAGTAATGGGTATATCTTATTACAAACCATGCACCCAGCTTACCTACACGGTAAAACAATTTCTGCTACATAAGTTTTACACCCTTAAGGGCTTAAATGTGGTTCATTTGTCTTTAGGAATGAAAAGAAATTTATATTTTTTTAGTAATAAGTGTTTAAATATACTAAACCTTCAAGGGCTTAAATGTAAAGCATAAATCAACAAGGACATATATCCTATTCATTGACGCAGATGAGGAAGAGGTAGCTGAATGACGAAGAAGCAGCAGTAAAACTACTTCAACCTTCTTCCCCTTCTTCTGCAAGTACAGTACTTCTTCTTCATCATCTACTGCCTTCAGCCCAACCATTCTGAAAGCCATAACTGTTCCAACTCATACCCTGTACCTGTGTGCCCATGTTGTTTCATGTTGATATGGGTGCTTGGGGTAAAGTGCCATGTCCCAGTAACATAAACTCAACCAAATCCATATGAACCATATTTTTTTATACAATTTCAATACTATAATCAATGCCCTTTACTGAATAATAAAAATTAATAATAATAATTTATTATTGTTGTTGTTGTTGTCATCATCAAAAAACAAATGTTTGCTTAAATCTAACAAATTTTTAGCAACCAATGCAAGATCCACATGCAGCCCCATACCCAGTAAAATGAGAATTAAATTTAAGTTGTAAGCCTTGGATTAATCTATTCATCTGGTAAATTTCCTTTACAAGCCAAATTTTGAATTTCAAAAAAAAGGTTTGCAACAAAAACTCTATAAACTTACCATGCGGCCCACACCACATTCTGGACGCAGCTCAAGAGCTGAAGTAACAAATTCTTTCCCATATTTTGCTGTGAAATGTTTGTGGACATCCAGCAGTTCAGGTAAGTCTGCGCACCTTGGGGCTGCAAATATCACACTAGCTATTGCCTCCTTCAAGTCTATGGGGCAGCTTCTGGAAACATATTACAATAAACAGCCTTAATTTGAGTACAAGAACATTTATAAAAGACCCACAATAGGAAAATCAAACTACTACTTATCATAAGCCAAAGCACAGTAACATAATTCCCTAAACAGAAACTTACGAGCCAATTTAAGGATTTCTTTTTTTGCCCTGGGGGGAGTGTGGGGTTGGTTACTAGAACTATCAAGGGCAATCTAGCTTACTAAATAATAAAACTTGGTTAATAAGACTTCTAATAACCCAACATAATCAAATGAAAAAATGAAATACCCAGCTCACATCTGCAACCCAGCAGGGAATTTCTGCCCCTTTTGACTGGAATGATCCTCATCCAAAAGCTTGAAAAATAAGTAGATTAAATACAAGATGGATTTCCAAATACCAGCTGCCTACCACTATAAGAAGAAATTAATTATCAAATAAAAAAAATACAATTTTAAGTAATTATAAATATTTCTTTGCTAACCTAAAATGGAGAAATCAGGTGAATGAGAACCAGCACTACTCTACAAAACTAACAGAACTGGCCAACTATTTTTACCCTATTTATTCTAACTTGGGTTCCATGTCCTAGGAAGCTCTTTTTTTTTTTTAACCCGAACTTATCTGGGACCCGGGCCAAACCCTAGAATTTTATTACGAAAATAATCAATGAATAAAGAATACAAGGGGGGGACATTCCCGCCTTACCCCAGCCCGAACAAATACAAAGATCGCTCAAAGACTCAACAAGAGAGCTCACCCCCATCCAAAACCCCAACAAACAGGCACACCTATTCTCTAAGCACTGGTAGCCCAAGTGCATCCTCCCTTGCGATTCGATGCAACCCCATAGGGATCTGTTGTTCACCATAAAACTCCAAGTCCGAGGTTGTCCTAGGAAGCTCTAAAATGGCGCATAAAGCCAAAAATGGAAACCAAATTCTTTCTATACAATCTACAAAGTAGGAACTAAGAACTCTTCACTAGGTTCCTGCTCTGCCTTATTGTGAATTAAATCATTCCATAGTGCAATTACTCAACTTCAGGAATTCAATCCATGAACCATTTTAATTTGCAACAATGATTTTGGATAATCACCAAACTGATGGGGGAGCAGCATAGTCACCTTGCATCAAATGAATACGAGTAATGCCTGTGTTAAGAATTGATGGAGCTGCTCTGTCATGAATTTATGGTTTAAGATGTTATTGAACTTAAGTATTGAACTGATACTCCCCAGGTGTCTCTTTATGCATTCTCAAAAAACAATGGGGTACTCTTAGGAGTTTGCAACAGATAAAAATGAAAAAAAAAAAAAATATCTGATGTTTAAAATGGACTGACAGATGCAAATACTACTTTGCCAATATGTGGATATAGGAAGAAACTCTAAATGTCCAATATAGACCAAATGGTTGTTAAACAGAAACAGAAAAAAGAAAAAGATAAACTGGAAACACATACTTCTGTGATTCGATAATTGGCAGGCGTGCCACAATAAGTTCACAGTATATTTCAAGAAGATCGTATGCTGCCATAGTCTTCTCCTCTCTCACTACATGTTCAACCTGAAACATGGAAGGAAAAAAAAGAAAAAAAGTATTATAAGGGGAAAAGGGATTAAAAGAAAAAATTTCACTTCTCATAGAGACTCCTTTATAGATCCAGCAGTCCTTTTTAATTTATTGCAAGATAACCTCATTTATTTAACTGACTACTGCATGAGAAGATTATGTATCCTAAAACGTAAATAGTCATACCTATGCAAATGTCTGCATAAAAAATTCACTCAAAATTTATGCGCAATTTCGACAATTCAAATTATTAAACTGAATAAACATGGTACTGAAGTAAGGAAAATAAAAAAGTCACGGATTTTTCTCATGTCCAAATGTTGTGTCAGACACTTGTTGGGACATAACAAAACATTTATTTGGAGTTATCCATCTCTTAAACACACACATACTGCTTGACATATGCTAAACATTTATTTAGAGTTTTCCTTCCAATTGTTTTACCAACATGTATTACAATTTATGTATTGCCCATCATTTTGGAGTAGCTCCGATACATGATAAGTTGCGAAAAAAGTCGTTTGAGGTAGCATGGACGTGTAGCGGAGGCCTTTGAGTGCTCCAGTACGGAGAGGTGAATTGATTCAGATTGAAGGAGCTAAAAGAGCCAAGGGTAGGCCTAAAATGACTCTAAGAGAAGAGATGAGGAAAGACATGGATAGTTTAGGACTACTAACAAGTATGGCTTTGAATAAAGCTGATCGGAGAAAAAGGATCCATGCAGGCAACCCATTTAGTTGGGGTAAGGCTGAGTTGAGTTGAATTGCCTATAATTTGAATACAATCAACTTAGTTTCACCTGTTCAATATAATTATCTATATAAAGAACACAGTCACAAAATGTACTCTTTCATGATCTAAACATCAAACAGTCCCAATGTAGGGGAGCTCCTTTCACCTTTATTCAGAAAGGTGAACAATATGATGTAGTTCTGGCTAGCTTTAGAACCATTCAGGCCTTCAGGGAGAGGTGAGCATGTTTCCAATCAAAGTGAACTTCAATCACCATTGAGTCCCACCTCTATGCATAGATATAGATGATATGACCAGACATACATAGGGTGAATTTCATGGTGTATGGTTTTGCTGATTATACTGTTTTGATCAATGACACAAGATAAGGGGAAAATTCCACTTAGGAATGTCGACGGATGCTTTAGGATAACAAATTTAAAAGTAACCAGGACTAGAAAAGAATATATAGATTGCAGGTTTGACAAAAGCATGTATAGAATACAAGTGGTTAAGATCGATGGTTAACATTTAACCCATAGGATCTATTTTCATTGTCATGGTTTTGTTATAAAATATATATGAGCAGAGAGAAGTTGAAGAGGATGAGTAAATTTAAGGTGTTACTTATCCCCAAAAAAAAAAAATTTGACGGTGTTAAAAGGACAAGGGGAATGCTGAAGATGATCAGGATTGAGGTGCTGCGATTATACATGAGTGGTAACAAACAGCAGATATGGTATTAAATAAATAGCATGGAGTGATAGAACAAGATTCATGTAGCCATAATTGTAAATTAATTATCAACAAAACTGAGGAGCAGTTTCCACAGTCTGCTGTGAGAAGCCATCAAACTACAAGGTTGCTTTTTGTCCTCAATCTTCCAAATCATGAAATAAGCACCATACTATCTCTAGCACAAGAAGATAAAAGATTAATGCTAAGCTATAAGAAACAGATTTCAAATAACTAAAGTTCAATCAGCAACTAAAAGAAAAAATATAATGACACAAAGCTGTAAAAGTAAAATAACGACAATCGAATGAAGAACGCTATCTTGTAGAACGAAAGTGATATGAGGCACACCCGAATTCTCGCTGTCCTCTCCTGTCCAGACTCAAGAAGCTGCGCCAACTCTCTCCTTAACTGCTTCACCTGTGCATCTCTCTTGTTCTTCAGGAGCTTGATACGAGCTACCGCAAGTTTCAAAGATGTCTTGCTGTACCAAACAACCGATTCAAAATTTCAAATAATGAGACTAAAATCGCAAACCAAAACCAATTTTGTTTTGATTAATAACAGAACCCTATAATTCGCAAAATCTCTATTAAAATAGTGAATCATTTAAACCTTAACCGATCCTTTCATCCAGATTTAAACAAGCATAATCCGTTCCTCAAGAGTGATTTTGAATTGGAAGCGAAACCTAAACAAGAAAACATGATAAGATTGACAGAAGTTACCATTTTCCAGATTTGAAACTCTTATGAAGCATTATTGGTTTGAAACCCTTCAGATATGAAGATTCTTCAGCCGACGCCTGAATTTAAGATGAAAAAACTGAGCGAAGATTGAGTTAATCTCTTAAATGAACAGAGCAAACTCTGCAATTTCGATTTACACGAAATCTTCACCTACGAATAAGAAGTAAATCGGGATGGAAGCTTCGCAGTATTTGATTCGAAAGTCAAGTTTGGCCTCGAACAAAGAAATCAATAGCGGTGGCAAATGCAGTTGACCTTTTTCTCTGCCCAAACTACCCTTCAAGCAATCATTAAAATATATAATAAATGTGATAGATCGTGTGCTTCATTGATCATGGAAAGAGTGAAATATAGATTGAAATAGTAAAAGAGCGAGGCTATGAACAATGTATTCGCCGTTACATTAGAATAATTTTAAGCGTATGACTCCACTCCTTCGGTTTTAAAACGGGTCAAACATAATGTATGGAACCCACGTCTCAGCAGTCAACTCGGTTCCTTGCCTCGAAGCCTTCGTCCGGACCCGCAAGGGTCCCACACTCTCAACCTCGTTATTTGGTTACTTCCTTGGGGTGTTAAACGGTTCGGTTTTTATGTAAGTGGTTCGGTTCGGTTCAGTATGGTTCGATGTACTCTTTTTAAAAAAACACCAAACTTGAACCATTTACTAAATGGTTCGATCTAAATGGTTTTTTACCTACAAATGACTACTTTTTATTGCATGTCATTTAATTTTTTTATGGAAATGGATGTATGATTTGAATTCTTATATTTTTTTAAATAATTATTTATTTTTATCATCACATGTTTGTTAATTATTTATTTTTATCATAAATGATTAATTATTGTCATTACATATTACTGATATTTGTTTTGATTTAAATCATTTAACTAAATAGTCACAAATTTAAAATCAAAATCAAACAAATTATTAAATAGTTCGATTTTGATAAATGATTTCAATTTGATTTTGACACCCTTACTAAGGATGTAAGATTACGGATGGGGCAGGGTTTTTAAAAGATCGAATTAGTTTAGTGTCAATTTCTATCTGAATTGAATCAGTTAAATTCAACCAATTCCAAACCATTTTGGTGGTAGAAACGAGATCAGCCTTGGAATCCGGAATTGGTCTTGAAATGTGTCTAATCCAACTAGAAGATGAAAATGATTTGAAATCGATTGATCTGGATCGGATCAGCCGATTCGATTCTGATTCAAGATCAGGCAGTTACGATTGATAGGAATTGGGATCGATGTCAACTGTTGATGTCCATTGTTTTCGATCTGAATCACGCAATTCACCGAGCCTATTCTCGATTCTTGGAATTATTGGATCGGATTGATTCCCATCTAGATCGGTCAAAATCAAAATCAACCAGATTCAACCTTAACCCTTGTTTGGTTGGGGATGTGGATGACGGATTCCGATTCTCGAAACTGTGTCCTTGACTTGCTTCTCGAAACATCTCTACCGGATTGATTCTGTCTTGTCATCAAATCAGACTCAGAGCACCATAAAAAATCATCATTTAATTCTCATGAGACAGTTTTTCTTTGGACACTCCTATATGGATCCGACTCGTCTATTTTCAAAGCGGGCTGTACTTTCGTATGCCCCACATACAAGGCGTGCAAAAAGTACTGCCTTGCCCCCCTCTTATATTTTGCAATTGACATGCCGGTTTTTATGTTTTCAAGTATCTTCCACTTGGCTTGCCCTAAAATAAAAAACACAGTATCTCCCATTTGGTCAATCCAAGGCTTGCCCTGGTGGTTTGCAAGTTCAGATTTGCTACCCACATGGAGACGGGTGGGGATAGATCTGAACCCTCCATGGGGGTGTGAGACCCGCCTCTAGGGTGTGGGATCCATGCACCATGGAGGGGTCAGATCTGTCCCCACCCATCCCCATGTGGGTAGCTCATTCGGATTCGTGGTTTGCTACTATCTTGGGAGAATTGTATCAAGAGCTTGATCGGTGGTTCAAGGCTCTTTAGCTATACCAAATCTATATTTACCTGTTTTCCAAGAAGTGGAGCCTTCTCCTTGCCTCCGTGTTGGGCCTATTTGCATGCTCTTGTGTTTAAATGTCAGGATCTCCGCGATCGGACAAGGTTCTTTTTCCTAATAATATTAAGGGATGAAGTTTTTAGAACAAGAGCATAGCGCTAGTGTTCTCTGGTTCTATCTCCCCTTTGCTAATAGGGCGCAGATGTCATTTCAAAGGGGGAGGAGAGAGATAGACACAAGGGAGTGGTAGCGTAGACCACACTTCAGAACAAAAAACAACATTTTACCTGATGATAATAAGGGAGAGGGTTCCCTAAAAAGTAGCGTGGTCTTGCGCAAAAGCATCAACAAGGGTTAGATTTTCTACCTTTCATTGGGTAGGGCGGTCATTTCATGCCCCTTTGTATCTGGAGTAGGGACCACACTGCCTTTCAGGGTTCTTTTCTCTAATAATAATGAAAAAGGTTCTCTCAACTATTGGGGTAGGGTATGCTAGCACTTCGGTGTCTATTTCTTTCCTCCTCACATGAAATGACCTTGCTGCCTCCAATGTACGATACTCTTTTGTCGCACCTCATTGGTACGCTTCTTTATGCTGCTTACCCTTTCCTTAATAATAATAAGGATGAGGGATTGGTAATTTTATTTTTTGGTCGGATTGTTAGTTGGTATAACCATGATGAGGGAGTAACTTATTTGAACACAAAATCACGAGTTTGAGAGTATTTTGGGTACCATATTTGATCCCTTGTGGGTCTTCTCCTTGCCTCCTTGTGCGGCCTTGTTTCGTCTAATAATGATAATAATAAGGGCAAGAGACCATTGTCTGGTCGTGTAACCCCTGCATTAGTGCGAGGAGAATGATAGTGTGTGTAAGGGCATCATGAGATTTTTTATTTCATTGGAGACAGGACTGTAAATTTGCGTGCTCTTGTGTCTAAATGCTAGGATCCACGCGACCAGACAAAGTTCGTTTTCCTAACAATAATATGGGATGAAGTTTTTGGACGAGAGCATAGCCTACGCTTTTGCTCTCTGGTTCTATCTTCCCTTTCCTAATAGGGCGTAGAGATGTCATTTCATAGGGGGAGGAGAGAGATAGACACAAGGGAATGCTAGCATAGACCACGCTCCAGAACAAAACATTTTCCCTATTGATAATAAGGGAGAGGGTTCCCTGAAAGGTAGCGTGGTCTTGCACAAAAGCATCAACAGGGGTGAGATTTCTGCCTTTCAACGGGTAGGGTGGTCATTTCATACCTCTTTGTGTCTGGAGTAGGGGCCACGCTACCTTCGAAGGTTCTTTTTCTCTAATAATAATGGAAAAGGTTAGGGTATGCCAGCACTTCGATGTCTATTTCTTTCCTCCTCACATGAAATGACCTTGCTGCCTCCAATGTACGATATCCTTTTGTTGCACCTCATTGGCACGTTTCTCTATGCTACTAACCCTTTCCCTAATAATAATAAGCATGAGGGATTGGTAGTTTTATTTTTTGGTCGGATTGTTAGTTGGTATAACCAAGACGAGAGAGTAACTTCTTTGAACACAAAATCACGAGTTTGAGAGTATTTTGGGCACCTCGTGTTACATGGTAGTAATGACTCCATCTACATTGATGCATTGGTTCCCTTATTGCACCGTCGACTAACAAACTTTTCTCCCAATAATAATGATGATAATGATAATAGTATAAAACAAAATGGAAAAAAGAACTCTAAAAGGCAATGTGGACATTGTGCTCAGACAATAAGAGGTGCAAAATGACCACCCCACCCCCATGAAAAGTGGAATTCCCACCATTGTTGATGCTTCCATGTATGCTTCCATTGTCCCCGTGTTGACACAAGGCCAAATTGCCTATCATGGAATAAGTTCATCCATACATTAGGCAAATTATTACTCTGCCTCAAATTTTACCAAATCGATAATGCCCTATCATGATTCCTGATATTCATCCCAAGACACCCAAACCGATTGACAAGGAATTCTCCATTCATCATCATGGGTGGGAGAAACTACCTATAGGTATTTGTATGTTTGTACATTGATACATTAAGGGTGAGCCTTAGATGATAGTTTTGAAAAGTAAAGACAAATTTATACTTTTGACAGCCATGGAGACCCACATGTTGTTGCCAAAACTAAAATCCCTCACGAGCAAAAAGATTGACAACCCTCTCAAAAGTCCAAATGCCAACCACCCCACCTCCACCTCCCTCCCCCCCCTCCAAAAATAATAATAATAATAATAAGGGTACATGTTATCCCTCGGTTTTCAAACAAAACTCAGGTCACCCCCTGGTTTTTTTAAAAACTCAAATCACCCTCTCGACAGTAACAGTGTTAGTCTATTGTTAGTTATTAGTGTGAAATGACTATTTTACCCTTGTATTAAAACATTATAATTAAATTTATAATACACTGCTAAAGGGTAGTTTAGGGATTTAAATTTATTTAACTGAGTGACATCATCACTTAACGGCATAAAACTAACGTTAGGGACTAATTTGTCATATTAGGGTCTAAACTAGGAGGTGATTTGAGTTTTTTTAAAAATCAGGGGGTGATCTGAGTTTCGTTTGAAAACCAAGGGGTGATGTGTAATTTGCCCTATATTTTAATGATTGCTTGAAGGGTAGTTTGGACAGAGAAAATTTCATCCTCCATTATATTCCATAAACAACTCCAATTGATCTTTATTTGACACCAGTTAGCGATGATGTGATCAACGTATGGGTAAAATTTGGGCTCTATAGAACCTTTGAGGTGTTAATTATGGATTTTTTTTTGTAAATGTTAATTTTTTTTTTGTAAATGTTAATTATAGACTGATTCAAGGTTATAAGATGGTTGCTTTATTATTATTAGGGTAAATAACACGTCACCCCCTGGTTTTTGAAAAAAACCTCAAATCACCCCCTCTACAGTAACAATGTTAGTCTGTTGTTAGTTATTGGTGTGAAAGGACTATTTTACCCTTATACTAAAACATTAGAATTAAATTTATAATACTATCCTTCCTTCATCTTCAACATTGGTCCAGGGTAGTTTAGAGATTTAAATTTATTTAACTAGCTGACATCATCAGTTAACAGCATAAAACTAATGGTAGAGACTAATTTGTCATATTGGGTCTAAACCAGGGGTGATTTGAGTTTTTTCAAAAACCAGGGGGTGATCTGAGTTTCGTTTGAAAATTAGGGAATGACGTGTAATTTACCGTTATTATTAATTCATTATGAAAGCATGGGATGAAGTTATTTTTCTCATGTAGTAATGCATGAACAATTGACAAGAGGTGCATGGACATAGATGGGAGGACATATTGAATTTGAGACTAAAACTTAGCAATGAGGTAAAGCTTGGGCCACATAAGTGGTGACATTTGCATGAGCTAAAGCTTACATTTGGTTGAGATTTTATAAACTGCAATTGAAGTTTGACTAGTCAACAGTTCTACCCGACCCCATCAAAAACTATAATTCTACACTATATATATGAAAGCGATTCTAAACTCTTTTTCATTGATTAATGATGAAAGGCTTCATGATAGTTATATTTTGGGTAAAGTACACGTATCCTCCTAGAATGCACTCAATATTCCACGTACCCCCCTAAGCGGTTCAATGTTTTGCGTACCATCCCTCAATATTTCACGTACCACCCCTACTTTACACCCCAAATGCCATACAGGTCCAATCCGTTAAATACCACCGTTAGATGATAATATTTTGATAATTTTACCCTTTGCTTTATTTTCTTAAATCTGAAAAGATTTAAATACCCTCACTTATTTGTTGCCCAAAACTAATTGAAAATGATCAATTTACCCTTTGTTTTATTTTCATAAATGAAAAGACCTAATTGCCCTCACTTATGTATTACTCTAACCTAATTTGAAAAGACTATTTTACCCCTAAATATTTGTTCCTAAAAACCCCAAAATGCCCTCATCTTCCCCAAATCATCTTCTTTTACACCACCACCACCACCACCACCCACCATTGGCTTTGGGTTCTAAGACAAATGCGAGGTAAATTCTCTGGAAACAAATCAATTTCCGTACAGGTTTCTCTTATCAACCAATTCGATGAAACCCTAACCCAATGAAGAAACTTATATACGTAAAATTCAACTTTTTTGAACTAATCTTGATGTCCAATGCAAGAAAACAACTAAAAAGATACTGATTGATCAAGAGAAGAAAACAAAAAATTGCGATTTGCGATGAGTCTTTCACAAAATGGAAAGATTTGGAAGTTCTGTTACCAGATAAAACCAAAGTTTCTAATACTTCCATCTCTGGTTTTTAGTGGAAGGCTCTGCTCCTCTCTCTCTCTCTCTCTCTCTCTCTATCCTAACCTCTCTACTCCCCTTTATTCAAAGACCAAACTCCAAAAGTGAGAAAGGGAAACAATGTGAAAAAGAAAAATTGAAATTGGGAGAAAAACAGAGTAAAGAGAAGAATTTGTTTCCTACTGTGACACTATGAGAATTTGTTTACAGGTGTAACAGATTAGTATTATTACTTTAGAAGATATTGTGCTGGTTGTAGACTGAAAATTAAGTTAAATGCATTGGCAAGGAAAGAACTAAGAGAACAGAGGTGGTGCTACTTTGTTGCATCTACAAATAAATAAAAAAAAAAATCTGTGTTTTTTCTTACCCCCAAATCAGAATTCGATTTCTGGAATGGTGGGTGGTGGTGGTGGCTACGGCAATGGTGGGTGGTGGTGGTAGTATTGGCTTTGGTGATGGTGTTAATGGTGGGTGGCGGTGGAGGTGGTGGTGGTGGGTATGTAAAAGAAGATGATGATTCGGGGAAGATGAGGGCATTTTGGGGTTTTTAGGAACAAATATTTAGGGGTAAAATAGTCTTTTCAAATTAAGTTAGGGTAATACATAAGTGAGGGCAATTAGGTCTTTTCATTTATGAAAATAAAACAAAGGGTTAATTGGTCATTTTCAATTAGTTTTGGGCAACAAATAAGTGAGGGTATTTAAGTCTTTTCATATTTAAGAAAATGAAGTAAAGGGTAAAATGGTCAAAATATTGTCATCTAACGGTGGTATTTAACAGATTGGACCTATGTGGCATTTGGGGTGTAAAGCAGGGGTGGTACGTGGAATATTGAGGGGTGGTACGTGGAATATTGAGCCGCTTAGGGGGGTACGCGGAATATTGGGTGCATTCTAGGGGGGTACGTGTACTTTACCCTTATATTTTCCTAGTTTGTGAACCTAGTTGTGCCACATGGACTAGTAGAGGGATTGGACCCAATAACTTGTAGAATTTGTGCCCCAAACTTTTACTCCCAAAAAAAAAAAAAGGGTTTTGTTTTGTAATTTTTAAAGGTTTTGTTAAGAGCCAACTTTATATTCCAATTTATTCTTTCCAAATAATTCATGAATTGTTAACATAAGGAAAAAATGCCATGAATAAATTAAGGGCTTATGTTCTCTGTGCCGCGGTGCAGGCTACGCCCAGACACATGGGCCTGGCACTCAGGGGGTAGGGTGATTATTGCGCCCACCCCCATGTGTCTGGGTGCAATCGGTACGCCCCCAGTACAGAGAACATTCTCCCATAATTTAAAAAAAAAAAGAGACATACCTAGTGCACGAGGCTCCCACCACTTGCCAATAATTTGAATTATTTTTGTCATGAATAATTTGAATGTTAAAGGAAATTACTCCATGACAAAATTAATCTTAAAATTCATTTTGACTTAATTAGCTTAAATGTTTTTTCCCATTTTATCAACTATGCTGTCTATAACTCACTTCCTACAACTTACCCACAAAAAAATAATTTTTCAAAGGTAAAAAGATCCCTGCTTGGTAGCGCCCTTGCCCCCTAGATGGATACCGAAACATGCTCTCCCATTGGCTCAAACGCTGGTGTAGAAACCATACGACCAAGCAGAGATCTCTTGCCATTTTTCAAAATAGTATGTAATTTGTAATTAATCATATGATTGGGGAAAGTTTTTTTTTTTAACGATTCTCGATTTATGAAATTCCTTCTCATTTGTTTATAAGGAGACAGGGTTGAACAAGCAACACAAGGGAGTGAACCAATGAGTTACGACAAAATGGTGTCACACCTAGGAGGGCAAACAAGAATTTCATGTGAGAAGGAGACACACACACACACACACACACAAAGAACCTAGTGTATTCTGCCCCTGCCCCGATAGCTCAAAGGAGGCTGGAATTGATTATGGGTCAATAATGGTACCTAAAAATCCATTTCTAATGTCAGGAAGAAAAAGGACCTGGAAATCGTTTCTGAGACACCATACCAAAGGAAACTTAGAACAGCCATCCCACAAATATTAAAACGAGCTAAGAATCACCCATATCATTTCCATAATAGGGACACAATGACTTCTAAAAATTTACCTAAGACTGCTGCACCAACCACCAAAATCTTAAATCTTAAAGGATTTATAAGCATGAAAGCATGAATGGTTCAGCAACCCGACTTGAAAATCTATTATTAGCCTCCAGGATAAAAAAATGTTACTGTGCAGTAAATAAATGAAAAAATGGTGACTTATGAAAAGCTCCACATAAAAAATCCTCAGAGTACTTATATGCCGCAACTACAATAATCGTAATGGACTGTTGTTCACCATGCAATCATCATCATTGTCACTGTCATTATAAATCAATAGAAACAGTAACAACTGAATCTCTCTTTTCCTCCTATCTCTGATTCATAGGATGCAATTTAGGACTATGAAGGAATATCACTTTCCAGAACTGTTTTACCAAGTCAGAGTTCAAGCTTTGAATTACCGAACTGGCTGAATAATATTGCCATATCCATTCCTTGGATCATTGTAGGGACAGCTACGCCAACAGGGCAATCACGTGAGAAACCTATCTTTCCAGATTTCTGTACCTTCTTAATGCAACTCTTGAACTTCTCATGGCACTTCACACTCATCATGCCTGGCAAAACCCATAACAATCAGCACACAGTTCAGAGAAGAATTAAATAGTTGTTCAATAATTAATTTATCAATGAAACTATTCAACTTTTTTTTTTGAGGGGAGGGGAGAGGAGAGGACCATGAAAGTGAGACATTCAACCGAGAGTGGTACCAAGGAAGTACTTTCATGCAGGGTTACCTCCTCATTTCAGTTAAATTGGAATAAGTGATGTGGCCCCACAAAGACAATACAACAACAATATGGGTAGCCAATCATATGAGCACTTGAATCGTATAACTTTGCTTCACCTCAAAGCACCATTTCATTATAGACAAATTACAAATAGATCCTAGTAGTCTAACCTGACAAAATATCCATTTCTTTCATGAAAAGGTTTAAAGCCAGCACTGGCAGTGTTCTATATATCCACTGGAAGCTGATGTGGTATATTCTAAGCCAACTCATGGGGGATCCTCTTGATCAGTAGCTGATTCATGGTTCACCTTGTATTTCACTTTTGTGTTACACAACTTGGGAGAGCCATCAGATATTCTTGAATTTTTAAAAGCAAGGATATAAAATGACTCTTTTTGCTATGTGGCACAATGGTTTAGGCCAGAACATGCTATATGGACTGCATCATGAATGCATGGTTGTGCGGCCACTTAAGCTGCCACATGTCAGAAACTCAGAATAGATCCCAAAAGACCAATAATCTTGTTCTCTTGTCCAAACAGAACGCTAGAACACTTCTGTTACTTCATTCAATTTAAATATCGTTTTGATAAGGCTATTTCTGTTAAAAATTTGGGAACATATGTGGTACCTGTCGGTCATAATATATAATTATTTAATTCAAGAAGCAGGTCAAGCAGGGCTCATATTAGATATTGCTGGACACTGGACAAGAATTCTCTGGACAGTTTATGGATGGCCAATGAAAGTTAGGCTAGGAAAATCAGAGTCACAATAGGTTGTTTGCTAATTAGTAGAAATTGTCAATGGACATTTCTGGAATTTAATTTTGAGATGAGGAATAGATGGAGTTAGGGTTTTGGCATGGTAAAGAAAATCTTCTAAGGCAGAGAAGCAGAGAAAAAAGGAAATAAAGAAGAGAAGAATGAAGTGACAGATTCTACAGGGATTACACAACTGCATCATTAAGCATCATATCTACATGGTGTTAAAAATATCACAACATCAAAAAATTCTGGTTGGACCAACTTTTATGTGGGATGATAATGATCCCGGATACATTTGAACTAGAATGGGTGCTGGGGTTGATCAATTAAATAATTCAACTCCCTCCATAATAAAGGTACCCACATAAGAGCATTCTCATTTCAATTTTTGCTCCACTCAATACATCGTTACCTTATAGATATACCTAGACATGGCTCCCAACATATAACCTGAAAAGATCTTCTCTCTTTTGTTTTTTTAGGGTTTTGCTTGGTGTAACCATGACGGTTAAACCAAGCCTGTAATCATGACGGGCGGATGATCAATTTGTACAATTTGGGGGGGGGGCATAAATGGTAAGGGTCATGTCAGCTTCATTATGATCTTTTGTCTTATATGCAAAACCCTTTTGTCATATATATGCCACATAGATGGTTATAGGCTTGGTGTAACCATGCATAACCCTATTTTTTTTATCTATCAATAACGCTATTTCATTTTGTGTTGTGAAACTAATTATTGAGTTCATGATACAAGGCATCTATGGCTCATATAAAATGTTTGATCAGCAACAAAGAGATGAATGCATAATTTAGGGGAGGTTCTTGTGTGTATAATTACATCCTTTTTGTTATATTAACACTTTTTTTTTTTGTTTTATTGCATCCAAGTACTCATAAAATGGTCAGCATTCAGCAAGAGTACTTTGACAATTTACACTTTACAGCATAAAAAAGAAAACATGACTCAATAGAGTGAATGCATAACAGAATTTGTATAGCCAACCCCAAATACCCAGGACGAAGATTGGTTAAGCATGTACTCTGACAGATATTAGGTATTTTACAGAATTTGTTTAGCCAAACCCAATACCCAGTTTGAGGAATGTTAAGTATACATGTAACATAGTTAAAACATAATGAAAAGGGAAAACTACACAGGGTAAGACAGTTACTCCTAATAATGGCAATCCATGCATTCTGAAGGAATCTATGCTTATGGTAATTTTTCTTCCATGTCCCTCTTCTGTCAATAGCATTAAAAGCTGAATAGTACTGACAAAAATAGCAGTGTAATGCCACAGAGATGTCTTATAGCAGCTAAAAATGAAACACACTTAAATTTATTGACCATTCCACTTAAGCCAAATCTTTCATTCTTCATTGTTGAGCAATAAATCTAAAGCCAATCTTAAAAGTTGGGACTACATGTTACAAAAAAACAGTTTCCTATGGTTCTTCAGAAAGGCTTACAATCCATATAAGAACAATCCTATAAGAAGTGGACAAAAAACAAAAACAAGACCAGGATAAATATAAATCCGCCAAATAGGCATGCATTTTCAATTCAAAGCATTAGCAAGTTTTATATTGTTTGGAAAGGTATAGGGGGAAATGTGAATCCCATTTGCCCATTTTAGCAGTACTAAGTCTCAATTTCTTAAAATTAATGATCATATAGTATATATATTTAACAGAAAAATAAGATAAACGAGGACGATGTTATTGGTGAAGCCTGATTTCAGTTTAATCCAGGAAGTACTGGTGATTCTTCCCCAATATCGGCAGTCCCGCTCGTCGCTGAGTGGACCAGGGGGTTGCACCCCTGAGCTGAATTTTTGGGAATCATTTATACAGGGAGCAATTTTGTACTTTCGGGGATTAGGGTTTCTCTATATTGTATTGTGTATATAAGGGTTATCTCGTAAGGAGGTAAGGCTGAAGGTTTTGTATTTTCTTCAACAGAATAGTGGGAGCTCTGGACGTAGCGCTTCTTGGGTGAACCACGTAAATCCTTGTGTTCTGTGTATGTGATTCTTTTTTTGTTTTTCTTTTGCAAATCGCTGTTTTCCTGTGTTGTTAATTCTTAACAGACAATTCTACAGGAATTGGAAATTATTCATCTAACCAAGTGAAAGAAAATAATGCAGAAAGTAAACCTTTTTTCTCGACGCATTCATCGTGAATCTTACAACAGGCATCGAGGTCATCACATGGCTTTTCTCCGGGACAACCACTCCATCCTACTCCACAATATTTCCCGTAACGAATCCCAACAGCTGAAATTGATGCAAAACCAATAAAACAGTAGAAGGAAATATTAATAATTAATAAGAGATTAAATACAAGTTCTTCAAATAAGGAATATAGAACGAGATCCGAATAAAGATCTTACAATTACAGTTTTCGGCGACACAGGTTTTGCTGCATTGGACCTGTTATTCATAGATTCAGGGAATATTAGGAATTTATAAAACCAAACAAGTTGAACCAGGGGATTGGGAGAATGGAAAATTGCAGAAGAAGTTAGGGATCGAACCCAGATCCAGTTGAACCTGGGGATTGGGAGAGCAATCAGCGACGACAAGGAGCGCGAAAATGAGTGCTATAGTGACAACATAACGCGGCCACTTGGGAAGATGTGGTCGAAGCATTTCTCCCTCGCTGCCTCCTCGGCCGCTGGTTTTTCTGTTCTCTTTTTTCTCCCTTCTCGCCCTCTCTCTCTCTCTCCTATTTCGGTTGGTGACTGAGACTTCTTAAATTTCAACAAATCGTTGGTCATAATTTGTTATTCCTCAGCTACCCTCGGGCCTCGACATAGTCCACAATCCTAACCCGACCGATCCAATCCAACCCAACCCGCCCATATTTAAGTATTTTGCATTGTGAAAGTAGGAAAAAGCAATTACCAGAAACTCTGCTCTCCTCTAGCCAGATTTTTCATTTTTATTTTCTTGGTATAAAGAAAATTTAAAATTTATTGAGAAGAAGAGTCGTTACAAGCATGGTTCAAAATTTCGCAATATATCGTTGAAATTTCGGTATATTTCGGTAATTTTGACACTACTGAGACGAGATGGGTTTTCGAAATGAAAAAATGTTCAAATTCGGTATATTTCGTTAAACAATGTGTATTTAATTATTATACATCAAGGTCTGATCGTATACTGTCAATCAAGGGTGCAAACCCAAAACACTACTTTGAGTTCATTTTTTTGTAATATGAAGGTTTAAATGTGTTTATTTAGCTTAAATAAGGGTTAAATAAGGGTCTACATGAAGTATCAGGCCTTAATATGGCCAAAAACCCACTGAGATGGAATACCGAAATATGGCAAAAAAAATACCATATTTCGGCAAAATTTCGATATATTTTGGGATATTTTGGAAATCTCGACCAACCCGAAATGGCGAGACAAGACGAGATTTAAACCTTGGTTACAAGCCGTAGCATATGCCTTACAAAGTTGTAGAAGCCACAAAGAGGTAAGAGGCCAAACTTTTGGAGACTCAATCGAAAGAGCCGACCTGGCCAAGAAATCCGCCATAGAGTTGGAGGACCTTCGAATATAGGAAAAACTGCAAGAGAGAAAAGATTTCTACAGATGAAGAAAATCTTGACAAATGGTATCAATCTCGATCTCTGAGTTAGACATAGAGCATAATTGGTTAACCAAATTAGAGCAATCCGATTCAACCAAGATCTGACTGAAGCCATTCCTAGCTGCATGGAGAAGACCAAATCAAATTGCGATAGCTTCGCCAATAAGCGGTGACTCACAATGCATCCAATAAGAATAAGCCGATAGAGGAGAGCCAAGATGATCCCGAATAATAATACCAATACATCCTCTTTTAGAATCTTTACTCCAAGTTGCATCACAATTTATTTTAACAAAGTGAAGAGGCGGAGATGTCCAATGATAATTGGTCACCGACGATAGGTTTGAAGGAATGTCCATGACAGGAGAGGAATTTTTTGGATTCCTTTGAGTAGTCAACTTAAATTCTTGAAAGGCTTTCTCTGCCACTTTGATGACTTCTTGAGGAGACCAAAGTTGTTTCTTGAATATAAGATCATTTTGGGCTCTCCATATATACCACAAAATAAAAGATGTGTCCTTTTGTTTCCGTAAATGCAAGATCAGTCGCCCAAGGGCCTTAATTGACACTTGAGCATTCTGGTAAGTCTTCTCCTTCCTCGGTATGTATATTCATCTCTCCTCAAGCTCTATTTAAATTTCATTGAAAATGAAATAGATGCAATTTTTGGTAGATTCTGACAAGCTTTCAACCAAAAGCTCAGAACTCGTCATCATTGTTGAAGGCTCGTCAAGAATTGTGACCAAGGGATTCTCCTGAATATGTTAAGGAAAAAGGTTCTCTAAGCCGCTAGCGTAGGTACACTAACATCTTTCTATTTATCTTTCTTGTCCTCACATGAAATGACCCCATTGTTCTTGTACGATACCATTTTATTGCACCTCATTGGTATATGACTCTTTCTCAAAGATCCCTCTACCATGTATTAAAAATAGGGAAATTACATATCCCTCCTCTATACTCTACCCTAATTACATGTTCCTCCCTTAGTTTTTCCATCTTACATTTTGACCCCTTATGGCTCACGGTGTTAGAATGCTGTTAGTTAATGGTTTGAAAAGATGATATTATCGTTGTTCTAAAACACCGCAAGTAGAATTACAATGATACCCTTTTCATCATCTTCAACCTTAAACACCCATTATTTTCCTCCTCCACCAACCAAAACGAATTCAAGTTTTTCCGTGAAATTCTGCTTTAAACTAGAAGGAAAACGAAAAAAAAAGAAAAGAAAAGGAAAGTCTCATTTAATTCTTAAATTCTGACTATAGGAAAGAGCAAAATAATTAGTTGTAATTCATGTTCATAATCTGATTGCATAGGTTTCAGATTCAACTTTTTTGCCTACATTTTAATTTCTCGGTTGGGACTCAAATCTTTTCATTTTTCTTTTTTCGGGTTTTTCCGCTGCTTTTTCTCATTTCAGCTTGAACTCAAGAAACTTCCATTAGTGGTTCTCATAATTCAGAGCCTGGTGCTTCCGAAAATGACTCTGTGAAGCATTCACTACAAGTTGTCCATGCTCCATTCACGACCTAAATAGTGTTTGCGTCTTTGCAAGTGTCCTCTTGATGGAAAAAAAACCCTAGCTCCCTCAATCTTCTTCTTTTCTCTTTCCTCTCTCATCTTCATTTTTTTCGCCGCAACCTTCCTAAGTTCCAAGGCAACATCGGCTATAGAGTAGTATTTCTGCATCTGAAGGAGAAGAGATCCATGGATGGCCCATCTCGCCATCAGAAATTATTCCTCCATCTCTTCACAATTCTTCAGTTTCAGATAATGACAGAGGAGAGATCAGATATAAGAGGCTCCAGAGTCCGTGAGATCTTCACCCTGTACTCCAGAGTGGATCTTACCATTAACTTCATGAAACTGAATCCATTGAAGTGGATTTTGGTGGGTTCCATTTGCAGGAAAGGGGTTGCAGGAGAAGAAGAAGAAAAGAAGGGAGGGTAAAATGGTCTATTCACATGGATCAAGGGTTAGTTTGGGATTAAATCAAAAAGGTAAATGGGTCATCCCACACAATGACCCAGGGTTAGTTTGGGTATTATAAAAAAATTAATTATGCCACATCAGCATTTAACAGACAAATGTTAACGACAGCCCGGCAAGGGAGATTTTAGTAATTTTTCAAAAACTACAGGAGAATTGTATGAAAAATGGGACCACCAAGGGGAGGAACGTGTAATTAAGGCAAAGCACAAGGGAGGGGGATGTAATTTTCCCTGGAAGCACCCATCGGTGGAAGGTTTGGTTAGCTAGGGGAGTATCGGGTCGGGTTTTGATGGAGGCAGAAGGACATTTTCGTCATTTAGTCCATTCAACTAACCGTGTTCAGGGAAGAGCTTTCTCAGTTTCTTCGCAGAAGCCAGAAAGAAGGTGAACCGCCCTTTGGGAAACAGTTTTACTTGTCTCTGCACGTTTTGATGCTTCGACTTCTAAACCTTTTTTCATTCTTTTACAGAACCCTAAAGTTCTTCCTCTACAACTTCTCTTCTTTTTTTTGATAAGATTCTACAACTTCTCTTCAGGTATATGGAAGTCTTCAGCAAATCACCCCTACCAAAAACAAAACTCTCTGCTTTGATTGTCCGTCTTCTTTGAATCATCTAAGTGATTGCAGGTGCAAAAATGCACTAATTGGATTCTTTTCGAGATCGAGGACATGTCTGCTACAACAAACACTGCGTTTTCACCCCACGAAGAACTTTCTGCTTCGTGTCTCCGCAATGCGAATCATAAGGCACCATGTGAGCCCAAACCTCCCCTTCCTCCCCCAAAGAATCTTTCTTCTTGGTTCTTATTCGAAAGGATTTGTTTTTGGTTTGATTGAAATTGGATCATGCTACATAGTTGGTGTCAGAATTGTGGGGTTTCATTTGGGAAATTGTTGCTGTTGTTTAATGATTTTGTAAATTTGTGAGGTTTAATGGCGCTTTTTTAAATTTTCTCCACGAATTTATTTAATTCAGTGTTAGTAGGAAACCAAAATGATCTTGTGTGTCTAACCAGGTGTCTGCATCTGTTTGAATCTTGGAGGACCGAAGACACTTCATGATGTTCAACCATTTTTATTCAATTTATTTGCAGACCCTGTATGTTATTCTATTCTATTGTAGCATATAAAATAATGTTAGAAAAGAGAAGAAACAAAAAATAATACTTGGGCATCTTGATCTCTTAGACGGGTACCTTGTCACCCAAGTGCTTAGGCACCCCTCCACCGCTTTGGGTCGTCTTGACAACTATAGTCATAATAGCTAATGATTTGATACGGAATATCTAGTGCTAGGACCAGGATCACCTTCCTTCAGAGCTTGAAAAAGCCTCATGGCAGTTTATTTGAGGTCCAAATTTGACAGACATTTTCAAATCATCAAACCCTGGTCAGATTCAGATCTATTTGATATTCCGAAGTATTATTATAGAGGTTAAAAAGTATTTAAAAAGTCTTAAAAGTTAATAACTAAACACGATCCATTGAAAATCAAAGGAGAGTGGTTTGAGCCATCCGCAACCAAACACCTACTTCTTTCACCTCAAATTATTGAACCAAAGTCTTCTTTGGAAATTTTTTTTTTTTTGAGGTAAACTGTTGATTACAAACCACATAGAAGCCATAAGGAATGATCTGGATTTTCACCTATAAAATTTCATATCAAAATTTAATCATTTACCCTCACTTATAATGGGATACCTTTCCATTTACGCCCATATATCCTTCTGTTGTTTGCATACCTTGCTGGCAGTCCTTAATGCTTGATTTTGTCACTTGGTAAATTCCATTGGGTTAAAACTTGACATGTGAACAGGGGATATAGGGATTACATATCAACAAAATTTAGGCCCCATCAGACTTTGCCAAATGACAACAGTGGTGCCCATGCACATCCAGAAAAAACTGGCTCTTTCATAAATTCAAAATCCAGTAGGTTTTGTGCATAAAGATTTCATTGACAGGTAAAAAGCAGGCCTGGAGGCTGATGTGAGAAATAATCAAGTAATGCTTGCAATAGCTCAATGTGGTGTTCAATACAGCAAAAATTGTTCTAGGAGGTTCAAATGATGCCTACAGTTGCTTTATGGCATTAAACCACTGTCTAATCATGCCAAATATCTGGGACTCCACTTATTTCCAGAATCTCAGGAGTATAAGACTCCACTAAACCCCTCTATTGTTCCCTAGTAGTGTTTGTAAAAACTGAAAAAATGCATTTGAGTTTATGATGAGGGGATAGGAACACATACCCAGCAGCCTCAGTCCGTTGGAGTCAGTTTGCCTTCCAAAAAACTATGAGTGGTTTGGGAATTAGATCAAGCTTTGTCCATAATAAAGCTTTTACTCTCAAACTTGAAAAGTCAGTCTATGCAGAGTGTGATTGGAGTTACTATTTACTTCATCTGGCATGCTTGGATTAATTATTTCAACCCCCCCCCCCCCCCCAAATCAAATATTATTCCAATGTGTTCAGATGATTTGAAACTAATAGTTCCCTCTGCTCAGTCATCATGTCATCAATCACAAAAGATTACTACCCAACATGCATTAGATGCTTCAGATATCACCCATTACTTCCCAAAGCCTGAATTTCTTTTGGTGCTCAAAGATGGCAACTTCAATTCAAATTCAAACAAATCAAGATGGGCATCGATTGGTTGCATCAATGGCTGAGTAAATTTTGCGCACATTCTTCCTGGATTTGCATGATCAACTCAAGAAAATGCAGATCAATCAGACGAGGAGTCAACAGATGTTTGTCAATGCGAGCAAAGCACATACAGGTCTGGTATAACGCCGAGGGGATAATTCGACTCCTCATCAAGGACACAAAGATTGAAGTAGTAGCAATTAATGGGTAAACAGTTTATGCAGATTCAAATAAACCTATTCAGGAAGTTTATTCACAAATAGCAGTAACTAGCATCTCAAAGAAACTGACGGGGTAGAAGTAATTCAAGGTAGCTTTTTCATAGGAGACAAGAAAATGCTAACTTGGTGGATTATTGATTCTACCACATTTGTCATGCTGACTCGTCAGCTTCAAAACCTTGGAAGAAAAAACAAAATTTTGCATGTAGAATTAGGTCAGTGACAAAAAAAAACCCCTATGAATGAGAGATTTATAAATGAAAGCCCACAACCAGTTTTTCTCAAGGTGGTTTTGCTTAGACATGGTAGCCAGTGAATGTAAATCCTCTTCCAACGATTTCACCAGCACAAAACCAGGCATAGCATTCCAGCCCAAAGAGAGCAGCAACGCCAACATCCTCGACCTTCAGTTCCTGCCTATTCTTCCAAAGTTGCTTGACACAATCAAGTTCTTTCCAGAAGGACTCGTAACGACCAGGAATACTGTAGAATTTAAAAGGAGAGTATGATTATGGACATGGGCATACACAAGCAAAGATATAGATAGCAATGCAGCATTTTCCAGAACAGCAAGGAAGAAGAATCCAGCTTTATTAACAGCTTGTAAGGCTGCAGGATTTTTTACTAACACATTTCATCGAGGTTACTGTCAGCCATAAAACATTTGAGTCTTCAAAATTGTGAACCTCGTTGTGCCCTTGTGGTTGGGCTATTGTATAAGCAAATATTTTGTGGTTATGATCTTCTATAAGAAAATAAAGATCGGCTCTGTTGATTCAACATTGAAAGCCTAGGGGTTAAGCTCTGGTTGAACAAACAGCGCTTATTCTGTTGGCAAATTGCATTACCGTTATAACTTCTAGCAACACATAAAGGACTGGTTTCAACTGATAAGCTAAATCATAATAGACATACATACATTAAGAAGAGGAACCAAGTTTAATTTATACCCATCAATCCAATTTGAAACCACTCAGAGATGGAATAATGTCCCCTAACCCTTAAACTCACCATAATACTTTAGTTTTTCTTTTTTTATAGATATTTTTGCACATTTCGAAGAGACTAATTTTACCGGCTTTCCCCGGATCTTATTATTTAAAATTAACTCAGTACAAGTCTAAATAGTTTTTGGCACTCCTAATGGGGAAAAGGATTATGAATAGAAAAGAGGTTGAACTCCAAATTTAAAGTAGTACCCCAAAGACAGGTAATAATGATTGCCTCTCATTACTAAGATATAATATAGTGGCCCAAATGTCCAGTATAATGATTGCCTCTCTTAACCCGGGTAAGAAGCTCTTAAAGCTACTTCCCTAATGTGTATCAACATAAAGAGTAGAGATCAGTAATATATAGTCTTCCAGTGTACAAATGGAAGCACGTGACTGGTCTTTGGAGCTTTCTTGGTCAATCTAGGTGGTCCCTTGAAAAGATAGAGTCAAAGTAGCATAAACAAGGAATTTCAATCACACATGAAGATGCTGGCAGTGTGAGTTCTTTATGGTCAAACTAGGTAGATCTAAAGAAAGAGAATAATGACCCAGCAGTGGGCCATCTGAGCTTCACACATTGTGTTTTTTGCACCTTTGCCTTTTTGGACCAACGGACTTGTGATTCATGGTCAATTATATTTTCCACATGCATGATTGTTTTTCGAAAAACTCTAGAATCACTGGAAACTCAAACATGCTCCAAGCCTCCTCAGAAATTATCCAAAACCATCCATTGATACGCATGTGTAGTCATTTTTCTGTTTACAAAATGTGTTTCATGCATCACAAAAGACCTTTATGTTAGCTTTAATAAGTATATTAACTATTAAGTCTAGATACATATCTGGCGTATCATCCCGATACATATTGCATTCCATGGGTACCGATATAAGCCAGGCGTAAGATGAAACAGAAAATAATAATAATTGACTTTATAGAGCCAGTATCGAATCGTCTTGGTTGATACGACCGATACTGGCTCAATACAAGTCAAGACGGTCGAGACAACCATGCTGCTTTGTTTCTGGAACAGGCAGAACCAACCTGTAACCGAGAGCTCAGTAGCAGCCCCATTGGCGAAAGAAGAGGAAAAGAAGCAGAAAAAGGGAGAGCTTTAACCCATATTAACATACTAATAACATAATTTCCATCCAAACTAAACAAACAGAATAAAAAGTTGCATAAATGGATTTTGCAGGAAACAAACAAGACCATCAGAATGCAATGTAACACAATATGTCATTTTGTAAATAATGATATAGACCACTTCCTGGTCACTTGTTGCAGGTGTCACCAAAGAAACTGCAGATATTCAAAATCTAATGCAAGACAGCACCAGAAGTCCAGATCCGCCTATAAAGGGCAAAAAAGAGAAAGAAGAAGAACTTCTGTATAGAAAGTACCTCCTTGAATAATTGCAAAATCTTATAATGTAAAAAGATTGTGTATGAACAAAAATATTTATACAACAAACTCCACAGTTCTTCTAAAGAAGAATCGAGTCATAGGTTCAATCATATGGTTGCAAGTTGTTAAAGTATATTAATTGAAGGAACTTAGAAACTTAGACCATTAAACAATATCTATCGTGAGCAGGATGAAAAAGATATAAATAGTTCAAACCTAACATCTAGATCTTATTATTAAAAAAAATTGTGGATGTAATGATGTGCTATGTTGAAGGCATACAATGTTACAAATGATGGAACAAATATGTCCTAACTGTTAATGCAAAATTAACCTACAAAGAACCTCAGCCAAGCACAAAAGAGACCAACCTTGCAAGACGGGTGTAGAAGAGCTGTTTTGACAATAAGTTACATTTCTCAACGGTGGGTGGCTCTTGAATATATTGCTTGTTCTGCTCCAATAACTGCTTGTAGTAGGCACATCCATGTTTGGACACAAATTTAGAAGCTTGAACAGCTTTCGATTGTATTTGTTGCAACTTTGATGCCATGAACTCCTCTAAATTAAGCGTGAACAAATAAATAATAGGTAATAATTTAAATATGAAATCGACAGTTCAGAAAAGTCAAACCACAAATCGCCAGTAGGGCAGCATTCAGAAGCATAAACTATCTACACATTAAAAAAAAAAAATTCAAACACCACAACAAATGTTAACCCTCCCTCCCAAAAAATAAATAAATAAACCTGAAATCTTAGCAGAAACAAAATCCACCTTTCTGACTTTGGTTCAGATTTAACTCACAATCATAACAGTCATATTACTTACCACATTTTAGCAATCGTATTTATAAACAAAGAGAAATAGAGGATGATGTTGCACACAAAAAAGAATAGGGTGGATGAAGTGGAGGGAAGCGTCCGGAGTGTTGTGTGATCGAAGTATTCTTTTAAAACTAAAAGGACAATTTTAAAGGACCACTATTTGACCAGCAATGATGTATGGAGCTTAATTTTGGCAGTAAAGAAATAACATATAAACAAACTTTGTGTAGCTGAAATGAGGATGTTTGGATGAGTGAATGGTAAAACTCAAAAAAATAAGGAATGAACAAATTAGAGCTAATTTAGGAGTAGCTTGATAGATGATAAGTTGCAAGAAAATCGTTTGAGGTGTAATAGACACGTGCAATGGAGGCTTTTGATGCTTCAGCATGGAGAGGTGATTTGATTCAAATTGAAGGAGATAAAAGAATCAGGGGCAGGCCTAAAATGACTGTCGGAAAAGGGTCGAGGAAAAATATGCATAGCTAAGGAGTGGTAACAAGTATGGCTCTGAATGGAGCTGATTGGAGAAAAACGATCCATTTAGTCAACCCCATTTTGTCGAAATAAGGCTGAATTGAGCAGAGTTATGTTATATTTATAAATTGCCAACCATTAAATGTTGGCTTCTGCGGCCCAATTTGCCACAACAACAAAACTTCTTCGTAGTTGCTATGGTTCACACACACGGGACTAATTGGTTGGCAACTTAAGCCCTGTACGGTTGTACCCACCTTTAACAACCCATGATTGAAGAGTCTTTGGTTGGGTTATATTAAGAGGCAAAGGGTTTTTGGTTTTGCACGTGAAGATGCAGTGTTCCCATCAAACACTGCTGCCTAAGAGAATTGAGAAGAAACCAGAAACCCTGAGAGTTTCACTGTGTTGCTAACACTTGATTGCAGGAAGAGATTTTGTTGATAAGGTTTAACACCACAAATGCAAGCAGCAATACATTGGACAGTAAGGAGAGATGATCCATTCTATGAGGAAGGAAGTTCCCCTACCCTCCTTAAGTTTTAGTCTTAAAATAAAAGTTTTGTGCACAACATGCGCAGCCAACTTCTCCAGGTTGAAATTAACGGGCTCTTCACACTAAAGGCGAGGTATCAACAGAGCATTTGCAGATAATCAATTGTATACCCATGCAAAACAGATAGATGCTATTATTTTTAGCAATCAAGCTAGAACTGAAATAGAGATTGGAGTTTATATACACATATGCATAGATCACTGCATACAGTAACAAAGCTTGACTGCACAAACAAAATAAACCGAACCCTATCGACCATATTTTTTTAAACTTAAAATCCAACAACTCAAACAGAAGGCTCATTCAATTGAGCCCCATCTAGAACGTGCAGTGAACCAAAATCCACGGGAACCTAGAAACTAAGCAGAAAATCAAATTGGCAAAACAATATCCAATAATTCGGATCAAGGTAAGAGCATACGAGGACGCATTCATATTTCGATACTCCATAACAATAGTGATATCAGAATCCAGGTTTAATTTCAGAACCGTAAGAAGAAACGAAAGATATCAGAGGCGGAACAAGTAGAACCCTAGATTTGAGAAAACATCCATAAATCCAACGGGGGGGAAATTTATACGAAAAAAAATACATGAGAAACGATTTTCAAATCTGATAATGAAGTGTGATACCTTTTTCCCTGTTCTTCCCTGATAATGAAGTGGAAGATTTGTTGTTGAGAGAAGCACCGACGGGAAGTCCACACACCCCTTCGTTGAGTCGTGACTCGTGAGTTCTGTGAGAATTATAAATTGGCCGACTTCCTAGATTTTATCCCTCGCTATTTCATTTTGTCGAGAAGGGCTGTATTGTCAATTCACACAACAGACCTAACAAACTTCCAGTGAAGATTGTAGCGGATATTTTAACCCAAAAAAAAAAAAAAACAAAAAAGAGACTGTAGTAGTGCATAATGCATATTGGGCTTTGGAGTTCTACCAGAAAAAAATATTGGGAATAGGAGTGAAATCAATATAAAATCCCTTTTTAAGTTTTAACAACTTTGATGCGACTTGACCAGGTATCCGAAAAATAAAAGACCAGGTGTCCAGGTTTCTCTCTCTCATATGGTATATATTATTCTCTTTCTCTTTTATCATTGAAAATAAAATAAAATTTAAATATTTAATAATAATCTTACATTATTTTTGTTTTTTTTGGTATGAATCTTACATTATTTTTGTTTGAATCAATTTAGATTGCAGTTATTATTAATTTGTTTTTTTGGCAAGTAGTGTTGTTATTGTAAAATGGGGCAAGAGGAGCGTAAGACATCCTGATTACAAAGAGTCAAAGATCAAGAAGCCAAGGATTAGACATAGACCAAGCTGTCTTACTTGCCATAAATATGGCCTTCCTGGCTAGACAGTCAGTGATACTATTCGCTTCTCTAAAAATACAAACAAAGGAACATCCAGCGAGAAGGGATCCCATGAAACGAATATCCTCCACAATGCCCTCAATTTCATAGGGCGGGGGCAGATCAGATTTGCACAATCTGATTCAGTAACTGTAGGACTAAGGTTTGCCTCAAGAGTTGATAGCATCCCAGCTCGCATGGCAAGAGCTTCTCCCAAAAGCACATCTGAAAGAATGACTAGTTTACAAAAAGCAAACACTGGCGCTCCAGCTTGGTTGCGAAGAATCACTCTTATACCCCCCCCCATCAAAGAGGAAGGGATGATAGAGACATCACAGTTCATCTTGAAGGTACCAGTCGGTGAGGGGACCCAAGCTTGGTGGCGGGGAGATGAGGGCCCATCAACCTGCAAACCTTTTATAGTCGAATTCAAGAATTCCTCAAAGGCTTTTTAGGCTCTTGGGGAGGGTTCCTCTCATGGTTCATAAGTTTTTCATCTTCTCCACCAATGTCTCTTGGGGAGGGTTTTAGTGGTAAGAATGCCAAGTGTTCAATAAAAAAATTTGGGGTTTAATCCCAAAATGGTTGGATTTTGGTTGGATTTCGACAGTCAGTTCGACAAAAATTGAAAGTAGAAGTGATATTAAGAACTCATACTCCATCATAAATTTTGGGATTTAATCCATCCAATGGTTTCTTTCCAAAAATTCAGGGTTTAATCAGAAGGTCGATGGGAGTCTTCGCCTCCGTCGCTCATGTTGATGAAGATGAGAAGAACTCAGCACCATCCCCTTGTGTGTTATGTCTCTCTCACCTCTGCGCACCATCTTCACTTCGCTCGTCTTCCCCACCCTACCGAGTTCTACCCTGCCCTGCTAACTCCCTGCCTTCCCTATTTGCATCCCCTGTTTTGCTTCGCCTAGCACAACGCCCCTGTGTACTTTTGAGGTGAATGTGAATAGCGATGTTAAAGCATTTCCCTTTTATTAATACTAGTTCCTCTTGGATTTTGCTCCGCTCTAGTTACCTTTGCTTCTGCCTCTGGGGAGGGACAGAAACTTCATTTCTTTGAATCCCTCTACAAAGTCAAGCTCCCCCCAATCAGAATGAGTCCGGCACATAAGGAAATACAAATATCAATTTGCTAACCGTCTGCTATGAAAGAGACCTGTTATGAAAGAGAAAAGAGCTAGTTCCAATAAAGCGGCAGCCTCATCAGCGGAACGGATGACAGAGACACTCGAATCAGACGCAGTGGCAATCTATTAATTAAATAGGCTGAGGAAAGGGGGTCTGCCATCGGCTATTTTTCCTTACGACTAGGAATAAATATTGTAGCAGGGTACAAATAAGCCAGTAAAAGATGAGTAGGCAGGGTACTAAGAAGCCAATGGGATACGTAAATAGACACCTGGTTTGTACTGGTCAGCTTTGGGCTGGAGATTGACGATTGACTAAGGGTGCTTTGGCAAGGTGAGGCTCTACCCTTCCCCTAGAATCCACTCCGGGTCGGAGGAGCAGCTAGTCCAACTTCTTGAGCAGCCGAGATATTGCACAACGAACATTTGATTGAATTCCTTGCCTCACCTTGAGATGAGAGAAAATGTCGATGTTTGACTCATATTATCATCAATGGAACTTTGATCATGGTGGTGGCCCTTCTAGAGAGAGAGAAGATTCCGACCAGAAATAAAAGAAATGTCGATTCTTTGAGCTTCATGATTCCACTGAAACTAGATAAGAAGTCAGGTCGATGCAAACACATGAATCCCTCCTTCATACATTTGAAGTCCAAAGGTAAGCAAGTGATTGTGGGCTGGTTGTTTTATGTTTTAGTGTAGAAGGTAATTTAGTGAATTACATTTCATAGGTTAATCCCATTAAAATCTGGGTAACTGTTGATATTTCCATTTTTCGTGTGGGTGCCATAAAATATTGACAAACCTCAAGGGGTGGCGGTGATAAAATTAACCCCATCACCTGTCAAATGAAGCCCAAATTTTTGTGGACAAGTTATCCTTGGACCTCTACTCATTTGCCAAATTTTAGTTTAATCAGAGTCGACTAACTAGTAAAATATTGCTTTTTTTTTTAATGGTAAAAAAAATAATGCTTCAAATTGAGGGTTATTGGAGGATTAAAGAAGGGCTGATACATGGACGGCTGAAAATAAATGGGTGCGTTGGCATACATGGGAGAGTATATTGATTGAATTTAGGTTAGGGTTTGATATATGATCTATCTAGATGTTGTGATTCCAATCAAATGGTCAAAATTACCACGTCATATTGCCACATGGCAAATTTTTATAAGCTTATTTAGTTGGGTTATGAAGTAGATTTCCCATAGGTTTTTATACTAGTATTATATACAAACTCAAGGCCTATCCCATCTAGTCTCTCTTTAAGGCCCATATCCTTCACCCATTCGAAATCCCCAACCAAAAGAAGTTACTTTCCCTACCTTACCATCAAGATTATTGTTCTTTTGCTCCTACAAGCTTATAGGAATATTGAAATGACCGAGTTTTCCCACACCCATTGTCAAAGGAGAATCCCCTTGGGCGAGGGGTTCAGATGGTCTTCAAAGGGGATAGCACAACAATGGGGGGGGGGTATTATCAACCATTCATAAATATTGTGGGACTTGGGTAAAACTCATCTTTAAAAGCTAACTTTTAGGGAGAAGGTGCCCAAAGCAACTCTAGTGTGTCTCTGAGGATGGAGAAAAATTTATTGAGGAAGATCTCAATTCCTATTTATGCTTTCGCATGGAAGGAGGAGATTGTTGAGGTTCCACACATAAGCTATTATCCCACTAATGTGAAGACTTAGAAGTACTTGAACACCTAGGACAGCCCAAATATCCCATCTAGATAGAGACACAATTAGGAAAATTCAAACACAAAACACAATGAGTCCATAACCCATTTAAGTCTCCCAAACATCCCATTGGCCAATCCTAACCAATTTACATGTAACACTCTTTAGGTCATAAGCCCATAACCCATTTAAATCTCCCAAACCTATGTTTTGGGTTTTTTTTTTAATGGGAAAACAAAACTTTAGTAAAGAAAATTAAGAGGTAAAATACTGTTTATGTTCTCCATCTTGCCACTAGAGACCTTAGAAGACCTAGATGAAGTAACAAAACTATGAGCTAGACTTAGATGTTATGTTTTAAATCGCTTTAGGATTAGGGTTTATTGCACTATGTTTTTGGTACATTCGTATTAGTACATGACCCTATGTCTCTTGTAAGTCACATGAATACTTATAATTTTGACATTTCTTGTAAACATGAATGTAAATGGATATCCGAAACGCATCCGTATTTCTTTAGAGATATCCGGAAAAAAAAATCCAAATACTTAATAATAAAAAAATTAAGTAAATAATGATCTTGAGGGGTTTTGAAGATTCAACAGGTTCTAGAATATGAGGAAAAGAGAATCATGATCTAAGAGATATGGATTGAGAGTGAATTGTATCCACTAGGGGGATGCAGGTCCAGGTAACACAAGGCAAAGATGTAAACGGATGGTCAAGAATCCGAATTCGATCTGCATTTGAATCCATCTGAAACCGTTTAGAAGTATCCGTTTTCGGCCAGGGAATATCCAGATCCAATCACATCCGAATCGTATCCAAGCCGAATCCGATCCATTTACAAGCCTACTTGCAAACCAATGTGGGACTATTCTTACAAATGTTCTTTACCTTTACAAGCTTCTTTTACAAGTGTTTACAAGTGGTCCATAATGCAAGTCACCACACACACACATGTGCTTTCGGTTCTTCTTTTTTTGGGTAACACACATACATGTGCTTTCAAAACAAAACAAAAATGGAGGGAATAGATTTTAATATTTTGAAACTTAATAAATTAAAAACCAACACACTCACTCGCTCTTATATAGAGTGGAAGTGAAAGTAAATGAAGTCTGCTTCTGTAAAGTATTTCTTTCCACCATTAGTCCATTATGTCTGTGGGTTTCATCATAAATTATATCAATATGATATCCTTCTTCTAGTGTTAAAATCATAGTTGGAAAATTGGGTTTTGATTGGGGCAAGTCACCCGAGTCGAGTCAAACTTTAGAAAACTTGGTCAAGAGTCGTGCAAACTAGGTCAGTGTAAAAATGACGAGACTGGGTCATAAACCGTCTGAGTCAAATAAGACTCGATATTTTTACCCGAGTAGTGACAAAAAACTCAACGAATATAGTCGATTTTTAAGAACCATAAAACCAGTTCACTTAGAAACTGAGTTGAGTAAAATAGTAAATCCATATTCTAAAACAGTAAGAAACCATCAACTGATCGACACCCTTCTCTTGTTCAATGGTTTAAATTCAAAATGCATTGATATGTGATTCCTTGATACATATATATTTTTAGTTTTTCCCATATTTTTTTTTTTGATTTTTTACTAATTTATACATATTTATTGTATTAAAAATTTTAAAAATATGACTCGTCTTGATCGGGTTTGACAAGCCGATTCATCAGATTTTTCTAAAAAACGAGTCGTATCAGAAAACCTAGTTTTCCAACTCTTAAAATCTGACAATTTGACAGTAATATTTAGAGGACTTAGTTCTCTTTAAAGTAACTTACTTCGCTGTAAATGAAGCCTTAATTTAAGGAAACTTAACACCTTTCTCATAATGCAACATAAATACATACAAAGAAGCCAATCAAAAGAAACGAGAGAAGATACACAACATGTGACATGATTTTCCATCTTCATGTCTTCATATCACTTCCATAGTTCCATTCCATGGTTTCCTGCATCAGAAACACACAGACATACACGTACGACGTGTTCTTCTTTCCAATTCTTTTATCTTCTCTCCTCCTTTTAAATATTTGTAAAATGGGATTTTCTGTCTTCTTCAGTCGTCACATCTAAGGAAATAATTGAAATGCCCTTTCGAAGATTGACTAATTAATGTCATAATATGTGGGAGCTTTTAAAGGATGAGATTTCATAGAATATTCATGTCGGCTTATGTTTTTAGTTTCCGAGGAGGTTTTGTCTACCTTCAACACATTTTAATAATAACCTCTTTTCATGTGGCCCAATGTAAGCTCACGGCGGTGGTGGTGGTGGTGGTGATCTAGCTACTGCATTTGGTGGTGGATGATAATTATTAAACTGAGGGTGCATGGTAGGTTGGCATTGAGCTGGATTTATTCTATTAAAGAAGCACATTAAAGAAGCACAACCACAAATGCAGAACAAGTCTGCAGAACTTTCATAAAAAACAAGTCTACGGAACAAAAAGAAATAAGAATGATTAATATGTTGAGAAAGTATATTGACATCTTATACGCTAAGGTAATGAGAAGGAGGTAGAGTGCATTTTAATGGTGTCGATTTGTCATACAGAGTAACAGAGGGTCCACATAAGGATGCCAATTGGTGCGGTTTCGGTTCAGTACACTGCACATATGCCTCATACTGATATCATACCGAATATCGATTTGATATAGGTATCTCATACCAATACCATACCAAATTGGTTCATTATTATTCGGTACAAATTAAAACACGTATTTTGGTACGTATATCCCATATCTGATATCGTACCAAATTCTAACTCGGTATGTATATTTAAGGGTGTCAAAATGGAACCGGGACTAAATATCGGAACCGGAACCGACTGTTTACCATCAAACCGAACCATACCGCAGAATGATCCGGCTTTAATTTTATATGTTCTCTTTCCGGTTTGAGTTTGATTTGCACCACAAAACCGTGGTTTTAAACCGAATAGAAACATGTACCTCTTATTCGAATACTAGCTCATGCATCAATTGGATTAATTAATAACATAATCATTAATTTAATAAACATAATTACGGCATCATAGAAACTAAAAATGAGTAAAATGTCATGGGTTAACTATATGTTATATTTGTTCAAGTATGAATTGAAAATGATAGATACTGTTAAAATGGAATAACAACACTCTATTTTCTAATAGAAGGAATAGTTTGTTTATCATGTTAGAAAGGAGAAGAAGAAATAAATGAAAAAACAAATAATATGAAGAAAAAAAAGAAGGATGGGTGAAGATGGGAAGTTTATTTTATTTTATTTTTTTATCACATAGGCATGACCAGCATGGAAAATATGATGAATAAGGGAGACCGGGAGAGAATGGGGAAACACAAGAATATAAAGGCCTTGAAAACCGAGGTTGTCTTCATTACTATTTCCTAAAATCAACACTATACAAACCACATGTAAACTGGTTGTGAATTAGATAACGAAAATCGAATAGAAACCGGTACAACTAGACCGTATGCAAAATGATTCTGATTTTGGCTGATTCCTATCCTGTTCGATTTTGATTTCACCTCATCAAAATGTAAACCGCACCGCAACCGAACCGAATAACCAGAACCGCACTGATTGACACCCTAATATACCCTACATTAATACCATATCGAATTTATTCGGTCTGGTTCGGTGTCAATAATTCGGTACGGAAACGATTATGGTATTGGGTAATCACTATATATTGGCACCTTTAGTCCCATATGGTTATTGAGGAGAAAGGATTAAAAAAAAAAAAAAAAAACAAGTGTGTCATTAATTGTGAGAGGACATATACTAAGGGTAATGCGCTCATCTTTTCTCTAATAAGAAATGCATATTAGATAGGGAAAGAACTGAAGAAGAGGATCTTTATCCCCTCCAGTTCTCTGTCTGGCCCAGTCCTCTAGTTCCTCTAAAAAGGGGGGGGGATTGGAATGACCACCTTACCCCTACCCAAACATTCTGCCCAGGTGGGATCCACCACCCTTATTAGAGGAACTGGGGAATTGGGCCGGGTAGAGAATTGGAGGAGATAATTTTCCTTAAGAAGAAGACCAACTCTATGTTATTGGTGAAGCCTGATTTCGGTCCAGAATGTGAGGTTGAGATCTTCGGAGGGCCATTCGGCCTCGAAACGATCTCGGATTGTCGAAAAATGGCGTTCATCACTGCCAAGGACAGTGAGTTGTGTTGGGTTCGTCTAGACCTTCGAAACGGTATATTTTGGGATATATGTTATGTTTTGGTCCGACCCTGTCCGGTTTGACAATTTCTGGGTCCAGGGGCATTTATTTACTTTCTCAGGTTAGGGTTTCTCTATATATTGTTCATATCTCTGGGAGGGCTGGTGAGATGGTTTGTAACATTTCAAAGAATAGTGAAATTCGTTCTATTGCTCGGACGTGGATGTAGCTTCCCATCTTGCGGGTGAACCAAGTAAATCCTGTGTGTTTGTGTGTGCTTGTTCTTCTCTATTTTTTGTATTTCTTCTGCCAATCGCCACGTCTGGACATTGTTTTCTTAACACTCTATGCACAAAGAGGTGAGCATAGTTGATAATGCATTTGATGGATTAAGCTTAATCATAGGCTATGTAGAAGTCTATGATCCAGGGTGTCTATGAGTTATGACAAACTATATTTAAGGAAAAAGTTTTCTTTTAATTACGGATAAGGTTCAAGCATCATATGTCTGATGATTAGGAAATTTCATATAATCTATAAATAAAGAAAAAAAAAATAGAAATAATGAGAATAAAATAAGAATTTAAGAGCAAAAAGGTAGAGCAATATATTGTAGGGAAAAAAACTCTGTCTGGGAGTTTGTGTGTTGTGCCCAGACACCAAGGGGGACAATGACCCCCCCCCCAATGAAGGTGGAAATATTGTTTCTATTGATGCTTCCATGCACTCTCTCATTGGCCTACGTGTTGGCGTAGGGACCACGTTCTCAGGCAGATAACGCTTTCCTTATGTTTTATAATGGTCTTGGTCAATTGATCAATTAATCTTATTTATGCAAAGCTTATGTGAAAATCAATGGATCACATTCCGGTCTTATAAGTCAACAATGATAATAATCAAAATATAAATAAAAATTATGCAAAAAGTGTACCTGGATTATCACATCTAGAGAATTTTTTTAAAAGCCGAGCTAATATTCCATGTGGAATGGCAATTTGGCAATTTTGACTGATGGATATGTAGGGAGTGATTTTGATAAACCACATATGAAAAGTCCATACCCAAATTCAACAATTTACTATTCTCATCTACGTCCATACATCCCACCTATGGTCCACACACCCTCTTGGTAGATCTTAATTTTTCAATAGTATATTATATCATTTTACAAACTCCGTTTAGGTTGAAACTTGACATGTGATAACAACTTTAATTACAACATATAATATATAACTTTTTTAATAAAAAATAATTTTATGGTATAATCGTGTTCATTTATCACAAAATAAACATAAAAATAAGAAGAAAAAGAACATAATAAGGCAAAAAGAGATTATATAAATATATATTAAATGCAAAAAGGTGAACAAAATATTTGTCATTACCTTGGTGACATTTTAGGATGTTCAATGGAGGACGACAATAGTAATAATATAGTATAATTATCATAAATGTGAGAACTAGAACTATATGGGCTGGGCAGCATAAAGGCACTTCTTGGCTTGCATCAATCAACTTTTCACTAAGTAAAGATACAAATAAAAGGGGGCAAAAGAAGAAAAGTGCAAGTAGAGTGACTTATAATGGAAATAAGTGCAAGAAGATAAGAAAAATGTTTCTAAATTTGCCATGGATCAATTTATAGTAAATCTTCTTTCTATAAATAAGCCATTAAGGGTCAATAATCTATTATATAAAAACAAATTATTAATAATAACTTATAAATGTGTGACCTAGTACTAAATGTCGCTTGAGGCATAGTATAGGAAATTTCCTACAGACGTGTATTAGTGGAGAAGAAGGTCTCCAACGCCATACTAAGAATGATGATCAAGGTTAGAAGTCAATGTTGGATTGAATTTCATTTTCAACATCACAAAGCGTGTTTGTGATTTTGGAATTTGTATTCTATCATGATCACTCGGGGAATCCTAAATATAAAATCTTAGATTTGTACTTGTGTGTCTGTGTGTGTATATATATATATTTGGATAAATCTGTCATGTATATGTAGGGGTGTCAATGGGCCGGTTCGGGCTAGTTTCGGTTCGGGCTTTTCGATTTCGGTGTGACATTTATAGAAATCGAAACCAAACCATTAAGAAATGTTCGGTTTCGGTGCTGTTTGGTTTCGTGCCGGTTTCGGTTTATGATAACTGGTTGATATCGGTTTGGTACCGGTTTTATATAACTAGTAAGGTCCGATTAGTGCTAATTTTTCTTATTTTTCTCTTTTAAGTACATAAAATATTTCAAATACAATGCATCTTTGTATCCTATGTCCTATGGCCTATGGATACAATTGGTTGGGTAATCACTAACAAAGGATATGAGAAAAAGTGAGAAACTATCACAACACATTTAGGGGGCAATGGGGCATTAGGCATTTACTGATTTACTCATTTATCGGGTTAGGACGGTTCGGTTTGGATTCGGGCCTAACGGTTCGGGATACCGGTGCATCGTCGGGCTAGCCCAAACCAAACCAAACCATTTGCCTCTCTGGATTCACAAACTGAACCCAAACCATTAAGAGTTCGGTCCGGTGTGGTTCGGGCCGGTTTCATCGGTTCGGGTTGGGTATTGACACCCCTATGTATATGGATCATATTAAGGGTCAATAACCTACTATATATAAAACAAAATAAATAATAATAACTTATAAATGTGTGACATAGTACTTAGATGCTTGAGGCATATATAGTATAAGAAATTTCCTGCATAAGGGGAAGACGCGTATTAGTGGGGAAGAAGGTCTTCAACGCCATATTAAGAATGATAATCAAGGTCAGAAGTCAATGTTGAATGGATTGAGTTTCAATTTCATAATTCGTAAAACGAGTTTGTGATTTGTATTCTATTATGAACACTCAAGGAATCCCAAATACAAAAATCTTAGATTTATATGTTTTTTTTTTGTATATGTATATATACTATATAGTATATACTCATTTAATAATAAGCAAACATATATATATATATATATAGCTTTGAAATGGCAATCTCTCATCTACCAACCCTAAATCTAATAGTAAGAGTAGTCAGTACTAGTATCTGACCTACTCAATATACTCAGGTTATCTCTTCTTGATATGCTTATTGGCTTCATCTGAATACAAGTCTTCCACACGGCATTTCTTTATTGGATAGTAGATCTTCTAAGAAGATTCATATCCTTGGATTGCAAGGGATGAAAAGCATCTTAGACTACAAATTCTTTTAATCACACCATCAATAAGGCTTATATATACATCATCATCTACCTACCCTGGGGCTTCATGGATGCCAACCAGAGAGATCTGTTTGATTAAATAGAGAAACTAAATTAAGTAAATACTAATACCCATTTTAAGATACTTAAATATAGTTTCAATGCGATTATCCGATTTGCCTTGATGGGTCTGTGGACTCCTTGATTTTGGGTGCTCTAGCCAAGAGTAATTAGTCTTAACCATTCAAATATGCATGTTTTAATTACTTAGACAATTGGCTTTGTTTCCATTAATGTCATTAAGAGTATTAGATTAGTGTTATCTAAATCCATGAATCCCATTATTTTTTATGAGGGTACCTAACACAGAAATGAAACTCAGCAATTTTTGAGGTTTTAAATTTTTTTATTTTGTGATGACAAGCTGGTGTGGTGATTCCCACCAATTTCTTAATAAACAATAGAAGTTTACAACTAGAACACCAATCAACAATGACAATTTTGAAGTTCTAATGAATGGCTTGAAGTAATCCATGATTTTATATTTGGTTAAAAACACTATAAATTCTTCTGTGTCTTTGTCTGTGTCTTTCTTTGCCTCAGAGAAGTAAAATTAGATTAAAGTACTTTGTTTTTCACATTGCTGTAACTCTAGAGTTCATATACATGTGCATGATATGTATTCTAGTTGACTTCAGACTTCACATCCAATGATTTGGGATTCTTTTTGGACCATTTGAGAGAACAATGAAGTACTATATCTATTAAAAAGATGGAAAAAAAAATGAATTTTAAGCAGGAAATGACAGTACTGTAATTGTTTACAACAACATCCCATTCTTATTCTAAACAATATAATCTTTCATGTCTTTTTTTTTCCCCCTCATTTTGGGTAAACAAAATCTTAATGTCTGGTTGACGACTATTGTTTGATACTTATTTTGTTATTATTGATCGAAAACGCGACACAAATCACTGTTTACATGTTCAATCACTCTTTTCTTTACAGTAAATTAACCAATATCAAACATGCATAAATCCTAGACACTATATATAGCATAGATAAATAGTTTATGTTATGGGTATTCCAATTAATATATAAAAGTATAGTTTGATCTGAAAAACCAAAAGAACTACAACTCCTAGTATTAAACTGTGACAGTATAAATGTTTGTAGTATACTATGTAACTCATGTGCAATGTACCTACATGCTTCATTTCTTATTAATTAGAACTCATGCTCATAACAAAACCCATTTCCTCCTGAAGTCAGTACTGGTACTGAGTGTTCTAAGTTGTAATTGTGTATTTGACTAACAAGCCAAAGCACTGAACCAGATCGGCAGATTATATATATGTTAGAACAAACACCAACCAAAACACGAAAAGAAACAAAAACAGAGCAAGATGACACAAAGATTTAATGTGGTTCACACACCAGTATGGTGTGCTACATCCACGGGCGAAGGCGAAGCTGTTTCACTATTTAAATTGGAGAAAGTTACAATGGAGAACTCTCATGAACACCCAAAACGGCGCTGCTACTCTCTCCCTGAAACCCTAAAACAAAAAACCCCCAAATCTTACTCTTTACAACAAAATGGGTAAAGAACATAAATACTCCTCCATCTGATCCGGAAAATGTTGGAGTAGGTCATTCTTCGAAACAGGTCCAAGAGTTCGAGACACACATAATAATATATAAGAGAAAAAGATTGAAATCCTGAGAGCCCATTATGATTGCTTAGAAAGTTGCTGGATTGGACTTGTTGCAAGCTTAAGTATGGGGCAGAAGATATCTCAGAGCTTGTGTTTTGTCTTTAACTTTGCTGGAAAATCAACAATCTGAGAGCAATGTGAGTTGGTGTGCTGGTCAGTTTTGTTTATCAGAACTTTAATTACTCTAAGATGTCTCTTGAAATAGTGTTTTGTGTATATATTCTTGAAGCATGTCTGCTATGGCTTTGGTTTAGGTTCAGCAAAGAGTACTTAGTATTGGTTAATGAAGGATTTGTTTAGTCATAGGTTGCCAAGTAGAGATCTGCTGGGAAATCCAACCACCAACTTAATGAAAAAACAAAACAATAAATGTAGTATTTGATTAATTAAGAAATGAAACATATAAATGCAGAGAGTAATACTCATCAACCACCATATTTCATGTAGATCTCATGAAGATTGTGGGATAAAGAAAAAAAAACCCTTTATAGAATGACAAAAGACACCAGCTGTCTAAGGAGATAAAAATGGAATTCGCGAAGGTGTGAGGTTTGATCTTGCTTCTATTACAGATTCAATAATTGGATTTCTTTTTTTGGGAGAATCTTATCATTTCCAAATAAACTTGGAACTTGAAGACCTTTTTGCTCAAGCCTTCCTATATATAAATGGCTTTTTTTCTAAGGGAACTTCATCAAGCAATCTATCTTCAGCTCTCATCTAGCTATAAGACCTTATAACTTTCCTTGAGCAAGGCTTATTGCTCCAAGAAAACTAGTTATGGCTATTGAGATTGATCAGAAACCTCCTGTTAGGCTTTCAAGAGTTGCAATTTCAGAAACTCATGGAGAAGACTCCCCATACTTTGCAGGATGGAAGGCATACGATGAAAATCCTTATGACGAAGTAAATAATCCTTCGGGAGTTATACAGATGGGACTTGCAGAAAATCAAGTAAGCATCAGTATTATGATTCATTTGAGCAAAGCATGCAGAGTAGCTGCATTGAATTGAATGAATGCCACAAAATATTTCCTTAATTTCATTTGTGGTTGCATGAACTAATGCTCTTTAGTTTGTTCCTTGTACAGGTTTCCTTTGATTTACTAGAAGAGTACTTGGAGCAGCATTTAGAAGCATCTACCTGGGGAAATGGGATCTCTAGCTTTAGGGAGAATGCTTTGTTTCAAGATTACCATGGCCTCAAAGCTTTCAGAAAGGTATTTACATCTTAACCTGGAAATTAATTTTCAAGATTAGATTTTTCATGTACTAAAGTCATGGAGTACTAACTCTACATTTTCCATTTCTTTGCATTCACTTATAGGCAATGGCAAGTTTCATGGAGCAGATAAGAGGAGGAAGAGTGAAATTTGATCCCGATCGAATAGTTCTCACTGCAGGAGCAACTGCAGCTAATGAACTATTAGCTTTCATCTTAGCAGACCCTGGTGATGCTTTGCTTGTTCCAACTCCATATTATCCAGGGTAATTAAGAACTATATATAAACAACCTAATTAGTACCATTTCATACTCCTGATCTAGAATTTATTCAATATTAATTTGTTCTTTTGCTTCAATTTATCACAGATTTGACAGAGATCTCAGGTGGAGAACTGGTGTCAAGATTGTACCAGTTCACTGTAACAGCTCAAACAACTTTCAAGTTACTACTGAAGCTTTAGAAGATGCATACAGTAAAGCACAAGCTATGAACATTAAGGTCAGAGGACTTTTGATGACAAACCCATCAAACCCATTAGGTGCCACAGTTCAAAGATCAGTCCTCGAAGAGATTCTCGAGTTCGCTACAAGAAAAAACATCCACCTTGTATCAGATGAAATCTACTCTGGCTCTGTCTTCTCCTCCACTGAATTCACAAGCATTGCAGAAATCCTTGAGGCTCAGAAATACAGAAATGCAGAGAGAGTTCACATTGTGTACAGTCTATCTAAAGATCTAGGCCTTCCTGGTTTCAGAATTGGAACTATATATTCGTATAACGATCAGGTCGTAACGACTGCAAGAAGAATGTCGAGCTTCAGTTTAGTTTCTTCTCAAACACAGAATCTCTTAGCTTCAATGCTATCAGATACTAAATTTACAGAGAATTACATAAAAACTAACAGAGAGAGGCTGAGGAAGAGATATGAATTGATCATAGAAGGCTTGAGGAAAGCTGGCATTGAATGTTTGAAAGGGAATGGAGGATTGTTTTGCTGGATGAATTTAAGTCCATTTTTGGAGAAACCCACAACAAAAGGAGAATTGGATATGTGGAATTCAATAGTTCAGGTAGCAAAGCTGAATATATCACCAGGATCTTCATGCCATTGTTCTGAACCAGGTTGGTTTAGGGTGTGTTTTGCTAACATGAGTGAGCAAACACTAGAAATTGCAATGAAGAGAATAAATGATTTCATGGAGAAAAGAAATTAAGACAGAACAATGAAAGGAACTATATATCTTATCAAAATTTTGGCTTCTTGCTCATTATTTTTGTATTCCTTTTTATGTGGGAAAAAAAAAAACCATTTGATTTAATACTGTAAATCCATTTAAAAAACTGAAAACCTGTACGTCTCCAATTTTCAAATTTATCATATGGGTTTAACCATCCATTTTTCAAATGCAAAGTAAGAAATAACTTATTAATTAAAGCTTGAGTTTGAAGTACCAACCAGAGGCAACAAATCTGGATTTGTGAGCAATGTTGGAAAACCCTTAATCTGAGATGAGGTCGGCCTCCTCTCATTCACATTGGATTGGAATCGGTTGATCGACGGAAACCTCTAGAAATTGGAAATGGGATGAAGAAACAAAGATTTCTATATATTTGTAGAGTACACGGTTTCTAATCTCCATCCAATGGTTGATGACACAGTCGAGCACCATACACGGCCATGTACGAAACCTTTTCTCTTTAAAATGATATTTTTTAGAGGTCTTGTTTAGGCATGGTTAACCAAGTTTCAACTCAATGAAGTTGTTGCATCACAAATTTTATATCTTCATTCTCCATTCATCAAATGATTAAATACGTATAGAGAAGGTTTCATGCAACGCCATAGTGAAATTTTGCACCAATAGGAGAGGTGGTTGACTAAACCTCGTATAGGGGTGCATTTATTGAAGAGAGAGGATGTGGAGTCCATGGGTGTGAGGGCGTACTCAAGATTCTGCACATTAGCATCATGCATTTCCTTTTCCCAACCAGTATACATATATTTTTGGTAAATTCCCAATAAGTATACTCACATTTCTGAATTTTCACAATAACATTACTGAATTAACTAGAGAACAAATATAGGAAAGTAAATGCCCTACTGCCATGCTCCACTTTCAAGCAAATGGCTTTGAAAGTTGCATTATTGGGACTTAATTGAATGATCGTCCTATCCACTATGGAGTCCGAGTATGTCGCGTGCTCGACGGCAGTTCAGGAGGTCGTTTGGCTTAGTAGAGTCCTACAACGTCTTGGCGTTACCGCTCACACGTGTAGTAGAGAGACGAGGATTGATGATTGAGAGGATCCACCCTATGTGGGCGAGTGAGAGATGTTAATAGAATCAGGTCTTGACCCGATTCATCCAACTGGAGTGCCAAAACGGAGTGGCTCTGACCCACTACTGTTGGAAACCCAAGTTAGCCAATTCTATTTAAATAGAAGACTTGGCCTTCGACTGATGCGGTGAAAGTTGTTTATGTCTCTCTCGTCTCTTGTCTCTCCTTGTGCGTGAGTGTCTTTGAGGATCTCCATCAATATCATTGGATTTGGAGGGTGGACAAGTTGGAGGATCTCCTTTGACAGCCTTTCGAGATTGTCGCCACCGCTAGACTTTGGATTGTTAGAGTTCGTGCATGACAACACTTAGTGCAACAAGATCCTTTCCGCTTTGTGGGAAACATTGACGAGGTAATCTCCTAATCCGAGATATTTTCATTTAATATAAAGAAAAACAAAAGATGTATTATATAATACATCTATATGAAAAAAGGGGAGAGGTTTCCCACGATGCCAAAGTGTAATTTCCCACCAATAGGCAAGATAGGTGAGGATGAATTGTCCAATAAGGGGCATTTAATGTAAGGAGAGTATGGGGGTCCATAGATGGAATATGAGAGGTCGTGTCTAGAAATCTTCGTACTCAAGTCGTGTGCTTCTTTTCCCCTTAAAAAAATGATAATTTTTTAGAAATCTTGTTTAGGAAAACATGGTTAACCAGGTTTCAACTCAATGAAGTTGTTGCATCCCAAATTTCACATCTTCCTTTTCCATTCATGAAATGGTAAAATAAGTATGTGGAGGTTTCATACAATACCATAGTGCAATTTTGCACCTATAGGAGGGGTGGTTGACGAAACCTCCCATAGGGGTGCATTTATTGAAGAGAGAGACGTGGAGTCCATGGGTAGGATGTGAGGGCATACTCAAGAATCTGCACATTAGCATCACGTGCTTCTTTTCCCCATCAAGTATACTAATTTTTTTTTTTTTTTTTTGTATACTCACATTTCTGAATTTTCACAATAACTATACTGAATGAGAAATGTTAACCAAAGAACAATTATAGGAAAACAAATGCCCTACTGCAATGCTCCACTTTCAAGCAAATGGCTTTGAAAGTTGTATTATTTAGACCCCAATTGAATGATCTTCACTTTCAGCTGTAGAGATGAAAGGCTAAAACTGGAAAAGTGAGAAATGAGATCAAACAGCCCAACAAGGCTGCTATTTGGTGGAGCATGGCCTTTGATGTACCTTTGGAGCATAATTTATTGACTGTATGAGCAGAGTAAATGATATTTAAAAGGAATTGAAACACTAAAAATTAAACACAGTTTTAAGTTGAAGTCTCAAGTTGAGCAAACAAAGGCAATGCTCAACTAAAATAATTAACAAAATCAAGCATTATTCTTTCCTAAGTATGATTTATTATGTATTAAAATTTTCTTTCTTAGTAAACTAATTCCCTAAAATTACCAAATTGGGACCAACAAAATTAAGAATTCAGGTCTACTACCCTCACACTGTCACACACAACTAGCATCAATATATAGTGTATGCCAAAACAAGTTCTTGATTTATTTTCAAGATCTTTCTCTCTTGCAATCTCAAGTTGAGTGGTCACCAACAGTCATGTTAGTAAAGTATGTTTCACTGTCTCTTAATGTTATCTTTCCTACTAAAACAATTCAGAGAATCAAGCAGTACTCTTATCAAATTGGGACCAACAAAATTAAGAATTATTCAGGTCTACACTCCTCACATGCAACTAGTATCACCAAATAGTGTACCAGCTTAGAATATCAAGTTAAAAGCCAATACAAGTTCTTGATCTATTGAAGGAAGGTCTTTATCTCTTGCAATTGGAACTTGAAAAGGAAAAATATTATTAGATGGTTCAATTTAAAATCTTAAGGCATTAGATAGAGAGAGTTCCTCAGGTATATGAACGCTCAAGGACATTAACAAACCAATGTGAGATTATAACTTTATTACTCCCAACAATTATAGCTTTATATGGCTTTCCCTATGGCTTCTGGCGACAAGTGATCAGTAATGCCTTGTGTGAAGCAATACGGGTTAAATGGTTTGGACCAATTGTGTTTGTGTTTGTCTACAACTTAAGCACTTTGGAATTTGGATATTATCGAGGATGGACAAAGAATCTCTTCATCTACCATGATGTGATCTTACGATTGGACTCGTAAATAATGAATTTCATTCCTAAACTCTTACTTCCTATTGTACGTAGTCGAAACTATCCTTCTCTAATCCAAATTTAAGGATCGAATGTGATGATTTATGAGATTCTCCTTTCACCAAGGTTAAAGGGAAACTCAGTCTTTAAATTTATATTCAAATGGGCTTTGGTTTTGGGGACAATTAATTTGATGGATAAAGCTTGTGGGGCTAACCCTACTTGCTTTGTGGGGCTAACTCTACTTGCTTTGGGGACTGAAATTTAAGTTAATGTTAAGATATTTCTTTTTGTTTGTTTGTGGTTGACAGAAACAATCTCCAAAGACTTCTATACCTGGCTAAAGTTGCTATCCATCATTGGCCAAAAGTCAACTTCAGTATGTGAACCACATACTTGGAAGAGCTGAATTGGGTAGTTCTCTTGAAGACGTGTTCCAAGGATAGCCTCATATCAAATGGAGGAGAAAAAGTATGGTAAGGATGTGATGTTTCCATCAATCCCAGCAATTTGGATGTCATTGAATTAAGGGGAAAGTTTTCCTAACTAACTATATATGGTTTGAAGTGATAAAGGAATCATACAACCATCAATAGCTGTTAATATCTGACTTTCATTTATGAATGATCGATTATAATTATTTATACCCTCAACCATGGTTTGAAGAATCGGATAGGATCGATCGATTTTGATTGGATTGGATCGGTATTGGTCGAGATCGATCCTGATATTGATTTGATCCAACTATACTGATAGGAGGTATAAATATAAAAAAATTAACTTTTTTTATAAGAAAATAAGGACAAAAGTGTTATATTTGCCCAAATTTGAGCGATCCCGATCCATATCGATTGGTGCAATCCCAATCCGATTTGATCCAATCGATACCGAGATCAAGAACCATGCCCTCAACTCTTCCCCTGTACCCTATGGGCATTATCCGAAGCCCTAACCCTGGATGAAGGAAAATTCAGCTCTTTATTTAAAATATCCATGACATCTTGAGGAGAAGGTAGCAAAATGGAATGCATGACAAATCCACTTGATAGTAAAATTTAGGTTGTGTTTAGTATGTATTCTTGGAATGCATTCTGGGTCTTAAGATTGAGTTTGATCACCAAATTTTACCTATAGTTAATTTAATATGGACACTACAGGTCATATCCATGCTACCCACAATAGTTTTTACTAATCCATGGTATAAGTAAACGCAATCAGCAACAGGTCAGCCTATGCCGATTTTGATTCAGACTGAATCAGCCATGAATTGGCTGAAATCAACCTAAACCCTAGAAATCTAATACGAACCAGTCAATTCGACTCGCACAGAATTGGATCACCGAATTCCGATTCGATTCCTTGATTCATACACTAATCAGAGACCTTCAATAGCATGATCCATAACTGGCCAGTTTTGGTGTGATTTCTATTTCAATTTTTGATTGATTTCATAAAATAGTTAACAGATAGATTTTTTGTCAAAACATTGAAATTGTTTTGGTTGTATTAGAAATATTTCTAGAATAAAAAAAAATACATTTAGCAGTTGAATTTTTGAGAATTGATTCTCTATATTTCTTTGGGAATGGTGGTGGTCATGGTGGCGGTGAACGTGGTGATGGTGGCGGTGGCATTGGTGATGAAGTGCCAATGGCAATGATGGTGGTGGTAGCGGTGGCGGTGGTGATGATGGTGAGGTGGCAGTGGGGTGGTGGTAACAGTGACGGTAGGGTGGTGGTGGTGGTGGCATGGTTATGGTGAGACCACTAGGAGAAGAAGGTTAGTGTTTTAACTTTAACATGAAATTACTACTTTGCCCATCAAATTAACAATCATGTGCTCATTAAAGAGCAAGAGTGAAACTAAATGAAATAGAAATTCTGAAACAGCTCCTCAGCTATTTCAAAATTTCTATTCCATTTGATTTTTATTTCACTGAAATAGGGTGTATAAATCAAACCAAATAATTTCCAAAATAGAAATCACCTCCTAAAATTGTAATAACAATCATTCCTTATCAACCATAAATTTAGTTCCCCACCTCTTTTTTTTTAAAGGGGGGGGGGGGTGTGAGGGATATAAATTTAGGTAGGCATTGGAGCTAACAAGAGAATCAGTGACATTAGTGTGATTGTGGAGAAAGCAAGGCATTGGTCTGCATTTTGTCTTCACTTAAAAGAGATCATTTTAGAGAGACTGCATCAGCGTTGATTTTCTTTTTTGGGTAAGATAGGTTGTTAGGTAGCAGTATTAAAATAAGGTGTTGTAATGAGGAAATGCAAGGGAAGAGAATATTTATAAAGACTTTAAGGGCTACGTCAAGTTAGAGAAGGTAGGGTTCTTGAATTATTTGAGTAATGAGAATATGCCTTACCAGATTTTAGGGGATTTTAGTTGGTGTTAAATAGATTTTTGAATTTGATGAGGTGAGATTTTAGAGATGTAGTTTGGGTTGATTGAAGAATATGACGTCTACCAAATTGAGATGTCCTCAGTGTTTGGTTAGAACGCGAAGGAAAACGGTCTCCAGAACCATGCAGAGAAGGAAACACCCGGCGTCTAAAAGTTATAATTATTCTACTCCTATTAAAAAGAGGTCCGGGGCAAATGTACACAGCCTTGACCCGGCTCCGCATTGATAATAAGCCCTGCACCCAACAAATTTTTTTTGTCTACGGTTCCTTGACCGGTGACCAGTGCGATTCCCTAGTGTCTCTCACAAGAGGGTGGACCCCACTTGGATAGAGTATTCGGTCAGATGCCCCGAGTAGGTCCCACCCTCTTGTGAGAGGCACTAGGGAACGGCACCGAATAACGATTCTGCGCCCAATACCTTTCCACATCAAACTTAACCCAAACTTTAACTGGAGAGAGTTCCTATGAAGGTAAATAAAACGACTCCTGTACCTAGACAAAGAAGCATGCGATAATACTATGTTGCCCTTCAATCAAAACAGAATAAAAAGATAATGCTTATATTGCCCCATGAAAAGGCAAAACGCCACGCGCCCTACCCCCCCCCCCCCAACACGCGTGCAACCTGTTTCCCATTAACCTAAACCCCAACTATGTTGTAATGCAGCTAATAGTCTGAGAGTGAAGGGATGAGTATAAATTAAGACTTGAATGGCATTTTTGCAGTGTTCACCCCCTCTCCCCCCCCCCCCCCCGCCGCCCCCAAAAACAAAACCCCAACCCACCCATCAAACTCACAAAGTCGGGCCTTTTTTTCAGAGTTTGCCCTCAAAACTCAAACCAGGCATTTGCCCCGACGGTCCGAAGCTATTAGCATTGCCCTATTCTGATAACCAATCAGTAGCTACCTAGAGTTCAGACCATTTTATAGCCATACCTACCTGTGATCATTTCTACCTTTTGCTGGAGAAAAGATTTGCGCAGCACCCCTATTAGGACCATCACTCGAGTATGAAAACGAAAAGTAAAACCCAGAACGTAGATAAGTCAAATTGGCCAAAATACTACTGTCTACAACCATAAATTAACAAGGCATCACAAACACCATTACTGCCACCTAAATAGAAGTGCAAAAACGCTCAAGAGGCAAGAAAAGAGATCCATGCGGCCAAAACCACTAGTAACAAAATCAACTGTGTGGCGAAGTTTTTGCAACTCCAGCCTGCTGAACAGCCTGAGAGCCCGTGGGTGCATCATAAGCTCCGTGAGCAGTTCCTGCAACAGTGCTGTCAGTAGTAGAATAGACTGGAGGTTGTGTGTAACCACCACCATAAGAATCTCCATATGGCTGCTGCTGTCCCCCATAACCTGGCTGAGCTGTTGGTGGTCCACCATATGGCTGCTGACCATAGCCTGGCAGAGCAGCTGAGCCAAAACTTGCCGATGGGGGGCGATGGTGACTAGAATCTGGCTGAGCATAGCCAGACTGTGTAGTAGGTGGCTGAGAATGTGAATACCCTGGTTGTGTAGGTACAGTCTGGTTATAGGTCCCTTGAGTGCTAGGAGGCTGTTGGGCTTGCCCATAAAGTGGTTGCCCAAGAGGCTTTTGGGCCTGTGGTGGTCCATAGCCTGGTTGTGTTGGTGGTGCCGACTGCCCAAAACCCGACTGAGCTGGTGGTTGGCTTCCATAACCTGGTTGTGAAGTTGGCGGCATTCCGTAACCTGGCTGAGCAGGACCCTGGGTAGGATAGCTTGGGGGAGTAGTGCCAGGCTGCTGACCTGAGTATCCTTGCTGAGGTGTGGCAGGAGGCTGGCCAGGTGGCGGGACTAGCTGAGATGAAGGCGCTTGAGCAGAACCACCCTGTGGGCCATATGAGGCAACTGCCCCATCTGGCGTTGGGTTACCCACATTTCCATACCCCGGTGCTGAACTGTACCCTTGCTGATGATCATATCCAGGCTGAGAATTAGGCTGCGGCTGACCATAACCTGGTTGAGATGCTGGTGCTTGATACCCACCACCATAACCATCCTGAGGATAACCTTGCTGTTGCCCCACAGGTGGCTGTGTATAATTTGATTCGCCATAGGACCCCTGCTGACCATAACCAGATGATTGGGGTTGAACATAACCATAAGCGGTGGTTTCAGCTGGGGCTGAAGATCCTCCATGGGGTTGTTGCTGCTGCGGAGGTTGTTGGTTGTAGTAATCATATCCACTGCCTGGAGTAGTTGGCTGACTTGGTGGGACAGGTGTTTGGTCCCATCCAGAGGAATATCCACCAGACGTTGGTTGAGCTGGATAGCCAGCATAAGGTGGCTGAGACATGTTGTACTGAGGTGGTGGCCCTGGGTATGCACCGGGCTGCATGTAGCCATAGCCTGGTTGCTGCATTTGAGGAGGGCCAGGAGGAGCCCAACTTGTTGGTGGCCGTGGAGGTCGGTAGCCTTGCTGAGAATATCCTCCAGCCATTGATGGATTTCTAACACGATTCTGCAAATAAATTGTTTCTCATATAAACTAAGGAAACATTTTCCACACATCATGGCTATACATTAGCGAGAGAGTACAAAATATACCAACAGCAACAAACTAGACAACTTCACATCTAACAGTCAAAATAAATCATACAGATAGCAAAAACTATGTAAACGAGGATTGATGCATTCCATATCAACATTAAAAGAGGTATAGACGCCAACATACCGCATTGGGTGTTGAACTATTTGAGTTACGCCAGCAGATGCCAATCCTCTCCCTACTCGAAGTGAATGGGTACAAAAGAATGCGGCAAAAGCTATACAGGTAACTAAACAAAACCAGAGAGCCAAGCATACACTTGTAGGCAACAGATTCCAGAGTTCCATACCATGGTTTATCTTGCAACAGCATCCAGTTGATGCATGCTCATCAACAGCAGTATACAAGAGAAGCAGAGGCATCTGGCAAACGATAATAATACTAGCCTAGAGTTTTTGTACATGACATTATATTCAGATTATGGATGAATAAATGATGTCACCCACAGCTGCGGGAGCTCAGTAGTCAGTACTAGATTGATATGAACATGAGATTCAAAACTTAGGACAACTTTGGATAGCCAAGGTATCAGAAAATTGGCTAGGCATGAACAAAATATATGCAAAGGCAATGGATTGGGATGCATAAACTAGTAGCAAGAGAGACCAACAGTTTAACTATATCAAATCAATACAACAGAAGGAAAAAGGAAAATGCACCACTAAAGACCTACCTTGTGAACCAGTGTCTCCAACTGGAGGTAGAAACTGACAACATGAAAAGCAATACCTATAACAAAATAAGAGATCCAACAAGAGAATCCAAACACATCCCACAAGAAATTTTTGAGAGGATGGCAAGCTTCCACATGTACTGAAAAAAATAAATAATAGAGTCCATTCTTACTATCAGATGAAGTTGGATGATATGGTAAGTACCCATGCAGTAACTTGTCAATAACACTGCATCAACTCTCTATGGTCCTTCCGGAAACTATCATAAAGGCTATAAGAGGTGAGGCCCAACTAACTTAATGGTGCAAGCTCTGAGAGTACAAATAATAACGCACCAAGAGGATCAACAATATTTTCTCCAAGTCAACAATGAGAATAATATATGGAAACCAAATTTCACCAAGCATCTCAATGAGCTTTCAAACAAAGAAAGAGAGAGATCAAATCCCTACATGGAAATCACTAAACAATCCAGCTCGATCTGAAAAATGAAACTAAGGAACAAACAATAAATAATATCAGATTCCAGTCGATTAAATAGAACTCTCTCACAAGGCTAATAGCCATTAACTATCTTGCATCAATGAGTCGAACAGGTAAAATGATATTGACAAAAAGATCCACAAGATTCCTACAAACAAGTGTTTGTTTGAGGCAGAAACACATTGTCAGAGGATAAAAATCAGACAGTCACCATTTCAATTGTCCTAATGGTCACCTGACTTGCACGTGGACTGTGTCAACAATATCACATGTATACCAGCATTTATGAGGTACTTCATCATAAAGTGCAATACTATGAGAGAGAGAGAGAGAGAGAGAGAGAAAAGGGTACAAAAGACAGTAAGACAAAGGGATATTCAAATACTAGGAAGTAATAAAATAAAAACACGAGGATACCATTTTTCCAGGTAAGATTAAATTTCTCAAAAGGTGACCATAACATTGAGGAAGCAGGAAGAGTTCAAAAAAACAAGGATTCAAAGTAAGTTTTAAAGAAGATACCGTGAATAACAACCATTGCTCACAGAGGCAATGGAAATAAAAACTTCCTCCTGCAAATTGAATGCAGAGGAAAGATTCAAAAAGCAAATTGCAATTTGTAGTTTCTAATGAGGTAGCAATTCACCCATCAAGACAGCAAGACAAACAATTGAATATTGGGATGACAAACACCAACAAGTTAATGATCCCCAATACTAACCATTTGAGCTTAAAATTCTAATCTTGTATTCCAACATTGCCCGTCAATTGTAGCTTTCTCTTTAAAAGATCAGTTAGTCATCTTAAACAGTATCCAAGATCATACTCGTGACCATGCCAAACTCCAAGAGGATTCACATTGATGTCATAAGCTAATCCTACAATAATTCCCAATAACAATTTGAGTCAGATGCTGCACAGAATAACAATATTCAGGATTGTCTCATGATATTATCCCAATAATTATTCACTTGCACATTCAAGTATGGATGACTTTAGACTTGATTGAGATGCATCCTGGAAATGAAGCATTCATATAAGTCAAGAACGGGTCACTACAGATCAAGACCAAAGATTCAAAGGATCCTGCAAAAAGCTCCAATACTTGAGCATATCCTTCAGAAAAGATTCCAGACTTGTCCAAAACTATATGATACCACTTACAATTCCATTCTCAACCTGGATCTCCACGAACCACTTCAGTTAGACCATTTATGGGGACTAACTTTAGATGGAAAAGCACCCCATCAACTTAAAGATTAAGCAGGTTCACAATCTCAAGATCAAACCATAATTACATCTATAAGAGATCCATTTGAATATCCAGCAGTATAGGCAATCAGGTTATGTAGGCTCTATATATCTCAAAAGAACATTATAAGAGTGAATATACAAGGCTATGAATAACTCTCAAAGAAACAAGCACTGCTGCAGCCCAACACTTTGCCCCATAGCACCATCCACCATAGGATGTTTGGCCAATTCATGCTGTCCAAATTAGCATCATCAATGTAACAACTTCCAGTTTCTTACAACACATCCAGAAAATAGAAAAAGGACACAAGAATCAACTGATAAACAATCCAACAGGAGGGATATTCAGAGGTGACAATACAACAAAATTAGAGATATCATGTTCTTCAAGCCACCAGCTGAGCTGAAATCCAGTGAACCAACTATGAAGATAAAATGAATTGTTCCATCAAGTTAACCAAGCACAAATTATTCTAATAAAGCTTCTTCCCAACATTTGATCGAGGGGGGGGGGGGAGAAAATTAGCTCCTTGTGTACACCAGGAAAGTATTAAGAAATATATATAACACAACTAGATTAGCATAAAATTTACATGAACAAAAGGTCCCAAACACATCCAATAAGTCTACAATGAAGTACCTACTTGGATACATAAGCCTAGTCTAGAACATGGAAAGAGAACTTGGTTGAAAACTGTAGAAACCACCGAGATATCTCGGTTTCGCAGGTTTCCAAGATGAGTTGGCCAGGTACTAGAAAAAAATGCATGGTTTCGACTGGTTTCAACCGAGATGTCAGTAATTTCACAAGTTTTGACACTTATTCCCATCAAAACTTGGGGAAACCTAGCTCGAAACCAGTACAGATACTTGTGTGTGCCAGTAATCAAGCCAAAAACCAAGATATTCACTTATTTATGCCTAATATCATTGAAGTAAATGAAATTGTACTTAAGATATTATTCATAAATAAGCAAATATCCCCCTATTTGAATCCAATAAAATTAGTTAAAAAATTAAATTCCAAAAGGAAAAAAAGTCAACCCCCCAATTCAAGATCAAAAACTAGATTTTCGACAATAGGTGCAATTTTCAACTTTCTAATGCTAGGGTTTTTCTCAAATCTAAACATTTCATAAATCTTAATATGGTATAACATTGCTAAAAACCAAAAGTGCGATAATATTCATTTGTTTTGATGTCCAAAAAAATATTTTCATTCAGAACGATTTTGAGAGCATTCGCACACACCAAATTAAGTTTGACCGGTGCATAACTCCTTCAATATAAATCAGATTTAAGCAATCTTGGAGTTGTTGGAAAGCTATCAAAACAAAGCATTCTAACAAATCCAAGATTGCTTAAATCTGATTTATATTGAAGGAGTTATGTTCTAGTCAAAATTAATTTGGTACGCGCAAATGCTGTTAAAATGGCTCTGGATGAAAGTAATTTTTTAAACATCAAAACAAATGCATATTTTACCGCACTTTTGGGGTTGATTTTTTTTCCTTTTGGAATTTGAATTTTTAACTACTTTTATTGGATTCAAATAGGGGGGTATTTGCTTATTTATGAATAATATCTTAAGTAAATGAAATACAAATTTACTTACAACTATGACTCTCAGTACACTGTGCGTACACTAGTAAACTTGGGTCAATAACCACAAGTACCAATTTGAGTGGTTTTTTTGTGAAAATAATTCATACATTGTATTTAAAATGTCATAAATAGGCTATATGCCACACAAAAAAAAAGAGAATCATTTTTGGGCACCGAAACCAAGGTTTCCCCATGAATGGCCAAAAATACCAAGTTTCGACCTGGTTTCGGTTGGTTTCGACCAAATCTCTGTTTCAGCCACGTCAAAACCCGAGTCCTTGATCCTTGGTCTAGAAACCCAACTGAAACACAAAACCACATGAAATAATGATGACTAAAATAAATAGAGAAAAAAGACATGCAAATCAATATTAAAAGGCAAAAGATTCTCTGTATGGGCATATAGGAAGAGCTTCCTATATGGACCATCTAGTTTTTGCAACATAGAAATGTAATGTGGCAATTCTATCCATTGGTTACATAAGTTACTCTCAGAATTGGCAACTTATTAATTTTAAAAGAGAAATTCAATCCACCCCCATGCTTCATTTTCCCAAATGCTTGACTTTCTAATGGACTATTAAAGCCTAATTCACCATGTGCTCTACTCTATTAAGAAACTTGACACATGATGAGCAAGGGGACCCTACCTGCTCACAAACTTTTGGAACCACCTGACCTGCCATGCAGCAGATATTAGGAACATCTAGTAAGGCCCCCTATGTGCTCTTGCAGGAAACCAAACCCATATTTACATAATAAAAAAATATAGCATATACTTTGCAAAGTGCAATCAATAAAAACTTGACACGTGTCTTAAAAAAAGTAATAATGGCAAATAAAATTAAAGTATGGAATATGAAAAAGATAGAGAGAACATGTCACAACTTGTACACCATTAAATGCAGTAATAACTTACGATTCACAATTGGCAAAACAGTGATCAAACTTCATAGGAATTCTATTGTGAAACCATCTAAACAAATAAAGACTAAACCTCACAAACAGTAACACAAGCATAAAAAATATTACAGAATAATTTATCTGCACTAACCATTTATTAGACAGATAGTAATGAGAATATAGGCCACACACTATATTAGGTTATAAATTGTTGCAACAAAAGAACTATAACAGCAGTATAGGTTCATTGCAACAAGAGAATTGTAAACATAAAAGGCTTATATGATAATATGGCAACAGATCATGACAACAAAGTACAAGCAAAATAAACAGTTCCCAATAAAAAACCATTATTGCAACAATTCCCATGTCAAGCAAAAAAAAAATGAGCAACATAAAATAGCTTCTTGCTTGCATTGCAGGACTGGAAAATTATCTTCATGTCCATAAATATCTGGACAGTTAACCAATCAGTGAATTAGGAGAGTAATACGATTGAAAGCAAACAAAATGCCTACGGTACCGAACAGCATAGTTTGTTATAACAAATCATGGAAGCAGAAGTCTTGAGAACTAGAAGTGCAGGGTCAATTTAACAGTGAAACTAAGCAAGTAGAAGAGCATACATTTGGCATACAAGTACAAGGAAAAAAAATTTACAAGTAGCCCTGGTCCCTGGCATAGATTAACCATTAACCACAAAAAATAAATAGCACAACTTCAATCTTTTACCCCCTTACATATGACTACTTCAGTAAGGTCTGTTTAACCACATTGAGCAAAATGCTCAACTACATAATTAATACAAGCAGACCCAATATACACTAAAGGCTACAAGGAATACCTCACTGGTCACTTCACTGATCAATTGCTTTGCAGATTCAATCTGTTCTTTTGTGCCATCTATCTGAACAGTTCTCTCCGTTGATGTATCTCCCGGAGGCAGATGCAATGGAATCAACTAGACATAGCAAACATGATGGAAAGATTAGATGCAAACAGTTCCAATATGAACAATATGTAACATGATAAGCTGATTCACTGTAAGATATCAAGGAAAAACAAAGACTCTCAAGTATACTGGAGAAATAAATGCCACTTTGAACGTATTATGTATTGGCAATTAAAAAGAAATATTCAAGGCTGCATATATCTATTTTAAGTGGAAAAAAATAAATAACAAGATATTAAGTAAATATAGACATTCAGATTTAATTACAAACCTGAATGCGTGCACCTGAACTACCTTGCATATTTTTTATTGTCTCCCCTCCTTTACCAATTATCAAACCAACCTGGAAAGCATTACATGTTAAAAACTATCCAGAAACCTAACTGACAAACAGACAATCAAAACACAAACTTCAGCTCCTCTCTACATGCCTTGTTGTTTGGGACTTTCATTACAAATTGGTCAGCTCCAGGTTGCCCAGTTAACCTTCGAGAAACTACACCAGAACCCCCTGCTTCAGCCTGCACAAAAAAGTGAACAAGACAATGGATTCAAGAAGAAAAAGAAGAAATAAAATGCATTCCTGTAATAACCTATTTAACAAAGATGCTACAGCTTTTCAAAGAGCTAAGTTGCACTCTTACTCGCACCCACCATTCATATAAGTGAATCATTACGTAACCAAATGCCTCATCTTGAATTATCACCCATTCACTATAGGTGATTCCCATGCATTGAGATAATTAATATCTACGTACTTCTTATCTGTATTTTAGAACACCGCAACCATGTCTGTCTGAACTGGACATATGCATTCTATCTGCTAGTTTACAATGGGCGTTCCATATTGATATTTTCAGCAAATAAGATGTTATTCTAATTAACTAGGTTGGTAAGTTGTAGTAAGAGAGAGAAAGAGAGAGAGAGAGAGGATGCAATATTTCCCAAATTGAGTAATGAACAGTACCTCAGAAAGAACATCAGTAATTAACTGTTCTGCCTTGCTTATTTGCTCTGGAGTACCCATGAGTTCTACCATTCTAGTCAGTGAATTAGGATCAGCATCCATATCCCTCGTTACTTGAATCTTTGCCCCGGACTGAAGCTGAAGATATTTGATCGTCTCTCCACCTTTCCCAATGATAACACCCACCCTTCCATTTGGGATATCGATCTTCTTACTTGCACCCTGGAAACCGTAAGCAGGTCCAGTTGAAAACGGGGCAATACCAATTTGACCAGGGGGTTTCTGCCCAATATCTGTATTCAATGATGTAACAGTCACTAAGGCTCATATAAAAAATCCCAGCATAAACAAACGATCGAAGATTCACAACGATTACAATCAATAGTCTCAACTGTCAATCAGAGATGACGGCGTAACATAATTATATATAAACCCTAGACAGGGATTTGAATGGGGAGGGGAGAGAACAGAATGGATTCACCCGAAAAGTAAATCATAGAATAACCAAGGACCATCAAAACTCCTAATCCCTTCACTCTCAACCCACCCCTAAATCAAAAGAGACAGATTAATATATTTCAAGTACGGAAGATGCATGGATAGAGAGAGAAAGAAAGAGGCGAAAACGAACCCGTCGGAGCAGAGCCGTAACTAACGTCATCGGGGCGACCACCATTTTCCGCACGAGGGCGCTTGGCTTCGGCATTGTTGAACAGACGAGCAGCGATCTCTTGTGCGCGTTGCTTCGCAAGCTGGATCTCGTCGACGGGTGGAGGCACGTTGTTATAAGGAGGAGGATGGGAGTGGGCAGAATCTGGAGATGGAGAAGCGATCGGAGCAGAAAATCCAGTTGCTCGACGAGGGGCTGATGAAGGTGGAGGAGTTGTTTGATCTTCGTACTTCCGCTTGTTATCCATTCGTTGTGTGAACTGAAGCTCTTCTGCCATTGAAAGTTGCACTTCTCTGCAAATCTAACCCAGCAGAAGAGAGGAAAAAGCTCTAGCTTGGGAAACCCTAAAAAGAGCTTAAAAAGGAAGAATTAGGGTACTAATTATATACTGGTGAGTCATTCACGAAGCGGAGACTGAAATACAAAGGCCACTTTACAAACAAATAAAAGGTCCTTCCAGGCTGCGCTATCTCTACTGAAGTATAACGCTTCATTATTGTGTTCCTTTTTTTTTTTTTTTAATTTATTATTATTGTCACTTGAGAGAATAACGACATTTTTTTTTTTTTTTTGGGGGTAAAAAAAAATTTATTGCTCAATCCATGGAGTGGAATTGGGGCATGTTTTCGTACCCTCCACCGATAAGGCCCTCCTGGCTAGGGTATCCACTAGAACATTGATACACCTAGGAGCAAATGAGAAAGAACATTTTAAAAAGAAGGGACTGAAATGCTGAATATCCTCAATGATAGGCCTCACTTTTGTTGGAATACTCCTCAAACTCCCTTGAAGAATAGAGGCCAACATTTGGTTGTCAGTTTCAACTTCTATCTTCTCATAACACTTTGCTACTGCACATAGAAAGCCTGATCTGATGATGAAGTGAAGTTCCTTGGTTCAGAAACGACAAGGACACAACTCCCTTGCGACAACCTGATGATGAAGCCCACTCCTCCTATAGATTGGTTCTAGTCACAAGAGGCATCACAGTTCAGTTTGAATGTTTCTTTTGGAGGAGGAAGCCATTTCTGGATTGCAGTTGTGGGGGCGCACAGTCGCTTTGAAATCTTGGGGGGGGGGGTTTGAGGCATTCCAGAATTCTTCAAATGCTTGGACAGCCAGAACACACGTCTCAATAGGCGATGTTGCCTTTTTCTCATAGATACCTGAGTTCCGAGCTAACCATATATACTAGCATATGAAAGAGTATAAGCTGAGCACCGGCTGCATCTCCTTCTAGTTTCCTCTCAAAAACTCAGTCCATTTAAAAATCCACTCAGGAAGGCTCAGGTTCCTTGGGATTAATAGGTTAATAGACTGGGGAGAGGCGAACCACATTGCTTTGGTGAATGGGCACTCCAGAATAATATGGTATATGGATTCAAAGAGATTCCACATCTAAAACATTGGGGATCAATAGGGGTCCGACGGCGCTGCAATCCTTCTCTTGTTGCTTAGCCGAAGGAACATGCTTTCCATAAAAAATTCTGAATCATTAGGAGAGTAGAGATTCCCCAAATTGTCGTCCGCGTTGAGCTTGGAACCTTAGGAATGTAAGAACTCGAGGATGAAGCCTGAGCATTTTCCTTAACTTTTTCTGGTTGCACAAGACATGATAAGCTATTTTAACCGAGAAGATTCCCGATTTAGCTCCTCCCCAAACACACCTGTCTGCTCTAGGGAAAAGAGGGATTTAAACCTTGAGGATTTCTGTGACATCTGCTGGAGAGAAGTATTGTTGCAGCAGATTGGCCTTTCACATCCTCGATTCTTCGTCAATCAGATCAGCAACAAGAGATATAGGGCAATCCTGAGGTTTGGAACTTGTAATTTTGAATCTCGAAGCATTAGGGAGCCAGTTATCTTCCCAAATTTGAATATTCTTTCCATCGCCCACTAACCAGCAAAGGTCAAGTAAAAGTGCCTCACGACTATTAAGTATGCTCTGCCATGCCCGCAATGGCTTAGGTCCTTTATTGTTTTTTTGCCTTAAGAAACTCAAAGGAGGAAAATATATATACTCTTCATGAGCTTACCCCATTTAGAGTCTGGAGAGCTCCATAGTCGCCAGGCTACCCTGACCAATAAAGCTTGATTTTGAAGCTAAGGATCTCTAAAGCCAAGGCCTCCAGATTCGTTGGATTGGCACAGCCTATTCCAAGAAATGTACCTAATTTTTGAATTATAGTCTTGTGATCCCCAAAAGAACTCAGCCGATATTCTCCTTAGGTGTTTGTGATGAGATTTAGGAAGTTGAAAGTGAGAAGACGCATATGAATTTATTGACAGCGCCATAAACAAACACTTCTTGCTTGGGACAACAATAAAATTTTCCAGCCTTGAAGTTTCTTCTTCGTTTTCACCTTAGTGTCCTGGAAGAGCTTAGATTGTGAAGTTCTAAATTCCGATGGCAGATCTAAGTACTTCTTTGGGTCATTGCCAAAACGGATCTTTAGAATTCAGGAGAACCATCTCCTGATTTTAGGAGCAGTATTTCGGCTAAAAGTAATTGAGAATTTTGAAAGGTTTATAGACTGACCACTCACCAAGCAATACATCTCTAGATTGGCCTTTAAATCAAACACTTCCTGTAAGTTTACCTTAGAGAAAAGTAAACAATCATTTGCGAATAACAAGTGAGAGATGGGATGGGATCTATTACGAACCTTGATTCCGCTGATTAGCCCAATCCATTTTACCGATCTTACAACTTAGAGCTTGAGCACACAAAATAAACAACGTGGGAGAGAGAGGGTCTCCTTGCCAGATTCCCTGCGTTGGTGTGATGTCAAATCTGAGGGACTCCATTGACTAAGACCTTGTATTTTATAGATCTGATGCACTGCATAGAAATAGAGGTCCATTTCCCTGAAAAACCGAGGGTCATCAACATCTTTTCAATAAAAACTCAATCAAGCATATCATATGCCTTTCGCATATCCAATTTAATGGCCATCAACTTTGTTTTTCATTTTTCCTTTGCTTGATATAGTGGTAAACCTCGTGAAATGTGAATACATTATCTGAGATGGCTCTATCCAGCACAAACGCAGATTATGAAGGGGAGATAATCTGATCTAGATAACCTTGCATTCTAGATGCCATAATTCGAGTGATAATTTTCACAGTGACAGAAGATAGACTGATTGGTCTAAATTGTTCAACAGATTCTGGAGAAGCCACCTTAAGTATTAAACAGATAAGAGAATCATTCATTCCTTCCGACAATTGCCCACCATTAAAGACATTCAACAAACTTAACGACCTCCTTATGAACTGAATTCCAGAGCTTTTGGTAAAAGATGGGAAGCAATCCATCTGGTCCAGGGGATTTCAAAGCACCCATTGAGAAGATTACAATTTTAATTTCCTCCTCGCTAAGAATAGAACAAAGCTGAGAATTTGCAACACTATCAATCACAGGGCTTATCGAGGAGAGAATGTCATTGATTGCAGCTTCAGTAATTGGCTCAGCTTCAAAAGTCTTCTCATAGTGCTTTTTGATCTCCTCACAAATCCACTTCTCCAATGTAGTCCATTTCCCCGATGATAACCTCAGCTTAAGGATCTTATTTGATTGCTGCCTTTGGAAAGTGCTAGCATGAAAAGATATTGTGTTTCTATCTCCATTTGGAGCTAAGCAACCCGAGAGTTTTTTTATGCTATATTATCTCTTGTCTAGTAAGCTCTTCCTCCAACAAGGCCTTAATTTCTTCCTCTTTGTGATGATCAGCTCCAATAGTATCCTTATCCTGAACAGACTCCAAGTCTTTCATCAAACTTTGAATCTTTGCGTGAAAATTACCAAACACTTCTCTGTTCCATTTGGTGAATACATGCTTAGAATTCCTGGTCTTCTGCTATAGAACACTAGTTGGAGAACCGAAGCTTTAAATGGACCAGGCCATTGTAGCAATTGTTTGGCACTCCGTGTGTCTTAGCTAGGCTGCTTCAAACCTAAAGGGACGAGGTCCAGATGACAATCCACCTTCAGAATCAATTAACAGAGGGTTGTGGTCCAATCCGAATGCAAATTTGATAAAAACAACAGTATCCATGTGAGCTACTCTCCAGGAATTGATTGAGAAAGCCCTATCAAGCCGATTTCGAATGTTGGCCTTTCCTTTCCTCTTGTTGCTCTATGTGTATCAGGGCCCTTGACTCCCAAGATCTATTAAGTTGCAGAGTTGATCATATTTTTAAAATGCTCAGCATCTCTAGAAGGTTGGTCTCTGCTGCCAGATTTTTCATGCCATGATAAATGGGAATTAAAATCGCCAGCACATATCTATTGTTCATGGCGGTTGGCACCATAGGATATGAGTCTCTCCTATACAACACTTTTGTTCGCCGGGTTAGGATCTCCATACACCCCTGTGAAAAAGAAAGAAATTGAATGGGGGTTTAAAACATGCACATCAATTATCCTACTATCACATTATAGCACAGTAATATTGAGATAGGATCTTCCAAGTAAAACTAAACCACCTAATTTGCCATTCACAGGGTCAAAACAACAGTTCTTAAGATACAATTTCTTGTTGATTCTATTCATCTTCTTCTCCTTACACTTCATTTCCATCAGAAACACCAAGTCTGGCCTGGTGGTTCGGGAGAGATTTGAGAGAGAATGAACTGTCAGGGGTCTCCCAATCCCTTGACAATTTCAGCTTAAACACTTCATAATCCTGGTTGGGGTTGATAACCCCTAGCCACCGAGGGACCAAGCATTACAAAATGCTCCTCATACATTTGGTAATCATCATTCCCATGTTGCTTCTGAGTTGCTACTCCTTGTTTACGCCTCTTGGGTCTGGGGGTTTTCCTGGGATAGGGTTTGGGTTTGATATTTTGGTTCATTTTGGAAGTGGGTGGAGGCTTTGGCAAAGGTTGGTTCGAATTTCCATGGATAGGATAGGGTGGAATCTCTGTTGGTAGAGTCCGTTATTGGGTATGTCACTGGTTCAACAGGTGTGTTTAACTAAGGTTTGGATAAATGAGGGTCAGTAGTGGGTCCAGTGTAATAGGCGTGGTGAGGTGAGGATTTAGGTTAGGTTAGGGTAAGTACAATTGGTTATGTAGGCCAGTTGGATGGTTGGTGGAAGAGATGGGGGACTTGATACGTATTCTAGAAAGAAGCGGCAAAAGAGACAAAAGGGTTGAGGATGTCTCGGGATTGTTGATGATGTGGGCTAAAAGCTGTTAAGAGTGTGATTCCAGAAGGTGCGGTTCAAGGTGGTTAACGGTTGGGAAAAGATGGGGAGGCATGACTAGGTCAATTTATGGGATAATAGACGGATGGATGTGGACAAAAGGGATGTTAAGGACGTGCCATTTTGTGTGATTTGATTCAAAATTGATGGGGAATTTCGTATCATGTCTTTCGTACTTTGAGCAGGCCTCGTTGTACTACATGTGACAATATTAGTGAGCACACGTGGACGCGTGTGCTCAGTCCCATCGTTCCTAACTCCGATGGCCACTGTGGTCGGAGCATGAATTTGAGATTGTGGAACACTGCGGTTGTGCTCACTGGATGTGCCATCAGTAGAGATAACCCGAAAGGGGGCAAGATCAATAAGGCGAGGAGAAGGAGCAGGAGCTCTAATGGTTGGTCTGAAGCGAAATGTTGAAAACTCTTCACAATGAGCAGTAGAAAAGCAACCATGTTCATTGACATGTGTGAGTTGAACTTTATGTAACTGATTGCTACACCAATATTCGTGGCCTATTAAACTACATAAATAACAGAAGGAGGGTAGCCTTTCATACTTAAGCTTAACAGAGCAAAGATTATTCGACCGACCTTTGATGGGGATGGTGGTTTTGAGGTGCTTTGTAAAACCAACCTCAGTTCGGCAGCGCAGATATTCCCCAAACTAAAACCCCCAGATCAGCATAACACGACTAATATTTCCAATCTTGGATGCCAACTTAACTGCAACATCCATGGACATAAGCTCAGCCGGAACGTCATGGAACTAGATCCAGAACTCGCCCAAGTTAACTTGAATATCGTCATTACCACACGAGGGAGACAACAGTAGAAGATTGCCTGCAATGGACCACTGACCTTCGTCGATGACGTTTTGTAGGTTACAAGTATGATGGAACTGAAATAAAAACTTAAAGTACGCTAATGGCAAAACCTCAACTTCGTGTTTTGTGTTCCAAGTAGTAATTAGAGCATCCGAGACCGCCTGTAGGCAGTAGAGCTTACCTGCAGTAACCTTTCCAAATTATGCCAGTCCATTATCTACATTGATGCGATCTTCCAGATCCTTGTCTATCTCAAGGGCATCGTCCTCCTCGGAAGGTGGTTGCTCTGGTGGGAATGGAGGTCGCTGAGATGTAGATGGGGTGAGTGATAAGCTCATCTTAATCTGCCACCCTATGAGCAACTGATTCAGCGACTGAACTAACGTAAAGGTCACGACCTTAAACACTCAGGAAGAAGATCTACACTCGCACACGACGGAGTTGTTCACGCACCTGGCAGAGAAAAAATATTATCAGGACATGTTAATCCATATGATAGACAACCCATATATCTCAAGGGAAAGAGAACTGCACTGCCCTTGAGCCCAGACACAAGGGAAGACAAAATTATAGTCGTGCCCCCGAGAATACAAAATGATATCTTTTGAAATTTTAGCCATAGTTGGAAAACCAGGTTTTGACTCGAGCAAGTCACTCGAGTCGAGTAAAAAAAATTTAAAACTTGGTCGAGAATGTTGGAGACTCGCCTAAGCTAAGAATTGCCCAGACTCGATCCTTGTCATTTTGCCCAATTATCTTTTCCATAGCTTCTTTGTTCGCCTGTTGTCGTTGCAACACTACATGAACAAAGCACTTCCCTTCCATCACTTGGCAATTGAAATTCTTGAAATAAATTAACAGCAAGGTGGGATGAACTCAAAAGTGGTAAGAAGAGAGGAATACCAGTGTGGGATTTCACAAAACTTATTGGATCAATTGATTAGAACGTTAAATTGAATAAAAAGAGAGATTTGTCAATGTGGCAACTCTGAACACAAAAGGCAAGATATTGTTCTTCTCTATCGTTGCACCGTGTTTCACCATTTATCTCCTCGTTTGAAGTATTGAAGATGAAAGCTTGAAACAGTTTTATGTACTTTGGTTTTCAGTTTGCAGAAGCTTTATGTACCCATTACCCAAGAAACAAGAATGAACATTAAAAAAATGAGATGGAAAAAATACCAAAGAACCATCAAAGATCCTCTTTTGACAGGTCAGAAGAGGACACCATAGAAATACAAAAATCCAACATAGAGTCGCACACAAAAATTTGATCTTACAGTTGACATGAGAGTATGAGACTTTGGGATTTACCAAGCTTTCAACCCCATGTAATAAATCTTAACATCCTCCTACTTATCTTCCATGAAAACTAGATTAAAGTTATTAAAAAAAAAAAAACAGAACAAGAGAGTAGTGATTTGGGTGTGCCCTAACGTTTTATAAAGGAGTGCAGTCTACTTCCTAATTTTTTATAGGGAAAAGGTTATTTGAGCTGCTAGGGTAGGGTACGCTAACATCTCTATGTATATCTCTCTCCTCCACACCCGAAATGACCTCGCTTCCCTCCAATATACTATATTGTTTTACCGCACCTCATTGGTGAGTTCCTCTATGCCGCTTGCTCAGAGATCCCTCTCCCTTCTAATAAAAGCGGTACACCTTATTTTTTGCCAAGTAAGTTTAACTTTGATTTTAGGAAAAGTATTACTAAACCAACTTTTCAAAATTTTAAGATATTTCGTCCACACACAAATATCTCAAGGTCTCACCTCATCTCAAGATTTTTAGTTTGAAAAAAATCCCAAAATTAGGTTGATCAATGCCCCCACTGCTATTTTTGCCACATCAACAAACATCCACTTTAATATGTTAAGAAGGAAAGCAAGTGTGGGTGATAGGGTTTTAAGTTTGTGTCTAGATTCAATAGATAATTTTTGTTATCCACGTCATTATCTAATCATGTAATAAATTTTCAATATGAGTTTTTCTATGTGTCTTTACAATGCTATACAAATTTTGAAAAAAGAAAAAATTTGATTGAATAACAATGATGTTTGAAAACTCAAAAGAAAGAGCCACATACATGCTTGGCTATGCAATTAAGATGAACTATCAAATTTGACATGTAACATTTCAAAGGGATTTAATATCTATCCTGTCCAAACATCAAAATGCCCCAAATCATCCTGTCCATATAATAAAAAATATATACGCTAGAAAAAAATCGTACAATGGATGTATACCTTAGAAATGGATGCTTGATGTACTACTATAACTGACGTGGCGTTAATTTGCTTATTTTTTAGACTGTTTCATACAAAATTTAAAATGAGCTGAAACATTTTTAGGATATTCATGTAGACTTAAAAGTCCTAAATTTGCCGCCAATTGCCTAGTGATGTTGGTAATGGCTTTGCTTTGAAGCAAGCGGCCATTGGCATGTCTTATGTTTGAGAATTGCATCCCTTCCATCCCTTCCACCTCCCCCACTAGTTCGCCTATGGGACCTCGATAGGAATGGACAAAAAAAAATCATATAAGTATGAGAACTTTATATATTTTATTCTCTCTCTCTCTAACTCCAAGAATTTCTTTTCTGTATAGTGTTATCTCTGGAACTTATAAGCTTGCCTCTTTTTTATTGGACTTAGTATCCGCTTGATAACCTTACGAGTTTTTAATGGAAAAACACCCTAAGAAACGTTTGGTAAATAATGTTTCATAGAACGTGTTCTTGGGAGCATAAATCAAAATTTATGTGGCATGGAAGACTTTTGACAGAACATGTGGTTCTGGTTTGAAAATTACAAAACTGTGCCCGATAAAAACTCCTAATTGTTGGACGCACTTCACGATACACACACTTCTCACTTTGTCACAAGCCTTCGTCCTCTTCACGAGCTCTAAAGAAAAACCCTACTGTGTTTCGAGTGGATGCTGTCAAGAAAAACGAAGAAAACCTCACGATACACACACCTCTCATTTTGACACAAGCCTTCATCCTCTTCACGAGCTCTGAAGAAAAATCCTACTGCAATTCGAGTGGATGCTATCACGAAAAATGGAAGAAGCCTCTCGAATTACTCTCTCTCGCTCTGATTTGTTCTCTGTGTGTGTGAAGCTTGAACATAAAAGCTTTTGAATAGCCTTATTTTCCTCATTCTAAGGTTCGACGATCTCTATAACCCATTATTGGCTCGAAAATCTTACAAAAACCCCCCATTTCCACCTATGTTCTTCTTTCATCGTCGAACCCTAGAATGAGTAATTTTTTTTAACTTTGTGATTTCTGTGTATGATTTTTAGAGGTGGACATCATGCTTTAAATGCCTATTGTTTGATCTCTATGATCACTGTGATTTTTTTTGACTCTGTGATCTCTGTGTATGAATCTTCCACATACACTTTACCCTGCTCATTTGGAAATGTTTCCAGAATAGGTTTACCAACGGATCAAAAACGGTTTCTCAACACAGAAACAGAAAAAAACTATTCTGTTGTTTCTCAGCACAGAAACAACAGTAAGATTATCAAGCGGACTCTTAAGAACTCACAGTTCCACAAGAGAATAAAAACATTTCCAAACCCAAACTGACAGCCAAAATAGAAAGCATGGAAAAGTGGACTTCCCCGTCTTCAGTTCTATACCTACCTCTCCTGCCTACCAGTTGCTAATCAGATGGTGGTATCTTTGTTGAAATAGCTACAATATCAGAAACTATGGCTCGTTGCTGTACTTCAATGTCTTAAAGAATCATCTACTTTTTTTTTTTTTTCCTAACTTTCTGCAATCCTTCCAAGACAATGACGGTTCAAGTAATCCCCGAAAAACCTGGATAAAAATATGACAATATAATGGAAAACTCAAAACCAGCTGTGGCTTGGATCAAAACAAAGAGATGCACATTCGTACCTATCAGTTCAACCAGGCAACAAAACCGATGACCACCTCTAAACAAAGGCATATGCATAATTAAGCCAATACAATCTAATTTACAAGCCTGGTTGGCCCAGTAATAGAAACACATGCATAAAGCAGAACAGTTGTTTTCCAAGATTAAGAGGAACATCATAGTATCTCCCGATAGATGTATAATGACAGCAATTTCCGTTCCTACTGCATTTAAACAGGCCACAGCAAACAAGTACTTCCATTATAGAATTTATTTCTTTCATAAGTGAAACAAAAACTCAATTAACAGTAGCCGGACAGTAGCCCAAGAAGAAGTCATAGACCTTCACTTGGTCCACCAGTGAAGGAAATCCTTCCGCCTGTTAATTTTCTTCTGAAGCTGAAGCATTCCATAGAGTAAAGCCTCAGCAGTTGGGGGGCAACCAGGAACATAGATATCAACTGGTACAATCCTGTCACAGCCCCGAACAACAGAGTATGAATAGTGGTAGTACCCGCCACCATTTGCACAGCTTCCCATGGAAACGACCCACCGAGGCTCAGGCATTTGATCATACACCCTGCAACAAGATAGCAATGTCTCAACATAAGTTTTCCTCTTTCATTTAAACAATGTGGTAATGTTTCTTTCAAAAAATTCACCAACTAGAGTTGAAAAAAAATTCCTAAATAAATAATACAGTGGTATTATAAAAAGACCCAACTCAAAACCCTTGGGTCTCATATATGATATGATTACAAACATTTGGTGAACAATGCCCCTACCTAAATGGTAAAGCTGTGGCCACTGACGTGTTCTGGCAAACCAATACATAATATAACCGTCAACAGATTCGAAGTAAATCTCAACCTAGAAAAAGCAAAAATGAAAAAACAAAGGGGGAAGAGGTTTTGGGGGGGGGGGGGGGGGGTTGAGAAGATAACCACAGGCAACCTTCATTTAGAGGTCTTAGGATATGCAGGATTCACAGAGGAAGGAAAATATTGGAGTGTTTTGATCCTTCAAAACAGAACAGTATTTACAATGCCATATCGATAGGTACAAAGCAACAAGGAGAGTCTGCCATACAACAAAAGCAGAGGACCAGCTCAGACACAAGAACAAATGAATTCAGACACAATCCAAAACAAGTGAATCAATGAATTCACAAATACATTAATCTTTTCTTCGCATATATACATACAAATATAAGAATTAAACTCATGAGCCCATTCTATGAAATTAAGTGAGAACGTAGTTGAAGCTCGCCTGAGACAAGAAATTAATATTTCTGATAACCAAATTGGTTTTATGCCAGGGAGATCAATCACGGAAGCTATTTATTTGCTTAGGAGACTTAGGGAAAGATTTAGAGCATATATCCTTCATATCGTCTTTATTGATTTAGAAAAAACATACGATAGGGTTCCCAGAGAGTTAATTTGGCAAGTTTTAGAAAAGAAAAATGTTTTGAGTAAATAAGTGGACATAATCAAGGAGTATCATGATGTAGTGACTAGCGTAAGAACTGTGAGGGGGCAGGATAGTGAATTCCCAATAACGGTTGGATTACACCAAGGTTCAGCTCTATGCCCGTATTTGTTTGCACTAATCATGGATGAGTTGACTACAGACATTCAAGATCAAATGATCCCTTGATGTATGCCTTTTGCAGAAGAGAATGTTTTGGTGGATGAAACAAATGTTGGGATAAATGCAAAGTTGGATTTATGGAGATCAACCTTGGAATCAAAAGGTATGTAGAACAAAACCAAAGTATATGATGTGTAACTTTAGTAACATTAGGACTGAGAGTGGGGTGGTAAATTGATGATAGGGAGTTCAGCAAAGTGATAACTCCAGATACATGGTTCAACCATGAATAGAAAATAGGGTGGATGAAATTGGGGGGGGGGGGGGCGGGCGGGGCATCTGGAGTGTTGTGTTGTGTGATTGACATATTCCCTTAAAACTTAGAACTCAATCAAAATTTTATAAAACAGCTATACGACCAGCAACAACATATGGGGCTAAATGTTGGGCAGTAAAGAAAAAAACAATTACACAAACTTCATGTTGTTGAAATGAGGATGTTACGGTGCGTGAGTTTTAAAACTAGAGACGATAAAATACAGAATGCATATATTAGAGCAAACCTGAGCATTGTCCCTGTTCATGATAAGTTGCGAGAAACTCGTCTGAAGTGGTATGGACACGTGTAATGGAGGCCTTTGAATGCTCCAGTTCGGAGAAGTGATTTATTTAATTGAAGGAGCTAAAAGAGCTAGAGGTAGGCCAAAAATAACCATAGGAGAAGTGCTGAGGAAAGATGTCCATAGCTTAGGACTGGAATCTTGTTTGGCTTTGAATAGAGCGGATTGGAGAAATAGGATCTGTGGCCGACCCCACATTCAGTTGGGATAAGGCTGAGTTGAGTGAGCTCATGTGAAAAAAAAAAAATATATATATATATAGGGAAAATGTTCTCTATGGGGGGAGGGGGCAGTCCACACCCAGACACAGTGGGGGCAAAATGAACGCCCCGCTTCCATGAAAGGCAGAAATCCCGCTCCCCAAGATGCCAGCCCACGCTCTCTGCATATATATATATATAATATCAGGCCAGGCTGTTCATTGCATACGCTAGTGCCTCAATATGACTCTTTCCTCCCACAATAGGGGGCAGCTATGTCATTTCATAGGAGGGGGAGGAGAGAGAAAGACACAGGGAGGTGCTAGCATACGATACACAGCCTGGCAGCATTCATTCTGCCATATATATATAGAAAATTTTATTGTAATCAAAGTTGGTGAAAGAGAAGTTGAAACCTTATTTTTTGTTCAAATAAAACACACTTTTTCTTTCAATGAGGGTAAGTTCCTGTCATTTCACATGTATACTCTAAAAGTGTGCAAGATAATGATATAAATGGTGAGTCGTTCAAAATATCTTGAAAACCCTTTTTTACCCCTGGTGATGCAATCCCGGGTTCAATAAGCCTTAAAATGGATCACCATTGGCCCAAAAATAATAAATAATTCAATTTTTAAGGGAATAGTTGCAATCTTGTAAATTCTGGAACAATCAAGACCTTTAAAAAATAAGGTGAACAGGAACACAGACGTAATAGTAATTAAGATTTTGAAGAAAGGGATGAATCTCGTATTAAATTTTAAATTGGGAAAAACTAAAAAACAAAGTTTGAAGAACAAGGGGCTTTGTGTAATTTCAGAAGTCTGTCCTTAAAAGCAAATAAGAAGATTTGATGTCTTCTCCTTCCTCACGAATCCAACGTTAAAGGCGATTGAACTGATATTAACAGATCAACTCAGCAACCACAAATCAAATCCAAAAAACATGGAACTTAAGGATAAGATCCGCAATACCATCCCCTCTTAATCCCGACTGGTGTCTGACCATAATAACAGGTAATATATTCAAAAAAAATTCCTGAAATCAGAACCCAACAGTTGTTGCAGATTCAGAAATATTCCGAGATCTGGTTCTTCCAGAAGAGGAAACTTTAAGAGGTGGGATTCAAGTGGATTAGTCGCCCCAAGTAGGCAAACTAATTCCCAAAATTTCAGACCAAAAGAACAGAAGATAATAAACAAAGAAAGAAAAGAAGAAGAGAGGAATAAAGAAGCAGGATTACCTGGGAAGGAGGAATAAGAACTCACTTGATCAAGGAGAGAGAGAGGGATAAGAATTGTTCATTCAATTCTCAAAATCCAACTGAGAAATGTTGGCTTACATGCCGTTATATAGAATTAGGCAAAAGAAATCATAATCCTATCCTATAACTGAAAAAACAAAAGTTAACTCTAACTATATCTACAACTCCATCAACAGGAAAGAAGAAAATTACAAAATAACTCAAACTCAACTTCCTACTAACTCCAACAGGGTAAAATTAAAATTGCAAGTTACATAAATAACCCTAATTAACCGAATGTCTGACAAAAAAATTGGGAATAGGACAAAAGGGCAATTAAAAGAAGGTTACAACTTGCTCAATTCACCACTTTGGTTACAACAAGATGCACCCTATATATGAACACACACAAAATAAATACCCAGCAGTATAAGGACCATGTTCCACAAAATAATTCAGACACAATCCAAACCAAGTATCATTTTTGTTCCAGAAAATAAACCATGATAAAAGTGGGCGAGCCTTGGCGCAACGGTTAAAGTTGCACTATTGCAACCTGTTGGTTGCAAGTTCAAAACTTGGAAAGAGCCTCTTCAGCGAAGCAGGGGGTAAGGCTGCATACATTTGCCCCTCCCAGACCCTGCAGTAGCAGGCGCCTTGTGCACTGGGATGCTGTTTAGAATAGACCATGATAAAATAAAGGGAAGTAGTTCTCTGCACGGGAGTGTGGCCTACACCAGCACTCCCTTGTGTCTATCTCTCTCCTCCTTAAAACAAGGGGGCAGAGGTGTCATTATACATGGGCAGGAGAGAGATAGACTCATGGGAGGAGGAGAGAGATAGACTCATGGGAGTGCTGGCGTAGGCCACACTCCCGGACAGAGAACATTTTCCCTAAAATAAATTAAGAACAAATTGCATATGGGCCTGTCCAATATACATTCACACTGAGTGACAACTGACAAGCCACTAGTCATGCAAAAAAAAAAACCTTTGTAATGACGGAGCTGTGGGGAGCAACAATAGTCAGCATCCTTTTAATGAGATAATAATTGGTCCCTTTGCTGCCCCAAAGACAACAAGAAACCCCTCCTCAATTGTTATGTATTACCTCTTCATCAGAGTGACAAACATCATTACTTTCATTCGAGATAGAATGATTCAATGAAAAGAACATCAAGATATTCGGATGATAGAGCAGGGTATACATGAAGACAGGAGAACATAAGTATATATACATGAAAAAATAAGAACATACTATGGAAATTCAATTCTTCTGTGATGGAATTAGCTGCATCTTATAACCAAGTTCACAAATGTCATTCCACCACACACCAACACTTCATAGAGATCAGTATTCTTCCCAATCATCTGGGTGAGGATCATGATCCAACTATCCCCTTCAGTGTGTAGAATGATCTAGAAAATTAATCAATACCTACACCATTCCAATACTCAATGTCCAATTGTCCATTACTATCTATAAATACATAAATCCCCAACCATATCTGTCAAAGTTCTTCTTTGTAAGTCATGCAAAGGCAGCTATGAACGAAAAAGACAAGTACTGATAAATCTCCTCATGACATCATCTACTTTTTCAACCACTGCATTCTTCAAGCATATTGAACCATATCATTTGCAACCTCCTTGTGTCCTCGTGTGATATTTAAGCACTCGAGGAAATAAGGTTTAAGAAAGGAATTATTGGAGAGATAGGATGGTAGGCGAAGCGAACTAGTCTATTCAACTAGGTTATTATCATTGATTAGAGAAAACGGTAGGGTATCAATATTTGAGGGGAAGTTGACAGGAGAGTTGTCATGATTGGGAGCACAAACAAGGACCGTAGTAGTCATTCATTCAAATTAAAAGCGGGAAAAAGAGAAAAGGTTATTTCGGTTTTTAGGACATACAGGTCAGGACATTATATCAGGGAGGTTAGGACTTCAATTTCCATATATAACACCAAGTCATCTGGATGTCTATTTAGCAAATTCTGTAAGAAACAACCTAGCCAGGACATTATATCAGGAAGGTTAGGACTTCAATTTCCATATATAACACCAAGTCATCAGGATGTCTATTTAGTAAATTCTGTAAGAAACAACCTAGCAAGAGATGAATGTTCAGATCATACTTTTATCATGGCTATCACTACAGATTTTCTTATTGGAACTCCAGGTGCCTTGGGCTCTTTGATAGTTTAAACAATGTACACACTTTGACTCTATCCATATTATAATTTAAAAAGAAAGGTCAAGGGTTCTTCTTTGAGCTGCCAGAATAACCCTACACCCTCTCACAAATAATTCTTTATTTATTTTTTAGAGAGAAAAAATGAATTAATTTTTTTTCTGGGAGTAGGCATAGGCTTCGCCAGTGGCTCAGATACACTTTTCCCATAAAGAAATACAGATCAACTAAATACATAATGACAACAACATAAATCCTGATTCACCATTTCATCTTCAATTTCACCAGACACATATAAAACTTCATTCATCATAAATCATGTTCTGCCACTTCTGCCACTCCCTCTATCAAGGGGCATGTCCATCGTTCAATCTCAAGCATTTATATAGTTCAAACTCACCGAACATATAGAGGAAAGATTTGGACATTCATTTACTATGGACATTTAGAGGCACAATTTGGAAAAAATCATGTAGGGGAAAGTTATGGATCACCCAGGTGGGAGATCTTTCAAAATTGCACCTGAACAGCAAATGCTCTACTTCCAAGATGATGCTAGCAACTCCCACCATTGGATAGACATGTCTAAAGTCCAGATTTGCCATGAGCCAAATTTCAGCCTCAAATTCAATCATTTACCTCCCATGTAATGGCATACCCCCATGTCCATGCCCCCCCCCCCTTTTGAAGTCCTATGCACCCTTTTTGTAGTCCTGGATTTTTAAGCAGTCAATTTTGCCACAAAGTGAACTCAGATTGGAATGAAACTTGATATCTGAGCAGGGACCTGGGTCAACCTGTCCAATAAGTTTGGGCCCCACCCGAATTGCCAAATGGCAGATATTTTATGTGTGAAAATTAAATAGCTTCCACTATTTTTTATTTATGTATTATTATTATTATTTTTTTTTTGGGTGGGGGGGGGGGAGGGGTTTGGGTGTTTCAACTTTCAAGGCGTCAAGGTTAAGCGCCTCCTGTTCTAATTCCTGCTTCTATTCTGTATCTGTGGTGAAAACCTTCCTCACATCTAAAGATTCTAAACACTTGTTTCTTCACGCAAGGCACCAGGGTCAATCAAAAAAGACCCTAGCAATGACATAAATATATCAAATTTAAGACTATTTAACCTTCACATGCCTCAATTTCATGGTTATTTTCTGAAAATCTTCACAAATGATGCTACGCATTGATCACCGATACAAGATTCTTTAGACACCACAACATCACCAAATTCATCCCAAAATTATCGAGGCCCCAATCGTTTGCCGAGATTTTATTGGGGGTGGGAATGAACAGGAATGGAAATTTTGACTACTTCCCTAAAAATATGGGAAAGTGGGTGTTTAGATATCTAGGATGGAAAAGTTGTCAAACAAGTAGGCAATGCAAGGTTTTCCATGTCGGTTGCTTGTCTTCTCCACCTGACTCCCTCCAAAATCCCACCAATTTTTGTGGGACTCTTGTACAAAGTGGAAAGAAAGTTACAACGGTCATAACTCTGGTTTGATGGTGGTCAAGCTGTGGGCATTCGTGTGAGTGGTCTCCACATGAAGAGGAAGAGTGAGAACAAGGAAAGTGAGAGCTCCTCATCGTAGAGGAACTCTGAGAAGAGATCCAGAGGAGCCCTTTTTTCAGTGAGGATTTTGGGTGATTCAGTTGTGATCTAAAATGTTAGTTTTGTTACAGTTGACACAGTCTAGTCTGCTTCTCATGCTGTTTTGTGAAGGTATTGGAAGATATGAGGGTTGCTTTTGAGTGCTCTCTATGAGAAATCTTCTTGAAATTCTCCTTTTTGGGGTTTTTGTAGGGGTTCAAACATCTGAATTGGAAGGGGGGATGGTGGTAATATGATGAATGGCGGCAATGCCCGTCTATATTGTCGAAGAAATTTGAGCTCAAGCTGGTCCTCCGAAGGCAAAGGGCTTCTTCCTCTTGTGGTTCCAACAAAGGGAAAGAAGTCGGCGGAGGAAACAAGATTAGTGGTAATCAGGTAGGATGGTCCGAAGAACAACTTGAGTTCTATGAGGACTAATGAAGAGGAACTTTACCAAGGAGGAGGATATGCAGAGTGATGGCGTTGTTCATTGGAACAAGGAGTTTCTTTTCATTTGTAACCTTACTACTCAAAGGACAAGGCTTTCCAACCATGGGAGATCACATTCACTCTCTCTCTGCTCTCTCCCATGTCTCTATACTCCGCCCCATATCTCTCTGCTCCGCCTTCTCTCTCCCTCTCTTTCTCTCACATACATTCCCAATTAAAAGCTATCCAAACACAGGCGGAGTGGAAAAATACCAACTCTCCTTCCACTTTACTTTACTTTACTTCTAGTTCAATTCCCAAACATATGGGTCTCACATGTTGTGGGGTGGAGAAATAGAGATAGTTAAGTAGAAGAAAAGTTACTATTCCATCTCATTTAGTTTGCTTTTCCTGAGAACAAGGGGGAGAGACGGTGAGCTTTAAAAGCTAAGAGGAGTTGAGAGAGAGAGAGAGAGAGAGAAGGCTGAGCAAAGAGATGAGGTAAAGAGCAGAGAGAAGAGGGCAAAGTAGAGAGAAGGGGTGGGGAGAGATAGAGAGGGTAGAGCAAAGAAGGTGTGAGGAGAGAGATAGAGAGAGCAAAGTAGACGGGTGAGAGAGAGAGACGGTGGAGCAAAGAGGAAGGAGGGACAAAGAGGGAAGCACAAGTGAAACTGGAATCCATTCGATTAGGGGAATCTGCTTAGACCTTGGATGTCACAGGGGAGATCAGCTTAATTGATATCTATGGGGTTACTGACGGTATGGTATGCATGTTTGCAAAAGAGGGAGAGACATAAAGGCGAGAAGGAGGTGAAGGCGAAGATGTGGAAGATTCCTACGATTTGTGCTTCAAGCTTTGAAATCTACAAATTACTACCAATTTCTTCTCTGATTTAAACAGCTCAACCATGGTGGATTCAGCCCGTTTTCCATGTACCCTCTGTCTCGTGATTATTTTTTCCTCCCTCTCTTTGTGTGTGTGTGTACGTAATCTTGTTGCTTTGTCAAGTTTTGATTCCCTTGGTTTAAAAGGCCAGAAGCATTTTAATCGGGATTATGGAAGAAACATTGTTGAGCATCCATTGCTTCAACTAATCAAACTTATCTTCTTAACTTCTGCTTGACTACAACCCCCTCCCAACCATCACCCCCCTCCATCTCATGGGGTTTATGACCATTGGCCCTTCCCCACAAGAATCCTACCAAAATCAGTGGGATTTGGAGGGATTTTGGGGGAGGTGAGATAGAGAAGATAGGGCAACCATGACAAACTGAGTTTGTGCGGCCACTCTCCCATCCCAGGCATCCAAAACTGGTCAAATTACCATGCTTCTGGGAAAATCTGACAACTTTCCAGCACTGTTCATTCCCACCCGACTAAACTTCTGGCTTAACAAACAAGCCCTTAAGAAACTAAAATGAAATCACTATAGTACGACAAAGGCATATGCAGAAGACAACAATTTACCTCAAAACACCCCTTCCCCAACCCCCAAACCCATTTCTCCCCCCCCCCCCCCCCCCCAAAGAAAAAAAAAAAAGAAAACTAATTCCAAATCCGAACTTTACAAAGGTAATCAAGTGATGATCCAAACTGAAGACCTCTACATATAATTAGGGGAAACGATAGAGCGGCCATTTAAAAGGCAAATAATTATTGCCCTCGAAATCAAATACTAAATTGCTGCCGCTCAACCATTTACCAACAGAAATGAAACCTACTTGCACGTTTAGAATTACCCTAACAGAAAAGGAAAACCTAATATTTAATCCCAAGATCCAATCATACAAACCAAACCCTAAATTCAGGAAACGCAGAAAGAGAAACAAAAAGCAATAGCAGCTTACTTGCGAAGCGCAGGAGCCATCTTATTGGTAAGGGTGCCAGCAACAATCATGCAATCGGACTGCCTAGGGCTAGGCCTGAAGATAATTCCAAATCGATCGAAGTCATAGCGGGCGGCACCGGTGTGCATCATCTCGACCGCACAGCAAGCAAGGCCAAAGGTCATAGGCCAGATGGATCCAGTACGGGCCCAATTCATCAGATCATCCACCTTCGAGATCACGTACTCCGCCGCCTTCGGCAGCCCCGTGCCAGTAGCAGGTGAGGCCGGACGGGCATACGGGGCCGGCGATGTCGACTCCGACGAAGGCGACAGTGCAGGAAGCGTTGTATGGATCGACGCCGTCCTTTGCGATGAAACTAGGGCAAGACGTGCTGCTCTAGGGAGGAGAGCCATTGCCTCGTTAGTCGTTTCACAGCACAAGAGATCGCTATGGGGTTCAGAGTTTGAGACTCGGAAGTCGGAACAGAACAAATTGGAAAAAAAAAGGCTGAGGAGACTAACGGGAATATGAGTATCGGGAGAACAGTTTATTCGGGTTCCGTATGTGTTGGTGAGTGATACTAATGAAAAGGGTGGGGTGGGTACCCAATTACTCGGACCGCCACGCGATGGATCCCGCAACCAAACTAATGTTAGATGGGCAGTAAGGGCAAGGAGCCAAGGACCAGGTCGGAAATTAATCCTCTCCAATCCCCTAGAAGCGTGCAGTGCGGCAATTTAGGGTGGAGATGTCGACATATGGCGGTTTCAACATCTAACGGTGCCAAGCTCAAAAATAAATATAAAAAAATAGAAGTCAATGAACTCAATGAGCTCGGATGAGCTCAGCACCGTTGGTGTCCAAGTTGCCACGTGTCAACATCTCCACCTCAACCTGTCACACTACACACTTTAGGGAATTGGAGAGGATTAAAATCGTACAAGCTCTTGGCTAATAAAAAATGTTAAAAATATGTTATTTTCTTAAAACATCTCATATTAGACAAAGTCAATAATATCCTCTTGTGTTATATGATACTCTTTCTCATCCATCCAAAAGCCACGGTCAAGGGATTTCCATCACCATGGCTTAAGGGAAACTCGATCCATTTAATTATGAAGGGACCCATGATTTTTTGTTCATGCCTTTGAATTGGACACCACATGGATTTCAATAGTTTGGAGTTGATGGCTTTGCTTTACTAACATTGAAATGAAATACCAAAGACTTAATATCACATATCTCTAACTAAAATAAATATTTGCTTAGATTCACAAGATAAGAAATTTAATTGCAGAACTGTTAGAAACAAGTACCCGTTTTTGAGAAGATAAGACCGCAATGAATTTGTTGATAGTCACGAATCAATCACGAACACACGAACCAGTATTTGTGGTTGAGTCGCACCAATGAAGACACTCTCCTTAAGGTCTGAAACACCCCTGTATTAGTGCACCCAGGGTACTTCACATTTTACCTTCAAGATAAAGCAACCACCAAACTTATGCATAAAAACTTCGGTTACAAAAGAGAGTAAGGCTAGGCTCACTAGAAGTTTTCAAAAACTATAGTATGTAGTAATGAAAAAAGAAAATCAGAATTTTGAAGTTCTGTTTTTGTAAAGAAGAAGAACTAGAGAGCAAAGAGAAGAGAAAAATCACAAAAATGGAATGATTTGGGTTGTCCATTTCACATCTATTTATAGTGGTGGATGTATCCCTTCAAAGAAACCAAAATGCGAGGGGATGTTTTGAAACTTTTTTCAAAAAAATAAAAATAAAAAAATACAACAAGAACAAATAGGTTTGACTTTGTTTTACACCTATTTATCTTCCAAACTTACTTATTTTGTAATTAATTTTTGGGAAAAAGATCTCTACTTGGTGGTGTTTCCTACACCCTCTTACAGGGTACCGTGAGATGACACCTCTATCCCTGGGTAGATATCCACAGACACTTGTGTAGAGACCATGCGACCAAGTAGAGATCTCTTGCCCTTATTTTTTTATTTCATAGATCTAGAAAATTGTCCCAAAAAATTCCTAAAACGTGGCTTGTTCAATCACCATTGGTTTTTGGAGCATCTCTTCTCAAATATGAATGCAATTGGATTTGGGGAAAGTATTTCTACATCGATGATTAAAGGGTAAGCTAACATCCTAGGATCATCAAGCATCCTTCTATTGGACCTAGTCAATAATACCCTCAGGTCGTTCGTTCTCCCGTCCATCCAAAGGTTGCGACCATAGCTGAAGGAAAACTTGGTCCATTGGATTTTATAAGACTTTTATGTAAGGGAGTGTCTGAATGACACATCTAAAGGTGTATTTAGAACTTGACACATTGTTTTAATTTAATTGCCCCTTTTCTTATTACCAAAAGCTCTTTAACTTAAGAGTATAAAAGGATTTTCAAAAATAATTTGAAAATAACATATCATTATATCATTATCAAAATGTGTCATTGTCATGTACAATTTTTGAGTACACATGTGAAATAACAATATTTATCTTCATTGGAAAAATTATATGTTATACTTATTATAAAATAAAAGTTTCAACATATTTTTTGTTTGGTTTTGGAAATCAGGCTTTGTTCCCCCCCCCCCCCCACCCCCCCCCCACACACACAAGGTTTGAAATTTTTGGAAGTTACTTTTTGAGTTTGCCACTTTTGTGTGTGGGAACTTTAGTCCTACAGTGGAAATGAATGAGGATGACAAGAAGTTAAGATGTAGGAATGAGAACTACAAGGTTAGAGTTGCCTACAAAGAGGTATCTCTCCTCCCTCATGTTCAGGGTTGGTCTGGGTCCTTTTTACACGCGCACACTCGTGCCGATTTAAGTTTTTAATATATAAAATATACAATTGTCTGAACTGGATGTATTTTCAAGTGTCCCTTTGCTGATGTTGGGTAAAACTTTTCCAATGTCGGCAGTACCCTTTGTGCATCGTTTGGGTTTATTTTGATGTCGTTTGTAGGACCATACCGACGTCATTTGCTCTTTGTCTGGACGTTGAGGATGGCTTGGTCAGCGTCGAATATGCGTCATCTTACATAGTGCCAACACTAGCCCTTGGATTGGATGTAGGACCTTGTCAGGGCCTTCTATTGACAATCTCATATTCTATCCGACGCACAGACTGCTCTAGCTAGCATTAGGGTGGGGGGTTAGCCGCTAGTTGGCTTGTCACTGAGGCCGACGAATTTTTATTTGAAATTGTACAGGTGTTCTTTGAGTGTCAATCAATGACGGTTAGTTTCCTTGAAAGTCACCTCTTTTGGAAAAAAGGTACTTCGAAGGGGTTTCTCACTTTTATAAATATTGGACGTCCATGGCTCATAAAAAATAGTTTTGTTTTAGAGGAAGTTACTCATTTTCTTTCATAGAGGTTCAGTTTGGTTGCAAGGAGAATGAAAGGAAAGAGAAAGAAAAATTTTCAAACCTAAAAAAGAAACTCTTGTAATCATTATCCCATGTGATTATATAAATTATTTGTATTTCTTACCATATTTAGTAATGATATATTTTACATATAATATTTATTTTACATTTTAAACCAAAGGTAGATGGATGTAAAATAAAGTGAAATTTAATAATCAAATATGGAATGATTTGAAGTTAGTGATATTATCACATGGGGTAACGATTATAGAAATTTCTTTTTCAAGTATGAAAATTTCACTTTCCTTCCCTTTAATTCCCCTTGCAACCAAACGGAGCCTTTATGTAATATGAATTACAAAGGGAATATTTTTTCTACATAATTTAAAAAAAGCCTAAATTTCTGGCTCATTATTTTGAATCCATTTTCCTTTCATCCATGGTGAAGGAGGAATTGTCTCACCAAAAGCATCGGTATAGTAGGATGCATCAGGGGAGGGGTAATTCGAGACTGGATCAACTGCACATACCAACAGGTGAACATACATCTCAGAGCCAATCACATTTTAATTTTGTTTCCATAAAAAGCCCTCCTCCCTTTGTAAATGGCAAATATAGGCCAGGTGGTTGGCTCTCACATGTACATTCCTTTGTTGGTACGTGCAGAGAAACCGAACTCGGGTAGTTCACCAATTGGTAAAGGAAAACTTGCCTAAAATTTTAGTTGCTCAACTCATGTGGATTACGCCATGTAGTAGAGTGCTTTTAGGATAAAACGTACCTGAGTATTCCTTAAGCCACATGAAGGAAGAATCATGCTTGGATTTTTTTTTTATTTTTTTGGTAAGAAAAGAATCATGCTTGGATGGATGTTAGGGAACAAGGAAGAGGGCATTTTGAACCTTCAACATATTGGGGAAGTTAAGCCCCCCCCCCCCCCACCCCTACCCCTACCCCTACCCCTACCCCTACCAAAAAACAAATAATAAAACAAAAAAAAAGGATTGAGGTAGAAGAAGACGGGAATGGGTATCGGGAGGGTATATTGAAACATACAAAAACCAGAGGGGTTTGTGAACCCTAGATCCTAGGATGGTGGGTCAGTTGAAATACTTGATTACATCTCCAAGGTTTCATCATTGAAATGTAACACAAATGAGACTCCTTCAACGAGGGAGTGCATACCAACATAACTTAATGCACTGAATCACGATCCACTTCTCAAAGAGTTTAGATATCTTTCCTTCATCTTTAATGATTGTAATTTTTCTTTTTCTTTTTTCAAAAGAGTAGATGGTATAACTCATTTCCCTTGCCAAAGAGACCCTGTCATGAGTACGTAAGACTGTTTGACCTAGTTTCACTCATTGACTTCATAATTCAGGTGTAAATGAAGCCTTAATTATTACGCACTCTTTTCATCAACAGACTTTTATTTACCCCCAAAAAAAAAGGGTGATCTGAATCCTCCATCTGCTTGCACGAGTCAAGGGTTCAACTAAATACTAACTGGGGTATACCATAAGCACACTAGCGCGGACATCTCAAACCCAAGCACCCCCCCCTGCCGAGAGCAACATTGATGCCAATGCACCAGATGGATCATCAATGACATTCCTTTCCTAGTCGTATCCCAGGGGAAACATTATAAAAGCCGCACTCTCCCTAAGAATTGCTTTTCTTAGGCAAATCAAAGACAAACATATATCCTAAAATTTTTAAGAACAGCTCTCCCTTCTTACTCTACCCAAGAAAACAACCAAATGCAGCTTTAAGAGGACTGGTTCCCACTACATAAAAGAATGCTTTAATTCATGACGGAGTTCAGCACTGAAATTACGTAATCTGTGAAGGCATAGTCCATCGCTCAACCAGTATGGGGTTGAGGTTATTCTGCAGGAACAGTTTTGATGACCAGTTCAATTGAGAGTAGCCATTTCTAACCCAGATGTCGGACAATCAAATTCGTTAAGAAGAAAGATTATATGTGGCAGCCATATGACCGTATTTAGAACTGCAGCAACAGAGAACGATGAGAAGCCACCACGCTTATTCAAACCAACCCCTCAAATTTACAAGTACCGAACTGCCCAACAAACAATAAGAGAACTCTGAGCAAAGTAGAATTCCACAGGGGACTTCAGTTTCCACACACCCATGGGCACCATAAGTTGACAGCTACCAGAAATGTAAACTAGACTGGCAACTTGAAAGAGGGATAGAAGGGTTAGCTTGGAATATGACAATAATCATGATAAAATTTCACAAGCCCTCAAAATGTAGGTCCTGCAATACAAGCTCCATGCCCTAGGTGCCAATGAGATCGATGCAACAGACCAGCCTCTTTGCCTCCAATTCGAATTAGGACCCCATTGATCTCAAACCTAGCAGCAGTATTGAACACCCTTTGTTTTGGTTGTAGGAGAGCTACAATCACATTTTCTTCAACCTAAACCCAACACAATAAGAACAGAACTGCATCTTTTCTTCAAGGAAAGAAAAAATCAGAAATGAGCGCTGCCCATCCGGGAACAAAAGACAAGTTACTTGTGGATGAGACGGCCACTTCTGGACCCCAGTATCAGATAACGTGCTACAAACTATGGGATGCCGAGGCATTGAGGGATGATGCAGCCTCCGTCTCACCAGTTGGATGTTAAGGCAAGGTGGCCTTCACCAGCAGCAAACAAAAGAGCTTCCCAAACACCACATTTCTTCCAGGACCATCTTCATGCGTAATACATGTACAGGCTGTTTGCAGCGGCACAGGCAAGTGAATTTTCAGTTGGGTGCCAAGCTAGGTGGAGTAATTTTGTTGTGAAATCAAAAGCATTTCCATTAGTATCAACTCCTGGGCTATCTGCTCCTGAAACAGATTCAAAAAAGCCAAGTTACTTGGTGGCCAAAATCCAAAAGAAAGCAGCTACTAAAGATTTCCAAAATAGATATCACTGGCTCTCTCAAAAAGTAAACATGTGAAGACAAACCTCGTCTGACGACACGTGTTAAACTGCTCAGGGATCTTGAAGGCCTTGATGGGGTTGGCACTTGTCTCCTGATTAAGATTTAACAGCAGATAACAGTCAAAATATTCATGGGAAGTCTGAAGCCTTCCAGATGATTATAACTTCTATAATCACTTCTATTATTACATCATCTAAGATAATCATAATAATCATATACCTCATGGGGTTTTTGCTGGCTTCTAATGTTGTTGCTTCAGTGCTGCCAGCAGTGCAACCAAACACACGAAATAGATTGCTGGAATAACAGCACCATGGTAGAATCACATATTCAGATATAGACATGGTAACCAAGGTACCAGTGACGATGAGAAATTAGTTAACATCAAATGGACAGGACTGCATACCTGTAGGATCCAGTGGCAACTCGGAGTCCATCACCACTCAGACAACATTCAAACTTGTCAAAGATTGAATCATTTTCATATAAATCACATAGCTGGTCAAGATCAAGCACTATTATAATCAGTCCGCAATCATGTAGCTATACATCAATACCATGTACAAAAGTTCTAGAAAGAAAACTCTGAAGAAACAACAATACCTTAGGTCTTAAATATTCATGAACCTGGAAAGTAGCAACTGGACCAGAATCCATGTTAATGTCCCATAGCTGGTAAAAGTAAAAGATACTTGAATGAGAAGACAGGCCAAAACATTATCAATGAAATTCTCCCTCAAATAATATAAGTTTGAGATCCTCTAACAACAAAAAAAAGAGTAACAAAATTGCATATATTTAATGAAAAGAATGGTTTTCAAATGTATGAATAATACAAGCACAGAATAAATTTGTAACCTATCCCAACTAGCCCAAAAGGAAAAAGGATAATGAAGGGATACTGTTTCAAACTTTCTAGAGAGTTTTAAGAAATTGATACAAATATCAGTATGTCTGGCAAACTCCAAAGAACAGTTGCTGCTAATTTGTTTTAATAGCGCATCTCCATATGCAAAGAATGAACTGAGAAGATAGGATTTTGGTCAACCACAGTAAACCAAGAGGCCCCCATCAAAAGTCAGATTCACACATTTTCTTATACAATACTTCTATGATTTTCCACTTTCAAATACTGAAGTGAAATCAGATGAAATAAAACAAAAAAATATTGATTTGCAAATTGAATCATACTGCAGTGGTCAATACGACAGGTTGAAGCCAAGAAATTAATGCACTATCCATTCATGTTCATGGTAATCAGACAGTTGCTTCCATTGAAATAAATGCCAAGTATATATTTATCTAAGGGAAGCTAATACAGAATGCAAAAAACAAGTTTAATTATGCACAATAGAACCAAACCATATTCAACACTGCATGAAGTCCAGTTTGATTTCTGACAAGTAACAAATAGTTCAAGCCTCAAATAATTCTTATGTTTGTTTAGTAGAATGAATGAAATTGTAAAGTTACAACCTTTAGGGTCATGTAATCACGACTAAGAATATGTCTTCCATCCTTTCCAAACTTAATATCCGAAATTGAGGCAATAATTTCCGTGAAAAAAGATCTTGAACCAGGTGCCTCCTGCTCTTCAAACCTGTATACAAGAAACATCATTGAACCTTGAATGAAAAGATTTCCACATGTATTTTTTTTAAATAAAGCAATGCAAATAAATACTAATGGTGGCAATCAAAAGAATAATCGAACTACTCCTATGATTCTTAAGATATTCAATCTTTTCACTTATGCAGGACTCTCGGAAAGAATGACAAGGATAGAAAGAAAACCACAAGATCACTTACAATTTGGTATGAGTATCACATAGAGCTGATTGCCTCAAATCAATAAGACGAATTGAACCCTTTGAGCTACTATATGCTAACATGTTACAATGAGTGGGGTGGAACTCAGCTGATGTTATAACCTCTGCAAGCACAGTTGAATTGTTAGTTGATGCATGACAAAATTTTGAAGGAAGAAAAAAAAGTACTTTTACCAATTTTAACCACAAACTATCACTTCCACCAAATGGTTTATTGAAGCATTACACTCAGTCACTCATTACCCTTAGGGAGAGGATCATTCAGTGAAATTAATCTACTGAACTAGCTAAAGTTCAAAACCAAGCGCCAGAAAAATGTTTTTTGCCACATAAACATCAGTATCAATTCTATCATTCAAGTCATAAGATAGAAAATGACACCAAACAAACAAAAGCTAAAGGGATTGATGGGTAAGCACCACGTGGCTATCAAAATATTGAGAACTTTTACCAGTTAGATCCTCCATGTTTGCAGGCTTGACATCAACAATATTGAAACTTTGATTGCTTATTTCCAAGTTCCAAAGATTAATTCGCAGATCATCAGCTGAAATAAATGTCTCCCCATCACTGAAAAATTAAATAAGAATGCAGTGAGAGTAGATGCACACGAAAATGAACTAGTAAAAACAAACTACCAGCAATAGGGAACTTCATATTGAATCAACTAAAAGTAAAGAGCTATATACATATAATACAATTTCCAAGACCATAAAATGACAATATGTATTCTCCAATACCAACAAAACAACATTTTATTTAAGAGAATATCAACAAACACTGCAGTGCCAAATTGCTTTTCATTTCTCAATTTCCTGTACTACTTGAAATATAAAATTAGAAGGTTATGGAAAACTCCCAAAACAGAGCTGATCTTGGGCTCCAATGGTAATCGAGTGTAGGTAATGTAGTTCTACTAGAAGCCAATTGAACCAGGACCAATAACAAGGAACTAAGCGGCTGTTGGTTCTGCAGTTTCAGTAGGACAGAATTGCAGTTTTAGGTCAAATCCAGGGCTTAGGTTAGGATAATGGAAGGGGGGCTTTTAGGGGGTATGGCTAGGCAAGTTTATAGGGCTCTAACAATGTAGGTATTATAGAGTTTTGAGTGTTTTGAAAATTCTGTAAAACTGGGCAGTAAGTCAGGATCGACTATGGGTTTTGGGGAAATTAATGAAGGATGAGGGGATTAGGGTTTTGATGGACAAATAGTGGCAGCAGCTTGGGTCGAGTGTCTGGGGTGTTAAGGAGAGGCTGTGGTTTCAATTTGAAGTAATTCTAATGGTTAAATATGGCTGGGCAGCAAGATCTAGGGTTGAATAGACTTAGGGTTTATGGGATTCAAACAAAAAATAAAGGGGATCGATTGGGGGGGGGAAGGAAAAGGAATGAAAACAGAATTTAAAAATTCAAACTTACAGTAGGAATCCACCGGCAGCAGCTTGAACAAAGAAGGATAGAACCACCTTCAGTGAAAGATCCTCCCAGCCGTCACGGTGAAGGAGTCAACCGGAGTCCACCGATCCCTTTCCACCTTGAGATCCACAAGGATGCACACTCACAAGGAGCAACAGCAGCAACAAAGGCAGCAAGCATAAAGCTGAGTTTTTATTAATCAAAATTCGTATTCAAGGCTTTGCCCCCTTACAACCTTATATAAAAGACTCAAAAATAGATTTCTACTCTAAAAAAGAAAGGCCTAACCCAATCTTTAACCTATTAGGTAACTTAAACTGACTAGGAAACTAAAATACTAAAAGAAATAGACTCAAAACATGGCTGGACTTATAGAGTCCTAATCCAACCCAACTTACATCACATGACCACTTAACCAAGTCACATGATCACTTCAATTGAACCAATTGGATGCAACCAATATGAACCGGTTCAATTAAAAAACATAAAAATAAACTAAGTATTGGGCTAATCCCGTATGCAACCTATATACCCCTATTTTAGGCTCATTAAAGTGGCCTATTACATAAAAAAACCCTTGGGATCAAAGGCCCAACATATATATATCCCAACCCTAGACTTATTTCTAAAGAAATAAGCCCATTTCGATGATGAATCTGCATCAGTAGGCCTTGATGGTAGAAGGCTTGCCTGCAAGTTTGGGTCAATTTTGATGGGCAGCAGTGGAGATGGAGGGTGGAGAATGAAAATAGAAGGTTTGTGAATATGGAGGGATCCAGCCTAAGGAATGGAGTGGTAGTGAGGATCGAGTGGAGGGCATGAAAGGGGGGATGATGTACTTCAAAACCCAGCAGGGTTTGTTGATGGGATGAGGAGAAGGGACGTCTTCAGCCTTCGGGTGGTGATCTTCAGTAGCAGCAACAGTCACAAACAGCAGCAGGTACTCGAACAGGGAAAACAGTAGCAGCAGCAGCCTTGGAGGATGGTGTAGTTGCAGCCTTCAAAGGGAACTCCAGTGCTTGAAGTATTCCAGCAACAGTAGCAGCTCTAGGGAATCTCAATTGGGATGGAGAGAATGGAGAAGAAGAGAATTAGAAAGTAGAGGGATAGATGGATTAGGCTCTCAGCCAGGCTCCTTCAGCCCTTCAGTGTCACTCAATTTGGGAGAAATCAGTGCTCAAAAGCAATCTTTCATTCATCTTCTTAAAATCGTGAGGAACCTCTAAGGGCTGTTACATATAAATAAAAAGGCATAACTTGCCTCTCAAGCTTTAACAAAATAGAAACTATTTGAATATAAAAACTAACAAGTTTAGTAACTAGCAATGACATGAAATAGAAACTAATATTTAGAAACATGAGAATAGAAACTAAATATAATCTTCTCAAGTGCAGCCAATCCTTTCCTTCTTGTCAAGACTGGAGTCTCATGTGGTCCCCACATAGATACTATCAGCCAGCAGCTGTGTGGAAGAAAGACTAAGTGATATTGATGCAGATTCATCACCAAATAGGGCTTGTTTCATTGGAAATAAGTTTAGGGTTGGGTTACATACATGTTGGGCCTTTGATCCCATGGGTTTCTAATATAATAGGCCACTTTTATGAACCTAAAATATGGGTATATAGGTTGCACACGGGATTAGCCCAATACTTAGTTTATTTTTATGTTTTTAATTGAACCGGTTCAAATTGGTTGCATCCAATTGGTTCAATTTAAGTGATCATGTGACTTGGTTAAGTGATCATGTGATGTAAGTTGGGCTGGATTAGGACTCTATAAGTCCAGCCATGTTTTGAGTCTATTTCCTTTAGTATTCTAGTTTCCTAGTCAGTTTAAGTTACCTAATAGGTTAGGGATAGGGTTAAGCCATTCCTTTTTAGTGTCCAAGTCTATTTTTGAGTCTTCTATATAAGTTTGTAAGGGAGGCCAGCATTAGAGACGAATTTGATTAATAAAAATTAAGCTTTATGCTTGCTGCCATTGCTGCTGCTCTTTATGAGTGTTTATCCTTGTGGATCTCAAGGTGGATAGGGTAGGTGGACTCCTACGACTCCTTTGCATTGTGAAGATCGGGAGGTTCTTTCAAGTCATCAAGCTGCTGCCATTGTTCTTGCAATACAATGAGTTTGAATCTATTTTTTATTTTAAACCTTCTTCCTCTAACCTAATCCACACCCCCCTGATGCAGATTCATCATAGATATTGGCTTTTTTTTTTAGAAATAGGCCTAAGGTTGGGTTATATACATGTTAGGCCTTTATTCCCAAGGGTTAGGCCACTTTAATGAGCCTAAACTAGGGGTACATAGGTTGCATACAGGATTAGCCCAATACTTAGTTTATTTTTATGTTTTCTAATTGAACCGGTTCAAATTGGTTGCATCCAATTGGTTCAATTTAAGTAATCATGTGACTTGGTTAAGTGGTCATGTGATGTAAGTTGGGCTGGATTAGGACTCTATAAGTCCAGCCATGTTTTGAGTCTATTTCCTTTAGTATTTTAGTTTTCTAGTCAATTTAAATTACCTAATGGGTTAGGGATAGGATTAGGCCATTCCTTTTTAGTGTCTAAGTCTATTTTTAAGTCGTCTATATAAGTTTGTAAGGGAGGCCAGCATTGTACACGAATTTGATTAATGAAAAGCTTTTGTTTGCTGCCATTGCTGCTGTCCTGCTCTGTTGAGTGTTGCTCCTTGTGAGTGTACATCCTTGTGGTTCTATCAAGGTGGAAAGGGACTGGTGGAATCCGGTTGACTCCTTACGCCGTGACGGCTGGGAGGATCTTCTTCAATTCGAAGGTGGCTCTATCTTTCACATCTGTTCAAGCTGCTGCCAATGGAATCTCTAGTAAGTTTGACACCTAATTTCTTCTTCTAACCCCTCCATTCCCTCTCTCCATTAAACCCTAAAACCTGCAACCGATTCGGCCCCCAACAGCAGAATTTTATAACCCCTTCAAACCCTAATCTCTTTACATCATTAGGATCCCCTAAACCTGCATATTAAAACCCTATAAGCCCCTTTCCTAAAATCTGCCCCTAAACCCTAGATTTTACAAACAATCCATTTTCATAAGACCTCCTACCCGAAACCCTAGATTTCTAACTTCATCCAAATCAATCCAAACCTACACCAATAGACTCCTAAAAGCCTGCACATCATTACCAAATAAAAACCTAGCTCGAAACCCTAACCCTAACCCTAACCCTAATTCTGCCCTAATTAGCCTAAGCTGTCCCAATCGGCCAGCCTTGTTTGGTGATCCTATTACCCTGGTTCCTAGTGGGACTACTCCTACCTAGGACTACATTACCCCCTCCATCCATCAAACCCTAATTTCCATTAAACCTGCAACTCCTACCTTAACTAGGACTCCTTCATAATTTCAAATCTGTCCATCAATTCCAAACCAAACTTCTAGCCTATAACCCCCACACCTCTCCCCACACTCTATCCAAAATCCAGCTCATAAGTCCCACTCTATCCCCTCCATTCCTCCACTCCATTAAACCCAAAACCTGCAACTCAATTCTGTCCAGAATTGCAGAATTTTAAACTTAACCAAATCCAATTATTTTTATCCCATAATGACCTCCTAGACCTGCATATTAAAGCTATATAAGACCCATTCCCAAATTCCCATCCTAAACCCTAGAATTAACCTAAAACCTAGTGCTGTCCATTCGAACCAGCAACCCTTTTTGCTATTGATCCTGTTATCTGGCTCTTGGTAGGTCTCCTACCTATCCAGAACTACATTATTTGGTATTAGAGCTATGGCGGAGGGAAGCTCCAACCAAGCCTCGAAAGATCCACCTCCCTTCGTTTTCAAGACCCGAGTTCGTCTACCCAATGGGAGCACAACCATATTAGTTGTTGATGAGAGGCGATGTAACAACATTATTTCACAATCCGTGGTGGATATGTTGTCCCAATCAAGAGAGATTTGCATCATGCCTACAGGTAAAGTCTTTGTTGAATTTGGGTGTTCTTCATACCATGATGGTGCTTGGTGTCAGCCGGTACCACATTCAAAGAGCTTTATTGCAGTAGGTGGTGATTGGTTGGACACGCGACAAGGTTGGATTGAACCTGAAAACAACTCCTGTGCCCTACCTGATCGACACTGTCTATACCATTGTTTTGCACCAATGGCAGATGCACCAACAGAAGTTTCTACTAAGGCGGTTTGTGTTGAAGAGATTCAAGAACCTATAGCTAAAGAAATTCAAGTAGACCAAGTTGTACCAGTAGTTGAGATCATGGTTGAGAAGCTCAGCCATCAAATTGATGTGGAGGTCCAAAACACAATGGTAGAAGAAACTACTGAAGAGGTCTACACTGCAGAGAGCAAAGTAGAAAAAGTTAAAACAACAAAAGATGAAGAGGTGGTTGAGAACACTCCACAAGAAATTATTGGCATCCAAGATGTTGTTTTTGAAGAGGTGGAGTTTGTGTCTCGAGTATTAGATGCGAAGGTTGCTAACACTGAAGACTCTATGGACAGGACATTCATAGTTGCTGCTGATTCAGAAAACGAACACATAGAGTTTGTTATGCCACCATGGTTCTTCAAAGAGAAAGCTCCACGCCTTGAAGATTTTATTCCTAATGTCCCTGCCTCACCAAAATTCTGTTTGGGGATGGTCAAAACTGTTGATCACATGTTGATTCCCCCTCATCACTACAAAATTTGAGGACGAATTTTTTCAAGTTGGGGAGAGTTGCTGCAGATTCATCACCAAATAGGGCTTGTTTCATTGGGAATAAGTCTAGGGTTGGGTTACATACATGTTGGGCCTTTGATCCCATGGGTTTCTAATGTAATAGGCCACTTTTATGAGCCTAAAATATGGGTATATAGGTTGCATACGGGATTAGCCCAATACTTAATTTATTTTTATGTTTTTAATTGAACCGGTTCAAATTGGTTGCATCCAATTGGTTCAATTTAAGTGATCATGTGACTTGGTTAAGTGGTCATGTGATATAAGTTGGACTGGATTAGGACTCTATAAGTCCAGCCATGTTTTGAGTCTATTTCCTTTAGTATTCTAGTTTCCTAGTCAGTTTAAGTTACCTAATAGGTTAGGGATAGGGTTAGGCCATTCCTTTTTAGTGTCTAAGTCTATTTTTGAGTCTTCTATATAAGTTTGTAAGGGAGGCCAGCATTAGAGACGAATTTGATTAATAAAAATTAAGCTTTATGCTTGCTGCCATTGTTGCTGCTCTTTGTGAGTGTATATCCTTGTGGATCTCAAAGTTGATAGGGTAGGTGGACTCCTGCGACTCCTTGCATTGTGAAGATCGGGAGGTTCTTTCAAGTCATCAAGCTGCTGCCATTGTTCTTGCAATACAGTGAGTTTGAATCTGTTTTTTATTTTAAACCTTCTTCCTCTAACTTAATCCACACCCCCCTCCATCCATCAAACCCTAATTTCCATTAAACCTGCAACTCCTACCTTAACTAGGACTCCTTCATAATTTCAGATCTGTCCATCAATTCCAAACCAAACTTCTAGCCTATAACCCCCACACATCTCCCCACACTCGATCCAAAATCCAGCTCATAACTCCCACTCTATCCCCTCCATTCCTCTACTCCATTAAACCCAAAACCTGCAACTCAATTCTATCCAGAATTACAGAATTTTAAACTTAACCAAATCCAATTATTTTTATCTCATAATGACCTCCTAGACCTGCATATTAAAGCTATATAAGACCCATTCCCAAATTCCCATCCTAAACCCTAGAATTAACCTAAACCCTAGTGTTGTCCATTCGAACCAGCAACCCCTTTTGCTATTGATCCTGTTATCTGGCTCTTAGTAGGTCTCCTACCAATCTAGGACTACATTATTAGTTGATGCAGATTCATCAGATATTCACTAAGATACCCCCACAATTCTCCTAAGAATATTCTCACCAAGCCAAAATAAGGGGCAGTGACACTGTTCACGTGAATAGTCACGTGCATAGTTGTCAAGGCGGCAAGGCGACCCAAGGTGGTGGAGTGGTGTCTAAGTGCTTAGGCAACAAGGCGCCCTCAAGTGTTATTTTTTATTTCCCTCCTTTTCTAACATTATTTAGTGTGCTACAATATATACCTTATATCATCAAAAATCAACATTAAGTCACCTCAAGTCATAAAAAATCAACATTAAGCTACATCAAGTCATCAAAAATAACATTAAGTCACATCAAATCATCAAAAATCAATATTAAAACACACCAAGTCATCAAAAATCAGCATAGAACTAGAAGAGAGCAAAACTAAAGATGCAAGCTATTGGGAGTTTGAAACAATCAAACATACTTTGGTTTATATTGTTCTTAGAAAATATGGTCTTTTCCATAAGTAATTAAATTGCTCTCAATTTAGAGAGCTGTTCTTGTTCTCTAAGAAGTTTGACTAGTCAAATGATTTTATTTTTACATGAGATTTTTTTGTATTAGTTAGAGCACAAAACCAGCTTTCCAACAAATCCAAAATTGCTTAAATCTGATTTATATTCAAGAAGTTATTTTCCGGTCAAACCTTATTTGGTATGCGCGAATGCTGTTAAAATCACTCTAAATGAAAATATTTTTTTTAAATATCAAAACAAATGAATATTTTACCGCATGTTTGGTTTTTAGCAATGTTTTACCATATTAAGATTTATAGAATTTTTAGATTTAAGAAAATCCCTAGCAATTAAAAGTTAAAATTTCGGCTACTAACAAAAATCCAGTTTTTGTTCTTGAACTGGGGGGTTGACTTTTTTATCCCTTTGGAATTTGAATTTTTTACTATTTTTATTGGATTCAAATAGGAGGTATTTGCTTATTTATAAATAATATCTAAGTAAATGTTTACATTTACTTAAATGATATTTGGCATAAATAAGGGTCAATACCGGGTTCGATACCAATAAAAATCAGTGCAAGGCGCCTTGCAATAAGGCGGCAGTCGCCTAGGCCCCACCAAAACCACCTGGACGCCTAGGCGGTGGCACCTAGTTAACTATGGTAACGTGAAAAGTGTTTTGGCCTCTTTTCTTCATGTTTTGTCCTACATTAGATAAGGATTTCCTCAGTGCATCATGCAGCACAATTTGGGCCTTATAATCATGTTGTCAAGACGACGCCTAGGTATCATGGAACCTTGGTCCCCATGTTGGTTTCGCCTTTGCTTCCAGCTCCAGCCAATGCCTAGGGTTGCCTAGATGCCGTGGCAACTATGCTTATAGCGAAGCCCATTACAAATAAACTCGGAATTAAAATCCCATCCACCATAGATATAAAAAATAGGACCAGTTTTTGAACCGATTTTGCATTAAATGGAGCCTAAGGAAAGCGAGGGGAGAAGTAGGAGCCAAGGGGTTGAAGTAACCTTTGACCCAAGGAAAACACAACCAAGATACAAACCAAAATACTCTCAACTCCTAATCTCATGCACCAAGTTGCCAATTGAAATACCCTCAAGGCCTCAACCTCAACCAGAAATAAAATCTCAAGTACGAAAAGGTCAAAAAAAAAAAAAAAAAATTTCAATCTCTGGACAATCAGGCGCTGATGAAGGCTTGATGTAATCTAAGATCTTCACATTCCTCTATAATTTTCAAATATGGTAAACGGAAATGATGTAGATCAAAACATGAAGGAGAAGAGGCCAAAATACTGACACAGCCCCACATTTGACTTGATGGGAACACCCCTAGAAGATCCTGTGGGGCCCAAGACCAGATTGCGTGAAGACTTATTAGAAAACTCAATTTTGACAATGCGTGGGGGACATAGGAGTTTAATTAGTTTCTATTTTTGACATAGGCTTAGTTTCTATTTTTATTAAGTTGCTTGTTTCTATTTTTGAGTTTTTATTTTAGAAACCTTACAAACTTAGAGTTTCTATTTCAGTTTCGTGCTTGTAATCCAAGTCTTAGCCTTATAAGGGACTTCCCATTTTATTATTTCTATTTTGCGGCTCAATACTTGAGCTTATATATTGTAATCTGCCCAAAGAGGCACCCCACGATTTTACAAATTAATGAAGTTGCTTAGATTGCTTTGTGCAAGTTTTGATTATCCTATTGGAAGAATGAAGGGCTGGGAGGCCTGGCTGAGAGAGCCTGGCTAAGAGAGCCAAATCTCACTATCCCCCCTCCCCTTTTTCTATCTTCTTCTCCTATCCTACTCGATCTTCCCTATAGTGCTGCTACTGCCTGTGACTGCTACCGCTGCTGGAGTGCATCTTGAAGACTTGAATCGATCCCCCCTCCCAGGTCCAGATCTGTTGCTGCTGAATCAAGCCAAAGGAGGACATTGATTACCCCACGGTTCGGCTGTTCTGCCCAGATTTCTCCACCAACTTTGAGTATAGATATCTCTGCAACAGGAGCTCATATTCAGCAGAGGTTTGTACGGCTGAATCAGACCTATAGGAGGACTACTCGATCCCTGATTTGGTGTCCTAAAATCCACTGGCTTGGAAGATCTGTCCTAACCTTCTAATTTTGACTCCAGTCCAAATCTCAGCAACCAGCCATCACAACAGGCTGTAATTTGAAGCACAGGACCTGATCAACCTCACCTCCACTCGACCAAAGTTTGGTGAAGTTCTAGTGGCTGGTTTTAGAATTGCTTACTTTCTAATTTCAGCCTTTCTTTCTATTTCCTGTTGTGGGTTTATTTTGGGGCTAGGTTAACCCTAATCTAGTCTTACATTGGGAAAGGTGCCTGAATTATAAGTCCAACAATTCCAAATTGAAGAGTTTTCCATCTATTAAAGAGATATATCAACGTTCTTAGGAATATCTAGTAACACCAAGCAAGACAATAAATTCTAACATAACCCTCATCAATAAAGTATAATGCATTAGGAAGATGATCCATGTTCTCTTCATCCCTTTTATATAAGGAACACATGCCACGTATCCTCAGTCCCCCCGAGTACAAATGGTCTAAAGATTAGAAGAACTGATACTGAACAGACAAAGAAAACTATAGCAAACCTAAGATGTCCTTCTAGGAGAAGTTGCAGGATGGCACCCTGAAGAACCTGATAAACAACCCAACTGACAGAAACCCTCTCGCAGTTACAATTTACAATCTTGAGTCTTCCACATTCTGCTGAATCTGGACATTTCTTATGTATATGTGTGTGTGTGTGTGTGTGTGTGTGTGTGTGTGTGTGAGAGAGAGAGAGAGAGAGAGAGGGAGACCGAGCTTAGAACTAATAGAGAAAAATATTGAATAATCATTCGAAGAAACGTTATAACCTACAGATCAGCAGGCTGACCAAGAAACAAAACCTAAAAGCTTATCTTTATCACAAAACCAAGTACTATGTAAAACATTGTACTGAAAAAGTATATTATGAAAGAAAAGGTAAGAAGTGTGTATTAAATAGAAAGATCTGTATTAACCTGTTATTTGAAATAGAATTGATATGGTAGTCGTGCGCATGAGCATATATTCTTCGACACCTAGGCACAAGATTTGTCTCATGACTTGCAACCTAAATATCACAGATGAGACAAATATTAGAACCGCATAACAAATACAATTATAGCAAGCTAATCTATCAAGCAAGTCATTAGGCTAGGCTGAGTACAACTACCACGGGTAAATGTAGCGACGGGATGCCTCCAGGGGGGAATGCGAAGTCATTGCTCAAATAACTGGAGGACCTATCTGAACATCCCCCATTTGCAAGATACGATTTTGGGCTGGTTGATATGCTTGAACCATCAACACTACCATTTCCCACAGCTCTTGAGGGATCTACATTCATGTCACAAATTTTCTTCACCTTCTTTTCTTGGACCTGCAAATTCTCAAATCGGCCAGAAGCTTAGGAAGATGCCATCAAGGAATCCGAAAATGGCTAATGACTGCGAATGGTAATATAAGACATGAGCAATGCAAGACCATGATGGTTGTATGCTAAGTGCAAGGAAAACGCAATTTCCCAACAATTACAAATTGAAACTCAAATTTCTCCTACAGGACCATTTTTACAAATACAGGCATACAACAACTACATTTGAACAAGCTAGGATGAAACATATTTATAAAATTAAAATTAGATCATATTCAGAGAAAAAATCAGGTAATTTCAAGAACAGAAACATCAAAATAAGGAACAAAAGTACTTATCCAGGAAAGTTAGGAAAGAGTAGAAGTAATCCATGTATGAAGCACCCATCATCAATCACATTCGACAATGTTTAATCCAGAAATCCTAAATAACACTTTAACATAATTTTGATCAGGAAGCCCCAATTAGAAATCACAAGGACTAAGTCAAACTCTTAAAGCAATGTTGATGCAGTACAAGACCAGCCCAAACGGGTGCCCTAATTAGTCTATGTAACCATTGACCAACATCTGGAGGAGATGATATTTTGACAGATTGTGGGTCCCATAGGCCATTTTGCGGAAGAGGGATTTGTTTGAAGATATATGAAGATTCTGTGGGCCCCATGAGGACAGATGGCATGGGAAGGAATGGGAGCTGCCAAGATCTTTTTGGAGTTACTAATTACTTAGTTTTATTTTCATGTATTAGTTACTTAGTGAACAAGTTATGCTAAGTAGGAGTTTCTATTCTAGTTACTTTCTATTTCCATTGTATTAGTTTCCTTCTTTTTTTTTTTTTAAATTGCTTGGCAGCCAAGCTACTCCCCACACATAGGGAGCTTCTTTTCCTTGCAATAGTGTATTGCATGTTATCAATAAAGCTTGGGCTACCATAGCCCACGATTTTGGCTGTTGATAATTTTGTACCATGAAAGTGAGTGTGTTGTGGTGAATCAATCACAACCATAGTTGTCAAGGTGACTAGGCAACCCAAGGCGTTACAGGGGTGCCTAGGCAACAAGGTGCTCGCCTAAGCATAGCCTAGGTGCCATAGGCGTGCAATACATGACTATATGTAATATAGCAAAGATAATTTTATATAATTATGCTTCTACATAAAATAGAAGCCATATCAATGCAATATGATATAACAATGCTAGTATTGACCGAATACGATAGAATCAACGTATAATAACATAGTATAGGATATAAATAAGCATACTTATCGAAAAACAAAGCAATAAACATATATCAACGTAAACTCGTGAAATGTCAACAAGGCGTGCTGTCGCCTTGGACTCAAGAAAGAGCCTAGGCATCTAGGCGGTGCCTTGACAACTACGGTCACAATCAAGAAGGAGAAGCCTTGGAGAGAGGGTGGTGAAGCCTATTGGGCATATCTTTTTTTTTGTTACTCTTTCTAGTCACTGTTTAATCAACATTCCAGCAGCTGTAACTCCCCATCGTGGTAATCTACTAGGTGATGTCTCGCCTTCTCTTTTGTGTTTAGTTAACCCCCAATTAATGTAGACCAGTCACAAGTGATAACCAGTCCACAAAAGGAATGCAAACTTCAGGTCCAGCAATAGTATATACTTCGATCAGTGCTTAGATTTGCGGAAATTTCAGAACAATAATAAAAAACAAGAAATCGAAGAAGAGAAAAAGAAGATAAGGTAGTCTCTCTCAGACTTGGGTCTCTCACCCACAGCCTCTCACCGTATTTTGGTCTCTCACCATACTCTGTCACGGAGTAAAACACAAAGCTATGTTTTTTTTCTCAATCTCATTAATCAAATTCGTGTACAAGGCTGTAGCCCCTTACAAACTTATACAGAAGACTCAGAAAAAGATTCAAACACTAAAAAGACAAGGACAAACCCAATCTTTAGCTAATAAGGTAACATAAACTGACCAGGAAACTAAAATAATGAAAGAGACCAACTCAAAACAAGACTCTAACTAAACTAATGAAGTAAATCTTGTTTTCCTACTTTCTACCCATATTGTAGGCTCAATGCAAAGAAAACCCATGGGACCAAAGGCCCAACACCTACATAACCCAACCCAACCCAAGCTTATTTCTAGTAAAATAAGCCCTCTAGGTGACTTATCTGCATCAATTCTCTGCTGCTTGAAAGAAAAAAAAACTCGTCCACGAGTTTGGTAGAGATGCCGAATCAGACTTGCACGATCATCCTTAAATGGGAAGTAGAATTTAGCAAACATTGACTCCATCTGTCGTCCCACCATGGCTCTGATACTAAATAATGTAGACCAATCACAAGTGATAACAACCAATCTACAAGAGGATTGCAAACTTCAGGTCCAGCAACAGTAAAATACTTCGATCGGTTCTCACATTTGCAGGAAACTTCAGAACAATATAAAAAAAAAAAAAAAAAGAATTCAAAGAAGGTAAGAAGATAGGATAGTCTCTCTCAAACTCGGGTCTCTCACACACAGCCTCTCATCGCATTTTGGTCACTCACAAATGGCATCTCACCCTACTCTCTCACAAAGCAAAGCACAAAGCTATTTTTTTTTTCTCAATCTCATTAATCAAATTCGTGTACAAGGCTGTAGCCCCTTACAAACTTATATAGAAGACTCAAAAACAGACTTGAACACTAAAAAGGAAAAGGCATAACCCAATCTTTAACTAATAAGGTAACATAAACTGACTAGAAAACTAAAATAATGAGAGAGACAGACTCAGAACAGGACTCTAACTAAACTAATGAAGTAAATCCCGTTTTCTTACTTTCTACCCATATTTTAGGCCCATTAAAGTGGCCCATTACAAAGAAAATCCATGGGATCAAATGCCTAACACCTACATAACCCAACCCAAAGTTTATTTCCAATAAAATAGGCCCTCTAGGTGACTTGTCAGCATCACTTCTAAGTTCTTAAGTTCTGTTAAATTCTATACTGTTTACCTGTTTGCAATATACTGTAGGACAGCAACATAGTCTGATCTTCAGTCAACAGTTTCTGAAAATTTAGCCATCAACTTGGGCTGTAATTAAACTATGTTATTCCCTTCCCCTGCTACTTCCTTTGATCTAGGTATGGTGTCCAGCGAATGGTTAGATCATGAGTTACATCAGTTTTGTTAACTTGCTATTTTGCTGTTTTCTAGACTTTCTATTTTCTGACTTTGTATGTTTCTGCCCATCTGACCGTTAACTCTCTTTGAAACTTTTACCATATAGTCACCCTTATAGGGCCCCTAAGACATTAGTTTCAGTTTCATCGGGTTTATAGTTTGCTAGCTCTATTTACTTCAAACTTCTGCCAAATTTCTCAGATTTAGGTTCACTTTGATTCTGGTTTCTATAGGTTTGCTAGTGTTTGCTTTGTTTCAGCCTAGCTTACCTCATCAAGTGTACACATCAATGGTACATGCAAAATATAAATGTAGTCATTTCACAGGTAAACGATGCAGTGTAAAGGTTCTTAAGAGAAACTACCTTTCATTGTGATAAAATGGGACCTATTGATGCAAGGCATTTTTGGCCCAAAACTGGAAACTGTGGGCAAGCCAGGAGAGCCCCAGCCGAGCACCAGCCAGCCTCCTTGCGTAGTCTCTATGCTGGCTAGGTTCACTCCCCTGCGTGGTGGACTGAAGTGGGCCCCACATGGCCCTTGAAATTCTCTAGAATAATAAATTAGATAGTGTCTTTCCCTTTTTCTTGTTGTCTTTTCGTATTCCTAGGTGTAATAATGTAACTTTTTAAATTCCTAGACTAGGAGTTAGAGTTAAAGTTAAAGTCTAAGTCTTTAATACTTTATTGGTACTAGTTTCCAAATGTGTTATTAGTCTAGGGAGTCCAATAGTTGTGTGTTAAGAATTAATTTTCTTGGAGTTAGTTTCTAGGTAAGTAATTAGTTTAAAATAGTGTGCTAGTCATTAATGTTTCTTGTTAAACCCCAAGAGTCATTTTCTTCTTTAAATACCATGTAACCCAATGATGTAAGGCATGAATTTGAGTTATCATTGTATTAGAAATTGAAGTGATTCCTTTGGAATTTTTCAAGAATAGTTGTGTGAGCAAACCCCTTGTACGTGAAGTCTTTCTTCCCTCTTCCCTCTTCCCTCTCTCACGTTTCTCTCTCTCCTACCCTCTCTTTCTCCCATATCTTCTTCCTCTTATCTTCTTTAACTTTCAACCTACCTTCTTCTTCTCTTGAACCTACACCATCATCCATTAAACCTGCAACTTCATCTGACCTTTCATCTTCTTCATCGGATATGCTTGCCTATGTTAGCGGCATTTCTGGTCCATCGACTACTTTAGAGTACAAAGCTCTAAATGTCCCAATTACCCTTGGAAACAGAATTAATTTTGTTTTCCGGCATATTCTGGATCATTGCCTTAAAGCCAGAGCAGCCAAAGCTCTTAAACACAAGATCTCCCCCGGTCTGTGTAAAGATCTGCTCAATAACGAATTTGAATTCGGTACCAAACCAATTCATCATCGTTCTCATAAATCTAAAATTAAGTCTAAATTTACCAAACGGTATAGATGGAAAAAATATAATTCCAAAGACTTTCCCTCCAAACCTAAGAAGTCGTTTACCCATAAACACTTTATTAGGAAAAAAAACCCCTTACACAAAATCTACACGGGACAAGACCAATTGCACCTGTTTTTTGTGTAATGAAAAGGGCCATTTTGCAAATGAATGTCCCAATAAAACCAAGAATGCTCGTAAAATGATTCGTTACTTAGACGAATTTGATTATGAGGTATTATTCTTCTCTGAAGTTTCCGACCCCACTGAACTTCTTTATGAGTTAGTCTCTGAATCCGACGATCAAACGTCCGACGACGAGTCTGATTTCAATTTTTATGGAAAATGAGACACAGGAACCCCCTCCTTCGAACTCATCTATCCCTATTGAGATCACGCCTATTTCGGCCTCTGAACTCGACTCTGTCGCTCTCCACGACCTTGTGAGAGAAGACGTTTCTTTTGACCCCAATCTCTTTAATAAAATCAAAGAGGTTACTCACGATGAGGTTTACAAGCTATCCAAGCTTAGTAATCTCTGGTCTCGGCGTTATTTTGCCCAAGCTTGTGGTAATACCACTGCCCAGTCTACTGAAGACGCTAGTCTTGAAATTTCTTTGTTCAACCCTGACCAAATCAAACGATTGGTTAAAAAACACCCAAAATTGAGATACATACACATTGGTCTCATACAGATTGAACTCACTGCTCTTTTTCGACAAGGTATCGACACTCCGATTGTTGTAGCCATTTTTGATAAGAGATTCCTTCAAGAGCCACTCAACGCTCTTATTGGTGGAATCAAATCCAACCTGGTAAATGGTTTGGTTTGGTTCAAACTTAAACCCAATTTCTTTATTTCTATCCATGACCTGAATCTTTGTGATTCCGCGGTTTTAAAAATAAAAACCCAATGGACCGGCATGAAAACTGACAGTCATAACCTTGCTGTTAGTTGGAAATGTTTACATGAGTTAACTAATGTTACCTCTACTAAACTATTGCCTCCTCCAGATAAAAAGTTTGTGGAACTCTTTGAACCACGACCCTATCAGCACGAGATACAACCTCGAGTGCTTAATTGGCATGATATAAAAATACCAAGTGAATGGTTAATTTCTGATATTTTAGATACCCCTCAAAATATCCGTGAAGTACAAGCACCAACGTTTGAACTTCAGTCTTCAGGTAATAATCTTTACTTCAAAAGACGAACACCTGTCCCTAGCATCCAGGCTAGCAGACCTTCCAGTTCTAGCCAAGGATCCACATCAACTCGAACCTCAGCTGCTACTTCTTCTCTACCTCGGTACGTACCCAACTATGTACCTAACTATATCAACCCTCGGTTCTATAAAGGACCAGAAAATTCAGATTATTCTCCTTCGGAAAAGGACACCGATTCAGTCGCTGTCATTACTATCTTCAACCATTATATAACTGAAGATTCCGATATTATTTTTCAGACCCACCAAAGTCCGAAAAAATATACTTATGTCAAAGGACATTTCTCTTTCCCCGGCTTCAAGCCTTATACCCTTGATATCCTTATGGACACCAGCGCCACTGGCTGTATTTGCAAACATAATGCAATACCTGGCCATTATTGGCAAAAAAGGATATGCCTGCCTATGTTAGCGGCATTTCTGGTCCATCGACTACTTTAGAGTACAAAGCTCTAAATGTCCCAATTACCCTTGGAAACAAAGATTTTTTTATTCCCAAGATCACTTGCTTTCCTTCTATGCATGATGATTTCATCTTAGGCACTAATTTTCTTTTTAATTATCTGCCTATCACCATCCTCCCTCGTTCCTTTCAAATCCAACACCCAACTGACCCTGTTGAGTTAAAATTACTCACATCTCATTCTTCTCAATGTGATAATGGTCTTACCCAAGAACCAATTAACGTCACTACTGATTACCCAGAAGACCCAACACAACATTGGCTTCTTAAACTTCTCAAGCCCAACTTTAGTAACTTTCCCCTTTTATGGTGGGATAAAAGCCCTCGTCTTTTTTCCATTAAATTGGATGCTCCACACAAGATCATCCGTGTTAAACCTATTCTCTATCTAAAAGCGGATATTGAAGAATTTGACAAACAAATCGCTGAGTTACTCAACCTTGGACTTATAGAACCCTCTACTAGTCCACACTCTTGCCCCGCCTTTATGGTACGCAATCATGCGGAAATTAAATGTGGAAAAGCTCGTATGGTTATAAACTACAAACGTTTAAACCAGAACATTATTTTTTATGGATATTTCATCCCTCGAAAAGATGTCCTTATTCATCGAGCCAAAGATGCCACTATCTACAGCAAATTTGACTGTAAATCAGGTTTTTTGGCAGATCAAGCTAACTGAGGAATCCAAACCTCTGATAGCTTTCTCCACACCCTTTAACCGCCATTACCAATGGAAGGTTATGCCTTTCGGCCTCAGTACTGCCCCACAGATTTTCCAACGATGGATTGATTCCATTTTTGGCAATCTCCCCTTTTGTGTAGCTCACATTGACGACATTCTTGTCTTTTCCAAATCCCCCGAAGAACACACTAAGCATCTTCGCATCATTGGAGATCTATTCCTACAACATGGAATAATTCTTTCTCCTTCCAAAATCGACTTAGAGAAACCTCAAATCGAATTTTTGGGCCTCATCTTAACCGATCATGGACTCCAACTCCAAGATCATATTCTTATTAAAATACGGGATTTTCCAACAGTTCTTACTGATAAGAAACACCTTCAACAGTTTCTCGGAATCCTTAATTATGGTCGAAATTACATCAAAGACCTTTCTACCAAAGAAAAACGTCTTATAACTAAATTACAAAAAGATGTAGTTTTTACCTGGACTAAAGCTGACACACAGGCAGTCCAACTAATTAAAGACGAGACACAAAAATCTTGTCCCACAGTTTATTTCCCCCTTGCTGGTGATCTCTTAATCCTTGAAACAGATGCTAGCAATGAACATTGGGGAGGTGTACTAAAAGCACGCCCTCTTAAGAATCCCTCAGATGAGCAAATTTGCGGATACAACTCTGGCAAATTCACCCCTGCTCAAATTAATTATATGATATATGAAAAGGAAATCTTAGCAATCGTTAATGCTATCCAACGATTTCGGATTTACCTCCTCCCTGAGAAATTTCTTATTCGCACTGATAACCAGGCAGTTCGCGATTTTGTCAAAACTAAACAACGAGAAACTAATTCTCACAAAATTAATTGGTACAACACCATTAATCAATATTCTTATGAAATTGTACATATAAAAGGCACTGACAATTTTCTTGCTGATTATCTTAGCAAAGATGAATCCACGCCGTCCTCCCGATAAAGGAAAAGGTAAAGCGCCTGCGACACCACATCGCACTCGCAAAAAAGCCACCCTAGGCTTACTCCTTATCCCTCGTCCTGGTGGAATCCTCATACGAGAACCCCAGACAACGGCAGTAGCATCTCCTACCCAAAGGCATGCTTCTAGCTACACACGAATTCCTGCCACCACAGCAGAATTCACCCCTTCTTCCTATCAACCTTTTAGTCCCTATTTCTACCCCAGAAATAGTCAACAACAGGACAGTCAGGATCCTTATTATTTATGGAACATGACCCCAGCCAGCTATTCCCAGGTGGTACAACAACTACCAGCGGCTATTGCTCCATCTTCTTTCTCTCAGTCAGTGACAAACACTACTAATTTCTATAAACATGATGGTGTACCTGTTATACCCGTACCCCGGGATATAATTAAATATCATTTCTTCTCGTGACGTGTAGATACCGCTGCCATGTATGCTGGTGACCTGTTCTCCATGATGGTCAAACCTAGCTACAAAATCGTTGACCACAAGACGTGTTTGCCTGTGGAGGAAAGATTCCTCAACCGCCGATGGGGAAAGTTCGTTGTGGCGACTTCGTCGATTACCCTCCAAGTACCAGCCGGAAGCGAGGAGTTCAGGAGAGAGCATCCTGGACCGTCACCTCGATTGGATATTTCGTTCGGTGATGAGCTTAGCATTGCCGTGGCGTTGTTCGGGTCATGGGTAATAAACCAGACAGGGGAAAGGTAAGTTCTAGCCTCAAGACTTATTAATTATTCTTCCCTTGGTAACCCTCGAAGTGCGGGTCCGGGCTTGAACCGCTCGAGCTATTTCATGAGAGAAGGGAATAATTTAAGTTCGGGTCCCGCGTACCTTTAGGAAGTACATTGGGGACTTATACCCATCTCTTATGAACCCATCTAAGAATGGGCTTTTCCCTAATTGAGGTTGTGGGCAGGCCCATTTAACCTATTGACCCAATGATGGGTTATTCCATCCACTTACCCACATAGGACTAATGGGTTGACCCATTAGGCCTCATGACCCATTTGACTAGAGGTACCCATATACCCATTTATTATAAATGAGTCCATGAGGGAGAGAGAGAACATCACTTCTCCTTCATCACCCTCTTCTACCCTAAATCGTGGAGGAGAGAAAGAGGAGAGAAAGAGGAGAGGAAGAGAAAGAGGAAGGAGAGAGAGGCTTGGAGGAAGGTGGAGACCCCATCTCTTGGGCCATAAATCGTGGAGCTCTCATCTTGGGGGAAGGTAAGCTATTGAATCTTCTTCCTTCTTCTATTTTGGATTTTAAAAGGGGTTGGGTAATGGGAGAGATTGACCTAGATCTCTCTTGGAACCTAGGGAGTAGATGGAGCTTTAAAGCCAAGCTATGGTGGAGTTAGTTCACTCCATTATGAGCTCTAATGTGAGGGTTCTCATTGCCATTTGGGAGATTTAAGGTTGGACCCTAATGAGCTTAGGATGGAGTTTTCTAGAAGTCCTTGTGCTTTAAAACCACTTGAAATGGGGTCCTTAGAGGGGAATCCTTCGGATTTTGGACCTGAGGGTGTGAGGGTTTACATGTGGTTTCAGACCTACAAGAAACCACCCTGAAATTACCTTCCCGAGAAGGATTCTGTGAAGGTCGGATTTACACTCGGATTCAGTTTTCTGAAACCACATCTGCATCCGACCTTGACTAAAACTGTCCCGAACCCCCGGTTTCCTAGGATTTACATGTGGTTGCGAATTTGGGCATGAAACCACTCCTGCAACCACTTCGCTCTCGAAACCTTATACTTAAGTGTTTATGGGAGACCTTTGGGGATCCGTTCCTTTCGCTCGTGTAACCTTATTCCACTCTTTGTATAGGTTAATATATTCACTTTTGTGGCTTATTGCTTGATCGAGGCGACAACTGATAATCGTGATGCTTGGCGTATACGTTGTGAGTGGGTTTGGTTGTTTGGGCTTGTTATTATTATTGCACTATATATTATGTACTCATTATAATTAATAAGCATGTTTGCGCATATTGCATAATTTTATATCTATTTGTTATAATGTTGATTGGTAATGTTGTATCTTGATGGGTCTCGGTGCGTGGGTACTGTCCGTCCGAACTCTATAAACATTTATGAAGAAATTATGTTGAATGTCATGTTGAACTGTATGCGCCGTGCCGTGCTGGTAACCGGGCACTAAACCAGATGAAAAGTTGATGCGCCCGGATTACCTCTCGGGACGATAGGACTTGCATGTAGTATATTGTGGCTAGGATTTCACACCCTTATGCTACGACCCTTACCAACAGGGGTTTAGGTGTTGGGTAATCGATCACACCGGATTCTGTGGAGGTGGGAGAGGCCGATCGTGGTAGTATTGGTTATCGGGTCCGCATTTGAGTGGTCTTGGAGGCTTCGATCGGCGTAGGTCCCACGTGACAATTGAGGTTTCATTGTGGCGATAAGTTAAGTGACCCACAGTGTCTCCCGAGTTGTCACAGTAGCATATGCCATTGACTTAGTTTGTTTGTTAGGTGGAAAAATGGACTTAACATGTGCATGCATCATTGGACTATGTGAATTGCGTGTTTGTGCATTCCCATCCCCTCACTGGCTCAGTGGAGTTAACCCCCTCGTGCGCACACTTTTTAGATTATGGTGCAGGTGACGGATATCTCGCGGGACTTGGAGTTCAGCCCTCGGGATACGATGAGATCGGTGAGGAGGAACCGGAGGCCGTGTTTGAGGAACATGGCGACGGGTGTCCTTGCGATGATTGTGCCTACGGGCCGTGAGGATATTCGGGACTCGATCCCTTTTTGATTACTTTTGAGGCTAAGGCCTATGGTGAAATACTTACTGTAATACCATTTTTGATAGTTATTAGATGGTCATTGGAAATGTAACTAATTACTGTATTTATCATCTAGTTTTGAACATCTTGTAACTATTCGATTTATACGCTTCCGCAATACTACTGATCCTTGGAATGTAATATTCCTCTTTTCTGCATTCTAATGTTATATTGTGTTAATATTGGATATGACTGTGCGTTGGGACACTGTGTCAGTGATCCGGGCGGTTTAGTAGGATGACACGCGTCGTCCTAGTCACCCTTTATATGATATTATATTCCTTGTCTGGAATAGGGGCGTGACAGTACCTACCAAATGGTATCATCACATTAACACTTTGTGGAAGACACAGTTAGCCGGACAGAAGAAACCCTTCCGGACTACTACTTTCTCTAAAACCCTTGGTTTCTTTTACCAGAAACAATTAAAGTTACAAATCATTGTACTCAACTCAATTAAACAACTTGATTGGGACGATGTCTCTTCCCCTGAAAAAGTACAAAGCTTTCTTCAGATTTCTGAATGTATTGAAGATCATCTTAAAGATCCCCTCTTCTTTAAAATCAGAAAAATATGTTTGTACCTAAAGGCTCAAGAAGTCCTTCCTAAAGAAATCTTCCCAATGATACAACGTCATTGTAATGAAGAACAATACCAGCGCTAAAAAAGCTTTATGCTGGAATACCCAAAAAATATTATGAGAACACATCATCAACAGCACCGTCTGATCTTTTCCCCGGACACGAACCCTGGAGTATTGCTGCTGTTGAATGGGGACTCGTTGGCCAACTAGTCTTCTCTAGTGACTACACTTCTGTCCTCGACAAATTGCCCATGATGATCAGAACAATGGTCGTTCATGCTACTGCCAATTGGAGATTCTCAGGTGGACTTGAATTCACCATTACCAGTACTTTGGGATGGCGACATAGAGAACGCTTCTTCCAGCTATATCAGATTTGGCATCTCCAACCAGCAGCCTGTTACACAGTACAGGAACTGGCTCTCATCACCGATGAAGACGAAGCAGCTACCATAGCCAACCACTTCATCCATGCTGATCAGCTCTACAAACAGTCCCTCATTGCTCTACACAAAGAAGCATTGACACTTCTCCTCCCCAACGGATGCTCCAGATACCGTTAACTTGTCTCCGACGGCCGACGAATCTTTGTCACCCAATTTCTCATGGATTACGACATTCCTGATGAAATTGTCGCCGCATCCTTTGAGTTAGTCTCGAATCTACAGACACTCACTCTGTTAGATGTCCCGGCTTCTCTCCTTGCCGAAGTCGAAGAAGCTCTGGAAGAAATGGCCACCCATTAAATGGCTGAACAAGCGGCTGCCGAAAACCTCTCTCCAGTCTGCTCCGATTTTCAAATGGATTCGGATGAACTCAACAATGGATCCGATTGACTTGGTGGACCCCATTGCTTACGTCATCATGGTCCCATGAACAGTGACAGCCGCCCTACGTCATTGCTTACGTCACCTTGGACCCATGAACAGTGACGCCGCCCTACGTCACTGCTTACGTCAGCATCTACTATTCGGATTTTAAAACAAAATTTGGAATCCGACCTCAATATAAGAGAAGCTCTTCTCTTCTCTTTAGACAGACTCTCTCCCCCTTAGACCTTCTTCCGCCTCTTCCCTCATCTTCTACTCTTTCTAGCTCCATTCTCCCTCTACCCCCATATCTCTCTTTAAATGGTTACCTTTTCCCCCCTCTTTAATTCTATTTTTTTACCCTCTTATTTCAGATCTGATCCATTACTTTTGAAATCTAATATTCCGTCTGCGTCAAATTGGTATCAGAGAAGAATTTCCTTCTTCTTTCTTTGATCTTAGCCATGGCAAATCAACGTACTATTACCAATCCTGAGTTGCATGTGTTGTACAAGGAGCTTTCTGAAAACAAGAGAAAGCTGATGCAAAATTCGATCATTTCATGGAGGAAAACAAGAAGCAATTGGCTGAAATCTTCAATTTCATGAGGAGATCAGGCAAGCAGCCTGAGTCAGGTTCAGCTTCTAGTCATGTGAATCCACATGAAGTCTCACGTCAGTTCTCCGATGGAGATTATGGCATCGAGGTTGATATTCCTGAGTTCGATGGTGAGAAAGGACCAGAGAATTTCCTTGATTGGATGTCTAAGACCGAGAGGATCTTTGCTTACAAGACCTTTCCGGATGAGAAGAAATGCGAGCTTATCATCACCAAGTTCGTCGGATATGCTTGTTCTTGGTGGCACGATGTCCTACATTCCAGACTCGTCAGAAGGCTTGGTTCTGTTACGAATTGGGAGGCTATGAAACATGTATTGAACAATAAATTGTCTCTTCCTAATTTCGAGAAGGAGATGTTCCACAAAATGCTTAACCACCAGCAAGGTACTCTAGACGTGGCTACATACACCATGGAGTTCCACAAAATCTCTTCAAGGTGTCATATTATGGAGACCAACCAGCAAAGGATCCTGAGGTACATCAGTGGTCTTAATACTGAAATTCGTCTTGAGTTGGCTAACCAAGAATTTAGATCTGTTGATTTAGCTGCCTCCTATGCCAAGACAGCCGAAGAGAAGTACAGCTACCTGAATAGCATATACAAGACTCCTCCCTCTTACAGATTTATGCCTAGATCTGAAGAGAGGAAGATTGATCCTCGTAAGACTGAACCAACGAAGCCTGGAGATCCCAACAATAACATGTGGGTGAAAAACAATATTTGTCACTACTGTGGTGACAAGGGACACTTCAGTTCCAAATGTCCTAAAAAGAACCATCTACCAACACTGTTCAACAACAGATAGATGATGATGTTGAGATTTGCGAAGGTATTCCTATTGATGAAGACGAAGAGATCGAATCCCATTCGGCTAGCCTCACTTCCTTCTCCAACAGGCTAGTTGAAAAGGCCCACCTCTTTAGACACAGCTTTTCTTCTGCATAGTGATGAGGCAGAAGCTATCCATACCATTATTGACAACGGCAGAAGCAAACTTCATCTCTATTGATCTGGTTCAAGCACTCAACCTTCAACAAAAGATGCTTTAGAAGAAGCTTCATGTGTGTGGATTTGGGCCGACGGCTCAAGAAGAAGCCCATGCTGTTGTTGAAGTGCATCTACAATTTGGCGCTTTACATTATGATTTGTCATGCCTAGTCACTTCCTTGACAAATTGTGATATTCTTCTAGGGCGACTGTGGCAACAAGAAGCACAAATTCTTTACAATGGTGCACGGAACACCATCCAAGTTAACCAAGGAGGACGTACTTATTTGATGATGCCACATAAGTTGAAAGGCATGCCTCGTCGACAACCATCTTCTCCTCCGAAGACAGATCAGCCTACTCTACCTTTCAATGGAGTTGCACCCCAATCAGCCGCTTCAAGCTATGTACCACCACATTGGCGTTCAAATTACAAAGGAATTTTGGGAGCACAACCCAACTCGACTGAGCCGAGTTTTTTTTTTCAGAAAGGGAGAATATACCATAATTTGACGCAGACAAAATATTAGATCTGAAAAGTAATGGATCAGATCCGAAATAAGAGGGTAAAAAAATAGAATTCAAGCCGGGGGGAAAGGTAACCATAGGTGATGAAGAAGATGAAAGGTCAGATGAAGTTGCAGGTTTAATGGATGATGGTGTAGGTTCAAGAGAAGAAGAAGAAGGTAGGTTGAAAGTTAAAGACGATAAGAGGAAGAAGATATGGGAGAAAGAGAGGGTAGGAGAGAAAAACGTGAGAGAGGGAAGAGGGAAGAAAGACTCCATGTACAAGGGGGTTGCTCACACAACTATTCTTGAAAAATTCCGAAGGAATCACTTCAATTTCTAACAAAATGATATCTCAAATTCATGCCTTACATCATTGGGTTACATGGTATTTAACGAAGAAAATGACTCTTGGACTTTAACAAGAAACATTAATGACTAGCACACTATTTTAAATTAATTACTTACCTAGAAACTAACTCCAAGAAAATTAATTCTTAACACACAACTATTGGACTCCCTAGACTAATAACTCACCTGAAAACTAGTACCAAAAAAGTATTAAAGACTTGGGGGTCACGGACCGACCATAGAACCCTGTTCAATAAGTGGAACGCATTAGCTGTCCGCTCTCAGGTTGGGCAGTAAGGGTCGGAGAAGGACAATCACTCATTCTTAAAACCAGCATTCTTAAGACCAAAGAGTAGGGCGGAAAAGGGGGGGAAAGCTCTCCGTTCCTGGTTCTCCTGTAGCTGGATTCTTTGGAACCACAAGAATCCTTAGAATGGGATTACAACTCAGCACCTTCTGAGATTTTGGGAAGAGTTGCTCTTTGGAGAGCACAGTACGATGAAAGTTGTAAGCTGTGTTCAGGGGGGAGTTATTGTCTATCGTTCGCCTCTATGGTAGAATCAGTCGGGGAGGCCTGAGAGGCGGTGGTTTACCCTGTGGCGGATGTCAGCGGTTCAAGTCCACTTATCTCCAGCTTTAACTCTTAAACTCCTAGTCTAGGAATTTAAAAAGTTACATTATTACACCTAGGAATACGAAAAGCCAAAACAAGAAAAAAGGAAAGACTCTATTTAATTTATTATTCTAGAGAATTTCAAGGGCCATGTGGGGCCCACTTCAGTCCACCACGCAGGGGAGTGAACCTAGCTAGCATAGAGACCACGCAAGGAGGCTGGTTGGTGCTCGGCTGGCCACACAGGGGGCTGGGTTGGGGCTCTCCTTGCTTGCCCACAGTTTCCAGTTTTGGGCCAAAAATGCCCTATATCATCTATGCTCTTGTACCCATGTTGACTTACAACTCAGTTTCAGTACTGGTTTCGCCCAGCCAAAACACAGAGTTGGGCCGAGATCTCGGCAAGTTGGTGCATATTTTTTTTTTAACTCGAAGGCTGGTTTCAATGGGTTGAGACCTAGTTTGGGTATGAAACTTGGTACTCAGTCTATTTTAGGCCATTTAAACACAATGGCACTATCAGATTTTGCAAAAACAAAGTCCAAATAGGAGTTTGACTTCGAACCCTAGGTTGGTAGGTGACGACGTACTAAAATACCCTACTCTACACATAATTTAGTAATAGAAAGCAATCAAAGCATTCAATTAATTTAAAACAACTTAAATAAGCATTCAAAATATAAAGTTGGATATTTTACATCAATCTTAACATATATGATATATTTGTATCTTTCCAAGCCATGTTTTTGAAGCCAGTAAGGCTCAGACTATTGCACATAGGATTCCCATGTCATAGTTGATGCAGGTTCATCATAGAAATTGGCTTATTTCTTTAGAAATAGGCCTAGGGTTGGGTTATATACATGTTGGGCCTTTGTTCCCAAGGGTTTTCTATGTATTAGGCCACTTTAATGAGCCTAAACTAGGGGTAAATAGGTTGCATACGGGATTAGCCCAATACTCAGATTATTTTTATGTTTTTTTTAATTGAACCGGTTCAAATTGGTTGCATCCAATTGGTTCAATTTAAGTGATCATGTGACTTGGTTAAGTGGTCATGTGACAACTTAAGTGGTCATGTGATGTAAGTTGGGCTGGATTAGGACTCTATAAGTCCAGCCATGTTTTGAGTCTATTTCTTTTAATATTTTAGTTTCCTAGTTAGTTTAAGTTGCCTAATAGGTTAAGGATTGGGTTAGGCCTTTCCTTTTTAGTGTAAGAGTCTAATTTTGAGTCTTTTATATAAGGTTGTAAGGGGGCCAAGTATTGAACACCAATTTGATTAATAAAAAATATTGTTTTGCTGCTGTTGCCATTGCTCCCTTTGTGTGAGTGTTGCCTTGTGGATCTCAAGGTGCTAGGGTGAGTGGACTCTCAGGAATCCTTGCATCTGTCCAGTACCAGGAGGTTCTTCTTCTTCTTCAATCGAGCTTCTTCAAGCTGCTGCTACTGCCTTTGAAGGAGATCAAACCAGTAAGTAATTTTAGTTTCCCGCATATATCCTTCCCCTCCATCCATCAAACCCTAACCTCCATTAAACCTACAACTCCTACCTTAACTAGGACTCCCTCATAACTTCAGATCTGTCCATCAGTTTCAAACCAAACTTCCAGCATACAACCCCACACTTCTCCCTACACTCGATCCTAAACCCAACTCATAAATCCCACTCTATCCCCTCCATTCCTCCACTCCATTAAAACCCAAAACCCAAAACCTGCAACTCAATTCTATCCAGAATTGCAGAATATTAAAGCCTTCTCCAATCCTATTATTTATATGCCATAAAAGCACCCCAGACCTGCATATAAAAGCCATATAAGACCCATTCCCAAATTCTCATCCTAAACCCTAGAATTAACCTAAAACCTAGTGTTGTCCATTCGAACCAGCAGCCCCTTTTATTGATCATGTTATCTAGCTCCTAATAGATCTCCTACCCACCTAGGACTACATTAATAGTGCTGCTGAAGAAATGCGTGTAATCTACCATATAAGTTATATAAGTGTTGTCATCAGCTATCCGAAGGTACCCTATCCCAGGGTATATAAGAGGCGGTTGTGATGGGAATAATGGGATCGATCCACTGCTACTGCCATCAGACATGTATGGCTGGGTTGGGACTGTCAATAGGTCGTCAACAACCCCTGACCCAGTACTCCGAGTGTCGAAGTCATGGCCGTAATGTACTAACAGCGGCTGCCCATACCCACTATATTTGGAACCGGTGATCTGCTAGCCATAACCAGTCATATTGAGACTGAGATGCATGCCACAACTGACGCTCACTAATAGTATCTATACTCATGCTTTCGAAACTTTCAACCATGGCCTTCATACTCAATGTCCTCATCTTGAGCTTGTGACTGTTTGCGACACGGGCGTCTCTGGTATGTAGTGGGGGCAGCATGGTCCTGATCCTGTGTAGCATGAGTAAATGACTCACCTGTGTAACGCACAGGCTTCGCCTTCGTCCCCCAGCTTGTACTGGTACTGCTCGCGCATCCCCTCATGATAATCATCATAATAACCACCACTCGCCATCCTACCACCACCATCATCATCATCACCATCACCATCATCATTAAACTGGTTTACCTTCAAAATTTCTTCAAATTTGAGATGATTTGTAACAAATCTTGCAAATTGGATGCTAATTAACGTCTCCAGCAAGTTTTTCGTCGAAACAAGGTGGCAAAAGCTCAAAAATCTGCTCACCAGCCCCTTTCCTTGTCGAGTTCACCGAGATAGTCGAGTTGCTGGCGAGATCTCGACTGTCTCGGTCGAGATCTGCCCCTTTTATACAATGGTTTGGTCCAAATCTCGGTTCGAGATCTCGACCAAGTTCGTGTACTTTTGTATTTCGCCTCCCATCTCGACTCAGTAAATGAAAAAACCGAGTCGCCAAGTTCTTGAACCATGGCAACTTCTTTGTCTCCATGATGTAGATTCATCACCGAATTGGGCTTATTTGCTTAGGAATAAGTCTAGGGTTCGGTTTTATACATGTTGGGCCTTTGATCCCATGGATTTTCTATGTGTAGGCCACATTTATGGGCCTAAAATATGGGTAATTAAGTTGCATACGTGATTAGCCCTATTTCAAGTTTTGGTGTTTTAAATTGAACCAGTTGCACCACTGGTCCAATTTAAGTGATGTTAGAATATTATTTTAGGATAGAATCTTTTTAAAAGGTTGTATTAAAGTTTCAATCGGTTAATAACATGGTAATTGCCCTTGCTAATACCGGAAGACACTTAATAAGTTATATTTTAGGGTCCACACCTCTACACGAATTTTAGAGAGGGAGTGTTTTGTATTTAGACTCAGCCTGGGATTTCCTATTCCTAGGCTGCATAGGCCTTTGGCCAATATAAATAAAGAACAACTGTGGGGCTCCTCTTTACCTCACTGTTTTATGAAATCTGCTCTTGCAAGCTGCTGCAACCTTTCTTCGATTGAAGATCTGCTTTGTGTGTGATCAAAGCTGGTGGGATTGGTGTGCGATCCAATCGACACCTTGCGGTGTGAAGCCCGGGTGGTTCATTGGTGTTTGATCCAATCGACTCTCTGCTGTGTGAAGCCCGAGTGGTTCCTCTCAAGTTCTACTTTCAAGTTTCTGTCCAAGATCCAACTTTTATTCAAGCTACTGTCATTACAAGCTGCTGCCGATAACTCTCTGCTACTGCAAGTAAATTTGGCAGTATCCCCATCCCCATACTTCTTCTAATCCTCTACATCCCCAACCCTAACTTTCCCCCTTTTTATTTTCAATTTCCCAACAACCATAATTCTTTCTAGACATAACCAACCATAAAAAATTCATCAAACTTCAACCACAACACCCCCTGCCCACAAGGAGAACTCGATCTCCCTTGCTGCCCATTCCAACTACTGCAACCATGATTCCCCCACCCCCATCTTAAATTAAAAACCAAAACCCTAATTTCTGCCCAGTCCAAACCAACCTTCAGAATAGTCTACAAAACTGACCAATTATACCTTATACCCTCCTAAGAAATCCATTCAAGTTTGGTTAACTTCTGTCTAGCCAAACCCTAGAAATCCATCTTTTCCTCTTTTCCTCTTTTCCAAAACCTGAAACCCTATCCCCAATTGGCTGCCTATTCAAGTTTACAGACTTCTGCCCATCAAAACATCTCAGGACCTTCACTGATAGACTCCTCTACACCTGCCTAGCATAACCAACAACTCAAACCCTAACCCTAACCCTAATTTTGACCTAAAACCCTATTTTGACCTATTCAGACTACCTATTCATATCAGATCCTGTTTTACTGGCTCCTAGTTGGTCTCCTACCAATCTAGGACTACATTACTCCAAACACCATATGATATGATGTACATGCTACAACTAAAAAAAAATGAACCATGCCAGTATAATCAGGTTAAGGAGAATCCATTTTTCGTCTAATTCTTTAGCGGCAATAAAGAGAGCTAGAGTGACCATAAAATGAGGTCTTAAGACTAAGGAAAAATCCCATGATCAAAATTGTATTGCTATCCATCCCCTTGATATCAGACGACCATTATAAAACAAAGGATGTTAGATAAGACTAAAGCACATAAAGAGGAAATGCACAAGAAGTCACTGAGTGGTAGTGATGCAGATCGTAGAAGGAGAGAGAACAGGAAATGGTCTGGTTCATCACTGAACCAAATCTTTACCCGGGATTCTTTGTAATTTTATTATTATTTTTTTTTTATATGGGAGTTTCAAATAGGATTGGTAACGTAAGAAATTGGATTCCTTGTTTAAGTGTTAGTTTCCCAGCTGAGTTCTATCATTGTTTTCGAAAGGAGTTAGGAGTTTTTATCTTATTCACATGCATGTAATTCTACAGATTGAGTAGATTTGAATATGGAATAAAAAAATTGATTTCTCTCTCTCTCCACTGCTGTTCTACCCCTTTTCTTGCTGTTAACAGGAATACTGGTTTGGGAAGATCTCGTTAGAACACTTTAAATCCTAAACTATTGGACCTGGAATTTGAGGTATATGTTTCCCTTCCCTAGGCGACCCTACCCTTAGGGTTCTACTTAAAAGATCAGCCTTATCATAAGAAACAAAACCCGCAACTACGTTGGCTTGAACCTGTCCGCCCATCCTTGTTTCAACACATTTTCCTTGAGTTTAATGCCGCAGGATCCTTTGGTTGCTTGCTGAAACCATAGGTCTTCAAGATTCCAGCCTCCTCTAATTTCAGCTTGATGAGGACCCTCATCGATAAGTTTTACCATCTGAAAGCAACCTGGTCTACCACTGGATGCTGGCTGATATCATGGGGAAGAAGAAGAGGACCTGGTGGCAATTGTCACCATGTCTTCTCTTTTCCCAAAATACCCCTCCTTATTCCTAATTCTGTTTTATCCCTCCTCAATCTTTAATTGAAAATTCCCATCTTATCACTTCCCTCTTTATCTACCTTAACAAACCTTTAAAATCTGGTTATTTACAAAATTGTCATTCCCCTTTAATATGGTTACTTGTTGATTGTGTGTGGGCCCATAAGTGATCCAAACCAGAGTTTTCAAACCCCGGATTGCATTAGGTAGGCAGCATAATGATAGATGACTAAAAAAAACAACCTTGTTTCCCTTCTCTTTTTTTTTTTTTGTGAGGGGGGGAGGGGGGCTATTTTGGCCCTCCCCAACCCCCTCCCCTAAAGGAACAAGATCCATGCAAAGATATAAAGAAGTGATCCAAACCAGAGTTTTCGAACCCCGGATTGCATTAAGTAGGCAGCATAATGATAGATGACTAAAAAAAACAACTTTGTTTCCCTTCTTTTTTTCTGAGGGGGTTTTTTTCAGCCCTCCCCAACCCCCTCCCCCAAAAGAACAAGATCCATGCAAAGATGTAAAGAAGAGCCTCAGCGATCTTCTCACCAGAAAGTCAATCTTACATAACAGAAAACATAACCATGTGACAATCAAAAAGAATGAAGCCCAATCTTGGGACAAAACCAGAACCAAATTAACAAACCAATATCACTGTTATACACATGATTCAAGATTTCGCAAAATATCGCCGATATATCGGCATATTCGGAAATCTCGACACCACCGAGATGAAATGGCCATACGAAATGAAAAAGGAACAAATTTCGTGATATTTCGGGATATTTCGTGATTTACATGGCAATTGTGGATGACTACACTCGTTTCTTCTCCGAAACTATACCGTGGACCACGTATGTCCTTCAGACAGAGATCAATGGACGTCGACTCCAGCGGAGCATGAAAGGGGTCGATCCAGGAAGGCATAGCAATTATTACTAGGATTTGTTTTATGACAGTTGTGAGTCTTGTGAGTCTTGTGAGTTGTGAGTTGTGACTTGTGACTTTATGTATTGACTATTGAGTATTGAACTAATGACTTTTGTGGAGTTTCTTTTATGGAGTTATGAGTTATGACTTATGAACTTATGCACTTATGACTTTATGAGTTTATAGTTTAAACTAAAGGCTACATTTGACTTTATTTTTGTTTCATTACTTTGTTTAAATTTGTTATTATGCCTTTTAGTACTTATACAATGTGTATTTAACTATTTATACATCAGGGTCCGACCGTATACTATCAATCAAGGGTGCAAACCCAAAACACCACTTTGAGTTCACGCTTTTGCAATATGAAGGTTTAAATGTGTTTATTTAGCTTAAATAAGAGTGTACATGAAGTTTCAGGCCTTAATAAGGCCAAAACCCCCCACCGAGATGGACTACCAAAATATGGCAGAAAAATACCATATTTCGACGAAATTTCAGTAAATTTCGAATATTTCGGAAATCTCAACCTGCCCGAAATGGCGAGACGAGACGAGATCTTGAACCTTGGACTTATACAAACCACACAGATTCCCAAGGATTTAAAACTTGGGGGCAAGGATCCCTAGTTGAGTCAGCTGATGCTAACAGATCCTGGCCAAGTTTGAGGGAGAACAGCCTGTAGCAGACCTGGGCAGTTGCTATTGTGGGGGATGGGCATTATAACTTGGAATTCAGCAAAGTTGCCCTATGAAGTTCTGATACTTGAAAACGTGCATATGCCCATACAGGTCAGAGATACTCGTCTTACTTGGAGGAATCTAAGAGTGCAGCTAGAAAATGCTTAGTTTAACATAACCACAAAAGCTTCCTAGGGTTCAACTAACAACAGGAGGCAAACAATCAGAGATGGACTTCGAAAACTTAAGGTAAGTGATAGTTTTGGGAAGTGTGACTTGTGTCAATGAAACACAATCACATGTCTATTTATAATAAATGCTTTGAGAGTAGAAGGACAGAAATGCCCCTAGGGCAACATAACATAAAACACCTAGGACAATTCTCCCCTTATATCCCATATTACAACACTCCCCCTCAAGTTGGAGCATGGATATCAAACATGCCCAAATTGCATACAAGTGGACAAAAGATTTTACTACTCAGCCCTTTAGTAAATATATCAGCCAACTAGTCGCCAGACTTGACAAAAGGAATATAGATCAGTCCTTCCTCGAGCTTCTCCTTGATGAAGTGACGATCTATCTCCACATCCTTGGTGCGGTCATGCTGGACTGGGTTATGGGCAATACTAATGGCAGACTTGTTGTCACAATACAACATCATGGGCAGTGAAGTAGGAATTTCCAGATCAGTTAGGAGTCCTTGTAACCACATCAACTCACACATGCCATGGGACATGGCATGAAATTCTGCCTCAGCACTAGAACAGGCAACAACAGTCTGCTTCTTACTTCGCCAGGTCACCAAATTATCTCCAACAAGGGTACAGTAACCATAAGTGGACCGGCGGTCATCAGGAGAACTAGCCCAATCAAAGTCTGTATATGCTTCCACCTTCAAATGATCATTAGGAGAAAATAAAATTCCGTTGCCTGGTGCAGCCTTCAAATACCTAAGGATACGTAGGACAGCATCCCAATGAGTGGAATAAGGGTCATGCATGTATTGGCTGACCATACTAACAGCAAAGGCAATATCCGGCCAGTATGAGAAAGGTAGATCAGCTTCCAAACTAGTCTCTAATATCTCCCTTTGTCAACTGGGTCACCTGTCTGACTGGAGAGACGAACATAGCTTCAAGAGGGGTCTCGACTGGCTTACACCCTAGCATTCTAGTCTCTGATAGTAGATCCAGGGTGTATTTCCGCTGAGAGAAATATCCCATTGGTAGAATGGGCAACCTCAATGCCCAAAAAATATCGCAGGGGCCCCAAATCTTTTATTTTGAATTCCTTCCCAAGGAGTCGTTTCAAGCTCTCAATTTCTTCCAAATCGTTGCCTGTGACAACTATATCATCCACATACACAATGAGAATGGCAATCTTGGTCCCTGGCTTCTTGATGAAGACGGTCTGATCAGCATTGCTCTGGGTATATCCAAACTTTACCATAGCTTTGTGGAATCTACCAAACCAAGCTCTCAGAGACTGCTTTAAGCCATATAGAGCATGTTTGATCTTGCATACCTTCCCATGAGTTTCCCTAGTAGCAAATCCAGGAGGAACATCTTGTTAAACTTCTTCTTCTAATTCCCCGTGAAGAAATGCATTCTTCACATCCAACTGTTGCAGTTCCCACCCAAGATTAGTAGTGCAAGACAAAATTACTCGGATGGTGTTCATCTTGGCAACTGTGCAAAGGTTTCTTTATAGTCCAGGCCAAATGTTCGGGTAAACCCCTAGCAACCAATCTAGCTTTGTATCGCTCCACTGTGCCATCAGAGTTCTGTTTGACAGTAAACACCCACTTGCCACTGACTGTTTTTTTCTGGGGAGGAAGCGATAATTAATCCCAAGTGCCATTTTTTGCAAGGACATGCATTTCCTCTACCATAGCTGCCTTCCATTTAGGATCTTAAAGAGCCTCCTGCCAGTTCTTAGGAATAGAAACAGAGGACAAGGAAATCACAAATGCACGATAAATAGGGGAAAGAGACTCATACAACACCACCTGAGAAATAGGATGTTGTGTACAAGATCTAACCCCTTTGCAAAGTGCAATGGGTAAGTCCAAAGAAGGATCTGAAATAAATGGAAGCAGAGATGGATCAGAAATATTACCTAGAGATGATGGATCTAGCACAGGAGTAGCCATTGGATCTAGAGCAGCTGAAGTAGTGTCAGGTTGCAACCCATGACGAGAATGTTGGTCGGTGTAGGTTTGAATAACAGATGGTGGAATAATAGTAGGTTGAGTTTCCTGTGGAATGGAAGACTCCCCCTGAACCAAAGGAATCGGAAGAGATGGAACAGGCATATCGGCACTAACCAGCTCAACCCTTGACGAGATGCCACATCATAAAAAGGGAAAGCTTCATTTAAAATAACATCCATGGTCACAAACATCTTATGAGAAGGGGGATGGTAGCATCGGTAGCCCTTTTCGGTAAGAGAATATCCCACAAAAATACATTTGAAGCCCCGGGGTTATAGTTTACTGGGATGGTGGTGGTTTCGAACATAACACACACAACCAAAAACTTTAGGTGCAAAGATGAAGGTGGTGGAGCCTTGAAGAACTTGAATGGGTGAGTTAAAGTTAAGGACCCGGGTAGGCATGCGGTTAATCAAATATGCAGCAGTCATAACAGCTTCTCCCCAAAAATAAGAAAGGACATTCATTTCAAAGAGAAGGACACAGGCAACTTCCAAGAGGTGGCGATTTTTAGGTTCAACCACCCCAGTCTGAGTCGGAGTGTCTACACAACTGGTTTGATGTAAAATACCATGGGATGCAAGATATGCCTGGAATGCTCCATCCAAATATTCTCTCCCATTATCACTACGGAGAGTTTTTATGTGAGCATCATATTGAGTTTGAACAAAAGAAAGAAAATTTTTAAAACAAGAAAAAACCTCATTTTTATGATGCATCAAATAAATCCAAGTGCAACGAGTATGGCAATCAATAAAAGAAACAAACCATTTATACCCAGAAAGAGAAGAACAACGGGCAGGGCCCCACACATCATAATGAATTAACATAAAAGGTGAAGTACTTCTAGAATTTAAAGGAGAATATGTAAAACGACTTTGCTTGGCTAAAACACAAGCATCATAAAAAATATTCTTCAGTTTACAACCAGAAAATAAATTTGGACAGGTTTTAACTAAGGTCCCCATAGGTGAGTGGCCTAAACGGCGATGCCAAAGCAACAACTGAGGAGAATCAGATGACTCAGCAACGGTAGGATGAGCATGTCAAAGAGAAGAGGAAGCAACATCCAGAAAATAAAGTCCTCCATCAACTTTTCCAGATCCAATCGTTTCTCCCGTTACAGATCCTGAAACAAACAATGGGAGGGAAAAAAGGTTACTTTGCAATTAAGATCAGATGTTAAACGATTGAAGGAGAGAAGATTTGTAGCAAAATTGGGAACATGTAAAACAGAATGTAAAGACATGGAAGGAGAACATGTGATGGTTCCCTTCCCAGAGATGGAAGAAAGAGAACCATCAGCAATATGAACTTTATCCTTACCAGAATATGGAGAATATGGAGAATATGTAGGGAAAAGATTGGCCTTACCAATCATATGGTCGGAGGCACCAAAATCAAGGATCCAACAATCGGAAATGGTAAAATGACATAAACCAGCAAAAGAAATACCTGGTATGTCAGAAGAAGCCAAAGCAGACGTAGAAGCAGAAGTAGAATTGGCAGTGGAATCCAGCTTTGTAACTAAATGGCGCAACAACTTAGTCAATTCTTCAGGAGCACTGGCGGGGGGCCCAATAAGAGTGGGAGCAGTAACAGTAGGTGGTTCAGGAACCACGGTTTCAGTAATGTGAGCAGCTGGTCTCCCAAGACCACGGCCCTTAGCACCAGGAGTGGTAGGGCACCCATGAAGCTTCCAACAAAAATCCTTGGTATGCCTCTCCTTTCCACAGTAATCACATTTAATAGGTTCTTCTTTAGGACCATCATTGGGGCGAGGAGAGTTACCTTTAGGTGCAACAGGAGAATCAGAGACAATAGCCGATCTCTCTTGGGAAGACGGAGGCATCATGGCATTGCGTCAACTATCCTCCAGTTGAGTTAGGGAATATGCCTACTCCAAGGTGGGAAAGGGCTCCCTGCTAAGAACCTAGGCACGGAGTTGATCGTACTCTACATTCAGCCCAGTAAGAAAATCATACGCCTTGAATTTATCCTCCCTTTTCTTGAACTTGATCACATCTTCAGGTGTAGAGGCTTGAAAAGTATCATAAAAATCTAACTCTTGCCATAGACTCCGCGACTCAGAATAGTAATGGGACAGGCTGAGATCTTTCTGCGTGGTCTCATGAAGTTTCTTTCACAATTCATAGACCTAGGCATCATTCACAACCTGAGTAAGTTTCTTGAGCTGCCTTCCAAATTTTTGCAGCAGTGTCAAGCAACAGATAACCACGAGCCAGTTGTGGTGTCATTCTAAAGAGCAGATAAGACATCACAAGGGAGTTGGAAGAACTCCATTTATCCTATTCAGGACCTGCAGCCAAATTTTTGCAGCAGTGTCAAGCAACAGATAACCACGAGCCAGTTGTGGTGTCATTCTAGAGAGCAGATAAGACATCACAAGGGAGTTGGAAGAACTCCATTTATCCTATTCAGGACCTGCAGTGAGGAGCTTCTCTTTTGTACCAGTGAGATAACCCACAAAGCCGCGAGAATCGATGTTGAGATAGCAAGATCTGGACCACATCAAGTAGTTGTTGCCATCTAGTCGAACAGCACAAGCAAGGAAAGTGGGAAAGCCATCGTGAGAACCACAGATGGGGTTTTCCAAAGTAGATGTAGCAGAAGAATTCAAGTCTCCCATCAAAACAAGGTGCGGAAAAAAACTCAACTACAGATCACAGGGAAAAAATTTAGATCATCAACAGATCTAAAAAAACGGTTATAAAGAATATCACAACCTACTTAGTTCATATAGAGAGGCTGGAACCAAAAAAGGATGGGGAAAAAAGCCCTCGGTGATGAAACATACACCACTGAGGAGTGGCGGACAAAGGGAGATGCGACTCCCGACCTCTCGATGATGCTAAAAGGGAAACCGAGAGAGAGAGAAAGCTGCAAGGGAGAGAACGCGCTGGCGGGTGGTGGTTGTGACGAGAAGCGGCAGTAGGTGGTAGCAGCGCTAGGGAAAAAAGAAAAGAGAGAAGAGGGAAAGAGAGATGGTGGCGGTGGAAGACCCTAGGTCGATTCTCTTAGCTCTGATACCATGATAGCTTTGGGAATTGTGACGTGTCAATGAGACACGATCACATGTCTATTTATAATAAATGCTTTGAGAGTACAAGGACAGAAATGCCCTAGGGCAACATAACATAAAACACCTAGGACAATTCTACCCTTATATCCCATATTACAACAGTAAGCTTAGGCCCTATTGACTATCCATTGCCTCAAAATAGTAGAAATAAACTCGCTAGTTGAAGTAATAGAAATCTTTAAAGAACCTTGCACCCATTAATGATCAACAATGACCGTCAAAAATCCATATGCTGAACAAGCGGCAAGAGAAGAACTCTGAAACTGACAAATGATCTGGATGAATTGAAGAACAAACCAAAGGATTGTCCTAATCAGTTGCCGTTTTGAGAGGCAGAACAGTAGAAACTGGCAAATGTCAAAGTCTGTATTGAAGAACCAGCAGAAGATAGTCACTAATCATCCGTATGTGGTGGAAGAAGAAGTCCTTTTGACATTAGGAAATCCTCTTCCGCAGCCTTCTCTTCTTATATTGCTTCATTGTTCATCCACAGAAATAAGACGATAAAACTCTGACTACCCGGTTCAACCAGTGCAAAGGCATCCCTCTTCATGCTTGAAACAAAGAGAAGGAACCAAACAAGACCCATATAACCACATTTATAATGTGCATCACTTCAAGTATTTAAGCTGCACCCCCCCCCCACCACAAAAAAAAGGACATATTTTAAGTTACTTTAAGACAGTTTATTTAGCAGCCTGCCACAAAAGAACCACAAAGCCTAGACATGGCAGCCCACAAACTACAAGCAATCATACATTGTGCTATCCAAAACATACTTTCAGTACATCCTAGCATGCATCATGATATTGCTCTTTAAAATACAAGCAATCACCAATGCATACAAGATTTTTTCGACTCAATTCATCAATTAATAATTAAGCAACTCATGTTTCTTAAGAGAAGATGAATTAGTCTATACGCATATAAGAATAGGGGGATGCAATCTTCTGTTTCAGGAAGAATTAAGTGCATATGACAATAAAAATACTTGAAAAAGCAACTCCATATTTAGAACAGGATTGCTGGACTATCAAAAGAAACCCACAACAAATACACAAATGCAAAGCAGCTTACATTGATAATCATAAAACAGAAACTATGAAAGCAGTTCATCATTCTTACCTTCCAAAACTTGATTGTTTTGTCATTAGTGGACAGAAGAAACAAGGCACCATTAGCTGTTTGGCACCATCTGATCTTGTTAATTTTCTCCTCTATTTCCAAACTTTTCAGATAGTCAAACTGATTTTAGAATAAACAAAAAAAAAGCAGAGTAAGATAAACTTCAAAGCCCAGAAGGAAAATATATGGAATATATTTGAATTCAGTCAGCAAAAAAAGTGGAAAGAAATACCTCAGGTTCATGGCTCTGAAACTCTGTTTTATAGCGGAACTCAGGATGCCTACTAATTGGGCAATCCATTCGCTCCAGATCCCTTCGATGTCCATGCTAAAAATCATAATCATTGAAATGTGAGAAAATATCAAGAAACATCACATATTTAATATAAAAAAAAAAAAAAAAAAGGCACCAAGATGGAAAATAATTATAACAGAAGAATAATCAAGGTGATAATTGAACGTACATCTTTTGTATCAGTTCTTTCAAATAAAACCACCCGTCCCCCTCGATCACCAGTGGCAAGGTGGTCCCCTGTTTTATCAAACTCAATTGCTGAAATGATATCAACTGCAAGAAAAGTATTGGACTGGTTAGTGAACTAAGTACTAAAATGGGAACAACATCATAAACTCCCGAGAAAGAAGAGTTAAAATACACACACAGAATAATTGAAGTGCAGTAAAGGGTGCTCCTACAATTCAAAGAATCACATTTCTTTTAATAGACTCAATCAGACCAAAGAAATTTACTCAAAGAAGCATTGGCCAGGTCAAAAGTCCCATGCACATGTGAATTTGTATGTTTATATAATTATACCAAGGAACATTAACAAAACATACAATAGGCCTGTGCACAAGCCACATGATGAATACAAAACTCCTTTGCAGTAAGAAAACTGTGTAACCACATCCACTTTCTTAGGAGTATTAAAAAAAAAATAAACCAAAGGATTGAATAAGATTGCACATTTCTTCCTTCAGCAATGCAATTAGCATAGTCTTTGCCTACTTTTCAACAGCTTGGTCAGACATTTATAATCCATAAAAGTAAAAACACATAGGCATGCTTTAGCCCTCTGGATCAATGTCCCCAAGGTCAAAAGAATCCTATTTTGGTGGATTTCTTTCATCGTCTTTCACTCCCTCTATCTCCTTTTTGTTCCTCATTAGAAAGCTATTTCGGTAGGATTCATGGAAGTTAAATTCTAAAAAGTATTAAGGGTATTGTCTCTGGAGGAATCACTGTGGATAGTGCATTAGCTACATGTTAAGATCATCAGTTGACAATGTGAAACATCATGGATGTAACATTCAATAAAAGCATTGAGTGGTATAAACAAGTCCAAAGATTATATTCTTAGTCCTTTTACAAAGACCAAAAATCAGCAGACCACATGTCTGCATAAAATACTTCCCCCTACTCAGACTCTCAGAGAATATCATGAAAGTGGATCAATCATTTTTTTCAGAATAAGATAATTAAAAAAATTGACAGATCAACAGTGAAAGGCATACCACAAAGGTTAAAGCCACCATTCTAGGGGTAGTTCACTGCGACGCTCTAATGGCTATAATACAGTCAATGCCAACAGGCCCAACAGACAGCTTTTATTTTTACAGATGGAGAATTATTCTATTCCCTGGTACAGATACAGAAGTTTACTCACTCAAGTAGTCAAGTTTATTCCAAGTATCCCAATGGTGTAATGCCATTGACTTATTAGGAAAAAGGAGTCAAATCACCAGCACCTTAAGGACAAATCCTTCTTTCCAAATAAACATATACCACATGAAGCAAAGTTCTAAAGTCACACCAATAAATGGACTTTTGGTCATTAACCTCCTCTAAGATCCTAACATCTAAATTTACTTTAACTACATTTCCACGCCTAATTCAAAATCCAGGCTCATGAACCCAACCTTAACCACGATGAATCATTTTATCATCACAAAATACTGCCCCATTAACAATAGAAAACTTGGGCACAAAATCCATGACAACTGCCAATAGCAACCATCTAATATCCTGCGAATGGGACAATCAGAAAATATGAAAGAGGCTTTAGCTTTACACTGTCAATAAGTTACATACTTCACCATAATACTATAAATCCACCTATTTCAAGCTAATAGGAATTAGACAGACCTTAATCAGCATTATCTTCCCAGAGTTCAGTTTTAATTTTTTCTGATGAATATTAAAACCTAACCTTGTTTTTCTACCCTAACAGCATTGTGAGGCCAAATCCCAAGTAAAATTCCAACATATCCCAGCCAATGATCTTCCACCCCACATTAATCTACATAAAGAATGGCATTGATGAACAATATACATAGTAGCAAGAATTCATGCACTTTATGACATGTCAGCTACACAGAGTCCTCATGTTGTTGGTTGGTCTGATGTCCTCACGAACCAAGCCAGTCTATCGCAACAATTGAAAACTAACCTATGAGGATGCAAGAAAAATAAGTCCACCAAAACTGTGGTACATATCATTGGAACCTGGCGTACCTAACTATGATCTACACATGCACTGACACCGATGCAAAATAATAACTTCAAATGCAAGTCCTTATGATAATGAACTAACCATTAATTGACCAACCATGGAAAAATGAAAAAAAATGTTATAGAGGACAATGTGTGTTGACTAAGAAAAAGGTCTAGTTCTTCTACCAATAAAGGGCGAACCCAGTGCACAAGGCTCCTGCCACTGCAAGGTCTAGGGAGGGTCATAATGTACACAGCCTTACCCCTGCTTTCACAGAGAGTCCGGACTCAACCCCGTGACCTCTTGGTCACAATGGAGCAACCTTTCCGTTGCACCAAAGCCCGCCCTCTAGTTCTTCTACCAATAAAAAATAAAAATACTACATTTATATTAACTAAGCTCTATTAAACTCATTTGCAAATTGCTGATTTTGCTATTGAAAGAACAGCTCAACCAATGCTACACTTGATAGTGTGTGCATGGGTCGGATCAATCCTTCAACCAGCTTAAACCTAAAGCATGTTCTCTAATACTGAAAATAGAACCTCGCTTCACTAACAAACTAAAATTAGACTACATCAGCTCTATCCAGTTCAATTTTGTACACGATTGTCTTTCCTATTATATAAACAAATTAACCAGTTCTCTCTGTCAATCACCATGCATGTGACGTAAATTGTAGATCAATTCTTTCACGTCTGCAGCAGCAAAAAGAGGCAGATGTGCAGCATTCCCCCTCCAATCAGAAGCAAAATCATTTATTTTTCTCCAGAAACCCCATAAAAATTATCAACAAAGCATATAAATTGCGATCCAGCAATCAATGAACCCAAAACAGAACGATACTTCGCCAACCAAACCCTAATCCGAATTGAATCTAATCGATATCTTGAAAGACTCAACAATCCCATGGATCCAACAAAAGGTCATACCTTCCTGAACTTCTTCCCCCGCAGTCCTTTCGCCAAAAACCTGAGAGAATTTCCACTCGAGCAGCGGTGGCGGCGGCCCCGCAGAACCTGAGACTTCCGAGCCTTCACCGCCGTTCATTTCCGAGCGAATTTCCGGCCAAATCGACCAATGAATTCCCAAAAAAAAATGATTCACGGCATCAACGATTGGCTTCTTCTCAGCCTTATAGGAAGATCATAGGTTCGAATCCTCACAACACACCATAAAAAATGCAGGTTTTCGGTTATTCCATCGAAAACACAGATAAAACCAATAGGAGGGTTTGAACAGCGAACGAGACTCTCTTTCTCTTTCTCTTTCTCTGTCTTTCCTCTCCTCTTCTCTGCTGCCTTCTTTTTTTCTTTTTTTTCCTTTTTTTTCCCCTTTCCCTTTCCTTTTTCGTGGTGATAGGGAGAAAAATGAGATTGGAGGAAAATAACAGAGCAGGGAATGCGTCTCTTCGAGCTTTCGGAGCCGAAACAGTCTTCTCTGACTAGCTAAGCCCTCTATAATGTTACTCTCTCATTTTCTCTAATTTTTTTTAATATTTAAATACTTTAAAAGATTACTGTAAACGACGAAATGGTGAGACTGTAAGTCTGTGAATTTAGTATTTCAATCAGACGGCTCTGATGTAGTTTCTTGCAACTGGATGGCTTTGATCAGGAGACTATCCATTGCGAAGCACTACAGTGTCACTCTTCTCTGTTTTTCTTCCTGGCCATGAGCAATGATGTGTTGACATCTGTCAAACAAGAGGATAAGCAGCAGTGTTGAGACACGTTTTCTACACTCCCTTACAAGCCAATGACAACTGGGAATCAAACACGTGGCAGCAAAAGACAGCATTTGTAAGAACTTCAGATGCTTTTCACCTAGCCTGCCGAGATTATTACCAGCCAAACGGGTTGTTCGTTGTAAGAGAGAATCGTGGGACAGTTTCTCTGTACATCCATCTAACAATTACACGTGGCATTCTGGAAGAGCCGTAGTAAGAATCTTGCATTATGTGTATGAACTCACATGGTTTGCACTCCTTGTTTTATATGAATAGAGTTTTTTATATTACCATCCCAAAAATTTTATTATTTACTATTATCCTCCCAAACTTTCAAACAACTGTTACCCTCCACTGTTGCATACTAATCACTAACTGACCCCCACCGTTACAAACCCGTAACGGAGGGGGTTAGTAATGATACTGTACCATTGTCATGAATTTTTTAGGACCATAATACCCTTCGTCCAAAGTGAAATAAACTTCAAAGATTCCTCCTCTTCACTGGAAAAATCGAGTCCTCTCCCGCCGATGGAAGACGAAGAGGATAACGAATCCCACCCGAAATCGCAATCTTTGTCTAACAATCAAAACAATCGGCAGTCATCGCCGCCACCGTCGTCGTCGTCCCAGCCAGTAACGGTAGCGTTGGTGGCGCCTTCTACCCACCAATCTCTAACCCTAATACAACCCCAGATCTCCTGGCACTGGAGGCGGCCGCAAGGACTGTTGGAGCAAAGGCGCCACATCTACGCTAATCGACGCCAGGGGTGAATGCTACATCGAGCTCAGCCCGAGGAAACTTGAAGTAGAAACACTAGAAAGAGGTCACCGATGTTGTCACAAGCCGCGAAGACTACACCAAACCCGCCAAGACATATATCCAGTGCAAGAACCGAATCGATACGTTGAAGAAAAAATACAAGATCGAGAAGGCCAAGATCGCTTCTGGAGTACAATCTAAGTGGGTATTCTTTGATCGCATTGACGAGCTCATCGGCCCAGGTCCAGGAAGAACGAAGACAATGATGAGGACCATAAACACAATTGCCATGCCCCGCCGTTAGGGGCGTCAAATCGTCAAGGCAGTTTCAGGTGAAGCAGCAACAGCAAGATTCGAGTAACTCGGGCGATTCCTCCGATAGTTTTCCACCGCGGATGACTAATGTGAACGGAAAGAGGTGGCAGTTCGAGAGAGATCCATCGGTGGTTTGAACCAAAAAAATAGGAGGGGAGTCGGATTCGCCGGTGAAGGAGTTGAGTCAAGCGATTCTCAAGTTTGGTGAGGTGTATGAGAAGGTGGACAGGTCGAAACTGGAACAGGTGATGGAGATGGAGAGGCAGAGGATGGAGTTGACTAGGGAGTTAGAGCTTCAAAGAACGCGTTTCTTCATAAAGACCCAGAAGGAGCTCTCTCAGCTCAAGCATGGTAGAAGAGTTGTCGTCGGTAATGGCTGCCATAACAGTAACAATGGTGGCTGAATCTTAACTTCAAAGATCTCAACCCCCTAATTCTTCTCTCGTAGACTGTTAACCCATTTCAAATCATTCCAAAACCTGAACATCAAAGTGAGGTCGAATAAGTGATGATCTGAGATTGTAGTAATTATGAATAGATTGGAATCGGGAATTGGGTGTATTTAAATTGATGGGATCTAAACTATTTTATTTCCAATGGCGCTTCAAAGGTTGAAGGGAAGGAGTTGCTTTGTATTCAGTGGTAGATTTGGTCATGAAAGTGTGATCCATGTGCTGCTTTGCAATGTGACCTGAGACGATGGAGATAATTAAGCGAGAGAGTCGGCTGAGAAGAAGGGATGGGTGTTGTAGTGCCGCCGACAAAGTTCTTCTTCCTCCGGTTTGCTGCAACACAGGTGAAGTGAAGAAGACGAAGTGAAGACGAGGAATCTTTGAAGTTTATTTCACTTTGGACAAAGGGTATTTTGGTACTAAAAAATTCGTGACAATGGCACAGTATCACTACTAATCCCCTCCGTTATGAGTCTGTAATGGTGGGGGTCAGTTAGTGATTAGTATGCAGCAGGGGAGGGTAACAGTTGTTTGAAAGTTTTGGGGGGGGTAATAGTAAATAGTAAAGTTTTTGGGATGGTAATTGTAAAAAACCCATATGAATACCATACAAATTTCCTACACGGCCCGACTAGCTAATGAGGTTCCATGGATATAGGTTTTTTATTCATGGTTTAAGGTATCGGTATCATATCGTCCGTATCGGGCGATACGTACTGGTTTTGCAAGTGATCGATCTTGATATTGTGTTGATACGTATCGATGATACGGTATGGACAATGAGTCAAATGGTCAAAAAACCAATTTTAAAGGATAATCAAGGGCAATTTTATCCGATACAGTTGATCTGATTCGATACCGTATCGCTTTCTAAGACCGATACCCGTTCCAATACCGTGCACTAAAACTATGGAAACAATATATCTCTAAAACCCTGGTTCCATGTGTGAAATCTCACACGTGGCAGCTTAGGTGTGTAATAGTAAGAACATCACTGTCTTTGCACCTCTCGGTAATCTCATGAGGAAGATAGGATATGATACAAGTCTAAGAGTGCGAGTACATCCTATCAAATCGTTATGGACAAAATGTCATAATCTTTTGCTCTTGTTCTAAAAATAATTTAGGTATAAAGAGAAGATGTTGTTTTGCCTAATCCAGGCATAATGAGAAGAGAATATGTCCATTAAGTGAGAGAGAAAAATAAAAGGATTTGAAAATGTAGATTCCTTTTATGCCTTTCTTAGTAGATTTCATGGAAAAAAGATTTACACATTGTTTATATTGAAATCTTACACGCCAAGCTAATAGTAGACAATAAAACACTATATTTATTAAGGAAAGAGAAAATCATTGTTCACCCATTCCTTTCTTGTACCTTTATGATGGTAAAGTAGTTTGAATAACAATATGTGATCTAACAATAATGTATATTTTGTAACCCAAAAACAATAATATGTATTTAAGGATAATTGAATGATTAGATGACTTGAAGCATGTTTGGAGCAAGTAGAATTTTTCTTTGTTTTCCTCCCCCTATAAGATGTAAAAGTGAATCCTAATTTTCCCCCTCCCAAAGTGAAAGGAGAAGAATAAACTTAGTATTCTCCCATCTAAGTTGTTTCTCCCTTAATATTTTCCTAAATATATTCAATTGATTGTGAAGTTGGTTACTTAATCGAGGGTTTTTTCTAATATTATTGACTATGTGTAACATGGAATGTTAAATACCATGTAAATGTTTAAAACTACTAACACCAACATGGATTGTGAAACAACTTATAGCCTACAAAATAGGAAGAATTATATTATAAATAAATAAAAAAACAATTGTTGATACTGAAATGAAGAAATTTATATCAAATGATACAATGGACTTAACAATCAAGTTTAATAGAAAATGACTTACCCTTCTGATTGCAGAAATATTGAATCATGTTGGAAGGAAATGGAAGACGACTCTTTATATCAATCACAAGAGTGGTATAAAGAAAATGGCCAAGCTTACTAATTTTCCATATATGATAACTGGAGAAAGAAATCGAATCGAAAGAAGACAAACATTAATATTCAATAGCTTTCGCTCATCTTCTACGATGTCCATAAACTAGTTTCCAATAAATAGTGAATGGATGGCCCAAGAAACGTTATTTTCAAACTATGCAAAACAGAGGAGCCTTGGAATAACGACAACTGACAGCACAAGACACACATGGATAGTAACGACAAGTAAAACACAAGTACAATGTGATTCCTTTTATATTTTACATTTATTTACACTGCATTTTTTGTTAGTAAGCAGGCTCGGTAGATTTTAGGCCCAAGAGACTGTTTGGATCGAAGAATAACTAGTTCAAAAATTGGTCAACCATTCACTTTGACCTAGCCAAAGCGGTTATGATCAGTTTACTGCAACATGACCGAAATGGTTACAATCAGTCCATCACGGTACTGATATTAGTGGTTATGATCAGTCAATGACTTCAGCAGTTATAACTTCTATAATAAAAGGAGTGGACTGGACAGTTTTGGAACCGCTATAACCAGAGTTTTGAGGGAAACGAGTATAAATAGATGGCTCAACAAAGAAAAAGCATCTTTTAGCCAAAACCACACCATAACTATTCATTTTTATCTTTACATTTTTGTAACTAGGATTAGGATTTGTTTACTTTTAAGATCACAATGTGGTAGTGCTCTTCAATGATCATTGGTATGTTCTTATTTGTTCAAGTATTTATTTTAGATCAGTTCAATTTCAGTTTCTGCTATTTGTGTGTTTCTTTTCTTCAAGCATTTATAGGCAACTCTAGCGTTACAGTTTGTGTTCATTGAAAGTCTTTGGAGCAGTCAAGGTAGGAGAATAATTTGCATTCTCCTGATAGCGGTTAGATTGGCATTTTTATTGATCACATCCTTTGAATTTTCGTTGGCTTTGACACTCCTCACATTCAACCACATGTGCATCACTAAAATTGTTGCGAACTCCAGGTGTAGGATAACCTAGAGGGGGATGAACAGGTTACCACTAGTGGAATACATTTCTTTTAAAATTCTTTCAATTGTGCTTGAAATAATCAAAGTAAAGTAATGAATATAATAAATATAAATTTGCACAAAAGAGAGAGATAAGATTATATAGTGGTTCAGCTAACCAAGCCTATATCCACTCCTCTTAACCTTGAGAGAATTCCACTAGTTTTCCCTTTCAATACAATAGGTGGGGAAAAACACCTTTACAACTATTTTTTTCCATGATGAAAGGATCCTAAAATCTTTTGAGGATAAAAGAATCCTTTGCCCAATCTTAATTCCAGTCTAGGCTAGTGCAAAACTACCTTGCTCATTTAGAGTTAACCCAACTCAAGAGAAAGAATAAAAACAATTACAAAAAAAGATAAGAATTACATAGGCAAGGAGTGTGACAGGTCCTTCTTGCAAGTGAAGAATGATATACAAATGAGTGCAATGTGGTTGACCTTCTTTAGAGCTTCTCTCTAGGATATAGTTTTCGACAATGTGAAGGTCTTGAACAATGAAATCAGCCTTGAATGATCTTAAAAGAGATTTCTTGTTTTTAACAATGATGGAGACTTTGAATATGACTCTTCACTTTTCCATTTCCAACCTCCCTTTGTCAAGGTTCAATCAAGGTTTTCTGGCGATACATTCTCCGACCTCCCTCTATCGAGGTAAGTGGCTTCTTCCAACAAAAAAAAAGAAGAGAAGAATAAAGACCAAACCTATAGGGTTGCTTTGTATCTGAGACGAACGCCCAAGGAGTCCGAAGACAAGGAAACTTCGAGGGGCTTTGGTGATCCCTCAAACTGACTCTATGAGTACATAAGCTCAAACAGACTCTGTGCTGGTCAGACCTCATTTCATTAGACCACTTATCGATATTTCATTAATTTACTTTTCTATCTCAGTAGACTACGTATACTTTACCACTGATTTTGTAATTGTTGGTAGCGCTATTTTATTATTTTGTTTCATTAGACTACTTAGCGTTATCTCACTGCTAAAATTACTTGGACTACATATCGTTACCTTGTTTTGCCATTGATTTTGGTATTTGCTTACTGATTTTTGTTAAACACTTAGCTAATATCTTATAATCCTTTCAGTCTTTTGTCAGCGTTGAATGATCTGTTTATATTGTGTTCCTCTAATTGTATATTAGAACTGCAAGCATATATACTTCTTAGTCACCTGCTTAATCACTTTGCTTAACGTAGCTCAAGTTGCACCACCATATTGGTAGCATTCTCCTTATAGGTGGTTGGGGAGGTTTCGAGATTTATTTCTGTATCTGAATCACTGGTTCACGCTTTCCCACTATATTAGTTGTACCATCATGATATCTTGCTTTGTTTGAATATGCACCTTTTTGTAGATGTGTGAGTATCTTCTAATACATTTTGTACCCATCCTGATATCTTAGCTATGTAAGTGTCCTTTAATGTATTAAGTACCATTTAGTATATTCTTACCTACTATATATCTATTTTTCTATAGTGGTGTGTCAAGTAGGCAGCCGACACTTTATTTATTCAGCGAATTACCTTTTTGGATGGATCCTATTATTTTATGATTTATTTTTCTTTTTTTTATATCATGTTTTCTCATCCTTACCTGGCTAGGGCGTCCCCCATGTGCGACACACATCGTCAACGCTCGGATACGATGATAAGTAGGCAAGAGCAAGTGAGAGGATTTTTGCCAGCCCAGAAACGTAGGATTAGATTAGCTTCTTGGAACATTAGATCCTTAACGGGTAAGAGCATATGGTTGTTACATTATAAGCCACTAGAAAAGTTGTTTTCAGGTGTAATTATGAATAGTAACCGATGTGAACAGTAAATATGAATAGTGAACAGTGTGAACAATAACCATAATTTTTTTCTAGAAATTTAAGAAGTACATTCACTAGATAGTAAAAGAAGAGAACTTCTTACATATGGATAGTACACTCGGAGTTGAAGGGAGATAAGTAGAAACAAACAAAGGGAAGTGACTCTAGAAGTCAGAAAATACAGTCATAGTTGGAAAAGACACTCTTTTTAGTATTTCTAAACCTTTGCTCTGTCAAGATATTACTACTATTGCGTCAAGAAATCGCTCAGCGGTCCTTCGAGTGCCATAACCTGCAAAAGACCCTGGGTAACAAAGGAGAATCGGTGTGGTTCCGGCCTAGGACTCTCCGATGCCTAAGTTAGATATCTCTAAGCAAATAGATGAGTGAGTAGTAGTATTCAATATGAGTTAAGATGTCCCCTAACGGGGCTGTGTACCTTGCTTTTATAGTAGAGCATGGCGGTGTGGAGAGTCCTAGTTGATGTAGAATGTTTGCCGTAGGTGATAAAGTCCCTGAGTAGCAGGGCCTATCCTTGATAGGTTGTCTTCCCGTGAGACGTAGTGTCACGGTAGACCTAGTAGTCATCTTCCTGTAAGAAGTAGTGTCATGATAGACTTAGCATCTTTGGTGGATAGACCTCATCTACGTGGTAGATGAGGTTCCTAGTATATGAGTCCGTTCAGACTACGTGACTCGATAGGAGGTGGCCTAGAGTCCTTGGTGATGCGATCCGTGTCTTGTTGATGGCGGTGGCGACTGCCTTGTTTGAAGGAAACTGTGTCCGGGGATGACGTGTTTGGGGAATCCATGTCCCGGGGTCTTCGCCCAAGGGGGTTGGCGCCCAGGGAGGTCCATGCCCCAAGGGGGGTTGGCGCCCAGGGAGGTCCGCGCCCCCAAGGGGGTTGGCGCCCAAGGGTGGCCGCGTCCGATGGGCGTTGGTGGTCGATGCCTACGGTTGGTCCTTCACTGGCTCTGTTTTGGCTTCCTTCCTTGAACCGGGACACGTGGCGACCTCTGATTGGTTGGAGTGAATTTGGGTTCATCAACTACCAAAGTGGGCAACAATTCTATCTCATACAGGAAAGGAATTGTTGCTGAGGTCAGTAGTATTTTCTATGTCTAATTATGCCAGCATGCACTTCAAACTTTCGGCTTCCTATCATAAGCACTTACGACAGGTAGTAGCAAATTTATTTTGGGGTGAGAAGAATGGCACGCCAAAGATGCACTAGATTTCTTGGGATTGCTTATGCCAATCAAAGGAGGCAGGTGGTTTGGGTTTTCGTGATCCACCTACTCACAATAGTGCTCTTTTATCGAATGCTTGGCGTTTATTGTCAGATGAGAGTAGCTTACTTGCCCAATTTTTTAAATCAATATATTGCTCACATTCTACACTACTTGCTGCCAAGGAAGATAATATTCCTTATTGGGGCTGGAGAAGTATACTTGAAGGAATCAAGGTGTTGAACCAAGGTCTATGTTGGCATATTGAAGATGGGCATTCAATTGACATTTGGACAGATAGATAAAGGCTACAAGGTACTTACACAACGCCTTGATTTTTGCCCCTTTCATATGGTGAGTGAACTTATCAATCATGAACATATGAAGTGAAATGTGGATATGCTATACACTTTATTTTGCCCGTCAGATGTGGATAACATTTTACAGATTCAACTTCCTTTATTCCCACATCTTGATAAGCTTCAATGGATGGCTTCAAAAAATGGTTGGTACTCTGTGAAGAGTATTTATCACATGTTTTCATCACATAAATATGATGGTATGAGTTTGGCAGCTTCCACATCCTGCAATCATTCCTGGCTGGACTAATATCTCAGGTAGTGTTTTGAAGAAAATCTGGTATTCAAAGTCCTTGTCAAAGATTCAACGTTTTTTATGGAGGTCTTGTGCTTCTGGTGTTGCTACAGCGGATGCCTTGCAACATCATAATGTTCAAGTTGATTGTGGGTGTCATCATTGTAGTAGTGTGGAAACGATCTCTCATATTCTACTTGGCTGTCCTTTTGCAAGGGCAGTATATATTGTTATACCCGTACCCCGGGATATAATTAAATATCATTTCTTCTCGTGACGTGTAGATACCGCTGCCATGTATGCTGGTGACCTGTTCTCCATGATGGTCAAACCTAGCTACAAAATCGTTGACCACAGCACGGGTTTGCCTGTGGAGGAAAGATTCCTCAACCGCCAGTGGGGAAAGTTCGTGGACGGCGACTTCGTCGACTACCCTCCAAGTACCAGCCCGGGAAGCGAGGAGTTCAGGAGAGAGCATCCTGGACCGTCACCTCAGCTGGATATTTCGTTCGGTGATGAGCTTAGCGTTGCCGTGGCGAAGCTGTTCGGGGTCATGGGTAATAAACCATGACAGGGGGAAAAGTAAGTTCTAGCCTCAAGTCTTATTAATTATTTTTCCCTTGGTAACCTCGAAGTGCGGGTCCGGGCTTGAACCGCTCGAGCTATTTCATGAGAGAAGGGAATAAATTAAGTTCGGGTCCCGCGTACCTTTAGGAAGTACATTGGGGACTTATACCCATCTCATATGAGCCCATCTAAGAATGGGCTTTTCCTTAATTAAGGTTGTGGGCAGGCCCACTTAACCTATTGGCCCAATGGTGGGTTATCCCATCCACTTACCCACATAGGACTAATGGGTTGACCCATTAGGCCTCATGACCCATTTGACTAAGGGTACCCATAGACCCATTTATTATAAAAGAGAGGAGGAGGGGGGAGAGAACATTACTTCTTCTTCAACATCCTCTTCTACCCTAAATCGTGGAGGAGAGAAAGAGGAGAGAAAGAGAAGGAGGAAGGAGAGAGAGGCTTGGAGGAAGGTGGAGACCCCATCTCTTGGGCAGAAATTGTGGAGCTCTCATCTTGGGGGTAGGTAAGCTTCTTCCTTCTTCTATTTTGGATTTCAAAAAGGGGTTGGGTAATGGGAGAGATTGACCTAGATCTCTCTTGGAACCTAGGGAGTAGATGGAGCTTTAAAGCCAAGCTATGGTGGAGTTAGTTCACTCCATTATGAGCTCTAATGTGAGGGTTCTCATTGCCAATTGGGGGATTTAAGGTTGGACCCTAAGGAGCTTAGGATAGAGTTTTCTAGAAGTCCTTGTGCCTTAAAAACCACTTGAAATGGGGTCCTTGGAGGGGAATCCTTCGGATTTTGGACCTGAAGGTGTGAGGGTTACATGTGATTTGGACACGCAAGAAACCCCCGAAACTACCTTCCCGAGAAGGATTTCGTGAAGGTCGGATTTACACTCGGATTCGTTTTCGAAACCACATCCGCATCCGACCTTGACAAAAATTGTCCCGAGCCCTGTGAAGCTCGGATTTACACTTGGATTCAGTTTTCAAACCACATCCGCATCCGACCTTGACTAAAAGCGTCCCGGTTTCCTAGGATTTACATGTGGTTGCGAATTTGGGCATGAAACCACTCCTGCAACCACTTCGTCTCTGAAACCTTATACTTAAGAGTTTATGGGAGATCTTTTGGGGATCCGTTCCTTTCGCTCGTTTAACCTTATTCCACTCTTTGTATAGGTTAAAATATTCACTTTTGTGGCTTATTGCTTGATCGAGGCGACAACTGATAAACTGGGTGCTTGGCGTATACGTTGTGAGTGGGTTTGGTTGTTTGGGCTTGTTATTACTAATGCACTATATATTATGTACTCATTATAATTAATAAGCATGTGTGCGCATATTGCATAATTTTATATCTATTTGTTATAATGTTGATTGGTAATGTTGTATCTTGATGGGTCTCGTGCGGTGGGTACGTCTGGAACTCCGAACTCTATAAACACTTATGAAGAAATTATGTTGAATGTCATGTTGAATCGTATGCGCCGTGCCGTCTTGCGGTAACCGGGCACTAAACCAGGATGAAAAGTTGATGCGCCGGATTACCTCTCGGGACGATAGGACTTGCATGTAGTATATTTGTGGCTAGGATTTCACACCCTTATGCTACGACCCTTACCAACAGGGGTTTAGGTGTTGGGTAATCGACACCGGATTACGTGGAGGTGGGAGAGGCCATCATGGTAGTATTGGTTATCAGGGTCCGCCACCGAGTGGTCTTGGAGGCTTCGATCGGCGTAGGTCCCACGTGACAATTGAGGTTTCATTGTGGCGATAAGTTAAGTGACCCACGAGTGTCTCCCGAGTTGTCACGAGCATATGCCATTGACTTAGTTGTTTGTTAGGTGGAAAAATGAACTTAACATGTGCATGCATCATTGGACTATGTGAATTGCGTGTTTGTGCATTCCCATCCCCTCACTGGCTCAGTGGAGCTAACCCCCTCGTGCGCACATTTTTTTAGATTATGGTGCAGGTGACGGATATCTCGCGGGACTTGGAGTTCAGCCCTCGGGATACGATGAGATCGGTGAGGAGGAACCGGAGGCCGTGTTTGAGGAACATGGCGGCGGGTGTCCTTGCGATGATTGCGCCTACGGCCGTGAGGATATTCGGGACTCGATCCCTTTTTGATTACTTTTGAGGCTAAGGCCTATGGTGAAATACTTTGTAATACCATTTTTGATAGTTATTAGATGATCATTGGAAATGTAACTAATTCTTGTATTTATCATCTAGCTTTGAACATCTTGTAACTATTCGATTTATACGCTTCCGCAATACTACTGATCCTTGGAATGTAATATTCCTCTTTTCTGCATTCTGATATTATATTGTGTTAACATTGGATATGACTGTGCGTTGGGACACTGTGTCAGTGATCCGGGCGGTTTAGTAGGATGACACGCGTCGTCCTAGTCACCCTTTATATGATATTATATTCCTTATGCGGAATAGGGCGTGACAGCGTGGTATCGAGCGAGATGCTCCGCACCACCACGATCTAAGCGGAATTGTGATTTACTCTACACAATAGGTTGCTAAAGTAAAAGCTTCTAACAATGCATAATTGGAATGTGTGTGAATGCTAGGGAGAAAGCCGAAGACAATAGCAAATAATAGACAACAGTGAAATGAAAGACATGTGTATATAATTATAGATATATTCCTTAATTTCGAATGTTAATACATTTCCATAAGCCAAACGAGTGATTACAACAAAATTAATTGAACTGGAGACTTGAGTTCTTACAACCAAGAAAAAGAAAAAAAAATAAATTTGCTGCATGGTAAGACAAAAGCTAGGGGTCCATTGAGAGCATGGTGGGAATGGACAGGAGGTCTACTGCTCCATCTCATCATCACTACTGGGCTCGTCCTCTGTGCCCTCATCATGGAGGTAGGAGTGCAAGTCCTCCATCGCCTTGCCGAGGCTCTCCATGCGTCCGCTCGATGCATCGAGCCTAGTGTTCACTCCTTCAAACCCCGAGCCATGTTGGTGCTCATCGGCCCGAGTTGCAAGAATCCTATCGATGTCGAGACCCACTAGGAGCAAGTCGGATGAAGAGGCCGCATGCACGGCCGGGAGGAGGAGGCTCCTGCACGAGGCTCAGGCCCGTGACCTCTGCTGGGACCAATGGCTCCCCATCACTATATGCATCCATCGCAATTCGCATCCTCGCCACTGCGTTACGATCTAGAGGTGGATCTTCGGTTAAGTCTTGATCCTCCTCACTCAAGTCAACTCCAAAATGCTTGGAAAATAGTGGTGAGCAACCTCCCATAGGGTAAATCTAAGTTCCTCCGGGATTTCGCCCGCATGATCCATAGTCCGCATGATAATGTAGGGCAGGCGGATGGGAATGCCTTTGTAGAGGTGATAGGCCACATAGCCTACGAAGATGGAAGGCATGGTGCGGTGACCGGCTATAGGCACGATGTTGTCCGCACAATCCGACTCGATATCCGGGAGAATTGGCAAAAGAAGTCTCAGGCACTTTCTTCTCGAATGCCCCACGTGTAAGCTCCCTGTATAACTCCCTGTATGCCTCTCTCCTGAGAAAGGAGTAGGGATTCTTCCATGGTGCGCAGTAGGTCTTCTCTCCCCAGATGGCTACATTGAGGATGCCTGCCAACTGTGCCCCTGTGAAGGATATGGTGACTCCCTTGACATAAGAGAGGATCCGGTAATCTCGTGTGCCTAGGTTCTCGGTGTGCAGGTTGGCGTAGAAGTGACGAACGAGCTTGGGATAGAATGGCTCTGGAAGGTTGAGGAGGTTGGACCACCCCAGTGCTTCAAATCTCGGCCCTACCTTGTAGGCCTTGAGGTCTTCCAGTACCACATCTCTTCCCTCCAAGATATTCTTAAAGCGAAAGTGGTCTTGGTACATCTCCTGTTTCTCTAGGTCTTGGAACCATTGCGTATCCAAAGCAACTGGGGCAGCTTGTTCGGCCCGTGCACGCCTTGTTCTAGGAGCCATTTAGATTCCCTAACCTGCAACCAAGGAAGGCCAAGAATACAGAAACACATTAAGTCCATGCTTGGATATTAAGGTCTAAGCAAATATACAATGAAAAGAAACAAGGCAGTAGAACCTAGACCTTGATGCATGGCCACTATGTAGATGCAATCATAGAGGATAAAGGTACATGGCCACATTATGCTTGGAGAAGCATTATATCATACAAGCAATTAGTTCAAACAAAATTGGACTGAATTGAAAACAAAATTATACTATGAACCCAAAGAGGAAATTTTCAGAATTTGGTTGGAAGTTGAATGATATAGTACACAATATATATACATGGCCATAGTACACCTAACACATGAAGTTTATACTAAATACCTAGTTCAAGCAATATATGGAGCTAAATTGTGGTAAATAATGCTTGAATCTCTAAAAGAAAATTCAGATGTGATTCTTGAAGTTCCAATTTGCAAGAAATAAATAAGTAATGGCTTGAGACAACCCCAAATGATATACACCAAGCCTACCTAGCAAAACCGAACTTGAATTGGGCAAAAAGACATAGAATTTCGGTTAGGGTTTGGGGATTTCTCCAAAATCCAACCCAAACCCTTGGTGATGGTGCAAGATTGGGGGAAATGCCCCAACTAGGTTGCATATGAAGGGAAACGAAGGTAGGATGGACAAAAATCCATCTAAATAGCTAGGAGAAAACAAAAAAAAAACCCAAATCTTGTAAACCCGAAATGGATTTTGGGGTTTCTCCATAATAGAAGTCGAAAGGAGAAAGAGATAGATCGATAGAGAGGGAAGAGGGCATACCTGAACTCGATCGGAGCTGTTGTGCGTGGATTGAGTGCCAAAAATCCACCTAGAAGGGAGAGGGAGCAAGGAACGAGTGCGGTTTTGGGTTCTCCAGAGCGTAGGGGGTGTTTGGAAAAAGAAATTTGGGTTTTGAAGGAGAGTTCGAGTGAGAAATTCTGTTTTTAGGCCATGCGGTTTTACACTCGGATGCAAGATTTTGAATCCGACTGTGAATCCGCGGATTCCCGAGACCAGCCTTTGGTCCTGTGAAGGTCGGATTTACACTCGGATGCAGCCTAGTGAAACCGCATGTAAATCCGACCCGGCCAGAAAGGGTTTTTTGACCCTGTTTTGCTTAACCAACTTGTTTCTAATGTTTATTACCCTCATTATTGCTTCCCTTACCCCTCGTGTAACCTATGTTTACCTTTGCAAATCGATTTTTGATTGGTTTGCTTAATATTGCAATTGTGCCTATAATCGTGGTGTTGATCGTAACAGGTGTGAACCATGGTTAATACACGGTCAAATGCCAACCGTTCTCCTGCTAGGGAAGAGGCCGGTGAGGCTTCGAATACGGTTCTACGGTAGCACCGCCAATTAGTAATAATGCGGATGTCGCCGCGTTGTTGAGCAATAGGTTGCAATCCATGGAACGAGAGCATAGGGAGGCGCAACAAGAGCAGCGCCAATTTATGCAAAACATGACTTGCTATGTTCCAAGCCTTTGTTAGGGAAAGGCGACAGTGCCTCCTCCTCTGTGCAAGTCAATCCTCCCCCACCTGCCCCTGTGGGTTCTGCTGTACCTAGTGTTCCTCGGCTCAAGCCACCTGCGGAATTCCTTTGACACAAGAGGTGCCAGCACCTATTCTACCTTCCACTTCGTGGCTCCTTCGGTCCAAGCGGTGACTCTCGGCTTGGGTGGATCTTGCTAGGTTATCGGAGAGATTTGAAACATCGTCCTCCAACCTTCTACAAGATGGCCCATGATTCCTTTTTCCCGAGCAACATTTATAAGGGATCTTGAGAGAATCTTTGAAGTGATACTGGTCAATGACACGGACAAGATCCGGTGTGCTACCTACCAGCCGGGTGATTCGATGCGTGGTGGCTCTCCTCTAAAGACCATTTTTGGGCAACTCACCCAGAGGCAACTTGGGCTCAATTCAAGGAAGTCTTCTTCAAAAATTTCTTCCCTCAAAACTTCCGTGATAGGAAGGAGTCTGAGTTTATGAGCTTCTTTCAAGGATCCAAATCGGTCCTTGAGTACCAGCAAGCTTTTGAGGAGCTGTTTTACTTCGCCCCGGTACACATGAAGGCCGAGAATGTGAAGGCTAGGAAGTTTGAGAAGGGGCTTAGACCTAGCATTAGTACTTCTGTGGTGCTACACAAGTACCCTACTTATGCTGAGACGGTCCAAGCCGCTAAGGTGATTGAGGACCAGCAGAGAGAGAATTACAGGGCCATTCAGGCTGGTAAAAGGCCCATGACCTCTCATGAACCTAGGGGATCCACAAAATTCCAAAAGAGAGGATCTTACACTACTACTTTTCCGGTCCAGTCCCGGAGGTCAGATGCAGTGCAAGCACCCAGGCCTACATCAACTCCTCACTATGGTTCCCAGACTCTCATATGTTACAATTGCAAGGAGTCCGGGCATATGGTTCGAGACTGTCCTCATCCTCGGATGATAGGTCCTCCAGGTGCAGCTACACAAAAGGCACCCCAAGCCAAGGCAGTTGTGCGTTCTCTTCTTCCTGCTCCGGCCCATAGATCTCAAGGTCGGGTGTATTCTGTGACAAATGAAGAGGCCCAGGCCGATCCCAGTGTTATTACAGGTAATGCACTCTACTCTTAAGATGTGCATATAATAGCTTTTGTTTCTATGATTGGTTATCTGTTGCTTGTCAGGTGTCGTTCTTGTTTGCTCTCAGCCTGCTTATGCTTTATTTGATTCGGGGGCATCACACTCTTTTGTGTCCCCTAGTTTTGCTAAGAAGATGTCCATTGAACCAAAGCTAATGGCCCAGAAACTGATAGTCAGTACACCAACGGGTAGCAAGGTTGAACTTAACTCGGTTTATGATCCTTGCCCGGTATGTGTGGGTGGTCACGGACTCGAAGCAAGCTTAGTACTGCTGGATATGAAAGACTTTGATGTGATTTTGGGAATGGATTGGCTATCAACTCACAAAGCCAGTCTAATCTGTTCAGAGAGGAAGGTTCTATTCAAACCGTGAAGGTGAAGAGTTTGTGTTTATGGGTACTAAGCGGGAGAGACCCAAGAAAGTTATCATCTCGCCCTCCAAGTACGAGTTGTTGGCGAGAGGATGTCAATGTTATCTAGCATCCGTGATAGACACGAAGCCAAAGGAGGCCTTTGGAAGAGTTGTACGTGGTGAAAGACTTTCCGGATGTCTTTCCGAGGATCTAACGCGGTTGCCACCGGATCGCGAGACGAGTTCATGATAGATCCGATTCCTGGTGCAGCCCCAGTATTCAAGGCACCTTACAGGATGGCCCCAATCGAGTTAAAGGAGCTACAAGAGCAGTTGAAGGACTGTTGAAGAAGGGTTTCATTAGACCCAGTGTATCTCCTTGGGAGCACTGTGTTGTTTGTGAAAAAGAAGGACGGTAGTATGCGTCGTGCATTGACTACCGTGAGCTCAACAAATTGACAATCAAGAACCGGTATCCTTTGCCTAGGATCGATGACCTATTCGATCAACTACAGGGTGCGAAGGTGTTCTCGAAAATTGATCTCCGGTCAGGGTACCATCGATTGAAGATCGAAATAGTGATATCGGCAAGACAAAGCATTGAGATCTCGCTATGGTCATTATGAGTTCTTGGTCATGTCCTTCGGGCTGACCAATGCCCCGGCCGCCTTTATGGAGTTGATGAACCGGGTGTTCCACGATGTTCTAGACAAGTATGTCATTGTCTTCATTGATGACATCTTGGTCTATTCCAAGAGCGACGAGGAGCATGCAGACCATCTCCGCCTAGTATTGCAACGCCTAAGGGAGAAACAGTTGTACGCCAAATTCAGTAAGTGTGAGTTTTGGCTACAACAGGTGGCATTTCTGGGACACCTTGTTTCTGGTAAGGGTATAGAGGTTGACCCTGGCAAGGTGAAGTCAGTAGTTGACTGGGCGATACCCAAGAATGTGGCAGACATTCGTAGTTTCCTGGGACTAGCTGGCTATTACAGGAGATTTATTGAGAACTTCTCAAGGCTCTCCGCTCCTATGACACGATCGACCCGAAAGGGAGTGAAGTTCGAGTGGTCGATAGCGTGAAAAGAGCTTCCAAGAGCTCAAGCGAGGCTGGTTTCCGCTCCAAGACTTACCATTCCTAATGGTACTGGAGGGATGGTAGTCTACGATGATGCATCTAAAATGGGCTTGGGTTGTGTTCTAATGCAAGATGGGAAGGTAGTGGCCTATGCTTCTCGGCAATTGAAGGACTATGAGAAGAACTACCCGACCCATGATTTGGAGCTTGCCGTGGTTTTCGCTCGAAGATCCGGAGACATTATTTATATGGTGAGAAGAGCGAAATATACAAGTGATCACAAGAGCCTCAAATACTTCTTTACACAAAAGGAGCTCAATATGAGGCAGCGACGGTGGTTGGAGTTGTTGAAAGATTATGATTGTACTATCCATTACCACCCAGGCAAGGCAAATGTAGTAGCGGATGCGCCTGAGCCGGAAATCTCGGTCCTTGTCACCGGCATCACTAGCCCAGTGAGAAACTCATCGAGGAAGCTAGAAGGATGGACCTGGAATTTCTGGTTGATGGTGTTACCTTATCTCTATCAGCTTTATCAATACAATCCACACTGGTAGGGCGAATTCAATCAGCCCAGGCTTCTGATGAGGAGATTCAAAAGGTTATTGAGGCTATCAAGGGGGACACGCTGTGAACCGGATTTTACTTTAACGAGAGTGGTGTTCTCATGTTCGGACAACGGCTATGTGTTCCTAGTAACCCTCGTTGAGGAAGGAAGTGTTAGCGAGGCCCATGACTCTCCCTATTCTATTCATCCAGGTAGTACGAAGATGTATAGAGATCCGAAGGAATATTACGGTGGAGTGGAATGAAGAGGGATGTGGTGAGTATGTGGCAAAATGTCTTACTTGTCGCCAGTGAAGGCGGATAGACAACGACCTCATGGCCTCTTACAGTCATTGCCTGTTCCGAGTGGAAGTGGGAGCATGTTACCATGGATTTTGTCACCGGGTTGCCCCGCACGCCTAGAGGTGTCGATACCATATGGGTTGTCGTTGATGATTGACAAAGACGGCTCACTTCATCCCCATGAAGATTACCTATTCGATGGACAAGCTGGCTCGCTTGTACATTGATAATGTAGTTCGTCTACACGGAGTTCCTGTCAGCATCATCTCCGATCGGGATCCCAGATTTACATCTAAGTTCTGGGGAGGGTTTCAGAAGGCAATGGGTACACTGTTGAGTTTTAGTACAGCCTTCCACCCTCAAACCGACGGACAGTCGGAGAGGACTATTCAGACATTAGAAGATATGCTCCGAGCTTGTGCCATTGATATGCAAGGCACTGGGACGAGCATCTCTCACTTATTGAGTTTGCTTACAATAACAGTTACTGTGCTACTATAGGCATGGCACCGTTTGAGGCTCAGTATGGGAAGAAGTGTCGGACACCGTTATATTGGGACGAAGTAGGTGAACGGCGTATTCTTGGACCCGAGTTGATTCAGGCAACATGCGAGAAGGTGGACTTGATTCGTGAGCGGATCAAGGCGGCTCAGTCCAGGCAGAAGGGTTATGCAGACTTGAGACGGAAGGACCTTGAGTTCACTGTTGGCGATAAAGTGTTCCTTAAGGTATCACCCTCCAAAGGGGTGATGCGTTTACAAGAAGGGCAAGCGAGTCCGAGATTTATAGGACCTTTTGAGATCCTTGCACGGATTGGACCGGTGGCATATCGGTTAGCACTCCCTCCATTTTTAGAAGGTGTGCACGACGTCTTCCACGTGTCTATGTTGAGGAAGTATGTCCATGATCCAAGCCATGTATTGACGCATGAACCACCAGAACTTGCGGCCGACATGTCCTATAAAGAGCTGCACTGAAAAGATTTTGGACAGCAAGGTTGTTCATCTTCGCAACCGGCCCATTCATTATGTGAAGATAAAATGGTGCAACCATCCGGAAGAGGAAGCTTCTTGGGAGGCAGAGGTAGAAATGCGGGCAAAATACCCTTTTCTTGCCTATTTACAAGGTACGTCAAATTTCGAGGACGAAATTTCTTATAAGGTGGGGGGGATGTTATACCCGCATCCGGATATAATTAAATATCATTTCTTCTCGTGACGTGTAGATACCGCCATGTATCTGGTGACTGTTCTCCATGATGGTCAAACCTAGCTACAAAATCGTTGACCACAGCACGGGTTTGCCTGTGGAGGAAAGATTCCTCAACCGCCAGTGGGGAAAGTTCGTGGACGGCGACTTCGTCGACTACCCTCCAAGTACCAGCCCGGGAAGCGAGGAGTTCAGGAGAGAGCATCCTGGACCGTCACCTCAGCTGGATATTTCGTTCGGTGATGAGCTTAGCGTTGCCGTGGCGAAGCTGTTCGGGGTCATGGGTAATAAACCATGACAGGGGGAAAAGTAAGTTCTAGCCTCAAGTCTTATTAATTATTTTTCCCTTGGTAACCTCGAAGTGCGGGTCCGGGCTTGAACCGCTCGAGCTATTTCATGAGAGAAGGGAATAAATTAAGTTCGGGTCCCGCGTACCTTTAGGAAGTACATTGGGGACTTATACCCATCTCATATGAGCCCATCTAAGAATGGGCTTTTCCTTAATTAAGGTTGTGGGCAGGCCCACTTAACCTATTGGCCCAATGGTGGGTTATCCCATCCACTTACCCACATAGGACTAATGGGTTGACCCATTAGGCCTCATGACCCATTTGACTAAGGGTACCCATAGACCCATTTATTATAAAAGAGAGGAGGAGGGGGAGAGAACATTACTTCTTCTTCAACATCCTCTTCTACCCTAAATCGTGGAGGAGAGAAAGAGGAGAGAAAGAGAAGGAGGAAGGAGAGAGAGGCTTGGAGGAAGGTGGAGACCCCATCTCTTGGGCAGAAATTGTGGAGCTCTCATCTTGGGGGTAGGTAAGCTTCTTCCTTCTTCTATTTTGGATTTCAAAAAGGGGTTGGGTAATGGGAGAGATTGACCTAGATCTCTCTTGGAACCTAGGGAGTAGATGGAGCTTTAAAGCCAAGCTATGGTGGAGTTAGTTCACTCCATTATGAGCTCTAATGTGAGGGTTCTCATTGCCAATTGGGGGATTTAAGGTTGGACCCTAAGGAGCTTAGGATAGAGTTTTCTAGAAGTCCTTGTGCCTTAAAAACCACTTGAAATGGGGTCCTTGGAGGGGAATCCTTCGGATTTTGGACCTGAAGGTGTGAGGGTTACATGTGATTTCAGACCTGCAAGAAACCCCCCTGAAACTACCTTCCCGAGAAGGATTCTGTGAAGGTCGGATTTACACTCGGATTCGCTTTTCCGAAACCACATCTCGCATCCCACCTTGACAAAAATTGTCCTGAGCCCCTGTGAAGCTCGGATTTACACTTGGATTCAGTTTTTCTGAAACCACATCTGCATCCGACCTTGACTAAAACTGTCCCGGTTTCCTAGGATTTACATGTGGTTGCAGAATTTGGGCATGAAACCACTCCTGCAACCACTTCGTCTCTGAAACCTTATACTTAAGAGTTTATGGGAGATCTTTTGGGGATCCGTTCCTTTCGCTCGTTTAACCTTATTCCACTCTTTGTATAGGTTAAAATATTCACTTTTGTGGCTTATTGCTTGATCGAGGCGACAACTGATAAACTGGGTGCTTGGCGTATACGTTGTGAGTGGGTTTGGTTGTTTGGGCTTGTTATTACTAATGCACTATATATTATGTACTCATTATAATTAATAAGCATGGTGTGCGCATATTGCATAATTTTATATCTATTTGTTATAATGTTGATTGGTAATGTTGTATCTTGATGGGTCTCGGTCGGTGGGTACGGTCAGTTAACCCCGAACTCTATAAACACTTATGAAGAAATTATGTTGAATGTCATGTTGAATCAGTATGCGCCGTGCCGTGCTGGTAACCGGGCACTAAACCAGATGAAAAGTTGATGCGCCCGGATTACCTCTCGGGACGATAGGACTTGCATGTAGTATATTTGTGGCTAGGATTTCACACCCTTATGCTACGACCCTTACCAACAGGGGTTTAGGTGTTGGGTAATCGGACACCGGATTCGTGGAGGTGGGAGAGGCCATCATGGTAGTATTGGTTATCGTGGGTCCGCCACTGAGTGGTCTTGGAGGCTTCGATCGGCGTAGGTCCCACGTGACAATTGAGGTTTCATTGTGGCGATAAGTTAAGTGACCCACAGTGTCTCCCGAGTTGTCACAGTAGCATATGCCATTGACTTAGTTGTTTGTTAGGTGGAAAAATGAACTTAACATGTGCATGCATCATTGGACTATGTGAATTGCGTGTTTGTGCATTCCCATCCCCTCACTGGCTCAGTGGAGCTAACCCCCTCGTGCGCACATTTTTTTAGATTATGGTGCAGGTGACGGATATCTCGCGGGACTTGGAGTTCAGCCCTCGGGATACGATGAGATCGGTGAGGAGGAACCGGAGGCCGTGTTTGAGGAACATGGCGACGGGTGTCCTTGCGATGATTGCGCCTACGGGCCGTGAGGATATTCGGGACTCGATCCCTTTTTGATTACTTTTGAGGCTAAGGCCTATGGTGAAATACTTACTGTAATACCATTTTTGATAGTTATTAGATGATCATTGGAAATGTAACTAATTACTGTATTTATCATCTAGCTTTGAACATCTTGTAACTATTCGATTTATACGCTTCCGCAATACTACTGATCCTTGGAATGTAATATTCCTCTTTTCTGCATTCTGATATTATATTGTGTTAACATTGGATATGACTGTGCGTTGGGACACTGTGTCAGTGATCCGGGCGGTTTAGTAGGATGACACGCGTCGTCCTAGTCACCCTTTATATGATATTATATTCCTTGTCTGGAATAGGGGCGTGACATATATAGTTTGGAAGTTCTTTAGTGTATGTTTTGACACCAGGTGTTAATCCTTCTCTATCTTAATGGATTCAAGATTGGGATTCTATAGCATTCAATAATAAGGTGACCAGATAGGCAATGGTATCTCATTGTACTTTTATATGTCGGATGTTATGGAAAGCTCGTAATGATGTTTTTTTTGGGCGACGAAGATGGACTTCTCAAGAAGTTATCCAAGCATCTCTTTCAAGTTTTAACAAATTTCAAAAGGCCCAATCTCCATCTCGTTTACAACAGGTCTCATTACCTGTTTCATCGACAAAACCGGTATCTTGGAGTGCCCCACCTCCTAGTTAGGTGAAAATTAATTGTGATGCGTCATTACCTTCAAACACGACTATAGGTGGTTTTGGAATAATTTGTCAAGATTTTAATGGTCGTCCTCTCCATGCTGTGTCAATCTCAGCAACCTTTAACGATGTTGCTTTGGGTAAGACTAGCGATTCGCTGCTCTTTGTTCGAGGCAGTTTCTGAAGGTTATGATCGGATCATTGTTGAATCGGATAACAACAGTATAATCTCATATTTGCAAGGAGGACATCAATCTTCAATCTTCACTGCTTACTTTGCATACCATTTTGGAAGATATTCACTACAAGAAATTGGTGCAATGGCAGCACGTTGGGTGGAGATATCGTGGTGCTATTTAAAAACGGCATCACAGACACAAGCTAAAAATGTCGTGGTACAAATACGGCATTACATTTCATGGCGCCTAGCAGCGTTTTTTTAAGCTACAACGGCACTTAAAAACGCTGTCGTAGATCCCTTTTTTTGTAATGGTTGTATAACTATCTTTTGTTTTGAAAGTTGTATTTTTAATTTTGTTCCAAGGGAAATTAATAGTTGTGCTGACTCTCGGGCAAGCAAGGCCCTATCGGTGACGTGCACGATGGTGTGACCTATTTTCGATCCATGATTATTGGATTTATGTATCCTACATCCATGAGCTTTCACGTTATCTAAATAAAATGTTTTTACGAAAAAAAAAAAAAAAAAACACCCCAATTGTTAGAATTTAAAAAAACTTTCGTTGTTTCCATATTTTTTTTATACTCTTATCAAATAAAAAACAATTATGTATACTTTTGTACTACATAGTTATTTATGGTCTCATCAAATAAAAACAATTGTGAATTTTTTTTTCTTCTAGTAAACAAAATTCAGACCGACTCTTTGGCGGATATACATTTGGATACCCAGATGAAATATTCATTGAATAATGAATCACATTCGCATAACTAGGGGTATCAAAAAAACCCGGACAACCCGAGCCCACCCTGAGCCTAGATAGGGTCGGGCTAGGCCTGTGTTTAACTTAGGGTCAGACTGAGTTTATTGTTTTCCTGGCCTTAGCAAGGTTGGGCAGGCCTGGGTTGAGGCCTCGGGCTGAGCCCGGCCTGGTCCGGCCTTGTTTCTCTTATTATTTATTTATTTATTTATTTTTTTCTACTTTTTGCTATTCGTTGGTAGTCGGTACTAATATATCAGGTAGTGTTTGGAAGAAAATATGGTATTCAAAGTCCTTGTAGAAGATTCAGTGTTTTCATGGAGGTCTTGCGCTTTTGGTGTTACTACAGCGGATGCCTTGCGACATCGTAATGTCCAAGTTAACTGTGGGTGTCATCATTGTAGTAGTGTGGAAACGATGATCTCATATTCTACTTGGCTGTCCTTTTGCAAGGGCAGTATGGTTTGGAAGTTCTTTGGGGCATGTTTTGACACCAGGTGTTGATCCTTCTCTATCTCAATGGATTCAAGATTGAGATTCTATAGCATCCAATAATAAGGTGACCAGTTAGGCAGTGGTATCTCATTGTACTTTTATATGTTGGATATTATGGAAAGCCCGTAATGATGTTGTTTTTGGGTGACGAAGATGGACTTCTCAAGAAGTTATCGAAGTATCTCTTTCAAGTTTTAGCAAATTTCAATAGGCCCAATCTGCATCTCCTTTACAACAGGTCTCGTTACTTGTTTCATTGACAAAACCGTATCTTGGAGTGCCCCACCTCCTGGTCAGGTGAAAATTAATTGTGATGCATCATTACCTTCAAACACGACTACAAGTGGTTTTGGAATAATCTGTCGAGATTTTAATGATCGTCCTCTCCATGTTGTGTCAATCTCAGCAATCTTTAACGATGTTTCTTTGGGTGAGACTAGTGATTCGCTGCTCTTTGTTGGAGGCAGTTTCTGAAGGTTATGATCGGATCATTGTTGAATTGGATAACAAGAGTATAGTCTTCTATTTGCAAGGAGGACATCAATCTTCACCGCTTACTCAGCGTACCATTTTGGAAAATGTTCACTATAAGTTGGTGCAATGGCGGCACTTTGGGTGGACTGGTGGAGATATCGTGTCGCTATTTAAAAACGCCATCACAGACACAAGCTAAAGATGCCGTGGTACAAATGCAACACTACGTTTTGCGGTGTTTATTATAAACGCCGCTAAAGGCTATAGCGGCATTTTTTTTAAAGTTACGACGGCACTTAAAAAAGCCACCGTAGACCCCCTTTTTTTTTGTAGTGGTTGTATAACTATCTTTTTATTTTGAAACTTGTATTTTCAATTTTGTTCCAAGGGAAATTAACAATTGTGCTGACTCCTTGACAAGCAAGGCCTTATCGGTGACGTGCACGATTGTGTGACCTATTCCGATCCATGGTTATTGGATTTATGTATCTTACATCAATTAGCTTTTTTTTTTTTTTTTTTGGATAGAAATATCAATTAGCTTTCACGTTATCTAAATAAAATGTTTTTACCAAAAAAAAAACACCCCAATTGTTAGAATTAAAAAAACTTTTGCCCTTTCCATATTTATTTATACTCTCAACAAATAAAAAACAATTATGTATTGCTTTTGTACTACATAGTTATTTATAGTCTCATCAAATAAAAACAATTGTGGATTTTTTTTCTTCTTGTAAACAAAATTCAAAACAACTCTTTGGCGGATATACATTTGGATATCCAGATGAAATATTCATTGAATAATGAATCACATTCGCATAACTAGGAGTATCAAAAAACCCGGCTTGCCTGAGCCCGAACAGGGCCAGGTCGGGTCGGGCCTGGGTTTAACATAGGGTCAGACTGGGTTTATTGTTTTCCTGGCCCTAGCAAGGTCAGGCAGGCTTGGGTTGAGGCCTTAGGCTGAGCCCGGCCTGGCCCGACCCCTTTATCTCTATTATATATATATATATATATTTTTTTCACTTTTTTCTAGGGTAAATTACACGTCACCCCCTGATTTACTTATCCGTCCCTCTCTACAGTAACAATGTTATTGGTGTGAAATGACTATTTTACCCTTGCACTAAAACATTAGAATTAAATTGACTACCCTTCAAAATCTACGTTTGGATCTTAAGGATAGTTTAGAGATTTAAATTTATTGAACTAGCTTACATCGTCACTTAACAGCATAAAACTAACAATAGGGACTAATTTGTCATAGGATGATTTAAGTATTTTCAAGACCAAAGGAAGATTTGAGTTTTATTTGAAAACTAGAGGTGACAGTGTAATTTTCCTTTTTTTCTATTCTTCGGTAGTCGGTACCATTTCTATATATATATTTTTTGTTTTTTATTATTGGGTAATCTTTTTCATTAAATTAACCCTTTCGTTTTCTCCTCCAAACCCTCACTCCTCCCGCATTACATCCCTTCAATTCCTCCTTTCATTGATATCTCTCACATTGCAGAGAGCTGATTGTTTGATATATCAAGTTCAGTAAGACTAGGCAAAGTTGTTAGCTCCTCTAGAATGGTACCAGTGAGCTTATTGCCCCACAAGAATAAATTTTTGCAACGATTGAAGTTTAGAGAATTTGGGAGAGATTGTACTGGCATGGTAAGATCAATTTTCTAAAAATTAATGACAAAGATGTTACCGCTGCTGCATGAAATCCCGAACCATGATGCGCATGGATTGTTCCCAATCCAATTTTGAGCAAACTTCACTGTGTAATCCATGTCTTTTGCGATTGAAAGCAAAACATTCACACGGGAATTTCAAGCAGCTCCTGGAGTGGGCAAGCAAAAGGTGTTCAGACCAGCCATATCCACCGAAGCAGAACTTTTGTGTAGGCCCTTGAAGCAAATTATTAGTTAAATTCACACTTTAGAAGAAGGAAGAAGAGACATCAAAGATTTTTTTTTGGTTGAAGAGACATCAAAGAATCTAGAACAGAAAAGAATAAAATTTAACACTTTTCAGAGATGGAAGAAGAGACATCAAAGATTTTTTTTTTGGTTGAAGAGACATCAGAGAATCTAGAACAGAAAAGAATAAAATTTAACACTCTTCAGAGATGGAAGAAGAGACATTAAAGAAATTATTTTTTTTGGTTGAAGAGACATCAAAGAATCTAGAACAGAAAAGAAGAAAATATAACACTCTTCAGAGATGGAAGAAGAGACATCAAAGATTTTTTTTTTTTGGTTGAAGAGACACCAAAGAATCTAGAACAGAAAAGAAGAAAACCCTACCGCCGACCCCCATTTCTCTGCTTCTATGATTTCGCCACTGCGCATGGGAGCTGCTTCCCAGGTCCACGTGCAACCCTAGGGCAAAGCCCCAATACGATGTTGCCCTAGACTAAGGGCTGAGAATTGCCCTGATCTCCCCCTGATCGAATGGCTGAGATCCCTTTATGATTTTGGTACCCAATTTTTTGCGTTGGGCCGGTCCTTGTGATGGGCCTGGGATTTTTTAGTAGGCTGTAGGGTATCATATCAGGGTCAATCAGGGCCAGGCCAGGCTCTTGTAAACTCTGCCAGGGCCTGGTCGAATCAACTATTTATAAGGCCTTGGCAAGGCCGGGCTGGGCTTGGGTTTAGCTTAAGATTACTAGGGTTGCATAGGATTTAGGGCACATCTGACCCAGCCCATCCCAGCCCGTTGACACCCCTTCGGACTATGGATAAGCAATATACTACTCATATATAAATTCAATTATTGTTGTATTTACTTGGTTTACAATACAAGTGTGCCCTCCACAATAATGCCTACCCACCAGTATGTATTGTCATAAATGCTCTAGCTGCCCATTCGCTTTCTGTCTTGGATCGGGGTGACCGAATCAACAATCTATAGAAACTAGAATCTATTTACGATGCTTTACTTAAAAAAAAATCAATTTACCATACAAAAAAACACAATAGAATAGAAAGAAATAATCACACAACCTAAAGATATATGTGATTTAACAAGATGTTTACGTCCATGGAGAAAAGAGAGCATTTTTAATTAAATAGAGAAAGAGTTGGTCAGGTCAACCCTTAATTGTCGAGTTGCCTGTACTGTGCCAGGCACCCTAAACACAGCAAGACGGAGAAAAGATCACCCTACCCCTACCCGAGTAGGGGTAAGGCGTTCTTTACCGCCTTGCTGTGTTTGGAACGCACAAAAATCAGGGCAACTCCAAAGTAGAGGATCCGATCCAGAAAGAATTTCACACTCTCTTCCTCATGTCTATCTATGTATACAAAATTATCTTGTAACCGTAATAACCCCATCACTTCTCAACCCTTAACACACTCTTGTAGTCTTGTTGCGGGCCTTCTTTTCTTTCAATTGCCCGGATCAGCATGGCACAATACTAGCTAGATAGAGGCCAATGGACTACTCGTGGATGGGTCACATGCTGAGACTTCCTTGTTGGGGGTAGCATTAACTCATTAAGGCATTAATGAGGTTCAGGCTTTTTTGATAAAATTAATGAGGTTCAGGCCGTTTGGTGAGCAGACGCTCCAGTGTCGGGGCAGGGGCAGGGGCAGGGTCACGGAACTATTCCACCGCCCGCTTGCACCGACAGACATGAGAGACCTCTAAAATCAATCCAATTCCAACTCAAGTAAGTTGGATAAGATAAGATATGGGGGTTGAAGTAATTAAATGAGTGATGCTTAAGAAATTAATGATACACATCAGAGACCTAACACTCTGACATCTTCGTTTAAAGATTCAACTGTTTACTGACACCACCGAGCTTATAAATGGAACCAATTGAAAATTTGCAACAACGAAATATAGTCTCTCTGGTATCCTGTGTTGTGTGCCTCTATTCGTCGATCGAAGGTGGAAGAATGGCTCAAACGACCCCAAACCACACACAGACAGTCTCCGGATGGGCAGCCCATGAGCCGGGCGGCAAGATTACCCCTTTCACTTTCAAAAGAAGGTACAATTCTCCATCTGGTCCTCTACCACTCTACGGTGCACTGCCTGTCCTGCGCCATGGTGCGCAGACAGCGGGCCGTACGCAATGATCACCTTATCCCTGTCTGAACGTCTTGCTCAAATTGAGGTAAGACAGTCACTGTGCATGATCTTGTTTCTGCACAGTACGGCGCAGGACAGGCAACGCGCCGAGGATCTGGATCCAAAAGCGAATCAATAATCAATTCCTACATGCCATGGTTTCCGACTAAATTCATCAAAACTGATAACTATTGGTTTGTCAGGGAAAACGGAAGTGATGATGTGACCATCAAGATACTGTACTGTGGGATGTGCCATACTGATCTCCACCATATAAGGAATGACTGGGGGATCACCATGTACCCTCTTGTCCCTGGGTAAGACGACCATTTTATTTCTATCGTTGTTTGTTGGTAGTGTATACATTATAAGTGAAGAGACATAAGTTGGTTAAATGTATGCATTGTCAGGCACGAAATTACAGGGGTGATAACGAAGGTGGGAAGCAATGTGAATGGGTTCAAGGTGGGAGATAAGGTTGGGGTTGGATGCTTGGCTGCGTCATGCCTGGAATGTGAATTCTGTAAGGAGTCGCAGGAGAACTATTGCGACAAGGTTCAGTTCACTTACAATGGCATCTTCTGGGACAGTAGTATCACTTACGGTGGCTACTCCGAAATGCTCGTTGCCGACCAAAGGTATCATGTACTGTTGTATTGCAACCCCTTCCCTTGGAAAATTATCCTTTTAGGTTCCCTGTCAGGTACAATTCCCTAGTGCTCTAATAAGCGAAGAGTCTTCTCTACTTCCAAAGCGGGTTGTACTTCCGTGCGCCACACATTGCCCCACATACAAGACGTGCGGAAAGTATCGCCTTGCCCCCTCTCGGGCAGGGCGATGTGGTAGGGGCAAGGTGGTACTTTCCGCCGCCTTGTATGTGGGGCGCACGGAAGTACAACCCGCTTTGGAAGTAGAGGAGTCGGATGGACGAACTGTACCGGACAGGAAACTTAAGAGGATAAATATCCCTCCCCCCCTCTTACAGTTTTAATACTTTAGTACTTTAACCCTTCAACAACAGCATCGCGAGGGATCTTTATCCTCTCGAGTGCAGTGCACTGCCCAATACACCGTACCCCACTTGTGCATCCGACGGTGTACTGGGCAGTGCACCTTTAAAGTTCATCCTCTGTCTCATGGCCACTATCAGATGCTCAAGTAAGATGCCTTGGGTAGTGCATCGCACTTGAGAAGATAAAAATTCTATTGCGAGTCATTTCATGTCAAAGGAGAGAGAAGATGCTAGGGTACCTTTCCTTTGACGATCCAGAGAACCTTTTCCCATATATAGATGGGGTTTTCTTATTGAAACCCCTCAAGCTATCAAATAATCTATAATCGTATTTTTTTTTTGTCGTTTTAGTATAATACATAATATTTTCCATTGAGGGTTAATATTGTAATTTCACATGTGTAGTAGAAAAATATGTATGACAATGATATCTTTTGATAATGATATGTTATTTTCACATTAATTTTTGAAAACCCGTTTATATCTTTAACATAAAGAACTTTTAAGAATAAGACAAGAGACGATTAGAAGAAAATGTCAAATTCTAAATACACCTATAGAACGTCATCCGACCACTCCCATATATAAATTGACATTAATTTTGGTGTCTTGCCTTCGTTTCAGGTATGTTGTGCATGTGCCGGAGAACCTTGCTATGGATGGGGCAGCCCCATTGTTGTGCGCAGGGGTAACAGTGTTTTGCCCCATGAAGGATAACAACATGCTTAACTCACCTGGGAAGAAACTAGGGGTAGTTGGCCTAGGTGGGCTTGGTCACATGGCCGTTAAGTTTGGGAAGGCATTTGGACTCCACGTTACCGTCATCAGCACCTCTCCCTCCAAAGAGATGGAAGCTCGAGATCGCCTGAATGCCGACGACTTCCTCCTTAGCACCAACCCCAAGCACATGTTGGTCAGTGGTTACTTTCACACGCACACAACATTGATCATCATCCTATATTTGGAAGACGAGAAAATAAAATATTATTAAGATAAAAATAGAATAATATTAATGATGAGTTAACGTGTCTATTTATCAATTTTTTTAAATGATTAAAAAAAAAATTCTTCTGCTTTTTTAACACCTTGCATGCGGTTAGTCTGAACTCGTAATTTTCTACCATGTGACAAGCTTCCATTGGATATAACTTTTTTTTTATAACAGGAAGGAAGAAGAACTCTGGATTTCATCATTGACACTGTTTCAGCAAACCATTCATTGGGGCCCACTTTAGAGCTACTTAAAGTGAACGGAACTCTGGTTTTGGTGGGTGCTCCAGAGAAGCCTCTGCAGTTGCCTTCTTTCCCCCTTATTTTCGGTATGAGTTTTTATTTATTTATTTATTTAAGTTTTAAGTATAAAATCGGGTAAAAATTCTTCATGGTTTTAGGTATCTGTATAGGATCGGCGTATTGATCAATTTGTACTAATATTGGCTGTGACTAAAATAGATACCTTACCATTACACAACAAAATACATTTATTGCTGCAGTATTTAAAACTACGATTTCTTTATATGCAGTAATATGAGATACTTATTGCTGCGGTATTTAAAAACCACGAGGACCTTGTAACTACGAATACAAAACCGCAACTATAGATGTAGCGATTGCATTTGTAGCTACGGATAGAAAACTGCAGGTAATCTGTAGCTATAGGCTATTGGTGCGGATTTTTGGACCTTTTACTGTGGAAAAAATCGCAATTATAAGCCCTTTTTGTTGTAGTGTTACCATATCGGCGATATAGGAACAAGGGATAGTAAAACAGTCAAAAAGAATCTAGGTATTGATCTTTTGAGCGGCAAAATGGTCCAATATGGCCTAATTTGTCAGATCCATATTTGGTATCTATATCGAAATCAGTATCTTGATACCAATACCTAAATCCATGAAATTATTAGGCGTAGCATACATGGAACTTCCTTTTCTGAATGCCTCATGTAAAAAGACCTTCTTATGTGGTTTACTTAATGATATGACAATTCTGACCCTTTGTATATAGGGCATGGTTTGAATTGCTAAATATCAAATTTTAAAGAAATTTCAATCATGAAGTCCAACATATAATTGCCATTATACCTATTTTATTTATTTATTTATTTTTGGATATTATAATGCACAGTATCGTAGCTAAGCCTGAGTCCCCATATATGCGGGTAGGAACATGGAAAATTATCTCCTCCATTTCTTTGTCCGGCCCAATTCTTCCAGTGCTTGTACTAAGAGGTTGTAGTCATTACGCACCTCCCTATTACATGTACTGGGGAACTAGGCCGGACAGGGAACTGGAGGGGACAAAGACCCGTAGGAACATAGTTAGTTTTTTTTTTTTTGGTAAATTGACCAAAGTTAATTAGAACACGTTTTAAATGCCATTCTTTTGCCTTTTTGCCGTTTTTCGATTTGTTCCTACCTATATGTCAAAAAAGACCCAAAAAAAGAAAAAGAAAATTTAAACGTATTTAAATCGCTTATGTTGTTTTTAAGTGAAAAACGACAATTAAAATTTTAATTTTATTTCTAAAAAAAAATCTAATATTATCAAAAAGTTTTTTCTTACCCATCATTATGTCTAGTGAAGGATAACGCTTCACTATTGCCTGATGGTAGTATATGTAATAGAGGGTATCTCATTGATACTATTTCAAATTAAAATGAGTAGATGAAGTTGCTAAAATTACAAAAGATGTCATTTTGTATTTTATATTCATCTCCATTTGATGGTATTTTGATAATTTTACTAAAACTTTGAATCAGAGTTTGAGCAACTTTGCTTTCTTACTTTGGACTAAAATTTGATCATTGAGATGTATGTGGCATCTTCTGTCACATGGACTAACCCATATACTGCCTAATGGTTCATGTATGTGGCATCTTCTGTCACATGGACTAACCCATATACTGCCTAATGGCAAGTAATGAACCATTATACTTCACAAAGCATAGTGACACCTAGAAGGACTCAATAAAAAAACTAAACGTTAACCATTTTTGAAATGTTTGACCATCTTTTTTGCCGTCTAATTCAAATTCTTAACCATTTTAGAGGCCCAAGCTCGAAGACCATTACACTGATCTGCATTACAAGCAGAAACTGAGCTTCTCGGTGGAGCCCATAAGCTTGTGTATGGTCCAGCCCACTTACAACCCTACTTATAAAGTTATAATCCATGAGATGTCAACCAACCAATTTTAGGCTTTCCATCCTCTGCAAATCGAACATATTGAAACATGTCTTCTCTAATATTGTCAATTTCATAAGGTTGAATTTTGGTGATGCAGGAAAGAGGGTGGTGAAGGGTAGTATGATTGGAGGAATCAAGGAGACACAGGAGATGCTGGATCTATGTGGGAAGCATAACATCACTTGTGATGTGGAGGTGATTAACCCAGATCAAATTAATGATGCAATAAACCGGCTCGCTCAGAATGACGTTAAGTATCGATTTGTCATCGATATCGGTGGCACGGGAAAGTCCTCGGAGACTCAGAAAAACTAGCTATGGCTGTACCTCAATAGTTCAATTTGTGTTATTACTTGTAATTCTCATAAGTTGTCTCGAATTGACATTTTCCTGCTAGAGATATCAGACACTTTCATTCCATGATATATCGCTAATTAGAGCTTCACTCGCTCCATGTTATGCTATGACAATGATAAATATTGAATCTCATTGAGCTCCTGTGCCTAGCCCAGTGTGACTCAATTTGGTTATAAGTTGAGCCCAAATCTGGCCTGAGTTGCACTTTAAATTCTCGGCCACTGAAAAAAGAAGACCACTTGCTAGACCTTATATTAAATCATTCTCAAAGGAGTGGCGCTCTACTCTTAATCGTCGTGGAGGATGCAAGGGTGGGGATGTGGTGTACATTAATCCCGCATTAATCGACACGTACAAATTTGAAGTGTGTAATTAAGACAAATACGGAAAAGTAAAAGGTGCAAAGACACGGGATTTATGTGGTTTGGCATAGTAGCCTATATCCACGGTATTATGTAGAGAAATTTACAAATCACACCTCACACCTCACACCACTAACATTGTATGTGGGACCCACTCAACAAGGAAACTCCCTCACAGTATAACTCTCATGAATTCCCCAAAAGGAAACATATACAAAAAATAATTATATCTTAAGTACTCTACAAGTGAAACCCAAAACCCAACACACAAGAACACCTCTCAAAGCTCACTGAGATCTTCCATTCTCGTTTATGTTGTGTCACATGTCACAACTCCTTTCCCTTCCTCCCTATTTATAGGCAATTGCAAGGGGTTGTACGTCACATTTGCACTGTGCACTGACCCTTGGTATTCTTCTTTGTCAGGCGAGGTGGTGTGGGTTGTGCCTACCTTCTCAATTTCTCTTCTTTGAATTCTAATTCATCGACACAAGAGACTAGCTAGGGAGAGAGAGAGAGTGAACTACATTCATTCTTGAAGTATAACTACTAGAAGGGTATGTTGAGTTGAGTGTATATATATCCCAATGTATCCCAGTAAGTCAGTAAGTGAGTGTAACAACTACTAGAAGGGTATATTGAGTTGTTTCATCTTGGAGGCTGATTCAAATTACCTGGATTGCATTGTAAAAGACGTTTAGAGTCTTAAGGAGAATGATTGATGCCATGACTCAGCCCCGCCGTTCTTTCTTAACAACTACAAGTTTCTACTTACTTTAAACATGTACATGACTCTTCATGAAACATTACTATATATTAATTTCTTTTAGTACCAATTTGATAAAATATAAATCTCTATTTCATAATTTTATTTTTCTATTTACAACATGGAGTGACCAATTAAACATATTAATTAGCCGATTAGATAATGAGTTCAGGATTATTTTACCAAAAAAAATTTGCTACTGCATGGGTAGCTGGAACGTTCCTGTAACTCAAGCTGGGAGTCAAGAAAATGGAATAATTCACTTCCCCCTTAAGTTCATAAATTCTCTTCTAGCGGTAAAATTTCGTTCTCATTTTACTGCAAAGCAGACGTGCAACAACCTTAATTTTCACAAGTTGTCGTATCATCGAAAAGCTTGTTTTGTATGACCCAAGTACAAACATGCCCAATCAGCATGATCTATTTGAAGCCCTCCATCCAAGTAAGTCAGCACAAGAAAGAGGAGAAAGAGTTGACCAGGCATCTTGAGAGTGAGCTACCGGCCGGGTGCTTCACACACTCAACGGCGTTGAATTCTTTAATGAAATCATGCTACTTCGATGGTCTACTCCCACAATCCCATGCAGTATGCATCCATGCTAGCATCTTTATTAATACACACCTTCCGTTCTTCTCTTCGCTCAACAACCAAAAGAACCAAATATTTCTCCCAAAATATACTTCTAAAGGAGAAAAAAAAAATCTCAAAACGAAAAAGAAAGATACAGAAACTCTGTCTCTCTCTCGACAGATTCTAAGCTTTTTCAACTTCCTCTGTTATTTTCCCTGGTTTATTGGCTTTTTTTTTAGGCGTATTGTTTCTCTATAAATACAAGAAAGAAGGAATTAGTTTGAGATGGGTCGAATCCCGTGTTGTGAGAAGGAGAACGTGAAGAGGGGACAGTGGACCCCCGAAGAAGACAACAAGCTAACTTCTTACATCGCCCAACACGGCACCCGTAACTGGCGCCTCATCCCCAAGAATGCTGGTTCCTCTCTCTCTCTCTCTTAAACTTTTGGTATCCATAGATTGATGCAAACTGGCATTAACTCTCCCAATTCTAACAGGTATGCAACGGTGTGGAAAGAGCTGTCGGCTCCGGTGGACCAACTACCTCCGGCCAGATCTAAAGCATGGCGAGTTTTCAGAACTAGAAGAACAAACCATCGTTAAGCTTCACTCTGTTGTTGGAAACAGGTAAAAAACCATTATGGCCCCCGAATGGATCCTCTCCACGTACGTGTCCGATGCCAAAACCTATCCTTTGTCATGTACATTCTCTTTGTGGAGGAGTGTACCCTCCATGTCCAGACATAGAGTGGGCGAAATGACCACCCCATCCCCATGAAAGGCAGAAATCTAACCCCATGATGCCAACGCATGCACAGGGGCCTACGCTTCCCCACATAGAACACCGAGCCATATGCAAATGATAGGAAGTGGGACAAATATATAATGTTTGCACCTAACATGTACGTGCAGAGGAACTCTCTTGTTTGAGTTCGGATCCTCTCCCCATGTGGTAACCACTGCATGTATGATCGAACCGATCCAAGGGATTAGTTTGATCGTGAGTCAAAGGTGTCAGACCACCCCATCCCATGGACGGTTGGATCACCTATGGGGACAGGATCCCCACTCCCCTAGCTTTATGAGTGTTAGTTCCTCATATCTTCAAGTTTTACTTATGCCACGGTGAAAGAGAATCCTTTACCTACGGTTTTCAGATGAGTTCTTTGAGAGAGAATTGCATAATAAGGGATGATATTTTCAACTTCGTCCACTAGGGGATGTTTTAGAGCCCTAGGGTGATGGTTGAACCCTTCCTGAGTGCAGAGGAAAACTTTCTCTTATTATCTTTAGGGTTGATGTTCTCTATGGGGGTGCATGGCCCCTGCATGTGCACGGGGTCAATGAGAGCACACACATTGGTATCATGAGGGTGGAATTTTTGCCTTTCATAGGGGTGTGGCATTCATTTTGCACCCCTTTGTGTCTAGGAGTGGATGGTACACTCCCCCCCCCCCACTCCCACACAGAGATCTGTTATCTTTATCTTCATCAACAAACTTTAGTAACACAAACAAGCAGCACCACCTTGTCATTCTATTTCTAATTTTCACTTTGGGTTATAAAATGTGCAATAGCTATTTGGTTCTCAATTTTACCTAAAATGCATAATTAACCATAAATTGGGGGTCTAACAGGTGGTCGCTAATCGCTGCCCAGCTGCCAGGCCGCACTGATAATGATGTCAAGAACCACTGGAATACCAAGCTGAAGAAGAAGCTTTCGGGGATGGGAATTGACCCCGTGACACACAAGTCCTTCTCCCAACTGGTGACTGAGATAGCCACCACCCTGGCTCCACCCCAGGTAGCTCACCTTGCCGAGGCAGCACTCGGCTGCTTCAAGGACGAGATGCTCCACCTGCTGACCAAGAGACGAATTGACTTTCAACTCCAACACCATCACCAAGCCTCTGCAACTGGGTTTGAAGTATCTCCACTCCCAGAACCTGTTGGTGGGAGCTCTACAACAACCACCTTTGTCATGGGGAGTACTATCCATGATAAGGATGACACCATACAAAAGATTAAGCTAGGCCTCTCAAGAGCCATACAAGAACCCGACACACTACCCACTAACAAGCCCTGGACCACAGCCTCCACAGGAAAGACATCTGAGGGTTTTGCCAGAGCCTACAATGAATTTGCAGCAGAAGTTTCAGTTGGCTTCCAGTTTAGTCCATCATCTTATGGTAACGATGGGGAAGCATCCCCATGGAGCCAAAGTATGTGTACAGGGAGTACATGCACTGGAGGTGGAGGTGATCAACAAGAGGGATTGCATGAGAGAGGGCAATATGAGGAAGGAGAGGAGGCGGAAGGTGGAAAAATTGTGGGAAAAGGGTCAAGCATATTCATTTCTGATTGCGTCTTGTGGGATTTATCTAATGATCTAACAAACCATATTGTTTAATGGGACATCAAGAAGCATTTGGCAATATCATCATTGGGAAGAATAAACTTTTCATAGCATTTCTATATAATCCCTTATGTATCACATAAAATGTAAATAAAGTCATCGTATGGACTTAAATGAAGAAAATATGAAGGAAAAAAAAACATTATTTGAAGAAAAATAGGGGCAAATCTGTCCGATCTGGAAAGAGAATGATGTACTCAACTGATGGATGTAATGGAATCTCTCAATTTAGCACCTTATTGACTGTCAGATGAGACGAAAGGCATCTCAACCATTCGTTGTAGTTATCGTTGTATCACCCACGATCCATCGTCACTCGATACCTCCCTCTCCATTCTCAACCTCCATCGTAACCCCCCCTTTCTCCCCTTAATCTCTCCACCACTCGCTATACCCTCTCTCTCTCTCTCTTGTCTTTCTTCCTATGTCCTTGTTTATTACATACAAGTCCAATGTGCATAATCTCTCCTAATATCAAAACCAATCATTCCTCCATATCGGTTGTAAAAATCATACGCTTCAACCTCCGTATTGAATGTCATCCCCTTCCGAGGCTTATAATGAACAATGTTATCTTCACTACGGACTTCAACTGGTGAACTCATTGTATTATCCATATCAACTGTTATGTCTCAAATACAATCTCAAACCCAACCTACAATAGTTGATACACATGTGTAACAAGAATAAATAAATATATGATCATGAACTCGAACAGCCAATATGCCAAATAAAGTAACTAGAACAATCTACTTGAGTTAATGAATAAAATTTATATTACAAAGAAAAAGGGAAGAATATACAAGTCCGGGGACAAAGAAAAAGCTAGAGAATAGGGAGGTAAAAAACTAGCTAACCAACAAGTCCATTGATGGGGAATAAGATAAGAAAAGTATATAATTAAATTGAATAATGGCATTTGTCCATATCTGAAATAATCAAATTCAAAATAATATAAGATAAAAACAAATCCATTGATGGGGAAACACCTAGGCCCTTTGAGAGACTCCATGGACTAATGGAACAGAAGGTTTCATTGATGGGGAAATTTAGGACATTGGTCAAGCTCCTTTGAATTTAGTGGGCCCAAATCCTCCCCAAGAAGGTTTCTACATTACCCATTACAGTAGCTAAGCTAAAGCAGATTGACAGCCCTATGAATATGACATTATCCAACAAAGGAAAACCAGAATATATGAGGTGCGATTTTACCTCTAAGATCGTTGCAAGTCCTCAACTTTTGCTTTTAGCTTCAAATATTTCTGGTAGCTACTCTGCTTGACGACATGCCAATATTAAAATTTTGTTAGAAGTGTTAAGATCAACTTAATATTGTTTTGAGTAACATATACCCTTTTTGACAAGTAAGAACAATTTGGGGCTTTGAGTCTTTGACATTACCTGTGTCTCCGTGGGTGGTTGGCTGGCTTCCAGTGTACCATAGCTATATTTTTGATACCGTTCAAGTGTCTTGAGCATGCTAAGATTAAGGAACAGCAAAGGAAAAGGCCTTTAGATTACTGAAAATTAACCATACAGCCAAGGCCGTAGAAGAAAGATGGGGCTTTTGAATTCGGCAGCAATTAACAAGGGTACTGTGGTTAGTATAATTTGTTTTGGGGAAAACAACAAAAGGTATTTAATCTCCTCTGCATGTTTCTAAATGCTGCCGGATTCAAAAGACGAACCAGAATTGACAAACAGATCTCCGTGAGTACTTACAGATGTTTGACCTTCACGCTAGACGGTAGAAGATGCAGAGCGATTTAGATATTCGACCTTCGCCAGACGGTGCAAGAGGAGGAAGACGATGGAGTGGGTTTGAAGGAGGAGGAAGAAGACGATGTTAGGGTTTTGATTTTGAAAATGGGAAGAATGAATAGTGAATCGTTTTACTTTTGTTTAGTTTAGATCGGTCTGGTTTGGCAAACACGATTCTGGTCCAGGTGGGTTTGGTTTTACACAGTTAAACCAGTTTGGATTCAAAAAATTTTAAAACCTACCGTTGGATCGACCACTTTACAGGTGTCACCCTGGTGTTACTAGGTAGGACAATGGCTGCTATAGCCAGGCCGTAGAGGATTTGGATCCCATTCAGACAATGCTTAGTCAAACATAAGAAAATGAACAAGAATGAGATTTTCTTTTGTTTTCATTCATTCACACATGTATTTGATATTCTTTAATTTTTTGTAGCTTACAAATAGTGAAAGCACCTTTCCAGAGTGGTACTGATATAATTAAATTACTGAGAGAACATACTGATCATATTAACATAAAACCTTAAGGAAGTTGCAAGGGAACCAAGCATATCATAGATGAGTATACCAGTAATTTTACACCAGCTTTCTAAGAAACAAACGCTTGCATGGATTCTTGAACACAATAATTAGTTTGTTCTGCAAAAGATTTAGCAGCCAAATGTGAGTCAGTGGAGATTGATTTATTTCATTGCAAGTCAACCGGTGGGCAAATGGTATCAGTTTAACAAAGAAATAAAATTAGGGAGAATGTTCTCGCTGCGGCCAGGCACATGGGCCTGCCGCTCAGGGGGCAGGGTGATCATTGCACCTACCCCCATGTGCCTGGGTGCAGCCTATGCTGCGATACAGAGAACAACACCCCATAAAAAATAATAGGCCAACAATATTTAGCTATCAAATTAAAAAACAGAAAACATTCTCTGATCTTCACACGCGGAACATTGCTCTGTAGCAGACCATTATGAGCTAATCATTTTAATTTCACTCATCCTACATCAACAAAAGGGGTATTTCAGAAAGAATGTATTCTGAAAGAGCATACCAAGTTTAGTTGTTGGTTCCGTAAATTTATTTTCAAGTCTGATGTCATGTCCAAGAGCGCGCAAAGCAAAGGTCATTCTCAACCGCAGAGGATATACTTGCAAGCAGGAAAGACCATACCTGTGACACAAATAAGACAGATCGTTATAAGATTCTGGGAACACCAAGAAAGAGGCTTCCATTTGATTTCTACGCTAGAACTTTTCATCCTTCTTGAATTTTGAGGCTCTTTCGACAGATCAAAACTCCTTCCTTTCATCCTTAATTCTTGGATGCACCTCGTAACCGCTCTGTTATCGCTCTTCTCTCTCTGCAACTGTCTTGAAACTTTCCAATACCTGCAAAGCTTCATCTGGACCAAAAATATCATGGTAAGTGAAGAAGAGACGGATATCAAAGATAGAAGCCACCATCTCCTGCATGTATGTTCTTGTGAACGAATGGAAAGGTTAAAGAGAATGGTCAGGAAAAATCCATGGAAAGCTAATAAAAAACAGCATAATTGAAATAATTCCCGTTTGATGTTGTCCATTCGGGTTTCCATCATGGCGATTCGACGCTCGAAGAGGTCTTCTTCTCTTTGCCAGAGCTTGAGTAGCAAGAGATGACCAGGGCTCTCTGAGATTTCCATTAACGGGTGCTGCTGGATTGCAGGAATGGTGGCCATAGCAGACTGGAGTTTCTGTTGATGCTCTTCATCGACAGGGATTTCCACGATGTGGGTTTCTTTATATTCTGCCATTAATTAATATGTCGAGGAGCAAGTAAAATTTGCGACTTCAAATTGAAACAAATAAAAAAAAACAATCCGTCTTCTGCGCAGTGAAATGAATGACTGAACAGTGTCGTATACGATTTTGGAAATCACCGCTTCTTATGAGAAAAAAAGCCTGAGAATTGCAGAGACTGTGAGATGAGAAAGAAAGCCTGAGATTGCTTCACCGAGTACTTGAAGAGTTAAAACATCAAGAAAGTCCCGGCTGGCTCTCCAACGGTCATTTTGAGTATTCGCGCTAAGGTGCGGCACAGCCCAACGGCTGGCAGCAATTGGACGTGCTGGGCTCTCCCTGGAGCTAAATTCAAGAAACGCTCGACTTTTCAACGGTCATATTTTCTCCATTGGCCGGTGATGCATAGTAGAGGCTTTTGGTCATTTCGACAAATTTTTTTTTTTTTTGCAATAGTTTTCATGTACGTTGGTGTACATGCACTGCCCGCACTGAGTAAAGTTTTTTTTTTTTTTTTTGGAGACAGGAGGGGTATCCGACTTTAGGCCGATTAAATCCCCCCTGGGCTCGTACATGATCCCGTGCCACGCACGAACCGGGAACTTCTGGGCCTTAGTGAGCCTCAGGTGGGTGGCCCCAAGAAATTATGCAACGACGAAGAATTGATCAGAGACCTCGCTTCTTGAGGATTGAGTAAAGTTTGATAAGCATAAATTCTATCTTTTACTAAAAAAAAAAAGATAAGCATAAATTTCAGCCAAAATGACCAAAGACCCCCGCCCCTATAATTGTTTTATTTTTTATGACGTAAATTCAATTGATTCTAATCTGACGACCCTTAAAAACTGGCGCAAGGAATTCTCTCCTTCAAATAAAATGCGCATTGGGCGCACTGTTTTCACTTTGTGATCGTTAGAACTACGGTGAGGCGTATTTTTTGGTGCTACTTCTCTTGCCGTTGTTTCTTCACGGTCTCATCACAAATCACGAGCTTCTGAAGAGTGATGCAAAACGAACCATGGCTTCGTCCCATGGTAGTTCCCTGTCTCCACCCGAAATCCCGATGGAGCTTCACGCAGAGAATCGAGGAAAACTCGTTCAGTCTCTTCGCCAATTTTTGACCTCCTCGTCTTGGCCGCTTCATGGTTTCGTCTTTCTGCAAGTAATTTTCATATTGTGTATTATCTGATTTTTATCGTTTGTTATTCAAACACTTGCATAGAATTTTAGGATTCCTACTCAAACATTCGATTACCTTGCGTGTTTCGATTGGCAGGGTGGCGAGGAGCAAACACGTTACTGCACCGATCATGCTGAGTTATTTAGGTATTTGGTCAATTAGTTTAATGGCTTGTTTCAGTTTTGGACTTGATCTTTTTGGCCGATAAATTATGGTTCGACTGCAATATTGATGCTTAGTTTACCGGAGTTTGTTGTCGAATTGTGCATTCGGTGTTCATTTTACTGGGTAGTGTGATACGATTTGGAACGGTATTATTATTCGAATCACGTTATTAAAATCTGCCCAAGTTTAATGTTTAACTGACTGTCGGAGTTGGAACTATTGCTTTTTTGCTCTTCTTCGCAATCTTACTATGTGAAATGGAAACTTAAAAGAGTACGCACGGCCTAAACATTTCAGATTCCGACTTCTTGGAGCAATGGTTTCCCAGTGAAAAAAAACAAGAACTCTTATATTTTTGTTACCTGTTGTCTGTTTAGTAATTACATTATATACATGGGAAGAAATATATGAATGAATTTGAGTATGAAAGTGCATATGTGGTCAATTCAGTCCATTCCCCAGATCCAACTGTCAAAAATAGGCACATGACCTTTCCACATGCAAGGTTCAAAATTTTGGCCTATTGGACCATTTTGCCCCCTGATGAAATATTAACTGAAATGTTTTGTCAAAATTTCGGCAATTTCGAACATTGCACCTTATGTCATTTTGGTTTCTTGGGAAACTGAAATATTCTGGTAATTTCGGTGAAATTTTGCCTAAATTTTCAACATAGTGCACATGGCACAACTAGTCAATAATGGATGTGCACTCAGGAAAACTTTTCCCTTCTTTAAGGCAAACATATAAAAGGTTTAGAGGGTTCCCCTTATTCTAAATAGCTATCAATTAGAATGGGGAATATAGTTCAGATTGTGTCCAAATATTGATACGCTTTGCTATTTTGCTTTTTTCAACTGTAATGTGTGTAGTATATGGAATTTGTGGCCTAGGACTCTAAGAGAGTGGTTTACAGCCCTACATGGTTTGACCTGTGACATATGTTATTGTTGAAAAGATCTGATCCTCTTTTTCTCTCTCTTCATCTAGTTTATTCTCTTTATTATTTTCCATTCACTTGAGTCCTTTTCTTGGTTTATTCTTTAGTTGAATCTGGTTTTCTTCTGTCTATTCCGAGTTCTGCAATTTAAATCTAACTGAATTTAGGTGGCTCTATTTTGGATCTGTAAGTTGTTCTTTATACTGTTTGAAATCCGTTCATCTTTTACTCTGTTTTCTGTTACAAAGGACCCATTATCCGCACAGATTTTGATCCGTGCCTGCATCAAATGCATGTTGAAATCTATAAAAAATTCCTCTTTGCTGCTTTTAGATTTATAATCTGAAACATAAGTTGTATCAAACTTGATCAGACTCAATCAGTTCGTTCTCCACAGGGAGATACTTTGTCTTCTGGTGCTCATGTTATGTGAAAATTTCTTTCCTGTAGGAATGTTTATTCTGCTTTTATCTTCACCCAAAACACACTTCTTGTCATTGCATCAATGTTGGTACATAACTTAGAGTACAGGCTTCGCTGTCTAAGCATCGTTCTTGATCCATTTTACATATGGTAATATTGTTGGTTAATTTTTATTTGGGTTCCTTGTCATAGTCTACTGTTTAGCTAAGTACATCTAAGATGGGCAAACACTATGGAATCGTCCATTATTTCATTGGTGTTTAAAGTAACGATGTCCTTTCAGAGTATTCCTCTTGTGGATTGCGGATGGACTCCACTGAATTTGATCAATATTGAAAGACTTTTATGCTTCAAACTTGAATGGGATGCAGATTTATTTGTCTCATGATGTGCAACTTGATTTGTAGGCAGGAGAGTTATTTTGCTTACTTGTTTGGAGTGAGGGAGCCTGGTTTCTACGGAGCCATTGTGAGTTTCTAACATGTGAAAATTCTTTTCTTCGTTTATTTTTCTTTAAATGGTTATTGGAAATATTATATTGAAATATAAAAGGCCATGTAACGGTGCTATAGCATGAGAGAAGCCTAGAAACTATTTCTTTTTTAACAAAGGAAGTTAATCTATTTCGTTTGTGTTGCACTTGGGCCGATTAAATCTTCATTATACGGCCATCTAGTTTTTAGCCTATTCTAATTTATATAATCTCTTTCATATTTCGCAGATTAGTGTTTTTGAATTCTCAAGTAGAGAATTAGGGTCTAATCAGATAGAGAATAAGTTTCTATTAGCTGTGGTTGTGGGCTTAGGTATTGGAGTCAGGAATTATACTTGGTTATGAGATGCTTTCTGAGTGAATTTTGAGGAATTGAAGATGCAATCTTCGATCAGTACCCTTAGCTGCCTGTGGGTGCTGCTAATTTCCTGCAAAACTGGATGGTTGTTCAGAGCATAGTTCGAGAACTCGTTTCATTTCGGTATTTCGAGCTGACCGAAATATCCGAAATATTCGAAATTTCGGTCGAAATATTGTATTTTTTCTGGTATGTTTCGATAGGTCATTTCGGTGGGTTTTAGGCCAAGTTAAGGCCTGAAACTTCATGGAAACCCTATTTTAGGCTATATAAACACATTTAAATGTTCAAATTGCAAAAATAGTCACCCAAAATGGTGTTTTGGATGTGCACCATTGATTGGCAATGTACGGTCGAACCCTAATGTATAAGTGTATAACTTAGTTAATTACACATTTACACATACACATTGTACATTAAACAAGTAAATTGACTTGGAAGTTGGAACTAAGTTGGAAACATAATGACTCATAAGATAAGTCATAAATCATAATATTAAGTACATAAGACATCAAGTCAATAACAAGTTAACAAATAACAACTTAAGAGTTAAGATTTAAGAAGATGATATCAAACATTCCAAATCACAATATGTCAATATCCCCAATTGTCCCCTATAAGGCTACAAGTCAAGTAGTCAACTAGTCATCATTCATCTCAAATGTTTACAAATTTGCTAATAATAACTACTCCGCCGTCCAGGATCAACCCCACTCATGGTCCGCTGGAGCCGACGTGTATTGCTCTCCGACTGTAGGACAAATGCATGCCACGTCATAGTCTGGGAGAAGAAGCGAGTGTAGTCATCCACAGTGGCCATGTAAATTGCATCATCAACATGCTGAAGGTAACCTATCCTAGGATATAGGTCACCAAACTGTGAAGAAGTACTACCCACTGATACACTATGATATGAGTCATATGACGGCTCGGGAGCATGTACGGGTTATGCGTGCGGTGGTGGTTGGGTAGCAGTATAGGAAAAGAAGTCATGCACAAAAGACGATCCACTATATCCTTGTGAGTGGGAGTCATACTCAAAATGGGAATGGATGGAGAAGATATAGGCTGCTGCCCCAAGTGTCGCCAGAATGCCCTTCGCCACATGGATGTGAATGAGATGAACCATGCTCGATTGTCTTTGAGATGGATCTGCTGTCTACATGAAAAGATGGGGCACGGAAATGCCCGCTCGATCTCTGTCTCTATCGCCAATACTCACCACCAAGAGCCGAGATAGGGCATCAATGTCCATAAGCTCACCGCCTACTAGTACCACTACCACGACCACCGGGGCGGGATTGGCCACGTTGCTTTCTCGAGTAGGTCGAGGTGGACGATGTGGGCCGTGTGGCTGGTGTGGGGCCGGTGGGGGCACGGATTGCCTCTTGCTGCTCTTGTACCACAAACGGGACTCGAGTTCCCTCATATGCTTGACCACCATCACCATCATCATCACGTCCATCATTACCTTCATCATCACCTCCATCATCACCATCTCCACCAGGACCACCACCACCATCTCCACCATCACCATCTCCACCACCACCATCTCCACCAGATGACATAGACCAATCTTCATCCTCCTCATCAATACCACCAGTAGACTGGAACGGTATGGGTGACGCGTCCCGTGCATGTACCTCACCCTCTGCAGCCATGATGTCATCCACATCGGCTTGTATGTGTTCAGCTATCATGGGGTCAGGTCTACCTCCAGGCTGATCTAACACTGGCTCACCTCTATCCCTCACCCAATCAACAATAGGATCTTCATCATCTGACTCCACCTGGAAAATGTCGGCGAGATCGATATTTTCCCTGATACCCTCTTGTCCCATGCGTATGTGTTGCATCTTCAACCTCAAATTATAATGCACATACACTAAGTCAGAGAGACGTTCAGAACCCAATCTATTTCTCCTCTTGGAGTGGATGAGAGAAAATGTACTCCAATTCCGTTCACAGCCAGATGCTGAACATGTCTGGGAGAGAACCTTGATTGCTATTTTTCTTAAATTGTTTGCCGAACCCCCATACAACACCCACCATTCAGCTGCATTATAACAAAAGAAACATGTCACCTTCATTTCAAAAGAATAAGATATTGAATTGAGTAATGACTAATGAAGTAATGACTAATGAGTACCGGCATCACCGCGTGTCCGCCTCTGTGCACTTCGGTTCCAAAACTTCCCAATGCATCCCTAAAAGTCTTCAACTATAATCATTTGGAAAATATTTAAAATTAGTAATGACTCGTTACTTTTTAGTATTGAATTGAGTAATTCCAAATGAATTATAACTTCTAAGACTCACCTCATTGTTGCATATCGCCTGTAATTTACTATTCGGCTCCAACTTGGCAACTACTTCTTTGACTGCGTCAATAAGACTATTATTCAACCCAAGCCTATGACTGTATTGGTACTTGGGGTTCAAATAATATGCTGAAATTGACATTACATATTCACTAGTTAGTAATATATCCTTCAAATTAACTTTAAAAGATGTAATTGCATAAAAAAACAAAGAGTGTACTACACTCACCAGCCTTATGCAGTGGATGCATAAGTTGATTTTCCCAGCGCTCCTTGATAATTTTGAGAAAGTGTTTGCTACCTCGTGGATTTGCATTGTAAACACCTTCATTCATCAAGTCTATGGCAGCATATAGATGTGGCATGGTTGGTCCCTTGATAGCAGAATCAATTATATGCAAAACCTTGACCACTGGGTCCAGAAGTTGTACCACTTTATGCAACTTAGACCAAAAGTCATCTGATGAAATTGTAGCTTGTGCTTCCCTACCACCATGGGTATTTGACCCATTCCAGTTGAACCAGTCTTCAGAAGCAAACATTGATCTCAGTCCAGACTTCTTGGTTTCTATACTCTTGAGTGCAATGTAGTTGGTGGCGAATCTAGTTATGCCTGCCCTCACTAAGTCACCCCCACCCCCACACTTCTCCCTCAAGAGGTTTAGTGCAAACCCATGGTTGTAGACAAAGTTGGTCATTTGCCTTGCCTTTTCCACGACATGTTGTACCAATTTGATCTTTCCCATGTCCTTCAACATGAGGTCTATACAATGGGCAGCACATGGAGTCCAAAACAACCGGTACTTATTGTTTTGCATCAACCTCTCACCGGCACTCTTGTAGTTGCTTCCGTTGTCCGTTACAATTTGGACAACGTTCCCCACTCCTATATCTTCTACCACTTCCTTCAGCAATTTGTAGATATACTTTGGATCCTTTTTCTCCTTGGATGCATCAACAGACTTCAGAAAGACTGTCCTCCCATCACAATACACCATAAAGTTGATGATGGACTTTCTTGTAGGACCAGTCCAACCATCACACATTATGGTCACCCCATAGTTCTCCCACAGCCCCCTCATTTCATTGATGTAGTCTTCAAGCTCTCTCTTCTATTGGGGCAAATACACATTCATAATCTCATATGGGGTGGGCCCCTTGTACCCTGGGCCAGCCTCAGCAATGGAATCTATCATAGCCTGATAAAAGGGGCCTTGTCTTTGTTTCTTTGGGATGGTATGGTATAACATCCACTTAGCTATAGATTCCTTCACCATCCCCTTCAGATTTTTCCATGCTCCCTTGATTTTTGGTTGTTTGTTGCCTTTCTTTCTATAAACACCAGGTGCTTGGTGAAGTCCTGGGTCATCTTGTGGTGGTGGAGGCGGAGGGGGAGCTGCCCTCGTACTCTGTGATCTCCTAAAGGGATTAGGCAACCCACCTCCTCCACTTGTACTGCTCCTCCACTACCACTAGCACTTGACTCCAGAGGTACTAGCTCCTCCACTACCACCTACTCTCTGTCTCTCGACTCTCTCTTGATCCTCATGATAAGCTGGCTCTGCTCATCATCTGTGCTCGTCTCCAATCCCTAGCCTCTTGCTCAGTCTCTATATCATCAGGAACATAGACATCATCACTGTCATCATCATCATCATCACGATGGCTTGATTGGCCTCCCGCTGTACACCTCACTGCTTCCTCAAGATCTACTTTTGCCTTCTCCCTCTGAGCCTTCCTCTTACTCCCTCCCTTCATGTAATCAATGATAGCCCTAGATACCTCCACAGGGACCATATGACATGCGACCACTTCAGGAGAATTTCCAGCTAGATGTTGTTTGAGTCTAGTGGCACCACCTCCCAAAAACTGCATGTGACAATAGTTGCATTGGGATTTTCTTTTATCCCCATCAATTGGAGTGCCATGTAACCATGCAATGTCACCCCTAGTGCGCCTGGGTGTGCTCCCCTCCTCCTGGGTCTGGGCCGGCTGCCTCTGCCCCTCTTGCCTCTGGCTTTGTCGTTTACCACGGTTCGTCATAATCAGACTAGTTTACTGTTGCATGAATAAAAGACAATTCATTAATAACGGAAGCACATCAATTCTTTTAGTTTAAAATTTTAAATGTTTAAGAATTAAGATTTAAGAGCATTAACACAAGTATATAAGTATATAACTTAATAACTATTTAGTATTTTCCCCTTAAGTCCCTAACCCTCATATTTTTCTCATATTTAAAAACAATTTTTAAAAATATTTTTCAAATAAATATTGGCCTAGCACAACAAAATCGAAAAGATATGTAAATGGGCAGCAAATAAGAAGTATGTACAATTTACTTTTATATTTTTCAGTAATTTTAAAACAAAAACCTCATATTATTTCTTATTTTTTGCTATTTTTTTGAATTTTTTAAATATTTTTTATAATTTTCAAAAATTAAAATAATTAATTATTGGCAGAAAAATATTTTTGACACCATGAGGCCATAGATCGGCCAATGGTGTCTAACATATATTTAATTCATCACCATACAATATACATAACCCCTATTATTTTTTGATTTTTGTTGTAAATAAATCCAATTTTTGAAGTAGAAAAATAAATAAATAATATATATACCAAAAAAAAATTTCGACACTGTGAAGTCGTAGATCGGCTTCCGGTGTCTAACATATATTTATTTCATCACAAACAAACATGTTGATCAAGCATTTCCCTAAAAAAAAATCAATTTTGAGAATATGGTTTTACCTGAAATAGTGGAAAGGCTTCACAGATGTGCTAAGAAGTTTGTTCTCCAAGTGATTCCGGCGTAGATGTGGCAAGGATTCAAGTGGGAAGTGGAAGATTGAAGAAGAAATAAGCAAAAACCTTCAAAAACCAAGCAAAAGAGGAAAAATGCTCTGTTTCTCAGTCTCGGTCGAAATTTCAACCGAGACTATCGAAACATGGTATTTTATATAAAACATTTTCTCGAGATTTTCGAAATCTCGCGAGATTTTGAAAATGTCTCGAAATATCTCGAAATCTCGAGAATTTCGATCGAAATTTAGTATTTTTTTGATTCGAGGGGTCATTTCGTTTCGAGGGGGTCGAAATTCTCGAAATCTCGATCAAGATTTCGCGAGATTTTGAACTATGGTTCAGAGGAGATTTTTTATGGAGGTGAAGTCCTTCTATTAGAGCAATTGGATCTGAACTTTGGTTCAGTAATAAGACTTTTATAGGAAAGGGGGAATATACATGAGCTGTGTTTCTTGGATTGTCACATACTTTGCTGATAGCTGCAAAATCTTGAGGGACTCAGACTGAAATTCTGTGGGAAGGACTTAGCGAATTGGTTACCATCTTTGAAAGAATCCAAAGTTCTCGTCGGTAATATATGTGACAGTAGAGTTGAGTTTCAGATTAGGGCTGTTAGTGAGGGAAGTAGAAGAGGTTGAAGAAATAAGAGGAGAAGAAGAAGAAAGGAAGAAGAGGTATTTCGGTAGAGAGAGTTGTGTGTTAGAGATATCTCTCCACACCTATATTACTTCACTAATAAAGATAAGGATATTACATACAACTCCCTAGGGAGTTAAAAGATAAAAAAGCAGAAAATACAGAATTACATAATAAGGGAATTAGTAATAAGACTTGTACCTAAACTACCCTTATTATATGACTTCTAACACTCCCCCTCCCTCAAGCTGGAGAATATATATCATGCATTCCCAGCTCGCTTAGGAGAGTACTAAACTGAGGAGAAGCAAGGGCCTTGGTGAAGATGTCTGCCAACTGATCACCAGTCTTCACAAAAGGAGTACAAATACAGCTAGAGTCTATCTTCTCCTTGATGAAGTGTCTATCAACCTCAATGTGCTTAGTTCGGTCATGCTGAACAGGGTTGTGAGCAATACTGATAGCAGCCTTGTTGTCACAGTAGAGTCTCATAGGCCCTTCAGTGTCAAACCTCAAGTCTTGAACTAGTCTCTTCAACCAAATGAGTTCACACACTCCATGAGCCATGGCTCTAAACTCTGCCTTTGCACTAGATCTGGCTACAACATGCTGTTTTTTGCTTCTCCATGTGACCAAGTTACCTCCCACAAAGGTACAATAGCCTGAGGTGGATCTCCTGTCTGTAATGGATCCAGCTCAATCAGCATCAGTGAAACCTTCCACTCTCAAGTGACTGTGTCTTGCATACAACAGTCCTTTCCCTGGAGAAGACTTCAAATATCTGAGAATCTCCTGTCTGTAATGGATCCAGCCCAATCAGCATCAGTGAAACCACCTTCCACTCTCAAGTGACTGTGTCTTGCATGCAACAGTCCTTTCCCTGGAGAAGACTTCAAATATCTAAGAATGCGATGCACAGGATCTAAGTGGCTACTCTTGGGGGCATGCATGAATTGGCTCACAACTCCCACTGCATAAGAGATATCTGGGCGTGTCATAGAAAGATAGATAAGCTTCCCCACAAGTCTTTGGTATTTTCCCGCATCAACAAGAGAAGGACCACAATCTTCTCCTAGTTTGTGATTTTGTTCAATAGGAGAATTTGCTGGTTTGCAGCCTCACATCACTGTCTCTGTCAACAAATTAAGAACAAATTTCCGTTGACATATGTTGATTCTTCTCTTGGTCCTTGATACTTCGATGCCTAAGAAATACTTCAAGGGACCCAGATCTTTGATTTCAAACTGTTGAGCCAAGTAGATTTTCAGTTGTTTTATCTCAGCCATATCATCTCCAGTGACTACAATATCATCAACATAGACAATGAGGGCTGTGATGGTACCATTTCCCCGCTTGGTAAAGAGAGTGTGATCAGCTTGACTCTGGGAATATCCATTCTTTAGAATAGCTTGTCGGAAGCGCTCAAACCATGCCTTTGGTGACTGTTTGAGACCATATAGGGTCTTCTTGAGGAGACACACTTTCCCTTCAGCTAAAGGCATTTTGAAGCCTGGTGGGGTTTGAATGTACACGTCCTCTTCCAAGTCACTATGAAGGGAGGCATTCTTCACATCTAACTGATATAATGGCCAATCTTTATTGGCAGCCAAGGATAATAGAACTCTTATAGAGTTGTGCTCAGCCACAGGAGCAAATGTCTCCTGATAGTCAATCCCATAGACTTGACTGTACCCGTTGGCCACTAACCTTGCTTTGTATCTCTCAATAGTACCATCCGATTTATACTTGATTGTGTAGACCCATCTGCATCGAACTGGGACACATCCCCTGGGAAGATCCACCAATTGCCAAGTACCATTCTTTTCAAGTGCCATCATCTCCTCAGACATGGCTTGTCTCCACTTTGGGTCAGACATAGCATCAGCAAGAGTCCTGGGAATGGAAGCAGTAATAAAAGCAAGATCTGTAGGAGAAAGAGCATCATAGGAGACAAACTGGACTATAGGATTAGTACAAGCTCTTTTCCCTTTTCTAACAGCAATGGGAAGGTCTAAATCAGATGGGGGAGAAGGGATATCACCTGAATGAGGAGAATGACTCACAGGATGTGGATCTGGATCCAAAGAGGACTCTTGGAAGGTCTTCTTTCCTTTATTATGCAAGCCTTCACCTCTTTTGTAAGTAATGTGGCAATCCGTCTTCTTACCAGAACCATTGTCAGCAACCAAATCTGTATTCACATTTCCATCCACAGCCCTATGCTTTCCAATGTCAATTGTAAAGGGAGAGATAGGTAGAGGATAATGAAGGAGATCAGTAGCCTGTTTACTTTCACAATTCTCCCCCTGAAGAGGATGTTGAGATGGTGCAAAGAAAGGGACAGACTCAAGGAAAGTCACATCTTTGGAGATGAGACACCTGCGGGAAGATGGATGATAATACTTGTAACCTTTGGTAGTAGAAGAGTACCCAAGAAAGAGAAACTTGAGAGCTTTGGGATCAAGTTTAGTGCGATGTGATTTGTTAACATGCACATAACAAACACAACCAAAGATTTTTGGAGGAAGAGAGAAGGCAGAGACCTTGGGAGATAAGATGTCCAAGGGAGATTTGTAGCCAAGAAGTTTGGTAGGCATGCGATTGATGAGAAAAGAGGCAGTGAGAAGGCGCGCAGATCAGAAGGTCTTGGGGACATGCATGCCAAACAAGAGACTACGGGTGACCTCCAATAAATGGCCATTTTTCCTTTCAGTAACCCCATTTTGTTGGGGTGTGTCAACACATGCTAGCTGATGGATAATGCCATGATTAGTAAAGAAGGTTTGGAGGCCAACAAACATGTATTCTCCCCCTTTATCAGACCGAACAATTTTAATCCGAGTCTCAAACTGAGTAAGAATCATCTGATAAAAGTTCTGAAATGCATCACAAACATCACTTTTATGTTTCAGAAGAGAAGTCCAAGTAGCACGAGAAAAATCATCAACAAATGACACAAAGTAACAATAGCCAAATAAAGAAGTAGTATGGGAAGGTCCCCAAACATCAGTATCCACAATATGGAAAGGAGCAACAGTTCTATTACCATGATATGGAGATGAAGAACGACAGTGTTTGGCAAACATACATAGTTCACATTGAAAAACATGGGAAGAAGCAATAGAAGAAAATAAGTGAGGCAATTGTTTCCTCATTACAACAAAAGATGGATGGCCAAGACGACGATGCCATAACATAACAGAATCCACAGAACTACTATCATTACGTCTACACATATAGGACTGAGCTATGGGCAAAAAAGGGTAAAAAAGGTAAAGGCTTCGCTCCTCACATCTACTACCAATAATCTTCTTCGTCACCAAATCCTAAAAAAGACAGTGAGAAGGAAAAAATGTAACACAACAGTTTATAAACTTAGTCAAATGACTCACAGATAAAAGATTCAGCGTTAGGTTAGGGACATGAAGCACAAAAGTGAGGGAAATAGATGATGTCACAGGAATGTTACCCTTACCAGATATGGAGGAAAGGGAGCCATCAGCAACCCTAACCTTATCCTTTCCAGAACAAATGGTATAGGAATCATAATAATAGGACGTACCAGTCATGTGGTCAGTGGCACCAGAGTCAATGACCCAAGACTGGGCTGCAGTAGGGGCTGAGGTGGAGACCTGTAAGGCTGAGGATGATGATGAGCTGGCCACGGTAGGTGTAGAAGATGTGCTCAGCTAAGACACAACCTGGCGAACCACTGCATCCATAAAGGTGGAGTCATCCTGTGTAGCATCTGCTTCAGTCATCACGGAATGAGCTCGAGCTCCCCTTCTACGGCCACCATGACCATGTGCGCCTGGAGGGTGACCATGAAGAGACCAACACCGATCCTTGGTGTGTCCAGTTCTCCTACAATGATCACATTTAAACCTGTCTCTCTCAACTCCACTAGCACCAATTGTCTCCACTGCACTAGCTTCCTCACGGTTAGGCCCTTGGCCTCTACCACCTCCACGGGTGTCTCGCAAAGACCTGTAATTGAGGGCTGACCTCTCATGAGATGGTGCTAGGGTTGGTGCCATAGTAACACGCCGAGTCTCCTCACTCTGTAAATAACTACAGACCTCACTAAGGGATGGAAGGGGAGACTGGCTTAAAAGCTGGAGTCTGACTGGCTCATAGTCAGAGTTTAGACCACCAAGTAGAGAGAAGACACGCTCCTTTAGAGTCCGATACACTTTTGCTTCATCCTCTGGGTTGGTCAAATGAAGATCCCTGTAATGGTCATACTCCTCCAAAAGACTAAGGAAGGCACCGTAGTACTCAGAAATGGTTCTGTCACTCTACCTCATTGAGTGAATTTTTTGGTGAAGCTGATAGACCTTGGCAGAGTCACCCACTCGATCAAAGGTCTGGGAGACACTGTCCCAGATTTCCTTGGCAGTCCCTTTTCTTATAAATCTTCTCCTAATCTCGGGCTTCATGGAGAAGATCAACCATGTCATGGCTGTAGAATTTTCAATCTCCCATTTGTGATAAGTAGGTGAACCAGGTTCTGGGGCTTTGATAGCACTTGTAATGTGCCCAAGTTTCCCCTTGCTCCTAAGGGAAAGCCTCACAGAGGGTGACCAATCTAAGTAATTAGTGTCATCAAGCTTCACAAAGGAAATTTGTGTAGATGTACTCTCATAGTCTCATAAACCAACTGAGGGACAACAGTAGTGGGCTGTGAATCAGCAATACTAAGCACAGATGTATCCGAATCAGGCATGATGGCAGGGAAATGACACTTGACCATAAACAAGAACACCAAAGACAAGTGGGGAGTACACACTCAACCCAAACAGGCAAAAAATCCAACAAACAAAGTAGGATAACACAGTGCCGAAGCAGTTCCAGCAGCAAATCCTTAAGGGGACTCAAATCAAGCACCTCTAGTGCATTTCAACATCATTCCAGCAGGCAATCCTTGATAACACTGTACCATAAAGCTCGCAAGGAGTAGCATCAACTTCAAACAGAGGAAAGGCCTCCCAAAGGCTGTGCATACACATTTCTCAACCAAGGGAGCATCAAAGTGCAGCTTAAATGCAAGAAAAATAGAGACTATATACTCTCGGCTTTACCTTGGCAGTACATAGGATCCCACGAAAAAGAGTTCTGCTCATATGGCTTCTTCAATCAGCAAGGAAGGACACAGTCATCATAATAGATGTCCTAGGGCGATGCTAATGGACCAAACCAAGACACAAACACAAGCCGAGAGAAGAGAAGAGAGAACCTGCAACCTGAACCTGGCGGAACTTCTGGCAGCAGCTGGGTGAGATCCAGATCTTCAAAGGAGCTTCAAAACAGCTCAAGTAGGGCCTTCAACCATCTAAAGAGGCTAGAATGAGCCTATTCCATACTCTTTAAGCAAAGCTTTACATAGGAATCTCCTCTTTGGAATCCTAGGGCACAAAGGATTTCAAAGAGAAGAGAAAGAATGGGAACAGGGACTGAACACGACTCTCAAACCCTGAACCTGCTCTGATACCAAGTTGAGTTTCAGATTAGGGCTGTTAGTGAGGGAAGGAGAAGAGGTTGAAGAAATAAGAGGAGAAGAAGAAGAAAGGAAGAAGAGGTATTTCAGTAGAGAGAGTTGTGTGTGAGAGATATCTCTCCACACCTATATTACTTCACTAATAAAGATAAGGATATTACATACAGCTCCCTAGGGAGGTAAAAGATAAAAAAGAAGAAAATACAGAATTACATAATAAGGCAACTAGTACCTAAACTACCCTTATTACATGACTTCTAACAAGTAGTTCAGAGACAACTTTATCTAATTATGCAACCTTAAGCTGGTTTGAAGTCCTTTTGAGACCTCAGAGTGTCCTTTGATGGAAAGGGTAGAGGCAAGTCTCAGTTCTTTTGGAAGCTCTAGTTTGATCAAGTCAATTTATTTTGGTTTAAATTTGGAAGCAGCAGTGTTCTAAAACCCTGCCCGCTTCTCGACCCACTTAGGTGGGTTGGGTGGCCTGTCAATTGGTTAAACCGTTGAATCAAAGGGTCAAACAAATTTGATCTTTAAAACATTAAGTGTGAGATTATGTGAATAAATATTAAATATAGTGGACAAAAGCACAATTCAAGTGATAATATGTCAAGTTTCTAGATTTTGGTTTCGACCTTGGTTTGCAAAATATTTCGAGTTTCGACCGAAACCTGGCTGAAACCCTGCATCTTTTTTTGGCTGATGGATTTGATAGGAATTTTCGGTGGTCAAATGATCATATTTTGGCCTGTAAATTCAGGGTTAAGCATCTCTAAACATAATGGAACCTTTAGATTGTTAAATAAACACATCCAAAATGCTAGTTTGGTTCCGTACCCTAGGTTGGTAGTGTACAACATACCTTGCTATATACTTCAACTACACATAATTTAGTACTAGAACACATAAAAGTCAACGAAAACAATTAAAATATGCATTACAATTGAAGAAAAATCATTTAATATTATCAAAGTAACAAGTGTGCTAGTGTTAAAACTATAACTAAAGTGTTAATGTAGTCCTAGATTGGTAGGAGACCAACTAGGACTAAGTAAACCAGGATCTGACATGAATAGGTAATCCAAATAGGTCAAAATAAGGTTTTAGGTCAAAATTAGGGTTAGGGTTAGGTTTGAGGTGTTGGTTATGCTAGGCAGGTGTAGGGGAGTCTATCAGTGAAGGTTTTGAGATATTTTAATGAACAGAAGTGTGTAAACTAGAATGGCAGCAGATTAGGGTTATGGGTTTTTTGGAAAGTGGAAATTGAAAGGATCTAGGGTTTAGAGTGATGGAGTTTGGGGTTAGGGTTTGGATTGATTATTCCTAGTGTAGGGAATGAAATTCGATTCAGGTATGGTGTGTTTTTGATGGTTGGATTGGTCTGTAAAGAATTTGGGTAATGGAAAAACAGCTTAGTTCGAATATTCCAATTGTGTAGGAGAATACTCGATCCAATTATGTGAAGGTGTTGTTAGCTGAATGGTTTGTTAAGAATTTTGGGAGATGGGATGGTTTCAAGAGATGGGTAGGAAAATTAGGGGTTTGGGGTGGTTTGGAGGATTAGGAGAAGAATGGGTATTGATGGGATGATTCAAACTTACTGTTGTTGCAAGAGCCAGCTCAGTTGGTTAGAGGCTTGAATAAATCTTGAATCTTGAACTCGAACTTGAAGGAGATCTTTAAAAAATTGAAAGAAAGCTTTAAAGAACCACCCGGGCTTCACACCGCAAGGTGTTGATTGGATCAAACACCAATCCCACCAACGAACCACCCGGGCTTCCCACCGCAAGGTCATCCTTGGTCCTGTAGGGTCGTTCATCACATGTGTATCACCTTGGTGTTTCATCAATCTCCATAGGTGATGCAGATCCAAGGGCCTACATCCGCAAGAATAAGAAGAAGAAGCCCTAGGAATAGGGCCTGTTTGGAGCCTTCGTTTATTTTTCAGTCTATTTGTAAACTTAAATTGAACCGGTTCAGACCATGGTCCAATTTAAGTGATTTAATTCTATTGGTTGTTAGGGAGTCTTTTTATTTTTCCATACTTATTTTATTTTTGTGATCGATGGACTGTATTTAGGGTTTTAGGGTTTAATGGGAGTTAAGGGGGATTAGGGTTTTGTTGAAGGGATGGGCCTAGGGTTAGGATCGAGTGGAGGGGGTGATGTGAGGGTGCTGTAGTTAATGTTTGAATAAAATTGAATGGTGGAATTGGGCTGGGCAGAGTGTAGATGGTCTAGGGTTTGATGGATCGATGGGCTTTGATGGTGGATGACAAGGGGGATTGATGAGGCTAGGTTTAGAAGATTAGAATAAGAAGAAGAAGCCCTAGGAATAGGGCCTATTTGGAGCCTTAGTTTATTTTTCAGTCTAATTGTAAACTTAAATTGAACCGGTTCAGACTATGGTCCAATTTAAGTGATTTAATTCTATTGGTTGTTAGGGAATCTTTTATTTAAGTTGTTTTAGCTGTTTATTTAAGTTGTCCCACCCCTCCATGATTTATGTAGAGGGAGTGATTTGTTTTTGTAATAGGAATCAGCCTAGAGATTCAAATTCCTAGGCTGAACTGGATTTAGGCCATTGGCCTCCAAATTATAAATAATACAATTTGTGGGAGGTTCCCCCACAATTCAGATTTTCAAAAACTCAGCTTTCTGCTTGCTGCCTTGCTCCATCGTGAGTGTTGCCTTGTGGATTCTATTAAGGTGAAGGGGTTGGTGGACCAATTATAAGAGAGAATTATTGAAACCCACCTGAGAAAGGAAACTACTATTTCGGAGAACCAATTTGGTTTTATGCTAGGAAGATCTACGATGGAAGCTAATTTCTTACTTAGGAGACTTAGGTCCCGTTTGGTAACACTCCTGCAGAGTGCTTCTGGTGATCTTTTGCTCTCTGGGAGTGCATATAGAATAGAATAACGTTTTGCACACATGGTTCAATCTTGTGTTCTCCCAGACTGGACCGGTTGAAAAAACATGAAAAGATCAGGAATTGAGAAACACCAAATTGAAGCTTCTTCGATTTTTCACCACAAATTAAAGATCAAAAGGATAGAAAAATGAAAAGCTACTCCCGATAAAAGTCACACTCGAGTGAAAGTGTATCTCTCCTCTCATGCCATTCTCTCTTCCACGAGCTCCGCCCAAACCTCTGCTACTGGACTTTAGGACAACGGTGCTGCATCAGCTTTCTTATCTGTTGCTGGACCTCCTCTCACGCCATTCTCTCTTCCACAAAGGTGAGAGACGGTGCTGCATCTACTTTCCTCTCTATTGCTGGACCTCCTCTCATGCCATTCCCTCTTCCACGAAGGTGAGTCTCTCTCTCTCTCTCTCTCTCAGAATTTCTGAACCCTGAGATTTTAGGGAGTTCTTCCATGGAAAAGAAAAAGAAATCTGTTGAAATCAAGAAAGAAGAAACGAAGCCCTTAGGTTAGGGTTTCTTCCATGGAAAAGAAAAAGAAATCTGTTGAAATCAAGAACCCTAAGAAACACCCCGAGAAACAGCCCCTCCCCTGCGTTCTTTCTTTATTTCTCTCTGAAAACCCCTGCTGAAATGTCCAACAAAAACTCTTTGAAACTGAAAAATCCAAAACCCAAGAAAAGACAAAATCCAACACTGCTCAGGTGTGGGGTTCCATCGTGTGCTAACCGCAGGTTGTGTTATGAACTCTCGCTTGCTTTGCTCTGTAATGGATGCAGCAACACAAGAAAATTATTAATTAGAAAAAAAATCAAGAACCCAGGTTGAGAAAAAATGGAAAAGAAAATTACCTAAACATGGGAAGAGATCAGAGCCATGGATATGACTAAGGCAAGGATGAGTAGTATTAGAAGAAGGTCTTGGCATGAGAGGACGAAGTCTCCTGCAACCCATCAGCCACATTTTGGCTCCTGTAACAGTTAGTGTGAGTGTAGTAATGGGTTCAATGTAGTTGGCTGAAAAGAGGGTAATTGAGCTGCAGAGGGAATATAACAATTAGGGAGAGAGGGTGTTTAGAGTTGCAGACATGGAGAAGGAACAAGAGAGGGAGGTCGATGGATTGTGATTTAAACAGAAGAAAGTGAAGGAGAGGAGCGGAGGTTGACTGGGTTATATAGAAGGAGAGATGGATGGAGAAATAATAGAGAATGGAGAGGGCTTACAGCAAGCTCTGCAATCTAATAATAATAGTAACCATGAGTGTAATTAGAGTTGCAAACAACTTCCATTCATTCTACTAACCAGGAGCTGTAAATGAATGATTATTTGAATATTTTACTGTAAGTACATCTACATGCATAGGAAATTAGGCAGAGAACAAGAATATTGCATGTTGTTTGGCCTTCCAGTTTATCTTTTCTTTACATCTGGATGCATGTGGTCTGAATTGTTGTTTGTCTAGGTCAATACTGCCTCTTTCAGCTAATGACTAAAGGATATATTTTTTTTAATTAATGGAACTTATTAGTAATATAATCATAATTATTATGGATTAATAATGAACATAATGGCATTTATGTAATTTTTTTGTATAAAAGAAGTGATTTTGTAAAATGACTGCCAAACACTGTTTCTATTCTTTTTCTGTTCATGGAACAATTCTGTAACAATTTTACCAAACGCCGTTTCTCTTCCATGAGTGCATTCTCATAGCAAGGAATCGAAAAAGAGCACTTCTGTGAAAAGAACGTTCTCCCGGAACAGAAGTGTTACCAAACGGGACCTTATAGAAAGATATAAAGAGGGCAAGAAGGATCTCCATATGGTATTTATTTACCTAGAAAAAGCCTATGACAGAGTCCTTAGAGAGTTAATCTATATACAAGAGAAGAGAAGGGTGTCATGTAAATATGTAGACACAATTGAAGATATGTATAATCATGTGTTGACTAGCGTAAGAATTGTGGGGGGTCAAGGTAGTGAATTCCCAATTACAATGGGTTACATCAAGGATTAACCTTGAGCCCTTATTTGTTTGTGCTTATCATGGATGATTTAAGCATACAAGATGAGGATCCTTGGTGTATGCTTTTTGTTGATGATATTGTTTTGGTGAATGAGACAAAAGTAGGGATTAACGCCAAGTTGGAGGTATGGAGATCAACCTTGGAATCAAAAGGTCTTAAAATAAGTAGAACAAAGACGGAATATATGGTGTGTAACTTAGTCACACTAGGGCGGTTAGTGAGGTGTTGAATATTGATGGGAGGAAGATTACAGAGTGATTATTTTAGATATATGTGCTCAATAGCAAAAACAGAAGGTGATATAGAGGATGATGTAGTTAGAACTCTAAGTTGGACCGATTCTAGATAATAGAGAGAGGATTTGCACAAGAAGGAGAAAGAGAAGGCGAAGAGAAGAGAAGAGAGGAAGAAGAAGAGAGATTGAGAGAATCGTATGTGTGTTAGGAGGGATTCCTCATAATACCTATTTCACTTCATTAACCTCTTAGGGAAATTACAAAAGGCTCCCTAGGGAGGTAAAAGGAAAAAAGAGAAATAAAATATAAAATTACTACTCTAGTGCGCTTTGCCCTGCTTTACATGCGAAAAGGTTCAACTCCCAAATTGGATAAGAGAAAAAGGTGCCTTATACTAAGGACATGAACTAAAGTACCCCTAACACATAAACTCTAACACTCCCCCTCAAGCTGGAGAATAAAAGTCATACATTCCCAGCTTGCACAACAGGGTACTAAATAGACTAGGAATGAGACCCTTGGTGAAGATATTTGCTACTTGGTCTTCTGTCTTCACAAAAGGAGTGCAAATGCAATCAGAATCCAGCTTCTCTTTGATAAAGTGTTGATCAACCTCAATATGTTTGGTTGGATCATGCTGAACAAGATTATGGGCAATACTTATAGCAGTTTTGTTGTCACATTAGAGTCTCATTGGTCCTTCAGTGTCGAAACCCAAGTCTTGAAGTAGTCTCTTCAGCCATATAAGCTCACATACTCCATGAGCCATGGCTCTAAACTCTGCCTCCACACTGGATCTAGCTACAATTGGTTGTTTCGTGCTCCTCCAGGTAACTAGGTTACCACCCACAAAAGTACAGTACCCAGAAGTAGATCTCCTGTCAGAGACTAAACCAGCCCAATCAACATCTGTGTAGCGTTCAATCTGCAGGATTTCCTGGACAGGATTTCAAGTATCTAATGATGTGATACACCGCATCCAAATGTGGACTCCTGGGAGCATGCATGAACTGACTCACTACTCCAATTGCATAAGAGATGTTTGGTCGAGTCAAGGAGAGATAGATTAGTTGTGAAACTAATCTTTGATACTTGCTTACATCGTAGTTTGAAAACTCGTTTCGTTTCGGTGTTTCGGGCTGACCGAAATATCAGAAATATCCGAAATTTCGGATATTTTGATCAAAATATTGCATTTTTTCTGTTATGTTTCCGTAGGTCATTTCGGTTGGTTATAGGCCAAGTTAAGGCTTGAAACTTCATGGAAACCCTATTTTAGGCTATGTAAACACATGTAAATGTTCAAATTGCAAAAATAGTCACTTAAGTGGTGTTTTGGATTTCCACCATTGATTGGCAATATACGGTCGAATCCTAATGTATAACTTAATTAATTAGACATAAACATTGCTTAAGACTTTAAGTACTGGATGACGTAATAATTAATAAGCAATTTAAACAAGTAAATTCACTTAAAAGTTGAAAACATAAAGTGAATGACTCATAACTTAAGCCATAATATTAAGTACAATAAGTCAATAACAAGTTAAGAAGATGATATCAATATGACAATATCCTCATTAGTCCAATACAAGTCAAGTAGACATCACGTAACTCAAATATTCTAATAATAATTACTCTGCCTTCCAGGATCGACCCCACTCATAGTCCGATGGAGCCGACGTGCATTGTTCTCCGATTGTAAGACAAATGAATGCAACGTCATGGTCATGGAGAAGAAACGAGTGTAGTCATCCACAACGGCCATGTAAATTGCATCATCAACATGCTGAAGATAACCTATCCTAAGATACGGGTCACCAAACTGTGAAGAAGTACTACCTACTGATCCTACTATGATATGACACCTGTAGGAACATGTACGGGTACGGCTGGTGGGGGTTGGGTAGGAAAAGATGTCATCCACAAAAGATGATCCACTACGTCCCTGTGAGTGGGAGTTGTACTCAAAATTGGGAATGGATGGAGAAGATATATGCTCCTCTCCCCCCCAAGTCAACTGCCCTTGGCCATATGGATGTGAATGGATGAACTGTACACTAATTGTGCTGGAGATGGACTGGTCTCTATTTGAAAAGATGGGGCAAGTAAATGCGTACTCGATCTGTTGTCCCTATTGCCAATACTTAATTCACCAATAGAGCCAAATAAGGTATCAATGTCCATAAGATCAACTTGCCTTCTAGTACCACGAGGACGGGACTGGCCATGACGCTGTCTCGAGTAGGTCGAGGTGGCCGGTATGGGGGTACGTGCACCGTGGTCTGTATCTTGTGTGGCATGATCAAACTGTGTTTCTTTGGTGAATCAGATCGGCTCTTGCTGCTCTCTTACCACATACGGGACTCGAGTTCCCTTATATGCTTGACCACCACCATCACCTCCATCATCACCTCCATTATCACCATCTCTACCATTACTACCGTCAACACCATCATCATCTCTACGAGTCTGAGTCTAAGCTTAAGTCTGAGTCCCACCACCACCATTGGAGGATACAGACCAATCTTCTTCCTCCTCATCAATAGTGCCACCAGTAGGCTGGAATGGTATGGGTGACGTGTCCCATGCGTGTACCTCACCCTCTTCAGCCATGAACTCATCTACATCAGCTTCTATATGTTCGGCTATCATGGGGTCAGGCCTACCTCCAAGTTGATCTAACACTAGCTCACGTCTATCCCTCACCCAATCCACAATAGGATCTTCATCATCTGACTCCACCTGGAAAATGTCGGCGAGATCGATATTTTCCCTATACCCTCTTGTCCTATACGTATGTGTTGCATCTTCAACCTCAAATTGTAATGCACATACACCAAGTCAGATAGACGTTCGGTACCCAATCTATTTCTTCTCTTGGAGTGGATGAGAGAAAATGTACTCTAATCCGTTCACAGCCAGATGCGGAACATGTCTGGGAGAGAACCTTGATTGCTATTTTCCTTAAATTCTCTGCCGAACCCTCATACAATACCCACCATTCAGCTGCATTACAATAAAAGAGGCATGTTATATTCATTTCAAAAGTATCAATACATACATAATTTAAAGAATTAGATATTGAATTGAGGTAATGGGTCTAATGACTAATGAGTACCGGCATCACCGCGTGTGCGGCCTTGCTCTGTAGCATTGGTTCCAAAACTCCCCAATGCATCCCTAAAAGTCTTCAACTATAATCATTTGGAAAATATTTGAAAGTAGTAATGACTCATTACTATTTAGTATTTACTGAGGTAATTCCAAATGAATTATAAGACTTACCTTATTTACGTCATTGTTGCATATAGCTTGTACTTTACTATTAGGCTCCAACTTGGCAACTACTTGCTTTACTGCTTCAACAAGACTACTATTCAACCCAAGCCTATGATTGTATTGGTACTTGGGGTTTAAATAGTATATGCTGAAAATTGGCATTACTTATTGTCAATGCCTTAATAGTTAGTAATAGATCTTTCAAATTAACTTTAAAAGATGTAATTGCATAAAAAAAAATTATACTCACCAACCTTAAGCAGTGGATGCATAAGTTGATTTTCCCAGCGCTCTTTGATAATTTTGAGAAAGTATTTGCTACCTCGTGGATTCGTATTGTAAACACCTTCATTCATCAAGTCTATGGCATTATATAGATGTGGCATGGTTGGTCCCTTGAGAGCAGAATCAACTATATGCAAAACCTTGACCACTGGATCCAAAAGTTATACGACTTTATGCAACTTTGACCAAAAGTCATCTGATACAATGGTAACTTGTGCTTCCCTGCCACCATGGGTATTGGACCCATTCCAGTTAAACCAATCTTCAGAAGCAAACATAGATCTAAGTCTGGACTTCTTGGTCTCAATACTCTTGAGTGCAATGTAGTTGGTGGCGAATCTAGTTATGCCCAGCCTTACTAAGTCACCCCCACACTTCTCCCTCAAGATGTTTAATGCAAACCCATGGTTGTAGACACAGTTGGTCATTTGTCTTGGCCTTTCCACAACATGTTGTACCAATTTGATTTTTCCCATATCTTTCAACATGAGGTCTATGCAATGGACAACACAAGGAGTCCAAAATAGCCGATACTTACTGTTATGCATCAACTTCTCACCAACCTTCTTGTAGATGCTTCCGTTGCCCGTTACAATCTGGACAACGTTCCCTACTCCTACATCATCTACCACGTCCTTCGACAGTTTATAGATATACTTTGCATAATCTCCTTGGATGTATTTACATACTTGAGAAAGACTGTCCTCCCATCACAATATACCATAAAGTTGATGATGGACTTTCTTGTAGGACCAGTCCAACCATCATACATTATGGTCACCCCATAGCTCTCCCACATCCCCCTCATTTCATTGACCGTAATGTGTGATGGTTGGACTGGTCTTACAAGAAAGTCCATCATCAACTTTATGGTGTATTGTGATGGGAGGACAGTCTTTCTCAAGTCTGTGGATACATCCAAGGAGAAAAATGATGCAAAGTATATCTATAAACTGTTGAAGGGCGTCGTAGATGATGTAGGAGTGGGGAACCTTGTCTAGATTATAATGGACAACGGAAGCAACTACAAGAAGGCCGGTGAGAAGTTGATGCATAACGGTAAGTATCGGCTGTTTTGGACTCCTTGTGCTGCCCATTGTATGGACCTCATGTTAAAGGATATGGGAAAGATCAAATTGGTACAACATGTTGTGGAAAAGGCAAGACAAATGACCAACTTTGTCTACAACTATGGGTTTGCATTAAACCTCTTGAGGGAGAATTGTGGGGGTGACTTAGTAAGGCTGGGCATAACTAGATTCGCCACCAACTACATTGCACTCAAGAGTATTAAGACCAAGAAGTCCGGACTTAGATCTATGTTTGCTTCTGAAGACTGGTTTAACTGGAATGGGTCCAATACCCATGGTGGTAGGGAAGCACAAGCTACCATTGCATCAGATGACTTTTGGTCAAAGTTGCATAAAGTGGTTCAACTTTTGGACCCAATGGTCAAGGTTTTGCATACAGTTGATTCTGTTCTCAAGGGACCAACCATGCCCCATCTATATGATGCCATAGACTTGATGAATGAAGGTGTATACAATGCGAATCCACGAGGTAGCAAACACTTTCTCAAGATTATCAAGGAGCGCTGGGAAAATCAACTTATGCATCCACTGTATATGGCCGGTGAGTATAATTTTCTTTTATGCAATTACATCTTTTAAAGTTAATTTGAAAGATCTATTACTAACTATTAAGGCATTGAAAATATGTAATGTCAATTTTCAGCATACTATTTGAACCCCAACTACCTATACAATCATAGGCTTGGGTTGAATAGTAGTCTTATTGAAGCAGTAAAGCAAGTAGTTGCCAAGTTGGAGCCTAATAGTAAAGTACAAGCTATATGCAACAATGAGGTAAGTCTTATAATTCATTTGGAATTACCTCAGTAAATACTAAATAGAAATGAGTCATTACTAATTTCAAATATTTTCCAAAATGATTATATAGTTGAAGACTTTTAGGGATGCATTGGGGAGTTTTGAAACTAATGCTACAGAGCAAGGCCGGACATACAGTGATGCCGATACTCATTAGTCATTAGACTCATTACCTCAATTTAATATTTAATTCTTTAAATTTTATATGTATTGATACTTTTGAAATGAATATAACATGTCTCTTTTGTTGTAATGCAGCTGAATGATGGGTGTTGTATGGGGGTTCGGCAGAGAATTTAAGGAAAATAGCAATCAAGGTTCTCTCCCAGACATGTTCTGCATCTGGCTGTGAACGGATTGGAGTACATTTTCTCTCATCAACTCCAAGAGAAGAAATAGATTGGGTTCCGAACGTCTATTTGACTTGGTGTATGTGCATTACAATTTGAGGTTGAAGATGCAACATATACGCATGGGACAAGAGGGTATCAGGGAAAATATCGATCTCGCTGACATTTTCCAGGTGGAGTTAGATGATGAAGATCCTATTGTGGATTGGGTGAGGGATAGAGGTGAGCTAGTGTTAGATCAGCCTGGAGGTAGGCTTGACCCCATGATAGCCGAACATATAGAAGCTGATGTGGATGAATTCATGGATGAAGAAGGTGAGGTACACACACGGGTCGCGTCACCCATACCATTCCAGCCTACTGGTGGCACTGTTGATGAGGAGGAAGAAGATTGGTCCATGTCCTCCGATGGTGGTGGGACTCAGGCTCAGGCTTAGACTCAAACTCGTAGAGATGATGATGGTGGAGATAGTAATGATGGTGGTCAAGCATATGAGGGAACTTGAGTCCTGTATGTGGTAGGAGAGCAGTAAGAGCCGGTCTGATTCACCGGAGAAACACAGTTTGATCATGCCACAGAAGATACAGACCACGATGCACGTGCCCCCATACCGGTCACCTCGACCTACTCGAGACAACGTCGTGGCAGTCCCGTCCTCGTGGTACTACTAGGCAGGATGATCTTATGGACATTGATACCTTATCTAGCTCTGTTGGTGGATTGAGTATTGGCGATAGGGACAACAGCTCGAGTGGGCATTTTCGTGCCCCATCTTTTTAGATAGAGAGCAGTCCATCTCCAGCACAATCAGAGTACAGTTCATCTCATTCATATCCATATGGCCAAAGGCAGTTGACTTTGGGGGGGGGGGAAGCATATATCTTCTCCATCCATTCCCAGTTTTGAGTACGACTCCCACTCACAGGGACGTAGTGGATCATCTTTTGTGGATGACGTCTTTTCCTATCCAACCCACCAACCATACCCGTACTTGCTCCCAGAGGCGTCATATCATAGTGGGATCAGTGGGTAGTACTTCTTCACAGTTTGGTGACCCATATCCTAGGATAGGTTATCATCAGCATGTTGATGATGCAATTTACATGGCCACTGTGGATGACTACACTCGTTTCTTCTCCACGACTATGACGTGACATTTATTTGTCCTACAGTTCGGAGAACAATGCACGTCGGCTCCATCGGACTATGAGTTGGGTCGATCCTGGATGGCGGAGTAATTATTATTAGAATATTTGAGTCACTTGATGATTACTTGACTTGTATTCAACTATTGGGGATATTGTCATGTTGATATCATTTTCTTAAGTTGTTATTGACTTGTTGTACATATTATGACTTATGTTATGAGTCATTCACTTTATGTTTCCAACTTCCAAGTGAATGTAATTGTTTAAATTGCTTATTAATTATGATGTCCTCCTGTACTTAAAGTCTTAAGCAATGTTTATGTGTAATTAACTAAGTTATACATTAGGATTCGACCTTATATTACCAATTAATGGTGCAAATCCAAAACACCACTTTGGGTGAGATTTTTGCAATTTGAACATTTATGTGTTTATATAGCTTAAAATAGGGTTTCCATGAAGTTTCAGGCCTTAACTTGGCCTAAAACTCACCGAAATGACCTACGGGAACATAACAGAAAAAATTCAATATGTCGATCGAAATATTCGAAATTTCGGATATTTCAGTAAGCCCGAAACACCGAAATGAAACGAGTTTTCGAACTATGGTTGCTGCAGGCCTGCAGTAAATGATCCAGGTAAGTGTGGTTCAAGAAGATAGAGTCCTCCTTTCTCAGTCTCACTGCCTAATAACCCTCTTTGTCTCCAAATCCTGAAAAAGACAATAGGAAGGTAAGAAAGTGAGAACAACAATTCAAGGATTTGGTTAGATGACTTACTGAGTTATTGATAGTAGGTTAGTAGCAAATTCAGGGACATGAAAGACAGAATCGAGAGAAATTAAAGGAGTAACTCTCACTTTACCCTTATCAGAGACGGAAGAAAGGGAACCATCAGCAACCCTTACCTGGTCCCGGCCAGAGCAAATGGAATAGGAATCATAATACTGGGACATACCAGTCTTGTGGTCGGAGGCTCCAGAGTCAATGATCCAAGTGGGAGTAGTAGAAGGTGCAGTCGAGACCTGCAGAGCTGAGGCAGAAGTAGCTAACTCTCCAGGGGTAGAACTAGTAGTGGAGTGTCCAAGATGTGACATCAACTGGCGGAAGGCTATAATATCATCCTGTGAAAGGGAATCAGGGGCAAGCTGGGATCCAGAAGTCTTAGTATTAGATGTCACAGAGTGAGCCCTAGCTCCCCCTCTCTTGCCAGTTGCCACCACGGGTACCAGATGAACCACCACGCATACCACGGGACTGCCCATGAAGGTCCCAACACCTGTCCCTAGCTCCCCCCTCTCTTGCCACCACGGGCACCAGATGAACCACCACGCATACCAAGGGACTGCCCATGAAGGTCCCAACATCTGTCCTTAGTGTGTCCCAGTTTTCCATAGTGATCACATTTAAATCGCTCATGGTGATCTCCACGAGTGGGCCCTTGGCCTTTCCCCCCACTTTTACAGTCTCTGTGGGAACTAGAAACAAGAGCAGATCTCTCCATTGATGGTGCAGTATCCATGGTTGTTCTCCTGGTTTCCTCACTTTGCAAGTAACTACATACTTCATCCAAGGATGGGAAGGGAGACCTCCCTAGGATCTATAGACGAATGGGCTCATACTTTGGATTGAGCCCACCAAGTAGAGAGAAGATCCTTTCAACTTCCTGATTCTTGTAGACCTTGACTTCATCTTCAGAGTTGGACAGTCGAAGATACCTGTAGTGATCATATTAGTGGCACAGGCTGATAACAGTGTTGTAGTCGTCAAAGATGCTTCTATCACCATGTTTCATATTGATGACCTTTTGGTGGATTTGGTACACCTTTGCATAGTCACCTACTCGATCAAAGGTCCTGGTGATACTATCCCACATCTCCTTTGCAGTCTCCTTGTCCATAAACCTCCTACTAATCTCAGTTTTCATGGTGAAAATCAACCAAGTCATAACTCTAGAGTTCTTGGTCTCCCACTTCAGGTATCCTGAATCCGTACTGGCAGGCTCCTTAATAGAGCTTGTAATATACCCCAACTTTTCCCTGCTTCGTAGGGACATCTTCACAGAACGGGACCAATCCAAGTAGTTGGTATAGTCCAACTTCACAATAGAGATTTGGGTGTTGGGGTTATCAAAAGAGGCCATAGTAGGGAAACCACCACTTAAGCTGCTGGCTGGAGCTGGTCCAATGACCTCAGTACTACTCCCAGAATCGGTAGACATAGTCCCAAAAACTCACCTAATCAGAATAGAGCCTTGCAACACACAACAGGAAACAAATCCAGCAAACAGAGGGCAAATACTCTGCCCCAAACTTGCAGCCATACACAACAAGGATTATATCCTTGATAAATACCTTGTACACAACTTCAGCCAACAAGAAGGACTTGCACAGCAACTCAGCCAACAAAGGGAACAAATCAACAAGCAGCAGCCCAGCTAACAAGTAACCCGAGGGCCCATCCTTGTTGAAAAAAAGCAACTAACACTCTAAGAGAACATTCCACAATAACTAAGGCATGTGTAACTCTTTCATTCTCATGCACTACGAGACATCCAAGGCATCCAGCTAGTAAAAAAATTGCAACCAAAGAACAAAAGCAGAGCAGGCGGTACCTATGCAGGAGCCAAAAAGGAGCACCACTCTCCAGCCTTCACTCTTCTTGAATCGAGCCCTTGGGGCTTTATAAAGGCACCTCTAGGCGATTGAAAGGGGTCTAGCTTCAAGGCCAAACAATCTGCCAAGGGGCAGAATCGAAACTGAGACAAGAAATGGCTGGCGGAAATTTCTGGGTAGCTCTTCTAGGGCTAAAACACCTTCAACAGCTTCTAGACTCCCTCCATTGCATATTGATGTGAGGAATAGACCTCCAAAGAATGTAGTGAAGTATGCTTTACATAATACAGCCTCTAGTGGAACCCTTTATCCTCTTAGGGTTCGAAAGAGAGGTGAAAGAAGAGCCAACTAAGCAGAGTCGACTCTCAAACCAGAGGGCTGTGCTTTGATACCAAGTTAGAACTCTAGGTTGGATCGATTCTAGATAATAGAGAGAGGATTTGCAGCAAGAAGAAGGAGAAGGTGAAGAGAAGAGGAGAGGAAGAAGAAGAGAGATTGAGAGAATCGTATGTGTGTTAGGAGGGATTCCTCCTAACACCTATTTCACTTCATTAACCACTTAGGGAAATTACAAAAGGCTCCCTAGGGAGGTAAAAGGAAAAACAGAAATAAAATATAAAATTACAACTCTAGTGCCTTATACTAAGGACATGGACGAAAGTACCCCTAATACATAAACTCTAACAGATGTTGCCCAGAGAATTAAAATAGAATGGATGAAGTAGAGAGGTGTGTCCAAAGAGCTGTGTGATCAGCATATCCCTTTAAAGGAAAATTTTATAGGACTGTCATACGACCAGCTATGATGTATGGTGCGGAATGTTGGGCAATTAAGAAGCGGCATATAGATAAGCTAAGTGTAGCAGAGATGAGGATGTTGGGATGGATGTGTGGCAAGACTAGGAAGGATAAAGTAATGAATGACCATATGATTCATAGAGAGCTGTATGATTGGCGTATCCCTTCAAAAGTTAAAGAAAAAATTTATAGGACTTATACGTCCAACCAAGGTTTAAAGTATCGGTATTGGGTATCGTATCGGTCGGGCGGTTTTAAGAGACGTATTGTATCGTATCGTATCGGAGATACGTATTGATCGGTGCAGAAACGCATGAAAATGATCAAAATACATATGAAAATACACTTTTGGACATAAAAAACAAGCAATTTATGTCACATATCATGCATATACACTTAGAATTGTGAATAATCAATAACCAGACAGTGTGGCACTTTGAAATTGTTATAAAAAATTAAAAGATGAGATTTCTTACATGTAGAGTCACTTTATTGCCATGAAGAATGTCGGGGTGGATCAAAGTCATGTCTGTAAGGGTCTTCAAGAATAGGAGCGACTAGGATGATGTTGTGTATTGACCGAACATAAGCACAATACTGAGACCAGTCGAAATACTGATGGTAGTGACTCTCCCACTCATAGAAGAATCGTGTGTACTGCTCTGGAGTGGCTAATGTCGTGAAAGCACTAGGTTATGGTTGTGCTTGTGCCTCTCTGTATCTATAACTTCCATACCCTATAGAAGCCCCATGTCCATAGCCCGAAGTAGAACCTGATGCATAATGCCTATGGCCTAATGAAGCACCAGCATAATCAGAACTAATGCTAAGTGGCTCCATGCCACTCATAAGCACATCACTATCATATGGATTGTGGCCTTTGTGGGATTGCTTGCCAGCCTTACCCTTGCCCTTGCCCTTGCCTTTGCACTTCCGAGTGTAAGTCTGATGCTGACCAGCATGATAAGTATATTGGGTAGCATGTGTGTATCCTGCCTCACATGTGAACTGCATCCCAGCATAATGTTGTGAAGCCTCATGGCCACCACCACCAACACCACCACTACCTCCAGTACCACCACCACTACCACCATGGCCACCACCACCACCACTACCATCATCATCATCATCATCATCATCATCAGCAGCAGTAGCAGCAGTAGCAGCAGCAGCAGCAACAACACAACCACCACCACCATCAACATCACCATCCCCATCACCATTACCATCGTTGCCTTCGTCATCATCAAGAACATCTTGTTGAGTTCCTCCATACGGATGACCTGACCTCGTCCTCCTAATTAAGCCTTCTTCAAGGCTACTGTCATCCTCTTTAACATTAGGATAAAGATCTTCTGATGGTGCCTGTGTTTCATCATTATCCATCTGTCGAATGATGTTCTCTATGACTGGATCAGGTTTGGTTGTCTCGCGATCCTCACTTAACTGATCCATCACCAATACCTTATCGGTAACCTCTGTTCATGCTCTAACTGGATCTTCATCGTCAAGTAGGTGGTTGATGTCGATTGGGTTGACATCTACATTATCCCCTTCTCTTTCCAACTCTAAATATTTAAGCTTCAGCTTCATGTTGTAATGGACATACATTAGCTTCTCCAACTTTGAATAACTGAGACGATTGCGGTGTTTGGTGTGTATCAACCTGAATGTGCTCTCGTTGCGTTCACAGCCACTAGAGGATGCCGTCAGGGATAACACTCGAATTGCAATTCGAGTTAAGTGTGGAGCACTAGTACCCCCATAATTGAGCCACCAATCAGCTGCACAATAATAAATGAAATATTAAAAGGCAAAACCTTGAAACAAATTTTAAATGACATAATAAATTAGGTAAACCTAACTTACCTGGGCATTGTGTGCCCTAGGCATGGATAGCCATTCTAGCAGCAAAACCACGAGTGGCCTCCCGAAAATACTTAGCCTAGAGAGGTATTAAAAATTAAAATTTTAGTTCACCAATCACCACTGAAACTGTTATTTGACATATTCTTGATTTCAATCATTTATACAACTAATGGATTACTAACCTCATCCATTCTGTTGACAACATTCCTTAAGGCACGCAATAGATCCGGTCTACACCCTATATCATTAGTGTATTGGATATCCGGATTCAAATAATATGCTGCACATGGTTTGTAATTGATGGTTAGAAACCTAGAAATTCTAATAATAATAAATAAATATTAACTTAGTAAGTGTTTAAAATGAAAGCAAAGTCATCCACATAAGGATGAGTTATAAGATTACTTGCCCAATGAACATCTTGAACCAGCATCTTTTCCCATCGATCGGTTATAAGCTTCAAATACTTCTTGTTTGATGTTGGGCTATTGTCATGTATCTTTTTTTTCATTACTCCTATGGCCTCTATCATCTTACCCATGGTTTGCTCCTTATCCCCATCAACCTCTCGAAGCAAACAAAAGAGTGGCATCATAACATTATAAAGTCGGCTCATGGTAGTCCAAAACTGTGAGGAGGTGACAAGATCTTGAACAACTCTCCCAATTTCAGACCTTGCATAATTGCTAGTCAACTACTCCGGAGAGGTGAACTTCTTTAGCAGCCCATTCTTTTGGGAATGAGGCTATCAATTGCAATGTAGTTTGTTGCAAATCTTGTGGTTGCAGGCCTCACTAAACCCCCTTGTGTGTGACTCCTCATCAATGCCAAAACCCAACTATGGTTATAAATAAAGTTGGTGATTTTCCTTGCATTACCAACTAACCATTGGACCTTTGGCAATTCTCCTATGTCTTTGAACATCAAATCTATACAATGAGCCGCATATGGTGTCCAAATAGATGTTGTCTCTTCAACATAAACAACTTACCAGTATTGTAGTTCTAGGTAGGAGTAATCCCACTAGGAACCAGGGTAATGGGGTTACACACAAAGGCTAGCCGATTGGGTTAGGGTATAGTAATTTAGGGCAAAACTAGGGAACTAGGGTTAGGGTTTGATATTTGGAAAGGGGTTTATAGGGTATTAATGGGCAGGCCTAGAGGGCTGTTATGGTATAAAAAAGTTAGGGTTTGGATGAGTTTTGAAATTTTGCAATTTTGGGCAGAATTGAATTTTAGGTCAAATTAGGGTTGAAGTTAGGTTTAGGTTAGGGTTGTCTTATATAGTAATGATGGGCAGGTGTAGGAAAGTCTAATGGTATAGGTTTTATGATGTTTGAGTGAATGGAAGTAGGTTAGAAGAGTTGGACAACAAACAAAAGCTTTTCATTAATCAAATTCGTGTTTAAGGCTTTGCCCCCTTACAACCTTACATAAAAGATTCAAAAATAGACTTTTACTCTAAAAAGGAAAAGCCTAACCCAATCCTTAACCTATTAGGTAACTTAAACTAACTAGGAAACTAAAATACTAAAAGAAATAGACTCAAAACCTGGCTGGACTTGTAGAATCCTAATCCAGCCCAACTTACATCACATGACCACTTAAGTTGTCATATGACCACTTTAACAAGTCACATGATCACTTAAGTGTTCACATGACCACTAATTACATAAAAATCAATACTAAGGAATTAAAATAGCTAATCCCGTATGCAACCTAATTACCTATGTTTTAGGCCCATAAAAGTGGCCTATTACATCGAAAACCCATTGGATTAAAGGCCTAATATACATATAACCCAACCCTAGACTTATTTCTAAAGAAATAAGCCCATTTCGGTGATGATTCTGCATCAACCAGCCTTTTTGAAATTTGCTGCATTGTCAGTTACTATTTGGACAACATTTTTTTCTCCTATCTCCTCCACAACTTCATTCATTAACTTATACAAGTAATGGGCATCTTTGATTTCACTAGATGCATTGACCGTCTTGTAGAAGATCATCTTTCCATCATAGTAGACAAGGAAATTGATGATGGATAATCTTGTTGGTCCACTCCATCCATCACATGGTCACTCCATATAATGGCCACTTCTCCTTTAACCTCTCAACATACTCATGCACCTCTTTTATAATATCATCCAAGTAAGGGCCAACAATCTCATAAGGTGTGGGTGGTTTAACATTTTTTTCACACCGCTGAATCTCCTTTACCATGGCCTTGAAGTGGGGATCTTTGGCCTTATGTGGTGGAATCATCTGGAGATTGCTCTGCCTATCCTTTTACTAAGTGTTTTGGGTTGAAAGCTTTCTTCAATCCTCTGTTGGCCAGCATCCCTTAGTCTGTAGACATTAGGATCCATGTCTCTGATATCTGGGCTCTTCTTTCTCTTACCCTTACTACTCTTTATAAACTGGTTAAACATTCCCCTGACATTGGTTGCTCTACTAAGGTCAGCAGGCTCTTTACCCTTACCTACAAATGGACGACAAGAGGAGCCAACACCAATATCTACAGGACCCTGGCGTTGGGGTCGAGCTGATTGACTTCTTATCAATTGCTCAGCTCTCCATTGTTCTCTCTTGCTTCATGTCTTGATTGTCTCATTGCCCATGCCAACTCTGAGTCCTCCTCTATTTCCATATCCGATCCTTCATAAACTTCAAAATCTTCCATCAAATTTTCTACCAAAACATCCTCATCCTCATGTGCATGGGTGGATTTTTTATTTTTTTTAATCTCTAAGGTGTTTTTACATTGCCCTGCTTAACTCTACAGGGCACTTTGTACACTTGGCAACATTTCCATATCCTCCTGCCATGTGTTCTTTTTGCCGAGTTACCCCACCTCCAAGATGTTGAGTGTCACAGAAGTTGCACTGTGTATGCAATCTGTTGTTTATCTTGGTACAATAAGACCACCCAATGTCTTATTGTCGCGGCATCGTCCTAAACACCAAACAAAAGTAGATAACTATATAAGTATTAAACTATATTAAAATCCACACATCAATAATTTATACAAGTAAAGTACATGTCTATATGATGCATGTCATGCATTACATCATTTGCATGTACTTAGCAAAGTTTCCCGAAGCAAACTTTAAACATTTTTATATTTTCCACAATTAGTTTCACATTTTTGCTATTTTTCAGAAATAAAAAAAATGACATAATAATCTAATATAGTACATTAGCTTACAAATAATATGAATATAACTCTTCTCTTGTATTTCAGCCATTGATACATTTTATCAAACTATAATGAAAGAGTAAAGATGAAAAAATCCATGATTTTTTTCCTTTTTTTAAGTATTTTATTATTTCAGAAAATAGCCAAAAAAAAAAAAAAAAAAACACATTTTAGGGTAACAATATAATCTTCATGGAAGGTGATAGATCTATACATAATGTAGTACATATATTATATATATTAGCATATGTTTTAAATTTTGGAAGAAACAAAATTTTTCATTTTTTAGAAGCAATTTTCGGTTTTGGGTGAAAAATGCAAAGATTTGAGTTCAAATCTTTGTAAATGTATACAAAGAATGCAATCCTAAGTTAGTTTAACATATTCTCTTTGAATCCTAGCGAAAAAAAGAACTAAAATCAAAGATTTGAAACAAAAAATCAATTTTTTTTCCAAAAAACCTACCTTTCCCTTGTAGAACACTTTCAATCTTCGATTTTGGGAAGATGGATGCAGCAACTGATGTGAATCCACCTCTAATAGTGTCGTTTTTCACTAAGGAATGGAAGCCCTCAAGTGATTTGAGCAAAAAATTGGATTTCAAGAGGGATTTTAGGGGTTTTTCCTTGGTGGGACTGGTCCTTTTTCTGCCTGGAGAAGCCTCTGGTTCGTGTTCTTGCTGGAAACACAGAAAAAATGGCACATGGTCTTTTAAGTGTCGAGACGGTCGAGACGTATCGATACGTATCAGCACGTATCGATATGTAGTGATACGTAAAAAAATATATAAAAAATGGACAAAATTATGTCTCGGCTGTATCGATACGTATCGTATCGTATCGTATCGATATGTATCGGTCGACACATATCGATCTAGTTGAGACAATTTATTTTTAAAAAAAATAAAGACGTATCGGTATGTATCGTATCGACACCGACCGATACCGAGACGTATCAGCCGATACGATACGATACGATACGATACAGACCGATACTTAATTCCTTGCGTCTAGCTATGATGTATGGTGCAGAATGTTGGGCAATTAAGAAGCAGCATATAGAAAAACAAAGTGTAGCAGAGATGAGGATGTTAAGATGGACGTGTGGCAAGACTAGGAAGGATAAAGTAAGGAATGACCATATGAGAGCTGAATTGGGAGTAGCTCCAATTCATGATAAACTTCGTGTGAGTTGTTTGAGGTGGCACAACCATGTTCAACGAAGGCCTTGGGACACTCCAGTACGGAGGAGTGATCTGATTCTAATTGAAGGTACTAAAAGAGCTTGGGGTAGGCCTAAAATAGCCATAGGAGATGTGGTGAGGAAAGACATGCATAGCTTAGGCCTCGCAACATGTATGACTTCGAATAGAATTGATTGTGGAGTAAAGATCCATGTTGTCGACCCCATTTAGTTGGGATAAGGCTGTGTTGTTGTTATACCTTAATTAACCAAAATTTAAGTATGGGACAATATAATATATTAATCACCATTTTTTGGTTAAAAAAACAATAATGCTTTAAAGAAATTTCATGATTTTTCAAATAGAAGCATAATTTTCCCTGATTTTTTTGAATTTTCTAAATTATTCTTCTAATTTCTGGAAAAATAAAAATAATTTTCAGGCAGAAAAATAGAGTGACTCCGTGAAGCCGTAGATTGGAAAACGATGTTTAACATATTAAAATTGAGGTACAGCTAATGTATTAATCCTTCTTTTTTTTTTTTTTTTTCAAATTTTGTTTGAAAAAATCACTTTTTTGAACCAGAAAATAAAAAAAGTGTTGGAACCGCTTCCTCTAAAAGGCCGACCTTATAGGAAAGGGAGGAAACAATATGTATATCATACAGGAACTCTGACACGGCAGAGTGCAGACTATCCAAAAGGGGACACGGTGGATAAATAGTTTTTAACACCTGCCTGCTCCCAGAGGGACTCGATACCGTGACCTTGCCTGTTCTGATACCATGTTGGAACTGCTTCCTCTAAAAGGCCGACCTTATAGGAAATGGGAGGAAACAATATGCATATCATACAGGAGCTCTAACACGGCGGACTATCCAAAGGGGGACACAAGTGGATAAATAATTTTTAACAAAAAGTAATGTAAAAATAAAAAATTAAATCCGACTCTGTGAAGTCGTAGATCGACCTATGATATCTATCTATCTAATATATAAAAATTGAGGCTCAACTTTATCATATTTTGCACGCACACACACACAAAAAAAAAAAAAAAAACTTTAGGGAAAAGGGTATTACCTCAAAGTTTGAATCTTTTACAAATCTCGCTCAAATGCAGCAAATTGTCGCTGTCGATATATTGTAGTAGTCTCCAACTTGTTGGACCTAGAATTGTTGGCGGTTTGGCCGAAAAACACAGTAACTGGGGTTTTCTGGTAAAATCCCCTTCTCCTTGTTGAGAGCACCGAAACCATTTCGTTTGACTTTATGACATTAAATAAAAAGGAATGTATTGTTTTGTTGAAACAATATGAAATATCCCACCAAAATCGAAAAGTCAAAAGTTTGGTTGAAACAATGTATTTGTTAGCATTATTTGGAGTTCTTTTTTCTTTAGTTCATGCTGGATCTTCTTTCTTTACTTATTTGTATAATCCAGCTTGAGGGGGAGTGTTGGAATATGTAATCCAGAATACCGTGGGGGTATTCTGGTCCTTTTGGGGTTAGTTTATTTATTATGTTATTAGGTACAGTCGGCTATGTGGGTTTTAGTCCCATATCACCTAGTTTAGTCTATTTGTAATTTTCCCTCTATTATAAATAAAGGGGCTTACCTATCAATTAATTAATTCAAGCATTTACAACTTCCATCTTCTCTCTTTACTTCTCTCTAGAGTTACTGGTTACAGGTCCTAGGTTTTCTACATGGTATCAGAGCAGGCAGGGGTCACGGTATCGAGTCCCCCTGGGAGCGGGCAGATGTTAAAAAATTATTTATCTACCCGTGTCCTCCTTTGGATAGTCCGCCGTGTTAAAAGCTCCTGTATGATATACATATTGTTTCCTCCCTTTCCTACAAGGTCGGCCTTTTAGAGGAAGCGGTTTCGTATGATGAATCATACATATTTGATTCAAAGGTTTGCTGGTCGTGGAGTTTTATTCTGCCACATGGATTGTCTGGTTTCTGCTATCGATTTTGGGGTTCTGAAATCGCTGAATATGGTAGTCGATTGTTGATGGCGTTTTGATTGGGAGCCTTATAGTTGTTTCTCGGCTCTGTCGAAGGTTACCGCTGGTTGTATGGTTATTGGGATCCTTTGCTTCTTCTTGATCTGCTGCTATTCTGCTTCTTCTATAACCCTCGGTTCATCTTCCTTGCTAAGTTCTGAGATCAGCATCAACGAACGCCTTGCTGATTTATTAATCTTGGTCGATTGGCTCTAAAATCTGGGTTGAAGGAAGCCCATCTACTGGCAATTTTAGTCCCTGAACCTTGGCTCCAGATACTTCTCCTTTGAAAATTTTCGACGCCTGGTTCAGACTTGGTTCTGGTATTAACTGGATCGAAGGATTGGTCGATGGCTGCATCGATTCTGCCCAGATTTTTTTATCAGTTCTGTCCAGCAACTGGGAGATTGTAGATTGGAGTTTCTACTGGTTCTTCCTTTTTGAAGATCGATCAAGTCTCTTCTTCTTTTGGAAATCACAACTTGGTTCTTTTGAATGGCCATGAAGTTGCTGCTTTGTTCTTCGAATCTCAGGTTTCCTTTTCCGCTGGATTTGCTGGTTCTGTTGAGTTGTAAGGAAGAAGATAGCATCCTTCATCAATGGGTCCTTGGTTACCGCCTCCTCTCTCTGGTTCTCGGTTGCTCCGCTGCAATAGCCGTGGTTTTCTTCTCGTTGAGTGAAGGTCTCAAACTCCCTGGTTTTTGCTCCAGATGGTTTCGTGAGGAATAAGACTTCTTCTACAAATTGGTATAAAACGACAAGTGCTTTGATTCCTTTTCATATTCCTTTGTCCTTTGTTTCATTATTTCAGTTTTCCATTTATACCCCTCCTATTAGCACTAAGTTCCCCTTGTCCTTATTTTACTTCTCATTCCAAGATTACCCTTTTGCCTTAGGTGATATTTGTAGTTAGATTTCATCTCAATTACAGTTATGCCATCCCTTATTCAACTTTATGTTATTTGCAATTCTGCCATTCCCTTATTTGACTACCCAATTGAAAATTCTGGTTATTTATGGAACTGCCATTTCTTTTTCATACATTCCCTTATTTGACTACCCAATTGACCCTTGAAAATTCTGGTTTATTACCAGTTTGCCCTTTGGCTTGGATTGTATTTAAAAGTGGACTTCCACCAAATTACAACCATGCCATCTTTTTTTCCAACACCTTTCTCTTTCAATAATTCTAATTCCCTTCATATCCCATACCTTTGGTATTTACCCATAACACCTTTGGAAACTTCTGGTAACTTATAATTTTGCCATTCCTTCCTTTTTACTTACCCATAGCACCTTTGGAAAATTCTGGAATATTATGTTTTTGCCCTATTTCTTACATCATCTCTATTATGTCCACGTGTACTACATGTGAGGGGGGGATTATGTACAATACACCTGCAGACATTGCAGAACGCAGAACTTGCAGGAATATTGGTGCAAAACTTAGAAAATCAGTTTTCTCCACCATTGCTATTGGGTATCCTTTGTTATTGGATTGAGTTTGCCGTAAGGGGGAGATTGAAATATTGAAGAGTATTGAAGATATTTGGTTATTGCCTATTTGAGGACTTTCAGTTGGGTTGATATTGCCTGATTCAGTTTGTTTTCGCTGGTTGCTGCTCTAGTTATTGAACTTCAAGATTTTGTCACTATGACAATCTGAGATTCATCACTGGATAACTATTGAAGGTCGTTGAAAGCTGCCTTTTTTGGAAGACATTCCAGTCCCGGTTTGTTGATCATGTTTGTCCAGGTTTTGAAGATCTATTTTTTCAAGTTCTTGAAGGTTTATTTGGGAGCTGCATTTATATGTCAAGCTGGGTTCTGATGCACCTTAGTTTTTTTCCCATTTTGTTCAAGTTGGGCATTAGTACCTTGTATGCGCCAACTTGAGGGGGAGTGTTAGCATTATTTGGAGTTATTTTTTCTTTAGTTCAAGCTGGATCTTCTTTCTTTACTTATTTGTATAATCCAGCTTGATGGGGAGTGTTGGAATATGTAATCCGTCCTTTTGGGGTTAGTTTATTTATTATGTTATTAGGTACAGTCGGCTATGTGGGTTTTAGTCCCACATCGCCTAGTTTAGTCTATTTGTAATTTCCCCTAGAGGGGCTTACCTATCAATTAATTAATTCAAGCATTTACAACTTCCATCTTCTCTTCTCTCTTTTATTCTCTCTAGAGTTACTGGTTACAGGTCCTAGGTTTTCTACAGTATACTTGCTGGGTTGACACATTTTTCATTCGACCTGTGTCGAAACCAATTTTTTTAGCGAATCTCGGTTATTTCGACCCAGATTTTGAACTATGACGCAGTATGTTGGTAAGTATCTAATGAAAGTTTGTATGTCTAGGGTTCAATTATTCCTAGAACCAAACATTTTTCAACATTTAATTATGCTTTTAGTATACCAATGAATCAGGTGCAAATGCTTCAACTTGTCCAATCGTCTAGGTAACCTGGTCATTGACCAAGTTAATGGGTTTGAAGTTTGAACAAAAACTGAGTCATAGCGACACGTTTAGGGTGGGTGTCTGAACACTGTGAAGTAGATATATTTTTTTTTGTCATTATAATCAAATCAATAATTAGGATTCTTTATTTTTTGCGATCCATAATTTCAATAAGCACTATATATTCTTATTTTTGCCTTGGTTGTCTGTTGGAGCTGGTCTTATTTGTAAAACCTGACTCCATCATATTGAATCTTCTTCTTTTTTGTTGCTTAAGGACATTGCGACTGGGGAATCAATTTTGTTCGCTCCAAGATTGAGTGCTGATTATGCTGTTTGGTTGGGGGAAATAAAGCCATTAGCATACTTCAAGGTGACATGCTCTTTACTTATTCCATTTTTGGGTAGCAGACATGTCTTCGACTATTCTTCTACTAGATATGTTGCCAGTCAATGTTGATGTGGTCAAGTTTCCCCCTTTGTAGGAAAGATACATGGTCAGCATGGTTTGCTATACCGATGAGATTGTGGAAGTTCTATATGACCATTATGGAGGACCAGGAAAGCCTTTACTGTTTCTTTTGCATGGGCTTAACACTGATAGCAATAAGTTCTCAAAGCCTGCAGAGCTTGAGGTTCATACCTCCCTACTTTCTTTATCTTATCTAATGTTTCCTCTTTGACAAATTAAGATGTCTAAGTTCTTTTTAGTTTTATTATATCTTTCTAGGTTAAATGGTGATAACACTGGCTCTTAGGAGATTGAACACGACACTCAATGTTGTCTCTAAGGGGGCATCCTGGTTGTCCCCTCAACAAAATGAAAGCGACGATGTATCACTCTAATGCTGTCATAACTCATAACTAACTGCGGATTTAAAAAAGAATCCTCATTTACAACACACTGTACTTATTTCATGGAACAATCAGGTCAATGAAATCAATATAAAACATGACAGAGAAACAGATATGTTGTAATATGGTGTACAAGAGTATAATGGTCCAGTAGGGTTTAATCTGTGTTGCCCTAAGGGTATTATTGTAACTTGTACTTCATTCAATTTATTATAAATAGAGTGGGCCTGTGTCTTATTGACACAAGTTCAATTCCCAAAATATTCCATCATGACTCTCACCTATGAATCCAACTTGAAGAAAGAGGAAGATGATAATGATAAATAACCTAGGAATCAGCCTTCAATTCTGTGTGAATTCCCAGAGCAGCATAAAATTAAAAGAAGTAGCAATCTTAATTGCGCATGAAGTAGAATATACTTGCTAAGGAACTTCTAGAAGCTGGAGCCCATTTTAACCCATTAAAAGTCCATAAAAAAAATGTATAAAATGTTTTCAGCATTGCTGCTGACAAGTCTTCTACACTGCTGGATTTTGTGATACCTCCACTGGCAGTTGGCTTGGGTCCCAAGACTTCGACAAAACCTGTATGATTGGGAGATCCTGATGATTATTAATCTCATGTGTTGGGCCTTCTGGCTGAATGCCACTGAAATCAGAAGATGGGGGTGGTTGGATTGGCCGCTTGGAAGGTCCGTGTTCAATTTAATGTATTGTTATAACTTCATGGTGCCCCCAACCTCAAACTTTTAAGAATTATATCTGGAAAGCAACTCCAAAGCAAAGGTAAAGTTTTCCTATGGATGCTGGTGTGAAGAAAGATTCTGTATGTCGATCATCTTATACTCAGAATTTGGACGGTCCCAATAGATGTTGGCTTTTTTAAGGATCTGTTAACAATATTTTCATTTGTTACAGATTATCTTGTGAACTTTGGTCGGTCTTAGTTGTGAAGCTTAAGAGTTTAAGCCTCAATATCTTACATGATGGGATCCTTGTTTGATCCTTTTCTGCTCTAGGCCTAAAATTGCAGCTAATAGGTTTTATGTTCTTAGCCATTGGGATTATGCAACTGAGGAGTACCAAGGATGCTTGGTGCTAACTTGTGGTAGTTCCTTAACCCCCCGCCGCGCCTCTTCCTCTGAACAACTACTACCTTTTTCTCCAAAAAAAAATCTAAATTGCTTGGAACGAAAACCAGGTGTTGTGATATTTATTATTTCAACACTTTGTCATTTTTCTGTTTTCCATTGTGTTTCCTCGCTTTTACTATATCAATGCCCAGTGGTTATTTTCCATCTAGGTATTGCTTCTATGCTTGATAGTCATGGAAATGTAGTTTCAATTTAGATTTTTAAGTTCCATTTTCTCCATCTTATAAAACTTATAAGTTTGGTATGATTTATTTATTTTATAGGACATGGAGAAATTTGAGACTGATTTAAGGATACTACATCCCATTTTGACTGAGTGCCGCATTTTTAAGTCCGACTTGGAGCTTGCCCTCATTCAGTATGCCAATGATGTAAGCTCAGAAGCTCATATCGAGGTAACTTCCTTGTATCTCATGCTTCAAATGTTAATTGATGAAATTATATCCTTTATCATACTCCTACCATTGTATTTAGTACTTATTCCCACCATGTAGCATGGATACTGATTTCTGCAGTGACTTGGACAACTACATGAAGTTCCAGATTCAAAATGTTTCTACACTTCTACTTGCACATGCATACGAAAAACAGTCGTTTTAAACCATAAAGAGTCCAAGGCAGGCATGCATACATAATGGATCAGCCACATGCATAGCCTTATCCCAACTAAATGGGCCGGCCAGTGGCGACCGCATGAATGCCTCTGTTGGACATGGCCATACCAAATCAAACGACTCTCTCTAAGCTTATCATGAATCGTAGCTACTTCCAACCTTGTTCTAATAATTTCATCGTATGTGACTCATTAGTTTTATTCCTCTATAGTCATTGACCATTTAGTTTTATACCCTCTCCCATAACTCCATCAGATGACTCATTAGTTTTATTCCTCTATAGTTATTGCAGCTCTGAATATGTATGCATGAAAAACATTCTTTAAAAGTTGAATCACAAAATGTAAATTCTCTTTATTGTCTTATTGTAGCAGTATTCAAGAAAAATCTACAAAATGTTAGAAGTATGTCATGAAAAACATTCTTTAAAAGGCAAAGATAGATATGTGATGCCATTGGAACTTCTGAAATTCTCATTATTGTCTTGTCCTGATAAAACTATATGGAATATATATATATAGGGAAAAAGAACGCTACCTGGTTGCGTGCGGCGCGCCATCCCTGTGCCCAAACACAGGGCCACGCGGAATGACCGCCGCACCCTCAGGGATTTCTGCTTTCCATGGGGGTGTGGCGATCATTTCGCATGGCCCTATGTCTGGGTGCAGAAGCCGCGTGCCGCACACGACCAGGTAGCAAGGATCAAGAACTCAGGTTTCGACCAGGTTTCGATTTGGCTGAAATCAAGATTTGGTCGAAACCTGGTACTTTTTGCCAGCCATCTCGAAACCTTAGTTTCGGTGACCAAAAATGGTTTTTCAAGTCTGATTTTTTTGCTTATAGCCTATTTATGACATTTTAAACACAATGCATGAATTATTTTCACAAATAAATCACTCAAAATGGTATTTGTGGTTATTGACCCAAGTTTACTAAGGTACGCACTGATTCAGACACTAAACTGGTATTATAAATACGTAGTTCACATAAATTTAAAGTACAAGAACCCTGAATAATACATATTTATCCAAATAAAACATTAAACTACTCCTTTCTCAATTCCATGTAGACTTTCTTGGTGGGTCTAATCCACGAGCTGCGTACTACTGAAGATTGCGAAGCCGTTCCTCGGAATGCACCACATATGTATCCCATGACATGTTATGGGACCAATTATTCTTATAGTCCTTAACTATCCATTGATAAGCTCCATCATCAACTTGTTTGAGATATCCCAATCTGGGGAAGGGCTTGCCGAGAGTGTAAGAAGGTGGAGCCGACACACACATCTAGGATGGATACCCAAAGATACTGTCAGCAAGAGATGACCCAACACCTGACCCATCTCCATATCCATATATAGTAGCAGATGTATCATGACCAATCCCATATCCAAATGAATCAGTGCTCTTAAAGGATGCTCCACAAACATATTCACCCCCATACGGTCTATACCCAGCATGTGATGCTGATCCGAAGCTCTCAAAGCCGTTATCATGATGTTGTGCTGGACTAGGGGTATTTGCTATGAAGGATGGCGCACGCCAATATCCAGATCCTCTAGTCTCCCCCAAATTCATGGCTTCCATAGTCCCAGACAAGCTAGATATATCCATCCCAGATTCTTGATCAGAAGGTCCAAGTCCATGCTTGCCACGTCGCCTGTAGATACGTACACCATGCTGCTCATCTTGTGTTGCAGGAGTAAACTGACTCTCTCCTGTAAATCTATGTGAATGTGGCTCTAGATCTGCCTCTTGCTGCTAAAACATTTGATCCTCATTGCATAATTCTTTAATCTAGGATTATCATCATAATATCCACCCAATCCTCATACCATCACCACCACCACCACCACCACCACCACCATCATCATCATCACCACCATCTAATAGAGGCTCACATCCTTCATCCATTCATAAAGGGGATTCTCATCATCTTCATCGACTTGGAATATTTCTACCAACTCAATTGGGCTTGTATCATGTTCCATGCCCAATCGGTTGTGCTTGTCTCTCAATCTCATATTGTAATGCACATAAACCAAGTCCTCTAGCCTCTTTACGCCCAATCTATTCCGCCTCTTGGAGTGTATGTAGTTGAATGTACTCCAATTATGCTCGCATCCAGTGGTAGAACGTGTCTGGGATAGTACTTTACGTGCTATCTTCGATAGGTTGGGGGAATCCGTGCTATATTGCAACCACCATTCAGCTACAAGAAATCATTAAAGATTATTATTAGGTAATAGTAAATAAGGGTATATAGTTATATACTTAAATTTAAATGGAAAGACTAATTCAACCATACTAACCAGCAGCAGTACTTTCCTGAGCTGATATTGCCACTGCTAGGCCGAAACTCCCAGCGGCATCCTGAAAAGATTTCATCTGACATTATGCAGCCTTAAATGAATATCAATACCTAAAAACATAATTGCAAATGTTTTAACTTACTAAATATATCAATAGTTCTTACCTCAGAATTGATGATGGACTGGGCATTTGAATTTGGCTCAAACCTTTCCACTACTCTGTGAACTGCATTATCAAATTTGTCTGCATCCCAAGTCGATACTTGTAGTGGGTCTTGGGATTTAGATAATATGCTGAACACAACAAAGTTCTACAATTAGAGACTAAATGAAAATGACATATGTAATCAGTTAAATTGAAGTTAATAAACTAATAACTCACTAGCCTTATGTAGTGGATACATGAGCTGCCTCTCCCATCGATCCTTGATAATCGCAAGAAACTTTCGATTACCCCTTCTGTAAGTTGCCTCCACTTACAGACATATTTTGATTTTCTGGGGCCTTGATCTTGCCCTCTTGCTGTCTGCCTCCTCTGCGTGGGCTGGCTGATCGCTCCCCCCCTGTGCAGGCTGGTTGTCGGCCTTGTAGGCTTTTTTGTTTTTTTTCCCTCTCCCCCTCTTGTATATTGATTCTTTGGTTCTCTCTTCCCTGCCCCCCTCTGGGGTTCGGTAATATATTTATTTACCAAAAAAAAAAGTTGCCTCCACTTGCACCTTCATCATATCGATGGCTGCCCACAAGTGTGGTAAGGTGGGGTTCCTCTGTTGATCCACCATTTTCAACACTGTAATAAGTGGGTCTAGGATAGTTACAACTTTCTTCAAATCATCCCGGAACTTATCACTAGAAATGGTGGCCTGGGCTGTCCTACCTCCACTAGCTGTCTTACCTCTATTACTTGAAGACCTCTCCCAGTTAAACCATTTTTCAGAAGCAAACATTTACCTAAGACCAGTCTTCTTAGCCTCAAAGCTTTAAAGTGCAATCCAATTGGTTGCAAACTGTGTAATCCTTGACCTTACTAGGTCACCACCACACCTGGTCCTCAACATATACAGTGTAAATCCATGATTATAGATGTAGGTGCTCACTTGTCATGTCCTATCCACCACCCCTTCCACAAGCTTCAATTGCCCCATGTCCTTCAACATGAGATCGATGCAGTGAACAGCACATGGTGTCTAGAAGAATTTGTATCTAGGATTGTTCATCAATTTTTCCCCAGCCTTCTTAAAGTTGCTACCATTGTCTGTAATCACTTGTACCACATTGTCCGCTCCCACATCCTTGACTACTTCTTTCAACAACTTGTAGATGTATTTTGCATCCTTCTTTTCGTAAGATGCATCCACAGACTTGAGGAACACAGTCCTCCCATCACAGTTCAACATAAAGTTGATGATGGAGTGTCTAGTGGGTCCAGTCCAACCATCATACATCACTGTTACTACATAGTGCTCACATAGTCTTCAACCCATCAATTTACTCCATCAAATCTTCCTTGTGATAGGGCAAGTCGACATTGTACATCTCATATGGTGTTGGCCCCTTCACTTCAGTTCATCAATTATGTTTTTAGGTATTGATATTAATTTAAGGCTGCATAATGTCAAATGAAATCTTTTCCGGATGCCACTGGGAGTTTCGGCCGAGCAGTGGCAATACTAGCTCGGGAAAGTACTGTTGTTGGTTAGTATAGCTGAATTAGTCTTTCCATTTAAATTTAAGTATATAACTATATACCCTTATATTTACTATTACCTAATAATAATCTTTAATGATTTCTTGCAGCCGAATGGTGGATGCAATATGGCACGGATTCTCCCAACCTATTGAAGATAGCACGCAAAGTGCTATCCCAGACATGTTCTGCCACTGGATGCGAGTGTAATTGGAGTACATTCAACTTCATACACTCCAAGAGGCAGAATAGATTGGGTGTAAAGAGGCTAGAGGACTTGGTTTATATGCATAACAATATGAGATTGAGAGAGGAGCATAGCCGATTAGGCATGGTACATGATACAAGCCCAATTGAGTTGGTAGAAATATTCCAAGTCGATGAAGATGATAAGAATCCCCTTTATAAGTGGATCAAGGATCGAGGTGAGCCTCTATTAGATGAGGAAGGGGGTCGACCCAAAAGTCATATTGCTTCATAGATCGGTGCAGATTTTGATGAGTATATGGCAACAGATGGTAGAATTCATACGCAGACCCCACGTCCATTCGAGCCACTCCGTGGTAGTAGTGGAGTTGATGATAATGACTGGTCCCATTCCTCTGATGCTACTCAACCACCTACCTAGACTCAGGGCCATGGTGATGGTGATGATATGATGATGGTGATGGTATGAGGACTGGTGGGTATTATGATGATAATCCCAGATTAAAGGAATTACGCAATGAGGATCAAATGTTTTAGCATCAAGTGGCAAATCCAAAGCCACATCCATATGGATTTACAGGGGAGAGTCAATTTACTCATGCAACACAAGATGAGCATCATGGTGTACGTATCTATAGGCGACGTGGCAAGCATGGACTTGGACCTTCTGATCAAGAATCTAGGATGGATATATCTAGCTTTTCTGAGACTATGGAAGCCATGAGTTTGGGGGAGACTAGAGGATCTGGATATTGGCGCGCACCATCCTTCAAAGCAATACTCCTATTCAAGCACAACATCATGATAGCGGTTTCGAGAGTGTCGGATTAGCATCACATGCTGGGTATGGACCGTATGGGGGTGAATATGTTGGTGGACCATCCTTTGAGAGCACTGGTTCATTTGGATATGGGAGTGGTCATGATACATCTGCTGCTACATATGATATGGGGATGGGTCAGGTGCTGGGTCATCTCTTGCCGATAGTATCTTCGGGTATCCATCCCAGCCATGTGTGCTGGCTCCACCTTCTTACATTCTCGGTGAGCCCTTCCCTAGATTGGGATATCTCAAACTAGTTGATGATGGGGCTTAACAATGGGCAAATTATGGACTATGAGAACAATTGGTCCCATAATATGTCATGGGATACATATGTGGTGCATTCAGAGGAACGGCTTCACAATCTTCAGTGGTACGCAGCTCGTAGTGGATTAGATCCACCAAGAAAGTCCGCATGGAATTGAGAAAGGAACTGGTTAATGTTTTATTTGGATAATATGTATTATTCAGGATTCTTGTACTTTAAATTTATGTGAACTACGTATTTATAATACCAATTTAGTGTCTGAATCAGCGCGTACATTAGTAAACTTGGGTCAATAACCACAAGTACCATTTTGAGTATTTTTGTGAAAATAATTCATGCATTGTGTTTAAAATGTAAAAAATAGGCTATATGCAAAAAGTCAGACTTGAAAAACCATTTTTGGGCACCGAAACCAAGGTTTCGAGATGGCTGGCAAAAAGTACCAGGTTTCAGTTGGTTTCGACCAAATCTCGGCTACAGCCAGGTCGAAACCCGAGTTCTTGATCCTTGGCCTACAGAGCTCGTGATTGAAAGTCCTTGGTAATTGTAATTTGACGAAATTAGTATTCAAGAAATGAAAATTAACATGGAATTAAACTGTTATGCCTGTTATACTCAAAAGTTTCTCAATCCTACAAATGTGGCTGACAGGCTTGTTCAGTTGAACAAGCTTGGTCTTGGCTCTTGTGCTTCAAATTTGTGCTCATGCTTTTGCCGACCTAGATATGTAATTTTTTATTTTTTGGATGTAGTATCAATGAAATTTATTTATATATTTGATTTGAGATATCATCAATGACATTGAGTTGTATGTGTTAGAAGCATCTCTATACATGTATACACCCAGAAAATTAGCATATATGTTTTATATAAGTTTATCTATGTACATATAAGTGTATGTCAAAATTGTGAAAATTCAATAATCTAAATTTTCTATTAAGTTTTTATGTCTGTTGAATATTTTATGTATTCTGTCATTGATTTTGAGTGCTTAGCACTTTCTGAGTCTTGACAGTTATGACTATTGACTAGTTCTTGAATTCTTATGAGTCAAGGAATTTGTTTGTTGTGATGCTTTAATTAGTTCTTTGGCAGCAATAGGTAATTATTCTTCTTTACATAGTTGTCAAGGCATCGCCTAGGCGTCCATTCTCCTATTTTTGGATGGGCGCCTTGGTAGCCTGTTTGACGCCTAGGCACCTTGCTGGTGTCGCCTTAGTTTTTGACCCCTCTCCAACGCCTTGGGTCGCCTTGCGCTTTGACAACTATGCTTCTTTATCTTTATCCATAGGGAATATGGGACTACAATATTTGGTTTGCTATGGTTGTTACCACAACTGCACTTTATCACAATGTCTCGTGCAGATATTAATTGGTTTGTGAGTGTTGTCTCTAATTTTTCAATTTAAAAGTAAATTAACTCATCTTTCTTCCTTCTTTTATTTCTTTCTTTTTATCTTTTGGTATTATCTGATTATGGTAGTGTTTTTGAATAGGTTATGAGGAAAACGAGAGCGGGAATGAAAGAATATCAGTTAGAGAGCATATTTCTTCATCATATTTACATGTATGGTGGTTGTAGGCATTGCTCGTACACATGCATATGTGCTACTGGTGACAATAGGTGAGTTTGTGTGTGTTATTGTGTTATTATTTATGCCTTCTTCTAACTGGCAACATAAAGATTGTATTCCTGTATAATGTACAAACATGCTCAAGTATAGAAGTATTCTCAGGGTGGTTTCTAGGATCAGGATTGGGTTCTATGTGGTCCCAGCCAATAATCCCCAATCCTGATCTGGATCTTGATGGATCATTTGATCTTCTGACATGATTAGATGATGTGATATGATCAAGGATAATTATCTGGTGAACATTATCAGGATTGGTTGAGTCCTTACTTCTGGCAACCCATAATTAGAATTTTGATTGGACTTGGACACATTCAAATTTATATCAGGTGAACCAGAATGTTATTGGGATCAAACAAGCTTTTAAACTATGTTCCCCAGTATATAACCAACGATTTGTAGCCCAACCGGAAGTGGGGGTGTCAAAAAGCTATGGGTACATGCATATTGCCAATAAATGGATCTCGAATCATCCCTAGTAGTTAGCTTATTTATAATTCCTTATAAGCATGAGCTCAGTCCATCAAAATGGATCTGAGGAAAACAGAAGGGTTGGGAAAGGATCCAGATCAGTCATCAAAGATCCTTGTATATGCCTTTTGAATCCCTTGCAGATAGGAAGTTGTAGTATTTTTTTCAGAGGAGCTCTAAACTGGATGAAATAATTATGTTTCACAAAACTCAAATGTTTTTTATGTAGTAGTCCACTTTGTACCGATCGGGGCTTAGTAAGTGCCAAATTATTTGGGGTGCCACAATTCCTCCTCACATTTACGTGTAATGCATCTGTGTGTGAGTCTTGTACCCCACTTCTTTAGGTTATCCACTTATAGAACTCTATAAAAAATCAACACTGATGAGAATTCATTTTTTCTTTTGCTGCACTACCTGCTACAAAAGCTTTTGAATGGCAAGCTGTCCTTACCTTCTTCATCCAGAAAGGTCATGTAGAACAAGTTACTTGTAAAGGATCCTCTTTTTGTTGGTTCCCCAAATCTGTTGAATGACTTTGAGTCTAACTAACAGAACAGAGAGAGAGAGAGAAAATGAAGCCTATTGTTGAAGTTGCAGTGATGCAGCCAGCCAATCCTCATCCCACACTAGGAATCAATGAATCAATTGGCTGCAACACAGCCCAGGTTTAGGCTATTTTCTTGTCAAACCAGGGGCTGAGAAGCTACTAATGAAGTCTGATCTGAAATCTCAGTTTGATTGTAAGGAAAACAGTAATTCCAGAATTAACATACACAGGAACAAAACAGAATAGAACGAGAAGTAGAAGCTACTGGTCTGTTTGATAGAATAGCGGTGGAGAAGATTAGAGAAAAGAAGATATAAGAAGGATATGACTTGAGCTTCACACCCAAGCCTTGATCAGCATCCCACTGACGCAGCTAGCATTCCACCGGGCAGCAACTGCATCCCACAGTCATTAATCTGAATCCCACAGAGTATTAGCAAAGCACACTTTATTCAACACAAATGTTGATTTTGGGGGGGGGGGGGGGGGAGCAAGGTTCGAAAACTCGGGTCTCGGTGGCATCTTGGCCAGGCCAGAAACCGAGTCTAGCCGAGATCTGGCCGAGATCTCGGCGAGTTGATGCATTTTTTTTTTTTGGGACTCGGACCCCCAACTCGGTGGGTTGTACACATATTTTGGGTCTGAAACTTGGTATCCAGCCTATTTCAGGCCATTTAAACACAATGGCATGCCCAGATTTGCCAAAAAACAAGTCCAAATATGAGTTTCACTTTGGACCATAGGTTGGTAGGCGACGAGTCGTACTAAAACAACATAATCTATATATAATTTAGTAAAACATAGCAAATTAGCAATCAAAACATTCTAATTAGCACACATCAATCAAAACATTCAAATAAAATGTACATTACATCACTGTTCACTTAATTTGTTACATAAAATGAGATTGAACAAGAAATTCATCCCTATATCAATCCACATAGAATTCCCATGTCATGGAATTGCTATAGTGTTGCAGATAGTGTGACACAGCTTCCATATAAGTCTTCTGATCAACATATACCAATCTCCCTATCTTAGGGTACATGGGAGGCTGTTGGTATGAGGTGTAAGATCCACTGCTACTGCCATATTGAGTTTGAGGCATGTATGACTGGTTTGGGACTAGAAATGTATACCCAACACCTGACCCAGAGCTTTGACTGTCATACTCAGCTGCTGACTGCCCATACTGACCATAGGCACTATAATCAGAACCGGTGCTCTGCTGGCCATAGTCATAGCCATGATGATGCTGAGATGATTGCCATGACTGATGCTCACTAGTAGTATCTATACTCATGCTTCGAAACTTGTAAGCATGGCGTTCATCTCTTTGTTGTCCTCCTCCGAGCATATGTGATGTGAGTGTTTGCGACCCTTCTTTCTGTTGTATGTTTTAGGGTGGCCACCATGGTCTTGATCTTGAGTGGCATGCGTAAACTGAGACTCACCGGTGAAACGCACAGGGTCCTCCTGCGTTCCAACTTCTTGCTCGTACTGCTCGCGCATCCCCTCATGACGATCATCATAATAACCACCACTCCCCATGCCACTAGCAGCAGCAGCTTCACCACCACCACCACCACCACCAGCATCACCATCACCATCACCATCACCATCACCATCACCATCACCAGTGTCATCACCACCACCATCATCATCATCATCAGCAGGACTTCCTACAGCAGGTTCAAAAGGTTTCGGTGACTCTGCATGTGCACGCCCCTCTTGCGTCGACATATATTCATCAACATCAGTGCCGGTTACAGACGCAATGGTGGGGTCGGGCCTACCCCCAGATTGATCCATATCAGGTGTACCACGATCCCTCACCCACTGGAATAGGAGATCCTCATCGTCGTCAGACTCCATGAAGTGATAGATCGGGCAAAGATGTTCAACATATATTAAAACCACATGAATCTAACAAGGATTACAAAATTTTTTTTTGGAAAAAATAGATTTGGGGAAGAAATAGAAAACACCTTTGAAATCTTGCAAATAGGTGATGATGCTCCAAATTGGCACTTGAATCTTCACTTTGGCACTTCAATCTAACTCTAAACAGTCCAACAATCGAAAGAAAGAAGAAGAAATTTAAAGGAGAGGTGTTTTTCCCCTTGGTTTAGAGCCTAAGAACTTCTGTTCCTGCTCTCTCTTATGTTGGAAATGGGGTTTTGGGGGAAAATTGGGCTGAATACAAGTAAATAGCACCTTTGGGCCCAACCGAGATATCGCCGAGATCTCGGCGAGATATTGTTTTTTTTGTACTAAAAATATCTTGATTTTCACCTTCGAGATCTCGCCGAGATCTCGGCCGAGAAATTGCACTTTTAGGAACCGACTAGCAACTCGACTCGGTTTTGCCCAAAACCGAGAAACTCGGCAAGATCTCGCGAGTTCTCGAACCTTGGGGGGGAGAGGGCTTAACCCTTAATCTAATATATAGAAGTAGTAAAGCTTGAATCATATTGGCCTTAGGATAGCTTCCAGCCAATAGAAAACGACATAAAAGAAAGAATAAAAAAGAGGCCAGGAATCCCTCTTCTGATCGCTGGAAAGGGGGTTTCCTAATCGCACTAGGAATTCAAAATACTAGAGGAAAAACCAACTAATATAGGACTGGAATTTATAAAGAATATCCCAGCCTTTACAAATAAAGAAATAAACAGTAATTAGGATAAAACTAATCCTAAATAAGTCCCATCGATTATGATTTTAGGTGATCCAGATCACCCTTCAAACTAAGTCAACTCAGTGAGTTGCTGACTCAGTTTGTTCTTTCTTATTCTTTGGTACTTTTTGGAGAACCTGTCTAGCCGATCTGCATCACTTCCATTAGACAGTTTGAATCATCTGAATAAGTTCCCTCTCTCCTTTTCATTCAGATATGTACTCCTTTCTGAAAATTTCTTTCGTAGTATTTCCACTCATCCATCTCAACATTGATTCAGTACAAGGCCAGCATGGAAGGAGAAAGAACCAGCCAAACAGGTTCCCATGGTTTAGCAAAACAAGTCCATATTCTGGTTTCTATTAAGAACATATTCTGATTATATTTTCTGCCAATAATAGGCCCTGTGGCCAGCATGTTTTAGAAGATCTTTTTGAGATAATTCTAGTACAACATATAGCGGATTAGTAGATTGTATGGGCCCTATTCAGGTCTTTGCATGGAGAGTATTTTCTAGAGCTTGGTTGCTGCCTTGCATGGAGACGAGCTTCTAGAAGGAGTTGTTGGATTGTGTATAAGAAAAGATACTATCTAGTTTCTAGTTTGTGTTAGCATTACTTATTTTCTACTTTTGTAACCATGCATAATTATTGATTAAGAGTTTCCATTTCTGAGTTTTCCTCAAGATTCAAGAACTCGGTTTCAGTACAGGTTTTGCCCAGCCAAAAAACCGAGTTAGGCCGAGATCTCGGCAAGTTGGTGTAAATTTTTTTTTTTTGAACTCGAAGGCTGGTTTCGGTGGGTTTTAGACTTAGTTTGGGCCTGAAACTTGGTACTCAGCCTATTTTATGCTTTTTAAACACAATGGCACTATCAGATTTTGCAAAAACAAAGTCCAAATAGGAGTTTCACTTCGGACCCTAGGTTGGTAGGCGACGACGTACTAATATGCCCTATTCTATACACAATTTAGTAATTGAAAGCAATCAAATCATACAATTAATATAAACAACTTAAATAAACGTTACAAATGTAAAAGTGTACAATACATCAATCTTAACATAGTACATATATCTCTATCATAAACCGCCATCGAAAATCCTCAAAAGTCAGGTCAAATGCACACTTCTCTGTCGAGTTCACTGAGACGGTCGAGTTCTGGAGAGATCTTGATTGTCTCGGTTGAGATATGTACATTATAAAGGTAAGTTTGGTCCAAATCTCGGTCAAACCGAGATCTCGACTCGACCGAGTTGGGGTAATATTTCATTTCGGCTTAAGTGTCGTCTCGCTTTTTTCAAAAAGAGAGATATTACCGAGATCTCGGCGAGTTCTTGAACTATGGTTTTCCTTTTAGTAACAGGACTTTTTATTTCATGTAATAGCATATTGGAGATTCCATTCTACCTAGAGGCCTCCACGCATGGAGGGTGGGGTTGGTTTGTGATAGTTGTTGCTGGAATTATAAATAAGGGTGAAGGGAGATACTCCCAATGATTTGGACTTTTGAAAATTTGTGTTCTCTCATGTGAGATGCTTGCTACTGTGGACCTGTGGTGAAACAGCAGCCACCTTATTGGTGAATCCGAGGATTGATTGGGGGTGAATCCAAACACAGGCCATAGGTGGTGTGAATCCTTGGTCATACCCACTTCCCCCTCTTTTTCTTCTTCCTCCTTTACTCTTCCTGTTTTCCTGCATATACATAGATTGTGTGGGATGCTTTTCCTGCAACTAGGACTGATGTTTGAAGTAGAAAATTGACATCAGTCTTTCCATCACTGCTGTCAAGGATTCTCCGATGTTTCATCAACAAATACTGTTGATTCCACAAAGGTACATACAGCAGCTTGCAGTTTTGGTTTCCTTCTCAGTTCTTTCCTCAAGTTATTACTACTGTAACTGTGATTCAACCCTTTGATTGGGCTCAAACTTGGTGAGTTTATTCCCTCTTACCTTACATTCCATCGACTTGAATTTGAGGCCCATCAGAGTTGCTGAACTATAGTTATCTCAGTCTCTCTTATCTACTAATTTTGTGTTCTTCTAAGTTCTCATCTAACCAGTGGATTCTCAAGATATCCTAGTCACTAGTACAGCAGGTTTGAATCAGCCTTTGACCAGATTTTGACCCCCATTTCATGGCTGGTTTGTGAGTTATCCCACTTTCTATTTTCTGGCCTATTGATTCCTGCACTTGGAACACTGCAATTCTGTCCTGCAAGGTTTTAAGTATCCTAACGTATCCATTGATACTAATAACCGATACGTATTGTAGATTTAAGGTATCTATAGGATACGACACCTATGTAAGAAAAAAAGTATCGACTGTATTGGGTTGATATGTGAGTTAGAATATGTAAGATGTTAGATTATAGTTGAGAAACAATGGTTTACAGCTGAACAAGGAAGAAGAGAGGAAGAAGAGAGGTGAGAGAATCATGTGTATTAGGAGTAGTTTCTCCTAACCAATGTTTAAAATCTCGTTTCATTTCGGTATTTCGGTCTGACCGAAATATCTGAAATTTCTGATATTTCGGTCGAAATATTGTATTTTTCTGCAAGGTTTCGGTAGGTTATTTCGTTGGGTTTCAGGCCAAGTTGAGGCCTGAAACTTCGTGAAAACCATATTTTAGGCTATGTGAACACATGTAAATGTTAATGTTCAAATTGCAAAAAATAGTCACCCAAAGCGGTATTTTGGATTTACACCATTGATTGGCAGTATACGGTCGAATCCTAATTTATAACTTAGTTAATTACACATACATTATACATATACATTGTTTAAGACTTTAAGTACTAGAGGACGTAATAACTAATAAACAATTTAAACAAGAAAATTCACTTGGAAACATAAATTCAATGACTCATAAGTCATAAAAGTACAATAAGTCAATAACATCAATATCCCAAATTCCCAATACAAGTCAAGTAGTCATCAAGTGACTCAAATGTTTACTAATAATAATTTCTCCACCGTCTAGGATCGACCCCACTGATAGTCCGATGGAGCCGACGTGTATTATTCTCTGACTGTAGGACATATGAATGCCACGTTATAGTCTGTGCGAAAAAATGAGTATAGTCCTCCACAGTTACCATGTAAATAGCATCATCAACATGCTAAAGGTAACCTATCCTAGGGTATTAGTCAACAAAGTGTGAAGAACCACGACTATCCACTGATCCACTGTGATATGATGGTTCTGGGAGCATGTACGGGTACGGCTGGTGGGTTGGGTAGGAGAAGATGTCATCCACAAAAGACAATGCACTACGTCCCTAGATGCGGCGAAGATTCGAAGGCCGGTTCAACAATCACCAAAGAGAAGTGGAGGAAGAAATAGGACCAAAAAAGCGAAATATAGCAGCCAGTCACGAGACTTGGTCTTTTTATAAGATGGGTTTGTAACATCTTGCCGATATTTCGGCGAGATGCTACAAAGTCTCGAAATCTCGCGAAATGGCCGAAATTTCGGTCGAGATATTGCATTTTTTCATTTTGAACATGCATTTCGTTTCGCTTAGGTCGAGATACTCGAAATATTCGAAATCTGGACCAAGATTTCGCGAGTTTTGGTACATTGCTCCTAACACCTATTTACTTCACTAAAACACTTTAGGAAATTACAAAGGCTTCCTTAGGGAGGTAAAAGGGAAAAAGTAATAAAAGGATAAAATTACAACTCCATGTGACTTATAATAGAAACATAGACTAATGTACCCCTAATACATAAACTCTAACTATGTGACCCCATATGGTCTATACTTTTCGATATGCTTGATACATCTCTTATAAACTATATAACACGACCAATGACTCCAAAACACTTACTGAGAGCACCTGGAAGTCATTCTAGTCAATTGTTTTTTTTTTGGCAAAATCAACTTGATTCCTTGCTTCTACCAACAAAATCAACTCTAGTAGTGTTGATTTCATCATCATTTGGTGATTAAACAACCTGCAAATTCAAGGATCAAAACCAGATTTGTGCAAGAACAATTTTCTATCAAAATTTTGAACTCTAAATCCTCACCAAAATGAAAATGATTTTTTTTGGTGTTAGTACATGTAAGAAACCTCATCCTTTATACATAATCAATTAAATCCACCTGTCTCATCGTACTTTGTTCTCCTCTTTGCGCATGATATACTTTACCTATTACTTATTCATAGTGTTTTTATGCTTCAAGACTGTATTTCACATGTATCCTAAGCATTTCCAAGCGTATCTTGCGCCTCTCCGATACGATATGATATGTCCCTTAAAATCATCTTTCCGGTACGATCCGCGATACGATAAACCTTGCTGTCCTGTGGCAAGTTCTATTAGTAAAATCTCATCTTAATTAGTAGAACACATCAAACTTCCTTGGCTCATTTTGGTGTGTATGTTGTTTTTTGTCGTTGAGTATTCAGCATATGTTCTTCTCTGAGCTAGTGAGCTGTGCTACATATTCTAATCATCTAATTTTTCTTCTGCAGTTCTGTTCTACATTATGGGCATGCAGCTGCACCAAATGACAAGGTATGCTAGATTTTTTTTCCTCATAATGCTTCATGTTAGCTCATTATCACAATTAATATCTATGGGCATTATTTATTTGGTCATGTTTTGCTCGGAGTCTGGATGAATTCTTAACCATTTTCTTTCGTGATGAATTTTCTGAATGCATGGATGTAGAGTAGTGTACTCTGGTTATCCAGTTTTGTCAACTGTTATTGATTGACATGTCATATAGTTAGAGGTCAATGTAGTAACTTACACTTTGTTATGCATAACTTTTGATTTAATTTGTTATTATATAGTTCCATAACTTCTGGTTTAATTTGTTATTATACAGTTCCATAACTTCTAAATTAATATTTTTTAGTGCTTTTTATCAATGATTGTCATCTCCTTCTTTTTATTTGTATAAAAAAACTCAACCAAATGAGAATGCTGACATCAATCCATTGCTGAAACATCCATCATTCAGAGTCCATTTTTATTTTTATATTATTTTTGCTTTTCAAGCTGTTACTTATGTTGGATTCATGGTATGAAATGGAAGAACACAGTTCCGGAACCTATAAAAAAAACACAGTTCCAAATTGAAAGCCTTGTTCGCCCTTATTTCATGATTGATTAATGTAATCATCTTTTTTTATAATTTTTAGTCAGAAATGTTTTTGTTAATTTAGGGCAAGAGCCTCTTACAAAAGGACATCCAGAAGGTTTTTCTTTAATTCACGGGACAAAACAGAGCAGGCCCTCATATCTGATATAGACATATCCTTAAAACCCTTTGCAGATCAATGCCCAAAAAAGAGCAATCTCCTTAGCCTTGCACTTGGTAGCAATCTTATAAGCTGGAAGACAGAAATATTTGGAAGCTCTCTGTTACCAAAACCAAAACTGAATGAATGCTTGAATGACTGGAATCGATCATCCAGCCCCTTATTTATAATAACCACAAATCATAGCCAAAGTATGAATGCCCCCCTAGTCCTATTCCTATAAGGAATTCCCACTCCAATTAGGAATCCCAAATAGAGATCGGATAGAGGGAAAAATACAGAAAAGAAATAACAAGTAAAACATAAAACAACTAAAACAAAAGGACTAAATTACCCCTATCGGGTGAAGTAGCCCATCTCAGTACTCCCCCTCAAGTTGGAGCAAAGATGTCGATCATGCCCAACTTGACTAGATTGGGATGAAACAATTTCTCAGACAATCCCTTGGTGAAGATATCAGCAAGTTGATCAGCAGATGTCATAAAGGGAATACAAATCAGCCCATCTTCTAATTTCTCTTTGATGAAATGCCTATCCACCTCAACGTGCTTGGTACGATCATGCTGTACTGGGTTGTGTGCTATGCTGATTGCAGCCTTCTTGTCGCAGTACAACATCATAGAAAGACGAATAGGAACACCAAGATCTTGTAGCAAACCTTTAAGCCAGAGTAACTCACAAATACCTTGTGCCATAGCTCGAAACTCAGCTTCGGCACTAGAACGAGTAACTACATTTTGCTTCTTACTACGCCATGTGACAAGATTTCCACCTACAAAGGAGCAGTACCCAGAAATAGACTTGCGATCGGCAGAACCAGCCCAATCAGCATCAGTGTATGGTTCTATCCGTAGGTAACCATGTGCAGACAGAATAATTCCTTTTCCAGGAGCTGACTTCAAATAGTGCAAGATACGAAGAACAACCTCCATATGAGAGGAGTAGGGATCATGCATAAACTAGCTCACAGCACTCACGGCGACAGCAATGTCAGGACGAGTGTGTAAGAGATAAATCAGCTTCCCTATAAGTCTTTGGTACCGGCCTTTATCAATAGGCTTGCCCTCTTTTTCCTTGAGCCGAACAGTAGGGTCCATAGGAGTATCTGAAGGATGGCAGCCTAACAACCCGGTTTCAGCCAGTAAGTCTAGGACATACTTCCTTTGGGAGAGAAAAATGCCTTTAGAAGATCTGGCCACTTCAAACCCAAGAAAGTATCATAGTTTCCCTAGATCTTTAATCTCAAATTCTTGTCCAAGGAAGGTCTTCAACCGTCTGATTTCATCACCATCATTGCCAGTAACCACTATGTCATCAACGTAGACTATAAGAACAGTGAGGTTTTCACCAGCCCTCTTTATAAAGAGTGTGTAATTAGCATTGCATTACTCTGCTTATAGCCCACAGAAATCATGGCCTTGTGGAACCGGTCAAACCATGCTCGAGGTAATTGCTTCAGCCCATATAGTGCACGCTTCAGCCTACACACTTTTCCTTGGTTTCTGTCACAAGAGAACCCTGGTGGAATGTCCATATACACCTCCTCATCCAGTGCTCCATTTAAGAAGACATTTTTTACATCTAGCTGCTGCAAATCCCATCCAAGGTTGATTGCACAAGATAATAACACACGAACTGTATTTAACTTCGCAACAGGTGCAAAAGTTTCCTGGTAATCAATGCCGTATGTCTGAGTGAACCCCTTGGCCACGAGTCGTGCCTTATACCTATCCACAGTGCCATCCACCTTCTGTTTCACCACAAACACCCATTTACATCCAATGGTTTTCTTCCCAGGTGGAAGAACCACAAGCTCCCATGTGTTATTTTTCTTCAAGGCCTCCATTTCTTCCATCATAGTTGCCTTCCACTTTCCATCTGATAGAGCTTCCTGCCAATTGTTAGGAATACGAACAGAAGAAAGAGAGGAAACAAAAGCACGAAAGGATGGGGAAAGGGAGTCATAAGAAACAACATGAGATATGGGATGCTGAGTGCAAGTCTTGACACCTTTGCGAAGAGCAATAGGCAAGTCAAGAGAAGGAACATTACCAGGTGGAGAGGCAAGTTCTGGATCCGGGTTTGGCAATTGGATGGGTACTGGAGCAACAGTTGATTGAACTTGCTTATGTTTCCTTGCATAGGTCTTCGCAGTACTGGCATCAATCCTCCTCTAAAATTCACTAATAGTCCTCTAGATAGGAGTCTGGACTGGGGTAGGTTGCTCCCCCTGAATAGAGATAGTCTCCCCCTGTATAGGAACCTCTCCCCCTAACTCAGGGGGAGTACTAGGGGCAGGCCGAACTGGTTCAGACTCGTGGTAAACAGACTGAAGTAGAGGTGGAGAGTCAATAGTCAGCACATCTTTATTTACACTCTCCCCCTGAAGAGGTGGGGACACATAATATGAAACACTTTCATGAAAGATGACATCCATGCTGACAAAAGTCCGGCGGGATGGAGGGTAATAACATTTGTACCCCTTCTGTGTAGCAGAGTAACCCAAGAAAATGTAGCGGAGACTACGGGGTTCAAGTTTACCAGGGGACCTTGTATCCCTGGCATAATAAATGCAGCCAAATACCTTAGGTGGGACTATAAAGGAAGAAGAGCCAAGTAATAGCTCAATAGGGGTTTTGGAATGAAGAACCCGACTGGGCAGCCTATTAATTAAATAGGCTACAATAAGGATAGCATCTCCCCAATAAAGGGAAGGGACATTACGAGCAAACAGAAGAGCTCTAGCCACCTCTAAGAGGTGGCAGTTTTTCCTCTCAGCCACACCATTTTGGGCTGGAGTGTCAATATAGCTGGTCTGATGGAGGATTCCATGGGCAGCAAGGTATTTTTGGAACTGACCTTCCATATACTCTGTCCCATTGTCACTCCTCAAAATTTGAAGAGTGGCATTAAATTGGGTCTTAACCAACTGATGAAAGTGCTAAAAACATGAAAAAACTTCATTTTTTGTGTGCATAAGATAGACCCAAGTGAACCTAGAATAGCAGTCAATAAAAGTGACATACCACCGATGACCAGAAAGGGAAGCTTTCCTACTAGGACCCCCACACATCAGTATGAACAACATGAAATAAGGAAGAGGATCTTTTATTAGAAATGGGATAATTTGAACATGTCTGTTTACCCAAGACACAAGGCTCACAAAAAAAATCTTCCTTATTACAGTCTTTAACTAATGCTGGAAATAAAGTTGATAAAGTACCTAAAGGGGGATGGCCTAGCCTAGAGTGCCATTTGTGTAATTCAGAAGAGAAAGATGTCGGGTGACAGAGCCTAGAAGGTAAAGCCTGGGTAGGTGTAGGATCTCCATCAAGCAAGTACAATCCGCCATGCACTTTACCCGATCCAATCGTCTTCCCCGAGTCCAGTTCCTGAAAAGCACAGTGAGTGGGAAAAAATGTCACTTTACAATTCAGGGATTTGGTGATACTGCTAATGGAAAGAAGGTTAATTGTAAATTTTGGAATATGCAACACAGATGACAGTGTAAGAGAAGGAGAACAACCAATGATCCATTCCCTGAGATGGAGGAGAGGGACCCATCGACAATTTTGACTTTATCCTTACTAGAAACAGGAGAATATGTATTAAAAAGACTGGAAGAACCTGTCATGTGATCAGTAGCACCGGAGTCTATGATCCAGGGGGTGGAAACTACTGATGCACAATGACTAGCAAAGGAAATACCTGTACGGGCAAAGAAGGAACCTGAATTGGCAGCAGATGTAGTAGAGGCAGCAGATGTGTTCAACAGACGTCGGAGAGCCTGGAGTTCTTCCTGAGAGAAACCAGTGTCAACAGTGGGAGTTGGAGCTACACTTTCAGTGTGATTGGCTTTGTTTTTAGACTTAGCACGACCACGTTTAGCCTCAAAATCAGCAAGCTTTCCATGCAATTTCCAACACTGAGCCTTAGTGTGATATGGTTTGTGACAATAATCACACTTCACAGGTTCTTTGGCAGTAGCAGTAGCAGTAACACTGTCAGAAGAAGTATCTGGGGTGGAGGCAGTAGTCCGTAAGGCTGATCTCTCAACTTTGGGAGTAATCATCATGGCAGCCCTTCATGTCTCTTCACTGTGAACATAAGAAAAAGTCTCTTCTAAAGTGGGGAAAGGAACCCGACCAAGGACTTGTACCTGAATAGGATCATAATCATCATTAAGGCCAGCCAGAAAATCATAGAACCGAAACTGATCAACATAAGAGTGATAGGCAGTAATGTCAGCAGTAGTAGTAGGTTGAAACCGAGCATAATGGTCCAATTGCTGCCATAAACACTTGAGGGCAGCATAGTACTTAGTGACAGACATCTCCTTCTGAGTAGTATTTTGGAGTGTCTTCTTGATTTCATAAACCTAAGCACCACAACCTGATCGACCATAAGTTCCCTTGATGGCAGTCCATATCTGAGTAGCAGTGTCAAGGAGGAGATACTGACTAGGGAGGTCAGTGGTCATAGAATTCAGAACAAATGATATCACCGTAGCATCGTTGGCAGCCCATTTAGTACGGGCATCACCTTCTTCAGTAGGTTGTTTGGTGGTGCCAGTAAGATGGCCAGTGAGTCCCCTACCAGCCACGATCAAGGACAATGATCTGGCCCAAATTAAATAATATGTACCATCAAGTTTAATGGTAGCAGCATAAGGAAGAAAGTCATTCCTAGTCTGACCATCTCCTCCAGAAGTAGCAGTAGTCATCTCTGAGTCACCCATAATTCAGCCAAGCAGGAATCGATCCAATAATTAAGAAGAATCAGATCTTTAAAAAAACTGCAGCAGATGAGGCTGATAAGCAGGTCGAGTGTAGCATTGTGATAGAGGAACAGTCCCTCAAAAAATCTCCCCAAGCAAGTAGCCCAAAAACAGAAATCGATATGGTGTCCGGGTTTTAAAAAACCCTGACAGTTGAGATCAATAAGAGAAAAGAGGGGCTGGAACTTGAGGGTCTTCAGAATATGCTGATGTAGCTGTGATAGGTGCTGTCCAGAGGTCTTCCAGCAGTGCTCCAAGATGAACAATCAACCTCCCATTCGATAGGGTTAATTTTCCAAAAAACAAGAGCAGTCCAAAATCGCAGGTAGATGGAGGCAGCAGCTATCGAGAACAGAATTTAGGGCATAAAATTTGAGGTGAGATGGAGGGCAGAAACTAGATCATAATGTGATCGCCTCATTAGTGCTGCCCTTGAAGGATGGAAGAGATCAAGGGAGAAGAAGAAAGAGAAGAGAAATCGATGGAGAAGGGTGGTGGAGAAGATAGATGGAGGGGGAAGGTTTTGAAAACCCTAGATCAGAGAAGAAGGCTCTGATACCATGTTACCAAAACTAGAACTGAATGAATGCTTGAATGACAGGAATCGATCATCCAGCCCCTTATTTATAATAACCACAAATCATAGCCAAAGTATGAATGCCCCCCTAGTCCTATTCCTATTAGGAATTCCCACTCCAATTAGGAATCCCAAATAGAGATCGGATAGAGGGAAAAATACAGAAAAGAAATAAAAAGTAAAACATAAAACAACTAAAACAAAAGGACTAAATTACCCCTATCGGGTAAAGTAGCCCATCTCAACACTCTCCAATGTTTCTGCAACCAAATGTACCAAAACAATGCCAGGATTAGACTTAGCTTTGGGCGTGTTCTACTTCCCATCTGCATCCTCCAGTTAGCAAGGTTCGAAAACTCAGGTCTCGGTGGCATCTCGGCCAGGCATGAAACCGAGTCGAGCCGAGATCTGGGCGAGTTGATGCATTTTTTTTTTTTGGGACTTGGACCCCCAACTCGGTGGGTTGTACACATATTTTGGGGTCTGAAACTTGGTATCCAGCTTATTTCAGGCCATTTAAACACAATGGCATGCCCAGTTTGCGAAAAACAAGTCCAAATATGAGTTTCACTTTGGACCATAGGTTGGTGAGCGACAGGTCGTACTAAAACAACATAATCTATATATAATTTAGTAAAACATAGCAAATTAGCAATCAAAACATTCTAATTAGCACACATTAATCAAAACATTCAAATAAAATGTACATTACATCAATGTTCACTTAATTTGTTACATAAAATGAGATTGAACAAGAAATTCATCCCTATATCGATCCACATAGAATTCCCATGTCATGGAATTGCTATAGTGTTGCGAGATAGTGTGACACGACTTCCATATAAGTCTTGATCAACATATACCAATCTCCCTATCTTAGGGTACATGGAGAATTTGTTGGTATGAGGTGTAAGATCACTACTTTGCCATATTGAGTTTGAGGCATGTATGATGGTTTGGGACTAGGAATGTATACCCAACACTTTGACCGAGCTTTTGGTATCATACTCATTCTTGATTGCCCCATCTTGACCATGGCACTATAATCGAACCGGTGCTCTCTTGGCCATAGTCATAGCCATGATGATCTTTGAGATGATTGCCGTGGTCGATGCTCGCTAGTAGTATCTATACTCATGCTTCCGAAACTTGTAAGCATGGTGTTCATCTTCTTGTTGTCCTCCTCCTGAGCATATGGTGATGTGAGTGTTTGCGACCCTTCTTTACATTGTATGTTTTAGGGTGGCCGCCATGGTCTTGATCTTGAGTGGCATGCGTGCTGAGACTTCACCGGTGAAAGCGCACAGGGTCCTCCTGCGTTCGACTTCTTGCATCTTCTTTCGCGCATCCCCTGCGTAGCGATCATCATAATAACCGCCACTCCGCATGCCACTAGCAGCAGCAGCTTCACCACCATCACCATCACCATCATTATCACTAGCATCGCGGTGTCATCGCACCACCATCATCATCATCGCGAGGATTTCCCTACGGCGGGCTCAAAGGTTTGGTGACTCTGCATGTACGCCCCTCTTGCGTCGACATATATTCATCAACATCGAGTGCGATTCTGAGCCTGATGGTGGGGTCGGGCCTACCGCGGATTGATCCATATCGGGTGTACCACGATCCCTACCCGCTGGAATAGGGGATCCTCATCGTCATCGAGTCCTCTTGAAAAATGTTGGACAGTCAATGGGTTCTTTATCATTGGCCTCAATTCCTTCACGTATGTGCCTCATCCTTAATCTCATATTGTAGTGCACATACACAAGCTGCTCCAGTCGTTCGCTACCCGACCTATTCCGCCTCTTTGAATGTATCATGAGAATGTACTCGATTGCGCTCACATCCAGGAGGATGAACAAGTTTGTGAGAGCGCTCTGCTGCTACCTTCCTCGAGGTTGGGTGAACTTGTACCATAAAGCACCCACGATCAATTTGCATTACAAATATAGAATAGTAAGAATATGTACATTCTAAAGAGATAAAATTATAATTCATAAATGTAATATCATGCCACCTATCAAGGTCTGACTTTTGTCTACCCTCCACTGCGGCTAGTCGACCGAAACTTGCTGAGGCCTCTCTGAAGTATTTGATTTATTTTCAATTTGAGGCATTAGTATTTCCTATTTAGTAATTACATTCATAAACTAACTACCAAAGTGCCAAAGTCCCATACTCTCACCTCATCATTGCACGCAGCTTGTGTTTTTTGATGGGGCTCCAACTTCTGAGTAACAGCTTGAATTGCCTCTAACAATTCTATGTCTAGCCCAAGATCATGGGAGTAGTGATACTTTGGATTCAAATAGTATGCTGGTAAAGTAAACACCACAAATATGATTTGTTAGTGACTTAATCGCTTTAATGCCTTTAGGATTTTGAATATGTAAATGTAAAAAAGTTATAACATTTAAAGTATAAAGTATGTTGAACTCTGACCTTATACGATGGATGACTCAAGTGCTTCTCCCCGCTCATCAATGATGTTAGTGTAGGACTTTGCGCCAGGTATAGCGGCTCTAACCATTTCCTTCATTTTTGGATGGCGGCATAAATGTGGCCCCAAGTAGGCTTCTTCTGTATCGACCATCCTCGATCTTTGCCACTTTGGCTGGCTCTAATATGCCAACCGCTTTCCCAAGTCCTTCCAAAATCCATCATTTGCAATGATGCTTTGTGCTACCTTTGCTTCTTCGACTTAGAACCTTGCCGACCAAACCATTATGACTTGCGAACATACACCTTAGACTGTCGCCTTACTGCGAAAGCTCTTGATGCGATGTAATTGGTGGCAAATCGAGTGGCAGGCCTCACTAAATCTCCATTGCATTTCTCCTCATCAAGGCTAAAGCATAAGAATGGTTGTACACAAATGTTGTCGCTTGTCTTGCCCTATTTACCACACCGCCACCAAAGTCTTTTTCCCCATGTCCTTGACATTAAATCAATAGAATGGGCTGCGCATGGGGTCAAAAGAGCCGGATCCTCTTACTCTTCTTATTCATCAACTTCTCTCCAGCCTTTTTATAGTTGGAACCGTTATCCGTCACATTTTGGATAACGTTCCTTGATCTACCTCCTCCGCGCTTGCTTGACTCCTTATACAAGTATGATGCATCTTTTATATGCATTGATGCATCGATAGACTCAAGAATATAGTCTTTCCATTGCAACTCACCATGAAATTTATGATGGACAGCCTAGTAGGTCAGTCCGACCATCGGCCATAAGAGTAACCCCATATGTCTCCACATTGGCTTGAACCATCGATGTATTCTTTTAGCTCCCCTACCTCCTGAGGCAAATATACCTTGTATAATTCAAATGGTGAAGGTCCCTTCCATCCTGCACCAGCCCTCCTGCTGACATCGAGGAATGCATTATAGTATGTTCCTTGTGCTACATTGGCTGGAATGCCGTGGTAAAGCATGAACTTCTTTGAAGGCTTTTCGTGCTTTCTCTTGTTTACCACCAAATACTTGTGGGATGGTTGGGTGGTAGGCATCTTGTTGCCTAAAAGTGGTGGGATCCTGCTCAAAAATGGGTTCTGGACCTTGTACTCGTGGTCGGGTTTGGGGTCGTGGTATATTTCTTGTCCCAGTGCTTCTCCTCCTCTCATCTTCTTGCCTTTGGTGCAGCTGAGGCCAGATCCCCAGCTCCTCTTGCTTGCTCATATGCTCTTATATTATCAAAATGAAAACTTTGTCTACTCTCGGCCAAAATCTGCTTTGGTAAATTCTCCATTCAGCCTTTGATTGAAACTCACCGGTGGAGGCCCAATGTCGGTATCATCTCGCCACGGACCTCTGCACCAGCCCTCTCTAGTATTGCCTCATTAAACTCTTGTTGCATTCTTTCCCTCTCAGATTTTTAATCTTCCTCCTTTCAAATGTTGTGTCATTGCCACTTTCACTTGGATAGGAACATTTGGGCATGATGAAACATCCTTGCACTGTGCCAGGACAAGTGTTGCTTTAACTGGTGGCTCCTCCAGGATAGCAACTTCCCACAATAATTGCATTTGGACTTCTTTTTGTCTGCGGACATGGGAACTCCATGTTGCCATGCTATATCAGACATTGTATACAAAATGTCTTATGTTTTACACTGTTACATAAAAAAGCATGTATTAATAACCATGGATCACTTAATACATGCTTTTTTATGTAACAGTGTAAAACATAAGACATTTTGTATACAATGTCCGATATAGCATGGCAACATGGAGTTCCCATGTCCGCAGACAAAAAGAAGTCCAAATGCAATTATGTGGAAGTTGCTATCCTGGAGGAGCCACCAGGTTAAAGCAACACTGTCCTGCACAGCAAGGATGTTTCATCATGCCCAAATGTTCCTATCCAAGTGAAAGTGCAATGACACAACATTTGAAAGGAGGAAGATTAAAAATCTGAGAGGGAAAGAATGCAACAAGAGTTTAATGAGGCAATACTAGAGAGGGCTGGTGCAGAGGTCCGTGGCGGAGATGATACTGACATTGGGCCTCCACCTGGTGAGTTTCAATCAAAGGCTGAATGGAGAATTTACCAGCAGACTTTGGCTGAGAGTAGACAAAGTTTTCATTTTGATAATATAAGAGCATATGAGCAAGCAAGAGGAGTGGGGATCTGGCTCACCGCACCAAAGGCAAGAAGATGAGAGGAGGAGAAGCACTGGGACAAGAAATATACCACGACCCCAAACCCGACCACGAGTACAAGGTCCAGAACCCATTTTTGAGCAGGATCCCACCACTTTTAGGCAACAAGATGCCTACCAGCCAACCATCCCACAAGTATTTGGTGGTAAACAAGAGAAAGCACGAAAAGCCTTCAGCAAGTTCATGCTTTACCATGGCATTCCAGCCAATGTAGCACAAGGAACATACTATAATGCATTCCTTGATGTCGCAGGAGGGTCAGTGCAGATGGAAGGGACCTTCACCATTTGAATTATACAAGGTATATTTGCCTCAGGAGGTAGGGAGCTAAAAGAATACATCGATGGTTCAAGCCAATGTGGGAGACATACGGGTTACTCTTATGGCTGATGGTTGGACTCGACCTACTAGGCTGTCCATCATAAATTTCATGGTGAGTCGCAATGGAAAGACTATATTCTTGAAGTCTATCGATGCATCAATGCATATAAAAGATGCATCATACTTGTATAAGGAGTCAAGCAAGTGCGGAGGAGGTAGATCAAGGAACGTTATCCAAAATGCGACGGATAACGGTTCCAACTATAAAAAGGCTGGAGAGAAGTTGATGAATAAGAAGAGTAAGAGGATCCGGTCTTTTGGACCCCATGTGCAGCCCATTCTATTGATTTAATGTCAAGGACATGGGAAAAAGACTTTGGTGGCGGGTGTGGTAAATAGGGCAAGACAAGCTGACAACATTTGTGTACAACCATTCTTATGCTTTAGCCTTGATGAGGGAGAAATGCAATGGAGATTTAGTGAGGCCTGGTGTCACTCGATTTGCCACCAATTACATTGCATCAAGAGCTTTCGAGTAAGGCGATAGTCTAAGGTGTATGTTTGCAAGTCGCGAATGGTTGGCGCAAGGTTCTAAGTCGAAGAAGCAAAGGTAGACAAATGCACTATTGCAAATGATGGATTTTGGAAGGACTTGGGAAAGTGGTTGCATATTAGAGCCGGTGGCAAGATCGAGGATGGTTGATACAGAGAAGAAGCCTACTTTGGGCCACATTTATGCGCCATCCAAAAAATGAAGGAAATGGTTAGAGCTGCTATACCTCAAGTGCAAAGTCCTACACTAACATCATTGATGAGCGTGGAGAAGCACTTGAGTCATCCATTGCATAAGGCTGGTGAGTTCAACATACTTTATACTTTAAATGTTATAACTTTTTTACATTTACATATTCAAAATCCTAAAGGCATTAAAGTGATTAAGTCACTAACAAATCATATTTGTGGTGTCTACTTTACCAGCATACTATTTGAATCCAAAGTATCACTACTCCCATGATCTTGGGCTAGACATAGAATTGTTAGAGGCAATTCAAGCTGTTACTCAGAAGTTGGAGCCCCATCAAAAAACACAAGCTGCTTGCAATGATGAGGTGAGAGTATGGGACTTTGGCACTTTGGTAGTTAGTTTATGAATGTAATTACTAAATAGGAAATACTAATGCCTCAAATTGAAAATAAATCAAATACTTCAGAGAGGCCTCAGCAAGTTTCGGTCGACTAGCCGCAGTGGAGGGTAGACAAAAGTCAGACCTTGATAGGTGGCATGATATTACATTTATGAATTATAATTTTATCTCTTTAGAATGTACATATTCTTACTATTCTATATTTGTAATGCAGCCGACTGGTGGGTGCTTTATGGTACAAGTTCACCCAACCTGAGGAAGGTAGCAGTGAGAGTGCTCTCACAAACTTGTTCATCCTCCGGATGTGAGCGCAACTGGAGTACATTCTCATTGATACATTCAAAGAGGCGGAATAGGTTGGGTAGCGAACGACTGGAGCAGCTTGTGTATGTGCACTACAATATGAGATTAAGGATGAGGCACATACGTGAAGGAATTGAGGCCAATGATAAAGAACCCATTGAATCGTCCAACATTTTTCAAGAGGACTCGATGACGATGAGGATCCCCTATTCCAGTGGGTGAGGGATCGTGGTACACTGATATGGATCAATCCGCGGTAGGCCCGACCCCACCATGCGTCTCGAATCGCATCGATGTTGATGAATATATGTCGACGAAGAGGGGCGTGCACATGCAGAGTCACCGAAACCTTTTGAGCTTCGTAGGAAATCCCTGCGATGATGATGATGGTGGTGGTGATGACACCGGTGATGCTAGTGATGGTGATGGTGATGGTGATGGTGATGGTGGGTGAAGCTGCTGCTGCTAGTGGCATGCGGAGTGGTGGTTATTATGATGATCGTCATGAGGGGATGCGCGAGCAGTACGAGCAAGAAGTTGGAACGCAGGAGGACCCTGTGAGTTTCACCGGTGAGTCTCAGTTTACGCATGCCACTCAAGATCAAGACCATGGTGGCCACCCTAAAACATACAACAGAAAGAAGGGTCGCAAACACTCACATCAGTCATATGCTCAGGAGGAGGACAACAGCAGTATGAACACCATGCTTACAAGTTTCGGAAGCATGAGTATAGATACTACTAGTGAGCATCAGTCATGGCAATCATCTCAGCATCATCATGGCTATGACTATGGCCAGCAGAGCACCGGTTCTGATTATAGTGCCTATGGTCAATATGGGCAGTCAGCAGCTGAGTATGACAGTCAAAGCTCTGGGTCAGGTGTTGGGTATACATTCCTAGTCCCAAACCAGTCATATATGCCTCAAACTCAATATAGCAGTGGATCTTACACCTCATACCAACAGCCTCCCATGTACCCTAAGATAGGGAGATTGGTATATGTTGATCAGAAGACTTATATGGAAGCTGTGTCACACTATCTGCAACACTATAGCAATTCCATGACATGGGAATTCTATGTGGATCGATATAGGGATGAATTTCTTGTTCAATCTCATTTTATGTAACAAATTAAGTGAACATTGATGTAATGTACATTTTATTTGAATGTTTTGATTGATGTGTGCTAATTAGAATGTTTTGATTGCTAATTTGCTATGTTTTACTAAATTATATATAGATTATGTTGTTTTAGTACGACTCGTCGCCTACCAACCTATGGTCCAAAGTGAAACTCATATTTGGACTTGTTTTTTGGCAAATCTGGGCATGCCATTGTGTGTAAATGGCCTGAAATAGGCTGGATACCAAGTTTCAGACCCAAAATATGTGTACAACCCACCGAGTTGGGGGTCCGAGTCCAAAAAAAAAAAAATGCATCAACTCGCCGAGATCTCGGCTCGACTCGGTTTCTGGCCTGGCCGAGATGCCACCGAAACCCGAGTTTTTGAACCTTGCCAACTGGTACATCCATATGACGTCCAAAGGAACTCCAACCTGGACTCAAAGAAGTCTGCCAAGCTTCTTGGAATAAGGTTAATGACGAAAAACGTTTGTACGACCTCTAAAGCTCTAACATACAAGTGGCGAGCATAGGAATGACGATTCCCTTTGTAATCAGATGGTTGATTGTTAGAATTTTGTCAAGATAGGTACACCAGTTACACCATGCAGAAAACTGCATGCTAGTAGGTTCCTTCCTTTGCCCAAATATTCTTCAGGGTGCAAGAAGACTGATTCCTGTTAAAGACTCATATTCAGACAATGTAATGGAAGGAGGAATTTATGTTTTTCTCACTTTTGGAGAGGGTCTGAATACAATTTTGGTGAGGAATTCTAAAGTGTGAGTTTTGGTTGAACCTGTTTCAACTTTTGAGCTTGTCCAACATAATAATTTTTTAACTTTTCAATATAATTACGAGTCACCTTCATCTTCATTGTGATAAAGACCTTGATAAAAAAAAAAAAAAAAGGGCATACCCAGTGCATGAGGCTCCTGCCACTGTAGGGTCTGCGGAGGGTCATAATGTATGCAGCCTTACCCCTGCTTTCGTAGAGAGGCTTTTTCAAGACTCGAACCCATGACCACTTGGTCATAATGAAGCAAACTTACCGTTGCACCAAGGCCTGCCCGCTGATAGTGACCTTGATACAGTTCACTAAGGCAGTGTTTGGAATGCATTCTAAGTTGATTTTGCATTCTCAGATGATAAAGTAGTTGTTTTTATTGTCCGAGAATGTGAAATCAACATAGAATGCATCCAAGTTTAAATACCAAACACAGCTTAAAACTCCTTTCGGGTCTTCAAATTATTTTGCAGAGAATATTTTCTTTTTAATATGGCAAGGCAAGCATATCTTACTTATTTGAAAAGTTGGCGTTATTAACATGTGTTGTACATAGCTTTAGAGCAGCTTGTAACTATAAGCCAAAGCTCTGTTAGAATATTGCTCATAATAGCTTCATTAAATTAGTCGAAATTACCAGATAATTCTGGAGACATAAGAAGAAATCTGGAAGTGGTCATTGTTTGAACATTTGTTTTTTTTCACTTTCAAAATATGCGCAGAATATTAGGTTGAGAACTTCCCTTTTACGTGTTCGAAAATATTCATTTGATACCAATAGGTAGACTTAATCTTTTATGCCTAGTTTCTCTCTTTCTTTGTTTAATTTTTATTTGACCCAAAGACTAGGCTTTGAGTTATTGGATACAATCAATCTTTCTACCAGGAAAAGAAAAATATACTATTGGAAACAACCTATGTAAATTAATAATTTTCTTGTACAATTTGCGGTTCTCATACCTTGTTTTGGGCAGACTTTAAATGATGGAGATATGGCATTGCTAGATATGGGGGCTGAATACCATTTTTATGGTTCTGACATAACATGTTCATTCCCTGTGAGTATATACATTTACGATTTTACTTCTCTGAGCATAAAATATTAGCCTTCATTTCTTCTGCATTATTGCCCCATCACACGTCTTAGCTTTCACGAATTAATTGACCTTTTCCTACACTCTTTTAGTTGGTGCCGATATGTTTTGCTGGATAATTTTATTATTATATCGTTCATTTCAGTTTACTTTGTCAACCTTCTTGCCCATAACCTGTATATCATACAAGAATAAGAAGTTTTTTAACAACTTTGAACCTTGTCAGTTATAGGCCCAAAGATTAAAACCTAGATGGAACAAGATTGAAAATAAGGTGGAAAATGAGAAATGACAAATGAAGAGCAGTAAGATTTCAAATACTAGATGGAGATGGAACAGAAGAAATTGGAATATGGTAGGTATTGTTAAGAAGAAGGGGGTGTACGATTCAGTTGCAAAAAGTCAAAACTTGGTTGATAGGAACCCAGGTCCCAAATAATATGTAATTTGAAATGTTGAAAGAATAGTGCAAGCTAAATGGTAGTGTTTTCTCCTGTTTATCATACAAGAACAAGAAGTTTTTTAACAACTCTGAACCTTGTCAGTTATAGGCCCAAAGATTAAAACCTAGATGGAACAAGATTGAAAATAAGGTGGAAAATGAGAAATGACAAATGGAGAGTAGTAAGATTTCAAATACTAGATGGAGATGGAACAGAAGAAGTTGGAATATGGTAGGTATTGTTAAGAAGAAGAGGGTGTACGATTCAGTTGCAAAAAATCAAAACTTGGTTGATAGGAACCCAGGTCCCAAACAATATGCAATTTGCAATGTTGAAAGAATAGTGCAAGCTAAATGGTAGTGTTTTCTCTCGAGAACTAAGGCTATCTTTGGTATCATTTTTATTTTTGATTTTTACCTATTTACTAAAAATCATTAATAAAAACCATTTTTGATCAAAACATAAAAATCGTTTGGTAACCATTAGTCATAATAGAGTATGGAGTGAAAAAACCCTTTGGTAACTACCTGTAAGTGTAAATAATTTTTATAATGGGTAAAGGGATTCCCCCTTCAACCATCTTCCATCTCCATTCCTTCACAAAACCGCAACAGAGAAATCTGGCCTCATTCTCACGAATCCTCATACAATGAAGTGAATGAACAACAACATAAGTAGCATCTTCCTGAGTCATCCATTTCCGCTTCGCATTAGGTATCCGAATGAGAGTTGCTGCCTTATGCGACGACAATTCCTTATACAGCCAAGCCAATCTCGATCTTCTCCACTACTCCAGAAGCTCTTCCAGTTCCTTCACTTCAAACGAAGGGGACTCCAAATGCTTGAAATCGTTGGCTGTCGACGCAGCATCAAAATCAAAGACCTCTTTGTCACTCTCAGTACCCAAATCCCAAGTCTCCTCTACTCTAACCCATCTCATCTTTACTCAGCAGTTGCTGAAGCGATGCCGTCGAAGTAGAAGCCGCCTAAGACGGTTGAAAGAGAGATAATCGACGGTTGCGGTTTCGATTGAAGGATAAAATAGTTTGGGGCGAGGAACCAGAGAAAGGGTTTCCGAGAGAGGGGGAGAAGGCGACAGAGCGAAAAGCCCTAATGAAAGAGGAGAGGCCAGTCAGCCTTTTGATCGGTGAAGAAGAAGAAGAAGGAGCATGGGGTAGTGGGTAGTGGCTTGCCTTTTTTAAAATAAAACCAAGTTACTATTTTACCCTTCAGTTTTGAGGTTAATGAGCATGTGCTCATTAATGTGTCCGCAAAAACAAGTGGAAACAATTTTCTCCGAAAAATTATAAACGGCTTTTGATCTATTTTTTATTTTTGGCTTTTTTCAATCTTTATTAAATAGAAACAGGCTCCATAAACGATACCAAACGCAACCAAAAACGTTTTTTAAGGCAAAAATAAAAAATAAAAACTATACCAAAGATGTCCTAAAGGGCCTGGGTTGGGTGGCAATTGATTTTCAATTCTGCAAAGTTAATATGCAAGCAAGAAAACTAATATGGTTTCAACAAAGGGGGAAGCTATTGAAAGAACGCTTTAAAGAACTGAGCAAGACTTAAATATATCTGGAAAATATAAAGAATCTCCTCAATAAGCAACTATCCAGAAAGGAACTGTAGCTGCAGCTAGCACAGTGCACTTTTCTGCTGGCAATAATCTTATTTCAAATCTAATCATCGATTAAAAGGCATTCTATTATTAAAAACCAAACCTTTATCCTAAATTTAATTGAACTCTATACTTTGACTATTCTTGGGCCATGTGAGCGGCAATGGAGACTACCAGATAGTAGATTCACTTCATTGATGGTTGGAGCTGAATTTCCTAAATGGGGGTTTGAGAAGCTGATTTGAAAGAACCGAAATGAACTTTTTCAATTGCTGGAATTTTCTTTTTGGCTGTAGAATTATATTGCAAGAATGAACACTTAAGTAAAGTCGCTACAGAAACTAGGGTTTGAATGAGGAGGTTTTGTGCTGAAGTAGCGAACAAAAATAGTGATAAGCACAGATGAAGGTTTTTGCTTGGCAGGGAGTGAGTTTCTGGAGGAGATTAGGGTTTAAAGAAGTTTAGTCCAATAACAAAGTACGAGGTTGACATGTGGCATGTGTGCACTTGAATAGCTTAATATAAGTTGAGAATTAGGTGAAGAGCATGGAGCTTAAACTAGGGCTCTCCTAGGTAACTATCAGAACAAAGATTTGACAAGCAGAACCCTGAACTTGTGCACAGAATTCAGATCAGCACCTCTTCAATCGTTTTTTGGGTGAATAAATAAATTCATTATCAAGAAGAAAAGATACAGCAGCCCCTAAAAAGGGGGGATAAGAGAAGGAGAACAAATACACAAATAGGACCAAACCCTCAGGAAGCAGAGGGCAGGGTCTGAAGAAAGGAGGGAAGAAGACTCTAGGAGACAACAATATGCCTGTTCCTTGGGGGAATCAATACAAGTAGAGGTAACAGCTGAAAGCTTGGATTTGATATAAAAAGAAATGGAGTCCCAAATCTGCCAAAGAGGCTAGGAGTTGGAGGTCCATTTCTTGATATTGGGCTCCATCCAAATCTGGTTGATGGCGGTATTAAAGGCGAGCTTACCCACAACATTTTAGATAGAGGAACCACATATCCACCCAAATCCATTCCCTTTGGAACTGGAGAATCCGACGACTTCTTGGCCAACATTTTGCAAGGTCCTCTTTCCAAATGGAAGAGGAGATGGGGCAAGCAAAAAAGGGATGATCGATATCTTCCACAACATTACAGCAGAGGCAACATACTGGCGAAAAAAAGATTTTTCTATGGATGAGGAAGGATTGCGTTGGAGGCAGTTGGAGATAACCCACTAAACGGTGAAGCTGTGGCGAGGGATATGGAATTTGAACTAGACAAGCTTGTGCCACAGAGATAGGGGAGCTCGAGTCCGGATATAATCCCAAGCCGCCTTAGAGCTGAAGATGCTTGAAGAAGCAGGAGACCAAATAATGTTATCGCCCCTACCAAGAGGTCTTCTGGTTATGGATGGCAAGACATTTCACACATTAGAAAGCAAAGGAGAGGAGGAGGCTGGAGGAACCCAATGACCTAGGCTAATGATGTCAGCAACCATATATTGCTTTGAAAGACCTGAACTGTAGATAGCTTTGGAACTGAAAAAGTGACTTAGAATTCCTATTGGGTGCTAATCATAGTTGTCATGGCGTCGCCATGGCGTCCTGGCGCTAGAGAAAACTACATATCGAGCTCCGACATGGTTAATGTACAAATATCAACCGATATGGCGTCGCCATGGACGCCATACCATGATATATGGGCATATCGGTCGATATTTGTACATTTGAGTGTATAAAAGTTAGGCTTATTATTTTTTTTTTTTAAAAACCATTTAATAGCTTAGATGCTTTTTCCTTAATGTGTATTGGTTCAAGTTACACCTGTAATACACATTGACATAAAAATTAAAAACATTAATCATATGCCCTAATTTGGGGGAAATAGAAATCGCAAAAGCCAAAAGAAAGTTCGAGAGTCGAGAGGAGAGAGTCGAGACAGAGGAGAGAGTTCGTGAGACAGAGGATTGTGACTCTGGCAAGCGGCAACTTTGGCTTTAGTTCCTGGCTTCCTGCAACTCTTGGCAGAGAGAGTTCTTCACTCCTTCGAAGTTCGAACCCCTCCGGCAACCTCCAGGACTCCAGGCAAGTAATTTTTTATTTTTTTTTAATTTGGTTCTTCTTCCTCCTCCCAAACCTCCGGCAACTCGATCTTTCAGTTCAGTTCTTCAGTTCTTCTCCTCACAGACAGTCCTCTTCTTCAGTTCTTCTCCTCCCAGCCTCCGGTAAGGATTACAGCCAGTACTAGTAGTATCGTTTTTTTTAATTTTTTCTTCTTGACTTGCACACAGCCACACATACACAATTACACACACAGAGACAGGGAGAGAGTCGAGAGACAGAGGGGGGGGATTTATTCCAGTTAGTAGTCCTCGGTTTTTTTTTTTTTCCTTTTTTCTTCTTTGCAACTGCTTGTACAGTCACGGGAGCTAGTCGAGAGACAGAGGGGGGGGAGGGATTTATTCCAGTTACAGCCATAGTCCTCTCGGTTTTTTTTTTTTTCTTCTTTGCAACTGCTTGTACAGTCATAGAGACAGGGAGATAGTCGAGAGACAGAGGGGAGAGGGATTTATTCCAGTTACAGCCATAGTCCTCTCGGTTTTATTTTTTCTTCTTGTTGCCTTGCATACAGCCACACATGCACAATTACACACACAGAGACAGGGAGAGAGTCGAGAGAAAATAAAAAATAAAAATAGAGAAAATGACATTATAAATAGAGAATAGTAGAGTAGTAGTACACTTTCATGTTGATTTTTTATGTTATAGGGTATACATTATAGCATACTAAATGACATTATAAATAAAGAAAATAAAAAATAAAACATGGTCGACATGATCGCCATGGCGGGCGACATGTCGATATATTGATTTGACACCCCTCCACCGACTTGGATCGCCGTGACAACTATGGTGCTAATGATCAAGCCAAAGAGACATAGAGGCACAATCAGCAATTTTGGAGTGGATGGCCCGCCCGTAGGGCAATAGACTGAAGCGGCAAAATCCTACGCCAAACCCAAGAAGCATCAGATAGGATAGGAGCTGTCCAAATAGAAATCTTAACTTTTTCTCCCTTTGGGTCGCGCCACAAAATATGTCGGGTCGGGTCGGATCCACATCACACTCGAATCCTTGGAATACAAGATATACTCAACACTTGAAGGGAAAGGTAGGTTTTTTTTCAAAAAACTTGATCTTTTGCTTCAAATCTTGCATTTCAGTTCCCTTTTTTTTTTTTGCTATGATTCAAGGAGAATAGGTTCAACTAACTATTAGATGCATGCTTTGTATACATTTGCAAAGATTTGAAATCAAATCCTCCATTTTTCACCCAAAACTGAAAATGGCTTCCTTAAGGGTCAGTATTGTGCTTATGTTCGTCAGTACGCAACATCATCCTAGTTGCTCTTATTCTTGAAGACCCTTACAGACATGTGTTTGATCCACCCCAACATTCTTCATGGAAATAGAGGAATTCTGCATGTATGAAATCTCATCTTTTATAACAACTTCAAAGTGTTGCACTTGTCTGGTTATACATTATTCACAATTCTTAGTGTATATGCATGATATATGACATATATTGCTTGTTTATATTGTTTTTTGTATCCAAAAGTGTATTTCCATGTATATTTTGATCATTTTCATGTGTTTTTGCACCGATCGATATGTATCTCCGATACGATACGATACGTCTCTTAAAATCGTCCGACCGATATGATACAAGATAGCGATACTTTAAACCTTGGGTAAGGCTGCGTAATTTATGACCCTCCCCAGACCCCGCAATGGCAGGAGCCTCATGCATTGGCTACACCCTTAGGGAAATATTAATTAATATGCATCTAAGATGAATTTCGTCTCCTTTTTATGTTCTTATTAAAGGTGTCCTGTGCAATTGCTATTGCCTTCATTTTCTGGATTTTTTATTTTCCAAACTTGCATATTTGTGCGCTGTTGCAGGTCAATGGGAAGTTTACAAGTGATCAATGCCTTATTTACAATGTAAGTGCTCTCTGAAAATAGTCGTGAAGAATCAGATTTGTATTTCTTATTATTGGGACTCTGGGCATGGTCTAGGCTCTATCAGAGACTCTATTGTTTATTGGATTCAGCTCTTCCAACCCAATCTATGAGTTTCTTGTTTTTGTAAGACTTAAAGTATTTCTTGCAGGCTGTTCTTGAGGCCCACAATGCTGTCATATCTACAATGAAACCTGGAGTAAGCTGGGTAGATATGCATAAGTAAGGGTGCTTTTGGAATTATGTGTCTGCCTTTTCTTTTGTGTTTCTATTGGCTAGTTTTCTCTCTCAAATACATCTTACCTCCCACTCCTACATTTGGATATTTAGTCCTTTTGTGGTGTATTGGGTGGTTTTGAACAATAGGAATAAAAGGTTTGAAGACAAGGCATGCTGCTACCTAGCCTATGCCATGATGTGTACCTTTTTTAATTAGTTGGGGTTCCCCAAGGGAAGTACGTATCTTTCTCAAGTGTAGTTTAGGTAGAATTTCCAAATCTTTTGGTGGGGGACATATATATGTGTAATTATACATACGTTATCTATATAATTTGGCACTTTGAATGTGTCAATAAAATTATCCTTGCCATAAAAGGTTGTGCCTTTTTTTTTTTGTCGATTCTATCTAACTGCCCAATGGGACTTCAACTACAGCTACAAGATATTGTTGGGCCAATTTTTTATCAATAAGGGATTTCCCAATTTGGCTTTCTCTGATGATAATAGTGGTCTCTTATGAATCACAAAGTGTCAGCTAGTCTACCCTATCAGTGCTAGGAATATTTATATTTGGTAATCAAGGGTCAGGATGTCTCCTTTCTCATGTCACATAATTAGGAAAACCAAATTTTTTTAGTTGACAGAAGGAAACAGATGAAAATTTTTATGCGAATAAGCACAAATAGTATAAAATATCTGCTCGTAGCAAGAAACCACAATTTTAGTATTCATAGATGAACTATTCACCTTGTTCCTTAAGTCTCAGTCATGTCTATTGTGGCATTTGAAAAAAAAAAAAAAAACTACCTTGGGATAGTTAGAAATTGGCATATTTATGTTTGTTACTTTCATGAAATTTAAATTATGTCTCCGAACTTGAAGGTGAACTTCTGAATCCAACATATGTAGCATGAACACTTAGTGAATTCAATTTTCTGGAAATATTGAATGTTATTATTGCAATCTGAAAATCCTGAATATGGATCTCAGATGCAAACAAAATTCTGGTCAAAGGGTCTAATTGGATGGGAGAATATAATTTTAGAAATCAGGCTTGATCCAATAATCAGATTCTTAGGATCTGAAGGTTCCTACTTGAAGAAGGAATTTCCATATCTTAGAATCGATAGAAGGTTGGGACAAACCAGATTAGAGATTTAATTTCAGTACCAAATAACAAGCCTAAGATAGTCAGAAATTTGAGATCAAACTTAGAAAACAGAAAATCAGCTTCAAATTTGAATTTTGAAATGGTAAGAAGGTTCAGATAGCCAGTTGCTAAGTAAAGAAGCAGAGTTGGAATCCAATGGTTAGATTTGAAGTTTTAGAAAACTCCTAGTTGCAGTAGGAATTTGATTAAACTTAGAAAACAAAACTTGAAGATCGATTAAACTGAAATCAGACTTGTAGTCGGAAAACAAAAAATCAGTTTTCAGGTTTGAATTTGGAAATGGTAAGAAGGTTCGGATTAGAAGCCAATTGCTAAGTATGGAAGCAGAATTGGAATCCAATGTTTAGATTTAATGTTTCAGAAAATTCCTAGTTGGAGTAGGAATTCAAGAAACCAGAAAAAAATGTAGGATTTTTATGCTAAGAACAAAATTAGAACTAAAAATTGAAATGAAAGGAGAAGAAAATTGCAGAAACTAATCTTGTAGTCAATAGAGAAAAGAGAAGAGAAGAAATCAGGTCTGGGATATCAATCTCGTATGCCAAGCTCAACAGCTCCATAAGTCTTAAAAACTCATATGCTTTATTCAAATCATCTCTAATTGACGGGGGGTGTATTACATATATAAAGAACTTTTAAAATTCCTAAACTGACTCATACAAGGACTCCTAAATGCTCTCTTATACTAAAAGTAAATAGATTCAAACAAAGCTCTTAGAAGCTATTAAGTATCCTAATTTAACTCAAACACTTAACTGCTAATCCCATGTACTAACATTGCCCCCGCTTTATGGACTTATAAATTAGGCCCGTTACAATTAAACTTAAGAAAATAAAAGGCCAACCTATACTATAACTACCCAAAGCTTAATTACAGCCCATTGGACTGCCAATTGCTCCTTGGGGCCTTCTAAACTTACAATTAGGCATCCATATGGGACTAATGTATAGTGCAACTGCATCAGTTAGATTCCTTTGTCATATTCTTGGGATTGAAAAATGGCAAAACTCTTATCCATGGACCTTAAGTAACCAAGAAAATTGTTTTAGCTGTTACTCATAATAGTTCATCCTGATTTCTTGTATAGCAGCTATCTTTGTAAATAATTTCTGTAATACCATATAAAAAAATTACTGTAGGAGATATGCCTCATAATGTGGTTAATGAACTGCATGGACGTGTTCATATTGGACTTGCTAGCAGAGTATCCATTTTGTGTCTTTGTTTGCTACCAACATGTCTTGCATGGGTACCAAGTTGAATGACTAAAACTTCAAAACTTATAAAACCAGTTCATGAATTTAAGTTATTTTCTTTATATTCATTTAAGTTTTTTATTTTCAGATTAGCTGAGAAAATTACTCTTCAATCACTGAAGACAGGGGGCATCGTTGTTGGGTATTTCCACGTGAACTTATATTCTTGAACATGAAACTCACTACCAGTGATAGAGGGTAGTTATTAATCTAAACTGTGCTCATGGGTTTTGACTCTAGTGATGTTGATGAAATGATGATTGAAAGATTGGGTGCAGTCTTCATGCCTCATGGTCTGGGGCATTTGTTGGGCATTGACACCCATGATCCAGGAGGCTATGCTACGGTCTGATAAATTTAGCTACCTAAACCTCTCTCTCTTTGGATATGAAAGTCTTGTTTGTATTTAGATCAAAATCTTCATTTTTCTTTATGGGAATTGGAATTTTACATGTCTGGCAGGGAATGGAGAGGCCCAAAGAACCAGGATTAAGATCCCTGCGTACAGTTAGAGAACTCCAAGAGGGCATGGTTTGTTATATTCTTTTGGTTTCAAAGCACATTTTTTTAACAGTAGGACACTAATAGATTTTGTTTTTAAAGACTGCTATAGTTATGTTTGGAGAGAAAAATGTAGGTCCTGCTACTTGGAATGAGACATGACGTTCTTGGAAATGAAGTAGTCTAATTGAATGTTTTAAGTTAGATTGGATAAGCTCTTAGATAGTTGGTTATAAATTTATTTTGTTCATTTCTATTCATTATATTAGTTTTGAAATTAACTGTAGAAGGAAAACAAATTAAGCAAAGAACCGAAGACATCCCAGCAATTTGTAGAACAATGGGCCATTGTATTAATTAGAAAAGGGCCACTGTCCTTGGTCGAATTCTGGAATATCTAACTTGATGTTTGACATTGAAAAATCTCTATTTTGTTACAAAATACTGGGAGAAAATAATTTGCTCACTCAGTTGTGGGCAAAATTGAACCACCTTGGTAAATCTGAACCCCCTTTAGTTGGGGTTGAAGCTTAGTTGAGTTGAGTTAGAGGTATACATGCATTTGGAATAATACTAGCTAATGTATATGCTAAAAAACTGTACACTTTCACAATTATGTTACAACATTGGACACAAGGTAACAGAGAGGGGGACTTCTGAAAGCCCAAAATTTAGACTGATCCATAGAATTTATATATTTTGGTATTTGTTTCGACAGGTTAGTTCATGAACGTGTGTGATATAAGAAGACTATCAACCTGCACAATTACTCGAGAAATATACCGTAGCAATAATTGAGAAAAATCAATATGGAAGAAATTAAGTTGTGGCCTGCTGACATGTATCTGAGACTTGAATTCAACATGTTCAAGGCAGCCACATTTCATGGAATAGTTTCCTTTTTACAAACCTTCATTACATTAAAAATGCACTGTTGTGTACAGTTTATTATTCCAAAGAGATCCTGCTTAGCTTTGGATTATGAATCCAAGTGATCTAGTAAGATTTGAGTTTTTACTGCTTCTCATTATCATATAACTTGTAAGGTTAGCAAGCATTTTTGTTAGATTTGGTTTCACATGCTCTTAGTGTAGCACAATCCCATCATGAAACGGTGTCCATGAAAATGTGCTGGAAGACTCTCCTGAATATTTTGGACTCCTATTTATTTTCTTCACTTAATAATGGATGTGGAAATTGACACATTCTACATGTCAGAACATCCCTTCCTACCTTTAGTATCCCTACACTGATCTAGAACAGAAAGCTTTAACCTTTTGCCAGCATGAGATTTTGTATGCTAGGAACTTAATGAAGAAACTAGCAATCTGAGAATCAGTAGAGGATAAAAAGCAGTGATCATTAATTTAAAAATAAAGCAAGTTATGTGGTCAATAAAAGTGGAAGCTATTAAGAGCATTAAATTCCTGAAACAACCATTTTGTTAATCAAACTAGTTTGAAATTATTTATAGTGGCTTATCTTCTTCTCTTCCCATTAAATTTTGCAAGCTGTGAATGGAACAGCACATCACACAATGTTGCCAAGATGCTAAGGTTGGAAATTTGTATTATAGGTAATAACAGTCGAGCCTGGATGCTATTTCATTGATGCCTTACTGGTCCCAGCGATGGAGAGTTTAAATACATCAAAGTTCTTTAATCGTGAAGCGATTACCAAATACAGAAGCTTTGGTGGTGTCCGGATAGAAAGTGATGTGGTATGGTCTTCTGCAAAACCCTATATTTTGGCATAAAACCACTTACAGATCACCAACCTCATCCAAATAACTTGTATATATGTTTAATTGCTACCTGTTAAGGATAATGCATATTATATGATGGAAGCCATGGTGGTTTTCTTTTGTGGTACAAATAGTTGGGAATTACAGATTAGGCTTTACTCACAACTCCAATATTTCTGGTATGGTTGTAAGTATATATATTTTTTTTTTCTAACCCTTTTCCTCCTGTTTTCTGGTGTTTGTAGCATGTTACGTCCAATGGTTGCAAGAATCTCACAAAGTGTCCCCGGGAGATATGGGAGATTGAAGCAGTGATGGCAGGTGCACCATGGCCGTTGGACAATAGATCTTAATGCTGATAATAATGGAGAAGGAAAGTCTGTCAGCAACCAGTAATTTACCCTTTCTTGAGGGGAATATGCAGTGAAAGGAAGGTTTCTAACTATCCTGTTTTAGGCCTCATCCTCTCCTGATTCATGTCCATGTGGATTCTTTTCTACTTGGGTAACCACTTACCCTTTAATATTGTTTCAGAAGTACAGAATTATACTATAATTCTCTGTTTTGTAAGACTCCATGACGGACTCATTGCTTTTTGCAATGAAGATTTATAGTTGAATTTCCATTAAGCCACCACTATATCGATGTATTTTATTTTACTTTTCCAATCACCCAGAATCAATAATTCCTTGTCAAACTGACCAGACATCTTGGGGTGCCCTCTTCATAGAGCTTCATTGCAATTACTTTGTTCAAGCTGTCAGAGTGAAAATTCTTTTCGAGCCTGACAGTGGCCACATAATGGAAAATTGCCGCAGGGCATCCATGGAAGCTTCAATCCAGACATACTTTGCTCCATGTGGAAGAAATCCAAAGCATAGAATTGTCATTGAGTATTATCCTCAAATAGATGGTGGTAAAAGGAGATGATTTGTCTTCTGCAAGCTTCGTCGGAGCTGGTGTGTAAGTAAAACCCTAAATTGATTTAGGGATTTTTTTCGTTTGGAGAAGGTAAATAAGGGTAAAACTGACCTTAAACTAAGGGGAATATTATACTGCGACCCCCTGAGGTTTGTCGTAAATACAATGCGACCCCCTGTGTTTCTAAATTATATAGCCGCATCCTCTGGGCGGATGGTGTTAAATAATATAATATAAAATGCCAACTTTGTCCTCTTTTAAGATCTTATTACTTAAATAATATAATGTAAAATACCCTTCTCCTGTTCTTTCTAGTCAGATATTTCAGAGAGCAGTAACCCTAAAAAAAATGTTGCAAGGTGGGTAGAGATGGTTCGACCCCACAAATAAGAACCCTAAGATGTATAATCGAATCATAAATTGAAAAAAAATTACCTCCCTTGTCGTCGCCGGTCATTGCAGGTCTCAGTGATGGTCTCAGCAGATGTCGTCGATCATCGTAGTTCTCAGTTCGTGTAGCAAGGGTGGGAAGTTAGGGATACTCTATGGACAAAATGATCAGCTCACATCCCATTAGGAGTATATTAGTCATTTGAAGGCAAACTTAACCAACACCTAACTAACGGAATGAGGTTGATTGTAACAACTAACTTAAACTCAGGGGTGGGGCTATATAATTTAAAAACACAGGAAGTCGTTTTGTATTTAGGACAAACTTTAGGGGGTCATAATATAATTTTTCCTAAATGAAGTCACTGAAGTAGAAAGGGTAAAACTATCTTTTCACTTTCAAAACTAATAGTTTACTAACACCATGAGTCATCAGGGGGTTATTTGTAAGGGTGTTTTGTTATTGTTTTAAACACCATGGGATGCATGTAATTTGCTCAACAAAAAAAAGAACGAATATGGATACGGATTACAAATAAATGTTAATATTCGATTCGAATCCAATCCCGTTTACATCCTTTCGAAGCCTTAAAATCGATTATAAAGTTTCGGCCCAATCCAAAGTCCAAAGACACTATGCCCCACTCTATTTCCATAGCTGGACTTATCCATTCAGTCTATTTACATGAATACCCCTATCTTTATTTAAAACCAAACTCGAAATCGAAGGACTAGCTCTCGCTCGGAACCCTCGGCCCTCGCCTACAATTCTGACACTCTCCAATTCCCTACAATCCCTCATATGAGAGTGAAATGATCACTTACCCACCTCCTTGGAAAGTATTTCCAGACAGTGGGTAAGTGGTCATTTCAACTCCCATGTGAGGGATTTTAAGGGAATTAGAGGGTGTCAGAATTGTAGGAGATAAAAGGCCTCCCTCATCTCGGCGACTACCACTGTTGCAGGACAAGCAGTCCAAAGAGAAACCCTACCCTAAGAATCCTGGAACAGAACTGAAGCCAAAAAGCAAAAGAAGAAAGAGAATGGATCGGTGAAAGGGAAATAATATGCAGAGCTCTTCCAGCTACAACAACAACATTAACTAGAATAGTAACCAGCAGGTGACGAGTATGATGGAGGAAGACGAGGTCTTGGATGAGACGACTGAGAGTTCTAATCTCGATGATCCCATCTCTGATGAACCTGATGATACTCTCATTGGTGGCGACAAGACCAGCGCTGACTATTACTTTGATTCTTACTCTCACTTTGGTAATTTTCCTTTTTTTCCCTGTCTGTCCTCTGTTGCTTTTGTTGTGTTCATTTCTTCTTGGGCTTTTGCAAGTGCCGGCTTCTTCTTTGAACTATTGAGGGATCGTAGACGTGCTTTCTTTTTTCTTCTCTATTATAATCGTTGTTGTTGTCAATCTTAATCTTCTTCTTCTTCTTCTACTATTACTACTACATCTTATTTGCGCAAAGTACTTTTATGTTTTTGTTCGTTACATTTCCTTTATTCAGTTGATCTCTTTTGTCTTTGGGCTTATGAATGGGAGGTTATTTGATTCGAAAGTATTTGCTTTTCAATTCATCAATTGCACTTTGAAAAACTTTTCCTTTCTTAGAAGTTGTCATGGTTTGATGAGTTTTCTAAGGCTCCTTTCTTATTAGCGAAAACTTGTTTAGAAGTTAAGCGGTTTTGTTTGGGTTTGAAGCCTTCAATTGAATGTGAAGTATTCCTCTCTTGTCATATTTTCTCTTCTGTGTGCAGTCGTTGCGAGAACTTATTTTCCTCTTCATTTGTTTGTTTACAGGTATTCATGAAGTAAGTATACCAGATGGGATCTACTGATTTGGGAAATTTGGATTTTTATGAGTTTAATGATTAATGAAGGAGTAAGATGGATTTCGTTTAATTGGTTATGATGGCCTATGATGGTGTTGAATTTCTTTATCCTCATTTCTCTGTGAGGAATTTATCGTTGGGGCAATGGTGTTTGAAACCTGTATTTCTTTTAATCTAAGTGTGATTGCAATAATGTTTTCTTTTTTTTTTTTTGTCTTTTCCATGCTAGGATGTTTCAATTATCATTCCATGGCTATATTTGTTGTTGATGTTATGCTTTCAGCCTTAATTACTGTTAGATGAGTCCAGGAATTGTCACAGGGAGTGTTCTGTAAACAAGAATTGTCACAGGGAGTGTTCTGTATGTTTACATCGTCCTTTTGCCGGGAACACTGCTAATGTATGAAATATTAGAGCGGAATGTTAGTTACCTTCACAAAAAGTCCTTTTAGATCATGCATGCACTTGTAGGTTCCACATAAGTTTGGCATTTTCCTATATCTAAATGAGACCGTGCAGCTCCTATTGCGTGAATATAAAAAAAACCCAAAAGGTCAAGGAAGAATACTATACCCCCTTTTAGGATGCTTAGGTGGATTTCATGTTAAAGAGGTTTAATACACTTGTTGCTGTAGGGGGGGGCTCGGGAAGTTCCCTTGCTATGTCATTGGGAGCAACCTGCAAAGTTCCTGATGGTCTACAATAGCTTTGGGTCTCCATTTCTTGTAGTCCATCAGCTTGCAAATAATTTGCGGGCAATTTTGAGTTTCCTTCATCTTGGAACTGCTATGTTTTGTGGATAATGCTTTGATGTTTACTTCTCTTTACCTGTTTCTATTTTGGAACTAAATGAAAATCCTAAGCAACAAAAATTCTTTGATTTCATCCTCATCTTGTAGGAAATGTTGAAGGATACAATCAGGACTAAGACATACCAAAACGTTATTTATCAAAATATTTTCCTCTTCAGGAACAAAGTGGTCCTTGATGTGGGAGCTGGGACTGGAATTTTGTCTCTGTTTTGTGCAAAAGCAGGGGCAAAGCATGTTTATGCGGTAAGTAGCCACTCCCCACTCCCTAAATCCAAAAAAAAAAAGTTACAGTAGGTGATTTGATTTATTGTTGTTGTTTCTAAATATTAAATGCTATGGGATTTTGGATCTGTCATTGATCCTTGGTCTCTTATGCCATTTAAATTTATTTTTCTTATTATCAATTTATTGTGATGCAAGTTTTTTATTTATGGATAATCCTCTCACTACATAAATTTGTATCTTGGTATCTAGGTTAAAGGAAGAATGTAAGAATAACTATTTTTTATGGAAAGAAAAGGTCATTTGTACCCCTTATCCTCAAATGTTTTCTATTTTTCTTCCTAAAAGAAATTGATAGATGATTATATGTAAGATACAGAAGTTGAAGGGATTGTTCTAATAACAGAAAATTCCAGTTTGTCAACTTCATTAACAGATTATAAGATTTATAACTTCTCAGTAAAATAAAAAACTGTTAAGACTGTCACATATAAGAACAGGTGGCTGGTTGCTCCCAAAATTAAATAGCTAAAAATGTTTCTAGAAGGGTTGTGTAATGTGTTTGAATTCTCCTTTATGGATGTATAAATGAAGTATGTTTATGTTGGGTCTGGTATCACTTCCACGTAGTGATTCTGAGCGTTTGTAATTATCAGCAGTGGATTATGTTTGGTGCAAGCTTCATTCTATGGATTAGTACCCCCCCCCGGACCCTGGTGTCCCTTTTCAATTTGTAGTAGTAAATTTAGAAGCCAAAAAATTGTTGCTTCTTAATCATGAGGGTCACAACCTCATTTTTTGTGAGGATCATTTTTGGTAAATGTTTATGTACTTCATGGTCTCTTGTAATAGTTGAAGTGCTTCCCACAAGAATCACTTTAGAAAATCAAAATTGTACAAGAAGCAGTCTTAGTGTGTACTTCTTGATGCACTTATCTTGGAGCCATTGTAATTGGGTTGAGCTAAAACTTTTAGTTTATTGCATAGTTCTATGTTTGTAATTGTTATTCTAAGTGCATATCTGGATAAAGCTTCTGCTGGTATTTGGAAAGGCGGCTCCAATGAAATTATTTCCTTTTGAATCTTTACTGCATGAAGTGCTAGAAGCCTAAGGGGGACATCTCAAGCTTCTTTGGCTAAGATTTCAAATGAAATAATTTTGTCTGATTCTGTTTTAGTGCTCTTCCCGCAGGATTTCTGCCTCCTTGCTTTGGCTGGAGGTTGAAGATAAACCCCCTCCCCTCAATGATAATTCCTCTTTGGTGTTTACTTCCCCCTTTTGCCCCTCCTTATTCATTTAATTCAATTTTGTCCTTTAATAATAGTTTGTTCCAAGTTGAGCCGTATTCTTTAAATTATAATACCCATCTTGTCCTTTCCATAGTTCGAGATCTGTAGTCAACCTAGATCTCGACCCATCTTATGTTATAATTTTTGTGGCTGTCTTAAGCTTTCAAAACAAAGCTTTCCAACCAAGTCCAAAATTGCTTAAATCTGATTTATATTGAAGGAGTTATGTACCAGACAAACTTTAATTTGGTGTGCGTGAGTGCTGTCAAAATCGCTCTGAATGAAAATAATTTTTTGGACATCAAAGCAAATAAATATTTTACCGCACTTTTGGTTTTTAGCAATGTTTTACTATATTAAGATTTATGGAATTTTTAGATCTGAGAAAGACACCAGCATTAGAAAGTTGAAAATTGTATCTACCGTCGAAAATCCAGTTTTTGTTCTTGAAATGGGAGTTGATTTTTTTTCCTTTTGGAATTTGATTTTTTAACTATTTTTATTGGATTCAAATAGGGGGGTATTTGCTTATTTATGAATAATATCTTAAGTAAAAAAAACATTTACTTAAATGATATTAGGCATAAATAAGTGTTTGTCTTGATTTCTGGCATAAGTTAGTGTCTGTCCTGGTTTCCCACTAAGTGAAACTCCTATTTGGATTTTGTTTTTGCAAAATCTGATAGTGCCGTTGTGTTTTAATGGCCTAAAATAGACTGTGAACCAAGTTTCAGACCCAAACTAGGTCTAAAACCCACCAAAACCAGGTTTCGAGTTGAAAAAAAAAAATTCACCAACTCGACCGAGATCTCGGTTTTTCCCAGGGCCGTGTTGGGGTTGAGTTCCGAGTTTTAGTACCTTGGTACTCCTTTCTTTTAGTCTACCTTAGTAACTCTCTCATAGCCTGGATATTTACAGTCCTGCCACTCCCCCTTGCAACTTCAATTTATTTATAGTTTTACCATTATCTTTTAATCATTGGTTGATATACATTTGGGTGGACCCATAGCAAATCCAAATAGGGTTTTCCACCTTTTTTCTCTATACTAGTCTACGTATTTGATGACTGAACAACTTCATGACAATTTTAAACCTCTTTATGCCATGAGCTCAAAGGCGGAACTGAAGTCTCTTGAGTGTTTAGGAATTAATATATAAACAGTTTATCGATTTCTCAATTAATGGGTTCAATCGTTTTGTAATTGTAGCAAAACACACTTGAAGAATACCAGAACTGAGAAGAGAAGAAGAAGAGATGAAAAGAAGAAGATGGGAAGAGAAGAGAACTATCAAATATGACTGTCTCCCTCATAAGGCTTGTATTTATAATCTGAAATTACAATGGAAAGGGGTACTCCTATTCAGATTAGGAATTCCTAATCATGATAGGATTCTAAGTTACAATAGGAAAATAACAATAAAACTAAGAGTAATAATTCAAAGTAAAACTAGGACTAGCAACTACGACTCATAAGTCAAACTCGAACTAGGAGTTTATAATCCTAAACACAAAAACCAAATCACTATTCATGTGAACAGTACGTCAACACTCCCTTCAAGCTGGAGCATTCAAATCACCTAGACCCAGCTTGGAACAACTTCGACGGAAAGTAGGTCCAAACAGTGACTTTGTAAATGTATCACCAAGTTGATTGGTAGTAGAAACAAAAAGAGTAATAATCAACTTCTTCAGAACAGCATCCCGAACAAAATGACAGTCAACCTCAATGTTCTTTGTCCTCTCATGAAAAACAGGATTACTTGCAATATAAATAGCGGCTTGATTATCACAAAACATTTGCATAGGCTAATTGATGGAAAACCCTAATTCTTGGAGTAAGGATTTGACCCACATCAACTCAGCAGTAGTATGTGCCATCGCTCAATATTCGGCTTCAGTACTGGATCGAGCAACAATGGTTTGTTTCTTGCTTTTCCAAGTAACCAAGTTTCTACCCACAAAGGTACAATAACCAGAAGTAGACCGTCTATCACAAAACATTGGCATAGGCTGATTGATGGGAAACCCTAATTCCTGGGGTAAAGATTTGACCCACATCAACTCAGCAGTACTATGTGCCATCGCTCGATATTCGGCTTCAGTACTGGATCGAGCAACAGTGGTTTGTTTCTTGCTTTTCCAAGTAACCAAGTTTTCACCCACAAAGGTACAATAACCAGAAGTAGACCGTCTATCACCATCAGCACTGGCCCAATAAGCATCAGAGAACCCAACCAGATTAGCATTTCGATTAGGTTGATAAATAAGACCTTTACCAGGAGCATTCTTTTGATAGTGCAACACACGGCAGGCAACATCCCAATGAATTTTCTTTGGACACTGTAAAAATTGACTAATAACCCCAACAACAAAGGATATATCCGGGCCAGTAACTGTAAGATAAAGAAGTTTACCAACCAATCTTCTATATCGATGAACATCTAAAAAATCCTCCTCTCATCGGATCCAAGTTTCTGATGAGGATCCATAGGAGTATTTGCTGGTTTGGAAGTAAGCATTCCAGTGCTAATCAGAAGCTCAAGGACATATTTCCTCTGAGACAAGCTAATACCTTTATTACTTCTCAAAACCTCAATACCAAGAAAATACTTGAGAGCACCCAAGTCCTTTATTTGAAAATGCTGATGAAGATATACTTTAACTTCGGCAGTACCAAAAGCATCAGTACCAGATATAATAATGTCATCCACATAGACGACCATCACTATCACCTTAGAATCCTGACGGCGAACAAAAACAGAATGGTCAGAGTAATACTGTGAGAATCCTACCTTAGTAATAATGGAGCTGAACTTATCAAACCATGCTCGTGGAGATTGTTTCAACCCATAAATTGGCTTGCGAAGCTTGCAAACTTTGGTAGAAGACTCCCCCTGAGCAACATACCCTAGAGGTTGATCCATATAAACCTCCTCTTGAAGATTACCATAGAGAAATGCATTTTTTATATCCATTTGCTATAGGGGCCAATCAAAATTAACAGTCAAAGAAATAAGGATCCGAACAGAGTTCAGACGAGCAACTGGAGAAAAAGTCTCAAAGTAATCCACACCATAGGTTTGAGTATAGCCTTTAGCAACCAGGCGGGCCTTCAATCGTTCAACAGAACCACCGGGATTGTATTTGATAGTATAAACCCACCGACACTTAACAAGATCTTTCCCAACAGGTAGTGAAACCAGAGTCTAGGTATTGCGAGATAACAAGGCATCCATCTTGGTGTCCATGGCAGACTTCCAACCAGGATGAGAAAATGCCTCATGGTGGGTGTGAGGAATAAAGTTAGTAGATAATGCGGAAGCAAGTGGGTGATAGTGAGAAGGAAGATGTGAAATGGTTACATAATGCTTAATAGGATAAACCGGTTTTTTAGTGCAAGAACGAGTACCTTTGCGAAAAGCAATGGGTAAGTCGATGGAGCCTTCAACATTGGAGGCAGATTGAGCGTCGGGCTGAGCGGCATCCACTGTATCACTAGGTAGTTGTGTGGCAACTGCTATATCACTAGGTAGGACTGGAACTGTAGTAACAAGATCTGTGGGTAATGTAGTAGGAGTGGGTATAGGTGGCTGAACCGTGGGAGCAGGTATAGGTATAGTGGTGGATGGTAAGGTTGGTGAACGATGTCGACAACGATGATAGACTTGAATTGGTGAAGGAACAGAAATAGGAACATGTATTGGTGGACCTAAAGGATCTTCATTGTTCACTATAGATGGTACAATGGAAGAAGGAAAATAGGGAGTATGTTAAAAAAATGTGACATCTGCACTAATAAATTGTTTGTTGGAAATGGGATTAAAACATTTATACCCTTTATGAGTACGAGAATAACCAAGAAAAGGCATTTAACAGACCGTGGAGAGAGTTTATCGATGGTGGGATGGAGAATGTGAACGAAACACACATAACCAAAAACACGCGGTAGAGTGGAAAACCAAGGAAGATCAAGATGAAGAATAGAAAAGGGAATTTTATTTTGTAAAACGAAAGGAGGCATACGATTAATAAGATAACAGGTCGTAAGAACGGCATCACACCAAAAACGTTTGGGGACATTCATGTGGATCATAATAGAACGGGCAACTTCGAGTAAGTGCCGATTTTTGCGTTCGGCCACCCCATTTTGTTGTGGAGTGTACGAGCAGCTAGTTTGGTGAATTATACCATGAGTGAGGCAAAAATCAGAAATCGCAGATTAGGTGTACTCCAAAGCATTATCTAAACGAAAAATTTGAATGGATTTGATAAATTGAGTTTTTATTTCTTGATAAAAATTTTTAAATACAATAAGAGATTGAGTCCGGTCCTTTAACAAATAAACCCAAGTGGAACGAGAACAATCGTCCACAAAACTAACAAAGTAAGAAAATCCTAACCTATTACGAACACAGACACGGACCCCAAATATCAGAATGAACTAAAGAGAACAATGAAGAACTTCTAGGTAAAGTACGAGCAGGAAAAGACGAGCGATGATGTTTGCCTAGTTCACAAGCCTCACATTCAAGGTGAGATGTGGACTTGCAACTAGGGACCATTGATTGAAGTTTAGGTAAGGATGGGTGACCAAGGAGTAGATGCCATTGCATGGGAGATGGTATGGTAGTAGATGTAGCAGTAGTGGAAGGTCTGGTGCCATCCAAGTAATATAGTCCATCGTGCTCAAGCCCTCCACCAATCTTCTTACTTGTCTGAAGGTCCTAAAAAACACAATAAGAAGGATAAAAGGTTACAGAACAGTTAAGGGATTTAGAAAGTTGACTAACAGAAACAAGGTTTAAGGATAATTTGGGAACATGAAGAACATGAGAGAAAGTCATGGATGATGTTGGAGAAACAGTTCCATGACCAAATATCTTAGTAGAGGATCCATCAGCAAGAATAACATTGGAGGAGGTTTAACGGAATTTATGGAAGAAAATAAGCTTGACTTACCAGTCATGTGACATGAAGCCCCTGAATCGATAAGCCAAGAAGTAGAAGAAGGGAAAAATACAGCATTACCTTTATAGGCTAGAGTGGCGGTAAAGGAAGAGGCAGATGTAGCTTCAAGTTGTTGGAGGCGTTTGACTAGTTGGTTGTAATCCTCACGAGACACAGAAGATGAAGTTGATGAACTCTGGTTCATGTCACTGTTAGGTTTCTCAGTAGTAGTGTTAGTGGTGGCAGTATTGGCTAGTTCATTCGCCCAATCAGGTTTTCCATGCTTTGCCCAACAAGTGTCAACAGTATGATTAGGTTTTCCATAATAAGTGCATTGGCGGGCAGATTTGTCAACATATTGAGTACCTGTACCTTGTCCATTAGATCCACGGCCACGGCCTCTAAATTGGCCACGACCACGGCCCCGTCCACGATTGGCAACAAACGTTGAGTTATCTTTAGGAGTACTGTCAGGTTAGCCAGACGATTAATACGAGAAAAAACTTCATTAACAGAAGGAACCTTCTCTCCAGTGCGTAGTTGACTCTTCACAGACTGGTAGTCAGGGTGGAGTCCAACAAGAGACATTGCAACATGGAACTCAGCTCTTTGTTGCTTTAATTGATCAAGATTAGTGGTCAAAGGCTGATGTCTTTGTAATTCTTCAACCATGCCCCTATAACTGGCAAAATAATCATTTAAGGTTTTATCTCCTTGTTGAAAGTTAAATAATTTCTCATAGAGATCATACATACGGGAGATGTTCCTTTCTTGAGAGAAGCTTTCATGTAAGCCATTCCAGACATCCTTAGCAAGAGAGTGAAACATAACATTCGAGGCAATAGCAGGCTCAACACTGTTCCATAGCCATATCTTGACAATAGAGTTTTCGCGCATCCACTCCTCATGAACTGTGAATGTGGTAGGATCTTTAGGATCACGATCAAGTGGATCATCTGTAATGTATTTCAGTTTGTCCTTGGCATGTATGTAAGCTTTAACTGCTTGGGCCTATAATAAATAATTTGAAACTCCTGAGAGTTTGATAGTGGTAATTTGTACTTGAACATTATCCGTTGGTGGTTTAGGATCAGCCATAGATGTAATTTATCAAGTCCAAGTAGTAACAGTAGCAGCAACCAATCAGCAGTAGTAGTAGCAGTAACAAGTGGGTCTCACTTAGAACCAGATTAGGGTTTGATAACCCAAAAGCGGTAGCAGTAACCAATCGGCAGAAATAGAGTATGTAAACCCAAGGTGGCAGCAGGGAATTGCGGCAGAAATAAGAACCAGCAGAATAAGGGTTGAAAGAAACCCAATAATAGCAGTAGTCAATCAGCAACAGTAGGATTTGAAAACCTAAGAGTTGCAGAGAAAATCCTATCGGCAGAGATAGGATGTAAATAAGTCTGTAAAATTCTGTACCTAAAAATAGATGTGATGGATCGATTGGAGTAAATAAAAGGCATCACTATGAAATACAACAGCAGATGAAAAAGGGCTTCACTTTGGATTGCAAGCAGCAGCACAATCGAAAGTAGTAGAAGAACTCAGAAGAAGGCAGAAGATATCTTCGAGTAGGTAATATAAACTAAAAACTGCAGTTGATCCTTTGCTTCAGGTATGAAGTAGCAGTAGAACCTTAGTTTTCTCTTGAAAACTTCATCTAGGGTGTAATTCTCAGAATATGCAGCATAGGGTGCTGCACCCTTTAAAGAAAATTGATTATTTAGAAGACTCTCAAACCAGTGTCGTAGATCACAGACAACCTAATGGTTGTGCTCTGATACCATGTAGCTAAACACACTTGAAGAATTCCAGAACCGAGAAGAGAAGAAGAAGAGATGAAAAGAAGAAGATGGGAAGAGAAGAGAACTATCAGATATGACTGTCTCCCTCATAATTTATAATCTGAAATTACAATGGAAAGGGGAACTCCTATTCAGATTAGGAATTCCTAATCATGATAGGATTCCAAGTTACAATAGGAAAATAACAATAAAAATAAGAGTAATAATTCAAAGTAAAACTAGGACTAGCAACTAGGACTCATAACTCAAATTAGAACTAGGAGTTTATAATCCTATACACAAAATCCAAATCACTGTTCATATGAACAGTGTCACGTGAACAATACTTCAACAGTAATCATATTGAACAGTCAGATTTTCCTTTCAAAAAAGGACCAAACTAATTTTCATTATCCAAAACCAAAACGTTATGTTCTGTTCATTTTAAATGATCGGTTTAAGTTTTGTTTAGTGCATTCGGTTCATTATTGGCATCCTTAGATGTGACCTTACCAGTGCATTCTAATACTTAATAATGATATATGTGTGAGTATGTTTTGTCTCGTAGTTTCTATCTCGCTGTTAAAGCAATTGGTGAAATGAACTTTCTCTATTGCAGGTTGAATGCTCCCAAATGGCAGATATGGCAAAAGAGATTGTGGAAGCCAATGGATTTTCAAATGGTGATTATTATTCCGGAAGCCTGTTGATAATTGTAAATATGTTCAACTGACTACTGTAGTGTTATTAATTATAAGTGTATTAAACTGACTACTGTAATGTTATTAATTATAATTATATTCAACTGACTACTATAATGTTGTATCCTTATTAATCCTCATAATTATATTTTTTGCACCTCTCCAGTTATAACAGTTTTGAAGGGAAAAGTTGAAGAGATTGTGCTGCCAGTTGCTCAAGTAGATATCATCATTTCGGAATGGATGGGGTATTTTCTGTTGTTTGAGAATATGTTAAATACAGTGCTGTATGCACGCGATAAATGGCTTGTAAGTCTTCTGTTCATTTCACATTGCATCTTTAGTGTATTATCTTTTGGTTGTTTTTATATGATTTTACCTTTTTGTAGATTAATGATGGAATTGTGCTACCAGACAGAGCTTCTCTATATTTGACGGCCATCGAAGATGCTGAATACAAAGAAGACAAGATTGAATGTGAGTCTATTCTCTTGCCCTGCATTAAAATTATGTCTTTATGTTTGTGTATCAAACACCTGTTGTTGAGTTGGGTCAACCCAGCATGGATGGGGTCACTTGCTGGTTTGTGAGTAAAATTTCACTTCATTGTGTGGCTTCACTGTCAGAATATGTTCCTTATTGCTTATTGTCCACCAAAATCATGTGCTTTTCAGTCTGGAATAATGTATATGGATTTGATATGCGCTGTATCAAGAAGCAATCCATGATGGAACCTCTAGTTGACACCATTGACCAGAACCAGATTGTTACAAACAGCCAGCTACTTAAGGTGGTGATAAAACTCTGCTCTTTCTTTCTTTCTCGTCACTATAACATGTTTCAGGTTTGATGATATTTTGCTTAAAATGTTGTGATTTTGCTTCCCCCAATTTAGACTATGGATATCTCTAAAATGGCTCCTGGGGATGCTTCCTTTACGGCACCCTTCAAGCTGGTGGCGGAACGCAATGATTACATCCATGCTCTGGTTGCATATTTTGATGTCTCATTTACGAAGTGTCACAAGTTTACTGGCTTCTCAACAGGTTAGTTAATAATTTTTTTGCCCCATTAGAAGCACTTTTGATTATCCTAAGTAGTGTTATAGCTCTAACATTTCTTCCAAAAAATTAAATTTCAGGGCCAAGATCAAGGGCCACCCATTGGAAACAAACAGTACTATATCTGGAAGATGTGCTAACCGTATGTGAAGGGGAGGCAGTGGTTGGGAGCATGAATGTGGCACCCAACAAGAAGAATCCCCGTGATGTAGACATAATACTCAAGTATTCATTGAATGGCCAGCGTTGCCAAGTCTCAAGAACACAACATTTTAAAATGCGTTGATTTGTGCTGTGATCCCCCATGACAAGAATACTAAGATTTTCTCTCTTATGTTGTGGTACTTTGTTGCCATAATTTGTAACAGTTGATTCCAAAGAGAGCTACAATTTTTTTCTTACATTATTTTAAGACGAGCAGCTGAGTGGCCCTATATGTAACATGTTCTTGTATTTTGATTGAAATTAATTCAAGTTGATTCACCCGAGTAACCCCATTTGTAATGCGATCGAAATTGAGCTGTAATTTATTTTCCCTGCACCTGGCCCCTTTACAAATTTTCCCACTAGAGGCTTATTCTTGAGTTGGAAACAATTTTGATATGCTAACTAAGGCTATCTATGGTATAGTTTTTATTTTTTATTTTTGTCTATTTAACAAAAATCATTAATAAAAACAATTTTTGATCAAAAACTAAAAATCGTTTGGTAAACGATAGACATAATAGAATGAAAAATGGTTTGGCATGGTCATGTGTAGAATAGTTTCTTGAAGAAATGGTTTGTGAAGATATTTCCTCTTCACCTATCTTCCTGCCTGGAAAACGGAAAGGGATGAGAAGAAGCTCAAATTAATCAAATAGGAGAGGTCGCCCATTTTGGTGATAAGCTTGCATCACCATGGTTACAACTAGAAGCTCCCATACGCACCACACAAAAAAAAAGGATCTACTCAGGTTTGTGAGAGGAGTCCTTATATGTGTAGAGATGCTTTGATTGATTTTTTACCTGCAAATCGTATGATATGAACAGAGGTTGTATTTCAGTAAGGTCACTTGGGAAGCCAACTGAACGAATGTGAGCTCTGTGCCAATGGGTTTCTTCCTGCTGCTGTCCTCCAAATAAAAAAAACCTCAAGTAGAGTGGACTCTGATTTCGTTAAATACACCATACCCCTTCATGCTGCCCAGAGTAACTGTACCCCAAAAATTGGGAAAGAGAAAAATAAAATAAAAAATCAAATTGTTCTTGTTGCGAATCGCGATAAGGATTTCCTTTTCTTTTATTTCTGTTAAAATTCAAATAAAATTACAAAGAACAAGGATTTGTATGTTTACCCAAATAGACCGAGGAGTAGCAATTTACAAAGAATCGAAAAAGTGATTGGTCGATTCACTCTTCTGCCTTCCAGAAAGAGAAATTAATCAATTAGAGAGAGAGAGAGAGGTAGCTAGAACCTGAAGTGGGAACCTCAAATTCAAGCTCCCCCATCACTCCCCTTTCCCTCTGGGTTTGGCTCTACATCTGAAGCATAATTTTCTGTTTCCAGATCATTTTTTCTCCCTTCTTCCCCCGGTCTCTTGAAACAGATCACTTTCGCTTCCTTCTTCTCCTGGTCTTTTGTTCCGTCTTCAAGAGCTCAACCTTCTCTGGTTCACAGAGATGAACAAGAGCCCTCCTCTCTAGAGCTGAGACTCATTCTTCCCCATGTCAATCGAAGGTTGCAAACGCTTCAAATCCTCTTGGAGATGATGATTCCCACATGACTCCTTCCAGAAAGTATACTTGAGACCGGAAGAAGGATGGAGAAAGAATAGGAGAAGGAGAAGAAGCCAGCGACCAGGGTGGTGCTGCTGGCGCCGGCGGTGCGGCATTAGTTGCGATCGTGGTCTCCCCATTCTCTCTCTAGGTCGATGAAGGAGGAGGAGAACGGGTAGAGGCAGTCTTTTTTAAAACAAAAGCAATTTACTATTTTAACCTTCAATTTTTGGGTATATGAGCACATGCTCGTTAAAGTGTCCGCACAAATAGACTTAAACAGTTTTCAACGAAAAATCATAAACGGCTTTCCATTTATTTTTTATTTTTTATTTTTTTCAATCTTTTTTAAATAGAAACAAGCTCTATTAACGATACCAAACACAATCAAAAACGTTTTTAAAGATAAAAATCAAAAATAAAAACTATACCAAAAATGCCCTAATTAGCACAAGTGATGCCAATTGCTAAAGCTTTGTATGTATGATAACGTTCTTTTCAAGCATTTTAGTGTTTTTTCGTTTTTTTAGAACAGAAACATGCTAAAAATTGTTTGGTATGTTCAGTTTGATTTTTATTTTTATTTTTTTTTAATGAATTGGACACTTGGCATACTTTTAGTACACATTCATTTGTGAAACACCAAATTGATGTTTCTCACTTATTCGAAACATTTCTACGAGTTTTCGGAGAAACACCAGTCCGACTTAAGTTAATGAAGGTAATATTGAAATTTTTAATAAAAACATAACAATAGTATTGTTTTGCCTTAAAACCTCACAATCTTCAGTTCTTTACTCGCAAGATTGTTCTGACCTAGTTTTCGCTCAACCTTTGTAAATCCAATCGAAGTTTGGTGCTCCCTTCGTTCTCGACCTCTGCAATTGGGTTCTTGACCAGCAACTATTCTTCACAATCGACCACTCTCATCTTCTTCGCGCTCAACCTCTGTAAACCCAATCGACATCTACAACTATTCTTCGCACTCGACCTCTACAACTCTCTGTGGGACTGAGTTGTGGATTCGAATTTGACGGCCTGCGCAGAGGATATGTGCTTTCAGTGAAGCACATTTTATTTCTCAATTAAAAATAACAAAAAAGACACTGTTATAACGTCCGCTGCTTTATTCAATTTAAAACATTAAAAATTGGAATTTTAAGTTTTTATTTCGTACTCCCGCGCCCTTCTCTTTTACGTTCCGTTTTCAACTTTGTTTGTTAGGGGGTAAATGAATAGGCAAAATTCGTTTCCTTATCCATGTCCGTATCCGTTTAGTACTATCTGAATCCGTCCGAAAGCTAAACGGATGCAGATACGGATAGGCTATAGCTATCCAAAAAGCTATATTTACATGTAAACGGATAAAATATCAGATCCGTATCACATGTCCGTATCCGTTTAGCATTATCCGAATCCGTCTGATAGCTAATCGGATGCGGATGCGGATATAGCACTATCCGAGCTAAATCCGATCCGTTTACAGCCCTACTCGTTAGCCCTTTATTGGTTTGGGTTTTTTGAGATTAATGGGGAAGATTCTTCTTTTTTAAGGTCGTGTAACACGTTAAGTTCATTGGGCGGTATAATAGATTAGGCATGGACATGTTTATATTAGTTCATTTAGTTACTATTCTATAATCAAGGTCAAGTTAATATGGCTATTTGAATGGTCTATAAATATGCTAATTGGGCTATAAATGAACTGTAAACAAACCATAAAGAGTTGATCAAGTTATAAACGGTTGGTCCCGATAGGTTACCAGTGTCGGTCAGTCCTAGTCTTAGTAAGTTCGGGAACGACAATTGAACGGGAACGGATACGTACGGCAATTAAACGGACTAGACGGTAATAAAACTTTTCAAAAATCCGGCTTCATAAAATGCATACGGTAATAATACGATACGCGTTTAATACATGTATAATACGGCATAGACGACAATAATACTTTTAAAAAAACGAGCATATATTCATTATATAACATGCATTCACCACCTAATTAATAGTTAAAGTTGACTAGTTGGTCACAAGCACAGGAAAATTACCAAAAACAAATTAATTTAAACAAGAAATTGGGGATTTTGTACTCACAGGTTTTTAAGAATTCGATGGCAATCAAGCTTTCTTGAATTGTCAGCATGTAAGATTTCTCTCAAAGGCTGAAGTTCCAGAGCTGCAAAATTTTTTTAGAAACTAATTAAGCATTGGAAATGAAAACTCTCATTTTTCACATCTGAAAATTTAAAATAGAGGATAAATAATAAAGGGGGAGAAGAAAGAAAAACAGATAAGGCTAAAACAAAGGGATTCGGTGAATAAGCTTACCTGGTGTGCAATTCAGAGATGGGGTGACTCGAGAAGATGGCGGAGCGATCGATCACCATTGGCAATGCATTGGATCTCATGGGTGATGACTGGTGTCTTTGATTTTAAGGTTTACTAGTGCAATTTGGGTCAAGATCGAAGCCAAAACCTTCTCTTTGTTGGGCGTTCTTGGGTGGCAGTGGCAGTGGCGTAGGCAGAGAAGTCACGGTAACGGAGATGGGGAGGATGATTGGAGATGGAGGGGGGCTGCCGCTGCTGTTTGCCTTCTAGGGTTGGACTTTGGAGTGAAATCGCAAATCTCAAAAGAAGGGAAAGTGAAATCGTGAAAAAATTCTAATCTTTTGGGTTTTTTTTTTTTTTTTTTTTTTTTAAAATTTTTAAAACATTAGGGTAAAACTTATAAAGTATAAAACGTATAATACCCGAATTATACGAGTATAATACTCGATCGGTTAAAAAACGCATTTTTTTTATAAAAATACGATAAAGTGCGGGGATGGGAGTATTATTCGTTCTTCAGGTACGCGTATAATACGCGTACTTACTAACTAAGGTCCTAGTTGAGTAGTCGGGTGCTCAATGGGCTCCAACCAAGCACCATGAACACCCAAATGATAATCAGTCTTGGCCCGACACTGTACCATTTACTTCTCTTGGTGGTCTTATCATCATCATGCCCCCACCATCACCTTGCCTCCGCCGCACCACCAGCACCATCACCATCACCATCCTTCTCAGCCCAGCCATGCCTCCGCTTCTGCCTCCACCATCGTTATCATCATCCTCTCGCAAAGAAATATAGAGAATTTATTCTTAAGAATTGAACTACCAAATGGATTTCTTATTCTTGAAACATTTCAAATTGATATAACCAAAACCATTTCAATTTCTTGACTAAAAATTTATTTGTAAACCATTTCATGAAATCAATTCGAAATTGAAATAGAAAGCATATCAAATCTGGCCTACTCAAATGAACCACACAAAAATGCTTGGAAGGCAACCATCGATCCACGTTAACTTTGGTCTTTTATTTCTCTGCAAGAACATGTCCAAGAATGAGCAGGTTAATTATCCCATCATATAAATAATTAAAGAAAATGATCTCAGAAGATCGCAATATAAAAAAGGGTTACGATTAAAATAACACCCAGAAATATTAGCATCGAATAAAATAAATAAGACCCAGATGCAAATGCAGACAACATAGATTTGTTTTGATTTCTTTTTGAGACTCGGATTGAAAATTGGAACGAGTCTGAATCGGACAATGGAGAAAGCAAAGGATATGAAAGAGAACAGGTATCCATAGCGACCAAAATTCTCAAATATTTTTATCCCTTTTTCAATAATATGAGAATCTTGGACGCTAATAGATACATGTTCACATCTTTTCCAAACACAACAAGCGACTCGAATCGGTCACTTTGATCTTCTTCTTCTTCTTTCGTCTTCTTTGAAAATCTGTATTCCCTTTAGTTATAGTGAGAAGGTTGCTTGGGGAGCAGGGTTTGAAAAATCGGATCAAATTGTCAGTTTCTGTATGAAAACAAGGGTTTATGGGGTTTTTCTTACAATCCGAATCCCGATTCCGGGTTTTACTCGTTTGGAGGAGGGAGGCCCAATGGTTTATTATACTAGTCACCTTAGATGCCTAACAATTGAGCTAAACCCAAGATCTATATTGGGCTTGGGTTCAGAAATCTTTCAAACATGGGTTGGGCTTGGGTTGACCGAATTGAGAAGTGCAATTGTCTCAATTTGAAACTGGCTAAGCTTCAAATATTATGTTTGTCTTGTGCTCAATCTCTTAAGCTTAAATCCGAGGCTGGCTTCTGGCTTGGGTTAGGGATGGGTTTACCCACTCCCAGGGGTGTCAATCGGTTAGTTTGGATCGGTTTTGGTGTAAGAATGAGTGAGCAAAACATGATTCAATAAGGGTGCACCGATTTTTGTTTGGTTTCGATTTTGGTTTCTTATTGGTTTACTATCGGTTTGGTTTCGGTTTATCATGTAACTATAATAAGTATAGAAAAAAGTGTGTTTTTATATGAATTTAGGGAAGCTATCCGTTTATTATTGGGTTATTTCGGTTTTAGTCTGGTTTTTAGTTCGGTTCGGTATCTTAAAGCTCTAGGAGATTTGCCATTTGCGGGAATGTCTGAATATTTACTGTAGAGCTAGTGGTCAAGTAGTAAATTTGCAGAAATCTTCCCTTTCCTTTAGCCATAATGTACACTCAAAATTCAGACAGTGGTTCTCTCGCATATTGAAGATTAAGTATGGCAAGGGCCCTAACAAATACCTAGGGCTGCCAACGAGTTTTGGCACCTCAAAGGCAAAGCTGTTTCAGGAGCTCTCTGATAAAACAAAAAAACGGCTAGATGCCTGGAAGAACAGATTGCTCTCACATGCAGGGAAGGAAATACTTATGAAGTCTGTTGCTTTCTCTCTTTCTAACTATGCTTTGTCACACTTCAAGCTACCTGTGTCAATTCATTCACACCTTAAGAGAGCGAATACAAACTTTTTTTTTGGGGAGGGGGGGGGGATGGCTCTGAAAAGAAGAAAATCCTTAGGGTATCATGGCGTCGCTTATGCTTGTCTAAGGAGAAAGGAGGCTTGGGGTTTAGGGATCCAACCTTACATAACAAGGCTTTACTGGCTAAAGTTGTTTGGAAATTATGGAAAGAGCCGAACTCACCTTGTGAAAAATTACTAAAGAGTGTATACTTCCCAAACCGTGATTTTATGGAGGCTAGGTTGGGAACTAATCCCTCTTGGGCGTGCAGGAGCATCCTTGCTGGTCGGCAAGTACTTAAAGCTGCGCTTATTTGGAGGATTGGAATGGGAGCCAGTGTTCACATATGGGAGGATAACTGGATTCCAGCAGTGGATGATTTTAAGCCCCAATTCCCACCAAAAGAGGACTGTCCCTTCACCATGGTCTGGGATCTAGAGGACCAGGAGAATAGATGCTGGAGGAAAGAGCTACTAGATCGTTATTTCCACCCAACCGATGTTGCAACTATCACCCAGATTCAACTCAATCTCTTCCAACCTCAAGATCAACAAGTTTGGGGAGTTTCAAGGCAAGGCGTCTTCTTTGTGAAGAGTGCATATCACCTACTATGTAAGAGGCGTGGTCTGCAGATTGAAACAAATGCTTACATTCTATTGACGTGTACTTTTGCTCGTCGAGTATGGTTTGAGTGTAGTTTATCACATTTATTGCCTGAGGGAGAGGAGATTAAGTTGCACCAATGGATTGCAGATTGGGCAAAGTTCTCCTTACGAGGTAAGCCTGATTTTAAGCTGATTACCACTTCATGCTCTTTCATATTATGGTACTTGTGGTTGGCACACAATGAGCTTGCATTTGGGAAGAGATGCGATCACTGCAGCGGGGAAGGCATGTGGGGAGTTTGTAGATGCAGGAAGTTCTTTGGCAGCAACTCAACCTCATAAGTTGTGATGCATCTTGCAAGGCGGATGGCAATCGTACTGGTGTTGCATTCATTTTCAAAGATCACCTGGGCCGCTGTAGACTTTCAGTGTCCGACCCCGTAGCTTTCAATGATGTCATGGTGGGAGAGGCGCTGGCAATATGATGCGACTTGTTGGAAGCTATTTCTGAAGGTTTCTATAATCTACACGTGGAAAGCGACAACCGGAATGTCATTTCTGCCTTTCAGAATCCAACACAGGACTCTACCCTCTCCATTAGACCGATTGTGGAAGATATATTGCATCTGACCTCTTATTTGGATAATTGTTAGTTTCAAAACATTTCCAGGGTTGCAAATGTAGTTGCAGATACCCTTGCTAGGAGGGCCCAATCCATTTTTGATAGGATTGTTTGGCCCAATTTTGATCCTTGCCTAGCTGCCCCCCTTGTAGCAGACGGTAGGAGTGTAATCCGGTTAATTGAATACAAAATCTATCTTTCTACCCAAAAAAAAGGTGCAATTTTAACCCTATGAGTGCATTTAGATATTTTTACTCTCCACAAGTTCATAAGTTGTGGAAAAATTTTAGTTATGTCACTTGCCTAAGGAGGATACATTTATTGGTCAAGATTATTTGGCTTGCCTGAGCATGTTATCAATAAGTTGGAATTGATGTTCTCAAATTTCCTGTTCTCTAGGCCGTCTAAGGAGAGAAAAAATTCTTTCCATTGCATGGGATGATATCTACAAGCCTGAAATTGAGGGTGGGGTTTATGGATGAGACATACTAAAGGTATGAATGTGGCTGGAATCTTGAAGCAAGTTTGGTGGATGGCCGACTTCACTAGGTTCATACTTATTTCTCTTTGCAAGGAGTGGCATTACAATGTGGCTGTGTATATGAAGGACTTCATTTGTAATCTTTTTTTTAAGTTTAATTCAGTTTTTCTTTTCATTAAAAAAATAGATTTACGGGGAAAATATATCCAGTATATCTAATGTTCTCTCTCTCTCTCTCTCTCTCTCTCTCGGTAAACCTTAACCCCCGATTGGTGGGTTACTGTAACCTGCCCCCTGATTGGTGGGTTCTCCATTTCGCTAGCTAAGAGAACCCTCTCCCTAGATTTAAGGATGGAATATCTTCTGCGGTAATGTTGAATATTTGTATGTAGTCCAATCTGGGTTTTAATTACATTTGAAAGATCTTTGTTATTAGGTCCTTCATTCCATAAGTGATTATAGCCATATCTCTATTCATTTAATTTTCTTACTTTCCCCAGTTCTATTTCTTCACATCTCCTATCACACTAATATCTTCTTCATTTCAAGATGATATTGCAAAATCTGAAAGATCTTAGTCCTTAGCTTAAGGGCCCAATCTCGTCAGTTGCAGATCTCATAGAACCCATAATTTAGGTATCGTAGCATATCCTTGACCTATTCGCAAGATTTTAGAGGTTTTTGATGATTGGATTAAGCTCATTGTGGATGGTTGTTCACTGGGTAACCAGGAATGGCAGGTGCTAGTGGAACCTTAAGAGATCACACAGGTAAGGTGGAGTGCTCTTTTCAAAAGTTTCTTGAAATTAAAACTAATTTTGAGGCAGAATTTGGTGCTATTATATTGGGATTCCAACATGTAAAAGAGTTGGAATTCTCTAATTTTTGGATTGAATGCAGGATTACAACGTGCAAAAGAGCTGGGATTCTCTAATTTTTGGATTGAATGGCACTTAGCAGCTTGGATACTACTATTTCAGAAACAGTTTCTTCCGTGGTTCTCTTGGTAACAATGGTTCTTACCGAAGCATTTCATGTCTTCTATTAGGCGGATGATTTCCCATTGCTACAGGGAAGCAAATCCTATTGCTCCTCTCTCTCTCTTTGTGAACCGTAACCCCGTATTGGTGGGTTACTGTAACCTGCTCCCTGATTAGTGGGTTCTCCATTTCGCTAGCTTAGAGAACCCTCTCCCTAGATTTAAGGATGGGATATTATAGGTGACAAAAAAACCCGGCCATCTTGACCCGATCCTGATCCCGGACCGGGTTGGGCCAGGCCTAGGTTGCGGCCTTGAGCTGAGTCCAACCCTGCGCAGCCCAATATTGTATTATATATTATATATAGATTCTTAATATATTATATATTATATATATAGATTCTTAATTTGTAGGGTTTTTTCTGGTTCAGAGGGCCATTCTCCTTTGTTTTGGTGTTTTTTCTCCTTGCTTAGATATTTTTTTTTAGGATAAGAGATCAAGGAGAAGAAGGCAAAAGCCTTCTTTGTTTCAGGGGTTCGGCCTTTTTTCTAATTCTTCTTCTTCATTTATAAGGTTATGGGGGCACAAACGATTACGGGTTCTTTCAATGTGTGTTTTTTTACCAGAAAAGGGTTTTCCCCTTGATTTTTCTGGTTTCAAGGGGTTTTCAGAGAAAAAAAAGGATAGAGAAGCGGAAAGAAAGAGAGAGACGAAGAAGCCTTTTTCCAGCTAGGATTCCCCCCCCCCCCAAAAAAAAGAGGAACAACCGAGAAGAAAAACCTCTGTCTAAAATCCTTCTTTTACAGACCTGAGATGATTGCCTACTCCTTTCTTCTCTTGCTATCTCCTATCTCGATCAAAGCTGACGATCTTCTTCCTTCCTCGTCCGAGAAGCAGAAAACCCTAACCCTCTCTTCTCTTCCTTTCCTATTTTCTTCTTCATCTACAAGGTGAATATTCTAACCCTTCTCAAGCCTCAAGCGATTGATCTTCTCAAATTGGCGAAAAGCTAAGTCTTATGTATTAGACTTCATCATATCAATTCCTTCTTTAAACAGTTTCTCTAGTCTCTCCTATCCTCACAACCAGCGGCTTCTACTCTGAACTATGCAATAAGTTTTGGGACTCCGATAGCCCTTCGAGTACTCTCCATCCAGTGAGAAAAAGCCACGGACTTCATCGACTTTATTTTTTATTTCATGTTAAATCTGTTAATACTTGAATCTGGCGGTCAATTTTGGCGAGTATTTGTGGTATGTTTTATTTTTCAATCCCATCTATAAAACTAGAGCTAAAAAGTTCTCTTCGATTTTTCAAGTTTTGGAATGACGGTGAGGGTCAATCAAGGCCGGGCTAGGCTTGGGTGTAGCTTAATCCCCATAGGGTTGGGCTAGGGCTTAGGGCAAGCTCGGCCCAGCCCTACCCGTTGATACCCCTATGGGATATCTTTTGCGTTACTGTTGAATATCTGTTTGTAGTCTAGTCTAGGTTTTGATTACATTAGAAATATCTTTGTTATTAAGACTTCTTTCCTTAGGTGTCTATACCCATATCTTTATTCATTTAATTTTCTACTTTCCAAGTTCTATTTCTTCACATCTTCTATCGAACTCATATCCTATCTCACCTTATTTGTGGGTAGAGATGTAAATGGATCGAATTCGATCGGATAGTGGCATTATCATATTCGTATCCGTTTATATTCGAACGGATTCGGATAATATCCTATCGGTTTTCGGATGAATTCGGATAATTTTTGGATAGTGATTTTTGAATACGGAATCTCCTAAATAGATATGAACGCGAATCGAATATGAATTTTCGACTATCCGTTGACATCTTTACCGTTTTTATGATGAAGGTTAAGGTTGAGACTTGAGAGTTCAACAACTACCCTTTGTTTTACTCTTCTTAGCCTTTGATTTTCTCACATAGATATGTGATTCCATGTATCACATTGTATAAAACAATATATATAAACCAATAGAAAATATAGAAAAAGAATTACATTATCTTAACTTATAAAATTGTAAAAATAAGATAACAAAATCCAATAAGGCAACTTAAATGGGTAGATGAACACAGAGATATATTTCAGATATTTTTTTACCATCGGATTGCTAAGCGAATCGGATAATAATCGATTGGATAGGGGGATTATCATATTTGTTTCCGATTAGTTTCAGATGGATTCGGATTTTTTTAAACAGATACGAACGCGGATCGAATACGAATTTTCAAATATCCGTTTACATTTCTATTTGTGGGTTGACTGGTGTCTTGATGCTTTTAGGGTGTATCTGATCAGGCTTTCTATAACCATAAAACCACACACACTTTTTCAGAAACCTTACTGGGCATTGAACTGTATTAGCTACATGGACAAATACGGTTCAACCCAGTTGCTCAAGAAATAGCAGGAATTGGATCGTTTGCCAAATATGAATCCCAATACCATGAACCTAGCCCATAGTTACACTTGCCCTATTTAATCCTAAAAATCTTCTCAAATTATGTATCATGTAGGGGCAACGTTTTTCTTGTGCCTCCAAAGATATGCATGGGGGCTAAAATATTTGATTAGATTTGAGTGCAGAAAAGGCAGTTATATATTTTCCCCAAAATTAGATTTTTATTGAAAAGTGAAAGGATAAAATAGTTACACGACCTATTTAATGCTAAAAATCTTCTCAGATTATGTATCATGTAGGGGCAACGTTTTTCTGATTGTGCTTCCAAGGATATGCATGGGGGCTAAATTATTTGATTAGATTTTAGTGAAGAAAAGGCAATTATATCTTTTCCCCAAAATCAGATTTTTACTGAAAAAGTGAAAGGATAAAAATATATTTATTACTTCCTCCGTTTAAATTGTGTATGCTCCTATAAATAGAGTCAACCAGATTGGAGGTCATTGTCAAGAGTAATTTGAGGCTTTGAGGCTTAAGGGAGGTCTTCTAAGTGTTGTTTTGAGGTTTTTTGAGGTTTAAGTGAGGTCTTCTCCACTGCAAGGCTTTGTTGTGTGTTGTACAAAGAGTAATTATCAAGAGTAAGCAGTGAGAATTACTCTTTGTTTTTTGTTAATTAGTTCATTTTTCATATAAATTTACAATTTCTATATTTCTCCAATATTTCTCCTACTTCTAATTTTTTATTTTATAATGATGGTATCTATTTTCTTACAATTGTTTTTTTTTTTTTTGTTGTGTCCAGTGTTTGCTGTTCTCTGCGCAGTCTTAGGACTTATGATCGTGTGCATCTCTTCTCTGAGAAAGAGGGTATGAATGAAAATGAATTAACCTTCCCCTGCAGTTTGTTAACTGATCATCATTACACCCCTTTTATATGTTGGAGATCAAAATTCTACGTCACTATTCCCCTCCATCCAAATGCAACAATGACCATCGTTGCTTCTATACCGTGGCTTAAGGAAAACTCGTTCTAACAAAATTTATAAGCTATTTGAGTATTTACTTAGTCCTCCAACCATTCTGAAGGCCATCTACTTTTAATTACAATGTATATCTGGTCTAAAACTTCAACATGCGTGGCATATAATTGGATCAAATCCAAATTTTTTGGATGTGAATATACGAGAATTTTTATTTGATTGATTTAGGCTCTCAAATTTGCCACGTGACTAATCCAATAACTTAGACATGTCTATGCAACGGTCAAAATCATCAAGTCATCATACCATGTGATGACAACTAGTAGGGAATATATTGTTAGCGAAATGGAGAAAATATTTTCTTAATTATCAATCATTTTTTCATGGATACTCATCTATTATTAATTGATGATGAATTTCAGGCCAACAGAAGAATGAAGATGGATACCAGAACTAACAACCTCCATCATCAGCAAGTGAAAGAAAAAGTCATTTTTGTGTTGGGGTCCACAGCAACCGGAAAATCCAAATTAGCCATATATCTTGCAACTAAATTCCAAGGAGAGGTAATCAACTCCGATAAAATTCAAGTCCATAAGGGTTTGGATATTGTAACGAACAAAGTCACCAATCAGGAGATGAGTGGTGTGGAACACCACTTAATAGGAATCATAGATCCTGAAGTGGATTTCACCATAGCAGATTTTTGTGAAAAAACTTTACATGCTATGAGTTCCATCTTAGATCGGGGAAATCTCCCAATCATAGCCGGTGGCTCCAATAGATATATAGAGGCACTTGTTGACAATGAAACCCTAATATTCAGAAACAAGTACGAGTGTTGCTTTCTTTGGGTTCATGTCTCCCTCCCTGTCTTGAAGAAATATATTTATGAGCGTGTAGATCAGATGGTCCAATCTGGTTTAGTCGATGAAGTCCGTGAATTTTTCGCACTGGATGGAGACTACTCAAAAGGTATTCAAAGATCTATCGGAGTCCCGGAACTTGATGCATACTTCAGAGCAGAAGCCACCGGATGTGAAGACAAAGAGACAGTAGAGAAACTATTTGAAGAAGGAATCGATCTGATGAAGTCTAATACATATAACTTGGCTTGTCGCCAATTTGAGAAGATAAATTGCTTTAGGCTTGAGAAGGGATGGAATATTCACCTCTTAGATGCCACTGAGGTATTCCTTAAGCGTGGTTTCCAACGCGAGCAAGAATGGCGGTGGCGAGTGGCTGAGTCGAGTATGAATATCGTGAGCAGCTTTCTCTATGGAGATAAATATTAATGGGCCGGTATTTCTGTTCTTTTGGTGTGCATGGGAGCATTGGTTCATTCAGGAAGGCTATGTGTGGTTTACCCTTCTGTTCATCTTTATTTTTTTTTGGGGAGAAGTTGGGTGGGGGCTTTAGCACTGTTTCTTTTTTACAAAAAAAAAAAAGAGTGAAATAAATGGTCACTGTATACAAATGAATATTCTGCAATATGACCTCCTCCTCCTCTCTCTCTCTCTCTACACAGAACAAATAATTTGGATGTAGTCAAGGGTGGGTGACGTACTCTTCTAGAAAATCAACTCCAAGGGTGACATACAACTTGTCAAGGATGTAAGCGTTAAATATTAATGGGCATTTCTTATCTTTGTGGTGTGGGAGCATTGGTTCTGTGAAGCTAAGTGTGGTGTGGTTTACCCTTTTGTTTATCTTTTTTGTTGTTGTTTCCAATAGAAGTGGGGTGGGGGCTTTAGTACTATTTTCAAGTGTGATATGGATACTGTATACAAATGAATATTCTGCAATGCATATTAATGAGTGAAATTCTGTTATTCTTGAAAATCAGTTTGGATATATATATATATATATTTTATGAGAGCTTTTACAATATAAATTGTGGCAAAGCATTTGGTGTAAAGTCTATACCCCTTACGTCTGTATCCCCTTGAATCCACATTGGCAGCGTGCAGATTCTTTCCCATGTTGTCCCGAAGTCTATACTCTTAATTACGTCTCTTTTAACTTCAATCTCACAAAAAGTGAGTGCCCCACACATTTATTTTTATTTATTTTACTTATTTTGAAAATGTAGGGTTCATATGGATGATACCCTATTTTATACCCTTAATAAAGGTAGGGGAATTTGGTGTGTACTAGAAAATGTGTAAATAATCCTATAATTAATTCTTTCTATAGACGGGACGGGTTTTTTGTACGGCATCCCTTCCAAATCAAAGTTGGTCAGGTGGAGGCTTGGGGATGACTTATGTGTATTTTTTGCAGAAAGAAAAGGAAAGTTTGGCCGCATGCAGGAGAGTTGGGGTTATGGACTGAGCTCCTTGCAGGTGGTGACTCATTTATTTATGTGTGCTATTATTTTTAATATCCGTCTTCCTTCTCAATTGGAATTGCAATTCTTTATTGGTATCTTTGCTATAATTGCTTACTTAATCTGGTTAAATTGAAATAGAATATTTTTTAAGAAAGAAAAACCTAATCCCATTTCTAGGGAGAATCTGGTAGAGATGAGGTAGTATCTTGGCATTCTGCTGATCTCTGAAAAATTGCAAGCAAGTGATTGCGCTCCTCGTTTTGACTTGATTAGAAGGAGGTTAGAAGGTTGGAGGTCTTGATTCCTTTCATTTGCTAGTTGTCTGCAACTTATTCTATTTGTATCTCTAAGGAGGATACATTTATTGGTCAAGATTATTTGGCTTGTCTGAGCATGTACGTTATCATTAAGTTGGAATCGATGTTCTCAAATTTCCTGTGGTCAAGCCCGTCTAAGGAGAGAAAAATTCATTCCATTGCATGGGATGGTATCTGCAAGCCTAGAATTGAGGGTGGGGTTTATGGGTGAGGCATATTAAAGATATGAATGTGACTGGATTCTTGAAGCAAGTTTGGTGGGTGGCCGAATTTGCTAGGTTCAGACCTATTGCTCTTTGCAAAGGGTGGCATTACAATGTGGTTGTGGATGTGAAGGACTTTATTTTTAATTTTTTTTTAGTTTAATTTAGTTTTTCTTTTCACTAAAAAAATAGATTTAGGGGGAAAGTATATCCACTATAGCTAATGCTCTCTCTCTCTCTCACAGTAAGCCATAACCCCCAATTGGTGGGTTATTGTAATCCACCCCTTAATTGGTGGGTTCTCCATTTCACTAGCTAAGAGAACCCTCTCCTTAGATTTAAGGATGGGATATCTTCTGGGGTACTGTTGAAAATTTGTATGTATTCCAGTCTGGATTTTGATTGTATTTGAAAGATCTTCGTTAGTAGGTCCTTCTTTCCTTAAGTGTTTATACCCATATCTCTATTCATTTAATTTTCTTACTTTCCACGATTCTGTTTCTTCACATCTCCTATCACACTGATATCTTCTTTGTTTCAAGATGATATTGCGAAATCTGAAAGAATTAGTCCTCAGTTAAGGGTCCAATCTCATCGGTTGCGGATCTCAGTAGAACCTATAATTTAGGTATCGTAGCACGTCCATGACCTATTCGCAAGATTTTATAAGTTTTTTATGATTGGATTAAGCTTATTGTGGATGGTTGTTCATTGGGTAACCTAGGAATGGCAAGCGCTGGTGGAACCTTAAGAGTTCACACAGGTAAAGTGGTGTGCTCTTTTCAGAAGTTTCTTGGATTTAAAACTAATTTTAAGGCAAAATTTGATGCTATTATGTTGGGATTCCAATGTGAAAAAGAGTTGGGATTCTCTAATTTTTGGATTGAATGCCATTCGGCAGCTGGGGTACTGCTATTTCAGAACAATTTCTTATGTGGTTCTCAACGAAGCATTTTATGTCCCCCATTAGGTGGAAGATTTTCTAGTGCTATAGGGAAGCAAACCTGATTGCTCCTCTCTCTCTCTCTCTGAACCTGAATCCCCTATTAGTGGGTTATTGTAACCCCTACTTGATTAGTGAGTTCTACATTTTGCTAGCTCAGAGAACCCTCTCCCTAGATTTAAGGATGGGCTATTATGGGTGACAAAAAAACCCGGCCATCTAGACCCAGTTGAGCTCGGACAGGGCTGGGCCGGGCCTGGCCTGGGTTGAGGCCTCGGGCTAAGCCCAACCCTGCCCAACCCAATATTGTATTATATATTATATATAGATTCTTAATATATGAAAAGTTGGGGGTGGGAGGAGGGGTGTGAGATGTTTTCTTCTCGGTAGGGTTTTTCTGGTTCGGAGGGCCATTCCTTTGTTTTGGTATTTTTTTTCTCCTTTCTTTGATTTTTTCTGAGAATAAGAGATCAAGGAGAAGAAGGAAAAGGCTTCTTTGTTTTGGGGGTTCGGCCTTTTTTCTGATTCTTCTTCTTCATTTATAAGGTTATGGGGGGTATCAGGTGATTAGGGGTTTTTTTCAATGGGGGTTTTTGGCCAGAAAAAGGGTTTTCCCCTTGATTTTTCTGGTTTCAAGAGGTTTTTAGAGAAAAAAAAGGATAGAGAAACAGAAAGAAAGAGGGAGATGAAGAAGCATTTTTCCAACTAGGATTCCCCAAAAAAAAAGAATGATCGAGATGAAAAAACCTTCGTCTAAAACCCTTCTTTTACAGGCCTGAGATGATTGCCTAATCCTTTCTTTTCTTACTGTATCCTATCTCGATCAAAGCTAACGATCGAAGGCTGATGATCTTCTTCCTTCATTGTCCGAGAAGCAGAAAATTCTAACCCTCTTTTCTCTTCCTTTACTAGCTTCTTCTTCATCTACGAGGTGAATATTTCAACCCTTCTCAAGTCTTAAGCGATTTATCTTCTCAATTTAGCGACAAGCTCAGTCATATGTATTGGACTCATAGTACTAAAACTCGTTTCGTTTCGGTCAAACCGAAATTTTTGATACACTGAAATTTCGTCTTCATCGAAATATGGTATGTTTTTTTGCAGGTGTAAGATGTCAAAAAATGACTGAGATGACTAAAATTTCTGAAAATTCACCAAATTTTTTGAAATATTCGAAATATTACATTTTTCAATTCGATGTTGCATTTCGTTTCAACTCGATCGAGATACTCGAAATTCTCAAAATCTCGACCGAGAGAAAACGAATTTTAGTACTATGATTTGGACTTCATCATATCCATTCCTTCTTCAAACAGTTTATGTAGTCTCTCCTTATCTTTACAACCAACGGTTTCTACTCTGAAGTATGCATCAAGTACTATGACTCCAATAGATCGTCGAATGCCCTTCTAGTAGTCTCCATCCCATGAGAAAAAGCCACGGACTTCATCGACTAAACTAGATTGGACCATCTGATGTACATGCTCGTAAATATAATTCTTCAGACTAGGAAGGGAGACATGAACCCAAAGAATACAAGAGTCATACTTGTTTATGAATCCTAGGGTTTCATTGTCCACAAGTGCTTATATGTATCTGTTGGAGCCACCGGCTATGATTGGGAGATTTCCCCGATCCAAGATCGAAGTCATAGCATGTAAAGTTATTCACAAGGTAATGTTTATTTCTTGATTTACATTTTCGTAGATTAATTATATTTTTTAGTTAGTTAAATCTTTCATTTTTTTTGGTTTTATCCTTCTCCTTTAATCGTATTTCCTGTTGCGTCTAGTTGAAAATATGAGTTACTTTTATGAGATTAAATTCTTACCCCTTTATCTTCCATAAATATATTTTTTTAATTTCATGTTAAATCTGTTAATACTTGGATCTGGCGGTTAATTTTGTGGCACGTTTTATTTTTCAATCCCATCTATAACACTGAAGAAAAAAAATTCGGTTCAATTTCTCAAGTTTTGGAATGGCAGTGAGGGTCAATCAGGGCCCGACTGGGCTTGGATTTTGATTAATGCCCCTAGGATTTGACTAGGGCTTAGGGCAAGCCCGGCTCAGTCCTGCCCGTTGACACCCTTATGGGATATCTTTTGCGTTACTATTGAATATCTGTATATAGTCCATGATCCGGCTATAATTATGCATTGAATTTCTATTTAATTGTTGAATCCAATTTAATATCTTTGGTTTAATTAATTCTATTTTGCTATGTAATTGTGATTATAGAGTGTTACAGGATCATGCACATAAAAGATGATGAATGGAAGGATTTGATGCAACCTAGGCACCGGTCTACCCAAGGATCGACTCATATGTGATCAAAGGCGAGATGGGAAGAAGTTTCACTGAAGACCTAAGGGCATTGAAGAGATTTCTCTTCAAATTAGAAGTATGACCGAGAAATTGGGTAACAAAGGAAAATCAAGTACAAGAGTATAATTGTAAGTTTAGAAAATTAGAAAATTTTCAGAAGATATCCGATAGTGGGCTCATATCGTCCGAAACATTAATTGGAGCAACTCTAATTCTGGAATTGGATTCCAGGATGGAGAGATATTTTCAAAAAGAGGATTTTGACCAAATTTAAAATTTAGGTTAATTTTTAGATTTAAATAAATAAGTTAATTTCTTTCTCCTTCTCTAATTCTATCTCTCTCTCTTGCATGGTTCCCATTTTAATTTTTATCACCTCCAATTCACTGCCCCCTCCAATTCCCTCCAATCCCTCACATAGGAGCAGAAATGACCACCCTACCCCACCTTGGGCAATGTGATTGGGTAGTGGGTAAGGTGGTCATTTTCGCTCCTAAGTGAGGGATTAGAGGGAATTGGAGTGGACAGGAATTGGAGGTGATAACGATTCTCCTCTCTCCTCTAACTCCCCACCATATTCTCTAATTCTTCCACATGTCTATCTCTCCTCCATCTCTTTTTTCCCTCACATGTTACCCACCTTCCCATCTTTCCTCGAATTCTCCTAAATTCTCTGTTCCCTAAATCAATCTCAATCCCTCTTTCCCTTAAATCCCTCTGTCTCTCCGCGGTTTCCCATCAACTAAATTGCTAACTCTTTTAAAATCTCTAGGGATATATTCTTTTTTAAAATTTTTTTTAACCTCTCCCTTCCACCCCATTTCTTCTTCTTCCAACGTTTTCTTCCTAGACAACAATTCACAGAGATCGCCAGGCACACCTCCATCCAATGTCTCCATTGAACACCATCAATTAACATTGCATCAATTCAGCCTTTTGTGTTTTGACCCTATGGATCATCGTCTCCAAAGCGTCCTCCTATCGACCCGCACCATTAGCGACTAAGTCTCCTTTCTATCCTTAGGTTTATATGAAATTTAAATTTATTATTATTAGATTTCTGATTGTAGAGCATACTTGATTGTTTGATGTTAAAGACCATTTCCCTTGTGGATGATTTTTAATAGTTAAATCAGTTTAAAATATTTGTCTCTGTGATTCACTTGTTCTATTCAAACAATAATTTCTCTGTATGTGATTTTTGGCAAACACCGAAGATAGCCTTTAACCAATCAAACTAAGCGTGCTAAGCGAAAGCGATAGACGATAGTGTTTAACAAGATAGATTATACTTAGGGTAGCCTAGAATCATATTTCTTTTTGTGGTTGCATTGAAACTTGTAGTTTTAGTGGACCGAAGTATGCGCCAAAAATTAAGTAATAATACCAAAATGGATTCAAAGCCTAAGGACAGTTTCTTCTCATTAATTCACCTCTTTGCTAATTAGCTTTTACTTAGTTTTAATTTAGTTTTGAATTTTACAAATTTGATTTTCAAAACAACATTCACATCAATTTTAGTAAATTTAATTTCAGTTCCTCGTGGATTCGATCCCTATTTACCACTATTCTAATTAGTTTAATTATGGTTTTATTTTTTATTACATAACGACACGATCAGTCCAATCAGGGTTTTGATTACATTGTAAAGATCTTCGTTATTAGGAACTTCTTTCCTTAGGTGTTTATACCCATATCTCTATTCATTTAATTTTCCTACTTTCCCGGTTCCGATTCTTCACATCTTCTATCGCACTCATATCCTATCTTGCCTTATTTGTGGGTTGACTGGTTTCTTGATTCTTTTAGGGTGTATCTAATCAAATTTCTAAAACCATACACTTTTAGAAACCTGACTGGACATTGAACTGTATTATAAGCTACATGGACAAATACAGTTCAATCCAGTTGCTCTAGAAATAGTAGGAATTGGATCATTGGTTGCCAAATATGAATTCCAATACCATGAACCTTGCCCACAGTTACAGTTGACCTATTTAATACTAAAAATCTTCTCAGATTATGTATCATGTAGGGGCAACATTTTTCTTGTGCTTCCAAGGATATGCATGGGGACTAAAATATCTGATTAGATTTTACTGCAGAAAAGGTAGTTATATCTTTTCCCGAAAATTAGAACTATTTAATACTCAAAATTTTCTCAGATTATGTATCATGTAGGGGCAACATTTTTCTTGTGATTCCAAGGATATGCATGGGGGACAAAATATTTGATTAGATTTTAGTGCAGAAAAGGTGGTTATATCTTTTCCCCAAAATTAGATTTTTACACAAAAAGTGAAAGGATAAAAATATATTTATTACTTCTTCAGTTTAAATTTTGTATTCTCCTATAACTAGAGGTCAGACAGATTGAAGGTCATTGTCAAGAGTAATTTGAGGCTTTGAGGCTTAGGTGAGGTCTTCTAAGTGTTGTTTTGAGGCTTAAGTGAGTTCTTTTCCATTGCAAAGCTTTGTTGTGAGTTGCACCAAGAGTAAGCAGTGAGAATTAATCCTTGTTTTTGTTAATTAGTTCATTTTTCATATACATTTTCAATTTCAATATTTCTCCTACTTTTCTTCGACTTTTAATTTCTTATTTTATAATGATAGGTATCTATTCCTTACAATTGTAATTTTTTGTTGTGTCCAGTGTTTGTTGTTCTCTGCGCAGTCTTAGTACTTATGATTGTGTGCATATCTTGTCTGAGAAAGAGGATATGAATGAAAATGATGAATTAACCTCCCCCCCCCCCTCCCCATTTTGCTAACTGATCATCAACACCCATTTTATAAGTTGGAGATCAGAATTTCCCTTCACTGTTCCCCTATATCCATCCAAATGCAATGATGACCAACGTACCTTCTATACCATGGCTCAAGGAAAACTTGTTCTAACAAAATTTATAAGCTATTTGAGTATTTAATTAGGCCTCCAACCATTCTGAAAGCCATCTACGTTTAATTAAAATGTATGTCTTGTCTAAAACTTCGGCATGCGTGGCATATAATTGGATGAAATCCAAATTTTTTGGATGTGAATATACGATGAATTTTATTTGATTGGTTTAGGCTCTCAAATTTGACACGTGAATAATCCAATAACCTAGGCATGTCTATCCCACTGTCAAAATCACCATGTCATCATACCCTGTAACGACAAAATAGTAGGTCATATATTGTAAACGAAATAGAAAAATATTTTCTTATTTATCAATCATTTTGCATGGATACTCATCTATTATTAATTGATTATGAATTTCAGGCCGGCAAAATGAAGATGGATACTAGAAATAACCTCCATCAACAAGTGAAAGAAAAAGTTCTTTTCGTGTTGGGGTCCACAGCAACCGGAAAATCCAAATTAGCCATATATCTTGCAACTAAATTCCAAGGAGAGGTAATCAACTCCGATAAAATTCAAGTCCATAAGGGTTTGGATATTGTAACAAATAAAGTCACCGATGAGGAGATGTGTGGTGTTCCACACCACCTATTAGGAATCATAGATCCTGAAGTGGATTTCACCATAACAGATTTTTGTGAAAAAACTTTACATGCTATGAATTCCATCTTAGATCGGGGAAATCTCCCAATCATAGCTGGTGGTTCCAACAGATACATAGAGGCGCTGGTAGACAATGAAACTCTAAGTTTCAGAAACAAGTATGATTGTTGTTTTCTTTGGCTTCATGTCTCCCTCCCTGTCCTAAAGAAATATATTTACGAGCGTGTAGATCAGATGGTCCAATCTGGTTTAATCGATGAAGTCCGTGATTTTTTCACACTGGATGGAGACTACTCCAAGGGCATTCGACGATCTATCGGAGTCCAGGAACTTGATGCATATTACAGAGCAGAAGCCGCCGGTTGTGAAGACAAAGAGAAACTTGAGAAACTGTTCGAAGAAGGAATTGATACGATGAAGTCTAATACATATGACTTGGCTTATCGTCAATTTGAGAAGATCAATCAGTTGAAGCTTGAGAAGGGATGGAATATTCACCTCTTAGATTCCACTGAGGTATTCCTTAAGCGTGGTTTCCAACGTGAGCAAGAATGGCGGTGGGGAGTGGCTGAGCCGAGTATGAATATCGTGAGCAACTTTCTCTATGGAGATAAATATTAATGGGCATTTCTGTTCTTTGTGGTGTGCATGGGAGGCTATGTGGAGGAGTGGGGGCTTTATTACTATGTTTAAGTGTGCATGATATGGTTACTGTATACAAATGAATATTAATGAAAAGCTCATATATGCTATATTAATTCTTTTTTCTCTTCTTCTTGAAAATGGAGGGCCAAAAGAAGGTGAAATCCAACCGGGAAAGGAAGACATTAATAAGGCAAATGTGAGCCTTAGGTTTTTCCATGCATATTAAGAGAGGCACTATCGATCAAACTATCCCAAAAAAAAAAAAAAAAAAAAAATTAAAGACCTGAAATTCAAAGACTTTAGAAATCAAAAATCAAGAAAAGAAATAGAGAATCATTAGAGAGAGCTTAAGGAAATGAAGCATGCCACATCGACTGTTCATTCAATTTAAAAATAGAGAAATCAGGAGAAACACTGATAGGTTTTCCTTGTTTTGATTTCAGATTTCAGAAACAATATCTTTTTTTCACAAGCTAATTCTCTAGCGAAAAATACCTTTTTGATCCGAGTTTCCCTTTCACTCCCACTCCATCATTCAGAAACAAGTCATAGAAATAAAAATTGTTCTATGGATGAGAGAGAGAGAGAGAGAGAGAGTCTCGCCCCTGGAAGTCCCAGACAATGCCTCATATCTTCTTCTTTGACCAAAATTCTGTTTGTTGATTATTTCAAGAAATCAATCCAAAGTTGAAATAGAAATCATACCGAATCAGGCCTAAGGGCATAAACACTAAAGAGTTAAGGCCTGATTTGATATGATTTCTATTTCAATTTCAAGGGGTGATTTCTATTTCTGAAATTGTTTGGTTTGATTTTTGCACCTTATTTCAGTGAAATAGAAATCAAGTGAAATAAAAATTCTGAATCAGCTATTTCAAAATTTCTATTTCATTTGATTTAGCACTCTTGCTCTTGAATGAACACATGGTTAATTTCATGGGCAAAGTAGTAATTTCATGTTAAAAATAAAACACCACCCTTCTTCTCCTAATGGTCTCACCATCACCACCCCACTCCCACCATTGCCACCGCCACCACCACCATACTACCCTGTTACCACCAATACCACTACCACTACCCCGCTACCACCACCACTACTACCCTGCAACCACCGCCACCACCATTACCCTGCCATCACCACCACCGCCACCACTGTCGCTGCCACCGTTACCGCCGCCACCACCACCATTGCCATCGCCACCACCACCACCACCACCACTACTTCCACGTCACCATTACCTTGCCACCACCGCCACCATTGCCGCTACCACCATTACCACCACCACTTCTGCCACTGCCACCGTTACCGCCGCCACCACCACTATTGCCATCGCCACCACCACCACCCCCACTACTTCCACGTCACCACTATCTTGCCACCACCGTCACCACCACCACTACCCCGCCGCCACCTCCACCATCCTTCCCAAAGAAATATAGAGAATCTATTCTTAGAATTTGAACTATCAAACTTAATTAAAAGAATATGGACCACAGGAGAGTTGGGGTTATGGATTGAACTCCTTGTTGGTGGTGACTCATTTCTTTATATGTGAGTTAATATTTTTAGGGAAAAAGATCTCTGTCCAGGAGTGTGGCCAACGCCAGCACTCCCATGAGTCTATCTCTTTCCTCCTCATGTGAAAAGACACCTCTGTCCCCTTATTTTAAGGAGGAGAGAGATAGACACATGGGAGTGCTGGCGTAGGCCACACTCTCGGACAGAAAACTGCTTCCCATATTTTTAATAGCCGTCTTTCTTCTCAATTTGAATTGCAAATCTTAATTTATTGGTATCTTTGCTATAACTGCTTACTTAATTTGGTTAAATCGAAAAGAATATTTTTCAAGAAAGAAAAACCTAATCCCATTTCCAGGAGATTCTAGTGGAGATGACTTGTTTTATTGATACCCAATTGCCAATAAAGTATCTTGGCGTCATGCTGATCTCACAAAAATCGCAAGCAAGTGATTGTGCCCATCTTTTTGACTTGGTTAGAAAGAGAATAGAAGGCTAGAAGTCTCAATTCCTTTCATTTGTTGGTTGCCGGCAACTTATACAATCTATTTCTCCAAGGAGGATACATTTATTGGTCAAGATTACTTAGTTTGCCAAAGCATATTATCAATAAGTTGGAATCGATGTTCTCAAATTTCCTGTGGTCTAGGCCGTCTATGGAGAGAAAAATTCATTACATTGCATGGGGATGATATTTGCAAGCCTAAAATTGTAGGTGGGTTTCATGAGTGAGGCGTATTAAAAATATGAATGTGGATGGAATCTTGAAGGAAGTTTGGTGGGTGGCTGACTTTGCTAGCTTCAGACCTATTGCTCTTTGTAAGGGGTGGCATTACAATGTGGCTGTGGATTTGAAGGATTTTATTTGTAATCTTCTTTCGCTAGCTAAGAGAATTCTCTCCCTAGATTTAAGGTACTGATATCTTCTACAGTGTTGTTGAATAGCTGTATGTAGTCCATTCTAGGTTTTGATTACATTTGAAAAATATTCGTTATTAGGTCTTTAAAAAGTGTTTATATCCATGTCTCTATTCATTTAGGGACCATTTGACAACATTTTGTTTCTATTGTTTCTTTGCCAGTAACGTTTTCAGCACACGAATAGAATAGCAAAACCGGTCAATAAATCTATTTTATTTTAAGTATTTTTTATAATAAAAATCAAAATTTATAACAATTTATGCCTAAAATAACGTTTTTAACATAACAACTATTTGTTGTTTTTACATTTGTTGGCCAAAACCAAAAACTGTTACCCGACTTCCTCGTCACCTCATAAAGACGAATTGACAAAATCAACAGGGCAGCATCTCGACTCTCTTCTCTCGCTCTGTAGCAAAAGCTTCACCGGATCTGAAAGAAGCTCCATTGTTGAACGGTAGGTAATCTCTCTTCCTTTCATTTCTCTCTCACTCGCTCTGTTTCTCGCCTCTCATCTCTATCTCTGTTTCTCGCCTCTCTTTTCTCTGTACACAGGCTCTAGTATGCCCTAGTCTGCAACTATTTCGAAGACAGTAATGGGAGATTCATGGACCATGGTCTGTTCTTTTTCTGTTCCTTCAACTTGTATTGTTCTTTGAGTTGAGTTGTCTTCCCCAGCACATCAAGACGAACTGCCTCCTCTTTCGCAAGGAACCCCAAATTCGGAACTTTTGAAACTACCTCCTCCTTCGCAAGGATTCTTTTGCCTCCAATATTTTCTGCAAATCTTCTTCCAAGAGGAAAATCGTGTTGTTGTAACTCACAACTTGCTCGGTTGGAGAAAATCGTTTGTGTGCAAATCTCCCATCTCTCTCACGCTCTCCCTGTGCTGTTCTTGCTGTCGGTGGATTAAGTTCGACTGGAGACGCACGCAGTTTGGGTAACTCTCTCTCTCTCTCTGATTTTGCACAAATTCTACCCTTTCTTTTTTGCAAATCTCTTACCTGAGAAAAAAAAAATTATCTACAATTTGTGGAAAATTTACCCAAACTCCCACCTCTCTCTTGCTCTCGCTGGACTGTTCTTGCTCGATTGGAGACGCACAAGGTACCAGGTAACATTCTCCATATGAAAAGTAGACGTGGATGAACAATGAATTTGGATTGTGATGATCTGCAATATCTAATTCATAATTATTTGGGTTATCTAATTAGTGCATAGGAGTTGTGCTATGATTTGCATTAAGTGGGGGAAAATTATTTTAGATAATCTCATGATAAGCTAAGAACTTGGATCAGGTTTCAGCTGTTTACTGCGGTTGTTGCCATGTTCTTCATTAAAAAATAACTGGGGGAATTGACAGCATTTTATTAACCTAGCCCTCACACTCTCTTCACTGGAATGTTTTATGCACTGTTTCTCTTTTCTCTTCCAGTTTTTGCTAATAATCTGAACATGAAAAATATATCTTCCATTAGAGATCATTTCCAGTTTTGTAAAAGAAGCTGATGGTTCCAACTATGGATTACCTGATATACGTCACAACCTAACAGTCCATTCACCAGTCATAATTTGAATAGTAAATATGTGATCAGTGCCTAATCTAAAACCATCTATAGAAGCCCCAAACTTCTAATCACATGGTGATGTAGCCTAGGTGAAATAAATCTCACTTAGGACCAGGTTCTGTTTTAGGGTTGGCCGAATGGGCAGTTTAGGGTAACTAGGGCAAAATTAGGGTTAGGAATGGGAGATTGAGTTAGGGTTTTATTGGGTAATGGTCTGCAGAATTTTAGGAGTCTATTAGAATAGGTTTTAATGAGGTTTGAATAAGAAATAGAAATTCAGAAATATTAGGGTTAGGGTTTTGGGTTTTCAGATTTAGGATCTAAGCTGAAACTCGGGTTTAGGAGCAGATTTAGGGGCTGGGCTTTAGGTCGAGTTTTCCTAGCAGGGAGGGGGTGGTTCGGCTGGACTTTGGTGGGGTTTTGATGGCTGGTTAGGTCTAGGCAGATCTTAGGGTTTCTGGGTTTGTATGTTGAGGGAGGGATTTAGGGTTTGTAGTGGATAGGTGAGGCTGCAACTGAGATCGAGTGGGAGGGTTATCGTGATGGACCTGTGGTTAGGTTTTGAGTGTAATCGATGAGGGAATAGGGCTGTGATGAATGTAGATGAAGCTAGGGTTTGGGGAAGTCGATTAGGTTAGATGGAAGTAAGAAGAAGAGATGATAAAGTTGCAGGAAATTGTAACTCTTACTGGAATTGCAGAATTTCAGCAGCAGCAACCTTGAAGAACTTGAAGGAAGAAGAAGACGAACCTCCCGATCGCAAGATGCAAGGAGTCGCCGGATTACTCCAGCCCTAGCCCTTGATATTACTCACAAGGGGTCTTGATATGACACACAAGACAGAGAAGCAAATCATGGCGGCGAGTAGCAAGAAGAAACAAAATTTCAAACATAATAGGTGGGGAGCCTCCCACAATTCTACTATTTATAATAATAAAGGGGGCCTAAAGGCCTTACAAATAATCAATCTAAAGCAATCCTAATCGATTAGGAGTTGGGATTCCTAATTTGAATCCTAATTATAAAACACAGAATAGACTTATACTCTAAATAGGAGTATAAGTGTAAACAACTAAAACAAATAAAATAAAATACTAATCCCTCTAAAATCGTGGAGGGGAACTAAGAAGATAAACCATGAAAAGACTGCTTTTAACCCTAGGCTAAAAGAACAAACAAATAAAAAGGCTCCAACGAAAAATCAAAGAATGACCAAATTAATCATGGTTTCAAGCCGCATCAACTCTCCTCGACTTAGAAACATTCATCTCCGATGAATGGGTGAAATCCATGCAACGCCGGCAACTTGGGGTGAGCTTGTTGGCTTCATGAATGGGAGTCCACGTACCATGCTTGTGTGAAGAAACTCGTCCACGAACCTTGTGATGAGGAGGAGGAGGAAGTAACAAGTGGGCGCGCTTCAACACTTCCCTGGCGAGTGCATTGTGAAGTTATAAGTGGGAATATGGTCTTCAAGTCGTGGGGCCTTCTCTTGAAGAACCAAGGGGGCATCACAAAATCAATGTGTTCAACCTCCAAAGGGTCTTCAATATTTATAACCTTCTATCATTCCCACCTCTTCAAGAACAAGAACTTGCTTGATATGTCTCCCCGTGAAATGTTCCCAATTACCTTGTCACAATCAACCACATCATCCATGAGAAGCTGGAGCAATTGAATGGACACCTTGAGCACCACCATCTAGATCTTCAAGGTGACGGTCTAAGTCTTCATCACTATCGGGGGTAGTGCATATATGCCATGCTCATCGTGCTCTTGAGGTTTCCTCCGCCTTGCAGCCACATTAACAGTCTATGCTTTTGTGGGCAATCTTTGGCATAGTGCCCAAGTTCATTGCAATGGAAACACTTGTGGGGTTCATTGCTGTCCATGGGAGCTTTACCTTTATAATCGCACGTGGAGGACGGGAAGAACTACCACAGAGTAGCCCGATCGAGTAGGACCAGCAAGAGAATTTCCGATTCGATTGTGACTAGTGGTAGTAGACTTGAATGCTGAAAAAGTTTTGACAAGTACCCTCGGTGGAAGAATCAAATCCTCTATTCCCAACCAATAATTCTTGACCTTCAATGCCTTCTCAAAACAATCCTTGACGTCGGAACATCCACAACGCCAATAGCCCCGAGGATGTCGATCTCAATCCCAACCGGAATCGGGACAACATCCGAGTAGCACTTTCTATTGTGTCGGTGCGAGATGAGAGAGAGTCAAACTTTTGCATGTACTCGGATACGTCATGTTCCCTTGACGAAGGAGTTGAATTGATCTTGCATCCGAGCGGTGTCGTGTCTTGGTAAGTACTTCTCTTTCAAATCATACTTCATATCCTCCCGGTTGGTAGGTGCTTTACCTTCACGTTCCATGTCCCGCTCGCCTTGCGCCACCATTCTCGAGCGTAACCAATTAGTTTAGTGCGGTATCTTGTGTACAAATCATACTACAAGCACCATAGAATTTTTGTGGCATCATACTCTTTCAATTCTAGCTTGACCTTCGTGAAAAATCACACTAATGCCTCTCAACGTTAGGTCTTGGTAGATAGATTGAGCTGACCAATTCTCAATTAGTTTAAAGTCTAGGATGTTAATGAGGTGCTTCATTTTGAAAATTGGTTGAAAGCCAGAGCAGTTTAGATCTTTGGGTTCTTGAATTGTATGTGAAAGAAAGTGGAGTATATCCAAAGGCACCAACATATACTGATTCATTTCAGTCTTTTATGCTCCCTTCCTTGTTTATCTGCGTGAGCCAATCCTTCTCCAAATTAATGGTGAAGTGCTGTTAGAAGAATATAGCGAAAGGCAAAAGGAAAGTTGTTTCTTACTAAGATCTACAAGATACAGTCTTTATTAGCACCTTATATAGGGAGCTGAGTATTATAAATAATAATAAGTGCCCTGCATTTCCATTGGCTGCAACTATTGACTTAAGTTTTTGGTTCATCTATTTACATTGTAGGCTGTAACCATTAACTTTTCAATGTGAGATGGGTATTTGTTTGAACGGAATTTTGGCTCCTTTTTTTATTTGAAAGAACAATGCAGATTGTCTATCTTGTTTTGCCCCTTCTTAGTTATTAGTATAATTAAGAATTCATAGTGGGCGAGCCTTGGTGCAACGGTTAAGTTGCACTGATGTGGGTTCGAAACATGGAAACAGCCTCTTCGCGAAGTTGGGGGTAAGGTTGTGTACATTTGCTCCTTCTAGACCCTGCATGGAAACAGCCTCTTCATGGTTACTTGTAAATTTCAAACTTTACTTGTTGGGTCTTTAGCTCAAATTAGTAGAGCACTTGGAACATGAGGATGTGTCAAGCATATTCCAAGGGGATGGTGGTTCGAATCCACCATGGCCATTTTTATTCAACTGTTCATAGAAGACTATTGACCAATATAGCCGTTCTCACTCTTGGAACGTGCTATATTGGTACCCTTCCTATTGTATTTCTTACCATATGTTCACCCTACCATTTACATCTCTTACTATGTATTGCACTTACCATACTTATTCCTTTCCTTGTGTCACACCAGATTTGATATATTGTTTACTATGTAAATCCATATGTGATATAGAATGTTACCTATTATCACATGTGAGATCTTATCTTTTGGGGATCCTTTGGTCTTCTATTTATACCCATGTAATCCTATTGATTGAGTGTGAATACAAAATCCATCTTACCATGTCTAACATGGTATCAGAGCAAAGTAGCTCCAACGAGCGTTATTCTTCTTTTTTTTTTCCTTCAGCCCATTAGGCAACTTGATGTCCAAGACGCTTTCCTCCATGAGGAGCTAGCCGAGGAGGTGTACATGGTCCAACCACCTGGCTTTGAACATAAATCACATCCGGGCTATGTGTGTCGGTTACATCGATCACTCTATGGCCTCAAACAAGCTCCTAGGGCCTAGTTCCACAGATTATCCCGGTTTCTTTTATCCATTGGGTTTATTGCTTCAAAAGCTGATACCTCATTGTTCATTTCCAGACAGGGAAGATCAGTTCTTTATGTGTTGATTTATGTCGACGATATCCTGGTTACTGGTGATTCATAGGATCGTATCTCAGCATTGTTGGCTAGCCTGGCTAAGGAATTTTCAATCAAAGATCTGGGGCCTTTACATTATTTTCTTGGCATAGAGGCCACTCACAATCGTGGGGGTCTGGTTCTCTCCCAGCAGTGCTACATTTCGGACTTACTAGAGCGTGCCGGGATGAAGGATTGTAAGCCCATATCCACACCGATGTCAACTTCCTCTAAACCATCAGATTCAGGGGGTGCTTTGTATTCTGATCCCAGTAATTACAGGTCCATTGTGGGTGCCCTACAGTATGTCACCCTTACTAGACCTGATGTTGCATTTGCTGTAAACAGGGCTTGCCAGTTCATGCATGCTCCCACGAATGATGACTGGGCATTGGTTAAACGGATCCTTTGGTATCTCAAGGGCACTGTTGCTCACGGTCTTTTCTTCCAAAACTCGCCATCCATGACTCTCCAAGCCTATACAGATGTTGACTAGGCAGGGAGTACTATGGATCGGCGGTCTACAGGTGCTTATGCTATTTTTTTGGGACCCAATCTTATTTCCTGGAATTCACAGAAACAAAAGACCGTGTCCCGTTCGTCTACAGAAGCAGAGTATAAAGCATTGGCTGACGCTGCTGCAGAGTTGATCTGGTTACAAGCATTGTTCAAGGAACTTGGAATCCAAGAATCTACGGCTCCGATTCTGTGGTGCGATAATATCGGGGTGACATATTTATCGACAAACCCCGTGTTCCATGCACACACGAAACATGTGGAAATTGACTTCCACTTCGTTCGTGAACGGGTTGCGGCCAAGACTTTACAGGTGCAGTTCATCTCCACCCATGATCAGATTGCGGACATTTTGACCAAAGCGCTGCCAACTGCACGATTTCAGTTTATGAGGGACAAGCTAAAGCTCCGCCACACCGGATCTTCATCTTGAGGGGGTGTATTGACCAATATAGCCGTTCTCACTCTTGGAACGTGCTATATTGGTACCCTTCCTATTTTATTTCTTACCATATGTTCACCCGACCATTTACATCTCTTACTATGTATTGCACTTACCATACATATTCCTTTCCTTGTATCACACCAGATTTGATATATTGCTTACTATATAAATCCACATGTGATATAGAATGTTACCTATTATCACATGTGAGATCTTATCTTTTGGGGATCCTTTGGTCCTCTATTTATACCCATGTAATCCTATTGATTGAGTGTGAATACAAAATCCATCTTACCACGTCTAACAAAGACAATCATGTGCATCATACAATGTCTGCTTTTCTGTATTTTTTTTTTTTTTTTTTGTTGATAGTTTGAATGAATTTTGTTGCTTCTCTGGTTTTGAAGATGAAAAAACGAATGAGACATTTCCTATTTGTATTATTTAAAACTTTTGTATGTATAATCGATCCATAAACTTTTGTAATTTATAATGTTAATGGCATTTTTGTAATTTATAGTAACCTATTAGTGCATCTCTGTCTTTTTTTTTTTAATATACACTTTATTTAGATTTTTAATAAATTTTAATGTCCTAACATCATTGACTTTATATGTATTTTACTATTAATGGTAATTTTGTAATTTATATTAATCAATACAAAACTGTTTTTGGAATAGGTTTATCAAACACCTTTCAGGAAGCCAATAATGTTATTCTGGTAACAGTAACACCAAAATACGTTTTTCCAGTTATGTTTGTTCACATCTCCTATTGCACTCATATCGTATCTTGCCTTAACTATCGGTTGACTGATTTCTTGATGCTTTTAGGATGTATCTTATCAAGTTTTCAGTAACAAAAAAAAACCATACACACTTTTAGAAACCTTACTAGACATCGAACCAGTTAAGTGTCGAGATTTCTTTATCTCTGGTTTAAGCCACTGGATATATTACACTAAGACAGAAACTAGGTTGCAATACTAAAACTAAACTATTAAGCTACATGGAAAAATACAGTTCAACCTGGTTCAACTCGGTTGCTCTAGAAATAGCAAGAATTGCATGGATCACTGGTTGCCAAATATGAATCCCAATACCATGAACCTAGCCCACAGTTTTTTTTTTTGGTCAAAACCTAGCCCACAGTTACACTTGACCTATTTAATGCTAAAAATCTTTTCAGATTATGTATCGTGTAGGGGCAACGTTTTTCTTGTGCTTCCAAGGATATATAAAATTGGGGGCGGGGGAGGGGGAGGAGTGTGAGATGTTTTCTTCTCAGTAGAGTTTTTCTGGTTTGGAGGACCATTCTCCTTTGTTTTGGAGTTTTTTTCTCATTTCTTTGAATTTTTTGAGAATAAGAGATCAAGGAGAAGAAGGAAAAGGCTTCTTTGTTTCGGGGGTTCGGCCTTTTTTTTTATTCTTCTTCTCCATTTTCAAGGTTTTGAGGGCTCAGACGATTAGGGTTTTTCAATGGGGGGTTTTTGGCCAGAAAAAGGGTTTTCCTCTTGATTTTTCTGGTTTCAAGGGGTTTTCAGAGAAAAATGAAGGATAGAGAAAAGGAAAAAAAGAGGGAGACGAAAAAGCCGTTTTCCAGCTTGGATTCCCCAAAAGAAAAGGAACGATTGAGACGAGAAAACCTCCGTCTAAAACCCTTCTTTTACTGGCCTGAGATGATTGCCTACTCCTTTCTTTTCTTACTATCTCCTATCTCGATCAAAGCTGACGATCGAAGGCCAACGATCTTCTTCCCTCCTTATCCGAGAAGAAGAAAACCCTAACCCTCTCTTCTCTTCCTTTCCTAGCTTCTTCATCTACGAGGTGAATATTACAACCCTTCTCCTTCTTTAAACAGTTTCACTAGTCTCTCCTTATCTTCACAACCAGCGGCTTTTGATCTGAAGTATGCATCAAGTTTTGGGACTCCAATAGATCGTCGAATGCCCTTTGAATAGTCTCCATCTAGTGACAAAATGCCATAGACTTCATCGACTAAACCAGATTGGACCATCTGATCTACATGCTCGTAGATATAAGTCTTCAGGACAGAAAGGGAGACATGAACCCCAAGAATACAAGAGTCATACTTGTTTCTGAATCTTAGGGTTTCATTGTCCACAAGTGCCTCTATGAATCTGTTGGAGCCACCGACTATGATTGAGAGATTTCCCCAATCCAAGATGCAAGTCGTAGCATGTAAAGTTTTTTCATAAAAATCGGCTATGGTGAAATCCGCTTCAGGACCTATGATCCCTATTAGGTGGTGAGGAACACCACCCATCTCCTCATCGGTGACTTTGTTTGTTACAATATCCAAACCCTTATGGACTTGAATTTTATCGGAGTTGATTACCTCTCCTTGGTATTTATTTGCAAGATATATGTCTAATTTGGATTTTTCGGTCACGGTCGAACCCAACACAAAAATAACTTTTGCTTTCACTTGCTGATGGAGGTTATTTCTGCCAACGGCAAGTGAAAGAAAAAGTTATTTTTGTGTTGCGTTCGTCCGCGACCGAAAAATCTAAATTAGACATATATCTTGCAAATAAATACCAAGTAGAGGTAATCAATTCCCATAAAATTCAAGTCCATAAGGGTTTGGATATTGTAACAAACGAAGTCACCAGTGAGGAGATGGGTGGTGTTCCTCACCACCTAATTAATGGGAATCAAAGATCCTGAAGCGGATTTCACCATAGCAGATTTTTGTGAAAAAACTTTACAAGCTATGACTTCCATCTTGGATTGGGGAAATCTCCCAATCATAGCCGGTGGTTCCAACAAATACATAGAGGCACTTGTGGACAATGAAACCCTAAGATTCATAAACAAGTATGACTCCTATATTCTTTGGGTTCATGTCTCCCTTTCTGTCCTGAAGAATTATATTTACGAACACGTAGATCAGATGATCAAATCTGGTTTAGTTGATGAAGTTCGTGACTTTTTCACACTGGATGGAGACTATTTGAAGGGCATTCGACGATCTATCGGAGTACCGAAACTTGATGCATACTTCAGAGCAGAAGCCACCGGTTGTGAAGATTAGGAGACACTAGAGAAACTGTTTGACGACGGAATTGATAGGATGAAGTCTAAAACATATGACTTAGCTTATCCCCAATTTGAGAAGATCAATCGCTTGAGGCTTGAGAAGGGTTGGAATATTCATCTCTTAGATGCCACTGAGGTTTCCTTAAGCGTGGTTTCCAACGTGAGCAAGAATGGCAGTGGCGAGTGGCTGAGTCGAGTATAAATATTGTGAGCACTTTCTCTATGGAGATAAATATTAATGGGCATTTGTATTCTTTGTGGTGTGCATGGGAGCATTAATTTATAGAGGCTGTGTGGTTTACCCTTTTGTTTATTTATTTATTTATTTTTTGGTAGGAACTGATAGATCATGTAGACGAATCTCATGGAAATCTTGTTCAAGTTGGAACAGCCGGGCTTCTTCTAGCTATAAAGACGCTGAAAATGGTCCATGTTTGGCTTTAGTTCTGGAATACAATCCCGAATATAATCTTGGTTCAATAGAACCAACAATCCAAGAGAGAACAAGACAAAATAAAACTACTTGTTCCAGATAGCCAGCTTCGAAGTATATTCGGGATCACTCTTCTTTGGGGCAACAATAGACCCATCTATGTAACCCGATGTTTATTTATTTATTTAATTTTTTTTTTGGGGGGGGGGGGGGCGAGGGTCTGGCTTTAGTACATGTTGGGTTTTACAAAATAGTGTTTGCAACCTCATGATGGAATAAATTGTCGTAAAGCATTTGGTGTAGGGGTGCAAGTTTGGCCCTGATGGCCCGAACCCGCCCTGTCCGAACAGGGCTTGGGTTGAGATTCCTTGGCCCTGAGGGCAGGTCAGGGTTGGGAATTTCCAGCCCTGAGTCAGGGCAGGGCCAGGTCAAGGATGAGGCCTCGGGCTGAGCCCGACCCGACCCACCCCGACGCTGTCTTCCTTTTCTTGTTCTTTCTTTCTTTCTTTTTTTGTTCTTCTTTTTCCTCTTCTTTATTCTTTCTTCTTTCTCTTCTTCTTCTTCTTCTTCTTCTCCCAGTCGGACCAGCCCATGCATCTCCCTTCCCAATCTGGACAGCCCATGCATCTCCCTTCCTCCCCATGGTCAGGGCCAATAAGGGTCAGCCTGGCCCGACCCTCAGGGTGGGTCAGGGTTGGATTTTTCTGGCCCTGAGTCAGGGCTGGGTCAGGCCTGGGCCTAGTTAAGGGGACTCAGGATTGGGCTAGGGTTTTAAAAGGCCCGACCCAACCCAACCCTGTTGCAGCCCTAATTTGGTGTAAAGTCTATACCATCACGTCTTTATCCCTTGAATCCACATTGGCAGTATGCAGATTCTTTCTAACGTTGTCGGAAAGTCTGGATCATCTGCAAGATTTTTTACGTCTCTTTCAACTTCAGATTAGAGAGAGAGAGAGAGATTGGCTTTGATATTATAGGCTTGGATCATCTGCAAGATTTTTTTTTTATTTATTTAGATTTTGCTTCTTTACTCCATTCACTGCAGCTTCTTGTTTTCCTTGATGTTTGATTTTGTTCAGCTTAGATTTAAGTGATTTTGTCAATGCATTTTGAGAGGGTTAAAATTTTTTTACTTAGGATATGAGTGCTCTATGGTATAGGAGTCGGGTGGGATCCTTCCCCCTTGTACTGCTTTCTTTTTGTTTAAAACTGATTTGCAAGGCTGCAGGGGATCTTGGAGTCCTTGTGGTTAAAAAACATTTCTCACTTTTTTGTTTGAAGGAGTTTTTAGAGTGAAACACACTGGTGCATTTTTCTAAAGTAAATGCAAGCCTTTCCTAACAAGCTAAAGCAAAGTTTTTACACTAATTAAAAAAGAATAAAAAAACAAATACAAAAATTTTCTTAGGATAATCCAGAGTTTGAGTTTTCAACATATTAGTCTCTGTAATGTCTCTTATAAGAATATTGCAAAGAGTTTGGTCAAATCATTTAAAACTATGGCATTCTTAAATCTAGGGAGAGGGTTCTCTTAGCTAGCGAAATGGAGAATCCACCAATCAAGGGGTGGGTTACAGTAACCCACCACCAGTGGGTTATGGTTCACCAAGAGAGAGAGAAAGAGAGAGAGAGAGAGAGAGAGAGGGAGAGGGGTTTGCTCCGTACCCGTATAAATGTATAATATCTACAGGTTCCACCAGCGCCTACCATTCCTACTTTGCCCAGCGAATAGGGGTGTCAAAAAAACCCAGCCATCCTGATCCAGCCCTAACCCGCCCTGAGCCCGGACAGGGCTGGGCCGGGCCTGTGTTCTTGACTGGGTCGGGCTAGGTTTAGTATTTTGCTGGCCTGGCCGGGCCGGGCCTGGGTTGAGGCCTTGACCCTGGCAGGGCCAGCTCGACCCTGTACAATATATTATTTGTATAATGGGCTTTGTTAAGTGGGTTGGGGCTATGTATTTATATATATTATATGTATAATGGGCTTTATTAAGTGGGTTGAGGCTACGTTAAGTGGGTTGGGGCTTTGTTATTTGTTAAGTGGGCTCACTGGGCTGTTATGGGCTGTTCACTATTCAGGACCAATCAGGGCCGGGCCGGACTGGGTTGAAGGTATGCTTGACCCTGGCAAGGTCGGGCTGGGCTTGGGTTTAGGTTAAGGCTGCCAGGGTTGGGTTAGGGTTAAGGCCAAGCCCGGCCCAGCCTGACCCATTGACACCCCTAACAGCAAACAACCATCCACATTAAGCTTAATCCAAACACCAAAGAACCTATAAAATCGCCCAAGCAGGTCAGGGACGTACTAGTATGCTACGATACCCAAATTATGGGTTTTATTGAGATCTGCAACGGATGATATCGAGCCCTTAAGTTGAGGACTAATATCTTTCAGATCTTGCAATATCGTCTTGAAACGAAGTAAGAGGATCTTTTATAACCTTCAAACCTCATTATATTCCTTTTGAGCAATCGAATTCCTACTACTTTTAAAGCAAGTTAACAGGAATGGCAACAGTTTGGGTTAGTAAAGGCATATTTTAAGGAAAGATTGGCTTGTTGGATCGGGTTAAACTGTATTTGCCCATCTATTAATGGTTCAGTTTTAGTAGTGTAATCTAGTTTCTTTCTTAATGTAATATTCCAGTGGAGGAAACAAGGGGGCAGAGGTGTCTTTTCACATGGGGAGGAGAGAGATAGACTCATGGGGGTGCTGGCGTAAGCCACACTCCCGTACAGAAAACTGCTTCCCTTTTTTTAAATTGCATGGACAGTCGATATGACATGCTTCATTTCCTTAAGCTCTCTCTAACGAATCTCTCTGTCTTCGCTTGATTTTTTATTTCTCAAGTCTTTGGATTTCTGGTAATTAGTTCTAGTGTTTATTTTGATTATTCAGATAGAGGTTCTTTTTTTTGGTTTTATTTTTTTCTAAGTACCTCCTCTGAGGTATCACGTAATTATAAAAACACCTTTCAGTTTTAGAAAATTTTGCGTACACCCCCTGAGGTTGTTAAAAGTTAACATATGCCCCATTCCGTTGGTGTAGGACTAACAACCTTAAAAACAAATGGTGAACTGACAAAAATGCCCTCATCTTCTCCAAATCGTTTAAGATTTGAAAACAAAAAAAATCTGAAACTCATCATCTCCAAATCGTTTTCCCAAAACCTAGGCTCTCGTCTTGAGTGTCAAGAGATGACATACAAAGTGATGAATTGGTTAGCCCAATTTGCTACGTTATGGGATTTTTTTTTCGTTTTTGGTGTTTACTTCTATGATGGGTCCATTTATGTAACCCAATACCTGTCAAATTCAGGATCAGCAATGTTAAGAAAACAACGTCCAGAATGGCGATTTGCAGAAGAAATACGAAAATAGAGAGAGCACACACAACGCACAACACGGAGATTTACGTGGTTCACCTCCAAGATGGAAGCTACGTCCACGGCTGAGCAGTAGAACAGGTTTCACTATTTTCTCTGAAAATGTTACAAACCCTCATGTCCCTATCTCAAAGAGATAAGAACAATATATAAGAAAACCCTAACCCCAGAAAGTACACAAATGCCCCTAATCCAAAAAATGCCAAAAAACCTGAGTCGGACCAAAACATAACGCATGGCTCAAAAGTACTCATTTCGAAAATCTCGACGAGCCCAACACAATTCCAACCTGTGGTATCCATTTTTCAACATTCCGAGATCGTTTCGAGGCCGAAACGGCCCTCCGAAGGTCTCAACCGCACTTTCTGGACCAAATCAAGCTTCACCAACAACACAGCCAGACAATTTCGCCCTCGTGTGAAATAAAAAGCACACACATCAAAAATGTTGAGCCACGCTTGATGCCAAATCATTGCTACATATAAAGAAGAAAGTTTCACAGTACATGCAGGAGAGTTGGAGGCTCTCGTCAAATCTTCCTTCTTCAAATTTTATCACAATTTTTTGGCTAAGGATGTCAATGGATATTCTAAAATTCGTATTCGATCTGCGTTTGTATCTGTTTAGGAAAATCCAAATCAGTCCGAAAATTAATTGGATACGAATATGATAATCCCCCTATTTGATCGATTATTATCCGATTCGTTTAGTAGTTCAACGGTAATAAAATGTCTAAAATATAAGGGTGTTAAATGGTCCGGTTTCAGTTAAACGGTTCAATTCAGTTCGATTTTGACTGCTTGAGGGTAGAAACCGTAACTAAACGGTCTCATAATCAAAACCTGGACCGTTTGGCAAATGGTTTTTAAATGGTTCTATACGGTTTTACACGGTTTTGGTTAGATGGTTCTGTACACATTTTTTACTCTATTTATTAATACTAGTTATTAGTTAATAGTTATTACTTATTACTTACTAAGTTATTAGTTTTTTTTTTGGAAAAAGGAAATCATTAATGAAGAAACATGACTGCTTAGCAGTTGTTACTTGCTAGGTTTTGATTTTTTGTTTATGAAAAAAAAAATTTGTTAAGTTTTTAAACGATTAGGCGGTTTGGTTATAATCAGTTTTAATTGGATTACACGATTTGAAACCGTTGGATTAATCAGCCTAAACCAAACCAAACTGATTAAATAAACGGTGTCATTTCGAAAACCATAACCGGACCATTTAACTAAATGGTCTGTCGGTTTCGGTTTAGTTTTCACACCCTTACTGAAATATATCTGTGTTCGTCTATCCCGGTTAAGTTACTTTATACCTTATAGGATTTTGTTTCTTATTTTTATAATTTTATAAATTAAGATAATGTGATTCTTTTTCTAGATTTTCTATTGGTTTATATATATTTTTTTATGCAATGTGAAATAACGTAAGAATAGTACAAATATAATATATGATTCCATTTCAAGATAAAATAAAAAGTAAAAAACGTAGGAAAATCAAAGACTAAGAATAGTATACTCTCAATTCTCAACCCTTACCCTCATCAACAAAACAGGCAAGATATTATCCGAATCCATCCAAAAACTAATAGAATATTAGCCCAATCCATCTGAATATAAACGGATATGGATATAATAATGCCACTATCCGATCGAATTTGATCCATTTATATCCTTACTTTTGACTGTATTACCAATTTCATTAACGTACATGTCACGTCAAATTTTTTTTTGTAAGGCCACGTAACATTTCTTTAATAGGTGGAAAGTGAAGGCAATTGCAGTCCGTACACTAGGTCCCTCCAAAAAAATAAATCGAGAAAATTACATGATTAGCTACTTTTGGGTTTTCATTTACAAAACTGTCCACCCTATGTTTGAGTTAACAAAAATAGATTAAAACAAGTTAAGGTTTACAAAACTAGACAAAATAGTGTCTCTCCCTCCCACACTTACTTCTTTAGACATTTTTACCCATGTCATTGCCTTCTCACCCAGACATCCTCCGTTCTCTGCAACCTTACTCTTGTCCCAGCCACCGCCATTCTTTGCTACCCCAAGTAACAGAGGAAAAAAAAAAAGAGATTTTTTTTAGAGGGGAACTGTCGAGGAAGGAAGGAGAGTCACTTTTTTGTCTAGTTTTGTAAAACTAAACTTATTTTTGTCTATTTTTGTTAACTCAAACATAGGGTGGACAGTTTTGTAAATGAAAACCCAAAAGTAGCTTAATCATGTAATATTCCCAAAAAAATCCATGCTCCTGTTGTGATTTTTTTTTCCCAGTTCCAAGGATAAGCATGGTTACATGGTCCGACATGTGATTTCATTGAATATTGAGTTAGTAAAGGATTGAATTGGATTTTTTTTGTTTTCCTCTTCCAAGGATAAGCATGGCTATATACTTACATGGGATAAGCATGGTTACATGGTCCGACATGTATCAAATAAGATAAAGAGTAATTATGTAACAAAATAAAGTTCTCCAGCTGTCATGGGAGGGTACGTTAGCAGTTAGGGCTGTCAACTGGTTGGGTTCAGTCAGTTTTAGTCGAACTTGATCAGGCTACCTCAGGTCTAATACCTGCACTGTGGCTGCCCGATTATATAATAGGGCCTATATTAGGTAGGCTTGATCCCATTTATACACGGTCGATCAGATATCATCTTTAAGTGGGTACCACTACGCAGACTACTAAACCATTTTTCACTAAACAGGCTATAAATGAGCCTTAAACAGACTATTAATTAAATGCTTTAATTTTCAAAGCCTGTATTATTACCAAGATAATGGTTCGGATATAGAGCATAATAATATAAGAATTATGGGCAAGAGATCTCTACAAGTAGAGATCTTTTACCCAAGAATTAAATACTTGACTAATGCGAAAGGACTCGTTGATGATAAAAGTTTAGATTGATTCATCAAATTTATCTACAACAATAGTAATTCAGTAACAATCGAGCTTAATCGGGCTTTTAGGGGGTTGGGACTGAATCAAGGTCTTAGGCAGTTAGTCTCAGTCGGGTGACTATCGGGCTGAACCCAAGCACCGGGAACAACCGCCTAAAATTCGGTCTGGGCTTGAGCCCGACATGTTCAATAAACTACCCGGCCGGTCTCAAGTTTTCTGGATCGGGCTAACCAATGCGACCCTAGAAATGACAGCCTCTCTCTCTCTCTCTCTCTCTCTCTCTCTCTCTCTCGTGTAACAAAAGACATAGATATAGTCCTCTCCAAACTTATCAGAATTAAAGATGTTGGGATTAGATCAGAGGAGATAGAGAGACATAGGGAGGTGCTAGTGTACGCTACGCAGTTTGGTAGCGTTCTTCTCCTTATTAAGGCTAGGTTTTGTATGTATTTTCAAAATAAATTTTCAGTTTAGAATGCACTTTGAAACCCAATTTTTCTCTATTTTCTCCCTTAAAAATAAATTTAAATCCAAAACATATTTCGAGAATACATGCCAAACACAACCTATATAATACCAATAAAAAAAATTGAGGGCTCCAATATGAAGATGGGTAAATTTGCCGTGGAGACAATGACAGTGTAACCGCAGAATAAAATTTTTTTTGAAGTCATTTTTTTTAGCGTTAATTCAGAACGATGCGTGGCTCTGTTCTTAAGTCCCGGTTTGTTAAATTGATGCTTCACGGCATCTTTGTCAAATGAGACCAAAACACATACGGATGTGGCACGTGGCACTCATGCAAGTGAGGCTGAGTTATCCCATTTCTTTGGTGGGACCACCATTGGCCAAACACATACATTGAAAAAGTGCACACGTGGCAAGCAAAAAATTTGTGCTACCATGGAAGTTACAAAAAGGTCGTATCCAGTATACAAGGCTTCTGCGTTTAGCAGGTCTGGGGAAAGTCAAATATACGCAACCTTACCCCTGTTTTCAGAGAGGCTGTTTCCAGGACTTGAACCCTGTTGCGTCAAGAAATCATCGAGCAGTCCTGCGAGTGCCGTCACCTGCAAGTGGACCAAAGGGGTCAACAGAGAGAACCGGTGTGGTCCCGGCCTAGGGCTCTCCGATGCCAAAGTTAGATCTCCTGGCGCAAATAGATGAATAGTGATTATTCAGTATGAGTTTAGATCTCCTCTGATGGGGTTGTGTACCTTGCCTTTTATAGTAGCGTATGGCGGTGTGGAGAGTCCCAGTTTGATGGCGATTGTCCCGTTGAGTGGATAGAGGCCCTGGGTAACGGGGCTCTATCCTGATTGATCATCTCCCTGCGGGAGGGAGTGTCCTAGTGGTATCAAGATCCTTGGTGGATAGATACCCGCGTGTGGTGATAACGTCCTTGATGCTTGAATCCGTCTGGGTGACGTGACCTCTAAGCGGCGGTCTAGAGTCCTGGTGGTGACATGAGTCTTAGCGATACGATCGGGTCATAGGTGGGTAGCCCCCTCCTCACGTGCCCACGATGTTGTGCCTGGGTGCAGGCCGCGCCTGGGTGAGGCCGCGCCTGGATGTGTGGCCGCGCCCGAGGGGTGGCCGCGCCTGGGTGAGGCTGCGCCCTGATGTGTGGCCACGCCTAGGTGAGGCCGCGCCCGAGTGATGGCCGCGCCTGGGTAAGGCCGCGCCCTAGGTGAGGCCGCGCCCGAGTGGTGGCCGCGCCTGGGTGAGGCCGCGCCTGGGTGCTGGGACCCCGGTTCGTTCCCCTTGGCTATGGAGCAGGTCGTCTGTGACACGTGGCTATCGTTGATTGGCCCGGTGAATATTGGATGTATCATTTGCCCCCCACTCTCTTGGGATAGGATGTCCAAGAGAGTAGATGCTTTTACATAGTGAGGTGTCCGCTGCGAATAGACTTTCCTTGTGGGGTTTGCCTGTAAATCCACTAATGAGGTAGGAGAGGTTGGGGGTTCAAACCTTTCCTCCTACACTTTTTCTTCTTTTGTTTTTTGTAGGGTATATGTTCCTTTCTCTCACTTTCTCTTCTTTCACTTCTCATTTCTCTTTCTTACTTTTTGTCTCCTCTTTTGCTCTCCTTTAATTCTCCCTTTGCATTCCCCTTTTTGTCTTTTGTCCTCTCTTTGGTGCCCACCATGTGCTTGTTTTTGGGTCACCTCCACTAGTATCCACTTTGCTTGATTTTGGGTCCTTGTGTTTGGTTTGTGTTCTCTTGGTGCCTTGGTTTGCTTGGAAGGCTTGAGTGGTGTTTGGCTTGAGTGCCTTGCCTCTTATGATCTCTATCACTTGATCGTGCCTCGTGGTGTGGCCACGTCATCGCCATGTGCCTCTCTTTCCGCGCGATCGCCTTTTTTCTGAGGTAAATCGATCCCCTTTCTTTCTTTTTCTTTCTTTTTTTTTTTTTTTTTTTTTGTAGGGCGGCGCCTCGGTGAGGCCGCGCCTGCGGGTGTGGCCGTCCCTGGGTGGCCGCGCCTGTGGGTATGGCCGCGCAGGGGTGGCCGCGCCTGGGCCGCGCTGGGGCGGTCGCGCTTGGGGTAGCCACGCTTGGGTGTGGCCGCGCCTTGCGAGTGTGGCCGCCTGGCTGACCGCGCTTGGGTGTGGCCGCGCCTTAGTGTGGCCGCGCCTTGTGGGTGTGGCCCGCGCCTTGCGAGTGTGGCCCGCGCCTTGTCGGTGATGCCGCGCCTATGGTGGCCGCGGCGTGGGTGTGATGGACCCTCGCTCTTCGTTCCCCCGGATCGCCTTCTTCTGTGGGTACTCCCTCCTCTATACCCTCCCCTAGTGATACTGATGGAGGAGTGGGACCTTCTAGTGTCTCCGGTCCCAGTAGGGATCGTCGACCCCTGGGGCGGCATCCTCACCGCGGTCCTGGCGATAGGTTAGGCCCTGTTGCTAGCATCTTGTCACCTTCGACTTGGTCTCCTCCGTGAGGAGTTCCATATTCCCGCCGAGGTCATGTTGCGTGCTCCTGGGCCTGGCGAGTATGCCTTCTCTCACCGTGCGGGTGAGATTTGTCTCTATTGTTCATTTTTTCTCCAGGGCCTTCGCCTTCCTATCCCTCGCTTTGTCGAGTTAGTGTTAGAGCATTGGCACCTCACCCCGGGCGGTGTTGCCCAACTCTTGGAGGGTGATCTTGGGTTTCTATGTCTTCTTCGCCACTTTGGGCGTGCGCCACTTGTTCCTCTTTTCTCCCACTTTTATTTGTTGAAGAAGGGGAACCATGGATGCTATCACTTTGCTCGCCGCGTGCTCAAGGGGCCCTATGCCTCTGTGGAGCTTCTCACGGGGATCACTAGTCACGTGAAGTATTGGAGGGATCGCTTCTTTTTTGCCACGGTCCCCCGATGCCCATTACGGACTGTTAAGGGAAGTTATTGACCTTAAGAGGGTCAATCAGGGGCTTGAGCTGAGTGATTTTGAGGGTGACTCCCTCAAGCTGTGCCTGGGTCGCGATCCGTTCCACGTCCAGGAGTTGGACTCGGAGGCCTTCCTGTCTCTCTGAAAGCTGAGTCCTGGTAAGAGCATTGTCTTTTGTACTTGATTGGCATGTTGGTATTTGAATGTATATGTCATCTGATTGGTTGGGCGGTCTATGCAGTGGATACGCGTCTGGACTTCAGTTTGCTCCGTAGCAATCTGCGGAGGAAGGCCGCTTCTCAGGGTGGTCCATCTGCTGGAGGGACCGATGTTAGTAGCGCTTCTGCACCTGTGGTTGTTGGAGCGAAGCGGAAGGGTGGACCAGGACATGCTCGCGTGATGAGCTCTGGTGTGCATGTCCTCCTTCCCCGTACTTCTCCTTATGATGATGGCGTTTCTAGCTCTGTGCCTCTGCCTCCCTCTGTCGCTCCTTCCGGATCTTCTGTATTGCCCCTTTCCAAGGGGAAAGGTGTGAGTTCCTCTGGCGATCTTGCCAGATCTTCCACTGCCCGGTGAGTCCCTAGTGATCACCTTGGGCGTCTTGGGAGGGCTCGACCTTGGCCGAAGCCGTGCGTGTCGCGGGAGTGGGTGGATAGGGGGAGCTCCCTACCGCGAGGATGGCCTTGCGAGGCTTAGCGATGCTTGTCTGGCTCAGACCCTCTACCATGATATGGCCTCGGTGAGTTATCCCTTTTTTGTCTCGTTATGTTCATTGCTCCCTTTATTTTTAGATTGTTTTACCGCCTGCCATGTTGATTGTAGGTCCATCACCGTATTGCTGAGGTGGTGCTTCGATTGGAGGGTCATGCTTCTCGTGAGGTGCAGATACAGCGCACCCTGCGTGACGTGGAGAGGGAGCTCCGGGGACAGATTGATGCCCGTGAGAGAGCCGAGGCCGACGCACAGAGGGTGTCGGGGGAGCTTGCGGTGGCGTCCGGGAAGCTCCTGGAGGTGTCTGAGGAGCTGCGTGCGACCTCTGTTGGTGCGGCCGAGAGCTCGGCTAGGGTTCTTGCCTTGGAGGAGGGCTTCATTCATTGAGGGGAAGGCATGAGGCGGAGGCGGCATCGCAGGTGGTGAGCGTGTGGGTGAGTTCCAGGCATCCCTGCGTTCTCGGCCATTGATCGGCGCGACTTGACCCGCCTATGAGGGAGGGGTCCGGGACTTAGCCGCTTGTGTTCTGGAGGTGACCCCCGATTATGACTTCTCTGTTATGGGGTTCTCTGAGTTTGCTGCGGCGCTTCCGGGTGTAGCTGTGGTGGAGAGCGTTTCGGTGTTAGAGGTGGAGGCTGTCCTGCCTGAGGGGGCTGCTGCTGCGCGTCCTCTTGAGGTGGACATCATGTCTCCTGCTGGGTCGGAGGTGACCCACCACTCTGTGATCCCTTGACCCTACGCCGTACCGATCCTGTAGACGTCTCAACCTTTTTCCTTTTTTGAACTTGAGTTTGTAACTACTATGACTTTTCTATGTGATCGCTTTTGCTTTTCTTTAACTGCATTGTCTCCTGGTGATTGTTTGCGCGTTGACACTCTCTGACCCTTGATAGTCATGGGATTTTGGTAGTGGCGTCGTGCCTTGGTGATCCTTGGACCTTGGTTGGTTACCGCCTTAGGCGTAGAGCCTCAGTGTTGGCATATCACCTTAGGCATGAAGCCTCGATGTTGGCATGTTGCCTTAGGCATGAAGCCTCGATGTTGGCATGTTGCCTTAGGCATGAAGCCTCAATGTTGGCATATCGCCTTAGGCATGAAGCCTCGATGTTGGCATGTTGCCTTAGGCATAAAGCCTCAGTGTTGGCATGTCGCCTTAGGCATGAAGCCTCGATGTTGGCATGTTGCCTTAGGCATAAAGCCTCGATGTTGGCATGTTGCCTTAGGCATAAAGCCTCAATGTTGGCATATCGCCTTAGGCATGAAGCCTCGATGTTGGCATGTTGCCTTATGCATAAAGCCTCAGTGTTGGCATGTCGCCTTTGGCATAAAGCCTCAGTGTTGGCATGTCGCCTTAGGCATAAAGCCTCAGTGTTGGCATGTCGCCTTAGGCATAAAGCCTCAGTGTTGGCATGTCGCCTTAGGCATGAAGCCTCAGTGTTGGCATGTCGCCTTAATGTAGTGGTAGTGATTCGATTGAGTGGTAGAAGAAGACAAGTATTCTTGCAACATCTCTTTATTTTGAATGAAATTCACATTGACCTTGAAAGCAGTGATGTCGTCTCTCTACTCCCTCGCTATCGCTTATCACTACCACTATGCTTATGCTTCTCTGGTAGTACTTCTTCGGATGTTCGAGTTCAGTGCACGGTCTACCTTCTTGCCCCTGGAGTCTTCAGCGGTAAGTCCCTGGGCGTATCGCTTGGAGACTATGTAGGGTCCTTCCCGATTGGGTGACTTCCACCGCTCGTGGTGTGATGCACTTGCCCTCGTAGTACTAAATCTCCCGATGGAATAGCCTTTCCTTGACCCTGGCATTATAGTACCTGGCGAGTTCGTTCTTTGGTAGGCGGCGTTTCTTAGTAGTGCTCTTTCGCGGACCTCATCTATAAAGTCTAGGTTCGCCCGCAGTCCATCGACATAGGTACGTTCATTGAAGTGCAGAACCCTATGGGACATGGCGTAGACCTCTACTGGCGCCAATGCTTCAGTGCCATATGCTAGGCGGAATGGGCTCTCTCCTGTGGGCGTCTGTACTGTAGTTCGGTATGCCCACAGGACGCTTGGTAGCGCTTCTACCAACTTGCCTTTGGCTCCTTCTAGCCTTTTCTTGACTCCTTCCAGTAGCGTTCTGTTGGTGACCTCCACCTAACCATTAGCCTGTGGGTATGCTACTTACACAAGCCGATAGTCGATGCTGTAGCTATGACAGAATGCTTGGAATTTGGGGTTGTTGAATTGTTTTCCATTGTCTGAGACGAGGATCCGTGGTACCCCGAACCTGTAGATGACGTCATCGCGGACGAACTTCTCCATCTCTGTCTCTGTTATCTTGGCTAAGGGTTTAGCTTCAACCCACTTGGTGAAGTAGTCTATCGCGACGACCAGGTACTTTCTGTTTCCCGGTGCTACGGTGAAGTTGCCTAAGATGTCTAGTCCCCACATGGCAAAAGGTATGGGGTTGAGGATTGATGTCAGCTTGGTGGCGGGTAGATGGGATACGGGGGCGAACAACTGACATTGCTCGCACTTCTTGGCATATTGGATGGCCTCCTCTTGCATTCGTGACCCGGTATAGTCCCACAGGCGGAGGATTTTGTAGGCTAGGGCTCGTCCCCCATGTGGCTTCCACATATCCCGTCATGGACTTCGACTAGGGCGTACTCGCCCCTTGGGTCCTAGGCACGGAGTAGTGGTCTTGTTGCCCCCGCTTGTACGAGTCCCGTCTAGGATGGTGTACTTTATAGCTCTCATCCTGATCTTCCTTGCCTCGGCCTTGTCTTCTGGTAAGACATCGTTCTGGAGGTAATTGAGTAGAGGGTCCATCCAGCTAGGTCCCTCTTGGACCTCGTTAACTTGCTTTTCCTTATACGTTGGCTCATGCAGGATCTCAACATAGACTGCGCTAGCCAAATTTCGGAGTTCCTCATTGGTCAGCCTGGATAGGGCGTCAACGGCGGCGTTCTCACCTCTGGGAACTCGAACCATCTCAAACTTCACGAAACCCTCGATCAACGCTTGAGCACGTGCTAGGTATGATGCCATCCTCTCATCTTTCGCCTCATATTCTCCATTCACCTGATTCACCACAAGCTGGGAGTCGCTCCGGGTGGATAGGTGTGTGACTTGGATGGCTTTGGCCACCCGGAGTCCAGCTAGTAATGCCTCGTACTCTGCTTTATTATTAGATGCTTGGAAGGTGAATCGGAGAGCATATTGGATACAAAATCCCTCGTGGCTGGTTAATATGAGACCCGCGCCGCTTCCTGCCGCATTGCTCGACCCGTCCACGAACATGTCCCACGATCCGTGATCCTTCTCTTCGGGCTCCCCTGTTTCTGACTCGATCTCAGACAGGGTACACTCTGCAATGAAATCTGCAAGAGCCTGGCCTTTGATGGTTGTCCTTGGTTGGAACCTGATGTCATGCTCACTTAGCTCCACCGCCCAGGCTAGCAATCGCCCGGAGACGTCCGGCTTGTGCAGTATCTTCTTCAGGGGTAGGTCTGTGAGGACTATGATGGTATGGGCTTGGAAGTATGGTCGTAGCTTCTTGGCTGCCATTACCAATGCATAGGCTACCTTCTCGATCCTAGTGTACCGAGTCTCTGCCTCGATCAGGACATGGCTGACGTAATAGATGGGCCTCTGGACTTTGTTTTCTTCCTTCAGCAGTACTGCGCTGACCGCGACAGGGGTGGCGGCCAGGTAGAGCTATAACTCTTCGTTGGGTTCTGGTCGCCCAAGCAGTGGTAGGCTCTCTAGGTACTCCTTCAATTCTCCGAATGCCTTCTGGCACTCTTCCGTCCATGTGAAATCTTTAGGGCTTCGGAGGTTCTTCAATGTTTTGAAGAATGGTAAGCACTTATCACCTGATCGTGACACGAACCTGGAAAGGGCGGCGACCATTCCATCCAACCTCTGCACTTCCCTGACCGTTCGAGGAGGTGCCATTTCTTGGATGGCCTTGATCTTGGATGGGTTGGCTTCTATTCCACGGACTAAAACCATGAACCCCAGGAATTTTCCAGACGTTACGCCGAAGGCACACTTTGCAGGGTTTAGCTTCATCTGGTTCCTCCTCAGTACTGCAAATGCCTCCTCTAGGTCGGTCAGGTGTTGGTTGGCGTGGATGCTTTTCACGAGCATGTCATCCACATATACCTCCATATTGCGCCCGATCTGCTCCTCGAACATCTTGTTGACCATCCTCTGATAGGTGGCCCCTGCATTCTTTAACCCGAACAGCATGACGTGGTAGCAGTAGTTCTCTTTGTTCTTCCGGAATGCGGTGTAAGACTCATCATCCTCATACATGAGGATCTGGTTGTATTCGGAGTAGGCGTCCATGAAACTCAGCATCTCATGGCCGGCGGTAGCGTCGATCAGTAGGTCGATCCTGGGCAGTGGGTACTCATCTTTAGGGCATGCCTTGTTTAGGTCGATATAGTCGACACACATCCTCCACTTCCCATTTGGCTTTGGTACCATGACCACGTTGGCTAGCCAGGTTGGGAACTTCTCCTTTCTGATGAACCCTGATCGGCTTAACTTCTTGACCTCCTCCTTGATTGCTGCTTGTCGGTCGAGGTCGAAGTTACGCCGCTTCTGTTGAACAGGCTTCCTGGTTGGGTCGACATGTAGTCGGTGTTCCGCTATGGAACGTGGTATTCCCGGCATGTCGGAGGTTGACCATGCGAAAACATCCATGTTCGCTTGGAGGAGGTGTCCAAGCCCTTCTTTCTGTTCCTTGTTTAGCAGCGAGCCAACCTGAAAGACCTTGGAGGGGTCATCCTGGCTGAGGGGTCGTCCTGGCTGAGGGGCCAGGGGATGAGGTCTTCCACTGGCCTTCCCCTTCTCTCTGTCAGTTCATCTCTCTGGTCACTGACCATGCTCTCTAGGCAGAGTGCCATTCCACGGGTGTTGCCATTGTTCTTTTTCATAAAGGTGGCATAGCACTCCCTTGCTTTCTTCTGATCTCCTCGGACTTCGCCTACCCCATTCTCGGTGGGGAACTTCATCTTCAGGTGAAGTGGCGATATGACTCCTCTAAGGGCTGTAAGTGATGGTCACCCTAAGAGGCCGTTGAAGGACACCACGGACTTGACTACCATAAAATTCACCATGATGGTTACTTGTTGAGGGTGTACCCCGAAGGTGACGGGTAGTTCTACGGTACCTCTGATGGAGGCGGTGGCACCTGAGAATCCATGGAGATAAGTGGGCTCTGGTTTGAGCTGGTCGTCCCCGAACCCGAACTGTCGATAGGCGTCCAAGGAGAGTACGTCAACGCACGCCCTGTGTCTATCAGTACCCTGTGTATAGGTCGATTGGCTACCTCCGCCTATACTACCAGGGCATCTTCATGCGGGAAGTTTAGTCCTTCCAGGTCTTCATCCGAGAAGGAGATCACCGCCTCGATCCTGGATATCTTGCTGGGCTTCTCTGCCACTCCCACGAACTTGGCATGAGCTTTAGCTTTTCTGGTGGACTCTTGCCCCGGTCCTCCAAGTATGGTGAGGATAGGAGGTCCCTTGGTGCCACTAGGTTCTGTTGCATCTCTCCGCTCTTCTGGGCGGTCTCTCTCTCGATCTATTCTTCTTTCTTCTCGTCTCGATTCCACTCTGTCTCCGTCGCGACCTCTATCTCCTTGGCCTGAGCGGTTGTCACGTCTCCCCTTCACATACTTGTTCAAGCTTCCTGCTCTTACCAGTTGTTCTATCTCTCTCTTCAATTGATAGCACTCCTCGTGTCGTGCCCATTCTCTTTGTGGAAGAGGTGATTTGTTAGGGTTTCGCTTCTCGGTCCTGCTAGCATGGGTCGTGGCCAATGGAGTAGGTCACGGTCCTGGATCTGCATGAGTATCCGGGACCTGGTGGTGTTGATGGTGTGAACTCGGGGTGCTTGCCCTCTCACTCCTCTCGGGCGGCGGTCTGTCCTCCTAGATGGGCGGTTGCTCTTCTCTTGTCGGCGCTCTGTCCTCGACCTCTTACCCTCTTTGTGGTCATCAGGTGCTGACCTCTTGTTGTCTTGTGGCTTGGCCTCGATTATTTTCGTTCTAGCTTGTAGTACCTCGGTCATATTTGCAAACTCGTTGCACCGCTCCAAGAGCTCTTTCATAGTCCTGGTCTCATGACGTGCCAGGTCCTTGATCAGGTCCAGGTCCCTAATACCTCCTGCTAGGGCTGCATGCTGTGTCTGGTCATCCAAGTCTCGAACCTCCGGGGACTCTTTGGTGAACACGGTAACGTATTCCTGAGAGATTCCCGGATTCGCACCACGTTCGGCAGATTGACGGTGGTCTTCTTACGCTTGACGCTTTGGAAGCGGGTGACGAACTGTTCGCATAGCTCTATGAACGAGCCTATAGATCTCGGTCGTAGCCTGGAGAACCATGATGTGGCTGCTCCCTTGAGGGATGCTAGGAATGCCCGACAGGAGACCACGTTCGACCCCCCATACAGCGTCATCATGCCATTAAAGTAGTTGATGTGGTCATTAGGGTCAGTGGTACCACTGTAGAGTTCAAAGGTGGGTAGTCGAAACCTGGAAGGTAGTGTGGCTGACATGATCTCTGCCGAGAATGGGTGTTGTCCAGGTATGGAATGCGTCTCGCCTTTGGTCTACTTCTTCAACCCTTCCAGCTTCTCATCCAGGTCACGGAGTCTTTGATCGAGCTCCTCGTCCCTTGTCTGCCCCCCACGCCTGGCCAGACGTTCGCTGCGACCCCGTTCACGCTCTCTCCTGGATGTCCCCTCCCGCCTTGAGTGTTGGCGGGATGGGGAATGGTCACGCCGTGATTAACCCTGTCGTGAAGGTGAGGGGATTTCTTCTCTGTAGGTCCGGCTTCGTCGTGGTATGTGACCTTCTTCCAGTCATCCATCGAACACAGACCTCCGGACCGATCTCTGCGGGCTAGACACCCTCGCCCTGGGTGTTGGCGTCCTCCCACGTTCTGACCGTGGTGAGAGGTCTCTTGTTCTCCTGGGATGCTGGGAAGGCTCCCCCCGCTGCGGAGTGGGGGTTGCCTGTCGCGCTAGTCTCTCTGATCTCACGCCCCTGGGAGATGATCTCCTAGGGTTCGGCTCTTGTCGAGGTACGGACTCCACCCTTGCTGATGGTGAAGTCCTTCGACGGTGAGACGTCGCACGCTGCGTCAAGTATTCTCGAAAGAGTCATTGTTCATCGAGGATCTGTCGTTGCAGGTCGTTGATCTGACCCATAGTGGCTGGAGCATTGGGGTCAGGTGTCACCTCTACCCCCGCATCGTCGACCTCGTCATTGTTGGGCTCGTCGACCACGAACTGGTCATTAAGGGGGATCTCTTCCTCCAGAGGGACATGGTCCGGGTCATTGGCTCTGCGAGAGCACTCTGGGGGTGGTGATCCATTCCTTGCTCTGTTGTTGGTGGTGGTAGTCTTCCTTCGTGCCATTGAATGAGTATGGAAGCGAGCTAGTAGCTGTAATGGCTAGCGTCGTTCCCACAGACGGTGCCAGTCTGTTGCGTCAAGAAATCATCAAGCGGTCCTGCGAGTGCCGTCACCTGCAAGTGGACCAAAGGGGTCAACAGAGAGAACCGGTGTGGTCCCGGCCTAGGGCTCTCCGATGCCAAAGTTAGATCTCCTGGCGCAAATAGATGAATAGTGATTATTCAGTATGAGTTTAGATCTCCTCTGATGGGGTTGTGTACCTTGCCTTTTATAGTAGCATATGGCAGTGTGGAGAGTCCCAGTTTGATGGCAATTGTCCCGTTGAGTGGATAGAGGCCCTGGGTAATGGGGCTCTATCCTGATTGATCATCTCCCCGCGGGAGGGAGTGTCCTAGTGGTATCAAGATCCTTGGTGGATAGATACCCGCGTGTGGTGATAACGTCCTTGATGCTTGAATCCGTCTGGGTGACGTGACCTCTAAGCGGCGGTCTAGAGTCCTGGTGGTGACATGAGTCTTAGCGATACGATCGGGTCATAGGTGGGTAGCCCCCTCCTCAAGTGCCCACAATGCTGTGCCTGGGTGCAGGCCGCGCCTGGATGTGTAGCCGCGCCTAGGTGAGGCCGCGCCTGGGTGAGGCCGCGCCTTGATGTGTGGCCGCGCCTAGGTGAGGCCACGCCTGAGTGATGGCCGCGCCTGGGTGAGGCCGCGGCGCCTGAGTGAGGCCGCGCCTAGGTGAGGCTAGGTGAGGCGCGCCCAAGTGGTGGCCGCGCCTGGGTGAGGCCACGCCTGGGTGCTGGCCGCGCCCGGGTGCTGGGACCCCAGTTCGTTCCCCTTGGCTATGGAGCGGGTCGTCTGTGACACGTGGCGATCGTTGATTGGCCCGGTGAATATTGGATGTATCAAACCCGTAACTAAATGTTCAGCAAATGAGCACTTGACCAACGTGCCAAGCATGACAGGAAGGAAACATTACTAATATGTTACCATGGAGGATATAAACATTCTAAAACAAAGAGGCAGGTCGGTTTAGATTTAGGTTTAATGGAAATAGTTTAATTAACCTAAGATTAACAGGAAGGGAACAAGTGTGTGATGGATTAATAAGAAATGTAGAATCATGAGACAAAATTGTCATGTCACCATCATGCATTCATAGGCCTTTAAGCCCCTTACTACATAATCCATTTCAATTCATTGGTGGATGTTGATGTCTTACCCTCTATTTTTTTCTTAATTGGTTAGTCTCTATAATTGATTCTTATGTTGCAGACCTAAACAATGCATTGGGTTATGTTTGGATGTGAAGAATTTTTTTTTTTTTTTAAATTGAATTTTAGGAGAGATAGACAAATAAATAAATCAATCATTACATCATCATAATTTTTGTCTCATTCTTTTTTCTTTTTTTTTTTTATTTTCTTGACATCCAAACATAGCATCGTGTTAAAATAAACCCTTATTATACATTGAGTGCCGCCATAACATCTTACCACGCTTATATGTGACTCAAATTTTAAAATGAGACATCTGATTTTGAAATAGATACTGATTGTTATGGGCTGCATGATAATATTTCTATTTCGGAGTTATATTTCTATTCCAAAAATGTTTTTTTGTATTTTTTGTTAGTGGGTCAAATTTCTAGACAAAAAAATATGTTTAGTATTGCATAGTAATTTCTATTTTTGGGCCAAAAAAGAAATAGAAATACGTTTATTATGCACAATAATTTTTGTTTCTAGAACTTTTATAAATTTTCAAAAATGTCATTGAATACCCAAAAATTTGGTGGAAGTGGAGGCAATGGTGGTGGAGGTAGTGGTGTTGGTGGTGGAGGTTGTATCGGTGATGGCGGTGGTGGTGGTGATGGTGGAGGTTGTAGTAGTGGCGATGATGGTGGTGTAGATGGTGGAGGTTGTAGCGGTGGCGGCGATGGTGGTGGTGTGGTGGTGGTGGTGGTGGTGGCGGTGGTGGCGGTGGTGATGGTGATGGTGGAGCTTGTAGCGGTGGTGGTGGAGTTAATGATGGTGTTTTATTTTGAACATAAAATTACTACTTTCCCCATCAAATAAACTATGTGTTCATTAAAGAACAACTACCCCCTTATTTCTTTCTTTTATTTTTTGGATAGAAAAGCTTCAAATTGGAGCTTCTTTTTTCTATTTCTCAACAACTTTTTTGTCGCGGTTCATTCTCAGGAACAAAAAATAAAAAAAGAACTGGTGTTAACAAACAGATTTCTATTCTTTTTTTTTTTTTTGTTCACAGGAACAAAAAAAACAGAGAAATAGAGAAACTGAAGTGTTATCATGCAGGCCCTATACGTCTCATCAGTACTTAAAAGGAACATCTTGTTGGAAATGAGCTTCTCGCTTACTAACAGGCAGTTAGACAGATGGGTCTAATGTAGGTAAGGGTGTTAATTGGTCTGATACCGGTTATCCAGTTTGGTTTTGATTTACATTTTGAAAGTTGCAAATCAAAATCGAACCAGATAGGAATCAATCAAAATCAAAATTATTTTGCATTTGATCAGATTTTACTACTTACTATTCGGTTTTCGTTTTTAGGTTTACATGCAGTTTGTAGTGTTGGTTTTGGAAAACAGTTTGCAATTGCGATTTGTAATGTGTTTAATATCAATTCACATTTGGTTTACATGTGGTTTGTAGTGTTGGTTCACATTCAATTTCACCTTTGTAGCTTTAATTCGATTCCTTTACACCTATTATGAGTCCATGAACAGATAAATTTAGAATTACTAAATCTTACCAGCTCAACATATATTGCGGATTCTCTTACTGTACATTATAACATCATAAAAAGTCACCAAGAAATAAAGAACCAGCCTTTGCTTGAATATAAGACAAAACAAAAAATTGTCCTTCTTCTATCTGATTTTACCACTTTTACTGATTTCTACTCAGTTCGGTTTTTTCGTTTCCTATTCAGTTAAAAACAATTGGTTTTCCAGTGCTAATCAAAACCAAACCGGAAAGAGAACCTATGAAATCAGAATTGAGTTATTTCTTTGCGGTTTGAGAGTTCAACCTTCCTAACCCCCCCACCCTTATTAAAATAGGAGTATAGTAATAAGTGTGACCCAGTGGCTCCCTTGCTGGCCCCAGTGGTCTTCTGATAACATACAAAAAAAAAAAAAAAGAACTTATTGTTGTAAGCAACATATTGGTGAAAAAGAATTTTTAATCTTACTTTTTTGCCCTTTTAGAAGAGGGTTAATCTGATTGTAACCAAGTTGGTTAAAACAGATTTTGTAACCATTTTTTTTACCCATGCCCACAACCTATACAATGTTCTAAAATGAGAATAATTTTGTAATTGAACTTGAAAGTTAGGGACCACTTTACAAACTCTGTTCCCATCTTAAAAGGGAAACAAGGTTAGTTATGTAACTTCTCATTAAAGACCAACCTTTCCAAAATTGCCAACGAGGAGGTTCTTGTCATAGACAGAGCAGATGATGTTTGAGTTGGGATGGGACTTTGTTATTGTCGGCATTATTGTCATGAAAAATTGTCCCTTCCAATTCGCTGCCCCCTCCAATTCCTCACATGGAGGTAGAAATGACCACCCTACCCCCTACCCAAAAACACTGCCCAAGGTGGGGTCCACTCCCCCCTATTAGAGGAATTGGAGGTGCTCACGAATTGGTATCTACTATTGATGACATATTTCCTCATATGGAGAACCTTAAGATAGTATCAGACTTTGATAAAATAGAACCATTTGATGGTTCTAACTTCTAACTATAAGAGACGGAAGCAACGGATCATGTTTGCACTTGATCAATTCTCTGTTTCATTTGCTTTGACTTCTAGCTTAGCCGTTGAAATCGACAACCCTATTCTCAAAGCCCAAAGAGATGCATGGGTGAAGGCAAATTACCAATGCAGAAATCGTATTATGAATTCTTTGTCAAATGATTTGTACAATGTGTATGCCCTTTTGGAGTATGTAAATCTGATTTGAATTGCACTTGAGAAGAAAAGAAGTATTCTTTTGAAGACGTTGGTAGCAAGGAGTATCTTATTGCTAATTTTCTTGAGTTTGTCATTTCGGATGACAAGAGCATATCCGTTCAAATAGACCAATATCAGATTTTGGTTGGAAAGCTTGCCAAAGAGGATATGGTCCTCCTCGATGACTTCATTGCTGGTGCACTCATTGAGAAGTTGCATTCTACATGGGGTGACTTCAAGTTAAGCATGAAGTATAAAAAAAAAGACTTATCGCTGGACCAAGTTATTGTCCGGATTAAGGTTCATGAAAAGAACCAAGAGAAAGATAAAATGGAGAACCAAGCTTTCGGGAAGAGTGAAGGGAGGAGAGTGGAGAGTGGAGAGTGGAGAGAGGAGAGAGAGAATAGCGGGAAAGAGGAGAAAAAATTGAGCTAATGCGTTTTTGGGGAAGTGGAAAAGGTTTTTTCAAATTTAGCCATCGGATGAGGAACATTACACATCCATTTCGAGACTCGAACCCGTGCCCATTTAGTCACAATGGAACAACCTTTACCGTTGCACCAAGTAATTTCTGATTTCGTTACCAAAAAAAAAGTAATTTCTGATTTATTTTTCTTATAAAAACTGTGATTTAACCAATTAAAGACTAAACCGGGTCTGGTTTTTGAAAATGTTTACATCTCTACCAAAGCCCTTGGGGTTTAAGGAGTTTCGGCTAGTCGCACCTCTCCCTTGTCTGTTAGTTCTAATTCTCATCCTGTGAGGCAATGGCTTTACTTTGTAGGTCAGCGATGGCGGGTGCTAGGTCTGCTACATTTCGGGGGCACTGTCCCAAACCCCTGCACCTAGGATGGAGATACATCCTATTGACCACTGTCAAACCCTTGTTGCCAACAATGCATTGTTGCCATTGCAAACGCCAAGAGCACTAACAGGTCCCACTTTTTATATTAGGAAAAAAAAAACATTGATCGGTGATAACTTTGAAGCAATAACAATTGAGGGTAAAATTGCCAATTCATCTTTTTTTTTCTAACCCCGTTTACCCGTTAGCATCAGGGGTATGAGAGTAAATGTCAAAAATATAAAGGAAGTTCGCATTCTTGTCAGAAAGATCAGGAGAGGTCAGCTTAATTTATTCCAAAAATATTAACGCTCTTAGGTTCTACTCTCTTCATACGTTACTAAAAAAATTTACGTTGGGAGTTGTGTCTGAAGGGCACCGGTCTAAGCGCTCAAAGCTGGTGGTCGAACTGAATAATAGCCTCCACTTGCATTTAGGACCAACGACCACTTAAATATTAGAATATAAGGCTGTCAATCTATTTTGATTCGATTCAAGAAATAATAATATGTGCAATCGAAATCGAATCAAAATTGAATACTTTTCATAATTTTAAAAAATGAAATTGAATCGAATTGATTTGATTTTATTCGATTTCATTCGGTCCATACATGATCTAGGTAATTTGGTTCAAATTCAGTTTAATATAGAAAAATCTACTGAAACAAATAAACTTGGAAAAAAAAATACAGCCGATCATATAAAAATATGGTCCCACAATGTCAAGGTGACTCTTTCAATCTTTTTTACACAATTCAACAAAGACATGAATATAGGGTTTAGTATAGGTTAGTTTTAGTTCGGATTATACAAAGTACATTTTATTAAATCCGATTTAGTTCAAAGCTGTTAGTTTTTAAATCTAAAATCAAAACCAAACCAAATTAAGTGAAATTTTATTCTTTAAATCAAAACCGATTTTTTTTAATCCATTTTGATTCAGTTTTCAAACGGCAGATTTCAGTTTTGGTTTCCAATCACAAACTAGCACCTAGATAAATGGGTGCACTTGGATTCGGATTCTAATCGGGTCAATGAATAAAAAGAAGCTCAGAATCCGACACTGAGATGGCTATTATATATTATGTAATTCCTCTAATCATGCGCATGGATTGCATTGGGTCATTGATTAACTAAATAATCATTTGAATCTCTACTTAATTTCAACTAATGATGGTGATTGGCAACTGGGGCCTACTAGAAATACGCGTAATTAATCACAAGGTGTGGCTTTTTAAATGGGGAATAATGAACCGTACCAATCAATCCTTTCGAGGGGGTTGCTTGTGATTAGAAAATTTTGACTTTGTGATGATGGGATCATGGGGTTGTGCCCGTTGTGGGCATTGTATTCTATTTCTTCTTTTCTGTTTTTTTTTGGGGGTAAATCGCATAGTATTGTGACTTGCGAGAAGGAACTAGGTAGTGTGAATTTTTTTTATTTTTAGTAAGAAGTGTTATTGGTGAAGCCTGATGTCAATTCAGAAAGTGATGTGGTGATTTTTTGGTAGATTGTTTTGTCTTTGAAATGCGTCAGAATGGTCAAAAAGTGGTATGCATTTTGACATATATTGGTTTAGGTCAAGATTTTTGGTATGTAGATTCACGTCTGAACCAGATCGGATGGGTCTCTAAGGGCAGTTTTGTATTTTCTGGGTCAAAGTTTTCTTGTATAATGTTGTTATCTCTTTAAGAAATGTGAGTGTGAGGGTTTGTATTTTGCTTCAGAGAAGTAGTCGACTCATTCTATCGCACTCGACCGTGGATGTAGCTTTTCTCCTTGGGGGTGAACCATGTAAATCTTATCTTGTGTGCTTGTTCTTCTCTTTTGCTTCGTTTTTCTTTTGCAAAATCATCATTTTGGGCATTATTTTTCTAACAATAAGGATTTGTGAATGACACTTCTATAGGTGTACGCGTCAAGATAATAGTTAGCAAAAACGGGAACGACAAAAAAATGAATTCTAACAGTACCGCAGTACGGGTTTAAACGGTAAAAAATGAAAAATGAACAGTACGAGTTTTAAATGTTTATATTTTTTTTAAAATGACACTATTCTCATATAAATTGAGGAATATTTATTTGGAATACATGTTTCTAATGTTCAAAACAACTGTAACATCCAAAATTAATCCATATATATTCCACAACCCATTGTAAACTCCAAGACATATCATCCAATATCATCTAATAACAATTCCCAATTCATACACCATAATGTCCAAAGTTGAGCAATGTGGTTGGCTATGGTATTGCTCATTGTTGTTAACACAGCTAACACATTCATGCAGTAATGCATGTTTAGTTGGAGTTAGGAGTCATAGCTTTAGAAATCTTTTTCAGTAGATGCATCAAATTGTAGTTCAATTTCAGAGTTTGTGCATTGACCTTAAATCGAAGGTGATATCATGAGAAATGTAACCCTTCGGGTCATCTTTACGTCGGTGAAAGAATCAAGTCGATCAGATTTTGGGAGAGAGAGAGATGGTCAGTTGAGTAAGTCATTGTTTATCAAGTCCCATGTTCTTAAAAAACGCTAAAAAATGGGAACGTGTTTTAAACGTGTTTAAAACGGGAATGCTTTTTGTTTGCCTTTTTTTCCCGTATTTTAGGAAACATACGATAAAACGTGTTTAAAACGGTAAAAACACGAAAGTTTTAAACACATTTTTGCTAACAGAGAGTCTCTAGAAGTTGATATCCTCATTTAATTATCTCTTATTTTTTTTGGTAAGAATAATTTTATCTCTTATCTTATTCCTAAAATAATTTAATAGCGGTTTTTAATGAGAATCTGTCATATTACAGAGAAACTTCATTAATATTGTGTTAAATGACTTTTAATTTTTGATAAACCTCAGAGAATGTAGTTTATGTTACAACTAGAATAACCTCCTAATAAATGAAAAATAGATTTTTATTTTTTGAAGGGGTGGAGGTTCAAGATAAATGAGCTATAGATGGAATGTCTAAATACTAAAAATACATAGAGAATGTTTGAGAGTGTCTGAATGCCAGTCTATAGGTGTATTTAATTATTTATAGAACTTAACACCCGTTTTTAATTGCCCCTTTGTCTTATTCCCAAAAGTTCTTTTTGATAGGGGTATAAAAAGGTTTTCAATAATAATTTGAAAGTAATATATCATTATGTCTTTATCAAAAGGTATCATCGTCATGGACATTTTCCGAGTATGCATGTGAAATAGTAAAGTTGCTCCACTACAGCCTATGGGTCGCGAGTTAAAATCGGGAAACAACCTCTCCGTGAAGCAAGGGTAAGACAGAGTACATTATGAACCTCTCCAAATCCCGTAGTGACGGAAGCGTTGTGTACTTCAACTTGCAAGTCTCCAACCAACCAAGCAAGCGGCTGTGCACAAACCATGGTGATGTCTAATACAAGGGAAAAAGTTTGGTACACTCCTCCTTTGCTCCATTACACTTCGAATTCTTTGTGATGATAAGAAAATTGGATCCATAGTTAGATGAAGCTCAACTAAGAGATCCACAAAATAAGAAAAAAAAAAAAAAAACTATTCCTTTGTAGACTTTTTTATAGAAACCATTCAGACAAAGGGTTTCTTCCTTTTTTCTGGTTTTTTTCCGGTAATAAGGGTTTCTTCCTTTGAGACCCTAAAACAATGGCGAGATTAGAGGGGGAATGGAACACGCTCACTCTAATTAGGTAGCTATTTTTTTTATGCTACGACATATTTAGCGTTGAAGCATGAAGTTCCGGTGTTCCTTATGAGAGGGTGGGTTGGTGTGGTAGGTCCAAACCATTCAAAATAACTTATAGTCTTGAGATTCATTAACCAAGTGTTTAAAAGTCAGTCCATGGTGATCTTCTACCAAAAACAAACAGAAAAAGTAGTCCATGCTCATCTCTCTCTCTCTCTCTCTCTCTCTCTCTCTCTTTTTGGGGGGGGGGGGTGGGGTGGGGTGGGAGTAAACAAATCAGTTCAATCTTCACAGCTTAGAAGCTTCACACATGAATGCAAGCGGGAAACCCTAAACAAAGAAATTGTAAAGTTTAAGAATGAACTTGTTGCGAGGGGCCGGGGGGGAATATAGCACTTGATCATGCATCCCTTTGCAAATCGATTGGTTCCCTCAACGACTGAGCAAGACCTCGAACACAAAGAAACCCCCACACTCAAAGGTTCAAAACCCAAATTCTCACAAGGAAGACAAGAGTAGAACAAAACCCAAATTCTCACAATGAAAACAAGAGAGAGAGAGAGAGAGAGAGAGGCGCGAAGTAGCCTTACCTCCTCCCTACCCATAACTGTGTATTTACAGATAGAGAACCCTAATCTGCCAAAGGGTCGCATGCCAAGTGGAAAGATCTGATTGAGTGATCCAAATAGGTTTTACTTATTTGAGTCAGACTCAGCATTTGTAAATAAAAGAAATTACTTAAAGGTCTCACTTTAAGTAGTTGCAATATTATTTACCAATAAATATATCCATAAATGATAATAACAAAAACCCTTTAAAATGACGAAAATTATTATGTTAAAGTCCTTCCACTAAATTATATTACAAGCCGGGCTTACAGGTATGGAATATGAACATCGTGAAAAACCCTTGCATGTCGAAACCACTTTATTAGAGAATCTTGACTGTTGATTGAACATAAAATTTTTAGAAAATGTTTTTTAAATATAATTATTAAATAAATAATAGTATTTAAAAGAAATTTGATAAAGTCTTTACAAAATTGACACTGAGCTCAAATTTCATTTTATTCACAATCGAATAACCTTCTCAAGATATTCACCCTAGTCAAGAGTGGTTTTCATGTTGAGCATCTCTTCCATTAATAGACGAACATTGTATATCCAATACACTGATATATAAACATTATAGACATCAACATTTAGCATATCAAAACATATACTGATCAGCTGTAACGGCAATGACCTCTTTGGTCCAGGAACCAATAATGATCACATAGATTTTTTGTTACTTAAAACAGTTGACACCAATCCATGCAAGATTATTAGATGACCCAGTTTGATACAAATACAATATAAATACTTACGATTATATTTTGGAATCACATTCCGAAAAGATATATAGCGTGACAACCATATGAACAAAATTTCCATTTTTGTTCCTATCTACGAACACTTTAAGGCATACCCTTGGGACATCAATTGTCATAATAAATAAATGAAAATTGATTAATATTAAACAACTTTATTGAATTTGATGGGCACATACATATATATCCAACACATGACTTTGCAAGCAGCAATGGTGGATCGTGGACGACAACAACCATCCACTACCACGACGATTTTCCCTTGTTGGCTTTCCTTCTTTGTCTCACTCTCGCAGTGTCTTAGTCTTGCTTGGTCCATTTCTTTATAGAATTTTTTTCCTCTTCCTCACTTTTACAGTATCTGTCTCTCTCGGCTTCTCCCTCAAAATATCTGTCTCTCTTGACCTCTCTCTCAGCCTCTTCCTTTTGTCTAGAACTATTCCAAGAATTTACACTTGGGGAATATACGAAAAGGTTCATATATTAGAACGGGATGGCAAGTCAATAGTAAATTACTTTAGATTGTGAGGGAGCATGATTTAATGGATGAGCAATGTAACTAAGAAAGTCTTTGAAATGTGAAGATCAATGACAAGGAAGAAACTGATTCAAATATGGACCGAAGAAATCAGAATTTTATGTTAGAATACTTTGATCCAAATAGGGACAAAATCATAAAACCCAAGATGTCCCTAGGGCGTTCAAGAACATAATCAAATAAATAATAGAGAACAAGGATAGAACCACTAACATTGTTTCGCATCTATAGTCATGATGATCGCAGCAGAAAATAAAGACCAAAGATCTAAGTGTTTCCTCTCTATTCCCAAAGATAAATTGACTTGATGAAAATACCGTATGTACAGGGATGATGAACACTGAATATCTCCCTCTCTTTCTAGAATACACTCCTCAACAAAGATTGAGAATAATTAGTTGTGATGGGCAAAAGGGGGACCTAGCTCTCTTTATATTGTAATTTCTATAGGGTCTCTCTCATCATAGTCCTAGTAGGAATCTATCTGTCCACACCAAAGTCAGTCCATATAGGACTTCTAATATAACCCAATGACCCCCTTTATTAGACCAATAATAATTAGCCTGAGTTTAGGAGACTTAATATCAGTCCACAATTAGATAGTATATTAGTCCTATTTAAAATTGAATTCTAACATTTTATACTTAAAAATCTGCTAAGCTGCAGATGAGTTGATCTTCTGCGGTGCGTACTCAACTCAACTTTTCTCCCTATTAATCAATTTATTGAGTGATCTATAAAGATACTTATGTTCAAATAACTAATTTAGATATGTGACTATTGACTAAGAACTTTTAACATCTTCTTGTCTTCTTCAACTTGAATTTTGGATTTTTTACATAATGAAATTGAGAGAGAGAGTGAGAAATTGAGAGAGAATCTCTTAAAGTTTCAATTTTTATTGGAATAATTAAACCTTACCCCACCAGTCCAACAGTCCAAACTACCAACATCTCTTGAGAAACCTCGGTCAGCTAACGAGTACAAACAATAATTATCTCATTTCAATCTATGGTTGCAGTGAGACTGCCTCATCCAAAAGTCTTTAAAGATATAGTCGCTAAGGATATCTATCCCAAGATCTTTTCATTAATCACTTAGGCATCAAGGTTGTCAAAAACTGACTAGGAATAGTTTGGATTATGAAAAGCTTTGAAAAAAAAAACAATTAAATAGTATGAGCATTCCAAAAGAAAAGCTACATCCAAGTCGGATATAACACTCTTTTAACACCTGTAATTACCAATAATCCTCTTGTATTTTGACATCTATTTTTTGAAAATTTGTAGTAACTAAATTTTGTCCCTTCCTTTTTAGCTTTTCCTCTGTCTCACTTTCTCAGTCTATCTTAGTTGCAGTCTTTCCCTCTTTGAGTCTCAATAGTGAAGAAGAGTGAATCGTCTTAAAAACCATGTTTTTCGATCAAGAGCAAACCGGTTTTCAATCCATTTACGTTTTAATGTTTATTTGGTTATCTTGGATTATATCAGTTTATAATTGACGATTTATCAGTTTGAAATGAGATCGAAATATTTAAAATCAAAATAAATTGACTAAAGAATTGGTTCGGTCCAAATTTTATCGACTGATTCCGGTCGGTTCAATTTTTTTATTCTAGTTTAATATTGATGGCACCCTTAGTTTGATGGTTCCTCTCCCCAAAAGGAAGAAACCCATCCTCCCAAAAAAGTTGGACTATTCCTTGTTTGTGTGGGTACGAACACTCAAGATATCGTTTATCCAGAAAAAAAAACCACTCAAGATATCTGTTGCTTGAGTGTCATAGAAGACAGCACACACAAAAAATTAGAATATTCTCACCAAAAAGATTTAAAAAAAATTAGAATATGAAGTTGATGGAAAGCTTAACGTTTTCAATTTAAAAAACGTGATCACTATTCGTTAACTAACAGATGATGACATTGCCTTAAGCTCGCCGTCAGTCTCATGTTTAGACGATCAAGCTCGGTAGATTAATAGATGATTTTACCCACACAAAAAAAAAAAAAGATTAATAGATGATATCACCTTCATAAACATTTGAGTTTTACTTTTATTTATCAATGGAAAAACTACTTGATAATTAAAATAAGGGGTACTGTTCTCTGTGCCGCCCTGCCCCTGCATAGGCTGTCCATGTGTCAGGGCATAGCCTGTGCTGCGGCACAGAGAACATTCTCCCTTAAAATAAGAGAGAAAAGCTTTTTATGGGGTTGTGTGGGCAGACACAAAGGGGGCAAAATGACCTTTCATCACCCCATCCCCATGAAATGCGATTATAACCGCTAGGACTGCAACAGGATTGGGTTGGGCCAGGCCTTTTAAAACCCTAGCCCAACCTGAGTCCCCTTAACTTAGGCTAGAAAAATCTAACCTTAACCCGCTCTCAGGGTCAGGCCGAGCTGACCCTAATTGGCCCTAACCATGGGGAGAAGGGAGATGCATGGACTAGCTAAGCTAGTAAGAAGAGAAGAAGAAAGAAAGCCAGAAAGAAGAGGAAGAAGAAGAAAGAAGTAGAAGAAGAGGAAGGAAAAGAAAAAGAGAAAAAAGAACATGAAGAAGAAAATAGGGTCGTATTGGGCCGGGCCAGGTTCAATTCAAGGCTTCAACCTTGGGCTGGCCCTGACTTGGGGTTAGAAATTCGTAACCTTGACCTGCCATCAGGGTTAAGATATCTCAATCCAGATCCTATTCGGGCTCAGGGCAAACTCGGGTCATCAGGGCCAAACATGCACCCCTATTGACTAGGATGTTAAAATCCAAAACGAACCGGTTGGATCGATCAGAATCGACAGAAAAAAAACTGGACCAGATTGAAACGAACCTGTATCCGTCAGTGACTCGGGAATTGTTCAGTCAAACGAGGCAAAATTGAAAAAGGCTTCGACCGTAAAATCGAACTTTAAATCTCAGAGAGAGAGAAGGCTATAAATCGTAACAGTGATCCAGTCTGTCGGTCTCAAACCGCGGTTAGGATGACTAAGGTCTCAGGTTAAATCCTGTTAGTACGGCAACTGGTGAGAGAGAAAGCGTCGGTAGGGTGTCAGTTATAGAGAGACAGAGAGAGAGAGAAGAGAGAAAAGGAAGGGGGGAGAGTCCGATAGAGAGAGAGTGAGAGAGAGGAATCGTTTCGCTTCGTATATAAGCCATTGAAGCTTGACGCTATATATCATTGAAGTGTGGACTGTGGAGAAAGCGAGAGCGAGAAGGGAAGATCGAGAGAAAAAGAGAGTTACAGTGTGTCTCTCTCGCATTTCAGACACAGGAAACCGTGGTCATGGCAGAATTGAGCGATTCAGTTTCCGTCGATATGGAAACGATCTCTCTTGGTGGAAAGGTTGGATTCTGAAATTCCTTGTTTTTTATTCGGCTCTAATTTTGAAATGTATGTTCTTCTTGATTCTTTTGTATCAATTAATCCAGATGTTTGTCGAATTTCGAACATCAAAGATGCAGATCTTTAGGTTTTGGAATGATTTTAGCTTCGTGTTTTGACCTTCTATTCGTTTTTTCCATTCTCTTTTTTTTTATTTTTTTTTATTTTGGGATTCGCGTTTGATTTAATTAAATTTCTCGCTCTCTCTCGCTCGCTTGAGTGTGAGAGAGGTTCTAATTTTAGTTTCTTAATTTATTTAATATATTTTTAATGTCTGAATTTCCGGTTTAGGGTTTCCTTATTGATTTCTGGTTTTCATATATTGGAGGGGTGAAGAATTTTATTTTCCTCGAGCTTTTGACTCTTGTTTTGTTTCAAAAGGTTTTAGTAGATATAGAAGGTAGATTATGGGGCTTTTAGCTGTTAAATTATATTTCTACTTTTTCTTCGTCGTTAAGGAGATAACTTGTTGCCCCCTTCTTCTTTCTAACACTCTTTCTGATTTTTTTTTGTTCTGTTTGACGGTGGAAATTGTCTTCTTGTTTTTGATTATCTGAATTGCTAAATTTTCGGATATCTTCGAAATGGTGGATTTCATTGTTTTTCAATTTTAACTTTTCTGTAGAGTAGTACTTTAAAAGTTCTATAGTTAATGGGCGTGTGCCTCTCTCAATGTTATTTTGCTTTTGACTTGGCCTGTGATGCTGCATTTGCTAAGAGTGCCAGGGGGCAATGGAAAGGGAATTTGGTTGGCGTCAGACTCTTGGATGGTGGTAGGAAATAATTTCCATTCAAAGAGTTGTGTCAGAATGAATCCATAGTCTCTTTCACTGTTAGAAAGAAATCAGTACCTATGGGTTATCGTCTGTATGTTTTAGTTGTTATTGGCCCTTATTGAATCTTGGGTATTGGAGGTGAATTGTGCTTTGGGCCTTCTCTGTTCGACTCCTTCCATAAATTCTATGATGTTCTGTTAGTCTGCGAAACTGAATTTCTGTTGTGAAGCTTTATGATTGGAATAGTCTCCATAAGTTATATTGTTAACTTATTGATTCTGGAAACCGGGATCTTCCTTAGTTGCTTCAGCAAGTAGATTCCTCTTCTTTCTTTTTCACTTTGTTGGGGGTTCAAATTTTCCTTTATTTCTGTCAGTTATTTCTAATATTTGAAAGAAAAAGCTTATTTTGCGTTATATTGTTCTGTTTAATGTTATTAACTTATGGAGAAATCAGTACCTATGCTTGTTATAAACTAAAATCCAAACTTTGTAACACTTTAGTCCAGTCTGTTAGTCTGGGACGTTTTTAGTTTCAGGGAATCTAATGACCAAAATGCCCTTATGATAAACCTCTTTATTCCTCCTCCTTCCCTCTTCTTCCAGTCTTTTCTCCCATAATACACAAGCTAGGATGAAGCCCTACATGAGAAGGCCACTTCCAATCTTGTTTCTAAAATTGCTACTGCACTTTAGGATCTATCGACAGAAATCTCATCAGATCGGGCCTAGACCACTGTTGAATTATTCCATATATATAACTCGTTGATCCTTTCCTTGGTGGAATATTGAAGCTTCAGCTTCGATCAGAGGTGAAAATGGAACACTGGACTGGTCAAAAGGCAAACAGGACAATCAAGTTATTATTTTGGGAGTAGAAGCTGCTTTTGCAGAGACAGCTGGGAGCGACAAACCAGAGAGTGAGATAGGGTTTCAAAAATTCTGTCTTTTTTTTTTTGTGGTTTTATTTGGTGAAGAGAGAACAGAACAGATAGGACCTCTCTATTCTTATTGTGTGACTTCAACATTAGAAACAAAATTGTCTTCCTTTTTTTTTTTTTTTCTTTTCTGAAATCATAGCCACAGTAGTAGATTCTTGAGCTGCATCATTTCCAAGAGCAAACACTCAAATTTTTCATCATATTTGCCTGCCGACGAGGCTTAATTGCAGGACAACAACACAACATTTTCAAACAAGAAGGGTCATCTTTATTCGTTATCTACGAATTTCATCCGATCAAAGGAAATAAGTCAAGCCACTTGGTCACATCGATAGGGAGAGTTGGGTTGAGAAAAAGTCACTGCGATGAATTTCGTCTTCCCTATCAATCATGAAGTCGTCAGATGCTGAAAAAACCATCAAGGACGGATTCGACCCTCTATTCCGATTTCATTAACCTTGGTATAAACCAAATCAAAATCAAATAATTTTCATAACTTCAAATCAGAATCAAATCGGTTCCTATTCAGTTTTCTGTATTTGATTTCATTTGTTTCGTTATAAACCATTCTTTTTAATGAACTTAGAGATAGCTAGGGTTTCATCCTAGCTTGCGTATTATGGGAGAAAAGGCTGGAAGAAGAAGGAAGAGGAGGAATAAAGAGGTTTATCATAAGGGCATTTTGGTCATTAGATTCCTTGAAACTAACGTCTAACGTCCCAGACTAACGGACTGGACTAAAGTGTTACAAAGTTTGGAAAGTAAGGGTGCATTTGCAAATAGTGAAAGTTCAGGGGTGCATTTAATCTTATGGACAGTTTGAGGGGGGCGTTTGAAAAAAAAAACCCTAAAATTTTTCCATCATTTGACAAGTGTTGAAGTTGTTCACGTGAGCAGTGATTTGGTTTTTGTGTTTAGGATTATAAACTCCTAGTTCTAATTTGAGTTATGAGTCCTAGTTGCTAGTCCTAGTTTTACTTTGAATTATTAGTCTTAGTTTTATTGTTTTTTTCCTATTGTAACTTGGAATCCTATCATGATTAGGAATTCCTAATCTGAATAGGAGTTCCCCTTTCCATTGTAATTTCAGATTATAAATACAAGCCTTATGAGGGAAACAGTCATATCTCGACAGCTTCTCTTCTCTTCCCATCTTCTTCTTTTCATCTCTTCTTCTTCTCTTCTCGGTTCTCGGTATTCTTCAAGTGTGTTTTGCTACATGGTAGAGCCAGGTTGGTGATATGTTTACAAAGGCACTGTTTGGACCTACTTTCCATCGGTTGTTCCAAGCTTGGTCTAGGTGATTTGTATGCTCCAGCTTGAGGGGGAGTGTTGAAGTATTATTCACGTGACACTGTTCACGTGAATAGTGATGTGAACAGTGATTTGGTTTTTGTGTTTAGGATTATAAACTCCTAGTTCTAATTTGAGTTATGAGTCCTAGTTGCTAGTCCTAGTTTTACTTTGAATTATTAGTCTTAGTTTTATTGTTATTTTCCTATTGTAACTTGGAATCCTATCATGATTAGGAATTCCTAATCTGAATAGGAGTTCCCCTTTCCATTGTAATTTCAGATTATAAATACAAGCCTTATGAGGGAGACAGTCATCTCTAACAGTTCTCTTCTCTTCTCGGTTTTGGTATTCTTCTAGTGTGTTTTGCTAGGACAAGTATTGTAGCTGATGAAGGCCGCAAGGTGTAGACTTATATAGGCCATGTTTGGTTGTCAAGAAATGAAAAGAAAAGAAAAACATAATAAGACAAAAACCATGATGACACAATGATTTATGTGTCTATCTCTCTCCTCAAATTTAAAATTTAATTTGAATTTTTTCTTTTCTTTTCTTGGCAACCAAAGACTATGCATCGTTGCATATGCCAAGCTCTTCTATGGTGTTACTTTAACTGGATGTGCTTGATTTTTTCATATTTTTCGAAAGAATTATGTCGTACAAAGTCATGTCCTAATGGAATGATTACTCAATTAGCCTAGCAGCTTCATTTATGTCTGTCCTATTTCATTTTCTTCATATTTTTGGACCTTTGGCTGGTTTTTAACTTTCTAAGAAAACCATATGTTTTGTGTATATCCTCAGGAACATATTGTATATACTGGCCATGGTCCTGTGTCGGTTGCGGTGTTTGGAGATCAGGATAAACCAGCTCTCGTCACTTATCCTGATTTAGCTCTAAATCGTAAGTTCAGTGCTTCCATTACTAAATGCCCGCTACCATTCTATGAGGATTATCCTGTTACAAGGCTAAGAGTCATCTTTGTTTCCTGGGACTGCCTCTCCCTGGTCATGAAATAGACCTTTTCCAAAACTTGGTTACTTTCTTTATTTACATATTTACAGTGACTAATTCAATATTTCTGTGTGATTCTTATGCGTTTGATCAGATATGTCTTGTTTCCAAGGCCTATTCTTTTGCCCAGAAGCTGCTTCGTTGCTGCTCGACAACTTCTGCGTTTACCATATCAGTCCTCCTGGGCATGAGGTCGGTAACTTGGTTGACTTGATTGCAGTGCTTAATTTAGTTGTTCTTGTTCTGAACTATTTTTTCAATGTGCCATATAATATGTATCCTGCCATGCGTTGTTATTATTAACATGATTTCTCTTCTGGGCTTTTTCTCAAGAGCTCTTGCAGTTGGGTGCTGCTGCAATTTCTCCCGATATCCCTGTGCCTTCTGTTGATGACTTAGTGGATCAGGTTGCTGATGTTCTCGACTTCTTTGGGTAATTTCTATAGCAGGCCTGCATTGTGGATTTTCTCTATTTGGGTTTTTAATTAGGAAAGCATGGCTAACTTGCTTGTTAGAGCCTTATTATCTCTAGTTATGCCTATGTTCTGCCAGATGCCAGTAATCGTGCCTAAGTAGGTGCTCATTTTGCATTTGGAAAGGCTCTACAGAAACTTCTAAATGTTGTTGGGAGAAAGGAAAAAAAAAATCTGGTCTATCCAATAGTATAATTGTTGAAAACTAATTTGTTTTTAATGGGGTGGCATATTATTTTTTGCTTCAGGCTTGGTGCAGTGATGTGCATGGGGGTCACAGCTGGTTCTTACATTCTTACACTATTTGCGGTTTGTTGACTCCCTGGTTGCTTGTGTTATAGATGCTCTAAGTTAACTTCCGGTTTTTATTCCAAATTTTATTTTTTTATAAAATGTTATGTTATTACAGATGAAGTATAGAGGGCGGGTTATTGGTTTAATACTTGTTTCTCCCCTATGCAAAGCACCATCTTGGACGGAATGGTTGTATAATAAGGTTCATTTTATGACCCCTTGGCTTTCATTCAATTGAAAAGCAGCACTGTGATCTTTTCTCCTCTTATTTTTACATTAGTGTAATCTGATATTAAAGATGGCAAGTCATCTGCAGGTGATGATAAATTTGTTATACTTCTATGGAATGTGTGGTGTGATGAAAGAGTGCTTGCTTCAACGGTACTTCAGCAAGGTACTTGGTGCACCTGTTGTTACTTTATAACCTGTTTGTATGCTGATCTTTCTTGGATCTAGTGGATTGAGATTTTGGGGTCTGCTTATGTACTGCTAGGAAGTTCGAGGTAGCGGACAAGTCCCAGAATCAGATATTGTGCAGGCATGCAAAAGTGTGAGTTCGCCATCTCTCTCTCTCACACGCACATACACATTTCATGTCAGACTGTTAGTGGGATTCTGTATATTGTGAATGATGGGTAGTCAGGAATGTACTTGATGGTTTATGGTGTGCTTGTTAATGCAGTTGCTAGATGAGAGGCAGGGTGCAAATGTGTTGCGGTTTCTTCAGGCGATTAGTGGGTAAAGCTCATGTCTGAGATTACTTAGGGTCATTGATTTGCTGTCGTTGCATGTTCCTTTTATCTTGTGATATAGAGTATGATATGATGAAGATTTAGAATATGAAAAAACTCTCTTTGATGTTTCAACTTAGCAGGAGACATGACATCACTGATGGACTGAAGAAATTGCAGTGTCGGACACTAATATTTGTGGGTGAAAACTCTCCTTTCCACTCTGAAGCTCTACACATGACCTCAAAACTTGATAGGAGATACTGTGCATTGGTCGAGGTAGGTACTTATGATATATAATGTGTCTTTCTTGTGTACAAATGATAGGATGCTATGTTAGAGTACTGAATGGGTCGGCTAGAAATGAGGGAATTGTAATGTATGAACAATGCTTATGGAGACTGACTGGTTTTGATTTATTTTTTGTTGGTGTGGGTTGGACAGGTTCAGGCATGTGGATCGATGGTTACGGAGGAGCAGCCTCATGCAATGTTGATACCGATGGAGTATTTCTTCCTGGGATATGGACTGTACAGACCGAGCCAGCTGAGTGGCAGCCCCAGGAGTCCTTTGTGCCCATCGTGCATCTCACCAGAGCTGCTCTCGCCTGAAAGTATGGGGTTGAAGCTAAAGCCCATAAAGACACGGGCTTCACTGCAAGTATGAGAGGAGAGCAGGGGCGAGGGCTGATTGAGAGTTGTAATGTTGACTGTTGTACTCTTACATTTTTTTTTTCTTTGGTGGTGGTGGTGAGGTGGGTGGTGTGGTATCCTCGGAGGTACTTTTAAATCTTTAATTGATTGCCAATGAAGGGTGGTAAGACGATGATGCGGAGGTGGACAATGTGGGAAGTGTAGATACAGAGTAAATAGGGAGAGAAAACTAGAGTATAGGTGAGGGAAGAGGGATTGGAATTCATTCATTTGTATTCATAAATCGATGAGCTGATCTGTTTGTAAATCTTCTTTGGATAAATTATTTATGCCCAAAGGCTATATGACCTACGAGCATGTGTATTGTAATAGTAATAAAAAGGAAAAGGAAATAACAATAAATGGATTTCTGGTATGTGGAATTTGGACTTGGGGTGGGTTTACTTGGATCATGGGTTTTTCGGGAATATGTTAATTTTTAGCCTAATTTTAAGTATTGGTTTTAAAATACATTGATATTAATTTTTTGGAAAAATTACATCCCTTCTCTTCTACTTTGCCTTAATTAAACTTTCCTCCCCTCATAAATTACTATTATACCTATGTCGTAGAGTAGAGTCCGTCTGTTACGTCGTGATGTGGTTAAGTAGTATTTTTTTTTAATGCCCACAATAACCTTAGGTTTATGTAAGATGATTTTTTTATTCTAGGGTTAATAAACGATGAGAAGGCATTAGAGTTAATTCCTTTCTCAAAACTGCATCTTCTCTAGTGAAGGTGAGAGACTCCGAGCTTTTGGATTCTAATCAAATCCACAACCATGCCCACAAAGGCTTCTTGCTTCGCTCCGAGAAATCTATAGCAGCAAGGGGTGCCCTACCAGCTTCCGAGTAGAGAGGAATGATGTGTATAAGACCAAAATTGAATCCGACCATTAAATGAAACTAGAATAGAATGGGGAGGGGTCTTTCGCACCTAACTTGCCTCCAACATCGCGTTGAATTAATGAACCATAGACGCGGAAATCTCCCAGCCCTTATGGCTTATAAATAGGGGTGAAGGTGAGAGGCTGACATACGCAAAAAAGATAGAAGCGAGCATACAACAAGTGTTGTACTTAGTGCAGTATTGAGTTTTGAGTATTCTCTTCAAGGATTTAAGAGTATGACTTGAGAGAAGGTGTACAAGGGGTATCCAGTTTTTGATATAGGGTTGGATTTGATTTAAATTCAATTATTATTACTTGTATTATTATTCTCTCTGTTATCTTATATGAAGAAATCTCAATTATCCATGGATGTAGGCATAGCCGAAAGACGTAAATACTTGTATCTATGAGTTTGCTTTATCATTTTTGTACGTTATCTCTTTGTGCTCACATGCGTCCTACATAATCACTATTCACGTCACACTATTCACAGATATTGTTCACGTGCTGCCATATTTTTCATTCTACTTTATACACAAGTGGGAAAAGGTTATTGTTTTTTCCAACGTGGTATCATAACCTAATTGGTATTGTTTGTATCAACGGAAGCGGTATGATACCAGATACATTACAAAAATTTGTGATAACAAGATCCCGATGAACACATATGATAGATAACTAATCAATTATAGGATAGATAGATTACCTAGAACGCACTAGAGGTACTTTCTTCCAAAGGAATGCAACAAGTGGTCACGAAGTTCATTTGATTGCACCAACTCCAGTGGTAGAAACCCTTGCTTGAGGAAGAAGAAGACTCTCTTTTTCTTTCTCAAGTTCTTTCTTTCTACTCTCTAAGAGAATATTGCATAGACAAAAATTGTAGGGCAATTTAGGGTTTGAGCCAAACTTCTTTTAAATAAATAAAAAACCTACCTAGGAGAATATAATTTAATGGACAAGATCGCACCAAGTGGGTGATTTTAAAGGGTAGCCTTTTAAGTTATCCTTAATTGTAAAAAAGAATATTTCTACAAAGACGTAACCTGAAAAACCCTTAGTAGATATTTTCATTATATTTTTTCATTCTACAATGCACCCTCACAAGTATGGAATCAAATAATGTGCCAAAACACAAGGTGCATTGTATAACAAATGGTGAGTGAAAATACCAATGATCAATCAAAATTATTTGAAACTTCTTTCAAATAATTATATCAAACTTACCTTACTAAGGCCCTAGATTTTGATTAATCACAATCTGACAACTCATATACTCGGATGTTCACCTTATCGGGGTGCCTATTGAGGTTCACCTCCATTCATGCATATACCCCCACACAAAGAGTGTCTGGTGTGCAGTCAGTCAAGTTGATAGATATCAATCACTGGATCACCATGATTACATGAAATATAAATACAACAGTAGGTGCCTCTCATGTACGGGAAAAAGAAACTACTAAAAATTTCCCTTGTGAATATAATGGTGGTAAACCATATTGGGAATTCTAATGGATCAATATTCAACACAATTAAGTATCCACATTTATATTTTCATGTTAATCCCTATTAGGAAAATATAAAATGTGATAGCCCTATAACAGAGTACCCAAATCTGTCTATAGTTGTGACGATTAACGGTAAAAGTGGGCAATTGCACATTATCGAAATAATCACAACAAGCACATAAATATGAGAGTTGTCAGATTTGGTAATGAAAAGAACCAATTGAGTTTTCAAAGATAAAGGCATAAAAAACATCATTAAGTCACAAGCAAATTTGGGACATATGTTAAATATTCATCTTCATGGATTCAAGTTATTCCACTGTAAACTTTAAACTATAATTTCTTTGATTCTTCCCGAAAGGTCGAAACAAGATTTTAGAATCTTCTATTTTTTTTTTATTTTTATGGATTGTGCGTTGTATTCAAGACAATCTACATTAGTAGTGGGAAGCTCAATTCTATATTTTTTTAAATTGGTGATAGGACCTAAACAATTGTTATGTATGATAGGATTTAAACTGAATATAAAAACATAAAAAACCGAATACGAAATCGAGCTGAATTTATTCGAATTTTTTGAAAATGGATTTTTATTCTTGGTTTGGTCTGATTTTGATTTCTACGTAATGTATCTTGAACCGAACCGATCGCAACACCCTTATATGCACTTAGAAAATTTTTCAAAGAGAAGATAGGTTGTTTTAGATGTGAAAATGTTAATCTCACAATGACTGAAATTACAGTCCAACAAAATAGCAAGTAAATGTTACTTTTTATTCTCCTAATTTTGAGGGTTTTTCTTTTTAAGATAATTAGGCCTCAAAGAGAGTTGAACTCTATTGTGAGAGCTGATCCATGCCAACTAAACTATCCCCTTGGGGTTCTAGTTTTATTTTAAGTTGCTCTGATCTTGAGTGTGCCACTCAAATAGGATGGTCAGTCGGTTAAAACCTTAACTATTGGAAAAATGGCCAATTTGTCCAGAAAATTTTAAGATCACCATCTCGAAAGCTGGCAGGTGTCACTAAGATTGAGGAGAGCAACGAGACTGTTTCCCCTTCCCATACATGGAGAGTAGTTATTCTTCACAAACGTTGTCTTGCTATCACCTGTCCCACTCCCATCACTAACGGGGCAACGCCTTGCTCGAACAGGGGTAAAGTGGTCAATGCACCCGCCTCATCTCAGACGCTACACACACTGCACGCTGCCCGGATTGACAGGATATTTTTCAGACAATTATCCCTAAAAGGAAAAAAGAAAAAAAAGAAGTCTTCCATCCATCAATAGTGGAACACATGATAATAAGACAATACACGTAAAGAGTAACTATTCTCCATGTACATGAGGAGGATCTGGACTCGAGAACAAAATCCAAATTATATACTTAAAAAGTAAAAGAAATTGTGCCGACATCCAAAACAGAATCTGTGGGGGAATCTGCCCTTGTTTGGTGCTATATGGGTTTTGGGCATTGGAGATCAATCTAATCTCCACTGCATAAGCACCAGACCTTAACTATTAAATTCTCTTAAGTCATTTTATTTGTTGGTTGTGGTTGTCTCTATCGTTCCATCTTCATATCTTTTTTGGATATGAATAGGGATGTTTTGTTTTATTCTTTTATGTTATGTTCTGTGGTTAAAATTGAAAGCTCATTGCAAGATTAATGCTTTCTATTCCTGCAAGTTTTAATTATATGGTTTACACTCTATTTTCGGTCAAAGATCAAAACATCACTAGAAAAGATGTTATATGACCAATGAAAAGGGTATTCACAATTTCATTTGAACTCATATGACCCCATTTAAACGGGATTGTGAGGGGCATTATTTATACCCTATTTTCAATCTATTTGGTCAATAGAAAAATATATTTCAGTCAAGATTGATCTGTTAATCAATGATCGACGAATTGGCAATGATCGATAAACGACTGGTGACCGACAAACGGATACTTGTGAAACTACCTAGTAACTACAGAAACCACCAATTCTGCCTATTAAAGAGACATTCAAAAACAAAGGAAAGCATCCAAATCAATACAACAAATTTATCTTGTATCATTTTCTTTTTATCTTATGAGTAGGGTTAATTTCGACTTTTAGATCTTGATTGGAGAATAGCTCTAGCAATATGTCTTTTTAAAAGGCATCCATTATCATCAAGTTGTTAGCTTCAATAATTCATTGCTGGCAGAATTGTGAAGATTCAATAGAATCGTTTTTGAGAAGTAAGCAATCTGGTCATATAGTAGTTGTAATGCAAATACCAAGTTATAAGCCCCATCAGTTTGGATTTGGCTAGTTGTAAAGACTTCAATAGATGCATTTTGGCAAGTAAACAATTTGATTTCGAAGTTCTTCTTCTTCTTCTTGGCAAAGAAATTTTTACATTTGAAAGTCCTTGGAGCGACAGAGGCATTGAAAAAATCCCATTTTTTCGTTATTAAAAGACAGATTCAATTCATTTTATGACATACCTAAGCATCTTTAACTCACGGCGTCGATGCCGCAAAATAGTGGTAACATTTACTCTTACTTATCATCAAGTGCATATTATTATCACCAAAATCGTGAAATGAAAATTTCTAACATTCTTTTGATTGTTTTTTATTTTTATTCTTAAAAATTATTTAATATAGGAGTAAAAAGAGATCTTCAAAATAATTTGAAAGTAACTTGTCATTATATTATGGGTAAGGGCTTGTTACCAGGCTGCATGATCATGCAACAACATGGGGACCAATGGGAGTGCGCTAGGGAATTAATCATCCCAACGGGATTTTTTCATTTTGTAAGGAGTGTGGGACAATCATGTTAGGGGGATTGTGTTTGAACACATGCAACACGCGACTAGACAACATTCTTTTTCCCTTATGTTATTATTAAAAGTTGTATTTTTTCTGAGTAGACATGTGAATGAAAAGATTTACAATATTTATATATATTTTTTTTTCTTTCACCAACATTGGTTACAATAAAATTTCCCTTTGCCTTTATCAAATGGGAGTGATCCTACCACCACCCATATCTTCAACTCCACAAGCACAAGATGTGATGACCTCATTCCACATTGTGTAGAATGAGTGCATGACACACACAAGTCCACCACTCTAGTTTCTAGCCTTTTCTTTTAAATAGTTATCACTGTGTTTCCTTTTAAGTTTTTCGGGCAAGTTCAATGCAAACAGAGATAGAAGAGAAGTGGAGAAAAGAAAAATAAAAAAGATAAGAAAGCACATTCATACAAAACAAACAAACAAACAAAAAAATATAAAAAAGCAAAGAGCACATTCATTCAAAACAAACAAACAAACAACAAAAAAAATCGATAAGAAAGAACAGGTTGCGACATGTATGCGTAGTTGCGTACGCAATGGTAAGAGATAAAGTATTTTTTTTTCGTAAAAATGGTAGGAGATAAAGTGTCATAAAGAAAATAAAGAGATATAAAGCAGTTTCCTAAGGTATATCCCATAAAGATTCGAACCCTAACCCCCTGGGATTTTTAACCGTTGCTCTTCACTCACATAGGATGCGAAATGATGATTTAACCTCTCTCGGATAGTGTGTTCCGATAGGTAGGTTAAATTGTCATTTTGCCCCCATGTGAGGGAACAACAGGTACTGTTCAGGCAGCGGACAACAGAGCATAACGATCCTCCCTTTCTCTAAGTTTAAATGTGTTAGGTTTTACTGCTAATGAGTCGAGAATCAATAATCCATTCTAATGATAATTTTCTTCAAGGCTATGTTTGTTTGGTAAATGATAAATAAATAAATAAAAGTTGCAAAAATAAAGGGAGAGGGTTTCCGTCTACTCGTGTAAAATTTGGGATGAATGCAAAGGGAGTGTTTTGAACCATTAAATAAGAGGGTGTTTAATTGGAAAAGAGAGAGAGAGAGAGAGAGGAAATTGTTATCCCCTCCAATTCGTTGCTCACTTCAATTTCTTCAATTCCTCACATAAGAGATAAAAATGACCATCCTACCCTTGCCCAAATACACTGCCCAAGATGGTGTCCATTCTCTCTATTAGACTATTAAGAGGATTTGGAACAATTGAAACGGGACAACGAATTAGAGGTGATAATTATTAAGAAGATTAGGGATCAGTTGTTTGTGAGAGAGAAAGTAAAGAAACCAGCATGAATGTCCTGCAGTTTCTTTTCTTAAAAATAAACATTGGAGAAGATTTTTCCATCTTTCAAGACGAAGAGAAATTGATGTGACCCTATAGTTGGATCTTTGTTTTTTTGACAAAACCTATAGTTGGACTCTTAGATAGCCATCATTAAATTCCCGCATGCTATTTTTTATGTGGTTGAAGCTATTTTCTTCTCAACTCCAAGCCAAGAGTCAGATTGTGGTTTAAGAGGTTCTCTTTTCACTGTGGACATGGATTTAGTTCACAGTATTGGTCGTATCGGTGTATTGATCGATAATCAAGTATCGATATATCAGTCACAATCAATATCGATACATATGTATCAATGTGGTTAATCTGATACTCCTAAAACCATTAAAGTGAGTAAAGAGAAACTTGGCCTAATTTTTATTTATTTATTTTTTAAAATCTCATAATATTGAAAAGACTGAGTTTCCCTTCCCCCACGATGAAGAAAGAACCTCTTACGTCACCACATTTAACTCCCCGGTTGGACTAGGGAAAAATCTTTTCAACTTCATATAATAGTCGACGAGAGTTTAAAAATTGAACTCACAGTCTAGGACGCCAATCATAAAGTCACATCAGGTTGGATTAAGAGAGAATCTCTTCATCATAATTCTACATGGCAAATAAAATAAATTTGTTTTTGTTCATTTTGAAAACTTTGTGAACAATAGGAAAACAAATTTAGCCATTCCTACAGTGATTTCAAATTTGGAAGAAAAAAATATTCTTAAACTCGGTTTCCCTTCACCCACAGTGAAGTAGATTCCTTTTACTGTGAGTCATTACGGTGGTGCAATAAGCATCCACAACATTGGGGAGGGTGCAAAATCAACTTCGTAGATTAGAACGATAGTATTTTATATTTATGACCTTAGATGGATGTAGTTTTCTTTCACTTTCGATGGAGGAAAACTTTTTCTATTATTCTGTCTTCTTTCTTCATTTGTTTTTTTTTTTTTTTTCGTTTGTAGTAACTTGTCTTTTTTCTTCTTCATTGAGCAACAAACAATGAAACAAATCAGATTTTATTTTAATTTTTTTTTTATATTCATTTCCAGCCAAACAAACATTATCTTATTGCACAATTAACAGAAAGAATTAATCAATTAATTAATTGGAATGCGCACCACACTAGATAGAGAATATCATATGATATCCTACATTTTAGTCCCGTGATCGATCACTTCACTTTCTAGATACATTATTTTGTATTCACTTGGCCAAGTGATTAGGGTTTCAAGAATCGGGTTCTGATTGGCCAAGGCCGATCTAATTCTGGCGGAATTTTATTTTATTTTTTTGGGGGGAAGGTTAAACCAATTTTGGCTGATTCGATTCATAAAATTCTTTCATGAAAAAAAACTTTCGAATCAATGTGAAATTCTAAACCAAATCGGTCAATTGAACGAACCCTATCGAACAAATTGAACCGATGTCCTATCGAGCCGGTTTCGATTTAGGGTATTATGGAATCAACTAAAAATCGGATAGCAATGAACTGACCGTAAACACGTGCAATCCCATCTCCAACTGAGACCACTCGCCCAATCTCATCCACTTTCAAATTCCTCATGTTACGGAATGGGTGTTGTGCCTCCAACGCCTAACAAAGAGCTCGCATGCCTTTCCTCACTCCCTTGGTGCGGCATCCACGCACATCCATTTTTCAGCTTGAAATTTAGATTGAAACTGATATACTATTGATACCAACCCAAAAATCACAAAAAAAAAAAAAAAAATTTTGATTTATTGTTTGGGCAAAAGAATGCTAATTAGTCACGTGGCCCTTTGCGTGCATAGTGAGAGCATATACGCAATCGTCAAGATGGATTATACCCTCTTCACATAATAAACAATGGGACCCATACTGACCTTTCTCTCTCTTCTATTTTGATCATGTGGGTTCCTTGTAAGTCTTATATGGATGATACCATTTTCCAATCCCGTATTGATTGAAAAATCAAACCTAGCTAGATATCAAACTGATAACAACCTTAAATCAGACTGATAATGAACCTTTCTTATCGGATTAGCTTTGTTTTTATCCATTTTTAAATTGAAATGAATATAACCTTATCGAAATCAAACCGAACCGATCATTTGACACCCCTAAATTCTGGGGTGTCTCAATTGCGATCGATCCATCCGGATCGAAATCAGCCACAACCGATCCGGATTCCGATGCCTTCTTTTTAAATCCTGCACGTGATTGTTAGTATAAAGAGCAAAGCCACCACCCGCCTCCTAAAAGCCAAAGCATCCGTCAAAGGATGAGAAATCTTAGACGTGGGAATATTCCCCTAAATCGTAGCTAAGTTGTGGGAGACCTCGACGCGTGGCGAATATTCTTAGATTCATCTGTGGATACCTTAGATTTAGTAAAGCCAGCCATAACTTAAAATGATGGAACTTAGGACTCCGTGACCATCGGATTGGAAGAAGCTTGTTATGCTTTGATCTAACGACTGAAAGCAAAGTGCGTGATCTTGTGGACTGTGGTAACTGAAAGAGATGTACGCAGTAATGGTGGACCTGATGATGATAGAAATTCAAATTTCCACCATGAATTGAATTAATGGCACAGAAAATCTGGAAAAAAAAAAGAAAGAAATGCTAAAGAACATTCATTTCAAAGCTCAACTGTTGGGTAATATTCCTTTGGAATCAAACTTGGAAACCTTCACTTTTTCCCTCCTACTAGATGTCTCTGCCTCTCGTCCCTCTCATTATAAATACCTATTGTCTTCAATCTCCAATTCCATAAGATAATACCTTGTGAGTCTCTAGAAATTCTTCTTGTAATCAGTTTCCTGTCCTCAACAATGGCTGGAATTGTAGTGGTTTTCGATTTTGACAAGACGATTATCGACTGTGATAGCGATAATTGGGTGGTCGACAATTTGGGTTTTACCCAGTTGTTCAATGAACTTTTGGCTACAATGCCTTGGAACTCTCTCATGGTTTGTTTCAGCTTTCCTTATTTTTAAGTGTTTCTGGGTTTTTTCTGTTTTGAAACTTTTTCCTACCCCTTTTGATATTGTTCTTGTTCACTGCATTCTATTAGAATTTTTTTCCTTTCTTCTCGGATGTTTCGATTCAATCAATTTCAATGGGCTTAATTGATTCTTGGGTTGCTGAAATTTGCAGGATAGGATGATGAGAGAGCTTCACTCTCAGGGGATTACTATCGAACAGATTGAGGACGTTTTGAAAAGGGCTCCATTGCATCCTCGGATCATAACAGCCATTAAATCAGCCCACGCTCTTGGGTAATTTCTCTATACCAGAAGAAATTTTATGCCCTTTTTTTTCTGGTAAAAGGAATCACTTTGTCTGCAACATTGGAAAGAATATATTTGATCCGGCTTAACGGGCTTGTTTCAAATTTCAGGTGTGATTTGAGGATTCTGAGCGATGCAAATCTATTCTTCATCGAGACAATCCTGAAACATCATGGGCTGATGGATTACTTCTCTGAGATTAACACTAACCCAGGTTTCGTCGATGAAGAAGGGAGGCTTAGGATCTGCCCTTTCCATGATTTCACCTCATCTCCTCATCACTGCAATCTCTGCCCTCCTAACATGTGCAAGGTATATTTAATTTCACCCTACTCTGTTTCGATTCTTTTTTCCTTTTTTTTGGAGTGATCAGACCCGACTCAGATTGACAAATCTTCTTCTGGTAATTGCTTAGATTAGAGTCATTAGACTGTGATGATGATCAATAAGTTGTTTTTTTTTATTTATAAACAGGGTTTGGTGATCGAGCGGATACAAGCTTCTGTATTTGCAGAAGGGAAGAAGCGATTCATCTACCTTGGAGATGGAAAGGGTGATTACTGTCCAAGTTTGAAGCTAAATGAAGGAGACAGAGTGATGCCAAGGAAGAACTTCCCACTCTGGGATCTGATTTGCAGTAATCCATTGCTTATCAAGGCAGAGATTCATGAATGGAGTAATGGAGAAGAGCTTGAAAGGATACTATTACACTTGATCAACATGATCACCATTGAGGAGAGCAGCAATAGTATATCGACTCAATTTATTTCAGGGGATTGCAAGTTTGAGACGATTCCAATCTCTACCCATGAATCCTTTCCCAAAGCTCTCCCAGTTCGTCATTAAAGTCTTCTCATTAGCCAACTAACTAATTTAATGTTGGTCCATAAACAAATATATCTTTTACCTTTTTTCAGTTTTTTGGAGGTTCTCCTTTCTTTCTTAATAGTGATCAAGTTCTGTAACGTGAAAATGAAATAGAAATCCATAGATATGGAAATGGAAATGGAAATTTGGGGTTTTAACATTCTAAAGCTTCTAATTTTTGGATTGGATTTTCTAAGATGTATTTCACGGATTTATTCCTCTTTGCCTCTGGGTAAGATCCATTGTTGGGAAAGTTAACTAACAAAAGAAAAGGGAAACCTAATTAAGGCAAAAGTGGACCTTCTGAGTTTTTTGTTTTTTAATTTTTCATAGAAAGTTATGCAAGGGCAGAGTATCTCACCTTCAATTCGACTCCTCTACTTCCGTTTGTGTGCAAGGAAGGTGGAATGTACCGCCTCACGGTCTCACCAATAATTGTAGTGTTAAACGGTTTGATTTGGTTTGGTTCGGTAGAAATAGAAAGTTAACCGTTTATTAAACAATTTCAATATCACTAAATAGTTTCGGTTTCAATTTTGTCATCTTTTTTTGTCAATGTGAAAAGACAGCTGAAGTTTTTTTTTTTTCTTGTGGAGACAGGAGGGGTATCCGACTTTAGGTCGACTAAATCCCCCCTGGGCTCGTACATGATTCCCGCATCACGCACGAACTGGGAGTTTCTGGGCCCTAGTAAACCTCAGGCGGATGGCCCTAAGACAGCTGAAGTTAGATCAACCCACAACTGAAACGGTGATCTGCGTCGAACAACTTTGCTCAACTAGAAGATATTCAGATACGAAGGCCAAATCATTTTCCCACTCAAATCAATCAATCAAATAGCTCAATGCAAAAGATGCAAAGGCCGGTGGACAAAGCCCGTCAAAAGTCGAAACATCATTTGACATTTTGACATGTGATGGGGTGCAGCCTACTCAAAACCAATCTTGTGCTGCAAGCCTTATGAAATTCTATAGAAACTATATAAAAGATGCAACATCTGTGAGCAGTAAGTTGAAGATTCTAGTGTATGACTAGGGGCCACGATCAAACCATCAGTGGGTGTGATTACTCTGGAGAGGTGATCGCACATCTCTATAGGTCCTTAGTATCTATGACTTAGGTAGTTTATTGTTAAAACACCTAAAGGTTGTATTATAAGGGTGAGACTTGTATTTACTTTGAATATATTCATTGTAATCTATTAAGTGGGGTGCTTGATAGGAACTTGGGGTAGTTTGCCTTTGCCTATACATACATTATAGGTTGAAGGAGGTGTGGCCGTGTGGGTGCACCTGGATTGTAATAAGTAGTTAAAATCGAGCAGTATATCAAACAATATACGAAATCGTGATTAGGGTATTGCTCTATGGATATAGGTAGTTCACCGAACCTCATATACCTCGTGTTGTTAGGTGGATATAGAAGTGTGTGGCATGTGTATGTGTCAGGATGGATGTGCTTTGTCTGGTAGACCGGACAACTAATTGGTTGAGGGAAGACAAGCACACAACTGTGTTATCGTTTCACTTTAATAGTGGAACAGCCTCAACTCATCAAATTGGACGGCAAGGAGTTTGATATCTGAGGTGCCGTTAAGGTCGCATTTTTGGGAGAAAATTTGATAACTACTTATTCAACCCCCCCCCCCACCCTTCACCCTTCCTCAGTGTCTGACTGGGAACTTCAAAACGATTTAATGATTCCGATTTAAATGACTCAGTCTGATTTCAATAAAAGATTTCAGTTTACATTTAACCTCCTTACCATTTTTATTTTTTGGGCAAGTCATTTAACACTCTTACCATACTATGAGAAAAGGGTAAGTATGTGGCCTACTACTATCCTTTAGAAATATTGAGAAACTCCAGCTAGAAGCAATAAAAACAGATTTTTTTTTGTTTTTTGGTGGGGAATTATTAATGTTGTCACCTTTGGTAGCAAAGACTTGCTACTAGTTGCCATGTGGAATATCTATGGATGTGGGCGTACCTATGTGACATAGAAGTCCCCATAAAACAACCATAGAAAAGGGTGAATCTAATGACATTTTGATAATCTTCTATAATTTTTGAAACTTGATTGTTGAAATGGGTGCAGGGTGTTCTTGGAATGCATTTTAGATTCATGTTGTTTTTATTGTCCGAGAATGCGAAATCGACTTGGAGTTCATTTCAAGAATGCATGTCAAACACTGCTTATTTCACTCATGGTATAGTACCAGTGGCCTTAGATTCTCTCACACTTGAAAGTACTTGTGAAACAAAGGGGTTTTCAGGTGTGAAACCAATTGGACCTCGCAACTCCCCCTATTTTGTTTTATGGCCTTATGGGGGAGCATTCTTGGAGGAGTGTAGGAGCCACACACGTGTGGGTGCCAATGAGAATGCGTGCGTTGGTATCTCGGGGGCAAGATTTCTATCTTTCATGAGATGGGGCGGGCGTGGCCCACCGCGAAAGAAAACCCAAAATTATAATTAGTCATGTTGGCAACTTGGCATAGAAACACCCTTTTATCAAAAAAAGAAAAAAAAAGGCATAGAAACACCCTCAATAATATTAGAGAAACAAAAAGGGCAGTTATGTTTTTTAAGGGAGTTGTGAACAATCCATGTAGTCTGATCTACTAGGGCTGCAACAGGGTCGGGTTGGGCTGGGCCTTTTAAAACCCCAACCCAACCCTGAGTCACCTTAGCTAGGCCTAGGCCTGACCCAGCCCTGACTCAGGGTTAGAAAAATCCAACCCTGACCCGTCCTCAAGGTTGGGCCGGGCAGACCCTGATTGGTCCTGATCTGGGGGGAAGGGAGATGCATGGGCTGGCCAATCTAGGAAAGGGAGATGAATGGGCTTGGGAAAGGGAGATGCATGGGCTGGACAGGCTAGGAAGAAGAAGAAAAAATAAAGAAGAAAGAACATGAAGAAGAAGACAGGGTTGGGTTGGGATGGGCCGGGCTCTGACCAAGGCCTCAACCCTGACCCGACTCGGCCCTGACTCAGGGCCAGAAATTCCTGACCCTGACCCACCCTCAGGGCCAAGGTATCTCAACCCAAACACTATTCGGGCTCAGAGCGGGCTCGGGCCATCAGGGTCAAACTTGCACCCCTCACTACTCTGATATGTGTTTCATGGAGGAATCCAGGAGATTGAGAACAATTTATGGATTTGTGTTATAAAACAGGGTTGATGTAGGCAAACCAGATTTATTTTATATGAGAACGATTCATGAGTTTGTTCACCCAAAAAAAAATCATGAGTTTCAAACCTTCACGGCCCAACGGCTCCACATTGTAACTGGATTGGGTTAGACCCGATCCATGCGCCCAGATGGGGCAGCCAGGGAGGACAGACAATGTCAAGGTGGAAAGAGAGTCTAAGAAGGGTATATATTAGTGGACAAAATTTTGCTGCTACCCGGGTTGCAGGAGTACTGTTCCTGCTACCCGGTTCACTGCCAAAGAAATATAATCAGACAGGGTCTGTTGGAAAATACTATAACCTAAGAGGGTATTTGTGAACCCTAAGGCGAAGTGAATTATTCCATTTCTTTGGTTGCAGGAACCTTCTTGCAACCCCGTAGCAGCAAAAAATTTTCCTGTATTAGTGGAGTGTTTATATTATTTAGCCCAAATTTGAGGGTTTGAATTCTTGTCATACACATGGTTTTGAATCCTTCGAAGATCCCGGATTTTATTGTTTTGCCTATTGTGGAGAACATTAGACATATCTCCACCTACTTTGATGTTTGTAACTTTGCTTATATTCCAAGGGCTGCTAACTCCCTAGCAAACTGCCTTGCCAGAAGAGCTCTATCTATTACGGGAAGGATGGTTTGGCCCAACTCCGATCCCTTGTTTTCTGAAGCTGCGACTTTGGACTCTAGGAGTGTTTCCCGTTCTTTGCAATAAATCTATCTTTTACCAAAAAAAAAAAATATTGGTGTCGGAATTGGTATCAATCTCAGTTGATACTGATATCGATACCAATATCAATCAGCCGTATTGGTCTGTATCAGATGATTTTACCCTCATTTTTTTTAAAAAAAAATTGTTTTTTTCTTTTTGACAATTTTACCATTACTATAAACCGTTATACCAATACGATATCGGCCAAATATTGATATCGATCTGGGCCGATACTGATATGGATAGACCGATACAGGAGACCTTTCCCTCTTATGGTCAATGAACTGCTTCAAGGTGATAGAAGTTGCAATACCCCACTTTGTCTCTTTACTCCCTTTTGATCTACAAAGCATAAATTTGCTCTACCTCATATCTAAACTTTGGTATTTTAACAGAAAAAAAATCTGCGTAAAGAGCGATTCTTTCAGAAAGAGGTTTACTTTTTTAAAAAAAAAAAAATTTCATAAAGAAGATGCTCTACAAGATGTTAATGTACTTGGACTGTCATTTACTGATTTTTATCCTCTCAAGTGCAGCGCACCTTTAAAGTGCATCAGATGATGACCACTATACTTAGGAAGATAAAAATCCAAATCTAAAGTGCAATACACCGTCTGATACAGTTTAAAGGAGCACTGGACAGTGCACCGCGGTGCACTTGAGAGGATACACATTCATCATTTACATGTTTGTTATGCCTCAAAAATGTTGATGAGGTGTTAGAATTAGCTGCAAATGACCAAGACATTTTGAACAGCTGTAAATGAAGAAATGTTTCAGTATGCTCACCAATACCGACAATTTTGATAGATTGAGATTTAGGGCTTAGTTGGTATGATTTCAATCCCGGATTGATATCACTGAAGTAGTCAATAAATAGATTTTTGGTCAACAAATTTGAAATGTTTTTTATTGCAACAATATGAAATATTTTAAGAATAAGAAATCCATTTATTAGTTCAATTTCTTGTTATAGATTTTCTCTCATAATGTGGGCCTATCATATGTAAAAGGCCCACTTGAGCTCAGGAAAGTCTCCGGCATAGAATCAGATTGAAAAGCAACACCATCCTCCATGATAGGTTTAATCTTCAAAAACTCATCACTCAAAAGGCCCTATTGCATCTCTGTTGCCGCTTGATCCTAATCTAGTTGGGGTGGATGATCTGTAGAAGTAAATAGAAAATGGTCGGATGGACCCGAGGTTAGTAACTCCGATGATTGAGTCAAAACCGAGCAATAGGTAAGTAAGAGTGAAATACGAAAAGAATAATAAATGTGAATATCTACCTTTGTAGGTACTATTTCTTTTATACTCCGGGTCGATTTATGCTACGACCTAGTTAAGTGGATGGTGAGTTGTAACAACCGACTGAGTTAGGTCGGTTGTCTTGATTCGTGTTGGAAGAGATTAGAAGTCTTATTGTCTCAGACGTATTAATGATATGGGACCCACCAGGTTATACATAGATAGCCATGTGTACAAGTGTATATCAATCCCAATTTGCGTAAATTCAAGATCCAAAATAAAGAAGAACACAAAATATGAAAAAACAAGAAGAGGAGCTTCCACAGAGGGTTCTTCTCTCCCAACTCTGAAATTTCAATCTATCTAAGTTGCAGAATTAACAAAAACCTTTAGGAACTGCAATCAAAGAAACATTTCGGAGAAGAGAAAGTTCCAAAGACAACTAGAAAACTATATATTAAGTACGCTAAAAAATTATAAGAACAAAAAGTTTTTGATTGATCATGTGAATATGGGTTTCTTCTTTCGCTATTCAAAGTTCCACATTTGTCGCAATTAAAACACTCAAGAAGTAAAGAATAAGAACCATCAGGAAAAGAAGGGTGATGTCCTTTCTTTTCTTTTTTTAATGTGAAATTATTGCTTTGCCCATCAATTTTATCATGTGCTCGTTAAAGAACAAGAGAATGCAATTTTAATTTCAAAATTAAGAAAACAAAATCCAATAAGGTAACTTAATCTGATAGATGGACACACAAATATATTTCAAAAATTTTATTATCATCAGATTACTGAAAGAATCGGATAATAATCAATTGGATAAGAGGATTATCATATTCGTATCCGATTAGTTTTTGGATGGATTCGGGTTCTCCTAAACAGATACAAACACGGGTCGAATAAGGATTTTCGAATATCCGTTGACATCCTTAGGTCTTTTCATATCGGGAAGAGAGAGAGATAAACTCATGGGAATGCTGGCATAGGCCACAGTCCCTAATAAGGATGTCAACGGATATTCAAAATTCTATATTCGATCCACGTTCATATTCGTTTTGAAGAATCCAAATCCGTCTGAAAACTAATCGAATATGAATATGATAATCCTCCTCTCCAACTAATTATTATGCGATTCGTTTAGCAATCCGACGGTAATAAAATGTCTTAAATATATCTTTGTGTCCGTCTATCTGATTAAGTTACCTTATTGGATTTTATTTTTGTATTTTTATAATTTTATAAGTTAAGATAATGTGATTCTTTTTCTAGATTTTCTATTGGTTTATATATATTGTTTTATGCATTGTGGTACATAGAATCATATATCTATTAAAATAAATACAAGATAAAATCAAAAGTAAGAAATATAAGAAAATCAAAGACTAAGAAGAATAGAAGAAAAGATAATTGTTGAACTCTCAATTCTCAATCCTAATCCTTATCAACAAACGTTAAAGATGTCAACAGATAGTCGAAAATTCATATTCAATCTGTGTTAATATCCATTTAAGAGAATTCATATTTAAAAAATCACTATCTGAAAGCTATCCGAATTAGTCAAAAAACTAATAGAATATTAACCGAATTCATTCGAATATAATCGGATACTATCAGATTGAATTCGATCATTTTATTTCCTTACTCTTGGACAATTCTTTTTCCTAATAAAATAAACAAAACAGAACAAGGAATTGTGAGTTGTCACATGTCAGGGCATCAGGCATTATAGTAAAGAAAAAATATCATTAAACTGTCATAGTAATTTGTGGATGATGACAGCTCATGTATTTGGTTACACGGATAATGACCCCATCTTAAAGGGATTGAAACCGAAATGTTGTGATTGAAGTACAAATATTTTTTAAAAAAAATTCCGAAATGAGATTTTCATGGTTATTATTAGAGAATTTATAAAATAAAAAACAAATTTAACATGTTCTGGATCATGGATTCCCATGGTTGTAAAAAATTACGATTAGTGGGTTGTATGAATCCACGTCATCCCAAGAAAGAATAGTAAAATATAAATTTAGCTCATCTCCAGGTAGGCGTGCGCCCAGGGGGCTTTCAGCGGTTGAGCTATGCCGCACACATCTCGGTGCCCGCCTAGGGATGTATGCGGCACAGCCCAATGGTTTGCAGCACCCTGGGCATTCCCTGCTCCTTGGAGACGATCCTGATCCAAGAAAACATATCAGAGTGCAGCAGATGTGTCAGATGCTTCAGCCAAGTAAATGTTTCATTCCATACATAAGGGTAGGGGTGTCAATTTTGGACCGAAACAATCCCGCTAGGAACCGAAACCGACCCACCCAATAGCTTATTGTTCCAGATCTGGTCTTAGTGATAGGTTATTGGTCCAGATCTGGTCTGGTCCCCGGAACCGTTGGAACCGAAAGAAATGCATACACTTGAACTTGTCTTGCATCATTTTTTCTGTTTTAAAATGTCAAAAGATGATATTTGTTATTTTAACATACAGTTAAAGTGACTTTTATCATACAGTTATTGTCCAGTTGCTACTAGAACATGTCCCAAGACTAAACAAGACACTTGGCCCCTCAAATTCTAGTATTCTATCCCTCTCATATCTGTTGCACATAGAGGACACACACCAGTAATTAATGAATTGCTTTTGAAAAATTCTAGCTTGCTTGAGATTTCTAGTTCGAATGGAGAAAATGTTTTACATTTGACTACTCAACAAGGGCATGTTTGGACCCGATTAGGAGCCAGAACTGGACCATCCATTAGTTAATTATTCTGAATCTCAGATTTGGAACAGATGAGTTTATTGGTCCAGATCTGGTCTTGACACCTTAGAATCGAAACCGCTAGTGAACCGGACCGATAGCCTAGAACCGTACCAATTGACACCTCTACATAAGGGTTTTAGGAATCCTTTACCAACAAAAAAAAAAACATAAGGGTTTTAGGAATCGATATGACCAGTACCGATATCTAATCAATCCGAATTTAGTTTTTTTTCTGAAAAAAGTATCAAATTGATAAAGTTGATTTGTATGGGATTCGGCTACTGATATCGGTATAAAATAAATTGTTGTTACCTTTCAAATTTCAATCTCTTTCTCCCTTGTACGAAGCCACTATAACTGTCACATTGATTTAGTTCACCTAGTAGGGGTGTAAGTTTGGCCCTCTCGGCCCAAGCCCAAATAGGGTCTGGGCTGGATTTTTCAACCTGATAACAGATTCGGGTTGAAATTTTTAGGCCCTAGGTTAGGGTCGGGTTGGGCCAGGGTTAAGGCTTCAAGCTAAACCCAATCCGATCCAGTCCTGTGCTAGGTTATGCTTCACAATTTATTGTTTACATTTTGCAGTTTTGTTTTATATTTAATTATCTATTGATTTACAAAAAATAAAAAAACAGAGTAATTATCTATTGAACGAAAATATTTATAATTTTAAGATTGTTCTAAATTTTATAACCCAAAGAAAAATCAAATAGTCAGTTGAGTATGAAACAAACCAATACCCAATCACATGTCTCATTTTTTTAATGCATAGGATGACTCTCATTTTTTTAAAGCATAGGATGACGTAAATAACAAAAAAAAACAAGGCAAGTCAAGGCCTACCAGGCCCTAACAAAAATCAAGGTCAATCAGGGTTGGGTTGGGCCTAAGCTGAGTTCGACAAGGTTGGGCCTGGGCTGAGCCCGATAGGGTTGGGCCTGGATTGAGACATCTCAGCTCGACCTAAGGCCGGGTTAGGCTTGGGTTGAGCTAAGAGGACTCAGGATTGGGCTAGGGTTTTAAAAATCCCGGCTCTATTTCACCCTTAAGTTCACCGTGGCCAGCGAAACCGAAACCAATATGTATTGGTCCAATCGATCAGATACTGAATCAAACATCTGTTTACCCAAAAAAAAAGAATCAAACATCTCTTTTTTCATTAAAAATGTATATCTATATCGATGACATATTGACATCAGTTACAACCGATACTAATACAGATTAGATTTGAATCTTCTCCAATGTACAGGATGTTGGGGATGAATCGTTATGTCCTCCAATTTGCTGCCCGATCCAATTCCTCACATAGGAGTAAAAATGACCACCCTACCCCCTGCCCAAGGTGGGGTAGGGTGATCATTTCCAATCCTATGTGAGGAATTGAAAGAAATTGGAGTGTGCAGTGAATTGGAGGTGATAATTATTGACTGGGATAGCCTAATGAGGCCTCTCCGGCTGCCACCTTTGTTGGAGTTGGAGAGGATCCAAGGGATTCTCTCTCATGTGCTCTCTCAATTGCTTTTCTCTGTCCAATCTTTTACTATTTTAAATTCAAAAGTTATCAATTTTTATTCTTATTATTTTCTTTCTCTTTTAACAATCGAAACCATTTTCAATATTGATCCAATACCAACTCATTATCAATCCAGTACGAGATTGACCAATATTGTATCGATATCGATATGATACCACACTCTATATATCACCATGGTGATCACGCCCTATCACAAGATCGCGACATAACATCAATAGATCGTGCCATATCATGGGATCGTGATATAACGTGATCCACGATATGATGTAATCATCATAGTGATATGGTGCAATTCTTCTACCAATATCAATTTTTTGCTAATCATTCTTTTTTTCATTTTTTGGTAATCGAAACCACTTTCAATACTGATTCGATATTTGATTCGATACGGAAGAACCCATATTTGATACGGTACCATACACGATATATCACTATGATGATCACGATTCACTCCATATTGTAGGATCACATCATATCCTCTGATATGGGGTGATCAACAACATTAATAGCTTTTGAATAAAAAAGAAGAAGGGATTGGAGAGAGAGAGAGAGTAATCGGGAGAACACATACGTGTGAGAGAGCGAAACCGTTGGATCTTCTTTAGCACACAGGTGGCAGCGATTGGGCTCACAGCAGGCTCCTCTCCTGTGAGCAGAGCCTCCTGTGAGCATAGCACCCAACGGGTGTTTGGTGAGGGATTCGACTCCTCTTCTTGGAAGGTATCGCTCAATGAGTGCCTAATGAGACATCCAATGGCTGGATTTTGTCTCACACATCCCGATGTACGCCCAATCAACCATCAGGATATATGTGTCACAACCCAACCTTTGGATGCCTCATCGGGCACTCATTGGGCGATATTCTCCAAAGAGAGGAGCCCAATCCTCCAATGAGGCATTCAACGACTGGACTGCTATGCATGTGTCAAGCCCCACACAAGCACACATCCCCATGCACACTGTAGCCCAGCCATTGGATGTCTCATCGGACACCCGTTGGGTGCTGTGCTCGTAAGAGACAAGTCGAATCCCAACTGGAGAGGCCTCACTTGGCAATCCTCAGCAACCCCAGCTAGAGAAGATCCAAATCCGATACGGATCAGCAGAACCGTTACCATTCCTAACACCCTGGTCACCTGTCTCTTATTTTTTGGGTAATGGTCACCTGTCCTTATGAAATGTTCTGAAAATGTATTTCCAAAGCAGAATGATTTTCTAAATCAGAGATGGTGACCATCGCCTAGGGAAAATTATCGCCCTCAAGTCAAGTGCCATCGTGCGATTAGACACCACCTATGTGGGCATGTTGGGGCCTAAGACTAAGCAGCCTATTTTGAAAATTATACTTTTTCACATTCCCTCATTGGTTCAAAGTTTCGTAGGGACGCGACGGGACGCGATTGTTTCGGTTTAGTTTTCCCTCGGATAGTCCGATTGTCCAAAATCCGTACCGCATTATGGAAGACCAGAAGAGGAAATCAAGAAAATCAGTCTCACGCGCCTTTCAGAAGCGTGACATTACGATCTTTAGGGATCTGTAGGATGCCGGAAATGGCCTCGTGCACGATTTGCGTTCTCACTGGGCCATAAAACCCACGCTCCATTCAGGCGCGTGGAAATCTATCTTTCTCGTTAGCAAGAAATCTCTGACAAGTAAGAAACGTTTCAATTCTTTCCTCTTTCCTCTTTCCTCTTTCCTCCGGTCCTCTCTGCAAATCACTATCTTACAGTTCTTGTTGTTGTTGTTCTTGAAACTTTAATCGTTGGATAAAATCTCTCTCTCTTTCTCTTTCTCTCTCTCTCTCTTTCTTCCTCTCTCCCTCTCTCTCGCGGGCGGCCACGCGCTTTTGCGGGGGAGTATTTTAATGGCGAAGAGAGGACAGGACTCAAAGGAGGGAGAGAGACGGATTTCGTTCTTTGATGGGACCATGGATGCCATGCCTGTTTTCGTAAAGGAGCTCATAGCCGGAGGTGTTGCTGGTGGGATCGCAAAGTCAGCTGTGGCTCCTCTCGAGCGTGTCAAGATTTTATTCCAGGTATCTACCATTAATTGGATATTCTCCTCCAAGAATTTCGGTTTGACCCCACTCAAATTTCTTACAGGAGTGTTTTAATTTCACGGGAAAGTAGTTTCAACTCCTTGGAATTGTCGGTTTTGTCTTTAATCTGTCGGGGAGTTTCTCGTTGAAATTAAATTTTGGGATGGATTGAGTTCTTTTGCTTTGAGTCCCAAATTCGCCTTTGTTTTCCTGTTCACTTCAAGTTTTTTTTATGGGTTCCGGTTGGAAGTATTGAGATTTTGTGTTTTTTCGTATAATGGAGTTCTCCTTTAACTTGTAACAATTTTCACATTAAAGTTTCATATTCTGTAATCATAATGTGATCGCGTTGTTCTAAGTATTAATTATGGATTTCCATTTAATATTCCAGATTAATAGTTAAATTTCGTATAGTACTATGATCAGAGTAAATTTCTGCTTCAAAATTAATTAAAGAAGCTGTGCTTGGTTGATGTCTGAAATTATATGTTTTGGTTTTCCATACTAACTGGTGTAGATGGTCTCCACCCAAAAAAAAGAATGACTGATTCCATTTATCATTGAAGCATGATTATATTATGGAAATAGTTCCATTTCTTGTGAGCATAAATCCCTAATACAGCATTAGAAACTTGGCATGAGAACTCATGAGATGGTAAAGAAATAAAATGATGTCATTCCACATCAAAACCAAACACTCCCTTAATCTTCAAGATTTTCAAGAAGTTATATTTACAGAACCTTTTGTCGTAATCCTCTTTCATTAAAACATGAGGTCTAAGTCTTTATTCAAGTTTATGCTTTAAGACTCTAGACTGTCTTTCAATGAAGCTATTGAAAGAAACATTTCCATGTAAGATAAACAGATTCATTGCAGAACTTGAAAAGAATGTATCTTGGACAGACTCATGTCAAGAATTTTGTTCCCAAGTCTGTGAGAGTTTTAGACGCTACTGACTACGTGATTAGATTGTACTTGGAATGACTGTCATCTCTGTCATGGGACATAAACATTGGGGCTACATTAGTATGAAACCTTAGATAATTTGTGATTTGTCTAAAGCTTCTATTGGGTTTTTATCGCAATTTTCATTGAATTGGCTTGTAATGAGTAGAGCGAGAATGTTTCACTCTCTTTTTAGATATGTAAATTTGTTTTTTATCCTAAAGAACCGTATGACTTGAGCTATGGAATTCAGTTAGGTTAATGGAGATGAATAAATTTAGCTTCCTTGATGTGGGTAATGTGTGGAACTAATGAAAATTTTCAGACTAGAAGGGCAGAATTTCACAGTGCGGGGTTGCTGGGATCCTTCAAAAAGATTATGGATACAGAGGGAATCCTTGGTTTCTACAGGTAACAAGACTTTTTTGGGTCCCACATCAGTTTCGTTTATCCTGAATTTGTTTCTCATTATTTTTTCTTTTCTAATTTCTTTCCTTCTTTCTTTCCTTCTAGAGGAAATGGAGCTAGCGTTGCGAGGATTGTGCCATATGCAGCTCTGCATTATATGGCCTATGAGCAATACCGGCGATGGATTATACTCGGTTATCCTAATATTAACAAAGGACCTATTCTGGATCTCATAGCAGGGTCATTAGCAGGAGGAACTGCAGTAATATGCACTTATCCCCTTGATTTAGTTCGAACAAAGCTGGCTTATCAGGTGAAGTACTTGGAACTGGTAGTTCCATTTCTTTTTCCCTTAGTTTCTTGTGTCAAATGAATTGCGGATTAAGATGTGATTAGCAGTGCAGATTGTTGGACCATCAAGTGTGAACATTAAAGGGACTGAACTAGTGTATAGAGGAATTTTTGACTGTTTCTCAAAGATCTATAGAGAAAGTGGAGTGAGGGGTCTCTATCGTGGTGTGGGTATGCCCTTATACAAAAATCGGTTATCTTTCTGAGCTCTATTTTATTCTTTATTTGTATTATAGATTTTTAAATTAAGAATGAGCCACTTGTGATCCAAAGAATTAGACATCTTTTATAAGTTGTATAATAGTAAGCCTGATAGTTTATAACTGGTTATGGTATATCAGCTAATCATGTATCTAACTTGCTCGCTCTATCCACTGTCACAAAGGGATGTAATTTTGTTATTCTGTACTTCCGTGATTTCACTCTGCCCAATTAACATTTGACATTTTGGTCAGCTCCATCACTCTATGGAATCTTCCCATATTCTGGTTTGAAGTTCTACTTCTACGAGGAGATGAAACGTCATGTCCCTGAGGAACACAATAAAGATATCATGGTCAAACTTTTTTGTGGATCAGTTGCTGGTCTATTCGGTCAAACCTTCACTTACCCTCTTGATGTTGTTAGGCGTCAAATGCAGGTAATGAATTTTAACATTCAAAATATTCAGATTTTAAAGACCTATGGAATTGAAGGTGATGATAAATTGGAAAACCATATTTTCAGGTCCAACGGTTCTCAGTGTCTGACAGTGTAGAGGTGAAGGGAACAATGGAGACTCTATTTTTGATCGTCCAGAAGCAGGGTTGGAAGCAACTGTTTTCAGGGCTAAGCATCAACTACCTGAAGGTGGAGTGCCCAAAAAGCTACCTTTTGACCTCAATCTGGTTCTCTTATTCCATTTGTGTTAATGTGTGTGGGTTTTTGTACACATGAACCAGGTTGTACCATCGGTGGCAATCGGGTTTACTGTCTATGATACTATGAAGTCATGGCTGGGAGTTCCATCACGAGAAAACACTGCCATTGAAGTAGTGACTGAAGGAAGAAATACTCATCCATCAGCGCTCCGCTCCTAACAACTCTTCACTCCTCAACTTCGCAGTCATTAACATTGCTTTGAACTGTTAGGTCTCCACCCTTCGACATGTATAGTCCATTCTTTGAGTCTGATTCACAGCTCATGCACAGATTTGTATTGCTTAACAAATAAATCTGTTGACAAGGCCTAATCCATTGTCATGTCGGACTACATTCAACCTCATTCAGTCCCTAGGATCATTCCCCTGAGGATTTTATAGATCTTGAGCTCCATTATAAGCGTTTTGTTCATAATCGCTGTACATATTCATGGTCTTGAATGAGTTAGGAAATCACCTTTGTACATTAACCTGGTATGATCAATTGTAACATTTTTTTGCAGAGGTTACAAAATAAGACCATGTCATTTCTCATTTTTTCTGTAACAAAAAAATAGTTGTTGAATGTCAATATATAGACTATTAAGTGCGAGTACAATCATGATCAATCAGAAAAAGATATTAGAAATATTGGTTGTTGGGACTCTTTAATCAAATTCTAATCTCATAGCCGTCCATTGAATTGGAGAGATGGAAGGTTTAAGGTTTGTTCCTGCGTCTTGGCACCAATGGGTGAATAGGAAAGAACATGATACAAGCAAAGTCCAAGAGATGATTGAAGATGCCAAATCAGTTCTAGTTTATCAGATTCTACTTGGAGTGAGTCATAGAATGCATAGAGGAGGTCTGACCAAATAGCAAGGGTTTCACCTATGATGATGGAATGGAAGAAGAACAGTTCAGAAACTGCTATCCGTTGTATTCCAGCATTGTCTATGATAATGAATCCTAACTCACCTTGATTCTGGCGGGAGAGCTGCATCACAGTTGGTGGAGTCCATCTGATATGAACATGTTGGCCGCTGATGGATGAGGGGACATTAAGGGACAATGTGGGCGAACAATTAGCTTGCAGAAATTCCTGATGAGCAAACTGTGTTGCTTGGTTCACCTCAGCAGGGGACCAAATTCTTCATTTGAATAAGAGATGGTTTCCTCTCCAAAGGTACCAGCTTATAAAAGAGCCGAGTTCAAGAGCTTGTTGACTAATAAGTTTTCATAAGGCATAATAGAGCACCAGCTTTGAATCCACAAATGAAGGTTGGGGTCCTCCAAAGTTGGCACAAGATAAGAGAGAGAACTGCCAAACCAAACAATACGGCACAAATGAACAGCCAAGTAAAATATGATCCACAGTTTTAGTTACCGTTCCACATCTCAGGCAAGATGAATCAATTGGGAGCTGCCGAATTTGACGAGCCACTCCGATTGCTACTCCTTGCGGGCAAACTCTCCAAAGGAAGAATCTGATTATTGGTATAGTTTTGCAGCTCCATATTCGTTTCCACAGAACATCAGGGATTATATTCCATCTAATACTTGAGAATGTTAAGATGGTAAAAACCATGCAAAGAAATATGATAATAATGGGAATAGATCACAGTCATCCTTGGACAGAGATTGATACTTCTAAAGCAATGGGAAATCTTTGTCAACGCTCAAGTTAAATTAGTTAAGGGTAAAGGCGGGCACGCCGGCGGCTGTGTGCCCAGCCTAAATTTTTCTCCTAAACCCCCCCCCCCTATGAAAATGACCCCCTGCCCTCCCCCACCCGACCCTTCTCCATTGGACATGGCCGCTAGCTAGCGGTGTGCCCAACCCTCTCCCATTAGTTAAATCCACACGAGAAATGTAAATCATGCATTCTTAAGCAATTCTACGATTAAACATTCAATTCACCTTTTCCATTACAGAAGTAGTGAAATTTCATTACAAGCACCAGTTAACCACTAGCAGCAATCTGTGTTTTCCTTCCTGAAGCCAATTTAACCCGCTTTATACAATAAAAACTGCTGATGTGAAGAAATCTAGCTACATACCAATGGATGAACCAAAAATTTCGACAAAAGAACATATTCTTCACCAGTAATCCCCGCAGGAACATTTGCCATCCTTGAAATGATGAAATCGTTTGTTATCCCTAACAATTAGCTCCCTTCCCACAATCTTAGACATGATCTTGATTGCATTGTGACAATCACCACAGATTCGAAGGTTCTTGATAATCCTTAGAGGAGTCCTTGCTGGAGTACTGATAAGACCATAAGCTATAGCCAAACGCTCACTGTGATAGAGCAAAGCCTGCTCTTTGGCCTCCTGATCAATGTCATGAAGCACATACCTTGTATCAGGGACATAACCAGCTTCCTTCATCTGTCCACTCAAGCCCTTCAATTTCTCATTCACCTCACCCTTATAGGGAGTGGTACTGCGATACTGACCGACCTTGTTCTTCCCATCAAGCATGTTGATTGCATTGCGTTTCTTTGGTGGTGGAGTTGGTATCTTGTTTGCAACAGCCTTGGAGGGGTCGAGAGCAACCAGCAATTCCTCAGCACGGTCTTCAATATCAACATCTCCATGAATTCGAGCACAATTCATCAATGCCTCCCAAACTGCTGCCGTGGGCTCCATGGGCAATTTCTCAATGTACTCTTCAGCTTCAATAACATGTCCGGATTTCCCAAGAACGTTAATAAGACCCAAGTAATGCTCCATCCCTGGGGAAATTCCATATTCATTCTTCATCGATTCAAAGTGTATGAAACCTTCTTCAACAGCATCTGCACTAGCACAAGCTGACAAAACAGCAAGGAAAGTCTGTCCATCCGGCCTCAATCCCAACTGCCTCATCTGTTCAAACAACTGCAGCCCATCATCTCCTTGCCCATTCGTCGCATATCCATTTATCATCAAATGCCAGGAATCCATATTTCTTGCAGGAGTATGATCAAACACTCGGCGGGCATCTACCATACTTCCACATATGCAGTACATCTCCATCACTTTATTACTCAACTGAACATCACCCTTAAACGGAGACCGCAGCAAGAAATCGTGGACCTTTTTGCCTTCTTCGAGCAACTTTGAGTTCCCACAAGAGGTCAATAGCGCAAAAAAGGTATGAGGATCAGCACGAACACCTTGACTCATAAACTCAATGGCTTCTTTGATCTTACCCTCCCGGCACAAACTCAGCAAATCAACGTTGGCAGGGGCTGCTGCTACATTAGAGGCTCCATTATCAACAACCTGTCTCGGGTTCTTATCTTGAGGATTCCATTGGTTAGGGTTTCCACGCTGAGGGTAATTCTGACCTTGTGGGTTCTGCGCATTCGGATTCCATTGGTCAGGGTTGCCGTGCTGAGGGAAATTCTGGCCTTGTTGTGGGTTCTGCGCATTCGGATTCCACTGGTTAGGGTTGCCGTGCTGAGGGAGATTCTGGCCTTGTTGTGGGTTTTGCGCATTCGGATTCCACTGGTTAGGGTTGCCATGCTGAGGGAGATTCTGGCCTTGTTGTGGGTTCTGCGCATTCGGATTCCACTGGTTTGGGTTGCCGTGCTGAGGGAAATTCTGGCCTTGTTGTGGGTTCCACTGGTTAGGGTTGCCGCGCTGAGAGAAGTTTTGATCCGGAGAGTTCCATTGATTGGGCGGCCGTCCATGCTGAATGGTGTTCTGATCCGGAGAATTCAATTGATTAGGTTGTCCGCGCTGGAAGACCCTAGAATCAGACGGATTAGGTCTCTGATACCGATAGTCATCAGGGACAGCTGAAGTGCTGAGAGATTTCGAGGGGATATTTCCACCCGCAGAAGGAGGTACGATTTTGAATCTCAGGGTTTGATTATGATCGAAGACGAACTGAGAAGTGAATGACGGTCGTAGTTTGAAGAGAGCGGCGAACATGGAGTTCCCTGATCTCTGCATCATCATGAGAGAGGCCATATCGTCTGGAACCCAACAGAAACCGAGCTTCGATTGAAGCCTTGCGGGAAGGATTGGTTTGGGAAATGGAACTTGAGAAACTAGGGAGAAATCAGGGTCAGGGGTTTATCTAGGCGATTCTAGGGTTCTTCACTGAACCTCTCATGCTCTATGATTCTCTTATCTTGTCATCGATAGATTAACTATGGAGAAAGGATAAAAGTTGAGACTGGAGGGTATTTCGGTCATTTTGAAATTGAGGATCAATGAAAAGTAAATATCGAACGCACAACCCTCAGTTAATTGTCTAAACTACCCTCCCTGGTTACGTATGGTGCAATCAATATAGGGGAGTTTGGTTCCAGTCTAGAGTAGGGATGTAAACAGATCGAATTCGGTCGGATAGTGGCTTTATCATATTCATATTCAATTATATTCGGATGGATTCGGATAATGTCTTATCGGTTTTCGAAAGGATTCGGATAGTTTTCGGATAGTGATTTTTTGAATACAAATTTTCCTAAATGGCTATGAACATGGATCGAATACGCATTTTCAACTATGCGTTGACATCTTTAGCGTTTTTATGATGAGAGTTAGGGTTAGACTTGAGAGTTCGGCAACTCCCTTTTTTTTTTTTCTATTCTTCTTAGTCATTGATTTTCTTACGTTTTTTACTTTTGATTTTATCTTGTAGTTATTTTATTAGATATATGATTCCATATATCACATTGTATAAAACAACATATACAAACTAATAGAAAATCTAGAATAAGAATCACATTATCTTAACTTAAAATTTTATAAAAAGAAGATAAAAAAATCCAATAAGAAAACTTAAAAGGATAGACAAACACAGAGATATATTTCAGATATTTTATTACTGTCGGATTGCTAAACAAATTGGATAATAATAGATCAGACAGGGGGATTATCATATTCGTCTTCAATTAGTTTCGGACGGATTAGGATTCTTCTAAACGGATACGAACACGGATCGAATTTGGATTTTCGAATATCCATTTACATCCCTAGTTGAGAGCATGGTTTAAAATATCAGGTGTCGGTGTTCGTATCTGTATCGATTTTTGCCAATACCAATATTTTCATATGAGTCATATCGGATTATTTAATTACCAATATATATATTTATAGCCCTTTATTTTAAATAAAAAAATTTGGTTTTGTGTATAAAAACAGAACTCTAAATCTAACGATAATGGTTTTGTTAATTCAAAGCCCTCTCAAGATTGGACCCCCAAAAAAACCCCAAAGAAAGCCCAAACTTTTCTTGTATTACAAAGTTTTTTTTGGAATTGGAGAGCTTTAATAGGTGGGGAGGGGGGGGATAGATGATGGGGATAAGCACCAAGGTGGTTTGAAGTCAAGACCTCTTATTTGAGGAGTATGTCTTTTGCCAATTGAGCTAACCCCTTGGGGTCTTGTATTACAAAGTTGGGAAAACGCTTGCTAAACCTAAGGCGTATATTGTGCCTTCTCACATATATTATTATATTAATTATTTGGGAAAATGTTCTCTGTGGGAGAGCGCAAAGTCACATGCATGCGACAACCAATGAGAGCACATGCTGGCATCTCAGGGGCAGAAATTCAGCCTTTCATTTGAGCAAGCGACATAGAGGAGCACACCGATGAGGTGTGGCAAAAATAGTATCGTAAACTGGAGGGCAACAAAGATCATTGTATGTGAAGAGAGAGATAGACACACAAGGTGCTAGCATACCTTACCCCACCTACTTATAGAACCTTTTCCCTTTGGATAAGGTGGGGTGTGGCATTGATAAAATTCAGTAGAGGTTGTGAACTTTACAAGTTTACAACTCGCCCCTTGGGAAGCAATTGATTAACATTTGGGTGGATCCATGTTACAAAGAGCTCTTCACCAATCTCATTAGTCAAATTTCAAGGGAAAAAATGAGTAATATTATATGGGGTTGAAAGTGTCTCTACCGTTGTAGAAAATTACAAACGGGCCAGCAACCTCCATTATTACACATGAGAAAAAGAACGCTGCTTGGGCGCATGGCTCCTATGCCCAGTCACGGGAGCCAACAAAATTATCGTCTAGCACCTCTTGAAATAAAAAATCTCATCCGTATTGATGCCCATATGAACACTCTCATTGGCCCCCGCATTAGTGCAGAGGCTACACGACCAAGCAACGTTCTCTTGTCCATTACATATATATTAGAGGTTTATGAGGTATTCTTCTAATTTTTCATAAATTTGAACAGTGATTTCACTCACATCATATACTCATAATTGGCCTGAGAATTCACCAATTTAATCGATATAAGATTCTCTATAACATAGGCCCACACCCACCCATGTCCACCATTTCTTGTAACATGGAAATTTGTGAACTCAACAAAGTTCACATATCGTAGTGAATGTTATTATTTCTTTTTATTGTTGGGTGATGGCATTCGTATCAATTTACATAATATGTTTTGATTTTATTGTCCGGGAGAGTAGGGATCCAGTTGTAGGGACTTGGGTATCAGAGCCAAGGTTGTGGGACTATTTCTTCTTCCCCTTAGTCCTTAACCATGCCGACGACAACTTCGACAATGCCTAGCAAAGAATTTAACAATCACTGCCCTACGGCAACATCATCCACACCAGCACCGCCATCATTTACTGATGCGACTGAAGATGAAGACTGGGTGTGGACACAAATCAAAGCAAAGGCACGGGACTCCGACTCGGAACCTGCACTCGCCAACTACCTCTAGTCCACCATCCTCTCCCACTCCTCCCTCAAAAAATCTCTCCTTCCACCTAGCTAACAAACTCTGCTCCTCCACCCTCCTCTCCACTCTCCTCTACGACGTTTTCCTCAACTCCTTAATCACCTACCTCGCTCTCCGTATCGCCACTGTCGTTGACCTCCGCGCTGCCTGTGTCCATGACCCTGCTTGCGTCTCCATCTCTCACTGCCTCCTCAATTACAAGGGCCTCCTCACCTGCCAAGTTCACTCTATCTCTCATAAGCTCTAGAATCAGTCCCGTTGCCTCTTACCCTCGCATTCCACTCTCGAATCATCGACGTCTTTGCCATCGGCATTCACCCGATAACCAAGATAGGGAAAAGGAATTTGCTTGATCATACAAGTAAAGTTGTAATTGGGGAAACTGCAGTGATTGGGAATAATGTATTGATTTTACATCATGTCACCCTAGGTGGAACTGGCAAGGTTGGAGGGGATTGGCACCCGAAGATCGATGATGGGGTTTTGATTGGAGCTGGTGTTACGATTTTGGGAAATGTAAAAATCGGAGAGGGAGCGAAGATTGGAGCTGGAGCGATTGTTCTGATCGATGTGCTGCTGAAGACTACCGTTGTTGGGAATCCGACGAGGCTTGTGGGAGGAAAAGAGAAGCCTTCCAAGCTTGAAGATGTTCTTGGGGAGTCCATGGATCATACCTCCTTCATCTTTGAGTGGTCAAACTACATTATTTGATCCAAATCACAGAGTTAACAAAAAAAATGGTAATTCTTAGTTCTTCGGTTTCATCTAATTCAGTATAGTAATCGTAATTACGAAATGTGTGATATGTATAAGCTATGATTAAATTTTCTATTTGTTCATCATCTTTGTCTCATTCTCATGTTACCCAGATAGGGGGTGGGTTAATGAGTTCTACCCAAGTCCTACAAGTGGTATCAGAGCCAAGGTTATGGCTTGGCCAAGGTGTGGTACGGCTAAACCCCAACAAGGGGGCAGGTGGCTATGGTGGTGGTGTAAGGTTGTTGATAAGGAGGTCGAAGTGGTGGGGGAAGGGTAAAATTGGGATTAATAAAAATAAGGAACCACAAAAATAATATGGTGAAATGTAAGGTACCTCAAATATCATATATATTTACCAAAAACAAAATATCATATATTTAAATAGGGAAAAGGAACACTAACCGGTATTGTGCCTCAGCGTGTACCTGCACCCAGGCACAGTCGCGCACGAAATGACCGGCACACCCGTTGTCCTTACCGCCTTTCCAAAAGGGTGTGTCGATCATTTCACACACGATTGTATCTGGGCGTAGGTAAATGCCGAGGCACAACACTGTTTATTGTTCTTTTTCCCATTTAAATGTGAAGTACCCCAGATGTTAAGATTCCAATGTTTGATACCCAACGAATAATCTCCCCAGACGTTGGGTACCCTAGATGTCATTTATCAGAAAGAAAAAAAAAACTTTCGCCTTTTCGCAAATGATTGGGATCAACCTTGCCCTTGTTGATTAAGTTCATTTAAAAAAAGTACTCTGGTTTAGGATTCAAAACGTGGATCCGGATAATTCTAATCTAGATTGAATTGAAATTGAACAAGATCGAAATCAGTCTAGATAGTCTCTAGAATTGGTATACTCTTGACATCTAGGGTTTTGTCATACAATAATCAAATAAGCTAGATCAACCTAGGCCAATTCCTCCGATCAGATTCAATCCCAATTCTTGAAACCATGCTTGGCCTCGAGATTTCAATGAAGAACCCATCTTTTCTAGGTTTATTACAAAAGAAAAATACTTCAAAGAATCAAAATCAAATTATTTAAATGGGAATTAGCCAAAGAATTTTGAAGCCAATATTTGTTGGAAGGACCCAAGTTTTCCTTCAGAAGTTTTTGATTATGGGTCTTCAGATGGGTGGGACTGTAGGAGAGGGTATCAAGCACGACCTAGGGGTATTATAAACTTCGTCCAAGAAGAGGGGATGTTTAATAACCTTAGGATGGCGGCTAAAACCTTTGTTGGAATTAAATTACGTCCAGTTTATGGTTCAAATGATACTCTTCTCAATTCTCATAAAACTAATAAAATAATGATATGCTTTTCACTTTGATGGGGCTTTTTAAAAAAAAATTCATTTTGAATTTTGAAGCCAACTTTTGTTAGAATTAATAGGTTCTTCCATAGCATCAAGGCTATGATTGGATACCCAAAAAAAAAAAAAAAAAAAAAAAAAACATAATCAGACAAAAATCATGATGATGTAATGATTGATCTATCTCTCTTCAAATTCAAAATTTTTTTGAATTTTTTCTTTCCTTGACATCCAAACATAGCCTTAAGGGACGAAGCTTATTGTTGCATTTTAACTTTTTGTCCACGTTATTCATTCATTGTTGTTGATTGTATCAATTGCAGATACATGTTTTACCCCCCAAAAAAGTATAGATATATACATTCACAAACTAAAAAAGTGTACCCAACTCCCCCTCCCTCTCCCTCTCCCTCTCCCTCTCCTCCATCAGATGCAAATGAGCAATGATCAGCATTTTCAAATGTGGAATCTCCCAGCCATGCACTCCCTTGCCAATGACGAGTGAAATCTATTAAACTACATGTGCACTTAATTAATTATACCTTATCTATCGATGTGAATCAATGGGTATAAATCCGATTTGAAATCACTTCAAGATTAATGGGGTATTCTAATCTTTTCCATTGTGAGGGTGGACAAGGATTCGGATTTTATATTATATATACACAGTTAACATCCCTGCAGTCTCTTGGTCTCATTCTTTGTTCTTCCCCTCAATAATTTGAGAACTGCTAGTGGAAAAAAACTGTGGAAGATCCAAATCAAAGGATTTGTTCATGTTAGTCGTGAAACAACTCTCTACTAGGTCTTCTTCATCATATCTGTGTAAGATACACATCATTTCTCTCATATGCAAATGAGATACGATCAACATTTTTAGAAAGTGGAATCTCCCACCCACGGCACTCCCCTGCCAAAAACATGGATGAAATCTCCTCACCCCCTCGCCACCTGTTACGCCCCTGCCCCACACCCACCTCCGCCTCCACATCCAATCGGATGCTCAAATTTGTATCCATGTGCTCTAACTTCAAAAGTTGTATTTGGTATGTATTTTCAGAATAAATTCTGGGTCTAGAACACATTTTAAATCAAGAAAATAGAGAAAAATCAGGTTGTAAACCCATAATCTATTCCATAGACCATGGAATGGGATGGAGATGGTCTCTCAAGTCTGTGCTCTTCCACATCTCCAAGGCCTAGGGTTGTACCCTTATTGATAGGTTGTTTGTCACCATCTTAGAGTGGATTGTTTGTCGTCGAGGGTGCCCTCTGCCCGGAGCTCAGGTGGTGGTAGGGGTGGCTAGGGGAAGTTGTGATTGCTGCCATACATAAGTTGGCTTCGTCAGTCTCCCCTGAACAATGTTTCTCCATACAAATTTACAAATTTTACCCCCCACTTCAACTCAACAAAAAAACTTATGAGGGTAAATAAAAAGATAGTGAAACAGGATGATTCGCTCTCCATAGTGACACCTAGGAAGAAAGAAATTTCTATTTTCAAGGCAGTTGAAGCCTCCCATGAAAATGGAGTTAACTATCTCCAAGATTCAGGCAAGAATGAGCTTTCTTCATATCAATACATCTGCACACAGATTGTGAACAGGGTAGATGAATTAATTTGCTAGAGTCAAAGACACAGACTGAAATAGTTAAATTAGCATTACAGATTTAAGCCCAAATGAGCCAACAATACATATTATGCACAAAAATTAATCATCTGAAGGTAACACAACAGTGTGCAAGGCCTTCCCTTTCAAGCTGAATGATTAAGATTGCAAAGCCCCATCCTTCTTTTTCCTTGGATATCCTTGCTCTCACAATGAACCAGTTAGTGAAATCAATTTCTCAGCCATTACAAAGATCAAAGCACAGCAAAAGAAGGGAATGAATCATGAAGCAATTTCTAAATACATTGGCATCAGTTCAGTCATACTCTCTGATCATCAATCCTTAATTGATTCCTACGGACACTATTAGTTCCTTCTCCAACCCGACGGCCCTTTCTCGTGTTCATTTCTGAGTACATTTCTTCTATCATTGGTTTCCAGAGGCGAACCCGTGCATTTATAAACCAGTTGGAGACCTAATCTCAAACACAGAGAACAGAGGTCAAAGAAAGAACTCTTCAAGCCATACACAGCAAAGAACAGTATTAAGAAAAATGTGGTTTCTTTCCATTCTTTCATGAGAAGATGTAATAAAAATAAGATACTCAAGCTCATGGTAAATGAAAAATACCTGGCTTCTAGTCAATCCACTTCTTATTGCAAGTAAATGCTTCTCCGCATCTTTCGGATACCTGGAAATCCATCGAGTTTTTTAATGAAACAGTTTAGACCCCTCCATAATTGGAGACTGTTATTTCAGTAAAACCTATTGTTTCATTTACTGATAGTAAGTACTATGTATGATGGACCATTAGAAATTTAGCATATGATGAGGAATGAAGCAGGTTGGAGTCCAAAATTTAATGGTCATGGCCAGGAAATTGATCCCATCCAAAAGAGAAGGCTGACCATCAAATTAACTGTCAACATATCCTGACAACAGAGGTTGTTTTCATACAGTTGAGTTGATTTTAACAAATTAGCCTCCTAGCTTATTACCCATTAAATAGTTGACTGACAACCAGCATCTGCAAACATATATTATGACATGCTGTGGAAAAAGGCTCATAACCATTCTTGTAAGGGAACTCACGGATGGAGAAAGTTTTGAAACATCCATGCCCGTAAAACGGAGACAGATTTTTCTGGCAGCCCTCTTTGTGGTCTCCACATTTGATGATCTCTTCTCCTCAGCTGCTGAAGAGCCCATTGCTTTTGGATGAAAGATGACTTGAAAGATGTCCCCTCTCTATTATGTCCACTGCTGAGGCCTTCCCCGATTGCAAGGATTTGATTGGTGATTCTCTCCCTTAGGTTGTTATATAGGAGGGAGACTTTTTGAAGAATAAAGCGAGCATGTATGTGAGGGTCCAGCTCAGTTGCAGCATGAAATGCAGAAATTACTGTATGGATCTCATCCAAACAATGGTTGTATCTTTTATCAACCTGAACATTCAAAAAATGCAATTATATTGTATCTTAATAAAAATAAAAATAAAAACAAACAAACAAACAAACAAAAAGCTACTAAGACCACCAATGCCGAACAGTTTTAACTTTGGACCGGGACATGTAAACCTGGCCAGGTCACAGGTAACCCAGGAACACCAGGGTTTTGTTCCAAATAAGAACCTGGCTGACCTGGCACATAACCCTAGATCCATAGTAAAATACAGTCGAATCAGGTTACTGTACCATTTTTTGAAGTAATTAATCTAAAAACTTAAACATGAACAATTAATCAAGTATATTTTCCTCAGAGGCCCAGTGTATTCTTTTAAGTCCCGAGATGGATGAGCACAGTGATTCACTGAATTCCTTGTCCGGATATTTGATTTTGTATCACACACCTACAACAGGGAGAAGAAGAACAAAAAAAGAGGAGCTAGATACCAGTTCAAGCAGTGCCTGCAGTTCAGTTTTCTTTGCTTCAATTTCCTGTCTTTGCAATGTGAAGTTAATTTGATCCTTGGATCTGACTGCTCCAGCAGGGTATCGAGATTCATCAGAGTCCACTGAAATATCTCTCATATCAGAACAATTTGAAGAAAATGAAATCTTTGCCCCATTCCCAATCCTTCCTGCTGAATTGCTAATCTCGTCTTGATTTTCAAGCGAATAGCTTGCAATTTCAGTGAGTATTTGCTGAGCCACATGGAGATATTTTGATCCAGACAAAATATGTGAGAAGTGGAAAAGTTTATATGAACCATAACTCAAAGAAAACTCCTTACTCTTGCTACAGGTTTGCTCTGAATCTAATCCCATCCCAACTTCGCGCAAAGAATGCTGAGTAAAACCAGAGCAGCTTATTTCTGAGCGCTGATGTGGAATGGTGGGTACAGTTGTAATAGAGGGTTGGCATGTGGCAAGACTTAGAGAAAGCTCATTACTAGGCATACGGTAGGTGTATGAATCATCCGCACTGCAGTTCGATTTGTTAGATGTTGTCATCCATGCATTGGGTCCTAAGCAACGCACAAAATGATATGGATCACAAATCATATTCATCGGAGTTTTTCCAGTAAGCTGCTCACCATCCAGAAACTTCTCGATATCCCACTTACCATCCAATTGCCCAGGCAAACCACAGTCCTTCTTGGATGCCATAAACTCCACATCATTATTTCCTCTATTGTATTCACCATTCACAGGGGCTGTAAATGATGAATCGGATGTGCTGTAGCCATTGGAAGCAAAAATCCTCAAATCCTCCAACGGAAATGTTGTTGGGGTATACATTGTGACCCTATCAAGATTTTCATGCAGAGTACTGGTTGTTTCCAAAATGTTAGGAAGTGATTTAGCAGAGAGAGATGCTCCTCCACGGAACTGCTCCTGCAACTCACTGTTGTTGACAGGATGCAAACTTCTGACTGAGGCATTTTTGTTGGCTTGTCTATTGAGCAGCAAATTTCTAGAAGTTGAAGCATTTGAATCAATAATCCCACCATGATTTGTTATTGGGAAATCATCATGGAGATCATTTATTTCATTTCCTTGCAAAGTTGGGAGCAAAGGATATCCATCTATGATCTGGCTTTGGCTATTATTAAGAATCAGCGACTGGACAAGTGCATCTGACAACATATGTGAGGGGAGCCCATCTAAAACCATAGGATTTCGATCAGCAATTTCTGGCGACGTGTTGCTTATGATGTTCTCCATTTGACAATGGGACAGCAAAGGAATGTTGTACATCATGTGTAACCCCCCCCCCTCCCACTAAACCATTCTTCGTGGCTTAAGCTCAATAATCTACACTTTTTGAAAGTAGAGTAAGAGATTAGTCACTTCACCCTAGACAGAAGTTCGCAGTTAATATCATGTGATACTTGCAAACTTGCAATTCAGAAATAGAAGTTACAATTACACCCAGGAAACTGTAACATTAAAGCAGCCTCCAAACTAAATTTCTAAACAGTGTTCATAACCATTCCCAGTGGATCTCCCTGATAAATAGCAGAGATTAGAAGATTGTAATTCACTTGTCACCTCTCTGGAATAGGGCTTCTGTGCTCAAATTGGTCTTTTGTCATTCTCTTCACCTGTTATTCTTCAGGAAATATAGGCCTGGAATACCATCCATAAGTAACTATGAGGCAATGCACATACTGTATAGAAAATACAAATGAATGGGAATGATCTTCAGACAGTAAGAAGTTGACTAGATGGGCTACTGAGGACACTGCTTTAGAAAACAGGAACTAAAACATATGGCAACTAAAGACACTAACTGAATAATAACAAAGGTGAAGAAAGAATTTACTGAAAAACGTGAAATAAACAACAATGCACATCTAGGGTCAGCACCCAGCATAAGAGCTTAGGATTTCAAATGCAACTTTTTGCACTAAAAAGTTATGTTCCCTCATCATTGAGCTAACAATCAGACATACACAAAGATGAATCTTATCCCTGCCTTGGTACTCATTAACATGTAAACTCATCCCAATGACTCCATATATAATCTGAATGAAGTTGCAAAGAATATTCAAGCATACAAGTTTTCCATTTTCTTTTTGAGGCATCCTCATTGCACCGTCACCTCACCTCATGAGGGCGTTGAATATTAGTTATTTGGAGGGTCCTTAAATTTATTGACTCTTATTATCCAACCATCATACATTTAATATCAAAAGATCATGCCATCCTTTAAAGCATATAACTTCTAATTATCACCTAAAAACTCCCCTTTGACTTCAATAGCCTTTTTTGGTAAGAAACAATGCTACAGACACCACTCTCTTCCAATGATGCAAGAAACAAGATTGCCCCAGGCCCTGATATGGGTGTTACTCCAAGGAAGTAGCTCAGTTGGCAAGGACCAACACCTTACAAATAAGAGGTCAGGAGTTCAACTCTCCTAGGGGCCTACCTATCCAAAAAAAAAAAAGAGATAGAAGTAGCCTTGTGGTTGGACTGATTTTAAATGCAAAGTAGAACAGCCCAGTAGAAACGGCAAAATTTAATCCTGCCTGTCCAACCACCCAGACTCGCACAGTTTGAAATTGGGATCAGCCAAAAACTTATGGGTCTGGACCAGAGGTTTGGAAAAGGCAGGTTTTTACTATTAAAGGACACCCCCCCCCTTTTGCATGGCTGTATTTGTATGTATATCTATACAAAAATGAAGACCTTTAATATGGGTTGTTCACATAGTGGGTTCAACAGTTAAGTTGTTCTAATGCAACCTGTTGGTTGCGGGTTCAAACTTGGAAACTACCTCTCCTGCGAAGCAGGGGATAAGGCTGTGCACATTTGCCCCTCTCAGACCCTGCAGTAGCGGGAGCCTTGTGCACTGGGTGCTCTTTTTTATGCAGGTATTAGCCAACAAAGGAAAAGAATGGAAAAGTATTACATGCCTAACTGTCACAGAAGTACAGAACAAGATTATGAAGTTGCAATCTTACAGATAGGGTCCAATTTTGCCACACCTACTGCCTCGTATACAGGTGGGTTTCTTACTCAGAAGGTTACATATAGCTAGGGATGAATTTTCACTAGCCTGTAAGTTCAATGCATTTGAGGCAGCAACTGATTAATGTGGCTCAAACCACATAATAATAAATAAATAAATAAATAAAAGAGGAACATAACATCTAGTGCAATTTGAGAGGGAAACAGTTCTTTTCCCAAACAAAATGCAAAATAAAAATATCAGTACAGCAAACCACCACACAGATAGGCATAAGGACAATGAATATTGGCAAGAAGTAATACATGAAAATATAGATCTTTGAAAATCAACAAGAAGCAATGACCACTAACAAAGCACATGCATCAATTGACACAAGGTTCTAATAATGTAATAATAGTAACAATAGATATTATAAGCTTAGCTACAAGGAGGTTTTGCAGGACAGAGAAGCAAGGCACCAAGTTAAATGGTTGAATTGATAGTCCCCGATTTTACAAGGAAGATGGGAACAGGAAAGGAAAGGGAAAAAAATCAGTTTATCAATAAATAAAGAACATCAAACAATATATTTATTTGAATGACAACTTCTGAACATTGAAAATCTAGAGAGTCCCAAGACTACCTCAGAAGAAGGGGTCACTAGTATTGTATCAAACTGAACTCCCAACCTCTAAAATGCAAAATATCTAATCTTTGCAGTTAGATTGTTGAATAAAGAGAAGAGGATGAACACTAGTATGGGATCAAACTGAACTCTCAACCTCTAAAATGCAGAATATTTGATCTTTACAGTTAGATTGTTGAAGGACATAACAGTGAACATATATCCATTTTAAACCATAAAAAACACCGAAATGCATGCCTGTGAAGATAGTTTCCAGGCAAAATAATTCCTAATGCCATAACCTCCAGTGAAGAACTTCAACAAACAGTTATCAGATAAAAAGACAGAAATTGTGAACATCAACAGATAGTTTCAGATAAAGACACTAATACAAATGGTTTAAAGTAACAACAAAGGCTAGAGGAAGGGATTGAGCAATAAAGAACCTCCCACCCGTTTGCAGGAGAGCTACCATCGACCATGGAATGAACCAGCTAATATGTAATTTCCTCCATATAACCTGACCAAAGAATAGGAATTCATTACTTCCTAGCTTTCATGCTTTATCTCATGACCAAAACTCAAAGTTACTTGAAAAGAACATACATTTGATTGACGTTAAAAGTAGGTTCCCAAAGGGAACTCAAAAGCATGAACACACAGGACAAAGTCCACTAGGAATAATCGGTTCCTTTTCCTCCAAACAGTCAAATCAAGAGCCAAAAAGATGTGTGTCTCTTTACCATCTTTAGCTTCGTTTTGATTCATCACAAAATTGGGTTTTTCTCCCAAAACCCAAAAAAAAAACAAAAAGAGTTTGGCTTCAAAGGCCACAGGATTCATTCATTATACCCCTCTTAAACCACAAAACCAAAGCAAAAGATACTACTAAAATTAAAAGCTCTCTCTCTCTCTCTCTCTCTCTCTCTCTCTCTCTCTCTCTATATATATATATATATATATATATACCAAAATCTAAGAGAGATTAAGACCCACCAAGGAACATGAATAGCAGCTTTCCCACCCTTTACAAACAGAACCAACAAAACTTTTTCATGGATAAAGCTTAAAAACAAAATAAAATGGGCCTTTCAAATCAAAAGACGAACAACAAAGGGGAATAATTTACAAATTAAAAATGGAAAGGACGGGAAAAGAAGAGCAATGGTCAAAAAAGCCAAAGAGAAGCCTTCCACAATCGAAAGAGGAGATAGAGAGAGAGATATTACAGAAATGATGGACTCATTAATTAAGACCGAAGGAAGAGGAGCCCAAGCCACACAAGAATAAAAACAAGGAGATAGAGAGCATTACTCCTGGTGCAGTGCCACTCATTTCTGTTGCAGGCTTTTGAGGGCCCATCTCTCTCTCTCTCTCTCTCTCTCCTCTCTTTCTGATCTTCTTTGTCTTCCACCCCTCTCCTCATCTGCTTTTCTGCAATCATCACAAACAAAATATCTGGAATCTCTGTTCAAACTTCTGTTTTTTTTTGCAGGTATTAGCAGCACCCATTTTTCAATATTGGAATACTTTTTTAGCCCTTTCAGACAAATAGCTAATGAGGTGCGAAAGAATGGAAAAAAAGCACACATAAAAAAGAGAGATTTTACTTAGCTACAGGATGTAGAGAGAGAGAGAAAGTAAGAGGTGGCAGAAATAGTACTGCTTCTGCAGCAGAGTGTGTGGTCAGCTGGAAGTATTTTTGGGTTCTGAGCATGAACAATAGCAAGAGAGAGATGATGTAAGCAAAGCGATAGAAGGGCTGAGAGGAAATCTGGGGGAGGGCTGAGGAAATCTTTGGGCGATCAATTTGGGGCAATCATAAATCAGAAATGCTCAGACTCAGGCTCAGCTCAGCTCAGCTCGCCGAACTTATTGTGGGTTTTGTAGGGTATGTACGGTGGAAGTGGGTTGCCTTTTGCCTAGTTGCCTTTCCCTCGAATGGCAAATGGGAAGCAAGGAAGGCCTACCTAGATCCATCATACCCTATTCATCTACTACAGTACTATTACATATCTCCATGTTGTTTGATACTTTGAAGCCTCTGCAGGGAAGCATGGCCAATTGGCCATGGTACTAGTAATGATCATGAACCAACAAGCCCCCCTCACTGGTCACAACTCACAACCCCACCATGAGTCCATGACTTATGCTTTGTACCAGCTGCAGCACCAGGCCTCCAGGGTACGTTCATCAGTTCATGGTAGCACACTTGCACTTGCTCATGCCTGTGGTGTTTTCTTCTTTGTTTTCCAAAATTTTTATCACTCCCCTGCCCCTATACTAACCCTACATTTATTTAAATTCTTACTTCTCCTTCTCCCCAACCAGCCTTCCCGATTACGTAAAATAACCCATCCTTTTGTCTCTTTGTTTTTTTTTCTTTTTATTTAACTTCTAACTATAGTAGGCCTTGGTACAAAGATCACGGGTTCGAGTTTGGAAACAATCTCTTTGTAAAAGCTGAGGTAAGGCTACGTACATTATGACTCTCCCCAAACCCCACAGTGGTGGGAGCCTAATACACTACATCTGCCCTTTTTAACTTCTAACTATCATTATCATTATTTTCGTTTAATTAATAGAGGTGAGACCCACTACTACTATTACTTTCTCTGCACAACGAGATGCGATGGCGGGGGATGGTTCCCTCATTCCTACATTATGAGGAGAAAGAAGAAGAAAGAATATAGAAGATCCCACTTCTACTAATTAAAGGAAAATAAATAGCAATGGTAGTTAGGAGTTGAATAAAAAAAAGGGTAATGTACACGTACCCCCTGTAATGCACCTAATATTCCTCGTACCCACCCAAAGCTTCTCATAAGTCCACGTATCACCCCTCAATATTCCACGTACCACCCCTGCTTTACCCCCTAATGCCATTTAAGTCCACACTAAATGTTAAATGCTAAAAAATGATCAAACATACCCTTTCTTCTATCTGTAAGATTTGGGCTAGATTAACTATTTGGGTTGATCAGTTGGTGGGAATTAAGTTACACAGACCGGTTCGATTCACTCTCAAGTTTAGGGATATGCTGGCCCAACCCATGGTGGTTCAAGGTTTAGGGTCAGGACAGTATTATTATATATACTTAATTATGGGTTCCCACAACATTCATTCGTTCTTCTCTACTTACCACTAAAGTGAGAGAGCAAACAAAGAGGCTTGAAGTGCTGTGGAAGATCCAGGATTAGGGAGTAGAAATCCATTTGGAACAGCACGAGTCGTCTCCAATATACCACGGTACAAGGTACGCTTCCATTCACTGTTGATCGATTGATTCGTATTCTAGTTCTTATATGGGACACCACTAGGGATTATGTGAAAACCCCTATGTAGATTTTACACTATCTTCCCTAAAATTTGGAAAGACCTAATTGCCCTGACTTATTTGCTAAAATTTGAAAATACCAAAATGCCCTCATCTTCCCCAAATCATTATCTTCTTTTACACCACCACCACCACCCACCATTAAGGAGAAGGAGAAGGAGAGGTAGGAGTTTACTTTTTGGGGAGAATCAGATGTGAAAGTTTGAGCAAATGTAGGATAATTATAGGGGAGTGATAGAAAATTTCCCTTTTTATTTTTTGCCTTTGATTGATCATGCTAGAATGTTGGATCTACCACTTGCCCTCTCCACCCGCATAATCACCTTACCGACTATTGGAGAATAAATGTGTGAAACATATCAGGGAGGGAACGTGTACACCAGGTATGCAGCACATTTATCCCGTTGAAGATGGTTTTTCGAGTTTAAAAAACACATTATGTAGATGTACATAGATCATCGATTCTTGCATTGAAGATGGGTTTTTGAACCTAGAAAACACATTTTGTATAGATCTACATAAATCATTTGTGCTCCCCAAAAGTTTAATTTCGTGGTTCTTCTTGTTGGGTTTGATGGCTTTTATGTAGACCAATTGATGCATTGGTTCAATGGCCTAGTTGGGTTGCCCCTTTAAATGGAAGGTGAAAAGTCTTCAAGTAGTTGACACTTTCAAAAGAAGTTGAGTCTTCCAAGTAAGTGGAAGAGTGAAGTCTAGCTTCAACAAGGTCCGGTATTCTAAGCAAGTGGAAGTCGTTGGTAGTTGAAGTCATTAAGTGTTAATGTAAACACCAAGAAACATGAAGAAAACAAAAAACAAAAACAAAAAAAAAAAAGGAAAAAAGATGATACAGAGATGTAACGTGGTTCACACCAATGTGATGTGCTACATCCAGGGGCGAAGCTGAAGATGATTCACTATGAAATGGAAGAAAAATATACTAGAGATCTCTCACGAACACCAAAAGTCACGATAAGAACTCTCCCAAAAAAAAACAAAAACCTTAACTCGAAAATCCCCTAGAGATCTCTCACAAACACCAAAAGTCACAACAAGAACTCTCCAAAAAAAAAAAAAAAAACCTTAACTCAAAAATCCCCTAATCTCACTTGTTTTACTTACTTACACAACAAGACAATAAAAACATATAAATACTTCTTTTAGTCTGGTCGGGTCGTACCACACCCCCAAACAAGATTAGTGATGGACAACCCTCAGCTACCATCACATACCTCATAAAAAAAATCTCATTTAGATCACCACAAAAAATGTAAGAGTGGGTACAAGAATTTGCTACACACATAACGTTAAGCAATGTAGAGTTTCCCAAAAGACGCTTTGGAAGAAATGTGTAGTGGGTTTTCTCTAAGGAGAGAAAATGTCAAAGAAGAGGAATCTATAAAAGAAGAGAAATTTCTTCCATTTTTAGAAAGTGAAAAGCAAGAAGAGCAGAGAGAGAGGGGGTATACAGGGGACTTGGGTTTGGGAGACAACTTGCAAGGCTATACTAGTATTTTCTTCTCTTTTTCTTAGTGGAAGATCGAATCACTATGTAGACGTAAGCGGTATTGCCGAACCACGTACATCTCTTCTCTTGTATGATTGTTTCTTTTTCTTTTATTTTTGTCCTTGTTGGTCTTACACATACCGAATACATAAGGTACTCACATCAGAAAGAGAAAGTTGTTTCTCAATCCCAACAATTCCTTGGTCAAAAGACATGTATATTATTATGACTTCACATAAGTAAAATTCCTTAAGGCTAGAAGAAGAGAGAATATTTTCACTCGCACTCAGATGGAATCCCTAAAACAGTGAGGATGGTAGTTCGGACATTTGTAGACAAGAGACATGTTATTACGACGTCCTAATGTTGGGATTCCATTCACTTGTGGTGAAAGAAAATCTTTGCCAAAAAAATTTATGTGATTTCGTTTGACTCAGATTTTCCCCCCATCACATTTGACGATCCCCTTTTGTAAAGCATTTTGGCTAGTTATTAGAGGAAAAAACCAAGTTAGGGATCTCTTTATTGTCTGCATTCCCCCCCCCCTCCAATTTTTATCCTCTCCTGTTACAGCACGGTGTTGTAACGCAGAGGCCATGTGCATCATGTGGGGCCCGTTGTGCCGCATGGCCTCTGCGTTACCGCACGTTGCTTTACAGCACCGTGCTGTAACATGAGAGGATAACGATCATTCCCCCCCCCCTTTTTTTTGTCCATGTGAGGAAGACCAACTAGGTTTGATATATTTCCAGGGGTCCTTGTCAAATCTTGTGCTTTGGCTATTTGTCACGATCATAGTTAGCAAAAATGCATTTAAACGGTGTTGCCATTTTTTTCCATTTCAAACTCGTATTCTCGTTTCTTTTCCAAACATACAGTAAAAACGTCAACCCCCCCTCCCTTTCCATTTTACAATAACAACTCAGCCTTATCCCAACTAAATGGGGTCAGCTACACAGATCCTTACAAGGACACAATAACTAAAATAAATAAAAAACGATTAAAATAAGAATAAAGGGGTGTGAGATGTCCCAACCCTGCCCAACCAATATTGTATTATATATTATATATAGATTCTTAATATATGTAAAGTTGGGGGTGGGAGGAGGGGTGTGAGATGTTTTCTTCTCGGTAGGGTTTTTCTGGTTCGGAGGGCCATTCCTTTGTTTTGGTATTTTTTTTCTCCTTTCTTTGATTTTTTCTGAGAATAAGAGATCAAGGAGAAGAAGGAAAAGGCTTCTTTGTTTTGGGGGTTCAGCCTTTTTCTGATTCTTCTTCTTCATTTATAAGGTTATGGGGGGTATCAGGTGATTAGGGGTTTTTTTCAATGGGGGTTTTTGGCCAGAAAAAGGGTTTTCCCCTTGATTTTTCTGGTTTCAAGAGGTTTTTAGAGAAAAAAAAGGATAGAGAAACAGAAAGAAAGAGGGAGATGAAGAAGCATTTTTCCAACTAGGATTCCCCAAAAAAAAAGAATGATCGAGATGAAAAAACCTTCGTCTAAAACCCTTCTTTTACAGGCCTGAGATGATTGCCTAATCCTTTCTTTTCTTACTGTATCCTATCTCGATCAAAGCTAACGATCGAAGGCTGATGATCTTCTTCCTTCATTGTCCGAGAAGCAGAAAATTCTAACCCTCTTTTCTCTTCCTTTACTAGCTTCTTCTTCATCTACGAGGTGAATATTTCAACCCTTCTCAAGTCTTAAGCGATTTATCTTCTCAATTTAGCGACAAGCTCAGTCATATGTATTGGACTCATAGTACTAAAACTCGTTTCGTTTCGGTCAAACCGAAATTTTTGATACACTGAAATTTCGTCTTCATCGAAATATGGTATTTTTTTTGCAGGTGTAAGATGTCAAAAAATGACTGAGATGACTAAAATTTCTGAAAATTCACCAAAATTTTCAAAATATTCGAAATATTACATTTTTCAATTCGATGTTGCATTTCGTTTCAACTCGATCGAGATACTCGAAATTCTCAAAATCTCGACCGAGAGAAAACGAATTTTAGTACTATGATTTGGACTTCATCATATCCATTCCTTCTTCAAACAGTTTATGTAGTCTCTCCTTATCTTTACAACCAACGGTTTCTGCTCTGAAGTATGCATCAAGTACTATGACTCCAATAGATCGTCGAATGCCCTTCTAGTAGTCTCCATCCCATGAGAAAAAGCCACGGACTTCATCGACTAAACTAGATTGGACCATCTGATGTACATGCTCGTAAATATAATTCTTCAGACTAGGAAGGGAGACATGAACCCAAAGAATACAAGAGTCATACTTGTTTCTGAATACTAGGGTTTCATTGTCCACAAGTGCTTATATGTATCTGTTGGAGCCACCGGCTATGATTGGGAGATTTCCCCGATCCAAGATCGAAGTCATAGCATGTAAAGTTATTCACAAGGTAATGTTTATTTCTTGATTTACATTTTCGTAGATTAATTATATTTTTTAGTTAGTTAAATCTTTCATTTTTTTTGGTTTTATCCTTCTCCTTTAATCGTATTTCCTGTTGCGTCTAGTTGAAAATATGAGTTACTTTTATGAGATTAAATTCTTACCCCTTTATCTTCCATAAATATATTTTTTTAATTTCATGTTAAATCTGTTAATACTTGGATCTGGCGGTTAATTTTGTGCCACGTTTTATTTTTCAATCCCATCTATAACACTGAAGAAAAAAAATTCGGTTCAATTTCTCAAGTTTTGGAATGGCAGTGAGGGTCAATCAGGGCCCGACTGGGCTTGGATTTTGATTAATGCCCCTAGGATTTGACTAGGGCTTAGGGCAAGCCCGGCTCAGTCCTGCCCGTTGACACCCTTATGGGATATCTTTTGCGTTACTATTGAATATCTGTATATAGTCCATGATCCGGCTATAATTATGCATTGAATTTCTATTTAATTGTTGAATCCAATTTAATATCTTTGGTTTAATTAATTCTATTTTGCTATGTAATTGTGATTATAGAGTGTTACAGGGTCATGCACATAAAAGATGATGAATGGAAGGATTTGATGCAACCTAGGCACCGGTCTACCCAAGGATCGACTCATATGTGATCAAAGGCGAGATGGGAAGAAGTTTCACTGAAGACCTAAGGGCATTGAAGAGATTTCTCTTCAAATTAGAAGTATGACCGAGAAATTGGGTAACAAAGGAAAATCAAGTACAAGAGTATAATTGTAATTTTAGAAAATTAGAAAATTTTCAGAAGATATCCGATAGTGGGCTCATATCGTCCGAAACATTAATTGGAGCAACTCTAATTCTGGAATTGGATTCCAGGATGGAGAGATATTTTCAAAAAGAGGATTTTGACCAAATTTAAAATTTAGGTTAATTTTTAGATTTAAATAAATAAGTTAATTTCTTTCTCCTTCTCTAATTCTATCTCTCTCTCTTCCCTATCACTCTCTCTTGCATGGTTCCCATTTTAATTTTTATCACCTCCAATTCACTGCCCCCTCCAATTCCCTCCAATCCCTCACATAGGAGCAGAAATGACCACCCTACCCCACCTTGGGCAATGTGATTGGGTAGTGGGTAAGGTGGTCATTTCCGCTCCTAAGTGAGGGATTAGAGGGAATTGGAGTGGACAGGAATTGGAGGTGATAACGATTCTCCTCTCTCCTCTAACTCCCCACCATATTCTCTAATTCTTCCACATGTCTATCTCTCCTCCATCTCTTTTTTCCCTCACATGTTACCCACCTTCCCATCTTTCCTCGAATTCTCCTAAATTCTCTGTTCCCTAAATCAATCTCAATCCCTCTTTCCCTTAAATCCCTCTGTCTCTCCGCGGTTTCCCATCAACTAAATTCCTAACTCTTTTAAAATCTCTTGGGATATATTCTTTTTTAAAATTTTTTTTAACCTCTCCCTTCCACCCCATTTCTTCTTCTTCCAACGTTTTCTTCCTAGACAGCAATTCACAGAGATCGCCAGGCACACCTCCATCCAATGTCTCCATTGAACACCATCAATTAACATTGCATCAATTCAGCCTTTTGTGTTTTGACCCTATGGATCATCGTCTCCAAAGCGTCCTCCTATCGACCCGCACCATTAGCGACTAAGTCTCCTTTCTATCCTTAGGTTTATATGAAATTTAAATTTATTATTATTAGATTTCTGATTGTAGAGCATACTTGATTGTTTGATGTTAAAGACCATTTCCCTTGTGGATGATTTTTAATAGTTAAATCAGTTTAAAATATTTGTCTCTGTGATTCACTTGTTCTATTCAAACAATGATTTCTCTGTATGTGATTTTTGGCAAACACCGAAGATAGCCTTTAACCAATCAAACTAAGCATGCTAAGCGAAAGCGATAGACGATAGTGTTTGACAAGATAGATTATACTTAGGGTAGCCTAGAATCATATTTCTTTTTGTGGTTGCATTGAAACTTGTAGTTTTAGTGGACCGAAGTATGCGCAAAAAATTAAGTAATAAAACCAAAATGGATTCAAAGCCTAAGGACAGTTTCTTCTCATTAATTCACCTCTTTGCTAATTAGCTTTTACTTAGTTTTAATTTAGTTTTGAATTTTACAAATTTGATTTTCAAAACAACATTCACATCAATTTTAGTAAATTTAATTTCAGTTCTACCGACTATTTGAGAATAAATGTGTGAAACATATCAGGGAGGGAACGTGTACACCAAGTATGCAGCACATTTATCCCGTTGAAGATGGTTTTTCAAGTTTAAAAAACACATTATGTAGATGTACATAGATCATCGATTCTTGCATTGAAGATGGGTTTTTGAACCTAGAAAACACATTTTGTATAGATCTACATAAATCATTTGTGCTCCCCAAAAGTTTAATTTCATGGTTCTTCTTGTTGGGTTTGATGGCTTTTATGTAGACCAATTGATGCATTGGTTCAATGGCCTAGTTGGGTTGCCCCTTTAAATGGAAGGTGAAAAGTCTTCAAGTGGTTGACACTTTCAAAAGAAGTTGAGTCTTCCAAGTAAGTGGAAGAGTGAAGTCTAGCTTCAACAAGGTCCGGTATTCTAAGCAAGTGGAAGTCGTTGGTAGTTGAAGTCATTAAGTGTTAATGTAAACACCAAGAAACATGAAGAAAACAAAAAACAAAAAACAAAAAAAAAAAGGAAAAAAGATGATACAGAGATGTAACGTGGTTCACACCAATGTGATGTGCTACATCCAGGGGCGAAGCTGAAGATGATTCACTATGAAATGGAAGAAAAATATACTAGAGATCTCTCACGAACACCAAAAGTCACGATAAGAACTCTCCCAAAAAAAAACAAAAACCTTAACTCGAAAATCCCCTAGAGATCTCTCACAAACACCAAAAGTCACAACAAGAACTCTCCAAAAAAAAAAAAAAAACCTTAACTCAAAAATCCCCTAATCTCACTTGTTTTACTTACTTACACAACAAGACAATAAAAACATATAAATACTTCTTTTAGTCTGGTCGGGTCGTACCACAGCCCCAAACAAGATTAGTGATGGACAACCCTCAGCTACCATCACATACCTCATAAAAAAAATCTCATTTAGATCACCACAAAAAATGTAAGAGTGGGTACAAGAATTTGCTACACACATAACGTTAAGCAATGTAGAGTTTCCCAAAAGACGTTTTGGAAGAAATGTGTAGTGGGTTTTCTCTAAGGAGAGAAAATGTCAAAGAAGAGGAATCTATAAAAGAAGAGAAATGTCTTCCATTTTTAGAAAGTGAAAAGCAAGAAGAGCAGAGAGAGAGAGGGTATACAGGGGACTTGGGTTTGGGAGACAACTTGCAAGGCTATACTAGTGTTTTCTTCTCTTTTTCTTAGTGGAAGATCGAATCACTATGTAGACGTAAGCGGTATTGCCGAACCACGTACATCTCTTCTCTTGTATGATTGTTTCTTTTTCTTTTATTTTTGTCCTTGTTGGTCTTACACATACCGAATACATAAGGTACTCACATCAGAAAGAGAAAGTTGTTTCTCAATCCCAACAATTCCTTGGTCAAAAGACATGTATATTATTATGACTTCACATAAGTAAAATTCCTTAAGGCTAGAAGAAGAGAGAATATTTTCACTCGCACTCAGATGGAATCCCTAAAACAGTGAGGATGGTAGTTCGGACATTTGTAGACAAGAGACATGTTATTATGACGTCCTAATGTTGGGATTCCATTCACTTGTGGTGAAAGAAAATCTTTGCCAAAAAAATTTATGTGATTTCGTTTGACTCAGATTTTCCCCCCATCACATTTGACGATCCCCTTTTGTAAAGCATTTTGGCTAGTTATTAGAGGAAAAAACCAAGTTAGGGATCTCTTTATTGTCTGCATTCCCCCCCTCCAATTTTTATCCTCTCCTGTTACAGCACGGTGTTGTAACGCATCGTGCGGTAACGCAGAGGCCATGTGCATCATGTGGGGCCCGTTGTGCCGCATGGCCTTCTGCGTTACACCGACGTTGCTTTACAAAGACCGCTTCTTATGAGAGGATAACGATCATTCCCCCTTTTTTTTGCCCATGTGAGGAAGACCAACTAGGTTTGATATATTTCCAGGGGTCCTTGTCAAATCTTGTGCTTTGGCTATTTGTCACGATCATAGTTAGCAAAAATGCATTTAAACGGTGTTGCCATTTTTTTCCATTTCAAACTCGTATTCTCGTTTCTTTTCCAAACATACAGTAAAAATGTCAACCCCCCCTCCCTTTCCATTTTACAATAACAACTCAGCCTTATCCCAACTAAATGGGGTCGGCTACACAGATCCTTACAAGGACACAATAACTAAAATAAATAAAAAACGATTAAAATAAGAATAAAGGAAATGAAATATAATAACCATAGCTACAAATCAGTCTAAAACAACTAACTGGGGTCGGCTACATAGATCATTGCCCTCCAATCAACTCTATTCAACATCATATTAGACACAAGACCTAAACTACACATGCCTTTCCTCACCACTTCTCCTAAGGTCATTTTAGGCCCCCTTTTTCCGTTTTAAACACATTTAAAATGTGTTTTCATATATATATATATATATATTACTATTTTTTGTATAGAATTGCTTGTCATCCGCACTAACTCGCTAAATTGACCAATCTCTCTCTCTCGAACTCCGATCGACCTGATTCTTTCAGCGATGTAAAGTTGGCTTGGAAGACTACATTTCTCATGATATCACCTTCAACTCAAGGTCAATGCATGAACCCTGAAAAATTGAGATACAAATTGATCCATCTACTGAAAAGGGTTTCTAAAGCAATGTTTTACAACTCAAATTGAACATACATCACTCCATGAGTGTGTTGGCTGTGTTGACAACAATGAGCAACACCATGCCAAGTCACATTGCTAACAAGACTTTGGACATTATGTGTATGAATTGGGAATAATATTGGATGAGATATTCTGAATGATATTAGATGACATGTCTTGGAACTTACAATGGGTTGTAGAATATATATTGATTAATTTTGGATGTTACTATTGTTTTGAACATTAGAAGCAGATATTTAAGTAAAAATTCCTCAACTTATATGAGAATAGTGCCTTTTTTTTTTTAAATATACACGTTTAAAATCCGTACTTTTCGTTTTCCATTTTTTACTGATGGATTGTAATTTAGCTTGAAAAGCTCGGTAGTTCATTGAGATTTGTGAAGAATAAATACAGATTACAATAATGATAAACAAAGGAAGAAATTGGGATAAGAATGGAATCCATATCACATGCGATATAGACTTTCTATTAATGTGGAAGTCTAAATCGAATGTGGTAGGGATACCGATTACAAAGGGTAAAGGTAGAAAACATAAGATAAGGGACTCCTTCCACTAAGCCCGGCTAATATTTACTGTTCTCTATTTTTTTATCATTTGATTTGAGAGTCTGTTTGTAATTTATTACCGTTTAAAACCCGTACCATCCGTTTCCTTTTTTTGTTGTTTCAGTTTTTGCTAACTATGGTCACAATGACTACCTATCAGAAAGAAAATGAGAAATACGAGAAAGACGATCACTGGACGAATGACCAATCTGCATGTGTCAAATGGTGGAGGATGCTGAACGATGAACAGGAGAGGCTGCAGGTAAAACCAAGGAAGCCGAAGAAGAGGGAGGGAAGTAGTAGAGACCATCACGCATCGTTCCCACCCCAATCAGCCGCTTCGTTGACATGTCATGTAAGACACAAAAAGTAGTGAATAAATGACAACACAGTTCAAAGATTTGGTTAATTTACTGATGGAATTAAATTAAATTGAAAAGATGGAACAAATGAAACATCATGAAAAGTGACATCGGGACTAAGAGACTTATGGCCCAATTAAGTCACGGGTAGAGTGAATCCATTGGGTGAGCAAACCGGAGAGGTGTGGGTGGCGGTTTAGGTGTTGGTCAAGGGTAGACTGGATAGGTCATATGTCATATAGTCGGAAGCCCCATTGTCGAATAACCAAGAGGAAGAAGTCATACCTAAAACAAAAAGACGAGTTGCGGTACCTGCGAGATTGGCACTAGTCAAAGAAGAACTCGTGTTCAAAAGAGATAACAGTTACTAAACTTGATCATTAGTAAGACCATTGACTGGTGCATTAGTGGCAATAGCAGCCTGGGCCAAGGATTTGAATGTAGAATCACAACTAGTATGGGAGACTTGAGAAGGTCAACGAGAACGAGATTTGAAGTTCCGAGGCACTGAGAGGGGAGGGGTGAACCAGTGCTACCAAAAACTTTTCTTCTGAATTACTCAGACAATTATTTTCCCTTGGCAGCAGTTTCAAGCACAAGCACAATCAACAACACATTCACTCCTCTTCCCAACAACAAAACACAATAGGGAAAGGAGTCTACCGAATGTACTCAACCACCCTGCACACAAGCACTTCTATGTAAGAGAGGTATCCACAATACACAGTAATTTTATGTGGTTCGGCAGGATGCTTACATCCACGGAGTGTCCTCATTGGGCTAAACTCACTAATTCCTCACTGGAAATACCCTCACTGGGATTTACAGAGTGCCTCACACTGTGGACTTATCATATGTTTGTGTCTTTATACTCCTCAGACAACATAGCAATTCAAAAACAATAAAAAAAGGGTTTATAACATACCCATCAATTGTTTCATGTCACTGTGGCAATTCATCAAACAATAAGCATGCACACAGTGACTTACAAAGTATCCCTCACCCAAATACACTCAATGTAACACAACCTCATTCATTTAAGCAATACATCAAACACATTGAGTAGAAGAGGGATAAATACCTCACTTGGGCTTTGCCAAGTGCATTCCACTGTTTCCGTAAGCTTAGAACATCAAGGTACAATTTCCAACGCAAATTCAATGTAGAATCACCAAAAAATCAATGCATAGTCAAGGAGATCCGAGCTTCTGCTGTGCAATTTTTCTTTTGGAGTCGTAAAAATGAAATTCTGAGGTTATAAGAGTGTAACTCTCGAAAAACTGAGTGAAAAGCATATATTACTCGCCCTAATCCGATCTATGTAGCCTTTAGAAAGTCCATTACAAGATTAGGCAGTGCGAGGGCTCCAAAGGGAGTCTTTGAAGACTCTTACGCGTTGACGAAGCATGGAGAAAGTACGTATTAACACACCTTTACTATCAGCCGCACAATCGTCATCAGATATCATGATTAAGACGTGGCCATTAGATGAAAATTCCGATCTACCCAATCGGATGAGGCTCATGACAATAAAAAATTTCACTATTTAAAATCCTCAATTACGCATGTGCATAATTCACAGCAGCTAATATAGGAACTTTGATCATCGCCGTTGATTACCACCAAATTAAATCAATCAAGACCATAGGATCAACAACAGATCACATACAACATTGAAACTCAGAGAAATCATGTGCCAGCCAATCAAATAGAAAGATTTAAAATCCATACAATCTTTAAATCTCAGACGTTCATAGCAGGACAGTTTCTCAAAACCAACACGTCAACCACGAGCAGCACACATGGCCAAATGGGATGCGCCACATATGGCTGGACTCCTCTCGACGTCAGCCTTCCATCTGTACGGATGGATTCCACCAAAAAGCCTCCGAAAAATTCAAAATACTGTTACAGGGTACTGGTTTCAAAGAGCATAAAAAAAATAAACCTTGAAATATTTCTCAGTGTGAAGAGTTCACCCAAAATTTTGCATTACAATGACTCTCAAGCCACATTATGGGATGCACCTAGAATTCCATGTGGACTTTCTTGCCATGTGGACAAGTGGGATCCATAGAGAAAATGTTTCTCTACATCGTTGCACAAACCCCATCTCTTTTATCTCTCTTTAACACACTTTTCTAGGCCTCCAAAGCTGCTTGACCACCACTGTACTTGAAGTACTGTTGTACAAGAAAACTAACAACAGGACACCTCACTTTCACAAATGCCCAGAGTCTTGTCCAAGAGACAATTTTATCACATCTCTTACATGGATTTGGGCATGGGCCCACACACTCTCTCCTCTTTCTCTTTCCAAGAAAGATGCCAAGAAGCTTCAAACCACCAAAACAAATACCATGACTGTGTTGCCAACAATGACAACATAACCTTCACCATGGGAACAACAAGACTGATGGCCAGGAGGATATCCATTAAGGGGCCAGCAGGTAGCACGAGTTTGGCCATGAGTTTTGCAATGGTCACACCAAGGACGCCCTCTGCTTTGTCGCAGACTGGGATTGGAACTGCGATGATCCTGGGGAGCGGTAAGAGTCTGACCAGCAGTCATAGCAACCGAATCAATAACTGTAGAGGACATAGTCAAAGAACATTGTTGTTCTTCTTGAAGAAGGAGATGGTAAGCCCGATTGATGTCAGGAAGCGGATCCATGGTCAGGATATTGGAATGAAGAGGTCCATAACTATCAAAAAGGCCCATGAGGAACTGGTAAACCCGTTCCTGTTAAATGGTGAAATGCAAGGCCGCATGGGGACCACACGAACAAGTAGGAACTGGTACATAGGAAAGTTCGTCCCATAACATTTTGAGCCGTGTAAAGTAGGCGGGAAGGGTGTCAGTACCCTGTTGAATGGTGGAAATAGAACATTTGAGATGGAAAATACGTGGGGCATTACTCCGAGAATAATGTTCTTTAAGTTCTTTCCACACAGCATGGGCTTATTTCAGATATTTTATTACTATCAAATTGCTAAACGAATCGGATAATAATTGGTCGGATAGGAGGATTATCATATTCGTATCCGATTAGTTTCGGATGGATTCAGATTCTCTTAAACGGACACGAATGCTGATCAAATACGAATTTTCGAATATCCGTTTACATCTCTGTCCATACTTGCAAAACAACTCAAGCCAAAAGCAGATGGAGTAGTCAGTTACGCTACTGGAGCCTCCGTTCCATTTTTTAATGGCGGAAAAAAATTAGTCCCATTTTTAATTATAATAATAATATAAATCAGCATGTTCATAACATTAAAATAAAGTAAAGATTCACCAATTGTTCATAATATAGTCTAATGCAGCCAAACATACCCAAATGTCTTTCAATTTTTTAGCTTAATGTGTTCCTCTCATTTCATGGAGCACAAATTATACCTCAAAAGAACCACAATGTGTACTCTCACTGTTCTAAAGTACCCTCAAAATTTGAGGTAAAAATCTGGTTAAAAAAGAGTCCAAAAACAGTCCTAAATGTTTCAGAAATTTTTTTTTTTCTAAAACTGTTTTCCTTGAACATTTTTGTCAGAAACACTTCATAGAAGTACTTTTCAGAAACTAATAACAAAATCATTTCCACTGAAATGTTTCTTCAAAAAAAGATTTATATAATTCATGCAACCAAAATTGTATATATAAATCAGTTTATAAACCAAAAGAATCAAACTTGAACCAGTTCCAGAATTGAACCAAAACTACTCGGTCAACGGTCAACACTGGATCGGGTCAATCAAAATGGATCTCAAATTCGAGTTAGTGGGTCAGATTCGGTTCAGTGCACATTAGCAATCACAAGGTAGTGGGAGGCTCACAACAACAAAATTCGAATTTTAAAATCCAAAATTTTCAAAATACGAATTATGCAACGACCCACTATTAGTCTTTCAATAATCACTAAAATACCCTCATATGAGAACTTGACATGTGGTAAGCAGTTTTAACTTTCCTATTAAAAGACAACAATGCCCTCAATTAATTTGCAAATTACATACCCAGTTGGTACGTTTTAAATCATGCAAAATCACCTTTTTATTCTCATCTAATGGGACAATGCCACATGTCATAAGTAGTTATTTTAACCACTTGAAAGACTAAAAGCCCTCACCTAAACCAAAAATTATGGGGTCTATCCCCATCTTCTTCCTTGCGAACGATTCCAAGCCCTTCGCCCATGGCTGCTGCCATGGTTGCTGCACATGCGAGCAACGACCATGGCAGCCCCATGGTCACCGGACGGTATTGCCAAAGGTCGCCGGCCAATGCCGACAGAATATGAGTTACATTTTTTTTTTTAATTCAAAAAAATGCAGGACAAGAAAAAACGCAGGGAGAAAATCCCCTGAAAACGTCCTATTCTGGTTCGCCCAAAACAACGGTAAAGCCGCAACCTGCTACCCTTTCCTACCCCAAAACATCGTCGATCATATCAATGACGATGGGATTTCTGCCATTAATGATCGTTGGCAAACGCCGTTGATCACAGAATCACTTTTTTTTTAATTGAACTTAATGTAGGTAGTACCCTTTGTAATGCTACTGGAAAGCACCGCAATGGGCAGCAACGGCTATCAAAAGTCCTTGCCTTAGAGGTTAAAACCCCAAAACTCGATATTTAAAGATTCTAACAAAATAAGGACTATTTAACAGAGAACCCAAGATCTCCATTGTTCAATCAAATGGTTCACAACAGTGATAATACACATATTAAACATAAAGGCTCATGTAAGGCTGCAAAAGAAACGGTGAATCAAAATTGATCATCACAGTCGGATAACCATTATCATGCTAAGGTTTCGATGGATAGGAGACGTAATCTCCCGCTCTGATACCACCTGTAAAAAAATTAATTTAATAAAGGTGGAGTACACGGAACATACCTCCACCATTAGGATCGAGATTCGCCATTCTTGATCCAATCATTCTTGGCTTGCCTTATCACGAACTTTGATGAAGAAGCACAGTTGCAGTCTGCTCGAACTTCTTTTGGTTTCTCAAAAGGTCTCTCACTCTTAATCGCACTACACACGATGGATAGGTTGTGCGTTGTGTATCCTTTTAAAACCAGGGAGTCCAACCTCTTTAAGACTCTCACTTGGATAACTCCTCCCATCAAAGACGTTATCTTAGTAGAGTGCTTATTCCCACTACCAAAACGGTTAGTAGTTTATAAATGGAATATTCTTATCTAAAGGGATACTACCACTTTTGAATTGATGCTGACGTGGCACAGAAGTCATATCGGCTTACACCCAATTGAAAGGGAAAACAGAATTGGATTGAGAGATAAAAACTTCACTGCAACGATGATTCAATGATTACAAGCAAACATAATGGAGAAAGAACTAGGAATTAGCTGGGGAAGTAGTAGCGAAAAATCGAAGACTAATGTACAATATATAAACCTAGAGAGACAATGACACTCATGCAGTAAGAACATAATCACTGACATTCATCATAGAAAAAAAATAGAGAGATGAGGAGAGAGATAACCACACCTCAAAAACTGAAGGCTAGATGATGTTTTCCCTAAACTCTGAAACAAAACAAATCAACACAGTACTTCCCTGAAGCCAAAATGAAATATTTGGGTGAGAGAGAGAGAGAGAGAGAGACAGACGACATGAGAGAGAGGAGAGAAAGAGAGAACCTTGCAGCGCCTGATGTATTCTTTGAGATTTCCGTAATCTCTTTTGGAGAGATAGAATTGTAAATAAGAAGGGAGAGAGAGAGAGAGAGACGGCAAGGAGTAGTAGAGAGAGAGACGGCAGAGAGTAGTTGAGCAGAGGTAGGAGGTGGGACTCTCTCTTACGGAGAAATAGAGTTGTTGTAAAAGACCAGGGAACGTTGTATGTGAAGGGATTTTATAAAATTATATGAAATTACCCTTTTACCCTTAGTTTTGAGCCGTTACAACATATGCTCAGTAATGTTTGCCGCATAATGACCATTACACGTCTTCATCTCAATCCTTGTCAAAATAAAACTCTTCATCCCAATAAATCATAAATAGCTCTCCACTCTCATTATGGATTTTATTAGGGTTTTGCTTATTGGGAAAATCCTATTTACTTACCGCCCGTAGACAGAGAAAGAAAGAGCGCTCTTGAAATTTGAATGAGTTTGGTAATGCAAGTCTCAAGAAACTGCAGCCATGGCGACTCCGATTCCTCTCGACACATTCAACTTGGGATTCATTGGAGCTGGAAAATTGGCGGAGAGTATCGCTAAAGGAGTGGTGAAGTCTGGCGTCTTGCCTGCTTCCAGAATTCGAACTGCTGTTCATAAGGATGCTAGTCGCAGGGAGGCCTTTTCTTCGCTTGGTATCAAAGTCTTCGATACCAATCAGGAGGTATAATTTGATCTTTTGGTCGTGTCACTGGTTGAATTTAAAATTTTTTTTTTCCCCATATATCTGTGGGTTTTGCATCTGTTTATCGTCTTTATGTTGATCGTTCATTTCTCTGTATGTTTTTGTTTTCTGATTTGGTATACCTTTCAGATCCTTTTCAACAGTAAATTGTTCTTGCTGTTTCCATGACTTGCTAGCCATATAACTTCTATGTGTCTTAACCATGCAGGTAGTTGAAGACAGCAATGTGATTGTTTTCTCTGTGAAACCTCAAGTTGGTACTCCTCTACAAAAAACCTTTGCTCATCAAATAGCCATTTAGTTTCCTTGATTATCTACATGGAGCTGCTCACTACCCTAGAATTGGTGTCAAAACATCCTATTTCGTGTCGTATTTATGGTTTTAATGCTAAAAGCGAGGGTATAAAACATTTGTATTGAGTATCTTATTTATGATTTTGATGCTAAAAACAAGGGGATAAAGCATTATAATTTTGTCATGGATCTGTTTCTTTGATCTATGTGGTTCTTCAGCACCAATGTTACATTAAGGTTTGCATGTCTCATAGAATGGATTAGGTTATTGGCATGTACATGCTGATGACTGAAGATGTATTGATAACTTTCCTCCCCTTTTCTGACCAGTTGGTAGTCAGTAATAGTGTGCGACTAACAATCACTTTGTAGTTCATTGGACAAGGTGGTGGGGTTTTTGGTCATCTTTTAAACATCCTTTTTTTTTTTTCGGGAACAGCTTCCACCTTTGAGAATATTTCTTGGTACTTCTTCATCCCTCCAATTTGCATGCATTTTTTGATGGTTTGTTTGTAAGTTGGTTAGGTAGTTAGTATTGCTCGAGTTGAGTTTTTTTGCTTGGTATGGCAAGGTTCACTGTTGGTTAATTTTCTCTTTTGAACTCTGTTTCTCCTATTTTTGGAATCACTGTTTTTATTTTTAATTTTTATGCAATAGGCACTAAACTAAAATTGCTTGAAAGATTCCCTATTTGGACTTTGCATCCTTCTAAATCCAATCTGACCACAATGATGTCGAAGTTTTTAGCAAGGACCAGTTAGAATTGCCAAATTATGAAAATTCAGATTCTCTTCTAGTTTTCATCAGCTCTGGATTGCACAAGCTCCCAGCAGACCAACTCCCTGCTCTTATTTTTTTTTTTTTAATATTGATCAATCATGAAACTCAGTCCCTAGATTGATTGACAGAACAGCTCTCTCTCAGGGAAATCAAACAATATAGACCTATTTTTATTGTTTTTTTGGTCTAGCAAATCGTTAGGCAGAACAAGCCTTTCATAGCTCAAAATAAAGTCATTAGCATTGGTCCATTTTAACCAAAATACTAATGCCTTTGGTTTGGCCATCACTGAATCTGCAATTCTGGTAGGAGAAGAAAAGTCAGGCCCAATAGATTTTGAAGCATGGCTCAATGCTTCTCCTGTCTCTCATAGTTTGATTTGCCAAAAGCACTACTGCCAAAATTGAATTGGTTGTGTTCCTATCTGGTGGGTAATGGGTTTCTAGATCACCTAAGGATTAGGGTTAGAAAACCTCATGTAAATCTAGAATTGTAGGGATTAGAAACGAAATCAGAATTTGAAGAAATTCAATAGCAAAATAAAGACGGTTCAGATGAGCAGATGACCTTGTTCGATTGGTCTTTGTCAAAGAGAACAAACCATCAAAGGCTTAAAAGAAATCGGATGGTCGGGTTCAAAGATATGAAACCCTTCTTGAATTCACGGTCAGATTCAAAGGTATGAAACCTTTTTTGAATTATGAAGTTTCCCAAATTAGAAACCAGATACATAATTTAACTTCCAAAATTATTAATTACTAAAATAGAATCCACTAAAAATTGGAGACTACCCAAATAGTAACTATCAGATTTAGAAATTAAAGATTAGAAGAAACTTCCAGAAATAGAAACCGGATTTAGAAACTAATGAAGAATAGAAAATAGAAACTGAAACAGCTGTAGAAACAGAATTGGAAGATCAATCAGTTTCAGTCAGGACTGCAGAAAACAGAGCAGCAATGGGCTTTCCTGAAATCGATGGCTCGACCTGGGACTAGAAACAGTATACCAGATTAGAAACTAAGGGCAATGAAACAAAAGTCTTTGTTAACAGGTTGGTGACAATGAAGACGAATCAGAATTAGCAAGTATAAGAAGCAGACATTCAAGCAGACATTCGCAGGATAGAGATGAACATGAAAACTGACCTGAACCAGTGAAAGATAAGAGGAGAAAGAAAGAAGAAAAGATAAGACAAGAAGGACATATGTGTTCAGGAATCACCACCTGAAACACTACCTTGGAATCACCACCAAGAACCTACTGAATCACCATAGCAGGGAGGTCTGAACCACCACAGAACCAAAGGCAAAAGCTAACTTTCATTACTCAAATCGTGTGTGAGGGCCTAGCCTTGTACATGTGTTTATAACCTTGCCTTGGACAGACTCAGGGAGGGCAGTCCTTGGTGCAACGGTAAAGGTTGCTCCATTGTGACCAAGTGGTCACGGGTTCGAGTCTGGAAACAGCCTCTCTGTGAAATCAGGGGTAAGGCTGCATACATATGACCTTCCCCAGACCCCGCAGTGGCAGGAGCCTTGTGCACTGGGTACGCCCTTGGACAGACTCAGAATCAGGAAATAGAAACTTTATAAAATAGAAATTAACACCTAATCTCATATGAGACTCAAATCCCTCATATTCGGTAATGTAGTCCTAGATAGACAAGGGTCTACTAGGAGCCAGGTGACTCAGGATCTCACAGCCTGCTGGCCAATTGGGGCAGGATTAGGAAATATGGACAGAACTAGGGTTAGGTTTAGGTAAATTGGATTGGATCTTATTTGGTAAAGGTAGGCCGGGTTTTAGGAGTCTAATGGTATAGGTTTGTTAGGGTTTGAGTGAGAATTAGAAATTTAGGAAATTAGGGTTTTGGGTTTTGGGTAAGGTAAGTGAGGTGGGTTTTAGGGTTTAGGATGGGAGTTTAGGGCTAGGGTTCTGATCGAGTCTTCCAATAATGGGGAAGAACACTTGGTCAGAGTTTGGGGCTGAATGGATGGTTAAAAGTATGAGATTTGGAAATTCTATTTGGAAATTCTAGGGTTTGTTGATGGGATGGGGCAGAGGTTGCTGTTGAGTGTAGGGGAGATGGTAAGGTTGCTGTGGATGAAGTTTAGATGGGATTGATGGAGGGAATTGGGCTGAACAGGTTATAGATGGAGCTAGGGCTTAGGGGATCGAATGTAGGAAGGTAGGCTTAGGTTGGAGGATTAGAAGAAGAAGGGTAGTTGCAGGAAATTAAATTTAACTTACTGGATTTGCAGAGATCCAATAGCAGCAGCTTGAAGCAGAGAAATAAGAGGGCCTCCCGATCTTAATAGTTGTAAGGAGTCGATTGGAGGTCCACCCATCCCTTCACCTTGAGATCCACAAGGCACACTTACAAAGGAGCAGAGCAGCAGCAATGGCATGCAAACATAACTGAAAAATTTTTAATCTAAACTGTGGGAGAGCCTCCCACGATTTTAATATTTATAATATGGCCATGGGCCCAAATCCTAATACAATCTAAATACCTCCCTCACATAAATCGTGGAAGGGGTGTAACACTTTAATTAAAACTAAAACTAAAACTAAAACTAAAACTTAAAAGATTTCCAAGTAACCAATAGGAAATAAGAACCTATCAACCAATAGGAGTAATTCACTTAAATTGAACCAAGGCTGAACCGGTTCAATTTAAGTTACATTTAAACTGAAAAATAAACCAAGTATGGGAAATAACTAAAGCTGAATAAACTAAGTAATAAACTAAGGCTCCAAATACTAGGCCCTAATCTTAGGGCTTCTTCTTCTTCCTCTTGCAGGTACTTGGATCTGCATCATTCGGGCTTATAGAATTTCCCTTTACAATAGAATATCCAAAAATACTTATGTTAAAATTGAGTCTAACTTGAATCAATCTTGAATCGTCAGGGGTTAGTTTGAACCAGGTGAACCAAACCAAATTGAGGGAAAATCTTTTCTTCCTACTTTCTGCTGGAAACCTGCATCAGTGGGGACCATATATTCCCAATCTCCATGAAGCATGTTAGTGATCTCATCACATCTGATCATGGTACAAAATTTTGCGATATATCGCCGAAATTTCAGTAATTTCGACACTACAGAGATGAGATGGGCTTCCGAAATGAAAAAAGTTCAAATTTCGGCGATATTTTGGTATATTTCGTAGAAATGCTGTGTATTGAGCAGTATATTTTGGTAAATTTTGTAGAAATACTTTGTGTATTGAGTATTGAACAATTGACTATTATGAAGTTTATGAGTTATGACTTATGCACTTATGACTTTATGAGTTTAAACTTTAAAGCTTAAACTAAAGGCTACATTTGACTTTATTTTTGTTTCATTACTTTGTTTAAATTTCTTATTATGTCTTTTAGTACTTAAACAATATGTATTTAACTATTTTATACAACAGGGTCCGACCGTATTCAGTCAATCAAGGGTGTAAACCCAAAACGCCACTTTGAGTTCATTTTTTTTTGCAATATGAAGGTTTAAATGTGTTTATTTAGCTTAAATAAGGGTGTCCATGAAGTATCAGGCCTAGATATGGCCAAATACCCACCGAGATGGACTCCCGAAATATTGCAGAAAAAATGTAATATTTCTACGAAATTTTGGATATTTCGGATATCTCGGTAGGCCCGAGATACCGATATATCACGAGATATAGTACTATGCATCTGATGCCTTTGAGATCTTCAAAAGACTTACCACATAAGCAGCTTGGGTAATGATTAGATCTGTCAATTCCTGTTTTGCACTTCCCGTGTCCAAAAAAACTTGATCCCTTTCCTTCCAATAAACCCCAACCTGGCCAGGACGTTAGCTTCCTAAGAATCTTCCTCATTTCCCTAGTGGAATGATATAGCCATTATTCGATGATACTTCCCAGAATAAGACAATTCAGAGAAGAAATGATCAGGAATTGGTATTAAATTTTATGATAATCAATTAGGTGAAAATGTCCTATAGAGCACTATTTTGCCCTTTCTTTTGCCTACTTATAGTATGAGTTTTTTGCAATTGCAGTTAAGGAGGTGGTTTTACAGTTGAAGCGGTGTTTTCAAAGAAGAAACTTTTGGTTTCGGTTGCCGCAGGAAAAAACCTGAGCGATTTGCAGGTGTGCATGGCATATTTTTTTTTCTTGTTTATGAGGATTTCCAAAGTACTGTGATAATTGGTACCCTATTTAACTTTCCTGTGAAACCCTTTCTTTGCCCCTTGTTCAAATAGTAAAAGGGTTTCTTAAATATGAAAATATCAAATGTCAGAAAGATATGTCTCCATGGTTTTAATTGGCATCTCAAACCTTATTTCTGTAGATGAGAGTAGATATGCTATATTTATGTATTTGTGAAAGCTTCATTCTCTTACATGGAGGATTTCAGTATATTATGTTGGAAATTTGAAATGCAACGACATTGCTCTATGAATCATCCACCTTTAGTGCCATTAGTTTTATGTTTTTCTCCTTTTGAGGTTTCCCTTGATAGATTGGGGTTGTGGAACAGAAGTGTAGCCAATCGCAGGCAGTTGGGGGTTAGGATTAGTTAAGTTTCTTGAGTTGCATTCTATCTAACAGTGAGAAAAACCTGTACTGATGGCATTGAACTTTCTGGTAAGGGAATAAACTTACATTAAAATAACAAGTTTTTTATGTTTATACATATACCTGTTCTCTCTTTTTCTTCTTGTAGTTACAGATATGCATGTCAGAATGACCTGGGTGGGTACACATAGGATGCTTTCACTTTTCAATTTACTGGGAAAATATTAACATTGCAAAATAGAAACCCACACCATGGTCTGGAGAAAAAGAAATAAGGGCAAAAGGTTAGGGGTATGAAATACTTTATAGGAGTGAGATGTCAGGAGAGAGTGCACCTTCCTCCTCTGCAAACAATAGAAAGCCAGAGGGTTCTCTTCTTTGTTCATCCTAAAAGACTTGAGGATCTTAGGTTTTCTTTATCCAGTCCTATTATATGAGGGTATCAGAGTTTTTTAACGGTTATATATTTATATTTAGTGGTATTTAAATTGTAGCGTCAAATTCTGTTTTTATGCAAGTAGGTTTCATCATACTACGATTAACTTATCATTTTTATTCAGCAGCTAACTTTTCCTTCTGAAAAATGAACAAGAATCCAAATCAATGATCCAATGCTAACTAGTCCCTCTTTTTTGTGTTGCTTAATAATTTCCCTAATATCAAGAAATAGAAAAATCCCAAGCAGCAGAATCTTAGTAAGAGGTCAGATGATTATCTCACCCGCCTTAATACATTCCATTTCTATCTTCCAGCTTGCTTTGCAGATCCCATTGTTGAACCATAAACTACTAATCCTTTGATCAAGTTTCTAGTGGAAAATTATCACCTCAATTTGCCTGCCCGTCAATTTCCCAATTCCCTCTAATAGAGGGAAGTGGACCCCACCTAGGCAGTGTGTTCGAGCTGGGGGTAGGGTGGTCATTTCCGCCCCCCTATTAAATGGAATTGAGGAAATTGACAGGCAGGCAAATTGAGAGGATAAAGATCCGTTTCTAGTTGATTACTGAATTGTCACACACATCATGAATGAAAAACTTAATATAAACAAATAACCAATTGTTGAATGGATAAGAAATTGATAATAAAGCAGCGAATCATGGGTATACTAGCAAGTATTAAGTTAAACAAAAAAAACATCCGGAATAACGATTCTAGATGCCCCTTGCTCCAGAGATAGGCCAATCATCCAGGTTGACCCTGATTCCAGAAGACGATCAAGCCCCGCCAATGGCTCTCCCTCGTATGAGTTCCCCATCGAAGGTAACTTTTGTTGCTACTTTCCTGCCTTTGACAATTAAAGACTGTTTTAGCCTAAAACATGCGTGGCTTCGCTACTTGATTGTTGGAATATGTAATCCAGAGGGGTTTACCTATCAATGAATTAATTATTCCATTATCTCATTCTCTCTTTCTAACTCATGATTCAACCAACATGGTATCAGAGCAGGTTTGATCTAGGTTAGAAAAAAAGAAAAAAACCCTCCTCCTCTTCAATCAACTTATCCCTTCTTCTCTCTTTCTCGGCTTCTTCTTCTTCTGTTTTTTCTTCTTCTCATCCTTGTAAGGGGGCAGCACTAATGAGGTAAACAAAGCATCCAAGGATTTAGTTGCTTCCCTCCTCCCAATCTACCTTTTTTATTAAAAAATTCTGTTTGAAATCTGCTGGAACCATATTTGCGATATTGGAGTTTTTCAGAATTTTTTGGAGATCTGATTTCAATCACTAATGAAGGCTGATCCTCCAGTGTTGGAGACTCCTATGCACCCTTTTCCAGCATCTTTCTACCCTATTCCACTGTCCTCTTTCCCCTTTTTTTCTTTCTCCATCATTCATTAACTTTTCCAGCCCCTACTCCAATCGATTTTAGGGTTTCCCCTTTCAGATGCAGCTGATTTTTTGGGAATGATTCCCTACTACTACAAACCCTACTCGACCTAAGTTTGGACCCTTTCTGATGGCTGGATTTGTTTCTACAACAAAACTTTCTTAACCTGCTAATTTGGTTTCCTGCTAAAACCCTGACTCCAATCGAAATTAGGGTTATAGGTTTCAGCTTTTGCTGATTTTTGGAGGGCTGATTACTTCCATTACTAGGACCACTTGACCTCAATCTTGCACCCATCCAAGTTTTGTAGAAGACCCCTCCCCAATCGATCTCTATTTTTATTTTTCAGGGTTTTCCAAAATCCTAACATTAATTGATTTTTTGGGTTAGGGTTACCTGCTGCTTCTGGAGTTTTTGGAAGTGTTTCTACTATCAAGAGAGGCAATTTACTTCAATTATGCATGGCTTGAAGAAGTTCTTTTACACAAGATAGCTGCTGCCCTATTTTTTCGGCACTTTTTGGTATTTCTCCCACTTGAAGATCAAGTCTCAAATCCTACAAGAGATTGGGTGTTCGTAGTAGAGATCCATTCCAGCAGTTGTGGACAGCATCTATGCCAAGAAATCATCACACTTTGACAAGAATCATCAGTTTTTTGAAGTCCCCTTCCTCTAATCGATCTCAATTTCAGGGTTTTCCAAAACCCTGAGAAAAATCGATTTTAGGGTTAGGGTTGTCTTATCAAGCTAATTTTTTGAGGAGAGTCTTATACATATCAGAGGAGTATTCATCCCAAATTTCAGCATCATTCTTGGAGTTTTTTTGAAAAAATTTAGGTTCACACTTATGGCTCGATTTCATCAATTATCAACCTATTTTTTTCTAGTTCCTATGTAGTTGGCTGCTTCAACTACCTATGGATCTGCTGAGTTATTATCATATGCTTTTTGGTTCTATTGAGCTTTATTACATACCTTGTTGGTTCTATTGATTGGCTTCTGTAATCATGACTGGTAGACATGTTACTGCTACCTTTATGAGGATTACTGCTGCGCTATTATTGAGACTGAGTATCCTATTATTGGAGATCAAATTTCTTTCATTAGTGAAGACTCGAATCTACTACCCTGAAGATCAACTTATATGGATTACAATAGTGTGTTCCAAGGTTATTGGTTGTAACTACGAACTTATTCAATTATGTGAAGCTTTTCTGGTTCATATCCGGCTTACTTTGGAGCTTGATCCTAGCATTGTTCACTAATTCAGATCTGATCCAAGTTTTTTGTTGAAGCTTCTTACATCAATTGCTGTCTAGGTATCTTCGTCAGTCCTATTTTGCATGTGGGAGTTTATAAACTGGAGTTTTGCACACTTGTTCTTCCTTGTTTAAAGATTGATCAAGTCTTGAAGACTGGAGCTTTTCCTTACTTCAAATCAGATTTGTATACTTATCAGATTTGAATATTGGAGTTAGGAGTTTCTCCCCTACAGGAGTTTCCATCAAAAGTATTTGTTTAATCGTTTGAAGATGGTTGAAAATTTATATGTTGCATTGTTTTACTCTGTAATTCATTATCCCACTACTCTTTTCACTTCTCCACCTCCTAAAACATACCTTTGGCATATACCCATAACCACTTTGGACGATAATGGTATTCTCTAATTTGCCATTTCTTGCTTTTCCATTACCCTTAGCACCTCTTGGAAAATTCTGGAATATTATGTTTTTGCCCTATCTCTTACATCATCTTTGTTATGTCCAAGTGTACTACACGTGCGGGGGAGATTATGTACAGTACAACTACAGACATTGTAGAAGCAGAACTTGCAGGAACACTGGGTATAAAACATAGAAGATCAGAGTTTCCACCATTGCCATTGGGTATCCCTTTGTTATTGAGTTGAGTTTGCCATAAGGGGGAGATTGAAGTATTAAAGTATTGAAGATGTTTGGTTATTGCCTACCTATATGAGGTTCTATAGTTGGGTTGATCATTTCTGCTGCCTGATTTATTTGTTTCCGCTGCTTGCTGCCCTAGTTGCTTATCTTCAAGATTATCAGTCAGAGATTCATCACTGGACAACTGTTGAAGTTGGTGAAAGTTTGCTGATCAAGTCTGCCTAGGTTTTGGAGATCAATTATTTCAAAATCTTGAAGGTTTATTTGGGAGCTGCATTCATCTGTCAAGCTGGATTATGCTACAACTTAGTTTTTTCCCATTTTGTTCAAGTTGGGCATTAGTACCTTGTATGCGGTATGCGCCAACTTGAGGGGGAGTGTTAGCATTATTATGGAGTTCCTTTTGTTATTAGTTCAAGCTGGATTTTTCTTCTTCTCTTATTTGTATAATCCAGCTTGAGGGGGAGTGTTGGAATATGTAATCCAGGGTATTCTGGTCCTTTTGGGATAGTTTTATTTCTATGTAATTAGGATTAAGTGGCTGCTCTTATAGAGTCAGCTAGTTAGGGGTAATTATGTCTACAGTTGGCTATGTGGGTTTTAGTCCCACATCACCTAGTTCAGTCCTTTATAACTTTCCCCTCTATTTATAATAGAGGGGCTTACCTATCAATGAATTAATTATTCCATTCTCTCATTCTCTCTTTCTAACTCACGATTCAACCAACAGATAGAAGAAGGGGGTAGGGGATGGGATATCTCAGCCCTGGGTCTCTCACCCCAGCTGTTGAACCAGGAATGTTCTCCCATAACCGATAATAAGCCTGGCCTCAAAATTCTATTATTCAATTCTGATTTAAGTTCAACTGATGGGGCCTATTTATAGCTTGGCCTAAGCTTCACAAATAGAAAGTCTCAAAAATAGTAACCAAATGAAAATATAAACTAAATCTAACTTAAAGGAAACAAAGGACTGAAATAGAAACTTAAGAAAATAGACTTTAAATAAAAGCTAAGCCTACTTTATAAATCTGAAATTAGAAACTAGTACTAACTTGCTAAAACTGAATTTAGAAGCTATCTAATCTCCTATTACAACCAAACTAGAAAATAGAAACAAGGTAATATGTGCCCCCAAATCACTGTTCACGTGAACAGTAATTCGAATACTGTTCATGTGAACACAAACTTTTTTTTTTATAAATTTTCTTTCTTGGTCTCTTATCTTCTTCATGCAGAGGCTGGGGCTGCCTTAGGTGATGCTCCATTGAACCAACAAAAACTTGCCACATCATCAGACCAGGCTGCCTCTCGCAGCAGTCTAATCCACAACCTTGCTGGGCTGGTTTTTGGGGCTTGTTCCTACAGGTACATATGGACATGTGATCTGCATCAGAGGGCTTTAACATACATAAATTTGCTTCAGGATCGAGAACACCTTGTCAATCGTCCAAACATTGTTGACCAACTCTGATGATGTGTTTCGAAGAATAAAATACCTCGCATTAAAATATGGAGAAATTGAAATTTCAATAGAAACATCATCTTCAAATTCAATGATAATTTTGTTGGTCTTTAATAACATGTCCACCCGCGAGACGAAATTGTCACTTTGCCCTTTCATAAATGAATAAATAGCAAGCTTTCCATGGGTAAGAGAGGTCTAATCTTGAACACAAAAGAATCCATGGCTAGGTTTGTTCTGATACCAAATTATGTAATATGCGAGCAGACTCAATGATCAAATTTATGATCAGCTTTGAGATAAAAGAAACAATTACGTTGTTACTTGAAGAAATCAGATCAATAGAAGGGGAGGAAAAAGAGATGAGATCAATCTTTTTGGGAGGAAGAAGAGAGGAGAACAGAACAAAAGAGAAGGGAAAGAAATCAGGTTTGGGATGCCAATCTGGTAATCAATGCTCAACAACACCAATACTCTTAAATAAAAAACTCATATTCTCTAATTTATGGCTGTGTGTGTGTGTGTGTGTGTTGCGTATATAAAGACCTTCTAAAATTCCTAAATTGACTCAAACGGACTCTTAATAACTCTAATATACTCAATTAAATAAATAAACTCAAAACAAAACTCTATTTATCTATTAAGTATTCTAATATAATTGAAACACTTGATTACTAATCTCGTGTACTAACTTTATCTCCACTTTATGGGCATATAAATTAGGCCCATTACAACGTAAAAAAAGGCCCAACCTATAATATAATTACCCAAAGGTCAATTTCAGCCCATTGGACTGCCATAAGCTCGTTATGAGCATCGCGAGCTTGCACATAGGCCTCCATATGGGATTAATGTCTAATGCAACTGCATCACAATGACCGACTCCTTTTTTACTTTCACAATCTCTTTTTTAAAGTCTGGCCATTTCTTTCTTATTTTATGACAGACATATTTGAGATAATGTAAGACAATGTTGTAAAGTTCAACTATCAACGCATAAATTCTCCAAACAACCCCACACATGGAAAATGTGAGAACGTCGGAAAAAACTTTTCTTTCCCTATTTTTTCACACTTGCACTCTCTTGATAACCAAACATATCCTTCATATTTGTGTATCTTGACATTTGCCGATGGGGGTGCAATATTTTTTTTTCATTTAAAAAAATTGAAAATGCTCACTGTCTGAATACTTTTCAATTTTAGGTATTATCTGTGAGAATATGTAAGTTCTTCATGGACTTTCAATCCCCCTTTGTGAATATTTTTTTTTCTTTTTTACCCATCTAGTTTCTCTCCTCACATCCCTCATTTTCTTTATGTTTCTTAGAACTTAATCTATTAGTATTCCTCTTATCAAAGAAAATTGGCTGTGTTTCATCTACGAATGGGCTGGTCATAGTCGATTTATTAGGGTGATGCCAAATACTCCTGCTGCCGTTGGTGAGGCAGCATCAGGTAACAGTTTTCTTGTGAATACATCTCTGACTTGTCATTTGATTTCAAGCATTCTGCAATCTTCAGTTTCTTAATTAACATAACTGACTAGCAGAATATTCACTGATTTCTTATTTGTATTGTAAATAAAAAAAAATTGATATTCTCATGATTAACCTGGACATTACTTTTCATTTTTATTATTAGAGAAGTGAAAATTTTAATATGATTTATGTAGCAGGGCAGAGCCCTAGAATACCAGAACCGAGAGAGTGAAGAGAGGAGATAGAGAAGGAGAATGGAGAATAGGGACAGGAGAGAAAACTTATGATCGTATTGATCAGCCTGCTGTCCCATAAAGCACTGTCCCATAGCCTTATTTATAGGTTTAACTTACAACCAATAACTCCACTTACAGCTAGGAATCATAATGTGCCTAGAACTAAAAACTAGGACCAAGGCTTAGAAACCTAATCTAAGTACAAGGACACCTATTGTTGCTCTTCCTTGTTCAGCTATTGTTGCTCTTCCTAGAATCTTTTGAATACATTTATTATTGAATCAACTACAACCGTGGTTCCAGGTCTCGCTGGGATCTCTCGAGATCTTGGTTTTTATCTCCTTTTTTTTTTTTGGTTTTACCGAGTTGAGACCACTAGCAAGCTAGGGAATCAACAAGGTTTCGGTCAAAATTTCAGCATCTCGCCGAGATTTTGGTCCGAAATCTCGTATTGGTCAAAACTGTTTCCACCCACTTAATAATACTAAAACTCGCGAAATTTCGGTCGAGATATCGAATATTTCGAGTATCTCGACATGTCCGAAATGAAACGCAAGTCCGATATGAAAAAATGCAATATTTCGAATATCGGTAATCTCGTTTCGAAAATTTCGGAAATCTCGGTCACTTTTGGCATTTTACACCCATAGAAAAATACCATATTTCGACGAAATTTCGGTATCTCGGAAATTTCGGTCAGACCGAAACAACGAAACGAAACAAGATTTAGTACCAAGCTTAATATAAAAGGCTCAACCTGACGAGACTTGGCCGAAATTTTGACTAGTCTCGTCTGTCTCGGTGGGTTTCAAGTTTCAACTGTGAATGCACAAAAACCTCCCAAATGCTGATTTTTTTGACCAAATCTTACACAACCGGGCTTGGAATATGTGAATTTTTACAAGGCTGTTTATATTAGCTGTTTTACTTGAATTATGTGTTCTAATACTAAAGATTCTATGGAATTGGTCATATCAGTATATATATATATATATATATATATACAGCGTACATTACCAACTAGGGTCAAACTACCATTTTGGGTGTGATTTTTGAAAATCAAGGGTTCCACCAGTTTTATAGTACCTAAAATAGGCTGTCCTGCAAGTTTCATGACCTAATTAGGTCATATGGCCACAGAAACCAAGGGCCAAAATTTGACATAAAAAAATGCACCAACTCGGCCAAGATCTACCAAGACAACTCGGTTTTTTGGCTGACCGAAACTGGCCAAGATACCGAGATCTCTAACCTTGACTGCAACCCCCATACAGCATGGCTTCTAGCTGTCTTATTGTGGGGTTACGATTTAACAAATGTTTCCATTCAGAGAAATTGCAGAGTAGGATTCGTAAGCTGTGCCCAAGTAGTTGGGATAGGGTTTGCAATGTAAGACTAGAATTAATGTAAGACTAAATTAGGTTAATTTAGTCCCAAGAAAACCCACAATAATTCACAGCATTCAACTAACATAACCCCAACAGAAGGGTTTAAGCAAGGGCTGAAACTCAGATGTAAGGCCTAGGTTGTAGTTCAAAATCCAGCCACTCAATAGGGCTGATAGCAAGGATGAGTGGAATAGGTTGACCAGATCACAAGTTATCAGCAGATCACAAAAATTAGAAAGTAGAAATCAGTGGATAAAAACCAAACCAGCCATTGGAATGGAACCAAACTCAGGTTGAGTGGTGCTTATATAGAGTAGAAGCACTGCTGAAAGTCTCACTTGATTCTGATGATTGAATTGGAAGATATGGCAGCAACACCAAAATAGAAGGTACTCAGCAAGCCCTCCAAACAGGAACAGAATAGGTTGACCAGATCACAAGTTATCAGCAGCAAGCCCTCCAAACAGGAACAGAATAGGTTGACCAGATCACAAGTTATCAGCAGGTCAAAAAAATTAGAAAGTAGAAATCAGTGGATAACCTCCAAACCAGCCATTGGAAGGGAACCAAACTCAGGTTGAGTGGTGCTTATATAGAGTAGAAGCACTTCTGAAAGTCTCACTTGATTCTGATGATTGAATTGGAAGATATGGCAGCAACACCAGAATAGAAGGTTAAGAGTTATCTCACAAACCAGCACTTTGTTTGGGCTCCAATGAAGATCGAGTGGAGGCCTTGTGGAGTAAGTGATCTGCAGCAAATTTGGTGTAATTTTGATGTACAGAAGTGAAGTTATGAAGAGGGAATGAAAATAGAAGGTTTGTGAATATGGAGGATTCTAGCCAATGGAATGGGGTAGAAGTGGGGATCGAATGGAGGGGTTGGTGGTGTTGTTCTATGCTCCAAAACTCAGCAGATTTCGATGGATGAAGGTGGAGATATGCAGCCTTGAAGTTGCAGCAGGAACTCAAGTCCAGGAGCAGCAGCAGTCTTCACTCAAATGGAGGAGGCAGTAGCAGCAACAGCCTTGGATTTTGGAGTTGTTTGCAGCCTTTGATTGAGTCTTCACACCACTACTATTGATCACAGGGTAGCAGCAACACAACAGGGGATCAATTGCAATGGAGGAGAAGATAGGGAAGAGAAGATAAGAGAAGGGGGGTAGGGGAATGGCTCTCTCAGCCTGGGTCTCTCACCCACAACTATCCCAGCTGTTGAAACATGGAATTTCTCTCATAACTGATGCCAAGCTTGGCCACAAATTCTATTCTCCAAATCTGTTCCTTCCTTACAATAAGGGGCTTAATTAGCTTAGGCAAGCTTACAATAAAAATAGAAACTAATCTGAAAATAGCAAGTAGGGAAATAGAAACTACTAAAACCTAACTAAAGTAGAAGGAAACTAGAATTAGAAACTACTAGGCGTTATAGCTCAGCCTTCTAAAACAAATTAGGAAGGACACTAAAATAGAAACTAAATAAATTAGCAACTAGGCAGTTCGAGATGATCTCCTATCAAAATCGTGGCCCACAAAGGCCTCTTCTAGAAGGTCAGCTGGCTGGCTCGAGCTGGTCTTCTTCGCTGGTTCGAGCTGGTCCAAGCTGGTCAACATGAGGCTGACTCGAACCACCTTGGTTCTTCAGTTTCTTTTTCTGGCCAGAATCTACATCAAGAACCAAAATAGGTCTAATCCCAGGCAGGATCAAATAGAAAACCCTCCAATAAACATGAAATCATATGAGGGAATCAAGAGAACAATGGGAACTCAAATGAGGGAACAATTTCCTTGGTTGAAGTAACAAATAAAAAAACCCACAAATTTGTAACCTGTTGAAACAACAATGATCTTGATGTGGTAATCTTCAAGAAAACGATGTGACAATCAGTTGAAAAAAATCCCAGCAGCTTGTAGCACTCTTGAGATCGATTTGAACAAAATTAGGGTTTAGATTCAACAACCGATGGAAGGGAATGGGCATCTCACCCTAGGCCTCTTAGCTATCCTATCTGAGAATTTCAACATTGTATAAACAACTTTTCTATTCATTCAAATTCGTGTACAATGCAGGTCTCCATTTCAAACTTATATAGAAGACTCAAAATAGACTTGGACACTAAAAAAGAAAGGCCTAACCCAATCCTTAGCTAATAAGATATCCTAAATTGACTAAGAAAGTGATATAATAAAGAAAACAGACACAAATTAGGACTCTAACTAAGCTAATGAAGTAAATCCCGTTTTCCTACTTTCTACACATATTTTAGGCTCATTAAAGTGGCCAAATACAAAATAAACCTATGAGATCAAAGGCCTAACACATACATAACCCAACCTAAGGCTTATTCCCAATAAAATAAGCCCTCTAAGTGACTTATCTTCATCAATTCTCCCCTGCTTAGAAAAGACTCGACCACGAGTTTTGATAAGTGGGGGACTAATCTTCACGTGGTTTACGTCCGTATTTAATCCATAGCAAAATTCAGGCAGCTCCTTGATAATACAAATGTAATCGTATAGACAAGGAGGGCATTCTTCAAGGTATTTCGAGGGAATAACAAACTCCACGTGCTCAGCTTCAACAGCCTCAAATGTATCCATGGGATCATCCACATATGTGTTGGCAACCATTTCAGCTTCAGACTCGAACTCTTTCTGTAAAGGTGCTAAATCTGATTCTTCACTAGCTGTCAAGAACTGTGTAAGGTAATACTAGTAACGGCTTTTCAACATGCTGTCCTTTACTTGTGATTGCACTTGTTTTCAACTTGCTGTCCTGTGTTGGCAACCATTTCAGCTTCTGACTCGAACTCTTTCTGTAAAAGTGCTACATCTGATTGTTCACTAGCTGTCAAGATCTCTGTGTAAGGTAATACTAGTAACGGCTTTTCAACATGCTGTCCTTTACTTGTGATTGCACTTGTTTGCTGCTGAAGGCTTTTGCATTCCTCCTTTCCTGGTTTTTTTTTTTATGAGAATAAAGTTCATTAAAAAAACTACTAAATTATAACAAAGTACCATCTTGCACGGAAGATGCAAGATTTAAACCTATAGCTAGACATAGATCATCCTTAAACAAGCTAAAGATAGTGTTTTGAGTTCTATTGCTTATATACAGGAAGTCCTTAATATAATTATAAGGCCATGGCATTTTAGAAGGTGATGGAAGAGCCTTGACTATGGATTCATTTGTACACCAAATCTCCTTTATCTGCAAGCCTAACCGGATTGCATGGTCTAAACCTTTCCTGATGCTGTACAATTCAGATTCCCACGAAGATGATGATTCCGTTTTCCCTGCAGCAAAACACAAAAATCTTCCATCCAACAAAAAAAAGTGCGACTAGCCTCCCAGTCTTAGTCCTGGAATCTGGGATCCTGCACACATTAAAACGGGATATTTAAGCCGCGGAACAGACAACCAATCTTTAAAATCATGTAAATTGTCTCTCATTATGTGTACATTGGAATAGATTGGGGTGGGTGGGGTAAAGTTGTAAATCCGCTATCCAACGGTTCACTTGGTTTAATATCCATGGAGCATTTGATTTCTCAACCCCAAATAAAACTTTGTTCCTGGCAGACCAAATAAAATAACAAGTAAGAATGAAAACCTCAAAGAACCATGTATAGGAAGCCTTATCTATCTTTATTGAAGAGCGAAAATTAAAGCAAAGATCGCTCAAGGATTTGAAGACCAGAGATTCAGTACGTAGACCAAGAGGTCCAGCCACCCAAATATGTTTGACCCAATCGCAGGATAGGAATAGATGCCAGTAGGATTCAATACAATTTCCACAGAAGGCACATTATGGGTCGGCCTAACACCATTTTGAAATAGTCGCCTTGACCGGAAGTCCTGCATGTATCAAACTCCAGAAGAAAACTTTAAATTTTGGATGAAGCTTCAGTTTCCAAAAGAAGTTCCACCAAGCAGTAACACAACGCGAATTGTCAATCGTAGGAGAAAGAAGAAACATAGTAGCATGTTTAGTATTGAATTTACCAGTTTTGGTTAAAGAGCACCACCAACTATCATTAGAATCAATTATATTGAAATAAAAAATCATGTGGTGCAAACTAGTTGGAATCATGCCCTTAATAGAATTTCGAGTGAACTCGTCAGCAGTATTAATCTGAGAAATGGTAGCCTGTTTCTGTTGTATTGAAAGCTCCGAATTGGAATAAGTGAGCAGGCTATGAGGAAGTGATTTATTCCATTTGTCAGTCCAAAAGAAGGTGGTTTCTCCATTACCCAACTTCCTAATAACCAAGGTTTCAAGAGTGGGAATGGTATTGGAAATGCTATTCCAAATAAATGAACCTTTCTTAGATCTAGTAATCAGGTCAAAAAACGACGTCTTTGAAAAATATTTTGCCTTGAGAGTTTTGGCCCAAAGTGATTGAGGTTCAATGATCAACCTCCATCCAAGCTTAAGAAGCAGAGCTTTATTATGATGTTCGGCCTTACGAAAGCGGAGCCCTCCCTGAACTACAGGACGACACATCCTATCCCACCCAATCAATCGAGTTTTTCTTACCTTGCTTATTTCCTAACCAGAATTTGAGGCAGACAGAGTCAATCTCTCTGCAAATTTTTCCTGGTAACAAGAAATGATTCAAAACAAAGGCAGGAGTAGAGGCTAATACCGATTGGATCAAAACCTTACGACCTGCAAATGGTAATAAATTTGATTTCCAACTCGTCAACTTCTTCTTCATTCGTTCTACTACCCCGCTAAATTCCCTTACCGTAGACCTGCAAGGAAACAGATTAATTCCTAGATACTTAGAGTTAACCCCCATCTCTTTAATTCCAAAAAGATTAGAAAGGGCTAATCTGTCTGAGGGAGGGACATTTCTACTAAAATGTATTCCACTCTTAGCAAGATTGATTTCCTGTCCTGAAAGGTCAGAGAACAGATCAAGAATAGCTTTAACGGTCATCAAGTCTTCCAATGAAGCCCGACAAAAAATAAAAATATCATCGGCAAACAACAGATGAGTAATCTCGGGGGGGCCCACGAGCAACCTTAACCCCTTGAAAAAGATTCAAATCCCGGTAAGCAGAGATAAGGAGGGACAGAACTTCTAAAGCCACAATAAAAAGGTAGGGGCTAAGAGGACAACCTTGGCGCAGTCCTCGTGTCCCCGTAAAGTGGGCAAAGGGGCTTCCATCCAACTTAATGGAAAAGGAAGAAGTGGATATAAGAGAAGTGATTAAATTCTTCCAGTGAGTACCAAAGCCCAAAAAATAAAAAAGGGAAGTAACCAGACACCACTCCAACTTATCATAAGCCTTTGACATATCAATCTTAATGGCAGTAAAACCAGTTTTGCTCCTGGTATGTTTAAAAAAAATGAAAGATTTCATGTGCCATGATTGTGTTATCGGAAATCTGTCGTCCTGGAAGAAACGCAGCCTGAAAAGGCGAGATAATAGACGACAGGAAAGGTTTCAGTCTATTGGCAATTAATTTTGAAAGAATTTTATAAGTAACATTACATAAACTGATTGGTCTGAAATCCCCCACCTTATGAGCATCATCAAATTTAGGAATTAAGCAGACCAAAGTATGATTGGTGCCAGAAGGAATAGAAGCATTCAAAAAGAAATTTGAGACAAAAGCACCTGAATCGTTCTGCACAAGGTCCCAATATTTTTGAAAAAACACAGCTTGAAATCCATCAGGACCAGGTGACTTAAATGGTCCGAACGAGGACACCACCTTCCTGATTTCCTGAATTGAGGGAACAGCAATTATTGAAGTGCAATCCTGATCATTAAGAACTTTTGGAAAAAGACATTCAATAAAATTAGAATCCAATGGCTCAGAAGTGGTAAAGATAGATTTAAGATGGTCCGCAAAAAGCATAGCCATAAGCTTTGGATCCTCCACCTGTTGACCAAGGTCATTCAAAAGAAAATCAATCCGCCTCTTTCGCAAATTAATTGTAGACACAGAATGGTAAAATTTAGTATTCCTGTCACCGTCCCTAATACACAACTGTCTTGATTTCTGAAGCCAAAACACCTCAGCTTCAAAAATCCAATTGAGATTGTTAGAAATATGCCTAAGTGGAAGGTCATCAGGGGTAGCACTCTCAGAAATATGGAAAAATGAATCCGCAAGGGAGTATTTCAGAAAAGACACATGACCAAACACATCCCTATTCCAAGAGCGTAGTGCATTAGAAAGACATGAGAGTTTACAATTAATGGGATCAGAAGGTTTGGCCGTCCAAATAGAAGAGCAAAACTCGGGGAAAGATGGGTGAAAAGTCCAAGCGTCTTGAAAATGAAATAATTTTTTATAGGAGCGGCGTGCCCCACAAGTGGACGGTAAAATCGGCTTATGATCAGATCCAATAGGGGATAATTTAGTAATAGAAGCCATTGGGTAAACTGAGAACCAGACGGGACAAGCCAGAGCACGGTCCAGACATTCCTTGATCAGCCGAGGTGGCTTCTGTTTATTGGACCATGTAAATTTTGTCCCACGAAAATTAACCTCATCCAGTGAGAAATCATGAATCAGGTTAAGTAAACACCGATTGGAAAGAGAACTTCTGAAGGGAACCCCACCCAATTTTTCCTCCGGCCGTAGAACTTCATTAAAATCCCCAATAACACAGACCATAACATCTAACTGCTGCAGAAAGGAGGAAAGCTCAGCTCAGAAAGAAACTCTAGCTCCTGCATGTGGTGGAGCATAAATACAAACAACCCATAACAGCTGGTTGAATTCGTCCTGAATCTTAACTGCAATAAAGTGAGTAGAATGGGTAGTAGAAATAACAGTAAAATGTGGTTTAACAAGAAGCCAAAGCCCACCTTCCCTTCCTTTAGTACCCACACTATTAATCGAGCAGTAGGAACGATAGGCAGATAAGAGGTGATGGTCTTTGAATTTAGAGTGATCAGTGCATTTAGTTTCACACAAGAAGATAATATCAGGGTGAAATTTACGGATATGCAAACCCAGACAGTGACAAGAAAATTTATTATTAAGACCTCTAATATTCCAAGAAAATAGCAACATGATGAACAAGCTCAACCAAACATAAGAATAATACATACAAAATTTAAACCGTCGCGGTGTGAAAGATCTTGCCAATGCCCTTTGGTTAAGTGTCCAGATACTAACCGAGATGCATAAAAGCATAATAAACAGCACACGGGAATAATTAAAGAAATTAACAAAGGAGGGAGAGAGACGTACCGGATTTAGTGATCGGGGACCCCTAGAAACGTCAGATGCCAAACCAGGTGGGAACACACTGTCATCAGCAAAGCTGGCCGGATAACCATAAATGTTAGCACACTCCTCTTCGATCCATGAGAGTAAGAATTGAAAGAAGGCAGTCGGATCATTGGAGGAATGAAGATAGTGAGAAAGGAGTGATTTTAAAGAAACTATGTCAACAGATTGGGAAATAGGAGCAGTGGTAAAAGAGATTTTCCTTTTTTTAGAAAAAGCCTGTCCAATAGGCAGTCCAACAAAAAACTCAGAAGGCGGGCCCGGCAGGTGTGGCAGAAGGCATCGGGTCAGACACAATTCCACAATGAGGGTCAAGATCTAAGGGTAACGGGGAAAGGTTTCTGTAAGAAGGAGGGCCTCCAGACTTAGTGGTATCCAAAATATCTTTTTCTTTGGAAAGTATATCTGCAGAAAGAGAGTCAGTTTTGGGTTCAGTTATTAGGGTGTTAAGAAAAGATTCTTCACTAGAAGTAGAAGGTGAGGAACTGGGTAACTGTGTGGTAGGTGCCACAGGGGCAGAAGCCGAACCATCAAGAGGAGCATCCATCACCAAATGCTGGAAACAACCCGCATTAAGTCCAGAGGACGGGGAACCAGGGCTAGAACAGTCAATACCTTCCCAGTCCATCGCACCAGTAAATAAATCATCTACAGGTAACAAAGTAGAATTCCCATCATTATCCACATGGATCACTGGCACATCTTTATGTACCACAGTATCAGGAGAAGAACCTGAATCAAGTAAACAGATAGTTTCACTTTGTGGAACATCCGGCTGGTGGCCCTCTGAGTGACCAATGAAATTAACTTTGAGGGGGGTAGTAAGTGCATGAGCAAACAGGCCCGCAGACATGTCAACCGAACTGGACCCAGCTGGTCCAAATGTGGTAGGACAGGAATAAACATTGTGACAAATCCTGCCACAGCGACTGCATATCTTGAACGTTTCATATTTTATAATAACGGGAACCAACTCACCCTTGCACATTCTGATTTTAGAATTTAAACAAAGTGGGCGACGCCACTTAATCAACAATTTCACCCGAGCCACATTTGGGGGGAGATCCAGATCAGATTCAAGATAGAGCAGAAGTACTTTGCCCACGCAAGACACTGCCTGTTTGATGGCATCATAAGCAAAGGCATTAGGTGGAATAGGACTAACTTGGGCCCATATAGGCACATAGTCACGTTCAGCAGCATACAAGTCTTCATCAAAATTGTGAGGAATGATGTTGACAATGTTCTTCCCACACCACCACGGGCTGAGAGATAAAATCTGCTCACGAGCTTCAACAGAATTTAGTTCAATCATAAACCGCCCCTCATCAACCACAGAAAGAGACAACAACCCCAGCGGATGCCAAAGAGCAGTAAAGAAGTCCTTCAAAGTCGAATTTGATGGCTGTGGATAACCAACCGAAAAACCAAAAAGCACTGGGTTTCCATGAACAGAGGTAACTGGTTCCTCATAGGCTCGGCTGTTTGGGTGTAAAAGGTCTTGAATAAACAGCTGGGCCCCACGAGCATGTAGAGAAAATGAAGAAGAAGAGAAGTTGACACTGCCTCTGTGCCTGTACCCATATGCCCGCCGGCCACGATACTGCCGCCGAGCCCCCCCCGAAGACGCATGCCTGGAGAAGTTAGACGACATCGAAAACCCCAGAAACAAAGCTGAAAAAGAACAGAGCACCCTTGGAAAAGCAGGTCCAAGATCCACGATTAAACCTAGGAAAATAATCTAACCACAACCAGGATCACAGTTCTGATAACTGCACAATAGCAAGACCAATGCACTCGGAGACCAAGCACACTGATCAAGCAGTCCTAGCAGGGGAAACGCACGAAGATCTTGGATCAGCAGTATAAGAAACCCAGCAAACAGAAGGTAAAACAACAGCAGCCAACAAGGAGAAGTCACAGCAGCAGAAACAACAAAAAAAAGAAAAAAAAAAAGAAAAGGGAGAAGAAAGACACAAAAACCGAAGCCTCAACAGGGATAAAAATGGCCAAACACATAAGCTGAATAACCAAACCCCATCCTGATCGTGCATCTGTCGTCTCCAAACGCCCCAGTCACTTACACCGGTACCAGGGTTAGGTGGATGAATTAAATAGAAAGATGGAACCGAGAGACAAAGTGAAACAAATCAAAGAGAATGAATTAATAGCGCTAGTACGTGGGAAGGAAACTTGGGCCCATAGCGCAACCACTTTCCTGGTTGCTTCTCAAGAATAAGCTTCAACAGTTGTTGGCACTTGGCTTTGGCAACCTTCAATTTTAGTTTCATGGCTGGCATGTTGAGTGGGTTAAATACCAATGGTTTTCCCTTGAAATCAAAGAAACATTGGTTCTTAGTACCTCCCACCAGTACATTATTGTCATACATCCATGGTCGTCCAAGTAAGACATTAGTCAATACCATGGGTATGATGTCGCACCAAACGTCTTCTTCATATTCTCCCAATTTCAGCAGTACAGCATCTTTGATTTACCTCCAAAGTGTTGTTGAGAAGAGAAACTTTAAAAGGTTGTGGATGAGCCTCTATTTTCAACTTTCCTACTATGACAAAGGTTTGAGATACACAAGGTTTTAGGTCTCGGTTTCGCCACTGGTTTCGCCAGGCCACGAAACCGAGATCTCGGCGAGATCATGTATTTTTTTTCCTGAACTCGATGTTAGGTTTCGGTGGCCATATATGGCCAAGATAGGGGCTGAAACTTGACATTCCCCCTATTTTAGACCTTCTAAACATAGTGGAACCATTAGTTTTTACAAATTCAAACCCAAATGTTACTTTGACTACGGACCCTAAGTTGGTAGTCTACAAGTTTAGATCATGTTTCTATGAAAAATATAGTTTTTGAGATGAATAGTTACCTTAGGTTCTTGAGATGCAGCTTGGAGGAGATTAGCAGCTTCAATCTTCAATGAATCAAGCTTTGATGAGGTGTGATTTGCCAAAAGAAATGTAAAAAATGACCCAAAGATGGAGTTTCCCCTTCACAGAGGCAAGACAGGCGAGAGAGCGAGTCGAGATCTCGTCGAGTTATGGTGTATTATGAGCTTTCTAGTTCGACCGAGTTGAACCGAAACCAAAAATAGCTCGATATCTCGAGCGAGATAATGACATATTTGTGTATCGCATGGCGTTTTGTCTCGAGATCCTACGAGATCGCCGAGATCTTGAACTATGGAGATACAACATTTTCATAGCTTCTACTATCCACGATCACTTGTGATGTCAAAACTCCACTAGCCATTAAAGTATAAAAAAATACAATGTCGGTGTAATGCCTTACCTTCCGGTCTGGGAATTAGGCCGTTAACGGTTCAAGGATCAATACGTTTCAGGGAAAAGAAAAACTCAGTATCAAAATCTATGAGCAATAAAGAAATCAATTCATCTAAAATTTCCAATTTACCATCCATAACAGAGAATATCAGTGGAAGTCTTAAATAATCCAACAACATCTACCTCGTTACAGTCATTCTCAAATTCTTAAACATGTTGTCTATTACAACCTTCCATGAATCTCAAAATAAAATTGTTGTTTTTAAAATCCAAAAAAATTTAAATCTAAGCTATAATGTCTTCTAACAGCAAAGATAGTAAGGTCCATCATTATCATCATATGGCTCTTCTTCTCCGCTCGCCCATCCACCAAGTAGGGTTTCAGGTTTGATTTCTATGGGCACATCATTTGAAATCATATAAAGGGGTAAGCTTTTGGGAAAAAGCTTAGCAAATACACATCATACAACCCTTCAAGTATTCAATCAAAGGTCTTGAAACGAAAATCAATAGTCAAGAGTAAATTAGGATTAAGAACAGTTTCATGTCATGCCATACATACATTATATAAAAATATCTTCATTTCAATTCCAACCTTTAACAATATTAATTCGACATAAAAAAAAAAAGAACAATCTGAATTATGGCCCCGTAACGTGATACGGCTTGTAACGTAATACAACCTTTAACCACATTTAGATTCCACTCTAAACCTTTCTTTTAAATATTCTTGGTACAACCTACGAGATTGTGACATATTGTCCCGTAACGTAATACGGCTTGTAACGTGATACAACCTTAAACAATATGACATTACCCATTCCGGTAGATACCACATAATTCTTTAAATTCACAGTCATAGGAATCACTTTGTATAAATATAAGAATCCGTAGGAAAAACATTATTTTCTTCGCTTAAAATATCATGCATATTGCCAAACATCAACCTAAACTCATGCTAGGAGGAATCGTGGTATTGAAATAATCATCATGCTTTAATTTATAGGATCTAGGTAAATCATCTTATAACAAGGATCAATAAGAGAGTAGGATCATAGATCAAATAAAAATCAGCATTGACAGGATTAAGAAATAGATCATAGGTTAACTAAAATCAACATTGATAGGATTAAAGTCAAGTTTGAAATCCTAATTGGAGAGGTGGAAAAAAAACACATGAATTAAAGTATGATGTTTACTTAGCCACCCTTGAATCAAATAATCAATTGAACCTTTAGATACAAGGTCTTGTCTCCCCCAATTAAAGTTTTCCTGGATCACGAATCCAAGCTTGAAGTAGTCTTCCCAAGCTTGAGCAAAATAAAATCGTTGGAGAAGGAGGTATGATTTCCTCCTTGCACTTCTCCTTTTCCTCCTCTCCCACGATCTCTAATCATCATCGACCTGAGGCTTGCAAATTTGTACATCGAGGTTAGCTTCCATACCCTCAATGACTGAATTTAGCATCTTCGTGGTTGGCCATGATAGGTTCTGATACTAAATAATGTAAGACTAGAACTAGAATAGGTCTAATCCCAAGCAGGATCAAATAGAAAACCCTCTAATAAACAAGAAATCATATGAGGGAACCAAGAGAATAATGGGAACTCAAATGAGGGAACAATTTCCTTGGGTGAAGTAACAAATACAATCCCACAAATTTGTAACCTGTTGAAGCAGCAATGATCTTGATGTGGTAATCTTCAAGAAATCAATGTGACAATCAGTTGAAAGAAATCCCAGCACAGCTTGTAGCACTCTTGAGATCGATTTGAACAAAATTAAGGTTTGGATTCAAGAATCGATATGGAAGGGAATGGGCATCTTGCCCTAGGTCTCTCACCTATTCTATCTCAGGATTTCAACATTGCATAAACAACTTTTCTATTCATTCAAATTCATGTATAATGTTGGCCTCCGTTACAAACTTATATAGAAGACTCAAAAATAGACTTGGACACTAAAAAGAAAAGGCCAATCCTTAACTAATAAGGTATCTTAAATTGACTAGGAAAGTGATATAATAAAGAAAACAAACTCAAAATAGGACTCTAACTAAACTAATGAAATAAATCCCGATTTCCTACTTTCTACCTATATTTTAGGCTCATTAAATTGACCAATTACAAAATAAACCCATGGGATCAAAGGCCCAACACATACATAACCCAACCTAAGACTTATTTCCAATAAAATAAGCGCTCTAAGTGGCTTATCTGCATCAGTTTGGCTTGAGTTTTATTCTAATGTGTCTCAAACAACAGCTGAGAAGTTCCTCACCATTTCATTTGCTTACATTTGATGATAAATTTGGAGCATCTTTTGGTCATCATTCTTAATTACTCTGTTTCTACGCCTACTTTTTTAGAATTTAATGGAGCTCCTATACAATACTTGCATTTATTCAGTTATGAGCTTAGGGGAAACTGCAACAAAAGAAGATGGAGAACTAGTTGCTCTACTCTGTTTGGAGCAATTGGCAAGATATGGACAGCCAATGAGAAATTGTTTGATGCAATCACTGGCTTGAGGTATATGGCACCATAGTACGTTGGAAGTATCACTGAGTTTCCATACTGGATTGCTGGTTATCTTTTAGTTCATTTGTTTGTTTATTTTTCTTTGGAGATTGGATGTAAAGGAGCTTTATGTGTATTGCATGTGTTTGTTTGTGCATTTTTTCTTGTGTGTGCGTGTACGTGCATGCATGCTTGTATTCATGTGAAAATATGAAAAGGGACATGCTAATTAATAAGTTATTGTTCCTGTAAATTTTCAGTGGTAGTGGCCCAGCATACATATTTCTAGCAATAGATGCTATGGCTGATGGAGGAGTAGCTGCTGGTCTACCACGTGATCTGGCTCGGGGTTTGGCTTCTCAGACTGTAAGTTTAATTAGTATCCCAAGGAGTCTATCCTTCCAACAATGTACCATTCTACTCGCGTGACTTCAAAGCACTCCTCCCTTTTCTTGTGTGTAGAAGTTTGCTTGACAGAATTTGTATAATTTCATGATGTTATAATGTATAGGGCAACTGGTCTGTATGTTTCTGTAGGTTCTGGGAGCAGCATCTATGGCCATCAACACAGGTAAGCATCCAGGTCAGCTAAAAGATGATGTTGCATCACCTGGGGGGACCACAATTGCTGGAATTCACGAGTTGGAGAAGGGTGGCTTTCGTGGGATCTTGATGAATGCCATTGTAGCTGCAGCAAAACGTGGCCAAGAACTTTCACAGAACTAATGCTATACTATTTTTTAAGTGTAGATCATCCTTTTTTGACTAGTATCATATGGACAGAGCTATCAATTATTTGGAATACAAATCATTTAAAGGATTTGGATAAAATGATATTGTCACCTGTCAGCCCAAGGATCTGGAAGTGTCTCCTATGCAGTCATTTAAGGCGAAGAACATGTTTGTGACGTTAGATTTTACAGCAAGTAAATTGGCAACTTCATTGAGCTTAGTCATCTTTTGGCAGGCCAAATTATGAGTGATATGGACTGAATCTGATATCACATTGCACGAGGCTCCCGCAACTACGGGTCTGGGGAGGTTCATAATGTATGCATCCTTACACCTGCTTTTGCAGAAGCTATTTCCAGATCCGAACCCGTGACCACTTGGTCACAATGGAGCAACCTTTTTTCTTGTAAAAATGAATAAAAATTCATTATGTAAAAAGGTGTAGGAAATGATGTAAAGGGCTTTTTTTAAACTACTCAGCTTTGTATCAAACGGGGTCGGCTACATGGATCTTTGCCCTCCAATCAGCTTTATTCGAGGTCATTACTTGACATAAGGCTTAAGCAATGCATGTCTTTCCTTACCACTTTTCCTAAGGTTGTTTTAGATATGCCCAGCCTCTTTTATTTCTTTCAATCTGCATCAAATTGCTCATCTGTACTAGAGCATCCAAAGGCCTTCGTTGAATATGGCCATATCATCTCAAATGACTTTCTCGTAGCCTATCATGTATCAAACCTACTCTCAAAACAAGCTATGATATGATCATTCTTTGCTTTATTCTTCATCACAATTTTGCTATGATATGTTCATTTCTTATTTTATCCTTCTTAATTTTGCTCTAATATGATCAATCCGTATCTACAGTTCTAAACCCGGCCCGCTTTCTTTTGTTGTTCTATTTTCTTGTACTTCGTTTAGCTCTGCTCCTCTATCAGTGCAGATCCCGGGAATTTCTTGCCTGAGCTTGGCTTCTGATTCATGTTATACTCGTCGTCAATGAGAGATGCGTCTCTTGATGCCTTAAATCTAGTGGCATTGCGTGACAATTTCAGCTTCATTGGAACCGTTTGAATGGCCGAGCGTTGGTGTTGCGAATATGGTGGGGTTTCTTGTTTCATTCAATCGTTTCTGCTCATTTATGGACTTTGTTTCAATGGATGTCTGTTCGGAGTATCTTGAATTATATTGTGTCATGGCTGCTTGTGTGACTAAAAGGAGTTGAGGTGGTAGATACAACGGAGGAAAGAGAGAAATGTTTCTGAGGCCATATTATTCACACAAATATTTCTACCCCGAACAATTTTCCAAAAAAAAATCTGACTTGAACAATTTAGTGGAACAGGTTTAAGGATAGGAGCCTTGAGAGAGACGTATATATCGACATCTGGACTGATTGTGCGGAGTTCCTTCAAGGGATGATGGGATCGTGATCGTTTATGGCGCGCTGCCCGTAGTGGCCTAAGTGGCACACAAACAGGGCGAGCTGCAATGACCGCCTTACCCCTGCCTAAGTGCCTTGCCTGAGCGCGGGGGGGGGGGGGGTAAGGCGGTCATCGCAGCGCGCCTTGTTTGTGTGCCGCTCAGGCCGCTACGGGCAGCTCGCCTTAGAGAATCTGAATACGGGATGATGACACAGTCAAATTGTCAGTGGCCATGGGAGATTTTTATTGTTTTATGGGATATCAAAGCTATTTAAAAGACAGAGAAATGTATGCATTACTAAGAAGGATTGGGCTTTTATTTTGGTTGCAAATGATCTCGCTGTATCTGCAAGACATTGTAGAAGTCTAGAAAATAATAGGGTAAATTATCGATCACCCCTTGGTTTTCAATCGAAACTAAGATCACCCCCTGCTTGTTGAAAAAACTCATCCGTCCCCTTCTAAAGTAACGGGGTTAACTAAAATCAAACCAAAATGTGAAATGACATATTTAACCTCAATCAAAATAAGATAAACAAAGACAATTGAGGTACCCAACGTTTGTAGAAAATGTACTTTAGATACCCAAAGCTTGTAAATTACATTTAGGATTCCAATTTTGATATTTCCAATTATACCCTAAATCACCACCACCACCACCACCAAGGTTACATCTCCTCACCCTAAAATATCATATATTTTTACTGTTCAATCCATCTATAAATCAAAATCCTCGATTCCAAAAAAATTGTAAATCCCTAACCCAGTCATTACTTCACCATTAACTAGGGGTGTAAATGAATAGCCGAAATCCGTTTCCGTATTCGTGTTCGTATCCGTTTAGCACTATCCGAATTAGTCTGAAAGCTAAACGGATGCGGATACGGATAGACTATAGCTATCCGAAAAGCTATATTTACATGTAAACAGATAAAATATCCGATCCGTATCCGTGTCCGTATCCGTTTAGTACTATCTGAATCCGTCCGATAGCTAATCGGATGCGGATGCAGATGCGGATATAGCACTATCCGAGCCAAATCCGATCCGTTTACAGCCCTACCATTAACAGAAAATGACAAAACACGAGGATGGATCAATGAGTGATTGGAAGAACTGGAATTGAGCTCTAGTAGGAGCCCATCGATCTGACACATATTTGCAGGTCATGCACATCCATTCAATGAGCTGACTGGGCCATCAAACGAGTTGGACTCCCCTAGAATGCATACCAAACGCAGCCTTAATTATAATCAGAAAAAAATTGTTTAGGTTGTTCTTTTTTATTTCAGGTAGTACTGATTATTGAAGCAGGCCTGCCCAACTTGAATTAGTAGGGGCCCATCTGGCCCATATTTGAAGGTCATGCCCATCCATTCAATGAGCTGACTGGACCATCAAACGAGGTGGACTATGATCTTTGGGCCAAATATCCTAGGTGAGATTTATGGGGATATTGACCACCTGCAAGTGCTGGCATATATCTTAATTTTTCTATTAATTGGAGGGGGAAAAGAACACTACCCGGTCGTGTGCAAGGCGTGGCGACCACGCTTGGACACAAAAAGTGCCCCAGGCACTAAGAAAGTACCACCTTACCCCCGATGTAAAAGTGGTAATTTTCCGGCACCCAGACGCTTTTTGTGTCTAGGCGTGGTTGCCATGCCTTGCGCACGACCGAGTAACATTCTATTACCCTAATTGGAGATAATTAGAATGTGAAGGGATCTACATGTTGCCCGCATGAATTAGGAATGACATATCTCCCATGCCAAGCCAATGGATTTATGGGAAAAAGTGCAACACGAATTATATGTAGGAGGACTCACATGGTGAGAGAGGAGAAAGAGTGGTAGGGAGAAGAGAGAGTGTTGTTCTTAAGTTTTAACCTAAAATTAGTTCACAATTAGGGGACAAAACTAGGCATTTTGTTCATATGGTCGTTGCACTATGTGTTTTTAGGAATGGAGATTCTACGACATAGTGTGAATATACACATAAAGTGTATGTATTGAATTGGATCTGACGAGAATCTTGAATGGATTACTATCAGTTATGTTTAAAACAAGATTCTCATTAGAGGGTTATAATAAGTCCCTAGACATGAGAGGCCCTTATCGTTGCAATCAAACATTATATGCTTTTGTATACTAATGGTTGATATCTCTCTACTATATATTATTATGTTGGGTTTATGGTGTTTCCTGTGAACAAAAGAGACGCTCAATAAGGAATCCACTTCCAATACATGTTTCAAAGAGAGAGAATGTTTGTTCACGATTGGACAAAATTCCTACACCAATAACAGATTTTGTAAATTGTTTACAAAAAGATTTAAAATATTCTGAGTTATTAATTAATATTTCTAAATGTGTTGGAGACAATTTTCATATCTAATCAATTGTTCAGATTCTGTGTAAGATATCTGAAAGACTAGGATGGTGACATGTCCTACGTCTTTTATGTGATATTGTTGAGTGGAAGGACTTGATGGTAATAAACTTTCTTTGAAGACATATAAGTTATCTCTTCTATTTAATTCTGTTGAATATAAATATATTTAAGTGAAATTAAAGAAATTGTGATTTAAGGAAACTTAAAAGAGGATTAACTAATGAGATCCTATCTATGACTAATTTGAGCACATAAAAAATTTAGCAATTTCAACCACAATAAATAAGAGAAGGGAGGGGAGAATCAGCTTTTCTTCCTCTCCCTCCCTCTGGAAAATTGCACTCTCTCTCTCTCTCTCTCTCTCTCTCTCTCTCTGTAGCGTCTCAAATTCGACCGTGCACCATACACGGCTATATACGAAACCGGTTACCCCAAAGTAATTTCCCAATTAAATCTTATACTTTTGTCGTTTCATTTCTCTTTGTGAGAGGGGGATGGAGGGGAATTTTTTCTTATCCTGTTCCCTGCCTAGTAGTACAGTGGTCCAGTTCCTCTCAAAGGGAGGAGGAATTGACATTTTAACCTCCCTCGAGTAGTGTGTTCAGATAGGGGGTTACGTCATCATTTCTCGCCCCCTACAAGAAGAACTGGACCACTATACCAGACACGAAACAGGAGACGATAATGATCCAAATGGAGGGTCATTCAAGAGTCCTTTTTAAATCAACCTCAGGGTGCTGAGCTATTTAATGGTTGTACAGTGAGCCATGTGTTTCAATTTTAACAATGGAAATACCATTCGAATATGTCTTACAAGAGTTGCAATTAAAACCCTTCCCTCTCCAAACCTACCAAGAGAGAGAGAGAGAAGAGAAGAGAAGGAGAGAATATGGTTGGCTTTGAATCCGGATCAGCTACCCACATGGGGATGGGTGGGGATAGATCTGACCCCTCCATAGGGTGAGGGTCCCACACCCCATGGAGGGTTCAGATCTGTCCCTACTCGTGTAAAAGCCAAATTTGACTTGGCACATCGAGGTGAAAGAGACTGGGTTCAAGATGGGATGGGTTATGGGGTTAAATGGGTTATGGGCTAAATGGGTTGTCATTTCAAAGAGGAACTTTAGAAGAAGAGATGAAGTTTCTTGGTCACAAGTCTCCTAAAGGGTCATCACATGTCTCCCAAAAGCTTTATCTTTGTCCCTTCCGGCTGAATTCTGGAGCTGCTGCCACTGAAAGTCACACAATAAATTAAGAGGTGGGTCGATGAACCAATTTGCTTGCTTGTCTTTAAAATCCATTTTTTTTCCCAAACTCACATCTCACAAATATTCACAATAGAGGGAGTTGCTTTAAAGTAAAAGTGTAAAACCATATAGAGAAAAAGTTGGTTACTTTCCTTTGAAGTACACACCCACATCCATACATCTACACGAGGAAAGAAGAGAATTAATTAAAAAGAAAGAACATTTGAAAAGAAAAGCAAAACCATCATCAATTCAAGTACTCAACAAGTGAAGTGAGATGAGCCAACACATATCCTAGAGGATACGTATAACATACGTATATCCATACTCAATATAATTAATTAATGCCTTCCCCCCCCCCCTCTGTAGAAATAGAAGGTTACAACACATGAACTGATAACTACTGCTCACCTTGGGCTATCTGTGAGTATTTGTATCACAGTGACGACTTATGAACATAGTTTTAGTACACGGTATGGGAACGGTTATCGGCAACACAAAAAATCGATACGATATTGGCCTGGATCGGCTGTATTGGACAAAATTACCTCTTGATTTCCTTAAAAAATAAAATTTTGGATCATTTTATCCCTTGTCCATACCGTGCTAGCTACCGATATGGTATCGATATCGATGACTAACAAAACTGGTATGTGTCATCCGATTCGGGCAATATGATACCGATACTTGGAACCATGCTTATGAACCAGGTTGTAGACCCTTTTTATTTTGACCCTCTGATAATTGGACTCATGAAGAATATTTCATGTCTTAAAAAATTGGGCCTGGAGCTAATGATGTTATTATTGTTTTAGGAGTCCAATCATACATTAAATCACCTTGGATGATGAGATTCTTTCTTCGCAGTGGATTTTGGTGGTGGAAAATTTTCTCCTATAAATTATATTTTTTTCAATTGACCAACTCCCAAAGCTCCATTTGGTTGTTCCGTAGTGCTTGGAAAAGAAGATGTTTTGTGAGAAAAAATTAATAAAGGGATTGAGTCCCGTCCGGTTGTGTTACGGTTGCTAGTGCCTCCTTGTGTTTCTCTCTCTTCGCCCACTCCTCAATAGGGATAGATATGCTATTTTATAGAAAAAAGGAGAGAGACAGACACATGTACGCACTAATGTATGCTACTTAGCCTGACAAAAACTTGGGTTGAAAAAATGATTGTTTCGACATTTCATTGATAACCCAAATTTTTTTTTTAAATTTTATTTTCTTTTGCATTTGTTCATCAAGAAAAGGGGGAAGAAAATGATAGAATTCAGACTGAAAATGAAGAGGATATAAATTTCAATCGAATTAGCAAAAAAAAGTTCAAAAAAAAAAAAAAAAAATTTTAAAGAAGTACAATGGTAGAAGCTTGTGGATTCAAATTTATTGATGAATGTTAGTTTTGATTATTTGCATGAAATGCAACTAAGCATGAGAGAATAATAAAGGAAAAATAAAGCTAAAAACACTTGAATCATAGCACCTAAGAGGTAATAATAATATTATAACACTAACCAAATACATGCAATCAAATTACCAAACTAACTTACACTGAAACCTCCCCAATACAAATCAAATCTTCTTGCTTCACCTAATTTCTAAAACTAATAAATCACTAATAAGAAAGATTTCAAAAACCAAATTAAAAACAAAACCCACCACCATTAATTACCTCCATGAACAGAAGATGTGGCAACAACAGCAAGCTTTTGAAGGTTCAACTTAACAACAGTGTCTGTGAACATTTTAGTATCCTCTTCTGTATTCCCTTGTGGAATTTCAACAACATAAGACTCCAAAACAATAGTATAAACCTTATTTCCTTCCTTTTGATGAAACTCATTAACAGAAGTAACTGATCTATAATTCTTCAATCTATGCTCACCACCCATCACACTAAAACTCAATATATGCTTTTCATCATCTAAAATCTCTAGTTTCTCAGTACTTGTAGATGCTGGAAGTCCTGAAATCACTGTAACTTCTCTGATACTTCCAACACTTCCATCACCTTTCTTCATGTTACAGCTCTTGATGAAGTGTTTGTACCTTTGAGGGTTATCAAATCTCCTCACCAGAGGCCATACCACTGTGAGGGGAGCATCAATTCTTTGGGTAATCAAAGAGGTGCACATGTTGGAAGAGCTCTGGCAGGTGTGGTATGTATGAATGAGGGGTTCTAGCTCTGAGAATTCTTCTGGGCTTAGACCATATTGGGTGGGTTCCTTCTGGTTTGGATCCATTGCCTCTCCTGTGGTGGTGAGACTAGAAGGGTTCTCTCTATAAATATATAATTAGAGAAACAGAGTTGTGAGTCTGTCTGCATGTGAGAGAGAGAGAGAGAGAGTCCTTGGAGACTCTGCTTGGGTTTTTTGTTTTCTTTAATTTGGTTGACGTATATGGCAGGGAGTCTGTGTTTTACACATATTTTAACCAACCTATGAGTGATAGGTTTGTTTGTCTTGCTTTTCTAAAAGAGGAAAATGACATGAAAGTAAGTCTAACACCACTAAATTAGGAAGGGTTTATGACTTAGAAGAATGAGAAAAGAAAGAATATGAAGTTATTCTTTACAGAAATGGTAATGGTATTTCTAACAATGGAAAATGGACTTTTATCATTTTTATGTATTAAATTTGAGGGAGTGGGTTCCCACAAAGCCATTGTAAGGAGTAATTTGAACATCATACCAATGGTAACAGTTCAGAGAATTAACGGTATCATCCACATGGGGTCTACATGAGTCAGGATAGGAGAAAGATTGTTAGTGTGAGTCTCACAATATCTCATTATGTGAGAGGGTGCATGCTGGAATCTACACTGACATTGTGTGCTTTCTTTTTTTTTTTTTTTTTAATTTTAAAAAAATATGTAGTTATTGAAGCATATGGTGGTGACCAATGCTTTAATTGGGCATGAGTTTGACACTCTATCGGTGTGGGATGAATCTCTCACGACAAGTCAATGAAAGCAAGGGAGAGGACGTTGTATTGTTCATATCGAGTAGAACCCAGATGTCAAGAATTGAATGGAGATCCTTTTCCCTTATATCAATTATCTTTCTAAATTTTGTGATATTTTAGATTTCAAAAAAATAAATAAATACTTTGTGCTGTTTTGAAGAATGTTGTAATTAAAATATTATCTAAATGGTCAATCATCATGGAATGATATTTATTTTAATAATTTTTATAGTTTAATTTACGGACAACAGATTGTTGCTTGGTCGTGTAGCCCCTACATCAGCGTAGGGGCCAATGAGAGTACGCTTATAATTTAAGAAAGATTTGATAGTAATTTCATGGACTCCTGTGTCTGTGGCTAGGAACCAAGCAACGTCCTTTCTCCTTAATTTATATAAAGAAAAATAAAAAGTAATCTAAAGATAGCGTGTTTGACACACTTCTATGCATGACATTAGCCTCATCCAAAAAATCTAAGCAAACAGCTAGATGTTACACTAATAACAACTATTAAGTTTTTTCTCATACAAAAAAAAAGAAAAACTATTAAGTTTTTATTCCCAATAAGGATTCTTGATTAGATCTATCAAGTTTGATGAATATGAACACCTCATTGGCTCTATAATACTATGGTGATTATTCTTTTGGGACAACATCATCTCTTCATTTACTTAGATGAATTAACTAATATTAGCAAATGACAAATTCTATTGCATGCGCACAAGTGGATATATATCTTATTCCTTGCTTCTTCTAGCCCTATAGAATTAAAAATCAGAATTATTTTTAAAGTACATTAGAAGACAACTTACTTTAGGCCTTCTTGAAATATCTAACAAATAAAGAAAAGGGAGAAGGATCACTATGACATCGGCAGAGTATAGTTTTCCACCAATAAAGAGATGGATGATCGAAAAATCATTCAATATAGAGCGTTTATTAAGGAGACGCACAGAGAGAGAGAGAGAGAGTATGTGTGGGGTCCATGGGTGAGATCGATGCAAGAGAATATGCAGAGGAATTTACGTAGGGGCATCATGGGTTTCTTTTTCCCTAAAAAAAATTAATGAAGATAAACAATAATCATATGAACAAGTTGATTGTTCTTGTAAATATATATTTTAAGATGTAGATTAATAGCTCCTACCCATAGAATGACTGACACCTTATTAGGAGTAGGTACATAGGGCCTTAGATGCTTTTGTTCTATTTTATCCATCACTTGTTTGGTCTTTTTGGTAAATAAACAAACACTGATTACACTTAAAGTAAAATTTTGATCACTTGGAAAAAGTAAACAACTTCTTGATTCATCCAACCATTGTAGAGATGGAATCAAGTTGATGAAATCATATTAATTTATGGTGTAGTTTTTAAAAAAAAAAAAAAATTTGATTGGTTGGAATTGAACTAAAACCAATGTCTTCAATATTTTATTTCTATATAAAGTCATATAAGATGCAATTGGCTAGTTTCCCAAAGGTTACCAAAAAAAAAACTTTGGGAAACTAGCCAATTGCATCTTATATTTTTTTTAACCTTAAAAACTCCAAGTCCAAGGCACAGTATTTACCCAAAAAAACAAAAACTCCAAGGGACAGTTAGACCTTCATTTATTTATTCTATAGTTTATCTCATTCACCTGAGCAAAAATTAAAGTGTAACCAAATGCTCTCAGATGTTTCATGAGGATTCCATTTGTGTCTTTTAGGTAATCAATTATTTTTTAAAGATACTTTAAAGGGAAAATGATATACACACTGCACACTTATCGATTGGTAGTATTTGTTTTCTTATATTTTCTCTCTTCCTTGATTACGTGGATTTTCTTATTTATTAATAGTGAGATATTCCTTTACGTGAATATATTGGCTTGATGTAAAAGATGTCAATACACAAGAGAATGGTATATAGATTCCTCCTCATATGTTAAATAAGAAATTTGGAAATGTTAGAAAAAATTGATCCAAATAGGGACAAAATCCCAAAGGCCAGGATCTCCATAGGGCGTTCAAGAACACAATCAAATAAATAATAAAAAATAGGGATAGAACCATCAACCTTGTTTCGCATCCATAGTGATGATGATTGCAGCAAAAAATAAAGAACAAAGATCTAGGTGCTTCCCCTCTATTCCCAAAGTAACTGGCCTGATGAGAATACCGTATGCGCAGGGACGATGAACACTAAATATCTCCCTCTCTTTCCAGAATGCACTCCTCAATAGTGATTGAGAATAATTAGTTGTTATGGGTAGAGGGGGGACCTAGCTCTCCTTATATAGTAATCCCTATAGGGTTTGACTCATCACAGTCCCAATAGGAATCTATCTGGCCCACACTAAGCCAGTCCACATTAGACTTCTAATATAACTTAATGACCCCACTTTATTAGACCAAAACCCTAATTAGCCTGGTTTAGGGATTTAATTATGTCCATATGGAATTTTATTAGAACTAAAATTCTAACATTCTCCCACTTGGACTTACATTAAATTCTTTATTTTTAAAAGGATTTAAAAACAGTTTTGACCAAAACAAATCACAGGCTAACAACTCTTTGAGAAAACTTTATGTGTACAATTTTTAAAATAAATTGATCTAGAGGTCATATTAGAAAGTCAATCCTATCCCATAGAGTTTTAGACATCGAATCATGGCGGTAACTGCATCTATGATCAAGCGACACAGAGCCTTCCATGTTCATGAGAACCCTCAACTCTACTAACATGGATGTAATGTGGTAGTGTGACAATACTCACATAGTGATTCCTTATGTATTATCAATTTGTTAGTCCAAAATTTCTCTTCTTTAAGTGGCACAGGCTCACTAGAGAAATAATCTTTGTGATTCTAACGAATCTGTATGTCTCATCTTGAATAACTCGAGTTTTACTTTATGTGTTATAAGACATACCTTTAGGCTAATAACTTAATGCCCCAACCTTGCTTAAGGTTAACACATTCCTTAAGTCTTTAAAACTAAATATATATACATCATGTCAATAAATGAAACACCCAAGTGTTCAAAAGAATTTTACATGTAATGACAACTGATACAAATAAGCCAAGATTTACCACACGGTAAAAATTACAGATGAAAATAAATTTTATTTTACAATGGAGCAAAACAACTCCCACTAACCAACCGCATCCCATGATGCACCTAAACCCATGCTTATGACATGTCTTTCAAAACACAAGGGCGAAGATCTTAGGTTAGGGGATCTATAACCATATCATCTGTACCAATATGCTCCACTGCAATGTCACCTTTCTTTATTGTCTCCTTTATGGTCAAATACTTGACCTTCATGTCCTTCGACCCTCTAAATTCTTTATTGTTGTTTATAAACAACACAACAAAACTATTATTACTATATGTCTGGATGGGTCTATCCACAGAATCTAAAATGGTCAATTACTTTATGAGATTCCCGAGTCAAATAACCTGAGTAGCAAATCCATGACATGCTACAAACTTTACCTATATAGTCAATGTGGTTACCAATGTCTATTTTGTACTGTTCCATAATACTACCCTTCCTACCATCAGGAAAACATAACCAGATGTGGATCTCCTATCATTCTCACAGCTAGTAAGGTCGGAATCTGTATGACCCACTAGCTTGAGTTCAGGAATCTGTCTTTATGTCACATATAATCTTTTGTCCCCTTCAAATATCGTAATACTTTCTTGGCAGCAACCCAGTGGCTAAGACCAGGATTTGACTGATATCTGCCAAGAAGACCCGTCACAAAAGTAATATCTGGTCTGGTACAGACCTGAGCATACATGATACTACCTAGTGCGCTAGTATAAGGCAGCTCATTATGTCATCCTTCTCAGCTTCATTTTTCTGGCACTGTGTCAAGCTCAGTTTGAGAATAGGAACATTCCCAAGTTTACAATCCAGCTTACTGAACATTTCCTGAATACGATCAATATAAGCCCTCTGAGAAAAACTTAGTAAACGACGAGAACGATCCCTATGGATCTCAATGCCAAGGACAAAAGAAACCTCACCAAGGTCCTTCATGTCAAATTCCCTAGATAATAGTTGCTTTCATTTATACAACATCCCTAGGTCACTGCTAGCAAGCAGGATGTCATCCATATAAAATATGAGAAAACAGAATTTGCTCCCACGGATCTTGTGATATATACACTGATCCGCTTTGTTTTTCACAAAATCGAATGAAGTCACGACATTGTCAAACTTCAAATACCACTGCCTGGAAGCTTGTTTGAGACCGTAAATAGACTTCTTGAGTCCACGCAAGATGGTCTGAACCATCCACCACAAGACCCTTAGGTTTAATTCAACAAGCTCCCAAACATCATTACGTTTCATTGATTCCACCTCATCTCTCATTACATCTAACCACAAATCTAACTGAGAACTAGAAACAACGCTTGAATAAGTAACTGGATCAACCACACAACCAATGTCGTAGTCATGTTCTCTCAGATAGACCTCATAGATAGATGGTATTTCTGAATTTCTCCCCTTGATGGATTTCCGTGATGGTGCTACCACTGCCTTACCCTGAATCTGAGAAATCTCAGCTGGAATTGCATCAATGATAGGATCCTCAATCGTATCCTGATTGAGAGGAATCTCATCAGGTGCTACATGAATGTCAAGGACCGTTATCAATATCAGGCTCCTGAACTCCAGCAGGTGTAACTAATGGCGTAGTATGCCCCACATCCGTCTGAATAGGTAGAAGAACATGTACCGATGTACCAACCATGTCACTATCTCGAACAGTCTGAGAACAATCATTCCTTTTTGCCACATCAAATTTCAGAAACTTCGCTGCCTATAAGTCCATAATTCTAGTGTCTCCGCAGGGGTTATAAAATTTATATCCCTTTGAATGATCTGGGTAGCTAACAAAATAGTAATGAGTAGTCCTGGGATCCAACTAGTTTAAAGTCAGATAATATAATTTTACTTCTACAGGGCACCCCAAACTCTAAGATGGTTTCTGGGTTTAGTAACTACATGGTTAAGGATACAAGGAGTAGTTTTCAAAAACTTCTCCCATAAGAACTTAGGTAAAATTTGTCTTACTAATCATACTCCTCACCAGTGCGGTTATGCCTTTCGGCGACACCATTTTTCTCAGGACTTCTTGGTATAGTAAACTGACCAACTATCCTAGAGTCCTCTTAGTATTGGCAAATAGGCCCTTAAACTATCCAGCATCGCCATGTCTGCCATAATACTCACCCCCATGATCAGATTTAACAATTTTAATAACTTTCCCCAACTGTTTGTCAACTTCAGTCCCAAAAATCTTGAACTTGTCAAGAGATTCAAACTTTTCTTTAATTAAGAACAAATAGCCATATCGGGAGTAGTCGTCTGTTAAAAGTGATGAAATAAAAAATTTCTACACTATGTGGCTGAATAGGGATCACTGATATCAGTGTGAATGACCTCCAACAGGTCAGAACTATAGACTACAGTTTTCTTCTTTATCTTGGTCATCTTTCCCTTACATCAGTCTACATAAATTTCTAGATCACTTTCGATAGTAGGTAGGATGTCAGACTTTATCCGCCTTTCCACTCTTACCTTAGAAATATGACCTAACATCTTATGCCACAATGTGAAAGACCGTTCTTTAGGTAAGGGTCTTTTGAAAACAACGTTTTCAACATTATGGAAGGCGTAGATATCATTGGGAGATAAACACAATCTGTACAATCCATTGGACGTAATGCAGGAACCAACTTTATTTGAAACAAATTTATCATACTGTTCTTTATTTCAAAATGGTAACTACCAATGTCCAACACTGAAATCAAAATTAAATTCCACCTGAAGGATGGTACATAAAAAAAGTATTCTTTACAGTCAAATTAAAACTAGAAACTAGTAAGAAAATGATATCTCCCATGAACTTTACGTCAATCATATCCATCGTTCCCTATGACAAGCCTTAATTCATCCTGATTTGGCCTCTTCCGGTTTATTAATCCCTGTATAGTAAAGGCATCTTAGTTAGTGGCCCCGCCGTCTAGCCTCCAAGAACTGGATGAGGCTTATGATAGATCGGATTCATAAACAAAAGCCAAAGAATCGTTACGTGATGGCTTGGGTTTTGATAACTAAGTCTTGTATTTGTTGAGTCCTTCTTTATGTGACCCTTCTTCTTGCAAAAGAAGCGTGATCACTCTCTTTCTTGAAAGAGTCTTTCTTAGGTCCCAAATTGTTAATCCGATCGCACTCTTTATTGGCAGACTTATGAGTATGGTTTTTAGACTTTTCACCCTCATAGGATTTGGAAATAACAAGTAGTTTCTCTTCCTCGGATACAACCCTAGAAATAAGGTCATCGATACTCCAGACATCATCCTGGGAAAGGTAGTTGGTTTTGATGATGTCAAAATCAGAAGGTAGGGTATTAAGAACTTGATGAACAATCAAGGCATCACGAAGAGCAATATTCAAGGCTTTGATTTTGGTTTGATAGTCAACCATCCAAACAATATAATCCCTAACACTCCCAGAACCATGATATTCCATATTAAATAGCCCTTGCAAAAGTCTCCCAATCTCAGCATTTGATGAAACTTAGTATCTCTTGAAAATTGCATCTAGCAATTCTCTGGCAGTACATTTATCAGGTAGACCACTCTTAAGGTGTTTCGGTATCGACCTCTTTATAGATAGTATAGCTAAGCGATTACTCTTTTCCCATGCAGAATACACAGATTTTTCATCCTCAGTACTATCAGCTGTTAGGTCCATTGGTTTATCTATAACAAGGGACGTATGCACATTTACCATTTTCATGGCAAACATAATGTCATCTTTCCACTTCTTAAAATTTGACTCAGTAAGAATCTCAATAGTGACCATGATATTATTGATAGAAAATGTGACTGAAAATTTAAACAATGAACAGTACAATAATCAGCATGATGCAAGTACAACTTGAAACCTTATAAGCTTATGAGAATTTTACACACATCATTGTGAAAACACCTTTGGGTTGAATTCCCAACATGCAATTGTAAAAATCCCTACATACCAGTGGCCATGGGAATACAGCTCAACTTTCAAAACCCACCACCTTTGGGTATGCAGAATTCTAGGGTCAGCCTATTCATATGCATACTGTATATGTACCCTTTCAAGTACCAATACATGACCACCACCTTTGGGTGTATGACCACACATTAGAGTTGAAGGACATCCCACAACTGTATGAGACCGGTGTTTCACAAATCCAACAAGGAAGGTCGCTTTGGCGGCTGCATCCTGTCGAACCCATGGAACCCTCTCTTGGAATATTCCAAAATTACTTACATCCTTAAACAAATTGTGTTATTTTATAATTTATGACAAGGGGCTTAACTGTCTCAAAGTTAACACAAATATGCCAACAGTATTGTTCATCAAAGTAGGTATTCCAGTAAGTCAAAAAATTAGTTCGGTTCCCAATGGAACGAATCGACAAATTCTAGAATAGGGCATGCATCAAAAGAATACCAAGAATATTTAAAATATGCATATCTGTTTTTAATGTCTTAAAACTAACACAAAATCCAATGATTCTGTTCATCAAGGTAGGTATTCCAACAAGTCAGAAAATTAGTTCGATTCCCAATGAAACGAATCGATAAATTTCAGAATAGGGCATGCATCAAAAGAATATCAAAAATATTTAAAATATGCATATCTAATCAAAACAGAGGGCACTACTATGTAGAGCACAGAAAAACAGAGCCAACGCAAAAAATAGGACCCCAAACGGAGTCTCGTAGCCCCCAGAAAGCCCGGTCAAAATTTTTAGCCCAAAATGGTTGACTGTACTGATTTGACCGGTCCGAATGGTCAAACCGGTCCAACCAAACCGAGCCCATTCCTGAGATGAACCCGGTTCACCCGGTCTGGTCCAACCGTTTCGGGTTAACCCAAAATGGGTCATCGTCCGAGTCAATGGGTCGGGTCTTCGGGTCAGAAAATGGGTCGACCCTACCCGGGTGGCGCACGTTAGCACCACAATGTACCTGTCAGGAGCATACGATAGCAAAACCCCAGATTCCTTTTTTTTTTTTTTAAAGTAAACCCGACGGCGAGTGATCTCACTCGCCGCTTCCGACGGCGCGTGAGAGCTCGTTCGACGGCAATCCACCCGCTAAAAATCCTGAAATTTTGTGCTCTACGCACCCATGTGGTCAGATTCTGTTTTCGTCGGCTAAAAAAATCGACAAAATGCCAGTGTCCGTACGGGTTTTTGGAAAACTGAAAAAAACTCTAAAAACCTTGATTCGAATCGAAAAATTTTCGATTCCCTTATTATGTTCTATTATTTTGAATCCATATAGGTTCAAGAACGGATCTATGGAGGCTCTGATACCACATGTTAGAATAAATTGATCCGAATATGGGCAAAATCCCAAAGGCCAGGATCTCCATAGGGCGTTCAAGAACACAGTCAAATAAATAATAGAAAATAGGGATAGAACCACCAACCTTGTTTCGCATCCATAGTGATGATGATTGCAGCGAAAAATAAAGAACAAAGATCTAGGTGCTTCCCCTCTATTCCCAAAGTAACTGGCCTGATGAGAATACCGTATGCGTAGGGACGATGAACACTGAATATCTCCCTCTCTTTCCAGAATGCACTCCTCAATAGTGATTGAGAATAATTAGTTGTTATGGGTAGAGGGGGGACCTAGCTCTCCTTATATAGTAATCCCTATAGAGTCTGACTCATCACAGTCCCAATAGGAATCTATCTGGCCCACACTAAGCCAGTCCACATTAGACTTCTAATATAACTTAATGACCCCACTTTATTAGACCAAAACCCTAATTAGCCTGGTTTAGGGATTTAATTATATCCATATGGAATTTTATTAGAACTAAAATTCTAACATTCCCCCACTTGGACTTACATAGGGCCTTAGATGCTTTTGTTCTATTTTATCCATCACTTGCTTGGTCTTTTTGGTAAATAAACAAACACTGATTACACTTAAAGTAAAATTTTGATCACTTGGAAAAAGTAAACAACTTCTTGATTCATCCAACCATTGTAGAGATGGAATCAAGTTGATGAAATCATATTAATTTATGGTGTAGTTTTTTAAAAAAAAAAAACAAATTTGATTGGTTGGAATTGAACTAAAACCAATGTCTTCAATATTTTATTTCTATATAAAGTCATATAAGATGCAATTGGCTAGTTTCCCAAAGGTTACCAAAAAAAAAACTTTGGGAAAATAGCCAATTGCATCTTATATTTTTTTTAACCTTAAAAACTCCAAGTCCAAGGCCCAGTGTTTATCCAAAAAAATAAAAACTCCAAGGGACAGTTAGACCTTCATTTATTTATTCTATAGTTTATCTCATTCACCTGAGCAAAAATTAAAGTGTAACCAAATGCTCTCAGATGTTTCATGAGGATTCCATTTGTGTCTTTTAGGTAATCAATTATTTTTTAAAGATACTTTAAAGGGAAAATGATATACACACTGCACACTTATCGATTGGTAGTATATGTTTTCTTATATTTTCTCTCTTCCTTGATTACATGGATTTTCTTATTTATTAATAGTGAGATATTCCTTTACGTGAATATATTGGCTTGATGTAAAAGATGTCAATACACAAGAGAATGGTATATAGATCCCTCCTCATATGTTAAATAAGAAATTTGGAAATGCTTTTGCAAAATGAAATTTCATTCAATTCTGTTCAGTTTTGAAATTTGACTATAAATACCCTTTTTAAAACAAATCGAATCGAACAAGTTGTAACCCGTATAAACTAAACCATACTATATTAAACTCTAAAATTATTTGTCTTTGTTGAGTCATGCGCAATTATGTACAGTCGATTTCTTTGTTGAGTTATGTAAAAAGGGTTGATAGGTACCAGATTTGATATTGTGAGATTGTATCTTCGTGAGGCTGTAATTTCTTTTCCAAATTTATTTGTTTCAGGACTCTTATATCTCAAAGTATTATGTGTTAGTGAAACCATCTCAACCACCGTGGACGTAGGTCTTAGAACCAAACCACGTAAATCGTTATCGTGTTCTCTCTTCTTTCATTTCTTATTTTCTTTTCTTAACAAATCCAATGAAATTGAATAAAACTGAAATGATTCAATTCGATTACGATTTGAAATTATGAAAATTACTTGATTTTGGTTTGTATATTTGTATCCTGAACCAAATTGAAATCAAACCTAATTAAAAACCAGAATCAAATCGATCGACACCCTTAGACTCATGAATGTTTAGGTTTTAATACGGGCATTAACCGAGCAGTTCCGATCGATTCCAATTGGGGCCTATTTGGTCCCCACCACTTTAATGCCTTGCATCATTACTAGGCCTCAAAGACTAGGCATACATACCTTTATATTCAATCGATTAGTTATCGGGGTCAAGTTAATCGGGTTAATAGTGTTATAATTAATCTTTAAATGAATTAATTAGGCTAATTTGGCTAAAAATAGGTTATAAGAAAGCCATAAACAAGTTGATCAAGATATATATAGCCTAATTGGATTATAAACTGTCAATTATCAGTGTCAGTCGCTCCTGGTCGAACGCCTATTAGGCTAAGACCATGTAACATTAATGCTCGAATAATAATCGATCTAAACCCAACATTAAACGGTTTACTAATGAATCTGTTACCATTATTTTCTGGCAATCGGCGGCAATTGAAGATGCGCATGCATGCCAAAGTTCCAAGGACTCAAGAGATGATAACAATGAATTGAATTTGACTTATAATCAAGTGATTGTGGGTTCGAATCCCACCATGCATGCCAAAAAGTGTTACCACACTATTTTTCGACAATCGGCGTCAGTTGAAGATGCGCAGGCATGCCAAAGTTGTAAGGACTCAAGTGATGATAACAATGAATTGAATCTGACTTCTAATCTAGAAAGAGTGGAATCTATTAGGGTTTAGGGTTTAAGCACAAGGTTACTTAAAGCATTACACCCTGAGTATCTAGTTTGGAATACCCAGACTGCTGCCTCCAACTAGTATTTTTAAGAAACTAGGGTTTAGGTCAGATGGACTAATTACTAGATTGCCCCTCACAGTCTGAGTATTAATACAAGTAGGATTATATTAGAACATATGAAAGAATATTACATAAATACCCTTATAATCTCCTCCTATGTTCTACATGTATCTACCACACATGTATAGAAACCATTATTTAATCAGTAATTGAATCAACATAAATTGAATAAATTGAATACCAATAATCCAATAAATCAAATAATTAAAAAGTAAAGTTTAAGAAATAAAACTAGGGTTTTAGATCAAAACTAAACTTAACAATAAATCTGAAGTTCCATATGCAAGTGGCTAAACCAAAAGAAACAATCAAAAGGAAAAGTCTGTGCAATCCATGTGACTTTACTCATCAAGTAAGTCATCATCATTGAGATCTAGATTCAACCATTCTCCTCCATCTTCGTCATTCTCTGTAATTTTGTCAAATATGAATTTCATAAGATAATATGAATTCAATTATTTGCACAATAGTATCTAGTTCAACAATAAGAACTTAGTACATTCCATATATGACTGAAGGTTAATAAAAATAATAAGCATTATGATCAAGTTTCTTTACAAGAACTCAATTCTATATAGTCTCTATCATAAGGACCATACCATGTTTTCATTTGGAATACTGTGTTCGTCATATCAGTCATAAATTTATGTTGTATCATCAAATTTGGAATGGTACACCATACTATGAAAGACATGTCATCAAATTTGGAATGACATAAAGACTAGCACAATATCATTGAAACATATCAGACATTTTTCATATTCTTTTGTGCAATAACAAAGTAAGGAAACTTCACATGAAAATTTGCTACACCATCAAATTTGGAATGGTTTCACAAACCCCCATACTTAGTAACTCAACTACGTTATCTGAAACATGTAAACTGTCTCGAATGCTTTCTAAGGCTAGATGAGATTCGAATAATTCAAAATAATACAGGGTTAGGTTAAGACCTGACTAAATGGTCTTATATCCATCTCCCCCGTAGTTTTGAATGTTCGATCTTTGTTCAATCCCTTTATAAGGGCATCTGTCGTATTATCCTTCGATCTCACATCAATTAAAGTGATAATCCCTTGTTCTGTTCAATAATTCAGCATGGCATGTTTCAGCCTGATGTGTCTCCTCTTACCATTAAAGAGTGAGTTATTCATAATCGTCTTTGTAGCTTGATTATCACAGAATATAGATATGAAGTTTAACTTAAAACTCCTCAATGGAATATCCATTATCAGATCCTTTATCCACTCTGCTTCATCTCCTGCATAAGCTAGAGCATAAAGTTTCAATTTCATAGATGACAGAGCAATATTAGTCTGTCTCTTGGACTTTCATGCTACATTTGCTCCTCCTAGTGTAAATACATAACCAATGGTGGATCTGCTATCTCCCAAATCTGAGCACCAAGATGCATCAGAATATCCTTCCAAAGTTGGAGGATGCCCAGTATAACATAGAGTATAACTTAGAGTACCCTTAAGGTATCTCATCAGCCTCGTTAGGGCATCCCATTGCTCTTTTCTAGGATTACTAGTGAAACGACTCAGCATGCCTACCGTAAAGGCTATGTCTGGATTAGTGCAACTCATTGCATACATGAGACTACCAATTAGTGTAGAATATTTTGACTGATTCACGGTGTCACCTGTGTTAGGTTTCAACCGTTTGTTATAGTTATAGGGTGTCTCAATCGGTTTATAATCACTGTATCCCTAACTAGAAAGTAGCCTCTCAATGTAATGAGACTGACTAAGGGTAATCCCTTGCTCATCGAAGCTTACTCTCATTCCAAGAATGGTGTCCACCACACCAAGATCTTTCATGTGAAATTCGTCAGATAAAGTTTCTTTAATGTCACTCACCACAGAGAGATCAGAACCTAGAATCAACATGTCTTCTACATACAAGCAAATAATTACGATCTTATTTGACTCAGACAAAAAATAAAGGCACTTATCCGAGTTACTGGTTTGAAAACGAAGGCTCTTTACTATCTTGTCAAACTTCTCACGCCACAATTTAGGTGTTTGTTTAAGATCATAGAGAGATTTGTTTAATTTATAAACTCATTTTTCCGAACCTTCCATGATAAACCTTTCAGGTTGGTTCATGTAGATTTTTTCTGTTAGGTCTCCATTAAGGAAAGCCATTTTTACATCCATTTGATGCACAACATAATGCTCAATAGATGCTATGACAAGAAGAATCCTTATCGTTGCCAAATAGCAGACCGGGGAGTAGATGTCAAAATGAGTAGATGTCAAAATAGTCTATCCCTCTCACCTGGGTATAGCCCTTAGTTACTAACCGTGCTTTATACCAGGCTATAGACCCATCCGGATTAAGTTTCTTCTTCAGTACCCACTTACACCCTATTGTCTTAGTCCCTCTAGGCAGATCAACAAGGTGTCAGGTCTCATTCTGCATTAAGGAGTTCATTTCCTCATCAATGGTTTCTTTCCATAGCATTGAGTCCCTAGATCTCATCGCTTCCTTATAGGTGGATGGATCAACCTCTAAATGGTAGGTCACAAAATCCTCACCAAAATCTTTGGGTACTCTATCTCTAGTAGATACTCTTCTAGGTTTTGATTCAGGGAGCATTGTGGGAGTAGTGTCAGAAACAATTGGTTCAGATTCCAAAGGTGATTCTGTAACCATTTTAGTCAAACCAGGCGAGGTCAGCCCTTTATCTTTGAGAAATTTATCTTCAAAGAATATGGTATCCCTAGATTCTATCACCACATTGGTTGATAGATCCAAAAATTGGTTTGCAGCACTGTCTTCTGCACAACCTAGATACACACAAGTATTTGTTCTAGTTCCCACCTTAGGTCTCCTAGGGTCTTGTATCCTAACATAAGCTATACAGCCCCAAACTTTAAGAGTGTCATATCTATAGGGATGGTTATGCCATAGTTTATAAGGTGCAGAAGTCAGTTTTGAATGTGGTAGTCTATTTAGAATGTGATTTGCAGTCAACACTGCTTCTCCCCAATAGCAAGAGGGCATGCAAGCTATCAATAACATGGAGTTTAACATCTCTGTTAACGTCTTGTTCTTTCTTTCAACTATACCATTTGATTAAGGTAAGTAAGAAGCAGTAGTTTCAAGGATTATGCCTGCAGAGGCATAGAATTCCTTAAACTCTGTCAATTTGTATTCTCCTCCCCTATCACTTCTAAATCTTTTAATTTTCAGGTTCAACTGATTTTCTATCCTATTCTTAAAAATTTTAAAATTTTCAAATGCTTCATCTTTAGATTTTAACAGGTATAAATGACAATATCTAGAAAAATCGTCTATAAATGTTATCAAATACTTCTAACCTCCTCTAGTTGTGTAGTTTTTAAAGTCACAAATGTCAGAATGTATAAGTTCAAGAAGTTGAATGCTCCTAGAAACCGGTCTGAAAGGTTTTCTAGTTATTTTATTTTGAGCACATACTTCACATCTGTTAAATCTAATTGAAGTGTCTAATGGTAAATTATGAGTTTTAGCTAGTTTGAACATTTTCCTATAGTTCGCATGTCCTAACTTACAGTGTAGTATTTTGGGATCAAGTGAAATATGGTTAACTTGGTTTATTGTCTCATTAGCTAAACTCAACCTAAACATACCATTCAAATTATGAGCACATCCAAAATAAAATGAGTTAACAGACAGTGTTACTCCACCACTACTAAAAGTAATAGACATGCCAGCATCAAACAAAATTTCAATTGAAATTAAATTCTTTTCAAAATCAGGAAAGATTTTAACATTTTTCAAAATAAGTATTTTACCTGATGAAAGAACCAGGTTCGCTGTCCCTTGTTGAATCACTTCCATGACGTCTCCATTTGCAATAGTGACAATCTCTGCTACTTGAACAACATTAATGAGCAGGCCCTTGCTATTGCAAACATAACAAGTCGATCCAGAATCTAACCACCAATCTGAAGATGTACTGGTCAACCCCTTACCCTTGTCAACCATGACAACAAAGTTAGTAGGCTCAGTCTTGTCCACAAACATGTGAACTTCCTTCTGTTGTGTGTCAGTGTTCCCTTTCTTCGGACCCCTACACTCAGATGCATAGTGACCCCACTTTTCACAGTTGCGACACTTGTCGTTCTTTTTAAAGTTAGTCTTTTTGGCCTCCAACTGTTGGGGTTCTTTCTTAGGTGGCTTGGACTGCCTAGGAATTTTCTTGGATTGTGAAACTAAATTGGCAGATGTCTGTTGTTGTTTCACCATCTCCAAGTCATTCCTGGTTCTATTCTCATCTTCAATTCTAATGAACCGTTTGAGATCATCCAGCCCCACTTGTGTTTTCTTCCTATGCATCTCAGTTTTAAAGGAATGCTAGGTAGAGGGTAACTTAAAAATAATTGCACCCACTAAGAATGTATCAACAATAGAGATATTTTCTTGGTTCAGTTTTGTTCTCAAGTTCTCAAAGTTTGTTACTTAAAGAAGTATTTTCTTGTCTTCTTGAAACTTGAAATCCATAAACTTGTCAACAAAGTGAGTTTTTGATAGGTCCTCTTCCTTTTTGAATTGGGCTTCTAGGTTTTCCCAAATCTCTTTTGTAGTCTCATATTTACTATAGGTATCTGCTAGCCTATCTGACAGGCAGTTCAATAGGTAGTCTTTGCAAAAGTCTTTATCACTTATCCATTGGGCTTCAATTAGGTCCGTACAATCAGAAAATTTATTTACTACAATGTAGAAAATATTGAGGTACTTCAATCCAAATTGAGTCCTCCTTTTCCAAGAACTGAACTCAGAGCCACTAAAGCTTTCCAATTTGATCATCTCAATTGGAACAGCATGGTTCTCTATTGTTACGTGATTTGTTTATATGTCCAAAGAAAAATTCAAATAAAAATAAATGCTCAAAGGAACAATCACACCTGAGATGGAGAACCCTGAATTTAGATGACGGGGGAAAGGATCACAAAATTGCAGTGGTGTCAACTCTGATGCAGTGTTGGCTGCTTGCAGATAAGTGGCCAAACCCAAGAAAAGAAAACTTTCTGCCAAAGCTACTTTTGTTTTTTCAAACAACCAAAAGGTTTGTATGGACAAAAACTGATTTTGTCTTCTTCTATTTTTTTTTGTTTTTTTTTTTTTTTTTAATAATCAAATCAAAGGAAGTAGAAAAGAGATTTGAAAACGATTCTGTAGATCTTCCACTTCCACTTCCACTTTATTTGATTTGACAAAACCAAAAGAGACTTAATGCTTTTCCAAAGCAATATACCTGTTTGACCGTTTGTAATCAAACCACCATGGAATACCTTTGATTAAAGGTTCTCTGACAAAAAAGCTGCAGAGCGTCCTTCTGATTTTTTTTTTTTTTAATATAAATCAAAGCACGCTGAAGCTTTCTTTTGAGAAGATGCAAAAAGCCTTCTGACAAATTCTGTAGACGCACTTTGGATCAAAGTAATATACAACGTCTTGTCGTAAACGACAACGCACAAAATAAAGCCAGAGAAAGAGATCCGAAATCCTAAGTCGATCACAGAGATCACCTTGCCGTGAATGATAAACGCCAATAAAATAAGGATTGTAAAATCGATCTTCCAACCGTAATTCGATCTCCAAAGTTGATCGAAATTAAATACCTAATGCTTTAAGATTGTTAGGGTTTAGGATTTAAGCACAAGGTTGTTTAAAGCATTACACCCTGAGTATCTAGTTTGGAATACCCAGACTGTTGCTTCTAGCTAGTACTTATAAGAAACTAGGGTTTAGGTTAGATTGGCTAATTACTAGATTGCTCCTTACAGTCTGAGTATTAATACAAGTAGGGTTATATTAGAACATATGAAGGAATATTACATAAATACCCTTACAGAATCTTTCCAGTGCCTCAGTTGCTCCAAGGACTTTTATATGCAAAAAATTACAATGCTGAGAAGAAGAACTTTGAAATCAAATTACTTGCATAACGTATTAGTTGAAGTTTTTACAATTCACCAACTCCGAATTAATGAGGCTTATAATTTGGTATTTAAATCATACTAACACTACAAGTACTATATGACCAAATTGCTCATTTTTCAAAAACAAATTTGTTGAAGTCTTCACAACTTTGCCAACCACGAACTATTGAAATTTACAATTTGATGCTAATGGATGTCTTTAGCAACATGGGTCAAAAGGTAAATTAGTGGAGTTATTCTCCAAACAAGATGTAAATCTAAAAGTCTAATTATCACTATTCCTAAGAAAAAACGAAAAAGATAAAAGATAAATGTATTGTTGTGTTGATCTGAGGATCTTTTCCTGTGTTGACGAATTTCTCTTTTATAAACACTTTTTGTAATTCCGACGGTTTCTGGTGGTTACCAAGTAAGTTACGCAACTGCTAATTTTTTTAAAGGATGATTATAACTCCCCTGCTAACTGTCTGTTGGTCACTAATCGTTTATCAATTAGTAACCATTCATTGATCACTTACAATTTATTTGTCATTGAAATTCGTTCCATCTATTGAATGAAAATAGAATATAAACAGAATCCATCTAGTGCCCGACTTTAATTGATCGATTCCAATCGGACCTACTGGTGTGGGAATTTGGATCGTCTATAGTCTGCCTGCCCGTAGCAGCCGTAGCAATCTCCTAATGAGGCCCGATGCAATGACTGCTTTACCCCTATCCAAGTGCCTTGCCCAAACAGAGATAAGGCGATCATTGCACCACACCTCATTAGGAGGCTGCTACGACTGCTACGGGCAGCAGGCCGTAGACGATCCTGATCCCTGGTGCGGGCCAACTTTTAACAAGGCCATGCATGAAAGAGTGAAAAAAGAGTAAGGACAAAGATAAGGGTAGGCTGGGAAATAATAAGACAAAAAAATCCCTCAACCCCAGTGGGGGTTGTCGCTATCGATGATCTGCGTTGTTGAATAGACTCATGGATTCATGTGACAATCCAGGGAGCTGTACGAACCCTAACGCGTGAACTAATAAACATCTTTTTCGAACTTTTTACAGGATTCCATACGCACCACATGCTCACCCGCTTTCTCAGTTGCCACATGATCTATCCATTTTGTCGCTGACATATGGCTATATGAGGATGTTTCCGTAATTTAATATAATATATATCAACTCTCCAGCGTGCACGTGTCGGAAACGTGACCATGGATGGGGGCGAGTGTAGCGCATTCTCTTTGTCCTTGAGCACTCCGTACGCGTGTCAGAGTGAGAAGAACGGTGAAGGCATACGAAGAGACTTAAGTCTTGAATTCGAAGACCATGCACGTGTCGGAAACGTGACCATGGATGGTAACTCTCCACTCCCCCTCTATTTATAGCCATACGAAGAGACTTAAGTCTTGAATTCGAAGATGTTAAGTTTATTAGATACTATTACCAAAAAAAAGTTTAATTATTGAATACGAAGTTATGTCTCTTGACTTTAAAGACATAAATTGTATAAAATACATAGTTTCGTTTTTTGAATATGAAGACATAAGTCATATTAAATATAAAGTTAGGTTGCTAAATTCAAAGACGTATATATATATTTTTGTCTTTGAATTTATAAAGACAAAAAGTCTAAATATGAAGAAATAAGGTGATATATAGGGCTGCAACAGGGTCGGGTTGGGCTGGGCTTAATAGAACCCTAGCCCAACCCTAAGTCCCCTTAGCTGGGTCCAGACCCGACCCTGACTCAAGGCCTGAAAAATTCAACCCTAACCTGTCCTCAAGGTCGGGCTGGGCTGATCCTGATTGGCCCTGATCATGGTGAGGGGGAAGGAAATGCATGGTCTGAAATGATACAGGGAAAAAATAATCAATTTTACGTAAAATAACACTATAATAAAATGTATTATATCATTTATTGTCGTCACATATAATTTATTATATAACAAAATGTGGGTGAAGTTTAAAGTTTATAATATATATATTATATCAATATATATATTTTATAATATAACTTAAAACACGGTCGGGTAGAGCCGGGCCGAACCAAGCTTAGCTTGAGGCTTCAACCCTGACCCGACCTAATCCTAACTCAGGGCCAGAAATTTCCAACCTTGACCCACCCTCAGGGCAAATATCTCAGCCCAAGCCCTGTTCGGGCTCAGGGCGAGCTAGGGCGGGTTCGAGCCGATAGGCCAAACTTGCACCCGTAGTGATATATATGAATTCATAGTCTCTTTTAATGATTGTCTCGTTAAACAAGCCAGAAGGTGAGATTCCATTAGGTAATCCACCTAGGTATCTTAACATGTGTCTACCTCTACTTCTCAAATAAAATATTAAAACATAAGAACACCTAAAAATAGATATAACATTTAAAACCTAAAGAAAAGATTAATTATAATTTAGTCTTTCTACTTTGGAATGTGGCATAACAAACTTACAAACATACAAACATGAAAATAATTATTGTCACTACCTTGGTTCGTTGGAACAACTTATATAGAGAATTTGAACCATCGATTGAATCTAAAAATTGTTTTTCAAAACATTTAAAAAATAATTATATACACAAAATCATATTTTAAATCATTTTATAAATAATTTACAAAACTACCACTGGGCTCATAATTTTGTCCAATCTTGACAAACTTTATCTCTTTTGATTTTTACCCTACGCAGGAAGTGATTGAATTCATTGTCGACTCATCTTAGTATACCAAAACCCACAATACCTAACTGCAACAATAAGAACCTCTCAAGTTTAGTGACCAATTACAATCTATTAATGAGAATCATGTCCCTAATACAATAGACAATATCCATTAAAGATTCTCACGTGATCCAATTCAATATGCACATTTATGAATACCCATACCGGTGTCTGGAATCTCCATTTCTAAGATCTCAAAGTGTGACAACCATTTGAACAAAATGTCCCCCAGTTGTGAACAATTGTAGGTATAAAACTAAAGACAATCAACCACCCAAAAATATCATACAAATTAATCAAATTTATCTATAAAATTGGGTTTGATAGATATACCAATTCCAACAATCTCTCACTTATATATCAAAGCCAATTACCCATTGATTTTATTCTCATGTTCTCAACATGTCTTCAAAAACATTTTGTGTCAAACCCTTAATTAAGGGATCAGAAAGATTATCCCTAATGTCAATTGTAACAATGGCAATATCACCTCTTTGAATTCTCTCTACTGAAATGATACTTGTGTTCCACATGCAGCTTATTCTTTTGATGTGAACTTGTTTCCTTAGCTTGTACAATAGTACCTTATTGTCACAATACAAAACAATAGTATGCATTGCCAGCTCAAGAATGACCTCTAATTCAGTCAAGAACTTTGTTAACCTAACTCCTTCTTTAGTCACTTCTCTATTTGTGATATTATGTCTCTATAATATAATTTGTTGTTGACTTCAGCTTAGCACTCTTCCAAATAACAGTCCCACCACCCAAAGTGATAACCATAACCGATGTGGATTTTTTGTCATTCTTGTCAGTCTAAAAGTTAGAGTTGGTATAACCCATAATTGACAAGTTATTCGTACCATAAACTAAGAAATAATCTTTTATTCTTCTCAAATACTTAAGAATCTTTTTATAGCAATCTGATGTTCTTGTTATAGACTAGAGTGGATTCTATTTACAATCTCAACTACATAACAAATATCTAGTCTAGTACATATCATGACATATATAAGACTTCCTACAATTGAAGTATAAGGAACGCGCTTCATAGCCTCTATTTCATTTGAAATATGAGGACATTAAGACTTGGAAAGTATTAAGCCAGGCTTGAAATGAACATTTAATTTCTTTGAATCATGCATGTTGAAACAAATCAAAACTTTGACAACATAATTGGATTGTGACAAATCTAACATCCTATTTTTGCTATCTCTCACAAGTTTAATTCCTAACATGTAATTGGCTTCATCAAGATGTTCCATTGAGAAATTAGTAGATAGCCATACATTTACAAATGAAAAAAATACCCACATAACTTTCAATTAACAATATGTCATCTACATTTAAGACAAGGAAACATATTGCACTCCCACTCAATCTTTTATAAACATATGGTTCATTTATATTCTACTCAAACTCAAACGATAAAATAGTCTAATCAAAATGAATGTTCCAAATCCATGAAACTTGCTTGAGACCATAAATTGAACTCAATTGCTTACTCACCATGTATTTTTCTCCAGAAAAAGATAAACCCTCTGACTGTTGCATATAGATTTCGTTCTCAAGATATCTAATGAGAAAGTTAGTTTGACATCTATCTGCCAAATCTCATAATCATATTATGCAAATATCAACAGTAAAATCTAATGGATTTAATCATCGTTGTTGGAGAAAAAGTTTCATCATAGTCTATCTCTTCTTCTTGGGTATAACCTTTTGCTATTAGTCTTGCTTTGTATTTCTCTACATTTTCACCCATGCCTCTCTTATTCATATAAATCTACTTACATCCAATGAGCTTCAGCCTTGTAGTGGATTGGCAAGAGTATAGACTTGGTTTTTTTTGCTAAAGATCAGCAAAATTGTATTAGAGAAAAATAAAAAAACATTTACAAAGAATGACTGAAAGAATAACTAAAAAGAAACTCCTAGAGAAACTATCTATTTATCTTTGGCCTTGCCATTGATAAAAGACGGATTCTAAAAATCTTTACACAAAAAGAAGTATTCAATAGTCTGGAAGAAATTATGTAAATCTGTAATAGGGGCGGCCCTAAGCTTCCCAACAAATTGCCTGAGAAATGAAAGGAGGGACAATCCAAAAGCTTGTGCCTTTCGTTTTGACTGCATGATTTGCAAGAGCATCTGCAGTAGAATTAGCTTCTGGAAAACAATGAGTGATTCGCCACTGAATGGATAGACTTGGTAGGAATACATAGAATCCATCTCATAATGTATAGATTTTTTCAACCTTTCTGCATCTACATCCTTCATAGCTTCAATAAAGATATGTGGATTTAAATCCAAAGAATGAGACACCTTAAAGAATTCTTCTTCCTTTTCATCCTCTTCCATGAGAAGGTAATAGCGTACATAAGGCTTGATAGTCCTCCTACTATGCCGAGACACATGAAAATGTTTTACAGGCTTGGAAGTTTCATTAATCGGTTCAATTGGAACAACTAGAATTTGGTCAGTAGGTAACTCTTCTATGACCACGTACGGGATCTGATCACAATATAATATGATCCTCCTCAAGGAATGTCATATGTTTACTTTTTATGGTTTTCTACTCTACAAGATTATAAAAATAAAACCCATATTGCCTTTGGGTATCTCAAGAGGTAACATATTTCTATTATAAATGCTTTCACACATGTGCAATACAACTCCATATCTTATCTTGTATAATAGTATTTTGTCCATCCCAATCATGTTTGGGTTTTGCCTGCATGTATTTTCTCAAACTTAAGCTTGAAAATCGCCCTGCTTTCCTGATTGATTTATGATATGTTTCATGAAATGACATATCACAATTTTTTTATTTTTTATTTTTTTTGGATCTGCAAGAACAAGTAAAATTGAGCAATGAGCAGGCTGTGTGGAAGCTTTCGCTGACACAAAATTGTCTTCTTTCTATTCAGAACTTAACAAAATGTTAACAAGTATATGTCCCCACAAACATCAAAAACAATATGTTCCCACTTCCCAAGCAGTGGCCCTATATTAGATAGGCATGGATAGGAGATAGGAAGATAAAACCAAACAAAGCTTCTTTTTATAATCTTTGGAGTTACTCCTTTTGTCCTCTCTAGTCTCTGCTCTCTTCAGAATCATGGCTTGTTTTAAACTTTAACTTATTAGGAAGTGCAGGGTAACCTCTGTATTTTTTTAATGGGCATTACACATCATCCTTTGACTTTCAAATGAAATTCAGATCATCCATTGATTTTTGAAAAAATTCAAATTACCTCTTCTACAGTAATGGTGTTAGTCTATTGCAAGTTATTAGTGGGAAAATACTATTTTACCCTTGTAATAAAATATTATAATTAAATTTATAAAACACTATTAAATGGTATTTTAGGAATTTAAATTTATTTAACTGGATGATATCATCATTTAACGACATAAAACTAACATTAGAGACTAATTTATCATATTGGGGTCTAAACTTGGGGTGATTTAAGTTTTTTCAAAAACTAGAGGATGATCTGAGTTTTGTTTGAAAACCAAGAAATGATGTGTAATTTATCCATTTTTTTTATTTATTTATGGGCTAAAGGGGTTGGTGTGAGCTTAAAACTTAATTGGGTTCATAGCCGTACAAAGAAACTAGGGAATATATGCTCTAGATTCTGAACCTATACCACAATGACACCACCCTCCTTCCTGCTCTCTACTCTCTACTCTCTACTAGCCCTTGGTTTTTGGGCTAATGAGTAACCGACCTATAATCTTCCTGGTCTCCACTCTTTACTAGCCTTTGGTTTATGGGCCAAGGGTCACCGACCTATAATCTATTAGCCCATATCAAACAGTCTAACACCCCAACACATGCATATGCAAGTGTCCAAAATTCACATACATTATTCCCAATTTAGGGAATAGGGGTTGAAGGGAATAAAATAAATTAAAGGAAAAGGTTCTCTGAAGAGGAATTTTTTGTTGAGGGTTGATGTCTTCAAAAAAACTTTCCAACTAAGGATATTGTTTTTCTTTATTGTTTTGGCTTTTGGGAATGTATATCTTATTGGGAAAAATGATAATCGTTTCTCACTTGTGTGTAAAAAAAAACTGGAGAAAAACAGTAATACTTAAAAAGTAATTGTGAATAGTATCACATGAATAGTAATATAAATAGTAACTATATGTGGGATTCATGTGTGCACAAAGTGAAAGCATACAGAGAGCGTATAAAAATTGCCATCCCTCAGCCTAAGAGAAATCTCAGAAGGTACCAGTATTAAAGGTATTCATGTCAAATCGATTCAAGAATTAGTGTTGGCACGGGCAGTGCGTGCAACAATTGCCATCCCTCAGCCCAAAAAAATAATTGAAGTAAAGTGGAAAGAGCCGCTAGTAGGATGGAATAAATTAAATATTGATGGATCATCCCTAGGAAACCCAGGTTAGACTGGGTCAGGAGGGATTTTCCACAATCAGGTTGGTGCAGTGATATTTTACTTTGCCTTTTATCAAGGGATTGGAACAAACTTCAATGCTGAAATGAAGGCGCTCTTTATTGGCATCAAAGAAGCTAAGAAGCTTAAGATTGACAAATTATGGGTGGAAAGTGATTCAACATCTGTGGTTACAGCTATTCTCACATCCAAGCTTCCATGGAACTTCTTCCAAAATTGGTGGACTGCATCTGAATTTCTAGACACCATACAGTGGCGACTGACCCATTGTTTCAGAGAAGGAAATGGTCCAACTGACAAGCTAGCAAACCATGCTGCACTCACCAAAGCAACTTCGACCTGGAACGCAACTTCAAGGTTCATTTCGCATCTGATCACTTGGGAAGCAATGGGACGTCCCCATTACCGATTCTTGTAATTCTCTTTTTGGTTTTATGATTATGTAAATGCTCTAGTGTAACTATATTCACTTTTTATTATCAATACATACTTTGCTGACCTTTAGTAAAAAAAAAAAAAAAAAATGTATAAAAATGATAAAAATAAACAAACTCACAGACACAAGTATTTACGTGGTTCGGCAATGCTTACATCCACGGTCGTAATTGAGACTTCCTTCACTATGAGAGAACTTAAGAAAACAACCGTACAAGTAATAACACTTGGATTTAAGCTAAACACAACCCTGTATCCAAAACCGAATACCCCTTGTACACCCTTTCTCAATTCACAGTCTCAACCCAGAAGAAAATATACAAAATCCAATACTCCACAAAGTAATCACTTACTCACTGCTCACTTCACCTCTTGAACTCGTATATGATTCAATTTCTCAATTATCTAGTTCTTAACCTCTCCCCCTTTATATAGATATTTGGAGGCAAGGATTTAACTACCCTCATTTATTGGTGGTGCGGTAGTTGAAGAAAAATTGAGCTGGTGATGCAACACCCTTTCCAATTTTCTTCTCCCTCCTTAATAGTTGAACCTAGAATTGGCCGGTTGCACATTACTCGTATTTTATGTGTTTGAAATGTGACTCTATTCTTGTCAGTGGAGTGGTTGAGTAAGAAGAGACAAAGGGAGAGAGATTTTCTCTCTCATGGGTCCCCTCCATGTGAGGAGGAACCCAACATATCTATCTATTGTGGATTGCTTTGTAAGGGTTGTTAACACTTTCGCTCTCAATTCCATGATTTTGGACGAAAACATTTTTTCCTTTTTTTTTTTTATTCCATGTTTTTTGGTAGCAAAATCATCGTTCGATAACTTTCACTGGAAATGATCTCGGAGTAGAAGAGAAGCAAGGTTCTCACGATCGTCAGTTGGGGAAGATGACAGTAGAAACCTTCTTCCTCTCTTCTCCTTTGGCTGGTTCGACTTCCGTAGAAAAATCTCGAAAATCTCGGGCTTTTGCCCTTAAGTTGTTTTAACTTTTTTGCTCCGGAATGCACAAATCATTTTTTAAATGCTTTGCAATTCATGCTCCCAGAGCATATTTAGAACCGGTTCACGTTGTGGGAGCAAGGAAACAGACCGGATGCACCAAGCAGAATTCCGCTCTCAAACTACTCTCGTGAATCAAATGTTAAGAAAACAACGCCCATAAGTGGTGATTTGTAGAAGAAATACGAAAAATAGAGAAAAACAAACACACAGGATTTACGTGGTTCACCCTCAAAATGGAAGCTACATCTACGGTCGAGCAACATAATCAATTTCACTATTCTCTGAAAATGTTACAAAACCTTTCTTCCAATCCTTTCAGAGAAAAGAACATTATATAGAAAAACCCTAATTCAAGGAAGTACAGAAATACCCCTGGATCCAAAAATTGCCAAACCAGGCAAGGTCGGACCAAAACATAACATATATCCCAAAATATACCGTTTCGAAGATCTCGACAAGTCCAACACAACACACAGCCTCTGGCGATGACGTATGCCATTTTTCAGCAATTCGAGATCGTTTCGAGGCCGAAATGGCCCTCCGAAGATCTCAACCGCATATTCTGGACCAAAATCAGGCTTCACCAATAACATCAAAATCCTCAAAAACACTCCACAGGAGAGTTACTAATCAGCGTCTAAAAGCTAGTAGGTTTCTTGAGTCACGCCGAGCTGGGAAGTCCATGCAAGGGTTTGGAATCGGGACAGTAATCTAAATAGGAAATTTTTTTTAGGATTTACATAAGGGTAATTATGAAAATTTATCTTTGTTTTCTTATAAATTGTTGGCAATGAGGGTTATTAGGGTCATGGAAGTTTTTTATACATTGAGATACATGAGGAAGAGAGCGTTTAACTTGCTCATTTGTTAGTGAAAACTGCTCTCATCTCTCTCTCTCTGGATATAGGCACCTTGCTGAATCACGTAAGTCCATGCGTTGTGTGATTGTTCTTTCTATTTGGTTTCCGCATCGCATGTAACAAAGATGGAGTCAAATCTTGTAGACAAGTTGACCCTAAGATGAGCTAGAACTTTGGTTCGCTTCATGTGTATCTGTGAAATTTCCCAGGAAAGGAGATTGCTAGGCTTCTGAACACTGCAGGGTAACGGATTCATCTTCTAATACAGTTGATTGGCTGGCTTTGAAGCAAAAAGGTGGTGTTGGTTCCATTCTGGGAGTACTCTGGCAATATTCGGAAGTGGGGTGGTGTTTTGATCCTGTATCGGAAAGATATAGTCTAATATGGCCGATATGTATCAGTATCAATACCGTCCATTACAGTAAACTTCATCCTTGGATGGGAGAATTGTGTATAAAAAAAATCTGTGCAAAACCCTTTTGATAAAAGGCGTACCCAGTGCATGAGGCTACTGCCACTGCGTGGGGGAGGTGGGGGTATGGGGAGGGTCATAATGTACGCAGCCTTACCCTTTTCGCAAAGAGGCTATTTTCAGACTCAAACCCATGACCACTTAGGTGTGCAAAACCCTTTTGATAGGGAAAAAAATCTTGCAGGACATTGGGTTTCTTTGGTGATTCTTTGCAAAATGGGATTCACAAGAATTAGTCAGTGTTTCTTATTTGGCATTTTCATGAGAATTGATTTGAGATTGCAAGAAATTAGCCAAAGAACAACTGGACATTCTTGTAGTCCTATAGACTTCCAGGCAAGCAACATGCTTTAAAAATTTCCCAGGTAAAAGACCAGAAATACAAAAACATTCAATGAAAAAGAGCTATGAAACAGAAGACTAAACAGAAGACTAGTCTGCTTGCTAACATGTTTCCTTTTGATTGGAGAAATTCCAAAGTTTGAGCCTTTGCACTTGGTTGTGGCCCTAGAAAAGAATTTAATCTTCAAAGGGGAATTGGCTTTCCCTACTGACTTTTAAGGAAAATTAATATCACCTTGAACCAGAAGCATTTAACTGAAGGACTTAACTGAAAACATAACATTGGGCCTGTGATAAGGCTCTGGGGGGGTCCTTATTATATTGCTATTGACTGTGTCATGGTAAAGGTTGGGTTCGAGTCTGGAAACAGTCTCTCTGCGAAAAAAAGGGTAAGACAGTGTACATTATGACCCTCCCCAGACCCCGCAGTGGTGGGCGCCTTGTGCACTGTGTACTCCCTTTTTTTTTTTTGTATGGACTGTGTCATGGTATTCCATAACTGAAGCAAGTTTCTTATGACATTTTCTTGACAAAGGAGGGTAACATTCCTTGAGAAACCTGCAGTCACTCCAAAAGTCCAACCAGAGAGGGTTCTATTACCTCTTCTAAAATCATTGACAATGACAATGAAATTCACCAGAAACACTCTCAACAGAAGCTGAGGATGAAACTTCATGTGAAAAATAATCTTAAAGTATATACAGAGCATCAGCAAGATGCAAAATCATATAAATGATTGTGCACCTATCACCAGAAATATTACCCAAACTGTGATTCTGTAAACATAGTTGAGAAGGAAAAAGATATTTATAGTTTATATGGCTGTAGTTTCTCCAGGTGTGCAACATTATGGTTGCTTTTATGCAGCAGATAAATTTACTTAAAATAAAAAATACAATGTTCAGAACTCAGTAGTATTACTGTGAAAATTTGATGGATTCAAATATGGGTTGTAATAAATATATCAAAACTTATTGTAACCTTTGATTTTCTTAGGAGGTCATGCTAAGAACATTGCCAACTTAAAATTGAATCAAAGCAGAAGATGATACAGTCAAAGACCAGTCGTCAATTTGATGAATTGCCCTCCTAAGCCCAAGAACAAGCTCAACTTTGCAGTCAATGAAGAATGTCCAGACGACTGGTCTCGACAATCGCTCGGTTGGCTGCATTTTAAGATGAAGATGTGCTTCCTAACAGCTACCTTTTCAATGTCTTATAACACACACACGTGAACCCATAGAGCCATGGAGGCCATAACTGAATTCCATACTGGTAGAATACATGACAAAGCCCAGTATTAGCAGTGAGAGTTGTTGATGCTTCTCTTAATCCTGTTAATTTCACTGGGAATGCTGATACTATGCCCTTCTTAGTCAGACTTATGGAAAGAACAGACATATCTCATTCCTCATTTCCTACTTGGTTTTTTAACTCATTTAGTTTTTCCTTTTATTTTTTGACAGCTATTTATATTTCTCTGTTACAGAACAGAGTATGCAATTTGTCAATATCTCATTGGATTGTCTTCAACTTTTTCAATTTCCCTTTCAATGGTAGTTGCTGAGGTTTTGCATAGAGTTCCCCTGGCAGCTGGACCAGTATTCTGCCACAAGCTTAGAAAAGTAGGAGTTGACTTCCATGAGTTTTGAAGGTTCATCAAATTCCACCAGTTTCCCTACAACATCAAGGTCCAGAGTCAGATTCATGTTATTAAAATAACAAAAAAGAACAAATCATCATACTCCCACATCATCAAGTCATGATCAGTCTTTCATGAAATCCTATTTGTGTTTTCAGTTTCAACATGTGTTAGTCTGTTGACAGGCAGAGATGGGAACCAGAGACCTGCCCATTTTACTCTGATCTCTGGTTGTGCTTCTGGAGCACCTATGCATATATCATACTGTATCTTGAGAAGAGGGAAACATACCATAAGAGAGGACCATGACCATGTCACTGTCTATAACTGTGGGAACTCTGTGAGCCACAGTTACCACAGTGCATCTTGAGAATTCTTGCCTGATGACTCTCTGTAGGACAGCATCTGTTGCTGAATCAATTGATGCAGTTGCTTCATCTAAAACTAGAATTCTATTTCTTTTAAGAAGGACTCGACCCAGGCAGAAAAGCTGGCGTTGCCCGACACTCCAATTTTCACCTTCATCACTCACTGTTGGACCAAACAAAATTGATAGTAAAATATCTACATTGCTTTAGAACTGTGTATAATTGATTTTCTTTCTAGCAGCTAAAATTCAACTCACCTGATGAGTCTAAGAGATTTGGAAGACTAAGAACTGTACTCTTCAATTGGCACTTCTCTATAGCCTGCAAAAATGCAACATAATGAGGTCCTTGGTAATTAAAATATGATGTTCATTAAACACATAAAATCTCAGATGGAAAGGTGATCAAATTAGTGCCTAACATGCATGAATTTTGCAGTTATTAGAAGTATTAAAAGATTTGAGCTCAATCCTGTGTATCCAATCAAATGAAACCAAATGATATGCAACTGAAAATATCAACAGGTCAGACTTTTGGCATAAGGGTCAGTTGGTTTACCTCCCAAATCTCATTGTCAGAATAGAGGCCTAAAGGATCCAAGTTAGTTCGAATGCTACCCTTAAAGAGAGCTGGTTCTTGTGGGATGATGCTGAGTTTCAATCTCAGGTCCTTGAGTCCAATAGAACAAATGTCCAATCCATCTATGAGAATTGTCCCGCTCACAGGTTCTACAAGACGGAACAAAGCACTTATCAATGTAGTCTTGCCACTACCGGTTCTTCCAACAACTCCTACTCTAGTTCCTTCTTTGAAAGTACAGCTGATTGAACAAGTGGAGCATTCGGGCGATATTTTATCTGACACCAACAGAGAAATCATGAAAAAAATTTAGATTTACAGTGGCTTGGGATGCAACCGAGCATTATGATACCCAGATGTCCAAGAAATCAGGGCACAGGGACAGTGCTATTTACATTAACATGTTTGAAATCTCCAAATACAAATACTTCTCATAGGCTAAACAATATCAGACACTGATCCCATAACACCCTTAACCATTTTATGCTGTGCCACATGATAACATGAAAATATGGTTAATGGGGAGGGGGAGGGGGAGGGGGAGGGGGGGGGGGGGGAGGAATTCAATTGTATAAAGTCCAAAATGAAGATAAATGAATTTGGGGGATCACCTTCAAATCAAGCAAGTCTATTCTTCCCAAGGACGGCCATGAGGATGGTGGCATTTTGTCATCTACGATTGCGGGAGGTTCTGATGGTATGTGCATGAATTGTTTTATCCGTTCAACAGATACAATATAGTTGGCTAAACTGCAGTACCATCTAGATGTAAACACTTGGTTATTGGTCAATGTGAAAGCATAAGAAAGAGATAGCCCAACAAATCCTGCAAAAGGGAGAGAACTAATTATGACCTAAGCATTCCTTGACAGTCAAATAGATAGTCCTTGTGATAAAAAATACCTGGAGTAACAGCACCCTGTGGAAGCAATACAAGGAAAAGAGCAATGGTGAAGAGGGTCAAATTCTGGAGCACTTCTATTCTTATGACTAACCATTCCATGGCAGCATTAGAATGAAAGAAAAGTTTTGCATCCATGTCAATGAGCTTTAGGTAATTCTGGAAGAACTTGTCCATCATGTCAAAAGCTCGTATTGTGACCACTCCAAGTGACGTCTCCGCTGCATAGTTCATAACAGGCGCTTTGGTTGTTCCATTAATTCTTATCAGCTCCCTTGCAGAGGCTAGATAGTATCTCTTCAATAAAACATCGAAACAAAATAATGTCTTCAGACTTCTCTGATCAAAAGAAACAACAAAGACCAAAAAGAGAGTTCATATGAGTACCCACCTGAATATAAATTGTAGCTATCATAGCAAGAACGGCTACAAAGATAATTTGCCATGTGACTGAGGCTGCTACTCCTATGGTTGTTAATAATTCAATGCAACCCACCATCACAAAGGTCATGGAGAAAGGGATGTCGAAATCCAACATACTTAAATCTGATGATGCCTGCAACATTTGAATCCAAAATCACCCAGCCTGAGTTACCAATAGGTTTTGAAGTCATTATAGTTTTTTTTTAATCAAGGATCACAAGAAGCATAAGGAAATCCCATCTAACATCCACCGGATAAGCGAGCGACCACTGCTGTAATTCCATAAGCTTTACTCATACACATCCTTAGTTTAAAGTACATCGTTGTCTACTCAAGTATTTTATCCATAAATCAGCACTCGAAAATCCTAGGCAAATGGTGCACTGATAAGAAGATAACCTTACCCGTGTTAAGATCCTACCAATAGGGGTTGAATCAAAGAAGAGCATAGGAGCCTTGAATACTGAATTGGTGAAACCTGAAAAGAAAGCTTTTGAAGCCTTCAATCCTAGATGGGCTGCAAACCAGGACCTTAGAAATACAAACACTGTACTAATGGCTGAAATTCCTGCGTAGGTTCCAATTAAGACGCCGTTGCCGATTTGAGGAATCTGAATAGCTACAGCAAGCCAATAGGTTGCAGCAAGCTGGAGAGCAACAAAAGCAGACTGAGAAAATGTACTTAAACCAAAAAAAAGTGATCCTTTTGAGATACTTAGGTAATCCAAGTATGGCTTCCAACCCGCATCACCAATCTCCATTGCTTCATCTTCTGTTAGCTGGATCCCAGCCTGCAGCTTTACCGAAATCTCCATCTCGCTGTTCTGTTTCGTGGGGTAGGACCCCGTAGACCCATTCATTCTATTTACTTCAGATTCACCCCCATGTTCATTAATTTCAGGATCCAATACTGTCATTGCATCTTTATGCGCATTCACAAGCTGTTCCAATGCTGTGCCTGCTGTCAAGAGGTCCTTATAACTTCCCATTTGAATGATTTCTCCACCTTCCATAACCTGGAAAGCGAGAAGCAAATGATCATCAATATGTTGATGAGAATACAGAGACACATTAGGACGGATAGTTAAAATCTTTTCATCATCACCAGAATCCTATCTGCCGCAGTCAGAAACTCGACTTGATGAGTTAGTAGAATGACAGTTTTCTTTGCCAGAGCACCCATGACACAATCCTGTAATTAATTTGTTCTAGTCAACAACTACAGAAAAAACTTATTTCTCAAAGTAAATCCATTGAAATTTATTTATACTTGTATGCCTATGCATGAAAACATGTATAAGCATCAATGGACCCATTCTTCTGAAAAGACTAGTTTTTTTTTATCTTACATTGAATAGAATGGCAGCTGTATGAGCATCTACTGCACTAAAAGGGTCATCAAGAAGATAGATATCTGATTCATTGTAGACTGCTCTAGCAAGTTGTATCCTCTGTTTTTGTCCTCCACTCATGTTGAGCCCTCTCTGCCCAATTTCTGTGAGGTCGCCATGGTCAAAACTCTCGATATCTTTCTCGAGTGCACATGCTTTAATAGCCTTACTATATCTTGTATTGTCCATTGGCTTTCCAAAGAGAATATTGTCACGAATGGTACCACACTGAATCCAAGATGTTTGAGAAACATATGCAACAGACCCAAATACATCAACCTAAACACAAGCAACAAGTAACATAAGTGCATTTAAATTACATTTAGACCTGAATAAGCTTTCTAGAGATAGAATGACTTCTAACTCTTACAGTTCCTGAGATTTTGGGTATTTCCCCTAGTATAGCATACAAGAGGGATGATTTCCCAGCTCCAACAGGCCCACAAACTGCAACTTTCCCCCCCCTTCTTACTTCAAAATCTAACCGCCTCAGAGTAGTGGCAGTTGTGTATGGATCCCAACTGAAAGCACCAGCATGAATTCTAATTATTTTCTCTGAATCTTGTGGTTGCCTCCTCTGCACATGCTCATCACTGAGCTCATCTTCCAGCAAAAACACATTAAGGCGGTCGAAAGATACCTTCACCTGAATCAACATAGAAAGAGCATCAGGAATTGTTCTCACAGGCTCTGCCATCATCCTTAGTGCCGCAAGGACTGTGAAAATGGTGCTGGCATTCAATGGGGCACTTCTCCAAATGGCACATCCCATGAATATCACTGAAGAAACAATCGTAGGAGACATCCAGTATAATACAGTGCAATAGGCCTTCTTAACTTGTAACTTAGTTAGCCATTCAAATTCCTTCAAACGGAATGATTCAATCAAATTCTTGAATTTATCTTCCCATGACTGTAATTTGATTATTTTCATATTGTTTAGGACCTCAGAAGTTGCTCTGAGTCGTTCATCTTGGGCAACCATGAATCGAGATTGACAATTCTGAAGGAACTTTGCAAAGGGGACATTTAGAAAGGAACAGATGAGGAGGGGAACCAAACCAGGAAGAACCCCCACACCCACGGTCAAAATAAGTACACCGATGCCGAGGAACAATTGCACTGTAAGACTCCATCCCAAGTGAAACCACCAAGGGAATTCACCCATGCGATAGGCATCAACTGCAATGTAGTTCACAATCTCCCCTGTTGTGTGTCTTCTCCTACCTTGACTAGAGAGCTTGAGCTGCTTTTGGTAAACAGCAACCATCAAAGCAGATCTCATCCGCATACCGCTCCTCCTGGAATTGAAAAACCAATGTCTCTGGGACAAAGACTCTGTGACCTTGATGATCACCAAGTAACCAACTAGGAAGACACCATCAATTTTATTTTCCCCCTTTTGTGTTGATTACTGTACAAAGGCATAGAGTAACAATGGAAGAACCACGACAGCGAATGTCCTAAGAATGGCATAGACTCCTTCAATTATCATCTCTTTCATGTAAACTTTAGCCAAGGCCCGTATTACTAAGTTGTGAGTGTTTGTTGAGCTCGTATCTCCCCTAAGACAACCCCATGCATTATTAAATTTTTTATATTGTAAGATGGCTTCATCTTCGGAAGTTAAATCTGGGACATCATCAAGGCCTAATGGTTTTGAGTGACCCAAACTCAGCAGAGAGTGAAGCCAAGAAAACGTCAAATGGCTAATGAAACTGGCTCGGCATAACTCTGTTCTATGTGTCTCAGATTTTCCAATTAGAGGTTCAGACAAACTCTGGTCTGGCCTTTTCTGAGAAGCAGTCTGACTGAAGTATTTCCAAGCACAAAGGAGAAGCATTAGCTTGGCAGGCCATGAAAATATGTTTATTATATGAATGCCTTGCATTTTTAACAACACTTCCACATTCAGTGCAGAAGCCAGTAATGAGAAGGAGACCCACCAGACTATAACTACAACTCTCACCCATCTGATCCTCCGAACTATCAAGGAAACCGATAAAGATATCCAAACCAGTGCCCTGATAAAATCAACTACCCATCTCAAATTCCTAGATTCATCATTTCTGTCCAATACATCCCGCACGCCAGAAATTATATATGTAAAACTAATAACAGCACAGTAGACTGAAACAAATACAAAAATCCAATGCTTTCTTGTATCCCCATTACTATAACTCTTTCTAACAGAACCAAGAATCAAAAGCATAAAGAAAAGAAAGACAAACAGCACATTTAAACCATCTATTATAAATCTCTGAATGCAAAGAGATCCAAAATCAAACTTTCCTTTACAAAGCCAAGACTTCCAACCTGCATATCAATACAAACATGAGAGGAAAACTTATAAATAACCATAATCTCAATTCTGCTAAAAAAAGGTGGAAAAGTAGGAAAACATCATAAAACATCAGACTGAAGACAATCAATATCACAGATAACTAATAAACTTATAACTAAAAGATAGAGCAAAACAAACAGAGGAAAGAGAAAGTCAAGCAATACTAAGAACAAGAGGAGACAAAAACAGAGAAATAAAATTTACACAAACTCCACACAGGAATAAAGGACCGAAAAAAAAAAAGCATATATACAGGTAGCTTGAAAAAGAAAAAATTAAAGAATGATAAAATTGAACACCACCAAACATCTTAAGTTAGTTTGAAGTTAATAAAACTTCAGGAATTTGATGAAATCTTGAATGAACAACATAAAGAATAAACCAACCCCCCCCCCCCCCCTCAACACCACCAACCAAAATTTTTTTTGTTAAACTAAGATTGTAACAAAAATTTTGGTTAAACAAACAGAGACACACACACACACACAAACCCAGAACACTGGATGAACATTCATGAATTACATCTGAAAAAAAACATGAAATGGGTACCTAATGATCTCTGGAAGGAAGCCATGCTTTGAGTTATTTGCCAGATTTCCTGGATCACCATTAAATTAGGCTCGCTGCTTCAGAATATGCCTATTGAAGGAGTGACTTTATTTTGTAAGGTTTTTTTTTTTTTTTTTTTTTTCACTTTTTGGAAACCATCAAGGAGTCATCACAAAGTGGTTTGGATCAGAGAAAAGAGGAGAGCTGTGTTGATATGGTCGTATGTATGTCATCGATTTCCTCATGCTACCCTTTCTTTCCTCCTCCAAGAACAACTGTTATTTTTGTAAATTTTCTATCAAAAAGGAGAAAAAAGAAAGTTACCCACCAAATCCCTAGTCGGTTTTGTAGAATTGGGTGAGTTTGAATGAGTGATTCATCAGTTCAAATTTCACTGCTACCCAACTTAATGATTGTAAAAAACAAACTTTTTTTAAGTTCTTGGAATCTTTGTTGCTGACAACTGGTGGGATTCGCTTTGATAGGCTCCATGCTTCAGGAAACTCTGTAGGCTTCTACCATGAAATTAATGTTTAATGTACTAATGACCAAATACTGGTCCTTTTTACTGACGACAAGAGCTACTCATAAATGATGAACATGAATTCGTGACAAAAACTAATGCAATGAAGGGTACCCACATGCTGTATAACGTTTACAAATTTCCAGCCACCAAGTTAATCAAACCAAACACGCCTCTCTCTCTCTCTCTCTCTCTCTCTCTCTCACTCTTTTTCAATATATCTGTTTCTACACCGCTTGTCATCATTTGGGATTAAGATGCACATTCTTCATGTGAAAAGCTATTCACTACTGTGATTGGCTGGCTTTGATCTTGATTTTCATTTGCTTCCGAGGGAAAGGGTGGTGCAGTGTTTTGATCCTGTATCGGAATTCGGAACGAACGATACAGCCGATATGTAAACTAGTATGGGTGAGATTCCCAGATCTATCATACGAATACTGGCACCCAGACATTCTCTTTTCGCTGGCAAAGATGCTGGGTAACCCAATAGCCCTAGATCGAAGAACCAAGGAAATTTCAATGGGGTTCTTTGCGATAGTACTGGTGGACATGGAGATTACAGGTTCAAGACTAAACGAGATCTTGGTTGAACGGCAGCATGTAGGCTCCTCTGAATATTTCAGGTTCAAGCAGTCGGTTCTCTATGAGGACGACATGACTCATTGTGGTTTTAGCCGGCGTGTGTGGGTCATCCCATAAATTCTGGCAAGGATAGAATGAAGGCAGATGCAGTCCTTCCTTAGGTAAGGCAAGAATGGCGCCTCAAGCTCAGATCTAATCAACCAAAAGAAGGTGAGACTCACGGTGGAAGTGGTGAAGAGGTTGCAGCGGCAGGTGGTGATGCAGCCGCGATAAGAGCTGCTAGAGAGGATGATGCTGTGGCGGTGAACACTATTTTTGATAGTGTGAACGCAATTATGCAAATGGACAATTTGTCTCATTCTGCCAATAGAGGAGGTATGGAGAACTCGCCGGATTTCTCAAGGGTGCCGGAATCTGCAGGTGGCGGAGGGCTTGAGAGGAGAGACGTTGGGGTTGGGGAGTCTAGTTTGGGAAGGAATCCCGTTGAAGGGGATTTGGTTAATCAATTCCAATTGGACGGAGGTTTTTTGGAAGGAGATAGAGTGCATGCCGGCTTGGGTGCTGATTTAGTGGAGAAAGGAGTGCTGGTTACTACTTCTATTAACCCTCATGTAAATATTGCTTTGTTTTCAAATTTGAACGTTAGAGAGGAATCTTTCGTTTTAAATATGCCTAATGCAATGGGATCAGTTCAAAGATTGGATTCTCGTGGATCGGGTTATGATCAATTTGATCAAGAGGAGGTGAAGGCGGGTGGACTCAAGTGTTCGGTTAGAAAAATCGTGATGTACGTAGAAATGCTCTTCGAAGTGGTCGTGTGGGTTCCCATATGGCAACTCCAGTTATTGGCAGAACTCGAAGTCAAGGGAATGCAAATCTTGGTGTTAAGGCGGTGGATGCGGCGGTAGAAAAACATCAGATTGAAAAAGAGTAAGGAGTGGGGTTGCAAAAAATTCCATCTCCCTTTTTGCTAGAGAAGGAGGCTCTTTTGGCTCGTGTGGCTCTTGATCGGCTGGTTTATATGCTGAGATCCCTCAACGATCGAATATGATAAGAACCCCCCAATGCGTTTCACAGATCCACCATACCCTTGGGTGAGCGAGTGGCTTGTTGCCCTCGCCAATATGTTTTAGGACTGAGTCCCCTTATTTAGATTTAGCTTTCTTTACCTTTAGTTTGTCTTCAGTCTTGTTTGCCTCCTATTTAATCTTTAATAAATTTTTTATTTAAAAAAATGAATTATTTATTAAAAAAAAAACAAAAACAACAAAATGTCAAGACAAAAGACAACAAGAAGGACATCCAATGGAAAACCATGTCAAAAAGAGTGGATTTTTTTGGGTTCACAGGAATTAGGCAGTTTGTCTTATTTGGCATTTTCATTCGTATTGATTTTAGATTGCAAGAAAGTAGCCAAAGAACAACTGGCCATTCTTGTAGTCCTATAGATTTCCAGGCAAGTAACACTGCTTTAAAAATTCCCAGGTAAAAGACCAGAAATACAAAAACACAGAATGGAAAAGAACATATCTAGCAGATTCTGTATGAATGACAGAGGACAAGTCTGGTTGTTAATATGTTTCCTTTTGATTGGAGAAATTCCAGAGTTTGAGACTTTGCACTTGGATGTGACCCTAGAAAAGAATGAAATCTTCAAAGGGAACCACTGACTTGTAAGGAAAATTAATATCACCTTGAAGCAGAAGCATTTAACTAAAGGACATAACTGAAAACATAACATTGGGCCTGTGATAAGGCTCTGGGGTAGGGGGTCCATATTATATTGCCATTGACTGTGTCATGGTAATACATAACTGAAGCAAGGTCGTTATGACATTTTCTTGGCAAAGGAGGGTAGGGCATTCCTTGAGAAACCTGTTGCCCCTCCAAAATGTAAAACCTAACATGATGCAGAGAAGAATGAAAATCGCAAACACAATCACACAATGCGCATAAAGATTTACGTGGTTCGGCAAGGTTGCCTACGTCCACGGTGAGATGAGATCTGTTTCACTATCAATGGAGAATAAGGTTACAGTCGCTCGTTCCTCACACCTCTCTCAGATTTTAAATATAGAGAAAGAACTCTCGCTACAGATTTATAGTAAAACCCTATACAGAAAATTTACCGAAATTTACCGGAAGCTCCACACAGCAGTCCATCATCAGAAGTCAAGATACCAAAACCTCAACACAAAAGTCCAACCAGAGAGGGTTTTATTGCCTCTTCTAAAATCATTGACATTGACAATCAAATTCACCAGAAACATTCTCAACAGAAGCTGAAGATGAAACTTCTTGTGAAAAATGATCTTAAAGTATATAATTGAGAAAGAGAAAGGTATTTATAGTTTACATAGCTGTAGTTTCTCCAGGTGTGCAACATGGTTGCCCCTAGTTGCTTTTATGCAGCAGATAAATTTACTTAAAAAAAAATACAATGTTCAGAACTCAGAAAAATTGATGGATTCAAATATGGATTGTAGTAAATATATCAAAACTTATTGTGACCTTTGATTTTCTTAGGAGGTCATCATGCTTTTCTTGCCAACTTAAAATTGAATCAAAGCAGAAGATGATACAGTCAAAGACCCAACAATCTATGGTGTTTCTTTTAGTCCTCTTGCAAAGAGCACCTCAATCTCAATTTGATGAACTGCCTCCGAAGCTCAAGAACAAGCTCACCTTTGCTGTCAATGAAGAGTGTCCAGACGATTGGTCTCGACCAATGGCTCGGTTGGCTGCATTTAAGATGAATATTTGCTTCCTAACAGGTACCTTTTCAATGTCTTACAACACACACACACACATGAACCCATAGAGCCATGGAGGCCAGAACTGAATTCCATACTGGTAGAATATGACAAGGACCAGTATTAGCAGTGATAGTTGTTGATGCTTGTCTTAATCATGTTAATTTCATTGGGAATGCTGATACTATGCTTTTCTTAGTCAGACTTATGGAAAGAACAGACTACATATCTCATTCCTCAATTCCTACTTGAGGTTTTAACTCATTTATTTTTTGATAGCTATTTATATTTCCCTGTTACAGAACAGAATATGCAATTTGTCAATATCTCATTAGAAATTGTCATCATCTTTTTCATTTTCTCTTTCATTGTTACTTGCTGAGGCTTTTCATAGAGTTCCCCTGGCAGCTAGACCAGTATTCTGCTACCAGCTTAGAAAAGTAGGAGTTGACTTCCAAGAGTTTTGAAGGTTCATCATATTCCACCAGTTTCCCTACAACATCAAGATCCAGAGTCAGATTCATGCAATTAAAATAACAAACAGACCAAATCATCATACTCCAACATCATCAAGTCATGATCAGTTTTTCATAAAATCCTATTTGTGTTTCAGTTTCAACATGTGTTGATAGGCAGAGATGGGAACCAGACTCCTGCCCATTTTACTCTGGTCTCTGGCTGTGCTTCTGGAGCACCTACGCATATATCATACTGTATCTTGAGAAGAGGGAAACATACCATAAGAGAGGACCATGACCATGTCACTGTCTATAACAGTGGGAACTCTGTGGGCCACAGTTACCACAGTGCATCTTGAGAATTCCTGCCTGATGACTCTTTGTAGGACAGCATCTGTTGCCGAATCAATTGATGCAGTTGCTTCATCTAAAACTAGAATTCTATTTCTTTTAAGAAGGACTCGACCCAGGCAGAAAAGCTGGCGTTGCCCGGCACTCCAATTTTCACCTTCATCACTCACTGTTGGACCAAACAAAATTGATAGTAAAATATCTACATTGCTTTAGAACTCTGTATAAGTGATTTTCTTTCTAGTAGCTAAAATTCTAACTCACCTGATGAGTCTAAGAGATTTGGAAGGCTAAGAACTGTACTCTTCAATTGGCACATCTCTATAGCCTGCAAAAATGCAACATAATGAGGTCCTTGGTAATTAAAATATGATGTTCATTAAACACATAAAATCTCAGATGGAAAGGTGATCAAATTAGTGCCTAACATGCATGAATTTTGCAGTTATTAGAAGTATTAAAAGATTTGAGCTCAATCCTGTGTATCCAATCAAATGTAACCAAATGATATGCAACTGAAAATATCAACAGGTCAGATTTTTTGGCATTAGGGTCAGTTGGGTTACCTCCCAAATCTCAATGTCAGAATAGAGGCCTAGAGGATCCAAGTTAGTTCGAATGCTACCCTTGAAAAGAGCTGGTTCTTGTGGGATGATGCTGAGTTTCAATCTCAGGTCCTTGAGTCCAATAGAACAAATGTCCAATCCATCTATGAGAATTGTCCCGCTCACAGGTTCTACAAGACGGAACAAAGCACTTATCAATGTAGTCTTGCCACTACCGGTTCTTCCAACAACTCCTACTCTAGTTCCTTCTTTGAAAGTACAGCTGATTCCCTTGAGAACAAGTGGAGAATTCGGGCGATATTTTATCTGAAACCAACAGAGAAATCATGAAAAAAATTTAGATTTACAGTGGCTTGGGATGCAACCGAGCATTATGATACCCAGATGTCCAAGAAATCAGGGCACAGGGACAGTGCTATTTACTTTAATATGTTTGAAATCTCCAAATATCAATACTTCTCATAGACTAAAAAATATCAGACACTAATCCCATAACACCCTTAACCATTTTATGCTGTGCCACATGATAACATGAAAATATGGTTAATGGGGGGGGGGGGGGGAGGAATTCAATTGTATAAAGTCCAAAAAGAAGATAAATGAATTTGGGAGATCACCTTCAAATCAAGCAAGTCTATTCTTCCCAAGGAGGGCCATGAGGATGGTGGCCTTTTGTCATCCACGATTGCGGGAGGTTCTGATGGTATGTGCATGAATTGTTTTATCCGTTCAACAGATACAATATAGTTGGCTAAACTGCAGTACCATCTAGATGTAAACACTTGGGAATTGGTCAGTGTGAAAGCATAAGAAAGAGATAACCCAACAAATCCTGCAAAAGGGAGAGAACTAATTATGACCTAAGCATTCCTTGACAGTCAAATAGATAGTCCTCATAAAAAATACCTGGAGTAACAGCACCCTGTGGAAGCAAAACAAGGAAAAGAGCAATGGTGAAGAGGGTCACATTCTGGAGCACTTCTATTCTTATGACTAACCATTCCATGGCAGCATTAGAATGAAAGAAAAGTTTTGCATCCATGTCAATGAGCTTTAGGTAATTCTGGAAGAACTTGTCCATCATGTCAAAAGCTCGTATTGTGACCACTCCAAGTGACGTCTCCGCTGCATAGTTCATAACAGGCGCTTTGGTTGTTCCATTGATTCTTATCAGCTCCCTTGCAGAGGCTAGATAGTATCTCTTCAATTAAACATCGAAACAAAATAATGTCTTCAGACTTCTCTGATCAAAAGAAACAAAAAAGACCAAAAAGAAAGTTCATATGAGTACCCACCTGAACATAAATTGTAGCTATCATAGCAAGAACGGCTACAAAGATAATTTGCCATGTGACTGAGGCTGCTACTCCTATGGTTGTTAATAATTCAATGGAACCCACCATCACAAAGGTCATGGTGAAAGGGATGTCGAAATCCAAAATACTTAAATCTGATGATGCCTGCAACATATGAATCCAAAATCACCCAGCCTGAGTTACCAATAGGTTTTGAAGTCATTATAGTTTTTTTTTTTTAATCAAGGATCACAAGAAGCATAAGGAAATCCCATCTAACATCCACCGGACAAGCGAGCGACCACTGCCTTAATACCCTAAGCTTTACTCACACACATACTTAGTTTAAAGTACATCTTTGTCTACTCAAGTATTTTATCCATAAATCAGCACTCGGAAATCCTAGGCAAATGGTGCACTGATAAGAAGATAACCTTACCCGTGTTAAGATCCTACCAATAGGAGTTGAATCAAAGAAGAGCATGGGAGCCTTGAATACAGAATTGGTGAAACCTGAAAAGAAAGCTTTTGAAGCCTTCAATCCTAGATGGGCTGCAAACCAGGACCTTAGAAATACAAACACTGTACTAATGGCTGAAATTCCTGCATAGGTTCCAATTAAGACGCCACTGCCGATTTGAGGAATCTGAATAGCTACAGCAAGCCAATAGGTTGCAGCAAGCTGGAGAGCAACAAAAATAGACTGAGAAAATGTACTTAAACCAAAAAACAGTGATCCTTTTGAGATACTTAGGTAATCCAAGTATGGCTTCCAACCCGCATCACCAATCTCCATTGCTTCATCTTCTGTTAGCTGGATCCCAGCCTGCGGCTTTACCGAAATCTCCATCTCGCTGTTCTGTTTCGTGGGGTAGGATCCCGTAGACCCATTCATTCTATTTACTTCAGATTCACTCCCATGTCCATTAATTTCAGGATCCAATACTGTCATTGCATCTTTATGCGCATTCACAAGCTGTTCAAATGCTGTGCCTGCTGTCAAGAGGTCCTTGTAACTTCCCATTTGAATGATTTCTCCACCTTCCATAACCTGGAAAGCGAGAAGCAAATGATCATCAATATATTGTTGAGAATGCAGAGACACATTAGGACGGATATTTAAAAGCTTTTCATGATCACCAGAATCCTATCTGCTGCAGTGAGAAACTCGACTTGATGAGTTACTAGAATGACAGTTTTCTTTGCCAGAGCACCCATGACACAATCCTGCAATTTATTTGTTCTAGTCAACAACTACAGAAAATACTTATTTCCCAATGTAAATCCATTGAAGTTTATTTATACTTGTATGCCTATGCATGAAAACATCTATAAGCATCAATGGACCCAATCTTCTGAAAAGACTATAGTTTTTTTATCTTACATTGAATAGAATGGCAGCTGTGTGAGCATCTACTGCACTAAAAGGGTCATCAAGAAGACAGATATCTGCATCAATGTAGACTGCTCTAGCAAGTTGTATCCTCTGTTTTTGTCCTCCACTCATGTTGAGCCCTCTCTGCCCAATTTCTGTGAGGTCGCCATGGTCAAAACTCTCGATATCTTTATCGAGTGCACATGCTTTAATAGCCTTACAATATCTTGTATTGTCCATTGGCTTTCCAAAGAGAATATTGTCACGAATGGTACCACTCTGAATCCAAGATGTTTGAGAAACATATGCAACAGACCCAAATACATCAACCTAAACACAAGCAACAAGTAACATAAGTGAATTTAAATTACATTTAGACCTGAATAAGCTTTCTAGAGATAGAATGACTTCTAACTCTTACAGTTCCTGAGACTTTGGGTATTTCCCCTAGTATAGCATACAAGAGGGATGATTTCCCAGCTCCAACAGGCCCACAAACTGCAACTTTTTCCCCCCTTCTTACTTCAAAATCTAACCGCCTCAGAGTAGTGGCAGTTGTGTATGGATCCCAACTGAAAGCACCAGCATGAATTCTAATTATTTTCTCTGAATCTTGTGGTTGCCTCCTCTGCACATGCTCATCACTGAGCTCATCTTCCAGCAAAAACACATTAAGGCGGACCAAAGATACCTTCACCTGAATCAACATAGAAAGAGCATCAGGAATTGTTCTCACAGGCTCTGCGACCATCCTTAGTGCCGCAAGGACTGTGAAAATGGTGCTGGCATTCAATGGGGCACTTCTCCAAATGGCACATCCCATGAATATCACTGAAGAAACAATCGTAGGAGACATCCAGTATAATGCAGTGCAATAGGCCTTCTTACCTTGTAACTCAGTTAGCCATTCGAATTCCTTCAAACGGAATGATTCAATCAAATTCTTGAATTTATCTTCCCATGACTGTAATTTGATTATTTTCATATTGTTTAGGACCTCAGAAGTTGCTCTGAGTCGTTCATCTTGGGCAACCATGAATCGAGATTGACAATTCTGAAGGAACTTTGCAAAGGGGACATTTAGAAAGGAACAGATGAGGAGGGGAACCAAACCAGGAAGAACCCCCACACCCACAGTCAAAATAAGTACACCGATGCCGAGGAACAATTGCACTGTAAGACTCCATCCCAAGTGAAACCACCAAGGGAATTCACCCATGCGATAGGCATCAACTGCAATGTAGTTCACAATCTCCCCTGTTGTGTGTCTTCTCCTACCTTGACTAGAGAGCTTGAGCTGCTTTTGGTAAACAGCAACCATCAAAGCAGATCTCATCCACATACCGCTCCTCCTGGAATTGAAAAACCAATGTCTCTGGGACAAAGACTCTGTGACCTTGATGATCACCAAGTAACCAACTAGGAAGACACCATCAATTTTATTTTCCCCCTTTTGTGTTGAATACTGTACAAAGGCATAGAGTAACAATGGAAGAACCACGACAGCGAATGTCCTAAGAATGGCATAGACTCCTTCAATTATCATCTCTTTCATGTAAACTTTAGCCAAGGCCCGTATTACTAAGTTGTGAGTATTTGTTGAGCTCATATCTCCCCTAAGATAACCCCATGCATTATTAAATTTTTTATATTGTAAGATGGCTTCATCTTCGGAAGTTAAATCTGGGACATCATCAAGGCCTAATGGTTTTGAGTGACCCAAACTCAGCAGAGGGTGAAGCCAAGAAAACGTCAAACGGCTAATGAAACTGGCTCGGCATAACTCAGTTCTATGTGTCTCAGATTTTCCAATTAGAGGTTCAGACAAACTCTGGTCTGGCCTGTTCTGAGAAGCAGACTGACTGAAGTGTTTCCAAGCACAAAGGAGAAGCATTAGCTTGGCAGGCCATGAAACTATGTCTATTATATGAATGCCCTGCATTTTTAACAACACTTCCACATTCAGTACAGAAGCCAGTACTGAGAAGGAGACCCACCAGACTATAACTACAACTCTCACCCATCTGATCCTCCGAACGATCAAGGAAACTGATAAAGATATCCAAACCAGTGCGGTGATAAAATCAACTACCCATCTCAAATTCCTAGATTCATCATTTCTGTCCAATACATCCCGCACACCAGAAATTATATATGTAAAACTAATAACAGCACAGTAGACTGAAACAAATACAAAAATCCAATGCTTTCTTGTATCCCCATTGCTATAACTCTTTCTAACAGAACCAAGAATCAAAAGCATAAAGAAAAGAAAGACAAACAGCACATTTAAACCATCTATTATAAATCTCTGAATGCAAAGAGATCCAAAATCAAACTTTCCTTTACAAAGCCAAGACTTCCAACCTGCATATCAATACAAACATAGGGAGAAAAACTTATAAATAACCATAATCTCAATTCTGCCAAAAAAAGGTGGAAAAGTAGGAAAACATCATAAAACATCAGACTAAAGACGATCAATATCACAGATAACTAATAAACTTATAACTAAAAGATAGAGCAAAACAAACAGAGGAAAGAGAAAGCCAAGCAATACTAAGAACAAGAGGAGAAAAAACAGAGAAATTAAATTTGCACGAACTCCACAGGAATAAAGGACCAAAAAAAAAAGGAAACATATATACAGGTAGCTTGAAAAAGAAAAAATTAAAGAATGATAAAATTGAACACCACCAAATATCTAAAGTTAGTTTGAAGTTAATAAAACTTCAGGAATTTGATGAAATCTTAAATGAACAACATAAAGAATAAACACCAACCCCCCCCCCCCCCCGCGCCCAACACCACCACCGAAAATAAAATTTGTTGGAAGGAAGAAAACTGGAAAACTAAGATTGTAAAAAAAATTTTTGTTAAACAAACACACACACACAAACCCAGAACACTGGATGAACATTCATGAATTACATCTGAAAAAAACATGAAATGGGTACCTAATGATCTCCGGAAGGAAGCCATGCTTTGAGTTATTTGCCAGATTTCCTGCATCACCATTAAATTAGGCTCTCTGCTTCAGAATATTCGTATTTAAGGAGTGAGTTTTTTTGTTAGGCTTTTTTTTTTTTTTTTTTTTTTTTTTTGGGAAAGCATTCAAGGAGTCATCACTAAGCGGTTTGGATTATAGAAATGCGGAGAGCTGTGTTGATGTGGTCGTATATATGTCATCGATTTCCTCATGCTCTTGAATGGTACTTTGGCTACCCTTTCTTTCCTCCTCCAAGAACAACTGTTATTTCTGTAAATTTTCTATCAAAAAGGAGAAAAAAGAAAGTTACCCACCAAATTCCAAGTCGGTTTTGTCGAATTGGGTGAGTTTGAATGAGTGATTCATCAGTTCAAATTCACTGCTACCCAAGTTAATGATTGAAAAAAACAAAGACTTTTTTTAATAACCAAACACTGGTCTATTTTAGTGACGACAAGAGCTACTCACAAATGATGAACATGAATTGACAAAAACTAATGTAATGAAGGGTACCCACATGCTGTAACGTTTACAAATTTCCAGCCACCAAGTTAATCAAACCAAACACGCCTCTCTCTCTCTCTCTCCCTCTTTTTCAATATATCTGTTTCTACACCGCTTGTCATCATTTGGGATTAAGATGCACATTCTTCATGTGAAAAGCTATTCACTACTGTGATTGGCTGGCTTTGATCTTGATTTTCATTTGCTTCCGAGGGAAAGGGTGGTGTAGTGTTTTGATCCTGTATCGGAATTCGGAACGAACGATACAGCCTAATACAACCGATATGTAAACTAGTATGGGTGACATTCCCAGATCTATCATACGAATACTGGCACTCAGACATTCTCTTTTCGCTGGCAAAGGTGCTGGGTAACCCAATAGCCCTAGATCGGAGAACCAGGGAAATTTCAATGGGGTTCTTTGCGAGAGTACGGGTGGACATGGAGATTACAGGTTCAAGACTATCTGAGATCTTGGTTGAACGGCAGCATGTAGGCTCCTCTGAATATTTCAGGTTCAAGCAGTGGGTTCTCTATGAGGACGACATGACTCATTGTGGTTTTTGCCGGCGTGTGGGTCATTCCATAAATTCTTGCAAGGATAGAATGAAGGCAGATGCACTCCTTCCTTAGGCAAGGCAAGAATGACGCCTCAAGGTCAGATCTAATCAACCAAAAGAAGGTGAGACTCACGGTGGAAGTGGTGAAGAGGTTGCAGCGGCAGGTGGTGATGCAGCTGCGATAAGGGCTGCTAGAGAGGATGATGCTGTGGTGGTGAACACTATCCTTGATAGTGTGAACTCAATTATGCAAATGGACAATTTGTCTCATTCTGCCAATAGCGCAGGTATGGAGAACTCGCCGGATTTCTCAAGGGTGCCGGAATCTGCAGGTGGCGGAGGGCTTGAGAGGAGAGACGTTGGGGTTGGGGAGTCTAGTTTGGGAAAGAATCCCCTTGGAGGGAATTTGGTTAATCAATTCCAATCGGATGGAGGTTTTTTGGAAGGAGATTGAGTGAATGCAGATTTGGGCGCTGATTTAGTGGAGCAAGGCGTGGTGTTTACTAGTTTTAAATATGCCTAATGAGTTAGAATTACTTTAAAGATCGGATTCTCGTGGGTCGTGTGGGTTCCCATATGGCAACTCCAGTATTGGCAGAACTCGTAGTCTGAGGATTGCAAATCTTGGTATTAAGGCGGTAATCGCAACAGTAGAAAAACATCAGGTTGAAAAGGAGTTAGGAATGGGGTTGCAAAAAATTCCATCTCCCTTTTTGTTAGAGGAGGAGACTCTTTTGGCCCGTGTGGCTCTTGATCGGCCTGATTTATATGCTGAGTCCCCCAACGATGGAATAGGATAAGGAACCCCCTCGATGCGTCTCACAAATCCACCATAGCTTTGGGTGAACGAATGGCTTGTTGCCCTCGTCAATATGTTTTAGGACCGAGTCTCCTTGTTTAGATTTAGCTTTCTTTGCCTTTAGTCTGTCTTTAGTCTTGTTTGCCTCCTATTTAATCTTCAATAAATTTCTTATTTAAAAAAATAAATTATTTATTAAAACAAAACAAAAACAACAAAATGTCAAGACAAAAGACAACAAGAAGAACATCCAATGGAAAACCATGTCAAAAAGAGTGGATTTTTTTGGGTTCACAAGAATTAGCCAGTGTTTCTTATTTGGCATTTTTATGAGAATTGATTTTAGATTGCAAGAAATTAGCCAAAGAACAACTGGTCATTCTTGTAGTCCTATAGACTTCCACATAAGTAACACTGCTTTAAAAATGCCCAGTTAAAAGACCAGAAATACAAAAACACATAATGGAAAAGAATATATCCAGCAGATTCTGTATGAATGACAGAGGACAAGTCTGGCTGTTAATATGTTTCCTTTTGATTGGAGAAATTCCAAAGTTTGAGACTTTGCACTTGGATGTGGCCCTAGAAAAGAATGAAATTGTTGATCAACTAGGTCAACTGAGGTTTGCTGGAGTGGTGTTGTCATTGTTGGCAACCTTATTATCCATATTGGTGATGCGGCAGTGGTATTTGATGAGCTGGAAGAGCTGAAATGGTAAAATAGTCACCTACATGGCTATAAGGGTATTTTGATCATTTGGTAGGGTTACAGGGATACTCGCACTTGAAGAACACCATTTAACAGCTTATTAAGTCCTTATATAGTGTTTGGCAAAGGGGCAAGGCAGCAGGTGAAGGTTTCATATTGTTAAAGTTGTGATTTCATAGGTTTGTGCAATGACAGTGACTTTAAGGTCATTTTTGGAAGACTTAATGGCATTTCTGGGTGAAGTGGTCTTCATAAAAAATGAATTTCGTCGAGTCACAGTTCCAACTCAACTAGTCTCGCATCATTTCAATGTCAGATGAGAAAGTTACAGATTTTTCCGTGTCGATGCACAAAAATGGAGCAAATCTGGCATAGGCAAAAAAATTTATACTTAGCCAATTTTTTGGTCGTTTTTTTTGAAGTGTTACTGTCAACAGAGGTGTCCCATTGTTTTATAAAATTACAGAATCTTGGTGGCCGTTGGATTTTGCTCATCACGTCGCTCTCTGATTGGCTTGCCCTTGATGGTGCACAGTGCTATGCGATACACCATAACATTGTTCCTTAAGAGAGTAGTACGGTTGTTGAAATTTGAATTCTGATTTGAGTAAGTGCTGTACAGCTGTCACCTCTTTTGGAATGTGATCTCTTGGCAAATCTTATCGTGCCTTGCCAATCGTCACAAATATCTTTGAATATTACAAATTCATCCTCCACTTGCCATTTTTGTATCTTTCAACTTTGGAAGGCAATATCTCTCTCATTCGGCGTCCAAATCAGTCGCCGGTTTTTTTTGAAAGTGCATATTTTTTCAAGGAGAACACAGTGGAAATGTGAGAAAGAGCAAAACAATTACAGAAACGTCAAAAACGAAGAAAAACCTTGCTTGAACAATCGAAGATGCTGCTTTGAACATTGGAGATGGTGCACGACATCAGGCAGGCTTCGAGCAGTGGGTTAGTCACGGGATTACTCAAGGAGAGGTAATCTTTTGTTTCACAAGTCCTATTTGATATTTAGGGTTTGATTCATGTTGAAAGAATCCTAATTTTTGTTCATGTTATTGGGAGGGACTTGTAATTGAATTTTTATATTCATATTGTAATTCCATTCAAGTTGGGGCTTGATTGGATTGGGGTTGTAGCCTTAGATTTCGTTGTTGCGGAGTCAGAAGCAGGTGTTGTAGCACCTGGGCTATTGTAGTAGTCAAACTCGAGTTGAGTATTTGAGGAAATACGAAACCCTTACGGGTATTCCTCCGTGGATGTAGGCAGCTTGGCCGAACCACATATATTTGGTGTACTGTGTGCTTGTTATTTTGTTTTCGTATTCTTGGAGTGTGGTTGCTGCAGAGTGGTGGTGCATTGTCTGGTAGATCTGGCCACACAATGGTTGCGAGGTGGACGTGCATGTGTGATTGGTAATTACGAGACTGCCCCAGCCAATCTTTGTGTGTGATTGTTATTGCTACGGGATTGAGTTTGAAAGAATTTTTGAAGGCACTGATTCACCCCCCCTCTCAGTGCACCTGGGATTATCAGAAATCTTCAGAGGGAACTACTGACTTATAAGGAAAATTAATATCACCTTGAAGCAGAAGCATTTAACTGAAGGACTTCACTGAAAACATAACATTGGGCCTCTGATAAGGCTCTGGGGTAGGGGGTCCATATTATACTGCCATTGACTGTGTCATGGTAATACATAACTGAAGCAAGGTTGTTATGACATTTTCTTGGCAAAGGAGGGTAGGGCATTCCTTGAGAAACCTGTTGCCCCTCCAAAATGTAAAACCTAACATGATGCAGAGAAGAATGGAAATCGCAAACACAATCACACAATGCGCACAAAGATTTACGTGGTTCGGCAAGGTTGCCTACGTCCATGGTGAGATGAGATCTGTTTCACTATTAATGGAGAATAGGGTTATAGTCGCTTGTTCCTCACACCTCTCTCAGATTTTCAATATAGAGAAAGAACTCTCGCTACAGATTTATAGCGAAACCCTATACTGGAAATTTAACGAAATTTACCAGAGGCTCCACACAGCAGTCCATCATCAGAAGTCAAGATACCAAAACCTCAACACAAAAGTCCAACCAGAGAGGGTTTTATTGCCTCTTCTAAAATCATTGACATTGACAATCAAATTCACCAGAAACATTCTCAACAGAAGCTGAAGATGAAACTTCATGTGAAAAATGATCTTAAAGTATATAATTGAGAAAGACAAAGGTATTTATAGTTTACATGGCTGTAGTTTCTCCAGGTGTGCAACATGGTTGCCCCTAGTTGTTTTTATGCAGCAGATAAATTTACTTTAAAAAAAATACAATGTTCAGAACTCAGAAAAATTGATGGATTCATGTATGGATTGTAATAAATATATCAAAACTTATTGTGACCTTTGATTTTCTTAGGAGGTCATGTTTTTCTTGCCAACTTACAATTGAATCAAAGTAGAGGATGATACAGTCAAAGACCCAACAATCTATGGTGTTTCTTTTAGTCCTCTTGCAAAGAGCACCTCAATCTCAATTTGATGATCTGCCTCCGAAGCTCAAGAACAAGCTCAAGAACAAGCTCACCTTTGCTGTCAATGAAGAGTGTCCAGATGACTGGTCTCGACCAATGGCTCGGTTGGCTGCATTTAAGATGAATGTGTGCTTCCTAACAGGTACCTTTTCAATGTCTTACAAACACACACACACACACACACACACACATGAACCCATAGAACCATGGAGGCCAGAACTGAATTCCATACAAGGCCCAGTATTAGCAGTGATAGTTGTTGATGCTTCTCTTAATCATGTTAATTTCATTGGGAATGCTGATACTATGCCCTTCTTAGTCAGACTTATGGGAAGAACAGACTACATATCTCATTCCTCATTTCCTACTTGGGATTTTAACTCATTTATTTTTTGATAGCTATTTATATTTCCCTGTTACAGAACAGAGTATGCAATTTGTCGATATCTCATTGGAAATTGTCATCATCTTTTTCATTTTCTCTTTCATTGTTTGTTGCTGAGGCTTTTCATAGAATTCCCCTGGCAGCTGGACCAGTATTCTGCTACCAGCTTAGAAAAGTAAGAGTTGACTTCCAAGAGTTTTGAAGGTTCATCAAATTCCACCAGTTTCCCTACAGCATCAAGATCCAGAGTCAGATTCATGCAATTAAACTAACAAAAAGGCCAAATCATCATACTCAAACATCATCAAGTCATGATCAGTTTTTCATAAAATCCTATTTGTGTTTCAGTTTCAACATGTGTTGATAGGCTGAGATGGGAACCAGAGTCCTGTCCATTTTACTCTGGTCTCTGGTTGTGCTTCTGGAGCACCTATGCATATATCATACTATATCTTGAGAAGAGGGAAACATACCATAAGAGAGGACCATGACCATGTCACTATCTATAACTGTGGGAACTCTGTGAGCCACAGTTACCACAGTGCATCTTGAGAATTCCTGCCTGATGACTCTTTGTAGGACAGCATCTGTTGCCGAATCAATTGATGCAGTTGCTTCATCTAAAACTAGAATTCTATTTCTTTTCAGAAGGACTCGACCCAGGCAGAAAAGCTGGCGTTGCCCAGCACTCCAATTTTCACCTTCATCACTCACTGTTGGACCAAACAAAATTGATAGTAAAATATCTACATGGCTTTAGAACTGTGTATGATTGATTTTCTTTCTAGTACTAAAATTCTAACTCACCTGATGAGTCTAAGAGATTTGGAAGACTAAGAACTGTACTCTTCAATTGGCACTTCTCTATAGCCTGGAAAAAGGCAACATGATGAGGTCCTTGGTAATTACATTATGATGTACATTAAACACATGAAATCTCAGATGGACAGGTGATCAAATAAGTGCCTAACACGCATGAAGTTTGCAGCTATTAGAAGTGTTTAAAGATTTGAGCTCAATCCTGTGTATTCAATCAAATGAAACCTAATGATATGCAACTGCAAATATCTACAGGTCAGAATTTTTGGCATTAGGGTCAGTTGGTTTACCTCCCAAATCTCATTGTCAGAATAGAGGCCTAGAGGATCCAAGTTAGTTCGAATGCTACCCTTAAAAAGAGCTGGTTCTTGTGGGATGATGCTGAGTTTCAATCTCAGGTCCTTCAGTCCAATAGAGCAAATGTCCAATCCGTCTATAAGAATTCTCCCGCTCACAGGTTCTACAAGACGGAACAAAGCACTTATCAATGTAGTCTTGCCACTGCCAGTTCTTCCAACAACTCCTACTCTAGTTCCTTCTTTGAAAGTACAACTGATTCCTTTGAGAACAAGTGGAGCATTCGGGCGATATTTTATCTGAAACCAACAGAGAAAATTCATGAAAAAAATTTGAGATTTACAGTGGCTTCGGATGCAACCAAGCAATATGATACCCAGATGTCCAAGACATCAGGGCACAGGGACAGTGATATTTACTTTTACATATGTTTGAAATCTCCAAATATAAAATACTTCTCATAGGCTAAACAATATCAGACACTAATCCCATAGCACTTAACCATTTTATGCTGTGCCACATGAGAACTTGAAAATATGGGTACATGGAGGGAATTCAATTGTATAAAGTCCAAATGAAGATAAATGAATTTGGGAGATCACCTTCAAATCAAGCAAGTCTATTCTTCCCAAGGAGGGCCATGAGGATGGTGGCCTTTTGTCATCCACGATTGCGGGAGGTTCTGATGGTATGTTCATGAATTGTTTTATCCGTTCCACAGATACAATATAGTTGGCTAAACTGCTGTACCATCTAGATGTAAACACTTGGGTATTGGTCAGTGTGAGAGCATAAGAAAGAGATAGCCCAACAAATCCTGCAAAAGAGAGAAAACCAATTATGATTTAAGCATTACTTGACAGTCAAATAGATAGTCCTCGTGATAACAAATACCTGGAGTAACAGCACCCTGTGGAAGCAAAACAAGGAAAAGAGCAATGGAGAAGAGGGTCAAATTCTGGAGAACTTCTATTCTTATGACTAACCATTCCATGGCAGCATTAGAATGAAATAAAAGTTTTGCATCCATGTCAATGAGCTTTAGGTAATTCTGGAAGAACTTGTCCATCATGTCAAAAGCTCTTATTGTGACCACTCCAAGTGACGTCTCCGCTGCATAGTTCATAACAGGCGCTTTGGTTGTTCCATTAATTCTTACCAGCTCCCTTGCAGAGGCTAGATAGTATCTCTTCAATTAAACATTGAAACAAAATAATGTCTTCAGACTTCTCTGATCAAAAGAAACAACAAAGACCATAAAAAGAGTTATATGAGTACCCACCTGAACATAAATTGTAGCTATCATAGCAAGCATGGCTACGAAGATAATTTGCCATGTGACTGAGGCTGCTACTCCTATGGTTGTTAATACTTCAATGAAACCTGCTATCACATAGCTCATGGAGAAAGGGATGTCGAAATCCAACACACTTAAATCTGATGATGCCTGCAAGATATGAATCCAAAATCACCCAGCCTGAGTTACCAATGGGTTTTGTAGTCAGTATAGTTTTTTTTTAATCAAATATCACAAGAAGAATAAGAAAATCCCATCTAGCATTCACAGGACAACCGAGCGACCACTGCTGTAATTCCATAAGCTTTAGTCAAACACACATCCTTAGTTTAAAGTACATCTTTGTCTACTCAAGTATTTTATCCATAAATCAGCACTCAAAAATCATAGGCAAATGGTGCACTGATAAGAAGATAACCTTACCCGTGTTAAGATCCTACCAATAGGGGTTGAATCAAAGAAGAGCATGGGAGCCTTGAATACTGAATTGGTGAAACCTGAAAAGAAAGCTTTTGAAGCCTTCAATCCTAGACGGGCTGCAAACCAGGACCTTAGAAATGCAAACACTGTACTAATGGCTGAAATTCCTGCATAGGTTCCAATTAAGACGCCACTGCCGATTTGAGGAATCTGAATAGCTACAGCAAGCCAATAGGTTGCAGCAAGCTGGAGAGCAACAAAAGAAGACTGAGAAAATGTAGTTAAACCCAAATAAATTGATCCTTTTGAGATACTTAGGTAATCCAAGTATGGCTTCCAACCAGCATCACCAATCTCCTTTGCTTCCTCTTCTGTCAGCTGGATCCCAGCCTGCGGCTTCACCGAAATCTCCCTCTCGCTGTTCTGTTTCGTGGGGTAGGATCCCGTAGACCCATTCATTCTATTTACTTCATATTCACCCCCATGTCCATTAATTTCAGGATCTAATACTGTCATTGCATCTTTATGAGCATTCACAAGCTGTTCAAATGCTGTGCCTGCTGTCAAGAGGTCCTTGTAACTTCCCATTTGAATGATTTCTCCACCTTCCATAACCTGGAAAGCGAGAAGCAAATGATCATCAATATGTTGTTGAGAATGCAGAGACACATTAAGAGGGATAATTAGAAGCTATGCATAATCACCAGAATCGTATCTGCTGCAGTGAGAAACTCCACTTGATGAGTAACTAGAATAACAGTTTTCTTTGCCAGAGCACCCATAACACAGTCCTGCAATAACTTTGTTCTAGTCAGCAACTACAGAAAATACTTATTTCCCAATGTAAATCCATTGCATTTTTGTATACTTGTATGCCTATGCATGAAAACATGTATAAGCATCAATGGACCCAATCTTCTGAAAAGATTTTAGCTTATTTACTTACATTGAATAGAATGGAAGCTGTGTGAGCATCTACAGCACTAAAAGGGTCATCTAGAAGATAGATATCTGCATCATTGTAGACTGCTCTAGCAAGTTGTATCCTCTGTTTTTGTCCTCCACTCATGTTGAGCCCTCTCTGCCCAATTTCTGTGAGGTCGCCATGGTCAAAACTGTCGATATCTTTATCGAGTGCACATGCTTTAATAGCCTTACTATATCTTGTATTTTCCATTGGCTTTCCAAAGAGAATATTGTCACGAATTGTACCACTCTGAATCCAAGATGTTTGAGAAACATATGCAACAGAACCAAATACATCAACCTAAACACAAGCAACAAGTAACATAAGTATACCTAAATTACAGTTAGACCTGAATAAGCTTTCTAGAGATAGAATGACTTCTAACTCTTACAGTTCCTGAGATTTTGGGTATTTCCCCTAGTACAGCATACAAGAGGGATGATTTCCCAGCTCCAACAGGCCCACAAACTGCAACTTTTTCCCCCCTTCTTACTTCAAAATCTATCCGCCTTAGAGTAGTGGCAGTTGTGTATGTATCCCAACTGAAAGCACCAGCATGAATTCTAATTATTTTCTCTGAATCTTGTGGTTGCCTCCTCTGCACATGCTCATCACTGAGCTCATCTTCCAGCAAAAACACATTAAGGCGGTCCAAAGATACCTTCACCTGAATCAACATAGACAGAGCATCAGGAATTGTTCTCACAGGTTCTGCCACCATCCTTAGTGCAGCAAGGATTGTGAAAATGGTGCTGGCATTCAATGGGGCACTTCTCCAAACAGCACATCCCATGAATATCACTGAAGAAACGATCGTAGGAGACATCCAGTATAACGCAGTGCCATAGGCCTTCTTTACCTGCAACTCAGTTAGCCATTCGAATTCCTTCAAACGGAAGGACTCAATCATGTTCTTGAATTTCTCTTCCCATGACTGTAATTTGATTATTTTCATATTGTTTAGGACCTCAGAAGTTGCTCTGAGTCGTTCATCTTGGGCAACCATAAATCGAGTTTGACAATTCTGAATGAACTTTGCAATGGGGACATTTAGAAAGGAACAGATTAGGAGGGGAACCAAACCAGGAAGAACCCCCACACCCACAGTCAAAAAAAGTACACCGACGCCAAGGAACAATTGCACTGTAAGACTCCATCCCAAGTGAAACCACCAAGGGAATTCACCCATGCGATAAGCATCAACTGCAATGTAGTTCACAATCTCCCCTGTTGTGTGTCTTCTCCTACCTTGACTAGAGAGCTTGAGCTGCTTTTGGTAAACAGCAACCATCAAAGCAGATCTCATCCGCATACCGCTCCTCCTGGAATTGAAAAAACAATGTCTCTGGGACAAAGACTCTGTGACCTTGATGATCACCAAGTAACCAACTAGGAAGACACCATCAATTTTATTTTCCCTCTTTTGTGTTGAATACTGTACAAAGGCATAGAGTAACAATGGAAGAACCACGACAGCGAATGTCCTAAGAATGGCATAGACTCCTTCAATTATCATCTCTTTCATGTAAACTTTAGCCAAGGCCTGTATTACTAAGTTGTGAGTATTTGTTGAGCTCTTATCTCCCCTAAGACAACCCCATGCATTATTAAATTTTTTATATTGTAAGATGGCTTCATCTTCGGAAGTTAAATCTGGGACATCATCAAGGCCTAATGGTTTTGAGTAACCCAAACTCAGCAGAGGGTGAAGCCAAGAAAACGTTAAACGGCTAATGAAACTGGCTCGGCATAAATCTGTTCTATGTGCCTCAGATTTTCCAACTAGAGGTTCAGACAAACTCTGGTCTGGCCTGTTCTTAGAAGCAGACTGACTGAAGTGTTTCCAAGCACAAAGGAGAAGCATAAGCTTGGCAGGCCATGAAACTATGTCTATTATATGAATGCCTTGCATTTTTAACAACACTTCCCCATTCAGTACAGAAGCCAGTACTGAGAAGGAGACCCACCAGACTATAACTACAACTCTCACCCATCTGATCCTCCGAACGATCAAGGAAACTGATAAAGATATCCAAACCAGTGCGGTAATAAAATCAACTACCCATCTCAAATTCCTAGATTCATCATTTCTGTCCAATATATCCCACACACCGGAAATTATATATGTAAAACTAATAACAGCACAGTAGACTGAAACAAATATAAAAATCCAATGCTTTCGTGTATCTCCATTACTATAACTCTTTCTGACAGAACCAAGAATCAAAAGCATATAGAAAAGAAAGAGAAACAGAACATTTAAACCATCTATTATAAATCTCTGAATGCAAAGAGACCCAAAATCAAACTTTCCTTCACAAAGCCAAGACTTCCAACCTGCATATCAATTCAAACATGAGAGAAAAACTTATAAATATCCATAATCTCAATTCTGCTAAAAAAAAAGGGTGGAAAAGTAGGAAAACATCATAAAACATTAGAATAAAGACACTCAGTATCATAGATAACTGGTAAAACTTATAACTAAAAGATAGAGCAGAACAAACAGAGGAAAGAGAAAGCCAAGCAATACTAAGAACAAGAGGAAACAAAAACAGATAAATTAAATTTGAACAAACCCAATAGAAAATCTCATATATACAGGTAGCTTGAAAAAGGAAAAAAAAAAAATAAAGAATGATAAATTTGAACACCATCAAATATCTTAACTTAGTTTGAAGATAATAAAACTTCAGGAATTTGATGAAATCTTGAATGAACAACATAAAGAATACCCCCCACCAAAAAAAATTTGTTGGAGGGAAGAAAACTGAAAAACTAAGATTGTAACAAAGAATTTAGTTAAACGAAAACACACACACACAAACCCAGAACAATGGATGAACATTGATGAATTACATCTGAAAAGTTATGAAATGGGTACCTAATGATCTCTGGAAGGAAGCCATGCTTTGAGTGATTTGCCAGATTTCCTGCATCACCATTAAATTAGGCTCTCTGCTTCAGAATATGCGTTTTAATAAGGAGAGCTGTGCTGATATGGTGGTATATATGTCATCCATTTCCTCATGCTCTTGTATTCTACTTTGGCTTCTTTTGCTGTTTATATCCATGCACGTACATGTATTAGCAACAGTAACTATTATTATTAAAACTACCTTTTCTTTCCTCCTCCAAGAACAACTGTTATTTCTGTAAAAATTCTAGCAAAAAGGAGAAAAAAGAAACTTACCCACCAAATTCCAAGTCGGTTTTGTCAAATTTCACTGCTACCCAACTTAATGATTGAAAAAAAAAAAGAATTTTTAAGTTCTTGGAAGCTTTATTGATGACAAGTGGTGGGATTCACGGACTTGGCTCCTGTCTTGCAGTGGCGGGAGCTGGAGCGTCCAGCACCACCCTACGATTGCTCCACATGGCCATGTTCTAATCCAACGACATTATTAGATTTAACCCATTATTTGACCTCTCTCACCCGCCGAGATCCCATTAAACCCGACCCAGTATATTTCACTTTTTGAAAACCAAATCGAAAACAAGAGAGAGGTCCCATTTCATCTCTTCATTTTGCTTGAACAACGACAAACCTAGGGAGATCTCACCATCTCCACTGGTTGAACGGAGAACGACGAATGGCGGCAAATGGCGAAAGGAGAGAGAAGAAGAGGGGAGAATCACATTATCTTTTGTCGCCAGTCGCCGGTCTCCTCGTCGCCTTTCGTCGTCGGTCGCCACGGTTCTCCGTTCAACCAGCGGAGACGGTGAGAGCTCCCTAGGGTTTGTCGTTGCTCAAGCAAAACGAAGAGACGAAATGAGGACCCTCTCGAAATATACCGGATCGGGTTTAATGGGATCTTGACGGGTGAGAGAGATACATGGGAGGACTGGATTAAAATAATGAGTCAAATCTAATAATGCCGTTGGATGAGGACATGGCCACGTGGAGCAATCGCAGGGCGGTGCTGGAGGCTCCAGCCCCGCCACTGCAGGACAGGAGCCAAGTCCATGAAGATGAATCCACTTTAACCTACTGACAAAAACAAATGCAATGAGTAAGGGCTCAAGGGTACCCACATGTAGGGGTGTCAATAATGCTCGGCTGGCCCGAACCCGCCCTGAGCCCGGCCCGGACCCGACCCTGATCTACCAGCCCGAAGGGCGGGTCAGGGTTGAATTTTTGGCTGACCCTGGCAGGGTCGGGTCGGGTCTGGGATAAGACCCCGGGCTTAGCCTGGCCCGGCCCGGACCCGACCCTATATAAGTTATACCCATTTATAGGGATCCCACGATTCTCATCAACTAACACCGATGAGAAGCATAGGTTGCAGAGGCTCTCTATCTCACACACTCACACCTCTTTCTCATCTTTTCCTAATTCATCAAAATATTCTCCGCTTGCTTGCGATTGCAGCAAACCCTACCCTATTATTATTTTTTTGTTCCCCAATATTTACCGCTCCTGGCGATCCGATAAACTCCCCGGCCAGAGAGAGAGGCGAGGCAGCCATAGCGGAATCCCACAACGGAGGTAGTTTCCATAGGCGCTCAACAAGTCCAAAGCTGAAAGTGTCTCCTCCGTCTCAATCTGAGCTCTACAACCAGAGATGAGACCTGCGAATCTTAAAATTTGCCCTTCACTGGATGGATCTATCTCTAAAATCTTAAATCTGTCAAATCTCATCAGTTTATTGATTGCCTTGTGTCAGTTTATTCTTCTACATTGTTGGTCTTTCGTTGTGGATTTTTATTCCATCTTGTCTTTATCGATGGGCCATTGATGGATTATCTGATAAGCTTCTTTTGTAGATACAGAATTTTATTTTTTTAGTTTCAGGGATAGAGAGATTCACACTCCTAACGAACCAAACCCCTTCTCCTTGCTTAATTCTCTTTTAAGACTATTTTCTCAAACCTCCAGGAGGCAACATTAGGGTCGGGTCAGGGAAAACCCTGGCAGGGTCGGGTCAGGTTGAGGGTTTCTTGGCCCTGCCAGGGTTGGGTCAAGGTCGTGGTTTAGGTTAAGGCCCTAGGGTCGGGGTCAGGGTTTAGGCAGCCCGCCCAACCCGACCCATTGACACCCCTACCCACATGCTGTAACGTTTACAAACTTTCCACCACCAACTTAATCAAAACCAAACACGTCTCTCTCTCTCTCTCTCTCTCTCTCTTCCTTTCAATATATCTGCTTCTACACCGCTTGTCATCATTTGGGATTGAGATGCTCATTCTTCATGTGAAAAGCTATTCACTATTGTGGCTTAAAATAAGAAAATAACTAAAATAGTTCTTTAGATCTACATAACAATTTATGACTTGAATGAATAAATGACTAAATGAATAGTTCCATAAGGGGAACTCTTGATGCCCTGACATATGAGTCTCTCATCTTTGACCCTCCTTTTGAATGATTGAATGAATGTGAGGTTGCAATCGAACTTAAAAGCACTTTTAAACCCAATCCCCCTTAAGGACCATGTTCAGTCCTTCAGCTTGTCCATTATGGTGATAAGCATAAAACTTTTCCAAGTGAAAAAGATGATTGTGTGTGATCATGCATGGTTGTAAGCTATTCTACAATTGTTGTCCCATTTTGTTTGATTTATTGTATTTCCATTACATGTATTAGTTTGATTATACTGCCATACACGTATGTGTTAAGAAAACAACGTCTAGAATGACGATTTGCAGAAGAAAACGAGAAACAGAGAAAGCACACAACACACACCACCAGAGATTTACGTAGTTCACCCCCAAGATGAGACGCTACGTCCATGGTCGAGCAATAAAACAGATTTCACTATCTTTTGGAAATGTTACAAAATCTCTCATACAGCCCTCTCAAAGATAAGAACATTATATAGAGAAGCCCTAACCCGAGGAAGTACAAAAATACACCTGGCTCCAGAAATTACCAAACCAGACAGGGTCGGACCAAAACATAACATATATCCCAAAATATACCGTTTCGAAGATCTCGACAAACCCAACACAACTCCAAGCCTTTGGCAAGGATGTACGCCATTTTTTGACAATCCGAGATCGTTTCAAACCCGAAATGGCCCTCCGAAGATCCCAACGGCACATCTGGATCGAAAATCAAACTTCACCAATAACACTATGTTATATGGGTTTCATTGTAGGACATCTGTATAAGTCCAAACTTGATTATATGTTGGTGTGTTCAATGGGTGTTAGACACTGATAGTATTGTCTACCTAATCGGTCATCGGTGTGACCTCTTGGTTTGATGTTGGAAAATTTGCTATGGGTGCAGCCTCTCAATTCTATGCTGGGAAAATAGTGATGAGTAGATGCTGACGTGCATGTGGCAATCTGCCGAAACATGTATATTATGTGTTGTGAAAGCATGCTTGTATTTTGAAGGATTTGTTTGCAAGATGGGTATGCACTCCAGGTAGACCTTGCCATAGAAAGTGTATGTCTGCCTGTGCTTGAGAGAAAAGGTGTGTCACACGACTATGTGTATGTATACCACATGAGTTTTCTTTTTATAAAACAAGTGGTTGAAGGGGAATGGACTATAGCCTTGGGTCCCTAACACAAAGATTGAGATGTTTTAAGCAGAAACTTAATCACATTTAAGAAGAAGTTAATGGCAATGGGTTTGGATACCACATTGAAATGAGAGCCTATGACTTCATGTGGAATAATTAATATTTGTCTATTTGATCAACAAGGGTCAGCTGAGCTCTGTATCTCTGTCTGATTCTCTTATATGGAGACAATTGAACTCTCTGGCTTTTGCTGTAAACATTAGACTATTACATCCACCATTAAAGTACAGGGACAGTTCCTCAGTTTTAGCAATATTTTAAGGTAAATAGGTTTCATCTGGAGCAGAAGAGAGTGAGACAACACTTATCAAGGAGTCATCAAACCCTTATCATTTTGAAGCTCTGCTTGTGTCAGCTGGAACGTTGCAGGTCTCCATTGATGTTATGATCGGTTGCTATTTGGATCCAAACAAGTTTTCACTGGTTTCTGGGTTTGACCCATCAGAGGTCAAGTCAGTTTTGAGTTGGTTTGGGATCTGATCTTGTTGTAGGTCAGACAACCACAACCACAAATATATGTTGGAAATAATTCCACATTTTAAAACTTTGGGATCTTAGATGCTTTCATATATTATTTGGATCTCTCTCTATTCTTGGATTTAAAAATCAAAATCAGATCAAGCGAATCCGCCAAGCCTGATCTTAATTCTTGTTATTTTGGGGTGGACAAAACAAACACCAAATATACACGAACGAAAAAACAACAACAGAGCAAGATAATGCAAAAATTTAACGTGATTCATGCTCAATATTATGTGTTTTGTCCACGGGCGAAGCTGAAGATGTTTCACTATATAATAGAAGAAAGTTACAATGAAGATTTCTCAAGAACACCCAAAACGATATTGCTTCTCTCATCCTCAAAATCCTAGCACGAAGAACCCCCAAATCAACTTCTTACTTGTTTTCCCAACAAAACACGAATATAGGGTAAAACTCTTCCGAGATGGGTCGAATCATATCAAAGGGGGGGGGGGGGGGGTGGCGCAAGGGGATCCCATTCACGTCGCTACCAAAAATGTCTAAGTGGGTCACTCTTTGAAATGGATACAAGAATTCGAGACATACATAACAAATTTCTAGGATTCAAACAAAATCTGACCAATTATGGTCGATTTCTCAACCAATTCCAGCCGATCTAGAACAAAATAGAATTGGAATCAGCTGAACCGAATTCATATTCCGATTTATTGTTTTTAAAATCCAATCTCCATCTAATAGCTTAAGTTTTTAGATTAAACATTTCAACAATATATATCCACCTCTATATGAAGGTTGTTTTAGGAGGACTTGGGTTCGGGGATGAGCGAGGTTTTAAGAATCGAATCGAATCTGATCTGAATAGAAGAAGACCAATCTTGATTCCGCTTCATCCGATTTGGGCTGATTCTTGGGCCGTTGGATTGGAATCGGAATCAAGACCAATCCGGATCCCGAAACTGATATCAGGTTTTTAAACTCTAGGGATGAGAGAGAAATTGTTTCCAACTAAATTGCTTTCTTTACCAATTCAGTTTGAGATTACTTCACATCAATAATTCATGAAAGCCTCCTTTGCTGGACCAGTGTGATGATACCATCCAAAAAATCTGGTTATTGCAACCCAATTGCATTGTATGTTGACGTTTACCATTTAATTAGGATATAGACTATGGTTTTAAAATAACGAATATCCGAATCGCGACCAGGGGATTCTAATTTGATTCTATTCTAGATCAACGATTGGGAATCAACTGGTGTCGGCCATATTCTGTCTAAATCCTAGAAACCATGTGTGGAAGATCAAAACAAGTAATCAAAGATGATACATCAAAACCAGGGTGAGGAAAACAAACACAAATGATTATACATAAAAATAGGGTGAGGAAGAAACAACCATAAATGATGATAAATCAAGATATCGAGGAGGAGGAGGAGGAGATAAGAAGAAGGTCCCAACATCCATAAATGATGATAAATCAAGAAATTGGGGATGGGGGAATGATAAGAGGAATGTTCCAAGATCAATAAATGATGATAAATCAATAAAATGGGGATGTGGGAAAAGATAAGATGAAGGTCCCAACAAGTAATGAGATATCTATTTCTTATTAAAGTGTTTGGATTCACGGAAAGAAGTCTATTTCTGATATAAAAAATTAATGACTTTTCAAATCTACGTTACAAGAACGAAGTCTTCCTTCACTTATTTCTTTTCTATCAAATATGATGAATCACAGCATTAAAGACAAGCTTTCTATTCTATAAAAAAAAAAAAGACAAGCTTTCTAATATAATTACTGACTGACTTACCAATAATTTAAACGTAGGAACCTCTAAAGTTGATCCCTTTTAAATTGGAATCTGAATCAGCTACCCACATATGGGGACGGTGCGGACAGATCTGACCCCTCCATGAGGTATGGGTCCCCATATAGGTTGTTGATTTGAACTCTTTAATTTGTAGTATTTGATTCCTTCTCAGAGTTATCACCATCATCAAGTATCGATGCAAGAAAAGCTCATATCCTCTCATGAGGCGTTAACCTATTGAAATTAGACTGAAAGAGATCCATAGCCATTAAGTTGTTAATGAAGCATGTTAGATATGGACAAAAGACCTTGTGGACACTAATGTGATTAATGGAAAATGGAACAATTCCAATTCATATTCTCAATGACACATTGACTATACACAACAAAGATTTTGTAGCCCAACAAATAAACCCAAATGGAGAATAATCTGGCAACCAAATTGGATTACTAGCATTTCATTTCATTTTTGGAAGTATATGAACTGATAAGTTACATCAAAAGATTTTCAATTTAGCATTGTTCACAGAATGAGCATTTCATGTTTATGTGAAAAGACAAACACTACATTAAAAACATGACGTGCCCAATGCATGAGGCTCTCATAACTATGGGGTTTGGGGAGGGTCATAATCTATGCAGTCTTATCCCTATTTCACAAAGAGGCTATTTCCAAATACTCGAACCCGTGACCACTTGATCACAATGAAGCAACCCAAGTGTTGCACCAAGGTCCACCTTTTGAAAAGACAACCACTAAGCTTTAAAGAATAAGAGTTGGACCACAGAAATAATAGAGAAGCACAATAGGTGGTTTGTCGGCATGGTTTGAGGTATCGGATCGGATCGACCAATTTTGGCTAGATCGGGTCGGTGTCAGTCAAGATCGATCTTGATACCGATCCGATCCAACTATACGAATAAGGGTAAAAATGTAAAAAATTTAGCTTTTTTATAAGAAAACATAGACAAAAGTGTCATATTTGCCCAAGTTTGGGCGATCCCGATTTGTATCGATCGATTCGATCCAATCCAATCCAACCGATACCGAGATCCCGAACCATGTTTATCGGTACTATTTAGGTGGGTTAATTGAATAGTTGTCATCTATAAGACATTCAAGGGGATATTTGATTTGGTTGCATGAGTCATTAATTTGAATAGAAGTCTATGCGCAAGCTTGAGAGAGATGTAAGGGTGTCACTGGCAGTTCAATTGACTGAAATTGACTCTTTTTTTTTATAGTTATATTATAAAGTTGAGCTTTTTCATTTTTTTAATTGAAGTTTTGTCTAATTTGTAAGCGTATAAAGTGGAGATAGAGTTGATACAGGGGATTATTAGTTAAGTATTTGAGTAAGAATAAAATATACTTGATATCTAAATTGAGTTTTATTTTGAGTTTATTTATTTTATTGGACGTGTAAGTGTGATTAAGAGTTCTTTATGATTTAATTTCGTATCCCTTTAGGAGAATCTGAATCTATCCGAAAACTAATCGGATACGAATATGATAATTCCCTATTTGATCGATTATTATCCGATTCATTTAGCAATCTGACGGTAATAAAATGTTTGAAATATATCTTTGTGTCCGTCTATCCAATTAAGTTACCTTATTAGATTTTGTTTTCTTATTTTTATAATTTTATAAGTTAAGAAAATATATATTTTCTTTTCTTGATTTTCTATTGGTTTATATATATTGTTTTATGTATTGTGATACATGGAATCACATATTAATTAAAATAAATACAAGATAAAATCAAAAGTGAAAAAAATAAGAAAATCAAAGACTAAAAAAAAGTAGAAAAGAGGGTAGTTGCTCACTCTCAAATCTCAAATCTAACCCACATCAACAAAATGGTGAAAATGTGAATGAATGGACAGTCAAAATTTTGTATTTGATCCGCGTTCATATCCATTTAGGAGATTCTGTATTCAATAAATCACTATCTGAATCCGTCCGAATATAACAATGTCGCTATCCGACCGAATTCGATCCATTTACATCCTTAGAAATAGATGATTTGACTATTTACCCGGGATTCTTACCCTCCCGAGAAATAATATGTTTAGTTAGTAAATTAGTGAGTCACTGACCAAGTGTGTGTGAGAGAGAGAGAGAGGTCCCTACCCCTTACCAGAGGGTTCTACTAATCTCAAGAAACTATCTAAGATGTCCCTAGCTGTGTTATCAGATCAAAGCACACATAAAATGATGACTATTTTTGAATCGAACCAAGCTTTTTATTAAAGACCTAAAATGACTAAAGGGCATGAGGAGGCTGGGTATTGATTCCCCATATTGTGGGGGAACCTTTAAAGCTTTTAAAAAAGAAAAAAGGAGAGAAGATAATTTGCAATTATTATACTTGAAACAGACCAAAGTATAGACTTATCATGATTAGCCGGAGCACTGGTCAATTCAGAGTTACTTGTAACACAAATATCAAGAAACTCGAAGAAAATAAAAATAGAACAAAAATGACATAAAGATTTAACGTGGTTCACATATCAATATGATTTGTTACATCCATAAGTGTAGTTGAAGATGATTCCTCGAATAACCCTAAATCTCATTTGTTTCATTTACTTGTACAACAATACTAAAACCTATAAATACTCTACCAAGCCTTCTACTACCGTCACAAACCTTATAAAAAATCTCATTCATGTTGCTACAAAAAATATCGAAGCAAATCAATCTTCTAACCGGGTACAAGAATTCAAAACACACATAATAGTTACTTTTCATCCAAGGTTCAATAGATAGACTTGATTGGTGCCAGAAGAAGACATGGGGATCAACCAAGCTTAAATTAGTGTAAGCATAACTCTAGATGGTCCCAAGAAATAACAAAATCCAAGTGTGTTTGGCCATTGCTATCTTGGAAGACGACTCTAGCTTCAAATGGACTAGAAAGCATGTCAATGTAGAGCTCTTAAGTTGCATCCATGGATACTAATTCAAGAGAAGATATTGAACCGCCATGGATGCACGAATGTTGACATGTTCGTGCAAATATAAGGAAGAAATCAAGTAAACAATCATGTAATCATGCACGAACGTTGTGAATGCCTACACTCACCCGAGCATGGTTTGTAATCTCGGCCAATATCGATCTGGATCGCCTTGAATCGGGTTGGATTAGAATGATTTACCCTTGCATTTTAACAAGAATTGATTTTGATTACCTTTTTATCCTTTGGACATATCAATGGATCGCTATCAATCAAGAGGATGATCTTGAGTCAATCCAATCCGAGATTATGAACCATGCACCAGAGTGAATCAAAGAAATTTTATTCACAAAAACAAAAACAAAAAAACAAAACTCTTCACCACGCTCGACCTCATTATGTGATCTCTTTGTTTATATCTAGGTCCCCCCCCCCCCCGCGCCAAATACAATATATTGACTGATGAATAAATAAACCAAGGGAAAAGGAATCTTTACATGTCCTCCTCACGTACGTCTGAACCGCACTTACACACTCTCTCTCTCATCCATTAAAACTCTTCTAACGAAATTTCGCTGCTACACCTGTAACAAGAATGTTCGTGTTACAAGACTGGCAGCCAAGGAAGTGGGATTTTAAAGGGTATTTTGGAAAATACTATAAAACCTAGGAAGATATTTATGAACGCAAAGGAAAAGTTAATTATTCCATTTCCTTGGCTGTCAGCTTTATAGTAGGAACATTCCTGCTACAGGTGTAGCAAAAAGTTTTTCCCTATTTGATGGTTCAAAATCCCCCCTTCTTATTTTCCCCAAATTGCACACAGCCCACCTAACAAAATGTTGATACGTGGACTTATATAGTCCAGATCTCACGGTAAAATTATAAGACTCAATGCAAGATTCCAAATTATTAATAGTATCTATAAAAAGTTCTAAATTTTTAATACTCATCATAATCTGTTTCACAAGAATCTTTTTGTTCATTACAACAATAAAGTTGATGCCTTTTTATTGGTAGTATTTGATTCCATCTTAGAGTTTTCAACATCATCAATTAAAGAGCGCACCCAATGAATGAGGCTCCCATCGTCGCGGGAGGGTCATGATGTAAGTAGCCTTACCTCTGCTTTTGCAAAGAGGCTATTTCCAAGCAGAGGTAAGGCTGCGTACATTATGACCCTCCCCAGACCCCACAGTGCCAGGAGCCTCATGCACTAGGTATGCCCTTTAGTTTAAAAAAAAAAAATATATATATATATATTCCTTCAACATCAATCAACATCAATGGATTCGCCCTTGGCCAGTATGTTCGATTGGTGTCCATAGGGATATCACACAACCAAAGGAAAATGTTCAACCATGTGTAAATAGGCAAAATGTTTTAGGACCCTAGGATCTTGGGTTTTCCTTTACCGCACAAAAAGGAAAACTTTGTCCAAAAACCAAATTTTAGAAGAACCCAGCAACCAAATGGGATCAATATCATTTCATTTCAACCGCGGAAGCATACAAACTGAATATTTTTCTTTGTAATCTGACCTTATAAAAGTCGTTGTGGACAAAATTAAGTATCTTGAAATTTATGGATGTTTTAGCTTTGTTTGCTATTCTTCTCCATAGAGATTAGGGTTTTCTTTACCTTGAGGATTCGAGGGTTGTGAGTGTTAGAACAAGATCTAACCCCATATTTCCTACTGCATCAAGATCATTCTCATCCCTTTTCTCTCTCATTACTTCCTTTAACAATGCAGTGGTGTTTTATTTATCTCAGATCTGATCATAACTTTGCTCATTGGGTTTACTTGCTTCTGAGATCAAATTGCATTAGATACTCTATTAATTCAGGGTGAAAATAGCATATTGACAAGACAATCCAATACTCAAATTAATCATATGGACGGATCTTTATCCCCTCAATTTCCTCAATTTCATCTAATAGGGGGCGGAAATGACCACCCAACCTCATGCCCGAACACACTGCCTGGGTGAGGTCTACCTCCCTCTATTAGAGGAAATTGAGAAAATTGACGAGCAGGCAAATTGAGGTGATAATTTTCCAAAATAAAGACCCATCTCCCTCTTACCCTTTCATCATTTTTGGGCCTTTTAGAAAAAGCTGGGTTTGATTCTAAGATAACCATGTTATGTGTAATTTTAATCAGTTTCAGTTTCAGAACTTGGAACAGGTTAATAATTTATTCAATTTTTGTTTGGATCCACTACAATCTGAGCTGATTTAGAATCAATCCAAAATAATTGACACCTTTAATTAGTCAAACTCATTATTAAATTAAGAATTAAAAATATATAAAAAATAAATAAAATAAAGAAGGGTCACAATTTATATAAGAAAGGTTTGAGACATGATGCATGTTTCAAAATAGGAGGGTCCATCATCTATGTGACAGAGGATCCCACGCCAATCTCATAGCTCAAATGTGATCTTAAAATAGAGTAAGAAAAATAGTCTTGTCAAATGTCTTCACAAAACAAGCCAAAAAAGTGTCTTCGAATAAAGTGACAATAAAATGTGGCCTACGCCAAGTGGCCAACACTTCCATATGTCTCTCTCTCATCTTTAAAACACAGGGGCAGAGCTATCTTTTTTATATGGAGGAGGAGAGAGATAGATTCATGGGAGTACTAGTGTAGGTCACACTCCCTAACATAATTTTTGTTCTCCAATTTATAATTTTTATCTTTTGGAGTAAGTTTCCCTCCACACAGGCAATTTTTTTTCAATAAAGATTAATATTATCATTTCACATGTGTATAAAAGACAATGAAACCTTTTATTTTGACTGGAAAACAAAAAAGACAATAGCATCTTTTGATAATGAATAATGGGATGTCAGTTTCTCACATTAATATTGAAAACTCTTTTTTACCCTTCACGTAGAGAACTTTTGAGAATAAGATAATAAGCAATTAAAAGAGAATATCAAGTTTTAAATACACCTACAAAAGTGTCATTCAAACAATCCCTTACATGGTTAAGAAACTTTAAAGCTACTTTTTTTAATCTGTTTATCTATTTATTTTATACCTAAATTTGACGGATGAGAGGAACGAGGTTGCCTATTCCCAAGAAAATATAAAGGAAACTCTACCACGCAAGGATCTCTATGACACACAAGGACTTAGCTTGGCAAATAATCTGTTTAACGAGAGAGCAAGTACGGGTGTCAAAATCAAATCGAAACCATTTGTTAAAACTGAACTAAGCCGTTCACACTAAAACCGCAAAACCATTTATGGTTCGATTTTAGTTAAAGAAAAATCAGACCATTTAGATTTTGATTTTAAATATGAAACCGTTTAAGTTGATTAAATTTTGATTTACATATGTGAAATAAATAACACTTTCCCGAATCATCGACATCCTCATGGTCTTTAAGGGCGCAGTGAATGCTGCAGATCGAAACAATAACAGTGAGAGAACCACTTGTAGATAAGAAATAAGAGAGAGAGCGATTGCAGATTGGAGAAGTTGAGTATGGCGGTTCTGGGGCTCCACTAATGATTGCACTCTTTAGTATTTTCAATGTCTTGTTACTTTCCAACTTATAGACTCTTCTTATAAGAGTCAAGAGAGTCCAAGAGCCGTTGGACTCTTTTCGCAATCGTGGAATCGCCCACACCTTTATTCTCTCCACATCCCATGATGTATGGGAGCACTAAACAAGACGTTGGAATTGAGACTGACCTGAAGCTAACGTGACCACAACTCCAACATGGTCCCATCCGTTTATGCTTTTTCTAAAATTAATTATTTAAAATTAAAAAAATGGAATAGATTTATATTAAATAATTACTTATACCTTCTTACATGAGAATAGGTTTTTGGATGCAGCATATTCTATAAAATCGTTTAAGAATTATATGACCATTTAATAACGATTCAATTTTGAGATCATTGCATGAAACCGCTTAGAGGTAGAAACCAAAACCAAATCGTTTATTAACCGAGGCTGTAAACTGAACTGAATTGCATCATTTAACCGAAACCACACTATTTAACACCCTTAAGAGAGAGAGAGAGAGAGAGAACATGGGTATTTTGGAATCGAACCAAGCTTTTTCTGAGAGGCCTAAAATGATGAAACCCCCCCCCCCCACCTTAAGATTCCTAAAGATTGTGGTGGTGGTTATGGGTATTGATTCCCCCCCCCCCCCCCCATATTGTGGGAAACATTTAAAGCTTTAATAAAAAAAAAATTGAAAAAAAAAGACAGAAAAACCCATCAAGAGAAGCCAATCAGCAATTAGTCAATAGTGAGCTACTTTTCATCCAAGCTTTTAGATGGACTTGATTGGAACAAGAAGAAAACATTGGGATCAACCAAGAAATAAGAAAATCTAAAAGTGTTTGACCATGCTGTTCTGCTCAAGATGAACTAGAAAGCTTGCCAATGTAGAGCTTTTCTTGTTCTAGACTTTGAATTCCTGAAATAGTTAGCCCATGGATCAGGTTTGGGCCTTTTTTTCTCCCCCAATGAATGGATACCCACTTAGAGGGGAAGGGGAGAGAAGGCCCACTAAGGAAGTGGAAGTACCAGAAAGATTGCAAGATTCTCTTAGACTTCCTATGGTTTCAAGAGGAATTAAAAGGAAGGGAAGGGAAGTGAAATTTTCGTACTTAAAAAAGAAACTTTTGTATCTCATGTGACTATATCACTAACTCCAAATGTTCACATGTATGGTTATTAAATTTTACTTTACTTTGCATCCAATTCCCTTTGGTTTAAAAAGTAAAATAAAAATTACATGTAAAATGAATTATTACTAAATATCGTAAGAAATTTAAGTAGTTTATACAATCACATGGGATTATGATGACAAAATTTTCTTTTCTAGGAATGCAACCAAACGTAGCCTTCTTGGGGGAAAATGGAGACATACATTTTCAAAGGCTAGTTAGTTACTGTCAATTAGAAGCCCAATGAGGGGCTGGGCTGGGCTTACTTTAGGAACATTTTATGGGCCAGAACACCAAGTGCTGGGCTTGATTTTGGCATAATTCATGTATATGTATGAACGCCCGTTTCATAGCAAATCCATCAATGGTAAGTACCCACGGACTTGATCGCCCAACTCTAAACTAAGTATTTAAATTTACTACCACTCGCCATGTGGTACACATGGTACGTCTATGTTATCGAAGACCCCACACCTATCTCAATGGTCAAGTTTCAATCACTAAATAAATTGAAAAAACAAGTCAGTAGAAAGTGAGAAAAATGTTATAGAAGTGCCATCAGATTCCATTGAAGTGAAATGACGTTTCTATAATTCTATGAAAACCCACATTTTAATCATTCCTATCACGGGGATCAACCCAAATGAACCAAGGTTTAAAAGATTGGTCATTATTATCACGGGGATCACATTGTAACCATTCCTATCATGGTTTTTCTATTTTAATAACTCTACGTATACTTAGAATAGAAAAACTTACTTAAACTAGGAACAACCAAAGCAAACTAAAACTGTCTAAGACACCTACACAAACTAAGGACACATCAAGATAGAAATATCTCCCTCATCGTGACACACATCTTAACACTTCCCCTCAAGCTAGATGATACAATCAAAAGGCTTCAGCTAACAGGGGTGCAAGTTTGGCCCTGTTGACCCGAACCTGCCATAGCCTACCCTGAGCCCGAACAGGGTCTGGGCTGCGATACTACTGGCTCTAAATCAAGGTCGGGCTGAGCCAAGGTTGAGGCCTCGGATTGAGCCCAGCCCGATTATGTTTAAGTTATACTATAAAATATATATTGATATAATATATATTATAAACTTTAAATGTCACACACATTATGTTATATAATATTATATATATATATATATATAAGATAATAAGTGATATAATATATTTTAATGGTGTTATTTTATGTAAAATTGATAATTTTCTCCTTGCCTAGCCCAGACCATGCATCTCCCTTCCCCCTCCTCATTTTCGGGGCCAATAATAGTCAGCCCGGCCCGACCCTGAGGGCAGTTTATGGTTGGAATTTCCAAGCCCTGAGTCAGGGTCGGGCCAGGCTTGGGCTAGCTAAGGGGACTCAGGGTTGGGTTGGGGTTTTAAGAAACCCGATCCAATTGGACTCTGTTGCAGCCCTAGCTTCAGCTTGGAACAACAAAAAATAGATATTAAAAATATCACCAGTCTTGAATAGTTGTTGTAAATGCCAATGAGCACGGAGAGAACTTCATTCAGGTAGAAATATCAACTCAAGCACCCAAACCATCAGCAACATCAATAGAGTCAATTCATTTTATGGCACACCTGCGGATCTTTAACTCACATCATTAACTGAAAATAGTGGAAACATATTACAAACAACTTTTTTAATGAGGATAAATATTGTCATTTCACATGTGTATTCGAAATATGTGCATGACAATGACACCTTTCATTTACCGAGACAATGACATCTTATTTTTTTTTTGTAGAAAGAAGATTATTCATTCGAACACGTGCCCAACGCCAAGCAAAGAAAGATAATAACATATTTTGATAATGACGTAATGATATGTCACTTTCAAATTGTTGTTGAAAACCGTTTTATATCCTTAACTTAAAGAATTTTTGAGAATAAGTCAAGGGGCAATTAAAAGAATGTGTTCAGTTCTAAATATACATGTAGAAGTGTCATTCAAACACTTCCTCATATAATTAAGAAACTTTAAAGTTAACTCCTATGCTTATTTTATACCTAAATTTGACGGAGGAGGTTGTCTATTTCCCCAAAAATATAAGGGAAACTCTACAAAGTAAGGATCTCTGCCTTGGTAAATAATCTCTTAAATGGGTAAGTGAGTAAGCAAAGATGTCAAAATCAACTGAACCTTTTGGTTGAAACCGAGCTAAGCCATTTACATTAGAATCGCAAAACCTGATTTTGATTAAAAAATCAGACCATTTAGTTAAATGGTTATGCTTTTGTTTTAAAAATGAAACCATTTAAACCAATTAAATTTTGAAATATATATTAAATAAATAACATTCTCTTGAATCTCCAACATCCTCATGATCTCATCTCCACATTGATGAAATTGTTTATTCTTTTTCTATAATCGATTATTCAAAATTAAAAAGATGGAGTCGGTTTATGATAAATAATTGTTTATACTTTTTTATATGAGAGTAGGTTTTTTGGTGCGGCATATTCTATGAAACCATTTAGGAATTGTATGACCATTTAATAAATGGTTCACTTTTTTGTTTCATTACATGGAACCGTTTAATAAACGATTTGGTTTTGATTTCTACTCTGCCACCATAAATCGAACCATATAGTTTAACCGAAACCGTACTACTAATACCCTTATGAGAGAGTGAAAGAGAGAGACCCTAATTCTCTTCTTCATCGGAGTGTTTTGCTAATCACGAACAAAGTAGAGACTTATCATGATTAGCAAGAACAATAGTCAATTGGGAGTTGGTTTTCATGTTTAGATAGACTTGATTGGAGCTAGAAGGAGACATGGGTTAACTGTAGCTGGGCCCAAAGAAATAAGAAAATCTAAAAGTGTTTGGCCATGGCTATTTTAAAAGACGCCTTCAGCTTCAGATGAACTAGAAAGCATGCCAATATAGAGCTTTTCTTGTTTTCTAGACTTTAAGTCCTTGCCACATGGCGTCCATTCATTGGTGAGTTAGTTTTAGGTATATCAGAGCTATTTTTTTTTAGATGAACACATGTTATGTGCCTAATGAGGCCCACTCTAGGATATTGTTGCTAGATTGGGTCAGCCTAGTATGCGATAGGTTAAAGGGCTTGGTTTAATACGTTCCATCAGCTCTAGAGCTTTTGGTGTATCGATCAAATACCTAACAACACATCTTGCAACAAATAGCCAAACCGGAGTGAATCAAAAAAAAAAAATTTCACTCAGCAAAAAACCAGTTTAACACCACTCTCCACCTTACTATGTGATCGCTTTGCTTGCATTTAGGTTTTTCCCACGAAGATAATATATAGATATTCTAGAAACCCTAATTCTCATACAATACAATTTTACCCTTATACATAAATGGACTCAAAACCTGATCCAAACATATACAAGCCCAATAAAAACTGTGTGCGTTACTAAGAATACAAGACAACCCACAACCCAATAACTGTATGGGCCACTACATAATATAAGACACAACCCAACAGTTTTTTCATTAGATGATGGAAAGAAAGTAGTACAATTTATTGTCTTCTTCTACACCCCACCTACACTAACCAGTTTCAATTCATTGCAGAGTAGCCATTGGTTTAGGGCCATTAGGTTAATTTTGACTGCAATAGTTAGCCCATGGATCAGATTTGGGCCATTTTCTCCCCCAATGATAGGATAGCACTAAGAGGAGAGGGGATAGAAGGCCCACTAAGGAAGTGGAGGTACAGAAAAGATTGCAGGATTCCCTTCTGGGGAACATGGAGACGCACACATTTGCAAAGGCTAGTTAATTATTATCAATTTGAAGCCCAATGAGAGGCTGGGCTGGGCTTACTTTAGGAGCATTTGATGGGCCAGAACACCAAGTTCTGAGCTTGATTTTGGCATAATTTTTATGTATATGTATGTTGAACGCAGTTTTATCAAAAAAATATATATATAAATGTTGAACACAGAGGTTGGACCTTTGTGCAATGATAAGGTTGCTCCATTGTGACCAAGTGATCACGGGTTCAAGTCTCTAGAAACAGCCTCTCCGCATTATGACCCTCCCTAGACCCCGCAGTGGCAGGAGCCTTGTGCATTGGGTACGCCTCAGTGTCAACTTGGGACCAAAACCGAGAACTGTCTCAGAACCATTCTGCTAAAACCCAGTACTGGACCATCCGGAACTATCACTACCTTTTCAACAAAAGGTATATTTCATGTTTTTGTTCAAGTTTTATAGCTGGAGTTTGATGTATTTGGATGACATTTTTTCTTATGAAGGTTTCAATTGATAGGATAGACCTTTAGATCTATTTCTATAAAATTGTTTAATGATAGTACTAAAACTGTATATGGACTTGTTTATTTCATCCTTAGTAATTCTTGGTCGTCGTCTTGAGAAGCTTATACGTAATATTAAGGAAATTGAAAAAGTAAAACTATGAAATTCAATTCATCATGATTTCATATTCTAAAAGTAAGAAATGCCTTAGATCTCATAATAGTGAAAAGATCCACAACACTACTAATGAAACCATCTCACTAGAAACTATTGAAGTTTCTCCCCATTTTTCTACCAGGCTTAGAATCGTTTAGGAACCGATGCCGTCCTATCTCATTGATAATCGAGACTAGGACCTAGGTTTAGTGTTTAACTAAATGAGACGGTACTGAGATTGATACCGACATTGATACAGACCCGTCCCAAATACCAAGAACCGTCCCAATTGACACCCTTACTAATATCTAAAATCATGAGCGGACCGACATATTTGACCGTTGATTTTCTTTACCATAAAAGTATAGGGAAACTTTTTACTAGATTCCCAAAAAATTTGAACACTAATTTGAGGGAAAAGGAAAGTTAAGGATAAACCAAACAAAATTTGAACAAAATTTGGAGGGAAAAGGAAAGTTAAAGATTAACAATTCAACTTGCAAGAAGTAAAGAAAAAGAAGAAATATGAAGCGGAAAGTGTAGGAAAAAGAAGGAACTTCAATCATTCATAATTACTTGCAAAACTAGCTTGGTATGTGAATGTGACCATAAATCATTGAAAGAAGTACACCAATTTTGGCTGTGATTGGTTCATTTCTAGCATTGATATAATAATACAAAGTGATCACACGTTGGGATTTATGTCCACATCTTCATTGTATTAATAATTCTCTTATCTTTCTTTCTTTCTTTCATTCATTCATTCATTGCTACCTTTTTCCTGTTTGGAGCATTTAGAAAAGAAAAAAGGAAGTGGGTCCTACACCCCACTCTCAATTGATAGTGGGGACTCCTTCAATGCTGCTTAGAAAGTTGAATTGGATCATTGGACCATTAAAGTCTAAAACATGAAATATGATTTAGGGAAGTTTCTTTAGTCCTCCTTTGCTTTTATATTTACTCAAATCTTCTATAAATAGATATAGGATCAGTGTTTGGGAGAGAGAGAGGGGGTGGAGGAGCCAAAGAGGGAGAAGGAGAGGGATAGAGAGAGGGGAGAGGACTCAAGGGAGGAAGAAAGACAGTCCAGGGAAGGGGGGAGGGGGAGGGGGAGGGGGAGGGAGAGGGAGAGAGTGTTGCAGCGGGGCTCCAGGAGGGGGAGGGAGACGGAGGGCCGGTGGCACCGGCATGTAGGTAGGTACTCTAGGGAAGTTTATATTTCTAAAAGTTGATTCATACTCCAATCCAAACAGAAGCCTATCCATGCTAATTTGGTCTGATTCGGATCCAATGTGGATTGAAATCAGCTGAGATCGATCTAGATTTTGATTCCGAGTTTTAAAACCCTATGTAGGGTCTTTCATTGTCTCAAAATGCTAAATCATCAACCCACATGGCTGAAAAGTGGCACACCTGATAAAAAAGATTTCTCATCCAAGCATGGTTGACAATTGCAAGTTCTTTTACTCTATTTAGAACCTCTTTTTTTCTAAGAACAACTCATAGGAGGTGAGAAGGGCCCTTACTCTGTACCACACAGTGTACTGCTATTGTCCCTTGCAAGCAACATCTATCCACACAAGCTCGAGCAAGAGATAAGTAGCATTTGACAAAAGTACAAATGTCCAACCATATTTACCCCATGGCAAGTTGTTATAGATAAAATTATGAAGAGTCGTTGCAATTGCCCTGAAAATATACAAGATTGAGTTTTCTTTCACCCTTATGGTGAAGAGAGAATCTATGGGTTCTGGCAATTGGATGAGACTCTTGGAATAATAGTGAGAGCATTTCAGGCTTTATACAACAAGGGTAAAGAGAATAATGTGTTAAAATAAAAAAAAAAAATCTACGTACAATGCAATAAGAGAAATTTCACTAGCAATGAAGAAAAGTTTATAAGCTCTTTTCCTCACACCTTCGTGTTTGCATATTAAGAATTCTCAATAACTCTAATAACCTCAATTGCCACCGATTATAAGAAAATTACACAGATAAAATTTCCTGAATTACCCATATGTAAACCCTAAAAAATCCCCTATGGGTTTTTAATGGCCCTACGAGGCAAGCCCACATCCAAATCCACAGAATAGTTCCATCACTTCTATGGAAAAATGTCACTCCAATAAATAGATTCTCAAAAAATAACTTTTTCCAAATATAAATACCCTCGATGTTTCATGGGAAAAAAATTATTTCTTCTTTCTAATATATTATGGAAAAATGTCACTCCAATAATTAGATTCTCAAAAAATTACTTTTTCCAAATGTAATTATGTAAATACCCTCAATGTTTCATGGAAAAAAAATTATTTTTTCTTTCTAATAAATTGTGGTGATCGGAGTGCTTGATCACTAACTTTGTGACTTGTTGAACTAGTTGGAAACCTATTGTCAAATCCAATACATATCCACGCACCCTGATTTTAGGAGAAAAACCTCTTCCACACAGAACAACAAAACCAGTCATGCCATTGAGGGTGGGCCTTAGTGCAACAATAAGGTTGCTCCATTGTGATGAAGTGGTCACATATTTGAATTTGGAAACAGCCTCTCTGTAAAAGTAGTGGTAATTAAGACTATGTACATTATGACTTTCCCTAAACCGTGCAATGGCAGAAGTCTAATGCACGATATACGCTCTTGAGATGGAACAAAGCATAACTAATCACATTATACAATTTGCCACTGTACAAACAATGTCAACACTACATTAACTAATTTAGTAGCCCAGTTGGAGGATTTTTTTTTATTGCAATGAAAACTTTATTAAAAACTAAGATTATGTTTGAAAGGTGTGTTGTTTGTAACTGGACCCTATTAATTAATTACATGGCAATAAAATAAAAGGTTTAAAAGCAAAGATTGTTACAGCGTTCGCTCAAAAACGAAATTGCTCACCTCTTCATACATCACTGATCATGTAACGATGTGATATTAGCCATTATTGAAAAAGATGACGAGAAACATCATAGTTTAATTTGGATCATCCCTACAACCACTCTTGTTTCTCATCCTCATTCTATGCTTACAGTATAGATTCCAATATGCACCTTCTCACATAAATGAGATGTGGGGCTTAAACTAACATTTTTTTTTTTCTTGTTCTGACTCGTTTTGTCCTGTATGGATGAGATGGATTTCTAGATTCCTCTTCACAGTGACATCATTGGAAACCCTCTCCCTAATTTTAAAAAGGGGAAGGTTGGGGTCTAAGGTTTTCGGACATAGTATGGTGCATCAATGACATATTTTATGTCAAACATCCAAATGATCAAGCGAGGCATCACCCTAATGAAGATCAACTTATAAAAATAAATAAAATTAAAAATATTTTTAACATATGATCCAGATGTTATCTTTTATAACTTTTCAAAACCATATATGATTGTTTTTCTTTTGCTATGTCATTAGAGTCAATATTGTAATACATTGTTTTATCATTCAAGTTTCATAAATGTCATTTCTTTTAGTTTTCCTCTAGCCATGGTGAAGGAAGCCACCATTGGCCTTGGTTGGGTATTAGGGAACAGTGGTGGACATCTTGGATCTTCTATAAAGAAGGGAAAATTATAGTAACTCTAGATGAGTGGATGTTTCCTTCATTATGAGTGAAAGAAAACTTTTCCTTTTCTTTAATGATCATATTTTGCAAGTTATAGATTAGTATTGCAATCACTCATCTATCTATGCATCATTAATCAAATAATATTCCAAATATAACAACGATACATTTGGTATAAATGCTTACAGGAGAATATCCAAAAGAAAAGAAAAAAGCTGTGTAGAAATAACTACCCAAATTTGCATATGTATCTAAATGATTATTTTAATCATATCAGATGAATCCTTACAGCCTCTCTACTAAAGCAAGGGTAAAGCTACCTACATTATACTAGGGATGTAAACAGATCGGGTTTGGATAGGATGTGAGCGGAGTCGGATATTTCTTGGTCGAATACGAATACCTCTAAAAGGATTCAGATGCAGATCGGATTCGTATCTCTGCCTTGTGTAACTCAGACCTTCCTCCCCCTAGTTGATACAATTCACTCTCAATCCATATCTCTTAGATCATGATTATCTTTTCATCATGTTCTAGAACCTGTTGAATCTTCAAAAACCCTCAAAATCATTATTTACTTAATTTTTTTATTGTTAAGTATTCAGATTTTTTTTCGGACAGATTTTAATCGGAGTATTTGGATTATTTTCTAAATATGTCTAAATGAATACAGATGTCCTTAAACAGATACAGATGTAGATTCGGATTCAGATTTCGATTATCCATTTACATCCCTAATTTATACCAATTTCTTGACCTAAATGAGTTTTTAAGCATATTGGATGAATCCTTAAACCCCCCCCCCCCCCAAATAAAAAACATTTATTTTATTGTAAAAAAAAAAGACCCTAAAGGTCAACCATCTAGCATATCCATGCCCTCTTTCATTATCCAATTGGATTGCACTATATGGTTTCTCTTGATTCATTTAAGAGACCTTTTAACAAAAATTTCCGTACAAAATAACAGGTCTAATTGAGTGTGGCAATGGGTTATGTTAGATTTGAGTTGTATTAAAGTTACCTTGATCCTAACCTAACCAAAATTTTTTTATCATCTTAAGTTATCCATTTATTAATTAATAGGTTCCGTTCATGTCAACCCACTATATCATATTCATGAACCTACTATAGTAGTTTAGGTATCCATAATTCTCACGTAATCAACCTCTCGCTCATTGGTCATAATTGCCTAACACATTATATGCTACCACATCCGTGTGTCTTTCTTTCTCTTCGTTCATATGAAATGACATATCTATCCCTATTTTGGGAATTATGGAGGCGCTTGTATATGCTACACAATTGGACAGAGAACTCAATCCCTTGATATATATATAAAATGAAAATCGAACTAACTCGATAATGAATTGATAAGAGACCGTAAGCCCAACCCAATACAAAAACCTTGAAACCAAACCATACCCAAACCGATCCTCATCTTATTGGATCGGCTTCAATTTGGCTTAATTGAGACCAAAGACCAATTTAGACTAATCAAAACCAGGCCAAACCAATCGATTTACACTCCTACAGTCCTACTCCCATGTATGTTCATGCAATTTGAGTATTTAGATAGTTGAGTTTGGTCTGATTTTTTATCGGTTTGATAAAGGTTCAGACCGAAATCAACCCAATAAAGTTTTGTTATATCCAAGCTGAACTAGCCAGTTCAAATTGGTCCAACCAATTAGGGCTGAAATTTGAAACCCCTAATTTCGCTGGTCCACCCCACCCCCACCATTAAACATAGAAAAGCAGTAGCTTCTAGAGTGCTTCTATAAAAAAAAAGATATTTTCCAGAAATCCATGTTGATTAACCTATCAAATTCAGGTCAGTTTCCAACTTGGCTCCATCCTATCCAATCCTTCCCTATCTATCTATTATTCGATTTATTCCTAATACCCCTAACTTCTAATTCTCTTTCTAAAAAGAAAAAGACAAAATACCCTTTTGTAGTAACCTGCTTCTTAAACACCCTAAAATAAAAATTAAGTAACTTAATCATTTCGTTATCACAAAATGGCAATCTTAATCTAATCTAATAAGTTTTCTAGTTTTACGCGACTGAGACCTGCTGAGATGGTCACCTCGTTCACGTCTCAAAGCATTTATTAATAATCAATTAAGTAATTAATTACTGTTCCTCCACCTCGAGACACATGTAATTAATGAAAGTTTAAGTTAATGGCGGCAGCATGAGACATGATCCGTAGCTACCGCCAAAATATCTCCCAACCTCAGCCGTTAAACGTCTTCGTTCCATCCACGTCAGCAAGGTTGCCCTTGCCCAATCCGGGCAGCCGGGCAGTTAATAAGTTTTTTTTTGGTTACCGTCAGTTTATATTGACGGTAATCGTTTGTTGGGTTGCCGCCTGCCAAAACTATCGCTTCAGTTGTCAGATGGTCATCTAAACTTGACGGAGATGGATAACGGGAGGTGGGTCCCACGGAAGTGTTTCCCACTTACCATGAGTTTGGTCTTTTATTAGGGGGTCACGCACGACACGACTCACGAATCACAACTATTGTTGCGCCGAATTCAAAAAATTGAATAGAATAGAGAATGGCCTATTTTTATGCATTTATTTACAATTGTAACCTTTTCCACTTGGTGAACCGATATGGTGGTTTAAGTGCATGGTATCGAATATGGGATCAGCCCATCTCGGAAACCGATAGGGTCAATCATTTCAACTTGGGAGGGAGATCGTTGCCCAGTTGTGTGGCCCGTGCATCAATATCAATATTGGCCTTAGCAGATACCGATCCCTAGCTGATCTTGGGATGGGAGTTGGTATTGGTCATCGAATCGGTATCCAATCTGGATAGATCGATCCCACTAGATCCAACTAAAAACAATCCTAAAACGCAACAGAAAAGACGTGGGGGATGGAAAAATTATCTTCTCCAGTTCCCTGCCCAGTCTAGTTCTTCAATTCTTCTAATAGAAGGGTGATGGACCCCAACCAAGTAGAGTGTTCGGACAAGGGGGTAGGGGTGGTGTGCATGTCTTACTTTTCATGTGCATTGTTCTCCTCTTTCACTCTTCGGATTTGGGAAATACTTTCTTTACCAAATAAAAAAGATTTGAGAAATACTTTAAAGTGTGCAAAATTCTTAACTGAAACTATATCTAAAGGTTTGGTTTGATGCATTCAAAGGTCAAAATCACTAATCGACTTCTCTAGAATGGATTCGGCCCTGTGAGCCTAACACCCAGGGAGTGCCAAATGAGGCATCCAACAATGCTGGGTAGTTGGGGATGCTGACCCCCACATAGACACACACCCTCATGCGCTTAGCAATTCAGCGTCGTTGAATGATTCACTGGGCACACGCTGGGCTCACAGGAGCCCGATCTCTCTAGAGTCCAAGCTTTCACCCAAACCTAGCCATAGGTATAAACACCATTTTTTACCTTTGTTTTTCAATTTTTTTAGCTATGAATCATGCATCTATTTTCATTGATTTGAACTCTATGATGTTCCTATATGATGATCATTAACTTAGCATGAGTATATAGATTATTTATTTATTTTTGCATTCATAATGAAGAACATTATACTTTAATATTTTTCCCTTATATATTTTTTAAATATAATTAAAACATGAAGATGGGATTGAGATATGTTGTAGATCTAAGCAAGCTTTCCTTGTATCAATTTTGAACATTCCTTTTATTGCTATAATCTATATCATTTTATAATTTTAAGTAAAATTTTTTTTTTTTGTATTTTGTACATTATTTCACTAAAATTAGGTATTATTTACTCTTTTCTTACTATGATTTATAAAGTTTCTACTATTTTTGGAATTTTTCATGTTATTATTATTTTTTTCTAATTTTTTGGGCTGATCCCCTGGTTATAGTGCCCGGTATTGGAATGGGTATCAGTCAACTCAGAAACTGATATGGTATTAGTCTATCAGATCGATATTGACAAGGATCAATCATATCTGACAATTTTGCCCTTGATCCTCTTTTAAAAATAAGATGTTTTGACTATTTTACCCCTTATCAGTCCCGTGTCACCGATACGATATCGACATGCTATCGGGATCAGTAAGGTGCAAAATTGGAATTGGGTGATCCAATACCGATACTTAGAACCATGACTGATCCCCAAACAGTACAATTTTACCGATCCCTGGCCAATCTGGATCGATATAGGCGGAGATGGATACCATCCCTGATACCGATTGACGATACCGATACCTCAATCACTGGTTGGGAATTGGGATGGGGCTGATCCGCCGATCTGGGATACTGACTCAGGATGTCATGTATCGATGATGTCGAAGGGTGCCAATACCGATTCGGATCGGCTGATGAGTGATGATCGATACAATACAACACCTCAAAGCATGGACTGAATTCTGATGTACCTAACACATAAGGGTAATTTTGAAAATTCGTCTAAAACGAGGGGTGGTGCTGCAACACAATCTCTACGGCGATTTGAAGAAATTTCTGCAACTACAGGTAAGAGGATTGTAATAGCGATTGAGACTTGGAGTGTGGGAAAGAACTAAGGAGTGGAGGATTTGAGGGAGAACCTGAAGGAGATTGCTTGCATTTGCATGTTAGTTAGTGTTGCAGATAATCTTTGATTTTGTGTTTTTTGTCTTTATTTCGTCTTTGTTTCAGTGGATGAAGGTGGTTGAGAGCTCAGATCCCTTTCTTTGCTCTCCGGTTTCTTCTTCCCTCTCTTCCACCTCCGTATCTGTTTCCTACCATGGTATTCTGGTTTGAAAGGAACTGGCGATGATAGCGAGAGAGAGAGTAATCGATTAGAAAGACGTGATACCTCTGGATTGAGCTGGACTTTTTAATGGTTTTGAATCCGTACTGTTTTCCATATCAAAATCGCCTCTCTTCTCTTATTAGTTTTGGTCCTGGGAGCTCAAACTCATACAAAAATTTAAAACAATTTGAACTCCGATCGAACTGATCTCGTTTCCTGGTTCGATGCTTCATTAATTTCGTAGTTTTGGTGCTTATGCGGTGGAAGTGAAACTGCTCCTTTCGTCGATTGTTCTGGTTTGAATGGAGTAAAATTTTCTGGCTGAACAGAGCCGTGCATCGTTCAAATTGACCAGCATTTTGGGTTGCTGAAGTTCATTCTGCCTTTTTACGTTTAAATCTTTCTTTCAGTGGGATTTTACAGAGATACGGATGTCACTTCTGGCAACTGAAAGAGGTGATTTGATCGTTTTGGTTGGACATACACAATCGACCTGATCTATGTCTTGGATGTTTCTCATTTTTTATTCGATGCCAGCACATTTGCTTTATGAAGAATTTGAAGTTCTGTGATTAGTTTCACTGCTTGGCCATGTGATTTGAAGTTCCGATTGAAAGGAAAAGCCACTGCCGTGTGGAAGATATATTGAAGATCCAACCTTGTCTGTGTCATTTACCTGTGCACGACACTGCATTTACTTGTGCTGAGCTTCAAAAGGTACTTCAGTAAATCCGTTGGGTACAAACAGACTTGCTTCACTCCAGTTATCTTGTTTTCTGCTCTCAAAGCTTCTTTTATTAAAGGGTATTCAAGATTTTATTTCTTTAAGTGGGATACTCTTGCAAAATTTCTTGATGGAGTAACCGAGTAATAAAGGAAACGAAAAAGGAGAGGTTAAAAGAACTGAGAAAGAAAGAAAGAGTATTCAGTCGATTAACCTTTTTGTCTGCAAGAGTTTTCTTTCTATTCATAAAGAAGAGAGAGAGAGAGAGAGAGAGTGCTCTGATCAGGCGAAGTTTACAGTTCTGTTGCGTGAAAGCATTTAGAAATGCTTTAATGCCCTTCTTCTGCCTTTCATGAACATTTCATCTTCTCTAGCAGGTTAAAAGCGTCTTGTCATCAGTGATTTTCTATTTTTGGAGAGAACCATCAGTGATTTTCTATTTTTGGAGAGAACAGTCAGCACTTTTAGGGTTTGTGTTAATGTTTGAGTAATTTGGTGGGGACGAAGTACTGGTGCACTATTTGGTTGCTTCCCGTAGCTCATCTTCTCCCTTTTTCTGGATTTATTTCTCTCTGGGCTGCGCTTCTGAGTTGGAAATCAATCTCTCTTGTGATGGGTTTGAGAGGGTGCACCTATTGAACAAGGAGTTGAGTTGATTGAAATATACACAGGGTCTGATGAGTCTACCACCGAAGCGTGGGAAGCAGGACAAGGGCACGGATGTCGCTGAGAAGGCTGTCGTCGCTGTGAAGGCATCCAAGGAAATTCCCAAGACGGCCCTTGTGTGGGCTTTGACTCACGTTGTTAAGCCGGGGGACTGTATAACGCTTCTGGTCGTGGTTCCTGCACAGAGTTCGGGTATCTTCCTTTTCCTTTCTTAAGTCTGTGTCTATGCCTTGTTTCTTTCTTTCAGAACGGATCTATGCCTGTTCTTTCATTAGAATGAATGTTGCTGGGTAACTTGCAAATGGATTTTGTGCTTTTCGTTATTGGCGCTTAGTTGTAATGGTGTGCTTAAAAATTGATATTGACATTATCATGTTGATGTCAAAAACCCGATCCTGCGCTGGAGATTAATTGTGGTGTATTTACCACTAGTCATGGCAAGTTCCTCTTTGTTTTGGCGATGCTTAAAATCCTGTCCTTGACTTTGGAGTTAACAAGCTTTGTTTGGTTGGAGCAGTATAACGATTCCAAACCCTTGAATTTCCCATTATTATTATTGACAAGTTTATAGTTGATTCCAAACCCTTGAATTTCCTCTCTTTAATTTTTCATGTGCCCCAACGTCCTAGCTTCTGATAAGATGGTTTTGATGGGTAGTGGAACATTATATTTGATTTCAGGTAGAAAGCTATGGGGTTTTCCAAGATTTGCAGGAGATTGTGCCAGTGGCCACAGGTATCACTCTGGAACCAGCTTAGAGCACAAGTCTGATATTAAAGACTCCTGTTCCCAAATGATGCTTCAACTACATGATGTATATGATCCAAACAATGTGAGTTCCTCATCTCTCTCTCTCTCTCCCCTCTTTGATAAATAATTTCTCATCCTTCTCCTGTATCACGGAGTTTTGATTTTCGGACTCTGTTCCCAAACTAATGTTTCCTGCTTCCCCATTATTGTTTGCCAGGTAAATGTCAAAATAAAAGTTGTCTCTGGATCGCCATGTGGAGCAGTAGCTGCAGAAGCCAAGAGAGCTGAAGTTCACTGGGTGGTATTGGACAAGTAATTATATAGAGCAACACCTTGTTACTAACTTTAAATCATGCAATTTTGGAAACATGGGATTATAAAGTGATATGCACTTGTGACACCACAAAGTTCTGTTCTTAATATTCAGTTCTCTCAGCTTTTCATTCTCCTCTCCTTTATCTATGCAGACAGCTGAAGCATGAGGAGAAACGCTGCATGGAAGAGCTGCAATGCAACATTGTGGTTATGAAACGTTCTCAGCCTAAAGTTCTTCGTCTCAATTTGGTTGGGTCACCTACAAAGGAACCTGAAGTTGCCTGTCAATTGCCTTCTGAATTTGAAGAAGCATCAGAAAAACATTCAAAAGGCAGCAGTGAATCTCAGAATTCCATTCGAGGGCCGGCGGTAACTCCAAGTAGCAGTCCAGAGTTTGGGACACCATTTACTGCAACTGAAGCCGGAACATCTTCCTTATCGAGTGAAGATCCAGGAACTTCACCATTTTTCATTTCCGAAAGAAATGGAGATGTGAAGCAAGAGGAGTCCATAGCCACCAAGGAAAGCTTTAACCTGGAAGAATCTAGCTCAGACACGGAAAGTGAAGATTTGAGTCCTTCAACGAGTTTCGGATTTAAGCCATGGATGGAAGAAATTCTGAATTCTGGCCGCCAATTGTCAAAGAATGTTGAAGGGAGCTCACAGAGAATCAATGATAAATCACAGACCTCTACAGCTAAAGCATTACTAGAGAAATTCTCAAAACTCGATCGAGAAGCTGGAATTGGAGTAAACTATAGGCCTGATTTTGACTACAGTGGAAATGTAAGAGAAGCTGTTTCACTATCCAGAAATGCACCTGCTGGCCCACCTCCGCTTTGTTCAATATGTCAGCATAAAGCACCTGTATTTGGAAAACCTCCAAGGTGGTTTAGCTATGCTGAACTAGAACTTGCTACAGGTGGATTTTCACAAGCAAATTTCTTGGCCGAAGGTGGGTTTGGGTCTGTACACAGAGGTGTCCTGCCAGATGGTCAGGCAATTGCAGTTAAGCAACACAAACTGGCTAGTTCTCAGGGGGATCTTGAGTTCTGCTCAGAAGTGGAAGTTCTAAGTTGTGCACAGCACCGAAATGTTGTGATGTTGATTGGGTTCTGTGTTGAGGACAGAAGAAGGCTGCTAGTCTATGAATACATCTGCAATGGATCACTGGACTCTCATCTATATGGTGATTTTTCTGCACCCTATAGAAAATTTACCATCATGATTAATCAACTGTGCATATTATGGGATAAACAATTGGCCTTAAATCTAATACAGTGAAAGTATCTCCTTCCTTCAGGACAGAGAAAGCAAAGAATGACGGGGTGCATTAAGTTTCCATTGTAATGTGTTGGTTTTGGGCATGCTGACTGTTTCATATTGATGATATAGAACAGCATAGATGTCGGGAATGGGAATTCTCATCTTTTTTGTTCTCTTGAAATTTTTATGTAGTTAGAATTTACCCTTCTGGAACCACCATCATCAAAACCTTACTCAATCCCAATTACATATGCTATTCTATGCAGATCATAACATATGTTTACACATCATGACAATTGATAGAAATTCTAGAAAAGAAAATTGAGGTTCCTTTTCTAGGACATTTGTTAAGAATTCGAGATTGAATCTGCAAATAGAGGATTTGATTCTGCAATAGTATTTATCTCATAAAAAAGCTAATGTTTCCACTTTTAACTGGGGTAAATTTATTAACTAGGAACTGGGAATTTGCAGGAAGAAATCGTGATCCATTAGAATGGTCTGCACGACAAAAAATTGCAGTTGGAGCTGCAAGAGGGTTACGCTATCTTCATGAAGAATGCAGGGTGGGCTGTATAGTCCACCGTGATATGCGGCCAAACAATATCCTCATAACCCATGATTTTGAACCACTGGTATGGCATTTTCTCTTCTCCTTTTTGTGAAGGATTTGAATGATTATACTAACACGTATCTGCATGTCAAAACTGTTTTGTCTTCTAAACTCAATAAGAATCTGATGCTTAGGTTTGCGACTTAATAACATGAAAGATTGATAAATGCATAAGATTTCTGTTCACATTGGGAATAGAGGAAGAACGCTTTGAGAAATCTCTGTTGTTACTGATGTGGCCAAATCACGAATGATTTATAGGAGCTTAACAGTGTAAAACCTTGTCAAAATTTGTTTTAGGAGGAACCAGAGAGAAAAAGGAACCAATTGTTATAATTACGTATGAAGTCATCAATGTTTGACATCTGCCTGCTTGATTTCTATTTTATTTTCTGTTTCAGTAGTGTGTTGCAAAATTTAAATTCATAATTTGTAAAGAAGCATTTAATGGAAAAACAGGGAGAGAAGCCAAGCTTTGTATGGTTGAAAAGACTCAGCTTCTCTTGCAAAGAAAGAGGAATGCTTGCTTTGAAAGAATGACCAAGTCGAAACTTACAAACGGGATAAAAGATTTAGAAATTTGCCGATCATAGGTCAGCGGGTCAAGCGAGGGTTGGTCGAGCTGATTTTCGTTTCCTCTATCCCACGGGTGGAGGAGAAGCTGACTCGGCCTGTTCTAATTGACCCACTCACCACTTCGACTACAATATTTTTATGAGAAACTGTGGAATCTAAATAAGTTGAACTGTTTCCAAGACTTCCAAAGCCTGATCTCCACCCCATCCTTTTGGAGTCTAATCCCAATAAAACATATAAGATGTAACCATTTGAATTTTGAAAATATTCTGTATCGGTAATGTAGCATCATTAGTTTTGAGAATATTTAGTGCAGGCAAGAGATTAGCAATAGAATATAAGGATTTAATTCTTGGGAATGATTGGGCAGATTGACCCATCCTGATCTGTATTGATCCATACCAGCTTATGCTGACTGATACCACAGATGTTCTATCATATATCCTTGATACCAAGATTGAAATCCTTGGTAGATTACTGAGATTAACACATGCATCTCTTGGATGTACATGGAAGTTCAAAGAGAATGCTAAAGAATTGTACTGTAGAAGACAGGAAATCATCACTGACCTTAACCCAAACCATTTGTCTTGGGGAATGTCCCGATATTCTAATCCTATCATAAAGATGGATAGTATAGGAAAGAAAGGACTAGAACTCGTTAGCCTCAATGCTCCACGACACAATGCTTAATGTAACTTTCTGTCTGTCCATGGAATGATGAAAAATTACTTCTATTATGCTAACAATAGAATATAGAGATTGTCTTCTGATGCATTACCATCTTCTGATTTGTGAAGGTTGGAGATTTTGGCCTGGCAAGGTGGCAGCCAAATGGAGACATGGGTGTGGAAACAAGAGTGATTGGAACATTTGGGTAAAGTTATTGTAAGATTTACTCAATAATTCAATTATATTATCGACTATGGAAAATGAAATCAGCTATTGGTCTTCATGTAGGTATTTGGCTCCAGAATATGCCCAAAGCGGCCAGATTACAGAAAAGGCTGATGTGTATTCCTTTGGAGTGGTACTGGTGGAGCTTGTTACAGGGCGGAAAGCGGTTGACATAAACCGGCCCAAGGGCCAGCAGTGCCTTACTGAATGGGTATGGGAAGACAAATTCAGATTAATAAAACATTCATGTGGGTTATGCGAGAAGTTAGGAACATTTTTCCTTTGTGGTTAGCATGATGAATGGCTTTCCACTTTCTTTCCTCCTTGAAACATGTTTTGTGTTTTAATGATCCTTGGGTGTTGATTGTCTTCAATATGGAACAGGCACGCCCTTTATTAGAAGAATATGCCATTGACGAATTGGTGGATCCACGCTTGGGCAACCGGTATTCAGAACATGAGGTTTATTGCATGCTACATGTTGCATCCTTGTGTATCCGGCGAGATCCCCATTCTAGGCCTCGCATGTCTCAGGTAAGAGGGAATTTGAATTTGCCTCTCCAGATACTAGACACTCAAAAATAAATATCAAATTAGCAGATTAGTTCAACAGCATCGAGGGGGAACTTGGAGGTTTCATTTGGATAAACCTGGTTCTGTTACAACTTTGTTCCACTTTTCTATGTTGCACCTATTAGTTTGTGTAGTCTCAAAGAAATGTCACCATGGTTTAGAATGGATATGCATAGGTGTTACGAGGGTTTGAATAGTTGGGTAAGAAATAGAACCATGGTTGATTATAATCCTGTGCTCTGGTTTATCTTTGGAGTGTTAGATCTTCCAGGTAGAGAACCCAGTCCAATTGTGGTCTTGAACATCCCCTCTTCCCCTTGGGACTACCATGGTGCTGGGTGCCTAGGCCTCGCAGTAAAAATTATTTCTTAACCTTTCCTTTTCCTTTGTTGTCTTCTGTTGCAATGGAAAAAGGTACTTCGGTTACTGGAGGGTGATATGTTCATGGAGTCCCATTACATGTCAACACCTGGGTATGATGCCGGTAGCAGAAGTGGAAGGATGTGGCCTGAGCTGCAGCAGCAACATCACCAATCTTACAGTGGTCCTCTAATGAAGGAAGCATCAGAGGGATTAGGAGCAACCCTCTCCTATGAGGCATTGAAGTCAGCTGTCTGGGAGAGAGAAAAGGCAAGGAGGGCTTCGTGCAGGGATGATCTGTGAAACAATAAAACATGCTACACACGTAAGATAAATATTTGTATTTCTTTTTTCTTTTTCTTGTTCTTTTTAGTACTTGGTACGGTCAGATTTTTGCTTGTACAGTATTTCTGATTCAATTGTTGGGAAGGAGACGAAGGGAACAACTGTTACTAAAATGCCAATGGCACACTTTACTTATAGTTTCCTGAATGAATCCAGAGGCAGTAATACTTTCTTTTTGGTGGTTTAGAAAGGGGTTTGGGGTCAAGAAATGATAAGTTTTAAGAAGAAAAGTTGGTGGCTTTAAAGAAAGGAGAAAAACAAATAAGTGTTTCTGCCATTTTATGTGAAGGAAATACTGGCTTAGGTTAATGTCCAAAAGAAAAAACAGAAATCAATTGGTCTGCATTACTAGAAAGAATAAATTCAACCCAATTGAGCTGGATATTTTTATTTGAATAGCTAAAATGGGTGTGTTTATGTGATAGAGGAACCCACGTACCATCTTCTTAGTCAATTTTAGAATTTAAATTTTTATAGAATTATAAAAATACCAGTTCATATAGAATGAAATCTAAAATCCATTGTATTTTTTATACTTTAGTTACTTGAGAAGGTTTGGACGGGCCCAATTATTACAGTCAAGAGTCAAGACATTGATGAATGTTAAGGCCTGAGTGGTCCATGTGATATTGTATGCTTTGGGCTGGGCTCACATGGTTTCAAAATGCGTCTACAGGAAAGGGATTAGCCCCTACTTATAAGCCACAAACTCTCTCGATACCTAAACGATGTGGGATTATCTTTTAGTCACTCCCCTCCTTATTTCTACCAAAACAATGAGCATTGGACATGGACTGAGGGTAGTCACAAGACTCAAGTTATCGTCTGAGGATCTGAAATTTGACTCGTGCATAAGTTCAAACCATATGCCTCATCTCTCCACAATTATCATTTGGGCCTTCTTAATGTTGTCACTACTTGAAGGATTTTATAGGAAGTCTCTCTCTCTCTCTCTCTCTCTCTTTCTTTTCTGTTTTAAGATTGGGAGAGGGTACTCCAAACGAGTGGCATTAGTGCACCAATGAAGTGCAATGGAATGGTTTCTAACATTGGAGCAATAAGGTCATTTCATGTAAAAAAGACATAAAGAGAGAATACTTGCATACCCTCCCCGGGCAGCTCAGAGAACCTTTTCTCTTAGGCTCCATTTGTTTTGGTATAAAATTTTCCTTGGTAAATTTTACTTCGTAAATATAAAAAAGTATATGTTGAAAATTTTTTCAATGCTTTTTTTCATAAAAAACAAACATTGAAACATTTTTCAACGTGTAAAATTTTACATGTCAATATTTTTTTGAAGTGAAAATTTCAAGTAAAATTTTACGCCGAAACAAACAGAGCATTATATGACATTATTGATCTCTTCTCAGAGATGTTTCAGGCTTACAAGCTGAAGAACTGATTCAATGGTATTGGGCATGGGAAATGGGATACACATCCCTAGACATGCACCGAAATGTGTGCGGTACAACTCGACCGTTGGTTGCCCCCTGGCAGAACCCTGGGCAGACGCCTCCCTGGAGACGAGTTAAATTGTGAGAAATGTTTGAAGTATTGGAAACTGGACTTCAAATCTTAATGATGGTTTTGATCCCAGTCCTTTCCCTGTTCAAACATTCACCATCTTTTCCCAGAACTGCTTTTTTATTTCTGTTTGAAAACGACCCACAAAGAAGAAATCTCTGTTTTCTTGATGGGAGTCCTTATCTTCATTAAAAACTGCCTTTTATTGTAGTAATGATAGGAACTATTGCTTCAAGATAAATATATCTCTGCATACTCTCTTGCATATTCTAATATTTGCTGGACTTTATTTTCTTTTCCTAGAGAGATTCCTTCTACCCTTTGATGCATGAATGTATCTTCTCTTCCCACTTGGAGCAACGGACTGAACAGTCATTGAATTATATGAATTAATGCTCTTTCCCTTCCATGGGTCTGTCTAGTGGACACAATAATTGGTGTCATTTAGCCCATCACTAAATCACAATTTATTGCCAAGTGATAAATATGAATGGACTCATGTGATATGTTGACAAAATTATGAACATGCCACTTAGGAAGGATAAAGTGAGGAATGAACATATTAGAGTGGATGTGGGAATCGTTTCGATCAGCGACAAACTCAGAGAATGTCGCCTGAGGTAGTTTGGCCATGTACAACGGAGGCCTGTGGACGTCCCAGTAAGGAGAAGTGATCTGATGCCAATTGAATGAGCTAAAAGAGCTAGGGGCAGGCCGAAAATGACCATAGGCCAGGTGAGGTTGTGAAGAATGACATGTATAGTCTGGATCTTGTACCAAGTATGACCCCGGATAGAGCCTATTGGAGGGCAGGGATCCACGTTAACGACACCATGTAGCTGAGATTTTCTTGAATTCCTGGGCTATCCTCTTTCCTCTTACTTTCATCTTTCATTTTCCACTACTTATCTTTCTTATCCAATTGCTTTTAAGTTTCTCTTACTTTCCTTTGTTTTGAAAGGATCCATCTAGCCAATCCCATTTAGTTGGGATAAGGCTGTATTGTTGTTGTTGATGAACATGCCACTACTATGAAATTCCATTCTCGTAATTTTATGAAGGAGAAAAGCACACTAAGTAGTAGCGTAACCCACATGGCTCCTACGCCTAGATGTAGAAGTACACAACCCACCCATGGTGATGCTTGTGTGCGCATGCGCATGCAGGGCTCAGGAGGCCTAGGCAGTAATCTCTTTCCCTTTTATGAAACTTATCATTTACCTATTAATCCCCTTTGAGAAAATATGATATGGTGTAGGACTAGATGATGCCAGCCATGGTGTTGATTAGTTTTTCTCATTGTGCCACATTATTTCCTAGATTTTATAGAAGAGATAATATCTTCAAACTCAACACCAAGGTCTCTCATCATATCATGGAGGAGGAGGCCCCATGAATGCCCCAGAGAACATACAAGAAGCCTACCCTTCCTTGGTAGCCATCCAAGAAACCATAATTTGGAATATTCTTTCCCCTATAAAATATAGTCTAATTCCAAAGGTACATAAATAATGTTCTACTTTTTTTTTTTTTTTTTTTTAGAAACAATGTTAAATAATGTTATACATTCAATGAAGGTAAAAGATTCTGAAATGACACAATGGAAGTTAGAGATTCTGATATGAGAATATCTGCACGACCTTTGGTCTATTGTTTAGCATAAAAGACATCAAGCATTGCTTTTTAAAACTTTCACCTTTATTTCTTCTTTTTTTAAAACATATATTTTTTTGGTTTGGTACACGTGTATAAAAACTTTCTTCTGATTTTAAATTCTTTTGAAAAAAGAGATCTTTGTCTGGTCGCGTGGCCATGCATCTGCGTGGAGATCAATAGAACATATGCAAAGGAAGCAATATAGATGAGATTTTTTCATTTCATGGGGGCGAAGTGATAATTTAACAAGCTCATGTGTTTGGCTACAGGAGTCGTACGACCAGACAATATTCTTCCCCACCCTTTTTTTGTTGAGGAAGGGAGTTTTTCTACATAGCAATGTACCATGGATTGCATCTAATTTTATCATGTTAGATGAGGTTAAAATTCTCCTTGGTCTCCTGCTCACATATCAAGTTTTAAGTTAAATGGAGTTGGCCAAGTGACAATAACAAATTGAAAAATCCCAAAACTATCATGAGGGTGCACGTCAATACTTAGACTATCAAAAGAATGCAAACCAATACATGAGATAATATATGATTGATTTAAGTTTGAAATTTGACATGTGGGCAACTTAAATCATTCCCTCGATATCCCACAGGTGTAATTATCATGTCACCCTTTCACATGGCATAACTAAGTGTGCAATTCATTGATTTAATGGTGGACGACCTGTTAAAAGAAATATGTTACCATATATTTTTTTACCCATAGATTTTCATTCTAAACGATAAGACCTAGGTCCTGTTTGGTTAAGTAGTATTGGTTGTGGAATTAGAGTTTATTCGTGTTAATGATCATAAAAACTTTCTATTTTGTCATTGTTTGAATTTTACTTCACTTCATTTCTAACAAATTCGGTATGATGCATTTGATGTGGCATTTTTTTAACCAACTGGTAGATTGAGTGTCTACTGGCCTTGAATTAACCACGTGTAAAATTTGACCATCCAACTCAACTATATGGTCTACTTGGCATCATATTCTTCCCCCTATATTCTTGTCTTGGTATTTAACATGAGACAAATCTAAACTATGTCCTCTCTATTCAATGGTCGAAATAGATATATCATCTGCCCACGTGGTAATATACATACCTTGTGATGTTTGAAAAAATAATAGATTCTTGTGATAATGATAATTCACTATGAAAAGGGGGAAGCAAAGAAAATGGGATCCGAGTAGTATTCGATATGAACTTTGAGTAAGCTTTGGTGGTCCAATATTGATTTGTTTCCATAATATAATAAATTAGCAATAATGTGAAGGTGAATGAGACCACAAATGTGGTTGTTTTCTCCCTAACCCATATAATAAGCCTTTACTCTACTTTAAATGATTGCAAGGATTGGTATTTTTATTTTTTTTAACTACTTAATTAATGAAGAACAAAAAAAAAAAAAAAAAAGATCTCCCAAATCTATTATTATTATTATTTTTTTTCACATTTACCCACAGAGGATAGTTGGACAATCTACATAAAAATAACACTAAAATAATGCCTTCAAAAGGATTTATTCCTTGGATTAGCAAAAAGTCCTCCTTGGATTTAAATTCCATTCTATCCAGTAAGCTTTCAAGTAAGGGGTCTACTTAGTATTAATTTAATCAACTAATGGAGATTAGTGCATCATGGCATCTCATCCCCACTTGCTTAACACTGTAATCGATCATTTTGAAGATTAGTACTTAGTGATCCATAATTTGACTTCATAGTGGGGTATTGAGCATATTCATGTTTAGCACTTCATTGCTTCAAGATGCAAGGCATAAAATAACAGGTCTAGAAAGCCTGTAATAGGTGGAACTCTCTTATTTGTAGTTTGAAGGCCAGGAACAATACAAGGGATTTTAATCCAATTATTTCAATCAATAACTGAAGTATGGGCACTAGCATTAGGGAGAGTGAGATACCCTTTAAAAGCCCTTTTATTCTATCTCAAAGTTTGGTTTAAAATTTCTATCCAAAAAAAAAAAAAGGTATGGTTTAAAAAAAAAGAAGGTAAATTACACCTGAGGTGCCCTGAGTTTGCAAAAAGGATATTTAAGGTGCCTTAAGTTTAAAAAATGACATTTGAGGTGCTTGCTGGTTATTACTACTCTAAAATGAATAAATTTCCAAATTTACCCCATTCCCATATCTTTTCTATCCACCTTTTTTCTTTCCGCTAGCTCACCTGTTATGTGCTCAATGAGACCCATTCTAGAGTATGGACGCTAGATTGGGCCAACCTAGTATGTGATAGATTAAATGGCTTGATTTAATGTGTTCCATCAGCTTCGGAGCTTTTGATGTATCGGTCAAGTACCTAACATCACCTCTTTCACCTCTCTTATTAACGATCTCTCCCTCGTCGATTGCATTTCTATCGACCCGGATGTATGCTCCATTTCATCAACTTCACTAAACAAATTTTCCACAAGCTCTCTCTAATCATCATAAGGAAATCATTGGTTAAAACCAGCTTCATGAGCACCTGAAAATAACTAATGGGTACCCTCAAAAACGCTAATTTAATTCTCATTCTCTGCAAAGCTCACAATTTTCATTGCTTATGTTCCAAGGGCACACCTTTTCTCCAAAATCCAGCCACAGTTGGGAGGTGTCTTAGGATGAAATGATTCAAGCTTTACATGCCTTGCCCTGTTATTCTCAGAAATGCCCTGAGTTTTGTTCCTCAATTTCTCTGAGAGCTCTGTGTTTGCCACTCATATCTCTCTCATAGGTGGCCATGCCTAGATAATGGCAACTGATACGAACCCTAATTTCTTACTATCTTATACAAGTCTCAAGCTCTTCTTTGCTTTGGAGAAAAGCTCTCATCTTGTAGGGGAAAGCCCATCAACAAACTCTTAAGAATCAAAAAAGATCTTTGCTAACAATTTCTTTCCAACCCTAGTCATCGGATCTCTTGCCTACAAATTAAAAGCCCAGATTGTGTTAATGCCAAGAAAAAGGGGACAATGGGTTAGCGGCGCAGTTGCAGTTGTGGGAGGTCACCAAGAAGCAGGAACAAAGGTGTGATGGCCGTTTTAGATGGGTTGTAATAGAGGGACGGTCACAGTGGGTGGTGAAGATGATGCATAGGTGTTTGGGATACCCAAATTCTAGTTTAAAAGGGTAAAATTGAAAATAATTCTAATTTAGAACAAAACTTGTTAATAAAGAACCTCAAAAGTTACTTTTCAAACTTAAGGTCCCTTAAACATCCTTTTTGGAAACTTAAGGAACCTCAGGTGTAATTTCTCCCTTTCCCTCACCCCCCCCCCCCCCCAAAAAAAAAAAGAAAAATATGAAGAAACCGTTATTTTTTTAATATTATCTATTTGTATCAAAACACTTGTTTGTTCCTTCCTACAGTGAGATGTATCACACTACATATGCTTTTTGATTAGAAGAACCACAAAAAGAGATTGTTATGGAGCACAATTGATCTTCATATATCTTCTAGACTCGAGGACCCATTACAGTGAAAATGTAAGATAAATGTGCTTATTCAACACAAAGGGCATTCACATTAGTCCTCAGATACGTGTTGCACTTTTATACCCCACAAATATTTAAGTAATTTTAAAGTATAAATTGGCAGGAGAGGAGAGTTTATGGGTGTCGATTTATATAAAAAAGATTAATATCAAGAGAAATAGAGAGGGAAGAGAGTTTATAGGTGTCGATTCATATAAAAGTGGGACCCAAGTCATTAAATGAAGAAGGATGAGAGAGAAACTATGGTACCAACCTGCCCATGCATGTGCAGACTCTCATGGGGTGGGGGGGGGGGGGGGGGGGGGGAGGATAGCTAACCAATGCCCTATTGCTGTTAAAGAGGTTGGTCACCTGTCATGGAGCTTGTTTGGTTTGGAGGTTGAATTCCCATATCCAGGGTACCAATGTCTTCAGTATTTTGTCCTGCCAGAGAGAACCTGTATGAACACATCTTCTGGACACTATGAATATATATATATATATATCCACTGAATGCTAATTGTACTTACTTAATGCTTAAGTGTACTTAATTACTTCCCTACTACAAAAAACTAAAAGAACCCATGTTCTGGACACTATAATATATATCCACTAAATGCAAATCATGTACTTAATTAATACTTCCTTAGTACAAGCTACAAAGGTTCCATTGTACTTCAAAGAAAAAAAGAGAGGTGGATCTGATCTTCTCATATTATAAAACATCTTCATATGTGTACTGCATTTTAAAAATTTAGAAAGAAAAAAAAAAAATAAATAAATAAAAAAAAAAAGAAAGGAAAAGGAAGCTACCAAAGTGGTTTCTGCTACTTTCCCATAAAAGTTCCTTATAAAGTTCAATCAATCCTTATTTCAGCACTATATGGAGAGATTCATAATTTTAATCAAACTCTCAGTAATCCTCATCCATGACCTGCAAATCAGATGGGCACATAGTCTGATACCCCTAGATGATTTGCAGAAGAAAACTAGAAATGCCAAATTATAAATTCGTCATTAATAAACTCATAATTCTTCATTGGACTTGGAAAGTGAGTGAAATGAGTTAGATTTCACTAGATAAGAGAAGATAATCCATAAATAAAAGTTAAAACCCTTTTAAGTTGTCTTGCCCAAGATTAGCATTCCTCAAACTTGTGCCATAAATAGTACAAGCACTTTCAGTTTCAGATAAGAAGTAATTACAAAATAAAGTCAAATAAAGGATAGAAAAAACTCCATAGCAGCATTAATCACCTTTCTTCTTCTGAAAAGATCAACTAATAGGCAAATGGAGGTTCTTATAATGAAAATAGTGAGAAGCACTAATTAAAATGCCCAACTTGGAGCTAAGATACAGTGGAGTAATTAGGAAACCCATTTAAAATAAGACAAAGCAAGTAGGAAAAGCAATCTTTCAGAAATTCAGAAAATAATGATCTTATACTATTTTATCTCAATCTCCAATCTTTATCTTGTTTTGTATTATCAGCTTGCTTGTCTAGTGAGAATATCCCTTTTTCTCCTTCTTCCCCATTTTTCAACCCCATGTGTTTATAAAAAAAGATCATGGTAGGTAATCCGAAACTCATTGGCTTACCAAAAAAGTAAAACAAAAAATCAGATAAGATGCCAATCTGCAAAGGGTGGCGTTTAACTGATTCTAATGGTCCTTCTTTCCTTTTCAAGTAATATTAATTTTTCAAAGGAAGAAGGTGGGAAGAATGAACCAATGAAGTGAGACTGAAATGCAACTTGGTAGATAGTCTAAGTCTGCAATTACTATAATTCAGAGCAGCAACCATTCTAAAATGTTTATTTGATGGGTTGCATGTGGGTATTGGGTATTGGGTAAGGTAACCTTAACTCCAATGAAATCAATGTTTTACTTTCAATTATTTGAGTTTTTTTAATTGCAGAGAAGCTTGATTGGTATAAATGGCACCTGCCCACTTGCTTATATCACTTCTGGTAAGTGGTAACAACTGCTGAACAGAGGATTTAAAGGATAAAGGTGGATTATTTATTGAAAAGGTGTATTTCTTTAACAAAGAATTTCCCCTACCAGAGAAGAAACAATATTTATTTAGTTATTGCTTAGCCAGTCAGAACCAAAGATAGTTGGTATGATTGATTTAATACCTTAATTTAAAGGAATTGTAAGCACATGAGGAATAAAATGTTTGTTAGGTACAATCTAACAGTTAACATCTCGATAGGACTCTCTGCCACTCTTCTTCTTTCCTTTTGAGAGAGAGGGGGGGGGGGGGTGGTTTTCTAACACCCAACACTGGGAATCATTCTAACCATAACTTATTTAGCTAACATGAGGGAGATTGGTTAACCGTCAAATAATTTGGATATCTTGTTTATATTATCATTTGATCATGGGTTAACTTCTAATCTAATCCAATCTAATTTTACTTACATATTGAAATTATTTAAAAAGTTAATCTTTGTTTGAAGAATTTGAAGAAACAAGGGCAAAAAACTGCTCTGACGCATGGATTATTAACCAGAGATTTTCCATCTATTCAATAGTCAAGGTGACCAAATCATGCCTTCATGTGGCAAAAATAGATAGAAATGCTATTCGAACAAATCTCTATGTGGTTGGCCCTTGAAAGCAAGAATTAGAAAGCGCAAGCCTCGATGAAACGATAAGATTGGTCCATTGCAACTTAGTAGTCATGGGTTCTCGGGAAACAGCTTCTTCATGAAGCTGGGATAAAGCTGCGTACATATCTACCCCTCCCCAGACCCCGTAATAACGAAATTCTCGTACACCAAATACGGCCAATAGAATAAGAATTAAGGTAGTAACTGGGCCCTTGATGTCTGAAACTATAGAAGGTTTCAAACTTGGGGATTTAGAAAGTGAACAAGCAAATATTCAAAGCATTTTTTTTATGCTATATAAAAAGCTAGTTGACTTAGTCCTTTTTGACAATAGCATTGGTTTTATGTAATCTTACAAGCATATATGTGTTGGCAGATTTTCTTTTGAGGTGGTGTTGGTTGATCCACATCCTCTGTTTAGAAGTTCCCATTTTCCAACATAACCCGCCTCCTTTCTAAGCCATTCCAGTCTTTCCAGCTACACATCTCCAAAGATATCTTAGGGCTTTAACTCTTCTTGTCCAAGTCTTCCATTAATAGACAAGAAGCTCATGTACAAGATATTTGTACAGGTCCACTGAAATCACAACCTTTGGCAAGCTAATCACCATTCAGTTAAACATCACACCAACTGTTCCATCAGTCACCTGCTATCAAATATCACCCACTGAAATGTTTGAATCATAAGGTCCAGATTGGGTGGGGGATGTGTATAGTCATAATGTGACACCCAAAAGCTGGCATAGTACCAGTCCGCTTAGGAGATTGTTGAGGGGTCTTCACTAAGAGACAATTTAATACCAAGGGGTTTGGAAGATTGGTGAAGAAATGCAAATTTAGTCTCACATCGAGTAGGAAGGGATAAAGAGTAACCTCCTTTATTAGATATGACACGTTTTAAAACCATGAGACCCAATAGGCCAAAACAAACAATATCATACCAATAGAGGGATTGGATCGTTACACATCAGCTTAAATTTAGATCATACATTAGCACTAAGAATTTGTGAATCTCATTCCCAAAGCCCAACAAAAAAATATATTAATGTGAGATTTGTACCAAATGGATGAACAGATAAATGCATTTGTAGATGAAAATAAATAATTAACTAGGTCCCCACCTAAACACTACAATATGTCTTGCAAACTATAGGTACTCTATATTGATAGATTTTTTTTAAATAAAAATTTTGACCCACACAAAGATGGTGGTGGGACTCTCCTTAACTGTTGTATTTCTTTTTGTTTTGGAGTCCCACAATGGAAAATATCCAACAAAAAAACTATGTCCATCCAATTATCCTTCCTACACTTTCCTTCTTATTAAACGCTACCTCCTCCATCATCATTACATTCATATAGACCAGTATTCCACAACCAAACCATAAGTAGTAGTCACTAGTTAGAGTATCTCTTTATATTTCATTCTCTGGTTTGTATGTGTAGGTGTCGGTGGTTAGTTTTTGAAGTTCTTTGTCTGGGTGAAAATGGGCAGGAAATGCTCACATTGTGGGAACATGGGACATAATTCAAGGACTTGCACCATTTACAGAGGAAGTGCTGTTGGTGGTCTGAGGCTTTTTGGTGTTCAACTAGAAATACCTTCTTCTTCACTTGCCATGAAGAAGAGTTTTAGCACAGATTGCTTGTCATCCACTTCATCAGCTTTGTCAGCCTCACCTGCTTCCTCATCATCTTCTTCTCGTATTTCCAGTGATGAAAATTCTGATAAAATTTCCAGAGGGTATCTCTCAGATGGTCTTATGGGTAGACCCCAAGAGAGGAAAAAGGGTGAGAATGGATTGAACTTTGTTTCTTTTTTTTCTTTTTTCTGTTTTCCTTTAAATATCTACTACTATTTTCAAGCATACAAAATTGTGTTTAGTTATGATGTTTCATTTTGTTTTACTGGCTAGCCATAATGGTGTCTGTTAAGTTTCAAAGGGGTATCGAGTCATTTGGCTCGTAAAAAACTGATATTGGTTTCTAGAAGTTCTTTCTCTTTTACTTTTTTAGTTGGTTTATGAGTTTTCAGTAGTTGTTGAGCAAAGTCAAGGTTTTGTTTTGATTGCTTTGATTTTATTGAAGATAAGCCGAATTATTTTCTGTAAGTTTCAGATGAGTTTGCTTTATTTTACTGTCTTTTCCAGTATTCTTCTTGTGCTCTGTTCATATGTTTCCTCTAATGGCTTTTCCTCTAAAAGGAAACTGCCAGATTTATTTTTTTTCACAGATAACCCTTCAAATTCTGTGTTTATGGTTCTTTATTTAATGCTTCTGCCCTTGTCAAAAATTCTTATGTATTGATGATTGTTGCTTTTTTTTAATTTTTTTATTTTTGGTAGAAGAGACCCATTCAAATCAAAAGAAAAACAAAAAAACTACAGTCCTTGAACAGCTCCCATAAGCCAGATAAGTTAGATGGCAAAGGAATCAAACCAACAATGTCAGAAGATAAAATAACCTTCTCTCCTAAAATAAAAAAGGGAAATGGCAGAAAAAGGAATCCCACAGTTTAAACCTGTTTTAAAACCTGTTATAGAATTGTCAATGGTTTCTTTCTTTTAAATTTGGATTACAGAAATAGAAATATGTGAAATTTAATTCAAAACCATCTTTAATATTGTATTGTGATCAATTGTCCTTTCTTATTTTAAATTCTAGTTCCTGAAACAGTTCTGGGTCTATGTGATGGATTTTGTTTTTTTTTTTGGGGTTTGTGGGTGATTAGGAGTTCCATGGACACAGGAGGAGCACAGGACATTTCTTGCAGGGCTAGAGAAGCTTGGCAAGGGTGACTGGAGAGGCATCTCAAGAAATTTTGTCACTACAAGGACTCCAACCCAAGTTGCAAGCCATGCACAAAAATATTTCCTCAGACAGACCAGTCTCATCAAGAAGAAGCGCCGATCTAGCCTCTTTGACATGGTATATATAACCCTTCCAAATCTCAAAACTGTTTGATGCTGATCAACTCAACTTCTCATCTTTCTTTTCTTCTTAATTCTGACAGGTTGGCAGCTGCAACACAGTAGATATTCATGTTCACAGTTCCAGTTCTAAGAGTAATAAGGCCTCCATTTCATGTGGTTTATTGCCCATTACAACCCCAGCTCTCACTGGAGTGACTGCTCAGCCTGAAGTTCATACAGACACTCTGTCCCTGATAGACCTTAATTTGGTAGGAAAAGGTGCCAAGTTAGATAGCCAATACCAAGACATGAAATGCTCCAAATCACCTTCATGCCTTCTCCCTGTGGTGCCTGTTTGGGGATATGAAGATTCTGAGATGAGATCTTCCAACATAAAGAATGCCATGGCTCCAAATGTGTCACCTGAACTAGAGCTCACTCTTGCTGCCCCAAGGTCAATGGATCAAAATAAATCATCCACAAGCCCGCTCTCAATTGGACCCATTAGCGTGAAATGATCTTTGTTAGCCATTTTTCTGTATCCCTTTGATGTTCCTAAGCTCATGTAGATCAAGGAACAGACAATTAAATGAATCTACACAACCAGAATGAGACTCTTTATATCTGAATGAACAATCTAGTGGTGCCTTATATTAAGGATAGTACTTATCTAAGAAAAATGAAACTCTTGTATGTCTAACCTGGTTTTTAAATGCCATGGGAAACAACAATTTTCAAGTAATTGAAATCCACATAGTTTCTTACTCTGCTACAAGATGACAAAAGAATTCTTCTTAATCGTGATTTTGATTTTTTGAGTTGGTCACAAAGCAATGCCTCACAGTATCATGCCAAGCATCATCTGATTGAATTACAGATCCAACAATTCTCTGCAACCTTCTATTTCATCTTGTGTACCATATAGAGATAAAAACAACAAATTTTTATCGGTATAGCTAGAGTTGCAAATTTACAGCATCATCACCACCACCAGATAAAATTTTAGTATTGAACTACTTTTGTATTTTCCAACTTAAACTTCAACTTGGGGCTTGAAGAGATAATTGATAAACTCCCGGTTCCTTATAAGCTGCTAACATGAATAAAGCAATGGAAAAGATCAAAACTCTGGGACTAGTAGTGCATAGTTTTTGTTCTTGTTCGAACAGGAATGTCTGTGTTGACGACGTGCCATCTTGCTGTGTTGCTTGTAAAGTCATGTTTGCGTTGATACCATAAGAAGGTTAGAAACCCAAATTCACTTGCCAATCTACTAGCCCAGTTGCCTGCAACCCCCTCCCCAACACAATTACAAAGAAAGAAAGGGTCCCTGCTATTTTGGGGTTCCATCACAAGGACTGTTGATGAGCTTTTTTGACAAGGAAGACATCATTTTACCTTGCTTGAATCTGAATTCCATATTTATCCATATGAGGTCTCTATTGAATTCCTGTAACTCTTCCCAGTGATCCTGCCCTAATGTTTGCATTCAGCACTCTCTTATCTTCCCTTCAGCTCTCTCTCTCCCATTACATCCTTTGGAAATATATATATATATATATATATATATATATATATATATATATATATGGTCTTCCAATCCCATCTTTTTCTTGATTCCATTCTTTACTCAATCTTCACTAACATTATATGAAAGTAACACATTCGCATTCCTGCTTTCTTTGTCCTTCACTAAGACTCTTTGACCCTCACTCTTAGTTCATCTGATATGAATATATAATTGAAGTTCATGCTCCATCAAGTTTGTAGAAATCTGTCCCACTATTCATAATACTTCAGATAAAGATCATCCTATACCTTAAAATTAAGTGTCATTTACCTTTCACACTTTTTGGTTTTCCCCCAAAATCTGCTGTACCTTCTTCAGTTTTCCTTCTTGTCATCCCTTTGCTAGGGCTTTATATAACAAGGCATCCAAGAAATGGGTTGGATTCAAAATGGGTCTGTGCTGATCCATCAAGATCTAAATCTATGTTGGCAAAAAAATCTTCATATGGCACATGCATATTATACACTTACAACACACAGAATTTATACCAGATTGGAAAAAAGAAACAAAGATTTCCATTAATCTTTGATTTTTAAGAGTTTTACTTACTAAAGCAACGAAAAATAATAAAATAAAAAATAAAACTTAAAAATCTAAATGCATTTCTCAGAATTATTATTTTAAGTCATAAGAACAAGAAGATTCCTTCCTCCAGGAACTGTTGTCTGTTATCGTTTTGTGCAAAAAAAAAAAAAGAGAGAAAGTGCAATGATTGATGCTTGGCAATATCATTTGGGAAGGAAGACCTGAGTAGTCCACATGTGAGAAATCTAAAATGAATGACTGAGAGACTTACACATCCCTCCAAAGACTTTAACGTTCACCTTCACCCTCAACAAAAGATAAGGAAAGAGAAAGAATCAAGATTGTCCACAAGTTGTGATAGAATAAGATAGTACCTTACCCTTTTGAACTTTTGATCCCTTCTATAAGCCACCCCTTCTGCTAGTACCTAGGGAAACCGTCTAGGTTTCCCAGGGTTTTGGGGGAAAGAGGGGACCGCTCTGTTTTTTCTTGGTGGGCAGGCACCTACTTGGTTTTTTTCTTTCATTGAGTCCTCATTTAAACTCAAATACATAACACTAATCAAAATTATAAAGCAGAAAGTTTATCTTCACCCATAGTCAAAATATTTTTCGTCAATATATGATCATAATTCATGATGCTCCCTCTATTGGTGTGTGGTTTATGTGATTATACTTTCATAAAAAAAAGTTGCGCCTTGTGCATTGGGTGCATGGGTTTAGTTTCACATTGGGTGTGTATGTTGTGTATATCCATCATTCCACGATCCTATAAGTCGATTAACCGTTTGAGATTGATGTGTGATTTATGTGATTACACTTTCATCAACAAAATTAATGCTCCCTTTATTGTACAAAGTGCCAATATTGTGTCTCAGTGTTCAAAGAATCTCATTGAATAGAAATTAAAGTGATGGATGAAGAGATCCTTTTATTTTTAAAGAGTATTTTATACAAGATCTTAGGTATCAATATCAGCCACTTGTATCAGTCCCAATCCATACTGATACCGATATGGATTGCCTGAATTCAGCCAATTGGACTGTTTTCCCCCCTCAAAATATTGATACCTGGGTTTTTTTTTTTTTAACCATTTTATCCTCTCCTATTTCGATACCACTGCTATGATATTGGTATCATATTGTAATTAAGTACCCAACGATACTAATACTTATATAACTGATACGATATCAAACCTAAAACCATGATTTTTTAAGTAGGTATGAAGTGCTTAAACATCTCTTCTCTCTCTCTCTCTCTCTCTGTGTCTGAATTTTTTTGCACTTGAATAGGAATGGTTTGTCAATTTAGATGGATCTTTTAAGAAATAGTGACATATGAACTACCAGGCATTGTCTTCTTTACTACCTGTAGTTGTCTATGAGATGTCAAATTGTTTTCATTTATATGTCCATATTCATTGTATAATGCTTTGTTTGGATTACACTTTATAATGCAAGGTGGGTTTTAATACACACAAACACATACACATTGGACAAAATACACAAAGACAGAAGGTGGGTCCTTGATATACTTTCCACTTGGGGAAGAAGCCTATGAGCTGGTCCATATGAACCAAATCATAAGCCACTTTTTGGATGAGTGAAAATCATAGAAACACCAAGAAACTGTCCAATGTCTCACTATCAACCTTTTGTTTCATGGAGGATCTTAAATTATTTTTTCCAATTTTGAGGCCAACCCCATTAATTGTCATTAGCCCATTTTAGGGTTGATGGATTTCTATAGCTGCACTGTTTGTGATGCAAGATGTTTCCACCAAACTCAAAAACTCTATTTCTATCATTAGTTTTGGTTATTTAGGTCATTTTATTCAATTCCTTTATTTTCTTTATTTTTTGTTTTTTTTTTTCAGGTTTAAAAACCAGAAATCAAGATCCGAATTGGCTGGTCCGATCAAAATCAATGAGGAATCAATAAGAGTTTATTTGGGTCTTGAATTGAGAAATTAATAAAACTTAGGGAAAAGGCTGGGTATGCTAGCGGTACACCGTGTGTTAGCATCCTATGTGTCTAAGTGAGATTTCTTCTCATTGCAGTCACCTCCAGGGTTCTTCGCACCTGGATAGTACCAGGACCCTTATGCTCTGGACTGCACAGCCCACCCAAAGCCTGCCCTATGAACCACAACTCCAAATGAGCCTTGCGATGAGACGCGGACATTCCCCATGATGTGGTTCCCTCCAGTCCATTCCCGGGTTGGGTTAGGGGAACATCCGAACGATTGCCTTCGTGGATACAAACATGCTCACAATGCGTACTCTAACCACTGAGTTAAGTAGGTTAATTATCATCACAAAGAGAAGCAAATGGGACCATCACATCGATGGATTATAGATCCAATATTACTTCTAAGCAAAAAAATGGGCTTGTTACGGTATATGTGCAAAGACATTTGTTCGCACGCGCGTGTGTAGGTTGTAGAGGAGTTAGTGGCGCACACACTTAGCACTTTGCACGCTTCGAGCAAGATCATATTAGGGTCGTTCTTTTTTATCTGATGGACCAATTTGAATCTGGCTGTGATTGTTGTAAACTGTTACAACAGTTTGATCGACGGTTTATTACTGTTATGTTTTAGACGATTTAGATCATTCAGTTACGGTCTAATGGTCTAGATTCAAATGAGAAAGGGTCTATCTGTTGGGAATAGGTGCCAAATAATTTATAAATACCTAAGTTATTTCAAATCAGAAAACCATCCAAAAACGTTCTTCTCCTCCTCATTCTCAAAGCCTCAAAGGTGATCTTGCAGGAAATCTATTTTACTGCAGGAAACAGGTTTTCTGCTACTGGTTATTCTGTTTTCTCAAAGATTTTATGGCATCGATCTTGACTCCGTTTATGCAATACATTGTCAAGATAATCAACAAAGACGTTGGACTTCATTGTATCTTAGGAGACGATTCATCTGCAACCTATTTGCATCTTGGTAGTAGGGACGAATTACATCTTAAAGAAAGCAACTTTGTAACACATCTTGAAGACTCAAGCCTATTTTTTCTAACACTTTTATCAACATAATTGGACACCATCAAATCTGACATCTCCCAATATGTCTTTGGTTTTTTCTCCTCTCTTTCCCTTCCCTCTGACTTTAACCATACCTTGATCACTCTCATCCCTAAACCAGACAATGCATCTAAGGTGGAAGAATTCAGAGTTATTAGTCTTTGTAATGTCTCTTAGAAAATCATTGCTAATAGACTAAAACCCTTTTTTGAACTCTTCATTTCTCCTTAGCAATCTATATTTTTAAAAGATAAGCAAATTTCAGATAACATCATCATTTGTCATGAAATCTTTCACTTCTTAAAGAAAAAGAAAAAAAAAGGGGGAGGGGGTAATAGGTCTTATGGCCATCAAAATTGATGTGTCAAAAGCTTTTGATAGATTAGAATAGGAATTCTTTGCGCCATTTTTAGAATTCCTTGGATTTAATGACCATTGGTGCGACATGATTTGCAAACTTTTTGCATGCACCTTCTCTATCAAACTCAGTGGTAGATGTTTTAATCCCTTTGACCCATCAAGGAGCATCAGATAGGGATATCCTCTCACCTTTATGTTTCCATTATTGCAATCGAATGTTTATCACATCTCCTCCAAGTCTACAAAGACCTAAAAACCTTTTCAGAGGAACAAAAATTACTAGAAATGCCCCTTGAGATCACCCGGCCACCTACTATTTGCTTATGACACTCTCCTCTTCTGTAGAACAACTCATGAGAATGTAAACACAATTAAATCCATTCACTCATTTTTGAAGATCTCTCTAGTTAGGAAATCAACTTCACAAAAAGTAGTGTCTTTTTTAGTGAAAACACCACCCCGTCCAAAGTAATTCCTCAAACTCTTGCTTGGCATTCAAGAAATGTACTCATTTTCAAAATACCTAAGCTCCCCTCTCTTTCCTCTTCGGTTTTAAAGCAAAGCTTAAGTCACATCATTTCCCATGTCAAAAATAAATTATCTGACTGGAAATGCAATTTTCTCTCTCAAGCAGGTAGCTAGATTCATTCTTATTAAATTTGTCCTAACTCCATCCCCTCCTACCTTATGTCTTGCTTCCCCTTCCCCAAATCTATATGCACCCAACTTGATACCATCAATGCAAATTTCTGGAGAGGTAAAAAAGACTCAAACAATGGAATCAATTTAATTTCATGGACCTCCATCTGCTCCCCCAAGAACCGCGGAGGACTTGGTCTCAGATCCCCCCCTCAATCATAACAAGGCCCTTCTCATCAAACTAGGTTAGCGCCTAATCTAAATCACCAAATCTCCTATGGGCTAAAATCCTGAAAGCCAAAATACTTTCCAAACCATTCCCTCTCATAGACCAAAATTAATCACCACCACCTGATTCTTGGGTCTGGAATGGAATCCGATCAATCATTCCTGATCTCTCCAAACTTATCTATTGGAAAGTAGGAGATGGCCTATCCATCAATATCTGGAACTCAGCCTAGATCCCATCCTTGGAAAGATTCAGAAACCCAAATTCCATTCAATCTCACCCTTCTTTCAACAATTTAGTCTGGAAATGCATTTGAAAACTCCCCATTCATCCAAAGCACCCGAGTTGATAACCTTTGCCATCTTTGTCACAACGCACCAGAATCAAACTGGCATATCTGGGCTTGTGGTTTGCTTGGGCTTCACACGGAGCATCTGCATGCTGCCAACCTCACAGAACTGATACATTCTGTCATTTCCAACCCTACTTTTGACAAAGTTCAAATCCACAGAATCCTCAGCTTGGCAAGTACCACCACTTACTTCGTATGGCACACAAGGAACCAAGCATGCTTTCAAAATATAAAGCCCAACCCAATCACCACCCTCAAGATTATCAACCGCTAGGAAAAGGATCTGAATCTTCTCCACTACAACCATCCACCCCCACTAAAACATTCCATCCAACCAAAGCCATCACTTGATTTCTACCTCAATATCCGAACAACAGAATGCCCAATAATCATCTCTTATGGTAGCTTTGATATAATTTCAAAAAAAATATATGGATGGGTTGCAATCTCCCATCTACAATCATGGCTTTATGGACTTTGATTGCCCAGGAACAGCACAAGAAGCAGAAGTCAGAGACATCAAGCAAGGACTCATTGATTCAATTCCTATGGGAAAGCAACGAATAAAAATCTGGACAGATTCACTAAATATGGTCCAATGGTTGCTCCAACCTGATAAAAATCCATGGCCAGGGGACTCTTCACTCTCCTTTTTGATATTCAAGAACTTTTTAAGCACTTTGATTTCGTCTGTATTAAGAAAGTAGAAAGACAGTATGTCTCATCTTCTAGCCGGGTTTAACTCAAACATCCTCCTTACGAGGTGATGTGTTAGATGGTATTGTAACTCTGTTCAACTCTACTTCCTTTTAATCTAATTCACGATCTCCTAAAATTTTTAAAAAAAAAAATAAAAAAAAAAAAAAAAATCACCTACCAAAATGTAGCCTTACCAACATGACTTGATGGCCATAGCAATTTTTCAAGCAGAAAATGTAATAAACATGATTTTTTTACTTTGACATTTGTAAATTCAAAAAAGAAGAAAGAAATCTTTGGCCACATTCAAGGAAGTGACTTGGGAGAAACAAAGCAATTCATCCAAAAACTTGGGAATGAACTAGAGGAGAATTGATACATTCTACATTTCAGCAGCCACAAAGCCGGTTTCATTTTCCAAACAGGCCGCAGTGAGAAAAGGGACCAAAAAGTCAAATTGAATTACATTACATGGTGGAAACTATTTTACACAAAATTGACCACACGGGTTAGTAGTAGCAAGGAGGCCAGAATCAGAGGGTGAAGCTTCAAATGTGTCAAACGCTCATTGACAACTCTGGATCCTGTTCTTTTGAATCCCTTCTTCCACGCTCTTCATTTTCCAAGCAGAGACTGCCTCATTTGAAAAGTTTGTTGTCGTAGGTGTAACCGACATCATTAAGAGCTTTCTATAATAAATGAAAATTGTGAATCAGTCTACCTCCTTTGCACTCTTGGCTACCTGTCCTCCAATAGTATCAAGAAGCCCATCAGGAAAATCTGGAAATTCCATTTTTTTTAAAGTTTATTTTTCTTCTTTTTTTTAAAAAAACTCATGAATCGTGAGAGCCTTGGACCATCAATGAAATACGCTTAGCAGTGTCTGCACGAAGGCTCTCTCCTTTAAACCCAATCTGGAAATCGAAATCATATTCAGAAGTTGAAATCCTAAACAGCCAAAAAACCAGAAACCGGACACAAGGGAACAGATTGAATACCTCGCTTTGGCTACTATCGGAAGAGAACCACCGTAATAACACTCCAAGATGTACTACAGCAGGTATCAACTTGAAAAGTAATGGGGTAGTCACCTGCATTAATGATTTGGTAAGTAATCTGCACCTTGGGCCACAAAACACAAACTAACTGCACGACACAGCTCCGCAATAGAGAAGTCACAAACACCAGTAAGAAACTGCCTCATTGACAGTACCAATCCTATTTCTTGTGGCTGATCATATATGCTATGAAAATTTTCAATTTTGAGAGATTTTCCAAGAATTTTAGAAGCTCTCTAGCCCAAAACCATGGACAAGATGCATGCTTTGTACTCATATACAGATTCCCAAGTGTCCCTCCACACATTTTGAGTGTGCTCATGTGCCTATTTCCACAATCTCTTTGTAAGCGCATTGAATTACTAAAGGAAGGGCGTGGAGACTACCACTGCTTCAGTAGCATATCTGACTGAACGAGTGGCAGCAGTGGCAGAGTATTCAGAAAAATAATTCCAAACTGAAATGACTGAACAGAAAGACTTCAGAAGAATGGCTACAAAGAGATTGGCACATGAGCCACGTCTAAAATTATTACATCCAGAAGAATGTGATAAGGATTTACTCTCATCAGACATATCGGAGAATACCATCTTCAAGGAAGAACTATTAGTGCAGATTAATAGACTGATGACATGCCCCACTGCAACAAATGCCTAAAAAGAGATTGGCGATAACACCTTCTTCCCCCTTGTAGCACCACAAAAAACACAACTGGGTGCCCATTTACTTAGCCCATGTGGACCAGCACATCTCGGAAGTCTTTATCATGATTAAAGGCTTCCCAGGACAGACACAATCAACATTGTACAGTTAAAAATTGATTAAGAAAGGGGCAACATACCAGACTAAGAGCCGTTGTACCAAGAAGCAACAGATATAGCTTACCCTGCAAAATGAAAATAAATATCATCCAATTGAGTAGAGCACTTACGAAAATAGAACCCATAGCACTTGACCCTATCAATTTATGTCTTGAATGCATCAAATGTGCATAAAAACATTTTAGTTATGGTATACCATAGTGGGCGAGCCTTGGCGCAATGGTTAAGTTGTGCTATTGCAACTTGTTGGTTGCAAATTCAAAACTTGGAAACAACCTCTCCTACAAAACAGGCGGTAAGGCTGTGTACATTTGCCCCTCCCAGACCCTGCAGTAGCGGGAGCCTCGTGCACTAGGTTGCACTCTCATACCATATGAAGCCAACCCTGTTTTTATAACTTACGCAGTTCATGATAACGACAATGAAGTTTATCATTATTTGATTGCATATGCTCATGAATTCTACTTCTTGTTTTATATTTACAAATGCAACAAGGGCACTGGTACCATACCAATACCTATGTCACACAAAGATTGACTGAACAAACATGGTCAGGATCGCTAGTTTTCAAAAAGCACCCCAAATCCAACTTTGATAGCACATGTTACTTGTTTGCACCAATTGTGTGTTTGCATATATATATATATATATATATAGAGAGAGAGAGAGAGAGAGAGAGAGAGCAACCTCCACTAAATGAATATTAGAAGCACGACTAAGAAGAACAAAAGCAAATTCCCCAATCTGAGCCAGAGACATGCCAACCTACACAGACATGAGAACCTGAAACCTGAGAATCTTTGTCCAAAGGTAAAATGGATCATGGGAAGCAAAGAAATTATAAAATATATAGTTAAAATGTTACGAGGAGTGAGGTCTTGTTGCCATAGCCAAATCCTTTGACAACTACTGCAATCACAAATGTTTTTATTACGATCACCAATATAACAGCTGCCAGTAAAATATCCACATGGTTCCAAAGGAAATGGACATGGATCAGCATTCCAATGCTGGCAAGGAAAAGGGCAGCAAAGAAGTTACGAATTGGTTCAACCTATGAAAACAAATGCAGTAGGTATTAGTGCACTTCTCATCCCAATTCGACATGTAATAGTCAGAGTTCTCAGCTAAAAGCAGCTAAATATTCACGTAGATAACTTACAATAGAAAATACAGCAGCAAAAAAATTGTATAAATTGTGCAAAAATAAGAGAAATCAACCTCAATACCATAGGAATACTAAGTTCATTTGCTTGGGCGCGCCCACTTCACAAGTTAAAAACTGCAATCAGTTTTGGGATTAAGTTGGCTATCTACCTGGGAGGTTCAGAGAGCTTTGACTTCCTATACTTTTGGCTTTCTATTCTCAATGAATGGAAGGGCATTTGTTATATTGACTTTTCAATCAATTGCAATTCTAGACTTAATCGAGACTAGACAGATTTTCATGTGTTCTCTCTCTACTTGCAGTCTTGTTTTTGGTCAGATCTCGTGTCCCTGTAGGTTTTGTAGGAGCTTTTCTATATATTGGGAATCTTACCATCACTTTTTCGTATATAAACTTCATCTACAATGTACCTGACTGCATACAGTGATCTTGGTAATTACTATCTGACTGAAATGCCCCCTCTTCATCCATCATGTAGGACTAGGATTGATGCAGGACATTTGGGGGCTGCTCCTACTAGCCCTAACCCAGGCCCAATTAGATACTCCAAGGAATACCATCTCAGGCCCAAGCCCTACCAGCCCTGCATTTAGTTTTTATTTCAGTTTATTTGATAAGAGCAGTTTCTCCTTTTTTTTTTTTTTTTTTTTTTGCATGTATTTCAGTTTTCATTTTTAGTGTATTGAGGTGGGCAGTTATAACCACCCCACAACATGTAGACATTTATTTTCTTTAAAAGGGCTACTGCAGCCTCTTTAAGGGGGATGAATGATGGTATAGATAATTAAAAAAAAAAAAATTTCTGAATCTTCTTCTTCTCCCCCCCTCCCCTTTCTTCGATCGGGTTTCTTTCTCTTTAATTTTTTTCCTTCTTTAAATCCCAAATTCTGATTCTACATAATGTAAGACCAGAATACTAGTCCCAAAAAACCCACAGAAAAAAATTAGAACAAACTCAGAAATAAAAAGTTAGGGTTTCTAGTCAAACCAGCCAAGTGATGGACACCCAACTTGGATCGAGTGTAGATGATGTTAGGGGGATGCTTAAATCTAAATTTGGTTCCATTCTGATGGCTTGATGTGGAGATATCAGTGAAACACCAAAATAGAAGGTTATGGAAAACCCTCCAAATAGTGCTGGACTTGAACTCCTGTGCAGATCGAGTGAAGGAGTGGAGATAACCCTCTGCTGCAAGTCTCAGCCAATTGTATCGGTTGAATGGTGAGATATGAAAGATTTCCCAAATTAGGAGGTTATGGCCTACAGGTCTAACCAGCCAGCAGAATCTTCTCAAACTGGGGTCGAGTGGAGGAGGCAGTGGGGAGGTTGTGTGCTCCAAAAATTAACTAAGACTGATGGTTGCTTGTAGAGTTATGACCTCCACAAGTTACAGCACCAAATCTGGAATTGCAGGGGCAGCAGCAAAGTGGCTCGATCTCCATAACTGAAGGACAGCAGCAGCACTGGAGCAGCAGTAGCACTCGAATGGTCTCCTCAATGGGCAGTCACAATATCACAGCAGCACTCAGAGATAGATGGAGAAGATCGAAAATAGAAGGTTAGGGGATAGATGGATTAGGCTCTCACAGCCAGGCTCCTTCAGCCCTTCAAGTCTCACACACAACTTGAGAGAGAATCATACTTGCAGCAAAGCAAATCTTCATTCAACTATGTAAATCGTGGGGGAGGCATTAACAGCCTTTACAATATAAAGAGGGCTATACTTGCACCTCAAGAAGAGAAATAGAAACTACTCTAATTAACTAGGACTGAAATAAAATAGAAACATAATAAAATCTTCTAAATCTTCTTAAGTCTTCAAATCTCCATGTGGGACCCACTTGGATGACTTAATTGTTGCAGCCGAAATCTCTACCCTGTGGTCCCCATCAGTTAAACTTATTAGCTTTAGAAGAATGACAAAATTGCCCTTCACTTAAGGACTTGAACCACTAATACTTAAAAGACTAATCTGCCCTCACAATTCTTCAAGGAATATTCTCACCAAGCCAAAAACAAGGGGCTGTGACACTGTTCACATGAACAGTGTTTTTGGCCTCTTTTTCTTCATGTTTTGTCCTACATCACTACATCTCCTGTCTTTGTTCTTCTCCCTGTTCTTGTAATCTACCCTAATTAAGAGCACTACTATATTTGTGGAGACAAAAATAGCATTTAAGATTAAAATAAAAGAAGAAGAAAAAGTGTGTTACTACAACTATGAAACAAAGGCACATGACTTTATAAAAATTGCCTCTTCAGCTACCCTGCAGAAAGTATATAACTGCTGCAAACACCCTACCATCTACAAAATAAATGAAGGTAGGATACCAAAAAAAACTCAAAATTATGATAGATATGAACAGATAATTGCATCAGTAAAAGTCAACAGGCATCACCACTACTTTAATGGCAAAACAAAAAGGAAAAGGTCTTACTTGTTCAAGTGTATGTTGCGCAAGATCAGTTGTTGATATCATCACACCAGCAGCAAAGGAACCCAGTTCAAGGCTTAGACCAAGTTTGTCACTGCACTGAAATGGTAAAGAACATTTTGTGAAAGGGATACAACATGATGAAAGAATCTTAGCTCACAGAAGAATGATACAGGCAACAAATCCTATTTGAACAAGTTTCTTCATCCATTAATCATATATCTATGATTTTCTTAATTTTGCATTTACAGACATGAATACATGATCAATTCAGTCGTTTAAGAAAAAATCTCAGTCCTGCAGTCTTGACCAACCACACCTCCAAATCCTATTTGAACAAAGTTACTTCATCCATTAATCATATATCTATGATTTTCTTAATTTTGCATTCACAGACATGAATACATGATCAATTCATAGTCTAAGAAAAAATCCAGTCCTGCAGTCTTGACCAACCACATCTCCAAGTTCTACCTTGGGCAAACAATCATACCAACAGAAAATATGCTGATTTTAAGTCACTCGACTATTTCCACTTACCCCACTTCAACCAAATGGTAAAGGGACACATGAAAATGGGGGCAAGAGGATCACAATCTTAAAACCCAAGAAATTCTGAAGAGCAGGAAAAACCAGTGCCTTGAAATACAAAATGATGATGCAGACAAGGGGCAAAAATGCGGACAAAGTAAATGACCAAGGCAAAACTAAAGGAGGAAAGTACTAAGAAGTAGCACACTTACCCAAGCAACAAGTAAACAAAATGCAACTGAAGCCAATTGATAGAGTTCATTGGTCTGCCCATGAGATAATGGTCAAAACCATGTTAGGACATTACATACAACATCAAACAGCAATTTAGCATCACAAGAAATCATTGTGTGTGTGTGTGTGCATTTAGTTCCATAATTCCAAAATTTAACCCCAGGAATCCATACCTGCGATGATAGGCTTATCATCAGCTTAAGAAACCAAGGTAGACAAGTACGAGATAATATCGACAAGATTGCCAGAAATGTAATCAAGAGAACCAACCTGGTAAAAAGAAGGATAAGTTCTAATAAACATTGTTTTGTCACGGAATAACGTCACACTAAAATATCTCAAGTCAGAAAGTTCAGATACCACATAAAAATAAGTTAGAAAGCTTACTTATATTCGCCTTAGAAAATGTTAATAGGGACAACAAATTGCAAGTGCTGGACAACATATTGCGAGTACTAATTAAATCCACAAAAATAAGCAGCGAAATGTGTATGCTTACAAAAAGTTAATTTTTCTCAGCAGCTATTTTGTACAAAAATAGCTACTGAGAAAAATATGTAAAGAGGATTCATGTTTAGATCGGCTTGACTAAAGGTTTTATGCATGGTACCAACCTAATACTAGCTAATGAGAAAAAACCTCCACCAGTCAAGGAGCAGAGCAGATTCCCAACCTTTCCTCTCCCCACCCTCCCCCCAAAAGACAGAAACAGCACCACCAAAATACAAACCCCTCAAGATACAACAAACAAGAGCCCCATTGAGCTTGATAAGAAAGAAGAATCAGTCCAATCACCATGCTGAAGAGGTGTTATTAACCAGGCTGAAGCTAATAAAAAACAGAAGACAAAAGGCAACAAAAGAAAAAAGAATAACAAAAGGAATTTCAAGAGAAACAATTTAAGACAAAGTCAGCAGAACATGGAAAGTTCCCCCTCCATGCACTAGGGAAGCCACCTTATCATCCCAGAAAAAAAATGGCCATAGTGTATACTGAACAATCCCAATCATGGAATCATCCCAAAAGAAATTTGCTTTCAAAGCACATAGTCACAAAAACCGATATTGCTCAGGGAAACAGGTGAGAACATGTATTCAGTTAAGGTACATTCGAACAAGAAAGTAAAACATGGAAAGGTAGAAAACTGCCAAAAGAAAATACAGATGTACAGCTATATCATCTCCTCACAAAAATAAACATAGAACAATTGTTTTCTATTTCAAACACTGTAAAGGCTGATTCATATTCACTGAGCTGTGGAAGGAAATTAAGTAATAATTATGGGACATTTGCACAAGAGGGAGGTTAGTCCCTTCATACCATTTCGACTGTCTTGGACCAAGGTTGTCATTAATTGAGCGAAAAATAAATTACACAGAATGAATGAGAGGATAAACAGATTTTTTTACTCACGACTTAGTCATGGACATTACTCCTTGAAGAATCCCGGAAGTACCGCCCAAAACTGGAAGCAACGCAAATAGCAGACCCACAGCACAATCCTACAGAGAAAGAAAGCTTAGAACTCATGCATGACATAATTTATACGTGTTTGGTCTAACAGAGATCAACAAATACACCCAATTTGTATGATCCAGCTAATGAAAGATAAAAATTGAAGGCCAATGATAATCAGTGTTTTAAAGGGATGTCCAGGACACTTGAGATGCCTGGCAGTTGTCCAGGCCATCCCACATTTATTTTTATAATGGGTCCAGAACACTTGGGATGCCTGATGGTTCATGAATCGTCCCAATCCCAAAAACAATTTTTCTAGACATTGGTAAGAATATTTTTAGAGAAACTCCAAATGTGTCCCCAATTGGTGAGATGCAGAATTCTGAGTTCCGAGTTCTAACCACTAGGCATATGCCATAAATGGATGGATGTGGACAGTTCCATCTGAAAAAGGAACCTAAAAAATTCTCACTGGTCGTATTCCATCTGAAGCCAGCACCCAAAGAGGTTAAAGAAGTGTTGTGATTGAATTTCATAAATTACAAGAATGACATTTCACTGAAAGGGAATATAGTGGCATTTCTGTAACTTTGTATCACTTCTAACTCCATTTTGTGGCACTTCCCCTTGTTTGGGGCAGAAGCTTGACCACTGAGGTGGGTTTGGAGTCCTTTGTAGATTGGAACCATGCACGTCTGCCATATGGTAATTGGCAAGTGGTGACAAGCCTATGTCCACATCCATGGTGACATCTACAAGGACTTCTAAGGAATGAAATCCACTGGAAGATTTGGGTAAGTAGTTAAATACCTGCAGAATGAGGATGCCTATTGTGACTTGACCATGAAGGGCATTGATACTATTTCTTTCCATCAAAAATTTCAAAACCTGCATGCCAAATAAGATATCAGATGTTTCTTGAATTAGTTACATACTCCTATATATCAAGATCACTACATTTCGCATTACTGAGTCGGTCCTACTCTGCTGAACTAGCTAATATGTCTTCAAAACTCCTATACCTTAACCCTAGCTTACTTTTCAACGCAATCGGATGCTAACTTTATGTGACTGGTGTCAATTAAAGGGACGCACTAACCTTAACTGTTTCTAGCTACAGTTTGGTGAACAATACAGGACATAAATTCCAGGGAAGGCCCTAGCACAAGGTTGAAAAGTGAGTTTGAAAATTGTGGTCACATGATTTGGCCAAAGGTTAAGTGTTGGCTATGGACCTGCCACAAACCTCTGATGGGCTTGGGAGCTGCAGCGCAAAAGCTCTCTAGTTAATATATGTACAGGAGAAACAACAAATGCCAAATAACCTAGTTGGTACTTTAATGGTAATATGCACTCAGACAAACATTAAACTAATGCCAGTGCTTTTGCAGTGTTAGTCCCAAGCATAAACAAAGGAATGTTGCATCAGGTTAGCAGGATGCATTAAACTTTTGGTCAAACCATTTGAACATGAGTTAATAAAATTTTACCACACTTTACACGGGTGGCTGTGCACAGACACCCAATACCATGTTCTAGACTTACAAGATTGAGAGGATAGATCATGTTGACCACAGAGAAAAACCCACCTAAATCAAGTGAATTTGATGCTTCAGGCATTAAATTGATAAATTGTCAAGAAATTGTTGCATCATTTCAGTCAGAGTGGTACATTTCTGCCATTAGTCAGAGAATTCAATCCTGAAGAGGTGAAAAAGAATGGTGTGGCACTGCTTCCTAGGAAATACAATATGGAACAAGAAATCATTTTATTATAAGGCAATCTGAATCACCGCTAACTAGGTGAGTCATACAAGAAAACAGTGAATGGTACAGCGGCTAGACTTGAAGTAAGTAAGCCCTAAGGTATCCTTCCTTCAATGACTATCCCTGGTATATATCATTTTTTATATTAAGTGTGCAATTATATATTAATAATACATATGAGGATCTCTGTAACCACTCATACACCAGTAAGGTGGCGTGATATGGTAAAAAACTAGTCAAATGATGGCCTGGGGGAAAAGGTGAGAGCCATGGCTGGAACTGGTAAATAATAACTATGACCTTAATTGGAGCCAAATAGTGAAACGTCCATGTAGTGAATTCCAATTAGTTCGGATAAGGGTTAGAAGAGATTACTTGTATATAAGAATTATTTATTATTTAAGAATTGGACAGAGAGCATTCGGATTTGAACCACCATAATGTAGATACATTTCCATGTGCAAAGTAATGTCAAAGATCTGCCAAAACCATTTCATTAATCAAGAATACATATGAGCAATACATAAACTAGCAGGAATGTAGGAAAAATGGTAGAGAGTTACCACTGCTGTTGAAGACATTGATAACAATACACCAACAAACACCCCCTCGGAAGGTTTACCACCACATAACTGCAGAAAGCATGCAATTGCCTAAATCAGTACTGCAAACAACAAGAAAATCAAAAGAAAGCAGAATATGGTTCTTCAAATATTCTTCGAACATTAGAAACTCAAAATTAAAAAACAAATTTACTTTCCAGAAGCTTGGAAAGTTAAAAAGTTGATATAAGAACAAAATATAAATAAGAAACATTTAATGCCTTACAGACCAATGTTGAGGGTTATAAAGGCAGGAAAAAATGAACAAATACCTCACAACTCAAAAAAATTTAGCGAAGAAATGAGGGAAAAAAGAGTAATTGACATCACGACATGTAATTTGTCACAAGCATAGTTGTCAAGGCGTCGTCTACGCGTCCAGGCGGATTTCTAGGGGTCTAGGCAGTTGTCGCCATAGTGGTATTGAATGCCTTGGTTCTTATTTATGTCAAATATCATTTAAGTAAATGTTTCATGTACTTAAGATATCATTCATAAATAAGCAAATACCTCCCTATTTGGATCCAATAAAAATAGTTAAGAATGAAATTCCAAAAGGAGAAAAAGTCAACCCCCCCCCCCCCCTAATTCAATTACAAAAACTAGATTTTCAGCGATAGGTGAAATTTTCGACTTTCTTGTGCAGGCACTTTTCTCAAATCTACAAATTTAATAAATCTTAATATTGTAAAATATGGCTACAAACCAAAAGAACGGTAAAATATTCAAAAAGGGAAAATGTTCTCTATGGGGGGGGGGGGACGGGATGCCAGCGCACGCGCGTGGCCCCTACGCTCCCCCACAAAGAACACTCCCCCCCTAAAAAAAATATTTTCCTTCAAAGTAATTTTGACAACATTAGCGCACACCAAATAAGGTTTGACCAGAACAATACTCTTTCAATATAAATCGGATTTAAGCAATCTTGGATTTGTTGGAAAGCTGGTTTTGTGCTCTACCTAATACAAAAACTCTCATGTAAAAATAAAATCATTTGACCAGTCAAACTTCTTAGAGAACAAGAACATTTCTCTAGTTTAATTACTTATAGATTAGATCATACTTTCTACGAACTGTACAAACCAAATGTGAGACTAGGTATACTATAAGAATGACCACTTCCAAGAACAGTATAAACCAACTGTATGTTTTGATTGTTAAAAACTTCCAATAGCTTACTTCTTTAGTTTTGTCGTATTCTAGTTCTATGTTGATTTTTTATGACTTTGATGCGACATAATATCAATTTTTTATGACTTGATGAGACTTAATGTTGATTTTTTATGACTTTTTTTTTTTTGGTGAATAAAAAATTCATTACCAAAGAGAGAACTACAACAGTCCCCCTTAGGGAGCAAAAAGGGAAACATAAAAAGAAAAGAATCAAAACCTCAAACGGGAGAGGCTTGGAAAGAGATGGAGGAGACACCCCAAGAGGCAACAATAAGTCTGTTCCTTGGGGAGTCATTACAAAAAGAGGGAGGAGCCGAAGAGAGCCTAGCTTTGATTTCAAAGGAAATGGAATCCCAAATCTGCTGATGAGACCGAGATTTGGAGGTCCATTTCCTAAGGTTACGCTCCATCCAGATGTGGTTGATGACTGCACAAAAAGCCAACTTTCCAACATGTCACAAATAGAAGATCCAAAAAAAGTCATATCAAGCCAAAGCCACTCTCTCATGAAGGGAAGAATTCTTCGACGTCTAGGCCAACATTTAGCTAAGACTCCCTTCCAAATAGCCGAAAAGAAAGGGCAAGCAAAGAAAAGGTGCTCAGTATCTTTCACATTGTTCCAGCAAAGGCAGCATGAAGGGGAGACCGCAATCTGGCGATGGCAGAGAAAAGACTGCGTTGGAAGACAATTGGAGAGAGCTCTCCAAGCTGTGAAGCAATGACGGGGGATGTGATGCTTGAATCAAAGAAGATTTCTCCAGAGGACTAGAGGGCTTTTGAAACAAATATGCTCCCAGGCAGCTTTAGCACTAAAGGAACCCGTCGAGGAAGGCGACCAAATAACGCAATCACCTCTCCCAAAGGGGCTTCTAGTGATGGACGGGAGAGCGGACCAAATGTTGATAAGAGTCTAGTGGAGGGAAGGTGGCGAAGCCCAAACCCAATGGGGTCTAGGATACCAGCAACTTGAGAATGCCGAGGAAGGCCCCCGATCTATATATGATTATGGGGCTAACCAGATGGAGAAGGATGCCCATAGGGTGCCAATGACCCAGCCAAAGGGAAGTAAAGATGCCATCTCCAATGCGAGAACAGATAGCCCCTTGGACTAGGGAGCTAGCAGCTAAGATCTTACGCCATACCCAAGAAGCATCAGGAGACGAAGAGACAGTCCATAAAGAATCATGTGGTGCCTCAAGTAGATCCGATCAACCCAAATACTTCTCCTTTTGGAAGCAATCTTCCAGATCAATTTGATGATGCCTGCCAAGTTAACCTCTTTGATTCTTCAAATACCCAAGCCACCTTCTTTTTTTGGAAGGCAGACTGAAGTCCAGCTAGCAGGATGGAGGAATCTAGTGGAGTTAGTGCCTTTCCAGAGAAAGAGGCCATTAGGGATTCCAAAGCCTTAATAGTAGAATGGGGCAGCCCATAAATACCATACCAGAAAATGTAAGAGAATTCCAACACTGATTTGATAGGAACCAAGTGACCCGCATAAGAAAGAAGCTTGCCTTTCCAGAATTGAAGTCTTTTCCTGATGAGATCCAACATAGGAGTGCAGTGGTGCGCAGAGAGCCTAGCAGGAATAAGAGGTAGGCCCCAATATTTGACAAGGAACTGGCCAATTGACCAACTGAAAAACCAACTTTCTCGATAAGGGCAGCTCTATCCAAGTCTGAAACCCCAGCAACGAAGAGAAGAGACTTTGATGGATTGATACACAAACTCGAGATCTTTTGGAAATGTTGTAAACAAGACATAATAGTTTCAAAGGAGCTGATGGAAGCCTTGGAGAAGATCATGAGGTCATCTGCAAAAGCCAAATGGAGAGCTTGAGTGCTTTATACTTGGGGGTGGGAGAAATGAGGTTCTGATCCGTGCAGATTTGGATATCCCTTGACAGAACTTCCCAGGCCAAAGTGAAGATATAGGGAGAAAGAGGGCACCCTTGTCTGATTCCCTTAGATGTTGAGAAGTAGCCTGTCGAGCTGGTATTAACTAGAACAGAGAGACTTGGAGTGGAGATGCAAGCATGGATCCAGTGAACAAAAACAAGAAGAAATCCCATCTTAGTCATCACATTGATAATAAAATCCCATCTTAGAGAATTAAAAGCCTTATGAATATCTATCTTCATAAGAGCTGTTGGGGAATGGCTGGATCTAGCAAAACCTTTAACAATCTCATTGCAAAGGAGAATGTTGTCCGAGATACTTCTACGCGGGATGAAGGCCGACTGGTTTTCACTAACGAGTAAGTCCACAACACCCTTGAGTCTGATGGCGAGGATTTTGGCAATGAACTTGTAGATCAGATTGCAAAGAGCAATGGGCCCGAAGTCTGCCATCACAGAAGCACCTTCCTTTTTGCGATAAGGCAAAGAAAAGTATGGTTCACCCCTTTGATCTAGCAGGGATTGAAAAAGAAGCTCTGAATGGCTTTGATAACATCATTCTTTATGATATCCCAGACTGCCAAAAAGAAGCCCATGTTGAAACCATCTGGGTCAGGAGCCCCATTCACTTTAAGATATCGAATAGCAGCCTCAATTTCAGCTTCATCAGGAATAGCCCAAAGAGAGAGGAGCAGCTCAGCAGGGATGAACTTGTTGAGCAAGTTGCTAGGGGAACGGCCAAGATCATCCAAAGAACCATTGAAAATATCCTTGAAGTGCTTCACAGCCATATCTTTTATATCTTTGACTATAGTAATAATAGAGCCATCAGGGGCCCTTAGCATGAGAATGGAATTTGTATTTGCCCCAACTTTCAAGGAGCAATGAAATATGTTGTATTTGAGTCTCCTAATTCCAACCACTTGATCATGGACTTCTGCTTCAGGAAGCTTTCTTCTTGAGAAAGAAGGGAGGAAAGCTCAAGGGAAACCTCTTTTTCTTCTTCAGCCAAGGTAACATTTAGGATATCAGATTGGAGCTCCATCTGAATAGCAGAGAGCTTGTCTTTGCAATTCAAAACCTGCTAAGAGATATTACCAAAGCAGTTCGAGTTCCAATTTTTTAGAGCATCCTTGACATTGCGAAGCTTCCTGGCAAAAGCAACAAGAGGAGAGGAGAAAGCATGGACAGGCTTGTCCCAAGCTTCCCGGACAGTGGGTAAAAAAGTGGGGTGAGATGACCACATGTCAAAGTATTTGAAAGGTTTTGGGCCAAAGAAAATGTAGGGTTGGATGGCTATAGTGATAGGGCAATGATCAGAAATTCCAGGCGTATCAAAGGTGGCAAGAGAGGAAGGGAGGGAAGAAAACCAAAATTCATTTACCAGAATTCTATCCAACTTGCAAGTAATGCGAGCTCTGCCAGATCTTTTGTTGTTCCAAGTGAAGGATGGACCAGTCCATCTTAGATCATTTACCCTAATGTAATCAATGCAATCATTGAAAGAGTTCATAGCATCCATGTCTTAAATGATCTCCCCCCAGCTTCTCATGGCCGTATCTTATAACATTAAAGTCTCGACCAAGCCCCCAAGGGGCATTTCCAATCTGATTTGCAATGGAACGTGAATCAGTCCAAAGAGAGAACCTTTGAGTAGGAAATTAGAGGCATAAACCAAAGTGAAGAGAAAGTTTGATTGACTAAGGCTGTCAAGAAAGTTAAGGTGCATGAACTGAGAGGAAGAGGAAATGAGAGAGATTGTATTTACAAGGGTCCAATAATACCCATATTCGACCATTTGGATGGTGGGAGTAATTGAAAAAATGGACCAACCCGGGGCAATGGAAGCCAAGATACGGGAAGAATTGGACTCTTTGATATGAGTTTCTAACAAGCAACAGAAGCTTGCATGAACAAGCCTAATCTGGGATCGAACAGCAGCATTCTTTGAAGGGGAATTAAGGCCCCTTGTGTTCCAGAAAATACCTTGATTCATTTGGACAACAGGGGCAAAGGCATCAAAGGCCCACGGAGCCGGGAAATAAAGGACATGGGCGAGAGGAGCTTTGGTGCCGTCGATGGTAAGAGCAAGCAGGGGATGGTTTAGCCGTAGGGGCTGGGGAAGAGGAGTCACAAGGTCAGAAGGAGAGATGGCTTGAACCCGGGGAGGACATTTCGGGTTAGAAGGGTTTTGGGTTTGAAGGGTCAAAAGGTTTCTAGAGGAGACGACCTGAGAACCTGGAAAAGGGAAAGAGGGGCCAGGACCAAGTATCGAAGAGTTTGGCTTAGAAGTGGGGGCCACTGGGTGACAAGTGGAAGAGAGAGAAGAGATAGGACGGGAGGTGGGGTTAAGAGGAGTTGACTCAAAAGGAGAAAGAAGCAAGGCACTTTTAGAAGTCGTAGAGGAGAAGGGAGAACCAGATGAGAGAGAAGGTCTCGCGGAGGGGAGAACTTCGAGGGAGGTCTGAAGGTTTGTCTACAACAAAGGCGAAGCAGGTTTGATGACTTGATTTGGCTTAATGTTCATTTTTTATTATATTAGGTATATATTGTAACATACTAAATAATGTTGGAAAAGAGAGGAAATAAAAAATAAAACTTGTGCTTAGGCACCTCTCCACCGCCTTGGGTTGCCTTGCCACCTTGACAACTATGGTGACAAGGTACAAGGTGCTAAAAAGGATAATGAAAAAAAAAAACATTATGCAAATTCTATTAGACCATCATTCATCTGCATGAATGGGCTGGCATAGATCACTCAACCAGTAAAAGGTTGGTACAAGGTTGGACGAACACTAGAACGACTGATGCAGTTGCCTTAGCCTGGCTGGAACGGAACGACCCTCTTTGGAGGCCTAAACCGAGACGCAACCAGCCCACCCAGTAAAAACTTGGTAAAAGGTTGAACGAACACTAGAACCACTTTAAATTTGACACAGTTGCCTTAGCCTGGCTGGAACGGAACGACCCTCTTTGGAGGCCTAAACCGAGACGCAACCGGCCCAACCCAGTTTTATTGTCTAAAGGGGGTTAGTAGTTTACATAGAATGCAATCTTTAAGTTTATTTTATTTTATTTGGGTGGGTAGACTACGTTGACCCAACCCAGCTTTATGGTCTAAAGGGGGTTGGTAGTTTACATAGGATGCAATTTTTAAGTTTATTTTATTTTATTTGGGTGGGTAGACTATGTAGGAGTTATTTTGGTCGTTTCTACATTTACCTAAATTATTTATTGTCCATTTTTATTGGGTTTCTATTACTATGCAAGGGAACTTTTCTTTTTATTGCTGTAATAAGATGGAGAAATTAGATTTGAAAGAATAAAATGACCCAACCCAGTTTTATGGTCCAAAGGGGGTTGATAGTTTACATAGGATGCAATCTTTAAGTTATTTTATTTTATTTGGATGGGTAGACTACGTAGGAGTTATTTTGGTAGTTTCTACATTTGCCTAAATTATTTAGTTTCCATTTTTATTGGGTTTCTATTATTATGCAAGGGAGCTTTTCTTTATATTGCTTTAATAAGATGGAGAAATTAGATTAGAAAGAATAGAATGACCCAACCCAGTTTTATGGTCTAAAGGGGGTTGGTAGTTTACATGGGATGCAATCTTTAAGTTTATTTTATTTTATTTGGGTGGATAGACTGCATAGAAGTTATTTTGGCAGTTTCTACATTTGCCTAAATTATTTAGTTTTCATTTTTATTGGGTTTCTATTATTAAGCAAGGAGGCTTTTCTTTATATTGCTGTAATAAGATGGAGAAATTAGTTTTGAAAGAATAGAATGACCCACCCCAATTTTATGGTCTAAAGGAGGACTGGTGTTAGGCTCAGAAAATATTAGCCTCTCCCTGAGGCTAAAAGGCATATGGCGAGTTTTGTCTGAGCAGTCTTTGTGGAGTATTTTTTTTTAAAGCATAATTTTTTAAAATACTCATATGGTGTTGGCAGGGCCGAGTAGAATTGGATCAAAGTCCTGGACTTGAAGAAGCAACTTGGATTATAAGGATTTCATTCTGGCCAGATCCAACTGGTTAATCGGCTCTGGTAATGTTTGGTTTTGGCTTGACAACTGGCTAGGGGTGGGCCCTCTTATTGACTTTGTGGATAATGCTCTTCAAGTAGACCTTCCTCTGCATGTGAAAGATTTGGTGAATGAGAATGGCATGTGGAACCAAACTATTTTGGACCAAGTTGACTCAACAGAGAAAAGGGACAGCATCATTGGTGGTAACGTTGCTGTCACTAACAAGAGTGATAAATTGGTATGGACTCCTTCCGGAGATGGTCAATTCACCACAAAATCTGTCTGGAATGAAGTAAGGCAACAAGCAGCTAGGGTTCCCTACACAAAATGGATTTGGAACAAGTCACTGCCCACGAAGATAGCTTTCTTCACCTGGCAGATCCTCAACGGCAAGATTCCTACAGATGACTCTTTAATATCCATTGCCATCCCCTTGGTGTCAAAATGTTTCTGTTGCGGTAATCCAAGGAGGGACACGACAAATCATTGTCTGATTGGAGGGAGAACCACAGCAAAGGTATGGAATTACTTTACAAACTTATTTGATGTAGATTTGATTCATGCCCAGGAGGCGCGGAACCGAATTTTATTTTGGCAGAATTTAGCTAATTACAAAAGCCTTTGTGGCGTCATTACTGGCTTGCTACTTTCTTTTATTGTTTGGGAGCTTTGGCAGGAGAGAAATAATAGAGGACATGGGGAAAACCATCGCACTGCGGGTACAATTATAGAAAAAATCAAGGACTAGGTGAGATGCATTCCTCCTTCCAAGTTTAGCCATTCAGATACGTCAAGGGAATCCTTAATTTTACGATGTTTTGGCTTACAGGCTACTCCTCTGAGGCTAAAACCCCCCAGTCCGATTTATTGGTGTCCGCCTTTTGCCTCTGCGAAATTGAATGTGGATGGTGCATGTAAAGGTAACCCAGGCTTAGGTTGTGGAGGAGGGGACATTAGAAAAAAGGACGGTGTAGTTTTGGCAGCTTTTTCTAACTTCTATGGGGAATACACGAACTTGGTGGTAAAATTAAGAACATTGAGGGATGGCTTGAAACTGTGTTCTGACCTGGGCTTCACGGATTTTGTAGTTAACTCAGATTCTACTACTACGGTTAGAGTGATCAACCAGAAAAAGTGTAATCTCTGGAAGGGATGGTATTGGTCTCAAGAAATCCTGATGCTTTGTAACTCAACTCGGTTGTCGATTAATTTTGCCTTTAGGGAAAGTTTAACAGAGCAGTTGATTGGCTTGCCAATTTTGCTTGCGAAACGGCATCCAACAAAGTTTTCCAATTTGGGGAAGAGCCTACGGGGGAGCTTCGGCGCATTTTCGGGGAAGACAAGGATGGTTTACCAGTTCTTAGAAAAAAGGTAGATTTTGAATTTTTTTTCTCTTTGTTTTCATCTGATGTAAGGGGTAGGTAGGGGTTCCCTATTTGAGTGGTTGAGAGTTTTCGCTCCTTTGGGTAGGGGTAGGGGTACGGCAGCAATGTCCCCCCCCCCCCGTTTGCCCCCTGGTTGTATTTGTTTCTTTAACTCCACTTCCATTAATAAAGTTTTTCAGAGCCCCCCCGGGTCCCAGAAAATATTCGGGGGTTAAAAAAAACAAAACAAAAGTTTACATAGGATGCAATCTTTAAGTTTATTTTATTTTATTTGGGTGGGTAGACGACGTCGGAGTTATTTTGGTAGTTTTTATATTTGCCTAAATTATTTAGTTTCCATTTTTATTGGGTTTCGATTATTATGCAAGGGATTTTTTCTTTATATTGCTGTAATAAGATGGAGACATTAGATTTGAAAGAAGAGAATGACCCAACCCAGTTTTATGCTCTAAAAGGGGTTGGTAGTTCACATAGGATGCAATCTTTAAGTTTATTTTGTTTTATTTGGGTGGGTAGACTACTTGGGAGTTATTTTGGTAGTTTCTATATTTGCCTAAATTATTTAGTTTCCATTTTTATTGGGTTTCTATTATCATGCAAGGGAGCTTTTCTTTATATGGCTGTAATCAGATGGAGAAATTAGACTTGAAAGAACAGAATGAATTGAAAGTCTCTTTATATCTCTTTTTTTTTTAATATATATATAAATATATATTTATATATTGCTTCTTGTACTTTTACTTCTCTGTTCCAGGTGGTAACAGCAGGCCCTCCCCTTGGCCTTCATTATCTCTTTCGCTCTGTTTTTCACCCTGAGATTAGGGTCGAAGGAACCCCTACACTGGGTGATTCAAACAATAGATTCTCTACCCCTTTCAGCTTACCTATTATGAAAAACAACCAGAAATCAGATCTGGTTCTGAGACCCTTTCCACCAGATCTGTTGCAGCCATCCATTGATTCAAACATATTGTTTATTAGGATCTGATATTAGTAGGATTCAGGAAGGCTTTTGGAGTCTGATTTTTCGACTGAAATTTCATGGGAATTAGGTTAGTGGTATAGGAGAAAACTCAATCTGATTTGGGACTGGTTTTCCGCCTCTGGTTTGTGCTAGAGGTTGAAGATGATACTTCTCCCTTCCTTCGATGTTAGTTAATCAGAATCTTGTAATCAGATCAGAGAACAAAGAAAAAGACGAAGAAAGGAGAGAAGAGCCACGCAAGTCCAAAGAGAGGAGAGGACCTGCAGACGGAATTGAATAGACTGTCGCAGATCTGCTCCCTATATAATTATATTAGAATCAATAAAAATTACAAAAGGAGAATTATGCCCTTACATAAACGACTCAACAGAGAACAGAAATAAAAATAAAACCAAGGACTGTTTTGCCCCTATAGCAATATATCTCAACACTCCCCCTCAAGCTGGAGCATATATATCACCCATGCTCAACTTGTTACAACACGACCGAAAACCAGGAGCAAACAAGGACTTGGCGAACACATCAGCAATCTGATCAGACGAAGAGACAAAAGGAGTCTCAACAAGCTTCTTCAAGACGGCGTTGCGAACAAAGTGACAATCCACCTCTATATGCTTAGTCCTCTCATAAAAGACGGGATTACTAGCAATATAGATGGCTGCCTGGTTGTCACAAAACATCTTCATAGGGGTTGGAACGGGAAACCCTATCTCAAGAAGGAGAGATCTAATCCACATCAACTCTGCAGTAGTATGAGCCATGGCCCTATATTCCGCTTCAACACTGGACCTGGCAACAGTGGTATGTTTCTTGCTTCGCCACGTAACCAGGTTTCCTCCAACAAAGGTACAATACCTTGAAGTAAACCGACGGTCACTAGCCGAACCTGCCCAATCTGCATCAGAATAGGCAACAAGCTCCATATGTCTATTTGGACGATAAATCAATCATTTCCCAAGGGCTCTCTTCAAGTACCGAAGAACCCGAACTGCTACATCCCAATGAGACTTGCACATAGATTGCATAAATTGACTAACCCCAACAGCATAGGATATCTTTTGGCCTAGTGACTGTCAAATATAGCAACTTTCCAATCAAACTTCTGTAGGCATGTACATCCTTAAGACCCTCAACCATCATCAGAACCAAACTTGTGATTAGGATCCATAGGAATGTCTACTGGCTTTGCAGCAAGCATACCAGTTTCGGTCAAGAAATCTAAAACATATTTCCTTTGGGATAGGCTAATTCCCTTTTTACTTCGTATAACCTCAATCCCAAGGAAGTAGTGGACTATGAGGACAGATGGAAGATGGGACAAGGAGACAAATTTCTCAATGGGATAGGCAACTAAAGACTTTTGAGTACATGAACGTTTACCTTTCCGAGTGGCAATTTGTAAGTCATCGGGACCCGGATCAGCTGGGATGGCAGGAAGAGGTTGAGGAAGATACAGGAAGCGATGCAGAAGGGCCAGTCTAATCTAAATAAGCTGCCCAATGTGCCTCTTGCGCCAGTACACCTGTAGTAGAGGAGAAGACAAAGGAACAATGGCGGGAATGGGAGGAGGGTCAGACACAGTACACAGCTAATGGGTTACTAGACACGATAAGCTGATCCGAAAAATAGGATGTACCGTCAAAGAAGGTGACATCAGCACTGACAAACTGTCTTCTAATAAGAGAGTGATAACACCTATATCCCTTCTGGGTCCTAGAGTAAGCCAAGAAGATACACTTGGTTGACCGAGGGTCCAATTTATCACCATAGAGATGGTGATTAAGAACAAAACAAACACACCCAAACACACGAGGTGGCAAGGTAAAACTCGAAACATCCGGAAACAAAACAGGGTGATGCAGGTTCATCATAGAAATTGGCTTATTTCTTTACAAATAGGCCTAGGGTTGGGTTATATACATGTTGGGCCTTTGTTCCCAAGGGTTTTCTATGTATTAGGACACTTTAATGAGCCTAAACTAGGGGTATATAGGTTGCATACGGGATTAGCCCAATACTTAGTTTATTTTTATGTTTTTTAATTAAACCAGTTCAAATTGGTTGCGTCCAATTAGTTCAATTTAAGTGATCATGTGACTTGGTTAAGTGGTCATGTGACAACTTAAGTGGTCATGTGATGTAAATTGGGCTGGATTAGGACTCTATAAGTCCAGTCATGTTTTGAGTCTATTTCCTTTAGTATTCTAGTTTCCTAATCAGTTTAAGTTACCTAATAGGTTAGGGATAGGGTTAGGCCAGCATTGAACACGAATTTGATTTAAAAAACTCAGCTTTATGTTTGCTCATGGACCGAAATCTCGCGAGATCTCGGCAAGATTCTTGGTTTTCCAGGAATCCGAGACAAGATGCATGGTGAAACAGGAAAAAGTCAATTTATTGGCGAGATCTCGGCGAGATCTCGTCTCGAAGAGGGTTGAAAAAACAGGAAAAAATCAAAGGAAAACTGCAAGATCTCGCCAGGGGCGAATATGGGTCTCGGTTATGGGTCTAGGTCATTTTGACCCAAATAACTTGTTTTAACTTAAACTCTTAGAACTTCTAATTCATTTGGGGCTATTCTGTCGACAGAGAGCCTTTTTGTTCTCTTCTTCTCTCCAACTCTCTTCTTCTCTCAATCTTCTCTTCTCTTCTTCATTATTTGGTTGGATTCGAACATTTGGAAGGTGAATTTGGTGGCAAAGTGAAGATTGCAGCTCAATTTTGGAGGATTGCTCAAGTCTGTGAAGGTTTTTTGAAGGTAAACCCATTTTCCCTAAACCTATTTTTTTGAAAAAAAATTGATGAAATGTTGTTAGATGGGTGTGATTTTGAGTTAAGTTATACAAGTTAGGCCGATCTATGACTTGATGGAGGCCGAATTTTTTTTGGGTTATTAAATTATTTATTATAATTTCTGGGAAAAAAAATGATTTTTTCAAAAAAGAAATTAAAAAAAATAGAATAAATACTTATTGTTTGGATGTGATCTTGATGTATGTTAGACTAGTTTGCATGCTCTACAGCCTCATGGAGTCATTTTGTTTTTCACCCATTAAAAAAAATATTTTAATTTTCAGATTTAATAACAATATTATTTAAATAGTTAAAAATATATATAAAATTAAGAAAAAATACCTGTTTTTGTTGGAAAATTATGCACAACAATTGTACATAATATCCAACTTCAAATGATGTCAAATACATCATTATATTATAATATTTTATATTTAAAGGTATAATTATTTTTATAAAAATTGTAAATATTATTTTTAATTAATAAATAAATACTAGGGTTAGGGAATAAATAAGAGATAGGTATTTGATTGTTGTAGTAGCTTCATATTATGTTTAATAGTTATAAAAACAATACTTTAAGTGTTTAATACCTTACTTTAAATCTGTAATAGTTACTAATACATGTTTTTTTATGTAATAGTGTAAAAAATACGATATTTCTTACACAATGGGGGATATAGCATGGTTACATGGAGTCCCAATGTCTGAGGACAAAAAGAAGTCAAAGTGTAACTACTGTGGAAAGATTCTAAATTCTGGAGTAGCAACTAGGTTAAAGGAACATTTGTCTGGTCTGGGCAAGGATGTTGCCAAATGCAAAAATGTTCCGAGCCAAGTGAAACTGGCAATGGCACAAAATATAAGAGGAAAACGGACAAAGAAAGCTGAGAGGGAAAGACAACAAATAGCTTTCGATGAGGCAGTGCTAGAGAGGCCTGGTGTAGACATCCATGAGGGAGTAGGAAATGATACTGAATATAGGCCTACACCTGGTGAGCTCGGATCAGAGGCTGAATGGAGGATTTACCAGCAGACTTTGGTAGCGAGTAGGTAAAGTTTTCATTTTGACAATATATGAGCATATGAGCAAGCAAGAGGAGCTGCTGGATCTGGCTCAGCTACACCAGTGCAAGAAGATGAGAGGAGGAGAAGCACTGGCACAAGAGATATCCCACGGCCCCAAGCCCGACCACGAGTACGATCCCCAAATACTATTCTTGAGCAGGATCCATCTACCTTTAGGCAACAAGATGCCTTCCAGCCAACCATCCCGCAAGTGTTTGGTGGTAAACAAGAGGAAGCACAGAAAGCCTTCAGCAAGTTCATGCTATACAATGGCATTCCAGCTAATGTAGCACAAGGAACATATTATAATGCATTCCTTGACGCTGCAGGGAGGGCTGGCGCAGGATGGAAGGGGCCTACACCATATGAGTTGTATAATGTATATTTGCCTAGAGAGGTATAGGAGCTGAAAGAGTACATAGAGGGTCTGAAGCCAAAGTGGGACACATATGGGGTTACTCTTATGGCTGGTGGTTGGACTGGACCTACTAGATAGTCCATCATAAATTTCATGGTGAGTTACAATGGGAAGACTGTCTTCTTGAAGTCTGTTGATGCATCAAAGCATGTCAAGGATGCATCATACTTGTATAAGCTACTGAAGCAAATGGTGGAAGAAGATATAGGAGCAAAGAACGTTATCCAAATTGTGACGGATAACGGTTCTAATTTTAAGAAGGCTGGAGAGAAATTGATGAACAAGAACAGTAAGAGGATCCGCCTCTTTTGGACTCCATGTGCAGCCCATTCTATTGATTTAATGCTGAAGGACATGGGGAAAAAAGCTTTGGTGGCTGGTGTGGTCAATAGGGTAAGGCAAGTGACCACCTTTGTGTATAACCATGTTTATGCTTCAGCCATGATGAGGGACAAATGCAAGGGGAATTTAGTGAGACCAGGTGTCACTAGATTTTCCACCAATTACATTGCATTGAAGAGCATTCAGTCGAAGGTGGTAGGTCTAAGGTCAATGTTTGCAAGTGAGCAATGGTTTAGTTGGCTAGGCTCTAAGACACAAGAAGGGAAGGCAGCACAAGAGACCATTGCAAGTGATGGATTTTGGAAGGACTTGTATAAAGTTGTTGCCATATTAGAGCCAGTGGTGGCAGTACTAAGGATGGTTGACACGGAGAAGAAGCCTACCTTGCCCAACATATATGCTACCCTGCAAAAGATGAAGGAAATGGTCCGAGCTGCAATACCCCGAAGTGCTCGCTCATACATTAACATCATTGATGAACGATGGGAGAAGCACTTGAATTATCCCTTGCATAAAGCTGGTGAGTTCAACACTTCAACATCTATACACTTTATATGAGTTTTTACATTTACATATTCAAACCTCTAAAGTATTCAGCCACTAACAACTTATATTTGTGGTTTCCCCTTTACTAGCATACTATTTGAATCCAAAGTACCAGTACTCGCATGATCTTGGGCTGGACACGGATTTGTTACTGGCAGTTGAAAATGTTATTGAGAAGTTGGAGGTCAATTCCAAGACACAATCTAACTGCAATGATGCGGTGAGATTATGGGACTTCGGTCTTTTGCTAATCAGTAAAGGAATGTAATTACTAAATAGCAAATACTGATGCCTCAAACACTGTTTGAAATTTCAAATGTAAATAGATCAAGGCCTTCAGAGAGGTCTCAACAAGTTTCAGTCGAAAATCTGCAGTGGAGGGTAGACAAAAGTCAGACCCTGATAGGTGGCAATGTAGCATGACTTTACATATATGACTTATAATTTTATTCCTTTACAATTCACATATTCTTAATATTCTTCGATTATAATGCAGCTGACTGGTGGGTGTTGTATGGTACAAGTTCACCCAACCTGAGGAAGGTAGCAATCAAAGTGCTGTCACAAACCTGTTCATCCTCTGGCTGCAAGCGCAACTGGAGTACATTCGCCTTGATACACTCAAAGAGGCGGAACAGATTGGGTAGTCAACGACTGGAGCAACTAGTGTATGCGCATTATAATATGAGACTAAGGATAAGGCACATACGTGAAGAATTTGAGAAGAATGACAAAGAGCCCATCGAGCTACCCAACATATTCCAGGAGGACTCTGATGATGATGAGGATCCCCTATTCCAGTGGGTGAGGGATCGTGGTGCACCAGAGATGGATGAGCCTGGAGGTAGGCCCGACTCCACCATTGCGTCCGTAACCGGCACAGATGTTGAGGACTATATGTCGCAAGAGGGGCGTGCACATCTCAGTCACCGAGACCATTTGAGGCTGCAACAGGAACTCCTCCGGATGATGATGATGATGGTGATGATGGTGATGGTGATGGTGATGGTGATGGTGATGGTGATGGTGATGGTGATGACCCTGCTGGTGGTGATGACCCTCCTGCTAGTAGTAGTGGTGGTGGTAGTCGTGGTGGTACTGGTGGTGGCATGCCTGCTGGTGATTATTATGATGATCATCATGAGGGGATGCGCGAGCAATACCAGCAAGAAGTAGGAACAGAGTAGGACCCTATATGTTTTACAGGTGAGTCCCAGTTTACACATGCCACACAAGATCAAGATCATGGTGGCCACAGCAAAACTTACAAGAGAAGGACGGGTCGCAAACACAACCAACCTCAGTATGATGACACGAGTATGAACACCATGCTAGCAAGTTTTGGAAGCCTGAGTATGGATACTGGTGGTCAGCATCAGCCGTGGCAATCATCTCAACCTCATTATGCCTATGATTATGGCCAGCAGAGCACCGGTTCTGAATATAGTTCCTATGGTCAGTTTGGGGCCTTTGGGCAGTCAACACATGCGTATGACTATCAAAGCAGTGAGGCTGACTTTGGCATTAGGTCCACATACATTCCACAATATGACAGTAGCACAAGCAGTGGATATCAACCTTCGCAGCAACGGTCTAACGCCACTGTGGAATAGTTATACCCTAGGATAGGGGTCTTGGCATACGAGGATGAGAACTCTTATATGAATGCTGTGGAGAACTATATGCAATAGTGGAGCAACAACATGTCATGGGAAGACTATGTGGGACAAATGGGGAATGAATATGTCATTCAATCTCATTTTATGTGATGATAGTTGTAACTTGTAACTTGTAACATTGTTATTTGTTAAGCTTGAGCAATTTGATGTATCACTTATTCAACTTAAACATTTGCAATGCTTATTCACTTGTTTCCTATTAATTGAATGTTTTGTTTCAGTTCTATGTACATAATTTATGTCATTAATATATACTATGCTATTTTAATACGTCGCCGCCTACCAACTAAGGGTCCGATGTAAAAGTCATCTTTGGACTTTGTTTTTGCAAAATCTAATAATGTCATTGTGTTTAAATGGCCTAAAATAGGTTGTATACCAATTTTCAGACCCAACAGAGGTCTAAAACCCACCGAGATGGGCTTCCGAGCCGAACAAAAAAAAAATGCAAAAACTCGCCGAGATCTTGGCGAGATCTCGGCCCAACTTGGTTTTTTCATGGGCCGAGATGGCTCCGAGACCCGAGTTTTCGAACCTTGTGTTTGCCGCCTTTGTTGCTGCCATTGCTCCCTTTGTGTGAATGTTGGCTTGGGGATCTCAAGGTGCTAGGGTGAGCGGAATCTCACGACTCTTTGCGTCTGTCCAATACCGAGAGGTTCTTCTTCTTCTTCATTCAAGCTTCTTCAAGCTACGGCTGCTGCCTCTGAAGGAGATCAAACCAGTAAGTAATTTTAGTTTCCTGCATATGTCCTTCCCCCCTTCATCCTCTAACCTAGTCCATCCTTTCCCATCGACCCAATCAGATCACTACAGCCAGCCTTCCATCCCCTCCATTAAACCTGCAACTATTCCTTTGAATTTTAGCTTGATCCCCAAGCATTCACCTTCCAACCATCAGATCTGTGCCAAACTTCCAGCAAACCTCCCTCCCTCTCCCTCCTACACTCAATCCCAATTTGAGTCACATCTGACCATCTAAACCCTAGTTTTCAGCCTAGATCCTTAAACCTAAAACCCGAAACCCTAACCCTAATTCTGCAGATTTTTCAAACTTAACCAAATCCAATCAGCCATAAATAATAGGTATAACGTAGTAGAAATCACTCCATTAATCTACAGGAAGGAGTGTTTTTAAACCATAAGAAGAGCAGCTATGGGTGGCTGCACACCACAAGGAAAACTCGAGAAAGGGGAATCAGAAGAAGATTGTGGGGAGCACTCTAATCTGATTAAAAGATCTCTGATACCATGTTAGTTAATCAGAATCTTGTAATCAGATCAGATAACAAATAAAAAGAAGAAGAAAGGAGAGAAGAGAAGAGAGAAGAGCCACGCAAGTCCAAAGAGAGGAGAGGACCTGCGGACAGAATTAAATAGACTGCCGCAGGTCTGCTCCCTATATATAATTATATGAGAATCAATAAAAATAACAAAAGGACAATTATGCCCTTACAAAACCGACTCAACAGAGAACAGAAATAAAAATAAAACCAAGGGCTGTTTTGCACCTATAGCAACATATCTCAACAGATTTTATTAATTCCTACCCATACTTTCCATATTGCCCCTCCCTCTCTTCTTTATTATGTCTTGTCATTTATTTGTTTTCCATTCCAAGTTTGCCCCTCCACACCTTATACGTTCCCTTCCCCTTTTGTTCCCTTCACTTATCACTTCCATCTATTTACGAGATTGCCATTACAAACTTCAAATGAGTTATTCATTAGTTAGGTGAATCCAAAAGTGATTCGAACCAGATTTAAAGACCCCGGATTGCACCAAAATTCCTTGTCTCAAACTTGGCATTTGGAGAATAGGTAATGAACAAATCTGCTCAACCAAATTGTGAAGCCTAGGTTACAGTTCGGTTGATTTCTTCATGTTTAAAAGAATATGATTGGGTGCATTTGATTGCAGAGCAGAGCCAACTCTATATCCTCCAGTAAAAACATTAATAAGCAATTTATGGATAGTAAGAATAACTGTAATTCATATTTACCTACATTTAAGGCGATAACTTGTGGTCTCACAAAGATGAAAAATAAAATCTTGTTTGTAATTAAAAAGTACTCTGCCTAGGGATATAACTAGACAATTCTCAGGAGTGTCAGCAATCTCCATGATTGAAACTTGAAAGTTAAGCATGGTACGATTTAGTAACAAGACACCCAAAGTAATTGATAGAAACTATACACACCGAGGCAGTTATACCACACAAGCACATAAATAGGAAAATTTGGAGCAGGCCTCCTAGAACAGCAACGGCTCGAACGACTCGAAGCTGCAAACGTTAAGGGAAGAATCTGAATCACAGTTCTGGACATAACTTACAAGTTTCAAAATTCGAAATATGAGACAATGGCAATGCATGAAGATAAGCACAAACGAACCTTTGTTACAGAAAACTCCAGTCCCAATGCAAAAAGAAGGAAGATCACCCCAAACTGAGCTACTGTTTCAACCTACAAGCACAAAACAATATAAAGATGGACAAAAATAGCAACTATTTCAACTGATTTGCATTTCCACACTAGAACACACACACACACCCCCACCCCCCCCCCCCCCAATACACACACACACACACACATATATATATATACCCATGGCTCTAAATGCTGTTTATAGGTTTTCCCAAACATATTCACATACTTAAATTCCTGAAATAACCAACAGAAAATCCTAACCGATATACAAATTTTGCTTTATCCTGTATTTTTTTTCTTGGGTACATTACTCTCCCCTCCCCTCGATTATGCCTTAATGACAGTCCCTTCCCCTGCATATTGAATAATTACTCTCCCCTCCCCTAAAATTGAAAGATTCTATCAACCGTACCCATTCCGTGAAAAAACGCTGTTAAATGATGACATCAGCCTTAATATATTCATTTAAACCCAAAAATACCCTTATATAGCGTGATATTCCAAGATTACCCTCCCTAATAATAAGAGAGCTAAGAAATGAAGAACTTCTTCTTCATTCAAACTCTCTCCGGCGAACCCCTGTGATTGAGGCTGACATTCGCCGGCCGAAGACTGTCCCGGATCTGCCTGGAAAATGGCAGAAATTTCACGAGATGCCAGCCAGGCTGATGAAGCTGCCGCTGAACACGACGATACAGAGGAGCTTGGCTGCGATTACAGGGTTGGATGCAGCAGCTAGTGTCAGAGGAGAAAAATGAGTTGCAGGTGAGGGAGAGAGGAAAATAAAAAAAGAGAACATGGAAACAGGGGCGGTTGTTTCAGAAAGGAAAATGGAGAATAGAAAATGGGCTTCGATGGATTTGGGATTTAGGACTGGGTTGCAGTGTATAGCAAATTTTAAAAAAAAAAAAGATCAGAGAAGGAGATATAAATTTCTGCTGGGTTGAAGAAGATTGGAGATGGAAATGAGGGCTTGGGTTTCAGTTTCGTATGGAGAAGGAGATGGTCTTACAGGTTTAGGGTATTAAAGAAGAAGAAAAAGAACAGAAGCGGAGTGTATTAAAGAAGAAGAAAAAGAACAGAAGTAGAGGAGATGGTCTTACCGGCTTACCCTGTCTTTTCAATTTTTTGTTTTCTTTATTTATTATGACCTCTGTTTCGAAGCTCTGCTATTTTTCGCTGATTTGGGTGAGACTGTTGTAGCCGAAGTTAAATTAACTTCACCCATTGCAAAGCCTCACTTCAGCATCAAATTTAGAACTTAATAAACTTTTGACTAAGATGGTCGCACAAAATTGTAATGGGAATAAAGTAAAGTAGTATCAAATTTAATAATGAATTTCCTAACTTGGAATTGGATTTGTTGACTATTTTCTGTTCTTGCAGCAAGTCTGAATCCTAATAGGGTCCTCCAATGGCTTGAATTTTGCGTGGGAATGGGGTAACAAATTAAACAGTCCCGATCAGGCATCCAGCTACATCAACCGAGGTTGATGAGTTCTGCTATGCCCTTGGTGGGAAGAATCGCATCCACAGTATCTTAATCGCTAACAATGGAATGGCAGTAGTGAAGTTTATGCGTAGTGTCATGACATGGACCTATGAGACTTTTGGAACGGAGAAGGCAATCCTTTTGGTCGCCATGGCTACCCCTGAGGACATGAGAATCAACACTGAACATGGCGGTGCTACTAACAGGTAGGCGATGGTGCTCTGACGTCAGCAAGGGCAATACTAGTGGTGAGGGTGGCAATGTTTGGTCACTCAGAGGTGCAGAGGGGTGGGGGCGGGTAGGGTTGCAAGAGGAAGAAGAAGAAGAAAGAAGGGTATGAGGTTAGAGATGAGCGTATTATTGTCTGTTAAATTGCATTTCTAACACTGTCAGCCAATATGGGTACGGTTGATAGAATCTTTCCATTTTAGGGAAGGGGAGTGTCATTATTCAATATACAGGGGAAGGGACTGTCATTAAGGTATAATGTAGGGGAGGGGACAGTAATTTTTCCTTTTTTCTTTTATATATAGGGTTCTCTGAGCACGCAGGGTACTCTCAGCCCTCTCACATTTATTTTTTTAATTATTGTTTTTCTCACTAAAAAGATTATAATATAATACATGTGAGGAGGCGTAGTATATGCCTTAGGCTTAGAGAGCCTTTTCTCTCTCTCTCTCTCTCTCTCACACACACACACACACACACACACATATATATATATATATAAAGAGAGAGAAATGGGTGAGAATATTTGGATGGCCTTTGTTAATAACAAAAAAGATGCCTTAAAAAAGATGAAAATAGGTAAGGTAGTTGGTCCAGATGGTATCCCAATAGATATTTAGAAGAGTATACGGATTTGTGAATTATCATGGCTAACCAGGTTACTCAATAAGATTTTGAGTATAAGGAAAATGCCGGATGAATGGAAAAAAAGCATTGTGGTACCGATTTATAAAAATAAAGGTGATATTCAAAGCTGTATATAGAGGAATTGCTTAGGAGACTAATGGAAAGATTTAGAGCATGTAAAAAGATCTTCACATGATCTTTTGATTGATTTAGGAAAAGCTTATAATTGACTTCCTAAAGAGTTAGTTTGGCAAGTTTTAGAAAAGAAAAATGTTTCGAATAAATACATGGACATAATTAAAAATATGTATAATGATGTAGTGACTGGCATTAGAAATGTGAGGGGACAGAGTAGTTAATTTCAATAACAGGTAGATTACACCAAGGAGCTCTAAGCCCGTTTTTGTTTGCACTAAACATGGATGAGTTGACTAGAGACATTCAAGATCAGATCCCTTGGTGTATGCTTTTTGTAGATGATATTGTTTTGGTGGATGAAACAAATGTTGGGATAAATGCAAAGTTGGATTTATGGAGATCAACCTTGGAATCAAAAGGTTTTAAGATAAGTAAAACAAAAACAAAATATATGATGTGCAACTTTAATAACAATAGGACTGAGAATGGGGTGGTGAAAATTGATGATAGGGAGTTACCACAAAGTGATAATTTTAGATACCTAGGTTCAATCATGAATAAAGGAGGAGAAATAGAGACTGATATTATACAAAGAATTAGAATAAGGTGGATGAAATGGAGGGGTGCATAATGTAAGACTAGAACCCGAATACTAATACGTCCAATCCCAGGCAGGATAAAAAAGAAAACCTCCCAAGTCTTAGGAGAAAGAGACATGAACCGTATATCATAGTTCTAAAACTCGTCTCGACTCGGCAAGATCTCAGGTCGAGATCTCGAGTTGACCCATGGAAATGACCCATCTACTACGTATTTACTTACCTAACTCGACAGAACTCTTATATGCTTGTTGTGGAGCACTATATGCAACATTATAGCAATACTATGTCATGGGAAGACTATGTGACACTAGCGAGGACTGAATACTTGATTCAAAGTCATTTTATGTGATGATAATTGTAACACTGTTAAACAGTTTGATGTATCACTTTAACATTTCTAATTCTTATTTAAGTTGTTTCGCTATTAATTGAATGTTTTGCTTGTTTTCTATTACTAAATTATGTGTATAGTAAGGTATTTTAGTACGTCATCGCCTACCAACCTCTGGTCCGAATTGAAACTCAGATTTGGACTTTGTTTTTGCAAAATCTGATAGTGTCATTGTGTTTAAATGGCCTAAAATAGGCTGAATATCAAGTTTCAGACCCAAACTAGGTCTAAAACCCACCGAGTTGAAGCTTCGAGTCGGAAAAAAAAATGCACCAACTCGGCGAGATCTCGACTCGACTCGGTTTTTCCAAGGGCCGAGTTGGTACCAAGACCCGAGTTTTAGTACCTTGCCGTATATCTCAGAGAGGTTGTATTTTTTTGGGTTGCTAGTAATGAAATAGTTTCATTATCTAAAATGAAAACATCTCCCACCAAAAGATCAGTCCAATAAAACCAGAACAATGGGTTCTCAAATTGGTTGGAAGAGATTGATGAGATCTCAAAAGATAACCAAAAGAAATAATCCTACAAAGTAATAACCTGTTGAAGTTGTCGAAGCTGCAGTGGTGACTGATCTTGGACTTGGCAGCAACTTGAAATTGATAAAATAACCAAGAGATTGATGTGAACAACTTGCAGAGAATTTTCAGCAAACTTGAACAATTCTTCTAGAGATAGGCTAGGGCAGAATTGGGTCTTGTTGATGAAAAAATCGATAGAATGGGATGGGGGAATGGAATGGGCATCTCACCTTTGGCCTTTCACCTATCCTATCTCAAGATTTCAGCATTGCATAAGCAACTTTTCTATTCATTCAAATTCGTGTACAATGCTAGTCTCCCTTACAAACTTATATAGAAGACTCGAAAATAGACTTAAACACTAAAAAAGAAAGGCCTAACCCTATCTTAACTAATAAGGTAACCTAAATTGACTAGGAAAGTAAAATAATAAAGAAAACAGACTCAAAACAGGACTCTAACTAAACTAATGAATCAAATCCCGTTTTCCTACTTTCTACCCATATTTTAGGTCCATTAAATTGGCCAATAACAAAGTAAACCCATGGTATAAAAGTCCCAATACATATATAACCTAACCCAAAGCTTATTTCCAATAAAATAAGCCGTCTTAACTGACTTATTTACATCAGTGCATCCAGAGTGTTGTGTAATCGATGTATCCCTTTAAAACTCAAAGAGAATTGAATAGTTATACGACCAGCAATGACGTATGGGGCTAAATGTTGGGGAGTAAAAAACATTTAAACAAACATAATATGGCTGAATTGAGGATGTTACGGCGGATAAGTGGTAAAACTATAAAAAATAAATTAAAAAATGAACAAATTAGAGCAAACCTAGGCATTGCCTCTGTTCAGCATAAGTTGCGAGACACACGTCTAAAGTGGCATGGCCATGTGCAACGGGGGCCTTGAATTCTCTAGTGCGGAGAAATGATTTATTTTAAATTGGAGGAGCTAAAAGTGCTAGAGGTAGGCCTTAATAACCATAGAAGAAGTCGTGAGGAAAGACATGAATAGCTTAGGACTGGAATTTTGTATGGCTTTGAATAGAGCTGATTGGAGAAATAGGATCCATGTAGCCGACCCCATTTAATTGGGATAAGGCTGAGTTGAGTTGAGTTGGTTAACAACAAAAATACATTAAATAGAGTTGAATGATGAAACAGGATTACAGGATTCGTGTAGCGAACTCCATAGATTGACTACATGATAATTACGGCAATGCATTATTGTATTCATAGTCCGAAATCTCGCGAGATCTCGCCGAGATTCTCGATTTTTTCATTTACTGAGTCGAGATGGCCTACAAAACCAAAAAGTGCACTTTCTCGCGAGATCTCGGGTTGAGTTGCTGGTTTCAGGTATGGGCTTGGGTCAATTGACCCATTTAACTTCATTTAAGCTATCTAAAGATTCTAAACACCCCCATCTCGACAGAATGGTGTTTACTCCTCTCTATTTTGCTCTCTCTTCTCTCTAACTCTCTTTTTCTCTCAAAGTCTCAATTCTTCTCTTCCCTTCTTCATTTTTTGCTTGGATTCAAAGCTTTGGAAGCTGATTTTGGTGCCAAACTGAAGATTGAAGCTCACTTTTGCAAGATTGATCAAGTTTTTGAAGGATTTTTGAAAAGTAACCCATTTTCCCTAAATCTATTTTTTTGAAAAAAAAATTGATGAAATCTTGGTAGATGGGTGTGATTTTGAGTTATGTTACACAACTTTGGCCGATCTATCACTTGATGGAGGCCGGTTTTTTTTTGGGTTATTAAATTTTTTATTATAATTTATGGAAAAAAAAAAAGAATTTTTTCAAAAAAGAAATTAGAAAAATAGGATAAATACTTATTGTTTGGATGTGATCTTGATGTATGTTAGACTAGTTTGCATGCTCTACAGCCTCATGGAGTCAATTTTTTTTTTCACCCACTAAAAAAACTATTTTATTTTTCAGATTTAATAATAATATTATTAAAATAGTTAAAAATATATATAAAATTAAGAAAAAATACATGTTTTTGTTGGAAAATTATGCACAACATTTGTACATAATGTCCAACTTCAAATGATGTCAAATACATCATTATGTTGTAATATTTTATATTTGAAGGTATAATTATTTATAATAACAATTGTAAATATTATTTTTAATTAATAAATAAATGCTAGAGTTAGGGAATAAATAAGAGATAGGTATTTGATTGTTCTAGTAGCTTCATATTATGTTTAATAGTTATGAATACAATACTTTAAGTGTTTAATACCTTACTTTAAGTCTGTAACATAGTTGTCATGGCGTCGCCATGGTGCCGCCATGGTGTCTTGGCGCTGGGAGAGGTGGCATATCGAGCTACACCATGGTGGATGTAAATATATCGTTCGATATGGCTTCCATGGCGACGCCATGGACGCCATACCACGATATGTTGGCATATCGGCCGATATTTGTACATATAAAAGTTAGATTTAAATTTTTTTTTTTAAACCATTTAATAGCTTAGATGCTTTGCTCCAAATCACACACATTGAAGAAAGACTATTGCTATCAAGCTTCAGTAAACAGGTTAGCCTATCATTTGATTTTTACTATTGCTTTCAATTATTTGACAGGTTAATCTATATTTTCAATTTTTCATACTTTCATATACACTAATGGATATTAGTTACACTTTCATGAATTAAACCATAGTGGCATAGTATATTAGTAGTAGTGTAGTACACTTTCATGTTGATTTTTGATGTTATAGGACATATATTATAGCATACTAAATGACATTAAAAATACAGAAAATAAAAAATTAAACATGGTCGACATGCTCGCCATGGCCACGCCATGGCGGGCGACATGTCGATATATCGACGTGACACCTTCCACCGACTTGGATCGCCGTGACAACTATGGTCTGTAATAGTTACTAATACACGTTTTTTTATATAACAGTATAAAAAATAAGATATTTCTTACACAATGGGGGATATAGCATGGCTACATGGAGTCCCAATGTCTGAGGACAAAAAGAAGTCAAAGTTAACTACTGTGGAAAGATTCTAAATTCTGGTGGAGCAACTAGGTTAAAAGAACATTTGTCTGGTCTGGGCAAGGATGTTGCCAAATGCCGAAATGTTCCGAGCCAAGTGAAACTGGCAATGGGAGAAAACTTGAGAGGAGTACGAACAAAGAAAGTTGAGAGGGAAAGACAACAAATAGCTTTCGATGAGGCAGTTCTAGAGAGGCCTGGTGTAGACATCCTTGGAGGAGTAGGAGATAATACTGAATATAGGCCTACACTTGGTGAGTTCGAATCAGAGGCTGAATATAGGATTTATCAGCAGACTTCTGCAGAGAGTAGGCAAAGTTTTCATTTTGAGAATATAAGAGCATATGAGCAAGCAAGAGGAGCTGGTGGATCTGGCTCAGCTGCACCAGTGCAACAAGATGAGAGGAGGAGAAGCACTGGCACAAGAGATATCTCACGGCCCCAAGCCCAACCCCGAACACGTTCCCCAGATACCATTTTTTAGCAAGATCCATCTACCTTTAGGCAATAAGATGCCTTCCAGCCAACCATCCCGCAAGTGTTTGATGGTAAACAAGATGAAGCACGGAAAGCCTTCAACAAGTTCATGTTATACAATGGCATTCCAGCTAATGTAGCACAAGGAACATATTATAATGCATTCCTTGACGCTGCAGGGAGGGTTGGCCCAAGATGGAAGGGGCCTACACCATATGAGTTGTATAATGTATATTTGCCGAAAGAGGTAGAGGAGCTGAAAGAGTACATAGAGGGTCTGAAGCCAAGGTGGGACACATATGGGGTTACTCTTATGGCTGATGGTTGGACTGGACCTACTAGACAGTCCATTATAAATTTCATGATGAGTTGTAATGGGAAGACTGTCTTCTTGAAGTCTGTTGATGCATCAAAGCATGTCAAGGATGCATCATACTTGTATAAGCTACTGAAGCAAGTGGTGGAGGAAGATATAGGAGCAAAGAACGTTATCCAAATTGTGACGGATAACGGTTCTAATTTTAAGAAGGCTGGAGAGAAATTGATGAACAAGAAGAGTAAGAGGATCCGCCTCTTTTGGACTCCATGTGCAGACCATTCTATTGATTTAATGCTGAAGGACATGGGGAAAAAAGCTTTGGTGACTGGTGTGGTCAATAGGGCAAGGCAAGTGACCACCTTTGTGTATAACCACGGTTATGCTTTAGCCATGATGAGGGAAAAATGCAAGGGGGATTTAGTGAGGCCTGGTGTAACTCGATTTGCCACCAATTAGATTGCATTAAAGAGCATTCAGTCGAAGGTGGTAGGTCTGAGGTCAATGTTTGCAAGTGAGCAATAGTTTAGTTGGCCAGGTTCTAGGACAGAAGAAGGGTAGGTAGCACAAGAGACCATTGCAAGCGATCAATTTTGGAAGGACTTGTATAAAGTTGTTGCCATATTAGAGCCAGTGGTGGCAGTATTAAGGATGGTTGACACGGAGAAGAAGCCTACTTTGCCCCACATATATGTTGCCCTGCAGAAGATGAAGGAAATGGTCTGAGCTGCAATACCCCGAAGTGCTTGCTCATACATTAACATCATTGATGAGCGATGGGAGAAGCACTTGAGTCATCCCTTGCATAAAGCTGGTGAGTTCAACACTTCAACATACTTTACACTTTATATGAGTTTTTACATTTACATATTCAAAACTCGAAAGTATTAAGTCACTAACAACTTATATTTGTGGTTTCCCCTTTACTAGCATACTATTTGAATCCAAAGTACCAGTATTCGCATAATCTTGGGCTGGACACGGATTTGTTACTGGCAGTTGAAGCTGTTATTGAGAAGTTGGAGGTCAATCCCAAGACACAATCTGACTGCAATGATGAGGTGAGACTTTGGGACTTTGGTACATTGGTAGTCTGTAAAGGAATGTAATTACTAAATAGCAAATACTAATGCCTCTAACACTGTTTGAAATTTAAAATGAAAATAGATCAAATTCTTCAGAGAGGCCTCAGTAAGTTTCAGTCGAAAAACTGCAGTGGAGGGTAAACAAAAGTCAAACCCTGGTAGATGGCAATGTGGCATGACTTTACATTTATGAATTATAATTTTATCCCTTTACAATGCACATATTCTTAATATTCTATGTTTATAATGCAGCTGACTAGTGGGTGCTTTATGGTACAAGTTCACCCAACCTGAGGAAGGTAGCAATCAAAGTGCTCTCACAAACTTGTTCATCCTCTAGGTGCGAGCGCAGCTGGAGTACATTCGCATTGATACACTCAAAGAAGCGGAACAGATTGGGTGGTCAACGACTGGAGCAGCTGGTGTATGTGCATTATAATATGAGACTAAGGATGAGGCACATACGTGAAGAATTTGAGAACAATAACAAAGATCCCATCGAGCTAGCCAACATATTCCAGGAGGACTCTGATGATGATGAGGATCCCCTATTTTAGTGGGTGAGGGATCGCGGTGCACCAGAGATGGATGAGCCTGGAGGTAGGCCCGACTCCACCATTGCGTCCGTAATCGGTACAGATGTTAACGACTATATGTCACAAGAGGGGCGTGCACATTCTCAGTCACAGAGACCTTTTGAGGATGCAACAGGAACTGCTCCTGATGATGATGGTGATGGTGATGACCCTACTGGTGGTGATGACCCTACTGGTGGTGATGCTGGTGGTAGTGGTGGTGGTGGTGGTGGTACTGGTGGCATGCAGAGTGGTGGTTATTATAATGATCGTCATGAGGGGATGCGCGAGCAATACCAGCATGAAGTGGAAACCCAGGAGGACCCTGTGCGTTTCACAGGTGAGTCTCAATTTACACATGCCACACAAGATCAAAACCATGGTGACCACAGCAAGACGTACAAGAGAAGGACGGGTCGCAAACACAACCAACCTCAGTATGATGACACGAGTATGAACACCATGCTAGCAAGTTTTGGAAGCATGACTATGGATACTGGTAGTGAGCATCAGTCGTGGCAATCATATGATCCTAGCAACCTCATCAGCACTAAGATTATGGTCAGCAGAGCACCGGTTCTGAATATAGTGCCTATGGTCAGTTTGGCCAGTCAACACATGCGGATGACTATCAAAGCAGTGAGTCTGGCATTGGGTCCAGCATTGGGTCCACCTTTGGGTCCACATTCCCAGTCCCATACATTCCTCAATATGACAGTAGCACAAATAGTGGATATGAACCTTCACAGCAACGGTCTAACGCCACTGTAGAACAGCTATCTAGGATAGGGATCTTGGCATATGTGGATGAGAATTCTTATATGAATGTTGTGGAGAACTATATGCAACAGTAAGGGTGTCAAAACCAAACCGAATCCGAAACCGAGCCGAATTAACCGAACCGAATTAATTCGGTTTGGTTTCAGTTCTGGTATATGGTATTCTAATTCGGTTCGGTTCGGTTCGGTTTCATACCAAGACCCGTCGGTTTTAACCGAAACCGAACCGAATAAACCACTTAATCCAAAGCCATGTATCTTTTAAATTTTTTGGTATCTAACCAAATGACTTTAAATATTCCACTTTCCTATGTTTTCATTGTTTTTTAGGTAACTTTTTTTTTTTTTTTGGTAAGAGTTTTTTAGGTAACTATCCAACTGGATGAAATTTATATGCCACTTTTCACAGGGTAAAATAAAAAACTCTATGAATTTTCTTTGAATTTTTGGTAACCATCTAACCTAATGACTTTTCATAGTCCACTTTCCTGGTTTTCTCTATTTCCTTTTCTCAATTTCCTTTTTCAACTCTTCAAGTGTGCAACTGAATTAGACCCGAATTGGAACCGTATTTGGAAACCGAATTAGAACCGTAATTGAACCGAACCGAGCAGGTTCGGATTCGGTTGGTGGTCCCAGAACCGACTTGGTTTTCGGTTCGGTTTCGGGTCACACCCTCAAGTCATGGAACCGAACCGAATACCCGAAACCGAACCGTTTGACACCCTTATGCAACAGTGGAGCAACAATATGTCATGGGAAGATTATGTGGGGCAAATGGGGAATGAATATGTGATTCAATCTAATTTTATGTGATGATAGTTGTAACTTGTAACATTGTTAAGCTTGAGCAATTTAATGTATCAGTGGTATCACTTATTCACTTTAACATTTGTAATGCTAATTAAGTTGTTTTCCTATTAATTGAATATTTTGTTTGAGTCCTATATACATAAATTATGTCATTAATGTATATAGTATGCTATTTTAATACGTCTTCGCCTACCAACTAAGGGTCCGATGTAAAAGTCCTATTTGGACAAAGTTTTTGCAAAATCTGATAATGCCATTGTGTTTAAATGGCCTAAAATAGGTTGTATACCGATTTTCAGACCCAAAAGAGGTCTAAAACCCACCGAGATGGGCTTCCGAGTCGGAAAAAAAAAAAAGTGCACAAACTCGTCGAGATCACAGCCCAACTCGGTTTTTGGCTGGGCCGAGATGGCTCCGAGACCCGAGTTTTTGAACCTTGATTGTATTGAGAATGAGAGGGTGAACTGAACTTGTTTCAGATTCAAATTACTACAAATCTCAGTAAGTATTGACCTCCTTAAAGCATTATAAATTATTGCTTTTCTTATATGGCTCCCCGATTCGCATTCGTTAAACTTTACAATTTCCACATATTCGACGAACTTTTCATTGTTTCCAATAATTCTTATGAAACTTATATCATGGCAAACTATACCCCATTTCCACAAGGACCAAAATAATGAACAAAACCAACATTTAGATTCTTGTTTGAGCAAAATAGAGCAACACCTCACGAATAATTTAACTGAAATGCTAAACACAGCAAGAATGTGTACCTTCTATGTAAACATTAACTAATCTTTCCTGTCACTGACCAAAAATAACAAATTAAGCATACAATTATCCAATAAGAAAAAATAAAGACATTGAATTGTTACACATGCTTCTTTTCCATCATGTCATAAACAACCAAGCATATGGTAGAGGCCAAAGACCACGAGACAAGAGTACAAGAACAAACACCCAGAAGGCTTAGGTTATAGCTCTAATGAAGAAAAGCAACATACTTGCACCAATTCACTGACAAAACTTAACCCGCCTGGTCCAATAAGAGATCCCGCTAGCAAATATCCAGTAATAACCTGCAAATTTTTGTTTCTTACTAACTAAATTTTATTGATTAAGAAAAGGTAAATCTAGCAAATTCAAGTAATACGTTATAGTTCCTTCAAGAATTGCAACTAATAATGAACAAAGGCAAGAGAAATAATAATGCCCATACTGGTTGTCCAGCACACGCAAAAGCAATGCCACCACAGGTTGCAGATACAATGACAACTACAAGATCTGATATCAATCTGCATAGAAAGTTTGAAAAAGCTGCAAGTTAATGTTAGTGAAAAGAAAACAATGATGACAATAGAAAGTACAAAATTGATAACCTTACCTTAAGTCTAACTGTAGCACAGGATATTTTGATTTGGGATTAGAAATAATAAACACGTTGTCCTGAAAAATGCAGCCAACATCATAAGAATCTGTTAACCATTGAAGTTGCCTAAATACATGTATTGCATGCGTGACAACATAACTTGATACACTCCAAAAATCATTGCAACAAAAAGTAACCAGGCCAAAGAAAATGGAACATACCTTTCTATCTATCAAGGTTGGCATATCTTCTGCTCGATTCTCGTTATCCAAATTAAAAACATCATGCAGTTGAAATGACCTAACATAAGAACCACCAAGATGGGAAAGTTCAATTTTGTATGGGAAGGCAGAACATTTCAAATGAATTCAAATTCCCCACATGCTAATAAAAAACAGAAATGATCTAAACTGAGAACCAATTATCATTATCATTGTATTTATTCACATGATGAAAAGAATTACTTCTCTTCCTTGGTTTCATTTTTCTTGGGCTTGACTCTAGCAACAGTTTCCAGAACCGCCTGATGAACAAAAACACAAAAATAGTATTAAGTAACATAAAAAAACACAACCCCCCCCCCCTCTAAAAATAAATGATTTAGTGTTGCATGCGCTCAAAAGTCTCAACCCATAATGACCAGCCTTGAATTACAGATCCATTTTACATTTCAAAATCAGCATACATTCTTCACGATATATAAACAAATTGTGCATCGAGTGGAAAGGCCAAAGTGACGAACAGGAATTGCTAAGCAGCCCCCGGTAGATGGGATAGGCCTTAGTGAGTAGTTGCATTATCAAACAAAATGTTTTAACTTGATTCACAAATACAAATGATAAGTATGATGTACGAACTTAAGAAACTCCACCATTGCTGTACAAGCAGCTCAACAAACATTAGCAAGTTAGGATATGTGATGCAGTACCACTCTAAGATCCAGATCTGTGGCCTGGATTTGTTTCCATTAGTTTAGAGTTTGTCTTTGTTAAAAATGGACAGAATTGTTATTTTATTTACGGGGGTATTTAACTGCTTTTTTTTTCATTATTTATAATTTATTTGTGGGGTCAAAGTTGGCTTTAGTTTAGTCACTAAAAAAGTATGATCAACAAAAACAACACCATAATGGCATAGAAAATACTAACCAAAAAATCAAAAAACACAACCAAAAAAAAAAAAAACTCAAGAATCAATGGCGTGGTTACGAGGTCGCTAGTCCCTCTGTCTCAAAAGAGTTTTAGATAATTTTAGGTTACTAATTCTTCTCTCTTCATTAGTTTTCATCCTATTAAATAGGATCAGATAGAAATAGAAGTTACACTGCAACCACCCTTCCATGTTCCCTTATACTTCCCAACTCCTAATACTCCTACTTTGGTAACTTCCCGTAACTTCCCAATAGGTATAACTACTTACATAATTAAAATAAACATAATTTAGACAAATACTACTACATCTTAGCCTCCCACATCCACCTGGAACCCATGCAACACTCTTGTGCCGATGCCATATACGTTAAGCCTGTAACAACTACTTCCTACTAGATTTTGGTCTTGTACTCAAGACCACTTGTGGAAACTGACTACTCAGGGTATCCCAATCCTCCTCTTCATAACAACCCTTGATCAAGAATAATTTCTTGCATCAATGTCCCGGCACGAACTAATCGTTACAATTGTAACAAAGTCCCTTAGCCCACCTTTCTTGTATCTCCGATGACTTGAGTCAACGAATGGGAAGAGGTTCTTCAGCAGGTGGAATGCTCTTTCTCGCAAGTGATTGGTCACGGGCCTCGTACAGTCGAGCCAATCCAATGGTTGCAAATAAGGTTGTGGGGCGACCAGCTAGGACGTCGGCCTTGACTTAGTTATTTAGTCCACTTACAAAAAAACTCACTTGCTGGTGTGGTGGAAGAGGCCCCACTTTGGAGAGGAGCTTTTCAAACCAGGATTGATAGTCGCGTACAATACAAAGTTGCTGCAGCTCGGCGAGCTCCCCAAAAAAAATATTGAGAGGGAGTCAGTTCGAATCGAGAATGCAACCAATCGCAGAAGGTGTGCCAGTCCAGCGTTACTTGATCTTGCTTAAAGATCTGGAACCACATGTGCGCGTCTCCTTCCAAGTAGAAAGAATCCAGAGCCACTCGTTCCTCGATCGGTGTTTGGTGAAACTTGAAATACTATTCAGCCCGATAGGCCCAACTGGCAATATCTTCTTCTCCATTGTAATGCGGAAAATCCAGCTTCACCAACTTGGGGGTGAATGTATGTTGTGAAGTAGCAGAGCGCTGAATTGGGTTGTTGTTCAGAGGTCGCATAGCTTGCAGCTGCATCGAAGCTCTCACCAACTTCATTCTGACTGGGAGGGGATGACGTGCTGAATCTTTCAAAGATCTCATTGATCTTGGAAAGGATCTGCTTCTGCTCAAGAAGGATTTGCTTCTGCCCTTTGTTAAGCAAATTCACGTCATCTTCAAGTCTCTCTACCCATTGGTCCACATCCCTGCTTTGATACCAGGCTGGTAGGTGCACCGACTTTCCTCGTCTACTACCTATCATGGAGAAAAGGAGATAACAAGCAGCAAGTAATTGAATAATCAATGGCATGGTTACTAGGTCGCCAGTCCCTCGTCTCAAACAAGTTTTAGATCATTTTAGGTTAATAATTCGTATCCCTTCATTAGTTTCCATCCTATTAAATAGGATTAGATAGAAATAGAAGTTACATTGTAACCACCCCACATTCCCTTATACTTCCCAACTCCTAATACTCCTCCACAATAGCACAACTCCTAATGTTCTTACTTTGGTAACTTCCCGTAACTTCCCAATAGGTATAACTACTTACATAATTAAAAGAAACATAATTAATTAAATAAACATAAGTTAGATAAATACTACTACATCTTAGGCTCCCACGTCCACCTAGAATCCATGCAACACTCTTGTGCCGATGCCATATACGTTAAGCCCGTAACATAGTTAGGCTCTTGTTTCTATTTTTGTCTCAGTCATTAGGCTATATAAACATTGTAATCAGCTCTTGAGAGCCCACGATTGAATGAATACAGAATTTGCTTTGAGCAATTGTTGAAATCCTGAGAGAGGATAGGTGATATACCCATTCCCTTCCCCCATCCCCTTCCATCGGTTATAGATTCCAAATCTGATGCAGTTAAGATTGTCCAATTGGGTCAATTGGGATACATAAGACTTTATTTTTGGCTCATTGTTGGGCTCTATAGACCTTAGGCTTCTTATTTTTTGGGTTTATTGATGTAATGGGCCTAATTTATAAGCCTATAAAGTGGAGATAATGTTAGCACATGGGATTAGTAGTTAAATTGAGTGTTAGAGTTAGATTAGGATACTTAATAGCTAGATAAAATTCTGTTTTGAGTTTATATACTTTATTGAGTGTATAAGAGTGATTAGGAGTCCTTTTATGAGTCAAATTAGGAATTTTAGAAGGTCTATATATTTATATGTAATACATCCCTCACAATTAGAGATGATTTGAGTAAAGCATATGAGTTTATTCTAAGAGTTTTGGTGCTCTTGAGCAGTGTATATGGGATTGGTATCCCAAACCTGATTTCTTCTTCTTCTCTCTTCTTTCTCCCAAGAAGATCAATTTCATCTCTCTTCCCTCCCCTTCCATCAACCTGACTTCTTCCCTTAACAACGTAGTTGCTTCCTTTATATCAGATATGATCACAGATTTGATTATTGGGCCTGCTTGCAACTGAGATCCTTAATCTGGATTTTCAGACTGCATTAAAACAATAATTCTGTCCAATCGACTGCAAGAGTTCTACAAGCTGCTCGGATTTTTTCTGTAAATCATTCTCATTAATATCTTGGGATTTCAGCATCATATCCTTGCTGCCAGGGTCCATCTTCATCAGCCAAACCAGCAGGAACAACCCCATCATCGATCCAAGGAAATCTAGGGTTTCCCAAAACCCTAAAGCTGTTCGATCCCTTTTCTCCCTGTTCTGATCGAGTTCTTCTATTTGAGGATTCATTCTACTTTAAAGAAGATTAATCAGCCCTATAATTGCAGCTTCAACAGGTTACTAATTTGTGGGATTATATTTATTAATTCTCTTGCTCACTTGTGGTTACCAATCTGAGATCCCATTGTTCTCTTTCTTGTTCACTAAAGGTTTCCAATTTGATCCTACCTGGGATTAGACTTATTCTGAGTTCTAGTCTTACATTATCATTATGATTACAATCACAAGAAGAGTAATTGCATCTAGAAGCCAGTGTCTCGAAGATGCAAAGGACCAACTTCGCATTCAGTATATCATAATCAAAGTCAGGAGGATAAAAAATAAACTACTGTTCCCATGCTGTCTATAAAAATTGATAACAATCCTCAACGAATATGTTTACGAACCTGTTCTCCAGCAACACTGTTGTTGAAGCTGCCGGCATCAGTATCTGCAAAATAAACAACAATTCAGGTTCTTCAAAATTTCACTTCATTATTATTATTAAAATCATTTATTACAAGTAGTAATGCTTGGTGTTATTGTAGTTGTTGTTTTTCAAGAGTAGAAGGTAGTTTCAAAGGGGCATTTACTCAGTAAGGATCCACAAGGTATAATTATTTTTTCATAGTACATGAACAAGCCTATTGAAAGCAACGTGAATCCAGGCAAAGCATAAAACTCACATACATATTCATTAACACATGCTCTAGTAAACTAATAACTAAAAACGTGAATTGTATTGTCACTATTGTCTGAAGCTAGTGAATTTGCTAGATTTCAGAGAAAGGGATCATTGGTGTTACTAAACTTGAATAAGCTACTGGCTAAGCGGGAATATCAAAAGAATAATGAGGGAAACCCGGAAACCCAAACCAGAGGGAGGAGAGATCATTTGTGTTTTTGTGTGTGTGTGTGTGTGGTAAATATGGGGCTGATCTCGTAATGACTTTTGATCCTATTTATGTTCTTTGAAATTCATTATTCATGAAAATCGAATTTCAATAGTACTAGAGTCTAGACTAGACTCTCTTGTTGAAGGCCGAGTGTTTTCCTTCTTTCACCTCGCAAATCCGAGCTTTGAAATGTCTCATACTCCTGCTTCAATTAGCGCCAATGGGTACACCAACTCAAAATAGAGAAAAGCCACAAAACCTAAGACCTAGCTCATGCTCGAGACGAACCAAATCTAATCAAAAGAAAAATTGTGAATGAAATTAGAAAGGGGGCGAGAGAAAGAGAGGAGGAGGAGGAGAGGTCAGATCTGCAAACCTGCACCGGACTGTTCATTATCTGGGAATTCTTTCTCCAATGCGCGATCGATCATACCAGCGAAGCTATCCTCTCTGGATCTCGCAAGTGAGGAATTAGAATCAGTGGCATTGGAGTTTAACGAGACATCCAAGTCAGTATCGACAAGAGAGTTGGAGAGAGAAGGGAAAGAAGCAAAGCAGAGAAGAAGAAGAAGAGATACGAAGAAGAATGGGAAGTCAAACGAGTTGCTCTTCCTCATTGCAGAAAGAGAGGAAAAGGAGATCGACGGCCGTCAAACCCTGAATAAGGTTAAGCGAAGGCAGAATAATAGAAAGGTGTATGAAGGAGTAGAGAGTGGTCGTTGTTGACAAAGAAAAATGCTTGTCTCTGCTTCTCCTACCTGACTCTGTCCCTCCCCTGTGTTTCAGGGGAAAGAGAAGAAAAAGTAACCCAAGGAGGTTGATATTTGATTCTCTGTTGCTCTCTTAGATTGTATTATATATATATATGACGGAGAAAGTAGAGTAGAGAGAAGTAATGGGAGAGAGAGAGAGAGAGAGAGAGAGAGTTGAAAATTGGAATTTGTAATGGGTGAGTCTTGATTTGGACAAAGTTTACTCTTTATTTCATTTCTTTAATTACGGCTTACGTGAACGTCGCTTTTAAGATCGATCGATGGATGGATTCGATTGAACAGTGATGGCTGTTTTGTTTGTTAATTTGTTTATTAAATTGGTTTGGTTTGGGTCGTTTGGGCCGTTTGGGCTAATAAGTAATGTGGGATGGATCCCATTCCCATTCCCAAAGGCACATCTCTCGTGAAGTACCAAATCCAAATGGTGAATCCTCCTCCTCCTCCTCTTTTGCAGATTCACACACTCGCGTCCTTGGGAGTTGGGGCACCTCCTCCTCTTTTTTTTATTTTATTTTATTTTATATACCAATAATAATAATAATAATAAGGGATAAAGAATGCTACATAGTTGCATGTGGTGCAGGGTCCCTCTACCAGGCATAGGACCAAACGAAATGACTACCACATCGTTGTGGAAAGACGGAGATCTTTGAGGGTGCGGCGATCATTTCATGTAGTCTTGTGTCTAGGTGTAGGGTTCCTTGAGGTCCTATTTGTTTAGAGAGGACTTAGGTGGAGTGGGAAGATATTGATGTGACTCATGTGGCAATTCAAAATCCCTCTCCAACCTTGTTACCTAATTTGGGGTGGTGAACTTACAAAAGCTCGGGGAACATCATTAATTACTTTGTTTGCCAATGTGACACTTCAAACCCCACCCGTTTGCTATCCATAGTCCCACCAAATTGATGGGACTTTGGTTACTATTAATGGGAAAAATAACTTTACCTCAACATTTTCATCCCAACAAAACCCCATCAACATGTGGGTCCCATCTCATCTTCCCAACAATCCCACCCAACTTTCCCCTCTAAACAAACGGTGCCTAATAATAATAGGAAAAAAGAACGCTAACTTGTGGCATGGTTCTTGCACAAACATGGAAATCAATGGAAGAGTAACTGGAAGCATCAACAAACTGGATGTTTACGTCAATATGTCTTCTCTTCTCCTCCTCCTCATTTTCCCTCATCTCCTTCAACTTCCACCGTCCCTCCCCTCCCATCTTAGATTTCTCCTCTTCTCCTCTATTAGGCACTAAGGCAGCTCTGGATCTCTACGATCATGTGCCAGCTGGCTGAAGAACTCACTCAACAAACCAGGTAATCCATTTGCAAATTATTTTGTATATTCATCTTGTTTTCCCAGGTTCTATTATGGTTTGGAAGATTGGACGCCCAGGTGTCCCTGTGTCTTCACCCACTTCTTTTAGATACTTCTTGTCTCATTAATGAAGTTCTGTCTCACCATCAATTGCCTTTCTCGACTGTAAGGGGACCTACCTTTTCACTATCCAACCCTACTCTTTCCCATACTTCTTTTGGGCTTCTTCGTGCTTGTCTCTACTTATATCTCCCTCCTTTATTGTTATCTGATTTATTTTCTATGTTTCATTTATTTTCCTTACTATATCACCTTTCCATACATTTCACTATACTTCCTACACATCTTCCCTTCCTAACCACAAATTCCTTTCTCTTCTTTACTTTCCCTTTTCAAACCCATCTTAAATTCGATATCTACTCCCCTGCGATTACATCACAGGTTCATCCCCTCCTCTTTCCTTTCCCATGAATGGTAAGTTTTTAATTTATTGCGGAAATCTACTTCCTCCACTTTGGGACCCACAACTATTTCTACCAAACATGTCTACCCTGGGGTTCTTACTGCCATCTTTCCACTTTGGGTTACTTTCCTTTTCTATCATTTCTCTCCCTCCATCACTCTCGTACCTTTTGGCTGTCATGTCTGCACCTTATTGTGTGTGGAGAACCATGCCACGCACTCAGCAGACAACTCCTCATTCTAAGGAGCATTTGAAACCACCCTCTCCTTCCTCTCTGTCTCCTCTGTATAAATCTGTCACTTTCTGCTTGGATACTTTAAAGGATCCTCAGTTTGGCAAGGAAGGGAGGGCTTCCTCGGTTTCTACCTCCAATGCGAGGCCCCAACTTCATTCGTTGGAGAATACCCTTTTTGGGTGTGTTATTGGATGTTCACAACCATCTACGTACAAACCTTGGCCAGCACCTGATTTCACTCTGGGAGGATTTTCATATCCGACGGGTCCTTGTCCTTGGCGATGGAACGTTCGAAGTCACTTTTCACAACTCCAGTGCATGTAAGAAAATCTTGGATGCATCCCCTTGGTGGTTTCAGAAGTTCATTCTTCAAACTTTCGTGAACCTCCCTCTGGTGCCAACCATAAAAAACTTTTTGCATTACATTTCCTATTTGGATACAACTGTTGTCCATCCCCACTGAGTGTTTTAATATGAAGTGTATCACCATTGCTGCTTCAACCATTGGTTCTCCTTTACTGGTAAATATGAGTTCGGAACAATCTGAGTTACCACCCTACTCAGCCAGAGTTAAGCTTCTCTACCCCAAATAATGCCAAGTCGATCTCTCAATTCATTGCCATCTCAAGCCCGGATGGTACTTCACACAACATCCTGGTAAAGTACGAGGTCTACCTATACTGTTTTGCCGAATATAGCAAAGCCACAAATGGCAAGCTATATTTGGTCCAGCCTTGTGAATCTTTGAGAATCTTCCTTATCCGGATTTGCCTTAGGTGGAGAGCACAAATGCAGCAAGTTATCACTAGCAATATCTTTCCTACTATTCCTTGTAAACCTGTATAGTAAGATTACAGCTGAGAATCTTCTCATTCATTCATGTATTTATACACCATTGTAAACACTTGTAAGTGTGATATACAATCAATACAAATGCCATTATTCTCTCTAGCCTAACATTGTATCACAGCCAGCCTAAAAATCTCCAACGAGTTCATTCTTTTTTTGCCTCTTGATCAGCCATCGCCATGGGGGACCCCAACACATCCACGGCAGCTTCTTCAAGCACCACAGATCTGCTGCAAGCCTCTGCCTCCATCACCTCTATAGTTTCTTCCCCTCTTCCATTGCTGAATACTTCTTCCACAATAACTGATCCCATTATCAGCCTTCACTAGCAATTGTCTCCATCGGTTCCCAATGCCCACCATTATATTTCCATTAAACTTTCACCCAAAATTTTTTTATATTGGCATACACAAATTGAAGCCTTCCTTCAAGGCCAGAATCTCTTTGGGTTCCTCGATGGCACCAATCCCTGCCTTGCCGATTCTTGAAGTTCAGCAGCATGGCGTCAACAAGTGCGGTTCTCCACAGTCTTCTTCTCTCCTCTCTCACAGAGGAAGTCTTTCCCCTTATCATTGGGAAAACCATGAGCAGGGATATCTGGGACGCCCTCACCATGGCCTACGCATCTGCTTCTGCTACCCGAATTCTCTCTTTGCATCTTGCACTCCAAGACCTTGTGCATCAGCCAGAAGAATCTGTTACTGCCTTTCTGCAACGTGCTAAAGCCATTGCCGATGATCTTGCCGCTGTCGGAGCACCGATTTCAACTACAGATTTTAACATCCACATTTTTCGATCACTGAGATTAGACCTTCGTGATATCATACCTACACTTGCAGGGCGTTTGACCCCTATACCTTATGATGACTTGCATTCCCAGCTTGTGACTCATGAGTTTTTACACCTCGCTTCATTGAAAAATTTGTCACTTGTTGTTGCTAGCAGCACCACCACGACTCCTACTGCCAATATTGCCACCCGTGATGGATCTTCATCTAATCAGCAAAGCCGTGCCCCATCTGATCGGGGTGTTTCTAGGGGAGGGAGAAGTGGGCGTGGTCGCGGTGGTCGTGGCCGTCGCTATCGCTCCAATCAACAGGGACGATTGTGGTGCACTTTTTGCAACCGCAACACACACAATACAGCCAACTGCTACTCTAAACCTCAACAACCACCCACATATCCATCCGCATACCACACCTATTACCCACCACCACCGCCATACCCATATCAGCCCTCACAGCCCTGGCCGACTAACAACCATCCTTCCCCACCGTCCTACACATCTTACCCTTCCATGTCCACTCCATCTCATGCCACCTGGTACCCTGACACTGGTGCTACTCACCATGTTACACCAGACTTGCAGGCCCTGTCAGGTACTAATCAACTCCATGTTGGGAATGGTAAGGGTCTGTCCATTACTCATACCGGTAGTTCTTCAATTCCTTCTACTACTGGCTCTTTGCATCTTTCAAATGTTCTTTGTGTCCCTGATATGCAAAAATCTCTAGTTTCTGTTCAACGTTTTGCTCATGATAATAATGTCTTTTTTGAGTTTCACCCGTCTTCTTTTTTTGTGAAGGATCAGAAAACCAAGCGCACTCTACTTTCCGATCCGAGCAATAATGGACTTTACATTTTTTCAACAGCACATTCAGCGCTACTTGCCAATATTGCTAAGCGTACCTCTTCTGATGGGTGGCATCGTCGCCTTGGCCACCCTCATGCCCAAGTATTTAAAACTATTATTAGTAAACACAATTTACCTATTTCTAGTTCCAGCTTAAACCCACTTTGTACGGCCTGTCAGCTTGGAAAATCGAGCAGGCTAACTTTACATTCCTCTACATTTCGCAGTTCTTTTCCTTTAGATGTAATTTTTATGGACATTTGGGGACCTTCGTATTTAATTCTGTTAATGGCTTTTGGTATTTCATTATATTTGTTGATGACCATACCCATTACATTTGGTATTACCCGTTAGTGCGTCACTCCGAAGCCTTTGATGAGCGCTTGTAGAGCGCTTGTTTTCCAAAAAAATAAAGTCCGTCCAATCAGATTGGGGTGGGGAGTTTCGTTCCTTTTCCAATTTTTTGGCCACCTTCGGGATTCAACGCCGAGTTGCTTGTCCCCACACCCATGAGCAACAGGGCACCGTCGACAGGCGTCATCGCCACATTGTTGAAACCGGGTTGACCTTGCTTGCCCAAGGAATGGTGCCTCATCACTATTTGCATTGTGCGTTTGATACGGCGGTTTACCTTATATATCGAATGCCGTCTCGTGCTACTGGAGGTAAATCCCCTTTTGAACTTCTTCATAATCGTTCTCCTGATTACACTTTTTTGTTTGTCTTTGGTTGCTTGTGTTTCCCAAATTTAAGACCTTACAATTCTTACAAAATGGGTTTTCGATCCACTCCATGTGTGTTTTTGGGGTACAGCCCCTCTCATTCGGGGTACCGTTGCATGGATATTGTCACCCATAAAATATACATTGCACGGCACATGCGCTTTAATGAGACGGTCTTTCCTTTTTCTTCTTCAAAACCGTCTCTCCTTGGCCCGGTTCCCTCGACCGTACCACCACCACCATGGGCATTGGTACCAATTACGCATCACCCGACTGGACCATTACACTCTACACCTCTACAGCCACAAATCCAGGCTCACCCACAAGTGCAAGGCCCACCTTCACCATCACCAAACCCTACACCTACACAGCCAGGCAGCCCCATTCCAACTCCACCAACCAGCCCGCCACATCACCATGTGGCTCCCCGACCAAGCCCAAAAACCAGAACCATATCAGACCTTTATGCAGCAACCCAACCCATTCCATACCCACAGCCCTCTAGCCCACAAGCCCTCTATACTACAACCCAAACCGAAGATGCTGAACCGACCTGTTACATTCAAGCCAAACGCAGCCCTGCCTGGCAGGCTGCTATGGTGGATGAGTTTAATGCATTGATTCAAAATGGAACTTGGTCCCTTGTACCTCCCAACCCCAGATTTAATGTTGTTGGCTGTAAGTGGATGTACAGGATAAAAAGGAAGGCGGATGGGTCAGTCGAGCGCTACAAGGTCCGTCTTGTTGCAAAGGGCTTCCATCGACAGCAAGGAATAGACTACAATGAAACATTTAGTCCAGTGGTGAAACCCACAACTATCCGAACGGTTCTTTCCTTGGCTGTAACAAATGGGTGGCCCATACGTCAGATAGACGTAAGCAATGCGTTTCTACATGGAAGTTTATCTGAGGAGGTGCACATGGTTCAGCCACCTGGGTTTGAGGACCCCACTTGCCCTGGTTATGTATGTCGGTTACATCGGTCTCTATATGGGCTCAAGCAAGCCCCCCGTGCCTGGTTCCATAGGCTGTCTCAATTTCTTATTCACACAGGTTTTCAGGCCTCCCACACAGATCCGTCCCTATTTATATATCTTGATAATGGGACTACGACCTATGTTTTGGTCTATGTGGATGACATCTTGGTCACGACCAGCCGTTCAATACACATATCAGCCCTGCTTGACCAATTGTCCAGGGAATTTTCTATAAAAAATCTAGGCCCACTGCACTATTTTTTAGGCATTGAGGCAGTACCACATTCCTAGGGGCTTATCCTATCTCAACAATGATATATATTGGATCTATTGCAGAAGATTGGCATGACAGATTGCAAGCCGGTCCTCACACCTGTACCGGTCTCCAGTAAGCTGTCAATGACAGGGGGTGCACAATTTAATGATGTCACATTGTATCACTCCACTGTGGGAGCTATATAGTATGTAACACTCACACACCCAGATGTCGCATATGTAGTAAATAGGGCCTGTCAACACATGCATGCCCCAACTAATGAGCACTGGTCCCTGGTCAAGCGTATACTACGCTACCTAAAAAGCACAAAATCTCATGGTCTCCTAATTGACAAGAAGCCCAACTCACATATTCAGGCCTATTCGGATGCTGACTGGGCTGGTGACAGTACTGATCGTCGGTCTACAGGTGGGTTCGCTATTTTTCTTGGCAGCAATTTACTATCTTGGTCTTCTCGCAAACAACGCACGGTGGCTCGCTCTTCGACAGAGGCCGAATATAAAGTTGTGGCTGATGCTACAGCCGAATTGACATGGCTGGTGGCCTTATTCAAAGAACTTTGGGTTACAGTGACACACCCACCCACCCTTTGGTGTGATAATATTGGAGCCACCTATCTATCAGCCAATCCGGTCTTCCACGCCCGGACAAAACACATTGAGATCGACTTTCACTTTATTCACGAAAAGGTTGCTCGACGAGAACTTTCAGTACAGTTCATCTCAACGGCATACCAATTAGCGATCATCTTTACTAAGGGATTGTCCTCAACCCAGTTCAAGCTCAAGATCCGACCCATCGTATCATCAACTTGAGGGGGTGTATCAGCCAAATATAGCAAAGCCACAAATGGCAAGCTATATTCGGTCCAGCCTTGTGAATCTCTGAGAATCTTCCTTAACCGGATTTGCCTTAGGTGGAGAGCACAAATGCAGCAAGTTATCACCAGCAATATCTTTCCTACTATTCCTTGTAAACCTGTATAGTAAGATTACAGCTGAGAATCTTCTCATTCGTTCATGTATTTATACACCATTGTAAACACTTGTAAGTGTGATACACAATCAATACAAATGCCATTATTCTCTCTAGCCTAACATACCTATACTGTTTTTGATGTGGTAAACCCATAGTCTTCTTGAATACCCAGGAAATGTTGTTGCTTTTCGCCAACCTAAAGTTGTTGCCCCCCCCCCCCCCCTAAAGCAATTGAGATGTTCCCAGATTGGCCTAATGCTAAAGTTTCTAACATCACAACTACCCCCTTACCTTCAAAGACAACTTCTGATAAGGTTCCATACCTTCACATTCATTCTGATCATAACATTATCTCTACACAAATGGATTTTGGATGCACAAGTACAACATAGGAAGCAGAAGCTAGAGGACTCCAACAAGGCGTCACAAGTGCAATTTCAATGGGAAGACAAAGCGTAGAGATATGGACGGATTCTCTAGAAAGAATTGGTTCATTGGTTAGCGAACCACCGGGATTATCCTTGGCCTTGGGAACTTTTCTCAATCCTTTTTTATATCAAATTTCTCTTATCCAAATTTGACAATGTCTATATTATTAAAAAGTCTAGACATGTTATTCACATTGCACACAAACTCGCACAGTCTGCACGACAACACTGCATCAAGGCAGATGTAACCGAAGACATTGATATTTTCATTTAATGAACTTTTTGCTTATAATAAAATAAAATAAAAGGGGATGTCTGCAGCTTTTCATGGGGAAGGGCAGTCATTCATCCTTTCCTATTTGGGCAGCAGGCTGCCTTCAGGCTTCTTTTTTCCTAATAATAATAATAAAAGAAAAAAAAAGAGAAAAGCTGACATAGTATTAAGAATTGGGATCCGATTGGTTGGATCAGAATCAACTTAGACTAATCTCAAATCCAATGGATCTCCATCTCTATTAGGTATTTGCCTGGTACATCAAAAGTTCCAAAACTGATAGAATGCATTAAATCAAACCTTTTAGCATCCATACACTGGATCGATACCATTTTTTTGTTGGTAAGAGATCGGTACCAAATTTTAAGTATTTGAAGTCTTGAACCATACGTCAAAAGCTACAACTGATGGATTTAACTAGGGATGTAAACGGATCGAATTCAATCGGATAGTGGCATTATCATATTCGTATCCGATTATTTTCGGACGGATTCAGATAATATCCTATTAGTTTTTTGACAGATTTAGATCATTTCTGGATAGTGATTTTTTTAATACAGATTCTCCTAAATGGATATGAACATGGATCGAATACGAATTTTCGCCTATTCGTTGACATCTTTACCGTTTTTATGATGAGAGTTAGGGTTGAGACTTGAGATTTCAGCAACTATCCTTTCTTCTACTCTTCTTAGTCTTTGATTTTCTTACGTTTTTTACTTTTAATTTCATCTTGTATTTATTTTAATAGATATGTGATTCCATGTATCACATTGCATAAAATAATATATATAAACCAATAGTAAACCTAGAAAAATATTCACAATATCTTATCTTATAAGTTTATAAAAATATGATAACAAAATCCAATAAGGTAACTTAAAAGGATAGACAAACACATGATATTTTTCAGATATTTTATCACCGTCGATTTGCTAAACGAATCGGATAATAATCGATCGAATAGGGGGATTATCATATTCGTATCCGATTAGTTTCGGATGGATTCGGATTCTCCTAAACGGATACCAATGCGGAGCAAATGCATTTTTCAAATATCCGTTTACATCCCTAGATTTAACCTCTCCTGTTACGGCTTGACATATTTTTTACCCGAACCCTAACCCGAATTCAAATGTAGATCCGGAACCCGAAGTCGTGGCACCGTGTACGTTATATAGTATTGATTTGATGTTTGAATGGGTAGAAGATGAAGAAAGAATCCCGGTGGTAACACGTCGCTTGCCGGCAAAACGACGCGTACCTCTCCCATACAATTTCAAGATTTACAATTTAAAGTATAAATTATGGTAATCGACTCTAATCATACCTTGGGGTATTTTGGGCATATAAATAATGCTAGAATTGTATTTGTCCGTAAGAAAACACCGACACTCGGGTGTCCCGGAGCAAAGATAACAAGGACAGCAAACACTAGTTGATGGCACTAGTCGACTACTACATCGACCAGAGAATGCTGTCACCCCAGATTTTGGTCTCGGGAGTGCGGGACCCAGTGTTTTGAGTCGGGGATCTCGCCGCCGCGTCCCAATTATTTAGTTAGAATGTTTTCCCAACATTGTGGATACACAGGGCCCACTAATTAGTCCACATGTGCGTGTGTCGGCTTTAAACATGATTTATTACAAATTAACTCATTGACCGACAAACCATTATAACAATTGTTTAATTAACTATATAGACAAAACCCTAATTCCTATTCAATTCTCTACAAACCTAACCGACTGAAACGAAGAAAGAAGAGAAGAAGAAGAAGAAGAAGGAAGGAAGGCTGAAGAAGGGGCTGATATCTTGATCGATCCCTACTCTAAGGTAAAGCTCATCGCCTTCATCATCCTCTGATCACCTTAAACCATCCTCTCATGCCTTACCCTTTTCTGAAATCATAGTTTCTTTCTAATTTCTTGTCTTGTTGATGGAGTCAAGTGAATCCATCTCTTGTTCACATCTTCAAGGTAGTCTTGACCTTAGTTCAAAACCCTACCATCCAAGTCTGTTCCTAAGCTATGTGTTCATGGTTAAAACCATGAATTATTCAATATCATCCATGTTTAGATGCAAATTGGTTGGGAATTCATAACCTTTGAACCCCAAAGCTTACATACTTGACCAAGACCTAAACCCTAGCCCTATGTTAGCCTATTTACTGTCAAATTCACATACCTACTGTTGAAATTGAAGCAATGGATTCTTGTTTCAGCCATATGTGGTTGTTATACCAATTTAAATCAAAGAATTTCAGCTACAGCTGTACCCATCTTCAAAACCCCTAATTTCTCATATAAGTGGATCATAATATGGTTCCAATTCATGATGATGGTCATGTGAACATCATCCCATGATCAATTGGATGAGATCCAACCAAAAACCCCATCAAAACCCTGATTTTCAGCCCTACTGTGTTGTTGCAAAATCTCTTGTGGGAGTTCTGGTCGATTGGTTCATCCACTAGAGAAGGCAGTCTCAGTCATATTACTTACTGCTATCTCAGGATGATGTCCTGGTCAACTACATCATCATCCTGGGTTGCTGTCAAACTTGTGTATGAGTCTTAGACCTTACCCAACCTAACCCTAAAGCAACCCTAGGACCCCACAAGTACTTAGACACCTTCTAACACTGTGTGTGGTTAAATATTCTTAGGATTTTACCTTTCGATCGTCGAATCGTATCGGCAACCGACTTGAAGCATAACCCGACTTCACAACTACAATTATAACAAAGTAAGTGGGGGTAGGCTTTGATTTCTTTTAAGAGTGTTTATTTCATTCTTAGATGTATTTGCTAGGAATTATTCGCATATTTAAATTCCTGTTTTATTTATGATATTTATTAATTTCATTATTTATGACTTATGGACGTGAATGATGTGATGTGGAATGATATGTAATATGAATCTTTGTGTTAGAATAGATGTCGTAGTCGACTTGGAAACGAGTGGTATGGTGTGTCATAGTATGGGATGCGGAAGCACTGTACACCTCGTACTATGCCATTTAGATTGCATATGGCTACTGATATCATTCCTTAATGCTACAACCCTTACCAGCAGGGGTTCAGGTGTTGGGTGATCATAGCCCCTAGTCCTAAGGAGTACATACCGGGATGGGGTTCAGGCTATGATTATTGGAGTCTGCCCATGGGGAGGTATATAATACCAACGACCGGTGTGGGTCCCATACAACAATTGAGGTACATCTCAGGGAAATAGGAACGAACTGAGATTGTTTCCTGAGTTGTTGGCGTAGCATTAACCTAGAGACTTAGGCATTGATTGTTAGGTATAATTAGGATTAAAACTAAATCCATGCATTTAGGATTTTTGCTTGTGTGTGTGGTCTATCCTTTACTTGCTGGGCTCAGTGGAGCTTACCCCTGTGGAATTTTCCTTTTTAGATGAATCTGCAAGTGGATGTCATGGTGGCGAGGAGGATAACTTCGAGGCAGAAGATTTACGGTAATGGTATATTTGCTGGTTTCAAACAAATAGGGTTGTGACCCCAATCATGCGGACGATTAAGGTGTTCTTGGAGAACAAGGACTGATGACGTGGTGTTATCTTTATGTTCTCTTTTGCTAAATACCATCTTTTTTTGGTGGAAGAATTTTCACTGTTTGTATTTTAGAATAGTTGTGTGTTGACCCAATAGTCGTGAACTTGAGAATATCGAGCTGTTGGAACTTTAATGTCAATAATATATATAGGACTTGTAAGTATTTATTTTTCTTATACTTTGATCAATGTAACACTTGTTATCTCGATATTGTGTGGTGCTTCTGACGTGTATTTACTGCATCTGGATCCTAGAGGTCTTCGAATACTTAGGGTATTCGGGTCAGCCATCGAATCCTCCCAAGAGGTGGGTTTGGGGTGTGACATCTCCTCCTATGCTAAATGCTAGGCTGCCCAATCTATCACAAAAACCCTAAACGACAGTAAAACGCCGAATCTCCAATTTCATGTTTTTAAACCTAGAGAGAGAGAGAGAGGAACGAAATGAGTTAGATGATTGCTTTTATTTTCCCTCGAAAAAGTGAAAAAATAAGATAAGAAGGGAGCAAAATAGAATATCTAATTGATTTGATAATTAAACACTTGGCAGACAGTAGTTGATGATATTTCTCATTTATCATCTCTGTTCACATCTTGTATTTTCCGTTTTGTTCCAAGGGAGATCAATACTGTGGTTGACTCCCTAGCCCAGATGGCTATGTCGCTTACATGCTCGACAGTTTGGCTTGTATCCTCTCCTTGGTTGCGTGATTTATGTTTGCCCTCCAACCTTGAGTTGTAGCATGATAGTATGATACTTCTTAATAAAGTTCCTCTATTTACCCCCCTAAAAATAAAAAATAAAAGTGGCAGACAATGATTAGGGATGGAATACTTTCTGCCCTAAAACTATAATTTGCTGCATTTAAGGATTAAGGGTGAAAGGGAATCTGCCCAACCAGGCTCCACTGGTAAAGAATCCTCACTCCTCAAAAAAATATTGTGCCTTTTGATTCTTAGCATATCTCAACTCTCAAGTATTTCAGTTTTCTTTCGTCTGTGAAGAGAGAATCTCTTTGCCAATAGTTGTTGTGATGGCATGATTGAATCTATGGTCCTAAATACCTTTTTTCAATTCAATTGAAGGGTGAGAGATAAGGTGGATGAAGAGATTCTTTCTTCACCATGGGTGGAGAGAACTTCGGTTTTCTCAATTTTCATTTTATAAGTGTGCCACATTAATTAATCCATACAAATGTAGTAAAGCCTTTGGTCCAATTTCCAAATAGCTTTCCTATATTAGAACCAAAACCAAAAACTATATTAGATCCGAGATAATTGTCCCATCCATTAAGTTATTGATCTGGTGTTCATGATTTGGATTTTGAAAAATTAAATTTATGGGTATGCTTAGTAATAGAGATTTCTTTTTTATATTTTGTTTCCGTTCATATTTTTATGTGGATACTTATAGATAAATATTTAGTTATTTTTAAGCTTAAGAATGAATATTTAATTAGCGAAGATTTATCACATCTGATAGCAAAGATTACGTGAGCCCGACAAGAGTCAATCAGGCCCCCTATCGGTTTAAACAATAGGAGGTAGAGAAGTCATTTAATTGGGGGATTGAGAGTTGGAGTTGTAGTTGTTTCAGGAGGATGAGGATGGGGACAATTGGTGATGGGGGTAGACGATCAGGGATGATAGGTTTACTTGGGCCGAGAGATAACTTAGGGGTTTTAAAACATCAGGGTAAAAGGAGAGTTAAAAGTTCATTTTTTTGAGGGAATCAAAAACAAAGTTTAAGGCAAGGGAGTATCAGTAAATATAGGCTAAGTATAAGAGAGTGGTAGGAATTGCCCCATATTGAATGCAACTTGTGGTCACCAAAATTATAAATTAAGAAGTTGTAATATTCTTTTGGGAGAAAGAACACTACCTAATCTCGTGCGGCACGCGGCCATTATGCCCAGACACATGGTCGCGTGAAATGACGGTTCTCTTTCCCTTTTTCTTTTAATTGCCTCTATCTTATTCCCAAAAGTAATTTAATACAAGGGTAAAAAAGGTTTTAATACTATATTTTATGTGAAATGATAGAGTTTGCCTTCATTGGAAAAAAATCTATGTTATACTAAAAAAAATATAAAAACAAAAAAATAATAATAAAGTTATGAATTTTTTTTACCAACAATGGTTTGAGGGATTTGTATCGGATCGGTCAATTCATATCGGTATGAATAAGGACCAATACCAATTTTGATCAATTCTGTATCAATGGATCAATATGGACAAATAGTAAAATGGTAAAAAAAAATTAAAAATTTAAATAAAATCAACGACAAATCCATTTGATACAAACCAATCCGGATTAATATCGGCCCAAGACCAATACCCCATCCGATACCGTTACTAAATCCCTGGTTACAAAAAGATTTTTCCCATATATATTTTGCCCTTAGTATTGTGGAATTTTTTTTTTAATTATTGTTGTTGGGAAAATCTTGTTAATTATTATTTTTGATATTATTATCTCGGCTGTAAATGAATTACAAACTAAAAAGTAGTTGTAAATTGACGTAAGCTCATGGTCATGGGGTCGCTGAAGCATCAAATCATATAGTTGACCATAATAGAAGTTTCCACTTAATAAAAATATCATATGGTTAAGATGTCTACTTTGGTTATAATTTCTGCCAAAAAGATCCTGTCGAGCATTCTGCCCGGGCTGCATGTGCAACGCTGGATACAGTGAGGCGTGAAAAGACCGTCTCACCTTTGCTTGGGCAAGGTGTTCGGGCAGGGGTGAGGCGGTCTTTTCTCGCCTCACAGTGACCGGCGCTGCATGTGCATCCCGGGCAGGATGTTGAACAGGAGTGTGTCGTTACCTACAGACTAATAGTTCAGAATCTAGGTGTGGTACCAAACAAAAAAAAAAATTCCAAGGGACTAATAGCCAGCCCAACCCTAACTGTATTCAGCTTTGCATCTATCATTTTATCCCTTTTTTTTTTGGCGTGGGCTGGGTGGGGGTGGGGTACCAAAGAAAATCAAATCTGAAGTTGGTTTTTGCAGGTGCCGTTGAAGACCTAGCCATCAGAGACCAAATCTTCAAACATGATTCATGTGAGAATGAGAGAATAGACATGGTTTTATTAAATGGATCGGAATATGAGGAATCAATGGATTCGATTTGGAATTTTAGATTCCAATGAACTATGATTTTATATGGAAACAAGAAATTTTAAGAATAGTAGAATAAAGAGAAAGTATTGATATGTAATTTTAGACACACTATAATGGATATTAACATGGTGAGAATTGAGGAAAGAGAGATACCGCAAAGTGACTATTTTAGATATTTGACGTATCCGGGTCTGGGTTGTCCTCTCTTCATGCCATGCCACATGGTGGATCGGGGTTGGCCCCGAGTATTTATGGTTTATCAGGGTCAATCATAAATAAGGAAAGTAATAGAAGATGACGTCTCGCAGAGAATTAAAGTGGCATGATTGAAGTGGAGAGGTACGTCCGGAGTGTTGTGTGATTGACGTATTCGCTTAAATCTTAAAGGAAAGTCCTATAAGACTGTTGTTCGACCGGCTATGATGTATGGGGCAGAAAATTGCACAGTTAAGAAATGTAATATTGAGAAGCTTTGTGTGACAAAGATGAGGATGTTAAGATGGACGTGTGAAAAAATAAGGAAGGATAAAGTAATAAATGACTGTATCAAAGCTGACTTGGGAGTTGCTCCGATCAATGACAAGCTCCGAGAGAGTTGTCTGAGGTGGTTTGGTCATGTTCAATAGAAGCCTAGGGACACCAATAAGGGGGAGTGAAATAATTCCGATTGAAGGAGTTAAAAGAGCATGGGGCAGGCCTAAATGACCATAGGAGAAGTTGTGAGAACGGATATGCATATAGTCTAGGTCTCGTGCCATGTATGACCTCGGATAGAGTCTATTGGAGGGCAAGGATCCATATAGCAGATCCTATTTAGCTGAGATTCTCCTGACTTGCTGGGTTGTGCCTCTTTCTTTTTTCACTTTTCTTTTATTTTCTGATGTTCATTTGTCATTTTTTATTTTTCACTTCTCATCTCATTTCCCATTCTTCTCTTTCACTTCTCAGTTTTTACCTACTTTGTTTGACTGGATCCATGTAGTTGACCCCATTAAATTGGGATAAGGCTTAGTTTATTGTAATGAACTATGATTCTTCTGCTTACTGAGTATGGCCGACTATGAAACGATTCAGATTGAAACCAAAACAGAATCGAGGGAGACTGATCCCGTACTCAATTTCTGTTTTTAAAACTTGAGAAGAGTATAGGACAGATCAAACAAAAACAAAAGAACAATAAGTAAGCACAGCTGACCTTCCACAGCATGCTGGTAAGTTAAATTTCAAAGGTTCAGTACCACAAGTCCTCAACCAAAAAATGAAATTCCTATGCAGACTAAGTACAGAAAAATCTTGAGCACAATAGACTTCAAGATGTCATCATTTACTGCAGTCCTTTCCTGTAAGGTTTCCTCATTTTAGACCTTGCATATCTGCAGAGCCTAGCAAAGAAATACCACCAGATTGCCAGGTTACTTAGACATGGAAATAGTTTGGAAATGTAACAGTTGGATGATGCTATAGGATAACAACTGGCAAGATCCACTTTTTTTTTTTCCTTTTGGTTTTATTTGCTTCAATTACTACCAAAAGAAATTAAGGCTGCATTTGGTATGCATTCTTAGAATCCATTTTAGGGTAAATTACATGTCACTCCATGGTTTTCAAACGAAACTCAGATCACCCCCTGGTTTTTGAAAAAACTAAAATCACCCCCTCTACAGTAACAGTGTTAGTTTGCTGTTAGTTATTGGTGTGACAGGACTATTTTACCCTTGTACTAAAACATTAGAATTAAATTTATAATACTACCCTTCCTTCATCTTCAACATTGGTCAAGGGTAGTTTAGGGATTTAAATTTATGTAACTGGCTGACATCATCACTTAACATCATAAAACTAACTGTAGGGACTAATTTGTTATATTGGGGTCTAAACCAGGGGGTGATTTGAGTATTTTCAAAAACCAGGAGGTGACCTGAGTTTCGTTTGAAAACCACGGGGTGACGTATAATTTACCCAAATTCTTTTTGATCTTCATTTCTCCCTCTTTCTTTTTTATTTTTTTTATTTTTTTCAACTTTGTAGTCAATAAAATAGCAGAAATTTAATGAAAATAAAATTTTTATAATTCTAAATAAAAAACCCCCAAAATTTCAAATCTATGAAAATATTTGTTTCTTCTTTCCAATTTCAAACTGATCCGGCAATTCCGATCCAAAACCTCCTACTTTTGACCAATCAAAGGCCCAGCTTCATTGAAAAGCTCAGCAAGTTCAGCATGGACTATGGAGTCTATGGGCTAACAACTCTCTCTCTCTCTCTGGTTTACAGGTTAAACCTGTCCACCGCAGGAATTCCATTATTTTGACAAGAAGTCACAATCCAGAGGCGCCCATTGGAAGAATGGTGAGAGTCCTTCCCCACTGATCTTGTTAGGTTGTCCGGAAGCACAGCGCATTTGATACGCCACTGACCTTTTAGTTAATAAAGGGTGGAAATTCCAAGGCAAGGATTGACTCCATTAACCATTACAGAATGTTGTAACAAAAGAAATTGATAAAATAAGAGACTAGTTGAATATAAACTGACCAAGCAAGAGCCCACATGGACCCATTTTCTTATTCATAAACGCTCCTTCTCAAGGTCTCATCGACCCACTCACCCACCCTACTATGCTTCCACTACTCCCTAGAAGTCTATGGTTTTACTTACTGCAACGACAAATTATTGGAGAAGAAAACCTTTCCACTCATCTTTGCAAGCCTATATATATACTTTACTCAGTTACCAAGTTTATCATTCTGAGTAAGGGAGAGGAGAAAATATGGAGGTTCCTGTGATAGATTTTAATGGGCTAGATGGTGAGAAGAGGAGTGAAACAATGGCGCTATTGCACCGGGCTTGTGAGAAGTTTGGGTTTTTCATGGTAAGGCTTGTGGTTTTCTTTGTTCGATTGCTTGGGCTTGCAGTTTAATTAATGTGAACTTAATTTTCATTTCAACAAATTTTTAAATATGTGCAGATAGCAAACCATGGAATAAACGAGCAACTGATGCAGAAGGTGAAGCAATTAGTCAATTTGCACTATGAGAAGTGTATGAAGAAAAGCTTCTATGACACTGAGATGGCTAAGGTCTTGGACAACCAAAGTACAGCATCAGAAATGGACTGGGAAAGCAGTTTTTTCATTTGGCATAGGCCCACATCAAACATGGATGAGTTTCCAAACCTCTCAAAGGAACTTTGGTGAGTATAAAAAATGTTTATCCATGAGGATTTATTTTCTATATTTTCTAGATAACAATGAACAGTTTCATATTTCAGTTCCATATTCTGTGTCTTGTCTGTAAGCAGAAAATGGAATGTACAGTTTGTTGAAATGTCAACTCAAAAGCTTAAGCTATTAGATCGAGAGGCTTGGTATACGAAGACATCTACGGTTCCACTGTTCCCAACACTTCCCCTCACATGTTGCCCCTCTTTTGAGTAGCAGCACAGTTGTCATGTGTGGTCTCTCTTTTGGGTGGCCATACACGGATATATCATTAATGATGGATCTGGTACTCTGATATATATCGAAATGTCCAACCCAAAAACTCAAACTATTAGGTGGAGAGACCCAACTGGTATATGAAGACATCTAAGTCCCCCTATTCCTAAAGTTCATAAATCTAAAATGCTGAGTGCTATCTATACTCACTTGCAGTATGAGAAAGATCTTATGAATATCATCACCTTAGTCACTCATCGAATTTTCAGTAATTTGTACATGGCAAACTTATTTTTCAACATAACTTCAATTGCATGACTGTAACATATATACTGACAGACGAGTGATGCAAATCTGCAGTGAAGCAATGGACGAATACATTATCCAGGTGATTAAGTTCGCAGAGAAACTTTCAGAACTCATGTGCGAGAATCTGGGTTTGGAAAGCAGCTACATTAAGAAGGCATTCTCAGGAGTTGCAGGTCCTTCAGTGGGGACAAAGGTGGCAAAGTATCCTGAATGTCCTAGACCTGAACTTGTAAAGGGACTCCGGGAGCACACAGATGCAGGAGGAATCATTCTCTTGCTCCAAGATGACCAAGTCCCGGGTCTTGAATTCTTGAAAGATGGAGAATGGGTAGAGATTCCACCTTCCAAGAACAATACCATGTTCGTAAACACAGGTGATCAGGTGGAAGTGTTGACCAATGGCAGATATAAGAGTGCCTTGCACTGTGTCAAGGCTGACAAGAATGGCAGTAGACTCTCCATTGCTTCTTTCTACAACCCTACTGGTGATGCGATAATTTCTCCAGCTCCCAAGCTCCTATATCCCAACCACTACCGTTTTCAAGACTACCTCGATCTTTATGCCACGACCAAGTTCTCAGATAAGGGCCCCAGACTGGAATCCATGAAGAAGATGGCCAATGGGGGACCATAGTCTTCTTGTCTGAAAGTAACAGTTACTTCCTACATATAAGTGTGTGTTGTTTTTTTTTTTTTTTTTTTTTTTTTGGGTAAGAAGAAATCTAATGAGGATTAAGACACAAGGCTTCACTTACATAGATTGTGAAGCCAAGGAATGGAATTTGACCAAACTGTCGTATCACTCAGACAGGGCCTCCCTAGCCAAAGTATGGGGCTGGGCTACACAGTTAGCCTCTCAGGGAATGTACTGAAAATACACAACTGGAAAACTTGGTGGCTAAATAAATAATGTCTTGGATTATAGGCTCCACTTTGAAGGGCATTGATGGAGGCTTCTCCTTCAGTCCTACATATATGTGTTACTTTGCTTATTTATGAGTTTTGTGACTGATGTAGTTTTTCATTTCATCAGAAAAGTAAATAATATTTCTCACTCCATGTCTCTTCCTTCCCCACCACACTCCATCCTATTTTATTGTTATGCTATGAGCTTGTTGAAGAAAACAAAGATACTCCTCTAGTTTCCTTTTTTTGGATAAGTTACACAACCAATCCTGTTGGCTTCAAGCAGTTTATAAGGTTGCAATCTATGAGGACATCCAAACGAAATGAAGTGTAACCTCAACTACGCAAAATTCTGATATGAAGTACTTCAAGGAAAAGCCAAAGAGAATCTTTTTTCCTCATGAATGGCCCTAGCCCAGCTCTCTATGTTCAGATTTTTCTTGCAAGGCAAAGAGAATAAATTTTATTACAAGGAAAAAATTAAAATATACAGGGGTTAGCCAACATAAGTTGATTTAGTCACATGGTCTTTGTATTTATTTTAACCACCTAGACCAAAATTTCCAACCCCAAGCAGTTTGAGGTATTTTTTAGGCTATGCTTGGTTAGATAATGAAAGTAGAATGAAAAATTTAGATGCTAAAGTAAAAAAAAACTAAAAGTGAATGAAATTGGGTGAGTGACAAAGTGAAAATGGCTTTATAAAAAAAAAGACAAAGTGAAAATGGTCAAAATTGAAATAAAATCAATAAAATTTACATTAAAATTTCCATGTTCTAGGGTGCAATGCAAAGTTTTGTGGGCCCTGAGTAGGTTTTTTCCCTCCTTGGCAAACATTTGACCTCAAATGACCTCTTTTCATATCTGCTGAAAATACCACCAAAAGTTTTCACCAACAACTTTCTATATGTTCCGAGGCCCACATGTTTTTCATAGTACTTTACATCAACTTTACTTCCAACCAAAGACTCTTGGAAGTATTTTTATGAAAATTCTATTTCATTTATACTTATAACCATACAATCCTTACCTGTGAATCGTCATTGCAGCCTTACTACACCATAGTTTCAATCTGTTTAGGAAGAAAGGAATCTAAATCTAGCCAAAATCCGAACTAATATATGTGAAATATTGTTTCTGAGCTGGTCACCATCATGGTTCCACTGCCCAGAAGCATGCAACATCAGTCTTTGCTTAATTCTATTGTAAAGATCATAAATGGTTTGGTGTTCTACATGGAATATAGATCCAGGTCTAAATGTTAAACCCTTTAAATCAAGGGATGTAATAGAGATTTTAGAAACCACTTAAGAGGTTTACGTAATTTTTCTCTGAAAACAATATCTGAGTCAATGACTCCACAAGTGATCCGAGCTATTTCAGAATGGATAAGTGTTTAGAAGACAGACACAACCAGTTTTGGAGTATCTGCAACTAATTCAGAAAGTCCACAAAACAATTAAATGGAAGTTTTGGAAATATATCAAAGTCACAGCCCTGCCAATTTTGATAATATAGATTTGGTCATAAAAGTGTTGGTACATTCAACTGCTTCAATCAACAAAACCTTATGAGACTTTAGTAAATGAGCACATTTGGTAACCAAACATAACAAGAAGTTCCCAAACTTCAAAGAATTTGAAAATCCATCAGCCAATTCCCCAACCACAGAAACAAGATGATTAACAGAATCCTGTGTTAAATGAACATTGTGATTCAGGATGTTCTGGAAAAATGTAAACAGCGGTTCAGTCCATACCAATTTGTTGGATATTAGACTACGATGGCAGGGGAGACAGACAAACTGTCTTGCGTCCTCTTCTCTGCAGAGCAGTTTCTGGCAGACGGCAGATACATGAGCTGGGTGCAAACACTCCCTGATGATCCTTGTGACCACATCACAGATAGGGGAGTTGATCCCTTCCTTGCAAAGGATCAACGGAAATAAGAGTGCATCAACAGCAGCCCTCTGGTGGAGCTTGCAGTACTCAATGGTTGCAGTTACCAGCACACGAGAAGCAGGTTCATTGATAACCAACAACTTGGGAAGAACAACAGAGCAAAGAACCTGGCCAGACCAAGCAAAGTCTTCATCCACCCCTTTTGAAAGGTGCGATAACAGTATGGAAGCAGTCTCTTCATCAGCTTCCCAAGGTTCAATTATACCCAAAACCGTTAAGGAAACTCTTCCTCCCCCTTGATCGAAATAGAGCTGACGAATTTCATTAGCGAGGTTTACTGTCTTTGATGTAGACTCAAAGTTTAAGAGCCGGGCTTTAAAAAAAGCTGCTCTCTTTTGAATTTCAGGGTCTAGAGGAGCATCTGCTGGACTTACAAGCTTGATTCCCGCCGACGATTGGATCGCATTCGAACCATCCTCTTCCATTCTTTCATCAACTTTAATAAACGAATCTTCATCCTGGTTTGGACTCCCATCAGCAGAACAGCGGGACAAAGTTGTTGAATTCAACTCAGCAGGAGATAGAGGGAGCCATGGAAGCAATGAACCAGTGGCATTAGTCATATCCTGAAGCCAATCGGGTAAAGCCCGGAACTCCTTTTCTTCTAGTGTGTCGCTAACAGAATACGAACTCGAGCAGGAGTTCAAGCTAGTAATTGAATCGAGCAGGTTGAGGGCAGCTCTCTTGACCCAAAAGTCTAGTTCTGAGTGTCCTTCCAAAATGTTGGTGGCAAGTGCAGTTAGGTCTCGGGCGCAGAATCTTCGGTTCTCGACGGCAAGAAAAGAAAGGATTCGGGACTGAATCGCATTGGGGAGAGTCTGAATCCACATAACTCTGTCGTGGACAAACACGATTAATATCGGTAGAATATAAATTTGAAGCTAATGGATAAAATCAATGATGAAAAAAAAAAAAAAAAGGAGAAATGGTTGAAGGGTTTTACCTCTTGGAGGGGAAGGAAGACGAAGGTGCGGAAGATGAAGGAGAAGGGTCGATGACGGTGGTATCGCAGGGCTTCGAGAGCAGCGAAAGGAAAGAGTTGGCAGTGATGGTGGAGGTGGGTGCTGAGGCGTCGAAAGACTGTTGCAACCACAGAGATGCCTCTCCTTCAGGAGAAGGTGAGTTAAGGAAGATGTCAAATAGAGGAACCCACTTCTCCATTGTCATCTTCTTCGAGTTCCTTTCTCACACTATGAGAGATGACAAATTGACAAGCCACAGACAAAAACGGTTAGGGGCTATGGAACCAGGCGCAGTGGCTACGCGACCAGATTGTTTTTTTTTTTTTAAATATAAAAAAATGGTGGGATCCACCGCATTTTTTATAAAAGAAAAAAATAAATTAAATAAAAGAAAATAGAAATATCTACATGGTCTCCATCATAAATTTTTTTTTTCTTTGACCTAATGCAAATTGGGCTATTTTAGCAGCGAAAGAATTCATAGAAGAGTCATTAGGAACCGAAAAAGAAATTCCATCAGACAAATCATTGATCCTAAAAAACGGAGATATTAGAAGCCACGACCATGCTGTGTGAGCAGGTACATGAAGAAAGCTTGGAATCACTTTCTTGGTACACCAAACTTCTTTCTTCTTGAAACCTAACTTAGAAGCATGTTCAAGACCTCTTGCTATAGTACACACCTTCAGTTCCAAAAAAATGATTAATGGTTAGAATTCCTACAGCTACCAAAATGAATTCCCCTTCTAACAAAATGCATAATGTCCAACCAGAAAAGTCTAAACCTGGGTTAAATATTCTTGTGTAGATCAAAACAGAAAAATTTAAACATAGGAATGAAATACTATTAGCAAAAGTAATTAATGCATCTAAATCAGATAAATTAGATACATCATACGCGGGAAATTGGGCGGGAGATGAATGTGTAAGTCTCTCAGTCATCGATTAATATTCTATAAAGTCCTCAAAGGATCGAGCCTAACTATACACTCGGCTTTTGTGGAGGACCTGGAAATTGTATTTTGCTTTCGTGACCTCCAAGAAATCAAATGAGAACAAAAAAAGATAGCATAACTTAATCTTTGATTTCCGATCATCTGGGCATCCAGCCCAATCATCATCAGAAAATGCAGTAAGACTGGTAGAGGTTGCAATAGGAGTTTGGGGAAGCATGAGACCATCATAACTTGTGTGTTTTATGTATCTAAGGATACACTTGACAGAAACCCAATGAATACCCGTGGGACAATGCATAAATTGACAAACTTTATTAATGACAAAACTTATATCTGGACGAATCATAGTTAAGTATTGTAGCGCCTCAACAACATGGCGATATTATGATCAACGCCATTTGGAAGAGGCACACTAGAAGTAATGGAAAGAGGGGATGCCGTTGAGATTGGTGTTGACACTGGCTTAGTACCATCCATAGCACTCTACTGAAGAAGATCAGTAATATATTTGCGTTGGCCAGAAATAAACGTACCAAACGAAGTCTGGGAGACCTTGATGCCTAGAAAATAGTATATGTCACCCATCTCCTTCAAGGCAAAGGTGGATGATAAGGCGAAAATCAGAGCCTCAATGGTAACCATAGGACTGCCAGTGACAACAAGATCATCCATGTAAATGAGAAAATATAACAGAACACCATGATTGTGATAGACGAGTAAATTCAACAAACATGATTGGTTGAGCTTGCAGACAAACAATTGTTGCAATGTCACAGTAGTCCAGGCTGAGACCTCGGAGTATTGGTAATACCAAATCCTCATCACTCACAGGTTGATCGATGACTAAAAGAGTATCAGCAATGGATTGAATTAAGAGGAGATATTCTGCAATAGAGTCGGAGCCTTTTTGAATCCAAGAAAGGCAATCTTTGAGATACATGAGTTGAGTTAGCTACAAAAGGGCAAAGATGCGAGCAAGAGTCATCCAAACTTCCTAGGACGTAGAGGCATTCACTATATGTGAAATTGCACTCTAAAAGGGTTGATATGATCCAACTCATTCTATAATGGACTTTTTCCCCATTCTGTTCTCATTCTTCCAATGAAGTCACGATCGGGGCCATGGTCTCAATGTGAACTGAAAGATCCAAAATTTGATCTATAATGAATCTCTGATCTCCAGCTCGTTTCGATCTCCCTCATCTTCTTTGTTGTCAGATTTGGAATCAAAGCTCATGGTACTATAATGGTCGCTCCATTGGCTACAATGAACTTCTTCTTCTTGTTCTCTCTCTCTCTCTCTCTCTCTCTCTCTCTCTCTGTGTGTGTGTGTTTATTCATCATCCTTTTCCTCATCGTTGTCAAGGTGGTGGTGATCGTCTTCTTCATGTTTTTGGTCGGCGGTAGAAGTCAGAACTGAAACATTTGCTTTTCTATGTGTCAACTTGTTTGTCCAATCATGGCGATACATTCTTTAGTTTTTATTTTAGTTGCAGACTTCTATTGTATCAAGTTTTCTTTGCTCGAGTTTGATTATCTTCAGAGCAAAATCATTGCTCACGAATCACGATACGTTATGTTCGATGAAATGCTGGAAAGGAATGTGAGAATTATAAAAATCAAGAATTTATTTTAGTGGAACATGTATCCTATCCAAACAATGTTGTCTCATTCACACATAAGAATACATTTTGCATTTTCTCAGAATGGGAATGCATACCAAACATAGCCCTAAAATCTTTTTCTAATGTAAATTTTATTAAAAGATCTTGTGGGCTAAGAATTAAGATGGTGTGGAAAGTGGAAACCTTGCGCTTGTGAGGTTAAAGACCTAAAGTTAACCACTAAACCCACCCCAGTGCTTCATTAGTAGTAATACTGTAATAGTAGTGAGCAAGTGGAAGTGTATTACTGGATTGTGATGCGGTTGGTGGACGGGGCCCAACAGCCCTTTTTTTGGTGAAAGAGAGAGAGGGTAATGATGAGAATAACACGTTAAGCATGACGGAATCGGATTGATTTATTATTACACGAACCGACGAACGCCGCCCATTCCTCTTTTCACACTACACCACTAGTTAGTTTTCTACTCTCCTCCGCTCTCTCAAGCAGTGAGGAGTCATTCAGACCCAATCTCTCTAGTCTCTCTAATCTCTCTAATCTCTACTCCTCTACGAAAGTATAGAGAACGCGTAGCGGAAAGCAAGAGGTCCCCCCAAAGTCTTCACTCCTCACCCATCGTCTTCACTTGTTCGTCACACCTCTCAGATCCCCAATTCTCACTCTCACTGTGTCTCTCTGCTTCTTATCTAAATTTCAAAGCTAAATAAACCAAAACCAGAGAGAGAGAGAGAGAGAGAGAATCATCAGCCATGGCAGTGAGTAACAGCATCACAGCCATAGTGAACTTCGTAGCCCTCCTCTGCTCAATCCCCATAATCGGGGCCGGAATCTGGCTGGCATCGAAGCCAGACAACGAGTGTGTCCACTTATTCCGGTGGCCGGTGGTTTTGCTCGGCATCCTGATGTTGATGGTATCACTGGCAGGCTTCGTCGGGGCTTACTGGAACAGGCAAGGACTGCTGGCTTTCTACCTATTCTGTATGGCTATCCTCATCGCACTCCTCCTCATCCTCCTCGTCTTCGCCTTCGTCGTCACCAGACCCGACGGCTCCTACTCTGTCCCAGGCCGTGGATACAAGGAGTATCGACTCTATGGCTTCTCTTCCTGGCTCCAAGAACACGTCACCAACTCTGGTAATTGGCCCAAGATCAGAACTTGCCTCTCCCAATCCGACGTCTGCTCCAAGCTCTCCCAGGACTACATCACCGCAGATCAATTCTTCATGGCTCACATCTCTCCTCTCCAGGCATTTCCCTTTCTCAATTCCCAATTTCCCATTCTTATTCTTCTTTTAAATTTCTTTCCTCATCATCTACATTTCTTCGATTGTTGATTCTACAGTCAGGATGTTGCAAGCCTCCTACGGTGTGCGGCTATGGTTACGTGAACCCAACGGTGTGGACAAACCCAACGAACCCAACTGCGGATTCTGACTGCTACTTGTGGAACAACGATCAGTCGCAGTTGTGCTACAGTTGCAACGCCTGCAAGGGAGGGCTTTTGGGGAACTTGAGGCAGGAATGGAGGAGAGCTAACATCATCTTCATCATCACCACCGTCGCTTTGATTTGGGTGTACCTCATCGGTTGCAGTGCCTTCAAGAACGCCCAGACTGAAGACCTCTTCAACCGTTACAAACAGGGTTGGGCTTAGGGTTTTCCTCTCTACCTACTTTAGGATTTTCTTTGTATGTTACCTTTTCCTTCTAAATTAATGATAAAAATTATGGAGGTTTCTTTCATAGCCATCACTTTGTGTACATATCATTTGCTTTTTAGTGCTCTGTAGTTTTGGGAATTTTTGGATTTCGAATTGATCCAAGTTGGTGTGTAAGGATCTTCCAGTGATGAATACATTCCTTTTCTCCCATTATTGTGAAAGGCAGAGCAGACTTGCAGCAGAGAGAGAGAGAGAGAGAGAAAAGTGAATCTTAATTTCAATAGAATATGATTCTTCATGCTTGTAGCCAATGTTGCTTCTTGGGTTGATTCCTTTATTTGTAATAAAAATTCTCTGCTTTTCACTCTTCTCCGTTTGTTGTGTGGCATGGCATTGGCATCCACCTTTCCTTACATACTAAGATAGGATAAAAGCTTGGGAGACTTCTTCTAGTACTCTACGATTAGAGGTTTTTGAAAATGCTTATTGAGTGGAACAGGGCACCGACATCACTGACCTTTGGAAAACCAAGAACCACTGAACCAGTGTTTTGTGGTGTTCAAGAAGGTTTCCAATTAAAAGTTTCTTTGTATCTGTTAGCACAAGAGAAGGGTTGTTCATACTTTCTACCTTGCAGTCATCTTTACTCAGGTTTAAGTAACCATGACTGAAATCCCAACACAGCAGTGTGGTAGTTCTTGTGGTGATTCTTCACCCCCTTGGTGTTATGGTTTCTATCTTTCATTTGGGGTGAGGGGTTGGGAGGTAGAGAATTACTTACACTGAAGATGCCACCAGCTACCATAGATCTAAGAGAATGGTGTTTTTGGCATCATTGACATTACAGAAGCCACCTCACAGGTAAGGGTGTCAAAACCAAGTCTAAATCCAATCAAACCGTTTAAATTGAAAGTAGTGACCGGAAAACTGTTTAATAAATGGTTCAGTTTAAATTTCAAATATGAGACTGTTTAATTAAACGGTTTAAACTTAATCGAAAAATAAACAAATCACACTAAAAAATAAGAGACATTCAAACCTTTTGAATACAACTATGATAAGAAAAAACAAATCACACTAAAAAATAAGAGACACTCAAACCTATTGAATACAAAATTAAGATATATAAATAATTATAATTTTACAATTATTATAAAGAAACATATCACAATAACCAATACAATGTTAATTTTACATATATTTGAATAAAAAAATTAAAACATATAAACAATTTTACCATTACAATTATTATAAGACAACATATAACAATAACCAATTAAATCCAATGTTAAATTTACATCTATTTCAATAAAAAAATTAAAAGAAAAAGAAACCGTTTGAATAAAGAATTTAAAAACCTTTTCAAACCGTTTAGAACCATTTAAAATCATTTAACACCGAAACCGGACTGTTTAACACCCTTACTCACTGGTCATTCACTAACCTAATCCGGGTGTAAAAACCTGGGATCCAGATCAGTCTCGATCAATCGGTTAGGACCAGTGAGGAATTAGAAAGAATCAGCCTACGTATTCCCTAACCCTAATTTTAAGAATTAGAAAGGGATCGGCCTCGGCCTATTCCAAGCAGAATCAACCGATCCGGCCAATTTTTGAAACCTCTTTGCCTTAATCCATACAAATCAACCATAACATAAACAAATGAATAATGGAGATGGACCACATTTATTATCTAGATTTATAATGGTATTATAATCATAGGAAGATTCTATGTTCCCTCAATTATTATGTACATGAATATTAAAAGCACCTTCTCCTCCCCCTCCTTTTTTTAAAAAAACACTAGCTGACAGAGGATAGCTAATCATCTTTTAACCCATTAAACATTTCAACAACAAATTAAGTGGAACATGGTACAGATTGTTTCCCACTTGGGTACAGATTGTTTCCAAGATGTTCTTACCATTAATCGAAACTGTGTTGTACCCACTAGGTCACAAATAATTCATTTCATTAATATCACAAGGTTTTGAATGCAGTTAAAATGCCCCTTTCTACATTATCGCAGAACTTCCTCCAAATTATGTAAAGTGAAGGCACTAAAGCATATATGCCTAGGCAGTAGCAACTTTTCTAGAATACAAAGTATACATTGGATCTGAACGATCAGGATTCAGAGATATATCCACTGCCTGAAAGAGAGAATGTAAATACATCAATCAAATATATTCACTTTTCTATACTGTGAAATCTATAGTTTATTCACAGAAGGAAGCTTTACTATGCAAGCATGCTGACATTCCAATTATCTGATTCTACTCAACTGGTTCAACTGGAAAATAAAACCTCCTCATTGAGTGATCACTATGTAAAATACCAATCATCAAGGACTTAACAGAATGAAGTGGAACAACTTCCAGATACATATTCAAGCTCCTACAACAATTCGAACTCAACTAAGCCTTATCTCATCAATTTAAATTGCCATATGGCTTCAATTGGTTGCAAGGGGAATTAAAGGGAAGGGAAATGAAATTTTTATACTTAAAAAAGAAACTTTTGTAATCATTATCCCATTTGACTATATCACTAACTCCAAATCATTTCATATTTGGTTATTAAATTCCACTTTATTTTGCATCCAATTTCCTTTGGTTTAAAATGTAAAATGTAAAATTATATATAAAATGTATCATTACTAAATATGGTAAGAAATTTTGGTAGTTTATGTATACAATCACATAGGGTAATGATTACAAAAATTTCTTTTTTGGGTTTGAAAATTTTCGCTTCCCTTCCCTTTAATTTCCCTTGCAACAAAACTTAGTCTATAAGTTAAAGAAAATCTAAAGATGGAAGGAATTAAAAAGTACTTAAGTGTGCATTGATGCAAGGCCACATTCTAGTAACAGTCACCATACATATTATAAAATACTGGCCAATAGCAAACTGACAAAAGAAGATGCCCTGGCAACAAAGAAAACTAACATTTTGGTGGTGATTCAGTTAAAATAGGTTGAGCAATCCTAAGAAGTTTAAAAAATCCTGGAACCATTTGTTTAATAAAACCTGCGATCATTAATTATAAAGTTGAAACAAGATCAGAAAATGTCGAGCTCAACTGTGTTGGATTTTGTACCGAATCTAAATTGCAATGGCATTAATCCATGCTGAAATGTCTGAAACAACTACATGCCTGGTCTAGAGAAAAAAAGGACTGCTTCAGGAGATAGGTCCATAACAGATGCTGGAAATCAGATTGACAAAATGGTGCAAGAGAAAAGATGCATTGATCTACAGCTGATTGAGGTCTTCAAATAATTCGAACTGCCACTAATGGACGGCATAATTCAAAATGCTATGACATTACTAGTGGGTAAATGATGTAGACGAGATTTCAGACGAGTATTTGAGCCGGTTGAATCAGCAAAAGTCCACCCGGAGTGGTCAGAGATATTACAGCAAAATGGGGCAAATCATACATCAAATCGAAGGTCTCGAGGTGCTTTCGAAGGCAACAAAGCCCGCCGAAGTTTTGAAATTTGGCGCAATATTTGAATTTTGAATTTTAGCACACTTTTTGAATTCCGAATTGTATTTGACCTATTATATAAGGTCTCTTTAGGGTTTGTAATCTTGAGTTTGAAATCTATTGGAAATTGACATTTTTTTCCTTATCTTCTACCTTGTGGATTTGAGGGTCGTTTGTGCTAGAACGGTATCTAGCCCACCTATCTTTTACTGTGTCAGTAAATGGTTCTTCAAACTACTTGATCGATGCCATCTCTAAAATAATATCGAGTTAAGGAGATTTTGAGCTTTTTAGACTGTATTACATTATCACCAAAGATGAGGATTGCTAACAGTTACAACACTACAACTTTACAAATATGAGGTTATTGAAAGAAAATTTTTAGACATTACATACCTGAGGAGGTTCAAAGCCTCCAGCATAATGGAAATAGGATCCAACAATCAGAACATGATCAACAGTTGATTTCCATATAGAGATTGCTTTCGTCCAAAACCAACCGTTTGAAAAGCTGATAGGCATAAAAATATTGTAGTAGTAAGACAGCATCAATTTGAACTAAGAGAGAGATATATGAACTTCTCGTTACAAAAGTGAAGCTGGATGACTGTGAAACACCAAAATGAAAATAAACAGTGTGTATCTGATGCAGCTCCAAGAAGGAAGGAAGAAGAAGAAGAAACCCTGAACTTAAGGTTTGAATAGGGAGCCATAGATTAGGATTAGTATTTTCCATACTTAGTTTATTTTCTTGTTTTTTGATTGAACCGGTTTAGAATTGGTTGCATCCAATTAATTCAATGGGTCTAATTTAAGTGAAGTGTTCCTATTGGTTAATATGTCCTTATATCCTATTGGCTAATAGGGAATCTTCTTTTAAATTAGTTGTTTTAAGTTAAAGTCTTTTAATTTAAGTTAATAGGGGTAGTTAGGACAATTTACTGTTTTAATTTAATTAAGTTAGATTAGATCTCTCCCTTCCACGATTTTAGAAGGAAGAGACATTAAGTTGTAGTAGGAATTGGCCTTTGGCCTTTAATTATAAATAAAGCAACCGTGGGAGGCTCCCCCACAGAATTTTGAATTAAAAAAAAGACAGATATCGTGGCTGCTTGCTGCTGTTCCTTGCTCCCTTGTGAGTGTATGCATCCTTGTGGATTTCAAGGTGGAAGGGTGGGTGGATTCCTGCGACTCTTTACGCCGTGACGGCTGGGAGGATCTCTCTTCGAAGGTGGTTTCATCCTTCAAACATTCAAGCTACTGCCGGTGGATTCCAGTGTGAGTTTGAATCTTAATTTTCTGTTTTATCTTTCCTTCCCTTCCCCATTCGATCCCCTTTTCTTTTTCTGTTTTATTTTCATAAACCCTAGGAGGATCAGTTCTGTCCAGATCTGTTTCTCCATTAGAATCCTCTCAAACTTAAGCCATAGCCTCCCCTCACTATTGCCTATACTCGACCCTAGCTGCTGCCCATGATCAACAGTCAAAACCCTAATCCCTCTTCTCCATTAAAACCCAAAAAAACCCTAATTTCTGTCTAGACTGATTCAGCCATCAGATTTCCTTTAAATCACAGCCGAACCTCCATTCCCTTGTCCCTCACACTCGACCTCAAGCCCTGGTCCTAAATCCCACTTTAAACCCTAATTTTAGTAGTTTTCCTAATTTCTAAAACCCGAAACCCTAACCCTAATTCTGCAGGAATTTTAAACTGATCCAAATCTCAATATTTTTATACCAAAATAACCCCCTAGACCTGCTGATCATTACCTTATATTACTTGCATCTATAACCCTAGCCTAAACTCTATATTTGACCTAAACAGCCCCAAATCTGCCCCAAACAGCAGACTTGATTGGAACCTAATTCTACCTGGCTCCTAGTAGGATTATCTCCTATTCTAGGACTACATTAGTATCATTTGCCCCAAATTTTCTCCAGAAAAATCATGTAATGGTAAGACAGCATAAATTCAAACAAAGAGGGGGAGGGGGACTTCTAGCCCTGAAAACAAGGTTGCATATCTTTTATAATAGTTTATGAAGGCAGATATGTTTTATTCAATTACATATTAGTACATATAGATGAAGCAGTTCAGCAAAATCCTGTCATTCCAATGGAAATTTCAAGGACTAATTTCTAAACAAAATCTGAGTCCAACAAGCAATAGAATTTCCAGATCAAATCAAAGAATTCTTATTAGTAGATCAAGCGCGGAGCCCTCACCATATTGCTTAAGAACCCGACACATCTCCTTGAAAACATCAATTGGCTTGGTCAAATAATCAACACTAACCATCCACAATCTAATTGAGAAAGTGATGTCTAAATATCATGCTTTTGAACAAGTCTTAACTAGAGATATAGAACGACATATGCTAAATATCATCCCTCTCCCTCTCAGCTCTCCCATCCCACCCCTCTCCCTCTCATTTTTTAAATCCAACAACCCTTCTTCACCTCTAGTGATTCTACCTGCAAGTGACTACCAATCTCTATCTCCCCAGGAGTCCACACTTCCATGCAATCCCAAGCTCTCAACTCTCCAGAAGCACTGATCAACTCTTGGAAGATCCATTACAGCACCATAGGATATCGGAAACATTCAATATACCTTTATTCCAAAATATGCAAAATTGATTGATACAGACCCACGCATCTGATGAGCATACGGTCAGTTCACATCGGACCCAGAACTTGGGTGAATGCCTCCATGGATTCTTTCCTCTCAGGATATCGGAAACATTCAATATGCCTTTATTCCAACATATGCAAAATAGATTGATACAGACCCATGTATCTGATGAGCATACGGTCAGCAAATCGGACTCAGAACTTGGGTCTGTGTGTGTCTGTGTGTGTACTGCACTGTGTGTTTGGTCTGGGTTGGGAGATTTGAATGCTTGTTTGGTAGAGGAAGTGATGCAGGCAGGGAGCATCTCAGTTACTCCCACAAGAAAATGAAGAACCAGTTCGACAGGGATCAAGTCCAGCAAGCTCACCTTTGCATGAGCAGTTTCCTTTTTAAGTTTGGTTTCCTAATAGAGTTATGTTTGCTATTAGCAAGTAGAAGTTATATTCCTAATCAGATTAGGATTATTTAATTACTTTTTCAATATAAGCACAGCTTGTAAGGGCCTTGCCCACGATTTGATGAATAAAAGTTTTATTGTCTTCTTCAAAGGAGCTGCTGTAAGATCCAATGTAGGGTGGGAGATCCTTGGGAACAGTGAGATTCTGATCCAGGTTATTGGTGGGAAGCTATTAGCTCTTTATCCTCTTTATATACTCTATTTGTCCCTTCAAGCAAGTACTGTTTCTAATTGCAATTGTTCAAGTTTGTTGGAGGGTTACCTGATATTGAGATCCATATGTGTTAAGCTATTGTTATCACTGATTAAATACTGTTTCTAGAAGCTCTTAAAATCCAGCCATCAGCAGCCCTGTTCTGGGCTTGATTTTGCTGTTATCGATATTGGTGATCAAGATAGACCTGTCCAGCAGATTGTCTATGTCATTTGTTTTTTTCAAGGTCTCCTTAAAAGGGAGCTTCAAACAGGGTTTGGTGTAGATCAGGCCTTCTGATCTGCTGATATAAAATTTCTCCTGTTCACTTTGGTTTTTGAACCAGACCTGAAGATTAATTATTTCAAGAAATCAATGAAATTTTGAAATTGAAATCATATCAAAAAGAGCCTAAGAGCATGAAGGGGATGTTGCTCACAAAAGTTGAGTGGGCGAAGTGGATAGGAGTTTCTGGTGTGTCGTGCGATCAGAGGGTTTATTCTTTTTAACTCAAGGGTAAATTCTATAAGATGATTTTAAGACTCAGAATTATTCAAAATGTGATGTAAAGAAACAACATATACATAGAATGAGCTTAACTAGATGGGACATTGGGAAGAATATGATGGAAGACAAGAACAGAATTAGGAATAAATGTATTCAAGACAGCATCAGAGTTGCAGCACTATTTGACGAAGGGATGGAAAATCATTTTTTGTGAAACGAAGAACAATTAATAGATCAATGGGGACCAATATGGTGTAAGTTAGTACTACTAAAAGGCATCTCATTGATGATGTTTCAGAAATTTTCTCAATTTTTTTTTTAAACCACGATAATAGATTAGGCTTTCACATATGTTAACAACTATGATTAGTACAAAAAAATCCAACCAGATGGAAGACAAATTTGAGCATATCTAACAATTGAATCCACATACTGGGTTCTGCTTGAGCTCTTCTTCATTCATACCCAAGGCTACTATCTTCTCTTGTTTGTATACTGCTGGAAAATGATTCACCTTGATGCAAAATAGAATATTATCAAATTTTACTTATTATTAGTGTTTGACATATTGAGGGGAAGAAACGATAGGGTATGGAGATCATGAATATCTTACCCAACTGCTACATAAATCCAGAAGACTTACTCCTGGAGTGTTACTGGGAGGGACGAATAGTACTTAGTCAGTGCAGTAATGGCCGGATCATCAATGTGTGTCACAAAGCGTGGAGTCTCACAGAACAAAGAATCTGGCGACCTACCAAAGTCAACTGTGGAGTTTTAGAAATGCAAAATTTATAACTATAGTATTTGTTAGTAAAACATAACTACTCAAATGATCAACTCATAGAATGATGAAAACCTTTACATATACATTTCTAGCTAGCTTGATGTTGAATATTACGTTCAATTTGATCCTTAATCCATTAATAAAGAACTTGGTTATATATCTGTTTAATATTTATTATTATTAGTATTTTCACAGTTTTTTATTACTTTTCTATATCACCCCTCACTTAGTGTAATGTAGTAACTGTAGGCCATTACTTAATGAAGTAATTGGTTTAGAACCACACAAGGTGGGATTTCATAACAAGAATAGAGAAATAAAGCAGCTCCAAATGTAGAATATCATTTTTTTTTTAAACTTTTAAAATAGCATATACGAGGACGGTAACACAGATATGTTAAGGGAATGAGTTAATATGATAATCCAGCATAAGTTATCAGCATAGAACAGGTAGTCATCAAATCGCTGGAAATCCTCCTCCTTGAAGGGAAGTTGTTCTGGCCATTCTACATTCTTCAGCACCTTTGGAACACCAAAACAACTCATCAGGAATCCACTTGAGTCTGAAGATTTCTAAGTACTATAGTGGCATTCCAGATTTCACAAGTTCAACATAATGCAAGCATAACCAGGAACAACACTGGCAATATAGACAACTTGGAACTGTTAGACATACTTGTACAACATGGCAAGCTTGTTATGCCCACACACAATCCATATGAGAGAATTCACATGTTACATGCACAAATCTTGCGAATTTCCATTTTTTTTCTTTTTGGGAAGGGGGGGGGGAGGGGAGATGAAATGCCTAACAACCCAAAAAGTTCAACAAGAATATGCGATCCGAAATACAACATAAAGAGTTTTCAGAGATAGGGAAAACATATGTGGCAGATTAGGATCCTCTGCAGTACCGGCGGGGCGGCGGTGCACATCCGACAGCACAGCAGAGTCCAGGTGGCACACATGGCACCCATGGCCTCTGCTGTGCTGTCGGATGTGCACCGCCGCCCCGCCAGTACTGCAGAGGATTTTAATACTTTCTAAATACATGCATGGAAAAAGAAAATAAAATGCAAAATTTCCTTCTTATTCTTCTTCCTTTTGTTCCTTTTCATTTTTTTTAAAAGAAATATCATCTTAACAAATTACTTGTCCAGCAATCAATGTCATACAGAGGATGAAGCAGAACTATTTTCAAAATATAGAAACTTGCAGTACATAAAAAAAATTGAGTGATATTCCAGAAGAAATTACATTGTTGAAATAAGATGCCAGATAGGGTTTCCATCATTAATGTAGAAATCTGTGGAAATCTGTGGAATTCCTAAGTTTTCATGACGGGCCAAATGTATTCGCTCTTGAACACAAAGTGGAAATTTAACATTCATCCATTGCAAATCTAATTCCTTAGCTCCAACACATCATTGAGCTTCAGAATCTGATAAGCCCCAGAACAGGAAAGAAGCGCATACGTATGCAAGAATAATAGTTAAACCTTGAAACATGTTCATGTTTACAAGTTGTATCCAATCCAGGTCATGAAATTTTGATTCTATCCGGAATTATGTCGGTCATTCAACATTTCAATTCTCAAAGCACCTAACTAACATCCAAACCTAAAAGTTGCAGGAAACCCAGCAAGCAAAAAAATACAAGGAGAAGACCATTCAAGCGGAATTGTTAAATCATGAAATTATTGATTTTTATATGAAACTCTCGTGTCTACTGATTATGTCCGTAATATGTCTTAAATTTAAGAAAACTCTGATGCTAAAATCAAGAAAAAGAAAGGAATTTGAACGAGGGTTCATCTGTTCAACAGAAGAGGCACCTGGCTGTCTTGTAGAAGCCAAGAAAGATTGTCCATCTCTCCCTGCCATGCTCAAAAACTGACCCAAAATGAGGCACCAAAGCCTAATACCAAGCGACGAGGTGCCCCTTCCGCAGTTCCACATTTTCACTCTCGAAGTAGGGTTGGGAGCAGAAGCATTAGTAGCAGAAGAAAGAAAGTCACCCGCCAGGGGGCAACCATTTATAGAAGCAAATCGTATAAATCTTGATCCATAAAGAATTCAAGATTCAAGAAGGCAACCTCAGCACTAACGCACCGTTGGATGAAGCATCTTTCACATCTCATGCCTGAATTACAATGCACTGCAAGATCGGTGTACTGCGAACGATTTTAATCTTCATTGAATGTCACATTTTTCGGGTGTCAAGTTCTCAAACCTAAACAGTAACTGTGCCATGCAGAAAAGAATCATAAGAGAATATCTTCAACCATCATGATTTGACACTCTAATTTTTTTTTTTTGGGTGAGATCATGATTTGACATTATGAATTGACTCCTGGTAAATATCGTCTATTAATTATTATCCTAATCAATTATCACGCATATTAGTCAGATATTTTGAAACATATTAAAACCTTAAGAGGGGTTTGTGAACCCTAGGATGGTGGGTGAACTGTCCTCTATAGGTGAAGAAAAGCTTTGTCCTTTAACATTACTCAAAATCAAATTAAGAAAGGGCAAGAAAAAAGGGGGAATGCATGAAAACTATACAATTGAGTTTAGCTTCAAATTTTGACAAATGAACAATAGGAACATTTTCTACCTTGTCTAGGCAAGACTAGCTGGTCAGTTACCACTCTTTGGTTAACTGGGTTGTGTAACTCAAATTTCAGGTATTTTTCTCGCCCTTTTAATGGATAAGTTCGTTATCCTACCAAAAAAAAAAAAATGCATGGGCAATGGGTCGTATATTGGCCTAACACCCATTTAATGATTTAAAACATGGGGGAGACCTTTAATACATGCTATGAATTGAACACCACATATGTAAGGGTATTAATCGGATCAGTATCGATTAATCGATTCGGTTTTGATTTGATTCAAAGTATGAAGAGTAGAAACCAAATCAAACCATTTATTAAAATGTTTCTAATATCTCAAATCAAAACTTACTAATAAACAGTTTCGATTAAATAAATTTTATGTGCTTCAAATTTGGTTGTCGATTCGAATTAACATTTCTAGTCCCAATTAGGAATAGACACATTTTTAAAGCCCAATAAAGAAAACTGAGGCTGCTCATATTTTAATTTATGAAATAAAAACAATTTAAAATAAGGGAGAAAGAAAGATTCTATGTATTCAACCTAGGTTAGTCCTAATATTCTATATATGCTCTTTAATGTTTTGTAATTTATTTAAATAATGTAAATTACTTTAAATTGGGTACTGGATCTAGAAACAAGTCACCAATATATGCGTAGGTAAAAGAAAGATGCCAATACACGATGATAGCGTATAGATCCCTCACTCATACATTTCACATGTGTTTGTGATGTTTGTAGAAGTTACGAGAAAGATTTTAGTCGTCCATTTTCACGGGGTTTCTAACTAAACCGTTTGTTCCTGCTCGAAGTTGGGAGGGTGCACAGTAATGACTAAAGTAATGGTACACATGCTTGGACATATAAGAAATGTATGTCAATATATGGGGTCCTCTAAAAAATTTATTGAATGAATTGATCTTAAATTACATGGTTTTAATAGTTCTAGGGAAGATAATAATCACTGTGGGAATAGAATTTCCATAATGGTTGCAATTGCAAATTCCTCCAATATCCAATTTTTTTTTTGGTTGTAGCCAAGAAATTGATTTTGATTAGACCTATTACTATTATTAGACTAAGAAATTTGACACATGACTAATATGGACCATGCGCACTCTATCCAACGACATTTGTACTGAGCTCATCCAGTCCTTAGGCGATGATGTTGAGCTCTTCTGATCCCAGACCCACAACTGGCACACAAAAATCAGAATGAACACATCTTCTGTCCATGTGGCAGAATATGTATCTTGTGATGTTTGGAAAAAGAACAAACCCTTATGACCATAATATTTTGCATATATATAATTGGGAAAAAGTTCTCTGTCCGGGAGTGTGGCCTACGCCAGCACTCCCATGAGTCTATTTCTCTCCTCCCCATGTGAAAAGACACCTCTGCCCCCCTTGTTTTAAAGAGGAGAGAGATAGACACATGAGAGTGTTGGCGTAGGCCACACTTCCATACATAAAACTGCTTCCCCATATAATTATATGGGAAAGAGAGTGCTACCTGGTTGTATGTGGCGTGTGACCCCTGCACTCCGACACAAGGCCGCGCGAAATGACAACATTCTATTTTTTTATTTTTTTTCGGTGAATGACCAGGTAGCGTTGTTTCTCCCTAATTATATATAATTTCTATAAAGCAGGTTAAGACTAGGCCAGATCAGGTTCATTCCAAGGCCTCAGCCCAGACCCAGGCCAGGCCCATGGAAATCTTAGCCTTGGCCCAAATTGTGGTCTGAAAAAGTCCATCCTAGGCCCTGTTGGGCTAAAGGTGGGCTTGGGCGGTCATAGGTTTATTAGGCCAAAGTTGCTCCCCAAATATTAACATGGTTCTGTAAAACATAGAAGTATCGTAGAATAAAAAAAAAAACGACAAAAAGAAAAATGAACCCACAGAAGAAGAAAGATAACAAACAATCCCTAGTTCCTTTCTTGCATTGATTGAAGTATTTTAATTGGAAAAAGGAACGCTAATCGGTCACGGGGCAAGGCATGGACTTGCACCTAGACACAGCTGGGCCTAAAATTACTGACTAGCCCCCTACCATTTTGCCTGGAATTTCCGCCTTTCCATGGGGGTTGGGCAGTCATTCTATGCCCAGCTGTGTCTAGAAGCAGGATCCACACCTTGCACACGACCGTTTAGTGTTCTTTATGCCCATTTGATTATAGCTTTCGTCAATCTTTGCTCTTGATGCATTTAACATGCTTAAAGCATTCATGTTTGCCATTTTTATCTATGATTAAAGGAGTGCTAGATATTTGTTTCATTGAATTTTTGGCTCAAGTGCTTATTTTATGGAAAAAAAAGATTCTCACGAAGTCAGAATGGGTATTCTTTACCACGTCTCTCACACAATAAGGCATAGGGCTCATATTGATTCTTTCTCTCCAGAGACAAAAAAAATGGGTCCCGTCCATAAGAAAATCCATCTCCTGCCCTCTCATTGGTACAAATTTACACTTTGGCATCATAGGAAACCTGTCCTTATTTTATATATGTTTATTGAGAAAAATAATGTTGTCCGGCAATGCCTCCAATGCCCTCTCACATGAGGTAGTGAAATGATCACCCCACCCTTTGGGTGCTCGTGCACACACTCCCATTGGTGTCAACACTGGTGCAGGGCTATGCAACCTGGCAGCAAATCCCCTCCCATGTTTATTTGAAGAGAAAAGGCTCTCTGGTGGTGGAAGGTAATAGCACTCTCTCTCTCTCTTCACATGAAATGACCTTGCTGCCCTCCTATGCATGAAATCGTTTCATCGTACCTCCTCGGTGCACCCCTCTATATCACTTGCTTAGAAAACCCTCTCTCTCTCTTTCTCTTTCTTTATACATGAAAGTACCTTATTGCCCTCCTATGTATGACATCATTTCATCGCACTTCCTCGGTGCACTTGCTCAGAAAACCCTCTTATCTTATTTTAAAATGTATTAGATGTTTATGGTATAAATGTGGTTGTTACATTAAAATATTCATAAAATATGTGTACATATCATTTTATAGTGGTGAGATATCAACCATGGAATCAAAGCTTCTTATTCAAAATATTCACACAAGGCAATGATCTAATCCCTCCTTAATCCCTCTCAATTTTCTAAGTAGTCAATTTCATTTTTTTTGACCATTCCACCCAAAAAAACAATTCGTTTTGACCCCAACAACCACGTGCATCACATGTGTCTCTAAGTATCTACTAGTAATAATAAAGAACGGAAAATTATCACCTCCAGTTTGCTGACCGGCCCAGTTCCCCAGTTCCTCTAATAGGGGATGGTGGACCCCACCGGGTAGGGTGTTTGGGCATGGGTAGAGAGGTCATTTCAGCCCCCTTTGTTAGAGGAACTGGGAGCTGGGCGGTCAGCAACGGAGGTGATAAAGATCCAATAAAGAACAGTCCCAAGGAAGAAAGAAAATATAACCCTATTGGCTCTAATTGTTCTCCTTTGCCGTCCAAAGCATTCTAACCTTAACATTGAAATATTAGTAGTAATTGAAAAATTAATTAAGGAGAAAAATCTATTTCTGAGTCATTATTCTTGAGCCATATGATAATTTACCCAAAGCATTAAAACTTTGTCCCCCCAACCCCATTTTTCATGCCGACCTCTAGTTATGTGTCGAGTTTCAATCCAACATTAGATTTTCATGCACAGAGAAAAGTCAACTTCTTTATGATGTTTTTTTGTGCCGCAATGCAGGCTATGTCTCTGGATGGTATTTTCATCATTTAGGGGGTGAGATAGTCATTTTGTCCACCCCTATGTGTCTGGGCACAGTCTATGCCCATGACACACAAAACATTTTTCCTAAAAATAATTAGATGGTTAAAAATACAATGAAAAACATTAATACATCGATTGGCAAATAGTATTGACCATTTTATTTGTAGATCGGAATCAATGGGCAATTATGTCAAATACATGGAAAGTGGAATTGAATTTAGCATAAACTTAATAGTTCAAATCTTGATAGAACCATACACTCGACATCATTTCGTTAAAGATCAATTGAAAACGTCCAAATTAGCCATGCATATGAGGTAGACCAAGTCTTCTCTTGATTAAATTAATTTACTATTTTCCTTCATGATACAAGGCCTATTGATGGATCCTATATACATGGGATCTTCCTTCGAGATTGATTAAGCAAGATTCTTTTTCCCTTAGGTTAGATTAGATTTAATATTCTCTGTGAAAATAAAGAAAAGAGAAGAGGGTAAGGTCTTGAAGTAAGACAAAAGTTTTCTATCACAAAGGGCAGAAGGAATCGTTATCATCTCCAATTCGCTGTCCACTCCATTTTCTTTCAATTCCTCACATAGGAGCAGAAATGACCACCCTACCCCCTGCCCGAACACACTGCCCAAGGTGGGGTAAGGTGGTCATTTCTGCTCCTATGTGAGGAATTGGAGTGAATTGGAGCGGGCAACGAATTGGAGGTGATACCCATATAAGGCAGAGGGTCTTGAGAGAATTTCTTCATCCTAGGGGAACTTGACATTTTGATCACACTCTTGGAATAGGAATCGTTGTCCCCTCCAATTTGTTGCCCCTTCCAATTCCTCCAATTCCTCACATGGGGGCAAAAATGATCACCCTACCCCCTGCCCGAAAACACTGCCCAAAGTGGATCCACTCCCCCGTTTTAGAGGAATTGGAGGTGCCCGCAAATTGGAGGTGATAATTATTTTTTGGAATAGTGAATGTCATCATTAAATCATACTCTTATCTTTTAAGGTCCAAAACTGTTTTTCAATTCAATCAAAGGTTTAGATGTCATAGATCAGAGATTCTCTCTTCAACCACCATGGGTGAAAGGAAACTCGATCCTTGATATAATGAGAAAAAGAACCAATAACTAAATAGACAGGACCATAAGATTGGAATGGCTTAATAGGGTACTACATATAGTTCAAATAAGCTCTATTGAGTTAATTTATTTTAAATAATTAACTTAAAGGGTGCAACTTGGTGCCTCCAAAGTGGTGGATTAAGAAGTTGTAACATTCTTTTAATTACCCTATGTTTTATTTCCACATGTTATTTAATAGAAGGGTAAGAAGAGTTTTTAAAAGTTGAAAGTTAATTAATATAATATTTATGTGAAATGATAGGATATATCCTCATGGAAAAAAAAGTGAGTTATACTAGAAGGGCTAAAAAAATAAGATTACAACTTTTTTTTCCACCAACCTTAGTATAACAAAAGACAAAAGTTTTCATGCATATGCATGACCTGCATTAAATGCAGTTAGATTGGCATAAAATCCTATCTGAGATGACATAAAAGCCCCTGCAACCCGTATTTGAAGGAGTTGATGGGAGAATCTCCCCTGTACAAATACCTTCCCCGTAATAAAAATTTCCCTAGTTTAAAAGCACATATTCGTCCAAGTAATATCATACTATAAAAGTTGTGACATTTATATTATAAATATATTAATTATACTATGACTAGTTTAAGTTTTAGGTCATCCTATGTATGGGCATCAATGATGCAAGGACAGAAACTAGGCCAGGTTAAATATAAGAAATTAATCCTCAAAATGTAAATAAAAAGGTCTAGTAAACATGTGTATTTGATTATCTGATCATCAAGCTCTTCCTTCTTATGAGGTGAAATTCCTAAATGAGTTCCACTGGTAAAGTTTGGGATAGTTAATCATACCAAACTTAAAAAAAAAACATAATTAATTTAGACTTATAACATTTATACATATATTGAAAGGCAGAGAGAAATAATAAGAAAGAAGTGATCATAGATATATATCATATTCATTTCATATTTTGTTGATGGGAAAGAAATTGGGCCTCTTTTTAGTGAGAACCACAAACACTCAAAGAATCATGATGCTATGGCAACTTAAACTTAAACAATTAATTCTATTTGACAACCAAGCACAGCTATGATAGTGAAAGTTGAAAGGAATATGAAATGTTTGTCTTTTGCAAATTAAGTATCAAAAAGAATTATAATAAGTCAAATCCATCTTTAAACTAGTTATTTTTATTATTTTCATTACCAAAATTTTTTATTTATTTATTATTTTCTTATTGTTTGGAGTTATGATTAAGTGAATAGTACACAAAAATACAATGAAAGGGATGGTAAGGAAAATGACTACTTCTATATATTGTCGGTTGTCTCTAATAGTAAGATGTTAGTTTTGATTTTGGTAAGCAAGCTAACTTTAAATAGAAAGTATTAGTAATAAAGAAATGTTTTTTTCCATTTGTTCCCTGTTTTTCCCCTTAGGCATGGGGTTGAAAAAAGTTAGGCAAACCTCAACTTGATAATGTGTAGGGCGAGAATTCTCTAAGTGAAAGGAGAAAGAAGATCCATTGGCGATAGTTGTTTAGGTATTTCTCCCTTTGTAATCCAAGGCATTCTAACTTTAACATTGATATACAAACAATAATCGAAAAGTTAATTAGAGAAAGAAATCCATTTTTTGAATTGTGTATAGACTCCGTCCATAGGCTTTATTTTTAAACCACGTGATAATTAATTCACCTAACATTAAAACTTTGTAACCCATTTTCCATGCCAATCTCTAGTTATATACCAAGTTTCAGTCCTACATATCATCATACACTCTTATAAAAAACAAAAGTATCACCATACACCAAAAAAGAACACTTCCAAAAAAAGGCTGAAAAGTCAACCTCTTCCTTAAAAACAATTAGTTGGTATTATAATGAAAACATTAATACATGGATTGGTAGTATTTGAATCAACCATAGCTATCCAATTTAAAAAATTGACACATGGCTAATCTCCATCACAACAAACCTAGTGAATATTCAAAGGAGTATTGATTAAGTAGAAATATGAGGAGATTCTATGGACCATTTTTTTGGTAGGATTGGAATCAAAGAGGCATTTATGTTAAATATATAGAAAGTTGAATTAAATTTAGCATAAATCTAATAGTTCAAATCTTGATAGCATTTCGTTAATGATCTAGTTAAAACATCCAAACTAGCCATGCATACGAGGGAGATAAATTTTTCTTTTGATTAAATTAATTTAATATTTCTTTTCATGATACATGGTCTATTGACAGACGCTATATAATGGAATCTTTCTTCTAGATTAATTAAGAAAAATTCCTTTTCCATCAAACTATATTAGGTTTCAGAGGAGGTGGGGGGGGGGGGGGAAGAGAAAAGTAAGAAAAACTTTGAAGTAAACAGAACAAGAATCCATGATTAAATAAACAAGGCCATAAGAGTGGAATGTCCAAACAGAGTATTCCATGTAGTTAGTATAAGTTCTCTTCAGTTAAATTTGATTCGAATAATTAATTTAAAAGCACATATTAATCCAAGTAATATCATACTATAAAATGTAATGACATTTGTATTTACTTTATTATCATCACTAATTTAAGTTTTAGATCATCCCATGTATTGATATCAATTGGATTGCAAGGATAGAAACTAGGCCATGTTGGAATTAACTATAAGAAATTAATTCGCAAAACGTAATTAGAAAGGTGTAGTAAGCATGTGCTTCTCATTTGATTTGTCTCTTCATTCTTCTTATGAGGTTTCCTACATGAATTCCACTTGTTAGGGTTGAGATCATAAAGAAAAAAATATATAATTAATTTTAGTTTATAACATTTATATATATATCACAAGAGAACGAAAAGAAGATGAATTGAACTACACAACATAGAGAGTTTACAATAAAAGACATACATATTTCATATTCATTTTTCACATTTTGGTGATTAATGAAAATGAACCCTTTTTCAGCGAGGACCATAAAATCTCAAAGAATCATGGTGCTACCCAACTTTAGATCAAACAAATTTAATTCTATTTGACAACCAAGCATATCAATGATAGTGAATTTGAAAGGAATATGCGCGTAGTTTGCCTTTTACAAATTAGGTATAAAAATAAGTATAATATGACCAAGAATAACTAAGTCCATCTTTCAACTTATTCTTTTTTAATTTTAATTATACTAATGTTTTCTTATTGTTTAGTGTTATGATTAAGTGAATAGTACACAATAAGACAATGAAAAGGATGGTAAGGAAAATGACTACTTCTATCTAATTGTCTTTTTCTCTAATAGCTAGCAGTTAGCTTTGATTTTAATAAGTATTATAACTTTAAAATGCCTAATAATAATAATAATAATAATAATAATAATAATGTTGAAAATGGTTAGGCAAACCTAAACTTGATAATGTTTATGGAGAGGATCCTCTAAATGGTCCATTTGAAAGGAATCTCCAAAGACACCTAAATATCTGCCACATGCCAGTTCAGATGGAAGCCAACATCTGTGGACAAATAGAACCCAAGATTTCCTATCCTTTTCGAGCCATTATATTGTAGCCACCTGTTGTGTCAAGAAATCATCGAGCGGTCCTGCGAGTGCCGTCACCTGCAAGTGGACCAAAGGGGTCAATCAAAGAAGCCGGTGTGGTCCGGCCTAGGGCTCTCCGATGCCAAAGTTAGATCTCCTGGCAAGCGGATCAATAGTGATTATTCGGTATGAGTTTAGATGTCCCCTTATGGGGTTGTGTACCTTTGCCTTTTATAGTAGCATATGGCGGTGTGGAGAGTCCCGTTTGATTGGCGATTGTGCCGTTGAGTGGATAGAGGCCCTGGGTACAGGGGCTCTATCACGATTAGCCATCTCCCGCGGGAGGAGTGTCTGGTGGCATCGGGATCCTTGGTGGATAGATATCCGGCGTGTGGTGATAACGTCCTTGGTGCTTGAATCCGTGCGGATGACGTGACTTCTAAGCGGTGGTCTAGAGTCTGGTGGTGACATGAGTCTTGTAGCGATACGATCGGGTCATAGGTGAGTGGCCCCCACCTCACGTTTGTGCCCACGATCTGTGCACAGGTGAGGCCGCGCCGGATGTGTAGCCGCGCCTAGGTGAGGTCGCGCTGGGTGAGGCCGCTTTGGGTGTGGCCGTGCACAGGTGAGGCCGCTCTGGATGTGGTCGCGCCGGGTGAGGCGCGCTGGGTGAGAGCCGCTCTGGATGTGGCCGCGCTGGGTGGTGGTCGCGCTGGGTGTGGCAGCGCTGGGTGTGGCCACGCCTTGGTGAGCTGCGCGCTGAGTGGTGGCGCGCTGGGTGCGGCCGCGCTGGTGCGAGGCCAGCGCTGGAGTGCGGGCCGCGCTGGAGTGCGGGCGCGCTGGTGCGGCAGCGCGCTGGTGCGGCCGCGCTGGAGTGCAGGCAGCGCTGGAGTGCGAGGCGCGCTGGGTGCAGGCAGCGCTGGTGCGAGGCAGCGCTGGGTGCGAGCAGCGCTGGGTGCAAGCCGCGCTGGAGTGCGGCGCGCTGGAGTGCGGCCGCGCTGGAGTGCGGGCTGCGGTAGGTGTGGCCGCGCTGGGTGTGGCAGCGCAGGTGAGGCCTCTGGTTGTGGCCACGCCTAGGTGAGGCTGCGCCAGTGGAGGCCACGCCTTGGTGCTTGGCCGCGCCGGTATTGGGACCCTGGTTCGTTTCCCTTGGTTCGGGCGGGTCGATCCACGTGACACGTGGCGGCAGCCGATTGGCCCGATGAATATTGGATGTATCATTTGCCCCCACTCTCTTGGGATAGGATGTCCAAGAGAGTAGATGCCTTTACATAGTGAGGGGTCAGCTTGCAAGCAGACTTTCCTTGCGGGCTTGCACCTGTAACTCTAGTAATGAGGTAGGAGAGGTTGGGGGTTCAAACCTTACCTCCTACACTTTTTCTTTTTGTTTTTGTAGGTATATGTTCCTTCCTCTCCCTTCTTCTTTCACTTTTCATTTCTCTTTCTTACTTCTTGTCTCCCCTTTTGCTCTCCTTTAATTCTCCTTTTTTGTCTTTTGTCTTCTCTTTGGTCGCCCACCATGTGCTTGTTTTTGGGTCACCTCCACTAGTATCCATTTTGCTTGATTTTGGGTCCTTGTGTTGAGGTTGTGTTGTCTTGGTGCCTTGGTTTGCTTGGAAAGCTTGAATGGTGCTTGGCTTGAGTGCCTTCCCTCTTGTGATCTCTGTTACTTGATCGTGCCCGGTGGTGTGAGGCCGCCTATGGTGGCCACGGCGTGGGTGTGATGGACCCTCATGCTTGTCCACTCCCCTTCTTCTTTGTCGTGATGGATCTGTTGTTTATACTTTGCAGGTGGTCTTCATTTCATTTTTCTTGCTTGGCTTCTTGTGCGGGAGATCGTTGCTCCGAGCAAGTAGCTAGTGCGCTTCATTATTTTATCCATGTCATCACCTAATGACTCGATCGATCATGCGGTCGTGGTTGGATCCCTTGAGGAGTCTTCTTCCCCGCGGATACTTTTTCTTTTTTGCCTTCCCCTGTTGGTAGTGAAGGAGAGGAGGAGGTTTCTGGAGATTCCACCCCTAGTAGGGGTCGTAGGGCCTCAGGCTTCTATTTCGTTGGTGACCTTAGGAGTAAGTTGGCTTTCATTCCTAGCGTCTTGACTTCTTCGGACTTGGCGGTTCGTATCCTGGAGAAGACCCGTGATTATGACTTCTCAAGGTTCCCACGAGGTCACTCTGTCTGCTGCCGAGGCTGCTATAGTGGCTCGTGTCTCTCCTGAGGATGATGTTGTGGTGACAGAGGAGGGTGCGGTCTTACCGGAGGAGAGTGTTGCTTGTCGGTGAGGTGATATGATGTCTCCATACGGATCGAGGCTGCTCCTCCATTAGATGCCCCCTGATTTTATAGATGTTCTTTACGGATGTTGACTTTTTTGATGATAACTTTTGGATTGTGATGCTTGCTTTTGTATGTACTTGACTCTTTCTTTAGATGTTGATATGGTTTGATCCTTGTCGCTTTGATATTGATTGCATTGTCTCCTGGTGATCGTTTGCGCGTTGATGCTTTACGACCCTTGATAGTCATAGGATTTTGGTAGTGGCGTCGTGCCCTGGTGATCCTTGGACCTTGGTGGGTTAACGCCTTAGGCGTAGAGCCTCGATGTTGGTATGACGCCTTAGGCATACGGCGTCGGTGGTGGCACGTCGCCTTAGGCATGAAGCCTCGGTGTTGGCATGTTGCCTTAGGCATAAAGCCTCAATATTGGCATGTCGCCTTAGGCATGAAGCCTCGGTGTTGGCATATCGCCTTAGGCACGAAGCCTCAATGTTGGCATATCGCCTTAGGCACGAAGCCTCGGTGTTGGCATATCGCCTTAGGCACGAAGCCTCGATGTTGGCATACCGCCTTAGGCACGAAGCCTCGGTGTTGGCATACCGCCTTAGGCACGAAGCCTCGATGTTGGCATATCGCCTTAGGCACGAAGCCTCGGTGTTGGCATACCGCCTTAGGCACGAAGCCTCGATGTTGGCATACCGCCTTAGGCACGAAGCCTCGGTGTTGGCATACCGCCTTAGGCCGAAGCCTCGGTGTTGGCATATCGCCTTAGGCATGAAGCCTCGGTGTTGGCATATCGTCTTAGGCACGAAGCCTCAATGTTGGCATACCGCCTTAGGCACGAAGCCTCGATGTTGGCATATCGCCTTAGGCACGAAGCCTCGAGTGTTGGCATACCGCCTTAGGCACGAAGCCTCGATGTTGGCATACCGCCTTAGGCACGAAGCCTCGGTGTTGGCATACCGCCTTAGGCCGAAGCCTCGGTGTTGGCATATCGCCTTAGGCATGAAGCCTCGGTGTTGGCATATCGCCTTAGGCACGAAGCCTCAATGTTGGCATATCGCATTCGAAGCCTCGATGTTGGCATACCGCCTTAGGCACGAAGCCTCGGTGTTGGCATACCGCCTTAGGCCCGAAGCCTCGATGTTGGCATACCGCCTTAATGTAGTGGCCGTGATTCGATTGAGTGGTAGGAGAAGACAAGTATTCTTGCAACATTTCTTTATTTTATTGAAATTCACATTGTCTTTGATGTTGTCTCTTTGCTACTCCTCACTGCTACGCTTTACCACTACCACTACTCGCTTATGCTTCTATTTGGTAGTACTTCTTGGATGTTACGAGTTCGGTGCGGTCTACCTTCTTGCCCCACAGAGTCTTCAAGCGGTAAGTCCACAGGCGTATACGCTTGGAGACTATGTAGGGTCCTTCCGATTGGGTGTGACTTCCCGCCTATCGTGGCTGCGATGCACTTGCCCTCCGTAGTACTAAATCTCCCTGGTGGAATAGCCTTTCCTTGACCCTGGCGTTATAGTACCTGGCGATCACGTTCTTTGGTGGCGACGTTCCTTAGTAGTGCTCTTTCGCGGATCTCATCTATAAAGTCTAGGTTCGCCGCAGTCCGTCGACATAAGTGCGTTCATTGAAGTGCGAACCCTATGGGACATAGCGCAAACCTCTACCGGCGCCAATGCTTGATTGCCATATGCTAGGCGGAATGGGATCTCTCTGTGGGAGTCCGCTTGTAGTTCGGTATGCCCACGGACGCTGCAGTAGCTCTTCTACCCACTTGCCTTTGGCTCCTTCTAGCATTTTCTTGACTCCTTCGGTGGCGTTACATTGGTGACCTCCACGACCATTGCTTTGTGGGTATGCTACCACACAGGCCGATAGTCGATGTTGTAGCGGTGAGAATGCTTGGAATTTAGGGTTGTTGAATTGTTTTCCATTGTGCGAGACGAGGATCCGTGGTACCCGAACTGTAGATGGCGTCGTCGCGGACGAACTTCTCCATCTCTGTCTGTTATCTTGGCAAGGTTTAGCTTCAACCCACTTGGTGAAGTAGTCGATCGCGACGACCGGTACTTTCTATTTCCTGGTGCTGCGGTGAAGTTGCCCAAGATGTCTAGTCCCCACATGGCAAAAGGTATGGGGTTGAGGATTGATTTCAGCTTGGTGGCGGGTAGATGGGGTCTGGGGCGAACAAGCGACATTGCTCGCACTTCTTGGCATATTGGATGGCCTCCTCTTGCATTCGTGGCGATATAGTCCCTGGCGGAGGATTTTGTAGGCTAGGGCTCGTCCCCCATGTGGCTTCCACATATCCCCTCATGGACTTCGGCTGGGCGTACTCGCCCCCTTGGGTCCTAGGCAGGAGTAGTGGTGTTGTTGCCCCCGCATACAGTGCCCGTCTAGGACGGTGTGCTTGCGACTCATCATCGATCTTCCTTGCCTCGGCCTTGTCTTGGTAAGGCGTAGTCACTGTAGGTAGTTGAGTATAGGGTCCATCTAGCTAGGCCCCTCCTCAATCTCATTAACTTGCTTCTCGGCATGTTAGTTCATGTAATATTTTCACGTACCTTTGCATTGGCCAGGTTTACGAGTTCATCATTGGCTAGCACTGGACGGTTGCATCAACGATTGCATTCTCGATCCTTAGAACTCGAACCATCTCGAACTTCACGACCTTGGACCTCGAACCTCGAACCTTGAACTTCTACCATGGTTTGTCGATTGTGGCCCTTGGCCATGGCCAAAGACCCCCTTTTTATTTTTCTTTCTTCTCTCTTTTTCTTCTTTGCTTTTAGTGACCTTTGACGGATGGCACCCAAAATTTTTTTTTTTTTTCTCTTGATAGGTGACGACCATAGCCCTTTGGCCGTGGCCTCTTGGTCGTGGTCTTTTGGCCATGGCCTCTTAGGCTGTAGCCACTTGGCCTCTCTCTCTTCCTTTTTTTTTTTTCTGCGCTCTGTCTCTGGTAAGGTGCATTCAACGACGAAGTACGCCAAGGCTTGGCCTTTGATGGCAGTCACCGGGTTGGAACACGATGTCATGCTCACTTAACTCCACCGCCCATGCTATCAATCTCCCAGGAGGCGTCCGGCTTGTGCGATATCTTCTTGGGTAGGTCGTGAGGACTATGATGGTATGGGCTTGGAAGTATGGTCGTAGCTTCTGGCTGCCATTACCAATGCATAGGCTACCTTCTCGATCCTAGTGTACCTGGTCTCTGCATCGATCGGGACATGGGGCAGCGTAGTAGATGGGCCTCTGGACTTTGTCCTCTTCCTTGGCGATCTTTGCGCGACCGCGACAGGGTGGCGGCCGAGGTAGAGCTACAACTCTTCGTTAGGTTCCGGTCGCCCAAGCGGTGGGCTCTCTAGGTGCTCCTTCAATTCTCCGAAAGCCTTTTGGCACTCTTCGTCCATGTGAAGTCCTTAGGGCTTGAAGGTTCTTCAATGTTTTGAAGAATGGTAAGCACTTATCACGATCGTGACACGAACCTGGAAAGGGCGGCAACCCTTCCATTCAACCTCTGCACTTCCCTGACCGTTCGAGGAGGTGCCATCTCTTGGATGGCCTTGATCTTGGATGGGTTGGCTTCTATTCCACGATGAGACCATGAACCCGGGAATTTTCTGACGTTACACAAGGCGTACTTTGTAGGGTTTAGCTTCATCTGGTTCCTCCTCGATCTTGTGAATGCTTCCTCTAGGTCGGTCGGTGTTGGTTGGTGTGGACGCTTTTCACGAGCATGTCATCCACATATACCTCCATGTTCGCGAGATCTGCTCCTCGAACATCTTGTTGACCATTCTCGGTAGGTGGCCCTGCATTCTTTAACCCGAACGGCATGACGTTGTAGCAGTGAGTTCTCTTTGTCCGTCCGGAATGCGGTGTAAGACTCATCATCCTCATACATGAGGATCTAGTTGTATCCGGAGTAGGCGTCCATGAAACTCGGCATCTCATGGCCGGCGGTGGCGTCGATCGATGGGTCGATCCGGGCGGTGGGTATTCATCTTTTGGGCATGCTTTGTTTAGGTCGGTGTAGTCGACACACATCCTCCACTTCCCACTTGGCTTTGGTACCATGACCACGTTGGCGAGCCAGGTTGGGAACTTCTCCTTCGATGAACCACGATCGGCTAACTTCTCGACCTCCTCCTTGATTCTTTGCTTGTCGGTCGAGGCGAGATTACGCCGCTACGTTGAACGGGCTTCTGGTGGGTCGACATGTAGTCGGTGTTCCGCTATGGAGCGTGGTATTCTGGCATGTCGGAGGTCGACCATGCGAGACATCTATGTTCGCTTGGAGGAGGTGTCCAAGCTCTTCTTTCTGTTCCTTGCTTAGCGTGAGCCGACACTGAGCGACCTTGGAGGGGTCATCCTGGTGAGTGGCCATGGGATGAGGTCTTCCACTGGCCTTCCCCTTCTCTCTGTCAGTTCATCTCTCAGTCATGATCATGCTCTCTAGGCGAGTGCCATTCCACGGGTGTTGCCATTATTCTTTTTCATGAAGGTGGCGTAGCATTCCTTGCTTTCTTCGATCTCCTCGGACTTCGCCTACCCCATTCTCGGTGGGGAACTTCATCTTCAGGTGAATTGGTGATATAACTCCTCTAAGGGCTGTCGGTGATGGTCGCCCTAGGAGGCCGTTGAAGGACACCACGGACTTGACTACCATGAAATTTACCATGATGGTTACTTGTTGAGGTGTACCCAGAAGGTGACGGGTAGCTCTATGGTACCTACGATGGAGGCGGTGGCACTGAGAATCCATGGAGATAAGTGGGCTCTGGTTTGAGCTGGTCGTCCCGAACCCGAGCGTCGATGGCGTCAAGGAGAGTACGTCAACAGACGCCCTGTGTCTATCGAGTACCACGTGTGCAGGTCGATTGGCTACCTCCACTGTACTACCAAGGCATCTTCATGCGGGAAGTTTAGTCCTTCCAAGTCTTCATCGAGAAGGAGATCACCGCCTCGGTCTTGGCTATCTTCTTTGGGCTTCTCTGCCACTCCCACGAACCTGGCATGAGCTTTAGCTTTTCGGTGGACTCTTGCCCTGGTCCTCCAAGTATGGTGAGGATGGGAGGTCCCTTGGTGCCACTAGGTTACGTGGCATCTCTCCGCTCTTACAGGCGGTCTCTCTCTCGTCTGTTCTTCTTTCTTCTCGTCTCGGCTCCACTCTGTCTCCGTCGCGACCTCTATCTCCTTGGCACGAGCGGTTGTCACGTCTCCCCTTCACATATTTGTTCAAGCTTCCTGCTTTTACCAGTTGTTCTATCTCTCTCTTCAATTGATAGCACTCCTCTGTCGTGCCCATTCTCTTTGTGGAAGAGACAATATTTGTTAGGGTTTCGCTTCTCGGCGCTGCTAGCATGGGTCGTGGCCAATGGAGTAGGTCACGGTCTGATCTGCATGAGTATACGGGACCTGGTGGTGTTGATGGTGTGAACTCGGGGGTGCTTGCCCTCTCACTTCTCTCACAGGCGCGGTCTGTCCTCTGGATGGGCGATCGCTCTGCTCTTGTCGGCGCTCGTCCTCGACCTCTTACCCTCTTTGCGGTCATCGAGTGCTGGCCTCTTGTTGTCTGTGGCTTGGCCTCGATTATTTTTGTTCTAGCTTGTAGTACCTCGGCCATATTTGCAAACTCGTTGCACCGCTCCAGGAGCTCTTTCATAGTCCTGGTCTCATGACTGCGTGCTAGGTCCTTGATCAAGTCCGGGTCCCTAATACCTCCTGCTAGGGCTGCATGCTTGTGTCTGGTCATCCAAGTCTCGAACCTCCGGGACTCCTTGGTGAACTTGGTAACGTATTCCCTGAGAGATTCCCAGGGTTACGTACCCGTTTAGTAGATTGGACGGTGGTCTTCTTACCTTGTGCGTTGCTTTGGAAACGGGTGACGAAGCTGTTCACATAGCTCGCAAATGAGCATATAGATCTCGGTCGTAGCACGGAGAACCATGATGTGGCTGCTCCCTTAAGGGGCGCGAGGAATGCCCGACAGGATACCACGTCCAGGCCCCCATACGGCGTCATCATGCCATTAAAGTAGTTGATGTGGTCATTAGGGTCGGTGGTACCTTGTAGAGTTCAAAGGTGGGTAGTCGAAACCTGGAAGGTAGTGTGGTGACATGATCTCTGCAGAAGGGGTGTTGTCCGGGTATGGAATGTGTCTCGCCTTTGGTTTGCTTCTTCAACCCTTCCGACTTCTCATCCAGGTCGCGGAGTCTTTGATCGAGCTCCTCGTCCTGTGTCGCCCCCACGCTGGCCGGACGTTCGCTGCGACCTCGTTCACGCTCTCTCCTGGATGTCCCCTCCGCCTTGAGTGTTGGTAGGATGGGGAATGGTCACGCCGTGATGAATCCTGTCGTGAAGGTGAGGGGTTTTCTTCTCTGTAGGTCCGGCCGTCGTGGTATGTGACTTTCTTCTAGTCGTCAGTCGAACACGAGACCTCCGGACCGATCTCTGCGGGCTAGACACCCTCGCCACGGGTGTTGGCGTCCTCCCACGTTCGACCGTGGTGAGAGGTCTCTTGTTCTCCTGGGATCTTGGGAAGGCTCCCCTGCTGCGGAGTGGGGTTGCCTGTCGCGCAGTCTCTCGATCTCGCGCCCACGGGAGATGATCTCCTAGGGTTTGGCTCTTGTTGAGGTATGGACTCCACCCTGCTCTTTGGTGAAGTCCTCAGACGGTGAGATGTCGCACGCTGCGTCGGGTATTCTCGAAAGAGTCGTTGTTCACCAAGGATCTGTCGTTGCAGGTCGTTGATCGACCCACGGTGGTGGAGCATTGGGGTCGGTGTCACCTCCACCACCACATCGTTGGCCTCGTCATTGTTGGGCTCGGCGATCACGGCTGGTCATTAAGGGGGATCTCCTCCTCCGGAGGGACATGGTCTGGTCGTTGGCTGCTGTGGCGAGAGCACTCGGGGGTGGTGATCCATTCCTTGCTCCGTTGTTGGTGGTGGTAGTCTTGCTTCGTGCCATTGAATGAGTATGGAGCGAGCTAGTGCATTGTAATGGCTAGCGTCGTTCCCACAGACGGCGCCAATCATTGCGTCAAGAAATCATCGGCGGTCTGCGAGTGCCGTCACTGCAAGTGGACCAAAGGGGTCAATCAAAGAGAACCGGTGTGGTCCGGCCTAGGGCTCTCCGATGCCAAAGTTAGATCTCCTGGCGCAAAAGCGGATCAATAGTGATTATTAGTATGAGTTTAGATGTCCCCTTATGGGGTTGTGTACCTTGCCTTTTATAGTAGCATATGGCGGTGTGGAGAGTCCCGTTTGATTGACGATTGTGCCGTTGAGTGGATAGAGGCCCTGGTAGCGGGGCTCTATCACGATTGGCCATCTCGCGGGGAGGAGTGTCTGGTGGCATCAGGATCCTTGGTGGATAGATATCCGCGTGTGGTGATAACGTCCTTGGTGCTTGAATCCGTGCGGATGACGTGACTTCTAAGCGGTGGTCTAGAGTCCTGGTGGTGACATGAGTCTTGTAGCGATACGATCGGGTCATAGGTGAGTGGCCCCCACCTCACGTTTGTGCCACGATCTTTGTGCCTGGGTGAGGCCGCGCCGGATGTGTAGCCGCGCCTAGGTGAGGTCGCGCTGGGTGAGGCCGCTGGGTGTGGCCGTGCACTGGGTGAGGCCGCTCCTGGATGTGGTCGCGCCGGGTGAGGCCGCGCTGGGTGAGCCGCTCCTGGATGTGGCCGCACTGGGTGGTGGTCGCGCTGGGTGTGGCAGCGCTGGGTGTGCCACGCCTTGGTGAGTGCGCTGAGTGGTGGCAGCGCTGGAGTGCGAGGCAGCGCTGGTGCGAGCCGCGCTGGAGTGCGAGGCGCGCTGGTGCGGCCGCGCTGGGTGCGAGCAGCGCTGGGTGCGAGCCGCCCTGGGTGCGAGCCGCGCTGGGTGCGAGCCGCGCTGGTGCGGGCAGCGCTGGGTGCGAGGCAGCGCTGGAGTGCGGAGGCGCGCTGGTGCGAGGCAGCGCTGGTGCGAGCCAGCGCTGGGTGCGGGCAGCGCTGGGTGCAAGCCCGCTGGGTGCGGGCCGCGCTGGGTGTGGCAGCGTCTGGGTGCGGGCCGCGCTGGGTGTGGCAGCGCTGGGTGAGAGGCCTCGGTTGTGGCCACGCCTAGGTGAGGCTGCGCCAGTGGAGGCCACGCCTTGGTGCTGGCCGCGCCGGGTATTGGGACCCTGGTTCGTTTCCCTTGGTTGGAGGCGGGTCGCCCTGTGACATGTGGCGGCCACTGATTGGCCCGATGAATATTGGATGTATCACCACCCAACCAATTTCAAAGGCTGCCTACTCCTTTCTCTTTTAAACTATATGGATGTAATTTAGGGTATTAAAGTTCAGCCTAAATCGTCAGACCGACCAAAACAGACTGGTTCAATCCGGACCAAACATAATCAAACCTCATCGATTTGGTTTCAATTTGAAGTTTTATGGAACTGATAGAAACCAAACTGAGCTGTCCAAATACACCGACAAAAAACCAAAGTAACCCGATAAGAAACCAAAACCCCCCAAAAAACTAGGAGTTTTCCATTTATTTTCCTTATGATACATGTAAATCTCGAAATCAAAATGAACCCGATAGTAACCTAATTACAAATCGATAATAAAAACTAAAAAGAAATCATGTCAAATCAAACCGAAACCGCACTCAGACACTTTTAAATAATTTGGTTTGGATTGACCTAATAACAAATCAAAACCAATTCAAATTGACCACAACCAGACTTAACCGATTGATTGACACCCATAAATGCAATCCTCTCATCAATTGTCATGAGTGAAGAAAAAACCAAGAGATTTTTTTTATAGGTTTTACTTTATCCTACTCTATAGAAAAGAAGAGATGTGACTCGTAATAGACTTGAACCCAATACATTTTTTATTTTTTTTGATAAAACTTGAACCCAATACCTCCTAGTAGCAATGAATTTCCAGACACCACATGGTACCAAATGCACTAAACACTTGTTGACAAAAAAGGAATAATGTTTGCAAGCTAGCAGCAACTATTTGATATTCCATGATGGAGGGAGCATTCATAAATCATAACTCAATAAGTGCAAAAGCATATATTGCCTTTATCTACCAATGCAAATATATCCTTGCGTGTGTGAAACTTTACTTTTGGGATCTCAAGATCTCAAGATGTCAATAGTGAAGAAGGTGAGCCACTTTCACCAAAAAAAAAAAAAAACAAAGAAGGTGAGCCACCCGTCTACAGCACCCCTCAAGCATCAACAACCATTCTAACCTTTATGGATATTAGGGAATTGGATTCCTGTTATATTTGCCTACCCACCACCCACTGTTTTATAAATTGGATTAGAATTGGCAGAATTGGTGGAATCAATCCACTTCCGTGCACTCATTTATGCCGTTTGTTTAGAGAACTCTTTCTCTTCAAGTTAATGCCTTGTGTATCGGCAGGTATTCCATGTATGTCCATGCATCAATGATTCTACGGTACTTTACAGCTTTGTGTTGGTACTTTACAGCTTTGTGTTGTTAAGTGGAAAAACTCAATAGGGTTAAAACTTGACATTTGAGTGAAGAACCAAAGAGTCTACCTGTCCACAAAATTTAGGTTTTATCTGATCTATCATATGATAGTTGTTGGTACTTAAAATGGATATGTAAAACAAATTCCTACGATTGACGGGTAGGAACCGGGCTGTCAATTTAATTCTGTAAAATGAAACACTTTACCATTGAAACATATCAATCAAACTACCCAAATGTTGGGGATAGTGCAATTGGTTTGGGGCTAGAGCAGTAGAGCCTAGCCCCCAGGAGGTTTCGAGTTTGAGACCTCATGCTCTTCATCTAATCTGGGATCACTCCCCCCCACCCCCACAAAAAAAAAAAAAAAACCAATTATTTCAAAAGAAAAGGTTCGACTCACCGCTGGGGTGCCCAGCCTTGTGTCTCCCTCTTATCTCCTCCCTCCTAGCGAAAAGACCTCCTCCCTTGCGTCTGCAACCCTCTAGCTTACTTGGAGTAGGTGGCGTGCCCCCAAATTTTCATGCTTGTTCCATGGTAATATTGTTTTTTTGACCAATTGAACACATCATCACTAAGTTTACTCCAACCTAATTTTTCCATATGGAGATATAAAGCTTCAAAATCTTGTTGAAAGTTCAGCTTTATTAATTTTGGGATGGGAGTCTGAATATGACATGGCTATTCTAGGAGTTATACAAACTATCCAACCATAAATCCCTCAAGATCCACCCTTCACTTGGTCCAAAAGCAGAGCCATGATTTGAGGTAATAGTAGTACCTATTTATAAATAAAATAGGGGAGATACATCAACAACTTTGCTCTCTTATATGGACATCATACACAATTAGAAGGAGAGATGAGTTTGGATGGGTGTTAATCATATATTGGGGCCTCACATCATTAAATAAAGAGGGAGGAAAAACGAGAGACTGTTAAGAATTTATCATACAACAGAACAACAATTTGCAAAAGCAAAATGAAAAAGAATAACACACTATACACAAATAATACATCATTCACCCAAGATGAGTTATATCCATGGCCAAGAGATAAACTACAATTTTCACTATTTTAATGAAGAAATTACAAAAACCCTGACACACCTCCTTACGAGATAACACCCTATATATAGCGTCTCGTACAATTCAATATAAAGAAACCTTAATCCTCGAAGAACAAAATTACCCCCCACAGTATAAATGATTCCCAATATTAGGGAAAAATCAACAATACTTCCTGGATTAACCTGAGATTAGGCTTCACCAATAACAGAGAGAATCTGTGAGAGGGGATGGGGCATGGACATGTAGTTGCGTGTCCCATTTTTTCTTCCTAAAACTTTTTTGTTAGAAAAAGACAATAATTTTTGTTGTTGATTGTTATATATTAAATATTTTTATGGGAAAAATATTGTTACACTGCCTTTGTACAAATTCCTTCATATCCTCCTCACATAATTAAATTTACAATCACATTTTTCTCTCCTATTCTGATCATGTAGACCCATATCGACCTCATATGGATGATACTATTTTCTAACTCCTTATTGATTTATTTTCTAACTCCTTATTGATTGTAGTGTGCGGATTCTTTCTTGCACTATAAAGCCCCTCACCATTTTTATATTTAGGAAAACAAGGGTTGGTAGACTTGGGTTTTGAATCCATTCGCTTTTAAGGATGATACCAAGGGAGCTGTTAAAAAAAAGGAAAAACAATTGTTTATCCAATATTCTAAAAGAAAGTTTGGCTATTCAAAAAAAAATGATGGTTGATGGGTTGATTTGTGATCCCACCATTAGTCCAATCTCTTTATTTTTGGTAAATATTAGTCCTATCTCCACTGACCTCTTATTTGGTTGCGTGGATGGATGCATGCATGCATTGTATCTTATACTCCTTATATTCCGTCCTCATACAATAGAGATTCTCTCATCTACTCCTTTAAATAAGAGGTGCAAGGGATTTTATGTTATTTTAGAATTGACATTTATGCCAATCTGACTACATTTAACGCAAATCATGCACATGCACGACCATACATGAAAACTTTTGCTAAAACTTTATATTACATCCAAATAAGTTGCCCCCCACCAAATAATACATACTATACCTCTGCATGGCTCAAGCAACAAAATAGAACTTCCCTCTTCCAATATTTTATTAAGCCAATAAAAGAGCCCATAAAATTTGTACTACTTTCTTCTCTCTCTCAACTTTCCAATATATATATCATGCAATCCCCCTCTTTCTGTCTCCCCCTCCTCTTCTCCACATTTCAGGGAACCCCTCTCTCTCTCTCTCTCTCTCTCTCTGGTTCTCTTTCAAAAGTCCCAAATCCCTACAACAAAGGAAAACAACAAAAACTAGAACTCTCTCTCTCTTACAATCCAAGGCTCCATTATTTAGGAAAGCAACACAAATTTGAAATCCTTTACAGTAGACAAAAACCCAATTTCATTTGAGCCTTAATTTGTCTTCATCTTCTTCAATAAAAATTTCATCTTTCATCATTTGGGGGAGATCAAGACAGTCAAGGAGAGAAGGGTTAGTATCACAATGGAGCAAAATCAATTCGTGATCGAAGCAGCCGAAGTAGAATCAATGGCGAAAGAGTCAGGGCTGTCCGTTCTGCAACTCCTTCCATGCCTCGTGAAATCAGCGCAGAAGCTGGCGAGGCCCCCAATCTCTAAGTATCATGTCGGAGCTGTCGGATTAGGTTCTAATGGCCGGATCTTCTTGGGTGCAAATCTCGAGTTCTCAGGCCTTCCCCTGCATCATTCCATCCACGCGGAGCAGTTCTTGGTGACCAACGCCGCCATCCATGGCGAGACTCAACTGAAATACATCGCCGTTTCATCCGCCCCATGTGGCCATTGCCGCCAGTTCATGCAAGAGATCCGTGGTGCCTCTGAGATCAAGATCCTCGTCACATCCACCGAGAACGGTGGAGGAGACCATCAAGACGACGACGAAGCCCTTTCCTTCCGACTTCTCTCCACCTTCCTCCCTCATCGATTCGGCCCCGACGATCTCCTCGACAAAGATGTCCCCTTGCTCTTAGAGCCACACCACAACTCTCTCGTTTTCATCGACGACGACGGCGATGACCACCACCACCACCATCTCCACAAGAACAACGTCATGAACGGTGACGTCATCAGTAACGGCGATGTTGCAGATCAACAGAAAGAGTTGAAATGCGCAGCCCTGGATGCGGCCAACCAATCACATGCTCCCTACAGTGGGTGCCCATCTGGGGTGGCGCTCATGGATGTAGAGGGGAAGATCTATAAAGGGTCGTACAGAGAATCGGCGGCGTATAACCCGAGCTTGGGGCCGGTGCAGGCGGCGCTGATTGAGTATGTAGCGGCCGGGGGCGGAGGTGGGTACGATAGGATTGTGGCGGGGGTTTTGGTGGAGAAGGAAGGAGCGGTGGTTGTGCAAGCCGGCACGGCACAGCTTCTGTTGCAGTCCATTTTGCCCAGATGTGATTTTCGTGTCTTTCGTTGTAGAGCTTCTTCGTCTTACAAATTGTAAAAAGCCATCTCTACATAGAGGATGTAATTGGCCATATCTCTGCAGATTTGTCATTTGGCAACTTTTCTTTTCCACTTTTTTGTGATTAGAATCATCTGAAAAGAATCAAAGTGACTGATTAATCAGAAACAGATAAGGATTAAAAGTTAGCCATGTGGATGGATAAATGAGATTCTCAGAACCAATCACTTCTTCCAATAATTTGGGGCTTTTCCTTTAATTAATATGAATCTCTTCATTTGCAGAAACAGATGGGTTGTGGTTGTTTTTGAAATATCTTTATTTCTACTACATCCATAAACCAAAATTAAGAGACCTGAATTGGTTTTGTCACAGTAGAAGTTGAGTTCTTTACAGCAACCGGTAGGTATGGCAGATGAAATCCACTGGGTAACATTCCAATTCAACAGAGAATTTCAGAGGACAAGCATAAGAACCTTACACAGAAGGCTTTTGTCTGTTAATTCATGGGAAATTTACGCATACCCCCTGAGGTTTGACGAAAGGATATTTTCATCCCCCAGCTTTGAAAAATTCTGCGTACCCCCCCTGAGGTTTGCAAACGGTAACAGATAGGTCCATCCGTCAGTTCATGACTAATACTATTAAAAAATAGACTTGAACTGACAGAATTGTCCTTATAAGAAGAAACCAAAAAAAAAAAAAACAAAAAACCTGCAACCCATCTTCCCCAATCAATTTTGGGGAAGATGAGTTGCAACCATCCCAGTGCCCCATTGATTTTGATTTTTAAACGTTAGCCACTCAATCACTCCTCTTCAACGTCTTTGCCTGAACCGAATCATTAGCATCTTCACCATCACTCTTTGCTCCACCCTCATCACCATCTCCCTCAAGATCCTCATAATCAAACCCTAATCCTAAACTATGATTTGTTCACCTGTAATGGGGCAATCTATCGACCAGATGTTGAGTGAGATGGGGCAATCTGTTGGACTATAAGAACAAGGCCAGGGCATGATCGAACACCTTCGCCATCTCGATCTCTCCAATAATTCCTTCAATGGAACTCTACCTGTCTTATTGTTCAACGCTACTGAGCTTCAATCACTCGCTCTCTCCAACATCGTCATCTCTGGTTCCTTGCCGGAGTATGTCAGTGGTCTCAATAGCCTCAAATTTCTTATGCCTGAGGCTCGCCTACTCTGTTCTTCGCCTCTATCTCTGCCTTTATGTGTTTCTCCAACTCTATCAACTATAAGACAGAATCAACAATGGAAAAGGAAGGGCATCCAAATCAAACTAAAGCAATGAAAAGTTGCAGATCTAATTAGGGTAAATAAAATATTCAATCTACTGCAATAAAATGTATAACTTGGGCAAAGGATACAAGGAGCAAACTCGGCTCCATGACCAAGGCGAAGTAACTTGGGCAGTTTTCTTTTCAACCCAAAAATCTTCAGAACTCATATTGATGTTAAGGTGCGTTAAGCTATTCAGAGACGTCGCAGAGAGATCAAAATCAAACAACCAAGACCTTACTTTTCCTAAAGGTTTAGGTTCTAATCAGGTTTCTCGGACTGCAAACACATTCTCCGAGTTGTCCAGTTGCAGACGGGGAGAATCGAGTTGGGAATTTGAAGAAACCGCATGGACCTTAGGGAGAGAAGAATCAACCGAATCAAACAAAACGGTTACAAAGATTACTACAGATTGCAAAAGCAACAGACTTTGTTACTCATTAGCTCTGCTTCTTCCTTTGCAGCCTTTGAAGCTGTTCTCTCTGCAAGCAATCTTCCTCTCAAACACTCTACAGTCCTCAAACCATCATCTCCTTCAACACTTTTTTCCCTGAGAAGAAAACCCACAACAGAGCCGAAAAGAAGTTGTAACCATTCAATCGGATAGAGAGAAATAGAGAAATAGAGAAACAGAGATTGCAGAGAGAGAGAGAGGAGGAATGGGGCCTGGCCGCCTTGGAGGTTCAGTTCAATCGTTGCTTTATTTCTTCTTGAAAAAGATAGGAAGCTATGGTCTGTAGGATGTGCACATGAAGACAGCTAGAAGAAAAGGTTCAGGGAACCTCTAAACTGATGCATCTATTGATGGTGTAGAGTGGTGAGTTAGAGGTGGAAGTGGCGGTTTTGGTCTTTCTTTGCCATGGATTGACAGCTAACGCCTTGTTCCAAGTTCAGACCGACAAAGTGGTGTTCCCATACCTGCAACTCATCTTCCCCAATCGATTTTTGGGAAAGATGAGTTGCAGGTTTTTGTTTTTTGGTTTCTTCTTATAAGGGCAAATCCGTCAGTTCAAGTTTATTTTTTAACAGTGTTAGTCATGAATTGACGGAATGGATCTATCTGTTACCGTTTGCAAACCTCAGGGGGGTACGCAGAATTTTCCAAACCTGAGGGGTGAAAATATCCTTTCATCAAACCTCAAGGGGGTATGCGTAAATTTCCCTTAATTCATTCATCATTGTTGCTTTTATCTGTTTATTCTGAATTCTGATGATCGTATAAATGTGGGAGTTGTCCCGATCAGTGATAGGCTATGAGAATGTCGTCTGAGATGGTTTGGTCATGTGTAATGGAGGCATAGGGACGCCCTAATAAGGAGGAGTGATCTAATTCTGATTGAAGGAGCTAAATGAGCTAAAAGAGCTAGGGGCAAGCTTAAAATTACCATATGTGAGGTTGTGAAGAATGACATGTGTAGTCTGGATCTTGTGCTAAGAATGACAACAGAGCTTAATGGAGGGCAAGGATCCATGTTGTCAACAACATGTAGCTCAGATTTTCCTGACTGGCTGATTATCCTATTTCCTCTTACTTTCATATTTCATTTTTCATTTTTCACTTTTCTTATCTCATTTCTTTATTTCTTTTACTTTTCTTTCCCTTTATGAGGACCTCAGTTTTTCCTGCTTTATTTGAAAAAATTCATGTAACCGATCCTATTTAGTTAAGATAAGACTGAGTTGTCGTTGTTGTATCAGATAAAGATGATTAGTTTTTTTTTTTTTTTTGGGTAGAAAGCAAAAGATGATTACATGTGTATTACAATAGTGAAAAAGTGTTTATCATGGGCAACTGGTAATTGCCAAGAAAAGTTTGATTTGTCTTTTAATAAAGTATTGTCTGGTTCATGTGTCGATCAAACAATTGGCTAAGGGTGGAGTCTGCTGATTCAGATTTCCAAGTTCTGCTCTTTTCCATTACAACTTGCTGTTTTGTATGTAAGATACAGCACTAGCTGGACAGCATGAGTGTAAAACAAGTCCCATTGCTCTTCTTTTTGCACAATCCATGCGGCTCTGTAGAGAGAATTACTGAGTGGAAAGAACCAATTATATGGAATGTATGTGAAGAAAAAGAGTAATTGAGGGTGGGCCTTGGTGCAACGGTAAAGGTTGTTTCATTGTGATTAAGTGGTCAGGGGTTCGAGTCTGAAAACAGTTTTTCTGCGAAAGCAAGGATAAGGCTGTGTACATTACGACCCTCCTCAAACCCAGAGTGGTGGGAGCCTCGCGCACTGGGGCACGCCTTATTTATTATTATGTGAAGAAAAAGAGTAACAATTCATACAAAAAATTAATGAGATTTGATAATAACAAGTAAGAGTGAAGTACATATGATTTCACAAGGGTTAAAGATACAGGTGAGATTAGATTGTAAGCAGAGTACATAGATTTTGTACCACACAGGTTTTCTAAGAAAGGAAGGCTAATTAGTTGTAGTATATCCATGGAAAAAATCCTCTTCAATTCCCTAAAAGTGCCGTGTGGTGCAATTCGAGGATTTTATTCTGTATACAGTCTCTTCTAACTTTCTTTTCATCTGTCCTATGTTGTATTCTTAAAGTTTTCTTAATCAAGGTTAAATTTATTAAAAAAAAAAGATTTTCAAAATAATTTGAAAGCAATGTATCATTTTCTCATTTTCAAGAATTATCATTGTTTTATACGTTTTCTAATACACATGTGAAATGATAGACATGGTTTAAAAAAAGGAATCAAGATCCAAATCGGTTTGGGATTAGATTGGAATCGGTCTGATTAGTCAAGAATGGACCAAAATCGACCAAAATAAACCTTAACCCTAAAATCCAATACGGATCAACCATAATTGGGATCGACCTCAGCCAAGATCCCAAATCTTAAAATAGACAGAATTTTATCCTAATTGAAAGAATGTGCATGTGATACCAAAAATGCAAAAAAGTAAGGGTCTTAGTAGGTGTAAATTGTAAGCATGGTTGGTTACAATTAGGACTCTACCCTAATTGAAAGAATGATTCATAATAAAATCCATTTTGTGAATGAAGCCTCAAGGAAATTTTAATTTTGACATCTTTGAACTTAAAATCCTCATTAGGTCAAACATTGGAAGTCTCTTAATCTCCATTTATTTTCAGATCATCGATGCCTCCACCCCCTTCCCCCTTCTCTCCCTCCCACCCTTTGTTTTTGGTACTCCAAATCAAATTAAGGGAGATTTCACTTTTCATCTAAATTATTATTCAAAAATTTCAATAACATGTAAAATTTAGTTATCATATTTAAGATGTAGTTTAGTTAGTTACACAATTATTTGTTTTGTAAAGACTATAAAGCTTTAGTATTTTTTTTTTTTAATAATAGGAAAATTTACTAATAAGGAGAGTGTGTACAGCCAATAGCTTCATTCACAATAAAGTTATGAAGCCACAGAATGACAAATCTGTCATATACACAAGTGACAGGGCATTCCTGGCCAGGGCATTAGCTAAACTATTGATAGTCCATGGGATACATATGAAAGAAATTGAAGCAAAGGAAGACGATAGCCTTCTCACATCTGATATCAGAGCTGCATTCTCTTTTTGAGGGAGTCGGTTTTCGTCAAGAATGAAGTCCTTAGGTCTCGGGAACTCCTACATGTTGTACTCCAGACAACAATATTATCCACATTATATGCATGTTTTGGATTTTGTTATTTCTTCCAAACATGATATGTTTCTTTATGAAAATATTGTAGACACTTTAATTTCCCTTTGTTAATATGAATCTTTTTTTTACCATAAAACAAAAAAAGAAGGAAATGAAGTCCTTAGGTTTTTTTTTAGCTAGGAAAGTCCTTAGGTTTTTGAAATAAAGTTTCAGCATTGGTACTACAATGGACCTCCCAGAACTTATGTGAAAAATCCACTGAAAAAAACAAGGTAAAGATGTGGTGGTTTAGCTGAAGGAACTCCTAAAAATTATGGACTAAATTAATTTTGGGTTTAGCAAGTGCTACCTAAATCATCCACTCTCATGGAACCTCGTGGACAGATAATGTGGCTTTTGACCATTAGATAGAGAGGACATGGTTGGATTAGTCACATGTCAAAATTTTATACCCTAATTCAGTCAAATAATTAACATCCTATATATGTTTCGGTATGCATCCCTGTACATGCATATCTATGGTACTCTGAGTCTCTGACTATGCACTCTTATAATCCTAGAATTTTCAACATACTATTTTGCTACTTGACAAACTCCATTTGAGCTCAAACTTGACATGAAAGAGATTTGAGTTTTTACTCGTGCACAAATTTTTGGGTCCCCTCTATCTACCATATAGAAAAATTTAGGGAGCATTTAGGATTCCTAAACAGACCATTTTAAGAGTGCTGTCCCATTAATTTCAAGGCTTTCTTTGCATAAAAAAAAATTAGGGCTTTCTCCCTTGTCACTATATGGCTCATGAAATATAACGCTTCACTATTTACCACATGGCAGTACATTGGTTAGTCCATGTGATATAGGACCAGGCAATTATCTCATCAGTATAATTTCAGCTTCAATTACCAAAGATGTCATTTTGTATTGGGTAAAGTACACGTACCCCCCTATAATGCACCCAATATTCCTTGTACCCCCCTAAGCGTCTGATAAGTCCACGTACCACCCCTGTTTTACCCCCCTAATGCCAGATATGTCCAAACTGTTAAGTACCACCATTAAGTGCTAAAAACTTGACCATTTTACCCTTTGTTCCATTTTTTATAAATTTGAAAAGACTTAATTACCCTCACTTATTTGTTCATAAAATGAATAGACCTTTTTGCCCTAACCTAATTTGAAAAGACCATTTTACCCTTTCTCTCCTATCTTGAACGACCTCCCTCAACCCTAATCTCCCTTGCACTTTCACGATCGAAGTCCCTGAACCAACGGCACCCCCTTTGACGATCGAACTCCATGAACCAGCAGTGTTCTTTCATTCACGATCAAAGTCCCTGAACCAGCGGCACCCCCTTCACGATTGAACTCCCTGAACCAGCGTCACCCCCTTTCATCTTCCCCATTGTTGAACTCGTGGGAGGTTTGGAGCTCCCCTTCATCTTCTCTCTCTCTTTCTCTTCTAAATACTTTTTACTATTCTCCAAGAAAGGAAAAGAAAGGAAGTTTGTTCAGGAGGTATGCTGATCTGAACTTTAGAATTCGAATTAACATTACAATTCTAGCTAAGATCGATACTCTCACCGGAACAGAGTAAAGCAAATTGAGCAAACAGCTAGGGAAGTGGTAGCCTCGTGAAACCATGAGATGTTTGAGAATCGAGGCTATGGAAACTTGATCATTGGGGGTGGGTGTCAATTACTCAGTTTGGTCAAGTTATGATAAGGTTCTGAATCAGTTTTGGAGTGAAAATGGGTAAAGTCCAAATCAAACTGTTAATGGACTCTTATCGTGCTGTTATCGGTTAAGTTTTTATTTTACCCATATATATTAAAAAAATATATATACTGAAAATAATAGTTTGAATCGATTTTTTTTGGGTTTTCTTCTGGTTTTGATGGTTTTGATAAGTCCAGCTCGTTTTAGGATCTATCAGTTACATAAAACCCCAATCCGAAATCCAAAATGATTAGGGTTCGATTCAATTCAGGCTGCAGAATCAATCGTTTTAATTCGATAGAGTAGCTAGGATCAATCACTAGTTTTAGGTTCAATTTTTCTTTTTTCTCTTTGATTTTACTCTTTTTTTTAAAAAAAATCTTTTTGATTTTCTTTCTCTTGGAAGATTCTGTTGTCTCTTTCCCCTAAATTATATCCCTTTAATATAAGAAGGAAATCAAAAGAAGGAGAAGAAGAAGGAAAGCAGAAGGAGCAAAGAACGATGGAGCAGATAAGAACCAGAAGAAGGAACAGAGACGAAGTAGAAGAAGAAAGAAAGCAGAAGAAGGAGCAGAGAACGAAGGAGCAGATAAGAACCAGAAGAAGGAACAGAGACGAAGCAGAAGAAGAAACAGAGAAGGGAATGTGAATTGAAGCAGAAGAAGAGACAGAGAAGGAGCAGAGAAGAAAGAGCATAGAAGAAGTAGAAGAAGGAGAAGCTGAGAAGAAGTTACCTGCAGGCCTAGATCGTCGCCGGAGAAGGAAGTGGATGGAGCAGGGAGCAGGGAGTTGGACGCCTCGCTGGAGCAGCAGGTTCTCCTCCCAAGCTTTTCGTTTCTCTCTCCACTGGGTATGCAACGGTAATATTAGGTTGGGTTGGTTTTTAAGAACAAATAGTTGGGGGTAAAATGGTCTTTTCCAATTAGGTTAGGGCAATACATAAGTGAGGGCAATTAGGTCTTTTCATATTTATAAAAATAGAACAAAGGGTAAAATGGTCTTTTTTAATTAGGTTAGGGCAATACCTAAGTGAGGGTAATTAAGTCTTTTCAAATTTATAAAAATGGAACAAAGGGTAAAATGGTCAAGTTTTTAGGACTTAATGGTGGTACTTAACAGTTTGGACTTATCTAGCATTAGGGGGGTAAAGCAGGGGTAATACATGGAATATTGAGGGGTGGTACGTGGACTTATCAGACGCTTAGAGGGTACGAGGAATATTGGGTGCATTATAAGGGGGGGTACGTGTACTTTACCCTTTTGTATTTTATATTCATCACCATTTAGTGGAAATTTTATAATTTTACTAAAACTTTAAACCAGAATTTGAGCAACTTTACTTACTTAATTTGGATTAAAATTTGGCCATTGAGATGTATGTCAAATCCTCTATCACATAGATTAACCCATGTATTGCCAAATGGCAAATAGTGAAATGTTATACTTCACTAGGCATAGTGACGCCTAGAGGAAAAAAAAAGTTACCTTTACAAGCTCCATTTTGAAAGGACTTCCTAAATGATCTAAGATTTTTTTGCCACATGAAAAAATGATGTGGAATTCTAGGTAGTAGATAAAGAAGACATCGTATAGATTAACCACATGATCAAATTTCATCAAAACCTAATTAAATGATTCAACAAAATACCCTCCTGATGCCAAGATGAGGCTGGTAGCCTCTGAAAACATTGATGTTGTTATTTCTTCCTTTCCTTTAATTTATCTTCTTCTTTTTTTATTTTATAAAAAAAAAACTCCCATGTTTTGCGTCCCAATGTATGATGATAAAGAGTTACTTTACTCCAAACAATATCTTTCCGTATTAGAGTTTTTTCAAGCAAACTCAGATTGGGCTGAAACTTGATATGTGGGTATCCGGCTCCCTAAGTAAACTATTTAGGAACCATTTACGATATATTATATTGGGCAAGAGATCACTATCTGGTCGTGTAGCGCTTGCACCAGCACGGGGGCCAAAAAGAATGCACGCAGGAGCATTTGATTGAATGAGATTTTTTAGTTTACTGAGGACTGAACGGTAATTTCATGCAATCCTATGTCTAGACACGAGAATCACACGGCTGGTTAGCGTTTTTTTTCCCATATTGCATATGGTGAAATGTTGATACATAAAATAAAATGCTACAATGACTTCCTGATTTTCCTCAAAGCTAACAATACAAAGTCCATCTCAGCTCTAAATAAAAAATATATACACAAATGAAATAAAATGAAAAACCATATGGACCTTATATGTCACGGATAAACATTGAAGACGGTAAACATATCCTATCATAAATATTGCTCATTTTGTCGGTGAAGGAAAAGTACACCTATCTTGGGTCATTAATACTCCACTCCTACTACACGAAGTCCATTAGTACTCCACCCCTACCGCATGAAGTCGATAATACCCTCCCCTATCTCCATATTTCCCGATGCCCATCCCAAGGCACTGACACCCATTCCTCCTTCGCCGTGGGTGAAGGGAAACTGCTTCTTTCTGTAAATATTAAGATAGCAATATACAAAGGAACTATACTTGCTTATATATGAAGAACCAATCGCGTCCCACTTTATATAATTCATTTTCCAAGTTTACCCTTCAGCTACAACTTGAATTCTTGGCAATACCCTCATTAAAAATGTGGGGAGTAACATGGGCAAAAATAAAAATTAATGTATTAAAAACTTGAAATGGACAATTATTTTGAAACTCAATCATATCCTACAGTATGCTCAAAGACAGCTTACATTGTGAATAATAGAAAACTGGTTTCTTACTCTAATTAACTATAAAAGTGAGAAACTAATTCTCCTAATTGACTCTTTAACACTAAAACCCTCTAACAAACAAAAACTTCAACAAGCCTTCTAATCATATTCTAGAGATAAACAAAATTAAAAAAGGGAAAATTACATGATTAGCTACTTTTGGGTTTTCATTTACAAAACTGTCCACCCTATGTTTGAGTTAACAAAAATAGACAAAAAGAAGTTTAGTTTTACAAAACTGGACAAAACAACGACTCTCCTTCCTTCCTCGGTAGTTCCCCTCTGAAAAAATCTCTTTTTTTTTCCTCTGTTGGTTGGGGTAGCAGAGAATGGCGGTGGCTGGGACAAGGGTAGGGTTGCAGGGAATGGAGGATGTCTGGGCGAGAAGGCAATGACAGGGGTAAAAATGTCTAAAAAAGTAAGTGTGGGAGGGAGAGACACTATTTTGTCCAGTTTTATAAACCTTAACTTGTTTTTGTCTATTTTTGTTAACTCAAACATAGGGTGAACAGTTTTGTAAATAAAAACCCAAAAGTAGCTGATCATGTAATTTTCTTATTAAAAAACAACCAAATAAGTCAAGAACTATGAAAATAAAAACTGAATGTCACTCATGACTGCCCATCTATCCTAGGTGCTTCACTGTTAAACCCTCGTAACTGACATAAATCTTTACTTTCCCTTCTGATTATCCCACAACGGATCACCATAACCACACAGTAACCTTACCCTGTCTGTGATGTAGGTAAGAACATCAAGAGGTGTTCTGGAATTGCTCATACATGATACCCAAAGTAAAATTCCCTTCACAAAGCTTCTGCAGCAGCTCATGCTGTTGATCCTTGGACACAACTTCATGAATTTTGTCCATAGATCCCTATCAGTCCTCCATGCCTAGTTGAAACAAAAGTTGTATAATGCTTATTTATGATAAAATTTCACTTGTTATTTTAAGACAAATCAAACACTTTTGATATATGACTACAAACAAAATATGCCACAACAGTAAGATGAAGTCTAGTTAGAAGTAACCTAAAAGGCAGCTAACAAAATGGTTTAACATAAAAAACTTCAAACTCATCCATGTTTTCTCCAGTTCGATTGAATGATGCAGGATTCTTTGTGGCTACGAGGCTGCACATAAATATGAAAATATTAAAATAAATTTTTTTTATTTTTTTTTGTAGGAATAGATCTGCTTGTGTTCCTTTTCAATGAAAGACATCTTGTGATCTTCAATATCAAATTAACAGTAAGAGTTGCAGGGACAGTATTAATGAACTACCAAATTCCAGCCTCAAATATGTTAGAGAAAAAGCTTTAGACACTATTGGTGAGCTTACTTGGGGGGAAACATTCTATCATATTCCTTAACAGATTCAAGAAACAATTTCTACTTTCTCATCTCTGAAAACAGAAATCCATCAACCAATATAGCCATAACTCCACTATCTAGATCAGCTATGTAAGTCCAAAGGGTGACCAGAAACAGAGAAGCAATCTGTCTGAAAGCTTCTTAAATGATTAAGTGTTTGGGTTGGAACCCAACTTTGAAACATAGTCATAACAATTGAGAGATCTGACGGCTAGAAGCTAATAAAATTTTTGGACTCCCTTGAGGGGAAGAGTAAGACCCAAATGAAAGAGATGCATGGGTTTGGTAGCTAGTCAACAACTAAAGGATTCGGGAATGATATAGAACAGTCATCTGTCCTTTTAGATAGGAGGACAGCACAAACTTATGTATATCGGGTTTGCATGATTGCATCTGCTTCCTGCCAATGGAACAATCAAGGAAATATAAACAAGAACATGTGAAGTATCATCTTGCAGATCCAGTGCCAACACAAAAAACTTTACAGAATTAATCAAATGCTTAAGCTGATATAGTTATGTAAACAGAGCACAATAACATGCATAAATTGAATACATAACAACCTAATTTAAAGCGTATGACCTTAAATGGTGTTGTCAGGGTATATGTTAAAAAAAATACAATGATATAACAAGATATGAATTACCAGACCATGCTAACTAGCTATACAATTAAAAAGAAATACAGCATCTACAGGATTTCAGCAACTACTACAGCAAATTGTGAAATGCAACCACATTTATTGAAGGGACATCTTGTTGATTGTAACCTTATTTTTTTCCCTTTCAGTACAATACACTTTTTTCTCAATGTGGGTAAATTCTGTCATTTCACATAAAAACTGCATTAAATGACTTTCAACTTTTTGAAATTTTTTACCCCTGCATTAAATAAATTTTGGGAATAAGACGAGAGGCAATTAAAAGGAGGTTACAACTTTTTAGTTCACCGCTTTGGTGACAATAAGTTCTTCCCTTTATTGAATGTGTTCAGATGAAGCAGATGAAGTAGCTCCGAATGCAACAAAACTTACATACTAAAAGCACAGCTTCCTTTTGCATGACCATCCATTTTGGTATAACAATAACAGCCCCAACTGAAACACTTTGTTTAAATGCTCGAGCTCAATCAAATGCAGCTTGACCAATACTGCTACCCATAAAAAATATAACCATGTCGGGGTTCCATACCATTGAGTTAAAAGAGCCTTAACATTCACAAACACAGAATAAATGATTAAAAGGACTATGGACAAAAGGAGAAAGCAAACTTGGTACTGTTGCTTCGGACACTAGACTCATTTCTTCAAAGAGAGCAGCTTCCTGCTTGTGGTGCCCACTTGTGTCCATAATGATTCGCAGTTGTCCTTAAACCTTTCTACACCTTCCACTGCAATTTTCACAGGATCTGATTCCATATATATGTGGATGAAAACCAAATTGATGTCAAATCCACAAAGAAAACACAGAACATATAGAGTACTAACAAGCACATAAATAAATGCAAAATAATGGAAAAACAGACCTATATAATTTCAACTTTGGGTAATAATTCCATATCTCTTGATTACCTATTCCTTCAATGAAATTGGCCCAAAATTGCACAGAGAATACTTAATTAGAGAACCATCTCTCATTGTACAGCAGAATGACAAGTCCAGGACTTGGGGGCAACCTGTGGTTAAATTGGCTAGAGCACCAGCCTCCATTTACCAGGCCCGAGTAAGCTACGTTTTCAAGTGTGTTACATCAAAGTGAAGAAGGAATACCTCAAGCAACATGAAGCTAATTGCTTCTCAGTTTGATTTAAGTAACACAACTAACATGGGCAATATAATCTAGGCACAGATGCAATATAATAACATTTATCAACAAACATAAGACAGATATTATCAATGATTTTAAACCTTTACTGTAAGAGTCTTATATAGCAGCTGCAATAACAGAAAGATGTAGTACAATAAAACAGTACCTTCCATAAAATGGGATCTTTGCTTTAGCTGCATTCTGCTTCAACTGGTCAAAAGCACTAGCCCTGAATTCCTGAAAGTATCTGCACACCCTAGAGCAGGTTTCCAGCCTTTCTATTAATGATGGTATGCATACTTTGTGCAAGGAGCAACATTAGTTTACCAGAAAACCCATGATTTCCACTCTATGGAACAATTCAGCAGGAATTTGCATAAAACAGAGAACACAAACCAATCAATAAAAGAAGTTGCCATTATAAACAAATTCTATTGAAATTAGGTTTTCATCCTCTCCCAGGCAAACTCCAGACATGAAATCTCAAATACCCTTCAATCTAAGCCACCAGTAACGAAAGCAAAGATATAAGAACAAAGAAATTTACAGATATTGGACATTCCCACCGAATTCTTGACATGGTTCAATAGTTTTTCCATCTCCAACAAGCTCTACATGGGTTACCTCTTAAGCTTCGCATTGTTGAATTCGCAGAACACAGAAAATCATTCAATTTTATCAACATTAACATTACTACTCTCTTCTTGTTTTGTTATTTCAGACGATTTCTTATTTCCTATCATCGTCGACATCCGTTATTGCCTTGTTGGTTCCCCTGCAGCTTATTTCTATATGACCATCTGCAACTGCGATTCCGACATGTTCCTTAGTCCTTCAGGCAAATGATAAAGGAGAAGAGAAAAGAGACACGAGTTGAGACTGGAACAGGACGCGTGGCTGCTCTGGCATCAGGGTTTTGTGTGCCCTTCCTCTCTAAGAGACACGAGTCGAGTCTGTAACAGAGACGCGCGGCTGAATCGGTTGCTCTGGCATCTGGGTTTTGTGTGCCCTTCTGTTCTCTGCAGTTTGGCCCTCCCTACAACTCAAAAATGGAAGAGAAAAAGTTTAAAGAAGTAGAAGTTGTAGTACAAATTCCCCGACGTCGACTGTATGGGTGGTATTGTTAGTGAAATTTGCGGCTACGGCCCAAGAGAAGCAGAGTAGAATTCGAGATGCAGCACGATGAGGTCATTTGGCAAGTCATCAGACACAACAATAACTGCAGTTTCATGGCAAAGTAAGTAATTCACTCGTTCGATTTTCTGTTACGCCTCTCTTTTTCTTGATGTCCTTCTCTTTCTTTCTCTATCTGATTTGGATTGGTTTCAGAATCCCAACGGGGGTTTTCTGTCGCAACCCATATAATGTGACTGGTATTTGCAATGGAAGCTCTTGCCCGCTCGCCAACAGTCGCTACGCCACCATCCGAGACCATGATGGTACAAACTTGCTTAAATCTGATTCCCCCCCCCCCCCCCCCCCCCCCCCCCCTCACCCTTTCTTGAATTGACTGTTCTGTAATTGTCAGTTCAACCAAAGCTCAAGGCCTTCTGCTTAAAAGCTAAGGAGCTTGTTCTGATTTTCGTGTCAATCTTTCATTTGCTTTGAGTTTTGCTATCAAGGGGAACTTGAGAGTTTTGAACTAGAATTCAGGAAAACAAGTTGTTTGAATCAGGAGATAGAATTACCTATGAGCTAGCTTTGTGTTTCCTATTTCATTGCCCTTAATCCAAAGAGTAAGAAAGCTCATCAGCTCTTCTCAGATGTTTCTGAGAAGATTATTGGGGAAGTCCCACTTGAATTGATACGTTCATATTAAATAATCATTGTCACGGCGTCGCCTAAGCAACGCCTGGACGCGCTTTGTCTGGATTGGCGCCTTCGTCGCCTAGGCGTCTGGTGTCACATTAATTTTTGCCCCGTCACCTTGGTTCACCTAGGCATCGTGACAACTGTGGTTCATAATGCTTTCCCTGTACCCAAGAGATGGATTCACAATTTAATAAACATTGCGGCATATTTGAGCTCTAATCTGATGCCTCTTAGGGTCCTTAGAACTAATCGTGAAAAGGAATACTAAAAAGTTGTCATCACAAGTCTCTACTTTCCTCCAGACTAGGGCTCCCCAAGGAGCTTATGCATTCCACATTTCCACTTCACAAGAGCATAAGTCAGATGGGAGAATGTTTAAAATGTCGCAGCTCCACTTCAAAAGCTTCTTTTTGGAATTGTGGAGTTCTTCATGATCTAATCCTAGTGATGCTTTGATTATCTTCTTTATTAGCTCAATGTTAGCTGTTCTAGTGTTAAAATGTCAAGCTTTCTACTATTACTTCCTTTGATGGTGCATTTAGAACACATCATTTTATGCAATGTGAAACATCAAAATGGCTTAAAGACTTTGGATTCTTCACAACTATAAATATCATGGACTTTAGGTTAATTTGGATGGCATTTATAGATAGATAAAGTCCATGCTCACATGATACGCACACATGTGAGAACAATCTTCAATGTTTATATGCATTTTCGTTATTCCAGCAGTTTGGATGCTGAAAGTGTTAATCTTCCATACCACTGTGTTTTTGCAAGGAAAATTTTGCTGTATTTTGACTGTGGTGTAATATGCAGGGATATTTTATTTGTATATGAAAAGTATAGAAAGAGCTCATAAGCCTAATGAACTATGGGAGAGAGTGAAGTTGCCCAGAAATTATGAGAAGGCACTTGAAATCATCGACAAACATCTGGTATTCCACTTTACCTTCAATTTTGATTAAAAATTATTTTACTTTGTGATGAATTTGGAAGATATGCTTACGCTTGTTTTGCATTTACGATGGATTTGCCAGATGTATTGGCCTAAGTTTCTTGTACACAAAACAAAGCAGCGGCTCACCAAAATGACTCAAATGCGGATACGCATGAGGAAGCTTGCATTGAAAACAAGGTTAGTGCCATCTCATGTGGTCAATTATCTTCTTCTTCTTCTTTTTTTAATAAATATTTCATGTACAACAACCATGACATAGAAACTCAACTCAAGATTCAATATTTGGTAACACGGCACAGGAAAGCATCATCAGACAAAGTTTTCTGAAAATCAGATGGTGAATCCTAGAGAGTTCTAATTAGAAATTTGGATCCTGGATGGTATTGTTAATTGCAAGAGTTTTCATATATCACCAAATCTTGAACCTTTTGCAATTAATTGATCCTACTTTGATGCAGACATTGGCAGCAAGTGGAGAATTGAATTCTCTCAAGGAAAACTAATGTAAAACTGAATTTGAATGTTCAAAATAGTACCAAAACAGAATCTTTTCTCAGAGAATAAAATCCAGAATAGGAAGAAATATGATATGACAAAATCAGGTGGTCATATTACCAGAACTCCAATTAAGTTCTGTTCTAATGGTAAGGAACCCTTACAGAAAATTTCAGTCAATATGATGGGTGGATCTGAAATTAAGGATCAATCTAATTGCACAAGGAGAAGGGTATATCAGTCAATTCACAATTCTGATTAAAGATCAAACAGTAGAATTATAACTCAGACAAACACTGCTATTATGAAATAAATCTCAGAATTAATTATTTAACAGAATAGGGAAATCGATTCAGCAATTAGACAAATAGGGATTCAAATCTGAACACAAGGGTAGAATGGGAAATATAAAATATCTCCAGATCTGCAGGTCTGATCATCCAGAGTTTCTGGTTAAAGGTCTCTTTTAGGTCTAAGAACAACTCTTAAAAATTTGAGGCTGATCTGTTGGCCAGATTTCCTTAACTGTAATTCATGTCAAAAAACACTTGCATATGAATTCCAGATCAGAACTTGGGTTGCAGAAAATCAGAAGAAAGCTTACTTGATTAATGGAGGAAAAGAAGGAAGAACACCTGGGCTCGCCACAAGATGGTTGGAAGGATCAAACAGCAACCACCTTGATCACACAGAAGGATCCTTGATCAAACACAACGGATTCTTCATGTAAGAAAAGAGCAGCCAAAGCTTTTCATTAATAAAAATTCATGTACAATGCTGGACCCCTTTACAAACTTATATAGAAGACTCAAAAATAGATTCGAATACTAAAAAGGAAAGGCCTAACTCAATCCTGAACTAATAAGGTAAACTGAACTGACTCAAAATAGGAGGCCTAACTAAAACACTTAATAACAATTAAATTAAAGAAATAAAGACATTTACTTAACTAAGCCCGTATGCCTAGCCTCTACCCATATTATAAGCCCATTAAAGTGGCCCATTACAATGAGAACACGTAGGATCAAAGGCCAAGACATACATAACCCAACCCAAAGCTTATTTCTAATAAAATAAACTCGTTTAGGTGATTTATCTGCATAAACACCGTTCAAAATCATAAATCTCATTTTTTTTTTGCAGTTAAAAATTAAAACCTCAAAATACTTTGAGAAATAAATACAAACTTGCACTAATTAGATCATACACATGCACCCACAGACTTTGCCTCTTGGTTTCCAAATCATTGTAATGTTTTAATAAATCAATTTATGAACCTTATAATTCAACTTCAATTCCATCCTGGTGTGATCTTTTTGGGGTTTTCTGAATTGTTAGCCACATATGTGAATCAATCATTTGATTTTAATTGTTAATCACTATGATTTAGTTATTCTGACCATATCTGACTGTTATGGAGGCCATTTTTATACTAAGAAACTTTCATTCCCCACTTTTAATATCCGTTCCTGATGGATTTTGTTTGTGTTGTCTTTGCAGGGAAAAGATAATGATTACACCAAGAAAAGAGAAAAAGAGAGAGGCGAGGCGAGAGGAAAAAGCTGAAAAGGCTGCAGTTTTGGAAGGTTTCTTCATTATCTTTTGAATGTGCTTCACCAGTTTTGAGTTTTCACTGAAGCTGTTACTGGAACTGGTGGTTCTATTGCAGAGTATCGAGAAAGAGTTGTTGGAGCGTCTTAAGCGTGGAGTTTATGATGACATATACAATTATCTTGTTAAAGAATACAATAAAGTTCTTGATATGGAAGGACTAGAGATTGCTAGTGAGGAAGAAGACGAGATGGTATGGTTTTGGCAACCCACCTTCTTAACTAAAGGAAAAGTATATGGTTTACACTTATTGAAGATCTGTATAACGAGTGCCTCTCTATTTGTATATGAGCTGAGCAGGAACCTGAAGTAGAATATGTTGAAGGGTATGATGAACTTGAAGAGGAAGAAGATATGGAAGATTTTGGCAGTCTTGCGATTGATGAGACTCGCAAGGGTGATGACTATGGTAATTGCTGTTTGTATATTGCACTAAAACTATAATTCCTATTGTGATCCTCAGATTGGATGTATTTGTCTTTCCATTCTCACTATATTTGCATTGCCGTTGCGCAACATACTCGTTGGTTCTTTTAGAATTCAAGGTATCGGTAAACCAATACATCTGAATGAGTTTGGTAGCATTAATTGGACTTATTATGCCCCCATGGTAATAACTCAGTCCAGAGGTTATGAAATGACTAAAATATCCTTACATGCGATATATCTTTTGTGTTAGTACATAGGAAAAAGATCGTGTGAAATTACTAAATACCCTGGACTCTAAAAGTATCTTATGTCTGCGGTTACACCCAGTGCTCAACTAAAGCATTTTCCCAACTTCTTGGGGTCAGCTATGCAAATCCTGTTTGGCATTTCCTATCTATCTAGGGTCCTGTTTTTGTTAACTTGAGATCATTAATGTCTTTTATCATCACTTTGATATAAATCATGTTTCTTGTCATTTTAATGCCTATACAGGTGTCATGGATGAAGATGATGAAGATATGGATACAGTTCAGCAAAAGAGAGTGAGGACAGGCTCAGGATCAGTGGAGCTTGAGAAAGATGAAATGCGTACAAAATTGAAAAAGAAGGCAAGGGTACTCGTTGAGGTAAAAGTCTGTCACATTCTTCACATTCTATATGCAGGGAATGTACAGGCATGATTACCTATGTTTTAGTTGGACAGTATCCATCTATATTCTGTATTTTTCAATTCAATAGAAGCACAAAGAAGTGGATTTGGTATGGAGATGTGTAAAAAGCAGGCCAATTAAGGTCAGAGCCAGAATTTGCTGTGCATCCAATTAGCACATATCTACTCTCTGTCAATAATTGGTTGAGAGTTCCTTGATTTTGGCTTTTCATTTTGGGGTAGGGGAGCAGGTCAGTGTTTAGTTGTTGGGAGGTAACCCAGGTTGGTGCTATGAGCCCCTCTGGATATTACCATATCATACATCATGCTTCAAACTTTTTCTCTGGAACCTGGATTATATTGCTTGATCACTGTGTGCAACTTGCAGAATAGATTTCACTTAACAACAGAACTTTAGACCTGTAACTCGTGGAGCTCATGAACCACCATACAAAAGTTCAGGCCTCTCTGAATAGCAGCCAGATTGATGTCCATACTCCTAAATTCTGAGAAAGGTTGATGCCGGATCATAGAAAACTCAAGGAAATGGGAGTAAATGATGAATTTGGTTGGTGGTTGGGGTTTTGGGGCTGCTCTTTGGATTAACTGAGAGGCTTTATGCAGGTGATATGAGAAAACCAAAGGTTCGGTTTGGGCTATGGGTATTAAGAGATCAGTGGAGCATAGAAACTGTGGGTTGATGATTTCATCTTTATTGGTGGTTTATGGTGGGCAATTGGATGAAGGGGTTTCCCCCTGGTTCTTGCTCGTTTCCACCTTGATTTTGTATGGCCTTCTGGTGTAGGTGAGGTAGTGATGATAAATAATGGGTGCAGACACTTTCAGAGGGTTGAACTTGTGCTTGGACACATGAACTTGGTAAAGTAATAATTGGATTTTCTTATAAAAGATCTAATTTTTAATTCTGAAAAGGAAGACCTGTATGTCTGGTCTTCTACTGGTTCTAGTTATCCAAGTCATGTTAGGACTTCGAATAGAGTTGAGTCTAGTCATTTTCTTTGTAAAGAGGACTTGCTCTATGCCTCTACCTGATTTTGCTTATTAAATAATAGAGTTAGACATGATAATAGAGATAGACATTGAAGAACTAATTTTCTCTTGCTTATGGATTTATGGTGAAAGGTGAATTCATTCTGCTCCAAGTGGGTTCCTGGAGATCCATTGCTGAATTGTGTGAATTCTATTCTCTCCTCTGTTCCCATTCTTTGCATGACACTTAATGCTTTTAAGCTTAAATATTCCACAACTGGATAATTGATGTGACCAACATGTGGCACCAACTCAGCTAACCAAGTGGAAGATTCCATGGGTATATTAGATATCTTTGCTAGAGGACTTACCAACTAGACCTATAGCTTTTTAAGGTTGGGGGTGGAGTGTGATTTTATGGCACCATTTTCCAGTTTTAATTGTATGCAATGCCTTGAGTTGAAATAATACCTGTTTTTTCACCAAGCTTCTACGACAGACTTTATTAATGATCATACAACTTGCTCTGCTCTGTGCTTGATGACTGGAATTATGTAAAAGACAGGCTATCCATTTTAATTGTAATACTGTGTATGTTTATCAAGTTTTGTTATGGCTATTACAACTGAAATATCCTCAAACTCTTCTCTTGCCGTGTTAGGTTGAGCATGAAGATACCGGTGAGAGACAGAAGGCGGTTCAATGACAAAATTCTGGAATGAGCTTCCAGAATTCAGAGCTGGTGTAGCAAAATTTAAGATCCACATGTTGTATCCATCTTCTTTTGTGAGGTTAGGATAGCTTTTAAGTTTTTGTAAAGTTAGGTTAAAATAGGACATAACTTTAGGGTTTTTTCTTTATTTCCTTTTCCCCCCTTTCCCCCATTTTTTTAGGACTAAGTTTCTCTCCACCCATAGAGAACGGTTCACCCACCATCCTAGGGTTCACAAACCCCTCCTAGGGTTTACAAACCCCTCCTAGGGTTTTAGTATGTTTCGGTATATTCCAAAATACCCTCCCAATACCCTTTCCCGCCCTCTCCTCTTTTCTTTTACATCCTTTTTTTTGGGGGGGGGGGGTGTTGGTTACACCATGTGTAAATAAAATTAAGGGTATAACCAGTGCACAAGGCTCCCACCACTGCGGGGTCTGGGGAGGGTCATAGTTTTCAGACTTGAACCTGTGACCACTTGATCACAATAGAACAACCTTGTCGTTGCACCAATGCCCGCAAAATGCTAGCAAGAATGCATTTCCCTGATCGGACCTAGTTTCTCTCAACCCATGGTGAAGAGAAAATATCTTCTTCCACCTCATCTAACCCTTTGATTGGAATAGAGAAGGAAATAGGGGCGGTGGGAGTAAATGATGAACCCAGAGTCCAATCATAGCATCATCTCATCATTGGTGAAGAAAAACTTAATCCTTCCAGGATCCATCCGAAGAGGAGAGTTTCATTTTCTCATTGCTTTTAATTAGAATTTATGTGGAAGCAGGACACCATTTTCCTCTTATGGTTCTATATGTTTGTAACAGCCCCTGCCTTGTACACATATTAGATAACCTTTTTCCTGTAAGATATATGTATACATTACCTTAAAATTGGTTCAGAGAACTTTCATTCTTGGTAGTTAATGATGATCCCTGGGTTAAATTATAGCATCTCATCACCTCCATTGGTGAATCTCTTCACCTTAGGTATGCAACAAGAGCAGCACTTATTCATGTACGGGTGCAGTACTCGAACTACTATTACTACCACTATTGTGACACACAATTCAGATCTTCTACGGTGCAGCTACCCGTAGTGGGCTGTGTGGCATAGACTGGACCGTACGTGCAATGACTGCCTTACCCCCGCTCGGGCAAGGCATTTGGGCAGGGGTAGCGGTCTTTGCACCCGTGATTCGGTCCGCCGCTCGCACCGCTACAGCAGTGTGCCGTAGAAGATCTGGATACAACTATTGTGACACATAGTCTTGAATTTTTCAAAATCTTTTTTTGAGTTAAAATTTTTTGTGAGAATGGGCCCCAAAATTTGGGCCCATCTAATCTACCACATGGTAGATATTTTTGGGTCATTTTGAAAATTGTACTCTTAATAAATCTGTTTTTGATGATGTGGTAGTTGGTGGACTATATTTCTGCATGACTCATTTCAAACTATTTGGACCTTTTTTAGGATCCAGAGTCAACCTACCTTGGTGGTGCCATATCGCTAAATAAACAGATCGTTTAAGTGAATCATTTATAGGTGTATTTAGAACATGTGATTTTCTTTTAATTACGGACCCAGATCCTTTATAGTGCGGTGCCTAACGTTGAGCGAGACTAAGCCACGTGCGCAAAGACCGTTTTACCCTGTCCAAACTCTTTGCCCTAGTAGGGGTAAGGCGGTCATTGCATGCGTGACCCAGTCTGCGCCGCATCGGCCGCTACGGGCACCTGCGCTGTAAAGGATTTGAATTGTTTAATTATCCCTTGTTTTATGCTTAAAAATTCTTTAATTCAAGGGTAAAAGATGATTTTCAAAGTTATTTTAAAGTGGCTCATCATTATTTCATTTTCAAGAACCTCAGGGCTCTCAAGCACACTTTTTGAGTACTAATGTAAAATAACAAACTTTTACCCTTGTTGAAAGGAAAAATGTGTTGCACTTAAAAGGCCAAAAAAATATGGTTAAAAATTATTTAGACACCTTGGGAGGTGTCAATAAGAAAATCCCATAAATAAACCTTCAATATATGTTCTTACATATGTGTGATAGGCCTTTTCGGTCTAGATTCAAGAAGTTTTGGATGCGCCATATGGAAATGTTATATTCATTGATCCAAAAACTTGATAGACTTTTTAAGGAAAAAGGAAGTGCATGACGCCAATGTGTTGATTTTTGCGTACACCTTCTCACATATCCTACCTGTTGATCTCACACCCTCTGTCCTTAAAAAATGCCCTTTATTGGACGACTATTCACATATTGCCTATTGGTTGAAAACTACAGCCTGGCATCGTGGGGAACGTCTCCCCTTCTTTTAATAACATTTTTCTTCTTCTTTTTGGGGTTTGGGAATGAGGCATGACATACCTTTACCTGGAAGTTGAATAACACGCCCTCCAATCCTCTACTCACCTGTCTAGTTTTAATCCAATCTAAGTTTATCAAATAGCAAAACAAGATATTGAAAAATTAGGAACTATCAAGGGGTGCATGGGCATATATGGGAGGAGGGAATGCCTATGTACGAGAGGATCATAAACTGAATTTCATTTTGAAATTTGACATAAGATCAATCCACATTATTTTCTAGACATCCAATTGTCAAAATTTCTAGATCACCATTCCACGTGGCAAAAAACACATGAACTATTAATCTATTTCGAGGTGATGGATTGTTAGAATAATTTTCCCTTTTTTTTATATATATCCTAAGGCAAGCTAGTATCCATCTCATTTGTGAGATTAATTTGATACCTACTTTTTTGATATGTTTCAAGGATTTCTTCTTTACTTTTAATATTTTTTATTATCTATGAAAGGTTGGTATAATGCAGTTTACTAACAATCAAATTTTCAAGCAAGCATATATATTATATTCATTTAAAAAAGGGAAATGTTGTGGGTACTTTCACCAAAAAAAAAAAATTTATGAAATTAAAAATTTTTAATAGTATTTAAATTTTGACAAATGCTTTTCATAATTAAAATTATTTTCATTATATAATTAAAGTGGCTTATAATAGTATAATTAAAAAAAAAATTTGAGTGCATCAAAATAACTGTCACTATAGAAGAAAATTGGCACATCCTAGGAGGCATGTATTGGAATATGACCTAGTGGAGATCAACATGGGTCTTGAACTTAAAAGCAGTACATGGAAGATGCACAAAGAAAAACAATTGGCATTTTTAGAAATTGTTTTTTGGGAGTAGGTTATCTATATGACTCATTAAATATAGAAATTATGGAAGCATGCTTAGTTCTAGTATGTACCAAATTGTATGGGATAGTCTTATCGGAAAAAAAAAATTAAAATTGTATAGGGGGAAGTTTTCATACACGGCCGTGTAAGCATGCACGTCGTGTCCCTCTCACAAAGAGTTGGAAAGTCATAAACCCCACCCATTAATTAATGCCTTGAAATTCAACTTCTTTGCGAAATTGCTTGTTGCGTGTCCTCTCACATACACGGCTTACACGGTATGTATGAAAACTTTCTTCATTCGTATAGGATAAAAATTTTATGGACAGATAAATCTTAAGGTTTATAATTCACATATTGCCTCTCACTCGAACAGTCAAAGTCCTGATTCATTGTTTGGTTGAAGATGATTTTTAAACATCATTTGAGATCTCCATCATTATTATAGATATTCAGCTTTTTCAGGCATGTCTTGAGTCTTGTTCATTCATTCATTCATTTTAATAGGTATGAGAACATTGTAGCTCACTCTATTTCTAAATGGGTAGCGAGTTACTTTATTAGTGTTTGAGAGTTCTCTTGATTTGTGAATCTTCTAAAGATTGTAATTCAAATTTTGCTCGATGAGACTCAATGAAATTTCCCCCCAGGGGGAGACCGGAGGGGTTTGAACGATTATGAGTCGTTTACGTATGCTCACGTATATGAACATTCACCCCGGTGCACAAGTTGACCCTCTTGAACATGCAACACTAGGATTACCCTTTTCATGCCATATTTATAGAAATAATATTAATATAATTCACTTAAGAAGTGATTGGTTTCTAGCTATTTTCGTTTTTTTAAAGATGATCAACAAATTTTTTTGGTAAATTTTCCCCTTTTCTCTCTTGAAAAATGAAAGTCTAAATCAAAAGCTAAAGGATGATGATTGATGGCGTGGGAGCTTCTTTTTATGGTGTGAACCTTAGATTTAAGTCAACAATGATAGTTTTGTAAAAATATATATAAAAAAAGTCAACAATGATAATAGACATGCTGAAATACGGTTGAGTTTTCCGTCACCTTTGATGAAGAGAGAATCTCTTCACTTGTAGGTTTTGCTTCGATGAGATCTATTTTGATCCTTCATCATCGGGGGTGAGAGTAATGATAAAATCATAGTGGTAGACAAAGCGAAGCCAAAATCGTAAGTGAAGGAAAACTTTCTCCTATTTAAAAAAAAGAAAAGAAAAAAGAAGGCAACCACTTCTTTGGTGAATTAAAGTAGTGTTGTCTATTAAAAACTCAAAGACCGAGGTTTCCTTCATCCTAAGTGAAGGAAGAATCCTCTCGCCACTACCATCGATCCTGTCTTATTGGACTAAGGAGGGGTATTTTCGACCTTGTACAATAGGGGATAGGAGTTTTATAATGACACAAGAGTCCAATCTCAAGGTCAAATCACCAGTTTAAGGAGATTATTCCTTTTCCACGAGTGAACAAAAACAGTATCCTAAATTCAACCCAAAATTCTAGTAGAACAAAAGTAGCTTGATACAATAGAAACCTATGGTACAATGCTCGTTTGTAGCTCACCCGATAAAGTGCATTACATAGTCTATTTTAGGGATTGATGACTTATCCATTTAATGACTTTTACTAGCTTGAAAAGCATACTGAATATCCATCTTCATCTTGAGTGCAAGGGCCTCCCTAACAACAGAAAAACTGGGGAACAAGTGATCCATGGCAATCAAACAGAGCTTCCAGTATGTAGATAAAACAAGACAGCCTAACCTCGTGGCTTTTGGTCTCGCCGACATAGTGAGTAGGCTTGCTTGAAAGCGAAGAGCACATGTTTTTTCAATCAAGTGATGATATTTGCGTTCTACCACCCTATTTTGTTGGGGGTGTGTCAACACAAGATTGTTGATGTAAAATACCTTCTTTTTGTCATAAAGAAAATTATGCATTTGGCTAGAGAGGAACTCTGTCTATTATCAAAACAAAGAGTTTTATATATGATTTTGAATTGAGCTTGAACCATTTCACAAAAGTGTTTGAAGTAAGAAAAAGTTTCAGCTTTGAATTGCATAAAAAATGTCCATACATCAGTTAAAATCATCAATAATAGTGAGAAAATATCGTGCGCCAGCATGTGTGGGTGTAGAGTAACCTCCCCATGTATCACAATGTATGAGTACAAAGATAAATTCCAAAGAATCATCAAAGAATAAAATAATAAAGGAAAGATAAAATATGGTTACAGAGATCAAGGAGCGAAAAATATGGACTGTGGCTGGAGATGTGCGTGGATAGAGGTGGTGTGTTGTGTGGATGGATAGAGGTGATGAGTTGTAATGTGTTTAGAATGTAATCAACAAATGCAAGTGGAACTATAGTTGTAATGTGTTAAAACATAGATAAACTCCAAGATGTAAATGGATAGTCATAATTCAGTATTCAATTTGTGTTTGTATTCATTTAAGGGAATTCGTATTTGAAACTTCGATTTTGAATTCATTCGAAAACTAATCAGATGTGGATATAGATATTTCAATTCCAATCTAGATATTATCTGTCCCGTTTAATATTTTATAGTACTAAGGTGGGGCTAATGGAAACGCACGTGAAAGCATCAACATGGGCAGAAATTCTACTTCTCATAGGGGTAGGATGGTCATTTCCCAGGGATTGAGTCTAGGTGCAGCCGTGCAAGAGCTACACTCCTGGACAAAATCCTTTTTCTCAATAAGAAATTAAAAATAAAAATAAAAATTGTAAATTCATCTATATAATTTGTTACTTAAACATCAACTCTAGTGGAGTAGTGGATATAACAATATTTCACCTTCTTGTCTTCTTCAATTCTCTATCATTCAACACAAGCAACAAGACCGTAATGGGATTCGACTCTTGTCCAACGCACATCCAATGGCTGCAACCAACATACATCTTGACGCACATCATAGCTTCGCAATCGTCGGATGTGTGTTGGACAAAGTCCTGCCCTAGAGGGGAGCCCGATCCGACCCAATGCCATTGTCCTTAGATTCACGATTCCACTCTGCCTATCTATTTAGCCAATCTGGATTTGATAAATAAGTTTATGAGAAAAAGATTGCGTAGCACCTGTATCTACACTTGCATCAGACAGAGACACAGGAAGAGCAAAATGACCACCCCTACTAAACTTGACCGGTTCTTCCGCTCGGGCGTGGCAGCAAGTAAGCAGAGAGTGACTATGAAATAATAGGTGAGGAACTACCCTATTAAATTGTCACTAGTCATTGATCTCCAATCATTATTTAAAAAAAGGCATCGCAGATTATTCCCCCCAATCCCCACCCCCGGATGCTTCAACTGCTCAACTGACGAAATCATAACAACCTCACACTCATCTCGAGAGATGCTCTTTTCTCTTTCATTATTGGTTCTTTCTGATAACTTATTTATCTCTGACATCATCACTCTCTCTCTCTATATCAAGTGATCCTACCCTACCAGAGAGATCGTTTGTTGTTCTTGTTTCATCTTCCACTATAAATTGATCTCTTTTTGTCATCTTTCAGTTGCGGATCAAATCGTGAATCCTACTACATCTCTCTTCTAAATTTTTAGAAATCATCTTTAAACTCTCCAATCTCACTATCAGAAGAAAGAGTTTCAGAAAGCCACCATGGATCCATCACCTAAGAGCTTCCCAATCCTCTCCTATGTCATGTCCCGCATCACCTCTGCAAACACGGATCCCTTATCCGGCACCGGCACCGGCACTGATTCCGATTTCGTCCACATAGACATCGAGCAACCACCGCTGCCGTTGATGGAGCAGATGCCTGCTCTGAAGGACCCAGAGCTACTGGCAGCCATGACCAAGGCCGTCTCTGAGGTCGCCCAGACCCGATCGGTTCTCCAGTCCCTTGGCGAATCCCCCGACCACGAGGCTGTCGACCTTGCCAAGGCTAAGATCTCCGAAATTGAGTCCAATCTCTCCAAGCAACTTGAAGAGATCGTGATTGCTCCTCGCCCCGAGAGTGTAGATCGCCTGGATTGGAGGGCTCAACTGGCGAAGAAGGAGGACCAAGCTCGACAGGTCGCCGAGAAGGAGAAGGAAGGTTACAAGGCCGTGGTGCGGTTGTATGAGATGCATGAGGCCTACGAGAAGCTCTTGAGGGATGCGGAGGACAAGTTGGTCAATATATATCGTTCTGCCACTCTCGAAACTGAGGATGGAGAGGAGGATGTTACATTGCCGGTTGATGAAGAGGTGAATGAGGAAGTTGTTAGCATCTTGCAAGAGGCGTCAGGGAAGGAATTGGATAGGATTGATCTTAAGGGGCGTCAATTGAGGTTTCTTCCTGAGGAGTTTGGAAAAATTCGGGGCTTGGTCGCTCTCAACCTTTCTAGCAATCAATTTGAGGTTAGCATCTTCTTCTTCTTCTTCTTCTTCTCTCTCTCTCACGTCAAAACTGAACCATCCCTATTGATGATTCTAAGTCTTCAAGGGACGAAGGATTAATTACATTAAGCGGATATGGATACTGAAAGTTTCAATCCCAAGATCCTGATTCTTGCCCTGATCAATTTTGAATTCGCTGAATCTGCTTATATTTGAATTCGGGGTAATTCGTTAAGAGAATTTTATTTCTCTTGCGCTCCAGTAAAATCATTTCTGGGAAAAGATACCTCGTTAAGAGAACACTACTAGAATTTCATTTTTTACTTATTTATTTATTTATTTATTGGGTGGGAAGGGCCAAACCAAAGTGTTTGAAGGCATAAAATTGAGGATATTTGGAAATTTAAAGGCATTTACCCTCTTTATTTACTTCGTTATTTGTTTTGTAGATGTGTGTGTAAATTGCAGAAGAAAGAAAATTTTGTTCCCGTATTGGGGTTAGGCATATCCAGTAGCCAAAGTTTCCTCTTTCTTTCTATTCTCTAGAATTAATGAGTTGGTTATTGTCACTTTATTTTACCTTTTGCCTATATATATATATATAAATTTTTTTGGGATGGATAAAAGAAAAATATATAGGCAAAATCTGTAAAAGCCTATGTGTTATTTTGGGTGCGTCTGTTAACGTTACCCTTATCATACTTCATTTTATTGTAAAATAAGTACTAGAAGATACTTAGAACTCCTTGGAATGTCTGCAGTCTTTCTTGTTTTATTAGTCTGAAATAAGATCTCAAGACACAAATCAACCATAATAGGAGGCTTTGGGATTATTATCATAGATAGAGAGCAGGGGATTTATTTTCCCTTGATTGAGGGAATGTTATGAGAATCTGATCCTTTTTGTTAATTTCTTCTGAACTGAGACATGGTTATCATTGTTGTTGCTGTTGTTCTTTATTTGACTTCTACAACTTTTAGGAGACATCTCTTCTGTTTTGAGTCTCTTGACTGTTGAGCCTGTGATGATTTAAATCCCTTGGCAACAATCCTTTTTGTATTATCTTGCCAATTTCTTAGACGACTTAGCTAGTTGGGGCAAAGTAGTTCAAAGTAGCCATCTAGATTGCAATGCGGACCAATGTGCAAGATGAAGTGTCTAAAAGGCGAAGAGGAGCCAAAGTGGATGTGAGTCATGGTTGGACTAAAAAACATGATGACTGGCAATTTAACAGAAGATAGGTTCCAACTAGAACAGAGAGGCAGAATAGGATTTGTTGAATTGAAATGATCCATTATTTTCATTTCGATCTTCAACTCTTAGCAATGGGCATACCCAATGCATGAGGCTCCCGCCACTGCGGGGTCTGGGGTGGGTCATAATGTACGCAGCCTTACCCCTGCTTCACAGAAAGGCTGTTTCCTGCCTCGAACATGCAACCACTAGGTCACAATGGAGCAATCTTACCATTGCGCCGATGCCCGAAGTGATGGCTATTGCATGTGTCATAGAGCATTGAGGAGTGGCATGGTGCAACTTGACGACTTTAGAAAGGACAAGGATGAGGCCAGAAAAAGGGTTTAAAGTAATAAGATAGGACCTTAAAGTTTACAATTTAATAAAAATATGGCATAACATAGGAGTGGAATCATACAACAGACATTCGTGTACCATACCCAAGTAGTCTGGAAAAAGGCTTTGTTGGTTTGAGAAGATTGCATTATTTCTAGGGTGACCCTTTATTGCATTATTTTTGGTTTTGGTCCTAAACTGACTGCTGGAAAAGTCTAACATGCTTATTATTGAAATCATTTTTTGATTTCCAGCCAATGGGTAGGGGAATCTTTTCTCCCCATTCTTCAAGAGACATCTTATTGCCTATAGTTGCTAGATCCTTACTTTTATCCAAAGCATCAACATTGGAGATAATACAACCATGGATCAAGAACTCGGTCGAAACCACCAAGATATCTCGGTTTCGCAGGTTTCCGAGATGAGTTGGAGGTGGATTTTTAAAAGTGCAGGGTTTTGACAAGTTTCGACCATGTTTCGGTCGAAACATGGTTAAACCACCTTGAACCAGGCCTATATAATACCTCATCTCGACCGAGAAAGGCATATCTCGACTTGGTTTTGACAGAAACCCCTCCAACTAGGTAGTTTCGACAGAAACCCCTCCAACCAAGGTTTCCCCATGTATGGGAGAAAGTACCAGGTTTCGACCAAAACTCAGTTTCAGCCAGGTTGAAACTCGAGTTCTTGATCCTTGAATACGACACAGTGTATGCATACGACATCTGTGTTTATCCTCCATATCTGCAGTTCAGTTTATTTGAATTTTTGGGATTGGATACGTGCCATTATTTGGCCATCCACCCAATGTGAACTGTAGGCTGTTTGTCTTGCTACTCCAAGCCTTTTAATCAGCCAAATTGGAGTAAAAAAAAATGAGTCACATTGTAGGCTTTAATGACAGTATTACTTTTGGAGTTCTGAATGCCAAATGCAAGTACAGAGTTCATATTTTCTGCTAAATGTGTCATTTTTTTTTTTTTTTTTTTGAGAAATAGTGAATGCATTTAAATTATCTACTTGCTTGTATATTTGGAAATTGTTTATAGTTGTGATGTAGACTATGTTTGTCTACTCTGCCCAACTGGCGTATTCATATTAGCTGCACTTCCTGTATAAGATTTAATGCTGAGAGAGGTCTGACTAATTGGCATGAACATTCATCCAACACATTTGTACCTGCAAACAAAGTTCATAGCAATGGTTGCTCTTGGAGAAGAATGGATATGATTTTAGCATGGTAGTGAAATTTTGAAAAGTCTTCCAAAGCCTCTTGTGGACAAGGAGTGCTTTGCTTTTCCGTGAGTAAGAGGAGTATCATTCTAGTAACCCCCCTCCCAACCCATCCAAAAAAAAAGTGGAGTTTCATTCTTTAATAGTCCCCGTATTTGCTTGTGATATATATATATATATATATATTTAAACGCGGGAGCCTTGTGCACTGGGTACGGCCTTTTTTTATATATATATTTAAGGTTTCACTATTACTTTGAAGAAATGGCTGGTTTTTTAGTCCAGGTTTAGCGGCTTTTGAAAGAAGCAATTCGTAGATGCTCTCTCTCTCTCTCTCTCTCTCTCTGCTTGATGGCTGATGCAGGAAAATCACATAAATGGGCTCATCTTGGTGGAAATAAGCCTTGGGTTGGGTTCTATACATGTTGGGCCTCTCTCTCTCTCTGCTTGATGGCTGATGCAGGAAAATCGCATAAATGGGCTCATCTTGGTGGAAATAAGCCTTGGGTTGGGTTGACTTGGGTTCTATACATGTTCGGCCTTTGTTCCCATGGATTGTCATTGTAACATGCCACTTTAATGGTAAATGGGCCTAAACTAAGGGTAGGAGCTAGGAATTCGAGATTAGTTTACCAAAATTTGTAGGGTTATTGAGTAATTTTTTATATTAAAAAAGTTAGCTATGTCAAGTCCTAGAATCATTAGGAATTAGAGTTCAGATATAATTCTAAGTCTATGTCCACTGTTTTAGAGTCTTTGTTGGAATAGGAGTGTCATATAATCGTCTGTTTTGGCTATTCCAAATAGAAACTTGAATTTCAAGTTATTGTAGGAGTATTAAAGTGTCAGTTTATGAATTCTATATATAGATGTAATGGTGTATGGCCTAACCTACAAATTTATGAGTCAATATTTTTTAAGCTTTCTTCACATTTGGTTGTGGGGATTCATGGTGTGTTTTTTGATGGATTTCCAGCAGTTATGCAGTGGACTCCTTTGTAGAAGAGTGGATTCTCTTCACGGGTTAAGTGGATTTCTGCCCTATTAATCCTTTATCTGGTAATTATGTTATCTACAATTTTCAGGTTAGATCTCATCATTCTAGCATAGCCTGTGGCACCCTGTTTTTCATCTAATTTTCTGGTTGCATTCTTCTTCAATATCTTTGGGGTTACTGATCAGATTTAACTCAAATTTGGCATATTTGTGTTTGATTATCTGATCTATTGATTTTTGTTTCAAGTACTGAAGTTTATTAATCTATATCCAAGTTCTAGTTCCGCTACTCTGTTCTCCTAGTAGCACTAGGAGTTGTGTAGATAGGTTCTTGGGTCTCAAGTCTACCCGCAAGAACCTAAACCAAAAAGGAGGCCAGATTCATAATGGACCAGGTTCATAGACCAAGTAATGGTCTCGCTCGTGGGAGCCTGAATTAGTTTTTAGTTTGTCTTATTTTAATTCCATTTTAAGTTAGGATTCAGTTATTAGTTAATAGCTTGGTATACAAGCTAAGAGACTTCTAGATTCATTTGTTTGTCCTAATTTAGTTAATGAGTGGTAATAGCTAATAGGGTTTTAATTTTCCAAATTCAGATTAGGACTTTAATTCAGTTTTTTATAAAAGCATTGTAAGGGCCATTGGCCAGAGACACAATTTGATTATGTGAATGAGAGTGATTTGCCTTTGGTCTGAAATCTGTGAGAAGCAGTGTGGGTAAGATACCCTTAACCTGAGAGAGGTAACCTATCCTTCTTCCTAATCTTCTCTATTTCTTCCAATCGAACACTGTGTGATACCTGCTGCAACTCCAAGGCGCAAGCGAGTGTTGAATTCTGCTTTTGCAATGTGTAATCAATCATCAAAGGGAGTGCTCAGTATCCTCTGCTGAAGTTTCTGCTGGGTGATCACTAAAACAGCCCTTGCAGGTTTGTGTTTTGAAGAGAAATTTATGCAACCCTAAAAGGTTTCAATCTCCCCAACCTTCAGCATTTTGCTGATCAAAGTTTGAGGGTCAAATCTTCAGCAAAGGAGGGTAGTTCGATTGAAGTTTGAAGCTGGTCAGAGTTCTGGTTTGTCTAATTCCAGAAATTTCCCAATTCTGAATCCTAACATCAAGAAGTTCAATATCTCAATATTGTTTAATTGGTTTGATCTGGAATTTCTAGGGTATAATCCCCTATTTAGGCCTTCACTCGATAGCCATATCAAGGTGCTATCCAAGCACCTTAAGTTCTGTTCTTGAATTCTGATAACAAACCCTAGTTTTCACCCCCTTCGATATATTGGTTCTGACCTATGGATGTGTTTGCTGTAACTGAACATTGAGCCAGGCCAGAGTTATAATGCACTGTTGGAAGTCAAAAGGGGTTGCCTCTTGTGTGATCTAATTGCTGATATACTGTTTGGTCAGACAGTTTTGGGTGATTTTTATAAGCTGTTGGACTATCATATTGGGATACTGTTGTGAGACTAGGTCCAGTAGGTTATTGTAGATCTGGTTTTGCATAATGTCTGCACAGACCATATTAGACATATATTTCCTGAATGGTCCTGCAGAGTTATAGTGCCAGCCAAACTGAACACTCGACCAGTTTATCTGTTTCTTCTGTTTACTGTTACAAAATTTCTCCTTTAATTGTTATTTCTACTTTGTTCTGGTGATCTTGAGTTTCTGCAAATCTGGTTCTAGTTTGGGACTGGTTTTTGCATTATGTATTGCTTCCCCTCCCTCTCCCTCTCTCCAGGAAGAAGGCGGGGAGGAAATGATACTATCTTACTGAAACATTAAAGCTATTCTCTATGTTCTGTAGATGTCAATTTCCAAAAATACTCTGTTCTTTTAGACTTTGAGACGACATGTTGGTTTCTAGTTTGAGAAAGAAAACACAGTGGGGGGAAGATACTATCTTATTGAACATTAAAGCTACTCCTTGTTGTGAAGATGTAAAATTTTCAAATTGCTAATAGTTCTTTTGGCCTTTGAGATGATCTGTTGGTCTTTGGTTTGAAAGTTGAATAGTGACAGATTGCCCTTGCTTTCTTGGAGGATTCTTTTTTTGGTGTCTACCCTACATAAAGTGAAGGTTTTATAAATCATTCGTATTTTTAGTTAGCTGTTTATTATCCAGTAATATCTTTCCAAAGGCCAATGCAAAACTTTGAAGGTTGACATCCTGCAGATATTTATGTATATGGTGAGGCTTCACTGCCTAGAGGTTTTGTATTTTATTGCTGAATGAATAGATTTACTGTCTCAGTCTGGGATTAGCATTTCAGACGCCTTGTTTTTTCCTGATTATCTGGGTTATGTATCTGAGCGAACAGATCATTCCTGATTCAATTGGTGGACTAGACAATCTGGAGGAGCTAAATCTTTCAAACAACCTTTTGGTGTCACTGCCAGATTCCATTGGATTGTTAAATAAGCTGAAAATCCTTAATGTGTCAGCAAATAAGCTTACAGCCCTACCTGATAGCATCTCCCATTGCGGGTAATTCATCACTTCCTAGTTTGTTTAGTCTCTCCAAACTGTATTATCAGAAACTTGTGGTGGAAATTGTTATTTGTGTGATATGGTGCAGATCATTGGTGGAGCTGGATGCAAGCTTCAATTCTCTGACATACTTGCCCACGAATATTGGGTATGAACTGGTGAATCTGCAAAGGCTTTCAATCCATCTCAATAAGATCCGTTCTGTTCCAACTTCTATTTGTGAGATGAAGTCTTTGTGCCAACTTGATGTCCACTTCAATGAACTCCATGGTCTGCCTCAAGCCATTGGGAAATTGACTAGTCTTGAGGTTCTGAATCTAAGCAACAACTTCAGTGACCTGACAGAACTTCCTGAGACATTTGGTGATCTGATAAATCTCAGGGAACTTGATCTCAGCAACAACCAAATCCATGCTCTTCCGGATACGTTTGGTCAGTTGGCCAAGTTAACTAAGCTCAACTTGGAGCTGAATCCACTGGTCCTTCCACCGATGGAAGTAGTGAATAAAGGAGTTGACGCTGTCAAGGTGTTTATGGCGAAGAGGAAGCTTGACATGCTATTAGAGGAAGAACAAAGGAGTGCAGAAGAAGCAAACAACGAAGGGCAGAATGGGTGGTTGACTCGCAGTACCTCATGGTTGAATAACTTTGTTACTGGATATTTTGTAGGTGGTACAGGCTCACCAAGAGACGCATATCTGGACCAGCAATTATGATTTCATAAACGTCTGACTTCTTTCGCCTTGTATTTTTCGTGGTATGTACAGGCTTCACTATGAGATGTCCTTGGTTTGTGTAAAAAACTTGCTCATTGCTTGATCTACTGGAACTCCCTGAGCAAGCACTGGTTCTAACAGTTTTGCTGCATTTTCTTTTGTTTCGAGGTTATCAAACATCTTTGAAATGTTCATAAATTTTATGCCAAAATAAATGGCAAGAAGTTTTCCTGCATGTTTCTCGAGTTACAACAATCTATCCATTTATTTGACCACTGGATCTATTAAATTAGTGGTCAAATAAATCGTCAGTTGTTACAACTTCATTTTATCCATGTATGCTTAGAGAGAGAGCGGAATATGTAAAAATCATAAAATTCAACCAAACAATAGGGCTATAAGTCCCTCCTATAACTAATCATTGGGATTTGATCGACCAGAAGAGAGTGAAATCCATGAAGAACAAAGAGATAAGATAGCAAGCGCCAAGCGGGGTTTAAAGAATCGGGATTGGAACGACTGATTCGGATCAGAATCGGCCATAAACCGTTTTAACTTTTAAAGGTTAAGACAGAATCTGGCTGATGTCTAATCAATTCCGGAGTCAATTCTCCTAAGCAATGTGTTTGTTAAGCGTGCGATTAGTATTCTCTAATTTCAGCATTCTAGAATAGAAAAGAATCATTTTTTCATGGGTTATCGTTTGTAATTTCTATGGAGGAAGGTTTGGTATGAAGTCAAGGTACAATTTTGCACCAATGAGAGGGATAGGTGGTGACGTGGTGTATCGTCCAATAGGAGTGGGTATTTAACAAGGAGAGAGTACAAGAATTTGCACATTGGTGTTGTGTCGATTTTTTTCCTTTTTTTATTTTAGGGAGAACGAACGACATCCAGTCGTGTCAGATACGCCGTTTGCGAAATGACCATTGCACCCTTGGTTATTTTCAGGGTTTCTGGGATTGTGACGAACATTTCACACGCCCCTGTATCAGGATGCAAGGGCTACCTGGGCTACTTGACCGGGTGGCGTTCTCTTTCCCTTTATTTTATTTGAAGTTTCAAGTCAGGTGGTTCTAGCAATGTAAGCCTTGCCCTTGTCTCATTGTGTCTCACCACCTGGTTCTTAATATTGGATTGGATCGGTCAAAATTGTCCAGATTGGATCGGTATCGGCCTAGACCAATCATGCCTAGTATTAGTGGATCATTCCCTGGATCAGTCAACTTGGTTAGATCACCCAAATCTCGGGATTGGATTGGTCGATATCGGTCATTACAATTCTAAAATGGTTCGTAATCTTGAGATCGGATCGGTCGATTTGCCCAGATCGGATCTGGTATCAGCCGTGATTTTTTTATTTACATTTGATTTTCATACTTTTTAAATATTTTATACGAAATACTAACCAATACGAGAACTGATCCAGCAAAATCGTTTTTTTAACTCATTTTTTACCAATTTTGATCGAATTCGGATTGGTATTGATCGATACCGATCCCAGTAGTACGAACCATGCTTCCCACAGATGTTAGTGAGAGTACTTTTTTAGTTTTCCTCTGGTACTGGAGTATTTTTTTTAATGGTGTGTTTAGTATGCATTCTTGGTGGCTCTAGATTCTAGAACGCTTCCTTAAGTGAGAAAAATAGAAAAGAATCAGATTTTAGTTGATTGAGTTTTGTTATTTGGGGGATTCTAAATGATTCTACCATCGAAATTCTGTTTTTTTTTTTTTTTTTGGGTAGAATTCTACCATCGTATTCCAGTTGCTTGTTTATGTAGGTACACTAGGATTATGAACTATAGCATTGATTTCAATGTTTGGAGCATAATCAAATCATTTCTTGTGGAAGAAGCATGCTGCCATTGCTAGTTTCCTGCTGTTTCACTGTTGTCCATGTTCCTTCTCCATAGTCAGATCTCATCTCTAGAGAGAAGAGTTGATAGTGCACCTGGCGAGTCACTCTCCATCGGATCAGGATCTTCTCCATGGAGCTCAGCGCCCAGGGCGTGCCTAGGGGGCATCCAGCGGTTGAGCTGTGCCGCACATATCTCAGTGCATGCCTAGGGATGTGTGTGGCACAACCCAACGGCTGGTAGCACCCTGGGCGTGATGGGTTCCCTGGAGACGAGCTAAATTGCTCTCCATCATGGTTACTAGACTCGTCTTTCGAAAAAACTTGGTGACTTTGTAAACCCGGTTAAGGCGAGTCATGTATTTAAAAAAGTAAATGCATATAAATTAATAAAAAAATTAATAAAAATGTAGTAAATAAGACTCGGTATGTAGTAAATGCATATAAATTAATAAAAAATCAAAAAAATGGAAAATCAGAAGAAAAAAAAAATCAAGGAATCACCTATCAAATATAGTTGGAAAATCGGATTTGACTAGGGTGAGTCGCCCGAGTCGAGTCAAAATTTTGGAAAACCTTGTCAAGAGTCGTGTAGACTAGGTTAGGGGTAAAAAATGATGAGGGACTAGGTCATAATCATCCGAGCCAAATAAGACTCGGTATTTTTACTTGAATCATGACAAACTTGACGAGTTTAGTCATTTTTTGAAAAAAAATCCATGGAACAAGTTCACTTAGAAAGTGAGTTGAGTAAAATACTAAATATGTATTCTAACGCAGTAAGAAACCCTCAACTCTTCGACTCCCTTCTCTTGTTCAATGGTATAAACTCAAAATGCATTGATATATGATTCCTTGTTTTATCTGGTTTTTTCCCATAATTTTTTTAGTTGTCTGAATGGTTCTTTTTGATTGTTCGTTAGTCTGAGGGAGAAATGCAGTGCTGAACTTTAGTTGAGTGCCCAAGGCTCCATGTAATGTTCACCAAAATCGTGATGTGAACCTCGGATCTCGATCTAACACGATAGAAACTAGTACTCCATGTAGCTTCACTATCCCATCGATGTATAACTGAGCAAGCTTCTCTAAGGAATAAGTCATGCGAACCGCTAAGAAATGAGCTGTCTTGGTCAAAAAGTCCACAATAACCCAAACAATATCATGACTCTTAGACGTTCTAGGTATTGATGTCACAAATCCATGGTCACGTGCTCCCATTTCCACTCTGGGATTCGCAATGGCTGCAATAGTCCTGAAGGCCTCTGATGCTCGGCCTTGACCTGCTGACAAATCAGACACCTCTTAACATACTGTGCCACTTCCCTCTTCATGTTCTTCCACCAGTAGACCTCTCTCAAGTCTATGTACATTTTGGTCCCACCTGGGTGTACTGTATAGGGTGAGTTGTGCAACTCACTTAGGATAATCTGTTTCAATTTGGTATTGTCCGACACACACAACCTACTTCGGAATCTCAGAGTTCCATTGGTAGAAACACTAAAGTTTGGCCTCTTGCCCTCCTCTACTCCCTTTCGGATCTTCTCTAATAATACATCACCTCCTTGCTCGGACTTTATCCTATCGATTAATGTTGGTTGTACTAGCTGCCATCAACGCTGTGGTATCTCTGACAACCACCTCTAGGTCAAGCTTCCTCATATCCTCCATTAGATGTGGCTGATTGGTCAAAAGTGTTGTTGAAAACCCTTGGGATTTCCAACTCAATGCATCAGCTACCACATTTGTGGTACAGTCAATCGTTCATAATAGGGGCTATTCTCCACGGAGTAGCATTCAAAGATCTGTTCAGTAAGTGAAAAATTCAAAGATTATCACTCTCGATGATCACTTTCTTGAAATTTAGAGAAATTGCAATGAGCATAGCAGACTTAGCCGCGAGTGCTTCAGCAACCAGAGCGTAACTCTAGCCGACTCCATAAGCAAAGCCAAGGATGAATGAAGAATCCGAGTTGCGATACATACCTCCGATTCCACATCTACCGATCTTTGACGTCAGAGAAAAAGTGAGCATACCGCCACCATCAAAGTGAGAGAGAGAGAGAGAGAGAAAGAGAATATTGCCATAACATAGAATTCATCCGTAAAAACTAGCACTTAAAAAGAGGGTGTCCAAATACCTATAAATCTCCACATTAAGCAAACTACATCTGATATGAAATTATTACTTTCACATGGCATCAACAGAATCAGCTTCACCTTCACTTCCTCCATGACATAAGAAGTTGACGCTACCCTGAGTGGACATGAAATTTGCATGATCCAGATCGGGCGGTCTCCCTCCTTCCCCCCCTCCCTCGAATCTTTCAGAATTTAAAATTTTAGATGTGACACGTGGCCATTATGCATTTAGGATCCGATCTGGCAAAGGGCGACTCGAAGCAACTTTAATCAGGACATTGAATTCATCCATCGGATAGGTTTACACGCACTAGAGAGGACCGAGCCTTTGTAGGGTATCAACTGTGTCAAAAAATCGTCCATTCAAAACAAACAAAATCCCAACCACTCCTGTAATACTTGAATGGTAGGTCAGTTGACAAATTCCCAGGCCTCCCATTTCATTCAAAATAAAAAAAAATAAAAAAACACTCCAAATCTTAAGCACAATTATCATACAAACATCAATCAATAAATCATTCAGCACCATAATACAAAACAAATTGAGATTGGCACCAAGAACCCTTCCTTCCAATGCCTGCCTTGTTGTTCTGGTATGATCTTCCACTAGAAAAATTAAGAGTAAGAAAGTAAAGAAAACCCACCCAAGAAGAATGGGACTTTAAGACAACTAATATCACAAACCTTGTTATTATTTAGCTAAATATAGCTAGCTGAGCAGCTATACAGAAGAAGAAGTAGTGAGAGGATGAGTGACGCCGCCATCCCCACCTGATCTCAAGTCCTCTTCGTTCTGAAAGAGATCGTCGGTCTTCCTGAAGACCGCATGGATCAAGATCACCACCAACCCTATCAACAACGAGATGATAAGGTTGAGTGTGGCCTTGGTGAGGAAAAGGGCAACAAGTGTAACAACCGACAAGAGGATCAACACCACCCGATCATCTATGCTTCTCCCAAATATCACCCATGGCTCATCCCTTAAGAAGTAGAGGTACAACCAAACAACCATCATTACCACAAACACTATAAGTGAAATTGGGTGCCATAGCAAGCTGAGGAAGATAATCAAGAGTACTATAATGGCATAGTTCATCCGGAAGTAGCCAAAGTTAGTTCTTACACCAACGAAAGTTTCACCCACGTTGGAAGGGACACCTAGGGCATGTCGGTGAAGCATCTCCCTCCATGGTCTACAAGTTGCCAGCCCTGATTTGATTCGATCTTTCACTTTGGACATGAATTCCTCCCTTGACCTCCCCAGTGATTCTGTTGGTATTGTACCGTACCTCGTCATCTTCACTGGGGAAGAAGAAGAAGAAGAAGAAAGGTAAACCTTTCTTTGGAGAGAAGAGAGTTGGAGAAGGAGAGTTGATATATACCCAATTGGGTAGTGATCTAAGGCGAAGATGATGTTGGAGGAGATTGGATACCTATGCTGCAAGCACACAGCAACATTCACGTTGGTGGGACCTCCTGAAAATTCCACAACTACCAGTCTTTAATTTTTTCTGAGTTTTGAGGGAATAGCCTCCAAAGGCCAAAGACATGATGCGGAGATACAGATACAATTCGGATCGTCTACGACGCAAACTGAGCCGCGCACAATGATCACCTTGATTCCCGTTTGGATAAGTCATTTGGGTAAGGGTAAGATGATTTTTATACACGTGGTTCAATCTACACCGCTCAAACCACTTAGAGGCAGCACGCCATAGAGGATCTGGATCCTAACAGATAGGGCAGACAAGGTGGTGGGGACTTGAAGACACCGCCGACTACAACCAATTACAGAAACGTCTTTTTTCCACCCCCCAACAAGGAAAGATGACTTTTTCCTCTTTCCAAGGCTATCCATGACCATGAGTGTACTGAAGTTTGATACACCCTATGTTCATAATTCAAGTTTTCAACAACTACCCTTGAGCTGGGTCCCTCACTCCCATTTCTAGGGAAACCCTATAAGCTATGATCCCCTTGCCCCCACCATGGCCATAAATGAATCTCATCCATATGGAACATGACATTATGGTTTGAAGAACCGAACTGAACCAAATCAAACCGAATCAAGCATTGTCTATTCGAATCGGCTGATTCATACTTGATACAGCCATACAGGTCGATCCACTGATTCTTGTCCGATTTCTAATGAATCGGAAGTCAACACTCCACCCAATCCCATTGTTGATTTTTAGGGTTCAAGTAGATTTCGGCCAATTCTCAACAAATTCCGGCTGAATTAGGATTGGTGAAGGTTGATCCCATTGTCGATTTTTGATTCATACTTGGCTGATTTCGGCTGATTCGGAATCGATGACCCTATTATCAATTTCGCTTACTTAACCATGCTTGACATTAAACCATGAATGTAATTCACAGTATTGGAACTGGTTTCGGTCGTCAGCAATATCGATATCAAAACTGATACATATTATCAGTCCATATAGAGCCGATTCGGGATCAAAACATCAAAAAATAGATGGTCATGCTGTATCGGTCAACTATCAGCATCAGTAATGTTTGATGCTGATTCCGATACCGATACCTAAAACCGTGCATTACACACACAAGCATTTAAATTTAAAAAACCAAAAAAAAAAAAAAGGGTGTGTGGAGGGTGGGATTGTGTCGGATTGTCTTTAAATTGGATGAGATGTCTAATATCTTCTCACCTGATTTATACATAATGCAGAGTGGAGGTAGCTCTTCGTCTCGTATGTTTGTCAATCCTCAGTACAGCACCTACTTCATGTGTCCCCACCAAACTGATCTGGTTGTTGTTGGATTGACTAGTTGTTTGGTAGCTGAGCTCACATGCATGGTAAACAATTAGTGCAAAGAGTTCTCAATACCAACAATTACAGTTGAAGAATATATTGTTTCCATTTAGTGTTACAATAAGTTACATCACTATATACAATTCTTCTCTTATCTTCTATATATAATTTCTGTTCTACTCTTTTTTGTTGATATGTTCATCACAAAAACCATTCAAATACCACATTCTCATAGCATTCACATTTTCCCTGAAGGGCTGCCCAAGTCTATCAAGCAATTCTTTGACAAATTTATCAGTGAGTCTGCTATAACCCTTGCACTGGATCTCATGTAACCACCTGTAACATAAGATATCAAATTATCTTTACATCCTAATTCAGAACTCAAGACCACACCAGAACTACCATGAAGAGAAGAACTTGGGTTCTCTTAAATGATGAATAAAACCCCCCTTGCAGGTAGTCCAAGCTGTGCGATATTCGTTGTTCTGCACACACTCATTGGTTCCAATAATCATAGCATTGTGTAGTTACCTATCAACTACACATCACAACATATGCTCTAACTGGTCCATATATTATTACCGGATTGCATAATGGACTTTGTGTGGAAGTCTTTTGAGTTCTTGTAAGGGCGTACCCAGTGCATGAGGCTCCAGCCACTGCAGGGTCTGGGAAGGGTCATAATGTATGCACCTTACCTTTCCTGACTTAAATCTGCCACCACTAGGTCACAATGGAGCAACCTTACCGCTGTGCCAATGTCCGCTCTCTTTTGAGGCCTAGTCTATTTACTTATTTCTTGATATCTGAAAGTTAACCCTATCCTTGTAAAACCCAAAAAACAGTGGGGGGGAGGGGTTTTCACCAGACCTGATGTAAGCATAACAAGAGGAACATTCTTCTCTTTGGCAAATCTGAACACCTTCTCATCTCTACTGACCACTCCGTCAGGACTGACCTGCACACTTGATTATAAACACAATCAATAATCATTTATTGAAATTAAGATTCAAAGGAGATATGATCAGATGATTAAAAAAAAACATTATCCCTTATGCCTGTTGCTTTACGCAATTGCATGATATAATTTATAAGTTGGTTTCTCTTTCATTTAGTAATTAATTGACAAACACAAAAGTCTTTCTTCAAGAAATTACAATGGCAGGAACCGTTCTAAGCAATTTTAGTCTGAATAGCAGAAAAAGAAAGAAAGCGAGCTCCTTCCTCTGAAATGATGACAGTAGCCACTCCTGATTAATTCACCATGATGCAGTGACCATGATGAGACAATCACAACTTCAAGTGTGAAAAGAAAACAAATGACTAGGCAATACTTTGTACACGACCATATCAAATGGAAAGACAATATTACCTTCAACATGCCCAGAGGATCTCCATCTAGGATATCAGTTCCAGCATTGTACACCACCAGCTCGGGATCAAATGTACGGCCAGCAACCTATAATTCGTACTAAAATAATTCAAAAGTCCATGCAACATGACAATGTTTTCAAAAGAAGCAATTTAACCCAATTGATATGTAAAATAGATGAAAGAAATTTAGCTAAGTTATTTACACATGTCATGGGATAAATTTTCTACCTAACAATTGAATGATAAAATTATGGGTTATTTTTTAACAATCAAGGAGCAACCTTATGCACAAAAACAATGCATTATCTAGCAGTAAAGCGATGATCAATGAAACGAATTACAGCCGGCCAGAAAAATATGAAGCCATAAGAATTTGTGCCCCAGTATTGCAGCCATTTGATATATGGTTTGTCTCAATATGCTGAATAATGGGAGCAACAGCCCAGAAATACACATTTGTTATGTGATGCACTACTGACAGACAGAGTTTGAATCAGATAGGCTTAGATTTTGGTTTGATTAAAGAATAAGAAGTCAATTGCTCAAGTTAATGATTTAAAATAATTGGCCCATAATGCCTAGCAAGGCATTTAGATGCAAGCAACAAACAATAAAGAATATATTGAATATAAAAATCTAAACAAATACCTCAAGTGCTTTGTCTAACTGCTTTAAGTACTCATTAGTGCTGGTTCCACTCTGGCACATAAGAAAATAAAATGTGCAAAGTTACATACATAAAGCAAGAAAAAATGCTTATACCTAAGTACTAGTCCCGTTGAAAAAATGATGAAACAAAGGAGAGCATGTCATTATTACCCCTACTTCAACCTTTTGATCAATGCACCTCCTAGCCCCAAAATCCTGAAAAACAAAAGGAAGCAAAAGCAATGAGCAAATGATCACAAATCAAGTTTGATAAACTTGAAACAAAAGATTAGGCAGCGAAACTGTTAGACCCATAATGTTGCAGTAGGTACACAAGAATTACAGAAGCTACGGAATTTTCAATTATAGATTGTCAAAATTGAAAGTAAATTTTTATTTCTACGTAGTATCAGAGATAACAATTTTGATAGAAGAATTTCTTACATAAGGATATATCTCAGGGTTGTACATGTCCAGAATATAGACTCTATCTGTTGGGAATAATGTTGTTAGTGAAGTTAAGAATAGAATGTACAGGTAAAAAAATTTCCAACAACAGGACACGGAACCATACTGTCATGCGAAAAGTCAGTTTCATGGCCATTCCCTTGATGTGCATCAAGATCAATAATCATAACTCTACATACAATAAACAGGAGATGAGGCAAGGCCCAAAATGTAATAATTTTTTAGCTCGTAAATCCAGACTCAGATTTACATATTGATCAAACTACTATTTTTCTCAATATCAGTTATGAGTACCTCGAAATATTTAACCGGATAAAAGCATAACAAATGCAAAGTGAAATGTCTGCATATGCACAGAATCCACCTCCTTTCTCTGCAGAGCAGTGATGAAACCCTCCACCGACATTGATGGCCCATCCTCGTTCTTTTGCAAGCTTTGCTGCTAAAATGGTTCCCCCCACCTACTGAACTTTGTGGTCAGTATCTTCAAGCTCATAACAAATAGAACCAGAAAAAAAAAAGATTATTAACATAAGATGGACGAGAATTTCACCTGCTTACGGAATGGATACAGCACTTTCTGCTGCACAAGGCAATTGGGCAGTAGTGCAACAGGAGGCACCTGGAAAAATGCGATGGAATAATGAACAATTGTTCATCTCAATTGCATCAATCAATACACCAAAATCTCACCAGAAACTATATTGTGTCATGACAATGTAAGCTCAGAAATCATGAGTACATGAGAAGTCAAGGACAGGCATGAGAATAATTACACTCTTTTTTTTTGTGTGTGTGGGGGTGGGTGAGGGGGAGATTCGAAGCAGGTGGCAATCAACTGTCATGAGGCATTGGTGGTTTGTTAAACCAGCTTTTCTCCCACAAACTAAAGAACCAAGGAAACAATGGATGTTTAAACGAACTACTTATTTTGAAGGGTAGTTTTACCCTTTCGGTGGTTTTTAGCAGTGCTTCCGGTTCTCTCCTGTAATTTATGACGACCTACTTACCGTCATAAGCTCATAATAAACTGGGAAATAGTTGCTATTCTAAACAGATTCTGAAAAGTTGCACCAGAGTTAGCTGCTGAGAAAGGGCCATGCATTCTTTAAGGACAATGCCTTTCCATGTGACAAGTTCCAGGCCTATAGTCTCTGATACAATGGTAAAAGAGCAATTTTTTAACCATTGTTCATTGGAGAAAATTAAGGATTATTCAAGTCTATTATTCATCATATGACATAAGCAACAGTACAAAGTTGGGCACGGGACTAATGTGATAAGGACACCATAGATGTGACAATCTAGAGGATGACCAGTGAAGATGGTTGGGACTTGTGGAGTGTGGATCTTTCATGTCACTCTTCAAGTGGCAGAAAGTAAAAGCTTTCATGTCATGATAGAAAAACCATTTAGCCTAAGAAATATGATGAATAATACAGCCTACGGTATATTGGACAGTTCAGTTTTGTCTTGAATCAAAATAAGTCATAATTAGCTCCAAGACAAACTAGACTAGAACTCCAGAAGAAATTACCCAAGGAGATATTTGAGATGAGATCACTAAAAATAATAACTGAACCTATTTATGTCCAGGACACTTCCTTTGGATTACCTCAATTATAATGGAGATGTTCAGACTGCTTTTCAGGCTAATCAAGTATGATTCTGGGTGCACCTGTCAAAAACGTCAAATGAATGTGAAGCCTACAGATATGAATACTCAATACACATATGATAAAAATCATCTAGCATCAGTCAAGTTTCATGGACATAATCATTTCATCAGCATCCACATTAGGAATTGAGCCATAACCCTGGAACTGGCCCCTGGGTAGATCAATCTAGGATTGGGGGGCCGTATTTGCTTGAAAGTCTTGGTAAAATTAGTTATTATGTGGTATCTGGTTGAACTGATACCGACCTTCCATTGGAATGAAAGGGTCTGTCTCTTTCCTAATTCAATGTCTGGCTGGTTCCTTGATTCCAACTACTTTGGTTCATGATGAAACAGTTATCATCTGATTAAAGCTTAAACAGCCTCCTTGAAGCTGCACCATAGGAGAAAGAAAGCGGGCAACCAATCCAACCAGCCTTTCTATAGACTCAAACTAGAAGGAAGGCTGCTGTTGTTTGATGACTTAATTTCTAGTCATTTTTTCCTGAGTTTCTAGAATGGCACTTATATGATTTCTGCCATTTTTGTTTAAAAGTCCATTTTGTATGGTGTATATCAAAAATGGGTTTTACTGCAATTAGCCAATTAGGACATACATAAACAAGTTTTTGGGCATGTTAGAAAAAGTAGGTCTTCATTGACTTTAGGCATAACCTGTCCTGATTGGAAGACAGTAATGCCTATGAGAATATGGGGGACTCAGATATTTCAGTCAACTAAAGTGTTGCTTCAATAAATGACTGAGCTTGGTTTAGCCAAGCAGAGTAGAGTAATGGAAGGTAATCTTTGCCCTCACAGGTACTGCATACCGCATTTTTAAACATTACAACACCTTTCCAAACATTCATCGAAGTGAATAAGTTTTAAGAACATCAAATTCTACTTTTGATATTAAGTAGCTCAGTCCCAGGATAAATGCAAGGAACAAGGATTCTCTAAAGATGTCTACTACATTTAGATTATGTCCACAGTAACATAAGTTTAAAAACAAGTTGAGACATGATTATAAAGTATATGTAAGTTTTGCTCCTACACATTGGCGACTGGTCATAAGAACCTTAGAATAACCTCTAAAGATGTAATTGAATGCCAGCTAAGAGCATGTCTCAAAGAAAGTGAAAAAAGAGGGGGAAAGAAGAAAAGCATGTAGGTCTGAAGAAATGTATGTGACTACCACAAGTAGATCATCTTTTGAAGCTTCAAGAGGCTCAACTATCTGATTCTTTTCAAGAACACCATCTTTGATGAGAAACCGGCATATTCGACCCCATTTTGATGAATCAAAAGGGTGCCTAAACAAAATGACAGCAAGAGAAGAATTAAAAACGTTAAGAAGAACAATCAATTCAAATAACACTTTTTCACATTACAAGTAAATTAGCTTATTGCCTTTTTTTGCTTTTTAATCTTCTGTAAGAGAAGGTGAAGAAACTATATGAATAATAACCAGTTAAGTCATTTCACATTTAGACTACTGCAATGCTTATACAAAGTCAAGGCATATGTTAGCCAGCTAAGAACAGATATACTAACAGCCATTTGTTAACATGGCAGTAATTGACTATTTTTTAAGTAAATGCAACAATTTATCTAAAACCATGGTTGGGGGAAACCAAGCATCATCACATAGTTCATGGGTAGGGAGTGGAGCTAAAATTTCTTGGCAAACTTGATATGATAAGTCCCATGCGGTTTGAAACAAAGTGGATGATTCTAGGTAGTTGATCTATCTACCCAGAGAGCCCCCTGATTGAACAGGCACAATATTCTGTAAATTGACCTCATGAAAACATTTCTACAAATAATTTCTCCTCAGAACAACTTTGATTAATGTCATATTAATATACCCACAAACATTCAGAAACAAGTCAGAGAATAAGGAAATAGAATCTGATTTCAGAAGTTAGTACAGAGACAAACACTTGAGCAAGCAAATAACCAGACAGAAACCTTAAAAGAAGCAATAAGTCAAAAAAAGACGATGATGAAAGATGAGAAGGAAGGGAAGAAATGGTGCCTTACAGTTTCTCCATCCCAAGAAATGCGATGTCATAGGAAGAAGAGTAAATTAGAGGAACCTGAGTTAGATATGAAACTATAAGAAACAAAAAAAAAAAAAAAGTGAAATAAAATCGAAAGAAGTGAGAAAGTGCAACAGTTATAAACAAAACGGGGAGGGATTAGTAGTCCAGAATTGGAGGTTTAACCTTGGTGAGAGACACATCGAAGTAGAGCTTGCTGGAAAGAACTCGATTCCTACGGAGAGTTTCCGAATCGACAGAAGAGGAACCTCCAGAGACGGCAATGGATGAAGATGAACTCGCCATTCCCAAAACGCGAGTTCCAAAACGCAAGCAGGCGTAGCGAGATGATACTGGGAAGGGTTTAATGGCTGCCACGATGACATCGAATTCTACCTTCAATTACAGAGATCCGAGCTGGACTCGGTGCAACTCGGACTCAGTCATGGACTTGAAAGCCTGATCACCTGAAGGTGTCACCGTGTGAGGCCGTCAGATTCTCACGTGTCGGGCGTGGGGATCGGGGACGGGACTTTTTGAGAAAATAAATCCTCTCCAAATTCGGTACCGAAACCGTTACCGAACAGCTACCGTACTGAATTGTATTCGGATCGGTAATGGTATGGAAAAATGGGGTATGGTATCGGTATGAAAGTTGATACCGATGGTACATATCAATATCGTACCAAATTACTGAATATCGATACCATACTGTATTATTATAATATATACTTATATATATATATATATATTAATTTATATATAATAAATAATATATATGTATATACATATTAAATAAGGTTAGCATGAGTAGTTGCGCTCCCATTAAGTAAATTAGATACATCACAAGGGGGAAATTGGGTGGGAGGGAATGAATGTTTAAATCACTAAGCCAACATTCAATATTATGTAAAGTTCTCAAAGGATCGGGCTCAACTAGCCCATTAACAACCTTGTTTCTATTGTCCCAGATAAAATAACAGGTGATTATAAAAACGGAGAAGAACCACTTTAAAGACAATTTGTCAAGACAACTGTGGCAGAGAGTGAGTGTAGAAATGTTCCATTTAATGGATGGGAGAGAAACTCTATTTTCAAACCCAAAGGACTCGCAATCCAAATATGCTTAGATCAATTACAAGGGAGGAAAATGTGTCAAATGGATTCCACACATGAGCCACAAAATATACAATAGAGCTTAATCAGGATCTATTTCGATAAAGTTGCCTTAATTGAGAGTCTTGCATGTAAAACATACTAAAAAAAATATTTTAAACTTAGGATGCAAAGAGAGCTTCCAAAGAAAATATTTAAAGAAACTGCATTGTTTGTCAAGTTATTAGCAGCTAGGCGAATAGTAAATCTACCATCCTTGGCAAGAGTGCACCACCATTTGTCATCAACATCGGATAGAAAAAATGTTAAGTATTTTATCCACAAAACTAAAAGAGAGGTAAGTAGAAAGTAAATTAATATTCCACTGGTCAAAATTACCCAACTGGCAGACTAAATCCTTACGTTCGTACACATTTAGGGGAGGGATTGAGAATCCCTTGATTGATGGAATCCAAGTATCTGACCAAAAATAAGTATCATTCCCATTACCAACTCCCAACTTTTCTCAATACAATCCTTTTCAGGATTGTAAGATTATTGGCGATACTATTCCATGTCCATGAACCTTATTTAAACATCACCTTTGGGTAAAAAATAGATGTATTATGAAAATATCTGGCCTTTAATACTTTTGCCCATAAAGCCGACAAATCTGAAATTAATCTTCAACTGAGTTTTAATAAAAAGAGCTGAATTATGGATTTCAGCCTTGCAAAGGCCCAGCCCACCATTGGAAGAGGGTAAACATATCTAAAGAGGTCCATGAGTCATGGGCTTATTTTTAACCCATATCCAAATTACAAGAAAAAACATACTTACAAGATTCTTCCATTCGGCTCCAAGAAACCCAGATGGGAATTTTTATCACATCCAATTCATTGCCCCGCTCCAATTCCCTCCAGTCCCTCACATAGGAGCAAAAATGATCACCCTACCCCACCTTGGGCAGTGTGTTCGGGCAGTGGGTAAGGTGGTCATTTCCGCTCGTATGTGAGGGATTGGAGGGAATTGGAGCGGGCAGGAATTGGAGGTGATAATGATTCCCCAAATGGAGTCATAAATCCAAATGTATATAACATTATAACCTATGAGTAGAGACTTTGAGTGTTATCGTTGTTGAAAGAGGGCCTTGTTTGGTTGCAAGAACAGGGAAAGGGAGGCAAATGAAATAATTTTGAAAAGAAAATAGAAACTTTTGAAATCGTGATTGTGTAATGATGTTAAGGGACAGTTTTCCTTCAGCCACGGTCAAGGAAAGGGACCGAGGCATTCGTACTAAGTTGAGAGGGTATCGCGTAATAGTTGAGGTATAATCGACCATTCGTAAATAGGGTGACAGACATATATAGTCAATGATGACCATTGATTTCCTTCACCCACATTGAAGGAAAACTTTCTCCTTGATGTTAAACTCTAAAAAATATTTCGTAATCAAAATTTTCAAACGAATTCTTTATTTTTTTAAGCCCCAAAAAAAAACCTGTTTCAAAGGATCATCCATGTGGGACCCATATCTTCAAAGCATTTAAGAGAAAATAATAAATAAAAAAAAAACGTTAACTGGTCTCATGTCCCTTGCACCTAGAGGGGTATGTGAAATGACCACTGCAACCCCGTAGAAAGGTAGAAATCCCGGCCCCTATGATGCTTGCGCGTGCTTCCATTACGCATGTGCCCAGAGAGCGTTCTCCCACCCTAAAAAATTCATGTGAGGGAACCTACACACTACTGCGTGCCAATCTTTTTTCCTAAATTTAACAAACAAATTTGGAAAAGTTCTTTAGTCAATTACACTAACATGTTAGGTAGTGATTCTAAGAGTCTCCATTTTAGTATTGGTTTGATTCTACTTCCCTTCGTTTTAGGGAGAATGTTCTTTGTGCCGCAGTGCAGGCACATGGGCAGCCTGTGTAGGGGGTAGGGTGGTCATTACGCCCACCCCCATGTGCCTAGGCGCAGGCTGCGCCCAAGCACAGAGAACAACGCCCCTTTGTTTTATATTCCTTGCAGAAAATATTTTTTGCAAAAAACAAATTGATAACATCCATTAGAAGTTGTGCTCCTTTCTCTAAAAGAAAACTCTGTTAATGAAACTCCATGATGAACATGAGGGCAATCAATATTGAATTACTAGGCAGATTTGGCAAAAACAGTGGTTTCACATATTTGACAGTACTCATTCTAATGGCATGAGCTCTGCCCATGGCTGATGACTTAAGAACTCAAACCCAGAAGACCTTAAGGGATTTCTTTTCCCCTTTCTTTACAGCAAAGCCAATAAATAAGCCATTAAACTTTATAAAAAGCATAGTGGGTTACAAGAGAATTGTAATTTCAGTCATGAGGAACTCTTATCTTCATAAAATTCAGGGCTGACCAATTCATTAACTTGAACTTCAAGAAAGAAAACTCATTTAACTTACATCACACTTGAACGTTGCCTCTAAGCTATGAAGTACAGACATCCACAATTCTTTCTAATCTCCAACCTCTTCCCTTACATTCCAATAGATATACAAATGCATTGCTTGTCTATTAATGAAGAACCAAAACGAAGTCCAACAATTAGTCATATTTATATATGATATGATGAAGAAATGGTACACCATCCCTGTTTCTGCAACTAAGTCTCTTCTCAAGGAACAACTGATTGAAGGAATCGCGAAATGGAGGGAGGAGGAAACCAGAAGAAGTTCCTCCACGGAACACTCGAAGTTACCATTTTCCATGCCACTCCTTACACACCATCTTTTCTTTCTAATGTAAGTATATATATGTATGTTCCAATCCAAGAACCTCATTATGCAAAATATGATCTTAGTTGTTACATCTCCATGAAAGCTACCCCACCTGATTGGAATTGCAACTAAAAATATAGTGATCAACATCAAGAAGTAGTTTTCAAAACATTAATCATAGATGCAATTCCTCCAAACTATTAGCTAGTTTTGGTACTATAGCATGTTCAGTTAAATTCAATCTTGGAAGTTATTAATTAGAACTTCAAATGCAGAGCATAAATTGAATTTTTTCTTCTCTCTCTCCCCCCCCCCCCCCCACAGTGTTTGTTTTTTCGAGAGAAACCCACCTACATCACAATAAAGATAGACAAGAAGAAAGTAGCAGAGACAAGCCATGAATTCAACCGTGTGTGGAACCAAACTTTCCAGATCCTCTGTGCTCATCCATCGGATTCTTCAATCACCATAACAATGAAGACAAAGTGCTCTTTCTTGGGAAAGATTCACATTCCAGCCCATCAGATATTAAATGAAGAAAGTCTGATCGATGGATTCTTTCCTCTCCTGACTGAGAAAGGGAAGCCAAACCAAAAACTCAAACTCCGATTCATTTTATGGTTTAAGCAAGCAGAATGTGAACCAAGCTGGGGGAGAGTACTATCCCATGGTGATTTCCAGGGAATAAGGAACTCAACATTTCCGCAACGATCTAGCTGCTGTGTCACACTCTATCAAGATGTTCACCATCACTCAACCTTCCATCCACCAGTTTATCTCCAAGGGCACCCAAGAAAGCTGTGGGAGGATGTATACAAGGCCATAGACGGCGCCAAGTTTTTAATATACATTGCAGGGTGGTCTTTCAATCCTAAAATGGTGCTGGTAAGTAGCAGCTCCTCATCTCTGTTTCTACCTTGACTTAGCATCTCCTCTTCCCACAATCTGATTATGCTCTTGAATATATAGGTCAGAGACTCTCATACTGAGCTTGTACATGCAAGGGGCATAAAGATTGGTGAATTGTTGAAACGAAAATCAGAAGAAGGTGTAGCTGTGAGGATCATGCTTTGGGATGATGAAACATCTCTACCGATCATCAAGAACAAGGGAGTTATGAGAACACATGATGAAGATGCCTTCAACTACTTTAAGCACACCAAGGTGATATGTAGATTATGCCCCAGGCTACATCGTAAGTTCCCGACATTCTTCACTCACCACCAGAAAACCATCACAGTGGACACCCAAGCACATTTTATGCCAACTAGTGTTGATAATTGCAGTGATGAAATCTATACTAGTTTCAGCTGTAGAGAAATTATGAGTTTCATCGGTGGGGTGGATCTGTGTGATGGCCGCTACGATACTGAAGAGCATTCCTTGTTTCGAACATTAAACACTGAATCTCATGCTCAAGACTTTTATCAGATAAACATTGCCGGCTCTAGTCTTCTCAAAGGTGGCCCAAGAGAACCTTGGCATGACACTCATGCTTGCATTACAGGTGAGGCTGCTTGGGATGTGTTGGCTAACTTTGAGCAACGGTGGACTAAGCAATGTGATCCTTCTTTGCTAATTCCAACCGGCACCATCCCAGATCTAATTCGCCAGCCTTCTCTCAAGAATGTGGACTCTAGAGGGGATTGGAAAGTTCAGGTCTTTCGATCAATTGATCATGCATCTGCAACCCAACTGCCGAATGGTGTCTCTATCGAGAACAGTATCCATGAAGCTTATGTTGAAGCAATTAGGCATGCAGAAAGGTTTATCTACATTGAGAACCAATATTTCATAGGAGGATGTCCATTTTGGGAGAAGGATAAACATTGTGGCTGCAGGAACTTGATCCCTGTGGAGATTGCACTTAAGGTTGTGAATAAAATTAAAGCAAGGGAACGATTTGCTGTATATATTGTGATACCAATGTGGCCAGAAGGAGTACCTGAGAGTGAATCAGTTCAGGACATACTGCACTGGACTAGACAGACAATGGCAATGATGTATAAGCTTATTGGAGAAGCAATTCAAGAGAGCGGCGAGCCGGGGCATCCACGAGATTATTTGAATTTCTTCTGCCTTGCCAACCGGGAAGAGAACCGCAAAGGAGAGTTCATGCCTCCTTACTCCCCTCAACCAACAACCCATTACTGGAAAGCTCAAACATACAGGAGGTTCATGATTTATGTACACTCCAAGCTCATGATAGGTAAGGGGATTTGTCCTTAATTATATTGGTTTCTCTTGCAGCTCTGCATATTAATTTACTTGTTTGATGACAAAATACTAATCATCGATGGCGGCTGCCTGGTGTTTACTCTCCAGTGGATGATACATACATGTTAATAGGCTCTGCTAATATAAACCAGCGATCAATGGATGGACGACGGGACACTGAAATAGCAATAGGATGCTACCAGCCCCAAAGCATTGAAAACAAAATGACCAATGGAGATGTTCATGTATATAGAATGTCCCTCTGGTATGAGCACACTGGTTGCACTGAAGAGGTATTCCTAGAGCCACAAAGTTTGGACTGTGTAAGGAGAATCTGTTCAATTGGAGAGGAGATGTGGAGTGTATACGGCAGAGAAGAGACAGTAGATATGGAAGGTGTCCATTTAGTGAGTTACCCTGTCCATGTTCTGAATAATGGTTCTATGGAAGATCTAATGGAAAGTGGAGGGACTTTCCCTGACACCGCAACTCCTATTAAAGGGAAGAGGTCCATAATACTACCACCCATTGTTACTACTTAGTCAAGATAAAAATGTACAAGCATTAACCGTATTTGGTTTGTGTCACCCTAGTTCCATAATTGCTTTGTATTAACTAAAAGCTTTGAAAACCTACATATATAGCAACAGAATTTGTATTTGTCTGCAGACAATTACTGCTCAATTCCTCTATCACATTAGCTGATAAAAATAGGATTTTAAGTATATTTGGAAACACCGCGTAATTTATTTGGAATTCAAGGAATTAATCCATCTTCCGCCACGAACCACCCAATCCGTTATTAATTCTGAGTCTCTGTATCCAGATGGGAATCAGATCTCAAATTGTGGCAATCCATCAACCTCATAAAACCATCCACATCAACCTTTTATACCATCCTTGATACAATAGATATTCCAATCATGATCTTTGATGGCAGTTTTGATCCAAAAACCTTGGAAGGCGGATGGGGAACAGTATTTATTTCTAACCATCAATTTATTGCAGCATCTATGAACTTTGGAAATAAGAGTGTGCACAAGAGACTAAGGTACGACGGCTCAACGCTCAATGCAGAATGTTAGAGATCTGATTCTGGACAGATTCGGTGGAATTTAGGCATTGGTTGTCCTGTGCTGAACAATTTCCTTGGCCAAGTTATTTCAGTACCTTTCTGATATCGAGGCCTCTATTTGCCTCATGCAGCATGTATCTATTATTAAACAGCCTACGACATTTTAGTAAACCTGCTTGTATAGCTAGAAAATCTAAACATAGTACCAGATGTATGGACAATATTGTAGCTCTTTTATTCTCTTCAACACCTTTATTTCCATTTCATCAAAAAAAAAATTACAGAGACAAATGATAAAATGAAGACACCCCATTGCATGTTTCATTTTACAGAGTCTGATTTCAATTTCACTGGTTCGGTGGCAGGAAATCTGTCCTCTGCACCTTCCAAGGACCATAATAGAACTTCGGTTTCATGAGGGGCACTGCCTCTCCTGGGTGATCTTCCCAATATTTCTCCTGTTCAATACAACAGAACCAAGACCTCAAGTTATTGCAGTATTATGGTTTCAAACATTAGCCTTTTATAAGTATGAAATAATCAGTTGCAATAAAGAAAATTTTATTGTGAATAAAATGCGTGCATAGGCAATTTACTGTAAACACTGTGCCATGGCAGTGGTGTTTGAAAACCATCCTCCATTGCTGTTGTTTACTTATAGTTTATGTGATATTCACTATGTTGATTTTCATATTGAAGGTGGACACACACCAAAAAAAAGTGCAAAAGAGTAGTTTTAAGTTTGACAATAGAATGGAGCTATCATCTATAAGCAACTTCTCTAAGAAAGGAAATAAAGAATTCAAGTAGATCCACGATCCAACCAGCTTTAGTCAGAAATGCAGTGAAAGAATAAGCAGCAAGGATACTTCCACTGAGGGAACAAGAATCAAAAGTGCCTTATTCTTCACCCTAATCTACTTCATCAAACTTAAGTGGAAAACAAGTTCCAAACTAGTGACCAAATTTCTTCACAAGGCATGGCAACTTCAATTTTCAGAGTAACGCATCATGGAAGGAGGAGATGATGAAAGTATGAAACAAAATCAGTGATTTATATTAATCCAATGATGGATGATAGCTAACGATGCACAGCTGAAGACCTAGAAGACACTTGTGTTTGATACAGTAGGTAGAAGTCTATCAATCAAACTAGAGGACCTGAAATCAAATCTAAGACAGATAATACGGAATGACAGACTAAGTTTCCAAATCAAACCATAGTAAACAAGTCTGTTTTTCATGGAAACCCACTTATCCCTTGAGTAACATGAAAACAAATTTAAAAAATAAATAAATAAATAACTATATCTTTTTTTTCTTTTTTTTTTTTTTTTGGGGGGGGGGGGGAGGAGTGGGGTTGTTAGATATCCCACAAAAATACAGACAATAAACAAATTCAGATACAGCGAGATTTGTGATATGGGCATCATAATAACCAGACTAAGGTACACAGAAAATTGTCTCAGAATAAGAAAAAAAAAAAAAATTTCTCTCATGAATTCTGAAAAGTCAATGAACAACTCTGCAGAAAAAACCACATTGCTTTGGGCTCTCTATCCACTTGATTGAACTTTCTCTCAGAAACTCTTCCATTTCTTAATGCCCAGCAACCTAGGGAATAGCAAATGGAATAAATCTCAAACAAGTTTTACATTTACTGCTTTCTCGAGGAAGTCTCCATGACTTAAAAAAAATCCTCAAGTCACAATTCCAAATAGTTTTAACATTGCCCATAGGCATCATAGATTGATAAATTAGCATCTTTAGGATATATTCTGTAAGTTAAGAGCGTCAAAAATGATTACCCAGATCACCATGCGACTATAGATATTGCACACCCACCAATAATTTCATTTACAGGTTTGCTTTTACAGGCCAAACAAAATACAAATGGATAAAAAATATAAAAAGCATAGCTACACAACCCATCAAGGGAAGGATGAATTCCTTCAACAATTAAACATCCAAAGTTCACAATCTACATATGAAAGGGGGAAAAAAGATGAACATGTTCAGTTTTCTGAGAGAATATGAATGACAAGTGTTACCTTGTAGAGTTGCTCTGTAATAGCAGATCCAATGACCCCCGTATAGAACGCAGCTACATAGATGGTGACGAGTGGTGTAAAAGATTTCGGCCGCCTGTATGGCTCAATCATGTCCCAAAGGAAAGTTTTCTCCCACTTTGTGTACAAGTGATCTGCATATTTCCGCCACAGGTAGCTGGTCATTTCCTTCTATCGGCAATAGATGTGTTTTGCAAACGGAGGCCTGTGAACCCTAAATCCAGAGAGAATGTGAGCTATGCAGTCCAGGTTTAGAAAAACTCTATCCAGCTTTACGCAATTAACCAAATCAAAAAACAACACTAGTGACCAAATTTGAATTGTATGAACAGTAAGTTCTCAACGAGTCTGCAGCAGCTGATCAATTCTAGAGAAGATGAAAGGTAGCCAAACTCAATGGAACTTGGGGGGATAATAACCAACCCAGCGGCCACTAAAAATTTCCAGATTACAAAATGGAAACTTCTGCAAAAATTATAGAAATCCACCAACTCTTCTCTATTCCAAAAGTCAAAATTAGCAAAGATGGATCATTTTTTCAGTTAACTATTCAAACACGATTACCCAACACCTGTCCAGTATTACTAGAGTCGTATTTACAATTTAGGTTTAGGATTCAACACCCACAGTTTCGAAACAAACCAAGCTGGTTGTTCTTAGGTCAAATCTGACACCAAGTACAGCGAGAAGAGAGAAAGACAGATTTCGAGTGTAAAGATCAATAGGCACTATCAGCAGAAAGAAAAATTAAGACAGCAGAAAGAAAAATTAAGGCAGAGGTTTAAATACTCTGATAGGCTAATCACCAGAGAACCAATTCCAAGTGATCAGATCCTTGCCTAACTGGCAACTGCACAAACCAATAACCAAAGCGGAGAACCGAAACGAGAATTTTGGGGTGTTGGGGGCTTACTTAGTAAGTTCGGGACGACAATAAAACGGGTACCAATACTTACGGCAATTAAACGGGTCAGACGACAATAATACTTTTGAAAAAACCCGGCGTAATACATGTGTACGGAAATGATATGGTACATTTTTAATATGACCACTCTATATGCAAAAATAAGGGCATATATTCACTATGTAATAGACATGTACCACCTAATAAAAAAAATAATAGCACGTAGACAATGATTTTATCAAAAAGAAACCTCACAGCTGAAATTAACACAATATAAGATCTGGAAAATCATAGTTGTTTCAACAAAGAAGAACATGCAAGAGCAGTTTTAACAGAAAAGAAAAAAAAGCCATCCTTTGACATATACCAAAACCAAGAATCATTTTGTGGATGCAGGCCAAGAGGAATACTAAGGATTGCCTGGGCTTCAGTAGGGAGGAAAGATTTATTAATCAAGGAATCATTCCACTGATTCGAGCTAGATAGAATTAAAGCAGAAACTTTTGATAAGCCACTGACACCTGGGCTTCGGATGCGCCCAGCTGGCAACGAAGGAACCCACAAATCCTCAAAACTTTTGATCAATGTACCGCTCTCCCCATTTTCTTCCTAAGCCCACAAAGTAACAGGTCTCTTCCCTTTAAGATGCTCTTCCGGCCCCAAGAACATGACTGTCACATAGGGGCTTCAAGAAAATTAGTTGTAGGAAAATATTTACTTTTCAAGACTTTAACCCATAATGCATCAGGATTATTTATGATCCTCCAACCCTGCCAAGCTAGAAGAGCAATATTGAAGCATCTAAAATCCCTGAAACCTAAACCTCCAGCACTTATACTCAAACATAAATGATTCCATTTGGACCAAAAAATGGCTTTATCATCTTTATCTTTCCACAAAAAATGATTCACAACCTTAGACAAATCTGAACATACTGAAACATGCATTAAAAACATCGACATTATATAGGTTGGAAGGCTAGCAGCAATAGATTTGATCAAGACTTCCTTTCCCGCAAGAGATAAGAGAGAACTCTTCCACCCTTCTAGTTTTGATCAAGTCTGAGAGATAATGTCAGAAAAAATTGATTTCAAGATCTGCCAAACTAAGTGGGAATCCCCAAACAATTGCCCAGGTCATTAACCTCCGAAAGCCCAACAATCCTACAGATATCATTTCTATTGCTTGACCTAGTCCGAGGGCTAAGACAGATGCTAGATTTTCTTAAATTTATATCTTGACCTGAAGCTTGGAAGTACCTTTTAAGAACATCACAAATAGTACTGCAATCTCTAACACCAGCCCTAGAAAAGAAAAGGCAGTCATCGGAGAAAAATAAATGCGAGATGCAAGGGCCATTTCTACTTGTTTTAACTTCCGAAAATGATTTACAATCCTCAGTTTGACTTTGCACAAGATAAAGCTTCTTGACACAAGATAGACATAGATGAATGCTTATCATTTTGCTTTATCTTCAGATTTGAGTGCCAACCCTAGTAGCTCTAGATTGATTGAGGATCCTATTTGTAAGAAAATCTAGAATCTTCATTTTCTTCCTAAGCTTAAGCACTTCTTGTGGCGTTGCTTTTCAAATACTTTAGCAGCAAAATCTTTACTTGTTAAGTGTTGTGTTGCTACTGATGCAAATTGTCCTCTTTGTGCTGCTTCAGGGGAATCTGTGTTGCATGCCCTTTTCCATTGTTCTTTTGCCTCTTGTTGCTGGTTTGCATCTCCTTTTCAGAATTGTTACTCAAAGTTTGCAAGGTAACTCTTTTAAGGAAGTGTTTTCTACTTTTTTGAATCAGTCATCTATGTTTCCCGATAAATCTGATGCAATAATTCAATGGGTTTCTTTACTTTGGAAAATTTGGAAGTCGAGGAATTCTTTTGTATTTCAGCATTCTAACCTTTTCCTTGCTAATATTATTCAGGCTTTCAATCATTGTGTTACTGAGGATAGGTTGGGTTTTTGCAGGGATAAGTCTAAGACTCAGATTACCCCTGTTGCTATTAATACTTGTTTTCTTCATACAAATACTTGCCATGTCAATATCTATACAGAGCATGGAGGTCTGAATCCTCTTGTGGAGGCAGAGGTGTTGTTATCCGCACTCGTAAAGGGTCATTTATAGCTGCTAAATGCAAGCATAGTTGCAGTCATTCTGCCACAACAATGGAAGCTGAAGCAGTTAGAGATGGTCTTTTGTTAGCAAGGCCGAGGAGTTTAAATCTGGACTGTGTTTTTCTGATTTTTTTGATTGTAAACCTTTAGTTTCTTTCTTGAATAGGTGCTCTGTATCTTTAGATTGGACTGCTTCTGTAGTGGCCTCTGATATCCTGTCTATCAGCCACAGCTTTTCCTCTGTTGTTTTCTTGTATTTCCCTAGGTTGTTGAACAAGGATGCCCATATTTTGGCTAAAGGGGCATCTTTGTTTCAGTTGTCTTCTGTTTGTTGGATTAAACCACCTAGTTTCATTGTAAATCCTGTTGTCCTTAGGAACAAGCCTTTCCTCTTTCTTTCAATAAACTCTTGGACCAAAGGCCTTGTTCTTGACCAAAAAAAAGGTCATGCATGAGACAAACTTATTAGAACCAAGAACTATTTTCAAATGGTGGACTCCCTCAAATCAGTCATGGAGCCATGAGACTGATGACCTTCAATGTTTACATTTATTGGGCCTGTTTATCAAACTTTGAACTCATAAACCCAACAATCAAAAATGGGGAAAAAATCATTAACATAACAAAAGAACAATAAAATTGAAGGTGGTTCTCTAAAGTATTTCTAGCCATTATTGTGGCAAAATTGCATATCCACAGCCAAACCTGTGTAACCCAATTAAAAACCAAAAACTCTGGATTATGGTGGATCTTTGTATTAATGGAGGTGTTAATATAAATGTTCTTTAATTCCATCACAAATAAACAACCCCCAAACTTACTGTGGAAAACCGAGAAAGCTTGCAAACACTTTGATTTAGTGATTATTTTTTATCTCCACTGATTTTCAAAGACTCGCAGAGTTGTGTAAATTTATAGCAAACAAAAATTAATTTAGCAGAACCATCTGCTCAGGTTACATTGAAGAAATCTTAATTTCGGAAGTACACATAATGCCTCTATTTGTCGTGACAAGAAAACAACCTAATGCTCTCCTAAGTCATAACCTAGTGCACGTAATTATGTCGTATGGGTTCCTTTCATACTCATTTTAAGCTCTTGTCCAGCAACTTATAGTATGACTAATACAGAGAAGAATAAGTAGAAGGGGCCGAGGTCTGCTTCAAGTACCGCAGCAATCTTTGGCCGAACGGGGACGAAGAAGAAGAGAAAAAGAGAGTGTACCTGTTGCTGCAATCGCCTTAGATGGAGAGTAGATCGATGAAGAAGATGAAGGAGGTAGGGGTGTTGAGCCCTAGATGAAGATTCGCCGGCCGCCGCTGAGCTCAAACGGGAACGGAGACGGAGAAAAAGAATGGGGCAGCAACCAGGGTTCAACGATTTGAGGATTTTGTGTTATTGCGATCCGGCAGGGCGAGAGATTTGTGGTTTTTTGTTCAATTGATTTTTTTTGGGGCCAAAAGTACATAAACAAAGTAATAAATTTAGGGTTTTTTACAAATGCCCATTTGTCTAAATGCCCCTTACAATTTTTCTAATTATAAAATATCCCTATTTTCAACAAATTGTAGCGTTTTGGTTCAATCCGTTAATTTGAGACATTAGACGTCAGTTTTAGAGAATATAAGAACCAAAATGCCCTTGTGACAAAAACCAACAAAAAATAGAAAGTAAAGTGATCAAATTGCCCTCATCTTCCCCAAATGGTTTAGGTTTCAAACTGAAAATCAAACTCTAAACCATTTAGGGAAGATGAACCCTATAATCACCCATCAATCCAATCATAATTTCTTCTGCAAATCGAAAAATCGAAGAGAAATTACTGTGTGCAACACGCCGGAGATAGAAGAAGAGATGAGGCTTGACGACGAATGCTTTGCAGAGTTCTCCGAGAGTTGTGTGGCTGATGGCAAGGTTGGATACACAGAGAAACATGTGGCAAATTCGATTGAACTGTCAATGTTTTACGTAGACTAGAAGAAATGTATGCACTCTTAATTGTGGGGAGAGCAGGTCGGGTGAATAAGCCATTGACCGCCGGAATGAATGATTGGGATGATTCTCCGGAGTTAGGACCTGTCGGTGACGTTCTTGCAGGTTCTGATTTCTCAATCATGGCATCTGTGTTAGTCATCCAACAGTATAGTGTTAAGGGAGAAGTCACATACGGCCTTGATGATGATGAATTCATAATCAGATAAATCTTTGATTGAGCTCTGATCAGGCTTCTGTTGAATACATTTTTAAGAATGGTACAAGGATGCTTCATTCAAGGGGAAACTGCTCTGTTGCTCTGCTTATTCAATTTTCCTGCAAGTGGATCATTAGTAGTCAAGTCGTTTTCTTCTTCAAACATTTTTTCCCTTCAATTTGGGAGTGGCAAACAAAGACTCGAGAGTGAAGAAAGTCAACAGTAACGATTAAAGAAATGCAACACGAAATTTAACTCACTGGATTCATTCCTTAAGTTGCAAGTAAGATTTTTTTATAACAAACTATGATAACGGAATAGATTAGATTAGATATACAAGCAGACGAAGAGGGAAAAAGGGTTGGATTGCAGAAACTGATAAACAATTGCAGCAAGCATTTGGAAATCAATGAAATCACTCGAAAAATAGATGTAAAGTTTGGATTGGATCCCATCTCTCTTTGATTTTTCGATTTACAGAAGAAATTACGATTGGATTGAGGGTGATTATAGGGTTTGATTTTAGGGTTCATCTTCCCCAAATGGTTTAGGGTTTGAAAACAAACCCTAAACATTTAAGATGAGGGCAATTTGGTCATTTTACTTTTATTTTTTGTTGGCATTTATCACAAGGGCATTTTGGTCATTACATTCTCTAGAACTAACATCTAACATCCCAAATTAACGGACTGGACCAAAACGCTACAATTTGTTGAAAATAAGAGAGAGTTTACAATTAAAAAAGTTGTAAGGGGGCATTTGGACAAATGGATATTTTCAGAGAGACATTTGTAAAAAACCCATAAATTCTATGCGGAAGCTATATGGGCTGGTTATGAAAATCCAGAGAACAGTGGACACTTCACCAGCAACCAGGTTCCTTTCACATTTGCTAATGACTCCCCAATCCAATCTAAATTCATAGAAGGAAGTAGTCTTCCTGCTTTGGGTTACCTAAACTCATTTGGGCAGGATAATAAGAAGGTACGTACAGAATTGTAGCAAGTTGGAGGGTGAGGGGGAGAGGGGGGAATATATCAGATTATTTCAACCAATAAATCAATCTATTCTTATATATGCAATAGAACCGGGCTCATGTTCATGGTGAGGGGATGTTATGTCTTTCAGATTCTAATTGAGAGTTTTTCATTTTTTTTTTTTCTTCGTCTTTTTATTCCTTTTCTGTAAAATGATGTCTTGTCTTTCTATTCCCACTCAGTTTCCTTTTGATATAAGAATACTAATCTGAAATAGAAAATCAAATCTGATCTTCAAATGGAGTTTAATTTCAGTAGTGACTATCAATGACAGAAATTAAATGGGCAGAAATTCGATTTTCTGCCGCAGATCTAATGGACTGAGATTTGAGAACAGACTTACAAGTTACAACGAGATGGACGGAGAAGAAGAGGAGGAACAGATCGGCCTTGAAGATTGAGAAGAGAAGCAGAACCGTAGGCCTTGAAGATTGAGAAGAGTCGTCGTCGTCGCTATTGAGAATTTGATCCTTGTAAGAAGATTCACCAGCGACAGTTGAACGGAGATGGAGAAGATGATTGGCGATTGGGGGGCGGGCTGGGCAGCAGCTACTAGGGTTTGTTCGTTGAGGGATTTGTTTAGTTTTTGTTTTTTTTTTTTTCAACATTAGGTTTTAAAAAGTATTAAATCTGTTTAATACGTATTTAAATGCGTTTAATATTAAAGCGTGTTTTTTAATAAAAAGGGTCCTTTACAATTATCATCCCAAAAACTTTGGTATCTACTATTACTCCCTTAAAATTTTTCAAACAACTATTATCCTCCCTATTGCATACTAATACTAATAACTAACTGGTCTCTATCGTTATATTCCCATCACGGAGAAGGTTAAGCGTGAGAGTGTGCCGTTATCACGGATTTTCTAGAACCAAAATGCCCTTTTGGGGTGGTAATTGTAAATAAAACCCCACCCCATCACCATCCCTTCTCCTCCTCCTCCTCCTCCTCCTCCTTCTTCTCCTTTTTCTTCTTCTTCTTCCATGGCGTCGGTTGCAGAGAAGACGGTGTAAACTAGGACGAAGGTACCAACGATCTCAGCACCAAGACCATCACCCTTTGTGTAGCCATGGCTGACTTCGTTGGCTCCATCACCCAACATCTGGTATTAAGTATCATCCCTGATGTACTGTTCATCCCTAGAGAATTTCCCAATGGAACCGTCCCGTTTATCCCAATAGAGTTTCCCAAAGGAATCATCCCTGAGTTACTGCTTGAGGCACTTGATTGAAATGAAATTGTATGCCTATTCAACATGTAAACGCACCTTGATGAATGCCCATGTTTGAATCAGCTGCCATTTTCACCCCAAATAATAATTTCCATTAGTTTCAGTGCTAAAGCCTGAAAACAATCAAAAAAGTCATTTCGCTTGCTTAGACATTTATTGTACGGATTTTACTAACAGGAACAATCCAAAACCGATATGTCCTCTCTGAATTCAAGGTTACTGAGTTGTAACCCACAAGCTCCCGAAGTTGAAACACAGATTCTACCTGGATATATTTGCAGTTCAAACACCTGAAAATGATATGACCCTGTTACAAACACAGAAAGGTTGACCCACCTCCAAGCTTTAAAATTTCAGTTTCAATAACAGCTAAAAACCTCCAAATAATCCTCCTACGGCCAAGATTTGCTATCAAATGATCCAAATGCCAGGACAGATTCCCGCCAGGCCGAATTCCAGCTGCCCTAGTTCATACCAGAACAGAACGAGAAAAAGAGAATTTTTCTTCCACCTCAACAACTCCTCCAACCCTCCGTTTCTTTTTGAAACTTCAAATCACACAACTTCCCATCAACATCAAGACCCACAAACAGCATATCCTCTTAGTAATCACAGCCCAAAATCCAAATTCAAACCACAAATCTCCTAAAAACAGTCACAAACTTCGTCTTCAATCCCAAACCAAACACAAAAACCGTCAAACCCTTGATTCACCACCAGCAAAGCAGAGGAGGAAGAAGAAGATGGAGAAGAAGAAGGAGAAAGAGGAGGAGGAGGAGAAGGGACGGTGATGGGGTGGGGGGTATTTTACACTTACCACCTCAAAAGGGCATTTTGGTTCTAGAAAATCCATGACAACGGCACATTCTCACATTTAATTCTCTCCGTTACGAAAATGTAACGGTAAGGGCCAGTTAGTTATTAATATTCAACAAGAAAGGGTAGTAATTGTTTGAAAGTTTTTAGGGGAATAATAGTAGATATCAAAGTTTTTAGGATAATAATTATAAAAGACCCTAATAAAAATACGGTAAAATGTGATATAAAAAGTTTTTTTGATTTAAACGTTCGAATATGCATATAATACGCATATTTACTATCTAAGGGTTTACTCCCAAAAAAAAAATCTATAACAGAAAGAGAGAAGATATCTATAACTCCTCTAAAACATTGGCGCGCATGTAAACGAGGTGCTCTACCTAACTAAGCTATAGCCCTTGCGTTTGTGATAGATACTTTATCATGTAGAAATTATCTTGTCAAAATAAGTATTTCATGATCGGACATGATAGATATCCGATCTCCTTCCTTGCATTAATATTGCTTAGAAGTAATATTGGATCTATAATCCATCAATGTGATGGTCCCATTTGTTTCTCTTTGTGCAAGAATCGACTAAAAAACCCCATTATTTCCTTTAGACCCCGAGATGAGTATAATATCTCTATATTATCCTTTGTATATTTTTCATGTGAATATTTGTCACTGTGAGAGTCAAGATCAAAATCCACAACAATCTTGAACCCAAAAAATAAAATCCAAGCAAATAGAGACAAATCAATGTAGAACTTGGCATTCTCTAAGAAAAAAACTTCAGATGGGGGGACAAAAAAGAGAGAGATTTGCCGCTGCAATTGCTAGCCGAACAGAGACGGAGAAGAAGAAGAACAACAAAGTGTGTCTACCACCTTGGAATATCGTTTTCCCGCTGATGCAAACGTTGGCCAAATACAGACGGAGAAGAAGAAGAGGAACAGAGTGCGTCTACGCTACTCCGCCTAGTCCGCCATTGTGATAGTATTCCAAGACTATATTTCCGCTGCTTCAACCAATCGGAGATGGAGAAGAGGAAGAGAGTAGGGTATTGAAGCTTAGATGATGACTCGCCAGTCGTCGTTAAACCGAAACAAGAATGGAAACAGAGAAGAAGAAAAACTTGGAATCGGGAAGGGCGAGGGTTTGAGAATTTTTTTTCCTTTTATTTTTTTAGTAATAATATAAAAACTTAAGACTACTGTATCATATGTTTAATACGTGTATTATCTTTCCACCCAAAAAAAATGTGCGTATTATTCAGGTATAATATTGTATATAGGGCTGTAATAGGGTCGGGTTGGGTTGGATTGGGTTGGGCCTTTGAAAACCCCAGCCCAACCCTGAGTCCCCTTAGCTGGGCCCAGGCTCGCGGCCCTAACTGAGGGCCAAAAAATCCAACCTTGACCGACCCTCAGGGTTGGGCCGGGCTGACCTTGATTGGCCCTAACCATGGGGAGGAAGGGAGATACATGGGCCGACCAAGCTAGGAAAGGGAGATGCATGGGGTGGCCCGAAGAAGAAAAAAGAGGAAAAAGAAGAACAAAAAAAAAAAGAAAGAACAAGAAAAGGAAGACGGGGTTGGGTTGGGCCGAACCGGGCTCAGCCCGATGCCTCAACCCTGACCCGACCCGGCCCGGCCCGGACTCAGGGCCGGAATTTTCCAATCTTAACCCGGCCTTAGGGCCAAGGTATCTCAACCCAAGCCCTGTTCGAGCTCAAGGCAGGTTCAGACCGTCAGGGCCAAACTTGCACTCCTAATGAATCCGATAAAAGACACGTTTTAACTGTATAAATGCATATATACGAATAAATATGTTTTTTTTTTTGCATTGAAACGTTCAGACTTCAGATAGATGTAATATACACATGTATAATACTTGCATTTACTAAGGTGTAGGAACCCTTACCCTTTACTTAATACATATTATAAGCATACTCATTAAAAAGTATAATATTTCTATATAAGTACATTTATACCTTGTGGCGATCATTTCGCTCTTGTCTGTTTTGTCATTTTCTTCCTCTTCCGGACTCGTCCAATAATACATTATTTTTCCTCTTTTTTTAGGATCTTCCCCTGGGGTACAATAGTCATTTCCACCGCCCCTGTATCTGAGGCAGGGGTAGAGCATCACACCAGGTAGCCCAAACGGAAAGAGAATGCATATGTGTTGGCATAACTGGTAATCTAAAATGACATAAAAAAACCCTCCACCCTTTGTTTGATGGAGTTGATGAGAGAATCTTCCATGTACGAATACCTTGCCCCCTCTTTTTTTTAATTTTCTTTTTTTGTTGATTAAACAACTATTGGGGAAGTTTAAAACAACCAAAAGTACTAGATATTGGTCAATCTGAGCCGAGTCAATTATAGGGATCGGCCATTGTGTCGGTTACAATATCGGTCGAAATTAATAAAAAAATCCATAGACGTATTAAAATGACTGATATTGATCGATTCCATTATGGTTGACCGTTTCAATCATGGTATTGGATCCATGATTGGGTGGACCATTCAAATATTGGTACCAACGATACATCTCAAATTGTAAAAGGTAGTTGTGCACAAGGTTTTAGTAATCGGTATCAATATCGGTTTTGGTCTCCATCGATACTAATCCTGATCGACCCGTATCATTTTGAATCGATCATGTTTTCTTCTTAAATCTTGATTTTTTGTTAAATTTTTACCTTTGTCTGTACTAATCCACCAATACGGGATCGGCCAAGAATCAATAATGGTCTCCATCGATATCGATTTGAATCGGCCGATCCAATACTAATTCCTCAAACCATGGTTGTGCATCATGAACGGTCATTGCTACAGCCATTCGATTACAAGGAAGTTCACAAAAGAATCGAGTATTCTTATCAAACAGTTGAAATGATGATTGAACAACAGTGTATGAAAACTTTCCGAATAGGATACAGTATAAAGAGGGAAAGAAAATGATATTAATGGAAGGAAGTTGAAGGTCTTGAGTTCAACTCTGCCTCCCCTCTTGGGGTCACCCGTCTAAGAGGAAACTTCCTAGTGAACACGGGGCCCCAATATCTCTTGGTTCGTGTGTGTTGTGAGGTCGTTCACGAGCTTTGGGGGAATCAGTCGTCCAAAGGCCGAACACCTCCAGGTCCAAACAGAAAAACTGCTTTTTTTAAAAGAAAAACAAGGAAAAATCCGTCCAATCCAGCCCCATTCAATTCGATCCAGATCGATATCGACTGAGACTGACCCCGATACCGATTACTAAAACCGTGACGTGCGGAGAATCTAAGGAGATCCTTACCAACTGTGAATTACCAACTCAGAGTCTTCGGTGGCTCCTGAAGTGGCGGGATAAGAGTAGTATGCATTGAATTTTCAAAAAAGTTAATGAGAATAAAGGCAAAAATCTTCAAGAATCAATGCAAAAATCCTCAACTTAAATGCTGCCATGGCCATGGAACTGCAAATTTTGCAGGAACGCCTCTGTATTCTGTTCCTTTCCTCCCTTCCCATTGCATGAATTCTCTATTTCCATTCCAACCGGTTTGGCTTTTCGGCTCCAGAGAACTCATCTTCTCATTTCAGGTACAGCCCATTGATCCTCTGATTCTTATTTACAGTAGTTAATGTTTTGGAGTTCTTTTGCATGATCCGAAGAATCCTGTTTTTATGGCCTAGGTTAGGTTGTTTGGGTTCGTCATGTCGAGTTCATCACCTGATCTTTGTTCAATATCTAATCAGATTTTTCTACTCTGTAAGAGGCAAATTAATCTGATCCAAGACTTAATAGGAACTATTGGACTCAAAAGTCATGGAGGACTGATATAACAATTTTATTATTGCAAAATCTTTCATTTTGTTCTATATATCCTTAAAGAACTCCTGCTCTGTTAAGTCTTAAAAGGAATCCACTTTCCACACTGGAGTTGATCAAAAGGTCCAGTAGCCTGCAGAACTCTTTTAAGTCTTTGTTCTGCAATCTGAACAAGTTCCATTATACTCTGTTTTGGTAAGACTACGAGGTCTAAATTTAATTGAGTGTAAATTCAATTGCTGTAACTTCTTCTGATTATGAGTTGTGGAAGGTTTTTTCCTTTTTTTTTTTTTTGGAAGAACGAAGTGTCTTCGGGTGTCTGCAGAGTAGGTATTCATACTGAACATCAGTAGTGGACTAAAAGGGAGGAAATGAAATAGCATTAGCATCCATTATGGACGCCCCAGCAAGGAGTGATATAATTCCGATTGAAGGAGCTAAAAGAGTTAGGGGCAGGCCTAAAATGACCAAAGGAGAAGTTGTGAGGACATGCATAGTCTAGGTCTCATTCCAAGTATGACCTCAGATAGAGCCTATTGGAGAGCAAGGATCCATGTAGTAGACCCCATTTAGCTGAGTTTTTTTAACTTGCTTCTTTCCTCTCACTTTCATTCGTCATTTTCCATTTTTCCCATTTTTCATTTCACATCTCATTCCCCATCCCTGTTTTCCCTTTTTTTTTTTCAGCCTCAGTTTTCTTTAATTTGTTTTGTTTGGATCCATGTAGCCGACTCCATTAAGTTGGGATAAAGGCTGAGTTTGTTGTTGTTGTTGTTGATTGCTTTTTAAGTTTCCAGACCAAGGTCATGCTGAGGGCAGTTGCATATCAACAGTTGCAAGAATTAGTTCCTTCCCCCCTCCCCCTTTTTTTTTTCTCCGTTCGGAGCATTCATTTCCTTCTTGAGATAAATGATAATTTTTTCTATGTTAACATTAGCAGTCACCCTTGAGAGACAGACAGCACTTGGCTTGAAACATGGAGATATGAATGCTGTGGTGTTGCACTATGATGTCAGTCACCATACGCAGGTTACTGTTTGATTCCATCCATCTTGTTCAGTTTAATTCATAATCAACTTTCAAACCTTGTCTACAGCCATCTTCTACCATGTTAACTATTTTTCTTGTCTTCTTTACTTCAGAGAGAAGATTGAATCTCGTAGGAGATCAGCAGCACTTAAACTGATCCTTTTACCAATATGTGGTGTTTTTATGGGATATTTTGTTGGTTCTTCGTTTCATACAGTTTTGACATTGAAGGTATCTTTCTCTACATGAACATAAATGTGAAATGAGAATGCATATGTTGCTTTTTGTTTCAAAGGAAATTATTGGGTTGAAACAAGCTTCCTCCCTCCCCCCCCCCCCCCCCTTTTCTTCTCAGGTGGAGTTGCCTAGGCATGTGCAGAGTGCATGGAATGAAAAATATTCAGAGAAGGTTAATCCACTGTTCTTTTGTGAACAGCTTTTTGTTAACTCAAAACGAGATCCATTGTTTACTTCAGAAACCAAGTATGCTAATCTGGGTTCTAAACCAAAACAAAGCATTAAGGTATAGTTTTTTTTTTTTTTTTTTGATTGGCTATGTGAAACTGAGAAACAGAGCCTGATGAATGATATGACTTTCAAATCCTCTCGATCTCAGGTTGCATTACTTAGTGGTTTAAGGAGATCTTTTATCCTATGACTCTTTTCATGTGCAATTTTGAGACCTCTCCATTGCCATTGTACAAAAAAAATAAATTGAGTCATATGTCTTCTGTCTTGGTTTTGCTTTACAAGTTGACGATGACTGATTCTGTTTGATATCGAAGCTTGTAAACTTGAAATCCAATGTCCAGATATATGTACCAACAAATCCGCATGGAGCTGAGTCCTTGCCTCCTGGAATTATTGAATCTCTATCAGATTTGTATCTCCATGGATTGAGAGGAAATCCAAGAGAGGTATGATTTCTTCAATTTGTGTTGTTGCCCAGGAAAATTTGGTTCATTATGTTAACTATGACCTCAGGTTTCTATCTTTGTCCAATTTTTCATATATAATCAGTTAATATGCCGTAAAGTTTGTGACTTTTTTCCCTTCACTATTGAAGCATTTGGTAGCTAAACCAAAGTATCTGCTGGTTTTAACTGTCGGATATCTTCAGAAGGCTATGGTTGATGATATTATCTCAAAGGTTGTAACCCTTACTGTTAGTGGATCTTGGTCTTCTTGGTTGTTTTTGTTGTTTGATATACTTCCCATGGTGGTAAGTCTTCATTCCATCTTTGTTGTTTTAGTTTTCGGAGAACTTTTCATTTGTTCTATTTCACTATGATGGGAGGGCAAGTGAGTGGGAACAGTTTGAGTGGTCTCAACGAGCGATTCATGTCAGTGCAAGGAGACAAACAAAGTGGTAGGACACTCTCCATTTAATTTTTTGTTGACCTTTCACTTGTATATGTTGCAGAAAAAGAAAATCTTACTTTCTACTTCTCCCTTCTCTTATAGACTTAGAACTACAGTTGCATAAAACCACATATCCTTTCTTTGATATTTCTGCTGCTGTGTGTGTTTATTTCAAAGGTTAATGCTTCCCCCTCCCCCCCCCCCCCCCCACTCCAATTTTTCTTTCTTTTCCTTTTTCCTTTTCCTCCCAAACTCTCACGTAATCAAGATTCTTGCCTCTAAAAGAGAGGATCATTTCATATCCCTACCAAAATCCTGTTGCTTCTAAAGAACCCTTCTCTCATTCTCTTTCTATGTTAGTCTCTCAGTATTTAGTAAGCACCATCCCGCGTATCTTGACAATACTTGAGAGTTGAGTAGTCAGGCTTTCTTAGCAAGTGTAATCTTCTTTTCAGGTGGTATGCCAAGCGATTTCTCCATCCAGATATCATAGCCCCATATGAATACATATTTATCTGGGATGAAGATCTTGGAGTAGAGAATTTTAATGCAGAAGAGTAAGTACCTTTCAGAAGTTGGAACTTGAAAATACTAATCCCTCTTTCATTATATCAAGATATGATGTTGTATCAACCCTCGAAAATATTTCAATCATTCTGTTCTCTTTAATATAGTTAACATTGTGAATTTTTGTGCTTTTCAAACAGGTATATTAAACTTGCAAAGAAGCATGGGCTAGAGATATCACAACCAGGAATAGAGTCAAAGCATTTCTTGCAATGGTCGATGACAAGGAGGAGGGATGATGTAGAAGTTCACAAGTAGAAGATTGCACTCATATTCTGAAATAAAACTAGTATGGCCTATAGATCAAGTTTTGAATTATTTTTATGGTTATTGCAGGGAGACTGAAGAAAAGCCTGGTTGGTGTCATGACCCGCACTTACCACCCTGCGCAGGGTGAGTTTCTATTTTACATGATGCCTTCCTGACACAAAGATAGATAGGTGCATTAAGTATTTACATAATCTTCTTGGAAGAATTTAAGTTTCTTGTAATTTTTATTTTCCAAATGGACTTACAATCTTGCGGAACTACTGCTGGTAAAAAATGTTATAGGTTCGTCGAGATAATGGCTCCAGTTTTTTCACGAGAGTCATGGCGTTGTGTCTGGCACATGATTCAGGTAGTTGGCTAGTTTTAACCATAGTTATATCTGGTTTCTCAGAAATGTTGTTTTTCCTTTCTGCAGAAGGGGTGATATCAAAGCAGATTGCTTCATTTTAAGTTACTATTAGCTTTTAACAGCTTCAATACACTGCAGAATGATTTGGTACATGGTTGGGGTTTAGATCTCGCCCTGCAAAGATGTGTGAAGGTACAATCTTTTATTTCAGATAGACTTTGAAATCCTTGGACATTATGATGAACTGGCTTAATTGATCCTTTTGTTGTAGTGGGGAAGTGAGAGGTACTAAGGAAATAGGAGCATTATCTACTTGCAAAGTTTATTTGTCAATTATGTTGGAACTAACGGATGTACAGCATCTAAGGCAGCAGCGAGTGCCACTTTTTTGCTGCTTCTTGCCTCTTAAATATCACCAATTGTTGCAGTAAGCTCATGAAAGAGATGCTTGGCAACTTCAAGTTTTAGTTACTGTGAAAGCTGTTCAACTTCTGATTTATCAGTGCGAATGTAAAGATAGATTACATTACACAGTTCAAATCTTACTCACTGCAGCCTTATCCAGCCACTTGAATCCCATTTTTTCATTTTAATCATTGCAAGGGCCTTATCTAACCCAGCATAAGCTTTAAACCAAAAAAACTCATGATTCATGATCAGGAGTTGGCTCCAATGCTTTATATTGGCCGCCTGTTAGAAACTGCCCCATTTCTGTCAATTGGCATAAAATTACAGCTGACCCAATGTCCCCCCTTTTCTTTAATCGATATAGACTTGATATCTAGATTGAGAAACAGAGGACGGGCTTGGTGCAATGGTAAGGTTGCTCCATTGTGACCAAGTGGTCATGGGTTTGAGTCTGGAAACAGCCTCTCAGCCTCTGCGAAAGTAGGGGTAAAAGACTGCGTACATTATGACCCTCCCCAGACCCTGCAGTGGTGGGAGCCTCGTGCACTGGGTATGCCCTTTATCTAGATTGAGAAACAACCATGAAAGAAGCTAAAAAAATTCTCATTGTGATAATGTGAAAGTAAAGATTGGTAATAGCAGTAGTAATAGGCTTGGGGTAAGGAGAAACCAAGCATCACATTTGGGACTCACGCTGTTTTCTGATGGGGAATTGCTACCCCCGCAGAAGGTCCCATGCTAATACAGGGCTGGGCCAACTGTACAGCTGGGATTCCCTGTCTGTCATTGAGCACAGCATCAGCTTCACATTTTCCTTCTGAAGGAGTTCAGTTACAGAATGTTTTAGAATTGACTTTTTTTTAACTGTGATGTTGTGCAGCCAGCCCATGAAAAGATAGGTGTTGTGGATGCTCAATGGATAGAACACAAGGGTGTGCCTTCTCTTGGAGACCAGGTAAACCAACTTTCAGATAAATAGCTTATACATCTGATTTGCCCATTTAGGTACCCTCCCTATATTTTAGTAAACACTTGCTCTTACACAAAACTTGACATATTCGCAGGGTAAAGCTATCGATGGAAAGGCCCCATGGAAAGGGGTGAGTAATGTGCAACTGCTTGTGTTAAATTTGACTGTTTCCTTCATTGATTGATGAATGCAATGGGCAGTAAACAAATTGGAATTGCTTGTGCTGAAGAATACAGTTGTCCTATACTCCTAAGTGCCATTTCTATTGTTCTCTATTTGCATTAATTTGCAAGCCAATCTGAAACAAGATCCATATTTTCAGGTTCGGTCAAGGTGCTTTGCTGAATGGAAAGAATTTGAGAGTAGAATGAGGAAAGCTGAAAGGGAGCACCTCAATCTGAGCATGCATTGAGTGGATGACTTGGTTTGAATTTTAAGCATTACTTGTTGGGAAGACTTTGCTAAGCAAGGGAGTGAGCTAGAATTTTCTTCCCCAGTTGGTCATTGGGGCTTAATTCCTTAAGCACTTCCCTCATTATAGTTTATTCTATTTAAATAAAATTTATAATTTTTCATGCATCAACATCAAAGATCCCTCAACGTTTTATTCTTTTTCCCACCTCCAAGAGTCTATACAAATATTACATTTTAATAGGAACAGAAAATCTGTGAGTACCTTCTATTGAAACACTTTTACAGACACAGATACTGGAACTCAAATATGAGAAACGTTTAGCCGTTGTACCTTATACCTCTTTTGCCATTCTTGTAGCATGCAAAATAATCCAAGGTGTTCTCCATTACCTAAAGAAGAAAAAGAGAAGAGAAAAAAAGAGTACCAAGTAGACAAAAAGAGTTTATTGAATGATTATTTAGAACCTAGAATTCTCATTTCAAAACAAGAGATCTTTAGTATAGTACTTTGCAAGCTAGAAAGAATTGCACAGAATACAGAAAAACCTGCAGTTCTGAAGAATTCTTTTAAAACGAAAAGATATAAGCATATACAATTTAGAAGCAGGGAGCCCACCACTATGAACTGCTTGTAGATCATCACCATTTGAGCCCAAGGTGCACACAACAAGATCAATGATTGGTGGATAGAAACAAGGATTATCTTGAACTTGTTTCTACTGTCTTGTCCTTTGCTGCTACAGCTGGGAAGGTTTCAGGAAAGTTAAGATCTCCAATGCCTCTGGGTGGACCAATGCTACATCGAGCCGTGTTATGTGTTTCAATGGCATCCTTTATTCTCTGAAACTGCAGATTGTTTTAACAACTTAATCAATGAATAGCAAATATCAAGTTAATATATTCATGAATATATGCTAGAGTGTGTCAACAAATATCCATCTGTGTGCATGTGCATCAAAACTGTCGAACTAAAATAAGGTGGGCCCCATAGCCACTACATCAGGCCTTTTAAAGTAAAGCATTCAGTTTCATATCAGGGACCATTGATAATGTGAATAGTGTGGCATCTCCATACAAAAAAAAAGTGCAAGTCATCATCAAAAGTGACATAAAGAATGTCCGGTATATGGGAGGATGATGTCCATAATTTTCATTTTCTCTTGGTTTTTTATTATTTTAATAGAGTTCAGAATACATTGTTGTGGGAACATTTTTACGAATACAAGAATGAAGAATCTGTTTGCAATCCAGAAAACTTTGGAGTTAAATAGAGAAGTACATGAAATGATTTCAAACAGTTGAACACTTAAATTTGTTTTTATTTTTAAGTCGAGGACTAGGAAATGGGAAAGAGAACAAAGTCATAGTAGTGGAGTCCTCTACAAGGCATTTAAGTACTTTGAGTTCAACCTCCAAAGGTTATTTTCTTGCTTATTCTGCACAAAATATTTGCTTCAAACTTTTAAGACAGATATGAATGGCTAATTTGAATGCATGAAATAGAGACGCTGGGGACGGTAAGAGGCAGCTGAAATGTTAAATGAATAAGTGCTTAAGCAATTCACAGGCATGGACCTATTTAAATATTGCGGTATAAAACCTACCTTTACAAGTGAACACGAAAATGATTCCAACTGCCCATCTGCTCCACGATAGAAGTGAAAATAAGGAAGCACCTTTACATTCAAGCTTCTACACATAGGCTTGTTCTCATCAAAATTTACTTTTAGAAATAAAATGTCAGGGTGTTCTTCAGCAGTCTTGCAGAGCTGACAGGAAATTAAAAGTTAACGTCAGGACAAGAAATCACCCTGTAACAATGAAATATTAATCAAAAGGCCCTAGGGTAGTGATTAGAACATCAGTAACCTATGATAACACAATCATTTGTTGAGAAGAGATGCAAAACAAACAATCATTCAAACCCTCAACAAAAACCACTTATCTGGAAAAAGAGGACAAGAATTAGAAAACAACATAAAAAATTTAAGATCCACCAAAACCAAATGCCTCTTAATCTAACCAACACAAAGATGTATAAGAAAGGAGACATACATGAAGTAAAATCAGAGTAACTGAAAGCAGGGGGTGTACAGCGACTGTATCAATTATGTATAAGAAAACAGTACAATAGCGAAAGGATTCTGCAAGTATTGCAAGGTGTACAGTATAGCAAAAAATCTGAAAACATTATATAAATGTGGATTGTATTTCCGTAGAAAGGTGATTGGCATTCCAAAAATTCCTTAAACCCAATGGCACAATCAAGCGAGACCCAATGATAGTTGTCACGGTGTGTAGGCGACCCAAGGTGTTGGAGGGGGCCAGGATGCCTAGGGAATGCCTTGACAACTATGGGTCCAATATCTGCACACATTCTGGGCATAGAGTGATATGTATCAAACAGAATCCTTCCTTACTAATTATACAACACACTGCAAGAGAGATTACTCTTCTTCCACGGATTCCCACTAGAATGGGTGGCAAGTAAGCTAATAATTCAAAAGCTCCTTAGGCAGTATCTAATTCACCCTAAATAAGGGAGAAGTACTAAACATCTCTAACAACCTCACCTTGAGCATAAAACACAAATTACTGCAAAAGAAATTAGTAGTTCACTGGAACTCAATTAGTGCATGGGAACAAATATTTCATCCTTGAAGGGATTCTCTTCCAAATGTAAAATCTGTAATATCTCCAGATTCTTATAAAAAAGAGTCACAAAACAATTTGACAGAATATAAACCAAAGGTTTAAAAACAGCTTGCATCTCTATTTGTTACAGATACCACCAACAGCATCCATCTCTTTAATATCAAAATCTAAACTAAAAAAATAGTAACTAGAGATGACAGGGGGGCAAGGTTCTGTTTGGACACCATGATAACATTATCAACACACTGGGGTCTGCCATATTAATGATGGGGCCTCCATCTTCCACTGGCTTGATCATTGGCACCCTATGGGGGTTCTCCTTCACGCAGTGGGTGCTAAAGCCATTTACAGATTGGGTCTTTCCAAGCAATCCATGGTTGCAGATATCCTTAGCCATAATGATTGCCCCCCCCCCCCCCCCCTGCCGTCCTCTTCTCCCTTGTTATATGCCATTTGGAATGCCTTATCTTCCATTCCTAGAAGGCCGCATGGTAGGGGAGATAATATTGTTTGGTCTGCATCTTCTTCGGGCCTCCTCAGCTCTAAAGTGGCTTGAAACTTCATCAGATCTTGAAGGGCCCTTATCTCCTTGGCACAAGTTACTGTCGTTCAAAGGCCATATTCTTTCATCACAGCTTAATTTTTGGCGGGCCCTCTCAAAATGCAAACTTTTCTCATTTAACGTCAGATTCTAGCATCTCCTTCTTTCTGCCTTTGTTGAAATACTTAGGAAGATGTGGAAAAGATCATCTCTTTTTTGCTTGCCCTTTTCCCACTTCCATTTGGAAAGGGCTCCTGCCAAAATGTTGGCCTCAGAACCGAAGGATTCTTTCATTCACAAGGGAAGGGATCTTGGTGGTTCGCTGGAACATTTCCATGTGATGTTGTAGGCAAGTTAGAATTTGGTGTCACTGTCAACCATATCCGGATGGAGCAAAATCTCAGAAAATGGTCCTCCAACTCTAAATCCTTTCAACAAATTTGGGACTCCGTCTCCTTTGATATCTAGAGCAAGCTTGCAATGGTATCCTCTAGTTGTGTTGATTCCCCAAGGAACATGCATATTGTTGTGTCCTGGGATCTGTCTCTCTCCCTTTTGCAGCCCTCTTCCTCCTTCCCCTGAGGAATGGCCTTAATTTGTATGTAATTTATTTCTTCTTGTTTCTCTCCTTCCCCTTTTCAAGGCCCCTTGTATCTCCTTTTTCCTTTTGGTAATGAATTTTTTATTCCCCCCCCCCCCCACCCCCCCAAAAAAAAAAAAAATTTATCAACAGCCAGTCTATATATAAGAAACATATCACCTCCACCCTGTTATGTTCCAAAAACTTTGCCACACCAGGGGTTTTTCTGCATCAAAACTGGCCTACCAATAGTGGAGGGTAATCTGGAACACACTAGTTTGCTCCACCCAAATACTATCACAACTTTAATAGTAGGGCAGAAGCTACATGTCCTAGAATTTATTGGAGGCAAACAAAAATCTAGGGAAGCTACAGGATACAACTTTTCAAAGATAATGGCATCATGTATCTTCTCATCTTACTCTAGAAAATCTTAAGAAGATAAGTGTTAAGGAATAAAGCTGTTTTATGTTATATCGTAGGAATAAAACCAGAAAAGAAAGATAACCAAAGAGATCAATGGGATCCCAAAAGAAACCTTAACTTCTCTCTTGAAAACCGATGGTAGGGTTGCCTCTACTGATTTGGTTGATGGAGATGTACCCTGGCAGCAATGATCTTTATGTAGTAATCTTTAAGAAATCGATGTGACAATCAGTTGAAAGAAATCCCAAGAGCTTGTAGCACTCTTGAATTCGATTTGACTGAAACTAGGGTTTGGAATCAAGAACTAATGGAAGGGGATGGGGGAAGGGAATGGAGAGAGGTGGGGTTGGCTACCTAACCCTGGGCATCTCACCCATCCTATCTCAGGATTTTCACCAAGGCTCAAGCCAATATTTCATTAATCAAATTCGTGTACAATGCCAGCATCCCCTACAATCTTATATAGAAGACTCAAAAATAGACTTAACACTAAAAAGGAAAGGCCTAACCTAATCCTTAACTAATAAGGTATCCTAAATTGACTAGGAAAGTGAAATAATAAAGAAAACAGACTCAAAATAGGATTCTAACTAAGCTAATGAAGTAAATCTCGATTGGCCAATTATAAAATAAAACCATGGGATCAAAAACCCAACACCTACATAACGCAACCCAAAGCTTATTTTCAATAAAATAAGCCCTCTAAGTGACTTATTTGCATCATATCAACTTTAAGATAAATAGAACAAAGACAGAGTAAATGGTGTGTAACTTCAATTACACTCGAACGGATAATGAGGTCGTGAAAATTGATGAGAGGGAGATACTACAAAGTGATTATTTTAGATATCTAGCTCAATTATAAATAAAGTTGATATAGAGGATGATGTTTCATAGATAATTAAAATAGGATGAAGTGGAGAGGTAAACCCGGAGTGTTGTGTGATCGAGGTATTCCTTTAAAACTCAAGGAAAATTTTACAGGACAGTCATACGATCGGCTAAGATGTATGGTATGGAATGTTGGGCAGTTAAGATGCATCATATAGATAAACTCAGTGTAGCAGAAATGAGGATGTTGAGATGGATGAGTGGAAAAACTAGAAAGGATAAAGTAAAGAATAATCATATTAGAGCTGATTTGGGAGTAGATCCTATACATGCTAAGCTACAAGAAAGTCATTTGAGGTGCCATGGTCATGTTCAAGTATTCAACGGCGGCCTTTGGATGCTCTAGTACATAAGAGTGATTTGATTTTGATTGAAGGAAATAAAGAACTAGAGGCAAACCTAAAATGACCCTAAGAAAAGTGGTGGGGAAAGACATGCATAGCTTAGGGCTTGTATCAAGTATGACCTTGAATAGAGCTTATTGGAAGGCAAGGATCCATCTTGCCGACCACATTTAGTTGGGATAAGGCTGAGTTGTTGTTGTTGCATATATAAGACATACCTGCCAATTGGATTGCTCTGTTTTCTTCTGATCGGTAATTTTTTTTCCCATAGTTGTCAAAGCAACTAGGCAATCCAAGGTGTTGGAGGGGCGCTTAGGCGACAAGGTGCAGACCTAGGAGCCCTAGACATGCATTAATGACTATATATAATATATGAATAATAATTTTATATAATTACGTTTATAAACAACATATCAATGCAATATGCTATAATTATGATAGTAATGGCCTAATATAAGAAAACCAACATATAATAAACAAAGCATAGGATATAATATAAACATAGACATTAAAAAACAAACGAATAAACATAAATCAACATAAACTCGTGAAGTGTCAACAAGGCGTGCTGTCGCCTTGGACCCAAGAAAGCGCCTAGACGCCTAAGCAACACCTTGACGACTATGCTTCTTTCCCATATTCTCTTCTCTCCTCTCATCTCCTTCTCCTTTGTTGATTTTCTTTATGTAGTTTTGTCACAATAAGCATTTGTAGAACAGTTTAGTCCAAGTAATGAATGCTCGAGGTGGGAGGTCAGTTTGGTGTGAGACATGCTTGACCCCCAAATTTCAACATACCAAAGGCATGCAGAACCATAATACTTTTTTAAGAATACAACATATCTTTATGATTGTCAAAGTATTGTACGCTATTGGAAATCAGATTACAGTTGATATTATATAACAGAATGAGAGACCTATATCTTTATCATGTTGAGTTAAAGGATGTCACTGAGAACGTTGTAAGTAATTATATAACATCTAATTTACAAAGCCGCAACAGATGTTTCTGCAAGTTTGCGTACCAAATCCCTAGCAGTCATTTCAATTCTTTATATGGGACAAACAAATAGAGCTACATAATGCAGTCATCACCCTCTCTTCCTCGCTAAGTTGCAACTTCTATTTGCTATTGCATATAGTATTTGTTTGGATTTTAAAGTTTCCACAGGCAGGAAAATAAGAAGCAACTATTTTCAAGATTGGTGGGAAGATGTGGGCAAAAGATATTCTGAAGAAAATAAGTGATGTAACCTAATCTACCCAAAGGCAGGGTTGAGGTTTGTAACCTTGGGAAACAATGCCCGGCAAGAGGCACACCATGTGCCATAAAATTCGACAACAACCAATTTATCTCCAGCTTCACTTAGAACTCTCAAAAATTCTTCTGTCGAATGAATGTCAATCATGTTTGGGCTTGCAATCTTTTCCCACCATTTAGGCCGATCAGTTTCAGCAATAGTTGCATGTACCTGCAGTGAAATATCCAACACAGACAATCAGAAGTGAGATAATAGCATATGAGCGTAATTCATGATTTATATTAGTTCAAAGGAACCAGCAAATGTAAGTTTCAGAAGTTTGTCTAGAAAGTTATGGTTAAATTTTTGTCTAGTACCAAAGAGCATGCCAAGTGTATGTAAGGCAATCATGAAACACATTATCTTCTTAAATAGGAGAAATATCAAGAGTAAAGGACATGTAGAAGGAAAAGAAAACAATTGCACAATAAAGCAAATCCTATAAGTTCAGGGTCTAAATAAGAGAAGAATAGCAGAAAATTTATGTCAACCTTGCCAATCTGAGCACATAAAGAGTATTAGTAAGGAAAACAGTAAGCAAATTCGCCAAAAACCTCTGCAATCATGAAATAGGTCATAGAAGAAAAGATACCATAAAAAGCACGGCATAACAAATAATAACCCACAAACTATGTTAAAAAGATACCCAAATTGGCTTACAAACAAGAAAACACACGATTTAAAACCAGAATTTCACGACAGAAAATGGCTGGTGAGTATAGTTCCCAATCAAAATTACCCAGGAAAGAAAAACCTTACTAGGAGTACAAACTACATGAGATCCTAGACAAATGGGTATGCGAGCTTCTCTCAGAAATTTTGAAGCTACAGTAGAAACCACAAAAATGTCTCCTCAGGATTCAACCGTTAAAAAAAAAAATCAGAGAGGAAAATAGAAGGTTTGGAATAAAGGGCAGGCAACCTAGGACTTACCTTGAAAGAAAGCAGTCTCTTTGTGTGCCTGAAGAAGAGTGGGAAAGGAGCAGCTGCAGAATCTGCAGTGGAACAAATCCAGCCATCTGAGTATCGCTTTGGTTGGAGACCCAATTGGGAAGAGCAAACAGAGGGTAGCAGGGGAGAAGAATTCCGAAGTAAATGACAAGGTAACCGAAGAATTTCAGCCATGAAGGAGAAACCCCCAAAAAAAAAAAAAAAAAAATCTTATCGGCAACTCAAATTTTCTCCGCCATTACACGACAAACCCATAAATCTCATTCTCTATTCTCTCTCACAGTCTCTGTGAAGTGTGGAAGTGAACAACTATGTAAGTAGTGAGAGAGGAAACCTCAAGCCCGTCTACCTATCATCTTTATTTCCATGTTCTTCTGTCTTTTCTTTCTTTCGTGGGTATCCCAAACCCAATCAATCACTCTCAATTCTCAACTGCCACCGATCCAATCATCCAATAAGAAATGTCTCAGTCTAGACTCTCTACATTTTCGAGATCTCTGAGATCCTGATTCAACGGAGAAATTACTTAAAACCTGTTACGTGTCATGTTTAGTAATTAGTAGTATGTATATCAGTAAATGGAGTATTTATTTAAGGGATGAGTTATTATCTGTAAGTTGTGGAGTGTGAATAGGAGAGTGGTTCTGTCACAGTTGCTCAACTCATTTTTGGTTTGTAAAACCGTTATTGGGTGAGCTTTGTTATCTTTGTACAGCTCGTTGTTTGAGGAGGTTGCCTCTGTATGACGAATGTTTCTTTTCTCCCGTCTCTCTTTATTTTAGTATCTAGAGTAAGGGTGTCAATTTGGGACTGGAACCGGAACCGTTCCAATACCGTCCCGCTAAAATTTGATACGGACTAGTCCATTAGGAAATGGGACGGTATTGATATCTGATTTTGGTATCGAATGATAACTGGGACGGGACGGTTCTGGGATGGGATTTCCAACGGTATCAGTACCGAAATACCAATTAGGTACCGGATGGTACCGAAGCTACTAGTACTGTTTAAAAAGAAAGAGTATATAAGATCTTTTTAAAAAAAAGAAAAGGTATAAGAATTACGATTCATTAAGGTTTCACTAATTGCCTTTTGAATACGAAGAGGAACAACAGGTCAACAGTCGTAGCTTGAAGTCTCTCCTCACAGAACCTACTACAGTGCTATTCCCTCCTCCCTCGACCAACTACATCTACCAGGTTCTTTCTTTTTGCACTTCGTACTTCGTACCATACTACCGTGTGACATATGTGATAAATAGAATTTTGTTTGGGAAAATCAAAGAGGAAACACAACAGGATTCTTCCATTTTGTAGGACTTATCTAGATTTAAAAAAATGAGAAGCTTATTACATATGATCTTAGGGAGTTTGAAGAAGTAAAACTATGATTTCATAATTTAAGTTGCTTTATGAAAAGCAGTGGACAACTTAGATTTCATGATAGTGAAAAAATTCCACAACACTAATAAACCCACCTTGTTAGAAACAATTAAACTTCTTCTCCCTTTTTCTACAATGCCTAGAACCGTTTAAGAACTGGTACCGTCCCATCCCGCGAGTAATCAGGACTGGGATCTAGGTTTGGTCCCGTTAATTAAATGGGACGGTACTGGGATTGGCACTTTTAGTACCGGTAACGGTACCATCCAGTCCCAAATACCGGGAACCGTCCCAATTGACACCCTTAATCTAGAGGAAACTAGAATCGTCCAAACTAGAGGAAACTAGAATACAAGAGAATGAGGGTACATCTCCTCAGATCTTAAATGTTTAGATTAGAAACATGTAGATTTGGGCAAAACATTGAGGCTGTGTTTGGTATGCATTCTTAGAGCGCATCTGAGTACGCAGATTGTATTCTTACCTGTGAATCAGAACATTGTTTGGATATCTATTTGACTAATATCCATTATTGAGTTTAGAATGTTCAGACACTTCATCAAACACTTCATGGGTTCTTCTGCTTCTTAATCTTAAATATTATTTCCCCGCTTAATGGATAATCATTTGCTACCAATGGGGAATTGCTACTCATCTCAAATGGAGGTGATTGGATTTGCACTAATGGAAACCATAAATTTCATACAGAATAGAGGTATATGATAGATCTTTTGCCTTTGACTTTTAGTTTTAGATAGTGAATAGGGTTTTTCTATCCTAATTTGGACGAGTCACACATACACCCTAGTACAGGTTCCTCGGCGCTGAGGACATCCCCGAAGAACGGCGGATTTCGTGACGTTTCTGATTGGCTGTCTTGTGTTTCTAATAAGTTGTTTAATAGTTGGCATGCTGAATTGTATACAGAATAGAATGGGGCTGGTTTAGATCGATCCTAACCGGATGATTAAGAATTACTCTCATTTCCTATAATATTTTACTTTACCCTGGTAAGAAAATAAAATATCAAAGCAAGGTTCGGTTCATTTGAACTATATTATGATTCGAAATGGAATCACGAGTTTATGTGAATGGTCGAAGCTATACCCAATCGAAAAAGGATGTTATCCAAACGCATTTCAAGTAATTGTAGTAAAACCTGAACAGTTGACCCTTTTGCTTTTCTAGCAATACGAACGTATTGAAGTAATTGTCGCTCTGTCAGACCATAATGAAAACGCAATTTTTGTTTTTCTTCTAGACGAATACGATATTGAGATCTTTTTTCGGAACGAGATTGGTTTCTAGGATCACTTCCGGCTTCAGACCTTTTACTAGTTAATCCCGGTAAAACTCCCAGACAACATATTTTTTTGAAGCGAGGTCCTCGGTAACGAGACATAAAGACTCCTCTCTTTTTTTTATTTTATTGTTATTGAAATTTCATTTTACATAGAATAACCCAGATTGAACTAAACGACAAACGAAGTGAAATCTATTGAAGTACTCTACTACAAAGAAGAATGAGATGAATTGTATCAATATCCAGACTCTTTTGTATATATAGCGAAGTGAAGGATCCTTTTCCCGATTTGTTCTGTCGAGATCTAACTGCTCCAATCTGTTTTTTATTCATAGTTAGAAGTTCGTACGACATAATAGATTGATAGCTCTAGTAAACTAAAGTCATCGTTTAATAGCTATTTGGCTTCAATCTCCTCTCTACAAACCCAAAAATGGAAGATTTAGTAACGATTAGAAATAAACTTTTGTATCTTTATCCACGGATCTGTTACTCATTCAGTTGGAAGTCTTGATCCAACTCAAAAAAAATTATGCTTCGTGATTCCATAATCCAATTTTTCAATGTATAATTTACTTTTGGATAAAATCACGAGAATTATATTCTTCCTCAAATATATCATCGAGAGGGGAAGGATGAAATCCTTTTAAGAAATAAAGTTTTTGATCGGAATCAAACCAAACCTTAACTATTTCAGTAATAGAACGAATCACATTTTTACCACTAAACTATACCCGCTACACTATACAATGTGATTATTGTACATGAATGGATCATTTGTCGAACAAGAGAATTAGGCGTTATAAAGATAGGATCTCAACAGAATCATGAAAAGAAAATTAGTGCGTTGATATCTGTTGCAGGGCAAACTTGATGAGATAAGGAAACAATTAAATAACAAGTTTTATCTTTTTTTGACGAGGAAATCTACGATTTTTCATTAAAAATAAAACAATAGAAATGTGCATATCAACAAAGGATTCAAATCCTTTCCAACGAATTTAATATAAATTTTCAATGGAGAAGAGAAAAACGAGAGAAGAAGAAGAAGAAGAAATATTAAAGCACACCAACACAGAGGTACTTATAGCCAGAAGTAGCGACTCCTTAGTAAAAAACCTCTCATTTGCTTTCGCATAACCACCGAAATACCTTGTACTCTCTATTGACCATTGATCTACAACTTTGGACCATAGCCCCAAGGTTATCCCTTCCTGCCAGTCTCTCTGAACCACAAAAAATGGAACAAGAAGAAAGCAATGAAATTATGAAAACAACGAAGACAATCCCAAACAATATCCTATAAAAGCAGGAATGGAGTCAAGCATAGGGCCATTGAGGTGAAATCGAAGAAATTCATAGAGAAACAAACAGAAACCTACAGAGAAATCTGTACCTTATTGTAAGGATCCACCATGTCGAAAGAGAGAGAGATCTCTCGCGGGTTTCTTTTTGCCCTTTTCCAAAAAATATGGTCCTCCCTTTGAGGACTAGTGGTTTCATAAGAGGGGGTTCTACAAAAAGGGATTGCACAATCATTGGGGGTTTGGGATCATGCAATATATATATATATATATAAAATGGAGTCGCCACCTAGGATTAGGGCCTAGGACCCGATTGGTGTAGCCCTATAAAAGGGTGCAAGATTCCATATGGTATGATCAGAGAATTTGGGTAAGCTTCCAGGTTATGAGAGCGGGAAGGTGTTAGGTACCCACCTCGATAGTTGAACTGGTCTTTCCACTAGATGTTTGATTTCGAATGTTCCCTTGATGACTTAATTTATACTAACATATATGATAATAAATATACAAAATAATGATGAAAAATTGCAAAATAGCAAAAATATGCTTAAATGATCTACATTATGCCAAATAAATGACCAGAATGAAAATGTGTACCTAATAGTAAAATTTACCAAAAACACGAAAAATGCGCAATGGGTCACCACCCTACTCAGGTGGAGATGGACAGAATACCTGACTCTCTCTTGTCAGGTAAAATAACGGCTTATCAAAAGTATGTTGCTAAGGCTTCCTGGACTTCGGCAGAGCTTCCGCGTTGTATTGTCGAATCACCAACATGGCTTTCTGGACTCCGACAGGGCTTCCACTCCATATTGCCAAATCCGGCAGGGCTTCTGTGCCTTATCACCAACAGAGCCCTCAAGGGCCAAAACAAACGAAAACTAAAACCTAAAAAAGAAAGAACTTCTCTAGGGACCAAAACCTCCCTCTTTTTTTCTCTAAATTTCCAGATTTTTTGGACTTTCTCAGAATTTTTCCAGAGCTCCTTTGGGCTCTCCACATTATCAAACTATATTTTTTTGAAGGAAGAGGGGCTCTCTATTTATAGAGGGTCCAAGAAAATAGGGTTTAGTCGACTCAAGCTTGAGTCGAATCGACCCAGGGGCTGAGTCGAGTCGTCTCAGGCTTGAGTCGACAGGTGGCGCCACTCAACCTTGGAAGGCCCCGCTCAGGTCTGGATGGCGCCTCCTAGATCTTGGGTAGTGCCACCTAGCTCCTGGTGAGGCCACCGAGGGTCCAGGCTGGGCTACTATCCCCCCGATCAGTGCCACTGGGCTCCTAGCGGTGCCATCGTTCTTCAAATGGCGATGCTGACTTCCTGTAGTTTTCCATTCAAATTTTGGGAGAAGCCGACTGAGACTGGATTGGTATGGTTATGTTTCTTATGTCTGAGTCTTTATCATGGGTTTATGGGTGACTTGAGAGAGTCGTCATCTATCCATGTTTGTGTTGTCATCATTGTCTGGGGATGACAAAATTCAGTGTCTACACTTATAATTGAAGTTCTTGGAGAAAATTCGTCTTAAAGGAGAAATCTCGATTTGTAATTAACCCTAATTTTCTGGTTTGGACTTCGTATATGAAGTTGCTTCAATGTTGAATATTGGCTGCAGAGGGAAAAACTGATAGTGTTTGCTTGAGGGGCAGATGAGTAATCAGTGATGATCTGATACATTCACATAGGTTGCAACTGATAGTATTGCATGTGTAGGTGGTTGAGATAAGCTATTATATGTGGCTTTTACTATTATCAGTTAATGGGTTAGTTCTATATTTAAATTTGATTGTAAGGAGGAATGGTTAAGCACATTAAGGAGGTTGTGAAGTTATTGTAACCGTATCAACTAGATATATAAACCAGTGAAAATGAAGAAGTTATGGAATTATCACCCTAAATATTCTCTTAATAGAGAGGAGGTCGACTACCTCTATCTAGTCTTTCTACTACAGTTTTTCTCAAATTTTCATCCTTATTTGTGTGCTTGCAACTTAAGAACAAAATAGAGAAAAGAAATGCATCCAAGAACATACCAGAGTGGTATCAAAGTCAAGGCCTGGATCAATGAGTGCAACGCCTTGAAGAGGAGATAGAATTGTTAACTAGTGGTGTATGTGCAATCAATCATGCACAAACTAAATGAAGTTTTGGAAAAGATGTTTGCGCATGCGCAAGAGACTAACCGAGATGGAGAGAACTCCAACGCTCCACCATTGTCTCATGGAAAAAGATCGGGACCATCTTCGGGATGTCGGCGTGCTAGTTCGAGTAACTCTTTTTTCTCCACAACTTGTAAAACTATATTTTTCACGCTTTAATGGAGAAGAAAACACAATGAGTTGGTCATGGCGAGTGGAGCAATTCTTCATGTTCCATCAGACACCAGAAGATGGGAAAGTTGCACTTGCTTCCTTCCATTTAGAAGGTGATGCACAACTCTAGTTCCAGTTGTTTTGACAAGAGCACCTGATGACACTTGGCGGCAATTTTGCGACGAGTTACATATGTGATATGGACCAACGCAATATTAGGATTTTTTTAGAGAACTTATCAAGCTGCAACAAGTTGGGTCTGTATGAGCATATCAAATTCAATTTGAGAAGTTACTCACCAAAGTTGGGGCTCTTTCTCCTCAAAGACAGGTTAGTTGTTTTATTAGTGAGCTCCAAGACAACATCAAGGCAGACATTCCGGCGGGTAGACCGACATCCGTGGCCATTGGACTCACCCGTCTTTATGAAGCTCGAAATCAATCCCAACGAAGAACATTAACTTTTCCAGAATTTAAAAATGTGGGAACAACATCATGGAAAGAAGGTGTCAATAACAGCCCTACAATTCTTTTCAAAAAAAAAAAAGGAGCTCTGCGGAGATGCAGGATAGAAGATTCAATGGATTTTACTTCAATTGCAATGAACGATTTGTTCCCGGTCATCACTACAAGAAGTTTTTCATCATTGAGGGTTGTTATGAGGAAGATGAAAAGGTAGCAACCATGGAGGAGGAACTAGTGTTGGAGGAGAATGACGACACACCCATAATTTCCCTTCATGCAATTAGTGGAGTTTGGGTATCCCAAATGATGCAGGTTACTGGGTTGTTGTCCAAACAATGATTTTAATTGACTCTGGAAGTATTGATAACTTTGAGTGAAACGTTGGTAAGGGGAGTTGGGACCTCAACCAGACTCTACCAACCGGTTTGAAGTGGTTGTTGCCTCTAGAGAAAACTTGCAAGTCCCAGTTGTTGTTCCAATGTGTGAAGATTCTTCTTCAAGGAGTTCCAGTGTGGGTGGACTTCTACTTATTAAACATGGAAGTTGACCAAGTATATGATGATGTTTAAGATTAGTAGATCAAAGACGGAAAATATGGTGTGTAATTTAGTTACACTATGATGGATGATGACATGGTGAAAATTGAGGAGAGATAGATACCGTCAAATGACTGTTTCAAATATCTAGTGTTTATCATACACAAAGCATGTGACATAGATGATAATGTTTCACAAAGAATTAAAGTGGGATGGATGAAGTGGAGAGGTACGACCGGAATACTATGTGACTGACACATTCCTTTAAAGCTTAAAGGAAAATTCTACAGGACTGTTGTCCGACCAACTATGATGTATGGGACGGAATGTTGGGCAATTAAGAAGAGCCATATAGCAAAGCTATGTGTGGTAGAGATGAGGATGTTAAGATGGATGTGCGACAAAACTAGGAAGAATAAAGTGAAGAACGAACATATTAGAGCTGATGTGGGAGTTGCCATGATCAGTGACAAACTCAAAGAATGTCGTCTGAGGTGGTTTGGCCATGTACAACAGAGACCTGAGGATGCCCCAGTAAGGAGGAGCAATCTGATGCCGAACGAATGAGCTAAAAGAGCTAAGGCAGGTCTAAAATGACCATAGGTGAGGTTGTGAAGAATGACATGCATAGTTTGGGTCTTGTGCCGTGTATGACCTCAAATAGAGGTTATTGGAGGACTAGGATCCACGTTATCGACACCAGGTAGCTAAGCTTTTCCTAATTTACTGGGGTATCCTTTTTCTTCTTACTCTCATTTTTCATTTCCTCTTTCTACTTTGTTTTGTTTTGAATTGTTTTGAAAGGATCCATGCAGCTGAACCCATTTAGTTGGGATAAGGCTGAGTTATGGGTGTTGTTGTTGGAAGGTTACCAAGTAATTCTGCACGCACTGTTTGAGGACGTGTAGCCCAATTATTTGGGACTTTTCTAAATTAACGATGAAGTTTGTTGTAAGTGGAAGGAGGTGGAATTGAAAGGAGTCAAAAGTGGAGGAGATAAATTAGTGGGAGAAATTCAAGCAAATCGGTTGATCAGCAAAAGCTATCAAGGAGTTGTGCTTCATCTCAATGCCTTTGGGCCCACCTTATCAACAAAAGGGTAATCCTGAAGTATTTGCAAACTTCTCTTGGATCAGTTTGAAGGACTTTTTTTAGTTGAAAATTTGAAGGACTTTTTGAAGAGCCCAAATCCTTGCCACTTACTCGTGGCCATGACCATCGCATTCCTTTCAAACCATGACGTGCGCCAGTTTGTGCCAAGGCTTACAAGTATCCCAATTTTGGCAGTTCTAGAGTATCCATGTGTAGGTTCTATAGATGGCTAGCCTCAACTTTGATGAAGGCACATGAGAAGAACAGATTTTTGTGATGGCTTTTGTTGAATCTGGTTAACTCTTGGTGTGAGGATAAAATACTCAGGCTGATAGCATAAAGATACAGGTTCAATTCTGTGAGTGCTCACTTCATGCAAAAGATGGTATAAAGGTTAAAGGATCAATTCTAGTCCACCCTGCCAGCACCTTGCCAGGGCAGGCCTTCTACCAAGTCACAACCCTTTGAACAGACCATTTCATTGCCTGATGGATAGGTTACCCTTCAGATTGTTCAAATGTCAAATTCCCTGACTCATTCGGTCAAGATCTATTGGACTTCCATACAATTTTATCAAAACTACACAAAATCAATCACCAAGAACATTGACAATAAATATTTCACTGCATCTGCCTTGTATGTATTACAATTCAATGACATTAATGATGGGCGAGCAGTGCTGTGCTAAGCTGCGAACTTGCACCTCTAGCCGCGCCAGATCAACAGTCCAGCTAAATGAACAGAATTCCAGGAAGAGAACAACAGAAGCTATGATGCGGATAGCCACTTCTCGGATAATGAAAATCATTCTTTGCACAGCTAAAAAATTCAGAGTTCTTAAGGGCTTTTTTTCTTCTTCTTCAAAAGACCATGGAGTACCTAAGGAGTTCACTGAATTAACTTAGAGTCTGGTCAAGCAACTCTTGCCAAGAGTAGTTCTTCTTTCATGTTTCGTTCATGTCTCTGGCAGCGGACTACTTGGCAATTTAGATTGACAATCCGCATCTCATTTGTTAAGATAGTTTAAGCTTCCCAAATGACAGTACACAAAAGAAGATTGCCCATCAATATCACCATTGGTGTCACATAAGGCATGTCGGTTGGTAGAATAAAGAGGTATGGAGGATGTGCTTAATTGAGTTGAAAATTGGCAAATTAACCAAGGAAAGAGAAACAACTTATCAAGAAAAAAAGGGAGGAATTCACAATCTTCCAACCATCAAAAAGAATATGGCTAGCTTCAATATTGGGAGTGAGAAATGAATTTCTGAACCTTGTCCATTGTTCACCTACTCCAATGAATCCTGAACTACAGGGATTTGTCCATCAATGAGATGAACAGATTCATCATGAAAATACCATATTGGCCTAATTCATATGGAACAATAGAAATAATAGAACCTTCCTTGAAAGAATTTTCCCAAATCCTGTCCAGGTCCCTAGTTCTGTCAACAAGTGGATATTAGATCTGAATTTGCTGACTTATTTATCCAACAATTAACCAAACCAATCCTCTAACTCAAATAATTCCTACAGTCCCAATGCCAAAAAATTACCTTAACTAAACCTCCACCGGAAAACTGACAGAAAATTATGTGATGGAAGTTTTGATAAGACATACAAGAATGCAAGGTATTTTCAACCAAAAAGAAAAAGAAGGAAAAGAAAGCAAAATGAAACTAATCAGTGACCTTAGTCACTCTATCATGAACAAAAGGAACATCTAATCGGCTTACAAGATCATCAATGACTCTGGCACAGGATTTCAGAAAACATTTCAGTTAATCCATGATGGTGTCAAATAAAAAGGACTAAATTGATTTATACTTTGGTCCAACTATTGTTTCAGAAATGATTAGTGTAAAGAAAACATATCGGCAGAACAAAACAAAAGAAATCTGAGGATATCAAGAAGCTATGACCGGAACCCATTCCTCTAACCTAAGTTTGACTGCACAAAGTGCTCATACAACAACTCAATAATGAATCCATGATAATACTCTCCTCCTCCCTTCACCCTTTTTCCCCTTTCCCATAACACCCTTTTGTATGATCTCAAATCAATAGTCCACACGACCCAAGTAACAGGAAAAACCAAGTCAAATTAATGACTTAAAACATAATTTTCTGCTACATTTCCATTGACATGTCTTTTTACAGCTGAGCATAAAAGACATCAAATTCACAGGTTTTAATGGCATAAATGCAACCTATAGCATACATTGCAGGTTAACAAAATGGGAAAAAAAAGAAACAACTACAATAACAACTTAAATACTGAGCAATTACAAAATAATTTAACAAAGGTTGTTTGAGGCCCCAAAATATGTTTATCAAAATAATGCAGGTTACCATTATTTATCAACCTCTAAGTTAAGAATGCAGCTTTCAACACTGCAAACAACTTATTGTGTTGCTCAAGTTTAAGAAGGAAAATCTATGAAAATAAAGTATGAGAAGATCACTTTTATTGGTTGGAAAATCGTATCTAGTAGATTCCTACTAAGGATAATCACTTTTTTATTATGCAAAATATGCTTTTTTCATAAATATTTTCACACGTGTTTCATTTTTTTCTATTGCAGTAATGACAATTATGAGAACAGTAAAGAGGAACCCCAAACTTTATTAATTCTGTTCTTGGCAATCAATAGATTTTTTGTCTTTCTATAGATAGAAATCAGATGTTTTTATGGGTCAAACATTTTTAATTACTTTTTTTTTTTTTTTGATAAGTAACATTTTTAATTACTTCTCTTTATGCAGTATTAAGCAATCCAACTTTAATCATTGTCATCTGAGCTTTATACCGGACAAACTACATCTACACCAAATTCTTGCATATGTTAGTATCTTTACCTCTAGAAAACCAAAACCTGTATATTGTTGTACCAAACCATATAAAATATTTGGGGTGCACAAAATTAATATTGGAGGAAGAACAGAAACAAAAAATTCGGTGAATCAGGAATTTATACAATTACCATTCATATTATAATGGTCAGGAAGGGGCAAATAGATGACATCTAGGCATGAAATTGTTCAGTTTTTTGCAGAATTTTTTTTCAATAGAGTAGTAAAACAGAAGATGTCAATCGGAATACCAGACTTCACCTGCTCTAACTTTATAGTTATACAAGTCTATAAAACCTAATCACGCAAGACACAACTTGGAAAATGGCTCATTGTCGAACTGAATGCAATGTTTAGCTCTGGACTAGACAATATATTTCAAATTTGATGTCATACTTGCAGAAAGAATAGAAAGAATACTGCAATAATATAGGCAAAAAATGACAAGATAAACTCCACAAAGATCGTAGAAGACTTTTCACCTCTATTCTTTAAGCAAATCAATATAACATCTTACAAAATTACAACTTTTACAACTATAGTGCTAGGTTTCAATGGCTAAATCATCCAGCAAGAAACCCATATAGATGGAAAGAATTGTAGGGATGTCGTCATTAACAGATTCTTCAGATGATTAATAAGATTGAGAAGAATTGCATGACCACTTACATTGTTCCACTACTGCATAACCCGGTGTAATTTGATCTTAAGAACTCGGAACACCCATTCAGGAGATCTTACAATCAGATACAATGCATTACCTCGAAGACAGATTCCTCAGTTTTGACGAGTCCTGTTGTGGTAGACATCCCTCCAAAGTATGCGAGCTAACAAGGCATCAGGAGCTGGGCAAAAGAATAGTTTCTGGAAACGACGCTGATCCATTATTAGGGGCTCCCTGTATGTTAAGGATAGAAGTGATTACATTGTATATTTGGACATTCTCGAAGGATGGGACCTTGCGACCTCTAGCAAACTGAGGTCCATGACCGATGAAAATGGTTCTCATGGAGAAGAATGCATTGTCGTATCCATGCGCTCCTCCACATTCTTTCCGCTTCGATCTAGTTTGCTCCACCTTAAACCCTTCTGCAACTAGTCCTATTATGGGTGGAATTCTATCGTTCCCCACATAGTGAAGTCGATCCGGCAGATCCTCCTTAAGAAAAATCTTGAGATTCTTTCCATTTTCAACCTTCCCAGAGCTCAAACCGTCCATCATCTTGCCTACAACATCCGAAGGGGAGACACCTGCTGGAGGCCGAATCGCAAGCAAAGGAGTATAGGATTGGACCCAATCCTTCGGGATGTCAATCCAGGGGGTGAGATCATGAAGATAGATGAGCTTTTTATCACAGGTACCGACCATTCCATGATCACCAACCATAATTATGGTGACATCTTCAAAAACCCCTCTTTTCTCCAGCCCGTCAATCACCCTTCCGATCATCCTATCAATTCTGGCAACTGCTTCAGTGATCTCCGGATCGTCAGCTCCAACCTGGTGACCCTGATGATCCGGGTCTTCAAAATACAGAGTCATGAATACAGGGATCTCACTACTAGGAAGATCAAAGTAGTTTAGGACTGTATCAACCCGTTCATCGAAAGGCACAGAACCATTGTAAAATTGGCAGAGATTGGTAGGGCAATTCCAGGAACCTTTATGTACTTCAGAGCCGGGCCAGAAATAGGTAGCAGCCTTCAATCCATGATTGACCACGGTTTCCCACAAGGGTTCGCCCAGCCACCATTTGGGTTCGTGACTGCCCATGTTGAAAGTGTCGCCAGTAACGGGATCGGCGAAATAATTATTGATGATGCCATGGTAGGCAGGGTAGAGACCGGTGACGATCGAGTAATGGTTGGGGAACGTAAGGGTAGGGAAAACAGAGATGAGACCAGTTTCGGCTTCAGTGCCGTTGGCAATCAGACGGCCTATGTTGGGGGTAGGAGCTTTGAATTGATACCCAAATCGGAACCCATCAGAAGAGATGAGAAGAACAACGGGATGATCGAGCTTGGTTTGGGGGCGAGCTTTGGTTTCAGTTTCTACTGGTGTTTCTGTAGGAGCTGAAGGTTGGTAGGCAGGAGAAGCGGCAGATTGGTGGGCAGGAGAAGTGGAGAGTTGGTGAGAACGAGAAGTGGAGGAGAAGAAGAGGAAAGCGAAGGCGCCAGAGGCAGCGAGGGAGATGCAGGTGATGATGATTAGAACAACGAAGAGGATGGTGGTGATGGGTTTCTGACGAGGAGGGTCCGGTGAGGAGGAGTCAGTGTCGAAGGCAAGAAGGGCAGTGGATGGGTTAGGTGTGTCTCCCTCCTGTGCAGGCGAAGAATTGGGCTTGGATGAGGCTAAGACGGGAAAAGAAGCAGAACCCATTGAAGAGATTTTGCTTATCTTCCTCAATCTCTCTCTCTCTCTCGATCTTCACCTCCGGAACTTACGATTAGGGAGGAACAGCAAACCGCAGAGGAGGTTGGGATTGGAGTAAAATCTAAGATTTTAATGGGAAACGGCCACGATATCGTTTGGTGCGAAAAAGACTATTTAAGAGGAGACTTGACTGCAGTTGGAGTGGAACCAAAGACTAGTAGAAAACTAAAAACTAGAAACTAGAAAGAAAGAGAAGCATTTTGTTTGGTCTTCGGACTTTTTGAGTGAAATGGAAGCATTGAGGGATGTTTCGTGTTTATTAATGGCGTATGCGGGATATTCCTTGAGATACCGAATTCCCCGAATCTGCAAAACCTTATAAGGTGTTACTTCACTACTGTTTGTTTCTATGTACCAATCCAACAATTTTTTAATGGGAGAATGTTCAATTTTTTAATGGGAGAATGTTCTCTGTGCCGAGGGCGCAGGCTGTGTCCAGACACATAGAGTGGGTGTAATGACCATCCTACCCCTTGAGTGGTAGGGCTATGTGTCTTGGTGCGCAGTCTGCGCTGCGGAACAGAGAACATGAGTCCTTTTTTAATTTTTTTAATTTTTTTGATTTTTTTTGGTTTTTTGAGGTCTTTTGATCCGCAACAACTTTATATATGGCTTGTCTGAGTTCCCTACCCAAAGGCTCTGTTTGTTTTGAAGTAAGATATTCGGTAAAACAAATTTTACGATAAAATTATATTTTTCACTGTTTTGTAATTTGAAAATTTTGTTTAAGGAAAATTTTACTGGGAACAACCGATGTTTTCTTGAAAAGATGAGTGTTAATTTATCCCAAATTTATAGGAAATTTTTTTCTCATGTATCGGGATTTGCTTGAAACACATTTAAGAACCGTCGAGTCCTCTCTGTCTCTGTCTCTCTCTCTCTTCTCTTCTCCGCTCTTTGTCAGTCACCGAAAGAAACAGAGCTTTGGAGTCATCCAACGCCACGGTTGGAGCTCCAAGATTGCACCTCCCTCTTACATCCATCCTCCCTCAACAAGGCCGCATCGCACGTTCGCAAGAATTTCTCCTACTTTAGGTTCCTACTCTTCAATAGCAAGCCTTCAGATCCGAATTCTCATAATTTTTAAAGCTTCTTATTTGTAGATGTTGCTCCAGTGTACAATGGTTGAATGGTCGTCAATGGTTAGTTTATTTGTTCCTTCAACAAAAGCAAAAGTCCTAATGTAAGCACACTAGTTCCTTCCGCTGGCAGCTGTTGTTTCCTTGTACTAATCCAATAATTTTTTTTTTTTGTTTTTTTGAGGAGCCTATGATCGACGACAGTGTTACATATAGCGTGCCTGAGTGCCTTACCCAAAGTGAAAGATAGGGGTAAAATTGTCTGATCCAGATTGATAGGAGGTGATCTATCAAGATTATCAAAACAATACGTTGAATCCGACAAAAGGCTTCATTCATTGATGTTATATTTTCTCTTCCAAGAATCTAACTTTTAACTGGCTGCAGGTCAAGATCCAATCCAGATAAAAATTTTGCTACTAAAATCTTAGCATGCTGTGATTTCAACACCTCAATATCTGTAGACAAGGACTCTAGACATTGAGCTCTTCTTGCTTGCCCTTTAATAAACTGTAATAAGTTACCAATAAATTTTTCATTTTGTTTGAAGGCAAAACACTTACCATAGATGTCGTACATTTGGGACATGGGAAAAACCAAAGCTCCATACTATTTCATAGCCAGACAAGAAGAATATCATTCTCGCGCATCCGATATTTATATCCATTATCTTCTAAATGTAGTGGTGATAACATAAGATATATAAACCTTTATGGCATGTGCCCATAAAAGATAATTAAATGTGCCATTAAGTTTGATGCAAGTAATTTGTACATTCACAAAGTGGTCGATGGAAATACGTCCACTAATAGATGAAAAAGAGAGTGAGAAGACGAAGGCAAACACGTCCACTTCTCATTCTTGTGGTGCCATTTTTGCAAAGTGGTAGATGGAAATACAAGAGGGCGACGAGGAAAGAACAGACATAGCATTGATGGTTGGACAAGAGAAATGGTAGAGAACAGAAATGGCCGAAGTGATGGAGAACAGTGAGAAAGGCTAAATCGAGAAGCAAATTGAGTTACAAAAGAGGAAAGTGTAAGCATAGGAATGCTTTTTTGCTTCTGGGATTTACCCGCTGCGAAATGAACATGACGACGAAGGCAGGTTGGTGAACCAGAGGAAGAAATCAGAGATGCTCCTCTTTATTGCACCGTTCGATCCTCTCCTTCCGGCCATCGGCATAAACGACTAGCCATTTTGACAGTAAATGCATATTTATGCAGTAAGGAATTGCCTAGAAATCACAGCCTCCAAAACTCCCATATACAAAATCTCAAACATCTGCTTACCCTGATATATTTAAACATCTCTAAAATCACTAGTGTATTGATGAACTTGTTTGGCAACATTGGATGATCATCTTAACCACCATCACTCCTCCCAAAGAAAAACCAATCAACAATGGTAGCAAATGGACATACCACAAAACAGAAAGGCTATGAAACGGAAAAAATAATTGCATACCAAAGCACTGATACTCCAAAAGTATAAAACAATTAACAGCAGTAAAAATAGGGAATAGTTGAGTTAATTCAGATACATTGATGAGTTCATTCGAACAAAACTGATACCATCGAATAATGTCCCTACAAAAACTGATGGGTTGAAAGGAAAACACACTGAAACCTAATTATTAATCAATCCTCTTCCTCACCCTCGTTCTCAGCAATGTTGAAGTATCGCAGCTCATAGACATTGCGGTCTTTGTTTGATGCAATGACACGCAACCAATCCCTCACATTGTGCTTCTTCAAATACTTCTTTGTTAGATATTTCAAGTACCTGGAAAAGAACAAAAAAATCTTTGGTGTTAAAATTAAATGGGGTAATTAGAATGAATATGATTTCATATCAAAAAGAGAGAGAAATTTAACATCTACAACCAAAATTCGCGGAGCATAACTCGATTTCAAACAAGCTTTTTTTCCTCAGCAGAATAGTAAGCAATAGCAAGCATTTAACAGTATTAATAGTAAATGTGATAAATAACAATAGGGAGAGAATTCTCTGAGCAAGCATCACAGAGGGATCCCAATGAGGAGTGACAAAATGGTATCATATATAGGAGGGCAGTGAGATCATTTCATGCAAGGAGGAAAGAGAGACACAGATGCTAGCATATCCTGCCCCTGCAGCTCAGAAAACTTTTTTTTTTATTTTATTTATTTTATTTTTAGCTCAGGAAACCTTTTCCCATAACAATAATAGGTAAACATCCAGGATCCATGGCATAACATGAGAGGTCCGACCAAATTCCATGTTGTCTACCATTCAAATTATTCAATTCTCGGATCTGTGTAATATAAGTGAACTGGAAGAAAATTATGCGTAACATCAGTGAACTATAACAAAACAGCATCAGCAGTATAGTTGAGAGAGAGAGATCCTGGCATATCTTTTGCTACACTATAAGCAATCCAATTCCCTAGGAATTGGATCTAATTTCCCACCTTTTAACCGCCCCTTCCACATTTAAACATCATCTAAGTAAAAAAAAGATCAACTTAGCTAGATATACCTTGCAGAATTGTTCAGAGATGGTCAAATGGTTTAAGTAAACTGATATTTCAGCAACAATAATTCTTTGTTATGAAGCCCATAAACTAGTATTGTTGAATAAATAAAACAAATCAGCTAACAGAAAGCCCTTGAAACCATGAAAGAAACCAAATTGCATCCAAGAAATAATCACATCCGATTTTAGCAACTGAACAGAAACATATTTATGCTTCTGTTTGAAACTCACCTCCTGGATCAATAAGTAATTCCATAACATTGTAATCCTGAATTGCATGCTCTAGAAGCTTATTATAACCATTTTTCCCAGTGACTATGCCAATCCAACCCAATGAATAATATCCTATCTCTCATGGTAGATCCTGCAAGCTTTCTGGCAGTAGCTCAATCATAAAGTTGTTAAATCTCAAACCCAGCTTCAGTATAAAAGATACTGTTCCAGTAGACAAGTCTTAAGGAGCATTTCAATAAAAGTTTGCAGTATTTCCATGTGCAACCACCTCAGAAATAACTAGCTCACATGTAGGTAGACCAGCATTTGAGACATGGCTGCTAAGGCTTCTGTGACGGGAAAATTACTAAATTCCGTAATATAAACACTATAAACCATCTACTTCCCCATTTCTAACCGCACAAAAATGAAAACAAAAGAACACCAACATCATTCAACTAGTCAGAATTTGATTCTTTTAGCCCAAATCCAAACTAGCCAGTTATCGTTTCTACAATCAGGATACGTGATTCCGCATCATTAAGCAAATCGAAAGAAGATTCACCATTTCAGATCCGAACAAGACCGTTACTAAGACTTTGAGATCTATAGTTAAGCTATACCCCCATAAAAACAGATGCAGATAATATGTAATGAAAAGCAGATAAACAGAATATAAATAAAACGAAATCTGTAAGAGGAATGAATGAAAATCAAAAGCCCAGTTACCGAAGAGAGCTGTACTGTACCTCTTGGATAAGGGGTTGTCGGAAGTAACGGTGATCTTAGTCTTATCACGAGTGATGGTAATGGAATCACCGAGGGCACCAGCCTTGCCTCCGACCTTGATTCTCTCCTGCAAAAACTTCTCCAAGGACGCTATGTCCATGATTTTGTCTTCCACAGGCTTCGCGCAGTCGATAACGAAGCTTGCTCCCTTCTTCTTGCCCTTGGGAACAACTTTCGTCGACTTACTCATCTTCTTCTCTGCGTTCTCTCTTCCTTTCCTCTCACCACACCGAAAAACCCTAACGCAGTCGCCACCACAAGTTTTGGGAGGAAGGATTCTATTTATACGACGAATTACTGAATCCCTAGGGCCTACGGTACTGGGCCTCCAGGGCCCAAGCCCAGGTAGTCGTGTTTTTATGATATAGAGCCCAGTCGTATGAGAAAACCTTTTGTGGAGGCTTCTGGAATGAGGTAATGTTATTTTTTGATGATTCCAAATGGAAAATGGATCCAGTTGAGTGAAAGTAATACCAATTCCTTCTCCACTAGCGATGTGAATAGGGCTGCAAGTTTGGCCCTGTTGGCCCGAACCCGTCCTGAGCCCAAATAGAGTTTGGGCTAAAGATTTATGGCCTTGAGGGCAGGTTAGAGCCAGAAATTCTTGGCCCTGAGTCAGGGTCGGGTCGGGTCAGGGTTGAGATCTCGGGCTTAGCCCGACCCTGATTTTATTTATAGTGTTAGTATTTTAGTATGTGCTCTATGGTTCACTGAAACATCATTTATGGGCTGTACTCCGTGAAGAAAATTTTTTATTTATCAAAAATTAAAAGTTATGATACAAATGATCAAGGAACATAATTACTTAAAATGGGGCCTAACCATTGTACCAAGGAAAAAGAAACATAATAAAATAATCAGATTAATGTGAATCCCCTTTATTGTGTTGCTATATAAATATTCAGCTATTTTAATTTGCTTATTGCAGCAAAGTCAGCATTAGGGTCAGGGTCAGGGTCAAGATTAAGGTCAGGGTCAAGGTCAAGGCCAATAGGCCAAGCCCGGCCCAATCAGGGCCAATCAAGGCGGGCTTGGGCTGGGCTTGGCCCGTCAGGGTCAGGGTCTTTAGGCCCTGAGTCATGGTTAAGGCAGGCCTAGGCCCAAGTAAGGGGACTCAGGGTTGGGCAAGGGTTTTAAAAAGCCCGGCCCAACCCGACCATGTTGCAGCCCTAGATGTGATCCTACAATGTTTTTTTGGGAGGGTAAAGATATGACACTATGGTTGGACTTTGTGTTCATCATTAACTAACACACCCTATTGTTCATGGTCACAAATACCCTTCTTGCGTTCAATCAAAAGATAAATGGATTCTTCTCATGGTGGACGAAAGAAAACTCAGTCAAACAAATTTTAGAAAATTTATGAGAAAAAGATTGCCACATTGCTAGTGAAAGTTTCTTCCTCAAAGGATTTTTTTTAATTTTTCTTGCTTACTTTGAAAATGTGGGTACCGCATGAATGTTACATTTTTCAGGATACCCAATTGGTGTGTTGTATAGATTCCTCCCCACACTGGCAGTATGATGAACCCTCTCCCATGATTTATCTATGGTGAAAGTTTTTTCTAGTACACTTAGTGGTGCTAGGTAGAAGGATAATGTGGCAATTTTGATTATTGGATATTTAGGAAATTACCTGAATTAATCATGTGTAACATTCAAACTCAAATTCAATGATGTCTCTTGCCATGTGTGTTCATGCACCTCTTGCTAATGTAGATACCCTCTTTTTTGTAGTCTTCCCTTTCTCTATGGACCGAGTTTTTCCTTAAGCCAAGATGGTGGGAATCCATTCATTGCAGGGTTTCAGATGCACGTGGGAGGGTATCTTAGGGAACATACTAAAACCTTATAGGGATTTGTGAACCCTAGGATCCTGTGGTGAACCTTCATTGTATGGTGAAGGAAACCTTTCTCCTTTTCTAATGTTCTATTTTGGCACTTGGCAACTTTCAAACTCCATATTTGTAGTGAACGTTGACAGTTTACTTGTGAGAAAAGGAAATTGGGGTCTATTTGTCCACAAAATTTTAGTGTTTTCTCATAACAAGAGATATGTGTAAAACAAATAAGGTATATGATTTTGTAGACCAAAAAATTATTACCCTTTACTTATTATGAGAGAGAGAGAGAGAGAGAGAGACATCACTAACCTAGACCTAATACAATCACCACCATTAGGGCTATACTCAATAGGACAGAGGAAATGGTGTTTAAAAAAAAAAATATATATATATATATATATATAAACCATTACATAGTGATTGTTTGTTCAGTTTTGAGTGAAAATACATAAATACACAACGAGCCATATAATTGAAATAGGAACACAAATTTGACATTTGACCAATGCATTGTGTTCTATTAATTTTGACCAGTTGAAAATTATCCTATTAACAAGTCATGTGTTAGAAAAGGGGTGTGGGAGTAGCATTTCAATCCACTTTGCCATATTTGCATCCATCTTGCCAAAACAATATGAAAATATCAAGGGGACTTGAGGGTAATCCTCCATTTCTCTAGAAACAAAAATTTTTATGGCATGCAAAGGCAAGGATTTAAGGATCAAAACTAGGATTGTATCGATCATTGCAAAAATTGAGATGATCTTGAATTAATTTGGCCTAGAAATAATCAAATTGACCATGTGAAGGATAATTCACACAAGGGGTTGTTAAGGGAGTGGGTTCTCAACATGTCTACACAAAGAAGTAAATAGCATATCTTCCACTAACTGCCACGTCATTAATTAAGGAGGCAAATACATTTTCAATTTTGGAGGGGGTAGGAGAAAATATTGAGAAGAATTCTATAAATTACGTCGAGGAAGAGCTTGTCACAGTTGGTAATACTTCTCAGTTGCATTTGAATGACACTTGTGCGTTACTTTCTAATTCTATAGAGACCTTTGAGGATTCCATCGAGGCCTTTGTGATGGCACAATCGGATATGGAAGACAAGAAGGTTGTTGTGGTGGCTCATTCAACAAATATGGAGGACAAGATTGGAGAGTGGACCGAAGATTTGTTAATTGCTCATGATGATATGCTCAAAGAAAAACAACAAGAAGAAGCCTTCTCCCTCTCACTAGCACTCTCTCCATAGGCAAGATGAATCTCTGGAGTATTATGATCTTGACATTGAGACCTTGATGATTGATATCTTGTATCAACTGGTTGATGATGTGATTCGGGTTGCAAATGTGGATGACAACCCCATTCCGTGTGGGGCCAGTTTGGAGTTGGATGATTGAAAATAATTCCTTCATATGTTGGACTAGCATGTAATCTCCTTAGTTGGTCTTTCTCAAGTGGACGATCTAGGGTTGAAGTATATTGAGGAGGTGATCCGACATGTTGACATTCTAGAGGAAGCGCCAAATTTGAAGTAAAAAAAGGAGGCGCTTCATTAGGAAGACACTCAAGTCTCTGCTTGTCGTAGGAGGAAGAGTCGTTGTATTAGGTTTGTCTCTTATCTTCTTTGCTCAATTGATTGGAAAATTTGATACTCCTTGGAAGATCGTAGTGTGAACTGATTTTTTTTTTTTGGTAAAGAGTGTGACCTGATTATTGCTTACACTATTTTTGGGACAATCTTGATGTTTTTTGTTTGTCTTGTTTTCTCTTTGTTTGTCCGTGGCCTAGTGTTTCTTTTTTTGATTAGTTGGGGGGGGGGGGGATAAAAAGCAAGCACTTATAAAGAAAACTGATCGATTTTACATCATCCCCATAAATCTCATACTCTAACTTCTGATGCATAGCTTTGCTAGCCATTCACTAAAACAAATTAACAACAACATTATCTTGCTTATCACAAATATCACCCCTGGAGAGATCAGAAAGTGATAAAAAAATTAGGTACCAAGTGTCGTGGCCATACCCCAATACTTAGCTCCGATAACAAACTCATTAAGTCCTGCATATTTGTATAACTTGCACAATCGGCCATCCCAAAAAAAATGCAGCTATATACAACCCTTTCAAACCAGCTCTTACAGCATCATCCATTTGTTTTCTTGCCATTAGATAAACTGTTTCAATCACCTAAAAATGGCCTTGGTACAAAACTCCAAATGCCCATCCAGATCTATTCAAATTGATTAGATTAGAAATCTCTGCACAAATTAACACACAATGATTTAAAGTGGGCAACATAGTGGGATAAGTTGAAATTAGAAAAGGTTCATCTGGAAAAGTAAAGGAAGAAGAATCAATAGAATGAGGGGGTTTCAAGGTTTGATTAGCTATCTACCTATTAATAATAGTAATAATTGTTAAAGGATTAGGCTGAATGTTAGTAATCACAACCTTGTTTTTGTGAGACCAGATAAAATACCAAGTAATCGCCATAACATTAAACAACCAATGAAGATCAAAGCGAGATAAAGAACCAGAGCCAAACAAATGAAGAATAAGAGACAAGCAAGACTGATTAGATAAAAAATCAGTTCTCAATCCCAATGATCCCACAACCCATATTCTCTCAGACACCTCCCAAGTAAAAAATTAATGTAATGCCGGTGCATGCAGAGAACCACATAACACACAAGAGGAATCAATAGGCATCCATTTAACCAAGACATAACGAACAAGAAAACCATCAAACAAAAGTCTCCAAAAAAAACATCTTAAATTGAGGATGGATGCAAAGTTTCCACAAAAAAAAACCTCCATCATCTAGGGGTACAAGAATTAGAACCTAGACCTATCTTAGCAGTCAATTTTGTAGAAAATATTGAGTACTAGAAAGAGCACACCACCAACGATCCTCAGTCAGGGAAAGGGAAATCTTACAAATTTCATCAACCAAAGGCAATGTGATACAAGAAGACAATAATTATAGATTCCATTCATGTGTTGTTGTGTAGTCACACACAAGCTGAGGAAGATTCCCACGAGTGGAATTAGGGGGGAATACGAAAAATAGAAATTGAGTGGATCCACGGGTCTGTCTAAAAAACAAGCGTTCCTACCATTTCCAGCCTTAATAAAAATCATCTTTTGTAGGATCAGAAGAATCCTAACTATACTATTCCAGGTCCAAGAGCCTCTCTTGGTCCAGACCTTCGGATCAAAAAGAGACTTTTGATGAAAATACTTGGCCCGTAAAACCTTCGCCCACAAGGCAAAAGGCTCAACAAGCAACCTCCACCCTAATTTCAAGAGAGTTTTATTATGGATAGAAGAATCACGCAAACCCAAGCTCCCCGCATACTTAGGAGAACAAACTCTATCCCAAGAAATAGATGTAGTTTTCTCCCCACCCCCTCCTCTTGTCCATATTCCAAAAATTAGAACAAATAAAATCAAGGCTTTTACAAATTTTAAGAGGCAATGCAAAACAAGACATAAGATTCCCTGGGATAAAAGCCAAAAATCGACTGAGTTAAAACCCGATGACCGACATAAGATAATAAGTTGGCTTCTCAAATGGAAAGCCGACTCTCAACTCTTTTAATAATATGACGAAAACCCTCAGCACAGGAGCAGGAATGGAAAAGATTGGTTTCCAAATATACATAATCTCGTGACATTTCTCTAATCCCAATAATAGTAGCAAGTCTCAGTTTTTCATCCAAAGGGACGTTCTTATTAAAAAAGAGGTCACTCTAAGTATAGTTAATATGTTAGCCCAATAAATCTAAAAACAAATCTAGAATGGATTTAATAGTCAAAATATCATTAGTAGTGGCACAACAAAAGATAAAAGTATCATCAGACCAAGCCTTTGGCTTTCATGGAGGATGTTTTCCTACTTTGCAGACATACATTGTCCCATGTGCGTTTATATTCATGTCAGATCACTTATTTACTATTGGGAAACATATTCCCCAATGCTCGGTCGATAGAGACCATCGCAATAGGAATAATTTTGTTTTAGCCTTGATCTCCTCCTGGTCATCCCAGTTTGTAGAGCACCCCTCCCCCAATGCTCTTAGAGTAAAGCAAAGATAAATGAGAGACTTCAGGAGCAAAATGAGCAACCTTAATATTATGAAACATGCACAAATCCTTAGAGATGAATAAAAAATGAGAGAGTACCCCCATCACTGTAATAAAAATTTAAGGACTCTGTAGACACTAAATTTTGTTGCCCCCTCGACGATGATGACAACAGGACACGGACAGACATCGGTATCTCTCTCAAGAAGGACTCTTATCCCTACATCTAAACCAAATCACCCTAATATTCCTAAAATGACTTATAAGACCCTTTTACCAAATACTGAAAGAGGTACTGCTCACCTTCCCCAACCACGGCGGTCCCGCTGAAGAGTCAAAAGGAAGAAAAGAAACCCAAAAAGACCAAGCCCATGGGTCCAGACACACACTGAACCCCTAAAATGGCCCAGGCTCCGTGAACAATGTCCCACGACACCGTGGAGGTTCCCCACGGCAATGGTGTACAAAGCCACGCCGCCATGGAGGTTTTTGACGTCAGTAGGATGACATCATCCATGGCGCCGTGGTGGTCCTCCACGGTGCCCAGGCCTATAAATAGGAGGGTCCCCCTCCCCCCATTTCATGGATTTTTAAGGTAGGGAGACCCTCCAGAAGTGAGGATCACCCCTCTTTTGCCGGATTTTCTCTCTTGAAAGCGTCCGATAAAGTGAGGTTCTCAAGCAAAGGGTAGATCCTTCGATTACCCATCCGACAAGAGACTAATCCCCTTTTCATCAAGTTTGTCATCCCGTCTGTGCATGGATAACAAACGGAATCCCCTATTACAACTGCCATTTTGTCCGATTTCAGATAACCAAGCCATCCAAAAGAGCCGTTGTTCTGTCTGTATACAGATAACGAGAATCCCTTGTACAACCGTTACTCTGCCCGAAGTCTAAGTAACGAAAACCATCTCATATAGTCCTTACTCTGTCCGATAAGAGAGAGGCAAGCCGATTGTCCGTCTCCACCTGAGCCGTGGGACATCACATATTTCATACTTGGTGCATTGTCATCATTTTCTTGTTTTTCTTGACAGGTATCTATCTCTTTCCTTCTTATTATTTTTGGCATAATGTAGACAATTAAAGTAATTCGCTTTAGTGTACATAGTAAATGATTTTTCTTTCTTTATCATGATTAGTACATCATAACTTAGCTTTGCATGTTAGCATATGATATATTATTAAGGGAGAATATTCAAAAACACGCATATAGTAGAAAGATCGATTTGTCCGGGCGAGGTGAGTGCCTAACACCTTCCCACTCTTGTAACTTGACTACTTACCCTGAATCTCTGACCAGACCATATGGAATCACATAGCCCTTTCCGCTAATCCCGGATGGGGCTACACCCATTGGGTCCTAGGCCCTAATCCTAGGTGGCGACTCCATTTCTTTATGAAGTATGATCCCAATCCCCATGATGATATGTCGGAACGATATGCCGCTATTCATCAAAGCCAAATCCTTGTCGCCATAAGGCTGAGGAACCCTCGTCCCGAGGACCACGGTACTTACAGTGGCGACTCCACTGGGGACATGTTAAGCTTTCAACACTAGATGCTCTCGTTAAATGCAATAATTTTCTCCCTTATGCATTGTTTGTATGATAACATGTTTGGCTAACCCTTGTGTGTACTAACCGCATCATGCATAGTACTCGAAGTGAAATCAAATGGCGAGGGTACTCCCTGTCGTGGCTTTACCCCTGGGGAGGTGAGGTACGTCATAATAAGTATTATGAGATCGGATGATAGCCGCTTCCTATACCACTTTACTGCACACACGCACTGCATGGGAACACTTTTACCCCCGTAGTTAGTCATTGGACCCCATGAGTAGTCATGGGTAATTCGCGGCAAAGCTATAGCCTTTGATATTTTGCCGTACGAGTTTAGAATCACTAGCGAGGGTATTCACTAGTGTGTTGTGGGGTGCTTTAGCTACTCAAAAAAGGCACTAGTCTGATTACTCTGAGATTGTGTGACCTACTCTCCAGGTATATTAAAAAAATCACGTACCTGCAATTCACGACCACGAGCGATAGGTATATCGATTCTATCAAAGGTGACCTTTTCTGTCCTATTAGCTCACCCTTTGCATACATCATGAAGGAAAATAAACCATATATGATTAGGATACGACACAAACTAACCTTTCTTAGCTTCAAGAAGGACCGAGTTTAAGGTCACTTGATGATTAATCTGGCTTCACTACAAGACGCCGCCCAAGGTAGGGAATTCCATAGTTCCGCGATAGTCCCTCAAAGAAAGATGGAGGTCCACTCCCGTCTAATGGAGTCCTACATGTTCCTCGAAAATGGGGCACCTCGTATTGATTTAAGATATAATTATCAGGAACCTAAAACTAGGCTTTCCTCTTTGTTTATTTATTTTTCCTTGTAAGAAATATTTGGGCGACGATGGCATGTGAAGTATGGTCTGAGAGAACTTCTACAATGTCGGAAGTTTCGATGACAACTTCGATTACTTTCCATGCATCTGATCCTCTTCCAACGAGCCGGAAGCCTAGATGAAGATTTCATCTCATAAAGCCTGTTAAGGGAGGCTCCCTTTGGCTGTTAGTCACCTCAAATAAACCCTGAGACAACAAAATCCACTAGTCCCCCAGTTGTGCCTTAGCCTTTTCCTTCTAAAAAAAAACTCACTTTGGCCCACCTACACCTCATTATCCATATATTCTCTAGCTCATCAAAATGTCCCATTAGCTTCTAGGGTCTAACTGGAAGAGGTCCCTCGGTGAAGTAAGATGTCATAAGGGGAATGTGTTTTTGAAGGATTTAAAAAGAAAAAAAAAAAGTAGCTCCGGCTCCACAACCAGAATTAGGCAAATCTAAAAAAAAAGAGAGCAAAAAAAAAAAAGAAAAAGAATGAGAGCAAAAAGAAACAATAGTTCAAAAAAAAAAAAAGAGATGAAACCAAAAAGAAAAAGAGTGAAAAAAAAAGGGAGATGAGAGTTCGAAAAAAAAAAAGGAGAGAGGATGCATTGGCTCAAGACATGACAAATAATTGGGAGCACTTGGACTATGGGGCAAAAATAGCCACTTTTCCTACGGAGACAATATTGTCAAAATTATCAAGGTTGAAATTACCAAAGTCTTCACGAGAGGGATTGCCAAACTTCTCGATTACACTATTGAAAAGAAAAGTTCCCCAACAAGTTTAGTTACCAGACTCTTGGTAGAATTTTGGGAGCCGAAGTGTCAAGTCATGGTTGGACCCTAGGGGCACATTTGAACCTCTACCATCCTTTGGAACCCAGTCCTAAGCCCCATTACAACCTAGTAAAGCCCTCCCGAGCTAAATTGTTACACCCGCACCCCGGATCATAATTAATTATTATTTCTTCCCCGTGACGTGTGGTTATCACTGCCACGTGCTGGTGAGCTGTTCTCACTGATGGTCAAACCCAGTTACAAATTATTGACCATGATACGGGCTTACCATTGACAAACCATGACAAGGAAATAGTAAGTTCTAGCCCTTAAGTTTATTTATTTACCCTTTCCCTCGATGCCCTCGAAGTGCGGGTCAAGATTTGGACAGCCCGGGCTATTTTAGTTGAGTTGGGAATATTCCATTTGTGGGTCCCACTTATTTAAGGGAGCGTGTGATGGGCTTATAATCCCATGGTGGATGGACCCATCCCCAAGTGGGTTCTTTTCTATTTGAAACCTGTGGGCATGCCCATTTAGTTAAGAGGCCCATTTGACTCTATTTGACCCATCTAACTTAGAGTACCCATTTAACTTAAACTACCCATTTAGCCTAATGACCCATTTAACTTGGATCCACCCATTTAACTCTTGACCCATTTAACTTAAACTATCCATTTAGCTATTTGACCCATTTAACTTAGAGGATCCAAGGTCCATTTTCTTTAAATAAGACAAAGGGGGGGGGAGAAGCATTCATTTCATTTCTTCTCCCATCTAACCTAAATCGTTGGGGAGAGAAAGAGGAGAGAAAGGAGAAAGAAGAAAGAAGAAAGAAGGAAGAAGGAAGGAGAGAAGGAGGAAGAAGGGTGGAGAAAACTTGGTTGGAGGTTGGAAGAGCACTTCTTGGAGCCTCAACATGGAGCCTTCTATATTGGGGGTAGGTAAGTCATTCAAACCCACATCTCTTCATCTATTTTGATTTTTGAGGTTTGGGAAATGGGAGAAATTCAACCTAGGGTTCTCTTGGAACCCAAGGAATCGATGGAACCTCTAAACCTAGACTATGGTGGAGTTATTTCACTCCATTACAAGCCCTAAGCCTAAGTAATCTCTTTCCATTTAAGAAATTTAAGGTTTCTACCATATTATGTCCTAATTTAGGTTCTCTTTGTTTTCTCTTAAATCCATGGGATTACATGGACCTAATGAGGTCTTAGAACCCTAATGGACCTAGGAGGAAGCTTTCTTGAAGCCTCCCTACCTTTAAACCCCTTGGAAAATGAATCCCTAGTGAGAAACCCTTCAATTTTCGGTTCTGCAGGTATGTGGTTTTACACTCGGATTCGTTTTCGAAACCACACCGCAACCGACCTTGACTAAAACTATCCTAAGCCCCTGGTTAGCTAGGATTTACATGTGGTTTCAGACCTGCAAGAAACCACCCTGAAATTACCTTCCCGAGAAGGATTCTGTGAAGGTCGGATTTACACTCGGATTGTTTTACGAAACCACATCGCATCCGACCTTGACAAAAATTGTCCTGAGCCCCTGTGAAGCTCGGATTTACACTCGGATTCAGTTTTCGAAACCACATCCGCATCCGACCTTGACTAAAACTGTTCCGAACCCCGGTTTCCTAGGATTTACATGTGGTTGCGAGAATTTGGGCATGAAACCACTCCCTGCAACCACTTCGTCTCGAAACCTTATACTTAAGTGTTTATGGGAGACCTTTTGGGGATCCGTTCCTTTCGCTCGTGTAACCTTATTCCACTCTTTGTGTAGGTTAATATATTCACTTTTGTGGCTTATTGCTTGATCGAGGCGACAACTGATAATCTTGGTGCTTGGCGTATACGTTGTGAGTGGGTTTGGTTGTTTGGGCTTGTTATTATTATTGCATTATATATTATGTAATCATTATAATTAATAAGCATGTTTGTGCATATTGCATACTCTTATATACAATTGTTATAATGTTGATTGGTAATGTGATACCTTGATGGGTCTCGGTGCCGGTGGGTACCGGTGCCGGAACCCCGAACACTATATACATTTATGAAGAAATTTTGTTGAATGTCATGTTGAACTGTATGCGCCGTGCCGTGCTGGTAACCGGGCACTAAACCAGATGAAAAGTTGATGCGCCCGGATTACCTCTCGGGACGATAGGACTTGCATGTAGTATATTGTGGCTAGGATTTCACACCCTTATGCTACGACCCTTACCAACAGGGGTTTAGGTGTTGGGTAATCGTACACCGGATTACGTGGAGGTGGGAGAGGCCGATCATGGTAGTATTGGTTATCGGGGTGCGCGAGTGGTCTTGGAGGCTTCGATCGGCGTAGGTCCCACGTGACAATTGAGGTTTCATTGTGGCGATAAGTTAAGTGACCCACAGTGTCTCCCGAGTTGTCACAGTAGCATATGCCATTGACTTAGTTGTGATGTTAGGTGGAAAATTTACTTAACATATGCATGCATCATTGGACTATGTGAATTGTGTGTTTGTGCATCCCCATCCCCTCAGCGCTCGGTGGAGAGCTAACCCCTCGTGTACACAATTTTTAGATTATGATGCAGTGCGGAGGAGCCGGAAGGCGTGTTAGAGGAACATGGCAGCGGGTGTCCTTGTGACGATTGTGCCTACGGGCCGTGAGAATTCTAGGGACTTGTTCCCCTTTTGTTTATTTTAGGGCGTAGGCCCATGTAAAAACATTTACTGTTATACCCTTGTTAATCATTATTAGGTGGTAATGAAAAATGGATTAACTACAGTATTTATCATCTAGGCTTTGATCATCTTGTAACTATTGATTTTATACGCTTCCGCAAAACTACGATCATTTGGAATGTAATATTTCCCTTTCCGCACTCGATATTATATTGTTTTAATATTAGTTATGACTGTGCGTTGGGACACTGTGTCAGTGATCCTGGCAGCTTAGTAGGATGACAAGCGTCGTCCTAGTCACCCCTTATAATGTATTTTATCCCTTGTTGGGATGGGGGCGTGACAGAGTGGTATCAGAGCATGATGCTCTGCACCGACCACAGTCTCGCGGACTCTTGATTTACTCTCCACAATTAGGTTCTAAACTAAAAATCTTTAAGAACATAAATGATTGTATGCAGACATAGGAGAAGACTGATTGTGGTGAAACAAGAACTTAGAAGATAATAGGCAACATGACACTTAGGACTTGAACCATAGGCTGTTAAGCTACAACTTTGAAATTGCTTGGTTGGGCCTTAAGTAGGTCATAAATGAGTAACTATATGTTAAAATTCATAAACAATGATTAACCAATTATAACCAAGCATAATTATCAATAATGATTTAAACAAGAAAGAAGTAAGCAAATACATAGAGATACATATAAGATTAATTACAAATATTCAATTATTCCAAATCTTCTTGGGAGGCAATCATATCCTTCCCATTTCAACATTCATGATTTCATCTATTCCAACAAAGACATATGATTCTATCCTGCTCAATCAAAAGATACTAATCTAAACACCATGATTGTTCCAGATTCTCTGTTTCGGCATAACTGTGTCTTTCCCAACTCAAAATGCAAGATCTCATCTGTTCCAACTCAAAACATTTGATTCTGTTCATCTTAGATTAAATATACAAGTCTACCATTTCTAAAAGTTCCCGGTTGTTCATCCTAAGACAAGAACTATAAGAACTGATCCGAGATAACTTTAATTGTTGAGAGAAAGCTGGGCTAGTCATTTGCACCACCGCAACCACCGCGACCAAGAAAGGTGTCGATGTCACCTACCCCTCTCTCGATACCCTCTAGGCGCCAAGTCTGATTGGAGAGTTGCTTCGTGACTTCATCGAAGCCATCCACCACTCGCAGGTTCAGCCGCCTGATGGTCGTCAGAATGTCAATACCTCCCACTTGATTAAGGTATAGGGATTCCTTCTAAGTGAACAATAGGTCCTTGCTCCTCCAATGGACACGTTGATAACGCCGCCAACCTGTGCTGCAATGAAGGCTATAGGAACCCCCTTGACACCTGAAACAACCCGATAATTCTGTATGCCTGGGTTCTCGGTGTCCAGATTTGTATAGAATGGTAAATGAGTTGTAGGTAGTATGGTTCAGGAAGGTTGAGAATGTTGGTCCACCCCAATGCCTCGAATCTCTGCCCCACCATGGAAGCTTTGAGATCATCCAACACTACATCCCGCCCTTCCACTATATTTTTTAAAGCGGAAGTAGTCTGGGTAAAGCTCTGGGTCCTCTATCTTTTGAAACCATAGTGGATCTAGGACAGTTGGTGCAACTTGTTCAACGCATGCACGCTGTGTTATTGGAGCCATTGATTGTTTTAACCTGCAGCTAAAAGCCAGGATTGATAGCAAATTTGTACCTTGAATGCTAAGGCCTAAGTAGATGATCAATGTAAGGTTGTGAAGTTCAAAACCTAGTCCTTGATTTTCCTTCCAAAGCAAATTAAATTTCAGCAGGATTCTTAGGCTAGAAAATTTTGATTTTATCCAATTGTGATCTAAGAAGTTGGGAAAAAAAGAAAAGGCATGACCATTATGTGAATAACATGATAAATAATGAAGATTCATGGTCATAATATGCCTAGAAAGTAATGCTTTATGCAAAACAGTGAGTTCAAGCAAAATATGGACTTATTTGATCTTGAAACATGCTATAAACTTTAAAGAAAATTTTTAGATTTTGTGATTGGAAGTTTGAATCTTGAGAAACAAGTAAAGTTGGCTTGTGACCACTCAAAGGATGTAAACTAAGCCCTATCTAGTAAGACCGATTCATACATGGCAAAAGAGAAGAGGAAAATTCGAGTAGGTTTTGGTTTTTCCAAAATCCAACCTAAATCCTTGAGTTAGATGCCAAGATCGTATGCAAGCCCTTGTATAGGTTGCTTATCTTGAGAAAATGGTTAAGATTAGATTGTGAGCAGTCTGAGCAAAAGAAAGCAAAACCCCAAGTTTCCAAAACCTAAATGGTGTTTTGGGGTTTCTCCTTGAGAGAACTCGATGGGAGAGAGAAAGATCTTACCTGAATGCGATTGGATGTTGTTGAGGAGTAATTTGGAGCACTAAAATCCACCGAGGAGGGAAGTGAGAGCAAGAACGATCGCGGCTTTTGGTTCTTCAAATGTATTAGAGTTGTGTTTTGAAGGAGGGAAATAAACCTCTAAGTCGTGGGTTTTAAAATTTTAATTTTTGGGCCATGCGGTTTCACCCGTGGATTCAATTTTGTGAAATCGACTGAGAATCCATGAATTTCTGAGAACAAAATTTGATTCTGTAAAAGCTCGGATTTACCTGTGGTTGCAACTTACTGAAACCACACCTAAAACCGCCCAAGCCAGAAAGGATTTTCTTGCCCTGTCTTGATGAACCAACCTATGTTAGGCTTTTATTACCTCTATTTGATGTTTCCCTCGCCCCTCTTGTGGCATATCTTACCCCGGTAACTTAAGCTTTATCTTGGCAAATAAAAGTATAGAAGTGAAATGTCTACAAGATGTGAAAATTATATTGTGACAAGAGCATATAAGGGAAAATGAGACATGATAACCATAGGAAGATGTTTGGAGTGAAGAGAAATGAATAAGATCAATGCACATGTAAAATTCATGTGACATTCCTAATGTGTGGATGTGAATAATGAGATCAATGTGAACAACATGTACTTTTGGCTACTTTACATTCCAACCAATGCCAACCAAGCAAATTGCTGGATGAAAATACCTCAACAAGAGACAAGAATTATTTATTTGAGGAAAAGAGGAAAGATTTTAAGGATTTTATCAACAATCAAGTATACAAGAGAATATGCTTGAAGATAAGACAATGTGATAATTTTCTATGAGAATTTATGGCATGTAAAAGAATTAGATTTGAACTTGGAGAGTTTTCCCAAAATATTGTGAATTGAGGATTTTACCACAACCAAAACCTGGGCATAATCCAAGTAAAATTCAACTAGACATGACAACATAGTGATAATCTCTAAAATGCTTGCAAAGACTTGAAAGTTTATAAAAGATGCAATAATCAAACAAGGATCCAACAACTTAGTGTCATCGATCAAATAGGACTTGATTTACACCCAAAAACCCTAGTCTCAATCGATTTGGTATGGATTTGGTGTACATGGCTATGGGATTACAAGCAAAATCAAGACATGATCACAACTTGAGATGATTCATCCCAAATCTAAGAAAAGAGAAAGTAGAAATGGGAAGAAAGCCATATCTTGAACAAGTGAGAGTTAAACCTTGAGACTTAAGATTACAAGAAAACCACCCGAGGGAAGCTTGAACGGAAGTCCCTAGAGAGCTTTTTCCCTGCGGTTATGTTCCTTTCTTTGGAGCCAAAAGTGAGTTTTAAAACTCGCGGCTCGTTATGTTAAATTTCGCAAATGAGCGAACGAGCGAATCCACTTATCGTGAATCCGCTCCGCATAAAACTTGAAATTATCATTATAAATCTGTGCGGATCAACGAACGGATCCACACTCATGCATCCGTCCGTAAATCCGTTTGACTTAAACCCTCTCGGTCATTGAGACTTTTGAGATTGGACAAACGAACGGATTCGCATTCCACATCCGCCCGTTAGTCTGCTCTCCCTATTTTTGCGGAGGGGCCATGAATGCACCCGGAGTGCTGACGTCGCTCGTGAGTCCACCCGATTTCTTTTAGGATTTTTAGCTTGTTTTGGAGACCTTTGACTACACTTATATGTGATGATTATGTGCCTATACCCTAGATCGGACACCCCGTTGTGTGACCCATTTGTGGGAACCACCTAAGTCTAGTCAATACCTTGAATTGAAAGAGGTTAGGACTTGTACCCGATTGGGCCAGCTAATAAAAAGTAGCAGGCATTGGTAACCGCTGTGACTCCTCTCTTTCATAAAGGAAGAAGAGTTACCTTTGAGGATGAAGACCTTCGATCCTATGAATTTAAGGACCCAAACCTTATGGGTAGGTACTAAGAAAGGAAAGTAATAGACTGGTTTATTTGAGTAAGCCATGAAGGTCACGTGTATTTGGAAGTCATTCATAACACCTCAAGCTAGTGACGACTCTATTTGAACTTTACTTGGTCCATCCAAACCTTGTTTAGACTCATAGAGAAAGTCCTACACCGTGATTTGACTTTCCAAAAAAAAAAAAAAAAAAAAAAAAGACTTAGTGAACCGTACCTGAGAACTTCTTGTTCTGGTGGATTGACCTAGATGACAGATATATCCATAGGGATTTGAATGTAATTATTGAATCTATGCCTACATATTGGTGTGATAAATATATATAGATATCCCTTAGAACCCTGGACTTGTGTGACTAGAGTGATTCTCTGGTACTACAAGTATGACTTACCTCGACCTTGCTGTGAAACTAGTTGGAGCCCTGACCTTGGTTGACCAAACCTTAGGGTAATGAAGAATGAATTTAATGACCGGATAGGTTAAATTATGGAGACTGCTTAAAGAGTTGACTTGGACAAAAGCTAGTAAAGGTTGTTGGTTCTCGAAAGAGGACTGATGTGGACTCTTTCCTGTGGGATAATTGTGTTATAGGTTTAAAGGTTGTGAAAGCTAAAACTGAAGGATGTAACAAAACCTTCTCCAACGACAGATATGAATGGGGTAATGGATCACCAAATGCGTTCCCTCCGTACTGGGAGTGAACAATAGGAGATTCCATCAATATTCCAAATCATTCTAAAGTTGGGTTAGGTAATGAGACAACCAGATGTGAAAGCCTTCAGAATGTGAACCCTATGTTGGGACATGGACAGGTTAAGTCCTGTAACCCAAGAATGACCAGAGTAGTGAAGGCTAGAATGGTATCACCGATCTGGAAGATTTAGGGAACTCTGTTCCTTGAGACTTAACTTAGTAGTTGGAACCCTGTTTTTCTAGGGTTATTGTGAACCACACCCCCGTGGTAATGTGACCCTGTAAGGAAAAGAGAATTGTGGAACCTGACTTGCTGTGCCACGTAGGCACTGCCTCATCTTGACCCGACCTTTGACTTAGTTCAAGATGTGGGTGACTTGGGATGTTGTTATCCAACAGCCCTTCTCACTTAAGACCCTAGTTGCCTCAAATTTCGGGGACGAAATTTCTTGTAAGGTGGGGAGGATGTTACACCCGCACCCCGGATCATAATTAATTATTATTTCTTCCCCGTGACGTGTGGTTATCACTGCCACGTGCTGGTGAGCTGTTCTCACTGATGGTCAAACCCAGTTACAAATTATTGACCATGATACGGGCTTACCATTGACAAACCATGACAAGGAAATAGTAAGTTCTAGCCCTTAAGTTTATTTATTTACCCTTTCCTCGATGCCCTCGAAGTGCGGGTCAAGATTTGGACAGCCGGCTATTTTAGTTGAGTTGGGAATATTCCATTTGTGGGTCCCACTTATTTAAGGGAGCGTGTGATGGGCTTATAATCCCATGGTGGATGGACCCATCCCCAAGTGGGTTCTTTTCTATTTGAAACCTGTGGGCATGCCCATTTAGTTAAGAGGCCCATTTGACTCTATTTGACCCATCTAACTTAGAGTACCCATTTAACTTAAACTACCCATTTAGCCTAATGACCCATTTAACTTGGATCCACCCATTTAACTCTTGACCCATTTAACTTAAACTATCCATTTAGCTATTTGACCCATTTAACTTAGAGGATCCAAGGTCCATTTTCTTTAAATAAGACAAAGGGGGGGGGAGAAGCATTCATTTCATTTCTTCTCCCATCTAACCTAAATCGTTGGGGAGAGAAAGAGGAGAGAAAGGAGAAAGAAGAAAGAAGAAAGAAGGAAGAAGGAAGGAGAGAAGGAGGAAGAAGGGTGGAGAAAACTTGGTTGGAGGTTGGAAGAGCACTTCTTGGAGCCTCAACATGGAGCCTTCTATATTGGGGGTAGGTAAGTCATTCAAACCCACATCTCTTCATCTATTTTGATTTTTGAGGTTTGGGAAATGGGAGAAATTCAACCTAGGGTTCTCTTGGAACCCAAGGAATCGATGGAACCTCTAAACCTAGACTATGGTGGAGTTATTTCACTCCATTACAAGCCCTAAGCCTAAGTAATCTCTTTCCATTTAAGAAATTTAAGGTTTCTACCATATTATGTCCTAATTTAGGTTCTCTTTGTTTTCTCTTAAATCCATGGGATTACATGGACCTAATGAGGTCTTAGAACCCTAATGGACCTAGGAGGAAGCTTTCTTGAAGCCTCCCTACCTTTAAACCCCTTGGAAAATGAATCCCTAGTGAGAAACCCTTCAATTTTCGGTTCTGCAGGTATGTGGTTTTACACTCGGATTCAGTTTTCTGAAACCACACCTGCAACCGACCTTGACTAAAACTATCCTAAGCCCCTGGTTAGCTAGGATTTACATGTGGTTTCAGACCTGCAAGAAACCACCCTGAAATTACCTTCCCGAGAAGGATTCTGTGAAGGTCGGATTTACACTCGGATTCAGTTTTTCTGAAACCACATCTGCATCCGACCTTGACAAAAATTGTCCTGAGCCCCTGTGAAGCTCGGATTTACACTCGGATTCAGTTTTCTGAAACCACATCTGCATCCGACCTTGACTAAAACTGTCCCGAACCCCCGGTTTCCTAGGATTTACATGTGGTTGCAGAATTTGGGCATGAAACCACTCCTGCAACCACTTCGTCTCTGAAACCTTATACTTAAGTGTTTATGGGAGACCTTTTGGGGATCCGTTCCTTTCGCTCGTGTAACCTTATTCCACTCTTTGTGTAGGTTAATATATTCACTTTTGTGGCTTATTGCTTGATCGAGGCGACAACTGATAATCTTGGTGCTTGGCGTATACGTTGTGAGTGGGTTTGGTTGTTTGGGCTTGTTATTATTATTGCATTATATATTATGTAATCATTATAATTAATAAGCATGTTTGTGCATATTGCATACTCTTATATACAATTGTTATAATGTTGATTGGTAATGTGATACCTTGATGGGTCTCGGTGCGGTGGGTCGGTGCGGAACCCCGAACACTATATACATTTATGAAGAAATTTTGTTGAATGTCATGTTGAATCGTATGCGCGTGCGTGCGTGGTAACCGGGCACTAAACCGGATGAAAAGTTGATGCGCCCGGATTACCTCTCGGGACGATAGGACTTGCATGTAGTATATTGTGGCTAGGATTTCACACCCTTATGCTACGACCCTTACCAACAGGGGTTTAGGTGTTGGGTAATCAGTACACCGGATTCTGTGGAGGTGGGAGAGGCCAGTCATGGTAGTATTGGTTATCAGGGGTCTGCCACTGAGTGGTCTTGGAGGCTTCGATCGGCGTAGGTCCCACGTGACAATTGAGGTTTCATTGTGGCGATAAGTTAAGTGACCCACAGTGTCTCCCGAGTTGTCACAGTAGCATATGCCATTGACTTAGTTGTGATGTTAGGTGGAAAATTTACTTAACATATGCATGCATCATTGGACTATGTGAATTGTGTGTTTGTGCATCCCCATCCCCTCACTGGCTCAGTGGAGAGCTAACCCCCTCGTGTACACAATTTTTAGATTATGATGCAGTGCGGAGGAGCCGGAAGTCGTGTTAGAGGAACATGGCAACGGGTGTCCTTGTGACGATTGTGCCTACGGGCCGTGAGAATTCTAGGGACTTGTTCCCCTTTTGTTTATTTTAGGGCGTAGGCCCATGTAAAAACATTTACTGTTATACCCTTGTTAATCATTATTAGGTGGTAATGAAAAATGGATTAACTACAGTATTTATCATCTAGGCTTTGATCATCTTGTAACTATTGATTTTATACGCTTCCGCAAAACTACTGATCATTTGGAATGTAATATTTCCCTTTCCGCACTCTGATATTATATTGTTTTAATATTAGTTATGACTGTGCGTTGGGACACTGTGTCAGTGATCCTGGCAGCTTAGTAGGATGACAAGCGTCGTCCTAGTCACCCCTTATAATGTATTTTATCCCTTGTTGGGATGGGGGCGTGACATAAATGATGATGAGACTGTCATCCACACCTTCGAGCTCACCTGGCTATAATAGAACTTAATTATCAAGGCTTTGACATTGAGACGTCTTTGTCCTGAACTATGTTCGATCTGATCCTTATTTGGGGTACGTAAGCAACTTGATGAAGTAACAATCCAGTTCGGTCCTCCCACATGTACAATTTTTCATTCATCCATGTATAACTTTTTCATTTTTGCTCGCTGGAAGCATATCTACCATTTCTACTTTTCCCCTTTCCTACTGGTATCCCCCTCTCCTTGATGCGACCCGATGGTGTAAAGGAAAAGAAGCATGTCCGCCAAGATCGCAAAGACTTATGGCTTATGAAAAAGTGATTAGGGGACTAAATGCCAGCAGCTTTGTACTCACCCTCTCAACCAGTAAGATGGCCAAAAGAATCAACTTGTCGTTGGGGCAATCTCTATCCAAAGTAAGAAGGATAAAGGAGCATGAGGAAAAAGATTTGTTTCCTTAGAGCAATCCACCGGGCAAGAGCATGTTGTTTATGAGGATCGACTCCCGATCATTGAATAGGCTCAACTTAAAAGGCGAAATGACCGTATAAGCGGAGAAAGATGATATTGTCTAGGATAAAATGTCATGACTCTCCATGGAGGAAGGGAAGAGTGACCTATCCACCCATCTTGTTCATACACATTCCTCCAATTTACCCCTTTGACTCGCTTTGTCAAAAATTCACCCCACACCCATTTGATGTTGGCCAATTGGTGTTTGTCGAGCCTACGTGTGTAACAGGGTGTGAATAATATGCCTATGTGGAATTGTGCATTATTGACTCAGAATGTGAATAACCATAGGTTTTCAAAATAAATTTCTTTAACAAATAAAGTTTAAAAAAATAAATAAATAAAAATAAAAATAAAGATAAAGATAAAATTGTTTGAGTAAATCCCAGAATTCTCTAGCTAGGTTTTTTTTTTTTTGGTGATGTTGTAACATATAATTATTCACTAAGCTTTTGTGAAGGATAGGTGTTATGCAACACAAAAATGGAGAATATTGGTAAGTATCTATAGTTGTATGTGATTGCTTTATTTGTGTCATAAATATTTGCATAAAATTGATTACTTGCATGAGATTATGTTTTCCTTTTTCATGGTATAATTTGCATTAGGATTGTGATTCCCTTTGCATGCAAAAAAATAAAATAAAATAATAAAAAATTAAAAATAAAAAATATATATAAAAATATGAAAAATTGCTTGCATAAGACTGTTTTTTTGCATTCTTGGATCATAATGCAACTACCTGAATTAATGGTAGACTCCCTTTCCATTGTCATCGTGGATCCATGTGCATAGGATTGCATTTTTCTTTAAGCATTTCAGTACCCTGATTATGACAGCCCTCATGTACTATCTGATTTTCATCATCATAGTGCCCATGCACTACCTGGCATCTAATGGTATACATGTTGGATTGCTTTTCCATTTTAATCATGGCTACACATGCATAGGATTGCATTTTCCTAACCAATGCCTTGATCATACCATATGAATTCTTATTTCCGTTGTACGCATGTACAACCTACTCATCCGATAATGGCTGAATTCATATACAGCCTGGTCTCTGATCATTTGGTTCCATTGGACTTGTATACAGTTTAACCAAGTCCTTAATCGCTTCTGCACTCATGTGCATTTTTTTTTTTGGATCACTGTTGATTTGATCTTTTTATCATACCAGACTCATGTATGATTCGACCGTACCTTCTAAATGAATCAAATCATTGACTCTTCTGATCCTCATTACACTCGCGTGTAGTTCAAGGATCCCATGAATCTTTCGGTATCCACTGTACTCGCGTACAGATTGAGCTAAACCTATGAATAGTTTATCATCCAAATCATTGTTGTATCCAACTACTACCAGACTCATGTACAGTCTGATCCCCATGATCTCTTGATCACTTCTACATTCGCGTGTAATTTTGTCATCCAACCATTGCCAAAACTCGTGAATGGCTCATTCCCCAGTAAACCTTTCAGATGAGACCCATCCCTCACCAAAACTATATCTTTCCCTCGGAAAGACTAGAGTGTGTCAGTCCACAGATCAGCCAAATTGGCTATAAATACACTATGTCCATGTCTTGGGGTGTCTTTCCATGTACCATTGTCTTGGATTGACCAAAGAGTAAATTTTCACAGAAGAGTGTCATTTCAACAGTCGTCCAAATCGGAGGAAACCAGATCATTCTTCATGATCGGCCGAAGGGTGTCGTATCATTCCTAAGTTACTTAGTAATGAACCGAAGGTATAGGTGATCAGCCAAAAGGCATCGAGTAGCACCAAATTACCCTCATGCGTTTGATATCATTTTCATTCCCCCATGGGGCAGTCATTCATCCATATCTCAGTGAAATAATCCGTCGTGCTCCCCTAACACAAATAATTCTCGGTCGAGCGGTGTCATATCACCCTCAAAACTTTATTTTTGGCTGAGCGGTGCCACATCACCTTCAAAACTTGATTCTCGGTCGAGCGGTGTTGTATCACCCTCAAAACTTGATTTTCAGCTGAGCGGTGCCGCATCACCCTCAAAACTTGATTCTCGATCGAGCGGTGCCATAGCACCCTTAAAACTTGATTTTTGGCCGAGTGGTGCCGTATTACCCTCAAAACTTGATTCTCCGTCGAGTGGTGCCGTATTACCCTCAAAACTTGATTTTCAATCGAGCGGTGCCGTATCACCCTTAAAACTTGATTCTCGATCGAGCAGTGGGTGATACAAAACTTGATTCTCAGTTGAGCGGTGCCGCATTATCCTCAAAACTTGATTTTCGATCAAGCGGTGCCATATCACCATCATGCATTCTCTATCGGTTAAGTGGAGTCATTTCCTCATTAACTTCTAGCTCGTCTAAATCTTTTTTTAGATTTAGCGAATGATTCCAACCCATCTGAATCTTCTTCAAGATTTAACGGATGATTCTTCACAATTTAGCAAAAGATTCCTAACCATCTGAGTCTTTGATTCCTGACCATTCGGGTCAACTGTTACTCTCAGGTAAAAGATCGAAAGGGCACTTGCCAGAAGAGTATAGAATGAAGATCGTTACCCTTAGACGTGTGACCGAATGGGTCACCCGATAATAGAGTGCGGAATGATAGGATGAAGACCGTTACTCTTAGATGTGTGACCAGATGGGTCACCCGATAATAGAGTGCGGAATGACAGAATGAAGACCGTTACTCTTAGACGTGTGACCGGATGGGTCACCCGATAATAGAGTGCGAAATGACAGAATGAAGACCGTTACTCTTAGACGTGTGACTGGATGGGTCACCCGATAATAGAGTGCAGAATGACAGAATGAAGACCGTTACTCTTAGACGTGTGACCAGATGGGTCACCTGATAAAAGAGTACGGAATGAAATTACTTTGAGTTTTCGAATGATCGGTATTGTCATGAAGATTTGGTTATTCTCGAATTTTTTTCTATTATCAAAAGATTTCATCGCTATTAACCGCCTGTTTGGCAACTCCGGTTGAGTGGTACCATATTACCCTCATATAATAGATATTTAGTTTTTCTCGAGTTTTTCTTTTGAGGTTTATCAAAGGATTTCATCGTGATTAACCGTTTATTTTGGCAACTCTGCCGCCTTTGAGCAAAGCTTCAGTAGTACATGCTCTTGGTGACAAAATTAGTTCGTCTTTTGTCTTTACCCTTCGGCTGTTGGCAAAGGCCTCGGCCAAAGAGGGACAAACTATAGACATTGAATTTTGTCACCCCCTCGACGATGATGACAACAGGACACAGACAGACATCGGTATCTCTCTCAAGAAGGACTCTTATCCCTACATCTAAACCAAATCACCCTAACATTCCTAAAATGACTTATAAGACCCTTTTACCAAATGCTGAAGGAGGTACTGCTCACCTTGCCCAACCACGGCGATCTCGCTGAAAAGTCAAAAGGGAGAAAAGAAACCCAAAAAGACCAAGCCCATGGGCCCAGACACACACTGAACCCCTAAAATGGCCCATTTGGGCCCAAAGGATGAAATGAGGGGGACCACACTGTCCATGGCGCCGTGGACAGTGTCCCACGACACCGTGGAGGTCCCCCACGACAATGGTGTACGGAGCCATGCCGCCGTGGTGGTTTTTGACTTCAGCAGGATGACGTCATCCATGGTGCCGTGGAAAAGTCCCCCACGGCGCCGTGGAGGACCTATCCAGGGCTATAAATAGGAGGGTCCCCTTCCCCCCATTTCACGGATTTTTAGGGTAGGGAGACCCTCTAGAAGTGAGGATCACCCCTCTTTTGCCCGATTTTCTCTCTTGAAAGCGTCCGATAAAGTGAGGTTCTCAAGCAACGGGTAGATCCTTCGATTACCCATCCGACAAGAGAGTAATCTCCTTTTCATCAAGTTTATCATCCTGTCTGTGCACGGATAGCAAACGGAATCCCCTATTACAGCTGCCATTTTGTCTGATTTCGGACAACCAAGCCATCCAGAAGAGTCGTTATTCTGTCTGTATACAGATAACGAGAATCCCTTGTACAACCGTTACTCTGTCCGAAGTCTGAGTAACGAAAACCATCTCATATAGTCCTTACTCTGTCTAACAATAAAGAGGCAAGCCGATTGTCCGTCTCCACCTGAGCCGTAGGACATCACATATTTCATACTTGGTGCATTTTCATCATTTTCTTGTTTTTCTCGATAGGTATCTGTCTCTTTCCTTCTTATTATTTTTGGTATAATGTAGACAATTAAAGTAATTCGCTTTAGTGTACATAGTAAATGATTTTTCTTTCTTTATCATGATTAATGTATCATAACTTAGCTTTGCATGTTAGTATATGATATATTATTAAGGAAGAATATTCAAAAACACGCATCTAGTAGAAAGACCGGTTTGTCTGGGTGAGGTGGGTGCCTAACACCTTCCCACTTTCGTAACCTGACTACTTACTCTGAATCTCTGACTAGACCATATGGAATCACGTAGCCCTTTCCGTTAATCCCGGATGGGGCTACTACACCCATTGGGTCCTAGGCCCTAATCCTAGGTGGCGACTCCATTTCTTTATAAAGTATGATTCCAATCCCCATGATGATATGTCAGAACGATATGCTGTTATTCATCAAAGTCAAATCTTTGTTGCCATAAGGCTGAGGAACCCTCGTCCTGAGGACCACGGTACTTACAGACTCCAATGGCAGGCTTGACAAGTCCCTCTCGAAGACTTAAAAAACTCAAATAAGCTCACATCCATTTTTTTATAGAATAGGAAACAAACGTGATAAGATACACAACTAAATCACACCAAGAGTCTCCAAAACCTAAGAATTCAAAAACAGTCCTAACCAAACCTCATTATAGCCTATCGCATGCCTTAGACAGTTAGACATGTCTAATTTGAACCTAACATAGCCTAACTTACCATTTTTCTTCTTAAGATAATGAGATAATGAAAGATTTCCTAGACAAGTATAACATTGTACAAAATTTCACTGCCCGAAGTAAAGGCAGTCTAAAAGGGGGAAATGAAAGAATGAACTGAAGTAACCCTTTAACCTATTAGCAAAAAGCTTGGCAATACTTTTATAGGCCACATTACAAAGGCTAATAGGCTGGAAATCCTTCACCTTTGACGCATCTTCTTTCTTAGGAATAAGAACAAGCAGAGTATGATTAACTCCAAAGGAAAGAATGAAATTTTGAAAGAATTGATAAACAAAATGATAAACGTCCCTGCCAACCATATCCCAAAATTTGTAGTAAAAGTAAGCCAGAAAACTATCCATGCCAGAAGCTTTATAAGATCCCAAAGAAAACACAACAGATCAGACCTCCTAAAACCTTGGAACAACACACAAGAAATCAGATGTTTCAGGGGAACAACACCATCAAATAAACACTGCACAAAAGATGGGTCAAGAGGTTTGAGGTAGTATACATCTCCCTAAGGTGAGAAGCAAACTCCCTAACTATAGATATACTATCAACAATTCTAATTCATTCAGAATTTAGTCACGCACTCAATCCTTCTTCTCCTAAGATTATGTTTTGCCATGACATGATAAAATATGGTATTCCTCTCATCAGCAGTTATACAAAGATGTCAAGATTTTTGTAACCAAAATGATTCTTCCTCATAAAAATCCATTTAAGATGCTTATAAGTATTAAACAACTCATACTCATCCCAAGAAACCTGATTTGAAGGTTAAAAAAAAAAAAAAAAAGAAGAAGGTTATAAAACAATTAAAATATTGCATCTTCAAGACCTAGTACTTCTTGGTTGCATCTTTGCCTTCTAATTTTCTTTTTTCCCCTATTCCTTTGGGGTTTAAAATATTTATTTAATCACAAAAAAAAAAATACCTGCCACATTGCAATTAAAAAATTGGGTACAAAGACCTCAAGGTCCTCTACTCACCTATCAAATATCAATCCATTTGAATTTGCCAAGTGGCAAAATAAGGTATTGAAAATTTACTACTAAGGTACTAAAATGAGGTGCATGGACATACTCTAGGGGTATGCTTGCATATGATAGGATCCATTAAATCCCGATTTGAAATTTGATGTGGTAGACGCACATCATTTCCTAAACATCCAACAATTAAAATTTCTGAATCACCATTTCACATAGCGAAAGAAAAAAAAAAAAACAAAAACAAAAAACTAGGTATCTTTTTCAAAAAGATTTTTTTTTTTTTTCCTCAAAAGAACTAGAAGTATCTGACCTCTTGGGAGTCTATGCACTACTAACGAAGAACCACAGCCAACCCACTGAGCAAGCATTTGGTTTCTACAAGAAGAGATAAGAATACGAGATTGGACATTGTGGGACTGCAGCTTCACGAGTATCATTCCCAACTTTGTTTGGTTCAGCCAGTTATTTCGCTTAAATAGAACCAAATTAGTGTAATAATTACCAAATATTGCGGTTTTGATGGCACTGTTTTAGATTTGGGAGTCGGAGTTAATAACCTTTGAGCAGAATCGAATGAATTTACTACAAAATTACCTGGTGAGGATATTTCTCCATTCTAGATTATGGCGTTCTATTGGGACCAGGGTCTCAAAAATTGAAATCGGATTGGTCGAATTGGAATCGACCATGAACGATCCAAGGACGATTCGATTAGCGATTCCGAGATTTGAAACCCTGATTTTTTTCTGCGTTCGCCACTTCCGGCGCAGGAGATTTTATATCTCTATCTATCCACATCCACCTAGGGGTCTTGACTACACTGTAAACAAAATTTTTGGTCGTAAAGAGGATTTCCGAACTCAAATCCAACTGAACGAACTTGCAGGATAAGCCGAAGCAGTTCGAGAGGTGTTGTAGTTGAGCTAATTTTTCTCGCAGCCATGGCATATCTGAGCATGGGAGAAGCACACAGACGAATCTCCGACTACTTGAATCGCTTCTACGACTCTGTTTCTTCTCAGGATGGTTCCTCACTGAGGCAGCTACTCTCCGTCTCTTCCGATTCTCCTCATCTTTTATCACTCGCCGACGCTCTGAATGTCTTCCAGGTTATCTATCTAATTCACTCCAGTAACTGTTTCTTACGTTGCTTTCGAGGCATAGGGTTTCGAGACATAAACCCTTTCTGTTGTTTTGCTTCAGGACGCAAATAGATTGATAAAACAGGCTGATAGATATTCTCAGCTCGGTGAAATCATCGCTCCTCTCTTTAGGTGTTTGCAGAATTATCGCATTGGGCACTTGGTTGATGCCTATAACGCTTTCGAAAAATCTGCCAAGTACTTCCTTATTCTATATCTCAGTTCCTTTTCCAATCTGCCAACCATTTTCTTGTTAATTTTTTTCAAGAAAAAGAAAGTTAAAAGTTTTCTATGATGGAATTTCAGTGCGTTTCTTTTAGAGTTCCGGAATTGGGAATCTGCATGGGCCATGGAACCATTATATGTGATCGCCTACGAAATTAGAGTCCTCGCTGAGAAGGCAAGAGTTTCAAATTTCATTTATCCTTCCTTTTAATCTTATTCGCTCTAACTTGTAAGAAGATATTTCCAATGCGTTTGCAGGCTGACAGGGAACTAGCTTCGTATGGAAAGAACCCAGAGAAACTGAAGGGGGCTGGCTCATTCCTAATGAAAGTTTTTGGGGCTCTCGCTGTATGCTTCCCTATCCCAAATCCCCAATCCTCACATTCATTGTATTGTTGGGAAGTCACTTTCATTTGTTTAGAGCTAAACTTGGTTGGTTTTGAGAGTCTTAGCTAATAGTTGCTAATTTTTACAATTCGACTGATGGAGGGTCGAAGATATCCTTCCAGACCAGATCCCAAGACAAACCCAATTCAGATACAGAACCCAAAATTAACAGAAAACTCAACTATCTCGGATGATAGCCAAACTCTGGAAGCAATAACTAATATTAAGGATAAGAACTCTTCAAAAGATGGGGAAGATCCAATGTTTAGATTTAAAGAAATTTGAAAAATAAGGAAATCTGAACCCGAAAACCAGAACTCTATAGAACTTAAATCAACAAAGATCAGACCACTGATATGGACTGAAACTTGGATTGAACCTCTATTTCAGTAACCTAATCCAATTTTCAAAGTAGTAGTGTGGGTTTAAATCTAATTTTAAAAACTCTAATTCTGATATATGGGATTTGCAGCAAAAGAAAATTTTTAAGTGGCATAAGACTCAAAGTTCAGAATAGGTCCAAACCTGGATCGAGTTTAGGTCGTATGGCCCTCTTGAAATCCCTAAAGGTTCACCTCAATCTGATTACAGGACTGGGGTGCGGTTGTCTTTCCATGGTTGCTGAAACAGCACACAAAACAGGGGCATCGCAGGTATGATTAAGTAAGTGTTATAGCAGTTTAAACTATCATATTTTTATACCTAGCTCACACCTCAGATCCGAGACTATGGATGAATCAAACAGTGATAAAATCTAAAGAACAGAAGTGATAATCAAATCAGTACCTGATTCACAGAAAACAGAGTATAGAAACTAACACAGACCCAGGTTTCCCACCTCCCAAGGATCAGATTCCCTCTGTCCGATTGGGACCTTTATCTGCTGCTGTGCGCATCGTGCGGCGCAGCAGTGGCCATGTGTGCACAGTGGGGCCTGCTGTGTGCACATGGCCGCTGCTGTGCTGCACGATGCGCACAGCAGCGCTCCAGTTACAGCAGCGGATAAAAATTTGTCCCATTGGCTTCTCATCCATTGGTTCTCTCAGAGTTGCAGAGCAAATAGCTTCTTCAATTTATCAAAATATAATGAACTCTTGGCTCCACAATAGCTTAAATAGAAAATGAAAGAAGCAACTCATAATCAAAATAGGAAACATGAATCCTAATTGAACTATGACAAGTCTTAGTTGTTAACTACAACCATAATTGAAATAAATTCTATTTAAACTAGGAATCAAAACAGCTAAATTAATTAATTAACTAGCCCAGATGGGCTGGAGCAGGCCCACGATTGGGCTGGGAGCCTGTTGCTCCTTTTCTTCTTTGCGGACGTAAGTCCCTGCATCAGCAACCGTTCTACTGTTATAACTTCTTATTTACTTTCGTTTTGGGATGTCAATAACAGCCATTTGTGATGCAGATTTATCACCAAACGGGGCTTCTTTGTTTAGGAATAAGTCTAGGGTTGGGTTATATACATGTTGGGCCTTTGATCCCAAAGGTAATGTAGTCTTAGATGGAGGATAGATCCACTAGGAGCCAAATGTCCAGGACCTGCTAATTGGCTAACTTGATGGGGCAGACTTGATGTAAAGTAGGGCAATTCTAGGGTTATGGTTAGGGTCATGGGGTAGCTCTTATATGATAATAATAGGCAGGTTTCTAGGAGTCTAGTGAACTAGGTTTGCTTATGTTTAGATGAAGATTTGAAATTTCAGAAATTAGGGTTAGGGTTTCGGGTTTTGGGTTTCATTTTGGCTGAAACTAGGGTTTTAAATGGGATTTTAGGGCTGGGGTTCTGGTCGAGTATCACTGGCAGGGAGGAGAGGGAGATTCGACTGTAATTTGGGCTGAATTGGATGGCTAGTTAGGTCTGGACAGGTTTAGGGATTTTTTGGGATTTACAGAGACAAGGTAAATTAGGGTTGGAGTGGGAGAATGGGGCTGCAAGTTGGATCGAATGGAGGGGCTGTAGTATGGCGGCTGTGGTTTGAATTTGAAATAATTCTGATGGTCAAATATGGCTGGGCAGCAAGATCTAGGGTTTAATGGAATTCAAACAAAAATAAAGGGGATCCATTGGGTGGGGGATTGAAGGATTAGGAGAAGAATTTGGGTGTCAAACTTACTGGAGATTCCACTGGCAGCAAGCTTCGAAAGGGTTGAAGGATAGAACCACCTTCGGATAGGGATCCTCCCGGCCGTCACGGCGCAAGGAGTCATAGGAGATCCACCTGCCCTTCTTCCTTGATAGAACCACAAGGCAAACACTCTAATGAGCAGCAGCAGCAACAATGGCAGCACTATTCACACACGATTTTGGGAGACTTCAAAACTATCTCTTCTGTTTTTCTTTATTCATATATATAATAATATCCAGATTCAGCCTTGGAATATGATTCCTTGGCTGAATCAAATTACAATTCTGAAGCCCTTTAAAAATCGTGGAAGGGAAGAAATCCTAATTTAAAACAAAAACTTAAAAGATTCCTAAACTACCCTTCTAAAATCGTAGAAGGGAGAATTCTAAGTTAAAAAAGCTGATTTAAAAGAAGATTCCTTACTAGCCAATAGGATTTAAAAACCTATTAGCCAATAAGAGCACTTCACTTAAATTAGACCAATTGAACCAATTGGATGCAACCAATTTAAACCGGTTCAATTTAAAAAACAGAAAATAAAACTAAGTATAGAAAATCTAGGTAAACTACTAAGTAATTAACTAAGGGGGCCAAGGGCCAATCCTAACTAACTACTCAATGGGCCCCACAGCTAAGTATAGTTTTATTTTGGTTTTTTGGTTCATAAATTGAATTGGTTCGATTAATGGTTCAATTTAAGTGATTTAGTAGTTTTCTTTTAAGTGTTTAGTGTATGGGATTAGTTGTTTTAGGTCCATACTTAGTTTTATTTTGGTTTTTTGGTTCATAAATTGAATTGGTTCGATTAATGGTTCAATTTAAGTGATTTAGTAGTTTTCTTTTAAGTGTTTAGTGGGGCTCGATTAGGACTCTGTTTTGAATCTATTTCAGTTTCCTAGTCAGTTTAAGTTACCTAATAGGTTAAGGATTGGGTTAGGCCTTTCCTTTTTAGTGTAGGAATCTTTTTTTGAGTCTTTTATATAAAGTTGTAAGGGGGCAAGTATTGAACACGAATTTTGATTAATGAAAAGCTTTTTGCTGCTCTTCTTCTCCATTGAAGATTTTTGTCTCCTGTTTGATCAAGGCTAGTGGGATTGGTGTTTGATCCGATTGACACCTTGCAGTGGGAAGCCCGAGTGGTTTGTTGGTGGGATTGGTGTTTGATCCAATCGACACCTTGCGGTGTTAAGCCCGGGTGGTTCTTTGAAGCTTTCTTTCAATTCTTTGAAGATCTCCTTCAAGTTCAAGATCAAGATTCATTATTTATTCAACATCCTCTAACCAACTGAGCTGCTCTTGCAACAACAGTAAGTTTGAATCATCCAATCAATACCCATTCTTCTCCTAGTCCTCCAAACCACTCCAAAACCCTAATTTTCCCACCCATCTCCCAAAATTCTTAACAAATCATTTAGCTAACAACACCTTCATATAATTGGATCGAGTATTCTCCTGCCCAATTAGAATACTCGAACCAATCTGTTTTTCCATTACCCCATTCAAACCACAACCTCCCACCTATTTCTAGAGATCATCCCATTACCCAAATTCTTCACGACCAATCCAACCATCAGAAAAACACCATACCTGAATCGAAGTTCATTCCCTACGCTACGAATAGTTGATCCAAACCCTAGCCCCAAATTCCCATGCTAAACCCTAGATCCCCCTCTTTTCCTCTTTTCTAAAAATCCGAAACCCATAAACCTAACCTGCCGCCATTCTAGTTTACATACTTCCGGCCATCAAAACATTCTCAGGACCTTCACTGATAGACTCTCCTACACCTGCCTAGCATAACCAACACCTTAAACCCTAACCCTAATTTCACCAAAAACTCTATTTTGACCTAGCCGATTCACCTGTTCATAACAGATCCTGGTTTACTGGCTCCTAGTTGGTCCTCTACCGATCTAGGACTACATTAATTAATTTGTAAAAGGTTCTATTACCTTTTCACATGGGACCATCATATTTGTGAATCCAACCTGATTGCGAAACTTTTTGCCAGAATATATAGGTTGTTAGTCTTTGGAAACAAATTTTGTTGGAGTGTTTCTTTTTCAGGGTATTGTTGGGGATTATCTTTCTAGGATTTGTATTAGGCTTTTGTGTGTGATAGAATAGATTTTATGGTGCTCTACAGAACTGATTTTGAGTAAAAGTTATTTGGAAATTGTCATTTCTCTTAGAGCATTGACATATGAGTTTTTAGTATCCAGTGTGAAATTAGCATGGAGAATAGAAGTATCTCGAAGTGATATGGCATTCATTTGAAGTATTTGTGGTAGCATATCTCATGCCGACCCCATTTAGTTGGGATAAGGCTGAGTTGTGGTGGTAGCATGTCTCATAGGTGAAATTTATGAGCAGAAAATCTGATCAATGAGCTTATTTGATTAAAAACACATTTTGAACTTTTTTTCTCCCCTCCCTCTTCTCCCCCCCCCCCCCCTTTAATAGGCTTTGGGTTTGGTTCTTTTTCTTTTTTGGTTTTCTTGCTCAGGAGACCAGGAGTTGGTTGCTTTTCCTGCTTAATATAATTTTTGCTCACTTTCCCAAGAAAAGCAAGGAAAATACTATGATTCACTTGCAAGGGACCTTCTAATCATGTAGAGGGAAGGTTCATTTGCAAACATTGTTTCTCAGGATATAAGTTCCAACATTTGCTTTACTCTTTCGCTTCTACTAATTACTTACCAATTGATTTGTATTTTGTAGGGTAAAGGCCCGAAACGTGTTGGAGCCTTACATGTAACTTGCCAACTGTTCAAAATTTATTTTAAGGTAATGTTTATTTCCTTATTGCACAGTTTATTGACATGGTATGGAGAATAGTATCTTTTATTCAACCTCTGTTGGCTTACTGGTGGATTATTTTCTGAATTTGTAAGTTGAGGTACTAGGAAAACATGAATGGGATTAGGGTCATATTGAATCTAAGTTTTGCTGCTTTGCAGCTTGGTACAGTCAACCTTTGCCGAAGTGCGATTAGAAGCATTGAAACAGCTCGAATTTTCGACTTTGAGGAATTTCCAGTGAGAGACAAAGTAAGAATGGGGTTAAGTACTCACCAGATAAAATGATCATTATGCATTTTCTTTGTTCTGTTATGAGGAGTCTCTTAGATTATTTGACTCCCCATCCCTTCTTTTTGTTACAGGTCACCTACATGTATTATACAGGCCGTTTGGAAGTATTTAATGAAAATTTTATCGCCGTAAGTAATCTGAACCTTTCGAAGTCTATGTTAATTTTTTTGGAGGTTTTTATGCTAGAATTTAGTGTCTTTTTGGTATCATTTTTCATTTTGTTTTTCTGACACAAAAACATTTTTGCAGGTGTTTGGTATCATTTTTTGACCCTATTTTTATTTAAAATAAACCAGAATAATAGAAAAACCATAATAGAGTCAAGACCCTATTATGTATTTTGCCCAAAAACCATTTTTGATCATTTTTTCGGAGACTTCAATGACACATGCTCATAAGTCCTAAAAGTGGGGTAAAATAGTCAATTACTTTTATAATTAGAAACACATCTTCCTATCCCCCTCCTCCTCCTTCTTCTTCCTGCAATCCCAGCCGCCATATGAGCTCCCAAGCTTGCCAGTGACTCTGCAGTTAGTGCCGATATGCCTCTATGCAACACCTTCCATCTCTGAAAATAATTTACGTAATTACAAAAAAGAAATTAAAATTAAGATCCTCAGAGAAATGATCAAATGAGACAAAAAGGTTAGGGTTTTTGGTTTTGAATTTCAAATTTCAATCAGAAGATTGAAAAGAAAGAGGAGTCAGGGTAATCTGATCAGCGATGACTCACCTGACAACACTCAACACAATCGTGTTGTGCTGTGCACATAGAAGGCAGGATATGAAATTCAAAAGATAAAAGTGAAGGAGAAAAATTAAAATCAGAACCACTATTACTCACCAAAGATGATATTGATTGGGTTCATTGCGACCTGAATTTAATAGTTCATAGAAGAAACTGCGAGAATTGCAGACCGGCGAGGAAAAGGCTTGCCTCGAAGGTGGGCTTCTTGAGGCTGCGTTAGACAAATTTGAAACAGAGTTCCGATGGCTTCTTACGGAAAACAGTGTTCCTCTACCAATGTTGCCGACCTCTTCCCTTGGAGAGCAGAAAGCCTGCATTGCTCCTTTGCCATTGCGAGTCCCTGTTATCCAGAAGTTACAGGCAGTTATTGAGAGATTAAGTGCTAATAAGTGACTTGACAAATGCTTCTCAATCTATGTTGAGATATGGAGTTCGAATGTTAGGGCAAGCTTGCAAGCTCTCAATTTGGACTACCTTGAAATATCCGTCTCTGAGTTCAATGACGTGCAGAGCATAGAGGGTTACATAGCTCAGTGGAGCAAGCATTTGGAATTTGCTGTGAAGGACCTTTTTGAAGCTGAGTACAACCTCTGCAATGATGTGTTTGGGAAGATTGGAAAGGATAAATGGAAAGACTGCTTTGTGAAGATAGCTGCCCAGGCTGGTATTCTCGTTTTCCTCCAATTTGGGAAGACAGTTACCGAGATTAACCATCACTTGAGATGGAAGATGGGTGAAGGGGGAATCTCTTCATCCACCACTTAAATTATTCTATACATAGCATACCAAACCCATTTTTCATTCTACAATCAATTATGTTAGTAGTTACCAACAGTTTTCATTTTTTGATCGAAAATGGTTTTCAGTAATGATTTTTTTTTTAAATAGGCCAAAAACAAAATGAAAAAATGATACCAAAAAGACCCTTAGTGCAGGATTCAGGTTATCCATGTCCAGTCAAAATACCTCTTTCAACATATTGCATTTACAAAAAGTAAACTGTTGGATGTCTAGTTTGTATGTTTTTAAAGACACTAATTCCCATTGCAGTAATCGTCTTCTCACTGTGATTTGATGTGTATTTGTTTCATTCCCTTGGTAAAAAAAAGAAGTGGACCAATTCTGGCTCAAGTATCTGTTTGCTTGAGTGATGAGTGAGATCACTCTCTTATGTGTATGCAAATATGTACTGTTGTTGTCAAGGTGACCAGGAGACCCAAGGCATTGGAGGGGCCTGGATGCCTAGGCGACCCAAAAAACGTCTACGTTGCGCCTAGGTGAGCCAATAAGGTGTCCAGCAAGGGGCTCCTGGATGCCTAGGCGATTGACAACTATGGTATGTACAATGGAGGTCAATTATCACTAACAATGGTGGGTAAAGAACAAAGAAATAAGTGGATGACTGGGGATCAATTAGTTTTGTGGGTTTCCTTGTTTTTATTTTATATAAATTTTGTTCAAGGTCCATAGGGTGTTTTGTAAAATTTCAGGTTTTTGGTTTTTCTGGTTAGTTTTGAGTTTGGGTTTGTTTATATTGCAGCATGTTTATAGTTTTGTACACAAGTTTAGATACTTAATGAATACTGATCCTAGGGTTGCATTTGGTACTTTGAGTCATTAATTCCAAAATTAGTGTCAACATAGGGTATTTTAAGTCATTTAACTGATTTATTTACTTTTTCCTCTGATGAGGTAATATTTTATTAAGGGGACAAAAATCCTACAAAAGCAAAACAGCTGAGAGTACCATTCTGTACATTTGACTTCAAGATGTTAAGCTACTACGTTTTCTAAGTTTTGGGATTTTTTTTAATTTCTCTTCAATTTAAATCCTAGGCTTACCCCAGTTTTCTTAAGAGCTTGCTGGATTGTTTCCGAGTCAATTAGCTATTTGATAAAATTCACAAACTAGAACTCTGTAGGTTTTAGGCTTCTACAACCTTTACATCTTTATCACCTCTGCCCCTACATCAGGATCACTTGAAACTCCATGAACTTGCCATGTGAATGATGATGAATATCGCACACAGAGCAATATAAGGGTTCCATCTGTTTTGACATTTACAAACTCTGCTTTTGTGATATGACAGGCTGATAAAAAACTCACGTATGCCTTAATGCATTGTAATCCTCGGCGAGAAGAAAACATAAGGTTTGGTTCAGGTGTGCTTGCTGCATAAATATTTTAGTTTGTATTATTAATGTCCAGGAGAGACCTCTTCTCTTGCTACTGTTTGCAATGATGCAACAATTATTTCATGGCTTAATGCAAGTCTATCCATGAAAAGTGTTTTGTAGTTGTTCTATTAAAAAAAGAAAGGAAAATGATTAGTGGGGAAAAAGAAGAGAATTTCTCTCTGTTCTATGGGAAAAAAAAAAAGAGAATTTCAATCTGTTATATCTTCTGTGATTTTTCTGCATGACATCAATGTTAACATGCCTGTTTGCTTTTATTGGGAACAGGATGATCCTGAAATATCTCATACCTGTGAAGCTTTCCATAGGCATTTTACCAAAAAGTTGGCTCCTGGACAAATATAATCTGATTGAGGTATGGCCTAATCTTAAAATGCTTTCCTTTACGGCTGCATAGCACATTGTCTGCGACAAAAAAAAATAATACTTAAATTGGTTTTGTAATAATAAAAATTACCCTAAAAATTATACTGCCTGATGTAGTTCATGTTTACAAACTTGTTATTGGGAGGTTGCTTGAAAATGTGAATAAGAACCATGTCTGATATTAGAAGAATCATTCATTCAATAGTCATCATGATACCAGGTGCAAACAGAGCATGGTTAGGGCGAGAAAGGGACAAGTTCTATGTGAGCGCTTAGGAGATTAACTGGTCCAGGTAATCTAACCAACCCATAGGGGGGGCGAATATCAGTTTGTTGGCTGCTGTAGCTGATGCAGTTAAGAGTCAACAATTGGGCCAATTGGGCTTTAAAGTACTTTATTCTAGCCCATTGTTGGGTTCTATGGGCCTTGGGCTTGTTATTTTAAAGTTTTTTTTTAACTGTAATGGGTCACACTTATAAGCCCAAAAGTTGGGGATTTAAAAGAGTAAATGGGAATAGGTTACTTTTATAAGCCCAAAAGTTGGGGATTTAAAAGAGTAAATGGGAATAAGTAATATATAAGATTATGTGGGGTCCATTAGTAGATTATTTTAGGTCTAGGGAGTCTTTTATTACTTTTAAAAGTCTTTAGTCTTATTTACTTGTTAGGAAGTCTACCTTAGGTAGAAGTCTAGGTTTTTTTTTAAAAAGAAATTTATTTAAAGAGCTGTATCCCCCCTCCCCAAACGATTGATAGAATGAAATCAGTTCTTTTATTTTTAAATTTTTTTTACGTTTGAAGATTTGGGTGGAGTCTCTCCCCTCCCCACATTTCTTCTCCTTTCTCTCTCCCTGCTATCCATTTTCATCTCTTTTTTTCCTGCAGCATCCTGTCAGCAGGTTTTCTTCTATTTTCTCTCTCTTCTAACCTCCCACCAATCTCTCTTGCTTCCTTTCCGTTCTTTTTCTTCAGCCTCTGTTTCTGCTGGGAGTTAAAACTGCCCAGATCATAATTGCCACAAGCATTAAGGAGCATTGATGCGGAACCCAGGTCACAAAATAACTTACTGGGTTCGGTATGAGCCCACCCAAGTAACACATGGCTCAACAATTGAAAGGAATGGCATAACTGTAAATATTTAAATGTTGCAAGGGGAATGGCAGGGCCATAATTTACCAAATAGAGGAAGGTCACTTGATAGACTAAAAGGCAAGGACACGAGCTGAATTAGTATTTATTATGTAGGCGTACACTTGGAAGGAGGAACAAAATAATGGGACAAAGAGGAGGGTAATATGTAAGTGGTCCTCAAGAGTTATTTCATGAAAGGGAAAAGGAAGAGGTGTCGTCTTCCGCCTCAAGAAGATACAACCAAGAGGCGGAACCAGCAATCTACAAGAAGAGAATTCCTCCTGATATTCTTGGTTGGATCTGAAACTTCAAGTGGAGAATCGCTGGTCACAACCTACTTGAATGCCACTAATGATCTTCCAAAACAACAAGTGAAGAAGGAGCATCCATTGTCTGATATAAAAATCTATCGCAAGTTGCAGGTCTGAAACTAATATGCCCAAGAATATGTAATGGTAAATGAGTTGATGGAAGGCAAGGGGACCGGGGTCTGAATCGCTACAGGGGTGCGACCTAACCTTTGAAGTTCAATCCCAATTGACGGGATATTAGGGAGTGTGAACTCCAATCTCAGGCTGCTGCTACCGATTGGAACAGAGAGGGTAAACTATAATAGCAGATAATGGTAGGGAAGAAGAAGAGACGTCTGGTGGGAGGATGATAGTACTTGTAGCCTTTCTGAGTCGCAAAATAACCCAGAAAGATACACTTGACCTCATGAGGATCCAACTTCCCATAGGAGTGATGATTGCCAGCATAGCAAACGCAACCGAAAACCTTTGGGGGGAAAAAGAAAAGCGGATGAACCTTAGAGAACATCAATCGGAGCATGAGAACCCAGAACACGTGTAGGCAGACGGTTGATCAGGTAGGTAGCGATAAGAACAACATCACTCTAGTACTGGGAAGGAACATTGCGGTCTAACATCAGAGCACTAGCCATTTCTAGTAGGTGGCAATTTTTTCTCTTAGCTAGACCATTTTGAGGTGTATCGACACAGCCTGGTTTAATGAAGAATCCCATGATCAACCATATAATTTTGAAATTGACCCTCCATGTATTCTCTGCCATTGTCACTGCGGAGAATTTTCAGAGTGGCATCATAGTCATCTAGGCGGCGGGGCGTCTAGGCGGATCTAGGGGTCTAGGCGATTGTCGCCTTAGTGCATGGTGCCTTACAATGGTTTAATTGGTATCAGAATAAGTAAATGTTTTTATATTTATTATTTCATTTACTTACGAAATTATTCATAACTAAGAAAATACCCCCTATTTGAATCCTATAAACATAGTTAAAACATCAAATTCCAAAAGGATAAAAAGTCAAACCCCCTAAAAACAACAACAACAAACTCTGCCTTATCCTAAGTTAATGGGGTTGGCTACATGGATCCAAACACAACAAAGGGAAACTAAGTTCTAACAAAAAGAATGGGGAAAGAGAAGAGAAATGGAAAATAGCAAATGACAAATGAAAGACTCAATAAGAAAGAAGACAGATAATAAGAGGGAAGAAGCCCAACCCAGCACGACAGGAGAAACACTGCTAAACGGGGTCCGCTATATGGATCCTTGTCCTCCAATAGGCCCTATCCGAAGTCATACTTGGTACAATTCCTAGGCTATGCATGTCCTTCCTCACCACTTCTCCTATGGTCATTTTAGGCCTATCCCTAGCTCTTTTAGTTTCGTCAATCGTGACCATATTACTCCTCCTTATTGGAGCGTCCCTAGGCCTCCGAAGAATATGACCATACGACCTTAAACGACTCTCTCGAAGTTTGTCGCTGATTGGGAAGACTCCCACGTCCGCTCTAATATGAAACGTTGAGAGAACAAAAAACATTGCTAAAAACCCAAAGTGCAAGAACAAAAAACTAGATTTTTGGCGGTAGGTGAAATTTTCAACGTTCTAATGTTGGGGTTTTTCTCAATTCTAAAAATTCCAGAAATCTTAATATGGTAAAACATTGCTAAAAACCCAAAGTGCGGTAAAATATTCATTTTGTTTTGATATCTAAAAAACTATTTTCATTCAAAGCGATTTTGACAGTATTCGCACACACCAAATAAGGTTGACCTGAACATAACTCCCTCAATATAAATCAGATTTAAGTTGGTTTTGTGTTCTGCCTAACACAAAAAGTCTCATGTAAAAATAAAATCATTTGATCAATCAAAATTCTTAGAGAACAAAAAAATTTCACTAAATTGAGAGTAGTTTAATTACTTATTGATAAGATCATATTTTCCAAGAACAATCTAAACCAAATGTATGTTTTGATTGTTTCGAACTTCCAATAGCTTGCTTCTTCAGTTTTGCTGTCTTTTAGTTCTATGTTGATTTTTGATGACTTTATATGGCTTAAATTTGATTTTTGATTACTTGATGTGACTTAATGTTGATTTTTGATGATTTGATGTTGCTTAATGTTGATTTTTGATGATATAAGGTACATCTTATAGCATACTAAATAATGTTAGAAAAAAGGGGAAATAAAAAAAAATAACAATTGGGCGTCTTGGCTGCCTAGGCTATGCCTAGGTGGGCGCCTTATTGTCCTCTGCCCTTAGGCATCCCTCCACCGCCTTAGGTTGCCTTGCCGCCTTGACAACTACCGGTGGCATTAAATTGAGTCTGAACTAACTTGTGGAAAAGCTGAAACATTAAACACCTCACTCTTGTGCAACATCATATACACCCATGTAGTGCGACTTTGACAATCAATGAAAGTGAAAAACCATCTATGACCAGAAATGGAAGCTCGATGAGTAGGACCCCATACATCAGAATAAAAAATAGTAAAAGGGGAAGGACTTCTTTTATTTAATGGTGAATAACTAGAACGAGTCTGTTTAGCCAGAACATAGGCTTCATAAAAAAAAAAAAATCATCCTTATTACAAATTTTGACTAACTGGGAAACAAATGAGATAAAGTCCCAATGGAGGGGGATGTCCTAGTCTACGATGCCACTGATATAGGTCAGAAGAGGTAGAATATAACTGATGAGCTTGAGAGGGAACGACAATAGAAGACTGTGAACCACTATCAAGCAAGGACGGACCACCATGCACTTTGCCAAACCCAATCGTCTTCCCTGTCAGTAGATTCTGTAAGACACAATGGGATGGAAGAAAATGTTACTTTGCAATTTAGATCCTTAGTGAGGCTGCTAATAGACAATAGAATGGTAGAAAAAGAAGGGACATGCAAAACAGAGGATAAAGTAAGACTAGAAGAGCAACGAATAAAACCCTTTCCAGATATAGAAGAAAGAGAACCATTAGCCACTCAGATTGTGTCTTTCCCGGATGAGGGAGAATATTGATGAAAAGGAGTGGAAGAACATGTCATATGGTCAGTGGCATCGGAGTCAATGATCCAAGGACTGGAGATTGCCGATGCATAATGACCCCCAATATGAATTCCTGAAGCAAAGTGGGAACCAGTACCAGAAGGGGCAGCAGCTGTAGAAGATTGTGCAGTGGAGGCAGATGAAGCCTTTTAACATATGACGGAAAGCTTGAAGTTTTTCCAGAGAGAGGCCAGTGTCTGTAGGAGGGGCTGTAGTTGTTTCGGTTTGATTTGCCTTAGGAGTAGGCTGACTACGACCCTTGCCACCACATTTGCGATTGGCTTCAAAATCAACAGGTTTGTCATGTAGCTTCCAACAAGTGGCTTTAGTGTGCCACAACTTGCCATAATGTTCACACTTGACAAGCTCCTTAACAGAGTTGGAGGTGTCAGCAGTGGTGGTACTCGAACCAGACCCAGTATGTAAAGCAGATCGGTCTGCAGGTTAAGGATGGAGCATAGCTGAACGGCGGCTGTCCTCAATATGAACCATTGCATAAGACTGCTCCAGGGTAGGAAAAGGATCTCTGCTGAGAATCTGTACTCGAATCTGATCATATTCAATGTTGAGACCAGCCAAAAAATCAGACTCGAAATTTGTCAACATGTTTGCGGTAGGCAGCAATATCAGTGGCATTGGTGGGCTGACAATCTGTGTAGTGATCAAGCTCTTGCCAGCAACTATGGAGCTCTGCATAATATTGAGAGAGAGAGAACTCTTTTTGTTTTGTATCATGAACCTTCCTCCGCAGTTCATACACTTGAGCATCATTCTCAACTTGGGAGTAAGTTTCCTTGGCAGCCTTCCTTATATGGGTAGCAGTGTCCAATAAAAAATAACCATGTGCCACAGTAGGATGCATGGAGTTAAGAAGAAAATACATTACCAAGGAGGCATGGGAGAGCCAACAATCTTGATCAGTACCTTCAGCAACGGGTTTAACAATGGTACCTGTAAGATGCCCTGTGAAACCGCGACCCGCAACAGTTAGGTAAGTAGATCGAGACCACATAAGGTAATTGGTCCCATTTAACTTGATGGTAGTTGCTGCAAAAGGGAGGTACTCATTACGACTAGGTCCATCAGGTCCAGACAAAGCTGTAGGAATATCAGACATAGTGACAAGAGGAAGTGGAGTAAACGAAAAGCCCAACCAGTGAAGAAATCGAGCCTAGAGAGTGATTCATGAATTTCCACAAATTTGACCGTCAGAATGAGCTAGAAATTGGATCAAATCTACCTCTGGTAGTGGCAAATATTTCCTTGAAAAACCAGCAATTTCTGATGAGCCAATAAAAAACTCTTTTTTTGGGGTCAAAATTAGGTCAAAAAAAAAACCTGCTCTTGAGAAAATCGCAAGTCTGAATCTGGTTCCTTCTTGAATCAAATCTGCAGCCTTCAAATAGGAACAGATGCTGACCAAAAGAAGCAGAAAATAGGTCTCCGAAAGGGCAAAAATCGATCTTCAATGAGAGGAAGAAATCTATCTTCAAGAAATGCAAAATCTGGGCAGCATCTGTAATCTTCAATCAAAGCATCATTCTGAATGAGGTAAGGTGGAGGGCAGAAACTAGATCTTGAAGAGATCACCTCATAGTGCTGCCCTTATGTGATGAGGAAGACCGAGAGAGAGAGAGGGGAAAATCGTGGACTGCAACCTAGATCAGAACTTTGGCTTTGATATCATGTTAGCATCCAATTAAGTCTTAATGCGTGAGTGAATGCAATCACCAAGCTCCTTTATTTATAATAAAAGAGGAGAGAGCAAAAATACAATAATGGCCCCCTCATAGCCGACTCTAACTAATGAGTCAGCTATGGGGGGGGGGGGACCCCAAACTGCCCTTGCGGCTACATAACTCAACACACATCTTAAAACTTGGGCCTGTCAGCAACCTAATTAGCCTTAAATTCTGAATTGGAATTTAAGATATAAGGACTCCATTAGTGGAAATATGGCCCACTCTTATTTCTCTTTGTCTGAGAGGAATTTGATGTCTCTTTCGGTTAGGCATACAAAAATATAATCATACTATTTCTTTGTAAATTGGTTGGGTCCAGATCTATTTTGGTGGAAATATGTTTATGTTATGCTGGAAAAGGGGAAGAATTTTGTCTCAACTTCCATGTACCGGAACTGTTCTTCAGTATAGCTTGTATGTTTATTGTTTGCCAATGTCTTAAAGGATCTGTTGGACTTTCTACCTTTTTTCTTAGATTAGTTAATGGTTGGATCATTCAGACCATAAACCGGTGTCTGAACAATCCAATGTGGTGTTCATTTTATTCAATTTCAGTTCTCTATTTGAAGAGTGATTGGTTCTACTTGTGCAGTACAATGACGTTGTGCAAGCACTAAAAAGAGGTGACCTCCGACTTCTACGGCATGCTCTCCAAGAACATGAAGACCGGTATGCTTACCTGTCACTGTTATTCATCTGGACTAACTAATGAGATTCCCATTTCTGAGCGTCTGTATCTTCAGATTCTTAAGATCAGGTGTATATCTTGTCCTGGAGAAGCTAGAGCTCCAAGTTTACCAACGATTGGTAAAGAAGATGTGAGTTTCTTTAGTATGCTTATGCCATTTTTTTCCCCCTTTCTCTTGTTTTTTTTTTTTGGGGGGGGGGGGGGGGGGGGGTTGGTGTTGTGGAAGGAATGCTTACTCACACAGCTCACTCTCTTGTTGCAGCTATATCATCCAGAAGCAGAGGGACCCCAGCAAAGCACACCAGATAAAGTTGGATGTGATTGTAAAGGCTTTGAAATGGCTCGAGATCGACATGGATGTTGACGAGGTATTCATCTTTTCGATGCCCCTCTTTCTCTAGCCTTGTTTGGAAGTGAAGCTGGGGGATCACCGTATCAGACTCAATTACTTCCCATGCCCTCACTTCCCCCCCCCCCCCGCGGCCTGGGATCCGGCTCCTCTCCACGGAGCTCAGTGCCCAGGGAGTGCCAGGAGGCATCCAAGGGTTGGCCTGTGCCACACACATCTCGGCGCACGCTTAGGGATGTGTGTGGCACAGCCCAACGGCTGGATGCTCCCTTGAGAGGAGTTCAATCCCTCCATCTCCCCACCCCCCCCCCCCCAAAAAAAAAAAATTGGGAAAAAGAAGTTGCTTCTATAGGCCGTACTTGTTGAGTTGCTAGATGTCTAATATCCAAGTTGTTGATGTGAGATTTGTCACAATACTTTGCAGGTGGAATGTATCATGGCTATTCTAATATACAAGAACCTTGTGAAAGGATATTTCGCTCACAAGAGCAAAGTGGCTGTTTTAAGCAAGCAAGATCCTTTCCCCAAGTTAAATGGAAAGCCCGTCAATTCATAGGGTACTCATAAAAATAAAAAAGTTCCAAGTGTTCTAGGACTTATTATACCTTTTTTTTAAAATTTTTTTGTGTCTGTGGGGGGTGGGGGTTGGGGTGTGGTGTTGTTTCGGTGAATGTTGTTGCATAAATCTACAGATGATGATGAATGATTTTCCTTGTAATATCATGTTACGCAAGCAGTTCTTCTATTCATGTAGCTTCTTTTATTGCTGGATCAGACGTATTGACTTTACCAGCTATGGATTATCTCATGCTTTGCTGAACTACAATCGTCGAATGGAAACAGGATTTTTTTTTGGGGGGGGGGGTGTGGGTTTGTTTGTGTTGAACTGTGAACATGAACACTGCAAACAACTGATTCAGGTGAAAGAGGTGTGGAATAACATGTATCCTACATCTAACCAAATCTGCTCCTCCTTGGTATGGTGGTAAAAGCGTGAGCAGCTTTATAAGAAGCTCCAGGAGAGTAGGTATTCACTTATTAACTCTTCATCTGAATATTACAGTCAAGCTTTCAATTAACAAAAAAAAAAAAAAAAAAGAGACTTAAAATCAAGCGGCATGCACTGAAGTTGGGACACAACTCTTAACACCTGAGGGGTGAGAACTCTAATATAGAGCAAGCAAGAGAATTTCAGTCTTCGACAATGTCTTCTTCTGATTGGAGCTACCTGACCCGACCATAGCTCCATTAGAAATGGGCAATGGACATAGGTGAGTGAAGGAAGCGGAGCTCCACTTCCTACTGCTAGAAAAGCTTGGGTGATTGATTCCTTGGCAACTCATTATATTTGCCTTCCTGAAAATATGACCTTTGCATTCCTTATAATCCATTTGGTCATATGGGGTCTACAATTTGCAGGATGACTTTGTTAATCATAGATATGCGTGAGACAGGATCAAAGATCCATCCCTCCCCTCTTGTATCCTATGCTCATTTGCAGCAGAATTCTGTGGCTACGTCTCTTACGCCGGCTTTGGTGGCGCTGGAACATCATTCAGCGCAGAGCAGTTAGACTTGGCTGTTGAGTGGTATTCTCCAAAACAAGGAGAGGCTACCAACCATTCCCACCTCTAGAGAGAACAAGAAAATTCCTTGGCTCAAATCAACTTCAGATTGAGCGTTTCCAGAGAACCCATTTGCTAGAGCCATCAATGGCGTAGGAGAATTCCCCCTTAGCCCCAGAAACGAGGCTTCAGCACGCCAAGCAAGTAATCACTCTTATCCTCAACCCTCCTAATAAGGAGAAACCCCACTTTTGGAATTCCCGACATTGTTCAATAGTCATCTAGCTCGGTAGAAACAGTAGAGGAGGGTGTTGCTTGATTTCGATTCCTAGTGGATCATAACTGGAGAATACTCTCTAAGGATTTTTAAACCCACTTGTCTAGTGTGAATTGAGAAATCAATAACCAATGTAAAATAGCTGAATAAATTTAACCAAACAAATAAGTGAAATAAAATTGTAAGAGAACAATCATACAATCAACACCAAGAATTTTTACGTGAAGAACCCTATTCACTACCAAAAAAACATAAGAGAACATTGGTTTTCTCAAGTTTTTACCCAATCTTAAGATTTACAAGCAATTGGAGACAATATAAAAGGAATTACCTCACAAGAAGTCAAATCAAATTCTCACCACAAATACCACATCTTACAAAGTCTCATTGTTTGGTAGAGATCTAGAGTTGTAGTAATAGAAACATCAAGACTTAAAATTCGGTCCCAAGCTCCTTGCTCTTTGCTTCTCGTTCTTTCCTTTTTCTTTCTCTTGATTTTCTGTTGTGACTTGTGAGTTGAGTTCTTCACCTCCCTGAGAACAAACAACTCATATACACCCAAAGACACCAATGCTTAAAGCAAAAAAGAGAAAATGCCAAAAAGGCTCTTCAAATTCCAACGCCGAAAAAACCCCTTACACCATTCACATTCTGCTTTTGGACTTGGGCATGGGTTGGACATTAATTGGACTTGCCCCACCAACAATCGCCCTCTCCTAAAAGTAGAACAACCTTGGTCAATGGCGTAAGAGGATTCACCTCTTAGCCACAGAGATACGACGGTTGAGCACGCCAAGCAGGTAATTTTTTTTTTTTTTTGATAAAGATATTCATTAACGCTGGAACAAAGTACCAGACGAATCAGAATACAAAAAAGAGTGAAATACAGTCAGGGGTTAAAAAACCAAGAAGAATCCTACTGAGCATTGGCTCCAAGTGAGGTCAGGCAATCTGCCACTGAGTTAGTTTCTCTTAGAGTGTAACACTCCAGAACCCACCCTAAGAGTATGGGTCAACACGATAACCAAAATTAAAATACGGGTTATGATCGTAAACAATGATAAACCATCAATCATCTCAAAAGATCATCTCACATTTTCAAGTCTTGGAATAAAAACTCCCATAAAAAAAAAAGTCTTAGAATAGAGACAACGGAAGTCTTAATTAATAATAAATCTCATTAGGATCTGAGAATCTATGGTGCAATGTGCTGGTGGCACCACAAAGTAAAGATAAAAATAACTACTAAATCTCTATTACAACCCTTGAAAATTCAAAGCTAAAAATTAGTATCATCTTAAAACTCCAAATACTATCAAATTTCAATCTATGCAAACTAAAATAAATGAAATCATCAATGCTAAATCAAAGTCTTCAGAGATCCTCTTCTTTTTTTGCTAAAGATCAGCAAGGTATATATTTGATACATCCAATATTCACCGGGCCAATCAACGACCGTCACGTGTCACGCAGGCGACCCGCTCCATAGCTAAGGGGAACGAACGGGGTCCCAGCACCACTCGGGCGCGGCCACCACTCGGCGCGGCCCCGCGAAGGAACGGCCTCACCCAGGCCGCGGCCTCCTCACCAAGGCGCGGCCTCACTCGGCGCGCCACCACTTGGCGCGGCCTCGCGCAGCCACACATCCAGCGCGGCCACCACTTGGCGCGGCCTCGGCGTAGCCACACATCCGAGCGCGGCCACCACTTGGCGCGGCCTCACAGCAGCCACACATCCGGCGCGGCCTCACCCAGCGGCTGCACCCAAGCAAGCATCGTGGGCACGTGAGGTGGGGACCACCCATCTACGACCCTTCGTATCGCTAAGACTCACGTCACTACCAGACTCTAGACCGCCGCTTAGAGGTCACGTCATCTAGACGGATTCAAGCACCGAGGACGTTATCACCACACGCGGGTATCTATCCACCAAGGATCCTCGATGCCACCAGGACACTCCCTCTCACGGGAGATGGCCAATCGGATAGAGTCCCGCTACCCAGGGCCTCTATCCACTCAACAAGACAATCGCCCTCAAACGGGGACTCTCCACACCGCCATACACCGCCATATGCTACTATAAAAGGCAAGGTACGCAACCCCATCGGGGACATCTAAACTCATCGAATAATCACTATTCATCTATTTGCGCCAGAGATCTAACTTTGGCATCGGAGAGCCCTAGGCGGGAACACACCGGTTCTCTCGTTGACCCCTTTGGTCCACTTGCGGTGACGACACTCGCAGGACGCTGGACGATTTCTTGACGCAGCATTGGCGCCGTGCGTGGGAACGACGCTAGCCATTACTACTAGCTCGCTTCCATACTCATTCAATGGCACGAAGGAAGACTACCACCACCAACAACGGAGCAAGGAATGGATCACCACCCCGCAGTGCTCTCGCGCCGTAGAGCCAACGACCAGGACCATGTCCCTCCGGAGGAGGAGATCCCCCTTAATGACCGATTCGTGATCGCGAGCCCAACAATGACGAGGCCAACGATGTGGTGGTGGAGGTGACACCGACCCCAATGCTCCAGCCACGTGGGTCGAGATCAACGACTCGCAACGACGATCCTCGATGAACAACGACTCTTTCGAGAATACCGACGCAGCATGCGTGCGACATCTCACCGTCGGAGGACTTCACGGCGCAAGGGTGGAGTCCATACCTCCACAAGAGCCAAACCCTAGGAGATCATCTCCGGGGCGCGAGATCGAGAGACTTGCGCGACAGCAACCCCACTCCGCGGCGGGGAGCCTTCCCAAGATCCCAGGAGAACAAGAGACCTCTCGCCACGGTCGAACGTGGGAGGACGCCAACACCCAAGGCGAGGGTGTCTAGCCCGCAGAGATCGGTCCGAGGTCCATGTTCGACAGACGACCGGAAGAAAGTCACATACCACGACGGCCGGACCACAGAGAAGAAAGCCCCTCACCTTCACGACAGGGTTCATCACGGCATGACCATTCACCATCCCGCCAACACTCAAGGCGGGAGGGGACATCCGAGAAAGAACGTGAACGGGTCGCAGCGAACGTCCGGCTAGGCGTGGGGGCGACACGGGACGAGGAGCTCGATCAAAGACTCGCGACCTGAATGAGAAGCTAGAAGGGTTGAAGAAGCGACCAAAGGCGAGACACATTCCATACCGGACAACACCCCTTCTCGGCAGAGATCATGTCGCCCACACTACCTTCCGTGTTCGACTACCCACCTTTGAACTCTACAAGGGTACCACCGACCCTAATGACCACATCAACTACTTTAATGGCATGATGACGCTGTATGGGGGTCGACGTGGTCTCCTGTCGGGCATTCCCGGCGTCCCTCAAGGGGAGCACCACATCATGGTTCTCCAGGCTACGCCGAGATCTATAGGCTCGTTCGCGAGCTATGCGGCGATTCGTCACCCGCTTCCAAAGCAGCGTCAAGCGTAAGAAGACCACCGTCAATCTACTAAACGTGGTACAGAACCCCGGGAATCTCTCGGGAATACGTTACCAGGTTCACCAAGGAGTCCCTGGAGGTTCGAGACTTGGATGACCAGACAAAGATGCAGCCCTAGCAGGAGGTATTAGGGACTGGACTTGATCAAGGACTGCACGTCATGAGACCAGGACTATGAAAGAGCTCCTGGAGCGGTGCAACGAGTTTGCAAATATGGCCGAGGTACTACAAGCTAGAACAAAAATAATCGAGGCCAAGCCACGGGACAACAAGAGGCCAGCACTGATGACCGCAAAGAGGGTAAGAGGTCGAGGCAGGCGCCGACAAGAGCAGAGCGACCACCCATCCAGGAGGACAGACCGCCCGAGAGAGAAGTGAGAGGGCAAGCACCCCTGAGTTCACACCACCGAACACCACCAGGTCCCGGATACTCATGCAGATCCGGACCGTGACCTACTCCATTGGCCACGACCCATGCTAGCGGCCAGAGAAGCGAAACCCTAACAAATATTGTCTCTTCCACAAAGAGAATGGGCACGACGGAGGAGTGCTATCAATTGAAGAGAGAGATAGAACAACTGGTAAAAGCGGAAGCTTGAACAAATATGTGAAGGGGAGACGTGACAACCGCTCGAGGCCAAGGAGATAGAGGTCGCGACGAGACGAGTGGAGCCGAGACGAGAAGAAAGAAGAACGGATCGAGAGAGAGACCGCCGTAAGAAGCGGAGAGATGCCACGAACCTAGTGGCACCAAGGGACCTCCCATCCTCACCATACTTGGAGGACCAGGGCAAGAGTCCACCGGAAAAGCTAAAGCTCATGCCAGGTTCGTGGGAGTGGCGGAGAAGCCCAAGCAAGATAACCAAGATCGAGGCGGTGATCTCCTTCTCGAGATGAAGACTTGGAAGGACTAAACTTCCCGCATGAAGATGCCCTGGTAGTACAGGTGGAGGTAGCCAATCGACTGCACACGGGGTATTGATAGACACGGGCGTCCGTTGACGTACTCTCCTTGGACGCCTATCGACGGTTCGGGTTCGGGGCGCCAGCTCAAACCGAGCCCACTTATCTCCATGGATTCTCGGTGCCACCGCCTCCATCGAGGTACCATAGAGCTACCCGTCACCTTCGGGTACACCCTCAACAAGTACCCATCATGGTAAACTTCATGGTAGTCAAGTCCGTGGTGTCCTTCAACGGCCTCTTAGGGCGACCATCACCTGACAGCCCTTAGAGGAGTCATATCTCCACTTCACGAAGATGAAGTTCCCCACCGAGAATGGGGTAGGCGAAGTCCGAGGAGATCAGAAGAAAGTAAGGAGTGCTACGCCACCTTCATGAAAAAGAATAATGGCAACACCCGTGGAATGGCACTCGCCTAGAGAGCATGATCGGTGACCGAGAGAGATGAACGCGACAGAGAGAAGGGGAAGGCCATGGAAGACCTCATCCCATGGCCCCTCAGCCAGGATGACCCCTCCAAGGTCGTTCAGTCGGCTCATTGCTAAGCAAGGAACAAAGAAGGGCTTGGACACCTCCTCCAAGCGAACATGGATGTCTTCGCATGGTTGACCTCCGACATGCCAGAATACCACGTTCCATAGTGGAACACCGACTACATGTCGACCCAACCGGGAAGCCCATTCAACGAGCGGCGTAACTCGCCCTTGACCGACAAGCGGCAATCAAGGAGGAGGTCGAGAAGTTAAGCCGATCGGGTTCATCGAAGGAGAAGTTCCCAACATGGCTCGCCAACGTGGTCATGGTACCAAAGCCAAGTGGGAAGTGGAGGATGTGTGTCGACTACACCGACCTGAACAAGGCATGCCCAAAAGATGAGTACCCACGCCTGGATCGACCCATCGATCGACGCCACCGCCGGCCATGAGATCTTTGAGTTTCATGGACGCCTACTCCGGATACAACCAGATCCTCATGTATGAGGATGACGAGTCTTACACCGCATTCGGACGGACAAAGAGAACTACGCTACAACGTCATGCCGTTCGGGTTAAAGAATGCAGGGGCCACCTACCGTGAGAATGGTCAACAAGATGTTCGAGGAGCAGATCGGGCGCAACATGGAGGTATATGTGGATGACATGCTTGTGAAAAGCGTCCACACCAACCAACACCGACCGACCTAGAGGAAGCCTTCGCGATGCGAGGAGGAACCGGATGAAGCTAAACCCCGCAAAGTGCGCCTTGTGTAACGTCAGGAAAATTCTGGGGTTCATGGTCTCGGTCCGTGGAATAGAAGCTAACCCATCCAAGATCAAGGCCATCCAAGAGATGGCACCTCCTCGAAGGTCGGGGAAGTGCGGAGGTTGAATGGGAGGGTCGCCGCCCTTTCCAGGTTCGTGTCACGATCGGGTGATAAGTGCTTACCATTCTTCAAAACATTGAAGAACCTCCGAAGCCCTAAGGACTTCACATGGACGGAAGAGTGCCAAAAGGCGTTCGGAGAATTGAAGGAGTACCTAGAGAGCCCACCTGCTTGGGCGACCGAACCTAACGAAGAGTTGCAGCTATACCGGCCGCTACCCTGTGCGCGGTCGGTATGATCTTGAAGGAAGAAGACAAAGTCCAGAGGCCCATCTACTACGTCAGCCATGTCCGATCGATGCGAGACCAGGTACACTAGGATCGAGAAGGTAGCCTATGCATTGGTAATGGCAGCCAGGAAGCTACGACCATACTTCCAAGCCCATACCATCGCAGATCCTCGCAGACCTACCCTTGAAGAAGATATTGCACAAGCGGACGCCTCCGGACGAGTGATAGCATGGGCGGTGGAGTTAAGTGAGCATGACATCAAGTTCCAACCAAGGACGGCCATCAAAGGCCAAGCCTTGGCGATTCGTCGTTGAATGCACCTTACGAGACAGAGCGAAAAAAAAAAAAAAAAAAGAGGAAGAGAGAGAGAGGCCAAGTAGCTATGTAGCCAAGAGGCCACGGCCAAAAGACCACGACCAAGGGGCCACGGGCAAAGGGCTATGGTCGTCATCAATGGATGTCACCTATCAAAAGAGAGAGGCCAAGTGGCTACGGCCAAGAGGCCATGGCCAAAAGAACACGACCAAGAGGCCACGGCCAAAGGGCTATGGTCGTCACCTATCAAGAGAAAAAAAAAAAAAAATAAATAAAAAATAAATTTTGGATGCCATTCGTCAAAGGCCGCTGCCCAAAAGCAAAGAAGAAAAGAGAGAAGAAAGAAAAATAAAAAGGGGGTCTTTGGCCATGGCCAAGGGCCACAATCGACAAACCATGGTAGAAGTTCAAGGTTCAAGGTTCGAGGTTCGAGGTCCGAGGTCGGAAGTTCGAGATGGTTCGAGTTCTAAGGATCGAGAATGCAACTGTTGATGCCCGTCCGAGCTAGCCAATGATGAACTCGAAACTGGCCAATGCAAAGGTACGTGGAAATATTACATGAGCTAACATGCCGGGAGAAGCAAGTTAATGAGATTGAGGAGGGGCCTAGCTAGATGGACCCTATACTCAACTACCTACGGGACGACGTCTTACCGGAAGACAAGGCCGAGGCAAGGAAGATCGGGACGAGAGCTGCAAAGTACACCGTCCTAGACGGGAGTCATAGCTGGGGGCAACAGCACCACTACTCCGGTGCCTAGGACCTAAGGGGGCGAGTACGCCCAGCCGAAGTCCATGAGGGGATATGTGGAAGCCACATGGGGGACGAGCCCTAGCCTACAAAATCCTCCGCGGGACTATATCGCTACGAAGGCAAGAGGAGGCCATCCAATATGCCAAGAAGTGCGAGCAATGTCGGTTGTTCGCCCAGTACCCCATCTACCCGCCACCAAGTGACATCAATCCTCAACCCCATACCTTTTGCCATGTGGGGACTAGACATCTTGGGCAACTTCACCGCAGCACCAGGAAATAGAAAGTACCGGTCGTCGCGATCGACTACTTCACCAAGTAGGTTGAAGCTAAACCCTTGGCCAAGATAACAGAGAGAGATGGAGAAGTTCGTCCGCGCGACGCGTCATCTGAGTTCGGGTGCCACGGATCCTCGTCTTAGATAATGGAAAACAATTCAACAACCCTAAATTCCAAGCATTCTCATCACAGCTACAACATCGACTATCGGCTGTGTCGGTAGCATACCCACAGTGCCAATGGTCGGTGGAGGTCACCAATGAACGCTACTCGGAAGGAGTCAAGAAAAGGCTAGAAGGAGCTAAAGGCAAGTGGGTAGAAGAGCTACCAAGCGCCCGTGGGCATACCGAACTACGACGGACGCCCACAGGAGAGAGCCCATTCCGCCTAGCATATGGCTCAAGCATTGGCGCCGGTAGAGGTCTGCGCTATGTCCCATAGGGTTCGCACTTTAATGAATGCACCTATGCCGACGGATCGGGCGAACCTAGACTTTATAGATGAGGTCCGCGGAAGAGCACTACTAAGGAACGTCGCTACCGCAGCTCAGTCTTGCCAGTGCTATAACGCCGAGGTCAAGGAAAGGCTATTCCACCAGGGAGATTTAGTACTACGGAGGGCAAGTGCATCACGACCACAAAAGCAGGGAAGTCGTCACCCAACCGGAAGGACCCTACATAGTCTCCAAGCAGATCACGCCCAGGGGACCTACCGCTTGAAGACTCCGGGGGCAAGAAGGTAGACCGTGCACGGAACTCACTATACTTGAAGAAGTACTATCAGAAGTAACAACAAAGAGTTTGGCACCACCAACATGATAGCAGAGATGGCATTACGTTTCAAAGATGAATTGAAAAAATTCGGGAATACTCGGCTTCTTCTACTACTCAAGCGAGGCTTCGTGCCTAAGGCGACATGCCAATATTGAGGCTTTATGCCTAAGGCGGTATGCCAACATCGAGGCTTCGTGCCTAAGGCGATATGCCAACACCGAGGCTTCATGCCTAAGGCGATATGCCAACACGAGGCTTCGTGCCTAAGGCGATATGCCAACACCGAGGCTTCGTGCCTAAGGCGATATGCCAACACCGAGGCTTCGTGCCTAAGGCGATATGCCAACACCGAGGCTTCGTGCCTAAGGCGACATGCCAACATTGAGGCTTTATGCCTAAGGCGATATGCCAACACCGAGGCTTCGTGCCTAAGGCGATATGCCAACACCGAGGCTTCGTGCCTAAGGCGACATACCAACACCGAGGCTTCGTGCCTAAGGCGACATGCCAATATTGAGGCTTTATGCCTAAGGCGATATGCCAACACCGAGGCTTCGTGCCTAAGGCGACATGCCAACATTGAGGCTTTATGCCTAAGGCAAACATGCCAACACCGAGGCTTCATGCCTAAGGCAACATGCCAACACCGAGGCTTCATGCCTAAGGCGCCATGCCACCGCCGAGGCTCTACGCCTAAGGCGTTAACCCCAAGGTCGGAGGATCACCAAGGCACGACGTCACTACCAAAACCCGAGGACTATCAAGGGTCGAGAGCATCAACGCGCAAGCGATCACCAGGAGACAATGCAATCAATATCAAAGCGACAAGGATCAAATCATATCAACATCTAAAGAAAGAGTCAAGTACATACAAAAGCAAGCATCACAATCCAAAAGTTATCATCCAAAAGTCAACACCCGGAAAGAACATCTATAAAATCGGGGGCATCTAGTGGAGGAGCACCTCGATCCGGAAGGAGACATCATATCACCTCAAGACAAGCAACACTCTCCTCCGGTAAGACCGCACCCTCCTCTGTCACCACAACATCATCCTCGGGAGAGACACGAGCCTCTATAGCGCTCTCGGTGTAGCGCGTAGTGACCTCGGGAAACCTTGAGAAGTCATAATCACGGGTCTTCTCCAGGATGCGAACCGCCAAGTCTGAAGAAATCAAGACGCTAGGAATGAAAGCCAACTTACTCCTAAGGTCACCAACGAAATAGAAGCTCGGAGGCCCTACGACCCCTACTAGGGGTGGAATCTCCAGAAACCTCCTCCTCCCCTTCACTACCAACGGGGAAGGCAAAGAAGAAAAAATATCCGCGGGGAACGCTCCTCGAAGATCCAACCCCGAGCGGGCCAAGGTCACCCGGGAAGCGACATGAAGGACAAGAGGGGAACGAACTACTTACTCGAGAAAGCAATCTCCCGAAGTTGGCAAGAAAAAGGAAAGGAATGTCACCCGCAAAATATAAACAAGCAGCTCCATCACATACAAGAGGAGGAATAGGGAAGAAGAGCGAGGGTCCATCACGTCCACGCCCGCGGTCACCTAGGCGCGGCATCATCGGCAAGGCGTGGACCACACCCGGCATGGCCACCAGCGCCGCCAGCGGCCACACCCCCCCGGGCGCGGCCTCACCCCGGCGCGCCCAGCCACGGGGCGCCGGCCTCGGGAGCGGCCCACCCCCGCCCTCGGGCGCGGCCCCCTTGTGGCGCGGCCACGGCCTCGGGCGCGGCCCCCCCCCCCCCCTACAGCCTTGGCGCGGCCTCACCGCGGCGCGGTCCCGGCCTCGCGCGGCCTCACCATGCGCGGCCCGGCCCGGCGGCGCGCCTCCTCGGGCGCGGCCTCACGCGGGACGTGGCCTCACGCGCGCGGCGCGGCCCAGGGCGCGGCCACGCCTCGGCGCGACCGACCGTGGCCACACCCGCGGGCGCGGCCTCACCGTGGCCACACCCAAGCCGGCCTCGAGGAGACACCCTACAAAAAAAAAAAAAAAAAAAAAAAAAAAGAAAAAGAAAAAGGGGTTGGAATCGATGTACCTCGAAAAAGGTGATCGCGCAGAAGGACAAGCACATGGCAATGACGTAGCCACACCACGAGGCACAACCAAGGAATAGAGGTCACAAGAGGCAAGGCACTCAAGCTTTCCAAGCAAACCAAGGCACCAAGAGAACACCACCCAAGCACAAGGACCCAAAAATCAAGCAAAGTGGATACTAGTGGAGGTGACCCAAAAATAAACACATGGTGGGCACCAAAAAGAGGACAAAAGACAAAAAGAAGAAAGGAGAGCAAAAGGGAAGACAAAAAGTAAGAAAGAGAAATGAGAAGTGAAAGAAGAAGGAGAGGAAGGAACATATACCTACAAAAACAAAAAGAAAAAGTGTAGGAGGTAAGGTTTGAACCCCCAACCTCTCCCTACCTCATCGTGGATTTGAGTGCAAACCCCACGGGGAAAGTTTATTCGCAGCGGACCCCTCACTATGCAAAGACACCTACTCTCTTGGACATCCTATCCCAAGAGAGTGGGGGCAAATGATACATCCAATATTCACGGGCCAATCAATCACCGTCACGTGTCACGAGACGACCCGCTCCATAGCTAAGGGGAACGAACCGGGGTCCCAAAGCACCACTCGGGCGCGGCCACCACTCGGGCGCGGCCCCGCACAGGAGCGGCCTCACCCAGCCGCGGCCTCACTCACGGCGCGGCCTCACTCAGCGCGGCCACCACTTGGGAGCGGCCTCGCCGCAGCCACACATCCAGCGCGCCTCACCCAGCGCGCCTGCACCCAAGCAAGCATCGTGGGCACGTGAGGTGGGGGCCACCCATCTACGACCCTTCGTATCGCTAAGACTCACGTCACTACCAGGACTCTAGACCGCCGCAGAGGTCACGTCATCTAGACGGATTCAAGCACCGAGGACGTTATCACCACACGCGGGTATCTATCCACCAAGGGTCCCGATGCCACCAGGACACTCCCTCTCACGGGAGATGGCCAATCGGATAGAGTCCTGCTACCCAGGGCCTCTATCCACTCAAAAGCACAATCGCCCTCAAACGGGGACTCTCCACACCGCCATACACCGCCATATGCTACTATAAAAGGCAAGGTACGCAACCCCATCGGGGACATCTAAACTCATATCTGAATAATCACTATTCATCTATTTGCGCCAGGAGATCTAACTTTGGCATCGGAGAGCCCTAGGTGGACCACACTGGTTCTCTCTGTTGACCCCTTTGGTCCACTTGCGGTGTGACGGCACTCGCAGACCGCTCGACGATTTCTTGACGCAACAATATTAATGGTAAAAATGAGAAATTTACAAGAACTCAGTGACTTTCCCTTCTTCAAAGAGAAAGGGTGCAGTCACAAACATCAACCATCCTGAACTGTCTAAAATCTGTAATATGGACGGCACTGTCTAAATCTGTAATCTGGCAGAGATCCTCTTCAATTGGTTCAATATAATCATTTTCAACAGTATCACCATCATCCTCAATATTCACCAAACACTCATTGCATTGGTATGATTCCTACTCAACAACATCATGTGAAAAATACTATGGGGTAAGCTCGAGAAAACTTAGCGAATGAGGGGAATACTATCCACATAATAGCGATAAAACACATACTTTTCAAGATAAAAGAAGTATTTCAAATCATGCAATTTATCAAAAATAGATTTTAAATCATGCCTTTAGAACATTAAAAGTCTATGTAATACAATCCATATTCCATAGTTAATTTTCTCACTCATAAGAGTCTCAAAGTGGTACTGCTATCTCATACAATATATCAAATCAAACACTGGGAAGGAACTCAGGCTCTTGGCTCACAGAATCGGATATCGTGTTCCTATGGCTGAAAAAACACGTTCCTTAATGTATACTCTTGCATCATCCCCCGGTTCACATACCCACAAAAATGAAAATGCGAGCGTCAAACTCTTGGCTCCCGGAACCGGAACAAAGTCCTTAACATCACGCTCTTACCTCACTCCTGTGCTCAACATTCCATCCCAACAACACAACCCCCTGTTGGAAGGGTCACAGTCCAACAACAATATTCTGTCCATAGTTCATAACACCATAAAACCATAGGTCTCATCATACTTTAAATATCATGCTTAAATCACCATGCTTTAATGATAATAAATCAAATCATAAAGGAAAAACATTCATGCATTGTCTCAACTTAAAATATATTTAGAAACATCATGCATACCATTCAAATCATAATTTTCTCATAAAACAGTAAATCAAGAAGATTTATAGAAAATAATATATAAGGGAATTCTGTAGTCTCATTCACCTTGATGACTCCTAAATTAACGATCTCGTCAGCGCCAATATAATTCGATGGCCACCTTGATTCCCCGATGATCCTCCCCAAACAAGTCACGTCTCTTTAAACATTCAACATTAGTATTACTCTTTATTTAACCCTATCTTATCACGTATATGTCCCTTTTCTCTCCATTCTATATTATACCATTAGATCTCAAAATTCTGCTGTAATACTGTTTTGTACATAGCGAAAGAAAAATACAAAAGAAATACTTCTGAAACTCGAAAGTGACTTTTATTGATTTCCTTTGAAAGACAACACACATATCTCAATACCATAAAGAAATCTCATCACAAAACACTTACCAAGTCAACTCTCCAATCACTTTAACATAGTGTTTCTGACTGAGACAGAATCTGAGTCATTAAATTGTAAAATTTATATCTTCCCTTTCTCGAATTCAATTAAGGTCAAATCGGTAAGCATAGTTAGAAGACGCCTAAATGTTGTTACAGTAAAAATTTAAGACCAAAATAAAATTTCTAAATATGTCTTCTCTCATTGTCAAATTTGGGTATAGAAAACTGCCCTGGGAGCAACCTATCCTAGTACATGAATTATTTGATATATCAATTAAATTTTAAAGTTAATGAAATTTTTAGGAGATCATCTATACTCATATATGAATCCCCAATAAATTTTTTCAGACCTTGAAACAACTTCAAAATATGGTCAATAACACGAAAGATTTTGGATTACTATTCTGTCCAACACAAAAAATACCTTTCACATGCAAAAATCTTATCTCTCATCACTTCCTAAATCCGAATTTGAATATTTTGAAATCACGATCTAAATTATGAGGCTACAATTATACTTATAAAATCATGATGTATTCATCCATGAGAAGTTCTTAATACATCCTTAAGCACTAACCTTAGTCTACCCCCATGTTGCATATAGAAAATTTAATTGGAACATGGTGTAGTTCAACATACCTCTTTTGGAAGATTCAACTCCACTCCTACTCTTCTTGCTCTTTTATATTATTTCTTCAAGACAAATCCGTGGAACAAACTCGTAATAGCATCAACAAAGTCTCCTCTTTCTCTCTTCTCAAATCTCCAAATAATATGCAAGGATAAAACTCCAAGGAAGAAGATGTGGCAATATGATGAATCTCTTTTCTTCTTTTATTTTTTTTTTTTGTTCTTCTCTACACATTTTTTTTTAAGTAGGGAGAATCCTTCCCAACAAACTTCTCTTATCCCTCTCTCTCCTCCACGATTTGGGTAGGATGCAAACTCTAACTTCTCTCTCTTTCTCTTTATTTTACACTTGTTGCCCACGGATTTCCTATTAATCTTCTCATGCGTGGAACCTCCCGTCTTTCTAGCCTAAATTCTCTCCTCCCTATATTCCTTCTTTCACTCCAATTCCCCCTCTTTCGTATATCTTCTTTGACTTCATGATTCTTCTCTCCTTATTTTCTTTTTTCTCTCTAATTCTCTATGGTCTCTCTCCTACTCACCACAATCTTTTTTTTTTTTTCTCTTCTTAGATTCTAGGTTTCACTCTATCTTTTACGTGGTTGAGTTCTTCCCCCACGGTTTTCTTTTTCTTTTGTTTTTTTTGTAAATCAATTGGGCCCACCTATAAAGCCCAAAAATAAAAATAAATATCCCTTTAATGGCTTCTTTCTAGAATTGATCCAATTGATCCTTAAACCTCTTTTATTATTTATAAGATCCTAACCACTAGGCTAACCAACTTACAGATTAAGAGGTTTATAAATAAATATATTTAAATAACAATTACATATAATCATGCACGGAGAAATAACTAAACAAGCATATGCTACAATAATAAAATACTAGTATGGTATATACCTCTAGTGTGTTAATCAATAAAAAATTCCACCCTTCATTGGTCCACCACTGGTACAGATTCTACACACAAGGTGAAAACTCCAAATTACCCCTGTTTTTTGGGCACGGGTATTATATCCCTCCTTCCTTATAAAAATTTCGTCCTCAAAATTTACATACCTGGATCGGTGAATAGTTGCAGATACTTGTACCATATATCATCTTCCATTTCCCACGAAATCTCTTGAATATCATGATTCCTCCAAAAATTTGTTATAAATAAAATGGTACGATTTCGTAGAACTTGCTCCTTACAATCCAAAATCCAAATAGATGTTTCCTAAAAAATCTGAATCACTCTCTGATTGTCCATCTGTCTGTAGGTGAAATATTGTACGCAGTTCTCCCATTTTTTTTAACTATAAAGTAATATTGCCAACTTTATCTCTATTGACTAAATTCTTCTTCTATTATATTTTCTTTTTTTTTTTTTTCCTTCTTAAAATTCTCCTCATCCAATGTTCTTTATGGTTGATCGAAACTCCATCTCCTCTGCCAACTAGATCATATCAAAACCTGATGGAATTTCTTAAGCTAACTCAACACATGCCAACACTACTTACTAGCACAAACTATTATCAATAAGCTTACCTAGCCAAGACATTATGTCCATAATCCTGGCCTATATACTAATCAGAACTTCTGAATTCATCTTTGATCATACTAATTCTATTGACCGAATTAAATAATATCCAATGTAGTACATTTTAATAGACCAGAAATTAACTTGGTTCTTAGTTAAAGCATTGATTTGCTAAGCTGAACAAAAACCAATCTATTATTCTTGAACCACTCAAATAACATGCAAACTTGGCCAAATAAATCTGTAAAATTTTCTGAATCATTATCTCCATATTTCTGGCCGATTGTTTATTCAATCGTGACCTATATCAAAGTATCAAAGTAGGCTTGGCTAAAATTGAACCACTCATGCTTGAGCTGGACTACCTAATAAGTTGAACCAGAATTGTCTTGGTACACAACCATTTAACTTCTATATCACTACAAGAAAAAACATTTTTGGCGACGGTTAAAAATTTGACCGTAGCCAAATATATATTTATAGCAACGGTAGTTTACCATTCGTCGCCTTATTTAATTTATAGCAACGGTAATATATAATCCGTCGCCCAATATGATTTACAGCTACATGCACCAATATAGAGTCGCCAAATTTCATTTAGGGCGACGAAAAATATATTGGCTTCGTAAAAAAATATTTAATACAATGGTTATTCTATAACCGTTACGAAAAATACGATTTGTAGCAACAACATAATACAAACCGTTGTGTTATATTATTTTGACCAACGGTTTTATAAGAACCGTCGCCTTATATCACTTAAGGTGTAAGAGATTGTATTTATTTTGGCCAACGGTTTTACAAGAACCGTCACCTTATATCAATTTTAGCCAACGGTTGTACAAGAACCGTCGCCTTATATCACTTAGGGCAACGGATTATTTTTTACTGTAAGAGATTGTATTTATTTTTTTGGTCTTTCAACATTCCCGCTCTTCTACCAAAAAAAAAAAAAACATTCCCGCTCGCGGTTTCTCTTCTCTATCTGTCCCTCTCGATCTATCTGGCTTTTCTTCTCTTACTCTCCCTCTCGCTTTTGGAAACCCTCTATCTTACTCTGTTCAACCTTAACCCTATCCTCCAAGGATCTACATCTCGCCTCTCTGAGCTACCCACGCACCCCATTCTTTGTGGAATCATCGCAAGCCCGTCGGGGAGGCTGGCTGACTCCTACCTTATGTAGTCCTCTCAGCATTCTTCGACGCCTTTGCAAGGTATGATTTCTGTCTTTATCTTTTATTCTTTACCAGTATTGATTTCTCTCTCTATCTCTCTCTTTATCCTTTTTCTTTTAACCAGTATAGATTTCTCTCTATCTCTCTATCGATTTTCTCTTTTGGCTGTTATCCAGGGAATTAATCAGTCGGTTCATGAAGGAAGCCGGGTTAGGTATTCTTATCCTCTTGATGATCTTCTTCTATTTCTGTGTTTGATTTTCTAGTTGCTTCTCTTAGTATCATATGTCTTCTTCTTCTATTTCTATGTTCTTACCTCTTGATAGGAATGAAGAAATGGTGAAATTGAAATTAACGGCCTCCACTTGTGTATCTCACTTGTCTCCTCTACTACTCTTCTCCCATTCTTGAAGGCTAGCTCTGTGTTTATTTTCTGGTAATGTCGTTTTTATTTTTCTTATAAATATATAAATGTGATTAGAAATAAAGATGATTACTGATTCTTGTTTCACTCATTATTGTCTTTTGATTTCTCCTACCAGTTCTTGTTATAGTTAGGATCTCCTTTAGAAAGATGGAAATATAATTGAAGAAATCTGCTTCACTTTTACGTTTTCCCTTTATCCTTTATTTAATGTGTGTAAAACTTAATCTGCAATTCACTACTTTACTTTTACTTTGTTCATCACCTTTCTTCTTTTTGATAATGCCTTTTTTCCCCAACTGGGGAGATGAGGTGCAAGTTGCAAAAGTGGCTTATGAATTCTTGTTTTTTATGGGGGTGGAAAAAGCCATGTTTGGGAAAGATTGGGAGAGCCTGAAGGTCACTTGCAATCCAATCCACTGGCCACCCAAAGCTGTAAAAAATGGATTTTTATAGGTGGAACAGCAGAGGAGATATTCTCTTCTTCGTTCTTAGTTGCATGTGAGTCCAGCTCTGTTTTATGATCCAGCCATTAATTTTAGTGATCAAATGCTTTGAGTAATTCATTTTTAAAGAACAGTAAATTGAGGAAGAAGGTGCCAAATTCATAGTTGGTTATTAAATGAAGGGTTTCTACTGCAAATCAGTTGGGGCACCCCAACCAACAATTTATTCTTCAACGGCTCTAGTAATTAGATGTCATGGAACAAGCAGGGAAATGGTTGGGGTTGAGTTGGATTGGATTGGATGGTGGAGAATTTCATGGTGATGGGAACATGTGGGTATGGTGAGTGTGTGAGTGTGTAGGGGCAGCAAGGGCTGGGGTGAGTGTGTGAGTGTGTAGGGGCAGCAAGGGGTTGGGGTGAGTGTGTATAGAGGCACCAAGGGGTGGGGTGTGTGTGTGTGTAGGGCGCAGGGTGGGGGTGATGTGTGTAGGGCAGCAAGGGCTGGGTGAGTGTGTGAGTGTGTATAGGGGCAGCAAGGGGTGGGGGTGAGTGTGTGAGTGTGTGACTGTATGTAGGGGCAGCAAAGGCTGGGGTGAGTGTGTGAGTGTAGGGGCAGCAAGGGCTGGGGGTGAGTGTGTGGGTTCATAAATACCCCTCCTAAAGATGATTAACAGACTCGGTACACAATGTGTACTTGATTAGCAGAGAGCACAATGTGTACTTGATCAGCAAGGGGGCTGCATTATATGTGCTTGTGATGTCTTTTATGGAAAAGAGGTCTGCATTATATGTGCTTGAGATTAGGAAGTAAAGGTGAGTAAATAGGGGGTGGGTTTGGGAGCTGGGAAATAGATCATAGATGGGGTCAGAGACTTTAGAAAGGAAATAAAAGCAATTCTGTCCTCCACTCTTCTTCGCAGAGTTTCTAGGTTATTTAACTTGTAACTCAGTTACAAGATCCATGAAGCTATATATTAGACTGGGAGCCTGGTCCAAGTTAATTGATTTTGCAAGTCAAATCCATTTCATGGGTTGGCATGCTTTATCGCCCACACCCTTGCTGTTGAAGGTGGACACCTCCATATTAATCTCTTGTGTATGATTTTATTTCCAAAGGACCCATCTAGTTCAACTTGTATTTCCCCCTCTCTCACTGAGTCACTGCAGCTTGCCCTCTTAAATTTTCAAAGAAGAAAACAAAGGCCCATATAACCTGCAGCAATGTTTGAACAGTCATCACAAAGGCTACAGTTGATTTTGTACAGTTTCATACTATAGCCTTCACAAGAGGACACAAGTCACACAACCAATGCATTTACTGAACCTGTGATAGTGAAAACTCTTTCAAAGGGACCAATGAAGTTAGAGAGAGAGAGAGAGAGGCCTGAGTTCCTGACTTAACCTTTAATAAGCCTGCTCTAGCACCAGAAAGAGTTAAGAAGGACAGTGAATGAGGTAAGGTATAGACTAGAAGAGAATATCAAATTTGTCTGGCCAGGGTACACAGCATTCAACCCTTGCACTTGTCCCATTATTTTAATTAACTCTTCTTCTCTTTCTCCTCCTACAGTAATACTGAGCATGGAAGTCAAAAGTAGGTGAAATTTTTAAAGTGATTGAACACCAATATATGGTTGACAAGTTTGTGCCCTTTTCCTTGACAATGATCTACTTTATAAGGATTCTTAAAGAGTCATAACAATTCTCCAAAACATTTATATTTGACAAAAGACAACCTTTAAGGGAAAGGAATTTTCTGCAATTGAATAGACTTGGATGATGACTTGACAACATGGACCATGATTATTTGTTGAGGTTCCAAACATGCTAGAGGTAGTCCTAAGCAAGTTCAAGAATGCAAAAGGATGGGTTCCTTGTAGATTCCAAATTGAAGTGGCAAAGAAGAATCAAAATATGTGATAGGGTGGTAATGAAGAAAAGTGGAATTTTATAGTACTACCAAAAAAAAAATTCAAAATTCAAAACTATAACTTGTAAACACTTTTTCTTTTTTCTCCCTTTTAGGGCTTGCAGATTACCACGAAGCAAGAGAGAAGAGCTCTAGGGCTGAGTAAGTATATCTCCTTGTTGTTTGTATTGGAAATTGTGCTTGAACTTACTATATTCGTGCTTGTCACTATATGCCGCATGGTTCTATAACTTCATCTAGCAATTTTATCCATGATAAACTTAGAGAGAATCGTTTGAGATGGTATGGCCATGTCCAACGGAGGCCTTCCGGGGCTCCAGTCCGGAGGGGAGCGACATGATCCTGATTGAGGGAACCAAAAGAACTAGAGACAGGCCTAAGATAACCTTAGGAGAAGTAGTGAAGAAAGACATGCTTAGCTTAGGCCTTGCCCCGAGTATGACCTCTAATAGAGCTGATTGGAGATCAAAGATCCATGCGGTCAGTTGGTCTTTGTTGTGTGTTGCTGTTGTTTGTATCCACCCCTCTTAGAGACCTAGTGCAGAGTGTTGGGCAGTTAAGAAGCAGTACGTAGTTAAGAAGGTTCGATACCTTAGAGATTTGTGTCGATGTTGTTTGCCCCTCGCTCTCCTTTTTTACTTCTGTTTACCTTTTTTTCTCTTATAGGATCCATGTAGCCGACCCTATTAAGTTGGGATAATGCTTGGATGTTGTTGTTGTTCCTATTGCGATTATTGCGTCTTCGGTACCATCTTTAATTGCTTTTGATTTCTAAATAGAGTCACTGTTGAAGGAAATGCCTTGCTGAGGACTTGATTCTTCTGTTATTTGTGGTTAACTGGTCATTTCCAAATAGATGTGAAAGTGAACAGAATGCTTAATTTTACGAAGTTTAAGAGTCTAGTATATTACAGGTGCATTTGAAAAAGAGCTTAGCAATATCCACAGTAGTAGTTGTAGAAATTAGTTGAATACATAAAGCAGTTGGGCTATGATGCCCTCAAGATGGGTAGTTAATGGCTCTGATTACATCAAATGTTTGTTCAAAACTGGCTTCTTCTGTGTTTCTTCTTTCCTTTTTCTCCTCTTTTCTTTTTTTTAGTTGGAATGGTTGAGGTGGGATATTCAGCTTGCTTATGAAAGCAAAGTTAATCCTTGATCCTTCTATTTGTAAGTAGTCGGATACTTGGGAGTGGTTTTTGTCATTGGTGCAGAGTTAGTTGGAATGTTGGCAGCCAAACTTGTCTTGGATGGAAATGGATCGATTTTGAAGTGGATATGCTAATATCTGGAATTAGCATATCCAATATTTGAATTTGTCTTGTATCTGATGTATATTTACGTCAAGTATACGGATTTGATTATGGATATTCAAATCCTAATGTGCTACTCTCTGTTTTCTTGTTTGCGAATATAAGTTGTTCGGTAGAAATATATGAAGTAATGAAGGCTAGTGTGATAGAATAAGAGACAGATGAATCTGAGTGCACTTGGGAGCAGCACCAACAAGTCAAAAGATGATGGAAGCCAGAAGGTCAATTGGATGCTTTTGTTAGTGAACAAAGACAACTTATGGTAACTTTAAATAATTGATATAGCTAAAGTTGGTAATGGTAGATGTACAAGGGAAGAGCTGGAAAAGAATTGGGTTGACTTGTGAGGAAACATTAGTAATTATGAGTTAACCTGTGATATAGAATGGAAAAGTGGTATTGCAAGACATTGTCTTGCTAAGAGCTTACATTCAAAATTTTGTCATCTTCCAAGTTCAATTGGATAAGCTATCATATATTGGATTTTACTGTTTTCATATTTTGATTCATCCTAGCTGTCCTATGTAGTTACATTGAATAAGCTATCATTGGATCTTTTACTGTTTTTCATCTTTTGATTCATCCTTGCTGTCCTATGGTAGTTACATTGGATAAGGTATCATTGGATCTTTTACTGTTTTCATCTTTTGATATGATTTTGAATCATATTACCTATTAGATTTTTTGCACACAAGTCAATGACAAGGAGGCTGCTTGTTGAGTTGTAATGAATTTGGAGTATCAAGACTAGTCTAAGCTATAAGAGATTAAAGCTAGTCATACAAAGCTTTCAATTTTCAGTGCAGATAGATAGATGAAACTTTGTCATTTTATTCTGAAATTTAGTTTTAATGGTACACTGACTCTTAATTGGTACAGTGATACAATCAGATTGGCTTAGAACTGAAGATGGATTTCTCATATTGATGGGTTCCCACACCAGAGATTGCCATGACCAAACCTTTCTTGGATGGCCGGTCTAGGAGATCTCTTGAGAGTTGATTCCCAAGCTGGTGATGCTGTCTTGAAACTACTGTATGTCGCACCATTTTGATCCATTGAATGAGTTTTGCAAAATAAACCCAGCTGATGTCTGATGAGGAGTGCAAAGTCTATGAAGGTAATACAGTGTAATTAGAGTCATGAGTTCTTTTAATTATGATTGTATTACTTTTTTGAAGTGAAGTGTAAGAAATGTATTCTTATTTGGATGTATGGTTAATTTTATTTTTTTCATATGGACTAGTATATTAATGTAATTGCAGGAAATATACTGATTTTAAAATTTTTTTTTTTTTGTTATCTCAGTTTTGGCAACGGTTTTTTTTATACCATTGCCAAAAAGCCTTACCATATCGCCCTTAGCCACGGTTTTTTTTTTTTTTTTTACAACGGTTAGTATCGTTGTTAAAAATATGGTTTTCTGCAACGGTATGTTTTATTTTGTCGCCACACTATTATCTTCGGCCACGGTTTATTATTAACCGTTGCTAAAGAATGGTAACTGTCGCCAATTACATTTTTCCCAACGGAACCCCTTATTCCGTCGCTTAATTTTGGCTGCGCCATTTATGCCAACGGTGATTGCAACGGCTCAGAAAACCGTCGCCAACATATTTAGCAACGGATTTGGATTTTTGGCAACGGAAAAAAACCGTCGCCAAAAATGAGTTTTCTTGTAATGTATCCATCTTGAACCATTAAAATTCTTTTGTATGTACCATGCATAGTCATGTATCTCATAATCAAGCATATATGCACCTCAGATTGTAAATTAAATCGGTTTTACCTTTGCTTGTACCACCAGTAGGGTTTTCCAAAACTTTTAGTGTATTACATAGAGTGTGCTGGAAAAGGATGCTCTCGAAAGCCTGACAAGGAGAAGCCCCACTTTCGTACTTCCTCTCAAGGGATTCAGAACCAGGCAACAACACAAGCCTAAGCTCTGTCTCCTTGAACTTAAAGGAAGAACATTGTTCAATTGTTGTCATCTAGCTGGGTAGAAACAGTAGAGAGGATGTTGCTTGATTTCAATTCATGGTGGACGATCACTGATGGAGAGTAATCATGGTGTAGCAGCTATGAGATCCCTTTTGCAGCCTCCAATACAATCATGGTATTTGAAACCTGTTTTCCATTGGCCTTCTTGAAAGCTCTAGCTTTGATGATGATAAAAATCGACACGTACTGAAATGTTTGGATAATCCAACGTTTCAAATTTAGCATGACTTCATCTTCTTCGATCTTCCCTTCTTTCTCTCTCCCCAAACCCTATCCTTATTCCTTACTCTAATACCCAGAGAGCCCTTCCGCCACTTTGTTCTCCGGCCGTGTCTCCCTAATTTCTTTTTCTACCAAATGTAGCAACAGGCCTACTAGGATTTCCTTCTCATTTCCCTCTCGTACTAAGAGGTGACATAGCCTTTCCCTTCCTGTTTTTCTCCTCCTTAATTAGTGACTACTAGTCTTTGGAGATTTTCGGGGTTGCGACTGAAGGAGTTGAAGCAGGAAAGGAAATCGAACGGAGGAGAAGCGTTGGTCGAGGAGACTATGGAGCTTTGTGAAGAGGGAAGTAGTGAAATCATCTTAATGAGGTTTTAGGCAAGCAATGTAGGGTGACGCCGCAGCTTGCGGCAATCGCTTGTTGCAGTTGAAAAGAAGAGATAGAGAGGGAGGGTATCGCGACAGAGGTGGAGAAGCGAGTATAGGGGCGGTGAAGTAGGTTTAGGTGAAAATGTCTCTTCTCTATACAAGGCAATCCAATCCCATTGAATTTTTTTAAGTACTTTATTGTTTTTTCCTTTAATGTGCTAATCATGTCTTTCTAAGTATGGGTATTTTAGGTAAATTAAAAATAGGTTACAAGACTTTTGTAACGTGTCAATTAGCTTTTTCCTTAGAATAAAAGCCATAAAAAGTAAGAAAAAGATATAATCGCATGATTAGTTAACTCGGTGTTAGGTAAAAATGTTACCTGGTCTTCACTATTTCAGATTTTGAATCGTGCCAAAGAAGATTCTTGGCATGAAAAAGATTCTGTCAATCCGGGCAGCATGCATTCGTGTGCAGCGTCTGAGATGAGGTGGACGCTTTGATTGCCTTATCCCTATTCGGGCAAGATATTGGGCAGCGGGTAAGGCGGTAAATGCGCACCACCTCATCTCAAATGCTGCACATGCAGCACTGCTGCCCGGATTGACAGGAGCCGAGTCCGGCAGATCCCTCTTTCACATTTCCAAACCCTACTTTATTAAAGATCTTTTTCATAAAAAAAACAAACTATGATGATTGACAGGATCTTTTTCATATAGAAAGCGGTTCAGATAGAATATTCTTATAAAATATAGATGGGAACATTTAACTTCTACGTACAAGCAAAAATTTTAATAGGTTCAGATAGCAGCTGAATTTTTCTCTTCATCCTCCTCTAACTCCTTCAAGATTTCCACCACCCTGTTCGAAACTTTTTTTAGCAGATCGGACCAATCCCTGCTGGAAGAACCATCGGAGAAGCAGTGAGTGATTAAAATGTTTCAAAACAAACCTCAAGAAATCATCATAGTTACCTACTTACGTACGTACCCTTTGCACGAATCAAACGAGATGCCGACCCTGCGCTTGGCCATCTCAAGCGCCCATCCAAACCTATGGAGTTGCTTGGTCGTAAAGCTTCCATCGTCCGCAAGCACAAGATCAGAGATGTTGACATCATAGAATATGGGAATAACCATCTTCTGGTATTCCATCATGGAAGCCAATTCATGGAGACAGTTATCAGAATTGCAAAAATTGGGAGAGAAGATGACCACCCCAACCTTACAGTCTCGTAAAGCAGTTTCAATGACTTCATTGAGCTCTTCGCCTGGCTTCATGCTCTTGTAGTCCAAGAAGGGAATGACTTTTTGGTCTACCAAATCTTGGTAAAGCAAGCCACAGAAGTTGGGCTTCGTATCCACCCCACGGTGGCATATGAAGACGTCAAACGGGGGCGGCGGGGAGGACCTGCGAGCAGTTATCCTGCTGAAGGGGGAGATTCTTTGCCTTCTGCTATTGCACTTCTTCTTCTTTAGAACCAAATTAGTAGAGGGAATGGAAGTAGACGAAGTTAAGATGGTATACATCATTGATGAGAGTCAATCAATGGTGATTCCTACTCTCTCTCCTTCACCCGATCATCGACGACAGTATGCCCAAACGCTACGCCACTCTCTGTGGCCGAGGGAAGACGGTATTTCTCCGGCCCGAGCCCTTCCCACTTGTTTCTAAATTGATTTGATCAAACATATCTCATACTGGAAGGGGAAAGTGTGTTTAAATAGAAAGAGAGAGAGACCACTTGCAAAATTTTTTCCATACAGCGGACGAAGGGGACATGCAGGGTTAAGGTGGTAAATACGCATCACCTCATCTCAGGTGCTGCACATGCAGCACTGCTGTCCGGATAGACAGGAGCCCGGTCCCCAAGGGGAAGGTGTTTTTGAATAGACACCAGAGAGAGAGAGAGAGACAGAGAGAGAGAGAGACTTTAGAAGACTAAACTTACTAATATACCTTTTAACTCATAGCACAACATTTTCAATTCCTTTTTGCCCTTTTCACGGGACGTAAGTGTGCGTAAATGATTCACAACCGTTCAGATGAAATATTTTCACAGATTGCTCTTATCAAACAAATCTGCGCCTCTTATTAGGCTCACTAGTGACGTATGAGGTATGACACATCTATCATTGCATCAGCCATACAACCAACAAAGTAATGAGCATTCCTCCGCAACCACAGGGAGGCAGGATCTTTATCGCCCCCAATACTGGGGGCGCTGCTGTGCGCATTTACAGCAGTGCCCCCAGTACAGGGGGCGATAATTTTCCGAGGGAGGCAACCTTCTCCATTTGGAAAAAAAAAATAATTTTGAAATCGGTTATTTTAGAAAATGTCTCTGTTCCGCTAGGCCATATTTCAATTATGAAACTCCAAATTCAATCATTCAAAAAAGGTCCTGTTCAATTAATATATTTTTCCTTTCTCACCACCAAAAAAAAAAAATCATTGAAAAAAGGTTTAATTTTTTGAAATGACTTTACCTCACTTAGCTCCACACGTGTCTTAATCATTTTACCGGCCATACTTTCGTGCAATTTGTTTGTTTGGAAGAACTCTTCTTGAGGATGGAATGTTAGAATAGTTTGATTCAAATAGGGACAAAATTAAATCATAAAAACCAGGATCTCTATAGAGCATTCAGGAATATAATCAAACAAATAATAAAGAATCAGAGATAAAACCACTAACCTTGTTTCAAGTCCATAGTGATGATAATCGCAACGAAAAATAAAGAACAAAGATCTAGGTGTTTTCCTTATATTCCAAAAGATAACTGGTTTGATGAGAATACCGTATACACATGGATGATGAATACTGAATATCTCATTCTCTTTCAAGAATGCACTCCTCAACAGAGATTGAGAATAATTAGTTGTGATGGGTAGAGGGGGGACCTAACTCTCTTTATATAGTAATTCCTATAGGGTATCTCTCATCATAGTCCCAGTAGGAATCTACCTAATCCACACTAAAACCAGTCCACATAAGACTCCTAATATAACTCAATGATCCCCTTTATTAGACTAATAATTAATTAACATGAGTTTTAGGATATTTAATATTAATCCACATAAAATATATTAATCCCAATAGAATTAAAATTCTAACATGGGATGGACTCATATGGTCTGCTATTGATGGTTGAAGAGGATTGCTCACATACCGCACGGGGTGAGGAAGCAATTTGGTCAGATATTATTGCACTCAATATATGCAAATGCTATTGTGATTAGCCATATAACTTGTAGAAAAGAGAGGAGATGCCAAGTGATCGATCTATATACATAATGTGGAATTGCATATGGAACAGTTGAACATGCTTCTTCACTATAAATAATTTTACAAAATGAAGCAGATCGATTAGTAATCAATTTTGTTTTAGTTTTAAGTTCTGCATTTATTTTCGATTTTCAATTTAGCAATATTATTGGTTTTGTATATATATGGTCTATAATCGGTTTCAGTTCAAGTTTGGGCCAATTGAGAACCTAGATTTGAATATACTTCTAAACATGTACGCCCACTAAATAATCACATTTTAATCAGTTTATTCTATTAAATCGATTTTGCAGTTTATCGGTTTAGAACTATAGACACCACATTTCTTTAACACCTTGGAAGTATGTTTTGGCAATGATGATCGATTAGGGCTCAGTTCCCTTTTGTGGCGACCAAATGGCAAAAATTATCGTTTCACTCTTAGCCTAGTTCTCATACCCAAATCTTACCAAATAGAGTCTAAAACCCCTAGGACAATGTTATTTAATTGTTTCAATCCCCCGTGCAAGATTTCACCCAAATCCGACAATCTTTTGCGAAATGACCATTTTGCTCCTAGTACTTTCCTCAATTTTTAAACCACCTTAGTTTGAACCAAAACTTTATATTTAGCCTCATATGGCTATTTTGAGCATTTATGTGAAATTTCGTTCAAATTCGATGTCATTTGATACTTTTTCTAATAAGAAAAAAAATTGTTTTGACCTTGGTATTTTTCTCGATATCCAAACCACCCGATTTATTCTAAAACCCGTCGGATGACCTTATTTGGCCATTTTAAGCGTGCACATAAAATTTCATTTGAATCCGATAACTTTTGAGTTTAGATGGGTGTGAAATGTTGTTTTCGAGTGTTTATCGATATCCATGCCAATTTTTAGTAAATTATAATCGAATTATCTGTACAAAAGAAAAGATATCGTCGAATGCTAACTCACACAGCTCACTCTCTTGTTGCAGCTACATCATCCAGAAGCAGAGGGACCCCAGCAAAGCACACCAGAAGATATCGTTGAATGCTAACTCACACAGCTCACTCTCTTGAAATGGCTTGAGATTGACATGGATGTTGACGAGGTATTCATCTTTTCGATGCCCCTCTTTCTCTAGCCTTGCTTGGATGTGAAGCTGGGGGATCACCGTATCAGACTCAATTACTTTCCATGCCCTCACTTCCCCCCTGGGCCCCGGGATCCGGCTCCTCTCCACGGAGATCAGCTCCCACGGAGTGTCAGGAGGCATCCAAGGGTTGGCCTATGCTGCACACATCTCGACGCACGCCTAGGAAGGTGTGTGGACAGCCCAACGGCTGGATGCTCCCTGGAGAGGAGTTCAATCCCTCCATCCCCGCCCCCCACAAAAAAAAAAAAAAAAAAAAAAAAAGGAAAAAAGAAGTTGCTTCTATAGGCCGTACTTGTTGAGTTGCTAGATGTCTAATATCCAAGTTGTTGATGTGAGATTTGTCACAATACTTTGTAGGTGGAATGCATCATGGCTATTCTAATATACAAGAACCTTGTGAAAGGATATTTCGCTCACAAGAGCAAAGTGGCTGTTTTAAGCAAGCAAGATCCTTTCCCCAAGTTAAATGGAAAGCCCGTCAATTCATAGGGTACTCATAAAAATAAAAAAGTTCCAAGTGTTCTAGGACTTATTATACCTTTTTTTTTTTAATTTTTTTGTCTGTGGGGGTAGGGGTAGGAGTGTGTAGTTGTTTCAGTGAATGTTGTTGCATAAATCTACAGATGATGATGAATGATTTTCCTTGTAATATCATGTTACGCAAGCAGTTCCTCTATTCATGTAGCTTCTTTTATTGTTGGATCAGACGTGTTGACTTTACCAGCTATGTATTATCTCATGCTTTGCTGAACTACAATCGTCGAATGGAAACAGGATTTTTTTTTTTAGGGGGGGGGGAGGGGGGAGTTGTTTGTGTTGAACTGTGAACATGAACACTGCAAACCACTGATTCAGGTGAAAGAAGTGTGGAATAACATGTATCCTACATCTAACCAAATCTGCTCCTCCTTGGTATGATGGTAAAAGCCTGAGCAGAGCTTTACAAGAAGCTCCAGGAGAGTAGGTATTCACTTATTTTCTCTTCATCTGAATATTACAGTCAAGCTTTCAATTAACAAAAAGAAAAGGGCTTTTTATAAATGCCCCCCTGAAAATGCCCATTTGTCTAAATGCCTCTTACAGCTTTTATAATTGCAAATTCCTCTCTACTTTCAAAATTTTGCAACAATTTGGTTCTGGCCGTTAATTTGAAAGTCAATTATTAGTTTGAGAGTATCTAACGATCAAAATGCCCATCTGATAAAAATTTATCATAATTTAAAAACAAAATGACCAAAATACCCTCATCATCTCCAAATGTTTAGGGTTTGAAACTGAAAATCAAACCCTAAACCATTTGCAGATGATAAACTCTAAAATCAAACCTCCAAAACTGAAAATCAAACCCTTCAAAATTGAAGTTACAGTAAAGAAATTTGTGGATTAAGGCGTATTGATCGACATGATCCTTTCAGACTTCCACTCTTCTCTGTTCCTTAATGTGTGATTGCTAAATAGTGCAAGAGTCAAGAAAGTACGCTAGGGATTCCATAATCACAATAGAGTGACATTGTCTCCAATTTTGCAGAACCGTCATACATTTGAGAAGCCGGTAAAAATCTACAACTAGGTGAAAGCTGACGAAACTCCGCCAAAGCATTGGCTGAACCCTATATATCCTTCAGTGCCATGTGTCGGTGTGAAAATGGGGAAAGAAACCAGAAAAGAGAGGAGTCTGAAAGGAAAACAAAAATTGGAAGCCACCATTGAGGTGGTGTGTGCAGGGTTACTGATTTTGTAGCGTATGTATTCTTTATTTCCAGTTTGGGTGGGGAAGAGACTTCCCCTAAAGCGGTGTGTTTCTTCTGGCATCGGCGACAACCCCGTCAAGTTCGCTTTTGCTTTCTTTTCTCTTCTGTTCTTTTCTGAAGGCCTCTTCTCATGCGCGAAGTCAGTGGCCATCATCATTTTCAGTGTAATTTAGCAGTATCAGTGGGTTGTTGATGCCGCTGATACTGGCCTTTTAGTTTGTGTAAAAGAAACTACCTTTACCTCCAGCTCCCTCATCCTTTTTATTAAAGATTTGTCTTTCTCGTCACACTTTTCAGCAACTGGAAATTATGAATTGGGCGAGCGGTAGCAGCGCTCGAGCACTATTATTATAAATTGATAATAACAGTATTCTATCAATCTTAACCGTTAAATTATTAAAATTTAATCTGGATCATCCAATTTATTATACCACTTTACTTGCAGTTTACCCACTTACCCAACACTTAGTCGGTGAACTACATTAATAATAGCAGAATTGTGTGGCTTTCAAACTCGATCTCAAAATCTGATTTGTACCAAATAAAATAAAAAAAAAACACTCTCAAAATCTCTTTCGCTCTGTCCCTTTCAAACACGATGCACCAAATCCCTTTTCCCTTGCTCTGTCTCACGAAGGATTCACCTTCTTGTTCCTTTGCTCTGTGTTTTCACCAACGATTCATCTTCTTCCTTTTCTCTGCTGAACGAAGCTGAAAACCAACGAAGCTGAAAACCTGGTGTGAACCTCTCTCACCTGGTGTGAATCTCTCTGTCTCTCTCTCTTGTTTAACAAACATAACGATGAAGAGTAGCTCTCTCACTCGATTGCACATATCTCTCTCTCTCTCTCTCTCTCTCTCTCTCTCGTTGAACCAGCAAGATCACCTGCTCTTTTTCTTTCCTAAAAGATGAAAGACCACAAATCTGCAAATGGTCTTACCCATTCATCTTCACTGTTTTGATGTAAGTCTCTAGGACAGCCAAGTCTCTAAAAGGGTTGGGGTTCAACTGTGAGAAGATCACCTGCAATAGCTATTCACCCTCACCATTTTCGTGTAAGATTGTAAAAGGGGCAGTGAGAGTACACCTGCAACTCCATATTTTCAGCATTTGAGAGCTTTGGTGTATGTGCATTGTAAGTCCACGTTTCACTCTCTATGGTGAAGGAACCCAAGAGAGTCCACGTTATCCTCTTCAACTTTTGAAGTTGTGAACAGCTAGGTGATGAAATGAGACTTGAGAAACAAACTAGACTTCACCAAACGGGTCAATCGAACATACGTATTTACTATCCGATATCCGTATCCGAAATGAACATCATTCAGCCAAATTCAGCCAAATCCCAAGATGGGCATTTTTGTTTTAACTGATCTCTCTTTCTCTCTCCAATTCCTTAGCAAATACCAATATCGGTTCCTAGCCGAACCCCTATCGGTGGGTTGGTACAGACAAGGGTCAAAATATGAAAAAAAAATCTAATTTTTGGACCAAAAAAATAATAATTTATTTCTAACTGATAGATCGATTTAGATCGATATCGGATGAGACCAAAACCAATTTCTGGTTTGATCCTGTATCGGTGGGTCAGTATAGACAAGGGTAAAAATATATTAAAAAAAAAAAAGTAATTTTTTTAAGAACATAGGATAACCTTGTTGGTATTGGTCGATATGTATTAGATTGCATCGGTTAGGTATTAGATTGCATCCGTTAGGTATTATACTTTTTTAATATTAGATTGCATCGATCCCCCCCCCCCCCCCCCCCCCCCCCCCCCCCCCCCCCCCCCCCCCCCCCCCCCCCCCCCCCCCCCCCCCCCCCCCCCCCCCCCCCCCCCCCCCCCACCCCCCCCCACCCAAAAACCCCCCCCCCCAAACCCCCCCCCCCCCCCCCCCCCCCCCCCCCCCCCCCCCCCCCCAACAAAACCCCCCCCCCCCCACCTCGAACTTTCAGGAAAAGACTAATGGAGGTTCTAAACTAAAGCTTTTCGGATTTGCAGAGAAGCAGACGGTGTAGAGAGAGAAGATTCAACTAAATTCTGGAGAGAGAGGCGATTCAATTGGGATTTTACCACAGAAGCTTGTAGGAATAGTATGAGATATAGATGGAAAGAAGAGAGTGGATAAAGAGCAAGAAAAAGGAGAAATCCAATTTCCTTTCCTCTTTGCATTTTCCTACTCCTGTGTAAGGTTCTCTTTTGGACCTTGAAATTCAGAAGTGAAGGACTTTGATGGATTGCGGGGTTGAAAGATTTCACTAGTTAAACAGAGAATCCATTAACAAGTTCGACATTTTTTTCTTCTTTCTTTTTATCTCTTCTCCAGTTACAACTTCTGAATACTTCTCTGCTTTCACTGCTCATGTCATTGGAGGGTCATATGATGAATAAATGTCTGGATCTCTCTATGGAGCTGAGTTGGTCTCCAGTCCTTACTCTTTATAACATGATGTGACCTCATCAACAATGGTGATTATTCGACTTTTCTGGGGCCAAAACCGAAAGTATATTAGGGTGGAGCAACAAGTCAAAAAAGTATTTCATCATTCTAATCAGATTTCCAGAGATTCGTAGCCTCTATACACTGTAGCTTGGATTTTTTATTAGTACAAAAGAATTAAATTTGATCAAATTGCAAATAGTTCAGCATCTCTTCACTTCCAGTATCCTGACCCTGTGAAATTAAAAAAAAAAATGAGAAGAACGAAATGATGCAACTCGTTTTAGGGCTTTTCAATCGAAATGAAATGGGGATTTCTGAATAGGAGATGAGTTTCGTTTGATAGCATTTTTGGGAAGAAGAAGAGAAGAATGATGGATGGATGGATGAAGCACTAGGGCTTCTCGTTCGAAATGAAGAACGATGGATGGTGACAGTTGGTGAGGCAATTTAGAGTTTTAGGGCAACTCAGAGTTTTAGGTCGTCCAGTTCCTTCCGCCTCACTTCCCTCTCACGGTCTCGGCGATCTCAACTCGTTTTAGGGCTTCTCTTGCTCTGCTCTGCGTTTTTGGGAAGAAGAAGAGAAAAACAAAGGAGATATTTGGGGATTTTTGTTTGAAACGATCCAAACCCTAATGCTTGGTTTAAGGGTGGGTCGGGTTCGGTTTGAGGGAGGCCCTTTGAACCGGTTTGAGTGGGGGTTTAAGATGGTTCAATCATGACATGGATGAAATTCAAAAAAATTGAATTTGACTGATGTCAACCGTTGGATACAAGTCAGTCCAGATGGCGCTCTCATAGGGCTTAGAAGTAGGATGGAAGTACAAGTGATGGAAGTAGAGGATGTGAATCCGGGTCAAAATGTAAAAAAAAATCTAATTTTTGAACCAAAAAAAAAAAGAGTTATTGAATAACTGATAGATCGATTTAGATCGATATCGACTGAGACCAAAACCGATTTCTGGTCAATCTTGTATCGGTGGGTCAGTATAGACAAGGGTAAAAATATATTAAAAAAATAATAATAATTTTTTTAAGAACATAGGATAACCTTGTTGGTATTGGTCGATATGTATTAGATTGCATCGGTTAGGTATTAGATTGCATCCGTTAGGTATTATACTTTTTTTAATATTAGATTGCATCAGTCTCAGAGATACCCACTGATACGGGATCAACCAGGATATCCGGGGAAAAAATATGAATAATCCGAAAAAAAGAAAGAAAAATAATATTCAACCGATAATATAGTGATAATAAAAAATTAATCCTTGACCGCGATCATTAGGGGGTTTTTGATGATTCAACTAGTTCTAAGGTTCGATGAAATGAGATTTATGAGGCAATCACATCCGATTCGTATCCGATCTAAGGAATGGTGAAATGAGCATTATGAGAGTTCGATCCACTAAGAGACATGGATTGACAGTAAATCGAATTTGTCGAGTGGAGGCAGGTCTTGATTATACAAATCAGGGATGTAAGTCAAAATATTTGAAAAAATCACTATATTGGTTAATTTCTCATCCGTATCTGTTTAGGGATACCCATATTTGATCATAGAATATCCGGATCCGATCATATCCGATCCGTTTATATCTCTATATGGTATAGCAACCGTCATAAGTAGATATTTTAAGATTCGCATCCGTCATTGTTTAGGGATATCTCTATCTATTTAATAATATATGGGAAAAAAATATGAATAATCCGAAAAAAAGAAAGAAAAATAAAATTCAACCGATAATATAGTGATAATAAAAAATTAATCATTGACCGCGATCATTATGGTTTTTGATGATTCAACTAGTTCTAAGGTTTGATGAAATGAGATTTATGAGGCGATCACATCCGATTCGTATCCGATCTAAGGAATGGTGAAATGAGCATTACGAGAGTTCGATCCACTAAGAGGCATGGATTGACAGTAAATCGAATTTGTCGAGTGGAGGCAAGTCTTGGTTACACAAATCAGGGATGTAAGTCAAAATATTCGAAAAAATCACTATATTGGTTAATTTCTCATCCGTATCCGTTTACGGATACCCATATTCGATCATAGAATATCCGGATCCGATCATATCCGATCTGTTTATATCTCTATATGGTATAGCAACCGTCGTAAGTAGATATTTAAAGATTCGCATCCGTCATTGTTTAGGGATATCTCTATCTATTTAATAATATATGGGAAAAAAATATGAATAATCCGAAAAAAAGAAAGAAAAATAAAATTCAACCGATAATATAGTGATAATAAAAAATTAATCATTGACCGCGATCATTATGGTTTTTGATGATTCAACTAGTTCTAAGGTTTGATGAAATGAGATTTATGAGGTGATCACATCCGATTCGTATCCGATCTAAGGAATGGTGAAATGAGCACTATGAGAGCTCGATCCACTAAGAGACATGGATTGACAGTAAATCGTATTTGTTGAGTGGAGTCAGGTCTTGGTTACATGATGTTTATTTAGTGGCTTAATTGCATTATTTTATGATTTTTTTCTCCTGTTTTTTAATACCATCTTTCCCTTTTTATCTATTTACCACATGCAGTGGGGTCAGCTTTTAACATAAAATTTGGTTTGGTAATGATTGAATTTTTTTCATATATCAGTTCGATCCGGTTTTGGGCCGATACGAAGTTTGGTCTAAAAAAAATTAAATCAAAACCTATAGGTATCCATTATTGGCCGATTTTGATCTTCTAAAGGTTTTTTGAAAATCAAAACCAATACCGAACTGATTAGGAGTTTGATCATTTTTTCTCTTTTTGGGTAGATCAATTTCAATCGATTTAATCAGTCCGGTAATATGAAGGATGATTCTATTGAATGATTGTTTCGAAGAACTCTGAATAAACATATGTATTTTGAAAACCAAAAGAGATCTATTTGAACCACCTTAAACCCTAAAACAAACCCACCAACCGGTTCATTCACATCAAACCAAACCCATTTCAGTCACTCAGATCTCTTCTTCCCGGCAAACCCATTGGCGGTTTGCAAGTACCAGCTTTGGATCTCCATCGAATGGTTCTGGTATGCAGATAAAACCCCCAAGGTGAGAGAGGTTCACAGCAGGTTTTCAGCTTCGTTCAGCAGAGACAAGGAACAAGATGAATCGTTGGTGAAAACGCAGAGCAAAGAAACAAGAAGATGAATCCTTCGTGAGACAGAGTAAGGGAAAGGGGATTTGGGGCATCGTGTTTGAAAGAGACTTTGGGAAATTTTTTTGTTTTTTTTTTTTGGGGTAGAAATCAAGATATTGGGGATCATGTTTGAAAGAGACGGAACACTATGTGGTTCACCGGTTAGATGGGTAAACAACAGGTAAAGTGATTTAATAATTGGACGTTTCAGATCAAATTATAACAATTTAACGGTTAGGATTGATGGAGCGCTGCTATTAGTAATTTACAATAACAGTGCTCGAGCGCTGCCACCTTTTTGCCTTGTGAATTTATCTAGAAAGTTTTTAATGGGTTACGCTTTGGGTGTTGGGTTTTGCACAGAGACTCGAAGACAAAATGGCAGTGATATTTATTAATGGAGCTGGTTTTCATGCACATTCGTGCATAAAAAGAATCTTTTACACTGCTTTTTAATAATCGTCAGATTCAAGGAGTTTAATCTGAACCGTCCAAAAATAAAGTATCCTAAATACTCCTCCTATACAGTAGGAGTTTCAAATACACATTTACGGCTGCTGTTTTATTAGTCGTCAAATTCTTTTCTTTTTTTTTTTTTGTCTTTGCAACTCAAGTGAACCCTTTCTTCCGCAAAAGACTCCCTCTTCCACAAAACACTCCCTCTTCGGCAAAACAGGTATAGCTCACCTCAATCTCAAATCACAATCGAGCATTAATCTTTTTGCCCTTTTATATTAGATTTCCCGAGTACGAGATAGAGTATACAGGAGAGCTCTGAGATTTGTGTTGAACAGTGATGGCCACTGAGAGGGGGGGGTGAATCAGTGGACTATAAAAATCTTTCCCTCCAACAGGTTCACTCCCAATTCACCTGTTGAGATCTTTAACACTCACCACAACCACCCACACAGTCTTCTCAAAAGGCAAACAGTACACAACCACACTCTAACTAGCAATCTGACACAGTCACATACAACCACAATCACCGACATCACTTGCTAAGAGCTACTAAACAAAGTCTTGCCAAGAGTGCTATGTCAACTGTTGGAGATCCATCACTCAAGCACACCGACTCAATCACAACTGGAGGATCTGAATACAAACCACAAAGTCGTATACACACCCCAGCCAGACTCAAAGGCTCTACCAGGTGTGTACACCCATCCTGCATAAATGCACTTCTAACCAAAGCAATCAAGCATCCACAACACAGAGAAATACGTGCTTCGGCAAGTTGCCTACATGCACGGAGTAATGGTCACTTGGACCTCAGCATCTACTCATCACTAATTTTTCCAACATAAAACTGAGAGGCCGCACCCGCGGCAGATGATGTTTTAGTCACACCTATGACTCAAGACATCTGACCTGCTTCTATCCCTAAGTATAGAGACAAGGGTGTTACCCCCAATGGTTTTCCTAGCACCCACTGGTAACCAGCACTGTGTCCAGATGCAACTGGATAACTCAATAAAAACAATTGGGCTTATACAAATGCCCTACAATGAAATCCACATAGCATAGGTCTATGGCAGTATAACCTAGCTAGCATACGCAATGGAAATACAGTATATAAAACACAACAGGCAATAAAGTGTAGAAAATCTCACAACCATGCACTGTCTTTGATCACTGATGTCCGGTGATGGAGTCTGGCAACTCTGGTGGCTCACTGGAATCTTCAATTTCTCCCAATTTGATGGAGAACTGGAATCTTCAAGTGTGCTCTATCACTGGAGTCCTGGAGTGGTTCCTGGCAGTGTGGGAAACCACTGTTTTCTTCCTTTTCTTTCTTTTCCTTTCCTTTCTCTTATTTTCTTTTCCTTTTTCTCTTTCTTTTCTTTTCTTTTCCCTTTCCTTTCTTCTTTGTTTCCTCCACCGAATCTGAGATGGGGCTTGAGATGAGGCTTCAAACTTCTTTTTCTTCTCTTCTTCTTTCTTTCTTCCTTCCTTCCTTCATTCTTCTTCCTTTCTCCTTCTTCTTTCTTCTTCCTTTTCTCTTTTCCCTCTTCCTTCTTGGCTACAACCACCTAAAGAAGTTCTGGTTCTATGATTTCAAAATATCAATGGAATCAAGGAAGGGCTGGAGACACATGAGATAGAGAGGGAGACTCAAATCATAGATGCATACAACACCTCTTAGGGCTTAGGGCTGCAACCCCTTTTTTTTTTCTTCCTTCCTTCTCTTTTCCTCTCTTTTTCCTTCTCCCTTTTTCTTCTATATTTCTCTCCACGATTCTGTAGCTTCTTTTTCACTTGGAGAAGAAGAAGAACCATTTCTCTCTTCTTTCTACAAAAGATCAAGTAAAAGACTAAATAGCCCTTCTTAGATGGACCAATGGAATTTACATAAAAGGAATCTTCAATCAAGCATTGATTAAAGTACTTCTCTTAAGATAGAGAGAGATTGGCACAGTTTCCAAAATACTTTTTGAAGAACCAATCAAAAGCTTTTAAATGGAATCAAAGACTTTTTGAAAAACTTTTTAACTCATCCATTCACAGCCTTCACGTGGGAGAGTAATGGTTTCCTTTTTTTGAAAATCTCTTCAACTTTGATAATTTCAAAAAGAGCCCCTCTAAACTCACTTATTTATGTCATCATAGACATTAATTAAATTTATTTGCATTTAAACCCCTGAGACCAAAAAGGGATCTTAAGCTGCTGGCCGAGGGCAAAATTTGAAATCCAACTTTCCAGATTTGCTTCTAATTTGCTCATCCAAATGGAAAAAATCATAACTCCCTCATTTGACGTCGGATTGACGAACCGTTTAAACCGATGGAAAGAGGACTCGACGAACTAAAATATTCATGTAGAATACTCCACCCAGTTCTATCAATATATCCTCCAAAAATACCGATGAACACGCTGCTAGTGCAAAAACCTATAAAATCAACATTCTTAATGCACCTAGCCTTCACCCAAGGCTGTATAAGGCATCCAAACACTGCAATGAACAATCTCATGCTGCCACATAATCCCTGGATGCTCCAGTATCATTGCCAACATGCCACGACACTGTCAAATGACCAAAATACCCCTGGATGACTCCCAAACACTATGGGAGCTCTGTATACACTGCCATACCCCTGTAATGATATCACTGCCGTAGTGAACACTGTAAGAACTACTGGGGATGGTGAGGACACAATCCAGTCACTGCTTGCATTGCCATAAGCATGTCTACTCAACTAGAATGCTGCTTGACTGGCCTGAGCGTTGTAATTGCACCAAGATGCATTGTGTTGACCACAACAACACACATGCACTGTGTTGACAACAACGACAACCAACACACAGTCACTGCCATCTGCACTGTGTGTTCAATAATCTCCCCCTTTGGAATTGTTGTCAACACATCATGAGCAAAATATCATCAAAAGCCATCCATGCTCATGAGTCTCTCTCTCTCCCCCTTGACAATAATTGCAAAGGGCTGAAGTGGACTGCCTTCCACCTTCAATAGAGACTCTCTCCACCTTGGACTCCCCCTAAGTCCAATCTCTGCTCTCCTAAGAATACTCCCCCTGCCTATGATATCTCTGTGTCCAACTAGTGTTCGTATCTCCTGTATATCTGAGAACACCATCTTTGGTCTCAGTACCAAAGAAATCCATCTGACTCCATATGAGTCCAATCTGAAAGTAGCAAAAAATATAATGTCAAAAATCCATCTGCTGCCTCTATCAATCACATCACCTGAGCAATCTTTCCCAATGTGGGATACAAGCACCTATAGGAGTGCCCACCGCATCTTCCTATCCTACAGGTGTGAATTATCAAACTACATAGGAGTGCCCATACGCATCTTCCCTATCCTATGAATTGAAAATTCAATTGCTCACCTCAAACTCATATCCACCCAACACTACTCAACAGAAAGAGTGTTGTCACAAGTGGATACATACCAACAAATCCATCTACAGCTCACAACTGCAATACCATCACCAACTGTCCAACATAAACCTCTGCATCTAGTCAAACCAACATATCACTCCCCCTGTCACAAGTGCTGATACATCCAACTCTGCCCAAGTTAGACAATCACCATGTTCAACTGAAGAACTGCACTCTGACCTGCCTATGAAAGTGATACCAACTGAAACTCTGACCCATACTGATGCACATAAAACTGACTGCTGGCTGCCACACTCATCAACTACAAACCTCTGACATCACTACTACCATCTCACTAACTGCTATGTTCTCTAACTGTCCTGAATCTGCTCATCTGATGAATGCCATATCCACCAAATGCAACAACACTGTCGAGAACTGCACTGTGTGTAAACTGATGTCTCCAATCCAAGCACTATTACAGGAACTCTACTACTATAATCTGAGTCCTGTTGGGGGCACTAATGAACATCTAGTGAGCTCCCCCTCTCTTGTGCACCTAAGTGCACCTAGTGCCTAGGAGGTGTGCCCACTCCCACACCCAAGCTAGGTGGTGTGAAGGTGGTGAGTGTAGCTGCACACACCTCAGTGTGCCTCTCTCTCCAAACTCTCTGACCAACTGCCTTGGTCTTCTGTCTGGGCTTCTTCTAAAAAACTCTCCTGCTCTGTTGCTTATCTCTCTGCTCAATCACTACTCTGTATCTCTGTCTGTGCCTCTGTCTCTGCTCAACTGAACCAACTGACCTCTCTGTTGCCTGCCCAACTGATGGTCTAGTTGTACTGGTCTGTCTCACTGTTGCATGTGTCTCTGGTGAACCCTTCACTCTCCACACACAACACAAGGCCCTCACGAGGCTGGTCACTAGGCTGTGAGCGTCTTTGTCTCTCTGTCTCTGCTGCTTTGTCTACTCATCTGCTGCCTCCTAGAACCTCTTATAGGTTTCCTAGTTCTGGAGTGTAAATAATCTCTCTGTTGCTGAGCAAGATGAGGGGAGAGAACAGTCCTACAATGCTTGGCCCAATGTCCAAGCTAGTGACATATGAGACACTGCACTGACTGTCTGCCTAGTGGTGCTATGGGAGTCCTCCCTCCATAGCTAGTGGATCTTACTCTCTGAGTGCACTCTGCACTCCTGTGTCCATACCCACTGCACCTGTGACAATACCCATGAAAATGTGACTGTCTCACTAGGGGCTGCCTGTGCCAACCTGTAGGAACCATCTGCCTCTGATGGGGAAATCTACTGAACCTGCCATGCCCAGCTAATCTCTGATATAACATGCTATATCTCCCTGTGTCACCATGTCTGCCCTGCCTCTGCTGGCCTCTACCTCTGAACTCTATACCTCTCCTCTGTATCTGCTGGGTGGTACCTCTGATCTGCCTCTGCTGAGGACTACCTCCACACTGTGCCTGGTGTGCTGGAGGTCTCATCTGCCTGTGCCTCTGATCTCTCTGTCTCTGTCTCCTCTGAGCTCTCTGCTGTGTCCTCCTCTGAGCTGTGCTAGTGCTCAGTCTCTGTGGCTTGCTCAAGTCTGTCTCTGCAGCTCTCCTAGATGACTCACCTTGCTCTGTAATAGAATCAGAACTAATGATGGGTGGTCTCTGGCAATCTACAGACTGAGCTAGCTGTCTATCAATATCTACAACCACAGATGGGATGGATGTCTGACTGTTATGAAGCTCCTGCAACTGTGTCTGCAATGCTATGACCTCTGCCTGAAGTCCTCTGCATCTCTCCTTAAGCTGACTATCACATAACTCCTGTACTAATGTCTCCAGTAGTGATCTTAGGACTGTGTTGTCAGACTCTGACTATTTGCAGTACACACATCTACTACTCTCAAGCTCTGCCAACTGTGACCTCACAGCTGTAGTCTCCACCTGCAAACTGCTGTACATATCATCCCTCCTGATGACCTGAGCCTCTAGCTCCTCAACTATAACTGAGGACTCTCTCAGCTGTGCTCTCAAGGACTGGATGGTCTCTCTGGCATCTGTGAGATCTCTGGAGATCTCCTGGTGTCTATCCCTCTCCAGTCTCAACTCACTGAGAGCAGATGTCAGCTCTCCTCTCCAGTCAATCTCTGCATCATCTACCTCATCCTTAGACTCCTCATGTGAACTCTGAATCGCCATGCTCTCTCTCTCATCAGAAACCATACATACTGGCTTATCCACCTCTGTCTCTGAATGAATAGAAGAACACTCTCCTGATGATCTAGTACTTGCCTCTGATGCTGACTCATCTCCATATAAACTCTGTAATCTCACCCACATGGCTTTGGCTGACCTACAAGCACTGACTCTAGCTTTGATGTTGTCACTCAATCCATCTACTATGAGAGCTTTGGCTTTGGAATCAAATTTCATTTGTTTCTTTGACTTTCCACAGCCATTCTTGACAACCTGATGCACATCATAACCTCCTTCAGCTCCAATATATGAGTCCATCCTACATCTCCAGAAAATATAATCTACACCATAGAAGATAGGTGCTCCAGAATCAGAAAATCTGGGATGTCCAAGGCTATCAACTCCTGCCATCACAACCAAGATCATCCTAAGCTGCTGAAGCTAACTGCAGGGACCTTGCTCTGATACCAATTGTTGAACAGTGACGGCCACTGAGAGGGGGGGTGAATCAGTGGACTATAAAAATCTTTCCCTCCAACAGGTTCACTCCCAATTCACCTGTTGAGATCTTTAACATTCACCACAATCACCCACACAGTCTTCTCAAAAGGCAAACAGATACACAACCACACTCTAACTAGCAATCCTGACACAGTCACATACAACCACATTCACTGATACTGCTACCAAGAGCTACTAAACAAAGTGCTGCCAAGAGCTGCTATGTCAACTGTTGGAGATCCATCACTCAAGCACACTGACTCAATCACAACTGGAGGATCTGAATACAAACCACAAAGTCGTATACACACCCCAGCCAGACTCAAAGGCTCTACCAGGTGTGTACACCCATCCTGCATAAATACACTTCTAACCAAAGCAAGCAAGCATCCACAACACAGAGAAATACGTGTTTCGGCAAGTTGCCTACATGCACGGAGTAATGGTCACTTGGACCTCAGTATCTATTCATCACTAATTTTCCCAGCATAAAATTGAGAGGCCGCACCCACGGCAGATGATGTTTTAGTCACACCTATGACTCAGGACATCTGACCTACTTCTATCCCTAAGTATAGAGACAAGGGTATTACCCCCAATGGTTTTCCTATCACCCACTGGTAACCAGCACTGTGTCCAGATGCAACTGGACAACTCAATAAAAACAATTGGGCTTATACAAATGCCCTACAATGAAATCCACATAGCATAGGTCTATGGCAGTATAACCTAGCTAGCATATGCAATGGAAATACAGTATATCTGTTATACCCGCACCCCGGGAGTATAATTAATTATTAATTCTTCCCCGTGACGTGTAGTTATCACTACCACGTATGCCGGTGAGTTGTTCTCACTGGTGGTCAAACCCAGCTATATTGACCATAGTACGAGGTTGCCTATGGAAACTAGTCGGGACCATGGAGGTTGCCCCTTGACGTGTCAGGGGTAAGTAGTTGACCAAATTTTGTTGTGTGCTTACTGCCCTCTCAAAGCCCTCGAAGTGTGGTCCAAAGGCCCTGACCTCTTATGGTGGGAACCACCTTCCTACTCGCATCGGAGGCAAGGTTACTGGCTGCCTCCGACCCTGCATCCAATGCTGCTAACAAGGACCCTTGTGGGTGAGACCCTGTGGCTAAGGTGCTATTGGTGCCCTGCCATGTTTGACCCTACCCAAATAGACCCTAGGTTACACTTATGAGGCCTTATCCAAATAGGCCAATAAATGTGAAGTCTATATGAGAGAGAGGGGTAAGACTATTCCTTAGTCTTTCTTTTTTCTTTCTCTTTCCTAACCTAATCGTGAAAGGAGAGGAGAGCTTTGAAGAGAGGAGGAGAAGGAGGAGAAGGAAGGGAAGAAGAAGAAGGAAACGGCTGCTGGATTTGGAGCTTTAAAGAGGGCACCTCGTGTGTACCTCAAACCAGGTAAGTCAAGTGCCCTTTTCCCCCATTTTTCTCTCTTCCCCCTTGCTCGTTTGAGCTTAGGTGGTTCGTTGGTTGCAGCCCCAAGATGGGGATTTCTTTTTGGAAACCCAAAGGGTTAGCTCGAGCCATGTGTAGTTTCCCCTTGTAGGATGCTATCCCATTTTCATTACAATCCTATAAAGACCTCTATTTTGACCTCTTGCTGAATCTATTTGATTCTAAAGCTTCAACCACCAAAGAAAACCCCAAATCTGGATTTTTGAGCTTTTGATCCTTTAAACCCCCTTAAATCTTTGAATGTTGGGTGTTTCTAAGACCCAAATAGACTCCAAGACACCCCTCCCTAGTCCCTTGAGGCTTAGAGAACCAAATGGGACAACCCTGGGCTTTTAAAGACCTTGAAATCACACTTGGGTTGCATCGGAGGCAAGGCTGCGTGAGTCCGATGTTTGCCTCCGATGTGTCCCGAGCCTGCAGGGAAGGTCGGAGGCAAGGTCGGAGGAGCCTGCTGAGTCCGACGTTGCCTCCGATGCGAGTTTTAAGGCTTATAACTTATGTAAATGGTGGGGTTTCTCTATGAGGCCTCCCCTACACTCTCTCACACTCTTATTCACTTCCATAGGTGCCAACATATGTGCAATGGGGTGATTTTAAGCGGGAATCGTTGCGCTTATACAAATTCCATTTGAAGTAATTGGTGAGTGGGTTTGGGTGACTATTTGAGCTTGTTTACTATTGCTTATTCATGCATTTATGAATTATATTGTGACATTATCATTCAAGCATGATTGCATATTTGCATTTATTCTTATTCGATGATGATGATTTGGATGATATGGATTTGTGTTGGGTTACGGTCTTGGGAAATGCGGCACCGGAACCCCGAATTACGTGGAATTGTATATTGCATCTCATTCTTGTCTGTATGCGCCGTGTTGTCTTGGTACCAGGTGTTAGATGGAATGGGACGTTGACACACCCGGATGTACCTCTCAACACGATAGGATTCATGTAGTATATCTCGTGGTTAGGCTCGAGTTCCTATGCTACGACCCTTACCAACAGGGGTTTAGGTGTTGGGTAGCGAGCAGCACCTGCTGTGGAGAGTTAGAGAGGCCAGGCCAGGGGTAGTAATGGTTATCGGGTCGCCTCGGGTGGTGATGACTACTACCGGCGCGGGCTCCATAGTAATAATTGAGGTTGCATTGTGGTGAGAATGGAAGGATCCACAATGTCTTCCCGAGTTATTGCAGTAGCATATACCCATTGACTTAGCATTGTGTGTTAGGTGGTAAATGAATTAATAATAGCATGCACCATGGACTATTTGTGATTGTGTGATTGTGCATCCCCTTTTCTCTCTCACTAGCTCGGTGGAGCTAACCCCCGTGTACACATTCTTTTTAGATTTTGATGCGGATGATTCTTGTGGAGCCGAGAGACCGTGGATCGAGGATCATGGCGATGGTTGCCCATGATGATTGTGCCTACGGGCTGTATTGATACTTGGGACTTGTTCCCTTCTTTTGTTTTTTTTTTGGGCCACGTGCCTTGTATAAATATTTATTATTATACTTGTTTTGGGGTAGTTATGCTATGGTCATTCGGGATATTCATCCAAACTATTTATGTATCACTTAGCCGTGTGAACATGAGGTAACTACTGTAAACGCTTCCGCTTATTTTATGATCGTTGGAAATGTAATATTCCTTTATCTTTCGCACTCTGATATTATTGTATTGTAATATTGGTTTATGACTGTGAGTTGGCCACTGCATCGAGATCCTGGCGGTGAGGTGGGATGACGCGTGTCACCCCAATCATACCCTGATATTGTATTTTATCCCTTATCGGGATAGGGGTGTGACAATATCAAACACAACAGGCAATAAAGTGTAAAAAATCTCACAACCATGCACTGTCTTTGATCACTGATGTCCGGTGATGGAGTCTGGCAACTCTGGTGGCTCACTGGAATCTTCAATTTCTCCTAATTTGATGGAAGACTGGAATCTTCAAGTGTGCTCTGTCACTGGAGTCCTGGAGTGGTTCCTGGCAGTGTGGGAAACCACTGTTTTCTTCCTTTTCTTTCTTTTCCTTTCATTTCTCTTATTTTCTTTTCCTTTTTCTCTTTCTTTTCTTTTCTTTTCCCTTTCCTTTCTTCTTTGTTTCCTCCACCGAATCTGAGATGGGGCTTGAGATGAGGCTTCAAACTTCTTTTTCTTCTCTTCTTCTTTCTTTCTTCCTTCCTTCATTCTTCTTCCTTTCTCCTTCTTCTTTCTTCTTCCTTTTCTCTTTTCCCTCTTCCTTCTTGGCTACAACCACCTAAAGAAGTTCTGGTTTTATGATTTCAAAATATCAATGGCATCAAGGAAGGGCTGGAGACACATGAGATAGAGAGGGAGACTCAAATCATAGATGCATACAACACCTCTTAGGACTTAGGGCTGCAACCCCTTTTTTTCTTCTTCCTTCCTTCTCTTTTCCTCTCATTTTCCTTCTCCCTTTTTCTTCTATATTTCTCTCCACGATTCTGTAGCTTCTTTTTCACTTGGAGAAGAAGAAGAACCATTTCTCTCTTCTTTCTACAAAAGATCAAGTAAAAGACTAAATAGCCCTTTTTAGATGGACCAATGGAATTTACATAAAAGGAATCTTCAATCAAGCATTGATTAAAGTACTTCTCTTAAGGTAGAGAGACATTGACACAGTTTCCAAAGTACTTTTTGAAGAACCAATCAAAAGCTTTTAAATGGAATCAAAGATTTTTTGAAAAACTTTTTTACTCATCCATTCACAGCCTTCACGTGGGAGAGTAATGGTGTCCTTTTTTTGAAAATCTCTTCAACTTTGATAATTTCAAAAAGAGCCCCTCTAACCTCACTTTTTTATGTCATCATAGACATTAATTAAATTTATTTGCATTTAAACCCCTGAGACCAAAAAGTGATCTTAAGCTGATGGCCGAGAGCAAAATTTGAAATCCAACTTTCCAAATTTGCTTCTAATTTGCATATCCAAACGGAAAAAATCATAACTCCTTCATTTGACGAACCGTTTGAATCGATGGAAGGAGGACTCGGCGAACTAAAATATTCTTGTAGAATACTCCTTCCAGTTCTATCAATATATCCTCCAAAAATACCGATGAACACGCTGCTAGTGCGAAAACCTATAAAATCAACATTCGTAATGCACCTAGCCTTCACCCAAGGCTGTATAAGGCATCCAAACACTGCAATGAACAATCTCATGCTGCCACATAATCCCCGGATGCTCCAGTATCATTGCCAACATGCCACGACACTGTCAAATAACCAAAATGCCCCTGGATGACTCCCAAACACTATGGGAGCTCTGTATACACTGCCATACCCCTGTAATGATATCACTGCCGTAGTGAACACTGTAAGAACTACTGGGGATGGTGAGGACACAATCCAGTCACTGCCTGCACTGCCATAAGCATGTCTACTCAACTAGAATGCTGCTTGACTGGCCTGAGCGTTGTAATTGCACCAAGATGCATTGTGTTGACCACAACAACACACATGCACTGTGTTGACAACAATGACAACCAACACACAGTCACTGCCATCTGCACTGTGTGTTCAACAATTTGCAGAGGGAAGAGAGAGCGTCGATTGAGAGAAGAAAGCGCCCTAGAATCGATTTGCAAAGGGAAGAGAGACGCTTTGCAGAGAGAGTATATCCGATTTGCAGAGTGGAAAATAAATCCGGATTTGCAGGTCCGATAGAGAGTATACAGGAGAGCTTTGAGATGAGAGACGAAAATGCCCTAACGCTCAGGCATCGATTGAAAGGTGCAACTGTCCTAGCCTAGATTTGCAGAGGAGAGCGTCGATTGAGAGAAGAAAGCGCCCTAGTGTCGATTTGCAAAGAGGAAATAGACGGTTTAGTTGTTTGGGGGTTTTTATTTTATTTATCCGATTTGCAGAATAGAAAATATATCCGATGTGCAAGGTGGGATAGAGAGTATTCGGGGATAGAAGAAAACAAATATGCAACCTGGGAAGGGAAACGGTTCAGTTGATTGGGGGTTTTGATCTGTTTTTCTTTTTTTTTTTTTTTTTTCCATCACCGTATATTTCTATCTAAAAATTCACTACTAAATAAAATAGGTAGAACTGGGAGTTGCGGACGAAACAAAAGGAAGGTGTTTGAAGAGAGAACCTAATTCAAAGGAAGTTGCAGAGAACGAAAAAAAAGAAGAGAGAACCTAATTCAAAGGGAGTTGCAGAGAACGAAAAAAAAGAAGGAAGTTGTTTCGGTTTTTTTTTATTTTAAATTATTGTATTTTTTAATTATTGTTGATAAATATAAAAGTCTTTTATATGTATTTGAAAAAGTATTGAAAGGTAACCGTATAGGAGTTATTTACCATTATTTTATTCTTATACGATTCAGATTAAAACACTTTAATTTGACGGTTATTAAAAACTAGTGTAAAAGATTCCTCTTATACACGGCCGTGCATGAAACTTTTAGCCTTTATTAATTTCACTATAGGAGCAATTAATTTGCAGCTGAGCCCTGATTGGCCTGTTTATTCGGCGTGGGGTATTTTGGTTGGTTGTTTCCTTCTTTTATGATTGATTGGTGAGAGAAAACAGAAAGGAGAGGGCAATTTACAAGGCTTGGTTGGATCTGTTTTGTTGGGCTTTGGTGGTTTCCTTTGGTTCAGGCTGTCTGGTTGCAAGGGAAAGGAAATGAAGGGAATTGAAACCTTTTCGCTTCAAATTTGTGATCCCTGCCGGTCACTCTCTATTGAAAACAAAGAGAGGGAACATAGAAGAGTGCAAGTCCGAAAGGATGATGTCGATAAATACGCCCTCCAGTACAATTTCAATTTTGGAGGATTTGATTTTCAATTTCAAATCTTAAACCATTTGAAGAAGATGATGGTATTTTGGTCATTTTATTTTTAAATTCTAGTGAATTTTTATTAGAAGAGCATTTTGGTCATTAGATACCCTGAAACTAACATTTAACATTCCAAATTAACGGTAAGGATCAAAGTGCTACAAAGTTTTGAAAATAAGGGAGAGTTTGCAATTAGAAAGATTGTAAGGGAACATTTGGACAAATGGGCATTTTCAAGGGGGCATTTGTAAAAAACCCCAAAAAAAAGAAGAAGAAACACTCAAAAATCAAGCGGCATGCACAGAAGTTGGGACACAACTCTTAACACCTGAGGGGTCATGAGAACTCTAATATAGAGCAAGCAAGAGACTTTTAGTCTTTGACAATGTCTTCTTCTGATTGGAGCTACTTGAACCAACCGTATCTACATCAGAAATGGGCAATGGGCATAGGTGAGTGAAGGAAGCGGAGCTCCACTACTCCCTACTGCTAGAAAAGCTTGGGTGATTGATTCCTTGGCAACTCATCATACGTGCCTTCCTGAAAATGTGACCTCTGCATTCCTTATAACCCATGTGGTCATATGGGTCTACAATTTGCGGGATGGCTGTGTTAATCATAGGATATGTGTGAGACAGGATCAATCCCTCCCCTCCTGTATCCCATGCATATTTGCAGCAGAATTCTGTGGCTTCGTCTCTTGCGCTGGCTTTGGTGACGCTGGAACATCATTCAGCACGGAGCAGTTAGACCTGGCTGCTGAGTGGTATTCTCCAAAACAAGGAGAGGCTATCAACTATTCCCACCTCTAGAGAGAGAACAAGACAACTCCTTGTGGCTCAAATCCAGCGTGAAGGAGGTTGAGGTGAAAATATCTTTAATGGGTCACTCTATACAAGTCAATCCAATCCCATTGAATCTTTTTAAGCCTTTTTTGTTTTTTTAAAATGGTCCAATCACGTCTTTCTAAGTATGGGTATTTCAGGTAAATTAAAAATAAGTTACAGTACTTTTGGCAATGGGCAAAATACATCCTTCTGGTATGATAAGTGGCTACCTTCACTTTCTGGTAACCTTTCCTCTCGGGCTACAGTGCAGTTAACTACTGCTCTTAGGCCCCTTCTGGTTAGCCATTTTCTAAGTGATACTAGTTGGAATCTTGATCTTCTTAGAGACTTTATCCCACCTTCAATTTTTAACTTGAATTCTTCTGCAGATCATTGGTGGTGTGTTAAAACCAAAATGGGTAAATTTAACATCAGAATTAGGGCTACAACAGGGTGGGGTTGGGCCGGGTTTTTTAAAACCCTAGCCCAACCCTGAGTCCCCTTAGCTGGGCCCAGGCCCGCCCTGACCCTAGAGAAGATGTGAGACTGTGAGAGAAGAGGCTTGAACAAAAGACCTTTTGGTAGCAACTGATTTTTACACAACACAAACTACCAAATGCCTTAAGCCCTTGTTTATATGAATCATAGCTTCTATTTTTTAACACAAAGAAATTTCTTCAGGGTCAAAATCAGGGTCAGGCTGAGCCCGAGGTCTCAACCCTGACCCGACCCGACCCGACCCTGACTCAGGGCCAGGAATTTCTGGCCCTAACCCGCCCTTAGGGCCAGAAATCTTAGCCCAGGCCCTGTTCGGGCTCAGGGCGGGCCAGGGTGGGTTCGGGCCGACAGGGCCAAACTTGCAGCCGTAATCGATCATCGCTGTGACTTACTGATCTTTCTCTAATAATTATTCTGCATTGTTTTGGTTGGTGGAAATTCTTTTGGAAACTTCCAATACATCCTAAATTTAAACTTTTCTTCTAGCGTTTGCTTAATGCAGGACTTCCTACCAAGAATACACTTTCCAAATGGATCCGGATTGACTCCACCTGTGCTTTCTACGGAATTGGTGTTGAATCGCTATGGCACCTTTTCCTTTCTTGTGAATGGGTTAAATATGTTTGGGCGGCAAGACCGTTGGGACTAAGGCCTGACTCTTTGGGTTTTGAGGACTTCCGAACTATGTGTCGGTTTTTTTACCTTCAATTTCGGTCCAACAAAACTTTGCTTGTCTGGTTCTTTAGTATTTTTATTATTACCAGTTATTTTATTTGGGTTACTAGGAACAAGGTTGTTGTTGGTGCTGAACAACCTAACCCTATATGGATTTTAAAGGTTGTGGCACAATGGATTGTGGATCATCAATTATCTCCCTTCCCTGTGAGCTTACTGGGTGATATGGTCTTTGAGATAGAAATGCCTATTAAGTCTTCTACTTTTGTTTTACCATATTATGATTTCCCTGTCTTGATTTGTGCAAGATTCAACTAGTGGGTCGGGACTAACTATGGCTCGGTGGTCTTATCTCATTTTGGTACATGGCACGTTTAAGTTTTTTGATGCAAGGACTATACATATTAATGATGGATGGTTCAACTATTGTCTTGCACTTCGTAAAGGGTTAGATCATGGGGCCTACATTGGGTTGGAGATTAAAGAAGTTTGGTGTGATCATGACCAGCTCGCTCAATCTCTTCCATCTTCTACCAAATATCGGTGGCCTTTGACTTTGTTTCCTAGACTTCTTGCTCTCTCGACTAGAACTCAAAATGTACAGTATAGATACTTTATAGATAGTTTATGTATGGTCATAACCAAAAATTTGGCACGAAGTGCTTGTAATATGGCTACTGTTTCCTAATGTTTGTTAGTATGTTTTTCTTTTCTCATAAAAAAAAAAACACAAACAAACGTGACAATTAGCTTCGTCAAATAATGAACGTGACAATTAAGAAGTTGATACTTCGCATGATTGACTATTGTTGAAATTTGACAAAGCCCACCCCCACAAACCCCCCCCTCCCCCCAAAAAAAAAAAAAAAAAAAAAACATGAAAATAATCTTTTACGTACACCCAGGGGGTGAATGTGTACGTGAACATTTAACATTCAGGAAGAGGTTTGTTTTTCTATTGACAACGACGCTGCTGAATTTTTCTCTTCATCCTCCTCCAATTCCTTCAAGATTTCCATCACCCTGTTCGAAACTTTTTTCAGCAGATCGGACCAATCCCTGCTGGACAAATCGGAGAAGGAGTGATTAAAATGTTTCAGAAGAAACATCAAGAAATCATAGTTTTTTTAAAAAAAAAAAAAAAAAAAATACTTGAAGATTAATATTGTTACCTACATGTACATACGCTTTACACGAATCAAACGAGATGCCGACCCTGCACTTGGCCATCTCAAGCGCCCATCCAAACCTATGGAGTTGCTTGGCCGGAAAGCTTCCATGCATCATCCACAAGAACAAGATCAGAGGTGTTGACATCATAGAATATGGGAATAACCATCTTCTGGTATTCCATCATGGAAGCCAATTCATGGAGACAGTTATCAGAAGTGCAATGATTCGGAGAGAAGATGACCACCCCAACCTTACATTCCCGTATAGCAGTTTCAATGGCCTCCTCCAGCTCTTCGCCTAGCTTCATGCTCTTGTAATCCAAGAAGGGAAGGACCTTTTGCTCTACCAAATCTTCGTAAAGCAAGCCAGCGAAGTTGCGCTTCGTATCCAACCCACGGTGGGTTATGAAGACATCAAACGGCTGAGGGGACTTGCGAGCAACATTTATCCTTCTGGTGGAGAAGGAGACTGTATATAATTTGCCTTCTGCTATTGCGGCTACACCAGCAAAGGGAATAAATATTATCAGATTAGATCAATCGTATATGACACTACAGAGAGAATATACCTTTATTAGATTATTAGGGATATCTTCAAAAAAAAATAATAATAGATAGATATTGCAAACCTATAATAGTAATAATACTTCTTCTTCAGAACCAAATTAGTCGAAGGAATCGAAGTAGACGAAGTTATGGTATACATCATTGATGAGAGTGTCAAAGGTGATTCCTACTCTGCTTCACCCGATCATCGACTGCCACAGGTGATGCCCAAACGCTACGCCACCCTCTGTGGCTGAGGGAAGACTGTATTTCTCCGGCCCGAGCCCTTCCCACTTGCTTCTAAATTGATTTGATCAAACATATCTCATACTGGAAGGGGAAGGTAGGTTTAAGGAGCTAGCGAGTTAGTGACAGTATAAATAATAAGGGAAGTAGTTTTCAAAACAAGGGACCTGAGGCGTCTTTTCAAATAGAGAAAAGAGAGATAGTTCACATAGGGAGGAGAGTGATAACGCACAACCTCAACGGTCATCTAAGGATTTCAAAGAGGAGTCTTCAAACACCAAAACTCTTCAAACGTCTCTCTCCTAGTTTGTAGATAACAAACTCATGTATATCTCTATCTCTTGTAACAGTCACAAAACCGTTCAAATTGTTCTATAAATACAAACACCCAACACCACCAGAGAAGATGTGAGGGACAACTCAAATCCTATCGTTTTCAAACTCTATCATGGTATCAGCCTGCTAGTTGCTTAGCACACGATCCTCCCTTCTTTCTCTCCTTTCAAATTTAAAAAAAAAAAAAAAAAAAGAGAGAGTCGTCATGGCCACTTCGTCTTCGTTGGCTTCCTCTGCTTCGTCTTCCCTAACCTCTCTCTCTCCATCAACTCCTTTTGGTTTTGGAGGAAATATCTCTCATATTCTCCAGATCAAGCTTGATAAGAATAATTATCTGTTGTGGCGAGCTCAATTCTTACCTCTCTTTCGGCTCCATGGTTATCTCAAATACGTTGATGGAACGTATCCATGCCCACCTGCCACTATCACGGCAGCGTCAACTGCTGCTGCCGACACTACCATTGCTGCCTCCACAACCGTGGCCAATCCAGAATATGTGACATGGCAGCAACAAGACCAAATGCTCCTCTGTTGCCTCATTTCTACTCTCACCGAATCAGTCTTCTCTTTGGTGGTTGGTTTAAACACCTCTCATGAGGTTTGGAATGCTCTTGAGAAGCATTTTGCATCCCAATCACAAGCTCGGGTCATGCAACTCGAATTCCAACTTCGATCCATGAAGAAAGGAACATCTACTGTTGCTGAATATGTTCAACAGGCCAAAACGTTGGCTGCTCATCTTGCTGCCACGGCACACCCAGTTCCTAATTATCAAATGGTGCTCAATATATTAAACGGCCTAGGTCCTAAATACGATGGGTTCGTAACGTCGATCACTTCACGAATTGAACCCCTGCCGTTGGATGATTTTCTTGGCATTCTCAACAACCAAGAAGTTGTCTTGCAAAGTCGCGCAATTGAAGTAGTTCCAACAGCACCCAGTGCCAATGTTGCTGTAAAAAAGAATAATACAACTCCTTCTTCCTCCTACAGAGGACGAGGACGCAGCCGTGGAAGAGGCCGTGGTCGGTTCTACTATGATCACATGGAAAGTCGGCCCACAGTGCATTGCCAAGTGTGTAATAAACCTGGTCATACAGCGCTTCGATGCTATCAAAGGTTCAATCCAAATATCACACAACAGAATCAACTTTCTTTGCTATGTATCTTTGCTTCACCAATCTATTGCACTGATGCGCGGGTATCCAGATTCTTGCGCTACACATCATCTCACATCGACCTGGCCAATCTCTCCATCCCTTCCACCTATAATGGCACCGATCAAGTCCGGGTAGCAAATGGTTCAGGTTTGCCTATTTCTCATGTCGGTTCCTCTACTTTGCGCACTCCTTTATCTTCCTTTGCACTCAAAAATGTTTTTCATGTTCCAAATATACAAAAAAATCTACTCTCTGTGTCTCAATTTACCAAAGATAATGACTGTATATTTGAGTTTCACCCTAATTTTTGTTGTGTAAAGGATTGATACTTGGGAAACCTCCTCATGCGCGGCCAGAGTAAGAATGGTCTCTACCTTCTCAATGGTGCAACTGCTTCAAATAAATCAGCTTTCTCTGCTGTTCGGTCGTCTATTTCAAGTCCTTCCAATTCCACCACTGGCTATGTTGGTGAAAGAGTTCCTACAACAGTATGGCATGATCGTTTTGGGCACCCTGCTCAACGTATAGTGTCCTCAATTATCTCAAAGCATGCCTTACCTATGGACTCTTCTTCTTTCTCTTCTAAGTTTTGTGAACCTTGCCAGTTGAGCAAGTCTAGTCGTTTGCCTTTCAGTAATTCATTTTCTCATTGTAATGCACCATTGGAATTGATTTATTCAGATTTATGGGGTCCATCTCCACTGCCTTCTCTCACTGGTTTTAAATATTATATCTCTTTTGAGGATGATTATAGCTGTTACACATGGTCGTTCCCACTAACTGCCAAATCAGAAGCTCTCTCTACTTTTCTTATTTTTAAAGCACAGGTGGAGAACTATTTTGGAGTTAAAATCAAAAGCTTTCAATCCGATGGTGGAGGTGAATTCAGGAAATTCAAAGATTATTTGGCAGCAAATGGCATTTTGCATCGATATTCTTGTCCACACACACAAGAACAGAATGGAATTGTTGAAAGAAAGCATAGGCACATTGTTGATTCTGGACTTGCGCTCTTGACAAGAGCCGATATTCCCAAAACCTATTGGGATCATGCGTTTAGCACGGCAGTTTATTTACTCAATAGAATGCCCACACCAGTATTGAAGAATATTTCTCCATATGAGAAACTCTTTAAGAAGGCACCAGATTATAGCATTATGCGGGTTTTTGGATCTGCGTGTTACCCTTGGCTACGCCCATATCAACAGCACAAGTTGGATAATCGATTGTTGCCATGTGTGTTCCTTGGTTATTCCACTCAACACAAGGGATATAAGTGCCTTCATCGTCCCACAGACTGCATATACATTTTGCGCCATGTGGTGTTTAATGAGAACATGTACCCATTTGTGGATCCTTTACCTGTACAAAATTTCGTTCCCAAGTCATATCTACCCGTCATTTTACCATTACCCATACCCAATGTGACTCAGGGGGTGCAAACAAGAATCAATGCACCAATTTTACCTAACCCAGCTCCTACCACCATACCACCATCAATCCAATCAACTCAATCGCCAATTGTTCCCTCCCCACCACCACCTCAAGTTGAACCCCCTACCTCCATAATAGGTCCACCATCACCACCACTTGGAAACATTCCACCCAATCAGCCCAATCCTATCTCCACTCATCCGATGCAAACTCGGTCCAAAAATAATATTAGAAAACCGAGAGCCTTCAACTCTGATTTACAAACCATCTGTCAACCCACATCACCCAATACCGCACCCTCTGAACCGTCATGTTTCACCACAGCCAATAAGGATCCGCAATGGCGAGAAGCCATGGCCGCAGAATTCAATGCATTGGTCAGAAATGGGATGTGGGAGCTAGTACCATATCAACCTTCAATGAATGTAGTTGGGTGCAAGTGGATTTATCGGGTCAAGACCAAGTCTGATGGTACTATTGACCGATACAAAGCACGTTTGGTTGCTAAAGGTTTCACTCAAGAGCCTGGCTTTGACTACGATGAGACATTCAGTCCTGTGGTTAAACCCACTACGATACGCCTTGTTCTCTCCCTTGCAGTCACATACAGTTGGGGCATTCGGCAATTAGATGTTCAGAATGCCTTTTTAAATGGCAACCTAACTGAGAAGGTGTTTATGGTACAACCACAAGGGTTCGTTGATAGCAGACACCCTAATCATGTTTGTTACTTGCGCAAGGCGCTATATGGGCTTAAACAGGCACCTAGGGCTTGGTATCATCGCTTAAGCACATATCTTATGTCCATTGGCTTTAAAGCATCACAGGCCGACTCATCACTATTTGTTCAACGAGCGGCAGGATACCTACTCTTGGTACTCGTCTATGTTGACGATATAATAGTCACAGGCACCGATTCCATCAGCATCTCTTCTCTCATTTCGAAATTGGGGGTTGAATTTGCTATCAAAGATCTTGGACGGTTGAATTATTTTCTTGGCATTGAAGCAAGTCACTCTAGCACTAGGGTTCACTTGACCCAAGCAAAGTATGCCACAGACTTGCTCAACCGAACCAGCATGATGGACTCGAAGCCATGCTCTACGCCTATGGCTCCGTCAGGTTCAAAGCTCACGAAGGACACAGGGTCTGAATTCTCTGATGCAACCCTATACAGAAGCACGGTTGGTGCCCTACAATACCTTACCTTGACATGGCTAGACCTGTCATTTTCAGTCAACAAAGTGCGCCAATTTATGCATAGTCCAACAACGGACCATTGGATGGCAGTCAAACGTATTCTTCGGTATATCAAAGGCACAATCAATTATGGACTCTCACTTAGAGCCGTTCCACAGATGGACATCACTGCATACACTGATGCTGACTGGGCAGGGTGTCTCGATGACCGCAGATCTACCAGTGGTTTCTGTGTCTATTTTGGTCCAAATCTGATTTCATGGAGTTCCAAAAAGCAACCGACTGTTGCACGCTCCAGCACTGAGTCCGAATACAAGGGTATTGCAAATGCGGCTTCTGAACTGATATGGATACAATTCCTTCTTCGTGATATGGGCTATACGCTACCAAATCCACCGTTAATTTGGTGCGACAATATTGGAGCGACCTATTTAGCTGCCAATCCGGTTCTTCATGCCTGGACAAAACACGTCGAAATCGATTATCATTTCGTTCGTGATCAAGTCTCCAAAAAGTCACTAGATGTTCGGTACCTGTGCGCCCAAGATCAAACGGCTGATATAATGACGAAGCCATTATCACATTCAAGGTTCAGATTTCTCAGGGACAAGCTTACTGTTCAAGAGTCCCAGTTGCGCTTGAGGGGTTGTGATAACGCACAACCTCAACGGTCATCTAAGGATTTCAAAGAGGAGTCTTCAAACACCAAAACTCTTCAAACGTCTCTCTCCTAGTTTGTAGATAACAAACTCATGTATATCTCTATCTCTTGTAACAGTCACAAAAACGTTCAAATTGTTCTATAAATACAAACACCCAACACCACCAGAGAAGGTGTGAGGGACAACTCAAATCCTATCGTTTTCAAACTCTATCAGAGAGAGATAGACTCATGAAAGTGTGGTAGACGGCTTGGTAGACCTTGGACAAAAATTTTCCCAAATAATAAATAGAGCTGGTGATCCTGAGAGAGAGAGAGAGAGAGAGAAGTCTACCCCTTCGACCCCTTTTTTATTATTTTTATTATTATGAAATGACTTTACTGACCTCTTATGGAGGATGTAGAAAATCACTTAGGTCCACTTGTGTTAAGGGTGTTAAATGGTCAGGTTTCGGTTAAACTGTTCGGTTCAATTCGGTTTTGACTGCTTGAGGGTAGAAACCGTAACCAGAGACCGTTTAACTAAACGGTCTCATAATCAAAACCTGAACCGTTTGGTAAACGGTTTTGGTTAAACGATTTTTAAACGGTTTTGGTTAAATGGTTTTTAAATGGTTTTACCCAGTTTCGGTTAGATGGTTACTAGATGGTTTCATATACCATTTACTAAGTCCAATTTACACTGATTACCTGCTGCATTTTTTAATAGAAAATGGGAGTCTTTGGCAGTGCACATAACTATTAAGGAAGATGCATATAAAAACTAAGAATGAATTAGGAACAATAGAAGTCATGGTTAAAGCTTCAAAATACAGAGACCCATAAGCACATAACAATATGAATCAATAATTACCCTGAAACTGAGGTTTTTAAACGGTTAGACGGTTTGGTTATAATCGATTTTAATTGAATTACATGGTTTGAAACCGTTGGATTATTCGGTCTAAACCGAATCAAACCGATTAAATAAACGGTGTCATTTCTAAAACCATAATCGGACCATTTAACTAAACGCCCTGCCAGTTTCGATTTAAATGGTTTGGTTTGATTTCGGTAGACGGTTTCGGTTTGATTTTGACACCCTTAACTTGTGCCTTAACCATTTTATAGGTCGTACTGTCGTGCAATTTTGTTTTAGTTTTAAGTTCTGCAGTTATTTTCGGTTTTCAATTTAGGAATATTATTGGTTTTGTATATATATGGTCTGTAATAGGTTTCAGTTCAAGTTTGGGCCAATTGAGAACCTACGGTTGAATATACTTCTAAACATGTAAGTCCGCTAAATAATCACATTTTAATCAATTTATTCTATTAAATCGATTTTTGCAGTTTATCGATTTAGAATCATAAACACCACATTTCTTTAACATCTTGGAAGTATGTTTTGGCAATGATTATCGATCAGGGCTCAGTTCCCTTTTGTGGCAACCAAATGGCAAAAATTATCGTTTCACTCTTAGCCTATTTCTCATACCCAAACCTTACCAAATAGAGTCTAAAACCCCTAGGATAATGTTGTTTAATTGTTTCAATCCCTAGTGCAAGATTTCACCCAAATCCGACAATCTTTTGCAAAATGACCATTTTGCTCCTGGTACGTACTTTCCTCGATTTTAAACCACCTCAGTTTGAACCAAACCTTTGTATTTAACCTCATATGGCTATTTTGAGCATTTACGTGAAATTTCGTTCAAATCCGATGTCATTTGATACTTTTTTGAATAAGAAAAAAAATGTTTTGACCTTGGTATTTGTCTCGATATCCAAACCACCTGATTTATCCTAAAACCCGTAGGATGATCTTATTTGGCCATTTTAAGCATGCACATAAAATTTCATTTGAATCCAATAACTTTTGAGTTTAGATCGGTGTGAAATGTTGTTTTCAAGAGTTTATCAATATCCGTGCCAATTTTTTGTAAATTATAATCGAATTATCCATATAAAAGAAAAGATATCGCTGAATGCTTCACAGAGATATATATTTATTTATTTATTTTTGGTAGGAATGAGGTCTATTGATTAAAATGGAAAAGGCTCCTGTGGTCTGATACAACCTCACCAGCTATACACGGATCAAAATTAGGCCAAAGTTTCCTTTCCATAATAAACAGTCTGCTACACCATTCGTGGCCCTTGGAACATAAATAAAAGAGCAATCATCAGGTAAGTAATCAGATGTTGAATATCCTCTAAAATTGGTTGAACAGATAGAGGAGCAGAGGTAGGCGCTGATTGCAAGAATGTAACCACGCTTTGGTTATCACTTTCAACCTGCAGCTTGTATATATGTGCCTTCAGAAATAGCCTCTAGGAGTCCTTCATGAATGTCACCAAAGCATACAGGATTGGACACCGCTATTCTTGCACTACCCAAATGGTGGTGGTGACCAAACCGGACTGCTGGGCTGTACTGGCTGTTTTGTTCCTTCTCCAGCTGTGATCCCTGCCGACAGGAACTCATCCATAGCCTCATGTGTTGCCCTCATTACCTCGTCTGGGCTCCATTCTCGTCTACAAAAAATAAGGCCGTTGCTAGCTCTCCAGAGAAACCAGCACACAAAAGAGCATAGTGATGACAACTTCCTTGATTCACTCTTTCCTTTCTCTGCGAAAGAAGTCCAGCCTTGAACCCATCGATGTAGTTTTGCATCCTCACCTCCTGGCATTTTATAAAAAAGTGCAAACCCAAACCCAAACCAAACCGCTCTTGCAAAAGAGCAGTTTAATTAAGAAGATATGATTAGTTGACTCCTCAGCCATTCCACACTGTTGGCATTGGATATCTACTGGAATCCTTCGGTGGTTTAATGCTACAGCAGAGGTTAGCCCATCGGCACATGCTCTCCATGGTAAGTGTCTGACCTTTGGAAGAGAATTGCAATGCCATATTGACTTCCACACTTCAGATGGGGTCTCTAGCTAGCCAGCTACTATAAGATGGATGTGTATTCCTTGCCATTTTCTCTGCCTTCCAACCACTGGATAACACATGACACATACTCGATCTTCACTGAGAACTGGCCATGTTTATCTGCTCCCCAAACTCTTTTATCCACCTATGCAAACACACCAAGTTGGATTTGATAAATCAAAGTGGCATCAGAGGGGTGGAAGTACCGCTCAATAAGATCTCTCCTCCAAACACGGTTCGGTTGATCAATCAAATCCGAAACCAGGGTGAAAGGGCAAAGCTCCAGTGGTGGGTGTTGAATTCTGAGAGTAGGCGAGGATGGCACCCAATTATCGGACCAGATGCTGATATTTTCGCCCGTACCAACCCTCCATAGCAGGCCCAACCTGAGAGCGTCACAGCCTTCCAGTACACTCCTCTAGGCCCATGATGGGTTCACTCCAACAATTGCATCCAGGAAATCCCTGTTCGGAAAATAGATGGATTTAATGAATTTACCCCACATGGATTCTGGTTCCTTCTATGATCTCCACGCAATCTTGGCCAGCAGAGCTTTGTTATGAAGAGAGGGGTCCCTTCTTACCAAAAAAACAGAAAAAAGAGAGGGGTCCCTACAACCCAGACCACCCTGTTCCTTTAATTGGCACAGGTGAAATCAAGAGATCCAATGCATCTTCCTGTTATCCGACTCGTCACCCCTAAGAAGTTTGTGGCTTCTTTCCTCAACTGGTGGTGCAATGACCCAGCTTAATTTGTGAGAGCAAAGGCCACAGATTTTAACATAACTTCTTTTCCTGCATGCTTTGCAGAGATATACGACGCATCAAAATCTGCCTCACAGTTAACATTTAAAGTTTCGGCCTTTAAATCAATTTCGAAATTAAAAAGATTCCAATCGAGCTGCTCAGTTGCTGCCACGAAAACTCGTACGACGTGCGAGCCACCCGCGCCTATGCCATGTTGCGCCACATGATCTATTCCCATGCCATGCCCCGTATCATGCCACGTGAATGGCCCAGTCCATACCTGCGACGCCCGTGGCATGACCCATCCCAGATTCCCGGGCTGGTATCCCAACCCGATTTACTCCTTAAAACCAGGATTTGATGCCCTTTTTTGGTTTTCTATAAAATCCCACCTCCATGTTAGTTCAAGAGGAGACCTGATCGGAAATTTTTTTGGAGAGAAACCCTGTGTCTGCCTTTAGCTTCTGCAACTTGAAGCACCTCAAGAAATCCTCTCCTATGATATTTTAAAATTCCTACAACATCCCTATTTTCTCACCTTTGCCATTTGGAGTATCCACCCTTCAAGGCGGTTTCTAGTGGCTTTTGACAGTGGTTTCTAACCATTCGAAGTTCAATTCTTATAAATACTTACCGATTCTAAAAATTTTGAAACAAAAATTTTCCGGAATTCCAAATGTTTTTGTTTCAATTCTGGTTGAGACTGGTAATAGGGATGCAGTGCTATTTATTGAAGGTCGAAAAGCTCCATTAACTGAAGTAGAGGATTTGGTTGTTGATGTTAATAGGATTTCACTTTCTTTCATGTCCATTTCTTTCTCCTTTATTCCACGGGTTATGAATGCTATTTTAGATGCCCCGGCTTGGATTGCCCTGTCTCTTGTGTGTGTGACAGAGTGGCCAAATTCCATTCACTGGCTTCATGATCTCTATGTAAATGAGACCACTGTTGTACACACTCCCCTCCTAAATAAAATCCCCGTTTATCAAAAAAAAAAAAGGTTTTTGTTAAAGACATTTAACCCATGTGATTGATTTAGTAACTCATAAAATCTGGAGCTTTGTAACATGTTTTAGGTTCTGTTTACCTGCTGAGGTTGAAGATTATGTTTCAATTAGTGTATTGTGCTTTGGTTTGAGCCAATTTGGCCTGAGGACCTAGGTTTTGTAATTTTATTCACTTTTCCTTGTTTTGACACTTAAATAATGAAAAATCATAGAAAATGCATAAAATTATCCAATAAAAATGGGGTGCTCCTTTTATTGTGCTTAACAATGTCAGCTCGAAATCCACTGTTTTCATAGGTATACCATGTCTTGTAATGTCCCCAATCCCCCTTAAAACACAGATGTTCATTTGTTAATTTGATTTCAAAAACCCAAAAACTAAGAATAAAAAGGGAAAGAGAATGCCATTCGGTCGCACAACGCACACCACTCCTGCGCCCTGACACAAGGGCATCCAAAATGGCCACCGCACCCCCTGGAACCCTAGAAATGACCAGGGGTGAAGTGGGCATTTCCCCTGGGACCCCGGAAATGCCCAATCGCAATTTTGCGATCTTTCGATCATGAGGCCGCGATTTTTGTGGCCCATATTTTTGCGATTTTGGGGAATTTTTTTTCTTAAATTCTGGCTTTCTTTGGGGTTGGTCCGACTTCGAGTGAGGGTCGATGATCGTCCGTGTCCTGTTATCACCGGGGAGGTGAAAAAATTTAGCATCTATACTAGCGTAACTCATACTGTTGCCCATCCTGACACCATTAACTAAGTTCATCTGATGGAGCCGCCTACGTTGGTATGTTTCCATCACCCCCGTACTCTAGTGTCCCTGAGCAAGGCACTGGTGAGATTTCACTCAAACCCCTAACGATCCGAAGTGTTCAAAGAAAGTCACTTCTTTGACCTACATCTGTTCTACAGTCTCAGTCAAAGAGGGGTATTTTGTAAACACCTCATTTTGTCATTCTCCCTCGGAGGTTTCCCATAACGATAATGAGTATCTTCCAAGGCATAGAGCTGATATGTCTGTAGATATAGTGCATTTGTGCACTTCCTGACTTTATTCACAGAGTGTTCACTTTCAATACCCCCTTCCCAGAAAACCCCGCAAATTCCTATTGGAACCAAAACCAGAGCCCCAAAGCATCCCAAAGCACCCTTGGAAAGGCTAGCCCTGACCCAAACATCTTTGGAACCAGCCTGGCCTAGCACAGAACCAGCCCAAATAGCCCTAAAATCCTTGTTAACACCCAAACTTGGAGCTGACATTGTAAGGCCCCGAGTCGACATCGGTCATAACTTCCATCGACATTCACCCATTCCCCTAATGTCGAACAAAACTTGTTTAATGTCTATCTTACTTCAACATTTAGACCATTCATGCTGACACCCGAATCATTTCTATCAATGTCGACAATTGTTCATGGACAGCAACTCGATGTCGACCTACTTTCTCCTCGATTTGGACTTGACCTTACTTCACTGTCGACTTTGTGCAAATCCGAGAGACCCAAACTTGTCATGTAAAGCTCCGATTTCACTTTCTTTTGCGCTCAAGCTCATACTTGCAACCAGAATCTGAATTTTGGCTCCCTTAGGCCCTAAAAAACTTTTCCTTTGGGAATAAACCACTTGCCCACACTCCATTGGCTATAACTTTAACTAAACACCCACCGTCAATACAAAGATAGCCATTACAATCCCTTACCGACAATCGGGATCAAACACAACACCCTAGCACGAATTTGGGAGTGCACACACCCATCTACATCTATATATACACTCCCTCTCATGTTGATGATGATCCTTGGACAATTCCCTAAGTCTTACTTTGGCCAGTTAACTCATATCGAATGATCTTCGAGTAGTGCAACGAAGTACGTCCAACAGAGATCAAGAACATCTATTTAAAAACGAAATAATCTCTGAACATCTCTCCCCTGAGTCACAAAAGGGAAGCCTTCACTTCTTCTTCATACAAGCCTCTTCAATCTAGGTAAGGTATTTCTTGATTTTGTTTTAATCATACTATTCGCACGTCATATTCCATGCTTATACACCATTTTCCCCATGCTCATGCATCCTTGTGTCTTCTTATCCTTGTTCTTCACATGCACACATATACACCTAGGACTCATCTTCTTCATTCTAATCTCTGTCACCCCTTATGTCCTTATTTTTGTACTCGTTGATATTCCTTTGTTTTCATATGCATGCTAACTTCACTTTGCTCACCCCTACCTTTTGTATCCATTATCTACATTGCATGTTCACCATAGGCTTAGCTTAGCTCTTCGCTCTTTAGATTATTATTTCTTTATTTTCATGTATACTAACAATGTAGCCAAACATCAGGTATTTTGTCTCAACTCCCCTTATATTTTAATTTCATGTATAATAATCATTGTTTACTAGCCAAACATACCTGGAGGTTTGGGTATGTTTCTAAAACTCACACTTGTACTATTTTTACCTTTTCTTGTACTTTACATTCATTTTCCAAAGCATATTATACCATTGCCTAGCCAAGAAATAGGAAGACCGGCAAGTCCGGACGGACTAGGGTGTCTAATACCTTCTCCTGATTGTAACTTGACTCATATCTAGACCAATGGATCGATCAATCCCCAACGGGCATTACAAAAAAATCATTTACATTATAGGTCCTAGACCCTAACGCTAACCAATGTTGTGTTTGGGAGTGTACCTACACCCAGACACAACTCAACGTGAAAAGACCGGCGCTTCCCATGGAAAGGCAGAAAGGGGCAGCGCTGATCTTTTTATTGGGTTGTGTCTGGGTGCAGGTACATGCCCAGGCACAACACCGGTTAGCCTTACTTTTCCCAAATAGTAAATACTTTATGAAAATACAAGTGAAGTGTGAAGACTGATGAGGACAACTGCCTAGTGCAGTTCGTAGAGAGTGGTGTGGTAAAGCCTATTCTACCAGGTGGTCTCGGGTTCATACCTCTTAGTACTAACCTTCCCTCCCCTCTTAGTAAGGGTGTAAATCGGTCAGGAACAGGGTATTCTTTTCAGTTCCAGCTCAGTTCTAGGGAGTGTAGGTGTGATCCAGGACCGGACCAAGTCCCGCCTTGGTCTGGAACAAGGTATTAGATTCGTACCAAACCTATTCAGTTTGGTTCTTGTACTCGGTTTATACTATATATATAGTATAGAGTAAAAGAACCTTTTCTGGCAGTGTGTCCCTACGGCCACACACAAAGGGAGGCAAGATGATCGCCCCAACCCCATAAATGTGAAAAATCCCGCTCTTGTTGATGCTCCAGCGTGCTTTGTGATTGGCCCCCATGGTGGTGAAGGGGCCCCGCTGCTAGGTAGAGACCCTCTATACTATAGAGTATTATTATACTGTAATTTAGTAGTGTTATACTAATATGAGTCTCCTATGTTACAATTTAGCGAGTCTCTAGGGAGCCCAGCACGCCCAGGGTGCTGTCAACCGTTGGGCTGTGACATCGTTCTTGTCATCTAGCTCGATAGAAACAGTAGAGGATATTGCTTGATTTCAAATCATGGTGGACGATCATTGGAGAGTAATCATGGTGTAGATATGAGATCCCTTTCTTATTTTGGGAATAGGAGCAGTGAGCTACACTAGAGTGGTAGACCCTGTTTAGAAACTATTAAACTAATACAATCGGTGATTGTTTGAATAATAAATGTAAGAACTAAAACCACTGATTGATTAGATAATAAACATGATGGAATAAAACAAATTAAGCCTGTAGACTCATCCACCCTCTTAAAATAACAACAAATGTCAATCAGCAATTTTCTTCTTTGGGTTATTATCCAGTCCACACAAAAAAAAAAAATAAATAAAACATGCATCCTTGAAGTAGTCAAATCCATCCATAGAGTTTGTAAGCCTGATTGAGCCATTCATACATTTCTCATATGCAAATCTTTGCTGCATTTTATAGACATTAAAAACTTCTGTCTGTGCAATTACATTTTCAGTGACCACCTGGACATAACTTCTCAAATTTGAGTGCTGATACCCGATTACAGTACCAGAGAGATACAAAGGGTAGCTTTTTGGGAGGAAGGGTGGTTTGAGGTAGGAAAGAGAACAAATAAGAAACATGTAGAAACTGTACAGAAGCAAGAAATCCATAATCAGCAATTCTAATCTCTGTATAACACAGAACTCGATTGAATCAATGAGTATGAAATTGGCCAGATATTTATCCTTGGCAGGACCTTCAATCACGAGGATAAGGAATTTGAGTGCGCAACAATTCTGGTTTCACCTGTATTTTGCAGAACCAATTACCACCACCAGCTGCAAAGATGATGAGTATGGCTTCAACAGACATCACAAAACCTTTACAAAGCAAAGATTCAGCTTCAATGGCAGCCCCAAGTGGTCGGTCATACATGGACCTCAAGTTCCCAGAAACTCCTTGATAGTCTTGAGCATGCAAATTCTAATTCTCAGTCCTCAACCTCCGTGTTAAAAACAAAACTTGGAAATACTGTGGTGATGTCCCTGAAAGATGATAAACATGTAAATAAAGCACAATTAACATTTGTAAGATATCAACTCTCAAGCAAGTTAACAGTAAAAATGTGAGTTCATTTGGGCTTCTATTTACGTCAAACTACCATAATCCAGTACTGTTTTGAGTTCAATATTTCATGAAACAACTCGTTTTTAACAAGCAAAGTATACCATAACTTCACAAAATCTTTATGGGAAATTTACACATACCACCCCTGAGGTTTGACGAAAGGATATTTTCACCCCCCAGTTTTGGAAAATTCTGCGTACCCCATTGAGGTTTGCAAACGGTAACAAATAAGCCCATTCCGTCAATTCATGACTAACACTGTTAAAAATTAGACTTGAACTGACGGAATTGCCCTTCTAAGAAGAACCCAAAAAAAAAAAAAGCGCAAAATCTTCCTTTGGAGTAGTATCAGATACAGAGCTCACCGGTTCTGGCTCGGGCAGCGACTCAGCTTTACTGGGTTTGCTCGACTTGGGCTTCTTCAGCTCCGGTGTTTGTGGTTGTTGATGCTGCTGTAGATTTCTTTGTTCTCCGATGAAGCTAGATTTGGGATTCCTCTTGGATCGTCTTCTAGATGGGTTCTTAGATGATTCTGTTTCACTTTCTTTGTCCTACACAACCGACCAAGCATCAACGGCTAAAGAAAACTCAGGATCTACCAAACGAAAGCTTTTCTTCGGATTCTCTCTCAACCCATAATTCAAACACTCCGAATCAGAGATTCTTCTATTAACGTCCAGAACTTTAACAAGATCACCAAGGATCAGTCCAAAAGAAGGGAAAAGGGAAAAGAACCAAAGAAAAATCCGGTTCCTCTCTGACCTTCTACCTGATCAGACAAACCCTAATTTTAGTCTGGGTTTGCGGCACTGAATCCAAGGCTAGATTCAATTCAGATACAACTCACCACATCAAAAACCCAAAAGATGAGAGAGCAAAAGATCTCACACAACAAACTCCAGGTTTCAATCCCATAGAAGAAAGGGTTTTGAAACCTGCAACTCATCTACCCCAATCGATTTGGGGAAGATGAGTTGCAGGTTTTTTTATTTTTTTATTTGCAAGGGTACGAAAATGAACTGGTTCTTCAATGCTTTCCCAAATTTCAGAATGAATTCAATACACATCCCAAGAATCAATACATATAATCCATTGTTGAATAACAGAGTACGAATTTAAAAGGGTCTATTAGCAATTAAAATGATCCATTAGTTGTGCTTTTGATGGCACATCTCACTCTGTCACAGATGGGAAAATGTGTATTCTAATGCTTTTGATGGCAATTACGACACACTAGTTGCTGCTCTTAACAGAATTGAATATGGTCAGATGCCCATTTCCAGGAGTGATGGTGAACAAATCAGAGTTTAGGGTTAAGGTTTGAGGGTGGAGCAGAGAGTGATGGTGATTATTCGATTCAGGCAAAGAGGTTGAAGAGGAGTGATTGAGTGGCAAACGTTTTAACGAATCAATGGGGCACTGGGATGGTTGCAACTCATCTTCCCCAATCGATTTTGGGGAAGATGAGTTGCAGGTTTTGGTTTTTTTTTTTTTTTTTTTGGGTTCTTCTTAGAAGGGCAATTCCGTCAGTTCAAGTCTAATTTTTAACAGTGTTAGTCATGAACTGACGGAATGGGCTTATTTGTTACCGTTTGCAAACCTCAGGGGGGTGCGCAGAATTTTCCAAAACTGGGGGGTGAAAATATCCTTTCGTCAAACCTCAGGGGTGGTATGTGTAAATTTCTCAATCTTTATTTGTAATTTCCAATAGTATCTTACTTCAAATAAGGAAGAGTCATGTTCTTCAAAAGGTTGGGGTGTCGAATAGCAAAAGCTTTCCAATCTTCTTTGCTGAGTTTGCCATCCATGTCAGCATCTGCATCTGTAAAAGTCTGGCTCAAAGAATGAAGATGCTAGGAATGATCCTCTAGAAGATTATGCAGAAAACGAAGCTTTTAAGTGAACTGTCCAAACTCATACCTTGTCAATAATTACTTCTATAATTTCATCCGACAGATGCATTTCAGACTCCAACAAGATAGCAGTTACCATCTGCTTAACCTGCAAAGGACCAATGCTTAAGTAATACTTTTCCTCGTAGAACCTCGATGGGTAAATATAAGATGCAATATATCAGAAATACAGAATCATTGCAGAATCAACATGAAAAAATTCCTCCTAAATGAGCTCGAAATTGGATCAAATCTACCTCTGGTAGTGGCAAATATTTCCTTGAAAAACCAGCAATTTCTGATGAGCCAATAAAAAACTCTACTTTTTTTTTGTCAAAATTAGGTAAAAAACCTGCTCTTGAGAAAATCGCAAGTCTGAATCTGGTTCCTTCTTGATTCAAATCTGCAGCCTTCAAATAGGAACAGATGCTGACCAAAAGAGGCAGAAAATAGGTCTCTGAAAGGGCAAAAATCGATCTTCAATGAAAGGAAGAAATCTATCTTCAAGAAATGCAAAATCTGGGCAGCATCTGTAATCTTCAATCAAAGCATCATTCTGAATGAGGTAAGGTGGAGGGCAGAAACTAGATCTTGAAGAGATCACCTCATAGTGCTGCCCTTACGTGTGAGGACCGAGAGAGAGAGAGAGAGAGGAGAGACCGAGAGAGAGAGAGAGAGAGAGAGAGAGAGAGAGAGGGGAAAATCGTGGACTGCAACCTAGATCAGAATTTTGGCTTTGATATCATGTTAGCAGGCCATTAAGTCCTAATGCATGAGTGAATGCGACCACCAAGCTCCTTTATTTATTATAATAAAAGAGGAGAGAGCAAAAATACAATAATGGCCCCCTCATAGCCGACTCTAACTAAAGAATCGGCTAGGGGGGGGGGGGGACCCCAAACTGCCCTTGCGACTACATAACTGAACACACATCTTAAAACTTGGGCCTGTCAGCAACCTAATTAGCCTTAAATTCTGAATTGGAATTTAAGATATAAGGACTCCATTAGTAGCCCACTCTTATTTCTCTTTGTCTGAGAGGAATATGATGTCTCTTTCGGTTAGTCATACAAAAATATAATCATACTATTTCTTAGTAAATTGGTTGGGTCCAGATCTAATTTGGTGGAAATATGTTTATGTTATGCTGGAAAAGGGGAAGAATTTTTTCTTAACTTCCATGTACCGGAACTGTTCTTCAGTATAGCTTGTATGTTTATTGTTTGCCAATGTCTTAAAGGATCTGTTGGACTTTCTACCTGTTTTCTGAGATTAGTTAATGGTTGGATCATTTAGACCACAAACTGCTATCTGAACCATCCAATGTGGTGTTCATTTTATTCAATTTCAGTTCTGTATTTGAAGAGTGATTGGTTCCATTTGTGCAGTACAATGATGTTGTGCAAGCACTAAAAAGAGGAGACCTTCGACTTCTACGGCATGCTCTCCAAGAACATGAAGACCGGTATGGTTACCTGTCACTGTTATTCATCTGGACTAACTAATGTTCCCATTTCTGAGCGTCTGTATCTTCAGATTCTTAAGATCAAGTGTATATCTTGTCCTGGAGAAGCTAGAGCTCCAAGTTTACCAACGATTGATAAAGAAGATGTGAGTTTCTTTAGTATGCTTATGCCATTTTTTTTCCTTGGTTTTTTTTTTTTTTTTTGTGGGGTGGGGGGGGAGGTTGGTATTGTGGAAGGAATGCTTACTCACACAGCTCACTCTCTTGTTGTAGCTATATCAGCCAGAAGCAGAGGGGCCCCAGCAAAGCACACCAGATAAAGTTGGATGTGATTGTGAAGGCTTTGAAATGGCTCGAGATCGACATGGATGTTGACGAGGTATTCATCTTTTCGATGCCCCTCTTTCTCTAGCCTTGTTTGGAATTGAAGCTGGAGGATCACCATATCAGACTCAATTACTTCCCATGCCCTCACTCCCCCCCCCCCGGGATCCGGCTCCTCTCCACGTAGCTCAGCGCCCAGGGAGTGCCAGGAGGCATCCAAGGGTTGGCCTGTGCCGCACACATCTCAGCGCATGCCTAGGGATGTGTGTGGCACAGCCCAACGGCTGGATGCTCCCTGGAGAGGAGTTCAATCCCTCCCCCCACCCCCCCCCCAAAAAAAAAAAAAAAAAAAAAATGGAAAAAAGAAGTTGCCTCTATAGGCCGTACTTGTTGAGTTGGTAGATGTCTAATATCCGAGTTGTTGATGTGAGATTTGTCACAATACTTTGCAGGTGGAATGCATCATGGCTATTCTAATATACAAGAACCTTGTGAAAGGATATTTCGCTCACAAGAGCAAAGTGGCTGCTTTAAGCAAGCAAGATCCTTTCCCCAAGTTAAATGGAAAGCCCATCAATTCAAAGGGTACTCATAAAAATAAAAATGTTCCAAGTGTTCTAGGACTTATTATACCTTTTTTTTTTTTTAATTTTTTTGTCTGTGGGGGGGGGGGGGGGTAGGGGTGTAGTTGTTTCAGTGAATATTGTTGCATAAATCTACAGATGATGATGAATGATTTTCCTTGTAATATCATGGTACACAAGCAGTTCTTCTATTCATGTAGCTTCTTTTATTGCTGGATCAGACGTATTGACTCTACCAGCTGTGGATTATCTCATGCTTTGTTGAACTACAATCGTCGAATGGAAACATGAATTTTTGTTTTTTGGGGAAGGGGGGGGGGGGGGGTTGTGTTTGTTTGTGTTGATCTGTGAACATGAACACTGCAAACCACTGATTCAGGTGAAAGAGGTGTGGAATAACATGTATCCTACATCTAAGCAAATTTGCTCCTCCTTGGTATGGTGGTAAAAGCGTGAGCAGCTTTATAAGAAGCTCCAGGAGAGTAGGTATTCACTTATTAACTCTTCATCTGAATATTACAGTCAAGCTTTCAATTAACAAAAAAAAAGAAACACATAAAATCAAGCGGCATGCACTGAAGTTGGGACACAACTCTTAACACCTGAGGGGTGAGAACTCTAATATAGAGCAAGCAAGAGACTTTCAGTCTTCGACAATGTCGTCTTCTGATTGGAGCTACCTGAACCGACCATAGCTCCATTAGAAATGGGCAATGGACATAGGTGAGTGAAGGAAGCGGAGCTCCACTCCCTACTGCAAGAAAAGCTTGGGTGATTGATTCCTCGGCAACTCATCATATTTGCCTTCCTGAAAATGTGACCTCTGCATTCCTTATAACCCATGCGGTCATATGGGGCCTACAATTTGCAGGATGACTTTGTTAATCATAGGATATGCGTGAGACAGGATCAAAGATCCATCCCTCCCCTCCTGTATCCCATGCTCATTTGCAGCAGAATTCTGTGGCTACGTTTCTTGCGCCGGCTTTGATGACGCTGGAACATCATTCAGCACAGAGCAGTTGGACTTGGCTGCTGAGTGGTATTCTCCAAAACAAGGAGAGGCTACCAACCATTCCCACCTCTAGAGAGAGAACAAGAAAATTCCTTGGCTCAAATCAACTTCAGATCGAGCGTTTCCAGAGAACCCATTTGCTAGAGCCATCAATGGCGTAAGAGAATTCCCCCTTAGCCCCAGAAACGAGGCTTGAGCACACCATGCAAGTAATCACTCTTATCCTCAACCCTCTAAGGAGAAACTGTAGGAGAATAAGTAATACTATAATTCTCAATTGAATCTTTGCCCTATACAATGAATCACTACAATACTATAAAATACAATGACATACCGTTCACCGTCGAGTCATTAGTTGTGGCGGAACTTGATGAAGTCATTGCAGCGTTTTGATGAGAAGAATATCAAAACAAAAAAGAGAAGGATTTCTTCCCTCAATCCTTCTATAAGCAATTCTTTCAATGGGTAAAGAGTTGCTTGTGCGTAGATGAGGGGAGGGACCTTCTCCTCCTTAAATAGTCATAATCTGTCAATCTCCCATAAATATTTGACAATTAGACTAGAGGATTAATACTCCCATAATGAAGCCTAGTAATGGAACATAAAGAATCAAGTTTAATGGAACCCATAACGGGAACCATTGAATGGGGATGGAGTTGGTCAATTGGCCAATCATAAATTTTCTACAATCTCCCACTTGGACCATATGACCAAACTTATAATCTCCCAATTCATAACAATAATACTTGGATCCCATCAAAATATCCCATACAAAACTTACACAACATAATACCTTGAATGAATAGTCTTATCAATGTGAATCATGGCGGTTATATGTCATTTATATCGACATATTCCCTTCCATAATCACAACACCAATAAATCCATCCAAGCAGGTCCTTAAGTAGGAAAACAAATAATAAACGGTCCAAAAAAAAAAAAAAAATATCTCACTCATATCGCAATAAATGTATACATAAAGATAGAGATGAGAAATGTTCAGGAACATCTATAAATATGATCATATTAAATAATAGAAGGTGTCTATAACAAAATGTGACCAATACATCAAACTCTAGTAACACCCATATTAGATACAAGATCTACAAAGAGCTTAGGCGCCAATGCCTTGGTCAACGGATCTGCAATCATCATACTTGTTTTTATATGAGATACAGATACCTTCTATTCCTGAACAGCTTCGTTCACAAAGTTGTACTTCACTCCAATATGTTTAGCTATGCTAGAATGCTTGTCATTCTTGGAGTAGTACACAGCAGCGAAGTTGTCACAGTAAAGTCTTAGCGGCTTCATGATGGAGTCGACAACCCGAAGCCCTGAGATATAATTCCGCAACCAAATCGCCATTGATGTGGCCTCAAAGCATGCCATGAATTCTGCTTCCATGGTGGAAGTGGAGACATAAGTCTGTTTCTTCGACTTCCAAGAAATTGCCCCACCAGCTAATAGAAAGACATAACCAGACGTAGACTTCCTACTGTCGAGGCAACCGGTAAAATCAGAGTCCGAATAACCAATCACTTCCAACTGATCAGTTGCTCTGTAAATAAGCATGTAATCTTTCGTTCCTTGTAAATAACACATCACCTTCTTGGCAACCACCCAGTGATCCATATCAGGATTACTAACGTATTTGCCTAACATCCCAACTGCATAGCTAATATCTGGACGAGTACAAGTCATGGCATACATAAGACTTCCCACAGCTGAAGAATAAGGAATGTCTTTCATCCGTTCTCGCTCCAGATCATTCTGGGGACACTGGTTCAAACTAAACTTATCACCCTTAATCACGGGAGCAACACTGGGTCTGTAGGTTTTCATACCATATCTCTCAAGAACTTTATCAATGTAGGTTCTTTGTGATAGCCCAAGTAGTCGGCGAGATCTATCTCGAAATATCTCTATGTCGATAACGTAAGATGCCAAACCCATATCCTTCATTTCAAAATTCTTAGAGAGAAATGTTTTTGTATCCTTTAACAAACCAAGATCATTACTGGCAAGCAAGAAATCATCTACATACAGGACTAAAAAAATAAACTTGCTCCCACTGACTTTCAGATATATACACTTGTCGAAAGTGTTTTCTACAAATTCGAAAGACACGATGATGTGGTTGAACTTTAAATACCATTGTCTAGAAGCTTGTTTAAGTCCATAGATTGATTTCTTTAATTTGCACACCAGACTTTCTTTTCCTTGAATACTAAACCCTTCTGGTTGGTTCATGTAGACTTCTTCCTCTAAATCCCTATTCAAGAATGCCATCTTCACATCCATCTGGTGCAGCTCCAGGTCATAATGAGCCACCAATGCAAAAATGATCCTAAGTGAGTCCTTCTTAGAAACAGGAGAGAAGGTCTCATGGTAATCAATGCCTTCCTTCTTAGTGAAATCCTTTGCGACTAATCTAGCTTTATGTCGTTCAACTTTACCCTTCGAGTCACGCTTGGTCTTAAATACCCACTTACAACCAATCGCTTTAGACCCTGAAGGTAGTTCAACAAGCTCCCAGACATCATTGTCGCTCATGGACTTCATCTCATCTTTCATGGCATCTACCCATTTACTAAAATCATTGTCATTCATAGCTTGTGAAAAACTTAAAGGGTCATGCTTGATTCCTATATCAAACTCAGACTCCTGGAAATATACTATGTAGTCATCCGAAATGGCAGACCTCCTCACTTTCTGAGGTCTACCCTATACTTCCGGCTGAGGTGGAGGTAAATCCACAGTGTTCTCAGTGACAACATCTTCATGGAGTGGTACATCCTCTGTAATTTTTTGTTCCATAGGATCATCATTAATGATGACTTGTGGAAGAACAACGCTACCATGATGTACAGGAGCTGGAAGTGTAACCCGGAGCTCCTCAAATATCACATTACATGGTTTATCACTCCCACTAATATTGCCATCCTCTAGGAATCCTGGTACTATAATTAGGTGCATAAAATCTAAATCCCTTTGACCATTGGTAGTAACCAATAAAGTAACAACTAATGGTCCGAGGGTTGAGTTTTCTTTCATATGGATTATACAATCTAGCTTCAGCTGGACAGCCCCATACGTGTACACTATAAGAAAAAGGGTCTTTCGCGGCATTTTTTGACGGGCCTTAGCGGCGTTTATTTATAAACGCAGGCATATATGAATATTCGCCGGCGTTTACCACCAAACGTCGGTGCATAAAGGATAATAGGTAGAAATCATGGCGTTTACATGTAACCGCCGCTACATATAGATATTTAGGGGCGTTTGTTTTAAAATGCCGGGGTATACAACACTACAACAACGTTTACTTATAAATGCCGTAATATCATATTAGATGTACTTCTCCCTTATGTATTTTCGGGCGTTTAGTAAGAAAACGCCATTAGATGGGAAACCATATCGCCACGTTTATTTATAATCGCCGCTTAATATAATACTTTTTTCCGGCGTTTGTTTTAAACCGCCGGGGTATGAAACAATACAACGGCGTTTATTTGTAAATGCCATAATATCATATTGTATGTATGTGTTTTTCGGGCGTTTATTAAGAAAACGCCGTTAGATGGGGATCTATATAGCCACGTTTATTGATAATCGCCGCTACTATTTTTCATGAAAGAACTCCAAACTCTATTCCTTTCCCGCCTCTTGCCGCGCGCTAACTGATCGACCCTTTCTAAAATCTCAAATCCCAATCCCTCACGTTTCTCTCTCAATCTATCACAATCGTTCTCCCTCAAATCCCAATCCTTGAGTTTCTCTCATAATCTCTCGCATTCTCCCTCAAATCGTTCTCTTTGTTATTGTTGAACAATGTCCGATTGATAGATAAAGAACCTTTATCTTGTCTCTTCAGTTATTACAAAACATATCACCCATGGATGTTGGCTTGGGTTGTTGATTAACAATGGCCATGGACGATTGATCATCCCACGCTCTTTCACTCTCGCCGCGCAAGCGAGGACGATTTGTGGCTTCAGCAAAGAACTCAAACTGTTCACTGATCACCGTCCTTGTGTCCCTCTCTAATCTTCACATTCTCTTCAAATCTATCTCAATCTCCCACATTCTCTCTCAGATTTCTCTCAAATCTCTTTCAACCTCTCCCACTGCAACCGTTGTGGACCATTTGGGGCTAAAACAACCGATTGAGGATTAAGGGGAAGATTCTAGGGTTGGTGTTGCTCGCTACATCGTCAAGAGCTCCACCTGTAGCCGACGGTGGTGTTGCTCTTGGCCTCCCTGCTTGGGGAGCATCTCCTACTCTGAGGTACGTAGTGAGCTTTTACTCTTCTTAGTCCTCTTTGATCTGTCTCTATCTCTCTCTCCTTCAATGTGAACACCATTTGACTGATTTTGTAGTCGATGATGATGAATTGTGGGTTGTCTTGCGCTCATGTTGTGCTACTGGATTTTGCATTTAACTCTTCTATTCAGCCTTTATTCTTGGATTTCTATTTATATTGTGGTTGTCTATGTGAAATCGTATCAGTGTGTTCAGGTGCAAACCAATTTGGACTTACTCAAATTGGCAGACTACACTTAAGGATAGGTTTGGTCCTGTAGGTATAATGCTCTAAGTTCCTTGTTGTTCACCCTTTGACTACGGAGTCTAGAACCCCTCCATTGCTGTTCCTGGTTTGCTTTGATATCATATTGATGTTGCATAGAGCCTGGAATATATGGTTCATGATGGCCCTCGAATTCACATAATGAAATCTCAATCTCTTTGTTGTATGAAAGTTAACCAATGATAATTGATTAATACACTTTTGCTTTGAGGGGGGAAAAAAAAGGCCGAAAGATTGTCTCTGTTTTGCAGAGAAATAGCCAAAACTTTAACCCCAATAAAAATTGGATCAGATCATGTAAAAGCCTTACAGAAGTGCATAATAAAAAGCATCCTTCACTTATATAATCTGTAATCTCTATTTGTTTAATTAGCTGGAGTTTTCTCAAACCTTTAAAGTACGTACTGCTGTAGTCTAGTTTACATTATGCCATTGATGTTCTCTAGTAAATCTAAAGTGGGTAGGAAATATGTTAAATCAACCTAAACAAAATGAGTTTGTTGTCTCTGATTCCTTTCTTCTTCTTCTTTTTTTCCAATAGTTGGACAATCTAGCTTATGAAAATAATAGAGAGACTAGTTCCTCAGTCTAATAATTACCATTTGAATCATCATTCACCCATTAACCTCAATATTTAGTTATGGTCTTCCTTGCATAAAGGTTCCTTGAGGTTTGAATCCCAAAACCATTTATTAGTTGGACTGTATGGGATTCTTGGTTTTTTATGTTTTAGTTGTTGATTGAGAACTGAGAAGTAGGGGAGATGAGAGACCTAAATCAGCCTCAGCGATTCAATGCTGGTGCCAAGTGGATTGGAAGGTCCATCTCTCAACTCATGGAAGTTTTGCTCAAGCTATTACTGCCTCACTTTAATTTAATTTTTTTTTTCAATTGAATTTAGAGAGGGGACTTTAAAATATTAATTAGTAAAAACCAAGCGAGTCTTTGTTTGATTCTGCGCATCCTATGCTTTAGTAGAAGTGAAGATCTAAAGATCTTCATCTGCATTTTCTACCACACTACATATTAGTGAAAATAATGCACACACAAACGTTTAAATAGAAGCATATGAGAGAATCATGCATATATGTGATGTTGTTTGTCTATGTACTCGTCATTGTTAGTTGTAATCTGTAGTTAAGTAAATATTGAAATCTTCTATGAACCTGATCCTGGCTGCAATTATTAATTGTAATCCGTGTATAATCTAATGATTTTACTTTATATTCTTCTTTTTTTGTGTGTATGTGTGTTGGAGGGGGGGTGTTAATTTTTTATGTATTTGTGTTCTTACTAGTTGATCAGATGTTAATTTCTTTGGAAAAACCAAATATAAAAGCATAACTACAGTTTGGTCCAAACTTTTGATTCCTTAATTAATATATATATATATATATATATATATATAGTATGGCCATGATTGAATTTTAAATTTTAATAAATTAGTTGTGTCTTGGTTTATGGTTGTGGCAAGAATTGTAGGAGTTTGGTATTCCATGAACATGGCTGAGAAGAGTAATAGAACAAGTACCTTTAATAATCCTTGTGAAAGGAGTAGTGAAAGATATCTAAAGATAACATTAATTTACCATTTCAATTCTCATTTTTGTTTTTATCAGCTAAGAAAGAATTTATTTAAAATGCAAGTGGGGTTGAGGTAACCCTAAATTACAGAATATCTGTACAAGGCTAAACCAGCTATAAGAAACTTAAAAGAAATATCTTTCATTCTTCCAAATATTCATTAATCAAAATCAATGGCATTTAATTTATTTGATTACAATTTTAAATGCAATTGAGTGGATATTGATAGCCCTAAAGCAATTTATCTTTGTTTAAACTCTCTAGATTTTGACGTTGATTGTACTTCTCACTATCTCTTCAAAATAGTGTTCAAGTCTTTTAAATGATGAAACTTGGGTGGTGCATGTGTTGATCACCAAACTAACACCTTATTCTTTGATTAGTTACCCAAGCTAATGAATAGATGTTGGGAAACTTTGGATTCTGTCTTTGCTTAAGGTGATTTAAATTGTGCTTTGCAAAAACTGCATTAATTGATAACCTAAACCGTGCTTCATATGTGTGGACAGATTGACAAATGATGAAAGCTTCTCAACTCTCTAATCTCAACACCCCCCTATACATCTTCCTCCCCTGTTTGTTACTCTCAATCTCTAACTCCCTCTCATTGTAGAGCTGGACATTGACCTAAAAAAAATATTTTAACAGGGGAAGGGACTGATATTTGATACTTCTTAGATTTGCTGTTAAATTGCTGCTTTTCTCCATATATTCATTCACCTCTCTAAGTTTCTGATATTAATGGATTTATCTCCCCTCTTCTCCTTGTTACCTCCAACTCTTGAACTTTTTCCCAAATCCCAACCATTCACAGATTCTTATTTGTTTTAAAACCAACTAAAGAAAGTTCTCCAATGGGTTTTGTCTTGATTCTGACTTTATGGGCTGTACCGGGTGACTTATTCCTACCTTTTTAATTAAGATCCATTAATAATGGTCTCTCATTATAAGGTCAAGACCATGACCCCTTTCCTTTTAGTAAATCACCCTAATGTCATATATGAACATTACAGCTTGACACCAACACCCCCAGCCCCTTAATTCTCCCCTCTTGGCCTAAGAAGATCAAGATTGGGATTGGAAGTTGGAACTAAATATCACTTGTATGTATCTTTGCGATTTCTATTCATCTTGGGTTTTAAAACATAGAGTACATAAAAACAATTCTGTATTTGTGCTAATTCATTGAATAAGTCTGCTGTAGTTTATACAGATCTGTTTGAATAAGTCTGTTTTAGTTTATACAGATCTGACAGTTATGTCTGCATGACCTGGTTCTGGTTCTGGTTCAATTCTATCTTAATCTAATGTCAAGATACTAGTCTTTGGATGGTAATCACCTAAGTGCTTGAGCTTAACTGTGGGAAGGATTGGTAGTTTTACATTTTAACCTCGAGCTTAACTCGTGAGAAAAATTGGTAGTTTTACATTTTAAGCGATGTGTTTCTTGTCTTGCTAGGGGGTGTCTGTAAGGTTTGAAGGCCTACGACTAGAATCCTTCATTGGCTCGCTTTGTTGGACCTAGCCATCCAAGTCCTAATCTCAACCTAGCTGTTGTTGGTCTTACCCCAGGGTAGGTTGGGCAGTTTATTCATTTGAGTATTTTTTTTAAAGGTAATTATGTTGCTTATTGATTCAAAATTGGAGATACAATCAGACAACAGGTGAGACTGTCTGGTTCTTCCTTAGGAGTGAAAGGTTTTGTTTTTGGCACTAGAGATGTGTTTGGAGAGAGAGATACCTTTGAGTCAAGGGCACTACAAGAATGAAAAAAAGAAAAGAAAAGATTAAATCTAATGCAAAAAAGGAATTTAAAAAAAAGAAAGAAGAATCTCTAAATTTTCCAGTCAATACAGATATGGTAAATGAATTTCATATATAGTAACTAATGCTCTGTTTTTATTTTTCTATTTATTGTGGGTACTGTATTTTATTCACATTTGGTGATTATCAAAAGAAAATTTCTTCCAGATCTATTCTAAAGAAGGGAAAGTGCAAACTCAAATGGCAAATAAACTTGTGGTTTAGCTGAAAATAAACAATTAGATCAATAAGTAAATGAACAAATAGAATGTATAAATAAAAAGATAAAATAAAGAAACCAGATCGAATTTAATAAGTGGACCCTCTTTGAGAAGGTAAAATTAGAAGATATTTGGAAAAAATAAAAAAAAATCAAAAAATCAAAACAATGAATATTAGAAACACAAATCCAAGCAAAAATTCAAGGATTTCATTATAAATCTAAAACTTAATGCATTTGAGTGAAGCTATTGATGGTTGGCTTAGTTGGAAGCATGGAGGCTCAAACCCAATCCACCCGAAGGAACAGAGACAGCTTGAAAATTCCATTGAGTCTCAAGAGAGGGTTGCTTCATCGGCACCTCATGTAGGTTTGATAATTTGCAATGGCCATTAACCATACCTTCTGTTTGAGCAGCTATAGTCCGAGAGCAACCTTCCTATCTCGCAACCGGATGATCGGTAGCATTATAACTACATACTTCTGCCGAGAATCCTCCCTCTTTCTCACCAACACCACCTTTAACTACCCATTTGAGATCTCCAGCATAGATGATTGCTCCCACCTCTTGTTACAAGAGAACCCACCTTCCTTCTCAAGTCTGCAACCTTCATCTCCATATCCTCTCTCTTCATGAACCTCAAAGAGACAGAGGATAATCGAAATTTAATAAAGTGGGCCAATCTTAATTCGTCAGTACCTCGCTTCTTTCCACTTTCCCCATGAGCTCGCAACCAGTCCTTTAGTAGTTGAAACGGAGTCCCCAACAATCATTGTATTCCTTCTTTTCTTCCTCATCGGAACCTCCAAAACCAACCTGAAATCCTCCTTTTCACTGGCTGAATCGGTGAAGATGGAACTTAAAGGCTTCTTTGGAGTAGAAAAGAGAAGTGGGTTTTGCTCAAAATAGCGAGTTCAACAAATGGGTCGCGAAACTCCTGTGGTTGCTAATCTCTCTATGAGTTTCAATAGGAGGAGAACAAGTAGAAGAGAGAATCCCCACTAGAGTTGCTATAGCATTGAAAACAGAACAAGTAAACGTCCTCTAGGTTGTTCTTCACGTTGTATCTTGGAGAATCCAGCTTCTCTCATTACCCTACTAACACTAGGGTCATCTAAAATGGATATAATGAGCTGCTCTAGTGCTACCTTAATGGCAAGGAGAGGTTGTTGTTGCTGCTGTTCTATGCAACCCTCCTCCGGTGTGCTTGAGCTCTCTTGACCATGAGAGAGCATTTGAGAGAGAAGGTTGGCCTTGAAGGAAAGGACCAGGTGTTGTTGGAAGTGTATTGAGAGCCACATTGAAGCAAAGTTCAAGATCTCTGCATTGCTTCTGATGAGAAGTTGAATGTGGATGAGACTTTGAGACAAGCCCTCTTAAGAGACTCGCACCTTGGACTCAATAAGGTGGCAGCCTCATTACACTTGACACCAGCACCCCACCCTTAATTCTCCCATCTTGGCCTAAGAAGATCAAGATTGGGATTGGAAGTTGGAACTAAATATCACTTGTATGTATCTTTGCGATTTCTATTCATCTTGGGTTTTAAAGCATAGAGTACGAGAAACAATTTCGTATTAAATCAATTATATACAAAGAAACACCAAAAACAAATATAGAATCCAGCCACTGGTTCAAACTTTGAAAATTTTCGGGTGCACAACCTTAAATAAAGAGATTCACTATTTCTTCCCCTATGCTATGTTTCGCTATATTTTACATACAGTTATTTCTCATTGGGTGTCATTTGTCCATCCGTAGTTCCATAAAACCATCCAAAACAAACAGGATAAAAATTGGAGCAGAAATCCAAAAATCCCAAACAAACAAACAAAAATGAAACCATTTAAGATTTTATGTCTATTTTTGCACTTGTTTTACGTTCTTAATGTCCAATTGTTTTACGTTCTTAATGTCTTTAATTCTCTTAAAGACAACTTGTTAAAGATTCCAAATCTTTAGAATCTGGTCATCTGGTCTCATTTAGATTTTATATGATACCATTCTCTTGTAATAGGTTTTGTGAGGTGGTTAGGCTACAATCAAATGGATAGGAGTTGGATTCATAGATCACGAGATCGTATATTCCATGCGGGTGATCAATATGAAGCTGGTGTAAATGGTTTCCTGGACTTTGCTTTTTCCACAGTACCCATAGGGGAGAAGATTTCATGCCCGTGTATAATTTGCATTAATCGACGACTGGGAACATGAGATGAAGTGTTTGAGCACTTGATAGTTGATGGAATTATGGCTGGCTATACGGTGTGGAGTTCCCATGGGGAAGTTATACCTTCAAATACCACAATAATAGAAAACATTGTGGTTGATGAAGAGATTGTTAACATAAATGACATACTTCAAGATGTGTTTCCTGGTGAAGCCTTAGAAGGAGCTGGTGGTAGTAGCACAAGTGGACACATAGAGGGAATAGGAAATGAGTCAGAAAAATTGGATAGATTGATGCAAGAAACAGAGAAGGCATTGTATCCAGAATGCAACGAGTTCACAAAATTGTCATTTACTGTTGCACTATATCACATAAAGTGCCTATGCAGTTGGAGTGACAAGTCCTTCTCTATGTTGTTGGATTTATTGAAGAAAGCACTACCACAAAATAATACCTTGCCGAATTCTTTATATGAAGCAAAGAAAATGCTTAAAGATTTGGGACTCAGTTACAACAAGATCGATGCATGCCCCAACGATTGTATGCTATATTGGAAGGATGCATCTAATGAAAAGTCTTGTCTCAAATGTGGGGCATCAAGATATACACCCAAATCCAAAGCTCCAACAAAAACATTATGCCACTTTCCTCTGATACCAAGGCTTCAAAGATTATATAAGTCATCAGTAACATCATCTGAAATGAGATGGCATAAAGATGGACGTATGGATGATGGGAAAATACGTCATCCTGCAGATGCAGAAGCATGGAAGGATTTTGACAGACTGCATCCAACTTTTAGTGCGGATCCCCGAAATGTTAGGTTGGGGCTTTCAAGTGATGGATTTAATCCTTTTAATGATCTTAAGAATTCATATAGCATTTGGCCTGTTATTGTGGTGCCATATAATCTGCCACCATGGAAGTGCATGAAACAAACATCGTTCATATTGACATTACTAATTCCAGGTAAAAATCAGCCTGGAAATGATATAGATGTTTATTTATAGCCTTTAATTGATGAATTAAAATTATTGTGGGATGGTGTTGATACCTATGATTCATTGAAGAAAGAATCATTCCATTTACGTGTCTGCCTCTTATGGACAATCAACGACTTTCCTGCATATGCCAATCTTTCAGGCTGGAGCACCAAGGGTGCATTGGCGTGCCCTTGTTGCAACAAAGAGACCATGTCAACTTGGTTGAAACACAGCCATAAGCAATGTTACCTAGGCCATCGTCGATTCCTAGAAGGAAATCATAAATTTCGATTGGATAAGAGAGGTTTCAATGGTTGTGTTGAGTTTGGGGTAGCACCACAGCCCCTTTCAGGCATTGCTTCGCTATCTCAAATGGAAGGTGTAGAATTTCCTGCATTTGGTAAGGGATCTGATAAGAATGATACCGGTAAACGAAAGAGAGTTGGAAGTCGAACTGAACTACCTTTTAATTGGAAGAAGAGAAGTGTATTCTTTGAGTTGCCATATTGGAAGCATAATCTACTCCGTCATAATCTGGATGTCATGCATATAGAAAAGAATGTGTGTGACAACATCATTGGTACACTGTTGGAATTAAAAGATAGATCAAAGGATAAGTTGGAGGGCCGACTAGATTTGCAAGACATGAACATTAGACCATCTTTGCATCCGCAGAGGATAGAGGGGAGCACTAAAGTGATTATACCTCCAGCAAGCTATACAATGTCTAAGGTAGAAAAAGAACAGTTTTGCAAAGCTTTAGATGGTTTGAAGGTGCCTGATGGGTATTCTGAAAATCTATCACGTTGTGTGAAAGTTACTGAAAGGGATATGTCTGGAATGAAGAGCCATGATTGTCATGTTTTAATGCAACAACTCCTTCCTCTATCAATACGGGTACATCCAACGAAGAATGTTAAGTTGGTGTTGTTGTCATTGTGCGCTTTCTTTCGATGTGTATGTGCGAAAGTTGCTAAAACCGAAGATTTGAACCAACTTGAAGCCAGTATTGCAGAAACCCTATGCAATCTAGAGAGGATCTTCCCTCCTACATTCTTTGATGTTATGGTTCATCTAATGGTTCATTTACCACGGGAGATATTATTGGGTGGACCCGTCCACTATAGGTGGATGTATCCTTTTGAAAGGTTAGTCATTAATATCCTTGCTGCAAGTTCACATGTTTGTTTTATCTTTTACATTTTTGTTCCCATGTACTAATTATGCGTATCAATAGGTTCAACAAGACCCTCAAGGATTACATGCGTAATGCAAGGCACCCAGAAGGGTCTATTGCAGAGGGATACATTGCAAATGAATGTTTGCAATTTTGTGCTCCGCATATCAAAGGACTCGAGACCCGATTAACCCGTCCAAAGAGGAATGTTGATAACGAACATCTACAGGTAGAGCAACAACATTGGGTATTCTCATGCAAAGGTAGACCATTAGGGCGTGCTGCGATGGTACGATTAGAGTGGAAAGAGATTGTACAAGCGCATCGATATGTTCTATTGCATTACGAACCCATTAATACATATCGAAAGTAAGTGTCATGATTAATGTTACTTCACTTCAAGTCTTTATTCCAACTTTAATAAGACTTCTCTAATTGTAGGCTCCATTTGGAAGAGCTAAAAGAGAACCTAGGCCATAGGGTTCGACAAGAACAAAGAGATAAGGTGCATGCAGAGCAATTCACAAAATGGTTTAGAAGTCATGTAAGCAATATTAAATTTTTTTGCTTTAATCTATTTAATATTGAAAAAACATACATTTGATTATCTCCATAACAACTAATGTTGAATCAAATAGGTGGACAAGCTACGCGAAAGTGGAGAAATCATACCTCCCATTATTCAAAGGCTAGCCCAGGGTCCCAATCAGGAAGTAAAAAAGTATAAGGGGTACATATTGAATGGTATACGTTTCCACACCAAGGATCGTGAAGCTAATCGACGAACCCAAAATAGCGGGGTCTTAGTAACCGCAATAACATCAAGCAACCCTCGTCGTAGAGATACTCGACCTTGTGATGGAAATGTGCATTACTATGGTGTGTTGAAGGAAGTTGTTGAGATGGAATATTCAGCGGACCTAAAAGTAATGCTATTCCGTTGTGATTGGGTTGAAACAAGCGATAGGGCAGTGTTCAAAGAACCTATTGGCTTTACACGGGTGAACTTCAATCATTTAATGCATACCGGTCGACATTTATCTGATGACCCATTTGTCTTTCCTAGCTAAGCAGAGCAAGTATTTTATGTGTCAGACCCCCTCAACAAAGGCTGGGCTATTGCTCTCAGTGCATCAGTGCGTGATGTGTTTGACACGAATGTTGTTGTGGAAGAATACTTTACTCAAGATTATCAACATATGAACATGCAGACTAGGGATCTGAGACGAGTAAATATTGGTGGTGTTGATCTTAGTTGGGAAAGGACAGACTTAGAAGGAACAACAGTTGATGCAACTCTCCAATAATTATTTGATAATTATTTTGTGGATTGTATATCTTTTTATTATTATGACTTTTCAAGGCAAGGTGTTTATTGTGCTAAACTTTTATTTATTTATGTAAGTTCACAATTGATATATCTGATATACTTACTGTGATTGTGATCTTGTTCTAATGCAGGTTTAGGAGATGAATGAGCACCAGAGTTCCGGGGGCCCTAATACTAGCTCTGAGGGCCCTAGTATTAATTCTGAGGGCCATAGTTCATCATCATTATCTAGAAGTATAACTTTCAGTTTCTAATTTTAAAAATATAATAATTATGCTAATTACTAAATGAATACCATTTTCCTTACTAATAATGTCATATTTTTTTTATTGTAGGGCGTAAGAGAGGCCATACAAGAGCCTTCCATGTCTATAATAGGTCAAGAACTGATAAAAAAGATATGCGGATAAATGATTTTGATGTTATAGTTGGTGATTACGGAGCTGAATTTGCCACATTCTGTGGTACTCTTGCTAGGACCCCAACACTACTACAGCTAGATTATCATGATTGGAGAGTGATTCCGAAGCATTACAAAGAAAATACATGGGATAGGATTAAGGTATGGTGATATCACATCTTATATGTATGTATAAAGGAACTAAGAATGCATAGATATATATGTTGTTATTGTTGATGAGTTTATACTTCTATCTACTAATTCAATATGTTTAATAGGAAAAGTATAATGTGTCGGACTCAGCCCAACATGTTGTGTTAATGAGAATTGGCCACTCATGGCGGGATTACAAGGGATAACTGAAAAAAATGACAGAGGAAAAATATCCTAATTTATTGATTGCCCCTCGCCCTATGAATCCTGTAGAAATTCCACAAACTCAGTGGGAGTACCTCCTTGGGAGGTGGACATCTTCACAATGGCAGGTAATATGATTTTTTTTAATGAATGTATTAACATAATTTCATTTGATTGAAATAATTATGATACATATTTTGCTTATAGGTTTTATGTATGATAGGATAAATCTAAAAAGAATAAAGACAGTAGATCGAAACAAACTATGTCTCATACAGTCGGCAGGAGGAGCTTTGCACAGGTGGCTGAAGACATGCGGGTTGAAGACCCAGATGGCGAGGGACCTTCCAGAGTACAATTATTTAAGAGAACCCATACAAGGAGAGATGGCAGCATCATAGATCAGGCTGCGAGAGAAATCATAGTAAGTATTCCAAAGCTGTTGTTTGATAGTAATCTCAACCCCTTTCATTCACTGTTGCTGTATTTTTTTAAAGCAATTCATTATCAAATTTTGGGGACCCTATATTTTTCCTTTTTCTCTTCTCAATTTGTGATGCTTGAGATTTTTCCGAGTGAGTCATCTATGTTCCTTTTTTGTGCATGTTTTTTTCCTCCCTCTCTCTGTAGGTTCTTCCTTTCGGAGTTCTTTCTTGTCTCATATTTGTATGTCTTCAAGATCAATGAAATTTTTATGATTATTTAATAAAAAGAGAAGGAGAAATAGAGAAAGAGGGAGAGGAATGAGTACTAAGTATGGAATGTATGTTCTTTTCTATTCTGATGTTAACCTATTTTACATTGGTTTGTAGAACAAGATTGATGAGAAATTGGAGGAACAACCCCCAGAAATGAGAGAAATGAAACCTGTCCAAGACAAAGCGTTTGTGGCAGTGGTCGTCCCAGATTCAAGTGGCCGAGTGTTTGGTCAAGGCTTAGGTGTAAAGCCGATTACTTTTGGCACCACACCCAGAAATATTGAGGCAAGACGACAGCAAGAAGAAGCGCAAAGAGAAGTACGAGAATTGAGGGAAGAGCTTAGAACTGTGAGAGAAGAATTGACAGAAATGGGCACTTTGAAAGAAAAGTTGGTAGAAATAGATACTTTGAAAGAAAGGTTGACAGAAATGGATGCAATGAAGCGCCAAATAGAAATTATCACCCAAGGGCTCTTGGGTAGAGGTAGTTCACAGTGTTCAGTTAACTTATGTAAGTTACAAATTATTAAATTTTATTGGTTTGTTTATCTTAAGTATTATATATATTAATCTTGATCACATATTAATTTGAACAGCTGACAATTGAGGCCGTTGCATAAGCTGGCTTAGATTTTGACAGTCTATTTGTACAGGTAAACTTCCAGGCCCTCTTTCTTACATCCATCAATTCTATGTTAGGTTGAGACTAAAAATATGTCACAAGTAAAGATTGCAGGACAAATCCTTAGGAACCAGAATAGAGAGATCTGAAATAACTTGAAACTGAGGAATCTGATGGGGTTGTAATCTAGGTTGGAGGACAATATGGAATAGGGAAATAAACCGTCAAAATATGGTTCCAATCCAATGGTTGGATCTGAAGTTGTAGCACTGCCTAGAAAATAGAGACTTTTTCAAAAACAAATTTAGAAACCTTGGAGAAAATAGAAAGTAAGGATCAAAATTAGAACATAGGACAATTTTAGTAACAATGAAGGACAAATTAGTTAGTGAGACTGGAAAATAGTAACTAGATAGCAGAAAATAAATTTAGAATAAGTAATACTGCTGCAACAGAACTAATGAATAGGCAGTGTACTGCCAACAAAATGTGAAATCAATGCAAGGAAGTGGTGTCTTCAAGACCATGGCTGCATTGTTTCTGGCATTATATGTTTCAAACAAATTTAACCTCAAAATTTTTCTTTTTCGGGGTTTTTACTTGGAACAAATGGAGTCTAAATGGAATAAAGGAACTAACAATTTAGGGATAAAGGCAATAAGCAGAAATTTAAGGTATGGTAAGACTCAACCCGGATTGCTTTATTTTCTTCCATTCAGTTTCTGAGAAAATTATTTCTGTATTCATTTATTGAGATTTAAGCAGATTTATTTGGTCTTATTTTTTGGTTCCATGCTTTAATCCTATTCATTCGCTTGAAGAGAGTTTTATATATTTCTGTAACATTATTTTTATTTTTAAATGTTTTCTTTCTTGATTCCCTGGTTCTTCTTTTATGAACTTAATCATTCCTGCTGCGTTTCCAGTTTCGTTTCAGATTTGAGTGTTCTTCTTCGTTTTGGAACTGGTTCCTTCTTCTTCCCTGCATATTTCTCTCAGTAATGGGGCTTTGCTTCGTTCCTGCTTTCTTGAGTGTTCTGTTGCGTTTCAGATCTGAATGTCTAGCTTCATTTTTTATCTAAATGTTCTTTTTAGGATCAGAACCCCATCATCGTTCTGGCATTCTTCTCTATTTGTTTGATCACCGCTGCTCTCCTTCTCGTTGCTTCTGAGTTGACTCTCTGCTGCTAGCTCCTTCCTTCGCTGGTTTCAGACCTGAGCTTCTACTTGTTCAGATATGTTCGGCTGTGTTTTAGTTATATGGTGAAAGCACCATTGTAGGAGATGGTGGTGTTGCGACAGAATCGAGGGCGAGGGAGTCGGGAGTGGGGACCGGATAAAGTTGTGTTTTTTCTTTTGACGGAAGTGTTCATAAACAGTAAAAGCAATAAATTTTTGCCCTGCCAAATGTGCTCACTGAGCAGTTTTTGACCCAGAACTACTCTCTCCGAGTAGAAAAACAGACCAGCTTGCCAAATGCAATTCTGCTCACAATCTGCTTTTGTGAGCTAGAAAACAATAAAATTACTTTCAGTGAGTGTAACCAAACACGGCCTTGGAGTAAGAGAGTGATAAGGGGTATGAGTGGAATGAATTGGCTTGGTTAAGATATTTCTCTCTCAACCACAATAGCTCTCTTCATCCTTTTTTCTCTAAGTTGGTATCTCCCTCTCATTAACTTCTCTATTCCCCTCCTACAGCTATTACTCTTTTCCCCTTCTTTGCTCCTACTATTTCTCTTTAAACTAATCTTCTTTTCTTCTCCATCCTATCCATTGGTTTAAAGCTCAAATCCCATTTCAGGAAAGACTTGTCTCTCTCTCTCTCTCTCCAATCAACTTCACCCATCAACTCTCTCCAATCAACTTAATCCATCAATTTCAAATACTTAGTTTTTTTATGTCTGATTTCTTGTTGTAAGAATTATTTATATCAGACAATTATTGCTTAAATTCTGAACCATTAGACCTAGATTCAGATCTGGCCATATCAACATAAAAAATTGACCGTTAGATTTAAGATCAGCAGTATGTATGGGAAAGAGGTGAGCATCCAAGTGATGTTAATTAGCTTCTTCCTCAAGAAGAAATGTGAGTTGCATGAATCATATTATATTCTCTTCATTTCCTGTGTACCAGAAACCGTAGTTTCATTGGAGGATGAAACAGTATTTGTCAGCTATTGGACTCCTTGATCTCATGAAGAGTAGCTTGTAGCAGAGACTAATAAAAAGCAATCTAGAATGTTGATTGTGAGTGAATTGGTTAATGAGTTGTTTCAAAAAGCCCTTCCTCTGGAGCTTACTAGGGGATGATTGCTAATACAATTGCTATTTATTGCCAAGAGATTCCTTGGTTATGGAAACAATATGGGTTGAATGACAACAATCCACCATCAGATTAAAATGTTTTCTTTTTAATCTGATTGCTTATAGGGGTTATGACTTTAAAATCCTTTTTCATTTTGATTTGATGACATTGAACCCTTCACTATATTATGATGATAATTCACCTGCCATGGTAGGCAATCTATTTCTCTGTCCTTATCCATTCTAAGTCTCTCCAAAACGCAGAGCATGAATGATATGAGACTCTCCAAGATGGCAAAAATTGGAAGTATCAAGTTCTTGTTAATTGGTTCTCTAGATATAGATTCTTTAAATCTGTGCTTTCTGCTCATTTTGTTTATTAGCTTTTTCCTATCATAGTTCAATATGCTTCCGTCCTTCCCCTTCTGAACTTTTTTACCTTGATATTCTCAAGGGCCTTTCTTGGTTGCTTGTTAGTAGCTGAAGATGGGTTTTGATGGCTCGTTTCATACTTCTACTAGAAAACTAGAAATCCTCACCCAAAAACCAAAAGAATGGGATGCTTGACAATAGATTTTCCATTCTCAACTCAGTTCCCTCCCCCCCACCCTTCTGTTTATATACTGCCTTTTTTTGCTTTTCTTTATAAGCCATCATGTCTCTTTCATAACCACTCTTGATTCCCATAAGTAGTAGGTGAGAGCTTTAAGAGTCAAAATCTCAACCTTATGTGAAGAAGGCAGATCGATGTGGTACTGGGTATGTAGTCTGTTCTAAAACTCCCGGATTCGACATATTCTATTCCATAAAGTGGTAGTTACTAGAAATTCAGAATTTGGTATCATTCGACACTTATACAACTCAGACTATATGGTTACCTCTTTCTACACTTCTTAAGTTTCCTATGCTGTGCAACGGGGTTTTGGAAATGTCTGCAGTTTCTGCTTTCCTTATTGTACATCTTGACAAGCTACTATTTATATTCAGTTTAAAGACAACCAGCTGTTATCAAAAAAAGAAGATAGGACCACACGTAGGACCAGGATCTGATTGAAGGATTTGAAGAAAACTGAGAAACTAAATAGATTCAAAAAATTTAATGCAGTTTTTAAAAAAATGGTTTTTCTGTTTTTACTAAACACTACCCAATGATTGTATTCATGAGGGAATAATTTACTGATTTTAGAAATTAGAGAGGGGAAGAAGAGACGTAAATAAACAGGGTTCTAAAAGATGTCCGAACTTAGGAAACTCTAATTAAGTTGGATCAGAACTTCAACAATAGAATTGCTTGGGTCTACTTATGATTTCAGGCGGAAAATAATATCTTAATAAGGCTAGAGGAGGTATCGTAGGTGGTTGCTTGTAATTCATATATCTTGAAAAAATATTAGACTATTGTTAGGATTCAAGAGAGATTAGCAACATAAACACCAAATCTAAGAAGAGACCAACCTAATATGAATAAGATATTGTCAAATGATGCAGGTTGGAAATTGACAGAAAAATAGGGTATGTGCTTGGTTTGGAATCAGATAAGCCAAGAAGTAAAGAGGAAGAAGTACAAGAAGAAGGCAAGAAGGAGGACAGAAGAAATTAGAATGGAGAAGAATAGCAGGTTCACACATGTGATGAATAGCTCATACCTGAGTTGAGCAGGGACATGCACCATAGATACTAAACAAACAATTGATTCAATCCATTCAACTCAAGTATGTTCAATGGGTTACAATTTTATATAAAGAAGAACAAAAAAAAAAGACTCATAATCATATCCTAAAACAGAAGTTAAGAACTACTTGAACTCTATTCCCTTAAAGAGAGGATTTTTATGCCCTTTTCTGCTTGTCCTTTTTCTCCCCCATCTTCAAAGTAGTTGAGTGACCTTGATTGTGGTTCTAACTAGTTTTTAAAATGCATTGAATGGCATTGTAACATCACCTTTCACTAACAGATTGTTTCTTTTGTGTTTCTCTTTTTCTTATGCCGTTGCGTAAGATTGACTTAGTGGGCAAGGTCAGAGAGGTGGTTGGTTGCTCCTGCTGTGTCGTTGTAAAGGTGAGTAAAAACTACAATGAAGTTTATGTTAACCCATTTTCTAGTTTAACATAAATCTGATTTCTTTCTCTTATGGTTTCCCATCTTCCTACTGATGTGCAGGACTATAGGGAAGAATTTGAGGGTCTTAATATCGTCCAGGAGTATGTGAAATCATATTATGTTAATGCACTAAGAATTGAAAGATATATTGTTTGAGGTTTTTGACCTGGAGTCGATCAATGGGAACCTTTCTTTTTATTTTTTCCTTTAGTTATTTGTAGTTGATAATTAGAATGGACTAAATACAGTTATTTTTTGTTGGTGGTTGTGAACCAAGAGGGTTTTATCATTTTTTCTTGTTAAGTTGAGATTGAATTAATACTTTTTTAATGTTTGGTATTTCATATTAGTGGATGTTGGGCATTAGTAAAATTACTGCTTTGTGGATTAATGTGTATTTTTATGGTCTGAAATGAATATATATTATATATGAAACAGGGGGGGTAGGGTGGTCATGCAGGCTGTGCTGCAACACAGAGAACAGATTCTTAAAAAAAAAAATATTACTTTTGACGGCGTTATCTAACAAACGTCGCAATAAGAAAAGCCACCATATCTGACGGCGTTTAAGAAACGCCGCTGCCATATGTTTTACCGGCGTTTATAAACAACTGTCGCAAACAACATATATTCAGCAACATATACCGACGTTTAAGACATGCCGCCATAGGGTATTTTCCCGGCGTTTATGTAAACATGCCGCAAATAAATAATATTATACCAACGTTTACCAATCTATAGCGGCGTATCCCAAAACGCCGTGATAAAGTATGTATGGCGACATTTACTAACAAACGTCGGTGAAAGTATACCTACACGGGCATATCTCATAAACGCCATGATACATTTTCGGCGGTACATTTGACGACATATGTGCGGCGTTTATTACAAACGCCGCTAAATCATATAGCGGCGTTTTTATAAGCTATGGCGGCACTTACAAAACGCCGCAAAAGACGCATTTTCTTGTAGTGGTAAGTGTCTCAAATTAGGCTTCTTTTCCATCCATAACTCATAAGGAGTTTTAGGAACTGACTTACTGGGAACCCGATTAGAGATATACACAGCTGTTTTCAAAGCTTCACCCCACATAAACTCAGACATCGATGAGTTGCTTATCATACTACGAATCATATCCTTAAGGGTACGATCACGTCTTTTCGCAACTCCATTTTGTTCAGGTGTACCAGGAAGTGTATATTGGGGAGTGATTCCCTTCGATTTAAGGAACCGGGCAAATGGTCCCTCAACTTGCCCTAGGTCAGTATGTCTACCGTAATACTCACCCCCTCTATCAGATCTAACAGTCTTGATCTTTCTGTCCAACTTGTTTTCGACTTCAGCACAAAATGTCTCAAAGACATTTATGCTTTCAGACTTTTCCTTCAACAAGTAGACGTAACAATACCGTGAGTAATCATCAATAAAGGTGATGAAATACGTCTCACCAGTAATGCAGGGGTTAAATGGCCCATAAATAACTGTGTGAATTAATTCTAACAGTGCATCACTTCTTGTGGCAGCAACTTTATTTGTCCTAGATTGTTTACCTTTTATGCAATCTATACAAATTCTGAAGTTAGTGAAGTCTAAATTAGGCAGTACACCTTCCTTCACTAATCTCTCCATCCTAGGTCTGGAGATATGACCTAGACGTTTGTGCCACAAGGTTGAGGAAACATTATAGTTGGATTTAAGTTTAGTTCCAACATTCACATGCAGGGTAAGCAAAGAGCTTTCATAATCGGAGTCCAAATTAAATCTATAAAGACCATCGCATAAATATCCAGTAAATACTAGATTATCTTTATAAACTTTTAAAATATTGTTCCCAAATATAAAGTCAAAACCCTCAACATCAAGTTTAGACAAAGAAATAAGATTTTTGGAAATAGAGGGGACATAAAGGGTGTTCGATAAGTCGAGCTGGTATCCGGTATCCATAATGAGTCTGTAAGTGCTGATTGCTCGAACTTCAAACTCCATCCGGTTTCCCATGTAGATGACACTCTCACTGGGACTTGGGCTCCGGGTTGAAAGGAATCCCTGTACAGAAGTCGTAATATGCACAGTTGCACCAGAATCAATCCACCATGTATTACAAGGAACATCAACGAGATTGGTTTGAAAACAAACTAGGATAGAATCATTACCCTTCTTTTCAAATCATGCTCGACGCTTCTGACAGTCCTTTCGAAGCTGTCCGACCTTCTTGCAGAAGAAGCACTTCATCTTGTTAGACTTTTCCTTGTTCCGCTCCTGTGGATTGTAGGTCTTCTTCTTTGTTGCACTATTGCTCTTCTTTCCTCTCTTACGCTTATGTGACACCAAGTTCGCCACTTGCCCTCCTACTTGCTTCAATCTCTACTCCTCCTGAACACACTTGCTCTGAAGCTCATTCAGATCCCACTCATCTTTGTTAGTGTTGTAATGGATCTTGAATGGTTCAAACTTAGAAGGAAGAGATTGAAGGATCAACCAAACAAGGAAAGGTTCATTCAGTTTCTGGTCCAACTTGTCCAGCTGTGCAGCTAAGTTTGTCATCTCACAGATGTGATCCCCTATGCCATTACAGCCATTGTATTTCACGTTGACTAATTTGGACATAAGAGTGCTTGCAAGAGATTTGTCTGCTGAAGAAAATCGCCTTTCAACAGAGGCCAAATAGGTCTTTGCATCATCAGAGGCAGGGATTGAACCTTTGATTGTCTTTCCAATAGTCTTCTTAATGAACAAGAGGCACAAATGGTTTGATCGGGTCCACTTCTCATGAAGAGTTATCTCAGTCGGTGTACTCTTATCAATAAGATCAGCTGGCTTCTCAGTGCGGAAGCAATAATCATGATTAACGACAGTCAGGTAGTATATCAACTCCTCGTGCCAATCCGAATAGTTTGAGCCGGTGAGGATAGGGACAGAATTAGGTACAACCATAGGGGATGGTCCTATTAAAAGAAAACAGAAATACATGCTTACTTATCTATAATGCTTTGAATTTGAATAATACTAGAACTATAATTCTAGAGGGAGCAACCTATTGCATCATTACAATCTATCTTTCGGAATTGAGAATGTAACAGGCTATTGGTTCACTCGATGGGTGTTGGAAGTCACCTCTTAGGGCTAAAAATCTATCTACACAGTCAAGCAGAGATGTGTGCCTTTGGACACTCCCATTCCAACCCAACTATGAGACTAATGATTTATCATAATGCCCTATTTTACCTTTAATTTGATGTTGTTACATTTATGTCTAGGGTTAATAGTTATGGTCATCACAACCATGATGAAGCGTGTACCTTTGGATACTCCCGTTCAATCTAAATTGCATGACCTAATGCCCTAAACTAGTTGCATTATATTTGGGATGATTTTTCATTTATATCTAGGGTGAATCAAATTAGGCAAGTAAAGATGTGTGTTTGTAGAAAGTAGTGCAGGGGGCAACCATCATACTACCCCAGAGTGATTAGTATGATGCACATGGTGAGATGCAACAGGGATCACCCTCGTAGTATGATTACACTTTGCACAACATAATAACACTTCCATCCAACTCGACTATGTGATAAACACTTATATCCTAAATTGGCTTATTATGATGTCTTTTCATTAATGATGGTTGGTTCAGTTATTTCAAGTTCAATTACCTTGAATTTTCATTACCGATCCGCTTCGGCGGCAATCAAATCATAATTGTTTTTTTAATTCTTGAAAATCCCAACATCTAGTCACATATGACATCAATAATTTATTAATTTATTTTTTCAAAACTAATACAACTAAGTTCATCAATAATTTTTATCTTAAGGTTCTCCTAAAATAACAAACATAAGAGAAGACGAAATTATAATCGGGTTTAAAATGAAGACAGAATGACAGCGGAAACGGTTATGTAACAATTCTGTCATACATTAATTTTCGTCGCTAAAGGTTTTGTTCCTGTTACTAATAACAAGTTTCTGATGCTAATAATTTCTGTTACTAATAATTAAAAATAAACAGAAACTAATAGAAATAGAACATGTTTGTTTTTGAGAAATATAAATAAACAATAATAGAATTCATAATACACATAATAGAATTCATAAACAGAAACAAACCAATTTCTATTTATAACATAAACAAAAAAGAAACAGAAAAAAATTTAAACAAAACATTTTCTATTTATAAACATAAACAAAAAAACAAAAATAACTATAAGTAGAAATTAATTCTAGAAACTTAAACAAATTAATTTCTGATTTCTGTTTTGTTTGATTGGTTCAATTATCGGACCATGTGGTCCATTCATGGGCAATCTTAATGGATCAATACACAATAAATTAGGGTCCATTTCTTCAATTAAAACCATCACATGGGGCTTAAGCCCACGACTTCTTTTATTAAAGAAATGTCCAACAGAGATATTGAAAAAAATAATAATAATATAATTGTATAATACCCATTATGACCATTTCTTCAACCTTAGGACAGCTAAGAACAAAACAGAACCGTCATGGCAGCCACATGACACGACGGTTAGGCTCCAAATCTCTAACGAACACCCAAAATGGTATTGATAAGATGCACATGGTTACACAGGATAAATCCTAACACCTGTGTTTATCTAACAAACTCTTGATTACCAAGTTATCTCTTAACTGTAACCGTGTACAGCTATCTCTTTATCTCTTTATCTTCTTATCCTCTTATCGTGTAAACCATCTCATTGTAAGTGGGACTCTTCCCTAATTCTTTATTATTTATACAACATAACTCTCACCGTATCACAACACGGTGAATACCACTTCAATTCAATATCTTTCATGGTATCCATTGCCGGTAGAATCGAGCCTAAATTCCATTTATAGAAGCTGATATAAAACTCAAAACCCCTCTTTAATGGTTGATTCAAATGTCCCAACCCCCTTTTATTTAATGAATCAAATAACATACATCAAACCATCATTAATCTGATGCTTTATTCTGGAGTTCCCTTTTTCATTAATTGATTTCAAATCCAAAAAAACAAGCTACAAAACCCTTCGGTATTTAAAAAAAAAAAAGGTTCAGCATCCTCTTTAATAATATATATATTTTTAAAACAATTATTTGGCAAAAGGAGTTCCATAGAAAGGAAATCAATAATGTGATTTAAAGCATGAGGGCTACAACCTTGGCTCTGATGCCACTTTTAGAGAATAAGTAGTATTATAATTTTCAATTGAATCTTTGCCCTATACAATGAATCACTACAATACTATAAAATACAATGACATACCGTTCACCGTCGAGTCATTAGTTACGGCAGAACTTGATGAAGTCATTGCAGCGTTTTGATGAGAAGAATATCAAAACAAAAAAGAGAAGGACTTCTTCCCTCAATCCTTCTATATGCAATTCTTTCAATAGATAAAGAGTTGCTTGTGCGTAGATGAGGGGAGGGACCTTCTCCTCCTTAAATAATCATAATCTGTCAATCTCCCATAAAGATTTAACAGTTAGACTAGAGGATTAATACTCCCATAATGAAGCCTAGTAATGGAACATACAGGATCAAGTTTAATGGAACCCATAACGGGAACCATTGAATGGGGATGGAGTTGGTCAATTGGCCAATCAAAAATTTCTTACAGAAACCCCACTTTCGGAATTGCCGACGTTGTTCTTGTCATCTAGCTCGGTAGAAACAGTAGAGGAGGGGGTTTGCTTGATTTCAATTCATGGTGGACCATAACTGGAGAGTAATCTGTAAGGATTTTCAAGCCCACTTGTCTAGTGTGAATTGAGAAATCAATAACTAATGTAAAATAGCCGAGCAAATTTAACCAAACAAATGAGTGAAATAAAATTGTAAGAGAACAATCATACAATCAACACCAAGAATTTTTATGTGGAAAACCTTATTCACTATGGAAAAAAAAAAAAATAACAGAACACTGGTTCTCTCAAGTTTTACCCAAACTTGAGATTTACAGGCAATTGAAGACAATATAAAAGGAATTACCTCACAAGAAGTCAAATCAAGTTCTCACCACAAATACCACATCTCACAAAGTCTCCTTGATTTGAAGAGATCTAAAATTGTAGTAGAAACACCAAGACTTAAAATCCGATCCCAAGCTCCTTGCTCTTTTCTTCTCCTTCTTCTTATATTTCTTTCTTTCCTTTTCTTTCTCTTGATTTTCTGTTGTGACTTGTAAATATTTTTTTTTGGAATTGGAGAGCTTTAATAAGAGAGGCGGGGGGGGGGGAATAGGGGATGGGAATAGACCCCAAGGTGGTTTGAACTCATGACTTCTTATTTGAGGAGTTGGTCTTTTACCAATTGAGCTGACCCCTTGGGGTTGTACGATGTTGTGACTTGTAAGTTGCGTTCTTCACCCTGAGAACAACTCATATACACCATACACCCAAAGACACCAATGCTTAAAGCAAAAAGAGAAAATGCCAAAAAGGCTCTTCAAATTCCAACACCGAAAAACCCCTTAAACCATTCACATTCTGTTTTTTTTGTTGTTGTATAGGCTATCTAATACAAATCTTTTCTTTTCCCATGAAAAAAAAAAAAAAACTTGTCAATTAGTTTTTTCCTTCAAATAAAAACCATAAAAAATAAAGGGTACAATCACATGATTGATTAATTCGGGGCAAATATAGACTCTTGTACTTCGCAAATTTTCATCTAATATAAATCTTTTCTTTTCAAGTACCCAAAAAAAAAAAAATTAAATCTTTTCTTTTCCCATCAAAACAAAAGAAAAAAAAAGGTGTCAATTAGCTTTTTCCTTACAATAAAAGCCATAAAAAGTAAAGGGTCCAATGGCATGATTGACTAATTCGGGGTCAACGATGTCTCTTTCAAAACTTGCCTATCCTTTTAATATATATAAATTTTTCTATTCATTAAAAAAAAAAAAAAAAAGATCAACGATGTCTCTTTCAAAACTTGCCTATCCTTTTAATATATATAAATTTTCCTATTCATTAAAAAAAAAAAAACGTATAGATCGGACCATCGTGTCATTTAACAATTTGGATCCACTAATGTTTAGTTGTCCGGCAGGTTCGTGCTGCCTAGACACGGCGAAGCGTGCTGCTGAATTTTTCTCTTCATTCTCCAACTCCTTCAAGATTTCCACCACCCTGTTTGAAACTTTTTCCATTAGATCGGACCAATCCCTGCTGGAAGAAGCATCGGAGAAGCAGTGAGTGATTAAAATGTTTCAAAACAAACCTCAAGAAATCATCATAGTTTTTTTTTTTTGTTTAAAAAAAAAATAAAAAAATTGAAGATTAATATTGTTACCTACACGTACCCTTCGCACGAATCAAACGATATGCCGACCCTGCGCTTTGCCATCTCAAGCGCCCATCCAAACCTATGGAGCTGCTTGGTCGTCAAGCTTCCATCGTCCGCAAGCACAAGATCAGAGGTGTTGACATCATAGAATATGGGAATGACCATCTTCTGGTATTCCATCATGGAAGCCAATTCATGGAGACAGTTATCAGAATTGCAAAAATTGGGAGAGAAGATGACCACCCCAACCTTACAGTCCCGTATAGCAGTTTCAATGGCCTCCTCCAGCTCTTCGCCTGGCTTCATGCTCTTGTAGTCCAAGAAGGGAATGACTTTTTGGTCTACCAAATCTTGGTAAAGCAAGCCACAGAAGTTGCGCTTCGTATCCACCCCACGGTGGCATATGAAGACGTCAAACGGGGGCGGCCGAGAGGACCTGCGAGCAGTTATCCTGCTGTAGGGGGAGATTGTTTGCCTTTCTGCTATTGCACTTCTTCTTCTTCAGAACCAAATTAGTAGAAGGAATGGAAGTAGACGACGTTATGATGGTATACATCATTGATGAGAGTCAATCAATGCGAAGGTATGTTTAAATAGAAAGAGAGAGAGAGAAAGAGAAAGAACTTAGAAGATAAACTTACTAAAATACCCTTTGACTCATACAGAGCAATTCCTTCACAACCACGCGGAGGCAACCTTCCCCACTTGGAAAAAAAAAAAATTTGATATCGATTATTTTAGAAAAAGTCTTTGGTCCCGCTAGGCCATATTTCAATTCTGAAACTTTTCACATTTTTTTTTACTCCAAATATTATCTGGACCCGGGGAGGCTCCTACGATTTTATTAACATAAAAGCAATTAAAAGAGATACTCGCGGGGGGGGGGACATAACTCGCCTTACCCCACACCCAAGGTACATTGAATGCACTCTCATAGTCGCTCCAACAGGAAACCTAACCCAGCACAGGAAACAAAAATACACAATACCCAAACTAGAAACGAAATATCGGGAGGCCCGCCTTGTCCTCTCTAATAATGCGAGAGCGGACAGGAGGAATCTCTGAAACTTCAAGTACTATATGTGTATCTCTTTTTTTATTATTATTATTATGAAATGTCTTTACCGACCTCTTATGTAGGATGTAGAAAATCACTTAGCTCCACACGTGTCTTAATCATTTTATAGACCAGACTTTCATGCCATTTGTTTGTTTGGAAGAATTCTTCTTAAGGATGGCATGTTAGAATAGTTTGATTCAAATAGGGACAAAATCATAAAAGCCAAGATCTCCATAGAGCATTCAAGAATATAATCAAACAAATAAAAGAGAATCAGAGATAAAACCACTAATCTTGTTTCAAGTCCATAGTGATGATAATCACACGAAAAATAAAGAACAAAGATCTAGGTGCTTTCCTTCCTTATATTTCCAAAGATAACTGGCTTGATGAGAATACTGTATGAACATGGATGATGAATACTGAATATCTCCCTCTCTTTCAAGAATGCACTCCTCAACAGAGATTGAGAATAATTAGTTGTGATGGGTAGAGGGGGGACCTAACTTTCTTTATATAGTAATTCCTATAGGGTTTCTCTCATCATAGTCCCAGTACGAATCTCCCTGACCCACACTAAAGTCAATCCACATAGGACTCCTAATATAACTCAATGACCCTCTTTATTAGACTAATAATTAATTAGCATGAGTTTTAGGATATTTAATATTAGTCCACATAAAATATCTTAATCCCATTAGGATTAAAATTCTAACATGAGATGGACTCATATGGTCTATTGTTGATGGTCGAAGAGGATTGCTCACAAACCGCACGGGGTGAGGAAGTAATTTGGTCTAATATTATTGCACTCAATATATGCAAATGCTATTGTGATTAGCCATATAACTTGTGGAAAAGAGAGGTGATGCCAAGTGATCGATCTATATACATAATATGGAATTGCATATGGAACAGTTGAACATGCTTCTTCACTATAAATAATTTCACAAAATGAAGCAGATCGATTAGTAATCAATTTTGTTTTAGTTTTAAGTTCTGCAGTTATTTTCGGTTTTCGATTTAGGAATATTATTGGTTTCATATATATATGGTTTGTAATCGGTTTCAGTTCAAGTTTAGGCCAATTGAGACCCTAAGTTGAATATACTTTTTTTTTTTTTTTTTTTGGTAAATGAATATACTTCTAAACATGTAAGCCCGCTAAATAATCACATTTTAATCAGTTTATTCTATTAAATCGATTTTGCAGTTTATCGGTGTAGAGCTATAGACACCACATTTCTTTAACACCTTGGAAGTATATTTTGGCAATGATTATCGATCAGGGCTCAATTCCTTTTTGTGGCGACCAAATGGCAAAAATTATCGTTTCACTCTTAGCCTATTTCTCATACCCAAACCTTACCAAATAGAGTCTAAAACCCCTAGGACAATGTTATTTAATTGTTTCAATCCGCCGTGCAAGATTGCACCCAAATCCGGCAAGCTTTTGCGAAATGACCATTTTGCCCTTGGTATTTTCCTCGATTTTTAAACCACCTCAGTTTGAACCAAAACTTTAAATTTAGCCTCATATGGCTATTTTGAGCATTTACGTGCATTTTCGTTCAAATCCGATGTCATTTGATACTTTTTCTAATAAGAAAAAAAAATTGTTTTGACCTTGGTATTTTTCTCAATATCCGAATCACCCGATTTATCCTAAAACCCGTCGGATGACCTTATTCGGCCATTTTAAGCATGCACATAAAATTTCATTTGAATCCGATAACTTTTGAGTTTACATTGGTGTGAAATGTTGTTTTCGAGAGTTTATCGATATCCGTGCCAATTTTTAGTAAATTATAATCGAATTATCTATATAAAATAAAAGATATCGCCGAATGCTTCGTGGAGATATATATATATATATTTTTTTTTGGTAGGAATGAGGTCTATTGATTAAAACGGAAAAGGCTCTTGTGGTCTGATACAAGCTCACCAGCTACACAGGGATCGGAATTAGGCCAAACTGTCCTTTTCGTAACAGACAGTGCCCTCCTGGCAAGGGAATCCGCTACACCATTCGTGGCCCTTGGAACATAAATAAAAGAGCAATCATCTAGGTAAGTAACCAGATGTTGAATATCCTCTGAAATTGGTTGAACAGATAGAGGAGAAGAGGCAGGCGATGATTGCAATAATGTAACCAAGCTTTGGTTATCACTTTCAACCTGCAGCTTGTATGTGCCTTCAGAAATAGCCTCTAGGAGTCCTTCATGAATGTCACCAAAGCATACAGGATTGGACACCGCTATTCTTGCACTACCCAAATGGTCACGTATGAGGAAACCCACTCCGCCCGTTTGCCATCCTTGCTTAGAGACGCATCACAGTTAAGTTTTAAAATACTTTCAGGTGGTAGTGACCAAACCGGACTGCTAGGCTGTACTGGCTGTTTTGTTCCTTTTCCAGCTGTGATCCCTGCCGACAGGAACTCCTCCATAGCCTCATGTGCCGCCCTTATTACATCCTCTGGGCTCCATTCTCGTCTACCAAAAATAAGGTCGTTGCGAGCTCTCCACAGAAACCAACACACAAAAGAGCATAGTGATGACAACTTCCTTGATTCACTCTTTCCTTTCTCTACAAAAGAAGTCTATCCTTGAACCCATCGATGTAGTTTTGCATCCTCACCTGTTGGCATTTTATAAGAAAGTGCACACCCAAACCAAACCACTCTTGCAAAAGAGCAGTTTAAGAAGATATGTCCAGTTGACTCCTCAGCCATTCCACACTATTGGCATTGGATATCTACTGGAATCCTTCGGTGGTTTAACGCTACAGCAGAGGCTAGCCCATCGGCACATGCTCTCCATAGTAAGTGTCTGACCTTTGGAAGAGAATTGCAATGCCATATTGACTTCCACACTTCAGATGGGGTCTCTAGCCAGCTACTAGAAGATGGATATGTATTCCTTGCCATTTTCTCTGCCTTCCAGCCATTGGATAACACATGATACATACTCTTCACCAAGAACTGGCCATGTTTATCTGCTCCCCAAACCCTTTTATCCACCTGTGTAAACACACCAAGTTGGATTTGATAAATGAAAGTGGCATCAGAGTGGTGGAAGTACCTCTCAATAAGGTCTCTCCTCCAAACACGGTTCGGTTGATCAATCAAATCCGAAACCTAGGTGAAAGGGCAAGGTTCTAGTGGTGGGTGTTGAATTCTGAGAGTAGGCGAGGATGGCACCCAATTATCGGACCAGATGCTGATTGTTGTGACAAATTCTGACTCGAGCAGTAGTCCACCTGGTCGGGTCGTCCTGCACAGGTAAACCACAAGAAATTAAGACAAGGAAGTGCCGGCCTGAGCCGGTTAGTACACTCCGATGCCTAAGTCAGAGTTTGCAACAGATAGAAATCTCAAGCTAGAGAGCTTAAGCAAGAAGAAGTGAAGTGTCCAATACCTTAGCTTGGCATGGCTATTTATAGCTTTAAGATACTAAACGGTACCCAAGTTTTACCTGTTTATCGATGGTAACCTCGGTTTTATGTCATCCTCGGTGGCACGATCTCTGATCGACACGTGTATGACCTAGGGTCATGCGGAAAGTGTGACTAGGGTCATGCGAGAAGCATGTCCCTAACCTAACCGAAGTCCCTCACTGGGTTGAGTCAATAGTTAACTCTGGTTAATTGAGATTATCCCGAGGTCAATATCTCGACCCGAGCTCCCAACGGCCGAGCCGGGCTGACTTGTTTATCCACGTGTAACATGGGGATTGGTTCTGGTCAACTATGACCTATTGATGAGCACATTTATGTGTGAAATCTTAGGGCCATAAAGCATGCATTTTTATACTTGGAACGGAGCTACTTGAGGTTTTTATTTGTGTTTTCAGGTTTTAGGTGAATTCTTATAAAAATGGAGCAAAATATGCTAAGAAGCCGTTTTTAAGCTGTTTAGCGGTGTTTGGCAGCAACCGGAAGCGCCTAGGAGTCGAGAAAATCAAGTTTGGATTGAGCACTGAAAGAATCAAGCCAATCAGTAAAATTTGAATGTGAGTACAATGGACCCATAGCATAATTTTGAGGTGTTAATAGTATGGATGCATAGCCCGTCGAGTCAGCTTCGTAACGGTTCAAACAACACTTGATTCCGAGTTGAAACGAAGAAGTTACGGCTGTTTTCGTAACAACGCGCGAAAATGGCATGCCACTGTTTTCAATTTTATGATAGGGGTTTGTTTGTAATTATCAAAAATCGATCGGGGACAAAGTAAAGCGAAAGTTTGGATTCGAGGGGTCGTATTATAATTATCAGAAGTTACCTTTTCTGTTAGCCGAAATATTCCATTTGGAAGGCTCTGGAGCAGTCCAACTTCAACTTGAGATATCTTGGGCTCCCGAACTCCAAATTGGACGAAATTTGGGTCTATTTTGTGTGATTTTTTGCAAGGAATGCAACAGTGAGGCCTATATAAGCATCCCATGCTCCACGTTTTTTGAAGGACAGAATGGGGATTTAATTAATTCTTGAAGGGAATCTTAGTCATCACCCTTATTTAGGGATGTAAACAGATCGAATTCGGTCGAATAGTGGCATTATCATATTCGTATCCGATTATATTCGGACGGATTCGGATAATATCCTATCGATTTTCGGACAGATTCGGATAATTTTCGGATAATGATTTTTTGAATACAGGTTCTCCTAAATGGATATGAATACGGATCGAATACGATTTTTCGACTGTCCGATGACATATTTACTGTTTTTATGATGAGGGATAGGGTTGAGACTTGAGAGATCAATAACTACCCTTTCTACTACTCTTCTTAGTCTTTTATTTTCTTATGTTTTTTACTTTTGATTTTTTAATAGATATGTAATTACATGTATCACATTGCATAAAACAATATATATAAACAATAACAAATCTAGAAAAAGAATCACATTATCTTAACTTATAAATTTATAAAAATAAGATAACAAAAGCTAATAAGGTAACTTAAAAGGATAAACAAACATATAGTTATATTTCAGATATTTTATTTCCGTCGGACTGCTAAACGAATCGGATAATAATCGGTCGGATAGGGGGATTATCATATTCGTATTCGATTAGTTTCGGACGGTTTCGGATTCTCCTAAACGGATACGAACATGGATCGAATACGGATTTACGAATATCCATTTACATCCCTACCCTTATTCTCTCTCTCTCCAACTTTTCAAGGGCACTTTTGGAATTGTACTATGGATAGATTTCTTTTGAAAAGTATTCTCTCATCCATGGAAGGTTGAAAAGTCAAAGATGTCTTGATCTTTTTTTTTTTGGTAAACAAGATGTCTTGATCTCATTGCTTGGAGAAGACTCCTACAAAGAAAAGGAAGCACAAATATAGAATTAGAAAGTCACTTTTTATAAAATATAAGGTTTATGTAGCTAAGATTCTTATCTCTCCCTCTTTCTATTTTTCTCTTTTTTCTTGGGGATCAAGCTATGTCAAGGAAGGAGAAGGGAATATTTCTCCTACCTCTTCTCCCTTCTCCTTTCCTTCCCTATAAATACCCCATGGTTCTCTATTGTAAACTAGTTCAATTGCTTAGTAAAATTCTTCTTCTTCTCCTTCTAATTTGTGATTTTTGACTTTCTAGTTCTTAGTTTTGATTTCATGAATTTAATTCAATGGTTGTATGATTTTAATTCAAGCTTTAATTTATGTCTTCAATATGGTTGTAATCCTTTAATTCTAGTTCTAGTTTTAAAGCTTTCTAGTCTAAGCTTCTAATTCTAGTGAGAAGATTTAGAAGACTTGGAAGAGAAAGCCATGAAAGGATTATTCAAGTGTTCAAGCTTCATCAAATTACATTCATGCAAAACCTAATTAATTCATGCACTTTTCAACTTTGGTAGAAGGGAGTATCAATTTCTTATTTTTATTTTTATGTTCTTATTCTTCTTAACCTATTAATTCTTCTAGTTTCTAATTTCTTCTTTTTATTCTCTACCTCTTTCTTCTTCTATTAGTTTTATTTTATTAGTATTCTCATCTCCATTCATCCCTCCATTCTATTAGGAATTTTCATTCTCCATTATTTTTATTTTCATTCTCATTCTCTACCTCTCTAATTCAATCATGCTTTTAGGATTTTATTTTTTTAGTTACTATTATTATCATGCATTATGTTAAGATTTTAATTTAATTATTTTTGTTTTAATTTCAGATTTGATAGCGCCGTTTCAAATGTGAGAAGCAAGCAATTTGAATCCGGTTCAAGTCCCTTCGGGTTTTACATCTCTAATCTCTTAGTCTCATTCTCCCTTTCTAATCTCTTCTTTTATTTTTTTTTTATGTAGTTGTGATGTGTGACTGCAATTTATTCCTTCAAATTCGCATTAGTTTTGATAGGTTAAATGCTTATGTGTTAGGATGCCAATTCTATTCCTTAGATGCGTAATTTCGCTAGATGCTTGTGAGTTAGGATGCTTTAATTTAATTATCATTAGTTTAGTTCATCACTTTAGTTAATTTGGTTCACTTTGCATTGCTTTAAAATAAGTAAATGGAGTGGCGTACATCTCCTTGAGTTCGACCCGTAGCTATGATTGATCCCTACGCTTGCGGTTATTATTTCTTGCAAACAAGTTTTTGGTGCCATTGCCGGGGGGAGATTATTGATCACTTTATTTTTCTGATTTTTAAGTACTTCGAAGTGCTTTAATTTCTTCTCTTTCTCCTCATCTTTTTTTGAAGAAAAAAAAGTTTTTGAAAACCTCATCTTGTTTCTCTTCTGTTTCAAAGACTGTGCGCCCAATCTAAAGTCCTTCATATGCTCAAACCCTACCTCTTTTGGTGTCCCTCATAGGATTAAGTTACCTATGACACTGCATCTTGACTTGGTTGGGTGGATTGGCATGTGACTTATCTTTGGAGGTGATCAACTTTGATAACAGGAAAGCGACATAGTGAGTGCTATTAGAAACAGAAACGTATAGTAGTCCTCCAGTCTACATCAGAATTCACTTGGAGTCGCCCGTAGGTGGCTATTGAAGACTATACAGGTTCCCTTGCTGTCAACCTATTTGGCAACCTTACAGCTTTGGAACCACTGTTTCGATTCTTGAGGGACAGATGCACCATCTATCTGGGATTCCCTCTTGTTTTTGGTGATTTTTTTTAATCTTTTACTTTTCTTTAATTTTTCTAAAGAAGACCTCATATCTGTTTATATACATGTTGGGCCTTTGATCCCAAGGATAATGTAGTCTTAGATGGAGGATAGATCCACTAGGAGCCAAATATCTAGGACCTACTAATTGGCTAACTCGATGAGGCAGACTTGATGTAAAGTAGGGCAATTCTAGGGTTATGGTTAGGGTAATGGGGTAACTCTTATATGATAATAATAGGTAGGTTTCTAGGAGTCTAATGAACTAGGTTTAATTACGTTTAGATGAAGATTTGAAATTTCAGAAATTAGGGTTAGGGTTTCGGGTTTTGGGTTTTAGAATTTAGGTTGAAACTAAGGTTTTAAATGGGATTTTAGGGCTGGGGTTTTGGTCGAGTATCACTGGCAGGGAGGAGAGGGAGATTCGACTATAATTTGGGCTGAATTGGATGGCTAGTTAGGTCTGGACAGGTTTTAGGGATTTTTTTTGTTTTACAGAGACAAGGTAAATTAGGGTTGGAGTGGGAGAGTGGGGCTGCAAGTTGGATCGAATGGAGGGGCTATAGTATGGAGGCTGTGGTTTGAACTTGAAATAATTCTGATGGTCAAATATGGCTGGGCAGCAAGATCTAGGGTTTAATGGAATTCAAACAAAAATAAAGGGGATCGATTGGGGGGGTGATTAGAGGATTAGAAGAAGAATTTGGGTGTCAAACTTACTGGAGATTCCACTGGCAGCAAGCTTTGACAGAGTTGAAGGATAGAACCATCTTTGGATGGGGATCCTCCCGGTCGTCACGGCACAAGGAGTCACAGGAGATCCACCTGCCCTTCTTCCTTGACAGAACCACAAGGCAAACACTCTAATGAGCAGCGGCAACAACAACAATGGCATCACTATTCACACACGATTTTGGGAGCCTTCAAAACTATCTCTTATGTTTTTCTTTATTCATATATATAATAATATCCACGATTCAGCCTTGGAATATGATTCCTTGGCTGAATCAAATTACAATTCTAAAGCCCTTCAAAAATCGTGGAAGGGAAGAAATCCTAATTTAAAACAAAAACTTAAAAGATTCCTAAACTACCCTTCTAAAATCGTAGAAGGGAGAATTCTAACTTAAAAAAGCTAATTTAAAAGAAGTTTCTTTACTAGCCAATAGGATTTAAGAATCAATTAGCCAATAGGAGCACTTCACGTAAATTAGACCAATTGAACCAATCGAATGCAACCAATTTAAACCGGTTCAATTTAAAAAATAAAAAATAAAGCTAATAATAGAAAATCTAAGTAAACTACTAAGTAATTAACTAAGGGGGCCAAGGGCCAACCCTAACTAACTACTCAATGGGCCCCACATGGGAGTGGGGCTTGTTCCTTTTCTTCCTCTTGATGTGGCCCTTTGATGCTGCATCAAAGGGTTTTCAATGTTTTATGGGTAATTAGGTTGCATATGGGATTAGTTGTTTTAGATCCATACTTAATTTTATTTTGGTTTTTTTATTCATAAATTGAACCGGTTCAATTAATGGTTCAATTTAAGTGATTTAGTAGTTTTCTTTTAAGTGTTTAGTGGGGCTGGATTGGGACTCTGTTTTGAATCTATTTCAGTTTTCTAGTCTGTTTAAGTTACTTAATAGGTTAAGGATTGGGTTAGGCCTTTCCTTTTTAGTGTAGGAGGAGTCTTTTTTTGAGTCTTTTATATAAAGTTGTAAGGGGGCAAGTATTGAACACGAATTTTGATTAATGAAAAGCTTTTTGCTGCTCTTCTTCTCCATTGAAGATTTTTGTCTTGTGTTTGATCAAGGCTGGTGGGATCAGTGTTTGATCCAATTGACACCTTGCAGTGAGAAGCCTGAGTGGTTCATTGGGGGGATTGGTGTTTGATCCAATTGACACTTTGCGGTGTTAAGCCCTGGTGGTTCTTTGAAACTTTCTTTCAATTCTTTGAAGATCTCCTTCAAGTTCAAGATCAAGGTTCATTATTTATTCAAGATCTTCTAACCAACTGAGCTGCCCTTGCAACAAGAGTAAGTTTGAATCGTCCAATCAATACCCATTCTTCTCCTAATCCTCCAAACCACTCCAAAACCCTAATTTTCCCACCCATCTCCCAAAATTCTTAACAAACCATTCAGCTAACAACATCTTCATATAATTGGATCGAGTATTCTCCTGCCCATTTGGAATACTCGAACCAATCTGTTTTTCCATTACCCCATTCAAACCACAACATCCTACCTATTTCTGGAGATCATCCCATTACCCAAATTCTTCACGACCAATCCAACCATCAGAAAAACACCATACATGAATCGAATTTCATTCCCTACACTACGAATAATTGATCCAAACCAACCCCAAATTCCCATGCTAAACCCTAGATCCCCCTCTTTTCCTCTTTTCCAAAAATCTAAAACCCATAAACCTAACCTGCTGCCATTCTAGTTTACATACTTCCGCCCATCACATTCTCAGAACCTTCACTGATAGACTCTCCTACACCTGCCTAGCATAACCAACACCTCAAACCCTAATCCTAATTTCACCAAAAACCCTATTTTGACCTAGCCGTTTCACCTGTTCATAACAGATCCTGGTTTACTGGCTCCTAGCTGGTTCTCTACCGATCTAGGACTACATTAATTAATTTGTAAAAGGTTCTATTACCTTTTCACATGGGACCATCAAATTTGTGAATCCAACCTGATTGCGAAACTTTTTGCCAGAATATATAGGTTGTTAGTCTCTAATGCGATCTTTGGTAACAAATTTTGTTGGAGTGTTTCTTTTTCAAGGTATTGTTGGGGATTATCTTTCTAGGATTTGTATTAGGCTTTTGTATGTGATAGAAGAGATTTTATGGTGCTCTACAGAACTGATTTTGAGTAAAAGTTATTTGGAAATTGTCATTTCTCTTAGAGCATTGAAATATGAGTTTTTAGTATCTAGTGTGAAATTAGCATGGAGAATAGAAGTATCTCGAAGTGATATGGCACTCATTTGAAGTATCTGTGGTAGCATATTTCATGCCGACCCCATTTAGTTGGAATAAGGCTAAATTGTTGTGGTAGCATATCTCATAGGTGAAATTTATGACCAGAAAATCTTATTAATGAGCTTATTTGATTAAAAACACATTTTGGACTTTTTTTCTCCCCTCCCTCGTCCCCCCCCCCCCCCCCCCCCTGCCCCTTTAATAGGCTTTGGGTTTGGTTCTTTTTCTTTTTAGGTTTTCCTGCCCAGGAGGCTAGGAGTTGTTTGCTTTTGCTGCTTAATATAATTTTTGCTCACTTTCCCAAGAAAAGCAAGGAAAATATTATAATTCACTTGCACGGGACCTTCTAAAGTTCTAATCATGTAGAGGGAAGGTTCATTTGCAAACATTGTTTCTCAGGATATAAGTTCCAACATTTGCTTTACTCTCTCCCTTCTACTAATTAATTATTAATTGATTTGTATTTTGTAGGGTAAAGGCCGGAAACGTGTTGGAGCCTTACATGTAACTTGCCAAGTGTTCAAAATTTATTTTAAGATAATGTTTAATGACATGATATGGAGAATATTATTTTCTGAATTAGTAAGTTGAGGTACTAGACACATGGGAGTGTTGGCGTAGCTTCCCTTTAAATTATACTGCCTGATGTAGTTCATGTACAAACTTGTTATTGGGAGGTTGCTTGAAAACGTGAATAAGAGCCATGTCTGATATTAGAAGAATCATTCATTCAATAGTCATCATGATACCAGGTGCAAACAGAGCATGGTTAGGGCGAGAAGGGGACAAGTTCTATGTGAGCGCTTAGGAGATTAACTTGTCCAGGTAATCTAACCAACCCATAAGAGGGAGGGCGGAGGGCGGAGGGCGGAGGGCGGAGGGCGGAGGGCGGCTGTAGCTGATGCAGTTAAGAGTCAACAATTGGGTCAATTGGGTTTTAAAGAACTTTATTTTAACCCATGGTCGGGTTTTATGGGCCTTGAACTTGTTATTTTAAAGGTTTTTTCTTTTTAAACTGTAATAGATCACTTTTATAAGTCCAAAAATTGTGAATTTAAAAGAGTGAATGGAAATAGATAGCTTTAATAGGCCCAAAAGTTGGGGATTTAAAAGAGTAAATGGGAATAAGTAATATATAAGATTATGTGGGGTCCATTAGTAGATTATTTTAGGTCTAGGGAGTCTTTTATTACTTTTAAAAGTCTTTTTTACTCGTTAGGAAGTCCACCTTAGGTAGAAGTCTAGTTTTTTTTTTTTTTTTTTTTTTTTAAATTTATTTAATTAGCTGTATCCCCATACCCAAACGATTGGTAGAATGAAATCAGTTCTTTTATTTTTAAATTTTCTTTTACGTTTGAAGATTTGGGTGGAGTCTCTCCCCTTCCCACGTTTCTTCTCCTTTCTCTCTCTCTCCCTGCGATCCATTTTCCTGTCTTTTTTTCCTGTTCCTGTGGCATCCTATTAGCAGGTTTTCTTCTATTTTCTCTCTCTTCTAACCTCCCACCAATCTCTCTTGCTTCCTTTCCGTTCTTTTTCTTCAGCCTGTGTTTCTGCTGGGAGTTAAAACTGCCCAGATCATAATTGCCACAAGCATTAAGGAGAATTGATGCGGAACCCAGGTCACAAAATAACTTATTGGGTTCGGTATGAACCCACCTAAGTAACACACGGGTCTACACTTGAAAGGAATGGCAGAACTGTAAATATTTAAATGTTGCAAGGGGAATGGCAGGGACACGAGCTGAATTAGTATTTATTATGTAGGGGTACACTTGGAAGGAGGAACAAAATAATGGGACAAAGAGGAGGGTAAATATGTAAGTGGCCCTCAAGAATTATTTCATGAAAGGGAAAAGGAAGAGGTGTCGTCTTCCGCCTCAAGAAGATACAACCAAGAGGTGGAACCAGCAATCTACGAGAAGAGAACTCCTCCTGATATTCTTGGTTGGATCTGAAACTTCAAGTGGAGAATCGCTGGTCACTACCTACTTGAATGCCACTAATGATCTTCCAAAACAACAACTGAAGAAGGAGCATCCATTGTCTGATATAAAAATCTATCGGAAGTTGCAGGTCTGAAACTAATATGCCCAAGAATATGTAATGGTAAGTGTGTTGATGGAAGGCAAGGGGACCGGGGTCTGAATCGCTACAGGGGTGCGACCTAACCTTTGAAGTTCAATCCCAATTGACAGGATATTAGGGAGTTCGAACTCCAATCTCAGGCTGCCGCTACCGATTGGAACAGATAAGGTAGACTATAATAGAAGATAATGGTAGGGAAGAAGAAGAGATGTCTGGTGGGAGGATGATAGTACTTATAGCCTTTTTGAGTCGTAAAATAACCCAGTGTTGCGTCAGGAAATCGTCTGCGATCCCTTCGAGTGTCGTAACCTGCAAAAGGACCAAAGAGTGACAACGGAGAACTGGTGTGGTTCCGGCCTAGAACTCCCGATGCCGAAGTCAGATCTCTCTGCGCAAACAGATGAGTGAATGAAACTTAAGATGGGTGTAGGGGTAGATTACCTTCCCTTATATAGTAGTGTCTGGCTGTGAGGAGAGTCCCAGTTGATGTAGAGTGGCCTTCGTGATTGATAGAGTCCCTAGGTAGCAGGGTTCCTTTCTGATTGGCCGTCTCCCTGCGGGAGGGAGTGTTCTGACAATGTTAGGATCCTTGTTGGATAGACCTTGACCCATGGTGATAGGCTTTTAGTGTTTGAGTCCGTTGTGGGTACGTTGACTGATAGGCGGTGGCCTAGAGTCCTGGAGGTAACGTACGTCTTTCAATTGGAGGCAAGGCCTAGAGCCCGTTGTGTCTGTCAATGTGCACAAGGTCCGCACCAAAAGAGGGGGGTTCGCCCAAGGGAGCTTGCTCAGGGGGAGCTCACCCAAGTGGGGGAGCTCACTTTTCCTTGCCTGGTCCTGCCATGTGGCGGTTTCTGATTGGTTAGCTTTGTTTGGGGTTCATCACCTAGAAAGATACACTTGACCTCACGAGGATCCAACTTCCCATAGGAGTGATGATTGCCAGCATAGCAAACACAACCGAAAACCTTTGGGGGAAAAAGAAAAGTGGATGAACCTTAGAGAACATCAATCGGAGCATGAGAATCCAAAACACGTGTAGGCAGACGATTGATCAGGTAGGTAGCGATAAGAACAACATCACTCTAGTACTGGGAAGGAACATTGCGGTCTAACATCAGAGCACTAGCCATTTCTAGTAGGTGACAATTTTTTCTCTTAGCCAGACCATTTTGAGGTGTATCGACACAGCTGGTTTAATGAAGAATCCCATGATCAACCATATAATTTTGAAACTAACCCTCCATGTATTCTCTGTCATTGTCACTACGGAGAATTTTCAGAGTGGCATCATAGTCGTCTAGGTGGCAGGGCTTCTAAGCGGATCTCTAGGAGTCTAGGCAATTGTCGCCTTAGTGTAGGGTGCCTTATAATGATTTCATTGGTATCAGAATAAGTAAATGTTTTTATATTTTTATTTCTACTTAAGAAATTATTTATAACTAAGAAAATACCCCATATTTGAATCCTATAAAAATAGTTAAAACATCAAATTCCAAAAGGATAAAAAGTCAACCCCCTAAAAACAACAACAACATACTCTGCCTTATCCTAAGTTAATGGGGTTGGCTACATGGATCCAAACACAACAAAGGGAAACTAAGTTCTAACAAAAAGAATGGGGAAAGAGAAGAGAAATGGAAAATGGCAAATGGCAAATGAAAGACACAATAAGAAAGAAGAAAGATAATAAGAGGGAAGAAGCCCAACCCAGCACGACAGGAGAAACACTGCTAAACGAGGTCCGATATATGGATCCTTGTCCTCCAATAGACCCTATCCGAAGTCATACTTGGTACAATACCTAGGCTATGCATGTCCTTCGTCACCACTTCTCCTATGGTCATTTTAGGCCTATCCTTAGCTCTTTTAGCTCCGTCAATCGTGATCATATTACCCTTTCTTGTTGGGGTGTCCTTAGGCCTTCGAAGAATATGACCATACCACCTTAAATGACTCTCTCGAAGTTTGTCACTGATTGGGGAAACTCCCACATCCGCTCTAATATGAAACATTGAGAGAACAAAAAATATTGCTAAAAACCTAAAGTGCAAAAACAAAAAACTAGATTTTTGGTAGTACGTGAAATTTTCAACGTTCTAATGTTGGGGTTTTTCTCAATTCTAAAAATTTCAGAAATCTTAATATGGTAAAACATTGCTAAAAATTCAAAGTGCAGTAAAATATTCATTTTGTTTTGATATCTAAAAAAATATTTTCATTCAAAGCGATTCTGACAGCATTTGTGCACACCAAATAAGGTTGACCTGAACATAACTCCCTCCATATAAATCAGATTTAAGCTGGTTTTGTGTTCTACCTAATACAAAAAGTCTCATGTAAAAATAAAATCATTTGATCAATCAAACTTCTTAGAGAACAAAAAAATTTCTCTAAATTGAGAGTAGTTTAATTACTTATTGATAAGATCATATTTTCTAAGAACAATCTAAACCAAATGTATGTTTTGATTGTTTCAAACTTCCAATAGCTTGCTTCTGCAGTTTTGTTGTCTTCTAGTTCTATGTTGATTTTTTATGACTTTATATGGCTTAAATTTGATTTTTGATTACTTGATGTGACTTAATGTTGATTTTTTATGACTTGATGTTGCTCAATGTTGATTTTTGATGATATAAGGTACATCTTATAACATACTAAATAATATTAGAAAAGAAGGGAAATAAAAAAAAAATAACAATTGGGCGTTTTGGTCATCTAGGCTATGCCTAGGCGGGCGCCTTATTGTCCTAAGCCCTTAGGCATCCCTCCACCGCCTTAGGTTGCCTTGCCGCCTTGACAACTACCAGTGGCATTAAATTGAGTCTGAACTAACTTGTGGAAAAGCTGAAACATTAAACACCTCACTCTTGTGCAAAATCATATACACCCATGTAGTGCGACTTTGACAATCAATGAAAGTGAAAAACCATCTATGACCAGAAATGGAAGCTCGATGAGCAGGACCCCATACATCAGAATAAAAAATAGTAAAAGGGGAAAGACTTCTTTTATTTAATGGCGAATGACTAGAACGAGTCTGTTTAGCTAGAACACAGGCTTCATAAAAAAAAAAATCATCCTTATTACAAATTTTGACTAACTGGGAAACAAATGAGATAAAGTCCCAATGGGGGGAGATGTCCTAGTCTACGATGCCACTGATATAGGTTAGAAGAGGTAGAATATAACTGATGAGCTTGAGAACGAACGACAATAGAAGACTATGAACCACTATCAAGCAAGGACGGACCACCATGCACTTTACCAAACCCAACCGTCTTCCCTATCAGCAGATTCTGTAAGACACAATGGGATGGAAAAAAATGTTACTTTGCAATTTAGATCCATAATGAGGCTGCTAATAGACAGTAGAATGGTAGAAAAAGAAGGGACATGCAAAACAAATGATAAAGTAAGACTAGAAGAGCAACAAATAAAACCCTTTCCAGATATAGAAGACAGAGAACCATTAGCCCCTCAGATTGTGTCTTTCCTGGATGAGGGAGAATATTGATGAAAAGGGGTGGAAGAACATGTCATATGGTCAGTGGCACCGGAGTTAATGATCCAAGGATTGGAGATTGCCGATGCATAATGACCCCCAATATGAATACCTGAAGCAACGTGGGATCTAGTACCAGAAGGGGCAGCAGCTGTAGAAGACTGTGCAGTGGAGGCAGATGAAGCCTTTTAACATATGATGGAAAGCTTGAAGTTTTTCCAGAGAGAGGCCAGTGTTTGTAGGAGGGGCTGTAGTTGTTTCGGTTTGATTTGCCTTAGGAGTAGGCTGACTACGACCCTTGCTACCACATTTGCGATTGGCTTCAAAATCAACAGGTTTGTCATGTAGCTTCCAACAAGTGGCTTTAGTGTGCCACAACTTGCCATAATGTTCACACTTGACAAGCTCCTTAATAGAGTTGGAGGTGTCAACAGTGGTGGTACTCGAACCAGACCCAATATGTAAAGCAGATCAGTCTGCAGGTTAAGGATGGAGCATAGCTGAACGGCGGCTGTCCTCAATATGAACCAATGCATAAGACTGCTCCAAGGTAGGAAAAGGATCTCTGCTGAGAATCTGTACTCGAATCTAATCATATTCAATGTTGAGACCAGCCAAAAAATCAGACTCAAAATTTGTCAACATGTTTGCGGTAGGCAGCAATATCAATGGCATTGGTGGGCTGACAATCTGTGTAGTGATCAAGCTCTTGCCAACAACTATGGAGCTCTGCATAATATTGAGAGAGAGAGAGAACTCTTTTTGTTTTGTATCATGAACTTCTTCCGCAGCTCATACACTTGAGCATCATTCTCAACTTGGGAGTAAGTTTCCGTGGCAGCCTTCCTTATATGGGCAACAGTGTCCAATAAAAAATAACCATGTGCCACAATAGGATGCATGGAGAGCCAACAATCTTGATCAGTACCTTCAGCAATGGGTTTAACAATGGTACCTGTAAGATGCCCTGTGAAACAGCGACCCGCAATAGTTAGGTAAGTAGATCAAGACCACATAAGGTAATTGGTCCCATTTAACTTGATGGGAGTTGCTGCAAAAGGGAGGTACTCATTACGACCAGGTCCATCAGGTCCAGACGAAGCTGTAGTAATATCAGACATAGTGACAAGTGGAAGTGGAGTAAACGAAAAGCCCAACCAGTGAAGAAATCAAGCCTAGAGAGTGATTCATGAATTTCCACAAATTTGACCGTCAGAATGAGCTAGAAATTGGATCAAATCTACCTTTGGTAGTGGCAAATATTTCCTTGAAAAACCAGCAATTTCTGATGAGCCAATAAAAAACTCTATTTTTTTTTTGTCAAAATTAGGAAAAAAAAATCCTGTTCTTGAGAAAATCGTAAGTCTGAATCTGGTTCCTTCTTGATTCAAATCTGTAGCCTTCAAATAGCAACAGATGCTGACCAAAAGAAACAGAAAATAGGTCTCCGAAAAGGCAAAAATCGATCTTCAATGAAAGGAAGAAATCTATCTTCAAGAAATGCAAAATCTAGGCAGGATCTGTAATCTTCAATCAAAGCATCATTCTGAATGAGGTAAGGTGGAGGGCAGAAACTAGATCTTGAAGAGATCACCTCATAGTGCTACCTGATGAGGAGGACCGAGAGAGAGAGAGAGGGGAAAATCGTGGACTGCAACCTAGATCAGAACTTTGGCTTTGATATCATGTTAGCATCCCATTAAGTCTTAATGCGTGAGTGAATGCAATCACCAAGCTCCTTTATTTATAATAAAAGAGGAGAGAGCAAAAATACAATAATGGCCCCCTCATAGCCGACTCTAACTAATGAGTCGGCTATGGGGGGCAGGGGGGAACCCCAAACTGCCCTTGCTGCTACATAACTCAACACACATCTTAAAACTTGGGCCTATCAGCAACCTAATTAGCCTTAAATTCTGAATTGGAACTTAAGATATAAGGACTCCATTAGTGGAAATATGGCCCACTCTTATTTCTTTGTCTGAGAGGAATTTGATGTTTCTTTCGGTTAGTCATACAAAAATATAATCATACGATTATTGGGAAGCAAGTCTTTGGCGCTGCGATTCACCATATCTGGCTGGAGAGAAACCTCAGGAGATGGACTTCCAACTCTAGATCTTTTGATGTGATTTGGAAAGCCATCTCTTCCGATGTCTCTTCCAATCTCAGCCACATCCGACATAGACATTCCACTGACAACCGGAAGAACAGGCATATTATTATTTTTTGGGGCCTTGATTTAGCCCTCTTGCGGCCTTCCTCCTCTGCGCAGGCTAGTAGCTGCCCGCTTGCCCCCCCTTCCTTCCCCTCCCCCCTTCCCCCCCCCCCCTCTCTTCTCCTCCCTTCTCCCCTTCTTTGTTGTATATTGGTTCTCTTTCCCTGCCCCCATTTGGGGTTTGGTAATATATTCATTTACCAAAAAAAAAAATATAATCATAATATTTCTTTGTAAATTGGTTGGGTCCAGATCTATTTTGGTGGAAATATGTTTATGTTATGCTGGAAAAGGGGAAGAATTTTGCCTTACTTCCATGTACCGGAACTGTTCTTCAGTATAGCTTGTATGTTTATTGTTTGCCAATGTCTTAAAGGATCTGTTGGACTTTCTACCTTTTTTCTGAGATTAGTTAATGGTTGGATCATTCAGACCATAAACCGCTGTCTGAACCATCCAATGTGTTGTTCATTTTATTCAATTTCAGTTCTTTATTTGAAGAGTGATTGGTTCTACTTGTGCAGTATAATGACATTGTGCAAGCACTAAAAAGAGGTGACCTCCGACTTCTACGGCATGCTCTCCAAGAACATGAAGACCAGTATGCTTACCTGTCACTGTTATTCATCTAGACTAACTAATGAGAGTCCCATTTCTGAGCGTCTGTATCTTCAGATTCTTAAGATCAGGTGTATATCTTGTCCTGGAGAAGCTAGAGCTCCAAGTTTACCAACGATTGGTAAAGAAGATGTGAGTTTCTTTAGTATGCTTGTGCCATTTTTTTTCCCCTTTCTCTTGGTTTTTTTTTTTTTTTTTTTTTTTGGGGGGGGGTTGGGGAGGGTTGGTGTTGTGGAAGGAATGCTTACTCACACAGCTCGCTCTCTTGTTGCAGCTATATCATCCAGAAGCAGAGGGACCCCAGCAAAGCACACCAGATAAAGTTGGATGTGATTGTAAAGGCTTTGAAATGGCTCGAGATCGACATGGATGTTGACGAGGCATTCATCTTTTCAATGCCGCTCTTTCTCCAGCCTTGTTTGGAAGTGAAGCTGGGGGATCACCGTATCAAACTCAATTACTTCCTATGCCCTCACTCCCCCCCCCCCTACCCCAGGATCTGGCTCCTCTCCATGGAGCTCAGCGCCCAGGGGGTGCCAGGAGGCATCCAAGGGTTGGCCTGTGCCGCACACATCTCGACTCACGCCTAGGGATGTGTGTGGCACAGCCCAATGGCTGGATGCTCCCTAGAGAGGAGTTCAATCCCTCCCCCCACCCCCACAAAGAAAAAAAAGAAAAATGGAAAAAGGAAGTTGCTTCTATAGACCGCACTTGTTGAGTTGCTAGATGTCTAATATCCAAGTTGTTGATGTGAGATTTGTCACAATACTTTGCAGGTGGAATGCATCATGGCTATTCTAATATACAAGAACCTTGTGAAAGGATATTTCGCTCACCAGAGCAAAGTGGCTGTTTTAAGCAAGCAAGATTCTTTCCCCAAGTTAAATGGAAAGCCCGTCAATTCATAGGGTACTCATAAAAATAAAAAAGTTCCAAGTGTTTTAGGACTTATTATACTTTTTAATTTTTTTTAATTTTTTTGTCTGTGGGGGGTGGGGGTGGGGGTAGGGGTGTGTAGTTGTATAAGTGAATGTTGTTGCATAAATGTACCGATGATGATGAATGATTTTCCTTGTAATGTCATGTTACCCAAGCAGTTCCTCTATTCATGTAGCTTTTTTTATTGCTGGATCAGACGTATTGACTTTACCATTACCAGCTGTGGATTATCTCATGCTTTGCTGAACTACAGTCGTCGAATGGATACAGGATTTTTTTTTTGGGGTGGGGGAGAGAGAGAGAGAGATATACTTCGATCGGGTGTCCCCACTTTAAATCTTTATCAGCCTTCTCTTTCATCCTGTTGAAGTAGAAAGCTGCTTCTGTTAAAACATTCAAGGGTTTTATCAAACTCGAATCCGTCCCCATACAGATCCCTAGAATACGATTGAATCAAAGAATAAATAGGGAAAACAAGGTGTACCTGGCACCCACGTATGCTGATGAAAAACACATAAGATCGCCTCCATAAGCAGCATCGATCTGTCAGAGAATGAATGCAATCTGCGATGGGGATCTTCTGCCGCCTCCTAAACTCTCCCACAACTCTATTTCTTGTGGAGAAAAGAGAAAAGAGAATAGTGACTGCAGGGACTCCTCATCAGTTGTGTTTATAATACTCTCCAAAATCCTAACCCACTTCCACAATGGGTCAGGTCGGGCTGGTCCATCTCAATAAAATAGTAACAGCCAGTCGGCCCTTGTATTTCTCGATCCCCATCATTAATCGATCCGATAATTAATTAAGCCCACACTCATCGCATTTCGGGGAAATCCTAATAGCTTCTTCTGTACTCTGAAGAATTTACAACAAATTTAAAAAAGAAAAAGATAGTTTTCGTATATGATCATATATGACACTTCAGAGAGAATCTAACTCTTGAACCTTAATTTATTAGATTATTAGGGATATCTTAAAAAGTAATAGATATAAGATATTGCTAATCTATTATAATAGTAATACCAAAAGTCGGTCAACTGATGTGTGGATTGTTCTGTTGTTTGTGTGATTACACTTTGTTGGTTCATAAAAAAAAATTAATAATAGTAATGACCACGTGGTACACCCACTTTAGAAAGCATCAAACTTCTAAACCTTCATTTATTAGAGAATCAAACTTCTAAACCGGGAGAAGAATGATTAAAATCTCATCAATATTCTTGACTCTCATAAAAAGTATGGTTTACACACTACTACCTAAAATTGTGTCGTGATCTATGTATGCCCTCTCACTCTCTCTCTTTTTTAAAAATTCCTCTTTATACTCTGACCACTCTCCTTAAACCCTCGTTCCCCTGTCTTCTCAGAATGGCGTAGCGTTTGGGAATACTGTGGTCGATGATCGAGTGAAGGAGAGAGAGAGAGAGTAGGAATCACTTTTGATTGAGTCTGATATGTCAATGATGTATACCATCGTAACGTCGACATCTAATTCCATTCCTTTTACTAATTTGGTTCTGAAGAAGAAGAAGTGCAATAGCAGCAGAAGCCAAACAATCTCCCCCTTCAGCAGGATAGCTGCTCGCAGGTCCTCTCTGCCCCCGTTTGACGTCTTCATATGCCACCGTGGGGTGGATACGAAGCGCAACTTCTGTGGCTTGCTTTACCAAGATTTGGTAGAACAAAAAGTCATTCCCTTCTTGGACTGCAAGAGCATGAAGCCAGGCGAAGAGCTCAATGAAGCCATTGAAACTGCTTTACGGGACTGTAAGGTTGGAGTGACCATCTTCTCTCCCAATTTTTGCAATTCTGAAAACAGTCTCCATGAATTGGCTTCCATGATGGAATACCAGAAGATGGTTATTCCCATATTCTATGATGTCAACACCTCTGATCTTGTGCTTGCGAACGATGGAAGTTTTCCGACCAAGCAGCTCCATAGGTTTGGATGGGCGCTTGAGATGGCCAAGCGCAGGGTGGGCATCTCGTTTGATTCGTGCAAAGGGTACGTACGTACGTGTAGGTAACATTATTAATCTTCAAGTATTTTTTTTTTTTTTTTTAACAAAAATAAAAACTATGATGATTTCTTGAGGTTTGTTCTGAAACATTTTAATCACTCACTGCTTCTCCGATGGTTCTTCTAACAGGGATTGGTCCGATCTGCTGAAAAAAGTTTCGAACAGGGTGGTGGAAATCTTGAAGGAGTTGGAGGATGAAGAGAAAAATTCAGCAGCTATATGAACCTATTAAAATTTTCAATTTGGATCCTCTACTCCCGAGCTGCCCGGTAGGATCGTATTGCTCAGACACGGTGCTGCATACAATGACCACCTTATTCCTACCCAAATGTCTTTCCCGATAAGACGGACATTGCATGCTTCATTGCACGTGGACATCGGACAGGGATAAGCTGGATATTGCACGTAGCACCGTATCTGGGCAGCACAATCCTACCAATCAACTCGACAGTAGAGGATCTGCATTTTGTTGTACATAGAAGATTAATTTCATGTTTTTTTTAAAAAAAAATTATAAGAATATTCTATCTGAATCGCTTTCAAGAGATTAATTTCATGTCTTTTTTTTATTTATTTTGGTGCCGTTGACATTTCTATTTTCTTTAAGAAAATTTCAATATATTAAATGGATGGCAAATTCTTGGTAATGTTTTGAAAGAGACATCTTTAACACAATTCAAATTGTTCAAAAAATATTTAAGGACTTCAAAAGGCAAGGATAATGGGATAGAATTAGAAAAAAATCCACAAACACCAAATTAATCAATCATGTATCATTTACTTTTTTTGGCTTTTATTTAAGGAAAAATCTAAGTGTCACGTTACAATTAGAAAGATATGATTGGACATTAAAAATGAAAAAAAGTACTTAAAAAAAATTCTATGGATCAAAGGTTTTATTCACATAGGAAAGAGACCTCAACTTCGAAGTTAAGAGTTCAAATTTCAAGTTTCCTACACTTGTGCGGGTCAAACCCCAGAAAGAGAGAAAATGACATAATGATAATTTTAATGATTTTGAAAATCTCTGGAACTTATCGAATATGAGGTTTGTTGTGTTCGTAGAATCATTTGACGCACTTTTTGTTCTCGAGTCGAATCATTTCGGAGTCAGGATGAAGAGATATAGCTAAAGAGAAGATTTTGACTAAATTAGAATTTAGATTAACTTTTGAATTTAAATAAATGGTAGGGGTTTTCTGGTCGGTTCATCTCATATACGAATCTTTTGAGGGGTATTTTATATACCGTAGGATCTGACCACATAATCTAATGTGTTGATTTAGAATTAAAAATATATACGGTATTATAAAATAAGTATTGCATTAAAATAATGAATATATTATATATACCCATATATACGTATTTTGGATTTCTCCAAAAATACACCCTAACATCCTCTTTCCTGGATTTCTCTCTCCTCTCTCTACTCCTCCCTATCTCGCTGCCGGAGTATCCCTCGGAGACGGCAACCAACGCCGCCATGCTCCTTCGAACCCCATTTGTAGCCCCGCCGTGGAAGAAAAACCTGGCTGCGAACCCCAGCCGTAGCCCCGCCGTTGAAGAAGAACCTTGCTGCGAAGAACCCGCCGTGGAAGAGGAACCCTGCTGCGAAGAACCCGCTGTGGAAGAGGAACCCTGCTGTGCGACCTCTAAGGAGAGGACTCTATGCTGCTCAGGTGAGGCTCACCCCACCGATCTGTTAGTTGCTTTACAGTCTTTGGTTTCCCGATAAAAATGTTATCGAGAATTTTTTGGAAAGGTTGCTTCCTCCCTCGCAAGAACCGAAACCCTGCTTGAACAGTGAACTACCTCCTCCCCCGCTGTAACTACTCCGCTCCTCTGCTTCACACATGGCGCAGGAGCCCTCTCCGTCGTTGCCATTTTTTTCCTTCTTCCCTGAGCAAGTGAGCAGAGAAGATTGTTGTGGAAATACGACCAAGAAGGAAACCGGGTACGCTCACCTCTTTCTTCTTATTTTTTTCCCTCCATTTGGGTTTAGGATTTAGAGTTCTCTCCCAGTTAGGACTAGAAATTTGAATAAATTTGATAAGGAGATCAGATTATTTGAACCTGAATGTCTCTAAGACATAAGTGGCTGAGAGCAGAGCAGTCAGCTTTCTGTTTTCATTGACTGTTTTGGATCTGAATGTTAGCTTTAACTCGTTCAGCTTCTGCAATTTGTTTCTAGATACTTCATTTTTTCCCCTTTATCTTGGTTTTTTTGTTGATCGTGTCTGCTGGAAGTTAGAACTAGAAATTTGAAAAGGGAAGATTGCATTAATTGGATGCCGGTCTTGGTTACAATTGGAATGATTGCTGCTCCCTTCTTGTCTCTTTAATTTTGTTCTTTCTATGAGTAAACCAACTGTGCTATGATTTAGAAGATCTGAATCCTCAAACCTGTTTCAATCGTTTTGACAACAGTAAATATATGGTTTAAATTGGAATTTGTAATGCTCTAGCCTCTGCACATAATTTTTTTTTTCCCACTTATTGGTTAGGGGTGACTAAGGACTTTATAATTGAGGAGGGATTTGTGAGAGACAAGTTCTTACTGGAGTTATGAAATTTTTCACCTTGATTTTCTTGACAGTTAGTATATTTATTAATGATATTATTCTGATGATGCCACTTTGTGACTTGAGTGGGGTAACTACAAATCTTCAATTTTAGTGGGGGAACATTCAAAGCAGTCTGTAGCATGCAAGTGCATCGAATATCAGAAATCAGTTATTGGTACCTCCACTACTCCATCCTCTTCATCTCTGTTTTATTTTCCCCCCTGGAGCAAGTGCATATGCTGGGATTGAACTTACAATTCTGCCACAAGGAATGGCTTTCCAACATCAGTATTCTATCTTTTATGAGGTGATTTGGTTTTAGGAGATTATCTGCTGGTTCATTGATTGTCTACTTCCTTCTATATGTCTGTTAAAAACCTTTTGAGAATAAGAAAAGGGGCTGTCCAATAGTATGCTTGTTTGGCGTTTGCTTCTTAATATTATCTACCTTCTAACATATATTACCTTCAACCTCTTGTGAATTAGGATTATATAATGGCAATTTCATACTACTAGGGAAGAAAGGTCTATAGAAAGTATGCTGCTGTACTTTTTTTTTTTTTATGTCTACATCCCATAAACAGTATGCTGCTGTACTTCCATACTATTAGGGATGACAGGACTATCCTGAGCTTTGGAGACATTATTGACCTTTGATAATGCCGTCAAATCTGTTGGAGATTCATGGACTGAAAACCATAAGTGGTTGACCAACTTCATGTCATTATAAAAGGACTTTGATTGCAAGAATGATCCATCATTATCATTTCAATACATGTGAGACACAATAGGAAGGTTTGTGGCAAGGTCCCCATTGGGTATGATGATCTTTGAAACATGGTTTGTGGCAAGGTCCTCATTGGGTATGTGATCTTTGAAACATGGTTTGTGGCAGTCTCATGGTTACTTGTAAATCTCAAACTCTACTTGTTGGATCTTTAGCCCAAATTGGTAGAGCACTTGGAACATGAGCATGTTCCATGGGGATGGTGGTTCGAATCCACTGAGATCCTTTTATTCAAATGTTCATAGCATAGTCAGTTAAGGCAATCATGAGCATTATATAGTGTCCGTTGCCTCTCCCTTTTTACTAGGCTCAATAGTTCTCGAAATCATGATTGTATGTAGAAATCATGCTCTTTTTTATGTTTAATAGTAATCAAAGATTCAAAGGTCCCAAGTTACAATTGCAGATGATATTTTTATAGCAGAAAGCATATGAAGGAAAGAAGTTAATAGCAGTTTCCCAAGTTACAGTTGCATATCATTTAGAGAAACTGAAACAATCCACAAAGCAGGAGCCTGAAATGAGGCAAAACATGTAAAGAGAACACCAGTACTAACAAGGTTTTAATTGCTGTTTTCCTTTCAGAATTACCTTTTTTTTTTAAAGTTTGGGTGATGACCTTTTTCCAAGTTTTAGAGACCCACCTCTGCTGACAATGTAGGTTATCTTGTTGTTTTGTTTTATGTGGCTGTCTGTTTAACTCCATATTGTGTTCAGGCCTGTACTTAGCCAATATACTTATCTGTGTATAAGTGTTAACAAGGGAAAATGCTTCACTACCACCCATATAAATTCTTACTTTTTTATTTCATTCTATCACATATGTAACATTCATACAAAAAAGGCACATAGACTTGATGTAGTTTAGCAAGGACTTATGCCACATAATAGGCCCAAAATCCAAAGAGCAGAAAATAAAGAGAGAGAGAACCACATAAGCTACAACCACAAGGACTCATGGAAACAACCACAATTGCAGCAAAAGGGGTAATAACTCAACTCCAATTCAATAAAGAACACAACAACTCAACTATTTAGCTTAGTCAGCAGTGTTGCCCTTAATATAGGCCATAATGCTTTGACAAAATAAAAACTCCTTAAGTTATGAATTCCTAGCCAAAAGTTCATTCCTCTTTGAACAAAATAGAAACCTTGTAGGCCTTCTAGACTGTCTTACTAACTCATACCAAGGCCAAATTTTGAAATAAAATTCATTAATTAGTCAATATGAGAGTCGAGATGGAGTCGAAACATCTTCTCCTAGTAAATAACTCACTTTCATCAGTTAAAACCATGCTAGTTTAATCCAATGTAAAAAAAAATTGAGGTAAATTACACTAACCTCACCTGAGTTATACCTCAATTGCTGAATCCCACCGCCAATTACTCCTATCCAACAACCCCAACACACCACCCCTTCCCCTCAACCATCATCATTTTATCAATCACCACACACACACACACACACACTGAAGTAACAGAACTAGTAAAGAAAGGCAACAAAAAGGACAAGAGAAAGATTAAAAGAGAATGAATTTTAGTAAGAGAAGGATTTGTGAAATAAGTTCAGTTGAATCACCTTCCAACTTTCTCTAATCCATTCCCTGCAAAAATGAAATCCATTTAGTTCAAGTGATTAAGTAACAAAAAGAAAAATGGTTAAGTAGTAACTATTGACCTGTTTCCGTATCCCCCCCGACCCCCCAAAAAAAAAAAAAAAGAAAAAAAAAAAAGCGGAAAAAGACTCACGATGTTGAGTTGCTAGGCGAAAAATGGTTGGCAGGATTATTTTGCATTTTGTATCTCTGATTCCATCTTACACAGAACGATTCACCTGTTCATCCATAAGAATTAAGACTTGGTTCAGATAGTAGTTTCGAAAGATTTTAGAGTTCTTTTTCATAAGGAAATCTAAGGCATCCTTGGAGTAGAATATGAGGATGGTCTGATCATGGCATGGATTGCATGCGTAGAACCCACCAAGTTTTTCTTGTAATGTCGTTTTTTGTGATTTACTTGATGGATGAATTTTAGGTTTGATCTTCCTCTGTATCTCTTACACAAGAACCACCAACCTCTCAAATTTCAAAATATTTGATATAACAAAAGAGTTTGAAAGAGTTTGTTAAATATAGCAAATTCTTCTATATGTTGGTGCACCTTATACATGAAAATTTTCCATAACAAGTGGGGATTATTCACTTCATTTTTCTTGACTATCTTTTCTGCAATTCTTCTTGTCGTCGATAACATTTTTAAGACGACAGTAACCATGTATCTGAAGCAACGGTTACACAAAGAGAGAGAGAGAGAGAGAGAGAGAGAGATTGATCACCGTGGAGTTCATGTTGGAAAAAGAAATTACCAAAACCAGAAACCTTCTCAAAACAGCCATTTTGCAAAGTCATCACCTTCTCTTGAGATTGGTCTGTAAGAACAGACCAGCAGAAACACGAGGTTTTCATTAACACACGAAATCACTAAATTGTTTGTGCTGGTTTTTTCTTTCAAGCTAATAAGCAAATAGGTGTCAATCTGGTTTTAACTCAAGACATCAGGCCATACATATTATTAGTCTAAGACAAGAGATTGCTAACTTATTATAAAAAGGTGAAAACAGGTTCTTAGCCCAGTGGCCATCAGATGAGAGAGGAGAGGGTGGGGGGGGGGGGGGGGGGAAGGCCAAGAAAAACAAGAAACAAAGTAGAAGACAACTTCTTAAGACACGTGGTAGCAGTCTTACAAAGTAGAAGATCGCCATCATCTTCTTCTGTCACCTGGCCCTTTTGCAACCATCATTAAGCTATGACCAAGCAGTGATGTTGCAGACCTTGTTGTCAAAAAAAAATAGGCTGTCTTCCTCATCACCACCTACATCATCATCTTCAAGTGATTCATCACACTTCAGTCTTACTTGGACAGATGTTTCTGATCAATAGATATAATTCTTAAATGAATGTAATAGAAAGAACCATTTGGGTGTTCCATTAGCTATATTGACATATCATTCTTAAATGAATGTATAATTCTTAAGCAATCAGATTTCCTTGAAGCTATATAAATGTATTACTCCTAAATAAAACCATTTGACCTTGAATCACCTTAAACAAGAAACTACAAAACCAGATTAACTAAGAAGATAATGAATTCAATGACTGGACCATACAATTAAGATGAACCAAAAGCATTTTCTAGTTGACAAAAAATTATACCTTCACAGATTAGTCCTTTTTAAAATACTATGAAACAGATTAAGGACTACAGGAAAGAGAAAGGAACCAAGCTGGCCTTCAATAACCATTGAGAAAGGCGATCATGGAATCTCAGGTTCAATACAAGATGCCAAGGCAACGAATTAATCGAGCACTGCTACGGTGAAAAAGTATTTGGACTGATGTTCCACAGTAGCACAAATGATCCATCTCAACTATGAAGAGTGAATGGAAGTTGGTTTGCTTCTTAGATTATACCAGTACATATATCAGATATAAGTACATTAAAATGGATGTAATTTTTACAATGAAAAAGTGCTGATGTGCACAGTCCATAACTATGCAAAATCTAGCACAGCCCAACTAACCATTCAAAGCCAACATAAACATTAATCTTTCATCATAGGAATTAATGATAGCTCAAGCCAATATCACACAAAGCCACTCCAACAAAATGTTCAAATACATGTAATACATTAACTTAACAGTATGGGTTAGCAATTTGAAACCTAACAAAAAACACTTGCAAATAAAAATAAGATTGACCATCTGTCCTAACTATACAAGTAGAAAAAAAAAAAACCCATGCAAGTACCTACAAAAATGAACAATACAAGTCAAGTTCTTGTTAAAGGTCTATCAAGGTGCATTGAGAAGTAGAAGTTCCAATAGAGATGGGAAGACCTATCAAGGTGCATCTCATACTATCCTGATTGGGAGAAGTGGATGTGACATATATTGTTAGTACAAGCAGTTCCAAATACCAATAGAGATGGGAAGACCTCACAGTGGCATTCCTGGATAAGCTAATCACCTTTTACAGTTCCACACCACTTCTTGAGCTAATGTTGAAACATAGGAGCGTTTTTTAGATGGTACTAAAGAAAAAAGAAAACATGAACAGAGTTAGATAAGATGGTAAACAGTAAATCAAAGTAGATAGACATAATGCTCAAAGATGAGTACATCATAAGATGTCTCCTCTACTGCGTGAGTGAATGCAATGACCAAGCTCCTTTATTTAGAAAAAAGAGGAGTCCCCTCATAGCCGCCTCTAACTAATGAGTCGGCTTTTTGGGGGGGGGGGGGGGATCCCAAACGTTCCCCCACCCCGCCCTTGCGGCTACATAATTCAACACACATGTTAAAACTTGGGCCTGTCAGCAACTTAATTAGCCTTAAATTCCCGCTCTTGCGGCTACATAATTCAACACACATGTTAAAACTTGGTCCTGTCAGCAACCTAATTAGCCTTAAATTCTGAATTGGAATTTAAGATATAAGGACTGCATTATTGGAAATATGACCCACTCTTATTTCTCTTTGTCTGAAAGGAATTTGATGTCTCTTTCGGTTAGGCATACAAAAATATAATCATACTATTTCTTTGTAAATTGGTTGGGTCCAGGTCTATTTTGGTGAAAATATTTTTATGTTATCGTAGTGAGATGGGTCCAGATCTATTTTGGTGGAAATATGTTTATGTTATCGTAGTGAGATGAGAGAGAGCGAGAATTTAATCTAAATTATAAATTTGATCAAAATTTTCTTTTTGAAAATATCTCTCCATCCTGGCCCCGGATGAATCCAATCCGAGAATTAAAGTTGCTCCAATTAATATTCCAGACGATATGAACCTAATATCGGATATCTTCTGAAAATTTCCTAATTTTCTGAAATTACGATTATACCCTTGGGTCTTTAGTGAAACTTCTTCCCATCTCGCCCTTGAGCACATGTGAGCCGATCCATGGGTAGGCTGGTGCCTAGATTGCATTAAATCTTTCCTTGGTTCTGGGCTCGGGCTTGCATTTCAACTCATTTTCTGGCCCATCATTCTTTTCAAACCCCAAAAGAATAATTACATGTATGGACTTCAAAATTGATGCGTACTTTTAATGCAACACATCCATTTTGCTCAAAATTCAACCCTCTTCGCAATCATGAAAAGAAACTGGATCACTTTACGTGTAAATCTGAAGATATGATGCCTGATAGCCAGAATAGCATGAAATCGCATAAAATGAGCTAAACCTGAAAATAACAGAAAATACCCAAGGTAGCTCCATTCTAAGCAGATAAAAATGCGGAATTAAATGGAATAATTTCACACATAAATGTGCTCATCTAATACCCCCACACTTAGATTTTGCTAGTCCTCGAGCAAAAAGAAAATAAAGAAAACAAAAACCCTAACTCAATTTCGTAGGAATCACGGTTGCACTTAGCATGTGCAACAAGCCTTTAAACCCCTAGGTTACCCCTAGTGGACGAGATTTTTCTCGTGAGTGTTTACAGGGAATATACACACAAAATTCATGATTGCAAATTTAAATTTTGACAATGGGTAAGTAGCACACACCAAATCTGAAATTAAGATGTTCTACTTAGGATCAGGAAGTCAAAGGTACCCCCACACTTAAGCTCTTAATACCCAATATTGATTCTAGCAACAGGTACACATCCTAATTAGGGAATCTCCCCATATCTTCCAAACACCATCTTACTTAAGGTAAGACCACTCATGACGTCTAGGGCACCAAGGACTTTAGGCTTCGGAGCATTTTTTACCATACAATTGTACCAAGGCAATGACATTTCTTCCTTCTCTTTTTTTTTTTTTTTTCACAAGGAACTCCATTTGTTACTCCACTTCTGTTCCTCAAATGCCATGCAGGGTCACTACACAAGACACCCGAGCTACTTGGTAGCTTTGTTTCTTACATATATCCACAAGGATAGTGATGCTAGAGTTCTTTTTCAAAATTTTTACCCCAAGGAGTGTCGATCAAATCACCTCGCTTCCTGAGGCGGGGTGCCCTGTCTAGCTCCAAAGAATTCCACTCTTACTTTTATTTATTTCTTTTTCTTTTCCTTTTTTTTTTTTTTTTTTTTGGTCATGCCAAAACTAAATTGGGTTTCAGCTCCTAACCAAAAGCTCAAAGAAACACAAGACAGCCAGGTGGTCTGTCCCTTCAGATAAGATGGGGCTCTTATTGTCTGAGTCAAAACCCACCTTAGGACACATACTAGCTACTGTCCTCTCAACATGGTTTTCATTACTTCAAATTAGGGTTCCTAAATCTCTCCCTCTCGTGTTTCGCATCAAAGTAACAGAGAGACATATAAAACTTACCACAAGCCAAAAAATAAAAATCTGTCAATTGGTCTCACACCCCACCCCCTACACTTAGAGTATGCAGTGTCCTCAATGCATACAAAAAAATAAAAATAGGGATAAAGAAAGCAGTGTAACAGAAATCAGCAATATACGACAGAACAATGCATCCAGCAATCAGGAGCAACTACGTAAAAAAAATAAAAACACAAAAGCAAACAAACACAAAAAGAAACAAAAGTACTATAGAAAAAATAGTAGGTTGTCTCCCAAAGAGCTTTAAGTTTAGAGTCTTCAGCCAGACTCAGAATGACTCACGGAGGGTCAAGGATCAAATCATACCAAGGAACCGGTTTAGAAGAAGGTTGAGAAGATGTAGCCAAAGGGGGGAGTAGCTCAAACCTAACTGTTCAAGGTGGTCGGTCTAAAGAGGGTGAGGAATCTAGCAAAGTATGCACCTCTTCAGTGTATGCCTCAGACTCATCTCCAAGCATCACATAGTGCTGCAAAGGGTCATCAATAAGCACGTGAGAAGTGTGATTAGTCACAACTTCGTCTAATAAATCCAACGCAAAGCACTCTTCTTCTCTAAAGGAACCTAAGGATGCATTAAAGATGTTGAGCCTAAGCTTCTTATTCCCAAAAGAGATGTCCATGGCACCCGATCTACAATTTATGCAAGCATTCGCAGTAGCTAAGAATGGCCGCCATAAAATGATAGGGGGAAGCTTGGCTATGGTGGCTGTAACCATAAACAACATATATATATATATATATATATACATATATATATATATATATTTGTGTGTGTGTGTGTGATCTGATGTTTACACGTCATATTCCATGTTTATACACCATTTTCCCCACGCTCATGCGTCCTTGTGTCTTCTTATCCTTGTTCTTCACATGCACACATATACACCTAGGACTCATCTTCTTCATTCTAATCTCTGTCACCCCTTATGTCCTTATTTTTGTACTCGTTGATATTCCTTTGTTTTCATATGCATGCTAGCTTCACTTTGCTCACCCCTACCTTTTGTATCCATTATCTACATTGCATGTTCACCATAAGCTTAGTTTAGCTTAGCTTAGCTTAGCTCTTCGCTCTTTAGATTATTTTTTTTTATTTATTTTCATGTATACTAACAATGCAGCCAAACACTTCAGGTATGTTTTTCTCAACTCTCCTTTTATTTTAATTTCAATAATAATTGTTTACTAGCCAAACCTCCAAGTATGTTTCTAAAACTCACACTTGTATTTTTACTTTTATTTTTATATTTCCTTGTACATTACATTCATTTCCCAAAGCATGTTATACCATTGCCTAGCTAAGAAATAGGAAGACCGACAAGTCCAGACAGACTGGGGTGTCTAATACTTTCCCCGAATCATAACTTGACTCGTACCTAGACCAATGGATTGATCAATCCCCAATAGGCATTACAAGAAAGTCATTTACATTACAGGTCCTAGACCCTAATGCTAATCAATATTGTTGTGTTTGGGAGTGTACCTGCGCCCAAACACAACTCAACGCGAAAAGACCGGTGCTGCCCCATGGAAAGGCGAAAAGGGGCAGCGATGGTCTTTTCGCGTTGGGTTGTGTCAAGGCACAGGTATATGCCCAGGCACAACACCGGTTAGCCTTACTTTTCCCAAATAGTAAATACTTTATGAAAATACAAGTGAAGTGTGAAGATTGATGAGGACAACTGCCTAGTGCAGTTCGTAGAGAGTGGTGTGGTAAAGCCTATTCTATCAGGTGGTCTCGGGTTCATACCTCTTGGTACTAACCTTCCCTCCTCTCTTAGTAAGGGTGTAAATCGGTTAGGAACAGGGTATTCTTTTCAGTTCCAGCTCAGTTCTAGGTAGTGTAGGTGTGATCCAAGACCGGACCAAGTCCTGCCTCGGTCTGGAACAAGGTATTAGATTCGAACCGAACCTATTCGGTTTGGTCCTTGTGCTCGGTTTATACTATATATATAGTATAGAGAAAAATAACCTTTCCTGGCAGTGTGTCCCCTACAGCCACACACAAAGGGAGGCAAGATGACCGCCCCAACCCATGAATGTGAAAAATCCCGCTGTTGTTGATGCTCCAACGTGCTTTGTCATTGGGCCCCATGCTGGTGCAAGGGCCCCACTTGTAGAGACCCTCTATGCTATAGAGTATTATTATACTGTAATTTAGTAGTGTTATACTAATATTAATAATATACTACAATTTATTGGTACCCAAATTCGGTTCGATTTGGATTCTAACCGTTGGCTCCTATGCTGGAATCGGAACCGAACAGAACTGAGCTCGGTTCCTGCATCTCAACTCCGGATTGTAATCAAATTCTATTCAGTTTGGGTCAGTTTCAGTTATTCGGTCAAGTTCTGGATTTGGTTTTGGTTTCAATTTGATACCCTTACCTCTTACTCTCTTAGAGTATTTTAGATAAAATATAAAAAAGAATTTTCACTAGAAAGGAATATAACCAAACCAGACTAAACCAGAGACTGACGGTCCCTAGTCTCCCGACCTCTCTCACTCTCAATCACTCTCTTTCTTTGTCTTAAGCAATCTTTCTCCATCTTTCTTCTCTTGCACAGGCTTTGGCAACGCTGGAACATCTTTCAACACAAGAACAGTTGGACCCGGCTGCTGAGTAGTATTCTCCAAAACAGGGAGGGGCTTCCCACCATTCCCACCTCTACAAAGAACAATACAGCTCCTTGATTCAAATCAACCTCAGATCCAGCGTTCCCAGAGAAACCCCATTTGCCAGAGCCATCAATGGCGTAAGAGAATCCCTTCTTTGCCCCGGAAGCGAGTCTTGAGCATGCCAAGCAAGTAATTGCTCTTATCCTCCACACCCCTCCTGAGAAGGGAAGCCCCACCTCCGGACTTCCTCTTAGGGGATTCAGAACCAGGCAACCCAAGCAATGCGAGTCTCCTTGAGATTAAGGACATTGTTCTTGACATCTAGCTGGGTGGAGGATGTTGCTTAATTTCAAATAATGGTGGACAATCACTGGAGAGTAATCATGGTGTAGCGATAAGATCCCTTTCTTATTTTGGGAATGGCAGTGAACTACACTAGAGTGGTAGACCCTGTTTAGAAACTATTAAACTTAGACTAATAAATGTAAGAACTAAAACCACTGATTGATTAGATAATAAAGATGATGGAATAAACAAATTAAGCCTGTAAACTCATCCACCTTCACTCTTAAAATAACGACAAATGTCAATCAGCAATTTTCTTCTTTAGGGTATTATTATCCACAGTCCACACACAAACATACAAAAAAAAAAATACTAAAAAATAAAACATGTATCCTTGAAGTAGTCAATTCCATTCATAGAGTTTGTAAGCCTGACTGAGCCATTCACAACATTTCTCATATGCAAATCTTTCCTGCACTTTATGCACATTAAATACGTCTGTCTGTGCAATTACATTTTCAGTCACCTCCTGTACATAACTTCTCAAATTTGAGAGCTGATACCGGACTACAGGACCAGAGAAATACAAAGGGCAACTTCTTGGGAGGAAGGGTGGTTTGAAGTAGGAAAGAGAACAAATAAGAAACATGTAGAAACTGTACAGAAGCAGGAAATCCATAATCAGCAATTCTAATCTCTGTATAACACACAGCTCGATTGAATCAATGAGTATGAAATTGGCCAGAAATTTATCCTTGGCAGGACCTTCAATCACGAGGATAAGGAATTTGAGTGCGCAACAATTTTGGTTTCACCTGTATTTTGCAGAACCAATTACCACCGCCAGCTGCAAAGATGATGAGTATGGCTTCAACAGACATCACAAAACCTTTACAAAGCAAAGATTCAGCTTCAATGGTAGCCCCAAGTGGTCGGTCATACATGGACCTCAAGTTCCCAGAAACTCCTTGATAGTCTTGAGCATGCAAATTCTAATTCTCAGTCCTCAACCTCCGTGTTAAAAACAAAACTTGGAAATGCTGTGGTTATGTCCCTGAAAGATGATAAACATGTAAATAAAGCACAATTAACATTGGTAAGATATCAACTCTCAAGCAAGTTAACAGTAAAAATGTGAGTTCATTTGGGCTTCTATTTACGTCAAACTACCATAATCCAGTACTGTTTAGAGTTCAATATTTCATGAAACAATTTGTTTTTAACAAGCAAAGTATACCATAACTTCACAAAATCTCTATCACTTGTAATTCTTCAATAGTATCTTACTTCAGATAAGGAAGAGTCATGTTCTTCAAAAGGTTGGGGTGTCGAATAGCAAAAGCTTTCCAATCTTCTTTGCTGAGTTTGCCATCCATGTCAGCATCTGCATCTGTAAAAGTCTGGCTCAAAGAATGAAGATGTTAGGAATGATCCTCTAGAAGATTATGCAGAAAACAAAGATTTTAAGTGAACTGTCCAAACCCATACCTTGTCAATAATTACTTCTATAATTTCATCCGACAGATGCATTTCAGACTCCAACAAGATAGCAGTTACCATCTGCTTAACCTACAAAGGACCAATGCTTAAGTAATACTTTTCCACGTAGAACCTCGATGGGTAAATATAAGATGCAATATATCAAAAATACAGAATCATTGCAGAATCAACATGAAAAAATTCTTCCTAAATAGAGATGGAATTGTGGAAGCAATGCAAGTATAGAAGTTTCAAAATTAATAGACAGACTTTTGGTCGGGGTAATCCACTATCTCAGCACAAGATTATCAACAGCAGTGATTTTACTAATTTTTCTTTAAATTGTTTGAGCAACACAGATTTCTCATAAAGAAGAACTCGAGTTGCCTGAAGTTTGGTTACAATTCAAAGTATAAATCATAATATGAAAAGCTACATAAAACCCACAAAATTCGATAAAAAACAACTCATGTTCCTTTTTTCTTAATCAAATAAAGTAATAAAAAAAAACATATACCACATAGCAGCATCTAATGCCAACACCGTTACTTTGGTTAGATACCTACTAAAAAGAAAATGTTCCTATGTAGAGCACTTTTGTTAGACATGAAGCATTCTATTTTGACGAATATGTGACCAATTTCCAGTTAAGTGAGTCGACAGCTGCCATGGTATATAAAGGTAGGAGTCTTGGGTTCAAGCATTGAGAGGTCCTCTTGGCTGTGGTGGATGCACTATCCTTCCACATCCATCAAATTTCTCTGTTCTTCTCCACACAGTAAAGAGGTAAAAAAAAAACGCAAACTGAGGGGCACCAGTCCTGTGCGTGCCTATACATGTCAATTCAGTGACACATCTGATACAAGAATAAACGGCTTCAATGGAAGAGGCAATAATAAAACATTTTTTATGAGTACTGATTCACTAGTGATACAAACATCCACCAATACCCACAGTATGCTCCAACGTCATGAACAAATAGAGTAAGGTGCCCATGCTCATTTGCTTCCTATATAATTCAAGCTTTTGCCCACAAATCATATGAGCTACGATCCAATTACGCAACCAATATTTGTAGTACAAATCTTCACCACACAGTATTATGGGCAGAGATCTATATATGAAACCAACATTTAAAGCAAAAGCATGCAAGTCAAGAGACTCACTTCTTCCCGTTCAATATACCCTGTTTGTCTCAGATCATACATCCTGAACGCAACTGCAGGAAATCAAAGAAATAGAAACAAGTTGCAGTCCTGCATTGCAGTAATATAAACAACTACAACACGGTTTCCTCAGTCCTTACAATTAATTTTTTCTTCCAATGGAGTATAAGGATGAAAGACACAGAGTACATGGACGAATTCATCAAATTCAATAACACCATTTCTCTTCTCATCGAAAAGATCAAAAACCTATCACAGGAAACAAAAATAAATCATAGAATAATAGGCACAACCTAAAACTGAAAAGAGAAATACTCGCAAGGGTGTACAATGTCAAACTTAAGATCACACAACATGAAAAAGAAAACTTCTAGTTTGCAAAGACTATCACATAGATGTAGCGTACCAGTAATTAACTAGAAGAAAAAAAAGAATTTGAACATAAATATACAGAAATAGCCAATAGCACACAACCATTGTGAAGAAACTTAATTTCATGAAAGTTCTTGTCAAACTAAAATGAAAAGGTTGACGTCCTCTGCACTGATAATATAAGTATGGAAAGACAACTACAAAGTCACCTTCATAACTCCAGAACAACTAACATTTCATTGGCATTTTTGGGATTTCGGTGTGAGAAATTGATGGAATGGACCTAGGGTCTCTATCAAGGTTTCAAAAATTGGCTGACCCAGATCCCGATTTCACCCGGTTCTGGGAAAAGTGTTGTGACTAGGTCTGACCGAGTCCAGCTGATCAAATCTAAATCGGATCCGGATTGATGAAGATGGATCCAATGCCCAATTCCAAGTTTTAAAACCCTGGTTTCAATGCAAATGCCACTGAGTAGGGATTTCTTCTTGGCCCCCTGAAAAATAGAAAGAGACCCCACAGAAGTGTAGTCACTATTAATACACTATTGGTTGAGTCTTTCATTGCTCCGCAACTTGCCACGGATAGAGTTCGTGGGTATAGTGTTCACTAGAAACCCTTTTAAATTTGGCGTAATCAATCAGATGCCTGTATTATCATATGAATGTAATGGTGGTAACCATAATTATAGATGAACCTTTGCCTTGATCCCCAAATACAAAAAAGGTCCAGCTATACAGCCTCACTTAAGCTTACCAGTCTTAGAATTGTGGGAGGGGGAGCGAGGGGGAGGGGAGAGGTAAGGAGAATCCAATTGGATGAATGAGTCTTTAACCATGGTATCATGGTTTGAGGAATTGGTATCGGATCAGCTGATTTGTCCGATCTGTATCAGTATTAGCCTCATTCCTGGTCGATCCCGTATCAATGTAACGGTATGGACCAAGGGTAAGAACGTCAAAAAAATTAATTTTTTAAAGAAAAAGGGGAAAACCATCCGATTCCAACCAATCCGGCTTGGAATTTGATCGGTGATGTAGATTCTGGCCAGAGGAAAAGACAAAGGACCAGGCCACCCTTTCGGCCAAAGATGAACCAGCTCGAGTCAGCCCAGTAGGGCCAACTTGAGCCAGCCAAGCAAGGGTCCAAGATGCCTCACGATTGTGACAAGGATCCCTCACGACCAGTCAAAGATGCTCTCCATTTTTTAGAGGAAGATGCTCCAAGATTTTGCTAGGATTCCCCTTTGACCAGTCAACCGGCTTTGGTGCACTTTAGTAGTTTCTATACTTATTAGTTTCTAATTTGTGGCTGAATTATAAAGCCAAGAAGATTTAGTTAACTTCTCTTGGGATTTAGAAGTTTCTATTTTAGGATTAGCTTTATTTTTGGAAGTTTCTATTCTATTGTAAGCTTGCCTAAGCTATTAAAAGGCACCATTTCTTAATGGAAAATACAGAATTTAGAGAAAAGAAACTGCAGGCCAATTTAGCCATCGATTATGGGTGTTTTCCCTATGCTGCAACAGCTGAGATACTGTGGGTGAGAGACCCATCCCCCTACCCCCTTCTTGCTATCTTCTCTTCTTCCCTATCCCTGCTCGATCTCCATTACAACTACTGCAAGCTACCCTTCTCAATTCGCTGTTGGTGACTACTGCTGTTGATGACTGTTGATGCTTCTGGAAACTCCAACTGAAGACTACTGAGATCCCCTTACACCTTCTGAGTGCTGCTGCTACTGTTGCTGATTAAACAAAGAGATTCCATCTCTTGCAGATTCCAGTTTCTGCTCCAGATTGGCTGCAAATTTAAAGGCCCCACAACTCCATCATTCTTCAATCAGTTTCAGCAGAGTTTTGGAGCATAGAACCCCCACACCAGGCCCTACACTCGACCCTGGTTTGGTCGCTAGATTCCCTCTGGTTTGCAAGTGACACTTCAACCTGCTATTTTGGGAACACCCTGCAACTCCCTAGTCTACAAGCAGAATTGTACCAAATTTTCAGCAAAAGATCACCTCCATAGGATCTCCGCTCGAGCTGAATTTGGAGACTTTCTACAGGCTGGTTTGGTTTCTACACTTTTTAATTTGGTGACCTACTGTTTCCACTGTTTCTGGTCATCCAAATCAGTCCCTGTCTTCAGGGTTTGCTGAGCATTCTCAGCCTTGCATTCGGCCCTAGTTACGGTTCCTTTTAAGTGTCTGAAAGTTGTGTCTGATCTGAACCCTAAGTCCTATTTCAGACCTGGTTTGTACCCTGCTGTAAGGTTATTGCTGGTGGACTGCTGTGACTTATTGTGGGTTAATTGGGACTAATTCTGACCTAGATTAGTCTTACATTAATTGGTATCGGCAGAGACCGATACCATGAACTTAAACCATGAATATTATAGAACCTTAGCCAGTTCAACCATCTCACGAAATCTCTCTCTCTCTCTCTTCCAAAATTCATTTAATCGTTTAGTAGTAGCTCTAGGAAGAACACGGAAGATAACTTACAGGCATGAACTTACCCTATCCAGAATAAGATTCTCACCAGATGGAGTTTTGAATAATGCTAGTTGGAGCTCTTCCTGTCAAATGCACAGACAAAATTAAATATTATGTCTATGGCATGGAAACACTTTGTACTAGGACATGACAAACAAGTCATAACTCCATTAATTATCTAAGAAATATCAATAAGCTGTCAAAGTGGAAAATTAGAGATTTTCAATTTATGCCAGTGAATCGTAACCAAGATATGAGTTGTCAGTCACTAACCAATCAAAAAAGTAAAAGTAGAAAACTTAGAATTATTTCAGTGGCATTGGTAATTCTATATTCCTGACAGCTTACAGGACCCAGTTTAGTTTTACTGTAATATTTTTTTGTTCTTGTTGGAGGGGGGGGGGGGGTACTAGTTCAACTTGAGAGTTGGGTTTACCACTTATTGATAATAGTTATGAAACTTGTTCCCATTGAAAATAACTATTCAGTGAGGATGTCAATTGGATTCCAATCTAAAGTAAAAATAAAATAAAAACTCTGGCACCTATTTATGCATTCTTTTCAGATCATTTCCCTTTGAACCAGTCACTCTCTAAAGGAAGACAACAAATACCGTCTTTTTTCCATTGTTTTTTTTTTCTCAATAACACCACACATGGTGCAAACGAGGACCAACCTAGAGGAGGACGAATTTCTTTTCGGACATTCAGCTGTTGTACTGCTGCAAATAAAATAATTCACCAACATGTAGTATAGGTCCCCCAACCCCCTCACTTCCCTCTTCCAAATTGAAGCTTATATAGCTCATTAATCTTATGAGAAAAGATTTCCCAAGTATCCGGAAATCTAAGGCTCCATTGAGATCGTTGTGTGGCAGGTTCCTGAACCAGTGCAAACGATTGGAACCTGTATAGGCAAAGATCCCAAGTGCTCCAAAGAATTCTCTCAGTTAAACTTGGTAGGGAAGGGTTTTCTTGGAATTCTCTCAGTCGACAAGTTAAAATTAAACGAACAAGAATTTATAGGATCACCAAATTAAAGTATTTCGACGACTAAGAAATCCTCCCTATATGGAAGAAGAAAAAGAAGAAAAAACAAAAAAAATCAGCTGTCAACAAAAACGTCTCCCCTAGATTCACAGAAAATAGTATTCTTCCTTAGACTCATTTTTCTGAGGATTCTTCCCCAAAGCATTAAAACAAGAACGTACCTTGTCTATGAAGCCATCGTCAATGATGGAGCTACTCAGCTTCTTGAACAGCTCGTGCAGTGCTTCCACTTCGTTAACCGTAACTTCAAAAGGGAAACCCACAAGAGAGAGAGAGAAATTAGTAAACAAAAGGCTGAATTCAAAATTCATATACCCTGCTCTCCCAAAGGATGAAAAAACAACAAAGCACAATTTAGTAATGAAATGAAAATGAACGAACAGGAAAGAAAATAAAGGAAGGAAGAAACCCACATGGAGTATCCTTGGCGAATTGAGCAATGTCAGGAAATTTGATACGGTGCTTTCTGGGAGGTCGGTGGCAAAAGAAGCAACCATTCACGGTGAAAATAAGAGCTTCGAATAAGGCGATAAATGGTACAGCCACCGCGCAAAGACGAGCACCTATCGTCAGAGAGCTCGAACCCTGTCATTCCACCGGTTTTATAAATTTTAATTCCCCCAAATAAGAAGTAACAACAGAAGCAAAATCAATCAAAGAAGATCCAACAAATGAGAATGAGAAAGAACACAAACATCAAACATCAAATATTGGATTGGAAGAAGGAATTAATCTCTTAATCTATTACCAAGTTGTTCTTGCTAGATTCCATTCTAAATTCCAAATCCCTCGAACCACATCAAATCATATTTATTACTCCCCTCAATTTGGTTTCGATAAATCGATCTATACATCACAGATTTTAATTTATATGTTGAGGATACGTGCAAGGTTCCGAAATCCGAACAGTTGTTGGTTGTTTCTTCTTCTGGTCTTCTGTAACTTCTTCGAATGCTTCAAATAATAAACAGCTAGAAAAGCAAATGGAATTTTTATGCCTAATTTGGTATATAATTTCTATTTGAAAATTTTAATTTCATGGGAGGGTTTTTATTTCAGAAATTGTTTGGTTTGATTTTTATATTTTTTTTAAATAAAATAGAAAGGATCCCTGAGATATCACGAAAGTATAATTATATCCCTTAATTTTAAAAAATTCTATGTACACCCCTAAGGTTCATAAAAATTAACACATGCCTCATCCTGTTAGTTTATGATTAACAACGTTAAAATATATAAGATGAACCGACAAAAATGCCTTTACAAGAAAAATAAACTGCAATTCATCCCTTCCAAATCGATGGGGAAAGGTGAGTTGCAAGTATCCTTGATTCTTGGATTAGCTAGGGTTTTGGTTCCAGAAATGGCGGTTTTGAATACCGTTTCAGATCTTTGAGTTACTGAGTTCGTCTCAGTGTGCAATTATCTCTTCTGATTTCAATCAAACACCGCCTCTTCTCCCAATCCACCTGAAGCACCTCCACCCTCAAGCCTTCTTCAAATCCAATTCTCAAACCCTGTATCTTTCTCTTTCTCATCTTCATCCCCATTACACAACCCTCAATCTTCACCAACATCAGCAACCCTACCCTCACAATCTCAATCACTGACTGTCGCAATCAACACCACAACATCATCTGTAACCCATCAAAATCAAACCCACCACAATGCGATCACAAATCCATCAACCAAGACCCTTCTCTCTACTGCCCATAAGAGACCCATTATGAACCACACCCCTTCTTCCACCCTCTCCCACTTACCCACCTTATCTTCCCTTCACCACCACAACAACAACCATCTCCACCAATCACCTTATTCTCCTTCGAATTCTTCATCTTCGCCGGCTTCACCCTGTCCCTCTCCACTGTAGATATCATTGGCCACCAAGGCTGCTGCCTTCCGCCTCCTCCGCCACTTCCGTCACGGCTTTTCAGATGTTCACATTTGCCTTCCAATCCATTGCCTACCCTTACAAATGCCCTCCACCAACAAAAGAATATAGATTTCGCGGTTTCCCTCTAAATCTTGGTGGTTCTGGACCTCTGTTTCTAGGGTTTTGAAATCTCTCTCTCTCTCTCTCTCTCTCTCTCTCTCTCTCTCTCTGAACTTTTGAGCACTAGCATTAGCAGTCGGTGGAATGAGTTTCTTCAGCTCGCCTTCACCAAAGCTTCTCTTTACGCTATGGACAGAGTCGATTTCCTCCTCTGAAAGAGAAGATAAGATGGAATAACAGAATCTCCATATGAACACGATCAAGACGATGATAGCAACTCTGAACAATAATGTTTGAATAAGAACGAAGGAAAAAAAGAAACCTGTGAAAACCCAATTAAAGGAATTGATACAAAAAACCTGCAACTCAGCTTCCCCAATTCGAGTAGGGAAGATGAGTTGCATGTTTTTTTTTTTTTTTTTTTTTTTTTTGTGCAAAGGCATTTTTGTCAGTTCGTTGTTAATCATAAACTAACAGAATGGGGCATGTGTTAATTTTTGTGAACCTCAAAGGGGTTCACAGAATTTTCCAAAATTGAGGGGTGTAATTATAATTACGTGATACCTTAGGGATGATACGTGATAATTTCCCAAATAGAAATCGGAATAGAGATTCTGAAATAGGTGAGGAGATGTTTTAATTTTGAAATTGAAATTGATTTCACTCTTGCTCTTTAATGATTACATGATTAATTTAATGGGCAAAGTAATAATTTCATGTTAAAAATAGGAAAAATTACGAGATTAGCTACTATCGGGTTTTGATTTACAAACTAACCATCCACATTTTATGTTTACAGAATTAGTCAAATTAGGTTTGGGTATTACAAAAATGTTCAAAACAGTGCCCATCCTCACCCACAAACATTTATTGACATTTTAACCCTTTTCTTTTCCTCCCCTCGATTATTGCGTCCACTGTATACTCGATTCCCCAAGTGTCTTCTTCCTCACTGGAAAAAATTGAGTCGGAGTGACTATCTTCTTCTTGCTCCTTATGAGGTTCCGTTACCTCATGAGGTTGCCTTCCATTACCATCCAATACCATCTTCTTCTTCGTTCTTATCGGAGGAGATTTCTCAAACAACGCAAACGATGACCATGAGTGTGCAGCAATGGTCTGAATCGACGGCAAAGTGTGGTGGTTTCTGACCTACTGTTGCACCCTACTACTGTTGCCTTCTTGTTGCTGCCATGCCGTTGTAAGCCTCCATCGTAGCATCAGTCGCTGGCCTTCGCACCCTGCCCTGTCCATCGCTCTACACATCATCACCGCAACACCTCTCTGAAGCCCTGCAATCACATCCATTCAACTTGTGCATCGCCCGCGGCTCCATAAAATTTTGTTAATCTCTGTTCTGGTGAGTGATAAGTTTCGTCCATCATTAATTGATTTAATCATGGTATAATTGTAAACTAGAACAGTCAGAGGTGTGGTTGCAGGTGCTCAGATTGAGAGTGGGTTTGCAGAGGAGGTGATGAGGGTTGGGAAGGATACAGTTGCTTGGATGGTGTTGCAAAGAAGGGTGCGTTAGGTTCCAGAAGAGGACTTGGTTCCGATCTGAGACTAGGTACGAAGAGAGGATATACCGGTTAAACCTGTCGTGGGACGACCACCGCTGAAAAATGCCAATTCAGGGGAGTAGCGGCAGTGGAGTGTTGTTGCAGCGGAGGGTGGAATTCCAGGAAGAAGAAGGGGATAGGGAAGGGTGGGTACGTGGTAGGAAGAAGAAAAAGAGAAAGTGGGGTAGGAGCGGGTGGGGGTGAGCTGGGACTTGGGGTGCAATTGAGGGTGGCAGTGTGTGGGCACCAGAGGATGACAGGTGAGGTGATAGGGGGAAGAAGAAGAAAGAGGAGGAGGGGGGTAAAACTGTCAAAATAGGTTTTTATTTGACAGAAGAACACTATTTTGGTTACTTTTGTAAACCCAAAGCCAAAACAATATATTTTTGTTAACTGAAACATTGAGTGGTTATTTTTGCAAGGACAAACCTGATTTTGTTTAATCAAGTAATTTTCCCTTAAAAATAACACACCACTCTTCTTCTTCTCCTTATGATCTCACCACCACCATGCCTGCACCCCCACTGCCACCATCGCCATCGCCACTGGCCCATTGCCATCACCATCACCTCTATCACCGTCATCACCGCCACCACCTCCCCACTTCCCCACCACTTCTGTCGTCGCCACCACCACCATGTCACCACCGCCACCACCCCTTTTTGGACTTGCCCTGTCCTGCCTCCGCACCGCCATCACCCTCATAAAAAAAATAGAGAATTTATTCTCAGAAATTGAAATATCAAATGGATTTCTTATTCTTAAAATATTTCAAATTGATGCAACCAAAACAATTTCGATTTCTTGATTGAAAATCTATTTGTTAACTATTTCATAAAATCAATCCAAAATTGAAATATAAATCATACAAAATTTTTTCTCGTTTCGTAGGCTGGAAATTAGAATATTCTTACAAAAAAAAAGGAGATTCTTAAAATATAAACGATCATGTGAGAACATTTTCTTTATCGATTCTTTAATATCCAGTGTTTACCATGTGCGCTCGCTCATCAATCGTTTTGGCTGTTGCGTGTATAGTCATCTCATCTCTCGTTTGTGGCTGAGTGAGATTCATTTCTTTTGCGTCCAATTGCAAATAGTAAATTCGAATCGGTTCGGAACTTGTAAGGCTAGAAACAGGGTTTAAAAACCTGAAATCTAGATCCGGATCGGTCCTGCCTGCCATTTTAGAAATTCGAATCGATTCGAAATTGACTGTGACTGATCTCGATTCGGCATGACCGATTCTTGGTCCAAAACTCTAGATCGCTGACTTTTCAGTTCTAAAGACAGGTTTTAGGGTTTTTAGATCAAATCTGGTTCATAATTGGCATAGATCAATTTGATCTCTGATTCCGTGTTTGACTTATTGGTCTTGTTCAATTCTGATCCAAATTGGATCAGAATTAGTCTGCACCAAACTCAGAATCAGCATATTCCATGAATTTAGGGTTTTTTATGAGGTACAGGATTAGCCCGAGCCAAATTGAGGAGAATTGGGGCTGACTTTTTTTTTTTTGGGGGGCAATTCAATCGGATTCTTAAAATCCTGGCTAGAAAACCAATATGGCTGGTAGTACCACAGTTTTAAGAATCGGAATCAGATCATTGGTTTTAGTTGAATCAGAATGGCATTGGCGAAATTTAATTCTCGATCAAAAAAAATCAGGCATTTTTAGGGAGTTCATAATGATTTTGATCTTTTGACCGACCAATTCTAACAGAATCAAAACCAATGGAGATCGATTCCACTTACTTGAACCTTGGCTGGCACCATGGCACGTGAGTAACTTGTCTATGTTCTATACATTCTAACAGTTGGATGAACAAGAAATTTTTTTTATTTATTACTTATCAAATTTAAAAATTCATATTTTAATCATATGACTCACCATGTATGAGATTTTTTATGATCTAATTCAATTAGACAAACGTATAAGAGTTTCCATGTTTTTTTCAATTGTTCGTCACTTTTTGAATCATCTAATTATTATTAATTTTTTGCTCTATGTAATCCCCCAATGTATTTTGATTGATCTGTGAGAGTGTTATAGGTAGGACAAGATTGCCACCAAATGAAACTTTTTTTTTTTTTGTGAAGACGTTGACTAAACCCCCCAGACTCATACATGACTTCTGCGCCACGCATGTAAAAATTTGATCACAAGATCTCATTTCCTTGGGCAGAGTCTCATGTCCCCTCCAAGCCGACTGCGCTTACCCCTTGAGGTTCACCAAGTGAAACTTTATTGTCAAAGTTTAAGTATTTTGAGGAAATGATGAAATATAGGATAGAATAATTAATCATCCAATGTCTCATCAACCTTTTAATTAATAGGGGAAAGGTCGACCTAGTATAATAACAGGGATGGTACAATTAAAGGGTGTCAATCAATTCCTTTTTCCATTTAAGATACACATGTAGGAATTGAAACAGAATCAAAATCGAATAAGTTTTTTTCTTGTTTTTTAAATCAGAATTGAACATAAATAGTTTGGTTTTGATTCGGTCTATTTGGTTTTGATCCAATATGTATTTGATTTGAACACTATTTTAGGTGTTTTGAGCAAACTTTGTAACATCTTCACCAACAAAAAGTCTTGTTTGCTTGTTAGGGTACTAATTCATCAAACTTTTTTCAAACAATAAAAAAGAATAGAATTTATCATCTACATTGATTAAAATATTAAAAAAAATATATATGTATTCATTCCCTTTTCGGTTTGGTTGGAATAGACAATTTTCTAGTTTATGTCCCTATCTTCTCGCTAGGTCACTTTTTGTACATAGAGTATGGACACTTTGTAGTCTGAACAGGGTTTTAAAATTAGGAATCGGTGACGGAATTGATCTTTGCCGATTTTGATTCAAATTAGAGTGGAATCGGTCCCTATCGATTTGATTCAAATTAGATCAGAATCGATATGAAGAACCCTAGAATCACCCCGAAACGATAGAAAACTAGAGATAGAAGGGAAATATTGGCATTGGGGGGTTGTTGTTAGGGCTGCAATAGGATCGGGTTGGGCCCGGCTCTTTAAAACCCCAGCCCAACCTTGAGTCCCTTTGGCTAGGCCTAGTCCCGGCCCCAGCCCGACATTGAGTCAGGACCTGAAAAATCCAACACTGACCCGCTCTTAGGATTGGGGCGGGCTGACCCTGATTGGCCTTGAATCCTTGATCATGGAGTGAGGGAAGGGAGAGATGCATAGATTAACTGAGTTGGGCTACGTTAGGGAGAAAATTGAATAAATTTTACATAAAATAACATTGTAATAAAATATATTCACTTATTATCTTAATATATAATATATTATAGGGAAAAATTCATGTACCTCCCCTGAGATTTGTCTTAACTACTCTTTCACCCGTGAGGTTTAGAAAATTTCACGTACCTCCCTAAGGTTTGTCTTAATTTCACTTTCACCTGTGATGTTTAGAAAATTTCATGTACCTCCCCTGCTTTCCAAACTAGGCAACAAAAACACCTAGTCCGATAACTATAGATGTTAAACGTTAAAATTGTGTTTTAATTGACCAAATGCCCTCATCTTCCCCAAATCATTTAGGGTTTGAAAAAAACCTGCAACTCATCTTCCCCAAATCGTTACCTTTGGCAACCATTTTGATTGTGGATTTGAGGAGGAATAAAAGATGAAAGATAGCCTTTAAGTCTACAAGCCATTAGCTTTGCAATAGTTTTGTAAGAAACGTTACATAGGCTAATAGGCCTAAAGTTTGAGACTCTACTGGCATCATCCTTTTGAGGGATAAGACAAAGCAAGGTATGGTTAACTCCAAAGGGAAGGAAGGGGGTTCCCCAAGAAAAAGTTAGAGACAAAATCATAAACATCAGAGGCGACCAAATCCCAAAACCTCTGGTAGAAACAAGCTTGAAAACCATCCATTCCTAGGGGTTTGAGAGAACCCAAAGAAAAAATCAAGTTTTTAATTTCTTCAAGGTCAGAGGGGAACAGATGAAGTTTTCATTAACATCAAATAAAACAGGTTCCAATAATAATTCCACAAAAAAGACATCCAGAGGGTTAGAAGTTAGAAAAATATCCTTGAGGTGGGAAATAAATTCATGGGCAATATCAATAGGGTTATGCAATTTAACCCCATCCTCACTGAAAATAAATTGGATACTCCTCTTTTTGATGTTGAGTTTAGACACAGTGTGATAATACCTGGTATTTCTATCCCCATTTCTAATATACAAATGCCTAGATTTTTGTAGCCAACCTAATTCCTCATCCTTTTGGATCCAATCAATATGAGACGACAATCCATCCAATTCATTTTTAGGATGGAGGGTAGTTATCCTCCAAGCAACCAAATTTATTCATCAGATCCAAATCAATGCGACTAAAAACAGACTTGTTCCAATGTTGGAGAAGTCTAGCCATACATGCAAGTTTAGTAGTGAGGGAGGCATCAAATAGGGAATTCCAAGAGGAAGAGCAAAAAGGAAGGAACTGGGCATGACAATTCCAAGTTTCATGAAAATGAAAAAGCTTCTTGAAAGATGTACTAGAAGCAGCAGTTTTAACAATAATAAGGTTGTGATCCAATCCTAAAGTTGGAAGTTTGTAGAGCCCAGCAAAAGGAAAAGAAGAAAATCATTCAAGGGAAGCAAAAGCACGATCAAGACATTCCTTGACGAGCTCGGGAGGTTTTTGTCTGTTGGTCCATGTAAATCCAGAACCATGGGGTCTAATCTCCTCCAACGGAAGGCAAGTAATAAGATGCGAAAGAGATTAAGCAGCGGGTGAAAGGTGGAAAGAGGCTCCTCCCAATTTGTCAGAGGGGGACAGCAACTCGTTGAAATCTCCAACCATTGAAAATTTATAATTTAGGTTGGAGAGAAAGGTAAGGAGTTTCTAAGCCTGATTGAGCCATTCACACATTTCTAATATGCAAATCTTTGCTTCACTTTATACACATTAAATACCTCTTGTCTGTACAATTACATTTTCAGTGACCTCCTGAACATAACTTCTCAAATTTGAAAGCTGATACCGGACTACAGGACCAGAGAAATACAAAGGGCAGCTTATTGGAGGAATGATGGTTTAAGGTAGGAAAGAGAACAACTACGAAACATGTGGAAACTGTACAGAAGCAGGAAATCCATAATCATCAAGTCTTATCTCTGTATAACCACAAAAACTCGATTGAGTCAATGTGCATGAAATTGACCAGATATTTATCCTCGGCAGGACCTTCAATCACCAGGATAAGGAATTTGAGTGCACAACAATTCTGGTTTCACCTGTATTTTGCAGAACTAATTACCACCGCCAGCTGCAAAGATGATGTGTATGGCTTCAACAGACATCACAAAACCTTTACAAAGCAAAGATACAGCTTCAATTGCAGACCCAAGTGGTCGGTCACACATGGACCTCAAGTTCCCAGAAACTCCTTGATAGTCTTGAGCATGCAAATTCTAATTCTCAGTCCTCAACCTCCGTGTTAAAAACAAAACTTGGAAATACTGTGGTGATGTCCCTGAAAGATGATAAACATGTAAATAAAGCACAATTAACATCGTGAGACATCAACTCCCAAGCAAGGTAACAGTAAAAATGTGTGTTCATTTGGGCTTCTATTTACGACAAACTACCATAATCCAGTACTAGTACTGTTTAGAGTTCAATATTTCATGAAACAAGTCAACAACTTGTTTTTAACAAGCGAAGTATACCATAACTTCACAAAATCTCTATCACTCGTAATTCTCCAATAGTATCTTACTTCAAATAAGGAAGAGTCATGTTCTTCAAAAGGTTGGGGTATCGAATAGCAAAAGCTTTCCAGTCTTCTTTGCTGAGTTTACCATCCATGTCAGCATCTGCATCTGCAAAAGTCTGGCTCAAAGAATGAAGATGTAAGGAATGATCCTCTAGAAGATTATGCAGAAAACAAAGATTTTTTTTTGCTCCCTGAAAAATGAAGTGAACTGTCCAAACCCATGCCTTGTCAATAATTACTTCTATAAGTTCATCCGACAGATGCATTTCAGACTCCAACAAGATAGCAATTACCATCTGCTTAACCTGCAAAGGACCAATGCTTAAGTAATACTTTTCCACGTAGAACCTCGATGGGTAAATATAAGATGCAATAGATCAAAAATACAAAATCAATGAAGAATCAACATGAAACAATTCCTCAAGACAGTATAGAAGTTTCAAAATGAAAGACAGACTTCTGGTTGGGGTAATCCTCTATCTCCGCACAAGATTATCAACAGTAGTGATTTTAGTAATTCTTCATTAAAATGTTTGAGCAATAAAGTGAACTATTTTTCTGATAAAGAAGAACTCAAATTGCGGAAGTTTGGTTACAACTCAAAGTATAAATCATAATATAAAAAGCTAACTTAAAACGCACAAAATTCGATAAAAACACAACTCATGTTCGTTTTTTCAGATTCAAATTAAGTATTTTAAAAACAAAAAGATACCACAAAGCAGCATCTAATGCCAACATTGTTACTCTGGTTAGATACCTACGAAAAAAGAAAATGTTCCTATGTAGAGCATCTTTGTCACACCTGAAGCATTCTATTTGGACGAATATGTGACCAATTTTCCCTTAAGTGAGTCGGCAGCTGCAATGGTGTATGAAGGTAGGAGTCTTGTGTTCACATATCGAGAGGTCCTCTTGGCTGTGGTGGATTCACTATCCTTCCACATCCATCAAAATTCTCCACTCTTCTCCAAACAGAAAAGATGTGAAATAAAACACAAACTGAGGAGGACCAGTCTTGTGCATGCCTATACATGTCAACTCAGTGGAGTGCCTATACATGTCAACTCTGTGACACATCTGATACAAGAATAAACGACTTCAAGGGAAGAGGCAATAATAAAACATTTTTTATGAGTACTGATTCAGTAGTGATACAAACATCCACCAGTACCCACAGTATGCTCCAACCTCGTTAACAAATAGGGTAAGGTGCCCATGCTCATTTGCTTCCTAGATAATTCAAGCTTTTGTCCACAAATAATATGAGCTACAATCCAATTATGCAACCAATATTTGTAGTACAAATCTTCACCACACATTATTATGGGCTGAGATCTATATATGAAACCAACATTTAAAGTAAAAGCATGCAAGTCAAGAGACTCACTTCTTCCCGTTCAATATACCCTGTTTGTCTCAGATCATACAGCCTGAACGCAACTGCAGGAAATCAAAGAAATAGAAACAAGTCGCAGTCATGCATTGCAGTTATATAAACAACTACAACATGGTTTCCTGAGTCCTTACAATTAATTTTTTCTTCCAATGGAGTATTAGGATGGAAGACACTGAGTGCATGGACGAATTCATCGAATTCAATAACACCATTTCTCTTTTCATCGAAAAGATCAAAAATCTATCACAGCAAAGACAAATGACAGAATAATAAGCACAACCTAAAACTGAAAAGAGAAATACTTGCAAGGGGGGACAATGTCAAACTTAAGATCACACAACATGAAAAAGAAAAAAACTTCTAGTTTGCAAGGACTATCACATAGATGTAGCGTACCAGTAATTAACCAGGAAAAAAAAGAATTTGAACATAAAATATACAGCAATAGCCAATGGCACACGACCATTGGGAAGAAACTTAATTTCATGAAAGTTCTTGCCAAATTAAAATGAAAAGATTGATGTCCTCTGCACTGATAATATAAGTATGTGAAAAACAACTAGAAAGTCACCTTCATAACTCCAGAACAACTAACATTTTCATTGGCATTTTTGGGAGTTCGGCGTAAGGAATTGATGGAATGGACCTAGGGTCTCTATCAAGGTTTCAAAAATTGGCTGACCCAGATCCCGATTTCACCCAATTCTGGAAAAGTGTTGTGACTAGGTCTGACCGAGTCCAGCTGATTCAAATCTAAATCAGATCCGGAATCGATGAAGATGGATCCAATGCCCGATTTCCAAGTTCTAAAATCCTGGACTCAATGCAAACGCCACTAGGTAGGGATGTTTCTTCTTGGGCCCCTGAAAAATAGAATGAGACCCCACGGTTAGATGTGTAGTCTAATGTAAGACTAGACCAGAATAGGTCTAATCCCAGGTAGGATCAAAAGAAAATCTCCAAAGAACAAGAAAGAGAGCAATGAAAACAAAAATCATATGAAGGAACCAAGAGAACAATGAGAAGTAAGAATAAGGGAAACAAGAGAACAATGGAAACTCAAATGAGGGAACAATTTCCTTGGTTAAAGTATCAAATAAAAAAACCACAAATTTATGACCTGTTGAAGCAGCAATAATCTTGATATCTTGATGTAATAATCTTCAAGAAATCAATGTGACAATCAGTTGAAAGAAATCCCAACAGCTTGTAGCACTGTTGAACTCGATTTGAACAAAATTAGGATTTGGATTCAATAGCTGATGGAAGGGGATGGGGAAGGGAATGGGCATCTCACCCAACCTATCTCAGGATTTTAACAAAGGCTAAAGCCAATATTTCATTAATCAAATTCGTGTACCATGCTGGCCTCCTTTACAAACTTACATAGAAGACTCAAAAATAGACTTAGACACTAAAAAGGAAAGGCCTAACCCTATCCTTAATTAATAAGGTAACCTAAATCGACTAAGAAAGTAAAATAATAAAAAAAAAAAACTCAAAATATGACTCTAACTAAAATATGGAAGTAAATCCCGTTTTTCTATTTTCTACCCATATTTTAGGCCCATTAAATTGGCCAATTATAAAATAAACCCATGGGATAAAAAACCCAACACATATATAACCCAACCCAAAGCTTATTTCCACTAAAATCTCTAAGTGACTTATTTACATCATAGTCTCTATTAGTACCTATTAGTTGAGTCTTTCATTGCTCTGCAACTTGACACATATAGAGTTCATGGGTATAGTGTTCTCTAGAAACGCTTTTAAATCTGGCGTAAGCAATCAGATGCCTGTATCATCATATGAATGTAATGGTGGTAACCATAGTTAATAGATGAACCTTTGCCTTGATCTCCAAATGGAAAAAGGCCCAGCTATAGAGCCTCACTTAAGCTTACCAGTCTTAGAAAGGTGGGAAGGGAGAGGTAAGGAGAACCCAATAGGATGAATGAATCATTAGCCATGCTATCATGGTTTGAGGAATTGGTATTGGATCGGCTGATCCGTATCAGTATCGGCCTCATTCCTGGCCGATCCCATATCGATGTACCAGTATGGACCAAAGGTAAAAAGCGTAAAAAAAATCCAATTTTTAAAGAATAAAAAGAGCATGAATAGTATAGACTATAGACCCTTAGCCAGTTCAACCATCTCAATAAATTCTCTCTCTCTCTCTCTCTCTTCCAAAATTAATTTAATCATTTAGTAGTAGCTCTAAGGAAGAACATGGAAGATAACTTACAGGCATGAACTTACCCTATCCAGAAAAAGATTCTCACCAGATGGGGTTCTGAATAATGCCAGTTGGAGCTCTTCCTGTCAAATGCACAGACAAAATTAAATATTATGTCTAGGCATGGAAACACTTTGTACTAGGACATGAAAAACAAGTCATAACTCCATTAATTATCTAAGAAATATCAATAAGCTGTCAAAGTGGAAAATTAGCGACTTTCAATTTATGCCAGTGAATCGTAACTAAGATATGAGTTGTCAGTCACTAACCAATCAGAAAAGTAGAAAAACTTAGAACTATTTCAGTGGCATTGGTAATTCTATATTCCTGACTGCTTACAGGACCCTGTTTAGTTTTACTGTAATAATTTTTTTTGTTCTTGTTTTGGGGGGGAGGGGGGGGGGTGTTACTAATTCAATTTGAGAGTTGGGTTTACCACTTATTGATAAGAGTTATGCAACTTGTTCCCATTGAAAATAAATATTCAGTGAGGATGTCAATTGGATTCCAAGCTAAAGTACAAATAAAATAAAAACTCTGGCACCTATTTATGCATTGTTTTCATATCATTTGCTCCAAATATTTTTTGACCATATTTTGCTTTGAACCAGACACCCTCTAAGACAACAAAAACCCTCTTTTGCCATTGTTTTTTTCTCAATAAAGCCACACACCTTGGTGCAAACAAGGACCAACCTAGAGGGGAGGGAATAATTAAAACCTCCAATTCGCTGCCCGCTCCAATTTCCTCCAATTCCTCACATAGGTGCGGAAATGACCACCCTACCCCACCTTGGGCAGTGTGTTCGGGCAGGGGGTAGGATGTTCATTTCCGCTCCTTAACGGCTTTCTATTCGGCCATTCCGCTGTTGTACTGCTGCAAATAAAATTATTCACCGACATGTATAGGTCCCCCACCGGCCCATCCCCCTCTCCTCCCTCTTCCAAATTAAAGACTATATAGCTCATTAATCTTATGAGAAAGGATTTCCCAAGTCTCCGGAATTCTAAGGCGCCGCTGGGATCGTGGTGTGGTGGATCCTGAACCAGTGCGAACGATTGGAACCTGTATAGTCAAAGATCCCAAGTAGCGCCAAAGAATTCTCTCAATTAAACTTGCTAGGAAAGGGGCTTTTTTTTTTTTGAAATTCTCCCAGTCGACAAGTCCAATTAAACGAACAAGGATTTAAAGGATCACTAAATTCAAGTATTTTTCCTCATTTTTCTAAGGATTCTTCCCCGAAGTACTAGAATAAAGAACGTACCTTGTGTATGAAGCCATCGTCAATGATGGAGCTACTCAGTTTCTTGAACAGCTCGTGCAGTGCTTCCACTTCGTTAACCGAAACTTCAAAAAGGGAAACCCAAAAGAGAGAGCGAGAGAGAAATGAAAGAACAACAAAGCACAATTTTCAGTAATGAAATGAAAATGAACGAACGGGTAAGAAATTAAAGTAAGGAAGAAACCTACAAGGAGTATCCTTGGCGACTTGAGCAATGTCAGGAAATCTGAAACGATGCTTTCTGGGAGGTCGGCGGCAGTCGAAGCAACCACTCACGGTGAAAATAAGAGCTTCGATTAAGAAGATAAATGGTATGACCACCGCGCAAAGACGCTCACCTATCGTCAGAGAGCTCGAACTCTGCCATTCCACCGTTTTCTATATTTTAATTCCCCCAAAAATAAGAAGTAACAACAGAAGCCAAATCAATCAAAGAATATCCAATAAATGAGAATGAGAAAGAACAAACATCAAATATTGAATTGGAAGAAGGAATTAATCTCTTAATCTATTTACCAAGTTGTTCTTGCTAGATTCCATTATAAATTCCAAATCCCTCGAACCGCATCAAATCATATTACTCCCCTCAATTTAGTTTCGATTAATCGATCTTTTCATCACAAATTTTAAATTTATATGTTGAACATACGTGCAAGGTTTCGAAATCCCGACGAGAAAAGACGAGATGCAGTGAGGTTGTCAGTTGTTTCCTCCTCTGGCCTTCCTTTAACTTCTTCGAATGCTTCAAATAAACAGCTAAAGCTACATGGAATTTTCAGTTATCTTTCCTTGTTTATATTTTAAAATATTCTTAAAATATAAACAAACGATCATGTGAGAGCACTTTTCTTTATCGTTCTGGCTCTTGCGTGTAAAGTCATCTCGTGGCTGAGTCACTGAGTGAGATTCATTTCTTTTGCGTCCAAATTGCAAGTTGTAAATTCAGATCCAGATCCGATTCAGAACTTAACTTGTAAGGTCAGAAACAGGGTTTAAAAACCCGGAGTCCAGATCCAGATCCAGATCGGTCTTGCCCACCATTTTCGAAATTCGCTGTGATCAGAGTAAGGTCGGGTACGGCAATAATGTGGGAATGGAAATGAACAACAATTAATCGGTCCATACGATAATAGTACATTTTAAAAAAAATTCAGCGCAATAAAACACTTATGGCAATGATACGGTACATGTTTAATACAATTGCTCTGAAAAAGTATTGGAGTAAAATTACAGGTTTATCCAAGTAAAACTCAAGGAAAAATTAATTTTTTTGTAACTAAATTCTAATCTCTCGTGCCGTCTTAAACAATTAAAAATACGGTGAGAAGAATGAGTAGATAGGTGAGCATGGTGCCCTATTTTATGGGCAAGAGATCTCTACTTAGTCGCATGGTCTCTACAGAAACTGTGGTGTACTTAAAACAGGGCTAGGCCAGGCTCAATCTGAGGCCTCAACCCGCCCTCAAGGCTAGGAATCCCAGCCCAGACCCTGTTCAGGCCGATAGGGCTAAACTTGCACCCATAGTTTTTTGTGTGAATCTTATCGGAACGGTTGGAATCATGATCAGTTACGACTGATTTGGTCGATTCACAGATCCAATTCTTAATTCTTAAAACCGTGACGGTAAATCTTAAGGGTGTTAGACAATTCTATTAGGTTTGGTTTAGCATGCTTATGGGTAGAAATCGAAACCAAACCTTTCAACTAAACTGCTTTAAAAAAAGCGAAACCTGAATCATTTACTAATACGGTTTCAGTTTAAATAGTTTTATTAGGTTTTTATAATTTATCAAATATGTTTTTCAAACGATTTTAAAAAACGAAACCAGAACGAGAGTCTTCAAGTTTCAGGTTTGGGGGTGTTCTCATCGGCTTTTTGGTTTTTAGGTTTTAGTTTGGTTATTTTGTTTAATTAAAACTCATAAATATGTATTAATATGGGATTAATACAATGTTTCTTTAGAGTCGCATATAAAATTATACTACCTGATAAAATACAATAAGTGTCAGATTATCGATTCATACGATCGAATACGAAAATTAATACGTAAACTTACTAACTATGGTTGTGACCGATTTCGATTTTACATGATCGATTCCTTATCCAAATTGACTTTTTCAGCTCTGAAGACAGATTTTAGGGTTTTTGGGATCGAATCCAATTCTTAATCAGTATGGATCGATTTGATCCTCAATTCCATGTTTTGAATCCTTGGCCTTGCCCAATTCTGATTCAGATGGGATTAGAATTAGCCTGGATCAAATTCATAATCAGCATATTCCATGAATTTAGTGTGTTTTTTTTTTATGCGTATGTGTGTAGGATTGGTCTGAGAGAATCAAGGAGAATTGGGGCTGGCGTTGGCTGATTCAATCTAATTCTTAAAATCCTGATCAGAAAACCAATATTTTAAGAATCGAAATATTGGTAGTACCTTTATTTTAAGAATCGAAATTGGATCGCCATTTTGTTACTAGAAAAAAAAAAAAAAAAGAAGGCACTTTTAAGGTTCATTACAATTTCGACTAATTCTATCAGTATCAAAATCAATGGATAAGATTTTAAAGGTCTACTTATCTAAAAATTGTATAGCTCATCATGTATAAGATTTTTCTTGTTTTCTTAATAGTCATTTGTTTTTTCAAAAAAAACAAAAAAATCTCCCTATCTACTTTAAATAAAATGAATTCTTTCTTGATATATATCACATGTATAATTTAATGATCCATTTCAATTATACAACGCATAAAATTTTTTATGTGTTTTTTCAATTGTTCGTCATGTGGTTGAGGGCAAACATTACTCCACCAACCACAAAATGAAAATTGGCCATTTAGTCGAATACATCATAGATAGAGCCGTCTGAACTAGGGAATTCGCTAAAGTGTTACTATCCCTAGGAATAAAAGTAAAAGAACACTCAATTACATAAGCTGTTAAATGTTGGATATCTGAAATGATACCTCCCCATGTATTTTGATTGATATGTGAGTGTTGCGGCTAGATAAGGATGATGTTGACAATGTATTAATTAAATTCAAATCTCTAATCAATTAGTATGTGCATTATTGAAAGGGGCTTCCTTGTTACACCTTTCTTCTGTTTGTTGGATTAGACCACCTGCATTTATTGTAAATCTTGCCGTCTTGTCTTGCAAGTGATAGAATAATTCTTGTGGAAGCATTCATGGAGATTAATGAGCATATAAACATAATTATGGATGTGTGAGTGGTGTACCTGGATCAATGGTTGTGGAAACCGAATCCTTCCTTGACAATCTTCTTCACATACGAACTGCGTTGGTCTGGTCTACCATCTTTCACAATACTTTAGGTTTTCCTAGATTGTTCATATAATGGACCAGTGACAATTATTTTGTAGTGGTGATGATAGAGACTAATCCTGCAAATAAATTAGGATTTCTTTTCCATTAAGTAAACAACACTTTAGATCCACACATGAAAACTAGATTCATACCATTAAGGTAGCCCCCACCAACACTACTAAATCGATTTTATAAAAACAAAATTGAGACTATTCTAACCCACCTTATGAAAATCTTACAATCTCCCACTTGGGTTGCATATATCACAAGTTTTGATTTTGAAAAACTCTTTAAAATAACTCTCCGGTTTAGACAAGCTGATTGTGACCACAAAAGATAGTGTTGAATGGAATAACAAATGTGTACCTATTGTTACAAAACGGAACATCATAAGGTAATATGGAATACACAATGTTCTCAAGTATTGGCATTCAATATTGTTCCCTATCGTGACAAAAATAGAACACCACATGGTAAATGTACTGTCCCATCGTGGCAAAGACAAACAGTCACGAGATATACATCACATATACCATATTGTTACAATGTGTACCATAACAAGCTAAGTAAAAAATTAAAATAGAATAATACAAATATCTCGTGACACAACAAGATGTAACAATTTTAAATCCTAATAAAAATTGGTTCATAATTACACCAACTAGAAGAACCCAAAAAATAGAATTGAATCAAATCTGAACCAAAATAGAATGGAACCAAAAGATAAACCGATCCAAAACCAAGACAAAACCAAACCGGTTAAAAGTTGACTGGTCAATCGGGTTGGGTCATGGATAAAAAAATATGGGTCAATGAATCGGGACTTCAAGTTGGGTTGACGGGTCGTCCGATTTCTTGCGCATTTTAGCACTATGGACCGGTGCACATTAGCATATTCATTATTATGACAACAAGACAAAAAACCCATCCCTCATCGTTGTTATAAAACAAATCCGTTCCATTATCAGTATAATAACAAAACGGCATATCAAATCAATTTTATAATAAAAACAAAAAACTTTTTCAATATCATTATAACAAAACAAAAACTTTTCAAACTTTTCTTTTATTTTTATTAGGGAGAATGTTCTTGGGGCGCAGCCTGTGGCTCAGAGAACAACGCCCCGTTTTATTATTATTTAATAATGGAATAAGGAATAGGATTCCCTCTCCATCTTCCATTCTTCCCCAAACCGCAAAAGCAGAGAACGAAAGAGTTCACCGTCACCTCCGACAACGGCCAAACGAGGGTGCTGGCAGCCTGGAAAATATTGGCGAAGGATTGCCTCCCTCCAGTGACCAAAATCCCGTCCTCAGTGGCCACGTGGAAAAACCCAACGCCGGTAGAGATTCGGGGAAACCCCTTTTAAGGGTTCTAAAAAAAAATTTCACTGATTCCTTCACTAACGGCGTCGTTAAAAGAGGGCGAACAACCACCTAGCTCCGGCTATCACAACTCTAGCCTCAGATGCCGGTGAAACTGGATGGCGACCAAGAATCAAGCGAATAGCCATTTAGGGTTTCAAAAACACCACCGCCTCTTCTTGCTGCGGCAAAAACAGAGGTCGATGGACAGGGAAATAAATGGCGAATCGTGACGAAGCTCCGATGAAGCTCCAACAGTGGTCCAACCTCCAAGCGGCCACCGATTTGCCTTATGTGGGTGTTGCAACCATGGATTAAAACGCCCTTATCAGACGCCGAAAAAATGAATAAAGCCCTTCTCTTGTAAGTGTTGGTTGGGGTGGAGATGGAGTCTATAGTCTGAATGAGGGCTTTAACGTCAGACTGGGTTGATAGGGCTAGGACTGGGTGAGGTCCAACTAGATGTGGATCTGAGCCATAATCCGAATCCATGCCCTCAAGAACCACGTTTGCGGGGATGGGTCCTTAGGAAATGGGGTGTATCTTCTACACCGTTCCCTTCTTCACCTGCTTCAACTAGGTGGACTTGAGCTTCTGGTCGAGGTTTAGGACATTCGTAAGCTCGATGCCCTTGGTTTCCACAACTAAAACAACCAGTATGATTTCCTTTAGCTCCTTTTCCATGATCTTGAATTTAAATAATAGGTTTGTTGTTGTCCATCTACTGCCCAAAACTATAGTGGCCATTATGGTTGCTGCTGCCTGCCGTGGTCATCTGAATCTTTTGGCTGGCGATTCTAGAGAGAGAAAACAAATGGTAAACTCAATAAAAAAATTGATCTGATCGATGTGTCCAACAGGGGCAGTAGCAGCCATGGCCACTGCAATTTTCTTGTCTTGAATCCATGGATAGGGAAGCTTGAATCCATGATGGATTCAAAGTAAATTGTTCATACATTCGGCCAAGTGAAAAACTCAATATAGAAAACCAAAATTGCAGTTCATTGATGCAACCATTCTAGCTCTGATAGCATTGATAGAATAATTCTTGCAGAAACATTCATGGAGATTAATGAGAATACAAACATAATTATGGATGTGTGATTGGTGTACTTGGATCAATGGTTGTGGAAACTGAATCCTTTCTTGACAATCTTCTTCACACACGAACTACGTTGGTCTGGTTTACCCTCTTTCACAACATTTTAGGTTTTCTTAGGTTATTCACTTAATGGGTCAGTGACAACTATTTATAGTGGTTAAGGTAGGGACCAATCCTACAAAGAAATTAGGGTTTTCTTTCTATTAAGGAAATAACACTTTAGGTCTACACATGAAAACTGGACTCATACCATTAAGGTAGCCCCCACCAACACTACTAAACCGATTTATTAAAACAAAATTGAGACGAAAATCTTACAACAGAAACTTCTCCAATTTGTTTCAATAAATTTGGCCGAAAGACCTCCCTTTTTCCAAAAAATATAACAAATCAATTAGTATGTGGAAGCCATTGTTAAACGGAACCCCCAATCAATTAGTATGTAAAAGTCATTATTAAACAGACAAAAAACCTTTCCTCTCATCAAGAAATAGAAAATCATTTGATTGGAATAGCCACTAAATGAAACTTTATTGTGAAAAATTTAGGTATTTCTTGGGAAGAGAAGTTTATGTATTTCACGAAAATGGTGAAGGATAGGAGAGAATAATTAATCATCCAATGTCGTTTCAACCCTTTAATTGGTACGGAAAGGGTATTTTCAACCTAGTATAACAGACTGAACAGTTCAATTTGATTTTTTTTGTTTTTTCCTATTTAAGATATACATGTAGGAATTGAAACTGAATCAAAATCGAATAAGAGGTTTTTTTTTTTTCCAAGTTAGAATTGAACTGAAACTGTTTGGTTTTGAGTCGGTCTATTTGATTTTGACCCGATATGTATTCAATTTGAACACTATTTTAGGTGTTTGAGCAAACCTTTAACATCTTCACCAACAAAAACTCTTGTTTGTTTGTTAAGGTAGTAATTCATCAAACTTTTTCCAAACAATGAAAAAGAATAGAATTTATCATCCATAATGATTAAAATATTAAAAAGTACTATTTTCTTTACCATTTCAATCATGAAACTGAATCGAACCAAGAAGAGATTTCATGTTTTGAAATCACAATTGAACCGATTTTGTTTTAAATTGCGGGTTCTAATTCTCAGTTTCAGTTTTAAATTGACACCCTTAGGGAGCATGGTTTTAAACATCAGTATTGATCTCAGATAATATCGATATCGATACAGGTTGGTATAAATGTCACCCATGCGCAATCACGCATGATCTCGACGATCACAATTTCTATTCTCAACACCTTCCAATGTTGTCACCTTCCATATTGTTCACATTTCCTTATTGTCCATTGTTTATATTGTGTTTCCTTATTAACTCTGGCATTTCCAAAACCAGAGAGATCTCTTGTAATCCTCATCATTTTATATAAATACAATAAGCTCTCTATATGTAGAACATGGGTTGTTTCTTTTCCAAGTTAACATGGTATCAAAAGCCATCAACTCCACCAAGAACTTCTATTTCTTTTTCTTTTTCATCTCTAGCTCCACGAGCTTCATCAATGGAGGCTGAAGACCTCTCTCAAGTGGGGACGTCCTCCCCCATTGCTGCTGCTCCTGCTCCGGCAGACTTCACAACCCCTTCTCTGGTCACCCCTATCTCCTTGGGCCATCCCGCTAAAGCTGCTCCTACCGGTACTGCTATGTATTGTTTGTTAAACACTTCACTAGGAAAGCTAGAACTGGTAGAATTAGGATAATGGATATGGCAGATGTGATGGATATGTTATCTGTTTCTTATTAAGTTAAGCGACTCACATTTTTGTGGCTTTGACTCAAATTGAACCATGTATCCAAGTTAAATCGCATGAATCAATTGAACCAAAACCAAAATTATCTAAACATCCTAATATATATATATTTTTTTGGTAAATAAACATCCTAATATAAACCCTTTTATTGGGGTTTTCAAATCCCAGCCCAGCCCACGATTTGAAAATCCCAGCCCAATTTGGCCCAGCCGAAGTTGCATTTTCATTTTTCTCTCCTTGACAATGTCAATGACTCATATCCACGTACCACAGACTTTGCCTTTCCAGCTACTATTAGCCCAACAATTTGAAACTTAACAAAGAATAGGGTAAATTATACGTCGCCCCTTGGTTTTCAAATGAAACTCAGAACACTTCCTAATTTTTGAAAAAACTCAAATCACCCCTGGTTTAGACACCAACATGACAAATTAGTCCCTACTGTTAGTTTTATGCTGTTAAGTGATGATGTTAGCCAGTTAAATATAAATCCCTAAACTATCTTTGACCAATGTTGAAGATGAAGGAAGGGTAATATTATAAATTTAATTCTAATGTTTTAGTATAAGAGTAAAATAGTACTTTCACACCAATAACTAACAGCAGACTAATACCGTTACTTAGAGGGTATGATTTGAGTTTTTCAAAAACTAGGGGGTGACGTGTAATTTACCCCAAATTTACCCCAAAGAATATTATGCAACAAGGGAAATGGGTCCCCAATTCTACGCTAAATGCTAATGACTAATGAGCATTTTCTTCATACAGAGTGTGATGTAACTCCCCACCTATTGAGAGATGATGCAATCGTTTGACCAAAACTAGTGGATAATCAGAAGACAAAAAAACCAGGCTAATCCCTCCCTCTTTCTCTTGAAAACCTGTGATAATTCTTCAAAGATTACTTCCTATCACAAACTATTGTTCTTCTCAGTCTTTTTTATCAGATTTACTTAATCTGTTCTGCTAACTGATGAGGAAGCCAGAGATTACTCAGTTTCAATTATGAGTTCAATTGGTGGAAGGAGAGATACTGAGAAGCTTAATTCGATGTAGGATGAAAACCCAGTTCATTTTAAGATGAAGAATTTCTTTTGATGCCATTAAGTCTGCAAATCTGAATCCCTTCCCAAAGAAGAGTCTAAAAGACTAGTTCACTGTGAAAGGAGACAGAAAGGATTTGGAGTTCGAAATTGAAAACCAATTTGGGTTCTAAGGATTGGCGAATGGATTCTGCGTCTCCACCACCACAACAGAGTTGCTGCTTTTGCTATTCTCCAAAGAAGTTGGCTAAAAAGAAAGCAAAGAATAGTGGAATTGTTGAACTCGATCTGGATGGGAGAGATTGGGGAAAGAATGACGAGATTCTATCAGATATGAGTACATTTTCACTGAAAGAACAACAAAAGAAGCTTAAGAAGGCATTGAAAGAAGAGGAGAAAGTTACTCAGGAGGCCGAGAAAGTGGTGGAGTGGGTGAAGCAAGCATCAGCAAGGATCGATATTTCTGTAGTGGAAGATGTTCTAAGTGGTAATGAAAAATCAAAGTAGCATTTGCAGTTAGACCTCTTATGTAGAGCTAGATTGATGTTTAATATATTTTCTGCTGTAGCACAACTATCATCCAGCTTTACAAACAAGTTGTTTCTTTTATACCACTCTAATATTCTCCTTTTACTTGGTTTGCCTCAATATCCTTTGCTTGTTTTTAATAGGACACAAAAATCCATGTAGAATGAATGCTTGATTCGATTTCTTTTCACTTGCTAATCCTCATTTCCATCTTCATAAAAGTGAATAAAGCTAGTGAAAGTGATGCATCTTGTTCATTTATACAATCACATAGAATTTTATCCACAAAAAAAAAAAAAGATTTTTAAGTAAATCTTAGTATTTGGTGGCTGAAACTGGACAAGTAGAAGTAGCAGAGGCTTGAATTTTACAAAGAATAAAAGACAATCCATTAAATTGTGAATAGTTATTGATCAATGTGCAAGAAGGCTGAAACCCCATAAAAAATTTGCACTTTACATGATGAATCAAAGTCCATCATTCAGGTATGTTGATCTGGTTGTGTGTGTACATGCCTCTCTTATTACTTTTTTTTTCTCTCTTATGAAGAGAAACAATTAGAGATGAACTAGAAGAGTAGTAATCAAGAATAGAAAATTGTGATGTAGGGGAATCCCCGACTTCACTTGTAATTCAACAATTTAGTAGATTCTTAGAGTTTTCGTACAGATAACCATGAAACATGAGCCAGAACTGGAAGAATTTCTTATGAAGAACCATAATTCCAGAAGAGATGCACTTTGGAGTGAAGTTTCTGATGTAAAAAATATGAGAGTTGAATCAATAAAAAGAATACTAAGAAAGATGATTAACATATCAGGAAACTAAAGTTCACTAATGGTCTTCTATTCATGAAACTTAAACCATTCAAGCTTTACTCTGACCATACATCTATTTCATCATGATGAAGATTTTTCTTTTCGTGGTCACTGAAGAGTTGTACATGGTGAATCTGTCCCTTATCAAGGGTGACTCCTATGCCTGTTCCCCTCATATTCATGAACAATATCTATAAATATCCCTCATTTCACCTCCAGGCTTAGTTGATATGGAGTGGCTATTGCTGTTTAGTTGGTAACTGTATCTCACAGAGCTTAGTCATTTATGTGGAGTAGTTCCATAACAGGCACATAATGCTGCCGGCATTTATTGTATTTCTGTTGAGGGAGAAAATACTACTTGGCACATTGTGAACATCGGAAATTATACCCAAATTGAACCTAAAAACAAATCCAAACTAAATGGTTATCTTTAGTAAAATCAAGAAATTCATAATAACTTAATTAATAATTTAAAAAAAAAAAGGATCAATTGCACTGCTGTTCCCTGAGGTTCACCAAAATTGTTCCTGCAATCAAATGTGGATCAGAAATAGCGCCTTCAGTCACCTTTTGAGGCATGTGTAGCCTTTGGAACACATGAACCAGGGTCTTCTTACCAACCTGTCCTCAGTTGAAAAACCCTAATGTCTTGGGATCCGACTGTCATAGAGAACTCACATATGACAAGTCAACTGACTTTGTCCAACTGCTGGCTTAAAGCTAGAGGTTTCATCCTCCACAATAGCTTGCCTTTAAGTGCAAATGCACTGGCTCTCCATACCATGCATTACTTAAAAATATTGTGGATGTCTTTCTTTTCAATTCTTCATTTTCTTAATTTCAACCTTTTGGAATGAGATCTTATTAGGATCACAAAAACAAAAGTTCAATTCAGAGAAAAAAATGAGCATGTAGTGCAGAATCTGTGTGCTAACTAGTCAGGAAAACTCACAGTTTAATAATTTTATCAGTGGAAACGCGAAAGACAACTGCAGCTTCAATAAGATGCGATGGCTAATAAAGCCTCTCAAATGTGTGGGGAAAAAGATGCCAGACTTTGTATTACAGTGCACTCAAACATTTTAATTTACAGGTAATAAGTTTCTTCTCAAACAAACTCCTAAACAGACTATAAATATATACAACTACAGAATTTTACCATCATCAACATCAAATATTTGAGTGGATGGTTACAATAACAAAATTTAGCTAATTGTTGCCTCCCTCCTGTGCAAGCTTGTTCTTTTCAGAAGATCTCCAAATCTTCTCATTAATGCCCTCTTCTTTCTATGTCCATTTCTATCATGATCTAAATCATCAAGATGGCTCCCATCTAGATTATCAAAATCTTCAGAGTTTATTGTGTCTGTATCATCAGTGAATGATGAAGATGTTTTGCGGTGATGGGCAATTGGCTCTGGTGAGTCCACATCAAATATTGATCCCTTGAGTGTCTCATCTATTTCAGAGTTCGCATCTGCTTCCTTGTATCCATGTGGAACTCTTAGATCCTCAAGATCAATATGGAGAACTTTGGCTAGTTTCTTACCTTCTCTATTCTCTTTGTTCTTGAATGCCTCCAGTTCCTTCCACTCTGCTCCCAAACGTGCTGGTTTTGGTGGAGGTGTTGGTGGTCCTGTTGCTGTTGTTGTTGCTGCTGATGCTGTTGCTGTCGTTGAGAGCAACCTCTTCAACTCTTTGATGTTCTCAAGAGCTGCAGCTTCATTGATTCTAAGGCGTTCACTTTCTCGGGTAAGGACCTGTAAAGTAATATCCTTCTCAGCAAGGCTATCCTTGAGTTGATAATTCTCAGCCTGGGCAATCCCTGCAGCTTCCTTTGCAACATTAGCCTCATTCAGGGCTTGTTTGAGTATATCTCGTAATTTATATGTTTCTTCCCTTGACACCCTAGTCATTTGCTCAGCCTGTCTTATTGATTCTAACAATCTATTGTTCTCTTGTTTTGCATCATTGCACTCCTCCTCAGCTCTTCTTATACAGCTAATAAACCCAAGCTCTTTTCCATGCCAAGCCAAGTTTGATTCCTCAGCCTCTAATTTCAGACTCACAGATTCATCTTTGATTTGTTTGATTTCCTTCCTCGCTTCACTTAAGAGCCCTACATATTTCTCCTCTGTGGTCTTCAGCATCTGGTTCAAGTGTTCAACCTCTTCCTTTGCACTATCTCTCTCAGATTCGCATGAGAGGAGTTTCTCTTTCATCAAGTTGGCCTCCATTAAGACTTCTTTAAGCGCTAATGCTAGGTCATCCATGGCCTTCCTGCTCTTCACTTCTGCATCCGTAGCCGACTTCATTTCAGTTTTGAACCAGTTCATCTCCTGGGTTAAACTTTGGACCTTCGACAATGCTTGTGCTTCTCCTTCTTGGGCATGGGCCAATTGCTCTTTTGCAGCTTGGAGCTCATAATTAAGAACCCGTACGGTTTCTGCTATGGATTGTGAATCGGAATTTGGTGTCTCAGAGTAGCAATGAGATACTTCAGAATCTATACTACTTCGCCCAGATGATGTCCTTTCCAAGTTTTCAATCTTCTCACTGAGACAGGTCACCTCTAGCCTAGCCTCTTCAAGCAAATTCCTGGTTTGATCAAGCTGTTCTGTTTGGGATGTCAATGAATGAAACATTTTCGATTCTGATTCCTTTGCTTTCTCCATTTCATCCTCTAGTATCTGAAGTTTCGTCTTAGCTTCAGATAAGCCATTCAGCACACGAGACTCCGACTCTTTTCCATCAGAAACCTCCTGTTTTAGCGTTTTTATTGAGGCTTCTTTTTCCTCCAATTCTACAGCTAGGTGTTTCGCCTTTCCCAGTTCAATCCTCATGGCTTCTTTTTCTTCTTCTTTCATAACTAATTGCTCACTGGAATTAGCAAGTGATTCTTTAACAGAGTTGAGCTCTGCAGAGAGTTCTAATACCCTCTTGGAATTGGCCTCAGCAACATTCCTAGAATCTTCGGCCATCTTAACAGCACCATATTTCGCTTCCAAGGCTAATACGAGCTCTTGACGGATGCGATCAATCTCTTGGCCGGCAGATGAGAGAGCATCCACATGAGCAGCCATGTCCATGGAATGTAGTTTCTGAACTGCCTCGAGCTCAAGCTGCCATGCTTGATCCCTCTTCTGGGCCGAGGCAATGCTTGCCTGCTCCAATTCATTGAACCGAGTCTTCTCCGCCTCCAAACATTGCTGTGGTCCTTTTTGAGCCAACAAAGCCTCGCTCAGCCTGAAATTCGCCTGCTCAGCAACCCTCTTCATCTCTCTGAGCTCATCGAGAAGGCGATCTTTCTCCTCTTGCATTGTTGTCAATTGCTCCTTTGCCTCCTCCAGTTTCTTCTTGAAGCGGACCCAATTGCGGTTGGAGCTTCACTGACAAGTTTCTACCTCAATTGCAGAAGTCCACCTTCATATTATCCGTTAAAATTTTCAAATTGCAAATAAGACAGGAAACCAATTGTGGTTGCATCTTCAATGACACGTATATACTTCAAATCATAGAAAAACACCTTCATAGATCCATTAATTTATTCCAAAATGCAAATAAGAAAGAAACTCGGTTCGAAATATTAAAACAAAAGGACGGTAAAATTGGCTATAGCTGGAGAAAATTTAGGAACCCAGATCAACTCCAATAACCAGATGAAGAGGAGGCTTTACAAAGAGATGAAGAGCATCTTCAGTATAGTTTTGGAAAACCCATCTATACAATCAGCAAAAAAATTTCAGAAACTTATTAAAAAGACCAACAAAGACAACAGAAGCAGTGACAGAATGAAATGAAAACAGCAATTTTGAACTTCACCTTTTCAAGAATCAAAATCTGACGAAGACATGAAGCCAAGCCTCACAAAACAATCCAAGAAACGAAAGGGATGAATCAATACTTCGGTTTGGAAGAGACACGATCTTATATGGAAGCCCTTCTTTTTCTATATTCTATTCTCTCTCTGTGTGAAAATCACAAAAATCAGGAGGAAAGCAAAAGAAGCACAGAAATTTAGGGAGAGAGAAGCTGCGCTAATTTATGGAGAAATATGAAATCCAAAGCTCTCCGTCTGTATAAACCTCACGTCTCTGTGGCTCTGCTGGAAAATCTCCGAATGGAGAGGAAGACTGAGGGACAGAGAGGCATTCCGGGTTCGGCTCCGGCTCCTCCCCTGTTCCTGTTTGGGTTCTGAAAAGTTAACACGTTATCCCATATCCTTTTAACGGCTGAGATCCAAACACATAAAACCATAAGAAAAGACCGAAAAACAAATTTGGTTCGTTCCCGCTCCTTTCCATCTTGAGTATCGAGTCTAAACTCTAGACCTGCGTACGCTCAGCCATGGCGTCCTTGTTCGGGCGATCACTCCGGCAGGCGGAAGCTCTCCCAGTCGGACCTACTTTCCTTCAACAGGTACTGTCTTTCTTTCTCTCTCTCTCTCTCTCTCTCTCATGGTGTACTAGTGTGCAATGAAACCTTGCCGTAAATTACAGCGGGAATATCTTCTCGAAAAACCCAAGCCCCCAACTTCTGTTCGTTACAAATCTGGACATTTTGCCACAGGTTCGTACCATTCTTTGCCAATAGTCATTCGAATCCTGAATTTCCTCCGTCACTAACAATTTGGGCATTTTGTTGGGCAACGATTGCTTTGAAAATGCCAATAGGATTTTCCTTTTGTTTGATGGTTGTCACTGAAAGGGGTGAATCACTCATAGAATTTTCTTCTTAATTTTTCTCGCTACACTGTGCTGGTTGAATCCGTTGGCACTAACTGTTGACCTATGACTGCCAAAGACTCTACTAGATGTCTACATCCATCCTGCAATTCACTCCCTTTCAAATCTGATTCATAACACAACATAAACAAATATACCCACAACACAAGATGTGCATGGTTCGGCAAGTTGTCTACATCCATTGAGCAATACCACTAGGATTTCAAATTTGTTCAATATTTAACTTTTATTGTATCTACAGCTGGGAGCACCCACACCCAGATTTACTCAGCATAAAACTGAGAGGGCATTAAAAATGCCAATACAAGGATAACACCTACTACCAGGAGCACCCACTCCCAATATTAAGCTCCCATGGAATACCCCCCTTACAATAATAAAGGTTTTGGGACTTATAACAATGCCCTACAATTTTTCACTCTATGATAGATCTTTCAACATAATAATCCACCTATCACTAGCATACAATAAATCTGTGATGAAGCAAAAGTAAATACAAAACTAAGAATGCTTACAACCCACACATAGAAAGTCTAAGAAGTCTCTAAGATGAAATGGAGCACACTGGAACTATCAACTCTTCCCTTGGTGGAGAGACTTGAGCGTTCAAATGCACTGTAATAAAGGGAGAACCACAATGTCTTCTTTCTTCCTTGTCTTCTTCCTCTTTTTGTATTTTCTCAATAAATACAATCAAAGCTTCACTTTCTTCATTAATGGAGTTCACCCATCATTATCTTCCTTCAATAATGCTCGCAAATGTTTTCAAAGGAGACTTGAAGCTTTTCACTGCTTTCTCACAAGCTCACAATCACTTCTCCTCTCTTCCTTGTCTCCTCTTCTTCTTTTCTGTTAGAGTTGCTGAAAATGAAGCCTAAGTTTCACTTAAAAAGCTGCAAAAACAACCCAAATTTGTGTTTGGTTTAGCAGCTCAAAGTGGACCGGAAAAGTAGTAGTAGATTGACCTTTGCTCAGTTTGACTAGCATAACTTTCTGTGTAAAAATGAAAATGACCTGATTCTTCTTGCATCTGGAAGAGGATCAAAAACTGAACTTTTAAGTACAAATAGGCTTCCCCATATTCTACTTGAGTCATACTCAAAAGTTGATCCACAGATAGGTGATCTGCAATGTCGTTTTGGTTTTATACTTTGTTAGGGCAGTCAGGTTAAGTGGCCGCCGGCCGGCCAATAAAACAGTCGGCCAAAAGCAGTCAACCAAAAGTGGTCGAGTAAATATGGTTGGCCAAGAGCAGTCAGCCAAAAGCGGTCGGCCAAACGAGGTCGACCAAAAACAGTCAACCAAGTTGAGGGGTCAACCAATTTCACCTCTATCCACTCAAACTTCCATATCTACCTCATCCGAACCCGAAATGACTTGATTCTAGCGGCATTGGAAAGAAGGCTCGAAGAGCTACATTTAATATGAAAACATCTTCCACCCAAATGGAGTGCACGGTTCCTTAAAATTGGATTGAACCTACCTGATGTGCAACCACTGTTGTTTTCAACTATCGCAGCATGCCTGAAAATCATGCCATAATTTCCCACTATGAAATCGGTTTGTCTTGATTCAAATTTTCATGGAAAGTAGACTTAAAGATCTTAACTACTCATGTTTTGAGCTCCTCTATATCTCAAAAAATCCATGAAGTTGTTGCCTACACCAACACCATATGGTTGTTGCAACAACACCAAATGGCCTTCTCATCACTGATCTGCACTTGGTTGCCAACAATGACAACCTTTATGCACTTGGACTGCTGTGGTCAGGGAAGGTCAACAGTGCCTCCTTCAACATTTGGTAAGAAAGGTCTCTTGAATTAGTTTTAGGGATGTTAAGGTTATATGACTTGGGTACAGACGTAAGATTCCTTCTTGAGAGAGATATTGATTTCTGTCTGTGTTCTGTTATCGTCATCACCGAGGGTGACAAAATTCAGTGTCTACAAATGGCAATACTCAAGAGTGGGTGGATTGGGTGACAATGTTTTTTGCAAATGATATATATATAAAAAAAAAAAAAACTTAAAGACAATGCAAGTGCAACGGAGAGAGAGAGACAGAGGTTCAGATCCAATTGATTTTAAATCCACCACCTTGATCACAGATCAAGGATTTAATCCACTATCAAGATTCCTTTTTGATAGGAACCAAGCCCTTTTTCATTCAATCACAGTCCCTCGGATTGAGGACCCGAGCCACACAGGCTATGGATTTCTTTACCTAGGTCACACGAGCCAAAAAATTTCACTTGAACCACAGAGAGCAAGGATTTCCTTCACAGTACTGCAAAACACATCCACAAGCACAAGTACAAGTACAAGTAAAAGAAATGAGCTTGTTAAGCTCCTTACAATTGCTTATTCTTTCAAGCAAAATCTTCACAAATTGGCACAATTAATGTCAATTTCAGGCCTAGCCTGGCAGGCTCGATCGAGCTCGCCCAATTAATACCTAAACCGGCTTGACCCAATTAATAAACATGTCGAGCTCAAGCTTGGCCCGTTTATAAATCAGTCATTTTAGAACCGTCGGGCACCCGACAGACCCAACTATATATTAGTCCGACTAAAGCTTGACCCTTTTGCCCTATCTAAGCCCAACCCTTTAAAGAATAGGAATTTCCTAATCTTACCGGAAAATCCAAAGGTGAAACTGGAAAGGACCCATACCTTAAGACCTAGCCTAATGAGTAAACTAACGAATAAGGACACCAAAGAGGATAGCGGACTGTGCCTCTCATTCTCTCACTCCCGTGCAGGTCAACATCTTTTCACCAAAAAAGAGAGAGAGAGAGAGAGAAAGAGAAAGGAAAATTGAAATCATTGTATTTAAGAAAGCTTAAGACATCTATGGTCTAAGGTAAACACTTCATTTTATTTTGATATGTTTCAAATAATGGAGGCCCATCTAGTACACTAAAAGCCCTTCTAGTACACTAAAACTTGTCCTACCTTTCTACTTCTCATCCACTACTTATTTAAGAGTCAATTTGGACTGTGAAGATTATTATGAGTTTTAGCTGCTAGTGCTATCTTTTAATATATCCAATTTGATGGCATTTTGTGGTTCTTTGCAATTTCCCCATGAATTGGGATTTGGCAAGAACCATGTATGTGGTAACCAATTCAAGGTACATGGTTTCCATCTGTTGAATGTTATTGTGTTGTGTAGCAGTTCTTTCTTTCATGTTTCTTCTTTGCTGATTACATTTGTGATTTCTTTCTCAGAGTCTGGTGGGAAGAGGTCGATTACATTTATTAAGTATTTGAGTGTGTTTCTTTCGTCACATTCTTTGGTATGGTCCCTCTGTGACCATTTAGAGTTAAGCGGCACACTAGCCCACCTTAGGCATTGTTTAGGCCGTTTAGCTCGAATATGGGTATCCCAATTAAAGACTGAACACTGACAGATTGAAATAAGACAAGACTATGCCCGCCCAATGCAAGTCTGAATACTTAAACGGTCGGACACAGTGTGAGGGTGAAAATTGGTGAGGCCCGGCTAGGCCCGACCAAGCCCGACTAGTTGACACCCCTAGACACATAATAGGAAGAGAGATTAATAGCTATTGCTTACATTAAGAGTTCTAATTTCGTGAATGAGTTTATGCTAAGTTTCAAGATGATAACAAATATCAAATGACAAATTAGCAATTGCTAAAGAAAAGGAGTCAAGACGAAAGGGAGATAAATTTCAACATGATTTTTTTTTTTGGGGAAAAAGTTGTGCACAACGTCAACTCAAAAATGAAATTGCACACCCACTCATTTTTTTTTTTTGGATAAATGCAAATTTTATTCAAGAATAGTGCAAGAGGAGCACGAGACATCCTGATTACAAAGATAACGGAGTCAATAAGTGGAATTGGGCCACACTGTCTTACTTGCCATAGACAGGGCCTCCCTGACTAGAGAATGAACAACTTTGTTTACATCTCTATAAATAAAAGAAAATAGGCAAACTGAGAATTGCAATGCTAATGCATGAATATCCTCCACAATTCCCGCAACAGCCAAGGGAGGTGGACTAGAAGTAGCCGACGAGATAGCTATGAGGTTGGAATTATCCGATTCCACGAGGATGCATGGTAGATTCAGTTTGATAGTTGAAAGCAAGCCATTTCTCACAATGAGAGCTTCCCCTATTAGAGCTTCAAAAAAAAAAAAACAGAATTGGTTCCGACAAAGCATGGATTGGGATCCCAAACTGATCGTAGAACACTATACCGATGCCTCCCGCTGAAGATGAGTGCGGCAGAGCTGCATCACTATTCATTTTTAAAAAGCCCTCCCTTGGAGGAGCACAATTTTGAGGAGAGCTTTCCGACCTGGGTTGAGGAGCATCAACGAAATGCACTGACTTGTACTACTTAAACAAATGTTGAGCCTTGGTAAACACTTCAATTGGAGTCCAATCTCTCTAGTTGAATACGAGACCGTTTCTCGCCAACCATAGCTGCCAACAGACGAATGAAAATAGACTCAAGACCTCAACCTCCATGTGCTTAGATGGGAAATTAAATTGATCCCAGATGTGTAACAACTGAGATAAGCTTGGACAGTGAATAGAGGGAACAATGAAGGATAGGTCGCTATCGAACCATGTAACCTTTGCAAAGGGGCATTCCAAAAGAAATGATCCCTAGTTTCCACTGTTTTACCACATCGCTTGCAACTCGGGTCAATCGTTAGACTCCGTTTAAGAAGGTTCTCCCCAGAAACCAAACCTTGGGCACACAATTTCCATAAGAAGGATTTGATTTTTGGAAGCATCTTACAATGCTAAATGCGTTTCCGAACAGACGAATACATATCCTCCCAAGCATGTCTATGCGACGTGGATGCATGAAGAGAAGCTTGTTGGTCCCTCTAATTGGAAAGAGGGTGATAGGAGGTCTTAACAGAGAAAGTATCATTCCTAGAGCGCCCCTCCCCCCAGCGCCCCCAACCAATCGATCTTCCCTAGGGAAGAGATTAAACTTGATTCACAAAATATCATCCCACCCTCTCATATATCTATTCATGTGCAAGGGTGATATGTCATAATCGCTTCCTCGCACACATGTCCAATGACCCCATGTCAACAAGGGAGATAAGTTTTCAGTTTTTTTTTGTAAAATTATTTCCAAGGCCATCATAAGTATTAGAAGCCTCTTTGGAATTGGCTTCGTGATAAGAGATCAGAGAAAATAACCTGATTGTAGGGTCAAAGCCTATTAAGTCTTGCAACATCCTTCAAGCAAGGGGAGGCAATTGCTTTCAGATCTGGTCTTCTATATGCCTCACAAGAGTGTCTCGACTATCTAATGGTGGAATCTGATAATAAAATGCTATTAGCCTTTGTCAGAGACCATATTACCCCCCACCCACCGATGTACTTCTAATAATCAGAGATGTACAACAATTATCTACATGCTTTTAAAGATCTAAGCTCTCTTATATTCCAAGGACTACCAATACTGTAGCAAACACTTTAGATCGAAAGGCATTGTTTCTATCAAGTGTGACAATATGACCTAGTTGTACTTGGTGGCTTATCAAAACTTGCATGTATGATCCCATGAGTATTACTCAAAGGTCATCAATAAATTCAATTCTACCCACATGCCCCCCTCAAATTGCCCAAACGTTCAAATGCACTCCTAAAACTTTACTAATTGCAAATGCATCCTTATTTTCCAAATTTTGTAACAATCTAGTTTAGTCTGTTAGTCTAAGACATTAGACGATAGTTTTAGGGAATCTAATGACCAAAATGCCCTTATGATAAAAACCCACCAAAATGAAAGAGTAAAGTGACCAAATTGCCCTCATCTTCTCCAAATCATTTAGAGTTTGAAATTGGAAATTGTTTCTCCATTGATTTTGCAATTGTCCCTGCTCCAAGATCAAGACACTACTGCAAGGTCATCGCTACCACCTGTCTTTAACCCATTACCTGCAATCCCAACAAAATTCACAGATTTGACGTTGATGATCGATTTGTCGCCGTCGATGCCAAATCCAAGCCAGAAGCAGAAGAAACAGAGTGTCGTAATAACCGCTTTTGGGGTTTGGGCGAAGGAGAGTCCAGAGTAGATGGAGTAGAGGACCATGAGAAATATGGGTTATACCGTAGACACGCTTGCAACCCATCTTGTCTTCGAGCCAACCAAAGAAGAGTTGACTTGCAAGTGTGTTGCACAGAGCAACACCATTGACTGTGGCTGATACATTTGGGGGCAACGTGCCTGGCTTTTCTGCTCCTTCTTTAGTGTAATAGATTCGACCAAGCAACTTGGTGACAAGTGAGATGCAGGCAGATTCAAATAATGGTAATTCTCCTCTCCTCTTCCTCCTCCGCCTTCAAATTTTTCTTTCCCTTATTTTCCAATTTTTTTGTAAGGAAATAAAAAAAAAAAAGAATTAACAAAAATAAAAAGCTTATTAATTTGTGGTGTTATTTTTCAGTTTCAAATCTTAAACGATTTGGGGAAAATAAGGGCAATTTAGTCACTTTATTCTTTACTTTTTGTGGGTTTTTATCATAAGGTCATTTTGATCATTAGATTCCCTAAAACTAAAGTATAACGTCTCAGACTAACGGACTAGACTAGATTGTTACAAAGTTTGAAAAGTAGAGGTACATTTGAAATTAATAAAGTTTTAGGAGTGTATTTGTAGGTTTAGGCAATTTGAGAAGGGCATTTGAGAAAAACCCTTATTTGTTTTGGTAAAACATGTCAATGTTATTCATGCCTATTTACATGCTTATAATTTTTTTTTGGGGTGTTACTCTCTCTGCTGCAGTGAAGACTGCGTCAGACACATGGGGTTGGACGCAATGACCACCCTGTCGCTGCGTCTTTGTTTTTAATTCATGGAAAAGAAAAACCCATCAGAATTTAGAACCGAAAAACGGACTCGAGATTCGTGTCCGTCCCTGACCTTGTTTTCCCCTCCCGCAAGTAAAATCCTTTTATAAACAGAGAGAAGATATCAGAAGGCGAAGCAAAACTCTTCGTTTAGAAGTTCGAAACGATAATGGCATCGTCTTCCGAGGAATCTATGAAGGGAAGACTGCAGGAATTGCAGAAGCAGCTTGGGAAGAAACAAATGTTCGAGGGGGCCGTCTCCTCCATTAAATCTTTGCTTATTGAGGCCTATCCATCCGCTTCACCCTCTCTACGGAAGTCGGTTAGACTCTTCTAGAACCTCTCTGTTTGATATTTAAAGATTAGGGTTTGTTTGTGTCTATCTGTTTAATTGTGATTTCTTGTTACCCAATATGCTGGTGAACTGTGTTAATGGACGATTGATGTCTAATGATGTGTGTTTGTTTGAAATTCTTCTCGGATTTAAGTTTGTTTGGCTGGAAAACATTTGGATTCAGAGGATATGTTCTCCTGATTTGTTTCTGGACTGCCCCAGTTTTCTTTGACGTTGTACCAACTTTGAAAATTTTGTTGTGAACAATTCAATTTCTTGTCTGATGTCTAGTTTGCCAAAATTTTGCAGAGAAGAATTACTGAAACTTGCCAAAAGTTTGCAGAGAAGAATAACTGAAACTTTCTCTGCTTTATTAATTGGGTTGGCTTTGCATAGTAACTACAGCCTTTGTATATAATCTAATATCAATGGCTGCCTCTCAAGGCCCTGCTTTCTTTTCTCTTGCAAATTTGACGATATGAATCTGCAGCAGCTGGTAAACATAGTAATCATAATGAATGCCCCTATCTCTGCGAATTTAGACGTGTATAAATTAGGATCCTTAAGATGCGATTAGGATGCCAGAACTAACCTGGCAAGTTAGTTTGATTAATATAATGGGTGCATAATCTCTAATATAGACCTGTTATGTGCTGTATTCAGTCTAGAAACACTACAATACTTGCTGTAGCTATCAGAGTTCTAGTCTGTTGTCCCGTCCCTGGTGTTCCTTCTTACCATGTCTGGAGTTGAAATATTCACCTGCTGCTTCCTGTGTACAAGTTACCTAGGATCAGTGCAAGATACAAGCTGGACTGGGACTCAAGGGCATCAACTACAAAAGCAGGAAAGTAGTAGTTGCTACTGAACATCGATTAATAAAGCAAAGAACAATTGAACCTTATAGGTTGGCGCAACCTCCTTCCCTGACATACTTTGAAAAATAGAAACTTGTCAACTTCTAATTCCTAAACTACTCCCTCTTTTAATAAAATAGAAACTTGTAGACGCTCTACCAATTCTATCTCACTGAAAACCTAAACTCTTAAGGATGGAGACGTTTTAGTTCTTTAAACTATGTTCTAATTTTATGGTTCATGACATTGCAACAAGTCAACAGTAACTCAGCCTTATCCCAACTAAATGGGATCGGCTACATACATACTTACCCTCCAACCAGCTCTGTTCAAGGTCATACTTGATACAAGGCCTAAGCTATGCACGTCTTTCCTATCCACTTCTCCTATGGTCATTTTAGGTTTGCCCCTGGCTCTTTTCACTTCTTCAATATAAATCAAATCATTCCTCCATACTGGAGCATCCAAAGGCCTCCATTGAACATGGTCATGCCACCTCAAATGACTCTTGCATAGCTCCTGAGTTACGCCCAACTCAGCTCTAATATGATCATTCCTTACTTTATCCTTCCTAGTTTTGCCACATCTCAACATCCTCATCTCAGCTACACTGAGTTTATCTACAATAAACTAAGCCTTATCCCATCTAAATGGGGTTGGCTATATGGATCCTTGCAAATCAAAGTAAGAGAAAAGAAGAAATGAAGACATAAGAGATGAGAAGTGCAAAAAAGAGAAATGAAAGTAAGAGGAAAGAGGCCCAACCCAGGAAGTCAGGGAAATTTCAGCTATATTGAGTCGGCAACATGGATCTTTGCCCTCCAATAGGCTCTATCCGAGGTCATACTTGGTACAAGACCCATACTACGCATGTCATTCCTCACAATCTCTCCTATGATTATTTTAGGCCTGCCCCTAGCTCTTTTAACTCCTTCAATCAGGATCAGATCACTTCTCTGTATTGGGGCATCCTCAGGCCTCCATTGAACATGGCCATACCACCTCAAACGACATTCTCCAAAATCAGCTCTAAAATGTTCACTCCTTACTTTATCCTATATAGTTTTACCGTACATCTATCGTAACATCCTCATCTCTGCTACACATAGCTTCTCTATATGACACTTCTTAACTGCCCAATAGTCCGCCCCATACATCATAGATAGTCGAACACCAGTCCTATAGTACTTTCCGCACCATAAGATGCTTCTTAACTACCCAACATTCCGCACCATACATCATAGCTGGTTGTATGACTGCTTTATAAAATTGTCCTTTAAATTTTAAAGGAATATGTCAATCACACAACACTTTGGATGTACCTCTCCGCTTCATCCATCCTATTTTAATTCTTTGTAAAACATCATCCTCTATAGCACATTCTTTATTTATGATTGATCTCAAATACCTAAAATAATCACTTTGCAGAATCTCCCTCTCATCAATTTTTGCCACCTCATTATCCGTCCTAGTGTGACTAAAGTTACATACCATATACTCCGTCTTCATTCTACTTATCTTAATACCTTTTGATTCCAAGGTTGATCTTCATAGCTCCAACTTGGCATTAATCCCTGCCTTTGTCTCATCCACCAAAACAATATCATCAGTAAAAAGCGTACACCAAGGAACCTCATCTTTTATGTCTCTGGTTAAATTATCCATGATAAGCGCAAACAAATAAAGGTTTAAAGCTGATCCTTGATGTAGCCTACTTGAAATTTGGAATTCACTACCTAGATCCCTCATAGTTCTTACAAAGGTTTAAAGTATCGGTATCAGGTATCGTATCGGTCGGGTGATTTTAAGAGACGTATCGTATCGTATCGTATCGCTTCGGAGATACGTATCGAACAATACAGATACGCATAGAAATGGTCAAAATACACATGGAAATATACTTTTGGAGCAAAACAATAATATAAATAAGCAATATATAACAAGTGGCATGCATAAACACTAAAATGATGAATAATGTATAACCAAACAAGTGCATTAAATTGAAATTGTTATAAAAGACGAGGTTTCTTATATGTTGTAATCATCTATAGCCATGAAGAGTATTGGATGATGCAAAGGATGATGTTTTTTAGTTTAAAAGTGTGAAAAACCAAGGTTAAATGCAAGATTTTAGACTCTTGGTTGAGAGTTTTCCTTCATTTTTTTGTTAGATTAGGGGTTGTATCAAGTCTGTGAATGAAAATGGCTTTTTATGGAATGTATCGATGGTATCGGTATGTAAAGAGCTGTATCGGCCGATACGTATCGATACATATTAAACCACCCACAGAAGCCTTTACTAGACGTATCGATGGTATTGATATGTATTGGTCATATCGTATCGGCCCATATCGGTCGATACATTTCGAGATAGTTCATTTAAAAAAAAATAAAAGAGACCTATCGGTATGTATCGTATCGATATTGATCGATACCGATATGTATCGGTCGATACTTAAAACCATGGTTCTTACACTAGTCACCACATCATTATACATATCTTTAATTATGTTCACACCATTATATATATATATTGAAATATATATTGAAATTTGATATTCACTACCTTGGTCGCCTTGTTGGATTCATCTTCCATCAAGCCCCCCCCTCCAATGCCTTGGGTTGGCTAGATGCCATGACAACTATATGCGAGTTTCAATAACTCTCTCCCATAATTTCATAATATAACTCATGTCTTATAGTTATTGCAACTTTGAATATAACCTTTATTTCTATAAATTGGAACCACAAGCTTCTCCTCTATTCATTTGCCATTTTCCTTGTGCTCATAATCTTATTAAACCGCTTAATTAGCAAAGATACGCCACAGATTCCTAAGCTCTTCCACACTTCTATTGGGACACCATCTAGACATGGAGCCTTGCCTACTCTCATAGTCTCATCCTCCTTATAGCTTCTTTTACTTCAAGCACCCTAATTTTTGTATATATCTACGGCATGTGATGTCTTGTTGGGTAATGCAGTCTTCCGGGATTTATTACTCTTATGACATTAATTTAGTATTTTGATAATATTACAAATAGAAAGTTAGAAACCCTCTTCAGTGTTCTCCAGATGAAAGAAAAAAAAAAGAAGGTTAATCTAGACCTTCCTATTGACTCCCACTTCCTGTAATAGAAACCCTGTGTCAGTGTGACGCTATCAGTAAATTAGCCATTCTTTCCCAAAACAACTCCAATTTACAAGATCTTGGTCTCATCAGAAAGCTAATTGAGTAAGGAATCAAGTGGCATGTAAGAGGTGTCAAATCGATAAGTTTTGACCTTTGAGAAGTTGCCAAGAAATAGATGTCAGAAATAACCCGCATATTGAATCCTTGAAACTTAGATGCGTCTGCATCATAAAACTAACAAGAAGATGGCAGCCTTGACATGAAAGATAAAAATTGGCATGGCTGTAGTAGGTTTTTCTGCCTTATGTTGGTGTTGGAATCCGTGTTCTTGTGCCGGACAAGGGTGCAGTGCTTATTCGTCTGACAGGTCCATGCAACATAGCTATGGTTATTATACTACTGTTTCATGTTCAGGAACTTGCTTTTAGCTTTGTGGTTAGATTTATTTCAGTTTCTTAGAGATTTTGGTTATTAAGTCACTTGATGAAAGTGAAGTTTTCTACTCTTTTTACTTACCTTGCAAGGCCTTAATCCTGATATTCCTAACTTGCCGGGTTTTCTTGATTTCATTCTCATTAGGTTTTTCGTTCCTTTATATAATGAACACAAGTTGCCATGAATCTGATATGATATATGGGCAAGGTACTAGCAGGGTGTCAGTTTGTAATGAGAATTCTACTGTTTGGTCATTATGATTAGGATTTACGGATTTGCGTGAGTACTCTAGTTCTAAGCAAAGTATAGAGTGCCTGTTTGTTAACATAGAGTCATGTTATGAGACCCAATTAAGTAACGCGTAACTGGATTACCTCAACATATTTTGTATTTCTTGGTTGTTGGTGGTTTTATTCTATTGTAATTTTGTTTTTTTCATGTTATTTTTGGAAAGGGGGTTACCTCAACACGAATCCTTTCCCTTCTTCTTTCTTTAGAAATAATTAAATGAGTAAATGAAGGAAGATAAATGAGTTCATGATGGTGCCCTCTTTTAGGAATCTTTCTAGGCTTCTGGGTATCCCTTCGTTAATGAGAAGGCTACACTGGTCTCTACATCCAAGGTTGTAATCATTGTATATCCAGATGAAGTATTCAAAGCCAATTGGCTTAACCCTGGATACACTCTTGTACACTAAGTTAATCCCTTGGACAACAAGGTTCTAGCCTGACGTTTTTACCTGAACACAGTTAATTCTGTCTGTCCCTCTCAGCAAGATGCCTTCAGAGGTCTTAAGGGAATTAAAAATTACTGGTTTCCTTCAAGCTTGCAGTTTAGTGTTCTTGTTTTATCATGAAAATTTTGAATTAAACATTGACCTTGTGTACAGATCTACTCTGTTGTTTGTCGGGTTGCAACCATTCTACAGTCAAGATACACTGGACCTGGATTCTGGCTTGCTGGTTTGCAGCTTTTTGAGGAGGCTGAGCACTTCATTACTGTGTCTTCTGAAAGAGAAAATTTGAAGTCTTATATTGCCAGAGCACGTGATCATTTGCATGAAATAAATGATCAGTCAGAAGTTCCTCAATCTGTGCAAAACAGTATTCGTAGAGGTATATCAGAGTACTTTCTTTTATCTATATGTTAATTTATTTTTTTTCTTGTTAGATTAAATAACGAGATTTACTTTTTCTTTTGTTAGATTCTAGGTATCTTTTTGAGGGGCATCTCACTGTGGATCCTGAGCCCCCGCAACCTGCATGGCTTAGAGCACAGACTGTCATTGCTGCAGCCGAGTCGTCAATGAGGCAGACAGAGAATGGTAATGCACCAGAAAGTGCAACTGAAGTTCTGCAGGACTTGATAAATCACATGCAAGAGAACTTGCAGGACTTTGAGAGTGTCATTGAAAGTGCATTGCAGGTATTCCACCTCTTCCCCCCCCCCCCCCTTTCTTTTCTTTCTTGCTAAGCAACAAATTTTATATGAGACAGGCGAAGGTCATTAAATGCCAAAAACTTTCTGCCCCTGAAAATAAGAAGTCTACACTACACTGAAAATTGTTAGGAATCCCCTTGCCCCTTTCCTAGTGCTGCTGTACTTCTAATCTGAATGGAAAGAAGAAATTCATTTAGCTTTATGTTCTCAAGGATCATGTGATGTAGTGATCTAATGCATTTGGATTTGTTTTCTTCATGCTTGATGCAAATGTGCTGTTTGTGTACTCAAATTGTGTGGAGTTTGTGGAGGTATTAGTTTGATTGTTCCCAAAACTCTGAAGCTTTTGATAAAATCAATGAGGTTGCTATTATCTGAAACTGTTGCTAAAAGCAAAAAATGTTTTTTGTTTTTTTGGGTGTTTCATTCGATCAGTGTTTCCACATCATGTACTTTTAGATTGAAAAGTGGATATGCATTAATATTGATCTATGTAGTGGAATCAACTCACATAAACCCTTCTTGACATCTAGGATATTGATACTGTTCGTCCAAGAGCCCCACCTGCGAGTAAAGAAGTGGTTGCAAAACTTCCTGTTATCACCATTAATGAGGAAATCCTTGCAAAGCTAGGAAATGAGACAAAGTGTGCTGTTTGCACTGAAGAACTGGTTTTAAATGATGAGATGCAGGAATTACCTTGCAAGCACATGTTCCACCCACCTTGTCTGAAGCCATGGCTGGTAATCTACTTTGACTTCACAAGAAAATTTTAAACATAAGAAAAATAAAAAATCTTCCATTTTAATAGTCTCTTAAATTTTTTCTGTCTTTTTTTTTGTTAAACAGTATTTGAAGATTCAGTGTCTCACATATTCTATTTATGGCAGGATGAACACAACTCCTGCCCTATCTGCCGACATGAGCTTCAAACTGATGATCATGCCTATGAGACGTGGAAAGAGCGGGAGAAGGAGGCTGAAGAAGAAAGGAAAGGGGCTGCAAATGCCATTCGTGGTGGTGAATATATGTATGTTTAATGAAAAAACTATTTTGTAATATTGTCAGTTTGTGTTGTTATGATGTTGGTGTTAATAAATTTCTTTTTTAGATTAAAGTCATTCCAATATGTCACCATGTTCGAGCATAGTTACCTCCTATTGGCTCTCTGGCCTTGCTTAGGTAACAACCACATTATACTAGTATTTAAACCCATATTCCTTCTTATACCAATGGTGTCATGGAAATAGTACTTGCTTCTGGTTTAGGGGTTTGGTAGACATCTAGTATGTGTAGATGCCCTGGATATGCTTTCTTCTGATTCCTGATATTCCATGGGAGCTCTGCACTACGATGTAGGCAGAAAATTTACCAACAGAAAAGCAAGCCTGAAATAAGAGGTGAGATCAGGGATGTTTGGTGGATGAATGGTAAATCTAGAAGAGACAAAACAAGAAATGAACTTGTGAGAGATGATTTAGTAGTAGCCCAGTCCAGTGATAAGTTGAAGGAGATATTTTGAGGTCGTTAGGGCATATATAATGTAGGCCATTGAATGAACCATGATATTTTGCAGATTAGAGTGCTAATAGAACAAGGGGTAGACTGAAGATTATCTGGGAAGAAATAATGACAAAAGATAAAGAGGCCTTAGGTTCCCAATGTTTACCAATAAATATGGATTTAAACATAAATTAATAGCAAAACAGGATTCACATAGCCGATGCCATTTAGTTGGGAAAAGCAGGGATGAAATTTCCGGAGTTTTTACCTAACTTGGCAAACTCTATGAACATGTATATGCTTAAACAACTTCATTTTCTGTGCAAAAATAGAGGTGGGTTCTAAACTCTTTAATTCAACCCTGGAGATGGTAATGTAGTAGACAATGGATAATAGCTAGCTAGCTCAAATAAAAATAGTTCCAATGGTCAATCTGAATCTTTCTGGTTTCTGTAACAGCCTCCTTTCTATGTTAATCGAGATTTGTTAGAAGACTAACTAAACATTTCAGATTGTGTAGTTACATGTTGACTTTGAAACATGGCGTCGGATTAGACCTCTTGTGTTACAACTGTCAAAAGAATTCAATATTAGTATACCATTTTGTTATGCTTATGAATCTATTTATTTTGATTAGTTGATAGTTGATTTCATTATTAAAGAGAGAATACAATGAACATGAAACAAGGTTATTCCCAAGGAAACAAAATACAACTGGATGGCACAGATAGTGGGAAGAATTAGGAGCTCAAAAGGCGTGGTATGAAGTCATGTTTTGTCTGCTCTTTCCAAGATGGATGTCATGGAATTACTTCTGACTCACTGACTCTATTAGCATATGCAGCTCGAGCATGTGTTTCTCTATTTTTTGGTCTTCCAGTGTTTCTAATTATCCCAGACCGATTTTTCTAAAGATAGCTCAATGTCTTGGTCTCAGTTTTCCATATCCTCAGCTGTTGACATTGAGTTGTAGATGGCTATTCTCTCTTTCTTTTGAGTGTAGTGTTAGTACTGTCGACTTCTATTGCTGATGTAGTGACCAAGTTGTGGTTACTGGAGGGTGGTGTTCATTGAGACATATATATATGTGTGTGGAGGTTGAACAAAGGATGTTCCTTTTGGAACCATTTTGATCAGGAAACCCTGCAGGTCACTCCTTTGTCCTAGGTAACACTATTTCTTCTCTTTGCTGCCTTCCACTTTTGTCTGAGAAACGAGTAGTTTGCTAGTTTGTTTCTCTCATCATTGCATTGGACCTTTATCCCCTGAGGTTCGCTGACCGGTACGGTTGTGTGGTTCCTCTCATAGGGGGGGCTGAAATGACCATTCCACCCCCTGACCAAACACACTGCCCAGGTGGGATCCACTCCCCTTTTATTAGAGGCACTAGGGAACCGTACCGGGCAGGGGAACCGCAGGTGATAAAAATTCCATTGCATTCTGCAGTTTAGTTGATGATGGGGTCTGGTTCAGACTAGCTTGGGAAAGAACAGCATTAGAGGAACAAGTTCCCATAGGTTAAACATATTAGATACTTCCCCTGTCTTGCTGACCTTTGTAAAAACAATTTGGTGTAGATTAGATGGCTTCAAGTTCCACTCTGTCAATTTCCAGTATTTCAAATAATATTGTTCTGGCCTAGAGTTGTGTGTTTCCTTGATCTTTGGTCGAACATTGGTTGTACTGGGTTTTGTTTTGGTCTGTGCTCATTATGAGTTCCACATCTCCCATCTTGCTTTTTTTCCATCTGGATCATGGTTTGGTCCAGAACTGGATTTCGATTTATTCTATGAGACTCCTGGTCTTATATCATGTAAACTAAAGTTGAAGCTTCCTTCTTCGGTTCTTCACGTATCTGTTGATAGGGTTATTGGAGATGGATCAATGTTAGAGTTGCTTATGAGCCAGGCTTGCATAATGGACTAGTGACTAGTGAGCAAGCCCACTGAACCGCGCAGATGTGCCTTCTTTTCTAGGACCATGGACAGGTCTTGGATTTCAAATTTCATGGGTTTGCCAAGTTCAGGGCTGGGCAAGGATTGATCAACCATACCCAACTAGGCTTTCTTGTCATGTAAAAGAAAGATGGCAAAGAGGGTTTTAAAGTTTTCCAGGAAATATTTTTTCCAGGGTTAATTAGTCTCTTATTTTTCTTTTTGGGTAAACGACGGTTAATTAGTCATACCCTGATTTTTTTTTTTTAGTTAAAAAAGATCTACTAATTAGTCATACATTGATTGAACAATACAAAATCATAATAAGATGCTGCCATCATTTTTATCGATTTTGGGAGCATTATTATTCATTTTTCATTCTGTCTCTAGTCCTAAGTAAGTCACAACTATCAACAACCATAGACATAACAAGCAGGTCAGCCTGGCACATTCACAGTTCTTAGCCATTCATGATATACTAAGGTTGTGTTTGGTGTGTATTCTCAGAATAGATTCTGGGTTTAGAATACATTTTCAAATTAACTCATGTTTTATTTATTCAATGAGAGGTCGGGTTGGGATTTTTATCACCTCCAGTGCACTACACTTGTGCAGTGATGTCTTTTTATCTTCTCAAGTGTTGGGTGTATGATTGGATTCTCAAGTGTGATGCACTGGGGCGATAAAAATCCTCTGTGGGGTTGTCCCTCATAGGAGCTTCCTTTTCTCACAACACAAACAACCCTCCCATTTGGTTAAGTCAAAGCTTTTCAACTTGTATGCCCAATACCTATAGGGCATCTATTATATCTATTCAGCCTTTTTTTCAAATTTTTTTCTCTTCCTTTCGCTGAGTTTTTTCTTCAAAAGAGTACAGTTTTTCTTTTATATCTATACTTTGGAACTTAATGATCTCCTCTCATTTTTCTTCTCCCACATCATATATTTTTTTATTTTTTTTTGGTGCAACACATCACTTTTTTTTTTTTTTTTTTTGTGAGAGAGAGAGAATAAACAGAACTTTATAACCTAAGCCAAAAGAGGAACAGCATTAGATAATGTTAGTTTATTACCCTGGTACGCTTTGCATGAACTGCAAGATCTTCACAAATAGGTATCTTGCTTGATCCTTCACTATACCAAGTGTGCACAATCAATCCAAATGAAAACGACATCGATTGTAAAGGCTCCCATTCCTCACAAGCCTTGGAGAAGTCCCTTTGCTTCAGCTTCTTGAGTTGTCACTGCATAACCAAAATCCGCACAAGCTTTCTTTATTATAGAAAAACAGGGAGGCCCTGCCTGTCGTCCATATCTTTGACGAACATATCTTTGACGAAACTACCGTCACAAATCAGCAGAAAAGCTTTGACGAAACTACCATCACAAATCAGCGGAAAAGCTTCAGGTGGTGCTAGAGATGCAATTTTCCAAAGAGAGGGGAGGGGGGGGGGGGTTTAATTCAGACTCTGCTGTGGTAGACAAGTAAGGCAGTAAGTGGAGATCAGAGATCCATCTATTGACATTTTGCAAAAGTCTAGTAGGGTTAGGTTGTGAATTTGCAAAATAAAAAATGATTTCGAGAATCCTATGGAAAATAACAGGTGATTGAAAACACGGATCGAAAGAAAGACTTGTCAGAGACGAGGTGATGAGGGTATCAATAGATGGTACAAAAAGTCGAACAAGGAAGAACCTTGGAGGTACTATGTACGTAGTCCTAAAAACCTCGCTGCCCAGATTCTCTTAGAGAAAGGGCATGATAGAAAGAGATGTCAAATTAATTTTATTTTATTTTATTTTATTTTTTGGTGGGGGGGGGTGGAGGGGAGGGGTCTTTGCAAGGATCAATGTAGTAGTGGGTATAAGGCTGAATTGTTGATATTTTTTATCACTTTCTGATAAAAAACAGTACGAACTGTAGGAATCCACCTAGCGTTTGAAGGAAACCTGATGCAACAACCAAAGGGAAGCCTGAGCTTCTTGCCTCTAGGAATCTACATAGAGTTTGAAGGAAACCCGATGCAACAACCATGGGGAAGATAGGGTTATCAGCCCCTTTTCTTCTTCCCATGCACTGCTGCTTCAAAACCACTTCTACTACCATGAATCCACAAGGCTGAGAGCTTTTAGTTTCAAACTGATAACAGCCATCCTTCTATCCTCTATATCGACCTTAACATATTCCAATTTCTACCAAGAGAAGACTTCTATTCCAAACTTGACTCGGTAAATAAACTAATTGTACTAAAACAAATGACATTACCCTCGAGCTGGTCATTGATACCTTGGCTCATTTTCTACATTTTTTTAATTATAATGAAGCGTTTAGTCATTAAAAAGTCGCTCTTCATTTTACAAAACTTCTTGATGCTATTTCATCCTGATCTTATTCATGAGAACAGATTTTTCACTTTCATCGCCACAAAATTAATAAATGGCATGCATGTACCTGTCTTAATCTTTAGTTAGGTACATTGAATATCATTTGATTTCTATCACAGAGAGAGGCGGTGTGGAAGGGCTTAAGGGAAAGGGGGGGGGGGGGGGTACTAAAAATTTCATTCATTAGTTCTCAAGAAATCCTGTACCATTTACACAACACATCATGTAGAAACCTTAACAGGCCCTGAGCACTAACCAGGTTATACCTTGGGCAGGATTAGGCCTTAAGAGTTATACCCAAACCCCTGTTCAGGCCTGAGTCCTAACTATAGTGCTATTCCAACTGGACCATTGTCTTACTACATAAGTACAAACGAATCAAACTTCAAATTTCTATGGTCCTTTAATGGAATAATATTACCACCCAAAGCATATCAACGACAAACAAATCCACTAGCTTCCATTGCCTAGTCTAGAACTTTGCACATTCCTATCACCTCATGACAATAATCTCTTGAATCTACACGATTACTCTACTAAAATAAGTTCAGGACAACCAACAAATGAGGTAAGTTCACAGTGGTAATTCTACATCTCCTAACAATAGAAAAATATATATATACATTGGGAGCAAAATATGTGAAATCAGGATTGAATTTTGGTCCAGCTTCCAATGGAATAATTTGTTATAAAAGATGAACCCTTTTCAACAGCTTTGAGAACAATTTAGGTTAATGCAATTCTTAGTTCCATTTTTCCAACTAGGATAGAACGCCTACATGAGCCTCCTATAAAAAGTCATACGACAAAAATGGAAAGCAATAAAGATTCTAACAAATCACATTCACGTCTATTACTCTACTCTGCATACCCAGAATTTTCTAAAATTCACCAACAGCTTGAGCATAGAATAAAAAGCTTCACCATACAAAGACCAGCAGAAAATCCCTTAGTCGAAAAGACTGAAGCCCATGTCCTGTAACAATTAAAGAATAAAGAACATCAGGGAAGAACAAATATATATAAAAGGTAGTAATTCATTGATATTATAAGGGAAATTATCAGCGCCACCCCCTGACGTTTGCCTATAATTTAAGGCACACCCACTAACTACCATATTATCAGCACCACCCCCTACTTTACCAAACTAATTCCATACAGACCCCCTACCATTAGTGAAGAGCTGTTAAGTGGTGATGTCAGCAACTTAATATTTTTTAAAAGACAATTTTGCCCTTCTTAATGGGCTAAGTACCTAATCTACCCTTTAAATTAAAACACCCCATAAACCCTTCTTCTTCCTCACACTCAGCCGACCACTAACAAAAACCTCATCATTACCGAACTCCCATCCTTTTCATGCCTTCTTCTCATCTCTTACCTAGCAACTCATGGACTGAACTCTCCAAACCCAAACCCTATCTCTGATATAATCTATTCCATTTTCTCATTTCTTTCCTCTGAAACCGATCTCACCATACCAACTCTCATTCACCCTCTCCTTTATTCTCTTTCTTCCCCCCACTAACCCTTTCCTTCAGCTTAGGGATGTAAACGGATCGGATTCAGCTCGGACAGTGCTAAATCCGCATCCGCATCCGCATCCGATTAGCTATCGGACGGATTCGGATAGTGCTAAACGGATACGGATCGGATATTTTATCCGTTTACATGTAAATATAGCTTTTCGGATAGCTATAGCCTATCTGTATCCGCATCCGTTTAGTTTTTGGATGGATTCGGATAGTACTAAACGGATACAGAAACGGATTTCGGCTATTTATTTACACCCCTACTTCAGCTCTGAACGATACAATCGTCTGAACCAACTTGCACCAAAAAAAAAAAAAAAATCGGTGATGGCCATTGGAGTTCAATCACATGGCCTAATCCCACTGGAGTCTGATCGAAAGCAACCATAGGAGTGATCAAAGTGCAGCTGTTGCTGTAGTTCAGGCGGTGACCACTTCTATTTATTTATTTATGTCTGTTTCAGGGATTCGGATGACTCAGTTAAGAGTAAAGGGTTATTTCCAAATGCCCCCCCCTGAAAATGGCCAAACTTACAGTTGCCCCCTTAAACTTTCACTAATTCCACGTGCACCCCTGTTTTCCAAACTAAGTACCACTATAGTCCCTACCATTAGACAGAGACATTATAACATAACGGATCCCAGTTTTTGAACCTTGATGGACCATTCTACCCCTTGATAGGGTAAAATGACCAAAATGACCTAACCTTGAAAAAAAAAAAAAAAAAAAAAAAAAAAACACCTGCAACTCATCTTCCCCAAATCGTTTAGGGTTTGGGGAAGATGAGTTCTTGAATCTGAAAAAAAGATGAGAAAACTAACCACTGAACCATTTGAATCTGAAAAAAAGACGAAATCCGAACCAGCGGAAATCAGGTCTGTCGAATTGTATCTTTTAAAAGATGAAATCCGAATTATGCAATCAGATCGAAAAAAGATGAAATCCGAACCAGCGAAAATCAGATCTGAAAAAAAGATGAAATCTGAATTATTTGAAAGAGGTAAAAATTCAACTCAAAGCTTATATCTGCAAGATTCTGTCGAATTGTGTCTTTTAAAAGAACTGATTTTAGTGAGCTTGGGTTCTTTCCACAAGTTTGAATGACTGTGTGACCAATCTCTGATTTGAAGTCCTATTCTGCTCGATGGAAAACAGGTTCGCGGTGACTTTGCGAAAGAAGAAGAGTTTTGTGGGAGGGCAATTTTGGTGAACCCAGGTGATGGAAATATTCTATCACTCTATGCTGACCTGATTTGAGAATCCCACAAAGATGCTCATCGAGCTGAGAGATACTTTGATCAAGCCGTTAAAGCGGCCCCTGATGACTGGTAAGATAGTTTCTGTTATTTAATTCTTCATATGTTTCCATTTGCTTTCCAATTGGGCCTCCTCAAGATGTACAAGTATTTCAAGAACTTGGGCTTTTCATTTAAATGGTTCAGTGGTTAGTTTTCTCATCTTTTTTTCGCTGGTTCGGATTTCATCTTTTTTTCAGATTCAAATGGTTCAGTGGTTAGTTTTCTCATCTTTTTTTCAGATTCAAGAACTCATCTTCCCCAAACCCTAAACGATTTGGGGAAGATGAGTTGCAGATTTTTTTTTTTTCTCCAAGGTAAGGTCATTTTGGTCATTTTACCCTATCAAGGGGTAGAATGGTCCATCGAGGTTAAAAAACTAGGATCCATTATGTTATAACGTCTCTGTCTAACGGCAGGGACTATAGTGGTACTTAGTTTGGAAAGCAGGGGTGCACATGGAATTAGTGAAAGTTCAGGGGGGCAACTGTAAGTTTGGCCATTTTCAGGGGAGCATTTGGAAATAACCCAAGAGTAAAAAAGAGGGATAATTATGTAAAGCGAGGGGACATGGTAACATTTAACAACCCATCACCAGGGTCATCTTCTTCCTTTCATACACAACCGAAACCAGCGGAAACCCATCTCAGCCTCTCAGGTGTGATTGATGAAACTCATGCGATAGGAATTCAATCAAAGTAAGAGTTAAGGGATAAATTCCTAACTTCTAACCCTACCGAATGCAAGAGATGGCAGCCCCAATAAAGGTCAATATAAACTGATATTTTATTCTGCAATAACATATGGCAGTAGGAAAGAAAGATCAGATCTGAACTGTATTATAACTTCCAGTTCTTGCAAGCCCTCGAACTGAGGTTCTGAATTGGGTGAACAGAAGTGATCGATACACAATATGAAGAGCTGAATGGTCGCCAGAAAACAGAGCATGTAAGGTAGTTTCTGAAAACCAGCAGTCGATCAAAGAGTTAGGAAGGGGAAGGGGAAAAGAAAGAAGGGCTGGGGTGTGATTTCAGGGGGTTTGGGTGGTGGGGGCCAGCATGGTGGTGGATTGGATTGCAGCAGGGGGTAGGGGTGGGTGGATGGTTTGAAGAAGAATAAGAGGAGGGGGCCGGTATGGTGGTTTGAGTTGCACCAGGGTGCAAGGCTGGTGGGGTGGTTTGGGTGTGGTTGCAAAAAGAAGAAGAAGAAGAAGAAGAAAAGAGAACAGTGTGGTTGCAGCAAGAAGAAGAAGAGAAGCTGCTGGTGGTATTATCTCATTTCCTCTTTTTATCTTTTAAGTGAGAGATAAGAAAGAGACATTAGCATAGCTGGAAAAAAAAAAAAGAAATAAAGGATAAAGGGTATTTTGGTCAAAGGAATTTCTGATGTTAACACCGTTCAAAATTGGGTAATGGTTGATATTATGGTAGTTAGTGGGTGTGCTTTAAAATATATGCAAACGTCGGGGGGTTGCCCTGATAATTTCCCATATTATAAAGCTATGCAAGGGAATCACAGCAGTGGGTTCGTTGCTCTCAAATTACCAAACCCTATTCTTGCGGTACCTGACCTTCTCTCCCCAATCCCATCTCTACCCCAATCCTTACTCTCTCTCTATACCTCCCAACCCCACCCCCGACTTCCCCGCTAAATAGATATCACCCAACCCAATCCCTACTCTCTCTCTCTCTCGACCTACCAGCCCCATCCCCGTCTTCCCCGCTAAGTCCCATCCCCGCTTTTTTATCCCCCATTTCGTACCCCTTACCAGCCCCTCTTCGTCCTTGCACCCCACTCTCTCCCACCACAGGTGTTTGGTAGACAAAAGGAACAAAAAAAGAAAAAAACAACGGTCAGATCCCATTTCAGCGATGGTATAGGTAACTCCACCTCCAACCTTTCCCTCTACAACCCAATCTCTACGAACTATCTTCCCTTTCCCGATCACTCTCTCTCCAACCCCTACCATCTCTTTACACTTCCCTCCTCACCCAACCTTCTCCCCACTTTTTCTCCCCTCACCGCCCCCCATTTTCTCGACCCATCCTAGAATCTCTCTCCTCTCCCTTAACTCAACCACCTCGCCCCCCCCATCACCACCCTCTCCCCCATCACCGTAGGTGTCAGGGAAAAAAAGGGGGGGGGGGGGTCGGATTGAAGCTTCCTCCCACTCACTCCCCCCTCCCACCCCCTTTCCCTACAGCACCTCTACCCCTGGGACATTAGGGATAGAAAACAGAATCTGTGGCACTTGACTGCCTGAGCTCTAGTGACCAAGGCATCTTGCGGATGTGCGGCTACACATAGTAAGGCTTTCATGCGGCACAACTATGCCGAGATTCATCGGTTACTCTTGTCCTTCACAGGTAAAACAAGCTAAGGTGTTGGATGACTTTACCGCCCCATATGTGAAATCGAATTAGAGCTCAAGACGAATATAATGACCATAAATATAAGAAAGAAAGGAAAAAGGCCATCACCGAAGCACACCCTTCATTCTTCTCCGTCATGAAACAAATGTATCTACGCAAGGGAATGGTATAAATAAATCATTTTTATATTATGAATTTGATTTGTTTGCAATACATTCCAAAACTTTGGTATATAGGAGATCAAAGTAATAGGCAATGGAGGGATGGGACATGGTGCCCTAATACAATGGTAAGATTATAAACTTATTTCAAAGATGGGTTGGCAGTAAAGTAGGCAGTGGGGGGATGGGATACAGTGCTTTGATACCATGTTGAGATTAGAAACTTATTCCATTCATTGATTATCTCCACAATATCTATATATATATAAATGAATACAAGAGAGAAGATCCCAATCGTTTAAGGTATTACACCTTGTGAGATCTCATTAGAGATCCACTTACAATAGGAAAGCCAGTCTTAGAGATCTAATTATAATGGGAAACCATAGGACAGCACATGTGATAACTACTAAGGAAGGAGACAAGTCATGAAACTGTCAAGGCAATCTTCTAAGGAAGATTGTAAGTCTAATATGGCAAGGATATCTTGGCCAGCTCAATTAGGAGAAAAATAATAAGAAGAGATAGAATCTCGGTTGATACACCCCCTCAAGATGGGGATTCGAGCGCTCGAATTCGCAGCTTGTCACGAAGAAAGGAGAACCGAGCAGTGCTTAGACCCTTGGTAAGAATGTCGACAATCTGGTCCATGGTGGAAATGAACTGAACCTATAACTCACGGGATGCCACTTTATCACGAACAAAATGAAAATCAATCTCTACATGCTTGGTACGCGCATGGAAGACCGAATTTGCAGAGAGGTATGTAGCACCAACGTTATCTCACCATAGGACGGGAGGCACAATAATAGGAATCCCAAGTTCACCAAACAGAGACCGAAGCCATGTGAGTTCGGCACAACTATCGACAACAACCTTATACTCAGACTCAGTGGAAGACCGGGGGACAATTTTCTGTTTCTTGGAGGCCCAGGATATAAGATTGGGACCCATATATATCGCATGACCACTAGTAGATTTACGGTCAATGTTATCATTAGCCTAGTCTGCATCAGAGAATGCTTGGAGTTGTAGGGAATCGGACTTGGAGAAAAATAAACCAAAATCCCAGGTTGCCTTTAGATACCAGAGGATGCGTTTAAGGACCAATGATCCTCTGTTGGAGCATGCATAAACTAGCGGGCACGATTGACGGAGTAAGCAACATCAGGCCGAGTCAAGGTAACGCATAAGCAACCAAAAACTCATAAAGAGGATCGAGCATCTTATGAGTATTATAGGGTTGCAGCCAAGGAAAGCACAAGCATCCAAAAACTTTGAGAAATAAATAATCAGGGATTTGTTGAGTCATCAGTTGATAGAGAGAAAGATTCCCAACAACAAAGGACGGCATCCAATTAATGAGATAAACTGTCGTTTCAAAGTCATAGTCCCAATACAGGGAGGGGACAAATCCATGGGAGAGAAGAGTAAGACCGGTTTCGACAATGTGTCGATGAAGGCATTTAACGGTCTTGATGTCGCTTACTCCATCAACCGTGTCTGCTAGTTTATGCACGCTCCAACGGAGGATCATTGGTCCATAAACGCATCCTTCAGTATCTAAAGGCAACTCGGGATTTTGGTTTATTTTTCTCCAAGTCCGATTACTTACAACACCAAGCATTCTCTGTTGCGAACTGGGTTGGTGACTACATTGACCGTAAATCCACAGGTCGTTATGCGACATATATGGGTCCCAATCTTATATCCTGGGCCCATAGTTGTCAAGGGCGTTGGTGACGCCTAGGCGTCCAGTCGCCTTGGTTGACTTGGGCGCCTTGGACGCCTTGTTCGCCTAGTTGGTGTCGCCTTAAACTTTGGCCCTCTCCACCGCCTTGGGTCGCCTAACCGCCGTGACAACTATGCCTGGGCCTCCAAGAAACAGAAAATTGTCGCCCTGGTCTTCCACTGAGTCTGAGTATAAGGTTGTTGCCGATGGTTGTGCTGAAGTCACCTAGCTTCTGTTTCTGTTTGGTGAACTTGGGATTCCTATTATTGTGCCTCCCGTCCTATAGTGTAATAACATTGGTGCTACGTACCTCTCTGCAAATCCGGTCTTCCATGCGTGTATCAAGCATGTAGAGATTGATTTTCATTTTATTCGTGATAAAGTGGCATCCCATGAGTTACAGGTTTAATTCATTTCCACCAAGGACCAGATTGCCGACATTCTTACCAAGGGTCTAAGCACCCGGTTCTCCTTTCTTCGTGACAAGCTGCGAATTTGAGCTCACGAATCCCCATCTTGAGGGGGTGTATCAACTGAGATTCTATCTCTTCCTATTATTTCTCTCCCAATTGAGCTAGGCAATATATCTTTGCCATATTAGACTCATACTCTTCCTTAGAAGATTGCCTTGACAGTTTCATGACTTATCTCCTTCCTTCTTAGTTTTTATCACATGTGATGTCCTATGGTTTCCCATTATAATTAGATCTCTAAGGTTGGCTTTCCTACTATAAGTGGATCTCTAATGAGATCTCACAAGCTGTAATACCTTAACCGATTGGAATCTTCTCTTGTATTCACTTAGATATATATAAACTATTATAGAGATAATCAATGAATGAAATAAGTTTCTAATCAAATTAGGCATAGTAGTGGATAAAGACCTTAAGAATGACGTGGTGGATGTTAAAAGATTTAGGGATATCCATCAAGCTTGCATTGGAAAAAGAGGTTGTTAACATAATTAGTGCTTACGCACCCCAAGTGGGATTAGATGAAAGTAGCAAGTGACATTTTTAGGAATAAATGGATGAATTAGTGCAAGGTTAGCCAAGGAGAAAAGATCATTATAGGGGGTGACCTGAATGGACATGGAGGGAGAGATCGTAGAGGCTATGAAAGTGTGCATGAAAGCTATGGAGCTGGAGAGAGGAACCAGGGGAAACCTTAGTTTTGGATTTTGCGGTAGCTTATGATTTACCTATTGTGAACACCTTTTTGAAAAGAGCCTAAAATTTAGTTACCTACAAAAGTGGGCACCATAGTAGCCTTTTCTTCCTAATAAGGCCCGACAAACTGTTTTGTAAGGATTTTAAGGTTAATCTTAGGGAGAGCCTAACCACCCAACATAGATTGGTGGTCCTAGATATGCGCCTCATTACGCAGAATTGTAAGAGAGGGGAGCCTATTTGCCCTAAAATAAGGTGGTGGAGCTTAAAGGAGACTTACTAAATTCATTTACCGATAAAATGAGTAAACAAGGAAAGTAGGACTTTGAAGGCGACACTAATACGATGTGGAACGAGACGGTGGCTTGTATTAAGAAAGTTGCTAAGGAAGTCCTAAGGGAATCGAAAGGTAAACGTCATGACCCTAGGGAGACCTGGTGGTGGGATGAAGAGGTCCAAGTAGCCATAAAAACTAAGAAAGCTAGTTTAAGACATGGCAAAGGACTAAAGAGGGAAAGGATCTACAAAGGTATATTTTTGCTAGAAATGAAGCTAAGAAGATTGTGAGGAAAGCAATGGCAAGGAAATATGAGGATCTTTATAACAATCTGGAGACAAAGGGAGGGAAAAGAAGAGTAGAGATTTCGACCATTTTAGATGTATTAAATCTGAAGATGGTTGGGCACTAATACAGGATGAGGACATTACAGAGAGATGGAGAAGGTATTTCAACAGATTTCTAAATGGAGACTTCTCAAGTAATAGTCCCCTTGAGGGCAACATTACTCACCAAGACACCACATGTCACAGTTACATACGCAAATTAGGGTGTCTGAAGTAAAAGAAGCTTTAAAAAAGATGAATAGGCAAGGGACCAGACCCAGATGGAGTCCCAGTAAAAGTGTGGAAGAAACTAAGGCTATGTGGTTTAACCTGGCTAACCAAGCTGTTAACAGGATACCGAGCACAAGGAAAATGACAGATGAATGGAGGAGAAGCGGTGTGGTGCCAATTTACAAAAATAAAGGGGATATTCAGGACTGCAATAACAACAGAAGCATACAATTTATGAGTCATACGATGAAGGTTTGGGAGAAGGTTATTGAAGTCCATTTAAGAAAGGAAACTACTATAACAAAGAACCAATTTGGCTTTATGCCAGGAAGAGCCATGATGGAAGCTATTTACTTACATAGGAGACTCATGGAAAGGTTTAGAGAGAGCAAGAAGGCTCTCCAAATGGTCTTTGTTGACCTAGAAAAAGCCTACGACAGAGCCACTAGAGAGCTAAACTGGCATATACTGGAAAAGAGAAGAGTGTCATGTAAAAATGTTGACATAATTCATAGAACACTCCCAAAGGAAAGGGAAGGGAATTCATTAAAGATATGTATGATGGTGTGGTGACTAGCGTAAGAACTATGGGGGACCAAGTTAGTGAATTCCCAATTACCATCCATCATGGTTCAGCCTTGAGCCCTTATCTATATAACACTGATCATGGATGACTTGACCAGAGACATACAAAATGAGGTTTCTCGATGTATGCTTTTCACTGACGATATTTTGTTGGTAGATGAGACTTAAGCAGGGATTAACACCAAGCCGGAGATATGGAGATCAACATTGGAATCAAAAGGTCTTACGTTAAGTAGAACAAAGACGGAGTATATGGAGTATATGGTGTGTAACTTTAGTCGCACGATGATAGTAAAAGAGGTGATCAATATTGAAGAGGAGAGATACATCAAAGTACCTATTTTAGATATATGGGCTCTATCGTGAATAAAGAAGGCAATATAGAAGATGATGCAAAGTAACTATTTTAGATATATGGGCTCTATAGGGTTCAGCGAAAATCGTTTGAGGTGGCACGGCCCTATTCAACGAAGGCCTTGGGATGCACCAATGCGGAAGAGTAATTTGGTTATGACTGAAGGAACTAAAAGAGCTAGGGGCAGGCCTAAAATGACCCTAGAAGTAGTAGAAAAGAAGATACGTATAGTTTAGTCCTTGTCCCAAGTATGACTTTGAATATTGCTGTTTGGAGGGCTAAAATCCATGTAGCCAACCCCATTAGGTGGGTTTGATGAGCAGTTGTTGATGTAGTGCTCTATTCTTTTTCTTTTTTCCATAATTCTAATTATCTCGTCTTTGCATGGATCCATGTAGCCGACCACATTTAGTTGGGATAAGAGTCAGTTGTTGGTGGTGGTGGTGGTGTTGTAATCTTCGGTTTGGGTTACACTTGAATTGGGCCTCTAGCCCAAAGAGTTTTCTTTATAATAGGCTACCTTAATGGGTAAGAGTTGGAAACAAGGGGTTTATTTTATTAATTATTTAAGTTGGAGTCATAGGCTAGTATCTAAGTATGAATCATATTGCAAATCCCTAAGAGTATTAAGTTTATAAAATCTGGTGCTGCACCAGTGCAGTGGACATTGCATACAATTCTGATTTAGAATGTATCTTATGCAAACACTTACATCATCAGATTCCTCTTTCTCTTCAACTTTCTCTTCTTTCTTTGGTTCTTCTGCAGCAGGTGCAGCACCAGCACCACCCCCGCCACCACTAGCAGCTACAGCAATAGCAGCACCTCCACCGGCAGGAACTGAAGCCAACTTCTCCCTTCCAGATGCAATAAGCTCTGTAATGTCTTTTCCCTTAACTTCAGAAAGGAGCAACTCAATCTTATCCTCATCAGCATCAGCACCAACTGCAAATCAAAATAACAGTTACTATCTTTACAACCCCCCAAAAAAATCAACAAATGTTATTTCTTAAGGAACAAATGCCATACCTAGTATCAGAAACAAGTTTACATACATACTGGCATTGATTTCAAGCATATAATAATAGACTTAGAATTCAATTCTCTGAATGGAGACCCTATTTGCAACCCAAGATGAAAAAAATGCAGCCCAACCTATCAAGTCACCAAACCATGTTTCATAAACTCCAGACCATATTAATGAAAACTGAGGCCATTGTGTCTGGACAGAGATGATCAGTAGTTGCTTAAAAGCCTTAAATCTACGGATTTTAGTAAAATTAAATCAGTTCCCTCTAGCCAGCATTATAGAATAACACGATCAAGGTCATCCAAACAAGACACCACCATATCTTAGATGAACTACACTCCAAATCTATGCTGGTTAAGAGTCTTAAACAAAAGACCATGACAAAACACTGAACACAAACTGTTGGCCGCACGACAATCTAGCCTACAGCTTGCAATCGTTAGCTTTAGGTCATCATAGATTACCCAGCAAAGATCCCTTGCATGGGTTTTTTCTCAATAGAACAAAGAAAAAACAGAAAAAACCTATTAATAAAATCCTGATAATAGCATAGTTGGAAAACCAGGTTTTGACTCGAGTCAAAAAAAATAAGGAAACCTAGTCAAGACTCAAGAGTCGTGAAAACTCGCCAGGCTTAGTAAATAACTAGACTTGGTCCGAATCAGTCCAATTTTCTCATGACTCGGTTTTTTTCCCGAGATTGGTATTTTTTTGGGTTACCCATATTAACATGCTTTATCAATTCCATCTTCCCTAATTTCTCCCCTCCAGTCTCTACCACTCTACCCCTCCCAATTGGCGACGAGGCTGATAAGAAACATGGACAATGATACAATTCCTCTCTCTCTAAATCTGTAAAAAAAATCCATGGGAAGTCATTAGTAGCTGAGCTTTTGGAATCGGGTTTTAAATTGTTGTCTGTTACTTCGATTCTAGCTCTGTTTTTTTGTCATTTTTTCCATGGCCTACATATACCTCGAAATTCAACCCCTCAAGGTATTTCCATATACTTTCTTCCTTTCCTTTAGTACTAATTCTTTCCTGTTTAAGCAAAACCCCTCAATGAGCAAAAGGGGAGAGGGTTTCCTGTTTCCAATCTTTGTTTCTTCCTCTCATGGGGTTCTTAGTTCTATGAAGTGTTGTAAAGCATTGGAAGTCCGAAACTACAAGTCTGTCATCTCTGATGAGGCGATGAGTATCTATGTACCCATTCTTTACTGTAAGAGCCCTTGGAACCGTCTGCCATCTAAAAAAAATAAACGGATCGTATGAGGTGAAGGTATAGAGATAATGATGGGGACATCATGCCGCATCATTGTGCAAGTTCCAGCCCTAGTTTAAGTCCATATTTGGGTGTTATAACTAGTGGTCCTGTCCTATTGCGGGATACCGTAGCTTCTAGGGTTTGTCCTGCATCAGAAAATCACACATTCTTCACTTGAACCTGTAATAGCAAGGTACAATTGCATCTTCATTGCACAAATTTCCTTTCCTTGAAATCAGCAAATCGAAAACAACCTATACTCAACCTGCATCAGAAAATCACACATTCCGTTCTGTCTCAAGCCTCAAACTTGAATCTATTATACTAATTCATGGATCCTATTACAGTGATTCATATTAAACAAGATTATATTGTTGGCACTCGAGATATGTGATTCTTTCATATATTTTTAAATGACTTTTTTCTGTAATAGTTTTTATTTTAGGGCGGGCCTTGGTGCAACGGTAAGGTTGCTCCATTGTGATCAAGTGGTCACGGGTTCGAGTCTGGAAACAGCCTCTCTGCGAATGCAGGTGTAAGGCTGCGTACATTATGACCCTCCCTAGACCCCGCAATGGTGGGAGCTTCATGTACTGGGTAAGCATTTTGTTTTTTTTATATTTTATTTATTCATATTTAACGTATTTAAAATATTTTTAAAAAATCATGAGTCGTTCATGACCAGGTATGATTCGCTCGACTCACCAGGTTCTGAGGACTGCGTCGAGTCAAAAAAAACTGGTTTGTCATCTATCGATAATAGTTAAACCCATTACCAGAAGTTGCAGTGCCAGGCTAAGTACTTAACTGAACTAAACGCACATAGCAACGCAAAATAGTCATCTAACATACGTAAGAAAATTCCAAATCAAAGCAACCCCAGGCAAAGTCGAAGCAAGAATACAAGGAACCATGGGACCTGAAACCTAAAACCTAAATAAACCAGATTTAGAACAGAACAACCACTAACCATCAACAACAGAACCGTTTTCAAAGTGGTAAACTCGTCCATAAGCACGGAGATGTCAACAAATATCCAAGAAACCCTAATCCCCAATAAGAATCAAAGAAGATAAAAACAGTGATTGAAGTATACCGGATCCAAGGATATTCTTCAAATCATCCGCGGAAGGGCTGGTGTTGCCACCCAACACAGCGAGCAAATATGCGGCGACAACCTTCATTGCTGCAATCCAGAGGTCGACCTTTGAGCAGTCGGCAGACGAAAGTCGAAAGTTGGAAGTCGGACGGATGTTGTACACCAGAGGACGGCCTAGAGAGAGTGCTGTTCGGGTTTTAAAGGGATGTGAAAGGAGGATGGGTGGTAGGAGCGGCGACCGGATTACCCGATCCGCCCGGATCCGATGAGAGGGCAAAGAAAGATCATATTGGGCTGGGAGGCTCTTTATGGTAACGTTCTTTTTAAGCGTTTTTTGTGTTTTTTCGTTTGGTAGTACTTTTGTTCCAGAACAGGTGTTTTTATCTTTATCATTTTTTTCTATTTCTGTGTTAAAAACATGTTTCTGGATGATAAAATGGCGTTTGATAAACTTGTTCCAAAAATGTTTTTAGAATAAAAAAACAACACAAAACCGTTTGATAAAATCTATTCTGAAACACCTTTTACCAAATTAATACATTTTAATCACAAAAAAACTTAAGAAAACAAATAATTATTATATTTAAGCTGAGTTCGGTTGGATTTAACATGATGTAAAGTTATGAAAAGGTTTAAAAGATAAAAAAAAAAACAAAAAGAAACTTTCTAACCAACAATGACTGTGCAACAAACTAAAAAACTTACGACATAAGTATATATAGCAAGTAAAATTTTCAGCTAAATTACTGGGTTTTTTTGTAGAGAAGTATGGCAAATGAAATGTTTAGTTTACCTTCAAACTACTGTCTAAAGTGTTACTATTTTTTATAAATGTTGATGTTCTCTTCTTAAAATATTCTACTTCACAACTCCTTACATCCAACCAGAGCCAACCTCAGTTTGCCTTAACAACCAACAACCATAAACTCAATAGACCACTAGACTACTCAAGCCTAAATACAATTGCCTAATAAAATGAACAACACAATTGAAGAACCTTGACACAATTTTGAATACAAGGTTCCACCCAATTACCCGAAGCCAAATCGTATCCATCCTAGAGTACATCAAATGTGAAAGTGAGTGCATGGGTGTATGCATGTGCACTCACATATGCTTGGCCAAGATTGAATCCATAGATCCCAACAGTCTATGCCTGATCACTAAGATTAAAGTTAAGGCCCAACCTCCCATCCATATGCCTTTGGAACCCAATTCCCAATTGAGTGTAAAAAGCTAGTGAACTGTAAAAGGACCAGCCATAAACCTGCTCAGCAGAAATGATCATCGGATAATCCTAATAGAATTGGTTATATAAGTGAAATAGCATGTCTCAGTATACAGGTGCAAGTATGAGCATTACACCCAATTTCAGATAATTCATGGAATTTTGGCTTTTCGTAATGAAAAGTGATATTTAGGAAACTAATACTGAGGAAAATTGAAACGCTAACCTGTTGCTTGATTGCGCTCTCAGCGGCTTCAAGTGCCTTCATGACCTGAAATAAACTATCATTGGAAGAATCATGGACACCCAATCCAGAGAACCTGTCGACTAAATTTACAATTCCGATCTCAATCAGAGGGTTCCACTGAGATCGAGTATCTCGACCGTTAGCCAATCCGTTCCGGACCAGAGGAAGAAGAAGAAGACGAGCAGAGGAAGAAAAAGAAGAAGAAGAGCAGTTTTTAGCTGTTGCAAAGGACGATGTCGCAAGGAACCAGTATAGATCTTAGGGTTTCGTTGGAGAAGACCCTCACAGGGGCGGCTCATTGGAGAAGAGAAGACAATGGAGTTCTCTTGTCTTCAAAAAGATCAGGCACAAGTCTACCATTTTTCCCAAATTTGTTTCATTTGAAGTGTTTCAGAAGTGAAAAAACAAGGTTTTACATGTTTCAACATTTCCTGTTTTTTGTGTTTTTTTTAGCCGGTTTGTTTCACTAGCACAGAAAAATAGATCGGTGCATCCAAACGGTCGATTCCATTTTTCTGTGCCAGTAGCACAAAAAAACACCAAAAACAAGAAACAGAAGTGTTACCAAACGGGCTCATAGTATGTTCGGTTTGATTTTTTGTTTTTTTTTAAACAAATCGGGCACTTGGCACACTTTTAGCACACATTTGAAGTCCGGTTGATAATACTTCTGTTTCTTGTTTTTGACGTTTTTCTATGTTACTGACACAAAAAAACAGAATCTACCGTTTGGATTCACCGGTCTGTTTTTATGTGCTAGTGAAACAAACCGGATAAAAAAAACACAAAAAACACGATTTGACGAAACAAGGGTTACCTTGTTTTTTTCACTTTTGAAACACTTCAAATGAAACAAGGAAAAAAACAAGAAAAAATTGTGCCCGGTATTTTCAAGCTCTCCTCTCCAAAAAAGCTCACTCCTCTCCTAAAGCTCACAGCCATCGTTCGAACCCCCATTGATGCTACTCCTGCTTCCTCTGCTTCTTCTTTACCATCGACGAACTCAGGTGAAAGCCCTATGTCTACTACTTCCTCATCTTCTTCTATTTCCTTCTTTCATAATGAAAACTCAGCCTCATCAAATCTCTCTCTCTTTGCACATATGTGAGCGTGTAAGAATCTGGCAAATTCCCTCTGCATTCGGAGATAACCCTAGAAATTAAAATTTCCAAGGGTTACTCCGTCTGCTTCATTCTTTGCTTTTCCTTCGATGTTTTTCTTTACCAAGGTGTCGATATTTGTAGGAATTTTTCGTTTTCATTTGTTTCTTTTTTAGGATTTTTGTTTAGAGTATACAGTGATACTACTTACCCTAGGTCAATTTATTTCGGTGAAAGGAAAAGGAGGGCCAGATGGATTTGATGCTGGACGTGGTATTCAAGAGAACCATTTCATGTGATTAGCAGAGACTTCCTCAGTTTAGCTTCTTGTTTCTAGCTTGATCTATGATTTTTTCAGCTCGAAGTTGGTTTTAATTTGCTTCTAGATCTGGGTTTTGGCTCATGTTTGAATTTTGATTGCTCTCTACTGCGATTATTTTTATAATTCTACTATCTGATCGAGTTGTATTATGTTTGTTCTTGATCTGTTTGATCGAGTTGTATTATGTTGCTTAATGGAAGACTTGGGAAAAAAATGGAAGAACAGGGGACTGTAGGGGCAGCAAGGGGTGGATGAGTGTGTGACTGTGTGTAGGGACAGCAAGGGGTGGGGGTGAGTGTGTGATTTTGAACACAGAGAGGGGTCAAATACACTTTCTAGACTATTTAAGACCTTGCATTCTATTCAAATTGCTGAGAGCGAAAAGCAAAAAGGAATAAAATTTGGTCACTAGTAATGGATATTTGGTTGCTGGACAGATTTATGGGTTTTCTTTGCTTCTTTTACTGAATGCTTCCTTCTTTATGATGCTCGCATGTAAATCCTCCCTCCTAAACTTCAGTTTGTACTTAATGGCCCATTCTTGGCAACTACAAGCTGCCCCTGCCTCTGCCTGCAGCAACTCTACCCGTCAACTTGATACTCTTTAGATCTTCTCTGTAAAACCCCTTCAATGCTTCACCTACGAACACAAGCCTACAATAAAACTGAGGGTTGGAATTCTAGAACTAAAGACAGAATTGTGATCCCATCGAACTACTTCTTGCAATATTTAACTGCCCAAGCTTCACAAAAACCTCTCTCCTAAAGCACATCCTAGGCAGTCTTTTGATCACAATGCAGGAGTTTACTTGCTTCTGAATTTTGAACTTCGAAGTTGCTTAGTATAGAAATTTATTGCTGATTACTCTTTCAGACTTGAGAATAAAATTCCAATTTACAGAATAGAAAAAGAGGAAAAGGAAAGGCAACAGAAAATTCCCAAGGAAAGGTTGATAAAAAAATTAACCAAGAGAAAGGTTGAAAATCCATAAGCAAGAGAACTTCCACTGGCTTCACAGAGCTGCATATAGACAAAGTCAATGAATCAACCAATTTGTGAAGGACTCTGTCCAGCTGAGCTTATGTAGAACTATTGGAAATAGAAGTGGAAGCATTTGGTCCAGAATTTTACAAAGGATTAAGGAGAGATTATATAATAGTGGTTAAATATCTTTGGTTGTATACCTCAGTAAGCTCAGAGAGATGACGAGTCTTGAACTGCCCATACAAACACTCACACATTCACTCACACCCCTTGCTGCCCACACACTCAAACACCCGAGCACAACATGCAGAGATGTTTATTTATGATCGTAAAAAAAACCCTGGTCTCCTTAAGATGTAGTTGTAGAAGTAAATTGAATGCAATGAATAATAAGAATTGGGTTACTTGTAAACTTCAAACTCAACTTGTTGGGTCTTTAGCTCAAATTGGTAGAGCATTTGGAACATGAGTATGTCTCAAGCATGTTCTAAGGGGAAGGTGGTTTGAATCCTCCAAGATCCTTTTTGGTTAGTCATACATGACATGATCATGGTGGATGTTTTCGTCTTAATTTTAAGTAAGTTCAGTCAAGTAATGGTATTTCTATAATAATTCATTAATTTAGTAAAAAGTGTTTCAGAACAGGTTTTATCAAACAGAATTATGTTGTTTTTTTGTTCTAAAAACGTCTCTAAAACAAGTTTACCAAACACCATTTTAGAACCCAGAAACATGTTTCCAACACAGAAACAGAAAAAAATGATAAAAGTCAAAAACACTTGTTCTGGAACAGAAATGTGATCAAACGGGCTCTTGCAAAACACCAAATTAGTATTTCTCACCTTGTAGAAACACTTCTACAAATTTTCGGAGAAACATGCGGCCCATTTAAGTTAACCAGGGGCAACACTGGTATTTGCCCGAAAAACATAACATTTAGTGAAATCCTGAAATGTACCCTAAAATCTCACAACCAACATTCGATCGACCTACTGCTCTCATCTTCTTCGCGCTCGACCGCTGCTCCTCCCAATGTAATCTTCTTCGCACTCGGCCTGCTGCAACTCAATCGACCTGCTCTCATCTTCTTCGTGCTCGGCTTGTTACAACTCTTCTTCAAGTTTGACCTCTGCTACTCTTCGTCGCAATCCACCTCTACTCCTCGTCCCAAGGTATGAAGTATAATCCATTCAAGAAAACGAATAGGTTTACATCGATTAAGGTTGTGTACTTCGATTTAGGGTTTTTAATTCGATTTTGGGTTTTTGATTCCTGTTCACAGAAAAATGAATAGGTGTATGATTTGTGATGTTTTTGTACTTTGATTTAGGGTTTTTGATTCCTATTCACATAAAAACGAATAGGTGTAGTTGGAATTTGTATTTCTGGATTATGTAAGTGTTGGATGGATTCCATTTCAACAGAGATGTACTATTATCAGGGAAGCTAGGGAGTTGATGAATCTATGGATCATCCAAAGAAAACTAGTTCATAACAACTTCATGTGAGTCGGCTAATTTATTCATGTCAACAATTTGCTTCTGAATACATAATACCTAAAGGCCATGTTTATATCTTGGTCTTTAAACATCAATAGAACTATAAGCCTGTAGTTGTTAGGTATGTTTTAGTAAATCAGTGAAATCTTAATTATGAAGCCTAGAACTTGCAGATAGTTATGATCAATATGATCAAGTCAATTTTAGTGCTATGATCTTACTATAAAATTAGCTGATTCATTTTTCTCTGAAAACAAAAGAATGTGTCAGTTAATATTGAGTGGGCTTTACAACGGTTTTGTTTTTTTGTCGGTACGGTTAGGTGGCAGTTTTTCCAATTTGGATCCTTGCCGAGCTGCCCGGCAGGATCGTGCTGCCCAGACACAGTACATGTTGTGCACAAAGTCCGCTTTACCCCTGCCCAAAAGCCTTATCAAATAAGGGTAAGGCGGTCATTGTGCACAGTACCATGTCTGGGCAGCATAGTCCTACTGGGCAGCTCGGCAGTAGAGGATCTGCTTTCCAGTTTTTCTACCAGTTTCGTAAAATCTCAAACTGATAAGAGTTCAGGTCAGGCTGAACCGGTTAGATTGGATCGATCCAATCAATTTGGGCTGGACCATTAATTTTGATCGATCCAACCGGTTCAGACTGGAAATTGGCACTCCTAGTTTATGCTAAGGTATCAGCTTGTTATGATAGTCCCAACAACTCGGGTTTGGATTGGCATATCACACTTTTCAAGTTATAAGGTCATTTATCCCTTTGTATGATTGACATATTTTTTGCTAAATTGGGATCGACCCAATATTGCATGTGGCCAAACGGGGCTCCCATCATACCCCCCCCCCCCAAAAAAAAAGGGCTCCTGTGGGCCCATCATTTATCCCTCTATATGATTGCTATATTTTTCGTTAATTCATCCTTTTAGAAATCATTATCGGTATGCATTGATCATGTTTTCTTCAAAAATCTTGATTTTTTTTTTTACATTTTTATCTTTGTCTGTACCAATCAACTAATACAGGATCAACCAAGAATCAGTATCAATCTTCTTCAATATTGATACGAATTGATCAAATAGAACAATCCAATATTGATTCCTCAAACCATTGTGTCTGAATTTTTTATATAATTATAATCAATTCCATTGTGTCTGAATTTTTAGAAGTGGAGATGAGAGAGCATCTTAGACACAACCTGTCTATAAATTTTTTTTTTGCTTCATCCATCGCATCAAGTGATAAATAATATGTCAAAGAATGGTCTTAGATAGACCATTTACAAAAATATGAAAAAATAAAATAAAATACTCTTCTAATAACCTTAAGCTATAATGGTTGCATCAGGCTCAACCCAAATCCTTCCCATGTATTAGACATAAATGCCCCATGATCCCAATTTAACTGATGGGAGAGGGTTCCCTCTGTCATCAGCTTGGGGTATCTCCTGCGCAACACCAAAGTTAGTTTGGAGAATGAAACATCTACATGAAGCCTACATGATCAGTAGAGAGAGAGAGAGAGAGAGAGAGAGAGAGAGAGAAACCATTGTGAGAGGATGTACTGTACATTAGCTGTAAGGAAAAAATATTCCCATAACGAAGCGAATGGTATAACACCTGCCCAGTTTTTTTAGATAGTATAACACATGCCTTCAATCTTAATAAGGGAACACTTCCTACGAGCCCTATCCAACACCCATCCTTTTCACTTGTATCCCAACTCATTTGCGACCGCACTTAGAATGCACCTGTCATCCGCTCTCTCTTTCCTCAACCTACTAGTCAAGCTATATTATTCATACATTTATCTCTCCATCCACATGATCAAATCTTTGCTCACATTTCTAGATCTGGTCGGTTCTCCTCCAAAATTGCTGCAAACTTTGTTAGCTCTAGTACAAGTTCTAGAAACCATCCAAATCCCATTTGGACAAGGATCTAAAAACTCAAAGTTCACCACAAATAAAAAGCAACAAGGATTTGAGTTTTTTCAAAAACCAAGGGATGACATGTAATTTACCCTCTTTTTAAAATCAAAATCATCAATAATTCATTTTTTTTTCTCCCTAGAGTTCAAGTTTGATGGCTGAGTTTCATAACTATGTTAATGACATGGACCCTTCGAATGTCCAAGAAGCCTACTAACATTTGTGATCTTTATCGAAACCACTAGATTTTATTAATCATGGAAACCACATGTAGAATGTTAATTTCTGAGGGATGCAATTTGAGCTAAGAAAGCAAGCAGCAAGCTAGCACCCTATGAGGATCGGGATGACGCCGGTTTCGATAGAGAGAAAGAGAGAGACAGAGAGAGAGAGAGAGAGAGAGAGAGAGCTAATTTATGATTTACTGCTAGCATGATCATCCCACTCCCTTTAATTATTCATTCAATGGACGTAAACTCACTTTTTCACTTTTTTAATAGAGAATCGATTTGGTTTGATTCGATTTGGGTTTCACTTTATCAGTTCAGTTTGATTCAAATAGACGGTTATCAGTCTAAAACTGAGACCAAACCCAATGAAATTTCACTTTTTAAAACCAAAATTGAATCAAATTTATTTAGTTCAGTTTTATATGACTGAATTCTGTTTCTGTTTTCGTTTCTGGTTCTTAATTGACACCTTAACTTTGTGGGTATACATTGGCATTTATCTTTGCTGCTTAGAAGCTTTACATACACTTAGACATCCTTATTTCCAGTATGTGATTTTTCTAGTAGAGAGAGGAATAGGCAACTTCTGTTCATACTACCTCAGAGGACTACTTGTTTCACTTGGCCCCTCATGGTGGCCTTGTTATGCATTAGAACATCGTTGACCTGCTGAAGCAGGGGGTGGGAAAGGATAAGCAGGGAAGGTGGGGAAGGGAAAAGGAAGGGGGTTGAGTTTGTTTGGCAAATATATCCAGTAAGGATGAGGATCGGGATGACACAGGTTTTGAAATTTGGACTTGGTTTACCATCCCTTAGTTATGCGATCTGTTGGATCTTGGTTATGTATCAACAATTGACAAGCTTTCAAACAATGCTCTAAGTACTACAAGCCAAACACCAGTGTTGAAGGTGTATCAACCTTCCAAATTCTAACGTACAGAGGTCATAGGTGATTATTGACATGGTATAATATAAGGAAAAAAGTTTGAAACTGTACAGAGATGGGGTAGACACTAGACAGTGTTTAAGAATCAGAGAAGGTCAGGCTCACCACAGAATGCATCTGGCTCAAATGATCTAGCAGATTCATCATTGTAAATTCCAGGTACAGCCCTACCCCCAGCTTCATCAGAAGAGATGTAAGAATTCTTCTGGTTGCCTTCAATGTTGAAAAGTAGAACACCACAAAAGACTAAAGATGCTGCCAGCCCTACAAGTGTGAATTTCAATCTGCTTAACACTGGTTTGACCTGAAATTGGAGAGAGAAATTTGTTTAAATGAGTTCAATAAGTGAAGAATTCAGGCAAGTCAACAAGGAATAGATTGCCCATAAAAGCCTTGATGGTGGTATGTGATCTTGCCAAAGGAGATAACTAAATTAGGTAGTTAGGCTCTATATGTATTACTCACTGAATATGAACCTAGAAGGCGATCTCGTGCCAAGACTTCTGCAGTTTTCACCCATATCTGTAAAGAAAAGAAAGACCCTGCTTCAGCTATAGAGAACATATGTGATATTAGGAAAGAAGAACAGAGTCAATCCCATTTTGTGTTCATTCGTAGAGAGAGACTATAGACCTCCTGAGTTTTATCAGAAAGTTCTGTGAATCTGTTCATGAAACTGTAATGGAGCCTTTAGAGCTTAAAAAATTGACTTAGTATGCCTCTTGGTAGAAAGAGACACTCTTCCATTAAGGATCAAAACGATTCTAAATCATATACTATGATGAAATTATTAGAATCAGGTCCTGAGTGAGAATCATTTTATAAGGGGATTATGATTAATGAGAACTAGGTAAAGAAAGAAAAGCAGATTAGCCCCAGAAACAAATTACCACGCCGGAGTATTCCATGTCTACCTCAAGTGTAGAATGAAAGCAACAAAATTTACATTGAGAACCCGAAACTCCAAAACAGAACCAATTCAGTGAAGATGGAGATATATATTAAACAGAGAAGAAACGAAGAAGGGAATAAAGGTTACCTGGCCATCGTACCACCCAGTTTCTTCATCTGCAATCAACCCAAAAAGACTCCTTTCATTCCTAATTCACAATATTAAATTAAATTGGAAAGAGGTTAAAAAAAAAAAAAAAGAAGAAGAAAAGGAAGAAATGATTTATACACTCGACAGTGGCGCTGAGAAGACGATTTCCAACGTAGGCCCAACCGAGGTACATCCGGAGGACGGCGAGGGTAACAACAAAGAGGCCACTGGAGGCGGCACCGAGAACACAGTTGAGGGGCTGCGATTCAGGATGAAAGATGCCGAACCAAGCAACGGGGAGTCCGACGAATTTATAGAAGGAAGCCCCCATGAGGAAGAGACGAGAGCTATAATCGGGTAAGTCTCCAGCTGCCCAGGAGAAAGGGAAGGAGGCGGCGAGGCTCTGGTACTCATTCACGGGTTGTTGGTCCACTGGGACGGGACACTCTGTTTCTGTTCCTGGTGGCATGTTTGCTCCTCCGTTCCTGAAGTAAGGCGATGAGGAGGAGGAGGCAATTGGGAGGAATCGCTGGCGTTGTTGATGATGATGTTGGAACTGATACTGATTTCCAGGGTATCTGATGTTGTTCTTGCAGAAGAAGAAGATGGAGGTTGAGAAGGTGGTAATTTGAGGAGTTGGGCTGGTGCCGAGTAGCCCTGTGACTGGTGCTTTGCCGGAGCCCGGCAACATTAACGCCGCAGTCATGGCAATGGTCTCTGCACTTGGCCCTCGCTGACGCTGCCTGAGAAAGGAGAAAAGAATCCTCGACTCTCTCTTACTACTCAATTACGCCACGTGGATAGATGATGATGCGACTTAGTGGTGGTAGCAATTAGAGCTGCAAGAGGGTCGGGTTGGTCTGGGATTTTAGTCCTTTAGCTGAGCCAGACCCAGCCCGACCTTGACTCAGGCCTAAAAAAATAAAAAATTAAAAGATTACCTATAATTGGGTTTCATATTACAAAATTAACCATTCAATATTGGGTTTCATATTACAAAATTAACCATTCAATCTTTAGTTTCACCATATTACCTAAATTAAACATTTGCATTACAAAAGTAGTCAAAATAATGTTTTCCTTTCATCTTATTAGGTATTATGACATTTTTACCCCGCATTCCTCTCCATCCTCTTTTCAATCACCACTATCACCCTAGAAATCCTAACGAATTGAAAACAAATTCAATCAAATTTCACCAAGAAAGATTTACAACAGTACTGAAAATCATTCAAACGCTCAGTCGCTTATCCAAAAAAAAATCCAATTTTTAATGAATAACAGATTGTCAAATCTAAAAAACAATCCAGCCCTAACTTGTCCTCAAGGTCTGGTCGGGTTGGACTAACCTTGATTGCCTCTGATCATGGGAGGGAGAAGAGAGATGCATGGCTGGGTTGGGCCGGGCTGGGCCAGGCCGAGTCAAAGAGAAAATTGTCAATTTTATATAAAATAATATTATAATAAAATATATTATATTACTTACTATCTTCATATATAATATATTATATATAATAAAAAATTTGTTTTTTCTATTTAAAGTTTATATCGATATATATTTTAGGGTAAATTACATGTCACCCCTTAGTTTTCAAACGAAACTCAGATCACCCCTTGGTTTTTGAAAAAAACTCAAATCACCCCCTCTATAGTAACGATGTTAGTCTGCTGTTAGTTATTGGTGTGAAAGGACTATTTTACCCTTGTACTAAAACATTAAAAATTAAATGTACAATACTACCCTTCCTTCATCTTCAACATTGGTCAAGGGTAGTTTAGGGATTTAAATTTATTTAATTGGTTGACTTCATTACTTACCAACATAAAACTAATGGTAGGGACTAATTTGTCATATTGGGGTCTAAACCAAGGGGTGATTTGAGTTTTTTCAAAAACCAAGGGGTGATTTGAGTTTCGTTTGAAAACCAGGGGGTGACATGTAATTTACCCTATGTTTTATATATGTATATGTGAGGGCATGGTGACTAATATGAGATCTGTGGGAGGTTAGAGCAAGGAATTCCCAATTACTATAGGATTATATAAGGGATCAACCTTAAGCCTTTATCTATTTGTGTTTATCATGGACGATTGAACCAAGAGCATTCAAGACGAGGTCCCGTGGTGTATGCTCTTCACCGATAATATCGTTTTGATGAATGATACAAAATTAGTGATTAATGTTAAGTTAAAACTATGAAAATCAATCTTTGAAATAAGAGGTTTTAAGATTAGTAGAACGAATACACAGTATATGACGTATAATTTTAATTATACTATGATGGATACAAACATAATGCTAATTGTGAAAAGAGAGATACCGCAAACAATTGACAAGCTTTCAAACAATGCTCTAAGTGTTATACCCGCACCCCAGGAGTATAATTAATTATTAATTCTTCCCCGTGACGTGTAGTTATCACTGCCACGTATGCCGGTGAGTTGTTCTCACTGGTGGTCAAACCCAGCTATAAAATTATTGACCATAGTACGAGTTTGCCTGTGGAAACTAGTCGGGACCACGGAGGTTGCACTTTGACGTGTCAGGGGTAAGTAATTGACCAAATTTTGTTGTGTGCTTACTGCCCTCTCAAAGCCCTCGCAGTGTGGTCCAAAGGCCCTGACCTCTTATGGTGGGAACCACCTTCCTACTCGCATCGGATGCAAGGTTACTGGCTACCTCCGACCCTGCATCCAATGCTGCTGACAAGGACTCTTGTGGGTGAGACCCTATGGCTAAGGTGCTATGGGTGTCCTGCCATGTTTGACCCTACCCAAATAGACCCTAGGTTACACTTATGAGACCTTAGCCAAACAGGCCATTAAAAGTGATTTTTTCTATATGAGAGAGAGGGGTAAGACTATTCCTTAGTCTTTCTTTTTTTTTTTTTCTTTCCTAACCTAATCGTGAAAGGAGAGGAGAGCTTTAAGGAGAGGGGGCGGCAAGGAGGAGAAAAAGGAGAAGGAAGGGAAGAAGAAGAAGGAAATGGCTGCTGGGTTTGGAGCTTTAAAGAGGCCACATCTTGTGTATCTCAGACCAGGTAAGCCAAGTGCCCCTTTTCCCCCCTTTTTCTCTCTTTCTCCCTTGCTCGTTTGAGCTTGGGTGGTTTGTTGGTAGCAGCCCCAAGATGGGGTTTTCCTTTTTTGAAACCCAAAGGGTTAGCTCGAACCATGTGTAGTTTCCCCTTGTAGGATGCTATCCCATTTTCATTACAATCCTATAAAGACCTCTATTTGACCTCTTGCTGAATCTATTTGATTCTAAAGCTTCAACCACCAAAGAAAACCCCAAATCTGGATTTTTGAGCTTTTGATCCTTTAAACCCCCTTAAATCTTTGGATGTTGGGTGTTCTAGGACCCAAATAGACTCCAAGACACCCCCTCCCTAGTCCCTTGAGGCTTAGAGAACCAAATGGGACAACACTGGGCTTTTAAAGACCTTGAAATCACACTTGGGTTGCATCGGAGGCAGAGTCTGCGTGAGTCCGATGTTGCCTCCGATGTGTCCTGAGCCTGCAGGGAAGGTCGGAGGCAAGGTCGGAGGCAAGACTGCGTGAGTCCGATGTTTGCCTCCGATATGGCTTGAGCCTACAGGAAGGTCGGAGGCAAGGTCGGAGGCAAGCCTGTTGAGTCCGACGTTGCCTCCGATGCAGTTTTTAAGGCTTATAACTTATGTAAACTGTGGGGTTTCTCTATGAGGCCTCCCCTACACTCTCTCACACTCTTATTCACTTCTATAGGCGCCAACATATGTGCAATGGAGTGATTTTGAGCGAGAATCGTTGCGCTTATACAAATTCTATGTGAAGTAATTGGTGAGTGGGTTTGGGTGACTGTTTGAGCTTGTTTACTATTGCTTATTCATGCATTTATGAATTATATTGTGACATTATCATTCAAGCATGATTGCATATTTGCATTTATTCTTATTCGATGATGATGATTTGGATGATATGGATTTGTGTTGGGTTACGGTGCCGGGAAGTACTGGCACCGGAACCCCCGAATTACGTGAAATTGTATATTACATCTCATTCTTGCCTGTATGCGCCGTGTTGTGCTGGTACCCGGGTGTTAGATGGAATGGGACGTTGACACACCCGGATGTACCTCTCAACACGATAGGATTCATCTAGTATATCTGTGGTTAGGCTCAGTTCCCTATGCTACGACCCTTACCAACAGGGGTTTAGGTGTTGGGTAGCGAGCACCGCCGCTGTGGAGAGTTAGAGAGGCCAGGCCAGGGTAGTAATGGTTATCGGGGTCTCGCCTCGGTGGTGATGACTACGACCGGCGCGGGCTCCATAGTAATAATTGAGGTTGCATTGTGGTGAGAATGGAAGGATCCACAATGTCTTCCCGAGTTATTGCAGTAGCATATACCCATTGACTTAGCATTGTGGTAGGTGGTAAATGAATTAATAATAGCATGCACCATGGACTATTTGTGATTGTGTGATTGTGCATCCCCTTTTCTCTCTCACTAGCTCGGTGGAGCTAACCCCCGTGTACACATTCTTTTTAGATTTGGATGCAGATGATTACTGTGGAGCTAGAGACCGTGACTGAGGATCATGGCGATGGTTGCCCATGATGATTGTGCCCACGGGTTGTACTGTTACTTGGGATCGTTCCCGTTTTATTATTATTTTAGAGCATTGTGCTTTGTATAAACTTTTATGTTTTACCTTTTTGGTAGCTACTTGATGGTCATAGGAATTTTGTAACTATGTTACTTATTATCATTAGCCAATGAACATCTTATAATCATTTCATTTACGCTTCCGCAAACTCGATTGTCTTGGAATGTAATATTCCTTTGTCTTTCGTACTACGATATTATTGTATTTTAATATTGGTTTATGACGTGATTTGGCCATGCATCGAGATCCTGGCGGTGAGGTGGGATGACGCGTGTCACCCCAATCATACCCTGATATTGTATTCTATCCCTTGTCGGGATAGGGGTGTGACAACATGGTATCAGAGCCATGATGCTCTGCACCAACCACAGTCTCGCGGACTCTTAATTTACTCTCCACAATTAGGTTCTAAACTAAAAATCTTCAAGAACATAAATGATTATGTGCAGACATAGGAGAAGACTGATTATGGTGAAACAAGAACTTAGAAGATAATAGGCAACATGAAACTTAGGATTTGAACCATAGGTTGTTAAGCTACAACTATGTAATTGCTTGGTTGAGTCTTAAGTAGGTCATAAATGGACAACTATATGTTAAAATTCATAAACAACAATGAATCAATTATAATCACCCACAATTATCAACAATGAATTAAACAAGAAAGAATTAAGTAACTACATAGAGATACATATAAGATTAATTACAAATATCCAATTGTTCCAAATCTTCTTGGGAGGCAATCATATTCTTCCCGTTTTAACATTCATGATTTCATCTTTTCCAACAAAAACATATGACTCCATCCTGCTCAATCAAGAGATACCAATCTAAACACCATAATTGTTCCAGATTCTCTTTTTGGGCATACCTGTGCCCTTCCCAACTCAGAATGCAAGACCCCATTTGTTCCAATTCGAAACTTTTGATTCTGGTTATCTCAGATTAAATATACAAGTCTACCATTTCTAAAAGTTCCCAATTGTTCATCCTAAGACAAGAACTAGAAGAACTGATCTGGGATAACTTCAATTTGTTGAGAGAAAGTTGGGATAGTCATTTGCACCACCGCCACCATCGCGACCAAGAAAGGTGTTGATGTCATCTTTCCCTCTCTCAATACCCTCTAGGCGCCGAGTCTGATCGAAGAGTTGCTTCGTGACCTCATCGAAGCCATCCACCACTCGCAGGTTCAGCCTCCTGATGGTCGTCAGAATGTCAATACCTCCCACCTGATGAAGGTATAGGGATTCCTTCTAGGTGAACAATAGGTCTTTGCTCCTCCAATGGACATGTTGATAACGCCGACCAACTGTGCTGCAGTGAAGGCTATAGGAACCCCCTTGACATATGAGACAACCCGATAATTTTGTATGCCCGGGTTCTCGGTGTCCAGATTTGTATAGAAATGGCAAATGAGTTTCAAGTAGTATGGTTCAGGAAGGTTGAGAATGTTGGTCCACCCCAATGCCTCAAATCTCTGCCCCACCTTGTAAGCTCGAGATCATCCAACACTACATCCCGCCCTTCCATTATATTTTTGAAGCGGAAGTAGTCTCGATAAAGCTCTTGGTCCTCTATCTTTTGGAACCATAGTGGATCTAGGACAGTTGGTGCAATTTGTTCTACGCATGCACGTCGTGTTCTTGGAGCCATTGATTGTTTTAACCCGCAGCCAAAAGCCAAGTAGATAGCAAATTAATACCTTGAATGCTAAGGCCTAAGTAGATGATCAATGTAAGGTTATGGGGTTTAAAACCTAGCCTTTGATTCTTTTCCCAAGGCAATTAAGTTACAACAGGATTCTTAGGCTAGAAATTTCTGATTTTTTTTTTTATCAAATTGTGATCTAAGAAGTTGGGGAAAAAGGGAATGCATGGCCACTATGTGAATGCAATCATACATGATAGAGGTTAATGGCCATTTTATGCCTAGAAAGTAATATTTTATACAAAACAGTGGGTTCAAGCAAGAAATAGGTTTATTCAATCATGGAGCATGCCTTGAACTTCAAAGAAAATTTTCAGATTTTGTGGTTGGAAGTTTGAATCTTGGGAAACAAGTAAATATGGTTTGTGACAGCTCAGAGAATGTAAGCTAAGCCCTATCTAGTAAGACCGAATCAAATATGGCAAAAGAGAAGAGGAAAGATTCTAAGGATTTTATCAACAATCATGTATACAAGAAAATATGTTTGAAGATAAGACAATGTGATAATTTTCTATGAGATTTTATGGCATGTAAAAGAATTAGATTTGAACTTGGAGAGTTTTCCCAAAATATTGTGAATTGAGAACTTTACCACAATCAAAACCTGAACATAATCCTAGTAAAATTCAACTAGACTTGACAAACATAGCAACAATCTCTAAAATGCTTGCAAAGACTTGAAAATTTATAAAAGATGCAATAATCAAACAAGGATCCAACAACTTAGTGTCATCGATCAAATAGGGCTTGATTTACACCTAAAAAACCCTAGTTCCGGCCAATCGGTTTGGTATGAATTTGGTGTACATGGCCATGGGTTTACAAGCAAAATCAAGACATGATCACAACTTGAGATGATTCATCCCAAATCCAAGAAAGAGAAAGTAGGAATGAGAAGAAAGTCATATCATGAACAAGTAAGAGTTGAACCTTGAGGCTTAAGATTACAAGAAAACCACCTAAGGGGAGCTTGAACGGAAGTCCCTGTAGAGCTTTTTCTCCCTGCGGTTATGTCCTTTTCTTTGGAGCCAAAAATGAGTTTTAAAACTCGTGGCTCTGTTTTGTTAAAATTCTACGAACAAACGAACGAACGGATCCACACTCATGCGTCCATCCGTAGATCCGTTTGACTTCAACTCTCTCGGCCTTTGAGACTTCTGAGACCGAACGAACGAACGGATTTGCATTCCACATCTGCTCGTTAGTCCGCTCTACCTATTTTCACGGAGGAGCCACGAATGCACCCGGTGCGCGTCGCTCGTGAGTCCACCCGATTTTCTTTTAAGATTTTGAGCCTATTTTGGAGACCTTTTGACCACACCTATATGTGATGATCTTGTGCCTATACCCTAGATCGGACACCCCTGTTGTGTGACCCATTTGTGGGGACCACATGAGTCTAGTTAATACCTTGAAATTGAAAGAGGTTAGGACTTGTACCCGACTGGGCCAGCTAATAAGAACTAGCAGGCATTGGTAACCGCTGTGACTCCTCTCTTACCTAAAAGGAGAAGAGTTACCCTTGAGGATGAAGATCCATAGACCCTATGAATGTAAGGACTCAAACCTTATGGATAGGGAAACCTAAATCTATGCGGGTAGAGACCCTTAAGGGGGTGCGTAGAATCTAAACCTGTGGGTAGGTACTAGGAAAGGAAAGTAATAGGCTGGTTTGGGCTGTTTATTTGAGTAAGCCATGAAGGTCACGTGTATTTGGAAGTCACTCATAACACCTCAAGCTAGTGACGACTCTATTTAAACTTTACTTGGTTTATCCAACCTTGTTTAGACTCATAGAGGGAGTCCTACACCGTGATTTGACTTTCCAAAAAAGGACTTAGTGAACCGTGCACTGAGAACTTCTTGTTCTTGTGGATTGACCTAGATGATGGATATGTCCATAGGGATTTGAATGTAATTATTGAATCTATGCCTACATATTGGTGTGATAAATATATATATAGATATCCCTTAGAACCTTGGACTTGTGTGACTAGAGTGATTCTCTGGTACTACAAGTATGACTTACCTCGACCTTGCTATGAAACTAGTTGGAGCCCTGACCTTGGTTGACCAAACCTTAGGGTAATGAATAATGAATTTAATGACCGAGTAGGTTAATTTATTGAGACCTGCTTGAAGAGTTGACTTGGACCAAAACTATTAAAGGGTTATTGGTTCTCGAAAGAGGACTGATGTGGACTCTTCCTTGTGGGATAACTGTGTAGTAGGTTTAAAGGTTGTGAAAGCTGAAACTGAAGGATGTAACAAGACCTTCTCCAACGACAGATATGAATGGGGTAATGGATCACCAAATGCGTTCCCTCCGTACTGGGAGTGAACAATAGGAGATTCCATCAATATTCCAAATCATTCTAAAGTTGGGTTAGGTAATGAGACAACCAGATGTGAAGGCCTTCAGAATGTAAATCCTATGTTGGGTCATGGACAGGTTAAATCCTGTAACCCAAGAATGACCAGAGTAGTGAAGGCTAGAGTGGTATCACCTGATCTGGAAGATCTAAGGAACCTTTATTCCTTGAGACTTAACTTAGTAGTTGGAACCCTGTTTTCCTATGGTTATTGTGAACCACACCCCTGTGGTAATGTGACCTTGTAAGGAAAAGAGAATTGTGGAACCTGACTTGCTGTGACATGTAGGCACTGCCTCATCTTGACCCGACCTTTGACTTAGTTTAAGATGTGGGTGACTTGGGATGTTGTTATCCAACAGCCCTTATCACTTGAGACCCTAGCTGCCTCAAATTTCGGGGACGAAATTTCTTGTAAGGTGGGGAGAATGTTATACCCGCACCTCAGGAGTATAATTAATTATTAATTCTTCCCCGTGACGTGTAGTTATCACTGCCACGTATGCCGGTGAGTTGTTCTCACTGGTGGTCAAACCCAGCTATAAAATTATTGACCATAGTACGAGTTTGCCTGTGGAAACTAGTCGGGACCACGGAGGTTGCACCTTGACGTGTCAGGGGTAAGTAATTGACCAAATTTTGTTGTGTGCTTACTGCCCTCTCAAAGCCCTCGCAGTGTGGTCCAAAGGCCCTGACCTCTTATGGTGGGAACCACCTTCCTACTCGCATCGGATGCAAGGTTACCGGCTACCTCCGACCCCGCATCCAATGTCGCCGACAAGGACTCTTGTGGGTGAGACCCTATGGCTAAGGTGCTATGGGTGTCCTGCCATGTTTGACCCTACCCAAATAGACCCTAGGTTACACTTATGAGACCTTATCCAAACAGGCCATTAAAAGTGATTTTTTTTATATGAGAGAAAGGGGTAAGACTATTCCTTAGTCTTTCTTTTTTTTTTTTCTTTCCTAACCTAATCGTGAAAGGAGAGGAGAGCTTTAAGGAGAGGGGGCGGCAAGGAGGAGAAGAAGGAGAAGGAAGGGAAGAAGAAGAAGGAAATGGCTGCTGGGTTTGGAGCTTTAAAGAGGCCACATCTTGTGTATCTCAGACCAGGTAAGCCAAGTGCCCCTTTTCCCCCCTTTTTCTCTCTTTCTCCCTTGCTCGTTTGAGCTTGGGTGGTTTGTTGGTAGCAGCCCCAAGATGGGGTTTTCCTTTTTTGAAACCCAAAGGGTTAGCTCGAACCATGTGTAGTTTCCCCTTGTAGGATGCTATCCCATTTTCATTACAATCCTATAAAGACCTCTATTTGACCTCTTGCTGAATCTATTTGATTCTAAAGCTTCAACCACCAAAGAAAACCCTAAATCTGGATTTTTGAGCTTTTGATCCTTTAAACCCCCTTAAATCTTTGGATGTTGGGTGTTCTAGGACCCAAATAGACTCCAAGACACCCCCTCCCTAGTCCCTTGAGGCTTAGAGAACCAAATGGGACAACCCTGGGCTTTTAAAGACCTTGAAATCACACTTGGGTTGCATCGGAGGCGAGTCTGCGTGAGTCCGATGTTGCCTCCGATGTGTCCCGAGCCTGCAGGGAAGGTCGGAGGCAAGGTCGGAGGCAAGATCTGCGTGAGTCCGATGTTTGCCTCCGATGTGGCTTGAGCCTACAGGAAGGTCGGAGGCAAGGTCGGAGGCAAGCCTGTTGAGTCCGACGTTGCCTCCGATGCGTTTTAAGGCTTATAACTTATGTAAACCGTGGGGTTTCTCTATGAGGCCTCCCCTACACTCTCTCACACTCTTATTCACTTCTATAGGCGCCAACATATATGTGCAATGGAGTGATTTTGAGCGAGAATCGTTGCGCTTATACAAATTCTATGTGAAGTAATTGGTGAGTGGGTTTGGGTGACTGTTTGAGCTTGTTTACTATTGCTTATTCATGCATTTATGAATTATATTGTGACATTATCATTCAAGCATGATTGCATATTTGCATTTATTCTTATTCGATGATGATGATTTGGATGATATGGATTTGTGTTGGGTTACGGTCTGGAAATCTGGCACGGAACCCCGAATTACGTGGAATTGTATATTACATCTCATTCTTGCATGTATGCGCCGTGTTGTCTTGGTACCGGTGTTAGATGGAATGGGACGTTGACACACCCGGATGTACCTCTCAACACGATAGGATTCATGTAGTATATCCGTGGTTAGGCTCGGTTCCCTATGCTACGACCCTTACCAACAGGGGTTTAGGTGTTGGGTAGCGAGCACTTGCACTGTGGAGAGTTAGAGAGGCCACCGGGGTAGTAATGGTTATCGGGTCCGCCTCGGGTGGTGATGACTACGACCGGCGCGGGCTCCATAGTAATAATTGAGGTTGCATTGTGGTGAGAATGGAAGGATCCACAATGTCTTCCCGAGTTATTGCATAGTAGCATATACCCATTGACTTAGCATTGTGTGTTAGGTGGTAAATGAATTAATAATAGCATGCACCATGGACTATTTGTGATTGTGTGATTGTGCATCCCCTTTTCTCTCTCACTAGCTCGGTGGAGCTAACCCCCGTGTACACATTCTTTTTAGATTTGGATGCGAGATGATTCTTGTGGAGCTAGAGACCGTGGACGAGGATCATGGCGATGGTTGCCCATGATGATTGTGCCTACGGGTTGTCTTATTACTTGGGATCGTTCCGTTTTATTATTATTTTAGAGCATTGTGCTTTGTATAAACTTTTATGTTTTACCTTTTTGGTAGCTACTTGATGGTCATAGGAATTTTGTAACTATGTTACTTATTATCATTAGCCAATGAACATCTTATAATCATTTCATTTACGCTTCCGCAAACTCTGACCTGTCTTGGAATGTAATATTCCTTTGTCTTTCGTACTCTGATATTATTGTATTTTAATATTGGTTTATGACTGTGATTTGGCCACTACATCGAGATCCTGGCGGTGAGGTGGGATGATGCGTGTCACCCCAATCATATCCTGATATTGTATTCTATCCCTTGTCAGGATAGGGGTGTGACACTAAGTACTTGGATGCTAGATATTGGTGTTATATGTGCTTTCAAATTGTGAACCCTGTCATGGAAGTTGAGATCAAATGGCCATTCTGCGAGAGTGATTTTGTGGAAGAAATGGATAGGAGAAGAGACCATGACAGTGGCGACATCGATTTGGGTTCTGACCGAGCACTCTCCCTTTGGGCTCCCATCTTGCTGGGAATGACGGGTAGTGGTCCTCGGCGCTGAAGATTCAGGAGAAGATGATGGGTGATGGGGAATTTTTCACTTCCACTAAAAATTGTTTGCAGATAATTACTTTCCCAAACTATTTCTCATTCTATTCTCTTATATGTCTAATAGTTACCAAACAGTTTTCATTTTTTTATAAAAAACGTTTTCGTTAATGATTTTTTTTAAATAGAGCATAAAAAAATTGAATATGATACCAAAAAGACCCTTAGTTCAGTTTCAAATGACTGAATTCTGTTTCTGCTTTCGTTTCTGATTCTTAATTGACACCCTTAACTTTGGGGGTATACATTGGTATTTATCTTTGCTGTTTAGAAGCTTTACATGCACTCAGACATCCCTCTACCTCAGAGGACTGGCCCCTCATGGTGGTCTTGTTATGCATTGCAACATCGATGACGCCGGTTTTGAAATTTGGACTTGGTTTACCATCCCTGAGTTATGTGATCTGTTGGATCTTGGTTATGTATCTACAATTGACAAGCTTTCAAACAATGCTCTAAGTACTACAAGCTAAACACCAGTGTTGAAGGCGTATCAACCTTCCAAATTCTAACTTACAGAGGTCATAGGTGATTATTGACATGGTACAATATAAGGAAAAAAGTTTGAAACTGAACAGAGATGGGGTAGCCACTAGACAGTGTTTAAGAATCAGAGGTCAGGCTCACCACAGAATGCATCTGGTTCAAATGATCTAGCAGAATCATCATTGTAAATTCCAGGTACAGCCCTACCCCCAGCTTCATCAGAAGAGATGTAAGAATTCTTCTGATTGCCTTCATGGTTGAAAAGTAGAACACCACATAAGACTAAAGATGCTGCCAGCCCTACTAGTGTGAATTTCAATCTGTTTAACACTGGTTTGACCTGAAATTGGAGAGAGAGGTGTGTTTAAATGAGTTCAACCATTGAAGAATTCAGGCAAGTCAACAAGGAATAGATTGCCCATCAAAGTCTTGAAGGTGGTATGTGATCTTGCCAAAGAAGGCAACTAAATTAGTAGTTAGGCTCTATATGTGTCACTCACTGAATATGAACCAAGAAGGCGATCTCGTGCCAAGACTTCTGCAGTTTTCACCCATATCTGTAAGGAAAAGAAAGACCCTGCTTCAGCTATGGAAAACATATGTGATATTAGGACAAAATAACAGAGACAAGAAACTGAATAGGCTATAATCCGCGTTTCTGTCAATCCTATTTTGTGTTCAGTCTGAAAATAGAGAGACTAAAGACCTGCTTTTTTATCAGAAAGTTATGTGAATCAGTTCAACAACAAGAAGTCAGCCTTATCCCAACTAAATGGGGTCGGATACATGGATCCTTGCCCTCCAATCAGCTCTATTAAAGGCCTAAGCTATGCATGTCTTCCTCACCACTTCTCCTAAGGTCATTTTAAGTCTTACTCCTGACTCTTTTAGTTCCTTCAGTCTGAATCAAATCACTCCTTCGTAGGACTTCCGTTGAACATGGCTATGTCACCTTAAACGACTTTCTCATAGTTTAACATGAAACAGAGCTACTCCCAAACCAGCTCTAATATGATCATTCCTTACTTTATCCTTCTTTTTGCTCTATGAATCTGTTCATGATGAAGCTGTAATGGAGCCTTTAGAGCATCAAAAATTGACTTAGTATGCCTCTTGGTAGAAAGACACTCTTCCATGAAGGATCAAAACGATTCTAAATCATATACTATGATGAAATTAATAGAATCAGGTCCTGAGTGAGAAACGTTTTACAAGGGGATTATGACTGATGAGAATTGGGTACAGAAAGAAAAGCAGACTAATCCCAGAAACTTACTATACAGGAGTAATTTTAATTGAGAACCCGAAACTCTAAAAAGAACCAATTCAGTGAAGTTGGAGATATATATATTAAACAGAAGAAGAAACGAAGAAGGGAAGAAAGGTTACCTGGCCATCGTACCACCCAGTTTCTTCATCTGCAACCAACCCAAAAAGACTCATTTCACTCCTAATTCACAACACTGAATTAAATTGGAAAGAGGTAAAAGAAGAAGAAGAAGAAGAAAAGGAAGAAATGGTTTATACACTCGACAGTGGCGCTGAGAAGACGATTTCCAACGTAAGCCCAACCGAGGTACATACGGAGGACGGCGAGAGTAACAACAAGGAGGCCACTGGAGGCGGCGCCGAGAACACAGTTGAGGGGCTGTGACTCAGGATGAACGATGCCGAGCCAAGCAACGGGGAGTCCGACGAAGAGAGAAAAGGAAGCCCCCATGAGGAAGAGACGAGAGCTGTAATCGGGTAAGTCTCCAGCTGCCCAGGAGAAGGGGAAGGAGGCGGCTAGGCTCTGGTACTCCTTCACGGGTTGTTGGTCCACTGGGACGGGACACTCTGTTTCTGTTCCTGGTGGTATGCTTCCTCCTCCGTTCCTGAAGGAAGGCGATGAGGAGGAGGAGGCAATTGGGAGGAATCGCCGGCGTTGTTGATGATGATGTTGGAACTGATACTGATTTCCAGGATATCTGATGTTGTTGTTGTAGAAGAAGAGGATGGAGGTTGAGAAGGTGGTAGTTTGAGGAGTTGGGCTGGTGCCAAGAAGCCCTGTGACTGGTGCTTTGCCGGAGTCCGGCTACCTAAACGCCGCAGCCATGGCAGTGGTCTCTACACTTGGACCTCGCTGCCTGACTGCCTGAGTAAGAAAGGGGAAAAAAAAATCCTCAACTGTCTCTTACCACTCGATTATGCCACGTGGATAGATGATGATGTTGATGACTTATTTGTGTCGGAACTTTTTCTTTGAACTATGAGGGAGGGTATATTATCACTATCACCCTCTCTTTATCTCTCTTCTCGTATGAAATGATTTTGTTGATCTTTTATATACGAAGCTATTCCATCACCCCTCATTAGTGCATTTTTTGAAACTTACGTACAAAAGTAAAGTTAAAAAATCATTGAGATTCAAAATTGGGATGGGCTAGGAAGAATTTACGAGTCTCCTAATGTTTCGTTTGTGTGATACAAAATATTGTAAAACGAACCCGATAATCTTACATACTTGATAAATTTTGTATAATAGAGATGAAAATATTAAGATAGATGTGTGAAAAAACAAGGATAAAGTATGGAATGAATATATTAGATCAGACTTGGGAGTAAGTCCGATCAATGATAAATTACGAGAGAGTTGTTTAAAGTGATATGATCATATTCAACGGAAGCCTAATGACATTTCAATAAGGAAGAGTGATATAATTCCAATTGAAGGAGCTGAAAGAGCTAGGGGCAGACTTAAAATGACAATCGAAAAAGTGGTCAAGAAGAAGATGCATAGGTTAGGGCTTGTTTCAAGTATAACCTCGGACAAAGCCTAGTGGAGGTTAAAGATCTATGTCGCAAACCCCATTTAGTTAGGATTCTCTTAAGGGGTTGAGCTATGCCTCTCTCCTCTTACTATCCTCTTACTATCTTTCACCATTCATTTTTTGTATTTATTTCCCATATTTCTTTTGTGGTCTTTTTCCATATCTCCTTTTCTATCTTTTCTTTCTTTTTTCTTTTTTTTTTGGTTAAAACTATTTTTTTCGTACTTTGTTTTGTTTGGATCTATGTAATCGACCCCATTAAGTTGGGATAAGACTAAGTTTTTTTTTTATTGTAATAAATTTTCTGTTTCTGCATTTAAATTTTGTCCTCAATCAAAGATCATTAAAAACTAAGAAAATCCCATAATTTGCTTCATGGAGAATGGGAAATTGGGTAGACAATAGACATTTAAACCCCACCAATAAAGGCTGGAAGTAGAGCTCTCTGGTCTAGAACAAGTGTTAAGTAATTAGTGATACTTTCTTATTACCAAAAACCCATTGCAAACATTTCATCTTTTCCCTTTTGGAAGAATAATTAAATGTACACATGCATACACAATTTGTTCCCACGCTGTTCCTTCTCCATTGCTTTCCTCTTTCTTTGTTTTTTTTCCCCCTTTTTCCTTTTCTTTTTCACAACAATTTAACAGAATAGTACAGACGTATACATTTCCAAATGCTTTCACATTTTTGTGAATGAAACCCCTTCCCACCCCCAACCCCCAACACCCCCCCCCCCAACAAAAAAAAAAAAAAAAAAACATGAAACAATGACAGTATATATTGTTTTCCCCTCAACAACTCTCTACTGAAGGTTGAAAAAAATACTTCCCCGTGGTATCTTCAACCGCACTTTGCGCAGTCATTTAACAGATCCCCACAAGACACGACTGAATTTCCTTGCTTGGTTGGGTATTGGTCCCCACTTTGAATGAACCAACAGCCCCAATTCAGTCCTATGATTTTCCCGTTTCCCGCCCTTAATAATGGGTGACTATAAGTATGTGTTTGATTCAAATGATATCTGCAACTAGAGTTCTGCTGCCCCAGCTCTTTGAGCATCGGCAAAAGTTGTACTAGAATGCAATGGTGCTACCCCTGTATGGAGCTTGCCCTTTAATTTGAGTTCCATGCCTATGATTTTTCAACTAATAGGTGCTGAAGACACTTGAGACGGGACATAAGCTGAGCAAAAGAAGGCCGCAGGTTCGGCTCACTGCACAAGCAACAAAAAAAGGCTCATTATATCAAGCTGTTTTCCATAAAATAAATTTCTTAAGAGTTTCATTATGCATTTTCCTTTCCTAGATTTTACTTCTTTTTTTTTTTCTTCCAAGTCAAAAGAAACCATTGGCAATCTCTACCTTATGCATGCCATGCAGGGACCTACCTCTGCCAACAATCACTAATGATTTGCCCCACAGTTGGATCAACCTCTTCAGGTATCTCAAGGCGTCTATTTTGGAACCCAACGGCTCCAACTACCTGCATTGGATTCATTCCGCCCCATGGCATACGTAAAGTAGCCAACTCCCACAAGATCACACCGAAACTATAAACATCACACCTGCGCGTAGGTCAATTTGATTTTATTAGCACAATGCAAAGAAAAATTACAGAAAGCACAACTGCCCATTTTTTCAAAGGTTCCTGCAGTTAATGTAATCAATTTCACTACTTACTTCTCATTGGATGGTTCATTTCTGAGAACTTCTGGTGCCATCCATTCTGGCTGCAGTTTAACAGAAAATGTTCGTCTTAGATGAGAACTTTATAAAACATATGAATAAACAAAATGACATAATGATATTGTTAAGAACCATGGGTTTAGCATATTAGCACCTTACATTAGGGTTTTATCTTATTTTCCCTTTTTCCCTTTTTACCCCTTTAGAGTTGTAACTACATTATAAATAAAGTGGATCTCTATCATTAACGACAAGTCACATCATTCTCCCAACTCTAATTCTGAATTTGGTATTTGAGCTCAAAACCCTAGAATCTTTTTTGTTTTTCACATTGTCCTCCACCGCCGCCGTAGCCTCCTTGTCTAGCATGGTAGACGACACTCGCACCATCCACTTGAGTTTCTCACGTTGTCGGGCCTCCTCACCGCAAATTCCACTGCCATTGCTGCAGCTGCCTTGTCCGCCAGCCTTTCCCACCGCTGCCGCTGTCTCTGCCTCTTTCACGCGACCAAGGTCGCCTCCCCTTACCGCTGCAGTGACCACCACAGGTTGCCTTTACCACCGCCGCGACCCACAACTCGCCACACATCTTCCGCCGGCACCCTTAGCTGCCGGTGCTGCTACCGCTGTGACCTCCAATCTCCGCGCTACTTCCGTCGGCGCTGCCACCGCTCGCCACCGCTACGACCCGCAGGTCGCCGCACATCTTTCACTGGCCCTCCTAGCCATTGGCGTTGCCTCCGCTCGCCACCACCACAACCAGCCAGTTTCTGTGCCTTCTCCACCGGCTCCTTTCATTGCCAATGCTGCTTCTCTCTTGCTGCGACCCTACAGGTCACCAACATGCCTTTCCGCCGGTCCCTTTTGTTGGTGCCGCCGCGACTTGCCTAGGTCATCGTGCCCCTTTTTGCTTCCCTTTTTCTGGTTATCGAGTGATCTTTCTCTACCCTAGATACTATGGTTGATGATCATAGTTGTCAAGGCGTCGACTAGGCGGGCGTCTAGGACACCTTGGCTGCCTAGTTGGTGTCGCCTGGAATTTGCACCCTCTCCACCGCCTTGGGTCGCCGCTACGCCGTGACAACTATGTTGATGATCCTACTGCTACCTCCATTGGTGTACCCTCCACATGTACAACTAAGGGGCACTCACTTGGTCGCTCGAGTTACACTGGGCATCACACTCTCCAACCTGGCCCCATCAAACTAAATGATCAAAACTATCTTACCTGGTCACGGGCATGTTTTCTCACACTCCGAGGACACAATTACTCTGGCCTTGTTACAGGAGACACTCCAAAGCCAATAGATCCTACTATTGCTTCCACATGGTTGTCCAATGATGCGTTGGTTATGTCCTTCCTGCTCAATTCGATGGAGCCCTCTGTTAGTCCCAGCTTTGTTCTCTTTAATTCAACCAAGGACTATGGGATGCAACTCGCCAAACCTATTCACAGGCAGGGAATTATGCCCAGATATATGAGATACAACGTTAGGTTCGTAGTACTACTCAGAAGGAGCTATCTCTCACTGCCCACTATTCTACCTTGATGGCTCTTTGGTAGCAATTAGACTTCTATCATCCCGTTCCTATGGTTCACCCTAATGAAGCTGGTACATTTCAAAAGGAAAGGGAGATGGAATGTGTACATGACTTTCTGACAGGCTTGAATCCGGAATATGACCAAGTTCGGGTCCAGATATTAGGGCGTGATGCATTCCCTACACTTCTTCAGGCGTATAATTTTGTTCAGTCCGGAGAACACCACCAGATTGTTATGATGCCTCCCGCTATTCCTGTTCGATTTGCCTTGCTCACTATACCACCTACACCTGTCATTGCAGATCCCTCCAAGGCTCCTACTTCTACATGGGAACCTGTAAAATGTGATTATTGTGGTTGCCCTCGTCACACATGGGAGACTTGTTGGAAGCTCCATGGGCATCCCAAGGGTGGGTGTAATCCTAAACAGGGCAACACTCGTTCCTAGGTTCATCTCTCTGAAGTACTTGACACTTGCCCTGTTTCTTCTACTACGACACCCTTCTCTCTGGATCAGATGGCTACCACCCAAAATTGGTGACACAACTGACCACTGGTTCTTCCTCTTCTCTCGTCTCCAACCTTGTCCAATCAGGTAATTTCCTTGTCTCATCTATGAGTCCCTTATGGTTGATTGACTCTGGAGCTACTGGCCACATGACTAGTAACTCAGAGGTTTTCCGTACCTATCCTCCTTTATCTGGTAAGGATAAGGTATGTGTTGTCGATGGGTCTATGTCCTCCATCTCCAAGAAAGGTTAAGTCTCTTGTTCATCCCATCTTTCTCTTTCTTCTGTTTTACATGTCCCAAAATTATGCGTAAATTTATTATCCGTATACCATTTAACTAGTGAATTGAATTGTTTTTTTTTTCTAGTCATTGCTTGTTTCAAGATCTGGCAACGGGCGCAACGATTGGGTATGTTTGGGTTTGTGATGGTCTCTATTACTTGGATTCTATCCCAACAGTACCACTCCCATCTTCAACTCACACTCTCTGTTCTAATAGCGCATCGACAAAGCTTCATTACCAACACTGCCGTTTGGGACTCCCTTCTTTTCATATTTTACATTCTATGTTTCCGGACTTGGTTAAAGTTTGTGGTTTGGAACAACTTCATTGTGATGTATGTGAATTTGCAAAGCACACTAGAAATTCTTATCCTATTAGTGATGTTAAAAGCAATGTTCCCTTTTCCATTATTCATTTTTATACATGGGGTCCTTCTAGGACTGTTGATCGTAATGGTTTTCGATGGTTCATTACATTTGTTGATAATTGCACACGTCTCACATGGATTTATCTTCTACATAATAAATTTGATGCATTTTCTTGTTTTCAATCCTTCCATGCCATGCTTCGCACTCAATTTAATGCCACTATTAGGATTCATAGAAGTGATAATGGTACGGAATATATTGATAGTAGTTTTCAGCAGTATCTCACTTCTCATGGCATACTCTCCCAAACTTCTTGTGTCAGGACACCTGAACGGCAAAATCGCCATCTCCTAGACATGACTTGTACCTTGATGATTACTACTGGTGTCCCTAAAACCTATTAGGGAGATGATGTCCTTATTGCTGCCTACCTTATTAATAGGGTTCCCTCTAGTGTCCTGAATTTAAAGACACCTCTTTCTTTTCTCCCAGACCTTACTATTGCCTCCTCCCTTCCTCCCAAAATATTTGGGTGTGTTTGGTTTGCTCATAATTCTTCCCCTTCTTGGTCTAAACTAGATCCTCAAGCTCTTCGGTGTATTTTCCTTGGTTATTCGGCCTCTCAAAAGGGCGTCTTCCGATTCAGGGGGAGCTTATAGTCCAAGGGGAGCCTACGATTGATAGTACCAGTGTTGAGGAGACGTTGGTTCATTCTGTTCTTGATCCGAAAATGATAACCTACACTCGGAGTAGATTCAAGAAAAAGGGTACCATGAACGACCAACCATTACCCACTGCGACGCCTCCACCAGATTCGTCTCCACCATCAGGTAATATCTCTCCTACTTCTGATAACGTGTTTGATCTTGCTAACCCTATGCATGATGACCGTCCCATTACTATTAGAAAAGCCATTTGTTCCTATACTCAACATCCCATTTCCCATTTTGTCTCTTATAAATCTTTATCACCCTCCTATCGGGCTTTTTTTCCTTCCCTGTCTTCTGTGTATATTCCACAAGACTGGAAAGAAGCCATCAAAGATCTGAAGTGGAAGGCTGCCATGTTAGAAGAAATGCAGGCCTTGGACAAAAATGGTTCCTGGGAATTTTTCCCTCGCCCTAAAGGGAAGAAGTTGGTTAGATGCAAATGGGTGTTTACAGTCAAGCAAAAAGTTGGTGGCACTATTGAGAGGTACAAAGCACGTCTGGTTGCCAAGGGCTTCACCCAAACCTATGGAATAGATTATCAAGAAACCTTTGCACCTGTGACAAAAATGAATTTGGTTAGGGCATTGTTGTCATGTGCTGCCTATCAGGGATGGAACCTCCACCAATTGGATGTCAAAAATGCTTTTTTAAATGGAGACCTTGAAGAAGTCTACATGGACTTACCTCCAAGTTTTGCTTCCCCATCTACTACTGGCCGTGTTTGCAAATTGCAGAAGTTTCTTCATGGACTCAAACAATCTCCTAGGGCGTGGTTTGGTCGCTTCCTGAAAGCCATGCAGAAGTTTGGATACCAACAAAGCCAAATTGATCATACCTTGTTTGTGAAGAAAATTGGTACCCAAATTACAACCCTCATCGTTTATGTAGATGATATAGTGATTATTGGGAACAACAATGCCGAAATCTCCCATCTGAAATCTATGTCAGCAAAGGAGTTTGAAACAAAGGATCTAGGACTTCTTCAGTATTTTCTTGGGATTGAAGTTGCAAGGTCAAACAAGGGTCTTTTCATTTCCCAACATTAGTACATATCGGACCTTCTTAATGAAACAGGAATGCTTGGATGTAAGCTTGTAGACTCCCCTATTGAGGTTAATCATTAGTTGTATAGTGCCTTGGGTGATCCGGTTGACAGAGAACAGTACCAGAGACTTGTTGGTCGGCTTATTTACTTGTCTCATACCAGACCAAATATTGCCAATGTTGTGGGCATTGTTAGTCGGTTTCTCCATGATCCCAGGACGTCTCATCTTGATGTAGTGCACTGTATATTGAGGTATTTGAAGTCTGCCCCTGAGAAAGGTATTCAATTCTCTAACAATGGGAACCTAAGACTGGTGGAGGCATTTATCGATGCGGATTGGGCTGGGTCTGTTGGTGATCGGAGATCTACTTCTGGTTACTATTCCTTCCTTGGTGGTAACCTTGTCACATGGCGAAGCAAGAAGCAGTCATTGTATCACGGACTAGTGCTAAAGCAGAGTATCGTGCCATGGCCCAAGGGATTTGTGAACTCATGTGGCTTAAGGGACTATTGAGTGATCTAGGAGTTACTTTTGAAGATCCTATGCGCCTCTACTGTGACAACAAAGCTGCAATCAGTATTGCTCATAATCCAGTCCAGCATGACATGCCAAAACACATTGAGATCGACAGACACTTCATCAAAAAGAAGCTTGAGCAAGGAATCATCTGTATACCTTTTGTTAGTTCTGTTAATCAGCTTGCTAATGCATTTACAGAGGGTTTGAATTGTAAGGTGTTTCATCCACTGGTCTCCAAGTTGGGCATGTATAATATATTTGCCCCAACTTGAGGGGGAGTGCTGAGAACTGTGGGATTAGAATATTAGCACCTTACATTAGGTTACATTAAGGTTTTATCTTATTTTCCCATTTTAACCTTTTACCCCTTTAGGGTTGTAAGTTGTAACTACATTATAAATAAAGTCGACCTCAAATTAAGGACAAGTCAACATCATTCCCCCAACTCTGATTCTGAACTGATATGCATGTATAATTATTATTTTTTGGGCAACAAATATACATGTATAATTACTATTCTGGGGCAACAAATGATTCTTACACAAAGTCTATAGAATATTTTGTTTTATCCTACTTCTAAGTTGTTTCCTAAACAAAGCCTGTTAGGAGGAAAGAAACGATGCGAAATAGTACAAGTCGAGAAGTAAAGGGGAACCTTGTTATAGTTAGTGGAACTATGTTCATAATGGACGAACTGTAGATAAGAAAATAAAATTAAATAATCACAGAGGTACGTAATTAGTTGGAGTTCCCATGGAGAATTACCGTTCCAGCAGTAGATTTTGAAGACAAAAATGTGTGGTGTTTCAAACGTGACAACCCAAAATCACAGACCTGCACAAAGTATGGATACAAGATATTAGAAACTTTTAAGACGGATCTCCAGAGATAGGTCAGCAACGGCCCAGTAGCTTAAATAGTTGAAATTCTGTTTCAACCAGGGGAAAGGGAGAAAGAGAGAGAGCGAGCTTAAAATTGAACTAATATGCATGTCGCCCATAATACTATGTACTAACCAAAGCAAAGGGAAGTTTGAAGGCACCATTTGAGGTTGGAGTTTCAACCAACCCTAGGTCTTACAGACTTGCCAAAATAGGGTAGAGAGAGTTGAAAATTGCAACATCTTGCTCATAAAGAAGATTATGCAGCCACAGTTGTCAGCCCCTATTTAACTCCCCCCCCCCCCCTCCTCCTCTTCTATACACTCAAACCAAAAGATAATGGATTGAGAGAGAATTAACTTCTCTAACTATGGTCATAAAAAACTTGACCCTTCTCACTTAACGTTGTAATCATTTCAAAGTTCTAGAGAGAAGAACATAATTTGAAACCAAACACAGTCGAGAAATTTGTTTAGTCTCCAAGTCCTAAGAAGTCAAGCTCTTTGGCATCTGCCAAGATTTTGTCGTTCAGAACCTGGTAGCTGCTTCTATAATAAAGCTCCGGTACATATGACTAAATTAATTAATTCAAAGACTGAAAGAACACATGCAAAGTTCATCATCATTAGGATATCTAAATCGACAAGGCACAATTAAATTCTGGCCTACCGTCAAGCATCCAATATCAATGTCCTTTAAGGATTAATAATTTTGCATATACATTAGGTTGGTAATAGCTGCTAGCATTAACTACCTAAATTCACAGGCTTGAAAGGCATATAATAACAGAAAATAGTAAAGACAACTTGAAAGCACTTAAAGGACAAAAATTTGGTAATAACCACACCTTTACAACCCAGTTTTTATCAACAAGAAGATTAGGGGACTTCAGATCTCGATGTACAATGGTAGGATGGCTAGTGTGCAAGTAATTCATTCCCTTTGCCTGCAAATAAATAGGGAAACTTAGATGACATGTATATAACCAGATACTGCAAGCTTGGAACAATAATGATTTTCACACTTATACCACATCCAGAGCCATTCGCAATCGTCGCTTTTCATCAAGTTGAACATTGGGCCGATGCAATAACCTATATAAACTCCCCCTGCAGACGAATGGTAGAGAGATTACGTCCCACGAATTGATATCATTAGGATCCATCACAGATTACAGTACAAGGGTTGTTAACAATCAGTGGTTACTACAAGGAACCAATATTGAATACTATGGGCTATAATGTAGACATTTTCCTTCCATTGTCTCAAAATATTCTTAAAACAAACTTCGTGAATGATGAGACATAAGGAAAAATAAGATAGTATTTGATTAAAAATTCATTGAGATGAGTTAGAAGTCTCAAAAGACAAAATTGACTGCACATTCAGAGATTTCTCCACCAACATTTGTGGTATGGAAAACTCAGAAATTCTATCAGCTTAGCAATTTAAATGTTGTATACATTTATCACCGTTATGTGTTATGCATTCAAGCAGATTCATACTTCCAGCAGACAAGCATATGGGAGTTACAGTAATCAAAAGTATTATCTTCTTCAGTACACCCCGCCCCATTCTAAGCGAGAAAGAATTGAAGGAGTCACTTTGGATAATATCATGATTCATGAGCCGAAAAATTCAAGCCTATAGCCACCAATTTCATATAAGCACACTCGTCAAGTTTCCAAAAAAGCAGCATAGTTTATTTCTATTATATAAACAAAAAATAACAATCTCAGTATGCCACACAAAAAGATAAATATTAACAACCTAGGAAGAAACTCTGTCAGTATTGACAAATTTGGAGGGCGAGTAACTGCCCCCATAAAAAGAACAACATTTGGATGCCGCAGCCTTAGCATGATCTTAACCTGCATAGTAACACCAGTGGATGCTGTTTGAATATTTTGTTAAGAAGAGTGAAAAAAGCAAAAAAAAAAAAAACACGATTTGTACTGCTTTAGCAGTACATGACATAGTTTAACATTGTGATGCTTACTTCACATCTGAATTGCGCCAATGCATCACCTGAGAAATCTTGGTCCAAGAACTTTTTCACAGCAACTTCCTGTCGTACAGAACTAACACCATCAATAATGTAATAAAAAACAAAAAAGAACCAATCTTGCACTGGTAGAACCATTCATGACATCAATTTTCTATCACAAAAAAGGTCCATGATTAAAAACAAATTAATGCAGAACGAATGATGGATCTACAAGTGATGGTCAAGTAAGGATTGGAGGAAAAAAATCTAATCTGATGCTTGAAATGGCCAGATCTGATTAAGTATCACAATAGAAACTAGTGAAGAAATTTGAGGGAAAAAATATATGGGACAAGGCTTACCATAGGGGTAGAAATTACAAAAATAGATGGAGAAAATAACAAAGGAAATAGGCTGTCTATTGATGTAGATGAAAAAAATAGCAATGGGAAGGAAGAAAAAAGTGGTGATGTCGTATGGCTGACAAAATAGGATCGGATCTGAAAATCCAGACCAAAAGATGAAGCAATTTAATAGGGAAGAAAGAAAGTTTAGGAGAAAAGATAGACATGGTAGGTGTGATTGAGACTTGAGAGAATAATGTGAGAGAGGAAAAATCTTACCGAGAGTAAGAGAAAGAAGACAGTTTGCAAGGTAATTGAGAGAGAGTACACCACACAAGGCAATTTTCCAAACAAAACTATTCTATTCCAATCAATCAAAATTGGGGGGGGGGGGGTGGTTACATTGCTATTTATAAAAACAGTAATAAAATCTCCTAAATTGACTCCACTAATGACTCTTAACCTCTCTAACTCAAACATTTAACTTAAAAGGACTCTTCTAGATTAAACTAACCTGATTACTTAATAGCACATGGGACCCACACAATCTTATCCATGTACTTAATCCCATGTACTCCTTAAATCCCAACTTTTGGGCTTATAAAAGAGGTCAATTACATTTGAAAAAAACTCAAAACTAACAGGCCTATGGCCATAGAAACCAACCATGGGCCAAAATAAAGTATTCTAAGGCCCAAATGGCCAGATTGGACATCGTTAACTGCATCATAAATTAGGAAAGAATTTGAGTCAAAGGAGCTGATAATGGACCATAAGTTAGCTTAATAACATGGCAAAATAATAGAAAAGAAAACAATTCAGATATCACACTAGAACTAATGGATCAGCCAATTAGCTTAATAACATGGGAAAATAGTAGCAAAGAAAACAATTCAGATGTCACACTAGCACTTCTAGTAATTATGCATTAGCATATCAAAACTCTAATTTGAAAACAAATATTTAATTGAGGCAATTAAATTTGTCTTTACTTGATCTCACAGGTATAGAAACAAAATAGGTGAATAGAGACTAGATTAAGAAGAAAAAGATTGATGCTGTGTAGGTGCTTTTAATAAAAAGTTTTGAGTTGATAAAAATAAATTACAACTTCAATCTCTCACCCACTGAGCTAAACTATTCAATATTTTTATACTAGTCAATAGTCATGCAAACTAATCAGCCCCAACCATCTAAAATTTGCAAGTTAAATATCTAATAAATCAGTTCTACATTAATTGGATGCTGTTTAGCAAGAGAGTCCAAAGAATCTAGTCAAAATTTATTTACTAACAAAGTTTCCAGATTTACCATTAAGAGCAGAGCTCACATTGAGCCAATTCTCAAGTACAAGCTTACCATCAGTATGTTGACACTGAAAATATTTACTACACCCCCCTCCCAATCATGACAACTGAAGGTTAAGTTGAGGATGAGGAGAATCCAAATAGCTTATACCAGAGAAGGATAATTAATTTTTGCTAAAGAAACAAAAGTGTAACTTACAGTGCCATGCCAGTCTGCATGATACACCTCCCCATATGAACCTGGAAGATAAGAAGTTACAGAAAAGTACATCAGGAAGTAGATGTATCATAAAATAAATCATCACTATAATAAGTAGTCAGTAGCAAGGGTAACACAAAATCGGAAAAATCAAGTTGACTGATATTGAAATTTGATTCAAATACAAGCATTTAAAACCATGTTTCAATAAAAATTTTATATGGGATAATTGTTTGAATGGAGGCAAGACTGCAAAGAAGCATGTTTGTGTTAGGTTTTAGAGGAGAAAGAGAAGAGAGGAGCAAAGCTCCAAGGGAGGCAAAGTTCAAACACGATTTGGTGTAATGTGTTGTTTCTCTCAACTTGAGACAAACAGCCTTATATTGAGAAGAATATCTAATTACACTCAGGCCCTTAGCCTAATACAAATAGCACATAAAATACATAAGTAAGTGTCTAAGTACAAATATACCCCTGAAACTAAGTACTCTTAACACTCCCCCTCAAGCTGGGTGGTGTATGTCATACAAACCCAGCTTGTCTAACATAAAACTGAAGTGATGAGAACTAAGTCCTTTGGTGAATATGTCTGCCACTTGTTCACTTGTCTTCACAAAAGGGGTACAAATAGTCTTAGACTCTATTTTCTCCTTGATGAAGTGCCTGTCAACCTCAACATGCTTTGTCCGGTCATGTTGGACCGGATTATGTGCAATACTTATGGCTGCCTTGTTGTCACAGTATAGACTCATAGGTTCTGTCGTCTCAAACCCCAATTCTTGGACAAGTTTCTTCAACCACAAGATTTCACACACACCATGAGCCATGGCCCTAAATTCTGCTTCAGCACTTGACCTAGCTACCACAGGTTGCTTCTTGCTTCTCCAGGTGACTAAGTTTCCCCCAACAAATGTACAGTATCCGGAGGTGGACCTTCTATCAGAAATAGACCCGGCCCAATCTGCATCTGTATATACTTCAATTCTCAAGTTACCATTCCTAGAAAAGAGAAGACCCTTTCCAGGACATGACTTCAAGTACCTGAGGATCCTGTAAACTGCATCAAGATGTCCCACCTTGGGTGCATGCATAAACTGACTCACCACTCCCACAGCATAGGTAATGTCAGGTCTGGTGAGGGAAAGGTAGATTAACTTGCCTACTAATCTCTGGTATTTTTCAGCATCCACAAGCGGTTTACCACAATCTTCCCCTAGTCTGTGATTCTGCTCAATGGGGGAGGAGACTGGTTTACATCCCAAGTAGCCTGTCTCTGTAAGGAGATCAAGAACAAACTTCCTTTGACAAACATTGATCCCTTGCTTGGATCTAGAAACCTCAATCCCCAGGAAATACTTCAATGGACCGAGGTCCTTGATCTCAAACTGTCGAGACAAGTAAAGTTTAAGCTTTGAGATTTCGGCTTCACTATTTCCCGTGACCACAATGTCATCAACATAAACAATGAGAGCCGTAATAGTGCTGTCCTTCCTTTGTATAAACAATGTGTGATCAGCTTGACTTTGAGTATATCCGTTTTGCAGGAGAGCTTGTCTAAATCTTTCAAACTAAGCCTTAGGAGACTGTTTGAGTCCATAAAGAGCCTTCCTAAGACGACACACTTTCCCACTGTCACCAGTATGCTTGAACCTAGGAGGAGGATGCATATACACTTCTTCTTCTAGGTCACCATGTAAGAATGCATTCTTCACATCCAGTTGGTACAAAGGCCAATCAAGATTTGCTGCCATTGAGAGAAGTACCCGGATGGAGTTGTGCTTGGCCACTGGAGCAAAGGTTTCCTGAAAGTCAATACCATACACCTGTGTATAACCCTTAGCGACAAGTCTTGCCTTATATCTCTCCACGGTACCATCAGACTTGAACTTGACTGTGAATACCCATCTGCACCCAACAGGGACTCTCCCTTTAGGGAGCTCAACAAGGTCCCAAGTATGATTCTTCTCAAGTGCCAACATCTCTGTGTTCATTGCTTCTCTCCATTTTGGATCTGCCATAGCCTCAGCTACATTCTTGGGAATAGATATGGAGGAGATAGCCACAGAGAAGGCTATACCTGTAAGGGAAATAGAATCATAGGAAACAAACTTGGCAATGGGATTAGTACATGCCCGAGTTCCCTTACGGTGGGCAATAGGAAGGTCCAAGTCTGAGGATATAGGGGTAGAAGAAGGTATACCTGTCTCGATGGATGGAGACTCAGGATGAGGTGATGAAGAAGGATTTTGGCAGGTCTTCTTTATAGGCAGCCATGAAGCAGGATTTCTCCTTTCCTTCGTATACACCAGTAGCTCCCCTTATTCTCTGTTCCCCTGTACACAAGGGTGCTCCCCCTCAACTACATTCTCTATACAAGGCTCCCCCTCAACAGAACTTCTCTTTCCCTTGTCAATCTGAAAAGGTGAAATAGGAACAGGATAGGAGATAGGAAGTGAGACAGACTCGGGAACCTCTTCACTTGCAATACCACTACCAAGCGATAAACACTCCCCCTGAAGAGGTGACTGAAAAAAAGGTATGCTTTCAAAGAAACGGACATCTCTGGAGAGAAGCCACCGACGAGTGGGAGGATGATAGCATTTATATCCTTTGGAGGTGGAGGAATACCCGAGAAAGATGCACTCAGAGCCTTAGGATCCAATTTAGTGCGGGCAGATTTGCTAACATGTACATAACAAATACAACCAAACACCTTTGGAGGGAGAGAGAATGAAGAAGACCGTGAGGGTAGGACAGCAAGAGGAACTTGAAATTGTAAGACACTAGACGGCATGCGATTAATAAGAAAGACAGCAGTGAGTAGAGCATCAGACCAAAAAGTTTTGGGAACATGCATGGTAAACCAAAGGGACCTAGCCACTTCAAGAAGGTGGCGATTTTTTCTTTCAGCCACCCCATTTTGTTGTGGGGTATCAACACAGGCCACCTGATGAATAATGCCATGGTCAGAAAAAAAGGTTTCCAAACCACTATACATATACTCCCCACCTTTGTCAGAACGAACAATTTGGATCCGGGTTTGAAATTGGGTATACACTAACTCATAGAAATTTGTAAATGCAACATGTACATCACTTTTATGTTTCAACAAGTACACCCAAGTAACCCGAGAATAATCATCAATAAAAGAGACAAAGTAGCGGAAGCCACGCAAAGAGGTAACAGGGGAAGGCCCCCAAACATCAGTATGTATAAGATGAAAAGGTGAAGTCGATCTATTACCATTGGATGTATAAACTGTTTTACAACTTTTGGCAAATAGACAAGGTTCACAATGAAAAACATGAGAGACTGGAAAGGAACTAAACAAGTGAGGTAACTGTTTCCTCATAACAGAAAAAGAAGGGTGTCCCAACCGACGATGCCAAAGCAAAATATCCTCTTGAGTACGTCCACCTTCTAGCCCACAAACATAGGATTAAGGTTGTACAACGGAGGAAGCACCGTTCCAAAACATATAAGCCATCACTTCATGACCATCGCCAATCACCTTCCTCGTCACCAAATCTGAAAAAGACAATGGGTAGGAAAGAAGGTGACAAAGCGGTTCAAAGATTTAGTCAATTGGCTAACGGAAAGAAGGTTAGTAGCAAAGTTGGGAACATGAAAAACAGACTTCAGGGGTAAGCAAGGTGTAACCTGGATATCTCCCTTACCAGAGATGGAAGAGAATGTACCATCGGCAATTTTTACCTTATCTTTCCCAGAACAAACAGAGTAGGAATTATACAGCTGGGACCTACCAGTCATATGATCCGTGGCGCCCGAGTCAATAACCCAAGGTGTGATGCCGGAGGAGGAAGAGGCCTGTAGTGCAGTAGAAGTAGGAGCTGCAGGTGAACTGTCCAGGTGGACTACAACCTGGCGAAAGGCAGCAATGTCAGCTGGGGAAAGGGAGGATGAATCAGCTTCAATGACCCCAACATGAGCCTTAGGCCCCTTTTTCCGCTGTCCCTTCAGTCCCCCAGTGGAACCAGGTGGGGGCTTCCCATGGAGATCCCAACAGAAGTCCTTCGTATGTCCAGTTTTACCACAATGGTCACATAAGAATCGGCTCTTCGAAGACCCCTTAGCAGCCCCCTTATCAGCTCCCTTAGTGGAGTCCTGAGGGATGGAAGAAACAAGAGCAGAGCGCTCAATAGTGGTGTTGATACTAGTCTCCATGGCACCCCTACGGGTTTCCTCACTCTGTAGATATCCACACACCTCCTCCAGTGAGGGAAGACTAGGTCGGCCAAGGATTTGTACCCTTAGAGGCTCAAATTCAGGATTCAGGCCACCAAGAAGAAATAGTACCCTCTCCTTCTCAAACAACCTGTGTACCTTGACTTCATCATCAGGACACAACTGAAGATCTCTATAGTGATCATACTCCTCCCACAGGCCCACAACAAGACAATAGTAGTCAGAGATGCTTCTATCACCCTGGCGTAGGCTAACAATCTGTTGGAGAAGTTGGTACACCTTTGTAGAGTCTCCAACACGATCAAAGATACGGGCTACACTGTTCCAAATATCTTTGGCAGTCTCTTTACCCATAAACCTCCGTCCAATCTCAGGCTTCATTGAGAAAAGAAGCCAAGCCATCACCAGTGAGTTCTCAGTGTCCCATTTGGAATACCCTTGCTCGGTAGGAAGAGGTGCCTTGATGCTGCCATTTATGTACCCCATCTTTCCCTTACACCTAAGGATCAGTTTCATGGATCGAGACCAATCTAGGTAATTGGTATTGTCCAACTTGACAATGGGAAGTGCACATTGGTGTTCTCATATGAAGGGACAGAGGATGATGCGCAAGTGGGTCTACGACAAAGGCAAGCTGTTTCCTCATTTTTGTCACCCATATTTAACTCAAATCAAATGCTTAATAAGTCCAAACAACAAGATTTCAACCACACCATTGCTCCTTGAACACAAGAAAAAAAAGCAAAAGCAGAGACCAGAAAAACGAAAAAAGGCTTGTAAAACCCAAACGAAGCAAGAAACAGCGGCGGAGCAACAAGGGTAAGTCTTCCTTACCCAAAAACGATGCTTGTATGGCCCAAAGAAAGCAGCAAACAAAGCTCACACTAAGAGCTGGATCACTCCAAGAGCTCGTCACGCGGAACCGGGAGAAAAAACTGTCTGGCCGAAACTCGATTCTCTCCTCTCGATGCTACCAGCAGACTTGAGAGGATCAAATGATAGGGAAGAAGACTTCCAAACGATGCTAGAGCATCCGGTTGCTCCCTATTTGGTTGTCAAACAAGGAAGGAGAAGCTTGGTGAAGATACCCCAAGGTTTCCTTCGCAAACCAGCAAGAACAAGGGGATTGCAGCTCACTCCAGCCTTCCACACAACCTTCAAACTCCAGGAAGAAAGTGCTCTGATACCATGTTAGGTTTTAGAGGAGAAAGAGAAGAGAGGAGCAAAGCTCCAAGGGAGGCAAAGTTCAAACACGATTTGGTGTAATGTGTTGTTTCTCTCAACTTGAGACAAACAGCCTTATATTGAGAAGAATATCTAATTACACTCAGGCCCTTAGCCTAATACAAATAGCACATAAAATACATAAGTAAGTGTCTAAGTACAAATATACCCCTGAAACTAAGTACTCTTAACAGTTTGACACTGGTTGACCATTGTCATGCTTGAGTTTGGAAATTTGGTGTGATGGAATGCTTTAGATTGGCTCCACCATTCCATTTTTTTTTTTTTTTTAATCAATTGGATAAACAGTATAATCATCCCATGTAAGCTCCATCCAGGGGCTGTCTTTTAGTTGCCCCAACTCTGTAAAAGCTAGTGCAGCCATTACCCTTTTTCTATCACTTCAGTAATTTAATATAAAAATGATAGAACAACATTTTAATTTATAAAATTACAAAATGGTTTCACCTCCAGTAAAGAAAAGCATACGGAAAATTCTTGGCAACTTACCAGGAATTTTAAGAAAAGAAAAAAGAGAAACATATTAGAATGTGCTTCCATTAGGGGTGGAAATTCTTACCCTACTTGCTGTATCTAGGGCCGGGCATGTGCTTAAATATTTAAGCTTCGGGCCGGCCTGGCCCCGAGCTAGGTGGAAGATCAAAATATTAGGGCTTCCTAGGCTTGAATATGTAAGCCTGGCTATATGGCAAAAATTTCCTGATGCAGATTCATCATCGAAAAGGGCTTATTTCTTTAGACTTCCCTACACCATTAGACTTCCCTACACCTGCCTGCTTTATTGGAACTGCAGAACCAGCAGCCCCTTTGGTCCTTTGTCATTGGATCCTGGATAATTGGCCTCTAGTAGGACCTTTACATATCTAGAGCTACATTATTTCCCTTCTCAGCAGACCGGATTAAGGGGTTCGTGGTTGGGACACCTGATTCTTCTGCCATGTGAAAAGGTCAAATGGCAAATCCAACCATAGGACACCTAGGAATGGTTTGTAAGACCACATCAAATTTCAGAGCCAAATTCAATAATAAACTCCATGCAGTGCCATACCCTTCCATTTATGTCCAGTCCCTTGCACCCATGTCAAATTCTAGATTTTCTAAGTTACTGTTTTGCCATGTGGTCAACTCCATTTGGGCTGCTTACCATGAGCAGGGGACCTTGGGGTCATAGTTCGAAAATCTATCTCGACCAGGTCGAGATTCTCAAGATGGCGAGACAGTGCATTTTTTTTTTTTGCTGTTTCGGTGGGCAAATCACCATAGTTGGCTCCGAAACTTTAAGGGAAGCCTGTTTTAGGCTTACTAAACTTATTTAAATCTTCAAATTGAAAAAAAAATTAATAAAATTGGTGTTTTGAATTTACACCCTTGGTTGGTAGTAAAGACCAAACCCTTAATGTATTATTGTCTATTCCTCACATTGTTTGACTTAAAATTTCTACTACAAACTCCTCCACATGAAGTGTTCACAATGCATATTACATAGACACCCAACAGTGAATAATACATCAGTCACAGACACCCTACTTAACTAGTCTTCCATGTCCCCACTCCCAACAATACAATCAATCTCTTCATAGTGATGTGGCAACGCCCAGTAGTGTATCCCAGTTGTATTGATGATGATGTGGTTAAAAAGTCAGGAAACAAGGCTTTTCCTCTTTTCTATACAAAAAACCCCTTCTCTGTTGAGTTACTTCGAAATTTCGAAGTGTGCTCTTGAGTTGGTGCTTTTTTATAGTATGGAATGTAGTAGTTTTCTGCAATTTTAGCGAGACGGTACCAAGTACTGAAATCTCGCCGAAATTTCGGTCAAGATATTCGAGTTAGTGCATATTCTGTGTCTCGTATGTAAACTCGGCTCGAGTAGCTCGAGATTCTCGAGTTTTCCGAGATCTCAGCGAGTTTTAGATGCTTGGGGTCTACTTGCCCACAAATTCAGCCCAATCCATTCTGTCACATGGCAGATGTAGGCAACTGACCATGGCTTGGTTATGGGGACCATTAGATCAGAAAACCTTCTCCCTATGCAAGGATTAAGTATCGGTATCGGTATTGGGTATTGTATAGGAGGGGTGATTTTTAAGAGACGTATCATATTGTACTGGAAAGATGCAAGATACATTAAAGATATGCATAAAAATGGTCAAGAAATGCATTGATGTTCTTATGATACAAAGAAAATACATTTTTGAAGCATAAAACACCTTATTATGCAATATGTAAATATATATCAGCTTGATGCAAGGATTTGAGTCGCTTTTTACCTAATCTGGTGATGCATAACTCAAAAACAAAAGTAAGAAAAATTATTTTGAGTGCTGTAAGTCCCAAAACTTGTTGAAATGGTAAACATTAGGGTCTTTATATATATATATATATATATATACACACACACACACACAAGGTTTTAAGTATCCTTCCATACCCTCTGATATGTATCGTATCTTTAAGGTACCGATATGATACCTAATAAAAATTTTGTATTAGTACATGTAAGAAACCTCATCGTTATATATAATCAAATGATACAATAGTCTCGTCATACTTAATTCTCCTTTTTTATACACGATATATTTTACTTATTACTTATTCATAGTGTTTTATGCTTCAAAATTATATTTTGCGTATCCTAAGAATTTCCATATGTTTCTTGACTATTTGCATAAATATATTGTGTCCCTCGGAATCAATAGATATGTCTCTTAAAATCACCCTTCTGATACCGATTATGTAAACCTTCTATATATAATTTCCTCCATCTCATATCAAAGAGAAAACAAGTTTCCAAACTTCGGTTGCTCTCAGTTTCGTATGTCACTCACAATTTCTGTTTTTTGCAGATTTAAAGTAGGCGTATCAAATGTATCTTAATTGTATTGGACCATATCGGCCCTGTATTGGTCCCGTATCGGACAGTATCAGACCTGTATCAAACACTTTTTGAAAAATTAAGTATCATATAGATACCCACCGATACCGATACGTATTGACGATATATACCTACCAATACTTAAAATCCTGATTATAAGTATGATAGTTCATATAAATTTGAACCCCTTAGCCATTAAAAACCCAATCCTCTAAAAGAAACAATGGTTGAAGCACTATTCAACATCTCAACATAAAGTACAAATGGGCATTAAAAGAGAGAAGACACAAGTCTCAAACTATGGCCTTGTTGTTATTACTCATTACTTGCATTTTACCAACTTAGTACACTACAGACTTATCAATTGCTTCTATAAACAAAAAATAGATGTTTCATGGGCTTCGAGAGATTTCTATGGCGTTTAAGGAGGCTTTGATGTGGGATATTGAATAGTTAGGAAGACACTGTATGCTAGCATCAGGCCCGGGTTCCAACCCGGCCCATTCATAGGGCAGACTTGGGCCTGAGTACTGGGGTCCCAAGGAAGGGAGCCAGGCCCGGGCAGCTTGGCATGAAGCCCTTCTCTGTAGGCTAGGTGATGCAGATAAATCACATAAAAAAGGCTTATTTTAGCGGAAATAAACCTTGGATTGAGTTCTATACATATTAGGCCTTAGTCCAACTAGGTTTCGCTGTAATGGGTCTAATATAAAGGTAGGAGTTAGGAATACAGGATTTACTTTATTAATCAATTTCAGTTGGAGTCCTAGTTAGAATAGGAGTTGTTTTAAGTCTTTTATTAGCCAATTAAGTATCTAGTTTGATTAGTAGTTGGTTAAGGCTATTTTTAGTAATCTTAGAGGTTAAAGTCTTAAAGGCAAGACCTCAGCGAGCGAAGCGAGGTTAAGGCTGCGTACATTATGACCCTCCCTAGACCCCGCAGTGGCGGGGGCCTCGTGCACTGGGTACGCCCTTTTTTGCTTGAAGTTGGATACTTAGAGTCGGTATGTATGTATGTTGCCAGCCATTCAGACATGAAATTATGAGTAAAATTATTGAAGTTTTGTTCAAGTACTGTGGATTCAGTCTTGTTTTCTGAGTGGATTCTGAGGTTCAACTTGGTGGATTCCAAGGGAGGGTTTTTGGTGGATTCAAAGCCACAGAAGTATTCCTGGCCTATTATTTTTTCTATTTTCTATCTTAAGCTCTTTACCAAACTAAAGGTCAGATCATCCAATCTCTTTAACTTGTGATACTCTGTTTTCTGCCTACATTACCGGCTAACTTCTAGTTGATATATCACATCAAGTACTACTCACTGCTCAGTTTAATCTGAAACTTCATGTTTTCTCATTGTTTCAGCTAACCTCTTCTAGTAATCTGATAATTCTGAGTTCTAGTTCTGAAATCTGAAGTTCGAGTTTGCTGGTTAAGAATCCTTATAGCACTAGGAATGCTCTGTAACTTCTACCAAATTCTGCAGGTCTATTCATCCACTAGAATAGGCCATTTAACCTAAGTTCTAGCCTTATCTGATCAGTCTATTGTGAGTTATACATTTTCTACATTTTCTGGTCCTTTCTTCTCTATTCTGTGATCCTGTTAAGTACTAGTCTCTTGCTGGATTTTCCTATTCGGGATTAAGAATGATAAATATGAAAATAAAGTCATTTATTCGTAAAATTTGTGACAAATGTCGACTGACCCATAGAGGGGACGGATTATAGTAATTTGTTCCAACCCAAGTCTACATTACTAGGCTAGTCCGGGCTTGGTTCGTTGCCACCCCCAGATTCCGTGCTTGCTTCTCTTTTTTCATATATCTAATTTTAAAATTTTTACTTATTCTTCCGTTCAACCAATTATATGATTCAACTCACAAGACCACTCCAAATGATTTCAGCACAATACTGATATAAAACACTGACACACATGCTCTAGATTATGATTTACTGTCAAAACATTTTTTTTTTTTGGTGAATAAATAATGTATTACCAAAGCCCAAGGGGGGCGAGGGAGAAAGGGGGGAGGGAAGAAACAGACCCAACTAGCGGGTTCTCAAGAGAATGCTATCCAGGCCCCGGGACACAACAATATGCCTGTTCCTTGGGGAATCCAAAAAGGCCTTCAAACTTAGAGAAGACATCGAAAAAGATGGCTTTCCAAATCAAGTCGAACAAATGAGAATTGGAGGTCCATCTCCGAAGATTCCTCTCCATCCAAATGTGATACAAGACCGCACCAAATACAAGCTTACCTATAGTGTCGCAGATAGTGGGGTTTCACTGAGGTAGGTCAAAACATTTTTTCTTTCATGGAATATCAAAATGTGGGGTTTCACTGAGGTAGGTCAGTTCAAAACCTCAACCCACTACCCAACTCCATGGACTACCATTTTTGCCAAAGAAACAGGGAAACATCAGCAGATCATCCATTTCAGATGGTCTGACTGCTGGAAATGTTCAGATTGTTGAAAAACAACAGATCAGATAGAACATCTCTGAAGTCATGTTATATATTTATTCCCAAAAATCCAAAAATTACGTATGGAGGGTTTGAACCTTGGACCTTTAACTAAATAGCCAACTTAGCACTGAGTTTATGACATCAAAAGAATGACATACAATTCATAACTGTACATCACTACAATCATGGCATTTATTATTGGAACGGAATTAATGTCATTTTCTTCTAGATAAATAAGAGTAAATTGCTGCTTAGTAGCTTGCTTACCAAGACCAATTCGTTCACCAATCTGAAGATCATCCCATGGAATCTCCCATTCTGCAACCTCATCAAGTATTGGATTACTTTTCTGACCATGAAAACCACCAGCAAATTGTGGGTTTTTATCGGCTGGTTCAATCAATCCTTTGGCACTTGGTTGAAATTCTTGCAAAAAATTGTTTTGCATAGTCTCCACATTATTTGCAACTGCTCCTGCATTTCCTTGAGAACTCACCTCATCCCCAGCGAAAACATTTTCAAGTTGCTTTTGATAAGAGCCAACTGCACATGGCGCAAGACAGTCCTGAATTTTTTCTTCACATGCAGTTCTTGCTAATGATGAACTAAGTACAGGAAGCAAGCCTACAACCGGGGAACCATCCAGAGTCATTTCATTAACTGCATTGTTAACCAACATAAACTCCTCACCTGAAGCCACAGAAGCTGAACAAACACCAGTGCCAATTATGTTTTTGCCAACAACGCAATGAAGATCTGAGCTGGCAAATCCCAGTTTATCCATTGAAGTCAGAATTGGTTTCTCATCTTTAAGGTTACCCAAATCGGTTGCATTCTCTTTCTTTTTTCTTGCCATCTCCCCTGTCAAAGTTGGTTGTTTATCTTGACTTACTGAGTCAATGCTAAAGCAAAATTTATCATGACAAAATTTAGCCCCACCAGCAATCTTGTTGGCATCCACAACCTGGCTTTGACCAAACATGGTATGTTCTTCCGGGGCAGTGGGAGTTATATCAGAAAACAAATCCGGTGGAGGTGACGCACCACTCTCTAGCAAGACAGCATGAAGTTTCTGTGCAAATTCTGGGTCCTGTGCCGCACTAATCACATATTTAGAAACATCTGTAACTTTTACGTTTTGGACAGATGAAGCTTTTCCACCAGTGCCAGATGAACTTTCATGTGGTCTATGCAAAGATGGAAGAAGTTTTCCAAATTCATACTCAAATCTCTCAGTTTGATTTTTTTCAGACATATTTGCATCATTCTTCTTTGTTTGACTGCCAATATCTGACGCTTCATTGGAACCCAAATAACTACCTTGAGAAACATGATCTAGGTGGGATGGAAGTCCCCCAAATGTAGTTGTTTGATTTTCAATTTGACAATTGCCCTTGTCAAGGGCAAAACATGAATCCTCCACATTCTGTGCAATGTTAACAGAGCCCCTTACATCTAATCCAGAATTTGGAAGACAATTATTAGGTATTTCTGCAGGAATTAGGGTCCCTGGAGCTCCCATTAAATCTATTATGTACTCACTGCATCATATAAACAGTCAACAGTGTGTTAGTATAAATACCCATTGAATCCACATAAGTGAACATTGCAATAAATCAGTCAAGCAATATTCTAATCAAGTCCTTGGAAACAGTAGACAGAAGTTAAGAAAGAGGAGAATGATGCAATCTGTATATCAACAAAATAGTGATACGGTGAGTTCACACCTTCCCCTCTGAAAATATAAGAGCATAAAGAATATGAATCATGTCATACTGTTTGTAAGTATTAACTGTGTGTAAACTATGATGATACCGATAGAAGAACTGATATGCAGTATTGCAAGTTACAATGCAGGGGATAGCTTTTAAAGTCTTTATTGACATACCAGATTCATGCAAAAGCCAAGAATAAATTTGCATCCACAATTAGAAAATAAAAATTTTAACTGGATGGAAAGGAAAAAAAAATTACAAAATTAGGTTAGAGAATGGAAAAGGACAGCTACATATACATCCAATAATAACCCACTCAAACAATGAACATCAAAAAACTGATTCTCAAAACTCAATTTAAATTTTTTTTGCAGTGGACCTTCCAGCGGTGGACCATTTGGAAATGACGGGATGAAAAGAATTTCTCCAGATCAACCAGAGATCCAAGAAGAATTTTCCACTCTGCGGCTGAATTCATAAAATCCTTTGACAAAGAGTGTAGACCTCAGTCTCATTGAAATTGAGATGCAACGGAGGAACCTGAATGGAAACACACTAAACAATGACGGTTTTGATGAAGCATGGCATAAGGGCTCCAGCAGAGCAGGCCAGGGTATTGTTTTTCATACAAGAAGATATTACATTGCTGCAAAAGCTCAATCTGCAGTCTCTCAGCCTGCTTTTGACCGAGGCAGAGGTAATCAGGGAAGGTATATTGATTGCTTAGAGTGTGGGCTTTACTTAGCATGGTAAGATTAAAGGGCAGTCACTAGACAGGTAAGAAAGAAATCCTTAGTACTTCAATTGAGCTGATTAATGTTTTATTTGGCTTGCATCTGAGTGATACAGTTAATTCACCCAAATGAGCTTATTTTATTAGAAATAAGCTTTGGGTTGGGTTATGTATGTGTTGGGCCTTTAGTCCAATGGGTTTTTATAGTAATGAACCACTTTAATAGGTCTATAATATGGGTATATGCTAGGCATACGGAGTAATTCAGTTAGTGTCTTTATTTTTTTGTTATTTCATTTTCCTAACCACTTTAGGTTACCTTATTAGTTAAGGATTGCCTTAGGCCTTTCCTTTTCAGTGTTAAGAGTCTGTTTTGAGTTTCTCTATAAATTTATAAGTGAAACCAGCATTGTACACGATTTTTAGAACGAAAACTGCAGCTTTGCTTGCCTCTTCTCCATTGAAGATCTCTTGTGTCTGACCAAAGAAACCCCATGTGTGTGATCAAGGTAGATTGGTATCTGATCCAATCGAACACCTTGAGGTGTGAAGCTCGGGTAGATTGTTCTATTGCTGGATTTATTGATTCTTCTACTAATTATTCTGCCATTAACAAATAAGTTGAGTTCTGAAATTTTCAAAAATTTCTATTCTACCTAGAATTCATATGCAAGGCTCTTCTTTTTTTTTGGCACAAATTCTGAATCGAAGAATCCAGCAGCCAGTATCTGCTCATTTTTTGACCTAAGGTTCATCAATTCAAAAGAATAACTCAATTCAATTTTGGCAAGATTTTGACGTGCTGATCTGGATCCCTGTTTCAATTCTGCCCATGTTTCTTCTTAAACTACTATTTTATACCCTGACATGCTGATATCAATTCTGATTTGCTGTTCTATTTTATTTAGTGATTTCAGATTCACATGCAGAATTGATTGGTAGTCCAAACCCTAAATTCTGTTCTGTTTAACCAACAAAATTACTGTTTTACCCTTTCCAAGTAATACTGGGATTACTCCTTTATTTGCTGATTTAACCAACAGATCGATCCCAAACTTTCAGCAACCATTCCCCTCCTAAATACTAAACTCGATAGGAGTTTCAGACTCATTCCACCATCTGATTTTGTTATCTGTGAGTTCTCTTAAATCTGGAAATTATTCTTTGTGAAAAGATTTTGTCTTGGTACTGTTTTGTTCTTTCAGTTACAATACTACATTAAGTGGTATCAGAGCATGGCAGAGAACAGTTCCGTAAGGCTTCTAGATCCACCTGATCCGATGGCTAAGGTGTTGGAGATGTTCCAACAGTTATCTGAGAGGATGAATAAAAGTCAAAGGAGCATCAATGAGAGGTTGTTAGCAATGGAGAATGGAATTGCTATACCTACACATGATAATCACATTCCACCTAAAGGTGAAACAGGGTATCTGGCTAATGTAGCTCTAGATAGGGAAAGATCCTGCTAGAGGCCAATTATCAAGGATCTAATAACAAAGGAATCAAGGGCTGCTGGTTCTGCAGTCTCAGTAGGACAGAATTGCAGTTTTAGGTCAAATCTAGGGTTAGGTTTATGAATATGGAGATGAATCTTATAGGATATTGATGGGCAGGTCTAGGAGAAGCTATTAATGTAGGTTTGGATGATGTTTAACTAAAAACTTGAATTTCAGAAAATTAGGGTTAGGGTTTCGGGTTTTGGGTTTTAGAACTTAGGCTAAAACTAGGGTTTTTAATGGGATTTTAGGGCTAGGGTTGGGATTGAATTTTCCAGGTAGGGAGGGGTAGGTTCGATCCAAATATGGGAGGTTTTTATTGGCTGGAAGTACTAATTTTGGAATTTAGGGTTTTCTTGGGTTTTAAAGAGACAAGGTAAATTAGGGTTGGAGCGGGAGGATGGGGCTGCAAGTTGGATCGAGTGGAAGGGCTGTAGTATGGAGGCTGTGGTTTAAATTTGAAATAATTCTGATGGTCAAATATGGCTGGGCAACAAGATCTAGGGTTTAGTGGAATTAGGTTTAATGGAATTCAAACAAAAATAAAGGGGATCGATTGGAGGCGGGGAATTAGAGGATTAGAAGAAATTTGTGAACAAGTTGCAGCAGAAATCCACTGGTAACAGCTTGGACAGAAGTGAAGGATAGAACCACCTTCAAATTGAGATCCTCCCGGCCGTCACGGTGCAAGGAGTCACAGGAGATCCACCTGCCCTTCTTCCTTGATAGAACCACAAGGCAAACACTCAAAAGGAGCAGCAGCAGTAACTATGGCAGCAGAAATACTTCAACGATTTGGGAGACTAACTCTCTTCTGTTTTTTTATTCATATATATAATAATAGGGCCAAAGGCCAACCACGATTCAGCCTTGGAATATGATTCCTTGGCTGAATCAAATTACAATTCTAAACCCCTTCAAAAATCGTGGAAGGGAGGAAATCCTAATCTAAAACAAAAAACTTAAAAGATTCCTAAATTACCCTTCTAAAATCGTGGAAGGGAGAATTCTCACTTAAAACAGCTGATATAAAACAAGATTCCCTACTAGCCAATAGGATTTAAGAACCTATTAGCCAATAGGAGCCCTTCACTTAAATTAGACCAATTGGATGCAACCAATTTAAATCGGTTCAATTTAAAAAACAGAAAATAAAGCTAAGTATAGAAAATCTAAGTAAACTACTAAGTAATTAACTAAGTATGGGGGCCAAGGGCCAACCCTAACTAACTACTCAATGGGCCCCACATGGGAGTGGGGCTTGTTCCACTTCTTCCTCTTGATGTGGCCCTTTGATGCTGGATCACTGGCACATTCTACAACTAATAACCACAACTGGAGGTTAACAAAAAGAGTTCCTACAGTCCAGCCAACTTTTGAAGAACATGTACGGACTTACTTTAATGGTGATCATGGTGTATCCCATCGATGTTCTGACGATTCAAAGAAAGTCAAGCTCGAACTGAAGGAGTATAGTGGCAAGCACAATCCACAAGTGTTTTATGATTGGTTGGCAAGTCTGGACGACTACTTTGATAGGTTCGAGTTATTTGAGACAAGAAAGATGAAATTGGCTCGAACTAAGTAAGTTGGTTCAGCACATGAATGGTGGAGGACCTATGAGAGGGACCTTGAAGACTGTGGTAGAGCACCCGTTACATGGGCGGTGAAGAAAGAAGATCTGAGTTACAAGAATTTAGCACAGATTCAGAGCTCGATTGCAAGATCAGCTGAATTCTCTTCATCAAGGTAATATGTTGTGGGTGAGTACATGGAAAATGTTGACTCTCTTTCTTCTCGTAAGACATAAGAGAAAATGACATCCAAGTGCTATCTCGGTTCAGACTGAGGTTAAGGTCTGAAATCAACAAACCAATCGGTGTTATAGATATTGTCAATGTCCGGGATTGCTTTGAGAAAGCTATCCATGCAGAAGAGTTGATAGCACCCTCTGGAAGAAGGTTTGGGCTTCAAGCTGTGGAGAACGAGAAAATTTTTCTAGCACTTAAACCCATCACTACAGCTCCAATACGTGCCACAGTTCCTACCCATTTGGACAACAAAGGGAAGGCCCCTATGACCAGCAACAATAAAGCATAGTACTATCATTGTCAGGAGTTTGGACACTTTGCAAGAGCTTGTCCACAACGTTAACAAGTGAATGTGGTTGCTGAAGTAGAAGAAGCTCATGATGATAATGATCCTGATCGATTCCCATATTGACTTGAAGATGGAGACTTTATTGGGTATGAAGATGAAGACGCTGATGCAAAAGAAAAAAGGGTCTTATGGCATTCATGTGCTTAGCCATATCCTGGTGGCTGAAACCAAGGTAGAAGATTCTACTGAAGAGGTTCGTTGAAGAGATCAAAGTAGACAAGACTGAAACCGTGGAAGATGAGGTAGTGGTCGAGAACACTCCACAAGAAATCTTCAATATTCATGATGCTGTTCTTAAAAAGGTAGAGTTTGTGCCTCAAGTCTTCGGTGAGAAGGATACCAACGTTGAGGACTCTATGAATACGACAATCACAATTGATATTGTTTCAGAGGTCGAGCACGTAGAGTTTGCTATGCTACCATGGTTCTTTGAAGAGAAAGCTCCATGCCTTGAAGATTACATTCCAAACATCCACAAACAACAAAAATTTTGTTTGGGAGTGGTCAAAGCTGCAACTCACATGTAAACCCCCTTGTCATTGCAAAACTCGAGGTCAATTTTTTATTTTTTTTCAAGCTAGAGATGATGCAGGTACATAACCAAAATGGGCTTGTTTTATTACGAATAAGCCTAGGGTTGGGTTCTATACATGTTGGGCCTTTGTCTATCGCGTTTTTAATGCAATAGGCCACTTTAATTGGCCTAGAATATGGATAGTAAGCAATGCAGTCTTTGGTTTGAATAATCAAACTAGGAACCAATCCAGGATCTGATTTCAAAAGGTGAGTAGGTTTAGGGTTCAGATAGACTAAATTAGCTGTTTTAGGATTAGGGTTTACGCCTTTAAGGGGGTTTAGGGTTTGATGGTAGGGTTAGGGTAGATGATGTAGGGTAGTCTTCTACTGAAGGTTTCGTCAAGGTTTAACAAGTCTAAGACTGCTGAACAGAATCGGCAGCAGGTTTGGAGTCTAGGGTTAGGGTTTGAAAGATGGGAGAAGTAGGAATTTTTAGGGTTTGGTTGGTTGGATTAATACCAAACTTGGATCGAGTTTCTCAATGGGTGAGAGGGAAACTCGACCAAAATATGGGGCTGTCTCTATGGTCAGAATGGGCTGGGTGATGTTAGGGTTTTGGGGAATTAAAGGGAAAAGGAGAAAGTCAAAATTAGGGTTAATGGCTGGTCAGAAAGGGACCAGATTTGGATCGAATTCTCCACAGGGGCAGGGGAAGACTCGATCAAAGTCCAGTGATGTTTTGATGGCTGGTTTAGGCTGTGGAAGTTGGGGATCCTCTAGAAGGGAAGAAGAAGATAGGCTAGGGAATGGATCAGATTCAAACTTAATTGTTGATGAAGAACACCTTCACAGCAGTGAGCTTGAATGAAGAACAGTAATGGAGAGCAAAGAGCATCAAAAACGAACCACCCAGGCTTCACACCATAAGGTGTCAATCGGATCAAACACCGATCCCACCAGCCTTGATCAAACACAAGACAGTTCTCCTTGGAGAAGACAAGTTGCAGCAGCAGCTTAAGTATATAATTTCAAAATTTTGAGGTGAAAAGAGCCCCACGAAAATTTACTTATTTATAAAGGCCAAGTCCTAATCAGGCATAGGAGAAGGAAAGCTTCCCCTAGCTGACTTAGTTACAAAGCACATCCTCTCCTATGAACCGTGGAGAGTAGTGGACCAACTTAAAAGGTCATGTGGCTATTTAAGTAGTCACAAGACCACTAACAACAGCTGCCTAGTGCAGTTGGTGAGCTGTGGTGCGCTTCATGCCCATGCTCACCAGGAGGTCTCGAGTTCAAGTCTCCTGACTGTTACCTTCCCCCTTCCCCCCCCTTCCCAGTTCCCTCCCCCCACCCCGCCCCTTAAAGAAAAATATATATATGAGCTCCCAAAAAAAAAAAAAATGTAGTCACATGACCACTAAACCAAAATAAATAAAAACTAATTAAAAACTTAAATTGAACCACTGGTTAAAACGGTTCAATTTATTACATCAAAATAAAACTAAGTATGGAGATCTAATAAACATAGAAATCCACTAAACTACTTGGACACTTGGACTACTTGTTCTTCTTCCTATTCTTCCTCTTGCGGACGTAGGTCTTTAGATCTGCATCAGTAAGACTGCATATGAGATTTCCTTTATTAGTCACTTAGTTTATTTTAAGTGTCTTTTGGTTTAGTCCAATTGAACTGGTTCTATGTGGTTCAATTCAAGTTGCGATGTTTATCAGTTTTATTAGCTAACAAGTTATGGAGTCCACATCAGCAAGGCTGATTGTGTTATTTACTAGCTAGAGTCAGTTATGGGCTCCCCCATTCAAACTCTAACTCTAAGTTTAATTATCAATAAAAGCAAGTAGATGGCTCATTGTTAGCCAATGAATTTGAAAAACAAAGTTTTTGTTGTTGCTGCTATCTTCTCCATTGAAGAACACCTTGTGTCTGATCAAGGAACCTCTTGTGCGTGATCAAAGTTTAGATTGGTATTTGATCCATAGTTCAAAAACTCAGCGAAATTTTGGATATTTCGGTAATTTCAAACATCATATGAAAGTCGAAACCCAGAACAGACCATCTTTCGACAGAAATTTCGGTCATTTCGTTTTGGAATCTAGCTCATTTCGGTCTAAAAAATGCACTGTTTTGTCGAAATTTCGGTTATTTCGGTCACTTCGTTTCAGTATTTTGCTCATTTCGGCCTTTCTTCGCACCCTGAAATGGCCAAGCAAAACTCAGAGAAAAAATACAATGTTTCGGCGAAATTTCGGTCTGGACGAAATGACCCTCTGTAGACACTGAATTTTTCGAGATGAGTTTTCAAACTATGGTTTGATCCAATCGAACCACCTTGCGGTGTGAAGCCCAGGTGTTCAATTTCTTTTTGTTTTTATTCTTCCATCATCCTTCCTCCATTAATCAAGTATTGTTTTGATTTCCTGCAATTCTGTCTCTTTGGTGCCCACGATTCTACAATTCATTCACCATTAAATTGTTGAACAGATAGTGATGTACTAATCTTATTTCAATTCCCTCTATTGATTCTTTTAATTGAAAATTTTCTCCATAATCTGTAATCAATTTCAGATTCTGATCTATAATTGATAGAGTCCTATTTCGATTAGGAATTCATATGAAAGTCTTTTTTTGCATGAATTTCGATTAGAGCAATCCAGCCATTAGAATCTGTCCAGATTTTGAGCAGTTGCCCAACCCTAAAGAAGAACTCGCTCAGAATTTTTCCCAGATCAGACCTGCTGATCTGGATATATATTGAGTTTTCCAATCCTGCCCTTGACTGGTAAGCTGTCCATTATTAAGCTAAAACGAATTCTGATTTATGAGCTGTTTCTGCTGAGAGTTACAACCCATATACAGAATCGGTTGGACAGTTTAGTTCTGGTTTCTGAAGTTTATTTTAATTAGTCAAATCACTGATCTGCCCTTCTCCTATATCAACTAGGATTGGCCCCAAATTTCAGATCTGTCATTAGATTGATCTGTAGTTTTTAGCAGCTTTTCTACTACTGATTTGCTAGATTCGATTTGAGTTTGGAGTTATTCTGACCACCACCTGATTTGATGTTATTTTAAGTCTCCTAATCTGAACTTATTATCTGAGAAAAGATCTTGTATATTGAGTATAAAGATGGAGACTTTATTGGGTATGAAGAAGATGATGATGCAAATGAAGAAGGGTTTTACGACATTTATATGGTTAGCCATATCTTGGTGGCTGAAACCAAGGTAGAAGAATCTACTGAAGAGGTTTACGTTGAAGAGATCAAAGTAGACAAAGCTGAAATAGTGGAAGATGAAGTAATGGTTGAGAACACTTCAAAAAAAAAAATCATCAACATTCATGATGTTGTTCTTGAAGAGGAGGAGCTTGTGCCTCAAGTCTTCGATGAGAAGGTTACCAAAGTTGAGGATTGCATTACAGATGTTGATGAAGACATGATTAAAGCAGTAGTACCATATGAGGTCATGATTAAGGAAGCTTTTGAATACACTCCGCATGAAGTTGTCACCAACCCCGATGCTATTCTTACCATTGAATTTGTGATTCCACCTCACTAGTTTGAAGAGAACTTCTAGGATTAAATATTTTATTCCTAACGTCCTTACATCATCAGAGTTTTGTCTGGGAATGGTCAAAATTGCTATTCACATGTTGTATCCCCCTTATCACTGAAAAACTCGAGGTCGAGTTTTTTCAAGCCGGGGAGAATTGATGCAGTTAATTCACCCAAATGGGCTTATTTTATTAGAAATAAGCCTTGGGTTGGGTTATGCATAAGTTGGCCCTTTAGTCCAATGGGTTTTCAGTGTAATGGGCCACTTTAATGGGTCTACACTCTATAATATAGGTATAGGCTAGGCATACGGGATTAGTTCAGTTAGTGTCTTTATTTCTTTGTTATTTCAGTTTCCTAATCAGTTTAGGTTACCTTATTAGTTAGGCTTTTCCTTTTTAGTGTCAAAAGTCTGTTTGTGAGTCTTCAAATTCAGTTATACATTACTGGATCTGGTTGTTGGACCTCCCACCTGTGTTTTCATACTTCTTTTCTTTTGTTCCCTCTGTTAGAAGATCTTGTTTTATATCTAACAAAACACTTTTAGCCCAGATGGGGTAAAATAGAAGGATTCAAAGATTTTTAACATCAGCACCATAAAAGATCTAAACGATGAAGCATCACCTGTTACGATCAATTTTAATCAAATTTACTGCTCCATCATCTGTACCAGTGTAGTAGCTCCCTTTCACCAGCCTACATGGAAGATTGATCCGATCAGCTAGTACCTAGCAACAAACGTGAAAAGGATCATTCAATGCACTTCTGGAAATCCATTGATGGGAAAGAAAAACATGCAAAAATCAGAATGAATTATGAAATGCCACAGTCAAAACTAGTAGTATAAACGCTGCAACAATGAGCGGAATTTTAACAATCTTAGCCACCACAATTTATCTTTGGGGTTGCCAAATTTTAGGCACCAAGTTCAATTTGTTGTGAGAAAACTGGAATGAATGGTGTTGCTGGATTTTAGGGGGTATTAAGCTCAGTTTGTTGTAAGAAAATTGAAAGTGTATATTAATTTATATATGATGGGAGGTTCAGTATATAGCTCTTGGATTGCCTATCATTGATCTTGTTGGATTGCTCTCTCATTAGTTGACTTTCCCCAAAATAAATAAAAAATAAAAATTAGCAACCAAAGAGGGAGCCACCCACAGGTGCCTCCAATATTATCTGACATCAAGAGGGAAAAAATTGCATGATCCAGGAAAATCAAACAGAATCCATGCTAAAAGGTTTGGATAGAAGAAAATTCATTTTTTAATGCAATTTGAAAGTTCATTCCTGTAATGCATTAAACCAATAGGATAAACTGATAATGGGATTTTCTTATTGACACCCCTTAAGGTGTCTAATAGTTTGTAACCTTATTTTTTTCCCTAGTACAACAAAGTTACACTTTTTGTGAGGATAAAATTTTGTCATTTCACATATGGCAATGACATTATGGTATGTCACTTTCAAATTATTTTGAAAACCCTTTTTTACCCTTGACTTAAAAGAATTTTTGAGAATAAGACAAGAGGCAATCAAAAGAAAGTTACAAGTTCTAAATACAACAATAGAGGTGTCATTCAGACAATCCCATTGATAATGGTCTTAACAGTAGGAAACAGGTAAGAAAGTAGTCCTAATACAAGGAGAAATATAGGGAGCAATACAGTCATTATAAGGTGCTAAAATAGTTAATACAGTTTCAGAAACAATCAAATTTTGTTATCATGGTCAAGTTCATGAACCGAACCAAGAAACAAGAACAGATGAAGAGTATACTTTACATGGGCACTAGGATTTGGGAAGAAATTTGCTAAACATTGAAACGTGACTAAGGCATCTTAAGCAACAGAATTTAATAAGCTGAATGAGGACAACATGAAAAATTGAATTTCAATGATTAGAATTTTACTTGACATACAGAAACAGCGAAAAATCATGACAATTATACCTTAAAGAGCAATGCCCTGTGACGAGAAAGTCCAACATCCAAGCAACCAAGGGGAAGAATAATTGTGTTCAAAGAATTTCTTAATTCGTAACTCCTAACTTTCCACCGTCTTAACATTTCATCAGCATCCGCGACTGGCCCACCCATGCAACCAACAACAAGATCTGCAATCTTCTGGACTAGACCACTTAAAATAGGACCGAGCTCTGCAGTTCGGCATTCCGAGTCTAGATTAACTGCTCTTCTCTCGAGCTGACGCAGTGTAGGATCAGCACTTCGATTTACTAAGATCACTTCGTAATCAACATTATCAGAAGTGGATGTTGCTTGAAGGTCTACCAACATTGGCATTTTCCCCTCCATGTTTGAGTTTGAGGTAATGCCATAGACATCATAAAATCCATCCATCACTCTTTCATCGTAATTTACAACATTGAAGTTCTGCACAGAAGCAACCAGAAAAACAAATACAGTTCTCAAACAGTTAATGGCAGATAGAAGTCGTGCACATCTGCATACAGGTTATAGAAGGCTCATTGATGACCAATAATCACAATGGAAGGGGATTTTATAATTTACTAAAAATGATTTCAACCCTTCCAGAAGAAAATATTAAGATAGCATCACCTCAGACATGGAATAAATGATCACAACATTTACTGATGTAGATAAGTCACCTGAAGGGTTTATTTTATTGAAAATAAGCTCCGGGTTGGGTTATGTAGGTGTTGGGCTTTTGATCCATGGGTTTATTTTGTAATTGGCCAATTTAATGGGCCTAAAATATGGGTAGAAAGTAGGTAAACGGGATTTACTTCCTTAGTTTAGTTAGAGTCCTTTTTTGAGTCTAATTTCTTTATTCTTAGTCAATTTAGATTACCTTATTAGTTAAGGATAGGGTTAGACCTTTCCTTTTTAGTGTCTAAGTCTATCTTTGAGTCTTCTATATAAGTTTGTAAGGGAGGCCAATATTGTACACGAATTTGATTAATGAATATTGGCTTAAGCCTTTGTGAAAATCTTGAGATAGGATGGGTGAGATTCCAAGGCTGAGATAGCCTTCCCCAACCCCATTCCATCAATCTCCATTCAAGCTCCAGTTCTGCCCTAGCCGATCTCTTGAAGATACATACTCAGATGCTGGAAATTCTTTGCAAGGGTTAAGAATACTTTCAGACAACACGTAAGTGCATCATCCCCAACCCAAACCCTTCTTCTTCTAATCCTCTAAACCAAACCCTAGCATCCCCTCCATCTCTGAGCATCATTCCCATAACCCAAATTCTGCCCAGACCAAACCAACCATCAGAAACAGCCCAAAGTTGGACCGAACCTCCCTCTCACCTTTAGGGAAACTCGATCCAAGCCCCTGCCCTAAACTGCCATCCTAAACCCTAGATTCTCCCATTATTCTCTTTTCAAAAAACCTAGAAAACCTAAACTTAATCTGTGTCCATTCAAGTTTACATACCTAACTCCATCAAAACATCTCAGGACCTTCACTGGAAGACTCCCCTACATCAACTTACCCTAACCCTACCATCAAACCCTAACCCTAATTTTACACTTTCACCTATTTTAGCCTAACCACACTACCTGTTCAGATCAGATCTTGGTTATTTGGCTTCTAGTTGGTCTCCTACCAATCTAGAACTACATTATTCACCTTCCAGATTGAACAAATTAGGCATATTTATTAATTTCAATCCCTTGTGACATGCAGAAAAAATAATTATGTTCATGTTGAAGTTCATTGAAAAACATAGAAATTCAACAATGTAGGAAATTGAAGGTCCTTAAAAAAAATTAACCACAAACTATTATCTCCTAAGTTGAAGATTAGCCTACAAGGAGCTGCGATCAGTGCCAAAGGTGAGAAGCCAGAGCTTCTTTTTTCCATCCCCACCCCCTAGGGAATTTTTTTTTGGGGGGGGAGGGGGGGATGTGGGGGTGATTCATAATAAGTATGAGCATATTTTTCTACAAAGGAACTCACAAGTGCAATTTAGGCACTTTACTTGGTCAAGATTTATGTGTGCTGTTCTGTTAGTGCTTTTTGTTGAATTGACGGAAGAGCAGTTTTACATTAAACTTTGGTAATGAAAGGATCTGACAGAACCCAAAAGTAGCTCCAATATGTGATAACAGCGTTATTTGATTTGGTTTTGCCAATGCAATAGAAGGCCATGCGCAGTGGAGCATATTGAGAGTTCCAAATAGAGGACGGAGAAGAGCAAAGAGGATGTGAATTTGGGTAGCCAAAGTTTCTACGAAAATATAGAAACGCAGTGGGTGGAATATGTTCACCCAAGGGCAGGACGACACAATGGTCAACTGCTGAAATGGATTCCAATAACTCCCAAAATATAAATTTTAAGGAAGAAATAACCACTCCACTAATTTCCCTCGTCTGGGGGCATCAAAGTCAACAGCCAACCAATACCCACGATGGGAATGAGTGAAGAACATAGAACTTCAACAAACAAAATTGAAGCATCATAGCAAACTCTGTATGCAAAACACAAGCACCAATAAGCAAATCAAAGAGATCCATAATTCAAAAGTAGCAGTACGTTCAACCCAAGTCTTAAAGGAAATGGTTAAAATAAAACTAAAATCACAAGCCAAAGCAGGGTTAATATTCTCTACGTACCCAGTACCGAAGAGATAGATACTCGACAAGGGTTTCATCAGCCGAGACAGAAGGTGAACAACCCAGACTCATCCGCTTCGCGGCCTTGATCTGGACAGCCTCCGGGTCCTCACGACCATCAGGATCAGAAACACTGATCGCCAAAGCAAGTTGAACCTGAAACTCCTCTTCGAAAAAACTAAAATCAGCAGAACTATCCGATGACGCAGCTGTCGGAACGGCTCCAGCAGTTGCCCTATCAGATGCATCGACCACTCTGTTCCTAGCTAATGTAGAAGGCGTCGATGAAGACAGTGGAGGAACCGACGCCGACGCCGACGTCGAAGAAGACGAAGATGAAGAGGAAGAAGAAGAAGAATTATTGGAAGGACGATTTTCGCCTAATCTTTGATGTTCGTTAACGGCTCCTCCGATGTGGAGTTTGCGCAGCAGATGCTTCATCTTGGACATTGGAGGATGAATAAAGGATCAATCACTCTCCTTGGAACTGCATCGCTTCTTCTTCCTTCTCGCCCTTTCTCTCTCTCTCTCTCTCTGTTCTCTGTGTCTAAACCTAAGCCCACTTCTCTCAAAGCAGATTCTTTCAATCTGCGCACGTCTTCATCGTCAAGCTACCACCAACTGGAATTAAATTAACCGCTCTCCTTCCCTCCAAGCATGGCTAGTGGGGGAGGATACCGTATTATAATATTTTATTTATTTATTTATTTTCCTTTTATTACTAATAATAAATGAGGGTCAAGGGCCTCAAGGAAGATGGGTAAAAACTAACATGAAACATCATGTCCATCATCTTCGTTACACCTTCCTCTATATGGCCTACCGTTTACTTAATTTCAAACGTCTGATTAACGAGTTAAGGCTTTTGATTTCGTACAGCAAGTTAAATCTTGATAGACTTGAATGTATACTATAAATTTATCGTTTACGACAAATAATGGGTTTACCTTTTTTTTGCCCTTTTACGCAAAAAAAGAGTTTTGGGATGTGGAGTTTATTATTGGGATTTACCCCAAATGAAGAGAATTTGTAAGGAATCGAATGGATCAGATTGATAGTTGGCAGGCCACGTGTAAGGTGAATCTAATCAAGGAAGGAAATGATGGCCCACAAATGAATCGATCTAAACTCATTGGACAAGATTCAAGGTGGGTATGGAATTTTTATCTTGTCCGTTTCTCTGCCCATACATTTGGCGGAAATGACTATTTAATCTCACTCGGGTAGTGTGTTTAGGGAGGGAATTCGGCTAGGTCATTATTTCCGGCCCCCTATGAGAAGAACTAGACAACTGTTCCGAGTAGAGAACCAGAGAGGATAATGATCCATATATTTCATAAAAAAAAAAGTTCAAGGTATATGAATAATTATCACCTCCAATTCCTCTAATAGGGGGGAGTGGACTTTACCTTGGGCAGTGTTTTCAGACAGGGGTAGGGTGGTCATTTTTGCCCCCATGTGAGGAATTGAAGGAATTGGAGGGGGCAGTGAATTGAAGGGGATAACGATTCCAAGGTATATAGCAAATGATTTTCTATTGTGTGAGAACTTATAGACCTGCATAGACATACATGGAAATGCAAGCCTGTGGTTCAAGTAAATGGAATCAGGAGAACATTTGGCTAACATATTTGGTAGAAGCGTGGAGAGTAAAAGCTCACCTCACTAGAAGGTCTTGGGTTCAAGCCTCATACTTCTCATCTTCCCTCCCTTCCCCAAGGAACAGTTGCGTATTAGACTTGGATCGAATCCTCAAATCAAATGGATTCAATAGTATCTATCCATCAAATGGTGAGAGTTACCACATCATTATTCAAACTATTACAATAAGAATGAGTTTTTTTTATAAGAAAGTTGACTAGTCAAATAAGTTTTCCCCTAAATAAATAATGGGAGAAAGAACGCCACCCAATCGCACAACACACGCCACTCTTGAACCCAAACATAGGGACACACAAAATGTCCGTCGAACCCCTTGGAAAGATGGAAATGACCAAGGATGCGGCAATAATTTTGCGTGCCCCTACATCTGGGCGCAGGGGTGGTGTACGACCTCATGGTGTTCCCTTTCCCATGAATAATAATGGTTTAAAGAATATGACAGAGGTCATGGGTTAAAATTTTTAAGGTAAGTGTTTCCTGCTTGCGTGTAGGCACCAACATGTCATTGGATTGGGCAGTCATTTCGCCACCCCTCTGTGTCTAGGTATAGAAGCGATGCTCCCCCACAGAATTCTTTTTTCCAAATTTTTAATAGCTCTTGTAAGTGTGGATAATGGGTACACAGCAAAAAGATACTCGTGAGTTATTTGATAGCGACAGAGACAAAATTGACTTCACCTCTCCTTTTCTCACTCTCGCTATATGCTTGTATTTAGCTTAATTATGGTTTTGTGACGCAAACAAAACTAGTAAGTGTTGTCTAATCTAATCTAATCTAATCCTACTTGTATTTATTTTTTCTATTTTAATCACCTCCCCCTCTCCCCTGCATCTATATCTGCTAAGCAGAGAGCGATGGGCTAGGCTCCTTTATATTTGATGACCAGAGGAAGCTTATGATCATTCATACCCGGTAAAACCCTAACAATTCGATTGGGAATAAAGACAGCTTTCAATGCTGGACTGAGACAAGTCCTGGTACATTGTTTGGCTGATGAAGCTTTCCAACCTCCAAGTGAGATGATCTCCACCATTATCAGAGACCTAAAGATTGTCCAGGAGAGATTTGAAAATTTATTTGTCCACTATAGTTTAAAATAGGCAGTGAATTACTCTAATCAAGGACTTTGGGAGTTTTCTTTTCTTGAAGATCTTCCAAAGATTGTAATTCATAGTCAAAATGACCCAATTTCCAATTCCTCCATGGAGGAACTAAAAGGCATCAAAATATTTTAATAAAGTTAGCAACCATTGTCTCCAACAATTGAAACTTCTTATATATTTCATTTTAACAAATAAAGCTTCAGTTGAACAGTAGTGATATCAAATCTTTCACCTACTCTAGATAATTGACTACATGAAAGACATACGAAAGAGAAAAAGGAGAGCTAGTAATTACAGGCACTTGAGTTGCGATCAGAAACAAGTGTTATTGGAAACAGCAGCTGATCAAATATCATATAATTAAGCTTCAAAGTAAGCAACTGCTTGAGCGTATGAATATGAGCTGTTTATATACAATAAACAGGAAGGGATTGAGATGGCTTTTTCTTCCAATGAGGAAATCATGTAACAGCCAGTGCATGTTGACAATTATGCATTAACAGCAGCTTGCTCTTCAAAGGCCGGAGATGCTGGGAGAAGGGTGCAAACAAGATTCCGATCACCATAGACATTATCCACCCGTCCTGATTAATATTGCACAACTCCATCATTAACATCATCTAGTGGCAAAGGATACAAAAACACACAAAACAGTCTAATGCCTTGATTCCACAGGCGGGGCCCGAAGAAAGGTACGTTAGTGGGGATAGCAAAGACTAAGACCAACTTCAGGCTGGTCATATATACTACCCAAAGTTGAATCCACCAGATTTTAAACTGGGTAAACATTAGCCAATGTGAACCCAGAGAAGAGATCGTCCAGACTAAAAAAAATTCCAAGTAATGAGAACAAAGAACCTGATAGGCATAGTTGTCACGGCATCGAGGCAACCCAACATGTTGGAGGGGGCCTGGATGCAAGGCCACATCAACTAGGCGGCCAAGGCGCCTGGATGCCTCAACAACTACGAATTGGGGAAAGCTGTTACCATCCGCAGCACTGGTAGGATTTGCTAATTTATGTCATCAATGGCATTGGGCTGATAGGTTAGATACACATACCTGTTGTAGGCCAGAACTTAGCAGCACGGAGCCAAGCAGCAGGGAAAGCCGCATAGTCCCGTGAATATGGCTTTGTCCATGTATCAGCCATGAGCAGTGATGGTGGATGAGGAGCTCCCTGCACATGTGGTTCTCAGTTAACACTTCTAAATATTTTTCAGATATCAAATCATGATGGGATGCAATAAAATGAATTCATGTATGCGAACAAGAGCTGTACCACTAATCCATAGCTTTTCAAATGAAATCATCATTTATTTGTGTCAGTTAAATATAAACTCTTTTTACCTTGAGAACATTGTTGTTAATATCAGCTTTCCCAGACTCTATCTGTGCAATTTCTTGTCTAATGGAAATAAGAGCATCACAAAACCTGTCGAGCTCAGCCTGACATAGAAACCAAAGTAAACTTCAAGCTAAAACAGGGCAAGTGAGGACGCAAGTTGAGGAAGTTATTCCAGTTGACAGTATACCTTGCTTTCACTCTCGGTTGGTTCAATCATAAGTGTGCCCGGAACTGGCCACGACATTGTAGGTCCGTGGAATCCATAATCAATAAGACGCTTAGCAATATCTTCAGGTTCTATCCCAGCAGTATTCTGAACCGTCAACCACATAAAGTTAATTATAGAAACTGTTAAAAGGAATAAATAGCACAAAAGTGTTTGCAAATTTTAGGTAAAGTACCTTAAAACCTCTTAAATCAACAATGAATTCATGGGCAACTGTGCCACTGACACCACGGAAAAGAATGGGGTAGTGGTTCTGCAGGACCCAAAACACAATTCAATACAGCAAATTGAAATAACAGATTCCTACAGGGAGGATTAAACAAATACTGAAGTTATGAAGGTAGCAAATGCTGTTTCTTTCTCATATGGTAACATGCAAGAACTGTAACTCCAGTTTAAAGACCTAATAGTTCTATTACCATCACCTTTGAAGGTAGTTTGTTTTGTTTGTGATGTCAATCACAAAACTACACCTTGAACTAATTTTCTTAAGCAAAGGGCATGGACAGTAAACGAAACCTGTCCATTCAGAAACCTTGAGTACATTTTCAAACTTTAATTGCAAATGCAAGTCAAGGATGATTCAATAACCTCCAAACGCTTTGCCATGTAGTTTGCACTCAAGATTGCGATCTTTGATGCATCTGTGAGTCCCTTTGATCCCATCATGGCTATGTAGCAGTAGGAAATGGGCAGGATAAGTGCAGAACCCCAGGGTGCAGCAGCAATGGTACCAAGAGGCTGGGATTTTTCAGGCGCTGGTATGCCACCAGTAGGCACCTTCAGAACATCACAGCAAAAAAAAATTAGAACCTTCACCATGGAGATGACAAACAAAGAGCAAAAAGTTAGAGCTTTAGCCATGGAGATGTCAAAAATAGGTTTATGCATATAAGCAGCAGAGAAATTATACAAAATTTATGAACTTTGTAGACCACCTGTTTTGCAACCCATCAATAATATGCTCAGAAGCTCAAAAATCTATGCTATAACTTCTTGCAAAATGAATACGGCTTCATAGTGTCATCTTGAGCATCATACACAGAACAAATTTCAGGTCTTCCAAATCACAGGTTAATATGATAATCTATATAATTAATCATCAGATCTTGTCTCACTAAAGTAAGCAGGGAAAGGTAAGGCTAATCCCTACCCCTGCTAAAGGAAAATAAGGAACACATTTGGAAATGCATATTACAAGATTTTACTTCAGTTGACCAATAAATTTCCAAGCCATAATTAGTTTTTGGGAAGGTGTTTCCTGCCCGGTAATGGAGGCTACATGGGCAGGCAAGAGCCAATGAGGGCCCCCACTATCGGTTCAATCAATTGGTGGGCAGATAGGTAATTTCATGGGGGAAGGAGAGAGAAAAAGAGAGGGGTGCTAGCGGAAGCTACGCCCCCCGGGCAGGAAACATTCTCCCTTACTTTTTTAACCAGACATGCTAACAAGCTTCAATCATTATTCCAGTGGTTCATGCATACCAATGCCATTGCCAAAGGTGTCAACTGCGAAGTTTGGATTTTAGGCATGCTGCTCTTGTGAGTGGATAAACATGCATTGCTATGTAGTGTTTATTTCTAGTAAGGCAAGAAGTTCCATTATATATGATCATAGGAAGCAATCAAAAGACAAAAGAAGAAAACACTCCCAAATATAATTATCCTAAATTCAGGCAGATGAAAATTGGCATGGCCCATTTAAAGTTTATATATTAAACATTGTCCAAGTGGTTACCATCACTCTGGGCTCCTACCAAAAAAAAACCCATCACTCTGGGCATCTTATTGAACTTTCTCTTCAAGTTTTCAACTCATATGGTCACCAAATAAAGAAACCCAGCCACTTGTACAGTTGTACTTCTTCAGATGGTAGATTTATCTACTCATTGGAAGGCCAAGTCATTATTGCCACTCAGACAAATGGGCCATCAAGATGATAACCTAGGTGGAAATCATGGACTTAGCTACAAGCCATATTGAGCATTTTTTACTCTCATCAATACCTTGATAGAATGAAAGTAAAAGCAAGATGTAGTACAGACACAAAAACACAATAACTTTAACATAGAACAGAGGACTATAAAATAAATATTGTCCTTGAGAACAGCAGAGTAAGAAAGCAACAACCAGATATTTGTACTCGCATATTGTTACTTATAATTTAGAGCTACCAGCTGAAGCTACCAGTTTCATCAAAGTCAAAACTCCACTGATGAACCCATTCAATCCAGACACATTTGAACTCCAAATGAAGCTTCCAGGCTGAAGCAACTTATAGCTTGTTCAGGCCCTAGAGTGACCAGCTTTTATAGTGTATCTGATAGGACAATCATAGTTCTGAAATCAAAGATCCTCCCCCCCCCCCCCCTCTCGCAAACAAAAAAACCACACACGCTCTTCAGTTAAATCTTCTACAAAGCACAAAGTATATTGCATCGAACTTCAACTGGAGCTCCAACACCAAATTCAGAAAGCATTTAATCCAATTATTCTAAGAATCCTACTTTAAGAGAATGCAACTGACTTGTACTTCATAGGTTCTCTCAACAAATGGAACCTTATCACTGATGAAATAACATAAAAAACAAGAATACAAAAGAGACATCCAAACAAACATATTAGATACATGTTTCTACAAATAGAAGCACCTTAAAAATTCATTTAAAAGTCAAGTCATTCTTCTGTCAATCATTTAAATGATTAATTTGGTGAACGAAAGGAAACATACAGAACTGAAATTTGCTCCAAAAAGGTCATAGTCATACCACAGGATGTGATGGTAGGAATGGCGCCAAGTGCTTTTTCACACCTATGGGTCCCATGCCGGGACCTCCTCCACCATGTGGGATGCAAAATGTTTTATGGAGATTGAGATGGCAAACATCTGCTCCAATCCAACCTGGACTTGTTAGACCAACCTGTCATGAGAGAAGTCCTCATCAAAATAAGATTTGAACTGATTAACACCCTTCCAGAAAACAACCTCAGTAATAAGTATAACAGAGGGGGGGGGGGGGGGAGGGGGAAGGTTTGACTCACAGCTGCATATTAATTAATGCTATCAATACGGGTTTTAGGTTGGATTACATTAGATCCGGAACTGATCTGGACCCTGAATAGGGTCCAGAGCCTAGCTGATATTGGATCTATAAGCCCCGATTTCCAGTAAAGCATTCACTTAGTATCACAGCTTCATCTATGCCACAAAACATACATTCTGTAGGATGGGAAAAATATACAAAGTACCCAATCATATGATTATCTTGGATTAATTTAACTGAAAACACATGTTTTCTACCATATCAGAGACAATATGAAAGCAAGAAGACCTAGCAACTGCTTGGCTTGGAACAAGATATCGGGGCAAGCATACCCACAAGCACAAGCATATCAAAACTCGTCCCTATTAATAATCAGTTGTCCAGAAATGGTACAAATCAACACTGTCAGGCATTCTGGAATCAAGTTGGCTGGTTGGGTAATAATAGAAATTCTGATCATCAGCATCCCAAAAGGTGAGCTGGTTATCAATTGGGAGCTCCCCAAAAATATGGTCCCAAACCCAAAAATCAGATTTCATCACGTATATCCCAGGAAATAGTGATGCTTCTCCACCAGGCCTGTGCTAGCAACATAGTGGAATGAGCTGCTTGCCTAAAATCAGACAGATTATTTACATAACTTAATTTTCTGTTTAAAAATAAGGCCTGCCAATGCACAACAGAAAAGTTCAAAGATCAAGCCAATAGTAGAAATGATGACAATGGTCAACAACACAATAAAACAACAAATCACTATAAATTATACAAGTAGCCATAGATCCTATTGATCAAGCATTACAAGTGGAAATAACAGCATTTTTAAAATCCATACATGCTTTTCAGTCTTCATAAATCAAATAGTAATGAATCACCATCTCATGGGCATCACTACTACAGCATGAAGAAGCACACGAAAAAACATTTGAATGAGTTCTAATAATATGCATGATGGAAAGTCAAAAACCAAGAGGTACAAACCAGCAGAGATTACGGATGGAGCACATTAGGCAACAAAAGTAGGATGTCCGTATGAATTGTATATTGTACTGAATAATTCCCACCCCCCCCCCCAAAAAAAAAAAAAATCTTTTGATAAGTGTTGTAGAGACAGATAGTAACAAACACAATTTCAGGGGTGTGATGATAGGAGCAGAAGCACTCATTAAGGCTGGGTTTGGTTGCTTTCTGGGGTGAAAGAAAAAGAAAAAATAAAAAGAGCAAAGAAATGACAATATTTCCTTCATTGCTTGTTTGATTGCATCAAGAAAATCAAGAGAAAACATATGACAAAAACTGTCATGATTGTCTGGATGTCCACAGATTTTTGGTAGTTATTTCTCATCTCTGAGGGGGAGAGCAGAGATTAGGCATGACCAATGTTCCCTTAAGTTTCTTTTCCTTGTGTTTCGTATGTAAAATGGGTGAGACAAAAACTAGGGATAATTTTTTTCAAAATTAGTTGTTTCTTTCCTAATTTTTCTCCCACTACTGCAACCAAACAGTCACATCTCTAGAATTCTTTCGATTTTCATTTCCCACATCATGAGGCAAAACAACCAAATGCAACATAAGGTAATAGCATGACTGTAATTAAGAGAAAAGTTTGTGAAGAAATGATATGAGGCACAGAAGCATAAACCCCAAATTGAATGATCATCAAACTTGTATGAGGAAACAGGAAAGGACAAAACACATTTCTCAATGTACAGGGAAATAAGTTTTCTGATAGCTAAATGGCAACTTACATCCACCGAGGGATCTTTCCAACAGAACCATCAACCATCTACAGTTCCAAGATTCCAAACCAATAGCACCATATATGTGTTCTCACAATTTACTTTTATCACGGAATGTCAGACATAATTTACTCTAGTCTAACACATTTCCTTCAATATCTTAGGGACTTAGATCCCAAGCACAACCAACAATACAAAAATGTAAATTGTTCAGCAATGAAGAAAATTTGTTTAAACCAACATGGATTTTAGTTTTAAAAGATTTATTCTTCAAAGATCACCATTGAAGTAGCCATACTGCATGTAAAGACATAAGCGAAGTGCATCTTTTTTTTTTTGGGTGAATAAGCAAAGTGCATCTTCTGCCTGCAATAAGAGCAAAAGTTGGCAGAAAGTAAATAGGAGAACTAAACCTGTGCATTCATGTTAGCCCCATCCATGTAAACTTGACCACCATTGTCATGAATTATCTTGCATATCTCATCAATGCCCTCCTCATAAACTCCATGAGTGGAAGGATATGTGACCTGCATATTCCGTCAAATCCATTATCACATCTAAAAAGTACATCTTATTGCACATGGAATGTCAGTTTAATTTTTCATTCGAGGCTCCATTTGTTTCCATTTTAATATTACATGTAAAACTTTCAACTGGAAAATCTTGCATGAACATTTTTACTCATAAATTTTACATATAGGAGGTAAAATATGATATAAAATGACCTTGTAAGATTTTCCAATGTTTTTTTGTCATTTATTGTATGTAGTAAAATCATTTAAAGTAATTACATAAAATACGATTATAACCAAATTTGAATTATACAGCTCCTACCATATGGTTGTGAGAATCATATGTATATGGTTGTGAGAATCATATGTGTATGGTTCCCACAGATACATAGTCCATGTGTGATCATCAAAGGCAACAAAGGGTGCCATCAAGATAGAAGATTGTACGGTCAAATTGCACATGCAATTTGCCAGGGCAAAATTTGGAAAACGTGTGATCCCTCGAAAATACAAGTTTAAAACAAGCAGTTGAAAATTGGATTTTACGATAAAATTTCTTTTCTGACAATTGTACGCCGAAACAAATGGAGACTGATCAAGAAAAATTCCATTAGCAATTCAGAATGCAAAACATCATTACCATAAGAGCAGATAAGTTGTCCCTATTTGCTTCGGCAGCCTTCCTTAACTCTTCGATGTTAATGTTTCCCTTAGCATCAGTTCCAACAGCAACAATTGTCATCCCACACATGGCTGCACTTGCAGGATTAGTTCCATGTGCTGAAACTGGTATAATGCAAACATTACGGTGATGGTCTCCTCTTGCCTACATTATTAATTAAAAAGTAAATCATCCTGATCAACGGTGAACCTTGCCAACTTAAAGGAACAAACTCCTGCTGCTGTCAGAGGAACAAGCAAACAACTAATGAAAAATGGGTCTCGTTCACCATACCAGATGGTAAGCACGGATAACCATCAGCCCAGCATACTCGCCAGCAGCACCAGCATTGGGTTGCAATGAGAACGAATCAAATCCAGTGATGGTGCACAATAGTTCACCCAGATCTTCGAACATTTCCTGAAAAAACAGAGAAGCAATGAACCACAGTCAAGGGTTACTTATGCTTACTCAAAACTTCTCCCATACAACCCAGTACAAAATCAGGAAGCCTGGGATGATGAAGATTTTCTAACTACCTGGAAACCCATAGCTTGCTCGACAGGGGCAAATGGATGCATGTCTGCGAAGCTAGGCCATGTCACCGGCATCATCTCCACTGTTGCATTCAATTTCATTGTACAAGATCCCAGGGGAATCATGCTGTGGCAGAGTGAGAGATCCTTAGACTGTAATCTGTGAAGGTATCTGAGGAGCTCATGCTCTGTATGGTACCTGAAAAGAGGAAACAACAGTAAGAGTGGCATATTAACTGGTAACGATAACAGTAGCAAGCTCACAGCGAAAGGTGTACATGTTAAAGATTGGATGAGTCAAGTAAGGGCTCTCTCTAGTGAGCTGAGGTGGGATTGCAGTCTGAATCTCCGGTGCCAGAGATGCAGCAGTGAAGGGCACCTGGGAATTAATAAGAATAAGGTTACATCCAGACTATCAAAACATGTCTGTTATTGGAACTGAATTTCACCAGTGTGTCATAGAGATACAGATACTGACAGGCTTGCCGCATGAAAAGACTGAAAACAGTTTATCTACATCCTCTAAGGTCGTAGTTTCATCAAAGGACACAGTTATCTGGAAGTACATCAAATTGAAGTCAGATCTCCTAGCATGGTATCAAGATCCATCAATCAGCAGCAACAGAAAGAATAATACTTACCGTCTTTGAATCCACAATCCGCAGATTCATCTCCTTCTTGTAAGCAGCATCTGCAAGGGCATGTGCATCAGGACACTTGATCTTTACAGTGTCAAAGAAGGGGAGCCCTTGAACGTCCACTGTCCCAAGTTTCTTAAGCCCATGTGCAAAAGTCCCAGCAAGACCGTGGACACGTTGGGCAATGGTTTTCAAACCCTCAGGTCCATGGTAGACCGCATACATAGCAGCCATGTTTGCAAGCAACGCCTACAAAAAAAACAGGTTAATCGTTCGCTAAGAAACACAGTCCACATCCAAACTCATACTAGAGGGCAGAGACACATTTAATTATTAGGGAAATAAGACCTGAGCTGTGCAGATGTTGCTGGTGGCCTTGTCCCTCCGGATGTGCTGTTCTCTGGTCTGCATAGCCATACGCAAAGCAGGCTTTCCGGATGAATCCACACTGACACCGATTATTCTACCAGGCATCATTCTCTTGTACTCCTGAGAGGTGGCCAAGAATGCAGCGTGAGGGCCTCCATAGCCCATTGGGACACCAAACCTCTGAGCGGAGCCGACGACAATATCAACCCCAAGTTCACCAGGAGGCTTCAACATGGTCAGCGCCAGGAGATCGGTCGCCATCACAACTTTTACCCCATTTGCATGAGCATTTTTAACGAACTCCCCGTAATCCAGAATCTCTCCCTCAGTGCCCGGATACTGGACAAGAACCCCACAGACATCTCCAGACTTGTAGTCGATATCTTTGAGATGGGCTGTGACCACCTTGAGATTGAAGCCGGCAGCTCTGGTCTTGCAGATATCGATGGTCTGAGGGTGGCAGTTGCTGGCAATAAGGAAAGTCTTCTTCTTTCCCTTCTGGATGCTATTACACATGGACATTGCCTCCGCGGCGGCGGTTCCCTCGTCGAGCAGGGAAGCATTGGACATGGGAAGGCCGGTGAGGTCGGTAATCATAGTCTGGTAGTTGAGAAGGGACTCCAGGCGACCCTGAGCAATCTCGGCCTGGTAAGGAGTGTACTGGGTATACCAACCTGGGTTCTCCATGAGGTTCCTCAGGATCACAGCAGGGACGAAAGTGTTGTAGTAGCCCATCCCAATGAAGGACTTGAAGACTTTGTTCTTGGATGCCAATTTCTTCATGTGTTCGATCATTTGGCTCTCAGTTAATCCCTCGTCGAACTTGGAAAGCTTCATGGATTCGATCCGGATGGCCTTAGGGACAGTGGCATCGATGAGGGAATCAAGGGACGGGTATCCACAGGATTCTGCCATCACGGTCTTCTCCTCCGGGGTGGCGGAGTTATGACGATGGGGGAATGTATCGCTTGGTTTCAAAGATTCGAGGGAGATAGAACGGGTCTGTGACCCAAGATTGAAACCAATGCTGGAGGGCGCATTTCTCCGGGAGAAGGAATCGAATCCGGAAGAAGTTCCGGCTGGGAATGCGGAAGGAGAGAGTGAGGAGACATACCTTGCCGGATGGAATAACGCTGGTGATGTATGCGAAGAAGAAGTATTGCGCTGCGGCTGCTTCGAATCGGAAACCAGACGTCTGAGGATCGCCCGGTTTCCTAGTCGCCGAGCGCGCTCCATGTATGCTTACAGAAACTTAAAAACCAAAACGAGAGAGAAAGAGACCCTCCAGAAGGAGGAGGAAAGAGAGAAGAGGGGGTGGAGAGGAGAGGAGTGGGAGAGAGGATTCTATATTCTCACCAATTTATTCCATGAGCCAACATTGAATGGGTGGTTGAGGCTTTTTTACAGTTTTTGGGAGAGAGAAAGAGAGAGAGAAAGAGAAGATTCAACCTTTAGAAAAGAAAGAAAAAAATTTATGAAACAAAAATTTCCATGGATGGACAGATACAGTTTACCAATACGTCGTAATCGAGGGATTTGGTGGTGGAAGGAAAGTTGGTAAATTGGTATGGGTGGGTGTGAGAGAGATAGAGAGAGGGCGCAGGTTAAGTTAAACTGCGCATCATCGCCTCATCAGAAAAAAAACAGACAAATCGACGTGGCAATCGTGTTTGTTGTCTTCCCTAACTTGAGATGAGATCCCAATCGAATCGAATCTCCTCTGTCACAGTCTCTGAGCAAAACCAGAAAACCCAATCCTTTTAATCTTTAAAGTCTCCCTATAAAACCAAATGAATGGAAGACATTGCTGCTTAATGGATGGAGTTTCAATGGACCAAAACATCTCTATCTCTCTCTCTACAGTTAAACAGAAAATCTCAAATTTTTTGCGTTCATTATTAGTTTTCAGAGGAGGAGATCAGGTGGAGAAGATTACCTCGTTGGCAGGGTTCAAAATCACACCTTGCTTATCGTTGTCTCCCACCTTACAAATTAAAAGGCCATGTTTTTTTATGTTTACTTGTCCCTTCTTCTCTATCACACATTCGTGTTCATCCTTTAAAATTTCAAAAAGATCTAAGGCTAGGGTTTTAGATAAGAGGTTAGAACTTAGAACTACTGGTTTGGTACTTTGACTACTTTCAATTACTCTGCTAATACTTTTCCAATGAAATAATAGTAGAAGAAGAAGAACCTCGTTTTGATTTGTCGGCGGTTTGTGAGTCACCACCTTAATAAGCGCCGGATTTTCCTGCTATTTCCGGCCAAAAGCTACCGAATCTAAGAATGGGCGTGAGGGTCCCACTCAACTGGTTGGCTAGAAATTAACAGCAAAGGCGGCGAAGGGGAAAATACAAGGACCGACTCGTGAGTCGTGACACTATAAAAAGGGAATCACTGACATATCATGACAATGGTTCATCTGGTATGGTCCACTTTGTTCATCCTATCAACGGTCCAGATGCAATCGTCTAAAAAATAATGTTGACTAATCAAAGTTGAGGAATATCCAATCCTGTACTATTCTATCCTTAGTGCTTTTTATGGGCCAATGGTTTGAATGGTGGCATATCGTGGTCTGATCTTACTTGTCGGAATATTCTCTCGAGAGTGGTGATTGTGTCAGACTATCACCTACTCACCCACCATATCATATGAGGGGAAAAGGCATCCAGGGCTCGTTTAAGACTTTAAAATAAGCAACCAAATCAAACCCCTCCCCCCCCCCCTTTTTTTATCCAATGCAGTGATTGCACGGTGCATTACTGCATCGTGCGCCGGTTGTAGAGGTCATGTGCATCATGTGGGGTCCGTTATGTCACATGGTTTTTGCTGTGCCGTACGATGCAATACTGCACCGTGCAGTTACAAGAAAGGATAATGATTCCCCCCCCCCCAAAAAAAAAGTTGCATGGACGAATGAGATCAATTATTTATATTTTAAATGATTCTTGTTTTTCTTCACCAATGGTGAAAGGGAACTTATAATTGGATTTGGACCTTTATCCGCTGTTATAACTGGAGCGTTGTTGTGCGCATCATGCGGTGTAGCAGCGGTCATGTGCGCACAGTGGGTGCCGCTGTGCGTACATGACCGCTGTTGCGCCGCACAACAGTGCTCCAGTTACAGTAGCGGATAAAAATTCATTGGATTTGAGGAAAAGGTTTTTTTCAATCTAATAAAATTGGGAGTGAAAATAACATTTTAAAACTGGAATCAAATTTGTTGAATCTGAATTTTCAAAGGGATTGATTCTAGAATTTTTGGAACTGAATCTCTAGATTTCAGGTATGAGGGATTGATTGATTCTAGGATTTTTTGGATCGATTCTTATACAACATTTAATTCAGAGTTTAAAATTTTTAGATAAAAATTATAGAAGATAAATTGAAAAAGCCAATCATAAGATCAAATCACCTATAATGTAAAGTGCCTATCAATGAGAAAAACGTAATCTAAGATGGTAGTTACATTTTTTAATAAAGTTTTTCTTTATGTGTTACCAAAAAAATAAAAGAAAAAAAAAAAATTTCCTACTTGTGTTACCCAAAATTTTTTTAAAAAGGTTCATCACTTTTGACTATTTATACTCACAACCAAAAGGTTTTGGGGCCTTTCTATGGAGAAGGGTTCATTACTTTCGACTATTATACTCATAGCCAACAGGATAGGGTTTTTTTTTTTTTTTTTGGGGGGGGGAGGGAGTGGGGAACAGGGAAAGGCAATCAGTATAATGAGACCCATTCACATGAGTGTGGACTGTGGAATAGGCAAGATTCAACTTCAAGTCACTTGTATGCGAATTCCTAGCACCGTTTATTTTTTGGGTAAAGTGCAATTTTATTGAGTAGCATATCCATATCAAGTTGTATACAAAGGTTTGACCAAACTATCCTACTTGTCGAGGATAGGGCCTTCCTAAACTAAAGAATGAACAACAATGTTTACTTCTCTAGACCTTAGTTAGTAAGTACGTATTATTATATATATATTTGAACTTTTGAACGAATAATATTCCCGTCCTTGCATTTTTCCATATTTTTTAATCGATCGAGTATTATACTCATATAATTTGGGTATTATATGGTTTATACTTTTTAAGTTTTAACCCTAATGTTAAAAAAAAAAAAAAAAAAAAAACCCAAAAGATTAGAATTTAGAAACGATTTCACTTTCCCTTTTGCGATTTGCGTTGAACACTCCAACCCTAGCAGGCAACAGCAGCCCCCCTCCATCTCCAATCATCCTCCCCATCTCCGTTCAACACCTGCGATCGTCAAAGCTTCGACGACAACGGCGACGGCAGCAACGACGTTTCTCCTTTGTGGTTAGTATCCCTTTTTTTATTTCCGCCGAAAAATCACAAGTTTCAACTGCATCTCCATGGAAAATAGAAACGGAAAGCCTTTTTGATTCTCACCACAATAGCGTTGAATACATCTGGGCTTTTCTTTCTATCTCTCTCTCTTTTGCTTGTGTCTGCTTTAATTTTGCCCTTTCTTCCCTTCCAGCCTTTTCTATTTCCACTTCTAATTATAGCCTCACGCCCACATAAAAGTATATTCATAGGCCCATGAATGCCCCTTTAACCGCTACGGTTAGGTCCACATTATGCAAATAAAAGAAATGTTTGCAGCTTTGGACCTATCCTCTATAATAGACTATTATATTGATATTTTATGGTTTAGAGACTACTTTATTGATATTTTGGTATGTTAAATGATAATCTTAGAGATGTAGTATAGGATATTATATTATTGTGTTTATTTTAGTTCATAAAATCATGATATTATTTTGTTTATTAGGTGGTGAATGCATGTTATATAATGAATATATGCCCATTTTTTTAAAAGTATTATTGCCGTCTATGCCATATTATACTCGTATTAAACGGTATCGTATTATTACCGTATGCATTTTATGAAGCCGGATTTTTGAAAAGTATTATTACCGTCTAGTCCGTTTAATTGCCGTACGTATCCGTTCCCGTTCAATTGCCGTTCCCGAACTTACTAACTAAGCTCTAGACTAAGGAATCAGCAGGTGTTGAAGCGAGCCAAATAGGTACATAACAGCCAGAGGAGGAACATAGGTCTAATTTATGAAGTCAATCAGCCCAGTATTACCAGATACTACAATGATGTTGTATAACTCCTCCTCTAACGCGCAAAGAGACCACTTCGAAGCACCCATGCTCCGCCCATCAAAGTATCAGAGAAAGGAGTTGGTTCAGATTAGCCTTAAAAAGCATTCCTTGTCGTCCCTTATTATGAACTTGAGGCCACAATTGGTATCTCCTTGGCAAAGGGCAATATCATAGTTGAGTTTATAACAACTCAGGATCAATGGGAGTGGCTGATGTTGACCTTGGATGGAGTTCTCATTATTTAGTGGGCTCACTCTAGGATTGATTTCCATGGAGGACAAGAATTCTTCATAGGCTTGTTGAGCTTTACTGAAGACTTAGCGCTTTTTAATTTTGTTGGGCAACTGTGGTGTGGTTGTCACTGTTGGCAACTACACGCATGCCTGTAGTGGTGTTCAGGTGATGGAAGTGTCTGACAGTGGCTTGGCAGCTCAGAAGAGGCTATGGCAATGTCCAGTGGCTCAGGGAACTTTTGGTAGCAATATAGAGCATTGCAAGCATGGCCAGCAGTGATACAAAGTTTTTGGTAGCAATACAGAGCATTGCAAGCATGGACTGTAGTGATACAAAGTGTTTGGAGGTATTTGGTGGCTTATGGCTGTTTTGAGTTATGTACCAATTCATTCTTCTGTCTTAATTCACAGGTCACCACGGTTGTGGTACTTTTTGGATTTTTTTAGTGGATCCCATGGCAGAATTTGGAAGAGCTTTGAACTGAAGAAAGTTAGTTCATCGAGTTCTCTTTCTATTGGTTTAAACGGTTTATTATTTTGATGTCAGACGAGGGAGTTATGAATTTTTTTGTATGGGTGCGCAGAAAAGAAGCAAACCTGAAACAAATTTGAGCTCAAATCATACTCTCGGCAGCAATGCATGTTCAATTTTTTTTTTCCTCAGGGGTTGAGATTTAATTATTAGAAGTTGGATGGGTGTGTAAATTATGCTGAAATTGAAGAGGGCCTCATTTGCAATTTTAGAAATTTCTTTAATGTTCAAGTACTTAGAAAATTCCATTTTGGCTTCATCTAAGTTGCTGCTGTCCCAGATCGTATGGTTTCTATGAGGCTTTTAGGTCTCTTTTAAAAGGGTTTTTCAACCAGATCGTGGCAGCTCACTTTGGGAAAAGCGCGAAGAACATTGAATACCTGTAAAACCGAGAAAGTGAGAAGAAGAATAACATATTTAAATGCCAAGCTTGATTCGATGATGGAGTTCGCTGTTTGTGAATGGGATTGGCACTAACGCGGGTTAAGTTTCTGTTGATCAAGCAAATGGATTGGTTCGAGGCCGTGAGCAGAGGTATTTCAATTCGATAAATCCTATATTTTTGGTCGAAGCTTGTATTTGCTGTCCCTAGTTCATTGGATGTAATAAGGGTTGGGATTTGTTATTCTCTTTAATTATCTTGTATCACCGATCAAGTGGCTGCTTGTTTGGTTCTTTTAGGGTTGTAGCTCTATACTCTTAGGGGTGTAAGGGTTGAGTGTTTTGGGAGTGGGTGCTCTCTGGTTGGTGTAACTACCCAATTTAATGGAAGTGTATCAAGTAAATACGAAGCCCTATTAGGGCATTACTCCGTGGACGTAGATAGTCACACAATGTGTTGTTGAACCACGTAAACCCTGTGTCTCCTGTGAGGCTTTTTATTGTGAAAATTGGAGTGCATTTATTTTGTAGAGTGGGTGTGCACATCAGGTAGACCTCGCTACATGTGTATGTGTGTTGTTACACGTAGGTGAGAGGTAGGATGTTGCATACGATTGTGTGGTTGCTTGATTGCCAGAAAATTGCATTTTATTTGGGGTTCACTAATTCACCCCCTCTCTATGACACGTGAGGACCGACAATTGGTATCAGAGCCGAGGGTCCCTTCAGTCAGAGCTTAACAGCTTAAGGTCAATTAGAGGTGTACTGAAATAATGGCATCAGGAGAGAATCATTTCTACAACAAGGCTCCACTTTTTTATGACACGAACTATGCTTTTTGGCGGACTCATATGGACACTTTTCTGAAGGCACTTGGTTTTGATGTTTGGATGTCAGTGAAAATTGGATATACACCTGCCACTGAGCCAATCATTGTGTTACACCCGCACCCCGGATCATAATTAATTATTATTTCTTCCCCGTGATGTGTGGTTATCACGCCACGTATCTTTGGTGAGTTTCACTTGGTGGTCAAACCCACTACAAAATTATTGACCACAGTGCGGATTTACTGTGGAGGAAACTATTCGGGTCACGGGGACAAACCATGACAAGGAAATAGTAAGTCCTAGCACTTAAGTTTATTTATTTACCCTTTCTCTCGATGCCCTTGAAGTGCGGGTCAAGATTGGGACCGCCGGGCTATTTTAGTTGAGTTGGGAATATTCCATTTGTGGGTCCCACTTATTTAAGGGAGCGTGTGATGGGCTTATAATCCCATGGTGGATGGACCCATCCCCAAGTGGGTTCTTTTCTATTTGAAACACTGTGGGCATGCCCATTTAGTTAAGAGGCCCATTTGACTCTATTTGACCCATCTAACTTAGAGTACCCATTTAACTTGGGTGACCCATTTAACTTAAACTACCCATTTAGCCTAATGACCCATTTATCTTGGATCCACCCATTTAACGCTTGACCCATTTAACTTAAACTATCCATTTAGCTATTTGACCCATTTAACTTAGAGGATCCAAGGTCCATTTTCTTTAAATAAGACAAAGGGGGGGGAGAAGCATTCATTTCATTTCTTCTCCCATCTAACCTAAATCGTGGAGGAGAGAAAGAGGAGAGAAAGGAGAAAGAAGAAAGAAGAAAGAAGGAAGAAGGAAGAAGGAAGGAGAGAAGGAGGAAGAAGGGTGGAGAAACTTGGTTGGAGGTTGGAAGAGCACTTCTTGGAGCCTCAACATGGAGCCTTCTACCTTGGGGTGGGTAAGCCATTCAATCCCATCTCTTTTCTTCTATTTTGGGTTTTGGGGTTTGGGAAATGGGAGAAATTCGACCTAGGGTTCTCTTGGAACCTAAGGAATCGATGGAACCTCTAAACCTAGATTATGGTGGAGTTATTTCACTCCATTACAAGCCCTAAGCCTAAGTAATCTCTTTCCATTTAAGAAATTTAAGGTTTCTACCATATTATGTCCTAATTTAGGTTTTCTTTGTTTTCTCTTAAATCCATGGGATTACATGGACCTAATGAAGTCTTAGAACCCTAATGGACCTAGGAGGAAGCTTTCTTGAAGCCTCCCTACCTTTAAACCCCTTGGAAAATGAATCCCTAGTGAGAAACCCTTCAATTTTCGGTTCTGCGCGGTATGTGGTTTTACACTCGGATTCGATTTTAAACCACACCGCAACCGACCTTGACTAAAACTATCCTAAGCCCTGGTTAGCTAGGATTTACATGTGATTTCGGACACGCAAGAAACCACCACGAAATTACCTCCCTGAAAAGGCCCTGTGAAGCTTCGGATTTACACTCGGATTGATTTTACGAAACCACATCGCATCCGACCTTGACTAAAACCATCCTGGGCCCCTGGTTTCCTAGGATTTACACTCGGATTCAGTTTTCGAAACCACATCGCATCCGACCTTGACTAAAGCGTCACCGGGCCCCGGGTCTCCTAGGATTTACATGTGGTTGCGGAATTTGGGCATGAAACCACACTGCAACCACTTCACTTCAGAAACCTTATACTTAAATGATTAATGGGAGACCTTTTGGGGATCCGCCCCTTTACTTAATTAATCCTGTTTGCACTCTTTATTTAGGTTTAAAGTTTTCATCTTATGACGTGTTACTTGATTGCGGCGACAACTCATAACATCGGGACATAACACAAATTGTGAGTGGGTTTGGTTGTTTGGGCTTGATATTATTATTGCATTGTATATATGTCATCATTATAAATTATTAAGCATGCTTACGCATATTGCATACTTTTATATATGAATGTTATGATGTTAATTGGAGATGCTTTACTTTGATGGGTCTCGGTGCTGGTGGGTGCGGTCGGAACCCAGAACACTATATACATTTATGAAGAAATTATGTTGAATGTCATGTTGAAGCGTATCTGCGCCGTGCCCGTCTTGTGTAAGGGCACTAAACCGGATGAAAAGTTGATGCGCCGGATTACCTCTCGGGACGATAGGACTTGCATGTAGCCTGGCTAGGATTTTACACCCTTATGCTACGACCCTTACCAACAGGGGTTTAGGTGTTGGGTAATCAGAAACCGGATTACGTGGAGGTGGGAGAGGCGATCATGGTAGTATTGGTTATCAAGGGTGCCGCGAGTGGTCTTGGAGGCTTCGATCGGCGTAGGTCCCGGTGACAATTGAGGTTTCATTGTGGCGATAAGTTAAGTGACCCACAGTGTCTCCCGAGTTGTCACGATAGCATATGCCATTGACTTAGTTGTGATGTTAGGTGGAAAATTTACTTAACATATGCATGCATCATTGGACTATGTGAATTGTGTGTTTGTGCATCCCCATCCCCTCACTGGCTCGGTGGAGAGCTAACCCCTCGTGTACACAATTTTTAGATTATGATGCAGTACGGAGGAGCGGAAGGCTGTGTTAGAGGAACATGGCAGGGTGTCCTTGTGACAATTGTGCCTACGGCCGTGAGAATTCTAGGGACTTGTTCCCCTTTTGTTTATTTTAGGCGTAGGCCCATGTAAAAACATTCTTGTTATACCCTTCTTAATCATTATTAGATGGTAATGAAAAATGGATTAACTACGGTATTTATCATCTAGGCTTTGATCATCTTGTAACTATTGATTTTATACGCTTCGCAAAACTACGATCATTTGGAATGTAATATTTCCCTTTCCTTTCTCGATATTATATTGTTTTAATATTAGTTATGGTATGTGCGTTGGGACAACGTGTCGATGATCACTGGCGGCTTAGTAGGATGACAAGCGTTGTCCTAGTCACCCCTTATAATGTATTTTATCCCTTGTTGGGATGGGGCGTGACAGTGGTATCGAGAGAATGATGCTCTGCAGCCACGATCTCGCGGATTCTTGATTTACTCTCCACAATTAGGTTCTAAACTAAAAATCTTCAAGAACATAAATGATGGTGTGCGAGACATAGGAGAAGGCGATTGTGGTGAAACAAGAACTTAGAAGATAATAGGTAACATGGAACTTAGGACTTGAAACCATATAAGTCGTAAAGCTACAACTATATAATTGCTTGGTTGAGCCTTAAGTAGGTCATAAATGGGTAACTATATGTTATAATTCATAAACAATAATGAATCAATCATAACCAAGCACAATTATCAACAATGATTTAAATAAGAGAGAATTAAGCAAATACATAGAGATACATATAAGATTAATTACAAATATTCAATTATTCCAAATCTTCTTGGGAGGCAATCATATCCTTCCCATTTCAACATTCATGATTTCATCTATTCCAACAAAGACATATGATTCTATCTGCTCAATCAAAAGATACTTATCTAAACACCATGATTGTTCAGATTCTCTTGGCATAAGCGTGTCTTTCTCAACTCGAAATGCAAGATCTCATCTGTTCCAACTCAAAACATTTGATTCTGTTCATCTCGATTAAATATACAAGTCTACCATTTCTAAAAGTTCCCGATTGTTCATCCTAAGACAAGAACTATAAGAGCGATCCGGGATAACTTTAATTGTTGAGAGAAAGGTGAGCTAGACATTGCACCACCGCCACCATCGCGACCAAGAAAGCCTCGATGTCATCTACCCTCTCTCGATACCCTCTAGGCGCCAAGTCGATTGGAGAGTTGCTTCGTGACCTCATCGAACCATCCATCACTCGCGAGTTCAGCCCTTTGATGGCCATCAGAATGTCAATACCTCCCACTTGATTAAGGTATAGGATTCCTTCTAAGTGAACAATAGGTCCTTGCTCCTCCAATGGACACGTTGATAACGCCGACCAAGCTGTCTTGCAATGAAGGCTATAGGAACCCCCTTGACACATGAAACAACCGATAATTCTGTATGCCGGGTTCTCGGTGTCGATTTGTATAGAATGGCAAATGAGTTGTAGGTAGTATGGTTCGGGAAGGTTGAGAATGTTGGTCCACCTCAATGCCTTGAATCTCTGCCCCACCATGTAAGCTTTGAGATCATCCAACACTACATCCCGCCCTTCCACTATATTTTTAAAGCGGAAGTAGTCGGGTAAAGCTCTTGGTCCTCTATCTTTTGAAACCATAGTGGATCTAGGACAGTTGGTGCAACTTGTTCAACGCTTGTACGCCGTGCTCATGGGGCCATTAATTGTTTTAACTGCAGCCAAGAGTCAAATAGATAGCAAATTAGTACCTTGAATGCTAAGGCCTAAGTAGATGATCAATGTAAGGTTGTGAAGTTCAAAACCTAGCCCTTGATTTTCCTTTCAAAGCAAATTAAATTACAATGAGAATTCTTAGGCTAGAAAATTCTGATTTTTATCCAATTGTGATCTAAGAAGTTGGAAAAAAAAAAAAAAAAAAAGGAAAGGCATGGCCATTATGCCTAGGACATGATATTTTATACAAAGTAGTGAGTTCAAGCAAAATATGGACTTATTTGATCTTGAAACATGCTATAAACTTTAAAGAAAATTTTTAGATTTTGTGATTGGAAGTTTGAATCTTGAGAAACAAGTAAAGTTGGCTTGTGACCACTCAAAGGATGTAAACTAAGCCCTATCTAGTAAGACCGATTCATACATGGCAAAAGAGAAGAGGAAAATTCGAGTAGGTTTTGGTTTTTCCAAAATCCAACCTAAATCCTTGAGTTAGATGCCAAGATTGTATGCAAGCATTTGTATAGGTTGCTTATGGTGAGAAAATGGTTAAGATTAGATTGTGAACACTAATGAGCAAAAGAAAGCAAAACCCCCAAGTTTCCAAAACCTAAATTGTGTTTTGGGGTTTCTCCTTGAGAGAAATCGATGGGAGAGAGAGAGATCTTACCCGAATGCGATTGGATGTTGTTGAGGAGTAATTGGGAGCACTAAAATCCACCGAGGGAAGAGAGAGCAAGAACGATCACGGCCTTTGGTTCTTCAAATGTATTAGAGTTGTGTTTTGAAGGAGGGAAATAAACCTCTAAGTCGTGGGTTTTAAAATTTTAATTTTTGGGCCATGCGGTTTCATCCGTGGATTCAATTTTGTGAAACCGACTGAGAATCCATGAATTTCTAATAACAAAATTGGTTCTGTGAAAGCTCGGATTTACTGTGGTTGCAACTTACACGAAACCACACCTAAGACCGCCAAGCCGAGAAAGGGTTTTCTTACCTGTCTTGATGAACCAACCTATGTTAGGCTTTTATTACCTCCATTTGATGTTTTCCTCGCCCCTCTTGTGGCATATCTTACCCTGGTAATTTAAGCTTTATGCTTGACAAATAAAAGTATAGAAGTGAAATGTCTACAAGATGTGGAAATTGTATTGTGACAAGAGCATATAAGGGAAATGAGACATGATAACCAGAGGAAGATGTTTGGAGTGAAGAGAAATGAATAAGATCAATGCACATGTAAAATCCGTGTGAAATCCCTAGTGCATGGACGTGAATAATGAGATCAATGTGAACAACATATACTTTTGGCTACTTTACATCCCAACGAATATGAAACAAGCAAGTTATTGGATGAAAATACCTCAACAAGAGACAAGAATTATTTATTTGAGGAAGAGAGGAAAGATTCTAAGGATTTTTATCAACGATCATGTATACAAGAGAATATGCTTGAAGATAAGACAATGTGATAATTTTCTATAAGATTTTATGACATGTAAAAGAATTAGATTTGAACTTGGAGAGTTTTCCCAAAATACTGTGAATTGAGGACTTTACTACAACCAAAACTTGAACATAATCCAAGTAAAATTCAACTAGACATGACGAACATAGCAACAATCTCTAAAATGCTTGCAAAGACTTGAAAATTTATAAAAGATGCAATAATCAAACAAGGATCCAACAACTTAGTGTCATCGATCAAGTAGGACTTGATTTACACCCAAAAACCCTAGTTTCGGCCAATCAATTTTGGTATGGATTTGGTGTACATGGCTATGGGATTACAAGCAAAATCAAGACATGATCACAACTTGAGATGATTCATCCCAAATCTAAGAAAAGAGAAAGTAGGAATGGGAAGAAAGCCATATCTTGAACAAGTGAGAGTTAAACCTTGAGGCTTAAGATTACAAGAAAACCACCGAGGGAAGCTTGAACGGAAGTCCCTCGAGAGCTTTTTCTCCCTGCGATTATGTTCCTTTCTTTGGAGCCAAAAGTGAGTTTTAAAACTCGCGGCTCTGTTATGTTAAATTTCTGCAAATGAGCGAACAGCGAATCCACTTATCGTGAATCCGCTCCGCATAAAACTTGAAATTATCATTATAAATGCATGCGGATCAACGAACGGATCCACACTCATGCATCCGTCCGTAAATCCGTTTGACTTCAACCCACTCGGCCATTGAGACTTTTGAGATTGGACAAGCGAAGCGGATTCGCATTCCACATCCGCCCGTTAGTCCACTCTCCCTATTTTGCGGAGGGGCCATGAATGCACCCGAGTCTGGCGTCGCTCGTGAGTCCACCCGATTTCTTTTAGGATTTTTAGCTTGTTTTGGAGACCTTTGACTACACTTATATGTGATGATTATGTGCCTATACCCTAGATCGGACACCCGTTGTGTGACCCATTTGTGGGAACCACCTAAGTCTAGTCAATACCTTGAATTGAAAGAGGTTAGGACTTGTACCCGACCGCGACTAATAAAAAGTAGCGGCATTGGTAACGCTGTGACTCCTCTCCTACATAAAGGAAGAAGAGTTACCTTTGAGGATAAAGACCTTCGATCCTATGAATTTAAAGACCCGAACCTTATGGATAGAGAAACCTAAACCTATACGGGTAGAGACCCTCAATGGGGTGCGTAGGAAAGGAAAGTAATAGACTGGTTTATTTAGGTAAGCCATAAAGATCACGTGTATTTGGAAGTCATTCATAACACCTCAAGCTACGATGACTCTATTTGAACTTTACTTGGTTTATCCAAACCTTGTTTAGACTCATAGAGAAAGTCCTACACCGTGATTTGACTTTCCAAAAAAAAAAAAAAAAAAAAAAAGATTTAGTGAACCGTGCACTGAGAACTTCTTGTTGGTGGATTGACCTAGATGACAAATATGTCCATAGGGATTGAATGTAATTATTGAATCTATGCCTACATATTGGTGTGATAAATATATATAGATATCCCTTAGAACCTTGGACTTGTGTGACGAGAGTGATTCTCCGGTACTACAAGTATGACCTTACATCGACCTTCTTGTGTAACTAGTTGGTGCCCCGACCTTGGTTGACCAAACCTTAGGGTAATGAAGAATGAATTTAATGACCGGATAGGTTAAATTATGGAGACTGTTTAAAGAGTTGACTTGGACAAAAGCTAGTAAAGGTTGTTGGTTCTCGAAAGAGGACCGATGTGGACTCTTTCTGTGGGATAATTGTGTTATAGGTTTAAAGGTTGTGAAAGCTAAAAGCTGAAGGATGTAACAAAACCTTCTCCAACGACAGATATGAATGGGGTAATGGATCACCAAATGCGTTCCCTCCGTCTTGGGAGTGAACAATAGGAGATTCCATCAATATTCCAAATCATTCTAAAGTTGGGTTAGGTAATGAGACAACCGGATGTGAAAGCCTTAGAATGTGAACCCTATGTTGGGACATGGACGGGTTAAATCCTGTAACCCAAAAATGACGAGTAGTGAAGGCTAGAATGGTATCACCGATCCGGAAGATTTAGGAACTCTGTTCCTTGAGACTTAACTTAGTAGTTGGAACCCTGTTTTCTAGGGTCATTGTGAACCACACCGGTGGTAATGTGGCCCTGTAAGGAAAAGAGAATTGTGGAACGACTTGTTGTGCCACGTAGGCCCGCCTCATCTTGACCCGACCTTTTGACTTAGTTCAAGATGTGGGTGAGTGGGATGTTGTTATCCAAGAGCCCTTCTCACTTGAGACCCTAGCGCCTCAAATTTTGGGGACGAAATTTCTTGTAAGGTGGGGAGGATGTTACACCCGCACCCGGATCATAATTAATTATTATTTCTTCCCGTGATGTGTGGTTATCACGCCACGTATCTTTGGTGAGCTGTTCTCCTTGGTGGTCAAACCGACTACAAAATTATTGACCACGATGCGGATTTACCGTGGAGAAAACTATTCGGGTCACAGGGGACAAACCATGACAAGGAAATAGTAAGTCCTAGCACTTAAGTTTATTTATTTACCCTTTCTCTCGATGCCCTTGAAGTGCGGGTCAAGATTGGGACCGCCTGGGCTATTTTAGTTGAGTTGGGAATATTCCATTTGTGGGTCCCACTTATTTAAGGGAGCGTGTGATGGGCTTATAATCCCATGGTGGATGAACCCATCCCCAAGTGGGTTCTTTTCTATTTGAAACCTGTGGGCATGCCCATTTAGTTAAGAGGCCCATTTGACTCTATTTGACCCATCTAACTTAGAGTACCCATTTAACTTGGGTGACCCATTTAACTTAAACTACCCATTTAACCTAATGACCCATTTATCTTGGATCCACCCATTTAACGCTTGACCCATTTAACTTAAACTATCCATTTAGCTATTTGACCCATTTAACTTAGAGGATCCAAGGTCCATTTTCTTTAAATAAGACAAAGGGGGGGGGAGAAGCATTCATTTCATTTCTTCTCCCATCTAACCTAAATCGTGGAGGAGAGAAAGAGGAGAGAAAGGAGAAAGAAGAAAGAAGAAAGAAGGAAGAAGGAAGAAGGAAGGAGAGAAGGAGGAAGAAGGGTGGAGAAACTTGGTTGGAGGTTGGAAGAGCACTTCTTGGAGCCTCAACATGGAGCCTTCTACCTTGGGGTGGGTAAGCCATTCAATCCCATCTCTTTTCTTCTATTTTGGGTTTTGGGGTTTGGAAAATGGGAGAAATTCGACCTAGGGTTCTCTTGGAACCTAAGGAATCGATGGAACCTCTAAACCTAGATTATGGTGGAGTTATTTCACTCCATTACAAGCCCTAAGCCTAAGTAATCTCTTTCCATTTAAGAAATTTAAGGTTTCTACCATATTATGTCCTAATTTAGGTTCTCTTTGTTTTCTCTTAAATCCATGGGATTACATGGACCTAATGAGGTCTTAGAACCCTAATGGACCTAGGAGGAAGCTTTCTTGAAGCCTCCCTACCTTTAAACCCCTTGGAAAATGAATCCCTAGTGAGAAACCCTTCAATTTTCGATTCTGCGGTATGTGGTTTTACACTCGGATTGATTTTCAAACCACACACTGCAACCGACCTTGACTAAAACTATCCTAAGCCCCTGGTTAGCTAGGATTTACATGTGGTTTCGAGCACTGCAAGAAACCACCACAAATTACCTCCCTGAAAAGGCCCCTGTGAAGCTCGGATTTACACTCGGATTGTTTTACGAAACCACATCGCATCCGACCTTGACTAAAAGCATCACGGGCCCCTGGTTTCCTAGGATTTACACTCGGATTCAGTTTTCGAAACCACATCGCATCCGACCTTGACTAAAACTGTCCCGGCCCCGGGTCTCCTAGGATTTACATGTGGTTGCGGAGAATTTGGGCATGAAACCACACCGCAACCACTTCACTTCGAAACCTTATACTTAAATGATTAATGGGAGACCTTTTGGGGATCCGTCCCTTTACTTAATTAATCCTGTTTGCACTCTTTATTTAGGTTTAAAGTTTTCATCTTATGACGTGTTACTTGATTGCGGCGACAACTCATAACATCGGGACATAACACAAATTGTGAGTGGGTTTGGTTGTTTGGGCTTGATATTATTATTGCATTGTATATATGTCATCATTATAAATTATTAAGCATGCTTACGCATATTGCATACTTTTATATATGAATGTTATGATGTTAATTGGAGATGCTTTACTTTGATGGGTCTCGGTGCCGGTGGGTGCAGGAGCGCGGTCTAAACGACACTATATACATTTATGAAAAAATTATGTTGAATGTCATGTTGAATGTATGCGCCGTGCCGTCTTGTGTAAGGGCACTAAACCGGATGAAAAGTTGATGCGCCGGATTACCTCTCGGGACGATAGGACTTGCATGTAGGCTGTGGCTAGGATTTTACACCCTTATGCTACGACCCTTACCAACAGGGTTTAGGTGTTGGGTAATCAGACACCGGATTCGTGGAGGTGGGAGAGGCCATCATGGTAGTATTGGTTATTAGGGGTGCCACCGAGTGGTCTTGGAGGCTTCGATCGGCGTAGGTCCCGGGTGACAATTGAGGTTTCATTGTGGCGATAAGTTAAGTGACCCACGGTGTCTCCCGAGTTGTCACATAGCATATGCCATTGACTTAGTTGTGATGTTAGGTGGAAAATTTACTTAACATATGCATGCATCATTGGACTATGTGAATTGTGTGTTTGTGCATCCCCATCCCCTCACCGGCTTAGTGGAGAGCTAACCCCTAGTGTACACAATTTTTAGATTATGATGCAGTGCGAAGGAGCGGAAGTCGTGTTAGAGGAACATGGCAACGGGTGTCCTTGTGACAATTGTGCCTACGGGCCGTGAGAATTCTAGGGACTTGTTCCCCTTTTGTTTATTTTAGGGCGTAGGCCCATGTAAAAACATTTCTTGTTATACCCTTCTTAATCATTATTAGATGGTAATGAAAAATGGATTAACTACGGTATTTATCATCTAGGCTTTGATCATCTTGTAACTATTGATTTTATACGCTTCCGCAAAACTACTGATCATTTGGAATGTAATATTTCCCTTTCCGCACTCTGATATTATATTGTTTTAATATTAGTTATGACTGTGCGTTGGGACACTGTGTCAGTGATCCTGGCAGCTTAGTAGGATGACAAGCGTTGTCCTAGTCACCCCTTATAATGTATTTTATCCCTTGTTGGGATGGGGGCGTGACACATTGAGTCTGTAGTTGAAAAGAAAAAAATTTGAGAATGACTCAAATGCCAAGAATGCACTATTGAGTGGATTAGTTGACAACGAGTTTGTCGGAGTAAAGGGCTGTGAAACTGCCAAGGATGTGTGGGATAAGCTTAAGAGTGTCCATGAAGGAGATGCAAAAATCAAGGCATATCGAGATCGATTGCCACCTTGTTTGCGAAAAATTACAAGCCGGTTTGATACAACCAACAAAGATTGTCATAGGCCAACAAATAGCAGATATATTCACAAAGGCCTTGGGTCAAGATCAATTTTGGTTCCTAGCATCCAAGTTGGGCGTTCACAATCTACACGCTCCAACTTGAGGGGGAGTCTTAGCTATGCCAACTCATGGCATCAAATTCTGCCTTATCTTGTAGATATTTTTGGAATGTATGAGTGCATAATATTTGAATTTGAATTGTACAGTTACAATACATTAACCTAGGGAATCCTATCCCCCAGATTAGGGAGGCAATCATGCCACCATATCCTTATTATTTTATGTGTAAATAGCCTATCATCTATCAATAGAAAGACAAGCCATTTTAGCATCATATCTACATGTTACCAAATTAACACAAGGAGGCAAAACTACAGCATTACAGGGCATAGTTTGAAGGGTTGAAAATGTCTGAGAAGGAAACAGTTGAAGCTTACTTGCTGCGAGTTAATGAAATAGTAAATTCAATTAGGGCTCTTGGAGAGAAATTGAATGAACTTATTGTTGTGAAGAAAGTGCTCAAATCTCTGCCTGCCAGATACAACCCCAAAGTGTCAGCCATAGAAGAAGCCAAAGATCTTGACACTCTCAGTTTGGATGAAGTACATGGATCTCTAACGGCATATGAAATAAGAATTGGCAAAGAAAAATCAATAGAGAAGAAAGCCGCTTTCAAAGCTCTAAAGAATCTGAAAATCAAGCAACAGTCTGATGATGAGGACTCTGAGGATGAGCTCATTGCAAACTTGGCCAGGAGACTGATGAAAGGAAAAGGCACCCACAAAGGCAAGCTACCCTTTAAGTGCTTCAATTGTGGCAAGATTGGCCACTTTGCTTCCAAGTGCCCAAAGAAAGAGAAGCATGAGAATGAAGAAGAAGAAGATGCACAGGAGAGTAGCAGAAGCAAAAAGAATAGAAAGAAATTTTTTTCCAAAAAGGGGGAAAACAAATAGAAGGAGTCTGATTTCCAAGAAAAATGACAGTTCTTCAAATGAATCTAGTGATGAGAGTGATGAGGCACTATTTATGGCTTTTATAGAAGTGACTCAGGATACTACTACAGTTGCGTCAGAGAATGAGGAAGAAGGGGAAATTAACTTAGAGGGAGAACTACTATCTCCTTTGAGTGACTTAAAGGATAAAAGAAAGAAGACCAAAAAGCTGATAAAGCAACTTGGTGAGGCTAATGAAATGATCATTCAGTTGAAGGTGACAGTGGAAGAATCAAAGAAAATGATTGAAGACCTTACGATTAGCCTATCCTCCAAAAGTGACAAGTGCATTTTTCTTGAAGAACAAATTATGTTGCTAGGAACTGAGTTAGATGAACTGAAGAAGGTAGGAAATGTGTCCACAACACCTCAGACAACCACTTTTGCAAGATTCAGTACAGAGATAGCAAACACTTATTTAGAAGTCACTTCAAGCCAAGATAAGTCTCAATCTAATGTCCTTGATGAGATATTGAGTAGTCAGAGGCCAACTCACATCAAATTTGGACTTGGTTTTGAATTGAAAATTCCTCAAAAATTCAAAATACCAAGGGTAAGGGTATAGCTCAAGACCCTGTGAAGTTTGTTCAAAAGAAACACTTTGGTACTTAATCTAGAAGAAAAATGAATGTCAAGCCTAGTAAGGAAGTGGATAGAGACAGTTTTACCAGAGTTACTCAACAGAGGCAGCCTTCTAGAGATAAATATCAGTTCCATGGTTACTGCTATAGTTGTAATGGTTATGGACACAAGATAGCTGAATGCAAGAGAAACATTAGACCTATCAATTTTGTCAGTAGAAACTCATTTGCACCCCTTATGGAGGAGCTAGTTATCTGTTACAGTTGTCAGAATCTTGGACACATTGCTAGAAATTGTAGAATAATATTTTACTCACAAAGACAGCAGAGAAGGTATAAGGAGAAGAAGCTAGCTGAGCAGAGTGAGACTTCAAAGCAGAAACAGATACCTAGACAACAAACAATTGTAGAGAAAACAGTTTGGATTCAGAAGAAGCAGAGAAAGACCTCAAATAACTCATTGATTGTTCAAACTGCCTTTAGAGCATAGAACAGGCCTTCACCTTGGATACTTGATAGTGGATGTTCCACACACATGACTGGTGACAGAGAGAGATTTGATATATTAGAGCAGTGTGAGGGTGGTTCAGTCAAGTTTGGCAACTATGATGGAGCAAAGATAGAAGGGAGGAACAGTGGGCTTGAACAAGGGCAAGATCAAATCTGATAGTGTTCTATATGTTAGTGGCTTGAAGCACAACCTCCTTAGTGTGAGTCAAATATGTGACAGAGGTCATGAGGTGATCTTCAAGAAGGATGGTTGTGAGATTAAGAAGGTTAAAAATGGAAAGGTAGTGGCATCTGGTTCCAGGACAGCTAGAAATCTTTACACCTTGGTAAAAAATTATGACAACACCTGTATGATCAGTTAGGAGGAGGAGAATTGGTTGTGGCACAAGTGCCTTGGTTATATCAGCTTTAAGAATCTGAGAAAGATAAGCTCAAACAAAGCAGTGAGAGACTTGCCAGACATTCAAAAGCCTAATTCCTTATGTGGATCCTCTCAGAAGGGGAAGCAGACTAGGGCTAACTACAAGTCCACGGAGTATCATTTGAAAAAGCTCTTGGATTTGATCCACACTGACTTATGTGGTCCTATGAGAACACAAGCTATTGGTGGTGAGCGCTATTTCATGTTGTGTTGATGACTGTACCAGAATGACATGGGACATGTTCCTAAAACACAAGTCAGAGGCTTTGGATAATTTCAAAGTGTTTAAGAACCAAGTTGATAATCAGACAGGAAGTAAGATTAAATGTCTTAGATCTGATCAAGGAAAAGAATACACATGGGGAGAGTTCACAGAGTATTGCAATGAGAATGGAATCATAATTCAACATTTAGCAGGCAGAACACCTCAACAAAATGGTGTGGTGGAAAGGAAGAACAGAACCATTTAGGAGATGGCTAGGACGATGTTGATTGATGGTAATGTTGCAAAGAGGTTCTGGAGGGAAGCTATCTACACTACAGTATATATCTAGAACAAATGCATGATTAGACCTCATGAGACCAAGACACCATATGAGTTATGGTTTGGTAGGAAAGGTACAGTTAAATACTTTAAGGTGTTTGGGAATCGATGTTTTATTAAGAGAAAGGAGGATAACCTTTGAAAGTTTGAAGACATTGTTCGGAATGAACATTTACCTATACATTATTCGGAATGATGTTTTTACTACTCACTGGAAGAGAGTTAGGGTTCACCGAAATGACCCAGTGGCGTCAGGAATTCCTTCGGAGAAAATACGATAAAAGTGAAGATTTTGACTGGAAAAGTTACGAGAGCAAGAAAATATAGCTTCAGCACTACAAAAGTTTGATTAACCCTTCTGCCTGATAGTATTGAAGTTTCTTATCTTTCTTTGTTGACAATATATCTTCTAATACTTTTTATGTCAACTTTCTCTAAAAGCTTGTTGATCTATGTTTTAGGTCTTTAAATGAAATTTAAATACTCATGGAACTCTTATTCTTTATATATCATGCTTCTTTTTTGTAGGTTCCTTCACCAATATTTCGCATGAGCTTTTACTATTCTTCATATAGCTGCGACAACTATGCTTTTTACTTTGTTCTTGTTGTCAAAAGGGGAGAGAAGTACAAACTATGGTGTAGAGTTGAGTAGAGTTGCCAAAAATTTCAAAGGGGGAGATTGTTGGGCAACTATGGTGTGGACTTGATTTGGCTTTGATCATCTATGCGTTCAAACAAAACTGATAAAGTAACAAGATTAGGTTTTATTCCAGATTTTGCCATTGCTTTTAGCACATCAATTGCATCTTTCACTCTGTCATTAAGGCGTAGGCCACCAATCAGAGACGTCTAAGCCACAGTATTTAATTCGAATCCATTGTCGACAATCGATTGAAACAGCTGGATAACTTCAGAAACCATTCCACGGTGGAATAGTGTATTTACCACAACAGTATGTGTTACTGAATTAGTAGGGACTTCCATATCCTCCATCTTTTGAATCATCTCACCTACTCCTATAAAATTTTCAGACTTGGACTATTATACCCGCACCCGGGAATATAATTAATTATTATTTTTCCTCATGACGTGTAGATACCGCTGCCATGTATGTTGGTGACTTGATCTCCATGATGGTCAAATCCAGCTACAAAATCATTGACCACGGTACGAATTTGCCTGTGGAGGAAAGATTCCTCAACCGGTAGTGGGGGAAGTTTGTCGATGACAACTTTGTCGACTATCCTCCGAGTACCAGCCCGGGAAGCGAAGAGTTTAGGAGGGAGCATCCGGGACCGTCACCTCAGTTGGACACTTCGTTCAGTGATGAACTTGACATTGCTGTGGCGAAGCTATTCGGGGTCATGGGTGACAAACCATGACGAGGGAGAAGTAAGTTCTGGTCCTTAATTTTATTGAATTGTCCTTCCATTCGATGTCCTCGAAGTACAGGTTAAGGTTTGAACCGCTGGGCTATTTTAGTTGAGTAAGAAATATTTTATTTGTGGGTCCCACTTGCCTTGGGAAGCGTGTGAAGGACTTGTGGTCATATATTAGGTGGACCCCATCTTTAATAATCTTCCTTCCTACTTAGAACCAATGGGATAACCCATTTGGCTTAATGACCCATTTAACTTGGGTCGACCCATTTAGCTTTATTGACCCATTTAACTTGTTGGGCCTAAAAATGGGTTTTTATTCTATTTCTTGGCCAACCAAATGGACCCTAAGCCTCTCACTTGCCTTAAATAGAACTAAGGGGGGGCATTCATTGGCCATTTATCATTCCCATCTACCCTAGAATGTGGAGGAGAGAAAGAAGGAAGGAGAAAGGGAGGAAGAAAGGTGGAGAAGCTTAGTTGGAGGCTTGAGACCCCACCTCTTAGAGCCCTCAACGTGGAGCTCTTAAGCCATTAAATCCCACCTCTCTTCTTCTATTTTGGGTTTTGGGGTTTGGAAAATGGGAAAGACTTGAGCTAGGGTTCCACTTGGAACCCAAAGATCGATTGGAACCTCTAAGCTAGGCTATTGTGGAGTTATTTCACTCCATTGTTAGCCCTAGGGCTCCCAACCTCATTCTATTTGAAAGACCTAGGGTTTCTACCCTATTATGCCTTAGATTAGGTTCTCCTTGTTTTTCCTTCTTGAATCCCTGGGATTACATGGACCTAATGAGGTCTTAGAACCCTAACAGACCTAGGAGGAAGCTCCCTTGGTGTTCCCTTGCCTTCAAACCACTTGAAAATTGAACCCTTGGTGATTAACCCTTTGAATTTGGGATATGGAGACATGCGATTTTACATGCGGTTTTAAGACCTACGAGAAACCACCCTTGAAACCACCCCCTGTATAAGCCCCTGGTTAGAGAGGTTTTACGTGCGGTTTCATATTCTGAGAAAAACCACCCATAAAACCACACTTGGTAGAGACTCTCCTGATCCTCTGGTTAGCTAGGTTTTACATGCGATTTTAGGTATTGGGCATAAAATCACCCATAAAACCGCCCCTGCCTTTGAAACCTTATACTTAAAAGGTTTATGGGATACCTTTTGGGGATCCTTTCCTTTACTTATTTAACCCTATTCTCACTCTTTGTTTAAGTTTAAAACTCTCATCTTGTGAAGTATTACTTAATCGCGAAGATAACTTATAACTTCGGGGCATAACCTATATTGTGAGTGGGTTTGGTTGTTGTTTGGGCTTGCTATTATTAATTGTACATTTACCATGCTATTAGTATACTATATTAAGCATGATTGTGCATTTTGCATACTTTTAAATATATGATTGATATGATGATGTTGTGGTTGCTTTCCATCTCTTATTGGGTTATGGTGTCGGTGAATGTCAGTGCCGAAACCCCGGATATATTTATGAAATACCTTGTTGAATATCATATTGAACTGTATGCGCCATGCCATGCTGGTACCCGGGTGCTAGATGGAATGGGACATTGATGCACCCGGAATACCTCTCGGGATGATAGAACTTGCATGTAGTATATCTGTGGTTAGGACCATTATACCCTTATGCTACGACCCTTATCAACAGGGGTTTAGGTGTTGGGTAACCAGAACTCCGAATTATGTGGAGGTGGGAGAGGTCTGTCATGGTAGTAATGGTTATCGAGGTTTGCCACTAGGTGGTCTTGGAGGCTTCGACCGGCGTAGGTCCCCTGGTAACAATTGAGGTTCATTGTGGCGATAAGTTAAGTGACCCACAGTGTTTTCCGAGTTATCACAGTAGCATATACCTTTGACTTAGTTGTGTATTAGGTGGAAAACTAATTAACATATGCATGCATCATTGACTATGTGACTTGCGTGTTTGTGCATCCCCATCCCCTCACTGGCTCAGCGGAGCTAACCCCCTCGTGTACACACTTTTTAGATTATGATGTAGATGGCGGGTATCTCACGGGACTCGAGGTCCAGTCCTCGGGTTATGATGACATTGTTATGGAGGAGCCGAAAGTTGTGTTAGAGGAACATGACGATGGGTGTCCTTGTGATGATTGCGCTTACGGGCCGTGAGAATATTTGGGACTTGATCCCTTTTGATTATTTTGGGGCCTAAACCCATGTATAAACATTTACTGTTATACCCCTTTTAATAGTTATTAGATGGTAATGGAAAATGTATTAACTACTGTATTTATCATTTAGCCTTTGAACATCTTGTAACTATTTGATTCTATATGTTTCCGCAAAACTACTGATCTGTTTGGGAATGTAATATTTTTTTTTCGCATTCTGATATTATATTATTTTAATATTGGTTATGACTATGCGTTGGGACACTGTGTCAGTGATCTGGGCGGCTTAGTAGGATGACACGCGTCGTCCTAGTCACCCCTTATATTGTATTATATTCCTTGTCTGGAATAGGGGCGTGACAAGGACAGTCCATCAATCAAGCTCGTGAATGTGATAGTGTCAGGGCGAATTCCCCTTTCAACCATGAACTCAAATGGCTTCAGAGCTTCAGCAAGTGATCCTTGTAGAATCAAGCGCTAGCCAATCCCCCAACAGACGCCTTGTGAGGGAAGGTGCTTATTTCCTTATTGCAAACCAGCCAATGCGCATTGCTTTGCCTGAGCCGAGGTCTGGGCGGGCGTTGGATTCTCCAACAATCCCCCTCAACGCACGCTCAGGGCTCACTCGCAAGAACAGTCTACTCCGCAGTATGCCTCACGTGGGGAGATTCGAACTCGCGACCACTTGCTCGATACAAATTGTAGGATTAAACGTTTGCCAATCTCCCAAAAGACGCCTTGTGAGGAAAGATGCAACTTAATTTTCTTATTGCAAACCAGCCAGCGCGTATTGCTACCCCCGAGCCGGGGTCTGGGTGGGCGTTGAATTCCTCAACATTCCCCCCAACGCCCGCTCAGGGACCACTCATAAGTACAGTCTGCTCCACAGTATATCGCATGTGGGGAGACTCAAACTCGCGACCATTTGCTCTGATACCAATTGTAAGATCAAGCACTTGCTAATGCCCAAATGACACATTGTGAGGGAAGCTGCAACTTTATTTTCTTATTGAAAACCAGTCAATGTGCATCGCTTCGCTTGAGCAGGGTTCTAGGTGGGCATTGGATTCTCCAACAATCCTTTCTTACGTAAATAATCAATAAAAACGTTGAAGGTTGTTGCATCGGGGGCAATATTGAAACGTAGAATTTTTTGAACATTCTTATATGTTCTTTACCTTTGTAAATCACACATTGGCTGTGAATTAGGATGTTGAAGATAACAACGTCTGGTTGGAAACCTTTTCAAATCAACCATCTAATTAGTGTGTAAACTTCAGCTGTTTTCTTTAATTTGAAGAGGCAATCGATAAATGTGTTTAACACATTCAGATTCACTATATCAAAGTCCAAAAGGCTCACAGCTTCGTTCCAATTGCCCAACTAACAGAGCATCTTAACAAAATCTTTAGTAGTATTAGTTGGTATCTCTAGCAGACCTCAGTTATCTATAATGTTGCCGTCGCAGGCTATTGTTACTTGATGTCCATAGAGTGGGATAAACATTTACATAAGGGTATGACATTGTTTAGAATGATATTTTTGCTGCTCACTGAAAGAGAGTTAGCGTTCATCGAAATGGTCCAGTGACGTCAGGAATCCCTTCAGAGAAAATACGATAAAAGTGGAGGTTTTGACAGGGAGAGTTACGAGAGCAAGAAAAAACAGCTTCAGTACTACAAAAGTTTGATTAACCCTTCTTTGTTGACAATATATCTTTTAATACTTTTTGTGTCAACTTTCTCTAAAAGTTTGTTGATCTATGTTTTAGGTCTTTAAATGAAATTTAAATACTTATGGAATTCTTATTCTTCATATATCATTTTTTCTTTTTTGTAGGTTCTTTCACCAGTTTTTCTCATGAGCTTTTACTATTCTTCATATAGTCGCGGCAACTATATTTTTTACTTTGTTTTTGTTGTCAAAGGGGGAGAGAAGTACAAACCATGGTGTAGAGTTGAATAGAGTTGCCAACAAGTACAAAGGGGGGAGATTGTTGGGCAACTGTGGTGTGGACTTGATCTGGCTTTGATCTTCTATGCGTTCAAGCAAAATTGGTAAAGTAACAAGATTAGGTTTTATTCCAGATTTTGTCATTGCCTTTAGCACATTAATTGCATCTTTCACTCGGCCATTAAGGCATAGGCCACCAATCAGAGACGTCCAAGCCACTATTTAATTCGAATCCATTGTCAACAATTAATTGAAACACCTGGATAGTTTCAGAAACCATTCCGCGGTGGAATAGTGTATTTACCACAACAGTATGTGTCACTGAATCAGCAGGAACTTCCATATCCTCCATCTTTTGAATCATCTCACCGGCTCCTATAAAATTTTCAGACTTGGACAGTCCATTAATCAAGCTTGTGAATGTGATAGTGTCAGGGCGAATTCCCCTTTCAACCATGAACTCAAATAGCTTTAGAACTTCGGTAAGTGATCCTTGTAGGATCAAACGCTAGCCAATCCCCCAAAAGACGTCTTATGCAGGAATATGCAACTTTATTTTCTTATTATAAATCAGTCGGTACGCATCGCTCCGCCCGAGCCGGAGTCTGGGCGGGCGTTGGATTCCCCAACAATCCCCCAACGCATACTCAGGGCTCACTCGTAAGAACAATCTGCTCCGCAGTATGTCGCACGTGGGGAGACTTGAACTTGCGACCACTTGCTCTGATACCAATTGTAGGATTAAACACTTGTTAATCCCCCAAAAGACGCATTGTGAGGGAAGGTGCAACTTTATTTTCTTATTGCAAGCCAGCCAATGCGCATCGCTCCACTCTAGCCGGGGTCTAGGCGGGCATTGTTTCTCCAATATTCTCCCCCAACGCACACTCAGGGATCACTTGCAAGTACAGTCTGCTCCGCAGTATGTCGCATGTAGGGAGACTCTTACTTGCGACCACTTGCTAAAGCGTTTGTCAATCCCCCAAAAGATGCCTTATGAGGGAAGGTACAACTTTATTTCCTTATTGCAAACCAACTAGCGCGCGTCGCTTTGCCTGAGCAGGGGTCTGGGCAAACGTTAGATTCCTCAACAATCCTTTTTTGGGTAAATAATCAATAAAAACATTGAAGGTTGTTGCATCGGAGGCAATATTGAAACGTAACATTTTCTGTAACATTCTTATAGGTTCTTTACCTTTATAAATCACACATTGACTGTGAATTAAGATGTTGAAGGTAACAACGTCTGGTTGAAAACCTTTTCGAATCAACCGTGTAACAACGTCTGGTTGAAAACCTTTTCGAATCAACCGTCCAATGAGTGTGTAAGCTTCAGCTGTTTTCTTTGATTTGAAGAGGCTATCGATAAATGTGTTTAACACATTCAGATTCACTATACTAAAGTCCAAAAGGCTCACAGCTTCGTTCCAATGGCCCAACTGACAGAGCATCTTAACAAAATCTTTAGTAGTGTAGTTGGTATAATTTGGCTCTTGACCATCCTAGAAAACAACTCCATTACCTCTGTGAACTCGCCTGCTAGGGAGAGGCCCCTTAGGATTGTATTCATCATCATGAAATGTAGTTTGCAGAATCACTTCCTATCCATCTCCCTGAGAAATATTAATGCATTCCTAGGTTCTCCACTATTACATAGATTATTGATCATAATACCATAAGCTGATGCATTGTAGGGATTCTCTTTGAGGATCTGGTTAAACAACTCCGTGGCCTCTACAAATTTTCTCACTAGTCCACTCTACGCATAGAGTTGAGTAGAGTTGCCAACAATTCCAACAAGTCATAGTGACTATCACTCCACTAGTCCACTCAATACCATTATGGCTAATATCATCTAGCACTATGGATTAATCATACAAGTAATATTTTCAATGTCAATGGTCCCCTCGAAACTTTATCTGCTCCATTTCTTGGGTAGGTCCATTTCCCCAAGTTCCTCTAATAGAGAGGTGGAAATAACCACCCTATCCCTGCCCGAACACACTTCCCAGGTGGGGTCCCCCCCTCTATTAAAGGAACTTAGGAAAATGAAGCAGATAAAATACATCCCCTCCCCCATTCTCATTCAATTCAAGCTTTATTTCATGCAGCTAAGATATTTGCAAAGGATTCTTTTGATTACAAATATAAGAAAGCTAACAACATGATGTTTGTATCATGGTTTCCTCCTCACTTCAGTTGTCTCAAGGCTAATGTGAATGGTTCTTGTTTGGGCGCTCCTGCAAGTTTTATCTCTTGTTACCTACTCCTCTATCCCATAGAAGATCCGTTTGATTAGAAGGAATGCTTTGCCCTTTCTGATCTTGCCTATGTACATTTTGTTTCGATTATAGGAATCGTACTTTTTGTAATCTGAAGTAATTCCCCTCCCATGTATCCTTAATCAGCCCGCAGACCTATCTTACTTCCATCGGTCTGGCCCATGACCTCACCGTATCCGTTCCTTCTACCTCTCTCTTGGGCATGGACCACGACATTAACCTGCCCGACACGCATATGAAACACTTGTACGACCCCCTTCTTCTTTACCAGAGTAGGGATCAACTCCCACCTCCCTTATTATCATTTTGTTGTAATTAACGATTTCCCTTCAAACTTCAGGGTTTTGGCCTTAGTTTACTAAGAAAATAATCTCCGGTCTCACAACACAAGATGAAGAGTGCTAAGTGGAGATGTTGACACCTAGCAGCTTGGACAAGGACAATGAAGTTCCCTTAAAAAATATAAACACTAAATCATGGGATAGGTTCATGATTATAAGAAGGGCATACCCTAGAAAAGGATTCTGTCCAGCACCCTGCCCAGGCTGCATGTGCAGCACCGGACTTGGTGAAGCGTGAAAAGACCGCCTCACCCCTGCTCAGGCAAGGTGCTCGGGCAGGGGTGAGGGGGTCTTTTCATGCCTCACACTGTCCGGCGCTGCACATGCTGCCCAGGCAGGGTGCTGGACAGGAGCCGAGTCGCATACCCTAGTGGCTTCAATGAACCATGATTTCACAATAGGGTTTTCTATTGTTTAAGGGCACATGGATTGAGAGAATTACCAATATGCAGCTGACCATGCTCATCTGCTCAATGAAACAAATAGCATCAGAAAATGAATGGATCAAGTCTGCAAACTCAATGGGAACGATGTCATCTTACATTACATTTGAGAGGCTATGCCACTAGCATCTGTCTCTTCAATATTAAAGGTTGTTCTCACTGGGGCACAGAGAGAGTTCGGGCACATCTATAATCCAAGAAAGTAACCATTTAATATTTTCCAGATCCACTCTCTTAAGATGTCTCATGTATGTAATCCATTAGTCAGTGAATAAGATGCTTCCCTTTTAACTATATTGGCAGCTAAGCTGGGTTATACCTCATGCAATTCTCATCATAGAAAAAGGTAGTGAGTGGGGGAGCAGCAGCCTTCCACCTGCATAACACGAGAGAAAAGGAAATCAGAGCGGTAACATGAAATGTATGATTGAAAAGGAAAAGAGAGTCCAGTTACTAAGACACTATGGTATACAGAAAGTCATTGCCACATTGGTTACAACAAGACCATGATGAAAAATGTTTGTTTCACTAATCGCTCATGTATTTCTGAGATACAATTGCACAATCCAATGGAAAACAGCTCAGCACAATGCGTAATCAGTGCACGAGGCCCCCGCCACTGCAGGGTCTGGGGAGGGTCATAATGTATGTGGCCTTACCCCTGCTTTTGCAGAGAGGCTGTTTCCAAACTCGAACCCGTGACCACTTGGTCACAATGGAGCAACCTTACCGTTGAACCAAGGCCCGCCCTATGACAAAGATGCCTAGTCCACCTTCAAATTCAAAACACCAAGAACACCCCATTAGAAGGCCACTACAACTAACAGAACAGCTAGGATTAGATGAATCGAAAATACATACATACATACATACATACATATATATATATATATATATATATATATATATATATATATATAAAAATAAATAAATAAAAACTAGGCCCAGATGTAGCCATTTTCATAATCCTGTACGCAGCCACATTGGTTTCACATTAGAAATGTTGAACAAAGAATTACTATTCCCAATCAAGAAAGCAAAGGATATCCAGGAACAGAAATAGCAATGTCCAAGAGTGAGTAAGCCAAGAACAGACGAAGGTAATAGAAGGCAGGACTATTTCAACTTATCCAGGAACAGAAATAGCAATGTCCAAGAGTAAGCCAAGAACAGATGAAGGTAATAGGAGGAGGACTATTTCAACTTGTGACTCTCAAGTGGGATGGTTCCCTGGTTTGTTAAAACAGAAGGTTCTGATAGCTTCATCCTCCTACCCTCCTATGGCCTACATATACCGCCGATAAGAAAAAAAACTACATATCAAATGACAATCATAAGCCACCTCAGACCCACTTGAAGGTCAAAACCTAAATCACTTTTTGGGTAGGAGATGCTAAGCTGAGACAAAGTTTAGATCAATAAATCATGTCAAATGACCGTCATAAGAAGGTCAAAACCTAAATTCCTCCTTTAGTGTTTCATGAATCATCCCTCCCCTCATGAATGTGTTCAATAAATCAAGTCAAATGACCGTCATAAGAAGGTCAAAACCTAAATTCCTCCTTTAGTGTTTCATGAATCATCCCTCCCCTCATGGAACATTCAAGAATGACTAGATTTCATTCACAATCCCTACAAATCTGACCTTCAAAATTTAAACATCACATTCCATCCATAAAAAATAGAAATTGGCATCATTCACCTCAACAATCATCATCCTCATCTCAATACATCCTCCCAAGGCTAAAAATGTAATAGAAAAGTGTCATCCAGTGCATGCATCATAACACATCATAACACATCATAACATAAGTTTTAAGATCCCTTTTCTAAACCCAGTAAGTTTCTCAACTAACCATCTTTTTTCCCCAAAACTATCATCATTTCATTCTCCATCTGGCTCAGGAAATTAAATTAAGAATCCAAGTTCACATCCAATAGGTAATCTGACATAGTTAGCTACTATTTTGAAATACAATGCTACTTCTGAACTCAACAATCCTAGAATTCTAGTCCATCATAATTCATGAGGAACAAAAAGCTTGTGAGAATCTCTAGTCATCATTATCTACTACGAACAACCCCCTAAAGCATATTTAGAATTGAGTGTCCAGCATAGGAATCAGGCTTTCTTGCGCATTGCAATCCAACTTCTTGTTTTTAGTGGACATCGGAAGACAATAAAAGCAGCAGATTTACAAAATAACAAGAACTGCAAGCAAAACATAAAACAATGGGTGATGCGAGATCAGCTAACCACATCCAAGCCACCCAACTCCAGCTTTTCTGCCTTGGAAACAGTTCGACCTCAAGGAATTGTACCAAAGAAGTATATCATTAAATGGCCTCTACCTGGTGAAGAGAAATCCAGAAGCCAAAAGATAAAACACCTAGTACAGACTGCAGCAAGAACCATTGTACAATCCAGTTGCACGTGAACCAATAGAGAAATTTGTTTTACATATTGATAATAGACACATCGCTAAATATGAATATCATGGTGGACGATAATGTAAGCAAACCAAAGGTAAAAACTAGCTTGCAAAGAAAATGTGAATCGATGGGTGTATAGCAGTGAGAAAATACTTGCCTATGTACGTGCATAAACTTCAAACCAGAAATACTCAATCCAATGTGACGTGGCATGCTCCACTCCCGGATATTCAGGATCTCCTCAATTCATGCAGGAAGATTTTGTTCATTTTGAAGGTGGCTGGATTATCTCGACCAGTGGATGTGGCATAGAAGAACTAAAAATCAAATTAACAATTAGAATATGGACGCAGACAAGAAACCTACAGAATATGAACCATTAACTAAATACGGGAGATTTGAAGGAATATCTAGTTAATTATATCTAGATTTATCCAGCAATTCTTGGATGCCCATATCCGAACTCAAAGCACCACGATACCACCAATCTCAAAACCATTACAATGATTAAGTTCCACAAAAGCCCCTAATATCAGTAGTCATAAATATTGCCCTGCTCTATTTGTAGCCAATCAAATCCAAGTGAACACGTATGTCATTTCAACATCAAAAGATAATTAAGCCTCAAACCCATTCTCCAATGGACAAATAATCATCTTGGAATATCCATGCATATTGTGGGCATTAATTCACAGCTACACTTGCCAATATAAAGACTGACTTAATGGTGTAGAGTATCAAAACCAAAGACCAAAGTCAAAGAAACAAACAGCAGGGGATTGTACGGTGACCCATTATTTTAATCATTGCAGAAGATTGTGAAGCGGCCTTCTATTCAAATACATCCGCTCCCTAATTCTTCAGAGGCCACACAAAAACAATGACTAATCGAAAAGCACTTCATATGCAAGAAATCCAATAAGGGGCAATTCACTGACCCTTGACTCAGCAACCCTTGCTTCAAATTTCCAGACCATCAATCGTACAGTCATAAAAAGAAATATCCAAATAATCATCAACAGCCACATCCACCAATAAAGAAGCCTGCAGACCCTCTAAGCAATGTTTTTGGCACTTAAAGACCCGCTTCATCATAAAAATATGCAATACTTCATGCCATCCAACACATACCAATGCAAGTACACATTAAAAAAAAAAAGGATAATCAGAACTCCATTAAATATAGCCTCTAGCACTATTTAAGTAACATAAGTCAAGGTCAACAGCAATAGAAATCCATAAGAGATCTCCTACTCTCCTAGGGAACAGCTGAGTCAAATACCCTAGTTTAAAGTTTACAGTAACCCTTCTTTAGCAAAATAAAACCAACAGCGCATTACACCTCCTATTTGAGCACAGTTTCTAATTTGCTAAGAACATTCTCTTAAAAGATAACTGATGCCACATGCACCTATCGATGAACATAACACTTCTAGACCTTTGAGTCCTGGAGAACAAGAAAGCAACAAAATAGCAGGTCCCCTTTGTCCATTTCAAATGGAAAATATCCTGATCTCAACGCCGTGCAGGGCGGGGATTCTCAAGCCCCCATGAACCAGAGCCAGCACCATAAAAAGGACCCTTGTCAGCAACACCCTGTGAAAATTTATAGAGAATGTGATGAATTAAGAATAAATAAGATACTCCCCGTTAGGAACTTGAAAACTATAAAAAGAGAAGTTCAAAGAGATACATAAGCATCCATCCATACCAGATGAGCCCCATATCCATTCCCATAAGCAGAAGGAAACCCTCCATCAGGACTGTTGAGTTTTTTCCCGAATGCTCCACCTTAAGTCACCATACATCCACAAAATAAGTGAGGGACAACAACAACCCAAAAATTATAAAATAGACATTATGCTCTCTGTTGTTTACAACATAACATGAACAACATGGAAAGATGTTTTTGTCACATAACTCCAGGCAGCGAATTATGCAGGAACACTAAGTCTGTGTAAATAATGCCTATAAAAAGAGGCATGAGACAATCAGGTGCTTGTACAGATCTACATTTGGTGTAGTTAAAGAAGAGGTTCATTCGACATCCAATTATTTGGCAGCAAATGTCTAAAGTCAAAGTTAACAAACGAGGACAATCTATAACTATCATTTTGTGTGGGGCTACAGCCTTGTGCCAGTGACTCAATTAAGGGTGGGAAATCCTTGGGATCAGTGGGATTCTGATCCAGGACTGCTGGTGGGAAGCCAAAGGTCACATTCTTCCTCCCTAATTTTTGTTTTCATTCTCTAAAGTGATCTATCCTATATCAGTGTTGGTGTTTGTTGGAGATGATCCAACCCGAAATTGGATGGGTTCAACATCAGTTTCTACTGCTGTTTTATCTGTTCTTACTGTGGGTTAAACACAGCCAAGGATCATCACCGAACAGTGCTGGCAGTAGCTCTGTTTTGGTTCCCTTTTGGCTGAAATCGATTCATCTTGTTGTGGGAAATCTGACCATCGGATACTCTCCATATTTCAGTACTAGTGTCCCTAGACCTGGGTTTTAAGAGGATCAGAACCTCTGATCTGGAGATATAATAAATCTTCCAAATCTGTCCTATGTCAATTTCCAGATTTGATTATTTGATTGTTGACTTCAATCCGTCCATTGATTACAAATATCTTTTAGGGATTTATTCTACTACCGTCCATTGGATTACAAATATCTTTTAGGGATTTATTCTACTATTGGGTTACTGTATTCAACCATAATTTGGTCCCCACCTAAGTTGTAGATTCACCGATATCTGAGTTCCAAGGTTGACTTTGATCTTGCTGTTGACATAAATTATGTTTAAGGGTTTGCTTGAGGTCCTGTTAAAAGGGGTGTGTGATCTGAACCTAGGGTTCATACTTCATCCTATCTAGCCCCCTGCAACTCCCACACCCCCCAGTAACACTCTCATCACCACATCTCTCTCGATTGAAAGCAACCATGCCTTGGCCCTTCGGGTTTTTTAAGTGATAATGACTGGATGGAATCAGATTTCCATTGAAATATTAATCGAATTTTTCAAGATTAACTGACCGTGTTCCATTTCAAGAATTACTTTCAGTGCCAGGGTTTTGAAACTTCAATTATAAGAGCTTCTTTGTTCTCTCACCTTTTAAGCTAGCAGCATTGGGTGAGAAATTAAAGGTGGGTGGTGCTCAAATGAGTAGACAGTTAGCTGGAAAATGAAGGAAATCTTGCAAGCCCAGACACTTGAATTGAAGATGGTTGATAAAGCAACATCAGATAGCTTGGAAGAACCAAATTAGGGTATTAGGGTCTGAATTAACAGATATGTGTCATGCTCAATAGCGAGGAGTTTAGCGGTCAGGAAGTCGAGGGCCATAAAGAAAATTGCCAGCAAGAACATGGTGAGCCAAAGGTTACCAAACGCATTTCTTTCCTGCAGATGTACTCCTCGAGAACAAAAACAAAAGAAGAAACTGGCTCAGAAATTCTCTTGTGGAACAGAAACATTGTCAAACAGAACCCTAATTTCCTCCAGAAAACAGATCAAGAACAAGGCTTCAAAAATCAGCACCAGAGAAACGATCAGACTGATACTGGTCGAGGATTGTCTATTTGGAGTGATCCAGATCAATTTGATGATTTCTTCTTGATGCCAGTGCAGACTAGGCAATCGGAACAAGCTATTCTAAACGTATGGTAAGTAAGGACATACCGGCAGCCCATGGTCTACCATCAACACTTGCAAGGTCTGCATGTAGCTTTTCAATTTCACGTGCCATGGAGACTAAATTCTTCTCCATTGACTGCCTGTGTTCCATGAACTCAATATTTGCCTTCTTTTCATACTCGACAGCAGTTCTGCAAAATAAATCCTTCTATGACAAAATGTTCCATAACAAAAGCAGGCTTTGAAAGAGAAATATTGAAAGCTACTATGAAATTTGAGTACAAACCTAGCACGCATAAGCTCCTGGTGCAGCATATCAATCTCTTGCCTCAAACTGGGAATCTGTTGATTATCAGCTTGTAACCTCACCAAGTCTTTTGTGATGTTCTGAACTTGTACATCCAGATCCTTCTTTGAGGTATCCAGCTTCTGAACTTGCATACGCAATTGTAGAACCTCATTTTTCAAAGGCTCAGCCGCTCGTAGATCAGCTTCCAGTTTCAATCCCTTCTCAATAAGCTCTCTAGAATGCGCTTCTCTCTCCGCATGAATATCTGCAATGGTGATATTCATGCGATGCAGTTCTTCCTTCGCAAGACCTAGCTCCTGCTGCAGGGCGATACGATCCTCAGCTAGTCTTCGATTTTCAACCAAAAGCCTACGCATTTCGATATGCTGCATTTCAAGTTCTTTCTCCAGCAGAGCAGGATGAGGTGGTGGAGGCAAAGGGGCCCGAATAAATGAGCGTTCAGGTGGGAATTCACGCCGCCCATCATCCAAAGGATGTCGAGGCATACGATTTCTCCCTGCCATTATGACTGATCCTACAATACAAAGTGCAGAATCATGGCCTATAATAAGCATAGAAAACTCAAGGAGATGCATGAAACTTTTTATCATGAACAGGATGCATGCAAAATGACAAATGATAAGAGGAGAAGAAACCAACATAGGGCATGATATAACAAAAAGCAAGAGCCTTTTGTCAAATTAAGATAATCTCTTAATGATTCTCCAAGTAATGCCACAATTATTTGCTAACCTGTGTTCTTCAATCACAACTTTCTGAACTCTCCTTTAACCTGCGGCTGATAGTTATAGTTACTATATGCCATGTTTGTTGTTGGTTACTATTTTCTTTAAGGGAGAGGATTTCCTACACGCACAGTGTGCAGTTTCATGCCTTGGAGGAGGGGTATTATGGGAAAACAATAAAAATAGGAAAGGTATATGAGACATTTTACAGGGAGTGGTGCTACAGTAATCTAAGTCTTATGAGGGGTGCTAGCATGCAATTTTGAAATTAAGCTGGCGTTGCGCAAATCTTTAAACGTTTCTTTAATTGCTGATTTGGTTTCCTATTTCAATTTCTGTTTTAGCAGTTGCTAATTATGTCCAGAACTTCTTTCTAACTCTGGTTTTGGTTCCACTTTCCATTTCTGTTTCCGTTTCTAATCTCAACTCAGGCTATCTTTGGTATAGTTTTTATTTTTGCTTTTTCCCAATTTAACATAAATCATTAACGAAAACCATTTTTTGATCAAAACATAAAAATGGTTTGGTAACCAATAGACATAAAATGGTTTTTTTGAAGCAATGGGTTTGGTATCCCTATGTACAAAATCGTTTTTTGAAAAAAGGGGTTAAGAGATGTTCCCTTCACCCACCTTTATAACTCTCTCACCTTCCCAAGTCCTTTGAGTTAAATTGCAAAGCATAAAAATTGTATTCTTCCATGAATGGTTCAGAGAAGGATTTGTACAGTGAAACATTGATAATGGAGTGAACAGAGACCCAAGATGAGGGATTTATGGGAATGGAGTTCTGCGGTTGTGGTGTTCATCTCTCCCCCTCCCTCTAATTTATTATTTTTGTTTTCTCCATTGTAAAATCACTCAACCGGTTTGTATCGCTTTTTTTATATTCAATTTTCCCACTTCCTCTTCTTCTTCTTTGACCACCGCCCCATCCATGGCTTCCAAAATCCCAATCCCAAGTCATTCTCTTTAAGGCTGGACAAATTAGGAAGGGCCCGGATGAGAATCTTCAGAACTCATAAACAAAATGTTAGATTTCTTCACGCTGTAATACTGTTTACCCCATCTTGAATAGAATTTCTCTCCAGCTTTGAAGGGCCCGGACTCAGAGTAATATATCTGGTCTCCGTTTTCTCTGCAACCCAGGAACGAAGGAGGAGAAGTGAAAGGGGACAGGAAGAAGAAGATGGGAGATTGGGGGGGGGGTTGCAGGGGTTGAGGCAGGAGAGGAAGATAGGAGATTTATGGGGAAGGGAGAATGAATGGGGGCGGGGTTGTAGGGGAAGGGGTGGGGAGCCGATGAGCAGGGAATGGTTGCAGGGAAGAGGGTGAGAAGAAGACGAAGAAGAGAGGGGGACTGGGGCTTGCCTTTCTAATAACAAAACCAAATGATGTTTTTACCCCCACTTTTGTGACATATAAGCACATGTTCATCAACATTGAGCGAAAAAATAGAACAAAAATAGATTTTGGCCAAAACACAAAAATGGGTCAAGAGTCATTTTTGGTTTTTGGTTTTTTTCAATCTTTTTTAAATAGAAACAGGCTCCATAAACGATACCAAACACAACCAAAAGTGTTTTTTAAGGCAAAAATAAAAAATAAAAACTATACCAAAGATAGCCTCAGTTACTACTTCTGAATCTGATCATAGTTGTCAAGGTGTCGCCTAGGTGTCCAAGCACCTTCAGAGTCTCAAGGCAATGCCTCACCTTACTAGATGTAGGTAAGGCACTTGGACACCTTGGTCCGCCTAGGTGGCTGGGCAGGCGCCTTATTATATAGATTCTTTTCCTGACCTTTTTATTTGGCAGTATACCGGACTATAATGCTTGCGATACATGGAATCATTGAATCTAAAACCTTGCTATACTGTTGTATTTGGTTATACCGTAATAGTTTATTGCTAATTCTCTACTAGAATCAATTCGATGTGGATCCGGGGTTTCAAAACCCGACTCGGATCGCTTATGGGCCCACCCTAACTAATAGGCTACGATCAATTGAAAGGAATGGCAATTTCATAATTTATAGGAGATTTAAATCACAAGAAAATGGAACAAAGGGGAAAAACCACGGACAAGGTGAAGAAGGGCAAACTTGGAAGCAAATACAAAATAGAGGGTATGAGTGAAATAGATATAAAGGAAAGGGTATTATCGGAAATTAAAAAGAATGAAATAAATGGGTAACTAATAGAATCGTGGGAAAAGGGGAAAAACTACAGCGTCTTCAACCTTTGAAGATAAACAGGAAGAGATAAAAAGAGAGGTGGAAACCAGTAGCTTGTAGGACTTCGAATCCCAAGTATACAATCAGGGTTTGATGTGAAATTTTTGGAGAGACATCACAACTAGCAGTACTCCAAATGGCAACGAAAGGTATTCCAAAACAGCGAGCAAAACAAAAGTTTAGAACCTGCAACTACTCCTGGCGGTGTGGTAGCAATACTAGTATGAATGTGTCTTTGATCTCACAGCAGGAGAATTAATTGGGGCTGAAATTCTGAGGTTCAAATCACCTAAGGAGGGGCATCTACGCCCAAATTATCAGGCCCAATCAATCTAGGATAATGATCTAATAAAACCCTTTTTTCTGAATCTGGTAATATTGCTCAACAGTGATGAATCAACAGATATGTACAATGGAAGTTCACAATGACAACAATTAATATTGGAAAGAGAAATAATAACAGAAAAGGAAGAAAGAGAGAATAATATTAATGAAGATGGAGAAATAAAGAGAGAGAGTAGAAAGATTTAAAGAGGGGGAGGCGAGAGAGAGAGAGAACACACTCACAATATTAACCCACAGGTAAACCCATTTTTCAAATTCAATTCAGTCCCAAAATCTTACGTAGGTTACAATCTTGTATCAAAGAAGCAAATAAAGACTCCTAATAGTAATCTAAAACTGAAATTAACATTTAACCTTAACTGCAACTAGGACTCATAAATGATATATGAAATCCTAAATAAAACTCTAGACAGATTAAAACCGCTACACGTTATCATTAATTCAACCTATCTAAGACTCCATCAATAGAAATAAAAGGAGACTACCAAATAACTCAGAGTCTTAATCAACACAATTACAGATAAACCCAAATAATAAACTAAGATATCCTACTAAATCCAAAACCCAATTGAACCCGGTTTGTCTTCATATCGGTCCCCCAACGGGTTTGGGCCGTTCCACGGATGTGCTCCTGCATCAATCGGTGAGTCTTGCAATGGATGATAATTTTATGTAACTGCTGGTTTCTTTAATTGGCTGTTAACTTACTTATGATGTTTAAGATGCGTCTATACTAGGAATATAGGATAGAGGAAAAAATGGGCACCCCTCCACCGTCTTGGGTCGCCTTGAGTCAAACAACTATGAATCTGATGGAGAGTTTCTAACTTCTGGTTTCCTTCTTGGGTTCCTAATCCCTGCGATTCTGGATTTACATGAGGTTTTCTAACCCTAGTCCTTAGGTAATCTAGAAACCCATTATTAACTTGCTGCATAAACCACTCAACTGTTCCTGGCATAAAGGTGTTCTCAGGAATTAGGTTACTAGGTTTCTAGTGATATCAAACTACACACTGACCTAGTGTTCGTGATGCTTGGCCTGGTGGTAAAAACTGACTACAAGGAGGAAGCAAATCCTGAATTTCACCAGTTACGAATGTATGAGTAAGAAAAGTGAGAATGTAAGGAATTGACACGTGCCATAAAACATCAATTTCCAAGGGATAGCATTTGAGAATTATCAAATTAAAATTTTCCCTTTTTCATTGTCACAGACAGTCAGAAGAATCATTATTCAGTGTAAATTTGTTTGATGGTATTGATGACAAACAGGCAGGTAAATTTAATGGTTAGCATGAAAAAAGGCTTATGGTTAGCATTCCATTGATTGGTACTTCTCAGGTATATCAAGAGTCAAGACCAAGTCATATAAGCATAAAGATACTGATCCTTACGTTTGAACTAGAATGCGCATTAGGAACGATGAGATCCTTTTCTTTTTAACAACAGAAAGAGTTTAAAATTTTCATTTCATTTCACCTAGCATGTTATACATAGAATAGAAAGTAGAAACCTAGAACCCTCTCAATATAAGAAGAATGTCCACGCCCTAATATCATACAAGATAGATTAATTCTTTGTTAGACTAGTAAGCTAGACCTTTGAAGATAAGTCTGAACCCCTTGTATGCGTGCCAAATACGGCCCCAGACACAGACAGCACAGTTTTCATTCTTATCAGACAGAACACAAGAGGATTGAGAGGAGTAATGCCGTAAACAGTGTTGCAACGAATCCGATTAGGGTCTCTCAAATTTCTTGCAACATAATCGGACGCAAATCAGACAAAAAAAGATTCAGATTCCAGAAAACAAGAAGACGAAGAAGAAAAAAAAAAAAAAAACCCTTCATCCATCTCAAACAAATAAGGTTCAGATTCCAGAAAAAAAAAAAGAAGAAAAAATTCACACTAAACCCTTCATCCATCTCTAAACCCATCAACCATTACAAAACCAAGATTGCATACCTCTTTGAAGCTGGCACGCTATGTTCTACTCTCGGAGCTCAGTTGAGAATAGATATGGCGGTGGCTGGTTTCGGAAGAAAGTTAAAACCCCGGTTTCGCCAAGCACTTGGAGATGCTATGGCCGTATGGGGAGCGACTGGCTCTTCAGTCTTCCAAGGGTAACGTTGTTATGGAATAAGATTTTTAAGGCAAGTGAGACCGTGAGGGCACCGTTTCAAAATTTGGTATCGGTTCGCCGATTCTTCGGTTTTTTTTGTTTGTTTTTGTTAGGGTGGCAACAGGGTCGGGTTGGAGGCATTTTAAAATCCTAACCCAACCCTGAGTCCCCTTAGTTGGGCCCAGGCCCGCCCTGACCCTGACTCAGGGCCTAAATACCTTGACCCTAACCCTGACCCTGACTGGCCTTGGCCCTGCAATAATTAAATTAAAATAACAAGTCTAGAGAAGATGTGAGAGAGGAGACTTGAACCCAAGACCTTTTAATTAGTAGCAATTGGTTTTTTTACAACACAAATTGCCAAGTGTGCTAAGCACTTATTTATATTAGTAATAGCTTCTATTTTTTAATAAATAAGGAAATTTCTTTAATGCCAAAATCAGGGTAAAAAATCAAGGTCAAAATCAGGGTCGGGCTGAGCCCGAGGTCTCAACCTTGATCCGACCCGACCCTGACTCAGGGCCAGAAGGGCCAGGAATTTCTGGCCCTAACCGGCCCTCAGGTCCAGAAATCTTAGCCCAAGCCCTATTCGAGCTCAGGGTGGGCCAGGGCAGGTTTGGACCGATAGGGCCAAACTTGCAGCCCTAGTTTTTGTCATTGGATCACTGAGTTTTTTTTTTTAAAATATATATTTATGAAAGAAAAGAAAACCAACCTTAAATAAAGGCTGCATCTGTTTGTAACCAAGAAGGTTACACACATAATTTGTAACCAGACATTTTTACCCTTTATATTATGATGTGGCATTAGGATATAATGTCTAATATTGTAATTTTACTTTTAATTACAACCTGGTCCTCTCCCTCTCCTCGTCGGCTTCGGCTCCGGCTCCTGTCTCCTTCCCTCCTCTCATCCCCTTGCCCCCACCCCGCCCTCCCTGCAACTCCCTACACCCTGACCCCTTGGCCCCTGCGCCTCAACCTCACTCCCCACCCCTCCCTACGGGTCCTCTCTGCTGAAACAACAAGAACATGTCTGATTCTCTTTCATGTTACACCGCTCGTTCTATCCTTTTTTCCCCCCTTAATTGATTCATGTCATAAACCTTCTGTCACTACATTGTGACTATGGATTAAGGATTTAAGGTTTGCAATAGATGAAGAGGGAGATTAATTGACCTTTCAAGTCATCTCAGACTCTCAATCCTTACGGGATGTCAACCTCTTGTACCTATACAAAAGAATATCAGGGATTGTGAAATCACAGGGAACATCTAAAACACTTTTAGGTCTTGAAAATCTTAAATCCAGCTAAAGAAGGCAAGAAACAAACCGATTACAAAGATCAAGTGATAATGTTCGAACCTTCGGTTCTTGAGGAGAGATTTTCGAAGGCGATTATTGAACTAAGATTTGAAGGCGTCATTTAAGAGGCGAGAACTGAGATTGGAAGGCATTATTTAACAGACAAATATTCGACCTCTTTTCAAGGGTTTAACATTCTCCTTAAGAGGTAATTATTGAATTCATTTCCTGTTTGCTAGTTGGAGGCAATAAACTCTATTTCTGGATCCAAATTCTGAAGATCTTCCATGGTGCAAACACATAGATCCCAAAAATAATGCTTATATGTTATTGAGATTTTGGGTTTGTGAAGCAATGGAACTTAATTAATCTAGTGTAATCGAGACCGGTTACAATAATAGCAGAGAGTAGGCATCCGGCTCCCCTACACAGAACACCAAGCTACCGCTCTTCCCTACTTGCATCCCTTGCATCTTCTTCACCTTCGCCTCCATTTCTTCTTTTTCTTACTGACAACCAAAGAGACCAACCACCGTTCTCTTCCCTTCCTCCGCCAAGCACCAGACCCCAGGGAGTTCTTGGGAGAAGGCTAAAATCGAGAAGTAGTGAGTTGCAAGGGAAGAGAGTAGCGGCGGAAGGGCAGGGAGCTGCTGACAGGGATGGGAGAGGGAGATGAGGGGGCGGGGTTGGGGGCAGCGGGCTGTAGGGGTAGGATTGAGGAGGGAGGAAAGGAGGCCAAGAGGGGAAGAGAGAGCTAGCCGGAGCCGACGATGGAGGGGAGAGAGTAGTCGGAGGTAGAGAAGAAGGGGAGAGGAAGAAAAGTTGGGGGGTAAAATTACAAAAAAAACCCTTTATCTTAAAAACTTTGTAAGTAACATAGGGTGGGCAAAGAAGTCCGGTTACAAACAGCTTTACCCTTAAATAAAAAGCACAAAAGGCCAAAATGTAAATTTTTTTTTTTTTTTTGGTAATGCAAAAACTATTTTATTAACCAGTGAAAGGCACGAAGCCGAAGAAGTATAATCTTCCAACAGTCACAGAGTGGAATTTGGCCACACTATCATACGCTGCAGAAAAAGGGCCTTCTGGGCTAGAGAGACTGTTTTTGAATTAGTTTATCTAAGAATGAACAAAAAAATTTTAGGTAAGCACAAAGGTAGCCAGATGTTCGATGTCCTCAATGATCGGGTGGATTAGCAGAGGGATCACCTTCGAAGAATCATTAATGTAAGCAATGACTTCTTGGCTTCTTGCTATCTGATTCAACCACCAAGTGATCCACCACAAAATATATCCCTTCCAGCAAGCCAAAGCACAAAATGCACATCATCATTTACATGCATAGATAGTTTCTCCCTCCTAGCTCGAACTGCCAACTGATGTACAACTGTGATAAAACATCTAGTTAGCTTCACAATATCCACATATTCAAAAGAACTAAACAGAGTTTTCAGATCCAACAAAATATTATAAACTTTAAACGTCACCCACATTTTGTAATATAATATATTATATATGAAGACAATAAGTGATATAATACATTTTAATAGTGTTATTTTACGTAAAATTGATAATTTTCTCTCCGACCCATTCCAGTCCATGCATTTCCTTCCCCCTCTCCATAATTAGGGCCAATCAGGGTCAGCCCGACCCGACATTGAGGGCGGGTCAGGGTTGGATTTTTCTGGCCCTGAGTCAAGGTCGGGTCAGACTTGGGCCCAGCTAAGGGGACTTAGGGTTGGGCTAGGGTTCTATAAAGCTCGGCCCAACCCGACCATGTTGCAGCCCTAGTACCAGCTTTCTTAAAATGGGAATGACATTACTAAGACTACTCCAAACCAACAAACCCCTCTTAGGCCTAAAAGTAGCATCAAGAATACTGTAGAAAGAAAATATTTAGACTTAAGGACTTTGACCCATAATGATGATGGGTTTAAAAGAAGCCTTCATCCTAACTTAGTTAATAGAACCTCATTATGGATGGAATGCAATCTAACACCCAACCCTCCGCCTGATTTAGGCAACAAACCTCTTTCGAAGAATAAGCAAAAGCTTTTTATGAAATCCAGATTCGCCTCTCCAAAACCAAACCTGAATTGTATCCAGTTGGGTATAGATACTTATATGAAACAAGAAATAAGACATCAGATATGTAGGAATTGAACTAAATACTAATTTGATAAAACGATTAATCTGCCTACTTGGAATGGGATTTTCCAACAAGCTAACTTGCAATGGACTCGTTCAATGACCCGTGACAAAATTCTTTTTTTAGATTTACCAATGATCATTGGTGTGCTTAAATGCATAGAATTAACAGACATCTCTTTCATATATACCTGGTGAGAACAAATTAAATACCTTAAATCCTGCGATGTATTCCTACTAAAACAGATTTCATTGTTATCAAAATTCATTTTTTGTCCTAAAATATCTTCAAAAAGACTACGTATAGCTTTAATAGCCAAACCATCTGAGAGACAAGAACGACAGAAAATGATATCATCAACCAAAAGAAGATGTGGGGTCTTAGGTCCAGAGTGGGATATATATTAACCTTTGAACCTATTTAAACCCTAAATGTAGAAAGAAGACGGGACAAACACGTCATGGCTAAAATGAAAAGATATGGACTTAAAAGGCAATCATTGTCTAATACCCTTAGATGATTTAAAAAATTGAAACTAGATCCCTTCAGTTTTAATCGAGAAAGTAACCATCAATAAGAGGACAGAAATACGATCGCTAATACTTAGGAAAGAAAAAAACCTGAAATAAGGCCCTAATATAGCCCCACTCTAGTTTTTTCATAAGCCTTCGATATATCTAATTTTAGTGCTATCCAATATTTTTTATCTTTACAATGTTTCATATAATGTTATATTTCATGTGCAATAATAATATTGTCTGTGATTTATCTTCCCTTCGAAAAAGCAGCCTAAACAAGGTGAAATTAATTATTGGGTTTTTTTTGGACTGATTCCAAGCAATTTCAATTTGATCCGAATTAGAATTGACGGAGACCAATTCAAACCTCAATTCTGATTCAAATAGCTTTGAGTTTTGAGTGAGGGTTCCTCATTTGAGGAATTAGGATCAAATTGAGTGAAGGGGCCAACTCAAATTTGAATAAACCATGGGGAATACCGATTCGACAGGAATAGTATTTTAGTGCTTTTAATCAATTTTAGAGGTTTGTTAATTAATTCAACCCAATTCTTCCCGATTTGAAGGAAAAAAAAAAAAAACAACAATGACTGATTTTGATTACTTGGAATCATAGCTAGTACGACATCTAAACGATCCAAGACACTGAAAAGAATCTCTGCATAAGGTGATCGTCTAGACGATCAAGGTGCCTAGATACCTAGGCGATGCTTTGACAACTATACTCAGAACCATCTAATATGACAAGCAATTACACATTTCACATAATTTGTTTTTTGTTTTTTAATAAGACAGAATTTTTAAAGAATACGTCAATTATTGAATATATGAATGACATGAATACATGCCACATGGCAAATTACATGGGTTGAATTTTGTGGGCTCAATCGGTTCTGTCGGGCCGGACCTGGAATTGACGAATACATGCCATATGGCATTGGTAGTTTGATTAAACTCTACAAGTACTGTCTGCGATCTGATGTTATAGTTCTAGTTATAAATCTGAATTTTGGAATCAATATTAAGAATCATACCTACATTTTCTAAGAAGTAAGTTCTGAATTTATGTTGATTATAAGAACAGTACATTAATAAAATGAAAACTTATTTTGAAGACTGTCTGGTAAACATTTAGACTTAAGTTTTATAAAATATTTATTTGATTACTTATTAATCTAACTAATCAATTTTTTTTTTTGTAGGAGGGTGTGCATAATGTACAAAGGGTCATCAACATTGACACCAAGTTGTCTCCAATGTCGCATGATAATTGGAGTTATAGAAAGTTCACAAGTAAAGTTAGTTACTATTCATATTTTACATGGAAAAAAAAAAAATGAATTTGATTGCTATCACAAGCTTGTGATAAATTGTAATAGTTACTAACTTCCAGTCATTGACTAATGTCCTTGTCCCTGATCTTTCGTGTTCATAAGATGGTATTTGAAGGAGTGCATGAAGATGAATAATAATGTTTTGTTGTGAAAGATTTAAAATGTCAACCTTTGCTATCAACCCAACTCACACAAGATATGTGCAAGTTTGTTTTTAAATTCTTGATAATTTACTAAATTGTAGGAAGATGTGCATAATGTACAAGAAGATATCATTAACATCGACATCAAGTTGTCTCCAATGTTACATAGTCATTGGAGTTCTGAAAAAATCACAAGTGAAGTTAGCTACTATTCATATCTTAGATGGAAGAAATAAAAAGATGAATTTGATCGCTATCATAAGCTTGTGACAAATTATAATAGTAAATATCTTCTTCAGCCATGGACTAATGTCCCTGTCCCTGACCCTTTGCGTTCATAAGTTGGTATTTGAAGAAGTACATAAGGATGAACAATAATGACTTTGTTGTTAAAGATTCAAAAGGTCAATCTTTACTATCAATCCAACTCACACAAGATATGTGTAAGTTCGTTTTTAAATTCTTGATAATTTACTAAATTGTAAGAGAGTGTGCATAATGTACAACAGATCATCAACATTGACACCAAGTTGTCTCTAATGTCGCATGACCATTAGAGTTCTAGAAAAATCACAAGTGAAGTTAGCTGCTATTCATATTTTACATGAAAAAAAGAAGAAGATGAATTTGATCGCTATCACAAGCTTGTGACAAATTGTAATAGTAAATATCTTCTTCAGTCATGGACTAATGTCTCTATCACCCTGTCACTGACGATTCGCGTTCATAAGTTAGTATTTGAAGGAGTACATAAGGATAAACAATAATGACTTTGTTGTTAAAAATTCAAAATGTCAATTTTTATTACCAACCCAACTCACACAAGATATGTGTAAGTTTGTTTATAAATTCTTGATAATTTATTAAATTGTAGGAGGGTGTGTATAATGTACAACGGGTCATCAACATTGACACCAAGTTATTTCTAATGTCGCATGACCATTGGAGTCTGAAAAAATCACAAGTGAAGTTAGATGTTATTTATATTTTATATGAAAAAAAAAAAAAGATGAATTTGATCGCTATCACAAGCTTGTGACAAATTGTAATAGTAAATATCTTCTTCAGTCATGGACTAATGTCCATGTCCCTGACTCTTCGCGTTCATAGGTTGATATTTAAAGGAGTACATAAGGATGAATAATAATGGCTTTGTTGTGAAAGATTCAAAAGATCAACTTTTGCTACCATCCCAACTCACACAAGATATGTGCAGGTTCGTTTTTAAATTCTTGATAATTATAATAATTTTATATTTTTATTTATATAGAGGGATCATTAAAGGATTATAGTACTTGAATGAAAAGCAGTTAAAGGTTAAAGATCTTTTCGAGAATTCAGTAGTTACAAAAGATGGAATTTATAAATTTGTCCTAAACGTTTTTTTTTAAAAAGATAAAGATTGGACACAACATCAACGTGCCCAACCTAAGTCTGTCTCTCTCTCTCTCACCCTTATGGAAATAACCCCTTGCCCTTCCCTTTACAATGGAACAACTTTAAGATTTTTGAATTTTAATCAAGTAATTGTTATTTTCTCCTGATCTAAGTTTGAACAACCTAATCAGATGTTACATCATTTGGTATCAGAGCATTGACTGCACTATGTTTTATTCGACTGCCCAATAAAGCATACAACCTACACTTTCTTGGGCAACAGCTACAAGAAAGTGTATGGGAGAAGGTGGAGTACATGTAAAATGAAAAAGACACAAGAGAGATCAAGGGGGAAGGGAAACCAAGGCTGTCTACTCATCATGCACTAAGGAAGCTCTAAAGGCATTGTAGAGATTCTCTATTAACAAGACTTTTTATTGATCTTGGAGTGGATTTTTGGAGCTGGATGGGACTGATCATGTATGGGTTGATTCTTGATCTTGACTAGGCCCCGGACCTATTAGACTTGATAAGCTTGGGCCTGCATCATTTTTCCATTCTTCAAAAGAATTCATCATCAAATTCTTGTACAATACAACAACGCCAGTGCTCACTATTGAGTCTCTAATGGCTTGGGCCAATGTAGGACGAAATGAAAGTGAAAACGTCTCCACATACGGATTGTCAAACACCTTCTTCGAACTCTTATATTTTACAAAAACAAGAATCTAATTCCCAATAATAAAAAATGAATCTATTTTGGGCTCCTCAACAAAGATGTGTTCATTGACCTTTTCTTCTAAGTTTTCATCAAATAGAGGAGGTGAACTCAAGTCAATATTTGATTTTATCTCCTTGACACAAATTTGTTTTTCAACTTCTATATCTGGATAGTTGTCAAAAATTGGAGATTTGCTCCAATAAATCGGTATAACAAATTGATCATCGACTACTTCAACTCTTACGGTAGGAATCTCCATAAGGATTGTATATATAAATTCTCCTTTCTTCCAAGGCTCTGATATCAAATGATGCAACCACCCTCATGGGATTGCAAGGGCACTCATCATGGCTCAAAAGCACATATAAATGATGAACTGAACTTGGTTCAAAGTGATGTCAAAGACACTTTCTTTCAAAATTATTAAAATTCTGATCGTGTCATTATGTGATAAAAAATAAACTCTAATTAGAACTAGTAGAATAGTGATAAATAGGGATCGAATCCATGGAGAACTGGAAGGTTAAAATGTTAAGGATGAAATATAGTCATTTCAGATTTTGATTAAACTAAACAAAAAACATTAACTTAACTAACTATAAGGGATACTAAAAATCAATTTGAGAGATGAAAGATAGAGACTGTTTTTAGGTTTCGAATCCAAATTAATTCACCCTATCTTGCTGATCACTATCGTCTTTCACTTTTGGCTTAGCATGTTTAGTTTAGTCAGTTATTGACTATCATCGATTTCAATTACAATCATAGCAATACCATTGCTTGAATAAAGAAGATGAATCACTGAAACAAATTCCCTAAACTATATTTAGCAATAAAATCCATTCAATGAAATAAAATTACAAGTCTTAACATCAAACAATCAAATGTATCATCTATAACTTTAATTAATAAAATTCAGTGTTTCATCTACACCTAAAGATAGAAGATACTTAGCCACTCATGGGGCTAATCGACATAAGGCAACAATGGTGATCTTTCTTGGTGATAAAATGCAGGTGGAGAATTGGAGCGCTGCAATGATGGATGAAGTTGCTGGTTCATGATGGGACTACAATACGATGAAGACGATGCTGCTGAAACGGTGATGGCAAGGCTGCTCTCCACTTGGGCTCTCAAGATAAAACGGAAGAAGAAGAAAGGGATTGAGAAGAAGAGAAGTCTTTTCAGTGAGAATAAAAAAGAATAAATATAAAAGAGAGCGTGAGAGAGATGGAGAGATTAGAAGAGTTGGGATTTTGGGGATAGATAGAATCATGTGGGTGAGAGAAATGAGATAGAGATAGTTGGGAGAGAGAAGAAGAGTGAAAGGGACATGTGGAGAAAGAGAGAGAGATTCTAGGAGATTGAGAATTTTTTTATATTTTATTTTGGGAAGAGATGGGAGAGATAGTAATTGGTGAGGGGTTCTAAAATGAGAGAATTTAGGAGAGAGAGATAAGTGAGAAAAACGGAAAGACCGCTCTCCACGTGAAGAAGGGAAAAGAGAGAGATTATGGGATGGGAGAAAGATGGCCACATGGAGAGACATTAGAAAGTGGATGGGAGAGTCATAAATCATCTTTGTACAAATTTCTCTCCATCCTGGCCCCGGATGGACCCAATCCGAGAATTAAAGTTGCTCTAATTAATGTTCCAGACGAGCCTAATATCGGATATCTTCTGAAAATTTCCCAATTTCTTAGTCATACTTCTAATTTGAGGTGAAATCTCTTCAATGCCCTTGGGTCTTCAGTAAAACTTCTTCACATCTCGCCCTTGATCACATGTGAGTCGATCCATAGGTAGATTAGTGCCTAGATTGCATCAAATCCTTCCATTGAGCATATTTTATGTGCATGACCTTGTAACACCCTACAATCACAATTACATAACAAAATATAATTAATTAAATTAAAGATATTAAATTAAAACCAACAATTAAATAGAAATTCAATGCATAATTACAGTCTGATCAAATTCACTACTCGAATACAAGAAGTTGATGGCATTTTATAGATATATTACGTTGATTGAAAAAAGATAATCTTATCCTTATAATCCAAGGGTTGAGAATATATGTTTAATCTTTAAGAAAGAAGACAAATAAATATAAATAAATAAAAAGCACTTCCAAGGTCTTGATGCAAACTTCAATGTCTTGATGTAGCTGCCCAAGAAAGTGTATGAGAAAAGGTGGAGTGCATGAAAAATGAAAAATGTATAAGGGAGATCAAGAGGAACGAAAAACCAAGGTTGCCTAATCATTATGCACCAAAGAAGCTCTAAAGGCATTGTACGTAGAGATTCTCTACTAACAAGGCTTTTATTGATCTTGGGCTGAATTTTTTGAGCTGGTTGGGACTGGCTATGTATGAGTTGGTTATTGATCTTGACTAGGTCCCGAGCCTTGTGGACTTAATGGGCTTGGGTCTGCATCATTATACTACTCGGATGTCAATCTGTCAGAATTTTTTGTTTAGATTTAAGAAGAAAAGTACTCTTTTTATCCGTTTTCAAGTAATCATGTATGGTGATTGCATCATTTGGTATCAGAACAAAAGATACGAAGTGAAGAAATGGATTTTGATGATATCTTTTCACTAGACTATTAGAAGGGGATGATTCAAAAGAGATTTTAAAAATGACAGAAATGGCTACATCTTTTGTGTTTTTAGTTTTTACTGATTCGACTAAAAAAATTGATAAAAATGACCGTCAACGGACTATTGATTCACAAGTCCGAATCTGGTTAAGGGTTTAATTGTTGCTAAGAATGAGTAAAAATTGTAGGTATGAGATTTGAGATAAAATAGGTAGGTTAGAGGCTAATAAAGGTTTTGGAACAGAGGTTAAGAAGATGATAAAACAAAGTAGAGGGGAGAGAAAATAGAGACACAAAAAAACTTTAAAAATAGCTATCCTTCAAGGTGATCTTTGAAGGGGATATTTTCAACTCTTCAAGGTTGAATGTGCTAGCTCTTCTAGGTTGCAAAAAGGGAAGACCCTACTCTTCTAAGAAGGGAAAACTCTTCAAGGTTTCTTTAGAACACTTCAAGATTCTCATAAAATTCTAGAGGCAACTTGAAGTTTCATTAATAATAAAAAAATTAGATGCTTATATAGAGAAGACGACACCTATTTATAAGGGTCTTCTTGTTGGTTTGGTAATGTCAACCACTAATAACAACCAGTACTAATCTCACTTATATAGGTTACCTCAACATTGGTTCTATATGGACCAATTATAAAATTCTTTAAGAAATAAAAAAAATAGAAAAATAAAAAAGTAGGAGATGGTCGACATCTTCAAGGTCTTGGTATAATGCATAGATGCGACCACACAACTCTAATTGAAACGATCAATCTTGAAGAGAAGAATCAACAAGTTTGCCTACAAGTTTTTGAATTGACTCTAGATCATGAGTCAATGAATGATAATGTTGTTGAAGATCGATTCACTACACATGTTGATTTTAGTAAACCTCCAATGTTCAACAAGTAACCAAAATGAGGAAGTCGACGAATACAGTAGTTTTGAAAGGCTTGAACCAGATTTTGTTTCAGAAACATAAAGAGAGTTCTACCCACATTACCGCGTGGTAGCAACACTTTTGTAGATCAATGGCAACATCATACCGATCGAGATGGAGATATATCACCCCCAAGGTACGTCAGTTAACCCATTACATCTTCTCTTGCAATCCAACTCAATTATAACCACTTTGACATGACAGCTCTCTATCAAATAAGAGCCTCTTGACGAAACCATAGAATTATGAAGCATGGGGTTTTTAAAATTGAGACAGATTTTATTTGGTTCTTTATTCGCAAGATCCGAACTTTTCTTCCATGATAGCAGCAAATTTAGTGCATAAGTAAAGTTTCGAGAAGTCGAGTTTATCTTTTATGCCAAATTTTATCTCCAACTTCAAGGTTTTCGAAAGTTTGGTCACACATGGAAAGCTGATTCCATATATTCTAAATTATGAAAATATGATTTCATATTTCCAAAGAAAGAATGCATTGAATAACTGTACAATTATAAGGTTTGTAATGGTGTATGATAGTGTGTGGTGTGAAATGCACACAATGAGTTTGATGATCCTTATTTGGTGATTTCTACTATACGGTGTCAACATCATCTTATCTAAGCCATGAATATCACCAGCGGAGCAGATTCGATCATATTTTACAACAATGCTGTCATCCATGAATCAGAAACAAGGAATAGAATCTTCTTCGTATGATGCATGTCCAAAATTGCATTTTATTATTTATTTTGATTAATGATTAATTGTTTAATGTAATTAGGCACAACTTTAGGACTCCTAATTATTTTAGATTTTTATTTAATTGATAGGTCAACCTAAGCTCATGGGTAGTTATTTAATTAATGTAGATTCCCAAGGGGGTAGAGTCTTTCAAGGGGGATGAAGTCTCCAAGAGTTGTAGTCTTCCAAAAGAGTGGAAGAGGTGGTTAACAAAAAACTACTTTGTACCAAGGAAATTTACCTTTAATCAAGATTATCTTGATTAAGCTTATTTTTCTCTACACAATCTTGACTGTAGGATTCAATATAGTGGGTGGTTGAGACTGATTAGGGTTTGTTTAGATTTTCATTTTTTTTCTTTAAATATAATAAGGGAGAACAATGTAAGGGAGATGAATATTGAATTGATTTTGAAGTTTCTCCTTTTAAGTCTTGAAGAACTTCTACCCTATCAAGTCTTGAAGAGCTTGAAGACAGGCCTAGAGGAACTTGTATCGTGCCGACTGAGCACATCCCTACCCTCTATCGTTCCTTGAAGAGTACGATAGTCGGTTTCACTATCTTGGTGTAATCTTCTATATACAAGTTGCTAAGAAAAGAAAATGACTTTTCAAATAAAGACAATCTACTATCTAGTGGTTAAACCAATATTAACAATGTGATTCAAGGTTTAAGATTAAACCACTATCCAACTTGTTAAGAAAAGAACATGATTTTTCGAATAAAGACAATCCACTATCTAGTAGGGTTGAACCAAAATTATACACCATCACATAGATTCTAGTTCTCACGTCTTGGTGTAATCTTTTATATATTGAAGCAATTCTCCATATTGAAATTGAGATTTCCAAGACTTCCTTTGTGGAGACTTAAAATAGAATTTGTAGAAGACCAAGATAGTACTCATAAGATTTGTCCATATAAAATTTTCCTTCCCTTGTAAGAAGGGAAAATTTGCACAACTCTTTGATACCAAATTATGCAAGCGACATAAAGGTCGAACTGGGAGAGTAAATTGCACAAACACAAAGTGTGCAAATGCGGATAAAACAATAAAATGGAGAACAAAATTAAAAAAATATAAAGGATAAATAAGAGCTAAAACACTTCTTTTCAAGGATGTGTAGTAACACCAAGAGGTTGCATTCTCTTTAAGGATGTAATGAGGAAAGCTCCAATTCTTCTAGGATGGAGTGAAAACCCTTCTAGGTTTCAAAAGGAAAAACACCAACTGTTTTAGGCTTTTCTAGGAGATGAACTCTTCAAGGTTCAAAGGAAAAACTCATAATGATTCTAATAAAATGCTCAAAACAATTTTAATTCATCAAAATTCTAGTTTCTTACAAATAAGATAAGTATGCCTTTTATAGGCAAATCAAAAGAAATCCTAAAATTTCCTATGATATCTGTACCGTCTATTAACAATGTGATTCAATAGTTGAGATTAAACCACTATTGAACCAACATTATATGCTATCACATAGATTCTAGTTCTCATATATTAGTATAATCTTCCATACATTGAAACAATTTGCCATATTGAAGTTGAGATTTCTAAGATTTTCTTTGTGAAGACTCAAGATAGAATTTATAGAAGACCAAGATAGTGCTCATAGGATGAAGTGTAGCATGGAGAAGATCAAAAGACTTTGATTAGGATCCCACTACTAGTTCTAAGCCATTTATGAGTGGGGCTAGATTGTTGGGATAAAAAGTGGCCTAGCCACTTGGTGTTCGGTTCCTTCTTGGCCTTGGTTCAAGTGGATCAAATGGGCTTGGGCCCAGATTCGGGTGGACCTCCTTAAGGGTTGCATCATACTCTCTTTGTTGAAAAAGAATTCATCATCGAATTCTCCTCCAACACCAAAAGTATTCTCGTGCCACCAGGATCAAATAATAACCAAACAAAACATTGTATTGTAATCATCTCGAAGAATGGATCCACATACTCGACCTGAAGAAGTTGACGTCGAGATGGTGGTGTAGTAATTTCAATAAATGAATCTTTATATACATTAAAGGTGTTTATGTGTGAATTCATCTGTTCTTGGTCTTGACTAGGCCTCGGGCCTTGTGGACTTGATGGACTTGGGTCTGCATTATATATTGACCTATTAAGGTTGTAATGCTAGGACAGCCTAGGCCATTGGATTGGGCAGAAGTCAAACCTAACACAGCCCATAAGATTTTGGCTACAGAACACATAAGTCCTGCTAATGTAAAGGCTGGGTGATTGTATGTCGTGCACAACCAACACCTTTTTTTTTTTGGGTTTTTGCATCAAAACTCACCAACCCAACTCACATCGGCCCTTTGCCATTTGTAGGCCGGTCGTCCACCCATTACATGCAGAAAACAAATTATCATTTGCTGCTAATATTCCGCACACACACAAAATCTAGTACATTGATAAACCTAGGCCTACTTTACAACATTGAGGGCCGGCCAATTACGCACTAGGTCCCTGATTGGCCTCCAATGGGTCCTTATTTGGCCCCTGATGTGAGGCCTAGCAAAAAAACCCTTGGAATGTTTAGGGACTAGGCCCCAGACGATAAGTTTGAGGCAAAAATAGTTAAATAAAGAAAGCGAAAAGGATCCACATTGTTGTTTGTGTGCGGATTTCTTGGCACCCCAAGACATAAATGGAGGCTCCACACTCTCTCTCTCTCTCTCCTCATAAAATCCACCCCCTATTTGAAGATTTGTAATGGGGACCTTCTAATCCCTAGAATTAGTAATCTGGTGTTGGAGGGAACCCACTCCAAGAAAGAAAAGTTACATTTTTCAATGGGAAACAAATCCTCACTACGCCAAAGTGGGAAAATATCCTCACCCACACTCACATAATGATCCAAGTGACACATATTGATATTCCCCCTCGTCATTCAACTTGTGGGTCCTTATTGGACAAATTCATCTCTCCTCCGTCTCAGTATTACAGTTTCCCACTTTGGTGTCATGGGACGACCAAGGCCTTTAGATGGCATTGGGAGGTTACCTAGTAATATTATGGAGGTATTACCGACCCTGTACTTTAGGGGGTAGGCATTTATATATAGCCATTGATGAATGTACTTTTCCTGCAACGTGAACTTTCTTCTTCAATTTATTTGCATGTTTGATGGGATTTTGAGAGGATAGAGTGGAAGGAGAAATGAAGGGAAGACAAGTGATACATGCATGCATAATCTAAGATAAAATAAAATAAAACAAGAAATAATAGGAAGAGAAAGATGGAACGAGGGAGAGAGAAAATAGAATAGAGTTTTGGGGTTTTACAGATGAAGCCGTCGGACGTATGGCTTGTTGGGAGGTATCCTACCCCTCTCAAGATAATCTCTAGAGACTAATTAGAGATTCTAAAAGTCCCCTCCTTAATTATCTCCACTTAAATAACACAACTTACAATTCACGTACATAACAATAACCTTTTACGTAACTAACCCCATTACTCCCATTACTCAAATATGAAATAACTACTAACCCATCTCTACTAATTCACCCTGTACATCCAATAATAACTACTAAATATTAAAGAACTAAACATGGATGGAGTACGTAACAGAGAGGTTTTTCATCTTCTTTCCTTTTCATTCGATACCTTGCTCCTTTTTGTCTTAAAAGTGAAAAAGAAAAAACAAAAGAAAACAAGACAACAAGACAACCTCATCCATCCACATAATTGAACCTATAAGCCAATAAAACCAATGAAGACAATGAGACAATACAAGCTGCAAACTTTGGATCATTTCTTGCTGTCCCTCAATCACTTTTATGTGATTTGTACAAAGTAAACAGACATGGTGAAAAGGAGGAAGAACTAGTGAAAGAAAGGGAGATGCTTTTGATCCCATCCATATATAGTATATGTAATTATCTTACATTCTCTTGTCTTTAATTGGATTTGAGACTTTTTGCCTACCTCCTTTTGACCCACACTGGCATTCTCTTTTTCAATCTTACTGTGGGGAAGTTGATAATTGAATCATCCTCAGCTACCCACCTGCAAATTACAAAACAAATATACTCTTAGAAATATGAGTGCTACAGATCTTGATGTCTTAACAGAAGAAGAGGAAAAAGAAAAGATTTGTGTTTTTTTCAGGTCCAATCTCACAGAAAGGTTTGTTTTTTAGCTGTTCTGTATGTGATGTATAGGGAAATGGTGTTGTTAGTCCCCAGTTCCCACTCGTGAGCAGAAAGAGAATCTAAAATAGTCTTAGCTGTGGTTACATTACAAGTACTTGTTCTTAATGCTGCAGTAAGAGTTGTGCACGTGCGGCTCTTGTCAGATTTATGTTGGGTTTTCTCTGTGGATCCCCACAGGTCCAGTTCCCTAATCTTTTACTGTAATTCATATCACAGGCTATTATGGTGCTGGGTACAATGTTTTGTATAGGGTTTCGCGAGGGTTCTTTCTTTGTAATCAAAATGCGAGAGGTGTGAGAATGAGCGGCTGGAACTCTACTCTCCATTGATAGTTAAGCAGATCCTATCTCATTGATAACGTAGACAATCTTGTTGAATCACATAAATCCTTGTGTGCATTATGTGATTGTTTTTTTTTTTTACGATTTTTCATTCTTTTCTACATTGTTTTAGGTTCTCGTTTTCTACATACGATGCATTAATGTTTCATTGCACACCTCTCATTACCCATTGATTGAGAGAGAGAGAGAGAGAGAGAGCTTGCTAGGGTTATGGGTATAACCTGAATTGAGTCACAAAGTGGTGGAGGAAAATAGAAGCTTCCAGCCTGGCCAAATCAAGTCCTGGACAAAGCCTCTGTCCACCTCCAAAGGGGGTGAAGGTACAAGAACCCGTGTCTTTGTCCTGAATGTATTGAAAACCAAGGTAAAAGTTAAGGCATTGATAGATACCTCTCTTGTATCTGTCTGTGTTTGTGTGGTGTAAAGAAGCACAAGTTTTCAAAAAGGAAGAATGGAAACAAACAAACTCTAGAAGAAGAAGACAAATAAATCACAAAAGTGGAAGGGTCCTTCTTACTTGCCACCTCCATGGATTGAATTGGTAAGGCCAGTCATAATATTGTTCATCAAGATGAACTGATCTGAAATATGTAAAGACACACCATCCCTTGGGAATGAAATACCCTTTTATCTCCACATCTTTCATGGCCTTTCGCATCACTCCTATGATGATGTTTCCCATCCTTAAGGTCTCAGTTATTACCTGTTTCATGAACATTGTTGAAATGTGTATATTAATCATTAAATACATGAATGATAGCATAAGACACTAGTGTTAGAAAAACAACGCTGAGAAATGACGATTTTGCAGAAGAAAACAAAGACGACCACACAAGACCAGATTTTACGTGGTTCACCTCCAAGTAGGTAGCTACATCCACGGCCAGCGATAGAACGGTTTCACTACTTCTCTCAAGCAAAAATTACAAACCCTCAGATCTCACACACCTCTCAAAGAGATAAGAACAGTTTATAGAGAAACCCTAACCTAGAAAAGTACAGAGCTTCCCCTAGAGACCCAAGAGACCCACCCGGTCTAGTTCGAACCTGAACGCAGCATATATCAATATACACATCAAAGGGGAAACGGCCTGCCGAAAAATCACTACAGCACTTTCTGGACTGAGATCAGGCTTCACCAGTAACAACAAGTACTACTACTACTACTGTAGTTCTTTATATAAAATGGAGAATTACATTCCAAAGTTGTAACTTACATTTTGTGTGAATGACAAATCCATGTAGTCACTCCAACATAAAGGTTCTCCAAGTTTAGCTTTTAGTGTTTTCAACTTCATGTTTTCCTCCTGAGATTGGAAATTAAGGGCTTTGTTTATAGTTCTAGCTAGCTAGATTTGATAAATTTAATTAAAGAACAAAAAGGAAAACTAGTTGAGTACAAACCATTAATTGATGAAGAGCTATAGGAGAATCACTGATGTACTTTATAGCAAGAGTTATAAGGAGAGGGACTGAATCCTCCCCTGGAATCATGAAATCAATCATATTGTCTGAAATTAGTTCATCTGTTAATTGCTCACTTGTGTCACTGAGTAAAACATCAACCACATCTCTTGGAATGCTTGGGCTGCTCTTCCTCCTTCTGTCTTTGATAATCTCATGAACCAACTTCACCATTCTTTTCTTTGCCTGAAAGCAATTAAGTTAAGAGACAAAGAATTAATTGAGAAAGGAGCATTAATTTCTGAAAACTGATTGGGTTAAATTGTAGAATTCTAACTTGCCTGCAGTGATCTGTAAAGCTGACTTCCTGCTATCTTGATGGGTAAGGAAATAAGACCAGCAATGAATTCTTGAAATCTTTGCTTTAGAAACTCCATTTCTTCACCTGGTTCTAAACTAATCAATGCTTTCACTAGTACTTGAAATGCAATCTGATGAAACAATTAGTAGTGCTAATTAGTAACCTTATAGCAAGTAAGGATTCTTAACCATATTATGATTCTAGAAATGTGTTCTACTTTAACTTTAAGATTCACATCTCACAGAGAGAGAGAGAGAGAGAGAGAGAGAGAGAGAGAGAGAGAGAGAGAGAGAGAGAGCTCAACCTTATGTAGCAAGGAAGGATTCTTAACCATATTATGATTCTAGAAATGGGTTCTACTTTAATTTTAAGATTCACATCTCAGAGAGAGAGAGAGAGAGAGAGAGAGCTCAACCTTATATAGCAAGGAAGGATTCTTAACCATATTATGCTTCTAGAAATGGGTTCTACTTACTTTTAAGATTCACATCTCAGAAAGAGAGAGAGAGAGAGAGAGAGAGAGAGAGAGAGAGAGAGCTTACATTTTTAGTTTCATCTTGGATGTAAATGAGGTGATTGTCTTTCCAAGTATCCATGGATTCTTGCACATATTTCTGCATATCTTGAGTGATCTGAGCCTTGAGATGAGGTGATTTGAAGAAGGCTCCAATGAGTCCATGGACTCTTCTTTGTAGGTTTCCATTAATGAGTAGAATTGATGAGTTGCCCATTAACTCAGTGAGTGATCTAGGGTAAGATGGCACAAAAGCCTTTGCATCACTCTGAAGAACAAACCTACTAACCTCAGCATCTGTTGATATGATGGTTGGATTACCAAAGATGTGTGATTTAAAGACCTTGCCATACCTGAACAAAATCACGAAAAAATCTATCATCAGTTCACTACTAAACAAATCAGATATATTAAACCTAACAGTAAATTAATTAAGTGAACTCACATGCGTCGACGCTTGTCCATAAAGCTCTCAGGATGATCTGAGTAAGCGCAAGAGATGAACTGGAAGGTTTCACCGATGAGAGGCCATCCAAGAGTTCCTAAAGGAAGTGGGTATTTGTATAATCTTGATCTGTTGATTCTGGTTTTCAAACTCTTACAGAGAAGTATGAAGAACAACACAGTTCCTACCAAACCTAAAATCAAGGCTGCACTGTCCATTTTGGATTATTTCCAGTTGATGATCAGTTACTGTACTTCTTACTCTTCCAAACCCTAAAATATATATGATCAATGATGATAGTAGGCCATGGTGGTGATGAGGACTAAGTTTTTGTATATGTTCACGCGTGAGTGAGAGAGAGTAAGAGAGATGATAGTGTTTAGGCTTAATTAATGCATTATATCTATTAGAAGGAGCTAATTAATTGATGTGTGTGAGAGAGAGAGTCTAGGCATTACCAATGAGAGTGGGACACGTGAAACACTCCAAAGGCTTAAATGGAAATTATTAAAGGAAAGGGATGTGAAAATTTCAAACCTAAAAGTAAGCTGGTGTAATCATTATCTTACATGATTAGATTACTAACTTCAAATCATTTCATATTTGGTAATGAAATTTCAATCAAATAGAATGCATGAAATACACAAAGGTTTGGGAATGAAATATTCGAAATGAAGAAGTGGAATATGACCATTCTGTCGTACCATGTAATTGATTGGGTCTTCCAGACTATGGTATGGGCAAACCCAACAGTTTCCCTAGAGAAAAAGTTGTTGACTCAGCTCACAATACAAGTGGATACATTATGTATATATTTATCAAAAAAAAAAAGAAAAAAAAGATACATTATGTATATCCTTGTAAGCACAAGGAGCAGGAGGAATGGGCATGACAGACAAAATCATGTGATTTTTCATAATGATGAGTAACAGACTATCTGGTCCCCACATTCCATAATGAGGCCTGGAAAACAAAGCCTAGGGTTTTCTAAAGATTCTGACACCATCACCCTATCGGTTGTGTCGTGCACTGTCAGGAACGTCACTTTCACTTTGGAGAAATTACTCTGTATGTACTCGCACATTCTGGGCTTCGCTATGTACCTTTGTGGATTAGATGCAATGATTTTTTGAGCCTCTCAGGATCCTTGATGGCCTTACCAACCATCTTATTGTCAGGCATGGAGGCCCATGTGACGACCATAACGAAGAAGAGTCCATACAGAAAAAGCTGCAACTTAGAGGGCTTCATGGGTTCTATTTGGTTGGTTATTAATCTTCACTATATTTTGTTCCATAGTTTTAGAAGCAAAATAAAAATTGCGTTTTAAAAGTATCATTACTAAATATATATGAGAAGAGATTTAAATAGTTTATAGAAAGTTTTAGTTCATATAATTAGATCAAATATTGGTCACAACTGATATTGATAATTTGATATGTATCAGACAGTATATATAGATACGAATCGACTGCAAATTCAGAAAACAACATCTTTTTCCTCCATACCAATATACGTATCGGTTTCAGTTACCCCCACTATCGATACCAATATGGATTGGCAAATATATCCGACCCGATACCTAAAACTATGAGTTTATACAGTCATAGTGGAAAAATATCTTTTTTAAGTTTAAAATTTTTCTCTTCCCTTTCCTCTTGATAATCACGTCTTAGTCACTCAAGATATTAATGCCAATATTAATACATATCGGTTGAATTGGTCCGTATTGGCCTAACACCAGATCAAAAAAAGTCACTTTCTAATTTGAAAAAATCCACCGTTTGACCATATCAGTAGATCTTAAGATCTATCGTGTTGAACTCTGGCAATATCGATAAGTATAGGCCGATACATCCAATATGATACAATACTTAGTTCCTGCATCAACGCACAGACATATAGGAAAATGTGTGGAAGCATCAATAGAAGAAGCATTTCCGCCTTTCATGGAGAGGAGGCGAACATTTCACCCTTCCTCTATGTCTGACACAGCTGACAGAGTTCTTTTTTACTTAAAATATTTACATTAATGTAACAACAACAACAACAAAAAAAAACTTTTGTATGTAAAATGGGTATCATTTGTATGATTGGTTCTCTTTGTGTATCTATAAGAGAGATCAATTGTATGATTAGTTTACTTTGTGTGTCTGTAAGAGAGAGGGAAAAATTCTCTGCAGTGCCTTAATCTGGCGTTGCACTGCAGTGTGGGTCTAAGAGCTTGACACATGGAAGATGCGACATCCAATGGTGTCAAGCTCGAGAAGAAAGAAAAAAAAAAACAAAAAACTGCCTTGCATCGAGCTCACATTGTTGGATGAAAGTTCTTCCACGTGTCGAGCTCTAAAACCGCACTGCAATGCACCGCTAGATGGCTGCACACCAAAGGATTTTAATATAGAGAGAGTCCCCCGGCCATGATAATCGTGTGGAAGAGTAGTTTCAATTCAAGCGTCCCTTGCAGAGCAACTGGTGGTGGGCTCGTGCTTACATGAGAGACTCAAACAAGTCCAACACACTCTTCATCATATCAACTGGCCGACCTTCTCTTTCTCATCTTTTTCCAATCCACACGCTAGCCAACCTCGCATGTTACTTCCATTCCCATCCTTTCTTTCTCTCAATTTTATAACTGACGCGGCGCCGCATGTGGCTTCTTCTCTTTTAAGTTTTTCTTCTTTAAAGTTTTATTTCAAATACTCTTAATAATTTATGGGAGATGGATGACATCAAAGTGCAGTTTTCCACCAATGAAGGGGTGGGTGAACGAATCGTCCAATATAGGGTTTTTAACGATGAGAGGGCATGAGGTCCATAGGTGGAATGCGAGAGGACGTACATAACAATCTGCACATTGGCATCATAGGTTTCTTTTTCTCATAATTTATTTAAATTAAGGGAAAAAGAATGCTAACTGGTTGTGTGGTTCCTGCACCCAGACACAAGACTATGTGAATTTACCGTTCAGCATTGAAATTAAAAATTCCATTCCAACAGATCCCCTTGCTTGCACTCTCATTGGGCCCCCACGCTTGTGCAGATGCTACATAATAGACAGTGATCTCTTGCCCAAATTTTAAACACGAAATAAAGAAGAAGCCTTTCTTTTCTTTCATTCTCTTTAACTTTGCATTCTTATTAGAAGAAATATCGTTATAATTATTACTCTCCCCGCTAGATGGCCTGTGAAATCCCCTTCATTGATCCCAGAGACCCTCATTCCACTGCAATGATGGATATCAGACCTTCGCCGTAGCTTAAGGAAAACTTGATGCTTCCCATAATTCATGCCTTTTTAATTCTTAACTTCATGTCAACTACTTGGGTATTTGTTTTGGGGAAAAAGAAAGTTGTTAGGCTACGTGGTGTCTGTGTGCAAACAGAAGATCGAAGGGCAAAATGACTAGCCCACCCCTGTGAAATGAAAAATCCCACCCCTATTGGATGCTCCTCGCACTCTCACTGGGCCCGTGATAGCCTGACACTGATCCCATCCCTTTTTTTAATGTACAAACACTAGTACAAGTTTGATCCAATCAAATCTCTAAATCCCATTTTTTATTATTCAAATCTCACTATTTGGGTTTGCCTTTTAATTCTAAATTGTTGTTAGGGCATCTTCCAATAAAATCTCTTAAACCCAACAAATTGTAGTATCTCTGCTTCTGTCCTTGCTTAAGGATTTTAATAGAATACTTTGGATATGTTATTTTAATTCCAACCACCTAACAAGATGTTGGTACTTTGAATATGGTCCTATTTCTCTCTCTCTTTTTTTTTGATGAACTGGAAAAAAAAACTTCATTTAGAGAAAGATCTCAAATTCCTGGGTTACATCAGCATGTATACAGTTAGTTCGTGCAGCTTTGGCTAGTTGATGTGCAATATGGATGTAAGGTCTTGGTTTTTTAAAGATACAAACCAGTTCAAATTTAAGTAGTAAAGTCTTGATAACAAATAAAATTGAAAAAAGTTCCCACGGCAATGGGTGTTCGATCCGTCTTCCCAAAGAAATTGCACTGCTGACTCCTTGGTAGATTCCTCTGGCTTCTCTGGCTTCTTGTGCTGTACCTGTGCATCCAAAATCAATCATTGCTGAGATAACTTTCTGGTTAGAAATAAGGACTGCAGACGCTCAACCCCCCAAGTGAAGTTGTCGAATCAAAGCTCCCATCCGTAATAATAATGCACTTCTCTGTGGAGGGTAAGAGGTAATAGAACTCCATGGTTGGGTGAGTATAGATTTGTGAGTGTTCCATTGGTTCCTCCTCATGTTGTATAAAAATTCTGAGGTCTCTTTCCCATCTTTGAATACTCTTTAGGATTGATGGTGGATTTGGTTTGATCCCTTGGAAAACCAGAAGGTTCAATTCCTTGCATACCATAAGAAATACCCAGTAATAGCAACTTAAATGTTGAATTCCTCAGTACAAATATCAAATGGGATTCATTCAAACAAGTCTTGGATGAAAATATGTGCGTAGGCGTAAGCTAACCCGCTTGCTCAGAGAAACTTTTCCCATAATTTTCTATAAAGAAAATGGTCCAAAGTATCCTAACTGAAACAAATCGTAATGAATCATTGGTCCACTCTCACAGCTCTAAATCTGCATGTTACAAAAGGGAGTGAGAGAAGGGGATATAAAGGGAAAGGAGCTGCTGCTTTGATAGATTTGAGTTCTCCATCTCTATCTATCCACTTCATGAAATCATTCCTGATGGATCGACCCACTTGGAGGAGTATTTATATGTTTTAATTGTATTGTTGTAAAAGTGAGTGAAAATGCATGAAATAAGGAGCTTTCCGAGCTAGAGTTTTTTGGGTGAGAGTTTTTGCTACCGTTTTGGTGTTCTTGAGAGATTTTCACTTTAATCTTCTTCTATTTTTTAACATAGTGAATCATCTTCAGCTTCGCCTGTGGACATAGCACATCATATTGGTGTGTGAACCACGTTAAATTTTGTTGTTCTGTTTTGTTTGTTTGTGTTTTGTAGTGTTTGTTTTGATCATGTACCAATTACCACTATCTCAAAATTTTTATTTACATTTATCTGAGAAAATTCCACACTGGACCCATGACTCCCCTGCAACTAGGTAAGAAAATTAAGACTAGGACCCACAATTCCCTAGAAACCAACTAAGAAAATTTTATATTAGGACCACAAATCCCCAAAAGAACAAGTAGGAAAATTTCATATTATTAGTACTTAGATCACAAAAACCAGCTCACAGTGTTCACAAAGATCCAACTGCATGCGCAATCTTCTGAGAATTCTAAAGCAGAAAAGAAAGAAAAAATTGAATTGAAATATAAAAAAAAAAAAAAGACAAGTGCTTGAATATGGAACCTTAAAGAATCTGGAACCCCATCATCTGCACTCCTCAAGATGGCAGAACCCTTGTCACCAAATAATTATATGCATAGATAAACCTATGTCATCATGCTTAATGACCAGAAATACAAATTGAACAAGGCATGAGAGAGTCCAATAAAGACCTGCTTTTTTGTTTCTCTAGTAATAAGGACAATTGTCCCAAAATGCCACCATTATTACAACCTTTACTACCTGTATAACATAAAAAGATACTGCTTCCTACTTTAATATACTGATGAAAAGTAATTTTTTTTAATATATTTATTTGCTCATACCAGAAAGCAAGGATATGAATTTGGACTAGAAGCAAAGTATTTTTCACAATGCGGTTTCATGTGGAATTGTACAAATTTACCTAGGATTCAATGCTCCACATTCAGATGCAGAACTTTTGGAATCCCTCTTTGAATGGCAGAAACCAGTTAAAATTGACTTCAAATTATTTTTCTTAAAATCCTAGGTAAAATAAGTAAGGTTACTTCTTCTTAATGTACCACTTTGGTTACAGTAAGATTTACCCTTAATTTTTATACACAACCCGGCATGTTAATTGGTAGCTCCCATGGAATGCAGGTCACGGTTCTTCATTGTGAGTTCTATACCGTTCAAAGTCTGTTTAAGAGTGCCTTAGATTTCACCTCATACATAGGCCATCTAAACCAGAGCTGCATGGTTCTTGCTATGTTTCAACAATTACAAGAACACAGGAATTACAAATTTTCAAGTACAGCAAAATATTAAGCATTTTACAGAATTTCTTCCAAAATGCAAATTTGTTGATAAAGAGAGTGAATAATTTGACAGTTGACACTCAACAAGAAGTAAAAATCAAGAATCAGGCCAAACAATAAAGAAAACCAAAGCTCATAAATCCCTGAATTTTCAAACCAGAACACAGGTTTCTGACTTAGATACTTGGGATGGACTTTGATCGAATAAACTGTTTGAGGATGGCCTTCTCTTCATCAATACGTTTCTTCTCCTCACGATCCTTGGGCTTGATTTTCCTTTTCTCTTCTAATATCCACTTGAACAGTTCACGCTGCTGGTCCTCTGGGATAGGTGGGCGCTGCACCTTTGGTGGCTCTATGATCTGTGGAGTGGGTGATGATATTTGGGTAACTGTAGTTGTACTTTCAATTGGAGTAGAGGGAACATCGACTACAATTTTGTCATCGTCTATTACTGTATCCTTCTTTTTTGACCTCATAAATAGATAAGCTACAAAAGTCACATGTATCTCAGTAAATATATAATTGTATTACGAAATAAGAACTGAAGATCCATTCAAGACATTCAAACTCCTAAGTTGAAAGCTTCAAAAATATATAAATAGAAAACAAATATGGAAAAGCTATAGAGAGATAAAGAAAATAGGCATTGATGAAGTTGCAAGTGGAAAGGAGACATCAGTATCATAATGATAATTGTAATAAAATTAAGAGAATTCAAAGAAACAAACCCAGCAACACAATGTTCATGCAGTTTTCTAACTAATATTGATGGCTATTTCAATCCGTACACGGAGCGTAGACATGTCCTATATTAGTTTTGATGGACGACACTAGTGTTACTGACTAATGGCAATCCATACCAAAAGAGAACCTATATGCACAACTACAAACTCAACTCAACTCAGCCTTATCCCAACTAAATGGGGTCAGCTACATGGATCCTTACCCTCCAATCAGCTCTATTCAAAGCCTAAGCTATGCATGTCTTTCCTCACCACTTCTCCCAGAGTCATTTTAGGTCTTCCCCTAGCTCTTTTAGCTCCTTCAATCTAAATCAAATCACTCCTCCGTACTGGAGCATCTAAAGGCCTCCTTTGTACATGACCATGCCACTTCAAACGACATTCTCACAGCTTATCATGTATCGGAGCTACTCCCATATCAGTTTTAATTTGTTCATTCCTTTATTTTATCCTTCTTAGTTTTACCACACGTCCACGGTCCATCTAAACATCCTCATCTCTACATGGAGTTTATCCACATGATATTTCTTAACTGCTCAATATTCCGCACCTGGTGGGGTGTAGGTAGGAAGAACTCTACCGCATAGGATCCCAAATCAAACACCCACTCAAATAGAAACTTGAAAATTACCTGAAAACTCAAACATTTCAGAATACCACCAAACTCTAGAAAACAATAGTTAATAGGAAGGGTAAGAACCCCTCAAAAGATGGGAATGATCCGATAATCGGTTTAGGAGTAACTTAGGAAACAGTAATCTCACAGGCGGAGATCCCAGAAACAATGAAACTGAAATTAAACTCAATCCGACCAACATAATTGAATGAAACTTGGGTTGATTCTCTATTTCAACAATCTAATCCAAAGCAATCAGATGGTTAAATTTGATTTAATTTTAAAAACTTCAATTCTGAGATAGAAAAATTGCAGAAATAGCATATTTTAAATAGTATCAAATTCACTAATTAGAATCCCCACAAATCCTGGTCGAGTTCCTCTCTTTGGGGGGGGGGGGGGGACCTTAGAGACTCCAGAAATTGGACTGAATCTGACCAACCAATTATCCTGCGGTAGCACAACAGACCAGACTGAAAATTGTAAAAAACAGGGGAATCACTCGTCCTAAAATCAGAGGTTAATGAGGTTGATACCGGCAGGGATTGATCACCATTAATAACACACAGGTCAGAGAATTAAAACTAAATCAAATCAGAGATTCAAAACTATGAACAGAAGTGTAATCGATGAGGACTGATCAGTACCTAGTTGGGGCGATTAAGACAGAGCAAGAAATAAGAAAAGAACTTAATTAACCCAGGCCTCCCACCCGCAAGGTTCAGCTTCCCATGATGGCTTTTCAACTAAGATGATTCACACAGGTTCATGCGCAATGTAATCAATTTCATTCCAAATCCAATTGCGCTGAGCCCTTGACTCTTCAGTGACTTAAATAGAAAGCAAATAATAGATCCCTATTTTGAATAGGAAATATAAATCCTAAAATAACTACTTAATTAGTTGCTGATTACAACTTATATAAATAAACTCCTACTGGAAATAGAACCACAATAAAGTAAATAAAACTAGAAGGACTTGGCTCTTGCGAGCTGGATGATCCATCTAAAGGGACTGCTCGATCTCCATGAATCTGGTCCACTTGAGGGTCTTGGTTCATGCTTGTTCGAGTGGTCCAAACTACATTAGCACCATACATCATAGCTGGTCGTATGACTGTCCTATAAAATTTTCCTTAAGTTTTAAAGAAATAAGTCGAACACACCTCTCCACTTCATCCATCCTATTTTCATTCTCTATGTAACACATCCTCTATTTCTCATTCTTTATTCATGATTGAGCCTGATACCTAAAACAATCACTTTGCGAAATCTCCCTCTCATCAATTTTCACAACATCATTACCCGTCCTATTGTAACTAAAGTTACACATTATATACTCCGTTTTCATTCTATTTATCTTAAGACCTTTTGATTCCAAGGTTGATCTCCATAATTCCAATTTGGCGTTAATCCCTACTTTTGTCTCATCCACCAAAATATTTTCATCAGCAAAAAGCATACACCAAGGGACATGATCTTGAATGTCACTGGTTAATTCATTTATGAGAAGCGCAAACATATAAAGGCTTAAAGTTGATCCTTGATGTAACCCAATTGTAATTGGGAATTCACTACATTGTCCCCCAACAGTTCTTACACTAGTCACCACAGCATTATACATGTCTTTAAACTCGATGCACATCTGATCAATGTTTATGGGCACACCAACAAAAACATTATGAAACCCAGAAAATCACAAATACAAATAAAACAAAAATGAATATTGAATTTCCTTCTCATATTCTTAACTAAAGGGCATACCCAGTGCACGAGGCTCCCACCATTGTGGGGTCTGGGGAGGGTCATAATGTATGCAGCTTACCCCTACTTCTCATATTCTTAACTTAGTTATAATTATCACAAGTACAGTTTTCAAATCTTCAACCTCAACAGTAGATTTATCTTCAACATCTTTTTGTGACTCCCCTCCCCAAAAAAAAAAAAGAAATAGCTTCTCTCCTTGTCATAACTAATACAAGTTAGTCACTGAAGCATAAAATGTCTCACATATTGATGAGCTCTATGGCATAAACTTGATACAAATAACCCAACAGTGACATCAAGAAGAGTTGTAACTAACTTCATCAAATTACAACTTCGAAGCATTGCCATCTCTATGATCTCTAGTTGTACATGCATAATGTACTATGCATACCCCAATGAGCTCAAAAATTTGTGAACAACTATATCTCTCTATTCTAAGTGCAACTGAAATCAGGGTATGCAACATGACCTGATATGACCAGATTTCTAGTGGCACCATTAATATTTTGTGAAGGAATGAAGATAAATGGACGATCACTCTTAGGCATTGTTGCCCGATTCACAGCAATCGCATCAAATGACACACTTAAAATTATCTTTGACTCACAAAGTGAGGAAAACCATGTGAATCAAGTCTTCAGATTATTTCCAACAATTAAGGATCAGTACCTATCTAAATCAAGGATAGGACTAATGAACTAAACATATTAAAATGTTACTGCAAAGATCAAGTTCATGAGCACATCAATATAGCAGTTGACCTCCTAAACTCGAATCAAAGTCACTAACAGAGTGAATTGATGCTGAATGGAACCTAGTCACTCAATGAACTGAAAGGCCAATATACGACCAAAAATTGGGAAATTGCACAAGAATTGAATCGAGTCCCATAATATAATTTAGATGAAACCTCTGTCACCCAAAACAGAACCACTCCATTTAATTGAAGAATAAATGTCTGAGGTCAACAACTAAAGGTTCCAAGTATCAGCAGACCTGATTAAGATCATCTCACTTAAAGGTAAAACAATTATTGGATAGTGGGTACACTTAATAGGCGTTTCAGGATTTGTTGGAAAGATAAATTTCTGGTGCTAACAGCTAGGCATCTCCTGTTGCAGCCAGAATGAAATGGTTTAATTCTGGGATGCTGAAGCATATGAGAGAAAAAAATGGACTCATTTCCATCCCTTTTTTTAATGAGTAATTGAGGTGGCCTGATGTTAACCCAGATAACTTGGCCATACTGTACTAAACTGCCTAAACATTGAGATAGGGAAACTTAGGGTTTCACTAGGTTCTTTATGGGTTGTTAAGTCATGTCATGAAAACACAAAAGGGCATTATTGAGGGTAAAAAGACGAACTGACTGACCTCCCACAGAAAGATTCACAGTTAAGAGAAGTGGCCACAGGAACTTGTAGCGTCTGGTAAAAGGCACCTTTGGAGGCTCAGGTGGAGGAGGAGGAGGAGCCGCGGGAGTCTCCATTGATGGGGGAGATGAGTACTCTTTGGCTTTGTTGTGTTGTTTCAGGTGTGCTGAAAAAACATATAATCAGCAAAATAAGAACTCCTGTAATCAATAAACCATAGAAGAGATCAGAGAGAGGATAAACACAAAACGAGCATCGATTATTTCCTTGTAGATCGTTGGTGGGTCAGATTCAAATTGAATAGTACCTTTTTTGGGTTTGGTGGTGTAGAGTTTTGGACCATCATCACTCATTGTTCTCTTCTTCTGCTCGACGACTTCTTTATTCCCTGATTCTGTTCTTTCCTCGACGTTTACTTTACTTGTCATTATCAAAAGGTAAACTTTTTTTATTAATAAAAATGTAAAATGACAAAATTTGCTGTTATTTAATTACAAAAAGGGAAGCAGTTTTTTTTACCGGAGTGTGGCCTACGCCAGCACTCCCATGTGTCTATCTTTCCTCCTTAAAATAAAGGGGTAGAGGTATCTTTTCACATGGGGAAGAGAGAGATAGACTCATGGGAGTGTTGGCGTAGGCCACACTCTCCGATAGAGATATTTTTCCCTTAAAAAAATTATGTCATTTTTAAACCTATAAGCATAGTTGGAAAATCGGGTTTTGACTGGGACGAGTCACTCGAATCAAGTCAAAATTTTGGAAAACCTAGTCAAGAGTTGTCAGGGTAAAAAATTGACGAGACTGGATCATAAATTATCCGAGCCAAATAAGGCTCGGTATTTTTATCCAAGTAATGAAAAACTCGACGAGTTTAGTCGTTTTTAAAAAAGTCATAAAGCCAAGTCACTTAGAAATTGAATTGAGTAAAATAGTTAATCAATATTCTATCTAAAACAGTAAGAAACCCTCCACTTGACTTCCTTCTCTTGTTCAATAGTATAAACTCAAAATGCATTGCTATGTGATTCCTTATTTTTTTTTCTAGGTTTCCCATAACTTTTCTATATATTTTTTTTTATTTTTTACAACTTTATACATATTTTTCGTATTAAAAAAATTGCAAAACGTGTCTCGTCTTGATCAGATTTGACAAGGTCGAGTCACCAGGTTTTTCTGAAAGACGAGTCGTATCAAAAAACTTGGTTTTCCAACTATACTTAAAAGAACAAAAAAATAAGGTGATGATTTTTTAATTTTACTTTATTAAAAAAATTTATGTCATTTTAAAAGGACAATAAAAAATGGTGATAATTTTTTCTTCAACAACCTTGGTTACAATAAGATTTCTCCTTGCATAATTTACATATTTTAAATCAATAATAATAAATGTATTAGCTTCAAGATAGATTACAAAGTTTTCCAATTGCCAAGCCGTAATTGATATATGTTTATCCCAGTAGGAATATAATGTGGGACAAATCATGATTTTAAGTTAAGAAAAATGGAGGTAGTTATCTGTCCGGAACTGTGGTCTACACCAGCACTCGCATGTCTCTGTCTCTCTCCTCCTCAAAACAAGGGGGGGGGAGTACCTTTTCATATGGGGAGGAGAGAGATAGACTCATGGGAGTACTGGTGTAGGCCACACTCCCGGACAAAGAACTTTCTCCCTAAGAAAAATTACAAAAATATCATATACCTCTAATATGTAGTAATAGAGGTTAGTAGCATGTTTGTAATTTTCTTACATCTTCCGAGACATTTTAACTCATATAATATTGTCATTTTCTATTAAAATTTTGACTAATGAGATGAATGAAGTGCTATTTATATATGAATCCACTTGGATATCAATTTATAAACTTGCAAAGTTCACCAATTTGTGTGAATGTGATCATCCTCTCTCTTTATTTCTCTTTTTTGATTTACACATATTAAGTCTCAAGACTCAACTCTAAAGCACTATGTCTTAAGCCTTATCCGGACCAGCTACCCACATGGGGACGGGTGGGGACAGATCTGACCCCTCCATGGGGCATGGGTCCCACACCCTAGAGGCAGCTCCCACACCTCCATGGAGGGTTCAGATTTGTCCCCACCCGTCCCCATGTGGATAGTAGATCTGAACTCTTTAAGTAGAGATGTTCGATTGGAGTTGGATTGTATTTATCACTAGGAAAGGGTTATTCGCAACACCAGTGTGAGGGGAGGGGGATTTGAAAGACTGAAAACCAAGGAGACAGTAAGGTTGCACTCGATAGACATAGGATATTTAACTTAACATGAGGGGACACACAAATTGGGATGCACTAGTATCAAAACAAATGAGGTATGATGAGTCCTTTAATGTTGGGTGTCACCTGAAGGTGATTGCATGCCGGTGTGAATGTTTATTATCCATATGGGACCCACATGATTAGTAAGAGAAAGAAAATAATAAAGAACTCCATATATGAAAAAAATATTCTAGCATTGTGGAAAAGTTTTTCCTTTCTATGACCAGATAGGATTTGCAAAAAACAAATTCAACAATGAAATTTGAATATTGTCAAGACAACTGGGTAAATATGAGTATCACAAAAAAAAATCCATGAATCTTACCTAATATACTAAAGGTGCAACTCAGGGATGATTCTTACATCATCAGTGGGTGTGTGGCCCACCAATCAATCCAAACGATGGAGAAGGCATCCAAGTCCAAAGAAACTGAAAGTAATCATACTCTATCCATGGGATTGGTTTGGTAAATATTTTTAATTATTCACAAATTACATATTTCGGTATCCAAGGATATTTTTGAATGGAAAAGTTTCTCTCACTATGATTTTTTTTTGTTTTTTCAATCACTATGATCTCATTATTACTTTCAACTTCTATTAGCGGAGGTCTGAAATATTTCTCTATTCCAAGAGTTTCACCCAAGTATCAGAACCTATGAGTAAAGAGATTCTCTCTTCATTGTGGGTGATAAAAAACTCAATCCCATTTGTATTCAATAGATTCTGCCTAAGAAATTTTATCACTTCCAATTCGCTCTCCAATTCGCTACCCGCTCCAATTCCCTCCAATCCCTCACATAGGAGCAGAAATGATCACCCTATCCCACTCATGAGTGTGTTCGGATAGGATTTTTCCTCTTCTACATCTGGAATTTCTGCAATCCAACTCATGAGTTAGAAATGGTGTGTTTAATAAGATTGTTCCATTAGGTATTTTTGGCACCATAAGATCCATTATCTTTAGATATCAAGGGAGAGGTTACTTCTTCTTTTTAGAATTATAAAAAAAAAAAAAAAAGAGAAGCTCCCCCCACCCAAGAAAAAATAAGCTTTGAGATTTATTTTAGGAGAAAAAAAATCCCAACACGTTTGCTATTTCTGGCGTGTGGAATAACACTTTGTTAATTCTCATGTTTGATGAACAGATTTAACAACTCATTTCAATGATATGGCCTATCATAAAAGGGCTTATACCTTATTTTTTTAAATGCACTTTCTCTTTATATAATCCCAAATGAAATTTTTTTGAACAACTTTTGAAAACAAAATAGACCAATAGAGTAGTCCAATTAACCTGAAAATTAACAGACGATGTGGATGATTATATAAACCAAATTTGAGTGCTAACCCTAGCTGATCCCGATCCTTTAATATTCACATCATTAAGTTGTGTTTGTTTTAATTAAGGAAACAATCCCCTATTTCAGGGACATCTGTATTAAGTAGGTCCAGGGATCACTGATTAGTCGAATGAGCCCCTCCCTCTGGCCTGTCATTCATTGGTCGATCTGGCTGGCGGCTCTTGCATCTCCTGCGTCTATCCCTTGAAATTGATTATCACTAGAAATTTATTTTGTATAATTTGAGAAGAGGACTACAAGAAGAAATTTTTGTGATAAAACAAATTCCTTATAACAGTACAAAACTTACAATGGATTTAATGTATAAACAAAGGGAGAGTCGGAGAGGGTTTCTCAAGCTGCCCGTGTGAGAAGGAATATGCATGTTATAACCAATTAGTGGTCTGAAAAAGTATCACCCATGTGGATCCCGTATTTTTAAAAACAAATAAAATAAAAATACATGTGTAAGGCCCTCACTTTTTGTGAGAGAACATGGGAAATAATCCATGTGTGAATCTTTTCCCCATAAACAAAATAAACAAATACGACACTAATTGTGAATAAAGAAATAGGTCATTTAAAATTCATTCCATTCTTTTTACTAGTAATTTTTTTAATTGTACATAATTAGAAAACACATTTAGGCAAGGTTAAGAATTTATCCATATGATGGAACTGATGTCATACATGGGCAGCCATTATGTATAATATTAGTGAGATACCACCAGTTTTTGGGAAACAACCTCCAAAACATATGGTTCATCAAAAAAAGACCTTAAAAAATCAACATGAATGTAAGTTTCCAAATTTCTTTATCAAAAAATAAATGTTAGTTTCCAAATTTTTGTAATTTATTTTAATAAAATGAATTCTGCCATTTTAGACCAATCCAATGTCTTTCTGATTTTGGACCGTTCCTATTAAACATTCAAACCTACAAATTTGGATACTTTGATGGAATATCCTACCAATATATTTATCGAACTTGGAATATGTAAATCGGAATCTTCTTTTAATTACCTCTGTTTAGATCCCTAGATCTAAATGACAAAACTACCTCAAACTCTCACAGCTTCCTCTTTTCTTCTAACTCCTATTTCAATAATGGGCATACCCAGTGCACGAGGCTCCCACCACTGCAGGGTCTTAGGGAAGTCAAAATGTACACAACCTTACCCCTTTGCTTTTGCTGAAGCTGTTTCCAGACTGGAACGTATGACCTCTTGGTCACAATTGAACAATCTTACCGTTGCACCAAGGCCCATCCTCTAACTCCTAATTCAATATGGCTCGAATTCAACAAATATCATTCCTTGATATGGACTTATTAGTACTTTACTTTTCTCCATATTTTATCACTATCTAATTGTATGAAATAAAATTGTTATTGGGATCTTTATTCTCTGCAATTCCCTGCCCAGTTCAGCTCCCCTAGTGCCCCTAACCCAGGGGGGGGCAATGACCATTCCACCCCCCTGCCTGAACACTCTGCCCGGGTATCCAAAACCCTCTTATTACGGGCACTAGGGAATTGGACCGAGCAGGAAATTGCAGGAGATAATTTTCCATTATTATATGGCTTAACCAGACTATTTTCAATTGTGATAATCCTTCTGATGTCTGAAAGACAGATTACTTTGACAGCCTAAAAAATTAACCAATTGAGTCTTTTATACGTAATCTAACAACAAAAACACACTATCTCAAGAGGGTTTTGCAGAACATGGCAGCCCAACCTTCAATTAAATAACCCCTTGCAAGAAAGTAAACAATCAGTTAGCTTAACAATCTAATTCAATCAGTTAAGAACATGGAAACGGCAGAAGAGGAAGCTGAGGGGTGAAAAGCAGAGAAAGAAAGAAGAAATTGAGGTTGCTATTCTTTTTCCTTTTTTCCTTAGTAGACTTGTTCTATCTTACAAACTGTCATACATTAAGCACACAGCTCAGCTAATGATGACATTTAAGCTCCAACAAGAATGCTTGCCAGGTTCTGCAAGTGAGAGAAGTCACCCCAAGATTTGAGAGTCCCACCATCAATCAGTAAATGCCAAAATACAAGCCCTCAGTATGGTTGCAGGGATCGAGCTGTTTTGCCATTCATGGTTCTTCTGGTCATCCATATCCCTCATCAATCAATTAACTCCATGGGCGGCCACCAAAACCTCTCCCACGATCACGGAATCCCCCATGACCTGATTGGTGACAGAAGCAGAAACGGAAAAGAACATTAACATCAACGATCAGTTAAACATCCATACACACACAGAAACCTACGTGTCAAAAAAAATTTTTAAAAAATGAGACAAATCAACGTTGACTAGTGTATAAAATAACAGGGCACCATGGCTAGTTAGAACGTAGTCCGCCAAATCATCATTCATGCCCTAAGCAGAGCATATATTTCACATGAGAACTAAAAGGTTAGGTCAAACATGCAACATGAAGGTGGAAGATTAAAGTCAAGGGAAATGCATGGTTTACAAATCCGGTTTTAGTTGATTGAAGAGTTTCTGTACAGATGTTTCGGTTAAATACATCAGTCATACAGAGGTTGCATGTGTATGTGATGCAAGATGCTGTACCATATATTTCTTTTTTTCTTAATAAATATATAAAGGAAGAGCACAACCTGATGGAGGTGGTGGCGCTCCACGCCCCATTGCAGCTAGTTCAGGACTGACTTTCTGTCCAGCTTCCTCAAGGATTTTAATAAGTTCCTTGGCAAATCTGGCATTTGCAGCAGTGAAGAATGTATATGCTGTTCCCTTTGCCCCAGCTCTTCCTGTTCGACCAATGCGGTGGACATAATCTTCTAGGGACCCCGGAAAATCATAATTTATCACAAATTTCACATCCTTCACATCTGTCACCAGCACCAGGAAATGCAAGGAAGAGATGAGGATTGACTGTGTTTCTCTAAGCTGCAATGGCTATTTAACAAATTACACTCATCCAGGCCAATCTTTATTTATTCTTTATCAACGCATTAAAGATCTCATGTATAGAGCAGTATATAGCATCTACATCCATCCACCTGAACCGTAACAGTAATATAGTAATCTTTAAAAAGAGAATCTTGATGTGTGGAATAAAATGATCAACATGCATTAGGCGAGTCCATCTGAAAGACAACTGAGAAAAAGAATTAATCCTAACAGAAATATCATCCACACACTATCAATTAAATATGGTTATAGCAACAGCCACTCATAACAAGAATATTCCTATTTCTCATGTTCTGTCCATCTCAAAAGCTGACACACATGCCAGACACTTCCATGCATTTTTGCTTGAGGAAGGAGACAATACATGAAAGGGAAAGTGAGGAGAGGATGGCATAGGGGACGTTTTTGCATGCAAAAAGAGAACATGTTACATGTGGTCATGAGAAAAGGATATATAATTATAGTCCTAGAATATATAATTGCATCCAAGAACATAATTACAACATACATATACAAACATATTGGTGTGTTGAGCTTTTTGGATCTGCGGTGGACACACCATCCATGTTGGACACCGAAACAAGTTAATGTCCTTGTAACATAGGTGACAGGATATGAATTTGTACACCTACAGACCACAGGGTAGAGGTACACAACTATAAGTATCTGATATTTTTGAGTAATAAATAAAGGTTCCCTGATCTGTGCAGACCATGTAACCTTACCTGGTCTGTACACAATATCTGCCACATGGCAGGTTGGATGGGGCTGAAATTGTGCAGACAAACAGACGCCATGGTCCCCTGCTCACATGTCAGATTTCAGCCCAGATGGAGTTTGTCAAGTGGCAAAATAAAGCATTGAGAAATTCAAGAATTATGGAGAGGGTGGAGACACTACTGAGTGGCTTCATGGGCATACATGGGAGCGTAAAATAATAGACTTCAGGGTTGAAATCTGACACCTGGCAAATCCAGATAATTTCCTAAATATTCAATGGCCCGAACCGCCACATCAATGGCAGTATGGTACAACTAAATGTGCAGACCAAGTAAGGTTACTTGGTCTGAGCAGACCAAGAAAATTAGTAACCAAAACAATGTTAAAACTTAAAACTATATTCTAGTTTTGTTCATAGAAAACTGACGAACAGATGATCCATGTCCAATACAGATACTATGCCTATACTCATGATATATTATATCAGATCAACCAGATGTCCTCAAGCTACTTGAAGAACCCAGTTACCGTTAGTCCATGCAATCACTGTACATACCCAAACCACGTGCTGCTACATCTGTTGCAGTCATTATGGGGCTCTTGCCAGCTTTGAACTCTGACAGTACCCAATCCCTCTCTGCTTGACTCTTATCTCCATGGATTGAGAGGGCAGGCCAACCATCCATCCGGAGCTGTCTGGTGATCTGGTCACAACCTTTCTTGGTATCCATGAATATCAGGATCCTGCTACCATCCATGATGTCATCCAGCAGCTTCACCAACCTAAAATATTAACCGAATTAAAATTAGTGCATCCAATCCCATGCATGCACCAATGTATTAACAAACTGATCTAAATCATCTCCTCTGCCTACTTGTTATATTTCTGATTCTCTGAAACGATATCCACATGCTGGCGAATCGCATGGTTAGCTTTCAAATCAGGAGAACCAATAATCACCTATGTCAAGGAAAGCCAATTAAATATGTACATGCACAAAAGTTATGAGATAAAGATCCCAAAAGTTGACGATCTTTTGACACTAAAAGCTTGTCAGTGCATCTCACCTTATATGGATTATAAAGGAACTGCCTTGCAAGCTGTTCGACCTCCTTGGGCCAAGTAGCACTCCAGTATAATGTCTGGCGGTCTGGACGTATCTGCATAAAGAGGTTTCTCAGAGAATGAGTAGGATTTCCAAGACTAATCACTTCCAATAAAATCCAAAAATCAGTACAATTGTACAAATAAGCTAATAACTACAATTATTGCTTACGATTCTACGTTTCCCTCACAAGTGTTGTGTGTATTTATGTACTTGCAATAGTACAACTATTCAACCTTTCACTCAAGCTGAGCATCTGAGATGAAATAACCATCTACTAAGCATTTGAAAAACAATATGCCCAAATCTCCAAACAATAGAACGTAAACACCTATGTCATTATTAACTTCGGGGAGAGCAATCTCTTAATTTAGGCTTTACTATCATAGGCACAATTTTAAGGGAACTTTTTAACTGTATCCCAATTGAGATTCTGAAATGCATATGAGAGAGCAGACCATATTTAGTTTAATTAAGCCAGTCAACAAGATTATGAACACTAAGCAATTGCCACATGAATGGAGCAAAAGCAAAGTGGTACCAACACGGATACTTGATGCACCCCTTCAGCACCCATGTTGTCACAATATGTGTATGGGTATGGGATGTGTCCAACACACATTCAAAAGTTGGACACCTGGATGCGGCTGTCATGGTTCGTAATCTCAGTATCAGGATCACCCAAACTCTGGCCAAATATGTAAAAAATCCATTTTTTTTAAACCTTTTTACCCTTTTCCGTACAGGTGGATCAGATTGGTCTCAGGATCGGGCTCGGCGGATACCGATCCGATCCAAGATTACGAACCTTGGCTGTGAAGAAGAAGAAGAAGACCATCCCCCGTTCTTAAGTCACATTACACCACTTTTTGGCACATTTTAGTAGAGTCTATCTACACAATGCCCATTTTTTCACACAGATTGCCAAGTTTTTGGGGAAAGGTGGACCCAACTCCTTGACACCTACCCAAACCCATGTAACATTGTCTGAAAGAACAAGGGAGGTACTCAAAGTCACACCTACAACTGTGGGATTAAGCTTATGAACAACAATGTAAAACTCCAGAAGATAATTCTTCAAATGAAGCAAGAATACCACAACTCATAAACAAAATGCCAAGATGACTGATGACTAAAAAGCAAATTATTACAGCAACTGAAGTAAAGTTTAGGAAGAAGATGGAAGATCTTCAATGTGTTTTGCTAAGTTAGAAGAAGCAAGGACTACGGTGATTATCAGTAAAGAGGGATTTTGGAGGTTTTGAAAAAAGGTGTTCCAAGTAGTAGCTTATGTTTATTAAGAGTGCAAATTTCTCAGACTTTGAACTATCCCAAGAGCAAATGCATCTGTCATAAAGATTCACACCATGATCAACATTAAGTTCATGCCCCTTTGCATTAGATGAGGACGAGAGGATTAGACATTTACAATATGAACTCAAATATTTGTTCATGATATAGTTTTGGACTTCTGGTTGATGAAATACAAATTCCTAGTTAGAATAATGGATTGATTTTAGAATCAAAGGTTTAAGACAACCTGGATGAAAGCAGAATATATAATTTACAGTTTTATAAAAGTAGGAGTGGAAGTCAGAATTTTGTTTCAGACTCATATTTAAGAAATGAGCTGGTGTGACCATATTCATCATTTGCATGGGATAATGAAAGGACGTTGACTAGATATATTGTAGAGGAGCCGACAGGGTGTGTGTAATCAATGCATTCAATAAAATTGGAGGGGGTACAACATTAAAGGGGAAAAAAAGAAAGACAAACATAGCTGTAATACTAATACCAGCAGTGTGTTATAGAGCAGAGCAGAATCCCATACACCCTTTATGAATAATTAATTTTAGGGAAAATTACATGATTAGCTACTTTTGGGTTTTCATTTACAAAACTGTCCACCCTATGTTTGAGTTAACAAAAATAGACAAAAACAAGTTAAGGTTTACAAAACTGGACAAAATAATATCACTCCCTCCCATACTTACTTTTTTAGACATTTTTACCCCTGTCATTGCCTTCCCGCCCAGGCATCCTCCGTTCCCTGCAACCCTACCCTTGTCCCAGCCACCGCCATTTTCTGCTACCCCAAGTAATAGAGGAATAAAAAAGAGATTTTTTCAGAGGGGAACAGCTGAGGAAGGAAGGAGAGTCACTGTTTTGTCTAGTTTTGTAAAACTAAACCTAACTCAAATATAGGGTGGTCAGTTTTGTAAATGAAATCCCAAGAGTAGCTAATCATGTAATTTTCCCTTAATTTTATTGCATAAAAAAGAATGACTTCTGAGGCCAAAGAATACAGCATTAAAAACAAAAAACAAAAGCAGCATAAAAAAACTCATACACGAAACAGAACAACATGAAATATCAAACTCAAGTCATAACTAATAATATAGGAGAAGGCCTTGTATATGAAGACTCCTTCATCACCCCTTCCAAACCAAATTCACCAGCCATAGCGACAGTGTTGTTATATATCATGGTCATGGATCTGAATGTTGGGCCACAAAAATAAAAAATAAAAAATAACAACATCATGCACAAAACCAGTGGTGGAGGACTGATTATGGAAGAATGGGAAACCTATTAAAGGAAGAAACCCAACTAGCAAACGAAACCTATTAAACTAGGAAACTAAGAGCAACTTGGAAACCAAATATCCTACGTAGCTAAACTTCTAAGATTGCATATTTCCTAAAGAAAATAAATATATAATTATCCTACTAGACTAAAACCCAGATTTGGACTCAGTTCTCAGTTTGGGTTCCCAAACAGGTTTCGGCCGGTCCAAGGTTGTGCACCTGCATCAACCAGTGTAGATATTTCAAGTATATTAGGATAGATGCATAGCAACATTAGGAAACTCTGGAGCATAAAGATTAGAGGTAGTTAGTTATCCAACAGGAAAAAAGAAGGAAAGAAGAAGGGGGAGGGAGCAATAGAAAGGGGGACAATGGGAAGTGAAATGGTGATGGTGCTAACCACGGGTCTTAAATTCATTATTATCCAATAGCTATTAGCTTGTATGTATTCATAAAAAGGGGCTTCGCTTTTCATTCTTGTCTGGCTACTTGGACTGCGGCAGCCATTGCTTGTTGTTGAGCGTACCTATATCCTTCATCTTCTCCAAATCAAAATGGACCCAGATGATGTAAAGCACACATCCTTTAGAACTCCATTCAGTGTGTACTGCTACATGTTGATGCTATTCAGTCTCGAAAATTCCGGTGCCAAACATTTGTAGCAAAGTAAAACAGTAACTACCAGAACCAGAGAAGATTGAGAGAAGAAAAAGAGAAAAGTTATCTTGAATCGGGGCAACTCCCAAATCAGCTCTAATACGATCATTCCTTATATAGTTACATTATCCTTCCAAGTTTTGCCACACATCCATCTCAACATCCCGCATCTCCGTAACACTTAGCTTATCTATATGGCGCTTCTTAACTGCCCAACATTCTGCACCATACATCATAGCCGATCGTATGACAGTCCTATTTAAATTTCCATTAAACTTTACATGAATATACCGATCACAAAGCACTCCAAATGCATCTCGCCCCTTCATCTATCCTATTTTAATCCTCTGGGCAACATCATCCTCTATATCACCTTCTTTATGTACGATTGAGCCCAAATATCTCAAAATAGTCACTTTGTGGGATCTCCTTCTCAGCAATATTCAATACCTCATTAACCGGTCTAGTGTGGCTATAGTTACACACCATATACTCCGTCTTTGTTCTACTTAAGACCTTTTGATTCCAAGCTAGAACTCCATAACTCCAACTTGACATTAATGCCTCCTTCGTCTCATCCACCAGAACAATATTATCAACAAAAAGCATACATTAGGGAACTTCATCTCATGTCTCTGGTTAAATCATCCATGATAAGTGCAAACAAATAAGGGCTTAAGGCTGACCCTTGGTGTAACCCAATTGTAATTGGGAATTCACTACCTTGACCACCCATAGTTCTTACACTAATCACTACACCATCATACATATCTTTAATAATGTCCACATATCTACATGACACCCTTCTCTTCTCTAGTATTTGCCAGATTAAAACTCTAGGAACTTTGTTGTAGGCTTTTTTTAAGCCAATAAAGACCATATGGAGATCCTTCCAACCTTCTCTATATCTTTCCATGAGTCTCCTAAGTAGAAATATAGCTTCCATCGTGGATGTGGCATAAAACCAAATTGGTTCTCCGAGATAGTAGTTTGCTTTCTTAGGTGGGTTTCAATAACCCTCTCCCATGACTTCATCGTATGACTCAATAACTTTATGCCTCTATAGTTATTGTAGCTCTAAATATCACCTTTATTTTTGTAAATCGGGACAACAATGCTTCTCCTCCATTCATCTGGCATTTTCTTTGAGCTCATAATCTTGTTAAACAGCCTAGTTAGCCAAGATAAACCACAAATCCCTAGGCTCTTCCACACCTCTATTGGGACGTCATCTGGCCTTGGAGCCTTACCTACTTTCATCTTTCTCAAAGCTTCTTTTACCTCAAACACCTCAATTTTACGTATATATCTATGCAATGTGGTCAGAATGAATACACAGCCATCCGGGACCCTACTACTTGAAAAGTACGGTTGGGATATATATATATATATGTTGGGCCTTTGATTCCAAGGGTTTTCTATGTAAGAGGCCACTTTAATGGGCCTAAACTAGGGGTACATAGGTTGCATACAGGATTAGCCCAACACTTAGTTTATTTTTATGTTTTTTAAATGAACCGGTTCAAATTGGTTGCATCCAATTGGTTTAATTTAAGTGATTTTATTTAAGTCTTTTATTTTAAGTTGTTAGGGACAATTAGGTCATTTTATTGTTTTAAGTTATTAGCTTTTGATTTGTAATCATTCCTTTCCACAATTTAGGAAGGAGGAGTTTAGTTTGTAATAGGATTTGGCCTTTGGCCTATTATTATAAACAAAGTTCAATCGTGGGAGGCTCCCCCCATAGTTGAATATTTGAAAAAACAGAATTGTTGGCTGCCATTGTTGTTGCTCCTTTGCTCCTTGTGAGGCATCATTGTGGTTCTATCAAGGTGGAAAGGGATTGGTGGAATCCGATCGACTCCTTAAGCCATGACGGCTGGGAGGATCCTTTACAGCTGGAAGGTGGTTCTATCCTTCTATCACAGAGCGGCTGCCTCCATTGAAGATCTTCTTCAACCAGTAAGTTATTTATTTAGTTTCATTTATCCCCTTATTCTTCTCATCCTCTAACCCAACCCTCCGCTTCACGAACTAAATCTCAACTTTTTCTCCCTTCAGGTGGCGCCACAAAATGTCGGGTCGGGTCAAATCCATATCGCACTTGAATCCTTGGAATACAAGACATACTCAACACTTGAAGGGAAATTAAGGTAGGATTGTTTCAAAAAACTTGATCTTTTGCTTCAAATCTTGCATTCTAGTTCTTTTTTTTTTTTTTTGCTATGATTCAAGGAGAATAGGTTCAACTAACTATTAGATGCATGCTTTGTATACATATGCAAAGATTTGAACTCAAATCCACCATTTTTCACCCAAAACCGAAAATGGCTTCCTTAAGGGTCAGTATTGTGCTTATGTTCGGTCAGTACACAACATCATCCTAGTTACTCTTATTCTTGAAGACCCTTACAGACATTAGATTGATCCACCCCGACATTCTTCATGGCAATAGAGTGAATCTGCATGTAAGAAATCTCATCTTTTATCACAATTTCATAGTACCGCACTTGTTTGGCTATACATTATTCACAATTCTAGGAGTATATGCATGATATATGACATATATTGCTTGTTTATATTGTTTTTTGTGTCCAAAAGTGTTTCCCTGTGTATTTTGATCATTTTCATGCGTTTTTGCACCGATCGATATGTATCTCCGATACGATACAATACAATACGTCTCTTAAAATCGTCTGACCGATACGATACCCGATACTTTAAACCTTGGGTGTGCATTCAGTAGGGCTCCTCAATACCGACCCCTTTGCAATTTCTGGTTAGTTGGAATCTCCCCTAAAGAATTCTATTGCGACAAGCCTACCCTCCATTCACTGGTCTTGTACGCTGGCCAAAGGTTGAAGACAACCACGATTATGAGTTCTTTAAACCCCTAGTTATTTAATTTCCAAAACTAACCCAATCTTAAATGACTACCTCACTTCAATCCTTTAGTATCCTGATTCCCTAATTTGCCCTTACTCTTTATTTTGTAGTTCCCATTCTATCCTGTCCTCATTGTTTTCCCAACTTGCCTTTAAGATTCTGTTTAATTTACCAAATTGCCACCCCCTTTGGAACTTCAGTTTATTTACATAATTGCCATTTAAATTATCATGGATAGGCCATAGCTAAGGATGTAAACGGATAGTCGAAAATCCAAATTCAATCCGCATTCGTATTCGTTTGGGGGTATCCGTATTCGGAAAATTACTATCCGGAAACTATCCGTATCCATCCGAATATTAATCGGATACAAATTCAGAAATACCAACATTCGATCTGATATTATCCGATTCGTTTACCTCTCCATTTATAGACTTAAGTAAATATTAATTTAATTTTTAAATTTAAAAAAAAAAATCATAGTGGAGACGTGGAGTGGGGTGGAACACTAGGGTTTTTTTATTAATTCCTTCTTTTTTGGACTTCGTTCTTTCCTCTGTTCCTTCTTCACTTTACCCTTTTTGATATCCTTGTCCCTTCCTCTTCTCGATTCAGACCTAAGATCAAGAGGGAGAATGCAGGAGGAAGAAACAGCAACAAGATTTACCTTTACTGGCTTGGAATGTTTCTGATCTGGAGGAGGTGCTGCTATTGGGTGGAGAAGCTTGTGGCGGGAATCCCTCTTGTAGCGGCTGCATCCCCTCCTCTCCTTCTAGTGTTAACTCCTTTGCAGGCATCAAAGTTGCAATATTTTCAATTCAAAATGCATATCAAGCCATGCATCCGAAGTATGATAAATGTCTGCTACATATATGAAGATTTACTGTGAAATTAGATTCTGCGATGATGATCAACAAATGCCTTTGCTTCACAGATTTGTCTTTTTTACCACTTTCCGGCAGATGATCCATCTTCGAATTTACACTTTACAGGTCCCTATGGTCAGAATTGTGGGAAGGGAATCTTGTTGCAGGAGATGGGTATTCACAGTTCTTTTTTTACTTTTGGTGCAAGGGTATTCACAGTTCGAATCGGATATCCGGATGTCCAGGATATCCGTAATGTTAACGAATTCAAATCTGATCAAGGTTTTTCATATCCATTCGGATAAATGGACGAATGCGGATATTGAACTTGTTAAGCGGATTTGGTAATGGAATTGTCATATTCAAGCCGTTTACATCCCTAGCCATAGCGATCCAAAACAGGGTTTTCGAACCCGGCATTGTATTACAAACTAGCTAAACAACCTAATCTATTAAGAAAACTGGCATAAAATGATTGGACATAGCCCAACCTTAGTAAACCACCTTAACAACAAAAATAAAAAAAATAAAAGAAACCTAACACCATCCCACGATTTGGACTGCAGATAAAGTTCCTAAAAACATGGAAATATAGAACCGCAAGTTACTAAAGACCTTAATGGGCCCCACAATTCCTGGTTTCAAGGTTTGAACCTTCCTTGAGCCATAGGCTTGGTTTTGAACTAGAAAATGGACCCAAAACCAAAACCTCAAGGGCCACTGTGATCATGCTCCAGCATTATTCCCCCTTTTGAAAAAAACTCACCCTCGAGTTTTGTGTAATGGGAGGATCCTAATCGCACAATCAGCATCCACCCTCCTCAATCTAGGGAAGTTCAAGATTAGCCAACGATCCATGGAACTGAATCTCACGAGATCTCGGTTTTTCCCAAGGTCGAGATGAGATCCCATCCGAAACAAAAAAGTGCAATATCTTGTGAAGATTTCAGGTCGACCCAGATCTCGACCCAACTCACCTTATAAAACTTCCATATCTCCAGCTATCTGGACCTGTCTCGAGCTATCTCGACCGAGAGTCTGTTCCACTGCTGCTGCCACTGGTTTTTCACCATTTTTTAGCCGGATTTTGTCGAAGAAACTGCTGCCAGCATCATTCAGCTACACAACAGCAAGATTAGTGCATGATTTGTGGTTCTTTACATGCCTCAATATGACAGTAGCAGTGGATCTCATGCCACATGGCTGTTAGAGTTGTTGGAAGTGATGTGATAAGGGTAGTTTGGGAACTAGCCTTATGTCTAGTTGCCCTATTGTGTATTTTCTATTTTTTACCTTTCTTATCTTTTACCTCCCTAGGGAGGTGTATGTAATATTCTCTTTTTCTATTAATGAAGTAATATAGGTGTGGAGAGATCTCTCTCACACACAAGATTCACAACCGAAATATCTCTCTCTCCATTCTCTTCTTCCTCTCTTCTTCCTCTCTTTCTCCTTCAACTTCTCCTCCTTCTCTTACTTACATCTCTAACCTAAAACCCAACTTGGTATCAGAGCTTTAGGTTGGAGAGTCGTATCAGCCCTCTTTCCCTATTCTGTTCCTCTCTTTGGAATCCTAGGACACAAGGGATTTCAAGGAAGAGGCCCCTATGTAAACAACTTGCTGTAGAGAGATGAAATAGGTTCTATACAACCTATTTAAGTGTTTGAAGATGATCCTTGAGCTGTATTGAAGCTCCATTGAAGTTTTTGAAGCTAACCAAGCTACTCCTAGGGTTTCCGCCAGCTCAAAGCTGCAGCTCCTGTCTCTTCTCTTCTCGGCATGGGTTTGGAACTTGGAACAGCTGATTAGGATCGTACAACGGTACTCTTTATGCCCCATGTGTGCCTCTTTGATGAAGGGTTCTCTTGGTTGAGCATAGCTCACTTTCGTGGGGCCTCTTTTCTGCCCAGGTAAAACCGTGACTGCTGCTACCTCTTTTTTCTTGCGTTTGGAGTGCCATGGACTTCTTCCTTGGTTGAGAAGTGATTATGGACACCTTTGTTTGAGGTCTTAGAGCTTGTTTGAGTGGGTGTTGTTCTTGGAAGGTGTTGGGTGAAATTCTGTCCAGATTTCACCTGTGTTTTTTCTGCTGGAATTTATTTCTTGAGTTTGAAATCCTTATTTGTGTTGAGTGTGTACTCCCCACTTTGTTTGGAGATTCTTGTGTATGGTTAATTGCCTTTTTTTATCCCTATAATATGGCTGAATCTGATGTCTCTGGGCTTGGCTCGGTTGAATCACAACCTACTCCGGCACCCCTCAGTTTGTCTTTGAGAACTCACACCCACAGATCTCCATTGTGAAATTAGATAACACCAATTATTTGGATTGGTCCCACTCAGTGAAGCTTTCCCTTAAGAGCAAAGGGAAACTTGGGTTTATTACAGGTACCATTACTGCTCCAGCGCCTAGTTCCCCTACCAATGAGAAATGGGAGACCGAAAATTCCACAGTCATGACAAGGCTCATTTTCTCCATGAAGCCCAAGATTGGGAGAAGATTTATGAAAAAAGAAACTGCAGAGGCAATTTGGGACAGTGTCTCCCAGACATTTGACAAGGTGGGTGACTCTGCCAAGGTTTATCAGCTTCACCAAAAAATTAATGCAATGAAGCAAGGTGACTGGACCATTTCTGAGTACTACAATGCCTATATTAGTCTTTTGGAGGAGTATGATCACTACAAGGATCTCCAATTGACCAACCCAGCGGATGAAGCAAAGGTGTATCGTACTCTTGAAAAGGAGCGTGTCTTCACTTTACTTGGTGGCCTAAACCCTGATTATGAACCCATCAGGCTCCAGATTTTAGGCCGGTCCCCTCTTCCATCTCTTGATGAGGTTTGCAGCTATTTACAGAGTGAGGAGACTTGGCGTATTGCTATGGAACCAGCACCAGCACTATCCCTTGAGAGATTTGCTCTCAACTCTAGTTCTTTCAGAAACACCCGTGGAGGTGGTAGAGGCCAAGGGCCTAACTGTGGGAAAAACAAAGTAGCTGAGACTGGTGGTACTAGTGGAGGTGGTAGAGACTGGTTTAAATGTGATCATTGTGGGAGATCTGGACATACTAAGGATAGGTGTTAGACTCTTCATGGTCGTCCTCTTGGTACACGAGGTAGTGCTAGTGGTACTCGTGGTGGCCATAGAGGAGGAGCTCGAGCACACTCTGTGATGACTGAGGCCGATACTGGGGAGTACCCACCTAGCACACATGATGACTCCACTATGGCGGATGCAGTGTTTCGCCGGGTCATGTCACAACTGACCACATCTCCTACACCTACAGTGGCCAGTTCCTCTTCCTCCTCAGCTTCTACTGCAGCCCAGTCTTGGGTAATTGATTCGGGTGCCACTGACCACATGAATGGTATGTCTCATTATTATGATTCCTATACCATTTGTTCTGGTAAGGATAAGGGTAGGATAGCTAATAGCTCCCTTTCCTCCATCTCTGGTAATGGTAGTATCCCTGTTACATCATCTATTTCTCTTACTTCTGTTCTTCATGTCCCTAAACCTTACTTCTGTGAGTCATTTAACTAAATCGCTGAACTATTGTGTCACTTTTTTTTCCTTCTCACTGTCTTTTTCAGGATTTGGTGACGAAGAGGATTATTGGTAGTAGACGTGAGGAGCAAGGCCTTTACCTTTTTGAACCTTTTTTGCCCATAACTCAGTCCTATGTGTGTGGACGTAATGAAAGTAGTTCTGTGGAGTCTGTCATGTTATGGCATCGTCGTCTTGGCCATCCATCTTTTGTTGCAATGAGGAAACAATTACCTCACTTATTTTCTTCTATTGCTTCTTCTCATGTTTTTCAATGTGAACCATGTATGTTTGCCAAACACTATCGTTCTTCTTATCCATATCATGGTAATAGAATTGTTGCTTCTTTCCATATTGTGCATACTGATGTTTGGGAACCTTCCGCTACTACCTCTTGTTTTGGCTATCGTTACTTTGTGTCATTTGTTGATGATATTTCTCGTGCTACTTGAACTGTTCTTATGAAACATAAAAGTGATGTTTGTGATGCATTTAAGAATTTTTATCAGATGATTCTTACTCAGTTTGATACTCGAATCAAAATTGTTCGGTCTGATAAAGGGGGAGAATACATGTTTGGTGGCCTCCAAAGCTTCTTTACTAATAATGGCATTATCCATCAGCTAGCGTGTGTTAACACACCCCAACAAAATGGGGTTGCTAAGAGGAAAAATCACCATTTATTGCAGGTCACCCGTAGTCTCTTATTTGGCATGCTTTTTCCAAGACCTTCTGGTCTACAACTCTTCTCACTGCTTCCTTTCTCATCAATCGCATGCCTACCAAACTTCTTGATTTCAAGTCTCCCTTAGAAATCTTATCTCCACAGGTTTCTGCTTTCTGTCTCCCTCCTAAATTCTTTGGTTGTGTTTGTTGTGTGTGTGCATGTTAACAAATCCACTCGCACTAAACTTGATCCCAAAGCTCTCAAGTGTCTCTTTCTTGGGTACTCTTCTACTACCAAAGGTTACAAATGCTATCACCCATCTTCTCGCCGGTGCCTTATCTCCAAAGATGTCACCTTCCTTGAGTCTGTCCCTTGCTTTACCCTTTCTCAGCATCCTCTTCAGGGGGAGAATTGTGGAGTGACCGAGTGAATAGGCTGCTGATTTATTTCATTCTCCTCTACCTATCTCTCCTTTTATGCTTGACATTGGAAAACACAGGACTGCGGATGTGGTTGATACTGATGATCAATCAGGTGTGAATACTAACAATGAAAAAGAATTGGTTGTTGAAAGTGGTTCTGGTAATGAGAAGGGTAATGAGAAGGATTACCATATCCATTACAAAAAAGATGAAAGCTTGAAGAGTAAAGGAAAGAAGACCTACCAAGAGTCCCCTTTGGATCCACATCCTAAGATTCATTCTCCTCAATCGGGTGACATTCCTTCTCCTCCATCTGATTTAGACCTTCCCATTGCTGTTAGAAAAGGGAAAAAAACTTGTACTAATCCTATACCCAGTTTGTTTCCTATGACGCTCTTTCTACTATAGGTCTTGCCTTTATTGTTGCTCTCTCTTCTGCTTCTATTCCCAAGAATGTTATTGATGCTATGTTTGACCCAAAGTGGAGACAAGCTATGTCTGAGGAAATGATGGCACTTGAGAAGAATGGTACTTGGCAATTGGTAGATCTTCCCAGGGGACGTGTCCCAGTTGGATGCAGATGGGTCTACACAATCAAGTATAAATCTGATGGTACTGTTGAGAGTTACAAAGCAAGGTTGGTGGCCAAGGGGTACAGTCAAGTCTATGGAATTGACTATCAGGAGACATTTGCTCCTGAGGCTAAGCACAACTCTATAAGAGTTCTTTTATCATTGGCTGCCAATAAAGATTGGCCATTATATCAGTTAGATGTAAAGGATGCCTTTCATCATGGTGACTTGGAAGAGGAAGTGTACATGCAAACTCCACCAGGCTTCAAAATGCCTTCAGCTGAAGGGAAAGTGTACCTCCTCAAGAAGGCATTGTATGGCCTCAAACAATCACCAAAGACATGGTTTGAGTGCTTCCAACAGGCTATTCTGAAGAATGGATATTCCCAAAGCCAAGTTGACCACACTCTCTTTACCAAGCAGAGCAAAGGTACCATCACAGCCCTCATTGTCTATATTAATGATATTGTGGTCACTGGAGATGATACAACTGAGATAGACAAACTGAAAATCTACTTGGCTCAATAGTTTGAAATCAAATATCTGGGTCCCTTAAAGTATTTCTTAGGAATTGAAGTATCAAGGACCAAGAGAGGAATCAACATACGTCAACGAAAGTTTGTTCTTGTTTTGTTGACAGAGACAGAGATGTTAGGTTGCAAACCAGCAAATTCTCCTATTGAGTAGAATCACAAACTAGGAGAAGAATGTGGTCCTTCTCTTGTTGATGCGGGAAAGTACCAAAGGCTAGTGGGGAAGCTTATCTATCTCTCTATGACACGCCCAGATATCTCTTATGCAGTGGGAGTGGTGAGCCAATTTATGCATGCCCCTAAGAGTGGCCACTTGGATGTTGTGTATCACATTCTCAGATATTTGAAGTCTTCTCTAGGGAAAGGACTATTGTATGCAAGACACAATCACTTGAGAGTGGAAGGTTTCACTGATGCCGATTGGGCTGGATCTATTACAGACAGGAGATCTACCTCCGGCTATTGTACCTTTATGGGAGGTAATTTGGTTACATGAAGAAGCAAAAAACAGCATGTTGTAGCCAAATCCAGTGCAGAGGCAGAATTTAGAGCTATAGCTCATGGAGTGTGTGAACTCATATGGTTGAAAAGACTTGTTCAGGAACTAGGATTTGACACTGAAGGCCCTATGAGATTCTACTGTGATAACAAGGCAGCCATCAGTATTGCTCACAATCCAGTGCAACATGACAAGACCAAGCACATTGAAGTCGATCGACACTTTATCAAGGAAATGATAGACTCTGGCTGTATTTATACTCCTTTTGTGAAGACTGATGATCAACTGGCAGATATCTTCACCAAGACTCTTCTATGCAAGATGGGAATGCATGACACTTATTCTCGAGCTTGAAGGGGAGTGTTAGAGTTGTTAGAAGTGATGTGATAAGGGTAGTTTGGGAACTAGCCTTATGTCTATTTGCCCCATTGTGTATTTTCTATTTTTTACATATCTTATCTTTTACCTCCCAAGGGAGGTGTATGTAATATTCTCTTTTTCTATTAATAAAGTAATATAGGTGTGGAGAGATCTCTCTCATACACAAGAGATTCACAACCGAAATATCTCTCTCTCTCTCCATTCTCTTCTTCCTCTCTTCCTCATCTCTTTCTCCTTCAACTTCTCCTCCTCCTACTTACATCTCTAACCTAAAACCCAACTATGGCAACCGCCTCCTCTATACCCTAGGATAGGGGACTTGGCATATGTTGATGACAACTCTTATATGAGTGTTGTGGCAAACTATGTGCAACACTACAGCAGCACTATGACATGGGAAGACTATGTGGCACGAGTTGGGACTAAATGTGTGATTCAATCACATTTTATGGGATGATGACGTAACATTGTTAAATAGATGGATGTAGTGTACACTTTAACATTTCTAATGCTTATTTAAGTTGTTTTACATTAATTGAATGTTTTGATTGCTTTCTATTACTAAATTATGTGTAGAGTAGGGTATTTTAGTACGTCGTCGCCTACCAACCTAGGGTCCGAAGTGAAACTCCTATTTGGACTTTGTTTTTGCAAAATCTGATAGTGTCACTGTGTTTAAATGGCCTAAAATAGGCTGAGTACCAAGTTTCAGACCCAAACGAAGTCTAAAACCCACCGAAACCAGCCTTCGAGTTGAAAAAAATAAATACACCAACTCGACTGGGATCTCGCGAGATCTCGAGTCAACTCGGTTTTTTCCAAGGTCGAAACCTGGTCGAGTTTCGAGTTTTAGTTCCTTGCCACGATCCAATGGCCTGAAATCACTAACAAGAAATCCACTGTTGAAGTTGCAACGTAGAAGCACAAATTCGACTAATTCGATCAAAAGGAAAACCAGTTTATGCTCCTCTATGGGTGGTTGTTCAATCATAACTAGAGCCACTTAGTCTTCCATCGCCAGTGGCTCGTCATCTTGCTCTTCCACCCGTTGCTCAACAACTGAAATCAGTTTGTTGAAGGAGGATTCCATATGATTGGATGTGACCGGCAATTGGCTCTTAAATTTCCTCCTTGTCGCCAAGTCTCTTCGAATTCGCTTCAACCTTTCGCAAGTTCTCTTGCACAACTTGAAGTTGTTGACAGATAACAAGCAAGAGGGTAAGATCCATGGTATCTATGGCCAGGTTTGGCTTTGTATCAAGTTGATGCAGATCGAATAGATGGAAATGCTGTCGGTGGGAAGAGAGAAAAATAAGGAGAGGAGAGATCGCAGGTGAGGAAGACGGGGGGGAAACCCAATTTGGGGGGGCAAGGTAAGAGAGGAGAGGGGCGAGACAAAATCTTTGCATTCTAACCAACTAATCTTTTCAACCCATTATCAAATCGTGGGGGAGGGTTCTTAGCAATTACAGTATATTTATAAAAAAACAAAAACTGAGATATACTTGGTTTCAGGAAAGCCTGGGGCCAATCAGAATCAAGAATTATCTAATCAGGAATTCAGGAAATTTAAAAAAAAAAACAAAACAAAACAAAAAGAAAACAAACACAATTAGGAACCTACCATGCGCAAGCTAAAAGGGAATCTCCCAACTGATTAAACAACCGAATTTATTAAGAAAACTGAAATAAAAGGACTGGGCATATCTTAGTAAACCACTTAACAGCAATAAAATAACAGATAGAAAATCCTAACACAATCCCACAATCAGACTGCGGACAGTTCTAAGAAAATGAAAATCTGTAACTCGCAAATTACGTAAGACGGTAAATAGGCCCCACAATTCCTGGTTTCCAGGTTTGAACATTCCTTGGGCCATAGTCTTGATTTTGAACAAGATAATTGACCCAAAACCAGAACCTCAGAGACTGCTGTGATCATGGTCCTGCATTAAACGCACCTACACATTATGGAGTATTAGACAAAATCCAATATGTCAATAAATGACTCCCCTCAAATTATTTATAAGGGTAATAAATGGAAAGTTCTTGGGGTCTGTAATTAGTTAATTACAAAAGATAAAATCACAATTTACCCAGCCAAAACTATTAATTTCTTGGTTAAAAGAAATGAGATGGAAGATGGAAATGACCAAGGTTGAACTTGCGAGACACATGATTGCTTTGAGTTCTTAGCAGATATGGCCTTCAACAGCATGGAACTATGCAAAAATTGCTAAATTCCAAGTAATTGGTAGCTTACCAAGTCGATCATGTCACTTGATAGTTATTTTTCTTTTGGAAAATTATTTTTTCCCTTAAATCTCACATAACATGGGAGATGACTATGAAACCCAGGTAATTCTCATATTTGATTAGAAGTATTCATGATCTTGCTTTCATTTGAATTGCCCCCTCCAGAGGGATCCAAGATATGTTAACGAGGTGGTAATGATCTCGCAAAACAAGTAGTAATAAGGCCAGGATTATGTTTTGGAATACCATTCCTAGTTGTTGGTCTGGTTTTGGGGCCTTCTTCATTGGGGTTAACTTAGCTACTCTTTTTTACCTTCATAAAATGTTGCCTGTTACCTCCCCCACCAACCCACCCCACACACACACACTCACACAGCGACACACACAATTTCCACGTGAAATCCATGCAAACTTTAGATTGCACAATGTGGTTGAATATGGTCACTTAATTCAACATTAGAAAGGACAAGCATGGACTAGTCGAGAAATGAAGCCACTTAACCAGAATCAAGCTTCAGAGGAATTATTTTTACTAAAATAACAGGAACCTCACAGCGCATAAAAACATGTAGTTTCTCTACTTTCACATAAACACAACATAGTATTATATCCTCAACATCCATGTTTTGGTCAGGCTTATATCTACTCTACCGTAACCCAAACTCAAGATCAGAAATCCCTACTTACTTTAAGGCAAGAACTCTAACCTAATAAAGAAGGAATACCAAAGATGCGAAACAGTTAATTCCAATGTGATTATAACTTATGAACGAACTTCAAAGACACTTACCGATATTCCAAGAAACTCTAAGAGTTAATTTATTGGTCTTAAAGCTGTGAGGTACTCGAAGAAATTTAAACTACAACCAAGACCCAAGAGATCTTGATTGTGGCAAAGCTGCAAAGTGGAAGGTTTCCCTAAGTTTTCCAACCAAATAGGGGCTTATTTTGGACCCTACGGGCTCCAAACTCAGTGCTGGAAGTCTTGATTCACTCAGCTGTACTAAACCACCATACTTATGGGTCGCATTAATATGTAATAGTGGTACAAAATCTTCAGCAGCACCACCACCACCACCAATAACAACAACAACAATATTCAAGGCCAATAAAACAACATCCTAGTAATTTGGATATATAAATTAGTCAAGGTTTCTAAAATGTTTTTCACACAGAATCGGGTGTAAAAAGGAAAAACAACAAGAAAGCAGACCTGAGAAACAATTTTCCTTATCTGAGGATCAAAACCCATATCTAGCATGCGATCTGCCTCATCCAAAACAAGGTAAGTAACCCTTCGCAAGTTGGTGTGATGGGTCTCCAACATATCAATCAGTCTTCCAGGGGTAGCAATAACAATTTCAACACCTAAAACAGAACAAGAATTAACAAAACGTACTCCCACCAATATCTATGAGAATCACAATGAATATCAGCAAAGTAGTCTCTTAACCACACCCTACCCTTTTGGAGATCACGGACTTGAGGTCCCTTTGGAACACCACCATAAATACAGGTATTCTTAATCCTTGATGATGCTCCAAACTTAGTGGCTTCTTGTTGTATCTGAACAGCAAGTTCACGGGTCGGAGCCAAAACTAAGACAATAGGGCCATCTCCAGGAGCTGAAAACATGGATGCAATGGACTATTTAAGCCGAAGACCAAAAGATAAATTCATAAAACTCTCATAATCGAGAAATACAACCAACAAATTTTACCTAAAAACGGCTGTGCATTAACATGAACAATAGCAGGAAGTAGATAAGCAAGAGTCTTTCCAGATCCTGTTTCTGCAATTCCAATAAGATCACGACCCTTTAAAGCCATTGGCCATCCTTGAGCTTGAATAGGGGTAGGTTCAACAAAACCAGCCTTAATAACTTCTTGCATAACATAATCTACAAGCAAGAAAGTAGTAGAACGATTAGCATCTTCCGGGAAAACAAAGATGTCAGAACATAATCAATATCATTTCCCCAAGAGGGGCTGAGTGAAGGAATTAAAAATCTTCTGGTTTCCTTTGAAGTAACTATTAAGTAACTTGGAGCTTAAGCATGACAAGGAGAGATCTTTGTGTTTCATCATCATTGTTTCATCCTCCAATAGTTCATGAATTTCAGGACTAATTGAGAGGCATTATCTCTTATGCTTCTTTGAGTAGAAATACAAATACTTCATAACGTACTTCTTAAGCCTGCTGTATTTTGTACAATAGGTCTCACCCATTTTTATGCTTGCATGCAAGCATACAATTACACCTACATGAGGGAGGAAAGTACCTTTGCAACTTATATCTGGTCTAACAATTAAACAGATGCTCTACAATCATTGCTCGCCTAACAATTAATCTCTCTCTCTAAGCTGGTGTCACATGACTTTGAAGGTTCATCATTCCTTTTAGCAGCTGGTGTTAATTTTCACGACCTCTTTTCATTTTAGTCCCAGCCAAAGATCTCCAGCCCTGAAGTGCCTCAGCCTATGTTCAAGCCAACCAATGCCAAAGTCCAAAAAGAAGTGAGACAAAACGAGCTGGCCAATAGGTAGAGCAAAGAACGCTGTAGTCTGGCTCCAAATTCTGCACTTATGTTATGCATTGTCGACGAGAAATCAGATGGAGACATTTAGGATACTACCAAGCATAAGAGTCCACAAAAGAACAACAGCTTAAGAGAGAACCTCTTATTCAAGATGGAGGAATGCAAAAAAGAGTTGGGGATGGTAATCAGCTTGTGACTTAGCACTGAAGACACCAGATTGGTCATAGCACCAAACTCTCCGGGAAAAAAAAAACAAAAAGAAAACAAAAAAATCTAGAACAATGAATTACAGGTATAGACAACATCAATTCACAATAGAGAACTAGCTTCGTCCAATTCCAATAAAAAAAAACTATATTCAGTTTAGCTTTTTTTCAGTGACAAATCCACTGCTTTGTGCCCAAACCATACCCCATATGTAGGTGTCAACAATCCAAAGATTTGAATAGACAAGTACGAAAACAAATAAATCTCAATATCATGCATTCTACCTCCATCATAACACTGCCTTGATTGGAAAGTTCATAGAAACTAATCTTAATGTCTGGTTCGATATGGCAGTAAAAAAAAGGCCATACCCAGTGCACAAGGCTCCCGTGTTTAGCAGGGTCTGGGGAAGGTCAAATGTACGCAGCCTTACCCCTGTTTCCAGAGAGGCTGTTTCCAGGACTTGAACCTGTGACCAAGCGTTCAGCAAGTGAGCACTTGACCAACACACCAAGAACAACCTTCTTGGGTTCGATATGGCAGTATTGCAAAAACATCAGGCATTCTCTTTTCACAGAGATCCGAAATAAATTTTAAAAAGGAAGCAATGTCATCACAATAGCTATTAGACACTTCAACTAGTGAAGCGAGAATCATCCACCAATGACATGTTGGTTTCCAAAAGTCTTGAGTCAGACATTATGATTCAAACTCAAATGCTACCAACGTATTCTGCCTTGAATTTGTCTAAAAAGAGTTAGATAAGAAAATTTGCCACTTACAGCCTTACACTCAATCATGGTTGCCCGATGTATCAATGTGCCTAATACCCAAAGATGTAGGAAATAAACCAGGAATATGGAAAAGACACCTGGAATATGGCACACATACCTAGAGTAGTGTACTCATCTTGGCTCTCCTTGGTGCCATGACAACTATGGCTGAGAGTTCTACCTTTCTTAGCGTATAAATAAACTCCAAAAGCCTCCAGCTAAACTTGAAAACATGATCACTAAGATAAGTATGGAGGAAGCCCTCCATGACTACTCTAGTTGAAATTCCATTTAAAAACGGGAAGTACTTTTAATGTAGGACAGGATTGAAGGTTCAACCAGTCCCAAAACAGGATCTGAAATCAGGGAAAGGGGTACAGCTTGAAGGGGTAAGATTGGGTTGGATTGGAGGATTAATGGGTAGGCTTAGGATAAGGAGAAGGTGAGGGAATAGGTCTGGAATAACAGGGAAGTCAAGGGATTAGTCAAACAAATCTGGAGCAGGTTGTTCTTCTCTGCCGATTTGAGTAACAGGGTAGAAAACAGGGTTTTAATGGGTTTTGGGAGAAATTCTGTAGCAGATAATCTGCTGGGTAGAATGGGATGAAACAAGGATCGAGTGGAGGTCTTAGTAGGGGGAAGGTTTGCTGAAAAGATGGGAGGAAGTTGATGGTTGGATTGAGCAGGGGAGGGGAGTAACAGCAGTGAGCCTCGGCTGTAGTAGAAAGGTCTTCTAAGGTCTTGAAAGCTTGAAGGGGATGAAGAATAGCAACTGGAAGAGACCTCCTGGGCTTCCCACCGCAAGGAGTCAGCTAGATCAGACACCAGCTCCTTGTCCAAGGATCAAACACCAAGGGAAAACTTCAGTAGAAGTAAACTTGCATAGTAGCAGTAGTTGAATATCAAATCGTGGGCTTCTTGCAGCCCCTGGGTTGCTTTTATTAACTGAGGAAAAGAGGTGAAGGGTTCAAAATTGGAAAGTCTCAAAATTAGAAACTTCCAATTTTGGACCTTTCTTGAGATACAAGACACGATCAGCCCAAATAACTCATGGCTGATGTGAGACTGACTTTCTACTAACAACTTAAACAAGTAAAAGGACTCTTTACCAAAAAAAAACAAGTAAAAGGACTTAACTACCCTATGGGACCATAACTTAAATTAGACCAGCTGAACCAACCGGTTCACTGGTTTATTACAGGACTCAAGAATTAAAACATAGCAACCCAATAGAACAGCACTGTTCACGTGAACAGTATCACATGAACAGTGTTACACCAACAGTTGGCTGCCAAGGTAGGCAGCAGCCGCCTTCTTCTTCTTCTTCCTTGAATACACCCTTGGTTCTGAATCAACTTTATAACTCATCAAAAGAACTCTCCAAAATCATAATGGATGGCAAGCCCATATCCAGTTGTGCTGGCTTTTTGGTGTCAACCAGCCAGCAGAAACCCTAAATTGATGGTGTAAAAATTAAAATTTTTGGGGTGACGTAGTTAAGGGACATGAACAATATAGGGGTGGCAATTTCCAACCCAGCCTGTCTACCCAACACATGGACAACGTGAAATTACAGGGTTAGGGCTAAGAAATTTGACATGATATGATACGATTAGTAAACTGGTCATGTTAGTGTTAAGGATACTTATGCTTCAAATTTCGACCGAGAGTCACGAGATTCTGCCTTTTTATAATCTGGGTTTATAACATTTCAATGAAATATTGCCGAAATGTTACAAACTACCAAAATTTGGTATTTTTTTAATTTGACATGCCATTTCGTCTTGGCCACACCGAAATTACCGAACAATATAGAAAGCATTGCATGTTTAAATATTTTATGGAACACCAAAACTAGAACAAGAATAAAGTGTCCAACACACATACAAGTTGTCCAGGAATGCATCTACAATAAAAAAATTATAAATTATATAAGCTCACTACAAAAAAAGGAATTGTCAACATTTGACATGGGTGCAAAGACAGACAAGGGGTGTCTGAAATGGAAACACTTTGAAATTGAAGCATATATTTACACAAATGTCGAGTTGTAATATTTTGAAATTGTATTATATATTTACACAATGGCCAGTGATAACTCATTTAGGTCTTCCCTAGAGCCGGCTTTCTAGGATGTATCCGTTTGAAATGGTAACATTTTCAAATTGAAGCATATATTTACACAAATGTCGAGTTGTAATATTTTGAAATTGAATTATATATTTACACAATGGCCAATGATAACAGTTCTGAATCAGAGAATGAGAATGATGTGACTTGTCATAAATGATAGAGGTCCACTTTATTTATAATGAGAATTACAAACCAAGAGCAAAATAGTAAAGAGGGAAAAATAACAAAAACCCGAAAAGACCTAAGGTAAAGCGATAATATTCCAATCCCACGGTTCTCAGCACTCCCCCTCAAGTTGGTGCAAATATATCAAACATGCCCAACTTGGAGACCAGTGGGTGGAACACCTAACAATTCAAGTCCTTGGTGAATACATCAGCCAATTGATTAACGAGAACTAACAAAGGAATCGATCAAAGCTTTTCTTTACGAAGTGTCTATCAATCTCAACCAAGGTACTAAAACTGGTCTCGGTGCCACTCGACTCTTGGAAAAACCGAGCAGTCGAGATCTCGAGATCTCGCCGAGTTGTGCTTTTTTTCTTTCAACTCGAAGTCGGACCGAGATCTCGCGAGATATCTAGTTTTGTCAATTAGGTAAGGTATTTAAGTGGTAGGTGGGTTAAAATAATGGTTCGAGATCAGATCTCGCCATGTTTTATTCTCGAGATTTCAAAATTGAGAAATCGAGATCTCGAGTTCTCGAACCTTGATCTCAACATGTTTTACAGGATTGTGAGCGATGTTGATGGGAGCCTAGTTGTCACAGTAGAGGCGCATGGGATCTTCATAATCGATTCTCAAATCACTCAATATTCCCTTAAGCCACTTAAGTTCACAAATCCCTTATGTCATACTTAGGGTGCTGCCCACCCTGCTGTAATTCAACATATAGGACACTAGAGTCCTTGTCACTTGCATATTCTCCCCCGAATATGCTCTATGCTAAGTGCATGTATTGAAAAGGTGTTCAAAGTCAGTATTTTCCTGCTCAATGCATCAACCACTATGTTCTCCTTTCCTGACTTATATCTTAAAGCAAATACAAACTCCTATAAGTAGGAAACCCACTTGGCATGGCAGTTGTTGATTGCCTTTTGTCAATGTAGATGGTTAAGTACCTCATGGTCAATGTATAAGATAAACTCCTTACCAATAAGGTAGTGTCTCCAGTGTCGCAACACTTGAACAACAGCATACAGCTCTAGGTCATATGTGGAGTACTTTTTCTTTGCATCGTTGAGCTTCTCACTGCAGAAGGCAATAGGGTGCCCTCCTTGCATCACAACATCTCCTAGACCCACACGTGAAGCATCAATGGCAACTTCAAATACACAGTCAAAGTTTGGCAGCCTTAATACCTGAGCTTCAATCATTTTCTTCTTAATCAAATTGAAAGCCTTAGTGGCAACAGCTGTCCATTCGAATTTCCCTTTACCTTGCTTTGTGCATTCAATAATGGGCGCCATAATTGCGCTGAAATTCCAAATAAATCGCCTGTAGAAGGAAGCAAGCCCATTGAAACTATGGACTTCAGTAAAGGTCTTTGGTATGGGCCAACCAACAATGCTCTTGATCTTTTCCAAATCAGCTTCTACACCCTTGGAGGACACAATGCCACCAAGAAATATAACCTTGGGCAGCATCAACGAACACTTCTTGAAATTAATAAATAGCTTCTCCTGCCTTAACACTCTTAACTCTTGCTTCAAGTGGTCAATGTGTTCATCTGGATGTTTACTATACACCAAAATATCATCAAAATAAACAACCAGAAATTTACCAAGGAAAAGACATAGTACCTGTGTCATCATCCTCGTATAAGTGCTTGGTGCGTTGGTCAAACCAAAGGGCATAACCTTCCATTCGAACAAACCATCCTTGGTCTTGAATGTCATCTTCCATTCGTCGGCTGGATCCGAATCTGATGGTACCCACTCCGTAGATCAATCTTTGAAAAGATCTTAGAGCCGGACAGCATATCAAGCATATCATTAAGTCTTGGAATTAGGAACCTGTACATAATGGTAATTTTGTTTATTGCTCTACTATCCACACACAAACGCCAAGAACCATCTCTCTTGGGTGTCAACAAAGCTAGAACAGCACAAGGGCTGAGGCTCTCATGAATGAACCCCTTCTTCAACAAGTCTTCAACCTGTCTCTTCAGCTCTTCTTATTCCGTAGGGCTAAAGCCTGTAAGTAGGCAGATTAGGAAATCCTGAACTAGGAACCAGGTCTACAGCATGTTGTATATCGCGTCGGGGAGATAATTCATTTGGCAATTCCTCCGGAATCACATCTGAAAAGTCAGACAGCATGACTAGAGAAAGTTGCACTGTTGGCTGTGGAGTCACTTCTTTAGTAAGTTAGTAACCAAGGCCAAAACCAGACCTGTATTCTTGCTGGTTTTCACAAATTCCTTTTGTGGAACAGCAAGTAGCTTCTTCCCATATTCTGTCCCCCTTTGATTGGTGCGCAAGGACTGCATTTCGCGCATTTCAGAAGGCAAATCCAAAGGATGGAACACTGTTTGCTGCCCCTTATGCTGGAAAATACACTGATTTTTCCTCCCATCGATAGTAACATCGTTGTCATATAACCACGGTTTTCCCAATAGTACATCTGCCATCCTCATGGGAATCACATCGCACCATATGTCCTTCAAATAACGATGAAGATGTAGACGTAAAGAACAGCGCTGGTTTACCTCCATCTTATTGCCATTCAAGAGGGATACCTTATAGGGTTGTGGGTGTTTTTCAATCTTCAACCCAGCCTTCTTCACAAAATATTCAAAAACCACGTTAACACAACTACCACTATCAACAATTACCTGGGCGTTGTGATCTCCTGAATGCATGGGAGGATAAAAGATGCAAGTGCGTCGCCAGTCTTCTCCTTTGGTTTCAGCCACCAAAACTCGCGTAACGTGGATTGCATAGGTATCCTCTTCACCAAGCATATCGTCAAAATATCCATCTACATAATCTCCTTCATCTAGAGGGTAAGGATGCAAACCATCATCTTCTTCCGCTGTTTCTTACTTCTCAGCAACAGCAATAGGCTTTCTTCGATGGGGGCAGTCCTTAGCATAATGTCCCATGTCCTGGCAGTGGAAACATCGGACTCTGTCTGTACTCACCATGGGTGCTTTGCCTTTGTTGTCAAACTGTAGGGGAGGGGCAAAACGTGAAGGTCCAGCATTAGAAGAGCCGGTAGTAAAAGGTTTGGGTGCTAGAAAAATTTTCTTGTCGTCGCCAGCAGGAGTACCAAACCGTTTACCTGGTGGTGCCAACAATTCTTCAGCCTTAAGAGCTTTTTCAAAGCAGTCCCTAACATTAGCACCTGAATTTCATTCTCTCTAATGCCAGTACGAGAAGAGAGTCAGCCAATTTTTTACATGTATTCAGCCACTGTCATGCTCCCTTAGCGTAGGGTGTTTGTTGGAACCACTTCCTCTAAAAAGCCGACCTTGTAGGAAAGGACGGAAACAATTTGTATATAATACAGGAGCTTTAACACGGCGGACTATCCAAAGGGGGACACGGGTGGATAAATTATTTTTTAACACCTGCCCGCTCCCAGGGGAACTTGATACCGTGACCACTACCTGCTCTGATACCATGTTGGAACCACTTCCACTAAAAGGCCGACTTTTTTGGAAAGGGAGGAAATAATATGTATATCATATAGGAGCTCTAACACGGCGGACTATCCAAAGGGGGACACGGGTGGATAAATTATTTTTTAACAGTGTTCAGCTGGTCTTGAAGTTGAGCCCTAAAGTGCTTGGGCAGATACTTCTTCCTCAACTTATCCTACAACTCAGGCCAAGTGGTAGGTGCAATACCATCATATTCTATGTCACCCTCAGTAGTTCTCCACCACTCACGGGCAGGTCCCACTGGCTTAGTACATGCTAGTTTTATTTTTCTCTCCTCCGGTAAATTACACCAGTCAAAGTAGTCATCCAATGCAGCCAACTAATCATAAAATACCTGAGGCTCGTGGTTGCCATCGAATTCCTTTAATTCCAGCTTGACCTTCTGCACATCATGATATCTTCGACTAGGAGCACCATTATCAGCATTAAAGTAAGACCTCATATGGTCTTCAAAGCCATTACGATTCTCAGTGGTTCTCTATTGATCCCTATCTTCTCTCTCGTCTCTATACCCATCTTCTCTGTATCTATCTTCTCGATGCCTGTCTCTGTCATCCCTGTACCTGTACCTGTCTTCCCTACCTCTATGAGGAGATTGGTGGACTTGGGATTGATCCTGGTACCTCTGTCTTCTTCCATGGGCAGGTTGTTGTCCCTAACAAGAGTGACTTATCGTTGCTCAATCAGTAGCAACCTTTCAGTGATAATCCTCTGTTCAGCTCTTATCTCTTCAGATATGGCCTCTGTTCAGCAGTGAACTTCTGAAACAGCTCTAACATTGCAGCCATAGGATCGGTTGTTGTGGGTAAAGGTCTGCCATGCTCATCCATAGCTCTGATACCACTTAATGTAGTCCTAGGTGGCAAGGAGACCAGCTAGGAGCCAAAGCTTCAGGATCTGTTGGGTTATATACATGTTGGGCCTTTGATCCCATGGGTTTTCAATGTAATAGGCCACTTTTATGGGCCTAAATTATGGGTAATAAGGTTACATACGGGATTAGTTAGTAGACTTCTTTTTATTTGATTAAGTGGTCATGTGATCACTTAAGTGATCAAGTGACTTGATTAAGTAGTCATGTGACAACTTAAGTGGTCAGGTGACTATTTAATTGTTATTTAAGTTGGGCTGGATTAGGACTCTATAAGTCCAACCATGTTTTGAGTCCATTTCCTTTGTTATTTCACTTTCCTAGTCAATTTAGGTTACCTAATAGGTTAAGGATTGGGTTAGGCCTTTCCTTTTTGGTGTAAGAGTCCATTTATGAGTCTTATATAAGGTTGTAAGGGGGGCAAACATTGAACACAAATTTTGATTAATGAAAATCTTTTTGCTGCTCTTCTTCTCCATTGAAGATTTTTGTCTTGTGTTCGATCAAGGCTGGTGGGATTGGTGTTTGATCCAATTGACACCTTGCAGTGTGAAGCCCCGGTGGATCGTTTGAAAGAATCGGTGTTTAATCTAATTGACACCTTGTAGTGTGAAGTCCGGGTGGTTCAAATTGGTTATTTGTTTTCTCCATTGCTGTTACGTTCAAATTCTACAATCAAGTTCTGATTTCAAGAGTGATTCTACATCATCAAGCACTGTTCAAGTCTACAACATCACCCCAAGTCTGATCCAATCTGTTCTTCATCCACAAGTAAGTCTAGAACTGAAAACCTGCAACTATTCTTCTTCCCTTCTAGAAGGTCACATGCAAGGTGATTTTTGCGAGAATTCTGCCCAGCCAAATCTAACCGTTAGAACCTGCTAAAATTTTGATCGAATCTTCCTCAAGACTCGGTCCAAATTTTATTACCATCCACCCAGCTGATTGTCTGAAATTACACTTTTACCCCCTCTCTCCTATCTCTACTAGGAAACCTCCATAACTCCAGATTTAACTATCTGATTTAGCCGTAACTTTCAGCATATATTCCCTTCCACCTTACCCACACTCAACCTAAATATTAAGCCCATTCAACCACCTGATTTCCTGTTATTGTAAACCCTAGATTCCATCATCTTCCACCTTTCAAGACCCAAAACCGTAAATCTAACTTGTGCTGCCAATTCATTCCAGCACACATTCCTCCATCAAAACTAAACATAACCTTCACTGATAGACTCCCCCACACCTGCCTAGCATAACCAACACCTCAAACCCTAACCCTAATTTTGACCAAAAATCATATTTTGTCCTATTCGGACTACCAGTCCATATTAGATCTTGGTTTACTAGTTCCTAGTTGGTCTTTTACCAATCTAGGACTACATTAAGTGGTATCAGAGAAATGGATGAACATGGTAGACCCTTACCAACAGCACATATTCCTCCATCAAAACTTAACGTAACCTTCATTGATAGACTCCCCTACACCTAATCAACACCTCACACCCTAACCCTAACCAAAGTACCAAACCCAAACCTTGACCTAAAATCATATTCTGCCCCAATCGGACTACCTATTCATAACAGATCCTAGTTTACTGGCTCCTAGTTGGTCTCCTATCAATCTAGGACTACATTATTATTAGGTTAGGGTTTAAGGATATGGTTATGCTAGACAAATGTGTAGGGGAGTCTATCGGTATTGGTCCAATGATGGTTTGATGAGCGGAAGTGTGAGAATTCAAAAGGCAGCAGGTTAGGGTTTCGGGTTTTTGAGAAGAGGGAAGTGATGGAATTTAGGGTTTAGAGATGGAATTAGGGCAAGGGCTTTAGGTCGAGTTCTCTAGGGGTAGAGAGAGTCACTCGACCAAGGTATGATGGGCAGGTGATGGCTAGATGTTGCTGGAATGAAATTTAGGGTTTTGGGTTTTAATGGAAGTTAAAGGAATCTAGGGTTTTGATGGTGGGATGGGGCAGGGGTCTGGATCGAGTGGAAGGGATGTTGTGAGGATGTTGTGACTTTGTTAGTGCTCTTCGTGCTTGTAGTGGCAGCAGTGCAATGTTGTCATTAAGTGCAGTGTTGGATTTGGATTTGGCAGTGGCGGTCATCAGCATATGGTTGTGGAGACAGTATTCAGTTGGTCCAAAGGGTATCTCATGGAATAATATATATATATTCTCGTGAGAGGACCAAAAACGCATCTCTGAAGCACTAAAGAAGAAGGAAATCAAGGAGAAGTCATCTTCTACCATTCCGGCGTGATTCGAGAGCATAGGCGCGAAGGTAATCGACAGAAAACATCGGTTCAGTTGTTGGCGATGGATTCAAGTGCTTGATACGTTCTATTGAAGATCTCATAGCATTCGTTTGGAGTTGGGAGTTTGCCTTTGAGAAGAGTGGGTTTACAGTCTTGGTAGACCTGGCCACATTCTGGTGGTGCAAGGTAAGACTGTAAGCGACTGTGTGGTTTGCAGAAAACGTCAAAATTAAGGGAACTGATTCACCCCCCCCCCTCTCAGTTCGATCCGGTATTCACAGGCTTAAATTTGGATGGATTCTGATGGAGGGTTAGGTCTGCAAGTGAATTAGGTTATGGAAAATTGAAGAAAACAAAAGGGGAAAATTAGGGTTGGGCTGTAAAGGGTTTAGAAGAAGAGATATGGGGTTGGGGATGGCTCAAACTTACTTGTAGATGCAGTGAACAATTGGCAGAAGCAGAACCTCGAGTAAAAACTGAATCTTGAAGAAGAGAACTTGAAAGAAAGCTTGTACAAACCACCCGGGCTTCACACCGCAAGGTGTCGATTGGATCACACACCAATCCCACCTTGCTTTGATCATACACAAAGCAGTTTTTCGCAGAAGCTTTTGCAGAAGTAGAGCAGGAGCAGCAGCTTGCAAAACAAAAGTTCTAATTTTCAAAAGTGGCGAATGAATGTGCTCCACGAATTCCATTAATTAAATAGGCATAAAAGCCTTACTCCTACTCAGCCTAGGAGTCTAAAGGACCCCTAGCCAACTTAACTAAACCCACACTCCTCTCTAATTCGTGGGAGTAAGGTGTGGATCCAAAAAAACAAAAAAGAAAATATTACATATTAAATAAAAGGTGACTCAAATCACTTAAATTGAACCACTGGTTCAACCAGGTTGGGCCGGTTCAATTTAAAAACATAAAACACTTCAAAAAAAAAAAAACTAAGTATAGATCCACCAATAATACTTCTAACACTACTTACTTGGGCAGCAGCTTCCTATTCTTCTTCTTCTTGCGGATATAGTGCTTCAGCTCTGCATCAGCCATCACACGGAATTTGGCTTTTGCACTGGAGCGAGAGACAACTGACTGTTTCTTGCTATGCCATATGACAAGATTTCCTCCAAGGAAAGAACAATAACCATTTATATTAATTTAGTTATCGGAAAAAAAAGAAGAAAAAAAAAAGAACAATAACCAGAAGTGGATCGCTTATCGTCAATGGATCAAGCCCAATCAGCATCTATGAATATTTCCAGCCTAAGGTTCCCATTGTCGGAGAAGAATTCCCTTCCAAGGGGCAGATTTTAAATACCTCAATATATGATGCACTACCTTAAGGTGAGATGTCCTGGGATCATGAAGAAACTTACTGACGATGCCCACAACATAGGCAATATCGGGTCTGGTATGAGACAGGTAAATCAGCCGTCCAACGAGTCTCTGGTACTGCTCTCTATCAACAGGGTCACCCATGTCACAACCATGGAACAAAAACTCGACCGAAACTTGTCGAAACCACCGAGTTAACTCGGTTTCCCAGGTTTCCGAGACGAGTTGAAGGGGGATTTTATAAAATCCCTGGATTCGACCGGGTTTCGATGGTTTCGACCATATTACGGTGGTTTCGACACATATGCCCATCGAAACTAGGGGAACTTGGCTCGAAACTTGGACAGACAGGTATTTATACTAGAAACTGCCAGAAACCAGGACAGACACTTAGTTATGTCTAATATCATTTAAGTAAATGTTTCATTTACTTAAGATATTATTCATAAATAAGCAAATACCCCCTATTTGAATCCAATAAAAATAGTTAAAAAATAAAATTACAAAAGGAAAAAAAGTCAACCCCCAGTTCAAGAACAAAAATTTGATTTTTTACGGCAAGTGCAATTTTCAACTTTCTAATGCTGGGGTTTTTCTCAAATCTAAAAATTCTATAAATGTCAATATGGCAAAACATTGCTAAAAACCAAAAGCGGTAAAATATTCATTTGTTTTGATGTCCAAAAAAATATTTTTATTCAGAGTGATTTTGACAATATTCGCGCACACCAAATTAAGTTTGACCGGTACATTACTCCTTCAATATAAATCAGATTTAAGCAATCTTGGACTTATTGGAAAGCTATCAAAACAAAGTTTTCTAACAAATCTAAGATTGCTTAAATCTCATTTATATTGAAGGAGTTATGTTCCGGTCAAACCTTATTTGATACCATGTCCAAGAACAATATACAATATCAAACTTGGATCAAAACCACAAGTAATAGTTTTAGCGTTCTCCATGTGAAACTAATGCATGGATTGTGTTTAAAATGTCAAAAATAGGCAGCACAACAAGAATAAGGGCAAAAAACCAACTTCTGGGCCTCGAAACCAAGGTTCAAGTTAGCATGGAGAAAGTCCCAAGTTTCGACCAAGATATGGTCGAAACCGAGACGAACTCGTTTTCTAGCTGATCGAAACCTAGTCGAAACCCGAGTTTTAGAACCTTGGTCACAACACAACTGATGATTGACCTCAATAGGAGAACCTGCAGGCTTGCAACCCAACATGCCGGTTTCCTGGAGAAGGTCTAAAACATACTTTCGTTGGAAGACGAAAATGCCCTTGTCTGACCTTGCAACTTCAATCCCAAGAAAATACCGAAGAGATCCCAGATCCTTAATTTGAAACTCCTTTGCAAGTAGTGATTTTAGATGGGAAATTTCATCATCACTATTCCCAGTGATCACTAGATCATCAACATATACGATAAGGGTTGTGCTCCGTGTACCATCTCGTTTCACAATCAATGTATGGTCGGCCTGACTCTGTCGATATCCAAACTTATGTATAGCTTGCACAAAATGACCAAACCAGGCCCTAGGAGATTGCTTGAGACCATATACGGACTTCTTCAACTTGCAAACATGACCAGCAAAAGATAGGAATGAGAAACCAGGAGGCGGATCCATGTAAACTTCTTCTTCAAGGTCCCCATTTAGGAAGGCGTTTTTTACTTCCAATTGTTGGAGATTCCAACCCAAATTGGCTGCACAAGATAGTAACGGCTCCCACTAAATTCATCTTTGCTACAAGGGCAAAGGTTTGTTGGTAGTCGATCCCATAAGTTTGGGTGAAGCCCTTCGCAACCATATTTGCCTTGTATCTCTCAATAGTACCATTGGCCCTTTGCTTGACTGTAAATACCTACTTGCATCCAACCAACTTCTTCCCTTCAAGGAGACGAGTAAGTTCCCAGGTACCATTTTTATCTAAGGCTAGCATTTCTTCTACCATGGTGGCCTTCCACTTTGGATCCATGATGGCTTCCTTCCAATCCTATGGAATAGACACAAAAGACAAAGAGGAAACAAATACTCGATAGGAGGGTGATAGGGACTCATAAGAGACAAAGTAGTTAATGAGATGCTAAGTACATGAATGAACTCCTTTTCTAAGAGCGATAGGGCAGTCATCATGAACATTAGCAAAATTAGGCATAGAATCAAGGATAGGAGAGATGTTACCTAATGGTGAGAGCGGATCTGGTGGAGGCGCCACAATGGGTAATGATTGGTGGTCATCCATGATATCCTTTCTTTTGGTATTGTTCAGAGTGTAAGTTATCAAGTTTGGAACAATAGGAGATGGCGGTGTAACAGGTGGAGCCAATGTCTCCTCCTTACCATTGTCAATTGTATGCTCCCCCTGAACAAGTAGACTATCAATCACCAGAGTGGGTAACGGCAGTTGTTCTTCAAGACTCTCCCCCTAAAGAGGTGTCGTGAAAAATGGTTCATACTCATGAAAAGTGACATTCAGGGTAACATAAAGACGGCGAAAAGGAGGTGATAACACTTGTAGCCCTTTTGGGAGGCCGAATAACCAAAGAAAATGCATTGAATAATACAGGGATCCAATTTGGACCGAGAGGGAGAGGAATTAGGAGCCAAATAAACACAACCAAAAATTTTGGGAGGAAAAGAAGAGGCAATGGTAGGGTCCGGGAGGAAAGAAATAGGTGTCGTAAAATTTAGGACACTAGAGGGAACCCTATTAATGAGGTAGGCAGCAATAAGGACAGCATCTTCCCCAATAGGTTTTAGGGACACCAATAGTGAACATCAAGGGACATGTCATGTCCAGGAGATGACGACTTTTCCGTTCAGGAATGCCATTCTGTTCTGGGGTCCGAACACGAGGTTTGGGAAAGAATCCCATGGTAAAGTAGATAATGTTGAAAGCTACCATCGATATATTCTGTACCATTATCACTCCGAAGAACCCGAATGGTGGCATTAAGCTGAGTGTGAAGCATGGCATGAAAGATTGAAAGCAGGAAAAAGCATCAGAATGCGTAAAAGATAAACCTGTGTGAGACGAGTGCAATTATCAATCAATGTAATAAACCAGCAAAAACTATTGCGATCAACGGTCCTAGAGAGAGCCCATATATCATAGTGAATAATAGAAAAAGGAACATCACCTTTAACATCACTAGCAAGATAAGAATGTCGAGTGTGTTTAGCAAATTCGCACACATCACAATTAAGATGTTCTAAACCACTAACCAAGTCTAGATACATTGAACGCAAAATATGAAAAGAAGGGTGTCCTAAGTGGCAATGCCAGTGGTGAAGCTTGGTCAATGCACTATCAGAACGAAGGGTGTGAGCAGAGGACGGGAGTGGTATTGTTGGAGAAGACTCCAAGTAGTAGAGACCATCACGGATTCGACCATACCCAATCATTGCGCCCTTTACCAAATCCTGAAACAAGAAGTGAGTAGAAAAGAAGTGAACAGAACAATTTAACTCACTAGTCAAACAATATATAGATAATAAATTTGCACACAACTTGGGAACATGTAAAATAGAAGGAAGAGAAAGATGAGGAGAATAGGAAACGGAACCTTTACCCGAAATGGAGGATATAGACCCATCAGCAACGCGTACCTTATCCCGGCCAGAGCAAGGAGAGTAGGTACAGAAGACATCTGAGTTGCTAGTCATGTGGTCCATAGCACCAGAGTCAATTAACCATAAGGGACTCGAAGATGAGACGTGAAAATTACCTGACTGAGCAAGGTTTGAAACAGGGGAAGAAGAGGAGCCAGTGGTGAGTTATGTCACAAGTTTTTGGACGGCAACCGGGGAGAAGGGAGCAGCAATAGAAATTGTAGGACCAACATCGGATGATTTAGAGAGATTCTCCTGGGAATGGTTACTGCCTTCTTTTGGATTGCGCCCACCCTTGGGACGCCCATGGAGCTTCCAACAGGTTTCCCATGTGTGACGGGGGCGACCACAGTAATCACACTTCACTGGCTCTCGTCCAGTAGGAGGAGGAGCTTTCGAAGAATCCACAGGAATAGGGGCTGGCAGTGTAGTGAGCAAGGCTGAACAAACAGGAACCCTTTGAGGCATCATGACTGTTCATTAATGTTCGTCAGTTGAACCAGTTTATATGCCTAAAGAAGTGTGGAGAATGTGTCACGTCCCAAAATCTGCGTCCTAACTTGATCATACTCATGATTCAGGCCAGTCAAAAAGTCATATACACGTTCCATCTCCCTCTCCTTTTGGAATGTATCAGCATCTTCAAGGTGAGCCAAGGGAACGGGATGATAAAAATCCAATTGTTGCTAGAGTGTGGTCAGGGTCGTATAATAAGAAATAAGAAATAATTCCTTCTAAGTGGTGTTGCGAACCTGTCATCGTATCTCATATATTTGGGCATTATTTCTGGCTTACGAATAGGTATGGCGGACTGCATCCCATCATAGTTGTCATGGCGTCCTGGAGCTGGAGAGGGTTGCATGGCGACCTACGCCATGGCGTCCCTCTTTGATTTCTTCTTCCTGTCTCTCTTTCCCTCTTCGATTTCTTCTTTCCCTCTTCAATTTCTTTCGATTTCTTCTTTCCCTCTTCGATTTCTTCTTCGATTTCTTCTTCCTGTCTTCTTTCCCTCTTCGATTTCTTTGATTTCTGAATTTTCTTCTTAAAACTTGAGAAACAATAGAGAAAAAATAAAACATGGCTTGAGTATACATCTATTAACACATAAAAAATAGAGAAAATAAAAAATAAAACATGGTCGACATGCTCGATGGCGGGCGACATGTCGATATATCGACGTGACACCCCTCCATCGACTTGGATCACCGTGACAACTATGCATCCCATAGGTCCTTAGCAGAGTTAACTAGAACAAAACTTGGATTGACAGAGGGTTCCATGGAATTAATTAGGAAGGACATTACCCAAGCATCATTGGATGACCATGTAGCAGCTGCAGTAGGATCTATAGGCTTAGGAGTGTCTCCAATAACAAGCCCAGCATAGTTGTGTCCTTGAAGAGTAAGAAGACAAGCACGGGACCAGGTGAGATAGTTCTGGCCATTGAACTTGATGGGATCAGGTTGGATAGTGTTAGAATGCCCAGTGGTACTTAAACGCCCAAGAGTTGGCATTGAGGTGGTGCCCGTGGAGGTGACACTTGCAGTTTCATCCGTCATGGTAACAATAAGGTGGACAGATCACTCTGCAACCGGAAAAAGCAAGCAAACCACGAGAAGCGTGGCAAGGAAGGCCGGCAAAGAGGGGCAGCAACTAGAGTCGAGGCAGCACCAGCAAAGGAGGCCGGTTGGGATGGCATGACGACGTGGGTCGTGGCAACACTGACAAAGGAGGCCGGCGAGGATGGCGCAACGGCGTGGATTGTGGCGAAGAAGAGACACAACGACAGGTGGTCACAGAGGCAGCACCGAGAGTTGACAGAGAGGTTGTGACTCACGGGCGGGAAGGAGCGCGCGAGAGGTCACGGCGGAGAGAGGCGAGAGATCGCGGTGGGGAGAGACGCAGCAGACAGAGCGACGCTGCAAGAGGCGACCAAAAAAGTGGTCGTAGTAGCAGAAGGACGTGCGGTGATGTAGACGCAATGAAGGAGAAAAAATTAGGGGCGCATGGTCCAAAACTCGCCTACCATGCTAAACGAGGAGGCAGTTACTTCCAATGGGCGGTGACAGTGGTAGAGAAGCATGAAGAACGAGAAAACTTTCTAAGGTTTTGGTCTCTGATACCAAGTTCGGAATCAAAGAACTAGAATGATGTGACTTGTCATTAATGACAAAGGTCCACTTTATTTATAATGAGAATACCAAGTTCAGAATCAGAAAACTAGAATGATGTGACTTGTCATTAATGACAAAGGTCCACTTTATTTATAATGAGAATTACAACCTATGGGCAAAATAGTAAAGAGGGAAAAACAACAAAAACCCTCAAGGACCTAAGGTAAAGCGATAATATTCCTATCCCACGGTTCTCAACAATAACTCATGTAGGTCTTCCCTAGAGCCAACTTTCTGGGGCTTATGATCCCTTATGCAGCATGTACTCACTCATGGATTGAAAAAAAAAGAAGATAATTTTCTATAACAAATTGTTATTATAGAAAGGACAAAAGATAGGAGTACAATAAAGCTTGCAAAAGGTGGGTGCACCTCAGCCAAGAAATTCATATTAACATTTGGATGTTAATCACTTGTTGACAGAATGGGCGAATAAAGCTAAAGAATTTGCTATTTGAAAAAGTGATTTTAGCAGCAGTTAGTGAAGCATCTGAAGTTGTGACATTTTGGTCACAAATGCATTTTGTGTATCTTTTTACTTTTGTGTCTTGAAGTATAGTGGCTACTATAGTTGTATTTACTCTTTTTATTTACCTAAAATTTTCTTTTTCGCAGCCAGTCAGGGGAAAAAGAATACAACAATGAATCTGGATCCAATTCCACCTGATAGCCCACTCTTAATGTATGAGTGTAGAGCAATCTTCATCCAATTTGGGCAAAAATTCATCAAGAAAATAAAGCTCTTTTCTCCAGGTAAACTACAACCCAAGTATTCAACTTCAACAACCAATTAATCTCTACACCAATACATGAGGACATTTGCTCAGGTAAGCTTATATGTAACAATAATTTTTTGAAAATTCATGTGTAACAACAAGCTATCAATATAAGTTGTGTGTCTCCTAAACACTAAATACATGTAATTTGGATAGAATATTGGGGGAAATGCACTGGTGGAAATGCTTTCTAATACACTGCACTGCGGTTCTTAAAGGAATAAAGGTAAAAGCCCAATATAGATCTCCCAAAATACAAGCATAGAAGTCGATGGAAACAATATAAAGGAAGGAAAATCTTAAGGCAACCACCAGTATTTCCCTCTTTTATCACTGTTGCAAACTTAAAAGTTACAATTCAGTTCCAGTTGGTAGCAATCCAGCAATGACTAACTAAAAGGTTCGTACTCTGACTACAGCGCAGTTTAAATTAATAGCTAATTGAATTCTTAATACCTAATAATGGAAGCTCTCGAAACTCATGACCTTGAAATCAAATGATAAAAAAAACAAGGGACTCCTACTGCCATAAGCCCAAATAAATATTTACCTGGAAACGCAGCATCGCGAAATTCCCTGACAGGTTTGGGGACATCTCGGCCCTCGACAGTGATCTGCCTGCGCTGACGGTAGGCCTCGACTTCACTCTCGGTCATAGCCGCCACAGAGGGAGACTCAATATAGAAATTCTTCTCGAAATGGGGGAGTCCATCCAAGTCCAGCTTTTTGGGGGAGTCCGCACCATCGTATTCCCTCTTGCTCGACGATGACGATCGACCAACGCCGCTTCCGTAAGCAAGAGTTCCACCTCCTCCGAAACCGGAATCGCTGGAAATGTCGGCGAAGCATAATTAATTCGACAGAAGAGAATGCGAAATACATAGAGAAGAGATAGTTTGTATTGGTTATTCTTTCTGTAGGAGAAGGCGTTACCTTTTCCGGTCGCGGTAGGAGCCAGGGTCGCCGGACCGGCTGTCGTAGCGGCTCATATTTTCCCTTTCTTCGTGTTTCACAGTTGAGGGGAGAGAGTGAGAGAAGTAAATGAGCAGTTGGAGCTCTCTCAGTAGCAATAGCCCAGTGGAGGGGTACTTGACCCGTGACTCTGTGTGAGGGGGTTTTGCCCTTTCGCCTCTCCTCTCCGTTTCCTTTTCTGTTTTCCTTGCTCTGCGTCGAGGAGAGAGGAGGAAGAACAACCTATACTGTAAAGTCAAGTCTCCGTTTGGTTGCAAAGGAAATAAAGGTCTGAAAAGTAAAATCATAATTGTGAAAATATCTGTAAGGAAGAAAATTTTAGGGTCGAAGTGTTTGGCCTCTCGGCTCGAGCCCGCCTTGTGCCCGAACAGGTCCTGGGGGCTGGGCTGAGATATCCTGGCCCTGAGTTAGGGTTAGGGTTGAGGCTTTGGGCTAAGATCGGCATGGCCCAACTTGACCATGCTTCTTCATCCTCCTTCTCATCATGTTCTTTCTTCTATTTGTCCCCGGCTTGACCCAACCCCTACATCTCCCTTCCCCCTTCCTTAAAAGAGTTGTACAAGAAATTCATATTTCATCCTCTACCCATGTCATGCATAATGTTAAAAGTTGAGATGGATAAGGAACTATATCATGGGTATCGATTGTCCAGTGGCTTTTAATTTCAATTTCAATTGTTCCTGTTGAATTCCGATATGATATTTCAAATCTATGATGTTCTATACATATTTTTAGTCCCAAGGGTGGGCATGAGGTGCGTAGATCCGTTTAATAGATGTTTGAGTGCCAATATCTTTTCATTTGTAATTGGTAAATCCTTTATTTGAGTTAGCGAGTTCTAATCAACCAACCAATATGGCGGCTTAACCACTTCAGAAGCCCCAGGTCACTATTTCTCATGCCTAAGGATATTCACCATCAGGGCCAATAAGGTTTAGTCCGGCCGGCCTTAAGCATGGGTCAAGGTTCGATTTTCAAGCCCTAAGTCAAGGTTGGGTCAGGCCTAGGCCCAGCTAAAGGGACTTAGGGAGTTGGGCTGGGGTTTTCAAAAGCCTAGCCCAACCCAAACCCTGTTGCAGCTGTAGAAGAAAGGTTCATGTCTTCAGTCACCTCGTCTATGTAAAATGACCTCCCTATCCCCAATAAATTGAACCAAAAGGGGAACATTGATTGGGTCTCAGAGGAGGCGCCATGCTTTCGAAATCTGAACAAAGAACACTTCCCCTTTTTGTAATTATTGATCGCAAGGGGGATCACCGTCAGGCTGTGTGGCCCCTGCACCGGCACGAGGGCCAATGAAAGCATGTGGAGGCATCTAACTAGGGTGTGATTTTTCATTTCACAAAGGGTGGGACAGTCATTTTGCCCTTCCTGTGTCTGGATGCAGACGCCACATAGCCTGACAACCTTATTTATTCACCTAGACTACGTTTGTTTCGGCATAAAATTTTATTTCAACATGTAAAATTTTTCAAAGTACAATTTTACCCCGAAACAAAAGGAGCGTTATTCTTTTACATGATGACATCAATGGCTACAAAACATGCCAAACACGGTTAGAAACGGTGAAGAGTATCCAACCTTAGGGTGTCAATTGATCGGTTCGGTCCAATTTCAAATGGATTGAACCGATTTTCGGATTGTTAATAGCCCAAATCGAATCAAACCGATGAGCCGAAGTTGGATTCATTTGGTTTCATGATTGAGATGTATAAATACCTATCCTATGTTGATAAAGGTTTGAAATACATTTTTTATTGTTCTAAGAGTCCTATCCAAACCATAAAACCCATGGCGAAGAAAATATCAATCCATTTGGTTATTAAATCTGATTTTTAGTTTTAACTAAAATAAATTTTGCTTTTTAAAAAAGTATAATTACTAAATATAATAAGAGTTTTAGGTCAATTACATAATCATAATTAGAAAAGTTTTAAAATAAAAAAAATAAAAAAAACATTTTTCTTTTCAAAACCATCCCCTTCCCATACTTTGAATTAAATTGAGCAAAAAAAACAAAACATTGCTCCTAACTTCTTTGGTCAAAATGGAAATTTATTCAAATTAAACTGAGAAGAATCTCGTGGTCTAAACAGGGGTGGGATCTATAATAAAAGAGGGTGGTTTAAGCCACCAGACTCGAGCTATTCTAAGTTTGGACGCACCAGAAGCTAGAAAATCTGCATAGGCATTGGAAGCCCTGCTAATGACACGAAAATGAACATAGGACAAGCAATTGATGACGGATAGGAATGATTGATTTATGTATCTATTTCTTTTCTCAAATTCAAAAAAGAATTTTTTTTGAATATTTTGGTTTTGAATTTGAGGAGAAAGATACACACATAAATTTGTTGTGTCTTACTATTTTCTTGTACTTCACATGTTGAACCGTAAGGCTAGGCTAACACTAGGCACCTTAGGATATAATGTCAATAAAATTTGGGTCCACCTAACCTATCAGATGACAAATAATCTCAAATCCCAATGGTACGTTCATTTATTTTATGTGTGCTATGTGTGCCACCTGGTCTCTGTTGTGCCGTCGGATGTGCACTGTCGCCCCGCCGGTATTGTAGAGGATCCTGGTCCATCTTTACAATGCTAAAAGTTCAATTTCCCATTAATGACGGGGTGGGTGATCAAATTATTCAATAAAATATATTTAATGAGGAGAAAGAGTGTGGGATGTACGGATTGGATGTGAAAGGGCATACACAAGAATCTACACACCCACATTGTGGGTCTCTATTTTCTTTTAGTTTAGGAGAAAGTTTTCCACTACTACACAGAAGGTTTTGCCACCATGCTAAGGTCCTAAACCACCCTCTATTTATGAATGGTCAAGCATACCCCCTAGGTTGCGTGATAATTGATCGAAGGCACTAGTCAAGGGATTCTCCCTTGATCATGGCTGAAGGAAAACTGAGTCGATTAGTTTACTTTACTTTTTCTTATGATAAATGCTATCATACATTCATACCCTCAAAAAATAAAAAAAAAAAAAAAAAAACCAAAACCCTAATCATTAAACTAGCCATGTGTGAGGGAAAAGTAGATCTCTCTCCTTTTTGCTATTTATGTGTGTTTGTGACTATACCAAAGACAATCCTCATGTACGTATACAAACAATAAAGAATGTCTAGTCAATTTCATACCTAGAAGTAGAGCAACAGGGGAAGTGAGCTTGAGTTTGTTAATTAAATCCATGCTTGATTTTTTTTTTCGTAGATACCTACTCTATCATATTCTATTTGGGGATAGAGGAGGTGAGAACGAGGAGATTTGAACTCAAGACTTCATAGTAGGATGAGTTTTAATGCTCAGCACGTGTTTGAATTGCTCTAAAGAACATCTTTCAAAGCTTTTTATTGGGCTAAGCACCACAAACTAAAATTGGGAAAAAAGAAATGAGAAAAAGATCCGCACATTGTCAATTTTTATTATTTTCTCTCTTGTTTTGACTAAACTGATTTTATATGAATAATAATTTTTTTTAGTATACTATGAATAATACCTTTTCAAGACAATCATTGGTGCGACATGCAATATGATGAGTGAGGGAGACCGAGACAGAATGGGGAAACACAGGCATATAAAGGCCTTGAAAACCGAGGGTGTCTTCATTATTGTTTCCCAAAACTACACTACACAAACCGCATGTAAATCGGTTATGAATCTGATATGAAAACAGAATAGAAAATAGTAAAACCAGATCGTATACAAAACGATTATGATTTTGGCTGATTTCTATCCGATTCGATTTTGATTTCACCTTATCAAAATGTAAACCACCACAACCGAACCGAATAATCAGAAACGCATCGATTGATACCCTTAGAAGCTAGAGGCCTACTTAAAGGGTTAAAAGTTGCCTACAGCTTAGGATGGACTTATATTCATATTTGGAACTCTTCACAGGCTTTGTAGGACATGCTTCCGATGCCTTCCACAAATCCATGGCCTTGGAACTCCATCCATATTGTTTCACAAATTTCTTATTGGGAGAAAGTTCTCTGCCAGGAGTTTGGCCTATGCTAGCACTCCCATGACTCTATCTCTGTCACACCCCTATCCCAACAAGGGATAGAATACAATATCAGGGTATGATTGGGGTGACACGCGTCATCCCACCTCACCGCTAGGATCTTGATGCATGGCCAACTCACGATCATAAACCAATATTAAAATACAATAATATCAGTACGAAAGACAAAGGAATATTACATTCCAAGGCAGTCGAGTTTGCGAAAGCATAAATGAAATGATTATAAGATGTTCATTGGCTAATGATAATAAGTAACATAGTTACAAAATTCCTATGACCATCAAGTAGCTACCAAAAGGTAAAACATAAAAGTTTATACAAAGCACAATGCTCTAAAATAATAATAAAGCGGAGCGATCCCAAGTAACCGTACAACCCGTAGGCACAATCATCATGGGCAACCATCGCCATGATCCTCGATCCACGGTCTCCGGCTCCACAAGTAATCATCCGCATCCAAATCTAAAAAGAATGTGTACACGGGGTTAGCTCCACCGAGCTAGTGAGAGAGAAAAGGGGATGCACAATCACACAATCACAAATAGTCCATGGTGCATGCTATTATTAATTCATTTACCACCTAACACACAATGCTAAGTCAATGGGTATATGCTATGCAATAACTCGGGAAGACATTGTGGATCCTTCCATTCTCACCACAATGCAACCTCAATTATTACTATGGAGCCCGCGCCGGTCGTAGTCATCACCACCCGAGGCAGGACCCCGATAACCATTACTACCCCTGGCCTGGCCTCTCTAACTCTCCACAGCAGAGGTGCTCGGCTACCCAACACCTAAACCCCTGTTGGTAAGGGTCGTAGCATAGAGGCGAGCCTAACCACGATATACTACATGAATCCTATCGTGTTGAGAGGTACATCCGGTGTGTCAACGTCCCATTCCATCTAACACCGGTACCAAGACAACACCGCATACTGGCAAGAATGAGATGCAATATACAATTCCACGTAATATGGGGGTTCGGTGCAGTACTTCCTGACCGTAACCCAACACAAATCCATATCATCCAAATCATCATCATCGAATAAGAATAAATGCAAATATGCAATCATGCTTGAATGATAATGTCACAATATAATTCATAAATGCATGAATAAGCAATAGTAAACAAGCTCAAACATCACCCAAACCCACTCACCAATTACTTCAAATGGAATTTGTATAAGCGCAACGATTCCGCTCAAAATCACCCCATTGCACATATGTTGGCGCCTATGGAAGTGAATAAGAGTGTGAGAGAGTGTAGGGGAGGCCTCATAGAGAAACCCCACCGTTTACATAAGTTATAAGCCTTAAAAGCGCATCGGAGGCAACGTCGGACTCAAGAGGCTTGCCTCCGACCTTGCCTCCGACCTTCCTGCGGGCTCGGGACACATCGGAGGCAAACACGGACTCACGCAGTCTTGCCTCCGATGCAACCCAAGTGTGATTTCAAGGTCTTTAAAAGCCCGGGGTTGTCCCATTTGGTTCTCTAAGCCTCAAGGGACAAGGGAGGGGTGTCTTGGAGTCTATTTGGGTCTTAGAAACACCCAACATTCAAAGATTTAAGGGGTTTAAAGGATCAAAAGCTCAAAAATCCAGATTGGGGTTTTCTTTGGTGGTTGAAGCTTTAGAATCAAATAGATTAAGCAAGAGGTCAAAATAGAGGTCTTTATAGGATTGTAATGAAAATAGGAAAGCATCCTACAGGGGAAACTACACATGACTCGAGCTAACCCTTTGGGTTTCAAAAAGAAATCCCCATCTTGGGGCTGCAACCAACGAACCACCCAAGCTCAAACGAGCAAGGGGGAAGAGAAAAATGGGGGAAAAGGGCACTTGGCTTACTGGTTTGAGGTACACACGATGTACCCTCTTTAAAGCTCCAAACCCAAGAAGCTGCGTCTTCCTTCTTCTTCTTCCCTTCCTTCTCCTTCTTCTCCTCCTTGCCGCCTCCTCTCTTCAAAGCTCTCCTCCTTTTCACGATTAGGTTAGGAAAGAAAAGAAAAAGAAAGACTAAGGAATAGTCTTACCCTCTCTCTCATATAGAAAATCACTTTTAATGGCCTGTTTGGATAAGGCCTCATAAGTGTAGGCTAGGGTCTGTTTGGATAGGGTCAAACAACCATCCACCCCTACACAAGCTCTAAAAATCCTAACTTGGGCACCAAGGCCCACATAAGATCAAGTTAATAAAAAGGGGTAAGGGTAGGGTCAAACATGGTAGGACACCAATAGTACCTTAGCCACAGGTCTCACCCACAAGGGTCCTTGTCGCGCATTGGATGCGTGGTCGGAGGCAACCGGTAACCTTGCCTCCGATGCGAGTAGGAAGGTGGTTCCCACCATAAGAGGTCGGGGCCTTTGGACCACACTTGAGGGCTTTGAGAGGGCGTAAGCACACAACAAATTTGGTCAACTACTTACCCCCGACATGTCAAGGTGCAACCTCCGTGGTCCCGACTAGTTTCCACAGCAAACTCGTACTATGGTCAATAATTTTATAGGGTTTGACCACCAGTGAGAACAACTCACTAGCATAAGTGGCGATGATAACTACACGTCACGGGAAGAATTAATAATTAATTATACTCAGAGTGGGGTATAACAATCTCTCTCCTCCTCATTTGAAAAACACTTTTGCCCCTTGTTTTGAGGAGGACGAGAGAGCGAGAGAGAGAGACATGGGAGTGCTGGTGTAGGCTACACTCCCGAATAGAAAACTTCTTTCCTTTCTTATTTTACTCAAGCTGATTTTTGTTTTGTAAAGACGTGGATAATAGGGTGTTTTTTTTTTTAATAACATGTTAGCTTTTTAAAATCACCTCTATCAGCATTTGGAACATTAGACGATGTAAACTCTCTTCTTATCTAAGTTTATTTTTATTTTATTCATAAAGAAAATCACTTAGTTTTGGCACTTTAGATTCAAATCCCATCATGTTAGGTTCCCATCATAGAAGAGTGGCAATGGGTTGTGTTCCTGTCATGTCAAATTTATAGAAAATAAAATTTATAACGATGCAGAAAAGAATGAAAATCATAAACAAACAATCACACAATGTACATAAAGATTTACATGCTATGGTAAAATTACTAACATCCATGGTAATGTGACATCGATTTCACTATCAATGGAGAATAGGATTACAACAACTTGTTTTCACACCTCTCTCAGATTGCATATATAGTTGTAAATTTTTTTGTTGGAATAGAAGATTGTACCCCGAACAAAATTTTTGTTCGGGCCAAAAGTACCCCAACCTAAACGACTTGGGTCATTACTGAACTCTCATATATAAACATGATCACAAACATGAAAACAACATGACTTAACTGGAAAACAACCCGACCTAGTAAAATATAACATTATTTCCCAAGGATGAAATACACATAAATACGACTATCTTGTATAAAAAAGCTCTTGCAAGTGTGCATCATTATCTATTTGCCCCAATTCCCTTGCAAGTTCCTAATTGACCAAGGGTCACACCCCTCACTTTTTTTTCCCTTCTCATTCAATTTTGATAGATTTACTAAATTGAAATATAAGTAGTTTCTTTCTTTTTTTTTTCTTCAAGAAATCTAGGTCCAACGCATGGGGATAAAAAGCATCCAATTACTCACAAATATAGTTGGAAAACTGGGTTTTGACTTTTGATTGGGGAGAGTCGCCCGAGTCGAGTCAAAATTTTGAAAACCTGGTCAAGAGTCGTGTAGACTAGGCCAAGGTAAAAAAATGACGAGACTGGGTCATAAATAGTCCGAGTCAAATAAGACTTGGTATTTTTACCCGAGTCATGACAAAATCGGCGAGTTTAGTCATTTTTAAAAAATTTATAAAACTAATTCACTTAGAAACGGAGTTAACCAAATGGTAAATCCATAATCTAAAACAATAAGAAAGCCTCAACTTCTCGACTCCCTTCTCTTGTTCAGTGGTATAAACTCAAAATGCATTGATATGTGATTACTTTATTTTTTTTATTTTTTATTTTTGTTTTTCCCATATTTTTCTGTATTTTTATGATTTTTTACTAATTTATACATATTTATTGCATTATAAAATTAAAAAACGTGACTTGTCTTGATCGGGTTTGACAAGGCCGAGTCACCAAGTTTTTCTAGAAAACGAATCGAGTCAGAAAACCTGGTTTTACAATAGTTGTTGAATCAAGAATTCAAGATGATTTGTTACCAAAAAAACAAGAATTCAAGATGATTCATACAGAAACTTAAATTATGACAAGCATCAAGTCTAAAGTATCAACCAAATCATGAAAGTGCTTGTATGGTTCAACTAGATTTATGACATGAATTCAAATGATTCGAAGTACAAATTCACATCATGTCTGATTGATTCAAGGGGGAATTTTTCCACGACGTCAAAGTATTATTTACCTCTCACATATGGCTCTTTATTATTATCTCTCTCTTGCTCAGACTATGTGGTCTCATGTAGGCCTGCAACAGGGTCGGGTTGGGCCAAGTCTTTTGAAACCCCAGCCCAACCCTGAGTCCCCTTAGCTAGCTAGGCCCAAGCCCGACCTGACCTAATTGAGGGTTAGAAAAATCCAACCTTGATCCGCTCTCAGGGTCGAGCCGGCTGACCCTGATTGGCCCTAACCATGGGGGGAAGGGAGATGCATGGGTTGGCCAGGCTGGGAAGAAGAAGATAGAAAAAGAAGAAAGAAGAGAAAGAAGAAGAAGAAGACAGAGTTGTGTTGGGCTGGGTCGGACTCAGCTCGAGGCCTCAAACCTAATCCGGCCCGGCCCTAACTCAAGGCCAGAAATTCCCAACTCTAACCTGCCCTCAGGGCCAAGGTATCTCAACCCAGGCCCTGTTCGGGCTCAGGATGAGCAGAGCTCTGGCCGTCAGGATCAAACTTGCACCCCTAGTCTCATGTAGATGATTTCATTATCTGCATGTGCATATTCTTCCCGTACACTGGCTACGTGGGCAAGGGCGGATTCTAATCAAATGATGTTTGAAATTTTTTTATTTTTTTCAGATAGTTATTTATTTGTTTGTTGATCATCATTATTGTTTGTTTTATTATTAATTATGATTGTTCTTAGAGTAATTTTTGGAAGCACAAATGTTTCGCTTCTCCTAACATAGTCAAAATTATGGCAAATGGTTTGATTTTTTTGTTGTGTGTTGTAACATTGCACTTAGGGGTGTCAAATTCAGGCCCAAACCGGTTGGATCGATTAGAAAACCAAACAGAATCTCTTGCTTATTGGTTCGGCATCTGTTTGGATTTTTTATAAACTGGTAGAAACGAAATGTCTAGACCGTCTAAAACAAAAACCGGACTGAACCAAATAAAAGTCGGTAAAATAAACAAAATACTAGAAAATCTTTTTTTAGGGGGTGTAATTGTATACATATGAATAGAAAAAGGAGCTCAAACTAATTAGAACAATCTGATAGAAGATCGATAATAACATGTTAAACCATCCCAATAAAGCCTAAAACCGATTGAAGTCAAACATTACCTTAATGGTTCAGCTTGATTTAACCTTATACCGGATCGAAACTAGATCAAAACAACTGATTTACACACCTAACCCACACATAGATGGCCCTTTCATCCTGATTGAAGAAAGCTTGTCAAATTTGAAGTAAGAATAGAGTTACTGCTACGAACTGGACAATATTAGGGGTGATTCGCTAAATTTGTTGGTGCTTGCGTTGTTATTGGTGAGAAATCCATTGGTGGTGCACCAGTGGATTCATTGTCCTGATAGATTAACTGTTTGGTTCATATGAGTCTGTTAGCTGAATCTTCCTGAAAAGCTGTTTGGTTACCCTGAGTCAGTCAGTTGGATTCAACTTGAATCTATATGAAAAAATGTTTGGTTATCTTGAGTCTGTTAGTTGGATTTAGCTTGAATATGTATGAAAAGCTATTTGGTTCAAACAAATTCTCTCAACACATTGGTTACTATATGGCTAGAATATGGAACATTTATGAAGATATTTGCATCCACCTGATGTTAAAACTTGAATTAAAATAGCAATTAAAAGAGTTCCTATCCAATAAATGTCCTTGTCATCTATTACATTACTAAAATATAATTAAAAAAAAGCTCCTATACTACTGTGACATTCTCTTCCCTCCTCTCAGACATCATCACTTGTTAAGGTCAAGATTTATGACAGCATCAAGGACGTCTTCCAACGCCTTTGTATGTTGCTCCAATATCCTTTTTTGTACTTGAGAACCTTAGATTGTTCCCATGAGGTAACCTTGTATGTATTTTGTGTCTGTAAGTGGTGATTGTGAGTTGAACTTCTTCGGTATTTTTAGATTTGTTGTTGGGAGACGAAGGTTCTCCCTCTTCTATTATTTTAAACATACCACAACCACAATATTTTGCCTGAAAATAAACAAAAAGATATTGTTGATTATAAAAAATTATAAAGGGAATAATTTATCAATAAAAATGGAATTTATTAAAGAAAAAAAAAGGTATGTGGATTCATACTGTGGTGGAATGTGGGCAACACCAAAAATCATGTCCTATTACTGGTCCACTAGTACATCTGTGAACCTTGCACTGCCCTTCTCCATAATCACACATTCTGAAGTGATCCACCCACAAAAAAAAAAAAAAAACTCATTGTGTCATTGATACTTGTAGAACATTCTCCCTGGATTACGTTTAATATTTGATGTCATTATTTTACATTTAGCACCACAAATTTCACACCTTGCCACATTGTTATCCATCTACACAAAATTTAAAATTAATACATATTAAGAGTTTAGTGTTGAAAGGCTACAGTTTAAGAAACAAAAGAGCATCTTATAAAAAAAATAATTAAATCAAAATTTTAATTATGAATAAAATATAACATCAAAATGTAACAGAGTGCATGTTCACTTAGACCAATCAAATACGTAATTTACAAAAACAGTAATATATAAGTCTAAAATTAACCAAAATATTACAATAAACAACAAGTTCTAAAACCATCCAATTGTAATTGTTCTTGCTTTCCAAAAAAGCTAAAAAAACCCAACAATACCTGATAAAAACCAAAGCACCCCGGCCAACATCAATCTTCATTGATGCCCCCAGTTCTAGCCATATACAAGTCCAATAATTTAGGTCTGTCTTCCTCACTTGCTCATAAGAGGATGATGGCTATGCTTTTTCTTTCCATAAAAAAAAATGTTTTGCAAGGGATTTCTTGTTGAAGTCAATACCTGGAATTGCATCACAAAGTTTGTCCCCAAAAGCTACTTGTGACTCATTCTGTACCATAGTCGTGATTGCTACAACGATAACTTTTAAAGGACTTGCAATTTTATCAGCTCCCTACTTCTTTCTCTTCTCTGGCCTACTTGCAGCAGTTGAATGAGGTATGCCACGACTATGATTGGTACTTTCAACTGGAGTGACAGGGGTATGTGCTTTATTTTGGTACTCCCTATCATCACTAAGGACCAAGTTATCGATTCTAGCTACTTCTTCAACATCAGCTTCAACTGGGTGTACAGATACGCCCCCATTTGCAATTTCATTTTCTAACCAAACTGCAACGTCAATGTAAATAGGAAGTACTCGATGCTCTCTTCGATATTTTTGTTCTTTTCTATGAGCAAAAATAAGAGAAAACAAGAATGAATTTTAATATACAAATGGGGGAAAAATCTAATGTTTTATTGAAATTATTCATATGCAACATAATTTGAGATTGTACCGTAAACTCAGCCCAAACATGTTGGGGTGCATCAAATCACATCTCTATCGCATTCCAGCCTAATCTAGATTTTTTTTGTAAGTCACACAACGCTTTCAGTCTGGCTTTCCATATCCTGTAGTGGTTTCTACATTGCTCCCATTCATACATCAACTAAAAGCGTTCATTTATCTGAAGGGAAATTCCTTGCCATTGGTCTTTCTTGAGACCATTGTCTCCATTTCTCCCATTTCTATGGTGTCCTAAGAGACACTCTAGAAAAAAGTTTGAAATTTCACTAGGCCATGATGCAATGTCTCGTGGCCTAGATTGAGAGGGGGATTCAATCAATACCATTCTCAAGAGCATATATATTCAAAAACAAGTAAATGATTGGAATACTGAATATATATATAAAACTGGTTTTATTTTTTGGTAAAAAACTGGTTAACATGCATTATGGCTTGAAATACAGTGAATCATGATAAGTATAGATTCAGACAAACAAATGATCACATGCAACTAACCCAACTTTGCCAAAAAAAAGTCCAAGGTTTAGGTGAAGCCCAAGTTCTGCTCATTTGTGGAGTTAGGGTAGGAGTACTTTGGCATTCAAAGTAAAGGTGTCAATCTGTTTATTTGGAAAGCACATTAAATTTTCTGTTTTTTTAAAAAAAATCCAAAACCATTATGAAATTCTGGAAGAAAAAATCATCCCAGATTCTATCCCAATAAGAACTCAAAATAGTAACTGACCATAAATAGAATGAAGCATTACTTGCAGCAGAAACTCAGTTTTGATAATAGAACAGAAATCTAAAACTAAAAAATGCCCTCCTACTCACCCTTATTTGAGATCGACATGTGGTGTCGGATACACCAATAATTCTCTCCGCCTCATAAAGATCATGGAGGCTTTCACTGCGATACAACTCCTTACTGAGGTACTGTTGATGTAACCTCAACTAGGCTAATTGAACAAAGGATCAAGAGAGTGAGCACAACTCAACCACAAAGAGGCTAAACATGACAGATTTGCATCCTATCAGTAAAATGGTAAAAACTCTCAACTCAAAACTCGTTTTGAGGTGATTCAAATTGGAGATTTGAGATAAGAGAAAGTGATACAATTTTGGTGAAGAAATATTTCTCAGATTTTCAGTGTAGGTTATCCGAAATTGTATTACAAGTGACGATAATTGCAAGGACATGAAAGTAACTTGGATGGAGTGAAGGGTAGAGTGACTTACTTCTCTTCTAGGATGCAAATCAACTCTAATGATGACCTACTCTAGGATGTAGGTGAAGAACAAAACTCCTACTCTTCTAGGAAGGAGAGAAACTTCTTCAAGTTTTCTTGGTTGAACTCTGCAAGGTTCACAAGGGAGAACTCAATCATCATGGTTCTAACAACATGCTCAAAGCAATTTCCATTCAAAACTCTAGCTGTTACAAATGACAATAGTGAGACCTTTTATAGGCGAAACAAGAAATCCTAAAAATTACTGCAACATCTCAACCATTGATTCTAATTGAGATCTTAGGGCTAAGATTGATTCTTGAAAGAAGAAAAGAGAAAAAAAATTAAATGCCTAATACATTGATCTAATTAAAGTGTTAAACTTCTCATGCATGTATCCTTCCTTCAAAGTAATATGCAGATAAGAGTTCTATGTAGATAATATAATCTTGATTACAAAAATTTTCTTTTTTCTTTTCAAAACTGATTTCACTTCCCTTTCCGTTCCTGTACTTGAAACCAAACATGTGGTGAACTTCCTTGCTTAACTGCAATAGTACTTTTTGCATATATCTAGGAAGCCTAAGTAGAGGCTTCTTCAGTTCCTCCCTTGTCCTTGTAGTGCACAGTAAGTTATAAACTTATAATGAACCAATTAGGTAAAAACAAGTAGTCACAGAACCAGAAGCCCTTTTTTTTTTTTTTTTTTTTTTTTGTTCTTTTTTATTGGTCCTACTCTATTTCTATGGGGGAGGTAAGGTGTGAACCAAGAGGGTTGAACCTCAGACCTCTTAGTAGGATGGATTTTAACGCTCTACACACTACCAAGTGCGCTAGACAGTTGTTCACCAGAATCGGAAGTTTTTACCCCATCCCCGCACAATTTTTATTTTTGGGCCCAATCTGTTCTTGTACCCTAAAAAACACAATCTAAAATCTGGTTATATATGGACTGGGTTAAAAGCAGTGGAACCATTAATGGCTGACAGTTTCCAAGTTCCAACTCTGGACTGTAATTCTGTAATCAGCATGCAATTTCAACCTTGTGATCTGAATGTTTGGCAGAACCTTTTACTCCAAAAGCTAGGGTTTTTGAGTAATTTCCTGCCACTTACCTTGTCTTGCCAGTTGCCAGTGAATTTATTCTAAAATTCCCTTGTAAGTTTTTTGGATAAGGGTAGGGGATGAGGTTTTACTAATCTTTAACTTTTCTTGCACAGTTCCTATTCTTATACCAATTTTCATTCTGGAAATGAAGTACAATGATCCTTCTACTTTTTAGCAGAAACAAGAAAAAGCTGCTGCTGAATAAGAAATTGAAGAGAGAGAGAGAGAGAGAAGCAGCTGAGTCTAGCTGAGAAACCCTAGATATATTATTACCTTCTCCATTCAAATTAACTATTCATGATTAACAGGACACAATAATTTGATCACCAACACTGCTCAAATCTGCCATAAACTCAAGTGATCACTGACCAAAAAAGAAGAGGAAAAAAAATCATACTTTTATTGGTTTAATTTGGTACCTCAACTGATCTTAATGTTCCTTCTAACTCCGATTTCTCTCTACCAAGACCACACACACATTTGTTCTATCATATCTAATAAGCTAAAGCAAGACAAGGTCATAAAACCAAACAAATAGGAGGGGAGAGGGGGGTGGATGAAGGGATTCAAGTATTCAACCATGAACAAGACCACAAGATAGGGCCATTAGCAAGATCGCGGCTTCCTTCTCGTCTTGTGGGAACACTCGGTGGAAAGCCGAATTCTTACTCAAATTGATAGTGAAATCTTCAAAACAAATCTTCTTTCTGCTACGAGGGCCGGTGAGTTTGCACCGTTTCTTGTATTGCTGGACGTACCCATTTTCTGATGATCTCTTCTCCTTGTGCACCTTTGTCCTTATAGATGATGTCTCATTCCCAATAAATCCGCCGCTTGCTGCCGCCGCCGCCGCCATGGCTCGTCTTGCTTTCCTTTGTCGAATTCCACAGGCGTTGCAAAGTGACTGCACCATACATATAAAAGATTAGTATATGGATCATTAACTCCGCGGAGCTATTGGCTCTGATACCATGTAGAGAATATAAAATTCTAAGAGTTCTCTACAACTATAGAAGGCCTTATATAAACAAGTACAATACCTTGCTGGTCAAGAGAAGATAAGGGATGAAGATATAAAGATAGATGTTAACTTTGATTTACCTTAGGGCCACTTGGGCCACTCCTCCAGAGAGGTGTCTTAGTAGTGTAACAGTCACTGCAAACCCTAACTGTGCTGTTGTTGTTGTTAGAGGAACTGTTGCTGCTGTTGTCTGTGTCTAAAGGTGAGGTTGGTGGCTGTTGATTATCTTGAAACTTTTGTATACTTTCCACTTGTTTATCTGCACCAATTCGATCCGAATTCGACATCTTCCTCATCAATCTCATCTTTGAAGACATCCACTTAACTGATCCACCATTGTGAAGGCCATTCTCCACTGTGGGAAGAGAAGGAGATTCCAGTAACTCATGATGATCACTTGATCCAACTTGTAAAACACACTTGATGCCCTATAGTATCATCAAAGAAAGAAATAAATATATTAGCAAGCCAGAATCAGATCACAAGATCACAAGTTTTGGACATGAATTTAACTTTTGTTTCTCACCTCTTGTTGTTGATGATTCTGATCTCCTGGTTGTAGTTCTCTATCATAAGTACTTCCTCCTTGAGAAGAAGAAGAAGAAGAAGAAGCTTCTTCATTGGGTTCTGCAAGAGGAAATGGAGAGGGTAGTGGAGGATTAATCAGATAAACTGGATTCATGGAGGAAGAGAACGAAATTAGGGAGAGATCGAGAAAGACAAACAGAGAAACCGAGCAAAGCAAAGAACAGTGTTGTTGTTGTCCAGCAAAGAAGGACGAGATTATGAGATAGAGAAGTGAGGGAGGTGGAAAAGGGTGTAAAGGAATGAAGGAAGGGGACTAATCAGTGTGGAGGTAAATCTCTTTTAAAAGAATCTGAGGAAAGAGAGGCTTGAAAGGAGTTCACGTGACTTCATGACACCCAAAGAAACACAAGTTAAAGAAAAGAGACGACAAACCAAAAGGAGAGATGTAGAATACTACTACACAGCCTATAATGACAAAACCCTATCTGCAAAAATTTCATACCCCTCACTCGTTTTAAGTATCATAGTCCTGCTTGATCCTCCTAGTCCTAGTTTAAATGAATGGACTAGAGAGTACCACTTGAACTCCCTTAGGGCATTGAAGATGATAAACAACAACTCAATATACCTACTTACATGGTTCAACAACCTTAGAATAATAAATTTTGACCATTGGATTCATTGACTATCACCAAGTCCATCTGATCATTGATATATTATGGTCAACATTCTTTTTTAGGAAAACAGATCCTCTATGGCGCAGCTGCCCGAGCAGCCATAGCAGCGCAGGCACAATAAGATGCGCAATGACCACCTTACCCCTGCTCGGGCAAGGCGCTCGGGCAGGGGTAAGGCGGTAAATGCATGCCTCACATGGTCTGCGCTGCTATGGCCGCTCGGGCAGCTGGGTCGTAGAAGATCTGGATCCCTTTTTGAGTAGTTAGAGCCCACCAAATTTATCAACTTGGGTCTCCTAGTTTTTCAATTGGTCATGTTGGGGGTACATGCAATGTCTTGTATTTAATTGCTTGTATTTGTGGGCTAATTTCGATCCAAAGGGCCCTAGAGATTTTTTTTTCTTTTTAAGGGCTATATGGGAATTTTGTTAATATGTGCCTATGTAGGGTTTCCTGTACTATGCATTTGTAGCATGATGGTTTTCTCTGTAATCTGAGAGAGGTGTGAGGACGAGTGGTTGTAACCTATTCTTATTGATAGTGAAGCATGTGTCATCTCATAATTTCTATTTTTTTCTGCATTATTTTAGGTTCTCGTTTTTCTACAATTGTATCGATCGTGGGCCGATTGTAATGATATAGCTTCAATACTACTGGAAGCATGGTATTTTTTTCTCCCACTTGAAAATGGTATGTGGATTCCATATGGAGAATTTTAGGGGATTGTGCAATGAAAGGGTATGGGTAAGATTTTGCATGGGACCATCTTTCCCTCTTCTTAGTATTCCCAAAAATCATTCAATGCATTTGCAGGCAAGAGACAACCACAGTGACCCCGTCCCCCCCCCCCCCCCCCCTTCCCCCACACTTCTGCTAAGCTGAGTAGCTTGAGCCCTTCTTTTAATTTTGTTTTTTTTTTTTGGCTTTCTCTCGATCTCAACCCTACCCTTTTTACCATGCTCAGTTAAATTACAAGACTTGGACAGCCTTTCCTTTTTGGTCCAATGTTCTTCCTCTATCATTTCCTACTTGGAGAAAACCCAATAAAAGGTAGAAAACAAGAGGTTCCTCTAAGTGGTCACATATGACCCAAAAATAGTTATGCACTTTTCTCTGGGTACGTGAAACTACCAAAAGAAGGTTAAAATTATGAGTTTCACTGTTTGGACGAAAATCTGAATCCAACTGACCTATGAAAGTTTGATACTTTAATCTTTCTTGTTTTTGTAAATAGCTTTAAAGAGCAACCAATGATTACAAGAAATGTAGACTATTTGTTCTTTCTATTCCTCCTTTCCTTTCTGTTTTTTTGGCTTTTCATTTTATTATTTAGATCAACTGTATTGGGAGTTAAGAGCCTCAGTGTTATTGGTGAAGCCAAATCTCAGTTTTAATCCTAAAAGTATTGTTGTTTTTTGGTGGGCTGTTTCGTTTTTGAAACGTGTGTAATCGGTCAAAAAGTGTATACATTAGCGCCAAGGGTGTTGTACACTGTAGAGCTCGTCGAAATTTTTTATTTGATATATAATTCACCCAAACCTATGTTGGTTTGTAATTCGAATCAGACCGGTTGGGCTTTTGGGGTAGTTTTGTACTTTCTTGGGCTAGGGTTTTTTCTATCTTGTAACTATATATAGTTATTATCTCTTTGAGAGATGAGAGGGTGTGAGAGAGATTTTGTACTTTTTTCACAGAAATAGTGGATTTGGATCTATCGCTCTTTCGTAGATGTAGCTTATTTTCTTGGGGGTGAACCACGTAAATCTCTGTCTCTTGTGTGTGTGCTTTCTCTTTCCCTTCTTTTTTTGCAAATTGTCATTCTACTGCATTGTTATTTCCTAACACTCAAACCAAATAAAATACTTTTAAAAGTGGACATCTCTTAATGTTTTAATGAATTAACTTCAAAATTAAGGGGAAAAGATTAAATCTATTTACCAAGTTTTCCAAGCAGGATAAAACATAGATGCTCAACCAATATACTTGTATGAGGAAAGACAAAATGAAGTTCCTAGAACTAGAGCAGTAAGAGAAAATAGCTACAAAAAACTTAGATTTGTAGGAGAAGGAAAAAAAATCTTTCGGGGGATTTAGAAGGGAGTTTTGTCCTTTTAGCTATCTGTGGGGTTCACCAGTGTTGCATCCTTGGTGAGCAGAAACTTGGGTAGCTGTATCATCCGTGATATCATCTGCCCATTTTAAGCATCCAAGGGAGAAGAAAGACAAAATAATTTCACCCTGAATTGCAAAATACGGAGTGAAATGTCTTCAACACAAGGAGAGAGATATAAAGGGCCAAAACTTTCCTTGTAATAACAGGTAAGTATCAAAGTACTTTTCTTGCGTATCTGGGCGCAAGTTACTTCCAGACACATGAGGCGGGATAAGAGCAGGATTTGGGTTATTAAGGGGGGTGGGTCAGTCATTTTGCCCACCCCATATGTTTGGGTGTATCCTGCACCCCCAATGCGCAGAAAACTTTATCCCTAAAAAAAATTGATGAGCAATTTTTATTTTATTTTTTTGATTTCTTCTTTTTCCTTTAAATATTGAGGATATCACTAAAAATATCTGTTACACACGTCTCTTTCCAAGTGAAATCTTCAGTGGATAAATCAATCACTTATTAATTATTATAACATCTTAAACCATCAAAGGGCACGGTACTCCCAAATCAAAGTTATCTAGCTAAACACTTGCAAAATTAACAAGACTAAGACATAGACATAGGCATAGGTAGACGATATCTTCACCATCTGTTAAAGGTATTCTAGCTACGATTTCTTCCACTAAATTTATGGTAGAAGGTTATTATCATATCAAAAGAATTTTTTTTTTATGCAAAAGAAATTTAATTTAAATAAGGGATTTTCTTATTTACATCCTTCAAGGTGTCAAATAAATTGTAATTTATTTTTTACCCTTTTAGATATGAAACAATTTTTTTCAATAAAGATAATATTATCATTTTATATACATGTGTACTCGAAAAATGTACATGACACCTTTTGATAATGATGTGTCACTTTCAAGTTATTTTTGAAAATCTTTTTATATCCCTATCATAAAAACCTTTTGAGAATAAGCTAATGGGTAATTAAAAGAAGTTGTCAGGTTCTGAATACATTTTAGGCTTCGTTTGTTTGACGGATAAAAAGAGGTGGGAAATTATGATGGTGGGTCCCACATGTTGTGGGTTGGGTTGATTAAAAATAAATAAAAAAATAGAGTATGTATTTTTTTTTTAATAAAAAGAATAGAGTAGGTATTTTGTAATGGGGTTGGATTTGGTGAGAAAAAGAGGAAAGGGAGATGGGATGAGATTCTATGAGAGAGAGAAGAAAGGAGAGGAGGAGAAGACAAACACAAAATGAACTTTTTCATGAATAGTATCATAATCCTACTAATTTACCAAATTGATAGAACTTTAAAAATGAATGGAGTGGAAAAAAGTGGGATGCCGTATCACTGACAAGATAGCTACTTGAGAGCTTCATACAAGTTCATCAGTGCAAGGAATGAAATATCCCAACAAGCAACATTGAGCATTATTTTGTCAAGTTTATAAGATCAGGGTATATATGTATGGGAAATGCTCTCTGAATACGCTATTTAGTACCCTCTTTCTATCTCTCTTCACATGAAATGACCTTATTGACCCCTCTCTTGTATATATAATATAGGGGAAGAGTTCTTTGTGGGTAAGTGTGGCCCTTGTACGAGCACGGGTCCAATAGGGGAGCGCATGCAGAGGCATCAACATGGCCTGATGGGGCGGTCATTTTGCCTGCCACCTCCCTCTGTGTTCGGGCATGGGCGCTACACTCTCCCATAGGAAATATTTCTTGATATAATAATAATATTGGTGGACTAAAAAGAAAGTGTTTAATATTTTTATGATAAGGAAGGAGGCTACGTACAGAGTCTAGGAATCACTCCTGTATGGATGATTGAGGAACAGATCGATGCCTCGATAAGGATGCCAGTAGTCACAATTTATAATCATGTTAGGCTGTCAATTTTTTAGAGTATGTCCAAGTAAGGGTAGTTTGCACAAGGCTTCTGCCAATCTAAGGGGCCATGACCTACGTGACCTTGTAGAGCTACAAGACACTGTAGTTAAAGGCAGAAGGTCCCAACATCTCTATCGCCAGTTCCCTACAAATGCTAAGGTGGCTTATGGCTTACAATTTTTGTGGGCTTAATTTGTATATATGATGATGACTAAAGAGAGTACGGCGTGTGGGCTACATCACCATCAGGTATGATTGGGACAAGCTTTTAGCCGTAATATTAATAACCAAGAACAGATATTCAAATTAGTTACCTTCGTCCATTTTGTCGTCAACAACAACAACAAGAAGTTAAAATTCATTGATTGATTGATGCACTTGCACAGCTTTCAACCTTATGAATGATAAATATTAGGGGTGTCAATTGATCGGTTTGATTTGGTTTCATTGTTGGGGTTGAACCAGCTTTAGGCTCTGATGTATCAAACTTAAACCAAATTTGTTAAGGTGAATTCGATTCGATCTTTTATTGGGTTGGTTTAAGGGGCTCTTATCAGGTCTTAATTTGATGGGTTTTTTAACGGTTTGTTGTTTTTTGTTTTTGTTTTTTAATATGCATTACAACTTATAGACAATAATGGTCTTTTATTGATTTTTTTTGGGTTTGGTTTGTATCCTTGTTTTGATCGATCCTATTTGATTTCGAGTTCTGTCTGTTATATAAAACTCCAAATCGATATGTTCAAGTTGAACCGATTGGTTTCAACCGGTCCAACCAGTTTGGTCTGAAAACTGACATCCCTAAATGATACCGGTATGTTCAAGTCGAACCGATGGTTTCAATCGGTCCGACCACTTTGGGCAGAAAATTGACACCCCTAAATGATTTAGATGAGAAAATTTTCTTTGCATCGGGGGCGCGGGCTGCACCCAGACACATGGGGATGGGTAAATTGACCACTCCATCCCTCTGAATGGCTAAAATGACTGGCCCGCCCCGCCCCATGTGTTTAGGTGCAGCCTACAGTCTTGTGTGCTGCGATGCAAAGAATTGCCCCTTTTAGATTCTCTCATCCAAAAGCTCAATGTTATTTATGGATAATTTTGAAAGAGGGAGCATTCTTTGTGAGGGAGCATAGGGACCATACGAATTCAACAGCCAATGAGAGCGTGAGCTGACATCACAGGGGCGGGGCAATCATTTCGTCCCCCATTGTGGCTGGGCATCCCCTAAACATTTTCCTATTTTGAAATTATCAATAATTTGATGTCAACATATTCTTTCAAAAGCATTTTATATGGTTATCTAATTGAAACGGGCGAAAGTACAAAATTAGCTTAGTAGTCATGTCATGGGCCTCATTGCATGGTTATTCCCAAATCATTTGCCATTAATAAGCATATAATTTATGAGTTAGTTTCAATGCCCCCCGGCCTCCTCCTCTCCCCTCCCCTCCGGAAAATTATCACCTCCAGTTTGCTGACCGGCCCAGTTCCCCAGTTCCTCTAATAGGGGGATGGTGGATCCCACCCGGACAGGGTGTTTGGGCATGGGTAGAAAGGTCATTTCAGCCCCCCTTTGTTAGAGGAACTGGGGAACTGGGCCGGTCAGCAAACTGGAGGTGATAAAGATCCCTCCCCACCCCCGGCCCCCCCCATCCCCACCCCAAAAAAATCTACCTAAGTATTATATTATATGTCAGGATGATGTCTAATCCCTTTGGTTGATAGAGATACTTGTTTTTAGTTTTTTATTTTTTTTGTTGAGTGATATATTATTTCTTTTCCTCTAGAGTTTGAACACACGTGCTGCCTAGTGGGACCACATGCACACGTATCGTTTTGGCTGAGATTTCCGCTTTCCCATGGGACAACGTGATACTTTCGCATACTTCTGTGTCTAGGTGCAAGAATCACATGGGCCACGGAACCAGGTAGCATTTTTTCTCCCCCCTCCCTTTTTTTATACCAAAAACAACAAATCTACATAATAAAAATAAGGGAGAGGGATAGGCACACCGCTCGTATGCGATAAATAAATAAGTTTATAGCGACCTCAACACTTATCTAAACATGTAACATGGGATCTTGGATTTTTTACCAAAATGGGGGTTGGGGGGGGGGAATCTTTGGCATTAAAACCCCATAAAATAGGAGAAAGAGGCTAAAAATAAATATATTTTATGGTTATGTGATTGGACAATAGTGTTACCATTTCTATTAAGATTGTGTTTTCAGTAACGTAGGATGTTTCTTGTTGTCACCAAAGTGGTGAAATTAGAAATTGTAACCCTTTTTAATTTTTTAATTGCCCATTTGTCTTGATCCTAAAGTTCTTTAAGTCAAGGATAAAAGAATAACATCTTATTATGACATTTTCAAGAGTTGTCGTTGTCTTACACGTTTTTCAAATTGACATATGAATTTACAAAACTAACTTAGTCGAGAAAAAATATGTGAGTTACTAAAAAGGGTTAAAAATTAAAGTTACAATTTCTTATCAGCATGCTAGGTTACAATTTACAATTCAAGATTTTCCTTATGAGATAAATGAAAAGGGTGGGAAAAAAAAATAAAATTTATTAAGTGCTAGTATGGTGTTGAATTTCCCAAGTTGTAATATGGGTTGTTGCACCATGTGATCTAAGTATCTAATCAGCCAAGTCCCATACTACAAAGAACTGAAAGAAGTCAGACAGTACTGGTAATTGGTCTAGTGTTGGATCCCAAGCGGTGGTGTGAGTAAGGCATCAGGCGTGAGCAGAGACAGAAGCTGTGGCTAACTTGGCAGTTGGCACTGTTTTCGCTCTAGCTTGAAGCAATCCAAATTCCAAACATTCAATTTTATATGGTTTTACCCACCTCCTACCTGCCTTAAAACATAAATAAATAAAGTCAAATGTTCTTTACATTCATCAATATTCATTATTAAGTTATGCCATTGTTTTGTTATTTTCCTTGAATTTCTATTTCAATACCTATGGGGTCTCTTTGGTATGAATTGTATTTGTGTATTATCTATTTTTGAGAAATCATTTGTGACAATAAATTATGGTCTATAAACTATAATCGTTTGATTACTATTTGTACAATGTATTATATAATTAGAAATAGGTTTGATATGCCTATGTGCATAATATATTATGAGAAAAATAACTTTGAAAGGTAGTATGGCCCTTGCGCTCAGACACACAAAGCACAAAATTGGCACCCCAGCCCCCATGAAAGGTGGAAATCCACCCCATTGATACTTCTGCGAGAACTGTCATTTCTTTCATATAAACTGTACCCATATTCTCTTTTTTTTTGTTGAATTTTATTTTCATAATCAAACTACATAAATTTACTATAGAGAAACTTACTATTTCATCCCCTGTACTTTGTAGTAATTAAAATTTTCTTCCTTTGGCTTTTAATTATTACACTTGGATCCCCTCTGGCTGATGGTGTTACTCTGATGTTAGTTATAATTGAGAAAAGACTATTTTACCCTTGCCTAGTGTTTTTTTTTTTTTAAATAGAACCTTATATTAATTAAAAAAAAATGTGTACATCACTGGGATATGGAGTAGTACAATTGCAATTGAAACTAGTTCTAGTTAAATCCAAAATCGTATTGTAAAAGGTGTTGTCACTATACCATTTGAAACTAACGCTAGAGACATTTGTAGTTTCATCAACTAGAGTGAAATAATTTTTAAGTAACTTATAAGGTAAACACATTTTGTCACTTGGATAAAAAAGAGAACAGTAGCACCACACTTCCTTGCCTAGTGTTAGTTATAGGTTGATTTAATGTAAAAAGTGGGACCCACCACTTCTTCTTCAACCACCGTTGCACCCCATCACACCCTCTATTGTGCACCCCACTACCCCACCACAGCTACAACCTCCGACCACCTCAGTGCAACTTGATGCTACCTCCAATAAAGGGAGGTAGCCACCCCCACCCCCTACTCTTTTGTGATACAGATGAACCCTTACGCCCAAACTCGAATTCTTCCATTCAACAGGTGTTTCGTCCCCTAACCTTGCTTAGATCATCTTTTGAGATCTAGAGACCTTATTATGGAGCTTGGAAAGCCAAATAATTCCTTCATTTGAGTTCCTGAGGGGTCTATTCTCCTCTCTAGTTCATCAACATCCATCTCTTCATCACTATAATCCTCATCAATAGTGGCCTCTAGTTCACCTTCAAGGACCAGATCTCCTCCTACTGGTGAAGCAAACATGAAATCAAGATTCAATAACCCATGTCTTTTAAAGATTCCTATCATCGCTGATCCACACTTAGATAACAAATCCAATTTTTTACAGAAAATTCAATTAAACCCACTTTCAAGTCCTGCAACTTTGCGACTCTCCCTCTTTGATTGTAGGGCTATCGTCAAATTTCACTTGGAAATTATCAATTAATCAAATAAAAAATTGATCAGACACTGAAAAACAGAGACATGAATTAAGCCTTGATTTCAATTTTGCTAGTGCATCCAAGAATAATTGACACTAAATTTCTCAATTCTGATCGAATGGAAACCAACCTGAAGAGATTGAAAATCAATTTAAGCCTTACATCAATCTCGGGTTTTCAACTCAGATCTAGTTTCCTTAATAAAACCCTCACAGCCGTAGACTTCTTGAAATGTAAGATTTCTGCAAGGGAAGGGTTGAAGGTTGTTGATTCAAAGATGGAGAAGGTGAATGAGATGATGAGACTGTGTTCTTGAGCTAGTTCTACCAATGATTAGGTTGGAACCATCTAAGGGTGTCAATTTGGGACTGGAACCGGGAACCGTCCCAATACCATCCCGCTAAAACCCGGTACCGGACCGTCCCATTAGTAAATGGGACGGTACTGGTATCTGATTTTGGTACCGAATGATAAATGGGACGGGACAGTTCTGGGATGGGATTCCCAACGGTACCAGTACCGAAATACCAATTAGGTACCGGATGGTACCGAAACTACTAGTACTGTTTAAAAAGAAAGAGTATATAAGATCTTCTAAAAAAGAAAAAGAAAAAAGAAAGGGTATAAGAATTACGATTCATTAAGGTTTCACTAATTGCCTTTTGAATACGAAGAGGAACAACAGGTCAACAGCCGTAGCTTGAAGTCTCTCCTCACAGAACCTACTATAGTGCTACTCCCTCCTCCCTCGACCAACTACATCTACCAGGTTCTTCCTTTTTGCACTTCGTACTTCGTACCATACTACCGTGTGACATGTGTGATAAATAGAGTTTTGTTTGGAAAAATCAAAGAAGAAACACAATGGGATTCTTCCATTTTGTAGGACTTCTCTAGATTTAAAAAAATGAGAAGCTTATTACATATGATCTTAGGGAGTTGAAGAAGTAAAACTATGATTTCATAATATAAGTTGCTTTATAAAAAACAGTAGACAACTTAGATTTCATGATAGTGAAAAAATTCTTCAACACTAATAAACTCGCCTTGTTAGAAACAATTAAACTTCTTCTCCCTTTTTCTACAGTGCCTAGAACCGTTTAAGAACCGGTACCATCCCGTCCCACTAGTAATCGGGACTGGGAACTAGGTTTGATCCCGTTAACTAAATGGGACGGTACTGAGATTGACACTTTTAGTACCGGTACCGGTACCGTCCCATCCCAAATACCGGGAACCGTCTCAATTGACACCCTTAGAACCATCTATCCCCCAACCCTTTTCTTATGATTCCATTGGTTCTTTCGTGGCCAGCTTTGACATTAAATGAACAACAACAGGGGTGGGGGTGAGGGAGAGGCAGGGATAAGTGGCTGGGGTGGGGAGCTGCAGAGGGTGGAGATGGGAAGTGGGACCAGCAGCAGGTGAAGGTGGAGTTGTAGAGGGTGGAGATAGGAGGCGGGACCAATAGCAAGGGTGAGGCTGGAGTTGCAGAGAGCAAAGATCGGAGGAAAAAGAAGAAAAAAATGTTTTTTATCCCAAGGGTAAAAGGATCATGTTATATGCACCCAAGGTTATTTTGGACATTAATGTTTTTTTCCTTGGCCACAGTTTTTTTTTTTTTTTTTTGGGTAGAATCCTTAACCACATCACAACTTAATAGACGGACATTAACGAGTTAGGTCTAATTGTAATAGATCATAAACTGTAGGGGAGAGGGGGTAATAATTAAAAATAGAGGGGATAAAAGTTTAATTAGGACATAGTATAGGGGAGGAAATAATAAATTTCTAACAAAAAAAAAAAAAACCTAACAAGAAATGAAGAAAGAAAAACAAAAGCAACCCCCAAGCAAAGAAAACACACACATGCACCTAAGATGTCATTTTTTTAACACACAAAAAATGTCATTTTCAGACAAAGCTTGAAACATAAAAGGTAGGTATACACAAATTTCAAGATGCTGAAAAACCCCTTGGAGGCATGCATGGTTTGAGGTATCAGTATCGTATGGTGATATGTGATAGTTTTGCTAGGCACTGATCCCATTACCGTGCCGATATCATACTAATGGCACGGTACAAACAAGAAGTTAAACAGTCAAAATCTTGTTTTTTAAAAGAAATTAGGGGCAAAATTGTCCAATACGTCTGATCCAAGCTGATACCGTATCGATATCATATCTATTTTGCAGGTGACCAAAAACCCAATCTAATACCGTGCACTAAAACCATGCAAGCATTAGATATAATGCTAGTGAATTTGTGAGTTTTTGTCTGATCCAATGAACCAAAAAGCAATGAAACTCTTACTGATGGGATTATCATCCTCTCCAATTCCTAAAGCTCGGCAATGTGGCAGTGCTAGGTGGAGATGCCGACACATGGCAGTTCAGACATCCAAACACTACTGCCATGTGTCTAAGCTGCCACATGTCGACATCTCCACTGCCGCACTGTCGAGTTTTAAGGAATTGAAGAGGATAATTTTCCCGTACTGATGAGCTGCTAATAAATGGCCTCTAAAATCGACATGATGTTCCAACTCAGAATCCGATTGGATAAGAAGACATGGAATCTGCAAGCTTCTCACCCACTATTCCATTTGGGATGTTCCCACATAGAAGGGAAGTTGTCTCTTCCAAATGAAATACTTTTGCAATGTGAAAATAAATGTAAAACATGTACATCTTGGAAGTGGGATGTGGTTGGATGACTAAAACCACAAACCAATATTGGGCTAATTTTGAACTTATTTATATCAGTCCATTTTGGTTAATTGGGTTGGGCCAAAGTGGGTACCATGTACCTACATTCAGATTTTATTATGGTTTCGTTTGGTTGCAAAAGGAATCAACTTGAAGGCAGGTTTTTTGTTTTTTTTTGTTTTTTTAAGAGAACCAGCAAAGCAGATATATTAGGTAGTTAAGAGAAAACGTGAGTAGCAGTACAAGCATTTTTTGCCAAGTTCTTGGCAATAGTCGCACAAAAAGTGTTGGTACTATACTTAAAATATACATTTTGGGTTAGATCAAATATATAGAGTAGCCTAGTAAACAAGTTCCATGGCCATTGGCATTTGGTTGGAGATGGAAAAGATTGAGTGATCCACTTGTTATCACACCATATTTCTTTAATCTTCAACCCAATACAGGGAGCATGCTCTCAACTTGAAGGCAGTTGTTCTCCCTGTTTACACCCCAAAATCGTTAGGCCCATAGAAAAGCGACCCGAAGAAAAACCATCTGGTCCATAAGGAGGCCGGCCCAAATCACTACATGATCATGGCGAGTGGGTCTCTCAACAAACGATTATGGGCGGCCTGGCAGTTACAACTAGCGTTCGGGAAGTGGACACGACGGGCCGAAAAGTTATAACTAATCATCTTGAAAGAGGCAGAGGAGAACTTATGCGCTATAAATAAGAAGCAAGAAGAAAGAGAAAAGACCTTTGATCAAATACACAAATCTCCTATTTATATTTATCTAGGAGTAAGAGTAATTTAGCCTAGTTTATTAGAACTCTCTCCCTTGCTTCAAGGGATCTGTTTGATGTACTTTCAATCGTTCCTTAGAACGATTTCAATAGAAAGATACTCTCTTCTTCCAAACAGTCTCGAGTGGTTTTACTATTTTCTACCTTGTGTGTGTTAAAAAGTCCTTGGAACAATCCAGGCAGAGGTAGAGCCCATTCGTCTCCTGGAGAGGAGTGAGGATAATCTTTGTCCTCGTCGTTCTATTCATATTCGGTTAGTAGACCGAAAATTCATGGAAACACTCCCCAATGCCAATTTTGCTACATTGCATTTCAAATTATCCGAGTCACATTATAAACAATATAATGGTGTTACTGCTTGATTTTACTGAACGGTAATGTGAAATCCTCTAAAATTCATTGGCTATCTTGGCAAAAATTGTGTCACTCAAAGGAGCGAGGGGGATTGGTATTTAGAGACTCCGGTCTCGATAATAAAGCTTTGCTTTCAAAGGCAAGGAGACTCTTCTCCAAACCAACTTCAGCATGGGCCTTGTTTATGAAGTCTATATATTATCCTAAGAGTGATTTCCTTCATGCAAATCTGGGCAGCAGCCCATCTTGGGCTTGACAAGGTGTTTCAGAGGGAAGACGGGTCCAGAAGATGGGGTTGATTTGGAAATCAAGTCAACATATGGGATGATAAAGGGGTCCTAAACTTGCCAGGTTTTTCAATCCCTGACGTTGCACCCCTAGGAACCTCAGTATGGGCCTGGATTTTTAAAAAACCAGCCCAACTCGACCCGGCAAAAAAAAAAAACACAAAAAAAAAAAACTAGAAAGGCGAAATTCTTCTTCCAAGGATAACACATGTCTTACGTGGCACGTGACGAGGACTTTTAGCGCCATCATCAATAAACCGACCCTTTTGATTTTTTTACAGAGAATTCTCTTCGCCATCAAAGCGTCGAAGCCATGAGCTCAGTCGTTGCGATGTCGGCCTTGGTTCCATTTTCAGTGAGATTGAAAGCTTCATGGGATATACAACCAAGAACTATTCCCACTCCCAATCACAACAGCTTGTCGAAGAACAAAAACCCTAACGTGCTCCATCATTCTACTCCGCAAAGTAGAATAACAACCACAACTACTGCAACCAAGGTACTAACTGCTTCAGAGCTTCTGAGCTTGAACATCCGCTCCCCTTCCCAAGGTATTATCTTTTGATCAATCTATTATACGCTACTCTGTCTCTTCCCTCGTGATTTTTAGTACTCGACTCAACTTCGACTTCGATTTCACATAAATTAGGGAAATCGGAAGAATTATATCTGGGTTACGAGAGATGGTTGCCGGCTGCGCCAAAAGTGAAAAAGCCTAAATCCATCTATAATGCGGCTACATTAGCATATATCGGGGATTGCATTTATGAGGTAAAATTGGAATTTTGTCTTGATGTTCTTGGTGTCGACTGCTTGTCAATACATTCTAAGTTAGAATGTACAATTGGACTTCACTACTGATGCTTATTTGAGTTCCTTTATTGTTATTTCTATTCATGCTCTGAGGATGGAAGAGATATGAAGTTGCAAGAAGAAGTATACTCATTGGAGAATGGTTTCAACTTAAGTAGAGAACATGCAAAATCCTATTCTTACATTTTATATGCTAAATTACATAATGTTGACATAACATTCAAATCGCCTAGATGAACTCAACTAATATTTTTGTAAAACCCCAAGGGCATAGCTCAGTTGGCAATGACCAACACCTTGCACTTAAGAGGTCATGAGTTTAACTTTCCTTGAGGCATACCTATAAAAATATAAAAAATTCAAATCATAAGAAAAATACGTAGCCACGAGTAGACTAAGTTGGAATGCATGATATTCACCCAAAAAAAAAAAAAAAAAATTAAAATTTGGAATGCATGATGAGTGATGAGAATGTAATGAACTAGAAATCGAGTTTATTTTGTCTTATTTTAATTTTTGGGTTTGTCAATATTAGAAGGAAAAATTGCAAGAAATTTAGGTAAAAACTTGAACTGCTGAAATGAAATTAGCAGCACCAGGTGCTTTCTAGCATAGCGTAATTAAGCCTAAAAGCCTTTCCTCTGGCCTGGTTTTGTTGTTAACCCATGAAAACTGAAATGTTAGCTTCAAGTAACAACAGTTTGTGGCTTCATATTGATCTTTCTTTATCGAAGATCCCTTTTATGATTGATGAAGCTTGATTTATTCACTTTTTTTTAACAGTGATTAGAAAAATTATCATTAAAAAAAGAAATAAGGTACTTGGGGAAGTGGACGACTTTGGTTCAACTCATAAAAGCAAGAGCAATGGATGCCCCTTTAGCAAGAAAATTCAATTTATCATTGCCACCATTGTCTGCAGAATCCTTTGTTTGACATATGGTGTCCTCAAATTAATTAGTCCTTTCAAACAGCAAGCATACATATGTCGGCACGTGACTGCAACTTTGAAAATGCCTACATGTTGCAACTTCATCTATACGTGCACATGCTCTTTTATATTTATGTGTGTGTGTGTGTGTGTGTGTAAATCACTTAGGTTTGAGTATTTGACTGGCAATACTAAATCACTTAGATTTGAGTGTTTGATTGGGCAATAGTTGGTCATTTCGTGCTGATTTGACTTGCATATTGCATGGTCAAAAGATGAGCTTGTTCTTGTTACGTAGAAGCGATCTGTTTTCCGCCCTCTTTTCTACTTATCTCACAAGCTTTGTTTTCTCGAACTGCAGCTATTTGCTCGGAGGCATTTTCTGTTTCCTCCTCTAAATATCGAGGAATACAATGCTCGCGTGATGGCTGTAGTACGTTGTGAAGCACAGGCATGTATTTATATCCTATTACTCTCCGGATGCCTGGTTTCTAGTTGTCTTTCACCTATGAACATGATATTTGTAAAGGATTTCTATACAAATCTCACTATTCCCAAATTTTGCTATGCTACTTTTCAAGTAATTAGGTAATCTTTTGTAAAGTGCATAAGTTTTAATTTCTCCTTCTCGTACCCCTCCATTCTTCCTTATGAATCATAATAGACCCATATGCTAATAAAGAATTTTTTATAAGTAAATAAATTGAAATGCTGTTTAGACAAAATTTTCCCAGTATTGCAACATTCTATTAAAAATAAATGGAAGGACTGACATCAACACCGAAATGGACCATTTCAACTTTCTAACGAAAACTGTGTTATTCTGCTCTTGTTCTTGAAATCCTGGCTCATCAAATGTCCCAATTCGGAGAAAATGATATGGACTTCCGCATTTGCTTCACCAAACCATTTATATCCTGAAATTCCTTCTTTGAAGTTATCCCATTGCAAATGTAGGACCTGACAATTGTAGATCAAATGAGGCCAAACATTCTTCTTACATGCTAGGTGTGAATCTGGATTGTATAAGGGGCGGTCAATCACTTCATCCAACTCCCTGTGTATCAGACAGTTGATTGGTAAATTCCATCTTTTGCTTAGCTGATCATTGATTGATTGCCAATATCACATTTGGTAGCTGCTGTTCACATGAAAAACCTTGGGAGGAACAGGAAAGGTAACAGATCCAAACAAATATTCCAGAGGACTCTTATTATCCAAGATACGGGAAGGCATCCAGTTAATAAGAAAGGCCGCAGTAAATACAGCATCCCCCCAAAACTGAACAGGGAAATTCATGGAAAACAAAAGGGACCGAGCAACCTCGAGAAGATGGTGATTTTTTCTTTCGGCCACCCCATTCTGAGGAGGTGTATCTACACATGAGGTCTAGTGAATAATCCCATGTGCAGATAACTAGGACTGATATGCGCTAACAGTGTACTCAGAGCCCTTACCAGACCGAAGAATTCTGATTTTGGCATCAAACTGGGTAGCAACCATCTTATGAAAATTTTGGAAAATCAAAGACATCACTTTTTTGTTGCAGTAAATAGACCCAAGTAGTTCTACTCAGTAACAATCAGTAAATTCCAACACAAGAAAAATAACAGCCCAAATTTCACAAACCAGATTTAGTGGGGTGTCCAAGTGCAAGCATCAATGAAAATCATTCAAAATATCTGTAGCAAGAAATAAACTAGAAATAGTTCTCAAAGGGGGGTGTCCAAGTCGACGGTGCCAAGTGTGTAAATCTTAAAGAGCTTTAGTGGAAGTCGCAGGTGAAGAAGCCATTGAAGATAATGCAAGGGAAGGCTTCTCTAACAGGTACATGCCACATTACGAAATTCAACATGGCGTCAGAGCCAAAAATATTCCAGGGATATGGGAATTAAATTTTTTTCCTTTTTTTCTCTCTCGGTTCGTGATTCTGCCAGCCCCTCCACCACCTCCCGCCGCCTCTGCCAGCCTCCGCCAGGCCCTCCATAGCCTTCCGCCTCCTCTGCTAAGCTCTGCCAGCCCTCCACCACCTCCCGCCACCTCCGCTAGGCCCCGACAGCCTGCCCACCACCTCTGCCAGGCCTCGCAGGCCTCTTCCCTTCCTTCCGCCACACCCCACCAGTCCCGCAGGTCTTTCGCCTCCTTCTTCTTTGGCGAGAGGCTTCTCCCTTGTTGCATTTTTCCTATACCCCCTTTGGTGGTGAGTTGACTCCTACCGAGGGTTTTTTTACCTTCCCTCCTTATGTTCTAAATTTTTTTTTGGGGGATTTATTTCTGTTTTTTATTACCAGTCATTGTGCCTGACAACTCTGAGATCACTTCTGCCTCATCTGGTTTTGATGGTTCGTCGCAACGTGACTTCATTCCGTTTCCGGTGAATCCCATCAAGTTGAATGGCAGTAATTATTTGTTATGGTCTCGCTCTTGCTTATTTGTGATTGGTTCCTGTGGTCTCCCTAGCTACATCATGGGCACTTAGGTCAGGCCTGATGAGACTGGTTCTGCACAGGATCGATGGATGAACTTCAATTTCTTGGTTATGTCATATCTGGTTAATTCCATGGACCAAGATATTGTCAGGCGCTATCTCCTTCTTGATTTGGCTGTGAAGATTTGAAAAATAGCCAAGGACACCTATTCTTAGGTTGGGAATGCTGCCCAATGTTATGAGCTTCGTCAGAAAATTTACTCTACCAAGCAGTTGGAGTTGTCTCTGTCTCAATATTACAATACCATGTGTACTATGTGGAAGCAGGTGGACTTTCTGGGCACATTCACCGCCACCTACGATGTTGATGCCACGGCCTTCCGTAAGTGGGGGGATAGCTTACGTGTTTTTGATTTTTTGGCCGGCCTCAATATTGAGTTTGATAAGATCCATGCCAATATTTTGAATCGCGACCCACTTCCATCTCTGGAGCAGGCCTATGCGATTCTCTCGGCTGAGGATTATAGGCGTACAACCATGGTTCATCCTGTTACTCAGGAACGATCGACTCTTATCTCTGGTTCACAGGCTTCCCGAGGAAATTCTTCCTGGTCTGCTAGTACTGATTGGATGTCTGGAAATCGCCCTGCCATTAAATGCGATCACTGTGGGAAGGAGTGGCATACCAAAGACCGATGTTGGAAGCTTCATGGTCGCCCTGCTGTGACTCGCGGGCGCGGGAAGGGTGGTTCCAATCGGCCTAGTAATACCCGTGCTCATCAGGCAACTTCTGACGACTAGCCTGATTAATCTCTTTCGTAAGTTGTGGCTGAATTGCAAAATCTTCGGGATATGATAAATCGACCTCAGTATCTCTCTCCATGGCTGCCTCAGCTTTTTCTCTGCCTACCAACCCAAATTCTTCTTCTTCCACAGGTATTTCATTTGGTGGGAGCTGTACCTCGGTCATCCCGATTCTTGGGTAATTGACTCAGGGGCAACTGACTATATGACAGGTTCTTCATCTATTTTTTCCAAATATTTTCCTCTTTCTGGTCATAACAAGGTTCGTGTTGCTGATGGGTCTCTTTCTCCTATCTCAGGGAAGGGATCTGTTCAGTCATCAGTGCACTTCCTCTCTTAGCCTTTCCTCTGTCTTACATGTTCCAAAGTTTACCACTAATTTGCTTTCCATTAGTAGCCTAACTAAGGATTTAAAGTGCAAAGTAATTTTTTTTCCAGCCTATTGTTTGTTTCAGGACTTGGCAACGGACAGTATGATTGCATGTGGTAAAGTGGTTGGTGGTCTGTACGTGCTTGACAGTTCCCGGGCAGCTTTGACATCTCAGCCAGCATCTTCTGATTTTGATTCTGCACTTTTTGAGTTGAATAATTGGCATCGTCGTTTGGGCCATCCTCTTATAGGAATTTTATCTACTTTATTTCCTAGTCTAGTGAAACGGTGTAATAAACATAATTTTTCTTGTGATGATTGCACCTTGGCAAATCAAACTAGAAGTATTTTTCCTATTTCTGATAATCGAAGCAATGTGCCTTTTGGTTTGATACATTCTGATGTGTGGGGCCCTGCCCGATGTATTTCTACTTCTGGATTTAGATGGTTTGTCACTTTCATTGATTGTTTTAGCCGGACAACTTGGTTGTATTTGATGCATAGTAAAAGTGACGTCTTTACTTGTTTCACTCTATTCCATAAAATGGTCCAGACCCAGTTCCATGCCAAGGTGAAGATTCTCCGCTTAGATAATGGAAAAGAGTATATGGATTGTGCCTTCCGCTCCTATTTGGACAGCCATGGAATCATACACCAAACCTCTTGTGTTGACACTCCTGCTAAGAATGGAGTGGCTGAACGCAAGAACAGACATCTTTTGGAGGTTGCTCGTTCTCTTATGTTTACTATGGCTGTTCCTCCCCGCTGCTGGGGTGATGCTGTTCTTACAACCACCTATCTTATCCATCGGCTTCCCTCTCGGGTCTTAGGTGGCCGCTGTCCCTTGGACATTTTGGTTGGAAAATAGACTTTTGTTGTGCCTCCAAAGGTCTTTGGCTGTGTCGTGTTTGCTAGGAATCACCATGCACACGACAAGTTTGATCCCAAAGGACTGCGGTGCATTTTTTTGGGTTACTCAGCTACCCAGAAAGGGTATAGATGCTATCATCCTCCTACACGAAAGGTGTTTGTAACTATGGATGTCGTCTTCCGGGAGTCTGAGGCTTACTTTAAACAGCCGATACCTCTGCAGGGGGAGATTCTAAGTGGTGAAGAGGTCCCGCTGATTGCTCCTTTGGAGTTTGGACATTGAGATACCTACTATAGAGGATGTCTCTATTGAACTAGAAGATGGAGCTACAAGTCAGGAACAAGAAGTGGGACAGATTGAGCAACAACAACAGGTGCAACCGTGCAGGGGGAGAATAAAGTACTGACTTACACTTGGGGAACTGATTTTCCTTTGGATGGCCCTCGGTACAAAGAGACTACCACCATCGACCCTACATAAACGGCATTTGTTCCTGCTCCAAGTCTTGCTCTTAGTCATGTTTCTGGTAAGCCACCTCTTGATCCCAGTCTTGATTTACCCATTGCTATTCGGAAACCAAAAAGGAGTTGCACACAACATCCTATTTCCATCTTTGTGTCATATAACTCTCTAACTCCTACTTTCCATGCTTTTGTATTTTCCTTATCCTCTGTTCCCATCCCTAACAATTGGCAGGAAGCAATAGCTGAATAGAAATGGAAGGATGCGATGAATGAAGAAATGCTTGCCCTTGAGAAGAATCAGACCTGGGATTTGGTAAATCCTCCACTAGGAAAGAAACCGGTTGGATGTAAATGGGTCTTTGTTGTGAAGCACCAGGCTGATGGCTCAATGGAAAGATACAAAGCAAGGCTCGTAGCCAAAGGGTTTACCCAAACCTAAGGAATTAACTATCAAGAGACATTTGCTCCTGTAGTAAAAATGAATACTGTGCGTGTTATCATCTCTTGTGCTGTAAATCAAGGATGAGAACTCCAACAACTTGATGTGAAGAATGCATTCCTACATGGAGATTTGGAAGACGATGTTTATATGGAGATACCTCCTGGCTTTACCTCTTCAGAGACTCAAGGAAAGGTGTGTAAGTTGAAGAAGGCTGTTTATGGTTTGAAGCAGTCACCAAGGGCTTGGTTTGGCCGATTCCATAAGGCTATGGTTGCTTATGGGTATAAACAGAGTAATGCTGACCATACATTGTTTGTTAAGAGGATGGGACAACAAGTGACCATTTTGATTGTCTATGTTGATGACATAGTGATCACGGGTAATGATGCACATGAAATCCAGAAGCTCAAGACATATTTGGGCACCGAATTTGAAGCCAAAGATTTGGGGAGATTGAGATATTTTCTAGGGATTGAGGTTGCCTATTCAGCTAAGGGCATATCTCTTTCCCAAAGAAAATATACCCTAGATCTATAGAGTGAAACATGGATGCTCGGGTGTAAACCAGCAGACACCCCTCTTGAGCCCAACACACATTTGAAGAGTAAGGAAGGTGACCTAGTGGACAAGGGTAGCCATCAGAGATTAGTTGGCCGATTGATATACCTCTCATATACTTGACCAGACATCACATTTGCTGTAAGTGTTGTCAGTCAATACATGCATGATCCTCACTCTTCTCATTTGGAAGCAGCATACAGAATACTTCGTTACCTCAAGTCCTCTCCTAGGAAGGGAGTGTTGTATTCTTCACATAATCATCTCCGGATAGAAGCATACATTGATGCAGATTGGGCTGGTAGTCCACATCCGGATATTGCACATTTGTTGGAGGGAACCTAACTACTTGGAGAAGCAAAAAACAAGCTATTGTAGCTCGATCAAGTGGTGAAGCTGAATTTCGAGCTATGGCACAGGGTATTTATGAACTTCTCTGGCTCAAGGGGCTTCTTCAAGACTTGGGGATGAATACTGATCTTCCAATGCGGCTCTACTGTGACAGCAAGTCAGCAATCAACATTGCTCACAGCCCGGTCCAACATGATTGTAGCAAACATGTTGAGATTGACCGACACCTCATCAAAGAGAAATTGGAACATGGAATAGTTTGTATTCTGTTTATCCAGTCTAGTGAACAGCTGGCTGATATCCTTATCAAAGGGATCAGCAATAAGTTATTTTTTCCTATTGTTAGCAAGTTGGGCATGTTTGATATGTATGCACCAACTTGAGGGGGAGTGTTGTAATATGGGTTCAGGGGTAGAATAGTCATAAGGTTATGGTATTTCTGTCCTTGTACTCATTCTAGAATGTTCTTCTCTTTATTAGAAATAAAGATGGCTATAGTTACTCTGACTCAAGCCAGTATTTACGGAATTCAACAAATAACAAGTGGGATTTGGTTCAATTACCACTTGGAAAGAGAGCTGTTGAATGTAAATGGGTTTTAACAGTGAAACATAAGGCTGATGGAAGTATTGAGAGATACAAGGCCAGGCTTGTTGCTAAAGGTTTTACCTAGACCTATGGTATTGATTATCAGGAGACATTTGCTCCTGTGGCCAAGATAAACACTGTGAGAGTTCTTCTGTCCTATGCAGTGAACAAGGGATGGGACCTATTTCAGCTTGATGTAAAAAATGCATTTCCGCATGGAGAACTAACTGAAGAGTTCTACATGGATATCCCACCAGGATTCAATTCTCAGAGAACTCAGGGCAAGGTGTGTAAGCTCAAACGATTTCTTTATGGTTTGAAGCAGTCTCCTCGGGCATGGTTTGGTAGGTTCCATAAGGCGATGATCTCCATTGGGTTCAAACAAAGTAATACAGATCACATACTATTTATCAAGGAAACTACTACTGATATAACTATGTTGATAGTTTATGTTGATGACATAGTTATTACGGGGAGCAGCCAGGAGGAAATTAGCTCTTTAAAGTTTGAAGTAGTTTTTGGGTACTGAGTTTGAGATTAAAGACCTGGGTTACTGGGTATACTTAGGTACTTCCTGGGTATTGAGGTTGCCTACTCTGCCAAAGGACTCTCTCTATCCCAGAGGAAGTATACCATGGACTTGTTGATTGAGACAGGTATGTTAGGGGGTAAACCAGTTGAAACTCCTGTGGAACCTAATACTCACCTTCGATCAAAGGAAAGAGAGCCATTTGACAGAGAGCAATATCAGAGGTTGGCCGGAAGACTGATTTACTTATCTCACACTCGTCCTGACATTGCATTTGCAGTTAGCCTTGTTAGCCAGTATATGCATGATCCACACACTTCCCATCTTGATGCTGTGTATAGGATCTTGAGGTATTTGAAGCCTGCACCTGGGATTGGCATTCTGATTTCTTCACATGGTCACATGCGTGTTGAATCGTATACAGATGCCGATTGGGCAGGGTCTCTTGATGACAGACGTTCTACCTCTGGCTATTGTACTTATGTGGGAGGAAACCTTGTGACTTGGAGAAGCAAGAAGCAAACTGTAGTTGCTCGTTCAAGTGCAGAAGCAGAGTTCAGGGCTATGGCCCATGGTATATGTGAGATACTTTGGCTCCAAGGCCTACTGTAGGACCTTAGGATTCTAGTGGAGATGCCAATGCGATTGTACTCTGACAGTAAATCTGCAATCAGCATTGTGCACAATCCTGTCCATCATGATAGAAAAAAGCATGTTGAGATGGACCGACATTTTATTAAGGAGAAGCTTGATAACGGTAAGATATGCATTACCTTTGTTCCTTCAGATGATCAGATGACAGATATTCTTACCAAAGGACTGATTACTAAGTTGTTTAGTTCTATTGTTAGCAAGTTGGGCATGATTAACATCTATGCACCAACTTGAGGGGGAGTGTTGTAATAAGGGCTTAAGGGTAATTCTGTCCTAGGTAATATTGTAATGTTGCCCTAAGGGCATTCCTAGTCTTTTTCTCATTTTTCTATCATTATAAATAAAGTGGGCTATGTGTCACATTGACACAAGTCATTCCCCAATTGCCGAGATTGATTTCTTCAACATGTCTTTCATTTATTGGAAAAATTGTGAGATGATTATGTCGTGGTTGACAATGACTGGCTGCAGATGTCCCTGTAAGTGAGCACCCATGTTATTCATATAGGAATCCCAAGCTAATGAAGTAGGAACCTACCCTTCAGTTAAACTGAAATAATGAAACATTATATCTATAAGATAGTTTGCTCATGTGAAATTAGACCATATTTCTGTGTCCAATATTAGCTTGAGTTCTGTAAATGTGGATTCTCATATTGTGACAGCAAATATGGAGAACTCTTTGTATCTCTATGGATGACACTTGAGGTGGACATATCCTGCTTCTACTACTTAATTGATATGTATATGTTGTATGTATTGTTGCTTTTTCTCCTCAAAGCCTTACAGGTAGTATTATAACTGCTATACTGCCTTGTACTTGCTTTGGAAAGGAAATGCTTTAAGTTCTAAAGCTTTATAACAACAACCTTCTCATAAGCTTGTTTGGATGCTCATATCATTGATTAGAACTTGAGCACCCCTGAGTTTGCTAATTTCCAACTCTATTTTTTTTCCTGGATCTGGATCCTTTGGGGTATTCTCTTCAACATTTTGTACAACTGAGGTTGTGGATGAGGAACACAAGCATTAGAAAATTTTCTCTTCTACTTTGTTTTTTATTTAAGGAAAAATTACTAAATTAGATTTGCAAGAAAGAAATTGATCTCATCATCTTCCACCTAAATCCACTTTCCCCCCACCCCTTCCTTTCTCTCCTACTTTTGCAGTATGGCACATGGTAATTTCTCAAGGTTTCTTGCTGTAGCATTCCCCCTAATGAAATCCATGAGGAGCTATGTTGGTCTAAGTTTCTTCTCTGCTGTGAAACAACAATGATACTCTCGTTCTCTACTTCTCCGTGTCCTTCAAAATCTCTAGTAGACCCCTATCCAACAGTTGTTAATGTACTGTGATTTCAGTGAGAATCACTAGCTGACTTGACAAGATAGTATCAGCACAGCTGGAAAACTTTTAAGGGTGCATCATAGCATTATGATGTTGCCTCATTGTCTTTGTTGATAGAATTAGCAATGTCAAAGAATAGAAAAGGAGATGAAATTGATCAGAAAGTGGATATATTTATTGTCCTTTGGTTCCTAGGAATAAAACTTAAATCTCTATTTGTTTCCATTTATGAAATCCAGTATTCAGAACTAATGATAGAGGGGAAAAAATCTAGTTTTAGTTTTTCTCTTCCCTGTCTTCTATTTCTGTCTGTGCTTTATGCGTGTGTGTGTATGTCTGTGTGTGCGTGTGCGTGTGTAAAGGAAGGAGGTGGATGGAGGCTTTGATGCATATCAAATACCGTAGGGAGCTGTCAGTTGAACAGATGGATGCTGTTTTTATTTCTTATGTCCACTTATATTTTTAGTTATCTGGAGTATATGAAGAATTTATTTAAAAAATATCTTCTCTGTGAATACTCAATAATTACATAGAATGCTTAAAATAATAGAGTGCACATTGTAATTGTTGTGTTTCAGGATGCCTTGCTCAAGAAACTACTTGGTGATGACTTCCTATTGGAAGAAGAAAGGTTAATTTGAGAATTTTCCTTTGCATTCTTGTACAATTTGCCTCAATGGAATTGCTGTACTTGTGTATTGAAATTTAATGACATAATTGGTGCTTATCTGATACTTCCTCTGATGAACAAACATGAAAAGTGCCCCCATTTACCATGTTATCAGAATCTTCATGTGGTAAGATTGAAATTGTGACTTATGTAGCCAATTATATTTGGACTGGCCTGACGGACAAAGTATTCTTCGGTAGCTTAAATTATTTTATATTGCCTCTGAGTGGTTCAGTTATCCATCATTTGATTTGAGAGAGGATTAATTGACATCAAATATGATGTTCTTCTGTTCTTATCTGAGTTAGTTTGAGGTCCATGATAATGGAGATCTAACCATCTAATAGATAGGGTTTAAAAACCTGCAAATATCCAGAATCGCAGACAAGGAAATATTCCAGATTCAAGAGAAAACTTGATGCAAGAGTACTTCCGTGGACTGGGTCGAACCTATTTGGGAACCCAGGTAATATAATATTGATTTAAAAGATTAAAGCAGTACCAAAACAGAGAACCAAATTCCAGCAATAAGAGAAAACTCATAATAAAATCCAGCAACCAGATGGATCTGAAAAGCAGGTCGAATTCTTATTTTAACAGGGAGATCTTTGCTGAAAGTTTCAGCAGGATCCAAGGGTTGGATCAGACGTTATGTAGGATTCCTAGTACGACTAGGAAAGGGGCTAAACTGACAAACTAAAATTCTGAGGACCAATCAGATTGCAGAATATTAAACCCAACTCTAAATTGATGTTATGTTATTAAAACAGAAGAATCAGATCAACAGAAACAGGTATCGATTTCAGCAACTGAGAGCATAGAGCCAATCCTACTTGAAGCAGGACTTCACTATTCAACCAACAGAATTTAGATCTAATAACAGAATATAAAAGATAAAAAATTTCAGCTGAAGGTTTCTGAGAACAGATTGTAAACCAGGTAAGAACTAGCCTCTAAATCAACAATTCCTAGTAAAGAAAGGACTGAAGATTTGCAGGCAACAGAAGGGCAGAATTTCAGTGAAGAACAGTAGAAACAGTACCTTAATGGAAGGAAAGGGATTAGAGAATGAGAGAATGGCACCCGGGCTTCTCATCACTACGTGTTTGGATGGTTCAAAACCAACCGAACCTTGATCAGACACAAGCAGACCTTCATGCATGGAAGAGTGTAGCAGCAGCTTTTTTTTTGTCAAAAACAAAATCGTGGCTATAGAGAGCCCCATGGTCTTTATTTATAAAACTAGAAAAACAGAATTTGAAATTAAACTGGGGATCCCCTGATGTAGATCAATTTCTGGGCTTAAAGTACAGCCGCACAAATCCAAAAGGGACGGGTCCATACGCCACCTAAAGTGACCAGACCTTTGGGCCAACCAGCCCAATCGGGCTGGGTGTTTTTGGCTCACTCAAAGCCAATCGTGGGGGACAGCTGGCTGGAGATTTCAGCTGGCAAGAGTGCAGCAGCAGCTTTCCTCTTTTAAGTTTCTGCTAAGTAGTTTAGACTTTAGTTTCTTAGGGAACATGTCTCAAATTTTCCTTGTAAGAGACTTTCCATTCTTAGCTATTTCCTTTTCTGTTATTGGCAAGCACTACTATATATGTAATGGATCTTCTGGGTCCTCCCCACGATTTAGATGAATGAAAATTTTCTGTTATTGGCAAGCACCACTATCAAGGTTCCTTGTTAGTGGAAGAGTACATGGATAAGTTCGATGATCTTATCTCATGTACCAGAGTAGGCGAAGAAGATGACCGGTTACTTTCTCACTTCAGGTTGGGCTACGGACTGATATCCGTGACAAAATGGGGGTGACACCTATCCTTAGTTTGAACAACTGTTCTAAGATGGCAATGGAAGCTGAAGATTTACTCAAATTAGCCCCTCGACACTTTAATACACAATCTGAAGGTAGCAAGAAGAACTTTACAGCAGCCAAGCCAAATGGATTCCCTATCCGAGCTTCACAAACTACAACAGATTAGGGCAAGGCTCCTATGGTAAATTGAGGTGATACTAAGTGCTATCACTATAATGGGTTTGGACATTATGCACAATTCTGTCCACAACGGGGCAAATCCAATTCAATCATTGGACCCATCGAATCCAACCCTGAGATGCTAGTTTGTGAATCTCAATTTGATGATGATTTGATTGATTGGGCTATTAATGCTGCCCTTGAAGGAGAGGACCATGATGACGCGCTAGTTGATGGTATTAATGATGATATCTATGAGATTAACGTCGTTACTCGAATTCTGGTCGCCTAAGCTAAAGGTAAAGATTGACAACACCACTGCATTTTTATGCTTTGATGACTAGTAGGCTGTCAACCACAGAAGTCATCGTGGACAGCGGAAGTTGCATCAATGAGGTGTCACAAGCCTTCGTCATTGAAGGGAAACTGAAATTGGAACCACATCCTCAACTGTACACTACAAGGTATCACTTCTTAACAATGACACTTTGGAAGTTAACCAATGGTGTTTTGTACCTATGAAAATTTCAGGTAGTGACGAAGACATATGGTGTGACGTCATACCCATGGTGTTGACCGATGTTCTACTTGGACAGCCTTGGATGTATGACAATAAAGTGTTGGTGAGAGGCCCCAAAAATCAATGCTTCTTTGACTTTAAGGGTAAGTCGTTAGTGCTGAATCCACTCAATGTACCCATGATGAAGCCAAAGCTCAGAGCTGCCCAAGCAAAGCGACAATGTGAAGCCTGTAGTAAAAAAAGCAACCAACTAAAGAAGGTCCACAAGGCAAGATATGGCATGCTGAAGCAAGTACAAGGGGCAGCATATGGAACAAAGGCTACTAGGCTTACCTCATCGAGAGTTCTTAGCCACTAGTGAAGAAACGGGCTTGATATTAGCATTAGTTACTGATGGAATTTTGGGGAATTGAACTTATATCAATGTGACACAAGCCCTCTTTATTTAAAATGTATCATATAAAGTACAAGTTACACTTATACCCTTAGGGCAACACAAGCTAAACCCTATTGGACAAATATACCCTTGTACCCATATTTCAACACTCCCCCTCAAGTTGGTACATAGATATCAATCATGCCCAATGCGCGAACTATAGAAACAAAACTCTTAGTGCTCAAACCCTTAGTGAATACATCAGCTAACTGACCGTCAGATGGGACAAATGGAATACAGATCAGATCTTGTTCCCGTTTTTCCTTGATAAAATGGCGATGAGTCTCCACATGTTTGGTTCTATCATGCTGGACCGGGTTGTGGACAATGTTGATTGCTGATTTGCTGTTAGAGTATAGACGCATGGGCACCTCAACAGGGACTCCAAGATCCTGAAGCAACCCCGAAGCCAGAGTAGCTAATAAATGCCATGGGCCATAGCCTGAAATTTTGCTTCTGCACTTGATCGAGCCACAACTGCTTGCTTCTTGCTTCGCCAGGTGACTAGGTTCCCACCAACATAGGTACAATAACCAGATGTAGATCTTCGATCATCTGGGCAGCCAGCCCAATCAACATCTGTGTAGGACTCAATGCGAAGGTGGTTATGAGATCAAATGAGGACACCCTTACCAGGCACAACCTTTAGATATCTTAAGATTCTATACACAACATCCAGATGCGATGAATAGGGGTCATGCATGTACTGACTGACCACGCTAACAGCAAAGGCGATATCTGGTCAAGTATGAGATAAGTAGATGAGTCTTCCAACTAGTCTCTGGTAGCTACCCTTGTCAACAGGTTCATCATCCTTACTTCTGAGGTAGGAATTAGGCTCAATAGGAGTGTCAGCTGGTTTACACCCTAGCATGCCTATATCTTATAAGAGATTAAGGGTGTATTTCCGTTGTGAGAGGGAAATCCCTTGAGCTGAATATGCTAACTTTATGCCCAGAAAATATCTCAATTTTCTCAGGTCTTTAATCTCAAATTTTGTTCCCAGGAACTTCTTCAAGGAAGAGATCTCTTCAATGCTACTCCCAGTTAAAACCAACCAAACCATGCCCTAGGAGACTATTTCAGTCTATATAAAGCTCAGTTAAGCTTACAAACTATCCCATGAGTTTCTTGGGATGAAAATTCAGGTGGAATATCCATGTACACCTCTTCCTCAAGTTTTCCATGTAGAAATGCATTTTTGACACCTAATTATTTAAAATCCCATCCTTGATTCACTGCACAAGAGAGAATAACTTGAATTGTGTTCATCTTGGCCACTGGTGCGAAGGTTTCTTGGTAGTCAATCCCATATGTCTGGGTGAATCCTCTGGCAACCAGCCTTGCTTTGTATCTGTCCACAGTTCCATCAGTCTTATGGTTAACTACTACACCCATTTACATCCTACAGAGCTCTCTTCCTAGAGGGAAGCTGCACCAAATTCCACGTGTTATTTTTCCCAAGAGCTCTCATTTCTTCGTTCATTGCCTCTTTCTATTGTGAGTTAGCCAGTGCCTCCTACCACGTGTTAGGGATGGACACAGAGGACAACGAAGAAATAAAGTTTGAAATGTAGGAGAAAGAGAATCATATGACACTACATTTGAAATGGGATGTTGGGTACATATTCTACTAGGTTTTCGAATAACAATGGGCAAATTTAAGCTCTGAGCCTCTGATCACTAGGGAGGAGAGACTTACCAGACAAGGGAACTTCATTAGGACTTTAATCTGGTAAGGCTGATTGGTTAGGAGAGACAGTGGTGGTCTTGGGCCTGAGAGCTTGCTTTTTTCTTCAAGAGCGAACAATCACTTTAAGAGGAGAATGTAGTTCAGGCTGAGGTTGCTCTCCCTGAGCCGTGTGCTGTTGCTCCCCTTGAACCATGGGCTGCTGTTCTTGTCCCATTACACCATCTTCAAGTTCATCTTCAAGTTCTTCATCCTCTAAGGGCATTTCCATAGGAACAACCAGTAAAGGCACCTCTTCCCTTGGATTAGTCTCCCCCTAAAGAGGTGTAGGAGAGGAGTAAAAAGGGATAGTCTCTTGAAAATCCACATCCATGGTAACAAACATCTTTCGCGAAGGTGGGTGATAACAATTGTAACCCTTTTGTGTTGCAGAGTAACCCAAAAATATGCACCGAAGTCCCCTTGGATCAAACTTGCCATATAATTAATAAGATATGCTGCCAAGAGAACTGAATCACCCCAAAAACGTGGAGGAACGGAAATGGAAAACAGAAGAGAGTGAGCCACTTCCAAGAGATGTTGATTCTTGCGCTCAGCAACCCCATTTTGAGCGGGTGTGTCAACACAGTTGGTCTGGTGGTTTATCCCATTATCACATAAGTAGGATTGAAAGGCACCAACCATGTATTCCTTGCCATTATCGATGCGAAGGATCTTGATCTTGGCATCAAATTGGGTTTGGACCTTTTATGGAAGGATTGAAAATAGTGAACCACATCGCTCTTCTAATGTAGCAAGTAAATCCAAGTGGTGCGACTAAAGCAATCAATGAAAGTGTCAAACCATCTAAAACCAGAGGTAGACATATAGCGAGCAGAGCCCCACACATCAGAATGAACTATACCAAAGGAATCAAACTTCTATTATTAGAAATAGGATAAATATGGCTAGTCTGCTTTGCTAAAGTGTAAGCATCACAAATAAAATCATTTGGATAACACTGTTTAACTAAATCAGGAAAAAGCCTAGATAATGTCCCCAAGGGAAGATGCCCCAACCGACGATGCCATTTGTGTAGTTCTGATAATGCAAATGTAGATGACTCAGGGAGAGAAGCAACTGTGGACAAAGCTGATGAAGAGCTCTCAAGCAAGTATAGGCCACCATCCATCCTACCACAACCAATCCTACTTCCCGTTTCCAGGTCCTATACAATACAATGGGAAGGAAAGAATGTTACTTTGCAATTTAAATCCCTTGTGAGACTACTAATAGACAAAAGATTAGTAGATAAATTTGGGACATACAACACAGAGGAAGGAGATAAAGTAGGGGAACACTTGATGGACCCTTTTCTTGAAACAGATGAGAGGGATCCATCAGCAACACAAACTCTACTATTACCTGGCAAAGGAGAATAATGAAAAAAATGGGAATGGGACCTAGTCATATGATTAGTGGCCCTCGAGTCGATTATCTAAGGAATGGAAACGACTGAGGCACAATGGCCACCAAAAGAAATACTTGAGGAGGGAGATGAGTCAAATGGTTGGGGTATGATAGAAGCAGAAGCCGCACTGACAGATGGTGCTGAAGAAGAAGTCTTGAGCGCAGACATCAAATGACGCAGGTGGTGAAGCTCATCTAAAATAAAAGGTGCATCGGTGCTTGCATCATCAGCAGTAGAGTGATGGGCAGCAGCACCACCTAAACGACCCTGGCTGCGGCCACAAGAAGGAGGACGTCTATGAAGCTTCCAACATCTGTCTTTGGTGTGACGCTCCTTCCCACAATACTCGCACTTCACAGGAGCTTTCTTAGAGCCAGTACTATCAGTCCCACGAGCAGGAGTTCCCTGGGAGGAGTTCCCACAGGAAGGAGTGCTAGTACCAGTGTAAAGGACAGATTGCTCCATGGGCACAAAATGAACCATAGCAGTACCACAACTCTCCTCAGAAGCAACAATAGCATAGGCCTGCTTGAGAGTGGGAAACGGATCTCGATTGAGAACATGCGCCCTGATTTGGTCGAACTCCATATTCAATCCAGCCAGAAAATCATATACCTAAAGTTTATCTTCTCACTTACGAAAGGCAACAGCGTCTGTATCACAAGTTGCAGTAAATCGCCCATAGAAATCCAAAGTCTGCCATAGACCTCGCATAGCAGAATAGTATTGTGACAGGGAGAGATCCTTTTGTTGCATGTTGTGGATCTTCCATTGAGATAGGATTTTTCAGATGTTCATCGATATAGAAGATTAGTTGGCAAAGTTATTTATCTTACAGTTACTTGTCCCGATATATCCTTTGTTGTTGGAGTTATTAGTCAATTTATGTAGTGTCCAAAGAAAATTCATCGGGATGCTGTTTGTCGTGTGTTGCGATATCTGAAGAGTGCTCCTGGTAAAGACCTTATTTATTGACCTAATCGGAATGCTAATTTGGTTGGGTTTTTTTTATGCTGATTGGGCTGGTGCTGATGGTGATAGGCATTCTACTAGTGGTTATTGTACCTTTGTAGGTGACAATTTGGTCACCTGGAAAAGCAAGAAACAAACCACCGCTGCTCGATCAATTGCTGAAGTTGAATATCGAGTGATGGCACATACTACAACTGAATTGATGTGGGTAAAATCCTTACTCCAGGAATTGGGATTTCCCATCAATCTGCTTATGCAAATGTTTTGTGATAATCAAGCCGCTATCTATATTGCAAGTAACCCTGTCTTTCATGAGAGGACCAAGCACATTGAGGTTGATTGTCACTTTGTTCGGGATGCAAGAAGTTGGTTGTTACTCCGTTTGTCTCTACTACCAATTAACTTGGTGATATGTTTACAAACGTGTTGTTTGGACCTGCTTTTCATCGAAGTTGTTCCAAGCTGGGTCTAGGTGATTTGTACGCTCCAGCTTGAGGGGGAGTGTTGAAGTATATCGAGTCCAGGGGAGAAGAGGATATCTCAATTCTCGAGATTCCTCTCCTCCTCATGTGTCTTTCTTAGTTTGGGTTTGTGTCTTAGTTTCCTAGTCCTAGTTTGAGCTACTACTTCTAGTCCTAGTTCTGTTTCTTATTTTATTTCTCTTTTCCTATTGTAATTTGGAATCCTAACATGATTAGGAATTCCCTCTCTTATTGTAATCCTTTATTATAAATCCAACCAAGGTGAGGGAGGCTGTCATATTCGACAGTTCTCGTCTCTTCACCATCTTTTTCTTCTCCTCAATTCTTCTTCTTCTATTTCTCGGTTCTGGTTCTCTAACAGGTGTTCTAGTTACACTGGGATTCTGTTAATTGTTGTGAACCACTAGCAAATCCTTACCCAGGGTGGTCTATGAAATATGAATTCAAACGTGCAACGGTGGTCTACAATAAGCTCGACTGCATTCATTGGTTCATATAGAATCCATGTCCTAGTTGGGATTCACCCTGGTAGTTCCCTAGATGAATCCTAGGCATTGCCCTAAGTAATTGGTCATTCATTAAAAAGAGAGTCACTTAACAATCCAAAGGGTCTAGTGTTCCTTGCCCCTTCCCTAACATATTATGTATTTAGGTACGAGGAAGAAGACAGTAACCACAGCACTTACCTTGCTTTTTTTATTCGGTTTGAAGTTTGTAAAATATAGATAAGTGACATGGTGTAACTCAAGTAAATGACATGTGTTTGCTGAGCAAATAAAAATTGTGAAACAGCATCTAAACTCAATTTCATTTGTTTTCTCTTTGAACAAATTTGTAAATATGATATTTTGTTTTGGATGGTGGGTGTATGTAACAATTTGTTGATTAGTAAGACATGGTAGTACAGCTAGTAGTACGATAATGTTTGACCCTCAACTAAAAGGGTCAGTACTACTCTCAACACTCAGCTATTCCTACATCCAGACACTCTGACATGGTACCAAAAAAAAAATGATGGGGAAAAAGAAAAAACGAGGAAAGGAGTGGGAATTGTCGAATAGGATTTCCATTGACAATATCATGAGATAACTGTTGGAATTACATTTGCAATTCTTTTTCCCTGTATGCCAAAGTTTTTATTCCCTCACATGCTACAAATTCTCAATGTAGGGATGTTCTACGGTGGGGAAAAAATATAGCTTCAGGTAAAACACGGACAACCAAGCGTGTTGGTGTAGCGGTGTATAATAGAGCGTCGTCATTGGAAACACTGGTAATTTCCCATAACAAATGAATTTTGAAAATGATCACGATTTTTCTTTTGCTGCAAGAAATGATAACAATTCATGCATTACAAAGTAATGAACTATGATTGCCATGTTATCATGGACGCCACCGTCCATCTATTTGGTTGTTTCTGATCAGTGTTGAATAAAAGCTCAGATGCTACTAGGCATTGTCTTTAGCAAGTATGGTGTATGGGAATATGTTAATCTCGTGTCATTTGTCCAATTAATGTGTATTGTAGCTCCTGTTACTATGCTATAATGATCAAGGGCAAAGTTAGCATTTAATTTATCAAAAAACATATAAAGGGGCAACTAGTGGTTGGGGGGGGGGTAGCAATATTCGAAAACCAAATAAAAGAAGAAATATGAACCAAAAATGAACTGTGATGCCCAAAATTCCAGATCTGATCTCAAGAAATCAGATCAAAGAAATCAACTGCTGATTTATTATTGATATGGCTTGGAACAGCTCTAATCTAGTTTGCATCAAAGCACTCTTCATATATCTATATCTGCTCCAAATATATCTGCAGAATTCTGGAATTCTGTCATACATCAATTTTACATGCCTATATATGAGTGGATATCAAGGAAGCGGATACAACTTAATCTTGGTATGCTGTTTCCTAGACCTCCAATAAGAATACTACTTGATCTGTTACCTGCTTATTTATGTAGGTTGATATTTTTACCTGATGTTGTGAACGCAATGGAAAACTCATGATAACAGCTGTATGTAGGTACCTGGCTTGGTACAGTGATAACAATCTATTCTTCTGTAGGTTGGCTTTCTCTACCTGACTAACGTAAAACGCTTGGAGGAACTCATGCAAAAGTTGGGGTTCTCAACTGGTGCTTCTACTCAACTGATCCTGGAAGAAACAAAAAGTAAGTGGAATTTGCTTCGCCTATTTGTGCTGATGTATTTCTGAAACAAGATCCTTTCACATCGTTGCACCATGTTTGTGCATCTCCTCACCAATTGTGACCGGTACTTGGGCATAAATCTTTTTTTTTTTTTTTTGGGGGGGGGGGGGGGAAGGGAACCAATTTTTGTTATGCACTTTTTATGTACATTGGAAAGGCCTCTTTCATATGAATCCTTAATTGCCTCACTTTGTTCTATTTTGGTAGCATACCCTAATTTGGTCTTTAGTTCAAGAACTGAGGCACCCAAAGAGTTCAGCGTATGAAATTTGTCTTTACAACCAATTCTCTCGTCCTAAAAACCAAGAAGCGGGGGGGAGGGGGGGGGGGTGATATATTTTTTCCCCTCCTTGGATGGGGTTAACAGACTTGCATGCTTTAGATTCTGAAGAATTTGCATTACTTGGTTGGTGCAGTAAAGACATAAGTCAGTCCTCTAGTCTAATTATGAATGTTCAATCAGGCACTTAGTACAGTGAATCTTGGCTCAGCCTCCTAAGATATGATAGCAGTTGGTGCATTGTTTTCTTTTAAGTCCTTGGTTGTGTTAAATGTTCAATGTGGTGCTTTATACTGTGAAGCTGTACCAGGGGTCTGTTACATAGGTTGTACACAGTTGTTGGATTGGTTATCCTGGCCCCCTTTTTTTTGTTAGGTGGGTGGGTGGGGGATATATGGACCGAGCCTAGCCCTTTTATGTTTTTAATTTTGAATAGGACTGAGCATGAGGCCCATTTTGATGCAATCTAGGGTCAAGTCCAACTACTTCATGTGGTAGCCCATATACTATATGGGCTACCCCATATATATATACTGTTTCTTGTGTTGGGATATCTGCCTGAAATGTATAGCTATTAGTGAGCACCGTGGGCACCGTTTTTTCAATTTACTAATGAATCATACCTTCCCCATTTTCGACCCAACAGGCAAGGAGCGAACCGTGTGAAGCTGTGATTCAGTTCCAGGTGTGGTAGATGCACCATCCCTTCTAGGCACTGTTCTCTAGCTCTTTGTATCGTGTACGCAGGCCAAGGAGCAGAAGCAATTGCATACCTTTCGTCTTTCGTGATCTTTTGGTGAAACAAACATGCAATGCGGAACGAATGTAGAACAAAGAGAGCGAGATTGTGTTTCAAAGCTCATGACAACTTAGAATTCTCCTTTTAACCATCAAGGACCAGCAGCAGCTAATTGTAATAAACTGTTCATATAATCAATAGTGATTTTGCAACTAAGGACCTTAATTTCTTGGGGTTATTATGCTCTCTCTCTCTCTTTCTCTCTCTAGGATCAGAGAGATTAAATTAATAATAATATAAAATATGCAAGACAGTATCTATTTTTTGTTTTTGTTTTGGTAGAAAGACAAAGCATTTAGGCATACCCAGATGGATACAAAAACAAATAGTAAAGTATAGGACTCCCCATCTTCGGCAATGCCATCAATAGCAAGACCCAATCCCCAACACTAACATTAACTAGCCTGCAATGCCATCAATAGCAAGACCCACTCCCCAAAACTAACATTAACTAGCCAAACCGATATCTAGGTCTGGTTAACGCGGGGAAATTAATCTCCGACAGAGAAATGTTAGCCGTATCTTTTGCCAAGTAATTCGTAGTTGGATTTGCTTATTTGTAACAGTAGTTAATTTTTCATTCAATTGAAAGAAGAAAACTTTGCAAACAAAAACCCGAGTCTTGAATAGCAAACCATGATCGACTCTCTTAGATTGCATATTGTGCCAAAAAGGTACCCCTCCCTTTAGTTGTAGATTGTGGGTTTGTCTTACCCTTCTCCCTTAGCTTGGTCTGTGGGCCCTTGAGTAGGATAGATTAAAAAAAAAAAATAAATAGCAAACCACTGAACCTTTTTGGCTTGAATTAAAATGATCAACACCACTGCTGAGTCACTCTCGATCCAAAGCTTGTTGATGCTAAGATCCATTGCCTTGTCCGACGCCACTGTTGAGTCATTCTCAATCCAAAGCTTGTTGATGCCAAGATCCATTGCTTTGTTTATACCATACAAAAGGCCATGCAATTCCGCTTCAAATTTTGTCTTGGATTTATTATTTTAAATTTCCATATTACAATCTATAATTTCATGTAAGAGATTGATCACGAGAAACTAGTAGGGTTTTCTTGCTTTACTAAAGAGCTAACCTCATTAAAATAATATTAACCCACTCCTACCATGGAAGCTAGAAGAAGAAAACAGAGTTTGACTATCATAACGTACACCTGAAAAGCAGGGAAGGGTTCCAAACCTAAACAAATGAAGAAAGCAATAATGGAATTTTCCTTCCTTACGTTTCTTCTTTTTTCTACATGTCACCAACTCACCATCCCATCCCTTCTCAAAGCTTTAGCGATGGAAAAAGCAAAAAGATATTATTAATCCAATAACTAATTTTGTCTAATACAGCTTTTTGGTTGTGATTCCACACCATTTAAGACTTGTGCCAAGTTTGAGCTCAATAGCACTAAACCATGTGGCGTAAGTTACAGGTCAATTTGATCAAGCTTTCCATAGTTAGAAAAAAGATCCAATGTATCTGTACTATTTTGGCTTTCAAATTTCAAAAAACATTAATCCACATGTGGTAACTTTATTCTTGTTGTGGAGTAGAGGTCACATAAGGGAATCCATCACATTAAAATGGTGGGTGTTTGGAAGCCAGACACATTCAGACACAAAATGACCGGTCTGCCCCCATGAAAAGGCAAGGGTGTATTGATCATTTCACACCCGACTGTCTGGGTGCAGGTACACGCATAGACGCATGATCGAGTGATATTCTTTCTTTCAAAAAAAACAATAAAAAACAATAATCACAAAGAATTATACCCAAACATATTTCGTCCTACTTTGCTCAAACCCTTACATTTACTAATAATATATATTTGATGGGCCTCACAAAGGCCAGGCCAGGTCAGTTCAGATTTGACAAATGGAGTTTTGGGGGGTAGAAGGGGAGGAGTTGGTTGTAGACGGTAGTGTGGTGGGTGCTTTAAAATTAAATCTCTTTCCATCACACAACAATTTAGAAGTCCAAAACCTTTCCTGGGATAGCCATATGGGTACGTAATGGATTTTGACTTCTTGAAGGGTTTTAATTGAAGCTGGTGGTGGTTCAACTAACTGATCCACTGGGGTGGTTCCAACTTAATTTCAAGGTCAATAGAAGTGCCTCCTCTTCTTCTTCTTCTTCTTCATCAGAGAATCACCAATGAAGCACAGAGAGAGAGAGAGAGAGAGAGAGAGAGAGAGAGAATGGCGCTTGGCAAAGTTAATAATAACAATGTAATAATAAGAGTTGTTATAACTAAAACATGTCATTAATCCTTATTAAGTTATAACTAAAAGTTGCTTCCCTCCTAATTATAATGACAACAGGAATTGAATTGAATGGTTTGGCAAGTTCAACTGCCGGATGGGGACGGCACTGGAGAGTCTCTCTCTCCATCATTGGAAAAATAATTAGAAAAAAATAAGGGCTAATTTTTCAATCATAGCTCCACCCCCCCCCTCCCCCCTCCCCCCTCCCCCCTCCCCCTTTTTTTTTTTCTTATAAGAAAACAGATATATTAAAATATAGAAGACAGAGTATCTACATTATTGTCATATATACATCCTGAGTTTTTTTTTTTTTTTTTTTTTTTTTGATAAAAAAGCTTTATTAATGATAGAACAATGTTCCAGTAGAGTCTACAAACAAAGGAATGATAAAACAAGAGGGGGCGGAAAGAGCCAAGAAACAGAGACGATGAGGTGTGAAATTCTCCATGTGATAACAAAGGATAGAGCTTGTCAAATGGCAAGTGCCTCGGCCACAGGAGCATAGTTATGACCGATGCCAATTGAGAAACAGCCGATGAATGAAGTGGATGATCTACAAAAATGTCACAACATATATACACATTCCATGGTACATCCCCAAGCGATGTAGGACGACTATTCCGTGGTTCTGTGGTTCTACATTTTAATCCCCTTTTGTGTCTGAGCGTGGGTGGTACACTCCCCCCAAAAAGAACTTTCTCCCATATTTTAGATTATTTTCTATTTTATTGGGGTTAAGCCAATTTTATTCCTTAATAAGTAGCAATGATATATTTGATTATCTTGATTATTTTACATTTTTATATTTTTAACACCATTTATGAAAATTTGGATTATAATTGGCAAGACAAAAATGGATAGTGAAAAGAGCTATTATTAGGGGAATGATATTTTGTCTTCCATCGCTTGCATTAGTGGACTGATTTTGAAGGGTCGTTAAGACACCGTAGGGGTCTTTCTAGTCTTATTATTTTTTAGTTGATTTTTTGTACTATTCTTTACACAATTAAAATAAAATAAAAAAAGGCTTTTGATTGATGTATGGATCTTTGTCCTTGAAATTGTGTCATCATCTCTAGTTTGCATGCATTTAGATTAAATTTGTTGGGTTGAAGTTTGGTAGATATCATTGAAATTGTGTCCTGAGCCATGACCTCTCTCTCTCTCTCTTTCAAACACAAAACTTATCTATCAATTTACTAATGCATTTCAAGCAACTATTTACCTATAGGTCTAATATTCTTCCAACATAATAGCTAGTCGACTATAAATCTCACATGTGTAGAGTAGACAGTCACATATATTAAAATTTTCAATTTTTCCTTTGTACCAAAAAAAAAATAATAATGGAAAAAACATATTTCTTTTTCATCACTTTTCCAATAGCAAGTAATCAAGCAATGAAGGAAACTCTTTCTTTTCCTTTGATTTCCTTTTTTCATTTATGTGAAAAAAAAAAGCAACAAAAGCAACCTTAAGTGACTCTACTCAATCGAGGTACTTCCATGGTGTGACAACCTTGATGCCAACCCACCTAAGAAGTTAATTATTGCCAATTAAAATAGTGGGTATCTGATAAAATGATAGAAATCCAAGCAAACACGATAAGGCTCTCAAACAACAACGATTAACAAGAAGGGAAAATTAAAAATAAAAAAATTGGATTTGATTTTTTGGAGCCACTGCCACTAATATAAGGATGATAGATGGAAAGAAAAGGATTGATTTCCCCCCTATCAAACATAACTAATATGAGCATTGCTTGAGACATATTTTTCTCTTTTTTTTAAAATGTTTTTTTTTTTTGTTTTTGTTTTTGTTTTGGTAGAATAGATTCTTGAATTGTCACATCTGGAAGAATAATAGACTCTCTCTCTCAATTACCAAATGGGCTCCAAATCTGGATAGGTTTGAACCCAAAAGCCGCATAACACGTGGCAAACTCATCCATTACTTAAAAACCCAGATAAGTCCTGAAGCGTAGCGTATTCCATCTCTTTCATCACTTCACTTTCTTCCTCCCTTATCTTAATTTTGAAAGGATGATCTCTTACGTAGTTACGTGTGATTTCCTACAACTCTTAGCTAGGGTTAATTTTCACCCCTTTTTAATTAGGTGCATTTATGCATGGAAAACATTCTCCTTATTTTTATTCTTTTATGTTTTATGTTTATATTCATGCAAGAGAAACACAAAAATATATTTTTATCTTCATGTACGTACGTGTATTTGTATGTGGAACTCTAAAGCTTAGCTTTGTGTGTGTGTGTGTGTGTGTGTGTGTGATATATCTTAGAATGAATATGTAAATGTAGGCAGTGTTTGGTATGCACTCTTGTAGTTTATTCTAAGTCAATTTCGATCACATTCTCGATTCAACAATAAAAACAACTATTTTTTAAGAGAGATGAACTCTATAGCCGTCTAAGAGAAGACAATTAGATACGTATTAGAATTATCATGCATACATGCATGCATGCATGGTCTTCCATGCATTTCCCAATCAATCCCCATCATGAGATAGGGAAGGAGAAGATACACTTACCTATTGATTGATAGAGATCCTAACATGTCCAAATAATCCTTATCTTAATTGGGAGGAATAATAAATTGGTGGGAGAAGATACACTTACCCAGATCCCACAATGGCGGGAGCCTCATGCATTGGGTACGCCTTATATCTAACTAAAAACCCACATTTTTATATGGCAATCTTAGTTATTTATCATGGCAAAGGGATTCGTGCATGGGAAGGGAGGGGGCACCGACACTAAGTAAATAGGGGGAGGAGTTTTTAGTCATTTCCATGGGGATTCTTATCCCCCATCCGATGGTCTTGTGGACGACCGTATATGTACACTTGCATGGTCGTACACAAAACCTTTCGCCATTTATCATCACAAGAAGCGAAGATCCTCTTACCAAAAAATATATATATATATATATATAAGGATCGATCACACCTATGACCTAACCAATAATTCGATGGTGTGAAAAGGATGGAAACAAGATATATAGCAGAAGAACCCATTAATATTGTCATGGATTCCTCCTACTTGATATGTTGTACGTATTAACTGTCAAATATGTTAATATGTTCCTGATGATCAGATAAGGTGCTTCTTCGTTTGGCTTCAATTCTATTTAACTATATATTATCCTTCTAGCTAGGGAAGAATAAGACACAGACAAGCTAGTAGCCTTTTCCTCCTCCAAGAGATTAAGAACACACTAATAGGTTTTGATAAAGCAGTTAGAAGAGATAGATAAATTAGTTAATAAAGGGGCTGTATCCATTGGATGTAAGCAATTTAAATTGTTAACCCTTTTAAACTTGTAGTTTTTCTTTTTTCTTTTTTTTTTTTAGGGAAAATTTTTCATATACGGCCATGTAAGCATGCACGGTCGTGTCCCCTCTCACAAAGAATTGGAAAAATCATAAACCCCCACCCATTATATTAAATCTATTTTGTTATGGAAACTGAGACTTTGATTTGATAGGAAAGAGAAGACAGAAGAAATAAGACGACACGAGTTTACCCCCAATAAATAAAGATGGAAGACCAGTGGAGGATAATTTGGAAAACATGGGTTAGGCAAAGTATAAAACTCTTGAAGGAAGAGAAATTTTTTAAGGAACAAAAAAAAAAAATAAACGTCTTCAGGTTCAATGTTTGTAATAAAAATAAGGAAAAGACTGGGCACACCCCTTATATACTAGTGCCCACTGTGTCTATTTCTCTTTTCCTACCTTTGAAATGACTCCCCTGACACTCCTTAATGATATCTTGTCTAAGGAAAATTATCTCCTCCAGTTCCCTGTCCGGTCCAATCCTCAATTCCTCTAATAGGGGGTGGTGGACCCCACCTAGACAGAGTGTTTGGGTAGGGGTAGGTTGATCATTCCAGCCCCCCTTTTAGAGGAACTAGGGAATTGGGCTGATCAAGAAACTAAAGGAGATAAAGATCCCCTTGTCCAGCACCTTTACCACATGCAAAAGTGGTTGTCCCCTCCAAATAAAAATCACATCTATGTTGATGCCTCTACGTATGCACTCATTGGCCGACCCTCACTTTGATGCAAATGTTACACGACCAAGCAGCGATCTATTACCCAACTGAATAGTAACTCTTCTTCTTTTTCTTTCTCCTCCCCTTTCAGTTTTTTTTTATTATTTGAAATTGTATTAGGACTAAATGTTAATTTAGAGATCCATCACAACACATTTGGACAGATACCAAAATTAAAAAAAAAAAAACAGTATAAAAAGCCAAAAAGGACACATAGGAAAATCTGTTGTCAAATATGTCACCATCACATTACCTAAAGAAAAATGTCCCCTTCAGTAGAAGCACAAAGGATAGGATATATACTTTCACTAGTGTCCCCAGTCATAAAAAACAAAGAAGAAAGAAAACTGGAATTAAAGATGGGAGTGTCTGAATAGTGGGTTTGGATCTTGAATTTTTTTTTAAATGCCCCTTATTTTATTCTATTTTGAAGTAAAATTGAATTTTTAAGCTAATTTAAAAAAGTATAAGAAAATAATCTTCTCTAATTCTCGAAAAATGTGCAGTGCATAATGTTAGGTGGATATGTCGACAGCTGATAGTTCGGACATCTAACAATCCAACCATAAAAACATGGGCAGTGGAGTGACGTCTTTTGGTGGATGGTTGGATTCTCAAGTGAGGTACACTGTAAGAGGATAAATTTTCCTTCCAACGGCCCCCATTGGTGCCACCCACAAACTTATCGCATGCAAAAGTACCAATTTACCCTTTTCATGAAATAAAAAATCACATCTATGTTAATTTAGAGAACCATCATACCACATTTTGGATTTGCTACAAAAAATAAAAAGTATAAAAAGGACACATAGGAAGATCTGTCGTCACATATGTCACCATCACTCCTTAAAAAAATGGAATTAAAATGGGAGTATCGATCTGAATGGTGGATTTGGATTTTGAAATTTTTTTTTTACATGTCCCTTGTTTTGTTCTACTTTGAAGGGTAAAATTGAATTTTCAAATTAATTTAAAAGTAGAGACCATTAAATAAATTGAATTGAAATAGAAAAGGGTAATGAAAATATTTTACATGAAACAACCAAACCTAGACTCAAAAAAATTTGTTGATTACATTTCAATTTTGAATTGTACCTCTAACACCATGAATTAAATTAACTGTTTAACCGAAATCGGACCATTTAGCCACAAGTTTCCCATTATGAGATACCACTTTGTTTAAACTCTAAGCGAATCAAGAAATAAGAATTACAAAATAAAAGAAAGAAAACGAAAAAGAAACTTGAATAATAAGGATTTTTATCTTCTCACATTCCTTGTTTGGTACAGTTCGTCTGATTCCTCTTATATGAGGACAGAAATGACCATCTTATTTTTACCCGAATACACTACTCGAGTGGGGTTCACCTCTATTTTATTATAGGCACTAGGGAACTGTATTGGACAGAGAACCTGAGAGGATAATTTTCCTAATTATAGATGGTTGTAGGGTACTTTTAGGAGTCCAAAACCTAGAATATGGGTTTTTAACTTCTTGAAGGGTTTTTATTGAAGTAAGTAGTGGTTGAACGAACTCCAGTATTGGGTATTAAACTGTTGGTCAGGGTAGTTTTAGTGAGGAGGTCCAGATCAGGTTAGGATTGGACATCTTAAAGGGCATGTGGCATAATTGCATGGTAACAAATCTTAGATTATAAGATAATAAAGACAACATAAAACTTTAAACAAATGATATAAAGTAATTGCACATTAAACCTTCTTTCCTTACTATATTTTTTTGGTTGACTTTTTTTACTATTCTTTATGCAATCATAAATAGAAAAAAATTATTATAATCGAAAAAGACTCCTTATTGGTGTATGCATCTTTCTTCTCTCTCTCTCTCTCTCTCTCTCTCAAACACATAACTTATCTATCAATTTATCAATGCATTCCAAGGTAATATCAACTTATTTTGAGTGGTTGCAAAAATATAAATTTTTTCTTTTGGGATATATTATTATATAGAGTTCGAATTTCTTCTTTAAGCTTAATTTGAATTTTCCTCATCTCATCTATTATGTATACATGTGTAGCAGAGAATAATAAATATATATTAGATTTTCAAACTTAAGTAGAAAAAAAATATTCCTTTTTCTTCTCTTTTCTCAATAGCAACTAATCAAGCAATGAAAGAAACTCTTTTTTTTTCTTTTATGTGAAAAAACAACCAAAGGCAGCCTTAGTGACTCTACTCTTGATCAATCAGATTCCATGGTGTGACAACCTTGTTGCCAACCCACTTAATTAAGAGGTTAATTATTGCCACTAAAATAGTAGGTATTTGATATATGAAAGAAATGCAAGCTCAATAAAGCTTCTATATTACAAGGGGAAAGTTTTTATACACAGCTGTGTAAGTCGTGTATGTGAAAGGGTGGGAGTTTCGAGGCATTAATTAATGGGTGGGGGTTTATGATTTTTCCAATTTTTTGTGAGAGGGGACACGACCATGCATGCGTACACGACCGTATATGAAAACTTCCCCCTTAGTATTATCTTCTTTTTTTTCAAGGCAATAAAGTTCATATTATCTATAAAAAAAAAAAAATTTAGGGGAGTCAGGTAATCCCTTCAATTCAACAAAAACAACAGTTTGCTTAGTTGAATGGTATCTTGCTAGTAGAGTGTAGACTTTCAGGAGGTCATGAGTTCGACTCTCTTGTCATTACTTATGAGTCTTAAGGCAACCCCGGCCTTCTCCCTCAGCAAACTTCCCTTTCACTTATAGTTGTAGTTAAAGTCTTATTGGACATTCGGATAGGATAGACCCAAAGGGAAGAAAAAAAAACAGCTTTGATTCAAATGGACCAACAAGACCCATTCTTAATTAATTACATCCTTATAATATTCCCCAAGTCTATCAAAGATATATGATATGGATGGAAAGAAAGGGAATATTGATTTCCCTATCAAATATATATAACTAAGATGAGCATTGCTTGAGACATGATTTTCTCCTTCCCCACCTCCCAACCCCCCACTTAACCAACAATATATGGATCAGATAACCGACCTGACCCCACCCAACTACCAAACAGCCAACAAGCCCCAAATCCAGATAAGTTTGAATCCAAAAGCCACATAACAGGTGGCAAACTCATCCATTACTGAAAAAAATGCAGGAAAAAAAAAAACCCTTTCCCTCTGGTCAATCTTCTTCCTACTCCTTGCCTTATCATAGTTTTGAAAATGATGATCTCTTACGTGGTTTATGCCTTTTAAGGTGCATGCATGCATGGAATGGTTTATTACTTTATCTTGTTTTTTTCATGTTTCATATTGGTATTGTTGAAAGCGAATCTTAACACGATGCACAAAAGAATGGAAACCGTAAACAATAATCACACAATGAATACAAGGATTTACGTGGTTCAATAAGATTGTCTACGTCCATGGTGAGATGAGATCTTTTTCACTATCATTGGAGAATAGAATTACAACTATTCGTTCGTCCTCACACTTATCTCAGATTTTTGTTTCAAAGAAAGAATTCTCGCTACATATTTATAGTGAAATCCTATACAAGAATTTTACCAAAATACCCATATAATCTTCAAAAAATTTCCCAATATAAGACATCGTACCCCTAACACATGTCCATGCAAGAGAAACACCAAAGAATAATCAGCAATTATGGTGATGTGTCATCCTAATCTGCACATTTATCTTCATGTGTTGATGTGGAAATTTAGATCTTATCTTTATTTGATCTTAGAATGAATGTTTTAAATGGAAAACTCTTGTAGGCCAAATAGATATATCTATCTTGACTGCAAGGTGGGGAGTACACTGTGGAATGGACCCCAATTTGAGGAGTGAACCACATGAACTCTATAGCCGTCCAAGAGAAGACAATAAATTGATACGTATTAGAATTATGATGCTTGCATGCATGGTCTTCCATGCATTTCTCAATCAATCCCTATCATAAGATAGGGTTTAGAAAAACAAAAAAAATACATACTTGGCTTGATAAAGATGATAATATGTATAATGTTCAAATAATTCTTGTCTTGGGATACATGCGTTCGAAAAACAACGTAGTAGAATGTTGATTTTGCAAAAGAAATACAAAGGGAAAGAGAAATCACACACACAATAAGACAATATTTTTACGTGGTTCACCCCCAAGAAGGAAGGTTATATCCATAGTCGAGCGATAGTACGAATCCACTATTTCTGTGAAGCAATTATAAACCCACTCACCTCATCTCTCAAGCGATAACAACAATATATAAGGAAGTCCTAACCCCATAAAGTACAAAACTACCCCCAAAAACCCACCTAGTCCGGACCGAATCAACATAGGGTGAAATGTATATCAAATCAAAGCTCTAGATGAGCCCTTCTGGTTCGTTTCGAAGGCGAATAAGCCCGCCGAAGAATCACCACAGTACTTTCTGGATTAGAACTGGGATCAAGCTTCACGAATAATAACAGAAATAATAATTTGGCTTTTCCAATTCATTCCCAAACTATGCGTTCTTTGCATGAATAAGTGTTTGTCCTCGTACTCAAACTAGGAAATATTAAATTTCAGTCCAAATCGATTAGACTATTTGAGATTGATCGGAAAAATCAAAACGAACTCTTAATGGCGTTTTGGTTTCAACCGAAACTGAAAACCGAACCAAACCTAATGGTGACAAGGATCGAACAAAGATAGGAGACCAACCCAATTGTTATCTATTCCTACTTGATTTGTATGTATTAACTGTCAATTATGTTAATATGTTGCTGATGATCAGATAAGGTGCTTCATTTGGCTTCAACTATTTAACTATTATATATCCTTCTAGGGAAGAAGACACACAAGTAGCCTTTCCCTCCTCCAAGAGTGTATTTGTTTATTGGAGTTTGGACTAAAAAAAATTTCTTATCAACTCTTTCATACGCATGCAATTGTGAATCTTGTGTTCACATTTTAATTTGAAAAGGAATCTATTGGATGCATGTACGTAAGCAAATTTATTTATGGGAGAATGTTCTCTGTGCCACAGCGCAGGCTGCGTTCAGACACATGGGCCTGTCACTCACAGGGCAGGGTGGTCATTGTGCCCACCCCCATGTATCTGGGAGCAGCCTGCGCTGCGACACAGAGCACATCGCCCCTTTATTTATTTATTAAGAGACTTTACAATTGAGTATAGGAAAGAGAATACATCAAAGAATAATGGGGATGGAACCTATCCATTAGCTTTCGTTTCAAAAGCAACAAATTCATATCCAATAAGATCACATAGAACCTTTCTGACCCACTTTTGGGGAAGGGGAGATGGAGGAGAGAGGGCCCACCATGTAAATTTTTCAAAAGACAGGAAAAAATATGACAGAAGAAAAAACATGTTGTTAATCAGATTGGAATTTTAAGAGTAATAATCCATTGGGTCAAAGTGTTTGGCTCTTGGAGATTTCCTAACTTCATTTTCTGTAGTGATATGTCATGAGATTAACAGGTGAATGGAACCTTGTCTATTTACCTACTTTTAAAAGTATCAAGTAACCTTTTCCCTATTTATTATTTAATTTTTTTTCCCAAAGAGACAAAAGTGAGAGAGATTCCAATGAGAAAAACAAGATCAGTTGAAGAATAAATTGGTAAACATTGGGTTAGGCAAAGTATATACCTCTTAAAGGAAGCCAAAAAAAATTTATTAAGAAAAAAAATCTATTCAGGTTCAGTGTTTGTAATTACAATAATAATCCTAAAATATTAATTTAAGTACCTAACTTATAAATATTGTCTTCTTTATTATCTCCCCTACCCCTTTGCAGTTATATTCACATGTTTGAATAAATTATGTGAAGGACAGAGGAATTTAAAAGTTACAAAAAGTATTTTGCACATCGGTATATCAAACCCATTTTTTAGACTACAATATATTCTGCTTAATAGTAACCAAACGGATATTATTTAGGACCTACAATTTATTCTGATAACTAATTTCTTATAAATATATCATAAATACAAATAGAATTTATACCGAAGAGAGCCTTAGAAATGTTATAACCCTCCTTCTTGTCACCTCTATGTGACTATGGATGATACCTTCCACGAGTCAGAACCCTACTTGAGGAAGAGCCTATGTTCGTCCCCTTTCGTTATTGATACACTCCCAATTCAGGGGGAGCATACATATGATGTTCAGGGGAGCATACACCTGATGCTGAAAAAAGGGAAACAATGGTTCAACCCACTCAGGAGATGATCAACTATACTCGAAATAGATCCAAGAAAAAGGACTCCAGTGATGACCAACCATATCCTACCATGGTGCCTTCACCAGATTCACCACCATCATCAAGTAACATCTCTCCTATATTTGATAGTCTCCTTAATAATGCTAACCATGTGCATGATAACCATCTCATTGCTATTAGGAAAAGAGTTTGCTCCTATACACAATTTCTCATTTCTCATTTTGTCTCTTATAACTCTTTATCACCTTCCTACCGAGCTTTTGCTTCCACGTTGTCCTCTGTGTTTATCCCACAGGATTGGAAAGACGCCATCAAAGATCCTAAGTGGGAGGATGCCATGTTAGAGGAAATGCAGACATTAGACAAAGATGGTACCTAGGAATTTATTCCTCGCCCTGCTGGAAAAATTTAGTTGGTTGCAAATGGGTGCTTCCTACCAAGATTTTGTTTCCACATTGTCCTCTATGTTTATCCCACAGGATTGGAAAGAAGCCATCAAAGATCCTAAGTTGAAGGAGGCCATGTTAGAGAAATGTAGGCATTAGACAAGGATGGTACTTGGGAACTTATTCCTCGCCCTGTAGGAAAAAAATTAGTTGGATGCAAATGGGTGTTTATGATCAAACAAAAGGTAGATGGGACAATTGAGAGATACAAGGTACGCTTGGTAACCCATGGCTTCACTCAAACCTACGTGATCGATTATTAAGAAACTTTTGCACCTGTAGGAAAGATTAACTCTATCAGGGCATTGCTATCATGTGCGGCCAATCTTGGTTGGAACCTTAAAAAATTAGACGTTAAGAAAGCATTTCTTAATGGAGATCTTGAAGAAGAAGTCTATATGGAAGTACCCCTTGATTTCACATCCCCATCTACTACTGGATGTGTTTGCAAACTCCAAAAGTCGTATGATCTCAAATAGTCTCCTAGAGCATGATTTGGTCGCTTCTTAAAACCTATACAGAAGTACGTTTGGGTATCGACCGAGTCAAGCAAATCACACCTTGTTCATGAAAAGGACTAGTAATCAGATTACGACCCTTATTTTGCACATAGACGATATAGTGATTACTGGGAATAGTGATGATGAAATTTCCAACCTAAAATCACTACTAGCTAAGAAGTTTGAAACCAAAGATCTAGGTCTTCTCCGATACTTTCTTGGGATTGAATTTGCAAGGTCTAACAAGGGAATTTTTATTTCCCAATGGAAGTTCGTCTTAGATCTTCACAGTGAGACTGGTATACTAGGGTATAAACCTACAGACTCCCCTATTGAGGTTAATCACCAACTTTGCATTGTCATGGGTGATCCTGTTGATAGGGAACAGTACTAGAGACTCATTGGTCATTTGATCTACTTGTCCCACACTAGATCAGATATCGCATATGATGTCGGCATTGTTAGTCGATTTCTCCATGATCCCAGAACATCTCATCTTGGAGCAGTGCACCGTATATTTAGGTATTTAAAATCTACCCCTGGGAAAGGTATTCTCTTCTCTAACAATGGGAACTTAAGGTTGTAAGCATTTACTGATGCCGATTGGTCTAGATCTATTGATGATCGAAGATCTACTTCTGGATATTGTTCCTCCCTTGGGGGTAACCTTGTTACATGGTGAAGCAAGAAACAATCAGTTGTGTCACGCTCCAATGCTAAAGTCGGATATCGTACCATGGCACAAGAGATTTGTAAACTTATGTGGCTTAAAGGGATTATTGAGTGATTTGAGAGTTGTCTCTGAACACCCTATGCACCTCTACTGTGATAATAAGGCTATCATTCTGCTCCCACTATTATGTTCTTATTTATTAATATTTTGACTATATAGCAAACTTTGATTATGATTTTTGCCAAATGTAAGAATTTATTTAAAAAAAAAAATTTCAACAAGACAATTATAACATGACCACATAGCCTACCCCGATTGAACAAACATTTTGCTAAGTATGTCTTTTATTTCTAAGGAAATTGTGCCCCAAGTTTTACTAAGTACAGTTCAGTGATGAGTCCAGATTCTCTGTCGCATTGCAAGTGTGTGGTGCACATCCTGCGGCACAGCAAAGGCCACGCGGCATACATGGCGCACATGGCCTCTGCTATGCCATAGGATGTGCATCACACCTTGCAACACAATAGAGGATTTTATTAGTTCGGTGATCGTATGTCATTTTGTTTCCATAAATATCCTTTCAAGCAGTCATAAAGAAGTCATGAAGGAATATTTATGAAAATAAGAAGATACATGTCATCACCTAATTGTATGTGAATCGTACACTTATAAATAGGTGATCTGGACCATTCAACTACTCTTTTCATAAAATATATAATAAAAAAATCATAAGTTATGCCATCCAACTTCCAATCATTACTAAAAGGGCCTCCTTTGTTGGTACAAAGAAAAAAAAAACATATGGAGATCAAACGTCAATGGTCAACATGCATCGATTAATCTTAGGGAACCTCATTGATTCCCATCAATACATTATGAGAGTTAAATGTTTGTTTCACACAAAAATATATTAAATGGTTTGGTCTTTTTTGTGTTTTGTCAGCTTTGGTAACTCCCATTTTTTAAGGTCAAATAATTAGTTAAATCTACAAACTAGAAGACGGTGGTCTGTACTCTGAACTCATAAAAAGTCTTTGGAAGGCATGGTAGGTAAGGTTAGTTAGAATTAATTAACAGTTAGTTTGATATTAATAATGTGCTATTTGGGTTCCACCAAATCAGAAGAAGAAGAAGAGGAGTTAAGAGAGAGGGTTCTTTGAGAAAGTGGCATAGAGATTAGAGGAGCGTACCAATGAGATGTGATAAAATAATATCTCATATAGAAGAGTAATAAGGTCATTTTATAACAACAAGAACAGAGTTTGTTAGAGGGATGACCACATCCCCAATGTGACCATCATTTTCCTTACATAAATATGATGAAACCATTAAGAAAGTGCAAAATATAATTTTGCGACACAAACACACAAATACCATCTCATTGACCTCAATCATTTCATGCATAAATTACCATGTATAATATGAGGTAGGGGGTGTCAAACAGCCGGTTTGGTTTGGTTTTATTGATTTTTTTAAGCGTATATTAGGCCAGAACTATAATGAGTTGGTTTATAAAATCTAAACTAAAATTGATAGTTTTTTGTTTGATCAGTTTTGATGACTTGTCGGTTTCTCTTAACGGTCTCTTATTGGTCTATTATCAATCTGATCTCGGTTTTTTTTATTCCAATATTGGTCCATTTGATCAATCTTAATTTCAAATAATTTTCAATACATTGAAAATTTTACTTAAAAAAATAAATTTTGTTTAAAGAACAAAGATTGGTTGAAATTACAAAGGAGGAAACCCCATCAATGCTTGGCATGTTGCATGCCATTGAACTTAAAATATGTCCTTTCTAAGGAATTCTTAAGGTTTACAAATTGCCAAAATCTATTTTTGTTTTAAGGGAATGATTAAGATTAATAATATATATATATATATATATATATATATATATGGAAAAAGATTACCGCGACATTGAAATGGGGTTTCTTTTCCACTGTCATCTCACATAATAGTCCACATTTCAACACTAATATTCTCTCTCCTCAAACAAAATGTGAGTTTCCTACTCAATGTTCTCTCCTTATTATGATTTCCTATTCTAGCGTCATGGAAATTCTTCGTCGAATGTTTTTAAGGGCAATAAACAAATTAGGTTGATTACCATGTGAAAATTTCATGACTTATTGTAGTTTTATCTTGTTATGGTTGGAGGATGGGTGGGCTTCATAAGTGGAAGAGAGAGAGAGAGGGCCTCTAATTCCATAGTAAGAAACTTTTTACTTATATATTTCTTAGTTGGACTTCCCCACCCCTCTTGACCCCCTTCCTAACTTACAAAAAACCAATGAAAATTATAAGGCTCCTTTGTCAACACGTGACAAATAAGGTGCTTAATTATCTAACATTTTTTCTTGGTAGTAACAATAATTTATTCATTCATTAAAAAAAACAGTGAAATAATGAAATTAAAATAAGGTGCTTAATTATCTAACCTCTTGTCAATGTGATACAATAAGATCAGGCCGTGCAAGAAATCAATCTTACTTGGGTCATGTAGAAATTTTATGAAAAAAAGAACGCTACTTGAGTAGGTGCTGTGCACTCCTCTATCTTGCCCTTGCACCCAAATACAGGGGAGAGCTGCACGTATCTGTATTCTATAGAATATCTCCCACATAACAATATAACACAATCAATCACAATGGGAGTTTATATTATAGATGGTTAAAAGTGGATACTATCTTAAAAACCTAAAAGCTATATAGTGAAGAGCCTAAGGGGTTTATCAGGAAAAAATTTTATTGTTACGCCCATAGTAGGAATGTTCCTGCTACAAGGCTAGTAGGAGCCAAGGAAATGGAATAATTCACTTCTCTTTTGGATTCATAAACACCCTCCTAGATTTTAATATTTTTTAAAATACCTCTTCAGATTCTATTTCCTTGACTGCCAACTTTGTAGCAGGAATGTTGTAGCAACAAAATTTCGTCCGGTTTAGCGTGGTATACGCGTAGGGCATAGAAAGAATTATGAGAGTAAAATAAATCCAAAGGCAGGCGAGCCAATGACGACAGTTCACAAGTTTCTACAAGTTCCACAGTTCAGTCCATTCAGTCACACACATACCCACGCCGGCCCTACAAAGTCCAAGGAACGTTGTTGGACACTTGGACCAAGTGCCACCAGGTCTCCATCCCATCACTATTTTTATAATAATTTCTGCCAATCGCTGAATTTAGTTTGTCAGAATCCAGCGTGGGCCCAACAACAACCGTCTCACGAAACCCCGCGTAAAAACGTTTGCAAGATGAAGTGAATGAGACTGTGGCTGGTTGGGAATATGCGCTTGGACTGCAGCGGATAGCAGCCAGCGGTATGACTATGACCAGCGTAATTATAAAAGGGAAAACATTTTTTTGTACGGAAATATGATCTAGGTCGGCATTCCCATGTATCTATTTCTCTTTTCCTTAAAACAAGGGGAAAGAGGTGTCTTTTCACATGAGAGGCGAGAGACAAACTCATGGGTGTGCTGGCTTGGACCAAACTCTCGGACATAGATCTTTTTCCCTTAAAAAAAACCTATAAAAAGACCTCTACTTGGTGATGCTTCCTATGCCCTATCCATTCTCCGTTCCACCTTTTAATTCCATCCCTCTAAGCTTAGTAACATCCAATCCCCATTAATTGGTGGATCTGGATCCTCTCTACGGAGCTTAGGGCCCAAGGAGTGCCAGGGGGCATCCAAGGGTTGGGTTGTGCCACCTGGTACGTGTCCAGTTAGCCATCAGGATGTGTGAGATATAACCAATGACTGGATACCCCTTGGGTGTTGGGCTCCCTGGAGAGGATCTCAAGGTTGTTTCGTTGTTGAGTAAAAAAAAAAAATTAACGTTTTCTATTTGGAGGAGCGTGATTCCTACACATGCATGTGGTCAATGAGAACATGTGTTAGCATCATGGGGGTAAGATTTACCCCTTTCATGGGGGTAAGATGGTCATTTCATCTCTCTCTGTGTCTAAGCGTGAATGGTGTATACTCTCCTACAAAGAACTTTTCTCCATAACAGAATTTACCTAGATTTACAAGATAAAAAAATAAGGGCAAGAGATTGTTGTCTATTCGTGTAATGTATATATCAGTACGGGCCAATGAGAGCATGTGCACGAGCATCAACATGGATGGGATTTTCAACTGCCAAGGGATGGAACGGTAACTTTACACACCCCTGAGTCTAGGCAGAAGAGCTAAATGACCGTTCTTTTTCCCAAACATTAATTACAAAACAAATAGATTTGAACCCAGAACAAGAGATTGGAATAGTACTTTCTATGATCTTTCAGTGAGTGAGTGAGAGAGAGAGAGAGAGAGAGTCTTTTTCCTTATTTGAATTCTGATTTTAGGTTTTAGATTAGATTACATTTCTATGAGTTTACACACCTTGATGTAGCTATATCACATTTTTTTATGAAAGTGTAACCACACAAACCACACACCAACCCCAAAAAGTTAACCGACTTTTAGGACCCTGGAAATACACAACACACACCCAATGTGGGATTAAACCCACACACCCCTTCTCTTTTTTTTGATGAAAGTGTAATCACACAAACCACACACCAATCCCAAAAGGTTAACCAACTTCTAGGACCCTGGAATGACGGATATTCACAGCACACACCACACTCACACACCCGATGTGGGACTAAACCTACAATCCCCTTCTGTTTCTTTTTTGTTTTTTTGATGAAAATGTAATCACACAAACCACACACCAATCCCAAAAGGTAACCGACTTTTAGGACCGTGAAATGGCGGATATAAACTATTTCACATTACACCACACATACCCAATCACTTAATTCATTACAATTGATGCCTTATACCCAATACCTATACCCCATGTAAGGGCTCCTTATTAATAGGGTTGCTTTAATGCATGGTTGATGGCCATGGAAACCATTTGCTTTTAAGCATATATATAGGAATCGTGTAGACATTAATCTCTAAAAGATGATTTGCATTTCTGTTGCTTTGACACCTTTCTTCTTTGAAAAGCCTTTTGATTCCCTTCCAATAATATTAAGCAAACAAAAGTTATATTAGTTGTTCTACAACAAGATCTCTCACCTATTATTTCATATCTTGCTTCTTACTGTTTTGGATTTCACAATGATTCCACATAAACTCACTAGTTAGTAGTTACTCAACAACTCCCTTCTTTAAGATAAGAAGGAAGAGGAAGAAAGGAATCAAGTTTAATGACTTAATTTGTTCTTATCCACAACTAATTAATATTTTTAACTCACTTAATCATATTTGAATTATTGCATTGAAACATAAGCAGTTCTAGGATTTTCTCTTCATTTTGAGCAGGTGATGTCTAATCCATTATTAAATCTTATAAATTAATTTAAATGATCATAAACACATAAATTGATTAATCAATTGCATGGGTGGGTAGAGAAAAAAAAAAACTTAAAGATTCAGGAAGGTTAGGTGATGTCCATCATGCATATTGGATAAGGGGAACAAAAAAGACTAGTACATGGAAGCTTAACTTTGCCTTACTTTGTATATGGGAATCTTAAATAGAAATATAAATTGATGCCCTTCTTGCTTTTGTTTTCCCTTTTTTTGGTCCTTTTTTCTTCTCTTTCTCCTCCCGCCAAGTAAACCCTCTTCTAGTTTCTTTTTTGATTTCACAAACACAAAGGTTCTCTTCATTTCCCTTATTATTGTTATTGTTCCATAATAAGATTGATTACAACATTAAACTTGCATTATGAGGGTTTGTTGAGTTGATATATATTTTTTATCCATTAGATGTTGTTGTTGCATGGAAGACCTACTTGTGGATTGATTCGATTCAAGTCTATATTGTATTTTATTTAAAGGAAATGTAATATATCAAATAAATGGATTAGGTATCTAATTAAAATCCCAAAATTAAGTTTAAGACTTAGACTAACTACCTAAACTATATGCCTTTATGGTATTACACTATTAATGCAAAGAGATCAAAATAATTTAAAGGACTAAGTTTCCCTTTATCCATAGAGGACGGTTCACCCACCATCCAAGGGTCACAAAGGCCTCCTAGGGTTTAGTATGTTCCAAAATACCCTCCCGCGCCCTCTGCTGCCTGCGGTGAATGGGATCTCATTCACTGTAGGTGGAGGGAAACTTAGTCTCCCATTCACCATTGGTCGAGGGAGGGAAACTTAGTCTCCCATTCACCACTGGTCGAGGGAAACTCAGTCCTAATTTAAATTATGTTGTTACTTCCCCCCACCCCCTTTTTTAGAACCAGAATTATTAATTCATTTATGCAATTTCACCTTTTGATGCATCCTCCAAACTGTCACAATGGAGATGTTTTACTGAGAATCATAGTTCATAATTCTATAAACCCTAGTTCAATCTCTTTGTTTTCAAACATTGTGTGCCACTTTAGCTAGAGTCCAAGAAAGAGCATAAGCACATTTAAGCCAAGCTCAAGAATGCATCACTTGAATGATATATTGAGGCCTTGAAGAAGAAAAAAAACAAAAGCTTAGGCCCCGTTTATTTGATGGGGAGGATGGGGTGGCAATGTTGTGGGACTAGGTCTCACAATGTAGTGGATTGGAGAACATCGATGAGATTTTTATTTTTCCCATGAATAGTAACTAAAGTCTTTTGTTTTTTTATAGGACTTTAAATAACATAAGAGTTATTATCAAAAAAATTAAAAAAAAACATAAAGGTGGGATTTTCAAATGTCACATCAGTAAACAAAGCATTTAATGTTATTCCTTGAGCTTTGTAAGTACACCACCTCAGGTTAAACAAAGTTAGATCCTTGGAGTGGGATTTTGAAGTACCATTAGCACTTTCTCACTCCAATTCTCTCACCCCACCTCAGGTTAAACAAAGTTAGATCCTTGGAGTGGGATTTTGAAGTACCATCAGCACTTCCTCATTCCAATTCTCTCACCCCACCTAAGTCTCCGTCAAACAAACAGGGCCTTAGTGTTTCTAATAATCAACTACATTTGGAAACTTTAACTCCTAATTTGAAGTTGTGTTTAAAGTAAAACCATAAGTTTGATGAGTTCTGAATGGACTGAATTACCTCATTAATTATTATTTTCTGAAAAATGATAGAAAATTATTCTTTAGTCTGAAAACACTTTAGCAGATATACTAAGAACTGGTATAGCACTAAAATTCTTACCAACAAAAAAAGGTATAGCACTAAAATTTCACAGAAAGAGCCAGTGGTCCTCTGCTTTTGCAAGTTATTATCAGATTTCTAATGGGTTCATTACTGTTTCTTGCACACTATTTTATTTCTTCTTCTATTGATTAGGACTTGGATAGTGAGATGAGCAAGTGAAAAAGTGATAAACAGAGAGAAACCCGTGACAATAAATATTACTATTTTAATTTTGATTACACATTAAATTCCACAAACGTAACAAACATTCAATATGGATTACTAAAGTACACAGTAGCTCCAGAGATGAAAAACCCACTTTTTTATTTTTTGGGTTTTGATAAGTCCAAAGAAAAAAATTTAGTAATTGGATTAAGTGATGAAGTATTCTCGAAGTATAACTTGATCAGAAAGTGGGTCCTATCATGGGAATTCATGATCTCTGTACAAATTTTTTGATAAAAGTTGGTGAGTTGTAGAGGATAGGATTTACAGGTTTGCATATACTGTATTTCCTTTTATTTCAACCTGAAATAGGCATACAAGGCTTTCTATTACCCAATCCGTGTTCACTTTTTGGGAGAGGATTTTTTTTCCACTTTTGGGCCCTTCATCCTTTCATTTCTGCCAGTATAAAAGCAGGTGCAAAGCCTCCTCATTTTGCAAACAAACCCAGCATTAGCTTGAGCTTACTCTGCAACTTTGTTGAAGAAAGTGTAAAAGAGAAAGAGAATAGAGACAAACATAGCAGCCCCTTCTCTGTTTTATATTTCTATACTTTTTTCTTTCATTCTCTCGCTTCACAGGTGTCTTCGAAACAAACAAAAACGAAGCAGAAAAAAGTGAAAAAGGAAGAAAAATCGAAAGGCCATTGCTTTGAGAAGCAGAGGTCATGGGTTCCAAACTTGTAATGTGGAACGTGTTGGGCACCAATGCATTCTTGTTTCTGCTCTTGTTTTCGTGGTTCTCTTCTGTTACAGCCTCTGTGACTTACGACGACAAAGCTATTATCATCAATGGGCAGCGAAGGATTCTCATTTCAGGATCTATTCACTACCCACGAAGCACTCCTGAGGTACTAATGCAATGTACTTCGTGAGTCTTTCTGATTTTCTCGTTTTTGTTATGCTTCCTCACCTCTTAACTATTAAGTCATCCAGCTCGTAGTTCCTTCCCCAACTCCCATACGACCTGAGTTTTTTGTACTTCATTTCTTTCTTGGAGCTTCCTCACTTATCTTTTTACTGATTCTCTGGGTTTCCTCTGCATTTTTTTTTTCCCTATTGGGTTGATTGCAGATGTGGCCAGACCTTATTCAGAAGGCCAAAGATGGAGGTTTGGATGTTATTCAAACTTATGTCTTTTGGAATGGACACGAACCTTCTCAGGGCAATGTAATGGAAACTCTGCATCTTTTTCAATTTATCTCATCTTTATTTTGATCAAGGGTTTAGTATTCATTTTTCTCCAAACTTTGTTTGTGTAGTATTACTTCCAGGATAGATATGATCTGGTTGGGTTTATCAAACTGGTGAAAGCAGCTGGCCTTTATGTTCATCTCCGGATTGGTCCCTATGTTTGTGCTGAATGGAACTTTGGGTAATGAAAAATCTTTTTAGAAAGCTCTCTGTTTTCTCTTCCCCCTTCTTTTTTGAGCTGCTTGTATTGAATGCTAATGGCAATGTGTCCTGTTTTGGTTCAGGGGCTTCCCTGTTTGGCTGAAATACATCCCAGGAATGAGTTTCAGAACAGACAATGAGCCTTTTAAGGTTGGATACTGTAATTTCTTTCCATTTCCCCTTTTTTCAACTGTTTTATTGATTAATTCCGTAGCTTTTTTTTATTTTATTGGGAGAGTTGTTTAAGTATTGATCTTGGGTGATTATGATGAAGGCTGAAATGAAAAAATTCACGAACAAGATTGTGGATATGATGAAAGCAGAAAGATTGTTTGAATCTCAGGGTGGCCCAATAATTATGTCTCAGGTAAAGGAATATTAAGATCAACCCATGTAGTCTTTTCCATTCTTACAATCTTACCTTCCCAGTTCCTCCCTTGTTGAATTTGAGAACTGAGAGGTACCCTCTCTCCAAATACTTCTGCAGATAGAGAACGAATATGGACCTGTAGAGTATGAAGTTGGAGATACTGCCAAGGCTTATACGAAATGGGCAGCAGAAATGGCTGTGGGTCTTGGCACTGGAGTCCCATGGGTCATGTGCAAGCAAGATGATGCCCCTGATCCCATAGTTAGTGCCTCTGCACTTTTCCTTGAAGCTTTTACTATCTATCTGTTATGTTGTGTACCTGTATATTTACCTTGACTTTTTAATTACTAAGAAATAGTGACTCATAAGCACTGAGACCATGAATGACATGAAACATCCTAAAAAAAGTTGTATTTTTTTTTTCCAAAATGTCCAGGAGTCTATTTCTTGCCAGTCAAGTTGAAAATTTCAGTTTTTGAATTTCTTACTCTGTTCTTGTATTGAGTACTCTGTGCTTCAAGATATTTGTATTTCCTCTATCTTCTGAACTGTAAACTCCCTTTAATTATCTTTGTTTGTTGATCCTATAACAGATAAACACCTGCAATGATTTCTATTGTGACTGGTTCTCTCCTAACAAAGCTTACAAACCCAAGATGTGGACAGAAAATTGGACTGGCTGGTAAGTTGACCACTCATACCTCCCATGTACTACCAAAAGCCCAATGGTGGGCACTTTTTTTTCTTTTAATGATCTTTGATTCTATATAAGAAATCAGAACTGAGAGCTTAATTGTCCATCATCTGTTGCATGTGCAGGTTTACTGAGTTTGGTGGTGCAGTTCCTTACAGACCAGCAGAAGATGTGGCATTTTCAGTTGCAAGGTTTATACAGAAAGGCGGGTCGTTCGTTAACTATTACATGGTACACTTAAGTCCTGTATACCTGGTACATAGTTATCCCAGAATCAATTGAAAGCTGAAGTTCTTTTTTCTTTTCCTCTCTCTGCACCAGTATCATGGAGGAACAAACTTTGGGCGGACAGCCGGTGGTCCCTTCATCGCTACTAGCTATGATTATGATGCTCCAATTGATGAATATGGTATGTATGCAGCATTTAGCCTCTTAGATGCATTCCTTTAGTCTATCAAAATCTCTTCCACAGAATACTCCTCCAACCACAGGATGTAATCAAGCTTTTTTAGGACTTATGATCCTTTTTCTTCTGTATAAGAAGAGTGCTAATTGGATGGTGAGCCCTCCCTTCTGTAATTGCTACACGTGTAGGACTATGATGGTTTTTGCCTGTATATCTGATCTCTATATTACCACTTAATCTGGCAGTTTCCCTGACTTCTCCTTATGTTTGTTGAAATTAGGAATAAGAACCTGTGTATGTATGAAACTTTAGATCTCTGCTTTGTGAAGAAGAATTCTCCATAGCGAAGCTGCTGTTTATTTAATCTTCATTTATCATGTCTGACATAAGTCATAAAATTCTTCATTCTATCCATAGGACTACTAAGACAACCTAAATGGGGCCATTTGAGAGATCTGCATAAAGCCATCAAGCTTTGTGAACTGGCTTTAGTTTCTGTTAATCCAACTGTGACATCACTTGGGAACAATCAAGAGGTTAGTTCAGTTCACCTCTATGGAACCTGATGATCACTTTTAGTTCTAGTCTTGGCACTGACTCCAATTTTTATTTGTCATCCAGGCTCATGTCTTCAAGTCGAAGTCTGGAGCTTGTGCTGCATTCCTTGCGAACTATGACTCAAATTCTTTTGCAACAGTTTCTTTTGGGAATATGAATTACAATCTGCCTCCTTGGTCCATAAGCATCCTTCCTGACTGCAAGAACACTGTTTTCAACACTGCAAGGGTAAGCAAAAGGCTCTATGCTTAGTTTAGCTTCTTTTGCTCATTTTCTCCTACATGTTTGGTAGATATGTTGTTCACATCATCATCTATTCATGGCAAAAAATTCCAACTAGTAATTTAAAATCCCATGTATTATGAAAGAGATAATTAAAAGGTTTAACATCTTAAAAAGTTCAGAAGATATTGATGTCTTGAAAGGTTGCTGGAAATAAGATTAATGATATTAGATACGAATCTCTGCACAGGTTGGGGCCCAAAGTGCACAAATGAAGATGACTCAAGTGACAGACCTAGGATTCTCTTGGCAATCATACAATGAAGAGATAACCTCTGATAGTGACAGTTCATTTACAGTCGCCGGGTTGCAGGAGCAGATAAATACCACTAGAGATTCCACGGACTATTTGTGGTACATGACAGAGTGAGTTGTTATAACGCATCATCAACTCACCTTCTTCTGGAATCTCTACCCGTCCTCCTCCCTCAAATCCGTCTTTTTTTTCTCTGTCAAAATTTTCTTCTTGTTTCTTATCCTTCTCTTCATTTCCTTCCTCTCTTTTAGTGTGAAGATAGATCCAAACGAAGGGTTTCTGAACAATGGGCAATATCCTGTCCTCACGGTGATGTCAGCAGGCCATGCTTTGCATGTTTTCATCAATAGTGAGCTATCAGGTGGGCACAATATTCTGGAATTCTACAAAGAACATGGACCCTTTTACAAGATAATAATCCCCAGTCTGTACTTTGAGTTACCATATCCTACGCATTTCTGATGAGCAGTTTTGCCTGTTTTCTGGCAGGAACCGCCTATGGGAGTTTGGAGAACCCAAAACTGACATTCAGTGAGAGTGTGAAGCTGAGAGCTGGCATCAACAAGATCTCTCTATTAAGTTTATCTGTTGGCCTCCCGGTTTGTTCTTTCTCCTTATTCTGTTGCCCCTTATTTGCTTTGAGCATTCTGATGGTGGGAAAATACTGACTGTCTTAAGCTTTTTAACTTTCTCTGGTTGAAAATTAGAACGTTGGAATCCATTTTGAGACATGGAACGCTGGGGTGCTCGGTCCAGTTACATTGAATGGTCTCAATGAGGGGACAAGAGACCTGTCATGGCAGAATTGGTCTTACAAGGTTTGTTTTCCAAATATCCCTTCTTTTTATTTTTCACATCCTTGCTTTGCCATTGGAAAAGGGAATAATTTCGTTTGATGTGCCTGGCAGATTGGTTTAAAGGGAGAAGATTTGAGGCTCCACACAGTCACTGGTAGTTCTTCTGTTGAGTGGGTACAAGGATCACAAGTGGCTCAAAAGCAGCCTCTGACATGGTACAAGGTATGGACAAAATCTCAGTTATGACTTCTGAGTTATGAGGCCTTCATGTTGCTTTTCTGAAATTCCATACAAAATTATGAATCTATGTAAACAGTACAAATTTTGCTAAAATGTATCTCCTTCTGTGATTATATTTCCAGGCTATTTTCAATGCACCAGCTGGGAATGAGCCATTGGCTTTAGATATGAACAGCATGGGAAAAGGTCAAATCTGGATAAATGGTCAGAGCATTGGACGCCACTGGCCAGCATATAAAGCATCTGGTACCTGTGGTGGCTGTAGTTATGCTGGATATTATAAGGAGACGAAATGCCAGAGTAATTGTGGAGAGGCCTCTCAAAGATGGTGAGATAAGTTTGCTTTTGTTTGAACATAGATCATGAGGTTAGATCACTCACCATGAACTAACTGATCACTGCTACTGGCATCAGGTATCATGTTCCACGTTCATGGCTTAACCCTACTGGAAACCTATTGGTTGTATTTGAAGAATGGGGTGGTGATCCTACTGGTATTTCTCTAGGGAGTAGAACAGTAGCAAGCGTCTGTGCTGATATTTTTGAAGGGCAGCCGACGCATACAAGTTTTCAGATGCAAGCCTCTGGTAAAGTTCAAGGACCCCTCAGGCCCAAGGCACATCTCTGGTGTGCACCAGGGCAGAAAATCTCATCAATAAAGTTTGCTAGCTTTGGGACTCCACAAGGTGTGTGTGGAAGCTTCCAGGAAGGCAGTTGTCATGCTCACAAGTCGTACAATGCTTTTGAAAAGGTAGGTTCATATTGCTGGCGCTATGTCCTTTTTCTTATTTTCTTGTAAGAATATATCTTTCATGAGAGGTTGAAAGGTATAACATAAAAACCAGACCTTAGAAGAAATGGGGCCCATACATGGTAAAAGCCATCAGGAAACCTAGCTAAGTGAAACTGAATGCCAGGGTAACAGATTGCCCATAACAAACTCTAGGCCACACCACCCTGGCAAGGTTGTCAGCAGTTTCGTTGGTCGACTTGGTTTCCAATGGAATTGAGATACTTTATGAGGAAGGCAAGGGTCAAAGATACTAATTGAAGTGTGAACTTCCAATTGTCTGCAACCACCTAATGACAGTAGAATCAGCTTCTTCAACTAGAAGGTGTTTGCATCCTCGATTGATGGTTTATGCAAGACCCATGAAAAGAGAGGTATTAGTCCAAACTTTGTGGAGTATCATTCCCCATCAGTCCTTTTGTAGTCAGAAGTTTTGCCTTTTGAAGGCCTACTATGAGTTAGAGAGATTACTTGAACTTTGGACCTAAGTCCATACATCAATTGGTTACCATACTCCCACCAGAGAGGAGAGTTGCTTCTCTCTCTCCTCCCCAACCCCTTCCCCCCCCCCCCCCAAAAAAAAAAAAAAAAAAATGCGAACACTAAAGGAGGTGTTTTTTTAATCCTTCATCTCATTTTATCGTAAAAGTTGGATTGCAAAGGATAGTCAGATACTCCTGAACCAACTCCAAGAATAAAGTCTTGTCCATTCATGGCCCTTCTAAAACAATAATAGAAGGAATAAAAATTAGACAAAACTCATGGCTTCTAACAATGAATTGACCAATTTGAATAACTGATGAAAATTTACCCAATCTCCACCCAACTATTGCTCCCTTTTTTTTTGGGGGGGGGGGGGGGGGGGGAGAGGGATAGGCACACTGCCTGTGTGCGGTAAGCTAGCGGGCAGCACCAATGGGGGGCATGGATTGGAGCATCATACAATAGGGGCAGGGGGTCATTTCAAAGGGGGGAAGAGAGATAGACACATAGGGCCCTAGCTTATGGTACACTTGCAGTATGCCCAGCCTTTGCCCTTTTTTTTTATGAGGAACCATCGCTTCTCTCTCTCTCTCTCTCCTAGGGTCTTGAGAAAATCTTACAATAAGGCTCTTTTGCAGAGGTGCATTGGGCAGCAAACATGCTCAGTAACAATAGCTCCAGAGGTTTTTGGAGGAGATCCCTGTCCAAGCACCAGGAAGAAGCTTTCTGTGGAGGCAGTCTGCAGCTGATGGCTGACAACATGCACAATACATCAAAAAAAGATCACAAATTTATTCTTCTTTGGTACATAAAATCTTAATAAGGTTTTCAAGTTTCTTGGTAATTCAAGTGTATACATCCCTGGTTGTCAAAGCCATTGGTTTTGGTTCTGGGACAGGGTGAAGTTGGCATTCAAGTATTCAACACACCATTTTGCCAGATCCCGTATAGATTATGAAGATGAGTTGGAAGAAGTATCATGTACATAAAGTAAATGCTGTTTGTCAAACTGCCCTGTACACATTGAGATGTTAGATTCTGTGTCCAGGCTGCTAAAAATCCAGTCCTTGGATTGAAACTAGGGGTAAGCTGTTGGCTTGTGACGCGGGGGGGGGTGGATTTTTTCCTTTTTCTTTTCTTTTTGCCTTATCTTTGTATGAACAAGTACTAAAATAAAATTCTAGCTTATTTCAAAGCCTTTAAGCATTGTAATATCAATAAAAATCTGTCTTCAAGTTCTACACACTGGCAGATTATTCCTGTATGTTGCATCTTGCATCCAATGAGACATTCTGCAAACTAGTCATAATGCAATGCATAAATGTGTTTACTTTCAAGAATCGATTACGAATAGAGATTTTAGATGTTCAAACTCAAACTTCATCACCAGTGATTGACCCATAAACGAATCCTAGTCATCAGTATCACAATGGTCTGATTGACATTGACTTTGAAGATAATTTTGGGAGCAGGGGAATCCCATGTGATGTTCAAAACTTCAAATAGGATTGCCTGGCAAGTATAACCCTTGAATTTGGTTCTATGAGTGAGATTCATAACCAGATTTTTGTCACTCTTATAGATTGCAATTCTTTTGAGTTTTGACCAGAAACACACATTCATTATACAATGGAATAATAAACACGAGTATGAGTAGTGTTACCATGCTATCCTGAGAATGGTATTATATTCAGAAGACTGCAACTTCACTTCGTAGGTAACACAAGCAAGTACATCTGAAAGCCTTTCCCTGTGCAACCACTGTAGGTAGAAAAACAATAGAAAATAAAACATTTTCTTTCTCACAACATTTTGACAACACTGCCAGAACAATGTTTACAAGCTTAACATTGGAAATAGGCCTCAAAAGGAAGATATTTTAGAATTCAAGACAACGCTAAAAACATCATCCAATGCACTGTCAGCATGGAGTTTTCCTGGAGCTTGATGCTTCCACCATGCTATTCTACTGTGAAGATCCATTAGCATCAGAACTCCCCCTTCATTTTCATCAGTTCTAAGTTGGAGTACACAGCCTTAACTTTCAGTTTGCAAATATAATCAAGACAGCTCCCTTCAATCTCAAATGTGGGCGTTGATATATCATCAATAACATCAAATCAATTAAAAAAACAAGAGAAGCTACTACCACAGCCTCTTTCCATTTACCACTTTCTTCTGACTACCTAATTGAGTCATGATTGCCATAATGCAATTTAATTTTCTTATTTATATACTTAAACCCAGTAGTTTTAGTTTCCACTGACCAAAGTGTTTCACCATTTGCAGCATAGCGAAGCAGCAGCTTGCATCCCTCTTCATCAAAAAAATGGGAACACCCAATCAAGATGCCCAAAGGTATTCTTCTATATAAACAATTTTTCTGGGGATTAAAAGTATGTGGTGCTTTCATATCAGTGGATGCACAACCGTTGAAAATCTTACTCCAATACCTCACATAGTGGTCATGGAATTCTTTGGGCCAGAATCCAATTGCCTGGCCATCATACTTCTTGGAGGCTTGATAATCATTATGGTTGCGATGGAATTTGGGCTTCTTGAGCTTTTTCTTGCAGCCAACCATACTAGTGTTATGTGCACTTATTCCAAGCTGTTTTGGAGTCCATGATCTTCATATTTCAGTCAAACATTTAACCAGCAGATCAATATGGGCTTCATTAATGGGAGTCAAATCCTTGCGAGGTACCTCGCAGCAGCAGTAAAATGTGCTTCTACATCATGTGTTTGCTCATGGTCCGCCCTTGATGTGCATTTTGACAGGAAACTATCTTGACAATCTTTACAAGTGAGAAGCATGTCAGCAGCAACGTCGGAAATCCATCAACATAGCCCTGCTACATAACACTAGAAAAAAAGGTATGGATAGTTGGATAAGAATAGCATTAGTGGTTGTTCGTTATGGGGCAAGAATTTACCACAGATTTATGATTCATTTCCACCTTTCTTGCTGTTTGTAGTCCCACAGCTGTTGCAATTTTTGTTTCAGTCAGGATGCCAGAAAACAGCTCTGTAATATGATGAACCAAATGCAGAAAACTTTTGCATGAAACTGGTCCAGTTAAATCGCCAAAAGGTTGTGTTCACTAGGAAAATATGCATCAGAAAATGGAAGTACATCCAGTACTAATGAGAATAATTCAATCTGAAGCTCTGGTATAGAAGCCAAGCCCCTGTGGAATATAGACAACTCTTATGAGGTAACAGATAGATCAGCTATGCCCATTGATCTGGTAACATCAATTTTAAGTCATCGCATACTTGCTAAAATTAGAAGTCATAATGGCCAGGTAAAAAGAAACAAGTTGACAAGTTGATAAAGTTATCATTGTGAAAGTGAACCAGTATTAGGGTTCCAAGCTCAGTCCTGCTTTACGGCATTTTTGTTTTTTCCCCTCGGGATATGGATTATTTTGTATAAAATTGGATCATACCATGCTTTGGCTCTCATTCAATATGGCTATTTAACATGGCAGGAAGATATAAATGAACCATAGATGTGTTCTGTCCATAATCAGAGTCAGAGCTCACAGAAGGTAAATAAGCAATGAGAATTTTATCCAAAGTAATGTTATGAAACCCGCTCACGGAATTAAATTCAACCATACAACTAAAGTTACAAACAAAAAATAGCAGAAAAATTATGAATCAGGAACTTACTTTGCTAGGAACCAATTATGCAGTAGACACCTTGTCTTGATGAACATAGTGGCAGAAAGTACCAAAAGCCAATTTGTCCTACCATGTAGTTCGTTGTTTAAAGATGATCGGAAAGGCCTCTTCAGTCTCTCGAAAAATTCTTGAAATATCATCTTCAGACTCAGTGGATTTAGGTACCACAAAAGTAGCCTGCAATGGGATCATAATTCACAACAAACTATATAAAATTTTGAAAGATAAAAAGCAAGGTAATGAGAGTGACAAAAGAGTTGAAATGTTGAAGAAATAATTATACTTTTCTACAATGTCGATGATGAGATCCTCCTGAGAAGTACCAAGGTTGGTTTCCTTAGGTGAAAACCATTGTAGTGTTACTTTTTCATGCGTGAGTGGTTGGACACTCAGAAGCTTTATGAGCAGAATTTGCACAGAACTGTTGCCTGAGAATATTCTTTTTCAAAATGGGAAGGATCCTGACTATAAACTACCAAGACTGATCATAACCACGTCCAACTTCGTGTATCATAACCACGTCTGACTTCGTGTTTATTGAAGATGAAGAACATTGGAGGTGTGTGGTCAATAAAAAAGAGTTAAGCAGGGCAACCAATACCAAACCCTTGCTAAACTTGCAAAATTCCAACAGTTGCATAACTCCAAAAGCATATACGGCACATTAACGTGGATTTGGGGAACAGATACCATGCTTAGTTAAATGATGCAATCGATAGCAAATCAGATAAAAATTGCATAATAATTCCAACAACAACCATAACCTTATCCCAATTAAATGGGGTTGGCTACATGGATCCTATAGATGCTAACACAGTAATGGAAGTAAGAGAAATAAAAAAGAAGTAAAAAGAAAGTATCCCCGCTTAACCTACCCTTTCTCACCAATTCGGAACACTCCATGGTCAGAAATTAAGCTGCCGACCTGTATAAATTCGTCTCTGAAAATGCAAACCTTGCAAGACATGGACGATGACAAAACGGTCACAATCGTCTAAACCAGATATTCAACCGTTGCATAAAAAACCCCTAGATGACTAGAATCGACAGGAGAAAGAGAGAGAGATGCTACTAATTTGGGAGAGTTTTTAGCAGATTGTATTAAGACACACATAAGGGGAGACAATGACAAACCTGGGGTGCTTTGAAGCACATCAAGGAGAGTGCATGCGGTATCCAAAACCCTAACCCTAGATTTATCATCCAAGTTGAGAGATTGGCTGAGCGAATATATCGCGAAATCACAAACTTCTTCATTGCCAACAAATAGACACCATTTTTGGAGCTCGGGGAAATGAAGTCAGCAACTGAAATCCTAAAAGCCTGAAACTGTTATAATAGTGTATTACCGGCCAAATCCCAGGATTTGAAACCTTGTACAATGAGCCGGGCTTCCTGAAACCTAGTCCAGCTGGATACAAGCCCAATCTAAAGCCCTTTTGATACCAGAAAAAAGCCCAACCAAGTTGCTTGATAACATTTTTTGATTTCCTTTCAATTCTAAACACCATTTTTGGAGACCCAGTTTTCCGTTAGGTTCCGTTTGGTTGCAAAAGAAATTGAAGGGAAGGGGATGGTAGTGTAATTTTATAATCTAATAAAGAAATTTTTGTAATCATTACGCCAAGTGGTTATGTTATTAACTTCAAATTATTTCATATTTGGTTATTAAATTTTACTTTACTGTACATCTAAATCTCTTAGATTTGAAAAGTAAAATAAAAATTATCATTACTAAATGTGATTAAAAAAAAATTTAAGTAGTTTATACAATTATGTAAGATAATGATTATAAAATTTCCTTTTTAAATTTGAAAATTTCTACTTCCATTTGATTTCCCTTGCAACCAAATGGAGTCTTACCCACAGTGAAATTGAATCTCTTACTCTTGGAAATTAAGGTCGTTAATTGATTCGATTTTTATTTTTGGTTCAGATCAAAATATAATATGTACAAACAAAAACATAAAACAACCGGTTTGGTTCAGTTGTTATTCAGTTTCTATGTATTCTGCCTAATTCGGTTCTTATACGGATTTTAATTTTCGATTCTTGTATGTTTTTTAGCTTGAGTTTAATTTGTTCATTTCGGTTTCGATTTTTTGGGTTCACGTTTGTTTTTATATTCGGACTGAATTCGGGTTTAATTAGAATAGATATAATAATTTTGAAATTTATTATTATTGAAAATTAAACATTATGAATTAATAACCAACTTCAATAAACAATTCCAAATGATTTCAAAAATAAACTAGCTATAATAGAAGTAAGGAGAGATGAGAGAGAGAGAGAGAGATAATAGATGGTCATATACCATAGTTTATTTATGGTGACTACTTATTGGTCCAAACTCCAAAGACAAACCACACCACAAGAAGGATTTGGTTTGCTTTTGACTTTGGTTTCACTCTATTTCTGTAATAAAAAACCAAAAAAGGTGAGAGCAATGGGCTTTGGACCCTTTTTGAGAAAAATATATAAATCAGTTTGATCTTCCTGCCCCCATCTCTCACTCTGGTTGGAAGACCATTCTCTCTCCTAATGGCTATAATCGTGTCTCTGCCCCCACTTGGTGTGAGGAAGTGGCATGGTCCACCCATCACTTTAGAGGGAGGGAATTCATTGTGCCAATAAGAGAAGAAGTTCCATTTCTATGCCACAATGTGTATACTATGGATGGAAAGAAACAACAAATGCTTCCAAAACACTAAAGCTGCGTTTGGTATGCATTCTTGGAATGCATTCTTAGGTGATAAAAACAACTATTTTTATCATCCGAGAATGTGAAATCGACTTAGAATGCATACCAAACGTTGCCTAAGTGTTGTTGAAAAACAATTGTCCATATTATAAGTCCATGACACCTTGCTTCAAGTTTTAAATGCCAAAGACAATCATCGACAATGCTCGAACAGAAACTTCTTCCAAACATGGGGGGAATTGAAGTCACCTTTTCCTTCGAAAGATCTACCCTCCATCGATGGCAGGCCGGCCTCCACCAAATTGGGTGGCTTTGAATTGTGATAGATCAATCCATGACAACCTTGGAGCCTACAGTTGCATCAGAAGAAACTCAAATGATGACCCATTTTTTGCCTTATCTGGTGCCACCCCCTCCCAAAGTATCTAGAGGGAAAATATTTGTCATTTGGAGAGGCATCCTTCAATCTAAGCACATCATGGGCATCTCCAATCTCATCATTCAATCTGACTCTCTTTCCGGTATTAAGGTATCAACAGCTAGCAAGCTCACTGGACTACTTGGCACCTCCTTTAGAACATCGCTGAACACTCTTATTACTTTGTTGAGATCATATTTCAATTTTGCTATAGGAAATCTAACCATTGTGCTAATTGACTAGCCAGGACCATACACTATACACATGAGCCACTTTTTTGTATAGAAAACTCGCTCCCCCCCCCCCTCTCGCCCCCTCAGTTCGTTTATTTGTAAAGATGCAAAGGAACACAATTATATTAGGATGTAATTTCTTCTATATTTATTGATTCTTTTTTATTCCAAAAAAAAAATTGGTTGATCTTGAAATGATAATTTTTTATATTATATAAAGTGGTCCACTCCAAAGTTGGTTCCAATAAACATCATTTTTTCTAAATAATGGCTTCCAACATTTAGCATGACCTTGCTTTTTTAATAGAAACTTAAGGGTGATTAGATAATGACAACAATTAAGAAAGAAAAAAAGTATTATAAATTGTCAAATCTTTCCCTAATCCGGCAAAACTATAAGGTTTAAGTTTAACTTTATGAGTTAGAAAAACTAAACCCTGATTTTCTTTTCTCCAAATGTGGGACATATACATATAGGCTAACTAGGTTAGGTAAGCCAAATATTACAAAAAATCTTAAATGTCAAAATCATTCTTTTTTGAGTTCCATCACGAAGGCCCTCTTTTGGTTGGAAGTAAAGTGAAGGGAAATACTTTGTCTCTTGTGTGTGAGACTTATTGGCCGCATTCCACTCATTGGCTTCATGATCTCTGTGTAAATGATGCCACTGCTTGTACACATTCTAGTAATCAGTAAAACATCTGTTTACCCAAAAAAAAAAAAATAAGTGAAGGGAAAGAAAATTAAATTAAAATATAAGTAAAATAAAATATTTTAATCATTATGGTAATTTTACTAGCTCAAAACTTGGGAAATCTTTCCTCTGTTTGTGTTTTTTTTTCACTTTGGAACCAAACTCCTCTAATGAATAAGAAAATCAAAGATCCACTTAAAAAGTCCAATTATCATATGGGAAGTGGTTTGCTGCTAGGTTGTGTTGTCGGCAAATGGAAGCATGCGCACAGGCGTCCAAGGGGAGGGGTAGGATGGTCATTTCAATATCCAATGTGAGAGGACATAGGGTACTAACGAGCAACATTATTTTTTCCTCATCATAGTTAATAATAAGTTTAAAATTATACATACATCCTTATTCTAAACTCTTGAACCCTGACCTAAGTGATAATTGGCTAAAAAATTAATTTTAATCATATTCCAAGAGGATTATCTATCATGTTAGTGATGCTTACCAAATTGTTGGGTAAGACAGTCATTGCACGCCTTGCAGCGTCTGTGCAGTACGGCAGGACGACTGCATTAGTATTTAGAGATGATATTAAACTGGGTGAATGTTCCACCAGTTGTAGTGTTTATGCATTTTTGTGGGGCCAAAAGTGTCAAAAGAATCAAAACCAACTCATCCCAACCTGATTCACACTTTTGCATTCGGTATAATATTAGGGAAATGGTTTTCTGAGCCGGATGGGGAGGTCTCTCTCATATGAATTGACTTCTCAGCCCTTCATGTATGAAACTATGGTTTTAGGAATTAGTATCGTACCGAGCGTATCAGTCAAACCGTATCAATATTTATCGTTCCCAATACCGATACCTGACCAATACGGTATCAATGAATCGACTTGAGCCTTAGATTTTTTGGTGAAAAACAATGTTTTTTTTAATCCAGTATGTACTATCGACCCAATATGACCTATATATATCAGTATCGTTGGGAAACAATAGCGGTGCAATACCGTGAACTACATGTCTACATCCATGTACAAAACCGTTTCGACACTCCCCATTGGTGTGCTCCCCATGCCGTTTGATTAGAGAACCCTCTTCCATAATATTAATATGAGAAAAAATTTCTCTAAGCTTCAAGGGAAGGGGTACAATAGCACCCTCTCTATCTCTCTCCTCCTCACATTGAAATTACGTTTTTACCCCATATAAAAAACTGTTCCATTGCACCTTATTGGTGTGTTACTCTATGCTGCTTGCTCACAAAACCTCTCCCTATTAATATTAAGGGAGAATGTTCTCTGGGCTGCAGCGTAGGCTGCACCCAGGCGCATGGGCTTGTCACTCAGGGGGAAGGGTGGTCATTGCGCCCACCCCCATGTGCCTGGGCGCAGCCTACGCTATGGTACAGAGAACATCGCCCCTAATATTAATTCCCTTATTAATATTTCAACCCAAAAAAAAAATTTATCGTATTAATATTAAGATTTTTTATTATTTATTTTACAAACCTCATCCTCATTAATAATATAAGGTAGGGAATTTAATGAATGGTCCACTCCAAATCCAATATCAATATGGTTATGATCTTGTCCCAAAAGTCAAACACATGTCTACTGAGAGTTGACTCTTTTAACGCCAAAGTCCTAATTGGGTTAGTAAAACACTGATGATGATGTATCATGCCATTCTTTAAATTGCCAAAATTATAAAAACCTTGTACACTCCACCCACCAATTCGAGGGTGGGTGGATTCTTTGGATCCACTAACCCATCTATCCATCTGATCTGATATGGGTGGCTCAAAATACAACCGCAGTTCAAGTATCGGTATCGTATCGGATGTATCGATATTGTTGGTATCCGATAGTGATGATATCGGTATTGAAGGGTAAAATGATCTAAAAATCAAGGCGTTTGATGGACAAAATGGTCCGATCTGATTCGATACGTAAAAGTATTGCTATCAATCAAGACCGATGTTAATACGTATACCGATAACGATACCTAAGACCAGGATTGTCATACCATATAAAAGGCTTTTAGAGATTTAAAATCGAACCCAAGGGTGTCAATTGTTCAGTTCGATCAAATTTGGGTCTGGCTGAATCACTTTTGGTTTGTTACTAGACCAACCCAAAACCAAACCGTTAAGAAATTTAAATCAGTTTTGATCCGGTTTCTTTTTTTTTGTTAGGTTTGTAATCAGGCTTAAGAGTGTCAAAACCAAACCATAACTGAACTGAATCATGTACACTAGAACTGTGAAAATTGTTTAATAAATGTTTCGGTTCTGGTTTTAAAATAAGAACTTTATTTAAACGATTCGGTTTGTCCTGTTTTAGCAACCGAAAGCCCAATAATATTAAGAATCGAATGGACCATTTAACAGAACCAAGACTTAGATCAAAGTGACCAAGCTATTGAGTCTCTATTATATAATTATAGTGCAAGAGTTCTCTATGGGGAAGCGTGGCCCCTACGCATGGGGGCCAAGGGGAGCATGTGACATCAACAGGGCGATCATTACCATCTTTCATGAGGGGCAGGCTGGTCATTTCGCCCCCATGTGTCTGGGCCCAGGCACAAAGAACATTTCTCCATAATTATATTATACTTTTCATTATGACACATTTTCATTATATAATTATATTATGGGCAAGAGATCGTTGTCTAGGCCTGTAGGTAGTGCCTGCACTAGTGCATGGGCCACTGAGAGAGCACGTAGAGTCATGAATACTAGAAGGTCACTTGTGCCACATTCATGCTATAGGGAGAAGCCAACATGTGGTAGAAGGCCTCTAGGTAGATTCTAGAAGCTCAAGACCCAGTGATTACATGGGCGAGAGTCTTAGAGGCCTTCTACGATAACTTCTTTCCTAAAAAACTTAAGGAGAGAAAGGAGGTGGAGTTTTTACAATTGATTTAAGGATCAAATTCAGTGATGGCTTACAAAAAGAAATTTGAAGAATTAGCTTGGTTTGCACCTGAACACATTGATACTGATGCTAAGAAGGCCAAGAAGTTTTTGAGAGGTTTGAATGCCCAATTGAAGGGATCGATCGTAGTATTGAAGCTAAAATCGTATGCTGAGGTGTTAGAGAGAGCATTGTTATTGGAGGATAGCCAGAGGAGTACTACATAGGGCAACTCGAGTAAGGTATAGGAAAAGAAGCTTATGAACAGTCAACACTCTAGGGATGATAGACCCTAGAGGTATCAAAGGACTCACTATGAACAGATCACATAGACTCCGTGTCGTATCTGTGGCAAGCATCACAGTGAACAGTGTAGGCAGAGTTCTAATAATTGCTATAGATGTGGAAAACGAGGTCACATGGTAAAGGACTACCTTACACATTACCTTGTGAAACACCACGACTTGGACAGCAAACCATGCTACCATAGAAGCAGCATCATATACAATCGTATGGGTAGAAGCAGATAATGTAGAGGTTACCACATCAAGGACAACCCCCACACCAGGCCCACCAGGGGCAACGCCCAGATTAGACACACAAAGGACAACAACAACTTCCGAGGCAGCAATAAAAGCAGATACACCAGACTGCACAGACAGGTCAGACACAAAAGGCCTAGGCTAGAGTTTTTACTCTGACGGTAGAGGATGTTGAGGCTTCACCCACAGTAATTATAGGTAAGCCTATAATTGAGGATTTGATTTATTCTATAAATTGATGATTGATTTGATTGATTGATGAATTGCATCCAGAACTAAGAAATGAAAACTAAAACTTAGAACATATTTCAGGAACACTGAACATTTCAACCACATCTGCCAATGTATTATTTGACTCGAGTTCGACACATTCATTTCTATCTAAATCATTTTCTGAGAAGATTAGTGTTGACCTTAGACCATTGAGACCCTCCTTATTGGTGACCCTACCATCTAGAGAGAATTTGAGTGTAGACACTGTGTTTGAATCTTGTTTGGTTCAGATAGAGGGCAAAAAGATACCAGTAAACTTAATTCTTCTAGACATGACAAACTTTGATGTCATACTTATCATGGATTGGCTATCTAGTTATCACAATAGTATATAGCGTCATGACAAGGAGATAGTTTTTAAACCCAAGGATGAGACTGAATTCAAGTTTATTGGGTTGAGGAAGGGTAAACCCACATCACCTCTGATATCAATAGTGCTTGCAAGGAAGTTACTCGCTCAGGGTTGCCACTGATTTTTGGCTTTTCTAGTTTATTTGAAAAAAGAGGAGCAACAGATGGAGGATATCCATATCGTCAAGGACTTTCCAGATGTGTTCCCTGATGACCTTTTGGTTCTTATCTATGACATTGTGAATCAAATCATTTAACTGAATCGCATCATTTAACATCCTTAATCAAGTTACTATAAGATTCAATCTGGTCTGGTTTCGAGTTTACATGTATACATAAGAAAATTAATGAGAAAATTCTACTTTTTAGGGGGTGGTTTTGGTTTATTATTTGGTTGCTATCGGTCCGTTCTCAATTTGATCGATGCATTCAGTCAGTCCAATTTGATTTTAAGTTCAACCGATTTCATAAAACCCCAATCCAAAATCAAACTGATAATTACGGTTCAATTTGGGTTAGGCTAAACCAGTCGATTTTGGTCACTATAAACGGTTCATTGAGCATCCAACTCTACTAAAGCCCATCTCTTTAGGTTATATCGACTCGATACAGGAGCCCAAAATACTGTATTTTTGGTTTTCAGAATTTTTAGAAGCTTCGCATAGAAGAGAGAGAAACATAGGAAGGAACCCTTCAAAGTTCAAAGTATCTCTTTAGACGTTTTAAATATAGGGAGTGTTGTTTCTCTTTCTTCTTCTTCTCTCTTCTTCTTCTTCTTCTTCTGTTGTGTTGTCTGCTTTCTTATTTTTCTTTTCTTTCTCTTGTTCTCTTGTGATGACGCGTAACATGGCTATGGTTTCCACCACCTTCTCATCTGTTCGCTTCACTTATTCATATTTAATGGAACATCATCTGCTACTCCTCCAAGCCCCAATGTTCTGCTCTTTGTTTATTACCCTCTCCTTTGTCTCTCTTTTGGTTCTTTTCCTCTTCATATTCAGAAGATTGAAGAGAACAAAAGAAGAAGTAGGAGAAGAAGAAGAAGGAGAAGTAGTAGAAGAAGCAACAACAACAGCAACAGCAACAGCAACAGATGAGAAATCGATTCAAAACCCTCACTTCATCTTCAGTCACTCTCCATCGAGCACTACCGGTGAGGTCCATCAGACTCATCCGCTAATTCTAGAGATCCTCTCGTCTGATCCCTCCAAATTGGCGTCTTTCATTACTTCTCTCCCTTCTCATTCGTCCCTCGATGATAGCGGGAAACTCGGTGTTAGCCAGCTCTCTGATGTATTCAAGCTAGACAGCTCTGTCGTCGAGGATTCGGTGAAAACTGGGGACCTGGGGGGGAAGAAGAAGAAGAAGAGGGCAAAGAAAAAGCGCCAGAATTCCCCGGTCAAGGATTGTGCCGAAGATGGGTTTCTTCATAGCCAAACATCTCATACACAGGACAAGAATGATTTGGATGGTTTATATCCCTTCACTTCGTTGTCCAGTGTAACGCAGAAGAAGATCAAACAACAGTATGATCGGCTTGTTAAGGCCCACGATTCTCAAGCCTTAACACTGACTCAGGTTCTACTCGCTTCATTCATTGCTGCTTACTGTGTCTTTTCTTCTTTATTTCTAAACCGTTGTTACTGCACTTCTGAAGTTCTTCATTTTCTTTGTTCGATCCAAGGAATTGTGCTCGCTATCCAGTTTGATAGTCGCTCTTTATTATCGGACAAAAGCCATAATTCGTTTTATGTTTGCTTTTGTTACGACTGGCAATTGACTTCAAATATTTTTAGGGACAGCGTAATTGACAGGCTATTATTGTTATTCTTTTTCTTAGTTCCACAATCCGTCAAATGTTTTGCTTGATAATCTATCTCAAATTGATCATGTTCTACTGAGATTAATGTGCTGCATGTTCTGAAATTTTGTATAATTTTCTCAAAATTATGAGTCTGGTGATGTTATGATATCCCTAACAGTGTTGTAAGGCCCCCCTCCATATCCAAAGTAAGGGACTTTAGTTGAGTCTGCCTAGGTATCAAGCTTGCTGAACATCTTTCAGCACCCAGAGGCTCCCCATTTCAGCATACATACTATATATATAATGGCAATAATGTTTCAGTATGCTTCTAGCGCTACTGGATTCCAATAGAGGATATAACTCCACCAAATTTAGAAAAGGGGGGGGGGGGGGAGTTTCATGCCAAAAGTCATAAAGGAGAATAAACTCCTTAAGCCTTGCTTGATATTTCCAAATAACATTATGCCTTATGATGTAAATACTTTTTATGAAAATTTATCCGATATATAAATTTGAAGAATTTGGAAATGTGGGGGAGAAAGAAGCACTGGGTAAACCATAGGATGAAAAATGAATCTTTTGAAGGATTATAGAGAGAACTAATCTGACAGTGGCACAAATTAAGTGACATATGGATCAAGTAAGGGGAGGGAGAGATACCACCAAGTGGCTATTTTAGATATCTGGGGTCTACCATAAACAAAGAAGGTAACATAGATGATGATGTGTCACAGAGAATCAAAGTGGGATGGATGAAGTGGAGAGGTGTAACCGGAGTATTGTATGACCGACATACCCTTTAAAGCTTAAAGGAAAGTTCTACAGGAATGTTGTCTGATCAGCTATGATGTATGGGACGGAATGTTGGGCAATTAAGAAGTGTCATATAGCGAAGCTTTGTGTTGCAGAGATGAGATGTTAAGATGGATGTGCGGCAAAATTAGGAAGGATAAAGTGAGGAACAAACGTATTAGAGCTGATGTGGGAGTTGCCCCGATCAGCGACAAGCTTTGAGAATATTGTATGAGTTGGTATGACCATGTTCAACGGAGGCCTGAGGACGCACCAGTAAGGAGAAGTAATCTGATCCCGATTGAAGGAGCTAAAAAAGCTAGGGCAGACTTAAAATGACCATAGGAGAGGTTGTGAAGAATGACATGCATAGTCTGGGCCTAGTGCCAAGTATGACCTCTGATAGAGCCTATTGGAGGGCACGGATCCACGTTGTCCACCCCATGTTGCTGAGATTTTCCTGATTTCTGGGCTATCCTCTTTCCTCTTACTTTCACTTTCACTTTCCTTTCGTTTTCCATTTCTCACTTCTCTTATCTATTTTCTTCATTCCTCTTACTTTCATTTCCCTTCGTGAGGGCCTTAGTTTTCCCTACTTTGTTTTGAAAGGATCCATGTAGCCGATCCCATTTAGTTGGGATAAGGCTGAGTTGTTATGGATCAAGTAAGGGAATAGACATACTAATGTTTTGTCAATGCTACTAATGGGGTTTAAATCCGCCTAAACACTAGGTTTCAGAAAACCAACAAGCAGCAGGACCGCAGACTAAAATAAGAAGGCCTGGATTTTAAAAACCTAATTATATCAGCTTCAAAGGAAATCCAATAAAACAGAATCTAGAACTCTGTTGTGATTAAAATTGTGAACAGATACTAATCAAGGATTGGAGAATAATCTACCAAAAGTTCAGACCAGTTGGAAGATCAGATTTAAAGATCTGACAGAGTTCCAGTTCAGCAAGGAACTCCTCAACAGAATAACAAAATCCGAAAAAGGAAAAAATTAAATAACTTAACAATTCAAACTCAGTAATAAATCCAAGGCTGGTCGAAGGCTAATTTAGCATTCTCTGTCGTTCACTCTTTATACTCCGCAAAAGTTGTAACATGTGGAGATGTAGTCAGATAGTCCATCTTCCGTTTGGTGGTAATATAAACTCTTTAACTGCCTGTGCCCAGAGAAAATAAATAGAAGCCCCATTCAGTTTATAGATGTAATCTGAACATTGATGTTATCTGTAGGAGGCTTAGAATAAACCATAATGTTGTAGATAGTAGTATTCTTCCACAAAGAATAAACCAGATGCAAATAGTCACCAAAGGCACCACCAATAACAAGAACCAGCAATAGGAACAGTAAGCAGAGGCACGAGGCTCGAAGACAACAGCCAAAGTAATGTAGTCCTAGATTGAATAGAATCCAATAAGAAGCCAAAACCAGGATCTGTTCTTCAAAGGGTAGTTCGGTTAGGGTTAAATTAAGGGAAAAGGTCAAATTTAGGGTTAGGGTTTGGTGGATCTAGGGTTTGATGTTAGGGTTAGGGTAAGTTGATGTAGGGTGTTGAGGTTTTGGTGTCTTGACTCCTGATGATGGACTGCTGTGTGGAGCCTCTGTGGGCGGCAGCCCCCGAGGAAAATTTTTTAAGGACTATATGGGTATTTCGGTAAATTTCCTGTATAGGGTTTTCACTATAAATCTGTAGCGAGAGTTCTTTCTCTGTATTGAAAAATCTGAGAGAGGTGTGAGGAACGAGCGACTGTAACCCTATTCTCCATTGATAGTGAAACAGATCTCATCTCAACGTGGACGGAGGCAACCTTGCCGAACCACGTAAATCTTTGTGCGCATTGTGTGATTGTGTTTCCTATTTCCATTCTTCTCTGCATCGTGTTAGGTTTTACAGTAGGGGAGTCTTCAAATGAAGGTCTCGTTAATAAATAACCAATGTAAGGCTGCTGAACAGAATCGGCAGCAAGATTGGTTGAGTTAGGGTTAGGTTTTGAAAAGAGAGATGAGTGGGGATTCTAGGGTTAGAGTGGACAGATTAGGATTAGGGTTGGATCGAGTTTTCCAAAGGGCTGGAAGGACACTCGGTCAAGGTTTGGTAATGTTCTGAAGGTTAGGTTATGGGTGGTCGAGAGGAGAAGAAGGGAGTGGTTAGGGTTTGATTCAGGTTCACACTAACTTGTAGATTGAAGAACAAACTTGAACAGAACTTTGTTGTTGTAGAATAACTCTTGAAACCTGAACTTGAACAAGAACTTGAATGTAACAGCAAAGGCGAAAACAAGTAACCAATTCGAACCACCGGAGGTTCCCACCGCAAGGGGTCAATCGGATCAAACACCGATTCCGTCAGCCTTGATCAAACACAAGACAAATTCTTCTTGAAGAAGACAAGTTGCAGCAGCTGCCTTGGAAAGAAATTTTCAAAATTGTGAGGTGGAAGAAAAAGAAAAAAAAAAAAGGGCGTACCCAGTGCACAAGGCTCCCGCCACTGCGGGGTCTGGGGAGAATCATAATGTACACAGCCTTACCCCTGCTTTCGCAGAGAGGCTGTTTCCAGATTCGAACCCGTGACCACTTGGTCACAATGGAGCAACCTTACCATTGCACCAAGGCCCGCCCACAAATTACTTTATTTATAAGGGCCATAAGGCTTTCTCCTATTCAGCTCAGGAGCCAAAGAGCCCCTAGCCGACTTCTATTACATTGCCAACAATTAAAAAAGGTCATGTGACGAATTTAAGTAGTCACATGACTACTAATTAGCGTAGCTGATTCTATGAGGTGACAAATAAGTTGTCACATGACAACTTAAAAGTCAAATGGCTTATTAAACTAATTCAAATTAAAAAGGGGTCATATGACCACTTAAGTAGTCACATGACTATTACATCAAAATAAAAAGCAAGTAAAAATGCTAACTACTAACACTATTTGGATAGCTTTGACTGCTGCTTCTTATTTTGAACATAAGTCTTCATATCTGTATCACAAAGATCCCAAAAACAAAAAACGTTGAGAGGGTTAAAACCCTTAAATTCCAGATGGTTATTATTGTCTGTTTGGTCTGAAATTTTGATCACAGACAGTATACTAGAGGAAAAATGCCCGACAAATTGCTGAACAAATTAGGGATTTGGCAGGAACAAAGAAAATTTGATTTTCCACATTAAACGAACATGATCAGTCCAAATAAAGTATTCACAATGATGTTTGTGACTTACTAGAGGAGAGGAATAACCAGAATCATCAATCGAAACCCTATGCGCATATACAGAAAAACCTATGTTCGTAGGTCAAAAAAAGCAAACCCTAGCATGAGATCAGGGCACTTCAGATAAAGAGCTTCCTCCTCCAATAACTTCAGTAACAATAATGATGGAACCCTAGTTCTGCATGTTCAAGAAACTAGGGTTCTAATAGACAGAAACAACGTAGGTGGCAAAAGGTAGGGAAATACCCTAACCACACTCATAACAGAATCTGAATCGGTAAATGTTCATAAGAAAGAAGAGAGGAGAGGAGAGGAGAAGAGATAAGTCGAAGAGAAGAGGAGAGAACGCTGACCACGGTTTGAGTAATGGGCAGACTACTCAAACAGTGGGGGTGGGGGAGTCTATTTATATTAATCAAAGAGCAATTACAATGTAAATACTGGATCCGCACCCAGAACCGACTTAAACGTAAAGACTATGACAACAATGACAATAGCACCTCTAACATATAGAACCGACACATGCATCCAAACCCATAAGTCGACCCACATAAATACATAACATAACATAACTGATTAGTTAGATGATATGATGCATCTTTGAGGAGGAATTATTTTTCTTCGGTCGGTATGGAGGGAAGGGTCGGAATCACTTTGGTTCAATACTACCTCTATAGCCTCCTTTTATATTAGATGTTAGTTTTGAAGATTTTCACTTTTTTTTTCCCAATTGGAAACTACAGATACCAGAAGAGATCAATGGATCAATTAAGACATATTTTGCAGATCAAAGGAGGAAAGTAACTTAGGCATTGATATGGTGAGACTTGTAAGATAATTGGCATTGAGATTCAGTAGGAAACATCTTTTGTTATTAGGGGGAGGCTTTTCTAGTGATTCACCCCCATGGTATCTTAGGGGCTATATGAAAAGAGGGAATAGTATAATCATTCAAGATGTAAGGAGACCTCCGAGTATGGTCTGTGAAACTGTTATGGTTAGGGCTGTGATGGCAACAAGTCATGATAGTTTTAGAGGCAGCTCTTTTGACTCCATTGTGAGAGATTGGTGGTTAGGTTCAGATCTGTTGTGGAGGTTATGACACATGAATTGCCTTCCCCTTCTTCTGGTTCAAATTCAATAAAATTGAATATGGAACTTGGGATTAATGGATTTTAGGGATTTCTAGAGATCACGGAGGCAATAATTCTTTGTTTACTTTGGACCTGCTGTTGGGAGGATTCGAGTGCAGAACAGTTAAAGGGCTATTATTTCAAGGTTTGATATACATGTCACTGCTTGGACTCACCTTGTTGTGGACGGAGAGCAATGGTAGTCAAGTGGACATCTGAAGTGGGAGAAACTTGGCACAACAGTTAGGTTGCGCTATTGCAAGGTTGCAGGTTCAAAACTTGGAAACAGCCTCTCCTGCGAAGCAGGGGGTAAGATTGTGTACATTTGCCCCTCCCAGACCCTGCAGTAGCGGGAGCCTCGTGCACTGGGATGCTCTTTAGTGAAGTGGATGTCTGAAAGTGATTCTGTTCCATGGAGCTTGGCACACTTTGTTAATAGAGCTAGGTTCTTGTGTAATCAGAAGAACATCCCATTCATTTGGAGACCAAGTCTTGCAACTCCCTGGTGGATTCTTTAGCTAGAGATGTGGGTAGAGAGATGTTATAAACAGGGCCTTTACGTGTGAGATGATGTGAAAGGCAGTAATGGTTTTGGATGAGTCCACAGGATTCCGTCTATTGTAATATTTCTATATATTGTACAGCGTCTTCTTGTCCGTGTGCCCAATTAAATTCTTCATTAAAGGAAAAGAAGATTGCATAGAGAACCTTGAAGTTGGCTGATGTAGGACGAAGGGAACTACTCAGTTAAAACTTTCATGCTTGCTAATGCTTTAATGCATCAGATAAACCTGAGCAATGTCAAAGGTTTGGTATACTTGATTGGGAATAATCAATCAAAATGGAAAGAATCAATTATAAAATGATAAAATTAGAAGAACTACGATAAATTTAGAAGAAAACTAGGTCCTTTCTTGTTTTTATATTGGATCAATCTTATGAATTACTTTACATGGAATCCCTCGTCCAAGATTTTGTAAATGAATGAAACCATAGCATCTTTTTGCAATGAACTTTATTTATAGCTTGAAATCTTTATTAAACATTTCCACCAGTGTTGATAAATGAGTCTCTAATACTTATCTGGTAGAGACCTTGATTTTAAAGTGCTAAAGGAATTCCTAATTAAATAAAACTTTGAAAGCGAACAAAACACCGTACACACAGACACAGCTACGCACACACCCCCGCGCACAATTTCATCACGAACTGAGACCTTGTCAGCATTTTTCTCACACCTTTCTCAAATCATTGTAGAGTTATAGGATCTTGGATTCGTTTGGTATTGTGTTTAAACGCCTTACTGATTATTCCAAATACAATGAAAAGAGTCAAGTTTGACACTTGAAAACCTGACTCTATTGAAAGTGTTGATACTTGTGTCATTTACTTTTCAGTGATTCCTAAACTGATTGTGTAGCTACCGAAAATCATTCTCAAAATAAGACTAAATTTCTAGTTAGGAAATATTAAACTAATTAATTATGACAAAAAATTAGTAAGAAAAGATTAGATATAGAAACCAGAAACTTCAACTTTTGATGATTTCTTCTTTGTGTAGTTTGTCCATCTGACCATAATCCTGCACTAATCACTTGTCTTTTTTTGGGGGAGGTGATAAATTGTAGGATTACTCCCTTATTCATTAATTTATTTATTACTAACTGTAGTAGTTTAATTCCTATTTAAGTTGTCATGACATCTCTACGAGGTGTTAATATTTTAGGGTTGCATGACTGAATTGAGTTTCATAATAAGCATTTGTTGATTAGAGAAATTTAAGTTTTGAGTCAAAGGGTTGCTCTTTCTTAACTAAGAAATTTCTCTAGGCATTAGTGCTTTTGAAGTGTTTATAGTACCGAATTGGTGTTGAGAAGTTTCAAGTAATGGTGCTTATGAGTCTTACGTTTTTACTATAAGTGATATGGCTCATGATAGAGTGGAACATAGAATGATATTCGTGTAGCTGATCCCAAGACCTAGCGGTACATCTCTGTGGCACCTTTGTGGCTTAGTTTGTTGGCTCATTGAGCAGTTGGTAACATTGCGTGATTCTTGTTTAAATATGTGGATATACACATTATTTTGAATGCTTTTTCTTCTGCCAAGTAAATGTGTCGCTGTTAATAGAATATTGAAGTGGAGCAAGTCTTTTCCTACATCCACAGAGGCTTTGTCCATCTCTCTGTCTCTCTTTTCTTTTCTTTTTTTTTTCCCCCCTTCCCTATCAATGGTTCTGTAGGTATACATATAAGACTTAATGAGTTGAGTTGGTGGCTATCTAGATGTTAGTGTTGCCGAATTCTAATCCCAATGCCAATTTTGGCAATTGATTAAAATTTTTAGTTTGAAGTGCCTTTTGGATTCCTTGGTGCTGTAGGTATCAGGCAATGGAGCCCATTCCACATATGAATACTGACGAAAAAGAATGATAGGCTCTTCAAGTGAATGCGTGCATTTGAAGCCAGTGGGACTAGAGGGCACTTTCAAGTTTCAAGGTCACTCGCTTATTACCTACAGTAATTTCTCCAATCCTTGCTGAACTAGGATAGATGGTGTAGCATCCATTGATGACAATCCTAGCCCAGCTACAGATTCTGTACCATTGCTCAGTTGGTTAACGTATCACATCACAACCCTGAATATTGATGTGATGCTGCGCAAAATGCTCTAACAGGCCAGATTTAGGGTTTGTTTACTTGTGGAGCCCACTTGCAGTGCTATTTGGGCTAGGCTTTTATATCATTAAATGGGGTTTGTTGAGTGGCACATGTTGTGAGAAGAGCCTTGTTATAGGTTTGGTAGGTTAGAAGTTTGTCCAGTTGACATTGTTTGTGTAGCACTAGCATTGTCATTTTTAGCTATAATTGGATTTGTGGACACCTTGGTTTTAACTGGTTTTTAGGTTCTACTGGCTTAATATTGTGCAGGGGTGACCCTTCCCAGACCCCACAGTGGCGGGAGCCTCATGCACTGGGTACGCCCTTTTTTTTTAGTGGTTAAACAGATTACTACAACTTTGTGTTGGGGGTTATTAGTAGTTACACATATAGATTACTGCATGTACCCCACACTGATGCAGTGGCATTATTGTGGCTCAACCGGCATGATCTGATTTTCAAATTTAGACCAAGGCAAACCCAGCCCATACTGGGATTTTGGTCTAATAAGAGTTGGTAGGGGATAGCCTTGTAATCTTTTATTTTATTATGTTTTATTTAGGGTTAGCCATGTAGGGAGATTAGATTGAGACTTTGAGTTGTTAGTTTCATAGTTTGGGTCTATTTCTATTTTGAGTTTAGATTTCTTCTTATTTATATGTATGTAACCCAATGATGGAGATTAGATTTTGAATTTGAATGAATAGTTGCTGAGTTTGTGGGTAACTGTGCAAGCGTGTTGGCTGAATACCTTCTTTCTCTCTCCTTATTTCTTCAATTGCTTGATTCAGTTGTCCTTCATGGGTAAGTTCTTCTGTATCTCTTTACTACTACTTTTCTTCATCTGTTTCTCCTTTCTTCTTCCTCTGTTCCTCTGTTCTGTTCGATGTTACCCTGCCTGGTTGTATGAGATCTCAATCTCTCTTGTGCTTGTTCTTCTCAGCCTCAAATCTAGGAATTTAATTCGATTCTTTTAAGCGACCATAGTCTGAAGTTCTTGAATGTTGAAACTCTTCCTGGTGGAAGATTTTAACCTGAAATCAAACCTGGTTCTGCTATTACTGCTAGATGCAATTTCAGTAAATCTCATTTAATCACTTTCTGTGCTGAGTGTAGGTTGGTTGGAATCGGTGGGTCTTCAAGTTATGGATCTCCATCCTAAGTTTCAACTTATTGGCTTACAATTGGATGAAATTTTGTAGTTGCAACAGATTAGAGTTCCTCTGGTTTTTCTGTTTTAATGTGTGGTTGAAGAAGACCACCTTCATATTTGTACATGAGGGCCTGCTTTTGAAAATTACAATAAAACCATATCTTTTCATTCTTATGTTTCTTTTTAACACATACTTTCCTTAAAACCCAAAATCATTCTCTCTTCTGCTTAATTAATTACTATTCTGACCCTGCTCCTGTTTACCTTCCTAATTGGGTTCTGAACTTCCATTGATTTACAGAATTTCCACTCCTTTATTATTGGAATATTGCTTGTGTGGGCCCATAGCGATCCGAAAGCAGGGTTTTGGGGACATGGGTTGCATCATACACAGTTTCATGCAGCCCTAGCTACCTAAACTCAGGCCTGTTCCGTGGAGAGGCAGCTGATGCCAATTCACCAAAATGTGTGATTGCACTGGTTTCTATAAGTGCCATAGATATTGTGTGTTGTGCCGTTTGTTTTTAGTATTTACTATTTATGACTTAAGAAGCAAATATATGTCTATATATAGGCCTGTACCCCATATATGAATTTATCAATGAATGAAGTGTTCTCTCTCTAGCTTTGTGCTATTTTTGTGGAGATTCACACGTTTTCTTTGAAAGTGGTTTCCTTCAAACTCTAATGGGTCCTTGATATTCTCTTCCCTTTTCTTCTTATATTTTCAGTTTGTTTAGCTTCTGTTAAAACAACTTATTTTAATCATACAATCTTTCAGTTTCACCGTTATTTTTGTTACCAATCGTGCTTTCATGACCATAGTTTGCTCACATCAACCCTTGCCATCCCACCTTCATACACCATCAAAACTTAGCCACTGGATTTTTTTCCCGTACTTTCTATTTTCATGTCCTTCATCACAGAACCATTCCCAGCCATTAAAATCTGCATCCAACTTTGCAAAACCTCAAATCTATCAAACCTAACTTATTCCATCTGTTCATGCTAACCCTAGTTGTATCACTATTAGTGCTACTATGACTCTTACTCTCCTGCAGCTATAATCTCTCTCTCTCTCTCTTTCTTTTTAGTCAACTACTTTGTTTGGCTTGTGTCTATGTTGAATTCACTCCTTGAGGACTGTTATAATTGTTGAACCATAATTACACATCAAATTTGGGCAATCTTGTAGCTGTCCTAAATCAGGATGTTCCATTTTGAGTATGTCTTCTGTCTTACTTCCACTTTATCCCTTCTCGGGGACTGATTTACTAGCTAGTTTTAAAGGACTATATTCCCATATCTTTTAAATTCCATATGGAGACCCGCTTTTGGTGGAATGGCAGTATGTGTTGCCAATCTCATTTAGTTGGGAACTTGTTTTGTTTTTTTTATAGTTGAGTCCAACTTTTTGCATATTTCATACAGAGTTTCTTTTGCAAAATCCCCTTGCCTAGAAAAGGCTCTTCTCTCTCCCTACCAGACTCCTTGACATTTTGATGTCCATGACGGCGAGTTCTTGATAATGTGAATGAAAAACCTTTGAGATTGTGAAGAATGAGAGAGAGATCTCCCACTCTAGTCACTATATATAACTAATCAAGGGCATAACACCAAACATGCCCAACTTGTGACAAATATAATCCACTCTTGCACTCCCATACGAACATGACGAGGAGAAATCAGCCCTTGTTGCAGCTTTTCTCGAACAAAATGACAGCCTACTTCGATGTGTTTCATTCTTTCATGAAACACAAGATTCGAAGCAATATGAACAACAGCTTGATTATCACACCACAATTGCATAGGAGAATCGTCTGAAAATCCAAGTTCAGCCAATTACTGTTTCACCCACATTAGCTCACAAGTAGCTTGTGCCATGGCCCGATATTCTGACTTTGCATTGGATCGAGAAACAACTGTCTGTTTCTTGCTCTTCCAGGACACGAGGTTTCCTCCAACAAACGTGCAATAACCTGTAGTCGATCTCCTATCAACTAGAGATCTAGCCCAATCAGCATCAGAAAAACCCTCTATCCGCCCATGGCCATGATCACTGTAAAGGAGACCACGTCCAGGAGCCTTCTTGAGGTAATGCAAAATACACAGAATAGTCTCCCAGTGAGACGTCTGAGGAGCAGACAAAAACTGACTCACAACACTAACAGGAAAGGCAATGTCAGGCCGAGTCACAGTTAAATAATTCAATTTTATCCAAGGCTCGTTGGCTGGTTGGAGGAAGCTCCTATGGTTCAAGCATCACATTCCGCGCCATTCCTTTACTGCTTGGAGAGTCTTCCACAATTGTCTTCCTACTCAAGCTTTCCTTCGCAGGCGTCACATCCAAGTTTCCAATGCTTGCTGTCTGTGTTGGAACAACATTGAAGGCTCAGATCACCTATTCTTTGAGTGCCCTACCTCCAAAGCCATCTGGAAAGGTATTCTGTCTAAGTGCTGGCTTGCCCAAAGAAGAATCCTTCCTTTCTCTAGAGAATGGATATGGGTGGATATGACCTTCTGAGGGACCTCTATTTGCGACACTGTTGGGAAGATGGCTTTCTGTGCTGCGCTAAACCACATTTGGATGGAGCGATATATTAGGAAATGGACCTCCAATTCTCGTTCATATCAACAAATTTGGGATTCCATTTCCTTTGAAATCTGTTCCAAATTATTGTTAGCTCCTCCTTTTTGTACTGACACCCCAAGGAACAGACTCATTGTTGTCTCCTGGGGTGTCCCAAATGTTTCTTTCTCTTCTTCAGCTGCCTCTAGCTGAAGCTTTCTTTAGCCGTCGGCTGTTGTATTCCCCCTTTGGGGGCCCCTTGTTTTCTTTCTTTCCTTGGTAATGAATTCTTTTATTCACCCAAAAAAAAAAAATTTTCAATTTCCCAACATGTCTCCGATACTTCTCAGGATCACCTAGAACATTTCCATCATCAGCTGTAAGCTTTAAATTGGGATCCATGGGAGTATCTAGTGGTTTAGAGCCCAACATCCCTGTCCCTGAAAGATGATCAATAACATATTTTCTTTGGGAAAGCGAAATTCCTTTCCTTGACTGAGCCACTTCAACACCCAAGAACAATTTTCCCAAATCCTTGGTTTGAAATTTTTGCTGCAAATGCATCTTCAAGTTCTCAATACCTGAAGCATCATCTCCTGTAATAACAATACCATCTACATAAATAATAAGAAATATTCTCCCTGCATCAGAACGTTGAAAAAATATGGAATGGTCACTACCACACCATGTCAACCCAAACTCTATACAACTTCAGTAAACCGACCAAACTATGCCCGAGGAGACTGTTTCGTCCCATACAATGACTTCTTGAGCTTACATACCATACTAGACTTCCTCTGAGCAATAAACCCAAGAAGTTGTTTCATATAAACTTCCTCATGAAGATCCCCATTGAGAAAAACATTCTTAACATCTAACTGATATAAAGGCAAATGATGAGTAGTAGCAAGCGAAGCTAAAATATGAACAAAAGCAAGCTTAGCCACAGGAAAAAAAGTATCCAAATAGTCCACACCATACACTTGGGCATAGCCCTTTGCCACGAGTCGGGCCTTCAAACGTGCCAAGGAACCATCGGGGTTAACCTTCACCACATAAACCCAACAACAACCAATAGCTGATTTACCTAAGGGTAAGGGAACAAGATCTCATTTCTGATTTTCCTCCAACGCCAACAGTTCCTCATTCATAGCAGCCCTCCAACCAGGAATAGATAATGCATCTGCAACAAACTTAGGAATAGGATGATTTTCAATAATAGTCAAACACAAATGGAAGGTAGAAGACAAACCAGAATAGGACACAAAGTTAGAAAGAAGGTGTTGGGTACAACTCCGAACACCTTTACGAAGAGCAATAGGGACATCAAGATCAAAAGAAGTATCCAAGGAAGAAGAAGTACCTATTGCAGGACCAGTAGGCGAAGAAGATGGAGTAGAAGCAGACAAATCGGGTGGGGCTCAAACTTTTCAAAGGTGGCGTTGGTACACAATAGGAGGTGGCGATGGTGGTGCCGGTGGTGGTGAAGCAACATGCGGAACTGGGTTAACAAGAGACTGAACAATATATACTGGAAGATTATCATCCAACTCAGAAACAACAAAAGATGATTCATCATAAAGGGTGGACTCAAAGAAGGAAACATCAGCAGTGACAAAATATTTTTTGAATTCAAATGAGTAACAACGATAACCCTTTTGGGTGCAAGAATAACCAACAAAGAGACGCTTAAGAGCTCTAGGACCCAATTTTGAAACACCAGGATGATGATCACGAATAAAACTGATACTACCAAAGACACGTGGTGGTAAAACAAACAAAGGATCAAAAGGAAATAACAAAGAATAAGGAATACCACCATGTAAAACAGAGGAAGGTATGCGGTTAATAAGGTAACACAGTTGAAACAGTATCTGCCTAAAAAGGTTTTGCTACTTTCATCTCAAACAAAAGAAACCGGGTGACCTCCATTAAATGTTTGTTCTTTCGTTCAGCTAGACCATTTTGTTGTGGGGTATCGACGTAAGAGGATTGATGAATTATTCCATGTTGAACCATAAACTCAGTAAAGGGAGCAGAAAAGTACTCCTTAACATTATCACTACGAAGAATGCGTAAAGGAGTCTGAAATTGAGTATGAATCTCATTTACAAATGCACAAAAAATAGGGAACAACTCCGAACGATTTTTCATTAAATAAATCCAGGTAACTCTGGAATAGTCATCAACAAAGTAACAAAGTAACAAAGTAATGAAAGCCTAACTTAGAAACGACTGGACAAGGACCCCATACATCAGAATGAACTAAAGAAAAGGGATGGTTAGACCATTTACTGACTCTAGGGGGATAACTCACACGGTGAAGTTTCCCAAACTGACAGAACTCATAATTTAAACTAGAAAGAGACCGAAAACGAGTATCTAAAAGCTTCAAACTCTCCAATGAAGGATGACCCAAACGACAATGAATTTGATGAGGTGACGCCACACTTGAACACGCCACAGATGAAGTATCCTCAAGTATATACAGCCCCCCCCCCCCCCCCCATTCACGACCTCTACCAATCATCTTTTTCATCGTAAGATCTTGAAATACACAAGAGTCAGAGAAAAAGGTTATGGAACAATTATATGTTTTGGTAAACCTATTAACGAACAAAATATAAAGGAAAGTCAGGTAAATAAAGAACTGAAAACAAAGACAAAGAAGATGTAACACGAATAGTACCAGTAACAGTCACTTTAGCTAAGGAACCATCAGCTAAAGTAACACTAGACGATGATTTGTGAAAGGAGGAAAATATACTTGAGAAACTAGTTATATGATCCGAGGCACCTGAACCAATGAACTAGGGCCGGGAAGTAGTCGAAAGACATGCAGTGACATTACTTGTCTGAACAAATGTAGCAGTTGTAGGTTGGGATGATTGAGAAATCTGAAACTAGGTAAGACGAGTATACTCCTCATTAGACATCTTCACTGTCTTACCCTCAGACTGTGGAGATGAAGAAATAGCAAACTTAGTAGTAGTAGCGGAATTGACAAACTGTTGCTGAGGTGGTTTGCCATTAAGTTTCCAACAAAAACGTTGGATATGTCCTGGGCGACCACAATGGTGACAAGTCTTCACCGAACCTGAATTATCTGAAGCAGCCTGAGTACCCGAAATAGGAGCTTTACTAGAATCAGCCTTTGGGCCACGACCACTACCACCATTACCAGTCCCACTATTGGGCCCACGATTAGGTGTAAAAGAAGCCAAGGCTGAAGTATCAACTGGGGTGGAATCACGAGAATTCTCGCGAGAGACTCGTAGAACTCGAGAAAAAGTATCTAAGAGCGTGGCTACCTTATCACTACCAAGAATTTGAGAACGAATTGAATCAAACCCCTGCCCAAGTCCTCCCGAAAATTCCATGACAGCAAGCTGCTCGCTGATTTTGCATTTGTTCCACATCAAAAGTGATAGGAAGTAGAGAATTCAGCTCTTCATACATCCTCTTGAAGTCAGCAAAATACTGGGTTAAAGGATGACCCTTTCGATCAGACCTATAAAACTCCTGAGACAGACCATAGATGCGAGAAAGGTTGTTCTGTCCTGAATACAGAACATTAAGATATTCCCATAGCTCCTTGATAGTGTCAATGTGAGTCAATAAGTTAACAATCTGGTTCTCCATAGAATTCAGCATCTGTCCCAAGATTCTTGCATCAATAGTATACCATAATGAATCATCATCACGTTTAGTCTTCAACAAGGGATCCTATTGATCACGTCCAGTCAGAACCAACTTAACAATTTTCTTCCATTGTTGAAAGTTGGTAATCCCATCTAGCTTCATTTTAGTAATATGATTCGATGATGAGGAGAGAACTTCAGTCACCACATTCTTTGATTGCTCAGACATTATTCACAAGCCAAGAAACAGAGTGAAGTTGCAACAAGAAGTGAAAAATCTGGACAATATCGATTTTTGCAAGAAATCCATTCTCAAAAACCTTGACGAATATTGACTTTGCCAGAAAACCCTGACAAAAATCGATTCCAAATCCTCAATCAAACAAAAAATCCATCTCTTTAGCAGACTCCAAAAATCGATTCCAGAAACCCAAACAAAAATCGATTTCTCACCCTGGTAGAAAAATCGATCTCAAAACCCTAGCAGGATGTTCCCGATATTTACTTTTGAAGCTTCAGCTGCAATCTTCACTCCATATACATCCAACATCATAAAGAGAGACCTAGTTCTTAATTTGGAACATGAACTAGTCTCTAAACAGTCCCAAAAGACAACATAGGGTGCTGCACCCCTTCAAACAAAAATCAAGAGAAGCCGCAAAACCTCAAACTGATACGAACAACTCAATACCAATAGGAACCTTGAGAAAAGGGTAGAAAATAGACTAAGAGAGCTGTAGCAGTGCCTAAAGCTCTGATACCATGTGAAGAATAAGAGAGAGAAAGAGAGAGAGTTTGTGCAACTTTGGGAGTCACAACTTAGTGTTGGATCTCCCATTCTTTTCACTATATATAACTAATCAAGGGCATAACAGGAAAAATAAGAAAAAGAAAATAAATACATAATGCCAAAGCTACCCTAACCATCTCGGTATTAGCGCTAGGCACTAATACCGAGATTACATAGTCTCGACTAATAGAGATAATACATTTGCAGTCTTGGTTAGTCTTAACAAATTGTTCATCTTTATCAGATGGACCCACTTGCCCCAGCAGGGGAGCGGACTTGGTGGTAAAGATCAAGTTTATTTGTGTGACTTTTCGCTCACCTTCCTTCTTCATGAATTCACTTTGAAGATTATAGAGGAACTCTTGTGTAGTTTTATCGGAGAGAGATGTGTGATAAGTTTAATGCAGTGCACATTAGCCTCCTATCTTTAGTGAGGCAGAATCAGGCATTCTAATTTAATCTATGGGTAATCCAGTTTTATTTCCCCCACCCCAGAAGTTCACTTACTATAGTTGTCCTGACAGCCTGACAGAAGTATGGTTCAAACACTTTTGGATCCATGAAGTGGTTCATTTATGAGAAATGGTGAAGCTTATAAGTGCATATTTTATTGGCGAGGGAAAAATCTCTTATCTAGAGGTGTGTGTGAATGGGGTGGAAATCCCTGGTGGCCTAGTCACCCTGCTGACTAACCCAAACTAATGTAGAACGGCTCAAGTAAGAACCACTCTACAGTAGGTTCAATCGAATGTACTCAGACTTGCAGTAGATCAAGCACCCAAAGATTGATTAGAAAGTAAAAGAAAATAGATGGTAGAAGAAGATGGATAGATAGAAGAAGGGGGATAATAGGGTGGCTATCTCAGCCTAGGCATCTCACCCACTCAGCCATAGAACTAAAACTCGTGAGATCTCGGTTTTTCAAGCGAGATGAGATTTCATGTGATACGAAAAAGTACCCCAACTCGCGCGAGATCTCAATATCTCGACCCAAACTCCTTTATATGAGTGCCAGATCTCGAGATCTTGGCCAGCCAAGATCTCGATGGGAAATCTTGGTATCTCGACACCTTATTTATGCAAACCTTGGTACAAACACTGATTTATGCCTAAAACTAGGACAAACATGATTTATGCCTATTTGTATACCATTTTTAAGTAAATGTTTTTGTATTTGTATTTCATTTACTTAAGATATTATTCATAAATGAGCAAATACCCCTATTTGAATCCAATAAAAATAGTTAAAAAATAAAATTCCAAAAGCCACAAGCCTCCTTTGGTACGTGTCCATGTACTGGTTTTGTAGTAACATTTTAAGAAGTTTCAGTTCAACTAAACCCATATTTTATTTTAGTTACATGGACATGCGTAAAGAAAGTGTATATGCATTTTCCTACTTAACATTACAACTTGCATATCTTTTCTTGTAGAGTAAATTTGCATTTTTGGATTGGTTGATTCAAAGCTTGGTTTCGTCTATAGGGATAAAATCCTATCAGTCGAGTATAAGCTAGATCTGGATCATTCCCCCCGCCCTTCAGTCTCAGTTCTGGTTCAAACAGATCGCTTTTAGCCTTTCAATTAGCTACTACTACTGATGACCTTCACTGCAGTTAGCCGGCAGAGATGGCAGGATTGAGAATTTCTTTGCCGTGATCCCCACATTCAGCTGTTAATCCATACCTATCCACCGGATGTGATAGAGCTATATTCTGCTCGGTTCCCCTTCGATCCAATCATTTCCATTATTTCGTGATCTGGGTGATGAATAAAAGGTGAAGGATTTCGTTTTAGCTTGAGATTTAGGTGCTGAATTCAGTAAGTGGTCAAAACACAGGCAAAAACATTGATATTGATTAATTATTAGGATCCAGTGTGCAGAGCAATATCGAAATATAACTGAAGTAGTTGAAAGTGTTTCTCTACCTTGTAGTTTGGACTGTGCTCCAGGAGTATGGACTTAATGAGGGAGGTTGCCTGCTTATTTTTTTAAATTGCAATCTCCACCTTTACCCGTAATCAAAATTGTATTAGTGTATGAATAATCAGAATGACAGTCCAAGCAGCAAAGTATTCATCAGTTTTCATGTTAAAGCTGTGATCAAGTGAATAATAAGTACTTCAAAAAAAAGGGCGTACCCAGTGCACGAAGCTCCCGCTATGTGTCTGGGGAGGGTCATAATGTGCGTAGCCTTACGCCCTTACCCCTGTTTTCGCAGGGAGGCTGTTTCCAGACAAGAACCCGTGAACAGTTGATCACAATGGAGCAACCTTACCGTTGCACCTAGGCCCGACCTCTAAATAATAAGTTCATTATAGATGCTAATAATGACCCCCACTCTCTCGTGAAAATGGTTGAAATCTGTGATTCTTTCTAAGGGGCTTCTAATTAACCTTCCACTGATTGGATATGGTAGTCAACAAAGCATTTGTTGGAAATTGGAGGATCTCTGTCAGTGTTTCATAAATGCTTGTATGCATCTATGTTCCTGTAATAGTTTGAGAGAATTCGTAGCTAGGGATTGTCTGGATAATGACTGGTAATACATAGTAAGGGTGATTCTTGACAGTGCTACAGGCGAGCAGGTTGCTGTTGCTATCATTCCTGCTGCACACTTGAACTCAAGAACTCAAGAACTCATTGACCTGACTTGGAACTTATAATTTGGTTCTAACCTGATTTAATTATGTATTTCTCTATATACGCAGAGCATAAAGATCCTATTGAAACTTTGTTGAATAGAGTCATGAAAAGATTAGTTAAGTCAATAAATAGCTTGGAGAATGCTGGGTGATTTTTTTTAATGGAGGGTCTCTCTGTCTTTTGATAGTTGTTTGACTGTTTTTTACAAATCTTTAGAGTCCATTTGACGCCATCCAAGGACCTAAACGTATATCTGGAAGATCCATTTTTGTGTGTTTTAGTTCCTCGCTTCCTCTTATTGCTTAGGAGCATGTGAGTTGGAAGCCAATGTTGCAGGTATATACAAATTTACTGAACAGGTAATTGTAATGAAATAAGTTGTTTGGTGTGATTAGGGATAGCTTGAATTTCTATTCACTAAGTATGCAGATCTTAAAATGCTAGAAATATAATTAGTACGTTTCTTTTTGAAGTAGGTAACTGGAGTGTGACTTGAATGCACCATGAAAATATTAAAATAACCTGTGACTAATTGTGCAGGTTTGCCACTTTGCAAATTGCTTGATTGAAGCCAGGAATGAGTTAAAGCACAAGTATGTAATTCAATCTTCATGTTAGAAGCTTTTGTACATATTTTTTTTGTTAATATTTTTCTTTCATTTAGTTATTTTGATTCATCAACATTCTAGAAGATTTATATCTTTTTTTAATCCATTTCTTTTAATTAAGAGCAAATTACATGCACCCCCCTGGTGTTTGAAACAATAACAGAACACTCCCCATAGTTTCACCATTTACGTGGACCTCCCCTGGACGATTATTGGGCTTACAAATATGCCCTTTCCGTTAAGTTGAAACCGTTAGGTGTAGTTAACATTTAAAAATGGCCATATTACCCTTCAATATTTGACATTGACCATTTTACCCTTATGAGACATAATCCATAACTCAAATCTGTCTCTTTCTTCTCCAGCGAACTGCTAGTGAGGGAGCTCCACTCTGCTGCTGCTATAACTATACTCTCCCATGATCGAGTTAGAAGAACTGAAGAAGGTGGGAAATCCCGGTAGCTTGTCAGGCACACCACCAGCAAGATCTCGCCCAATATCTCCACTATTTCTTGTCTGAAAAATAGTGGAAATCTTCTCCACTTCCAATCTCAAGTTCGGTCAAAACCCACTAATAAAAACCTTTGAAGATGGAGTGATTCAAGGATTCCAAAATGTTCTTCACTTCTTCCACTCTCAAAGTCAGATAAACTCATCCCTTAGTAAAAAATTTGCAGGTTTCAGATCTATCCATCTTCTTTTCACATTTTTGCTACCGATTTCTTGATTTTTCAAATTGTAAATGAGGAAGATTATTCAAAACAAAGTGAACAGATTCTCGTCCAACCCAAAACCCGTCGTCCTAATCATCCGTCGGCGATGATCGTACAGATTTAAACCAAAAAAACTAAAAATTGAAGATGAACATGCTTCACTCACATTTGGAGTGATCTGAAGATTCTGAAACAAGGAAGTTTACTTTATTCACGCCTTTGCAGTTTAACACTCTTTAACTCAGCTCTGCTCCGACTTCAGATTCAATTTTTTTTTTTTTTTTTTTTAAATTGTAAGAAAGAGATCTGCCATCGTTTCGATTATTTATAATTGAGTTTTAAATTCTGAAATCAAATCATAGAGGTTGCAAGTCTGTAACTGTAAGAACAAAAAGGGGAAAAGAAGAAAAGGAAAATCAATTTTTAAATAGTGGAGATATTGCTGGTGGTGTGCCTGAAAAGCTACCGGAATTTCCCACCCGTGGTTTGGTCTTCTGCACCTTCGTCGGAGATGGTGTGTGGCAAAACCTTAAAAATCAATTTAGGGATTTTTAGTTTGGAGGAGAAGAAGTAAATAAGGGTAAAATGGTACTTCATTTTAGTCACTGAAAAGGGTAAAACTGTCTTTTACCTTTCAAAACTACCACCTCACTAACACCATCAGCCATCAGGGGGAAATACATAAATGTTGAAACTGCGGGGGGTGTTCTTTTACTGTTTCAAACATCGGGGGGGGGGGGGGGGTGCATGTAATTTGCTCTTTAATTGTTTTGAAATCTTCAAGTCTATAGAAATCTTGACTTCTGTTCTTGTTTCTCTACAGGTCTGAGATCAATCAACGGAAATTTTCAATAACAAAGGCTCTTCTATTCAAGGCAGACAGGTCTTCGTTTGATCGTCTTTGTCAGCAGGTTGGAAGAATATCTGGCTGTGCTAGTACAAGGAAACAAGTAGTTTCCATTGGACTTGCTCTTGGTGTCACCTCTGAAGTTGGTTCATTCTGTGTAAAAATATATCGCAGGTTTACAAGCTAGAGGCAGAACAAAAGAGGTTAGAGGAGGATGCAATTGTCTATAATCGGCTCCAACAACAGCTAAAGCTCTCTCCAGCATACAAGAAGGTAATACTGCAAGCCCTAGTGATGTTGTTTGTTAGTTCAGATGGTGTAAGAATCAAGATCTTGCCATCAGAGAAATCTGGACTCTGTATTTTCCTGTTTCTTAGGGTGCTGCTGTTCATGGGTTATGCAAAACTACTTGTAATTTGCTCAAGAAATTTCTATAAAATTGTTTATTATTTTCTCTCTCTCTCTCTCTCTCTCTCTCTCTCTCTCTTCACAGATGCTTGAAATTGGTTCCCTCATGGAGTTGGAGGCTGGTTCTGATCAGCTGGTAGAAAGCACAGACACAGAATTTGCAGACATCTCATTTGAGGAGTTGCTAGCACAAGAAAAGAAGGATGCATTTTGGTAGGTCACTGAAGTGTAAGTATCACAAAATGAATTAGCTTATAGGTGCTTATTAACACTAAACTGTATTACCACATCTTTGCAGGCAAAAAAATGGAAAGCTGAGGTCATGCACTAGTTAATGGCCATGTGATTCTTCCAGTTGAGCAGTATGTACATCTGACACTCCAAGTTTTGCGCAGGTGTAGGATTTTTTGGCTACATGTTCTCTGCTAGGACTTTTTTTTTTTTTTGGTTTTTGAGGGGGTGGGGGTGGATGTAACTATTATATTTTCGTATCTATTGGTGTTTGGTTTGCCCACTCAAAGCTAATCCTCTGCAACAGCCAAGATTTTGCATTTTGGAGAATAGAACGGGTCACTGATAATCTGAAATCCAACACTCTGGATAAATGTTGTACAGAAATCTGAATCCTTTCAGGGCTGAAAATTCTCATGTGGAAATAGTATGAGCTGAGAAATATGCAACCCTTTTTTGAGTAATTACAAAACAAGCATTTAGCCACACATGGCCAAATTTGAGCTGTCATATGTTGGGTGCGGGATTTTTATAGTAAGGTATTGGTATCCGAATTTGGTCCACCCAATTCCGTTCCGGATCAGCAGAAATTGGCCGGATTCTACCAGATTCTGCCTGAACCCTAGAAACCAAGTATGGGTCACCTACTCTGGAATGGCAAGAATTGGCAGCGGGCTTGCTGATTCAACCGATCTGATTTTGTTTTTTAAATCCTTTGCTAGCCATGCCCAAGAACTAAAGATTTAACTTACAGGGTCAACAAGTGTATATTAATTGGTCTTAAAGTTGATCAAGTTTTGCAGATCAAAGTATAAAATATTTCGATCAGAATCAAGTAAAATAGGGCAGCTTTTCATGCTATGTTTATTTGAAGGGACAAGAATATTTTTAGAGCCAAACTGCAGTGCAAGGTGGGGTATGGAGTAAAGTTTACTAGTAACTATTCATGTGGCAAATTCTGAGTGTCGCCCACGGTCTGATTTCTTTGGATTGTTTTTCTGTTAAATCAGTTTCAATGTGACATTTAACATCTTCAACAGAGATCCTTTGGCCTTTTTGGATATTTTTAAATGTGAAACATATCTAAATGTTTATTCTCTCCAATCTTCCTTTTCATACTTTCAGTCACCATCGTCATCTCTCCCTCTCTGATACGTAAGCAAGAATAGATACGTTCCTTTTTTTATGGCCTCATATATCTCTTTACATGCCCCCCCCCCCCCCCCTAATAGCTTAATCCAACAAGAAATTTATGGCATTACTTTCCAAAACCTTATTCATCTCTGGAAGAAAATCTCTCAATAATCCAGACAAGATCTTCTCTCTATTCTCAATTCCAATCCCTACCCACGTAGTTCACTTAGATTCAATTTCAAAAGATAATAGCCAAAATTAGGTTATTTTTGTGACATGCTCTGCATAAAGAGTCCAACATTTTTACCTTATGCCAAGTGTTAGCCCATCTAAAGATTACAGCCATGGTTTGGGGAAGTACTACTAGATGACAAGAAATTGTCATTGTTGAAGAATCTCAGCATCCATTCAAAAACTAAATGTCTCTTACCTACCTGACCCTTTTTCTTTAATGTTTTCATTCCAGTCTTCTCTTTCACCTTCTTGTCCTCTGATCTCTAAGCAGGCAAGATTGATGGTGGGGAGAGACTTGATTTTCCTGCTAACCTAGTAGTGACTTTGTGTACTACTTGTAAATCATTTGTCTACTTAGTGGGTGGCACCTATTTTTATAGAGGAATATTTTTTTGTGTGGTTTTCTACATTTTTTTTATTTTTTTTATTATTATTTTAAAACATATTTTTGTTTAAAAATCATTAATTCATATTAATAGTGTATAAAATTTGGGAGAGTATTCTAAGAGCAAAAGTATAGAGAGCGCACCAATAAGGAGCAATGAAACAGTTAGGTGCATAGGAAGCAAAGAAGTCATTTCATATATATATATATATATATATATATATAGAGAGAGAGAGAGAGAGATCCTTTTCCCAAGTGATGATGATTAATTATATTCCTAAATGGATCTTGCACTGTATCTTCCTCTCACCAAGTTTACTATGGTATGTAAAACCTACACACACAAAAAAAATGCACATGGGGAATTTCTCATGGTTTCTTGGGACACATTGAGCCTCCTCAGTGAAGCTTAAAAGTTTTAAAAAGAATCTCAAGTGTTCCAATCTATGATATGAATTTGAGGAGCATCGGTCCTTAGAAAGCGGCTTGTAAGGTGAGGGAATCTAAGGCCATAACAATTTGATTACGTGTCTAATGGGTAGTCTTTTTCTAATAGTTTCATTCTAACATCAGGTCACGCCTTTCATGTAAAGGCTGGGACTCAAGATCGACTGTTCTGATACCATTGATACGAAGCTTAGGAGAACCCATCCATAAAACCCGATTTGTTAGGTGAGGTAACCAAAAATCATATCAATTTTCACTAAACTAAATCCCTTGGGAACCTCCTATGTGAGATCAATCCCCCATATGATTGACTTGAGATCGTAACAAATAGACTCTTTATTACACCAACAGAATTATGCAAAGGATCGAGTTTCCCTCCACCCACGGTGAATGGGAATCCCATTCATCGAGGGGCTTGAAAGGGTGGAAATGAATATTGGGAGGGTATTTTGATACATATTAAAACCCTAGGAGGGGTTTGTGAACCCTAAAATAATGGGTGAACCGTGCTCTATGGGTAGAAGAAAACTTTATCCTTTGTAAATAAGAAAATTGTACAGAACATGACCTAGATTATGAAGTAAAGAGTGAACAAACAGAGTCCTATTCTCTCCCAATCCATTTTAGAGTTTAGACACTTCAACACTGTGAAAGGTAGAAAGGCAGCTGTCCATCAAACAACAACCGACAGTACAAAATTACTACAACTGCCAAACAAAAAACCAAACTAACCTTTTGTGTGTTCAACTCTAAATCTCCAACCCCACCCAACTCCCCAATATTTCAACCTTTTTACTGTGATTGTTTCTTTTGACTGGTAATAGGTCAATACAAGAAAGAGGGATTTTAGGTAATCTATAGGCTATCATGAATGAATGATAAATTGTACATTTTTTTTTTGTTGTAGATTGTTGGAATCTTTTGAAGGATAGTTTTGGGGTTATTTTAGGTAGGCAATATCAAGATCCAAAGCTCACTGTGGATGGAAAAGCTACAACACATATAAAGAGGAAGAGGGTGGGACCTAAGAAAGCCATACCTACTACCATAGGCAACTTAAGTTCTATCTATAGAGTGAGAAAATCTAGATTCTCTCTCTCTGTCCCTCTCTCTCTCTCTTTCTTATGGTTTCCATACATTATACCAACACATGGGACATAAGGCAGTGTGCAGTGTTATTGGTTGGCTCTCATTCCACTAATGGTCTTTTGATTTTTTATCTACCAAAAAAAAAAATGGTCTTTTGATTTTTAAAAGTAGAGCATTAGATACTCATTTGATAACTTACTTAAATCATCTCTTCCCCCAAGACCCAATTTCCTATTTTCCTTTGTTGCTAGCGCTGGTAGTACAATGGGAAAAAACAAATCCCCATTTGACCATATCTCACCATTGTTTAGTGTATCCTAAAACCCTTTTTTTTTTCTTTTGATATATGAATAGTTGAAAGTATCCTTGATCCCATTGACAATGTGTTGGACCAAGTAATTTCAATCAGATCAGAGTAGTTGCTGAGTCATGGTTTGAGCAACCACACTACTCCAAATCAATCAAGTTAGGTTAGACCTTATAATGTTGAGATGTTGGGAGTTGTAGCGTTAAGTCCCACATTGGTTTATTTAGATCGTTGGTGTCTTCATATACTCGAATAGCTATCTCCACTTAATGCCCTAAGGTTTTGGTTTGGACTCTTCTCATGGTGTTAGAGCTTATCAAGTCCCTTTGTTATCCTATTTCAGTTGTTTGTCGACATGTAGAGTCAAGTATACTTTTATATTCTTGATGAACTATCTCCACTTAATGCCTTAAGGTTTTGGGCTGAACCTCCAACATAGAAGAAGGGGCAAAAGCCTAGATATAACAAAAGGGAATGATGACCTGGATGAGCAATGAGTTTGTCAAGCATGTGCGGAATGAAACTCCTCTTCACCGTTACATATCAGTATCGCTAGTGCTCGATACGATATGATGCCTAACGAATCAGACAAATCGGGCAAAAATAGTTCAATTTTGAAATTACAGCCGTATCGGCCGGACAAGATCCAATTCCGACTACCTATATAATATCGGCCGAGACTAATACGGAAACCAATACCAATACTATACCTATACTTGTACCTATAATCTGCAGATGACACCAACTGTTCTTGAGAGTGAAACTCTAAAACTGTGGACTATATGGAGGTAGAGATGATGATGGTGATGATGGTGACAGTGATTCTTGTACTTACCCTCAAATTTTGATTTCTTTTCAGATGGTTAAACATAATCATTCTGATTAGAGACTACACCAAAGTAGCCACCAGTTAATAACCCAAATGAGTGTTACTTGGACTACTTGAGCCTAATTAAGTTCTTTGTTTTGGAGGTGAGAGAGGTAAGTGGAGGTTGTGGAATTCCTGTCCTTAATCAATTCTTTCTTTACAACTAATGTCATATAGAACTTTTTAACCCCTTCTCCCTCGTCTCCCTAAAATGAGAACATCATGTTGGGAAGGAGGAGAGACAGGGATATTGGGGGAATTGAGATTCTCATTTGTTTGTTTATCACAGATTGCTGAATCAGAAAAGGACATTAGTGACAGATTGTTCTGCACTTTTGTACACAAAATCAACAAAAAAGATTTATAGAATTGAAATACCCACAAGAATTGCAGAGGAAAGAAGATGAAGAAGAAGAAGACAGCTTTGTGAGTTTGGGAAGGAGGTAAGTGCCAAAACTAAAACAAATAATGGAGTCTTTATTCAATATGAAAAGCTCTTTTGATCTTGACTAGTCATTTTCATTTTTGCCTCTCCCAACAAAGGAAGCCCCAGCTAGCCCACATCAGACCTTTGGGGTGCACTGACTTCATCACCAGTTCCTTGTACCCCTTTTTAAGTAATATTCATGGCTATTCTTTCATTCATGTCACCTCTTACTAAGCTGTTGCAATGGCCAAAAAAAATTGTAGAGAAAAGGAAGATATCCAAAGCTGGAAAGGACCGGGTTTATCGGATCCTGTCCAATTAAAGGAATTAAGAAACAGAGAGTGAGAGAGACTCGACTAGATGAGATTGAGATAGCAAGCTCAAATTTTGCTTTAATTCTTTTTTTTTTTTTTTCTTCTAATATACAAATGCCAAACATGATCTCAAATTCTCAACCAACTTAGCTTTGAAGATCATAAGATCAGATAAGAAAAGAAAGTCCCAAACAAAAGTATCCAACATAAAAGAAAAAAAAAAAGAAGGAATTTAACCCCAAATTATGAAGATCTAAAAGAAGATTCATTAATTTAATACATTTTCAAGAAAAAAAATAAAATACCCAACCCATCTCCCTTTCACTCTTGCTCTGTCATATTGAGTAGAAGATCTTTTAAGAATTCTACTGTTCTAATGGTGCAAGGGATAATGTTGTAGGAGTCTATTAGCTTCCCTTAGACCACTGAAATAAGCTCCATGGGTGGTAGAATAGTGTGTTCTGTATGTAGCTTCCCCTGCAAATAGAATTTGAAGAGGAGGAGGAGAAGCTCCTTCAACAAAGTCACTGTTGCTACTTTGTGGCAATGGCTCTGCCATTAAATCAAAATCATGGCCGCTCGACCCCACTGCTACATAACTGTAAGAACCCATGAACAAAGGATTGCTTCCCCATTGGCTCCTTAGAACCCTACTGAACTTTATCTTCTTCCCATGACTATTATTGCACTCCACAGAATTCACACATCCATTGCTGTTTTTGGGCTTAGAATCTGACAAGAAACTAGAGACTGTACTGGAGACTCCATTTAGAATTTCATCATCTTTGAGTGACTCGAGCTCTAGAGCTTCTTCCCCAGCAAACCAAGAGAGGACTACATCAGAGTTCTTGTAGATTGGAATGAGTGAAGCTGTTTTACGCATCCACCAGGGAATCTTCTGGTTTCTGGCTTCCGAATCAGACCGGTGAAACACCATTTGCAGGAAGGGAAACGTTTCAAGATTCTCACTTTCTCGATCCAATTGCAGAAACAACTTGTTTACAACCCCAAAACCAAGCCTGGAAATAGCTTCAGTCTTGAAGGAGGGAAGCGGAGGACTGAACATACCTGATTTTTCCCGAATCCCAGCTTTGAGAACCCCCAAAGACACTGTCACAATGACATGATCCGCCACCATTTCTGAACCATCATCGAAACAGAGCTTCACAGGCCTGCTGCTGCTGCTGCTACAATCCCCATTACACTCCATCTCCAACGATCTCACAACACCTTCAGGTTGCCATTCGATTTTCTTCACCTTCCTACCCAGTTGGATCAAACCCGTGGGAAGTGCTGACGCTAGCGACTCCACAATGCTCAAGTAACCCTTGGCAATGGTGATCTGTTCCCCTGGAAACTCACGATACTCGCTCTCAGCATTGAAATCCAGGGTTGAGAGGTCCGCTGCCGAAGTATAAGTCCTCTCCGTGCTCTCGTGCATCGCAAAGATCGCTTCTTGGAGCTGCTTCGTGCTCCAACTACCATACCCTCTGACGTCGTCTCTCTGTTTCAAGGAAACCCAGTAAGCTTCAAGTGCTCGTCGGAGGAAAAAACCAATGCCGAGACCCTTCTTATGGGAGCACATTTCAAGAGCTTGAGCTGAAATCTCATGGTAATCGACATCGAAACCGCCATTGCTGCTGTTTTCAGTGAGCTCTGCTTCACTCAGTTTCCCCTGAACGAACTCCATCATATTTCGGTAAAGAGTTGAAATGGGTTCGATGATAGAGGGATAGAGCTGAAACCCACCTTCAGCAACTGTAACTGTTTCTTCAGAGAACCCATCCATGCGCTCCCATGGCTGGTCTGACTGCAACACATGGATTTCTTGTGCAATCTTGTGAACGGGGCTTCCTATGATGCCATGGATCCAGGTAGCACCCATCTCAATTCGGTCACCACCGAACTCAGATGTATGAATTCTCCCACCAATTCTGTCACCTCCTTCCACAACGCAGAGCTCAAATAGCTCTGTTCCAGCGGTGGCACTATAAAGCTTATGAGCAGCTGTTAACCCCGCCATTCCTGCTCCTATGATAACGATTCTGGGTTTCTTAGCCACCATAGTTACTGGTTTCACAAGCATACAACAAAACAAACAGAGAGAAGGAGATGAGCAAAGAAGAGACAAGAGAAACAAGACAGAGAGAGGAAAGCAAAGAGTGGTGTGTTATGTTTGGTTGGATTTTAACTAGAACAGGGGATTTATAAGTAGAAGGAGGGAGGGAGAGGATGAGCTTTTGTTAATAAAGAAAGAAGCAAATTGATTTAATGAAAAAGACACCTCTGCCCTCTTATTTTGAGGAGAGAGAGACGCATGAGAATATAGGCGTAGCCATCATGGTTCAAAGTATCGGTATTATATCGGGTGATATGTATCGATTTTGCTAGTCATCGATACCTATACCGTATCCATAGCATGGTACAGACAAGGGGTAAAATAGTTAGAAACTCATTTTTTTCAAGGAATCTCAGGGGTAGTTTTGTCCGATACAACTGATCCAGGCCGATACTGTATCAAAATCATATTGATTTTGTGTGTTGCCGATACCCGTTCCGATACCATGCACTAAAGCCATGGTAGCCATACTCCGCGACAGAAAACTACTTCCCTTTACTTTTATTTATTTTGCTCATATAAAGACGAGGCAATCCTTTTTCTTGGAGCCTATAAATTAGACATTAATTTGTCTAATAAGTGCTTTAAAAGGGGAGGGATTAGGGATTAGGGATTAGGGATTAGGGACTAAGGAGTAGGGACTACGGATCCACCTTCCCCAATGTGTAACCTATGCCTTGTCATAATAGTACCCAAAGTTTCCAATTATCAACTATCAAGTTGTGATGAATTGATTATGATGGATATGGACTAAAGGAGGAGAAGGGGGAAACCAAGAATTGCATACAGGATTACATCTTTTTCTAGCAAGAAAGGAAGAAGCTTTTCCTAATAATAGAAAGGAAGAATTATTTAAAAATACCTCATTTTGGCAGTTAAATATAGCAAAGTGAAGTGAAGTAAGTGAAGTTTATCAAATCAAATAACTTTTAAGTCCTACACAAAATGTGAGAGAGAGAAAGAGAGAGAAGTAGTGACATGTAAACATGCACAATATAATAGTTAGGAGAACATTTTATTTAAAAAAAATTTAGTGTCCTACATGTCAATATCTAGAGAATTATAACGCTTCATTGTTTGCTACTTGGTAGTACATGAGTTAGTCTATGTGATAGAAGACCCCACATACATCTCAATGGCCAAATTTTACGCCAAAGTAAACAAGGAAAGTTGTTCAAATTTTGATCCAAAGTTTTAAAAAATTACCAAAATGTCATCAAATGAAGATGAATATAAAATACAAAATGACATTTTTGGAATTTTAGCTACTTTATTTTTATGAAAAATAAAACAATATATTGAAGATTAAAGAAAAGAAGTTACAACAAAGTTCTACTGATGGGAGATACAGTTTCCTATTAGAGCATCATTGGATGCCAAAAGTAATTTTAGCTACAGCTGAAATTGTATCAATGAGATGCTTGATTGGTTCTCTATCACATGGATTAATCCATGTATTATCACATGGACTAACCCATATAATGCCATATGCCAAATAGTAAAGCATTATATTTTGGGTCGGATCCCTCTATTGCCGAGCTGCCTGTACTGCGCCCTACTGTGTAGACACAGTAAGGTGTGCAATGACCACCTTACCCCTGCTCGAGCACCTTGTCCGAGTGGGGGTAAGGCAGTCATTTCATACCCTACTGTGTCTGTGCAGTAGGGAAGTTGGGGCAGCTCGGCAGTAGAGGATCGGGATCCTTATATTGTACATGGCTTAGTGAATGGGAAAGAAAACCTTTTTTTTCTTTATTTTAAAATGAAAATGATCATTTTAGATAAAATTTGTACCAACAATGAAAATACATGGGACCTAATTAAAGTATCCAACTATCAATCATCAAGTTGTGATGTGTTGATTATGATTGAACATAGAATTCTTGAGGGTAAGGAAGAAGAGTTATATCGAGGTTTATATCTTTAGTATGAAAGGAAGAAGCTTTTCCTAAATTAATAAAGGATGAAACATTTCACAAAGAACTCATTTTGGTTGGTAGTGAAGTGAAATAAAATTTTCATTTTGCAAAGTGAAGTAAAGGAAGAGAGAGACATGCTCGAAATAAATTTCATTTTGAAACTTTTTTTTTTTTTTTTTTTAAATTTAAATAAGAAATGACCATTTTTGGTAACAAAAAAAATGGCAACAATGAAAAAACGCATGGGACCCAAAGTATCCAATTATCCAACTATCAACAATCAAGTTGTGATGTGCTGATTATGATCGAATATGGACTCAAGGAGGAGAAAGAGAAGGAATTATATGGGGGATTTACATCTTTAATATAAAGGAAGATCTTTTTCCTAATAATAAGAAAGGAAGAAAATTTTCATAAAGACCTTATTTTATCTGGTACATATTAAAGCAAAAATAAATTACATTTTACAAAGTGAAGTGAAATAATTTTCCTAACAGTAAGAAGGGAAGAAACATTTCATAAAATAAAAAAATAAAAACCCATTTTGGCTGGTATTGAAGTGAAATAAAATTTTCATTTAGAAGAGAGAGCGTGTTAGTTTTGGCTGACCTGCAAATCTACACAATGTGCTAGGTGAGAGATGAATTTCATACTGAAATTTGTTTTATCTTTAAAATGAAATGATAATTTTAGAAAAAAAAATATTACTAGCAAATATATATTTTGGCTATGTTTGGTACTTTGTTTTCAAGGAAAAATAATATATATATATATATATATATATATATATATATATATGTGGGGTAAGATATCTCTATTTGGTCGCATGGTCTCCACACAAGCGTTAGGGGACAGAAGCGTCATTTCACGATGCCCAGTGGGAGGGCATAGAAAACACCACCAAGTAGAGATCCTTTTCCTATATTTGTGTGTATATGTGTGTGTGATGGATTGCAAATTTGAAATCCAATAATGGAGCCAATGAAACAATCCTAACCAACCAAATAACCAATACGTGGAAGAGTTCTTCTTCAGTCTTTTGTTATAGAAGTATCAATAGAGAGGGGACCATATCCATTTTGACTTTTCTTTGATCCAAAGTTGAATTCATCCATGGGTCGAACCCAGTGTTTTAATAACAAGGATTGGATCGGTCAATTTGGATCAAAATCAACCGAAGCCAATTTTGATTTGGACTGATTCGGATTGACCTATTATTGTACGGAAGATAACTGATGTTGGGGATTATTTGGATCGATTCTAATCGATTCTGCTTGTGAATTTACTGCTCATTTGGTGCTGGATTGTGCTTTTTCAACTCAAGTTTGGAGAGATATCCTCTTTTGTTTTAATGAAAATTTGAGTGGTTTTTCATCTATTGAACTGCTTTTCTCATGGTGGTGAAGAAAGACTAAGGTGATTCCTCTCGCTAAACCATGGAGTGCCCTTCTCATAATCATATGCCAGCAAATTTGGATGGAGCGTAACAAGCGTCGGTATGACAATTTGAGAAGAAACCCATTGCAAGTGATGAAATTATGCCTTAGAGAAGTCACGGATTGTTCTCGCATCAATGGGGTTAATATCAAATCAGTTCAAGAACTGATGTTGGCCAGGAAATTAAATTTACCAATATCTAGGTCTCCAGCCACGAACATTTTTGAGGTTCAATGGAGGCATCCTCCTCCAGGTTGGTGGAAGCTCAATACAGATGGGTCTTCTTTGGGTAACCCCGGATCATTAGGAGCTGGTGGGATATTGCGTGATCACTTGGGAGCAGTTTCTAAATGTTTTGGGGTGTACCAGGGATTGGGAACCAATTTCATGGCGGAGATGGGAGCGTTCTTTGAAGGAGTAAAGCAAGCTCGGGATTTATATATTGGAAAGCTTTGGATTGAGAGCGACTCGACATCTGTTGTTTCATCCATCCTTTCTCGCAAAATCCCTTGGTGCTTTATGCAGATTTGGTGGTCGCTCAGCAACTACCTAGGCTCCATTCAATGGTGAATCACTCATTGTTTTCGAGAAGCTAATTTTGCTGCAGATGCTCTTGCAAATCATGCAGCCAAAACGAAAGGCACAAGCATTTGGAATGCTCCTCCTCCTTTCATTTCTCAGGCAATTTGTTGGGAAGCTCAGGGCCGCCCCTATTACAGATTTACATAGTTTCTTCAGGACTATTGAATGCCTCTTTTTGTGTAAAGATTTCCAGAATCTGTCTTTTATCAATGGCAAGGCCAAAAATAAGTTCCGATTGTTCTTTCAGTCATTTTTTGTAAATGTTCCTTTATGTTTCTTTCATACAATTTTACTAACCTTTAGCGAAAAAAAAAACATATACTATCATATGGCAAATAGTAAAGCATTATATTTTACTTGGCTTAGTGAGAGGGGAAGAAAACCTTTTTTTTTTTTTTTTTTTTTTTTTTAATTAAAATAAAAATGACCATTTCAGATAAAATTTGTACCAAAAATGAAAAGCACATGGACCTAATTAAAGTGTCCAACTATCAACCATCAAGTTGAGATGTGCTGAATATGATTGAATATAGAATTTCTGAGGGTAAGGAAGAAGAGTTATATCGGGATTTATATCTTTAGTATGCAAGGAAGAAGCTTTTCCTAAATTAAGAAAGGATGAAACATTTCACAAAGATCTAATTTTAGTTGGTAGTGAGGCGAAATAAAATTTTCATTTTGCAAAGTGAAGTAAAGGAAGAGAGAGATATGCCTGAAATGAATTTCATTTTGAAAATTTAAAATTTTAATAAGAAATGACCATTTTTGGTATAAAAAAATGGCAACAATGAAAAACGCATGGGACCCAAAGTATCCAATTATCCCAACTATCAACAATCAAGTTGTGATGTGCTGATTATGATCGAATATGGACTCAAGGAGGAGAAAGAGAAGGAATTATATGGGGATTTACATCTTTAGTATGAAGGAAGACCTTTTTCCTAACAATAAGAAAGGAAGAAAATTTTCATAAAGACCTTATTTTGTCTAGTATATGTTAAAGCAAAAATAAATTCCATTTTGGCTATGTTTGGTACTTTGGTTTTAAGGAAAAGTAATATATATGTGTGGGGCAAGATATCTCTATTTGGTCGCATGGTCTCCGCACAAGTGTTAGGGGGTAGAGGCGTTATCTCACGGTGCCCGGTGAAAAGACATAGAAAACACCACCAAGTAGAGATCTTATTCCCCATATATGTGTATGTGTGATGGGTTGCAAATTTGCAATCCAATAATGGAGCCAATGAAACAATCCTAACCAACCAAATAACCATACGTGGAAGAGTTCTTCTTCAGTCTTTTGTTATAGAAGTATCAATTATCAATAGAGAGGGACCATATCCATTTTGACTTTTCTTTGATCCAAAGTTGAATCCATCCATGGGTCGAACCCAGTGTTTTAAAAACAAGGATTGCATCAGTCGGATCGGTTAATTTAGATCAAAATCAATCGAAGCCAATTTCGATTTGGACCGATTTGGATTGACCTGTTATAATACGGAAAATAACTAATGTTGGGGATTATTTGGATCGATTCTAACTGATTCTTTATTGATCCTAACCGAGATCGATCCGAATCCCAATTCCAAGGTTGTTTTTTTTTTTTTTTTTTCGGTTATCCTTGGTCGAATCCGACCCGCCACAAGAAACTAGAGAAGTGATTTAAGATTACATACGGGCCACGATTGAAATACTAAATGCATGATCAGGTTGAAAAGTGAGAATGGTTTAGGTAATTGGATTCCATCTGTGCATCATCTGGTGTATGAGACTGAGTGGATTCCATCTTTGCGCCACCTAATGTAATAGAATGGTTCTCGTATCAGAACCTGAGAACTTGATCCATCCTCTTGAAAAGTTTCACAAGGTTGACAAATGGGGATTCAGCTCCTCTCCAGGGAGCTCAACGCCCAGAGAGTGTTCAGGAAGCAACCAAGGGTTGGGATGTGTCGTACACATTTCAATGCATGCCTAGGGATGTGTGCAACACAGCCCAAAGGCTGAATGCCCCCTAGGCATGCTGGGTTCTCTGGAGATGAGCTCAATCCAAAAAATTGACCCCTTGGCGGATACAGTTAAAGTCAAAGATGCAGTGTCAAAGCTGTGCCTGTAGCTGCATGGTTGGTGATCACTCATCAAACTATTACTGGTAGTCAAAAGATTGGGTGGAGAGGGGTGTGTGTGTGTGTGTGACTCTGTGGGAAGTTTGAGGGAAATTTCTGCCAACCTAAACCTGACCGGGATAAAAATTTACGGGTATGGGATTGGGGTTGATAGGTTGCAATTGGGTTAAGAAAGGTAAATAGGGCAATGATTCCCCCTCCACTAAGGGTGTCAAAACCTAAGCCGAACCAGTAAAACCGGTTCGACCCAACTTGATTGAGCCTGATCCAAACCAAACCAATGCCTTAACGGTTTGGTTTCGATTTTCCAGTTAGAACACAATTCAATTTCGGCTCGGTTCGGGCTAAACAAACGGCCACCGATTGTTCTACCTGATAGGACCAAACCGACCCAAACCCTAAAACCAACCCCCAAACCCGAAAAACTCTACCTAATTCCTACCCAAAACCAGCCTATACTCAGGTTTCAAACCAAATCGAAATCGATATCACAGACCAAACCAAACCCGAGTCCAACCCGAACCAAAACCGAAAAGACCTTATTAGCTCGGTTGTGGTTTCCCTTAAACTCACACCGAAACTGAAAAAACCGAACCAAACTGCCTGATTGACACCCTTACCCTCCACTAAAGGGTAAAAGGTTGTTTTTTTCATTAAGGTTTAAAACCCCGAAATCTGATATAGGATCAATTAGGGTTGTAATAAGGTCGGGTTGGGCTGAGCTTTTTAAAACCCCAACCCAACCCTGAGTCCCCATAGCTGGGCCCTAGCCCTACCCGGCCCTGACTCAGGGCTAGAAAAATCCAACCCTGATCCTCCCTAAGGGTCTGGACGAGCTGACCCAAATTGGTCCTAACAATGGGAGGGAAAGGAGATGCATGGGCTGGCCAAGATGGGAAGAAGAAGAAGAAGAAGAAGAAGACAAGGTTGGATTAGGTTGGATCGGGCCGAGCTCAACCCGAGGCCTCAACCCTGACTGGGCCCGACCCTAACTCAAGGCTAGAAATTCTCAACCTTGACCCACCCTCAGGGCCAAGGTATCTCAACCCAGGTCCTATTTGGGCTCAAAGCGGGCCAGGGCCGGCTCGAACCATTAGGGCCAAACTTACACCTCTAATATTATCAATCTCCATCATTTAGGGTAAAATTGACTAGAATAATAAAAATTTATAGCATAAAGAAGCAAAGATTTTTTTTTTTAAATTATTCGAAAGGCTAATAAATCTAGTACAACCATATATAAAATGGGCACGGTTTTCTTTCAACTACTGGTCCCTTGACCAAGGGCTTCGGATGATGTGTAAAGGATATCACAAGAAAACTTTCTCCTATATATAATTGGTACTACCAGTAGGTCTGAGGATGGGGACATGGAACCATTTTGTTGATGTAGGAGAGATTAATTAAGAATCCAATCTAATATAGGATATAGGCTTGAGAGATTTGGTCCATATGAGTGAACAGTGAAAGTCAAATAGTCTAAAAGGCTATAACCTCAAAGATCTAACTAAAAGCTAAACCTTGGGTTCTTTCTACTATATAATATCTATATCTTCATCAAAAACTGTGAAGATATGTACTTATCATTTGCAACAAAACTAAACAATTTCAAATAACAAAAAAATAATCTTTCTCATCCCTTCTTGTTGCTTTTAAAATCATCAGAGATCTTGCTATACATTGCTTAGTTGCTACTAAACATTTTAGTAAGTACTAATATATATATATATATGCCAACAGGAATTTAATTATGTGATTATTTAATATAATTATACATGGGTTTATGATTTAGGACTTAGGATTTAGAGGAAGTAATATTTAATTAATAATAATAATAATAAATAAAATCTTTGTGGTCAAAGTCAATGCTTCTTTCCTTGTATTGCTCCATATCGTCTTTCGAGTTGCAACTGAATGGATTTTATTGAGCACCTCCCCCTTCTTCCAAAAAAAATTTCAAAAAGATTTTTATTTCTTATTAAAATTTCTCATTAAGGGAGACGTAAGTATAAGTTGTTATTGTGTACTTTCCTCTCAAAGACCTCCTTTTTTTTTTTTTTTGGTCTTTTTGATATAGTCTCATAGTCTCTCTCTTCTCCTCCTTCTCTATTCATTAAATAAGTGAGCACATTTTTTCTCTCCTCATTAAAAATATTGTATCGCTCCCAATATTGGTTTGACGGGTAAGATGTCAATATAAGCAAGCAACGTGTAGATCCCTATCCCTAAAATTAAAATGGATGAATGATTGTTTCCAAAGATAGGGAGATAACTTGACTCAATAAAGTGAATAAACACATAGCATCATCAACTAAGGGTCTTGGCATCAAATTTGGTACGGGTTAGGTTTAGAGGTCCATTCTCAACCCTATCCATTTAAATCACATTTCGGTATTATTTTAGATTCATTGAATTCAGCTTAAGCAGATTCTCAGTTTATATTGTTAACTCATAGAGGGTCCTTGTATCTTTTATCTAGGAGAAGACTAAGATTAAACTTATGGGGGAAAGTTTTCTGTCTAGCAGTGGGGCCCTTAGGGGAGCAATGGGAGCACGCATGGAAAAATCAACGAGGGCATGATTTCTGCCTTTCATGGGGGGTGAAGCGGTTATTTCGCGGGGGCCTGTGTATAAACACAAGAGGCAACATGCTCCTTTTTCCCCTAAACTTATAAATCAGGGAAAAGGTTCTTAGAGCCGCTAGGGTAGCGTATTCTCTCTCTCTCTCTCTCTCTCCTCTCACGTGAAATGACTACGCTGCCCTCCTATATATGAAACTGTGTCTCATTGGTGTGTTTATCTATGTCATTTGCTCAAACAACCCTCTCCCTAAATATTTAATGGGCAAGAGATCGATGTCTAGGCATGTAACACCTGCACTAGTGTGGGAACCAATGAGAGGACCAATTGGAATGGGAATTTTGAGTTCACTAGGCGCTGAACAATAAAAACACGTGGTCCTGTGTCTGGGTGCAGGAACCATGCTACCAATCTTTTTCCCATATCTAATATCGGATATGTATTTAAGATCCATTAGAATTAGGGTTGGTTGGATATGGAACACCATCATGTATCCAATTCAAATCAATAGCCCAATGGTTGGCCTGGGCCGTGTAGTTCCCAACAGTAAACTCGTAGTAAAACAAAGAACAGGAGGGGAGGCCCATTGATATGGGCCCCCAAACAACTCCACATGATGGTGTGAGGCCCTGACCGTGTTGTCATTGTAAGTTGGGTAAATGTTTTACAAAAATTTAGAGCAAAGTTAACATGAGAGAGAGAGAGAGAGAGAGAGATATGAATATTGATGGATTGGATTGAATGGAATAGAAGGATAGAATGGGACTATTTGGAGAAAAAGAGAAAACGAAAGGCTGATTTGCTCCTTCAATTAGTCTAATATCAATGATTTGATTTGATTTGAATTGATTAAGGTAATAAATTAGTAATGCCCTTCCCTCCTTCGAGGCTCCCAAAAGCTAAAAGCTAACTAAAAAGTGATCGTGGAAGAAAGAATGGAACATAGTCATATATAAAAAGGGTGTACCCAGTCCATAGCTCATGTCACTATATATACATCTTTAACTTCGTAGAGAGATTGTTTCTTAACTCGAATCTATGACCACTAGGTTGCAATTTCCATCCTCTAAAATCATGTATATTTATGTCACACTTTAATATTTTTAGTACTCTCTTTGTGGGTTCCATATTTGACCCCTTGTGGGTCCTCTCCTTGCCTCCTTGTGGGATCCAAATGGATTGTTGGCCGGCCCTTGAATTGCACCAAAATATATATATATATATAGTACTCTCTTTTTCATGCCTCCAACTGTAGCCCAAGATAAGCTTGTGGAGCCAGTAATTATTTAAAGTAGTACTGATGGATTTTTATCGCCCCCAGTACTTGATCCCCCATTGCTCCTCAAGTGCTCCCTGGGAGGTCAACACATGGTTTATTCTAATCCAATGTTCATTATTGGAAAAACCAAATTTTAACCTCAAAACACTAATCCCAGATTTTCCCTCCATTCTCTCCTCTCCGTGAACGACGAGAGTCCCTCCATTCAACAAAAATCCTCTCCGTGAACAACGGCCAAACCAGAGTATCACGGCATAGCCGAGCACCATCACGCGACGGAGCACATCTATCACGGCGGAGCACCCTCATGCCGGCGCAATGTCCAACAGAGACGAGCTGCAATCGAACTTCTTGGGTTTGGAGCGGAGAGGTGTAGGCGGGAGGGACGAGGGAGAGAGGGAGTCGAACAGCCAAACCCCAGGAAGGGAGGGGCAGGAGCCGGAGATGGAGAAGAAGGAGAGAGAGAGAGAGAGAAGAATTACAAAAAACACCCTATCTTAAAATCTTGGTAAATGGTGTGGGGGTGGGTAAATAAGTCCGGTTACAATAGTTACAACAATGTATTGTAACCGGTTCGGTTACAAACAACTTTACCTTTCAATTTATTGGCTTAATAAATTACTATAGGACAAAGGAAATGCCAAATTTTGATTGGTTAATACTTGATTCTCACATTATAAGCATGGTTGGAGGAATGAGTATCGTTTTGGTATTGGTAGTGGTCAATATTGATTATTGACTGATCGTATTGGTATTGGTAGTGGTTGATATTAATTACTGACTGATCCTTGATTGATCTCGTATCAATGTATGACTCATTAATTTTATGCTTCTATAGTTAATTATTGCATCTTCGAATATCTCCTTCATTTTGTAGATTGGAACTACAATATTTCTCCTCCAATCATCTGGCACATTCCAAAAAGGCTCAAGCTCATGACAAAAATATTATGCCAAGTAAGAAGAAAGGCTCGACCTGGGCCCGGCTCAATGCATGTGAGCGTGTGTGAAAAAAACAGTTCGCCAGACAAGTAAAATGCACTTTTGACATATGATTTAGTTTTTTTGGGGGGACGGGGTGGGGGTGAACTTTCCAACAGATGGATTGAAGATGGCCTCGAGGCCTAAACCCATATGACATTATCAGACTTAGATATAGAAATCTTGTAGTGTTTGAGACAAATAGTCATAAAATAGGGCGGTAGCGAATTCTGTGGGGATTAATTGATTGATTAGTTGTGATTTAAGAATCAGTATCACACTAAATGGTATATCAACTAGGGCAGAACACAGGACAAAAGTAATTTTGTTCTTTGGTTCTTGAAAAGCAGCCTTGGAGTCGCATGGTTTTAAATATCGGTATCGGGTTTAGGACCAGTGCCTATATTAATTTTCCGTATCAGTCATATCAAAAAGTTTTTTCTTATTCTGATACCATGTAAAGAAAAAATTGCAAAGTCCCATCCATTTTTTTGGGTGAGACTTTGAAGAGAAAAGGGAGAAGAGAAACAAATTACCGTATTGGTCCCCTTGATTTAAGCTTTTTTTTTTTCTAGCAAACAAATGGAGTCTTTTTCATTTCTTGCCCGCTTCATTTCTAATAGAGAGGGGTGGATCCCACCCGAGCAGTGTGTTTGGGCAGGGGTACGGTGGTTATTTTCACCCCTCTCCCCTCTATTAGAGAAACTTGGGAAAATGGAGTAGATAAAGGTCCCTTAGAGATAGTATTTTTATTTGCAGAGAAGAGAAGCCGGAAATAGAAAGAAGGAAATTCTGTAAGCTAGGCAGCTCTATCGCATAAGGCGCTTTATGAAAGATCACCTCCAAGTAAAGCAATAAGAGAACTGTTCTTTGCAGTAGGATAGTAAGCAAGGCAGGAAGTTGAAGTTTTTTTGTTTTTTTAATGGAAAAGAACATATTTATTACTCAAAGAGAACAGAAAATCTGTACATCATACAAAAAAGGGGGATAGAAGTTCTATTAGTAATAGTAAAGAGGGCTAAAGAGCGTAGGGCTCTAAACCAAAGATTATTTTTATGCCTTATATTTACATTTGAAAAGTTGGAAGTTAGTTCGGCAAGTTCAAGATAGGAGGGGAGGAGATTCCAGGGAATACACATATCTCCTCGGAGATTCAAAAGACCATGTAGATCATGATTATTTATCTAAATTTCTTTGAGATGGATTTTATCCTTCAACGCGTGTTTCCACCCCTGTAAGATTCCAAAAAGCTCAGCCTTCATTTTGTCGGTCGCACAAGAAAATCTTGCAAATATTAAAACACTCTGACCATCAAGCAAAAAGCAATATGCCCATCATGTCAGTCCTATGTTAGGTTCAAAAAGACTTGCGCAACATAAGACATGTAAGTTCATTAAGTTAGATGGAGAATTAGAGAGAAATTCATTTTGCATGCATATAAGAGGATCAACCAAATTAATATTTATCTGTGGAGGAATTAAATTTAGATCCAAAATCCATCTAGAAATATTTGAAAGGACTGGATTGGGGTCAATCGTAGCTAGACCACGAATTACTTTGTTTCTTACATGCCAAATGAAATAATATGTTATTGTAACAATAGAGAAAAACCATGATGCAATTGGTTTATCCAAGGCATTAGATTGAAGGAGGGAAGCACAAAGTTGTGCCATACAAGAGCTGCTTAGGTGCTCTGTTCTCAGTCTGAGGGGTCCGTAGGCCCAGATACGCTTAGTCCTTTCACAAGATAGAAAGAGATGCCAGTGGGATTCATCACGAGCATCACGGAAAACAAATGTAGGCTCAATCGATATCCATTTTGAGAGTGGCCTTGACAGGTAAACCTGCATTTAAAACATGCCAAAAAAACATTTTAAATTTCGGATGTATATTAAGTTTCCAGAAAAAACGTCACCATTTGGAAAGTAAGGGCCTATTTTGTAATGGTGGAGTTAAAAAATTTGCTGCATGTCGAGTGGAGAAGCTTCCAGATTTTGTTAGGGAGCATCTCCAGAGGTCTTCAGAATCTGAAATATGCACTTTTGAAATCTCATAGTTGAAACTATTAGGGAAAACATGCTAAGAGACATTACATTCTGACTTTGATTAGAGATAAGATCACTTACCATACATATTGAATTGTCATAAATTTCAGTTGGTAAACAGTGATCAGGAATATTAGGAACCCACGGATCATGCTAACAGTGTGTAGTTCGACCATTTCCAATTTTTCTCCACAATTTTCTTAAGATCAGGTAAAATGGAGGTGATATTGTTCCATACCCATGATCCCTTTTTTCTTCCCACATTGGAGTTGAAAATAGAAGTTCTTGAGAAATACTTGGATTGCAGCACCTTTGCTCAGAAAGAAGATTCCTCAGAGATTAGTCTCCATCTAAGCTTTAGGATTAAAGCTTTATTGTGGGCAGGAAGTTGAAGTTGGATAGAGTAAGAAGTTTGAAGCAGGTTAGCCCTTGAATGAATAGCGTTCAGCTAACAAACAGGCCTGCAACATTGACCATCTAATGGCTTTCCAAAGTTTATGTTCTCTGTTCAATAGAGATAAGAGACGCTGCCTAGCATCATAACCGTGAAGCAGCCGCCCGTCTTCAGAATCACGCTTCACAAAAGCAAGTCTCGCATGAACATACAGGTCTAGTTGCCTAAATATAGCATCCACTATATGACAAACCCGCCAAGATTTTGTGATTAACTGCAAAAGCCAAGAGGAACAAAAGGGGAGCAAAAAAACTAAAATACTCAGCAGGTTGCGTGCTTATATTCAGACATCAACATGATCCATCCTAAAAGGTTAACAACATTTCCAATCATTTCCAGGAGAATAGCTTTGTAAGCTTCTTGAGCAGAAGCTAATAAAAAATACAGTTCGCAAACCCCCACCCCCAACAAGAAAAAAAGCTATAAAACAAAGTAATAAAAGGCTAAGAAACAGAAAGGTACAAGCCAACGTCCTACGCTACCATCTGCAAAATGAGAGTCTGGAGAGATCAGCAGAAAATTCTCCAGCAGGAAGTAGTCAAAACTACACATGCAGTCTGTACTACACAGCTGACGAGCACATTTTTTCCCCTTCCTCTCCCAAGCCTCAACTTCAAACCTCATTTTTGGTACTTAATGATATGCATCCACTGAGTCTGTATTCAGTCAATTTTAACCGACGAGTAAATCTTCCGAACAAACCAGAAGCACGCATAGAAGCCAATTGTTCCCGTCAAGACAAAGAATGCATAGGAACCAAGCAACATGTACCCAAAGTAAAGAATGCCTGACACCAGCTTCGATATTTCCAACTTGGTGAAGAAGTAGAACACTGAGTAGAGGAAAAGATAGAGAGCAGAGGATCCAGCAGTCAAATAGGCTCTCCACCACCAATGGTAGTCTTCACTGCACAACTGGAAGTAGCAGAGCACTATTGTTATCTCAGCGCAAGTGATTAGAAGTATGACGAAGACTATGAATAGGAAGCCGAAGATGTAGTAGAACTGGTTCAACCATATTGACGTCAAGATGAAAAAAAGTTCAATAAAGACTGCTCCAAAGGGAAGTATGCCTCCAATAAGTATAGAAAAGACAGGTTTCATGTACCAGGCCTGTTCTGGTATCTGTCTTGGGATCTTGTTAGTCTTCACTGGGTCGTCGATAGCTGGTTTTTTGAAACCCAAATAACTACCCACAAAAACCAACGGTACTGATATACCAAACCATAAGAATACAAGAGCAAACATGGTACCAAAGGGCAATGCACCTGAAGACTGCTCTCCCCATATGAGTGCATTCAGCACAAAGAAGATCGCAAAAAGTATACCAGGAAACATGAATGCAGTTTTCAAAGTATTCCTCTTCCATTCTGTGCCCTTGAACATCTTATACAAGCGAGCTGAGGAGTAACCTGCAAACAAGCCCATGAAAACCCACAAGAGAACCATGGCAGTCATAAGCCCCCCTCGGTTTGAAGGTGACAGGAAACCCAGTAATGCGAAAATCATTGTAACAAGTGTCATTCCAAAGATCTGGACCCCCGTCCCAATATAGACACAGAGTAAACCAGAATTAATGGGGGGTCTGAAAACATCTCCATGCACAAGCTTCCACCCTGTTTCCTCTTGGGCTTCATCCTGGGTCTCCAACTGATTATAATTGGCAATATCTCTATAGAGAGTTCTCATCATTATCATAGCCACCATACCAGAAAGGAAGAGGACAATCATCAGAGAATTGATAATGGAGAACCAGTGGATTTGATCGTCATTCATAAGGAGATAGGTATCCCAACGAGATGCCCACTTGACTTCACTGGGCTGGAAAAGACAGAACCACATCAGAAACTAAAAAGCAGAGGAAAAGAATCATGCAACAGGATTTAAAGATTTGATACCTTGAAAGAAACATCATATGTGAATACAATCTCCTTGTCTGCTTCAATCTCCTGCGGAACAGTACTACCTTGAATAATATTTTTGGTGCATGTTACCAATTGAGTGTTCTTATCATCCCAAACCTTGTACTCGTGATTGATACTGTTTGCATAGGCCAAATGAGAAGGATAAGAACCAAAGCAAATAAATCTAACAAACTCTCTAACATTCTGAAAAAAAAAAATACACAAGTAAAAAACGATGGATACCATTAGAGAGGCAAATGGAAAACAAATGCACGTCAGTGGTATAAGTACAACCACTCAGATAATTCAAGATAGCATTCCAATTTCCAAATCATTGTGCATCACTGAAGAGTCTACTTGAGAATCAAGGGCATAAACAAGTTTGCGTAGACAAATGTAATAACATGAACTAAAAGAGGGGGGGAAAACATGCAAAAAAAAATCAAAACAAATGAAGTGCCATCTGAAATTCAATAAAGGGAGAAAGAACTCTACTTGGTTGCATGGGTAGTGCATATTCCACGCAGCCTGGTTTACAGCCATTAGATTGGAATCATTTATTATTGGCCATTAGATTCGATATAGGTATTAAATTAACAATTAAATATTAAGTTAATAATTAAATACCGATCTAACAGGTAACCCATTTCTTCTTTGTAAGACACCACCGCCCCACCCCATCCTCCGCAACCCAACCATCGACCCACCCTTTGCAATCTCACCCCATCCCTGTTCGTCCTCCCAGCCTCGCGGGCCTCAAATCACGTCAACCCCAGAAATAAGAGAAAGGAATCACGGGCAACGAAACAAACCTTCAGAATTGCTGGAGAGAGTTGGAGACACTGTGATTGCAAGGAGAAAGGAAATTGAGGAGAGAAGAAGAAAAAGGGAAAGCAAAGCGTGGAGAGAACTCAAAAAGGAAGACACTTTAGAAAGCATTGGAAATTGAAACTGAATCCTTAAAATTCAAAGCAAGTTCGAAGCAGTTGGACTTGGGTCTCGGGAGCAGTAATACTCAAGTACACGGGAACTGGTGGGGTCTCTCAGAGCTGCAAAATGACCTTTCCAAACCAATCTTCTACTCTTCTACTAGTGGGTGGAATCTTCTGCTCCAGTTCATGCATTTTGGCACATTTGAATGGAGACCAGTGCGTTAATTTCAAATCGAATTTAACGAAATGAAATGCAACTGTTTAAACATTAAACTGGAACTGGTAAATCTTTCTTCATTCAATTCAATTTTGAAATAATTGGATTAAATTCTTGAATTGTTTAAGAAGATAAAACTTTTAATATTATGAATCAAATCGAATAATAAAACCAAGTAAAGACTAACAGGGGTGGGGCAGTGGTGTTCTGGAGAGAAGAAATGGGTTACCTGTTAGATCGGTATTTAATTATTAAATTAATATTTAATTGTTAATTTAATACCTATGTCAGATCTAATGGTCAATAATAAATTATACCGATCTAATGATTGTAAACCAGGCTGTGTGGAATATGCACTACCCACGCAACCAAGTAGAGTTCTTTATCCCTTCAATAAATTATAAACAGAAAAGCTACATTTATTTATGGGACTGTCTAGATGTCACCTCTATGGGTGTATTTAAAACTTGTAACCTTCTTTTCATTGCCCCTTGTCTTATTCCCAAAATTTCTTCAAGTCGGGTAAAAAGGTTTTCAAAATATTTTGAAAGTGACGTCAAAATCTGTCAGTCTTTGCACATTTTTCGAGTACATATGTGAAATGACAGGACTTACCCTCATTGAAAGGAGGAAAAAAAGTTTGTTATACTAAAAGGGGAAAAAAGTAAGGTCACAAACACTTTCAAAAATCGTAATCAGATCGGTCGAAACAGCTGTGACGATTCACCCGATTCGGATTGGAATCAGTACTGCCCAATTCAATTCCTGATTCCTATTTTCCTAATCAAAGTACAAATTTTTTGACACCTTAAGGGGTGTCAATAAGAAAATCCCTTTATTAACAGGGATCCAATATTCTTACCACAAACTTTGAAAGAGAAGTTTAATAAGAAACAAGTAACACAAAATTTGACAAAGGATCAGAAGTCAGAATATAAGAGTGATCCAGTACACAAGATGCACCATTTTTTTCCAGTAATCCACCTTAAAAGAAGCATAGAGGGAAGATGACGAGCACATCGATCAACAGAAGTGAGATTGTAAAAGAAAATGATAAATGAAACCTTTTGAATTCCTGAATACCGCAATCATTCTTTTGAACCAAGAACATGACAAATAGAAAATTGTTCTTTTTTTTTCAAGAAAGAAGCTATGACTTCTAAACAGGGCACAAAATACATAAATCTGAAGAGACCAAAGGAAATGTGAAAGAATAGAATGCTGACAACCCCCCCCCCCAAGGGGCTCTCATGAACATTTTGTGTTCTTTCTGATTTCAAAACCTTTTTGGCGGCTAACATGTTGGGATTCTAAAGCAGTATAATCTTTCAGATCTAAACTAGCACATTAACAACACAAATGTTCCCAGAAACTACAACCCTTCCTCCCTGAACAAACCGAAGTGTTTGTTCTGCATAATCTCCCCATTACCTCTCATTTAAGCTAGTTCAGGGTTTTAAGAGTCAGGAATTCAGATCAGAATCGGTTGTAACCGATCTCGACTTCCACCGATCCGACATGGCTGATTCACACCCAAAAACCCTAAAAATTCCCTGTTCTTGGGTCTGCGGACCAATTCTAGGGCTCTTGAGCACCGCTTTGGGCCGATTCCGATCCAATCCGGATCGGAATCACAAATGACCAATTCCTTCCCCGATTCCATGTTTTAAAACCCTGAGCTGGCCCCAATTATAAACAGTCATAACAAAAGGTTCACACATAGTCACAAGCTTATATGCTAAATAATTTCAATAACAGAAACACAGCACCTGATTGGAGCAACCTCAAAGCCAACTATGCGAGCAGAATCAGTCTCTAGGTCCTTGTGATACATGACTCTGAAGCTCAAGTGGTTATTGATAAAATATTTCTCAGTTTTGCTCTGCACAGGTGTTTTAAACATGAAACAAAATAAAAGCATGGGCATTATGCAACAAACAACTCTTTTCTAAAACTTACCCCAGTATAGGATCCTTTAAATCCAACACGAAAACCATGTTCATAAGTAGTTGACGGGCTTCCATCCCTTCTTTGACGAGGTACTGCAACAGGAAGGTTATCCAAAATCCTGCAAGTCCATCAAACACATGTCAGTGAAGTTTTTCCTTTTCTTCCCCTCCAAATGGGCAATAGAGCAATACAACATGGGGCTACAAAAGATTTATGAAGTCAGATTACAAGAATAACATCAGAAAAAGGTAAAGCATGACCATTATACATATGTATTGTCAGCTAGAAAGGTCATCCAGTTCAAAGTACTTACATGTTCACACGATATTCATCATCAATTTTCTCCTTAAAATTCTTTGCAGATTCAGCATCAAGCTTTACTCGGCAGGCTATCTTGCATGACTCTTCCTTTCTCATTTCAAACTGGAATATACATATATATCGTTCATATTATTTTTTGGTAGACATACAGATCATACATTCACATCAATGATGAATTGTACTGTTATGTAAAATAGTAAACTGTCCCAAGTATAAAGCTTGTTTTCCTGTTTACAATGTTGATAATAAAAAAGAATGGAGAATGGGGGTAAATGCTCACAGTATAGACAGAGTTCTCAATGCGATCACCTCGGAGAACCTCTCCTAAATTTTCTGCGCTGTTCATAATTTTGGTAGGCTTGCAATACGTCAGGAAATAATAATCATAAGGAAGTTGTGTCTTGGTGGATGAAAGCTTGTTCACTTTGACTTGAAGGGGATCACCCTATGTGGAATGAAAATCATGAAACCAATATCAATAATTGATCAATGATTAACTGAAACAAATATAAGCTACAAAATAGTAAAACAAAAGAAGCAAATCGGACACCAAAGAGGTCCATCATCCATACCACCAGTACGCACTAGATGCTAGTTACCCTAATAATCAATTAGCCAATCCATTTCAACAGAGATATTTCAATAAACAGGGAAAACGAGGGAGGTGAAAAAACTAAGAACTCTGGCCCCGTCAAACCATGCATACGATTACTAGACAAACTTCGCGTTTAACTTAAATTGAACATTAAAAAATAAAAGGGGTAAAACATGGAAGGAAATGCAACTTCAAAGACCCAGATCCAACAACAATTGCAGATTGAGACAGATCAAAACCCAAAACCCTAGATCCAAGTTCGCCCAAATCAGAAACCCTCATTATAAAATTAATAGATAATTTGAGATCAATCAACAAATATGGACTTCTAAAAGTACAAAAATATCGAAGATCTGAAGAAACTTGAAACACATAATTAGATTTCATTCCACGGTAAAAAGAATCCGAGTACAGAACATACCTTGTTGAAATCGCGAGGAGCGACACCTGGGAGATAAAAAGATTGCCCATAAGGGATGAGAAGAAAAAGAAGGGCGAAGAGGGAGGCAACAAAAGCGAAGCTACCCATCTTCGAGATGGAGGTCGGAGACAGAAGGAGAACAAACGGGGGAGAAAGGAAAAGCAACTCTGATATAGCTAGAGAGCTGTTGAAATGAAATTAAAAAGACGAACTTTCCAGTGAGTGAGAGAGAAGTTACGCAATACGTATACGTAAGTATAAGACGATTAAAGAAAGAAACTTTGTATATTATGAGATGGGGAGAAGTTCTTTAAGCGAGCAGCATGGAAAGAAATCTCCAAGCAGGCACTGAAATATTCCACATAAGCAGTTCCAAGTGGAGCCCAAAATTTGTAGGCAGATCCCCTCTAAGGTAAAGTTTTAGCCTAATTGTTGAGGGTGTAAAACGGTCAGTTTGGTCCGATTTCAGCCGAGTTGAACAGATTTTGGGATGGGAATGGGTGAAATCGAAGCCGAACCGATAAGGGAAGGTTCGGTTTTGGTCTGATTTTGGTTCTTATCCGTTTGATATTGGACTCGTTTCGGTTTATATACCATGTATATATGTAAACAATTATGGGAAAACATGTTTTTTTCTGGTTTCGGGTTGGTCTCGGTTTTATATCAGTTTCGATCCGATTTTTAGCTTCAATGTGGTTTTTTATCAATCCGATGTGATCCGGTTTACAACAGAAAATTTATCCTCTCAAACTTGGAAATCCAACTATCCACCCAACATTTGCTAGGATCAAAAGACACCACTATCCATGTTTTTATGGTTGAATTTCCAAATCTGGTGTACTGGACAATGCACCGCATTTGAGAGGATAAAGATCTTTTACAACATGTAACTACATATATATTAAAGAATAATGTTGATTTGAGCACTTCTATTGATCTTTCACGCTTGTTATATTTAACTATGGAAGTATGTTTGGGCAGTTTCAATCCATCCAAAGTTTTAAGTTGTTTTTGTGGAAGTTTTAAATAAAGGTTTATTTACTAGGAGTCGGCTTTCTAGGTTTATGAATATTGATATTCTTTATTGGTTTTATAAGAAAGAATAGGAGACTTATTGGCATATCCTGTTATCTAGTGAGTTAAGTAAGCATACGTAGGCAACAGGTCCTTTAGGGAAAATTATCACCTCAATTTGCCTATCTGTCAATTTTTTCAATTCCCTCTAATAGAGGGAGGTGGACCCCATCTAGGCAGTATATTCAGGTAGAGAGTGGAATTGAGGAAATTGACGGTCATATTTAGTATTGAGCATTCATTATCTTTGTCTATGTTTGACCTTCTCCAAGAGATATCACATGTGGATCATTTGACTATTATTCGTGATGGTAGTTATTATTCGAGAACGGGAACGAGTGAAGCAGGCTGGGTTGGGCAGCGATTTTACTTTAATTTTGAATTACTTGTAGTTTTTATAAAAGGAAGCAATTTTCTGTACGAGAGTGTGGCCTATGCCAGCACTCCCATGTGTCTATCTCTCTCCTCCTTATCTCTCTCCTCCTTAAAACAAGGGAGCAGAGGTGTCTTTTCACATGAGAAGAAGAGAGATAGACTCATGGGAATGCTAGCGTAGGCCACACTCCCAGACAGAGAATTTTTTCCCTTTTATAAATTATGAATTTGTAAGCAGTGCACAGGATGCGAAAGTCCAAAATGTCTTACAAGGGTTGCACAAAGCCCAAGGAAACGGATAGATAGATGTAGACATGTAGACATATTGTACATATGCACTTGGATTGTTTATAGCTCAAGGTTTAGCCAAACATGTTTGGGAGGAATGCTTACATTGCACTATTGATGATGTGTATTCCTACTGTTTATATAAAATGTTATTTTTTTTTCATTAAAAAATATTTAAAATTTATGATTATAAGAGAATGCACATATGTGTGCATGGTAAGTATTGGAAAACATGTCACTATATGAGAGGATATTTGATTGAAATGGGTTATGAAATTTGACATACGACCAATAGATACCACTCTTTAGGTATCCAATGGTCAGAATTATCATCACTCATTCACGTGTAAAATATAATGTGCCTGCTTGGTGATTACTTTCCAAACCGCCCCCTCTTGTAAGAATTTTTTCCATGATTATGGATGTGTTGTAATAAACTAACGGGGAGCTGTTTTCTGGGTGGGATGCAAGGGCCACGCTACATGCACCAAACAATGAGAGGGCACGGGAAGACACAAAAGGGGGCGGAATTTCCACCATACATGGGGGGCATGGCGGTCATTCCGGCCCTTGTTGTGTGTGGGCGTTACCCCTACATCTCACGCAAAAAACTCTCTCCCTAAACTAATGGGAAAAAGAAACACCGGAAACCAGAGTGAGATTCTACTGTAACCCCTCTCAAATAATGAGATGTGAGACCTATACTGACACCATCTCTCATTTTTGGCTCATCATGTTGATGATATTATTCTCTACATTACCATTAGTGTGGCGCATAGATTCCTCCGCATACTGGCTTCATGGGAAACCCTCTTCCCCAATCTAATAATACGCAGCCAAATGAACTAAAATAATCCTATCCTCCCTTGTGCCTATTTTTTAGGTTTTCGAGAGAGATTTCTTTCCTCTGGATAAAGACATTTGGTTTGCCCTCATTGTGGATCTATCGATCCAGATCATTCAGTTGGTGAAGTACCTCAAAATTTGGTGGTGACGATAAGATTATCAAACAGAAATCTAATTGCCGCTTTAATGGGTTTCTTCCTGGTGATTTTCACCTCATACTTCTTAAGATCCTACAGTCATCATTTACTACCAACTTGACTTTGAGCCGAAGTATAGATCAACAAATTGAATGGCTAAGATGGTTAAGTTTGTGGGTCTCAGACCTGTTGATAATTATCATCATCACGATTTTGATGACTGAAGCCAATCTGTTTAAATTTGGTTCTTGAAGAAATAGGACTCACACAAAAATTGATGCTGAGCAACCCCCATAAAGCCTTATAACTTCCAGGCCTGAAATTGAAGCAGACCCAATTACAGGATTGTACCTCAGCAGCCAATTCCAATGTTGATTCTGACCGATCCAACTCATCCGATCCCTGCACAGTAACTAGGGTTAGGGCATTAAAATACCAATTCCAAGACCCAATCCAATCAACCTAACTGGTGCAACTCCAAGTTTGTATGAATTTCATTTAGTTTAAGACAGTGAAGAAGTTAAGTTTTGCCTGTCAACTAAGAGAGATGTACTAGCAAAAATATCTCCTCTACCAAATAAAGTTCAGTTGCACCAAGAACATTCAATTCTATGGTCCTAAATGAGATTAGTCATATATATCCATGGCCGGATATCTTAGATTGCCTCACGTGACTACAGTGAACGTTTCATACAAGTAATGGCTCCAATACATTCACCATCTTGTTGAATGTAAACTCATTTGCAAGCTCAGGCTTTTGAAGAACATGTCAGTATGTGTGATTTGAACTTCTCCAGCTCAGTGAGAACCTCCTCTTCTGGTCTATAAATCAAGTCGCTCATGCGCCATATCTGTGCAAAGGAGAGGCATTATTAGGCACTGAGACTGAAACAACTCGAGAGGAAGAATAAAAAGGAAGACATCACTGCATGCATGTGTGTGTGAGAGAGAGAGAGAGCCTTTGCCCTCGTATGGCCCATAGTGGAATACATGAACCCAAATCGAATTTACAAATCAAAGTACTTGACAAAGATCATGCCATATTTTAGATGCGTAAGACAGAGTGACATATCTGGTGTTCAGGGAGTAAAAACAATGCTGGAGAACATGAATTACCTCCCCAGGGTGGCAGGGATTGCAATGTTTAATGGATATCTGATAGTTCACTACCCCTGCAAGATGTCTCTAATATGGAATTATACTTATCCATGTAACCTATTACAGCATAATAAGTCCCAGCAAAAGTAAGTTCTTTTTTTTGGATAGGTAGGCCCCAAGAAGAGTTGAACTCGTGACCTCTTAATTGTGAAGTGTTGGTCTTTGGCAACTGAGCTACCCCTTGGGGTTAGTCCCAGCAAAAGTTAATGATTGTCCAAGTTTCACATATAGGCTTCTCTGGCCAGATTATGTTAAAAAAGCGGGCAATCCATCTGAGCGTATTGCTAGAATTCCTCTATGATCAATACAAATATTCCAAAATCTGGCCAGGTGCTTTACCTGTTCAGACTGGGTCATCAGCTTTGACTGATCTAAGGAATCGTTCAACTTCACTCAAATTCCACTTGGTCAAAACAGGTCAACAGGGAAGACAAGTAAATGGGTTAGGACATGTTTTGGCAACTGGATCACAAGGTTCTGAGTTGATTTATCTAGGCCTATCGAGGACTGAGAACATCTCTGTCAGAATTTAGGAAATTGGGGAGAGAAACAACATGCCAAACAGAAAGTGGGGAGTATAAAATATAAAGCAGTAGTGAATTGATAGCTAATCCTCAGACAAGCTAATCACTGTAGACTCAACATCCTAGAAATAGGCAATGGCATCAACATCACTTGGAAAAAATGATCAAAAATGGGTATAGAGACAAACCAGGTCAACTGGAAACTGCACTCTGCACTTGCAGATAACAAATTTAAGGGATGAAGTAGTGCACAAAGAAGAGACATTATGGAATGAGAAATGTCCATTACCTGCAATGTTCCACCCCCACCAGTACTCTCACAATCATCGGACACACTAACAATAGTCCATGGATCACAAGCATTCCAATGAAAGTCAACAACTTTATCCCTGCATAGATCATATTCATGAAAAGTAACATGTTTTATGAGTAAAAAACTTGCCAAGACTTAATACAGGAAAAGGTAAAGCAAGAATTCATTGATCACCAAGACAGAAATCCAGCATAAGATAAGAATGGAGGTATATAAATAATGAAATGTGCAAAATTTTCCACTGGAACAAACAAACAAATGCTACCCTAAGTTTTAAAGTCAAATTAAACCCAAAAAGATAAGCACTAAAATCATGGTCCCTGCATGGATGCACCACTCCAAAGATCAAATTTCACTTCTTACTTTAGTTTCGCAAAATAATGCCACTCGATAAAGATTTTTTATCTCTATTCCACAAGCTGGTTTCATTAATTACACTTATAACTGTCAGACCCACAGCAATTACACAGTCAACCAGGCACTACAATTGGTCAATGGTGGGGGGTTGTTTGGATAACCACCCGGACAAGATCCCAAGCAAACCCAACTCAGACAAGTAACCCAAAAGTTAACAGAAAATCAAACCTTCTCAGATGAAGGTCAAATTCTAGGAATCAGTCACAAATATGTAGATTAGGAACCCTTAAAAGGATGGGAGAGATTCAATGGTCAGATTGAGTATTTGAAGAAACTCAGAATCTGAACATAAATTCCAGCAAATAGAGATTATGAAATTAAATCAAATCAACAAATCAGATTAGGCTGAAACTTGGATTGAATATCACACAAAGTAGGATCAACTAAACCTCCCAATCTGGTTCAGTTCTAATGCAAAGTAATCAAAAGAAAACCAATCTGAGTTATGAATAAACTGAAATAGGGTGATTTCCAATACAAATAAATCCACGGGTCAGAAGCCCTCAAAAACCCTGGTCAAGTTCCTCTTTTTTTTCCTATTTCACGTCGGGGGGGGGGGGGGGGGGAGGAGGCTTAATAACCACCAACCTCACTCAGATCTGATGAACAGATCAGCGTGAGGTTACAAAGTACGCTGAAAAGTAAGCCAAAACAGGAGAGCCATAGGGAGGAATAGATCAGTGATTGAAAGGGTTTTTAAGATCAAATGAATCACCAATATAAGAACCCGAAACTGAGATTAAGAACTACACAAATCAGTTGTGAAAACCTGGGATCAGAAGTATCGATCGATGAAAGAATAAAACAGTACCTGATTTGAATACAAACAGAGTATGAACTAGAAATAAGAAAACCAGGTTTCCCACCCACAGGAGCAGATTCCCTCTGTCCTAATAGCTTCACGCCTTGCTCGATCTCACAGTAGTTGCAGACTTGCAGCGAAGAAGCTTCAATTTAGTCTATAACGTGTTTGAGCTGTTGACTCTACAGAGATTAAATAGAAAAGCACCAAGCCCCATAGTCTAATTCATTCTATAACCAATAATTCTAATGGAAAAAAATAAATGTCCTGGACAAGGAACTAAAACTGAAGCTCATAAGAACTACACTGGCAATTTTTGTATGCCACCGTATAGTGAAACATGGCATTCTTGTACCACCAAACTAGTCACTGGAACAGCCCATTGATGACAAAGAAATGTGGGGGTAAGAGAAGAAGTCTGACTGGTGATGTTAAAAGTTCAATTTGAGGTCATTCTCACTATGAGCTTCAACCCTAAGTTTTTATTACACGCTCAAATCCACTGGACAGGAATCAGTACTCAAATCTTTTCACCTCTCCAGTTCACAGCAGATCATGCCTCCAAACCAGTCATCAGGTCAAGATCCACAATATCTGACGTATGATCCATGAGATTAGGATGACAGAACAAAGACGCATACCAAATCCTTCCCCCCACTGCTAATGAGATAGGATTTGTAAGGCATGATCAGGTTTCAGGTTGGGCTTCATACTGTCAAACCATGGTGAGTCTGGGTTCCAAACACACAATTTACCATGGATCATGAACATGTGTGGCCTAAATCTCAACTCTTGTTCTTTGTTTTTTTTTTCATTTTTCTCTTTGAATTATTCTGCATTATCTCTTGCCTGGTGCTACCCACTGTTGCTTTTTCCCTGCACCGTCCTGTCCTGTCCCACTCCGTCAGCAGGTTGGAGCAGACCCAGTTAGTTCTGGTGTTGGGTCAAGTCTGGTTCAGGTTAGTACCAAATCCAACCAGTTGAGACCCCTATGAGGGGTAACTTGTAATCATGTACAAAATATTAGAAGCAAAATACTGGATCACATTATTAAGCCACAAGCATATGCAAATATGAGCAAAAAGCTTCACACCTGTGCCCAGCATGTTGGAAGAACAAGCCCGGAGGAGAATTTGGCATTCTTGTTCCAACACGTTCCTTCTTTTTACCAACCTGAAATATGATATGGATTTTGGGAAGTAAGTTGTTCCTAATTACATAATAATATGACAAACAGAAATCAGTTACATGGTTTCCAATATCAGAAATTAGGGCCTCATCAATATATTCTGTTTTCATATGATCCAAGCATCTGGAGTACTCCATCTCTCCTAGTCAAGTATTTTGTTTACAATATCCTAGTCAAAAAGTTTCTCTCAGAAGTGGCCAAAGAATAAGCTGAAGTACCCTAGTTAAACTAACATTCAGAAAAATTGGCATGTTTTTGTTTAGTTAGATTGATTGAAGAAGAATTTGATATTCAAAAGGAAGAGTGCAAATAGGAATTGGAAGAGAATACACAGTAACAGCTTTAAACCCTAAAAGCTGAAAGTGAATGATGCAGTTGCATATCCATGACTGGACCGGCTTGACCCAGTATAGAAACCCAAGCCGAGAAGAACCAGGTCCAAACCTGGGATCTGGTCCCAATGTCCCATAGAGGTACATAGGGGTTTGTTCAAATGTTTAGAAGTTTTTTTTTCATTTGATATTGGGTTGGAGTTTGTTTCAAACTCTACCATAGTTTTAGTGTTTGATTAGGAGACTTTCTTTCTCTTTTTTTCCCTGTTATATATGTAACCTAGTCCATCGAAATATGCAGTTTTGGGGATTGGATGATATGAAATTTGAGATCTCAAAAGGCTGTTAAGCTTCTGTCTGCATGACCTGTTGGTTGGTCAGTTCCTCCTCTTCCTCTCTACTCAAACCAGGCCTGATTTCCGCCTCTAAGTTTCTGTTATATTGTTCTTTCCTTATTTTTATACTTCTCCTGTGATTCTATTCCCTGTTTCTTGTTTATTACTGTTCTTCCTTTTTCCTTGTTGTTGGCAGTAATCCTGAGTTGGGGTAAAATCATGTTGGTCGAACCGTGGGTCAGAGAGAGGAAAATAAAATAATGGAATAGCTTGTATTAATGATAGAAAGGCCCATCTATTTATAATAGAGGGGAAGTTACAAATAATAGAAGCTAGGTGATGTGGGACTAAAACCCACATAACCGACATAAGCTAATAACACTTAATAACATAAAAATACCCCCAAAAGGACCAGAATACCCCCACGGTATTCTGGAGTACATTATTCTAACACTCCCCCTCAAGCTAGATTATACAAATATTAAAGAAAGAAGATCCAGCTTGGACTAAAGAAAAAACTCTCTCCATAACAATACTAACACTCCCCCTCATGTTGGCGCATACAAGGTACTAATGCCCAACTTGAATAAAATGGGAAAAAATAAGTTATAGCAGAACCCAGCTTCAAGATGAATGCAACTCCCAAATAAACCTTCAAGAACTTTGAAAAAAAAGACCTTCAAACTTGGACAGATATGATCAGCAAACCAGGACTGGAATATCTTCCAAAAAAGGCAGCTTTCAACGATCTTCAATAGCTATCCAGTGATGAATCTCAGGTTGTCATAAAGACAAAATCTTGAAGTTAAATAACTAGAGCAGCCAGCAGCGAAAACAAACTGAATCAGGCAGCGGAAAAAATACTGTATCAACCCAACTGAAAGTCCTCAAATAGGCAACAACCAAATATCTTCAATACTCTTCAATACTTCAATCTCCCCCTTACGACAAACTCAGCCCAATAACAAAGTAGATACCCATTGGCAATGGTGAAAACTATGATCTTCTATGTATTACACCAAGTGTTTTCTGCAAGTTCTGCTTCTACAATGTCTGCAGGTGTACTGTACATAATCCCCTCTCACGTATAGTACACGTGGACATAACAGAGATGATGTAAGGTTTAAGGGCAAAAATGTAACTTTCCAGAATTTTCCAAAGGTGCTATGGGTAAGTAAAAAGGAAAGAATGGCAAAATTGTAATTTACCAAAAGTTTCCAAAGGTGTTATGGGTAAATACCAAAGGTATGGGATATGAAGGGAATTAGAATTATTGAAAGGGAACGGTGTTGGAAAAAAGGATGGCATGGCTGTAATTTGGTGGGATCCACTTTTAAATACAATCCAAGCCAAAGGGCAAACTGATAATAAACCAGAATTTTCAAGGGTCAATTGGGTAGTCAAATAGGGGAATGTATTAAAAGATAATGGCAGTTCCGTAAATAACCAGAATTTTGTAAGGGGCCCTTGGTAAATAAAAAAGTAATGGATCAAAGAAACATTGCAAATAACATAAAGTTGAATAAGGGATGGCATTCTGATAAATATGGTGAACAGGTTATGATTCCTTTGAAAAAAAAAACAAAGAAGGCCATAGGGTGTAGGAGTAAATAATTTCAAAAAATAAGGGTAAAGTTGGAAACTCAAATAAGGTAATGATGGCACATGATGACATGAAATTTTAGAGAATGGCTTAAGTGAAATAAAGAGAGAAAGGAGGGGTAATAATTAAAGGTAGGGTAATAGCATTACATACCAACAACAAAGAAGCCATTCGTAAAAAGATACTTCACTAAAACAAATAGAGAGGGTAGGGGCAAACTTGGTAAATAGGCAATAAAACAAAGTGGAAACCGTGGAACCTGGAAAATAAGGTTTAACCGAGAAGGTGTTAGAGACCTTCACGGTACCAACTAGGGGAACCTTCACCTTCAATTGCGGAAAGAGCACCTGGGGCGCAAAACCAGAACCAAGACAATGGTGGAGACAGAATATCGCCAGCTTGAAGTCGTATCTTCCTTCGAAAGACACGAAGAAATACTTCAACAAGTCTTTTCTTGTAAACGAGAAACAAGAAAGAAACCACAACCCTCTCCTTCTTTGATCAGCAAATCGACAACCTCTCCGGCTGAGAAATCCGCAAACGATAGCATCAGTCGATTGCACCGATCGAAGAAAAAATTAAGAGAAAACCCACAAGGATAGATCATAATCAGTGGAACCGGCGAAGAAATTCTGGGAACCCAAGTATTCAGCTCTCCAGGATTTGCAGCAGCATATGAATCCCCAAACTGTAGGATTTTCGGCAACAGCAAGCGATGCAAAATATCAGTCATCAGATTCTTCAACCTTCCGACTCTTCACCAAGGCGGAAAACCCATCAACAAAAAAACAAGTAACGATACTGGCAGTGGCTCAAGAGCCAGATCTGAAACAGAGTATGATGAAGTAATCGTAACCAGAAAAATTCCCCAATTGATACAACCAAAGGAACCGTGGGTAGAACAAAGAGATTTTCTGACCCAAATAAAAAGTGAGCCCAACTTCAATCGATTCCAGCAAACGACAGCAGTAATAGAACGATAGCTCTAAACTCCAGCCCCTCGATCAACGGCAAATCGAGAAAAAAAAAATTTGTTGTACCTTCAACAATAGATTGGTTGTGGGAGGGCAGCAACTGAATCATTGGTTTAGGTTTTCCTCATTAGTGCTGCCCTCTTACAAGAAAAAAGAGGCTAAAAACCTGAAGAAAGAGAAACCGAGAGAGAGAGAAAAGAGGAAGAAGTCGATCGAAGAAAAAAAGGGGTTTTTCTTTCTTTCTAACCTAGATCAGACCTGCTTTGATACCATGTTGGTCGAACCGTGGGTCAGAGAGAAGAAAATAAAATAATGGAATAGCTTATATTAATGATAGAAAGGCCCCTCTATTTATAATAGAGGGGAAGTTCTAAATAATAGAAGCTAGGCGATGTGGGACTAAAACCTACATAACCGACATAAGCTAATAACACTTAATAACATAAAAATACCCCCAAAAAGACCAGAATACCCCCACGGTATTCTGGAGTACATTATTCTAACACATTAGAACTCAATTGAGTCCTCACAGATCAGGCTGGGACTTGGGGTTTTACTTCTCCACCTATGGCGACCCAAACCCTAGAGGTTCTCCACCCAAATCTCCTGCTGTGAGATCGAAACCAGCAACCAGACTGATCTACTCCTACTGTCGGATTCAGTTTCAGACATAAAAAACAACCTTCTGCTAGCTGTGTTGGGTGTTGGTTGACTGGAATCAAAAGACCTACAAGATAAGAATCATCGCCTCAAATTTCAGGTTGATTGGTGGTCTATTGAAAGAGTTCTCTCAATCGAAACAAATGTGATTTTACTGCTGGTTATGTTTCATTGTGATCTATGTAAAATTCTTTCTTATTTTATATTTAAGGAATACATACTCTATTCAGAAATTCCAGAAACATCCTCACTTCAACTTTTTATTTCCTGTTTAGCCATGAATTGTTCTGCATATTTACAAAATTGTCACTGCTGCTAATTTGGATTTGAATCACTTTTGTGATTTTGGGTTCCATAACACGGCTTTGCATTAGTGAACCTCTCTAAATGCAACTGTAAGGAATCAATTACCCAAGGGGAGAGAAGCCAATAGATCAGGTCCTACTGATTTTAGCTTCTGATTATTTTCAACCCCATAAACCATTGAATTCATTCTTTTACAAAAAGATAGGACCACCACAAGCTCCAATTTATTGTTGTATATAAAGTTTTTAAGTACTGAAAGATATCTATTACTAAACCCAATTTTTCACCTTGCTGAAATATCGAGAGACCAACAATCATTCATCCATGAATTTCTTTCCCGCTACCCCCTTTTTTTGTAAGAGAGAATTTGGCTTTCAGAGTGGGAGAGATATAAAATGTGAACTTCAGATTGATGCATAAATTGCAACTAGCCTGTACTTATAAAAAGTAACATCGCATTGGGTCACTAATTAATGAGAATAAAGCTGTCACACAAACAGAAATAGTGAGATTGTTTTACCTTCTCATGATCCCAAACATTTAAGAAACCATCCTCTGCAGAACTGCCAAAAACAGATGACTTGTCCGGAGACCACTGGAAAAGTAATAAACTGCATATTTAATGAAACACTAAAATACCCAAGCACACTACAAATGCACATTAACTTTTTTTTGGGGGGGGGATATTATCAAATACCTGCACACAAAGAACAGCAGCTTTGTGACCTTCAAACTTATAGATGGGTGACCCAACACCACCAGAAATGAGGTTTCGGCGGTCAAACATACGAACAGAAGTATCAGCTGACCTGTAAAAGAGAAACAAATTCAAATTCTGGGCAAAAAGAAAAGCTTCATGAACCCCTCCAAGAAAAACAACAGTATCCTACATTGATCAACATATCTGCACTATAAATTCAATTGACAGCCTTTGGTAAGCATGGCAGCAGGATAACTACAAGAAAAACGAAAATAGGCACGTACCCAGTCAAAATAAGGTTTTCATCATGTGGATTCCAATCAATGCAGTGAAGATCAGCATTATGAGCTTTCTCAACCTAGCCATCAAGACAAACAACAGAACATCAGTATCAAAATCTGGGTTGAGGTAAACGGGGAAAAGTAATACTACAGGTTAAATGCATCTGGAAGAAGGCCAAGAAAAAAGAGGGGGGGGGAATGGATGTAACAAAATGCCATTTATACTCGGGCTTATCCCATTGAACCCATAATCACATTAAAGCTATCCAGGTGAAAAGACCCAGACTTCTTGATGCACAATAAACAAATGGCCCAACAAAGTCATTATTTAGGGGGGGTGGGGTTAGGACAAAGTTCATTATGTGAGGTAACCTGAACATAAGAAACCAGCCCTTTTATCTTAAGCTAAAGAGGGGGGGGAGGAGGGGAAGGGTTCATAAATTAACCAAACACCACCCTCCCCAAAAAAAAAAGAGCCCAACCAAATCTACTACTTTTTTCTTAATCAAACTTACTTGCTCATATATGTACCTTCTATTTGGCATAGATAGGCTTGTTTATAGTTTTACAACTTTTTTTTTGTTGGGTGTGTTGGGGGGGGGACAAACTATGATTTTTTTGGTAAAAAAAGAAAAGCATCAAAAAAGTATAGTAGATATTGAGAAAATATACTGAAATGTACAAGGTGTATCTTATATATATATATATATTTTGCTAATAAAACAAACAAAAACTCAGCCTTATCCCAACTAAATGGTGTCAGCTACATGGATCTTGCCCTCAAACAGCTCTATTCGAGGTCATACTTGATACAAGGCCTAAGCTATGCATGTCTTTCCTCACCACTTCTCCTAAGGCCATATTAGGTCTGCCCCTGGCTCTTTTAGTTCCTTCAATCTGAATCAAATCACTGCTCCATAGTGGAGCATTCAAAGGCCTTCGTTGAACATGGTCGTGCCACCTCAAACGACTTTCTCATAGCTTATCATGTATCGGAGGCTTGGAGCTACTTCTAGATCAGTTCTAATATGATCATTCCTTACTTTATCCTTCCTAGTTTTGCTACTCATCCATCTCAACATCATCTCCACTAAACTGAATTTATCTATATGATGCTTCCTAACTGCCCAACATTACACACCATACATCATAGCCAGTCGTATGGTTGTCCTTTTCATTTAAGTTTTAGAGGAATATGCCAATTACACAACACTTCAACGCACCTCTCCACTTCATCCATCCCATTTTAATTCTTTAGTATATCACCTTCTTATTTATGATTGAGCCAGATACCTAAATAATCACTTTGTGGAATCTCTCTCTCATCAATTTTCATCACCACATTATCCATCCTAGTGTAACCACACCATATACTCCATCTTCATTCTACATATCTTAAAACCTTTTGATTCCAAAGTCGATCTACATAACCACAACTTGGTGTTAATCTCTGCTTTGTCTCATCCAACAAAACAATATCATCAGCAAAAAGCAAGGAACCTCATCCTGAATGTCTTTGGTTAAATCATCCATGATAAGCACAAACAAATCAGGGCTTTAAGCTGATCCTTGATGTAACCCAATTGTAAATGGGAATTCACTACTTTGGCCCCTCACAATTCTTAAACTTGTCACCGCACCATCATACATATCTTTAATTATGTCCACATATTTACTTGAAACACTTCTCTTCTCTAGTACTTCCTAGATTAACTCCCTAGGGACTTTGTCATAAGCTTTTTCTAGGTCAATAAAAAACCATATGGAGATCCTTCTTGTAATCTCTAAATTTTTCCATGAGTCTCCAAAATAAATAAGCTTCTGTTGTGGATCTTCCTGGCATAAAACCAAATTGGTTCTCCATAATAGTAGTTTCTTGTCTCAGGTGGGTTTCAATAACCCTCTCCCATAATTTCATAGTATGACTCGTTAGTTTTATGCCTCTATAGTTATTGCAACTTTGAATATCACCTTTATTTTTTGTAAATTGGAACCGCGATGCTTCTCCTCCATTCATCTGGCATTTTCCATGTGTTCATAATCTTATTAAACAGCTTGGTTAACCAAGATAAACCATTGATTCCTAAGCTCTTCAACACTTCTATTGGGACTTCATCTAGGCCTTGTGCCTTACCAACTTTCATCCTCCTTAAAGCTACTTTTACTTCAGACATCCTAATTTTTTGTATATATCTACGACCAAGGTTCAAGAACTCGGTTTTGGTACAAGTTTCGTCGTGGCCAAAAACTAAGTTGGGCCGAGATCTCGGCAAGTTGTGGTAATTTTTTTTTTAACTCGATGCCTAGTTTCGGTGGGTTTTAGACCTATTTTGGGGCTGAAACTTGGTACTAGGCCTATTTTAGGCCATTTAAACACAATGGCACTATTAAATTTTGCAAAAATAAAGTCTAAATAGGCGTTTCACTTCGGACCCTAGGTTGGTAAGCGACAACATACTAATAGGCCCTATTCGACACATAATTTAGTAATTGAATGCAATCAAATCATACAATAAATATAAAACAACTTAAATAAACATTACAAATGTAAAAGTGTACAATACATCAATCTTAACATATCACATCTATCATCCCATGCCATATTGCCGAATCAAGTAATCATCTCCATATCGTGCCATATACGAGTCCCATGTCATAGTGATGTTATAGTATCGCACATAGTCTGCCACACAACTCATACAAGTGTTGTCATCAACATATTCCAAGTTCCCTATCTTAGGGTATAGAAGAGGCGGTTGCGATGAGATCGATCCACTATTATTGCCACCAAGTTGTTGAACTACCATCGACATGTATGGGTGTGGCTAGGTTGGGACTGGGAATATGTCCACAAAACCTGACCTAGTGCTTTGGTTGTCGAACTCATGTGTTGGCTGCCCAAACTGACCATAGCCACTATATTTGGAACCGGTGCTCTCCTGGCCATAATCAGTCATACTGAGGCTGAGATGCATACCACGACTGACGCTCACTAGTAATATCTATACTCATGCTTCCAAAACTTTGAAGCATGGTCTTCATACTCATGTCATCATCCTGAGCTTGTGAATATTTACGACGTGGGAGTCTCTGGTACGTAGCAAGGGCACCATAGTGCTGATCCTGTGTGACATGTGTAAACTGAGTCTCACCTATGTAACGCACAAGCCCCGCCTCCGTCCCCAGCTCATACTGGTACTGCTCGCGCATCTGGTCATCATAATAACCACTACTCCGCATGCCACCACCATCATCATCATCATCAGATTGGTGTTCCTCATCATCAACACTTCCTGCTACAGCCACAAAAGGTCTCGGCGACTTTGAATGTACACGCCCCTCTTCTGACATATAGTCTTCAACCTCTGTACAGGACCACCAGTTGCACTCACAATGGTGGGGTCGGGCCTACCCCCAGCCTGATCCATTTCTGGTGCACCACAATCCCTAGTGAGAAGATTTCTAACAAATCTTGCAAATTTGTAGATTTTGCAACCTCTTCCCTGTCTCCGACAAGTTCTACATCGAAACCACCGTAAAAAATGACCAAAAATGAGCTCCACAACCTCCACAACACATACACACCCACACTCTTCTCTGCCGAGACAGTTGAGTTCTGTCGAGATCTCAACTGTCTCAATTGGGACAACTTAAAGGTGGGTTTGGGTCGAAATCTCGGTCGAACTGAAATCTCGACTCGGCTGAGATTTTGACCGAGTTGGGGAATTTTTATGTTACGACCTCCATCTCATCTCGGTGGTATTTCAAAAAAGTGAGTTTTTACCGAGATCTCAGCAAGTTCTTGTACCATGTCTATGACAAGTGGTGTCTTGATGCGTAATGTAGTCTTCCGGAACACTATTACTCAAAGTGTCTTCATTTAGTAGGCTGCAGAAATAACCTTCCCATCTCTTCTTAATATCCTCATCCCTTATTAGCACTTTACTATCTTCACTTTTAATACATCTGACACGATAAGATCTCTACTCTTCCTTTCTCTCACTTTAGTTATCTTATAGGTACCTTTTTCCCCTTCCTTTGTGCTCAAATTGTTATAAAGTTTCTGTATTTCTTAGCCCTTGCTTTTCCTACAATCTTATTAGTTTCATTTCTAGAAAATTTATACTTTTGTAGATCCTCTACATCCTTAGTCCTTTGCCATGTCTTAAAACTAGTTTTCTTAGCCTTCATGACTGCTTGAACCTCATCATCCCACCACCAAGTCTCTCTAGAGGGGATGACATTTTCCTTTCGATTCACCTAAGACATCTTTAACAACCTTCTTAATACAAGTAGTCATCTCATTCCACATCGTATTAAAGTCACCCTCAAAGTCCCACTATCCATGTTTGACCACTTCATCAGTAAATGATTTCAAAATATCTCCTTTTAACTCATCACCTTATCCTAGGGCAAATAAGCTCTCACCTTTCTTACGACTATGTGTAGTGAGGCACATATCCACCATCTTATTTTTGCTAATACTGTTTGTTAAAAAATTTAAAATACATATTGCAATATATTTCTAAAAAAATGCAATTTGCTACGAAAAGGTAACCAATTGATATTTCTCTCTTTTTTATTTTATTTTCTAGTATTAGTTTTGGCATTATCTCATGTTGGGGAACCAAGACCATTGCAGAGGTCTTGGGTTCTTATAATTTGCCTTTTATATCATGATAAGTGGATCAAGACTCACTATTTGGGGGCACCAACTAAGGTGACAGATGGCTCGATGTGTTAATCTACTTGAATCACAAAAAGGAATTTACATACAGATCTAAAATGCCCCAAGAAAAAGATCAGATAGTTAGAAATCATATAAAATGCTGACCTTGATGCCCATAATCTTTAAGGTGGGACCCACTAAAGCATATATGTTCAGGTCTCAATCCTTTGAACAATGTATCAGCCTAACAGGTGACAAGTAACTGGGGCTCCAGAGGTCTTGTCCACCCAACCCAAGATATTACCCATAAAATCTTTAAATTTATGCAATAAACTGGACAACTGCATTGTCCTGGATTGGCTATTGCTTGTTGATTTCTTTATCAATGAAGTTTGTTATGAGAGAGAAAGAGAGGGAGGGAGATGCGTGTCATGCAACTTAATAGTAAAATTTGTTTCAAAATTAAACAGGAGGAGAAAAATCTAGCTAGGAAGCTTCTAAATTTATGCTGTGAAATGTAAATAAAAAAGGGCAATCCTGCTTCTAAAGACAGATTTTAGAGATAGGTGAAAGAATAAAATGATATAATGAAATAAACTTATTCATATTAAGGAAAAAACACCCCAGTGTTCTTATTGCCGTGTGTTAAGAATTTAAAATATTCTCTGGAGTAGTAAGTTGCTACTACATACCTCATCAAAAGTGCCACTACTAAGCAATAATAACATCGTCATTGATTAAAAAGCTGAAGTTGTATGTCAACAGTTAAGGGGAAAAACATAACTAGTTCATTAATAGATAAATACTCCAAGTTTATCAATTTATCATAGTACAATTTCTGGTGATTACAGAAAGGCACTCTCCAACAGAAAAAGGGAAGGGGTTAATAGAACCATAGAAACAAAAGGTAATTTAACCTTGATGGCTGGACTAGTGCCAGTTCGTGCATCCCATAGTATAAGGCAAGAATCATCACCCACACTGCAGAACTCCTGCGCACTTCAGCAAAGTTATAGAAAGAATTTTAGCCACAGGAAAAAAATATCAGGAAAATCAGATACAAAAATATAAAAAATGGCCAATATTAATTAAAATAGAAAATGATGAGGAAAAGTTGGGAGAGTTTTCTCTCCAACGCAAGTAACTTTATGAAAATGATGAACTACAGATAGATGATATATGAAGATTCAAGGATGGGGCCTTGAGATTTGAGAAACAGAAAGCATTTTTATCACGCAATGAACAGGCTGTTCAACTATACAAGGAATGGCACTAGTGAGGAACCCATAAGAAGGAAGTCAAGGAACAAAACAGAAAATATTATCTGCATCATGTTGGTCTCACAACATGTGACATTTTGTTTTGTCAAAAATAAATGCTTTCCCCGTGTGGACTATCAATTTTAAAGCTTGAATATTATCTTCTTCTCTGATGTGACCACCAGAAAATGCCATGTAAATTGAATGTGAAATCCTAATCTTAAACCCATGGAAGTTGAATCTTAAAACCTGAAATCATTTAACCACAATGATCCTAGTCACTGGATCTGAAACCCTCTGTGAACCTGGTTGCTGGAGAATGCTTGGAAGAGGAATTGCAGGAGAGTATCAAAGAGAGTCACACAGACAGAACTATCACCGCAGTTGCCGGGAAAATGCCAACAAATGGGAGAGAGGAAGAGAGGTTGAACAAGATGGATATCACCACATATTTAAATACCCAATAAACCTGTTGGCAGAAAATTTGTTGTCTGGTGGTGCAACAGCACATCACAAAGTGTTTGTGACACCCCGATTAGCTCTTATCAAACCCTCTATTATATGAGAATGCATTTCAAGGAAATTGTGATATACCTCGAAGGACAGAATTGCACATCTTCAACAGTATCCTCATGCCCTAGATAGATGCCTCGTGGTCCAACAGTTGGACTGTCTGCAGCTTTATCACCACCCTTTGAGATATGCTTAATACTAGAGCTTCCAGACCCTGGAGATTTTGCAGACCCTGGTTCTGTGGCTGAAGCACAGATATGATCTTCAATACTCCATAGGACCACTGACTGGTCTTTTCCTGCCATAAAAGTATTGGCTAAATATAAGGATATTGAATGGCAAAGACAGAACCAAATGCTGTGATAGGGATAAGAAGAGCAATTAAACCACTCTGGAGAAACAGCAGCTATCAAATTTACCACCCTGCTAAATTGATAATTCGTGTACTATATAGGATTTCATGAGATGACAGAAAGACGGATAAAGAAACCATCAGATGGAAAAATTCCCAACCTCCAGAAAGAACAAAAGGTTCAGTTGGACACATTGCCAGCGCAAATTCAGCATTATCTTGGTGTCCAGTCAATATCTGCAAGGTGAAATAGGTTAACTGTCATTAGACCAAAACAAAAGAACATAAGAATAAAACAAATAAAGATTTCAAGTTCCCAGAAAATAAATCCAATTGCCAGTTTTATCAACTAAAACAAGACTCATCGTCCCTGTTTTCAGACACAATGTCTTTCTGACCAAACAGGCATCAAACATCCAAGAGTAGGGTATTAAAATAATAGAATGCATTTACATTTTTATAAAAAAAATGACAATATTTCTCTTTGTTCTAGCCTTAGTTGTAAATTTCACTTCGGTGGCTATTTCAGTCAGGGGACTGAAATGAAACTTTTGGATATATCGGGCATTTTGTTCAGAAATTTCAGTGTAACTCTTTGGTCAATATATGTATGTATATTTATGGATATGAGCATGTATTAAATTATACCTTTTATAATTTATGTGCATTACATGTTACAAGTTATGCATTGTATATTTACTGTTCCAATCAGCGGTTGGCACAATGATTGAACTGTTGCTTCACTCTTGTGAGAACTTGGGTTTGAGTCTCCTTGTTTACACATTTTTACAATGGGCCATGCGCTTGGGGCATGGAATTGGGTGGAACGAAATTCAAAACCCAAAATTCAGCTAAATTGGGGGAAATTTCAAAAAATAGCTGAAATTGCAGAAAACCGAAATGAAAATGTTAAGGCATGCATATCTAATCGGGTAGGGGCCCACAATGGCCAAAACTTACAACTAAGACAATCCTGCAATATTGAGATTAGCACAAACAGACAAGGTCCTTCTGGAATAGGAAAGCATGAAAATTAGGAAGATCATCAGATTAATGTATATAAAATAATTCCATCTAACTACCTTACTTTTTACATATGCTATTATCCTGACACATGTCCCATCACATAATGGAGCTTTCTCCAGTTAAAATTTCAGCTTTTCTCACCGACACTGAAGCAAACTCCATGGGACATCTCATTTATTTGATTTTCAGTAGAAATCTACCACTAGTTCCAGGGCTCACAATCATACCACTCTCGTTTGCAAAGCACGACACATGATCTTCATGAAAATCCTGTATTTTCTGCACTCCCTATCCATTTGCCCATTTTATTTGATTGCAAAATGATCCTCTCTAGACAGTTTGACATAGATGGATTTGCAGTGATGAATCTGAGTTTTATTTGATTCTATGCTCTAAATCTATAGGTTTGAGTTCTATAATACAGGTATGATGTGTATTTGATTTTATGTTCCTTGGGCAAGTTGGAATCAATTGAGGAATTAACAAAGAGGAGGCTCGTTTGAAGGTGCTAAAATCTGGTTATGAGAGAATGATCCTGAGAAGGTGGATTTACAATGAAAGTGGGTATGGCTGAAGATGTACCAATAAGGCTCATTGAATGTGGAAGACAAAAATGACGAGAGAATGAATTATCTCCCCAAGTCATCAGCCGGAATATTACTGCAGCAACAAAAAAATCACAATTCATGAATTAATAACAATGAGGTTCTGGATTCTGAAAGTTTCCAGACATTCTCCTTAGTTTAAAAACTGAAAATGAGTAAATAGACCTGATAAAATATAGGTCTGGGAATCAATCATTCTGAAATTGGGAGAAAATAAATTGTGTTTTGAGGGAGAGAGAAGGGGGCTTTCACAATACTATCAGAGTGACAGATGTTATTTCGGTGTCGGGGAAGAAAATACAAATGTGAACCTTATAAAGAAAAAATAAAACTAACATTTTAATAGGATAAACCTCCGTTATATGATGGGTATGTGTCAGGGAAGTAGCATATGTAGAGGGTACCTTATTCTCCATGTATATGGAGAGGATCCGGACTCTAATTCACACCAGACATTAGTTAGACATGATGAATGAAGGGAGAAAAAGGAAAACCCAAAAACAAAAACAGACAAAAGGAAAGAGAAGGAAAAAAAAATGGCGCATAATCCTGCAATGGACTAACTATTGAGTTTAGCAAAAACGAACCAGATCTGGTCGAGACTCTGCAGCTCCCAGGACAGCATGACGATTAGGTTGAGCCTCAACGTCCCAAATGAGAACCTGATTACAATCAGGATTCCTTGAACCAGATCAGACAATACTAGTATGGTAAACTTAGAAATGAACAGAATCAAAGATATTGTGTGTATGTTTACATTATTAACTAGATTGATAAACTTAAAAGTAAAAATATGTGGAAATCTTACATCAGGACTATCAGTATGGGTTGCCACTATCTTACTGTTTTGCTGCAATTCCCTAATTCTGTTCACCTGCAGAATCAAATCATCAATTAAAATTCAAAAACCCAGAATATCAACGGGAAATAGGACAGTAGAACATGGAAGTAACCTAATGGGAGCAAACATTTCATATTCAATTAGATAGTGAATGTCTTTTTCACTTTCCAGAGGAGAATGACCATACAACTTTAGGTAAAATAAAATGAGAAAATTTGATCCATTCCCATAAACAAACTGCATGCATGCATCTATAGGAGCTACTTCTCCCCTATGGTCTCCCTTTCTGCATCCCTACCAAAGAAACAACTGTTTGATTTCAAAAGATCCCAAAGTTATGCCTTATGAATTCAGTTAAATGTAATCTCATACGAACTACATTACAAGGGATAGAACATGATGGGCTCTGGGCTTGTAACAAGCCCTCGGTCAAAAATCATTGCATTGAAATGTTTTTTTCCTCACTTAAAATAGATAGAATCTTTATAGCAGCATTTTTTGCAAAAGTGGTTAGATCAGGTATTCTATTATCTTGAGATTTTTTCTATTATCTTATGATTAAAAAAAAATAAGGATGCTGACAACAGTCATGAGTATTAATCCTTCATGTTCCTCTTCTTTTTTTTTCTTTTTTTTTTGGGCTGGGGTGGGGAGGGGGTAAAGCCTTCATGTTCCATTTAAAAGAATCACATTTGAATATCAGGTACACTTGAGATAAGCTGAAAACGAGTCTTTGGTATCAATTAATCCCAAGCATCCAATTGTAGATTGAATATTTTAAAAAACTTCAAGGAGAGTTTTTTAAAATTAAAACCTTATTTTCCTTGGAATATGTGTATTTGGTACTTTTTATAAATGAACACACTCATAATTATCAAATCATGCATGGCCCTGGCTATTCAAACAGCCTATCAAAGGGCCCAACCTTAAAAACAGGTCAGTGACCAGCCCAGGTTTGATAGCTTTGAGCATGATAGAAGGGAGAAATTTTATTTGTACCTATGAGTACATTTTGGCAAGAGACATTGTCCCAAATCACATCTATGCGTTGCTTTAAGAGCAATCAATATATTGGTCTAGGGTGCTAATAACTTGCCACATGTCCTAGAATTAAAAAACCAACCCACGGTTCCATGCATCCCATTCAAGATTTAACTATATCCAAAACCACCTTGAACAGAATTACATGATGGAACTTTTTCCTTGTCTTTTTTTTTTTCCTCTTTTTATGCAATCTTTATTTGGAAGCCATCTGAGTGTCGCCCCTAGTCCTCTAAAAATGAGACATGATGAACTATTGGTGCCACAGTCCCAACACACTCCATAACTACATCACCCCCACAGAGGTGGGAGAGATTCTCCAGAGATAGAGGATGCTCTAGAGAAAACCAATGTGTGTTCAAACCAGTCTACAAGAAGCAGAGTGAATGATTGAACCATTTGGAACATGAGCCAGTAGTTTTACAGTTGTGCCAAAATCATGGAAAATCATTGTCCCAAAACCATAGAGACGCAACTGTCTAGACCACCAAATTTAACACTCACAACAGAATAAAACAGAAATACATAAAATAACTCCATACTTCTCCAGGATGAATAATAGTTTTGAACTTCTTCACAAAGGGAGAGCGGGCTTCTTCATTAAACTGCAAAACAGAAATAATTGGATAGTACTAAGACCAAAGTATAGCATGGATGCTAAGATGAAAAATTGACCAGGAAAAAAATAAAAAGTTACATGAAATTCAGAAGAAAAAAGAGAAAGGATAAGATGAAGAAAACATGATTTCACCTGTGATATGTGCTCTGCTGCAGCAACCCTTGGTTTCACTACTTCACAATTAGCCAGTACAAGTGTGTTTGGAACACTACCATCAGTCTGAAAAAGTTACGTGAAAGAGACATCAACAGAATCATTCAATACCAACAGAGATGAATGTGAACCTTCAATTCTATCTGTTCTTTGAACTTGAATCAATAGATCGAGTAAAAGTACTTTGGAATAATTTGAAAACATTACAATCTCAATGAACTGTGAGATGTAATAACAATTTTATGCAACTCTGTCCCTAAGAACATGCAATAGGTGCTTCTAAAATAGTAAAAATTCTCATCATCATCTAGCATGTAGCAAAATAGTGCAAATAACAAAATGAATACCTGATGAACAGAAGAGTTATAAACTAAAGAACCGGTTTTATATTAAGACCACTTACCTGTTCCGAAAGATAAAGACGCTGACGATTCTTGTATGTCGCTTGCTCTAGCTGGGGACCCCACCTAACAAATGCAGAATAGAAGACAAATGAATAGCACAACATTGGCAAGGATTTAAAATGATCCACAGACCCGAGGACAATCTATTTCCAATAAATAAAGGAAATACAGATCCTACTCTATGATACAGCAAATCATTATTAGTGTAAAAGGCTTATAAACACAACCACATATTATGATAATTTTTTGGTTCAAAGTTTTTCTTTCTTCCTTTTTTATTTTTTAGGTGGATGGGGCAGATGGAATGAGAGGTGTCATGTCCTGAGCCATATTCTTTCTACAACTCTCATGTTTCTTGAGAACTCTCTTCTGAGTTCTGAATTACAGTTGATGGGAAATTTTTCAATATGAGAAATATGGTAATCTATTATCATGTGACAGGCAGATGGATCCTAATACATGATACTGACAGACAACGAAAATCTTATTTAATTTTGAATATATACCAATTTCTGAATTACCATAGTGCCACTAGATGGGATTTCTCTTTCCCCAAAAAAATCTCCTCCTCTAAAAATTAAAATAAATAATTTCTACATAAATATTTGATATTTATAAACATAGTGAAAGAGTGTTTAACAGATATTTCATATAAAATTTTCATGTAGCACTATCATCATAGCAAAGCGTTCCTTAGTTACATATATAGTGTTTCTGTGATAAAAAAAAAAAATTCTTTTTTTAAGAAGATAAATAAGAAGTCCCTTCATGAATTAAAAGGACCCACAGCAGGCTACACAAAAAGAGAGCTTATACTTTATACTGATCTTTCTTTTTAGAGAGAGTGTATACTGGTCAGTCTTTTTCCTCCTTGTTAGGATCTTGTTCCCAGTACCCAATGTCAGTGATATTCAAGTTTCTGCAACATTTTCATAGAATAATCCTGTAAGATTGCCTCTCACTTAGCCCATTCGGAGACTCTAAAAACTGGTTCATGGCACCAATCAAAGGCCCATTATTCCTCTCCCACCATAAAATCAAAAAAAATGACCCAATCATCAAGGACCAAAGCTTGCTGATACTACAATGCATGATCACCTTCATATCCACACACTGATGATGACTGAATGCTTTTCTTTCATGTACAGTTAATATATATGGCTGGATAGTGATACTTTTCATTCGTATATTTTAAGCTCATATATGCATTAAAATGGGTTACTGTACATGATAATGACAGTATAATAGTTCTCCTTCAAATCTCCAGTATTCTCATGTGCAATCAAGACTGAAATTTTAAATTTGGCTTATAGTTTCTCACGTTGACACCAACACGGCTTTGGATAAAATTGGGTCCAAGATACTTCTATGCACTGGCATCTGCGTTTCAAACTTCAAAACGGAAGGACTGCAGCAATCCAAGGGTGCAAAAATAGTACGAGACCACAGATGGACCACCCTAACACAGCATTTTGTCAATATCCTCCCCCACCTCTTCCAAACAAAGAAGAGTGTAAACACATGTTAACAAAGAAGGTTAACGAAATTCAGGGCTGAATTTTAACTATTCAAACATTAAAATATATATTTCATTCAACATATTTTTCTCTCTGTTCTATGCATCACTAAGAAGCCACGTCCTTAACCGACAAAATGAGTAAAGAGGCTGAAGAGCTTCTGCAGCAAAATGTGTTTCACTTCAACTTCCAGCACCCCTCTCAACCTCCCATTCAAACCAAAACGTAATAGAGAGAGAAAAATAAGTTGAATGAAATATAAGCACTTGAAAGCTCAACGAGGGTTTGAGAGCTGACAAAGAACCAGAAACATTGCATGGATGCCAAACCCTAGAATGGTTTTAGAAGTAAACATTATCGGACCACTAGAGAGACAAATACAAGCATAAAAATAAAAAAATAAAAAACCTAGAAGGGAGTGAGAGAGAGAAACAGACCGGCAAGAGAGAGAAGGCCAGACAAGGTTGTGGTTGGCAAGCCAGTCGTAGAGGACGGGAACCAGGGACTTCCATTGTGTGTATCTCTCGTCCACCGATGGCTGCCCTGCTTTCCCTCTCTCCCTCATTCTCTTTTGCTCTTCTTTTGGTTTTCCCGCTCCTCCTCCTTCTTCTTTTTCTTCCTCTCTCTCTCTCTCTCTCTCTCCTCTCCCTTCTTTTGGTTTTCCCGCTCCTTCTGCCGCCTCTCTCTCTCTCTCTCAAAAAGGTCCGAAACTCAAAACAAAATGATATGCCGAAGGGGAAGTCTGTCCTTTTTCTAAAAGACAAGACCGTGAGTGTGACAAGGTTTTAGAGGAGCTTGGTGTAACGTAAAGGTTGATCCACCAAGCAAGGTTCAAAATTCAGGTATCGGACTTGGTACCGATCATTGCCAAAATCTTTCCGGATCAAGATTGGATCAGTACAAATCGGTGACGATCACTAATAAAAATCTCAAAATCATTTTTTTATGGATCGGATTGTGTATCGATCAAAATTGATGGGTGTTTTGATCTTGGGATCGGATCGCCCGATTATTCAGATTGAATCAATCAATATCAATTGATATCGGTCAGTATCAATCAAATTAATATAAAAAACTTTAAAATGACCTATATCTACCCTGAGGTGCCTTTATCCATGAATCCAATGGATTGTTGTAATCATAGATGTAAAACAAGTCTAGAGGATTCATTTCCTCTGTGGAATGTTTCGTTTGATTTCAGAGCCTCATGCGTTCGTTATAGTGGACGAACACGAGGTTGTGGATCTCAAAATCATTCTTTTATGGATCGGGTCATGTATCAGCCAAAATTGATGGGTGTTTTGATATTGGGATCGGATCGCCCGATTATTCGGATTGAATCAGTCAATATCAGTTGATATCGGTTAGTATCGATCAAATTAATATAAAAAAGTCTAGAGGATTCATTTCCTCTGTGGAATGTTTCATTTGATTTCAGAGCCTCAGGCATTCGTTATAGTGGACGAACACGAGGTTGTGGAGAGCCTTCATCTTCAACCTATTTCTCGGCTTTGTATGGATAAGACTAAAGGTGCTTCAATAATCGTTGTACCCATAGCTGTTAATTTGACAAATTATTTGTGAATTATTCGGCCGATCGAATTTTACGAATTTAATGGTCAAATCCAAACTAAGGTCAAAGAATCGAAAAAATTCGCGCTTCTTTCAACTTATTTTAAAAGGCGTGTTAAATTCGTCTGAATCATAATTAAATCTGAATTATTCGGCCTTCTAATACAAAGGGTAAAAGGGGTTAGGGTTTCATACTTTTTTCCATTCCCAATTTTCACACTTCGACATAAAGACTTAAGGCACCGTTTGACAACGTTATATTTTTACTGTTTCTTTGCCAATAACGTTATCAGAACACAAATGAAACAAAAAAACCGTTTGATAAATCCGTTTTGTTTCACTTGTTTTTTATAACAAAAATATAAATTTATAACAATTTATGCTTAAAATAACGTTTTTGACATAACAACTATTTGTTGTTATTACCACTTTGTAGTTCAAAATCCAAAAGTGTTACACGTGTTTTAAAGAAAGGTCTCATCTCCCTCAACTCTCGCTCGACCCTTCCCTAAACCTCTCCTCTCTCAACCTCCATAGGGAAATACGGGGAAAGAGACAAAGAACCTGCAACTCGTCGTCGCCAATGCTGATTTCTCCAACCTCAAGCTCAAATTGGTAGAGCACTTGGAACATGAGGATGTCTCAAGCATGTTTCAAGGGGATGGTGGTTCGAATCCACCAAGACCTTTTTTTAAATATTTTTATTAAAAAGAATTTTTAATGTCCTACCATCCATGACTTTATATGTATTTTAGTAAAAATGACAATTTTATAATTTATATTAATCAATACAAAACTGTTACAGAAACAGGTTTTATAAAACACCTTTCAGTATTAATAATGTTCTGGATACGTTTCTATAACAGATTTATCAAACACCTTTCAGGGAACCAGTAATGTTATTCGGGTAACAATAACACCAAAATACGTTTTTAATAAAAAACAAATCAGAAGCGCTACTAACATTGTCAAACGGTGCCTTACTTCTTCGTCTTCAATAGTCAAAACACACAAGCTCCAGAGTACAAAACTCAATACCTCAACAGAGAACAATTCTCTTCATCTTCAACCATTCCATTTTCTCTGCTAATTCCCTTATTCGGGTCGCTTATCTCTCATGCAATAGCCGGTCTAGTGGTGGATAAACGTGTTTTGCTCTATTTCATCAACAATAGCATGCACTGTGCAATCTCAAGTACCGTTCAACTAGAATGTGAACTACCTGTGTTGCAGCAGTTGGATCAGAGTAAACCTGCAGTTTTGATAACTCTTGAGTTATATAACCCTTCGATTGTCTAGAATTGCATTTTAGGGCGAGCTACCAAATTTGCAACTACCAGGGTATTTGGTAAATCTTTTCAAACTTGTAACTTGTGATTGTAAAATATAATTTAAACCTACTAAATTTGTAATTTTTTTTGTTAATTAGTAGATCTAGGCAATTTTAACATGAAATTATTACTTTGCCCAGCAAACCAACCATGTGCTCATTAAAGAGCAAGAGTGAAATCAAATGATCGAAATAGAAATTGTGAAACAGCTCCTCAACTTTTTTAAAAATTCTATTCCACTTGATTTCTATTTCACTAAAATAAGGTGCAAAAATCAAACGAAACAATTTTTAAAATATAAATCATCTGCTGGAATTGAAATTGAAATCATACCAAATCAGGCCATAGTCTCGTGCCTATTCATAGACACACACGGTTTATTTTTGTCAAGCTGATGCCTTGGATGTCAATTGTTTGACCATAAAGGTCGTTATAAACATGGTATAACTGGAATAAATCAAAAACAATCAAGAGTATAAATAAGCGTATGACATACATATAATTTTTAAAAGCTAGTGTCTAGCCAATGTTTGACTTTGAATTGAGATTACTTGGCGATGACCTAATTTGATTTAGGGAGAACAAACGCCACCTGGTCACGCCAGACAAGCTGCCTTTACACCCTGACACACAGAGGTGTGCGAAATGACCGCCACACCTCTGGTCATTTTTGGGATTCTAGGGAGTGTGATGGTTATTTTGTGCACCCCTGTGTCAGGGCGCAGGGGAGGCTTGCGCTGTAGGACCAAGTGGCGTTCTCTTTCCCTTTGAGTTATTAAAAAAAAAAAAAAATTCACATACAACATAAATTAAAAAACAGCCTAAATTGACTATATAAATGCAATGAGGACTTGGAATACATAAAATTGATGACCGTTCTAGAAGCTAATAGGTGGAAAGAGGAAGATGTTGAATTGAGTGTTCAACCTTTGCTTGAATTGTAATGAACAACGTTCTTTTGAATGTTAATGAACAAAAAAAAAAAGGGAACTTATTTTGAATGGAATTGGAAGTGACAACTATCCTAAATTCTAGAGAGTTTTATGAGCAAGGGAGCATAGAGGAATGCACCAATAGGGTGTGATAAAACGATTTTTTACATAGGGAAGTAAAATTAAATTGAAATAAAAATAAAATTATATTTTTGGTATGATATTCTATTACACAACCATAGTGTTTAGATCTCAAAGGCATAGGTAGTTGTCAAACGGTTTCTCATTCTATACCCTATTATGTCTAATGGTTACCAAACAATTTTCATTTTATATGACAATGATTTTTATTAATAATTTTTTTAAAAATAGGTCATAAACAAAAATATCTATGATACCACTAATTCTAAATTATTCAAAATTTAGTTATTGAATTTATTATTTATTTATAAATAAATGGTAAGTGGAAACTAATAAATTTATTTATAAAATGTATGGATTATTTCCCAAACATTTAGATAATTAACATTTTCTCTCTTTCCTAAACTTATGAGCTCCCCTATTCACAAAACTAATGATTGGTGATTGATGTGGTATGGGAGATTGTGCCAACAACATGATTACCCATAGTATAATTACCAAGTACGCTAAAATTTAGATCAAAAGTTTCATGCACGATCATGCACCCTTGAACGATCCTATCCCCCTACTTCACAATACAACAACAATAACAACAACCATAACCTTATTCCAATTAAATGGGGTCGGTTATATGGATCTGATAGAGGTTATGACAGTAAGAAAAATGAGAGAAGTAAAAAAAAAGCAAAAGAAATAAAAGGAAGAATAATAGAAAGTAATTAAAAGAAAAAATCAAAGCTTTAGTAAGAACAACATCCCAAGAACATTCCTTACAAGGGGTCAGCTACACAAGTCCTTGTCCTCCAAACAACTCTATTTGCGATCATACTAGGATCGAGCCCTACCACATGCATATTTTTTCTTATGACTTCTCTGATAGTCATCTTAGGCTTGCCCTTACCACTTTTAGCTCTGTCAAATTGAATCTGGTCACTCTTCCTTACCGATGCATCCATAGGTCTCCGTTGGACATGGCCATACCACCTCAAGCGGTTCTCACGAAGCTTATCCTGGATTGGTGCAACTCCCAAATCGGTTCTAATACAATCATTCCTTACTCAATCTCTCATGGTTTTGCCACACATTATCCTCAACATCCTCATCTCCACTACACTCATCTTATCTATATTACTTTTCTTAACTGCCCAACATTCCGCTTCATAAGTCATGACTGGTCTTATAATTGTCCTGTAGAATTTTTCCTTAAGCTTAACAGGTATGCGTTTGTCACATAACACTCCCGAAGCACTTCTCCACTTCATCCATCATACTTTAATTATGTGGGAAACATCATCCTCTATATCACCCTATTTGTTAAAGGTTGATCCCAACTCCCAAGTATCTAAATCATTCACTTTGTGATAGGTCTCACTCCTTGAATTTCACCATTTCATCACCTCTCCTGGTTTGACTGAATTTACACATCTTATACTTTGTCTTTGTTATGTTTAATTTAAAACCTTGTGATTTATAGTTTAATCTTCATAACTCTAGTTTTATATTAATCCCTTCCACAATAGGGTGTCAAAATGACCAACACACTCTATTTGACACGAGTATGTATCATGTCCTTGTACAAATACCGTCCAAGGTCCTCTAGGTTCAATCACATGGAATCCACCATGGAACGCACATGAGGAGTAGATTCCATGTGAGTAGCTCTGGAGGGCACTAGATGGTACTTGGACAAGGACATGATATGGTCTCATTTGGCGCATCATAACCTCATGCCTTATTTAGCCGTGCATGAAAACCCACCCCCAAAATTTTTAAAATGGATTACACAATCATCATTACAAAATTTATTTATTTTTTTAATTTTTTTAATTACATGGATAACTATTCCTTTTTTAATACCAATTCCAATTCCAATTCCAATTCCAATTCCCTTCTTTCCTTTCACCTTCCAACCACCGAACTTGGCTGAGAAAACTGGAAAAGGTCTTTATTGGTCATTTAAAGAGGTTCAGATAGAGAGGCCCATGGATGATGTGGCGGCTATTTAATGTCTCCCACGCAAGCTGAGAGTTGCCAATCGCTACCAGCGGTGATCTCGAGGCCAGATTTCATTTTGATCTATTCAACACCGACGGTCGAGATCTCTAGTTACTCTCCAATCTGAGTGCACGGAAATTCATGCATTCTGGACCCTCTAAGTTCTTATTTCTAACACAAATCCAACAACTACGGTACAAAGATTGCCACGTGGGCCCATGCTCAAATTTCAAAAATAAATAATTTTCATTTTAACGATTTATATATTTACCTAAAAAATAGAAATAAGGTTTTTTTGTACCAAAAAAAAAAAACAATAAAAAACAAGAAAATTAGAATTTTTTTACAGAAAAGGGTTGGATTGGACGGTTGGTGTGGTACAGTTGGAGAAGAAGGAAAAAAGGAAAGCTCTAAAAAACTCATTTCAAATTTTCAATCATATTTTCTGAAAATCGTATTTTCCGGAACCAACATATACGAAATACACGTAAGCATTTAATTCTATATATGGCTAACGTATTTATAATGATTTTTATTTTCAAATTTTAGTAAATTTTTTTGTTGGGGGTAAAAGGGGAAGCAGTCAAGCAATTGGCACAATTTAAAAAGTAGATTGTTTGTTACGATGGATGGGTGATATCTTGGATCATTTCTTTGTTTTCTCCTGGAAGTCGATCTGCCATTCCTAGATTTTGGAGTTCCATCTGAGCTTCGATTTCATCTTCATTACGTTGGCCTTGATTTGAAGTCAATCTTATTCAATGGGTATGTTCTCAACTACTTCTGTTTCTATACCTATTTGCTCTTCTGCTGCGATTTTGATCTGATTTATTGTTTTTTTGTTTTTCTAATTGTTAATTTTTGTTTTGTGCGGGAATCGTTCCTTTTGTGTGCTTTGTTGATCCGGGCTTATTTAATTTATTAATTGATACCCTTCTAATGTGTCTGTAGGTTCTTCTCCTCCCACCCCCCCCAATCTTTCTTAATTTTTCATGTTTTCTCTGTTTGGGACCTGGCAATGAGATTCTGCTATTTTAGTGTCTTATGAGTTTAGATTAGTATTAGCTTTCACCCAATAAAGATAAAATTTAATTCTCAGAATACCCAGATGACAATTTTCATGGGGATTAACGGTTTTGAGCTCTGCCTGGTGAATCTTGATCCCGTTGGTGATACCTAATAGCAGCTTGTGAACTTTAAGGTATGTGGAGGAAACATGAGCGAAGATATACTGCACCGCATGTGTGTCTTCCTGGATAAATTGTGCTCTTCAATGATTTAGTGCAGTGGTGGCCGAATAGGTAGAGTTTATCAGAATTAATACCGGACTCTCTGTTGCACTCTTTATAATGTCCAAGATGCACACACTAATGGTTGGAAAACATGTCAGAAGGATGGATTCTTATGAAATCTGACATTATTAGGACAATATGCCCTTAGAAATGAGATCATAATGCTGGGAACCTTTTTTAGTGTAGTAAGTTGCCAGGGATAGGACTTCTGAAGCTAATGTAAAGGTTCTATTTCTCTCTCTCCTGCGTACATGTGTGTTTCAAATTGTGGAAGAATACCATATTGCTGACCAATGGGCCAACTGAGAGGTTCTTAAGCTCTTCAAATTTAGTTGATCTGTCAGTAGCCCACGATGTATGATTTTCGTAATAACCTATGACATAAGCTTCTTCACTAATGTGACTCTTTCATTTGGCAGGGATGGGTGATGATTGTTGCTCAACCCACCTCATTGATGGAGATGGGACATTTAATGCCACTGGACTGGACAACTTTGCAAAGGAGGTGAATCTTGGTGCTTGTGGACTCTCCTATGCTGTTGTGTCAATCATGGGTCCACAAAGCAGTGGTATGTATTTGCTACTTGTTCTGGAGTCCTCTTGAAATGAGGGACAGGAATGGAAAGATGTTTGTTCTGAGCTTGCTTTTTGGATCATTCATTAGTCTAGAGCAAATATTGGTTAAAAGTAAAATGTAAGCCTAAGACAAGTCTTACATTGTCAATCAGGGACTGGTTGGGATTATCCATATGCTTGACCCAATCCATCTTGGCTTGAGTTGGGTGTTGAATTTCTTACACAAAAACAGCACCAAATTTAATAAAGCCAACGGTACCAGCCCAGTACTTGTTTTCTGCCTGGTCTTGTATGCAGCAAGTTGGATCCTATTATATTTTGGTACATCATGATTCTCATCCAGGAGAACAACTAATCCTTTAAGAACATAATATCTCTCTTTCTTGATCTATTTTGGAGCTTCCAACTTGCTAACCTGGTGAAGTTTACGAGTTTTGATGGCTTAATTACAGAATCAAAACCCTCGTAGCTCACTGGTGGATTTAACAACTGACCTCTTGCCTACCTATCCCAACCCATCTCCCTGAGAAAGGGAGAGAAGAATAAGAATATACCATTCAGTTTTATAATTATCCTAAATTATCAAGTGCTACAAGATCTTGTATCATATGTGAGGCCTTTTACATTGTACCATTTTGCCAAGACCATTTAATTCATTAGCTCTTTGTTTATACATGTCACTGTTCCTGCTTTCTGTCTAATAAGCATATAAATAAATGTAATTATTGTATCTGTTAAATGAGATGAGGTTAAAATGTGTTGCCAGATGTTATATGCATTCTTTTTTCACTAATGTATCGATGTGTATAGTTGTACATACTGTTCCATACATTTAGCGGGTAATCAAAAGATTTCATCCCCCTATGATTTGGCAGGGAAGAGCACACTTCTGAACCAACTATTTCGTACCAACTTTAGAGAGATGGATGCTTTTAAGGGAAGGCAAGTTTTTGACTTCAAACTTTCACTGTTTGTCAAAAGCATGGTATTTGGTTAATGCCTGGATGTTGACAAAATGCATTATGTCCAGGTCTCAAACAACTAAGGGTATTTGGATGGCAAGATGTGTTGAAATTGAACCTTGCACGGTCATCATGGATCTGGAGGGCACTGATGGAAGAGAAAGAGGAGAGGTGCCACTGGCAGTTCTATTTAAATGTTACTGTGCATTATTGACATCATAGATACCATGGTTTCATTATCAACTCTTGCTAGGGAATTATTTTTTTAGCTTAAAATTTCCAAAGACATTAATTTTCATTCTGAAAATATATTAAGAAGGAAGAACCATTTTAACATTGAATAAATGAACAGAACCCAAGTCTATCAAGTGCCAGCATTTGTCCATGGTAGAAATTCTTTTTGTTCTTTTCAAACTTGAGCTTTTTACAATTTTTACCTGTTAAATTTATTTTTTTCAAATGCCTAATTCTGTCGAGGTTACAATAACTGAATCCTTTTTGTTGGTGACATTTGGTTTATGTGGCAATTGGCTGTCTGGGAAGCGGGAATATGTTTTTGCTGTTTTTTTTCTTTCTTTTTCTAGTACAATGTTGGAATAAAAGCTTCTAATTATATTTAATTTAAAGAAACTTTTTGGCACATGTTTTGCTTAAGATTTATTTGTTAATCTAGTCTCTTACGGTATCTGTTCAGATTTGATGAAGGCTTAAAACTAATTTTTGTCTTTAATATGAGACAAAATATCTGGTTTGAACTACACTTTGAAGATATGCATACATACTTTTGGTCCTTTTATAATGCTTTTTATTATTCACAGGATGATACTGCATTTGAGAAGCAAAGTGCCCTTTTTGCTCTTGCCGTTTCAGATATAGTACTCATAAATATGTAAGTCTGCTACTTCACATCAGCAATGGATCTTCAATTTCCATTTATTGGATTGTTTCTTTTTCAATATAGGGAGTTATTTGTTCTCACACACAGAATTTACTCATGTTAGGTGGTGTCATGATATTGGCCGTGAGCAGGCTGCAAATAAGCCTCTTCTAAAGACTGTTTTTCAGGTATTTTTTTTCTTCTGGGGCATATGCTGTCCATGAAAGTTTACTACATGTCAGAAACTTTGGTTTTTATTTTCTCTAATAATATTTCCATACCAGGTCATGATGCGATTATTCAGTCCGCGTAAAACAACTTTGTTGTTTGTCATACGTGATAAAACAAGGGTCTGGTCCCAGCTTCTATCCCCCTTTTGGAGAGTTGTAGCTTTTACAATGTCTTCTATTTTCCTTTTATGGAGCTTATGGATATTGATCATTAATTATTTCTTCATTGCCCTTAATTTTATTATTCAGACACCGTTGGAGAACTTGGAACCTATTCTGAGGGAAGATATTCAAAAGGTACTGAACCTAGTGATTCTTTCTGCATCTGTTGGTGTTAATGAATTTGCTTCATCACCTAGTTCTTTCTTTGCAGATATGGGACTCTGTTCCTAAACCACAAGCACACAAAGAAACTCCAATGAGTGAATTTTTCAATGTAAGACGTGCTCTCACTGTATAAGTGTAACTGTATGTTCTTCAATCATTACTCAGAAATGCTTATGTGGTTGTAATTTCACGGATTATTATTGTCTAAATGCCAGGTTGAAGTTGTGGCACTTTCTAGTTTTGAAGAAAAGGAAGAACAATTTAAAGAGCAGGTATATAAGCTATGACATAGTCTATGGTTTGTCAATTGTCAGATGTAGACCTGGAGTCTGCAAATATTTTGGAGATAAACTATTTCATATTTAGTTTTCTCTTTGTTTTTAATGAAGGTTGCTAGTTTAAGGCAGCGATTCTTCCATTCTATAGCCCCTGGTGGACTTGCTGGAGATCGACGGGGTGTAGTTCCTGCCTCAGGGTTTTCTTTCAGTGCACAACAGATGTGGAAAATTATTAAGGAGAACAAGGACCTTGACCTTCCTGCCCACAAGGTGACCAGGCGAATAATCACATTGTTGGATCCCATCAGTAAAAGATGTAGATTGTCTTTACATATATGTTTCTTTGTCCTCCATTTGTAGGTTATGGTTGCAACTGTACGTTGTGAAGAAATTGCGAATGAAAAGTTTTCTTCTTTAACTGCTAATGAGGTACTTGGTGTGCATCATCCAACTTTCCATTTTGATTTTTTTTCCCTAATTGCAAACTTTGGTGACCATGATTTTGCTTTACTTCAAACTATCACAGGAATGGTGTCAACTGGAAGAGGCTGTCCAGTCTGGACCAGTTCTGGGCTTTGGAAAGAAGCTGAGGGTAATCCTAGATACTTGTTTATCAGAGTGAGTGCTTTTGTCGTGTTGTAAAAGTGGAAATAGTTGCCAGTAAGCATAATGAATGTACTTGTTAGTGCTTGTGATACATAATTTTGTTCAACCACTTTCACGAGAAGAGACATAAAAATTTGCCTTAACATTTAAAATTGCTTCTTATGACACCCTATCACTGGATTTTACGAGGTTATGTAGTTTAGGTTCAATTCTTGGATGGGTTAACCAGTTTCCAAAGTTTAATTTTCAAGTTTCTTCTCATGGTAGCATTTCACTTGCAAGTTAAGTTTTGTTTTTGTTTTTTGTTTTCTCTCTCTCTCTCTCTCTCTCTCCGCCCTTATTTACTAGTAACAACCAGACAAGAACAGCCGTCTTACGTTTCTGTTCCCTCTTACCATGTTCCAAATCGCTGAATTGACACCTTTATGGCTATTAGTTTCTTATTTCTCTATTCATGATATTGATATTTTCTTTGGTTGGGCCTTATGGTTACTTACATCATAGTTCGGTATTGACATATTTCTGTACAGAAGAGTTCATATAAGAGAAGCATTGGCAATTATTTCACTATATCTTATTGGAATATTGACCAGACTGTACTTTCCAAACATTGGATGAGAGATTCAATATGATAACTATGTTTGTACAGTCTTTGCACTCAACTATTAATTCTTTGTCTTGCCTATGAAGATAGTTTTATTTCATGGACAAATATTATCTATTTTTAGCGTGAGAAAAATTTTATTATCTATTTTTTCGTGGGAGAAAAATCTTACATGTATTCTGAGAATTTAATCATTTACTGAATTTCTTTGTTGTGTTATGTTTTTTGTCTGCTTTCGGGGAAATTTATGACTAGTACTATTTAGGCTGTGTTTGGATGTCGAGAAAAGAAAAGAAAACCATACAATTTTTCTACGGTTTTCTTGGATCTTCGTTTTTTCTCGCCGTTTGGTAAACTCAACTGTGGAAAGAAGATTCTGATTTTAAAAATCCAAACTGCCTCGGGAGCTACGTGATTTTCTATCACCGTGAAAAGAATTATCTCGTCCCAAATTTGAGAAAACTGGCTATACAGGCGAGAAAACTGTAGGGTTTCTTCCCTATGATCCAGTGCAGTCCTCGTATGGTCTTTCGACAGTTCCACCGGCAACCACAGAGACAACAGCTTACCAGGTGTGCTTCATCACCCAATATTGAGGGATTTCTGCAGAACGCTGACACCTACAATTCACTGCCTCATGGCAGAACTCTCTCTACAAAGAGTTTCACTCTGCAATGTTTTTGGTGTTTGTTGGGGCACACCAGAACAATCGTCGATGAAGAAAAAATGAAGAAGATGAGTTGTGAACATGATTAAAAAAAAAAAAAAAACAAAGGATGGGAATGAGAAGTGCTGTACTGCTGGAAAGATAAGAAGAAAAGAGAAGTGTTGTGGTGTATGTGGAGAGGTGATAAGGTGTATCCGGGGGTAGAGAAGAGATGAAAGTGATAAGTCCAATGTTTGTTAGTTTTATATAATTTTATGTCATTCAAATATTAGAAAAGATTCTGTTCTTTTCTTTTCTCTTGACAGACAAACAGCAAGATTTTTTTTTTCTCTTCATTTCTTTTATTTTCTTGACATCCAAACACAGCCTTAATGTTTCCGTAATGAAATTGTTGTTAAGTTCATTCTTCTGTTTGCAGGTATGATGCTGAAGCTATTTATTTCGATGAAGGAGTCAGAATTGCAAAGCGGGAGCAGCTGGAAGCAAAGTTGTTACATGTATTACTTTCAAGCCTTCAATTCTTCCAGAATTAGAATTCTGTAGCACTGTCCCTACTTTTTTCTGAATAATTAAGAATCGTGTTCTTTTGCTTGGAATTCTGAGAGTAGAGGATTAGGACAATATATTTTATAATTGAAAATGGTCAAATTGGTATCTTTAGAGTGTTGGAGGTACATCTCGTTAGCATTTAGCAACCATAAATACCTAGAATAATGTAGGACTAGGGTTTAGAAGTGAGAATTGAGAAAATTAGTTAGACCCTCAAATAGATCAAAATTGGTCTTAGGAACAATTGAGATCTTAACCTCAAGGTAATTATGAAAAAGAAATGTTATAAATTGAAAATTCCTAGGGTTCAAGGTAAATTTTTACGAAATTACCAAAATGGAGGGATTGTTTTAACAAAACTGAGCAAGTAGTTGAGTTGGATTGGATCCCTGTAAGTGGTTTGGTTCACTAAAAGGATTGATCTTGTAGGGTGGTTGGAAGGTGCAGTTGTGGGGCATACGTGAGAGTTTAGGTCTAGGATCTTGTGAAGGATATAGGGAATAGGATTTCGGAATAGTAATGGGAAATTAGGAGTAGGGTTTGAGGAAGCTTAGAGAAGAATAAAGAAATTAGATGGAAGAAACAAGAAGATGATGATGAGTTTGTTGGTAGATAACTGGTTTAACATATATACTAAAAAGGGCATACCAAGTGCACAAGGCTTCCTGCCACTGCGGGTCCTGGGGAGGGTCATAATATATGCAGCCTTACCCCCGCTTCGCAGAGAGGCTGTTTCCCGACTCGAAGCCGCTACCACTAAGTCACAATGGAGCAGCCTTACCATTGCGCCGAGTTCCACCCTCTGTTTAACATATATACTAAGAACAATTATTAACTTGATGCATAACTAGTCCATAACCAGAGGCCTTTTAATGTGCTTTTTAATAAATAGAGGCTTCAAGTATACTTTTATTGAATAACACATTGGGGTAGAACTATAACTGAGACTTGCAATATGCCAGAATCTCAACATACAAGGCCTGGGCCACAATGCTGACTGCTGACAATCAAGGTTAAAGGAATACCGTATGATAGACAACACTGTGACTCCAAAAACCATAAATGTAATCCCTCAAGGACCCAATTGTAACAAGCACATCTGCAAGTTGATTTGTAGTTCTGCCTTCATTAGGATTTAGGATGCGATATCCATTAAGGAATAAGGAGCTCGAAGCTGTTGCTTGCATCTCAAGATGAGGGATCCTCCATGGATGGCTGGAATGGTGGCTAATTAAATCAAGTCAGTAAATGTAGCAAAATTCCTTCTAATACAACTGGTACCAAAGAAGAGGAGGTACATTAGCCAAAGACAAGCTCTTATCTCTGTTGTAACTGATTCTGCCACCTCTATTGGCTACAAAAACATGGATCACATTTCATTCCTCGTCTTCGAAAGCACTTCCAATACCTTCAGGTCCTCAATTGCCCAGACATCATCCATTGAACATATTTTTGTTGGACTGGACATCAAGAGGGATCCAAAGGTTTAGCAGTGAAGTAGTATGGTATGGTGAAGCGATCATGTTAACAGCCCTATGAACTGAATGCTTGAATGATCAAAATCGATCACCCAGGTCCTTTATTTATATTGAATTGAATTACAACTAATCAAAGTAAAAATAGGAATGCTGCCTCAGTCCTAATCCTATTAGGAATTCCTAATACAACTAGGAATACCAAAAATAGGACTCGACTGAGGGAAAACAATAAAAAAGAGAAAAACAAAAGAAAGAGAAACATAATCTGACTAGGACTAATTACCCCAATCGGGTAAGTAGCCTATTTCAACACTCCCCCTCAAGTTGGAGCAAAGATGTTGATCATGCCCAACTTGACTAGATTGGGATGAAACAATTTCCCAGACAATCCCTTGGTGAAGATATCAGCAAGTTGATCAGCAGATGTCACAAAGGGAATACAAATGAGCCCATCTTCTAACTTTTCTTTGATGAAATGCCTATCCACCTCAACATGCTTGGTACGATCATGCTGTACTGGGTTGTGTGCTATGCTGATCGCAGCCTTATTGTCGCAGTGCAACATCATAGGAAGAAGTAATAGGGGTGGAGCCAGCAGTCTGTAAGGCTGATCTCTCAACTTTGGGAGTAATCATCATGGTAGCCCTTCGTGTCTCTTCACTGTGAACATAAGAAAAAGTCTCCTCTAAAGTGGGAAAAGGAATCCTACCAAGGACTTGCACCCGAATAGGGTCATAATCATCATTGAGGCCAGCCAGGAAATCATAGACCCGAAACTGATCAACATAAGAATGATAAGCAGTAATGTCAGTAGTAGTAGTAGGTTGAAACCGAGCATAATGATCCAATTGCTGCCATAAACACTTGAGAGCAGCAGAGTATTTAGTGACAGACATCTCCTTCTGAGTAGTATTTTGGAGTGTCTTCCTGATTTCATAAACCTGAGCACCACTTCCTGATCGACCATAAGTTCCCTTGACAACAGTCCATATCTGAGTAGCAGTGTCAAGGAGGAGGTATTGACTGGAAAGGTCAGTGGTCATAGAATTCAAAACAAACGGCATCACCATAGCATCATTGGCAGCCCATTTAGTACGGGCAACACCATCTTCAGTAGGTTGTTTGGTGGTGCCAGTAAGATGGCCAGTAAGTCCCCTACCAGCCACGGTCAAGGATAATGATCTGGCCCAAATTAAGTAATTCGTACCATCAAGTTTAATGGCAGTAGCATAGGGAAGAAAGTCATTCCTAGTATGACCATCTCCTCCAGAAGTAGCAGTAGTCATCTCTGAGTCACCCATAATTCAGCCAGGCAGAAAAAAATCAGTTCTTCAACAAACTTGAATCGAGTGTGAAAGATGGGTTTTGAGATTGCAGAATTTTCAACCGTCAGAATGGGCTGAAACTTAGGTCGAGTTTCCCTCTAATAGTAGGGAAGATATCCTCCAAAAATTAGCTCCTTCTGATGAGCCAATAAAAAGCCCTAAATTTGTCAAAATTTAGGAAAACTGATTGCAGAAAAATTGCAGGTTTGAATCAGAATTTGGTTTTGATCCAGATCTGCAGTCTTCAAACAGGGAATGGTGTAAACCAATAAGAGCAGGAACCAATCTCCACAAAGGCAGAAATCAAACTTCAGTTGAAAGGATAGCTCGATCTCCAAGGATGGAGGAAACCTGCCGGCAGATTTAGGTCACACCACTGTTTCTTCGATCTTCAATGAGGTGACATTGAGGGCAGCAGCTAAACTTGCATTAGATCACCTCATAGTTGCTGCCCTGATGGAGAGAAAGAGGCCGAGAGTGGTGGAGAAGAAAAAAACTGAAACCGAGAGAGGGAAGAACCAGAAAACCAGCAAACCTGAGAAAAAAGAGGGGGAAGAACCAGAAAACCAGAAAAACTGAGAAAGGCTGCTCTGAGATCAGAGTTGGCTTTGATACCATGTTAACAGCCCTATGAACTGAATGCTTGAATGATCAAAATCGATCACCCGGGCCCTTTATTTATATTGAATTGAATTACAACTAATCAAAGTAAAAATAGGAATGCTGCCTCAGTCCTAATCCTATTAGGAATTCCTAATACAACTAGGAATACCAAAAATAGGACTCGGCTGAGGGAAAAACAATAAAAAAGAGAAAAACAAAAGAAAGAGAAACATAATCTGACTAGGACTAATCATAATCTGACTAGGACTAATTACCCCAATCGGGTAAGTAGCCTATTTCAATTGATCATTTCCAGTATTTTAAAGTGACTTCTGGGATGCCTCAGACACTTGGCGGTGACCTAGTTTGTCCCTTAGTTCTATTGGTGCAGACCATCCAGAAAAAAACTTTGAAAAGATGTTGGATGCCTGTCTTGGAGGTCGGGACTGTCCGGATGGAGAAAAATGTCCGCTGCTCTTTTTGGTGGTGACAGTGAGAATCTCTCTCTCTTTTACACACACACACACACACCATCCTTGATGTTATTTAAGATGAAAATGTGTCAATGGCTGAGGTTTCAGTTGGTGAGATGGAGGGAAGGCGGAGAAGTGACTAAGTGAGAGGAGAAGGTGCAGAATCATCTGATTTGAGAGAAATGGAGGAGAAGCGAAACACAGGGAGGCAAAGATGCATGATGGAGGTTGTTGGTGTCCTTGTGAATGCTAAGATGTAAGAGGAAGGAAGGGTTTTTTGTCCTTTCTCACACCATCTTAACTCTGAAGTATTAAAAATTCGCCGAAGCCAACTTATCTTCTTTTGTTAATTTTTTTTTTCATTTTAATGGTGCTAATTAATCAGATCTTGCTTTGAGTAGGACGTCGGGACACCATCCAACCCTGACCATACCTTTGACTGTTCTGCTTTTCAAAACACTGATTATCTCTCTTCATTTTTTGTTTCTAGAATCAATAGATATCTCTTCAAAGCTTCCACCATGAAGTGAACAATTTGGACCATTGATCAATTAATTTAGAATGACTTATTGGTATGTCTAGAGAAGAGAAATACATAACTTTCACTTATTGAACTAATTTAGAAAGTGATATGTGTGGGAAAATGTTAGTGAGGCTTTTTCTTTACTTGGTTCATGTTCATTTTTACTATTATCTGAAATTTCTTTTTTACACTTTACTAAAGTTTATTACAATGGAAGCTTTTACTCTTGAGTTATGGGTTGCCTTGTGCAATGTGCTAGGAAGATGTCATCCTATTCATGAAACCCCCCTCCAAAAAAAAAAAGACTCATTTTCTTTTCATTGGTTGTGTTCTGCCGAATTTTTAGCTAGTCCAACCTGCCTACCAATCAATGCTGGGTCACATACGGTCCAGAACATTGGATAATTTTATGGAAGCATTTGAGAAGGCTCTGAATGGAGGGGAAGGATTTGCTCTTGCTGCAAGTCATTGTATCCAAGCTTCTATGACCTCATTTGATGAAGGATGTGCAGGTATGACTAGAAATTTTCATGCTATTGACCTGTTTGTGATCTTATTTCTCTGCACTTTCTTGTTCTAGCTTCATGGTTTCCTTGCAGTGTTTCTGTCTGTTTGGTTCTTTTCTACTGTAGTTTCCTCTTTGATGAAGCTTACCTCGAGGTCTTACCTAAAAGCCTAGTCATCCACTAAATCAAATGTATACCTATTAAATCCTAAAAACCTCCATTAGGTTGTACATGCTTATTTTGTTTATATCATTTTGAACCCACATCCCTGGAGTACTACTGGGATAAAGTAAGAATATATACTGTATTAAAAAATCTAATTGTTTCCTTGCTTCTTTTATTTTCTCTCTCTGTCCTTTTGGTTTTATCGTTTTAGATTTGTAAAACAGATTGGTGCCACTTCTTCAATTCTTTCTCTTGTCAAAATTATTTTTCCTATCTGTAATGTGCTTAAGAAATGTATCAGATTTAAGGTGAAGGGAAGGAAAACTATGCTTTAACAAAACTATCTCAGATATTTCCATTAGGACACCCCCCCAAAAAAAAAGCACAAAAAAGAGTTTGGGTGGATGAAGAAGGACCTCCCTCAAGGATTATGAAAAAAGTAAAATCAATGTTTTCATGTTGGCCTTTCTGTTGGAGGTTGGAAATTCTGGATGTTTATTAATCAGTTGACTTCGTTATAAAAAAGAAAAAAGAGCTCATCATAATATTTAAGGATTAAAACGGTATTAGAAATGGAAGCACAGAGATACTAGATGGCTAATGTTCTCCAATGGAATTATTTAAGTCCTTGCATATTAAGATTTTTACTTAAAATTTAGAATTTCCTACCATATAATACAGAACATGTTCAGGAAGTTTGACAGTGCATTTTGATTTATATATGTTCCAGTTTAGTTGAAAACATTTTATTTTCTGGATTGAATTGCTGGTTTACATGATGCCATTCTGATATTTTATTATCTTTACAGATGCTGATGTTGAACAAGCAAACTGGGATCCATCGAAAGTTCGGGATAAGCTTCGACGCGATATAGATGCACATGTTGCCTCAGTTCGTGCTGCCAAACTGGCTGAAATTACCACTTTATATGAGGCATGAGCAAATGGGTTGCATTTTTAATCATTTAATTATATCTGCTTTCTCTTTCTCTTTCTCTCTCTGTCTCTCTTCCCACCCATCACATTGATCCTGATTAAAGATGTATTATACGCTGGCAGGGTAAACTGAATGTGTCACTATCGGAACCTGTGGAAGCTCTTCTAGATGCGGCTAATGATGAAACCTGGCCAGCAGTAAGAAAACTTCTCAAACGTGAGACTGAATCAGCCGTCTCTGGGCTCTCTAGTGCACTTGCTGGCTTTGACATTGACGAAGAAACAGTAGATAAAATGCTTGCAAGCATAGAGGACCATGCAAGAAGTTTGGTTGAAGCAAAGGCAAGAGAAGAAGCTGGGAGGGTCCTGATGCGTATGAAGGAGAGGTAGAAACTTCTTACAGTGTTTATGGACCAAGTTGCTCTCGATTTTACCGACGTAAATGACCATATAAAAATGTTTACAGGTTTTCAACATTGTTTAGTCATGATTCTGATTCAATGCCAAGGGTTTGGACTGGGAAGGAAGACATTCGAGCAATCACAAAAACTGCTCGTTCTGCAGTATGTTGACTTATGAGTTGTTAAATCATCAGTATTTTGTTGGCATTTGTATCTCTGAATATTTATCTCTTTACAACTTTTCAGTCCTTGAAGTTGCTTTCTGCTGTGGCTGTGATTCGTTTGGATGAAGATGTTGATAATATTGAGAAGACTCTTTCACTTGCTTTGGTGGATACTTCAAATAATGGTGTGAAAGACAGGAGCATCACTTCATTTGACCCACTGGCCTCAAGCACTTGGGAAAAGGTAAACATTTGTAGTTTGCTGGTACCTGTTCTGTTTTATCATTTATTCTTGAATATTTGATATACGGAATAGAGAGACTAAGAAAGGCAAGAGTTTTGAAAACGAAAGGACAAATAAAAGAAAATATTGTAACACCCATATCTACTTTTATGCTTATAGCTGTGTTTCTCTAGACTGCCGCACCCAGAGGGTATTTCTCAATTGGCACATCTGAAGCTGTCTGACTAAAGTGGATGGCTCTCCTCGTATTCTCACTCACTCAATTTTTTCATCTTCTGGAAAATATCCAGAAACCTCCGTCAACTTGGTACCTCAAATGGGTCACTAGAGATGAAACCCTACCATGAGTGGCTGCTGGAAATTGCTGGAAAGATGCTGAAAAAGAGATATTACTGGAGGGAGGGAGGGAGAGAGAGAGAGAGAGAGAGAGAGAGAGAGAGAGAGCATGGTCCATGTTGAGAGGCTTCTCAATATGGCCCAAATATCTGCCACATGGCAGATCAGATGGGACCCAAAATTTGAGGATAGATAGACCCCAAGGCCCATGCTCACATGGCAAATATCAGTCCGAATGGAGTTTGCGAATTCGCCATGTGGCAAAATAGAGCTTTGAAAAATCCAGGACCATGGGAGAGTGACAGCAGTGGTCGGTGTACCATAGCTATACATGGACATACAGTCTCATCTCTATTCAATGGTTAGAATAGCCATATCTTCTATCCATATGGCACAATGAGGGTGGGCTGTGTTGAGACTTGAGAGACCTAGACAGGATGATGTAAATGAGTTTTTCCCTATTTGGTATTGGGAATTATAAAAAACTTACAACAACAAATATTTGTTGGTTGAATATTGGATTACTATGTAACCAATGGTTGATACATATACATATATTCAAAATCGTAGTTGCTTTTGTTTTTTTATTCTAGGAATAACATAATATGTACTTATATGCATTATTTTCATCGTAAAGTTAGTAACACTAGCCAAATCAAAATCCTATCTCATATGTTATAGTTATCTGCAAACATAAGAATAATGTGGTTGTATGTTATAATATATAAAAATGTACATGATAATCTGGGATTCCCAAGATTGGATAAAGGGGCACTTCTTGTGAAAAGACGATACTATTATTAAGTTTATAACATAAGAATTACACAATTAGATATGGGAACTTTTGGTAACCAGAGAGTCACCAAGAACATAATGAATAATTAGTTATAATTGGAGATAACTATGCTTGTATAATGCTAACAGGGTAGTGGTTGATAAGGTAGACCTGCAAAATGAAAGGAAAATGTACACTTTTGAAAAGGTTAAAAATGACCTGTAATATGTCAAAGGATATTTAAAAGTGATAATAATATATCATATAATTGACAGGGTTTGAGGGGTTTTTTTTGAGGGGGTGGTGGTGGTGGTGGAGAGAAGATGGTATATGTATGAAGATGTTGCCATGTCACGACCTTTGTGTTGTGATCTATAGATGGATCAGCAAAACGTCTAGAAGCTACTTTTTAAATTCTTTTTGCTTCAAAGATATTGCTGATTATTTGAACAACCAGAAGTAACTTATTGCCGAATTTGAAGCTTTGCATTTTGGACAATTTTATTCAAATGACCATCTGAGGGATCACATAAATGACAAATAAAATGAGGAAATGTAAAATAAATAGATTTAAAAAAAATTTAATTAGTCTAAATTTAAAAGAGGCCATCACCTGGGATGTCGGTAGAGGCTCAAGCTGCCAGCATGAAGAATCAGGTTTGAGTCTGAAGTGGCTACTTAATGCAAAAAATGCTGAAGGTTAGGGCCGTCTTTGGTACACCCCTGTATAAACTTGCACTGGGTTTCGATCCTTTTAGTTCGATTTAATTTTAAAATCATAAAATAATGAGTATTTGAGAAAATCTGAAAGGGTAATATAGGCATATACTCTCCTCATTTCACTTGAACCAATCATGTTACCTTATATGTTCAATATATTAGATAGGTGAATGAGATTAATAGAGGAAGTGGGAGTGAGAAGGAAAAGAATGGCTTTTTATTCTTTATTAAATGTCTCTGAGAGAATGAAATATATTGATGGATGTTTTGAACAGTATCCTAATATTATCCAATTGACAGTTTCCGGCATTTAGATGTCTATGGTTTGAACAAATGCTGCCTTGGAATAGTTCCATTGTTATTCCCTTGTATATTTCTTTTGGTTGTAAACAAAATAGATCATTTGCTATTAGAGCTATTCTTTACCTTAATACACTAAGTAGTTATGTTTGATTCTTAATCTCAGGTTCCATCATCAAAAACTTTGATTACACCTGTCCAATGCAAATCTTTGTGGAGGCAATTCAAGGTAGAGACAGAATACAGCGTCACTCAGGCCATGGCTGCTCAGGTATGCTGTAGTAGTTATCATTTGACCATTTTTTCTTGCACTTGGTTGTTTCTGTCATGGCAACATAGGCAAGATTGGCTTCTTCAATGTAGTTATTTATTTTCTTATGCTATTTGCTATCATTCTTGGCTGGCGTTAAAAGTGGTCTTTGGTTTTCACACAATTGTCTTGAAATAGAGATGGTAATGGGTTAGTTGAAAAACTGAGTGGGTTACCCATCCCCACTTCTTCTTCCTCTTCTCCAGATAAGGCGTGTACCTGGGAATTGCCAACCAAAATCCATTCTCAACATTACACTTGGTAAATCATAAATTGATCCATATCAAGTAAAAACTGGGCAGATCAGGAGATTGAGTCACTAATTGACACCTCCACCCTTGAACTTGCAGTTTTATGGTAATTTTCTCTTGTGAGATGAAATGACCATAAGAGTACCTATCTGTTGAAATTTCTTTTGATGCAAGATTCAATTAAGTTTCCTATTGGCTGTGAATTGTTGTGAACATCTAAATTTAACAGGCATGTTGTTGTGAAGTATTTTCGTTTACGTTGGCAGTTTGAGTCAAGAACCAACACCTCCATCTTAAAGTTAGCAGTTAAATAATTTTCTCTGTGCCCCTTAGAATACTGATTCTCTTTTGTGATATGATGACCATACATGACTTCTCTAATCAAAATTTCCATTTTCTGGTGCAAAATGCTGTTGACATAGAGCATTGTTTGTGAAGCCTTTTGAAATTAATTGATAAAGCGCCATTCTTATCATGATTTGATGAATTTTGAATACAGAACGAAGTTTTTCTGGATTTTATGTGGATAAAACAGGATTAATCTACTCTCTGCTTTGAGGCTGCCCATCTTTAGCTTTTAAAAAATATGGAAAATTATCCATTAGTTGGTGACCGTTCAGCTTAGAGCTTGCATCTGTAGTTCTGTACATTTACTGTTTGCATCTGTTCAACTGGTAATGCCTGTAAAATGTAGGCCAGTGTTTGCTTGTGTCAAGTGTTGGTTTTGTAACATTGTTGAGTGCTAGTTTTTCTGTAGATGTCTGTGTGGCAATGCATTGCTGACCAAAGTGGTTGATCTTTTTTGTGGTGTTAGTAATAAATACCTAGATACACTTCCTATCTTCTGTCATTTTGTAAAAGATCTTTATTTTTCGAGAGTTTCTGATTGGGTTTGTCCCTCATCCCTCCCTCATTTAAATTTTTCAGGAAGCCAGCAAGCGTGGTAACAATTTCTTACCTCCTCCATGGGCAATTGTTGCTTTGGTTGTCCTTGGCTTCAACGAATTTATGACACTTTTAAGGTAGTAAACTGCTGGTGTACTTCTATAATCTACTCTCTGGTGATGTCAAGTTTTCTAATCATATTTATTTGAACATTGGTCTTACGTTGGCTCAATGCTTGACAGGAATCCTTTATATATTGGTTTAATTTTTGTTGCCTATCTAGTGGTGAAAGCACTGTGGGTCCAGCTAGACATATCGGGTGAATTCCGCAATGGTGCTGTGAGTATCCTAAAAGATATACTGAGAGTTTAACTTATTTTTGGGACAATGCTTGATAGGTTGAACCTAATCAACACTATATTCTAACTAAAAGTGAATGCCATAATCTCCCCTGGGGGAAAGAAAAACTTGAAAACTGATGATGATGATCTTATCCTTGAGAATTTCCTATGTGCAGCTTCCAGGGCTTCTGTCATTATCTACTAAGTTTCTTCCTACTGTAATGAATCTTCTCAAAAAGCTCGCAGAGCAGGGCCAAAATCCTGAATCTGCCGATGTTCCGAGAAATCCTGCTGTAGAATCAAGGAGTTTGGGAAATGGCACTCATGTTCATAGCAACATAACATCAGGTGCATCGTCTAATGTAACATCTTTGAAGAATGGGATTGAGTACTCAAGTTCTTTACAAGAAGACAAAGTGAAATAACTTCGAATGGTCATCTTGTTAGCTATTGTTGTTGGTCAACTCCGATCAAAAGCAGCCATTTTGCTTGCTCTAGGGTGGGATCACGAGTGATTGTCAATCAGTCTAAGTGATCTGCAAACTCTGGTCGTGTAGGGAGACAAGATTTTGAAGGCTTTCACTTTAATTTAGAGGCTCCACATTAGGGGCATGTGGTTTGATTCCGAAAGCCCCCCAAAAAGTGTTCCTGTTAGTTTGGTTTTCTTGCTGATTTCTGGTTTTGTTAATATGGATACAAGTAGAGGGCTCTGATTGCCCTACTGTTTTGACTTATAATTAAATTTGTAGCTTGTGGAAATAATAAGACAGAGGGCATGATATCGGCGAGGACGTGGACTGTGACCTTGTTTTTTACCCATTCCATTTTTGACACGGAAGAAAACAGAGCCCTGGGAGACCAGGGGAGTGTTATAAGATCAAAGGTTCTTGTGTGTGTTGTTGGGTTTGTAAACTTTTCTAGGCTATCAAAAACTTCTCTAAGGGTGGAATGGGATTATTATCCTCTCCAATTCCTAGAGTGTGGCAGTGCAGTAGTGCTAGGCGGGGATGTTGACACTTGGCAGCTGTCGCATCCAACAGTTCGAGCTCATTGATATGGACGGTTGGATGCGGCAGCTGCCAGGTGTCGACATCTCCACCTAGCACTGCTGCACTACCACACTTTTAAGGAATTGGAGAGGATAATTTTCCGATGGAATGTCGCTTCATATTTAGGGAGTTTTTGAAATTCTTGGTATCAGAGCTGCAAATAGATTCAATGGAGGAGTGAAATTGAGGTATAGTTAGGCAAAGAAAGAGAGAGAAGGTTATCTGCCTACAGTGTCTTCCTGCTGCCCCATTGGAGTGAAAATAAGGGCATACCCAGTGCATAAGGCTCCCACCACTGTGGGGTCTGGGGAGGGTCATAATGTATGCAGCCTTATCCCTACTTTTGTAGAGAGGCTGTTTCCAGACTCGAACAGAATGGAGCAACCTTACCGTTGCACCAAGGCCCATCCTCTGCAAAACAGAGTAGCTTGTTCAATAGCTATTGGTGCAGCAATATTATCAGATAAGTTGATCTTATGCTTCTTTTACGAATGCTTTTATGGGTCCGAAGATCTATTTGTCCAATCAAATCATCCCAGCCGGGTTTTGATAATGGTGTAAATGAAAGAAATGAATGAACATATCAAACTTGGCAAGGATTATGCATCAAAGCCCAAGTCATGCAAACGCCAAAAAGGTGTTTGAAACCTGAATAAGAGCAGGATTGAATAGCTCAGGATCCTCTACAGATCTAACCTCGGAGAAAGCATGTCAATCGGCTGGTTCCTTTGAAATAAATATAAGATGGTGTCTGACAAAGGACGTGCTTTCCTCTTAAGATGGGTTGAGGATCCCAAGCCGGAGTAAAACCATGGGAACACCACACTTAAGAAGGTGGCGATTTCTTAGGAACTGGAATATAAAAAATTTTAAGGCTTTTGAGGTTTGAAAAGTTGGAAAGAGATTGAGAGCATTGTGAATTACATATTGCTAAGGCTATGTTTGATATGCATTCTCAATAAATTCTAGGTCTTGAACGCATTTTGAAGCAAGAAAATAGAGAACAATTGGAATTTAGAATGCATTCTAAACTCATAATCTATTTCAAGAGGGCATACCAAACACAGCCTTAGATCCCAGCTGAATGTTGAACTGCTCAGTGTAATGGCATTCCCCACATTCTAGGTCATTTTCCTAGAAAAAATTGGTAAGATAGTGAGCAAAAAGTTTAACCTAGCCTTTGACTGGATCATTTTTTCAGCCAAGTTTTCATCCGCTCTAGTTCAACCGAATCCAGCAATCCCCGGGGATTCGTATACACGTAAATCATAAGACCAGGAGTTCTAAATTTCCTCATTCCTTTCACTGATTGAATTGATTGATAAATTGGTTAATTTTTTCTCATCAGTTTCAATTATTCCATGATACTTCAAATTACTTAATATGTCAAGTAACATCCCATAGAAAGTATTTTTTTCACTTTCATCTATATAGAAAACCTGTGACAACTGAAAGTTGAACAAAAAAGAGTAAAAGCAAGCAAACCAGCCAGAGAGAGAGATTTCTTAGTCAGTCTGACTTTTTTGCATCCTCTTCTTTCATCTTCTTCTCCCACCTGCGCTTCTTGTAATCCAGTAACATTTCCGGCATTTTCTTCATCAATTCAGCAGTATTTGCCCTTTTCTCTGCAGATATTCTGTCGCACTTGTGCCCTTTCCTCTTGGTCCTCATCTCTTTCCTTTCTGGATCATATGGCCAATCCTCCTCACCTGCAAGGAGGACTTCCTTGCGAAGGCGTGCCCGATGGCGGGCACTAATGCCAAGTGGCTTCCATGCCCCTAAGTGCCAATGCCCCCAAACCCCTTTCGAGAGCTCATCTTTGTACTTTGCTAACTTTTCCCGCCATGGGTACTGATACTCCCCAATCGTCTTCACTATGGATTTTCCTGCTTTGCTTGCCATTACCTTATCTCTCAAGTTCTGCATTTGTTTATAAATTGAAAATTTATTATTTATTTGCTTTAAAAAAGCAGAAAATAAAGAGGCTGCATTACTAACATTATGAGGAGAGAGTATAGACATAAACCTACAACTGGATAAGAAGGAAGAGTGTCAAACTCATTTCATACGTGAATACTTGAATGCCTAAATAGTTGTTAGTGAACATGCTGGAGAGTCATCTGAGGACAGAAGACTTACTTCCTTGCATGTATACATAACTGTTATGTATGTCTCAAATTCTTGGACCCGTTTCAAAGAATGACCCGCTCCGTCATTTTTGGAGGTGACCCGAATGGAACTTTTTCTGAGATCTGTGATGGTAGCGGAGGGCTTGGGCATGGATGAGTATTTATGTTCTTTACCTGCTTTATTGTGAAGATGAGTAAGATTTGGGGTTTTTCGTTTTAGGGTTTTTGGGAGAGAGCAGCAGCGCCGTTTTGGGTGTTCTTCAGAGATCTCCATTGTAATTTTTCTCCGATTTGCACAGTGAATCATCTTCGCCTTCGCCCGTGGATGTAGCACACCATACTAGTGTGTGAACCACGTTATATCTCTGTGTCCTCTTGCTCTGTTCTTGGTTCTTCTCGTGTTTTTGGGTGGTGTTTGCTATAACAATAACAATCTGCTCAAGTCTACAAATATCAGCCATCTTGAGAAATTCCTCAAGAATAAGGTTCATTTTTTCACCTCATGGCTCTCAAAAATGTTCAATCCAGACAGGTAATGAATCCATTAAAGAAAAAGCAAGATACACAAAAGAATCAAAACTTGAGAACATCAGGCTGTCCCAAGTCTATTCAATCACTTAACAAACTTGGATTATAATAAACAAAAATGCACTTATGCTTTCAAGAGAAATCATCCGTCTTCCCTTCACCGCTTCACTCACTCTTTGTCCCCATAATCCCTTCACCTTCCCCCCTTAAAGTTATGCAATCATCACTTTCCCCTCTCTCGCTGCGTACTGGATCAGGATGGGTTAAACGTAAAAACCAACAATACAGGTTCTCTCGTTCATATTGAAAATTTCAAAAAATATTTACTGGGTCAGTTTTTTACAATTTTCCACCTACATATGGATACCAACATGAAAATGCACTTACACCTGGCTATATAGCCACTATCAGATTTGGATTTTGATATAGAGATTGGGGGACCAACTGACCAAGCAAGGAGGAGGAAGGAGCCATACCCAAAGACTTGTTGCACTAAAGAAGGGTAACTGATGCTTGAGGAAGTTTAGGAAGACACTTAAACTACATTTATTCATTCAACTAGTCCTATAGTCCTGCAAAATAAAGAGACCATCCCCTCAAGCCTGTTTGACAAGACTTAAGTTAGGGGTGTCAAAACCTAGCCCGAACTGATAAAATTCGGACCAAACCGAACCTTATTGGATTTGTTTTGGGTTGGGGTATGATGAGACCAGCTGAATAACCAGACAGCACCAAACTGACCGATATCTAGACCGAAACCCAAACCGAATGGGAAAAAAAAAAAAAAATCACAAAATCATTGAGTATGAGTTTATGAACTAAATAGGTGAATTGATTATCCATTGATTTATATATTAGTGAGAATATTTTTGGTTGTAAGGGGATTTGTTATCAATGAGTATGAGGTTATGAATAGAGAAATTGATTTCTAACAATGGTTCCATTGATCTCCTTGTTCACTATATAAAATTAGTTGGATACTTAAATGAATGATTTGATAGTAGGGTTAATTTTGTGATTTCAATGTTAGTTATCTTCTTACTGATTAGTTATCCATTGATTTCAATATTAGCTATCTTCCCCTTACAATGATAAACAATGAGTTGATTTGTAACAATGATTTTGCGACAAAGTCTATCTATTCATTGATTTCAATATTAGTTATCTTCCCCTTCCAATTTATTCATCTTTGTTTCGATTACAATATCAACACATCAAATCAATTTCTCTATTCTTGGTTGTTTACTTGTTTGACTTTGGGAAAATGATTTGAAGTATTTTTACCGAATCTTTCCTCACTACAAGTTATGAATGTAAGATATCATTGTGGTTCAAGCTCGAAAACAAACCGATCTAAACCAGTATTAACCCGATAATGAAAAACTGAAAACTTACCGGACCAAAATCGGAGTTCCGTAACGGTTTGGTTTTGGTCTCTGTCATTCCTAGACCGAAACCAGGCTGAACCAACCGTTTGACACCTCTAACTCAAGGGCATAGCAATCTTGTATTTATTGTCTGACAACTAATAGATGTCTTTTTCTTCTTGTCGTGTAAGCTTGATTGAAGGCAAATGACACAGCACTACAACACACCATTTGGTATGGCTACTGAGTTTACCTACATGTTATGGTACGATAGTATATGTGTAGTATATACTTCACCGGAGGCCTTTGGATGCTCTAGTACGGAGGAGTGATTTGATTCAGATTGAAAGAAATAAAAAAGCCAGAGGTAGACCTCAAATGACCCTAGGAGAAGTGGTGAGGAAAGAAATACATATGTTAGGCCATGTATTGAGTATGACCTCGAATAGAGCTGATTGAAGGGCAAGGATCCATGTAGCCTATCCCATTTAGTTGGGATAAGGCTAAGTAGTTGTTGTTGTATAATTCAACGTCTTATTGTTCTTGAAAGACACTCCAATTTGTGGTCATTTAACATCTATAATTAAGGGTGGACCTTGGTGCAACGGTCAGGTTGCTTCATTGTGACCAAGTGGTCACGGGTTCCGCGTCTCTGGAAACGGCCTCTTTCAAAGCAGGGGTAAAGCTGCGAACATTATGATCCTCCTCAGACCCCACAGTGGCGGGAGCCTCGTGCACTGGGTATGCCCTTTTCTAACATCTATAATTGGATTAAAATTACATAACCAAAGATGAGGCATAAGCTTATGTTATTAATTATTTGGTTTAACTTTTGGAGTCTAGAGTCTAGACTAGCTGTGAGTTTCAAAGCTTAAGAACAAAAATGTTAGACATGTTAGCAAATGGTAACCAGAGGGATGAAATGAAATAAGAGGAGGACGCGATCTGAGTAGTGGGCAAAAGCTAAAAACTAAGGCTGCGTTTGGAAACATTTTTATGCTGCTCTTCTGTTCTTTGGACAGAAACATTTTTTCCTGTTTCTGTGCTAGAAGACTGTTCTTCTGTTGTCAATGAGCGTTTGGTGAACCTGTTCCACAACTGTTCCCGAAATGAAAAAGAACAATTTGGCATTTGGTAAAACCTATTCCAGATCAGTTTCATTAAACTGTTACCAATAATAACTGAAATGCCATTGGCCCATTACCATCAAAATTAACCCAATTAAGACTATAAGTGTCATTTCCATCAAAATTAGTCTAACATAAAATTACAGACATGCCATTAACATTTCCACTATCTTAAAATAATTTTAAAAGGTCATTATACAGTATGCAGTTTGAGAAATAGGATTTGAACTACTAGCCATTATGTTTGACATTGTTTAAAAATATAAATTAGGTACACAACAACAATAACAATAACAATATACCTGAGTTATTTGTCATTAGCAATTGTCTATTAACTTTGACAGTTAAGCTGGATTAAAGGTTCAATATTAAATCACACAATATATTCCAGAGAGCAATGTTTGAAAGGATAATGACTAGTCAAAGATATTCATGTCTATTTAAGAAGTAGAAGAATAATATATCCATAGTTCAAAGAAGTACTTTAAGAGGTGTGCTTAATTATCTAATAGAAGGATTAGCTTCCAACTAAATAGGTTTGTTAGTAAGTTGCATTGGAGTAGAAACTCTGACAAATGAGGAGAAAGGACTAGCTTCCAAGCAGTAGGTGGTTCCTACATTTCATTAGAGCTGAAACTGAAAGCTCTCACATAGACATTGACTTTGGTCAATTAAATAGAATTAGAAAGAAAGAGAACAAAATCAAAACAAATAAAGGAAGAAGAATGCAGCCAATGAAGGACACGGAGTCATTATGGAACTACAACTTAAGGTGATCTGATGGAAAACTTGAGATTAAACAATGCAGTAAAACGATTATCCAGCAACACACCTGTTAGGGGTTCAGAATGGCAACCACCTACAGGCAAGTTAGCAGCGGATGGCATTTCATCCCACTATATGTTAAAAGTGTCCATGGTATAATAAATTCTCCTATGACAAGTAAACAGGCACTCTCGTTTAAAGTGACTGAGTCCTGAATCTCTAAAATCAGTGGGATCATCAGTATTATGGCAAGAATGGTTGAAGAGCTCAGGAATTGCCTTTTAGGCTTGATAAGTGCATGCAGGGATCACTGTATGTGACCCCAGCATGACCCAACAGATGATGCAAACACAATTAACACAATTCCATGAGAGAGAGACAGAGAGAGAGAGAGAGAGAGAGAGAGAGAGAGAGAGACATGGAAAAGGTCAAATTCCTTGGGGTTCAAATTCTGCTGTTGAAACATATTTGGTCAAATTCTGGACTTGACCAAGTAAAGCCTACAAATCTAAACATGTTTCACTCTCTCTCTCGATAAATTTATATATATATATATATATATATATATATATATATATATATATATATATATATATATATATATATATGTTTGTGTGTGTGTGTCAAACACTCTTCATTCAAATGTTTCTCATCTGAACATCAGATTGCAATTTTCTCCTCTATAAGAAAAACATAACAGAAAACATAGAAGAGATCTTTCTGGAGTTTTGATTGTTTCCATCATCAGAAAGTGCTTGTTACACATGATTCTTATTTGTTTTTCGATGTATTGTGGCCTGAAGAAGTTTTTTTTTTAAAGATTGTGGACAGCAAAGTCAGGTTTCAAATGGCATAGATATCACACCAACATTTGTCTTCAGTAGAGTTGATGCAGATACACTACCTTGGACCGACCCAAACCCAGTTGGGTGTCCAGACGAAGATGAACTAGGTCCAGTTTTAATTCAGTAGGATATTTTACTTTATGGTCTATTTTGTAAGTGGGTCCATTAGGAGTTTGATTTATTTCATAATTTCTTTTTTTTTGTTGAGTCGTGGTAGAGTTAGAGTTAGCATTTTATTTCTAAAAGTCCAAGATATAGTCAAGTTCTATTTTAGTTTTAGAGTTAGCATAGGAGTGTTTTGGTTCCTTTTATTTACACCATGTAATCGTGCAATTAGAACATATACACCATGTAATTGTGCAATTAGAACATAGATTGAATATGGAATAGTTGAGTTATGGTTTGAAGCCAGTGTGGCAGTGCGTGTGCACTCTTCTCCCCCCCACCCCACCCCACCCCACCCCACCCACTTTCTTCTTATGCGATCTTCTCTCCCCTGCAACTCTGGTTTTTCCTAGCTTCCTCTCTTCTCCTAACCGGTCCTCCACCAGGAGTAGAACTTTTTTTTTTTTTTTGAAAGATTTGGAGCATAGCGTTGAAGAGAAAGACTTTTGATGCAATCTAGATTCACAGATCCCAATTAATAATAAGTGAATCCCAACCGCAGTACAGGCCCATGGTTTCAGATCAGATATCTGAATGTAAATACAGATCTGTAACAGAATGGAGTAACTGCTGATTGATGGAAGGGAATAAGAAGTGGCTCAATCCGCTACGAGAAAGAAGAGGGAGGGAAGAAAGAGAAGAAAGGAAAAGGAAAACCCAGAAACCATGGGAGGGAAGAGAGAAGAGAGAAGAGGTATCAAACTCTTTCAATTCAAACAAACTAATTCTTAGACATTATTTTAGCTCATACATTTCACTCTTTCATAAAATCTAACTTCAAATCCTTCCTTTTTCTTCCATATATGTAGGAATTGCAGTGATAAGGTTAGGGCAAAATAGAAAACACAGGGATTCTACAATGTGAGAAGATACATATTAAAGAGCATATAATGAAAGCAGATAATTTTAAAGTTGAGTAAATTTATAAGCATGCACTTCAAATAAACTATATTGCCTAAAAATTTCCTCATAAAGCATAATTAAATAAAAAAAAATAGAAGTTATCCATTTCCGATCCATAAAACATAAATTAAAAATTTACAGTGAAGTGAATCTACAGCTAGATATACTCAACAGAGAGACTATTTATATATAAAGCAAACAAAAAAAAAAAAAAAGAGTTTCTTCACCCAACCCTAAATCCCTAATACATTGAGATTGAACTGAATGAAAAGAATAATTGTATCAATCTCTGCTTTGTTATTGCTGCTAATTGTAGCTGCAGGGATTCAAGCTAACATGGGTTTTTGTGTGGGAAAAAGGCCATTCTCATATAGACCATACATGGTCTTTCAACCTCCAAACTTGATCGAATGTAAATCTTTTAGGGTTTTTGTCAACAGGAGGTAGAAGACGAAGTTCAGCTTGAGAAGAGTGAGGCTGAATATTTGATTCAGCTTGAGAAGTGCGGGTCAAAACCCTGAATTTCCTTCTTTTTTTTTTTTTTGTCCAATCGAAAACGTTAGCTCAATCTGGGTTTCTGAGATTATGATCTGTAGGAGTAAGGATTCAGAAGAGAATGCAATAGAAACCGGGTACTGTACAGATTCAGTAACCTTCAAATATTGAGAAAGAGAAGCAACTCGTTCAACATTGAGAGAAAATAGAAAAAACATGAATTTTTTTTTTTTGTTTAATTTTCTTTAGCTTGAAGCCATGAAACTTGTCCAAAACAGAACCTCAAGTAGATAAACGCAATGAAGATCACTAGATAAGGAAAGGATTGAGATCTAACCTGAGACACTCTTCAGATGTTGCTTTAACACAGGGAAATGAATCTTTGTGTCTACTTCTTTGTACGCAAATCCTCCTCCTGCATTTGTGGTTTTGGCGGAGAGCAGAGTCGAATCATCATCGAGAACAAAAGAAGTCGTCTTTTATTAATAAGTTGACGATACTGGAATCAGGGCTTCTCTTTAAACTAAAAATGTTTGTCACTATACTAAGTGAAACAGTTCATTTCACTATGACTTTTTTACCATCACAAGACACAAATACCTTGGTTGAGTTGAAGTGAAGACTGAAGAGGTCATTCTTGTAAAATCATGATTCCTCAATCTCCGTTTCCTTCTTTTTCTCTCCAGCTCCGCTCTGGCTCTGGAGTTTACTTATTACAAATAATGCACAGCGGCGGAAAACCCTAGGATGTACAAATCGTATAGCAGCAGGTCTCAGTTGTAGATTATGATGATGATATAAAACAAAAGCCGTTCTTTAGAGTTGGAAAGAGACTGAAATGAAAATCAGGTTGCAGGTTTGATCGTTCAAACAAGCAAGACAAAAAGGGGAAATAAAAGAGCTGAGAATGGGTTTAGGGTATTGGAGTAAAAGAGATGGAATAGGTGAGTGGGAATAAAAGGGGTTAAGATTTTGGTTAGTGGGAGGAGAATGGAAGAAAAGAAGAAGCGAAGGAGCAGGTTCGGTGGGGTTTAGGTTGGGATAAAATAGAGAAAAAGGGTTAGAGATTTGGGAGGTGGAAATGAGGGTTTAAGTGGTTTACATCAGTGAAGGGGAAAAAAAAAGAAAAGGAAGAAGAAGAAGAAGTAGTGCCGCGGCTGGGTGTCTTCCCCGGCTCAGATGAGTTTTGGCTGTCTCAGACCATCTCAGAAGACCTAAATCGCTTCTTTCTTTGACTCTTTCTAATTAAGATAGAAAATGACGCTCTTACCCTTCAATTTTGAGACTTATCAGCACATGCTCATTAAAATCCCGCATAAATGGTCAAAAGTGATTTTTGATCAAAAACCATAAACGATATCTATTTTTGGGTTTTGGGTTTTTTTCAATCTTTTATAAATAGAAACAAGCTCTATAAACTATACCAAAGACGTCCTTAGAAGGATCCATTTTTTAATAATCAAAGTTAAATCACTGTCTATATTTCTCAAAATGCAATTACATATTAATATTATGGGAAAAAGAGAGTAGGAGGGGCATTGGACATTCCATCCCACCCTGTTGTCTCAGAGCAAATAAATGCATTTTTGGAATGTCTTTTGGGTCAGTAATGCATTCTCATCTCAAAATACATTAGTGACTTAGAATATATACCAAACACAATCTAAAGCTCCGTTTGGTTTGTTTCCAAAGGATGAGCACACATTTTGAGATGATAGAAATGTCATTTGGTATGAGAGTATTCTTGGATCCCAGAATGCGTTAGAAATAATATAACCCGTGATTCTAATGCCAAACTCCTTTGCATTTAGGGGGGACTAATTCCATTTTCAATTTTTGATTTTATTAACATGAAAGAAATTTGGAGGGCAAGGATCCATGTCGCAGACCTCATTTAGTTGAGATTTTCTGAAATTTTTGGGTTGTGCCTCTCTTCTCTTATGTTCGTCTTTCTCTCTTCAATTTTCTTTTACTTTCCATCTTGTAGTTATCACCTTTTTTTTTCCCCATGGATTCATGTAATCAACCCCATTAAGTTGGGATAAGGCTGAGTTTGTTGTTGTTGTTGTTGTTTATTAACATGAAAGCAATTTGATAAAAACTATCTAACAATGGAATGGTAAAATTGCTCCTTCATTGTTACTTTTCATTAAGGATTGGAGGACTCTTCTCCATTGTTTTGGAGAATATCTTCCTCTCTCTTATTTTAAAGGATCTTTGTTACAATCCCGTATTAGTCACATGGGGGTTGACCCGACATTGTTTATGAAAGGAATTTACTGTGGTGGATTAATATGGTCTTTCGTTCTGTCATCTTATAAGCCAGTTTATGGGATTGAGTTCTCCCAAGGCTTGTATCTCTAGTATCAGAGTAGTCGATCCTCGATCCCAGTCTTTGTGTGGAAGAGATGACATAATGCCAAAGTACAGTCGCTAGGACAAGATTACCGGCCTTTAGGCAGATACCCTGAAACAAAGTGAAGCCATTAGGAAAGGACTACCTGCCACCAAGCAAAGACCCTAGAGCATAATAGAGTTACAAAAGGTATTTAATGTTGATTGATATGGTCTTGAGTTCCCTCGCCTTATAAACCAGCCGGTTTTTGGTATTGAGTTCCCCCATGGTTCATATTAGAAATGTTACATACTCGAGAGAGTGATGAAAGAAACTCTACTCATTGAGCAATCCCAGCAGCTTTATGTCGGTCGGTGCCTACCATAGCTCATTCTGAATTAAACATTTAGGAAAGAGAACGCTAAATGGTGGCGTGCGGTTCGGGGCCCCTGTGCCACAACCAGGTGTCGTTATTCTCCCTCATTGCATGTCTTAATCCTGGATTGGGACCATTGGGTGATCCAATCGTTATCCTCTCTTGTTACAGCATGGTGTTGTACTGCATCGTGCGGCGTTGCAAAGGCCATGTGGCACAGCGGGCCCCACATGGTGCACATGGCCTCTGCAACCGCCGCACAATGCAGTATAGCACCATGCTGTAACAGGAGAGAATAAAAATTCTTGGGTGATCTCGCCTTTTGTTTTCTTGATGGAGTCCTTTGGTTGTTCATGTTATTTTTGGGGGACCTCTGTCCTACCATTGGGCAATTGTGTACATCTTCTTATCTTTTCTTGAGCTGTGGATATCTCTTCCCAAGCTCTGCAATAAAAGTTTTTCTTACTTATTAAAACAGGAACTTGTACAAGAAATTCAATATGCCATCTAAGTCTAAAAACTATACATGAATTCAATATAGCTGTGAGTTCCAATAGTGGCGACGTTAAGTTGCAACTCAAGGCCAGGAAGGCATTGTCCATCATGTGTAGGACAGAATGACTACATTTCATTCCTTGGCTCTCAAGATTTTGTACGATTGAAGCTTTAGGTTGTACGCATGGTTATCCTATTCAATAAATTCCCTCTTAACCAAAAAAAAAAAAAAAACATTGCAACCCAAGGTGCCTTTTCATTTTAACAAGAATACCACAAAATAACTATTTGAATGCTGTAAAATGTTGGTAGTCTGAAAAATTCCAACCTTATAATTATCTTTCAGATTACATCTGCCTGAGCAACGGACATGTCAAAAAACCAGGGTAGTACCCATGTCTGAAATTTTGCATTATATTGATATGTTACATTTTGATTGAGGTTGTAAACTTACAAACTTAGGAGCTCAAATTCCTCCAGTTAAACCAAAAAATAAAGACAAAAAAAAAATAAAAATAAAAAATAAAAAATAAAATATATATATACCTGCCTCACGGAAGATCACTCATGTAACAATTAACAAGTTGCATAAGGATAATATAACCCTCTTGATGGTAGATTCAGAAACTGATTGCCGTCCCCAGGAATAGAAGTTCTCCATAACAAAATGAGGATAAATTCATCTGGCTTTCTCTCTTAATGTCAGGTGGGAGGCCATACAAATGCTACCTGTCATCAGGTGGTAGTGTTGGACTTTTGGAGCACATACTGATCTTGTGTAGCTCCTTCATCCTATTAGCTGGGTTGCATAAACCTGAAAATTTTTCCAGATTGTTCTCAGTCTAAAGCATTTTACAGATTAACTTATTACATTAATCATTCGGGAGGTAGTAGGCATGATGACCACACATAGAGGAGGGGGGGGGGCACTTTGAGATGAGCAGAACTAAATATTTACAGGGTAAGTTCATGACAAACCTAAGATTACATTGTTGGTGGGACAATGCAAATTATGTATTAAAAGGAAGGTTAGTTCTTTGTCAATAATTTCCTAGTGGAGAATCTTTTGCACCTCTCTTCCAGGTAATCCTTGCCCGTAAGGTACCAATGTTTCAGTTTTGTTTTTGATGAAATCAGACGCAAATTTATTTCATAAATTGGATAAAGTCAGAGAAAGTTCCTGTGAAAGAGTCAGAATACTTAGTAGTTCTAGCCCTATTGGCTAATACATGAGCTGTCCTAACTACATCACTACTAGTTACCAATGTTTCAGTTGTAGACCTCATAGATCTATTGGGTTCTAACCAACAACAACTCAGCCTTCCCAACTAAATGGGGTCGGCTACATGGATCCTTGCCCTCCAATCAGCTCTATTGGAAGAGTCATACTTGATACAAGGCCTAAGTTATGCATGTCTTTCCTCACCACTTCTCCTAAGGTCATTTTAGGTCTGCCCCTGACTCTTTTAGTTCATTCAATCTGAATCAAATCACTCCTCTATACTCGAGCATCCAAAGGCCTCCGTTGAACATGGTCATGGAACCTCAAATGACTTTCTCATAGCTTTATCATGTATCGGAGCTACTTCCAAGTCAGTTCTAATATAATCATTCCTTACTTTATCCTTCATAGTTTTGCTACTCATCCATCTCAACATCCTCATCTCTGCTACACGGAGTTTAACTATTTGATGTTTCTTAACTACCCAACATTCCGCACCATATATCATAGCCGGTCGCATGACTGTCCTTTAAAAATTTCCTCTTAAGTTTTAAAGGAACACGTCGATCACACAACACTCCGGACGCACACCTCTCCACTTCATCCATCCTATTTTAATTCTCTGTGAAACACCATCATTTATATCACCTTCTTTATTTATGATTGAGTCCAGATACCCAAAATAATCACTTCGCAAAATCTCCCTCTCATAAATTTTCACAAACTCATTATCTGTCCTAGTGTAACCAAAGTTACACACCACATACTTCGTCTCCGTTCTACTTATGTTAAAACCTTTTGATTCCAAGGTTGATCTCTATAACTCCAACTTGGCGTTAATCTTTGCATTTGTCTCATCCACCAAACAATATCATCAGCAAAAAGCATACACCAAAGAACCTCATCTTGAATAGCTTTGGTTAAATCATCCATGATCAGCGCAAACAAATAAGGGCTTAAAGCTGATCCTTGATGTAACACAATTTAATTATCTCTACATATTTACTTGAAGCATTTCTCTTCTCTAATACTTGCTAGATTAACTCTCTAGGGACTCTATCATAAGCTTTTTCTAAGTCAATAAAGACCATATGGAGATCCTTCTTGCAATCTTTAAGTCTTTCCATGAATCTCCTAAGTAAATAGTTTTTGTCGTGGATTTTCTTGGCATAAAACCAAATTGGTTCTTCGTAATAATAGTTTCTTGTTTTAGGTGTGTTTCAATAACCCTCTCCCATAATTTCATAGTATGATTCATTGGTTTATGCCTCTATAGTCATTGCAACTCTGAATATCACCTTTATTTTTGTAAATCGGAACCACGATTCTCCATTCATCTAGCATTTTCCTTGTGCTCGTAATCTCATTAGACAACTTGGTTAGCCAAGATAAACCACAAATTGCTAAGCTCTTCCATACTACTATTGGGACCTCATTTGGGCCTTATGCCTTGCCTACTCTTACCCTCTTTAAAGCTTCTTTTAGTTCAGACACCCTAACTTCTCGTATATATTTACAACATGTGGTGTCTTGATGGGTAATGCAGTTTTCCAGCACACTATTACTTGAAGTGTCTTCATTTAGTAAGCTGCAGAAATAACCTTCCCATCTCTTCTTAATGTCCTCATCCCTTATTAGCACTTACCATCTTCACTTTGAATACATCTAACATGATCGAGATCCCTACTCTTCCTTCCCTCGCTTTAGCTATCTTATGGATAGCTTTTTCCCCCTTTCTTTGTGCTCAGATTGTTATAAAGATTTCTGTATTTCTTCGCCCATGCTTTTCTTACAATCTTATTAGCCTCATTTCTGGAAAATTTATACTTTTGTAGATCCTCTACATCCTTAGTCCTTTGCCATATCTTAAAACTAGTTTTCTTAGTCTTAGAGGGATGATGTTTTCCTTACGATTCACCTAGGACATCTTTAGCAACTTTCTTAATACAAGTAGTCATCTTATTCCACGTCGTATTAGTGTCTCCCTCAAAAGCCCCACTTTCCATGTTTAACCATTTCATCAGTAAATGATTTCAAAGTATCTCATTTTAAGCTTCACCACCTTCTATGGCAAATAAGCTCACCTTTGTTACGATTCTGTGTAGTGATACACATATCCATGAATACTGATCTATGTTGTGTGGTTAAGCTCTCCCTTGGTATAATCTTATAGTCCTTACATAATAATTTATCAGGCCTTCTAGTTAGGAAGAAATCTATTTGGCTACTATGATGCCTGCTTTTGGAGGTACCTAAATGCTCATCTCTCTTTTCAAAGTAAGTTTTTACAATGGATAAATCATAAACCACAACAAAATCTAAAAATGAGATCCCTTCCTCATTTCTCTCTTCAATACCTTATCCTCCATGTACACCTTCATAGCCTCTATGATCTTTCCCAACATGTCCAATAAGATCACCCCTATAAGAATCTTTTCTCCTTGACTAAAACCTTGTACTAATCCGTCCATGTGTTCCCAAAATTGCAACTTACTACTTTCATCCAATCCTACTTGAGGTGTGTAAGCACCAATTATATTGATAACTTCTTTGTCCAACACAAGCTTGATGAGTATAATCCTATCTTCGAATCTTTTAACACCCACCACATCATTCTTTAAATCTTTATCCACCATTGGGTTCTAAACATCGACTTAAAAATATGCAAAAAAATTTAATCAGCAGTCTCAACTTTCAGACAGAAATGTAAAGGGATGGTAAAACATCCGGATTTAATTTGGACATTGGATACCTCTTTGGTATCCAGATGGTAATCGGATGTGGATTTTGATATTAATGACTCTGTTCTAATTAATAATCTAATATTGTAGGTAATTAGTTAAGAAGTTATGCTTAATATGTATTATACATTCTACATTTTTTTTAAGTCATGAAATAGAAACAATTATCTATGAATGGAGTTGATTGGCAAAAGAGGATCAATGTAGCCAACCCCATTTAGTTGGGATAAGGTGCTAATTGTATATGAATTCAGATACTAGTATATCTGCTCTGTATTCACTCCATTTACAAACCTCCTTTCAGAACACAAATTGTTTAGATCGGTAAACTGCGATCACATGTTTCTGTTGTTTAATTATCCTTGATGGATTATTGGTTTCTCAAACCATTGTATACTCTCCATCTCACTAGGAAAGACTGGGCAGAGATTCAGACAAAACAAAAATCATTCAAAGAGGAGCCCAACCAGATAACGAAGGAGAAGATAAAGAAGAAAAACTACAGCAAATGAGGGCACACTTAAAGAACAGCAGATGAAGTCAGCAGAAGCATCTATATTGTTGGGAAAACAAACCCTTTCGCACCTGTGTAATGGAGAAACACATCAACAACCAATTATGCATATACGAATAACACACAAACAAATCAAGTCAACTGCAAAAGAACACATCAATTTTAACGTGGAAAAACCCTTCTCAAGTTGAAAGGGAAAAACCACATGACCTAGTCAGGTAAAACCTTCCACTATAATCAATAATGAGATTACAAGATCTTCTCTAGCCAATGCTAGAGGCTAACAGACATAAAAAATAATAACCTTCTTGGACAAAATAACAACTCACCAAACAAGGTGGATCAACAAGAATACCGTACTCTTGCCTCAATACCCGACGTGACAAATATAGGAAAAGCCATATTACCTTCCCTTCCTCCCTTGACAGAGAGAACAATGTCATGTTACAACCCAAGTGCAAAGAATGAAGAGAGAAAACACCAAAACCTATTCTTCTTCTTTTTTTCCCTCCACTCCCAATCACAAAATCAATCAAGAGAAAAGAGATTTCACAGTGCAAAAAGAGATCCATATGCTACTAACTCCCTACTACTACTACTACTACTACTCCTCTTATATATATAGAAATATAAAGGGTACGGAGAATATAGCGAAATCCAACACGTCTTGTATGGGGCAGAATGTTGGGCAGTTAAGAAGTGTCATATTAAGAAGTTGTGTAGCAGAGATGAGGATGTTAAGATGGATGTTTGGGAAAACTAGGAAGGATAAAGTATGGAATGATCGTATTAGAGCTGACTTGGGAGTTGCCCCGAATAAATGACAAGCTCCGAGAGAGTCGTTTGAGATGGTACAGTCATGTTCAACGGAGGCCTAAGGACGCCCCAGTAAGGAGGAGTGATATGATTCCGATCGACGGGGCTACAAGAGCTAGGGGCAGGCCTAAAATGACCATAGGAGATGTTGTGAGAAAGGACATGCGTTGTCTGGGACTTATCCCAAATATAACCTTGGATAGAGCCTGTTGGAGGGCAAGGATCCATGTTGCAGACCCCATTTAGCTGAGATTCTCCTGACTTGCTGAGCTGTGCCTCCTCCCTCTTACTTTCATCTTCTTCTTTTTTTCATCTCATCCCCCATCCCTATTTTAGCCATCTCTTCGTCCCCCTTTTTTCTTGTTTAGACAGTTGTTTCCCTACTTTGTGTTGTTGGATCCATGTAGCCGACCCCATTAAGTTGGGATAAGGCTGAGTTTGTTGTTGAATATGGTGACATCTCCTTCATGTCCTTGTGAGGAGGGCACTCAACATATTTATCAATCTGAACCACCACTTTGATGGCATTATGACTGATACAGTCAAAAAGCTAACCCAATCAAAGAGCCCTTATGCATCTGATTAATGGTTTATGTAGTCATAGCCCTCTGATTCCAAGCTATAAAGAAGTCTTATTCAGAGGACTAAGTGTGTGTTACTATGAGCAACCAAGTTAAGAAGAGGACCTTGGTATATGTAAAAGGTTGATGTGCTAAAAAAATCCCATAATATCACATACTGATTCTACAGATATTCCCTACTTCAAACAAAAGTGATTCACATTTCTAATCCCAATGCTCCCTCCAAAACTGCCAGGTCCAATGCAATAAAACAGACAAGGGATATCTAGCTGTAACTTAAAATGACCACTATGTGGCCACAGATCCTCCCATTAAAGATGGAATAAGATGTACTAACATGACCATGTTTTGGGGGATTTGATTTCCAGATTTTTTTTCCCATTTTCAATCAAGCAAAGAAAGAGATATATGATTACTTATATCCAAGAGGTGCATGAACGAGTATGTGTAAATGAAGTAACATACAGACTATGTAACCATGAACTACCACGAAGCAACCTCTCTTTTACACAACTTCGTCTCTAATATTTCATCTTACATTAAAATAAGAAGAAAGTTTCTCTTCACCATGGGTGAAGAAAAGTGACGACCGAGATGTAATAATTACTCCCCCCCTTATTTGGCAAATTCCCGAAATGCTCTTTCCCACTGTTCTAGGAGTCCCATCCAAGCACCAAATCCGGGGGTGAAGGAAAACCGGGTCCTTATAATAATGATAACCCGAGATGCACAATACTAACAAAATTGAGCTTAAGTTTTACGTGGCATGCAACTTACACATCCGTTACATGTAACCCCATCAGAGAAGTAAATTAATGAATGATACTTCAATTAAGTTCTTAGGTTCTGTATCCAGGTAAAAGCTATGTCAAAGGAAAATTTTCAATTAAAGTCTTACTGCCTTACTTTTATGTATTGATATTTTACCCAAAAATTTTCCTTCTGTGCAGTTTTAACCTGGAAACTGCCTTAATAAAATAAGAAATGAAATAAAAGGAGGAAACTATCTATAAATTTGTTTACCTGAACATCTTGGAATATCCCAAACAGCAATAGACGTGGGTGTGCATCGAGGATCACATATTGCTCGGTTGTCTTCATGATTGACATTCATGGCTAGCATCCATGATCCAACAGAGACGTCCTCGTTGCTAAACATTCTCAGACTGTCAACAAGGAAAGACATCTAAACAATGAACAATTTTAGGAGTAAAAGGAGAAACAAGTTGAAATTTGACAAGACTGCTTATTGATGACATAATTAAAATTTATAGCAAAAAGTCACTCAAAGAGAGAGATTTTAGTAACTACTGTAGCAAAAGGATCATTTTATACATTTGAAAAGAAAGAAACAATGTTCTAATGAAAAGAGCAATAAGAATATGAAATGAAAATTTTTCTCTTTATTTACCCAGGGGGAGGGGGGGTTTACTGCAATGAACTCAATATTTAGTATCAAGGAAAAAATGCAATCACACAAGACAGAAATTTCACTCCATAAATCCAAGGATGTAGAGGCGTTGATTCCAGTTTCTAGACCAACAGCTAAGGCTCCTCTGCTCCTAATATGACAAAATTGGTCCCCAAACTGAGATATCCACATGCTAGGGCATGCCTAAGATTGACAATAAACGAAATTATATGGGCAGTGAATTTATTTTTTTGGGGGGGGGGGGGGTTGAAGTCAATTAGTTTAAGAGCTCTGACCATGAATTGCACCATCTGATTGTAAGGTTGACCCATTAGATCTTCACATTCAAAATTAAATAAATAGTTCATCTGATCCTAGAGATTGACTTAGGAGCCTCAAAATTAGAAAATAATTTCAACCATGTTGAATTAGTGGAGTTCTGCAGGTAATGTAAGTAATCACACCGATAAAGTAACTACAAGATTGGACAAGGGCCTTGATCATGCTATGCGGTTGAATTACAAGATTGGTACAATATGGTGCAAGAGCAAAGATGTGCTTAACGTTTTGCCGACTCCAACAACCATGTGGCCCTGGCAGCTAATTCCAAAGCTTTTGACATTATCAGGAAGGATGACTGATATCCCTATTTTGCTCCTTCAGAATTCTAGGATCTTAAATCTCACTAAAAAATTGACATTTTTTGCGTCTTCCAACAGCCTTAATTTTGTATTATATGGGAACAATATAGACCTATCTGGCTTTAATTAAATATATCTTTTTCTTTCTATCAAATAAATAAATAAATGAAGTAACTACAACCAACTGACCACAAGAGAAGCTATTTTTCGTAGTAAAAACTGATTTCATTATCTAGAAAGCAACAATAATTAAATTAAATGATCATTGAGTAATATCATTACAGACCCAAAAGAAAGAATGAAAACCAAAAAGCATCCGGCTATCAATTATAAGTGCAATAGATTTAGAATGACAGACCTATTATTTCTTGCAGTTGCCAATGATGCCACAATCTCTGCAGAGAGAATGTATATTGGACCATAACCATGCAAAAAATACTCATTTCCAATTAAATGTCCTGACTTCTCAAACCTGAAAAGTTTCAGATAAAAAAGTCCCTTGACAAATTGAATAATAGAACCACATATTCTATCAAAAAATATATATCACAAGCTCAACTACCATTTTATCTTCGGGTCAGTAATCACTGGCCCTTTCTTCATGCAGCCAATGTAAGTCATTGGATGGGTCCGCTCCTTAGCTAGAAGTGTTGCAAGTCGATCTGACAAATGAATGATGAACTAATCATATTGCAAGCTACAGGACCAATAACATATTAACCTAATTCATAACAAAAGAAGCAACACGCAAATTCGTTCATTACAAAACAGCTTGCCAGACAGTTTGTGTCAGATTTCAGAAGAGGGGGGGGGGGGGGGAAAAGGTAATGTACTAAAGCAGGAAGTCTGATAAACAATACAACTGGAAAAGGCTTAGTAAACCTACTAGTGATACAACTTTGCTACCAATCAACTCTTAGAACAACTAAGGCACCGTTTGACAACGTTATATTTTTAGTGTTTCTTTGCCAGTAACGTTATCAGAATACAAATGAAACAAAAAAATCGTTTGATAAATCCGTTTTGTTTCACTTGTTTTTGATAACAAAAATCAAAATTTATAACAATTTATGCTTAAAATAACGTTTTTGACATAACAACTATTTGTTGTTATTACCACTTTGTGGTCCAAAATCCAAAGTGTTACCAGTGTTTTACAGAAAGGGAGCCAAAGAAAGGTCTCCTCTCCCTCAACTCTCGCTCGACCCTTCCCTAAACCTCTCCTCTCTCAACCTCCATAGGGAAATACGGGGAAGGAGACAAAGAACCTGCAACTCGTCGTCGCCAGTGCTGATTTCTCCAACCTCAAGCTCGCCCACTCGAGATCTCCTACCGCCTGCAACTCGTCGTCGCCATCTAGGGTTAGTTCTATTGCTTTCTTCTGCTTCTTCTTCTTCTTTTTTTCACTGCACAATCCCTAATCTCTGCATCTTCGAAATCCCTAAATGGTAGGAGACACTGGCAGTCATGGACTCATGGCGGCACTAATAAACCTAAAACAACCTCTGCTTTCATCGGTTTGGCCCTCCCATTTCCATTTTTATTCACGTCCGAAACCTTCCACGTTGAAACTCAGATTTCGAAGCTCTGCTACGAAGATGGCGATGGTTGGGTCTGAGAGGGTTTTTCATCCCAAAATCATCGATTCTCATTTGCACGTCTGGGCTTCCCCTGAAGAGGTGAAAATACCCAAATTTGAAGAAACCCCAGCTCTGCTTAATTTTATTTGTCTCGTTCTTGTTTTCACCATTTTTGTTTCTCTTTCTGGGTAGGCTGCTGACAAATACCCTTATTTCCCAGGCCAAGAACCGTCATTACTAGGAAGCGTTGATTTCTTGCTTAAGGTGCATGCGGCTCTCTCTTATAAGCATTTCCTCGTCTTATTTTTATTGGCGTTTGTTTCCTTGTCTAATTTTCTTCCCCCCACTTTAAACTGTCTGGTATCTGAAGATGCAGAATAAATTCCATTGCTTCAAGGAAGTAATGAAGTTTGTGTTCCAAATTCTAATTTACAAAATAATTTCAAATTTGTTTGGTTTTGGAAATACACTTTGAGTTGTTTTCCATTTTCAGTTCTGGTGAACTGAGTTGGAGATCAATTTAGTGGATTCACCTGTGATTGTCTTCCAGTACATGAACTCTTAAATGAGGTCATTGAGTCTGCTTCTGATTGCTTCTACTTCTACCAACTCATTTTTGAGATCATTGTGATTTGTCCTTGCAACAGCTCTTCCTTTTTGGTCATATCTGTATTATAGAGTGACAATTGCATTTACTGAGTGTATAACATAAATTTTGGATTTTGTCCATTCTCTGTCACTGATAAGGTTTAATTCAATTTAATTTTAGTCCTCGACTTTTGGGGTCTTTAAAGAAACGATTTTCAACATCTGCTATATCATAGAAATTCATTAAGAGATGCGAATTGATTTTGTCCTTGCTTGCACACTAGGGATAGCTAATTCACTTTCATTGTACAAAATGTGTGGTGGTTACTTTAAACTAGAGGAAATTAGATTTGCTGCACATCCTTGACTCGACTCTTTTGGTTCATTATTATTTTGGATAGTTATAAAAGAATTATGCAGTAGGATATTGCAAGTTGGATAATTCTATATCTTCTATATTGAGATACCATTAATTTCATTATCCATTTGATTTCATTAATGTTACATGTAATCTTGGTAAATCTGGAGGAATGTACTTAGGACCAAGGGTTGAGTCCCGACCTCAACTACCATCCAATATTTGATGCAGTGCTTTTGTTCCTATGGGGCCTACAAAGAGAAAGGGAGGGGATCTATACTAGCTAAATCACTTTTTTGGCAGATGTGTTTGCAAAGAGTGGAATGAATGGAAAAGAAATGCCTAACTGGCCTAAGGTGCAAGTTTGACATATCCTGGCCTCACTTTATGGCTGGTGTTTTGTTCTCTCTCCTATTATATTCCCTCATCAATAAGATATCATTATAACCAATTGGGGGCAGGGTATTACTGTATATTTAGTTGAAGAGCACAAAAGTGATATTTATGTGGTCATTGATTTTCCTTTGCTTGCTGCTGCAGTGCATGGGAGAAGCAGGAGTAGATGGTGCTCTAATTGTCCAACCTATCAATCATAAATTTGATCATTCTCTAATAACAAGGTCAGTAAACTCTAAACCCACTCCTTCCTTCCTTCTGCCAGGCTAGCAAGTGGACACTTAGAAGCCCCCTCATGATTATGCCCAACAGCTCTATGGAAAGTATACAGAGTCCTTTGAAGAGTACATTACTATAAAGGTGAGGAAGTTGTGGTTCTTTCTAATACTAATTATCAATAATTCACTTGTGACAGATTGCTGTGCATGAGAGTTTGGTTGTACCTTTTTGTAGAGTTTGTACCAATTAAATGCCAGAGCTTTTGCACTGTATGACTCTTTGCTCAGCTTGTGTTAACTGTCACTTAATTGTGTGCATCAACCTTGTTCTCTCCTTGGTTAAAGTTTCTTCCTCCAAATTGTTTGTATGGATCTGTAGTTGTTGTTGTTCAAATTATCTGCTGTTTCCAAAATGGCAATCACTTGCTTGCTTTTATCCACTAGAAGGTAATGTTGTTAGTTTTTACTTTAAGGCTGTCTAGGACAGGCTTTGTCCATTTTCCACCACTGCTTGTATAGGTTTATAAAAAGAATTTGGTCAATGTTTGTGGCTTGATGAAACCTGCCATTTGCACTTGGGACTGGATTGTGTCACTGTGATTCACAAAGCATTGGGACCTCCTCCACCCACTTTGAGAAATGAGAACCATATTTTGGTGTTGCTGAGGCTGAAGAAGGTTTCTGCTGGAAGGTTTGTTGTCAATTCCTGTTATGATTTTGGTGTTGCATCTTGAGTTTCACTAACTACATGTTCATCTTTTGCAAAGCCTATTACAAAAAGTTGAGGATTTTGATATGGAACTTGTTTCATTCTATCCTTTGCAAAAGACTCTACAATCTTTGCTCTTTCTTTGGACTGTTGAACACCTAAGCTCTCCCCATTCAAAGTTTCAAAAAAGACTCACCACAAGCTTCTCCACATCTGATCACCATCTCTTCTCTTTTTTCTTCTCCCCATGTTCTTTTTCCACTGTCAATATTTCTGTCTGTTATCCATATGTTGAGTCATCATGGCGGATCACTGGATTACATACATAATGCTGAGTCATGATATGAATTTACTACAACACAGCTAATTAATTTGGATAAGTGTTGATGAAATTCTGTTGCTTCCATTGGATTACCACTTGTGATCTATTAATGTTTGCTTTGTGATATTTTTTTCTTTTCTTTTCTTTTATTTGTTTATTCTGACTTTGTTTGACATGTAGAATGAATTGGTTGATTGTGTTTAGTATTATCATTGAAGCATGGTTTGTGGCATGGTCTCATGGTTACTTGTAAATTTCAAACTTTACTTGTTGAGTCTTTAGCTCAAATTGGTAGAGCACTTGGAACATGAGGATGTCTCAACCATGTTCCAAGGGGATGGTGGTTCGAATCCACCAAGACTTTTTTTAAAATATTTTTATTAAAAATAATTTTGAATGTCCTACCATCCATGACTTTATATGTATTTTAGTAAAAATGTCAATTTTGTAATTTATATTAATCAATACAAAACTGTTACAGAAACAGGTTTTATCAAACACCTTTCAATATTAATAGTGTTCTGGATACGTTTCTAGAACAGGTTTATCAAACACCTTTTAGGGAGCCAGTAACATTATTCTGGTAACAATAACACCAAAATACGTTTTTAGTCAAAAACAAAACAGAAACACTACTAACGTTGTCAAACGGTGCCTAAGTCTCCTCACTCTCTCTCTCTTCGATTGATGACAACTAAGGCTAATTTTTGAAACAGAATTAATACTTCTCAACTATAAGCTAAGGTTCCCATTTTTGAGACAGAATTAATACTCAAATATAACTGAAACCTATTACTCAATCAGCTTTATCTACCATTCCAGTCCTAGGCCAATTAAGTGTTTTGTTTAGGAAACACAATTAATACTCCTCGAAAGTAACACCTATATGTTTATTTCTTTACACCATGCAAATTATATCCACACTATATGCACCTGTACATTAGGTTATTACAGCCAAGGTGAGGGGGAAAAGAAAAAAGAAGGCTGACCCACTGCAATTCTTTTGAGGGATGCGAATTACTAAGTATAGACCTGAACGAAAACTGAAGGAACAAGTAAACCAGGTAATGCAATCTGCAATGCATAAGTGGCACTTATAAATGTACCTGGTCGTAAATAAATGTCATCATCAGCTTTCACATAATAATCTGCTTCAAAAAGATCATATGCTGCTTTGAAAAATGCTAACCTACAGTAAATATGAAAATGAGAGGGCGAGAAAAAGATTATCACAAGTAACCATTATGAAAAAATGAGAGCAGTCTCACGTTTTATATGGCAGCTTTAAGTATTCTTCTTCAGCATCAATGATCATAAAATCACTGTATTTTTCGATCTCTTTCTCAAGAACTGCCATCTTTTTTGCATCTTTTGATCGTCCAATGACAAACCGGAAAGCTAATCCAGTAGCCTGCTCCAAACTGCGAAGGTTGAGAGCAAGTGAATATGTATTAACTGTAGATGAAAAGTTACATGAATAAGAATGCCAAATAGATATTTTGTAACAAGCATCAAGGGTATCAGTCTATGTCTATGAGCATTGAGACCAATAAGCATTGAAAAATCCAAGATCTGTGGGAAAACATTATATTTATCAGGCTGAGATTGACATTACCAACCATAAAAGTTTGTCAAGCTCAACTGCCTCCAGGGGATGGTTCAATGCATTAAGAAATTTAATAGCCCAATCATTGAGCAGAGTAACTGAATAATATATTTACACATTGTCATAAATCCAGGGAAGAGCAATTTAAATGGTGCACAGAGTTTATACAATATTCCTCTGCAATGATATCAAGAAACAACTAACTATATGTGCTCTTAACAAAAAAGTATGAAGTTAAAATTTACAAACTTTCTGCAGACCATTAAGTCTCCAATGAGTTAAGATTTCATCCACTGGCTGGAGGCAGGGTAATTGTCCGGTTTACACATCTCATTAGCATTCCATGCAGGTGGGTTTCTATTCCACAGGTGTTTGACTTCACCGAAACATGATTACTTTCCAGGGCCAAGCCCCTCCAACTAGGCTCCTTGAGCTTCAAGCCATACATAAAGGGCTAATGACCGGGGTCACTGGCATTGGCAAATCACAGTTGCTATGGAGTCCAAGCTCGTCATTTGGTACACAAAACATCTACTAAACCTTCACAAGAAAGCATATTGTGGGTTGGCTGATGGACCAGATCTATAGTGAAAAGACATAAAGCTTAAGCTGGTGCAAAAGCAAAACGAGTGATAGTAAATTTGGTTGGAAAACGAGTTATATTATCGATGTTGTGGCATTGGCAAGGATTGACTAGCAGCTCTTGATGAACGCTGCTCACGATATCCCCATCTTTCCAATAAGTGTTGTAGGAGAGAATGGGGCATGATAAAGTTGATTTTCTTTCAACTCAGGAGGCTATGGTTTCATCATTGAATCGAAAATTACAATGACACTGATCCAATTAAATGAGAAGTAAGTTAATTTCTTCAGCAAGTTCGTAAGAAAGAGTGGCGGTTGGGGTTAATTACCGAAGAAGGGCGTCCCGGTCGGAAGGGAACCAAGTGGAGCGAAGAGCAGCACGGCGATCGACAGAAGAGAAAGCAGTCTGGACCCCAACGAATCCGAGGAGTTTGGGGCGTTCGATGAGGGGATCGTTATCGTTATCGCCAACGCCAAGCTTCCTAGGATTGGTGGAGAAACGATGGAGGCTCCGGAATGTGTCTTCGGCACGACCGCAGCGGAAGACAGGGAGTGACCTAGGACGAATCACGGCAAAAACGGAAAAAAGGAGTCCTGCGATTCCAACCAGAAAGCAGAATCCGGAGAAGATGACAAGTGGAAGAGGAATGCGAGACGAAGCAGGTGGAGGAAGGAAAGGGAGATGCTTCTTCACCACCTTGTCGTCCTTGGAGTATTGGTTTTGGGCACTGCTAGGCGTAGCCTTAGAACGGTTAGCGAAGGAGAGGAGACCAAGAGTCCGCTGCATTTCTGCTTCCGCCAAATGTCGCTGTGTTCCCAATTGGTGAGCTTCTCGACGTTCATATATGGAGTTTCTTAGATCTGCTCCTTCTTTGAAGACTCTGATCGAGAAGGAAGTCTTTTCCTGCAGAGTGTAGCGTCAGTGACTATATTTTGGAGACAGAAACTCCAGGTGAGAGTGAGAGTGAGAGAGAGAGAGAGAGAGGCCAGAAGGGACAAGGGAGTGGCAGCAAAGTGGGAGATGCTCCAAAAAGTATTACCATTCTCACATTTGGACCCAGGTCACCCCCACCTGCGGCTCTGCTGAACCCGAGAGAGAGAGAGAGAGAGAGAGAGAGAGAGAGAGTGTGTAAAAGTTGATCACGCAGTTCGTACTTCGTAGACATTTCGAGGCTTTTGCTTTACTCGTTTACCGCGAAGATTTAGCAAGAAAAGGCCAAAAAAAACAAAAATCCACGAAGATGTATTAATTGCCGTCCGATTCCCAATCGATTGGGATATTTATATCCAATGGTATCGAATGGTGGCAACGCCCAAGTATCTGGCAATGCACAATAGTGTGGTCTTGAGAACTCAACACGTGGAAGAAACTTCATCCAATAGTACGAGCTCAATGCAAGACAGTTTTTTTTTTTTTCTTGAGCTCGGCATGTTGGACGTTACATCTTCCATGTGTTGAGCTCCTAGACCCGCACTATAGTTCACCACCAGATTAGGGCATTGCAGAGGATTTTTTCCCCCTTATCAAATGAACTGGGCTCCATTTTAAGTTTTTACCTTTTCAAATGGGCTGGGCTCCATTTCTTTTTATCCAAATAAGTTTGAAAGAGTTCAATGGCATGGGAGTAATTATATACTTAAGGTTTTATGGGTTTGTACATTTTTAAGTTTTTACCTTTTCGAATGGGCTGAGCTCCATTTCTTTTTATCCAAACAAGTTTGAAAGAGTTCAATGGCAGAGGAGTAATTATATACTTAAGGTTTTATCAGTTTGTACTGGGTCGGGTTTTTCGGTTTAGGCCTATCGGGGGACCGTCGGTGTAGCCCGAACCGCGCCTAAACTGAGGGTTGTAAAATTGTTGAATCTTAAACCTGTCCTATAAGGGCTCGGCTCGGTTTGGTTCGGGCCTTAGTGGTTCGAATCAGGTCGGGTTGGCCAGTTCGGTGCATATTTTGACACACCTAGCCCAAGTGAATGTCTCGATACAGATCTTGTTCTGATCTGCCAGTCAATGGGATAGAAGGTTCCTTCTTATAACCTTGCTCGAAAACCACTAGATTAGAATCTTTTTCACCAAATGATACACAACTGATGTATCGCTCTAGATCTTGAGCCGTTGGAGGAGAGTATGCTGGCACTCTCTCTCTCTCTCTCTCTCTCTCTCTCTCTCTCCTTATATGAAATGACTTTGCTGCCCTTCTATGTATAAGACTATTCGATCCATTGCACCTTATTGGTGCTCCTTTATACTGCTTGCTTATAATCCTCTCCAAAAAGATATATGCAATGCTATGCGACAGTTCTTTGATAAATGATAATGAGTAACACATCGAATAAATCTGATTATACACAGGTAAATATGTTGAAATGGTATTTGAATTCCAGCCCATCAAATAATCTCATGTTGATTGGTTTCAATCCAAAACCCTATGACATTAGGTTAAAGTTATAATTCCACATCGGTTGTTCAAGTCCTTGGTGCCTTCATTTTCTTTAGGAGTTCTTTCACATAATGCCCTAAAGTTTTAGGTTGGAATCTCCAATGGGGTATCAGAGCATATGATTTCATGCTTCTTTATCTTGTACGCCTTTCTTCATATATATGATATTGTCTTATATCTCCATAATGCCCTAAAGTTTTGTGAAGAGAATGTCTGGAATTATAGAGTTATAGTCCAACATTATTACCTAGGACCTTGGATGTGTCTTTATATACCTGTCGATTTCTTCATTTCATAGTTCGAGCTTTTGAATTGAAATCTAACATCTAAAGATATTTATCATATTTATGCTAACAGATTTAAGCAAAATGTCATTCGTAACCATTGTCATTCCATGATCATATAATCATATTCCAAATCCAATATGCAATTGTGGGAGGGAAAATCAATCTCATAAATGTTTTGATTGTTCAGGAGATCTTTCAGAACATGAATCCAATCTTTATGGGAAAAAAAAAAAAATCCTCTAAACAATCATGATTGAATCAGTACCCGTGGCATTTCCATTGAATTCAGTCCATCCATAGATATGGGGTGGAAATAGAAATCTCCAAAATTGAAATGAGACGGATTTAAGGACGAAGTAGTGGCATGGTTTTAGTGCACGGTATTGGAATGGGCATTGATCAATCCGGAAACTGATACGGTATTAGATTGGTATCAACATGGATCGATCGTACCAGATAAATTTGTCTTTGATTCTTTTTTGTGAATGGTTTTTTATTTTATTTTAACCATTTTACCCCTTATTCGTATCGTGTCATTGATACGATATCAGGATCCATCACTTGCAAACCTGTATTAGACGATACGATACATATACCTCAAACCATGAGCGATAGAATAGAACTAAACAGATCAAAGGCCTAGGTAACAACCAAAATTATTTGTGATAGACAGAGTGTGTTGAGATGTCAGGAGTTATAGATTTATAGTTCTACATTGGCCGTTTGTTTTGATCTGAAGATTTAGATCCTCTAACACAGTGAAAAAAGTAATCCCATGCAAGAAATGCAACCCCAAATCCGAATGTACTATGCAATCAGCTCTCTAAATGCTTAGTTCTATAGTATCTCATGTCAAATCGATGTAAATGTGACATTGGATCAACGATTTTTAGCATTAATGAAGGATTAATCTGTGCAAAGATAAAAAAAAAAAAAAAAGAAGGTAAAAGCATGAACTGTAGAAAACAAGAAACTAAAACGATGCAGGAAAAAAATGGAAATCGCAAATAATCACATAGTGTACAAGGATTTACATGGTTCGACAAGATTATCTATATCTATGATCTGTTTCCTTATCAATGGAGAAATAGGGTTGCAGTCGCTCATCCTCACACCTCTCTCAAATTGCATTACAGAGAAAGAATCCCCATTACAAATTTATAACGAAACCCTATATAACTGGTGTACATGTACAAACAAAAGTACAAAGGAGTGGAAAAGAAGAGATGAAATTCTCTTCCACGGTTGAGACAATATTCAGTTCAAGTGAGAAATGGGAGAAAGAATTATGAACTTGGTATTTAAGTTGAAGTTGAAGTTGAAGTTGAGGTTGAAGTACTACGTAATTGTTTACCCAAAAGTACAAAAAAAAACACTCCATTCTGAAGTGAACCAAAATACAAGGGAAAGAATTATTCAACTTGCCCTAATTCCAATCAATCACCTCTCCTGTATTTTCTACAATTACAACCGTCTCATTTTGCAAAGATTAAATTTCTCATATCTTCCCCAGACTTCATCCTAATTCCAATCACCTCCCCTGTATTTAAAAAAATTACAGGGAGGTGATTAAAAATTAGGAGAAGTGGGAATAATTGTTGAAAATACAAAGAAGGTAGTTGGAATTAGGACAAAATTCAAAGGAGAGTCTAAGTAATTTAGTCTAACATGAATCCAATCCTTAGTGGTGTAGTGGAAGGAGAATGCAAAAGAGTGAATCTAAAATTAGATAATTCATTATTTGCTAACGACAGCTTTCAATTTCTGTGGGCAACTCCACAGTTAATGAAAGCTCTAAAATATACTCTGAATCACTACTGTCAAGCTTCTGCAAATTGTCTAAATCTAAAAGAATCATAAAGGTCATTTAAGTACCTTGGCATGCCTTCAAAATTGGAAAAACGTAAAAGAAAAAAAAAAGGGTAGTGTCTCAAGAAGTGAAATAGAGAGACAGTTTCTAGATAGCAATGTTTAGGGCAGTTTTATGCTGATTTTAGACCAATTCCGGTCCAATCGGATAGGTGGCTTTCAATTCTGATCTTTAAAACCTGGCTACCCATTCTAATCTTTAAAACCTTTGGAATTTGGGATGGATGGAAAGAAAAATTCCTCTCAACAATCATGATTTGAATCAGTAGCTATGGCATTTCCATTGACTTCTGTCCATTCACAGATATGGGGAAGAAACAGAAATCCCCAGAATTGAAACTGAGACGGATTTATATGAATTGGAGCAAGTTTTCCAATGCATTCATCAAATGATCCCTAAAATGTTCTCCAATGCATTTCATCAAATGATCTCTAACAGAGACGATGAAGCGGTAGAGTAGAACTCAGACAGATCAGAGGCCAAACAATAACCAAAATTGTCGATCAGTGTGTTGAAACATTGAGAGTTAACAGAGTTATAGCCCCTAAGGTTTTGGGTCAGACAATCTAGTACAGTGAAAAAGTAAGTAATCCCATGCAAGAAATTCAACCTCAAATACAAATGGATTATGCAAACAGTAGTATACATGCTGAGTTGTATAGTATTTCATATCAAATTGGTGTCACTGCATCATTAGATCAATTATATTTGGCATTAATGAAGGATAAATCTGTGCAAAGATTTAACAAGAAGAATGGGAAAAAAAACCTGAATAAATACAGTAACACTGATTTTGTGTATAATCTCAGGACTAGAGGCGAAGCCTTCAAGTATTGGTGTACATGTACAAATAAAATTACAAAGGAGAGGAAAAGAAGAGAAAAGAAATTCCCTAACTTGCCTCTTTCAGTCTTCAGATTCCTTCCGCGATTGAGACAATATTCAGTTCATGTGAGAAATGGGAGAAAGAATTATTCATCTTGGAATTTGTGTTAGAAGTTGAAGTACTACCTATTTGAAATGAACCAAAATAAAAGGTAAAGAAAGGGTGGTAATGAATGAAGGAAGCATTTAAGCCCAGATGGCAAGAGAAGACATCAATAAAGCGCCGAGGAAGAGAGCAAAATAGGAGACTACTTGGAGACGGAAGTTGCATCTCATCTTCTTGCTAAGGAAATCAGCAGCAATGAGGTCGACCAAAGCCATGTAGACGAGGATCCCTGCAGAGATGGAGTCCAATATACCTTCCACTGCAAGCGCCCTTGGGCTGTTTGGATTGTAGAATGAAGCCAGACCCGTCCCCAACCCTATCCCTGCAGGGGTTGTGATAGCGAAGAAGCAAGCCATCAGTGTCGAGGACAGCGTATTGAACTGCGCCTGGGAGATGCAACCTCCGAGTGCAAACCCTTCGAAGAACTGATGGAATGACAGCGCCGCAACCAGTGGTCTTATGGTGCATGGGCTCTGCGACACGCCCAGCGATAGCCCTATTATCACCGAGTGTGACACTATTCCAAATTCCAGTATCTGCAGCATATGTAAAATGTGCACGCACACCATTCATCACAAAGTCACAATCCATTATAATAGTCAAATTTCACTTTCCATAAGAGGAATACATACAACATGTAGTGCAGCAAAGATACTAATTGGATTAGAAGTTATAACCCCTAAGTGCTAGAGAGGCCTTCTACCCCAAAAAAATAAAAGTAGAAGGGCCCAAGTCCTTATAACCCTTCAACCATGCACATCGATAACTCTATCCGAAAAGATCAGTCATTGATTCTACGTATAACCTCAACAATCCCTCCCCTCCAATAGGGGTGTCAATTGATTGGCTTGGCTCGGCAAGGTTATAAATCTCGGTTTCAAGGCCGGTTTAGCCAGTCTCGAAATCAAGATATGCCTGGTTTCAACCATACTTCAGTCGAAACCTGATACTTTCTCCAGGCCAACTCAAACCTTGGTTTTAAGGCCTAAAAGTTGTGGGCCAACTCAAACCTTGGTTTTAAGGCCTAAAAGTTGTGTCCCCCCCCTTCCCTTATTTTTGTGTGCTGTCTATTTTTGACATCTTGAATCCAATCCATGCATTAGTTTCGCAAAAGAACACTCAAAATGGAATTTTCCAACTAGTCTAAGATAGCTTAATCCATGCATTAGTTTCGCATAAAGAAAACTCAAAATGGTATTTTTCAACAGGTCTAAGATTGCTTAAATTCAATTTATATTGAAAGAGTTATATTCCAATCAAGCTTTATTTGTTGTGCACGAATGCTGTCAAAATCGCTCTGAATGAAAATATTTTTTTAGGTATAGGTATCAAAAGAAATGATTATTTTACCGCTCCTTTGGTGTTTAGTAATGTTTTACCATATTAAGAGTTATGGAAATTTTAGATTTGATAAAACCCCCAAGCATTAGAAAGTTGAAAATTTCACCTACCGTCAAAAATCCAATTTTTGTTTTTCAATTAAGCTGTTGACTTTCTATTATTTTGAAATTTGATTTTCTAACTATTTTTATTGGATTCAAATGGGGGTAATTGCTTATTTATGAATAATATCTTAAGTAGATGAATCATTTACTTAAATGATATTTAACATAAATAAGGTGGTTCAACTAAGTTCAGGTTGAAACTCCCAGGTTTCGTCAAGTTCGATGGGGATGAGTGAATTTATATGGGAGGTTCAGTTCAAAACTTACAAAACTACCGAAATATGGCTGAAACATGTAACCAGGTACAAATTAATACCGCATATCAGTTTCGTCTCAGTTTCTTGCGAGACCGAATTGAAATATGTCGGCCGAAACTTTGTTTCAGTCGGCCTGAATCAGTTTCAGTGTAAAAATGGATGACCAGTAAAGAAATGTTTGACTTTGGTTCGATTTTGATTTCGATCCAGTTGGATTCGATTTCTCATGTATGTATATAAGGGAAAAAGAACTATGTATGAGAGCATGGCGTGTGTCTATCTCTCTCCTCTCCATGTAAAAAGGCATCTATGCCCCTAGTTTGGGGGAGGAAAAAGATAGACACGGGTAACATTGGAGTAGAGCATGCTCCCAGATAGAGAATTACTTCCCTATACATAAGTACAGAAAAAACATTAACTTTTTTTTTTTTTAAAATGATTTTCGTGTTGATATTGAGTTCTTATCATTTTATATTTGTTTGGTTTTGGTCTGGTTTTCCATGTTCGTGTGGTTTGATTTTCAGCCAGCACAACACCATAATCCAAAACCAAACCAAATAACAATTCGACTCAATTTGGGCTTTTCGGTTGGTTCGGGCTAGGTTTTGACACCCCTACCCTCTATGTGGGAACTGAGATTTCTCTAAAAAGGATTTTCTCTGTTTCAACTTTGAACTCACAATCAAAATCTAGTCATCAAAATTGGCAAGGACTGATCCAGATCCCCAATTCCGTGTTTTTTAAACCCTGGTTTAAATGGTTTTAATGCACGATATCGGATTGGGTATCGATCATCTTCATAATCGATACCGATATGATATTGGCACACATCGGACAAGCTTGCACCTAGTTTTCCTCAAAAAAATGACTTTCGACTGATTTACCCCTTGTACATACTGTTTACTGATATGGTACTGAAATCAATGACTAGTGATACCGATACGTATCTCCCCGTACCGATACCTCAAAACATGCTGGATTTAGGGGTGTCAATAATGCCCGGCTGGCCTGAACCCGCCCTGAGCCCGGCCCGGACCCAACCTTGATCTGCCAGCCCAAAGGGCAGGTCAGGGTTGAGATTTTGGCTGACCCTGGCAGGGTCGGGTCGGGGATAAGACCCTGGGTTTAGCCCGGCCCGGCCCGGCCCTGACCCGACCCTATATTAGTTATAGGCAATGTATAGTTGTAATTATGTACAATTTGTCATGGAAAAGACAAAAACGCCCATCTCTTTAGGGTAAACTAGTGAACCCTAATACCCAATTTCGTTTTCACTCTTCATCCATCTCTTTGAGGAAAGCGCCGCTCGAGACCCCTACTTCTCATCCTTGGTTCATCACTTCCTCCTTTCCTGCTACGATCAAGGAATCAAGCATTCAAGCATTGAGCAGCTTGTTTCTCCTCCACTCGACCTGCTACTTCCTTCCTCGATCTGAAAAGACGAAGAACTCCACAACAATTCCCGCTGCCCCACCAAACCCCACAAAGTATCCGCTCAGTACAAAGTATTTTTGCTTTGTGTTCCTTCTGGCGGAATCTCCTGCAATTTTCCTGCAGAAAGCAGATCCAAGAGCAATAAAAGTCTGATTTTTTAAGACATCTCTTATAACCTTATTGACTTTTATGCTTTCTAATGGGTTCTCCCGTGAAAAGACTTTGCTTTGTTCTTCAATTTCCTCGCTCCCTTTCCATTGTCTTCTATCCCTCTTCGGTTCCCACTCTTCGAAGGGTTTGGCATTTTTTTTTTTCTCTGTGTAATGAGTTTGAAAATCGATCACCTCAATTTGCGGTAACGGAAGAATCTGGTGTCGGGGAAGCCGAGAGCTGGAGAAGAGCTTAGGCTCTCAGGGTCGGGTCGGGCCGGGCCGGGTTAGGAAAAACCCTGGTAGGGTCGGGTCAGGGTTGAGGGTTTCTTGGCCCTGCCAGGGTTGGGTCAGAGTCGGGGTTTAGGTTAAGGCCTCTAGGGTCAGGGTCAGGGTTTAGGCAGGTCCGGCCCAACCCAACCCAACCCAACCCATTGACACACCTAGCTGGTTTACTTAAATCCTGATTTATTCACATTCAAACTATACTCGTTGCTTTCATGTAAAGAAAGAGCTAGCTAGATTCACAGACATCTCAATCAAGGTGAGGCCAATCCATCTCAATCCTAACATCAAATCAATATCAAATGCATCCATCAACTTCTCATTACAATTTACAACCCCTACTCATACCGACCTTGTTTATTATGTTTAATTGATTCTTCTTCCCCGGTTACCCCTTTTGAAAGAAAAGCAACGCTTTCGGTCCTTTATTTAAGTTCTATTAAAAGAAGCAAAAGCAAGGATGGTGACAATAATTTAAGAAGTAAACAAAACAAAACAAAATTAAGATTTACCTGTGAGACGACGACGTGCCTAGCACCACTTTCTTCCTCGTCACCGTCTCCGAACCCGTGCGAATGAGAGTGCACGTGCGAGGCCTCCCCTTCCACGTGTTGATCATGCGAGTGGCTATGCCTATGATGCGCCGCGTGTGCGTGGATCCCAACGATGTGCATCCCTCCTCCTTCCTCTTCTCCCAACACTTTCGTCCCATCCGTCTCCTTCTCCGTCACCGGAACGATTCCAAAATCAGAAATCGTGTCCAACGATCCGTCCCCCCCGATTTCATCGATCGCTTCTGTGTTCTCCTTCTCCTGTTTCCTTTCGTAAAACTGAGTTGCAACGAAATCGAACATAAGCGTGATCAGCGAAGCAATCATGGCGATGAACCCTGCGAAGGGGAATTTCGACCATGGATTTTTAGGCAGGCAGGGATCGGAAAGCGCAGACGCACCGTCGGGAAGCATGTGAACGAAACCGGTCGCCAGAATTACTCCCGCTGCTAAAGCCTTTGCGACGACGAATAATTCCCCATTTGTGCGTAGGAATTTACGATTCTTTCCAACGAGAGGAGTTGCGACACCAATAATACCGGCGGTGAGGATTGCGGCAATAGCAATCATCTTAAGAACCAAAGCTTCTGAGTCGTCTCGGCAATCTTCGGATTTTTTTGTATCGCCACAATTCGTTGTAGCCATGGATTCGGAGACAAACTGTGAAAGAGTTTCTTCGATCAAGACGAAGAAGAAGAAGAAACACTAATTAAAAAAAAAAAAAAAACACAAACTTAATTTCATAGTTCAAAAGGATATAATTATCATACTTTGTTAATCGAGATTCTCTTTCCATCGATACATACCTGATAAAACATGAAATCTACCGCCAACATTTTTGAAGTAAAGCAGAGGTTTGATATCCTGCAAGATAATAAAATCCGATTAGAATTTGAAAAAATCAAAAGGGAGAAGAAGAAGAAGAAGAAGAAGAAGTATTCCGAAACCCTAACCTCCAAGAAAAATGAAGACATGGGTGTAATTTGTTAGTAATTCCGAAGCTGCTGGTAGAGGATGATGAGAAGTGATGAGAAGAACAGAGAGGGTTTGGGTTTGGGTTTGGGTTTGGGTTTGGGTTGGGAGTTGGGAAGGATTCTTGAGTCGCGAAGGGTTGGATTTTGAAGAAGTTTGGTGGAGGAAGGAAGAGTAGTACAGTGATGTCGTAAATGATGACATTTTTGATCGATCGGAGGGCTACGGTGATCGTTTCAACTCTGTTTTTGTGACTTTTTGCGAAGGAGTGAGCAGGTGAGTGTCGACACTCCCTTCTTTTAAAAATGAATATAAAGGAGAAAGAATGCCACTTCTCAGAACTCTCTTTATTATATTACTATTTTTAATTCACACGGATCCGTTTCGGGTATGCACGATGGGGAACCGAACATAATTGTTCCAAAAAGATAAAAATAATAATAATAATAATCATACGTCATAGGTTGTGAAAGTCTCTTAGGATTGTGTGTCTACCACGGTACCACATTGAAAGTTGTAGCTTACCCTGCAAGTCGTCCTTTTTAATCACCACGTGTCATATCCTATTGGCTGTATAACTGATTTGGAAAAAAAATGATCGGATTCGGATATGGATGGGATATCTATTTCCACTAGGGGTGCAAGTTTGGCCTTCTTAGGCTGAGATACCTGACGCTGAGGGCGGGTCAGGGTTAGAAATTGTTGGTCTAAAGTCAAGGTCGGATCGGGTTAGGGTTGAGACTTCAGGATGAGTCTGGTCTGACCTAGTCCGATCCTATTTTAAATTATTCTATAATATATATATGGGGAAAATTTTCATACACGATTGTGTAAGCCGTATATGTGAGAGGGTGGGAGTTTCGGGGCATTAATTAATGCGTGGGGGGGTTATGACTTTTCCAACTTTTTGTAAGAGGGGACACGACCATGCAAGCTTACATGGTCGTGTATGAAAACTTCCCCCCTATATATATTGATATACTATATTATAAACTTTAAATGTCACACATATTTCGTTATATAATGTATTATATATGAAGATAATAAGTGATAATATATTTTATTATAGTATTATTTATGTAAAATTGATAATTTTCTCCCAGACCTTAGCCAACTCAGTCTAGTCCATGCATCTCTACCTTCCCCACTCCATGATTAGGGCCAATTAGGGTTAGCCTAGCCCAGCCTGACCCTGAGGGCAGGTCAAGGTTGGATTTTCCAGGCTCTGAGTCAGGGTCGGGTCGGGTCAGGTCTTGGCCCAACCAAGGGAGTTAGGGTTGGGTTGGGGTTTTGAAAGTCCGGCCCAACCCGACCCTGTTGCAGCCCTAATTCATACTTTCCTTATTCTAAAGAATATGTTGAATCTTAAAAAATCCTCAAGGTCATTAGTTACTTCATTTTTTTAGGAAAAATTTCATAGACACCCCTTGTAAGTATATCAAATATCACGGACACCCCAAACATTGTCAAATTATCAATCTTCCCCTTGACGTTAAGCACAGTTAGCAGCCAAAGCTAAAATGTCCATTTTACCTACTTGGTTACTTAAATAAAAAATTCATGCCATCTTCTTCCTCTTATTTTGATGTACGATCCCTCCACCACTGCCAAGTCCATCTTGGACTCCCTAACCTCCATGTATGTTTCGACTTCGTTACCCCCATCAGATGAATGTGTTCAGGAAATACACCCAGAACAATATGTCTGAGGAGACCCACATCTTCGATCATTTGATTGAGATGGACACGATGACCGTACAACTCCATAGATCTTTTGTTTTGTTTTTTTTTACAGATTAGAAGATAAGGGGAAAAAAAAGAAGAAAATGGAGATAGCGGCAGGGAGATAGATGATTGCTGGTTCGATTTTGGGTTAGGTGGATTATAAAAGGGATACAAGGTTGAAGGAGCAGGTGGGGGTGGAGTTGTAGGAAATGGGTTGCAAGAGGAGAGTGAAAAAGAAGCCCCTTCCTTGTTCTTGCTTCAGGGGGCATTTGTTAAAATCCCAAAAACTCTAATTCAATTAAATGTTCTTACACACGCTCTTATTGACCCTCCAATCATTTGTTGGATTTCTATCAAATGTGACCCTCACGAAAGCAAGAGAACCACATTTGTTGAAACTCATCAAACGGTTATCACTTCTATTTGATAGATTAAAAATGTTTAGGGGAGAGAGAGAAAGAGAGGCATGTTTGAATTTTTCTCAAACTATTTAGAAACTATTTATTGAAGTAACAAACATTTGTTGTTCATTGCATCGAGGCAAGTTTATGCTCATGAACTAACGAAATTATTCATTACATGTGCATAGGTAAATAGAAATGGATTTTATTGAGCACTGACTGAGTTCATGACAATTACTTGAGAGGTGAGCCCGAAGAAACAGAAATCTATTCATGATGCGGAATACAAAATTGAATAGAAAAAAGAAATAATCACACAACTACAATGTAAGGATATATGTGGTTTGACAAGATGCCTACATCCACAGTGAGATGAAAGCAGTTTCCACTAATAATGGAGAAAATGGTTATACGTTCTCTTCCTCTTGCCCATGTAAGGATATATGTGGTTTGACAAGGTGCCTACATCCACAGTGAGATGAAAGCAATTTTCACTAGTAATGGAGAAAATGGTTATACGTTCTCTTCCTCTAGCCCTTCTACATTTACGGATCTGGATCCTCTGCTACCTACCTGCCTGGCAGGACCGTGTTACCCAGACATGGCGCTGCACGCAAAGATCGCCTTACCCCTACTCGGGCAAGGCGTTTGGGCAGGGGTAAGGCGTACATTGCGTGCAGTACCGTGTCTGGGCAGCATGGTCCTGCGAGGCAGCTCGACAGTAGAGGATCCAAATCCCTACATTTACTAATAAATTCGCTAACAATTTATATGGAATGCAAAGAGATATAATTTCCTGTATACAAGACATCACTCCTCTGTTAGATGAAAACATTATGGGTTTCAAACCTGAAACCCTAACTCTACACAATGACCTAGAACACGAATAAATAAATGCAAATGTAGGGATTAGAAGTACTTTGCATCGCCTATGTTGATGAAAATTGGGCTATCGAATCCCTTGTCTCAACACCGTCGACCACGCTTAGACTTGAGTCTTTCACAACCTTTTGTCACTCCACGAGTCTCTTCTTTGTGGGAGAAAGAGGGAAAAATATGATGAAGGCTGTAGGGACCCAAGACCAATATATATAATACTGTCCTAACTGCAATCTCAGTTCCGCAATGAGATTGGGTTGACCTATTTCAGTGTGTAACGAATCGAATCGGTTCATGTGTAGACTCCCACTAAGTGACTAACCCAGTAATTAATTAAGCCCATAATTAGAAACTTCTAACATCCTCAACAGAGCCTTCTACAAAATTAAAATTAGGAAGAAATTATCATTATGTGTATTGGTGTTTAATGATTCACTAATGCCATTTGTAGTGCATGAGTGAATGAGTTCATACATTGATTAAACTTCTAACTCAAATTGCAAATTTTCAATTTATATTTTATATTCATTTAATATTGTGGTAGTTTTTTCATTTTTTTTAAAATTCTTGGTTTGAACATTCAACTACCATCCTTCTTCATTTTAGATTGAAATATTTATTAGTGAGATGGAGGGTCCTTTATCACCCACACCCATACATTTAATGTCATAGGTCAATTGTAAATTTTAAAATAGATTTTCTTAATTGCTAGCATTTAAGTTCAACAACTACTTTGAAGTCTCAGACCATGAGTAAAGAATTGAAAAATGAGTGGGAGTACTATATTTGTGTATAACAACATTGCATTTGTTTTTTTTACTTTGTTTGAATATATTAAGTGGGATTTTCAATTAATTGTCATTTTTATGATATTGTGAAAAGAATAAAAAATTTATTAAAAGAAAGTACTATAAGTTTCGTATGTGTATTGTATAAGACTTTAAAAGTTCAATATGTGCCAAAAATATAATAATAATAATAATACTTAATGAACTTTTTCATTTGATGTTTGATCAACCAACAATCAATGACATCTTTTTATAGCCACCATAAGCCTTACACTAAGGGTGTTAAATGGTCCGGTTTTGGTTTGGTTCAAGATATGAAAGGTATAAACCAAGATCGAATTATTTATTAAATGATTATAATATTTCAAATCAAAACCAATAAATAAATGATTATGGTTAAACAATTTTTAATCGATTACAGTTAATTGGTTTTTATCGATTTTAATTTCAATTTTGTTGTCAATTTGAATTACCAATTCTTGGCCTAATTGGGAACTAATCTATTTTTGTTAGGTTTCAACTACGACATCTAAACCCAAATTGTGACTTAAGAAATAAAAACATACTAAATTATTTTTTATGATGTAAATCCCTTACAAAACACTTGAGAACATATAGAATGCCAAGTCTAATCGATTTTTTAATAGGCATATCGATTCTAATCTGTGATTTCAACGGTTCAATTCAATTTCGTAAGCAATTGATACCCTTACTTTATAGTTTATACTGCATAAGCTAGTGAGGGAAAGAGATTTGATTTTTTGCCTCATGAGGCTATCCTGGCCTAACTTTGTTTGCTTTTAATTTGTTTAATTTCTTTTTAATAGTACCTACTAGGGAAAATGATCTAAGAATTTTTTTTTCAAGGACTCAAATGCAGACTATTACAAACTTTTACATAAGTAACAACCGATGGGGAATACGTACTCTATATTTGTTTTTTGCTAAAGGTCAGCAAAGATTAGATTAATAATAAAAGAAGATGTACAAAATTTTTCATCCAGACATACCCAAACGGAGATAAAAGTGAATATCAACTTGTTCCACCTTCGGCATTGCCATTAGTAGGACTAGAAGACAAACTCAACAAAGACACAAGAAGCCACCTTCAACAAGGCCATTAGCAGCTTCCTGCATCGATGAAGAAAAATCAAATTCTTGTTTCAAACTGAAATCTAGCTCTTTCTTGACTGTCCCATAAAGCATCATCCCTTACAAAGCTAGGATTGGTCGACCAAGATTATGAAACTCGACGAATAATACTTCATTTTTGTCAAAGCATCGGACACTGAATTTATCTCCCTGTAACAATGCGTTATCCTCCACGCGATTGAATCTAAGAAGGGCTTACTAGGATCCCATTTTTGCTTGAATTTCCATGGGATTGATTGATTATGAATGCAAAGAACAACCGTATTTGAATCACTTTCTACTCAGAACTGTGAAATACTCTTCTCTTTCACTAGTTCCAACCCAAGAAAGAAGGTTGATGAAAACACCGCAACAAAATTTGTAGAGTCCCCAAAAAATTTTGAAAAACTTCTAACCAATTCTCCTTTATAATTTCTCAAAATTTGAATACTTTCTATATAATTAATGCAATATAATCATTTTTTTTATGATAAGACTTTATTAACGAAGGAACAAAGTTCCTGAAAAGTCAGTGTACAAAGGAAGAGAAATACAAATGCAATATAATCATCATTCTTCCTATATTACGCATTTCCATTTCCGTATATGATACCTAAGAATATATAAAACTATGATTGGTTAATATTTTCATCCTAACCAAAATAATAGTTGAAGTCTTTATTCCCTAAGAATAAAAATCCTATCTTGTATAGTTGAATTCCAATTTGAAATATTTTAATTATTAAAAAATAACGATAAACACTTGTAATAACAATCTGAAAGGAGAGTTATTTCCCCCCCCCCCCATTGTAATAAAAATCTGAAATGCAAGTTCCCCCTCTTTGGCCATGGAATTCTCCAACTTTAGGTATCTTTCGGAGCAATCATGGCTTCTTCTTCTTGGTCTTAGACTTTTCTTTCTCTTATTAAGGACTGGGTTGGGGAAATTTAGCTTTTCCAGCCATTTGTCTTTTCTGACTTGAATCGAAGAGTATCACACCGATCTTTCTTTTCTCGTGATTTGACATTATGATTGAACTCCTCCATCTCATAATTAGCTTTTTCTGTCCATTAATATCTTTCCTTAGTCGCATAAGAGGGTGAGATGCCTTGACTAAAGGAAAGAAAAAGAAAAGTAAAGGAGAATCTCAATTTCATAAATAAGGGACCACCAATCACCAATCACCAATCACCAATCACTAATCACTAATCACTAATCACTAATCACTCATCACTAGCCATTCCTTTTTTATGGGAGACCAGGGAATCCTATACAACCGCACTAGTTGGTAAGTTGTAAATATATATAGCAAGCACAACACATAAGGAATTGACCAGGAATGAGAGATACACTAGACCGTATGAATGGACTGATGGAGCTCGATGAGCCATGTTGAGCCATGTGTTTATGCTGAAACCGAAGTAATTAATCCTTGTTCAATGCTTCAGCCATGTGCTAATCCTTGTCTGTTGGACCCCTTATCTTTCGATTGAAGTCTCCATCGTTATGATGGATTTAAGGTTTCTCTCTTCATGCTTTGAGTTTATCTCTTTCTCTTTTGTTGGCAGAGATGATAATGCTTGTGCCCACGCTACCTCTAAGTGGGCGTTATGCTACCTATATTTGGGTTTGTGGAAGTCTTTCTTTCCGGAGGATCTCCTTAATATTGTATCTTCCATTTTGCCCTCTAACACTTAATACTTTGCCATGCTTGCGGGGTTTTTCGTGTCCAAAAAAAAAAATAAAAAAATTCCTTGTTCAAGGAAATATAGATATTGAAATGAAATGAAAGGATAGTATAATTAATTGTACCAAATTTAATGGACTCATGGCACCTAGCTTCTCTAGCTATTATATTATCTGATCTCACACAATCCTAAGACTACAATTCAAATGTTCAAGTGATCAGTTTATACATCATCAGACAATACAATAGATTAGAACATTTTCATGAAAGTTTTCCCTTTTGTAGTAATTGTACCACCTCTTCTAATTTTTTGATAAAACTGTACCAACTCTTCAATAACCCCTTGCTTTAGTGGTTGGCGACATCATTGTGCACGCATGGGTCGGATAAAAATCGTCTCCAATTCCTTCATCGTGCAGTACGATGCAAAGCGAGGTGTAGAGAGCGACATGTGACAGTTTATGATCGTGTAAATGAATAGCTGAAATCCGTTTCCATATCCATGTTCGTATTCGTTTAACACTATCCGAATCCATCCGAAAGCTAAACGGATGCGGATAGGCTATAGCTATCCGAAAAGCTATATTTACATGTAAACAGATAAATATCCGATCTGTATCCACGTCTGTATCCGTTTAGCACTATCCGAATCTGTCTGAAAGCTAATCGAATGCGGATGCTGATATAGTATTATCCGAGCCGAATCCGATCCATTTACATCCCCACATGTGACTGACTGATGTTTGTTTAAATAATCCACTTGGGTTGGTAAAACGAAATCCCCAAATCAAAATTTGAAAATCTCACATTTCACTTTCCCTCTCTCGACATCAGTTCATCTCCCTTGCGATTTCAACTTTCAGAAAGAATGAAACCAATGTGCTCATTAGGATTACTGCACCAACCTGTTGGGAACAGTGGAACAAATTACACAACCATGTAATCTCTCGTTGTAGTGACAAATCTTGCCATGACATGTTGCAAACGAAAATCTCTCTTAATTATTATTAGTATCTAAAGATGTCAAGTAAATTAAGGGTGTCAATTGGGACGGTTCCCGGTACTTGAGACGGGACGGTACCGGTACCGGTACCAAAAGTGTCAATCCCAGTACCGTCCCATTTACTTCACTGGACCAAACCTAGATCCCAGTCCCGATTACTAGCGGGACGGGACGGTACCGGTTCCTAAACGGTTCTAGGCACTGTAGAAAAAGGAAGAAGTTTAATTGTTCCTAATGGGAAAATCCGATTGTGTTTTCCTCTTTGATTTCCCAAACAAAACCTTATTATCACACATGTTACTGTCACATGGTACTACTGAGTGGAAAAAAGAAAAACTTGGTACATGAAGTTGCTTGCAGGAAGAGAGAGTAGCACTGAACCGGGATTTTGAGAGGCGAGACTTCAAGAGCTGTGGCTGTCCCATCCCTAATGCATCATAAATATAATTCTTATACCTTATTTTTTCTCCCAAAAAAAAAAAGATCTTATATATATATTTTTTTTTAAATGGTACTAGTATGTCCGGTACCATTCCGGTACCTTATTGGTATTTCGGTACTGGTACCGTTGGGAATCCCGTCCTAGAACCGTCCAGTCCCATTTATCATTCGGTACCAAAATCAGATACCAGTACCGTCCCATTTACTAATGGGACGGTACGGTACCGGGTTTTAGCGGGACGGTATTGGGACGGTTCCCGATTCCGGTCCCAAATTGACACCCTTAAAGTAAATACCTACGCGGATTAGATCAATTGGTCAAAGCAACTTCGATTCTTGAATAATCCACATCATTTTTGGTTTTATTGTAACAAAAGATTCTGTTTTTATTTGGAAAACAACCCTATCAATAATTATGATAATCAATTAGGTTTACCACGAAACCTAGAAATTGACCATTTATACAATTTGAGTACCTCTATAGGATAGACCATTTATACAATTTGAGTACTTCTTTAACTTCAAAATTCCATTTTAACTAATTTGAAATCCTTGACATGGTCTCAAAAATTGGGGTTAGTACAGTTGGTTGACATAGAGTAATCATTGAATAAATTATGCTCAAGAAGATCAATATGTCTGAAAACATTTATGTTCCAAGATCTAAGCAGATTAGCAAAGGTGAATAACTTGGATGATATCAGATCGTTAGAGGAACCAAACCAAAAATTACTGCAAAAAGAAGAAAATTCAGGATGATGAATACATGCTTCTTGATTATGAAAGAGTTTTCTGTAAGAAGGTCTTGAACCAACACTATTGAGAATAATAGGGTTATGATCAGAACCTACAGGGGGTAATTTAGTGAGGGAAGCACTTGGAAAACAGGATAGCCATTGAGGAGAAACTAGAGCTTGGTCCAACTAGGTTAGATGGTTTTTGTCTGTTTGACCAGGTGAAGCAAGAACCCCTCATCTTAACATCCTCAAGAGAGTAAGAGAAGATTATATCTTTGAGTACATGAGCAGAGGTGCATGTTGAAAAGGGGCACCGCCCAATTTTTCTGATTGAGTCAAAACCTCATTAAAATCTCCAATCATGCAAAACAAGTTGGAAATAGAAGCAATAAAGCATTGAAGTTCAGTCCAACATGTTCCTCGAGGTGAATATTGCAGGAAGGGGGGGCATATATGCATATATATATATATATAATCCAATAATTGCCAAAATAGGAATTTGAGATTTTCAATCCAATAAAATGGTTGTGAGTGCTGACCTTCAAAATAGGGAGGTTAGGTTTGGTTAAGACCAAAAGACTTCCTTTACCCCCTTTAGGACCAACACTATTGATAGATGCAGTGGAAACATAGGAAGATACATGAGCATTTAGTTTCAAGTATACATGGTCATTGTTGGGTTTTGGTGTCTTGACTTCTGATGATGGACTGCTATGTGGAGCCTCCGGGGGCCGCGGAGCGGCATCGGAGGTTCTTGCGTGATTCACTCATTGGACCTGCTTCGAACTATCGCGAGATACAGAGGGAATTCGGGGGTGGCAATCCCCTAGGAAATTTTTTTAAGGACTATATGGATATTTCGGTAAATTTCCTGTATAGGGTTTCACTGTAAATCTGTAGCAAGAGTTCTTTCTCTTTATTGAAAATCTGAAAGAGGTGTGAGAAACGAGCGACTGTAACCCTATTCTCCATTGATAGTAAAACATATCTCATCTCACCGTGGACGTAGGCAACCTTGCCGAACCACATAAATCTTTGTGCGCATTGTGTGATTGTGTTTGCGATTTCCATTCTTCTCTACGTCGTGTTAGGTTTTACAGTCATGGCATTTGATTTCACAAAGAAAAATGATTTTAGAATGATGTTTCTTCACTTGATATGCTAAGCATTTCTTATTAAGAGAGTTATTGATACCTCTAGTATTCCACGAAAAGAACAACATAATGATAAGTCAATATAGAACTCGATTGTTCACTCGAAGGTGCTGAATACTTCTCAGGGCTGTCCATTAACATCTACTCTAATAGATGCAACAAATCAATATTTGTAAAGTCCTGAATCTACATCAATCCCCAAGGCTTCAATCTCGGCCCTAGTAGTTGAGGACGGAGGAAAGGATGTTTTTGTGGGAAATCCTGTGGTCTTCTGTTCATAAGAAACGCAAGTTGATGCTTCTAGACTGTTCCCCCTCTATGGCCATGGAATTCTCCAACTGTAGGTAATTGGGTTGGGGAATGTGGTTCTGATTTTGGATCCAATGATTATCACTCTGTCGAGGATCATTATCTGCTCCATTTCCCTACCAAGTCCATTTCCCCAAGTTTTTAATAGGGGGTGGAAATGACCACCCTATCCCCTGCCCAAACACACAACCCAAGTGGGATCCACTCCCCCTATTAGAGGAACTTGGAGAAATGGAGCAGATAATTTTCCCTCTATTGATGACACTTTACTTCCATGCTTGGGGTAAGTGAAGACACAGATAATTATCGTCTACGATTCCTGACCGGTGCGGTTCCCTAGTTCCTCTCACAAGAGGGGGGTGGGACCCACCTGGGCACCTGATTGAACAGTCTGCTCAGGTGGGGTCCACCCTCCTCTTGTGAGAGGAACTAGGGAACCGCACCGATCAGGGAACCGTATAGGAAAAAAATTTGTGAAGACACAGACTCCAAACCTGGTAACCATTCCATTCCTACACCTCTTTCTTTAATTTGTTCACTATTTTCTTCATTCTCCGGCTTAGCTTTTCCATTTGTCTTTTTTGACTTATATCGAAAAGCATCACTCTGGTCTTTCTTTCCTCGCAAAAGATTTCCATTTTATAGATTCTTTTTACCTTATTTGTCTTGCTCGTTATGGTGATTTGAGAAAGGTGTACCAAGAATTTCTTCACTCACTGTGATTTGACATTATGATTGAACTCCTTGATCTTATCGTTAACTTGTTCTATCCATTAATATATTTTCTTAGTCACATAAGAGGGTGAGATGCCGTGACTTCAACGGGACTAAAGGAAAGGAAAAGAAAAGAAAAGCAAAAAAAAAATAAAAATAAAAGAAAAGAAAAAGAGAAACTAAATTTCATAGATAGGGACCATGAAATCCCACTCAACAATCACCATCACTAGCCATTCCCTTTTTTTTGGGGAGGCCAGGGAATCTTATACAACCGCACTAGTTGGTAAGTTGTAAATATATATAGCCAGAGACTAGTGCACGGCACATAAGGAATTGACCAGGAATGAGAGATACACTAGACCGTATGTATGGACTGATGGAGCTCGATGAGCCATGTTGAGCCATGTACTTATGCTGAAACCGAAGTAATTAATCCTTGTTCAATGCTTCAGCCATGTGCTAATCCTTGTCTACTGGACCCCTTATTCCTTCGATTGAAGTATCCATTGTTATGATGGATTTAAGGTTTCTCTCTTCATGCTTTGAGTTTATCTTTTTCTCTTTTGTTGGCAAAGATGATAATGCTTGTGCTCACGCTATCTCTAAGTGGACGTTATGCTACTTTTATTTGGGTTTGTGGAAGTCTTTCTTTCCAGAGGACCTCCTTAATATTGTAACTTCTATTTTGCCCTCCGACGCCTAATATTTTGCCTTGCTTGCAGGGTTTTTCGTGGCAAAAAGAAAATAAAAATTCCTTATTCAAGGAAATATAACTTTATATTGAAATGAAATGAAATGAAAGGATAGTATAATTAATTGTACCAAATTTAATGGACTCATGGTACCTAGCTTCTCTAGCTATTATATTATCTGATCCCACACAATCCTAAGATTACAATTCAAATGTTCAAGTGAGTTTATACATCATCAAACACTAGTTTAGACCATTTTCATGAAGGTTTTCCCTTTTGTAGTAATTCTACCACCTCTTCTATTTTTCTGGTAAAACTGTACCAACTCTTCAATAACCTCTTGCTTTAGTGGTTGGCGACATCATTGTGCACGCATGGGTCAGATAAAAATCGTCTCCAATTCCTTCATCGCACAGTACAGTGCAATGCGGGGTGTAGAGAGCGTCATTTGATAGTTTATGATCGTGTGACTGATGTTTGTTTGCACCATTTCATTGAGACAAACCTGTTTGAAATTCGGATCTCAAATAATTCACCTGGGTTCATGTTTCTAGTGCATGGTATCAGAACGGATATTGGTAACTCAGAAAATGATACGGTATCGGATTGGTATTGATTGTATCAGATTGGTATCGGCTCAAACGTTGAGTCAGCATACCTTTTTGGTATTGGACCGGTATCGGTTGAATTTTTCTTTTTAAAAGTTTTTTAATTTATAAAAAAAGTTTCAAAAAATCCCATAAATAAAAAATTTTATTTGTGTGAAATATTAAAAAAAATGCAACAAATATTACAATAAGTTTGTAAAAAAAATATAAAAAATAGGTTAAATTCTAAAAAATCTATTCAATATGAAACTTAAATTGTTTTAAGACAAAATATATTTTTCTTAACACTTTCTAAGAGGGTCACAGTGTGTGAGTCACATATCAATACATTTTTACTGTTTAAATTTATTTGTACTCAAGAGTACTTTACATTACATTACCACATGATATGATTAAAAAAAAAACACACACACACACACACAACACATGTCAACTCATCAAGACGCAAGACTCACGTGGAAACTGAATAAGAAACTTGGGAATTGAGATTTCATTTTGGGTTGGGATTTATTGGAACCGTGTTTGAGAATTGAGATAGAGAGTCATTGGAATTGACGATACCACGGTACAATCCGATATCAGATCCGATCCATGCAACCGCACTAGTATCGGTCAAGTATCAATAAGGTCCAAAACCGATACGGATCCCTCGATACGAGCGATCCAATACCGATACTTAGAACCATGCCTTGGTTGGTAAAATGAAATCCCCAAATCAAAATTTGAAAATCTCACGTTGCACTTTCCCTCTCTTGACATTAGTTCATCTCCCTTGCGATCAGGTTGGTGCACTAATCCTAACAAGCACATTGGTTTTGTTTTTTATTCAAGATTACTGCACCAACCAGTTAGGAACATTGGAACAAATTACACAACCATGTATTCTCTCGTTTTAGTGACAAATCTTGCCATGACATGTTGTGGACGAAAATCTCTCTCCTATCTCTCTCCTTGTCTCTCAAGGTTTTAGTTACTATTAGTATCAAGGGCTGTCAAAGCAACTTCGATTCTTGAATAATCCACATCATTTTTGGTTCTATTGTAACAAAAGATTCTATTTTTGTTTGAAAACAATCCTATCAATAATTATGACAATCAATTAGGTTTACAATGAAACCTAGAAATTGACCATTTATACAATTTGAGTGCCTCTATAAGATAGACCTCAAAAGAAAATTGAAATCCAACTTTTAAAATTGAGATCGGCCTGACATGTTAGCTAAACGTGTAATCAACTGCTATTAGGTCGTTCTTGGTTGAAAGGAACAAACCAACAAGCGCCTAACTGTATATAAACTGACCTATTAAGGTTGACCGAACCATACCCGACCTACCTCTTTCCCCAATTACCACTTTCTTTACATGTCATCTCTCAAAAATGCCTTAACGAAGGGATGTCAATAAGGCTGTTCGGTTCATTTTTTTCAGCTTTGGTGTGACTTTTAAATAGGGAAACCGATCCCGAATTGTTAAGGACTTTTTGGTTTCGGTTCAGGCTCGATACGATTTGTGTTATTGCGTTGGGTTCAGGTTGGTTAGGTTTGAAAACCGTGTATGGATTAGTTTTCGATAGGGATTACGTAGATTTCCTAGGGTTCTGGGGTCGGGCTTAGGGTTGGGTTCAGATTCAGGCCTATCGATCGGGCTAATCGGTGGCCCGTTGGTTTAGCCCGAATCGAGCCGAAACCGAATGATAGGCTTAATCATAAACTGAGACCGACCCAATAAGGGTTCGATTTGGTTTGAATCAAACTCAAATGGGTTGGGGCAGGCCAGTTTGACCGGTTCAGTTTAGGATTTGACACCCTTACCCTAACGTAACCCAAAAAAAATCCTAACCCTTTCATTTCCCTTTTTTTTTCTCTCTCCATTTTGAGACTGCTCCAGTCCTTTTAGGGACCATTTAGCCCAATTATTGCTAGCCCGAATATAGCCCAGTAATTAATCAACCAAAAGGTATAATGTCCATGCCTAACCCTTTGCAGGCCTGATTAGAGCAATCACGGTGCAAGGGCTTGAATTGTGATGGTCCGATTTGGCCCAATTGAAACCGACTGGAACCAACCGATTGACACACTTTAGTGGTCTCAGTGGTTGGAATCGGTCTCTATCAAGGTCGGTTAGAACCGGTCTATATCGGGGTTGGTTAGAATCGGTCTATATTTGGTTCTCTCTCTCTCTCTCTCTCTCTCTCTCTCTCTCTCTCTTGTCTCTGTCTTCCAGCCCATTTTCTCAACCTACTTACTTTTAGCAGTTAGTTGGTAGTACCAGTGTTGTAACATGAACAGATAGGTGAATGGATATATAATTGAATGCGGCAAGAAATTCATTATTCATATTAATTTTATTAAACCCGCGTGTTGCAGACAAGTGCATTTAACCCCATAAATGAAGGGAACATGGACTTGTGAGCGTTTGTGTTCTCTGTATGGGCCTGTCATTTTCAGGCCCACTAAACCCGATTCAACCTCTGTAAGGGTATTTATGTAATATTTTTTTATATGTTTTAATATAATTCTATTTGTGTTAATGTTCAGACTGTGAGGGATAATCTAGTAATTAGTCCATCTAACTTAAACCTTAGTTTCCCTATATATATTAGCTGGAGGCAGCAGTCTAGGTATTCCAAACTAGATACTCAGGGTGTAATGCTTTAAGCAACCTTGTGCTTAAACCCTAAACCTTAACAACCCCCACTCTCTTAGAGAGAGAGAGAGAGAGAGAGAGAGAGAGAGAGAGAGAGAGAGCAATGGCCTTAGAAAATTCGTTTTCTAATCCCATATTGCCAATGATGATACATGAATGAGGTTAGGTTGAAGTATTTATTTATAAAGGTGATGTTCTCTGTGCCGTAGCGTAGGGACCTTTATCTCCTGAGGTTCGTTGACTAGTATGGTTGGGCGGTTCTTCTCATAGGGGGACTGAAATGACCATTCCACCTCCTAACCGAACACACTGCCTAGGTGGGGTCCACCCCCTTTTTTTAGAGGCACTAGAGAACCATACCGGGCAGGGGAACCGCAGGTGATAAAAATTTCGTAGGCGTAGGTTATGCCCAGACACATGGGTTGAGTATTTAGGGAGATAGGATGGTCATTTTACCCACCCCATATGTCTGGGCGCAGCCTACGCCCCCGGCACAGAGAACATTTATCCTTATTTATAATTTGGGGTGATTTAGGTCAGTAGATTGAAGGGATATGATTTGGTTTTCTTATAGAATTTCGATTTGGTTATGGAGTTATGAGCATGTGGCTTCACAGTGGTCGCATGCCAAATTAAACCAATCACTCAGTCACTCTTACTCACTCACCCACCAATGAGACAACCTCCATACTTTTTTTCTATTTTCACCTGGTTAGAGACTGTGCCTAGCCCTACACCTCTAGCATTTATAGGGATCCATTTAAAAATTGGACCTTCTCTAGTGAATTTGAAATACTGAAACTGCTTCTTTCCCTCCCCTTGGGATGTAAGGGTGTTAAACAGTCCCATTTTGATTTGGTTCATGTTGTAATTGATAGAAACCAAAATCGAATTGATTATTTATTATAAATCGAAAACTGAATATTAATCAGTTTGTTGTTGGTTTTTTTGTATATGGTTCGCAATTGGTTTTATTTGGTTTAATATTTAGATTATTAGGTTTAATCAGTTTTATTTGGTTCGTAATCAGTCTATTGGTTCAAAATCCAAAACCAAACCAATTACTTTTTTTAAATTTATAAAACTGAAATCAAACCAAATAATAATATGTTTATCAATTAAATTTAAATGATTCGGTTTGATTTCAATAAACAGTTTCAGTTTGAACCTTAGGAAAGGGAGGGAATGGAAAAAAATTACTTCATTGGATCGATCACTGAAAAAATGATTACTTTACTGAACCATGATGTCATTGGGATTAGAATTAGACATGGGTTCGGCCTTCATCGATTCTGATTCAATTGGAATCAGCCCAAAATTGGCCGAAACCCTAGATGGAAAAAGGGGAAAAAAAAGTTACATATTTTTCTGATTTTTTTTTAATTTGAGTTTTGTATTCAAAAGAATTACACATTGTTTTTTTGGTAACTACAAAATTTATTGCAAAGGAAGTCAAGAAGAGAAAAAAAAAGAAGGGCGGAAGTTCTCTGTGCAGTAGCGCAGGCTGTGCCCAGACAAATGGGCTGCCCATTCAAGGGGCAGGGTGGTTATTTCACCCACCCTCATGTGTGCGGGTGCAGCCTGCACTGCTGTACAGAGAACATTTGGCCCAAAAATAAATACCCAAATGCATACATAATCGATTCAAAAAAGAAAAGTAGTAATTGGCACTAATCCAAATCAGGGTCGGTCAAATCCGATCCAATTGTTTTTAATCCGAATTCACACAAGACCATGGGTGACCAGAACTCTTTATAAACCAATTGTGTGGTAAAACTTCAGGAAAAAGGTTGGGTATGCTAGAGGTATATCGTAAGCTAGCACACTTATGTGTCTATCTCTTTTCGACTCTTCCTCCCTTTGAGGGGTAAGGGAGTTATTTCAAAGAGGGAAGAGAGAGAGATAGACACATATTATGCTAGCTTACGGTATATACCACTACCATACCCATCCCTCTCCTTAAAACTAAAACTTAAAAGCCCTTCTCCTGTACACCATACAAGGAGACCTACAATTCTTGCTGTCCAAAACTCATAATAAAGACTTGATGGTGCTATTGCTAGGCCACAGGTTCAGGCAAAAACAACTCGATATGGCAATCTACTACCCACTCAATTAATTGGATACTATTATCTCTTCCACGCATGCTTGTGTTGTCATTCTATATTCTTCATTATCGTCTCCCATTATTCTTTCCATGTATATTTCTTTCCTTGTATATCTCTTTCTATGTATTGTACATTCCTCCTTAGCTATAGGATGTATTTATATAGATACACATTGAATAATACAAGGTAAGCAAAGGCGATTTGCTTCTCAATATTATTATCTTGACAGATACCTTCAGTGCTTCATGAAAGAAAAAAAACAAAAAAGAACAGTAATGTAAGAGAAATGGGTAATGGAATTTAAGGAAGTTTGTTCAGTGGGTAAGTGAGTGAATTGTTAGCTAAAGCCTATAAGGGGAAGAGGGTCTTTTCCTTCACTGCTTCAGGGACAAGAAAAAAACAAAAACAAAAAAAAAAAGAAAGGAGAGAACCATAGTAATGTAAGAAATGAGTAATGGAATTTAAGGAAATCTCTTCAGTGGGGTAAGTGGGTTGATAGTAATGACTGCAATGGGGAATGAAAAGGGTGTTTGTCTTACACAGTATCACAGTGAAAGACTGAGCTGGCGATGAGTTCAGGAAACACACACCTCTTAAGTTAATCAGATGAGCACCATTTTCTACTCTAACCGTGCTTTCATGTGCTCCATTAATGACCTTCCCTGTTGTTGCGTCTCTGCTCTTAATTAAGGGTTGAGGTCCCTTTTCTCTCTGTCTCCTCCCTCACCACACTTGTCTTTGTTGCCTATTGTTGTGTGTGTGTGTATATATATATATATATATATATATGATTCAACAACAGAGCCAACGACAGGCAGAGACACCTCTGGAGTGGGTGAGAAGCTATAAAGATTCTTTTTAACTGAAGTTCTGTTCCCAAGTCTTTCAATGGCTTTCTTGGGGATTGTAAAGCTCTGTTTCCTCATATTTTTCTGTTTCAATGTGCTGAGTTCAGCTCAAGGTTTTTCCTTTTTCCTCTCACTCTTTTGTTTTCACTTAATTTTCTCATCCTTCACTGTTATTAAACTTCAATTCTTCTTTCATTACTGTTACATATAATGTCTACTAACTTATTCACTGATTTTACCTTTCTAGACTGAAATGGCTTACTGGGGTTTTCCAGAGTCTCATAAGTTTCAACACCACCCCCCCCCCCCCTCCTCCCTCCCACCCTCTTCCCTTGAAGTGTTCTGTTCTGGGTTTGATCTCCATCTTTTAAACCGCAACCATGGAGAGAAGTCTCAAAAATTCAGTAAAAATGGGAGACTGGGGGGTTAAAGAAATCAAAAGACAAAAGGGTTTTCTTGATTTGAAGTTTGAACAACTTGAGAAATCAAAATCATCCTTGAACACTTTTTTTTTTGGGTTTCTCTTTAGCCACTCTGAATTGATGAGTGAATATTATCTGTGGCACGCAGGGAAGGAGGAAGAAACTGGATATGGGTACCCATTTATCAAACAGGCAAGCTCATTCTCATCTTCAGGATCATCAACAGAAGATTCCAGTGGAAGGATTAAAGGTTATGACTACATAATTGTTGGAGGAGGCACAGCTGGGTGTCCCCTGGCAACAACCCTCTCTCGGAATTTCAAGGTTTTGTTGCTGGAGAGAGGTGGTGTTCCTTATTCCAACCTAAATGTCTCTTACTTGAAGAACTTCCATATCTCTCTAGCAGACACCTCACCAAGCTCTGCTGCTCAGCCTTTCATCTCCACCGATGGGGTCATTAATTCCAGAGCTAGGGTCTTGGGTGGAGGCACATGCATCAATGCTGGTTTCTACACTAGGGCAAACGCTAGGTATGTCCTTTTTCTTTATTTATTTTTGGGAGAATGTTCTCTGTGTAAGGGGCGCACGCTGCGCCCAGACACATGGGGTTGGGCGCAATGACCACCTTGCCCCTTTGAGTAGCAGGCCTATCTGTCTGGGTGTAGCCTGCGCTGCTGCACAGAGAACATGAGCCCTTTATTTTTAGGCAAAGAGTTTTCTTTCAGGCAGTGTACTGTGGCCCCTGGCCAGCACAAGGCCAATGGAAATGCACGTAGAAGCATCAATAAGAGCAGAATTTCCACTTTTCTGGGGGTGAGGCGGTCATTTTGCCTCATCCTGTGTCTGGACTCTGAATGCAGAAACCATGCTCTTGCATAGTGTTCTTTTCTTTTTTCTTTATTTCTACCGGTTGTAATAAAGGGAGAGAGTACTCGGAGCCGCCAAGGAGGATAGATTAGTACTCCCTCCCCTTCTCACATGAAATGTCTTTATTGTTATTTCATATACGAAACTGTTTTGTCCCACCTCATTGGTGTGCTCTTTATACCGCTTACTAAAAAATCCCTCTCTCTATAAATTACTAGAACTAAGTAGTGTCCACATATCACTTATAGGATGGATCATGATCCCACTATTTCATGGCCTTGTCCATAGACCTTAAATTCTTCCCCTTCGCTCTCATTGGAAGCTTTTAGATCAGAGGGGAAAAGCCAAAGCTTTTCTAACCAAAAAAAAAAAAAAAAAAAAAAACACTTTGGGCATTAATGGTAAACTGACATGTCTTATTGGGATTGTGTAGTAGTTCTTGAGGGCTTCGGCTCTTTCTATAAAACTAAGAAAAAAATGAATACTGTTTGACTAGAGATAGATCTAAATCTCTAGTAGATCATGTTGGGTTAAGCATGTTAACCATAGGGATGAGATTATGAGAAATAGTTTATGTATTACTAATGAGTCAATTCACTAACCTAGTAGGCTAGTAGCTTACTTTACCGGAAAAGAATAGACAAGGCAATGGTGTCTTTTTTTGTTTTCATAAATACCCTTTTTTGCTGGTATTAAGAGTGTTTAAAAGGGCATTTGTGAAAGAAAAAAGATGCACATTGTCACGAAACCATAACCCTTCACGTTTGGAGAGCTGATCGGGGGTTTTTTTTTTTTTGATGGAAAGAAAGTATTTATAAGAGAATTAAAAGATAACATTTGTACAATAGTCCTAACAGTACAGGGTATGGGGAGCGGAATTAATAATGCATTTGCCCATCATACTTTTAAAACATAAATTTCAAATCATATATACAGTATAAATTAGTTAGAGTGAGATTACCGCAACCAAGGTTCAAGATTTTGGTGTCAATTAGGGTTTCGACCAGGGTCGAAACTAAAATATCTCACCAAAATGGCATTGAAATATATATAGTTGAAATGACACCAACATATAGTGTTGAAACGACTAAAATGATCGAATTTTACTACCGAAATATAATCCATACCAGTGAAAAAATCGAAACATAAAAAACCTCTCAATTCACATGCTATTTCGTTTCAACAAATGTCGAAACTGAAATATTTCGTCCGAATTCAACCAAAATTTCAAACTATGGGTGCAACATTAATTCAGAGTAAACAATTATCTAAGAAAAAATGATTGAGATTGGTTGCCTTTTTCATAATTTGTGGCACTCTAGGGTTGTTATACCATATATCAAATTTCATCTTTATATTAATTAAAAGAAGGGTCTTGGTGAACACTATTTCAGCTTAATGAAGGAGCATTGATCGCCTTCTAAGTAGGAGCCGAGGAAATTGGTTGAGTCCAGATCCTCTCCAGTGCACATCGGACGGCTGGAGCTGTTCTTAGGGAGTACTCGTTGTCCTCACTGGAGAGGAATTTTTTTCAGAAATTGGGTGGGTTAGCACATTAATTGAACCGTACATTTAGATGGTTCAATTAAGGATTCTGCTTTGCGGTTGCAGTAAATCCAGCATTGAACCCATCTACCCAATTCCCTCAAGGAAGCAACTGTGCATATCTCACCAAAGATGAATCACATTAATGGAGTCAATACACAAACCCCACTAATCTTATTTCTTTGCCCTTCTGTCTTTGTGTGCCTATCTGTCTCTGTCTGTGTCTCTGAGAAATTAGTTTTCAAATTTTCAATCCTAATTGCTTCATGGAAAGGGAAATTTTTTCTATTACAGATTCATAAAGAGTGTTGGTTGGGATACTGAATTGGTGAAGCAATCATATCCATGGATAGAGAAGCAGATAGTTCATTGGCCCAAGCTGGCCCCATGGCAGCAAGCCTTGAGGGATGGTCTATTGGAGGTTGGTGTCTCACCTTTTAATGGCTTCACCTACAACCATATCTACGGCACCAAAGTTGGAGGAAGCATCTTTGACAATTCCGGCCGCCGCCACACCGCCGCCGAACTTCTTGCTTCTGCCAACCCAGACAATTTAACTGTGCTGGTTCATGCTACTGTACAGAAAATCATCTTTGATACCAATACAAAACCAAATCAAGCGGAGAAGACTAAGAACAGTAAGCAACCCAGAGCCGTGGGAGTGATATTCAAAGACGAAAATGGGAAAGAACATCAAGCCTTTCTTGGAGATGAACAGAATACTGAGGTGATTTTGTCTTCTGGTGCCATTGGTAGCCCTCAATTGCTATTACTCAGTGGAATTGGTCCTCAAGAAGACCTAAAAAATATGAATATTCCGGTGGTTCTACACAACGAGTTCGTCGGAAAAGAGATGTCCGATAACCCCATGAACGCCATTTTCATACCCACAAAGACACCAGTTCGGCAATCCCTTATCGAGACTGTTGGAATCACCAAAATGGGTGTCTTCATTGAAGCCAGTAGTGGTTTCGGACAATCTAATGATAGCATCGACTGCAACCATGGAATCATGTCTGCAGAGGTAACTCCTTTACTAGTTTTGATTTGGGATTAATCGATTCTAGGGTTTTTTTTTTCAGACCGAGCGGATTCATATCAAATTCGAATCTGATTCGGCATTAACCGTTGCTAAAACTTATATTTGAGTTCATGGATTCTTGAATGGCAGATTGGGCAGCTTTCTACTGTTCCACCAAAGCAAAGGAATCAAGAAGCCATTAAAGCTTACAAGGAAGGGAAACAGAATCTACCCCATGAAGCATTCATGGGGGGTTTCGTTCTAGAGAAAATTGTGGGACCCTTCTCCAAGGGTGACCTCCGATTAAACAGCACGGACGTAGATGAGACTCCATCCGTCACCTTCAACTACTTTAGTCATCCTTACGATCTGCGCCGTTGTGTTTTTGGAATCCGATTGATCGAAAAGATCGTACGGACCAGCAATTTCACAAATCTGGTGAACAGTGATGCCTACACGGAGGAGATGCTGCTTAACATGAGCGTAAAGGCTAATGTGAACTTGATACCAAAGCACACCAACGATACCGAATCTGTAGAGCAGTTCTGCAAGGACACAGTTATCACAATATGGCATTACCACGGTGGATGCCACGTGGGTAAAGTGGTGGACCCAGATTATAAGGTCCTTGGTGTTCATGGCTTGCGTGTCATTGACGGCTCCACGTTTCATGATTCTCCCGGCACCAATCCTCAAGCCACTGTCTTGATGATGGGCAGGTAAAGTAAAACTAGCACAGTCCCTTCTTTTTTTTCTTTCCACCCTTGTTCGAGTGGGGATAAGGTGGTCATTGCACGTCTCATCGTGTCTGGGCAGCACGATCCTGTTGGGCAGCTCGACAGTAGAGGATCTGGATCCAACCATAAATAATTATTAATTAATAGGGAAAAAGATCTTTGTATGGGAGTGTGGCTTACGCCAGCACTCCCATGAGTCTATCTCTCTCCTCCCCATGTGAAAAGACACTTGTGTCCCTTTGTTTTAAGGAGGAGAGAGATAGGCACATGAAAGTGTTGGCGTAGGCCACACTCCCGTACAGAAAACTGCTTCCCTAATTAATATGATTCAAAGTGGTTGACAAATAATGTTTTTCGACTTGGCTCATCTTTTTCAAAACTAGACAAGCGAGGCTAGTCAAACCTGCTCGGGATAACTACTATATTGGAGACAACAAGCTAAAATTTAAGTGTTCTTTTAGTTGTAGATTAAACTTATGGTTTATGACTAGTATATGCCTCGATAAAAAACCAAATCAGATTTAGTGAGTTTCATATGACTCAGGCAAAAACACTAAGTCAATAGTAACTCAGGCTGATTCAGACATAGTTTGGTCATTTGTTTAAACTTAGACGAGTCTTGACTAATGACCAGGTTTCAAGATTTTTTTACTCGACTCGTGTGACTCACCTGTGTCAAAACTTGGTTTTCTAACTATGAATTTCAATATAAACGGTGAAATTACTAACCCAATAGTGACTGTGATGTCACAGTTCATTCATATTTCAAATGAATTTTACCTATATCGATTCCTATATTTCATCAGGGGGCTATCCCACAAGCGGTTTTTGAATTTGGTTCGGTTTTGGTCGGTTTTTTTTTTTTGTTTTTTATCCGGTCGGTTTTGGCCTCTTATTGATTCCCCCCTCTTCTTTGTTTTTTTGGTTGTTTCCTTTATGTTGCAGATACATGGGAGTGAAAATAGTAAGAGAGCGATTAGGAACAGCAGCTGGCATATAAAATTTAATAAAAATCAATTATTGGGAATACATATTTGTTGTTTGTATGTTTGAAATATAGTTTGATAATTCTAATTCTTATGGCGAAGATGAAGTTCAAATATATCACAATCTTCTCCCCCTTCCCTTCCCTTCCCTTCCCCCAATCTCTGTGTCCCACTCTGTCTCTGTCTTCTAAAGACTTGTATTAGTCATTGATTAATGATTGAAATGTTATTGTCTTTCTATCCACATCTTTTCCCTCTTTCTTTCTCTCTTAATTAGGATCCTTCTAGGCGTGTCACTATGCCTAGTGAAGTATAACGTTTCACTATTTTTAGTCCAGCGAAATTGCGTAAGTAAGAAAAGTTGCTCAAACTTTGATTCAAAATTTACTAAAATTATCAAAATACCATCAATTGGAGATAAATATAAAATACAAAATAACATTTATTTTCATTTTAGCTACTTTCTCTACTCATATTAAGTTAAAATTGTACCGACAAAATGCTTGCCTGATCATTTATCACATGGACTAATAACCCATGTACTATCATAGTGACGGGAAAGAAAACCCTTTTAATTCATACTATGGTGGTTACATGAATATGATTAGACAGCAAATCAAGAATAATTATGACAGCTAATATGGCGAAGTTCCTAGAATTTTAACCGATAGGTCCTCTGAATCAAAATTGAGAATTGAGCTATGGACCAAGCAACAAACCAATATGGCGAAATTCCTAGAATTCATCACTTTAATCTTCTTCAAGGATCTTACTACGACAAATTCAAGTAGTAAGATCAAGGGGTAATTTCCAAAATGATAACCCCAACCATAATGTGTTCTTCCTTCTTTAAAACCACCAACAAACTAAGGATCTTGGTGAAAATCCTTTACTGCAATCAAGCTCTAGAAATTCAGCTGCCAAGTTTACTAAACACTCTGCAAACTTCTCTACCATACTCTGCTGAAGAAATTTCAGTGAAATGTTAGGCCAAGATTCCTGCTTAGCCTATGTGAGAAATTTCCACCAGAGAAGTCAATCTCAAATTGTTCCTCACCTCGGCCATAAACTCATATTTTCAGAGATCCTAGAGGAAACAGTCTACCATACAAGCTTCTCTTTGGAAGTTCTCTATCCATTATCCGTTTTGGACACCAGGTCATCCAGAGAGAACAATGACACTCATTGACCAATAGTGAGGGCTTTAGCCAGGGTGTGGGAGAGCTCTGCATCAAGAGGTTGAAGGTCTTCTGGGTTCTGAAGTGGGGTACCGGAACAAAGAAGGGTTCAATGGTTCATCCTGTCTGAACCTTTGTTTCTATGGAAGGAGAAGTGAGAACCACCTGTTGGTTGGACACAGGAACTCTGGTTGGTAGGGAAGAGACTGGCCTGGGTTTTTGGTCTTCGGCCATTGTTGCCCATCCATAGAGTCATACAAAAGTGAAGAACAACACATCAAAGGCATTGACGATGCCATGAAGATCGAAGGCAGCAACATTGGAGAAGTTAACTATTATGTGGCTGAAGCAAGCGATGACATTTCAGGTTTTAACAGATCCTTTTTTTCTCTGATTTTAATGATCCTTGAGTGCTTTCAATGGTTGCAATTGCGATAACAACGGAGATGGCAACAGTGATTAGATCAAGGTTTTTATTTGTTTTTTATAGGACCAGAGGCAATGATGTGGAAATCGTCGGGTCATCGTTGCATAAGATTGAGAATACCCTAAATAGTAAGAATCAAATTTACTTGCAATCTAACATCCATACAAATTTACTTTCAAACAAGAAACTCCTTCAAAAAGAATTAGAGTACCTTTCTAATTATGAAGGTGCATTCTGAATTTCTAACAAACCATCAACCCAAGTGTAGGAAATGCAAAGTTGGTGGATCAGTACCACATTCCATCTGTGACTGAGTATAGTTTTTCATCAAATTTTTCTACTGCATGGACACATCTTTTTTATGCCCTTTGACTAAGGACTGTGACATTATATAATCTCACAAAAAACTCCTGCAACAAATGTTTTGCTTTCCGAGGCCACTTATAATAGAGATCCAAGATCAATTCTGCAACTTTTTCTGTGCCACCTTCAATCATAGGCCTGCATGAAGAGATTCCCTCCCCAGTCCCCTCTAAAGAAAGGACTAAAACAGAGGAGTGAAGATTTCTCAAGTCTTCACTTTTTCATCTTAAACATGATATGTTCCTGGAACAACCCCCAGTTTCTCTTCAAGCTCTATTTTACTTGTTTAACCATTTACCAAAGTAGAAAATCTGATAAGAAGAGTAGCCTTAATAATAACCCTGAACATCCATCTTCTGGCAGCATAGTTAGTTAAATGTAATGGCCATGCTCTCTTGAACACTACCTACTCATATAAGTTTCATGTCAGATTCCATTGAGCAACATGGTTTATATAAGTGTCAGTTAGCATAGTTGAATTATCAACTCCAGAGAAATTGGTTTAACGGCAAAGTACAATAAAAAAACAGTTCTATGCATAATGTCACATAGGGTTGAACTTGCCCAATCAGTCTCCACCAAGCTTAATAGGTGAGTCATCAAGGGAAGCTTACCCTTCAAGGGGCCATGTAAAAGACACATCCCCCAAGTAGCATATCAGAATGAAATGATAAAAAAACAATAGTTATACCTGCAACTGGTGATTAATTTCTCATTCGAAAATTTAAAAAAAATGCATCCTTCATGCACTTCAGTTACAACAGCCTTATCTCTCCACTCTTGATGAAGGATTTGGGTGGTCACGGAAATATTTCTGCTCTCCCATTTTGTAACCACCATGCCATCAGGGTTGCCGACACAGCTGTTGCTCTCCCTCATGAATCAAGATAAGGGAAGGTTTTCCCCAAATATAGACCACACAATGGTACACTCGATTTAGGTTTCCATATGAACCCCACACTAGCAAAAAATTGCATTAGTCAGGACATGGGCAGGAGAGGATGCTGAGATTCTGTTATCACAACTGATGTACTTCTTAATTTCGTGCAGCAGCAATAGCTTTGGAAGATGATCTTTACAACTCATGACCCAGCCATGCATCTTGGACCTTTTATGGAATTGCCATATGGATTGGCATGGATCTTAAACTGAATCATGTCACAAAATTGTGAACATCAGGTGGGTCCTTGAAAAACTCAATGGGATCCTGTCCAGAACCTGTATGCAACTCCATGCTCACTCACACTGCCTCTAGATAATCCTCTTAATCTTTGCCAGAACTTCCTACTCCTCCCTGTCCTCAGAGGACCCGAACTTGAGTACCTCCTAAAAGATCCTGAATACTGCATCCCAATTCCCGCTGATGTACTGAACACATCTGAAGCTGATAGTGCTGTTCGGGCTTCCAAGATGGAATCATGGTCCGAAATGGGGTATTGGTTTTGTGAAGGCTCCGGAAGCTGACCATAGCCAATACTGATTCTTGTATCCATAACAATGGACAAATCCTCTTGGCTACAACTTTCTGTTCCCATTTCCTTTGTCTCATCGCACTCGTTGCATACCAGCTTCAAGGCCTGTACCACCTCACCCATAAAAGGACGGTGTGAGACTTCTGGTTGCACGCACATGGAAGCAATTGCAGCTACCTTGGCCACACTATCAAAGGGGACACTAGACCCTAGAGCAGGATCAATAATAATTTCTAAGCCCTCCTTGCTTGTGAGGAGTGGACGAGCCCAAGCTACCAGATTCTCTTGGCCTTGTGGCTGTGACATATCCACTGGTTTTCTTCCTGTTAGGAGCTCGAGAAGCACTACACCATAACTGTAAACGTCACTCTTTACAAGAAGATGTCCAGTCATTGCATACTCAGGAGCCACATAACTAAGAAAGAAGTTGTAATTAGTACAAGAGACAGTGAAAGATAAAAAAGCAAAAGCACAGGATTGAACATCAACATATCACCAACACATTCCTGTCAACTGTCATCCAATTCAAATTTATCTACCACCATTACACAACATAGATACCAAACCCACTCTTGTTGGATTCAGGTATGCACAATATGCAGAATTTAAAAGGATTCGGGTATCACACAAAAAAAATTGAGTGAAAACTATTACATACCCGAAAGTGCCCATAACACGTGTTGAAATGTGTTTGTTGCCCTCATCCAAAGCTGTTCTAGCCAATCCAAAATCAGACACTTTAGGGGTAAAATCATGTTCCAACAAGATGTTGCTGGACTTGAAATCCCGATGAATAACACGGGGGCTTGAGTCTTCATGCAGGTAGGCTAGACCTCTAGCTGCGCCAAGAGCAATCTTCATACGGGCAACCCAATCAAGTGGAGCAGCTTCTTTGTCAACTCCTAGTAAAAAAAAAACAACGTTCAAAAACCATTATCAGAGGACCAGACAAACTCAATACTACCAAAAAACTTCAGCAGAAAATGAAAGAACTGCAACAACAAGACCACAATTCAATACTACCATGTAAATGGGACTCCACACTGCCATTTGGAATGAGTTCATAAACCAGACAGCGGATATTATCTTCTGTGCATATACCAATTAGTTTGACCAAGTTCCTGTGATGCAGACGGCTAAGCATCTCAACCTCTGCCAAGAACTCCCGGCCACCCTGCTGATCAGCTCTTTTCAGAACTTTTACAGCCACATTGATCCCGTCATCAAGGATACCCATGTAGACAAGCCCAAAGCCCCCTTCTCCAAGTATTCTTGAAGGATTGAAGTTATCAGTGGCTCTCTCTATTTCAGATGCACTAAAGGACTTGGCAGATCCTGTATATGTTGCAATGCTAGATCCAAAGGAAAGTGATACTGAACTGGGTCCGCTTCCAAACAACAGAGATCCAGGAGCCCCTGTTATCTTTAAATGTTTATCATTTAACATCCCAAAAAGGACAAAAAAAAAGGGAAGGGGGAAGGGAGAGAGGTCTGGGTTGGATGAACCCTATGATTTGCATGTTCTACAGCATTACCTGGTGGTCTTGCAAAGGAAGGTACTAAAGTCGGAAGAGTTGGTGCCAGTTGACTAGAATGGTCATAACATTTCAACAACAGCAGCCAAGCCGCTACAATACATAAAACCATGACTATGAAAGATGAAATGACTATGATAGCAATCGTGCTCCCACCAAGTCCTTCTTTACGTCTCCTCCTCACATCAACTCCCAAAGGCTTTATTGTCCTTCCATTATTGTCACGGCCAGAGTATGGCCCAGTATCCATAGTGTCAATGCTTGAGGATGCCAAAGGTGGAGAGGGAGGAAGACCTGAATAGATGCAGCATTATAAACAAATGTGAGCGCAATGATATAGGCCACAGAGAATATCCAAAATCTGCAGATGATTTATACATATATATATACCTGGATAGCGTACATACAACACTTCGTAATCACCAAAAAAGGAAGTCTTTATAGCAACCTGCTTATGCCAGAACTTCTTGTAAGTCAAAGATGCTGTCGTATTATCAAAATTTTCCCCAAGCGGTACCAGATCAATGAGGACAATGGTCTTCTCTGGCTGCTGGTTGGCTGCATTTGCTCCCATTATGCGTACTTGACTTTGTTTCATGAAAACCCCAGATGCTAATTCTTCAGCCAACTCCGAAACCAAAGGAAAGAAGGTGTACAAGGCAACACTAAGGCGCAGTCCAACTTGTATCGGCCAAACACATCCACATGGGGATCCTGGAGGGGTATTTGTTAATGGCTCTGTGCATGTCACTGATGTACAATCTACAATTAGGAATCAAAATTAAGCGTCAGTTGAGAAAAAAAAAATTTAAGATAGAGAGAACACAATCAGACCAAATAGAACACAAAATATTAACTAGCTTAGACAGAAGAGTCTGTTTACCTTGGTTAGGAGGTGGAGGTGGTAGTGATTGAACTGGGGAAGGAATTGGCATCAATGGCTTTCTTGGGGAAGGACCCAAAGGAGCAACTTTAGGGGGAAGAAGAGGCCCTTGCCAACATAAAACATGATGCTTGAGCATATTTTGCTAAGTTTAAAATAAATGAAACAGACACATCAACACAGCATAACATAGAACAATAAACTTCACATACTTTCAGTTCGACTAGATGGAACTGTTGGTGATGGCATAGGTCCAGGAGCGCCTGACTCCACTGTTGAATGAGATGGAGATTTGACCACTGAGCCAGAAGGAACTACCATGCAAAAAAACAGTTACAAATTAGAGAACAATATCCAGTTTATTATGGAATACACACCATGTCAAACAATTCATCAATCTGCCAAACTGGTACCTGGAGTGAAGGATGGCGGACTATGATGCCTTTGTCTACTCATCTTTGGAGGAATTATAGGAACACTTGAAGGAGCTTGAGGAATAACTGGACCTTTAATATTAAAATCAAAGAAAATAAAAAGGACCATATTATGATTATCCAAAGCTATAAATCTAAAAAATGTATTGTTGAGTATCAATAATCATCTGGCTATGATACTTATTTAAAAATAACAAACCTAGCCAGTAAGAAGTAGGAGGAGCTGGAAGATATGACGGTGCAAGAATAGTAGTGTGAGATCTATTCTCGGCGCGATGATGCCTATGTAATGATACTGAAGGTGGAGATACGGGACTCTGAAACCATTTCCAGGTAGGGGGCTGCAGAGATGACTTGGAAGGAGTAGGTGCTTTAGTAGAATGCTTCACAGCTCTGCTGTGTGGTGCAGGGGCTACATCAGGAAACGAACCAGAAGACAGGTTGATAGTTGTTAGTATGAAACTTCATCTTTCCTACATCAAGTACTAGAAGATAGCATGAACAAGCTTGAATCAATTAACATAAGTACCTTTAATCGGGGATAAATGGTTGAATGATTCCTTTGGAGGAGCAGCAAGAGGCACTCCATATTCTTTCCTACCACCCCGGGAAGAGATTACTTTTGGAGGAGCAGCATGGTCTGTAACATCATATTGTGACACATCGAACCTAACATCAATTACAAAAGTTTCTAATGTTGGACTTGCATGACAATCAAATCTCAGGGCACCCGCAGATATTGACATACTATTCTACAAAAAAAAATTGTAGCCCAAAGTCATATCCATACAGCTCCACCAGTACCCATGTCATGTCATCGCAATTCTCAAAACAGATTTGAGGTGAAATTTTCAGACAAGTAATACAGCTATGGAGAGCTATTGTGTTTCAATTGACCCAAGGAGCAATAAGTTATTCCAGAATAAATGCTCCTAGAGTATATTACTGATCAGTGGATAAATATTACAAGAAGCACCTGGCAGCAAAGATGGAGTTCTTCCTGGGGAAGTTGGCGGGAAAGATGGTGATTTCCATGGAATTTTGCCTGGTGGTGATGCGATTGGCACTGTATTGTTACAAACAGAAGTCATATTATAACAAATGAACTTATTATTGGAAAACTTAACCTAGCATGTATGATGTATCTGAAGAAAGTAGCCATGTGACAAAGTATTACCATCTCGATGCCTTCTATGTGGTGACCTTCGTAGAATTGATGGTGAGGGCCCTTGGTCAGGTTCAGGCAGAGGTGCTGACTCATGTGGTGGCAATACTGTCGAAGGACTTGGAGGCATGGCTGGTACTAACCCTAGGACAGGTGGAGACACAGGAACAGAATCTTGGTGTGCCAATTCCATTGGAGGATGTAATACTGAGCCTGGATCGTGAAGCCTTAAGTTATATCAAAAGATCCCCTACCAAATAGCAATTTATCTTTGTCATAATTAAGCAAGATTACCATAATGCAGAGGAGGTGGACTTGGTGTGCCAGTCCTCAGTGACTTAGGATAGCCAAGACGAGGTTCTCTTTCTTCATTTGGAGGAAGTGCGGAAAAAATTGCCGGTGATGGTGAAATATTGTACCCTGCAATAGAATATAAAGCGATTGGTGGTGTTGATCCAAAACACAGAAAAAACAGAAACGACTTGATAATTTCAGGGACTTAATATTAGTATATCATCCAGCACAGCAACGAAGTAAAAATAAAGGTCGACTCCGTCATACAAATCAGTGTCCAAAGACCTGCTAAATCAAGAATTCACTTTCCTTATACTACTTTGAAAACTTCAATCTTCTACAGAAAAGGGGAAAACCTTCTTTGTGCAACGGGGATAGATTCATCTTGGGTCTGGATTTGTATTTTAAAAGTAGAATGTAAGACATGGATGAGGCTCTTTGTTTGAAGTTTTTCTGTGACAGCTTTTAGCTTCCACTCATCATCACAGATCCGAACAACTCATGGAAAAACCATACCTCAAATGAGAGCAAGTACCATGTCACTAACGAAATGTATACCAGTCTGGGACCTAAGTATAACTGGGTTCCATGGGTTTTAGTATGTCTATAAACATTTTTAAATTTTATCAAATGACTTGAAAGAAATTTCATACCAATTTTTAGGTAAGAGATGCATCAATTGTTGGCAACCCTGAATTATCATTTAAGTGATCTCCATCACTTTTTGATGATCTTGAAATCAAGGAGTACAATCAAGAGACACAAGTTGTCCTCCATTGAATAATATATGTTGCTCATTGCATGAAAGCTCCATGTTAAAATAGTCATTACGAAATCATCGAGATCCCAGGAAACTCCAGACAAAGCTCACTTAGAAAATAACAAATTCCAACCAAGAATAACGATCTCCAATCTTCCCATCGTTAAAAAAACAAAAAGAAACCCAGTTCAGATCAAACTCAACCCAAAATAAAACCAATTCCAACACCAGCATAGTTCAAGTGTATCACTTTCTGTGGATTACATGGATCACCTACAACTATAATTAGAACTTATTCAAATAGATAAAATTAAGTTCTCATGATCATGAAAGCGGCACACAGAGAGATCCCCAAATTGTTCCCATAAACCAAAATATCAAAAGATAGAGCAGAATCAATAATATATGAAATTTGTGAAATCAAGCTGAAAACAAATATAACACATTGATGAGTTCATCTCTTACCTGCAGATCCAAGAACACACAAAGTGACGAAAAAGATGCAGAGTTTCACCATCACAAGAATATCTTGCACCCCCATCTCTCTTCCCACTACGAGTGAGAAAACCAGAATCCCCCAATCTCCAACTCACTCACTCCAAAGAATAGGGGGAATTAAAAAACAAAACACTCTAGAAACAATAATATTAATAAATTATAGAACAAACCTACTGATGGGTAATCTTCAAGTAAGAACAAGAGTTACACTAGAGAAAACCCACAAATCGTATAAGGAAAGAAATGAGAATTCAGTAAAAGGAAAGCCCATAAAAGGGCATGCATAGAAGAACCCATCTGTTTGTTATTTAAGAATAAACTCTGAAATTCTTTGAGCTTTGAGATTGCCATGCAGGAGAGAACCGTTTCTCCTGTTATTGAGTAATCAAAGACGATTCTTACCCAAAAAAGAAAAGGAAATTTATGTTTAACAGTTTAAGAAAACAGTCAAAGAAACGCAAGCAGACCCTGACTATGAGAGAGGACGAACGGGGGACTAAGCACAGATTTTGTGGATATGGGTCTGTGTGTTTCACAGAGAGAGTGAGAGAGAGAGAGTGAGTGCTCAAAGTAGCATAGCATCCACTATACAGCAGTGGAAAGGTAAGAATAAGGTGGCAGTGATTAACAGGGTTTGGACATCATGGTTGAAATCTGGGGCTTTTTTAATGAGTATTGCTTGACTCCTTTTCTTCTTCTTTCTTCATTAAAGTGCTTTGATTTAATTTAATTACAAATTTTCAGTTCAAATTGGGATTTGGGATTTGGGATTTGGGTTTGAGAGTTAATAAAACGTTGAGCTGTGGGGAAGGTCAAACCTCATTGACAGCCACAACCCCTTTTTTCGCCTCTTTAATCCAGACTTTAATCCTTCAACCAAGAAAAACCAGACTTTAAACCCTTTTCTAAGACCGGTAATAAGGCACTAAGAGCACCATAACCCTAAAACCCTGATAATAAATGAAATGAAATGATGGTGAAATGGTCTACCCTCTTCCATTAACTCCATTAATCCTCATCTGCCATTCGTGGCAGTGGAGGGTCCTCTTGATTCTGATTCTAATTAATCCAATTAGGGTTTGCCGTTTGCCCATTGCAAAGGGATTTGAAATTCCGAATCCCATCTACTACCAACCAGAGTTGTGAATGTACAGAAGCCATAATTCAATCTTGTTTGTTCTGCTCCTTATCAAGTTTTGGTTCACAGAAGGGATGGCAAAGCCTTTTTTAGCTTTTAGCCGTCCAACCCATAAATGTATATGGCAGTGTTTGTTTATGGACCATCATGGACACAAATTAGGATCCCCCATGACAGCCCAATAAGTGCTCTTCATCTTCTTCCATGCTTATTTTAGGGCAAGGGATCGGCACACTGCCCACTAGCTTCTTTTTTTATATTTAATTTTTAAGGGCTGCCCACTACCCTTGCTATTATTAATTTAGCCTACATGCCCAATTAATTAAGGGCACTAGACGAAAGGAGGAGAGAGTGTGTCAAAGTGGTGAGAGAATGAGAGAAACTGTGAGAGGGTTGTACACCCATGCCCACTGCATAAGGTTCTCCGGTTTAGGAGGGTTCAATGTACGCATTCTTATTCTTATTTTTTTAAGGATTTGAATCTTTGATCAAGCATTCAACAAGTGATTACTTGACCAACACACCAAGCACGACCGTCATGATGCACCGACACCCATTACAATTTTTTATCTCTCGTTCCAAATAAGATGTCAATATAAACAGATAACGTATCGATCCCCCTCTTATCTTAGAATTAAAAATCCATAGGTTAGAAAGCTAGACACGTACCATTAATTAAACACCCATTTGGTAAGAGAAACCATTAATTATATGGTACCTATACACATAAAATGGGCTATTGCAAAAGGGTTGCAACGATGGAGTCCACTTTGCTCATTTGCCAAACTTCTTTGTGAATTTCTTAACCATTATATGTTTTCTACAGGGTACCAACCTCCAAGAAAACCCACAAAAGTGAAAAAGAGACAAAAGGAAAAATAAAGTATGGTGTGAGGTCCCCACCCATCATCCCCTCCAAAAGGCCTCAACCCATCCTGACCTCTTTGTCTTTAAGGTTTGCAGAGTCGGACACCACCTAATCTGATGATGATGACTTTGTGGAACATGGTGGTTACACTTAATACTACATAAAAATCTTTTAGATGTGATAGTGAATTTGGCTTCTTTTGCCCTCAAAGTAGGTTTAATTGAACCTTCTAGACATATACATTTCAAGTTCACATATGGGTTTACCAAGGAATAACCCGGACCAGATCGAACCAGACCAGACCCAAAATCAGGTTGAATCAGTTGAGCCAATGATCCCTCAACCCACCAAAAAGAGGGGGTCAAAGTACATTAAAAAAAAAAACCCAGATCAAACCACCAAACCTTTGTTAAGAACTGACTAACAAGACATGGATGGAGCAAAATTAGTCCCATGGGGTTTCATGTTTTAATCCCAATTTATGAGAAGAATTGGATAAAAGAATCGGCCTCCATCGATTATAATTCGAATTGACCCGGAGTCATCTAGAATGTTAGAAGTTGGAATTAGGAAAAAGAAGTAAAGATTTTTGCACATATGTGATTTTTAAAGTTTTTATTCAAAAGACTTGTAGATCTTGCTACATAATATAAGTTTTATTGATTTTTTTGTTATTTTACTAAATAAAAAAATAAAGATTTGACCGATACTAATCCAAATCTCAATTCCGTGTTTTTAAACCCTGATTACAACTTTTACCTAAATTATCAATTACAAGACATGAGATGACATTTTAGTCCCAACCTACCGACAGAATTTTTCTCAGGAGTGATAATGAATATGAATCGAATACTATAATCAATATACATATCTAAAGTTTAGACATTAGATTTCATCAAGTCCACAAAATCTGAATATTCAATCAAATCTAATTTCATATGTTCATAGAAAACAACAAATAGATAAAATGTAGAGCATCTTTTGTCAATTATGCATCTTTGTATCCTTAAGTTTCTACATCAATAATTTGAGAGATTACATATGGATAACATCATTTATCGATGTGACAATCCTATAAATTTATAATATATATACTATATGAAATGCCCATAATAGATATATGTTTTGGTGTAGTAAGGCTTTTAGATATGTGGCCCATGTGTTAGTCAATCAAAAAATTAATTTATAGAGAAAGGCTGGTATATATAGCCCCTCATATTCTTTCTCCTCTTGATATTCTCTCTCCTTTTTGACATGTGGATCCCTTCGGTTGACAAACCATCTCTGTCCCTCCTGCGAAATTCTTATAGAAATTTTCACATGGACTGATGGACCCTAGAGATGACATACGATGTTTCGTTTCATTTGTTAAATAAAGTGGGAAAGCCAATGAAATACCACTTAAGGGATCCAATACAAAACAACATATTCAAGATTCCGAAAACCCATTTATGTATAGGTAGGATGAAACATCGTTATACACATGGAAAGGTAGAATTAAACGTTGCTTTGATACCATATTAAATAAGTGAAAAATCCCACAAATATCATTTGGGATTCCAATCTAAAATTAGGTGGAGATGACTCAAAGTGTTAAGATACATCTAAGGTTTCAGATAATCAATGTAAAACTATACTTCTATGGCTCTATAACTCCCAACATTTATCCTATACAACAAAGAATAAACCCTATGTTTGATCCGGAGCAATTCTTCTTCGCAGTTTTTTTTGGTAAATTTTTCTTCTTTGTAGTTGGTATAACAAGCTATTGAAGAAGCAGTTATGATATTAAAAAGCTTTAGTAGTTAGGAGGGCCCATGGCATGTGACAATGTGAGTCAAATTTTATCTTGACACTCAACCTTTCCCCTTTAAGATCACTTTTTTTTTTTTCTAATTTGATCACTTAGCTATATATATATATATATATATATATATATATTTTTTTTTTTTTTTTATGAGAAAATAATATGTATTACCACTAAGTAAAAGATACATAGATGTAGTTCTTTGCTTGAGCATTTTTAGCTAGGTTATAAGTCATCACAAAACAAAAAGGGTCCCCCTTAGTACTAAACATAATGTTTTGTCCTATGATATTTATATACACAAATTCCTTGAGAAAAGGCCAAGACCAAGGAGTCTGTGTTGGAGTTGGAAGAGACTCGGCAATCCGTTGATTGGAGCACCACACTTCTTTCACCTTCAACCCTAAACTGGACATATGCTCGAGACCTGTACGGATACTAACTAATTCTGGTTCCATATAACGAAACGAATTAAAATTTCCTGCGGCAAACAAAGCAAACTTGCCATCTAGCAAAAATATATAAGACCATCCTGTTGAATTCACTCCTAGTATCTGATGTCTTGCACAGAATAAAACAAGATAATTGAAGTTTGGCAAATAGAAAAAAGTAGATAATATTAACTCCTCCTCATTATGAGAAAAAACATCTTGGGACAAAAATGAGGGGGGGGGGGGGGATGGATAAGTCTAAATCAACTATCCATTTTTCAATACTTTTCATTACCCAGATTGGATCCGCCTTCTCTAGACCAAGTATGACCTTGTTTTTAGCAGACCAACTAAAATAACAAATGATAACAAAAACCCCCAAAAAACCATATCATGGATTGTTTGTCAAGTTTATAATTAAACAAGGTAGGAAGGTAGAAATCTTTGAGGGAGGAATAAGACAAGAATTCAGATCTCAAGCCCAGCGGACCAGCGGTCCAAATATGTTTGACCCAATCACATGAAAGGAATAAATGCCAGTATGGTTCGACACAGTTTCCACATAAAACACAAGAGGGGTCAATCTTAAGCCATCTTGATAAAGTTGTCTTGATAGGGAGTCCTGCATTTAACATACGTCAGAAAAAATGTTTAAACTTGGGATGTATTTTCAGCTCCCAAAAGAACTTCCACTAGGTGGAAAGATAAGAATTATGACTAGAGGATGATACAAATAGAGAACTAGTAGCTAGTTTTGTACTAAATCTGCATTTTTTGACCAAAGTGCACCACCAGCTATCATCAGAATCAGATAAATTAATTTTTTGAATACAAGTAGAAGTATCTAGAAGAATTGAAACATCGAGTAAGATTGAATTCCAACCAAAATTAGAGACTAACTTACCAACCTTTTTCGCATGGTTAACCAAACCAACCAAGGAATATAACTGACTACCCAGGATAAAAGGGATCCAAGGATCTGTCTAGAAAAAAGTGAATTTTCCATTGCCAATTTTCCTACTCAGGATATTTCTCAAAGAAGAAATAATATAAGTTATACTATTCCATGTCCAAACGCCTCTCTTAGCTATATTAATCCTTGAATTTGTTTTTATGCACAAATGACATAATCATCCTTTTAGAAAAAGCCTTTTTAGCAAAATAAATCATAATTAAGAAGTTTGGAAGTCATGGGACCAACACAAAGGTTTTCTCTCACTTTTTTGTTTAGTTTGTTGTTATGACCATGTGCAAATGCATTCTCATCACATTTCATAATCCAAAAAGTCTTTGGTTTTATGCTTTTGTTGCTTTGCATGTAAATGGATATTCCCTATACACGCTTGGAAGTTTGTATGCCAATTCTCAAGGAACCTTTTATGAGTTTTGAAGAGAGTGACCTTGTATCCCATGGACATTGCTTGTAGGACACAAAGTCCTGTTGGCCCATATTTAAGTCTACTTTTTATATTCTTTCTTTCTTTGTTGTGAAGAAGAACTCAAATTACTTGAATTCTCAGAAAAAAAAACAAAGAAAGTTGAACCAAATTGGTAAATGAAGCACCCATTAAGCACCCATTTAGGAAACTTAAACCTGTATGGAATATTTTTTTTAAGTCCGACTATTATCTGGGATTAGGAAAGTTAAATTTTATAAGAGTTATTTCCAAATGCCTCCCTAAAAATGGCCAAACTTATAGTTGCCCCCTGAACTTTCACTAATTCCACATGCACCCCTGCTTTTCAAACTAAGTACCACTATAGTCCCTCCCGTTAGATAGATCCGTTATGTTATAATGGATCCCAATTTTTGAACATTGATGGACCATTCTTCCCCATGATAAGGTAAAATTATCAAAATGACCTTACCTGAAAATAAAAAAAAATAAAACCTACAACTCATCTTCCCCAAATCGATTAGGGTTTGGGCATTTGGGGAAGATGAGTTCTTGAATAAAAAATCAAGAATGGAAGAATAAGGAGTTTTTTTCCATATGAGGTTTCTTTGAATACAGCATCAACAGCTTCTCAATGGAGACGAAGGTGGTTTGAATACAGCATCAACAACTTCTCCATCAATCCCCTTCTTTTTTATTTCAAAGAAACTGATACCACAAAAAGCTTTTGGAATTGAGTTGCAAGTTTTTTTTTTGTTTTTTTTTCCAAGTAAGGTCATTTTGGTCATTATATCCTATCAAGGGGCAGAATGGTCCATCAATGTTAAAAAATTGGGATCCGTTATAACATGACGGATTTGTCTAACGGGAGGGACTATAGTGGTACTTAGTTTGGAAAGCAGGGGTGCACGTGAAATTAGTGAAAGTTCAGGAGGACAACTGTAAGTTTGATCATTTTCAGGGGAGCATTTGAAAATAACCCATTATATTAAGATATAAAACCAATAAGAACAAAAGTGGGGCATAACCTGCATTACCCCAACCCATAGAGAAATAATTACTCTCAACTCGAAAGCAAATCACCTCACATTTTTCTAATCACAAAACTAAAAAACAAAAGGGAAAAAGAACTCTGTCCGGGAGTGTGGCCTACACCAGCACTCTCATGAGTCTATCTCTCTCGATCTCCTCCCCATATGAAAAGACAGCTCTGCCCCCTTGTTTTAAGGAGGAGAGAGATAGACACATGGGAGTGCAGGCGTAGGCCACACTTTCGGACAGAAAACTACTTCTCAAAATAAAATCACATACAAAAAAATTGAAAGTTCAGCTTTGTCCTCCTGAATAATACAACAAAGATTTTGAAGAATGTCCTTATCTGCAAAGAAGGTAGAGGAAGTCAAAGAGATACAAACAGAATTAGCCAAGTAATCAGCTGCCTGATATAAGGAATCGTATCATATTGAATAAAATGTATTTTCCTGATATCGAAATCGTATAGATTCTTATTCAGGTTGGTTCAATATAGTTTTAAACGACCAGTTTCGATTTTGATATTCGATTTTGATTAAAAATTGACACCCTTACTTATGGGTATGTTTAGCTGATTTTGAACGATCCAAACCAATTCCAATCCAAATCGCCGAACCGGACCCGATTGGGTTCTTTAAACCCTGGCCTTGAGGCCCTTGAAAGCACCTACCCATGTTTGTCTACATTTGGAAGAAACCTTCATGATAATGTATATTCAAAGTGCTACCAAAGAAGTATACACAAAGAAACATGATGACATTGGGTAGGTGATTTCATCTACTCTTGCAAATGACATGCACCCATGACCTACCTCCCTAGTTCATGTTTACCAAGTAAGAGAGGCTATGGTGGTTTAATGCCTTAATCGAATGGGAGAACTCAGATTGTTCACAACTTTCAAATGCGGCAACTAAATGCAATATTTCTTCTAACTTTAAAAGTATGGTAGTAAGAAGAGTGATTGGTATTGAATTTGTCAGGTGGCAAAAATTGGGGGTCCATGCTAGAGTGGCCCAAGCCCATAACAATGATCAAATTCTTGCCCAAATAAGCAAAGGAACTGTCATGAGGTTAAAGCAAGTTCAAAGTTCAATTATAAAAAGAAAAAGGGGAGGGTATCTTTTGACAGTTGTGTGCAGTTTTGCTCCAATGGATATGGAGGGTTTCAAATCGTCAAATAAGGGTTTTAAGGGGAAAAGAACTCTGTACGGGAGTGTGGCCTACGCCAGCGTTCTCATGAGTCTACCTCTCTCTTCCTCATATGAAAAGACAATTCTGCCCCCTTGTTTTAAGGAGGAGAGATAGACACATGAGAGTGCTGTCGTAGGCCACACTCCCGGACATAAAACTCCTTCCCTTTTTTTAATGGAAGAAAAAGAGTGTAGGTTCCAGTGGTTTGTAAAGATGCATGTAAAAGAATCTGCATGACACCGTCGTGTGGTTCTTTTTCCCTTAAAAAAATATCATTAAATTCAAACTCAATGTAATAGCATTCTTAGAATTTTGTGAATATTACATTTATTTTTGAAATTTTATTTTTCTTTTGGGATTTCTTTTAATGCTCATTTCAGGTTGAAATTTAACCAATAAAATATGGGCAAAATCCTTTACCCATCCAAATCTACCAATATATTCCATGTCCCAATTTTTTTTGGTAAAGAGGATTTTACTGATTTCCAGGGTGTGTACAACCAATGGCATCATTTACACATAGGTCATGAAGCTAGGGAATGGAGAGTGGCCAATCTGTCTCACACACAAGAGGTAGGGCCTTCCTAGCCAGGGTAGTTGCTAAAGAATTCAGATCCCTTGGTATACATGAGAAGGTGACAGATGAGAAAGAAGCAGAGAGCTTCTGTATCAATATCGCTAGTACTTGATATCGATAGAATATCAATATAGATCAGGAGTATCGATCAAATAGGTGTTTGTTTTTTAATAAACGCCCGATATAACATGATCCATATCAGTGTCAATATCATTGGTGACAAATACAAGCACCTATACAAATACTTGTAACCGTGGTTATACCAATACCTATAAAGGAGGGAGGAGGACAGCTACGGGTGAAATCAGATTGGCCTAGACCGAGTTTTTTAAAACTCTAACCCAACCCTAGGTCCCCTAACTCAACCCAACCCAGCCTAACCCTGATTGATCCTGATTGCGCTGGGTTGGCCTTGATCGACTATAGCAGCCCTAATTATTGCTATTCCAAGAGCAGTTCAGCAAAGAGTCATGTTAACTATTTTTCAGTCCACAGGGCATCGCTAGCTAAGCTTCCCCACAGAATCCACAGATCCACGATCAAGCAATTTTCTGTGCCTTTAACGCACCTTTAGCAAGCATTGAATTAGAATATCAAAGTGATAAAGCCTATACTTTTATATATTTATGGATACAGAGTGGGTTGGGCTCATATCAAGGCATAAGCCCAACCCGACCCTAAAAATCTCAGATCTGGCCCGGCCCATGGGCTGAAAAGTCTGTCGGGCTTGGGCTTGCTCAGGGCATCAGGCTCGCCAGGCTAAACTTGCAACCCCAAGGACGGCAACAATTGGGGAAACAATGATTTTTTTTTTTGTTTTTTGTTTTTGGAAAGAGAATAGTATTCTGCACCAAGATGCAGGGCCTCACAAAATGACTATCGTGGCCCTAGTGATTTCCTCTTTTCCACAAAATGCGGTGGTCATTTCGCGGGACCCTATGTCTGGGTGCAGGGCCACGCACCACAAGAGACCAGGTAGGGTTGTTTCTCCCATGTTTTTTTTTTAAGGGAGTGTGTAAGTTTTGATGTTCCACTAAAACTTTTTTTTGGGGGGGTAAACATGTTCTACTAATACTCCTATCTAGTTAAGAAGTTTCTGTAGTTGCATAATTAGTCATTACATAGTACTACAACTACGAAGTGAAATTGCTACTTTTTTTTAGTAGAAGAATTTATTATTTCATCAAAGTTATATTTAGTATTATGGCTTGCATGGAGGAAATTTGTCACTCTAATTTTTTGAAGGATTTTGAAAAGTTATAGACAATGGCGCTTTTTAAGCTATTGTAGTGAGAAATTAACTTAATCCTACATGCCATGTGACTAATAAGTGCGTCCAAGAGCATAGTTGACAAACTAGGTTTTTTGACTCGATTCGGCTTTGTCAAACCCAGTCAAGGCGAGTAACGTTTTTTAATTTTTTAATGCAATAAATATGTATAAATTAGTAGAAAAATAAAAAAATATATATGGAAAATCCCCGGGAAAAAAAAAAAATCAAGAAATCACATATCAATGCATTTTGAGTTTTTTTTTTTTGGTAAGAGCATTTTGAGTTTATACAATTGAACAAGAGAAGACAATTGAGGAGTTGAGGGTTTCTTATTGCTTTAGAATATGGATTTACTATTTTACTCAACTCAAATTCTAACTTTTTAAGTGAATCGGCTTTATGATTTTTTTACAAAAGACTAAACTTGCCAAGTTTGTCATGACTCGAGTAAAAATACTGAGTCTTATTTGACTCAGACAATTTATGACCCAATTTCTTTATCTTTTATCCTGGCCTAGTCTACATGACTCTTGATTAGATTTTTCAAAATTTTAACTCAACTCAAGCCACTCATCCCTGTCAAAACTCGATTTTCCAACTATGCCCAAGAGTGACCAACTTAGATCCTCAAGAGGAGTTCATATAGTTTTATAACGAAACCATGTCATAATCGCTAAATTATATGCTCAGATTTAATATGAAAATTTTCATTATAATTTATTTTATATTAATAACAATAATAATAATAATAATAATAAGCATGTGAACTAGCACTGTTCTTTCTCCCTTATTAATAATAATTGGAAAACAATGTTGTTTGATCGTGTGGCCTCTATGCCTAGACACAGAAGTGCACAAAATTTACAATCCCACCCGTCATGAAATGAAAAATTCTCATTCAAGTTTATGTCTTTATGCGCAGTCTCATTGGCCTCGCGCTGGTGCAAGAGATACATGACCAGACAAGGATCTCTTACCCTAATAATAATAAGGGAAAAGGCTCTCTGTAGGGGTTAGGGGGGCTCAGGCCATGCCCAGACACAGTGAGGAGCGAAATGACTACCCCACCACCCCCATGAAAGACGGAAATCTCTTCCCTCGAGATGCCAATGCGCGCTTTCTCATTGGTCGCCGAACATGTGTGGCCCCTGTGCTCCTCCATTGAGAACAACACTCCCCTTATAATAATAGAGACAAAGAACATTCACTAGGGCTTCAATTATCCTAATAAGGCTTTGGGTAAGTCCATATTATAAAGAATCTTCCAACAACCATCTCATTAGGCAAGGACAATGACGCTAATGGTGACGATGGAGAGAGAGTTTCTTATTGTCCAAAAACACATTATCCATGCAACGGAAAGTCTAGATATTCATGAAAATTTTGAAAAAAATAAAAATTAAACACTTGAAGAATGACATTTGCTTTATTAAAAATTTTTTTTTAAAATTTTTTATTAACAGTGTAGAAATTAGAATGATTTTATCAATTGCATACCAAAAGTTAATTCTGCTCTCAATCTATTCCAAATACAATTCAAAAAATGATACCAAGCAGCGATCTTACTCTCAATCTATGCCTTAATCATATCTTTGGATCCAAGACCTAGACTGTGTTAACAAAGTTCAAGTAAGCAAAATCGGTCGGAATCAACTTAAACCCTAGAAACCCTTCTTGGATTTGCCGATTGATAGGAATTGTGATCGAGCTCAACCCCAATTCCAATTTTTTAAATCCTATACGTTTATATTGGTCAGGTATCTAATCATATTAAAGAAAATTTAAAACACTATTTATCAATGGATACCATCGATCAGTTTCGGTATCGTATCAGTAATTGGTATTGGTCTCGGACGAAACCAATATACGATATCAAGACCTTGATCATGCAAGCAACATATGGAATTTTTTAAACATGGCACATGACAGTCCATGGGTTAGTCCATGTGATAGAGGACCCAACACAGATCTCAATGGCCAATTTGTAGTTCAAAATAAGCAAGGAAAATTGTTCAACTCTAATTCAAAGTTTTATTGAAATTACAAAAATACCATCAAATGGATATGAATATAAAATACAAAATGACATCTTTTGTAATTTTAGCTACTTCCTCCACTCATTTTTAAGGATGCCAATCGATTCGGTTTCAGTTATTTGGTTTGATTTTGGTTCGGTTCAAGATATAAGATGCACGCAAAAGTCAAAACGAATTGAGAATAGGAACATATCTTCAAAACCAAAACATAACGGTTTTTAATTGGTTTAGTTTTATTTTTTATTTGTTTCATATTTGGTTTTAATTCAATTTCATCTCCGGTTGAGGTCTTATTTTAGGTGTTTGTGCCAATTTTTTACATCTTTGTCAAAAAAAAAAAAATTATTTGTTAGAATCATAATCCACCAAACTCTTCCAAACATAAAAAAGGAATAGAATTTATCATCACATTGACTAAATATTTATAAATAAAATTTAATTTTACCGGTTTCCTTATTCAGTTCAAAAATAGATAATCGGGTCTGGATCAACAGTTTTAATCATGACCGAACCGAATGAGAAAAATGAACTACTTTACTTCAGGTCGGCGGATTCGATTTAAATTGACAGTCTTACTCATTTTAACCTATATTGTATCAATGAAATGCTTGTTTGATCCTTTATCAAGTGAGGTAACTTATGTATTATCATGTGATAAATTGTGAAACATTATACTTCACTAGACTTAGTGAAACAGAAAAAACCCCTTAAAAATATGGTAAAAATAATTAGAAGTCAATGCAAAGTCATTGGCAATTAGGTTATGGCTATAAAGAGACAACAAATGAGCATGTGTTTCACGTTTCATTAGTTGTTTTCATATTTATTCATATTAATTTGTCTGTTGTGTTTTTAGCCTTTAAGAATCGTTATCACACACTTGTATTTTGCTGCCTACATTAATTTGGATGTCACTTCTTTTAAACTCGTAGTAGGAACTATATTTTTGACTTGAGAGTTTGACTACAACAACAACAATAACTCAGTCTTAACTCAATTAAATGTAATCGCTTACATGGATCTTTACCTTTCAATTAGCTTTATTTGAAGTCGTATTTAATAGAAGGCCTAACTTCGATTCATTTTAGTAAATCAGTTAATTCCAATCCGAATTAGTCGTGATCAATTCTCATTTTGAATGTTTAAGAATGGTTGATTCAAGAATTTTTATGACCAGATCACTAGGTTTTCAAATATGAGGTGTCGATTCTATGGTTTTTAGGATCAAATCGATTCCCCCCAGCCCAAGTGGTTAAAAAATTTTTGTAGCAGTAGTTATAGTACCATTGAGCAGTTCGAAAGGATGGACCCAAACAATAAAATCCTCCCGCATATGTCAATACATCACTATTATAGTCCTTTGCATGCTTTTGGCGTTTTCAGATTTTTCAATTCTTCATTTCTCCACTTATCTGAAATTTAACTCGTGAGTAGGGGGCCCTAAGATCCAAAAGTCCACAGATTTAGCCCGGGGAGTGGGTATCCGTCATTCTCGTGAAAATAAAATTCATTTTAAAAAAATTGAAATTCTACAATATTATTCCAAAATATTTGGACTTGTGACCTGCAAATGTAGTCAACTTCACTTTGAATAAATGATACAAAAAACAAACAACAATCAATAGATATAAAAGGGGGAAAAGAAACATGTAATGCGGGAGTGCACATTCCAACATGCATCCTTCATGAAATGAAGTATTGGTATCATATTGGCTGTATTATTAGAGATTGATACCAATACGAATCGATGTTATCAGCCAAAAAGTGGTCTGTTTCATTTTAAAATTTCCTCTAATACCATACTGGTACAGCTTTTGATACCTATAACCTTGATGTCCTCTCACATAATGAAATATGGGGCCCACATTAACTCTCTCTCTCTCCTATTGTGAGGAATGTGGATCACATGTCGTTGATACTATTTATGACGTGCATATTGTTGGGACTTGAGTAGAATTTATCTTTAAAAGTTAACCATTATGATAAAAAATACCCAACACAATTCCTCCCTACAATAGTTTTGTGGGAACCTCGACCCAGGAAAAAAAAATTTTCTTTACTTTTCCCATCCAATAATCAATGACATAATTAATTGGTCGTTGTTTAATTGGATGTTCAGCCACCTAGAGAGGACCCTTAAAAATTTAGGGTTAAAATTTTTGTTTCACCCATTATTAATAATATTATATTACCTGATCAATGAAGGACCTTTATATGGTATATCAAAATTGGAATATAGTGGCACACAACATTTTAGCCTTGAATATGACCACTTCATGTGTTAGGTAAGAGTTTAAATGATTTTCTTTCAAAAAAAAGTTTAAATGATTGGCCTGTATTGGTCTGGATCAAACGATTTTACTCCTAAATTTCATGAAAAATCAAATTTATTTACATTTTTACCCTTAATCAGTATTCTTGAATCGATGTCGTATCGGGCAAGAATCAATATCGGCATTTGAACCATGATGAGGAGGAGAAGGTGAGAACAAGAAGACTCAAATCAAAGACCTTAGTAAGATGGGTGTAAGTACCGTGGTCCTCGGGACGAGGGTTCCGCAGTCTTATGGCGACAAAGATTGGCTTCGATGAATAACGGCGTATCGTTCCGATATATCATCATGGGGATTGGGATCCTGCTTTATAAAGGAATGGAGTCGCCACCAAGGATTAGGGCCTAGGACCCAATGGGTGTAGCCCCATCCGGGGTTAGCGGAAAGGGCTACGTGATTCCATATGGTCTGGTCAGAGATTCAGGGTAAGTAGTCAGGTTACGAGGGTGGGAAGGTGTTAGGCACCCACCTCGCCCGGATAAACCGGTCTTTCTACTAGATGCTGGTTTTTGAATATTCTTCCTTAATAATTTATCCTATACTAACATGTAAGGCTAAGTTATGATGCACTAATCCTGACAAAGGAAGAAAAATCATTTACTATGTACACTAAAACGAGTTACTTTAATTGTCTACATTATGCCAAAAATAATGAGAGGGAAAGAGACAGATACCTGTCTAGAAACGCAAGAAATAAATGAAAGCGCACTGAGGGCGAAATATGTGATGTCCCACGGCTCAGGTGAAGACGGACGATCGGCTTGTCTCTCTCTTGTCGGACAGAATGAGGCTATACGAGATGAGTTTTGTCACTCAGACTTCGGGCAGAGGAACGACTATATAAGAGATTTTCGTTCGTTATCTGTATACAAACAGAAGAACGACTGTAAAGGGGGTTTTTCGTTATCCGTACACTGACGGGATAACAATACCCAAGAGCAAAATCGCTCTATGCTGGGATGGGTAATCGAAGGATCTACCCAAGCCGAAGAACTCCACTCACTCACATACTCAAGAGGGAAAGACGGAGGAAAAGAGGGTGAAAGGGGGCAAAATAAGCCCTGGAGGGTCTCCTTACCTGAAAAAAGCTTGAGAAATGAGGGGGGAAGACCCTCCTATTTATAGGGAGGGGTCCCCTCTCTCTCCTGGCTAGATATGTCCTCCACGGCGCCGTGGGGGACTTTTCCACTGTGCGCCGTGAATGGTGACGCCGAGGCCTGATGTCACACCCCCTCATGGCGCCGTGGAAATCCGGTACACATCCCCACGGTGTCGTGGGAAGGCGCCCACGGTGCCATGGGAAGGCGCCGTGGGAAGAGTCCACGGCGCCGTGGGAGCGCAGTGCCATTTTTCCTTATTTTTTGGGTTTTTGACTCCCTTCTGACTATACTTGGGAAGAGTCCACGGCGCCGTGGTGGGGGAGGGTGAGCAGTACCTCCTTCAGCATTTGATAAAATGGTCTTATAAGTCATTTTAGGGATGTTAGGGTGATTTGGTTTATATGTAGGGACAAGAGTCCTTCTTGAGAGAGATACTGGATGTCGTCCAGTGTCTGTTGTCATCATCATGGGGGTGACAAAATTCGGTGTCTCTGAGTTTGTCCCTCTTTGGCCAAGGCACTGTGCCAACATGAAGGGTAAAGACAAAAGACCAACTAATTTTGTCACCAAGAGCATGTACTGCTGACACTTTGCTCAAAGGCGACAGAGTTGCTAAAAACAGACGGTTAATCACGATGAAATCTTTCGATAATTCTCAAAAGAAAAACTCGGAAAAACTAAATCTCTATCTTGTGAGCATTGCTCAATCAAATTTTGAGGGTAATAAGGCACCGCTCGACCGAAGATCTAGGTAAGGCACCACTCGGCCCAAAGATCAAATTTGAGGGTGATAAGGCACCACTCACCCGAAGATCTAAATAAGGCACCACTCGGCCCAAAGATCAAATTTGAGGGTGATAAGGCACCGCTTGACCAAATATTTAAATAAGGCACCACTCGGCCCAAATTTCAAGATAAGGCACCACTCGGCCAAAAGATCTAGATAAGGCACCACTCGGCCCATAGATCAAGATAAGGCACCACTCGGCCCGAAGATCTAGATAAGGCACCACTCGGCCAAAAGATCAAATATGAGGGGATCCACTAGGGATAGAATTTTGAGGGTGATAAGGCACCACTCACCCGAAGATCTAGATAAGGCACCACTGGACCCAAAGATCAAATTTGAGGGTGATAAGGCACCGCTCGACCTAAGATCTAGATAAGGCACCACTCGACCAGAGTTACCAAACAGGCGGTTAACCGCGATGAAATCTTTTGATAAACCGATTGATCTTGATTGGGAGCAAGAGGATTCGATTGATCTTGGTTGGGAGCAAGAGGACTCGATTGATCTTGATTGGGAGCAAGAGGACTCGAGTAATCTTGATTGGGAGCAAGAGGACTCAATTGATCTTGGTTGGGAGCAAGAGGATTCGATTGATCTTGGTTGGGAGCAAGAGGACTCGATTGATCTTGATTGGGAGCAAGAGGACTCAATTGATCTTGATTGGGAGCAAGAGGACTCGATTGATCTTGAAAGAATTCATTTGATCTTGAAAGCAAGAGGACTTGATTGATCTTGGATGGGAGCAAGAGGACTCGATTGATCTTGATTGGGAGCAAGAGGACTCGACTGATCTTGATTGAGAGCAAGAGGACTCGATTGATCTTGATTGGGAGCAAGAGGACTCGATTGATCTTGGTTGGGAGCAAGAGGACTCGAGTGATCTTGATTGGGAGCAAGAGGACTCAATTGATCTGGGTTGGGAGCAAGAGGATTCGATTGATCTTGGTTGGGAGCAAGAGGACTCAATTGATCTTGATTGGGAGCAAGATGACTCAATTGATCTTGATTGGGAGCAAAAGGACTCGATTGATCTTGAAAGCAAGAGGACTTGATTGATCTTGGTTGGGAGCAAGATGACTCGATTGATCTTGATTGGGAGCAAGAGGACTCGACTGATCTTGATTGAGAGCAAGAGGACTCGATTGATCTTGATTGAGAGCAAGAGGACTCGATTGATCTTGATTGGGAGCAAGAGGACTCTAGTGATCTTGATTGGGAGCAAGAGGACTCAATTGATCTTGGTTGGGAGCAAGAGGAGTCGATTGATCTTGATTGGGAGCAAGAGGACTCAAGTGATCTTGGTTGGGAGCAAGAGGACTCGATTGATCTTGATTAGGAGCAAGAGGACTCGATTGATCTTAGTGCTAACCTCTTGAACCAGAGTTAGTAGGACTCATGATAGATGATTGGAGTTTATGTATGAGGACTTTTCCTCAACATTTAGGGTTTTTCCCCTTTTCAGGGCCTTTCTTGAAAATATTTTTCTTTCAATTTTTTTTTTCCTTTGTTCTACGGGTAAGACCCTCCGATGCAGAAGAAGTATTGTGGTGCGAGAAGGTGTTCTCATGGTATAGACATCATTGCACGATGATGGCACGTGGAAAGCCACTCTTGACCAATCTAAGACAATGATATAGCGTACTTATAGCCGATCCGGCTGACCGTGGAACGACACACTCGATCGTTCGAGGAAAGATATGGTTTCAGTGAGGACGGGTCTCATCGACATGCTTTGCCGGGAATGAGCCATTCACGAGTTTTGACAATGGTTGGATGACAAAATTATGCGCAAGTGCAGAAGTGGTCAAGAGATCACGACGATCAAACCATACATGAGTCCGGTAGTGACCAGATAAAATAATGATTTGGATGATAAATTGTCCATGGGTTAGACTAAAAAGGATTGATTTGTACATGAGTACAATGGAGCCCGAAAGATTCATGGGATGATCGAACTACACTCGAGTATAGAGAGGATCAGAAAGTTCAATGACTAATTTGTACATGAGTACAAGGAGGATCAGATAATGGATCAATCTTGTACACGAGTACAATGAGGATCAAATGATGGATCAATCTGTACACTAGTACAATGGAGACCGAAGATTCACGGGATGATCGAACTACACACGAATATAGTTAAGATAAAAAATGTTAATGACTAACTTGTACACGAGTTCAAGGAAAATCGAATAATAGATCAATCTTGTACACGAGTACAAAGAGGATCAAGATGATGGGTCAATCTGTACATGAGTACAATGGAGACCAAAGATTCACTGGATGATCGAACTACACAAGTATAGTGAAGATAAAAAATATTACTGATTAACTTGTACACGAGTACGAGGAAAATCAGATAATGGATCAATCTTGTACACGAGTACAAAGAGGATCAAGATGATGGGTTAATTTGCACACGAGTAAAATAGAGACTGAAGATTCATGAGATGTTCGAACTACACGCGAGTATAGTGAGGATCAAAAAGTTGAATGATTAATTTGTACACGAGTACAAGGAGGATCATATAATGGATCAATCTTGTACGTGAATGCAATGAGACCGAAGATTTATGGGATGATTGAACTATATGTGAGTATAGCAAGGATTAGAAATGTCAATGATTAACTTGCACATGAGTGTAAAGGGGGATCAGATACTAGATCAGATCGACCCGCATAGGTCGGCAGCAGAGTCGTAAGACCGGTCCTCATAGACCTGACCGACCTCGAAGACCGACCCTCATAGGTCGGTAACCAAGTCGAAAGATCGGTCCTCATAGACCTGGCCGACCTCAAAGATCGACCCTCATAGGTCGGCAACAAAGTTTTAAGACCGGTCCTCATAGACCTGGCCGACCTCGAAGGCCGACCCTCATAGGTCGGCAACCAAGTCGTAAGACCGGTCCTCATAAACCTGGCCGACCTCAAAGATTGGCCCTCATAGGTCAGCAACCAAGTCGTAAGACTGGTCCTCATAGACCTGGCCGACCTCTCAAGAGCAAACTCCCCCCTTGGCCAAGCCTAACAAAGTTTGAAACTAAGATAAGGCACTACGCTCGGCCAGGAAGGCTGCTCGGCCACGCGTTCGCTTATATGATAACCTGTCCAATCGGACCGATGGGAATGGCGAATTAACTAACCAAAGCAAAAATCACCTTGACCTCAGGCATGGCATGGCCGAGCCGCCGACCACGTGAAGCATGGGTAAAAAATAGACAAGTCCCTAAGCTCGGCTAGCGGAACGAGTCGGCAATTCGGCCACAACCTCAAATGGAACAACATACACAAGGAAAAGAAGGTTAAGAGTGCTGAACTAAAACACTTGGACAAATTCTGGCAAAAATAGATTTTTTATTCAGTACAGGCCGACTGCTCGGCATGGTTACAATGAGGGCAGTTCGATTACCCAAAAAAAAAACAAATTTTTACATCTCAATCTCCTTGGCGGTGGACTTGGAGGCGACCTCGGCAACATCGGCGGTGGTAGGCTCGGCAAGGGGGTCTTGGGGTTCAGCGTCAAGAACAAAGAGGTCGGTCCGCGTAGGTTCCTCAATGGGCAGAGCCTTGGTGACCTCGGCTCCCTCCTCATCTCCCAACTCCCCAGCAAAAATAGTCGTGTTGTCGTCAAAACGAGAGAGATTGAGATCGGGATAGACCGCCCTGATCTCGGCCAAGAGATCAGCCCGGCCTGCCTCAAAACCTTCGGCATAGGGAGGCTTCCTGATCTCATGACACACATCAGCGTACTCCTTCGATTGGAGATAGTCGATGATCGCCTCGTCCCGAGCCAAGGCCAGGTCTTCCTTGGCCTTCTCCCTCGCCTCGGTGAGCTGAGCCTGCAGAGCCCGGACCTTGTCTTTCTGCCTGATCACCTCAGCATTAGAGCTCTCCACCTAGGCCTCAGCCGCAATAAGCTTCTCTTGGGTCTCCCGACGCCTCTGAATGGCATCCTGGGCATATTGGTAGGCTTTCTTGCACTGGACGCCCAAGGAGTGATTCTCGGTCAAGAGCCGCTCAAAGCAAAGCATAGTCTCCACTGCCTTGGCGAAGCCCTGTAAAAAAGCATGAGAACAAAACTCAGGACAGATTACACAGGTCGGATCTAATCATAAAAGCCGAGCATAAAACTTACCATGTTGAAATCCTGAAACAGGGTGGAGAGGAGCTCGGGGTCAGACAGCGCCTCGAGTTTCTCCCTATCGGCCCGAAGCGGACCTGCATCCAGCCATTCCTTGGCATGCGCAGCTGATGTCAATGTCGAGTCCCCTGGGAGGAGGCGCCAGGTCGGCCTCACCGGAACGTTGCTGGCCGAGGCCCTCCCCAAGACATATCGGGAAATGTTGGGGGGAGAAGCCATGGGCGGAAGACCACCACTCGTCAGATTAACCGAGAGCTTCTTACGTTTGGCCTCTTTCGGCGGGCTCCTCTCGCCTTTTTAGCCCTTCCCTTTCCTCGGAGACCCCGCTGGGCCCGTACTCTTTTCGGCCTCAAGGCCGACACAGCGTCAGGCGGGCTCGAAACACACAGCCTTGCCCTTGGGGGCCTTGGAGGACTCGCCCGGGACTTCTTCTTAGCATTTTTCTTCCTTCGATCCGCAAGGGTCTTGGCCCTTAGCCGAGCTGTATCCATAGGGGCAATATGGCTGACCACTGCAAGAGAAACCAAACATCAAAAACAAATTAAAAAAGAAATGAAGACTAAATAAAGAGGTCAGCTCGGGAACGAAAATGGGCTCGCCTCGGGCTCCTACCAGGGGTCATGTGCCACCTTTGAAGAAACCCCTCGTCCTGAAGCCGAAAACATCAAAGGGCGGACGCTGGGGGATTAGATCAAGCGAGGTCAGCTCATTCTCGGTTAGGGGCAGTACCCTATTGACGTAGTTTAAGTTCATCTCCTTCCACTCGGTTCGGAGAGAGCTGTTTAGAATGGAAGCAAAGAAAAAATGAGGCTTCCAATACTTATTGAAGGTCAGCGTGCCGACCAAAAATTTATGGCTGCCCAGGGCCGCACTCTTCCCAGATCAGCGGCTGAAGTAGTACCACCCCTTCTCTGGAGACTTCTTCAAGAAAAAGAGCCGAGAGAAAAGCGCCACGCTTACACCTCGGCCCATCTCACAAAATAGGGCGTAGAAGCCGTACACGGCCAACCAAGAGTTCGGCACCAGCTGACCAGGGGACAGGTGGAAGTGGTCCAAGGTCTGGTCCACCAAGCCGAGGACGGGGAGCCTGAATGCATACTTGAAAGGCGTCTCGTACAAAGCCACCTCACCGGGCCTGATGAAGCAGGCCATCTCCTTGGGGTTAGGAGCTCGGGGCTGAATGTCCTCGGGGATGGCATAGGTCGTCCTCAGATAGTCGAGGTCTGCATCCGTGATCATGCTCGGAACGGTGCCGACACTCCCTTCTTCGAGCTCAGGGGCGTCAGCAGACGAGCTGACCGAGCCAACCCCCACTTCGGACGAATCTCCCTCATCGGATGAGGACGACCCAGAGTTCTCGGCTCGGTCTGCGGTGATTGGTTGGGCCGCGTGGTCGAACTCCAGGAGCAATGGAGGCTCGGCCTGACGAGGCCCAATTACATCGGGCTCATCCGAAGTCGAGCCCAACAAGTCTATGGTGGGAGAACGAGCGGGGAGCTCTCGGCTCAGACTCCCGCCCTCTGTCACCCCGGCGAACAGCTCGCCCATGGGACTACTACCAACTGACATACGGGGCGGAGAAGACTTACTAGTTGAAGAAGAGCTAAGGATGAGCTGAGCGTGAACGAAGGAAAGGCCGAGCTGATCACGAACCGGAAAGCACCGAGCGCTACAGAGCTGAAGAATCCGAGCTTGTCGAGAAGTCAGTAACTTGGAGCAATGAAGAATGAATAGTTAGGAGTCGCCTATTTATAACTCTTGGGTTGAACTAATCCAACGGCCTTGCAGAGCTCAGCATAATTCAACGGCCCAGATCAAAGGACGTTTCGAATTCCCGAGCCTGCCATAATGACTCTGTTGACGTGGCACTGACGCCCAACCGTCAGACCGTGCAACGTCAAATCCACGGCAAAAAATAAACTCGGCTCGACCGCAAAAATCTTCCAGACAAGCAGACCTGGAAACTTCACTCATCAGTGCCGACCCGACCCCTGATGAGTGGGGGGCCTATGACAAGGCATAAAACACCCCACCTATCAGAGGCTGCCACATGGCCAACTTGACCTCTGTCCGAGAACCGAATTGAGCCGAGCAGGAAACCGGGCCGACCCCATCTCCGATAAGTCACCTGACAGAGCCAGACTCGCGCACGCTAGTTGGTGGCTGAGGCCGAGCTCATATAGGTCAACCATAAATTCCTGGCCGAGCTTACTGCCGGGACCAACCTCTCGGGCCAACCTCCCAGGCCGAGGTGACGGCCAAGGCCGACCTACCATGCTGCCCTACTAAGCCGACCTCCGAGGCCGAGCCCTCCTCCACTGAAGCTGCCATAGCACCCCACCAGGGATCTCTGGGCCACGTCAGCGCATCCCGAGAATCACGGGATAAGGATCGAGCCACGATCCTAGTGCAACACGGAATCACACTCTACATGGACTCTTACCTTCATAAGAGCCCGACCCCGAAAATAGGTCGCCACTCTGCTCTACGCAAGAGAACCTTCCGAAAGAAGGACTCCTACCATACTAAGATTCTTCCAACCGCCTCATCTCATCCTCACTCTATAAATACCCAGGTATGGAGCACCATTCCTCATCTTGCTTTTTACTACACAGTTACGCTGTTGCACTGGTGATCTAACTTTAGCATCGGAGAGTCCTAGGTCGGAGCCACACCGACTCTCTTGTGCTCATCACTTGGTCTTTGCAGGCTCATCCGTGGACAAAACAAGTATCGAAGATTTTCCCACGCAACAGCATGATTCTTACAAATTTCACTTCCTCGAACCTTATAAACAATCTACCACGTGGTGAGAAATGAATGGAGAGTAGCTAGGAGACGTTGTTTTTTGACAAAGGAGAGTAGCTAGGAGATCCTAAGGTCCAAATGATACCATTTTTTTCTACCAAAAAAACAAAAATCTGATAACATTCAGTTTTTTAATGATGAATTGGTCCAATCTCTCTAGGTGGCACTGATTTCATCTTTAAAATATCATATGACGTAGAGTAGATGACGTAAGCCCACCATCGAAAGCTTTAAGGGACAGAAGTAAAATTAAGGACTTTATGAAGCGAAAACTACATAGAAAACGATCTTTTTGGACGTAACGTTCAAGCGATCGGTATCTGGTCATGTATCGTTTACACCAGCATGGGGGCCAATAAGAGCATATGCTAGAATATTTGACTGAATGAAATTTTTTAGTTCATTTCAATTATTTCCCAAGAACCATGCGACCGGACAGTTAGTTCTCCCCCTTCCCTTTTTAATATTTTTTTGGGAGAATGTTCTCTGTGCGCAGTGCAAGCTACGCCCAAGCATGGGGTCAAGGTGGTCATTGTGCCCACCCCCATGTGTCTAGGTGCTGCAGCATAGAGAACAACACCCCTATTTTTCCTCTTCCTCTTCTTCAAGTAAGAAAAGAGTGAGGCTATGGATGTTTTGCATGTGAGAACAATAAAAGAGGCTAATATTGAAGACAACAAATAAAAATTCTAAGAATTTGTTTAATTGTAGATTAAACTTACGGCATATGTATAATATATGACCCAATTAAAAAAAACCATAATTTTCAAAGATTTTGTTTAGTTGTAGATTAAACGTATAGTACATGTAAAATATATGGCCAAATTAAAATATTAATAAATAAATTAAAAAAAAAAAACATAGTCAATGAACTACACATGACTTGGGCAAAAACACTGAATCAATAAAAATTCGGATTGACTCAAACTTAGTCTAGCAATTTCCTAAAACCTAGGCGCATCTTCATAACTCTTGACCAAATTTTATAAATATTATTTTTGTTTGAATTCCAATGACTCGTCCAAGTTAAAACCTAATTTTCCAACTATGATTTATATAATGACAAATAAAATGGTACAAACAAACAAGATATGAGCATTTTGAGCATCAATATCTGTATCAGCCGAGTCTCAAACCGATATGGACATCGACACCGATACTAATACTTCAGACCTTGTCTAGACCTCAAACTCAAAGAGGAGTGGAGTGTTTTGTTCGCAAATAGTATTGGGGGTTGGTCTGTCAAACTCATAGTCATATCATTTTTGACTTACTTTTCATGAATCGATGGTCTCACCTTTCTTCTTATCACCAACACCTCACCGATAATTATCTTCAAAGAAAATATTTTGTATATCAGCAATACAAAAGTTTTGACTTTTGTATGATGTGCGTGGTATGTATTCTTGGAAGGCATTCTAGGTCGATTTTACATTATTCGATGATAAAAACAACTACCATGCTTAATCTCACTTTTCTTCCCTTTGTTTCCTTTGCAACCAAACAGAGTCACCGTGTGATATGTTTGAGAAAATAAAAACCATTGAATCGAAATAAAAGACCATGTATTCGCTAGGTTTCAAATTTTGAACTCTATTTCAATGGCATGCATGCATTGTCTTGCACATTTTTTTTCTTTTTAATTTTCAACTATGTAGGATTATTCAATGACTTGGGTTTTACTAATGATTTCGTATTACTATGACATACATGTCCCTCAATTTTGAGCCCCACTTGACTTGCCATGTGGTAAATATGACGAATGAAACTACAATTTGATGCAACAAGGTTGGACTTGTACACACTTGCCATATTTCCTTTTAATTTATACGACACATATGGGAATTGTTTTTTAGTTCCATTTGTTTCAATGTAAAATAAAAATATGGAGAGAGGTTTCATACATGATCGTGCATGGTGCATTGTCTTGCTTTCAACTATTGCACGATAATCTATCATGCACGGCCATATGCAAAACCTTTTTGCCTAATAATATTACTTTATAAAATTATACGTATTTAAAACATTTCCAATGTTTATTTGGGAAGATAAAATGTAAGATAAAATGTCATTGTAAGAATTTTCAACACTCTTTTAGTCATTTATTTAACATGGAAATATTTTAAATAATTATATCAAATACTATTTTAACCAAATTTGGATTATGCAATCGTTGCCATATGATTGTGAGAATCTTGTAAGTACATGACCACACGGGACCACAGATATATATATATATATAGACCCATTAAGTTTTATACCAAAAAAAATCCATTAATTTTCAAAGAAATATTTTATGATCCAATTGCAGGTGAAATTTGCTAGAGCAAAATTTGAAAAAGTGTAGTCCCCACCTCAATATTTTCCTTTGTGAAAAGATCTAAACACGTACCCCTCCCAAATTTTTTCTTTTTTTGGGTTGGGGGCGGGGGGTGGTGAAGGTTTTTGTCACCACCAAGGAGCCAACATTACGAAGATTCGCCAGCATTTGCAATGTACACGAGGTTTGGCCACGAATTGCAAGGGCCCGTTTAGCAAATATAGGGGCATGTTTGTTCCACTCAAAAGATACATTTAGTGACGTTATTACTAAAATTTAGAAGAGAGAAAGAACACCACCCAGTCGCGCAGCGCATGTTGCCCCTGCACCCAGATACAAGCATGCGTAATGACTATTGTACCCCGTAGAAAGATGAAAATGACTAAGGTGCCGCAATCATTTCCCGCAACCTTATGTTTGGGTGTAGGGGCAGTGTCCGCTGTGCAACCAGGTGGCGTTCTCTATACAAATTTATAAATAAGATATAAAATTGGAGAGAGTTTTCTTGCTTGTGGGTTAGGGGCGTCAATTAGTCGGGCTCGGGCTATAAACAGTTACTAAAATCGAATCTTAATTGGGGCTTAACCAGATTGTGGGCATGTTTGACTCTAGACAGTCTTTAAACAAACTCTAAACAATGCAACCCTGAAATTGATCTCTAAAGTGTGGGTTGAAGGGAGAAATAAACAATGGTGACGTGTAATAGTATGGTGGTGTTTTTTTTTTTTTTTTTTTGTTTGTGAAAAGTATGGTGGTGTTTTAGAGTTAGACACTTAGTAGTTACATTTATAATTCGTGTTAGTATTTAAGTTTATGTTTATGAGACATGGTGTTATTTAGAAAGTAGAAACGGTGGTGGTATTTAAGTTTAGTGATAAGGTAATTAAGGGTATTAAAGTCATTGTAACAAGTTAGGGATTATGTTCTCTGTGCCGCAGCCTGGGTATATGGGCACCCTATGCAGGGAGCAGGATGGTCATTACACCCACCCCTATGTGCCTGGGCGCGCAGCCTGCACGGGGCACAGAGAACAGTGCCCCATTATTAATATATGTTGCTGGCGCTGTTCACGGTTGGACTGACTAGCCAAACCGTGAGCCTCTTTTTCTCCCCAATCAGTCTTTCTTCTTCACCGATGTTGGTTGTGATATTTTGATTTTGTAACAGTTTCAATTTCCAAGAAAACTCATAGGCAGGAAAATAAAATGCGAAGGAATGAAATTAAGAAAGAAAAAGAAATACCTCTATGGATTGCAATGTCATTTTTTTTTTTTGGTAAAAGAGATTCTATTGAGGAGGTAGCGAAGAACAAGTGGTAGGAAGAGTGCAAATCTTCTAAAGCCACATAATGGAAATAGGTCAAGTTGTCGTGTTTACTATTGACAAGGCCTTTCGAGTTAGAGTATCGGCAACAACATTTGCCTCACTAGGAATAAAAGTGAAAATACATTCACGAGATTGCAATGTCATCTGTGAACTTGACTGGCGGCTACTTTCATTGCAAGAAAGTTGGCACGCATCTTCTACTTGATCACCTTCCAATGGTGGTTCTCGTTTTAACATCCATAAATTTCTCAATGCCTGAACACACGTCTATAAAGTCAGGCTTTAACCGAGCGAGATGGGTCGGGCTTGTAATTGGTCAATTCAATCGGATATCCGAAGGGATCAGGATCGTCTCCAGGGAGCAGGGAACGCCCAGGGCGCTACCAGCCATTGGGTTGTGCCACACACATCCCTAGGCATGTGTTGAGATATGTGTGGCACAGCTTAACCGTTGGATGCCCCTTGGCAGCACTCTGGGCGCACGCTTCCCTGGAGGCGAGATAAATTCTATCCGAAGGGTTAGAACTCTACGTACACCAGGAACGACCTTTTATTAAACATGTAAGCTTAAGCTCTACACATTTAATAATCGAGCCTGTCCAGATCGGGTTTTAACCAAAGGGGTTTTATCAGGTCAGACCGGGAATTGACACCCCTAATATGGGGGGTTTTTTTTTTTTTTTTTGATGAAAGATGGCACATATATTTAGTTAAAACAAGAAAGGTTGTTCAATTTAGTGTTTATAGTATCAAACCATTCAAAGGATATGTTAGAAAAATTTTGCGTAAGTTCTGAAAAATCCAAAAAATAGGGTAAACTATTCCACGGTATCAAAGTAAAGACCTGTCTAAACAAAAGGTCAAAAAAAGTCTTGTTGCAGCAACATATTTCCCTTAGATTGATATGGGTGTTGGAAAAGTACACCCATCTAAGATCACTAAGATCTTCCCCTATAGCATGAAATCGATAATACCCTCTTACCATTCCTTAAAACTGGAGATAATAATTTTTTAAGTAAAAATATGTAAAAATGACAAACACACCATGAGAATATTCTTATAAAATGATTAATATAATATAATAAAAAAAAAAAAGGAAAATAAATTTTCTTTATCTTCATCCTCGTTAGTTAGTTGAAGGGTTTACTAAACTATTAAAAAAAAATTAAAAAAAAATCAGTTAAAGGATTCAACGGTGGATATTATTTCTACAAAATTTCAAAGAAATCATCATTTTGGGTCGCCTAATAGAGACAAAGCTAAATTTGTGATTATGCGAGGATATTTTAGAATATGGGAAAAAAATGCGACATTCAAAAGCCTACTTATTTGACCATATAATTCATTTACATTGTGAGATTTACTTGATATTTACTTTTTAGGGGGACAATGTTTTATGTTTAAGAGTGTACCCTACCTCCTTCCAGAATCATTTTTTTCTTTTTCTACTTCTCCAATTGAAGAGAGATTATTGCTTAACAAGTGAGAAGGGAAAAAGGGGCTGATATTAAAGATAGCAAACAAAAATTATTGATTGTTTAGTTGTAAATTAAACTTATGGTCTATAAACAGTATATGGCTCAATAAAAAAAATGATTGGATGAATTTCACATGATTTAGGGAAGAAAAAAAAACAACAAAGAGTTAATAGAAACTTGTATTGACTCGGATCTGGTCTTGTCATTTCTTAAACATAGGCAGGTCTTCATGAATCTTGACTAGGTTTCGTAATTTTTTTTTACCCGACTTAGGTTGACTTGTCCGAGTCAAAACTTGGTTTTTTAACTATAGTTTCAACCAAAATCAAAATGACTGCTCTATCCCAATGAAAGGTGGAAATCCCACCCCCTATTGATGCTCTTGTGCATGTTGTGATTGGCCTCCGCATTGGTAGACTGCCAGGCAGAAAACCCTCTCCTATAGAGAACATAGTATTCTTTATGGGGAAAAAAAAGTTCAATGTTGCTTCACATAGTTTTGTAGTTGAACTACACATGTAGTAAATTGGGTAAAAGATTTAAAACTAAAGTATCCCTCTTTTCTTGATTGCAAATTTTTAAAGGGAAAGGATTCCCTACGCAAACAGCGTAAGAATAAATCTACACACTACAAACAATGAAGGGATAGAAAATGGTATCATCCCTATGAGACTCACATTGTTAGAATACGAGAGAGAAATACCAATGTGAGTCCTAATATTTATTATGTAAAGGGTATAAAAGAATCTGCACAAAAGCAATGTACCAATCTTTAACCCTTTTCCAAAATTGATTGATTTTGGCCTCAAATTCAATAATTAAAAAAACAAAATCTGTAAAAACTATTATTACCAACAAGAAAAATAATCTCTTATAGGTTTGAAAAGTAAAATCTTTTATGAAGAAAGTCACTTCTAATTGTCATATACAATTAATAAACCACCTAAGGGGGAGGGACCCACTTGTAATATTATATTATATTTTTAAGGAGAAAGTCTACCGTAACTCTCATTAAGTTTATAAAACTCTATTGGTGGCATGGATTTAAGACCCATTTTGAATGACAATGAATACACTTAGATCTTTATTTTTTACTATACTTTACCCTTTTTTAGTGAGCAAAACTTACTTATTATAACTACATTTATTGATTTACATTACTTTTGAATAAGAAAAAGAGGAAGGTTCCCACCACGTCAACTACAGTTTCCCACCAATGGGCACTGTGGATGATGAATCTTACAATAGAAAGAGTGCAATTAATAAGCGGATAAAGTCCGATCCCATGGGTGCATTGTGAGTGGACATATATAAAGGAATCTACATCCTAGTGTTGTCTGGAAAAAAAAAAAAAAAAAAATTCTGAAAAGAAGATTGTCACGATCCCAATGTGCATTTTCTTAGGCACACCTACTCATAGAAAATAAAATAAAAATATAAGTCAATCCCTATCTTAAAAATTAAATAAAATCCTATAAAAATATTTGCTTCTTCCTCGTTCCTCCTTGTTTCTCGTGGGTCACCTCCTTGGTACCTTTACCAAAAACATCATGTCCTTGCGTTCTAGTGTCCCCACCTTATCAACACACGTCTCTCGAGATGATCAAAACAAATTTTACACTTTAGAAAAAAAAAATGCTAACTGGTCATTAGGCATGGTATATACCTAAGGTGTTAATCAATTCGATTTTGATGTAATTGGTTTGGTTCGATTCAAACTGTTTAACTAAATGGTATCAACTTTGGAATCATAATCAAATCATTTATTAAATGATTTAACGGTTTTGGTTTTAAAAGGTTCGATTTGATAAACTATTTTTACTTATTTTTGATATATTTATGTACATTTAAGAGTGTTAAATGATTTATTCGATTCAATCCAAAACATTTAACTAAACAATCTTAATTTTAAAATTATAATCAAATCATTTATTAAATAATTTTATAGTTTCAGTTTAAACGATTCAATTCAGTTTCAGTAAACGATTTCGATTTGATAAACACAGCCCAACCCGAGAAGATCAGCACGCACTAAAAGGGTGAAAAGGGTGAAAGGACTAAAAGTGCGGCCTTTTACTTCTGGCCTGTGTGCTGTGTCTGGCGTATGTACGCGCCAGAATTTAACCCAACAAGTAAAAAGGATTAAATACACGTACCCTAAAATGCACCCAATATTTTTCGATTTTAAATGTCCATTTTAGGGTGTACTCTTACAGCCTTGCCTATTTAAGTAGTATTTAGCCTATGCTTCTCCAAAGTTGCAGACAAAAAACCCTCCACCGCTACCCAGTACCCAGTTCAAGGTCCTTCCCTTATCGCTCTCTGCCCAAGAAAAAATTAAAAAAAACATCTGAGTCTTCCTGCAATTGTTCAATAAGTGTTGAGTAGTGTAGTGGAGAGAACAAAGCCAAGAGCAATCATGTCTGAAAATTTCCTTCTTTCGTTCTTGACTATGGTTTATAGCTGGTTTACCCCAACTGTGCTTTTCGTTCTATTGAATCTTGTGATTGGCACCATCGCCCTCATGTCAGGGTTTGGTACCCAGAAAAATCAAGCCAAAGAAGGGAAGCAACCCCAGCTTACCCGAACCCCTTCAGTTCTAGAACGATTCAAATCCTTCAATCTCTACCGCTACAGATCCGAAGAGGTAAACCCATTTCCGTCCGTCACTACCTCCTTACAGCCGCCGGAATCGGTGACCCATCAGTCAATGGAGCAACCGGAACAGGTTGAAGACCCTCAACCTGTTCAAGACCATCACGTTGTCCGATCAAACTCGGACACGAAAGCGACGCCCGGGGACAAGCCAGTGAAGCTGCAACAGAAGTTAAAGTCGGCGGGTTCGATATCCGAGTTAGGGCATTTCAAAGAAAAAGAAGATGAAGATCTTAGTAGGCTATCGACGGTGAAAGAAGGGAAGAGCAGAGGAAGCGAATTACAACATTTTGGTGAGGATGAAGAGGTAGATGCCAAGGCTGACGACTTTATCAACAGGTTTAAGCAACAATTGAAATTGCAGAAGCTCGATTCGTTTAGGCGATACAAGGAAATGCTTACTAGAGGAGCTAGGTGAAGTAGAAATTAAACCTTTTCTTTTTAGAATCTTAGTTAGGTTTCTAGAGCTGATTTGAACACTTTCTTCTTCTTCTATTTTGGGTATTATTATGGTTTGTAGATCCACCATCGTCCATCGCCATTAATGAAGTATTATAGTAAAGGTTTTCTCTTAGAATCTGAGGAGGAAAAAGGAAGGAAATCATTTTCCTACCGGTGATTTCCATTTTTTTCTTCTTCTTCTTCTTCTTCTTCTATTCTGGAGTTTTTTTTTTTTTTTTCTCTCTTCATCCATTCATGTTTGTATATTTTTGTTTTGGTTCTTGTGTTATAAAATTCTGTAAGGAAGAATCTATCATCTCTGCTAAAAGCTCGAAGAAGAAGACGACGCTTTTTTTTGTTCTTAAACTGATGATGAAAAATATGGGCATTTTGGTCAATTCAAATCGTCTGATTCCGAGTTCCGACAGTGATGGCCACTCGTTGACGGACTAAGTAGTACGGAATCTATAGTCTTATAGATAGTGTAGTTCGTGATAGTGACTATAATTACCGAAATGGCCATTCGTTTTGGTTATGAGCAGACGAGAAAACATGGGCATTTGAGTCAAAACGGATTTATCTTTTTGATTATACGATTTGGGCCTGTTCGGTGCACATTTTACAAGTTAGAAATCAAAATCGTAACAAATAAAAATCATTCGAAATCATAATAGTTTTATATGCAATACAGTTTTAGTAGTTTCTATTCAGTTTTTGTTATGTAATTCACAATCGCATGTGGTTTGTAATGATTGACTGATCGATGCTCGAAGGGGATGTGGCAACGCGGCGTACAAGTTAGAAATCATGAGTTGTAACTATAAAGGGGTAAAGAGATTATCGAATTAGGTCATTGCTCATTATGATTTAAAACTTAAGAAGATAGAAAAAAAGGTCACATAGTCAGGTTGATTCATATTATATTTCTACGGTTTGGGTCGATTTTGATTTATTTTTGATCGCTTTTGATTGATTGAGACTCAGCCGATCTGGATTCTAAATTTGGGCTGATTCTCTTCAAACAACAGGATTTTTGATTGTTTTACCCCTTCTCTAAATCATGTCATTAATACGATCAGTGATTAATAAAATCGTTATGTATCAACGAATTCAAATGATACGATATCGACCTCAAACCATGATTATATGATACTTATGTGCGTTGAGTATTACCGTAATTTAACATGTGCAATGATACGAATGATAACAGTAACGTCGACCACGTCAATTTGGTAGATAAAGTTATCTCCACTTTTTTTTGGTTGATAAAGTTATCTCCATAAAAACAATCTGTACGGTCAGATGGAACCACCAGGGAACAGAGGGACTAATGGAGACTAGACAGGTGGCAGATACACAGCGCCTGAAGCTACCCCAGCCGCATTGTGATTATGATTTGGGTAGTGACTTGGGTGACCAATCTAGGTCGCCTTACCATGAAGTAACCTATCTAAGGGTATTTAATAGAGGTGGGTAGACTTTATTACAAGACTTGCCCTTGATACTGTTTTTTATTTATAGAAAAAGAAATATATATTAAGAAAAGAATATAGAGAGATCTTCACTGTTTCCGATTATCACAAAATTCTGCCTCTTGGATAAGGCATGGTGAGTAATTAAGTACGCAAAGTCTGAAATAGAAGGACCTTTAAAAAGGCCAAAGATTTCATACACGGTTAAATAGAAGGACCTTCAAAACTGCCCAACTTAACCGTGTATGAAAACTGTCCCCTTATTTTAAAGGTTTATAAATGCATAAGAAAACAATATTATCTAATGAGGAAAATAATCTTTTGAGGGCCCTCAGCCCCTCATTAGATTCAAGGTCTTCTTAAATCTTAAGAAAACAAATTACATTTACCAATGCATGTATCTTGATCTATATTGAATGTAAAAAAGATTTGCAGTCCGTGCCTAGACATAGGAACGCATGAAATGACCGCTCTGCCTCCTTAAATGAAAAATCTCACCTTTGTTGATGTCTTTGCACATTGACCCCCACATTTATGTTGAGGCCATACAGCCTAGCAGTAATCTTCTACCCATATTTAATATGGGAGAAGTTTATCTGAACAAACGGCAATAGAGGAACACATCAGTGATTGGAGATGGAATGATGTCATGAATTCGGGGTAGAGAGGGTGCTAGCATACCCTTCGCCGCTGGCTTAGAGAACCTTTTCCTTTAGATAATTTCATATAAAGTAATAGAGATTACTTACATGCAACCCATAATCCCTCGTAATCACACAATATATTTGACTATTTTTATCTTAGATTTAATTTTAAATCAATTAATTGAATATTTTAAAATTCAGTGGCATAGACATAAGTCAAAGGAATGGCATTTGCTAATTTGCCCTTTTCCACTTGTTGTTTTCATTTAGGAATCTCTTTTTCGTTTGTATATTTATTCTCTCTTTCCTTCATATTTCTTTCACTCTTTTTTTTTTCTCTCTCAATGTAATACTTTGAACCGTATTTTAAAATCGTTAAATTAATTAATTAGTCTAAAGTTGAACATATATATTAAAATTGCCAGCTAAAATAACTAAAACTAAACCATACCACACCTCTTATCTAATTTTCTCAAGCTACTTCATAATAAATATATATATATATATATATATATATATATATATATATATATATATATATATATATAAGAAAACATTACATAATAATACATGTTTCAAGCATTGTTGGAAAAACCATGTTTTTAGATCCAATTCGTCCTTTTCAAAACCTGGTGATTCAGGTCAGTCAAATCTAATCAGGACGAATCATTTTTTTTCTTCTTCTACTTCTCCAATTGAAGAGAGATTGGGGCTATGATTGCTTCACAAGTGAGAAGGGAAAAATGGACTAATATTAAAGATAGCAAACAAAAATTCGTGATTTTGTTTAGTTGTAGATTAAACTTATGGTCTATGAATAGTATATGGCTCAATAAAAAAAAATGACTTGATGAGTTTCACATGATTTAGGAGGAAAAAAAAAAAAACAAAGAGTCATTCGAAACTTATATTGACTCGGACTTGGTCTTGTCATTTCTTAAACATAGGCAAGTCTTCATGACTCTTGACAAAGTTTTGTAATTGTTTTTTACCCGACTCAGGTTAACTTGCCCGAGTCAAAACTTGATTTTTCAACTATAGTTTCAATCAAAGTCAAAATGATTGTTCTATCCCAATGAAAGGTGGAAATCCCACCCCTGTTGAGGCTCTTGTGCATGCTATAATTGGCCCCCGCATTGGCAGAGAGGCCACACTGCAAGGCAAAAAACCCTCTCCTATAAAGAATATAGTATTCTTTATGGGGGGAAAAATGTTCAATGTTGCCTTACATAGTTTTAAAGTTGAACTACACATGTAGTAAATTGGGTAAAAGATGTAAAACTAGAGCATCCCTCTTTTCTTGATTGTCATTTTTTAAAGGGAAAGGGTTCCCCTATGCAAATAGTGTAACCATTTTCTATCCCTTCATTGCTTGTAGAAAATGGTATCATCCCTATGAGGCTCACCAGGTTAGAATACGAGAGAGAAATACCAATGTGGGTCCTACTATTTATTATATGAAGGGTATAAAAGAATCTGTACACACTACAAGCAATGAAGGGATAGAAAATGATATCATCCCCATGAGGCTCACATGGCTAGAATACGAGAGAGAAATACTAATGTGGGTCCTACTATTTATTATGTGAAGGGTATAAAGGAATCAGTACAAAGGCAGCGTACCAATCTTTTTCCTTTTTTCAAAATTGATTAATTTTGGCCTCAAATTCAATAATTTAAAAAAAAAATCTATAAAAACTATTGTTTTTTTGGTTAGATATAAAAACTATTGTTACCAACAAGAAAAATAATCTCTTATTGGTTTGAAAAGTAAAATCTTTTATGAAGAAAGTCACTTATAATTGCCATATACAATTAATAAACTACCTAAGGGGGAGGGATCCACTTGTAATATTATATTATATTTTTAAGAGAAAGTCTACCATAACTCTCATTAAATTTATAAAACTCTATCGGTGGCATGGATTTAAGACCCATTTTGAATGACAATGAATACACTTAGATCTTTATTTTTTACTATACTTTTCCCTTTTTTAGTGAGCAAAACTTACTTATTATAACTACATTTATTGATTTACATGACTTTTGAATAAGAAAAAGAGAGAAGTTCCCACGACGTCAAATGCAGTTTCCGCAAATAACCGTTAGCTCGGTTGGTTGGTGGCATTGCAAGTTGGTGCATGCCCCCCAAGAGGTCAAGGGATCGATTCTCCTGGATTGCATATTGTGCCAAAAAAAAAAGGGCACATTTCTCCCCTTCTCCCCCTCCCCCCTTAGTTGTAGATTGTGGGCTTGTCTTAGCCTTCCCCTTAGCTTGTAGTTGGCCTATGGGCCCTTGAGTAGGATAGACCACAAAAAAAAAAAGAAAATGCAGTTTCCCACCAATGGGCATTGTGGATGATGAATCCTACAATAGAAAGGTGCAATTAATAAAAGGATAAAGTCCGATCCCATGGGTGCATTGTTGATAGTGTCCCCACCTCTCGAGATGATCAAAACAAATTTCACGTTTTAGAAAAAAAAATGGAAAAAAGAACGCTAATTGGTTGTTGGGCGTGGTATGTACCTAAGGGTGTTAATCGATTCGATTTTGGTGTAATTGGTTCAGTTCGATTCAAATCGTTTAACTAAACGGTCTCAACTTTGAAACCATAACCAAACCATTTATTAAACGGTTCGGTTCGATAAACTATTTCTACTTACTTTCGGCACATTTATGTACATTTAAGAGTGTTAAAACGGTTTATTCGGTTCAGTTCAAAACGTTTAGCTAAACGGCCTCGATTTTGAAACCATAACCTAACCATTTATTAAATGGTTTCATAGTTTCGGTTTAAACGATTCGATTCAGTTTCAGTAAACGGTTTCGATTTGATTTTGACACCTTTACATCTACATGTGTCCAAACACAGCCCAACACCACCCACTGAAAAGGTAGAAAGGACAAAAAGTGCGGCCTTTTACTTCTAGCCTGTGTGCTGTGTCTGGCGTATGTACACGCCAGAATTTAACCCATCAAGATAAAAGGATTAAATACACGTACCCCTAAAATGCACCCAGAATTTAACCCAACAAAAAAATAACCCTTTGAAGATTGTTTTATTTCACTTTGGACGAAAGGCATTTTCGTCCTACAAATTCTATGACAACGGCACGGTATCACTACTAACACCCTCCGTTACGGGGCTGTAACGGTGGGGGTCACTTAGTCATTAGTATGCAACAGGGGAGGGTAGCAGTTGTTTGAAAGTTTTTTTTGGGGGGTAAGGGGGGTAATAGTAGATATGAAAGTTTTTGGGGTGATAATTGTAAAAATTTTTACTTTGGACGAAAGGCATTTTAGTCCTACAAATTCCATGACAACGGCATAGTATCACTACTAAGGAAGATTCTTTCACCTCTGCTAAGCTCGATGAAGAAGACGACACTTTTTTTTGTTCTTAAACTGATGATGAAACATATGGGCATTTTGGTCAATTCAAATCGTCTGATTCCGAGTTCCGACAGTGATGGCCACTCGTGACGGAATAAGTGGTGTTATAGATAGTGTAGTTCGTGATAGTGACTAAAATTACAGAAATAGCCATTCATTTTGGTTATGAGCAGACGAGAAAACATGGGCATTTGAGTCAAAACGGTTACCTTTTTTATTATACAATTTGGGTCCGTTCGGTGCATATTTTGCAAGTTAGAAATCAAAATCGCAACAAATAAGAATCACTCAAAATCATAATCGTTTTATAAACAATGCAGTTTTAGTAATTTCTATTCAGTTTTTGTTATATATTTAACAACCGCATTTGGTTTGTAATGATCGACTGACCGATGCTCGGAGGGGAGGTGGCAACGCGGCGTACAAGTTAGAAATCATGAGTTGTACCTATAAATGGGTTAAAAAAACAGGTAAAGAGATAATCGAATTAGTTGATTGCTCATTATGATTTAAAACTTAAAAAGATTTAAAAAAAAAAAAGAAAAGGTCACATACTCAGGTTGATTCGTATTATATTTCTACAGTTTGGGTCGATTTTGATTTATTTTTTATCAGCCGGTCTGGATTTCAAATTTGGGCTGATTCTTTTAAAAAAACAGGATTTTTGATTGTTTTACCCCTTCTCCGAATCATGTCATTGATACAATCAATGATTAATAAAATTGTTATGTATCAACGGATGCAAATGATACGATACCGATACCTCAAACCATGATTATATGATAGTTATGTGCATTGAGTATTACCGTAATTTAGCATGTGCAATGATACGAATGATAACGGTAACGTCGACCACGTCAATTTGGTAGATAAAGTTAGAGTAAATTACTCCCCCCTCCCCTTGATTATACTCGAATGACAAACCCCTCCCCTGGATATTGAGTAATAACTCTCCCCTCCCCTGCATTAACAAGATTCTATCAACCGTATTCATTCCGTGAAAAATGACTGTTTAATGATGGAAAAAGACCACATTACCCTCTGAGAGTTAAGTATTAAAAAAATCATATTACCCTCTAAGAGTTAAGTGTTTTAAAAAGACCATATTACCCTGTAAAGTTAAGTGTTAAAACATTGTGTACCCTAGAACAAATCTATTCATTCTACTTCTTTCTCCTTTCCCTGTGGTCTTCAACCCTTGGAAGAGAGAAAGTCGAAGTTGAGGAATGTGAAACCGCCTGCAACTCCCCTCCCAAATCGGCTTGGACCTGCAACTACCATCCCTTCTCAGCTTGGACCTACGACTCCCATCCCATCTCGGCTCGCTTGGACCTGCAACTCCCCTCAAGGTGAACATGCATATGACCACAACGGAAGAGCTTCAAGAGAACCTTGTTTTGGGGAGTGCATAACCCTAAATATGTTTCTTTTTCAGTGTGTATTGAGCAGAGTACAATACAGATTAGCCATGATTAAAGAAGTAATCTGAAATCCATAGAAAGTAAGGAAAGGTCTTTGTTCAAGGTTGGAGCTGGAACTTGGAGAAGGGATAAAACTTAAAAGGTTGTTTTCTTAGGGTTTGTTCTCTTTGCCCTTTTCCCTCTTTCATTATTGATACATCCAAGATTCACCGGATCAATCAACGGCTGCCACGTGTCATAGAGTGACCCGCTCCAGAACCAAGGAGAACCAACCGGGGGTCCCACCCGTGCGCGGCCTGCACCCAAGCCCGGCCTCTCACCCAGGCGCGGCATCGTGGATGCAAACATGATGTACACGGACACCGGGGCCACTCACCTATGATCCAATCGTGTCACTACTGACTCATGTCACCACCAGGACTCTAGGCCACCGCTTAGAAGTCATGTCACCCAGACGGATTCAAGCACCAATGACGTTATCACCACACGCGGGTATCTATCCGCCAAAGATCTTGATACCACCAGGACACTCCCTCCCGCGGAGAGATGGCCAATCAGGATAGAGCCCCGTTACCCAGAGCCTCTATCCACTCAACAATACACTTGCCATCAAACTAGGACTCTCCACACCGCCATACACTACTATAAAAGGCAAGGTACACAACCCCATCGGGGACATCTAAACTCATATTGAATAATCACTATTCATCTGTTTGCTCAGGAGATCTAACTTTGGCATCGAAGAGCCCTAGGCCGGAACCACACCGGTTCTCTCTGTTGACCCCTTGGTCCACTTGCAGGTGACGGCACTTGCAGGACCGCTCGACGATTTCTTGACGCAACAATTATTGTAAGGCAAAATTCTATGGGTAAAAGTTCAATCTTTTTGTGTCTCCTCCATGTTAGTGAAGACAAGAGGATTAACAAGAAGAAAAAGAGAGCGAGAGCGCCTTTTGAAGAAGACCTTCTTGTAGATTGATTGATTGAAGCATGTTATCGTTAACAATCGTCTTCTTTCTTTGGTTTCTCCTCAATGTCAGAGGAACCCAAATTTTCTTTCTTTCATCCCATTTATATTTTTATCTCCTACCTTGCAACGAAAAATCTCCGAGGGAAAACTTGGTTTGGTGAGGATAAATTTCTTTTTCCATTTGTGGGTTCTGTTTATCTTGCGTTCGTTGGTTCGGCTTGGGGTGGATGGAAACGGCGTCGATTCAAAAACAGGAAGCGAAAGAAGAAGATGAGAGGAGTACTACTGATCTTAGAATGAGCGGTGGAGATGGTGAAGAAGCAATTGATGATAATAACGGAGAGGAAGATGATGACTACGGTGGAGTTCCAGCTTAAGGAAATTGGTACAGGAGTTGTCAAGCATCGTCGCTGCTCACGTAACAAGGCGATTTTTAAAGTCCTAAGAGATCGTCGCCAAGTTGTTTAGGCACTCTAACATGAAATCAGGGGGGGAATAAAAATTTTGTTTAATTTATGAAAAAAATGATGAAATCCACGAAAATAATGTGCCTACTTTACTCGGAGAATAAACAAATAAGATTAAAAAAAGCAGAAACAAAAATTCTATAACTGGCTCAATGCCAATGCCAGAGAAGAAGATGAGTAAGAGCAGCAGTGACCACCATCACGGCCACTGCCGGAGGAGGAGGAGAAGAAATAAGAGGAAAGAGGAACAGATAGAAGTGTACCTGTTACTTGCTCGTCGGGCCTTTGATTAGCTTCACCAAGTTGCAGAGGAGATGGAGATGGAAATGCTGAGGCGAACAGAGGATTTGGGACTTTAGGCTCGTGGATGGAGAAAGAGAAAGAGCCAAATGAACAGTACCCATGGAATGTTCGAACGAAAGGAAGAAGAAGAGATTTTAGGTCATTTTGTCTATTGTTATTAAGAGGTATTATTGGTATATCACAGAGGGTATTATTGATATATTAAAAAAATAAGAGCATTTTGGAGTTTAAATTAAAATATTTTGGGTGACGTCATCACTTAACAGCCATTTTTAACGGAATGGATACGGTTGATAGAATCTTGTTAATGTAGGGGAGGGGAGAGTTATTACTCAATACCCAGGGGAGGGGTTTGTCATTCAAGCATAATCGAGGGGAGGGGGGAGTAATTTACTCATAAAGTTATCTCCATTTTTTTTTTTGGTTCATAAAGTTATCTCCACTTTTTTTTTTGGTTCATAAAGTTATCTCCATAAAAACAATCTGTACGGTCAGATGGAACAAGGGAAGAGAGGGACTGATGGAGACTGGACAGGTGGCAGATACACAGCGCCTGAAGCTTCCCCAGCCGCATGCACTTGATACGTTTTTTTGATAAAAAAGAAAAATATAGAGTAAATTACCCCCTCCCCTCGATTATGCTCTAATGACAAACCCCTCCCCTGGGTATTGAGTAATGACTCTCCCCTCCCCTGTATTAACAAAATTCTATCAACCGTACCCATTCCATTAAAAAGGACTGTTAAATGTTTAAAAAGACTATAATACCCCTTCTTCTTCTTCTTCATATTCATCTTCTTCCTCTCCTCCTCCTCCTCCTCCTCCTTCAACTCCGCCCCAACCCTACTGCCAATGCAACCCATCTCACCGCCCCCACTCATGTTCTCTCCTCACTCTTCCCTTCTCGGAATCTACGTTACTTCGACTAAGATTCCTTCCTCTAGACAGCTTGTCTCTATGAGGTCTAGAAAGGACGGAGTCTTCCTGAGTGTTAACTCCAGAGGACTGGATTGTTCGGATACATTTTGGGCTTCAACCTGCAAAAATGGAGGAATTAACAAGGAACAACACAAACTAATTATGAAGGCATTAAAAGAAGAAGATACTGTTTCTTCTCCTCTTTTTGAAGAACTATCAAACTCCGATTTAATAGAGGTAGAAAATTCAAGCTCAGATGCACAGAACCCACCAAGAATCATTGGATATCTTCAATCTCTGCTTACCTTTTGATGGGAACCCATTAATTTTATACACTTAAAATTAACGTATAAATCCCTTCGTTGCCGTTGACAGAACCAGAAATAGAAATTGAATTTGTATTTCACAACTGAAATGAGATACCTTGGGAATATTGGAGGAGGAGTCGAGAATGGCAAGGAGATCTTCAATGAGGTCTTTGAATGAGGCCTTCTCAGGTTAATGGGGCTGCTGGGAGAGGCCATAGCCTTTGAAATAGGGTGCTAGTGCCCTGAATCCGGCATTGGCAACGACGATCATCTGGTGCTGCCACGAATACCAGATCTCTGGGAACCCAAAATAAAGGTGCTTTTTTTTTTTGGGAGGGAGATTGGGGTTGGAGTTGGAATTTGAATCAAGAAAAACAAAATGAAATGCATTGAATCCCAACCGGTTCCTATCTCGGCGACATGAAGCTTCAACCCTCTTACATCAATGTACTTGTGCTCTATCTGATCCATTTAGGGTCTTGGACTATTTTCGAACAAGCAAACTAGCAAAAAAGAGAGAGAGAAAAAGACTGAGAGACATAGATGGCGCAAAGAGAAGCTCCTCCTCCACCTGGTTGAAGTGGTTTAAGTCTTAACTGAAATTCCCGATACCAGAAGAAAAGTCAAAAAACCATAGACCTACCAAAAGCGAATCTCTGAATCGTGGTGTTCTTTTCTTTTTCTCAAGTTCCTTTATATGTTTTTGTTAATCAGATCGACATGGGTTTGTTTACTAGTTTGATTTCAGATGCCAATACAGAGGGGATTGGATAAGAAAAAAAAAAGAAAAACAGGGGACATAGAAACAAAAACAGAGCAACATAAGAGCCGAAAATAGAAGAGAAGGCGAGAGAGGGAGAAGAGAAGGCTTTCTTGCTCTAGCGGTGGAGGCTACGGAGGTGGTTATGGACATCGTGAGGGCGGCGGTGGTGACCGTGGCTACGGAAGTGGTGGCGATGGTGATGGTGACCGTTAGTCAAACTGGAGGAACGAGGTTTTTAGGGTTTTGATATGATTAGGGGTATAATTGGAATATCACAAACATAAGGGTATTTTGGGGTTTAAATGAATATTTTTAGGGTGATGTCATCACTTAACAGTCATTTTTAACGGAATGGATACAATTGATAGAACCTTTTGAATTCAAGGGAGGGAAGAGTCATTACTCAATACCCAGGGGAGGGGTTTGTCATTAGAGCATAATCAAGGGGAGGAAGGAGTAATTTACTCAAAAATATACTACGAAGAGAATATAGAGGGGGCAATTACTATCACTACCCTACACTTAGCCTATATTTATTAAAACTACCCTACTTTAAACTTCTTTTCTAATACTACCCTGCTTTTAAACTTTTACATCTCCTTCTACCCTCATATTTTTAAATACCTGGATTGTCCTTCATTTTCCCCTAGTAACCTGCTAATCTATTTGTCTAACAAACAATGACTTTTTACCTCTTTATCCGTGATAGATCCCACGATTTCTCGCTTCTTCTCTTCCGCTTCAACGCTGCTGGATTACCTATTTACCTCTTTTACCTTATCTGTTTGATCCATCAGTCTTGCTTGAACTTGCAGTGTCTATTCGATTTTCCCCTCAATTGCTCTTCATTGCTCTTCGCCAGCGACCAACGGGTCATTAGACCTGGATTGGATCTAAGATGTAAACTCCCCAAAGAATATATAATAAACGAAAAGTAGTAACACATTACAGCAATTAAAAGACCAATCTCCACAAATGCAGAAACCACCCCAAAGAATGCTCCTAAAGAAGCAAGGAAGTCTAGTTTATCGACCTTCCAAATGTGGTAAAGGCCCTGCATATCTGGTCATGATGGCAGGAGCGTATCTCGCTCTTCTGTATCCAACTCACTCATCCCACCCACCCACTGTTAAACTCTTGAAACAGAAAAAAGAATCACACCCAACAAAATGGATCTCTAAACCTGCTTCATTTCATCTCTCATCAGTCCACAAAAGAACCTCCTTTCTCCTTTTTCGTTTACCCCTCTCCTCTGCTACTCTTCGTTACCCTACCTTCCAGAGTCAAGCCCACACTCTTTGAGCTTCAACTCTTACGTATTCCTCACAAGAAATCCCAATCCCACATAACACAAAAGAAAATTAAAATAAAACAATGGCTATAAAACCCAACGCAGAGAACGAATAAATGGACAAACTACAGATCCCCCAATAAAATAAAGAAAAAAAAATAAAAAAGACAACGAAAAGGTTCTCCGTCTGTCCTTATTCTTTCAGGGACCCGTTTTCTCACAATTGGGGTCTCTCTCAGTGATATGGCTGATGTGATATCGACCAGTTGGTTGCTGGAGAAGAGCAATTGAGGGGAAAATCACAAGTTCAAGCAAGACCGATGGATCAAACAGATAAGGTAAAAGAGGTACATAGGTAATCCAGTCGCGTTGAAGCTTCAGGGCGTAAGGGGAAGAGAAGAAGAGAGAAATCGTCGGATCTATCATGGATAAAAAGGTAAAAAGGTAAAAAGTCATTTTTTTCTGTTGGACAAATAGAATAGTAGGTTACCAGGTGAAAAAGAAGGGTAATCTAGGTATTTAAAAACATGAGGGTAGAAGGAGATGTAAAAGTTTAAAGGCAGGGTAGTATTAGAAAAGAAGTTTAAGATAGGATAGTTTTAATAAATATAGGCTAAGTGTAGGGTAGTGATAGTAATTGCCCCAATATAGAAAGATCTACACTGTTTCCGATTATCACAAAATTCTGCCTCTTGGATAAGGCATGGTGAGTAATTAAGTACGCAAAGTCTGAAATAGAAAGCTTTAAAGAGCATAGATAAAAGTATGGGGAAAGTTTTCATACACGGCTGTGTAAGCCGTGCATTTGAGAGGGTGAGAATTTCAAGACATTAATTAATGGATGTGAGTGGGTCTGAGAGCTCAACACTACAGTTTACCGCCAATGCCCGTATTGCAGAGAATTTTAATCCGTTGAGTAGGCTAACAAAGGTCCCTTCACTCCCTTGTTGCTGGTTCACTTGCACGAAAAAGGCAACTAGGAGTTAGCATGACCATGGTTTAAGGTATCGGTATCGTATTGCCTAATACCAATTTTGCAAGTGATTGATCCTGATATTCTGCCAATATCGTATCAATGACATGGTACAGAAAAGGGATAAAATGATCAAAAACACATTTTTGAGAATCAGGGGCAAAATTGTTTGATACAGTCAATCCGTGTCGATATCGATCCGACAGTGTACCAGTTTTCAAATTAACCAATACCCGCTCCAATACCGTGCACTATAACCATGAGCAAGACATGCCCTTTGAAACTTTCTCCCTTCATCTAAAGGCATTTATGGCACGAGAGGCAGCTTGTAAAGAGTCTAAGTATTAGCATTATAGCTTTTTTTTTTGGCAACTTTCATTGAATCCCAATTAATGGAAGAGTGAGGGTTCTTTAAGATGGTATTAGCATGGTAAAGTTTTAACAAAGTGTATAAACTTTAAAGGTCACAAGTATTTTGTTATATAATATATTATATATGAAGATAATAATTGATATATTATATTATATTTTATTTTAATATTATATTATATAAAATTGATAATTTTCACTCGGACGAGCACAACCAATGCATCTCTATTCCCTCTTTTCATGATCCCAATCAGGGTCAGCCCTAGGGGTGCAAGTTTGGCCCTGTCGGCCCAAACCCGCCCTGAGCCCGAACAGGGCCTGGGTTGAGATATCTGACCCTGAGGGCAGGTCAGGGCTGAAAATTTCTGACCCTAAGTCAAGGTCGGGTCGGGTTAGGGTTGAGGCCTCAAGCTAAGCTTGGCCCGGCCCGGCCCGACCCTGATTTAAGTTATACTATAAAATATAGATTGATATAATATATACATTATAAACTTTAAATGCCACCTATATTTTTTTTATATAATATATTACATATGAAGACAATAACTGATATAATACTTTTTATTATAGTGTTATTTTATGTAAAATTGATAATGTTCTCCCCGGACCATTCCAACCCATGCATTTCTTTCCCCTACCCCATGATCAGGGCCAATCAGGGTCAGCCCGGCCCGACCGTGAGGGTGGGTTAGGGTTGGATTTTTCTGGCCCTGAGTTAGGGTAGGGTTGGGTTTGGGCCCAGCTAAGGGGACATAGGGTTGGGCTAGGGTTCTGTAAAGCCCGGCCCAACCTGACCCTGTTGCAGCCCTAGTCAGCCCGGCCTGACCGGCCCTAAGGCAGGGTTAGCCTGGGCCCTGCTAAGTAGGGATGTAAACGGATCGGATTCGGCTCGGATAGTGCTATATCCGCATCCGCATCTAATTAGCTTTCGGACAGATTCAGATAGTGCTAAACGGTACAGACACGGATACAAATCGGATATTTTATCCATTTTCATGTAAATATAGTTTTTTCGGATAGCTATAGCTTATCCGTATCCGCATCCATTTAGCTTTTCGAATGGATTTGGATAGTGCTAAACGGATACGGACACGGATTTCGGCTATTCATTTACACCCTTATTGCTAAGGGGACTTAGGGTTGGGTTGGAGTTTTAAAAAACCTGACCCAACCCGACCCTATTGCAGCCCCCAATAAACTGTCCCAAACATGCACTATCTCTCATGTCTGACATTGAGGTAAGAATGAGCCTGGGAATCAATTGTGGAGAATGCAAAGTATTCATAAAAAAATTAATTAAAAGGCAAAAATATAGGGATCCCATAAATGCATATTAAAAAAATAGACGTACCCACTACACAAGGCTCCCATCACTGCATGGTCTGAAGAGGGTCATAATGTATGCAGCCTTATCCATGCTTCGCAAAGAGATTGTTTCCAACCCTTACATGCACATTCTAAGGAATAAATCCATATATGTCACTCTCATTCAAAAAAGAAACCCATGCATGTCAGATTAAAAGCTAAAGCTAAGGTAAGCATGGGTATTTTAATCAATTTGAGGTTTTGGATTCCACTTATCAAAACAACCTTTTGATACCTTTTGCTACACTTTGAAGGTGACATGCAAAGCGGAACTAACATAAAAATGTTTTCCTCTAGGAACAAAAAAGTGAGGGACCAATAAGTTACTTACATGTATGGTCTTAGGATTCCCCACCATATTGCAAGTAATCATAATAGCAATGGTTGTAATTTAATTTTGGGTTTTTAATTTTCAAGAAGATTCCTTTTTAGTACCAAAAAAATTCCTTTTAGCCCAAAAAGGGGGAGTGGGAGGGGCAGGGGAAAAAGGTTTCTCTACCCTTTCCCCTACTTTAATACTAAAATCAAAATTTTTTTGGTAGACCTATTAAAAACAAAATGACTTGGTTGAAAGTGATGTTTAATTTAGTTCAATTTTTTATATTGACAAAAGTGGTTCTCATTCTTTTCTTGTTCATGGTGGCTTTTGTTGAGTAAGGACATAAAGTTCAAAAGCTTCTTTGCCAAGGGAGGACAAGGGTGAGGCATTGGGAAGAACAGTGGTTGAGTAGGGATTGATGACGGACAGGGTGGGGTTACAAATGGGATGGGAATGGATCCGGCTCCTCTGCAGCGCGGGGTGCATCGGAGATCTTATGGCGTAGTATCAGAGCTCGCCACTTGGATGAGCTCCCATTTGGATGACACAGATTTTTTTTTTTTTTTGGTAAGGAGAGATTCCATTTAAGAAAAGTGTGCAATACAGCCGAGTCCTCAAGGATACAAAGATCTTTGAGCCAAGGAGTGGAATTTTGCCAAACAGTCCTTTGCGCTAAGGATGTGGCTTTCCGGGATAGAGCATCAGCTATGTTGTTTAAGGCTCTAGGAACAAAGAGGAAGTTACAAGCCACCAGATAAGGCTGGAGGTACTTAATATCCTCAATAATGGGAGCAACAAGGAGAGGAGCTGGTTTTGCTGCAGTGGTGATTAACGTGATAAGCTCTTTGCAATCAGATTTGATTTTCAGATTGTCGAAGCCCTCTGAGATGGAGTGAAGGATTGCCGCTCGAACTGATAGGGCTTCCCCCAGGAGGGGCGAGTGGAAGGATAGAGGCTCGGAAACAGCTTCTTTGCAGGAATCCAGGTGATCTCGAAAAATGAAACCGATTCCTCCTTTAGACTTATCGGAACTGAGAGCAGCATCACAGTTTACTTTGGTAAATCCCACTGGGGGTGGAGACCAGGAGGTGAGCTTCGGTAATTGAGCATGGGGAGAGTTCACAGGGGAGGTGGGCTGAGCAAGGCCTATAGCCTGGAGGAATTCTGCTTGGGTTGCACTGGCTGCCGTGACTTCCTCCATGGGGGACCAAGATTTCCTGTTGAAAACGGAGTAGTTCCTGGCTTTCCAAATGAACCAGCAAATAAAGGCACAAAGGCTTATAACCTGTCGGTTCTCTCTCTTATCCCCACTAATAAGAGAGTCCCATCCATTTATCCAGAGATGGATTTTTGAGTCATCAGTAAGCGGGACAATATAGGATAGGGAGGAGCCAAACCATACTACTTGAGCGAAGGAACACCCTAGTAGGATATGGTCAGGGGACTTCGGCTGCAAACCACAATGGTGGCAGAGAGGATCAACTTGGATATTGCGACGGTGGAGAGCATTTGCCGAGCCCAGACCACCAGCGCAAGCGCGCCACAGGAAGTTCTTCACCTTTGGAGTAGTACTACAACCCTAGAGTCTCTTCCAAACTACATAAGGGATATGGTTCCATTGGTGATGAGAGTATCCAGTAGAACTAGCAGTGGAGGCAGCAGTAGCTTTGTTCGAAAGAAGGTGATATGCTGTCTTAATTGTGAAGCGCCCATCACGTGCTCCACCCCAAACTTTAGTATCGGCAGTAGGGAATAATCTGAGTTGAATTTCTAAAATTGCCTTTGCATCCAATTGGTGGAAGGTGGTTTGGATTAGATCTTTCTTCCAGTTGCTGTTGAGGGGATCAATAAGATCTGAGACCTTTTCAAGGCAACAAGCAGTGGGGCGAGGATTTTGGATCTTAAAATCCTTGAGGGAAGGAATCCATATATCCTCCCATATGCTAATATCCTCTCCGGTCCCAACTTTCCAAACCAAGCCCGCTTCAAGAACCTTTCTTCCTTCTAAAATGCTGCGCCACGCCCAAGAAGGTTGATGGCCAAGAGTAGCTCTAAGGAAATCTGTGTTGGGAAAATATATGGCCTTAATAAAGCGAGCCCACATTGAGTCTGGTTGGGTCCAAAGTCGCCATGCAACCTTAGAGAGAAGGGCCAAATTGTGAAGATTGGAATCTCGAAAGCCCAAACCCCCTTTTTCCTTTGATCGACACAGACAATCCCAAGATATCCAGTGCATCTTAGAGGCTTTTTCTTCGGTTAATGAAGCACGACTGAGCATGGTGCACATACGATGGGCAGGAGGATTTTTGAATTTTAAAATCTAGATTTTCAACTTGATTTGCATTGTCCAAATGCAAGCTTGTCTAGTTGGCGAGCTTCGGTGTCGCACCATAAGATGCCCAGCACACCCCTGAGCTGTAGAGGAGCCCGATCCGATGAGAATGGGATTGCAGAATAAGTGATGGTGGGAAGGAAAAAGAATAAAAGGATATTGAATTGAAAATTTGATGTGAAAGACAAAAGATTATTGAAAAAATAATTCTTAGTACTCGAGTTGGTGAACAACCTTTTATTTTTCACCTTCCCCCTTTTAGTTTTAGATTTTTGCCACATCATTATTTGTTCGCAGCCATTCTTGAAAATTTGCTTCACCATACTTGCCATGTGTAAGATGAACCTTTTCGTCAAGGATTTGAAAAATACTTTATAATAACTAATAATTTAATTATTATTATGCAGCATTTAATTTCATCTGTCTGGGTGGTGTAGTTGGTTATCACGCTAGTCTCACACACTAGAGGTCCCCGGTTCGAACCCGGGCTCAGACATTTAATTTTTTTTTTTTTTTTTAAATTTAAATTTATATATGTATGGTTCTTTGTCTATTTAGCCCTAATTGATCCGGTTTCAAAGAGTGACAAAGCTGAACTCGTAATCCAGGGTGGTCTTAGATCATAAACGTGCAATGGTGGTCGTAGATCAGCTCGACCGTTGGTTCTTTAGTCGTAGATCAGCTAGGGCACGGAAGGACTTGCTTGTTCTGGGCCTGACTCAAATAGGGGCTCATTCCTTCCTTGGTTCTCGCTTGGTCCATTTATTAGATGCATGAGTTGGTTGTGGGCTATGTAGGGGTGAGTGCTTTTCATGGCCCTTGCACATGGTGTGTGTGACTAGTTTTGGACTGGATTTGCTTTGGCTTCAGCCCAACTCTTTGAGCTCAAGTCCATTTGGGCCGGGGTTGGGCCATCCAAAACTACGCAATTCAAATAGAAAAGTGTGGCTTTGCATTTGGGAGAGTGAAGGCAATAATAAACAGAATAATTATGACCTCCAATTCCTTTCATAGGGGGGAGTGGACCCCACCTTGGGCAGTGTTTTTGGGTAGGGGATAGGATGGTCATTTCTGCCTCCATATGAGGAATTGGAGGAATTGGTGGGGATAACGATTCATAATAAACGTGGGTTTGAGTTAGTAATAGATGAATATATTGACTGATGCTTCCTACATGACTAAGTCGCGGTTCTAAATATCGGTATTAGATTGGCCATACCCGATACCGATACTGATACCTGCCCGATTTAGTATCAATGAAATGGTTTTTCTTAGGGGTAAAATTGTCTAGAAAATGATTTCTACCGAAATTGAGAGCAAAACTATATGATCCAGTCCGATACCGTATCAGTATTTGTACCAATAACTTGATTTAAAACCTTGGACTAAGTTATATATATATTGTATGGTTGAAAAAAGGATAAAGAAAATCCCTCCCAAAAAAACGAACAAGATTGCCTGCTTCCTTATGATTCTTGTATGTAGAAGTGGCGAGATATGGATCACACCGGTTAAACCGAATGAGCTTGACCGGTTAAAAATAAAACTAGCCTGATGGTTTAGTAAATGGCCAATTAGCTAAATGGTGCAGTCACAGTGTGGGGTCTTAAATTGAGGGGGACTGAGTAAACCCAATCGAAACTGACTGGTTGATACCCTTAAAATTCTTGGGGAGAGCCTAACCACCCAACATAGACTGATGGTCCTAGATATGGGCCTCAGTTCACAGAAGCATAAGAGGAAGGAACCTATGTATTCTATTAAGTTTAAGTAGATCCTTTATAAATTCGATTCAGTTCTGTGTTGGTATTCTTTGGGTCTGGCTGGATTTCAATGAAATTGGTCTTAAGTATTTAATATAAAAATTGCTTTTAATAAAGCACAAAGCAAGTAGGTGTTGGAGTTGTTGATTCTTGACCAGGGATGTCTATATTGCTGATCTTGGTTGGGCTTAAGTATTAGGAGTTTTTGAGATGGTTAGAGTGGCTGCTGGCCTTTGTAGCTGCTTCAGGGCTAACATCAAGTAGGTGTTGAGTTGTTGATTCTTGACTAGGAATGATGTCTATTTGCCTATTTGGTGGATTTGTGATTTTTCCATATGGCCTCAAACTTATGCTACAGGATTGAGTTTTGTTATTTCGGTATAGGTTCAGGTTACTGGAGCCCAGCTTGCACTCAAGCTGAGTCCAGGCTAACTCGGGCTGGGCTCGAGAAAGGTTTCAAGCCCAATTCTATTGATAATGGGCTGGGCTGATTTTGGAACTCTTCAGCCTGGCCAAATGTGAAGGACTATTTGTGGCTTTGTACGTGCTATAGTCCTGATTAGAAGGATCTCTACACATGCACCATTCAGAGGAATCTTTTCATAGGAAAGGAAACCCTATTTTTACAGAGGAATCAAATTTCTAGGGCACCTCTTGCATTACTCATATGTCAAATTTTTGGGCATTTTTACTCTCCTCTTCTTATTGGAGTAAAGTAATTTGATAGCTCACAAGTCACAATGCTAATAAGCTGGAAGTAATTGCTTCAAATCGTATCTTTATTTTTTTTTTTTTTGGAAAAATAAAATGGAGGTTTGATCATGTAGACTTTACTGAATGATTTTTTAGGGGGATGTACTCGGTGTGGGGGGGGGGGGGGAGTGCAGGGGCCATACACGCATGGTAACCAATGAGAGTGCACGCGCTTGCATCTCAGGGGTCGGTATTTCTGTGGGGCGGGGTGGTCATTTCGCCCCCACTGTGTCTGGGCATGGCCTCCTCCCCCCCTCCCTCAAAGAATATTTTCCCATTTTTTATTAGACTTGCCGAATAATTTATAATATTACATACATTATTTCAATATGGGTGGGTGAATAGCATGGTTTGAGGTATCGGCATCGTATCGCACGATATGAGTGATATGTACCATATTGTACCGGTCACAAAGTACAGACAAGGGGTAAAATGGTCAAAAAAATCCATTTTTAAAGGAGAATCATGGACAAATTTGTCTGCTATGCCGTACCCGTTCCAATACCATATCGATTTTCGAGTTGACTGATACCCGTTCTAATACCATGCACTAAAACCATGATGAATAGTGGGAATTAGTGGGAATTGAACCTGCTTTTCCCATTGGTAACCTTGGCAAGTATAAATTTTACTAACCATGCAGAGGCGAACTTGATCTCATTACCTAGTTTTTTTGTTTTAATGGGTATCAATCATAGGATCATTATCCTCCTAGGTTTCCTGTCCGGTATAGTTGTTTGGTTCCTCTCATAGGGTGGGGACAAAAATGACGACCTAACCCCTTACCCGAACACATTGCCCAAGTAAGATTAAGTCATCATTTCCACCCCTATGAGAGGAATCGAACAATCGTAACAAGCAACGAACTTGTGAGGAAAAAAATTCATCAATCATATGATCTATTTTGTATTATATAGTTTGGATAAACTATATTGTATCAATGGCTTGAAATATTCAAAATAAAAATCAGTCAGCCGATTCCGATACCAATCCAATTTCAGTTTTTGAAATGGTGATTGAGAATGATGAGTTTTGATTTACACACATTTCGATGATGATATGATTGTTAGGCTTATAATGCAAATTGCTTAAGGTATCTTTAAACCATAAAACTCATTTTTTAATTTTTTAATTTTTTAAATTCTGTTTTTTTTGGGAGGGGGGGGGTGTTGTATAAAGCTTGAATATCACTGTGTATTGCATGTGCCTTTATACTAGTTTGCAAATATACTGCTACAAATGATGAGAATAATATTCCCTTGGAACTGTCACCAGTAACATGAATCCACATGCTCTCTCTCTCTCTCTCTCTCTCTCTCTCTCTCTCTATCTATGCCTGAACATGTGAAGATAGACACAGCATGACATGAATTCCTTCTAATGATCAAAGGTACCATGCAAAAGAACACAAGTGCACATGCTCTGCTTAATTCATATAAATAATGGATATAACCTGCATCTATAATGCAGTGTACTCCTATGATTTGGGTTTTCTTGGATAATCCTTCGATTTGGGTCTGGAATCTTCGATTGAAGCAATAATTAATGTAGTTCGAAACCCATTTTTTGATTGAAGCTATAATGCAGTGTACTCCTATAATTTGTGTATGGAATTTTCATTTGAAGCAATAACAACTTGTAATAGCCCTTGATTCGCCTCTGTTTTTTGAGATTTTTAGCAATAATGAATTGGATATGTCTCTGCTTTTGGCTCTTGCAAGTTCATCTATGGCGTATATGGTCTTGTGTTGAATGGTTGGAATGAAAATTTTTTTTTCTTCTCAGTGGTAATCCATACATGTTTCTGTTTATCTGTAATACCAGAAACAATTTTTTACCAGGTTTACCATATAACTTTTGTTGGTAAAGAATTACTCCAAAAATCCAGAAACAGAACAAATCGATTCTAACTCAGAACCAGTTTTTTTAAACAGAATGGTTGCATACAAATCCTTATATTCTAACCAATGGATCCCATACTAACACACTCTCTCTTCCACACCAAATGGGCTCCCTTATATGTAACCATCTCTCATGTGCCTATTGGTGTGACGACTCACACTGTTATCATCAAAAATCTGTCATAACATTAGTATGAAGATTCCTTCCTATGCCCTTTCACATTCTTAGCTGTGCTCCATACACTAACACTCTCTCTCCCTTCCCACACCAAATAGGCCTTCTTATATGACAACATCTCCCATGCACCTATTGGTGTGATGTCCCATACTAGCATTGAGGAAAACCTCTACCCGTTACATACATTAGGGCCGTTTGTTTGATGGGGGAGGATGGGGTGGGAATATTGTGAGACTAGGTCCCACAGTGTGGTGACTTAGAGAATAGGGGTGAGATTTTTACTTTTCTCATGAACAATAATCAAAGTCCTGCCAATTTGATAGAACTTGTAATAAGATACGGGTGAGATTTTCAAGTACCATGTCAGTAGACAAAGTATTTAATATTGTACCTTGAGCTTTTGTAAGTTCATTATCCCAAGTTAACCAAACAAGGTTGGGGTGAGTTTTCGTCACATTAACACTTTCTCACCCTAAATCTCCCACCTCACCTAAATCCTTGTCAAACGAACGGCTCTAAGTGTTCTCACCTAGATAAATTATTTATAACATGGGACCAAATTTTTTTGGTTTTGTATTTTCCCCACTTTAAACAAGGTCCTTTTTTTTTTTTTTTGGTAAACGGGCTTTAAACTAGCTAAAACCATTGGACTAGAGCATTTCATGGAGATAATCTTGAGACGTGACTCATGAAGCCATCCCTGCCTATGGATACTAAAGCTTTGTACTCCAATGGTTTAAGGTCGACCGTCTTTATCCATGCATCCTTCATAATACTTTTTTTTTTTTTTTGTGGGTAAAACATCCTGTATAATACTAGTAGATAGAAAGAGAGGCGATGGGGATGGGAAAAAGGTAGAAATCCCATTTTTAGGTGATTCCCATTATATAATCATTCAGAATATTCCAATCCTGTACCCACACCATACCATATGTAGTAGCTTCGTAAGAATTCCCAAAATAGAGATGGCCACAACGATAGCTATAGTTACAGCCAGTCTCACTTACCCCGCGCATCGGCCCCAGTGCCACAAGAGTGCCCAGTGAGACATCTAACGGTGTTGAATTGCTGGGCATGCAAGGATGTGTGTCAACATGCATCCTAACACCACTACACCTATGGATTGGGCTCCTCTCTTTGGAGAGCATCGCCCAATGAGGCATCCGACTGTTGATTGTGTCGCACGTGTATGTCAATCATTTATTGGAATGTGTGTAACATGGCACAACCGTTGGATCCTTTGCCAAGCACTCATTGACCGATGCCCACCAAGAAGAGGAGCCGAATACCACACCCACACCCACACCCACACCCACACCCACACCTTCACCCTCACGCGGTGGAAAGCGAAAGCCAAAGGTTAGTGAAAAGCTTTGAGAGTGGTGAGCCGGTTGAAGCAAAAAGACAAACAGAGATCAGGCACTCAAAATAAATCTATTATTCACGCATCATATTTGAATTCCCAGACAAAGAATTCCCCTCACGATTATATTAGTAATTAGTAGATGCAGAATAGTTTCGTGGAGAATTCCTCCCATCCCAGTTAAAGTCAAAAACCCAAATGGGTTTCTCCGTTTCTGCAATTTGATAGGTTGACTTGCCAGCCACTCGCAGTTTCCATGTATTAAAATTAGATTAGATTAGATTAAAAGATCGAAAAGGGTTTAACTCCATTTTATATCTAATCTATTCTAATACTACCAAGTCTGAGCAGTTTGTTGGATTTGATTCTTATCGTCATTAAAGCCGGCAATTAAAAAAAACCAATACCTGCAGCTTGCAAGAACAAAATTACGCCATTGACAACCAGACAATCCTAACCATCTGATAACATGGAGTGGGTCCCCACTAATAGACTGAAGATTACGCGGTGTAAGTTCCAGCTTCGAAGCAGCTTTTGCCATGTAAGTTCACCTTTCCCACTCTGTCTTAACCTTCAACAATAATCTTTCTTTGTTTCATCAATTGGGATTTATTTAAGTTACAGAGACTAGCGAGAAAGAGAGAGAGAAAAAGAAAGAAGTGAGGTTCCAAAATTAGTAGGTGAGAAGGAAACATCTGGGTTTTGGGTAGAGGGTTATTGTCTCCTCTCCTCTGTTCCAACTCTCCTTCCCCTTCCATTTCTCCTCTCACCTTCCTTCCTTCTTCACTTGCTTTTTACATCTCTCATACAGCATAAGAACCCTATACATCACTACTGCATATATCTTCCTCTCTCTCTGCAATTCAAGATCCAACATTCAATTTCTCAATTTCCAAGAAGAAGAAAGAGAAGCCCTGAAGTTCTGAAAGTCTGAAGAGATGACAGACAGGGTTTTTCCATCAAAGCCCACCTCAAACCCTCAAACACTGAACGGCAATGCCAACCCATCATACCCCACCAAGGCTCAGCTATACAATCGCCCCATTTATCGTCCCCAACCCAAGCCCAGTCGCAATCGCCGCAGCTGCTGTTGCATCTGCTGTCTCTGGACTACCCTTCTCATCATCGCTCTGATTCTGCTTGCAGCCATCGCCGGCGCCGTCATATGGGTCCTCTACCGCCCTCAACACCCCACCTTCTCTGTGACGGCAGTTCGGATCTCGCAATTCAACGTCACTACCTCTAAGGACGGTTCTTCCTCCAAACTCAACTCCAAGCTCGATGTCACCATCTCCACTCGGAACCCAAACAAGAAGCTTGTTTTCTTCTATGACCCAACCGATGTTACCATGAGCTCTGACAGCATCTATGTCGGTAACGGGACTTTCCCGGCGTATACCCACGACACCAAAAACACGACCGTTCTGAGGGCAACAGTGACGAGCACCGGTGAAGATCTGGACTCCTCGTCGGCGTCTTCATTGAAGTCGGATCTGAAGGAGGGAGGGATACCATTGGCGGTACAGTTAGACACGAAGGTGAAGATCAAGATGGGAGGTCTGAACACGAAGAAGGTTATGATCAGGGTTACTTGTGATGGGCTCAAAACGGACGTTCCGAAAGGGAAGACTCTGGCGACTTTGACTTCATCTTCTGATTCGACATGTAAGGTTAAGCTGAGGATCAAAATCTGGAAATGGACTTTCTGAACTATGTGATTTTTCCCTTTTCCCCCTGTGTTTTTTATTTTCGCTTTTTTCATCTTCCAGTATTACTACTGTCTTTGAAGTTTGAATTGAAGTTGTTTTTCCCTTTTTTTTTTTTTTTTTTTTTCTTTTCTGGGTTGAAGATCAAATGAAGGTATGTAAATGAAGAAGGATCTGGTAGGGAATTAGAGATGGAGAAAGTAAAGGATTACAATACTGTTATTGAATTGTTGTATAATCTTTAAGAATTTGATTTTGAGCATTAATTTACGTTTATATGGAAGACCAGTAATTCATTCTTTTCTTGAGTCCACATTATTTCTTCTTCTTCTTCACAGAGAAGAAGGCTATTATTACTATGCTCTGCTCATATGCCTGGTCACAGATTCTCTCCAGTTACTTTTGAAAGTACTACTATAGTGAAAGCAAAACCCTCAACTTACTTTGGAAGTACTAGTGAAACAAAGGGGTCATGTCATGTGAGATGTGGGGTTTATTGGAGAGCTCTGCAACTCTTTGCTTTTCCAGTACTTTGAAGTGACTGGAGAGTGGGAAATTATTTTGTTAGTGATGATGTCATTGTCATGATTAATGGATAGGAGAGAGTGTCGGTGGAGGTAACTCTTTTCTGATTCTTAATAAGAAAAGAGTAAGAAGAGGTGAAGAAGAAGAATGGGTCATAAATAACACAGTAGAGAAATGAGGGGCAAATGTAGTTTGTGAAGCACCGGCACGGCACTGCAAGGCAGAGTGGCAGGCAATGTGGGTGGTGACTGGTGAGAGGAATGAATTGGTTCTGTCACACTTTGTTCGTGTGTGCCCTGTGGTCTTGCTGTTGCTGGGGACAAGGTTTCCCTTTTTAATTTCTTTCCTTCCCTTCTCAATTCATCTCAGGATGAGAGAGAGAGAGAAAAGATGGTAACTAGCAGAGGAGAAAGGTGGATAAAGAAGGGAGGGAGTAACAGAATAGAATGAGCCATCGTCACTTTGGCCACTTTTCTCTCTCTTTCTATCTCAAATCACTGTCAAAAAAGAGTCTCGTCTGCATTCACTTTGGATTATTCTCGTCAGGAAAAGGATTGCCCACACATACGCCTTACACAGTAGTTACACCCCTTACGGGGGACGTTCTCAGTCTGAGTGAGATTACGTTTGTCGGCTCTGGCTTCTTACCCCAGCACTCACAAATTCACAATCATACTGAAGGGTGTCAAACAGTTGGTTTGGTTTGGTTTGGTTTGATTCGGTTTGATTTTATGTTTGTATCAAGTCAAATCTAAGTTAACCACTGTATCGGTGATGGTATCGGTTGATGGCTTTCGATTCTTAATCAAAATAGCTTTTTTATTTAAAAAAAAATTAATACAACATTGTGTAATATCATCATTCAGGTATTGATATTAATTCAATCAATACTGCATGAATATAAATGAGAGGATATATGATTGAATTTAGATGTGAAATATTACAGGTGACCAATCCCATTCTCTTTGTGTTTAAGAAAATGAAAATTCATTCCATGAGTGATGAGACCAAAATCAAAAGTAAGATGAAACAAATGGATCAGAAGAAAAATATGAACCACGATAGGTGACATATTTAATTCTCTAACCTTTTGTCATTAATATATGAGGCTTAAAAAAATAAAAAAACACCACTTCCACCACCCAGGATCCGGGTAGGTGTTAGCTTGCCTCAACTAAAGTCAGAAGTCAAATCAGTGAAACGTGGGATTTCCTGTTGCGACGTGACCTCCATTCTCTACCTTAGGTAGGTTAACCTGTCTCTCTTCTCAGCCTATAGGGTCGCGATTGGGTCGGGCTGTCCTTGAATGGCCCTGATCAATGTGGGTGGGGGAGGGTGGGGGGGCGGAGCGGATGGGAGATGCAATAGATCTGGAAGAAGAAGAAGAAGAAGGAGACAGGGCCGGGCTCAACCCAAGGCCTCAGCCCAGCCCTAAATCAGGGTCATAAATTTCCAATCCTAACCTTCTTTTAGGGCTAGGGTATCCAAGCATTGTTCGAGCTTAGAGCAGGCCAGGGTGGACCCGGATCAACAAAGCCAAACTTACCTCCTATCCCAGCCCCTACATACAAACTGTTGTGTCCCTTTCTTATGTATCTGTCACCGTTTGCTTAAAGAATTATCTTCTATTAAAAATAAATTTTCAATTTATCAAATAATATTTTTAGGAAAAAGTGTCTCCTCACATGTATTATTATAATTAATTTTTTTAAAGAAAAAACAATATGTAAAGGTGTAATGTACTTAATCAGATAACCCTCTCTCAACAATTTTTTAATCCCATTTCTTGAAAACGTGCTTTCAAACATTTGAATTAGCATGAATTCAAGAATTAAGAGTTGTTGTGAAACCCCCACGAGAAGGGGATCCGGCTTCTCTGCAGCGCGGAGGTGTGCCAAAAGATGTCTAACGCACCCTCACAGCTTGGTACGTGACTAATGTGGTGTTTGGAGGGCGAAGATGGATGTGCACTGTCGAACTGGATGCACATGAGGTGGAGAGAAGGATTTCCAACTCGATGGTGCACATCCATCCTCACCTTCCGAACAACACCTCGACCACATGTTGAGCTGTGGGGATGCACTGGACATCTTCAAGCGCACCCCCACACACAGCAAAGAAGCCTCGATCCAGGAGAAGGATTCGGGCACTAATAATAAGTTGGACACAGCCTATGAAACCGTGTTTAGTTTTTCCTTTCTTTTTTTTTTTAGTTTTTTCAGGTGGTACCTAGGGGTGATTTGCATTGCAAGTTGGTCGAGATTAGCTGTATTTTAAAGGCTTGACTTGCTAACAAACTCTTTACTGGATTGAGATTTGAAACCAAATATGCAAACCCTGAAATTAAAGGAGGACTAACCATTTCTGGTTCAGTTGTTAATGTCATCCAACCTGTGTTCCCAACTTTGTCTTCATCTGGCAACAACTATATATCATCAAATTAACTTCTTGATTCCACTGGTCCACCAATAAATAAACAGTATACATTAAGAGAAAGAATAAGAACAACACAAAACACATTGTCTTCACTCAACTACTCACCACAGGTCCACAACTTCTCATTCTTAAATCGGTTGTCTAACCAGCTTTAGCAAGCCCACACGAACCGGGAGATATTGGAGTCCCCATGTTCACCTGGAAGTTTCCTCTCAGGCGCGTGGCCTCATGAGGGGAGGCGGAGTCGAACTCAGGACCTTCAACTTCCTTAAGCCTTGTTCCTTGCCCACTTAGTTTGTTTACAATCAATTTCAGTTTTAAATTAGAAGTACTAATCACGGTTAATTAATGTGATTGCATAAGTTATGATTAAGACCTCTTTTTAAGACTTTTCAGTGTATGTTATTAATTGCGGAAACTTCACAAGTGAGAAAAGGTGAGAGGGGAATTTTCAAAAAAAAATAAAATTTAATAAATAAAAATAAAGTGAGAGAAAGGTGAGGGGAGTTGGTCTAACACAGAGTATGAAAGGGCAAAAAATTCGGGCTTTAGGGGGTGAAGGGGCTGTGTTTGGTATGCATTCTCAACCAAGAATGAAAATATTGTTTAGATACATATTCAGCTTAAGTGCATTCTTAATTTTAAAAGGCTTCATCTTTTAAATAAGAGGAATTATTGGTTTGTTATTTATCCAAACATAACAAGACAACAACTACCCTCTTAAAACTACCATTAGGAACACAGTTGGAAATAAATTTATGAGGACAAATGAGGGAAATCACATTCAGTGCTAAAAATAAATAAATAAATTCGAAAAAAGTAAAAAGTTTAACTAAATTTCTTAACTAAGGGTTAAATCGTAATTCAACAGATGATTCCTTCGCCCCTTCTTCCTCTTCTCAGGTCTTTCACTTTGAATATCAATCTGTCGGCGACCCCTTCATCTTCTCCATCTCCGACAGCCTTGCAGCGACCCCAATCGAAGAGGAAACAACTCCAGGTTTTCCACTTCTATGGTACAAGTGAGTCTCTTCCCCAAGCCTCGATTTCTTAGTAATATCAGTGTAACTCTACAGACGAAACATTTTTAATTAGATTGGCATTAGAACTTGTCACTTGTAGTTGGGTTAGAGATATATGGATACAATTAGTTCGATTTGTGTTCTGTACTTGATTTGTTCCCACAAACTTTTCTTCTTAGGAACGAACCCGTCGGGCTCTAGTAGAGAGAGGAGACAAAGAGGGAAAACGAAGAAGTTGTAGATGGAGGAAACCACACTGAATTTTCAGATTTTTTCGGCATTCTTTCCTTAGGTTCTTTTTCTCTCAAGAGGTTCCACTCTTTCTCTATATTGATTTCTCCAATCGAACCCTTGCGATCTGCCATCTCCCGCGATGGAATCTGAACTTTATTAGAGCCCACCAATTTTGGTTGATTAAATTTTACATTTTCTATGTTTCCAATACTGTATACACTTTCATGTGCTTTCTATTTTCGAGAATTTCCTATTGGGTCCTGATTCTTGACCTAGAATCACCAGACCTATCATCTTCATTCACGATATTTCAACAAGAATATGCCCATGAATTCCTATAATGTTTGCTAGATAGAATCGACCTCTGCTGTTCATTTGATATTGGCAATTTTGAGTCATTAGAGTTTGTATTAAGATTAGGAAATCTTTCGAGAAAATTATTCAACTATAATGCACTCGAAATCGAGAAGAGACTATCTTTTCTCCTCACGAAACAAAATAACCCATTTAATCACAACTCTCAACTCTGCGACTAGGGCATCACAAAGGGCAGTAAGGTTTCAGATTAGAGAAGAAATAGAGGAAGACACTCGAGGTAAGAGGCTTACCTGCTGCATGAAGACCTCTCGTGTGGGGTTGGGCAACAAGAGGAGAATAAGAAGAAAACGGATAGTCGCAACGGCAATTTGGACGGTGGCGAGAGGATGATGGGTTTGTTTTCTTCTTCCAATGTTAGACAGACGAATGTTGTGAAAAGACAGAAATACCATTTCAAATTTAAATTTATATAATCATGAGATATTAATAAAAGAAAATGAAATGCCTAAATTGCCCCACCTAATTGATCCTTCAATGTCCAATTGCTTATTGGATATTGATCTTTTCACCGTCTTGTTATTTTTCCAAACGTAACCCACCCTTGTTACATGAATAACAACCCTTTAAATAATTATTGATAAAGAAATGAAATCTCTTTTTCACATTTCATCGAATAATTTATGAGAGCTTTTTATTTTTTGGTGAAAATTTATGAGAGGTATTTAATGGATGGGTAATGACTTCACGCTTAGAAATTCATGGAAGATTGGGCATTGTTCCTCTATTTAAACAGAACAAACATGAATGAAGTAGCAAAGGAAATTCTAAATCAAATAATCAAAAACGTCAGAGCAGGTTCGGATCGACAGGGCTAAGATTTTGTCACAACCATGCCATGATCCAAACCCCTTTTCACATATGATTTTAAAATTGGGATCGAATCAGCCAATTTGGATCACAATTGACTGCAAAAATTGTGACCAATCTGAATTCCCACAGATTTGGCTCAGGGGTAGGTGGATTAGGCATTGTGACCAATCCAATTGATCTGGCCGATCTGATGGATTCCCTTAAGAAGACAATGTGGCATTACTTATCCAACCCAATTGGTCCGCATTGTGGTAAAAGTGAGCCACTTAATTTGATAAGTGCCCTCTTAGAGGGATCCTCCATTTTATCCAAGAAAACCATTTACTAAAGTATTACTCATCCAACCCAATTAAAAGTTTACCAAAAAAAAAAAAAAAAAAAAAAAAAAAAAAAAACCCAAGAGTAACAGTGGGGCTATATTCCCTTAATATTTGGTAGTTGCACAGCCACGGATCCTCTCTAGTCACTTTAAGGGTGTCAAACCCCTGGGACCCCTCAGCCCTTGTTTTACTTCGCCATTGCTTTCAAGTAACTTGAGAGTTGAGCAGTGACTGGTTTAAATTACTATTAAGGAATTGCGACTTTAGGGTTCTATTTCTCGCATACTTCCCCCACTTGGATTCCATATAATGAGAACGAATTGGTAAACGTGGCAGCCACTGAAGCATGGCACTGAAAGGTAATTACAAAGGAACTTTTGGTAGTCGAGGGTATTTTTAAATATATTGCAAGACTTGTTGGTAGGGCTGTACACGAATCGAATTTGGCTCGGATAGTGTTATATACATATTCGAATAGTTTCAGCATGGATTTGGATAGTTTACATATAAATATAGTTTTTCGGATAATCTTAGGCTATCTTCGTTTAGTTTTCACATGGATTCGGATAGTGCTAAACAGATACGGAACGGATTTCAGCTATTCATTCACACCTTACTTACATGCCACTGGCCATTTAATAAAGTAAAGGGTTCCTCTCAAATTTCTCCGAAACATCTGGGTGCTGGGTACGACCTTAAACCCCCAATCGAAACTAAAACCCTACGCTGCTGTTTCACTGTAAACCAAATTCCTTCCCTCCGCTCCCATCGGTTTCCATTGTCTCTGTGTCACTTCTCACACCATGTATAGAGTAGCTGCAACTATAGCTTCTTCAATCAGGTATGCATTTGTTGTTTGAAGTCTGCCTCTGTTGAAACGAGTCAACTTCTCTCCATTGTCCATTCATTTTGCTTCCTTCCTTGTTCTCTTTTCTGCTAATGCATTTACATTTTCTTTTTTTCTCCCCCTCTTTTGTGCTTTCCAGTTCTGCTACATCAAAGAAGCTGGTATGGTATTTCGTCCTCGCTATCTACTTGTATCATTCATTAGTACCAACTTCAGAATCTCTAGTTCTATTCTCATGAATTTCTATTGGAGTTTGTGTGCTATTCGTCCACCGTTTGTGTTTAATGTGCAAGACTCAGAATTTGTTGTGCTGCTCGCCGGAGGACCATTATGGATTCTCGAAATACAATTGTATTAATGTGTCCTTAAGAACCTCCCGCTTTATGGGTTTTTCTACTGCCAATATATAATTGCATTGCTCTGGCTTTAATTATTTATTTTCAGTTAATTTTGGATTGTGGCTTATCTTTCTTTGTTACCCTCTGGGTCAACACTAGTTCTAATTGAATTATTAATTTTCAAGCAAATGTTGTTTGATACATGAATGGATTATGTATGCATCTTTATCTTACACTTTTCCTTATTAATAAAAAATGTTAAAATTTTTATTGAAAAGGCATGTGGTAGGATCCTCAGCCGAAACTATGTTGCAAAGGAGATCAATTTTGGGACTGGAGCTAGGGCAGCAATTCTACAGGGTGTTTCTGAGCTTGCTGAAGCAGTTAAAGTCACGATGGGACCAAAGGTAACCTATCATTGTTGTTGTTGTTGTTTTTTCTTTTTCTGTCACTGTTGTGGAGATAGTTTTATGTAAGCAGAACATGGGCTTATTTTAAAGAATCTTTAATGATATAATTTGAAATAACTGAATTCCCAGTTTTGCTGTGGAATAGCTAATTTACTGGACATTAACCGAACATGTTTGGGGACGGAGCTAGAGCATTGAAATTATATAAGATGCATCGTTTTGAATAACTAGTTAAGTGAAGCCATAGCTAGATTCTCTAGACACAATCTTGGATGCATATCATACATAATACTTCAGGTCTATAGTTCAGAAAAGCTTTGAAACTATATTTGTCTGGTTTCAAAATTTAACTGAAGTTCAGTGACGGCTGTTCTCTCATGAAAATTGATTTTTTTCTTTCTTTGATGTCGGATCTATTTAGGGCCGTAATGTGATTATTGAGAAAAATCGTGGGGATCCTGTAGTCACCAAAGATGGTGTTACTGTTGCTAAAAGCATCAAATTCAAAAACAAAGCTAAAAATGTTGGTGCAGATCTTGTAAAGCAGGTTGCTAAAGCCACCAATTCTGCAGCAGGAGATGGTAATCTCTTATTTTAATTTCTTATCCCACTTTGTATCTTGCTCCTGGTTATCATTTTTTACATAATTTTCTGTTTTATGACAATTAATTAAAAGAATTAAATATATTCGACTTTAATAGTGTGAATGCATAGAGTAATATCACCTTGCCATACCCTGGTACCTTAATCTTAGAGACTAAATGTTATGCTATGGTGATGTGAGTGCACAGCAATTATCTTTCTTGAGTGGCAGATCAATACCGTCCAAATTATGTACAGTTCCTTTATCAATGTTAACTCCATGGCCTTGTATTTCACTTCTATTCTATGGATAACTGACCTTGGAAATTTCTTATTTCTCTTCCTTATTGCAAACCATGTTTTTTGTGTTTCCCTGAAATAAACAAGGTTTGACAAAGTTGCCTATTGGTGCCATTTGCTTGATAACTGAGACTTGCCATATTGAAAGGAAAAAACCTGAGATTTGAGAAACATTGTGGCTCCCTTTTGTTGCTAAGATCCTGCTGCATTTGTCACTATAGTTCTCTGCAACTGCAAATGTTGCCTGTTTGGCACGGTGGCAGCCGTCACGTTTAAATACAAAATATAAGAAATTTTAATTGATTCCGGGATATTCTAAGTCTGAAATTGCTCCTGTAAACCTTTGTGACCTCTACAAGAATGTATAGCACTGCCTTTAGGACAATGCTTCAAATTCTTAACATGACAGAGGGATCCAGCAAGTAATCAGATTAGATACTACGTGTTGTGATTTGGGGAATGATGGCTTGTCAGTGTGACAGTGGCCAGGCTTAATTTATAATATAATAAAAGGAGTACAAGAACAGTATCACCCCTAGGACTATATTACAACACTCCCTCTCAAATTGATGCATAGATATCAAACATGCTCAACTTGCACACAATAGGATGAAAGACTCTACTACTAAGAGTTTTAGTGAAAACATCAGCTAATTTATCACCAGACTTAACACAAGGAATGCAAATAACACCCTGCTCCAAGTCTCTAACTTTTCTTTGATAAAATGACGATCAAACTCCACATGCTTCGTCCTATCATGCTAAATAGGATTTTGAGCGATACTAATGGCTGATTTACTGTCACAATAAAACATCATATGTGATGCAGTTGCCTTAGCCTGGCTGGACAGATATGACCCACTTTGGAAGCCCAAACCAAGGACTAGTCCTAAACCGGTTTTCTGGTCTGGCAAGGGCTGGTAGTTCACTTAGGAGTTAGGATGCAATATTTAGTTTGGTTTATTTTATTTCATGGGTAGATTACGTAGGAGTATCTTAGGTAGTTTCATTTCTTTAGCTATGGTCTATTTTAGTAGTTTCCATTTTGGGTTGTTTCTATTTTAGTTAGGTTTCTATTCCTATGCAAGGCTATTCTCTATTTATTCATTGTAATCGTAGGAGAGCAACAGAGTTGAAGATTTGATTAATGGAAGTTATTTGTGAAGCTCTGTGAGAGTGTGTGTGTGAACGTGAGTTTACTCTTCCCTTTCCCCTCCTTTCTTCTAATTCTTCTAATTCTTCTACTGTTCTTTCTGTGAAGCCCACCATAGCAGACCACCCCCTGGTTCTGCATTATCTGGTATCAAAGCCAAAGATCCATCTCCTTCCCTGTCAATCTTTCCCATCTCTTTCTCCTTCTTCCCTAACTTCCTTTCCCATTACTGTTCTACGGTAACAGTACCCCAACCTCATCTCTTCTTCTTTTTCTATTTTTTTTCCATTGCTGTTTTAGTGTTACAGCAGTCCACAGCTTCCTGCAGCAATCCTCGCTGAAACCCAGAACCCTCTTCTGTATACCACAGCCTCCTTCTCTTTTCCCTCACAACCCCAATGGATTGTTCCGCCAGCAACCAAAAAAAAAAAAAAAAAAGAAGAACAGAGAGATCGAGAGACAGAGAAACCGAAACCAAAAGGAAGAAAGAAGAGAGAGTGAGAATCGAAGTAAAAAGAAGAAGCACTCTTACCTGGTTTCAGCAGCTGTGGTTCGAACTCCATCTCCGGCCGTCGAAGTTCCACTGGTGGCTTGACTCGAGCTCCTTGGTTGCAGCTCGCAGCACTTCACCCGCCATCCCCTCTCTGGTTCGACAAAGAACTTGAGGAATCCAAACACCTCACCGTTTTGGTAACCCCTACCCCACGATCCCTCTTTTGTCCTTTACTTTCCTTATTTTTTTTCATTGTTCCTAAACTGCCCCTCCCATTTGCTTTATCCCCTTCCGTCCTATTTTCTAACTTGTTTCCAAGTTTTTCCTTTACCTTATACGTGTTTTCTCCATCACCTTGTGTGTTACTTGCACTTTCCATTATTACAGTTCTGCCATTAGTGTCATAAAATTTCCCTTTTATTTACTGTTTTGCCATTCAACCTTTATGTTTTGAGTGTTCTCTTGCTTTAGCATAACCATGGTAACCAACAGTGAACTTCACCAACAGTTAAATTCTTATAAGGCTGAAACAGATGCCAAATTGGACCCTTACCACCACTGTTGATTCCATTCAAACAATGATGGAATCTATGCAAGCTTCGATTGATCGATTGGTGGCTTCTGAGAAAGGAAATCTGTAGATTCTTCGAATTACACCCCACCATCACCACCACCACCACTACCATCATATGGGGCTGGACAATATGGAGTGGACAAAGCAACAAAGTTGGAAGTCCTTGATTTTTATGAGGACCACAACCCGGAGCAATATCTTGACTGGGTTCATAGCTTGGAAATTTTCTTTAGATGGTACAATTTGCCAGAGGCCAGGAAACTGATATTTGCAGAGGGTAAGTTGAAAGGCATGGCCCGGGTTTGGTGGATCAAACACCAACAACAGAACCGTACTCGAGGTCTTGGCCAAGTTACTACATGGGCTGAGATGCGCACTGCAATGGACCGATGATTCCAACCGGCTGATTACAAGCAACGAGTACACCCCAAATTTTTGCAGTTGACACAAGATAGTTTGTCAGTTGAGGAGTACGTGGCCAAGTTCTATTACTTAGCCACTCTATTTGAGTTTGAGTGGGACGAGGAAGTCTTAGTGGCGCAGTTCCGCAATGGCTTGCACCCACAAATCAGTGTCGCAATTGCTTCCAGTAGACTAACTACTATGGAGGAAGCAGTTCAGGTGGCCTATCGGGTTGAGGAAAATTTGAGGAAACCTTATAATCGAAGAAATTTTACTAACACATATTCTAGAGGTGGTAGTTTTTGCCCACATCAGTCTTCTTTTCAGGAGAAGTCAGCTTCGGTTAACAAACCACAGGCTAGTGATTCTTTTGTGGCACCTACATGACCAGTTCGTCCTTACTCCCTACCTCGGCGAGGTTCAGATAGACCTTATTCTCCACCTCGGTATGGATGACAAATATTCGGTGATGTCGAAAACAACTATTCAGTGCTTCACATGCAAGGGGTATGGCCATATGACTGCATAGTGCCCTAACCGTTTGGTAGCCCATATTGACAAGGACAATTTTATACCATTTGATCCAAAGGAGCAACGGCCCACAGGGACAGTCAATTTGGTGGCTGAACATGAGCGTGAGCCTAGTGAGATTGATGATGATAGTGATGGCGAGTGTCAGTATTCCTATGTTATTCGCCCCCTCTTGGCTACGCCGAAAATTTCCAATGAGGAAGATAAGGATTGGCGTCGTAACAATATTTTTCAGACGAGGGTGCGATGCAATGACAAACTATGTGATATGGGGATTGACTTAGGTAGTTGCACCAACGTTGTCGCTGAAGATGCTATTCACAAGTTGGGTTTAAAGGCAGAACCTCATCCGAATCCCTACAAGGTTGCATGGGTGAACAACACAAACCTTAAGGTTAATGAAAGGTGTTTGCTCACATATTCCATTGTTGGACTGATTGATCAAGTGCAATGCGATGTCCTCCCTTTGAAAGTCTGCCACATTCTTTTGGGACACCCATGGTTGTATGACAAGAAAGCCAAGCGCTGTGGTTATGAGAATACATATTCCTTTCAGCTTGGTGGACTTGAGATGAAATTCCTCCCAGCGAAGGATCTTCCATCTATCAAACTCAAGAAGGCAGCCGATACATTTCTCCTACAGCGAGTTGACTCAGATGATATTATTGGACCCTATCCGAACTCGTCGGAGTCAAGTTCTTTTTAGAGGAGGAGAGCTGATGCAGTTGCCTTAGCCTTGCTGGATTGACAAGACCCACTTTGGAAGCCCAAACCAAGGACTGGTCCTAAACCGGTTTTCTGGTCTGGCAAGGGCTGGTAGTTCACTTAGGAGTTAGGATGCAATATATAGTTTGGTTTATTTTATTTCATGGATAGATTACGTAGGAGTATCTTAGGTAGTTTCCTTTCTTTAGCTATGGTCTATTTTAGTAGTTTCCATTTTGGGTTGTTTCTATTTTAGTTAGGTTTCTATTCCTATGCAACGCTATTCTCTATTTATTCATTGTAATTGTAGGAGAGCAACAGATTTGAAGATTTGATTAATGGAAGTTATTTATGAAGCTCTGTGAGAGTGTGTGTGTGTGAACCTGAGTTCCGTCTTCCCTTTCCCCTCCTTTCTTCTAATTCTTCTACTGTTCTCTTTGTGAAGCCCACCATAGCAAACCACCCCCTGGTTCTGCATTAATATGTAGTTGAACTGCAACACCGAGATTCTGGAGAAGACTCTGAAGCCATAACAGCTCACAAATACCATGTGGTTTCAGCACTAAACAATACTCTGGCAGATCACGGATGTTTGGAATGTAATCTTCGAGGCGGGGAGCTTTCTCTTCAAAAAATTCAGGTGGGATCACGAACTCTATATGATCAACTTCGATATCATCGGTTGTGTCCATGTGATCTTCTACATTTGTATCTTCGACCTCTTCAAACTCTGATGCAATGTGAAGCTCTTTTGGTTCGTCTTCCTGGTGGTTCTCAATCAGTTTACAACCACCTGGTTGACTGTAGTGCCAAGTTTCACATCGTCCACTGTCTCAACACTCGTTCGAGCAACCACAACTTGCTTCTTGCTCCGCCAGGTGACAAGATTGTCACCAACAAATGTTCAATAACCAGATGTAGACCTCCGATCATCAGGAGAACTAGACCAACCCACATCTGTAAAAGTTTCTACACGCATGTGACCATGGGAACAAAAGAACACACCTTTCCTTGGAGGAATTTCTTACCTCATCTTCCTTGTATTAACATCAACCCTAGGAGCTGATAGGCTCTGATACCAAATAATGTAGAAGGAGTTCAACTACGAACCACTCTACAGTAGGATCGATAATAGTTGCAGCAGAACACCAAAATAGAAACTAAATCAGAATTAGAAACTTAGTGAATAAGGACCAAACCAGCAGCAGGAATGTCTCCAAAGTAGGATCAAGTGAAGGCCTAGGCAAGGATGGTTTGTGCTCCAAATATTAGCCAATTCTAATGGCTGGTTGTGAAGTTATTCAAGTCTGAAGTTTGCAGCAGATTCTGGGCAGAACTGAGATCGCAGGTGCAGCAGTCCTTCACTTGATTGTGTAAACAGAAGCAGTAGTATTTGGTGATGATTGTGGATTGATTCAAGTCTTCAAAAGAAAAAGTAGGAAAATAGAAACTACTAAGGCTTCATAGGATCCAGCCTTCTAAACAAACCAGGAAATAAATAGGATCTTTCTCCACTTGATGGGCCCACAATATCTTCTAAAAAGCATCCCCACACAAGGCAAATATGGGCTGTGACATTGTTCACATGAATAATATTTTGTTCTTTTCTTCTTCATGTTTTGATCTACATCAATTCTCCCCCACTTAAAAAAGACTCGTCCTCATCAGGGAACAATAATTCTGGACCTTGTGTTCCTCATCCCATGGCAGCTATGCTGGAGATGTTTACCAAACTGAGTAACCAGATCATTGAGAGCCAGAAGCTTATGGATGAGAGACTCTCAGCAATGGAGGCTAGAGTTGCTGCCCCTAATCATGTCACGCACCTTCCACCTGATGAAGAAGTCCAGCCGGCTCACTCTGCAACCAATTTTCCTAACCAAAGGGGAGTAGGAAGAGGCCCACAAAGGGTTCCAGCAGTACAGCCGACCTTTGAAGAGCATCTACGGAATTATTTTACTGGTGATCAGTCCACACTTTATAGGCACATTGGTGATTCTCAAAAAGTTAAGCTTGAATTCAAGGAATACTCCGGAAAACAGGATCCTCAAGTGTTCTATGACTGGTTGGCAGCGTTGGATGGCTACTTTGATTGGTATGAACTGTTGGAGGCACGAAAGATGAAGTTAGCACGTACAAAGCTAGTTGGAGCTGTACGCGAGTGGTGGGAAACTCATGAGAATGAGTTAGAGGATCGTGGTAGAGCACCTGTTACTTGGGAAGAGATGAAGCACGAGTTGAAGAACAAGTACCTACCAGAGCATATCCCAAGGAGATTCGCCCTTCGACTAGGTTACTACCAAAAGGCTTTCAAAATTGAAGACAACTTGAAGCAACCATCAATGAAACTCAATTATTAAATTGAGGATTGTTGGAAGTCAAGCACCTCTAATGTTAGAGCACAGACTCAACTCAACTTTGCACCATCAAAAGAAGAAACGAAGGAAGCATTCAAAGAGAAGGAGCTTGAAGTTGAAGCTAAAGCTGAAGTTATCACAATGAACTATGATGATAAAGAAAAGGCAGTCCTTGAAGCTTCCAAGACGGAAGGTCAACAGGTAGAAGATTTTATTGAAGAAGTCCACGTTGAAGAGATCAAAGTAAACAAAGCTGAAACAGTGGAAGATGAAGTGGTGGTTGAGTACACTTCACAAGAAATCATCAACATTTAAGATGTTGTTCTTGAAGAGGTAGAGTTTGTGCCTCAAGTCTTAGATGAGAATGTTACCAACTTTGAAGACTCTATGAATATGGCATTCATAGTTGATATTGATTCAGAGGTCGAGCACATAGAGTTTGTTATGCCACCATGGTTCTTTGAAGGGAAAGCTTCACGCCGTGAAGACTTTATTCCTAATTTTCCAACATCACGAGAGTTTTGTTCGGGAATGGTCAAAGCTGCTACTCATATGTTGTTTCTCCCTCCCTCATCACTGCAAAATTCGAGGACAAATTTTTTTCAAGCTAGGGAGAGTTGATGCAGAACCAAGGGTGTACTCAAGGAAGGAAAAGAAGAAAGCTGCTGCCCACCTTGGCAGCCAGCCACAATTTTGATATTCAACTACTGCTACCATGCAAGTTTGCTTCTACTGAAGTTTTCGCTTGGTGTTTGATCCTTGGACAAGGAGCTAGTATATGATCTAGCTGACTCTTTGCTGTGGGAAGCCCAGGAAGTCTCTTCTAGTTGCTGTTCTTCATCCCTACAAGCTGTTAAGCCATTAGAAGGCTTTTCCCATCAACAGATACTCCCTGCTGCTGCTCAGACCTTCATTCTCAGGTTACTTTCTATTTTCAGCCCAACCTTCTAATTCCATTACACCCTTCCCCTGTTCAATCCAACCATCACCTTTCTCCCATCTTTTTGAGCACACCTTCTCCCCTCCAAGACCCCCACTCGATCCAAGTTTCAGCCTCATCTGCCCAGCAGATTGGCTGCTATTGAATTTCTCTCCGATTCTGCCCAAACTCAGTTTTCCTGGCCTTTTAGTGAAATCGGCAGAGGGGAAACCTGCTGTTTTACTGAATTTTGTTTAACCCTTTTAGTCCCCTACTGTTTCAGTCTCATTCGATCACCTTATCCTAACCTTAGACTAACCCCTTAACCCATTTGAGCATTCCAGCCCTATTTCCATTAACCTAAGTCGCCCCCCCCCCTCTGATTTCAGATCCTGTTTTGGGGTTGGTTGAGCCTTCAATCCTGTCCAACATTACACCGAGGGAGAAAAAATGTTGGGAAAACTCTTCTGATGATGCACTTCCTAGGAGTCGAACACTCGACCTCCTTGCTCTGATACCATGTTGTGATTTGGGGAATGATGATTTGTTAGTGTGACAGTGGCCATCCTTTATTTATAATAGAATAGAATGACTCTGTATGTTAACGCTTCTGTTTTTTTTAGTGTTTTTGGGTCCGTCACACTTTTATGTGTTTTTGTGTTTTTTGAGCGTTTTTGGGTCCTGAAATGTTGTATGGTAACATTGAAAAAAAAAAAAAAAAACATTTCTAAAACTTAGAAGAAATAGAAATTTGTATGGGTCACACTTAACATAATTGTTTCTGTTGTTTACCAAAAATTACATAATTGCCACCTACACCATGGCTTTTATACTTATGGTTTTTTAAGCAAAAAATAAATGCAAACATCACAATTAAAAACTACTTATATTGTTTAGGTAGTACAACCATGAGTTTAAACAAGTAATTACAATTGAATTCTAGAGTTGAAAAAAAAGAAAAAAGAAAAAAAAAGTCTATGCTGGGCGAGCAAATAAAAGGAAAAAGAAAAAGAAAAAAATATCACACGTTCCACCATTGTTTCCCATCACCATGAGCAAATAAAAGAAAAACCAACCATAGAAAACACCATTATCACTCTAGAGTATGAAGGACTATGGATTTCCTAGGTGCGGGGCATGAAATTAAGGCTTCTTTCCATCACGGGTCAGACATCACTCTTTTAAGTGCCTTATCATATGTAACCTCATTTAGTTCATACCCTATCTCAAGTACTTCCAAGGCCCTTGTAACACTATACAAGTCTGTTGTATGTTGGGTTGATGTACTAGATAGGGATGCATCCCTCTCTATCCTTGATATACTCATGTCTTGAATGGCCTTCACGACCAGTGCCCAATCAGCGGATCTGCTCTTCCTTCTCTTCGTATTAGGCGTCTTATCATACCCGTGGGTTGGAGGCTGGCTTCGAGCTAGTGTGTGAGTAGAGGTTCAGGTTGAGTGCTGGATATCTCATCTATCCCATCAGCTGAGCTAGACTCATCAACAGACTCATGATCATCCCTCTCCGTCTCGGTTGCCTCAATATGACCAAATGCATTTTGAGGGACCATCCCTCCACCACTTGCGTATGTATCTCCAAAAATCATGCACAACTTTGGCCACCGTGGAAGTTCATGTTTCTTAAACTTAACCCATGTAGGGTTGGCTTGACATACATTAGTATTCAAAATCAGTCATTGTTCCTCATTTGCAAATAAGAGTACTTGACACCGGTAACTTTGGTAAACTCTTCCATAATGTTTCTCCACCCTGCCTTGTTAAATGTAGTTGTTGTTCTGTTGCCCTTTCTTGCTTCACTTATCATAATGTTGACAAAGATGTCTATATTGTTTTGATTTCACTTGGCATTCTCATTTTGTGAACTTGCCAATTTCCCTAACTATTTAAACAAACAAACAAATCAACCACTTGTAGACACAGCTTACATATTCCAGCTAGAGGACCTAGTACACTTAGGTGATCAAATTGACCAAGAATCTTTCAGTAATATTGATAACAACTATCTCAATTACAAATTAGAACATGCATGTATCCTTTTAAGGCATAAGAATTAATGACAACAAATAGTAGAAAATAACTGAGTAAAAAAATAATAAATCTATGAACTAGGTCATTCAAATAATTTTGTATTAGATATGAGAAAAGCAAGTACCACCTGTTCTTCTCATACATGTATTATACATTAATTACTAAGAAGGTGCTCTGCACTACACAGTTAAAAGTTCCAACTCCTATTGAGGAAAGGTAGAAGTAGCTGAATGGATGGATATAAGAAAGCTACAATGGACTTGAAAATTGAACTTTTCTTTTTGTTTTTACTATAGGAAAGTGATTAAAGATGCAGCTTTTATGATCAATTTGAGCTCTAGATTGTGAATGATACTGGAATTAAAAAAAAAAAAAAAAAAAAACTAATAGCACTAATTTTCTGCATTTTACTGATGATCTTAGCTAATAGGCAGTGCATAACAATCCCTCCACTAAAAATATGACACCCCAAGGTTACATTAAAGTGTGTGTACAGATGCTGACCTCTGCCTTAGAATCAACCACAATACCAAGAACTGTATTAGAGAAACAAATAGAAGCAACAAGAATTACAGGATAGCACTTGAAAATTATAACAAATCATTAGTCCAAGGGAAACACAAAGGGCCTCACATTCATCAACAAAACTGTTAAGTTAAAAGTTGCAACATTAAATGTCAGTGAGGAACAGCAAATCAGCATACTCTTGTACTGGATGACATTTTTCATTTTCATTCAAGCCAACCTATTACTTCATTAAAATTATGAGCTAAATGACTTATAATGTTACTCGTTGGTCAAGTTTTGTCCATGACACACTAAAAAATTGGCAATCTTCATTTCCAACATGTTACACCATTTTGGTTAAACCATGGCTTTGATGGCAGTTAATAAAATTCAAAATTCGTAGTGTTAAAAAGACTAAAAAGATTATTAATAGAGAAAAATGGTTATTCATGTGGGTGACCCAGATTATGAGCCTCAAACCTTCAGAGCTGATTCAGAATGAGAGAATTGAGTGTGAACATAATAACTTCAGCACTAAAATGTAAGAATGAATTCAGATCATAAAGCAAAACCCTGAAATGGGTTTATATGCTCTAATTCAAAACACACTCGGACTAGAACTAATTGAAGAATGTAGCAAGTAGCCCAAAATCGAATCTCAAAATGTAGAGACAACAGAGCATATATGAGACAGTAAACATGAAGCTTCGTATGTCTGAGTGCATTACAGAGATCATCCAAACCCACAAAGAAACTGAAAAAGAATAAAAAACAACCCAAATAGGCACCGAATTTACCTTCGTATGTCTTCAAACGGGAAGTAGGATGGATTTATGAGATTAGAGAAATCTCTGGAACTCTAGAAATTAACGGACCTTTTTGATTTAGGGTTTCTGCAAAAGGAATGTAGACCTAGGTTATAACATTGGTTAGAAGAAGAAGAAGAAGAACGGATGAAAAAACAGCAGTAGAAGACGAAGAAAACGAAGGAAAAGAAGAGGAAGAAGAAGAACATGGCTTACCTGAGTTGGAGAAGATGATGTTCAACAAAGCGCGTAGATAGATGATCGAGTTGGAGAAAATCCTCACTGGTTAACTTCGTTGGAGAAGACGGTTGTTGGAGCTTGAGAGGGTATCGAGTAAGGAGGTTTTAGAACAGAGACTTCGATCGAGTGAAGTTTAGGGCTTTGCTAGCATATGTTATGTTTTTAATGGAAAAGTCCACAATACCCTTACTCACTTAAGTGCAGCTGGTGTTTCTCTGAAAATTTGAAGAAGTGTTTCTCTCAGGTGAGAAGCTTGATTTTGGTGTTTTGCAAATGTGTGCTAAAAGTGTGGCAAGTGCCTTGTTTGTTTTAAAAAAAAAAACAAAAAATCAAACCGGACATACCATATAGTGTTTTAGCTTGTTTCTGTTCCAAAAAAGCTGAAAAACACTAAAAACGCCTAAAAAGAACATTGCCATACAACACTAGGAAAACTGTTTCGATGCACTTCCTAGGAGAAAAAATGTTGGAAAAACTCTTCTTATGCACTTCCTAGGAGTCGAACACTCGACCTCCATGCTTTGATACCATATTGTGATTTGGGGAATGATGACTTGTTAGTGTAACAGTGGCCATGCTTTATTTATAATAGAATAGAATGAGTACAAGTACATTAATGCCACTAGGACAATTCTACCCTTATACCCATATTACAACACTATGCTTTCATGATGGTTTTTTTTAAAAAAAAAAAAAAAAAAAACTTTAATTTGGTTATCGTGTTTGTTTTATTGAGATTTTAATTTTAACAATGGTAAGAAAACCTATTTTCATTATTCCTTTTGGAATATATATATATATATATATATTGGAAGCTTTAGTAGTACATTCTCTGTCATGTGGATGTATCCATAAGTAGAACAAAGACGGAGTATATAGTGTGTAACTTTAGTTACACTAGGATGGATAATGAGGGTGAAAATTGATGAGACGGAGATTCCGCAAAGCGATTATTTTTAGGTATGTGGTTTCAATCATAAATAAAGAAGGTGAAATAGTAGATAATGTTTCACAGAGAATTAAAATAGAATGAAGTTGCTGCATTCTACTTTCAATTGAAGGATGATTATGTAGATCTGATTCAACATAACTACAAAACTTGTTGATGAGTTTTTTCCAAGACGGGTTGAGTTGATGCAGAATTCCAGTAAGAAGAGAACTTATTGTTTTGATGTTGGTTTAGTTTATTCGTTCCAACTGAACTTATTGTTTAAGTTTTGTTTAAGTTTGGTTTAATTTGAGTGTCCAATGGGTTATATGGGCCATGGGCTTAGTATCTTTGGGTTATTATTGTAATGGGCCAATCCTATAAGCACAATTATTAGGGATTCGAGTCCTATACGGGGTTAAGTAGTTAGTTTCTATTTTGATCTTTTTTGTTTGTTTTAGAAGATTTGGGGGAGATTTGCATGAAGGATATTCTAGAGGATTGAATGAAGATTGGCGTGGGGCCCCATGTGATTTGCGTGGAGAGGAGATTATCTAGACAATTGCTGGAATATTCTGTTAGATGTTACTAGTTTAGTTTCTACCTTTTGTAATGGGTCTTAGTTGTTTGTCAATAGCTAATCAGTGGTTACTATTTTCTGTCTTTCCTTTTTGTGTTTTAGCAATTAGATCTTCTTTCTATAAAGTTGCAGTTTTTTCTAGAGTTGCTATTTTGTAAGCTATTTAGTAGCCAAGACTTGCTATTCTTATAACACAGCCTCTAATTTTATAAATACAAGCAAGGGTAACACATGGCTTACGATTTTGAGTGATTGAGAAACTTGGCTTTTGCTTATTTGGGTCAGCAGTGATGCTGTTCCTTGGACTATGGTGATGCAGATCTAACCCTATTGTGGTGAAGCAATAGTTTGGGATTGGTGGTGATGCCCTTCCCACAGGCCTAGTGGTGATTCTAGGTCATATCCCTTTTATGTCTTCTTTCATATGTAAAAAAAAAAAAAGTGTTAGAAAAGTCTGTTATCAGTATTGGTTTGTCCCTATTTGAGATTCTGTTGCAATTGATCTCTCACTGGCTTTACTGGTTCATGATCGATTCTGCATTAAGAGTTTTGTTTGGATACAGGTACAACTTGTGCTACTGTCCTGACCCAGGCAATACTATCTGAAGGATGTAAGTCGGTGGCTGCTGGTGCAAATGTAATGGATCTGCGCCATGGTATTAATATGGCAGTTGATGCTGTGCTCACTCACTTGAAAAGCAGGGCAGTGATGATAAGCACGCCAGAAGAAATTACACAGGTGATTGAGCATGTTAGAGAGAAGGGGGGGCGGGGCGCATTCTCTTTGTATTTAGGATCTTTGGTGCTTGTAACTTTATCCTGTTCTTATCATTGGGCATCTGTTCATCTACATGTTCTCTGTTCAGTTTCTCATCATTATCATCAGAACCTTCCTCCATCTCGTCGGGGTTAGCTAGATGGAATTCTTTTCTGTATGGTTGTTTCAATTAAAGGTTCTATTTTTTTGTCAAAGCATAGTTCTTCAAACTTATCATCCACCATAGCTAATTCCTTCCCTATTCTTCTTTTCTTCCTTGAAAAACTTCCAACTTGCACAGAATTACGTTCTTTTCATTGGTGTGGTCATTGATCTCTATCTTGTGGAAAACCATTTTGGGTAACTTTAATTCATCTTTTCAGTCAGCAGTCATCAGGGCAACATTTAAGTCCAACGAATGCATTTCATATGACTCCGTCCTTACTCTTGCCACTGATCCTTCTCAACATCCTCATATCTGTTAAACTCATTATATGGTGAGGATATTGCCCAACATCTCGCATTTAGTTTGATTGGCTTGCATTAGTCAACCTGCACTTTAAAAGCATATATCCAGTTCTCCGCTTCCTGAACCAGTTCTAACTCTATGGGTAGCGTCCTCTTTTTTTATGCCGATTCTTGCCGATAACCAAACCGCCTTAACATAAAGGGTGCTTTGATGTGTTCTTGGATAAATCTAAAACTATTACCTCATGCCTATTCACATCCTTCATAAAATTGCGCTCTGCCGTGTCTATATTTTATCGTGGTCTGACTTATTTTTCAATCTATATTCTAAGTGTCTGTTCTGCAGAGCATCTGAAAGAAACCTTTTGGCTTAAAGTAGCCAAAAAAAATAAAAAAATTGCTCTTTTTTTTTTTTTGGTAAGCCGAAATTTTTTCCTAATAGCCTTTTGCATGATGCCCTAAACTGTACAGATTTCAATTTCTGCCTGTAGTATTGTCAATCATAGGAAGTTCCTCAGGATCTCTTCTCGTATTTGAATAGTTTAGCCATCGGTAACCTCCGACATTCTGTTTATCATTGATGTAATCTTACATTGAAACAGGTGGCAACCATCTCTGCAAATGGTGAACGTGAAATAGGGGAACTGATAGCTAGGGCAATGGAGAAAGTTGGCAAGGAAGGAGTCATTACTGTTGCGGTTAGAAATTTTCCATATTTGTTTCTTCCTGATATGTGATGTCTGTGCAATTCAAACAGATATAATAATTGGTAGACTATTCATCCCAGCCTAACAATTTTGCAGGATGGAAATACTTTGGATAATGAATTGGAAGTGGTGGAAGGGATGAAACTAGCTAGGGGATATATATCTCCCTATTTTATTACCGATGTTAAGATTCAAAAATGTGTGAGTATGAATCAATATCTTTATGGTTCCATTGGTACTGCAAGCCCTTAATTCCTCTCATTTGAACTAAATTAGGCACCTATCTTCAAGAACATAGTGGGAACAAATCTACCATAGTGTTTTCCTTTTGAATTTGTGCTGAAGGATCTGCAGAATCTATTTGAGAATATCTGCTTTATTTTTGTGTAGTTTGTCTTACCTTTTCGCACCATAGCCCTCTCTCTCTCTCTCTCTATGCCAAAGCATCTTCCCAATTGTTTTATGTCTTGAAAAGAGCAGAAAATAAGAGGAGAACAAGGACGCGGCTAAAAAAGGAAAAAAAGATACTATCTTCCCTTATTTGAGGAAGACATAAAAGAAACTTTCAGATTTCTGAATAAATTCATAAAGCCACAGAAATGTATGATATATAATTTATATTAAGGTTGAGTTACGAGATGCTTCACTTTATTTCCTTGCATGTTAATATTATTGAGTATTCTTCTGTCCATATGGCATTTTCATTGTAACCTTGAGCTCCCTTCCTGTTGCTTCTTTTGTAACATTATCTGTTTTTAAGAGAGTGGTATCAATTAGCTCATAGGAGGGATTAACGTGTTATGAACATTGTGATTTACAAATGGACAGGAACTGGAAAATCCCCTGATCCTCGTACATGACAAGAAAATTTCAGATATGAACTCTCTTGTCAAAATTTTGGAGCTGGCTGTAAGGGTAATTATGCATTTTTTTATGGATATTCTTCGATCTGTGGGAAAATAATCAGTTCTCCACACTTCTGGATGAACTTCTTTTCGAATTTTCATTGCTAACTTCTTGGAGATCTTTTATTTTTTTTTTCGTATTTCTACTTAGAAAGATAGACCCCTGCTAATTGTGGCTGAGGATGTTGAGAGCGATGCACTGGCGATGCTTATACTCAACAAACACCGTGCTGGAGTTAAGGTAATTGATTTACTTGCTCATCTGGCTTCTGTATTAAATTCCCTTGTTGGACTGTACAAAGCATGCTGAAGTGGTGCATGGTTTTCAGTCTTGACCCTTTGAATGATTATTTATTTACGTTATGGTCACCATATTCCACCAAGGTTTACGGATGGGATGATTCTTGTTTCAGACGGTTCCATTTGGTGTTTATTTAAGCATATGGTTTTGTTTTTCCAAGTGTTGGTCATATTTATGTTTATATGATGCACATGTTGACTGTGAGGCTTTATGCACTAAATGTAGGTTTGTGCCATTAAGGCTCCTGGTTTTGGAGAAAACAGGAGAGCACACTTGGATGATCTAGCCATTCTTACAGGAGGAGAGGTGAAATTAAGTCTACACCCAAATCTTCTTGTATTAAAGTGCAAAATTGTAACGACTCATTGTTTATGAGCAGGTCATCACTGAAGATCGTGGGATGACTCTGGACAAAGTCCAACTTGAAATGCTTGGTACTGCCAAAAAGGTTTGTTAACATTTTAATCGATTCCACCATTTGCATGAATTTCATTTGAAATTGGAATTTCACTTATTTTCTAGACTACAGGTCACTGTCTCGCTTGATGACACTATTGTACTACATGGTGATGGTGACAAGAAGCTTATTGAAGAACGGTGTGAACAGGTATTCAGGTTTTTCTTATTGGGTAGTGAGACTTGAGTGGTTTATTTTCAATTCATTCATTTGTTATGGTTGTATCTTTTGTCTATGCCCATCAGGGGATCAAGAATAACAGGTGGAAATTGAAATGTGAAATTTCATTATCATATATGCAAGATCTAATAATAAAATTTGTGATGATTCATGTGATCCTTTATGTTGCCGTTGCATAAACAGAGGTTTTAGGCACCTTTATTGCTTCATCTCCTTGTATTTCTGGTTGGTTTTCCTCTGCTTTTGTGGCCATAGTTCCCTAAATTTTCTATATAATGTCCCACTTTTGACTCATTTGTGGAAAACCTATTCGGATTTATGGCAAGAAGATCCTCAATGGAGGCAATTTTCTTACTGAGGAGACTGATGGAAAGATATAGAGAGGGCAAGAAAGATCTCCATATGGTCTTTATGGACCTAGAAAAAGCCTACGACAGAGTCCCTAGAGAACTCATCTGGAATATTTTAGAGAAGAGAAGGGTGTCATGTCAATACGTTGACATTATTAAAGATATGTATGCTGGTGTGGTGACTAGCGTTAGAACGGCGGGGGACCAAGGTTGTGAATTCCCAATTTCAATTGGGTTACACCAAGGATCAGCCTTAAGTCCTTATTTATTCATGCTTATCATGGACGACTTAATCAGAGACATACAAGATGAGGTCCCATGATGTATGATCTTTGCAGATGATATTGTTTTGGTAGATGAAACAAAAGCAGGGATTAACGCCAAAGTGGAGATATGGAAAAATACCTTGGAATCAAAAAGGTCTGAAGATAAGTAGAACTAAGACCGAATATATGGTGTGCAACTTTAGCCACTTTGAGATAGATATGAGGTGGTGAATATTGATGAGAGGGAGATCCCACAAAGTGACCACGTTAGATATTTGGATCAATCGCAAACAAGGAGGATGTCGTAGATGACGATATTGCTCAAAGGATTAAAATAGGGCGGATGAAGTGGAGAGGTGTGACGGGAGTTCTGTGCGATCGGCGTATCCCTTTAAAGCTTAAAGGAAAAATTTTATAAGACTGTCATTAGACCAGCTATGATGTATGGGGCGGAATGCTAGGTGGTGAAGAAGTGCCATATAAATAAACTGGGTGTTGCAGAGGTGAGGATATGGAGATCGATGAGTGGGAAAACTAGGAAGGATAAAGTAAGGAATGACCATATTAGAGCTGGGTTGGGAGTAGCTTCAATACATGACAAACTTAGAGAGAGTCGTTTAAGGTGGTACGGCCATGTTCAACAGAGACCTCCAGATTCCCCAATTCGGAGGAGTGACCTGCTCCTAATGGGGGAACCAAAAGAACCAGGGGCAGACCTAAGATAATCATAGGAGAAGTGGTGAAGAAGGACATGCTTAGCTTAGGCCTTGTTCCTGGTATGACCTCAAATAAAGCTGATTGGAGAGCAAAGATCCATCTGGTCGACCCCATTTAGTTGGACCATAATGATGTGATGTTGTTGTTGATTTTTACTCCATCTTGAGATCTAGAGTGGATTGTTGGATAGTTTGTAGCTAAGAAGGGACGATGCTCTAGAGTTTGTGTCAATGTTGTATGACCGCCTCCTTTTTTACTTATTTATTATTACTGTGCTGACTCTTCTAGGATCCATGTAGTTGATCCCATTAAGTTGGAATAAGGCTTTGATGATGATGTTGTTTTGACTCATTAGTGTTTTTAGTGTAGCATTGGCCATTAATAACAAACTTTTGGGTGGTTAGTTCCTTAAACTTTATTCCTAGAATCTGCTATATTGCATCCCACTCTTGGTTACAGAACTCCATCCTCTGTTTAGGAACCATATAGGAACCATATCAATTTTTTTTAACGTAGCTCCCCAAAATTGGGATTGTAGTTCCAATCTAATATATGCTTCCTTAATATAAACTCAAATGCTTAAACCTGTAGAAGTGCGGAGGAGCTTAGGAATCTCTGGTCTGTCTTTGTTAATTAAGCTGTTTAATAAGCTTATGAGCATAAGGAAAATGCCAAATGGATGAAGGAGAAGCATTGTGGTTCCGATTTATAAAAATAAATATAGTATTCAAAGCTGCAATAATTATAGAGGCATATAACTAATGAGTCATACTATAAAATTATGGGAGAGGGTTATTGAAACCCTCCTGAGACAAGAAACTACTATTATAGAGAACCAATTTGGTTGTATGCCAGGAAGATCCATGATAGAAGCTATTTAGCTTACTTAGGAAACTCATGGAAAGATTTAGAGATTGCACGAAGGATCTCCATATGGTCTTTATTGACATAGAAAAAGTTTATGACAGAGTCCCTAGAAAGTTAAACTGGCAAGTACTAGAGAAAAGAAGTGTTTCAAGTAAATATGTGGACATAATTAAAGATATGTATGATGGTGCGGTGATAAGTGTAAGAACTGTAGGGGTCCAAGGTAGTGAATTTCCAATTACAATTAAGTTATATCAAGAATCAACTTTAAGCCCTTATTTGTTTGCGCTTATCATGGATGATTTAACCAGAGACATTTAAGATGATGTTTCTTGGTGTATGCTTTTTGATAATGATATTGTTTTGGTGGATAAGAAAAAAGCAAGGATTAACGACAAGTTGGAGTTATGGAGATCAACCTTGGAATCAAAAGGTTTTTAAAAATAAGTAGAACGAAGATGGAGTTCATGGTGTGTAACTTTGGTTACACTAGAATGGATAATGAGATGGTGAAAATTTGATGAGACGGAGATTTTTTTAAAGTGATTATTTTATGAGCTCAATCATAAATAAAGAAGGCGATATAGAAGATGATGTTTTACAGAGAATTAAAATAGGATGGATGAAGTGGAGAGGTGTGTTTGGAGTATTGTGTGATCATTGATTAACGTATTCCTTTAAAACGTAAAGAAAACTTTATAGGACAGTCATACAACCAGCTATGATGTATGGTGCGGAATGTTGGGCAGTTAAGAAGTATCATATAGATAAATTCAGTGTAGCGGAGATAAGGATGTTGAGATGGTGGCAAAACTAGGAAGGATAATTATTAGAGCTGATTTGGGAGTAGCTCCAATACATGATAAGCTATGAGAAAGGTGTTTGAGGTGGCATGACCATGTTCAATGGAAGCCTTCAGATGCTCCAGTACCGAGGAGTGATTTGATTCAGATTGAAGGAACTAAAAGAGCCAGGGGCAGACCTAAAATGACTTTAGGATAAGTGGTGAGGAAAGGCATGCATAGATTAGGCCTTTTATCAAGTATGACCTTGAATAGAGCCTGATTGGAGGGCAAGGATCCATGTAGCTGACCCCATTTATTTGTTTAAACCAGATGTGAATGGTTCTGAAGAAACTGAGTAGAGAAGAGCAATAAGTTAGACACTCATATGGTCTGAACTGGGAGATATTTCACAACAAGAATAACTAATGAAAAATAGTGATAATCTTTATTCAAGTTATATTCTAATGGTCTGAAAGACCATTTATGTGACTTTATGTATGGTGTAATGTCTCCCATTTGCAGCTTTAGCCAGAGGCACATAAACACATGGTCTTTAGGCTCTAACCAAAGTGTTTTCTAACCCAGGGTTTGAGGACTCAGGTTAAAATGTTCTAATCTAGGATTTCATATTTCCTTCTGTTGGGACATTCAGATGTCATAAATGGATCTGAAGCTGTTGCTTCTAATTTGGGCACCCATACTATTTTTAAAGATGTTGGATGTTTGGGAGCTGTAAATGATTCTCATGTCCCAGACAAAAAACCAGTAGGCGAGCTAAAATGTTTCCAGACTACTTCTATAAGAAATTGTGTTTGAGTAGCAACAAAGGTCTTACTCAAATTAAAATGCTGGACCCAGGCTAATTGTGATATTGATGAATATAAGAAAAGCAATGGTGAAACCCCACCCACCCAAAAAAAAAAAAAGAAAGGAGATCGCCGAGATGAGATTCACTGACAGGAATGTGTTTAACAGCTTAGGACATCCATTGAGAAAAGTACTGCGACATTTGACAAGGAGAAAGCACAGGAGCGGTTGTCAAAGCTATCTGGAGGTGTTGCAGTATTCAAGGTTTGCTAAGCTCCTTTCTTGCATTCCATGCTGACTGATGTTCTCTAGCTTCATTCTATTGTAATCAACAATGTGTGGTACAGGTTGGAGGGGCTAGTGAGGCAGAAGTTGGGGAAAGAAAGGACCGGGTCACAGATGCTTTAAATGCTACACGGGCAGCTGTGGAAGAGGGTATTTTGCCAGGTAAATTTGTTAGTCGATGGCTTAATTTGTCTTTTCCTTCACAACAGAAGTTGACTGTTTCGGACAGGTGGTGGTGTTGCCCTCCTGTATGCTACAAAGGTGCTGGAGAACATTCAAACACCAAACAGTGATCAGAAAAGAGGAGTCGAAATAATCCAGAATGCTCTCAAGGTCCAAGCCTCCTGATTTCTTATTGTGTTTTTTGATTGTCTTCTTTTTTCATATATCTTTAATATGTGTTGCTTTCTTGCAGACACCCACATTCACAATAGCTGAAAATGCTGGTGCTAATGGGTCAATGGTTCTTGGAAAACTGTTGGAACAGGAGGATCTTAACCATGGCTATGACGCTGCCAAAGGTTTGTTATTTTTCTTGGCTCAGGCGGCCCAATTCGTCTCATCTTTCTACTTTGAGAGTGAAAATAGCTTGTTGTTTGTCTCTGAATACTGAAGGGTAAAAGCCCAATATTTTGAACTTCTTTGACCCAATCCCTCCCCCCCACCCCCCAAGGAAAAAAAAAACCCCAAAAGAAGGGGTTGATCCAACCCAGATCAAACTCATTAGAGAGAGAGAGAGAGAGAGAGAGCACCATCTGATTAAGTCGAGGTCAATGAGTTGGGGCAGGGCTTAGCGTGTCTGGAACCAAGAGATTCTCTTGTGCTTGATTTGTCTCTCTGGTGGGCTTTGTGCTTGAGACATTTGACTTTGCTCAACTTCTCAATCCCAACCCTATTGTAATTGGCAACTTGTTTTACATCTCTTTCCTTAATTTTGTAAGACATTCATTTCTTGTTCTACATGTTTATTCGGGCTTATTTGAAAGTACCCATAGTCTTGTATCAAGTGTTGCTCTACCTCAAAAGTTTGAGTAATCATTCGGGTGTGCTTCTTCTTTTGAGCCAGGTGAGTACGTTGACATGGTGAAGACTGGAATTATAGATCCTCTCAAAGTAGTGAGAACAGCCTTAGTGGATGCTGCCAGGTGAACACTACAACCACTTCATTCGGTGTTTATATAACTTCTTAGAGTCTTTATCAACCTACAAAACTACTTTCTGGTGTTTGGTTGCAGCGTCTCTTTGCTAATGACAACTACAGAGGCAGCTATTGTTGACCACCCAGATGCAAAGAGCACGGTTCCTAGTCGCATGCCAAATATGGATGATATGGATTACTGATGCTCGTCATGTATCTCACAGTTTTAAGACTCTGAAGTGGAAGCTTCAGAGCTTAGAGCTCCATTTTTCCCCTCCTGAACCATTGTTGTAATTTTTCCAAATAGTTAAGGATGTTGAACTTGTTAGTTTTACAATGCCAAAGATAAGCATCTGTTTAAGGCCTCAGATTTTCATTTATATAAGTGTATTAAAGCTCTCTTTTTTCAATAGGAAATGCTTTTCAAGATTTGTTAGAACCAATACAAACTCACATTAGAATTAAGATAATAGGAAATTATTTTACTAAAATAAAATACAAAAAAATTGGAAAACAACTTCTATCTTATATTTCAAGTTTAAAATATTAAATATAAGCAATTATAAGTAGTGTTATCAGATGTGTTAGGAGTTATATGAGTCAGCATTCAATGGGTTAGGAGCTATGGATAGTTATGCTCGGTTATTCATTGTGGGAATATTAGGAGAGAAGTTGTCATCATGTAATTGGGTTATTTAAGCTACGGGGAATTGAAGTTAAGTAAGCATTATCGGTTGATTAGACCGATCCCATTCCAGTTATAGTGGTGGACTGATAAATGATTTCTGGGAGCTAGATTCCTACACACTCGTGTAGTTGTGTTGGAACATTTATTACAATTTTTACTTTAAATGTTTAATACGGTCGCATGACAGATTAGATGAGCCCAAATTTTGTAGATCGGTAGATCCTTAGATTTTTTTTTTTTCCCTTTTTGGGAAAGGAAGCTTATATAATATTATTATTATTACTAAGAGGGATAGGAGGCAGTTACTTTTGGAGTTTCAAAAGTATGCATAGACATATATGAGATGCAATGCAAAACGATACACGAGAAGGTATTTGAATGAATTAGGTTATAAAGTTTGACACATAACGAATCCATATCATGACCTCTTTTTATTAAATGTTTGAAATATTGATAAATTGTACATGTGGCAGATGTGTAGGAAAGATCTCTACATGAGTGTGTACGAACTGTTTTTATTTTCTTCTAAAAAATGAATTAAATAAGATCTTTCTAAAAAAGGAGTTGTTATGGTATAGGCAGGCGATAAGAGGCTTCAATCAGTCCAGTTTTGGTCAATCGGATCGAGTCGGTTACATCATTCAAAGGAACGGATCAAAGTTGGACCGAGTAACTAATTGTCCTTAGTGAAAGGTGCTTTGTGTTATTTTGGATTTTCAGGACATTCCTTTGTGCAATCTTCTATACAAATTTGTTGTCGAAGATTTTTGCGAACAGATTATAGGAGTTGTGGAGTGAGTCGGTGAGTCCCAACTAGTCCGCATTCATTGAAGGGAGACGCATCACTAACACTATTTTGTTATGCTTGGAAGTGATCAGAGGTTTTGGCAGATCGGACTATCTCTTGCAGCGATGCTGAAATCAGATCTTCACAAGGCCTATGACTCAGTCCACAAGGAAGTCAACTTTGATAGTTTGGTCATCATTGGCTTTCCTCTGGTTTCGTTTGCGAGCGCAAAGATGGCCGGCTACGCACTTGGAGATCTTTTGGTGTCACCCTCCTAGAAATTGGGTGAAATTGAATGTAGATGGTTGCTCTCTTGGTAATCCAGGGAGGTCAGGTGCTGGAGGGAATTTTTTGTGATGAAAAAGCTAGAATACTCCACTCTTTCAGTTCGTTTGTTGGTCATCGATCAAAATTTGAAGCAGCATTCCTAGCCTTAACTCGTGGTTTGATCTTTGCCAAAGATTTGGGAGTTCAACGTCTGTGAGTGGAGTGTGACTCGGTGTTTCTCTAATTCTATTCCATGGTGTGTGCATAAAGACTGGCTCTTTCTTCAACCTTTCTTGGCGTCCATCGAGTGGAAGATCTCTCATTGTTACCGAGAGGCTAATCTGATTGCGGACTTCTTATCCAAACCAACAATGAAGAGTGGTATTTCCTCTGTTTTACAGTCATTTCCTACTTCTATTGTTAACGAGTTGGAGATAGATACTATGGTAAGATCCCGTTTTAGGATTTGTCATTAAATTCTAGTGTTTCGACTTTGCTTCTAGTTGATGTTTATGTTTTTGGTTCCCTGTTTCTTATCGTCAGGGTGTATAATCTTTTTTAGTCTTTTCTTAATACAAAGCATCTTTTAGCAAAAAAGCCACACAAAATAATAAATAATTACAAAAACAGATAAAACTCTTTGAACTCAGCTTTAGAGAAAGAAGCATTCGACATAAAAGATTGAACTAAATGCACCAAAGAAGAAGAATATTGTAGGTGTTCGGTCCGAAGGCCTAATGGCCCTATAGCATAGATATGTTGAGAATGGAATAAGAGATGTCAATCCGTTTCGCAACAACTACACAAAATACACAATCCATCATCCTGCAACTACCAAAGAAGTTTAGAGTTAGTTGGTACAACACTCGATAACAATTTCCAAAAAAACATTATAAACTTCGGATGTATCTTTAATGATCAAATCAAACGCCATAATTTAGTAAACTTAGGGGTACATGAATGATTAAAAAAAGTCAAGTATAGAATTCCTACTCAAAGGAATCTTAAGAATAGCATTAGATACAAAAGAAGGAAAAATAGACATCACCAGAGGAACATTCTAACTGTTATTAATAATCAAATCGCTCACCTCAGAGATTGAATGGACTTTACCAACTGAATTAGGGATTGAAAAATTCTACAACGATGGTACCTAAGGATCAGACCAAATTGAAACATCTTCCCCTTTTCCCAATCCTCCAACAAACCCTACATCGAAAGTAGGGTAGAACCTTAACAAAATATTTCAAAAAAGGGAAATCCTCTTTTAACGCACAAGGATTCACCCAATAATGAGGTGTGGGGAAAAAATTTTAACTTTCAAAACTAGAGCTCATAAAGCCTGAGGGTTGGTCTATAACCTCCAAGTCAGTTTTTCAATAGAAGAGAAACATTATGAACAAAGTGAGATCTGAATCCCAACCCTCCCATACACTTAGGGTTGACTGAGAATCTACCATTACTAGCACCACCCCGAACTAATCTATCATCCCATGGAACAAGGCCTAGCCTGATCTTCAGAATTGCAACCTTGTCGATAGAGTTGAAAGTTCTATCCAAGGTGTCCAAATTCCAACAGTAGTTTCCTGATCAATTAAGTCCTTCACCGTCTCAAGATTGCAATGAAGGGGTTTCTCACTTTGAATTCTGAAATTTGGAAGTGAGGGCACCCAATTGCTGTTCCATATGTTAATGTTATCACCATTTCTCAAATTCCAAATAATATCATCGGCTTGTACTTTCCTTCCAACCAAAATGCTCCTCCACGCCCAGGAGGGGCTATTCCCGATAGGACATCCATGAAGTTTGAATTTGGATAGTAAATGGCGTTGGTAAAGCGGCCAGTTGAGAAAAGAGAGAATGATTTGGCTTGTCTATGAGATAGAGGCTATCACTTTATTTACAATTTTGAGAATAATACAAATATGGTATGATAGCACAATCACACAATTAACACATTAAACATGTGCATAGTGAATCTAGACACTCCAATGTACCTTGTTATATTACACACTTTACCAAGAGAACCAAACTAGACGAAAATTGAACCGAACCAATCTTCAACACTTCAACACTCCCCCCTCTAGTTGGTTCATAGATATCATGCATGCCCAATTTGGAAACAATAGGATGGAAGGTTTTAACTATTACGCCTTTACCAGTTGATTCTTAGTAGTAACAAATGGAGTGCAAATCGGACCATCTTCAATCTTCTCCTTAATGAAGTAATGATCAATTTCAACATGTTTTGTTCTTTCATGTTGAACAGGGTTATGAGCTATAATGATTGTAGCCTTGTTGTCATAGTAGAGTCTCATAGGCCTTTCAGGAGCTATTTTTATATTTTGGAGGAGTTTCTTCAACCACATGAGTTCACAAACCCCCTGTGCCATCGCCCTGTATTCTACTTCAGCATTGGATCTAGAAACTACAGATTGTTTGTTGCTCCTCCATGTCACTAAATTTCCTCCAATGAATGTATAGTAACCTGAAGTAGATCGTCACACATCAACAGAGCCAGCCCAATCAACATCAGTAAAGGAATCCAACTTTAGACTTCTATTGTTAGAGAACAGGATTCCTTTCCCTGGGGCTGACTTTAAGTACCGAAGAATGCTACATACTATTTCAAGGTGTGTGGTCTTCGGACCATGAATAAATCTGCTAATGAACCCCACAACATAGGCAATGTTTGGTCTGGTGTGGGAGAGATAGATAAGTCTTCCACCGAGGTGCTGGTAACTCTCCTTGTTGACAGAGTCACCGCCTAGGCTGCCCAGTTGGTGATTGACTTCAATGGGAGAGTCAATAGGTTTACACCCAAGCATCACTATTTCTTGAAGAAGGTCTAAGACATATTTTTGTTGGGATATATAGATCCCTTTGCTGGATCGGGCTATTTCAATCCCTAAGAAGTATTTTACATGTCCTAGATACTTAGTTTCAAATTCAGCTGCCAACTAAGTTTTCAGGGATGAAATTTATGCTTTGTCATCTCCGGTAATTACTGTGTCATCCACATATACAATCAACGCAGTGATTTTCCTGTCCTTGTGTTTGAAAAATAAGGTATGATCAACATTACTCTACTTGTAGTCAAACTTGATCATTGCTTGAAATCTACCAAACCATGCACGAGGAGATTGTTTAAGCCCATAGAGTGACTTTCTGAGTCGACAAATTTTGCCAGCGGTAATAGGTGAGTCAAAACCAGGAGGGATGTCCATATAAACCTCTTCATCAATATCGCTATTCAAGAAGGCATTCTTTACATCTAGCTGTTGGAGACTCCATCCAAGATTTGCAGCGCAGGATAACAAGGCTCGAACAAAGTTCATTGTTACAACTGGAGCATAGGTCTCCTAGTAATCGATGCCATAGGTTTGTGTGAATCCCTTGAAAACTAATTTGGCCTTATAATGGGCAATGGTTCCATCTACATTTTGTTTTTTGTGAATACCTATTTGCATCCAACTGGTTTCTTCCCATTAGGAGAAGGTACAAGCTCCCAAGTATCATTCTTCTTCAAGGCCTGCATTTCTTCTACCATAGCATTCTTTCATTTTGGGTCAGCAATAGCCTCCTTCCCCCAAAAGACAATAAAGAAACAAAGGCACGGTAGGAGGGAGATAAAGATTTATATGAGACAAAGTTAGAAATAGGGTGTTTGATACAAGTTTTGACTCTTGTCCTCAAGATAATATGATAATCATCAGAGGAAGAATATGTATTATTTGGTTCTTGGGTTGGTGGGATCGGCCCATGGAGCATAGTTGGACATGGTATGTTAGAGATAGTCTGTTCCTTTTTGTGACAAGTGATAAGACCCTTGTATTTAGTGGCAGCATTGATCTCATTAGTTTGCTCCCCCTGAACAATATTTTTTTGCTCCCCTTGAAGTCGAACAGTGTCTATGATGAACGAAAATGAAGGATTCTCTTCTTTTAGTGTCTCCTCCTGAAGAGAAGACTGGTAATAAGGTTTATACTCATGAAAAGTGATATCCATGGTAATAAAAAGCTTGTGAGAGGAGGATGATAACACTTATAACCCTTTTGAGAATTAGAATACCCAAGGAAGATGCATTTGAAGGTCCATTGTCGCTTCAGGGAGTTTAAGTTATGAGCAAAACAAACACAACCAAACACACGAGGAGGGGATCTAGAAGCTGATTCACGAGAGTCTTAAAGTTGAGAGCATTGGAAGGAACTTGATTTATAAGAAAGACAATAGTGAGAATAATGTCACCCCAATAATACTTTGGGACATGCATGGTAAACATCAGAGAGCGTGTGACCTCCAAGACATAGTGGTTCTTGCGTTCTTAAATACCATTATGTTCCGGTGTGCGAACATAAGAGGTCTGAGAGAGGATGCCATGGGTATCAAGGTACTGGAGGAAAGGAGCATCAAGGTACACCGTCCCATTGTCGCTTCATAGAACCTTTACCTGTGCATTGAACTGTGTCTGGATCATTTTATGGAAGGACTGGAAGTAGGAAAAAGCCTCAGACTTGGTGTGAAGAAGGTAGACCCAAGTCTATTACAATTATTAATAAAAGTAATAAACCACTTATACCCACCTCTAGCAATTGTCCAAGAAGGACCCCATAGATCAATGTGAATAATGAAAAATGGAATCAAACTTTTATTATCACTTGAAAAATAGGAAGAACGTGTGTGCTTGAAAAGTTCACAAACATCACAATTAAAATGATCCAAATTACATTGTTTAACCAAAGAAGGAAACAAATTATGCAAAATATAAAAGGAGGGATAACCAAGACAACGATGTTCATGATGCAACTGTCGGAGGGCACTGGCTTCTCGAGTAATATAAGCTGAAACTGGTGATGGAGCTACAGTGAGACCAAGATCCAAATAGTAAAGATCATCCCGCACTCCACCATATCCAATCATTACCCCCATCGCTAGGTCCTGAAAAACACAATGGGTAGAAAAAAATAAATAGAATAATTAAAATCAATGGTAAGACGCTGTATAGAAAGTAAGTTGACACAGAGATTAAGGACATGGAAATTGGTTTGGGTACAAGAAATAAAGCCTTTACCAGAAATAGCTGAGAGAAAACCATCAACCACTCAGACATTGTCCTTACCCAAACAAGGGAGATAAGAAGAAAACAAGTCCAAGGAGCCGGTCATATGGTTAGAGGCTCCAGAATCAAGAAGCCATGAAGAGCTATATTGGGAGGAGGCCGGAAAATATACCTGACTAGGCAAGATGGGAGGTAGGTGAAGTGGAAGGTGCCACAATAGAAGATGTAGTACCCATTTGAGGCATCATATGTTGGAGCTGAGTCACAGGTTGTTCTATAGACATAGATGAAGTACCAGTAACCTCATGAGTTTCAGTCAAGTTAACCTGAGCCTGAGGACGAGCAAAACCAGCTTTCCCTTCCTTTCCACCCTTTCAGAATGGGTATGTAATTTCCACCAAGTCTCCCTAGTATGATGAGGGCAGCCACAATAGTCACATTGTACTGGAGGACGAGTAGAACTAGCCTTATTGACTGAGCCAGTACTGTCCACAGGTAAAGAGGTCTGTGGTGTAGTAATAAGAGTAGACCGAGAAAGTGCAGTAGCAGGAACGACATGGTCAAGGCACCGTTTGCTAACCAATTATCCTTTGAAGTTTCAGTGGGCATAGGGGTGTCACCATTAATACACCCAAAATGATTACCACAAATGGTAAGGAAGCATGCACGAGACTAAGCTAAGTAATTTGTTCCATTCAACTTAGTGGGGCTAGGTTGGAGAGTAGGACGATGGTGAGGAGAAATAGGGTGACTTAGATCACCGGTCTCAGTAGCACCAGATGTACTAGATCCCTCCATTAAAAACCCTAAATAATGCACTATAGGTTGGAAAGAAAGTGCTACTCACAAGATAGGGAGAGCTAGAGAACCATAAAGAGGGAAGAAAACACCTCAAAGAAGCATCAAAGAGAAGTTGCAGTAGTTGTAGAGGCAAAGAGAGGGCTAAAAAAGGCACTGATAGGGGCTGGAGAGGCCCAAGAAGATGTGGCAATAGGCATGCATGGCCTTAAAAGGCCATAGAAACCATCAGTGGTGGCAGGTGGTGGTCGGAGGAGGGCTAGCAAGTGGCTGGTGGTGGTAGTGAGAGACCGACCTGATTAGCACAAGTTAGTTCTTTGGTAGCAGTTAAGAATAACATAGCAAATTCAAACAGCTTAGAGATCTTCCTTACCTACTCAATTGAGGTCTTATTTATATTGTGGTACCTTGTGGTGTAAGGCGGTGTTCCGAGTCATTGGATACGTCGTCTTCCCAAGTTAGTAGTTTCCTTTTGGGAGATGAGATAAGCATGGAGAGTGTTGTTATGGAGGTTTCTATTTGAGGAATTCTTGGGGAGATTCCCTTAATTTGGGGGTTCAATCCCGCCTTGTAGATCTTCTCGAGCCATTAAGGAGAGGTGATGCTTGTTTCCCATTCTGAGTAGGACGCTAACAGTATGTCCTTGATTCAGAGTTGGTTTCTATTTGGGGAGTTACGACCTGGCACGGGGGTCCAACTCATCAATCTTCTCCGAGATTTGGACTGTCCACATGTCACATTTTATGTGGTCGGTTTATTTTACCCATATCAGCGTGCATCCCATATATGTCCATGCACGCCGACGGTACTCCAACAATTATTGTGCACTTTTAGATTCCTCTAGATCTACATAACCTCTATATCCCCAAATTAAAAACTTTAATATTTGTACTTGACAAGTGAGTAAGGGACCCAGGGTGTACCTGTTCATAAATTTTTGGTTCATCTGATGTGTTACGTTATGCAAGTCTGCTCCTCAACTTTTCCACAGGTGGTCTTGGAATTATTTGTAGGGATTTTATTGGCCGACCCCTTCATGCTGTTTCAGTTCCAACATCATTTGAAGATATTGCTACTGGGGAAGAAGTTATGGCTATCCGATCATCTCTGTTGGAGTGTATCTTTGAAGGCTATGACAAGGTTCTTATTGCATCAGATAATATATAAGGTCGTTGTCTCTTACTTACAGAGGGGAATCTCTACATCTCCACTAAGGATTTGAGGAATTCTAGAGGATATTATTTGTCTCTTTTTACTTTGACACATGTACTTTCAATCATGTTCCAAGGGAGAATAACAGTTGTGCTGACTCCTTGTCAAGGAGGGTACTATTGGTGACGTGTACGATGGTGTGGCCCATTATGGCTTAATGATCTTTGTAATCTACAACCATGAGCTTTCATGCTATCATTAATAAATGCTTTTTACCAAAAAAGAAAAGAAAAGGAAAGACGGGCCCACAAACAGTTCCAGTTAGTAACGTACAGTCACTGCCACCACACTCCCAGTTGACTTTCTTTCCTATCTTTCAACACTATAAATGTCTCAATAAACATGGAAAACTCCATTAATGGTAAGGGGCTAAGGTCTGATAACCAGCTGGATACTCCAGATTCTGAAATCTACAGAATATAGCAGTGAAATCATTTACACAAACTTTCCATTTTTCACAATATCTTTTCTAGGTACTCCTAATTTTCCCTAATTTATAGACTCAAATACTGCATTCAATTAATTCTATTTTCACCTTCTCAAAATCAAATCTGATAAAATATTTCCTATTTCTTAGATATATATTGTTATTTTTCTGTTCTTTGGATATATAGTTAAGCAGTCTTCTTCAGTGGTGTTTGTTTTTTTGTTTCTAATAAGATAAGAAAAAAATGAATGGGGAAAGGATTGATGGCCGTGGCAAAGGTTGTGCTGCATGCAAGCAGAGGAAGATAAAGTGTGATGAAAGGTGTTTGTTATCCCCATACTTCCCTCAAAGTAGACAAGAAGACTTTATTGATGTCCAAAAGCACTATGGTGTGAGCAGCATCAACAAGATCCTGAACAAAATTGAGCCTGAGCAGAGAAATGAAGCCATCAAGTCGATAGTGTTGGAGTCCAAAGCAAGGAAGAATGATCCTGTGAATGGTATTGTAGGTATCATCCACAAACTTCAATCTCAAATAAAATTTTATGAGAACGAGATTGCCATTGTTAACCAACAGCTTACTTATTGCAAACAACGAGAAAAACATATTTTTCATCAGCAAAAAGAACAAATCGAACAGCTTACTTGTTACCAAAAAAGGCAAAAAGAACAAATAAAACAGTTATTGAAGAACCAACAATTCTTATGCTCTGAACTTTTAGCTTCATCTTTATCATCATCATCATCATCTACTTCTTCACAATTGCTGAAGCAATTCGACGACTACAATTATCAGATGCGTTCTTTACCAGCTGATTCTGTAAGATCTGAAACCTGAAATTTGAGATAATAGTGTCATAGTACTGTCTTAATTATTAATATGATTTACTTACAACAACTTTGTGGTTGAGATTTGTATATATAGGCCAATATTAAACCAAATACTACCGAGAGCAACATGAAAGAGTTAAATCAAGGATGCAGTATTCATTCCTCAACTCCACAAGAATGTGAAGATATCAAGCCCTTCAATTTCAAAAACCCTGCTAGGATGATGGAAACCTCTTCCAATAAAAAAATTCGTATTAACTTCAAAGATGCTGGAGAATCCAGGTATGAAGTAACCCTTCCAACTCTTTATGCTTAAATTATTTTAGGGTTTTAATTAAATGTTCTTTTCCATTCATTAATTACAGTGTTGGAGCTATACTTCAAGAAAAATAGAAAAATGATCATTTTCCTTCGAATAGTTCAGCAACGTGGTCGAGGATATTTTTGTCAGCAACAAGATCCACTAGAGAGAGACAGAGAAATAAAATATAGACAAACAGTGTGAAGTCTTGCAATCTCTAGAACCATTAATAAACTAGACGATAGTTTCTTTTTTTTTCTTTTTTTTTTTTTTTTTTTTTTTTGGTGATCGAGTAAACATTATATTGGTACCTCATATGTACAGTTTTCCTTTTCTTTCCTTAAAAAAAGTTTGATAATTGTCATTTGTCAAAGCTAATGTTATGCATACATTAGAAGAAATGAGCATTAGAGCGGCGCTTTTAAATTTTTTTTGTAACTCTAATGTATATAACACGGTAAATAAAGACTGCCGCTAAATAATTTTTTAGCGGCAGTAATTACCACCATAAAATATAACCTTATATATGTAATTTTTTCATTTACCGCCACTTAATCCTTTCATTTAGCAACGGTTTATCTAATTGTCACTAGATGAATACTTTAACAATGATTAAAAAAAAATATTCACCATTGAATGCATATGATATACGTACTATGTATGTATATTTGTGGCGGTAAATTATTATTGCTACTGTTTACCGAAAAAAGAATATTACTGCCACTAAAGGTATATATTTAACCGTGGTAACAATTGACTGTCATTGAAGGCTCATAATATGACTGCAACTAAATGTATGTACTTAACCATGGTAATAAGGTTCCGCCATTGGATGCTTATAATATTCATACTAATTATGTATATCTAACGGCAGTAAAATTTTGTAGCCTTTAAATTTATATTTTTAATTGCAGCACAAATCCCACCACTAAATGTTTATATTCTTCAGTGATAGATAAATATTGCTACTAAATGTATATTTTTTGCGGCTGCACAATTAGGATGTGGCAAAAGCTAGATTGCGGGAGAAGGGGGTGGGTATAGACAATGGCGCATGGGTAGGGGCATGCTAAAGCCAACTTTTATTATTGTAGCGATATATTTCTTTGCTTTTTTTTTTTGGCATCTCTAAAGGTTCATTTTCTTAGAGATACCACTCAAAGAGGTAAAATTGTCTTTGAATATATTGAAACAGATAAACAATTGATGGATATATATATTCACAAAGTTATTGAGTGAGGAAAGGTTTTGCCCATTGAGAAGAGAGTTAGGCATTTACAATCCATTTGAGTAGCATTTAAAGCTTACAAAACATCTCAAACATAAGCTCAAGTGGTCAAATTCTGGTTAGACTCAAAAATAATGATTTTTGGTCTAAAGGTCGACCGACACAATAAAACTCTGTTTCTAAAAGGAGAACTGCGAATAATTTTATATTTTAGGGTTTTTTACAATTACCACTCCAAAAACTTTGATATCTACTATTACCCCCCTAAAAACTTTCAAACAACTGTTACCCTCCCCTGTTGTATACTAATAACTAACTGGCCCCCACTGTTACATACCCGTAACAGAGGGGGTTAGTTGTGAGAGTGTGTCATTGTCACAAATTTTTAGGACCAAAATACCCTTATGTCAAAACGAAATAAAACAAATCTTCAAATGGGACCCTTCCTCTTCACTTCCTCTTCACTTCACCTGTTGCAGCAAATCGGACGACGAACTTCGTCTGCGGTGCTACAACACTCATCCCCGAACTTCATCTGATAAGTGTTGTAGCGCCGCCGACGTAGTTCGCGGATGAGTGCTATAGCACTTATCCCCAATCTGCATTCCCGTGAAATTTTGGGTTTATGGATATGGAAGAAGATTTCACTTTAAATTTTCTGTAAATGGTGATGTAGAATTGAGAATTCCTTACAAGACCCAGAACCTCAGGGAGCTTAACTAGATCGGCCAGAAGCTAGGGCAAGGTCAGTTTGGAACCACATACATGCATAGAGAAGTCTAGGTAACCAATATGCCTGCAAATCTATACCCAAGAGGAAGCTTCTTTGTAGGGAGGACTATGAGGATGTGTATAGAGAGATTAAGATAATGCACTTCTTGTCTGAGCACCCTAATGCGGTGAGGATCAAAGGGGCTTATGAGGATTCTTTGTTTTCATTTGGTCATGGAACTTTGTGTTGGTGGGAGCTCTTTGATGGATTATTCAAAAGGGGGCATTATAGTGAAAGGCAGGTTGCACAACTTATCTCTATTTCCACTTGGCGTGACACCTGAACAATCCAAATTCTCGGTCTTTATTCCACAAGCTGTCTTGATTGTAACCGTAACAGTCCAAATCACAGGATTAGAGCCATTCCCACAGACGATCCAGCCAAACCCTAGAAAAATCCACCAACAGAAACATCCTAAGCACACCCCAAGTAAGAAAAACCCTAACTCCAATCATCAATCCAATACACAAAACCTTCCAAGAATTTTTCATAAAAAAAATATTATGAAAAACAAAAAAGGAAAGTTATATCTTCTCCATCTTCGCTGAAGAAGAACGGGGTGAGATAGATGGAAGAAGATGAGGTAATTGGAACGATGGTTGAGATGGATTTGTTTTATTTCGTCTTGATATAAGGGTATTTGGGTCCTAAAAAATTCGTGACAATGGCACACTCTCACGATTAACCCCCTCCGTTACGGGTATGTAACGGCGGGGGCCAGTTAGTTATTAGTATGCAACAGGGGAGAGTAACAGTTGTTTGAAAGTTTTTAGGGAGATAATAATAAATATCAAAGTTTTTGGGATGGTAATTATAAAAAAACCCTATATTTTATATGTCTCTTAGTTTCATACCCTTTTGCCTTCCAAGAACCTCTCCTTGGCAACCTTTGGTCAAACATAAAAATCCTCACACCTTTTTCACCAAATATTTTGATTAAGCAAATCTCCCATCTCTCAAATCTGTTTCTCTTCAAATCGTAACTAATTCCAAAACCCTAACGTACTTCTCCCATGGCTTCTGGTGGAAACAACAAAGCTCTTGAAGGACCATCCATAAGAGGTAAAGAAAAAGGCATACCTATTCCTATTCCTCTTCCTCTTCCTCAAGTGATAGAAGTGGATTCAGATACCGAGGAAGTTCGATGGCTCACCTTCGGAGAAAAAAACATAGAACAAGGTAAAGATGTTTACCTTCCATGTCTTTCACATCTAGGTATCCCAAAGCTATTTGAAGAAATTATTGTATAGGAAAACACTCCATTTTTCCCACTTCTGTTACCCTAATTAAAATTGTGCGACTATTTTATTCCCACATGGATGTAAAACTCCGTGGACGAATCTTTCATCTCACTTCAAAATTGAAAATGTGTACTCATAGAGTTTGGAATTGAGGAACTATACAAAATTCTAGAGATGACTGCATAACACTAACCCACCTTCTATGATCCATCGATTCCATTTGATGACTACCCTGAGAAAAATTAAATCTGTGCCGCCTCGGTTCTAACTCATCCAATCTCCTCTTCGAGTATTAATTCCAAGCATCTGACACCCGTTGCCAAATTTCTTCAGCAAATTATTCAATCCAACATTTTACCCCACGATGGAAGAAAATATTATGTCATCCCATTTGAAGCTTATCTCATTTATAGCTTGCTCACTAGAAATACAATCAGTTTCCCTTGGATTGTATTGAATCATATGAAAAGATTCAAAGTTGACTCATATACAGGGAGCCTACCCTATGGACGTTTAATTACCTCCATTCTGACGCATTTTTGTGTGGATCTAACTGATGAAGTAGTCACTGATATCTCTTACGATATTGATGATTCTACACTCAAGATGTTGGGCGTGCCTCTATGGGAAACTATCTTAGATTTTGAAATTGAAGATAACTAGCAGAGTTGTCATTTTAAACAATTGATTTTGGGATTTTAATATTTAATATTGGCACATTTTTAGCCTAAATACTTCTTATGGCCTTCTATCTTTGGATCTATGTTTTCAGTATCTATGTGTTAACTTTGTACTTCCTTAACTTTGAATACTCCTTCATAGGAATGTGTTCAATTTTTTTTCATAAATGGAAGTCGAATAGAATCTTAATTGTGGATGGTGCACTCTGATGATTTTAATCTTATGTGCAAGATTATTCATTTATGCTGTGATATGTGCTCTAAGACCCCATTCATACTTGATAATGCTCATTGACAAGTGAAGCATAATTTTAGGAGGAGCCTTTTAAGTATTATGCTTACTTTATCATATATAGATCTAACCGGAAAAAAATATTACTGCCACTTAAGGTATATATTTAACTGTGGTAACAATTTACTACCATTGAAGACTCATAATATGATTGCAACTAAATGTATATACTTAACCACGATAATAATGTACTACTATTATCGGTTGTTGGTTTCTACCAGCATTTATGTGCTGTTGAATGGTGGCCTGGTGGGCTTCTTTTTAGGGTGGAGAGGGGGTTACGCTAGGGAGACCCCATATCTCCTATGCTTTTTATCTTGGCAGAGGAAGTTCTTTGTAGGGCAATTAGAAACTTGGTGTTGGAAAAGAAGATCTTGCCGCTACAGGGCCCTAGAAGTACTTTGGTCCCTTCTCATTTGTTATATGCTGATGATATTTTTATCTTTATGAATGGTTCTGTAAGATTCATCAGGAACTTGAAAGGGTTTCTGTCAAAGTATGAAAAAATCTCTGGCCAGCACATGAGTCTAGAGAAGAGCAAAATATTTGTGGGCAATGTTACCTTTTCTCTGGCCAACACTTTGGTCCCTTTTCATTTATGTTTGAGATGTTTTGTAAGCTTTAAATGCTACTCAAATGGATTGTATTGCCTAATTCTCTTCTCAATGGGCAAAACCTTTTCTCACTTAATGACTTTGTGAATATATCCATCAATTGTTTATCTGTTTCAATATATTCAAGGACAATTTTACCTCTTTGATTGGTATCTTTAAGAAAGTGAACCTTCAGAGATACAAAAAAAAAAAAAAAAAAAAAAAAAAACAAAGAAATATATCGCTACAATAATAAAAGTTGGCTTTAGCATGCCCCTACCCATGCGCCATTGTCTGTACCCACCACCTTCTCCCGCAATCTAGCTTTTGCCACATCCTAATTGTGCAGCCGCAAAAAATATACATTTAGTAGCAATATTTATCTATCGTTGAAGAATATAAACATTTAGTGGTGGATTTGTGCTGCGTTAAAAATATAAATTTAAAGGCTGCAAAATTTTACGCTAGATATACATAATTAGTATGAATATTATAAGCATCCAATGGTGGAACCTTATTACCATGGTTAAGTACATACATTTAGTTGCAGTCATATTATGAGCCTTCAATGGCAGTCAATTGTTACCACGGTTAATATATAACTTTAGTGACAGTAATATCTTTTTTCAGAAAACAATAGCAATAATAATTTACCGCCACAAATATACATACATAGTACGTATATCATATGCATTCAATGGTGGATATTTTTTTTTTTAATCATTGTTAAAGTATTCATCTAGTGACAATTAGATAAACCGTTGCTAAATGAAAGGATTAAGTGGTGGTAAATTAAAAAAATACATATATAAGGTTATATTTTATGTTGATAATTACTGCCGCTAAAAAATTATTTAGCGGCAGTCTTTATTTACTGTGTTATATACATTAGAGTTACAAAATTTTTTTAAAAGCGCCGCTCTAATGCTCATTTCTTCTAAAGTATGCATAACATTAGCCTTGACAAATGACAATTATCAAACTTTTTTTTACGGAAAGAAAAGGAAAACTGTACATATGAGGTACCAATATAATGTTTACTCGATCACCCAAAAAAAAAGAAACTATCATCTAGTTTTTAATGGTTCTAAAGATTGCAAGACTTCACACTGTTTGTCTATGCATTATCTCACTCTGGTGGATCATGTTGCTGACAGAAATATCCTCGACCACATTGCTTAACTCTTCGAAGGAAAATGATCATTTTTCTATTTTTCTTGAGGTATAGCTCCAACACTGTAATTCATGAATGGAAAAGAACATTTAATTAAAACCCTAAAATAATTTATGCATAAAGAGTTGGAATGCCGGGTTACTTCATACCTAGATTCTCTAGCATCTTTGAAGTTAATACGAATTTTTTTTATTGGAAGAGGTTTCCATCACCCTAGCAGTGGTTTTGAAATTTAAGGGCTTGATATCTTCACATTCTTGTGGAGTTGAGGAATGAGTAGTGCATCCATGAATTAACTTTTTCATGTCGCTCTCGGTAGTATTTGATTTAATATTGGCCTATATAGACAAATCTCAACCACAAAGTTGTTATAAGTAAATCATATTAATAATTAAGATAGTACTATGACACTATTATCTCAAATTTCAGATTTCAGATCTTACAGAATCAGGTAGTAAAGCAAGCATCTGATAATTGTAGTCGCCGAATTGCTTCAGCAATTGTGAAGAAATGGATGATGATGATGATGATGATGATGATGAAGTTGAAGCTAAAAGTTCAAAGCATAAGAATTGCTGGTTCTTCAGTAACTGTTTTATTTGTTCTTTTTGTCTTTTTTGGTAACAAGTAAACTGTTCGATTTGTTCTTTTTGCTGATGAAAAATATGTTTTTCTTGTTGTTTACAATATGTAAGCTGTTGGTTAACAATGGCAATCTCATTCTCATTAAATTTTATTTGTGATTGAAGCTTGTGGATGATACCTACAATACCATTCACAGGATCATACTTCCTTGCTTTGGACTCCAACACTATCGATTTGATGGCTTCATTTCTCTGCTCAGGCTCGATTTTGTTCAGGATCTTGTTGATGCTACTCACACCATAGTGCTTTTGGACATCGATAAAGTCTTCTTGTCTACTTTGAGGGAAGTATAGGGATAACAAACACCTTTCATCACACTTTATCTTCCTCTGCTTGCATGCAGCACAACCTTTGCCACGACCATCAATCCTTTCCCCCATTCATTTTTTTCTTATCTTATTACAAACAAAACAACAAATACCACTGAAGAAAACTACTTAACTATACCAGAGAACAGAAAAAAAAAAAAAAAAAAAAAAAAAAAAAAAAACAATATATATCTGAGAAAGAAGATATATCTGAGAAATAGGAAATATTTTATCAGATTTGATTTTGAGAAGGTGAAAATAGAATTAATTGAATGCAGTATTTGAGTCTATAAATTAGGGAAAATTAGGAGTACCTAAAAAAGATATGGTGAAAAATGGAAAGTTTGTGTAAATGATTTCACTGCTATATTCTGTAGATTTCAGAATCTAGAGTATCCAGCTGGTTATCAGACCTTATCCCCTTACCATTAATGGAGTTTTCCATGTTTATTGAGACATTTATAGTGTTGAAAGATAGGAAAGAAAGTCAACTGGGAGTATGGTGGCAGTGACTATACGTTACTAACTGGAAATGTTTGTGGGCCCGTCTTTTCTTTTCTTTTCTTTTTTGGTAAAAATCATTTATTAAGGATAGCATGAAAGCTCATGGCTGGAGATTATGAAGATCATTAAGCCATGGATTGGAAATGGGTCACACCATCATACACGTCATCAATAGTGCCCTCCTTGCCAGGGAGTCAACACAGTTGTCATTCTCCCTTGGAACATGATTGAAAATACATATGTCAAGTTAAGAAGAGAGATGAATAATATCTTCTAGAATTCCTCGAAACCTTAGTAGAGATGTAGAGATTCCCTTCTGTAATTAAGTAAGAGACAACGACCTTATATATTATCCGATGCGATAAGAACCCTGTCATGGCCTTCAAAAATACACTTCAACAGAGATGATCACATATGATATAGAGTCGTTGATCATGTAGAGTCGCATAGAATGTGGAGATCAATGTGGGATTGAGGATGATGTGGAGTTAATATCTCCATGGAATGATAGGATTAATAGTACTTTCACAGCCGCTAGAGTGTCGTTAGTTTAAGTTTAGGTCAGAATCATGTATCCATCCACTCGAGCATTTCTCCCAATTTCTCTATTTTTAAGCTCTCTGTAATTGATCTCTATTTCTTTGCTTGATTTATGAGTTCTCAAGTCTTTGGATTCTTGTATTTATGTTGTTTAATAGAATAGAGACTCATCTCCTGAGTCCTATTAAGCATGGAGAAACCTAGCTAGGACTCACCTTCGTCTGGCACTCCATTTTCAAGAACAAAAAAAATCTTAATATAGCATGAGCTTCCCATGTTGTTGTCGACGTAACTATTTTTTAAGGGGTGCTGTTCTCTGTGCCGCAACGCAGCCTGCACCCAAGCACATGGGGGTGGGCGCAATGACCACCCTGCCCCCTGCACAGGCTGCCCATATGCCTGGGCGTAGGCTACGCTGCGGCACAGAGAATATTCTCCCATTCTTTAATTATCCTTTGTACTCGATCGTCGTCCCAAAACTCCAAGAGGGTTCTCTATAATTGAGAGACAAATCTTGACTCAAATATGGGTTTACTCGACAAGCAAAGGCAACAGCAGCGACAATCGGGCACTCAATTTTTCATTTTTATTAGTGGAGGAAGAAGATGATTGTATTTTCAGAGAAATTACTATAATCTTACCATTATGCCCTTCATTTGGGGTTTCAAATCATGAAGAATCAAAGGTTATGATGAAATTACTATTTTGACCCAAAAAGGTCCCACAACAGAACAAAAAAAAATGAGGGTAATAAAAAACTTAGGTTACAACTTATTTTGTCAAGTAGTAAGTGATCCTAAAGCATAATTAATTATTTATTGTGATTATTTTTTTGGTAAGAATTTATTGAGATATTACCCTATAAGGTACATTAATGTGGCGATTCTTAACACAATCTGTATCTGAGGACCGAAGATGATTGACCTTAGTTTTGATGTCTAAGGCAATAGATCAGCTTTAAATTTGACTGTATGAGTTTGAAAAAGATGTTCACATTCTCATACTCCTTTCCCACCAAATGTGGTACATTGTTGATTAACGACCAATGAATGATGCTAAGAAAATTTTTGTCTTTGTCTTTTTTTCCTTTAAAGGGAAATGTTTTACGACAATTTATTCCATCCTAAAGTTGTAATCATTATTTTACAAAAGCCAACATGTGCCCAAGCCCCCACAATTTCTACACAAAAAAAAAAAACCACAAAACACAAAAGGGTAAACCACACAGCCTCCCTGAATCAATGCTCCCATAGACACCACAAAGAATAGAAATACTGCCATTAATATTTATCTCCATAGAGAAAACTGCTTACAATTTCCATACTCGGCTCAGCTACTTGCCACCGCCATTCTTGCTCACGTTGGAAACCACGCTTAAGGAATACCTCAGTGGCATCTAAGAGGTGAATATTCCATCCCTTCTCAACCCTCAAGCAATTAATCTTCTCAAATTGGCGACGAGCTAAGTCATATGTATTAGATTTCATTCTATCTATTCCTTCTTCAAACAATATCTCTAGTTTTTCTTTGTCTTCACAACTGGTGGCTTCTGCTCTGAAGTATGTATCAAGTTCTGGGACTCCGATAGATCGTCGAATGCCCTTGGAGTAATCTCCATCCATTGTGAAAAAATCAGACTTCATCGACTAAACCAGATTGGACCATCTGATCTACACGCTCGTATATATAATTCTTCAGGATAGGGAGGGAGACATGAACCCAAAGAAAACAGCACTCATACTTGTTTCTTAATCTTAGGGTTTCATTTTCTACCAGTGCCTCTATGTATCTATTGGACCCACCGACTATGATTGGGAGATTTCCCCGATCCAAGATGGAGGCCATTGCATGTAAAGCTTTTTCACAAAAGTCGGCTATGCTGAAATCCGCTTTAGGATTTATGATTCCTATTAGGTGGTGTGGAACACCACCCCATCTCCTCATCGGTGACTTTCTTTGTTACAATATCCAAACCCTTATGGACTTGAATTTTATCTGAGTTGATTACCTCTCCTTGGAATTTTTTTTTGGGTGAATACCTCTCCTTGGAATTTATTTGCAAGATATATGGCTAGTTTTAATTTCCCTGTTGCTGTCGAACCCAATACAAAAAGAATTTTTTCTTTCACTTGCTGATGGAGGTTGTTTTTGGTATCCATCTTCATTTTGCTGGCCTGAAATTCAAAATCAATTAATAATAGATGAGTATCCATGCAAAATGATTGAAAATTAAGAAAATATTTTTCCATTTTATTAACGATATATACTCTACGATTTGTCATTACATGGTATGATGACTTGGTGATTTTGATCATTGCATAGACATGTCTAAGTTATTGGAAGTCAGGTGTCAAATTTGAGAGCCTAAATCAATCAAATAAAACTTATTGCATATTCACATCCAAAAAATTTAGACTTTATCCAATATGCAACGCAGGCCAAAGTTTTTGTTGATGGCTTTCAGAATGGTGGCTTGGGTACATACTCAAATAGGTCATAAATTTTTTTTTGAATGAGTTTTCCTTAAGCCACAGTATAGAAGGAACGATGGCCGTCGTTGCATTTGGATGGATATAGAGGAACAGTAAAGGGGAATTCTGATCTCCAACATATAAAAGGGGTGTAATGATGAACAATTACCAAAATGGGGGGAAGGTTAATTCATTTTCATTCATACCTTCTTTCTCAGACAAGAGATGCACACGATCATAAGTCCTAAGACTGCGCAAAGAACAGCAAACACTGGACACAACGGAAAAAAAATTATAAGAAACAGATACCATCATTATCAAATAAGAAATTAAAAGTAGGAGAAGAGTTGGAGAAATATAGAAATTGAAAATGTATACGAAAAATGAACTAACAAAAGCAAAGAGTAATTCTCACTGCTTACTCTTGTTAATTACTCTTGGTGCAACACACAACAAAGCCTTGCAGGGGAGAAGACCTCACTTAAGCCTCAAAGCCTCAAATTACTCTTGACAACGACCTCTAATCTGGTTGACTCTATATATAGGAGAATACACAATTTAAATTGAGGAAGTAATAAATATATTTTTATCCCTTCACTTTTTCAGTAAAAATCTAATTTTGGGGAAAAGATATAACTGTCTTTTCTGCCCTAAAATCCAATCAAATATTTTAGCCCCCATACATATCCTTGGAAGCACAAAAAAACATTCCCCCTACATGATACATAATCTGAGAAGATTTTTCAGCATTAAATAGGTCAGGTGTAACTGTGGGCTAGGTTCATGGTATTGGGATTCATATTTGGCCAAGCAACAATCCAATTCCTTCTATTTTTTGAGCTAAGTTAACAGGGATGCATGCCAACGGTTTGGGTTGAACTGTATTTGTCCATCTAGCTAATAGTTTAGTTTTAGTATTTTAATCTAGTTTCCGTTGTAATATTCCGATGGAGATAGAAGAAAACCTGACACCTAACTGGTTCAATGTCCACTCAGGTTTCTAAAAGTGTGTAGGTTTTTTGGTTATTGAAAACCTGATCAAATACACCTTAAAAGCATCAAGAAACCCGTCAACCCACAAATAAGGCAAGACATGATATGAGTGCCATAGGAGATGTGAAGAAACCGAACTGGGAAAGTAAGAAAATTACATGAATAGAGATACGGGTATAAACACTTAAGGAAAGAAGGACCTAATGACGAAGATCTTTCAAATGTAATCAAAACCCAGACTAGACTACAAACAAATATTCAATAGTACCTCAGAAGATAACCGATAGGGGTGTCAACGGGCAGGGCTGGGCCGGGCTTGGCTTAAGCCCTAGTCCAACCCTAGGAGCCTTAACCTAAATTCAAGCCCAGCCAAACCCTGGCAAGGCCTAACAAACCCTCGGTTCGGCCCGGCCCGGCCCGGCCCTGAGTGACCCTTACTGCCATTCCAAAACTTCAGAAATCTTACCGAACTTTTTGCTTCGGTGTAGGGGTGTCAATGGGTCAGGTTGGGCCGGGCCTGCCCTAAACCCTAACCCGACCCTAGAGGCCTTAACCCCGACCCTGACCCTAACCCTAACCCGACCCTGTCAGGGTCAAGAAACTCTCAACCCTGACCCGACCCTGCCAGGGTCGGGTTGGTCCTGATTTATGGCACCGTCCACGTGTCTCATTAGACCATGTTTTTGTAACATAGGATCTCAACCTATGGAACAGCTAATAAATATGTTGAAAAAAACGGCGTGTATAGACTCTCTCTCTACAATTGTAACAGTGTCCCCTCAATAGGCCTGGAAGCTTATAGGGGCTACAACTAAATAACAATCATGTTAGTGACTCTTTTTATGGCCCTGATCAAAATAGTAGATGATCTACTCTTTTTCTGGGTTCCCACTTCATGATGATGACAAAGCTAGTAGTTATCTCTCTACAATTCTCTTCTGTCTTTTTTTTTGTTAAGAAAATACTTATATTAAGTATATAGTATATATATATATATATATATATATATATATATATATTATATACTTATAATTAATACAGGGTCGGGTCGAGCCGGGCCGGGCTAGGCCCAGGATCTAAACCCTGACCCGACCCGACCCTGCCAGGGTCAAACTATAACTAAACCCAAACCCGCCCTCAGGGTTGAAAAAACAGGGTCGGGCCCGGGCCGGGCTCAGGGCAGGTTCGGGCCAGCCGGGCTTTATTGACACCCCTACTTCGGTGTAATAGATTGGATTAAAACATAAAATGTACCACAAATACTCGTTGATATTGACCACAAGATCCAAGTATTAACAGATTTAACATGAAATAAAAATAAGTAATGGAAGATAAAGGAGTAAGAATCTAATCTCATAAAACTAGCTAGCTCATATTTTCAACTAAATGCAACAGGAAATCAGATTCAAAGGAGAAAGATAGAAGCAGGAAAATGAAAGATTTAACTAACTAAAATATGTATTTAATCTACTAAAATGTAAATCAAGAAATAAACATTACCTTGTGAATGAAGAAAATCTCTGAAGGTTGAACCTGAAATGAGATTTGGAGACCAACACATATGAATTCAAGACGCTTGTGTATAGTTTTCTCTCTCTCTCTCTCTCTCTCTCTCTCTCTCTCTCTCTCTCTCTATATATATATATATATATATATATATATATATATATATATAGGGTGCAAGTGTCGACCTGAGCCCACCCTAAGCCTTAACAGGGCTTATGTTGAGATACCTTGGCCCTGAGAGCGGGTCAGGGTTGGGGATTTCTGGCCCTGAGTCAAGGCCGGGCCGGGCTCCGGGCCAGGGTTGAGGCCTTACGCTAAGCCCGGCCCGCCCCAACCCGACCCTATCTTCTTCTTCATGCTCTTTCTTCTTATTTGTATTCTTCTTTCTTTTTTTTTTTTTTTTCTTTTCTTCTTTGTGCCATCTCGATTCGGGATGTCAAAACCCCAACCGGATAAGAAATTACTTCGTCTTTCTTTCTTTCTTTCTTTCTTCTTCTTCTACTAGGGTGGGACAGTGTTGGATTTTTTTGGCCCTGAGTCAGGGCTGGGCCAAGCCTAGGCCCAACTAAGGGGACTCAGGTTTGGGCTGGAGTTTTAAAAGGCCCAACCCGACCCTGTTGCAACCCTATTTAAAACCTTTTCTTGATGAATTTATTTCATCTTTCAGGCGGCTTTTATTCTAAATAGACAAATATCTAATAACATTGTTGTAGTTATTTGGTTACTATAACCCGCCCCCTGATTAGTGGGTTTTCCATTTTGCTAGCTTAGAGAACCCTCTCCTATATTAAAGGATGCGATGTTTCAATATTTTTATAAGAGACATTACAAAGACTATTATGTTGAAAATCCTCAAACTCTAGATTATCCTTTTTAAGAACTAAAGTAATAAAAGTATGGTTGACTCCAAAAGGTAAAGTTTGATTAATGAAAAAAATCCTTGATAAACACACAACAGATCAAACGATCAGGTCCCAACACTATTGATAAGAGATTGCTTGAAATCCATCATGACTAGTATCTCTGGAAGTTTCAAGATTAAAAACAATTGATTTAACTTCATCCTTGGCAGGAATAGTAGAAAGAGAAGCCCTATAGATGTTTCGCCCTCTTGGCAGGAGGAAATTACATGGATGACCCAACACTTCAAAGGAGACTCACTCATCTCTCATATTAGAAGATTTAGTATGGTATCCATGATGTATCACACCTGATGTTAGAGAGATCAACTGCTGTGCCGATTTCCTGGTCAAGTTTTAACATTCCTGCCATGAAGTTCATTTGTGTATGGACAGCCTTCCGGAGGCCCTTACCGTTACGATATGGAATGACGCTAGTGGGAGGAAATTCTTTAGATTGTAAACATTTATATTCTTTCCTACTTAATTAAAAATCTCCTTGTTCCAAAAAAAAACATAAGACAATAAATAAAGGGTAAAGTTCTCTATAACCAAGTCAGTTACAATAGACTTTGTGACTTGTCCGTAAGAGAGTACAATGTTTTAGGATGGGACTTTTTGGTAATTGGACTTAAAAGTTTGGAACCGCTCCCAAAAATGAAAACAAGGGTTAGTTATGTAACTTTCCATAAACAATTGCTAAAGGCCTATCCTTCGGTTTTTCTACTTTTCATCCTCTCAAGTGCGGTGCACCAGTGCACACTTGGGAATCCAACCGAAAAAACATGGGCGTCTTTTTATCCTCGTAAGTGTTGGATGGACAGTTGGATTCTCAAGTGTGATGCTTTGGGCAGTGCACTGCACTTGAGAGAATAAATTTCCTGATTTTTTCCTTCCATCTAATCTCTTGAGATGAAGCAGCCATAAGCATAACGGAACTCCAAATGCAATCGTTGTTAGTCTTACCGTCTCAAAGAAACTTTCAAAACACTCAATCCACCACTGAAAGCGAGGGAACTGTTTGTTTCTTCTTCCGTTAACAAGAGACTGATGAGAGAGAAACTTTTGATGGGACTAGAGTAGCTTTTGGGCAATAAATTTCTTCTTCTTCTTCTTCTTCTTCTTCTCTCTCTCTCTCTCTCCACCACCTCCTCCAAGTTACTGGTCTCTAATATTCCCAATCAATTTTCAATCTCTTTCTTGTAAACCTAATTCTTTGGTATCATCAGTAATTTCTCTGGCAATCTTGTAGCTTCTGATTATAGGTTGTGATTCTTTCTGTCATAGGTCCTTTGTTATGAAATATTCCATGAATAGATTGCTGAAGTGATGGATGGAGAATTTCAGGAGTAGGGAGTGTTAATGTACATGGTAGGACCGATTCAATATTAGTGTATATGGTTATACATGTTAGGCATTGACTTTGATTTTTATATAGAGTTATTTATTATCTCTTATAGTTAACTCTTGTATATATACCCTACACTACAATAAATGAAATACACAGAGTTTTGACGAGGAACCCTTTAACACCTTTAGTTAATATGTTATTAATTATTAAAAACTCCACATTTTTTAATAAACATGTGAAATGACAGGATTACCCTCATTTGAAAAAAAAAGTATTACAGCTTTTTTTTTTACCTACCTTAATTACAACAAGTTTTTCCCAATAAATATAAATTAAGAAGAAGCTTTGATTAAAAAATTGGAACAATCTAATGGAGCTAAAAGCTCTTGACTCTTGGAATGTTGTATACAATTTTAGGGCAAATTTCCTTCATTCTTCATAAGTATAACATTATCAACATAATCTTAAAATTCTAAACTTAGTTCTTTCTGTTTTTTAGGGCATTTTTCTAGTAAATTTAAATGACCATAAACATGAGCGAAAGCAAGAGCATGGGATCTTCCCCATCTTAGAATGAATGAATGGGTTATAAGTATTTCACTGGAAAAGGTTCTAAACTGCTGGGGTAAGGATGCCAAGCTCTCCTATGTACAATACTGTTTCATTGCATCTAATTGGTGCACTCCCCTGTGCCGCTTACTTAGAGAATTCTCACCCTTGTTTTATGGTGAAAAAGATTCTCATATCGACCATGAGGGATCCACATTAACACACACACTCCTCCTAGCATGGGAGATTCCTCCCATACTGGCAGCGTGGAAAACCCTACCCCTTATTTCACATACCCCTTAACCTTCCTATCTCGCTCCTGTCCCTAATTCAATTTCCGTTTTAATTCAATTAAAGTATCTACCTTTTGGATATCTGAATGCTTCACAGGGGGTCCAGGTTAGGTAGGTTCCAGTAATATTGATTAAGGTTGTGTTTGGTATTGGCAAAATCCAAGCCCAAAAACTTAACCTGTTGTGAATTGTGATCCTAACTTTTCATTGGTCGCTCCCCAACAGGAAAATCGTGATTATACCCTAAACCATTTTAACAATGTTTTCTGAACCATCATTATTGTCGATAATGGTAAGGTGATTAATCATTCTGAATCATCATTATCATGGAAAGACTAGAATAATTAGTATTAGGTGGGTCACGCCAAAGTTGGTTGCTTACATATCATATGTCAATTAGCAATAAGTCTTAATATGATGGGTACACTGGGCCTGGGCTCAGCCAGGTTAGATACTAGGTATGGGCTTATTGGGCATGTTCAACTCTTTTTGCAAATTTAAAAGGACGAAGTTTTCCTCCACCCATAGAGGACGGTTCACTTACCATTCTAGGGATCACAAGCCTCCCCTAAGTTTTTGGTAGGTTCCAAAATACCTTCCCGATACCCATTCCTGCCCTCTCCCAACCCTTGGTAAATGAGATCCCATTCACCGTGGATGGAGGGAAACTGATCTCATTCATTGTGGGTGGAGATAAACACTCGGTCCAGTTTAAAATATATAGATAATCTAGATAACAAGCACCAATTTGAAGTTTACAGAAGATGAACTCAGCAGTACACTGAACTTAAGCTAAAGATTCTTCACTGTAGGCAGAGTTTAAAAACATGGAATCGGGATCCATATCGGTTTTTGGTCGATTTTGATCCAAAATCAGTTTGGATCGGTCTGGATCAGCCTCAGAATTTGCATTTCCATATAAGATTGACCTGACACAGATTAGGGGAAATCGGGCTTAGCTTCGGCTTATCCAATTCGATTCGTAAACTCTAACCGTAGGTGAAGGAAATCTCATCAGTGGCTTCCATGATGACATGCCCTCTTATACGACGAATAATCAAACTACTCTTCCCATTGTTTTTGGAGTTCCATCTGAGTGCCCAAAACCTTTGAGTGAAAGGTACTCTTTTTATCATGGATTAAAATTCTCTGCAGTGCATTGATCTTGTGGTGCACTGCAGTTTGGGCTGGAGAGCTCAACACATGGAAGATGCTTCATCCAACAGTAAAAGCTTGATTGATCTAATTTTTTTTTTTTTCTTCTCGAGCTTGGCACCGTTGAATATTGCATCATCCATGTGTCAAGCTCTCAAGCCTAAACTGTAGTGCACTGCAAGATCGGGTGAAGAAAAACTCAGTCCATCAATTTATAGCTACGTAAGATATAATCCATTGAAAAGAGTATCTTAACCATTATTAATTAATCATTTAATGACCTCCTTATTGCTATCTGTAATCGTCACGACTTTTTATAAATACTTTATTATAAATCTTACTTGTATTTGAATATTTTGGTATCATCAAAGCAACTAAATTCTATTCAACAAAATTAACAATAGTATTCTAAATTTTAAGGACATTAACAATAGTAATAAAGATCATGATAAAGGTACGTTAGATGACCCACCGGCCTAAGTTTTGCTAGGTGGTTCAATGGTTCTGATATTTAATGGACAAGTACACCCTAAGATGCCCTTGGTCACATACCACTATACCAGGATTTAAATGGAATGGACTTGATGAAGCTTGCCAGATAACAAAATAGAGCATTGAAAAATCTAGGACTAAGGGGAAGATTGGTTCCTCACTTGTGAAATTACTGCAGTAATTTCACAAGATGAGTCCCTATTTTTACCCCAATGATCCCAAAGGTGGCAGCTCGGGACTCCTTGCTAGAGTCTTGAGGTGCCTGTTAGATTTAAGAGTCATCTTCAAGGGTGGGGGTGAGGGTGGGGGTGGGGGTTTAGTCATAGTCGATGCTCTCACTTCATTGTCTATTTACTCTTCCCCTTTTAATTAGAATCACTCCTAGTGCAGTACTAAAAGGGTACATAATCACCAAAAGGGTGCATTGACATACATGAGAGGGTATTGTGTCACACGGGAAGATAATTTTTTGAATTTAAGACTAATATTGAACACATAGCAAATCCATACCATTTCCAAGTTACCCAACAATCAAAATTACCACACCATCTTCCATATGACATAATTAGATGAGCTACTCAATCAATCAAGCTTAAATGAATGAGTCACTTAGTCAACCTTTTGCCTAATAGTAATAAGTAACACATAAATGTGTAATGACAATTAATTAATGTTGAGGGACACCCCACCCCACCCGCCCCCACCTCCTCTATTCTATTTCACCAATATTTTCAAGTGATTGATGAGGATCTGAGACCTCTAGACAGAGTTTCAAAATTAGGATCAGATCGGCATGATCGTCTAAGACCGATCCCAATTCTGGCCAATTCGACTCTTCGATCAAGATCCTGATTTCGTGGTTTTAAACCCTGCCTCCAAAGGAAAGGTAGAAACATCATATGGATGGTTTTGATGAATTTTGCATTTTTCTTTTTTTGATGGCAAGCAAAAATTATATAGCTAAGTAACGTAATTACATCCTAGGACCTGGGAGGAAGTATCAGTTCTATACATTTGACAAGTTAGACCTTTTAAATGTTCAGTGGTATCCAAAAAACTAAGCAAAAAGGGTAGATAAGTTCGTGAAATGTGGGATCCTATATGAAAATTAAGCATCTTAAGTAGAGTGGGATTTGAGACCTAGATATTAGAAATTGAAAGTTTATGCTGCTGTGCGGCTTCCCAACCTACCCATAAGCCAAACACTTCAGCATCTAGAGCTGTTGATGTCTCCAAAAAACCTATATTCGTCAAGATAGCCTGACCGTCTAACAAAACCTTATAATCCCACCGCGCTAATTGAGAATCTGATTAAAAAACACCTGCGACCACCAATCTAGATAAGTTCAAGTTAAGCGAGTAATTAGTAAGAGTAGATGGCAATAATAATTGTGAAGCGCCCACGTCACAAGCCTTAGAAGGGGGGGGGAAATAGTCATCTCCGCTAACCAGCAGGAAACATTGTTAAGGACCACAAGCGGGTCCGCAATAGCATTACACATTACCACTTTGTTCCGCTCAGACCATACAAAATAACAAGTTACAATGAAAACAGAAAAAAACCAACGGAGGGAAGCCTTATCCAATTGAAGATTGCCAAGTAAAGAAGTAACGAGATCAATGAGAGATGGAGCAGCTAGATGCTCAGTTCTCAGTCCAAGGGGACCCGAAGCCCATATATGCTTAGTCCAAGCACAAGACAAATATAGATGCCAGATGGACTCAACACTAGAGCCACAGAGAGCACAGTGTGGCTCGATAGCCATCCAATTCGAAAGGGTGCCACGAGTAGGTAGTCCTAGACCGACGACAGAGTAGTTGGATCAGTAACAGTATAGGCAGAGCTCAGTGGTTCCAGCCCATCAGAAGAAAGGGACATAGCAGGAGGGGGAGGAGCAACATCAATAACCCAATCCCTAATCAGAGAGTGTAACACACGGGGATCAGAAGATGACAATAACGCAGAAGTAATAGTATCCTTGAGAGAGATAAACTCCGAGAGAGAAGCCGGGCTCAAGTCGTTCAAGGTCATCTTGCGCTTCTTAGACCGGGGGGGTGTAAACTATGAAGATCCCACAAAGAAATTGCCACCAAGGGAATGGGCGTGAGGTGCAAAAGAAGGACCACCCAACTGACAGGAAGGAGGAGGACCTTGTGCCGCCACAGAAGGCCCAGGAACGGACCAATGGAAAGTTTCCGCCATAGAGAAGAGGAAGGGCATAGGCGCAGCAAACAGTCCATCCAACGGTGGAAGAGTCGAAGAGTCAAAAGTGAGAGGGCTCTCAGGCCCAAGCCCAGGCATAGCCGGCTCCGTAGAAATGGCAATGGGAACTTGTGAAGCAGGATGAACCACAAGATGTGATATAGCCGCAACCCCAGTCGCAGAGCCAGTGACCGAATCTGAGATATCCATATCAGAAGAAGACCGAGATTCAGTCTTAGAAGGATCAGACATTCCCGCTAGGCCAGAAACCAGGTTAATCATAAGCGGCTTAGTGAGGACCGAGTTGAAGTACCCCAGGGGGGGGGGAAGGTAGGGTCCGAATGGCCTCTAATGTAAGGGCAATGAGACAAGTCATGGTAAATATGCCCACAACAAAAACAAAGAAGGCGAAGCTCATACTTGATTGTTACAGTGAGGAGTGACCCCTGACCATTATCAAACTGGGCCGAGATAATCAAGGGCTTCCGTTTATCGATCAGAATTTTGAACCGTACCGTATAAGGAGGCAAACCAAGCACACCAGTGTGAAGCATAATCTCACGGATATCTCCCACATCAGCCAACGCCTGACGAATATGCAACTGATCAAAGCAAGCCGGCCGAATATCAAAAACATGAGTCCAAACAGGAATGAGGTCCCATTCAAAGACATAATATGGATCATCAACGGAATGGTCCACCAGCTGCAATAGACACTTTTCAAACCACCAGGGGGCAGAATGCATAATAGCAGCCTTGTGCGAGGGGAGCCGACATTCAACCGAAAAACTGCCTTTATCAAAACACTTCACCATCAAGGCCCCACATGGCTCCCATAAATTTCCCAGAAAATAACAAAATGCATCCTTAGAAGGCTTCGGAAATCCCACCACATAGCCATGAAAGGAACGCCCAGCAACAACATCTTTGGATTGGTTAAGAGAAAGACTTCGGCGCATCCTAGATTCCCACAGAGCAAAATGTGGAGAACGGTCATCGACAAATCGAAAGCTAGACCCATGAAGATCGAGAACGATGGCGAGAATCAGACCGGGAACTGGAAGCACGATACGACATAGCGATTCAAAGCATTGTTGTTTTATGAAGTTCTTACAACATGATGAATTTTGCATTTAAACATCATTGATTAATATGCTTTTTCATTATTCACAAACATGGCATGTAGGATTCGACTCCTCTCCTGTGAGCCCAGCACCCAAGGAGTGTGCGATGAGGCATCCAATGATGTTGGGCTGTTGGGCGCACCAAGATGTGTGCCTATGTGGGGCCCAGCACACCCAACAGCCCAATGCCATTGGATGCCTCATCGGAGACTCCCTGGGCGCTGGGCTTGCAGGAGAGGAGCTTGATCCTGGCATGTAGGGTTATCCTAGAATGTACGTTCCCTGCTTGGACTAGGACCCGACCATCAAACCACCCCGGTTGGATCATTTAGACCATTGCCATGAGACCGGAACATCTAACGCCTAGACGAGTGGAGGATAACCGGATATCCCGGCATGTGGGAGTGGAGTAGTTCCATCCCCATAGTCGAACCTGATTGGTACGCAAAGTGGCCAAACAGATACTTTTCTTTGCTCTCTATCTGGGAAGGACCCTTGGACTTTCGGAGTTCGGCACTTCAGTCTTGTCTCTTCTCTTAGATCCAAAGTTTCGGTTCTAAATGCCGATAAAGTCAAAAGTGGACCCACATAACCCCACCCAAGTACCAATGCTGGCCCAGTTCTTTATTAGGACTCACTCGCTCATGACCGTCTGATTGGAATTTGAGACTAAATTCCTCGCTGGTTCGGTTGAATCTGGAGGAGGAGGAGGAGGAGCTTTATAACGTATACGGCTCTATCTATCGATCTACAACGAACTATAAGTGACTGGTGAGAGGTTCCTTTTTGTTGGCCTCCTCGGCTGCTCCGGCCTTGCCTACCCTTTTTATTGCTGTGATTCCTTTTTTACTCTCTTTAGCTGCGTTTGGTGACACTTCTGCTTCGCGAGTTGTTTTCGAGTTAAGACCGTTTTTGGGCTGTGGGGACTGGAGTGGAGCGCTCTTGTGGTATTATAAATTTGTAATAGCGGTTCGAGACTTGAGATTTGAGAGTGAGGTTTAGCAGGAAAAGCGGAGGACGACGACATCCTGTTCTCGCTTTTCTTCATTAACGAAGATCTTCAGAAGCTCGCTTGCTGCTGGATCTCAGCTTCTGTTTCCGCATTCTAGATTTCAGGAACCCTAATTCTCTTATTGGATCTCAGATCGGTTCAAAGTCTCTGTTCAGGTTTGTTTCGATTCGATCCAAGCGATATTTTTCTTTGGTGTTTCAGTTGTGAGAAGTAATTCTCATGGACTTGGTACGGATCTATGAAATGATTCATTGGAGTTTCTTTCGTCATAATTCTGTCTCTAAATTGCCTTAATTTCACTTGTTCATCATTCCAGATGCATTCGCTGGATTACTAGTTTTCCTTCTGTTTCCTTTTTATGGATATAAAGGAAGGATAAGTAAATACCAAGAAAGACGCATAGAGGAAAATGGCTCCAGCGAGCAAGTCTGACAAGAAGGCTGCACTAGATGCAGCGTCATGGATGTTCAACGTCGTCACTTCCGTCGGGATCATCATTGTCAATAAAGCCTTAATGGCCACCTACGGCTTCAGCTTTGGTAGACTTTTTAAACTCTCGCCATGTGTTTTGATAATTTGCTTACTCTGTTTCATCCTTGATATATCAAGTATTTTGTTGATTTGGGAAGTTGAATTCTTAGTTTCATGATGATGTCGATAAGTTATGTTTTTACTGGTATACAGAATTACTGGAACGACACGAAAAACCATTTAATTGTGTAATTGAAAAGTGAAATTATTGGTTCCAGTACTGTTTTCCCCAATTTCTTCGTGTCTGGAGACCGTTGTTGGCTGAGGAAACTATTCTAATATGCTCTAGGCGATGATGGATTCTACCAGTGCCTTGGTAATCCAAGGACTTTTAAAATGTGAAAATTGCAATGGAGGAAGAAGAGGAAGATAGAAAGATAATGATATTGATTTTAAAAAGAAAAAAGAAAAATAACAATCAAATGAAAATGGTAGATCAACATTCCATTCCGGGCCTGCTGATGTTGATAACATGGTGCTAATGACCTGCTGATATTGAACATGATGCCTTCATTTCAAACCTACTGATGTTGATAACATGGTGCCACTGGCCTGCTGATGTTGGTAGATCACATGGTTGCCATGGCTTGCTGATGCTATAACATGATGTCTTCGTTTTTGGCTTGCTGATGTTAATATGATGTCAAGTAGCCTGTTGATGCTAAGAACATGATGCCTCTTCCGAATGTTGATTCCCCCTTTTCAAGTAAAAGATGAGAATCATATATATATATATATAGACTAAACTTGTAGAGTGTTGAGTTGTGGGTAGTTCTAGCAACTTCCACTTCTCATTTTGAATTTGAATTTGAACATCTTTAGGTGGTTACGTAACTGTCCATGACCTCCTACACCACTGTCCCACTTTGTTGTTCAAATTAAAAAAGGAACCCATTTCATGGCACGTGCAATGCACGGCTTTGAAGTATGCATGGTGTTTCAGTCAAGGACAGAAAATAGAGTATAAAAATAGGGTGTAAACAAGTACTTTTTCATGCCCTGAATGCCTGTATTATTTTTGTTTCTCAAATTCAATTTTCTCCTTTTATATTCTGAAGTCTCTCTTGTTTGCTTCTGGCTATAGAGGTCTTGTTCTATGAGTTTCTCTCCCCCCCACCCCCCCCCCCCCTTTTTCTTTTTTGAATAGTGACTTATCAAATGTTGTCTTTTTGGGATTCATGTTACATTTTTGGTTTAACTCGTCCAGGATTCTATTATATTTTTATCTGTCTCAAATTTACATGATTTGCCTGTTACTAATCCTGAAATTGGTCAATTTTTATGTTCTCTTGCAGCCACAACGTTGACTGGTTTGCACTTTGCCACCACCACCTTGATGACTCTTATTCTCCGGTGGCTAGGATACATCCAACCCTCCCATCTACCACTAGCGGATCTTTTGAAATTTGTATTCTTTGCAAACTTCTCCATTGTTGGAATGAATGTGAGTCTAATGTGGAATTCTGTGGGCTTTTATCAGGTCAGTTCTGGTGGATCACCATTATTATTTTGTTTATTGATTGAAAATGTTGAAAATTGCTACCTGAAATACCTTGTGAATTAAATTTTTTTTAGATTGCAAAGTTGAGTATGATCCCCGTATCCTGCCTTCTTGAAGTTGTCTTGGACAAGATGCGATACTCTAGAGATACAAAGCTTAGCATACTTGTGGTTCTACTGGGTGTTGGAGTATGCACTGTTACTGATGTGAGTGTTAATTCTAGAGGCTTTGTTGCTGCCTTTGTGGCGGTGTGGAGCACTGCTCTGCAACAGTATGTAAGTTGTTGATGAAAATCTCTTTTGCCAGTTAAACACTTTAAAAAATATAAATTCTATTTCTGTCTTGTAACTCTGCTTATTTTGTCTGTGCAGTATGTGCATTTCCTCCAAAGGAAGTATTCACTCGGATCTTTCAACCTGCTAGGTCATACTGCACCGGCCCAGGCTGCTTCGCTGCTGCTGTTGGGGCCATTTCTGGATTACTGGTTAACAAACAAAAGAGTTGACACCTATGACTATAATGTCATATCTACGGTAAGTACTGCAAATGTGTAACAAATAATGACTTGTGGACCTGAATCTTGCTTTTAAATATTCTTTAATTACTAAATTAATCTCTGTTACGCTCTCTGTGTTTGAAAGTGCTTCTTTTTGAAGTTATTTTTTTCAATAAATTATGCGAAGATGTGTTTCGATGTGGATCTAGTTGGTTGCCATGAAACATATGCCCATAATCCCTTGGATGCAGTTACATTTTCATGTGTTGTGCAAATCAGCAATAGCTTCTACCTCAGTGTGTACACATTGTAAACGTATTATCTTTAGCTCCACAATTAGCTTGTGTGGATAATTTTTTGTGTTCTAAAAACTATTCTAGATACCCATTTGAATGTAGGCATGTATCATGGGTTTAACTTATGGTCTATTCCATTTTGGGAGTTCAGCCAACCATACAATTTTGTAGGCCTATGATACTTTATTACTCAGATTGTGAATATCTCTGGTGTAACAGAACTAGGAAAGATAAACCAGCAATAGAAGGAAAGAAAGAAGAAGAAGAGAACTCTGCGATTTCAAGAAACTGTAAAACCGTGACTGTACAATCCACCATTCACACACCTTCAATATATAATGTTTACAAACCTAGAAATCATACTAGCAAGAGGAATCATTTTTAAGATAGGAAACAATCTGGAAACCTAATCTTTAGAGAATCCGCAGGGCTCTTAAAGATGCAAAACTAATGTGTACATGATCATATATACCCCCACGGTAAACATGATCATATATCCCATACATAATCTCGATAATCTCAACACTCCCCTTCAAGCTGGAGCATACAAATCATCCATGCTCAGCTTGACACAATTCCTTCGAAAAGTAGGCCCAAATAGTGGCTTAGTAAACATATCACCAAGTTGATTAATAAAGGCAACAAATGGAGTAACAATCAGCTTTTTCATGACAGCATCCTGTACGAAATGACAGTCAACTTCTATGTGCTTAGTCCATTCATGAAACAAATGATTGCTAGCGATGTAGATGGTAGCCTGGTTATCACAATTCACAATACATTTTCATAGGATGAGGGACAGGAAACCCATTTCTTGAAGAATAGAGCACAACGATATTAACTCAGCAGCAGTATGAGCCATAGCCTAATATTCTGCTTCAACATTAGATCTAGGCTTCTTACTATGCCATGTAACTAGATTACTACCAACAAATGTACAAAAACCTATAGTAGATATTCTATCACCATCTGCACCAGCCCACTCAACACCTGAATACCTTACCAGATCAATATTTTGATGAGGACGATAAATAAGTCCTTTGCCTGGAGCTCCCTTTAGATACCTTAGGATTCTACAAGCAGCTTCCCAGTGAATCTTTTTCGGTGCTTGCATAAACTGAATAATAACCCCAATGGAAAAAGAAGCATCTGGTCTAGTAACTATTAAATAAATCAACTTTCCTAGAAGCTTTTTGTATCGGTGTACATCGGTAAAGTCCTCATCTGTCATAGTAGCAAACTTTTGATGGGGATCCATAGAAGTGTCCACTGGTTTAGAAGCAAACATACCAGTTTCAGACAATAGGTCTAACACATACTTTTGCTATGAGAGACTAATTCCTTTCTTATGACAAAGAACTTCAATTTCAAGAAAATACTTGAGGTTGCCAAGTCCTTCATCTGAAAATGCTGATATAAGTAACTCTAAACTTCAGATTCCAGAAGTATCACTTCCAGAGTTTATAGTATCATCAACATAGACAATCAAAATGACCACCTTCGACCCTTAGCGACAAAAAAAATATTGAGTGATCTGAATAACACTGTGAGAAACCATAACTAGTAATCACAAAACTAAACTTGTCAAACCAGGCCCGAGGGGATTGTTTCAAACCATATATAGCTTTTCATAACCTACAAACTTGTGCAGGCTTCTCCCCCTGAGCAACATACGTAGGAGGTTGCTCCATATAAACCTTTTCATCAAGATCACCATATAAAAAAGCATTCTTAATATCCAGTGGCTAAAGAGGTCAATTAAGATTAACAACAAGAGTGATGGAAGCCTCAAGCTAGGCTGCTGCCTATTGGAACTCGGATTGGGATGGGTGCCGCACTCAACTAGACCAATGAACCCGGGTATAAGGCAGATTTGCGCAATCTTGGTAAAATAGACATACCTCTTTGGATTTAACTTGGAATAAGTTGATTCCAATGCCAAATTAAAAAGGACTCGTGGGGCTACAACTTTGGTGAAGAAAGGTTTCTTAGATTCTAACCATAAAGGGGTCGAAATTGCTCGTGAAGTGAGGGCTTTTGCATAGGACCAAATCTCGAATCAAGGGAAAAAAGTTGCAATTATTTGATATGCAACTATTGGAATGAAATGGGAATGAAATGAGCTTGGTTATGGGGTTCAATTGCACAAATTTGCCTTCTACCCGAGTTCATTGGTCTAGCTGACTGCGATACCCATCTCTTTCCCAATCCGAGTTCTAGTTGCCTAGCTTGAGGCTTGCATCATTTGATATTAGAGCTTTGGAGGAAAGTAAAAGTTGTAATGGCACTAGGTAGAGAGTTACTGATGCAGATTCATCATAGAAGATCGGGAGGGCTGCTACTTATCTCCTTGCATCTTGTAGATCGGGAGGTCTTTCTTCTTCTTCAATCAAACTTCCTCAACTTGCTGCTACAGAAGATCTGCAGATCCGGTGAGTTGTTTGTTAATTTAGTTATTCCCTTCTTCCCCTAACCTTCTACAGCTAACCCTAACACCCCCTTTTTTAATTTTATTTGAGTTCCTTAACCCTGAATCACTCACAGCCCCATTCCCCCATCAATTCCATCGATTCCCGTCCTAAACCCTAGAATTAACCTAAATCCTAGTGCTGTCCATTCGAACCAGCAACCCCTTTCGCTATTGATCCTATTATCTGGCTCCTAGTAGGTCTCCTACCTATCTAGGACTACATTAGTTACACGTGCAACTCTCGTGGAGGATGTCAATGCAAGAGAAGGAAATTTGCATCTTCGGCATCGAATTGCTGAGTTGAGAATACATTACATGAACCAGCTTTGTTCGTGTCTAGCAAAACAAACATCATCTACGAACAATTTTCTATGCTGTATGGCAAAGTAGATGTCGTCAACAAACCAATATCTGTGACGTGCGAGTATTTTTGCATGTTCAACAAGACGAATGGGGATTTCATATTATTCCCGAGAAGGAATGATGCAAGATAGAGAACGGGATTGATTAGATAGACTAGAGGAAGGCATTCGATTAATAAGATAACAGGCAATGAGAACATCAGACCAAAAATGTTTTGGAATAGATATATTAAACATAAGAGAACGAGCAATATCTAACAATTAACAAATTGCGATCTTTACGTTCAGCCACCCCATTTTTTGAGGGGTGTATGAACAACCCGTTTGATGAATAATGCCATGATCTAAACAAAAGTTAGTAATCTCAAGCTGTGCATATTCAAGAGCATTGTCAGATTAGAAAACTTTAAGAGAAGTATCAAACTGAGTTTTTATTTCATTGTAGAAGTATTTAAAAACTAACAAGAATTTGGACTGATCTCTTAACAAATATAACCAAGTTATACGGGGGTGATCGTCCACAAAATTAACTAAGTAAGAGAAACCTAACCTATTTTTAACACGACAAGGACCCCAAATGTTAGAATGGACTAACAAAAACAAAGACGGACTTCTAGACTCAGTACGAGAGGGAAACGATGACCGATGATGTTTTCCCAACTCACAAGCTTCACACTGAAGACGGTTGATAGACTTGCAACTTGGAGCCATGCGTTGGAGCTTAGGTAGAGACAAATGACCTAGACAAACATGCCAATGAAAAGGAGATGGTTCACTAGTGGTAGTAGTAGCAGCAGTAGAAGGTCCAATACCATCTAAGTAATAAAGTCCAGCTTGCTCAAGCCCTCCACCAATCGTCCTCCCTGTCTGAAGGTCCTGAAAAACACAATAGGAATTATAGAATGTAACGGAACAGTTAAGCATTTTAGTGAGTTAACTGACAAATAAAAGGCTTAATTGTAACAGTGGAACATTAAAGACAAAGGACAATGTGAAGAAAGACAGAAATTGAGAAATCCTTGGTTGATCGATGAGATCAGCCAAGCCTTATATTTATAGTTTTAGGAATTACAATCAAAAGTAAAAAATAACCCTAGTAGAATACATAAAAAATAAAAACATAAAGCTGTAAAAGACCAAAATACCCCCCACGGTATTCTGGTGTATCTTCCCCCCCAAGTTGGAGCAAAAATATCACTCATGCCCAACTTGACTAAACTAGGATGGAAGACCTTTCCAGGCAGTCCCTTGGTGAACATATCAGCAAGCTGATCAGTAGACTTCACATAAGGAACACAAATAAGACCTTCTTCTAACTTTTCCTTGATGAAATGCCTATCCACCTCAACATGCTTTGTACGGTCATGCTGTCCCGGATTATATGCAATACTAATGGCAGCCTTGTTGTCGCAATACAGCATCATAGGAAGGCGAATAGGAACTCCAAGATCTTGTAGTAAACCTTTCAACCAGAGTAGCTCACAAATACCTTGTGCCATAGCACGAAATTCTGCCTTAGTACTTGAACGAGCCACCACATTTTGCTTCTTGCTACGCTAGGTGACAAGATTGCCACCCACAAAAGAACAATAACCAGAAATAGACTTACGGTCTGGGGAACTGCCCAATCTGCATCAGTATATGTCTCAATCCGCAGGTGACCATGGGGAGACAAGAGAATTCCTTTCTCAGGAGCTGACTTCAAGTAGTGAAGAATCCGAAGAACAGGCTCCATATGTGAAGTATAGGGATCATGCATAAATTGACTGACAAGACTTATAGCAACAACAATGTCGGATCAAGTATGAGAGAGATAAAACAACTTTTCCACTAGTCTTTGATATCTCCCTTTATCAACCGGGTTACCCTCCTTTTCCTTGAGACGATCATTGGCAGCCATAGAAGTATCTGAAGGATTACACCCTAACAAACCAGTCTCAGTCAGTAGGTCTAGGACATACTTTCGTAGGGAAAGAAAGATGCCTTTCGAAGATCTGGCAACTTCAATCCCAAGCAAATACCTTAGTTTCCCTAGATCCTTAATCTCGAACTCTTGGCCAAGAAATGTTTTCAACCTGCTGATCTCAACACAATCATTGCTAGTAACCACAATATCATCAACGTCGACTATCAAGATAGTGAGTTTTTCACTAGCCCTCTTTATAAAGAGAATGTGATCTGCATTACTCTGCTTGTAGCCTACAGAAACCATTGCTTTGTGAAAACGGCCAAACCATGCCCAAGGGGACTGTTTCAACCCATAAAGAGCACGCTTCAATCTACACACCTTGCCTCGATTGCTATCACAAGAGAACCTTGGTGGAATGTCCATATATACCTCCTCATCGAGTTCCCCATTGAGAAAAGCATTCTTCACATCAAGTTGTTGCAAGTCCCATCCAAGATTAACTGCACAAGATAGTAATACTTGGACAATATTTAGCTTAGCGATAGGGGCAAAGGTCTCCTGGTAATTGATCTCATATGTCTGAGTAAGTCCTTTGGCCACAAGGCGTGCCTTATACCTATCCACAGTGCCATCCACCTTCTGTTTCACTACAAACACCCACTTGCATCCGACAGTCCGCTTCCCTGGTGGATGAGTCATAAGCTCCCATGTGTTATTTTTTTTTCAAGGTGTCCATTTCTTCCATCATTGCTACCTTGCACTTTCCATCTGTAAGAGTTTCCTGCCAATTTTGAGGAATACGAACAAAAGAAAGAGAAGAAACAAAAGCACGAAAAGATGGAGAAAGAGAATCATAAGAAACAACATGAGATAAAGGGTGTTGAGTGCAAGTCCTCACACCTTTGCGAAGAGCAATGGGGAGATCCAAAGAAGTATTACCAGGTGGAGAAGTAGGTTCCGGATCTGGAGTTGGTAACTGGACGGGAACTTGTGTCACAGTGGATTGAAGCTCTCTAGGTCTGGTCCTGCTCCTTGCAAAAACCTTCAAATTTGTTGCATCAATCCTCCGCTGAAATTCACCAATGGTTCTCTGGACTGGGGTGACCTCCCCTTGAGCAGGATCCTCAGGAACCTCCCCCAGTGCAGGAACATCTCCCCCTGAAGGAGAATAGGGAACCTCCCCCTGTGTAGGAATATCTCCCCCTGACGTAGAGGGAAGGATAAGGGGTAGGCACACTCGGAACAGCAAAGACAGCAGGGGTAGACTCATCATATACATGCCTAAGAGGGGGTCAACGGTCAACACATCTTTACTAACACTCTCCCCCTGAAGAGGTGGGGACGAATAAGATGAGAGAGACTCATGGAAGATAACATCCATACTGACCATGGTATGGCGAGCAGGAGGATAATAACACTTGTATCCTTTCTGGGTAGCAAAGTAACCTAAGAAAATGCAGCGGAGACCATGGGGCTCAAGTTTGCTAGGAGATCTAGTATCCCTAGCATAACACACACACTCACAAACCTGTGGGGGGAACAACATAAAAGGAAGAGCCATGTAAAAGCTCAACAGGGGACTTGGAGGCAAGAACCCGAGTAGGCAGCCTATTAATCAAATAGGCTGCAGTCAGAACAGCATCCCCCCAATAAAAGGAGGGAACATGGCGAGCAAACATAAGGGCCCGAGCCACCTCCAAGAGATGGCGATTCTTTCTCTCAACTACACCATTTTGGGCTGGAGTGTCAACACAGCTAGTTTGATGTAAGATGCCATGGGTAACAAGGTATTGTTGGAACTGACCTTCCATATGCTCTTTCCCATTGTCACTCCTCAAAATTTTGAGAGTGGCATTAAACTGGGTCAGGACCATTTTATGAAAATGCTGAAAACAAGAGAAGACATCACTCTTGTTATGCATGAGGTACACCCAAGTGAAATGGGAATGACAGTCAATGAAAGTAACGTACCACCGTTGGCCATTAAGAGAGGCCTTACGACTAGGTCCCCACACATCAGTATGAATCAATTGGAATAGGGAAGAACTTCTTTTATTAGATATAGGATAAATCGATCGTGTCTGTTTGGCCAAGACACAAGCCTCACAAAAAAATTCTTCCTTATTACAATGTTTAAACAATGCTGGAAATAAATGAGATAAAGTACTTAAAGGGGGGTGTCCTAATCTAGAATGCCATTGGTGAAGTTCAGAGGAAGAAGAAGATGGCTGACATAACTGAGAAGGCAAAGCCTGTTGCGGTCCATTGTCAAGAAGGTACAATCCACCATGCACTCTACTCGATCCAATCATCTTCCCCGAGTCCAGTTCCTAAAAGACACAATGAGTAGGAAAAAAAATCACCTTGCAATTCAAAGATTTAGTAATACTACTAATAGAGACAAGATTAGTAGTAAAGTTTGGAATGTGCAAAGAAGAGGACAAGGTAAGTGAAGGGGAACAACTGATGGACCCCTTTTCTGAAACAGAGGAGAGGGAACCATCAGCCACCCTAACTTTATCTTTGCCAGAGGTAGAGGAATAGGTATAAAAAAGGGTAGAAGAACCTGTCATGTGGTCAGTGGCACCGGAGTCTATAATCCATGGAGTGGAGACAACCGATGCACAGTGACCAGCAAAAGAAATACCTGAGCGGGCAAAGTGGGAACCTGATGGAGTGGAATAATCGGCAGGAACAGATGTAGTAGATGCAGTGGAAGACTGTAGCAAACGCCGGAGAGCCTGGAACTCCTCCTGGGAGAAACAGTTTTCAGTAGTGGGCACTGTAGCTACACTTTCAGTGTGATTTGCTTTGTTTTTAGGTTTAGCACGACCACGTTTAGCCTCAAAATCAGCAGGCTTCCCATGTAATTTCCAGCACTAGGCCTTAGTGTGGTAGAGTTTGTTGCAATGTTCACACCTGAGAGGCTCCCTGGTAGGAGCAGCAGTAGTAGTAGCAGCAGTAGCACTAGTGTCAGATGGAGGAGCTTTAGAACCAGCAGCCTGGAGGGCTGATCTTTCAACTGTAGGACCCAACACCATGGCAGCCTGACGGGTTTCCTCAGTATGAACATAAGAGAAGGCCTGCTCCAGTGTAGGGAAAGGCACCCTACCAAGTACTTGCACACGAATTGGATCATAATCAGCATTAAGACCAGCCAAAAAATCATAAACACGGGCCTTATCCACATAGGCCGAATAGGCAGTAACATATGCAGCTGTAGAGGGCTGAAAGGGAGCATAATGGTCCAACTGTTGCCATAGACTTTTGAGGGCAGCATAGTACTTAGTAACCGACAGCTCCTTTTGGGTGGTAGAATGAAGTGTCTTCCGGATGTCATAAACCTGTGCATCATTCCCCAACTGTCCATAAGTGCCCTTAGCAACAGCCCATATTTGTGCGGCTGTGTCAAGGAGAAGGTACTGGCTGGAAAGTTCCTGTGGCATGGAGTTCAAGACAAAAGACATAACCATAGCATCATTGGCAGCCCAGCGAGTCTTGGCATGGCCTTCTTCAGTAGGCTGGTTAGAGGTGCCAGTAAGATGTCCACTCAGGCCTCTGCCAGCCACAGTCACGGAGAGAGACCTGGTCCACATGAGATAATTGGTGCCATCGAGTTTAATGGAGAGGCAGCATAAGGGAGGAATTCTGTCCGGGGCTGAGAATCACCTCCATTGGTAGCCGTGGTAACTTCAGAGTCTCCCATGGTGTAAATAGAGCCTTGGTAGCAACAAGCAGCGCTAAATCCCAAAAAATCGATAAGCAGGGTTTTGGAAGAAAACTCCGAAAGGTATGATCGATTGGGATTAGGGGTCTTCAAAACTTGAAAAAAACACTGTCTAGTGTGGCTTGAAGTGAGGTAAGAATACTCTCCAAAAAGCAGTCCACGCAGAGAACAAAATAACCCAAATCGATAAGTGTCAAGGTTTTTCAAAAAACCCTGAAAGGAGATCGATATGGAGAAATCCCTCAATGCTGTGAATGAAAACCTGTTATAGGTACTGTCCAAAATCTGCTGTGATGGATCTCAAAAGGAAAAGCAGCTTCAAAGGCAAAGAGAGAGCTGATCTTCAATAGTAGAGAATTCCAAAAAAAATCGCAGAAGCAGGGACAGCAGCCATCAAACTGTAGAAGCTAGTAAATCATCAAGTGAAGAGGTGATGAATTAGGGCAGCATCTAGATCATACGATCACCTCATTAGATCTGCCCTAATGTGTGAAGAGAAACAAAGAAAAAGGTGGAGAAGATCGAGTAGGAGAGGGAGGGGGGGGGAAGAGGATCGAGTGGAAGGAGAAGAAAGGAGAAACAAAGGAAGGGGTGGGGCTAGAAAGAGGTTAGATCAGAGAATACTGCTCTGATACCATGAAGAAAGAAAGAATTGATCGATGAGATCAGCCAAGCCTTATATTTATAGTTGTAGGAATTACAACCAAAAGTAAAAAATAACCCTAGCAAAACTGACATAGCTAGGAATACATAAAAAATAAAAACATAAAGCTGTAAAAGACCAGAATACCCCCCACGGTATTCTGGTGTATCTTATTCAACACAATGTTAAAGAAGAAGTAGGAGATACAGTACCATGACCAGTGTCATTAGTGGAGGAAGGAACCATTAGCAAGAATAACAGGGAAAGCAGAGTTAAGAGAAGATAAAGATGAAAATAATTCTGATTTACCACTCATGTGAGTGGAAGCACCAGAATCAATAATCCAGAGAGTGAAAGAAGTGGTGAAAAGGTAGGCAGAAGTACCTGTGTGAGCTAAAGTGGCTGTGGAAGTGGAAGCTGTAGTCTCAAGTTGCTGGAGACGTTTGAGAATTTGGTTATAGTCATCTCGAGACACAGAAATAGTAGAAGAAACCCCGGATACTGATGTAGTAGTGTCACCAATAGAGGCATGCTCAGTGGTATTCTCAGTTGTTGTAGTGTTGGCTAACTGGTTTTCCGTGCTTAGCCCAACACGTACCAACACTATATGATTAAGTTTGTTGCAAAAAGCACAATGTCTAGAAGACTTGTCAGAATACTGGCCACTGGTACCTCGGCCACCATTACCTCGATCATGGCCTCTGGAAGAACCACGACCCCTTCCATTAGAGGAGCCACACCCCCGAGTAGCAGTAAAAGCAAAACCTTCTTTCAGAGAAGGTGTATTAGTACCCTTGAGAGGGGTAGACATACGCTGCAACCGAGAAAAGGTTTCATTGAGAGAGGGAACCTTTTCTCCAGTAAGGTGGTGTCTCTTCACGGATTGATAGTCAGGGTGTAATCCAGCTAAAAAATTAGCAACATAAAATTCAGCTTTCTGGGCCTTGAGTTGCTCCAAATCATTAGTGAGGAGTTGATGCATTTGAAGTTCTTCAATGATACCTTTGTATCCACTAAAGTACCCATTGAGAGATTATCTCCTTGCATGAAGGTGACCATCTCGTCATATAGTTCATAAATTCAAGATAGGTTCTTTTCCTGGGAAAAACTTTCACAAAGATCATTCCAAATCCCTTTGTCAGTCGGATGAAATATAACATTAGAAACAATAGTGGTATCGAGACCATTCCGTAACCTTATTTTAGGGTTGAATCTTCACGCATCCACTCCTCATAAGAAGTAACAGAATCTGAGGCTGCGTTTGGTATGCATTCTTGGAATGCGTTCTAGCCGATATCGCATTCTCGAATGATAAAAATAGTTTTTTTTTTTTTTATCGTCCAAGAATGCAAAATTGGCCTAAAATGCATTCCAAGAATGCATATCAAACACAGCCTGAGTCTTTCAGATCATAAGTGGGAGGATCTTTGGTAAGATATTTCATCTTACCCTTTGCATGTATGCATACTCAACAGCTTGAGCCCAGAGCATGTAATTTGAAACCCCATTCAATTTAATATTAGTTATCTGAACTTGAACTGAATTAACTGGGGCTTAGAGTCAGACATCATGTAAAACTCAAGTAGAAATCTATTACAACTTCAGATCAGATCTTAATCCAGCAAAACAATAGCGGAAAATAAAAAAATAGGCCACAGGGCTATCCAGAAACAAGAAGTCCAAAAAAGAAGCTTGCAGACTCTGGTTTTTGAAAGAAAATTAGACAAACAAAAGAAGAGCAAAATAACCTGTAATTACCACCGAAGAAGGTACTATGGTAGGGGAACTAAGTCCCAAATTATCAGCCTGATATGATGATGTGATCAGGAGATATCAATAAAAAATAAGAGGTCACAAACTTGGACTAAAAACAAAGTAGTGGCCGGATAGCAGAAGAAATCAGATTCCAGAACATTAGACCATAAATTGTTCCTCAAATTGGGATTGAGAATACCTCTAGGTGGTAGTAAATAACTCCCAGAAAATCAGGCTCATCAGTTGGTGGTGACAGAAGTAATCTGATCTTCAATAAAATTGAAGAGAAATCCAGAAATCTGAAACTGCAAGCACAATCTTCAGGAATGTTTAATGTCTGACTTCAAGAACTTGTAATCTTCATAAGAAACAGTAGTATAGCAATAAGGGGATCCTAGTTCATTTTCGTAGTATCAATAACTAGGACCAGTGTAGCAGATAGGCAGCATAAGGATTGCTGCAACCAGAATCGACTTAGGTCTTTAAAGAGACTCTCAAAACAGCCTAAGAAGATGATCTATCACTGACTTATCAGTGCTCTGATACCATGTACATAACTAGGAAAGATAAATAGAAGGAAAGAAAGAAGAAGAAGAGAACTCTGCGATTTCAAGAAACTGTAAAACCGTGACTACAATCCACCACTCACACACCTTCAATCTGTAACGTTTACAAACCTAGAAATCATACTAGCAATAGGAATCATTTTTAAGATAGGAAACTAATTTGGGAAACCTAATCGTTAGAGAATCCGCAGGACTTTTAAAGATGCAAAACTAATGTGTACATGATCATATATACCTCCACGGTAAACATGATCATGTACCCCATACATAATCTCGATAATCTCAACGTCAGGGTTGCTATTGTTTTTGGCCTGCTAATTATACTATCTGTAGTCCATATAATGAAAATAAATGAATTGTTGGTTGTGTTTATATATGGTGTTGTGCACTTCCATTCAATATGCATGTATGTTTGCTTACATATTAGGGCATAATGTGGCATGAAGTATGTTTTAATTGTTTATGCATATATATTGGCTTTTGTTTCTGCTGCATAACACCTAGACATGCTTGTATGTATGGATATCTGAATCTAGATCAGTTTCTTCTAGTACTTGAGACAAAACATTTTGCTGGTCTATGCAGGTTTTCATTATGTTGTCATGCACCATTGCAGTAGGGACCAACCTAAGCCAATTCATCTGCATTGGCAGATTCACAGCTGTGTCTTTCCAAGTCCTTGGCCACATGAAGACTATACTTGTTTTGATCTTGGGATTCATCTTCTTTGGGAAGGAAGGCCTGAATTTACAAGTAGTTCTCGGCATGGTCATAGCAGTGGTGGGGATGATCTGGTATGGTAATGCATCATCTAAGCCTGGAGGAAAAGAGCGTCGAAGTCATTCAATGCCTAACAATAGACCACAAAAACATAGTGGGATGTCTGAGGCCAGTGAACTTGATGGGAAGGTCTAGAGTTAACAGAAGATGATAATATGATTTCTGTAACCTCATTGACATTAAGGTTAGAGCCTCGCTTTCATCTCTCTTTTTTTTCTTTTCCCCTTTCAATTTTGAGTCACCATTTTCTTTCGTTGATGTTGTATTTGTTTAAGGGAATGAATACTCTTAAAAAGGATGCAGTTTCCCTAAATATTCCTTTTGTTAAAATCATTATTTATAGTAATTTATTTTCTTCCAAATTTTCAAACTGTTTCTTTTTTCTGCTTCCTACTCCCCATCTTGATATAGAATCCCTGTGGAGGGAGTGTTATGATCTCTTTAGACTAGTGAACAATGGGAAGGAATAAGTCATCCAAGCTTGCTGCCGTGGCTTAGGCTTATTGCGGGTGCAGTGGATGGACTTTAAGTGCAATAAAGAATACTGGTTATTGTGCCTTATCACTTGTAATAACAAAGCAGAATGATTTATTGTAGAACTCCCTCTAGCCTTCCATGATGGTCTCAATCGTACTCACTGTTTAATTACATATGTGTAATAACCTGACTTGTTTTTGATGGGATTGTATTCCTCGTGCAAATAGTACATGGCTATTGTCGGTCCTGCACAAATTCTTGTGATCTTATCTTTTAAAGGCACACTTGTTGGTTGGATATGATTGGAACAGGATTCATCACTTCTTGGAGATGTTCTCTTGTTATTCTTTATGTAGAGTGTAGATCAAGTGATTTTTCTTTTTATTTGTTAGAGGTGGCTGAAATTAGAGCAATCGGACCAATATTTTCTAAGTTTTGTCAAATTTTGTTGCCTATATTTATCCCATACTTAATATATCATAGAACAAAGTATGAGAACACAACTTTCAGAAGCAAACTTTAACTATCCATAAAATGGCACTGTTCTACAGTATGTTTAGAGCTGCACAAGTCAAAAATTGCAACAAATCACAAATTGCACCCAATAACAGCTGCAACTTGAGCTTTGATGGTGGTGGATTCAGTGAATGAAGCTGTTATATCATTTTCCTTGACGCTATTAACACTTCTAGTATGAAGGTATTTGCTAGTACTGGGCCTATCCAGAGATAATATGATAAATTGACGGTCACATCCATTAACCTCAAAAACTAACTTTTTATTGACTTTGAACCTTGACGACTTGGTTGTGCTTGATCCTGATCCGTAACTATTGGTTCTTTCTGTTCATTGTAGTGAATTTTTTGGTGGAATTGCATGGTTTTATGGGTAAACATATTTGTTAAGTTTGTTCATGTTTTTGGAATTTTAAATGTCTTGGCATTGTTTGCTTTGTACCTTTTGATGAGTTTCTGGCTGAGCCTCACTGTTGGAAAGGATTAAATTTTCTAACTTGACATGAATTTCTTGCACATTTTTCGTGTAAAATAAGCTGTAAATCTCCTGCTGAACCAGAATCCAATGGTGATGTCCAGATCCTTGTGAATTCCAGATATATTGCATACCTGTAAGGGGGGCTGCTTTGATTCGATTCAATTTTGTTCTCGTTGATAAGGGTTGGTAAATGCTGATCTGTAGATGGAAAGTATCCATTTCTCTTGATTAATCTTCTGAAGAAAGAAAGATTATGAGGTACTTTTTACATGATTTCTGTTGAGATGATGTATCATATATCGTCCTTCCAATTATCCGGACAAATCCCATCTTCCAGCAAGTATCTTCTTGAGGTTGTGAAAGGATCATCACCTCCACCTCATCCAAATTTGCAGCATTTTTTCGTGCCTCCATTAATTGGGTCTCAACCAAACGGCAAAACAGACTATCAGAGCTAACTTGGGGTGCCTGGGCAGGCATATAAACAACTTTATCATCTTCTATAACAGCTTGTGAAGCACCAGGCTTATGCACTTGCTAGGAGTTGTTTGCAATTGATTCTGAGTTTGGACTAACAGAGTGAGGTCTGCCATCATTTTTTCAATTCCTTCATTTCTGCGTGTAACTGGGCATCTTCATATGGTGAAGTTTCCTATCATCTCAAAACTTCTCAGGCCAAAATTCACAATTGGCTAGAAGATCTTCAAAAAAGTTGACTTGGGACGATGGGAAGTGAGATGAGGATAGAGAACTAAAACTGTGTCATGCAGTTGGCAATGGGCATCACTAAACACAAAATCATAGGCCAAGCCAAGCCTTTCGAAACCTCAGGCCAGGCTAATTAAACTTGGCGTAGCAAGGCCCGAGCATAGATACAACTAAATCATACCAAATCATATATTTTTATGTGCCTCTTCAAGATCGAAGTTAGATGAAGTTCTATCGTTTTGTAATTTGGCACACCAATGCGTATGTAATGTCAACACTATACAGCGAATTCAAATGGATATATATTTTAGTAATAATTCGTAAGACCGAGTTTTTCACACCCACGGTGAAGGGAGATGACCGTGGCCATCAATGGTTCAATACCAATGACCAAGGGGAAGAAGGGTATTTTTTGAATTCATCAATAGGGATAGGAGTTTGTTGATGGGACTAGTCCTATCTTATGGTTCCATCACCAATGGGCAATGGATTCTTCCCCGAACTTTTGCCTAATTATAAACGGATATTCAAAAATCTGTATGCAATTTGAGTTCGTATCTGTTTAGGAAAATCTAAATCCGTTAGAAACTAATCGGATACGAATATGATAATCCCCCTATCCGACCGGTTATTATCCGATTCGTTTAGCAATCCGAGGGTAATAAAATATCTGAAATATATTATTACCGGAAAAAAATTATTTGAAATATATCTCTGTGTCCTTGTATCCTTTTAAGTTACCTTATTGGATTCTGTTATCTTATTTTTATAATTTTATAAGTTAATATAATGTGATTCTTTTTCTATATTTTTTATTGATTTATATATATTGTTTTATGCAATGTGATACATGGAATCACATATCTATGTGAAAAAATCAAAGACTAAGAAAAGTAGAAGAAAGGGTAATTATTGAACTCTCAACTCTCAACCCTAAGATGTCAACGGACAGTCAAAAATTCTTATTCGATCTGTGTTTATATCCATTTAGGAGAATCCATATTCAAAAAATCATTTTCCGAAAACTATCTGAATCTGTTCGAAAATCGATAGGATATTATCCGAATTCGTCCGAATATAAACGGATACGAATATGATAATGCCACTATTCGAACGAATTCGATCCGTTTACATTTCGACTGCTATGTAGCTTTTGAAACGCCACATCCCACCCCGCTCTCAAAAAAAATAAACAAAAACAAAAACAAAGAACTCATCTGGATGTGTTTGTCCAAACCTAGTCAAAATTTAGCCTTCAACTTTCAAATATTTTTTCAATATACCGGGATTGGGATCAGGATTTTTAAAATGGAATTTGTTGAGAAGAGATGCAGAAAAAACCTTCCTACTTGTGTGAGTAAAAAATGCAGCAGCTTACAAAAACGTATGTTGCTCACGAAATTGTATAGAAATGAAAAACATAAATGAACAAGTAAACACAAAACCAGAGGAACACCAGATTTAACATGAAAAGAAACGAAAAACATAAATGAACAAGTAAACACAAAACCAAAGGAACACCAAATTTAACGTGAAACGAAACCAAAAAACATAAATGAACAAGCAAACACAAAACCAAAGGAACTCCAAATTTAACGTGTAAAATCCTTCAATGTGAAGGGAAAAAACACAGGACGATTCTGAAAGCAATCCAATAAAATCAAATAAGAATTATAAACAATAAGCACTCAAGACTTTACAAGGTTATCTTAGACATCAACAAGATGCTACTCCTCTACCTCTTACTCGTCCCAAGAAAACGATCTCCTAAGCTTGAAGAAACTAATTGTTGCGGTGAAATCCGACTTGTCGCCCACCTGGCCGAGTTGTCCTGCACAGGTAGGTAACACAAGACAAAAAAGTGCCGACCTGAGTCGGTTAGTACACTTCGATGCTTAAGTCAGATCTCTGCAATAGATAAAAAAGCTCAAATCCAAAAAGTAGGAAATGAAAGTCCCCCTTACCTGGAATAGGAGCTACTATTTATAGGTTTGAGATATCAGATTGGTACAAGAGTTGTATGTTCATAGGCGGTAGCTTGGGTCTCATGTAATCCTAAGTGTCTTTTTCAGGATTCGACACCTGTCGGGTTGGGAGTCATGCAGAAAGCATGACCTTGACCAAACTTGGATCATGGTTAACTTAGTTAACCGTGCGGGTTTAGGTATTTAGAGTCATAGGTCTGATCCGAGTAGACCAGGCCGATCTCACACCTGACTCGGCGACCGATTTCACTTAGTGCTGGCGGGTTCGTTTCGTCATCGGATTGTCATCAGTTTGGTTGTTCACGTTGCTTGGTTCCATACGCATGGTCCGATTTCTGATTTAGTGTTTGGTTCGGCATGGGCCGGTCCTTGACGTGTCCTCTATTGATTGGCTGTCTCCAATTATGGTTCATCACTAATCAAATATACAAATTGTAGTTTTGGTCAACTGGTTGAACAAGAGCGTAGAAATAGCATACAAATGGCCTCAAGAATGACCAACCATAAGAATAATAAACCTCCTGCAAAAATTATGCACGTCTTCTCCAAGAGCTCTAAGAACAGATTTTTCCTTAGCTTCTCTACCAAGCTAAACTATTCCTCTTCTGTAACCTTGTCACTTTCTCTCGCCTTAGAGAAAACTCACTACACACACTTTCTAAAGTGACTCTTCGTATAAGTACAAAAATCAAGGTAGTGCTTGCCAACTCATATGGCACTTGCTTTCACATGGATTTGGGCCCAAGTTGACCCAACTCCCAATAATCTCCACATGGGGTTGGACCCAACACCCAACAACCTCCACTCTAGTCCCATGAAGAGGACTCCCCCATACCGGAGACTCATATGGCATCCATGCCTGTCAAATTTATGCATAATTTATGCTTCTCCTTTAACACTAACTTTGTAATCATATATGACGGATTCCGATCATTATCAGCTCAAGTTCTGGTTGTGTACTTTCCCTAGTTGGCTCGCGATTGTATTATAAAGAAGGCAAACCTAATTAAAGTGGATAGAATTTTCATCAACCCACTTTCAAGATATCTTGTACCCAATGGTATGGGACCTCAATGTGCTTGATCCTAGAGTGGAATGTAGCATTCTTGCTTAGATCGATAGTACTTTGATGGTCATACCTAATACTCCTTTTGTTCCAAACCCAACTCCATAAAAAGCAAAAGGAAAATTATCAGCCCCACCCCCTCTGGTAGCCCGTTAAATTAATGCAATCCCACTAACCACCAAAATTTCAATTCTTGCCCCAAAACTAGTGGAATTAATCTTTTAACTGTTAATTAGTGATGTTAGCAGGTTATTTTTTTTTAAAGACAATTTTGTTCTTGTTTTTATTCTATACCTTTATTTTTTTATTCTTTTTTCTTTCCTTCTGCTGTTTTTTTCGATGAACCCAAACTCTAGCGGGGACTGATGCTCCGACAACATGTTCCAGTGAGAATTTCTCCAATTTTACGTCTGTTGCGTCAAGAAATCGTCGAGTGGTCCTGCGAGTGTCGTCACCTGCAAGTGGACCAAGGGGTCAACAGAGAGAACCGGTGTGGTTCCGGCCTAGGGCTCTCCGATGCCAAAGTTAGATCTCCTGAGCAAACAGATGAATAGTGATTATTCAATATGAGTTTAGATATCCCTTGATGGGGTTGTGTACCTTGCCTTTTATAGTAGTGTATGGCGGTGTGGAGAGTCCCAGTTTGATGGCGAGTGTGCCATTGAGTGGATAGAGACCCTGAGTAATAGGGCTCTATCCTGATTGGCCATCTCCCTGCGGGAGGGAATGTCCTGGTGGTATCAAGATCCTTGGCAGATAGATACTCGCGTGTAGTGATAACGTCATTGGTGCTTGAATCCGTCTGGGTGACGTGACTTTTAAGCGGTGGCCTAAAGTCCTGGTGGTGGCATGAGTCTATAGTGACACAATTGGGTCATAGACGAGTGGCCTCGGTGTCCGTGTACATCACGTCTGCGTCCACGATGCCGCGCCTGGGTGCAGGCTGCACCTGGGTGGGACCCCCGGTTGGTTCTCCTTGGTTCTGGAGTTGGTCGCTTTGTGACATGTGACAGCCGCTGATTGGTTCGGTGAATCTTGGATGTATCAGCATCCTGCTCCTCCTCTTTCCCTACTGTTTGGCAGGAATCGACTTTTCTATACGTAGCTAGAGGGGAACGAATATTCAATACAAATAAATTCTCAGGAAAATTATGCTTCCAAAGGGGATTAAAAGGTGTAAACTACCAAAATTCTCTATTTCTCTGCAACTCCAAACGCCATTTCTGACAAACTCTCACCACTTAGTATCGTATTTTTCTTATAGTTTTCTTATTGAAGAACCAGAGTTGCTTCTTGATTTTTTCACCATTTTTGGACCTCTAGCTCTGATCACTTTGAAGCTAATCCAGTGATAATTTATTTCAATTTTGGCGAGTCTACATCAGTTTGGGCAGTAGATTTCCAATTTTGTCCTCTAAAATCTATTATGCTTCATGAGATTCGATCTTTTGTTACGTCTGTGAAATTTTTTTGTTGATCTTGTACTTTATTGAAATAGATGAAATGATTCGACCAAAGCAAATAGTACTTTTTAGCTGTTCTCTTGAAATATGGTTTATTTCTTTCAGTTAATGAAACAGAAAAGAAAGAAAAAAACTGACATTTCTGATTCACTCTTTTTGGTGTTGAATTCGAAAGGCTTACGAAGGGAATAGGAAGGGAAAAGAGCCAGATAGGAACTTTCAGTCTGTTTTCTTTCTTTATTGAAAGAGGTTGTTGAGAATTGCAAACCCCAGGGTCAAGTTTAGAGTTTTGAACACCCACGGTTCTACGATTGCAGAGGTGAGTAGAGGTGACAGAAATCAGACCTCACTTCGCAGGTCTAATCAAACCTCACTGCCCATATCTGTGTGCACAGGTCTTCTCTCTCTCCTTTGGCTTCTCTCTCATGTATTAGGTACTCTGTTCTATTCTTCCGCATCCATTCTTCTTTTCTTCCTCTTCTACCGTATTATTACTCTGTTTGTTGCTATTCCTACAACTGACAACCTATTTTATGGTAAAACAAAGCTGCTTTGAACTCCTTGATAGAAATCGATTGGACTTGAAATTTTGGGGTTTGTATTACTGGCTGAAACTCGGAATCCAGACCCAAAAGATATCTCTATTGAGAGATAGAACTCAGAACTGGCTTGAACTTCTGCCGCCAAATTTCTCTTCAAGCTGATTTTGCTCACATATGGTTTGACCTTTGAGATAAGCCTAATATTTTTCTCCGTCACCGATCGCACCTCCCTCTCCTTTGGACCTACATCTACTATACCCCGGTGGTGCTTGTGGTGACCTAGAACCATTGAAGGGTATTTTTTTTTAATTGAGGTGGGCTGGGGTTTTTATGTTTTAATGTAGAGGGTATTTTAGTCATTTGTATTTCACACAGTTAATCTGTTAGTTTTTTTTTGGGCCAGAATTGAAATTTTAGTGGTTAATGAGGTTGTATTAATTTAACGGGCTATTGAAGGGTGGCTGATAATTTTCCTAAAATAAAGGCTTCAACCATAGCATCTCCTTACAAGATTTTGTAGCAGCAATGTATTTTGCCTCTCTAGTTGATAGTGAAACACTTTTTTGCAACTTTAATTGCCAATTGATGGCTCCCCCCTCCAAAAATAAACCAATAAGCAGAAGTAGACTTCCTCCTGTTAAGATCTCCTATCATATCTGAATCTATATAATCTTTCACTATGAATGATGAATTTCCAAAACATAAACAAACTTTAGATATGTCTCTTAGATATCTTAGAATCAATTTTATAGCCTCCTAATGTTACTTGTCTAGATATTCTAAATAACTACTAACAACACCAGTGGCATAAGCTATGTGAAGCCATGTACATATTATAACATACATCAAACTCCTTACAGCTAAAACATAAGGGATTTTCACCATTTTGTTCTTCTCTCCATTACTAGTTCGAGACAACTTAGCACTCAACTTGAAATTACTAGCTAATGGTGTATACACAGGCTTGACATTCTTCTTATTGAATCTTTCAATTACCTTCTCAATATGATGTACTTTTCTTGTGATAGCTACAACTTCTTGTTCTTCCTAAAACGTTTGATTGTCATGCCCAAAATCTGCTTTGAGTCCCTAGATCCTTCATGTCAAAGGTCTTATTCAATTATTTTTTCAACTCGTCAATCAAGTAGAATCTTGACCAACAATGAACATATCATCAACATATAACAAGAGAATAATACATAATGAATCTGAATATTTTCTGAGGTAGACATAATGGTCAACAATGGTTGTAGTAAAACCATTTTTCAACATAAATGAGTCAAACATTATGTATTATTGTCAAAATTCTTACTTCAACCCATACAAGCTCTTCTTCAACTTGCACACCATGTGCCTTGCCTTTCACAAGGAAACCTTCTAGCTGCTCCATTTAAATTTCTTCCTTTAAATCTCCATACAAGAAAGTTGTTTTCACTTCTAATTGCTCAATCTAAAAGTCTTGACTAGCAGTTTGACCAAGGATAGTGTGAATATAAGGGATCTTCACCACGGGTGAAAAGATTATATCAAAATCACTACCCTTTCTACTCGAATCCTTTGACAACCAGCCTTGTCTTGTACCTTATTTTCTTTTCATCATCTTCACTTTTTTAGCTTGAAAATCCACTTGTTCTTCAAATTTTTCTGCCCTTTTGGCAGTTCAACCAACTCATAGTTCTTATTTTCATGCAAAGAATAAAGCTCTTCTTGCATAGCTTTCTTCCATTCAACCTTTTGTTCATGAATCATGGCTTCTTCAAAAATTTCCAACTCACCATTTTCAGTAAATGTCACATACCTTGATGATAGTTATTTTATTGAAGTTTTCCTTTCTCTTTGTGACCTTCTAATCATAGGTGGCTCTTTTTGAGGTAACTGCTCCATAGTTGTCATGACACCTAGGCGAACCAAGGCGTTGGAGGGCTGCCTAAGCGCTTAGGCGACAGGCACCCAAGACATACTATGGAGCACGATACCAAGTGCCCTCAAACGCCTTGGTGTGGATAATTTTCTAATTATCATAAAATTCTTTCCAAACTATGGCCATTAAAGTCCCAATCACATTGATATATGAACACCATCAGGCAACACCCAAAAAACCTGAAACAAATATAACTTAATGGTTTTGTTAGAATATAAGAAATTCAAACTACAAATTACTAATAAGTGTGTGAAGGGCTTGGACTTTCTGATTCCAACAGTTTTAGATACTCCATTATTTCCACACCTTTTTTTGATTTGGATCTCCCTCTTGGCTTACTTCAACTGTTATTTTTTTTCTTTATGCTTTGAACCCCTGTTCTTCAATAATCCAAGCATGTAAAAATGAAGAATCTTTTTATTTCTTCAATCAATAAATTGCTTGTAACTTGACTTGTGGTAATAATACCATCAGATGTCAAGTTGCAAAGGGATACAACTAGTCTCCCAAGTATCAGGTAATGAACTCAGCAACAACAATGCTTGCAACTCATCATCAAACACCATCTTCATAGCTACCAACTAATTTACAATACTTTGCATTCCATTCAAGTGCTCTGCAATTGATTCGTTTTTCTTTAAATTTCTAGTTTACAAATTTTTTGATTAAAAATGTCTTGTTTTCAACTATCTTCTTTCATACATATCATGTAATTTCTTCCACAAATAACTTGCATTAGTTTCTATTGACACATGATGGAACACAATATCATTCAACCACTATCGGATTCAAGCAATTGTTTTTTCTGTCCAATTTCTTCCAATCATTAACAGATACAGATTCTGATTTCTTATCTATTATCTCAATTGGCGATTAAAAGTATCTTGAATAGAGAATGTCTTCTAGTTTTATTTTCAAATCAATTAATTGCTTTCATTCAAACTAATCATCCTTGAAGAGATGTTTGCATCCAGTTTTGATTCATACACAAATAATCCAACCAAACTCTGATACGAGTTATTAGAAAGAGGTGCGGAAAAAACCTTCCTACTTGTGTGAGTACAAAATGCAGCTACGGACTCACAAAATCGTGTTATCACCAAAACAAATCATGCTCACGAAAACATATACAACACATGATGTAAATAGAAACAAAAAATATAAATGAACAAGCAAACACAAAACCAAAGGAACACCAAATTTAACGTGAAAAACCCTTCCATGTGAAGAGAAAAACCACGGGACGACTCGGAGAAAAATCCACTAAAATCAAGTAAGGATTACAATGTTTCACCTCTCAAGTTTATGTCCAAAACTTGACTTGAGATTCACAACAAGATTGAAAAAGAAACAACAAGCACTTGACGACTTTACAATGTTACTTCACACATCAACAAGTTGCTACTCTTCTACCTCTTAATAGCTCCAAGAAAATGTATCCCCTAAGCTTTAAGAAACCAACCGAATGCATTAGCTGTCTATGAGATGGCGCTGAGTCAATCTGGATATGTTTTTATCTTGTTTCTCAATTAGTCCTTGTACACCCTGTATCCATATCTGTATCTTCTCTTTTAGGTAAGGTAGAGATAATTGGTAGATATACACAGATATGGATATAGGGTGTACAAGGACTAATTGAGAAACAAGATAAAAACATATCCGGATTGACTCAGCACCATCTCATAGACAGCTAATATAATGCACAAACTATAGCTTTGGTAAGCCGGTTGAACAAGAATGTAGAAATTGCACACAAATGGCCTCAATAATGATAAACCGTGAGAATAAATCTCCTACAAATATTTTGCACATCCTCTTCTCCAAGAGCGTTAAGAACAAACTTTTTCTTAACTTCTTTACCAAGCTAAACTATTCATCTTCTCTAACCTTGTTACTTTCTCTCTCCTTAGAAAAAACTTGCTATACACTTCCTAAAGTGACTCTTTGTAAGATTACAAAGACCAATAAACCAAGGTAGTGCTTGCCAACTCATACGGAACTTGCCTTCACATGGGTTTGGACCGCAACTTAGCCCAATACCCAACAATCTCCACATGGGGCTAGACCCAATAAGGCCCAACACCCAAAAAAATTGAATCGAGAGATTTGGCCAAACCCGATCTTGATTTAAACTGCTTCCATCAGACTCTCTTTAAATTTTTCTAGGGTTCCGCCAATCCTGGCCCATTCCAGTAGCTTCCAAACCGATTTGCTAGGGGTGAGCATTGAGCTGTTTGAGTGGTGGTGACCCAGGCCCAACCTAAGATATTCAAGCCCGGAGCAGGGCTAGGGATTTCTAGGGTTGGATGGGGGCTCGGATAGTTTTCTAATTATTATAAAATGCTTACCAAACTGTGGCCATTAAAGTCCCATTCACATTGATATATGAACACCATCAGGCAACACAAAAAAACCTGAAACAGATATAACTTAATGGTTTTGTTAGAATATAAGAAATTCAAACTATAAATTACTAATAAGTGTGTGAAGGGCTTGGACTTTCTTTGGATTTTTTGGGGCTTCAGCTCAGGCAGCTTCGTGATTACCATGAGCATTAACCTGGGCCCAATCCAAGACCAAAAGTATTCATTCAACCTCAGGTTTCTTTGGGGTTGGGAGTTGGATTAAGGCTGTGTTTGGTATGCACTCGGAATAGATTCTGATTTTAGAATGCATCTGAGGTGAGAAATAGAGAAGAATTGAATTTCAAAAAGCATTCTAGACCTAGAATTTATTCCATGATTGCATATCAAACACAGCCTATGATCTTGTTGCCCATTAAGTGCCCACCTTGCTGCTATCTTGCTTAACGAGTCAGGTACTCAGCATTCCTCTTGTAGCTTGTCAAAATAATTTTCTTCTCAAAATAAAATTAAACACTTAACACTACACATTCTGCAAAGCTGTTAAAGAAGCAATATGTTGGAGTACTCCTGTCCTCCATTCTTTTTCATTTGGATGTTAATATTTACATAGAGAGACCACAACATAAGACACAAACAACAAACAAACAAACAAACAGAGAGAGAGAGAGAGAGAGAGACCAGGGCATTTTTTCTCTTTTTGGGGAGAGATGTTTTGTTTCACATTGCTAGCCTTAGCTGTTACAATTTGTAAGAGTAAATAAAGAAGCTGCCCCCTTTAAATCATGTTCTGGAACATGCTCCATTGAGTTATCTTCTCCTTTAAGCACCACTGAATCAGCCTCATCTTCTTTTAGTACAGCATTGTCACTGAAAAAATAACCACAAATATCTGAGAGGAGATTAAATAAGTAAATAATATCTACCATTAGCTACTTTTTTTTACCTCACAAGTAAATATGGATGATAATTGAAACTGCCAACTTTGACAAATAAGCAGTAGCAACAACAACAACTCAGCCTTATCCTAACTAAATGGGGTCGGCTACTTGCATAGTCTGAGTCTTCTGCCAAGTATGACCTCAGATAGAGCCTATTGGAGGGCAAGGATCCATGTTATCGACACTATGTAGATGAGATTTTCCTGATTTAAAAAATTCAATTTGTTCTAATTCATTTATGTCAATATAAATTAAAATCACATCTAAAATTGGTCTACGAAATTTACTTTTATATTATGATCTGTTTGTATATGGTAATTCTAGTAAAAACTAATTGACAGTAATTTTTATATAAGTAAATTAATGAACAAAAGTTTTCTGCTCCGCCGAACAGAGGTGGTCAGGAACAATCAACTACCAAAGTCTCTCCTATTGAGAGAGTGACCAAAATATTCCTCCCTTCATTTTTCTCCTCCATCAGACCAAAGGAACTCTCCCCTAACTTATATTAGATTTACAAGTTCAACAATGAAAAGGTTGTGATATGTCACAAGTTGAAGGTATTGAATGAAGATGGCTGATAAGGACCATTGTTGAAAACTGAAATAGCGGGGGGGGGGACAAGATGCTTATGGTTTTAGGGAAGACATGACCCAAAGTGGAATGAGGAAATTAGATTCTTTCATGTTAATCTCAAATTAGTTATTTTAAACAATATTAAGTTTTTGGCACACACACACACACACACACAGAAAACATAATAAATACAAGGTAAAATTTTAAAAAAATAAAATTGAATGGCTGTTTGAATCAAACAATGCCACAACTTTTATCATTTGAACAGTGAAAACAGTTAGTTAAAATACTTATATGGTCAATTAAAAATTTAAATGAGATAAAAACACATAAAGAATATAACTATAACTAATTAGGATTAAGTAATGAAGCAGACAATTTGCCAAGTAGTTGTCCTACTTAATTACCTTAATTACTTTTATATGATTTGAAATTTTGAACAAAGATTGTGCTAATTTAGCCATCATGTTGGTAAAATGTTATATTCTTTTCACCAATAAGTTGGTATATGGTGGGATTCATGACGGAAAAATAAATATTTTCTGATAATTACAACAATAATTCAGCCTTATCCCAACTTAATGAGATCGGCTACATGGATCCAATCAAAACAAAGTAGGGAAAACTGAGGTCTAAACAGAAGAGGAGAATGAAGAGATGGGGAAAAGAGGGATGCGAAATGAAAAATGAAAAATAATAGAAAAAATGGAAGTAAGAAATTAGTTTGTTATCTAAATATCATCAATGGTACCAAAGAAATGCTATAATTAAAACACTGATTATTTATGTCTTATTTAAACAAAATTTTTATTAAAGAATTAGTATGCTACCACTTATATAATTGTCCTCTTCTTCTTCTTTTTCTTTTTCTTTTTTTTTTTACTTTTAAGCTTAAGATTTTTCAGAATGCAACCTGCATGAAAACATTTGCAATCTTAAATTTTTTTTTTTAGACAAAAAGATTACAACCATGACTACATGAGTCAACCTTTTTTGGAACTCAATGTTGAGGTTGTGAACTTATCAAAGCTAAGTATAAATTTCAAGTTTATAGAAACTCTAATCTGCTAGAACTTTTGATTTGAATCATGGTTATGTGAATATATAGTAAACCAGTATTAAAATTTCCTAACCAAGGATCTTCATTTTTTATAACATATTTGGGGAATTGATTGCGAATCATATACAAATTCAAACCAAACAACAAATTAGGTAATAGTGATTTGAAATCTTTCTTTTATTTGGTCAAGATATCTTTCTGTGTTACTATCTACAACATTTGGCTGGAAAGGAACTTGAGAAAATGGACCAAGAAATTGCCTCTTTCCATTTGAAATGAAATCAATCAGAATCAAAAGAAAGGGGCAAGTGATGCAGTAATTTAGTAAAAAAGCCATCTTTTTGCAAAGGATCTTTCATTATTTTTAAATATTTTTTTTCAAGAGAAAGATAAATCATTTTCACAGGAATAATAACAAATGATAATGAATATAGAGAAAAAAGATAAAAACAAACCTGCATTGGATGGAATCTTTGTGATCAAAGGGAAGGGATTGCTGCTGCCTATCCTCAAAGATTCCAAGAAGTGGTTTGATATCCTCACATTCATTCATGAAAGACTCCTTATTAACATGTAAAGAAGAAAGAGGTGATGAAGCTTCAGGATCATCATTGATCCTATTAGGGTTAGGGTTAGGATCATGTTGCATAACCCATTGGTTATTAATACCTTGGTGGTAATGATGATTGGTGTTGTCCTGCACAAAGTAACCTTGTTGTTGTTGATGATGATGATGATGATGATGATGGGGAAGCATAGGAGGGGTTGTTGTTGTTACATAAGAAGCAGCAGAAATAGGATCTGGAATATGATTATTATTATTAATGGCTTCTTGTTGCTGCAACAATTGTAAATGAGCCTGAGCTTGAGCACGACAAATAGCGAGTTGATGAAGAACGAGTTGGAGTTGAGCTTTATCACGTTCGATCTGACACTGTAATTCATGAATCAATCTATAACATCCACCAACAGGATCATTGGCTCGGATATCGGCTTGTAAGATCATTGTACGCATTGCTTCGTCTTTTTGAGATGGATCAAGATTTCGTATGATTTTGAGAATGTTACTTACACCGAATAGCTTGTGTGCATTAAGGAATTGACGTTGTTGGTCTGCTGGGAAATAAGGGGCGAGAGTACAACCAGGAGTGCATTTCCTTCGCTGGTATTTACATGCCGCACAAGCTTGTTGGCTGCTGCTGCTGCTACCGCTGCTGGTGCCGTTGTTTGCTCCTCTACCATTACTATTATTGTTATTAATAATACCATTGATGCTGCTGCTACTGCTACTCATGTTATTGTTTGTTTGTTGGTTAGAGAGAGAGAGAGAGAGAGAGAGAGAGAAAGAGAGGATGGAGGGGGATTTCTCGGCTGGGATTCCGGCGGGTGGGTTGGTTTGATGATGAGGCTTTCCGGTGTTTTTTCCTGCTTTTCTTACTGAGACCAAAAGGAATGAAATATGGGATTGAAGAGAGAGAGAGATTTTAGAGGGGAGAAAAGAGAGGAGAGACACAACAAACAAACAACGACGAGGAGGACGAAGTTAATAGCTTTGGTTGAAATTGAAACAAATCTACTCCTTCAAAATAGAGGCAGAGAGAGAGACAGAGAGAGAAAGAAAGAGAGAGGAAATGGTAAATCATAACAGATTTTGTTTTATAGGATATTTCGGGAGATATTGAGATTAATATGGAAGGTCGGGTAAGACCGCTCCACAGCGTGTTAGTTTTTGACCTTCAATCCCTTTAATTTTAGGATTATTCTCCATACCATATAATCATATAATGATGCATCGTTACATTTGAGGGAGTCCTGTTACATTGAATCTCTGATGAGCATGGATTTAACGCACCGTACGGATTGGGTATCAGCCATCCCAAGAAAATGATACGATACTGATATAGATCGAACCGTATCAAATAGTTTTGTCTCTAGTTTTTCTTGAAAAAAACAAAAAAAAAAAAGCCCTTTTTTTTTTTTATTTTTTTTTTAGAGTTTTAACCTTTGTCTCTACCATTTTACCTTTATGGATAACCCAATACGAGTGAATCGATACCGATACCTCAAACCATGCTAATGATTTAAAGTATAGTAAAGGTGTCAATTAGAACGGTTCTTAATCGATTTCAATTTTGATAAGGTTCAGTCAGAACTGGTTAGATCAGTCCAAATCAACCAGTTCAACTCAAACTGAATTGAATCCTTATCAGGTCAGTTTTAATTTGAGTTTTATTAAACCAGTGAAACCAAAAGGGGGCGATTGAGAACAATAGAAATTCGAATTGAACCTCATAAAAAATCACATAAAATTGGAAAAAGTAATAAAAAAATATTTATATATCATGGTTGGAAAATTAGGTTTTTTGACTTGGACAACTACATAAGTCAAGTAAAAAAAAATTGAAACCTAGCAAGGAATCGTGAAGACTGGCACACGTTTAAGAAATCATCAGAACATGCATGTCCAAGTTAGCCTGAGTTTTCATTGATTCTGTATTGTTGCCCGAATCATGTGAAACTCACTAAATGTGGGTTTTTTTATTGAATCATATACTATTCATAGACCATAAGTTTGATGTACAACTACACTGCCTAGAGTTTACGGCGTTGATGATGTGGTGTTGAAATTTGCAACCATGTAGCAAAGCAATATAAAAAAATTTGCCACATGAAAGCCAAGGTGTCAAAAGCTCATGCCACAAGTAAAAGCTCATGTACTACTCACAGCCAAGGGGCCACGGATGCCGCCAACATGATGCAAGTAGGTGACTCGGCCGGCCATGATAACATTGTTACGAAAACAACGCCCAGAATGGTGATTTGCAGAAGAAAAACGAAAGATAGAGAAGAACACACAATGCACAACACAGAGATTTTACGTGGTTCATCTCCAATCTGGAAGCTACATTCATGGCTGAGCAGTAGAACAGATTTCACTATGTTTCTGAAGTGTTACAAAACCCTCATCTTACTCTCTCAAAGAGATAAGATCAATAAATAAGGAAACCCTAACCCAGAAAGTACACAAATGCCCCTAGTCCAAAAGTTACCAAAAAACCTAGGCCGGACCAAAACATAACACATGACTCAAAAGGTACTCGTTTCGAAGATCTCGACGAGCCCAACAACACTCCCTGCATTCCGAGATCGTTTCGAGGCCGAAACGGCCCTCCGAAGGTCTCAACCGCACTTTCTAGATCAAATCAGGCTTCACAAACAACAAACATGTATTGCAGGGGACTTGCCATAGCAAGGTCGTGCGGCCATGGTGGGAGGCTTCACAATTGGGGTAGCCCTTAGATGGGTGTTCAATCTTCTACAAACAAGATCAATGGCTTAGGATAAGGCGCTCGGATGGGAAGTCTTTAATGCCCGCATGACTAAGCTGATTGGCTGTGTGTGTTTTATAATCGTGCACCATCTCACACAATCACTAGAAAATGGGATTTTTTAGGTTCTTGCTCTATTGGGTGCATGGTGCTACATTAGTTGATGCTTGGCTTCGCCGGAGTTGATATTTGGACATCAGAGTATCGCCGGAGAATGGGATTGGACCCGGGTAGCAATAATCTAGGTTTGCAAATTCTCTTTTTCTTAAACTAGGTTGTTTTTTTATGTATGCCTAGTATGTGTTCGCTGTAATCGGAGTTTAAATATTTGATTTCATAGATTGTATTTTCAGTCAAGTTGGGGTTTTGATTGAAAGGGGGTTGTTGCCCTAAGTAGTGTTGTGGCACTATCAGAATTAGAAGAGCGAGCTCCTAGACTGTAGGAACAGTCAAAGAAAAAGTTGGTCCAGTTCTGATTCCTTAGCAGTCCTTCGCAATCAAATAATCAAACATTAACCCTAAGTATACAAATAATTTTCTAACCATATAAATAATTGAATATATATTTTTAAGATACAAATCATCAAACATTAACCCTTATTTTTTCTTTGTAATTTTGATATACATAACCTTTATAAATTATAATTATTAAGTTTGAACTAGGATTAAATCTGCACCTTAAATGGGCCGGTCTTGCAGTTTCTGTTGTCAGTTCCATTTTGGTTTTTTTTGGGACCATTGGAAAATTATCCTTGAACTGTCCCATCCCAATTACTAATGAGTCCCAAAATCAACTCTGAAAATCATGTTATTTCGTAATTGATCGGGTCAAATTGAAGTTTCAATTTCAATACAAATTAATATATTTAATGTACATCATATATGACAAGAAATAATTATGATTTTACAATCAATGTAGATTATAGATAATACAATGCTTAATTTTAAGTAACCCCACAAATTTGTTTCACTTATCTGAAGTGGAGATTGAACTAATCAAATCGCTAATCCGTGTGTGATTTCAAGCATAAGAGAGGGAAATTTTGGGATATTAATTTATCCTTTTTCTGGGATAAGAATCTTCAATCATGAAGAGCTAGGATTCCGAATGGTTATGTATTAGAATCCCTCTTAAGATCTTAAGATAAGATAATCAATCATTTTCAAAAGGATAATCTTTTCTCATTTAAAGAGAGACATTAATATCTTACCAAAATATAGATACCTACCACCAATACCGATACTGATATATAGAAACATCTTACTGTAGCAAGTTGTATCGGTATCAATTCGAAATCACAATAGTATTTTTTATCTAAAAATACCACATCCATACCATATTGGGTGATTCATATCGATCAGGTATCGGTATCAATTGCAGTCAATACTGATACAAATCCCTCAACATATTCAATTACTCAATTTGATACCCATTCCTAAAACCGTGCTTCTATAGTCAAAGCCGTCTAGAAAGGGTTACCTGTCGCGAAGAAAAAAACTTTGGAGCAGAGTGGAGCCGCTTAGAAAGGGTTACCTACCGCTATAGTGAGAGCCGCCGAGGACAACGGCTACGGAAGCATAGTAGTTTGTTATATGCCTAATGGGGGCCACTCTAATGTATGGACACTAGATTGGGCTAGTCTAGTATGGAATAGGTTAAAAGACTTGATTTAACACGTTCCATCAGCTTTAGAGCTTTAGACATATCGATCAAGTACCTAACATTTTCATTCCTGGTAGATCTTGAGAAGGCCTACATTCAAATGATCCAAGTGTGTTTTGCTCCATTCAATTGTTATTTATGCATTTGGGCTGAAGTTTTCAACCCGGCCTAAGATGAGCTGAGCTTGGATGGGCTAGCTAGGGTTGGCACTTGGCACCCAACTGGGTTGAGCATTTTGGGATCCAATCCGGCCCATCCCACTTGATTTGCACTTCCTGACTCCTTATGTTCACCTAAAAAGAAAGGGTAGCAAAGCTCATTGGATTAAATTTGATAACAAGTTGTTTACTAAGAAGCCAGATCAGCTCCCCATATATGACTCTTTATGTACGGCTTTGTGACATCGTGTCATTTTTCTTCCACAAATGCCCCTCTTAACATTCTTAATAGCAGCATGAAAGAGCATTAGTGGAAACAAAAGGACATGCATATATCACGACACCATGAAGGACCCTGATCCTCTATTGCCGAGCTGCCCGATAGGACCCTACTGCCAAGATACAACCAGGTGGGGAATGACCACCTTACCCCTGCCTGAGTGCCTTACCCAAGTGGGGATAAGGCAGTCATTTATCGTCTTACTATGTCTAGCTTGGCAGTAGGGTCCTGCCGGGCAGCTCAACAGTAGAGGATCCAAGCCTTCATGTACGGGGAGCTAATCCGGACTCATAGTAAAAGGTGCTTGCTAGAGTACTCGAGTAGTCAATAAGGGCCATAGCTGGTTTTAGGTAGGGCTGTAAACGGATCGGATTCGGCTCAGATAGTGCTATATCCGCATCCGCATCCGATTAGCTATCGGATGGATTCGGATAGTTCTAAACGGATACGGATCGGATATTTTATCCATTTACATGTAAATATAGCTTTTCGGATAGCTATAGCCTATTCGTATCCGCATCCGTTTAGCTTTTGGACGGATTTGAATAGTGCTAAACGGATACAAACACGGATACGAAAATAGATTTCGGCTATTCATTTACACCCCTAGTTTTAGGGCATAAAACGGGCTGGATCAACCTGAATCCAAACTCGATTGCATACTATTCAGCTCGAATCCAGATCCGAATCCTATTAATGCACATGCTTGTGGATCCAAATCTGACCCAAAATCCCAATATATGTGGATCAGATGTGGCTCGGATCTGGATATTTAAGTCTAACTTTGTTACCTCTTCTCTATCAAAGGTATAAACTATATAGGCCCTTTTACCAAGTCATAAATCGAATTGGCTTTTGGCCTGCCTTACCTAACTTGAACCTAAATCTGTAATGAGATCGAATCTACAATCATAATCAAAATCCAAATTATATACAGATTCGTATCGGAGTGGATCTCAGGTTTGACCCACATCATTTGAGGTACCACCAACTATTCGTACCTTAAAGCACTGTTCTAAGAATTGGTATAGGATCGGCCCAATCGGCCAGATCCCGACCCTAATCCTGCTGACCCGGTGCGGTCGATCTGTAATGAATTTCTAGACTTTGGAGTTTAGGCCAATTCCTTTGCCGATTCCACATAAATACATAATTTAGTTTTTTAAGATTAAAAAAAAAAGGCATACCCAGTGCACAAGGCTCCCACCATTGCGGGGATTGAAAGAGGGTCATAATGTCCGCAGCTTTACCCCTCGCTATGCGGAGAGGTGCTTGTTTGTGTTTCGTTTTGAGTGTTTCTGGGAGCACAAATAGAAATTTATGCTGTATGGAAGAGTTTTGACAGAACATGTCCCACATGTTCTGAGGTTTCTGAGCACAAGTTGTAAAATTGTGTCTGATAAGATGTTTATTTTAACCTTTATTAGCTAAAATAATATAGTAAATGTTTCAAAAACAGATTTTATCAAACACCTTCGGTGTTCTAATTGTCTTCTAGAAATGTTTCCAGAACAAGTTTATCAAGTGGGTCAAAAGCGATTTCTCAGCACAGAAATAGAAAAAACTGGATTCTGCTATTTCAAGTGGGCTCTAAATTTTCTACACTGAAAAAAAATTTATATTTGCAACTACAAATGTGCTTGTGATTGGCATAGAAAAGACCTAAAATTAAAAAAACTGATCCATCAACCTTGTAGAGATACTTCTAATATGATGAATTATTCATGTCTTTCAAGACTAATATAATTCACTCTTACTCCAGTTCTTAGCCTTAGAAATTAAAAATCCTTTGACCTGGGGATAGTATGGCTAATGGATCAAACTTATTCTTCCTTTCTTTGAACAAATCCCATTTCGGTCCAAAGTGATTCATCCACTCTTCTCTGGTTCTGTAATTGGGAAGATATTGCTTCACCTTAATACCAACCTCTTCACAAAACTCCATTATCTTTCTGTTCTGGTTCACCAACTCTAAACCATGAACTTCACTCCCACTTAGACTACTTGATCTCAATAGTCCAACAGAATAGAAGATATCTTCATCTGGTGTAACTGCTGACATCTTATCATCCCACCTGCAAATGCAAAATAGATTTTCAACTCATCAGTTCTGAACAAATTAATGGTACAGATCTTCTACGGGGCGCCCTGCCCTGTCCTGTCTGTGGTGTGCAGACACAGGGTTGTGCACAATGATCGCCTTACCCCTGCTTGGGCAAGGCACTCAGGCAGGGATAAAGCGATCAAGCGATCGCCTTGTGTCTGTGCAGCACGACAGGACGGACAGCCCGCGCCGCCGTAGAAGATCTGGGTCTTCAGTAATTCTTCACTACTCACTTGCTTTTAATCATGGGGTAGACAAGGATAGGTCCGCTAGCGTTCGGGCTTTGTTGAAGGATACCCTTAAAAACACCAGCATCGAAATCCAAGATTTGAGATTTAGGGACGAAGAGATTAAGCCATGGATGAGGAATGTCCGAAAGTCCTTTAGAACGAAGCTCTAATTCTCCTCTTCGAACCCTATCGAGGAAATCTATATAAGACACATCTTTGGCGAAGATAAAACCAGGGATGAAGCTCAACCCTCTAAGCAACATTTCTAATTCCTGAACAAGATAAAATACTAAGAGATCAAAATCAAGAATATTACACCATTTAAGAAAGAAAGAAAGAAAGATATTGTAACAGATCACACACCCTATCAACAGTATCGACAGAGAGATGGTCGTAATACTTGGCCACTTCTAAGCAGTAAAGGATACCATGTTTGGTTGCTAAGGAAGTAATCTTGGAATGGTCAGTGTGGGAGAAGAACGAAGATCTCCAATTATTTGCAGGACTCTGAGACATAACTAGAGAGCCTTCGACGTAATCCAGACCCTTATTTTTTTTCTTCCCTGCTTGATCTCCTCCGTTGAATGTTATCAGATTCTCTTGGTCTTTTGTGAAAGCAGAGAAATCAAGGTAGAGCATACGTACCCACTTCACCTGCAAGCATTAATTATGAATCAGACACAGATGAGGTAAATAAAGAATCATTCTGCATCAGTAAGAACCACAGAGTAATACCCTTAATTAGTTTCTTCTTGATGTTTATCTATCTTAAAATGGGTATCGTATCCGATTTGGATCCTTTGTGATCTAGGGTTGAGTGGCCATCATGCTACACTCAACTCACAGGCCACCACGTGGATTTATGTCAATCTAATGGTTGGTAGACGAGGTCAATTCAAAATTCAAAATTTAAAATTACCACTCAAAATTCAAAAATACCAGGCCGCTGTATACCAATCATTGGATCAGCATGAAATCCATATGGCAGCCTGTGGGTTGAGTGCAACACGATGGCCACTCAACCCTAGGGCCGCAGAGGATCCAAATCGATCGTATCAATATCTTAACACAATTTGGATCCTCTGTCGCCGCCGCTTGCCTGTGCAGTCGGCATGCAGCCTCACACAAGTAGAAGCAAAATGACTGCCATACCCACAGCCTAAGCACCCTGCCTGGATGGGGTCCATGCCCTACCTGTGTGAGGCTGCACGGGTAGGCGGTAGCAGAGGATCTCAATCCTTAACAACCCTCTTTCCCAAAAAGAAGAAATATAGACAACTTGGATCATGAGAATCCCTATAAAAGCATAAACGTGCCAACCATGCAGTATTGCACTACGTATGTATATGTATTATTCAATTTGGATTCTTTACGGTGGGGCAGATAGTGGCCTTGGTGCTGTCACCCAGATAGGGGTGTGGACCTCACCCAAGTAGGGTGTTTGGGCAATGGGTAGGGCAGTCATTTCACCCCTATCTAAGTGTGGGTAGCACCAAGGCCGCTACCTGACCGGCCATAGAGGATCACAATCCTGTATTATTACCCTGCTGGGGGCCGGTTCTAGGGCAATTCTTGCTCTTGTGATGATCCCAAACTGACCAAATCCTCCCAGTACCCCATAAAACAACTCCGAGTTCAGGTCTCTAGAGCAGGTCACCACCTCACCTCGCCCTGCACGTTCAATTCAATAATAGTCATTAAAACAAAAACCACTATTTATCCATCACTTATCTCTCTGTTTAACTAAAAAAAACAAATTAGTTAGTTAATAGGTAAATTAAGTGCTAGCTTCAGCCCGGGGTTTCAAGAATCAGAATGTTGGACCCAATCTGGCCGATTCATACTTTCTAAGGTTCTGCTCGAAACAGCTGGACCCCATCTAGATCTCATTTCCGAGATTAATAAACTTGCTTCAGCCCAAGTACACCTGAAATTTGGTCTCATAACATACTGGGTCTAATGACTCGGAAACAGATCCTCTACGGTGTGTTGCCTGTTCTGTGCGTGCAACGCAGACACATGGCCACACACAATGATCGTCTTATTATCCCTCCCTGAGCACCTTGCCCGAGTTGAGGTAAGGTAATCATTGTGTTCGGCCATGTGTCTGTACAACACACACAGGATGGGACAGCGTGCCATAGAAGATCTGGATATCCCTAATGACTCTGATACCATGTTGAAATATCTAACCCATAAGTTTTTCAATACAAGATTACTGCGAACATGAAAACAATTATAATACCAGTAACAACGTCCATCTCATAAACGTTGGTGATCTGAGGGCCATGACGGAAGGATTGGCCGCTGATGCCGGCGTTAGAGAGGGTTCCGCCGACGGTGAGATACAAATAATCCGTCCATGATTTGGGTGCAACACCATGCTCAAGGGTTGCATTCAAAACATCGATCCACAGCTGCTCTCCACCCACATCAACATAAGAAGCTAACCCACAAAGATTAAGATTAATCCTTCCACTTAATCCATTTCCATCACTAGTAGTAGTACTACTACTACTACTAGTAATACTCATCAAAGATCTCATATCTACCACAACACCATCTTGAGCCATGGCTTGTCCACAAACTGAATGACCATGACCCCTCGCTGCAATACTAAAAGGTGAAGAAGAAGCATATGAAGATCTTATGAGGTTTACAATGTCAACCTCAGACAATGGATACAGAACAGCAGCAGGAATCACTCGATTGAGTTTGCCGAAATCAGTAGAAGCCATGTTAATAGAATCAGAATCGATACGAAGCCTCGCGGCGATTTCAAGAGATTGAAGCTTCTCTGGTAATGAAGGAGAAGATGAACTACTCCTTAGCTTCTTCTCCATCATCGACATCAAACGTCTTACAGAGAATATCACCATGAAACAACTCTTAATATTCTTCTTACTACTTGAAGAACACATATTTGAGAAACAGAAAAGAGAGAGTGGTGAGGATTGATGGGTGTTCTTGAGGGGTATTTATCCTTAAGTTACTGAAGAAGAGAGAGAAAAAAAAAAGAAAAAGAAGTTGATATGGAAGCATGAAAACGAGGATGAAATCTTAGGTTGCAGAAAGGAAATCTTGGTGTCTGGTTCGCAAACGACGTCGGGATCTAAACATGTTTGGTTTTTTCAAAGATACGGACCTGACTTGACAATAGATTCCTAATCAATCCGTCCAAATAAGGTCGTAGTCTCTCATATAGAGTCTTTCATGATTTATCCTAGCTGGGTGAATTTTGCCTTTGCAATTGTGATGGACATGGACATGGACCCTCCCCCTCCCCATAACACATTAAAATTCAAGGAAGATTCCTAAACGACCCACAGATTTTGCATAAGAAGGGTAGAAATTAGAACTGAAGTTTATTAAATGGTTCTAATCATAGTTAGCAAAAACGGGATGGTAAAAAAATGGAAGCGGATGGTAACACAGTCAATATATACATTCATGGAGTGATACATGTTCAGTTAGAGTTGGGACTTGGGAGTCATTGTTTTAGAAATCCTTATCAGTAGATACATGCATCAGTTTGTAGCTTAATTTCGGGGTTCATGCATTGACCTTGAGTTGAATGTGATAACATGCATGAAAAATGTAACCTTTTGAATCATCTTTACGTCGGCGAAAGAATCAAGTCAATTGGAGTTCAGAAGAGAGAGATATGGTCAGTTAAGTGAACGAAAGACAAGCAATTCTATATAAGAAACAAAAATGTGTTTTAAACATGTTTTAAACGGAAAAAAGAACCGGTTGTCGTTTTTACTGTATGTTTGGGAAACAAACGGAAATATACAATTAAAACGGCAACGCTGTTTTAGATGCGTTTTTGCTGACTAGGTTTCTAATAACTCAAATTGGAACCAATTAATGAATGATTTTGATTAAAGGATTTTTATTGGTTTTGTTGTCGATTCGAGTCATTGGTTTTTTTTTTATCAGTTCTAATATATTTTAACCAATTCAAAACTAGTGGTTTATTGGTTCAAAGTAGAACCAAACCTTTTAATAAACAGTGTTACCCTTTAAAAGCATAACCAAATCAATTACTAACTAGCTTAGCGATTATGATTTAAACAGCTCGATTTGATTTCGATAAACGATTTTGGTTTGCAATTCACACCCTTATCCTCAAGGGGCTGAAGGTCCCGAGCTCATAAAGTTACCTATCATAAAGTATTAACAAGAACATTGTGTTGCATCGTAGGTGTAGGAAAATTACACCCAATCTATCTAGGGTCATAAATGTTTTAATCCCTATAGCGCGCACAAAGTCGATAATAACCCCCACTGTTCCCTTATATGTTTCTACAAAAAAAAAAAAAAAGTTCCCTTATATGTTAAGAAAACAACGCCTAGAATGACGATTTGCAGAAAAAAATGAAAAACAGAGCAGACACACAAAACCAGAGATTTACGCGATCCACCCCCGAGATGGGAAGCTACATCCACGGCCGAGTAATAGAACAAATTTTACTGTCTTATTGGAAATGTTACGAAACCTCTCATATAACCCTCCCAGAGATAAGAACATTATATAGAGAAGCTCTAACCTGAGAAATTATAGAAATACCCTCAAACCCAAAAATACCAAACCGGACAGGGTCTGACAAAAACATAACATATATCTTAAAATGTATCATTTCAAAGATCTCGATGAGCCCAACGCAATACACTGCTTCTGGTAATGACATATGCCATTTTTCGACAATCCAAAATTTTTGAAACGATCCTCCAAAAATCCCAAATAAACGAAATCAGACTTCACCAATAATTCTATACCCCATGGAAATTAACATTGGAAGTCATTGGTCAAGGGATGTGGTTGTAGGAAAAGTCGGTCCTAGTATAAATATTAATACTCTAGGTGATGAAGTCAAGTAGGTGGGTGGGTGCGTCTGATCAGGGAGAGACTGTCTTATTACCATTTTAAGGATGGTTTTGGGGTCAAAGTTTGGTATGGATTTCAACAGGAGATCTTATAATTTCTTATAGGGAGAGATTTCCCTTCTATCTTTTGATTGATTTGAAAAGATTTTCCTCTGCATCAATCAAGATCAATACCCATTGTTCTGTCTGAAATCTACTCATGATGTTGAGTTGAGATGGGGACATTAATTGGTTTTCTTTCATTTTAAAGATTTGATTTGTATGTGTTTAAGCCCACAGCTAACTTTAAAACGTCAAACTCATGAACTAATTACACACCACCCCATTTTGTTTCTTGATTCCACTTCAACCTACCTTTTCTTTTTCTAACTTTACTCAAATTGTCTCTAAATGAAGCGACTGTATATAACCACTTTGTTCATATTATTCATATTTCAATACTTGAGAATCTACTAGCAATGAATGTACTCTTGTCTCATTAATGGAAACTAATTAAGGACTACTTCCTTGGCATTTGACAATTAAGTACTCTAGAAACCTATAATCATATCCTATGAGGGATTAAAGAAGATTAACTTAATTCATGAAGGTATCATCAGTTCATGCCCTTAGAGACATTAGTTGGACCCCAATAAGTTAAATACTTTGTTTATGGACTTACTAAAAAGGGTTTTAGATGAACTTTGAAAATAAATCCAAGCCCTGCCAAGAACTTTTTCTTTTTTTCTTTTCTTTGATGAAGTGTCCTTGTCTCCAAGATTGGATTTAATTTAAAGTTTTCTACAAGTAAAATAACCCTTATGGTTCACAGTTCACACTATCAGTCCAGTGAAAAGGAACCATTTTCTTTCATTAATTAATTAGAAGAATTCTGATTATTGTAAGTAAAGATAGAGGAAATCTTGATTGACTCTTAAGAGTCTTTAATTAAGAAAATAAGATGTAGGACCCATAAATCGAGTAAAGACAAAGAGACTCTTAAATCCATGCATGTGCACCATATGAATCCCTAGTTTCATTCTCTGCAAATTCCAAAAACAAATAGCTAATAGAAACAAGGGCATGCTTATTCAAGATCTTTCTCAGTTTTTCTTACGTGTTTGAATAGTGAGAATCTGGTACTGCTTTGTTTTACACATGCAACCAGTTTAAAACTTCATGCATGCCTTGTCTGTACTTTCACTTTGCAGATTGCACTTAACACTGTACACTTAAGAAACAAAGAAAGAAAGAGAGAGTGAGAGAGAGAGAGATGGTGACCTTGGAAGGACATTATGAAGTGGGTATGAGGATCATGGGAAGGGGAGTAAGGAAAGATACTGGAGATCTTGGTGGGGAAGTGAGCCCATGGGTGGTAACAGATCATGTGGTCCCCCACAAAAGTGAACATGTGAAGTTGTGAACCACTTGATAGTTAATGTTGTCTGTGATTGATTGGTTTCATGGAGGAACATTGCATGTAGTGGATAAAGATTAAAGAAGGAATACAGCATTTTGAGTTCAAGTGCATGACACCAACCCACCATGAGAGGTCTCTATTGGGTTCTGTTCATGTGATCCCTCTTTCCCAAACCCTTTGGATTAATGAAGCTCTGCTTCATGTGATAATTATTGTCATCTTCTCATGGATGGATGGATGGATAGATGCTAGGATAGGTTATATCCTAAAGTAGTAATAGTCACTTACTATTACTACAGATTTACAAAATTCCCCCTTTTTCTGGGGGCCTTTGGGATTTATCACTATTCCATATTACTGTATTTAGTTTTGTCAGGTTAGGCATTTTGCTGATGGTATTGTCGAAAGTGAAAGACCTGACTTCGAAGAAGCTTTTGTGATAGCGTTCAAGTCTTTTATGTATCTTCATTTTTCCTTTTAGTAATACATACTTTGTTGACCTTTAACAAAAAACAATAAAAAAAAAATCACTTACTAAGTTCTTAAAGTGGTAAAGTGTAAAAGGCTCTTATTCCCTACAATGTGTACTACAAACAATTACATTATAGAGAGAAAGCAAAAATTAAGTTTTAAATTCCATTCTTGATGCTTGATATTATTATTATCATAGAGGATTATCAGAGAGTTACTTTGGGTGGAAACTTGTTTTTGGCATCATCTTCTTCTTCATTAATTAGCAAGCTTTGTCCATATCTTGGTATAGATTTGTTAGACTTTTAGTAAGATTCCCCATTGATGACAAACATTTTGTTTTGAAAGTGGTTAATTCTTGCTAGTTTTGTTGATTTATTTTTTCTTTTGAGGTAATACCTTAAAGTTTGTTTGGTTTTTTTGGGTAAATAAAGTTTTACCGATATGAACGTGTAGTAAACATGGATTTTGAATTACAAGTTTCTAAAAGTCATGGAGTGGAAGATGGCCAATCAATCCTAAATATGTCAAGGACCAAACCCTCCTGACAAGGAAGTCAACCAAACTGTTCCCCCCCCTACCCCCTGGGGATGAGAAGGGAATACTAAACTTGGTGGATCGGTTCGCTCGCCGATAAGAGGAGAAATCACTAATCAATACCCTTTTTCGCTAGAATGTTATGTATATTAAAAAAAAAAAATGATGAATACAGACAAACTGGAAAAACCAGAAACAAAAACAGATTCAACTATCAGTCGACTCCCACCTACGGCAATGCCATCAGTAGGAAAGACAAATAGCGAACAGGTAAACAAAGAAAAATAAAATTGTAAAAATTAGCACAACCAAAATCTTGGTCTTCTATGTGCATCAACTCCGAGCTCCTCTTCCATTGGACTTGGCCAAGAAACAATGGGAGATGAAATCTCTACCATCTGTTTATGTGTACTATAATTGTTTTTTTATTAGTATTCATCATTTACCTTTTATCAAGAAAAACAAAAAATTTCTTCACCTTAAGTGAAGAGAATCTAACCACTGAGGTGTCATTATTCCCTCAATCCTTTATTAGAGAAAAGTTCTCTATGGAGAAGTGCATCATCGTCCACGTCTAAACATAGAGTGAGAGGATGAAATGACTGCCCCACCCCCATAATGTCAATGTGCATGCTCTCTCATCCCCCGAGGCACGCATGGGCTACGCTTCCCCACAAAGAACGCAGACTCTTTTATTATACAAAGTCTAAAATACCCTTAGTATTATTTCACGAATCCCATCCAACCATTAAACATGTGACCTAAGAGATTCTCCCTTCATCGTAAGAAAAAAAAAATCTTGGTAAAGTAAAAAAATTCATGACCCTAAAATAGTAGGCCATAGAGAGGACAAAGTAACAATACCCCTTATGCACGTTTAAGTACCTTTGAAATATAAAAAAATTTAAGAAGCCAAAAAGTCTACCCTCACAGCTCATCTCCGTGTAATTTGGTTTGATTTGGTTTGCTTTTCTCATGATAATTAAAAGTTCCCATCCTTCCTACTTCCTAGGCTTAGGTTTTAATTCCCACACATTTTCACTAATGATTTAAGCCTATAGACAATTTTTTCCAGTAGTATGGAAAAAGTTTTGCTGCTACACTTGTAGCAGAATGTTCCTGCTACAAGGCTAGCAACAAACAAGGAAATAGAATAATTTATTTTTCCTTTGGGTTCATAAATACCCTCTAGGTTATGGTATTTTCAAAAATACCTTTTAAGATCTCATTTCCTTGGCTGCCAACCTTGCAAAAGGAACATTTCTACTACTAGTGTCGCAGCAAAATTTCATACCCTAATAATATGTACTTAAATTGAAAAATAAAATATAAGTAAATCTTCGCTTAACTAATGATGGTGATATTTCTCAATCTTTACCATCTTATGGTGGCACACAAGCGATAAAACTCATTTTCTATTATACGAGTTTTTGTCTTCCTTGCCTATACTCATGGGGATGCGAAATGATTACCCCATCCCATCGAAATGTAGAAATTTCGCATCCCATGATATCTCCATGCGTGCTCTCATTGGTCACCGCACATATGCATGCAAGTCCTAGAAACCCAGATAGTGTTCTCTTTTCCAATAAAAATAGAGGGTTCTTACGATGCTGCCAGTATGAGGAAGAAATATGAAGAGAGATCACACCAATCCCGGTGCAAAGAATAGTATCATTCCACATAAGACCCAGAAGAATAGTATCATTTACACGTGTACATTTTTATATACCGAAACAACACGTGGGTAGACTTTGAGTTTGTTTGCTTTGCTGTTAACGCACACGTGGGTAGACTTTGAGTTTGTTTGCTTTGCTGTTAACACCTGTTTCTGTCTTGTCAAAAAAACTTAGAACGAAAAAAGCTTTCAATTTAGGTCCTTCCAGAGTCTTCAGACAGTCACAGTTTTGGTGTCATGCGAGAGGCTTTGCTGATTTTCCTTGTCTCTTCCTTCACCTTACCTTGTGTCAATGTGTTTAAAAATCTAGAAGTAGGATCCAAATTGGTCCCAAAGATATCAGAATCAGTTATGATCATTGAAGAATCGGTAAAAATCAACCCAAATATACCTTAATCCAATTTTTTGAATGGGGACCTGTCGAGTCTGATCGGCCAGAATCGAGATCATGGTTTGAGGTATCGGATCGGATTGGTGGATTTTAGTTGGATCGAATCAATACTAGTAAAGATCGATCCGATCCAGCTGTACGGACAGGAGTAAAAATGTAAAAAAATTAAGTTTTTTTTTTATAAGAAAACAGGGACAAAAGTGTCATATTTGCTTGAGTTTGAGCAATCCCGATCCAATACCGAGATCACGAACCATGATTGAGATAGACTTTTACCAATTTTGATCTGATTCAGCCAATTTGGTCGATTCGATCCGAATAACCATTGGTCTACACAAGTATTGTGGTTGTATCATCGAACGAGTCTATAATAGGTTCCATTAATATTTTTGTTTTCAATTGGGAAAAATGATGTATACATTTATAGAAGTACATACCCTCTCGCACTCTCTCCACATTTATGATTTTCTTTCTCCTCTATAACTATGTGGATCCTTTTATAAAAATAGTAATATATTCTCTTTTATGTATTCATTAGCTTGATGTGATGTTAATACACACGGACAGCGAGCAAATCCCTTCCACTTTTGAATTATTAACAGTTCTAAAAACGATAAGATACCAAATAGCAAATTTTCTTTGGATGTGTTGTTTAACCCAATTACCTAAATGCACTCTATATCACAGACGATGATGGTGGCGCTTGTGTTGATGAAAAGGGATACTCAAATTGAATGTATGAACCAAGCCATGGGTTTTGAAACCCTGCGGTGGAACTCAGTTGGCAAGGGAGCATGTCTAAATCAACATGTGTCCTGAGTTCGACTCTCCCTATCTCTTTGGGGCCAGTCCCACGGCTTCTAAGGTTATCATGGAAAATTATCACCTCCAGTTTGCTGACCGGCCCAGTTCCCCAGTTCCTCTAATAGGGGGATGGTAGACCCCACCCGGGCAGGGTGTTTGGGCATGGGTAGAGAGGTCATTTCAGCCCCCCTTTGTTAGAGGAACTGGGGAACTGGGCCGGTCAGCAAACTGGAGGTGATAAAGATCCGGTTATCATAGGATTCGATGCTATCCCGGTGCCATGTGTAGGGGTGTATGAAGATGCCCAGGAACTAGTCGGCCGGAGGTCTGAACACCATCATTAGCCCAAAAAAATAAGTAATAGGCATTTCTTCATGCACAAGTAACTGAAAATAAGAAAATTTTCAAATGGCGGGAACTCGATTTCCAGTGTCTCATTGCTTCAAGCCTTCAAGCAACCCATCCGTGATAGTTTTGACGGTGCCTTCCGACAACTTTCTCTGACTTTCATTCCTTCGACTGTTTGCCTTCCCCTTGAAAATAAAAATGATTTTGAACAAGTGAAAGCTCCTCGTTCCAAGCCTTTGCTATCCTACTATTAGAAGTGAGGGGTTTTCTTGTTCATCTCATCTTTGGTTAGTTTGGTGACACAAGTTCTCTTATCCATCTCCTTCTGTGAAATTCTACTTCTCCTTATCTTAGGTTTGGAAGATAAGTTGCAAAGGGTAGGCGCCCTATTAATGGGGGCCCACTACCTGTTGTGGATTGGCAAGATTGGCCAAGGCCAATCCAGAGTCCAGATGCCGGCTAATTCGGATTAATTGATCCGTACTGGAATTCTAGGGTTAGGGCATATTTTGGCTGCTCCTGATCCATTCGATCATGGGAACCGGTCTTGATCTTAGTTAGTAAGTATGCATATAATACGCGTATTCGAACCTTTAGATCAAAAAAACTTCCGCCCCCTACAAAAAAATGCGTTTTTTAAACGTTTGAGTATTAAACGCGTATAATTAATGTATTATACGATTTTTATATTTTTTAAACCTAATGTTAAAAAAATAAAAATAAAAAACCCAAATAGAAATATCTATCATTTCACTTTCCCTTTCTCCATTCTCTGCGATATAGGAACTGTCAAACTCGAACCCTAGCAGCTGTCCCCCCAATCTCCAATCATCCTCACCATCTCCGTTCAATAGCCACCGGCGATCATCAAATCCTCGACGGCGACAACTTCTCTTCTCAATCTTGAAGGCCTCACGGCTCTCTTCTCTTTTCAATCTTCAAAAACAAGAGAGATACATAGCAGATTTGTATTTTTCCCTTGTTTGATCTCACGATTTCTATGACCCATCTTGCAAAGAAAATTGTTCTTCCTAATCTCATTTATTTTTTTTCTTCTCTGTGAATCGATTTAACCTTAAAAAAAAGAGAGGGAGAAGATGGGCAGATTCATGGTCCTATCTGCCGTTTGTTCTTCCTACTTTGATATTCACATATTTGAATCATGTTAATGTATGCATGTAATTCAAGCTGAAATTGACAGTGACCATTGTTGCTGCTATTTCATGAATTTTGATTAAAGCTTTTGTATGACTTAAATGATGAGCAGATGGGTAGCGTGAAGTATGTACTAGAACCAATCTGTTGGGTTCATGAAACTATTATCGCAAAACCCATTTGGTAAATTAAACTCTGCCAAACTGTTGCAGAGTAAGATGACGAAAGGATTCTGATTACAGACCCCACTAAAGATCATGGAGCATCTTCTCCATTGGAAGTTTAATGGGAAGAAGCCAGGGAGGGTGGTGGTCAAGTCCTTTATTAGTGACAGCAAACTAGGACAGATGGGGAAGAGAGACACACTAGAAAACTTGATGTGACTAACCCCTATCAAATTAGTTTGTTTATTAGGTGGTGAATGTATGTTACATAATGAATATATACCCATTTTTTTTTTAAGTATTATTACAGTCTAGGCCGTATTAAACACGTATTAAACGCGTATCATATTATTGTTATATGTGTTTTATTAAACCGGATTTTTGAAAAGTATTGTTGCCGTCTAGTCTATTTAATTGCCGTACATATCTATTCCCGTTCAATTGTCATTCCCGAACTTACTAACTAAGGTCTTGATCCCCATTTTGTTCTTTCAAACCCTGATAATCTCAAACCACCATCATGAATTCATAAGTGAATGTCTAAATCCGCATTCCCAATGAAAGAACACGAGGATAAAGAGGAGCTATGTGAATGTGGGCTTAGGGAAAAAGAACATTGTGCGGATCCTACGACGAGACACAGGAGATTACCACCCAACCCCTCCTGAAATAAAAAAACCATGTGTCTTGCCCGTGGGTTAAACAGTAAAAGCAACTTCAGGGTAAGCCTATTAAATATATTTGGAGGTAGCATTTGGGATTCGAGTAATTTGGTAAAAATATTAGATTGGAAATAATTCTCTTAGAATCTAAATCAGGCTCAAAATTTTGGGGAGAAAATCGAGTTTTTTTTTTTTTTTTTTTGGGGGGGGGGGGGGGGTGTGGGAGGTTGCAAGAGATCTCTACTTGGTCGCATGATCTCTACACAAATGTCTGGGCCAATGGGTGAGTACGCTTGGGTATCTACCCAAGGGGCAGAGGCACCATCTCATGGTGCCCTGTGAGAGGGCATAGGAAACACCGAATCCGGATCAGCTACCCACATGGGGATGGGTGGGGACAGGTCTGATCCCTCCATGGGTAGTGGGTCCTGCACCCTAGAGGTGGGTCCCGCACCCCCATGGAGGGTTCAAATCTGTTCCCACCCGTCCCCATGTGGGTCGCAGATCCAAACTTGGAAACACCACCAAGTAGATATCTTTTTCCCTTTTTTATTTATAGATTTCATGAATAATTTGAGAAAAATAATATAGCATGAACAATTTAAACCATAAAATAACTTTTCCCAAGAATACGATTGGGAATGAAAAATTTAGGCAAGAGTAATTGGAAAATGAACACACTGGCCAAAAAGATTAGGACTCCAGAAAAAAAAATCCTTGCAAAATCTATCCCCAAAATTTTTCAAAATCTTAAGGAAACTTCAATGAGACCTTTCAACATATGAACCAATTTGTTAATCCTAGATTTGTGAAATTTTAATTCCATACATTAAGTCTCCCCCCACCTCTCCCCCATTCTGAATGATTCACGGATTGGAATTTGCCTATTACGTACATTATGAACTGTGACAATAATTCCATTTTTGGAATATTTAAATAATTTACAAGGGGCAAGACATACCAAGCTTTGATTGTCCTCGACGCAACAAATTCAGAAGCGTGCTAAACATCCAAAGACCGTCTTAAAGCTGAACAATAAAGATTTAACAAGGATCTGTGGATGTTAATTCAGATAATAGATTATCATAATAAATGGCATTAAGGAAGAGACACAGTGCGCCCCATCCAGCCAGGGTCACGGTCATCAGTGAAGAAATAATAATCATGGCCACAAGTTAAGAGTTTGCAATTTGGGAAATTTTTTATCAAGTACATTTGAAGAACTATCATAGAACAAAAGAACTCACGGCTATGAACATAAGACATCCATCACTTTTGGACACATTTCCAACTACAAAAACATATTTATCTCCAACAAGGTCAAAGAACAGGTTTCTAACCCAATTCTAACACCCCATCTCTGAGAACTTCAACTATTGGACTGTCTACTTCTCCATACTCTTTTCTTTTCTTTTTTTTCGGGGGGGGGGGGGGGGGGGGTAGTGGTTGATTAAGTGACCTGTTTACATAGAAGCATACTAAATTGTGTGAGAGGTCACCCATCTACAGTGGAAGACCTAATGCCCTTTTCTCTTGATATTTTGCAAAAATATTATGTTCTCCAGTCAAAAGTGAGCACCAACATTCTTCTGATAACACTAAGTCATGCAGCGGGCACCTTTCTGCCATCCTCGATGAAATAAATAGCAGTTTCTGGCACCTGCAAAAGGCAGAGAAGATATACCAGTTTAGCTTCTGCAAAATGTCTGGATGGAGAAAAGAAAATTAGCACATCAGGAAAGCAAAGTTCTAGGTAAGCAATAAATCTCACCAGCTACCCAAAAGCCATGAAGAATGAGAACTACCACAGAAGCTCTTGTATTTTTTTAAACGCAATATTAAAAACAACGATGATCAATATAGTCATACGGGCAATTCTAGCTCGAACATAATTTACAGGCATAGCACTCAAACAAAGCCATCTCCCAAACCATATGCTGGTACAAATTGTCCATGTAATAAATTGAATCTCCACATGACGCTCAGTAGTTTTTCTTAGTTCAGAGCTTGAAGTGGATATAGAAGAAGCATATCATTATTCATGTCAAACCACCAATTTATTCGGAGTATATTATTTTTTTTCCCTTTTAAGAGTTTACTTCATGAATATTCGAGAGATTTCAGTGAAGTACCCGAAAGAATTGTTAGGGTGTATATTTTGGATTACAACTACAGTGTTAGGTCCAATAAAAAAGGCAGCATATTGACACATTAGCATAGTATTCATACTAGTGCCCATCCCTGAAGTAGAAGTTAGACGTTTAAATGCTATTCATTCAATGACCAACCACTGTAACTAAAAAATGTCAAACCACCATAACTAAAAAATGTCAGGAAGAAACATAATATAATGCCATGCATCACTAACTCCCCATTCCTAAAACCATCATAGACAAGTGCTAGATTATCCAATTGACACTGAACTTAACTCAACCAAGCCTTTTCTAAACTAATAGGGTTAGCTAAATGAATTCTTTTCAGCCATTCAACTCTATTTAAGGTCGTGTTAGTTGTCAAGCCTCTGCCGATGCAGATAAATAAGCAAAAGTGGGCTTACTTTAGTGGAAATAAGTCTTGGCTAGGATTCTATACGTGTAGGGCCTTTGATCCAATGGGTTTTTATTGTAATAGGTCACTTTAATGGACCTAAAATGTGGGTAGGAGGAATGGATACGGTATTTACTTTATTAGTTAGTCAAGTTAGAGTCCTAATTCTTTATTTTATTTGGTATTAAGTGTTTTAATTAGCCTGGAATAAGTCTCCAAGATTCAAGCCTAATTTCAGTTCTTTCCTTTATTATTTTAGTTTCCTGGTTAGTTCAAATACCTTATCAGTTCAGGATTGGTTTAGGCCTATCCTTTTTGAGTTTTGAGTCTGTTTTCGAGTCTTCTATATAAGTTTGTAAGAGGCTACAGCCTTATACACGAATTTGAGTAATGAGAATAGGCTTCAGCCTTTGTTTCTATGGTGACTCAGAATATTGGTACTGTGGTGATTCAGTCCAGCCTTGTTGTAGTGATTCCAATCAGGCCTTCGGTGGTGGTTCCTAGGTCATGTCCAGCGTTTAAAGAATCGGTATCGGATCAGTCGAATCAGCCAATTCAAACAGTTCTAGCTCGGGTGCAGGTGGATCGAATAATGTGGGCCGATCCACGGCTATAAAAAAATCAGCACCCATGATGGACACATGTCACCATCTTGTGAATTAAAAAAAAAAAAAAAAAAAACAAAAAGAGAACCAGAGCAAACCAAGGGAGAGGGAGGGGAGGGATGGGGGCACCAGCCGCCAGGGCAGGGAGTTGTTGAGGGAGATCCAAGCTTCTGTTGGAATCGCTGGTTTTTTATATTTTTTTCGATTGATTCAGTGGCATACTGGCATATTCAGGACCAATCCAAAAACAGGCAAATTATGACCGATTCCGATCTGATCCAGATCTTGATTCCCTTTTTTTTTTTATCCTTGGTCATCTCTCTCTTCTTATTCTTATTTTCTTTTTAGTTCTCCAGCCTATAACTCAGCACGTGTTTTATGTTGCCGGTCCCAAGCCTAGATAAAAGAGGGTTGGTGCGTCCTCGGCAGCTGGCATCATAGAAACATAGCCAAACCCTTTTACATGGATCCTAGCACATAATTTTTTCAACCTCATGCTAGGGCATCCTCGGAAGCAACATGCTGCACTGTGTATCAGGTGTAGTGAATAGTTAGTAAGTGTCAGCTAGGGTGTCCCTAGTATGCGACACTGCTTCAGAGCCCGATTACAGAGACAAGTGGGCATGGTTCTCACACCATGGATAAGAGCAGATAAAGAAGCTAGTCCAAAAGCATAGGATTAGATTAGCATCTAGGAACATAGGGACTCTAATGGGAAAGAATTTAGAATTGATAGATATAATGAGAAGAAGAAGAATTAACATAGCTTGTATAGAAGAGACTAGATGGAAAGGTAAAAACGCTAAAGAATTGTATGACTATATACTTTGGTATACTGGGGATACAAATAATAGAAGTGGGGTTCAAATAGTAGTAGATAAAGATTTAAAAAATGGTATAGATGTTAAAAGAATTGATGATAGGATAATATCCATCAAACTTGTATAAGGAAAAGAGGTAATAAATGTAAATAGTGCTTATGCACCCCGATCAGCAACAAGCTCCGAGAATGTCATTTGAGGTGGTTTGGCCATGTGCAACGGAGGCCTAGAGACGCCCCAGTAAGGAGAAATGATCTGATGCCGATTGAAGGAGCTAAAAGAGCTAGGGGCAGGTCTAAAATGACCTTACGAGAGATTGTGAAGAATGACATGCTTAGTTTGGGTCTTGTGCCAAGTATGACCTCAGATAGAGCCTTTTGGAGGGCAAGGATATATATATATCTTCATTCCTCTTACTTTGTTTTTGAAAGGATCCATGTAGCCGACCCCATTTAGTTGGGATAAGGCTGAGTTGTTGTTGTTGTTGCACCCCAAATAGGATTGGATGAAAATACTAAGAAACCATAAAATGGGGATGTTGAGATAGATGAGTGATAAAACTAGAAAAGGAAAAATAAGAATGAATAAATTAGACCTAATTTAGGAGTACCTTCAATACATGATAAGTTGGTGAAAGTCATATGAGGTGGCATGGACATGTGCAACAGAGGCCTTTGAATGCTCCAGTCCGGAGGAGTGATTTGATTCAGATTGGAGGAGCTAAAAGCCAAGGGTAGGCCTAATATGACTCTAGGAGAAGTGGTGAAGAAAGACATGCATAGCTTAGGACTAGTAACTAGTATGGCTTTGAACAGAGCTGATTGGAGAAAAAGGAACCATGTAACCGACCCCATTTAGTTGGGATAAAGCTGAGTTGAGTTGAGTTGAGTTCTCCATCCTATCAGGTTAGTTCAATTTATGTTTTTTTTTTTTGGTAAATAAATATATTACCGAACCCCAAGAGGGGGCAGGGAAGAGCGAACCAAAGAATCAATGTACAAGAAGGAGAAGAGGGAAAGAGGGGGGGGGGGGGAGAAAGAAGAAAGGAGGAAAAGGGGGAAGAGGAACGGTCTACCAGCCTACGCAGAGGAGGAGGACCGCAAAAGGGCAGAATCAAGGCCCCAAAAAGTCAAGATATGCCTATTTCTATGGCTGTCCTGACAATGCCTCTGGCGGATGCTACTGAGCTTAGTGGACACATCAAAGGAGATGGCTTTCCAAATCACATCAAACGATCTAGAGTTGGAAGTCCATCTCCTTAGGTTCCTTTCCATCCAAATATGATGAATAGCGGCGTTAAAGACGAGCTTCCCAATTGTGTGACATATGGATTTCCCAGGAAAGGAGTTAATCAACCATTGCCATTCGCGTTCAAAGCTTCTGATCCTTCTGCTACGCGGCCAGATGGAGGATAAAGCCTTGTGCCAGATGATGGAGGTAAAGGTACTGTCAAAAAAGAGGTGGGGGATGTCTTCTCGGCCTGTCCAACAAAGGTTACAAGAGGGGGAAGCTGGGATATTGCGGTGGATCAAAAAAGCTTGGGTGGGCAAGTAGAGTCTTAGGGCTCTCCAAACAGTTAGGCTGTGACGGGGGATGTGGCCTTTAAACCAGGTTAGCTTGTGCCAGAGGACAGAGGGATACGGGTCTCTGGAAAGGTTCCAGGCAGTGGAGGAAGAGAAGGTGCCGTTGTGGGAAGGGAGCCAAGTGACCTTATCCGCACGATTGGGGGGATATTGAGGCCGCGGGGGGAGGGTGGACCAAATGAGAGTGGAGATGGCAGGGTTGAGGGAAGGGTTAGGGGACCAAGAGCCAGAGGAGATGAGGGAGGAGACAGTGGCAGCCTTAGGGAGGCCAGAAAAATGAATGGCTCTGCGGCCGAGCAAATTGTAGAGAATTCCTAAAGGATGCCAAGGATCCGCCAGAAAGAGGTGGAGGAGCCGTCCGAAATGGAGGAGGAGATGCCGCGAAGGGCCAAAGGGCGGAGGGAAAGGATCTTGCGCCAGATCCAAGAGGAGTTGGCATGGATGGGAACAGTCCAGATGGAGTCCGATTTAAGAAGGTGAGAGTGGACCCAAGAAACCCAGATAGAATCCTGGCGAGAAGAGATTCTCCAGATGAGTTTAAGAATGCCCGCTCTGTTGGAGTCGCGGATACGTCGGATGCCCAGGCCACCCTCAAATTTAGGGAGGCAGATGGAATTCCAACTAACAGGGTGGAGAAATCTCGAGGTATCGCAACCCTTCCAAAGGAAGGCGCAGAAGAGGCGCTCAATGGACTGGATGGTGGAATTGGGGATGTAGAAGATACCAGTCCAGTAGATGTAGGTTGCTTGGAGAACTGATCGGATACATTCAAGTCTGCCAGCATAAGACAGAAGCTTGCCTTTCCAGAGCTGGAGACGCTTCCGAATGTTGTCAAGCATGGGAGTACAGTGGTGGGAGGAGAGCCTGGCTGGGATCAAGGGGAGGCCAAGGTAGGTGATAGGGAGAGTCCCTAAGGAGAATCCTGTCAAGTGGCAGAGGGCTTCTTTTGAGGAGTCCGAGATACCAGAGAGAAATTTTGGATTTAAGGAGATTGACTTTGAGACCAGAGAGAGACTCAAAAAGATGAAGGGAGTCCATGATGGCAGAGATGGAGGAGTGGGAAGCTTTAGAGAAGATCATCAAGTCATCAGCAAAGGCCAGATGGGATAGATTGATCTACTTGCATTTTGGAAGGGGGGAGATTAGGTGGAGGTCAGTTTTGGTTTGGAGGCTCTTGGATAGGACTTCCAGGACCAAGGAGAAGAGGAACGGAGAAAGAGGGCAACCCTGGCGGATACCGACGTTGGAACAGAAAAAGCCGGCGGTGGAGCCATTAACCAGGACAGAGAAGGAAGGGGTGGAGATACAAGCATAAATCCAGCGAATGAAGACTGGAGGGAAGCCCATGAGGGAGAGCACACCACAGATGAAATCCCAACGGATGGAATCAAAAGCTTTGTGGAGATCGATTTTTAAGAGAGCAGCCGGGAAATCGACTTGCGATCAAAGCCTCTGACGATCTCAGAGCAGAGGAGGATGTTGTCCGCAATACTTCGGCCGGCGATGAAGGCCGACTGGTTGGGACTAACAAGAGAGGGGATGACCGCCTTAATCCGGTTGGCAAGGATTTTGGCAACGAACTTGTAAATTAGATTGCAGAGGGAGATAGGCCGAAAATCAGTCAGGGAAGATATTTATGTTATCAAATCTTGATCAATTGTTCTGTTTTGGCTTTGATATTCTTCACTATCAAACCTCATGTAGAATCGATTTTCAAAACAAAGCCATCTTACCATTGATTTCTGGTTTCAGTTTTCCTTGTTCAAATAGGAAAACTCCAGATCTTCATATTTGTCCATTGGATATGCTTTATATTTTAGGCATATTCTTCGAGTTAAGCAGGGTATTCGACCAAGCTATCTTGGCCATCAGATCTGTTTTCTACGAGTTATTGATTTTCTCCTAAAATTTTGGTTTTCTTGAATCTTATTCTATGGTTCTGATTTCTTTTAGTTGTTGGGCAAATCTGACCTTTTTTTGGGTGAATGGAAAATAAATTAAAGAAAGGAGAAACAAGATGCAACTCAAAAGCCACAATGGCTAACCATGGGAGAGATCCCTAACCAAAGAAAACAAACCCTAAAAAAAGGGGAACAAAAAAACCTGGGGGAAGGGGAACAACCAGCCAAAGAGGGAGTGATGCAGTTGCCTTAGCCTGGCTGGACCGACATGACCCACTTTGAAGGCCCAAACCAAAGACTGGTCCTAAACTGGCTTTCTGGTTTGGCAAGGGCTGGTAGTTCACTTAGGCTGCAATATTTATTTTAGTTTCTTTTTATTTGAAATGGGTAGATTACGTAGGAGCTTCTTAGGTAGTTTCCTTTCTTTAGCTATGGTTTATTTTGGTAGTATCCTTTTTGGGTTGTTTTCTTTTTAGTTAGGTTTCTATTCTTATGCAAGGTTGTTCCTTTCAATTGATGTAATACGGTAGAAGAGTTTAGATTTGAAGTTACGAAGAATTGAGTGTCTGAAAATTGAAGTTGTTGGGTTGTGCAAGAAGTGGCTGTGCGTGTGTCTTCTCTCTTCTCTCTTTACCCCCTGCATAGTTGTCATGGCGTCCTAGCGTTGGAGGTCTGTGCATATCGACCTACGCCATGGTGTCCTGTCTCTCTTTCCCTCTTTGATTTCTTCTTGTCTCCTTTTTTGATTCTTCCCCAACCTTAGACCCAATCCCTGCTTCCCTAAATCTCCTATTTTGGCCTTGGTTTAGTAACCTGCAACTAAGACATCTGCCAGATCTGATTTCAGATCTCACCATTCGGTTGCCAGTAGAATTTTGGGGCTATTTCTCGTTGGGATTGGCAGACCTTGGTGCTGCGATTTTGTTCCAGAAATTGCAGGGAGAATCGTCTCCATAAGAAGGAGTTTCCTCTGCTGGAACTACTCCAGTTCACCGCCTCTCTGCCTCTCTTTCTATCGTGTTATTGCAAGGTTGAAGAAGACATTAAGTCTTTAAAATTGAAAGTAAGGACAACTTATATTATTTATATAAAACCCCTTATATTCTCTATTGCTATTCTGTTTAGCCCATTCAGTTTTCTCTTTAACTCCATTAAATTACAGTTCTGCCACTCCTTTACAACTTCAGATTAATTACAATTCTGCCACTGCTCTTATAAATCTTGATTTATCTACTAGTTTGCCATTCAACTTTACCATTCAACTTTGGATTTAATTACAATTCTGCCATTGCTCTTATAAATCCTGATTTATCTACTAGTTTGCCATTCAACTTTGGATTTAATTACAATTCTGCCATGGCGACGTGTCGATATATCGATTAGACACCCCTCCACCGACTTGGATCACCATGACGCCGTGACAACTATGACCCCCTGCAACTCTGATTTCTCCCTAGTTCCCCTCTTCTCCTAACCGGCCCTCCACCAAATTGGTATCACAGCCGAAGTTCCCATATCCCACCCTGTCAATCTCTCTCACCCCATTCTTCTTCTTCTCTATCCCTTCCCTTCTGTTACTGTTCTGCTTTACGACCAGCAGCAGTGAACAAAAAGAAAGAAGAAAAATTTTATAAAAAAAAACAAAAACACCCTTTGACTCTAGCGACCACAACTCCCCTTCGTTTCCACCCTCTTAGCAAAACCCAACCCATCTTCCCTTTCCTTTCTTCCGTGCTGTAATAGCGAACCCAAAAAAAAAACTGTGTATCACTAAAACCTCAACCCACAACAATCCCACTACCGATTTCCAGCGACAGCCCCCAACGCCCCTTTCCCTCTGAAAATTCAATCAACCCTTCTGGGGGGTTCGACCCAGTAAAAAAAAAGAGAGCAGAGAAGATTGAGCGAGAGTCGGAAGAAGAGAAGCAAAAAAAAAAAAAAATCCATAACTGGTTCAGAAGACAGCATTGCTGTTGTTTCCACTCCTTGCCACGCCCAAGTTGAAGTCAAACTCAACTTTCATCCACAGTCACTGGTTCACACATGACCTCGCCGGTGATTAGAAGACAAGCTCCTGGTTGATATCGAACTCTGTTGGCTATCTACCCTCCTCTGGTTTGACTACAAAGCAGAATCCAGTTCCAAGTGGACACCTCTCCTCTGTTATCACAACCCATGCCTCCGCAATCGAGAATCATCGCTGTTTTCCCTCTCTGGAGTAAAAGGAGTAAAAGACTCCAAGTAGGAGACGGTAATCCCCCCCACCTACCCACGATCTCACTTTTTCTCTTTTCTTATTTAATTTTTTTCTTATTCTTAAACTGCCCCCCAGTTTTTATTAATTCTGTTCTATCCCTTCTTTTTTTCACCCATTTTCCAGTTTGCCCTTTACACTATACGTGATACTCCATAGTCCATCCCCTTGTGTGTTAGCAGTATTTCCCATAATTACAGTTCTGCCATTAGTGTCATAAACCTCTCGTTATTTACTGTTTTGCCATTATCCATGAGTGTTCTCTTGTTTTCCCTTAACCATGGTAGCCAATAGTGAGGTCCTTCAACAGCTCAACTCCTATAAGGCTAAAACCGATACCAAATTGGACTCACTCTCACTACTACTGTCAATTCCATTCAAACAATGATGGAATCTATGCAAACTTTGATTGACCGATTGGTGGCTTCTGAGAAAGGAAAGAGTCCCATGCTATCAGGGGATTCTTCCAAGTTCACCCCTTACACACCATCACCAACACTATATGGAGCTGGACGATATGAAGGAGGAGTGAACAAAGCAGCAAGGTTGGAAGTCATTGATTTTTATGGGGACCACAACCCGGAGCAATATCTCGATTGGGTCCACAGTTTGGAAATTTTTTTCAGATGGTACAACTTGATAGAGGCCAGGAAATTGATATTTGCAGAGGGTAAGTTGGAAGGCATGACCCGGGTTTGGTGGATCAAACACCAGCAACAAAACCTTACTTGAGGTCTTGGCCAAGGTACTACATGGGCTGAGATGCGAACTGCAATGGACCGAAGATTCCAACCGGCTGATTACAAGCATTGTGTGCACCTCAGATTTGTGCATTTGAGACAGGATAGTTTGTCAGTTGAGGAGTACGTGGCCAAGTTCTATTACTTAGCCACTTGATTTGAGTTTGAGTGGAACGAGGAAGTCTTAGTGGCACAGTTCCACAATGGCTTACATCCACAAATCAATGCCGCACTTTCTGCCAGTAAACTACCTACTATGGAGGAAGCAATTCAAGTGGCATATCAGGTTAAGGAAAATTTGAGGAAACCTTACAATCGAAGAAATTTACTGACACATATTCTAGAGATGATAGCTTTCACCTACAGCAATAATCTTTTAAGGAGAAGTCAGTTTCGGTTAGTAACCCACAAGCTAGTGGTTCCTCTATGGCACCTACACGACCAGTTCGTCCTCCCCACCTCGGTGAGGTTCAAATAGACCATATTCTCCACCTCGACGTGGATAAGACAGAAATTCGATGATGCCAAAAGCAGCTATTCAATGCTTCACGTGCAAGGGCTATGGACATATGACTGCTCAGTGCCCTAACCGGTTGGTAGCCCACATTGACAAGGACAATTTCATACCATTTGAACCGAAGGAGCAACCGACGATAGGGACAGTCAATTTGGAGGCTGAACGTGGGTGTGCGCCTAGTGAGGTTATTGATGATGATGATAGTGATGATGAGCGACAGTATTGCTATGTTATTCACCCACTCTTGGCTACGCAAAAAGTTCCCAATGAGGAAGATAAAGATTGGCATCGTAACAGTATTTTTCAGCCCAGGATGCAATGCAATGGCAACCTATGTGATATGGTGATTGACTCATACAATTGCACCAACGTTGTCGCTGAAGATGTTGTTCGCAAGTTGGTTTTAAAGGCGGAACCTCATCTGAAACCCTACAAGGTTGCATGGGTGAACAACACAAATCTCAAGGTTCATGAAAGGTGTTTGCTCACATATTCAATTGGTGGACTGATTGATCAGGTGCAGTATGATGTCCTCCCATTTGGAAGTCTGCCACATTCTTTTGGGACACCCATGGTTGTATGACAAGAAAGCCAAGCACTGTGGTTATGAGAATACATATTCCTTTCAGCATGGTGGACTTGAGATGAAATTCCTCCCAGCGAAGGATCTTCCATCTATCAAACTCAAGAACACAGTTGTTGCCTTTCTCCTACGGTGAGTTAACTCGGACAGCATTCTTGGACCCTATCTGAACTCGTCGGAGTCGAGTTCTTTTCAGAGGAGGAGTGATGCAGAAGCCGAAACCATGATTAATTTGGCTGTTCTTTGATTTTTTCGTTGGAGCCTTTTTATTTGTTTGTTCTTTTAGCCTAGGGTTAAAACAGTCTTTTTCATGGTTTATCTTCTTAGTTCCCCTCCACGATTTTAGAGGGATTAGTATTTTATTTTATTTGTTTTAGTTGTTTACACTTATACTCCTATTTAGAGTATAAGTCTATTCTATGTTTTATAATTAGGATTCAGATTAGGAATCCCAACTCCTAATCTGATTAGGATTGCTTTAGATTGATTATTTGTAAGGCCTTTAGGCCCCCCTTTATTATTATAAATAGTAGAATCGTGGGAGGCTCCCCCACCTATTATGTTTGAAATTTTGTTTCTTCTTGCTGCTGCCGCCATGACTGCTGCTGCTTCTCTGTCTTGTGTGTCATATCAAGGCCCCTTGTGAGTAATATCAAGGGCTAGGGCTGGAGTAATCCGGCGACTCCTTGCATCTTGCAGATCGGGAGGTTCGTCTTCTTCTTCCTTCAAGTTCTTCAAGGTTGCTGCTGCTGAAATTCTGCAATTCCAGTAAGAGTTACAATTTCCTGCAACTTTATCATGTCTTCTTCTTACTTCCATCTAACCTAATCGACTTCCCCAAACCCTAGCTTCATCTACATTCATCACAGCCCTATTCCCTCATCAGATTACACTCAAAACCTAACCACAGGTCCATCACAGTAACCCTCCCACTCGATCTCAGTTGCAGCCTCACCTATCCACTACAAACCCTAATTCCCTCCCTCAACATAAAAACCCAGAAACCCTAAGATCTGCCTAGGCCTAACCAGCCATCAAAACCCCACCAAAGTCCAGCCGAACCACCCCCTCTCTGCTAGGAAAACTCAACCTAAAGCCCAGCCCCTAAAAGCTGCTCCTAACCCTAGTTTCAGCTTAGATCCTAAATCTGGAAACCCAAAACCCTAACCCTAATATTTCTGAATTTCTATTTCTTATTCAAACCTCATTAAAACCTATTCTAATAGACTCCTAAAATTCTGCAGACCATTACCCAATAAAACCCTAACTCAATCTCCCATTCCTAACCCTAATTTTGCCCTAGTTACCCTAAACTGCCCATTCGGCCAACCCTAAAACAGAACCTGGTCCTAAGTGAGATTTATTTCACCTAGGCTACATTAAGGAGAGGTGATGCAGTTGCCTTAGCCTGGCTGGACTGACATGACCCACTTTGGAGGCCCAAACCAAAGACTGGTCCTAAACCGGTTTTTTGGTCTGGCAAGGGCTGGTAGTTCACTCGTGCTGTAAAATTTATTTTAGTTTATTTTTATTTGCAATGGGTAGATTACGTAGGAGCTTCTTAGGTAGTTTCCTTTCTTTAGCTATGATCTATTTTGGTAGTTTCCTTTTTGGGTTGTTTCCAGTTTAGTTAGGTTTCTATTCTTATGCAAGGTTGTTTCCTTTAAATTGATGTAATATGGAAGAAGAGTTCAGATTTGAAGTTATGATGAATTGAATGTTTCAAAATTGAAGTTGTTGGGTTGTGCAAGAAGTGGCTGTGTGTGTGTCTTCTCTCTTTACCCCCTGCAACTTTGATTTCTCCCTAGTTTCCCTCTTCTCCTAACCGGCCCTCCACCAGGGGGATACATCGAAACCCGGGAAGAGAAAAAAACCAAAGAGCAAAGAAGAACAAATGATACAACAAAATTAAACTAAGGGGAGAAATAAGAAGAAGATTCCAAGAGTAGGCAAGATGCTTATTTCTGCTAGTATCAGGACAAAAAAAAAACACATTTGTGAACAATTTTATTTCTAATCTCAAGAAAGATATTATCCCAGATCTGCTCAATAGAACGCGATGAGGAAGTCCATCTTTTATTCCTTTCCCACCAGATATGATGAATCACTGCATTGAAAGCCAACTTAACAAGATTGTCACAAGGAGTTTTGCCATTGAAGTTTTTCAAGATCCACCTCCATTCTCTGTCAAAAGGAAGGATAACCCTAGGAGAAGACCATAATTTTCTAAGGATACGTCCCAAGACAAACTTGGAAAAAGGACATGAAAAGAATAAATGGTCCACACTCCACTTTCAATGGAGTTCCAACAAAGACAGCAATTTGGGATAGACATGTTCCTTTGAAGAAGAAACTCCTAAGTGAGAAGAGAATTGATCAAAGCTCTCCAAGCAATAAAGGAATGCCTTGGGATGGAAGAGTTAAATCAGGGCAAATCTGATCTTATTTTTTGTTGCCGATTAATTTGTTATTTGAGCCTTAATTAATCACTGTATTAAACCCGCAAATTCTTTCTCATCGATTCTGCAGAAATTGAGGTTCCTACCTCAACAAGGATTCTCTCATAGTTTTGAATCTGTTAATCCCAGGTTGACACTGAGAGGGGGGGTGAATCAGTGTTCTTAAAAAATAATCCCTAAATTCCAACCCTGTGTTGATGTCGATGGAGAAGAATTCAAGCAAACCTGATTGGCCGGGGCAATCCCGTAATTACCAATCCCATAACAGTCATGCACATCCACCTCGCAACCACTGTGTGGCTAGGTCTACCAGACAATGCACCCCACTCTGCAGATCAAACACACTCCAATATATGCAATGAAAGTAAAGCAGACAAGACACCAAATTTACGTGGTTCGGCCAAACTGCCTACGTCCACGGAGCAATACCCTATCCAGGGTTTCGTATATTGCTCAATACACTACTCAAATTTTGACTGCAACAGCAGCCCAGGAACTACAATCCCTGCTTCGGTTTGTGCAACAACACAAACGAGGACAACAACCCCTTCTCCAATCAAGCCTCAACTTGAATGGTATTACAATCCATCAATTGAGAGTACAAGAATGTAAAACCCCCCAATACAAGACCCAACATTAGGGTTTTCACACAGTCTAGGGTTCCAACAGAACAAACAACCTAAAACATAAAAAAATAGGGTTTTATAGAATTAGATTACCTCTTACAAGTAATCCCAACAACCATGAAGCCTCTAATGCATAGAAATCGTGTCTGTATACGCTCCACTGCTCAAACCATCTTCAATACGGAGTCATCGGCCATGAAACAATGATATCGTCAACTTGCTATGCTCAAATGATGCTGCAACTCCTTCTAATGGCTTCCTCTCGAAAAAATACCCAATTTCAAAAAAAATGTCCCATTTGGACTTCGGATGGCCAAGATACGGCCTTCCAAAGTTGAATGCTCCAAAAATTGGTAACCAGTGGCAAATCCGTAAATAAAGAGATTCTTCATGACAAACCGTGCATAAAAGGAAAAACACGTCAGAGATTTTCACTCTTCCTTCATAAGAAATGGGGGTGATGTCATGCCAACATCACACTTCACTACACATTAGTTATTTCCTTTATTTCCTCCTTTTTTCCTTTTTCTTTCTTTTTCTTTTAATGAACCAAATCTGATGCAAGATACCGATCCGACGCTCGAGGAAATTCTGGAGTTTTAACAAAACAATGGAGAACATCTGTCTACAGTATATTACTTAAAAATAATCCAAAAATTTTGGCTAAGTATATAAATTTTTGCCTATTCCAGATTTGCTCCATTTTCGCGCATCGACACGAAAATATCGATAACTTTCTTGTCCAACACTCAAATGATGCAAGACCAGTTGCATTGGAACCGCGACTCGATGAACTTCATTTCTCATGAGGACCACTTCACCCAGAATTGCCATTAAACCTTCCAAAAATGACCTTAAAGTCATTGCCATTGCATGAACCTGTGAAATCACAACTTTAACAGTATGAAACCTTCACCTGTTGCTTCGCCCCTTTGCCAAACACTATATAAGGACTTAATATGCTATTAAATGGTGTTCTTCAAGTGCGGGTACCCTTGTAACCCTGCCAAATAACCAAAATACCCTTGTAGCTGTGTAGGTGACTGTTTGACCATTTCAGCTCTTCCAAACCACCAATAGCTACTGCCACAACACCACTATGACCAAATACATTGCCAACAATGACAACAACATTCCACACACTCCAATGGACTAACAGAATCCATCCGTTGGATTTAAGTCAAACCTTTCAGGACTATTCCTCAGTCCAAGGCCAAACTTCAACCAGAATATTGGCCTCATTTGAACATTTGATTGGCTGAAATCAATTTTCTTTTGAAGCTGTGATGTAAGCTAGGGTTCAATTAGACAACTTGGACCCTAACTTACAAGAGGATCTTCCAATATGATCAGCAGGCCAAGAGGTCATCAGTTCCAACATTATAAATAACAGAAACTTTAACAGTAGCAGTACAATAAGGTATTTTTAACCAGTATAGACCATGGTACAAGATCTGGGCGAGATCTCAGTTTTGTGGTTTCTCGAGTCAAGACACAAGGCGATATGGAATTTATACAGTATCTTGATCGAGATCTCAGTTTCTCTCCGAGATCTAAGCACAAATTTCGATCTCGGCTAGACTCGGTCGAACCAGACCAAAACTTTACATATAAAAGACACCTTCTTGATCGAGATTTTGACCTGTTCTTGAAATCTCGCCTCTCTCGCTCTACTGTGACGAAAAAACAACTCCAAGTGAGGGTTTTGGTGATTTTTTTGGCAAATCTCACATCAACTGAAGATTAAATCTTGGAGATTGAAGCTTCAACATCAAGAGAGGGAGCTGCAATGCATCTCAAGAACAGTTTTAGGTTATAGGGCTGATGATTCGGTTTATAGGGCTGCTGTGGACGACTTCGAGTGTTACTTCCAACATAATATGTCATGGCCAGCGTTTGCGATTCAATCAGAGCAAAGCTTGATTCGACAACAATAACACAGTCCTTTTGATGATCTGGCCCGACACTCGTTTCAGCACTAGCTACTCTCAAATGGTAGGAGTCCATAGTTCAAAATCTCATCGAAATCTTAGAAATTTTGGTCAAGTTGAAACAAAATGGTATGTCAAATTGAGAAATTAAAAAATTTCGACGAGATGTCGAAATTTCAACTGTTTGTAACATCTTGCCAAAATTTCGGTCAGACGTTACAAAAATTAAGTATAAAAAGATAGAATCTCGTCAATCTCGGTCAAAATTTCGACCGAGACCTCAACAGACTCTGGTTTTTGCTCCCATTTCGAGTTTTTGCGCTTGTTTTTGCTTGTTTGAGATTTCTTCTTCGATTTTTTGTCGCATCAACGCCGGAATAACTTGGGAAACACATCATTGAAGCTTTTTCTACTATTTCAAGTAAACCATATTCTCCAAGAATGTTTTTTGAAAAACATATGATCAATACATGTTGGTTAGTGACGAATTTATTATACGTCAGACACCAGACACCGATCTACAACCTCACAGCGTCGATGATGCAATTTACATGGCAACTATGTAATGTAGTCCTAGATAGGTAGGAGACTTACTAGGAGCCAAACAACAGGATCAAATAACAAAAGGGGCTGCTGGTTCGAATGGACAACACTAGAATTTAGGTTAATTCTAGGATTTAGGATGTGAATTTGGGAATGGGTCTTATATGGCTTTAATATGCAAGTCTAAGGGATTATTATGGGATAAAAATAATTGGATTTGGGAAGGTTTTAAAATTCTGCAATTTTGGACAGAATTGAGCTGCAGGTTTTAGGTTTAATGGAGTGGGGGAATGGAGGGGTTGTAGTGGAGACTAAGGGCTGTGTTCAAGGTCGAGTGTAGGGAGAGGTGTGGAGAATATAGGCTGGAAGTATGGTTCGAAATTGATGGCCAGATCTGTAGTTATGAGGGAATCCTAGTTGAGGTAGGCGTTGCAGGTTTAATGGAAATTAGGGTTTGATGGATGGAAGGGGGTGCGGATTAGGTTAGAGGATGAAGAGGGGAAGGATATATGTAGGAAATTAAGATTACTTACTAGTTTGATCTCCTTCAAAGGCAGCAGCAGGAGCTTGAAGAAGCTCGATTGAATAAGAAGAAGGACCTCCCGATCTACAAGATGCAAGGAGTCAATCAGAGTCCACCACTCCCTTCACCTTGATATCACCCACAAGGTAGCCTTGATATTACACACAAGGTTCACTCAACAGCAGAGCAGCAGCTATGGCAGCAAACAAAAGCTTTTTCATTAATTAAATTCGTGTTCAATACTTGACCCCCTTAGAACCTTGTATAAAAGACTCAAAATTAGACTTAGACACTAAAAAGAAATGGCCTAACTCAATCCTTAACCTATTAGCTAACTTAAACTGATTAGGAAACTGAAATAGACTCAAAATAGAGTCCTAATGACTTAAAACAACTTAAACTACTTAAAATAAAGAAGATTCCCTACTAGCCAATAGGATATAAGAACCTCTTACCCAATAGGATCACTTCACTTAAATTAGACCAATTGAACCAATTGGATGCAACCAATTTAAACCGGTTCAGTTAAAAAACATAAAAATAAACTCAATATAGGGCTAATCCCGTATGCAACCTATGTACCCCTAATTTAGGCTCATTAAAGTGGCCTAATACAAATAAAACCCTTGGGAACAAAGGCCCAACATATGTATATCCCAACCCTAGACTTATTCCTAATAAAATAAGCCCATTTGGGTGATGAATCTGCATCAACTCTCCCCAGCTTGAAAAAATTCGTCCTCGAATTTTGCAGTGATGAGGGGGTAACAACTTGTTAGTAGCAGCTTTGACCACTCCCAAACAGTACTCTGGTAAGGCAAGAATATTAGGAATAAAGTCTTCAAGGCGTGGAGCTTTCTCTTCAGAGAACCATAGTGGCATAACAAATTCTATGTGCTCGACCTCTTCAAGAACAGTATCTTGGATGTCGATGATTTCTTGTGGAGTGTTCTCAACCACCACTTCATCTTCCATGTCCTCAGCCTTGTCTACTTTGCTTTCTTCAGTGTAGACCTCTTCAGTAGTTTCTTCTACCATTGTGTTTTGGACCTCCACATCAATTTGATGGCCTAGCTTCTCAACCATGATCTCAACTACTGGTGCAACTTGGTCTACTTGAATTTCTTTAGCTATAGGTTCTGGAATCTCTTCAACACAAACCGCCTTAGTAGAATCTTCTGTGGGTGCATCCGCCATTGGCAAAACTTGAAACACAGTCGATGCCACTTGCATTTGAGTTGACATGTTCGGCAGTCCCTGTGGCTGTACAGTCGATGTGATCACCGTTGGTTGTAACCCTTTTAGAGTAAACAAATGGTATAGATGGTGTCGATCAGGTAGGACACACGAGTTGTTTTCAGATTCAATCCAACCTTGTCGCTCATCCAACCAATTTCAACCTACTGCAATAACGCTTCTTGGAGATGGTACCGGCTTACACCAAGCACCGTCAGAGTATGAGGAACACTCAAATTCAACAAAGACTTGACCTGTAGGCATGATGCAAATCTCTCCTGACTGGGACAACATATCCACCACGGATTGTGAAATAATGTTGTTACGTCGCCTCTCATCAACAATTAATATGGCTTTTCTCCCATTAGGTAGACGAACTCGGGTCTTAAAAACGAATGGAGATGGGTCTTTCGAGGCTTGGTTAGAGCTTCCCTTTGCCATATCTCTGATACCAATTTAATGTAGTTCTAGATAGGTAGGAGACCTACTAGGAGCCAAACAACAGGATCAAATAACAAAAGGGGTTGCTGGTTCGAATGGACAACACTAGAATTTAGGTTAATTCTAGGGTTTAGGATGGGAATTTGGGAATGGGTCTTACATGGCTTTAATATGCAGGTCTAGGGGGTTATTATGAGATAAAATAATTGGATTTGGGAAGGTTTTAAAATTCTGCAATTCTGGACAGAATTGAGCTGCAGGTTTTAGGTTTAATGGAATGGGGGAATGGAGGGGTTGTAGTGGAGACTAAGGGCTGTGTTTAAGGTCGAGTGTAGGGAGAGGTGTGGAGAATATAGGCTGGAAGTATGGTTCAAAATTGATGGCCAGATCTGTAGTTATGAGGGAATCCTAGTTGAGGTAGGAGTTGCAGGTTTAATGGAAATTAGGGTTTGATGGATGGAAGGGGGTGCGGATTAGGTTAGAGGATGAAGAGGGGAAGGATATATGTAGGAAATTAAGATTACTTACTAGTTTGATCTCCTTCAAAGGCAGCAGCAGTAGCTTGAAGAAGCTCGATTGAATAAGAAGAAGGACCTCCCGATCTACAAGATGCAAGGAGTCAATCAGAGTCCACCACTCCCTTCACCTTGATATCACCCACAAGGTAGCCTTGATATTACACACAAGGTTCACTCAACAGCAGAGCAGCAGCTATAGCAGCAAACAAAATCTTTTTCATTAATTAAATTCGTGTTCAATACTTGACCCCCTTAGAACCTTGTATAAAAGACTCAAAATTAGACTTAGACACTAAAAAGAAATGGCCTAACTCAATCCTTAACCTGTTAGCTAACTTAAACTGATTAGGAAACTGAAATAGACTCAAAATAGAGTCCTAATGACTTAAAACAACTTAAACTACTTAAAATAAAGAAGATTCCCTACTAGCCAATAGGATATAAGAACCTCTTACCCAATAGGATCACTTCACTTAAATTAGACCAATTGAACCAATTGGATGCAACCAATTTAAACCGGTTCAGTTAAAAAACATAAAAATAAACTCAATATAGGGCTAATCCCGTATGCAACCTATGTACCCCTAATTTAGGCTCATTAAAGTAGCCTAATACAAATAAAACCCTTGGGAACAAAGGCCCAACATATGTATATCCCAACCCTAGACTTATTCCTAATAAAATAAGCCCATTTGGGTGATGAATCTGCATCACTATGGAGGACTATACTCGTTTCTTCTCCCAGTCAGAGGACAATGCATGTTGACTCCATCGGACTATGAGTGGGATCGATCCTGGACGGTGCAGTAATTATTATTAGTTAGACACTTGACTTGTATTAGGAGAGTATATTGATGTCATCAAATTATGTACTTAATATTATGACTTATGAGTCATTGACTTTATGTTTGTATGATTTACTTATTTAAATTGATTATGCCTTCTAGTACTTAAACTATGTGTAATTAACTAATTATACATTAGGATTCAACCGTATATTGCCAATCAAGAGTGCGAATCCAAAACACCACTTTGGGTGACTATTTTTGCAATTTAAACATTTACATGTGTTTATATAGCCTAAAATAGGGTTTGCATGAAGTTTCAAGCCTTAATTTGGCCTAAAACCCACCAAAATAACCAACCGAAATCTTGCAGAATCGAGATTTAATACTATGGGTAGGACTTGTTACACTCTTACACTTGTATTTGTTTAATCTATGTCACTTTTCAAGTTTCTAACAATTATTAACAAACCATCACCATGTACAATTATGAATATGATGCCTAATGCTTAACTATGATTATGGTTTGATGTTTTTTAATTCATAATTCATAATTAATTTGTTTTACACCTCTACTTTAATTATATGTGCTCTAAATATTGTGTGGAATAGCCTAAGGTAGAGCTTACCTACGTCGTAGACTACCAACTTAGGGTCCGAAGTCAAAGTACCATTTTGGGTTTGAATTTGTAAAAACTAACATTTTCATTGTGTTTAGAAGACCTAAAATAGGATGGATGTCAAGTTTTAGGACCTATCTTGGCCACATGACCGAAACCTACCATCAAGTCTAGACAGGAAAAAAATACAAAAACTCGCCAATATCTCGACATAACTCAGTTTCGTGGCAGGGCAAAACCAGGGGCAAAACCAAGACCTAAAACCTTGGTGTAGCCCTCAACAATACCCAACAGTGCTCTAATAAAAAGTCAAGCCACAGTAGCATCAAACAGCAACAGCTTCAAGTCTATTGCAGATCACATAATGGGGTGAATAGCCAGAAATCAAACAGTCAACAGCAATAGAAACTAAGCCATTCTTGATGGATGAGAAATCCCTGTCGAGTTTCGTTGTTAGGAGTGGAATGGCTCCTCAAAAGTCAAAACTATGGTCAGAACTGACGGAGATATGTGGAGATAGAACGAGTCTTCAAAATTAGAAAATACTCTCAGGAATTAATAACTCACAGCAACTTTCAAACCAGCCATCAGATCAGTCTAGAAGTACTGTCGAAGGAAGGCATGAAGAAGGGTAATGCAGTACTAAAATATGGCCTGCATCGAATGGATCTTCAGTCCCTGGGGCTTGAAGTTATCAGCAGGAAAACTCCAAACAATAGATGCCGCAGGTTGTATTCTTGTTCCCAATCTTCAATGCATCAAAGGGGAATGATGGGACATGAAACAGGGTCGTATCAGCAATTGGATAACCCCTCTTAGATGAGCTCGGTACTTCACAATGGATCTCAAAAAAAAAAGAAGCATCCCAGTGCACAAGGCTCCCACTACTGCAAGGTCTGGGAGGGGCAAATGTACGCAGCCTTACCCCCGCTTTGCGGAGAGGCTGTTCCCAAGTGCACAATGGATCTCAATTGAAGTGAAATAAAATTAGAAACAAAAGAAATCAAAGAGGAAGAAGGGAAATAGGATTGATGGTTGAACCTCCCACTCAACCTAGGCCTCTCACCGAGCCACTGACTCACTCAGCAGAAGCATAGCTTTATGCTTTCTTTTTTTTCCCAAATCGTGGCCTTCAATCAGACCTTCTCTTTATTAAATAACTGAACAACTACTACAAGATTAGAAACTTCAAAATAGAAACTAAAGGAAAGAAAAAAATCTGACTTATAAACGGAAACTCCTACTTGCTAATAACTAACTAACAGTTATATGAAAATAGATTAAATAAAAATAGAAACTTGGTAAGAATCTGGAAAAGATCTCAGCAGCATCCTTCCTCCATGCAATCTGGTCTTGCACCCACAGAATATATTCCAAGAAATCACCCCACGCCAACAGCCTATCCCTGAAGTACCTCCACACAATCTGCCCTATGGAGCCCACAAGATCTGACAATATCTCTTCCATAAACAGGCTGCTTGATGGTTATCTTGGGATTAAAATATGGGTTAATATTAACCCATATATGGGCCCAAGTATAGGCCTGTATAAGAGCCAAATTGATGGAAAGATTATGCCTTGGTTTGACCTGCCTATATCCAAACCCATGTGAAATAGCTAAGGGCCTCTTTGGAAATGTCTTCCCCCATAAATCTACATCAAGCTGGTTTCTAAACCCTTAAACTGCATTTCTAATTATCAGGAAGTTTCTGATTTCCTAAGCCCTAGGTTATTTAGAACCCCATCATAGGCAATTCATATCTTTTCTCACTATTTCTTTATCTCACTTTTGGTCTATCCCTTCGTCTTTTAATCCCTCTAATATGCACTGTATAGTTCCTTACCTCTACACTCAAAGGCCTTCATTGCAAATGTCCATAGTCCATACCATATCTTTGCTTCTACCAAGCCTTGAACCTTTGGCCTCAAGGTTCGATACATGCACAACAAACCATTGTGGTTGCAAACAGGTTGGTGTCCATAACATATTAACCGACACTTATTCAACTTCTCCTATTGCCTATTGGCCACTCCTAGATCACCTCAAAATTTCATTTCTTATTTTATCTTTTCTAGTTTTGCCACTTATCCATCTCAACAATCCTCGTCTCATCTAATACCTATTTTGTTTATTAGTAACCCAAAATTTAAGTCCATAACCCTCCAAATAGCTTTGCTAGTCTTACAGTTGGTCTATAGAACTACAGTTTCAAAATTTTCAGAGATTTGAATCCTTAAGATACAGGAATTAATTCAGGTGTTTGTGATGGAAGGTGACAGCTAATTTTTATTGTCTCATGTTAATGAAACTGTGGTCCTGAAAAAATATTTTATCAATGATATTATGTTATCCTTATAAACTGGAGGTGGCTAGCCCTATACATGCCTGAAAATCAAGAAATTAGCCACCACAATGTTGTTGACAGAATGTTAGAAAGCTTTGTTCCAAATACTGCTTGATTTTAAAAAATGAAATCATGAAAGAAATTAGAGATTAGTTACGACTTAGGAAATCGGTAGAAGCCATTGCTGGGTTTCTGATCATAGAGTTATATTAGGCAGACAGCATAAGAATACATCAGGAGAATAAGGTAGTAGGAATGGAATCTAGCACAAGGTCAAACAAGCTGCAAACTTGAAGCATTGAATACATTAAGGTTCACTCAATTGCACACTACATATGATAACTCGTTTCTATGTCACCAAAAACTCTTCAGTACAACAGGAAATCAGAATTTTAAATACACATGCAATAATGGAGTCCCCCCCCCCCCCCCAGCTCAATAACAAGAAGAGATCTTTCAAGGAAAAGAAACAAAAGATTAAGCAAGAACAAGAGAAAATGGCACTACAGAGAGCACAGACAATGCCTGACCAAATCAGAAACGAAACTCCCTCACCACTCCCAAACCTGCCCCCTTCAGCCACAAGGGAAAAAAAGAAAGAAAAGAAAAACCCCAACACCCACCCCCCTTCCAAATGTAGAACTCACAAAAAAAAAATACAAAATGGAACTCAAAACCCCATGAACTCCTAATTCCAGAGAAAGAGAAGTATTGAAGGCACATTGATCTCCTCCACCAGGCCACAACACACTCAAAGCTTATTAACTTGAAATTCTACGAGGAATTCAATACAATATAATGACTGCACTGGGATCTATCCAAATGACTGAACCAAGAAGGTGAAGCAACAAAAAGGATGAACCTATAATATTGGAGGAATATGGGAACATCCATCGTAACAACAAAGATTATCATCTACATAAATGTGTGTTTATATCAAACAAGGAATGCATTATGCAAGCGTGTATAGCAGGGAACAAACCCCCAGACAAACCAACAATTTTACATGAGTCTGCAGATAATGCCACTGATCAAGGGCCAGACACAAGAATCACATAACATGTTAGTTGATGTCCATACACATAGGTGACGATCACTAGTGAGAACAAAAAACAACCAGGAAAACCTGTAAAACATTTCCACATGGATAAGTGGTGGAATTTATGCTCATAGGCATGGGCCATAAAAAAGAGTCCAACATAAAACATTAAATTTCTATCCAAGTAGATAAACTAGCAGAACAGCAGATCAAATTAGATGACCTAAAAATTGTAGAATAAACTCGTACAAGGAGACAAAGTGTAGAGATGAATAATGTTTTAAGTCAAATGTCATGTATAATGTATATGAATAATGTTAGAAGTCAAATGTTAATTATATGTATCTTAACTGCACTTTGAGTGAAAGTTCCCAATGTATAACACATGTACAATTATGAAGCATAACGGATTGTTTCTACCATGAAACAAAGAATAAGACTTTATACCTAACCATGTAAGAATCAGAAAAATAAAAAGATTACAAAATAAGATGGTCAGAGTAAATTACATCAGGCCAGGTATCTGTAATAAACTCCACGATATCATAGGATATGTCTCCTTGAACATCAATTTGCTCCTTTTCAGTTGGTCCCTACAATATAAAAGTTCACAGATAAGAAATGGCCAGAAAGAACGGTTTAAAAAACAGTTGATTTTAAGTATTTAGAGTTCTTACGCACCTTAACAACAGACGCTCCTGTAGCAAATTTTTTCCCAAGTTTCTTGGAAGCATCACTAAGTTTAACTCCTGAAACATTATCCCACACAAATTGAGAAGTAAAATTACGACTAAATTTTTAATAAAAAATATAGATTCCAAATAAAATTTAAATTACAAGTTAGACAAGAATCACGTAGTATTGCTCACCGAAAAGCTCCAGTCCTTTAACAATGGTGACACATTTGCGTTTGTTACGAACAACTTTTTCAATAACAACTTCTTGCTTATCCTACAAAAATGATCCATCCTGAATATCATTCCTCCATCATTGACAATTGATAATAGAACAAAACATTATACCAATCTACCAGAACTAACTGAAAGATCAATAGAACAAAACATTATACCAATCTACCGCAACTAACCAAAGGATCAATTACACAGATACAACATCAGAAGCATCTGATCTTCCAGTCAATGTTTGAATCATGTGATATTGTGATGAATGATTGCAATGATCATGACCGTCGATCTAGTGAAGCCTAGTGGCTCCCATGATTTAAAATGCTGATGAACAGCCATGATCCAATTCAATGACATAAAAATGCCAAAACATGATCGTTGAAACAGATCCCTTCAACTGGAACCTTTCTGAAGCTTCTGATGATCTGATTTTGAATCTGATCATCCCATCACGTTTGCTATGATTTAAAATGTTACCTGAACAGACATTATCCAAATCAGAACTTAAAAATCTCATGTTGAATTGTATTGATTCAGTGGCGTTGACATGGGTGGATCGACATGACCCATTATGGAAGCCTAAGCAGAGACGGAACTCGCCCAACCCGGCTTTTTGGTCCAAGAAAGGTTGGTAGGATTTATTAGGATTTGTTGCTACGATGGGGGTATTACATATAATCTTCTCTTTTATTTTATTTGGTAAGTGTTAGCTATTAGAAGATTTGCTTGAGTAGAATTGTTTTAATAGTTTCTATTTGTAGGGAGTATATATTTTCTTTAAATATGTTTTGTAACCCAACAAATAGAACAGGGATGGAATGCATTGAATAGTGATTGGTTTGAATTGCTGTTGGCTGTGGGCTTCTCTCCCTCTGCGATTTCTGAACCTCTCTTATCAGCTGCTCTCTTCCTATCCCTTCTCTTTTCTTACTGTTCTTTCTATTCTTGTCATTCCTTCCTTCCCTCTCTTCTTCTCCCCCTTCCCTAACCTAATCCTCTTCTGATTCTATCATCTTTATCCTATATTTTCTTCTTTCTGCTACCGTTCCCTTTAATTTCCTGCAACTTGCGGTTCTGCCGGACTGAACAAATTTGACTACCAACACACTATCACAAGTTGGTTTGGTCAAATATTTTGGACGAGGGTTCTCCTTCCATTGACGACTCAAACCCTAGGATTTGGTCACCCAACTCCATCCCTGTAATCAGATCGAACTCAGCAATCAAAACTGACTTAGAAGTTCCGCCTGAGTTAGTTTCAGAATTAGTTTGTTACTTTGTTAATTTCCAGAGCCTTGTTTTGAAGGATTCTTGCTTGGATTTCAGAGTACTTTGGATCAGCAGTCTAATCCTGTAATCTCTAGTCGTTCCGTGATCAAATGAGAGAGTTCTTTCACTTTTCCTAAATCTGGTTGCCGCTGATTAAAGAGTCAATAGGTTGGAGACAACCTCAAATCGTAGGTTGTTTTCTAACCCTTAATTCTGTTTATTCCAAAATTTTCTTTTATCCTCCTTTGTCCTTATATTATCACCCTTTCCAAGTTTGTTCCTATTAAATACTTATAAATCCATTATATATCCTTTGTTCTTTTAATTTACCAAGTGGCCCCTTGAAATTTTTAGTTAATTACTATACCGTCCTTACCTCGTTGATGCAGATTCGTCACCGAAATGGGCTTATTTCTTTAGAAATAAGTCTAGGGTTGGGTTATATGTATGTTGGGCCTTTGATCCCATGGGTTTTCTATGTCATAGGCCACTTTTATGGGCCTAAAAGAGGGGTACATAGGTTGCATACGGGATTAGCCCAATATTTAGTCTATTTTTATGGTTTTAATTGAACCGGTTTAAATTGGTTGCATCCAATTGGTTCAATTGGTCTAATTTAAGTGAAGTGATCCTATTGGCTAAGAGGTTCTTATATCCTATTGGCTAGTAGGGAATCTTCTTTATTTTAAGTAGTTTAAGTTGTTTTTAAGTTATTAGGACTCTATTTTGAGTCTATTTTAGTTTCCTAGTCAGTTTAAGTTACCTAATAGGTTAGGGATTGGGTTAGGCCTTTCCTTTTTAAAGTAAAAATCTATTTTTGAGTCTTTTATATAAGGTTGTAAGGGGGCAAAGCCTTGAACACGAATTTGATTAATGAAAGCTTTTTGTTTGCTGCCATAGCTGCTGCCCTGCTCTGTTGAGTGTGCATCCTTGTGGTTCTATCAAGGTGGAAAGGGACTGGTGGAATCCGGTTGACTCCTTACGCCGTGACGGTTGGGAGGATCTTCTTCAATTCGAAGGTGGTTCTATCCTTCACATCTGTTCAAGCTGCTGCCAGTGGAATCTCCAGTAAGTTTGACACCCAATTTCTTCTTCTAACCCTCTAATCCTTTCCCCCAATTGATCCCCTTTATTTTTTGTTTGAATCCCATAAACCCTAACTCCATTAAACCCTAGATCTTGCTGTCCAATTTTACAGAATTTTCAAAACACTTAAAACTCTATAATACCTACATTATTATTGTCCTATAAACCTGCCTAGCCATACCCCCTAAGCCCCCCTTCCATTATCCTAACCTAAGCCCTAGATTTGACCTAAAACTGCAATTCTGTCCTACTGAAACTGCAGAACCAGCAGCCCCTTTGTTTCTTGTTATTGGTCCTGGTTTAATTGGCTTCTAGTAGGGCTTTACCCTATCTAGAACTACATTATTTGGTATCAGAGCTATGGCGGAGGGAAGCTCCAACCAAGCCTCGAAAGACCCACCTCCCTTCATTTTCAAGACCCGAGTTCGTCTACCCAATGGGAGCACAGCCATATTAATTGTTGATGAGAGGGGACGTAACAACATTATTTCACAATCTGTGGTGGATATGTTGTCCCATTCAGGAGAGATTTGCATCATGCCTACAGGTCAAGTCTTTGTTGAATTTGAGTGTTTCTCATACTCTGACGGTGCTTGGTGTAAGCCGGTACCATCTCCAAGGAGCGTTATTGCAGTAGGTTGTAATTGGTTGGACGAGCGACAAGGTTGGATTGAACCTAAAAACAACTCGTGTGTCCTACCTGATCGACACCGTCTATACCGTTTGTTTACTCTAAAAGGGTTACAACCAAAGGCGACCACATCGACTGTACAGCCACAGGGACTGCCGAACATGTCAACTCAAATGCAAGTGGCATCGACTGTGTTTGAAGTTTCACCAACGGCTGATGTGCCAACAGAAGATTCTACTAAAGCAGTCAATGTTGAAGAAAACAAAGTAGACAAAGTTGAAATAGCAGAAGATGAAGAGGTGGTTGACAGCACTCCACGGGAAATCGTTGACATTCAAGATGTTGTTCTTGAAGAGGTACAGCTTGTGCCTCAAGTTTTAGATGAGAAGGTTATCAACGTTGAAGACTCTATGAACACGACATACATAGTTGATATTGATTCAAAGGTCCAACACATAGAGTTTGTTATGCCACCATGGGTCTTTGAAGAGAAAGCTCCACACCTTGAAGACTTCATCCCTAATGTTCCTGCATCACCAGAATTTTGTTTGGGAATGGTTGAAGCTGCTACGCATATGTTGTTTCCCCCTCATCACTGCAAAATTCGAGGACGAATTTTTTCAAGTTGGGGAGAGTTGATGCAGATTCGTCACCGAAATGGGCTTATTTCTTTAGAAATAAGTCTAGGGTTGGATTATATGTATGTTGGGCCTTTGATCCCATGGGTTTTCTATGTAATAGGCCACTTTTACGGGCCTAAAAGAGGGGTACATAGGTTGCATACGGGATTAGCCCAATATTTAGTCTATTTTTATGTTTTTAATTGAACCGGTTTAAATTGGTTGCATCCAATTGGTTCAATTGGTCTAATTTAAGTGAAGTGATCCTATTGGCTAAAAGGTTCTTATATCCTATTGGCTAGTAGGGAATCTTCTTTATTTTAAGTAGTTTAAGTTGTTTTTAAGTCATTAGGCCTCTATTTTGAGTCTATTTTAGTTTCCTAGTCAGTTTAAGTTACCTAATAGGTTAGGGATTGGGTTAGGCCTTTCCTTTTTAGAGTAAAAGTCTATTTTTGAGTCTTTTATATAAGGTTGTAAGGGGGCAAAGCCTTGAACACGAATTTGATTAATGAAAGCTTTTTGTTTGTTGCCATAGCTGCTGCCCTGCTCTGTTGAGTGTTGCTCTGTTGAGTGTGCATCCTTGTGGTTCTATCAAGGTGGAAAGGGACTGGTGGAATCCGGTTGACTCCTTACGCCATGACGGCTGGGAGGATCTTCTTCAATTCGAAGGTGGTTCTATCCTTCACATCTGTTCAAGCTGCTGCCAGTGGAATCTCCAGCAAGTTTGACACCCAATTTCTTCTTCTAACCATCTAATCCTTTCCCCCAATTGATCCCCTTTATTTTTTGTTTGAATCCCATAAACCCTAACTCCATTAAACCCTAGATCTTGCTGTCCAGTTTTACAGAATTTTCAAAACACTTAAAACTCTATAATACCTACATTATTATTGTCCTATAAACCTGCCTAGCCATACCCCCTAAGCCCCCCTTCCATTATCCTAACCTAAGCCCTAGATTTGACCTAAAACTGCAATTCTGTCCTACTGAAACTGCAGAACCAGCAGCCCCTTTGTTTCTTGTTATTGGTCCTGATTTAATTGGCTTCTAGTAGGGCTTTACCCTATCTAGAACTACATTACTCGTTATAATTGGGTATATTTCTTTTATTGGCCTATAGCGATCCGAATCAGGTTTTTGGAACTCTAGATTGCACCAACTTGATATCAGAGCCCAATTTCCTTCTTCCTATTCTAAATTATGGTGGCCAGCAGTGAAGTTATTCAGCAGCTCAAGCCTCGATTCCCACAAGGAGGAAACCCAACCCGACATCAACCGTCAAACAAACCAGGTTGATAAATTCGCCACTAGGTTGATGTCCTCAACTCCACAGCAAGGTTCTAAATCTCGGTTTCAACCAGCCAGAAACCAAGATTTAACGAAACCTGGGATTTTTTTCCCAGACAACTCAAGTTGGTGGTTTCGAGGCCCAAAAATGCTCTTTTTGCTCTGTTTATAAAGCCTATTGTTGACATTCTAAACACAATGCATGAACTATTTTCATTAAAAAAACCACTCAAAATGGTACTTGTGGTTATTGACCAAAGTTTACTAGTGTATGCACAATGTACTAAGAATCATAGTTGTCAAGGGTGGCGCTTATTTATGCCAAATATCATTTAAAAACATTTACTTAAGATATTATTCATAAATAAGCAAATACCCCCTATTTAAATCCAATAAAAATAGTTAAAAAATCAAATTTCGAAAGGATAAAAAGTCAAACCCCAGTTCAAGAACAAAAACTGGATTTCGGCTGTAGGTGCAATTTTCAACTTTTAAATGTTGGGGTTTTTCTCAAGTCTAAAAATTCCATAAATCTTAATATGGTAAAACATTGCTAAAAACCATAAGTGCGGTAAAATATTCATTTGTTTTGATATTTTAAAAAAAAAATCGTTCAGAGCGATTTTGACAGCATTCACGCACACTAAAGTTTGACCAAAACATAACTCCTTGGGATATTGTCAGTTTTAACAATGGACTTTCGCGCAATTTAAGTTACCCCGAAATGGAAGAGTTGGAAATATTTAGTTTTGTACTAAATTTAGGCATAGAACTATTAAAATTGTCTATTTTATTTCTTATTTATATTTATTTTACCAAAATCGCTCTGAATGAAAATAATTTTTTTAAGGAAATTTACGTCTACCACCCCCGTGTTTTCAAACAATTACGTCTACTACTCCTGGAATTTTTAAAATTACGTCTGTACCCCTGAGTGCTAACTCTGTTAGTTTTATTTTGAAAAGATAATTTTGCCCTTTCTTGTTTGTTATTAAGGAAATTTATGTTTAACACCCCTATGGTTTCAAACAATTGTGTCTACCACCCCTATTTTTTTTTAATTCACCAAAAAAAAAAGTGTTTTTACATGTTTACCCCCATTTGTTTGAAACACCATCGTCTCAAAAGTAAAAGTCATCGCCCATATATCCTCTGCAAAATCAAGCGTAGCACTTCCGCCGGAGTAGCAGGTGATCGCAAAATGGAAGGTCGTCGACTCCCGAACCCTTGTCGCTCCAAGATAATAGGGTATGCAACAATAACAAGGGTGGATGGAGTGAGTTTATTAATAACAAATAAAAAAGGGCAAAATTGTCTTTTCAAAATAAAACTAATAGAGTTAACAATGAAGGGCACGTACGTAATTTTTAAAACTCTACGGGTGGTAGACATAATTGTTTGAAAACAAAGGGGTGGTAGACGTAAATTTCCCTTATGTAAAAGCGCCTTCATTAAGGGTATTATGGGCATTTAGTAAATATTTGGGCGATGACATCATCACTTAACTGTTCTCATCTAACGGTAGGGGTACATTTGTAAGAATCTTTCAAAATACAGGGGAGGTTTATGAAATAGATGAAATTTCAAGGATGGTAGACGTAATTGTTTGAAACCACAAAGGTGGTAAAGGTAAATTTCCCTTTTTTTAAAATAACAAAACAAATGAATATTTTACCGCACTTTTGGTTTTCAGCAATGTTTTACCATATTAAGATTTATGGAGTTTTTAGATTTAAGAAAAAATCCAGCATAAAAAGGTCGTACCCAGTGCACAAGGCTCCTGCGTTTAGCAGGGTCTGGGGAGGGTCAGATGTACGCAGCCTTACCCCTGTTTCCAGGACTTGAATCAGTGACCAACACGCCAAGCACGACCTTCGAAAAAGTTTAAAATTGCACCTACCTCCAAAAATCCATTTTTTGTTCTTGAACTGGGGGGTTATTTTTTATCCTTTTGGAATTTTATTTTTTAATTATTTTTATTGGATTCAAATAGGGGGTATTTGCTTATTTATGAATAATATCTTAAGTAAAACATTTACTTAAATGATATTTGGCATAAATAAGTGTATGTCCTGGTTTCAAGCCAGGTTTCCTCAAGTTACGATGGGGATAAGTGAATTTATATAGGTGTTCAGGTCGAAACTTGCGATATATGGATTGTTTCAGTCGAAACCTGGTCGAAAGGTCCAGATAAGTCGAAACCAAGGATTTTTTGGAGTCGTTGGCCATCTCGTCTCGATAGCTAGTGAACCGAGATGTTTTCCATGCTCCACAGTCATTTCCCTTCAGTCCAATATGGCATCTCAACATCTCGTCTACCTTCTATTGACAAATTGACAGCTTCAGATCAAGGAAAGAGTACCATTAAATCTGGGGATTCCAATTCCGTCCCACAGTGCCCATCTCACGTTGCCCCCACCCCACCACAACACCGCCACCACCATACTTTACCCCACCATCACCCCCTCATTTTACCCCACCACCATATAGAGCTAAACGACATGATAATCTTTATACAACTAACAAAGGAGAGAAGTTGGACGTCCTCAATTTTTATGGCGATAACAACCTGGAACAATAACTTGACTAGGTTCATCGCTTGGATGTGTTCTTCAGATGGTACGGGTTGAATGAGGCGTGAAAACTTCTATTTGTTGAGGGTAAGTTGAAGGGTACAACTCAAGTCTAGTGGATCAAACACCAACAATAAAAACAAAGTCAAGGCATCAGATTAGTCACCACTTGGGCTGAGATGCGAGAGGCCATGGACCAAAGATTCCTTCCTACCGACTACAAGCAACACATGCACCTCAACTTTGCACAACTGAGACAGGCCAACATGACTGTTGAAGAGTATGTGATCAGATTTTATTAGTTGACTACTCAGTCTAATCTTGAGTATGATAAGAGATATTGGTGGCATAGTTTCACAATGGCTTGCATCATCAGATCAATGGCACACTAGCGAGTAGCGCCTACAATGGAGGATACTTACAAGAGGCAAATCAGGTAGAAGAGAATCTGAAAAGGCCCTACAATTGGATGACTTTTACATTAACTTTCTCTAAGGGTGATAGTTTTTGTTAGCAGTAGTCTTCTCCCCACGAAAAGTCATTCAACAAGCTACAAGTTACTGATTCATCGATGACATCTTCAAGGCCAAACCAGCATTATTCTCCACCTCGCTGTGGTTTCGACATGCCTCCTTCCAATTTGAGGGCTAAGATCCAGTATTTCACGTGCAAAGGGTTTGGACATTTCTCTACTCATTGTCCTAATTACTAGGTCGCCAACTCGCCATATTTACTAATATCATTCCCCACTTTCTATTTTGTTTTGGTTGTCAAGGCATCACCTAGGCGCCGCCTAGGCATCCAGGTGCTTTGGTCAACTTGGGCGCCTTGGTCGCCTACTTGGTAGGGGTGTCAATCGGTCGGTCTCAGCCGGTTTCGGTCAGGCCTTAATCGGCCTTACCAATTTGAAACTCCAGACTATGACCAACTGATTAAAACATCGGTCTCCAAATCTCCTCACCGTGGCCAACTGGTACACAATCGGTCGGTTGCCGGGCTTAATGGCGCTCTGTCCCAACGAGGCCAAGAAGAAGAGTAGCGCAGTCACAGGGGATTGTCCCCTTTTGCCTGAAACTGATAGGAGCCGCCCCCCCCCCCCCGCTCTGTAAGGGTGTGAGGTTCACGACAAGCAGAACTAGACACAGACATGAGAGAGAGAAGCTAGCAGACATGCCATTGACATCGAGTGAGAGAAAGAGAGATAGAAAGGATTATGAAATAGCAAAATCATTCCATCACAGCCACTAACCCTCGATCGCTGCTGAATCAAAGCCCTAATCAACTTAAAGATCCTGAGTAAGGGATGGGAAGGAGCTTGCCTACAACTTTCATGGGAAGGAAGAGGGGAAAAATACCAAATTTTAAATAAACGGCGATAAATGGTTTGACAGTGCTTGGGCCTTGGAGATTATTTTCACGTTTCAAGTCTCGAACTTGCTAGAGATTTTTCAGGTCTCACCTCGGCATCGGTTACAATGAGAGGTTGGAAGTTGAAACACAGAGAGAAGAAGAAGAAGAGATGGAGATGACGTGATGGGATAAGACATCAATGACTTCTGTCAATAACCATTATCTATTTAATGTATGGTATGACATCTATCTTAAATATCTTATATTAATGGTTTAATCACTACGAAGTTTTATTTTAAATTAAGAAAAAGTGAAAAAACGGAGGGTCATCATTATGCAGTCTCATTAAAAAAGATCATTGGATTACATATTCGGTCAGTCGGTCGGTCTCTCACTATTGACTGGGAACGACCAATTAATAATCGGTCGGCCCCAAGCCCAGCACAGTTATAAATCAGTCATGTCAGCCCCGGTTTTTGATCGGTCGGTTTCGGTTGGCCTCACCGGTGCGGGTTTGTAATTGACATCCCTACTACTTGGTGTCGCCTTACTTTTTTACCCTCTCCAACGCCTTGGGTCGCCTAACCGCCGTGACAACTATGGTTTACACTTGCTGTTTCTTCACTTTAGTTGCTGTTTTCTACTATTTCTAACCTTATGTTTCCAAATTTTAGCCACCTTCTATCTTTATAACTCCTTACTCCTTGATATCTTTCAATCTAACCATCGGATTCACTTCAAATTTTGCAACCCATTCTTCACACCTAACAGGCCTTGTGATCAGAGTTGCAACCAGATCTGATCATCCTTTGACTAGGTGATGCAGAATCATCACCAAATAAGGCTTATTTCTTTAGAAATAGGCCTAGGGTTGGGTTATATACATGTTGGGCCTTTGTTCCCAAGGGTTTTTTATGTATTAGGCTACTTTAATGAGCTTAAACTAGGGGTATATAAGTTGCATACGGGATTAGCCCAATACTTAGTTTATTTTCCTGTTTTTAGATTGAACCGGTTTAGAATTGATTACACCCAATTGGTTCAATTGGTCTAATTTAAGTGAAGTGTTCCTATTGGTTAATAGGTCCTTATATCCTATTGGCTAATATGGAATCTTCTTTTAAATTAGTTATTTTAAGTTAGATATCTTTTAACTTAAGTTAGTAGGGTTAAATAGGTCTTTTACTATTTTAAATAAGTTAAATTAGATTAAATCTCTTCCTTCCACGATTTTTTAAGGAAAAGACTTTAAATTGTACTAGGACTTGGCATAAAGCCATCTTATTAATATAGTAAATCGTGGAGGGCTCCCCCACATTGAAAATTTGAAAAAAAATACTGTTTCTGCTGCTGGCCGACTGCTGCTGCTGTTCCTGCTCCTTTGAGTGTACATCCTTGTGGATTTCAAGGTGGAAAGGGTGGGTGGATTCCTGCGACTCCTTACGCCGTAACGGCTGGGAGGATCTCTCTCTCTGAAGGTGGTTTCATCATTCATCATTCAAGCTACTGCCGGTGGATTCCAGTGGTGAGTTTGAGTTTAATTTCTGTTTTTTTTTATAAACCCTAATTCATCTAGAACCTATCCAGATCTGTTTTTCCATCAGAAATCAATCAAACTTAGGCCATCGCCTCCCTACACCATTATCTACACTCGACCCTAGCTGCTGCCCATAATCAACGTTCAAAATCCTAAATCCCTCTTCTCCATTAAAACCCCAAAAAACCCTAATTTCTGTCTAGACTTATTCAGCCAACAGAATTCCTTCAAATCACAGCTGAACTTCCATTCCCTTGTCACTCACACTCGACCTCAAGCCCTGGTCATAAATCCCACTTTAAACCCTAGTTTTGGTAGTTTCCCTAAGTTCTAAAACCCAAAACCCTAACCCTAAAATTCTGGAATCTGAATTTTGATTTAAATCTGTATCAATTCTGTTTTAAAAGCCTTCCCAAAGCCTGCATATTAAAATCAGATATACAGTGTCCTATTCCCCCATACCTAACCCTAGAATTTAGTTTAAAACCCTAATTCTGCCCAGCCAAATCAGCAGTCTTGTTTGGTGATCCTATTACCTTGGTTCCTAGTGGGAATACTCCTACCTAGGACTACATTACTAGGTTGCTAATATTACTCTTTTGAGGGTTATTGAAAGACCCGCTATTCTAGATCTTTGTAAGTTATTGGTTCCCAACTTTGGGTAATTAGATAGCCATTATGCTTCGGAAGAGCAACGGAGGAATGAGATACAACTTTTGGAGGCAGAGCGTGAGCAGGAACCTAGTGAAGTCCACAACAATGATAGTGATGGAGAGCAGCAGCATTGTTATGTTCTTCATCCACTTTTGGCTACACACAAGGTGTTTGAGATAGTATCTCAGAACTGCCTACTAGTCTCAGATCAAAATTTTCTCCCTTGAGCAGAATCTCCAATTAACAAAGTTTCAGGAGAATTTCATCAACATCAGTGTCGAAAATGGAAGTTGAACTAAATCTAAGTTCCGTAGCAATCACAATGAGAGATAATATCTAGTAGTAATAGATGACAATCAGAATGAGAGAATGAGCTCTCCTCCCCCTTTCCCGCCAACTCCCTCCACTACACCCCCTGTCAGAACTAAATCTTGGTCCTCCCTTTTCATTTCTTCATCTTTCCCCTCTAGATCTGGGCACACCCTCCATTACATCCAACCTTCCACATTTGCTCTCTGCCCCAACAACCTTCTCTCTCCTGAAATTACCAAATGGAAAACTTGCCTCGTCGGCCATTTTCTGGGTTCCAGACCATCCTTCAATACTGTTAAAACTTCCCTCACCAAGCAGTGGAAAGCTCAAGCCTCTCTGGATATTTTCCTCCTCGAAAATGGAGTTTTCATCTTTTAAGTTCTTCTCTGATGAAGCTAGAGCCCGTGCTCTCGATGGGGCTCCTTGGCTTGTTGGAACTAAGCCAATCTTTCTCTACTAGTGGGACCCTTACATGCAACTCCACAAGGTCGACTTCAGCTCCATACCCCTTTGGATTGCTCCCCCAGGTCTCCCCCCCCCCCTCCATTACTGAAGTCAAGACTGCCTTAGTAGAATTGGCTCAGTCATTGGCTTCCCCCTTTACTCTGATGCTCGCACTCTGAAGATGGACAGGCTCACGTTTGCTAGGATCTGCGTTGACGTCCCAACTGAATGTCCCCCTCCTTCCTCTATCACCATTGTGGAAGAAGACAGCTATAGTTTTGAACAACCTGTTAGATATGATTGGCTTCTGAACATAGCACTAATTGATCCCACGGTTATTACTGGTATTTGCATCAACAAGTCAAAATAAGCTCCACTTATGAGTAGAGTGAGCTATGTGACAACTGACAAGGGCACACCTATTTTTTTCATTTTCTAGCCGTGTTCACCCACGTTGAACACCAGCCAGCATCTCCATATAATGGGAGAGTTCATGAATTATCTTTTTCTTTAGCAAAGAAAAAGATGAATAACAGGTTAAATGAGCAACATAGAGGAGGAGAGAGAAAATAATTCCCATAGGTGTTTTAGTCTACAAACTTCCACGGTATGACAAAAAAAAATTTGTTTTGCTGATCTAGTGATGCAACACCAAGAGCCCACACCCGAAGGAAGAAAAAGAAGAAGAAGCAGCCCTAACATTAGGGCTTAGGTTGGGAGCCATAGATTAGGTTTGCATTGTTAGCATTTTCTATACTTAGTTTATTTTCTGTTTTTAAATTGAACCGGTTCAAATTGGTTGCATCCAATTGGTTTAATTGGTTCAATTTAAGTGATTTAGTTAAGTGTCCTTTAATTTAAGTTAGTAGGGACAATTAAGTCTTTTTACTTTAAGTTTTAAGTTATTTTATGCTTAGCAACACCCTTCCACGATTTTTGAAGGATGTGTTTAAGTTGTACTAGGTTTTGGCCTTTGGCCTAATTATAAATAAAGTAAATCGTGGGAGGCTCCTCCACAGTTGAATATTTAAAATAAAAAATAAAAAAAAAAAACAGAATTGTTGGCTGCCGATTGTTGCTGCTACTGCTCTTTAGAGTGTTTGCCTTGTGGTTCTATCAAGGAAGAAGGGCAGGTGGATCTCCTGTGACTCCTTGCGCCATGACGGCCGGGCAATCGATCCCCCTTTTTATTTTGTTTGAATTCCATAAACCCTAAACACTCTTAATTCTGTCCTATATCATTCCTCACCAAAACCCCACCAGAATTGGACCATAGATCCTTCCCCTTGCCACTTACACTCGATCCTAAGCCCTGCCCCTGATCATCTCTCAAACCCTTAAACCCCCCAACTCCATTAAACCCAAAACCCTAGAGTTTTCGGATCTAACATTTCCAGCCCTCACCTAGGCCTCATACCTTGGTCGAATATTGTCCCCTACCCTAGGAGAACTCGACCAGAAACCCTGCCCCAAAATCCCCTTTTTAAACCCTAGTTTTGACTATTTTCCTATTTCCCAAAACCCGAAACCCTAACCCTAATTTCTGAAATTTCAAATTCTTATCTAAACCTAATCAAACCTAGCTTATTAAACTCCCTAAAATCTGCCTATTAAAACCATATAAGAATTACCCGATTCCCCCAAGCCTAACCCTAGAAATTGACCTAAAAACCCTAATTCTGCCCATTTGAACCAGCAGCCCCCTTTGAGATCCTGTTGCTTGGCCTCTAATAGGATCCTTCTCCTATTTAGAGCTACATTACCTAGTTCCTAAACCCTTAACCCTTCACACTGTAAGTCATCTCCAAAACTCCCTGCAATCACAAATCCTTTCTGATCTGCAGCCAACTAAAGAAAATTTTAAAACCCCCCATTAAACTTCATACAACGAGCTGCAAATCAAAATTTACTCTTCCCCAGGGTCTATTTTCATTCGTGGGACAAAATCTTAATCCTACTTTAAGTTTTTCATTAGTCCAAGAACTATAAACTTGAATCCACTAACCAACCAAGCACCAAATCTCCCTTACCCTAAACTACCCAAGTCCAACTTAAACCCATACTTTCCATGCTGATAAACAACTCCTGTAAGACCGACAACCTGTTCAACTAAATTATTAGTCCCAACCTTCAACACTAGATTATTTTAGCTGACAAATAAAATAGTTAATTAATGTAATTCAAGTAATTTTTACAGCATATACCATCCAATTAGCTAAACATATTAACACTCTCCGTAAATCATCCAATGCCAAGACCATTGCCTTGAAAACCTCTATTGGCACTTCTTCAAACTCCTCAATTGCCTTGGACCAGTCAATTATAATGGAAATGACATGCCAAAAAGCATTCTTGGTATTTACAAATACAACACCAAGAGATTAAAATATAATTATTATTCAGGCGTTGAAGAAAATACTCAGGCTCTTACTTTCTTCTTTATCTTTCCACCAGGAAGACGTTTTACTTCTTCTTGCTTAGAGGTTGAGGTGCCTCCTAATCAAAAAGGAAGAATGCGTTAGCATGACATTTTAGCTTTCCAATATTAAGTTAATCAAGTATTCAATAAAGTTTTAGAGATTGTAAAAAAAAAAAAAAAGCGGGGGTGAATCAAAGTATCAAATATAGGTACCCAGACGGTTGTAAATATCAAGTGAATTAGTAGGAAACAAGACTAAATAGGGGTGATATATACCTGGGGTAGCTGCAGGAGCGGACCCATCAACGCCGGCGGAAGAAATTCCAACCGATTTGAGCTGTTCGGAAACCTTGTTAGCTTCCTTCTCATTTGCTTCTGAAATTATCAAAATTTAAATAAAAGGATATACAAACTCATGGGAAAATATAAGACAAATGCCATTCCGATAGCGAAAATCGAGATTTAAGATTTCCTAAAGTTCAAAACAACAATGGATCAAATAAAAACTAATAATAAAAGGAGGGTTTGCCTTTGAGGAGATCGGGATACAGGTCAGGTGCGTTTTCAATCAACCAAGGCTTGCATTTCTCAAAATCTGGCCCAAATTCACAGTATTCGGCGGGGAGACTACACGCTGGACAGTACAGAACGCGAAAAGGTTGCGGTTTCTCCGCCATTGGAACTCCCCACTCGAGTCGCTGTAAGCTTTGTGTGTGTATTTATCTGTAGCTTTGCCGATGCTTCGACGCTATCTTATTCTCGAATCTCTGCGATCTTACGCCTTATTGTGAAGTTTTCGGGAAATAAAATTTCGATTCGGTTTTAAAGGCAAAGAAATTTGAGAATAGGAATTTGGGATTTTTTTATTAAAATTTGCTTTTTAGATAAAATTTAGCTGCTCATGTGTGTACAACTATTTAACTATCTACTGCAATCACCTAATAGTTACCACCGTACGGGTTAGAAATACAGGCAAAAACCGCATGCCGGGATAAAAATTTTTGAACCCGGCCCACCTAAGAACCGTTTACATACAGTTTTGTGATGAAGCATGGCCTTTTGTTTCATACAGGGAGAAACAACGCTACCTAGACGTGTGCACATACACCAAGACACAGGTGTGGGCGAAATGATTGCCTCGACCCATGGAAAGGCAGAATTTCTCCGGGGTGTGGTGGTCATTTTGCCCGCCCATGTGTCTAGCCTAGGAGCAACGTACCACACACGCCCAGATAGCATTCTCTTTCCCTTCCAGTAGCGTTAATTGTAGAATGAATTCGTATGGAAGCACAATGATGTGTCATTGCAAAACCATACTTGAAGCATTCACATGTGGGCAAGATTTAGATTCAAAATTTTATGTAGAAATAGGCCATATATCCCTTATTTATATGTCAAATTTGGTCTCTATCTTATTTTTTTTGGGGTTGAAGTCTCTATCTTACTTGCCATCGGCAAAATATAGTAGGGAAAAATTCAAGATTGTGACTTACTACGAGGGGATTCATGGACATATATAAGGAGGGTATATCATATGGTGGGAAGTTAAATTGTTGAATTTGGGGCTGAAATTTGACATCAAGTCAATTTAAACCATTTTCTAGACGCCCAATGGTCAATATTGTCACATCACTTTAATATGGATTCTGTAACTTTTTTTCCTATTTCTATTTGTAACGTGTAATCCTTCCAACTTTGTGTTTTGGTTTTTGTTTTATCTTCCTATAATATTTATTGTCTTGGTTTCTTCTGATTCTATGCTCAAATTCCTCTTTTCTCCACTTTGTTTGCAAATGCTATGTTTTCCTTGTTCAAACTTTGCAGTTCAAGGTCAATCAGAACCTACACGAACCAACCCGGCCAATCAGAATCGATCAGGGCTGGCCTGGGCTGGGCTGAGCCCGACAGAGTTGGGCCTGGGTTGAGCTTCTTAGACCCTGAGTCAGGGTTAGGACGAGCCTGGGCTAAGCTAAAGGGTTCTAGGGTTGGGCTAGGGTTTTGAAAAACCCAGCCCAACCCGACCCTGTTTCACCCTTAGCCCGTATAAATACGAATTAAACGCCTATAATACCTTTTATACTCGAGGTTATTTGTGTTTAAAAAAAATAAAATAAAGAAAACCTCTTCTGGTCTTCCTTCTTCGTCCATTCGAACCCTACCTAGCCTTCTTCATCTCTGCCGGTTTCTGCTTATCCGCCACCTGCTCCCCCACCTATCTCTTCATTCCAGATTCCATTGCAATCGCAGGTTCGTTGATCTTCTCTCTCTGTCTCTTCCACTTATCTTTAATCTTCTTATATTGTTTTTTTTCTGCTGCGTTTTTGGTTTTGGTATTTAGTTTTGGGAATAACAGCTTGGATCAGCTTTCTGTGAATGATTATGTTTGCTTCTGAGTAAATGGTTATAACGTCTGGCGGTTCATAAATTCTACCGCTAAAGAAGATGGAATAGCTTATTTTGTGTTTGTACTTTGTAGCACTCTGCTCTACTTCATTCTACTTTTGAAAGGAAGAATCAGTATTTCTTTTCCCTAAATGAATTAAGAATAGGTAAGGTCTCCTCTCAAACATCTATCTCTTCACTCTTTGGCATCTTAAATCGAACTTGGTGATTCCCTGTTTCATCTATCTCTGTGACAATTGATTACCACTATTTCTTTATTCACTATTTATTAGTTATTCACTTAGGCTACGTTTGGTAACGGTCTGATTAAAGAACACCCGTTCTTGACCAGAAATGTTCTTTGGCGTTTCTGGTCTGTTTCTGGTCTGGAACGGTGTTATGTGTATGAAAATGGCCGTTTGGTAACGGTCTGAAGAACGTGTTAAGAACGAAAATGGCGTTTGGTAAAACCTGTTCTTCCAAATTTGATATTAATTACAATACTGCCATTCTCATCTATATTAAGACCAAAAAATACATGTCAATGTTTTTCTCTTACCAACCATAATTTGACATACATTAAAATATGTCAATTTTTTGTTAATTAAAACTGAAATTACAACTTTAACAGCCTAAAATATGTCAAATTATAGTTAATTCAAAACATTATCTTCTCACCCTCAGAAATCTTTCAAACCAGTAGATACTTGGTGATAGATAAAGCCAATTGAAAGATTACATGGTTATAGATAGAACATACAGATTCATTATCTGGAAACTTCAAACACAAGAAATGCTCGCTCTTAACTCTGAAACTGAGCCTCTACATCCACTGGTTGCTTCACTACACATCATTGTGGGTCTCTCACACTACACTCCTACACCCATCAACTACTTCCATGATGGTTGAATCTATGAATTACAGTGTTTGCTCTTACCCCAGGCACGAACTCTTGCATCTATTAGCAGCTTCACCACATCTCTGATTGGAGGTCTGTCACTTGGATGCTTCTCTGTACATTTCAAAGCCACCTATAGTACATCACTTACTTCATCCATGATGACCGTATCCATGAATTCTTCCATAAGGCTAGGATCAACAATCCCATGTAGGGATTCTGTGTCAACCCAGGTTGAGCAATCCTAACTCACCAAGTCTACCCCATCAGCAAATGAAGTATCCAGGGCCTTTTCCCGGGCAATTAACTCAAGCAAGACAACACCATAGCTGTACACATCTGCTTCCTTCCCTTTTCCCAATTCATATGCAGTCTCTGGCAAGCCATAACAAAGCAAAATTTTATCAGTAAATAACAAAAGAGGTTTGAGGTTGTTTGTGATAACCATATAGTAATTACAAGCAAAGGAGATCAGTACAATGGAAGGATGAAACTTTGTTGTCATCCTCTCCTGTATGATGGCTGCCATGGGAGGAGTCATATTTGCCTATGATATAGGAATTATCACAAATGAGTATTACACTAGCTTGATATAGGCAGATGGGGTTCTACCAAAAAAAAAAAATACAGGAAGATGGGGAAGTCGACTGAAATCCCCCTTTCCCATTTTGGCATTCTGCTTTCAGTCTTTACTTTGTCCCGGCTCCTACTCTCTTCTTCTTCTTCTAAAAAAAATTCTGTTTCGTTTCATCTCTAATTTTTCTTTCTTCCTTTCTGATCAGTAATAAAACGTAATACTAACATTCCTAGTTCTGAAAGTTTCCATAGAATTATATTACAGTAACTTGTTAATTGGGTCAGATAGAACTACAGGGCGGGCCTTGGTGCAACGGTAAGGTTGCTCGACTGTGACCAAGTGGTCACAGGTTCGAGTCTGGAAACAGCCTCTCTGCCAAGGTAGGGGTAAGGCTGCGTACATTATGACCCTCCCCAGACCCTGCAGTGGCGGGACCCTCATGCACTGGGTATGCCCTTTATAGAACTACTGTAAGCAATTATGCCTGGACCTGACATGAAGTTGTTTACAGGTTGCACCAAAGTCTCTGGGTTCAGTGATCATATACTTGGCTTCATGGTTTAAAATTCACTTCTCAGAAAAATCCTATTTGCTTGGCATATGCTTCTGTAGGTAATGTTTTCATTTGCCCAGTTCACTAATTGGTTAGCTTCATAGTTTAGAAGAGACAAGAAGTGGATGTAACTGTAGTTTTCATTGTATCAGAACCTTTGGTAGGAGATTTTATCTTATCAACCCTAGGTATTCAATTTAAGGACCCATTGAAAGATCTTGGAGACTCAGAATTAGCAGGATTTGATGATTATATATACCGAATGGATCATTTTTTGGATGGATGATAGCTACATTAATAATAGTGCTGTTTTTTAAAAAAAAAAACTCTTTGAGATGGAAACACACACACACACACACACACACATATATACTGTTTTAATGTGACAGACAACCTACATCAATAGGTTGGGGGTAATGAATGAAAAAACTGAGAATAATAATTGGTGACAAATTCCAATGGAGAAGATCTAAGCAATTGGCTGATCCAAAAAATGATTCGCAAGTTTCTAACATGTATCTTGAAATCCGAATTGCAAAACTGATGGTAGGCAGCAGATTACAATCGATTGGGGGCTTTAATAGGTCATGAGGCCTTGTGATTGTGCATTTCCCGCAAGTTTTGGCACTTGATCACTTCATAATATCAACAGTTACTAAAGACAACCACAAAGATAGAACCCATGAAGAAACTTCTCTTTTTTTTTTATTAATTTTATCTTAATTTTAGCTATCAAAAATGTTTTTTCCTTCTAATTTGAAAACTTGAACTTGTAGCCAACCAACTGTAAATGTTATATAATGAAACAATACACTTGACCCTGATTGAATTAGAACTAGGACATTTGACAAACTCACTCAAATGGGGCGTTCACATTGTGGACAACGTATTAAAGTCTTTGAATTACAAAGAAGAATATTAATCAAATGAGGATGAAACTAAATGTTAGTCTAAAGAGGGGATAATGGAGAGGTGTGAACTGCATTATTCTCTTCCACCTGTTCCACCCCTCCCCCCTAGGGAAAAAAATCTTCCAGCTTTTGGCATAGTGGGCCTCCCCAATGAGAGGCTCACACGATGGGAATCGCTATCCCCTCCAATTCCTCCAATTCCTCACATGGGGTAGAAATGACCATCCTACCCCCTGCCCAAAAACACTGCCCAAGGTGGGGTCCACTCCCCCTATTAGAGGAATTGGAGGTGATAATTATTCACATGACGGGCTATTAGCTCAGTGATAGAGCGTGCCCCTAATAATTGCATCACTGTGCCTGGACTGTGAGGGCTCTCAGCCACATGCATAGTTCAGTATGCTCATCAGTGCCTGACTCAAAGATGTGGATCATCCAAGGCACATTAGCATGGCGTAGCACATTTATGCTATGCATGTTTAGTAAGCCTGTTTGGTTAGCTGAAAATACCGGATCGATTTCATTATTGATCCAAGTGAAGAAGGGAAAAAGAAACAAAATAAACAAATATTTGTTGCTACATTTAAACTGGAATTCTTGGAATATCAAACGGCATGCTTGGTACCTTTTTTTAATATTTATTTAGTACAACTGTCAATTCTCCATTGAAATTGTAATGTTGATGTGGGTACCTAGATTGTTGACACAAGTACAAGGTCTATGAATAGGTCAAGCTGCTTTTAAGATGGGTTTTTTTTTTTGGGGGGGGGGGGGGGGTGGTGGTGGTGGTGGTGGTGTTGTAAGCTTTTAAAGATACTGGCATTGTGAATTGAAGTCTACCTTTATTTCTTACATCATTTTTAGTTGTCAATCTTTTTCTTTTGCTTCATTCTCCCCCTAAAAAAATATATGGGGTCAATTCCGAATTTCCCAAACTTGCATGAACCCATTTAATAAACAAGAAATGCTTTGATTGCATTCTGTATTGAACTCCATCCAGCTCAACATCAATATGCTAATCCCTCATCCTTCTAAAGCCAGTATTTAATATGGGTTTCGGTAACTTTCTTCATTATTCGTACTCATATTGTCTAGATGCAAAAAGGACCAAATGATCCTTCTGTTTTCGTTCATTTTACTCTTTTACTTAAATGTTTTCGTCTTCAGATAAACTCAAATATGGAGTGGAAATATTGAAAACATGGTTCAAAGTATCACCACCTTTCCATTTCCATAGTTTATATAATTTAATGGAATTATTTTTAAAAGAAAAAAGATTTGATGTCAGTGAAGATACAGTGGTTTTGGCAGTTGAGACATTGTGTTCTGTGGATGGGTTTGGGTTACATCTTCCTAACCATGGCATTGAATTTTTTATCACAGGTAACATAAATGGAGATAAAACCAACAGTTGCATTGAGGGCTATACTTGTTGGAGGTATTGCTGCATTTGCAAAAGTGGCTGGTGCAATGAAGGCCGCAGGTGGTGTAAAGCTGGGGGCAGCAGCAGCTGCCATGACAGCTGCAGCAACTGCAGCTATGTCGGGACCAAAACAGGAACAAGAAGATACTAACAAGCCACCTCCACAGTGACCTTTTACCAAAGTCTTTTTTGGTCTATAGGATGATGTAAAATAATGTCTCAACCCAAGCTCATTAGTTGTATTTGTGCTGTGAGCTTGAGAGTAAAATGATTTTATCTTGTTTTGGATTCTTCAATATATTCTATTTCTTTTTACAATACCCAGAAATTATGGCTTGGGTTTGATATGCAAATATTAAAGCAAAATTCAATTGCTTGGTTGGATAGTAATATGTTGATCTTGACTGGGTGTTGAGGGGATATCAGTTTAGATGTTTGGTTCAGCATCTTTAATCAGCTCTATGGTTATTTGAGAGTTTATTTAACCACACAACTGGGAAACCTGAGAACGGTTCACGTTGGTTTACTTATTTTAATGGTTGACAACCAGGGTTTAAAACTCAGAATTGGAATCTGGATCTGACCCAGATCCGATCAGAATTTGTGTTTTGATGCCCTTCAGGGTTTATCTGTACAAGAATCAGATGAGTTCAATTAGTTGGAATCAGGATTTGCCTTTGCTGATTTCAATCTGGACAATACGATCCGATCCCAATTCTTGAAACCTTATGACAGCTACCCAGTCGGGACATAGGATCACAGGGAGCAATGACAATAAGGGTTTTAGGGGCAACTTCTCCGCCTTGGATACTGTCAATATGAATGGAATTAATATATTGGTTGGTGTAACTCAAGTCTTTTATCTTATAGCTTTCTGGATCTAGACCAGGAAACTATCCAAGAACCTAAAACTAGGGTATTACCAATATTCCATTCGAGGGTTTTTTACAATTTAGTGTGATCATGTGGCTTGTGCTTCCTACTTTTCACAATAAATTGCTTCTACCAAAACACTTTGTTGCAGGTTCCCGTTTTTCGGGTGAAAATTGTTATGTGACCCACAAGGGAAGGAAGTTGGCACCACCTATGTATGGAACTGTGAAATAAATTTGGAAACTGGAAACCATATATTCTACCTTGGTCAAATCACCATGTAAATGGAACTGTATCTACCTATTCTTTGTCAAGCCATTGAGGTCACGGTTCTACGAATTGGCCGAGCTCCATCCCCATTCCTATCAATCCAGAGCAGCTGATCTATATTGGATTTCTAGGGTTCAGGCCGATTCCGGTTGGAATTGGTCATCGGCCCAGCAAATCTTGTTGCACTTGCACTACCAAGTTGCAAATAGTTCCCAAATGAATTCTGATTTATCTGATGTTATATATAATGTTTTTTCCTCCCACTTTCTTGCTACACTCTTGGGAAAAAGACGCATGTGCCATCCTTGTACAGCTTCCTTTATATCTTTCTCGCATAATAAATAGTACGCGACCCATACTAACACTCTCTCTTCTATTTTGACCATGCAGGCCCAATTGGATCCTATATGGATGACACCATTTTCTAACTCCTCACTGATGTAGCATCCGGAGTGGTGTAGCCCACACTGACACTACTACCAAGCATACTTCTTTGATATCATTGCTTGTTGCAACAGAAACACCTCTGAAACTGTTATTGAGATGATATCAAGTGTCAGAATTCAGAAAACAGTCAATTCATTCTGATGTGCTAGGTCATGCTAATTTGGAGCTGACATTTCGCAACAAGAACATGCCATAAATCTTACTCTGTAATGGCAATGTCCAATACAGCTTACATTAACCAAATCTATAAACCTCATTGCAAATGATGTAACTGCATCATGATCTCACTGAGTCCACGGGAAGTCTCAAGTGTCTCTTGGTGCATAGGGATCTTCCACCTGTAGTAATTGGAACACATCTTAACATCTTTAAATAGCACAAATCAGGACTCTGCCCAAAGAAAATATTGTACCCATTTTCACTTTGATTTGCCGATGGGTTCTTAATTTTATTAACACTGACGCCACATCAGAATCGTGGATGGATATCATTGTCTGCTCTCGGGGATGATGATACCTGGTTAGGCATATCCTTCTCTTGCTGTATCCCTGCCCTCATGAACTCTAGCACAATTGCAGTTAACTCAGCTTGATGTGCAGTGTATCCATGATCAGCTCCTTCTATAATGTGCAGCTTGTGGTTGGGTATGACCTTGGCAAACTCCATAGCATCTTCTGCTGGCACAATTTCATCCTTAGAACCATGAACAGTCAAGACCCTGTAGATTATTCAGTGATGTTATTATATATGCCCCCCCCAAAAAAAAAGGAAAAAAGAGAGGAATGAACAGAGAAAAGAAAAATGAAAAAAGAACAATAACAATCAACAATGAATAGGACAAATATTAAGAATCAAATCATAATGGAAACAATTGAAATGCAAGGGCAGAAATAAATCCAATTCGCAAATAAAAGATCAACTCGTTGATTAATTCTTTGATGGAACTTACAAGACCATCAAAATGTGAAAGCAACGACCAACGAGATCCAGTTTATATTACAAGAACTACTAAAAAGGGCATACTCAGTGCACGAAGCTCCTGCCATTGCGGAGTCTGGGGAGGGCCATAATGTACGCAGCCTTACACCCACTTCACAGAGAGGCTGTTTACCGACTCCAACCCACGACCACTAGGTCGCAATGGAATAACCTTACCGTTACACCAAGGCCCGCCCTCTATCTACTATGAGAACTAATGTCTTCAACTATTCTAAGTTGAGCATGCCCATTAATTCTAAAGGTTTTGTCCTTCCATTAATGCTGAAGAATGATATTATCTCTACAGGGCTAATCTCCTGGTGAAGCTCAGTAATGTCTTGTTGGGAATTGCTCAGAAAGTAAAATTTAAGTCCCCAGAAAAATTAGGTCATAAGGAGAATAAGGATGAAGTTAAACAAAAAGGAAAGGCCTTGACTGCAGCTTGATTTGTTAGGAAACTAGTTCTATGAAACGAAGTTTCCTAGAAAAATAAATACATAATCATACTAGTTGTTAACACCATGCTGTGCATAGTGAAAAACATCAAAACTGTCTGATAAAGTGTATTACTACCGGCAATCTCTTTGAATTGAAAGGCATGCTGCACGCATATCAGTGGTCAGGCGGTCCATTATACTTTCTTCTGTCACACGGTACTCAACTTTTCCTACAGTACAATTAAATGTTAAATGTCAGTCAAGACTGTTAAGTACGAAAGAATACAGTGCATAAAAACTACAAATAATTTCCGTACCATATTAGAATTAGGGATTCATGATAGGAACAGACTTATTCATAGATTCTCACATTGACGCCAGAAAAATACTGAAACACTCACAAAACACTGCTTTGAAGATCTAAACCCCCTTACCCCAACATAGACACACCCAACATAACATCTAGTTTGTTGATAGACCACACAATACCATGCATAGGACATTGAAAATACAACATCATCAACAACAATGCAGCCTTATCCCAACTGAATGGGATTGACTACATGGATCCTTGCTCTCCAATCAGCTCTATTCGAGGTCATACTTGATACAATGCCTAAGCTATGCATGTCTTTCCTCACCACTTCTCCTAAAAGGAGCATATTGAGACTTTACACACCTCCCCACCCACCCACACACACACACACACACACACACACAAAATAACTGAACATATAGAGAAAGAAAAATAAATCATATCAAACATCAGCAAAGTAGTGAGCCTATCTAGGATGGAATGACGTAAAGCATAATCATTTATTTCTTAATAAAAGTAATAGCTTACCTGTGTCATCCTTAACATCGATGAATCCATCTTTCTTGATCCTCTCCATAAAACTTTTACCCAGGCGACCCGCAATACCTCTTTCCAGATTAAACCGCCCCGAAACATTGACAACTGTATGGACATCAGGGTACCTAGAAGCATAGAGGAGCACCGCATTTCCTCCTACAGAAATCATTTTCAGCCATAGAGAAAGAGTGAACAAGAACAACAATTTATAATAATTTCCATATATTAAGATACTACGGTGGTTCTCTGACACAACAATATGGACAGGATCCCAACAACTCAACATGAAACGAAATGATAAAATGAACAATAAAGGAATCTAATTCCTCCAGTTGGTTGGCTGTACTCGGTTCATATCATATGACTAATGATAAATGTCTTGATTCATGAAGGGACCCATGAATGCATAGGACAGCTAATGAATCCTAAATATTTTCAAGAACGACAAAAAATTTCTTCCTTGAAGCATAAATCTCGTATCTGGCAAGCATTAGTGTTAACAGATTAGAATTAGGCTGAATGCTTGGATGATTAATTCCATCCCAAGCACCTTCTTATTTATAAGAATAATAAAATAGTAAAATATGTACATGAGCAATGTGTACTAAACCACATATACAAAAACAATAAAATAACAATGGAAAAAAGTCCATATCGAACACTCCCCCTCAAGTTGGAGCATATATATCATGCATGCCCAACTTGACTAAGATAGGATGAAACAGCTTGCTACTCAGTCCCTTAGTGAACACATCAGCCAGTTGATCAGTAGACTTCGCAAAGGGAACACAAATGAGGCCGGCTTCAAGCTTCTCCTTGATAAAATGTCGGTCAACCTCCACGTGTTTAGTGCGATCATGCTGGACAGGATTATGAGCAATGCAAATGGCAGCTTTATTGTCACAATAAAGCATCATGGGAAGATAGACAGCAACACCAATATCCTGCAATAATCCTCTAAGCCATAGAAGTTCACAAATGCCTTACGCCATTGCACGAAACTCGGCTTCAGCACTAGACCTTGCCACAACATTCTGCTTTCTACTACACCATATGACAAGGTTCCCACCCACAAAGGAACAATAGCCAGAGATAGATTTCTTGTTAGTAGAACCAACCCAATCGGCATCAGTATAAGCTAAGATGACCATTGGAAGATAGAAGGATTCCCTTTCCTGGAGCAGACTTCAAATACCTCAAAATACGACGGACTGCATCCATATGAGAGGAATAGGGCTCATGCATGAACTGGCTCACCAAACTTACAGCAACTACTATGTCAGGTTGTGTGTGGGAAAGATAGATTAGTTTGCCCACTAACCGCTGATAACCACCTTTGTCAATAGGCTCACTCTCTTTCTCTCTAAGTTTTGTAGTAGCTTCTGTTGAATAATGTAAACCAGAATACCGTGGGGGTATTCTGGTCTTTTGGGTGCTTTATTATTATGTTTTATAGTTGTTTATGTACTGCCTAGCTGTATCGGCTAGGCAGGGGTTTTGGTCATGTAATTTCATATTCCAAGCATTATAAATAAAGGTGCCTGGGTGATCACAATTGATCATTCAAGCTTTCTCGATTCTGGTTTTAGTATTCTAGTTCGAACATGGTATCGAGCTAGGGTTTTAAGACCTGCTCGATTGTTCAACAAAACCCTTTTCCCTTGATTCCTCTCCTCTCTCCCTTCTCCTCTCCCTTCTCCCTTCTCTCTTCTCTTCCTTTGATCCATTCAACCCTTTTTAGGGCAGCACCCATGAGGTGATCCATCTATGGTTCGAGTGCTGCCCTCCATCTCACCTCAATTTTAAAACCTAATTCAGATCGATAGCTTTGCCATTATCTCTCTGCGATTCAGGATTGCTTCAGTTTTTTTTGGAGATTGATCTCATAACGGTTGGGAGATCGATTGGTTTCTTTGGAGCATCAATGCAGGCCTACGACAAGCATCTATCCTCTCTCGATTTCACATTGATTGAAGACCCCACAGCTGCAGCCTCTTTCCCCTTCTTATCGATCTCAAGCCGCAGGGTTTTGCAAAACCCGACACTTAATCGATTTGGTTCTTCTAGGCTGCTGTTTGGGAAGATTTTTGAGGGATTATTCTCTGGTTTATATTCTGTACTCGAAATCGTTTCAGCCTTGAATTCCTGCTGTTTTTTGAAGATCAGAATTCTGTCCAATTTCGAGCAGGACTCTCGCAGAATTTTTGGAAATTCAGTTTTTTTCAAAAACTCAAATTTTACCTTGCTTGCATTATGGGTGACTCGGAGGTTACATCACGGCTATCTGCAGAGAGATCAGACCAGGACTGATTTCCTGCCCTATGCTGCTGCCATAAAACTAGATGGTACCAATTATCTGATTTGGGCCAGATCCTTATCCCTCACCGTGGCTGGCAAGGGACTCACTGGCCACCTTACTGGTATCACTAAACAGCCCACTGAAGAAGGGGCTGCCCGCACTAAATGGGCAGCCAATGATGTGATGGTGATGTCTTTAGTTCTGAATTCTATGACCACTGACATTTCTAGTCAGTACCTTCTCCTTGACACTGCGACTCAAACATGGACTGCTGTCAAGGGTACTTATGGTCGTTCAGGGGGTGGTGCTCAGGTTTATGAGATCCGAAAGACTCTTAAAAACACTACCCAGAAAAAGATTACAGTCACCAAGTACTATGCTGCCCTCAAGTGCTTATGGCAGCAACTGGATCACTATGCTCGATTCCTGCATACTACTGCTGCAGATATTACAGCCTACCACACTTATGTGGATCAGTTTCGAGTTTATGACTTCCTGGCTGGACTTAATGATGATTACGACCCTATTCGCGTGCAGGTTCTTGGTCGGGTTCCTTTTCCCACTTTGGAGGAAACCTTTTCATATGTTCACAGTGAAGAGACAAGGAGGGCTGCTATGATGATTACTCCTAAGGTTGACAGATCAGCTTTACTGAGATCCTACTGGTTCCATCACTACTGACATAGCGATAATGTTGCCTCTATGCTTTGCTAGTAAAGAGCACATGTGAAGTGTGATCATTGTCACAAACCATATCACACTAAGGCTCAGTGTTGGAAACTTCATGGGAAGCCTGCTGATTTTGAGAGCAAACGTGGTCGTGCTAAATCTAAAAACAAGGCCAATCACACTGAAAGTGTAGCTTCAGCTCCCACTATTGACATTGGTTTCTCCCAGGAAGAACTTCAAGCTCTCCGACGTCTGTTGAACACATCTGCTGCCCCCATTACATCTGCTGCCAATTCAGGTTCCTTCTTTGCCCATACAGGTATTTCCTTTGTTGGTCATTGTGCATCAATAGTCTCCACTCCTTGGATCATAGACTCCGGAGCTATTGATCACATGACAGGTTCCTCCAATCTTTCTAATACCTACTTCCCTGCTTCTGGTAAAGACAAAGTAAAAATTGCTGATGGGTCCCTCTCCTCCATATCTGGGAAGGGCTCCATTGGTTGTTCTCCTTCATTGACTTTATCTTCTGTGTTACATATTCCCAAGTTTACTACTAACCTTCTCTCCATTAGAAGTATCACTAAATCTTTAAACTGCAAAGTGACATTCTTTCCTACTCATTGTGTTTTTCAGGAACTGGACTCAGGGAAGACGATTGGATCGGGTAAAGTACATGGCGGATTGTACCTGCTTGATGGAGATCCTGCATCTACACATGCTTTACCTTCTAGGCTTTGTTCTCCAGCATCCTTTTCCTCTGAATTACACTAATGGCACTCTAGACTAGGACATCCACCTTTAGGAACCGTATCTACTTTATTTCCCGCATTAGGCAAAACTTATAATAAAGAAGACTTTTTTTGTGAGCCTTCTGTCTTGGCCAAACAGACACGTTCCAACTATCCTATTTCTAATAAAAGGTCATCTTCTTTATTTCATGTTGTTCATTCTGATGTGTGGGGTCCTAGTAGAAAAGTTGCTCTTTCGGGTCATCGGTGGTATGTCACCTTTATTGATTGCTATTCTAGGTTTACTTGGGTTTATCTGATGCACAACAAAAGTGAGGTTTTCTCATGTTTTCAATACTTTCACCAGCTGGTTCAAACTCAATTTCATACCACTATTCAAATTTTACGGAGTGATAATGGGCGAGAGTATATGGAAGGTCAGTTCCAAAAATACCTGGCTGCCCATGGGATCCTCCATCAGTCCAGCTGTGTTGATACTCCAGCCCAAAATGGTGTGGCTGAGAGGAAGAACCGCCACCTCTTAGAGGTCGCTCGTGCCCTTTTGTTTGCCCGGAACGTCCCCTCAGTTCATTAGGGGGATGCTGTTCTCACTGCCGCTTATTTAATTAATAGGCTGCCCAGTTGGGTCCTTCACTCTAGACCCCCTGTTCTTTATTGTTCCTCCTAAAGTGTTTGGCTGCGTGTGCTATGCCGGGGATACTAGGTCCTCGGGCAAGCTTGAACCCCATAGTCTTCGGTGCATTTTCTTGGGGTACTCTGCCACTCAGAAGGGGTATAAATGCTATCACCCTCCATCCCACCGGACTTTTGTCAGCATGGATGTTGTGTTTCATGAGCGTCTCTTCGACTATGTGTCCCCACCTCTTCAGGGGGAGAGTGTTAGCGAAGATGTGTTAACTGTTGAGCATCCTCCTCCACTCCAGCCTATCTATAATGAGTCTGTTCAGCCTACTTCTGGTCCTCCCTCCGAGTCAGGGGGAGAAGTTCTTGTTCAGGGGGAGCAGACCCCTCAAGCCCAAACTCCTGTCCAGAGGACCATTAGTGAATTTCAAAGGAGGATTAATGCTAGCACTATGAAGAACTATGGAAGGAGACATAATCAAGTTCAATCCACTGTTGCTCCTGTACCCATCCAATTGCCGAACCTGGATCCAGAACCTGCCTCTCCACCTGGTAATGTTCCTTCTCCTGACTTGCCTATTGCCCTTCGCAAAGGTGTCAGGACTTGTACTCAGCATCCTATATCTCATGTTGTCTCTTATGACTCCCTTTCCCCATCATTTCGTGCTTTTGTTACTTCTCTTTCTTCTGTTCGTGTTCCTAATAATTGGCAAGAAGCTTTATTAGATGGAAAGTGGAAGGCAACCATGATGGAAGACATGGAAGCCTTGAAAAAAAATAACACATGGGAGCTTGTTGTTCTTCCACCTGGGAAGAAAACTGTTGGATGTAAATGGGTATTTGTGGTGAAACAGAAGGTGGATGGCACCGTAGATAGATATAAGGCACGGCTCGTTGCCAAGGGTTTTACTCAGACATACGGCATAGACTACCAGGAGACCTTTGCACCTGTTGCAAAGTTGAATACAGTTCGTGTGTTGTTATCTTGTGCAGTCAACCTTGGTTGGGAGTTGCAACAGCTAGATATTAAAAATGCCTTCCTGAATGGAGCACTGAAGGGGGAGGTATACATGGACATTCCACCAGGGTTCTCTTGTGACAGTAATAGAGGAAAAGTGTGCAGGCTGAAGCGTGCACTGTATGGGCTAAACAGTCACCCCGGGCTTGGTTTGGTCAATTCCACAAGGCCATGATTTCTGTGGGCTATAAGCAGAGTAATGCTGATCACACACTCTTCATCAAGAGGGTTGGTGAAAAACTCACTGTTCTTATAGTCTACGTTGATGATATAGTGGTTACTGGCAATGATGGTGATGAGATCAGACAGTTGAAGACCTTCCTTGGCCAGGAATTTGAGATTAAAGATCTAGGCAAATTAAGATACTTTCTTGGGATTGAAGTGGCCAGATCTGCAAAAGGCATATTTCTCTCCCAAAGAAAGTATGTCCTAGACTTGTTGGCTGAAACCGGTTTGCTAGGCTGCCACCCTTCGGACACTCCTATGGATCCTACTGTTCGGCTCAAGGAAAATGGTGGTGAGCCTGTTGATAAAGGCCGCTACCAAAGACTTGTAGGGAAGCTGATTTACCTTTCACACACTCGTCCAAACATTGTTGTTGCTGTAAGTGCAGTGAGTCAATTTATGCATGATCCCTACACTTCTCATATGAAGGCTGTTCTTTGTATTCTACATTATTTGAAGTCAGCTCCTGGAAAGGGCATTCTTTTGTCCTCACATGGTCACCTACGGGTAGAGGCATACACTGATGCTGATTGGGCTGGTTCAGCAAATTGGAAGTCCATTTCTGGATATTGTTTTTTTGTAGGTGGAAATCTTGTTACCTGGCGTAGCAAGAAGCAGAATGTAGTTGCTCGTTCTAGTGCCGAAGCTGAATTCAGAGCTATGGCACAAGGAATTTGTGAGTTACTTTAGCTTAAAGGGCTGCTACAAGACTTGGGTCTCCCTATTCGCCTTCCTATGATGTTGTACTGCGATAACAAGGCTGCAATCAGTATAGCACACAACCCGGTGCAGTATGACCGTACCAAACATGTTGAGGTGGATAGGCATTTCATCAAGGAGAAATTAGAAGATGGGCAGATTTATATTCCCTTTGTGACTTCTTCGGATCAGCTTGTTGATAACGTCACCAAAGGTCTGCCTGGAAAATTATTTCACCCTAATCTAGTCAAGTTGGGCATGATCGACATATTAGCTCCAACTAGAGGGGGAGTGTTGAATAATGTAAACCAGAATACCGTGGGGGTATTCTGGTCTTTTGGGTGCTTTATTATTATGTTTTATAGTTGTTTATGTACTGCCTAGCTGTATCGGCTAGGCAGGGGTATTTTGGTCATGTAATTTCATATTCCAGCATTATAAATAAAGGTGCCTGGGTGATCACAATTGATCATTCAAGCTTTCTCAGTTCTGGTTTTAGTATTCTAGTTCTGAAGAGTTTTGTAGCAGCTTCCATAGGAGTATCCGAAGGATGACACCCTAGCAGCCCTGTCCTAGTCAATAGATCAAGGACATATTTTCGTTGAGAAACAAAGATGCCCTTCGAAGATCGAGCAACTTCTATCCCTAGAAAATATTTTAGAGGACCAAGATCTTTGACCTCAAACTCATGGCCAAGGAGAAGTTTCAAATCCCTGATTGTAGCATCATCATTACCAGTGACCACAATATCATCCACATAGACTATGAGAAGAGTAACCTTGTCACCAACTCATCTGATAAACAAGGTGTGATCAGCATTGCTCTGCTTGTAACCTGCTGAAATCATAGCCTTATGAAATCTGCCAAACCAGGCCCTAGGTGACTGCTTCAACCCATAAAGAGCACACTTCAATTTACAGACCTTGCCCCTGGTCCTGTCATCAGATAAGCCTGGTGGAATGTCCATATATACCTCCTCCTCAAGCTCCCCATGAAGGAAGGCATTCTTCACATCTAACTGCTGGAGATCCCACCTAAGATTTGCAGCACAAGATAATAACACCCTGACGGTGTTGAGCTTTGCCACTGGTGCAAAGGTCTCCTGATAGTCAACCCCATAAGTCTAAGTGAACCCCTTTGCAACCAAACGTGCCTTATACCTATCCATCGAATCATCTACCTTCTGTTTGACCACGAAGACCCATTTACATCCCACTGGTTTTTTCCCTGGAGGAAGAGCCACAAGATCCCACGTATTATTTTTATGTAGTGCTCGCATTTCTTCCAACATTGCTGCCTTCCACTTTCCATCTGTAGATGCTTCCTGCCAATTGTTAGGAATCAAGATAGAGGAAAGAGAAGATACAAATGCACAAAAAAAGGGAGAAAGAGAGCTAGAAGAAACAAAACGAGATATGGGATGTAAAGTATAAGTCCTAGTACCTTTGCGATGTGCAATAGGTAGGTCGGAAGGAGAGGGATTACCAGGAGATGTAGGATCCGGGTCTGGAGCCGGCAATTGGATGGGTACTGGTGTTATAGTGGGTTGCAGCTGCCCTCTGTTGGATCTGCCCCTTGTATAGGTGAGTATGTTGGAGTTGTCAATTCTCTTCTGAAATTCACCAATAGTTCTCTGGACTAGAGTCAGCTCCCCCTGGATAAGAACATTAACAACACTATTTTCTATGGTCTCCCCTTGTAAAGGATTCCCATCAGGTGAGGGAGGAACAGCCAGAGGATGTTGGGCATCAACCAAAATAGGATGGGCAGCATCTAAAGGAGGCTGGGCAGCAGCTGTGGGTGTTGGTAAAGGGGCCGTGGGTGTTGGTAAAGAAGGCTGGACAGCAGCCTAAGGAACCTCAGGTAGAGGAATCTCAAAAGACACATCTTCACTAGAACTCTCCCCCTGAAGAGGTGGCGAAGAATAGTAAGAAAGGGACTCATGGAAAATAACATCCATGCTAACCATGGTATGGCGGGAAGGGGGATGGTAACACCTATATCCTTTCTGGGTCAGAGAATAACCCAAGAAAATACAACGGAGCCCCCGAGGTTTAAGCTTGCCTGGAGATCTAGTATCTCGAGCATAGCACACACAACCAAACACCTTGGGAGGCACAATAAATGAGGAATTGCTCCTTAAAACATCAGAGGGGCTACGGGAGTCCAAAACCCTAGAAGGTAGCCTATTTATGAGATAGGCCGCAGTGAGAACCGCATCCCCCCAATATTGAGAGGGGACATTCCTCGCAAACATCAAAGCCCTGGCCATCTCTAATAAGTGGCGATTTTTCCTCTTTGCCACACCATTCTGGGCAGGGGTATCAACATAACTAGTTTGATGAAGGATGCCATGATCAGCTAAATATTTTTGAAATTGGGATTCTGTGTTCTTTGTTCCATTGTCACTTCTCAATACTTTGAGAGTAGCCTGGAACTGTGTTTGTACCATTTTATGAAAATGCTGAAAACATGAGAAAACCTGATTTTTTGTGTGCAAAAGATACACCCAAGTGTGCCTAGAATGACAATCAATGAAAGAGATAAACCAACGATGACCAGAAATAGATGCTTTACGACTGGGGCCCCAAACATCAGAATGCACTAATTGAAAACAAGAAGAACTCCGTTTATTTGAAACTGGATAAGTTGAACGTGTCTGTTTGGCCAGAACACAAGCCTCACAAAAAAAGTCATCCTTAGTACGAAGGGTGACCAAACTAGGAAATAAATGAGCTACAATTCCTGAAGGGGGGTGACCTAACCTAGAGTGCCACTGGTAGAGTTCAGAAGAGACCATGGAGTTTTGGTGTAGCAGAGAAGGCAATGGTGGTGGAGAGAAGCGACCGTCATCAAGCAGGTACAGCCCACCGTGCACTTTACCCAATCCAATCATCTTCCCAGAGTCCAGATCCTAAAACACACAATGAGAGGGAAAGAAAGTGACTTTACAGTTAAGATCATGAGTAATACTACTAATGGAAAGAAGGTTAGTAGTAAAGTTAGGAATGTGCAAAACAGAAGACAAGGGAAGAGAAGAAGTGCAGTTGATGATTCCTTTTCCAGAAATGAAAGAAAGAGAACCATCAGCCACCTTGACCTTGTCTTTCCCACAAGTGGGAGAATATCTGTGAAACAAACTAGAGGAACCGGTCATATGATCTGTAGCTCCCCAATCTATGATCCAAGGATGGGAAGCTACAGAAGCACAATGACCTCCAAATGCAATACCTGACCGGGCAAAGTGTGAACTTGAGGGAGCAGAAGAACTGGCAGGAGTTGATGTAGTAGAGGCAGCAGCAGCGGAAGACCTGAGCACACGTAGGAATGCCTGTAGATCATCCTGGGATAGACCAGTGTCAGTAGCAGGAGCTGCAGTAACAGTCTCAATCTGATGGGCCTTGGTCTTTGTCTTTGTCTTCGCAGCCCTTTTAGCTTCAAAGTCATCCGGTTTCCCATGAAGTTTCCAACACTTCTCCTTGGTGTGATAGGGTTTGTGACAGTGCTCACAAACAACAGTCCCTGTGGTAGAATCACCAAGAGAAGCAGTGCTACTAGGTACAGGAGTGGCAGGGGCAGCAGCCTTGAGAGCTGATCTGTCAGTAATAGGAGGGTGCAACATGGCAGCCCGACGGTTCTCCTCAGAGGACACCAAGGCATAAGATTGTTCAAGTGTGGGAAAAGGCTTATGGCCCAACACCTAAACACGAATCTGATCGTACTCCACATTTAGGCCAGCCAAAAAATCATAGACCCTAATCTTGTCCACATGCTTCTTATAGGAAGCAATATCAGCAGCTGAACTTGGGTGAAAATCAAAAAAGTGATCCAACTGCTGCCAAAGGCTACGCAAAGTAGCATAATATTTAGAGACTGCCATTTCTCCTTGAGTAGTGTGAAGGACCTTCTTCCTGAGTTCATAGACCTGGGCATCGTTGCCAAGCTACCCGTAGGTCTCCTTGCAAGCAGCCCAAATCTCCGAGGCTGTGTCAAGAAGAAGAAAATTATGCTACAGATCTGTAGTCATAGAGCCAATGAGATAGAACATGAGAACTCCATTGTTGGCCAGCCACCTGTCTTGAGCAGCTCCAATCTCAGTTGGCATAACACTGGTGCCAGTAATATGACGAGTAAGGCCACGACCAGTAATGGCAAAGGAAGCAGACCTAGACCAAAGCAAGTAATTAGTGCCATCCAACTTGATTGGATTAGGAGTAAAGGTATAATAATCTGTTTTGCTGTGTCCATCACCAACAGTAGTAGCAATCGAATCCACTGAGTCACCCATGAGAGCAGTAGAGAAGCCCAAATCACAGAGAGGGGCTGTTGTGAAGAGAAACCCAAGAAAGCCTGCAAGTTAAGGGCTGAAAATTGGAGAAGAACCCTCTGGTAATGATGGAATAATGGTCTCCAAAAATCAGCAACAGCAGCAAAGTGAATCCCTTGGATCGATTTTTACAGAGTTTTAAAAAACCCTGAAATTGCTGAAATCGATGTAGGGAAGAAGGAGAGCAAAAACACTGCAGATGGAGCTGAAAATAGGATAGAATGGTCTTCTAGTAATGCTGAATCACCCTGCCAAAAATCAGCCACAACAGAAATCTACAGACCCTAGATCGATATTGGTCAGGGTTTTGGAAAAAACCCTGAACTGCTGAAATCGATAAAGTATGTAAGATGCCAAAAAACTGAAGTGTTGCAGCTCCAACCAAGGTCAAGTGTGCCTGTATAAGTAGAGAACCAGCCTTCAAAAAATCAGAACCACTAGAAGTCACCAGCCCCTAGATCGATAGTTGTCAGGGTTTTTTCCAAAACCCTGTTTTTTTGTGAAAAATCGATCTTAGGGGGTCTTGAACAGGTCTGAAGATAGGAACAGATATAAAAGAGATGGCCTGCTGCAGTTCTTGGTCTTCAAATAGGAGGAGTGGTCCCTTGTAGCAGAGATGGAAGCAGTCCCCAAAAAACTGAAGAAGCCAAATATCGTAGACAGGTAATAGTGTCCCTATCGAGCAGAAAATTGCACCATGGAAAGACGTAATGGAGGGCAGCAACTAGATCTTGTAGATCACCTCATCAGTGCTGCCCTAGTGGGAGAATGAAGAGCAAGAGAAGAGGAGAAGGAAGAAGCCGAGAATGAAAGGGGAAAGAAGGAACTGAAATCGAGAATGGAAGAGAGGGGGGTCCCTAATTCGAAATCTGCTCTGATACCATGTTAACAGATTAGAATTAGGCTGAATGCTTGGATGATTAATTCCATCCCAAGCACCTTCTTATTTATAAGAATAATAAAATAGTAAAATATGTACATGAGCAATGTGGGACTAAACCACATATACAAAAACAATAAAATAACAATGGAAAAAAGTTCAGAATACCCCCATGGTATTCTGGCCCATATATCGAACAATTAGAACAATATTGGAGGTTTTTTGTTAATTTCTTGGTCTATATTCCAAGAACTAAGGTATTATTGTGAAGTGTTTCAAGACAAGGTATCAAAAATTATTTCATTTGTTTCAGTGAAACAGAGCATGTTTCAGAGAGAGTTCCAAAGGTCTGATCTAATTATTAAAAGAAAAAAAAAACAAAATGTGTCAGAATTGCATTTTATATGAAGGAATGCACAGTTTAATGGAAATCACTTGCACAAGAATTTGAAATCAGAGAATAAATGAAAGCGGAAGTAGAAAGATATTATAGAAAATGGTGCAAAGAAGAGTCGCTTCCTTAAGAGGTCATCCATGCATATCCTTTGAAACAGTCAGCTTTGCATAGAGGGTGCTTACTGGCACAAGGTTACGATGGGTCAAGTGGATTTAGATATAAAGTTTCAAAGGGAGGTTCGATATACAGAATGGCCTCATCGAATCATTTCGTAAGAGGAAATTCTGGGATTCTGCATAAATTTGACATAAAAATATTCATAAAACATAACTAATTTTAGTGGTTAAAATTCAACAGAAATGGTGCCACACAGATACGTGGTGGATGATATCACATCAGTAATTATCAGACGATGTTGTAAGAGCATTCAATATTATAAACCAGTATGGATATTAAATGACTGAAATGCTAACAAGTTCGAGCCAAAAGAACATAATTACAGGATCATTTTGGATCTTAAATTAGGTAATACATTGAAGACGACAGTTATGATTTCACTTCTAAAAATTTATAGTCAACTCTTGTACCCCTAAGTGCAACTCATGATGGTGGAATTTCACTTTAAAGCTTTACACCACCAATACCACTTGATACCTAAACGACTTGTCACCTTTTCATCCTTTGTGGATACCGGATAGCATTGTATAAATCAACAAAATAGTGAGCATAAAGCAGAATACCTTTACTATGGCCAAGAATTGCACTGATTTGATGTTTAACCCCACTAAAATGTAGAACTACAGCATGCAAATCTTCAGCTTCTCTGCGATAGTTACCATATTGAAATGAACCTTCACTTTCCCTGAAAGAGAAGAATAATCAGGTCCTATATTTTTGTCAAACTGAACAGAAAGTGCATGGCTTACTTTCAGAATTCTCATATCTGGAACTCTGAACTAGAAACAAAGCACAAATTGCACAAAAATGGAAGGATGAAATGTAGAAGATATATGAACCGCAGATTAGTGGTAGTTTGCAGATAATAAAATACATTCCATGAAGCCTAATCTCAAAGTTCTGTTGCACTAAAAATTATTACATGGTTAGTCATTAGTGTAGCAACTAGCAAACCAGGATCTGAAACCAGTACCAGCCAAAGAGAAGAGAGAGGAGAGAGGAGAGAAGAAAGAACAACAGAAGAAAATAGAACCCAATATGCCACGATAAGATTCAGTTCTTTCTATTGTGGACAGCAACCTCTATTTATAATGTTTAGTTACAGTAAATAGAGTCCAAGTAAAACTCCTACTTAGAGTACAACTCAAGTCATGAGCAAATAAGGAAACTAAAATAGAAACAACTCTAAGAGATTCAACTCACCGGACGATGGGGACACTCCTCCCTATCGTGAACAATCTTTAACACTCCTCAAGTTAGAGTATATATATCTATCAAAAAAACACCAGCTTGGAACAACAAGAACAGATACTAAAAGTAGCACTAGTCTTGAACATAAATAGCAGTCATTGACGCCAGTGAGCACAGAGAGACTTCATTCGGGTAGCAATATCAATTCAAGCACACCAATCATGATTAAGAGAAAAATCTTCGTGTCGAATAAACCCATCCAGTAACGAACAAAATATGTGGAAGAGAACACCAATCCACAATTCAAAATATCATATCAGCATCAACAACATCATAAGCCCTTGTCAAGAAGGCAGGTAGTTAGTAGTAATCTCCATAAAGAAGATAGATAAAATTGCAGCATAGGTTGCTGCAAACCACTAGTAAAAGTACAGCATAGGTTGCTAAGGACCACCAGTAAAAGTACAATATAGGTTACTGCAGACCACGATAAAAATGCAGTATAGGTTACTGCAGACAACTAGTAAAAGTATAGCATAGGTTACTGCAAACCACTGATAAAAATGCAGCATAGGTTACTACGTACCAGGAACGACATAAGGTTGTTACTGGGCATCAGACAACATAAAGTTGCTGTGAATCAAGTACCAACATACGGTTGTTAGGGACCAAATAGCAACATAAGGTTGTTGAGGACCAAGTAGTAGTATAAGGTTCTTGTGAACCAGACAACATAAGGTTTCTGTGGACCACTGATAAATTACATTGTTGTTGAATACCAAAATAACTATCTTCATAGATAAAATTGTTGTTGAGGACACGAACAAACAAATAATAATAATTTCCAGCTAATGATTTGAGCAGATAATAACAATCTTCAAATATCCAATAAGAACTCCAATCTCCCCCTCACGTGTAGCATTACACAACAGCAACAACAAACTCATCCTTATCCCAACTTAATGGGGTTGGCTACATGGATCCAAACAAAAAATGTAGGAAAACTGAGGTCTAAACAAAAAGGGGAGTGAAGAGATGGGAAAAGAGGGGTGGGTAATGAGATGAGAAATGAAAAATGGTAAAAGACAAATGAAAGATGAAAGTAAGAGGAAAGAGGCCCAGCCTAGCAAGTCATGAGAATCTATCTCAACTAAATGAGTTTGTTACATGGATCCTTGCCCTCTAGTAGGCTCTATCCGAGGTCATACTTGGCACAAGACCTAGCCTATGCATATCTTTCCTCATAACTTCCCCTATAGTCATTTTAAGCCTGCACCTAGCTCTTTTAGCTCCTTCAATCGGGATCATATCACTTCTTACTGGGGTGTCCCTAGGCCTCCGTTGCACATGACCATACCACCTCAAACGGTTCTCTCAGAGGTTGTCAATTATTGAGGCAACTCCCAAGTCAGCTCTAATACGTTCATTCCTTACTTTATCCTTCCTAGTTTTTCCGCACATCCATCTTAACATCTTCATCTCTACTACACAGCTTCTCAATATGACACTTCTTAACCACTCAACATTCTGCCCCATACATTATAGCCGGTCATACAACAATCCTATAAAACTTTCCTTTAAGCTTTAAAGGAATACGTTGGTCACACAGCACTCCGGACACTCCTGGCCATGGGTCCCACTCGAACCTGGAAAGAATCCTCCCTTAAATCAGCAATCTCAATGACTAAGGCCTCCCACAATTACAGCTAGTCGATCTCTATTTTGGACAGAATCGATGGGCTGAATGTGATCCAAATCAAAGGCCAGGTACAGGCTGAAACCGATGTGCTTAAACAACCCATAATATGATCCAGGTTTTAGCCTATCTTGCAGTCCCATTTGATGGGGTGGTCTTTCTTGAGACCATGGAAACGATCTGCATCACCATTGATTGACCAAATCTACATCACCTATATGGCCAGATTCTTCTTCTTCTTCTTTGATTTCCTCTCCAGCTTCTCTGTTTACTGTTCAACCAAATCTGGGATTTGGTTCCCATCACAACTAAGCTCAGCTATGCCACTCATCAGGTTCAGCTGTGTGGATCCTGTTTGCCTATCTGTCAGACAATGTTTCTCATATGTACTCATGTCCTTTTCACTACTTCAACCTATGCCATATTTGGTCATCACCTTGTCCTTTACCACCTTCAATGTCCACCGTATCAAACCTTCTACATCTGCTGGTCTTTGTTGCATGTGACCAAACCATCTTAATTCTCCTTCACTTACCTTTCCTATTATTGTTGCAACTCCTAAGCTCCCACAAATGTATCCATTTCTAATTCTATTCTTTCTCATCTTGCCACTTGTCCATCTCATGTGCAATTATTTTACTCTATCACTATTCACTAAGTGGAAAGTCTCTGTTTGGACTTTGGACATTCCTATACTTCTACGTTTTCTTTTACTTGTATGTGCACACGCACATAGACAAACATTTGCATTTGTGCATATGAACAGATGCATATGAAGTTCAAGTTTCTAGGCCACATATGAGCATCCATGCATGTGGAATTGTGGATGCGTCTGGTGTCCAACTTTCCTGATCCACTGATTTATCCACCAATATCAGCTTCAACATTTGTGTTGCACTAATCTGCTCTCTCATGGAAATGGGTGGGTTTCTTACTTTCTTCTAACCCATTTTATTCCCACTGTACAACTGTGGTATTTTTATTACTTTCTCATGATAGTGGATTTTTTAACTAAAACAAATGCTCAGTTTGAACAATGATTTTGAACTAGCCATGTTCATATCGTTGTACGTTTAGGAGAGTGTAGAAGACAGCATGTCCCGCTTACCAGTGTGAGGTCAAGCACTTAACTGAGGTTTTAACCCTTGACTCCAAAAAATCCCAACAAATGTAATTCTACATAGATGATTAGCAAATCAAATAAGAGAACTATTTCAAGACAACCTCCAGAAAAGAAGATCTTAAACAATTGACATAGCTTTGAAATTAAAAGTATATATGATAACATGCTCTTTAGTGTTTATCAATGAATGATGTAGCAGACCAACTCAGCCCCTTTTAAATATCCCATATGCTAGAAATGACGAATTAGGGACATGAATGAGAGACAACTGTTTACAGTTAGTTAAGCCTCAAGATCTATATGCAAAGTTGAAAGAACCACAACAGAGATTATATTCTCAATCAACTTGGTAGTTGTTGCTTTTCAAACTTACCCATTCCCTGCAAAGTCAAAACGGAAGACACTGATTCCTTCTTTCTCTAAAGCAGCAGCAAGATTCATCAAAGTATCATATTCCTATAAGCATAAACCCAAGTCATCAGCCAAACAAAGACAAGCACAACCTTGTATGAACAGAACAGTAGGAATGAATAAAGTATAGAGCCTTCCAGAAGTTAATTAACAACAGAATTTGATAGAACAAAATAAGGTAAGTGCGGCCGTTGAGAATATGCAATATATGCCATCACTAGCAAGATGGATATTGCATGGTTTACAGAAGGCAATTTCCAACCGTAGATAAACTTCCTCAATGTCATCCATGGAGAAGGAACTGTAGATAAACTTACTCAATTTTCATCCATGGAGAAGGACTGATGCCGTATGCAATCACCTAAGCTCAGAATACATGACTATGGAAAATGAGAAACAAACAAAGGAAAATGAAACACAAAGAATAATGAGTTCTTGGGTAAGGATACTACAAACTGAAGTAGGATCTTATCAGTAAGCTACGGAGAAAGAGGAATAGTGTTATGCTTCATGTTTGAGGTTGGAAAGAGAGGACTCAGTATCGAGTACATTAGAGAACTACAGAAAAAGATTTCTGGTCTGAACCAGCAAGGAGACAAGAAGAAAGAAATTCAAGAAAGTGATGATGTGTTTTTGTGAAGTTTACAGGTTCAGAATTCTAGTAATGAAGTTTCTGGTTCAAAAATAAGGATAGTGAGATTTTTCAGTTAGAGGAAGGTGAGACTTCCAGTGGAGGATGGTGAGACTTCAGAATCAATGTTCCAACAGGAGAGATCTTCCCCTGGTTCAGAGGCACTGTTGTCTGTCATGGATCTCACACAAACTGTATAAGAGATTCAACTTCCTGCTCATGTTGAGAGAAGTAACCTGATACATATAATCCAGAGAAATGATGGGAAGAATCAGAAGGTTTGGCGTTCCTATCACTGGGCCAGGAAATGTCACCGTGACTGTTTTCTTAATGGCACATGAGCATGGCTTGATTTCGGGCGAAATGACCGAATTTCGCGAAATTTTCGGTTTTGACAAAGGTCAAAACGAAATGCTATGCGACTCGGTAGACATATAGTTTTTTGATCATTTAGCCTCAGTTCGATATTTTCGGATCGTTTATGGTTATATACAATAAAATGATCGAAATGGGTTGAACTCAAACCATTTCGTTTATTCGACAGTTTCGACTATAAGTGGGGAAATTTGGTAGAAAACCCCAGATTCATAGTTGTCAAAGCACTAGGTGATCCAAAGCGTTCAAGGGCCAGCTAAGCGCTTAGGCGACTAGGCACCCGCCTAGGTGCGTATTTTTTTAATGTGTTTTTGTAAGATTTGTCATCATCTCAATCTTAAAATGTACAGAAAGACTTTGAAGCCTTACTTATACATTAATTTTTTTTACTCCTATTCTTTTGGTTATAATAAAATAGAATATTAATATATAAAAATAATATTATTAAAGAGAGGATTGAGAGCATTCTCGATGTCGATGGATTCTAGAAGCGGGGACTACAGGGCAGGGGGGATAGCGGAGCAAAAACCATTTGTCCTTCCGTAAACCTGCTCCATGCACAACGTCGAAAGAATTGCGACTATATGGCTGTGACAGCGTTGAAGGGAGTGGAAGCAGTGCTGGAACTCAAACAGGTACACTTCCTCCTCTTTCTTCTTTTTTTATTTTCATTTTTTTTTATTATAGTAGCGATAATGGCATGGCGGTGGCCGCTGCAAGCCTGCAACTTCTCTTAGTTGGTGGCAATTGTTGTGGCTGCTACTGCTACTGCTGCTTCAAGCTTCTTATTCTTCCTCCTTCCATCGTCATCTTCTTCTACTTATTACACTGCAACTACTGCTCCTATGGCGCTGGCGATGGCAGAGGCAGTGTTTCTATTGTTGTTTCCTTCTTATTGGGTGGAGGTAGGGGAGTCAATTCGCAGACAAGGTTCAAGGTCTCACTGAGATCTTGCGAAATTTCGGTTTTTGTCTTGGTTTTGAGAAGCACCGAGTCGAAACCATGCGCGGAACTAAAAGTATACATTGTATTTCGACCCAATATCTCGTTTCGGTCGAAACTGTTACAAACTGCTTTATATAAAAGCATCATTTTGATGAGACTTGGTCGAAATTTCAATGAGACTCGGTAAGTTTCGTCTTGCTTTCAAGAAAACACCCCAAATGCTCATTTCTGTACCAGATCTCACTTGGAACAAATAAATTTATTGCTCAACAACAACATTTGAAGGAGATTTGCTGCACAACAACATCATTTGGAGGAGATTTCGACTTGCAGGTAATATACTAAAAGAAAAAGGCCGTACCCAGTGCACAAGGCTCCTGCGTTTAGCAGGGTCTGAGGAGGGTCAAATGTACGCAGCCTTACCCCTGTTTCCAAAGAGGCTGTTTCCAGGACTTGAACCCGTGACCAAGCATTCAGCAAGTGAGCACTTGCAGATAATATACTATTCCCAAAAATTATATTTTGCAAAAAAATATGATGAATAATTGCTTGTTTTTGTTCAATTTTTATGTGTTGAAATGCTTGCTGGATCTCATGGAATGAGTTTGTTTTTTCTGTTTTTCAAATATTTTTTATTTTTTTGCAAATAAAAAATGTTTTTTGGCAAAAAATTTGGAGGTCCCTATATATATATATGTTGAACATCCTTTGCTGATCTACAGCCTCAGTGTCCTTTTTTTTTTTTCAATCTTCAAAATTAATTATTTTAATTTCTGTAATTTTCAAATTATTTTAAATAAGGGTAAGCTACACGTACCCCCCTAAAATGCACCCAATATTCCTCATGCCCCCCTAAGCTTCTGACAAGTCCACACGCACGCCCTCAAAATTCCATGTACACCCCCTACTTTTCAACCTAAAGCCATTTAAGTCCACACCGTTAATTTCAGGCGTTAAATGCTAACGGATCTGAAATTGAAGAATGTAATGTACAGTCATACCCTTGCTAGGGCATAATTACTAAAATGCCCTCATCTTCCCCAAATCGTTTCCCCAAAATCCATCTTCCATTTCTGAAACTTCTCTTAAAACCCATATACCTAAATACCCTTAGGCTGCAATCGATTAAGAACGGAGAAGAAGAAGAAGAGGGCAGGGGCTAGGGTTTTGCTCTCTAATGGCTACCACTTAGAACGATCTCTTCGGCATCTTGTCTTTGATGTCGGGCATTGGCATTACAGTCCCCCTGTTTCAGCATCGATTCATGGAAGAACTTCCCTGGTTCTACCCACCTGTTCTTCGGCTGAGCTGATTTTGTTTTGAATGAAAGATAATGATCGAAGGTCGAATTGGATCACTTTCAGAGAGTTCAGAGTAAATCATGCTCCTCACTGTTCAGAGAGTGTGAGAATAGTGAGGTTATTCTGATCAATTTGAAATAACATTAAATCTGATTTCTGATTTTTTTCCCCCCCTTTAACTTGTGTGTTCTTCGTCGTTTCCTTCTTTCTCTTCTTAACCATAGCCATCTCATCTCCAGAGCTTTCTGCAACCCAATTAAATGACTACTGCTTGTTACCATCAAAGCGGTGTAGCCATCATGGTCCTCATGTTCGATTTCCTTTCTTTATAAAGGGCCAGCAGCCGGAGCACTGTGGCTATCCCGGCTTTGTGGTATCTTGCACCACCGTGAAGGAAACTGTGCTCGAGCTGCCATTTTGGGATCGGTTCTTTGTAAGGAACATTAATTAAACATAACAGACAGTGGATCTATATTACCCAGATCGCTGCCTTTGTCAAAGGATTCTTTATCTCAATTTCTCTGCTTCTCCCTTTCTTCAAGGATCTCATGAAGTTTCTGATTATACTAGGGTCAATTTCTTCAATGTTCAACAATAGAAACAGAACAGAATACTCTTGGCTATGGGCAGCTGATTTCCTGCCTTGGCGTCCCTGGGCACCAAGTTTATGCCTTGTTCTCATATACATCTCTATCATACATGCCCTTGCCGTTCTGCAAAAAAATTAAGACACTCTCTTATCTAAAGCCAAGGGATCTATATGGGATTTCTAACATTAGTGCCCAAGGTTATTATCTCATGCTGGGTTGATCTGAACCATGGCGTTGGGATTGTAAAGGAAAAAGAGCACACAAATCAACCTCAAACTGAAAGACGGTGTGAGAACGAGGCAAGATGCATTAATGGATTGGAGTGGATTTGCAGGTTTGGGGAAGATGAGTTGCAGGTTGGGGAAGATGAGGGTTGGGCAAAAAGGTCTTTTCAAATTAGAGGGGTGGTTAGAAGAAAGGGTAGTTTGGTCAATAAAAAAAATTTAACGTGTAACGCCTGAAATTGATGGCGTGGATTTAAATGGCTTAAGGCAGAAAAGTAGGGGGTGTATGTGGAATTTTGCGGGGGTGCGTGTGGAATTGTCAGAAGCTTAAGGGGGCATGAGGAATATTGGGTGCATTTTAGGGGGGTACGTGTATTTTACCCTTTAAATAATTATAGAAACATATGAAAAATAGGCAAAGAAGTCTGTTTTACTATGAAAATTTATTAAAACTACTGATAGTATTGTTGATGTATTTCTCATTACAATTTACAAATGATGATTCATGTATCATTCCATTAATTAAGAAAAAAATACAAGAGTTAGGGGGAAAATAGGAAATAGCTATATGATTGTTTTAAAGTTCGAAATGATGTTGAATAGCTAATAATGCATGCTTTTTTATATGTAACAGTTTATAAAAGTGTAACATTGCTGCATAATGGCTGAGGGTGGACACAAAGATATAGCATGGAACCGTGGAGAGCCTATAAGAAATGACAAGAAGTAAAGGTGTAGGTAGTCTGAAGGTGCTAAATTCTGGAGGGGCCACTAGATTGAAGCAGCATTTGGCTGGTGGTTAACGAATGCAGCCAAGTTCCTAATGAGGCACAGCAGACCATGTCTAAGCATTTAAGGGGAGGAAGATTGAAGAGGGTAGAAAAGCAAAGGGTAGAAGAAGAGTTTGATGAGGCAGTCTTGGAGAGTATAGACAGTTTCAACAGGCCAGGTGATGTAGATCGAAGCATGAAGAAGAGAAGAACCAAAATAGAATTCAGGAAAAGTTACTGTTCACATGAACAGTACATGAGTTATTGTTCATGTGGTACTGTTCAAATGAACAATGTTGTGGGTCCATAGGTCTTGCATGGAGAAGGAAATCCAAGGGAATATTTGAGATTCTATGGGCCCCACTGAGTTAGCAAGAGAAGGGAGACTTTATTGCTGATTTTGTAAGTTATTATTTACTTAGGTTTCTATTTTTTTTTACTTTCTAAATTTTATTCAGTTTACTTAGTTAAGTCTTAATTAGTAAAGTCTTAGATTACTTGGTGAACAAGCCTCAATATTCTCTTGTAAGAGGCTTCTAATAGCTTCCTTTTTCATTACTTTCTAATTTTGTATTTCAGCAACTCTAAAAAATTGTATGAGCCATAGAGCTCTCCCAAACGATTTAATGAATGAAGAATTATGTTGCTGTTTGCAATCCATTGTCTTGAGCTGCCTAGGACGAGATAGCCATCTATCCTCATCTCCCTTCTTCTACTTGATCTCCCAACTTTCCCTATTTTCTGTTTTATTTTTCCTGCAACTATTCCAGGCCATCCGAGACCCATATGTGGAGCTGTTGAGCATCTTCTGAGACTCTCTAATAGCCCTCACTGTTCCTGGAGATTGTTTATTGATTGTGGGACTAAATCCTGCGGCTGGGTTTGTTTCTAATTTCCTGCTGCTGATTTGAACCTGTTCATCTCTGCAAACTAAGAACCAATAAAGCTGAAATTTGGAGATCTATTTCCTTGTCAAAGACCTCCATTCGATTGCAAGAAAGGCTTGATCTGAGGCCTGCTGGTTGGTATTTCAGAAATCTAAAGATCAGTTCTGTGGTTGTCTTATTCACCATGCAATTCTGCTGCAACTTCATCTCAACATATCTTAGCAGTCATCCATCCATTAAGGCTCAAATTTGAGGGACTATCCTTATTCCTTACACCATAAGAGCTACCTTCGATCCTACTCTGGTCCTCTTCTGCTGGCTGGTTTGGTCTATGCTACTAACCTTCTATTTCCATTCTCTAGTTTCTATTTTCATTACCTACTGGTATCTCTGAATTTGGAAGTCATATTGGTCTGAGATTTTCAGCAAAACTTCATCTATAATAGATCTAAACTCAATAGAGATTCAAGTCCCATTCGAATCCTACAGTTGTTACATCTGAGTTTGGTTTATTTGCTGATTGTTTGTGGGTTAAGGGTTGTAACATTTATTTGACCTACTATTAGTACCCCTATACACCCTGTGGTCAGGTCCGAGTCCTGTATTCATATTGGTTCTATTGGTGATCCTATCTGGAATATGTGAACAATAAATTTTGTTTTTTTTTTAATTCTTTGATTCTTCTCTTCATGCTTCAATCTACATCGACTCTACCCCACTTAAAAGAAACTTGACCTCAAGTTTTATAGAATTTAGGGATGAGCTTGGTGTGTTGCACGTTCAGTTTCAGCCCAAAACGGTAGTTTGGGAGCTCACAGATGTTTGGAATTTAATCTTCGAGAAAAAAATTCAGGTGGGATCACAAACTCAATGTGATCAACTTCAACATCATCAGTTGTGTCCATGTGGTCTTCTACAGTTGTGTCTGTGACCTATTCAAACTCCAAAGCAACAAGGAGCTCTTTTGGTTCATCTTTCTAGTAGTTCTCAATCAGTTCAGTTGATGTTTGAACCACCTCGTCAACTGTAGTGCCAAGTTCCACATCGTCCACTGCCTCAACTTTGTTTGCTTCAAATTCTTCAATGTAAGCCTCGACATTTGAAACATCAAGGAGTGACTCTTCCTTAACGACAGAAATTGCTGGAGCTCCAACATTAACCTTAATTTCAGGTTCTAGTTCTCCGAGTGGACGTTTTTTTTTTCTCTTGTTTCTCTTCCAGCTTCAAAACTTCAACAACTGCCACAGTAGCATCCCTTGGAGGTGGAGGGGAGAGGGGACCAAATGTGGCTTCAAATGTTTGCTCAAAAGTGGCCATGTGGTTTAATAATTATTTCACTCTTCACGTGTAAATGCCTTTTGGTGGTAATCTTGTCGTGGGGGGAGCTTTCTTTGCATATGTTCTGGTAGGTACTTGTTTTCATAGTTCAAAATCTCGCCGAAATCTCAGCGATATCTCGAGAATCTTGACCTTCTCAAGACAAGATATCATATGAGAAGAAAAAATGTCATATCTCGACCGAGAATTTGGTACTTTGTACCATCTCGCTGAAATATAGGGAATCTGCTACAAAGCCCTTTATAAAAGGGCACTAATTCGAGTCTCATTTCGAAATATCTCGACACAATAGGTGCTATTTTGGTCTAGAGAATGGGAAAAACATTGTTTCTTCATTTTTTTGCCACATCATCACTCCCTGCTACTAGGATACATTATGAAGAGATCGATTCCTTCGTATTCCTCCAGATTTGGCTACATTCTACCATTTCAGGTAAAGTTACTATTCCCCAAATCTATTTTTTGGAAAAAATATGACTAATACTTGTTGTATGACTGTAGATTTTTTATATATTACACACCGGAGGCCGATTTGCGACCTCACAATTTCGGTTTTTTTTTTTGTTTTTGGTTTATAAATTTATTTTTTATTTTTCTGGTAAAAAAATTGATTTTTCTACAACAAAATAGTGAAAAAAGTAGGGTTAATATACATTGGATGGGGCAGTATAATCAAGGAGAGGAGATGCAAGAGGCGCAGCCGGAGCCGGTTCGATTCACTGGGGAGACCTAGTTTGATCATGCCACACAGGATACAAACCATGGAGCACATCCATCCACAGTCTACACGAGAGGGAATTGTCGCTAGTTTGGAGCAGATAGGCAGGCTGACTGTATGGACATTGATAGCTTGTCTAGCACTATGGGAGGGATGAGTATAGGGGAAAGCAGAAGAAGTGGGCACTAGCATGCCCCATCTTAGAGCACAGTTCATATGGGCATTCCATTGGCATTGGGGAGCATGCATCTTCTTCATCCGTTCCCAGTTTTGAGTATGACACGTAAGCACAGTCATAGCCTCATAGGGACATATTGGCAAGGTTTAAAGTATCGGCATCGAGTATTGTATCGGTCGGGCAATTTTAAGAGACGTATCGTACCATATTGGAGATACATATTGAATGGTGCAGAAACACATGAAAATGGTCAAAGTACACATGGAAATACACTTTTGGACACAAAAAACAATATAAACAAGCAACATATAACATATATCATGTACAAATATTAAAATAGAGAATAATCTAGAACCAGACAAGTGCGTTAAATTGAAATTGTTATAAAATATGATGTTTCTTACATGTTGTAATTGTCTATAACCATGAAGAGTGTTAAATGATGTTGTAGCACTCCTTGATTCGTTTTTTAGTCCAAAAGTGTGAAAAACCAAGATTGAATGCAAGATTTTAGTCTCTTGGTTGAGAGTTTTCCTTCATTTTTCTGTTAGGATAGGAGTTGTATCGACTCTGTGAGTAAATATGGTTGTTTTATGGAATGTATCAATGGTATTGGTACGTATCAATATGTATTGGTATGTATCGGTATGTATCAAGCCGTATCGACCGATACATATCGATACGTATTAAACCACCCACAGAACCCTTTGCTGGATGCATTGATATGTATCGTATCGGCCCGTATCGGCCGATACATTTCGATACAATCCGAGACAGTCCATTAAAAAAAAAAAAAAGAACATATCAGCTAATACGATACGATATGATACGTACCGATACTTTAAACCATGCATACCGGATTGTCCTTTGTCGACAGTTTCTTCTCCTACCCAACCCACCAGCCATACATGCATCCATATGGATCTTATGAGAGTGGCTCAATAACTGGTTCTTCACATTACGGTGACCTATACCCTAGGATAGGTTACATGCAGAATGTAGATGAGACCATGTACAGTGTAGCTGTGGAGGACAAGTCTCGTTACTTCTCGAACACTATGATGTGCCTAGGATAGATTACATGCAGAATGTAGATGAGACCATGTACAGTGCAGCTATGGATGACAACTCTCATTACTTCTCGAACACTATGATGTGGCATTCATATGTCATGAAGACAGAGAACAATGCACGTCGTCTCCATCGGACCATAAGTGGACTTGATCCACCATGTCATAGTTCATCTCAGTAAGCAATCACTTGTCGGGAGTTGGGGCTTGGGAGACTTGGGATGTGGAAGACTAGGGTTTCTGACTTATGTATTATTGTTCACTGTACTTAAATATGTTTATTAAGCCTAAAACAATCTTCCCTTAAAGTTTTGGAGCCAACTAAGGCCATTTGCCCACCGAAACTTCATTCCGAAAACCCTCCCAAAAAATATGTACTATCTTGTTAAGATCTCAACCTGGTCGAGACGAGTTTTCTAACCATGCTTGTTCTTCAACTTGTACTTCATCTCTTACCAAGTCCTAGGTTCACGTCTTCTAGCTTTGAGTCTCTCTTAATGGAATTTCCACCATTGTTTAGCAAGATTATGACACCAGGCCCAGATGAGATCCTAATAGAAGTGTAGAAAACCCTAGGAGGTTGTGGGCTATATTGGTTAACCAATTTGTTTAATACGATTATGACCATCGGGAAGATGCCATATGATTGGAGGAGAAGCATTGTAGACCCGATCTACAAAAATAAAGGTGATATCCAAAGCTGCAGTAACTATAGAAGCATAAAGCTAATGAGTCACACTATGAAGCTTTGGGAGAAGGTTAATGAATCCCGTTTGAGAAGAGAGACTCATATATCAGAAAATCAAGTTAGCTTTATGCCGGGTAGATCCACGACAGAAGCTATCTACTTATTGAAGAGGCTCATGGAAAGATATAGAGATAGCAAAAAGGATCTCCATATGGTATTTATTGATCTAGAAAAAGCCTAGGACCGAGTCCCTGGAGATTTAACCTGGCATGTTCTAGTGAAGAGAGGGGTGTCAAGTAAATATGTAGATGTAATGAAAGATATGTATGAGGGCGTGGTGACTAATGTGAGATCTGTGGGAGGTTAGGGTAAGGAATTTCAAATTACGATTGGGTTACATCAAGGATCAGCCTTAAGCCCTTATCTTTTTGTGCTCAAGACAACCTAACCAAGAGCATTCAAGACGAGGTCCCATGGTGTATGCTCTTCGCAAATGATATCGTTCTGGTGGATGAGACAAAAATAGGGATTAACGCTAAGTTAGAGCTTTGGAGATCAACCTTGGAAACAAGAGGCCTTAAGATTAGTAGAACGAAGACGGAGGTTATAAAGTGCAATTTTAGTCAGATTTGATGGACACTGACATGGTGCAAATTAGGGAAAGAGAGATTCCACAAAGTGACTATTTTAGATATTTGGGGTTAATCATAAGGATGGTAACATAGAGGATGATGTTTCACAGAGCATTAAAATGGGATGGTTGAAGTGGAGAGGTGCGTCCGGAGTGTTGTGAGATCATTGTATTTCTTTAATGCTTAAAGGAAAGTTCTATAGGACTGTGGTATGACCGGCTATGAAGTATGGGGTAGAATGCCTGGCAGTTAAAAAGTGTCATATTGAGAAGGTGTAGCAGAAATGTGGATGTTAAGATGGATGTGTGGAAAAACTAGGAAGGATAAAATAAGAAATGATTGTATTAGTGTTGACCTAGGAGTTGCCCTGATTAATGACAAGCTCCGAGAGAGTCGTTTGAGGTGGTATGGTCATGTTCAACAGAGGATCTGAGACATCTCAAATACTTCTTGGGGATTGAAGTAGCCCGATCCAACAAAGGGACCTTCATCTTTCAAAGAAAGTCTGTCTTAGACCTTCTTGAAGAAACCGGGATGCTTGGGTGTAAACTTGTTGATTCTCCCGTTGAAGTCAACCACCAACTAAGAAGCTCAGGTGGTGACTCTATAGATAAGGAGAGATACCAGCACCTCGTAGGAAGACTCATCTATCTCTCCCACAATAGACCACACATTGCCTATGCTGTAGCCTGTAGGAATTGTTAGCTGGTTTCTTCATGATCTGAAGACTGCTCATCTTGAAGCAATATACAAAATTCTTCGGTATTTAAAGTCAGCTCCAGGGAAAGGAATCTTGTTCTCAAACAATGGAAGTCTAAAGTTGGAATCCTTTACTGAAGCTGACTACGCTGGCTCTATTGATGACCGAAGATCCACTTCAGGCTACTGTACATTCCTTAGAGAGAATTTGGTAACATGGAGGAGCATGAAACAATTTGTGGTTTCTAGATCCAGTGCTGAGGTAGAATACAAGGGGTTTGTGAACTCATTTGGTTAAAGAAACTCCTCCAAAAATCTGAGAATTGCACTAGAAGGGCCTATGAGACTCTACTATGATAATAAAGTAGAAATCAATATAGCTCATAACCTTGCTCAGCATGATAGAACAAAACATGTTGAGATTGACCGACACTTCATCAAGAGAAGATTGAAGAAGGTTTGATATGCACTCCGTTTGTCACTTAGAACCAAGTCAACCAACTGGCCGATGTTTTCATTAAATGCTTAACAGTTAAATCCTTCCATCCGATTGTTTCCAAGTTGGGCATGCGAGATATCTATGCACCAACTTGAAGGGGAGTGTTGAAGTGTAGCCCGGTTCTCGTATTGGTTTGGTTCTTTTGTTGGAATGTGTAATGTAACTAAGTATATTGTAGTGCCTAGGTTCATTATGCACATGTTAATTGTGCTAGATAAGGATTGAGTCAATTATTCCATATTTGTAATAATCTCAAATTATTAATAAAGTGGTGGCCTCTGTCAACTTGACAAGCCAAAATTAATTATTTTATTTTTCGTTTCTCAACTTTATTCCATACTTAATTTTGGTTAATTTGGGAATAATTATTTTCAAAAATTATAAAAGATAATTTTAATTAAGAAAAAGCATGAGAGTTGGGTAAAAATTAGGAAATAGATTTATTGTTGTGTTATGAGTTTTAATTGATGTAGAAAAGTTAAATGTGGCATTTTTTTGTTGCAACTGTGTAAGAAGATTGCATAACGGCTGCTCACAGAGGAGATGAGGGAGGAGACATAGCATGGAGGCATGATACGCCCATTGATAATGAAACAAAGTCACAATGCAATTATTATGGGAACAAGATCTTGGGAGGTGGGGACACTAGACTGAAGTGGGCATCTGACTAGTGGATAAGGGATATGGCCAAATGCCCTAGGATTTTTATTTGACGTGTAGAAGGCCATGGCTGTTCTCATGAAGGGAGGAATCATAGTTGTCACAATGTCTAGGTGATCCAAGGCATTGGAGGGGGATTGGATGGAAGGAGGCCAAGGCGACCCTAGTTGTCAAGAGGCCTGGACGCCAAGGCACCCACCCAGGCGATGCCTTGACAACTATGAAAAATAAAGAGGAAGTTGGATAAGAAGGCTAGGGAAGAGTTTGATGAGGCAATGCTGGAGAGACAACCAACAAGGGGATTTGACTTTGATAGTGAGTCGAGTAACACATTTGCAAGAGCATGGTAGAGCCAGAGGGTTCAGGGGAGGAACTGGTTCCTCTAGATCAGCTGCACCAGAGGTTGGTCCTAGCGGTTCTTTTGCACAGGGTAGAGATGGAGGGAGGAAGAACAAAAGCAAACGAAGTTTCCCTACCGGAGAGCGTAGATTATGAGGGAGCCCCAACCCCAATACCAGTTGATGAGGATGTCATCCTTGAGCAAGATTCTGTAGTTTTTAGGACTCAAAGCAGTAGACAGAAAAAGTTGAAGCACGTGTGGTACGACTGGAAGTATAAAAGGGGCGACACTGTATTAAAGTGGTTTTTTACTATAGTATACCAGCACATGCCGCTGGGTAACCCCACTATTTGAGTATGCTAGTAATGTAGATCACAAGTCCATATATATCCGCAGGAACAAGCCCTAAACCCAACCCAGCAAGGCTGTGGATTCGACTGCTGTGAGAGGCAGCCTGGCCTGATGATGTGGAAAGTTTTTGTTGGTTCGATGGAGCGTCACCTAAAGCAGCCCGAACTACTTCCCCAAAAAAAAGATACTATTCACATGAACAACACCCGAACTACTGTTCATGTGAACAGTGTTATTGGTCCATAAGCCTTGAATGGAGAAGGAAGTCCAAGCAAATAACTGAGATTCTGTGGGCCCCATTGAAGATAGCAAGACAAAACAGATTTTATGGCTGCCTAATAGTTTCTAGTTTAGTATCCTTCCTTTTGTTTTAGAAGGCTGATATATAAAGCCTTAGTAGTTTCTAATTCTAGTTAGTTTCTATTTTCATTAAGTTGCCATTGTCACTAGTTGCTAGGTTTAGTAGTTTCTATTTCCTACTTTCTATTTTCAGTTAGTTTCAATTTTAGGAAGTTTCTACTTTCTACCTTCTATTTTGTAAACTTGCCTAAGCTATATTAATAGGCCTCCTATTGTATGGAAGGATCAGATTTGGAGAAAAGAATTTTCAGGCCTTATGCCATCGGTTATGGGAGAAATTCCATGTTTCAGCAGCTGGGATAGCTGTGGGTGAGACCCAGGCTGAGAGAGCCATTCCCCTACCCCCCTTCTCTTCTTTATCTTCTTCTCCTTTATGTTCTCCATTCATATATAATAAAAACAACAATAAAAAAAGGGAGTTTTAGTTATATAATTTGTTCCTTATCATGTTGATCCTGTCTGCAATCAATCTCCCGCTGGTTTCCTTGGTTCGAGGTCGACTTCTGCACTAGCTAGACACTGTAGGGAAGGCTAGGGAAGGAGTGAAGGGTCCCACTGCATACGAGCTTATGAATTTCTGTTTACCTCAGCAAAGACGGAAGCTTTAGGATTATATAAAGACCTTTAAGGGGACATGGTTAGACTATGGTGTAACTATTATGTGTGATGGTTGGACTGGACCCCTAGATAGTCTATAATTAAAAGCTGAAGCACGTGTGATCCGACTAGAAGTATAAAAGGGGCGACACCGTGTTGAAGTGGTTATTTTACTATAGTATAACAGCACATGCCATTGGTGAACCCTACTATTTGAGTATACTAGACACTGTAGGGAATACTGCGGAAGGAGTGAAGGGACCCAATGCATACGAGCTTATGAATGTCTATTTGCCTCAGCAAAGACAGGAGCTTTAGGATTATATAAAGACCCTTAAGGGGACATGGTTAGATTGTGATTATTATGTGTAATGGTTGGACTGGACCCACTAGATAGTTCATAATCAATTTTTTAGTATACCGTGATGGTAGGACTATGTTTCATAAGTTAGTGGATGCATCTAAGGAGAGGAAGGATGCCAAGTATATATACAAGTTGCTGAAGGAGGTGGTATAGGAGGTAGGGGTAGAGAATGTTGTCCAAGTGGCGACGGACAACGGCAGCAACTTCAAGAAGGCTAGGGAGAGATTGATCAAGAACAACAGGTACTGCCTGTTTTGGAGTCCATGTATAGCCCGCTGCATTGACCTTATGCTGAAGGACATGGGGAAGTAATCCATGGTAAAAAATGTGGTCGAGAAGGCAAGACAAATGACCTCATTTGAATACAACCATGGACATGCACTACAAATGTTGAGAAGTAAGTCTGGTGGAGATTTGGTGAGACTCGACATTACTCGATTCGCCACAAACTACATTTCCTTGAAGAGCTTTGAGGAGGAGAAGGTTGGACTCATATCCATGTTTGCTTCAAAGGAGTGGTTTGGGTGGAGGGAGTTGAGTTTGCTACAAGGTAAGTCAGCACAAGTGACCAGTTTTGGTACGACCTGAAGTAGAACAGTTTATTACGAGAGCCAGTGGTAAAGGTGTTAAGGATGGTCGACTCTAAGAAGAAACCTAATTTGCACACTTTTATGCTATAGTGTAGATGATGGACACGTGATAGCAGGTGTTACCTTCAGATCTTGCAAGATCGCTGGGAGAAGCAACTTATGCATTCACTACATAAGGTTGGTGAGTTTTTATTTTAATCTACCCAAGTCCAATTACTTTCCATTTACATCTTCATAAGCACTGACAAGTTCTTTATATCATTTCAACCTATTATCTCAATCCCAAGTACCAATATAAGAACATAATTGGGATGAATCAAGAACTCATACATGCAGTGCAAGAGGTGGTGGCCATGCCGAAGCCAAATCCAGCTATACAGTCCAAGTGCAATCGTGAGGTAAGATTTGCAGTTTCTTCAGTATGTCTAGTAAATGTAATTACTTGATTTGGAATTGATGTTAACTTACCAATGTTTGATATGAGTATAGATAAAGAACTTCAAGGATGCATATGGGATTTTGGGTTGTCAAGCCACAAAGTCTGGTCGGAACACTAATGATCTTGGTAGGATCATTAACTTAGTTTCTTACTTTATTAGTTTGATTCATAGAAGTATGTACCAAGTACAATCAGTTACTTACCAAAGAATAAATAGAAGTGCTTCAAATATCAGAATTTACAAACCTTGGAGGATCGAAATCCATGGCACAAGATTACAAGCTCCGTAGAACCTGTATTGTGCAATACTCCAACAAGTTTTTCACCATGGCTATTCTGTATTATAACTTTCTGTTGTGGAATCACTGGAAAGGGGGAAAAAATTGAAATTAGCGAAAGAGTTTTGTTTATCTCTGTTTTCTTTCCTCTGTCCATTTTACATCTAATTAATGAACCGAACCTTTACCCCTTTCTTGAAACTTTTTGGTGTGCACATGTGAATCAAATTCTTCGAAGAATTGGAATAATGTACCAGAACATGGAACGAATTGAAAATTCTTAAGTCGAAGAACACGAAAAGTTCAAGAATTTGATCCGAATAAATGCCGCTGTTATAGAATCGGAGAATATGCCCAACAAGACTACACAACGATTAAGTGAGGTCTATATGGAGACATGCATGGGATATAATTCAAAGAAGCCGGTAGAAATGATTTAGATGGTAAAAAGCCGTCCAATACACTTGGGAGTTGATCTCCTGAATTCTAACTACTATGCATTATCAGAATCATGGCAAAGTCGAAGTTGATCTGAGGTTTGGTTTCTCTTTCTACATTACCTGGGGGAGTTTGGCCTTCATGAGCCATATTCTTGCGGCTTCGGACGACCTGGGCGTGCCGAGCAAGGATAGGGGACTGGTGAAGGAGAACCCTCGAATTCGAAGAAGTTGAAGCTCGGAGTCGGGACTGACTGATAGATGAAGTTGGGAACACCGATGGCAAATTACAAACAAGGGTTGCCATTTCTCCCCATTTAATCCTAAAAATTGTAAAACGGTTCCACAACATACTTACCGAATGAAGGTTTCTCTGCCTCACTACAACTCTGGGGTGTGGGACCCATGCCCCATAGAGGGGTCAGATCTGTTCCCATTCATCCCCATGTGGGTAGTTGATTTGAATTCAATCTAATGCTCGAACAAGGTTCCCTTGACAAACACCTGGTTAAATTTTCTTAGGATGGGGTAGTGGGGTGGGAAAATACTGGTGTTACACTTTAAAATCCCATCCCAATCTTGTTTGATTAATTTGGGCGGTGACCTTACAAAAGCTTAAGGGACATCATTAATTGCTTTATCTATTGATGTGGTAGCACTTCAAAATCCAATCCCACCAATTGGTGGGACTTTGATTATTGGTCTGGGAAAAGTAACTTTACGTCTTTACCTCAACATTTCCACCCCACCTTCCCCTCTAAACAAACGGGGACCTTAATGATTCGATAGAGAGGTGTTAATCGATTCGATTTCAATATAAGATACAATATGTACAAAGCAAATAGACTAAAAAAACTATAAATTGATTCGGATCTTATTCGGGTTTCATGTATTCGGCATAATTCGATTCTTATTTTTGGAGAAAAGTTCTCTGTGGAGGACACGAGCCACGCCTAGCATAGTTTGGGGGGAGGGGTTCGAAATGACCATCCCGCCCAATGAAAGGTATAAATCCCGCTCCTAAGATGCCACAACACGCGTTCTCATTGGCTGCCACATGCATGTGGCCCATGCGCTCCCCCACAGAGAACACTCCCCTTTTTTATATTGTTTTGAATTTTTTTTATTCAACCTATTTAGTTTATTTGGTTCAATTCGCTTCAGTTTTAACTTATAAATTTAACTTAAAAACGAATCAAATTTTTCAAAACCAAAACCAGACCTTTTTTTTTTTTTTTAATGCGGTTTTAAACGGCTGTTTTTGTATTTAGTTATAGATTGACACCCTTAGCTAGAACACCTGAAACTTTTTTTTTTTTCGAGGGGGAGGGAGGGGGAGGCATTTATAATGTTCACAATAGTTTTGAATTTTGTAAGCATAGAATTTGCCTTTTTAGTTTTATCACTCTATGTAAGAGTGCCCCATGGAACTCTAACTACAACACACAGAGAGAGAGAGAGAGAGAGAGAGAGAGAGAGAGAGAGAGAGAGAGAGAGAGAGAGAGAGAGAGAGAGAGAGATAAATGTCTGCACTCTACTGGCAAGACACCAATTAGTTGTGCTTGTAGTTGTCTTCAAAACTTGCCAACTGGCTCAATCAATTACTGAATTAGTTGGGTATATACTATACTGACCTATTTCCTCTTCACTTGTGGTGAAGAGAGAAGAATCTCTTTGTCCACCTCATTTGATCCCCTAATCAGATTGAAGAAGGATCTTTCAGACCATGAACAATAGGGGGTGGGAGTAATTGATAAACCTGGAGGCCCATCATATCCTTGCATCACCATTAGTGAAGTGATTCTCTTAATCCATATTATAAAGGGCTCTTTACCTATTGTATTGGTCAAATTCAACAAAAAAATCAGCAATATGTGTCAAACTTGTCTCCAACAACAACAACAACATCATAGCTTTATCCCAACTTAATGGGGTCCGCTACATAGATCCTAAAAGAGACAATAGAATAATAATAACAAGTAAATGGAGGGGGCCATACAACTTCGACCCAAACTCTAGGGCATTGACCCTTCTTAGCTACGTACTGTTTCTTAACGGCCCAAGATACTCCCCCAGTAAATGGGGTTTGTTAGTTTTCTTAGCTGCTTGTCCTAAGGCGCAGGCCATGAGGTTTTTCTGATTGCAATATGGATTTTCTTCTCTAGTTTAGGGGCCCCCTTTGATTAGCGGGTCATTTTGTTGTATGTAGTCTTTCTTCTCTTAGCATTAAATTTCATATTACCTATAAAAAAGGGAGAGCCTTAGGGTTACTTAAATATAATTATTGTATATTTGACTAAAATATAATAAGGGCTTTTGAAATAATATCAAAGCGAGGCATTATGATTATTATTATTTGAGCAAGGTTGCAAAAATGGTGTGGGTTTTGAGAGAGAGGCTTCTTTCAGGTTTCATTTTTATTATAAATGTCATATACATGTTCATTAAAGTGTTCATTATGAAATATTTGAAATGGATTTCTTCTGGAATAAGTGAAATGGCAATTCAGCTATTTCAAGATTTCTAATAAAAGCGAATTCAATTTCAAAGAAATAATGTGCAAAAATTATACTAAACACCTTCCGAAATTAAAATCACCTTGAGAATATTTATGGAGTACCAAAGAGTCTCTTATAATTTATGATATTAGTCACCATCGATACCAATACCTATACGTGATACCGATATGGATTGTATTGGATGATTTTTCCTCCGAAAATTAATTTCAATACTGTTATTACTTTGTCCTCAATCTATAAATCGGTCCAATATCGGTCATGGCTGATCCGATACCAATTCCCATAACCATGGCAGAAACTCCCATGAAGATGTATCAAAGGAGCCAGAAAAGGCCAAAGCTGTGGAGCCTAAAGCCCAAGTCTCTAACCCGATTTTATTAACTAGGTTTGATTTGTCTCGCTTTTGGTGGTCTAACCCACCTCCTATCCTTGTAAATCTTCCAGCCGGCTAGAGTTTCTCTGTTATCGATTTCTTTTAATAAAATTTCTTTGTCTTTGACCCAAAAAAAAATAAAAAATGAATACGCCACTCCATTAATATTACAGGCCCACGAAACCTACAAAATGGAAACTAAACATGGGCCCACTGTGAATTTTGTTCGATATTTTTTTTTGGTAACGAATTATGTTCGATAGACTCTCCAATGCTTTTATTAAATACAACTTTGGACTCTGTTAACTCCATTAGAAAAGTACGCCACTACATTAATATTAAACAAAAGATAGGCCCACTAAGTCTACAAAATGGAAACAAAACATGGGCCCACTGTGGGGTTTGGGCCTCAGAGTCTATTGGGTCAACTTGGGTCAATAAAAAAGCACGATGGAAATGCTGACCAAAATCCTGTTTAGACTTTTGACTATCGTTTTTAGACCTAGTTATCCTACATGTATTTTAAGAAAAAAATCTCCTTAACAAACACCTAGAGATATGACATAATGATGACATATGACAGCTCTCAGACAAGACTGTGGCAGCTCTGAGACAAGACTGAAACTTTGTGAACAGGTGGATATGAAAGTTCCCTGCACAAATATCAAATTATATAAATCAATCCAGATTTGCCAAGTGTTGGAAAATTCATCAAAATATACATGATATCATATAAATAAAGGAGATGGGGTACCAAATATAAGTAGATGATGACAAATTCAAGCACCCAATATAGTGTCACAAATTTGAAAATTCATGAAAAACTTAACGAATCGATAGGGCTGAGTCGTATCACCGGTTATTCTCTTTAAGATCTTAGTTCTCCCTTACTGGTGCAATCAGGTTGGTGTGAACTAGTCTCCCAAGAAGAAACAACCCCTATTGGCCCTTTAGTTCATGTGCACTCGCATACTATGCTAAGTTGGAACACTTTAGAATTATGCTCAAATGGACACAAAACAAAGGTAGTTAAAAGCAAGAGAAAACATAAGTTGGAATTGCCTCTTCCTTGTTAGAAAGGACAAAAGCCCACTCTCTATATGTAGGAGAGGAAAAGACATTACGAAGGGTTGTCTCCAAAAGATATGCCCATACAATATGTCTTTTCTCACAAGATATGTTTGTTGACTATTCAAACATATCTTTCAATAGATACACCTATTGGTCATTTAGTTGGCTATTAAGAAAAGAAAAAAAATCCTCTAATATTTTGAATAATTTATTTTAATTCATATAAAATTCCAACACCAAATGATAATACAAGAATTAAAAATTCCTGGACTACCTCGAGGGTGTATTGGACTATACTGGGGGTGCACGGACATAGCAGTGAAGGTAAATAGTTGAATTTAAGGCTACAAATTTGAAGTGTGTTCTATTCATATAATTCCATAGATATCAAATAGTCAGGTTTGCCACATCCATCTTCTGTGTAGCAAAACTAAATATCTCGTTTTTTTTTTTTTTGGGTTAGAAGAACTTTATTTAAAAAACGTGAAAACTCATGGCTGTAGAGTACACATCTCAAAAAGTCATGGATCGAAAATGGGTCATACCATCGTACACGTCATTGATAGTGCCCTCCTTGCCAGAGAATCAGCCAAGCGTTAATTTCCCTTGGAATAAAACTAAAATGAGTAATATCCTACGGAATGCTCCAGAATTTTAGTGGGGAAGATGCAATTCCTTTAAGAAGATGAAAGAAGATTCTTTCCTAGACGGTCATATGCAAAACACAAGACAGAAGTCTTTTGAGTGCCTAACACAAACAGAGAAGAGACCACATAATAGCCCAAAAGTTTTCTCGTGAAACACATGCTCCAAAATTTAAGTTGCACAAATGAGTGGGGGAAGAAAAACCAAATTCAAATTAAGAAAAATATAGAATATCTAGAAAGACAAGACCATTTAGAATTGTGCTAGAAAATTATTCATAGAGAAGAACAAATTAAATCATCTATACTTTAAAGCTTAATCGAACTTACGTAGAACCATAATTTCCAAAATAGGTAAGAACAACCGGTTTGTTATCCAACAGCCGGTCACATAATAAAATGCATGCATGTAAGAGAAGAATCATTGACAGAGTTGTTGGGAATGGAGGAGCAGCAGCAATATATGAATGATTCAAGTTGTGAAGTTGGAAACTAGAGGTTCCATTGATTGCTCATGAGGGTCGCTCTCACACTCTTGCAGTCTCCCTTGGCCTTCTCTCAAAATAATTAATAGGGATGAACTCTACTAGAATAGACAAAAACCCTTTATGAGTTTGAATTGAATTTTAATAAGTTGACACTTAAAATGATACGGATCATTGAATTGGGTCAGATGGGTGGTCTTCAAGGTATGATCATGGAATTTTTTTTGGGTACGGAATATTAGCTAGCGCCAGCCAATGAGGATACGCACTCTGACATATTGGGTAGTGGTATTTCCGTCATACATGGGGGCATGGTGATCATTCTGTCTCCCACTGTGTGTAGGCATGAGTCCTATATCCCACACAAGAAACATTTTACCAAATTTGAAATATTCAAGGACGAAATCATCTCTGTCTGTCCAAGTGTGAACATAAAGTGGGTGAGTGTTGTGTGTTTTATTCTTAGAAGCAGCACAAGTTAAGGTTTGGAGTAGGGGTGTCAATGGGTCGGGTTGGGCCGGGCTTACCAAAACCCTGACCCTGACCCTAGAGGTCTAAACCCTGACCCTGACCTTGACCCAACCCTGGCAGGGCCAAGAAACCCTCAACCCTGACCCGACCCTGCCAGGGTTTTTCTCTGGCCCGGCCCGACCCGACCCGACCCTGATAGGGTCGGGCAGGGTCGGGTCGGCCCTGATTGACCCTGTCTTGACCCTGTTTTAACCCTGTCTTGACCCTGATTGATATATATCAAAGAATATATCTAAAAAAAACCTGAAAAATTCTGTAAATAATAAGAATAAGATGGGAAGGAGAGAGAGGGAGAGAGGGACTTGTAAATTTAAATAAAAATAATTCACAAACATCTATAAAAATCCATAAATAAAAATATTACCATAAACATCCATAAATAAAAATACTCTCACAAACATCCATAAATAAAATACTTCCACAAACATCATAAAAATACTACCACAATCATCCATAATAATCTACCACAAATATCCATATAAATACTGCCACAAACATCCATAAAAATACTCTGCTACAATCATCCATGAATAAAAATATGCCACAATCAACCATCAATCACAGCGACATCCATGATCCATCTCCATGATATGCTTGAATCGGGATTCTGGAAAAAAATGCCCAAAATGAGGGAAAAACTCTATTAATACAAACAGATGTCAAAGAAAATATTAGCTAATAAGAACTATTGTTTGGATACAAGTCCTTACCAGTTCACGCCAAATAAGTATGCATTATCATCCATCAAGTCAAAGTTATAGTTGCATCACCACAATCATTGTTAGTAGCTGAAAAAAAACACATTTAACAAATGAACAAATCAATAAACTTAATCATCATTCATAATGTTATTATTATTATTGTAATTAAATGATATAAGGGAATTTAAAAGGTTGTTACCTGATTCGATCTTCTCAAGGTCAATTAAGTTCTCTTCAACATCAATTGAAACCGGTGTCTGTCGTAGCCAATCTTGTGTACATACCAATGCCTCTACCATCGTAGGTGTCAGAGAGCTACGGAACTGGTCTAAAATCCTACCACCGGTGCTAAAAGCACACTCTGAAGCAACACTTGAGACAGGAATCGCCAAAACATCCCTTGCCATCTTATTTAGAACCACAAATCGTGTACTATTGACCTTCCACCAATTCAAGATGTCAAAAGAATTGAGTTCATCCTCCTTCTCAATACCTTCCAACAAATATTTGTCTAAGTCAGATGTCACATGGAAACCCTCCTCCTCTTCTAATGCATTATGAAAACCCCTTTCTGAAAATTCACTGTCATCATCATCTATTGATGAACCATCAAAAGAGGTTGTAGATGAATCAACTCTCACTGTACTACTTGTCGACCCCTGCATTTGGTAATGTCTCAAGAGACGATCCATGACATTTTTAATCCTCTCAATTTTCTCTTCCACCTCATGTTGAGAATATAATTTTGAATAGCAATATTTCACATATCTCAACTTAAATCGTGGATCAAGAACACGAGCAACAACCAACATAATATTCATTTTGTCAGTGCCACTACCACCCCAATATTTGTCAAATTTTTCTTTCATTGCCAATGACATATCCCGAATCATGTCATCTTCACTTCTTGACCACTTGTTCAACTGTGATTCAATCACACTAATCTCTTTGAAGTAAAGATTTGAAGTAGTAAAAAGAGACCCAGACAATCTTGTAGTTGCATTGTAAAAAAACTCCAACATCTTGCATAAAACTTTAGCTCTCTCCCAATCTTGAGTAGTTGGGACCCCATCCTTGCACTCCATAGTAAAGTTTGGGTCTCTATCTTCTACACATTCAAAAGCTTTTTGAAACTCCAAAGCAGTTTGCAACATAAGATATGTAGAGTTCCAACGAGTAGAAACATCTAAACTCAAAGCTTTCTTACACTCAATCTTTTCTTGCTTATAACACAATCTAAACTGTTGTGACCTTGATGGTGAACTCCTTACATACTTCACTACAGAACGAACTCTACTTACAACATCTCCACAATCCTCAAGACCTTTCTTGACAATCAAATTCAAAATATGGGCAGCACATCTCATATGAAAAAACTCACCACCCAACAATAACCCATTTTTCTTATTAAATCTTCTCTTTAAATTTCGAATTGCAACATCATTACGCTTGCATTGTCCACATGATAATACTACGTTTATCCAACCCCAATCAATCAAACACGCTCAAGGGCATTACTAATTGCTTCACCAAGTATGTGGTGATGGGACTACGCAAAAGTTAATGATTTTCTTTTGCAATTTCCAATTTTGGTCAATGTAATGTCTTGTGAGGCACAAATGACCAAGATTTTGGATAGAAGTCCACATATCTCGTGGTGAGGACACCCGTTGAGCAGTTCTCTTAAACAAATCTTGCAACTTCTTTTTCTCCCCGGATACAATTGCAAGCAATCTTGTGCCACGATATTACGGGTCAAAGTATTAAACCTAGGTCAGTAAGCCTTACAAAAATCTCTAAACCCGTCCCGCTCTACAAATATAAATGGTAATTCATCCATAATAATCATGCGAGCAAGCGCCTTTCTACACAATTCATAATCAAATTTCCAAGCTAAGATACTAGTGATTGTACTCTTACCATCACTCGTGTCAACTTTAAAATCCAAAAGTTTTTGCTTCTTATTTTTTTCACTACTTGGACACAGAAGACATCTATCCAAATGTCGTTTTAGTGAACTAGTACCATGTTCACTTGCACAACCAAATTCCTTGTGGCAATACTTGCATGTACACTTAGTAGCTTTTGAACCACTAGGAGGTATAACTTTAGTGAAGTGATTCCAAACACTAGATGACCCTATAGTGAGGGGATTAGAAGATACCTCAGACGCATTAGAGTTTGGTTGTGCCTTTGTAGAGCTTGTCACAGGATCCTTAGAGCTTGATTCAACTGGATTTGAATTTGGATGATTTGAACTTGAGTTTGGCTGCCTTGGATTTGAGTTTTCCTCCATTAAGATCTGTACAAATTCAAAAATTCAGACATGTGTAAGATCTTTGAAACAATAAGTTGAAGAAAATAGTGAAGAAGAAGGAGACTTGCTCTATATGATTGATACATGGTGTGAGTGATGAGCTCCCACTCAGATTGATACATTAATGAAGAAGAAGGAGACTTGCTCCCACTCAGATTGATACATCAAAGGGAAGAACGTGTAATTAAGACAAAGTACAGGGGAGGGGATGTAATTTTCCCTAAGTTAAATTAATTTACTAGTGTAAATTTACTACTAAACACTAGAAAGTGGTGCCAAAGTCTGATACTTTGACTCTATATCTATCATCTAAGAGTATAACAAAACAAATCCTTTAAAAAAAATTAAAAGTGATCTCATCATAGTTTCTTGTAAATCTAACCTACCCTTTTATGATTATTGGTGATTTTAATGAAGTCCTAAGCCAAGATGATAAATTCGGGGGTACCCCTTTCATTCTAACTTCTCCTTTTGCTGCTTCCCTTAACTCCATCATTTATGATTTCTGTTTAGAAGAAATCTATCCTACAGGACCCTGGTTTACTTGAAGAAATTGTAGGAAACCACCTAACTGTGTACTTGAACACTTGGATTATTTACAGTATCAAGCACGGGATACTTGTTTCAAATAATATAATAGACAAGTTTATTAATTCAATTCACATTGTATATACATATATACAGTTATGCAATGAAACACCTTTTATTTTATTTATTTATTGTTAATTTCTGAGACAACATATTCCAGAACAGAGGTTATGGGAGTGGGGGTCCATGGCCTCACCAACTATTAAACAAGAAGAAAAACCAATTATCAGATTGCTTACATTCAATGTATAGATTTTCAACTATTAAATTTAAAAAATAAATAAAAGAAACTATCATTTATTTTAATATATTTCCCCATTTCATTACAAGTCAAGATATGATAATCATAGGGTATAAATATGAATTCCATATTGGCTCATCTTACTTCCCAGAGGAGTTCCAAAGCATCTTCTAACCTCTTTAATTACCCCTAAAACAAAAGTTTCAATCCTATCAATTACCCATACAACAACAGATTAAACAATCATGTTGGCCCTTTCTTCTTCTACTTCTTCTTTGTATCCAACTACCTATGGCTACTGGCCTTTGGAAGAAAAAAAGATGAGCCAAGAAGGCCAGCAGAATTCATGGACAGCCGGGTATTATTGACACCCCTAATCCACGCCCACACTTGACCTTGATTTGGCCTTGGCCTGACCGAGCTCGGCTTGCAATTTAAAAAGTACCCCAAACCCAACTCAAGAGAGGAGGGAGACTTCCCGGCCTCCAAAACCCTATGTCCAATTAAGATTAATTCCTACATATATACCCCCATCAAACTTTCTCAAGTTTTCAATGTGGGACTATTCAAAAAGTAGCACAAGAGAACTAAAGACACGAAATAAGTGAGCACAAGGGGGAGAAGATGTTTTGAAACTTTAAAACACCAACATATTATGCCCCAAAACAGTCTTTTCCTGAACACATAAGTTTTGTTTTTTTTTTGTTTTTTGTCTGGTTCATAAGTGAAATCATTAAACCAAAACCCAAATTATATTATCGCAAAAGAATACTCATTTTCTTAGAATAAGTCATATTGTTTGGCTTAAGCCCCATTCATAGGAGTGGCAATGTTTGCAACCTCCAAAGAGAGGTTTACCTTCAATCTTCAACCTATACATAGAAAGGTAGCTCATAACATTACAAGAAGAGGCAGTTAGCTAGAAGAGAGAAGGGACACAAAAAGAAAGTTGATGAGTTTTCATTTATTTTTTATGCATTCAAAGCTCTTTCCATTTCGTGAGCTGCTATGCAATGGATCCAAATAAATACTTCAAATGTTCTTGCATCCTTCCCATTTACAAAGGGTACCTAAGCCTAGTGCCATTACCAATATTGATCCATCCTTAATCAAGAAGCTGAATCATAATGCCAGCGAACGTGATCGCCGCAAGAAATTAATCACTCTCTATGCTTCTCTTAGATCAATACTTCCAGGGGCTGATCAAACGGTACTTTAAAAAAAAATTAAAACTTTTCTTAATCTAATTGCCTTTGGTTATGCTTTAGTTCCCAAAGTTCTAATGGTATATTTTTCAATTGGGTAAAATTGCAGAGGAAACTAAGCATTCCGGCGACGATTTCTCGGGTTTTAAAATACATACCTGAGCTGCAAAAACAAGTTGAGAAGCTGAAACAGAGAAAACAGGACATCCTATCAAGTATTCACAAGAAAGGAGATCAAATCCACATCGATACTAATCAAAGTAATGGGATTGTTCGAAGATCATTACCAAGTGTTTCGGTGAGTCAAATTGAAGAAAGAGAAGTAATGATTCAGATATGTGGGAGTCAGAACATGAGAAGTTCACTGTCAGAGGTTTTGCTTAATTTGGAAGAAGAGGGCCTTGAAGTGTCTAATGTTTCAGCCTCTGCTTCATCAGGGGCAGTAGTGTTTTACAATCTACATCTTCAGGTCTACTTTCTTTCTCAATCATGATTCATTGAAGACAATAAATTGATTTTGAGTAGTTCAGACAATAAATTGATTTTGAGTACTAGCAGCACTGTTGCGAGGATGGGGAAAGACCCAAATAAGAATGAAGTGCTGAATATTAGAACATACCTTGAGTCCTTGACTCCTTGATGCGAATTTGGGAAGGAGGAACCGAGGAAGAAGAAGGCTGCTAGTCGTCGAGCGGCGGCTTTCTCAGCTTCTCGTGGATGAAGAAGAAGAATGGGAAGACTGAAAATGTGAAAAGTGAAAACAAAAAGGGAATATGGCCATATGGGATTAGGGTTATTTATCACTCTTAGGGGTATTTTGGTATTTTCAGCCATATAAAGGCTTATAAAGAATTCAGGGTCGGGTCAGGGCCGGGCCGGGCTAGGCCCGCCATGTTGAGCACGACCCGACCCGACCCGACCCTGCCAGGGTCAGCCAAAATCTCAACCCTGGCCCGCCCTTCGGGCTAGCAGATCAGGGTCGGGTTCGGGCCGGGCTCAGGGCGGGTTCGGGCCAGCCGGGTATTATTGACACCCCTAGTTTGGAGTGTTGTTTCTTTGTATATATCTTCTTGTTTATGCATGTATGGGTCGTAGTCACTTGTAGTGATGGGAGGATGAAGTGGAACCGTGAGGTTTGGTTGGACAACTTGTGGTAGAGACTGAAAGTTTGAGGAGGCGGTCTATCCCTATTCCTCTCATATTGAATAAAGAACTAATTGAATGGCAGAAAGTGAAGGGGGATCTTTATCTCCTGTAATTCCCTACCTAGTACAGTTCCTGCAATTCCTCTCATAGGGGGGTTGAAGGGCTAAAATGACCATCCTGCCCCCTGTCCGGGTGGGGTCACCCACCTCTTATTGAAGGCACTAGGGAACTGTACCGGACAGGGAATCGCAGGAGATATTTTTCCCTTAGATTTATGTGTCTATCAATCCCAATTTAAAGTAGTTAAATTAAATAAATTTGAATTATTTAATTATGTTGATTGATATTCCAAAAATTAGACATTAAAAAGTTCACAATTAGGGATATAATTGGACTTTCTATTCATATGATTGTCACATTGTATATTTTAGGAAAGTGATTGTCTAAATGACATCTCTATATTTAGAACTTAATTGTCCTTTATTTTATTCTCAAAAGTTTTTAAGTTAAGGGTATAAAGGGGTTTTAAAAAATAATTTGAAAGTGTATATATTAGTTCATTGAATTAGAAGTGTTTGTCTGTGAACGGAAGAGACAATCTTTTTTTTTGCTAAAGATCAACAAAAGTATATTAATAAAAAAAAAAAACAATGATTTACAAAAATGGACGAATGACAGACACCATTGGATTATTGCTCCACCTTCAGTATGGCCATCAGCAGAGCAGCGACCCAATCAAGGAAAAAGGAAAATCAACAAAATCTATATCTGGGTCTCAATTGAGCATCTCAGCTGACATCATGAAGGACAAAAGGAGGGGCATAGTCCCAAAAAGTAGATACTCTTGTAGTGGTTGGATGCTTTGCTAATCTGTCCGCCACAGAGTTCACTTCCCTATAACAATGAAAGATTTGCCATGTAATATTGTCCAAAAAATGCTTAAAGAACCACCATTTCTTGTTGAAAGCACCAAGGGATGTTTTGGTTTCGAATGCAGCATACAACAGATTGCAGGTTGCATTCGATCCAAAGCTTCTCCATCCTCATTAAAGAAGCATGATGCAACCCTTCAAAAAAAGCAATAAACTCCGCCATAAAATTTGTACCAACACTTTCAAAGGATGCAACACATCATTTTGGGAATCCAAGACTGTCCTTGAAAATACCCCCAGTTCCTGGATTACTGAGTGAGCAACCATCTATATTTAACCTATAGAAGCCCTCCGACGGACAACCCCAAAAAATCTCTACAATCCTCCTACAAGAAGGGTGAGAAATTAAAATCTAAAGCTTCTTGGATAATAACAACTCAGCCATAGATCGAATACGAACCTGAGTCATTGAAAAGAACTCATTAAGATTGCTTGAAATGATCTTCACCACTGAAATAGGACGACAATGAACTTTCTCATAACAACACCGGTTCCTTTCCAACCATATCTGATTTGGCTCCAGGATGACCAATGCAAGCCACAAATTTTGCAAAGAAATTATAGTAGCTTTTCTCTTCCACCAAGAGAAAAGTTCTTCAACAAAGGGGAAACAAATCCAACGCTTGTCAAAAAGAAGCAAAATATTTGACCAAATGTTACCCGTGAATTCACAATGAAGGAAAATGTGCGCAGAGTTTATTGGCCTTATAAGAAGATTACTCAGAGCTAAGGAATTGAACATTGAAAGATTATGGATCGAATGTGATTCAACTCATTCAATGGTTCTACGTTCTAGTCAAAAACAAGCCCATGGTTTTTAAAACAGGACTGGCATTTCCTACAGCTCTATATGTCGGATCCTCAATTTATTGAAAGATTACTCATTGTTATAAAGAGGCTAACAGTGTTGCAAACTACTTAGCAAAGGAAGCAACCAGAGGCTCACATTCAAGAAGATATATTTTTTTTGGATGCAATATATGAATTGGTAGACCAAGATTCCGATTTTTGTAATTAGTTTTTGTGGATTTTGAGATCCTGCTAATGGAAGTGCGAATGTGGGTTCTCATTAATCTTTTGGTGTCTATATTACACATTGTATGCCCTCTTCCTGGTTTTTGTAATCTTTTTCTCTTAATATAATTTGTCCTTTTAGCAAAACAATAAAAAAAAAGGTCAACTTGGCAAGATCACCCAATAAAATTCCACCACTTGACTTATAAAATATTATAAATAAATTCACGTAGATCTCAAATATTATAAAATAATAGTTAAAGGTTGAAAGAGGTCTGCTTCCTACAATTTTGACTCTATTTTTGATTTTATTTATCTTATCTTCCTCCATTAATGATGAGTAAGGTTTTGATTCCTAGAGAGTACAGAGACATCATTTTGCTTCTCTTTTTCTTGTGCAATCTTTGTTCGAGGAATCCTCATGTCTTCCGTATATATATATATATCTCAAGTTTAAGTGATATATTCCTTTAGATGTAATGTAGGTACAAAAAAGTAACACTAAACCCTACTTAATTAATTATTTTTCTTTCTTTTAAATACCCTAATATGCATGCAAAATTTTGATTTAACATTGTATAAGATGTCATGCCAACAGCAGGAGGAGATCGATAGAAGTACAATGATGGAGAGGAATCGGGAATCTACGATTCACAAATCAGGAGAAAATACAATTCGATTTCTCTACTTCCGCCCGCCCCTAGTATCGTGTGCGCCCCACACACAATCAGTAAGACGAAATGTACCGCTTTACCCCTGCCTGAGCACCTTCCCCGAGCGGGGATAAGGCGAAATTTTCCACCACGTTTGTGTATGGGGGCGCATAGTAGTACCGGGCAACGGAAGTAGAGGAGTCGGATCCGACAAAATGACTCGATGCATGTCCATGTTTTTGAATCTGTTTCAAATTTCTCTATAAATTCCTCCACGGCCGCCAAGACTTTTACACCTTTACTTTTCTATTCTTCATGGCTGGTTATTCGCTACTACTTTTCCTCAGTCTTCTCTTCTCCCTTCCTTTAGGTCTCTTCCACTTCATCATTTTCAATCCTTTCTCTCTCTCTCACACACACACACAAAAGTACAACTAAGACAATATTCTCTCTAGACCACAGCTCATAAAATTCAAGCCTCTCTCTTTCAACTCATAGTTTTCAACATTACAGGTGTCACTCTCCTCACATAGAAGGATGGAAATTTTATCCTCACATGGGTCATAGTCTCTCTCTCAAATTCTGATCCTGTACGACTGGGCAGGTAGCAGCTTTGGTGCTGCCCATACTCAGGCGGGCGGAATGATTGCCCTACCCACTGCCTGAGCACCCTGCCCAGGTGGAGTTGTCCACACCAAAGCTGCGCTATCAGCCCGGCGGTAGAGAATCCAAATTGCGGGGCGGTAGAGAATCCAAATTGCTCTCTCTCTCTCTCACACACACACACACACACACACACACACACACACACACACACACACACAGATACTCCTATGTACATCAATATAGGAAAGGGCTTTCTAGATCTCTCTCTGTTTGTGTGTGTGTGTGTTTTTGTGACCTTTCCTCCCTCTTTCCCACATAAAGAAAAATACATGTGTGTGACTTCCTTCTCCTTCCCCACATAAAGAAAATAAAGAAAACGAATTGTATAAAGGTCAGATATCTTAATCATCTGATCATGGAGCAGCAGTAATAGGGGCTCCCCCCGCCTGATGGACCTGGTCTTCTCCCTCAACGAAGAAGCTCGATCTCGCTTTCTCCAAAGCTTAGCTCAATCTGTTGCTTGCACTTATGTTTGTGTTTGGACCTATTATCCACCTCCATCCAAGTAAGACTCCCTCTCTGATCTCGCTCTCTCTCTAGCACAGGCACATATGCTTTCAATGTTCTTAATTATGCTTTCTTTGATATGGGCTTTCTTTAGCTGCTTAATGTTCGAGGATGGTCTGTACAATGAGCAAAGAGACCAACCCGGCTCCTCTCTTGGCAGTCTTGCTCAGAGACTTTTCAATGATTATCGCCAATGCACATATAGTGTCGACAATGGGTAGGGTAATTAAGATAAGGCATGTTGATCATCTCATCAGTTTGATTTGTATCCTTTGGTAATGTATTAATAATTCTTTGTCCACTACTACTACTACTACTACTACTACTGCTGTAGCTATGTTCCTGGACTTGCTTTCCAGGAAGGCATTCCCTATTTAGAGCTCAAAGAACTTGAACTTCTCAGTAGGGTTTCAAATGAAACCCAAAGGCAATTCTATCAGGTAAGTGAAACAAATTAAGAAAGTGTTTTTTCATGAAAAGAGATGCTTAAAATTAATTAAACTTTGTTTTTGTTTGATTTTTCTTTTTTTTTTGTTTCACAGGAAGCCAGGATTGTGGTTAGTGTGACACATTATCTTCCTCTCTTTGATTTCTCAAGTTTGACCAAGAAATTTGTTTCATTCATTTAATTTTCTGGACAGGCTGCAGCATTCATGGGATGCAAAAGTGGTGAGATTGAGATGGGTTATTCAACTCCAACACAGGTTTCAATTTTCAATTTCAAACCAAATCTCACATATTAATTGTTTAGCTAGGCTTAATGTTGAGGTAGAGATAATGAATTTTTTCCCCCTATTTTTGTTGGGCTTGTTTGGTTAGATTAACATGGAAATGGAGATGAGAAGATGGTTTCCTGATGACTTCTATCTTCGATCTCAATCTCAACACAGAGAGCTTCCTACTGCACCTGATCAGATCCGGCCTTCCTCGTCTTCGTCGTCAATGAGATCATTATCTATGGGTAGTCCACCACCAGAGTATCCATTCCATATCTTCAATATTCAAAGTAGATCTAACATACCAGAATCCCTTAAAGAAACAGCCACTGAGCAGCAGCAACAATCCATGCAACCCTACCAAGGGTCTCATGGGCTTCATCATCTTCCATTCCCAAACCCTCAAAGAGATGATGCAGCCATGACAAGAGCTATGCTTGCTGTTATATCTTCTTCTTCATCTTCTTCATCTCAACAACCACAGCAAAATCCTCCACATAGTTACCAAGGTGCTTTCAAGACTTACATCCCTTCTTTAGCCCCCAAAGTCCAAATGAAATCCCAATCACTTAGGATAAGTATGCTGAAACGCGCAATTTCTTACCTCGCAAGCATGAGATTAAAGTGGTTTGAAGAACAAATGCAAGGAACTCGCCCTAAACCTACTACCTCACAATTAACCCACATGATATCAGAGCGAAAGCGGCGAGAGAAGCTTAATGAAAGTTTTCAGGCACTGAGATCCTTCTTACCTCCAGGTTCCAAGGTATGAATTTTTTTTTTAGGTGAATGATTAATATATTCAACGAAACCCATTAATTCTTCCCCACTCCCCCCCCCCCCCCCCCAATAAAAGGGAGAAAAGAATAATAAAGAAGAAAGAAGAAGATGAAAAAACTCAAACACGAAAACAACGGCCTATCCCTACAGCTGAATCAAGATATAAGGAAAATCCGAAGAGGATACAAAAGGGTTGAGTGAACTCATAACCTCTAGGCACCAATATTATTTTTTTAAAACTATTCTGACTTGAAGCCCTATCTATATGAAACTTCTTGTGGATTGTTAATACTACTAACAATGATATATATTTTTTTTATTATAGAAAGATAAGGCATCTGTTCTTTCAAGCATTAGGGACTACTTGAATGCTTTGAAAACTGAGGTTTTGGAGCTCAAGAAAAAGAACCAGCAATTGGAGTCGCAGCTTTCGTCTATAAGAGAAGTAGGTGAAGAGGTTGGTGGTTCTACTTCTTCAAGTACTGAAAGAGTGAACATTCAGGTTAGCCAAGGAACTGAGTCTACATCAGAAGGAGAAGGGATAGAACTCAGAGTTACTGTAAGGGTAGAGTGTAATATGATGGATTTAGTCATTCGAATACTTGAATTTCTAAAGAAGGTGGACATGGGATTGGTATCTGTGGAAGCAGACACACAATTGCAGCAGCAGCAAACGAGTCCACTCAACCAAATTATCATAAGATTCAATACTAAGGTATGCTTGTTTAACTAGCTACTCTATGTCTCTCATATATACTGCTTTTACTTCAAAAGTATTAAACTAAACACTTCTTCAAGATTACTAAAGAAAAGGAAAAACTATAATAGGTTTTAGATCTGCAACAGAACTCATAAAAAAATCATCTTATCATGCTGAAAACAATAGAAGATGATGGAAAACGAAACAAGGAATGTATGTAGTAATAAGTATTGAAACCCTAACATCATGAGAAATTTAATAGAGGAGCATTATGACAGCCAATCAACTGTCTTTTATTGGTTGTTCCCCCCTACCCCTCTCTTGGTTCCTCTTTTTTTGTGGCTGTGTTTTGTTTTTTTAGGGTTTATGCCATTTGATTGCCTCTTTGGCTCTTGAGCTGTTTTCTTTTTACTTTTAATCTAGTTTTCATTCACCCCCACCCCCCCAAAAAAAAAGCTGTTATACATGTCTTGAATTCTTGTACCCGTTTTGAATTATGACCTGCTCCGACAGTTTTTTATGGCGGTCCGATCTGGTGGAGTATTTATATTTATTACCCGTTTTGTTGTAAAGTTAGTGAGATTTGGGTTTTCGATTTAGGGTTTCTAGGAGAAAGCACTAGTGCCGTTTTTGGGTGTTCTTGAGAGATCTCCATTGTATAGATGATTACATAATATATAGTTGAATACTTTACAAAGTTGGTTTGATCTATGTTAGGTATGTACACTGGATACAATGGATTCTAATAAATCAGCTGGATTCGATCTTATCAATCAGTTGAGGTGGATGGTAGAACCAAATATTGGATTCCCAAGTTTAGGAGGGAATCCAATATTTGGTCAATAGCCCGTGATTGCCGTGAATGTAGCACACCATATTGGTGTGTGAACCACGTTAAATCTCTGTGTCTTCTTTCTATATTTTTCATGTTTTGATTGGTGTTTGTTCTAACAAAAACTATCTGAAAAATAGTTTTTCTTCTTATTCACATTTTGCACTGCAACCATGCAATGCCCAAGATGTGTTGGTATTGGATCTGTAATGCTCCAAAGGTTCTCATGATGCTAGTAAAACCTTACGAGGTATAAAGAAAAGGAAAACGAAAAAGGAACTTTGCATGAATTATGGTTGCATCGGCATGATTTACGGAGTGACATATTTATATATATTTTTTGTGGGAGGGGGGAGAGACCCTAAGCGCATTAATAGAGGGTGAGGGTGAGTATTTTTTATAGACTAAGGCTGTGTTTTGTATCCATTCTCTAAATAGATTCTGGGTCTAGAACAAAGTATAAACCTAATTCTTATCTATTTTCTTGCTTTAGAATACATGATCAGAATTTATTTTAAGAATACATACCAAATGCAGCTTAAGTAAACCCTAGTTGGTGCTTAGAGTGGGGAGGGAAGGAAGTCTATCTGAGCATAAAATCCTAAGGAGGATAGGGTTTTTATATACTTAGTAAACCATGTGTTGGCACTGAGAGTAATTGGGGAGAGAAGGAGGTCTATGTGGCATAAAGAGGAGAGGGTTTTTTATAGATCAAGTGAATCCTTCCTATGTTGGCACTGAGAGTAATTGGGGAGAGAAGAAGGTCTATGTGAGCATAAAATCCTAAAGAGGAGAGGATTTTTATAGGCTAAGTAAAACCCTGTGTTGGCACTAAGAGTGGGGAGAGAAGCCGAGGTTTATGTGAGCATAAAATCCAAAACAGGAGAGGGTATTTGTATAGACTAAGAAAACCATGTGTTGGCACTGAGGGTGGGGAGAGAAGTCGAGGTTTAATTTATGTGAACATAAAATCCTAAAGAGGAGAGGGTTTTTGTATAGACTAAGAAAACCATGTGTTGGTGCTAAGAGTGGGGAGGAAAGGGAATCTATGTGAGCATAAAATCCTAAAGAGCATGGATTTAGGAATCGGTATCATGGTTCTAAGTATCGGTATCGTATCACCCGATACGGGGGTGATACGTTTCGGTTTTGTTAGTCATCAATATCGATACCATGCTGATACTGTATCGGTAGCACGGTACAGACAAGGGGTAAACTGGCCCGAAAACTTATTTTTTTTACGAAATCAAAGAGTAATTTTGTTCTATAATGCTGATTCAGGCCGATACCGTATTGGTATTCCATGTTGCCGATTAACCGTTCCAATACCGTACACTAAAACCATAATTGGTATCGTATCATATATATATACAAAAAATAACTAATACTGATATAATAAAAAAAATTGTTTTTAATATGGAATCAGCTCGATATGGCCGATCCAAATGTTACGAGCTTTGATAGAAACCAATACCAATGCTGATACCATGAACTAAATCCTTTCAAGATTTTTTTTGGGAATGATTTAGAGAGTGAGGATTTTTTACAAACTAAGTAATTTCCGTGTTGACTTAGTCTTTAGGGGTAAACAAACTAAATGCAATGACCGCCTTACCGCTATATGGGCATAATGACCGCAGCCCTGTGTCTGCGGGCAGACCCAGTGGATCTGGATTGGCACTGTGATGTCACTGAAGTTCCAAAGTTATTATTCTGGTTTTTGTCTTATTTTACTATTATAATTGTGGGGACATGTTGGTTGTGAAGGAAACTAAAAGGAAGGTACATAAAACTAAGGAATTCAAAGAGGAAATAGACTGATCAGTGACGTACAGAAACCAAAAAAAACAAGAAAGAGTGACGTAGGTTTGGTTATACTTATATATAAAAAATCTGTTTCACTTGTAATGTTTGGTATTTTTTATAGGGAAGCCAATGGGATGAGTCTGCCTTCCGGGAAGCCATTGCCAGGATCGTTGCTGATGTAACTGGTTGACCATCCCACCGAGACAAATAGAGGGGCTTGATTTGGTCCTTTCCTTTCCTTTTCCTTCTTTCATGGTTTTCTTTCGCAGAGTCTGATCGAGACAACCACACAAGACCCACACAACAGAGACAATCGTGCATGCAGTCAAAGATGGCTATGAGAGTTAAAAACAAATTTGAAGAATGAAGAAAACCAAAAAGGGTAGCCCAAAAAGTTACATTCAATGAATCAAAGTTCCAATTTTGTATACACTTTTCTTAGTCATGGACCCACATGGGGTCCACTCATTTTTGCCATGTCACTCCATTCAAACAGTTCTTTCCTTTTATTTCTTATCCCTCCCCTGCTATATAGCCCACAACAAGCTGAGAACTGATATGACACATGCAGAGACATTCTTGAGATAGATATTTTTTTTTTTTGATAATGATTCTTGAGATAGATAAGAAGGTGGATGGTGTGCATCAAGAGTTTTGGATTTTAGCTGTAACGTGTATGATGCCATTGCAACATTATCAACTCCTTGGTTTATCAGTTCCATTGCACCCTTTCCCTTGCTAATGCATAATGGTAGTGTAAGATCAGACGGGGGTGGTGAATATTATGGAAGGTACACAGAATCTGGGTAGAGATCAAGTCCATTTGTTCGTTACCTTGCAGAACAAGGCATAGTTCTTCAATATACTATACCAGGATCTCCATATCAAAATGGAGTTGCTGAAAGAAGGAACATGACACTTATGGAAATGGTTAGAAGTATGATCAATAATTCTAATCTTCCTTTAAGTCTGTGGAGTGAAGCCTTAAAAACCGCCGTGTATATATTAAATAGGATACCATCTAAGGTAGTCCCAAAGACTCCTTTTGAGCTTTGGAAAGGATGGAAGCCTACCTTAAAACATACACGTGTCTGGGGCTATCGAGCTGAGGTTAGGGTATACAATCCACATGAAAGGAAACTAGACCTTAGAACAGTCAGTGGATTTTTCATTGGCTATCCTAAAAGGTCTAAGGGTTACAAGTTCTTTTGTCCCTCTTACTCTCCAACCATCGTAGAATCTAAGAATGCCAAATTTCTGGAGGATGGTAGCAATAGTGAGAGTTTAGAGTCACGGAACATTCAATTTCATGAACAGCATGTTCAGGTTCCAACTCCTACAATAGAAAGAGGAGGATTCATTCCTCCAATCATTGTCCATGGAGGATCATCTTCTAATGATCCGGTAACTCATGACAATGTTGTTGTTGCTGAACCTGTTGTTCAACCTCCTGATGTACAAATTGAGGATATTGAACTTGAACAAACAGGATTAAGAAGATCCTCGAGAGTCAAAAGACCGGCATTATTTTCTGATTACCATGTTTATCTCCTTAATTGTGAAGATGATAATGGAATCGCAGAAGATCCAACATCATTCTCACAGGCCATGAGCTGTAGAGATTCCATTTTGTGGCTGAATGCCATGAAGGATGAAATGGATTCTATGGCAAAGAATCAAGTTTGGGATCTAGTTGAATTACCAAAAGGAGCCACCCCTGTGGGGTTGCAAATGGATTTTTAAAGTTAAAAAGGATTCTGATGGTAATATTGAAAGATATAAAGCCAGACTTGTGGCAAAAGGGTTTAATCAAAAGGAAAACATTGATTATAAAGAGACCTATTCGCCAGTTTCAAGGAAAGATTCCTTTAGAATAGTTATGGCCCTTGTAGCTCATTTTGATCTAGAGTTACATCAAATGAATGTCAAAACGGCATTCCTTAATGGTGAACTTGTAGAGGAGGTATATATGGAACAACCAGAAGGGTTCTCAAAGGACAATGAAGATCATTTAGTCTGTAAGCTAAAGAGGTCCATATATATATGGATTGAAACAGGCTTCTTGACAGTGGTACTTGAAGTTTGACACCACGATTACTTCTTATGGTTTTGTGGAGAATCGTGCTGATCAATGTATCTACTGAAAGACTAAGGGTAGCCGTTTCGTCATCCTAGTGTTGTATGTGGATGACATACTCTTAGCAAGTAATGATTTGGGGTTGATACACGAAACAAAACAGTTCTTGGCTTCTAATTTCGATATGAAGGACATGGGTGAAACATTTTATGTTTTAGGCATAGAAATTCACCGGGATAGATCTAACAAGACTTTAGGATTATCCCAAAGAGGTTATATCGAAAAGATATTAGAACGCTTCATTATGAAGGACTGTGCACCTAGTGTAGCACCTGTTCTTAAAGGTGATAAGCTTAGCTTAGAACAATGTTCGAGAACAACTTTAGAAAAACAAGAAATGCATAGTGTCCCGTATGCACCTGCAGTAGGTAGTCTGATGTATGCACAAGTGTGCACACGGCCAGACATCGCCTTTGCAATGGGAGTATTAGGGAGATTTCAACAAAATCCTGGTATGTCATATTGGAAAGCAGCGAAGAAGGTGCTAAGAAATTTACAAGGCACTAAAGATCACATGTTAACGTATCAATGTATTAATAAATTGGAGCTGATAGGCTACTCGGACTTTGATTATGTTGGATGTGGAGATTCAAAAAGATCCACTTCAGGATACATATTCTTGCTAGCTGGAGGAGTAGTATCCTGGAAAAGTGTGAAACAACCAAAGACTGCATCCTCAACGATGGAAGCAGAAGTAGTGGCATGCTATGAAGCAGTCTCTCATGCGTCGTGGTTACGATTCTTTGTCACAGACCTCCGGGTGGTTCCATCAATAGAGAAACCAATTCAAATATTCTGTGATAATACCGCGGCAGTAAAGTTCTCTAACAACACGTACACTGTCAGTCGATGTCGACATTTAGATGTCAGATACTTTGTTGTTAAAGAGGATGTTCCGGATCGTCGTGTTTCGATAGAAAGTATTGGTACCAAGGAGATGATAGCTGATCCTTTTACTAAAGGCCTTCCACCTAATGTATTTGTGGGACATGTTAGAAATATGGGATTTTTGTAAAATTTTGTACCTGGTATTCTATCTTAAATGTCGCAACCTTAAGTTTGATGATTTCTGAACTTTAGGTTTTCTGTCATTCATTATGTTTTGTGCGCAATTTAAGTTTCTTGAAATGACAGATGCCCATTCAATATATAGGGCAATATAAGTGTACCCTCAAATTAACTATTGGGTTGATTCGGAATTGACTTTTGGGTCGATTATCTAATGTTCTTATAACTAACCACATTAGGGTTCATTATGAGAATAATGGCTCATTGTGATACATGGAAGGGAGTGTTCTATCTTTGAACATGACCGCCATGATTCGTGAGTTGAAGTTTTCATTATGAATGTTTAGAGAAACTATTGTTTCAAGTATGGCCATACAATAAGTGCAACATAAAATTACATTAACGTGGAATGTGGCAACTTGGTCCAAATGGGAGAATGTTGGACTGATGTGGTCCAAATTGCCACATCAACATAGATTTTTTACAGTGTTGCATGGTGGTTAGTCTCCTATTTGAAATTGATAACTGCCATGATGGGTAGCGGTTATCAATAAGAGATTAAATAGGGGAGAGGGTTCTTGTTTCAGTTATGAGAACACTAATCCCCATCTGTTAGTATGTGATTGTGGAGAGACTGAGAAACAAGATAACCTCTCCTTTGCCTTTGACGTACATACGGTAGAAGAACTAGGATAATAACGTTGATCAGAGACTACAATGGCAGCATCGTCATCCATGTATTTGGGACAGAATGGAGGTAGAGTGCACACCTCTTTATTTTCATTCTTGACATGAATCTATATGGACTTCTTAATAGGTAGTCCTTAAATATTTTATTCTTTATAATTGTGTTGGGATTTAAGTTTTCCTTCAACCATTGGTGAAGAGATTAGAGAATCTCTTCACCAATAGTGATGGAACTGTATGACTAGACTCTGAGTTCATCATTAACTCTCATCCATAAATTTAGGAATTGGTATCAGATCGACCAATACAGTTGATCCATACTAGGTCAGTTCCTCTATGTATCGGCGATGACCGTTACGGGTGCCAATAGGGAACTAAATTCCTACTCCCATCCCCATTTGTTATTCTTCTCCAATCCAATTAGGAGGTTAGATGAAATATTGGATGAAGAGATTCCATCTTCACCATAGGTGGAGAGAGAAATGAATTGGATTTTTCTCCCTTTTTGGAACAAGCAACGCTGAGAAAAGCTTTTTCTAGTTTTTACCAGGTGACCGGGAAAGGATTATTGGACAAGTTATATATAAGAAACTTGTAGAACCTTTATAATGTATTCTTTATATTCTAGTTATTACCAAAAACAAAAAACAGTATTCTTATATTCTAGTCTCCTTAGTTAGACCGTAAAGTAAGATGATAGCAACAAAATTGATCAAGCCCTGGCATCTTCGTGCATGGTTCCTACTCATCAGTCATCGGCTTCAACTTTTCCACTTCATGCTGAGAGGCGGCAGCTTTGACTGTCAAAGGCTTCCATGGCATGGCCTTCTCCGCCACCAGCTCTCCTGGAATCAGCCCATCTAATATATGGGTTTGGTCTCACTGTTTCACCTCTCGCTGAGACCAGCTTGTTTATAGATTGGCCCAATTTGGATTGGCATATTTGCCTGCTCTTTTGTTATTAATATTAGGGAGAGGGTTTTTTACGCTTCTAATGTGAGAACCAATCTACATGCTTTTCTTGAAAAAGGTATTATTCAGATGGAACTCACATATTTAGAGTAGGAGGGAGAAAATAATAAAAAAAATCTATGTGACAGGAAAATTGCAATCTAGGAGCATGGAGAAGTTTTTCCAATATTATTAGGAAGAAAGAATGTCACTTGGTCGCGCCAGATACGCTGTCCCTGCGCCTTGACACAAGGGTGGGCGAAATGACCGCCGCACCCCCTAGAACCCCAAAAAAGACCAGGGATGCGGCAATCATTTCATGCACCCTTGTGTCAAGGTGCAGGGACGGCGTGCGCCGCACGATTGGGTGGCGTTTTCTTTTTCTTATTATTATTATAATAAAAAATATTAATATGTATTAGGGAGAAAGAACGCTACCTAGTCGCGTGCGACATGTGGCCCTTGTCCCCAGACAATGGTCGCACAAAATGACAGTTGTGCCCCCATGGAAAAGCAAAAATTTAAAAGGCTACGATGGTCATTTCGTGCGGTCTTATGTCTAGGCACAAGGGCCGGCACCACACATGACTAGGTAGCCTTCTCTTTCCGTAATACATATTAATATATTTTTTTTGAAACCTTGTGTGAATAATTTACAAAGTATGCCACTGGTACCAGATTTCATTCAGTCATGTACAAATAATCTCTCTTTTAGATATTCTCCCTGAGAAAAGTGGATTCCTCACAACCAAATACTATGAATTCAACGTACCAATATATAGCCGGAGAGATATCAACCATTGGTACTAGGGATGCGAATTTGACGCGACGAGCCTGAGCCGACCCAAAGCCTGCCCAATTCTCTGTAGGCCCAAACAATGCGATTAGCAAATGACATTATTTACAGCTTAGCTTAGAGAGGAAAACAAGAAACATAGTGGAGAGTATATTAGATGCATTAATATATGCAAAGGAAACAAATTTATTTATCTAATCTCATTGGACCTAGACTCAGTCCTTATGGGCGTATAGGGTATTCAAAAACTTTATAACATGGAAGGGGAGAATAGATACCTTGAGCGCCACAATGCAATGCCTCCCAAGAACTTATTCTTTTATCCAGCAACAGAAGATCTTGCTAGCTAGCTGGGTTCTACAACCTTAATCACCAATGAAGGAAGAAGTGAGGAGAACTAGAGGAAGAGAGAACAAACAGAAAGAATGGTAGTAGGGAAAGGCGCTTGGGAGAATTGGTCAACCATCACCTTCAACCCTTTTCTCTCAATTAGAATCCCTCAATATTTGAGTTTCCTAATTCGGTTTTTCTAATTTTGGGCAACTTCCCTTCTTTCTCTATTACTAATTTATATAAGAATCGTCGACAGTAGCAGCTACTCTAATAGATTATATCTTTGATTCTCAATTAAAAATATTTATCAATAACCACACCTAAGATTGATGTTGCTTTTATATCTCTTCAAGGTAGTAATAAATTATGCTTAGATCCCTCCACTAATCACATATCTTAGTACATGTTAAATACTACAGTCACCAACCTAGTCTGTCACAATTCCGTATAGAGAGTTTGGACCACCGATTGGACCTCTAAAATAATTTTAAGATAAGGAAGTAGTTTTTTGTCCGGGAGTGCCAGCGTAGGCCACACTCCCTTGTGTCTATCTCTCTCTCCTCTTCAAAACAAGGGGGCAGAGGTGTCTTTTAATATGGGGAGGAGAGAGAGAGAGAGACTCATGGACATAGAACTTTCTCCCTAATAGATATTAGGGATGCAGTTTTCTGTATGGGAGTGTGGCCTACGCCAACACTCCTATGTGTCTATCTCTCTCCTCCTTAAAATAGGGGGACATAGGTGTCTTTTTACATGAAGAGGAGAGATATAGACTCATGGGAGTGTTGGCGTAAGCCACACTCCCAGACAAAGAACTTTTTTCCTAAATATTTATATATTTTTTAAAACCTGTTGTGAGTAGTTTACAAAGTATGCCATCGGCACCAGATTTCATTCAATCATGTACAAATAATCTCTTTCTTAGATATTCTTTGAGGAAAGTGGATTCCTCACAACCAAACACTATAAATCCATCATACCAATATATATAGTCACAAAGATATTAACCATTAGTACTAGGGGTGCAAGTTTGACTTGGCAAGTCTGAGTGGTTGAGCCGACCAAAGCCCGCATTGTTCTCAATAGGGCTTGGGGTAGGGCTTTTTCAATCTGCATTGAGATTCCTAGGCCTAGTCTTGGGTTAAGCCTAACCCAACCTGACCCTATATATAGGTTTACAAATTTTTATTTTATACAAATAAAGATAATAATAACGTAAGTGGCTTGGGATGTCGAAATTTATTTATAGGCATTATATTATTTATTATCATTATTATTAGGGAAAATTATATCTCCCTCCCCTGTATTTTATTCTAATTACATCTTCTTCCTTTTGATTTTATTCAATTACCTACGATTCCCCTATAGTTTCTGAAAAATTATTAATACCTCTCCTGCCGTTAGCCTCCATCTGTTAAGCTGTGACGTGACATACTTGTATTTTTTTAATATCAAAACTAACCCTGAGACCTTGTGAGAATACCATTATATCCTTTTGATTAAAAAAACCTTGTGAGAATACCATTATACCCTTTTGATTAAAAACGAAGAGAAGGGGATTTTTTGCTTTCTCTTCTTCTTCTTCCTCACTTCGTCTTCCTCCTCTGTACCTGGATATCGCCGACGATGAAACCAGCTGCGATTGACTGAGGAGTTAAGACGATCATTCTCTCCTATTAGCATGAAGGTCTAGTGATCATAGGCCAAGGCGGCGTATTCGGCAGTGTCGAAGGTGCCCAGCCAGAGCATGAGCTTGCCTGGTTTCGCAACAGAGGAAGAGGAGGAGAAGCAGATGGCAATGGAATCCCTCAATTGAACCAGACTTTATTCACCAATAATACTCTCGATCCATCAAAACCATCATCATCAAAAGCCCAGGTTGTCACTTTGGTTGGGAATATTCTCACTTCTTCCACAAAACAACGAAACAGAAAATCCAGTTTAGGGTTCTGCTTTAAATTGAAATCGCTTGAGGTGGCCAGACCAAGTGATTACCGGCTCCCAAAATTGACGGCGAACAACGTCGATTTATCGACGACCAGAAGGCTGCCATCAAACGCCTTGGATAGTCTATGGACGACCATGAATCGTATCACAGATCAGGGAAGAAAACCCTTTCTTTTAAGCAAAGAATCTTGAATATTCCAGAATTCATCTTCGACCTCCTTCCACGATTCCAGAAGACCCTAACCCCTTCTATTAAAACCCAAAACAAGATTGCAGCGACTTGTTTAGCTCTCGGCTGGTCACGCCGCCACTGGATATCCATTGCCCCTAGGACGACAGATCATTGGCCATAGATTGGCCTGGGAATCCTTCGGCCATGATTTCACCAAAAAATTACCTACCGCCGCTTATTTGAACCTTTCATTTTAATTTTTTTAAACGATGAAACCGTTGTTATGCCATGGTTATTCCATCATCAATTCCACTAGCTTGCCTGAATTGGTGCAAATGGCATCATCTAACCTCTTCAGCCCATCATCTTCGATAGTAGACTATGGTGAATGCATGCAGCCTCAGCATCAGCCTCAGATGCAGTGGCTTGGCCGGCCTTCGAAAGGTACGGCGGCGACGATGACTGCGGCTAGTCTTTCTTTATCCACATCTCAAAGGGGATTGAAGGAGGAAGGTCACAACAATGTCAACAACCACAAAGGATCTTTGGTTAAAACCTTAGCTTCGTTGTATTCAACTATCACCTCTACCAGTCAATGGCATTCCGGTGATTCGTTTCCTCTGTTGTGGGTGTTTTAGGTTGAAGATGAAGGAAAGGGTAGCATTGTAATTTAATTTCTGCTGTTTTAATATAAGGGTAAAATAGTATTTTCCAACTAATATCTACCAGTAGACTAACACCGTAAGCTAAAGAGGGTCTGAATATAATTGGATAAAATCAAGGAGAGAAAGGTACAATTAGGATAAAGTACAGGGGAAGAGATGTAATTTTCCCTTATTATTATTATTTTTTTATGTTATCAATTTGGAATACAAAAAAAAAAAAAAAAAAAAAAAACACTTCTTTTTGCTCTAAGGAGGAGAAAGGTGAGAATGCATTCAATTTTAATGCATATCGGTAATTTAAGAAGAGAAGAAGATAATGAAAATCTATAAATAAATTCAAGAGGATATGAAGCCAGCATGAAAATTATAGGTTCCCGAGTTTACTCTCAACTAATAAAATTGATTGGTAAAACTTACCGTCAGTAATTTCTACAGCTTGTGTTCAGTTTAAAATTCACGAATAGTGATTACATGGAGAGACCGCAAGCAACTGCAACCTCTATGGGGTCTCTCTCCTTCCTTTCAAGATGAAAAAATGTCGGATAAATTACTATATATGCACATTAAATTCATTATGGTGGTAACTGGGTATCCGATTCTTACCAGCACTGCTTGGACTAAGATCCCACAGGAGCAACACCTTTAGCCTTTGCTGCAGCAGCGGCAGCAGAAGCAGATGCAGCTCCGGCAGGTGTAGAAGGAGGCACAGGTGCAGACTGTGAACTGCTTTGTGATGAAACAACCTGTTGTTGAACTTGCTGCTGCTGCTGCTGCTGGGAGTTGACCTTGGCAAGTAAAGCTTTGATCTGATTTCCTGCTCAAGCAGAGCATTAGCCAGTGCATGCAACTCCTTGTTGTGGGTTGTCAAACTGGTTTTTGCGTTATTGTATGCCCTATCCAAGAACTCTCTAACTTCCTTCTCAATGAGAAGTCTCGTCTCAGTGCTCATACTCTTCCCATTGTCGTCATAATCATGAGAAACACCCGCCCTACCTCTTGGCTCATCCCATACTTGGTCACCATTGCTCTTGCCAAAGATGTTATCATTCTGGTTTTTGTCTTATTTTAATATTATAATTGTGGGGACATGTTGGTTGCGAAGGAAACTAAAAGGAAGGTACATAAAACCAAGGAATTCAACGAGGAAATAGACTGATCAGTGACGTACAGAAACCAAAAAGAAAAAAGTGACGTAGGTTTGGTTATACTTATATATAAAAAATCAGTTTCACTTGTAATGTTTGGATTTTTTGTTTTATAGGGAAGCCAATGGGATGAGTCTGCCTTCCGGGAAGCCATTGCCAGGATCGTTGCTGATGTAACTGGTTGACCATCCCACCGAGACAAATAGAGGGGCTTGATTTGGTCCTTTCCTTTCCTTTTCTTCATTCATGGTTTTCTTTCGCAGAGTCTGATCGAGACAACCACACAAGACCCACACAACAGAGACAATCGAGCATGTATTCAAAGATGGCTATGGGAGTTAAAAACAAATTTGAAGAATGAAGAAAACCAAAAAGGGTAACCCAAAAAGTTTCATTCAATGAATCAAAGTTCCAATTTTGTATACACTTTTCTTAGTCATGGACCCACATGGGGTCCACTCATTTTTGCTATATTTTTATTCCTTATCGATCCCTCCCCTGCTATATAGTCCACAACAAAGCTGAGAACTGATACGACACATGCAGAGACATTCTTGAGATAGATTTTTTATTTATTTTTGGTTAATGATTCTTGAGATAGATCGGAAAGTGGATGGTGTGCATCCAGAGTTCTGGATTCTAGCTGTAACGTGTATGATGCCTGTTAGGAAAATAAGAACAAAACTGGAGAGCACAGTAAGATTGCTTGAGTCGAACGAAAACATTCTGTCCTTGAGACAGTATTTGCACCTTATTACTGCAAAGGGTTACAGTAAACTTGCCTCCCAAGATAAATCAGGTTTGACTGATTACTGATTTGTAGAGACAGTAATCACTTGAAACTATGAAAGTTGTTATACTTGAATGACTAAATTTGTGGAATATTTATGGGCTTGGACATGGCTGTTCGTATGAGTCACCACCATTGGGCTCACATGACTATACGGATGTGCTACAACCATTGGGCTCAACGTATACTCAAGGGTTGCACCCCTTTGATCAGACACCAATCCAACGGTCGGATCTGAGCCATCGCACTGGTCCACTGATCGTCGATCCAGAAAATATTAAGGCGCCTAATTTTGCCTCACGTACGCGCACACGTTCGGATGGTCACCGTCCTCGCAAGTGCATCTTAGAATCTCTTCTAAACATAACATGTGATAAATAACCAATATCACATATAAGCCAAACAAACTCCTTCTTCACAGCCGATGTGGGACTAAAGTCCCACACCAATATTTTGAAAAACTCCAACAATAATGCCATTGCAATATTATCATCTCCTTCGCTTATCAGCTCCATTGCACCCTTTCCCTTGCTAATGAATAATGATAGTCCTTAATTATTTTATTCTTTATAATTGAGTTGGGATTAAGTTTTCTTTCAACCATTGGTGAGGACTCTGAGTTCATCATTAACTCTCATCCATAGATTTAGGAATTGGTATCAGATCCACCAATACAGTTGATCCATACCAGGTCAGTTCCTCTATGTATCGGCGACGACCGCTACAGGTGCCAATAGTTGGAACTAAATTTCTACTCGCATCCCCAATTGTTATCCTTCTCCAATCCAATTAAAAGGTTAGATGGAATAGATGAAGAGATGCCATCTTCACCATAGGTGGAGAGAAATGAATTGGATTTTTCTCCTTTTTGGAAAAAGCAAAGCTTAGAAAAGCTTTTTCTAGTTTTTACCAGGTGACCGGAAAAGGATTATTGGACAAGTTATACATAAGATATTTGTAGAACCTTAAAATGTATTATTTATATTCTAGTCTCCTTAAGTAGACCGTAAAGTAAGATGATGGCAACAAAATTGATCAAGCCCTGGCATCTTCGTGCATGGTTCCTACTCATCAGTCATCGGCTTCAATTTTTCCACCTCATGAAAGGCTAATCGATGCTGCAGGGGCCCAGAGAGGCGGCAGCTTTGACTGTCAAAGGCGTCCATGGCAGGATCCGGATCGTCTACTGCACAGCTGCCCCAACTGCCTTGCTGCACAGACACAGCAAGGCATGAGATGACCGCCTTACCCCTGCCCGAGCAGGGGTAAGACAGTCATTTCACACCTTGCAGTATCTGTGCAGTAGGGCAGTTGGGGCAGCCGCGCACAGCAGGAGACCCCAATCCCCCATGGCGTGGCTTTCTCCATCAGCTCTTGTGGACTCACTGTTTCAGCCTCTCACTGAGACCAACTTGTTTATAGAATGGCCCAATTTGGATCGGCATATTTGCCTGTTCTTTTGTTATTAATATTAGGGAGAGGTTTTTACGCTTCTAATGTGAGAACGAATTTTTTTTTTTTTGTAGAATGTGTGAACGGATATGCATGCTACATAGTCGGAGAGAGAAAATTAAAAAAAATCTATGTGACGGGAAATTGCACTCTAGGAGCGTGGGGGAAGTTTTTCCATTATTATTAGGGAGAAAGAACGCAACCTGGTCGCGCCAGACACGTTGCCCATGTACCTTGACACAAGTGTGCGTGAAATGACCGCAGCACCCCTGGTCATTTCAGGGGCAGCATGCGCTACCGTAGTTATCAAGGTGGCGAAACGACCCAAAGTGTTGGAGGGGTGTCTAAGCGCTTAGGCGATAAGGCGCCTACCTAGACGTCACCTAGACAACCAAGGCACCCCCAAGTGTTATTTTTTGTTCATCCATTTTCTAACATTATTTAGTATGCTACAATATATACCTTTTATCATAAAAAAATAATATTTAATCACATTAAGTCATATCAAGTCATCAAAAATCAATATTAAGCCACATCAAGTCATCAAAAATCAACATAGAACTAAAAGACAAGAACTGAAGAAGCAAACTATTGAAAGTTTGAAATAATTAAACATACATTTGGTTTATACTAGTCTCACATTTGATTTATACTGTTCTTAGAAAATATGATCTTATTATAAGTAATTAAATTGTTCTCGATTTAGAGAAATATTTTTGTTCTCTAAGAAGTTTGACTGGTGAGATGATTTTATTTTCACTTGAGACTTTTAGTATTAGGTAGAGTACAAAACCAACTTTACAAATCCAAAATTGTTTAAATCTGATTTATATTGAAAAATTTATATTCCGATCAAACCTTATTTGGTATGCGCAAATGCTGTCAAAATCGCATTAAATGAAAATATTTTTTTAGATATCAAAACAAATGAATATTTTGCCAAACTTTTGATTTTTAACAATGTTTTACCATATTAAGATTTATAGAATTTTTAGATTTGAGAAAAACCCCAGCATTAGAAAGTTAAAATTTTTACCTATCGTCGAAAATCCTGTTTTTGCTCTTGGAACTGCGGGGTTGACTTTTTATCCTTTTAGAATTTGATTTTTTAACTATTTTTATTGGATTCAAATAGAAGATATTCGCTTATTTATGAATAATATCTTAACTAAATGAAATACCAAATATAAAATATTTATTTAAATAATATTTGACATAAATAAGCGTCAATACCGGTTCGATATCAATAAAAACTAGTGCAAGACGCCTTGCAATAAAGCGGAGGTCGTCTAGGCCCCAACAAAACCGCCTAGACGCCTAGGTGACACCTTGACAACTATGTGCACTGCGCGACCGAGTGGCATTCTCTTTCCCTTATTATTATTATAATAAAAAATATTAATATTAAGGAGAAAATGATGTCACCCAGAATATAAAACCCAAGTCCAAGTGCATACACAAGTGTAACTCTTAAGAAGGTCAACCCCTTTGATCCATTTGAACCAAGAACAAGAGGGAACCAAACACTAAGTGGCTAGGCCACTTTTAATCCCAACAGCCTAGCCCCACTCAAAAGTGGCCTGAAACTAGTGTTGGAATCCTAGTCAAAATCTTTTGTCCTTTTCCATGCTACATTTCATCCTACGAACACTATCTTGGTCATCTACAAAATTTATCTTAAGTCTCCACAAAGGAAGTCTTGAAAATCTCAACTTCAACATGGAGAATTGCTTCAATATATGGAAGATTACAACAAGACCTCTCATAATGTGAAATCACAAAATCAGACTTTCTATTCTATAAGACCCAAGTAATTATATAGGATTGAAAAAGTCTGGTTAAACAAAATCTGTTTGGTTACAAACAGACGCACCCTTTTTTTTTAACAAAGAGAAAAATAAATAGATAGTATTACCTCGTGAAAAAATCAATAAAGAAAAAGCTTGGTTCAATCTTCATTTAATAACTATTCTTTTTCTAAGTAATGTTAACTTCAAGAGGAAATGAAGCCAGCATGAAAATTATAGGTTCCCGAGTTTACTCTCAACTACTAAAATTGATTGGTAAAACTTACCGTCAGTAATTTCTACAGCTTGTGTTCAGTTTAAAATTCACGAATAGTGATTACATGGAGAGACCGCAAGCAACTGCAACCTCTATGGGGTCTCTCTCCTTCCTTTCAAGATGATAAAATGTCGGATAAATTACTATATATGCACATTAAATTCATTATGGTGGTAACTGGGTATCCGATTCTTACCAGCACTGCTTGGACTAAGATCCCACAGGAGCAACACCTTTAGCCTTTGCTGCAGCTGTTGCAGCAGCTGCAGCAGCAGCGGCTGCAGCGGCAGCAGAAGCAGATGCAGCTCCGGCAGGTGTAGGAGGCACAGGTGCAGACTGTGAACTGCTTTGTGATGAAACATGTTGTTGAACTTGCTGCTGCTGCAGGGAGTTGACCTTGGCAAGTAAAGCTTTGATCTGATTTCCTGTAAGGGTTTCCTGCTCAAGCAGAGCATTAGCCAGCGCATGCAACTCCTTATTATGGGTTGTCAAAATGGTTTTTGCGTTATTGTATGCCCTATCCAAGAACTCTCTAACTTCCTTCTCAATGAGAAGTCTCGTCTCAGTGCTCATACTCTTCCCATTGTCGTCATAATCATGAGAAACAAGCCCTACTTCTTGGCTCATCCCATACTTGGTCACCATTGCTCTTGCCAAAGATGTTGCTTGCTTTAGATCATCAGATGCACCAGAAGTAACTTCACTGTCTCCAAATATGAGCTCTTCTGCAACACGCCCACCCATGCATACATCCAGCCGAGCAAGCATCTGCTTGCGTGAAATACTTGTCTCATCCTTGTCAGGCAATTGTGCAACCATGCCAAGAGCCATTCCTCGTGGAACAATGGTTGCCTTGTGAACTGCAAGAGCCCCATCAGTATGGATGGCCACAAGGGCATGACCACCCTCATGGAAAGCCGTCAGCCTCCGTGATTCATTTGATATTACAGCTGATTTGCGCTCACTTCCCATCATGATTTTATCCTTGGCATATTCAAGATCATCCATGCTCACTGCTTTAGCACCATCCATTGCAGCCTTGAGAGCAGCAATGTTTACCAAGTTTGCAAGATCTGCACCTGAAAACCCAGGTGTGCCTCTGGCAATGATCATCAGATCAACATCATCTGCCTTGAGCACCTGCAGGACAGTATTCGGATAAAGTTAATTGGAAGAAAGAAGAGACAAAATGATAATATCGAAGTCATTCCTTGGGTAGTACGTAACGTCTACCAGAAAAAGCTAATTGGTACACTTGACATGAAAGAGTGGAAACCTTCAACTTTGCCTGGCCAAGAGATTGTACATCTGGATATTCCCCAAGGGATTGTGGTAAATCATTCATGGAATTAGTCAAGGCCAATCAATATGGCACTAAATGACCATTTTCATCTGAGGTTGAGCCCCACAGATGAAGTTCATCAGCAACATGTACCAATTTTCTATTAAAAGCTCATGGTCTTCCAAGGTATCTTAGATGTCCAATAGACTAGAAAGATTACCTTGGACATGTGGGATTCCATGATCTGCCGCCGTCCTTCTACATCAGGATTGGGAACAACAATGTGGCGGTCAAACCGCCCAGGTCTAACCAGTGCTTTGTCCAATGATTCTGGGAAGTTGGTCGCAGCAATGACAATAATCCCTTCATTTTGTTTGAAACCATCCAGTTCAACGAGCAATTGATTTAAAGTCATCTTCATATACTGTTGGTCCTTTGGGTTACGACTACCCCCTATTGCATCTATTTCATCAATGAAAATTATACAGGGAGAACGCTTCTTGGCCGCTGCAAAAAGATCCCTTACTCTCCTTGCTCCCACACCCACAAACATCTCCTCAAACTCGCTGCCACTGCATGAGAAGAAAGGCACTCCAGCTTCTCCAGCAATGGCCCTTGCTAACATAGTCTTACCTGTTCCAGGTGGGCCGACAAGCAAAACACCTTTGGGGAGCTTGCCTCCTAGACGGGTGAAACGCTGCAACAAACAAAAACCAAATTAACGATGCTGACCACCTTACATTCCCCCACCCACTCCCCCCCCCAAAAAAAAAACACACCAAGGGCAGATGTCTTAGGGTGGGGTTGGGGGAAACTCACAAACATTGAGTAGGGAAGCTGGTTATCAGTAAAACACAATAGATAAGAAATTTACCTGCAGTATTACCATCAAGGAATAGTTATCTGTAACACTAAATTAATCATACTACGAAGACAGTAACTGGGGATAGAGACATGGAGGTCAATAAGTAACCAGAAGCCATGATTAAGATCGAGTTAAGAACAAGAGCAACGTAAGGATATTAGAAATAAAGCATTTTTTCCTTATTTATGCATTTATTGAACTTCTCTTTAGTTGTTATCAAAGTGGAATTTAAAATCCACTATACAGTTTATAAAAATCAGCTCTCTCTCTCTCTCTCTCTCTCTCTGTCCTTCAATGTTTCTTCCATTCTTGTCATGGCCAAATGGAACCCCATAAAAAAGAACCAACATGCAACAGTCAACAATGGTTGGTCAGCAGGGACAGAACCAGGATTTTTCTTTAGTGAGCCATTGATGAATAAGGACGGAATACACCGACTGTAAGTAGTGCACAATATTGTAACCACCTCATGATGGGTCCAACTTCATTACTAGGTTGTTCCTACTGTAAAATAAGATTGGCCCACCTCATGATGGATCCCACTTCATCATTACGAGGTATCAATGCACCAATCATCTGGATCATGCTTATTCTTGGTACAAATAATATTTTAGATGGAAATTATCCAATGGTGGGCTTGGTCTTGTAACAAAGGAAACTACTACTGATTGCACATGACCTAAAATTTAACCCTACATAAAATCATTAAACTTAAATCTTTTATCTATGTCAATAAATTTATTTATCAGACAATAAAACCTTAACTTGGAAGGTCATAGGTAAAAAAATTCGAAATAATGGACCATGAACCATCTACTGATTGTACATGACATAAAATTTAACCCTACATAAAATCATTGAACTCAAATCTTTTATCTATGTCCCCAAATTTATTTATCAGACAATAAAACCTTAACTTGCATGGTCCAAGGTAAAAATTCCGAAATAATGGTGAACACCAGGGTCTACAGCTTTAGTCACCCCAATTGTTAACACCACATACAAACACAGGTACTAAGAAAAAACTTCTATTATACTCCATCCCAGAAATGACTGTCCTCACTTTAAAAAATCCCAAAAATTTAAGGATAGGTTAAAGTGTAAAAAACCCACCTATTGTCTAATATTATCCCAGTTTCAATTTTGTTGGTGAAATTCTTCCCCAACTTATTTTTCAAAATTAGAAATGTGGTAACAAGGGGTAATGCAGTGAATTCATTAAAAATCCAATACATGAACTGGTATAGGGACACAATTTGGCCAGACAAACAAGGAAAAGAGGAAAGTTTGAAATGTCACAACATATATCTTAGAATATCAACATTAGGGTAATATATTAAGCCACATGTCGGGCCTTGGTGCAACAGGAAAGGTTGCTCCATTGTGACCAAGTGGTCATGGGTTTAAGTCTGGAAACAGCCTCTCTGCGAAAGCAGGGGTAAGGCTGCATACATTATGACCCTCCCCAGACCCCGCAGTGGCAGGAGCCTTGTGCACTGGGTACGCCCTTTTTAGTAGGCCACATGTATGTTACAAGTGTCTGGGTGTGGGATCAAGTACAGACATGCATCGTGGAGTCAGATCTACCCCCCCCCCCCCCCACAAGACTTAAAACACATGTGTCAAAAAATGGGTATAGGTAGTGAGTTGGCTAAAATGAGTCAAATAGGGGAGCAAATGTGTTATCTATCAATACATGCATGTAAACAAATCTTAGAAGATGAGGAAACAACATACATGTATACCTCCATGTGTCTGTGTGAAAGCAATTTAATAGTGGTTCCTTTTGCAAATATCAATTTGTTTCTACAGATGAGTGGCTTTAATCGGATGATTTCCTAGAGGAAAGAACGTTAGAAGGAAAATCCCTGCACATCAGAGTTCAGAATCCATCCTCATGCTTGAGGAAGACAAAAAGAGTTGTTCATAAAGATCTTGTTCCTTGCTCACAATGATAAATTTTTCCATGGGGAATTCTCATCGTTAGCTTTTGAAATCCTCATCATTTTTATGAACCAATCTCATTATTTATAGGAAAAGAAATTGACTCGAAACTTGTGCAAGTTAAAGAGCTGAAAAGTAGAGAATGCTTAGGAACCAAAACTCTTCTAAAGCTTTTCTCTATATAGTTATTGTTCCAATTTTAGTAGATGCCTCTTGAGAGATAAAGCCACTCATGCAGATAGAGATCTAGATAAAAAGGTACAAGATTTGAGGAACATGAAAGAAGAAAGCACACACTATGATAACAAATAGAATCCTCTGGTGTGATGGACTTTGATCTCGGATATTAGTGGCATGTTTTACGGCTTTGAAAAGAACAAGCGAGCATAATTGTCAAGGCGCCGCCTAGGCGTCCAGGCGCTTTGGTCAACATGGGCGCCTTGGACACCTTGGTCGCCTGCTTGGTGTCGCCTTGATTTTTTACCCTCACCAACGCCTTGGGTCGCCTAACCGCCGTGACAACTATGCAAGCGAGTGTAAAGTTTTGTCCATAATGATTGGAAATGGGAAACAGGTAACTATTGAAGGTTTCTGGGACATCAATTCAACAAAGCATTTACCTTAGGATCACGAAGATAATGTACAATTTCCTCAAGCTCAGCTTTAGCCTCATCAACACCCTTCACATCATTAAATTTTGTATTAGATTCCATGCTAGGCTGCACTTCTTCATTCAGTCCAAGTCCTGTAGACAGTAAATATCAAAAGGAACTTTTCATCCGTTCACCAATACATCTATAAACCACATCCAAAATAAGCACACAAGAATCATAAAAAACATTAATACCTTTACTGATTCCCCTATCCTCAATGAGCGCTCCAACTCCTGAAATTAGGAGAAATGCTAATGCAATAGTGCGAAATGTACGCCACAACTGGTCTTTGAAATGCCCACCTTCTGATGCCACCATATGAATAGGTGCACTGGCAGTTCCAAGTACACCATCTTTTGTAGACCTTCCCACATTCCTGAAAGCTGAGAGGCCACCTATACTTTCATCCCCCCTTGGTGCATTAGAAGATCCTGTGATTCCTGCATGCAGTTCTGGTTAAATTTTTTCCATAACAAGTTTCAAGATAAAGATGAGTTCATCTTTCAATCTTTGCTAGTGAAATCAAATATGAACGCTGAAAAAGCAATCAAAACATATAACACAGGCCAATGGAACTTATTCTTGAGATAATAATCCAAACGGAAATTTTGAAACCTCAAAAAGAGAGCCTAAATCTAGTTAGCAGCAATCAGAAATTATTTTCCAGCACAGCGAAATCTATATCAACCTTTTCAACAATTCATAACTCAATTTAACAGAAAGAAACTCATATTTTTCAAATAACACTGGAGAAGAGTCTCCCAAATTCAGTATATTTCACCACTCTTTCTTCAAAGAGAAAGAGGTTCACTCACAAAACATTGCACTGAAGAGAAGGGCACTAGAATAACAAACCATCAGGAGAAAGGCAGAATGAACAAAATAGATAAGACATTTCATTCTTGCACGTCCCTCCTTGGCGCTCCCATCCAAATAAACAAACCAAGACAAGCTAATTTGGAAATACATAGAAGGGATTTCCTTATTGACACCCCTTAAGGTGTCAAATAATTTGTAACGTTACATTTGTGCCTTCTTAGTTTGACATACATTTTCCTTTCAGTGAGGATAAACCTGTCTCTTTACACTTGTACTCGAGAAGCATGCAATATAATGAAAACTCTTGAAAATAACATAATAGTAAGACACTTTCTAATAATTTTGATAACTCTCATTTACCCCCGACTTGATGAACTTTTGGGAATAAGACAAGGGATAATCAAAAGGAGGGCAGGCCTTGGTGCAACGGTAAAGGTTGCTCCATTGTGACCAAGTGGTCACGGGTTCAAGTCTGGAAACAGTCTCTCTGCGAAAGCAGCAGGGGTAAGGCTGCGTACATTATGACACTCCCCAGACCCAGCAATGGCGGGAGCCTCGTGGACTGGGTTACGGTAATCAAAAGAAGGTTACACGTTTAAATACACCTATAGAGGTGTTATTCAGACAATCCCTACATATAGGAAGGCCAAGTCTGAACACATTGTGAAAGACTTTGAGCAGATCAGTAAAAATCCCATGACCCTACAGTTATAATAAAATGAAAATCCCAATAAAGAAAATCCAACGCAACGAATAAGGGAAACGGAATAAGGATACTAGGATAACTCAAACAAGATGACAAGCATATCCTTGACATTCTCAGCAAATTTGTATTGCAAATGTGAAGCACTAAGCAAACAGTAAACAATAATTCTAGTCAGTTAAATCCTACTAAGGAAAGTAATTCCAATACGGCAATGTTGTGCTTTAACTTTAGGATAAGATATGTCTTTTCATATTTTAATTGAAGCACCTGAAATAAATTTTTACTTAGTATATCTTCAATTCTGCTTCAAATAGTTTTACTTAGTATATGTTTATTTCTGTTTCAAATTATTGGAATTTCTGCACAAGCCAAGAAGCGCAATGTCAATAGATAACCTTCAAAGATACCCTCTGCAAGCATTTACCAACAACCAATGACGTATATAGGCACAAGCACTCAAGCAGCCATCCGGTTGCGAAACTAACAAAACCCACCTCCCCCCCCCCCCCCAAAAAAAAAAAAAAAAACCCAAAAGCCACACATACCACTATTCAGAGATAAGCTAGGAAGGTCAAAATATCAAACCAAATATGATAATCAAAACACTCAGAGCAAAAGAATGAAACAGTTCCTAAACCCACCTCTCTGCAATGTCTTGAGTAATTCACTTTCATCCAGTCTATCCACTTTGACTAATGCTTTAACATATTCAGCAAGTGCGGAGGGGTTGGAATGTAGCGAAGGCTGACTTTCAAATAGTCTTATCACGCCTTCTGGATCACTTCGGCGGTAAAGCTCTTTAAGCAGTGTGACATCATTTGCTCCATCAGCATCACGTGCTCTCCGAGCTAAACTGCCAACATAACTTGACAGGCTCCTTCGTTGCACACCCAAAAGTCTACTCTCTGCAGACAAAAAGAAAACCCATGATGAACAAGTACTCGAAAAAAAGACCAACACCTAAAATAAAACTGAAGCAACAGCTGCAAATATGCATGGATTGCTTTGTAGCAGAACGTGTTTAATCCAAGGGTTGAGAATCAGAGGCCACATGTGGCCAGAAAGACAAACAAAAAGACGGGGCAGCGAGTCACAGCTGTGAGGACTTTGTGCAAGACTAGCTGACAACAATGCAAACATAAACAATGCCAACATAAATACCAATTACTAGTTAAAAAGTATAACATTTCAGAGATTTCATTACAAATCTATCTGACAGCCCCCAGGTTTGCCGACCTTGGGAAATAGCAAACCTTCCAAACATCAATATGTCTATACTCAGGAAAAGACTCCATGCTCGAGTTAAATAAAAGTTCAAGGAGCAATCAAATAAGTGTTAGGCCACACAAAATAAACCATGATGTGTAAAAATCGAATTCTTTAATTATGACAAATGCTGCGAGGCATCAAATAAGACTAGAGTAATACTAGTTGTTCAATGACTAAGATTAGCAAAAGGGATCCAAAAACAGACTTAGGAACTAAAAATAAAACAATGCCCACTAAGCCATTCATTCCTTTTCCCAATTTTGAGGTAATACCTATATTCCCAATTACCCAGCACCATTTAATTACAAGGGATTGACTCTCCAACTCCTTTGCCAAAAGGTGCAATCCTGACTGCTTATAATTTGCAATGGGGTTAAGCAGCATAGTTCAGGTCCATTTAACACGACGAGTCAGTATGCATCTTAATATTGTGACAATGACCGATAATTTTCCTCCAATGTCACCCGGATACTTCATGGGTGGTATAACAGGCCCAATCCTTCCTCCATTTCTACTATTTTTATATTGAATACCTTGATATTGTATCCCTGAGCCACATATTGGTGAAGACTGCATAGCAAAGAATTTTCACCAGTAATCTTTGCAAGAACACAACCCATCCATGAAATGATGGAAACGGCGGCCATCCCTCACAATAACTTCACGTTTTGTCATCTTAGAGAAAAACTTGGTCCAGTTATGACAATCACCACACACTCGAAGATTCTTTATTACCCTGATGGGCATATTGGAAGGTAGTTTAGAATGTCCAAATGCAATTGCAAGCTTCTCACTGTGCCCATATAATATCTGCTTCTTCTCCTCCTCGTCTACATCTTGCAATACAAAACTCTTGTCAGGTATGTAGCCCTCAATCTCCATTCGTAGAACCAAATCCTTAAGGATTTCATATACTTCATTCAAACCCAGATGGGAGGTATTCCCAGCCGAGAACATATAAACCATCTTATGCACCTCAATCAAGCTTTGGCCTGTGCTTTTCTTTAAACCTTTTGACCTTGCTAACCATCTCACTTTTGCAGAATCCTCCCATCTTCCACATGCCGCATAGATATTGGAGAGCAGCATGTAACTCCCAGTAGTCTCTGACTTGAGGCTGAATATCCGAGAGGCAATCTCTTCAGCCACCTCTGTATTTCTATACATCCTGCATGAGTTCAACAATGCACCCCAAACACATTCATTGGGTTCCATTGGCATCATTTTCACAATCTCACTTGCCTCTTGCAGTTGGCCACCCCGTCCAAGAAGGTCAACCATACAAGCATAATGCTCCATTTTAGGTCGAACCTTGAACTCCCTGATCATCTGATCAAAAAGCTCACGGCCCTCATTGACGAGACCTGCATGGCTACATGCCGACAAAAGAGCAACAAAAGTTATCCCATCAGGCTTCATTCTGGCTCTAACCATCTCACTGAAAGTACTTAGAGCATCTTCCCCAAAACCATGCATTCCATACCCCAAAATCATTGTGTTCCAAGAAATTAAATCTCTACTTTTTATCCAATCAAATACTAGACGACCCTGTTTCAGACTCCCACACTTTGTGTACATATTAACCAATCCGTTTCCTACCAAAATGTTTTTATCCATCAGTGCTCTAACGACATGGCCATGGATCTCCCTTCCAAGATGCAATGCTGCTACCTCAGCACACACTGATAAAATACTGGCAACTGTGACTGAATTGGGCTTCACATTAACATGCTGCATTTGCCGAAAGAATTCTAGGGATTTGTCAGCCTGCCCCTTGGAAGAAAACCCACCAATCAGTGCACTCCAAGTTACCACATCAGGTCTCATCAACTGGTCTTTTGTATTCTCCAACTGTGAGAAAAACATAGAAGCTTCATCACAGAATCCAGCATCAGCAAAGGAGGAAATTAATGCATTCCAACTCACCAAGTTCTTGATTTTAATCTCTGAAAATAGCTTCTTTGCAGCCTCAGTATTTCCATGTTTACCGTAGACACATATAAGGGAGTTCTTCACAAACACATAATCTTCAAAACCACCCCTAATGACATATCCATGGATCTCCTTGCCCTGACTAAATGCATCAAAATATGCACAAACAGACAAAACAACAGCAACTGCTTCTGCAGTAGCACCATTCTTTCTCATTCTCATATCACCAAATAACCCCAAAACTTCCCCATGCATCCCACATCGAGCATGGGCCGACAATAGCGATGTCCATGTCACGAGATTAGGCTCCAATCCTTCCTCTTCCATCATTCCAATTATCTCAAGAGCACCATCACAATCAATATTCAAAGCAAAACCTGAAACCATAGTATTCCAAGAAGTAGAACTCTTGTGAGGCATCCTATCAAACAACTTCCGTGCAAAGCACATCTGCCCAATCTTTGCATACATCCCCATCAGTTCATTTGCAACATGAAGATGAAACTGGAAACCCGACAAAACAACATGAGCATGCATGATCTTGCACAATTTTGAGTTCCCCAAGGAAGCACAAGCTCTTACAACTAAAGGGAAAGTGAAACCATCTGGGAAAATTCCCAGGTTACACATTTGAAGGTAAAGTCTAAGGGACTCCTCAGAGTGCCCATGAGAGAGGTTTGTTCTCAAGATGGAATTCCAAAGTAATATATTAAAACTGCACTCAACAGGAACACTACAAAAGACTGTTCTAGCATCAGCAACAAGCCCAAAGCGGCTGTAAATCGATATAAGTCTTGCAGCCAGAAATGCGAAACGATACGCTCCACTGAGAATGATTTGTGCATGAATCTGTTTGGACTCTTCAACTGTTGTACACTGCTTGAGAAATCGATCAAATGAATCAAGAATGTTGTTGTTGTTGTTGATGGTGGTGGTGGTGCTGCTGTAAAGAATTTCGTCTATTTGGCTTACCAGGGTCCTATATACTGCTGAAGGAGATCAAACAAATTCATTTACTACAATCTCAGTATCACTATATGCTGCATATTAAGCAGTATCTTAGACTACACGGCTACATTATAAGCAAATCTCAGCATCTAAAGAAATCCGACTATAAGTTTGAACAAGTTAAAACTTGAGTGAGTAGAGGACATCTGAAGCATGACATGAGAAATTTAAACATGAACTCATAACCTCATAAAAGAAGCACTTGCACGAAAATAAAGCTAGGCTACAACACCAAATACAAATGTTACATTTTGAACCTGAGAAAAGATAAACACCTCACAACAATAGTATCTTGAAGATAATCAAACAAAGTTAAAATTCTAAGTGCATGCTATGAGGAAGGTAGGTATAATATACAATCGTTGTAGCATACATGTGAATGATATAAGCATACCTCCACTGACTGGAAAATTTTGGAGAGGGAGAAGAGGTCGAATATAGAACTCCTTAATTTGCCTCAACTCTGAATGCTGTCTTGAGACCTGTTGCAGTAAACACAATATTCAATTAAGATTGACCAACAAAATACCACCACAAATCAGAGATATAGACTGATTACACAAAATATAAGGACCATGACGCAAAGAACCAGTGATTTTAGGAATTGCTGAATTCCAACTCTCTCTAGGAATCCTAGTCTCACTAGGAATCTTATTCCTAGTCTACTATGGAGTTCTATTCAAGTAGAGTTCTGTTTCTGGTTTCTTTCCTATTTTGACTGCTTATATGTCCTAGTTCAGGCTGGATTAGGATTCTATAAGTCCAGGTCCTATTTGGTTTGGTTTTCTATATTAAGTCAAGTCTTACATAAACCAAATGTATGTTTTGATTGTTTCAAATTTTTGATAGCTTGCTTCTTCAATTCTGTTGTCTTCTAGTTCTGTGCTGATTTTTGATGACTTGATGTGGCTTAGTATTGATTTTTGATGACATAATGTGACTTTATGTTATTTTTTATGACTTGATGTGGCTTAATATTGATTTTTGATGACTTGAGGTGATTTAATGTTGCTTTTTGATAATTTGAGGAGGCTTAATGTTGATTTTTGATGATATAAGGTATATATTGTAGCATACTAAAATATTGTAGCACATTAAATAATGTTAAAAAGGGGGGAGGGGGAAATAAAAAATAACACTTGAGGGCGCCTTGGTCGCCTAGGCATTTAGGCACCTCTCTACCGCTTTGGGCCGCCTTACCGCCTTGACAACTATGCTTAGAATTACAAGGCGAGCCTTGGTGCAACGTTAAAGCTTGCTCCATTGTGACCAAGAGGCCGTGTGTTCGATTCTGGAAACAGCCTCTCTGCGAAAGCAGGGGTAAGGCTGCGTATATTGTGACCCTCCCCAGACCCCGTAGTGGCGGGAACCTCGTGCACTGGGTACGCCCTTTTTTTAGAATTATAAAGACTTTGGTCCATAGTACATTCTAAGTCTATGTTCCGTTTTTGAGTCCATTTTGGAGTTGTTTTAAGTCATTTATTGCTCAATAAAGTAAAAAGTTTGATTACTGGTTGGTTTGAGCTATTTCGTGTCATGTTAAGAGTGAGTTAATTGGATCGAAGCGATAGTGTCATCATTTTCTGGAATTGAATTATTTGTGATATCCAGGTCACAATTTGTATCTCTTTGTTGAGATACCGGAATAGTAACCGATTCAATAAATCTATGGAGTTCCCGAAGTAATTGATTTATCTTATAATTAATCAACGATTTCTTACATAGCTACAATGGCCCTAACAAATTACGGATCCTAATACAATATATATATATAGCCAGCCATTAAGGTACACGGATTTGATGAATAAAAGTTGGCGTTTTGCCTCTATGTTTGACACAGTTAGAAGTTCAATTAATTAAAGTTATTGTACTTTTTGGTTTTGCTCTTTTCAATAGGATTTAGTAGGTTAAGTTAATTTTGAATTCTGTTTCAGTTTAGATTAGAGAGAGTTAGAGTCAGGTTATGTTTTAGTAATAGGAAGGACTACGATTTCTTTTGCTTTAATCTATATAATAGCATGTAACCAAAGATTATGGATTAGATTTTGGATTTTGGAATTGAATGAAAGTGCTCACCATGTCGCTGCCCAGAGTTGGTGTGACGGTCTTTCTCCCTCCTCTGAACTCCTCTCTCGTTTAAGGTCTGATCTTCCCCTTCTCTTAAGTTATTCTTCATCTATTCTATTTACCATATTATTCACCTCCCAGATTAGTCCCTATTTAATTTACTTTCCTGTTACCTCCATTCGCTTACTGTTGCCCTGTTTTAGAGCTGATTTGGGAACCCATAGAAGTCGATCGAACTCACTGTTTGTAACTCCGATTGGCATGGAGACTTGGTCGAGGGTTCTCCTTCCATAGGCGACTCAAACCCTAGGATCTGATCACCCAATTCCTTCCCTGTTGTCAGTTTGAATTCAGCAATCAAAGACGATTCCTAGAGTTCCGCCTAAGTCTGTTGCTGAGTTTTTTTAATCAAGTTTTCTTGCTGATTCGACTGGTTCTTGGTTGGGTTCCACAGATCTGTGGGTTAACAACCTGATTCTGAGATTTTATCTTGATTGGAGGTCATATGGGCGAGTTTTCTCAATCGATCTGCAGTTGGGTTACTGCTGGTAGGTAAAGTCGTGAGGAAGAAGAAGCCTTTCCACGTTATCTGCAATTAAACCCCTTTATTTCGTTAGACTACTCGACTGTCCATGACCCTTGAACTTTATTTCCGTTGAATATCTACCCTGAATTTTAATCCTAGAAAACCCCTTCACTTCAAGTTCAATTTACTGTTGGTCCCCTCACTTGTTATTTTACATATAAAGTGCAAAACTGCTTCAGGAATTACAGATTTGCCATTGGTTCTTCATATTTGGGAATTATTGAATTTTTGGATCCATAGCGATTCAGCTTTAAGGGTTTCGTAACCAGAATCGCATCAATGTTCTGTGTGATTCAGAATAATTTTTGTGAAATGCAGCAGCAACCCTTGGTGAGATGCTATGGTAGACTTTGTGGGATTACAATCAAGTTCCAGGTTAGAGGCTTGGTCCATATCATTCTACTCTTCTTCTATTCTTCTTCCTCCTTATCCATCCATCAATTCAGGTTAGTTTTTGCAACTTTATTTCCTGCACCTATTTTATATGGTTATGTATTCTGACTCAAGTTCCTGCTCAGTACTTCTTTCCTTAATCAGAATTGAGTCTCAATTACTGTCTGAACCTTAAAAATCATGTCTTTAATCTGGTTTCAGGGTTATCCTACACTTAATAGGAATCTCCTAAATCTCCAGTTTAGATCTTAGATTTCAGATCTGTCAACCATAATTTTCAAATTTTGATTTTTGTGCCAAGTTCTTAGAGTCCTACTTTAAGTTGGATTCTTAATTCTACTTGTTTTGAAGATCCGATTCCCTTCACTATTTCAGATTATAAATCTCTTTTAAATTCAGATATTTGATCATTAATTTGATATTTTGAGGAGTTATTCTTGAACATTAAAGTGACCTTGGACAAGAATTTCATTCCCATATGAGTTGAGAATTATTAGATATTGAAATTCTCTTGAATCTGGTCTGTGCTTTTTTTGGTTTGCTTTGGATTTCTTAACCTAATCACTTTCGGATTCTAGAAACCCATCAGACCGAAAAGGAAAAGGTTAGCTTACTTCAATTAAGAAAGCAAGTAAATAGCACGAAACATTTGGTGAGACAATCAAATTATTCTTGGCGCTAAAACTTACCATGTGCATTAAGCCATTAAGAATCAAATTTTCAATCTACATTCCTAAATTGTTTCCAAACCCTCATTTCCAGTTTTTTAAAAACTTCACCTTTCAAGATTCAGCAATGTTGATCAATCCCATCCATGTCTGCCAAAAAAGTTCTTTTTTCCATAAAGCTAGCATACTTATCCTTGCAGGTTTCCATTTCCTTATTACAAACCTTGAACATGCTAACGGAAAATTTTTCTACAGTCAACACTAAAATGTTTGATGTAGAAAATATCCTTCCCAGAAGGTTTCAACACCAACACTCCCAACCCCTTCCTTTCCCAGGAATCTATTTACATACGTTCTCATCAGAACTCCATAAAAGAGGTCGTATCTATAAAATCAGTGGCTGGAGTCAAGAGTTATTTGAAAATTCCCTTCTTTTTTTTTTTTTTTTGGGGGGGGCGGGGTGGTGGGAGAGGGAGCTCAACGCTGGAGCCTGTAATCATGGTTTTCAACCAGATTCATTAAGCTTCTGACTCGCTCCACCATTTCAACATTCTTGGTCAGGAACAAACAATGAACGAGGGTGTGGATCATCATAACCCCCAAGCTTATTGGAGTAAAACCCACCAATAATCAAATACCAATTTTTCCTCGACCCAAACCCACCAATAGTCAATACCAATTTGAATTTTTTTTTTTTGGGGGGTGATTAATACCAATTTGATTGCAAGTCCCTTCAAATAAACATGACATCGATTTTCTGAAACATTGCCAATGATGCGAAATTGGACGAATCGGGGGGGGGGGTGTTTTCAGATTTATAGAAGAAACATCTATGAAAAGAATCAAAACATGAAACTTGAGACAGAGTCAAATAAGAACTGACCTGCGTGAGGAGTCGCCTCCAAGCCATCTGCCCTCAAGAAATGTACCTCTGACCGTCTCCCCTTTTGTCCTTCTATAATTCACCAAGGAGAAAAATGAAGGAATCGAGGAAGAAGAAACACCGAGACCTGCTGATCCTATCTCACGAACACGTTCCAATTAGGGTTTTTAATCAAAATATCATGAGTGCATAGCATCGAACCGACCTCCATCATTTTTCTTATGATATTTCTCCATTGCTCGTAACACCTATAATCTTATTGTTATTGACCTTCCCTATCGTATTCTCTCGTTTTGATCGATATCGAAAATGGATATTGATTGATCTGGTTCGAAGCTGTGACGGTGAGTTTTTAACCTGCACACGGAGTACTACTGCGCACCGCAGGTTTTAGTGCCACGTGGTAAGAATCATGGAGATTAGCTCTCAAATCGAACCGGGAAGCAAACCGAAAAAGAGCCCGGTCGGGTCAACCGTTCAAGTGAGAAAACACTAAAAAAAAAGGCAAGAGATCACAGTCTGGTCGTGTAGCACTTGCACCAGCGCATGGGCCACTACGAAAGAGGGGGCCAATAAGAATGCGTAGAGGGGAATCTGATTGAATGAGATTTTTTTAGTTCATTGGGGGTTGAGTGATAATTTCACAAAATCCCATGCTTGGACACAGAAACCACACGACCTGTTCTTTTTCCAAAGAAAAAATGCATTATCCTTATGCACAATGTCTTTGGCAAATTGATTGGTATTTGTTTATAATAAACCAGGTGGAATACTCAAACCCTTGCACATACAACTTGGCATTCATTGTTGGATCCAGTTTTTTTCTCACTTATGGTGAAGAGAGATTCTCTTCAGCCATGGGATTTGACTAGTGAAGGGCATTTCAGACAAGGATTGGTTCACAATGTATCGAGCATATTGGACCGATATGGGATCAAAACATCATTTTTCAACAAAAAATGGATGTTCATACCGCATCTGTATTAGTTAGGTATCGATATTGGTCATTATCGATTCCAATACAAATTGATTGATATGTCTAATCCAATACCAATACCAAAAACCGTAATTTCTGAATTCATTAATAGGGGTTAGAGTTAATGATGAGACTCATTGTTTTCAGGTTTCAATCATTTCATCAAATCACTATGAATGAAGGGATTCTCTCTTCACCTAGGGTGACGAAAATCGTTAGCCTTCGTTTATAAACTAATGAAATTTGTCCAATTTCCTTACAAGGCTAATCTATATGGATTGAAAAACGGTGTCTACTCATTTTACTTGACTTGGTCGGTCAGGATTTAAAAGCTATGATAATGAAGGAAGGATAACTTTCCCATGGGCATTGAGACCATCAAATGACCAAGGGGGACGGTATTTTTTAATTCGTCAATAGGGATGGGAGTTTGTCACATGGTCACTCATGTCACCTGTGATGTGGGGATTCTTCCTCTCCCACTATTGAAGGAAAACTTTGACTTATTTAAGTAAGAAAAACGCTTTCTGAGCTGCTAGGGTAGAATACGCTAGCACCTCTGTGTTTTTCTCTCTCTTCCTCCATGAATGACCTTGATGCCCTCCAATGTATGATGATACTACTTTACCACACTTCATTGGTGTATTTTATTATATCACTTGCTCAGAGAATCCTCTCCCTTAAAAGTAAATGGATGTGTTTTTTAAACGAAACAAAAGAAAACTATTTAAACAAAAATAAAGGTGTCTATATCGCCCTCTAAGATAATATTAACTTGGGAAGCAGTTTTCTGTACGGGAGTGTGGCCTACACTAGCACTCCCATGTGTCTATCTCTCTCCTCCTTAAAACAAGGGGGCAGAGGTGATTTTTCACATGGGAAGGAGAGAGATAGAATCATGGGAGTGCTGGCGTAGGCCACACTCCCGGATAGAGAACTTTTTTCCTATTAACTTTAACTAACCTAGCTTTAGCAGCTAATCTATTGACTACTGAAACAGAATACTGTCTTTGAGTGTATATATTACATCCAAATTCTGATTATAAGAAGAACTTAGAGAAGTAATTTCCCACAACTCTTGAAAAATCTTTGAAGGCCATCCGCCCTGATTACTTTGTGTTATCCATTTAAACAGGGTCTACAAGAGTTTAAATCGAGGATGAAATGTTAGCCTCCAAAAGGTTTTCCAGATCTTCTTTTGACCAAGGAAACACTTACAACCAAAACCATTTTTAAGAATAAAACTTAAAATAAAACGGGTATTAAGTATGCCATTTCGAACACCAATCAGGCAATCAACATTAAGAGGAGTCGTAAAGACAATTGGGACATTAACAATATGTAGGAATTTGGATCGTCTACGGCCTGCCTGACCGTAGCAGCCATAGCAGCGTCCTAATGAAGCGCAGTGCAATGACCGCCTTATCCTTGCCCGAGCGCCTTGCCCGAGCAGGAGTAAGGCGGTCATTGCGCCACACCTCATTAGTGTGTTGCTATGGCTACTACGGGCAGCAGGCCGTAGATGATCCTGATCCCAATATGTAGCCTTAACAATGTTATGGGGGGGGGGGTAAGGGGGGAGGGGGAACAAGTAATTCAATAGACCATAATTCCGATGATTGCCATCTATTAAATCTTAGATCAAAAAGGGATTACAATTAGTCTTGTAAATGGAGGGAATCATGAAGTCCTTAAGAAAGGGTCCTTCCAAATGGAGATGGATTGCTTGAAACCCGCACCGGTAGGACCTACCTATCTTGATCGGTGAAAGCTCAAGATGCACTATTGCAGCAAGGATGTGGGTGGGGGGCAAGTTTAGTTAGCATGTCGAAGCAATAGCGACGTTGGCTCCATACTGGGAAGTGGGTGTATGATTCTGGCTCATTGAGTTAGAGAAATACCCCATTCGACACCCGGGTGGTGGAACAAAGCGAAGTGAGGCTGGGGGGGGGAGGCATAAAAACATTAGCAATAGACGGTAAATCAAAAACTTTTTCAACATCCTCATCCAGCATATACCTAAGAAAATTTTTCCTAAGGTTACAAACTGCCTTTGCATGAAAGTACTTGGTGTTCCTATCACCTTTAGAGAGAAAATAATTGGGTTTTTGGAAGTTTGATTCCTAATACCTGTTTGGAAACCCATTCCCAAATGCGTACTTTTAAGTTTAACAATTGTCTTATGGCAGATTAAATGAATCCAAATTTTATGGTTGATAGACCCTTAGGTCCTTTGTTCACGTGTCAAATTTCAATCCTCTAGAGTCTTAATTCCAAAGGAAAAAAACAAATCATTTACTCTTAAGGGGCTATGGGAAAGTGCATAGTAGTGGGAAGAAGGGAGTGCCAAATTTAATTGAGTTTTATTTCAACCAAAGCAAGAAGGAAATAGAAGTATCACCCTTAAAGTCTGGTTGCCTGGGCAAAATTCTATATGCTTAAGCATTGGATCTATCCTACACTACTTGAGATATAAAATAGGTGCTAACCACCAAGGCTTCATCAATGGGAGCATTAGTTGGGAACTTATGGCCAATGGCAAAGGAATACCAACAATGGACATTCTTCATAGATTCCTCAACATAGATAACATGTGCATTCTTTGTAATGCTGCACACGAAACGTCATGGCACCTTTTCTTATCATGCCCTTTCTCAAAGCACATTTGGGCAGCAAGACCTTTGGGGTTAAGAACTGAAAATCTTCAAGATTCATCTCTACTTGATCTCTTACGCAACTTGCTCTTCTCATCGAATTTTCCTCAATCGTAAAAACAAAATTTTCTTTCAGTTTTCTGTATATTATTTTATCTGGATCACCAGAAATCAATGCCACTTTCACAACTCCAATCATGATCAACATCAACCAATGGATTATAGACTTGAAACTATTTCCATCCTCCAACCTTAACCCTGAACCTGAGGTTTTACCATCTACCCCAAAATTATCAATGCAGACATACTTGGATGAAAAAAGACATGGAGTTTTGACTTTAATATGTGATGGCAGCTTCTTGGCCGATTTTGGAAAAGCAGGATGGGCCTGCATTGCAATTTTAAATCAGTCCTTTATTTTAATTTTTTTTTTGGTAAAAAGTAAACTTATTCATTTATATGGGCCTTGCGCAAAGCATCTGAATTACAAAGATCAAACAGCCAGGGAGTAGAAAGTGGCCAACTTGTCTCGGCCTCACAAGACAGGGCCTTCCTAGAGAGGGAGTCGGCAGTGCCGTTGGAATCCCTTGATAAAAAGGGGAAATCAGTCCTTTATTTTTGCATGTATGGATTTTGGTTTCACAGGGACAGCGCAGGAAGCAAAGATAAAAGGAATTCTCTCAAGCCTAAAGCTCACCGAACACTTGACTAACTGGGAAGTGAAGATCTGGACGGATTGTGAGGACGTGGTACGATGACTTATAGAGGACTTGTCGACTTGGCCATGAGAACTCTTTTCTAGTTTGTGGGATATACACTCTTTCTTAAAAAAATTTGTTGTGTTCAGATTGTTAAGATGAGTAGACCCTTAATAGGTATCTCTAATGACCTTGCTATCTCTGCCAGATGTACTAACCATCTTCTAATGAAAGGGGTTATACAAGTTAGAGGGGTAAAATAGAGCAAATTTCAGAATATAAAAAGGAAAACCTGGAAAAGGACAATTCCAATGTACTAAATGTAAACAAGATAGGCAAGAGTTTTCCGGCCTTAACCAGTGAGAATCTCTTCTCCACCAGTGATGTGACCATGTGATAGAACCCATGATTTTAAAAATTGAAATCGTAGTCGAATCGGTCCTTATTGATTCCGAGCCAAATTGGTTTGAATCGGTCCCAAAAGCCCTAGAATCAATTCTCAAATCTGAAAATCCAACGATCCAATCCGGAACATCCAGAATTGATCCGAGTCAATTGTTTTGATTTCCATTTTTGAAACATTGGATATGCACCTAGGGTCATCCTTACACTCCCACCCCGATCGACGAAGTTAAAAATGCCCCTCCGTAATGTCATCGGATGGTATTGATGGGATCGATGAGAATCTCCGCACCCGCAGTGTAGAGAAACTCGGTCCAACAAGATATTACAAAACTTGTCAAAAGTATGGCATCAAAAGGACATTTTAAAAGAAAATAAAAAATAAAAAAGAAAAAGAAAAAGAAAGAAAGAAACACATCTATAGATACCAAGAAAAAGTTTCCAGGTAGTCAATGTATCGTACGCGTTCTTACATACAGTTTTTAAAATTATTTTCTCTCTCCTATCCTGAACATGCAGGTTCCATGTGAATGATGTCATTCCTTACACCAACATTGGTGTAGCGTGGGAGTTTATCTCTCTCCCCCAACAATGGTAGCTCGTGAAGAGAATCCTCTCCCATATATACCTTATGGCTTGAGACATTCTGCTTGGACTTACATATTTCCGGCCCAATTAAGTGGGCCTGTTTTTTTTTTACTGGGCTTCATTGTAGGAGAAATTTGGATCGTAGTCAGACCTAAAATGGAAGTGGACTGCTTGCTGATTCGTGGATCTTTCATCTATCATAAAGTGTACAAATCTTGATTAGATTAGTTTATGATGAAATGGAACTTAACAACATAATTGGTGTATCAATGATGCTCTAATTACTTTTCTGAGAGAGATATAGTTAAAACTGGAATGAGCATAATGGAATAGGATAAGAACCCCCTCGGTGCGCCTCACAGATCCCTCGTAGTTTTATTTTATTATTTCTCTTGGGTGAGTGAGTGGCTTGTTGCCCTCGTCAATATGTTTTAGGATTGAGTTCCCCCTTTTTAAACTTTAGCTTTCTTTGCTTTTAGTCAGTCTTTAGGCTTGTTTGCCTCCTTTTAATCTTCAAGAAATTCTTTATTTAAAAAAAAAAAATGATGGAAAACTAACCATGACTATAATTATTATTTTTTTTGTTAAATCTTACTAGCGCGGCATGCAGCCATGTAAGGCTTGTCATAGATAGGCAAATAATAGTTGATTAGATGATAATTGAGTATTTATCTCAACTGACATGAAACACTACACTTTGGCTTTGCCTGGTTGTAAGAGATTTAAAGGAACAAAAGTAAAATCATATTCATATAAAATTGGAAATGGTTTTCCTTCAGCTACGGTCCCACCTATGAATGGAAACAAAATTAAAATATGATTGGCTCTCAATATACATTCACCTATTGGTACGTGTAGAAAAACCAAACTCAGTTTATATAGCGCGGAGTGATCAGATTGCAATTGCATTTGGATATGCCCATATATATAGCTGAGCTATTGTCACATAATTCGATCAAGTTATTCTAAGGTGTTTACTCTTTCTTACGATATACTCCTCAAAGAATTCCTAAAAAAAACATTCCCTTCCACTACTGGTGGAGTAATTATGGAGGAAGAACTCCTCTTAAACGTTGATCATAGCTCACAAGAAGTAATGACCAGATCCTCCAGCAAACCACTCTTACGTACCTGTTCTGAATTGATTTTTTGGATCCAAATTCGCGTGTTTAAAGGATTTATGCACGTAACCTTCAAAGTTTGGTGTGCGATTTCAGGATATTAGTTTTCTATTTTATTTTTCATAATATTTCGTTTCCTGATTTAGTTAGGTTTCCTTCTCCCTTTGTAATCCGACCTCTTTATATAAGGGTCATGCTAGATGAAATTAAGTATCTTGAAGTTTATGGACAAAATTATTCTTACTCACATTCGATGTGTGATTGATAGAGAATATATATAAGCAACTTAGTAGAAGAAACTCTTTATTGGAGTCTTAAAGTAATAGACATTGAGAAGAATAATTTAGGGTTTCAGCTAGATATCATTACAGTACGTTCCCCACAAGCTCCATCCCGAACAAAATGGGAGATCAGTCGTTGGCTATGGTTTATATGGAGCCGAGTGATCAGATTGCAATTGCATTTGGACATGCCCATATATATATATATATATCTTTCTTATGGTTTGCCTATGCAGGATGATCCGACCAGGCGGACTGCTGTTAGAGTCAGAATTTGTCGCAACACTGGGAAACATCGAATCGTTATCCCTCCAATTCGCTGTTTCCTTCAATTTTTTTAATTCTTCACATGAGATGGAAATGACCATCCTATCCCTGCCTGAAAACACTGCTCAAGGTGAGATCCACTCCCCCTATTAGAGAAATTGGAAGTACCCATGAATTGAAGGTGATAATTCCATTACTCCTCAGACATTTGCTTCTAATGACACCAGCCGGCCTTTAAAGCTCTTTCAGGGTTTGACTCTTTAAAGAGTTTTTTGTGAAAAGCACCTATTCTCACTCTCTCTCTGTCTCATACTTGTTTTGCTTTTGAAACAGAAGAAATTCAAAGGGTGGGATGATGGGATTCTCATATTCACAGTGAAAGGTACAAAGGGCAGATCCCCAAAATGCAAAAGAAAGGTAGACCATCACCTCCTCTTTTATGGAACATAACTGATCCTCCTCGGGATCGAATCGCACTTTCACCCCCACACAAGGGTGTCATATAGCATCTCCAGGCTCTTTTTTCTTATATATAAATAAGTTAAACAGCATCTATCTATCTCTAGCTAATGCTTACTTTCCCACATATCTCATTTCAAGAATCTTTCATGAGAGCATCCTATGCTTTGACCACCCTACCCTACCCAATCGGTATATCCTCTACTTTATAACATCTCTCACCAATGCATATTCAGAGTTTTACTTTTAGATTGAATTCCGCTTAGGTTCAATTAATATAAATATATTTAATCGTATTGGGCTTGGGAAGAATTAGATAAGTAAGAAATTAAAAATCTTAGTACATGCAAATCATCCAACAAGCCCAATAGAGCACTTGGGTTTTTCAAGGGCCTGTTTGGTTGGAAGTGAATTGATATCAATTAAATTCTCTTTGAAAATCAATTTTCCATGTGGTTGGATATAATATAAGTTTTTATTGTCATGTATTTCTTTTTTCTTTTTGAGCAATATTTTACCTAAAATAACTAATATTTTTTACTGAAATACTACCCAAAGTATTGATCTTCAGAATGAGATCGAGTTGTTTTCCATCTCCTAAGTCCTACCATGGTCAGTGCTTGGGATTTTCTTCAATTATTAAGGTTCTATCTCAAAACAAAATTGGTTCAAAGTGGTTGGGGTGGCCTCTTGTGGTTCTTATATATACTTAATAGTCGGAGCACACACAGCCTGTGTGGGATTACCTCAATACTCCCCCTTATGTGCAGGCCTTCTGGGCTCTGTCTTCGTGGGTGGAGCAGGGCCCATCATCGACGTAGGCCCAATGTACCCGCTTTGATACCATATTAAGCTTCCATCTTAAAACCAATTGGTTCAAAAAGGGGCGACATCTTGTCGCTGTTATACTTATAGTCGGAGCATCCACATCAATTTACATCAATTTTACCTCTCACCAGTCACCTCATTGATAAGTTTTGTTGTTGTCTTTCAAATTTCACATTGCTTCACTGTAATCCTAATCAAAGACATTCTAAAGGGTAAAAAAACATATATTTTTTTCTTTTGGAAGAGGTGTCTTCCCAACATCATTACTGCACCATATATATCATATTACTAATACTAAGATATTTTACCAAATATTTGGACAAATCCAGTCTAAATGAACTTGGGAATCATGTATAATGTGGTCCAAATGATCCTGTGGTCCTGATCAGTGCCTGTGTGCACCACAAAGTACTGTACGCTTATACAGAAGCAAAAAAAAAAAAAAAAAAAAACAAATAATTGAAAAGCTAGGAGTGACCAACAAGACTAGCTCAAACAAATAAACAACTAAAACCACCACCACTGTCTTCTACCACAAAGGTGGAGAATGCTAGGGTTTCCCTTGCAAGTTTTCTTATTATATATATAGCCATTAATGAATTACAGAGATAAACTAGAGAGAGAGAGAGAGAGAGAGAGAGAGAGAGAGAGAGAGAGAGAGAGAGAATAAATATTAGGTTTATATATAAGGTTCCCCCTCGGGGAAGACCAAAAAGAGAGAATAAATGTCGAGGAGTAAAGATTAAACACAAGGGTGATGAATAATAGGGAGGGGGAGGGAAAACGAATAGGACAAAATAAAAAAACATATAAAAAGAAGAAAAAAAAAAAAACAAAACAAGTAACATTTAGAGGAAGCTAACCCTGCCACTGTCTACGATTCTGAGTTTGTTGATCATGTGCAGAAGAACTCATGCATTGATCAAATCCAGCTATATTGAAAATGTCTCTATGAGAGATGGTTCTAAGACCCAAGAAATCTCTAGTCAATCCATGATCAGCTCCACCACTACCACTACCACCACCACCACCTTCATCAGGTCTACTAGATGATGTTCTTGTCTTTGAGTTTGAGAGAGTTTCATGTTCATCTCTCTTTGAAGCCAACATCCCACCAAACCCATCTCCAAAAGAAGAACCATCTAACCCACTTGCAGAAGAGAGAGAACGCATCATATCTTGAAGTAGAGAAGGATCAGCTTCTGCTCCTCCTGCAACACCACCAGCTTTGTCCCCAAAAGGACCCAATCCATAAACAAACCCACTTTCCATATCTTCACGTGAAGACAAACCCAGGTCGAAACCAGTATTAGTAGACATGTGAGCTTGGTGGGGTATAAGAGTCACAGAAGAAGATGATGAAGGTTTACTCATAGTTGAACCCATTTGAGCTGCTTTCTGTAGTAATGCTGTGGCTGACATGCATGGAGAGGGTGTTGGATGGTAATGGGAGAGAGAAGGCCTAAGGGTAGGGTTAGGGTTAGGGTTTTCAATAGGTGGTAGTGGACCAGATAACCATGGAGGTATATCTGATCTAAGATTGAAATGTGGCTGATGTTGTTCTTCTCTTTTCATGGAGAATGCTTGAAGATCATGATGAGTATTGAATTGAGTTTGCAGATTTATGTGTGACGTTGAAGTACCAATTGTTTGAGAGGATGAGAGAAGTGGGTTTACTGAGATTGTTCTTGCACTCTCTTCTGCCAAAGCATCACAGAAGGCTCTGTGAGTTATGAAACTATCTCTCCTGCCAGACCAAAAATCAAACAAACAAACACTAAAAACCAAGGAAAAGCAAACCATCACAAAGAGATAAAACAGTAAAAAAGTATTCTCTCTGTTTTTGTTCCTTTCACTTTCTATTTTCAGGCTATGTTTTTCCCAGTGGACAAAAGGCATGGTAGCTGTTAAGATTAAAGGTTCCTATGGCTACCCACTCTCTCTCTCTCTCTCTCTCCCTATGAGACAGAAAATTTGAGTTTGGTGGAGTTCATCTATTGAGGTATGGTCTTGAAAATAAAAAAAGCGTATAAAATTGAGGATGATCTGTTTGTTTTAATTACCTTGAGAAAAGGGTTCCACAATCACATCTATACTCTCTTGTGCCACAAGTCTTGGAGTGAGCTTTCCAATCTGATTGAACTGCATAACGCTTAGAACACTTGTCACATTTCCACTTCTTCTCTCCATGCTTTCTGCAAAAGTGCTTCTTGATCCCAGTGAGGTCTCCAAGAGCTCTTGAAGGGTCATGATGAACACATGTAGTTTCTGGGCATACATAAACCCTCTTCCTTATCTCTTTGCTTGTTCTTTGTTTTAGCTTCCATGGAAGATTATGTCCTCTTCTATGAAGCTGAAGGTTCTGATCTCTCTGGAATCCTTTATTACAAATCTCACAGACAAATCGATTTGTGGCCATGAGAGTTTTAGGAGATAAAGCTATCACTTCTGCATCTGGGTCTGATTCAAGAACCCCAGCAAGAAAAAATAAAATTAAACTAATTAGACCAATTGAACTTATATAATCAATCAATCACCATTGAAATTTGGAGTTACAGAAATTAATTTGAGACCTGGCTTGCCTGGAAGATTTCTCTTCTTCTTCACCACTGGAGTTTGATTTGCTGAAGGAAAAGACTGATGTGGGTACATGGAACCTGTTTCAGTTCTATTGCCAGAAGAAACACTTGCTTCTCCAGAAGCAGATGTCAAATTAGACATATTCTCTTCCACAGCTGGGTGTTGTTGGAGCATCAAGCCCTTAGTCATCATCTTATATATATATATATATATATATATATATATATATATATATATATATATATATATATATGTTCTTCTAGGGTTTAATTGGAGGCTGATAACAGAATCTCTAGGCTTTACTTCTTCATAAACTTTTTAGATCAGAAGGAAAAAACCCAATTCTAGAAAGGCTATATTACACAAAAGAGAGGTAAACATGATTGATCTCTTGTTTATTTTACTTCAAACCCAAGAGATGGAATTAATTTTCTCTAGGAAATATATAGAAGAGAAAGCTCAAAGAAAGAAAAGAGCTAAGAGGAACTGCATCAAACCCTTACAATTGCCCCATCTTCTTCTTCTCTTCATGTTTCAGCAGCAACCTTGCTTTGTTCATTGCAAGAAAACTCAAAAAACACATAAACAGGAACAATAAAACCAGACCCCAATTCTTAGAACATCAAACAAGATGGAAGACCCAGAAGGGAAATTGCAAAATCAATCATGAATGTCCAAAAGAGAGAGAGAGAGAGAGAGAGAGAGATGTGGACGAGAAAGGATCTCTCAATAATCCACCACCCCTTCAATACCATACCCCAAACCACAACCCAAGACAACCCAATAGGCTACTCTGACGTCCCACTTTCTGTCTTTTCCTTTGTTCCCTTCCCAAACCTAGAAAAATCTCTTCTTTTTTTTAATTTTATTTTGCTTTTCTCAATGTACATTTTAAATCATTTTAAAATCTTTGATTAATCAAACCCACCTTTCCCTTCTCTTAAAAAGTAGAAAAAAAGGAACCAAGTTAAAAGAGAGAATGATTTGCAGAGCCTTGAGAGGGAGAAAAAGAATGATAAGATGTTGATTTAATTAATTTATTTTTTTACATCATGGGCAGGGAGTAGAGTTAAAGTAATCTCTCTTCAACTTTCTGCATTTACACCAACATGATTGATTCATTGATTGAATTCAGAAGATTTAATGTTCATGGATAACAATTCTGATCTTTTTACCCTCTTTTTATTCTCTCACTATCTCACTATTCATAACAAAGTTGTGCTCTTAGAATTAATAACATTCCATTATGTGTCAAGTCAAGGTGGACTTTTGGAGTTCTGAGGCTATGGGCAGCATTTGAAACAGGGTTTTCCCATCCATCAATTCATTCAAGCCCATTCATTTCTAGTCAACTTGTCAAACTTACCATTTGCATGCTTCAAAACATATGAAAGAGTAAAATTGAAATCGTTGCAAAGAATTTTTAGACTTAGCCCTAGTATTGGCATCACGCATGTTTAGAGTGGAAAGGATTTTAAAGAATGTGCGTTTGTATAAAAACTTCATATCATTAAATGAGAAGAAAAGAGAAACTTATGAGAGAGCGGCTCATGTATCACATACCATTGTGTATAGACCCATACAATAAAAAAGTGGATCTATTTTTTTTAAAAAACAAAAAAAACATGAGTTTTTGATCTGAAATCAGCCTGATACAGGTTGATACCACCAAGACATCAGTATCGATATTGTCTGTGAGCGATATCGACGTAAATACCATAAAGTAAAACCATTTTATGCCAACCTTTTTCCCATTTTTATTTTTAGGAATTGGGGTTCGTGAATTTTATCTTGTAATCACTTCACCATTTGTTTGTGGAGTGTATTTTTGCTCGATCGTTATGGTCTGCTTTTGCTTCTTCTTTTGGTGTGGGATGACAGCAGTTTCCATTGTTCTCTAAGATGTGTTCCTGGTGGAAAAGGAAAGCTTCTGTTGTTTCTCTTAAAATCGCATGGCTGGTTAATTTGGTTTTGGTTCCTTTTTTTATCTAATTGGAATGTAACCATCGTCATTTTAATGAAAAATTGGGATCCGACCATCAGGTCTGGCACCTTATTTAGTGAGAACTTAGTTCTCCATCTTCAACCTCTTCCCATTGCATTTGCTCTATTGTCGAATTAATTCAGGCAAGAGCTTTGAGGCTTCACTATCATCCCCACTTGCCCGGGTTTTTATTGGAGGTGTTTTGGGCTCCCCCCCCCCTACCTTGGTTGAAACTTAATATTGATGGATGCTCCTTGGGAAATCTAGGATGAGTTGGTGCAGGTGGTATTTTTAGGGATCATAATACTAAAGTGATCTTCAATTTTAGAAGTTTCCTAGGAGTCATGATAAACTTTGAGGAGGAATTCTATGCCTTGGTGTTGGGCCTTGAATTTGCCAAGATGTTGCGTGTTTCTCATTTATGAATTGAGTGCGATTCAGCTGCAGTAGAGGTTCTTGCTTCTAAAGGGACTATTCCCTAGTTTGTTCGGCAAAGATGGTGAAAGCTTCTCTCTTTTCTGGAAGACATTCATTGGAAAATCTCTCATTGTTTCAGAGAGGCGAATCCTATTGCAGATGTTCTGGCCAAATTTGAGGCAAAACGTAGAGTTTCTTCTTTGATGGTGGATCTCCCTTCCTCTATTCAAGATAAGCTAGTGATTGATGCCCTCCATAAACCGAGATTTCGGTTTTGTTAGCCTTGTTTTTTTTTCCTCTCTTCAATGATTTTCGCTTGTTGAAGGGAGGATTTCTTTAGGCTAAGTCTGTAGTTTGTTTCTGGCTCTGGCCAGGTTTCTTGTATCTTATTTTCTTTTCTGTTTAATACAAATGATCTTTTAACCCAAAAAAAAAAATAATAAAAAAAAAAAAATAAAAAAAAATAAATATATATATATATATAAATGAATAGTCAAAATATGTTTCCGTATCCGTGTCCGTATCCATTGAGCACTATTCGATTCCGTCCGAAAGCTAAACAGATACGGATAGACTATAGCTATCTGAAAAGCTATATTTACATGTAAACGGATAAAATATCCAATCCGTATCCGTGTCTGTATCCGTTTAGCACTATTTGAATCCGTTCGAAAACTAATCGAATATGGATGTGGATATAGCACTATCCGAGCCAAATCCGATCCGTTTACATCCCTACATGAATGATAGAATACTAATTTAACAAAAATATTTCTATGTAGAGTTAACACTGTCTTAGTGGGGTTTATCAAAAAAGAAATTTAAAAAAAAAACAAAAAAAAACAGTCTTAGTGGGTATGTTCATGTGTTTCGATGAGTTTGGTTCCCTCCAGAAACAAAAAGAAAAGAAGGAACTTAAAAATCAATTTTCTTGTCATTTTCTTGTTTCATTCTTCAATAACGAGATTTCTTTAATGGGCTTCAGCTTCACCAATATGCGCTCCCAGCTCATCAACCCTGATTCATCCAAAATTTTAAACTCACATATCATAAAGCTCTCACTCAGGGGGAGGGGAGTTGGAAAGAACGAAAAACAAAATATTTATTAATGCACTGTAAGAAATGGAAATGGTAAACCACGTGATATATCCTCCTTGTACTGTAGTTTCTTGTGCATGGTTTTACCCCCAAAAAAAAAAAAAATCTTACATGGGTTCATATATGTAAAGAATAAAATTTTGTCACTATGGCCTCATTTGTTTCTATTGCTGGGATCACTTGAATAAAGGTTTATTTGATTAAAGATTTCAAGAACATCTCTTTCCATCATCACATGAAAAAAGAAAACCATCTCATACTTGAATATGCAATGGAATATATTGATTCGGGCTCTTTCGCATTCAAGATTACCATACAAAAATTTTCTTAAATAAAATCAAATAGATTTTCTAATCTATAGAGCCTCAAGAGTTGTCCCTCCTCTAGATGGTTCTTCTTCGAACGAATACACTGGAAAAAATTTCATGATCAATTCACTTTGGTGTAACGAAGATCTTCAAGTCAACCGCCAATCTTCCCACGAATATCAAATCCATTGTCCAAAAGACTAAGGTTTTACCAAACACTAAAATTCTCAAGATCTCAGAGTAGGGAGCAAGAGAACAAGAGAATAGAGCAAGAGAGGAGAGAGAGGAATCGGCCAATGGGGAGGGGAGCCAGCTAGAGTCGCCCAGATGCGGTTCACTCCCCTAGGTGCGGTTTTATATGATTGTGGGACTTAGTTAGTCCCCGGTACTCTGTGTGAGAATCTGATTCTCTCTCCTCATGTCGACTTGAATTCTCGTTCCTAGCGTGCATCAAATTAGGGAAGAAATATAATCTAAAAAGGAAAGTTAATTATTTATTTTAATTTTAATAGACAATTAAATAATTACATCAAATCCATTAAATTAAATAAATCAATTGTTTTGATTAGAAAATCCACATAATAACCTTTTATTATGTACCAACCCTCCATTAATAGACATAATCGTTATGAAATCTAGGGCATATAATTAAATATTGCCAAACCCCCTTCTATAGTAAATGTCCATATTAGAGTGTATGTCTGTGTATGTGATCGGAATCCACAAAACACGACTAAACATTTTTCATAAAAAGATATATATATATATATATATATATAATATGTAAAAATAAGTCTTGCAAACCACTTAAAAAAATGGCATAGGATCTAGATTCTTATCCGACCATCCACAGACATTCTCTCTCTTGATGTTCTCCAGACCTTGTTGAGTGATTTTCACTCACAAAATGCTCATCCTCTGCGGCACGCTGCTCGTAGCGGCTTGAGTGGAGCAGACACAAGGCTACGCACAGTGTCCACCTTACCCCTGCTCGAGCGCCTTGCCCAATCTAGGGTAAGGTGGTCATTGCGCTGCGCTACTCAGACCGCTACGGGCAGCACGCCGTAGAAGATCTGGCCGGATCCGCACTTCCATCAATCTATCTCTCCTTTCGATATAAAAAGACACCTCTACCCCCCCTTCTTTTGAAGAGAAGAGAGATGAGAGTGTTAATATATGCCACACTCCCCGACAGAAAACTACTTCCCTAACAATATATTGTGAAAAGAGAACTTCATTGATACGGATAGCACTTGATAAGGCAATTCAATGGCCAGTTTTGCCCAGCCCCTAATGGTTAGGGGTCTTAATGATCGTAAATAAGGTTAGGGGTGGGACTGGCATTCACAAAACCTTGTCTCCACCCCCACCCCACCTTACCTTATGTTTCACAAGTTTGTGTCGGTATCATAAATTTCTGAGAGAGAGAGACTTGGTAGGCAAGTTTCTTGTAGAGGGACAAGAGGAATAATTCTTTTGTCGTGTGTACACACTCTATAAGAGAGAGAGAGAGAGAGAGGTGTGTTTCATGGAAAACAAAGCAAGTCCCAAGCATCCTCAATGATTAAGTGAGTGGACATCCTGAGTTTCAAATTTAAAAAAGTCTAGATCGATTAGCTAGGGTACGTGTGTCTCTTCTTCAGCATCATCATCATCATCAGATTGGAATCAATTCCTATAAAAGAAATCTTAAAACATGTGGGATGGTCAAACAACAACATCAGCACCAACAGCAAATTGGGACCCTTCAATGAAGATATCCATAATCCATCTCGATTAGTAGACTTCATTCACACTATGCAGCAGTAGCACCATAACATTAATCCATCAAACAACCAAAGGCAGAGAGAGAGAGAGAGAGAAGAAGATAAGGAAGGGTATGGAGCGTAAGGCTAAAGGAGAACCACAAATTATTAATATTTGAGTTAGTTACCGCTCTGGAAGACCAGAGCAGACACAAACAAGTCTGTACGTAGTCTGTAAAGGGCACAATCTCCAGAGGGGCTTTTTTTGAAAGTGCCATAGAGTTAGGATTGAAGAGCAGAGAGCCCGTGAAAGAGACGCGTCCAAGAAACGGTAGATCCTCTCTTCCCATCATCAATCACGATAATATTATACCTAGCTAGTTAATAGCTACCATCATTGTACACAACCAACCAGAGTCCACCACCAGAGTCTCACCCAGACATATATATATATATGTGGGTCCCCCACACTGAGCCCCACTAGAGTGAGGGAACCCACGAGAGATGGCACCACAGATGGCAGAGGATCCGTTCCCAGTGCACAAACAGATGAGGACAAGAGTAGAGGAGGTATTGATGATCGTGGTGGAGGTGATGGTGCGAGTCTTCCTTCAATCATGCTAAGCGCGTGAAACTGGCACTGCAGGAAGGCAGGTTGAGTCAGCCATTCTCGTCCTCACCACATACATACATACACTCTCTCTCTCTCTCTCTCTCAACTCTGCGGAGTTAAATGATGAGGTTCGAAAAAATTTGGGCAACCCAAAAGTTTGTCGTTGAGAGAGTTTCTTCCCCCTCATACGACCCAAACTCACAATGACGTCGGTTATCAAACGGTCAACCCATGCCCGGGTGGCGGAATGTTCATATACGTGAGACGTGAACAATTCACAGCCGTTCAGATGGAATCTATTCTGTGGTAATATTCCATTTGAACGGTTGTGAGTTGTTCACGCACACTCACATATTTGAACATTCATCCCCTCGCCCCAAATTATCTCACACACTTCAGGCTTTTTAATTTTTTTTGATAGGTAAGGAGGAGGAAAGATGTAAACCTATTGGATTCAGATCTTCTACGGTGCGCTGCCCGTAGCAGCCTAAGCGGCACAGACCCATGGGCGCATGCATTCACCGCCTTACCCCTGCCCGAGTGCCTTGCCCAAGCAGGGGTAAGGCGATCATTGCATGCACCCATGTGTCAGCACCACTCAGGCCGCTTTGGGCAACGCACCGTAGAGGATCTGAATTGAAAACTAACCTAGTAGCAATGGCCTTTTACGCACCACAAGCTACCAAGTGCACTAGGCACTTGTTCAAACCTCAGGTCTCCTTAGTCGTTTCAAATGTCTAAGAAAACTAGTTTTTTTTTTTTTTTTCAATGCCAAGGGTATTAATAATTAAGGTGTGCAAGTTTGGCCCTATCAGCCCAACCCACCTTGAGGGATTGAGTGCCAACAAGGGTTGATATACTTCAGCCTTGAGGCGAGTTAGGGCTAGAAATTTATGGCCCTGAGTCAGGGTCAGATTGGGTCAGGGTTAAAGCGTTGGCCTTAGTCTGGTCCAGCCTGACCCTGTTTTAAGTTATATTGTAACATTTAAGCCAATTTAACTGCATTTAATGCATGTCATGTACATGTACGGCCATGCATGAAAATTTTTGCTTATATATGTATATAAACTTTATACAGTAGACACATTTTGTTATATAATATATTATATTTTAAGATAATAAGTGATATAATACATTTCATATTTGATGATCACCAATCCGATCTCTTCATGATGACAACTTTACTTTTAATATTTTTTTTAAAGAAATGACACTTGTTTTTATTTTATATATTATACAAAATTGATGATTTTCTCCCGACCTAGCCTAGCCCATGCATCTCCCTTCCCCCTCCCTATGGTCAAGGCCACTAGGGTAAGCTAAAGCTTTGCCAAAAAGGCAAACTACTAAACATACTTTTAGAAACCGGATTGGACTGGCCACTCAAATCGGATTTGACTAGAACTGGCCTCATTTTGGTTCGGCCAAAACACCCAAAATTGGAATCAAGCCAGTCAAAACACTCAAAACCAATATAGAACCAAAAGCCCTTTTCAGTTTGATGCTCCAACCAATTTCTATAAGTATGGCACAAATTCTTCTACCTGATAGTTGATGATTAAATGGATTAGCTTTTTAGCCATATGGGTTGGTTTCTTAAATAGACTATGAACTGTGGGATTAAGAACTTGATAAACATAGATATATGCGGTAAAACTTAATGTCGATGGGGCTTGTAAAAGGAATCCTGGATTGGGGGGAGGAGGAGGCATTATTTGTGACATTAATAGCCATGTATTGGCTGCCTTCGAAAACTTTTATGATGAGTGTACTAATTTCATCGCGGAGTTTAGAGCTTTAAAAGATGGCCTGAAACTTTGTGCGAAAATGAATCTTTGGAATTTTTATGTGAATTCTGATTCTACTTTGGTGGTTCTGTGTACTGCCATGAAAAAATGCAATATCTGGAAGGGGTGGTATTAGTTCCATGAGATCATTATTTTTATTGAAGTGCTTCAGCCAATAATATCTTTTACCTTCAAAGAAGGCAACAGGGCAGCGGATTGGCTGGCGAACTATGTGTGAGTCGATGTCTAATTCCTTTTTCAATTCTCCAATTGACCTTCCAAGGGGTATTAGACAAATTATTAGGGAGGATGCGGCGGGTCTTCCTGTTGTGCGCAGATAGTTTTGTTTTTATTATGGGGCTTTTATAGCTAGGGTGGTAAGGTACTCTGTTGAGAAGGAGAGTATGATTTTGTTGTTTCGGGTTGGGGTAAGGCGGGTATGTCCTCCCCCTCCCATTGTATCTGTTTCTCTAAATGAGTAGCTTTTTAATAAAATCTGAGGGGCCAGCCCGGGTTCTAGAAAATATTTGGCTTAAAATATATATATATATATATATATATATATGGGTTGGGGTTTTTTGTCTACATGGTTGCAAAACCACATAGGCTCACAGGAATGAGAATATTATCATTGCAAATGCTGTAAAATAAGTTACCCACCCCCTATTTATGAAATGGGCAAGGGACTCTAAGCCACCGTCGATAGGGGGTGCAAGTTTGACTTGATGAGCTCGAGCTCGCCCAAGCCGTCATTAGGGGGTGAAAGTTTAACCTGGTGTCTAGGTGCAGAAACCATGCGACCTGTTAGTATTCTTTTTCCCATAAAAATATATTAAATGATAGGATTTACTTTCATTGGAAAAATAAGAGTGTTATCCTAAAGAGGGAAAAAAAAGGTTACAATATTTTTTCCATTATATATAATAGGAAGAGGGTTCCCTAAAAGATAGCATGACCCCTTCGCCAGTGTGGGGACCAATGGGAGCGTGAGCAGAAGCATCAATAAGGGTAGGATTTTCGCCTTTCATGGGTGTGGAGTGATCATTTCGTATCCCTCAGTTACTGGGCGTAGGGGCCGCATTGCCTTTCAAGGTTCTTTTTCCTTCTATAATATATAATATAATTATACATCATACATAAAGGTTGCCAGGGTCGATCAAAGTCAGATTGGGTTGGGTTGAGCCCGACAAGCTTATGCCTGGCCTGAGTTAAGGGGATCTCCTAGATTTTAGGATTAGATTGGGGTTTTAAAAAATCAGACCCAGCCGGGCCCAATTGCATCCCTAGATAAAACGATGGTTTGCAAGAAGATCATGGCAACTAGAAATTTACAGTTTTTTGGGTCAAAATTTTCTCACAAACCAAACGTGAGCAAAGTGAGAAACATGCATTCCGTTTTCCGGATAAAATTTCAGTTTCTCTTATACTCTTGCCAACCAAACATATCTCAGAGCTCCTAACACCTAATAAATGGATCAAAGAGAAACCAAGCATTGATTTTGATACCCCAAAGAGAGCTTCTGAAGCGAAGCAGTCAGCTCAGCTGCGCAATCCATACATTCCTGAATTCCTTTGGACATGTACAGCCAACAGTATTGCTTCAGGTGCGACTTTCTATTTTACACCCTGTCCTTTCCCACTTTTTCTTTGTGTCGAAGAGGTCAGATCGACGTCAGAGCCCCTGGCACCTATGGTCCAGAATCCAGATACATTCACATGGTAGCGAGTAGCGACAATAGTATTTTGCTTCTCCAACTCAGAGATTCTTACTTTCACCAATAAAAATGAAACGAATGAAAAAGGGAGAAGGATAGGTATGGTAGCGATATACCATATGTTAGTACCCTATCTATGTGGATCTCTCTTCCACTCTTTGAAACAACTGCCTTACCCCTCCAAGAGAGAAAGAGAAAGACACACATGAGGTGCTAGCATACGGTATACCGCTAACATACTTTACCTTGTCCGAAGACTCACAGAAAGACACGGGAAAATAACCACCCCACCCCATGAAAGGTGAAAATGACACCCCCAATGATTCTTCCGCATGCGCACTTTCATTGCCCCCTTGTAGAACCACGCTCTCCCACAGAAAACACTTCCCCATTTAATTATGGTCATCATGGGTAGATGACACTTACAAATTGTACCTGTAAAATCTACTTCTGCTGCATGACAAGAGATAGTTAATTTGGCCTACATTTAAAAGCACTTATTAGTCTCCGGTGATTAGCTAGTAGCTGTAGTTCCCAGCAAGGTTCAAGAAAGCAGCAACGGTTCAGCCTCCGATTATGATTCAGCCTGATCGGCAACATTTGATTTAAACCCTAGAAATTCAATACAAATCAGTCAATTAGATAAAATTGCATCCAACTGATTCCAATCCGATTCATCCAGAATCAGTGATCTGATTTCGATTCCTTGAATCATGGTTCCGAATAGAGTCAATATATCCTACCCAGTACCCACCCATTTCTCCATCGATTGCCATAACAATAGTAAGTCTCCTGTCTACCCAGATTTCCTATCAAAGGGGAACCCAAAAAAAAAAATCCACCTAAAAAGTAGAGGTGTAAATGAATAGCCGAAATCCGTCTCCATATCCATGTCCGTATCCGTTTAGCACTATCCGAATCCATCCGAAAGCTAAACGGATGCGGATACAGATAGGCTATAGCTATCTGAAAAGCTATATTTACATGTAAACGGATAAAATATCCAATCCGTATCCATTTAGCACTATCCGAATCCGTCCGATAGCTAATTAGATGCTGATGCGGATATAGCACTATCCGAACCGAATCCGATCCATTTACAGCCCTACTAAAAAGAAGAGAATACCTTTACAATAGGAGTAGGAGTTAATAATAGGAATAGGAGTTAATAATGAAAAGGAAAAAAGATAATACCTTTACAAACTTGGATATGTTGTTAACTTTACCATGCCCTTCCAAAGCTGTTCGAAGAGATATCATTGCAAAGCCAGTTCAAATGGGTCAAGATGGTGAGGATAAATGAGTTGACTTCTCACCATATTAATAGGTTTCTTTTTTGAAGTTCCCTGTCAGCAGTGCTTGTGCACCAAGAACCATCTAATGATCTTTGCCAAATTAAATGTTCAAATCGTTTAGAAAACTGTATATGATCTTGTTTATATTTTGCTTTGCCTTGTAATCAAATGAACCTAAATGTACTTGGAAAACTCATTTGGTATGCAAGGATGATCAAAGCCCCTTAACAAGAGGTGAGATTCATGTTGCAATCCATCTTTTTCCCAACAACTACTTGTGGGTGTACCACAGTTTAAAAAAACAAAAAAAAAAAAAAGAAAAAAACCCCCACATGTTCTGGCTATTAACAGACAAATAAAAGAAAGCAAAAAAGATAAAGCGCTTTGTGCTTTGTGTAATGTGTAGTCTGGCACAGACAAATTGTTGTCCAGGAACTGTTGGTTGCCTAATGCTTAAAATAGGGCCTCTTTACATGGGTTTTCTACACTTTTTTTATGGTTATATAGTTTCTTCATTTATAAAAGAAAAAAACGAAAGGTTCTGTTTTAGTGCAAGGATGACAGTAAGATAAAAGAGCCATTGCCCATGCATGCCAAGATCCAACTCAAAGCATGGGCAATGAAGTAAAGCCAGTGGCAAATTCTGACAGTTGAAATACAAAAATGAATCTCTACCATTTTTTAACCTCCCTCATGAATTCTTGACAATGAACCAATTCCAAATAAAAAATATGGAAGAAGCAACTAAGCAAATTAGACCCAAGGAACTTAGAGGAGCATAACTAATTCAGGGTAAAAAAACAACATTGTCCTTTACTAGTGCATTATTGGAGAATAAATGGAATGCAGGCTCTCATTTCTGTTGATCTCCTTTCATTGTTATAAACTATTGCATAATTAGCCTTCCTCATTAACTTTTGCCATTGAACCAGTTATAAATAAAAACTAAAGAAGAAAACAACTAGTTAGAAATTAGAATGTAAGCAACTTAAAGGAGCATAACTTTTCAAAAGAAAAAAAATGTGTAATTTTCCAAGTGTTATGCACAAACAAATGGAATGAAGGACCAACTCAGCCAAAACTTCTTATTGCTTAAGATCTCAAAATTGTAGTTGAACTTTCGTGAATTTCAGATTCACCAAATAATCACATTTATTGGGAAATAAGCCAAATCAAAGATTAACACAATAGCTGAATCCTAAAGTGATACAGGAATGCGAAGACCATCATAGCTTAGTTGAACATCCAGGCCTTCTGTTTCCCTTAACTTGTCAAGATATTCGGTAACCTTATCATGATCCATTAGATGCATCATTCCTTCAAATAAATGAAAGTAGTTTCAGTTTTGATACTTCAGGCTAAATATCCATTGTATTCACAGTAAAAAGAAAGACAAAGGTTATGCCCCTCGCTTAAATAATTTGCAAAGAAACCATATGCCATGCTTAAAAAGGAAGCTTAATCATACCTGTGAAAAGTGTTCTCTTTGGTCGAATTTTACGAACTTCCTCCAAAGCCTGGCAGGGGACATAAGTGAACTTAACATTTGAAACTAAACAATGATCATCCATTACCAGATTCAATACACACAACCCCCCCCAAAAAAAAAAAAAAAAAAAAAAAAAGGAAAAAAAAAATGTACCAGAAAATGAGAAGGCGGATGCAGCCTGGAGGAGTTTCCCCTGAAGACAACTCAGGCATGATTATCTGCTATGTGGCAGGTCGGTCAGGCTCAAAATTCTCTGGGGTAGGGCCCATACTCCCCTGCTCATGTGCCAATTTTGGGCCCCTGCCACACACGTCGACATCAAGAGGGTTAAAGGTTAAAAACCATTCATGGTTGGATCATTCTGGACTGTTGAAAATCAACAGAAATTGTGCAATACATAATACTCCAATTGATTTGGGCCTGTAATTTGACACTTGACCAACCAATTTGGTTTGGATTGCCCACTTAACATGCCACATGGCAGAATATAGGGAGCCTAAGTTGCCTTTAAAGGTAACTCAACTGAGCTGCTTCCTTTTGGCCCCAGAAATCAACAAATTAGAGCTTTACTTTGGGTAGTCCAAAATGTGTTGCAGACGATCGGTCTGGCCGTAGTGCATCCTGAAGAAATTACACAATAAGCACACAAGAAGTATGAAGTGTACAAGTACATATACATACTATAATAGGCAAGAAAGGAAGAAAGAGCACCAAAATCAAGATTTCGCAGTCCTTGAGAAGTCGATAAGTTTCCTCTGGTATCTCACTAGCATCACTGCCAATAAAAATAATCAGGACCAGGCATCTTGATAAAATCTGACTACATAATGCATAAGTTAATCAGAGACATACCTAATGTAACAAATATTACCAAAACGAAAGCCAAGTGACCGATAACCACGCCCATGCCACACTGGTAAAGGAGTAACCTGAATCAGAATAAGAAATGGATGTAAATGCAAGTTACATTTTAAGATATACCACAATCATATTATCCAGTAAATAAAGTAGTCATTGACCCATTATCGGAAGAATTAGTAATAAAGACCCAATGAATTCATTCAAATACTGCTTAGATCCCATTTGGCAAGTATAAACAGCTCTAGTTGTCTGTTATAATTAAACTAAATGAAGAGTGTAATGTGATAATACCTAAGCAACAACAACAACAACCAAGCCTTTTCCCAACTAAATGGGGTCACCTACATGGATCCTATAAGAGAAAATAGGTAAAAAGGAGGAGGCGGAGGAGGGGGGAGGGGGGGGGGCAAACAACATCAACACAAATCTCTAGGGCATTGACCTTTCTTAACTACGTACCACTTCTTAACTGCCTAGCATTCTGCACTAGGACTCGAAGAGGGGTGAATACAAACAACGGCAACACACAACAAAGACCAACTAAATGGGGTCGACCACATGGATCTTTGATCTCCAATCAGCTCTATTTGAGGTCATACTAGGAACAAGGCCTAAGCTGAGCATGTCTTTCTTCACCACTTCTCCTAAGGTTATCTTAGGCCCGCCCCTAGTTCTTTTGGTTCCCTCAATCAAGATCATGCCGCTCCTCCGGACTGGAGGCCCGGAAGGCCTCCATTGGACATGGCCATACCATCTCAAACGATTCTCTAAGTTTATCATGAATTGGTGCTACTCCCAACTCGGCTCTAATATGATCATTCCTTGCTTTATCCTTCCTAGTTTTTCCACTCATCCATCTCAACATCCTCATCCTGTAATGCAATAATACCTAAGCATGTACATTTTATGCCTTAGAACACGAGGTCAAGTTTGTGGCACTTTTTCTCTTAATTCCTTCCCTGTTACGGAAAAAGAATACCAATAAGAATCAAGGGACTTCTAGGGTTCATGGCTGTTTCATAACAACTCAGCCTTATCCCAACTAAATGTGGTCGGCCACATGGATCCTTGCATTCCAATCAGCTCTATTCGAGGTCATACTTGATACAAGGCCTAAGCTATGCATGTCTTTCCTCACCACTTCCCCTAAAGTCATTTTAGGTCTGCCCCTAGTTCTTTTAGTTCCTTCAATCTGAATCAAATCACTACGTATTGAGGCATCCAAAGGCCTCTGTTGAACATGGTCATGCCACTTCAAATGACGTTCTTGTAGCTTATCATGTATCGGAGCTACTCCCAAAGCAGCTCTAATATGATCATTCCTTACTTTATCCTCCCTTGTTTTGCCACTCATCCATCTCAACATTTTCATCTCCGCTACACTGAGCTTATCTATATGATGCTTCTTAACTGCCCAACACTCCGCACCATACATCATAGCTGGTCGTATGACTGTCCTATAATATTTTCTTTTAACTTATAAAGGAATACACCGATCACACAACACTCCGGACACACCTCTCCGCTTCATCCATCCTATTTTAATTCTATGTGAAACATCATCCTCTATACACCTTCTTTATTTATGATTGAACCCAGATACCTATAATAATCACTTTGCTGAATCTCCTTGGTGCAAACCCGAAATGGTTAGCACACCAAGATCGAAACTGGTAGGGGATAGGGTCTAAACTGAAATGGGTTTAATTAGGCTACGGTTGATTAGGATGGTTGGCTGCTGGTTTTGATGGAGGTAATGAAAAGGCCATGGCTAGAGGGTTATAGAAGGAAGGTTATGTATAGAGTTTAAAGGCAACAAAAGGGGTGCAATGGAAGGAGGGTGCAGGGACAGAATATAAGATGCCTTGATAGCTTACTTGAAGATGATTTGCTGTAATGGATGATGGATGCTTGAAGATAAAGATGATAACTAAAAGATAACTTAGACAACTAGAGTCCCACTAGTGTCCTAGCTGTAGGAGTCCCACCTAGACCACCAAGGGAGATCCACCCAAGGCCACTTGCTACCAAGTAAAAGACTCACAAGGAGATTGATTTGTTGGTTGTAATTCATACTTCCATGAGCAGCCATGGTCTCTTTATATAGTATGAGGAGAGAGGCATAAATGCCTATAGGTTACAACCACCAATGATTTACAAACATGACTTTAGTAACCTACTATTAATGACCATGACTTTAGTAACCTACCACCAATGACTTTAGGTTACAACCAAGACTTTAGTAACCTACCACCAAAGACTTTAAGTTATAACCAAGACTTTAGTAATCTACCACCAAAGACTTTAAGTTACAACCAAGACTTTAGTAACCTACCACTGATGACTTTCAGTTACAAACATGACTTTAGTCACCTACTACCAATGACTTTAGAGAAACTAAAAGACAAGAATAAAGAGGGCCAGCCAAGGTGGTCTGATCTGGTCCTAGGCCCAAGAGGATTAGCCATGGGCTAGGCCTACTACTGTTGGCCAGACTTGGGCCTATGCACATGAATCCTTAGTTGGGCTGGGCTTTTGGCTGCTGCTGGGCTGTGGGCTTGGACTGGGCCTTTAGCCTAGCATACTTCTTAACAAAGTAGTGATCAGGCCTTCTTGATGGTGGGCTGTTGGTTGGACCAGCTGGATGCTCTGCATCACTCCTTCTCATCAATTTTTACCACGTCATTATCTGTCCTAGTGTAACCAAAGTTACACACCATATCAGTAAAGTAGGCCGCAAACAAACAGGTAGGCCAAATGGCCTTTCCAAATCTCTGATCACTCACCAGAGATTACTTCCTGTTTTAGTCAATCATACTATAGCAAAGGCCTTATAGGGTTAATGGCCATTTAAAGCCATAAAAAAGTCAATTTTGGTGCAGAGAAGGTCAAACAAGGGAACAATGGCCCTTCCGATTACCTTGTTTGGGCTGACTTCAAGTTTTAGTTGGATTACAGCCTCCAGATCCTAGGTTTTGGGAGAAGCAAGAAGCTCTACCACGTGGAATAACATGACGCAAAATCAGCAATTAAAGTTAGAAATAGGTAGAATTGACTTGTGATCAAGCCAAGATATCTAAAGAATTGGAGCTGTTCAAAATTGACCCCTCCATAGGACAGTTTGGACCAGGTTGGCTCCTTGCCATAGTTTAAGGATTTTGGTTCAGGCTCAGACTAGATTACGATTATATCAGTTGGATAGAGTACCTGAATTCACCCCCAGCTCAGCTCACCCCCAGTCGCATCTTTGTCCCTAGTGTTCTTAACTCAGCTGAAGTTAATTGGCTCATGAAAGAACCAATTCATCCCAATCAGCTTGTTAAGAATTCACTATTTCTGAGACACTGAGACAGATGGCCCAGATCGCAGGGCAAATTTCTGAAAACCCGCTCTTTTGGGCCAAAATGCAAATTTATCTTTACAATAAGTAAAAAAATCTGACCTGAAGATCATGAACAATGAACGGTTCCTCATGAATGATGTTAAATTGCAATTCTGAGACTGCAGCACCAGGTATGATGACACTTGTATCCACTAAATAATAATGCGTCTTCTTCATCACCTGATAGTATATCAAACACCAAGATCAGCCCTAAGAACAATTGATACTGCTTTATGCAGTTTTTCCAAGGTTACCTAAATCTTCTTTGATTTGATGAATTTAAAATTCTTTACAATTAAAAATATTTGTGCTAGCATGACCCATGGGTAGATGAAAAGTTGATCCTTCCGATGCCAAAAAGCAACATGACAGACAAAGAACAGGAAACTTGACATGTTTATAGTTCTCCTAAACTTTTCATCTGATCATTTTTCTTTTTTACAAACTGAACAAACAGATTATCCAATTTCCTATATGCACTTAGGGAAAAAGAACACTGCCCGGCAGCGTGGCTTCCATGCCCAGACACATTCCAGTGCGAAATGACTGCTGCACCCCTCATGAAATGTGAAAATCTCATCCCTGTTGATGCTCCTGCACGCACTGGATTCGCCCCTGCGCTGGCACAGGGGTGCTGCCAGGCAGAGAACCCTCTTCCATACACTTATCATCATTTCATACATGGTAGGACACAACCCCATTCCTCCATGGGTTATAGTATATCAGTTCCAAAAAAACATATAAACTGAAACCTAACAGAATCAAAGTTGCAGAAAAAATTTATAAAAAAAGAAATGAGCAACTTTATAGTTCTGACAAATGTGAACTTCATAAGCTCAGAGATGGTCGAAGAAATTTACATATGGCTTTCTAATAACAAGTCTTAGGATGCAGCTGCCATATTTATTACTGCAAACTTTCAAAGATTTTTTAGCTTGCTTAAATTCTTTCTTCATGTTGATGGGATGAGTATGGACAAAAGACTAACTCAGTTATCCATTATGTTCCCTGAACAAAAAAATTTCCTGTTACTCAGGAGACAGGTCTTGAACAAACAAGACACAGACCTTAGATCAATAGTAGCATCTCTAATAAACGTATCCTCTAGAAGTAAAATCCAAATCAAAACGTAAACCACACTGTTATTTATTGAAACAAAGAAAGTAAACCACATAGTTGAAAGTTGTGTTCGCTAACACTTCACTAGTAGGGAATGGCAACGTAAATGTATACATCAACACTCCCCCACACACGCAGGCCATCTTGGCACCATGCACATGACACATACACATGCCCACACATGACACTCATGGAAAAGAAGTGGGGAAAACTCCCTTTGGCACTTCCTAGGAGTCAAACACTCGACCTCCCTGCTTTGATACCATGTTCGCTACCACTTCACCTAAAAGCTCGAACTAGTAGGGAAGGGCAACGAAAATGTATATCAACAAGTTCTACCCCAAAAGAATAACTGGTACATAAGCAAGAATATGGAGGATACAGACCATTGCACAAACCAGCAAAGATGAAGACAACATGTAAACAACAAAAACATGGAGATTCCATTTATCTCTTGGTACAGAATCCTGCTTATATGAGAGCCTCCCTACTGAATCATACTGGAATTGGAAAGATATAAATTTGCCAGCAAGTGTTTTCAGGTCTAAGATGAGAAAGTGAGAAATATTTGAGGCTTCTAATGCACCAAAGTTTTTTTCTTTTTTTCTTTTTTTTTTTTTTGGGGGGGTGGGGGGGGGGTGTTAATAATGCACCAAAGTTTGACCCATTTCCTAATGGTAATGAGCCATTTAAAATAGTTCCATGGAGTTCAACTCAAGCTGATACATTGATGGTTTAAAAATGAAAACCCATTTCTGATCTACTCAAGGTTTATACTGACAGTCATAAAAAATCACTTTGACCAAGTAAGGTACAGTATACAAGAGAAACAAATGCAAGTTTGTACCTCAAAATCACGCAGAGCTACAAAAATTGGGATATTTGACTGAACATTGTTTGTCCAATCACGGAGATCATCAAGACCTGCAGTAAAAACACATCTTCCCTGTTTAATCCAATTGAATATTTTGAAATAGGGAATGCATGAAATGCTTATGCTTCACCCAGGGATGGGGAAGGAAAGAAGAATGAAATACACAATTTATTTCTTGAATAATGTTTAGAAAGAGTGCGTCTCAGAGACCTCCAATTGCATCAGCATGAGAATGGGTAATAACGACCGCATCAATAGTTCTTATCCTGACAGAAATGCAACTAGTTACAATATATAACAAAGAAAGAAATGGAGAAAGACAAGTGTAGTCAGAGGTAAGTCAGGCAAGCTGAGGCCCATTAACTCAATCGCCTACTGCACCAAGATGTGTGTCCTGCTCTTTGGAGGAGAGAGATGAGAAACCAAGCTCTAAAACAAGAATCAACCAAGAAAACATGTCCAGCCTCCCCCAACTCTCCCTCTCTCTAATCCCCTGCTGGTGACAGCCACATTCTTCAAGGTCTTCCCTCTATTTCTAAACTTATTCCCATTTTTTGGTGCCCTCTTACTTCAATTAGAGATCGAACAATAAATCTACACATACTAGCTTTGCTTATTGTATAAGTAGTGTAACAAACTAAAATGTGATCATGTAATAAAAGTGCATTGCATTTGTATGGCATCATGTAGCATATGCAATATCAAATAAGCATTTGTACAGGGTAATTTATTTAAATGTAATCATGTAATATAAAATAATGTAAAAAAGTAGTGTTTAACCCCATGGAATTCCGTAATCCATATTGACCTCTCTCATTCTATAAAGGATGTCATACGATATGTCTACAAGCCGTTGTAATTTTGTGGGTAACTATACATTCTTTCTTTTCCTTTTCACAAATAAATAAAGTCAAAAAGTCAAAATAATATAGTGGCATACATATTGCATTTGTAAATAATTTTCTAATATATACAATTTACATTATGAAATAGAATTCTGCAAATTAAAATGTTATTTTTCTTCATATGTTCTTATGTACGTTTCATCATTAAAGTGGAATTGTTATAGAAACGTGTACATGTGCCTTTTGCCTCGGGCACTAATATGGGGCATTGCCCCAACAACTACACTAATTGGATGCAGAAGACTAAGTAGACTCTCTGAAAATGCACCACCAATTCAATTTTGGAATGCCTCGGATTTCTAGAGGAACAGACGATGAAGTCCAGCATTATGCAGCTGGGGAGAATGCTGAGATGTACACATGTCCTCATTCAGCGGAACAATATGAGGCATACGCAGCGACTGAGCTTGTTTGCGTGCCCCTGACTTCCGGTGGTCCTCAGGTAACACACTCTACCGCTTGATTCTAAGAACAGAATGAGACTTTCCTCAATTCTTTAACCCATGACTGGCATGTCTTTGCAGTATACGGGTCGTCCTCTTTGCAGGGTGAGATCTTCGATGGGTGATAGGTCTTCATATGTGGATTCTTCCCACTAACCTGCATTCTTTTCTGAAGGAGTGCCAGATGTGACATTTCCTCCTGGATTTGAAGGGGTGCCTTTTCAGGATCTTAAGCTCTTACATCCTAACATGGTTTCCACACCTTTTTTTGGTATTGCAAAATGAGAAATTGAGGATGCTCTTGACTACACCAGGGGGAGACGGGTAGGAAAATAAAATAATAAGGTGTCCAGGACACTTGTAGCATTAAGCCGTTAATGATGCTAATATAGCTGGGACTATAATTTTATATGGAAAAGGTAAAAGCTGGAATGGTAATGCAATAACAAAAAATGAATATAGATTCAAAATAAGGCATAACATTCCAGTCCTATCCTGGTTTCATTGATAAGATCATCTTGCAATCCCAAAAAATGCTATTGCAAGTCACAAAGGAGTCCTGAACCTCTCTAATTTGGGTGGCAAGACTCCCTAATGGTGTATAGGAGGAAAAGTAATACAGGATTGATCTCAAACCAGGGAAAGAACTAGTGGGAGATCAATTGCAACAGGATCAGTGATAAAGGGATGAACACAAAATCAATAACAGAATTCTTTTTCTCTTTCTTTTATTTTTAACATATGAAAGCAAAAATAAAAAACATATGACTTGGGCATCCGACCTAAGCCTCGATTAGAATCACACCAGCCATGCAAAGCCTCTCACCTTGCAACTGCATCTCCCAAGAAAAAACAGCATAAAGCCATTATTTTTTCTTTGTCTAAAATTGTTGGTGGAGAGTATGACCTTCTCTTCATTTCTTACTTTAAAGAAAACAGCCAAAAAAGAAACCTCATATGCATGAAAAGGAGGAATCCATACAGCCTAAGATTCTTTTAAAAAAATAAAAATAAACTCTCCAAATTAGAAACTAATATTCTAGAACTTAGTAAATTAGAAACTAACCCATGGGGGGGGGGGGACATGCCCGCCTTACCCCAACCCAAGGTGTACAAAATAAACACCGCACCTCTCGGAAAAGACCCTCACAACCCAAACCGACCAAACAACCATCTTATTTCCTAACAACCGGAAGCCCCATAGCATCCTCTCGAGCGATCTGCCGTAAATCTCTGGGGAGGTTGGACTCACCCACAAAAATCGTGTCCGTCAACGTGTTACATGCAAAATTCGCAAGCCAGTCTGTCGCCCTGTTCCCTTCTCTATAAGTAAAAGTTATCCTAGGACGGACCAAATCCACTAATTGCAGTGTTTCCTGGAACCAATACCAACCCTTCCAAGATCCACATCTTCTTTTGGAAATGCAATGAATAGTTGTCCTCGAGTCCGAATTAACATAGACTTCCTAAAGACCCAGCTCCCGACACAAATTAAGGCCATCTCTCAACACCCTAATCTCCGCTAACGTGTTGGTGTAGTCTCCATAGAATCTTGCAAAAGCGGCAAAAAAACACCCCTCCTTGTAATGAATAATTCCCCCTCCTCCACCCACACCCGAGTGACCCCTGTAAGAACCATCAACATTAAGCTTGACCAAATTGAACGGGTAAATTCCATCCGTACTCAAAACATCCCTCACCTTTAGAGATAGGTCGAGGTGTATTGCACCATTCACTTGGTCAATTAACGCCCCCCATCCTGACCAGTTATCGATCCAGAAGCTGACCTCTCGCCTGCCTATAAGCCATCGTGAGTTGGACACCAGCACTTCCTTGTTGAATAACGCCTGACGCCAGGAAATGGTCCCCATTGCTTTTGGCCTTGCCAAGACCATATGTTCATTTCTAAGAAACTTTACCTTAAAAAAAGAACACCACAAAGAGTTCAAAGACATCATGCGCCACAAACCTTTAAGCCTTAAGGCTAGACTAGTGTCCTCCGGACGTCGGATGCCAAGACCTCCTTCTAACAAAGGCCGACACACCTTTCCCCAACTCACCCAATGATGCCTATGTCCCCACTCTGATTCACCCCACAAAAAATTCGCACAGATGTTGTCAAACTTGCGAATAATAGTTTTAAGAATATCCAAAGTCGAGATAATGTGGACAGGCATTGATGAAAGAACATGTTTAAGCAGGATAAGTCTTCCCCCTGCAGATAACAATTTTCCTTTCTACCCCGCCACCTTTTTGCGCATCTTGGCCAAGAAATCTTCAAGAAAACTAACCCGAAGACGCCCAGCATAAAGGGGAGCGCCAAGATAGGTGATTGGCAATGTTTTCCTTTCGAAACCCGTGACCAATTCAATCATCCGACATTTCTGATCAGCTACCTTGTCCCCAACCACAAAGCAACTTTTATTCTTGTTTACTAACTGGCCTGAAGCACCCTCGTACCTGCCAATGAACCCCAAGATTTGCATGAAAGAATTTTTTAAACCCTTCGAAAAAATAACAGTGTCATCCGCAAACAAGCTATGCGAGATGCCCGGGCATCCTCTCGGTAATTGAAAGAATTTTGCTCTACCCTCAATAAACAGAGAGCGTAAACCCCTACTCAAAACTTCCTCTGCAATGATGAACAAAGACAGAGATAAAGGGTCACCTTGCGATAAAGGTTCACCTTGCCTCACTCCCTAGATGACTTGAAGAAACCAGATGGCCCCCATTAAGCACCACTGAAAACCAGCAATTCTCAACGGTCCTTTTAATTAAATTAATCCAGTTTCCTGCAAATCCAAGTTTCTCAAGCACTTTATACAAGAAGTCCCATTCCAATCTATCATATGCCTTAGCCATATCCAGTTTAAGGACTACATTACCACCTCGAGTAACCTTGTTAATGTCATGAACAACTTCTTGAACCAAGGCAATATTGTCATGGATGCATCGACCCTGGACAAAGGCACCTTGTTCCTCAGAGATAATAGTAGGCAGAATAGCAGACAATTTCACAAAGATAATTTTAGCAATAATTTTGTAAGAAAAGTTACACAAGCTAATAGGACGAAAGTCAAACATTACCTTAGGACTCTCCTTCTTTGGTATTAAAACCAAATTAGCCGAAGTGTAGAATCTCGGAAGCACACCCCATTGAAGAAATCTTTCACCGCTAACCAAACATCCTGTTGGTTGAACCGTGGGTCAGAGAGAGGAAATAAAATAATGGAATTGCTTGTTCTATTGATAGGTAAGCCCCTCTATTTATAATAGAGGGGAAATTACAAATAGTCTAAGCTAGGCGATGTGGGACTAAAACCCACATAGCTGACATAAGTTAAGTACACATAATAACATAAAAATGCCTCAAAAGAACCAGAATACCCCCACGGTATTTTGGAGTACATATATTCTAACACTCCCCCTCAAGCTGGATTATACTAATATTAAAGAAAGAAGATCCAGCTTAGACTAAAGGAAAAAAGAACTCCATAACAATGCTAACACTCCTCCTCAAGTTGGCGCATACAAGGTACTAATGCCCAACTTGAATAAAATGGAAAAAGCTAAGTTGTAGCAGAATCCAGCTTCAAGATGAACGCAGCTCCCAAATAAACCTTCAAGAACCTGTAAAATTAGAAATTCAAAACTTGGGCAGACTTGACCAGTAAACTTTCACCAATTTTCAGCAGTTATCCAGTGACGAATCTCGGACTAATAATCTTGAAGATAAGTGACTAGGGTAGCGAGCAGATGTATCAGGCAGCAGTAAAGAGCAAGCAGCGGAAAAACAACCCAACTATAGAACCTCATATAGGCAGGCAATAACCAAACATCTTCAAAATTTTAAGACCAACCTCCCCCTTGCGGCAAACTCAACCCAATAACAAAGTAGATACCCATTGGCAATGGTGAAACCTTTGACCTTCTATGTTTTACACCAAGTGTTCCTGCAAGTTCTGTTTTCTACAATGGTTGCAGGGTATACTGTATATAACCCCCCCCCCTCACGTGTAATACACGTGGACATAACAGGGATGATGTAAGATATAGGGCAAAACATAATACTCCAGAATTTTCCAAGAGCTGCCAAGGGTAATGGAATGGGTTATGCCAAAGGTATGGTTTGGGAGGTGGTGAAGAAAAAAGCAGTGGGATAATGAAGTACGGAGTAAGTAATGCAACATATAAATCTCCAACCATCTTCAAAAGATCAAACAAGCACTTTTGATGGAAATAAAATAATGGAATTGCTTGTTCTATTGATAGGTAAGCCCCTCTATTTATAATAGAGGAGAAATTACAAATGGTCTAAGCTAGGCGATGTGGGACTACAACCCACATAGCCAACATAAGCTAAGTACACTTAATAACATTAAAATGCCCCAAAAGGACCAGAATACCCCCATGTTGGTTGAACCGTGGGTCAGAAAGAGGGAATAAAATAATGGAATGGCTTGTATTAATGATAGAAAGGCCCCTCTATTTATAATAGAGGGGAAGTTACAAATAATAGAAGCTAGGCGATATGGGACTAAAACCCACATAGCCGACATAAGCTAATAACACTTAATAACATAAAAATATCCCCAAAAGGACCAAAATACCCCCACGGTATTCTGGGGTACATTATTCTAACACTCCCCCTCAACCTGGATTATACAAATACTAATGAAAGAAGATCCAGCTTGGACTAAAGAAAAAAACTCTCTCCATAACAATGCTAACACTCCCCCTCAAGTTGGCGCATACAAGGTACTAATGCCCAACTTGAATAAAATGGGAAAAATAAGTTGTAGCAGAATCCAGCTCCAAAATGAATGCAGCTCCCAAATAGATCTTCAAGAACTTGAAAAAAATAGACCTTCAAACTTGGACAGACTTGATCAGCCGAAAGGCATCTCTCACCAATCGTTGTCCAATAATGAACCTCTGAATTATAATATTGAAGATAAGTAACTCGGGTTGCCGGCAAATGAGTCAAGCAGCAGTAAAGATCAAGCAGCGGAAAAAAAACAACCAAACTGTAGGATCTCATATGGGCAGGCAATAACCAAACATCTTCAAAACTTTAAAGCCAACCTCCCCCTTATGACAAACTTTAACCCAATAACAAAGTAGATACCCATTGGCAATGGTGAAACCTCTGACCTTCTATGTTTTACACCAAGTGTCCCTGCATGTTCTACTCTCTGCAATGGCTGAAGGTATATTGTATATAATCCCCCCCTCACGTGTAGTGCACGTGGACATAAGAGAGATGATGTAAGAGAAATGGCAAAACACAACATTCCAGAATTTTTCAATGGCTGCCAAGTGTAATGGAAAAAAAAAGAAATGGTAAAGAAGAGAGTACCATTAACTTCCAAGGTGGTTATGGGGAATGCCAAAGGTATGGTTTGGGAGGTGGTGAAGGAAAAAACAGTGGGATAATGAAGTACGGAGTAAGTAATGCAACATATAAATCTCCAACCATCGTCAAACGATTAAACAAACACCTTTGATGGACACTCCTGCAGGGGAGAAACTCCTAACTCCAATATTTAAATCTGACAAGTATATAGATCTGATTTGAAGTAAGGAAAGGCTCCATTCTTTAAGGCTTGATCAATCTTCAAACAAAGAGGAACAAGTGTGCAAAAACCCCAATGTATAAACTCCCACATGCTTAAAAGAACAAACGAAGATATCTGGACAGCAATGGATTGTAGAAGCTTCAACAAAAATTTGATCAGATCTGAATTAGTGACAATGCTATGATTCAAGCTCCAAGGTGAGCCAGAAATGAACCGGAAAAGCTTCACATAACTGAATAGGTTCATAGGTGCAGCCAATAACCGTGGAACACACTGTTGTAGTCCCAAATAAGCTGATCTCCAGGGTAGCAGATTCGAGTCTTCCATAAAGAAAGAAATTCGATCTCCAATAATAGGAAACTCAATCACAATCATAGGGCAGCAGTATTCCACATGAAGGCAGCAGTAACACATCAACCAGTCATGCTTACAGAAGCCAATCAATAATACCAGCCAGGTAGGTATGAAAGCTCAAAATAACCAGCAAATATAAGATAAATAAACAGACAGATCCATAGGTAGTTGAAGCAGCTAGCCATATAGGAATAAGTAAGAAACATAGGTTGATAATTAGAGAAACCGAGCCATAAGAATGAACCTGAATTTTTCCAAAAAGAACTGATGAATGATGCTGAAATAGGGGCTGAATACTCCTCTGATGTTTATAAAACTCTCCTAAAAAAATCAGCAATAGTGGACTGCCCTAACCTTTAGATCGATTATAGTCAGGGTTTTGTAACAAACCCTGAAAGGGAAGATCGATTGTAGGGAAGGGGGCTTCAACAAAGTGATGATGACTTGTCAAAGGTGATGTCTTATGGTAATAGATGCTAACCACCACTGCTGGAATGGATCTCCAGTTCGAATAACCAATCTCCTTGGTAATTGAGACTTGATCTTCACGTGGGAGAATCACCAAAAAATTGCAGAAAAATAGGGCAGCAGCTATCATGTGCAATAGACCTTCTTCAAGCCAGGAATAGTTGAAGTAGAATGTCCTTCTTGATGGTAGAAACACCTCCAAAAAACTCCAATAGCAGCAATCAACCCTAACCCTAAAATCGATATTTGTCAAGGTTTTGAAAAAACCCTGAAAAGAAGGATCGATTGGGGTTAGAGGTCTTCAAACACTTGGAAAGAGGCTGAAACTGAGGTCGAGTGATCCTTGTAGGTGGAGTAAGCATCCCTCCAAAAGGCAGCAAAAACTGAAACCTGTAACCCTAATGTTGATTTGAGTCAGGGTTTTAACAGGTAACCAAAAATAGCAGGTTGAGAAGGTTTTGTTGTAGGTACAAATCCAGCCATCAGATAGTGACCAAACTGAGGTCGATTAGGGCTTGGATTAGTTGGGAATTATCCCTGAAATATTGGTTGCATCTGACAAGGGAAACCCCAAAATCGATTGGAGTCAGAGTTTTGAAAAACCCTGACAAGGTGAAATCGATTTGGGGATTTAGGCTGGAAAACAAATAATAAAAGATGGAGATAAAGAAAAAGGGAAGTTAGGTTTAGGAATAGGGTAGAATATGGCTGGAAAAAGGCTGCATAGGGTGTTCCTAAATTAGAGGATCAAGTTCATAGAGATCTGATCTCAAAGAAGGGAAACTCCAAATCGCAGATGAAGCTCCAGCAGGTTTTTTTTTTAATAAAAACGATAGAAGAGAAGGGGGGCAGCAACTAAATCATCGATATTATGTTTACCTCATTAGTGCTGCCCCTTTTGTTGGGCTGAAAAGAAGAAGAACAGGAGCAGGAGAAAACCGAGAAAAGGGAGAAGAAGGGAAAGATCGATTGGAGGAGAAGAAGGGAGAAATAGGGTTTTTTTTTCTCTCTAACCTAGATCAGACCAGCTTTGATACCATGTTGGTTGAACCGTGGGTCAGAGAGAAGAAATAAAATAATGGAATTGCTTGTTCTATTGATAGGTAAGCCCCTTTATTTATAATAGAGGGGAAATTACAAATAGTCTAAAAGCTAGGCGATGTGGGACTAAAACCCACATAGCTGACATAAGCTAAGTACACTTAATAACATAAAAATGCCCCAAAAGGACTACAATACCTCCAGGGTATTCTGGAGTACATATATTCTAACACATCCATACCAATAATCTCCCAGCATGTCGTGAAAAAGTAGCCTGAGAAACCATCAGGACCAGGCGCACTATCCTTGGATAGCCCAAAGACCGCCTTCTTTACCTCCTCAAAGGAGGGGATCGCCATAAGCGCCTCATTATCAGCATCAGTGACAAGCCTGGGAACAACCTGCAATAGATCATCATCCTGTTGACATCCCTGGGAGGAGAAAATATCAGAAAAAAATCTAACCGCTTCGGCTGCCACCCCTTCCGTCCCATCAAACCACATTCTAGATGCATCCTTAATTTTTTACACCCCCTTATTCCGATGTCGAACATTGACCATGGTGTGGAAAAACTTTGTATTCCTATCCCCCTCCTTAAGCCACCTCACCCGAGATTTCTGTCTCCAAAAGATTTCTTCCTGTAGCAACACCTCCTGGAGAGATCTTCTAGCATCCACCAAATTCTCTCGTATCGTCGTTTGGGTTTTGCTCGACTTCGATTTCAGTCTTACACACCCAATCTTCAGCAGTTTGGTGAATATTACCAAAGAAATTTTTGTTCCACGCCCGAAGCCGAGACTGAAGAGCTTTCAACTTCAAGAACAGAATCTGTAAAGGAGAGCCGTAACACGGTGTCTCCCAACACTGCTTAACACAATCCATAAAGCCCAGGTGGGAAAGCCACATCTGCTGAAATTCTTTCCTTGACCTGGGCAGAGAAACCTAAAAAAATTGGCACATGATCCGCGAACAAGATCGATTTAGGTGTTCCACCTTATTAAAAGCAAAGACCCAAGCTTCATTAAACAAAAAAGGGTCCAGCCTTGCAACAATTTTGCCATTACCATCCTGATTATTCGACCAAGTAAACGCGTCACCTTGGTAGCCCCCATCGACCAGCCCAACATCATCCACAAATTTCCCAAACTCCTCAATCGAGGCAGCACACGCCGGTCTCCTCCCCCCCCCTTTTCCAGAGGATCCAGGAGCGCATTAAAATCGCCTCCAACAGCCCAGGGAATTAAAGAAGATATTCCCATCTCCATTAATTCATTCCACAGTAACCCGCGATCACCTATTGAGCATAGAGCATGGACAAAAGAAAATAAAACCGGCGTCGCACCACTAGCAATGCATTCCAAGGTGATGAACTGCATATGACTTTTCACCACTTTCACCCGCACGTCCTGTTGCCAGAACACCCAAATTCTATCCTCGTTATCCACACTGTTAGAGCAGACAAAGTCCATAACCAACTTTCTCCTAACGCGGTCAACTTTGGAAAAAGGAATCTTTGGTTCAGCTATGGCCACCAAATCCACCTTGGAAGAATAAATAATTGATTTTAAACGCCTTACAGACGGCTTATTCCCTAACCCCCGAATATTCCAATACAGCACATTCATTAAAGAGGTTGTGAAATGGAGGAGACGGGTCCCATGGACCTTGTGAATCGACGACTCTTCGGGGAGCTAGGTGTTTTCTTTCAAGTGTTTTATCCTTTAGCCAAAGGCCTGTTGCAATCTCCTACACCCTGCGTTTTCCCTTCTTCCTTCAATCGAGCAAGGAGGGCTTGAATCCCTCTTTCAATGGCAATGCTAGAACTTCACAGCTCATCAATAGAAACCCTGCTATCCATTAAAAGTTGTTCCTTTTCTACCACCATGTCATCAACAGTACCCTTTACAAGCTTTGATTTATTGCGGCACCTTCGTACTCCAGCCTCAGACCTGCACCTGAACCGAGAAGGACTGGTAACATGAACACCTTCAAAATCCTCTGCCCCCAGCAAGCTCTCCACCGAGCTTTGGTAATTCTGTCTCGGCTTCTGAAACATCAACTACTGATTTCATTTCACCCACCCCGCCTTCTGGCCAATTCAACATCCTTCCCATAGATCGCCAAAAGCGACTCAAACCAGCATCCAACGACTTCCAGGATGGTTCCCCCACTTCCCTAACTTGCTGCCCCTGGTCACAGGAATTTTCCTTATTCACCGTACACTCTATCAATATCTCTTTCCCCTTACAGCCTCCAGGGAGGTTAAGAAGCTGCTCCTGATTCGTCTCAACATTTTCGCTTCTAACCGCGCCTTCCTCCTGTGCACTGTTCAAAGTGCCCTTCGGCTGCACTATTTTACCTCCCTCGGTTTCATTCTTGGACCCAATCTGTCCGCCAGAATTCTTCCTGCAATTGCCAAGAACATGGCCCAACTTGGAACAACCAAAGCAGTATGCCGGCAGTTTCTTATAGAGCACCTTCTGAAAAAAACCCGATGATCTGCATCCAATCCAAATTTTTTCCAGAAGGCTTGATCGAAGGTCAAGTTCCACACAAGCCCTAGCAGCACTCGTTCTAGAGCAAGCCAACATCGCCCCGTCCACCCTTAAAACCTTCCCAACAGCCCCCACTATCGATCGGAAATAGTTGCGTTGATACAAATTCACCGGCAGACTGGCAAACGAGATCCAAACAGGAACAATGGGGGACTCCATACCAGATTTGAAAAACCTAGTCCAATTAAAGAAACAGAAAGGATAACCTTTGATCGCAATCTGCTTCTTAAGCTAGACACGAATAAAATCAGAGTGATTAAGAAACCTCAGAAGCAGATGTCTTGGATCCAAGGAAGATACCAAGACATCTGCAGAAAGATGGAACATCGACTGGAGAGCCCTCTTAATCTCAAAGATGGATGGTCGACCATAACACTTAGCAACTAACGCTAGTTGCAGAGAATCCTCCGATCTAACAATCTCCTCCATGAAAAAGATCGCTGGGGAACCCATATGCAACAATGGAGATTTCACAGGGACAATGGGGTTCACCACAGCAGCAGAACCAGCAACCACAGAAGCAAAAGAAGGCGCCGCCGGTCGCCTGAGATCCGGTGGCAGATCCTCCCGCTGGGAAGGATCAGCCATAAACCCTAGTAGAAAACGATGCTAACGTGCACCTGCAGAGACCCTTCCGTGCACCTGCAGAGACCCTTCCATGCACCTGCTGCTAACATGCACCACTTTTTTTTTGTTGAAAAAATTAGAAACTGACTACTTAATCCCGTATAGGACTTAAATACCTAATAATTGGGATTACAGAAATGGCCCATTATAATATTAAACTCAAAAAAAAAAATCCCATGCATGGTTTAAAGTATCGCTCTGTATCATTTTGTCTCGGCCGACACGTATCGGTATCGCATGGTATCAATACGATACAATGAGATACGTCACTTTTTTTTTTTGAAAAAAAAAAGGTATCAATCAGTATCGCATTGTATCAGCCGATATGACGCGATACGATACGATCGATACATACCTATGCTCTTTTTTTTTTTTATAGGTTTTTTAAACAAAGGGCGGGCGACGCGATGCGTGATATGATTGATTTAGGGGTTGATGAAAAATTAAAGTATCAGTATGTATCGCATCGTATCAGCCAATACGGTGCAATACAATGCGATACACACATTAAAAGGCACATGTGACTTCAGAATCGTGATTCCAGAGATCACCAATAGCACCTGGACGGACAAATTTTCACCCAAAACTTCAATTTTGTGATATTCTTCTTTCAAAAATGCTTGGGGTTTGATTCCCTACTAAAAAACGAATCAAATCAAGGAAACAAACTGCACTATGGTAGAATCAAGAAAACAAACAGCAATATTGCTTATTTATATTGTTTTTTGCTCCAAAAAATGTATTTCTATGTGTATCTTGACCGTTTCCATGCATATCTGTAGTGTGCGATACGTATCTCCGATATGATACGATACAATACGTCTCTTAAAATCACCCCCACCGATATGATATGTGATACCAATACTTTAAACCTTGATCCCATGGTCCATATAACCCATTAGGCACTCGAATTAAGCCTACCTAACATAAGTCAAACTTGAACCATAGGTTCAGTTGGACCCAAAAAACTAAACCAAACCCAAATCAACAGGCCCATCATCTCTTCTTGCTAGAATTCTGTATCAACTTTCCCGGGCTTGAAAAAAACTCAACCTTGAGTTTTAGAAAATTGAGGGATCAGCTTTGTGTGATGTATGTCCTGTTTAGCCCATAGCAGAATTCTGGCAGCTCTCAGATGTTGGGAATGTATCCTTCGAGGCGGAGAGCTTTTTCTTCAAAGAACTTTGGTGGCATGACGAACTCGATGTGCTCAATCTCTGAACTAGTATCAATCGTGGATGTCATATCCATAGAGCCTTCAACTTTGGGAGCTTCCCATCGAAGACATGAGATACGAGCTCTACCGCTTCAAGAATAGCATCATAAATGTTGATGATTTCTAGAGGAGTGTTCTCAACCACTACCTCATCTTCCATCTATTTTGATCTCTTCAACATAGTCGTAGACCTCCTCAATTGAATTTTCTACTTCTTGATCTTCCGTCTTTGAAGCTTCAAGCACTGTCTCTTATTTATCATCCCAATCACTATGATAAATCCAGCTTTATCTACAACTTCAGGCTACTTTTCTTTTACTGGTCTCTAGCAAATTGGTAGTACAAATCTAAGTTCAGATTTCGCCTTAACATTGTTGGTGTGAAGTTCAGAAACAACAGCAAAATATCAGTTCCAAAAGAGGAGTATTCCATGCAGAACCTAAGGTGTTCATGATTTCTTTCCCAGGCAACACTTGCAATAAAATCTACTGTCATTATTCAGAAATTTCCTAAGTGCACTGCCCTAATGTCCACATACAGGCAATCCTCATGATGCAGTACAAGGACAGCCCAAACATGCCCCTAAATAGTCCAGTTGGGTTAAGTTATAACCAGCCCAAGTCAAGCCCTTTTCTGGTCATCGATTTAAGTCATAGTCAGGCCCATGCTTGGGCCCACATATTAGTTATATTTAAGCCCATGTTCAAGACTACATTATGCCTATATGTAGCCATTTACCAGCAGCTGGAGAAGGAGATATTTGGACAGCTTTAGTGGGTCCCATAGGCCCTTCCGTGGAGAAGGATATCCAAGAAGATGTATGAGATTCTGTGGGTCCCATAGCCAACTTTCTTGGGAGGACATTGGGAGCTGCAAGGATCTTTCAAGATCCTTGAGTTTCTTAATATCTAGTTACTATTTTCATTAGTTTCTATTTCTTTGTAATGCTACTTAGTTATTAGCTAGGAGTTTCTATTTCCTCGTAGTTTCGATTTTTAGTTTTCCCTTTTAGATAGTAGATTTTCTATCATTGTAATAGAATCTTAGGAGTTTCTATTGTTGTCTAGCACTCTCCCACGCATGGAGAAATCTATTTTTTTTTTGTAATAGTTTTACTCTATTTTATAAATACAAGTAAGGGAGAACATCCCCATCAAATTTTCGCAAAAGTTTATGTCTTCTAGTTGAAGAAGTAGCTCTTATGGTGAAGTAGCAGCAATCCTAAGGTGGTGAATCCTTGGTTGGGTGGTGGTGAAGCCTCCTTCGCCTTCTGTGGTGAAACCAGGTCATCCTTTCCTCTTCTTATCTAATCATTAGATCTCTCTGATATTTTAACCACTTAATCACTCCATTAGGACCTTTATTATATGTTAGTTTCAGCCCCATCAGGTTTGTCGTTTGCAAGTTATAATCATATTAAGTTCTGCCCTATGTCTCAATTTAAAGGTTTCAGTGTTTCCTTTCAACCTACAAACCTCATCATTTGGTATCAGAGATATGGCCAGCAGTGAATTAAGTCCCTCTGAGATGGCCTACAACCAAAATGTTCTTAATCAACTTCTTGGGGAGTTGAGGCATCTAGATAACGATTTGCTCAAATTCTGCAACGTTTGGGTATTACCAGAATTACCCTCTACCTTACATACTGATCTCAACTTTCTACCACTACAGGAAGAGAGGAGAGTTCCAATCAAAGCATAGGAACCTGAAGTCGACGTTAAAGTTGAAGAGATTCCAACAAGTTGTGATGAAAAGGAAGAGACAATGCTTAATGTTCCTACTGTAGAGGCCTACATCGAAGAGGTTAAAGCAAACAAGGTTAAGACAGTGGATGGAGAGGTCGTGAGTAAGGAATCAGACACTACCGTTGAAGTGGAAGTTGGTGAAGCAGTTCCAAACACTCTTACAGATGCACCCTTCACAGCTGAGCTTGATCCAGAAGTGGAGGACATCGAATTTGTGATGCCACCAAAGTTTTTTGAGGATAGGAAGCCATGTCCCGAGGATTACATCCCTATCTACCGTGAGCGGACAAAATACTTTTATGGACTGAAGCTGGACATGCACCACATGCAATTAATCCCTTGATTTACCAAAACTCAAGGTCGAGTTTTTTCAAGCCAGGGAGGTTAATGCAATTCACATCCCTTGGAAGAAGAATTTTTGGATTTGGATTTGGTTCAGTTTTTTGGGTCAAGTTAAACTCGCGGTTCAATAGGTTAGGCCCAAATTTAAATCCCCAATGGGTTACACGGGTCATAGGCTAAGTAATTGGAGTTTTCTATTATAACGGGTCCATTCTATGAGCTCAAATATTAGGACATTAAGGCTTACATGGGATTAAGTAGCTAGCCTCTATTTTCTTATTTTCTAATTCCATATAATGAATTACTTCATGGTTAAGATAGATATTAAGTAAAAGTTTCTAATTTTGTTACTTTCTATTTTGCATGTAATAGCAATGGATCCTCTAAAAGGATTCCATCCTAGTTCTATTTTAGTTGCTTTCTATTGTCCTTGTAATATCTAAAGATCCTTTCTAGAAGGATTTTTAGTGTTTTCTTGGCAGCTAAGTAGTAAAGAGAGTTTTTATTCTTGTAATCAGTTCATTGGTTATTATAAATAAAGAGTAAAGGACACACTAGCCCACAGATTTGATGTTTTGAAAACAGAACTCTATGTGAGTATACACACTGTGGTGATTCAGTTGCAGCCAAAGTGGTGAAGCTCAACTGCAGGCTTTGGTGGTGAAGCCCAAGCCATATCTTCTCTTTTGTTTTCTTCTTCTTCTTTTTCTGTTCTGCAGACATTCCAGCAGCTATTCTCTCTCTACCGTGGTTTCTTCTTGGGTGATTTTTAAACTTCTTTGGTGTTTTACTTAATCCTAAATTGTTGCTCTTATAGTTCCTTTCATCTTCTGTTAATTTTACCTATTGTTTCAGGTCTTGAGATAGGGCTATTTGACAGCATATCTGTCTGAAGTTCAATCTCTGTTTTCTGAGATTCTACCTATCAGATTGAGCTGAGTTTTAACAACGTTATTCCCTTTCCCTTAATCCCTTCTACCCCATTTGACCCAAATTTGAGCACCATTGCACTGGAGGATTGAGAGTTATTCAAGTTTTTCTTTTTTACTATTTTCTGCTATTCACTACTTTCCATTTTTTGTCCATGGGTGTTTCTTCGTATCTAACCATTACATCTCTGTGATATTTTAACCACTTAATCACTCCATTAGGATCTTTAATATATGTTAGTTTCAGAGCCATCAATGTTTGTAGGTTATAATCAAATTATGTATCTGCCCTATGTCTTAGTTTAAGGGTTCACTGCGATTCTGGTTTCTAGTAGGTTTCTTTCAGCCTTGCAAACCTCATCACCTCAATAATGGCTCTTTTCAGATTAAAGATAAGATAATATCTATGTCTAATTTTCATAATATTACTAATGAAAAGAATATTTGGATCTTGTGACAGCTACAAAGCAAAAAAGATTTAAACCGTGAATCCAAACAGGATAAAGGCACTTTTTATCTTTATATTCAATATAAAATAGCTAGGCAAGGAGATGAGAAAAAATTTACCCATAAGTAGGAAACCATTGAAGAGCACTATGGTAGAAAAACCTGCAACATAGCAATAGAAAATAGTCTTTTTTATCTATTGAAGACCAAGTAGTCAATGAACGGACAGCAGCAGTGATTGATTGGGAAGTATTTATCCGAAAAAAAAGAATGTAAAGTACTTAGGAACTAAAACATATAAAAAGCAAAGAAAATGCAGAATATTAGAACACATGTTATTTATTTGCAGTCATAAACATATAAATGAATGTGGGGTCCTGATTAGATTAGAGGGACTCTCTTTTTTCAGAATTATTATTTTGAATTATAAACTAAAATTTCCACTTTGTATCCCAACTATTCACAAAGAATCATCTTCCCGAGGAACAGATTAAAAATATTTCTCCATTTCTCAGATCAAAATGAACAATTCTCAACTATAACAACATGAGTCAACACATTTACATGAAAAGTCACAAGATTACACTTGCTGATCCAAATTAGCAGATACATGATCAGATAATGGAATTTGAACTATAACACAAAATTTAAAAACCTAGTTGTGCTGTTAATTTCCACCAATCTATGCCTCTATGGAGTTCTCAAGAGAAAAAAAAAAACTGGGGGGATGGGAGAGGGGTATGTGCACAATTGATGAGACCTAAACAAAAAAAAATCCATTGACTGCAAGTCAATAGAGATATAGAATATGAAAAAGACTGATAAAATCCCCGGCTGAAAGAATACTAGAGACTTAACCTGGTATGTTCTTGTGAAGAGAGAGGTGTCGAGTTAATATATAGATGTTATTAAAGATATGTATGAAGGCGTGGTGACTAGTGTGAGATCTATGGGAATCCAGGGCAAGAAATTCCCAATTATGATTGGATTACATCAGGGATCAGCCCTAAGCCATTATCTGTTTGCGCTTATCATGGATGAATTAGCCAAGAGCATTCAAGACGAGGTCCCAAGGTACATTTACTGATAATGTGCTCAAACAAGGGAAGTGGGACTTTGAGGGAGACACCAATTTCATGTGGAACGAGATGATGACTTGTATTAAAAGGGTTGCCAAAGAAGTCCTAGGGGAAGCGAAGGGTAGACGTCAGACCCCTAGGGAAACTTGGTGGTGGGATGTTGAGGTCCAAGCAGCCATCAAGACCCAAAAAGAGTGTTTCAAGACATGGCAACAGACTAATGAAACAGAAGATAAAAAGAGGTATAATGAAGCCAGATACGAGGCCAAGAAGATTGGGGGCAAGGCTAGGGCGAAGAAATATGGGGACCGCTATCTTAATCTAAACACAAAGGACGTCTATAATATAGCTAAAATAAGAGAAAGGAAGTAATGTAGCCTAGGTGGAACAAGTCCCACTTAGGAACCAGGTTAAGTAATAGGGTTGGCCGAATGGGATAAGTTCAGGTAATTAAGGTAAAAACTAGGGTTAGGGTTAGGGTTTCGAATTAGTGTTTATTGGGTATTGATAGGCAGGTTCTAAGGAGTCTAATGGTATAAGTTTGGACTGATTTGGATGGGGTTGGAAATCTAGGGTTTCAGGTAGGATGCCTTATGAAAATGGGCTGTTTGTGAGATCTAGGGTTTAGGGGCAGACTTGAGGAAAAGGGTTTATAGGGTTTTAATGTGCAGGTTTAGGGGATCCTAATGATGTAAAGAGGTTAGGGTTTGGATAAGTTTTTAAATTCTGCTGTAGGAGGCAGAATTAGGTTGCAGGTTTAATGGAGGTCGAATGTGATAGGAGAAGGTGAATATAGCAGGTCTGTATAAGAGGGAGCAAAGGGCAGCAGGGTAACTTACTGTATTGCAGAGAAAAGGCAGCAGCTTGAAGATTGGTAGAACCTCCCGACCTTCACAGTGCAAGGAGTCGCAGGAATCCACCCACCCTTCACCACCTTGAGTCCACAAGGATGCAAGCTCCAGAGGAGCAGAGGCAGCAGCTCGATGGCAGCAATCTCAGATCTGAAAACAGGAATTTTTTTTATGCTGAAAAGTAGTGGGGGAGCCTGCCCACGATCTTACTACTTATAATAAAAAAGAGAGGGCCAAAGGCCTTACAAATTATTCAGACTTGAACTACGAATCCTAGTTCCAAATCCTAAATCCAATCCTAGTCAGATTAGGACTAGTGATGCCTAATCTGATTCCTAATTACAATCAGCATACTTGTACTCTAAATAGGAGTTCAAGTTTAACAAACAAAATAAACAAATAAAACAACCTATTCCCCTGAAATCGTGGAGGGAATAACTAAGCAACAATAAAGCAAATAAAAGACTGTTTTACCCCTAAAACACTAAAAAACTAAGTATGGACAAATAAGGCTCCAACGAAATAAAGAACAACCAAATCATGGCTTCGGCTTCTTCTTCCTAGTGCTTGGATCTGCATCAGGAAGAGTATAGATTTTGACCATGTGAGATGTATCAAAAGTGAGGATGGAAGAGTACTAGTAAGAGATGAGGCTATTGTGAGGAAATGGGATGATTACATTTGTGAACTATTACATGTAGATAGCTTGATTATGAACGACCTGGATGATTGCCTTACTCATCAAGACACCACATGCCATAGATATGTTTGAAAGGCTGGTATGGCGGAGGTTAAAGAAGCCTTAAGAAAGATCAAAGCAGGCAGGACACCGGGCCTAGATGAGATCCCAATTGAAGTGTGGAAAGCCCTAGGATTTTGTGGGGTATATTGGTTAACCAAGTTGTTTAACAAGATTATTGACTCTAGGAAAATGTTAAGTGATTGGAGGAGAAGCATTGTAGTGCCGATCTACAAAAAAAAAGGGTGGTATTCAGAGCTGCAATAACTATACAATGAAACTATGGAAAAAGGTTATTGAAGCATGTCTGAGAAGAGAGACACATATCTCGAGGAACCAATTTGGTTTTATACCAGGTAGATCCATGATAGAAGCTATTTATCTACTGAGGAAGCTCATGGAAAGATATAGAGCTAGCAAGAAGGATCTCCATTTGGTCTTTATTGATCTGAAAAAAGCCTATGACAGAGTCCTTAGAGACTTAATAATGTAAGACTAGATTAGAGTTAACCTAGCCCCAATTAAACCCACAATAGTTCACAGCAGTCAACTAAAATAACCCCAACAGCAGGGTATAAGAAAAGGCCGAAATTCAGATGTAAGGCCTAGGTTGTAATCCAAAATCCAGCCACTCAACAGTGCTGATAGTAAGGTCAAGTGCAGGTCCTAGGGTATTCAACAAACCCTCCAAACAAGAACAGAATAGGGTGGCCAGATCACAAGTTATCAACAGGTCACAAAATTAGAAAGTATGGATCCATGTGTAGAAACCAAACCAGCCAATAGAATGGAACCAAACTCAGGTCGAGTGATGTTTGAATAGAGGAGAAGCTATGCTGAAAGTTTTAATCAATTCTGATGGTAAGGTTGAGAAATATAGAAGTTGCACAAAAATAGAAGGTTAAGGCCTACAGGCCAAAACAGTCAGCAGCAGGGCCTCAGGTTGGGATCAAGTGTAGGACTCCTTGACAGGGATCAGCCCTCCAAAACTCAGGCAATACTGATCAGTAGTTGCTGAGTTATGATCTTCACAAGTTGCAGCAGCAACGACTTTGGAGTGTTGGAGTAATGCAGCCTTCGATTGGTTCTTCAGCAGTTGCAACAAACTCAGAGATCACAGCACACAAGGGGATCGATGGAGAAGAAGAGAAGCAAATAGAAAGTGGAGATAGGTGGATTAGGCTCTCTCAGCCAGGCTCCTTCAGCCCTTCAAGTCACAACCAATTGGACATGAGAATAGTAATTGCATTCAAGCATAATTTCATTCATCAACTAAAATCGTGGGGAGGCTTCTACAGCCTTTACATTATATAGAGGGCTATGCTTGCACCTCAAGTTACAAGAAAATAGAAACTACTAAACTGGAAATTAAAAACTTGACTTGAGATGGAAACTAAGGAATTAGTAGCTAGGAATGAAATAAAATAGAAACTACTAAATACTAATTGAATCTTCTAAAGTCTTCACATCTCCTTGTGGGAGCCACTTGGATGGCATAAAAGGTGCAGCCGAAATTCATTGCTTGTGGTCCCCACCCTTTAAGTTTCCCCCCACGATCTGGGTTTGAGACCCAGCAACTCCCAGCCCTATTGGGCTGGAGCCACACAAGGTTGGTTGGCCCTATGGCCCAATGGGTGGTCCACCGATTGGTGAAGTGAACCAGCCCTTCTCCCATGAGTGTCTTTGGTATATTTCTTGCCAAACAGCTTGGCATCTGCATCACTTAATCTGGCATGTTCTAGTGAAGAGAGGGGTATCGAGTAAATATATTGACATAATTAAAGATATGTATGAGGGCGTGGTGACTAGTGTGAGATCTATGGGAGGCCAGGGCAAGGAATTCCCAATTACGATTGGGTTACACCAAGGATCAGCTCTAAGCCCTTACTTGTTTGCACTTATCTTGGATGAATTAACCAAGAGCATTCACGACGAGGTCCCATGGTGTATGCTCTTCGCCGATGATATTGTTTTGGTAGATGATACTAAAGGAGGGATTGATGCAGATACATCACCAAAAGAGACTTATTTTGATGAGAATAAGTCTAGGGTTATGTTACATACATGTTGGGCCTTAGATCCCAAGGGTTTTCTATGTAATAGGCCACTTTTATGAACCTAAAATATTGGTAATTAGGTTGCATACGGGATTAGTTGTTTTGGTTTCATACTTAGTTTTATTTTGGTGCTTTTGTTGAACCAGTTCAACCAATGGTTCAATTTAAGTGAGTTTAGTAGTTTTCTTTTAAGTGTTTAGTAGGGCTGAATTAGGACTCTGTTTGAGTCAATTTCAATTTTCTAGGCAATTTAAGTTACCTAATACGTTAAGGATTGAGTTAGGCTTTACCTTTTTAGTGTAGGAGTCTATTTTTTTAGTCTGTTATATAAGGTTGTAAGGGGGCAAGTATTGAACACGAATTTGATATTAATGAAAAGCTTTTTGGCTGCTCTTCTTCTCCATTGAAGATTTTTGTCTTGTGTTTGATCACAGCTGGTGGGATTGGTGTTTGATCCGATCAATACCTTGCGGTGTGAAGCCCAGGTGGTTCGTTTGAAGGAATTGGTCTTGCGGTGAGAAGCCCAGGTGGTTCGTTCAAGCTCTCTTTATTCCTCAATACTATTCAGGTTCTGATTTTCAAGGATCCTTCATTCAAACAAGCTGTTGTCCAAGTAATACTTCAACAACAGTAAGTTTGAAACATCCCAAACCCTATCCATTCTTCTTCTAATCCTCTAAACATCCAAACCCTAATAACCCCACTCTTTCCTCTTCCACAAAACCTAACCCTAGACTCCAAACCTGCTGCCGATTCTGTCCAGTGACCTTAGACTTGTTAAAACTTAAGGAGACCTTCATTGGAAGACTACCCTACATCTAAGCCTAACCATACCACCCTAACCCTAATTTTTCACACTTTTACCTATTTTTGGCCTAACCGAACTACACGTTCAGTTCAGATCCTGGTTATTGGCTTCTAGTTGGTCTCCTACCACTCAAGAACTACATTAGAGATCAATGCTAAGTTAGAGAAGTGGAGATCAACGCTTGAAACAAGAGGCTTTAAGATTAGTAGATCAAAGACGGAGTATATGATGTGTAACTTTAGTCACTCTATGATGGATAATGATATGGTGAAAATTGAGGAGAGAGAGATACCGCAAAGTGACTATTTTTTTTGTCAACCATAAATAAAGAAGGTGACATAGATGGATGAAATGGAGAGGTGCAACCGAAGTACTGTGTACCCGATGTATTCCTTTAAAGCTTAAAGGAAAGTTCTATAGGACCGTTCTCCGACTGGCTATGATGTACGGGGCAGAATGTTGGGCAGTTAAAAAGTATCATATAGAGAACCTATATGCAGCAAAGATGAGGATGTTAAGATGGATGTGCGGAAACACTATGAAGGATAAAGTAAGGAATGATCGTATTAAAGCTGATTTGGGAGTTGCCCCGATCAATGACAAGCTGCGAGAATGTCGTTTGAGGTGGTATGGTCATGTTCAACGGAGGCCTGAGGATGCCCCAGTACGGAGGAGCGATCTGATCCTAATTGAAGGAGCTAAAAGAGCTAGGAGTAGGCCGAAAATGATCATAGGAGAGGTTGTGAGGAATGACACGCGTAGTCTAGGTCTTGTACCAAGCATAGTTCTAAAAGTCGTCAAAATCTCAAGCTACTTGAGACGAGTTAGCATACGAAACACAAAATATGCATAAACTCAAATATCTCGACCTAAATTTCGGTGAGATTTCGGTACTTTGTACCATAGTTGTCAAGGCGTCGCCTAGGTGGGCGCCTAGGACGACTTGGTCGCCTAATTGGTGTCGCCTAGAATTTGGACCCTCTCCACCACCTTGGGTCCTCAAGACGCCGTGACAACTATTCTTTGTACTGTCTCGCTAAAATTTCAGAAAACTGCTACATTCTACATTATAAAAAAGCACCAACTCGAGAGCACACTTCGAAATTTCGAAGTAACTCAACAAAGAAAGAAGAAAACCTTGTTTTCTTGACTTTTTGGCTACATCATCACTCAATACAACCATAGTTGTCACGGCGTCTCGGCGACCCAAGGCGGTGGAGAGGGTCCAAATTCAAGGCGACACCAACTAGGCGACCAAGGCGGCCAAGCCGCCTAGACACCTAGGCGTCACCTAGTCGACGCCTATGCGATGCCTTGACAACTATGAATACAATTGGGATACACTACTGGGAGTTACCACATCCTACAAAGAGATCGATTGTATTATTGGGAGTTGGGACATGGAAGACTAGTGAAGTAGGGTGTCAATGACTAATGTATTGTTCACTGTTGGGTGTTTATGTAATATGCATTGTGAACACTTCACGTGGAGGAGTTTATAGTTGAAACTCTTAAGTCTTTAACAATTTTTTAAATACATATTCAATATATTATGTGTCTTCATTCATTATTGCATAATTTACTTGTTTTACTTGCCAAATATGTCTCATAGAACTCAAACAATGTGTAGAATAGGCAATTTTACATTAAGGGTTCGACGTTTACTGCCAACCAAAGGTGCGAATCTAAAACAGCAAATTGGGTTTTTTTTTTTTTTTTTTTTTTTACCATTTGAAGATTTAAATATGTTTATTAAGCCTAAAACAAGTTCGCTCAAAGTTTTGGAGCCAACTGGGGCCATTTGTCCATCGAAACATCATACCGAAACCAAAAAAAAATGCACAAACTCACTAAGATCTCAATCATCTCCACCTGGTCAAGACACCGAGTCAAGACAAGTTTTTGAACTATGGTACCAAGTATGACCTCGGATAGAGCCTTTTGGAGGGCAAAGATCCATGTTGCCGACCCCGTATAGCTGAGACTTCCTTGACTTCCTGGGCTGGGCTTATTTCCTCTTACTTCATTTACTTTTATTTCTCTTTTCTCACTTCTCATCTCGTGGCTTAATTTCTTCTTTTCTCTTACTTTGTTTTGCAACTGCAAGGATCCATGTAGCTGACCCCATTTAGATGGGATAAGGCTTAGTTTGTTGTATTCAAGACAAGGTCCCGTGGTGTATGCTCTTTGCAATTGATATTGTCTTGGTGGATGAGACAAAAGCAGTGATAAATGCTAAGTTAGAATTGTGGAGATCAACCTTGGAAACGAGAGGCTTTAAGATTAGTAAATCAAAGACGGAGTATATGAGGATTGACTTTAGTCACACTATGATGGAAAATGACATGGTGAAAATTGAGGAGAGAGAGAGAGATCGCAAAGTGACTTTTAGATATCTGGGGTCAATCATAAATAAGGAAGGTGACATAGATGATGATTTTTCACAGATAATTAAAGTGGGATGGATGAAGTGGAGAAGCACGACCGGAGTACTGTATGACTAACGTATTCCCTCAAAGCTTAAAGAAAAGTTCTATAAGACTGTTGTTCGACTGGCTATGATGTATGGGCGGAATGTTAGGCAGTTAAGAAGTGTCATATAGAAAAGTTAGGTGTAGTAGAGATGAGGATGTTAAGATGGATGTGCGGAAAAACTAGGAAGGATAAAGTAAGGAACGATCATATAACAGCTGATTTGGGAGTAGCCCCGATCAATGACAATCTCCGAGAATGTCGTTTGAGGTGGTATGGCCACGTTCAACGGCGGCCTGAGGATGCCTCAGTACGGAGGAGTGATCTGATCCCGATTGAAGGAGCTAGAAGAGCTAGAGGCAGGCCTAAATGACCATAGGAGAGGTTGTGAGGAATGACATGAGTAGTCTGGGTCTTGTACCAAGTATGATCTCAAATTGAGCCTATTGGAGGGCAAGGATCCATGTTGCCAACCCGATCTAGCTGAGATTTTCCTGACTTTCTGGGTTGTGCCTCTTTCCTGTTACTTTCAGTCAGTTGTTTCTACTTTGCTTTGCAAGGATCCATGTAGCTGACCCCATTCAGTTGGGATAAGGTTGAGTTGTTGTTGTTGTTGTTGTTGTTGTTGCTACCTTTTTTTTTATTTTTGGGTAGAATGTTAAAATAAAGAATCACATCATCAAGAAAACAAAATGCATAAAAAGAAACCAAAAAGGAGGAATAATATAGCAAATAATCAGAGATAAAACTTCATAAATAAGCCTAGCATTGGGAACCAAACTATTGTTACATCAAACATGAGATGCCAGCAACACCTAGGAATAGTATCTATGTGATCACAACCAAGCATGCTCAAAGAAGCGTCTTATACATACTTGCCAGCATCTATGAGAATGTTACGTGTTCCAGATGCTTTAGAATGGCGGATAAGAATACTTGTGTTCAGTCTCCTGTTCTTATTACCGGGCTCTGTAGCTTTGAAGCAAACCTGTGAATGCCCATAAGAATCAACCATACGGAATGGTTTAACAATAACCAAAAGCCAAAACACCAAAGGATCTAAAATCATACCCCACATTTCTTCACAGGATCCGTGAGACAGCTCACACGCGGGATTCCTTCACTAGTTCCAGTGCCCAAAAATATGATTTCAGAATGCTCTGTGGGTGTTTGCGATCCAGTATTCCCATCGGCAAAACCTATCAAGCATTGGAACGAAACTTAGTTCCCCATAAAAAGTAACAATTAATCGAATATAACACTTTTAAAATTTTAAAGTGAACCTAATCGACATTGTCTTTCGGCCTCACCAATGCGAATGCCAGCATAATATGAGAGTATTTCAATAATTAGAGTCATACATAACAGAATAGGAAAATCAAGTAAAATAATGGATTCCGAACTTAGAACAAGACAGTAGGGATCCGAATCTTGCGTTGTTTAACAGCAACTATATTTGAGTATTGGTTTGGTCGATAAAAGAATCTGTCACACAACAGCAGAAAGGTTGTTCCGGTATAACTTACTTGATTGAAGGCGAGCTTGGAGAACCCGCTTGAAAGGAGAGGATCCAAGTCTAGAGAACGACGATATTGCAGAGCTGCAGAGAGATTTTTCACGCTTGAAACAGGCAAAAGAGCCAAAATAAGCGGGAGCAGGACGAACTACGCCTGCCAAGACAACCATCGGGCCCTTGCAGACGCGAAGATCCTTGCGTTCTCTCTCTCTCTCTCTCTCTATCACCAACTACCAAGTGGTTAAGCGGTTATTACCGCTGGAGACTCGATAATTTTCGGAAAATTATCCTCACCAATTCCTTAAAGTGGGGGAGTGTCGCAGTGCTAGGTTGAGATGTCGACACCTGACAGCGTCCATATCAATGAGCTTGGATCGTTAGATGCGGCTATTGCCAGATGTCAACATCTCCACCTAGTACTACCACACTTTAGGAATTGGAGAGGATAATAATCCCACCCATAATTTTCTAAGTTGTGCTCTGGGAGCGGCCCAAATGGCCGAATGTCTGTGTCCAGAAAAGGCATCTCAGTGGTAATTTTGCCAATACTCTGCAAATCTTACTTAGAGATGCTTGATTGAGACATAATCAGATGCTTTTCCCAAGGCTGTGATTGTATCCTATATGGTTTTTCCAGATTCTAAAAATTCTGTATGTTTGCGGCCCTAAGAAGTATCTTGGCTTCCCAATAAATTTTGGAGCTTCAAAGCTTGAATTATTTCGGGAAATCAATGAGAAGACTGGCAAGAAGCTTCAAGGATGGAAGCAGCATTTGTTATCCCAAGCAGGAAAAGAAGTGATGATCAAATTGGTTGCTCTATCAATGAACACATATGATACACTTCCCCACAAAGAATATTTCTCTGTTCTGTTTTTTTTTCTAATCAGGAAGGGTTCTCTAAAGACAAACTAAGAGGAGTTTAGTAATGTGGTGCGATAGAATGGTTTGTAACATAGGAGGGTAGTAAGGTCATTTTATGTGAAGTGAGAGGGTGCTAGCGTGCCTCCTCTAGGCTCAGATAACCTTTTCTCTTTTTTAAAGAGAAAGAACATTGTCAAGCTATGTAGCGTACGCTAGCACCTCCCACCAGGTGCACCAAATTTTACACACCTAGGGTTTGGCCTAGCAGTATTGCCTGGTTGAAGGCATGCCCGAGGTTTGGTCACTTGATCAAATCCTCACAATTGCACTGGTGCTTGCCATGCTTCACTATCTAGCTATCCGTACCCCTTGGGCCCACTAGGCTCCCACTCCCTCTCCGGTCCACCATAGTGGTGAGCCTACTTGGCACCAAAAAATAAAAAAAAAAATAAAGGACAGAAATAGACACATGGAGATGCTAATGTACACTACATGAATTTTTTTCCTGTCAGGTTCCCTGCCCCGTCCGATTGTTCGATTCCTCTCACAGGGGAGCAGAAATGACAACTTAACCACACCTGGGCAGTGTGTTCTAGCAGGGGTTAGGTCATCATTTCCACCCCCTCTGAGAGGAACCGGGCCGGCCATGATAATGATCCTACACTACATAGTCTGGCCGTGAACTCAATCCTTTTTGGGAAATTCACATATACCTCCCCTAAGGTATCACGTAATTACAAAAACATCCATCAATTTTGAAAAATTACGTATGCCCTCCTATTTTTGTAAAAAGTTAACAAATACACCTATGCCATTAACTAGGGACTAACAACGGTGGAATTAAATAAATATTGATCAAATTGCCCTTACTCATAGGATAAAATGTGCATTCTACCATTTTAGGGTTTGAAAAAAAGGGAAAAAAACCCAATTAATCTCCTCTTCGCTACTGCAAATCATCTTCCCCAAATTAAATGATTAAGGAAAATTAGTTCTAAAAAACCAATAGTAAAAAACAAGGGAGAAAACCCAAACCTTTCCTCTGCTTTTATCGGTGGTTAAGAAAGTGGACTACCACCCACCACCGATGGGAGAAAAAGGATCGTCTCCAACCCCTAGTATCCTGGTATAAATCAAACCCAACTTGTCCAGCTTCTCAACGAATTCTGGGTACTTCACCTTCATCCTGTTGTAAACAAGATGGGTAAGCACTATGGAAGTTTCACCTCCATTGGCTGGTATTTCCTAAAGAAAGACAAACAGCTTGGAAAGGGAACTTAATAACCTGTTCCTTAGGCCCAGAAAGAAGGTCACAAAAACAAAAGTTAATTAAGAACTCAGTAGAATACATGGAGAAATACAATTTTTGAAGAACCCAAATTCCAACCTAAGCCATCTCATGGTGAAAGGGGATTTTCTGGTCGGGAGGGGATTCATTGGCAGACTATCGACAACACTGGTGCAGGGAGCAGCTCCTCCAACGTAGGGTAACACGTTGTAGCCGAAAGCCTAGACGATGCAGTCGAAATCGAAAACTGTAATGACAAGGAAACCTCTAAGAAGAAGAGCACCACTAGTATGGATCAGATCTGTGGAAGATGATTTGCAGGTATCGCTAAGGAGATGAATTGGGTTTTTTCCTCTTTTTTTCAAACCCTAAAGAATAGAATGGACATTCTATCCTATGAGCAAGGGCAATTTGGTCAATATATATTTAATACTAACGTTGTTAATCCCAAGTTAACGGCATGGGTGCATTTGTTTGCTTCTTACAAAAATAGGAGAGCATACATAATTTTTCATAATTGATGAGTGTTTTTGTAATTACGTGATACCTCAAGAGAGTTACGTGTAAATTTTCCATCCTTCTAATAATATCCATAGATCTGCCAACCCCTCTCTTGAGGAGGGAAAAAGACCAGGGGGCGACCTATTTCAATGTCCAATAAGGCTATCTACGTTGCACGTACAAGTAATGCTCGACACTTGTCTCACTTATTGCAGCTAAGGCCATAAAGAAACAACAATTCTGAAAGGGACACGTGCTGAGCATTGACCATAAGTGGAGCATAACCAAACTCATTTCGAATAGTCCATGACCATGAGAGCATTCTCATGAGTTCGGTTCTTTGCACGTACCAATGGGTGAACGTACGTGTGAGAGCCAACGTACGTGTGAGAGCCAACCATTTGTCTTATTTTTGCCATTTACAAAGGGAGGAGGGGTTTTTATAAAAACAAAATTAAAATGTGATTGGCTCTCACATGTGCGTTCACCTATTGGTATGTGCAGATGATCCAATCTCCATTCTCACACCAATGCCTATTTCTATCACATGAATACAATTTGGCTCTCTTCCAACCGTAGTGGGAGTTGGAGGGTCCAGCCCAGCAAAACAAGGGTGATTTTGGTCATTTCACAAGTGGGATCCGAATGAGCCCTATGAAATGACCAAACCCCCTTGTTTTTGGGTGTTTTTGTTGGGTTGCCGGGCTGGACCCTCCAGCTCCTGCCACGACTGGAGTAAAACCAGATCCATGAATTAAGGATGCCAAACCCGATAGAACTCGTATGAGGCTATCTAGGGTGGACATAAAGGTAGTATTTGACACTTGTCTCACTCATTGCAATTAAGGCCATAAAAAGGCAATACCGAAAGGGACAGGTGTTGAGCATTGATCGTAACTGGAGCATAACCAAACTCATTTCGAATAGTCCATGACTATGAGAGCATTTTCACACTAATGCCTATTTCTATCACATGAATTAAGGATGCCAAACCCTAGGTCATACCAATTTACCACTGATCAATTAAGGTCGAGATCAGTTGATCGTTAATAAGTAGAGTTAGTATCGGATTGAGGGTTGAAAAATCAAATGATTATTAGTCAGTTTTGGTCTAACCCGACTAATTAGATTGATCAATTTAAAATGTACAAACTTGATTGAAACCAATTGAGGACTGATTAATTTAGGACAATGATTTCCTCCACCCATAGAGGACGGTTCACCCACTTTCCTAGGATTCACAAACCCCTTCTAGGGTTTTTATATGTTCCTAATTACCCTCTCGAAACCCATTCCTTCCCTCTCCCGTCCCTCAGTGAATGGGATCCCATTCACCGTGGGTGGAGGTAAACTCGATCCATTAATTTATCCTTCAACAAAAATAAATCAAAGATGGCTTGATTGATCAATCAATTAGTTCTCAAACCGAATATAACCCATTACACCATGATTGATAGAAACGAGTAATATAAAATTTCAGTTGGTCATCCTAAAACCAATTAATTGGTCTCAACTCACTAGTTTCTTGTTTATTTTTTCTTTGTTGTCCTACTTGTAGTTTATAAATTGGCTCCTTTTGATTGCAAGAGAAATTAAAGGAAAAGTGGAAGTTTTCAAAACTTAAAAAAAATATTTTGTAATTATTATCTAACATGATTGTGCAAACTATTTAAATTTCTTATCATATTTAATAATGATACATAATTTTATTTTGGGGAAGAGTTTTTTGTAGAGGAGTATGGTCCCCACGTGCAAAGGCATCAACAGGATGGGTATTTTTGCCTTTCATGGGGGTGAGACAGTCATTTCACTCTCCTGTGTCTAGGCGTGCATAGTGCTACACTCCTCCATAAGAAACATCTTCATTTTATTTAATATTATCCAAGTAAATGCTTCATCTTGGCTTTGGTTCGTCCTCTTAATTTTTTTTGTCATCTTCTATAAAATGAACTCCAACCAGTGTCCTATAATTTATACACTAGTAAGCCACCCTATAACATTTTTATTTCTTTTTTACGAAAAAAATAATTAATCAGTTTATAACTACTACTAATCATGGTGTGGAGAGATTTAATTTATAGGAACACTTGTGTATGATTGTCCTTTCACATTATATTTTTGTGGGAGTAGTTTTCATGCACGTGCATGGCCTGCACGGAGTACTGTTGGATGAGCATAAATGCCCATCTGAAATGACCAAAACCTCCCTTGCTCCCCTATAAAGACAGGTATGATGGGCAAATCTCCCTTGCACGAGTCTTGTCCCTTCTATTTTTTATTGTTTTTTCTCTCCTATTCTATTTAATCTAATATAATTTCTTAAATGACATTTAACTCATATTTAACCCAGACAGGATAACATGATTTTGTACTTATCTACAACCATGAATTATATGCATCATCTATGGATTATGGAAATGCGTGAACAGCACAGGAAACGGAGCTCAAGGAACTCAAAGAAGGAGTCGAAAAAGCGCTTCTATTGGACCACAGGAAGCTGACTATCAGAACGGATTCTGAGGAGCTCAAGAATTGGATAACATGCCAAGAGCAGTATCCTTGGCCATGGGAGATCTTTCATCTTTTGATAGATATTAAAACTTTTATGGATTCATTTCAGTCTATAAATATTATTAAGCAAGCTAGACATCTGATACAACCAGCTCATAATCTGACAAACTATTCTAGGATAGAACATCGTTCATCTGCTTGTATGACATTTAATATTCCTATTATGTTTTAATTTATCTTTATTTCATAAAAAAAACAAAAACAAAAAAACTCATATTTATCTATCTTAGATTGATAAAAGTTTATTAAACCACATACCCATCATCATCAATGTGATTAAGGAAAGAGTACTTATACATCTTAGAATTGACTGTTCGAATTTGGTTGACTTCACAATTTTGTTTTTGGTTTGATGGTTTTGATAACGGTGCTTCGACATCTTTATGTATCTTTTCCTTTTGTAAATTGTCATGTTAATGAGAAATAGAAACTCAAGGGAGACGGGTTCCCACCCCCGCCAATGCGGGTGGAACTTCTCAGACCACATCAATGAGAACATGGAAAACCGTATTATTGTAAGAAGATGTACAGTACATTAATTACTGTCTGGAAATTTTTATCCCTAAACTCATGTTCTAATAAAGATGAAATCTAAGTACTTGTGTACTTGCATGCAAATTCTCTCTCTCTCTCTCTCTCTCTCTCTGTGTGTCTCTGTGCCATTACAGGTAAACCCATGTATTAAACCATGCCCTGTACACGCATTGAGATTTAATTGTCATCATCATACACAATAGAGGACTGGTTCCAACTTCCAAGGGATGCCCTAAAATCTAGTGAGAAATGCTAAGCAGGTATTGATATGACAAGAGGAAGAAAAGATTTGGTGGTTATGATATTGTTTTGGTTTCCACTGCTACCGGTGGTCCAGCTAATTTAAAGCCCAATCATGGGTTTTGGCAGTGGCATTCCCTTGCCTTCCCACTTGGGCTAGTGAGTCGTGACTATTCCCAAAATATAAATCTTGTTGTTCCAAAAGTAGAGGCTGAGAGGATTCTGAGAATGATTTAAGATACAAAATGGCCCATGCGGTTTTGGGCACTCTGTTCCCTGTTTTCTTGCTTACCTGTAAAGCATTTTCTGGAACAAAAAGAAGAAAAATTTATCCATAGCCTGCTACCACCATTGAAACCTTAATTTTATCCTTTTAACTACAATTCTTCTTCTTCTTCTTCTTCTTCCTTGAATCCTTTTAACTACAGTTCTTCTTCTTCTTCTTCTTCTTCCTTGAACTATATATATACCAATTAGCAATTTGGTTTCTTCATTCTTGCATTTCCTTTTCCCAATCCCATCTCCCTTTCTCTTCCTCCTTCAAGGGAAGCCATGGCTTTCAATGTTGTTTGGTTAATTGGGTTATGTTCTCTTCTTCTTAGCTATGGAGTCCATGTTGAAGCCTCTCACAAGGTTTGCTTAGACCTTCAATCTTATGAGCACACTACAGCAACCCATCAGCCTTTTAGAACTGGCTACCATTTCCAACCAGCCAAAAACTGGATCAATGGTTCTTCTTCTGCTTCTTCTTATTCTTTCTCTTATGTAGCTTCTATATAACTTTTTCTGCCATTTCCAACTTATCTTCTTTTAACTAACTTTTGATTTATATTGTGGGCATGTCTGTGATTCTGGAATGAACAACTGGATCTCATTGGATAAACAGATCCTAATGGTTAGTCAAGTTCTCTTTGGATTTAAATTTGAAGTACTTAAACATGCACAAGTGAATTGACATTCAATAAGTTCTAACACATCATATGATTTGATGCACATCTTGTTGCAGGGCCAATGATTTATAAGGGAATCTATCACCTCCTCTACCAGTACAATCCAAAAGGTTCAGTCTGGGGTAACATAGTATGGGCACACACGACTTCGACTGATCTTGTCAATTGGGTTCACCATGAACCTGCAATCTATCCATCCATTGAATCTGATATTAATGGCTGTTGGTCTGGTTCAACTACAATTCTCCCAGGGGCCAAACCTGCCATTCTATACACTGGTATAGACCCACAAAATCGCCAAGTCCAGAATATAGCATTTCCCAAGAATCTCTCTGATCCATTCCTGAGAGAATGGACCAAACTACCCCAAAATCCTCTTATGACTCCCATTGATGGGATCAATGCAAGCTCATTCAGGGATCCAACCACTGCTTGGAAGGCTCCTGATGGGAAATGGAGGGTAATCATTGGAAGCAAGACCGGTCGCCGAGGGAAGGCAATTCTCTATAAGAGCAAGGATTTCATTAAATGGGACAGAGTTAACCGTCCACTCCATTCATCCAAGAAGACAGGAATGTGGGAGTGCCCAGATTTCTTCCCTGTTTCTGTAAAAAGTGAAGTTGGTCTTGACACATCTGTGATTACTCCTGATGTTAAGCATGTTCTTAAGGTGAGCTTGGATGATACCAAACATGAATACTACACAATTGGTACTTACAAATTGAAGAAGGATAAGTATGTTCCAAACAAGGGTTCCATCGATGATGATTCAGGCCTGAGATATGATTATGGAAAATTTTACGCTTCCAAGACATTCTTCGACAATTCTAAGAACAGAAGGATACTGTGGGGTTGGGTTAATGAATCAGATAGCGAACACGATGCTGTGAAGAGAGGATGGGCAGGAGTTCAGGTAAAGCAGAGGAGTTTAAACAATTCATCATGAACATCCTTCTTAGTCCCAAGTACTGCCTGTGTACTATGAGGACTAGGAAGTGACTTGAGTTTTATCTACTGGTTCTGTTTGCAGGCAATTCCGAGAAATATTTGGCTCGACAAGTCTGGGAAGCAACTGGTTCAATGGCCAGTCGAAGAAATCGAGAAGTTACATGAAAAACCAGTTGATTTGCAGAGTACAGAGCTGAAGAAAGGATCTGTAATTGAAGTTTCTGGTGTCACTGCCTCGCAGGTGAGTTTCTTACTCTGTTTTCCTTCACAAGAGTGAATCTAGTTATTGATACGTTTCAGACCCAATATTGCATCAAATGAATAAAATCTACCTACCCTCAGAGATCTCTCTAATCCAGATTGAAATTTCAATTTTCTTTACCAAACTAGAGAAGAGACAAACAAAGTCTATGTGATTTGCTTCTCTTCCAGCTTATAGATTTTTAATTTCTCTTCCTTTTGGGTTACTAAAAGGCCGATGTGGAGGTTTCATTTGCCTTGTCAACATTGGAGAAAGCTGAGAATATGGACCCAAGTTGGAAAAATCCACAACTACTTTGTAGTCAAAAAGGGGCTTCTGTTAAAGGAAGTATAGGACCATTTGGATTGCTAGTTTTGGCTTCTGAAGGCTTGGAAGAACAAACATCCATATTTTTCAGGGTATTCAAAGATCAAGAGAAATATGTGGTGCTCATGTGCAGTGACCAAAGCAGGTCAGTTTCAAGATTATCTCTTCTTCTTTTTTTATTTTTTTTGTAATTCCATTTTAGTATTCTCCAGGTTCTCTCAAATCAAATCTACCTTGGGTCATCACCCCCTAAAATCTTTCCTAATTTTGTATAATAAACAAAACAGGTCTTCTTTGAGGAAAGATCATCTGCTGGATAAAACCACCTATGGAGCTTTTCTAGATGTGGATCCTCAGCATGAGGAATTATCACTAAGGAGCTTGGTAAGTTGATTAAGGGTAAATAATTTACATTTTCTTATTCTCATGGATCAAGACTCGAGAGTCAACCTCATTCATTAATCACAATAGAAAGCGAAAAAAAATATAAAAAATAAAAAAAAAACTAATTTGGATTTTGCAGCCACACTTTTTCCTTAGATAAGTCACATGTCAAATTTGATTACTTAAATACAAGAATTTTGATATATATGTGGAGCTTCATATTTTGCAGATAGATCATTCCATCGTCGAGAGTTTTGGTGGCAAAGGAAAGGTTTGTATCACATCTAGGGTTTATCCAGAAAAGGCTCAGTATGACAAAGCACACCTATATGTATTTAACAATGGAACGGAGAATATAAGGGTCTCAAAATTAAGTGCTTGGAGCATGAAGAAAGCTCAAATCATCTATTGAAAGGAGGAAAAACAAGATAAAATAGCAAGGAGATGGACAAGATGATGTAAACCACAACGAAAACGTGTCTGGTTAAATCGTTTATCCCAATTACCTTATGAACGATAACTTCATAAGGATTTTCATTGTTTGAAGCCTATTGTATTTGTCAAGTTGTGGGTTAATTTCAAAACTAGTAACTAGGGGTTTTGCTAGAGTTGAGCCCAGACTCCTCTAATGAATTGGAACTACTTTTAATTGTGACTTTATAAACATTCTCACCCTTCTCTTTCTCTCTCTCTCTCTCTCTCTTGTGTTTGTGTCTATATGTGCACGTGTGCTTTGTGTATTTTTATTTGTGACTTTATAAACATTCTCACCTCCCTCCCCTCCCTCTCTCTCTCTCTCTCTCTCTCTCTCTCTCTCTCTTGTGTTTGTGGGTATGTGTGCACGTGTGCTTTGTATAGAAATGAAAATCTGAACATACTGAAACAAAAAGAAGAAATAATCGTACAACCACGTCAAAAGGATATACATGAGTCGACAAGGTACCTACTTCCATTGTGAGATGAAAGCAGTCTTCACAAGAAAGGAGAAAATTATTAGAAGCTCTCTAACTCATGCCTTTTTGTGTTTACAAAGAATTCTCTGTGTCGTTATATGACTTGAATAAGTCAAATGAGGCAGCTCCCCACCTTTATTGAATGAAAAAGAAGAGATGGTTGTTGCATAATTTGCAAGAACACAAACTCTCATGCGTTTCTTCAAGGACATGAGAGTGGTTCATTATTGACTTATGGAGACGAGACAAATTGTCTCTACCTCATTAATGTTGCATAAGTAAAAGTCTTTCTCTCTCACATTTTATTCAAACCATAGAACAACACCGACTTGATTTTCTTCAATCAAGGAAGAGACACCAACAGTTAACGATGCGTGCTTATTTGACAAGCTGAAGGTAGTAGTTGCACCTTCCACATCGACAAAGAAAAAGGAGTTGCACGTGGTTTACAAGCCCACTCCCTTCTTCTATAAATAGTTTGTGGGAGAGATCCTTAGAACATAGAACAACAGTTCAGAGTTCTATCTAGAACAAAATACAGAGTGCTCTTGTAATATTTCTGAGAGAGAGAGAGATAGGAAGAGTACAATTGTCACACCTGCAACCCACCCCTTAGGAGGATTCGGTTAGTGACCCCGATACCCAAGGTATCCAACCACTTCCAGGATCTAGATGCAGTAAATACACGTCACAAGCATAACACAATATCGGGATAACAAGTGTTTCATTGATCAGAGTGCACAAAAAGTAAAGTACTTACAAGTTTTATGTATATTATTTACATTGATACCCCCAGATAGCCTGATATCCCTATGTTCACATCTATCAGACCATGTACAACTATTCAGGAATATTTACAGTAGAATTACATCCACCAAAAGAATAGTGTTTCAACTAAAGAAAAATAATAGATAAGTCCACGTCTTCAGTCCATGTTCTCCAGGAACACCCTAATTACTCGCATGATAAGGGTCACACCCCTCTAGGTCCACACCAACATGCTCACAATGATCATCAACCTCCGCCTCGAAATACCTCCATACTACCATCACATCTACCTGCAAGATGGTTGTGCCCGGATACCTAAGGTATCCAACCACTTCCAGGATCCAGATGCAGTAAATACATGTCACAAGCATAATACAATATCGAGATAACAAGTGTTTCAATGATCAGAATGCACGGAAAGTAAAGTACTTACAAGTTTTAGTGATCCGGATACCCAAGGTATCCAACCACTTCCAGGATCCAGATACAGTAAACATACGTCACAAGCATAACACAATATCGAGATAAATTTTTCATTGATCAGAATGCACGAAAAGTAAAGTACTTACAAGTTTTATGTATATTATTTACATTGATACCCCCCGATAGCCTGATATCCCTATGTTCACATCTATCAAACCATATACAACTATTCAAAAATATTTACAGTAGAATTACATCCACAAAAAGAATAGTGTTTCAACTAAAGAAAAATAAAAGATAAGTCCACGTCATCAGTCCATGTTCTCCAGGAACACCTTAATCACTTGCGTGATAAGGGTCACACCCCTCTAGGTCCACACCAACATGCTCACAATGATCATCAACCTCCGCCTCGAAATACCTCCACACTACCATCACATCTACCTACAAGATCATCTAAAAAGAAAGATTTCATGATAGTGAGTTCCACCGAGCCTTGTGAATGAAGAATAAACCATGCATGCAAATGCAACACAAAACATGATCCTATATGCATGAGGTCCAGTTTTATTCTTAATCCACCTAACAACAAAACCAAGTCCAAGTAAGAAGGTACTACTACAATTCCCAATACATGTATCTTTGGTGCGAGCTTCTAACCCCTTCTCGCGATACATCCATTGAGTTGTCGGGAAGACCAGTCGACTCCAGCATCCGCTCCCAAGGTCAACCAGACCAAACTTCAATGTTACCACTGTGCTATCTCCAACCCTGTTGACTGATGGGACAACTGACACCACATGTCCTAATGACCCAATGAATCTACTGACCGACCAATGCCTTTTCGAGGCATTGACCTCACACAATTGTGGTATCCTACACCTTAACCCCTGTTGGTAAGGATTCGTAGTACGGGTGATGATAATCCCTAGCCTCATACAATTCTAAATGGCATAGTACGAGGTGTACAGTGCTCCCGTATCCCATACTACGGCACACCATAAGGTTTTATCCACATCATCTACATGTAACCTTCTTTTGAATGCCCCTTGTCTTATTCATAAAAGGTTCTTGAAATCAGGGGTAAAAATGGTTTTTTAGAATAATTTGAAAATATACTTACCATTCTCAAGCATTGTCTCATTTCAAGTGCACATGAAAAGATTAGATTTTACCCTCACTAAAAGAAGAAGTGTGTTAGACTAAGAGGGTAAAAAAATAAAGTATTAAATTCTTTGCATCAATAAAAAATCCTTTGTGTCTAATTGTAACCAGACTTTTTTTCCCTCCAGACAATAAGGTAGCAATATAATATAAGATCCAATACTATAATTTCATAATAAGAGAGACAAAAGGATTGAAGGGTGGAGGTGGGGGCAGGGAAAGTTTTGTAGAGCAAGGGGTTGTTGGCTCAGGCAAATCCAAAAGGGGAGTGAATTGGATGAGAGAGTAAAATTGACATTTAGGATGTATATATTCTTCTCAAAGACATTTGACGAACCATAAGAGAGGTTGTAGAGTGTGTAAAAGAGAGTTGAAAAGGAGATTGAGAAACAATGAGATACATAAGGATTTAAAGTAGTTTGGAGACGGGCTTACATCTACTACCAAGAGGCAGCCTATAGGACTTTCCACTAAAGTGATCAACTCAAATAACAGATCACAATGTGTTTTCAAAATCAACACAAACCCAAGTGTTTGGGCTCACACTGAAACCTAGTGGTTTCCTAGGCTCACTACTAACAACATTACAACAAAACAAAACAAAAGTTCATATGAAAATAATTAATCATCAAATGATTCACTAATACAAAGCAAAAGTTGCAAGCTTCACTACAAATAAAAAATAAAAAAATTAATTTCAAGGGAATTTTTTTTGGGTAATTTACACATACCACCCCTGAGGACTAACGAAAGTATAATTTTACTCCCCCAGTTTTGGATAATTCTGCGTACCCCCCTGAGGTTTACAAACGTTAACAAATACACCCATTCCATCAGGTCATGACTAACAGTGTTAAAATCAAGAGGTACAGTTACAAAAATGCCCCTTGAACCAAAAAAAAACTTGCAACTCATCTTCCCCAAATCGTTTACGGTTTGAAAAAGGGGAAGATCAGTTGTTGGTATGAGAGGTGGGGCTTGAAGCATGTTCAGTTTGGGGCTTGTAGATTTCTATCAATTTCAGGCCGGTCACGCCTCAAGATTACTGGTGGCAATGTCTCACCAGCTAGATTTAGATTCCGGCAAACTCAAGCTCTGGATCTGAAACTCTAAGGAGGAGACTCTGTTCCTGTTCTTCCAACCTTGTTGATTGAAACCGGCGAGTGGGATGTTATATCATCACTGTCCCCATTGGCTCTCAACCCAACATTTTCATTGACAGCCCTTCCATTGCTCATCAAGCCCTCATCCAAAATGGAGCCATCTTTGCCGATTGCCCACATACTTAATCAATCTGCCACTAGCAAGTTGCAAAGAGCCATAAGCTCTTCTCTTTATGGCCCATACTGGCGTCTACTCCACAGGAACCTCACCTCTGAGATCCTCCACCCTTATCGGCTGAAGAGGTTTTTTTTTTTTTTTTTTTTCTTTACAACTAAAAGTAGTTTTTGGGCCACAAGAGTTGGTGGGGATAGTCAAACATTTGAAGCTTGATGGAACAACAAAATGAGCTAAATAAATCAGCCATAAGGTCTCTTGGTATCCAAGTGTGACCTTCTCTACTTCAAAATGCTTCACCAGTGCAATCATCTATGATCAGTAATTAATCCTCAAATAGGCCAAGGAAGTTCTTTGAAGTGATCATTAATTGGATCCAGAAGTATACATCAGAGTAGAGCCCTTCATATAAGCCAGATTAAAAAATTGTAGAGTAGCCCAGTCCTCTACCAAAGCTACAGTTGCTCTACCTAAAAAATTAACAAAACTTAGGGACCGTTTGACAACGTTTTGTTTCTGTGCCAATAATGTTCCCAGCACACAAATGGAACAAAAAAACCGTTTGATAAATCCGTTTTGTTTCAAGTGTTTTTGATAACAAAATCAAAATTTATAACAATTTATGCCTAAAAAAACGTTTTTGACATAACAACTATTTGTTGTTTTTACTGTTTTATGGCTTTTAACAAAAACTGTTACCCGATAAAACGCTTGCAATACGTGAAGTCGTTCATCTCTCGCTCAACTCTCTCTTGCTTCAAAAGTTCCAAACGCTCAAAAACACAAAACCTGCAACTCTCATCGTGCCTGGCTAAGCTCACCGCTGCTGTCCCAATCGGAGCTCACCGCTGCTCTCCCAACTGGAGCTAACCGTTGCTGTCCCTCCATCGTCCAGGTACTCTGTAATCTCTACAACCCTCTATTCTTTGCAACACACTCTTCTCTGTAACTCTCTCTCTCTCTCTCTCTCTCTCTCTCTCTCTCTCTCGCTCTCTTTCTCTCTCTCTCTCTCTCTCTGGTTTGATATTCTTCAACGAAAGCCTGCCTGCTGTTGATTTTGGTCGCCCTTATTGGGTTCAACGATGAGAGAAATGCTCTAACTCTGTAGATTTGGAGCATTTTCCCCTTCGTTCTTCTCTAATCAATAACCCTAAATTTTGCAAATCTCTAATTTTTTCTCTGTTTTATGACTTGGCGGTTTGAGTAGGCACAAAATCCTCGTCTGATCGCTTCAAAGCCTCTCTAATCCCTTCGGTAATCTCTGTTGAACAGTGATGGCCACTGAGAGGGGGGTGAATCAGTGGACTCTAAAAAACTTTTCCCTCAATAGTTTCACTCTTTATTCACCTGTTGAGATCTTTAACACTCACCACAACCACCCACACAGTCTTCTCAAAATACACACAGGCACACAATCACACTCTAATAGCAATCCTGACTCCATCTCGTACAACCACAGTCACTGATACTGCTGCCAAGAGCTGCTAAACCAAGTGCTGCCAAGAGCTGGTACTATCACACAATATGGCACTCAACCACACACACTACTAGCACATATAATCACATACACACCCCAGCCTGACAGTCAAAGGCTCTACCAGGTGTGTACACCATCCTGCAGAAAAGCACTTATAACCAAAGCAAGCAAGCATCCACAACACAGAGAAATACGTGCTTCGGCAAGTTGCCTACATGCACGGAGTAATGGTCACTTGGACCTCAGCATCTACTCATCACTAATTTTCCCAGCATAAAACTGAGAGGCCGCACCCACGGCAGATGATGTTTTAGTCATACCTATGACTCAGGACATCTGACCTGCTTCTATCCCTAAATATAGAGACAAGGATGTTACCCCCAATGGTTTCCCAGCACCCACTGGTAACCAACACTATGTCCAGATGCAACTGGACAACTCAATAAAAATACTTGCGCTTATATGAATGCCCTACAATGTCAAGCACATCTAGCATAAGTCTCAACATGCATCCCAATTGCTAGCATATACAATGAATACCGAAATACAAAAATTACAAATTCAAGAAATAGAAATTCTCACAACCATGCAGTGTCTCTGATTCCTGGTAGATGGAGTCTGGCAACTCTGGTAGCTCACTGGAATCTTCAACTTCTCCCAATTTGATGGAGAACTGGAATCTTCAAGTGTGCTTAATCACTTATGCTCTGGAGTGGTTCCTGGCAGTGTGGGAAACCACTTTCTTTTCCTTTCTCCTTCTTCTTTCTTCTTCCTATTCTTGTATTTTCTCAAAAACACAAACAAAACCCCACTTTCTCCATAAATAGATCTTCAATAACTATGTTCAATCTTCAACAACCCACTTGGAATAAGCTTTAATGCATATGGAATAGCCTTCTATTCTTCAAAATCAAAGCTTGTGAGAGAGATGAGTTCATTCCATTTTCTTTTGGTTGCCCTTTTTCTTCTAAAATGGAAAACCTTTTTTTTTCGTTTCTTCTCCCCTTCTGTTTTTTTTCCCCTCTCTTCTCACGGTTCTATAGATCTACCCCTCTAAAGAAGAAAACTACTTCTCTTTCTTTTATCAAAAGATCATGTAAAGGACTAAATAGCCCTTTTCAGATGGGCCAATGGAATTTTCATAAAAGGAATCTTCAATCTAGCATTGATTAAAGAATTTCTCAAAAGATGGAAAGAGACTTGCACGATTTACGAGAAATCTTTTTGGAGAGCTAATCAAAAGTTCCAAAAAGGAATCTAAGACTTTTAAAAAAACTTTTTAACTCATCCATTCACAAACTTCACGTGGGAGACTAATGATTCACTTTTTGAAAATCTCTCCAACTTTTGATAATTTCAAAAAAACCCCTCTTGTTTCACTCTTTTATGTCATTGTAGATATAACTTATATATATTTGTAAAATAAACCCCTGAGACAAAACTGAATCTGTATTGCTGGCCGAGAGCATGACTTGAATTCCAAGAAGTTCCAGATTTGCTTCTTTTCTGCGCACCCATACGAGAAAATTCATAACTCCCTCTTCTGACATCGGATTAACGAACCATTTGAACCGATAGAAAGAGGACTCGACAAACTAAAATATTCATGTAGAATGCTCCATCTGTTTCTGTCATTATACCCTCCAAAAATACCAACGAACACACTGCCAGTGCCGAAACCTATGAAATCAACATTCTTAATGCACCTAGCCTTCACCCAAGGCTGTTTAAGGCTTCCAAACACTGCAATGAACAATCTCATGCTGCCACATAATCCCCGGATGCTCCAGCATCATTGCCAACATGTCACATCACTATCAAATGACCAAAATGCCCCTGTGAGCTGTGTGAATACTCCATAGACCTCTGTGACTGACAAAATCAACAACATACTACTGGATGCTCTCTGTCACCTGTCTAGGCCATTTATACTCTGTAGAATTATATAAATGCCACTGAATGCTGTCCATGCCTAAAATGACAGAAATGCCCCTGGATGACTCCCAAACACTATGGGACCTCTGTATATACTGCTGAACCCCTGTAATGATGTCACTGCCACTGTGAACACTGTAAGAACTAGTGGGGTTGCTAGGGATACTATCCAGTCACTGCCTGCACTCCCATAAGCATGTCTACTCAACCAGAATGTTGCCTGAACTGGCCTGAGCGTTGTAGCTACACCAAGATGCATTATGTTGACCACAACAACACACATGCACTGTGTTGACAACAATGACAACCAACACACAGTCACTACCATCTGGGGACACCAAGATGCATTGTGTTGACCACAACAACACACATGCACTGTGTTGACAACAATGACAACCAACACACAGTCACTACCATCTGGGGACACCAAGATGCATTGTGTTGACCACAACAACACACATGCACTGTGTTGACAACAATGACAACCAACACACAGTCACTACCATCTGCACTGTGTGTTCAACAATCTCTCTGTGGCTTGAACCCTGCGTTCCTCGCTTTGTCCCTATCTTTCCCTGTTGCGACAACATAACGTAAGGGCACTCGAATGCCTCCTCTGATCGCTTTAAAGACTATCATATTAGTTTTAGAAAGGAAGAAGAGTCTCAAACCTTTTATTGACTTCTCAGTTCTCAATAATAATGTAAGGGCACTCGAATGGATTAGTTGTATCTAAAGAAGATTTCAGGATTTCTTTTTTCTTTTCTTCTCTTGGCTTCTAAGCATATCTGAGCAACAAAGAACTAGAATAATATTTTGCCCAGACATTGGTTTGCTCAACTCCGGCCATCACTTCTCATCATCCAACATGACAGACACCAAGGCAAATTCTGCATCAAAGAGGTAACTGATTCAGCTCCTTTAATGGGTTTCTAACCAGACCCATTTAAGGTTACCACCAGTTATCCTAACCAAGTGTTGTATTGCAGATTGGCAGTTGTTACAGGAGCTAATAAGGGGATTGGATTGGAGATATGTCGCCAGTTAGCCTCCAATGGTGTACCAGTGGTTTTGACAGCCAGAGATGAGAAGAGGGGTGTTGAAGCTGTTGAGAAGCTCAAAGGGTCTGGACTATCTGATGTGGTTTTTCATCAGCCGGATATGAATAATCCTCCAATGTCTTGACTTGTTTAATGATGATTATTGGAAGAAAAACTAGTTTGCTTAAAACTACTCCAATTACCTACTTTTATCTTCCTAAGCTCATCCATCTATCATGCTTAAGTGGACCAGGAACCATGGTCCATGATCCCAAAACAAGACCATAGACCTTAAGTTGTGGCTTCTGGACAGTTCCTATTAACTGTTCAGTTGGGGTCCATGCATGAGACATGAGGCCGGCATCTTCCCAGCCAATGTGAATGCATATACCTTAAAGGCACAATTTACAGTGGATTTCCTTTTCTTATTTTCTTTGAAAGTATGTGAACTTTATTTTATTTTGATCTGGATAATTTTGAAGTTTCAGGTTCCTTTTGCAACTGTCTACTACCAGAGAGTATTCAGGTTACAGCAATTAGGCATCTACCTGATCATCCAGCATATTCTGGTAAGTTTCTTTTCTGGCACTGACCATGTTACTTCTTGATCAACTACTTCATACCAATTAGTTGAATATTTCTGTATTTGTTTCTTGTATGAGAAGCTAATCTTCTGTGGTTCTCATGTTGGCCATTAGGAAGTTAAAAATCTGATTTGATTAAATTCAGTTGGTGAACTTCCCCAGAAAAAAAATCAGTTCATCATGTAGTTTCAGTGTCCTGTTTAATGCCTTGAAGGTTGACCATTGGCTCTTTGTCCTAATGATCAAGTAGATATTGAAGAGACCTCTGTAATTCGGTCTGCTTACGGCCATACTTGTTTTATCCAACTCTTTTGACATGGTAGGGAAGAAAAGAAAATTGGCTCAGCACAGTAAGCTTTCCCAACCATGTTTTCTATGTTATTCTAGTGTCTCAATGTGTGCACATGCCCATGATGACTTTTGTTTTTTGTCACTTATTCTCTGGTCCTTCCTCTTTGTCCATAACATATTTCTCGTATTCTTTGTATCCTTGGTAATATCTCTCTCTATTTGTTTCTGTACATTCGTTCAAAACTCAAGCATGTCATAAGCCAACTAAATGGATTTGGCAACTTGAACCCTGGTAAGTCATTAAAAGTTCTGGGCAGCCCCAAGATATTTTTTTTGGACCGGGGGGGTGGGGGGGTTGGGAGGAGAGGACTGCATTTGATAGGTCTCCATTTGATTCTTTAAGTTTCCATATGAATACTTGATAGATCTTCATTTGATTTTTCAAGACTTTCAAATGAGTTTATGATCATTATGCTGTTATGGCTACATTTGACTGATCTTCATTAGATTTTCTTGTAGTCTTTCATATGAATACTCATAGTCATTGTGCTGCTATGGCTGCCTCCTGTAGACCTTCATTTGATTTTTCAAGTCTCTCATATGACTATACATGGCTACTGTGATGCTATGGCTACATCTTGTAGATTTTCATCTGATTTTTTTCTTTTTAGTCTTTCATATGAATATTCATGACCACTGTGCTGCTATAGCTGCATCTTGTAGACTTTCATTTGATTTTTTTAGTCTCTCATATGAGTATTCATGGCTACTATATTGCCATGACTGGCTACTAGGCTCCTATGGCTGCATTTGATAGACTTTCATTGGATTTCCAAGTATTTTATATGAGAGCTTATACTATTGTGCTACTGTGGCTGCATTTGATTGATTTTCAATTTGATTTTTGAAGTCTTTCATAGGAGAGCTTATACTGTTGTACTATTGTGGCTGCATTTGATAGACTTGCAAGGAGTGTATGTGATGCAATTGATGCACTTCCAGGAGTTGATTTCAACTCAAGATTGCGTGCAGAAAAGGTTTTTTTTGGAGAGGAAGGATCTAGGCAATATTTTCTTGAGTGCAAGTGAGGGAGACAGGTTGCAAGTACTAGAATTTTATATGAATGGTACGGAGGACAACACAGTTGACCAATGATTGGATGGATAGTATTTGGTGTTATGTTATGGATGGTTTTATTACTTGATGATTGACAATATTAGGCTTATGATGGACAATTGGGACAATGGGTTAGGTTACATTTGTATAGCACAACTATCTTCTTGGCATATGAATATTTTAAATTTAAGGAAATCAAATTATTCCATTTGCATGGGCATGGTGGTGGTGTAAAGCATGTGTACAACAGTCCTTTAGGATTGAGATATTGCAAGAACAATGGGCAATTGTTACCCTATTCTCTGCATTTGTAGCCTCATTTGTAGCATCATTTGTGAGCCTTGATATGGTTTTACAGAACACCCATGTAAATTTCAAATTTCTTTACTTGTTGAGTCTTTAGCTCAAATTGGTAGAGCACTTGGAACATGAAGATGTCTCAAGCATGTTCCAAGGGGATGGTGGTTCAAATCCACCAAGACCCTTTTTATTCAACTAATCTTATTTGTATTCTTTAAAACTTTTGTATGTCTAATCGATTCATAAACTTTTGCAATTTATAGTGTTAATGGTATTTTTGTAATTTATGATAACCTATTAGTGTAGCTCTGTCTCTGTTTTTTTAATCTACATTTTATTTAGATTTTTAATAATTTTTAATGTCTTAACATCATTGACTTTATATGGATTATAGCATTAATGGCATTTCTGTAATTTACAGTAAACATTACAAAACTATTGCAGAAACAGGTTTTATCAAACACCTTTCAGTCTTAATAGTGTTTTGGATACGTTTCTGGAACAGGTTTATCAAACACCTTTTAGGAAGCCAGTAACGTTACTCTGGTAACAGTAACACCAAAATACGTTTTTTATTAGAAACGGCACAGAAACATTAGTAACGTTGTCAAACGGTAAACAGATTTTATCAAACACCTTTCAGTATTAATAGTGTTCTGGATACGTTTCTAGAACAGGTTGATCAAACACCTTTCAGGAAGCCAATAACGTTATTCTGGTAACAGTAACACCAAAATACGTTTTTTATCAGAAAAGGCATAGAAACATTAGTAACGTTGTCAAACGGTGCCTTAAGACATGAAAATCCTTGTTTTCTCCGAGGTTAGGTTCCTGCAGAGGAGACGCCAGTATAGACCATAAGGAGTAGATGAGTTATAGCAACTGAACATGCTTCAAGCCCCACCTCTCATACCAGCAACTGATCTTCTTCTTTTTCAAACCCTAAACGATTTGGGGAAGATAAGTTGTAGGTTTTTTATTTTCTTGAGCATTTTTGTAACTTTATCCTTTGATTTTAACGTTGTTAGTTATGAACTAACGGAATGGATGTATTTGTTAACGTTGTAAACCTCAGGGGTATGCAAAATTATCCCAAATTGGGGGGTAAAATTATACTTTCGTTAAATCTCAGGGGCAGTATGTGTAAATTATCCATTTTTTTAATTACAATTAGAATCTCTCTGGTTTTTGACAATTTCTATCTCATCCCCTAGTTCTCCTATAGTTTCAAAAGCCTTGTATTGCTAATGGAGGGTTAACCCCATTCTAGGAAAAAGCACACAAGCACGCATGCACACATATACATAAAGAGAGAGAGAAGGCTGAGAATGTTTGTAAAGGCAAAAATAAAAATAGTTACAACTTATTAGAGGGGTCCAGGCTCAACTCCTGCAAATTCCTCATGTACAAGTTTTGAAACTAACCTGCAACTTGACAAATACAATAGGTTTCAAACAATGAAATACTTATTAACATTCAAATTTTATTATTACATAAAATTTGACTGATAGCTGCTTCAAAGTCCAAACTGCTTGTTACTAAGTGGTAACTTGTGGAATGAGTTATCCAGCAATTCGACCATATATGCGTCTTCGGCACATCTGGTCTCTCTCCTTGTTTTGCCTCCTTTTAATAAATGATTTGAGCTTTTTTCATGCTCCAAGCTTTTAACTTTGAGATTCTTATATTCTCCGTTCCATTGTTAAATACATATAGGTGTGCTTTGTCATATTGAGCCTTTTCTGGATAAACCCTATGTGATACAAACTTTTCCTTTGCCACCAAAACTCTCGACGATGGAATGATCTATCTGCAAAATACTTATATTTAAGTAACCAAATTTGACATGTGATTTATCCAAGAAAAAAGTATAGCTGCGAAATCCAAGTTAGTCTTTTTTATTTTCTATTGTGATTAATGATGAGGTTGACTCTTGAGTCTTGACCCATGAGAATAAGAAAGTGTAAGTCATTTACCCTTCATCAACTTACCAAGCTCCTCAGTGATAGTTCTTCATGCCGAGGATCCACATCTAGAATAGCTCCATAGGTGGTTTTATCCACATTATCTTTCCTCAAAGAAGACCTGTTTGTTAGGAATTTTCCAAATTACGACGAGTGTGTGCTTAATTAATTATCGAGTCGATCATTGATGGGGATCAAGATATACAAGGGCTGACCTGGCTTGCTACTATTTTATTAAGATGGACCAGACCGGCCTAGCCCATTGTGGAAGTGGGTTAGGGTTTGGGGAGTATTATAAATACTAATGATGGGGTCCCTACAGTCACTATTCTCTTTTCTCTTTTCTCTTTTCTCCACAAGAAAGGAGTTGTGGGAGAGTCTAGAAGACTATAGACGATCCCCATCACGGATGTCCGAGATTATTCGAGGACTTGCATTTATTCTCTGACAGATCGTTGCTGTTTTTGGATGCGTTCTTATCTGTTCTTCATCAACACACGTGAGTGCCAGGTACACCTTACTTTCCCTGCTCTTTTTGATTCAATCATGTTCTAGATATCTGTATGGGGACGGATTCGGGTTTGACAAAACCCTTGCTTGTTCTAACAAGTGGCATCAGAACTGACCATACAGACCTAGGATCGATTGATTAAGAACATGGATTCGGTTTTTTACGACGAAAACAGAATTTTTGGCTAAATCGTACGTTTTTGCCGCTGCCGGATTTTCCCATCAGTGAAAATCGAATATTTTTATATGGGCGCTAAGGGCTCGGAGAGACGATCACGGAGGTGTGTGGATCGTCACCATCAGCGGTCGGACGCTCTGACACGTGCTGGCCAAAAGCGCGAGTGAGATCCACACGCCGACGACGGTTATTGCAAAAAAAAAAAACCATAGCGATGCTGACATCATCGTGACATCACCCCTGATGCTTGCAGGTCACGTTTAACCCGATTGACCTGGACCCGATCCGGGTCATACTTGACACAGACCTGGTCAAAGATTCCTGACCCGGTCAACGTTGACTCGACTCGAGACCCAATGAGTGACTCATTTTTTACCCAAATTTTGACTCGGGTGACCGGTTGGATGGACCGATGGTCCGATTTAGTGAGCCGAGTTTGGTCCGATTTGGTTCGCCTTTAAAACAAAGAACCAAAAAAAAAGAAGGGAAAAATACCAAAAAACTTCAAATGGACCGTGTGGGTTCGTTTGGATGAATTTTGAGACGCGGTTTTTTCTGGTGTGTCTGTTTTTTCGTGCTCTTCATTTTGATATGCAATTCGGCATACCTTGGATAAACAAAGACTATGTTTTGGCAGTTTTTGTATTTTTCAGTCGTTTTAGAAACAGAATCAACTGTTTTAGAACGTTTTTTATTGTTCCAGAAGCTGTTTTTCCTGTTTTGGAATGTTATTTTGATTGGATTCTGTCCTGGGATATCCCATTTTGCTTGTATTTTTCAAGGCCGGCATTTTGGGTATTCTATTTGAAAATTTTGTTGAATTTTTGGGACCTGTTAATGACGATTGTGTCACTTTCGAGTGACGTATGGGCAAGTGGAGCATCTGATTGGGCTCCGATTGGTCTTGTTTCGTTCGTAATTTCAATACCTAACCACTGGTACCTGGTTTTGGAACATTTAATACTTTCAGGGACCTATTTTGGACGATTATGCTACTTTGAGCATGTTTTGACTATTTTGGGTTGACCATTGCCACTTGGACGATGAATGTGCATGTCACAACACATTATGGACGATCAATGTGTTTACTTCCACATATATTGTTGCATATCAGGTTGAGGAATTATGAGAGGATAAAATGGTGATCCACCAAAGTGGCCCATTGAATCCTTTTATGGTTCTGTCACGACAGCAGAATAGGTGACATTAGCCTAAAGACAATGTTACCAAAGAGTGACGAGGTGATGTGCACATGGATTGGAAGGGATAGTGGTCTAAGAGTTCCAGTTGCCCAAAGGTGCTGGGATTTCTGAAAACTACTGATCTTTTCACAGAAAGGCAGTGTGTCCATCCAAAGATAGTGTACTCAAAGATTTTGGGATGCATGGCCTAGGAGTTTTCTTACCGTCCAAAGGTAGAGAAAAATTTCCGAAAGTCATCGATATCTCGCGGTAATTACAGTGCGATAAATTGTTATTGAAGTGCATAACCTAGGGGTTTCTCTATCACCCAAAGGTGGTGGGAGATTTTTGAAAGTTGTTGCTATCTTGCAGCACTTGCGGTGCGATAAAGATGTGTTCATTTTGACTCGAAAGGGCAAGAATGTAATATTGTAAAGAAGTATTGTTGCTTGACATTTGTCATCTGGATTGCATATAACCATGTATTTGATGTGTTGATGATAAATGTATAGGACCACTGATTTTATGATGATATGTTGATGCATGTTTAAATGATGAATAGACACGCGATGGGTAAAGAACATGTTGATTTGTGCAATATAGACACCTTTGATATTATGATGTTATATTTCTGTGTATGTTGATGGAAGTTATATTGTTGACGAACGATAACTTATTATGGTAGATGAAATAATAAGTGAATAATTATGGTAACTGACGATTAACCAACGTGCATAATGAACCATGAAAGAATAATCCATCAATAAGAATTATAATGATGAAAGATTGTGTTAAAATCAATTTGTAACCTATGGGGTATAACCAGCCTAGAGCCATTTGACGGAAGCTACTTCGGTGGCATGGATTGAAAATGTATCAATATTATAGAATGGTAAAGCCAAACACTGAAATAAAATAAGAAATAATAAGAGGAATGAATGAACGAATAAAATTACGAAGAATATATTAAAGAAATTGATGCACTTAACAAACTACGATTATACACTTGAAGGAATTGATATCTAATTATGCACAAGAAAGAAAGGAAGAATCTTGAGAATGATAACTTAACTGAGAATAAAGAAGTAATCGGTTCGAGTAGCTTGACAGTTATGATTACTTTGTGTAGAATTTGTTGTTTGAATCTTTATTTTCAAACTTGGTCAATTTAGTCTGTTCGATTCTCTTGATCAGTGGGAGTACTTCTTTACATGATTGATCTGTTTGTGGATTGAGAATCCTTCTTATTTCATTGATATGTTTGTTGAGTGAGAGGACTTAATATATATTTCGTTTCAATTATGATGTTTCTGCTTGATGTGATGAATAGCATTTGCATGCATGCATATGATTGATGTATTGAGGGCCTTTTGGTCTAAGGATGTTCGATTGGCGATGAATCAAGTCGTTCGGCTATTTCTAGCTAGCCATGGATGTTCGATTGGTGATAAACCAAATCGTTCGATTACCAACAAATATAACGATGTTCAAAGGTAATCCATGAGTCATACAATGCTCATGATACATTCGAGGACCCACAAGGAATGATGACGATATTTATGTGATCACAGATGTGTACGACATTCCTTGTACAAAATTATGTCAAGGCGGTTCATGTTAGTAAGTAAATCCTTGTTGTAACTGACAGAAAGTGATATGTCGTATGTTGAGGTGTATTTTTTATTGTTGCTCGACATCGATATATTTGCTAACTGGATCAAGATTTAGTAGCATTATTATTGTATTGAGATCCCATGGCCACATCTGATAATGATGACCTTATAATTAATCTAGCCCAAGTGGGAGATTGTTATGAATTTTTCAAATTACGATGAGTGTGGGCTTAATTAATTATCGGGTCGATCATTGATGGGGATCAAGAAATACAAGGGCTGACGTGGCTTGCTACTATTTTATTGAGATGGACTGGACCGGCCTGGCCTATTGTGGAAGTGGGTTAGGGTTTGGGGAGTATTATAAATACTAATGATGGGGTCCCTGCAGCCACTATTCTCTTTTCTCTTTTCTCCACAAGAAAGGGAGTTATGGGAGAGTCCAGGAGACTGTAGAAGATCCCCATCGCGGATGTCCGAGATTATTCGAGGACTTGCATTTATTTTCTGACAAATCGTTACTATTTTTGGATGCGTTCTTATCTGTTCTTCATCAACACACGTGGGTGCCAGGTACACCTTACTTTCCCTGCTCTTTTTGATTCAATCGTGTTCTAGATATCTGTATGGGGACGGATTCGGGTTTGACAAAAACCTTGCTTGTTCTAACACTGTTTTGTTTATTTTACAAAATTAGAAAAGATTTTATGGGGTGAAGGCCCAAGGTAGATTTGATTTGAGAGAACCTGGAGACTACCAAAATGGAATTTAAAAAAAAAAAAAAAGGAATCTTGAAACTGACCTGCTTTGGTCACTGCACATGAGGACCACATATCTCTCCTGGTCTTTGAATACCCTGAAAAATATGGATGTTTGTTCTTCCAAGCCTTCAGAAGCCAAAACTAGCAATCCAAATGGTCCTATACTTCCTTTAACAGAAGCCCCCTTTTGACTACAAAGTAGTTGTGGATTATTCCAAATTGGGTCCATATGCTCAGCTTTCTCCAATGTTGACAAGGCAAATGAAACCTCCACATCGACCTTTTAGGAACCAGAAAGGAAGAGAAATTAAAAATCAATAAGCTGGAAGAGAAGCAAATCACATAGACTTTGTTTGTCTCTTCACTTGTTTGGTAAAGAAAAATTGAAATTTCAATCTAGACTAGAGAGATCTCTGAGGGTAGGTAGATTTTATTCATTTGATGCAATATTGGGTATGAAACTTATCAATAACTAGATTCACTCTTGTGGAGGAAAACAGATTAAGAAACTCACCTACGAAGCAGTGACACCAGAAACTTCAAGTACTGATCCTTTCTTCAGCTCTGTACTCTGTAAATCAACTTGCTTTTCATGTAACTTCTCGATTTCCTCAACTAGCCATTGAACCAGTTGCTTCCCAGACTTGTTGAGCCAAATATTCCTCGAAATTGCCTGCAAACAAAACCAGTAGATAAAACATAGTCACTTCTAGTCCTCACAGTACACAGGCAGTACTTGGGACTATGAAGAATGTTCATGATGAATTGTTTAAATTCCTCTGCTTTACCTGTGTTGTGTCAAGAAATCTCTTAGTGGTCCTTCGAGTGTCGTAACCTGCAAAAGACCCTGGGGTGACAAAGGAGAACCGGTGTGGTTCCGGCCTAGGACTCTCCGATGCCTAAGTTAGATCTCTCTGATCAAACAGATGAATAGTAGTATTCAATATGAGTTAAGATGTCTCCCGGGTGGGGTTGTGTACCTTGCCTTTTATGGTAGTGTATGGCGATGTGGAGAGTCCCAGATGATGTAGAGTATTTGCCATAGATGATAGAGTCCCTGAGTAGCAAGGCTTATCCTTGATAGGTTGTCTTCCCGTGAGACGTGGTGTCACGGTAGACCTGGTAGTCGTCTTGCTGAGAGACGTAGTGTCATGATAGACTTGGAAGTTGTCTTCCCGAGAGATGTAGTGTCATGATAGACTTGGGAGTCGCCTTCCTGAGAGACGTGGTGTCCTTGATAGACTAGGTAGTTGCCTTCCTTAGAGATGTGGTGTCTTTGGAAGTTGCCTTCCTTAGAGATGTGGTGTCTTTGGAAGTTGCCTTCCTTAGAGCCGTAGTGTCTGGATAGACTCATCTACGTAGTAGATGAAGTTCATGGTGTATGAGTCCGTTCACTCCATGTGACTTGACAAGCGGTGGCCTAGAGTCCTTGGCGATGTTGTCTTATTGATGGCAATTCGAGGGTGCTTGTGCTTGGAGACGACGTGTGTGGGCCCGACGTGTACTGGGGATTACGTGTTTGGAGAAGGGATCCGCGCCCAAGGGGGTTGGCGCCCAGGTCCGCGCCCCAAGGGGGTTGGCACCCAAGGGTGGTCGCGCCCATGGGTATTGGTGGATGGTGCTTCACTGACTTTGTCTTGGCCCACTCTTCTGGGTCGTGCCACCTGGCAATCTCTGATTGGCTGGTGTGAATTTGGGTTCATCATTTGCCCCCACTCTCTTGGAACAGAGTACTCAAGAGAGTATCCTTTGCATACTTGTACAGATCAGGGGGTTGCCTATAAATAAACTCTTCTCTGAGGGTGTGCTTATAAATAACTTGGTGAGGGAGAGGTTATGGGTTCAAACCTCTCCTCTCTCATCTGTTTCTTCTTTTTGTAGATATACACTTTTGTCTCATCCTCTCTTTTCACTTTTTGCTTTCTCTTCCTCTCTCTAACTTTTTCTTTCTTTTTGCTTTTCACTTTCCCACTTTGTACTTGAGCTTTGGGTTTGGTGACCTGTTCTTGTGCCCCCCAAGTGTTTGATTGTTTGTCACAATGAGGGGCATCTTGCTTAGTTCTTAGACATTAGCCTTGCTCTTGGTGTCTAGCTTGGTATGGTACCTATGGCCTTGCTCGTTGTGCTTTGCATTGCTTACTTGACATCTTCCTAGGTGTGTTCTAACATTGGGATTCGTGCCTAGTGCCCCACCTATCCGTGCCCATTTACGGTTCGCGCCTACTTGCTTTCGACAGTCGACGTTCGTCACAGTCGAGGTTGGCGGTCATCTTAGTCCGTGTGGCGTTGGAGGTCATCGCCCCTAGTTCCGCGCCTGTGACGTTGGCGGTCGGCGCCTGTCTTGGTCCGTGCCCTGTTGACGTTGGCGGTCGGTGCCTGTCTTGATCCATGCCCTGTTAGAGGTTGGCAGTCGGTGCCTGTCTGGTCCGAGACCTGCAGGAGGTTGGCGGTCTGCGCCTATCTTGGTCGGCGCCCTGTTGACGTTGGCGATCAACGCCTGTCTTGGTCCACACCCTGTTGGAGGTTGGCGGTCGGCATCTGTCTGGTCTGCGCCCTACTAGAGGTTGGCGGTCGGCGCCTGTCTTGGTCCGCGCCCTGTTGACTTTGGCGGTCAGCACCTGTCTTGGTCTGCGCCCTGTTGGAGGTTGGCGATCGAAGCCTGTCTTGGTCCGCGCCCTGTTGACGTTGGCGGCTGGCGCCTATCTTGGTCCGCGCCCTGTTGGAGGTTGGCGGTCGGTGCCTGTCTTGGTCCGCTCCTTATTGACGTTGGTGGTCGATGCCCTGAGCTGCTCGTAATCTATGCCTACCCCTCTCTGACTAACGTCTATTGGTGAGCATTGTTTTTCCTTCATCCATGGAACTTTGCCCTTCATTCATCATTTTTTTTTTATTGGTTCTGCATTGGTGGTTGCAGGTTATCTCCTTTCTCTTCTCCTCAGTTGCTTGGTTTTGGGAGACCTTTGTTTTGAGTAAGTAACCAGTTTGCTTCCTTGTCTGTTTATGTCTTCATTTGAGGACTTTGTTTCGACTTCGGTCGGGATCGAATCTGTTGAGGAGTCTTCTTCGGGGTCATCTTCCCCCGTCGATACTTCTGCTTCTTTGCCTTCCCCAGGTTCTAGCGATGGGGAGGAGGTTTCTGAAGATTTTGCCCCTAGTAGGGGTCGTCAGGTCTCTAGAGCTTGCACTTCTGTAGGCGACCCTAGGAGTAAATTGGCCCATATTTCTAGCATCTTGACTTCTTCAGACTTAGCATCTCTTCGTCGGGAGTTCCATATACCCCTTGAGATTGTGCTTCGTGTCCCTGGACCGAACGGTCGTGCTAACTCCCATCGAGGAGATGAGGTCTGCCTGTACTGCATTTTCTTTGTTCATGGTCTTCGTTTCCTATCTCCCACTTTGTGGAGCTGGTGTTGGACCATTGGTGCCTTACCCTCGGGCAAGTGTTGCCCAACTCTTGGAGGGTCATACTGGGCTTCTATATGTTCTTCACCCGGATGGGCCGTGCTGCCACTGTTCCCTTGTTCTCTTACTTCTACGTGTTGAAGAAGGGGAAAGTTGGGTGTTACCACTTCGCCCGTCGTCTCCCTAGGAGATCTCTTATCGCGCTTGATCCTCTGGTGGGGATCACCAGTTCAGTGAAGTACTGGAGGGATCGCTTCTTCTTTGCCACGGTCCCCCACTATGCCTTGCGGTCTACCTGGGAGGTTATTGATATCAGGAGGATGAATCGCCCTCTTGAGTTAAGCGACTTTGAGCACGACTCCCTCCAGCGCTGTCAGGGATGCGACCCGTTCGATGTCCATCAGTTGGATTCTGAGGCTTTCTTGTGTCTTTGGAAGTTGAGTCCTGGTAAGGTACTTGACTTCTTTGATGTTTGCTTATGTACTTGACCTTTTCCTTTGGTGATGTTGATATGATTTGATCCTTGTTGCGTTGATATTGATTTGCCCAATCTCATGTAGTTGGTGGTCCATAGGGATGCCCTGGTTGGGTGGTCCATGGACCTTGGTGGCATAACGCCTCGGGTGTGGCATGGGGCCTTAGGCATGAGGCCTCGGTGGTGGCGAACTGCCTTAGGCATAAAGCCTCAGGGGTGGCGAACTGCCTTGGGCGTAAAGCCTCAGTGGCAGCGAACTGCCTTAGGCTTAAAGCCTCAATGGTAGTGAACTGCCTTAGGCAAGCCTCAGTGGTGGCGGACTACCTTAGGCGTAAAGCCTCAATGGTGGCGAACTGCCTTAGGCTTAAAGCCTCAGTGGTGCTGGACTGCCTTAGGCGTAAAGCCTCAGTGGTGGCGGACTGCCTTAGGCGTAAAGCCTCAGTGGTGGCGGACTGCCTTAGGCTTAAAGCCTCAATGGTGGCAGACTGCCTTAGGCGTAAAGCCTCAATGCTGACGGACTACCTTAGGCTTAAAGCCTCAGTGGTGGCAGACTGCCTTAAGCGTAAAGCCTCAATGGTGGCGGACTGCCTTAGGCATAAAGCCTCAGTGGTGGCGGACTGCCTTAGGCTTAAAGCCTCAGCGGTGGCGGACTGCCTTAGGGGTAAAGCCTCAGCGGTGGCGGACTGCCTTAGGCGTAAAGCCTCAGTGGTGGCGCACTACCTTAGGCTTGAAGCCTCAGTGGTGGTGAACTGCCTTAGGCTTAAAGCCTCGATTGAGTAGTAGAAGAAGGCGAGTATTCCCAAAAAAAAATTTAAAATTATCCTTGAAACTGTAATGCCATCTACTGTTACTATTGGTGGTGCTGCTAATCCACTGTTGTTACTTTTACTGATAGTACTTCTTCAAGTGTTGTGAGTTTCAGGTGCGATCTACCTTCTTGCCCCCCAGAGTTTTCAAGTGGTATGTCCCTAGATGTATCTGCTTGGAAACTATATAGGATCCTTCCGATTTGTTGATAGTTTCCCTTCTTTTCTTGGCTGTGATGCACTTGCCCTTCTTAGGACTAGATCTCCCTGATGGAATAGCCGTTCACGTACCTTAGTACTGTAGTACTTGGTTGTTCGCTGTTGGTCACCTCCACCTAACCATTGGCCTATGGGTATGCTACCGAAATAGGCCGATAGTCAATATTATAACTCTGACAGAAAGCTCTGAACTTGGGGTTATTGAACTACTTTCCATTGTCTGGGACTATGATCTTTGGTACCCCGAACCTGTAGATGATGTCATCACGGACGAACTTCTTCATCTCATTCTCTGTAATCTTGGCTAGTGGTTTGGCTTCCACCCACTTGGTGAAGTAGTCTGTGGCGACCACCAAGTACTTGCGGTTGCCTGGTGCTGTTGTGAAGTCCCCCGGGATGTCCACCCCCCACATGGCAAAGGGAATGGGGTTGATGACCGATGTCAGCTTAGTGGCGGGTTGATGGGGTACTAGGGCGAACAACTAATATTGCTCGCAGGCTTTGCCATACTGGATGGCTTCCTCTTGCATTCTTGGCTAGTAGAGTCCTTGACGGAGGATCTTGTAGGCTAGGGCTCTTCTACCCATGTGGCTTTTGCAGACCCCTTCATGCACCTCTGCCAAGCCATATCGTGCTCCCTTGGGTCCTAGGCACCAAAGTTGTGGTGCTATGGCCCCCCTCTTGTACAGTACTCGGTCCAAGACGGTGTACTCTACAACTTTCACTCTCATCTTCCTTGCTTCAACCTTGTCTTCTGGTTGAATGTCATTCTCTAGGTTAGTGAGTATAGGGTCCATCTAGCTAGGTCCCTCCTCAATTTCATTAACTTGCTTCTCCTGGTATATTGGCTCATGTAATATTTACACTGTACTGGCCAGGTTTCTGAGTTCATCATTGGCTAGCCTGGACAGTGCATCAACAGCTGCATTCTCGATCCTTGGAACTCGAACCATCTCGAACTTCCTGAATCTCGGACCTTGAACCTCAAACTTCAGCCATGGTTTGTCGCCTATGGTCCTTGGCTATAGCCTTTTTATTTATTTATTTTTTGAATTGGTCTTTGGCCACAGACACCTCTTTGCTCGAATCTCAAACCTCGAACCTCGAACAACGATCCTCGAACCTCGAACCTCAAACATGCCCAGCTTACGGGCCTACTGGCCGCATACCTTTTTTGAACCTGGTCTTTGCTTTTTAGTGCCCCCAAGTGTTTGCTTTTGAGGGGCAATGAATCGTGGTGCCTTCTACATTCTTGCTTGATCTCTCTTTGCCATTAGCCTTGCTTTGATGGCTTGGTCGGCCTGGTATTTTCTTTTGGGTGGCAAAGAGTTGTGTGCCACCTCTTTGTTTCTTGACTATTGCCTCTTGTGCTTGTCCTCGATCTGTGCTTGGTTAGTACCTGTGCGCTCAATCCGCACCTGGTGGGAGTCCTTTGATCCGCTCCTATTTTGGTGTCATCGATCTGCTCCTGTTGGGATCCGCTTCCGTTTGTACTTGGTATGTATATTCTTTCTTTTCCTTTTTTTTTTTTTTTGTAAGAGTCGACGCCAATTGATGGCACCCTCGTTTGATCCTGATTCGCACCCTTGGACCCCCATTCGGTCTGCGGTCATCGACGCTTATTCAATTCGCAGTCATTGACGCTCATTCGATCCGCGGCCATTGACGCTCATTCGATCCGCAGTCATTGATGCTTGTTTGATCCGCGGTCATTGACGCTCATTCGATCCGCGGTCATTGATGCTTGTTCGATCCACGGTCATTGTCGCTTATTCGGTCTGTGGTCATTGATGCTTGTTCGGTCCACGGTCATTGACACTCGTTCGATCCATGGTCATTGTCGCTCATGGTCATTGACGCTTTTTCGATCCGTGGTCATTGACACTCGTTCAGTCCGCAGAGGTGCCATCTCTTGGATGGCCTTGATCTTGGAGGGGTTGGCTTCTATTCCCTGTACTGAGACCATGAACCCTAAGAATTTTCCAGACGTTACTCCGAAAGCACACTTCGCAGGATTGAGTTTCATTTGGTTCCTTCTCAGTACAGCGAACACCTCCTCTAGATCGGTCGGGTGTTGATGAGCTTGGATGCTTTTCACGAGCATGTCATCTGCGTACACCTCCAAGTTGCACCCAATCTGTTTCTCGAACATCTTGTTGACCATCCTCTGGTAGGTGGCCCCTGCATTCTTTAGTCCGAACGGCATGACATGGTAGCAGTAATTCTCCTTGTCCGTTCGGAAGGCGGTGTAAGACTCATCATCCTTATGCATGAGGATCTGGTTGTAGCCGAATTAGGCGTCTATGAAGCTTAGCATCTCATGTCTTGGAGTAGCGTCGATTGGCAGATCGATTCTAGGTTGTGGGTACTTATCTTTGGGGCATGCCCTATTCAAGTCAATGTAGTCGACGCACATCCTCCACTTCTCGTTAGGCTTGGGTACCATGACCACGTTTGCGAGCCAGGTAGGGAACTTTTCCTCTCTGATGAATCCTACTCGACTCAACTTCTCGACCTCTTCTTTGATGGTTGCCTGTCGATCAAGAGCAAAATTCCTTCTCTTTTGCTGGACGGGCTTCCTGGTCGGGTCTAGATGTAGCCTATGCTCTGCTATAGATCTGGGTATGCCTGGCATGTCTGTAGTCGACCATACGAAGACGTCCATGTTCGCCTGCAGGAGGTGTCCTAACTCTTCTTTCTGCGTGTTTCTCAATAGTGAGCCAACCTGTATGACCTTAGAAGGCTCATTCTTGCTGAGTGGTCATGGGGATAGGTCCTCGACCGGCCGTCCTCTCTTCTCTGTCCGTTCATCTCTCTGGTCACTAACCAAGTTCTCTACGCATAGTGCCATCCCTCTTGTATTGCCATTGTTCTTCTTCACGAAGGTGGCATAGTATTCTCTGGCTTTCTTCTAATCACCTCGTACTTCACCCACCCCATTGTCAGTGGGGAACTTCTTCTTCAAGTGGATTGGAGATACGATGCCCCTCAGGGCTTTCAGGGATGGTCGTCCTAGGAGGCCATTGAATGACATGACGGACCTGATGACTATGAAGTTTACCATTATGATCACCTGTCGAGGGTGTTCACCAAAGGTGACGGGTAGCTCTATAGTGCCTCTGACGGAGGCTGTCGCACCCTAGAATCCATGGAGATAAGTGGCCTCTGGCTTCAGATGGTCGTCTCTGAACCTGAATTGGCGGTAGGCTTCCAGGGACAGTACATCCACGGACGCCCCTGTATCAATCAACACCCTGTGTACTGGGCGATTGGCTATCTCCACGTTTACTACCAGGGCGTCCTCATGCGGAAAGCTTATGCCTTCCAAGTCTACATCCGAGAAGGAGATCACAGTCTCGGTCTTTGCTATTTTGCTTGGCTTCTCCGTTACTCCCACGAACCCAACGTGGGCTCTGGCTTTGGCTTTTCTGGTTGAATCTTGCCTCGGTCCTCCAAGTATGGTGAGGGTAGGGGCTCCCTTGGTGTCACTTGGATCTGCTGCATCTCTTCTCTCGTCAGTGCGGTCTCTTTTTCTATCTTGGTCCGCTCTCCTTTCTTCCCTTCTTGGTTCTCTTTCTCGGTCATGCCCTCGATCTCCTTGGCCCGAACAGCCATCACGTCTCCCCTTCACGTATTTGTTCAGGCTCCCTGCTCTTACGAGATTTTTTATCTCTCTCTTAGTTGATAGCATTCCTCTATGTCATGCCCATTATCCTTGTGGAAGAGGCAGTACTTGTCAGGATTACGCTTCTCAGGTCCTGCTAGCATGGGTCGTGGCCATTTGATTAGGTCACAGTCTTAGATCTGCATGAGGATCTATGACCTGGTGGTGTTGAGGGTGTGAACTCTGGGTTGCTTGCCCTCTCGCTTCTCTCTGATCTACGATCACTTCTTCCAGACGATCGATCGCCTTTCTCCTGTCGACACTCAGTCCCTTACCTTTTTTTATCTTTACGATCATCTGGTGCTGACCTCTTGTTGTCTTGGGCCTTGCCTTCAATTGCCTTCTTCCGTGCTTACACTATCTCATCCATGTTGGCGAACTCATTACATCGCTCCAGGAGCTCTTTCATGGTCTTGGTCTCATGACATGCCAAGTCCTTGATTAGTTCCATGTCTCTGATGCCCCCTGCTAGGGCTGCATACTGGGTCTGGTCATCCAAGTCTCTGACTTCCAAGGATTCCTTGGTAAACCTGCTGACATACTCACTGAGGGACTCCCCAGGGTTTTAGATCACGTTCAGCAAGTTGACCGTGGTCTTCTTCTGCTTGACGCTGCTCTGAAAGTGGGTCACGAACTATTCACATAGCTCTGTAAATGATCCAATCGACCGTGGTCGCAGTCGGGAGAACCATGAAGTTGTTACGCCCTTGAGGGATGCAGGGAATGCTCGACAGGATACCACGTCTGATCCACCGTATAGATTCATTATGCCATTAAAGTAGTTGATATGGTCATTAGGGTCGGTGGTACCACTGTAGAGTTCAAAGGGAGGTAACCTGAACCTAGATGGCAGTGAGGCTGACATGATCTCTTCTGAGAAGGGGTATTGTCCAAGGATTAAATGTGTCTCACCCTTGGTTTGCTTCTTCAACCCTTCCAGTTTCTCATCCAACTCTCGGAGTCTCTTGTCTAACTCTTCATCCCGTGCTTGTTTCCCACGCCTTGCTGGTTGTTCGCTGCGAGCTCGTTCGCATCCTCTCCTGGAAGTCCCTTCCCATCTCGACTGTTGGTGAGATGGTGAAGGGTAACGTCGTGACGAATCTTGTCTTGACCGTGAGGGGCTTCCTTCACGGTAAGTCTGGCTTTGCTCTGGTACATGACTTCCTTCTAGTCGACCATCAAACACCGACCTCCGAATAGACCCATTAGGGTTAGGTACTCTGGATCGGTGTGATGGTGTTCTTCCTCGGTCTGACCGTGCTGGGAGGTCCGACGTTCTCCTTGGATGTTGGGAGGGATTCCTTTGCTACCTGGTGTGCCCTTGGGATCTATCACCCCTGGGTGGTGATCTCCTAGGGCTTTGCTCTGGCCTCTGCTCTTGCCTACAATGATGGGTGACTGCTTTCTGCCTTAGATATTCGCAGAAGAGTCGTTGGTCATCGAGGATCTGACGCTACAGGTCGTTGATCTGACCTACAGTCGCTGGTGCATTGGGATCAGGTACTGGTTCCACGACGCCTTCAGCAGCTGCTTTGGGGTTGAGGTTGACTCCCTCAACCTGTTGGCTCTCTGGGACCTCCCTCTCCTGAGAGACATGGTCTGTGGCTCTACGACGTGAGCTCTCCGGAGGAGGTGATCCATTCCCCTCCCTCGGGGCATTGTTGGCAGAGGGAGCGGTCTTCCTGCGTGCCATGGTTGATCAAATATGGAAACAAGCTAGTAAAGGTAATGGCTAGCGTCGTTCCCACAGACGGCGCCAATCTATTGCGTCAAGAAATAGCTCAGCGGTCCTTCGAGTGCCGTAACCTGCAAAAGACCCTGGGGTGACAAAGGAGAACCGGTGTGGCTCCGGCCTAGGACTCTCCGATGCCTAAGTTAGATCTCTCTAAGCAAACAGATGAATAGTAGTATTCAATATGAGTTAAGATGTCCCCCTGGTAGGGTTGTGTACCTTGCCTTTTCTAGTAGTGTATGGCGGTGTGGAGAGTCCCAGATGACGTAGAGTGTTTGCCGTAGATGATAGAGTCCCTGAGTAGTAGGGCTTATCCTTGATAGGTTGTCTTCCCGTGAGACGTGGTGTCACGGTAGACCTGGTAGTCATCTTGCTGAGAGACGTAGTGTCGTGATAGACTTGGGAATTGTCTTCCCGAAAGATGTAGTGTCATGATAGACTTGGGAGTCGTCTTCCTGAGAGACGTGGTGTCCTTGATAGACTAGGTAGTTGCCTTCCTTAGAGACGTGGTGTCTTTGGAAGTTGCCTTCCTTAGACCCGTAGTGTCTGGATAGACTCATCTACGTAGTAGATGAAGTTCATGGTGTATGAGTCCGTTCACTCCACGTGACTCGACAGGCGGTGGCCTAGAGTCCTTGGCGATGTTGTCTTGTCGATGGCGATCCGAGGGAGCTTGTGCTTGGAGACGACGTGTGTGGGCCCGACGTGTGCCGGGGATTACGTGTTTGGAGAAGGTATCCGCGCCCAAGGGAGTTGGCACCCAGGTCCGCGCCCCAAGGGGGTTGGCGCCCAAGGGTGGCCGCGCCTATGGGTGTTGGTGGATGGTGCTTCACTGACTCTGTCTTGGCCCACTCTTTTGGTTCGTGCCACATGGCGATCTCTGATTGACTGGTGTGAATTTGGGTTCATCAACCTAAACTCCTACCCATCCTCTCTTCATAGCATCGTGTTTGCTATTTTATTTATTTATTTTGAATTATATTTAAATGCAGGTACCTTAAGGATTATGTCAATATCTATTCTTTTCCTTTCTGTCATCCATCCTTTGTCTTTTTCTCTTACTACTAGGGTTTTAGTAATCAGTATCGATCTCTACTGATATCGATCTAGATCGATCCGTATCGGTCATGGTTTCTCAAAAATTTTGAATTTTTTTTTTTTTATATTTTTACCCTTGTCTATACCGATCCACCAATATGGGATTGGCCAGAAATCGGTAACGACTGATTTGGCCGATCCAATACCGATTCCTCAAACCATGCTTACCACCAAGGTTCGTAAGCCTAGTCTAGGATCAGATTAGTAACAATCGAGACCGATCCGATGCACATGTATGGAAAAGGGTAAGATGGTAATAAAATCACTTTTATGAAAAATAAAACACGGGTAAATGTGTCTTATTTGGACGATCCAATCCGATCCACCGCTCTAATCCGATATGCCGATCCGATCCCGATATCATGGTTATGAAACTTGCTCACCACACAGTGGACGAAGAAACAACATCATAAAGCGAGCAATTCTCCTCATTTACACCCAATTAGTTGCTTGTATCTATTCTGATCCGAATCAGCCAAATCATTGATCCGATTCTTCACTCTTGAAACAACAATGATAACGTATGCTTCCCTATTTCCCATCCCACCACAACTGCCCACAGAGAGAGAGAGAGAGAACCTTTTACAAGGTCTGGGTTCTTCACGACTTGCACATACCGACTAACGAGATTGCAAGGTTTTTGTTCTAGAAGGAAGACAATCGTAGGAGTCAAGGAGTAAAGAAGGTTAGTGGAGGAGTATCAGCAAACACGGTTCTTTGTATGGTTTGGCAAAAATTTTAACCAAAAAAAAACGTATGATTTGATAAAAGCAACATATTGAATCGAAAAACATTTAAATAGAATGGATAACTCGGGCATTTTAAAACATCAAGAGGGAAGGGAGGATAGAATTTAGTTTTATTGGGGGAATCAAAAACAAAGTTAAAGGCAGAAAAAATTTAATAAATATAGCCTAAGTGTATGGGAGTGATAGTAATTGCCCCTTTATTTTATTCCACGACCATTAAAACTGGAAGTAGTGGAGATTTAAAATACGTAGTAATTGCAAACGGGTTATTTCTCCTCCTATGTTGAGCAAGGATATGAGCATAATGAACAGTACATCTTTTCTTCTAAAATAATTAGACTCTAAGAACTTTTCGATGACATCCCTAATATCATTAGTAAAGAAAACAGCTCCAATGCATGGCGATGCAGCGGTGTTCCCTAATCTCTTCCTCTGCTTCTCCCATGCGCTCTGTGCGCCCAAGTCTCCATTGGATGCCCTACGGCTTCTAATTCCTGTCGCAAATGAACACTATAGCCCAGGAATTGAAGGAGTCATTCATCGACTCTTAGGCTTCGTTTGGTTAAAAGGGAAATTAAATGGAAAAGAAGTGAAATTTTCACACTTAAAATAGAAATTTTTGTAATCATGATCCCATGTGACTGTATCAGTAACTTCAAATCATTCCATATTTGGTTATTAAATTTCAGGAGAAAGAACGCAACTTGATCACTCAATGCACGCCCCCTTCGCTCAGACACGGACACACGTAATGACTGCCACACCCCCTAATAATATGGAAATGACCAGGGATGCAGCGATCATTTCATATACCCCTGTGTCTAGGCGCAAGATCGGCGTTCTCTTTCCCAATTTTCATTTAGTTTGCATCTAATTCCCTTTAGTTTAAAAAGTAAAATAAAAATTACATATAAAATATAACATTATTAAATATAATAAGAAATTTAAATATTTTATACAATGACATGAAAAAAATTATTACAAAAAGCTTTTTTAGGTTTGAAAATTCACTTTCCTGCCCTTTAATTTTCCTTGCAACCAAACGTAACCTTAGTAAATGATTCCCTTGAGTAAAGATTAATAAATGGTCAGCAATAGGAACAAGAGGGGCCTCCCCATTATTGTACCTCTTTTGCATTTGCAAATTCCATTGGTTCATTGTGGGAGAAGATACCTGGACTTTGGTCCATACTGGGTTTGTACTTGATCCTTAGAAATCGTTTTTGCTCGCAATTCTTCTCCCATATAAAATAAGGGAAAGAATTCTATGTCCCTCTACATCAGCACAGTAACCAATGAGAATGTGAAAGAATCAACGAGGCAGAATTTTTGTTTTTCATGGGGGTAGGGTGATCATTTCACCCCCATCATGTGTTGGGCGCTAGAAAAACGTCCTTTTTTCTCTTGATGGGGCAAAACTTTGGATGCCATGATATCCGAATCTAATTCCAATGGTGATTCTAACATTATATACTCTATTCTCAAAAGGACAACAGTCCTACACCCCAATCATATTCTTTTAGAATAAAAACATGCTCTAATGCCACAATGTTTCAGATTGCAAACCACGTAAGACACATACTTAGATTATTAATTTAAAAATGGGAGAAAGAACACTAACAAGTGCCACAGTGCGGTGTGTACCTGCACCCAAGCACATCCGCATAAAACACATATTTAGATTAATTTAAAAATGGGATAAAATACGGTAACCAGTGATACAGCACAATATATATAATTGCACCTAGGCACATCAGCGTGCAAAATGACCAGCACACCCACCTACAAGGACGAAAAAGACCAAAGATGCATCGATCACTTCGTGTGCAGCTGTGCCCAGCACAGTACACCCAGCACTGTAGCACCAGTTAGCATTCCTTTCCCCTTTAAAAATTGTATGAGAATGACTTGCTTGTGATGGTCTCCTGAAGTACTCGTAAAAACATATTACATTTAGGTGCTTTTTAAGATTCCTAATTTCCTGAAGGCAATAAGATTCATCTCAAACCGGGTTTAAAAACTCCGAATCGGGATCCACATCAGAATTGACCATCAAAAGATATGAGCTTTCACCTCAACTCTAGGCATTGGGGTTTTTCAGAATCAGCCGGAGCAAGACCGGAGGAGGATCGGAGGGGGAGGGGGAACAGTTCGGATACAAGGTCGTAGTTGAATGGTTTTTATTGAAAATTCAAGAGATCTCTGTGTAATCAGACAAAAGCAAAAGTGAACCAACACTAAAATTTGCATGTAAGCAACAGAACATCAGTCTCAAGCATGGAACAAAACCCTTATATATTGGAATAAAAAAGTTCTTAAGAAGTTCACAACACTGGGTACCCAGAGGAAACCCAAAACGCATCAACAAATTTCAAGGCACCTCATACTACCTGATCCCATCACTCATCCAAACCCAACACCATCCCCCCGCCTCTACCCACAACACCAACGGGGGAAAGGATAAAAAGAAAGAAAAAACTCTAAAAAGTATAATCACTATAATATTGCTAACAAAAAAGAAAAAGGAAACCCAAAAAAATCTCTTCACCCCGCTCTCTCGTACTCTCCAATCCACAGAATTCCCACTTGGACACAAGTCACCCAGTCTCTGTGTCGGCTCTAAACATTACTGCTGCTTGCACTCTGGAGGCCTCTCACCCTGCGGACCTTCCCCAGTTTGGGCTCTCCCACTCTTCTGCAGTTTACAGAGTCAAATGGACACATTAAAAGTTTTAATCAAACCAATAATGCTAAGAAATAAAAAGATTACAGGATAATTCTAATCTCTTACCTTCGGTCCAGCTGATGACTGTGAGAACATCAGAAACAAATGGTGTTAAGTCAGGACTGAAAAAAGAGTCGAGTAAATAACAGTCAAAAAAGATTCATAAAATTGTGTACCTTCTTCCTGCTCTTGCTTTCCTCTTCATCTTCATCATCATCATCCTCGTCCTCATCATCTTCATCTTCCTCGTCATCCTCATCTTCTTCAGCATCCTCATCTTCTTCTTCATCGTCATCTCCTTCTATATCTTCAAACTCATCACCTTGAACAGCCTCCCCTGTAAACCACGACACAGCATGGGGTATAATTTTGTCTCGAATGGTCGACCTGCACAAGGCATCAGACAACCCCAGTTCATTCCAAATGGCACATGCAATGGTTTGGAAAGGTCAAGGAAAGATACTCAACTCTGACCAGAAGAACAAAGGGGGGAAAAAAGATTTCAAACATTCAAATAAATTACATCATATTTGAATAAAAATTTCAGCTCAGCCAGCATTTTCGCATCTTATAAAGTTTCGAATGACTAGCAATTTCTGTTGGATCTCCGAAGAAAACAAAATACAAGAAATATGTTAGAATTCAAGGAGCTCTACCCATAAGAATGATTTAACTTACCCAATGTCATAGTCTTGTTCCATTTGATTTTGAAGCTGCTCAGCCTGTCATGGAAAGAATATCAATTACCGAACATTAACCACCTAAATGGCCTAATGACAAGTATTGATACAATACTTACAGTCTCTTCATCAATATCATCGTCGTCCTCGGGAACCTGAGGAGGATTGAAGAAGTTGAAGAAACTTTCGCAGTCCTCAGTTTTGGTGATGGGCTTGGCATTCTTGGATCCCTTTCTTGGCTTCTTTTTCAGGACCTTCTGTGTCAAGCTTTTCCCAGGACACCATTCAATCTCCGTCCTACAACACAACCAAAATAAAGTGCAATATAAGGAAAGAAGAGTAAACAAGAACACTATCGCAAAAACTTCTACAGTTGCAAACAAACTTACCCTATTGCTTTCTCTAGAATTGGCTCATCATCGTCAATCATGTGGTATGTTTTTGTTAGTACTGAATTCTTGAAGTAAGGATTAGGATCAAAGAAGAATTCAAGCTTGAAACCCTTAGGATCATCAATCCTATACCACTTGATATCTTTGAGATACTTGAGAGCTCCTTCATCACGCTCTGAGATCTGGAGTCCGGAAAAAGCAACATCAAAATTCAATACTGAAACAATAAGCAGTACAAAAAGGCTAATTCCATCACTATACCTCCTCAGCCAAGACTTCATTAGTCTTCATTGCAGTGAGCCAAAAATTAGGCACCCCTTTCTCTGGACAAGTGTATATAACAAGTTAATAAAGATGCAAGCAAATTAAGCCATCCACAATTCCTATTTTCTTGTACCTTCTGCAGTTTTATCTTCTCCTTGGTCTGTCACAGGTTCAGTGGAAACTACTCCTTCAACTTCGACTACACCATTCACAATTTCATATCGCTGGAAAGAGTGCAAAAGAACTACTGAGCAGGGTTGGACAAAATAGAGAAAAGTACAAACATCTTAGAAGTATCAGCAGCCAAATAATAAATACCAGCAAAGCTACAAAATGGACTCTTTGACGGGCATGCCCTATGGGTGTTCACCTATACTTGGACCATTTTACCCCCAAGAACCCATGCTGGACAAGATGACACAAGGGTGTGGCTGCAAATATATGAGTTTAGGATATCAAATCCTTATCTATTCCATTCTGTATTGAAACTCCGTTGTTTGATTGTTTCTATTTCATTCTGAATATTTTAGATTCAATTCCTTGTTTGGACTACACCCAGCATTAACCCTGATCTGACAATTTTGTAAAGTCGTATAACTTGCAGTCAAAAATTAATCCACATAAATGGCTGGATTTATAAACATCCTTGTATTAATTTTATACATTATTCCAATCTTATTATTTTTGGAGCTCTTAATGTCATATTGCTAGTTCAAAATGTATTGTTCTGCTACTAAACATCATCTTTCATTAGATATTACCAATAATGAAAAAATAGCCTCCTCGCCTACTTGGAGATTGCATGTCATTTGTAAAAAAATGTATCCATATGTAACTCTAGGTGATTGCCTGATTGCTAAACCCATGGTACCATAATCTCCATATCTAAGATTTTAAAGGTTAAAGCATTCAACTCCTAAACATATCCATACCAAACACACCCTCACCCTAACCAATGTAACAAAAGGCGACATAACCTATCATTCAATCAGTAATGTATAAAGCAAACCCAACACAACTCCTTGGTACAAGGTTGTATAATATTGAATTATAAAAGACAATAAAACATTTTTTAATTTCAATTTATTCACAAAAATTTAAAGAAAATGAGATATCATACCTTGGAGTACAGTGGTTCATACAGCTTCTGGTATTTTGCCTCAAGTGCTGCTCTCTCCTCAAAAAATTTAGCCTCCAGTTCATCATGTTGACCCTGCAAATCAAGAAAGCATTAGAAGGATCGGGGACCAGAAAATTCATCATTAAAAACAAGAGGAAAAAAAAAAGAAGAAAAACAATAGCATCTCTTGCCCTAAAGTATTCAAGCAATCTAAACAAAGGCAGAGAAAAAAGGATGAAAGCATAATCACATAGAAAGTGAATATTAAACTACTGATGTCCCAATGTGCAAATTGTCTAACCATGGAAATGGATAATAGGCAGGAAAATCTAAAGAGCCAAGAGAAGAATATAAGGATCAAAAGTATTGGAGTAATGAAAAATGAGCAGAAAATCTAACGAACAAGCATAAATGAAGCTAGAAAAACTTTCTCATAAAAGATAATGGTCACAAACAATACCTGCAAGTTGTACGATCAATGGAATTGAATAAACATAACAAATCATATGAGGACGAAGCACAACTTTCTCGCTGCAGCTTATAAAGCATCAAAAGGGATGCAAAAAATCACTACGCAGGATGAAGCACAACTTTCTCTCTGTAGCTTATAAAGAATCAAAAGGGATGCAAAAACATCACCACGGAAACATAAAGTTGGTTCAAATATGAAGAGTATTGCAAATATGTAGAAAAAATACGTTTTACAATTCCTTTCCTGCCAATAAATTTCATAAATGTAAATCGTTACAGTTTTAAATGCAGATTGACCATCGAGAGGATCCATGAGAATTATCAATGGCCTGTTTAACTACACTGGAGCAGCTTGTCATGGACTCAAATTCCTCCGAGTCTCCCACCAATCCCCACATTGGCCAGCTTTGGGGAGGGTCTTGGGCTTCTTATAAGTTGGGGATGGTTTCCTCCCCCTAATGATGCATTTTTAGGGTGATTGGATTGGACCGTAACATGTGGAATCAGAGTCGGACAAAGAGATGTTGGGGATGAGGGTTGGGAGCACTGCAGTGTGGGTCCCACATAGAGGTACGGGTTCTCACACAACCCCCAGGAGTGCACCAAGGATTGAGTAGGGGAGATTGTCATGGAATCAAACTCCTCCTTGCTCAATCCTACATAGGCTATCTTTGGAAAGGGTCTTGGGCTTATAAGTGGGGTAAAGTTTCCTCCCCCTAAAAGATGCATCTTTTGAGGTGGTTGGACTGGACCCTGACAAGCTACTTCATTACATAACGAAATAAGCAACTACATCGAAACGGTTGGGTCTCATGCCCCTAATGAAAATGAAATTCGCCAAGCTTCACTATAACAGCATGCTGAAACAGGCCATTCAAGATAGATTCCAGACTGATATACCATAATCTGTCCATGCAAGTGCAATAAACCATCACAATTATGGCATTTCAGCTAACAATTTGATCCTCTGAGGGATAAAGATAGAAAGAAACATGTACACATAATTTTGGTGATACAACCACCGAAGCAATGCTCTAAGTAACAAAACAGTACCCACCATATTACACTGATATTTTGGCTAAATCAATCCATATTTTTCTAATCTATAACCCATGAATCAAACCTTTGAGAGAAAGAGAGAGAGAGAGAAAACAGAGAAGAGAAGTTCACAATGGATAGAACAAATCCCCATCTATATTCGCAAGGAAATAAACCATAAGTGATCTACAGCTAACGAAGAGTTTTTCCAATTGAACAGCAAGGTAGGGTTTAGCTACTATACAAACTTGGGGAGACGCTGTAAAGTTCTCCACCAGTAACAATACACCTTGAAATCTATTGCAAAAAAAAAAGAGGGAACAGTTTTAAGTGCAAAGAACGAACCTGAATCTCCCTGAGAACCTCGACGCGTTTCCTGACATTTGGCGATAGAGTTTCAAGAACATCAGAGTGTTGTCCAGCCAGATGTTGAAGCTTGTCCTATACAAACCCAATAAACCCCACAGCCAAACCCAACAGAAAAAAAAATTATATACAGGGAACAACTTGAAATCACACGGACAAGGCCAAAAAAAATTAGAAAAATCGCACCTTTAGGGCAGTAACAAGACTTGCTCTATCCTCGGCACTAAGAGCTGCATAAGATATGAAGATAAGGCTTTAAAATACCTTAAAATCAACAAAACTGAAAAAGAAAAACGATGAAAATCAAATAGGGAGAGATTAAGATTGATTATGAGGGTCAATAGTTACTATACCAGCAGCGGCGCCTGGAAGGGCGGAGTTAAGATCGGCCATGTTAAACTGATCCTTGTTATTACTCATGATGCGTGATGATAATAAAACCCTAGGGGTAAGAAAACCCTAGAACTTTTTTGGAGTAGTGTAGCAGTTCAGAAGAGTATTATAAGAACGAGTGGAGGAAAGGGAACAAGTAAGGAATCAAGATTGAGAGAGTTTGGAGTTTAGGCTCTGGAAGCGAAGAGCCGAAAGACAAACATATAGAGAGAGAAAGAGAGACGGGATGAGAGGTGTTGTGCTTCTTGACTTAAATCTCCCACTCTCTCTCTCTCCCTCTCCACGAAGGAAAACCTAATGAAACTTATCCCTCTCTATATACAAAGCGCCGATTAAACTTGATCCCCTAAACAAGTGAAATTTAAATATTAAATAGTACCCTCACGAAAAGTAAAGAAAACCCCACTAGGGCTTTGCCTTGTTGCAATGGAAATCAAGGAGAGTTAAGGAAAAGGAAATCAATTGAATTAAAAAATTGGAGAGAGTTTCCATACACAGCCATGCATGGTGCACAATTGTATTTTTAACCGTTGAATGAGTTTCTCGCATACGATTTTGATAGTTGAGTTCTTCCACACCCCTTTTGCCTGGCCCGAGTGAAGGTTCAACACCAAGGTCGTTACTAGTCATTGACTAACCTTCTCTTGTAGTCAGACAACCAAGTAGTTACCTTCATCGTTGAATGGGCATGATCATGTATAGTGTACGATCCTTTATCCCCATCAAACGGTTGCAGACACGGGTCATGCATGTATTCGTGCATCATACACAACTGTGCATAAATTTTTTGCCCAAATTTTTTTTTGGAAGTGGGTTTTCCTACAAGGCCAGTATAAGAAGGAATAAGTACAGTACAATCAAATAGAAGTTGAAAAATGGCATCATTTATACAGGCTCACATGGTCAAAATAAAAGAGAAATGTCAGTGTATCTCCCACTGTTTATTATGTGAGGAAGAAATCTGTACAAAGGCAGTGCAACAATCTTTTTCCCAAAAAAATTTTTAGGGACAAAGGAGCACACTCTCTGTTTATTAAACGCTTCCTATTGGACTATTCGATCAAACCCCGCAGTGGCGGGAGCCTCATGCACTGGGTACGCCCTTTTTTACTGGACTATTCGATCACCCACTCTTCATTGGTGGAAAATTGCACTTTAGTGTCGTAGCGATCCCCTCTTCCATTTGATTAAAAGAGAGAAAAAACATGGTTTGAGTGTGTAGCGTACGCTAGCGCCTTCTATGTCTATCTCTCTCCTCCCGTAGTAAGGGTAGATATGTCATTTCATAGGAGGGAAAAGAGACATAGACACATAGAGGCACTACCGTACGCTACGTAGCCTTGCAGAACAAATTCTCTACATTGGAATATTGATTTGTTAAGAGCTTCTGTTCCCAATATTTTGCTTAATATTATTAATTTGTCCCTCTCTAATACGGCTGACAGTTCATTGTGCACTTTGGCAAAAGATGGCCGTTTTAACACTAAGTTTGCAGTTAGATCCATTTTTTATAACCCCGCTACTCGTGATTTGCTCCAAACCACTTGGTGGGAATTCTTTTGGAAGCTAAATTTACATCCTAAGTTTAAAAATTTTTTCTTGCGTGTATTACATGCAGGGCTCCCAATCAAGGCAACTCTCTCAAAATGGGTTCCATTCTACCCCACTTGTGCTTTCTATGGCACTTGTATCGAGACCGCTTGACACATTTTCCACTCATGTGATTGGGTTAAACATACATGGGTTGCTAGTCCTCTGGGATTGAGAACCAAGTTTCTCTCCCACCCCTTATTGGAACATTTCTGCATTTCTATTCTGTTGCACCGCAAGCTTGATAAGTCCTCTCTGATTTGGTTCTTTTTCGATTTTCATAATAACTTATTATTTTATTTGAAATTCTCGGAACTTTTTTTATTAAAGGCTTGAAAAGCCTAATCCCCAAAAAGTTATGGGGAGTATTGAACGTCAGTTGAAGGATCTCCAGTTACCTCCCCCCCCCCCCCCCGCCCCCAAAAAAATTTCTTCCCTTGATGTAACTAATTCTACCGAGGATATTCTCACTGTCACTACTCTTTCTCATTTACTTGCTTTAAAATCTCCTATTTTGATATGCATAGGATCCAATTCCAAAGACCTAACTGCTTCTGGGTGGGTTTTTTGCATTTTGTTAGATGGCAAATTCATTTTGATCGCTACATGTTACATCTTCCCTCATCATTATATGGAACCCGAACTTTTTAGCGGGCCTTGATCATGCCGAGAAGCTTGGGCTGAAGGTGAAAGAAGTTTGGTGCTCGAACAAGTTGTTGCCCCGTCTTCTTCCATCTCTAAGTCGATCAGCATGGGGCCATTGGTGCATTATTTTTTGGATATTTTGGATCATTCCAATGGGATTAGTTTTGCTCATACTAAGGACTCCTTATTGTTGACCCTCTCTACTTTCTGGGATCGCAAAGCCCGGAAATCTTTTGTCCATAACATTTTTATAAATTTATATTCAACTTAATATATATATATATATATATTTAAGTTTTTTATAAAAAAAGGCAATTTTAGTTTATATCAAAATACTTTTTTTCTTCGTTGATTCCTTTATACCATAAATGAGGCAATTATAAGTATTATAAGCAAAGCAAAGGGCTCGCCGAAGAGCTTTCGTGTGTAGGTTAGAGTGTACTAAATAGACATGGTGGCGATGCTCATTGATTTTTTCCCACAAAACGTGAGCAGAGAAGGTGCAAGAAGCTCCCCCAACCATATACTATAAAGTTTTCTTCACTGTAGGAGAAGAAAAACCCATGATACGGTCATTAGTAGAAGGGATTTTCTTATTGACACCCCTCAAGATGTTAAATAATTTATAACTTTAATTTTTTGCTCTTGTAGTATGACACAAACTTTTTCCAATGAAGCCTACCCAAAAAAAAAAAAAAAAAAACCCAATGAAAGTGCATTTTTTCCTTTCAATTTTTTTGCTCTTTTTGTAGTGTCATTTCACATATGTACTGAAAAAATATGCATGATAATGATACATTTTTATATTTTGGTACACAATGACACATTTTGATAATGACAATGATATATCACTTTCTAACTTAATTTTGAAAACTCTTTTATACCCGTTATCTTAAAGAACTTTTGAAAATAAAACAAATAACAATTAAAAGAAGGTTCTTTCCAAAAATAAATAAATAAATAAAAGAAGATGTTAAGTTCAAAATACACATATAGAGGTGTCATTGAGATACTCTCTTAATAGAATGTCTAGATTGCATTTTCAATTATGATGAATCTACTCAAAAAACACCTTAAGATGAATATAAAATTCTTAATGCAACGTGGGATGAAGTACCCACAAATCGAATAAGGTGTCAAGAGCTATATATTGTCAAAGTGTAGAGTAAAAGCAAGAATAGACGTGGAAATGAAAGCGTGAAAGCATTAAATTTGAATATTCTAGAGTACCTTCATAGCATATTTATTTGTATATATGACGTATATATACATGGGCTCTAAGTTTCATTGAATTAAAATAATAAATAGTGAAAAACAAAACCCTCAATACCTTAGTAATATATGTATAATATAGTTTACCAAAAAAAATATATGTATAGTATGTGTATTATACATGTTTTCGTCTGTGTTGATCAAAGAACATAATTATACCACTAATCCACTCATACAAGAAAAAATATGTATTTTAAAGTATCGCTATTAAACACATATAATATAAAACGTTGGTTTATAAAACATAAAGCCAAAACAAAATCAAAGCTAAAAAGTCAAAATCATGAAACAAATTCCATCGGAACAAAACTTCTCATGTTCTCTGGCTTTGGGGCTGATTTGGAGTTCTAAAGAAAAACAAAACGACTCCCATTTTGGGGTCGATTATGAGTAAAATTAGGGAGTGTTTTAGTAAAAGATTAAAAATCTCCAATCCAGCTAGGTGCAAAACTGTTTTCTAATGTCTATCATCCTTATAACTTGATACACTCGATATGGGGAGAGGAGCAAAACCCACAAATAGGCCAGTGCCATACAAGGATCAATTGATGAGGGGAGAGGTTGATAAGTTTGTAAGGATTTAGTTTTTTTCATCATAGGTGAAGAGAGAATTTCTTCCCTAATGGTGAATTTACATTATGATTGGACTCTTGGAAGAGTAAATGTCATCATTAACTCCCGTTTCCTATTGCCCTTTTTCAATCCAATTAGAGGGTCAGATCCCATCACCATGGGTTAAAAGAAATTGGATCCATCGCAATTCGCAATGTATCATGATGATCAACAAAAATTAAGGGAAAAAGGACTTTGTCTAGGAATGTAGCCCTTGCGCCCAAATACAAGATGGAGCGAAATGACCATCCCACCCCATGAAAGGCGTAAATCCCGCTTCTATTGATGCTTCTCCACGTGCCCCCATTGGCCCCATGCTAATGTATGGGGCACACTCCCAAATTGAGAACGTGTTCCCAAAAATTAGATTCAAATAGAGTTAAAAGGGAGTTCGAGAGAATAATTCTGATATGAGATGTTTGATTACTACCTATTCAAACTAATTTCTTTTATGTAAAGTCTTTAAGGTGGGACTTGTTCATGTTAAGGTTTGATCGTCTAATCGTGTGACATGTGTCATGTCATTATTAACTTTCACTCCCTATCCTTTCCTCACCATGGGGCTAAGGATAAGATTTCCTTCAATGGTGAAAAAGGACGAATTCATTTGCCACCAGTGATTTGATCTTATGATTTCTCCCACCCTCTAATGTGCATGGTCAAAAATGCCGTTCCTCATAGTAATCACAGGGTGAGATTTCCATGGCAAGGAGATTCTCTTTTCACGATGGTTGAAGAGAAATTGGATCCTTTCCTTAATGAATACAAATGGAAAGCTTTAATTTAGTTTCTTACATACAAAAAGTATTTATTATCATGATCCCATTTGTAAGATAATATTATTTATCATTTGATTCAATCTGCATTAAATTGGGTCTGGAGTACTCTGAACCGATAATGACAAAATTCACATTTAGTTTGTGGCGAGTATGATGTTTCTATTCCAACCGTTGGATAGAGAGGATATGGTCTAGATTAGTCACATGTCAAACTTCAAAGTCTAATTCAATTAAATGCATACCTTGTATTGGCATTCAACCCGGCCAAAATCGGTATCAAGATCGGTCTCGATTGATACCAATCCAATTCGGACAAAATTGGCTAATCCGGTCCGAGATTACGAACTATGAGCCGGAGACCTTGAGGTTTGAGAACAACTAGGAAAGTACTAGAAAAATAAGCATTGTGGCTCTCTTCCCCAGGTGATTCATCCCACTCCCAATTTTCATTTAGTTTCAAATTTGTTAATTAATGGTAGTTTGTAGGATTATTCCAAGTTGTTGGCTTGTTTTCATACTAACAATCTCAATGCAATTCTTGGAATAAATATTTTTCAAGTTGAAGATTCTTGGAGGTGCACTCTTATTAAAACTGGCAAATTCTCAACCAAGAAGGCTGCTAGTTTTATTACTACCTCTAATCCCCCCAACTCTTCTACTTCCAAGTGGTGGAATTTTTTTAGAAATTACAAATTCACCCTCGATTTAAAATCTTTTTTTCGCATGTTTTACATGCAGAGATCCCCATTCGAGGCATTCTCTATGGCTCTTGTGTTGAGTCCATTTGGCACATTTTCCTATCTTGTAATTGGACTAAGCACGTGTGGGCTTCGGGTCCTCTGGGCCTGAGAACTGAGCATTTATCTGCTCCCTTTTTCATCGATCTAGTGCCTGCTTGATAACCTTACAGGTGTTTCTGTTCTGATTATGTGTTGAGAAACAACAAAATAGTTTTTTCATTTTCTATACTGAGAAACTGTTTTTGACCCGCTTGGTAAACCTGTTATTAGAAACAAGCAAAACCCTTTTTTTTTTTAAATTAACAAAAGGATATGTTTGGCACACTTTTTCAATTTTACAAAAGAGCATAGTGAACAAATATAGGAATTTTTATCGGGCACACTTTTCCAATTTTCAGCCAAAAAACGACAGAACCTGTCAAAAGTCTTCCAAGGAGCATAAATTTTGATTTATGTTTCAAAAAACAGTCACAAAAAACACTTCGTTATCAAGTGATTTTTAGGTGTTTTTCCGTTTCTCATAACGAAAAAACACCAGAAACTGTTTCTCGTAAGGTTATCAAGCTGGCTCCTAGTTATCTCCTTGCATGGCTCCCCCTACCTAGATAGGGTTTCCTTAGTTTGGTCTTTTTCAGTTTTTATTATCACTTGTTATTTCATTTGGGTTGTAAGAAACAAAGTAATGATGAGCAATGCTCCGATTGATCCTCAGATGGTCTTAAACAATGTTTCAAGATGGTTATTGGATATGGGTATCACCCCACCACAGCAACATTCTAGTTCCTCCTCCCCTTTAAGCTTTAATAATCTTTTATTACCCTCTATTAATTTCAAAATATCTGGCTTGCTGATCGCAGGAATTTTTTAATCAGATCTTAAGTTAGTCCGGTGGACTTATTATATTTTGGTGAATGGTCGAAGTGTTCTAATAGATGCAGGTAACTGTGACACAAAGGATGTACAGAAGGCGGAACTGATGGCTTTTTGGGAGGGCTGGCATAAGGCTTGCCGTTTAGGCTTAGAGATTAGAGATATATGGCTAAACAATAGTACAGTTTTTAACTTGCTAACTTTCCAATCCCAATCCCCTATCTCTTGGACTTTACTACATATATTCCTTAGGCTTGCTGATGTTACAGAGAACTTTCTTAAATTAACCTTCCATATGTATAGGAGCGATAGTCATGATCTAAACTCGTTGTAATCCCTTCTTGGTTTTAATATATGTTTTCCTTCCCATCAAAAAAAAAAAAAAAAGCATTGTGGCAAAACCAAGTTCACATTGAAAGTCAAACCATATGTATCATCTCACTGGTCCATAGATTTGATGGACCAAGATCAATAGCCATAATAATCAACGGTGCAGGTTGAGTAAACCAAATAATAAAGCAGGTTTCTCACAAGTAATAGCACCTAAGAGCCAATTAGCTAAACCCTAGGAAGACCTTGGGTCCTGCTTTTATTGCCAAAAGGTTTAATAGACACTAGATATTTAGAAAATGGTCCGGATTGATCACTTGTCAAATTCTATATTTAAATTCGATTATAAACCTCTCATTCATTATCATGTATATTCTCCGCAGTCTAAAAATTGCATGCACCCTTTTGGTAGTTTTGAATTTTTTTAAACTTTATTTTACCACTTGGCTAATTTGAAAGGGTTTCTCTCGGGACTTGGTTCCTATCCAACATCCTACCCGGGCTGCACGTGCAACGTCGGACACAGTGAGGAGTGAAAAGACCACCTCACCCCTGCCCGCGCGCCTGGCCTGAGCAGGGGTGAGGCGGTCTTTTCAAGCCTCACTGTGTGGCGCTGCACATGAAGCCGGGGCAGGGTGCTGGACATGATCCTTTTGGTTTCTCTAGCTGGCACTATTTAAGTCTCAGATAAAGGAAGTTGATCTTTAACCAGCGATTTGCGCGTCAACGAATCAAAGAAGGGCAGGATGAAGACTTCTAAACTGACTCCCGAATTTTATCTGACGAAAGGAGAAACAACATTAGATATGGATGTCCGAGCGTTTACATTAAATATTCCACATTAGTAGTCGATTGAAAGCTTTCCTTGTTGCCCATCAGCAGATCAAGGAAATGCTTATTTAATAGCAACCCTGCAAGAGAAGGAAGGAGTTCTATCAACTAGAATTTTCAAAAAAAAAAAAAACAATAAATAGGGTGTCACTACGTATGATAATTTGTATTAAATTTCCCGCATCTTCGTTCATACTAGGAAGTCTCAAGGCAAGAGAAAGTGGCTGGAAAAATAACTATTGAGATAGAGTTGATTGCCTTATTCGCTCAGTAGGCTAGCCTATTTCTTATAGTTACAACTAGAAAAGAAAAGAAAAAAAATCATTGCTACATTACATTAATACGCACTAAAAAACAACTTTTCCGTACACATAGAAGGAGCTTTCCGTTAGACTAGAAGGAAGTAGTTGGTTTGATACGCTATCTCCAATGCTCTTGCTTCCACTCCCCGGCATTCACCTCTTTTGGGATGCTTGATGACCTTGCATTTTTTCTGCTATGCAAAATGCTATATGAACAGAACAGTGTGTCTCAGGAGATAATTGATCTCGAAGAACAATGTATCTCAGAAGATAATTGATCTCGAAGTGAGTTTGGATATAAAGCACTTGCACCCCCCATGAAAAATCTCCCATGGAATCTTGCCTTTATGATAGAAGTAGGCATCGGATGAAGTTCTATTGATGACATATGTTGTTACTGGCTGAAATGATATGTGAGCAAGGGAATTTTGAGTAAACTTCTCTATAAAATTTCAGTCCCATCAGAGCTGCCATGAGATACAAATAAGTGGGTTGTCCATAGGGTATCCTGCTCCTTAAAATAATAATTAAGCAGGGGTTCTATGAGCCGCTAGGTATTCTACACCCTCTCACAAAGAATAATTAAATTATTTTAAAAAAAATTCCTGTAAGTATAGGAAACCACGGCAGCTCAGAGATACATTTCCTATAATTATTTTAGAAACAATTTAGCAATAGTGCCTCCAACAGTTTGAGGAGAAGAGATTTTTTCTGTGTTGGACTTTGGAGGAATATAAAGTATTAGGATTTGTCCAAAAAATACCCATATATTCTCTAGTAGAATAGTAGTGGTAGCCCTCTCTCATCAATTTTTTTTAAAAATGCCAGTAGCTTGCGAAGGCATATACCTTGTAGAAAGCATTTCTTTCGCATTGCAATTAAAATCCATTATTTTTGACTCATTTATTTCAAATTGACAGTAACGAACTGAGGTCTCACCAAAGGCATAGTTGTCCCACGAAGTTGGGAAAAGGTTTACTTGAGTTGTATTTCAGCATTACCATTAATAAATTAATAAAATTAACAAATATCCATATACTTAAGTACCTTCGATATATGATAAGCTACGAGAAAATAGTTTGAGGTAGCATGATCATGTTCAACAGAGACCTTTGGATGTTCAAACACAAAGGAGTGATTTGATTCGGATTGGTTGAACTAAAAAAACTAAAAAGAGACCTAAAATGACCTAAGAGATATGGTGAGAAAAGACATGCAAAGCTTAGGCCTTGTCTCAAGTATGACCTTGGATATTATAACTAATTAGAGAGCAATGATCCATGTAACCGGTTTCATTTAATTTAAAGGATAAATTATAAATCACCCCCTAATTTTCAAATGAAACTTTGATCACCCCTTGATTTTTGAAAAAACTCATCCATCCTCCTCTATTGTAATGGTGTTAACTTAAATCAAAAAAAAAAAATGAAATGACATATTTACCCCTTTAGATTTAAACAAATAAAACAAATAAAAATTGATAATTAGGGTTTTATTTCAATCGTTCTCCACAAATGTTCAGGGAGTTGAGACTTCACAGCCCCACCAGCACCATCGGACCCGCCGTCGGATTCTCATTCGCTCACCACCACCACCACCACCACCACCACTACCACTGGCACTACACCTCTGAAGCAGTTGGTTTCTATCTCACACTTCTCAGGTTCCTCTCCTCTCTTCTTTCTATCTACTTCTCTTCCTCATAAGTAGATCCATATAATCTGATCTCTTCCTCACCGTCATCGTAGGTACAAGGGCGTCAAATTCCCATTTCCATCTTTTTCTTCCAAATCCTCTTCTTCTTCTTCGATCTTCTTCTTTTCCGAGGTTAAGGAACCCAAGTTTTCCATCCTGAGTTCCATTTTCTTGCCTTCTCCGCAATAAACCCAGGTGGGTTTTCTCCAATTTTCTCCTGAGATGACCACATGCAGGTTGCAATGAATTAGAAGAAGTTTAATTGAAATAAGAATCTTCATCTAAGAAAGTAGACAATCGGATTTATCTGGTTAAATTCCCATAAGTAAAGAAGTACGAATAAAAAACGATTGAAGCCATATCATAAGACCGAATCTACACTCAATTAACTGTCCATAGTCAAAGAACTTAGAAGAAGGGGCGAAAATCAAACTCAAACGATTGAACACGTATCATAAGACGATGGGAAAGACCAGCAAACATTAAGCAAGAGAGATAGAGAAATTTTAATGTTTATCCAACCTTCGACTACAAGGACCACTCTTCCATAATCATGATTCATGACATCAAACAAACCCTAAATGCGATCCTCAAAGAAAAATGTTAGGTAGGGCAGTGGAAAACGGAAACCCATCTATAGAACATTGGAGAAAACATCCACGACATTATAAAAAACAACAACTAACAATGGAAAACAGATCAATTAAGGGAACAAAAATAAATCAACGACAAACTAAAAATAACCCAATAGGGGGAAAGTGATGATGAACACACCTTACCAGAAACAGAACTATGTTGTGTTCTTCCAACAATCTTTTCTTTGCTTATATAATGATCAAATGGGGCTTTTTCTATGTCGCGTCCACCAATTTAAGGATAAATACAGTGTTACCCATCTCATTTCCTTCTATGTTCTTGATATTTTTCAGAAAACGGTCATTGGGTTCTTTTTAATCCTTACTATTTATCATTCATCTTCTCATGAATTCATCTTTATTTAAGAAAAAAAAAAAAGTCTTATCATGATCAGGCAGTTGGCCGTGATTGGAGGAGGTGATTCTGCCATGGAGGAGGCCAATTTCTTGACCAAATTTGGGTCTCCTCTGTTTCTTACCCAATTTGATGTTTCGTTGATATCAGATGGTCTTTAATTGCTGAGAGAATTCCAGGAAGAACAGCAGAGGAGATTGAGAAGTTCTGGACCTCAAGTTATTCCACAGAATCGGATTGTGGTTTTCGTGTGTATCTTGGCAAGCAATCTTTGTATTTCTTCTCATTCTTCTCTCCGGCGACTCTTCTGTTTGGGATTGAGTTGTAGGTCACCTGAGGAAGAGAGTGGCGTGAGGATGAGGATGGTTTTTAGTTTCAAGGGTAAAATCGTAAATCAACACTGGTCAAGGGGAGTCTAGGGATTTAAAATTTTTTGATATATTGAGGTCTAAACTAAGGGGTGATTTGAGTTTTTTCAAAAATCAGGGGGTGATCTATAATTTATCCTAATTTAAATAAGGTTGAGTTGTTGTTATTGTGTATATAATCTTGATGTCAAATAATTTAAGTTCCGTATCTATAGATATGTTGACCACAAAATCTCCTGTAATTATCATCAATAACTTGACCTAAATTATTTATCCAAAACAACAAAAAAAACCTAGATTAAAAAATTAAGTAGAAAAACTAATAAAAACATAATGGAAATGAAGTTAAAGCAAAGTAGGCGCATCAATTTCCATTAGAAGTCAAAATTATTTTTTTTTTGGTAGAACATTAGAATTCAATTAAATTATAAAAGACATCTAGTGTCTATCTGAATGGTCAAAGAACAATTGAGAATTTCCATCACATGTCATAATACCCAAAGTAAGCAAGTTGACAGAAAATACATGATCTAGGGATGCAAGTTTAGCCCTGTCGACCCGAATCCGTCCTGAGCCCAAACAGGGCCTGGGCTAAGATATTTTGGCCCTGATGAGGGTCAGGGTTGAAAATTTCTAACCCTGAGTCAGGGTTGAAAATTTCTAACCCTGAGTCAGGGTCGGGTCGGAATAGGGTTGAGGCCTCGGGCTGGGCCTGGCCCGGCCCACCTCAACCCTATTTTAAGTTATACTATAAAATATATATTGATATAATATATATATTATAATCTTTAAATGTCATCCATATTTTGTTATATTATATATTATATGTGAAGATAATAAGTGATATAAACATTTTATTATAGTGTTATTTTATGTAAAATTGATCATTTTCTCTCCGGCCCAGTCCAGCCCATGTATCTCCCTTCCCCCTCCCCATGATTAGGGTCAACCAGGCCTGACCCTGAGGGGGGTCATGGTTGGATTTTTCATGTCCCGAGTTAGGGTCGGGTCGGGCCTGGGCCCAACTAAGGGGACTCAGGGTCTTATAAAACCCGGCCCAACCCAACCCTATTGCAACCCTAAAATGAACTTTAAGGCATGAAACTGCAAATAATGATTTCACTCTATTGATGAGGGTTCTTGATATGCCTTTAATGCTTTGATAACTGTAGAGAAATCCGGGTCACTAAGGCCCTTTTTGGTATAATTTTTATATCAACTTTTCATTGATTTCTTGAAATAAGTCAAAAAATAAGTTTTTGGTCATGAAGTTGAAATTGTTTGGTTCCATCAAATTGAAAATAATTTTAGGAACAAGAAATTCATTTGGTAGTCTAATTTTGAGAATATATTTTCTCTATGCAGAGAGGAGGGTGGGGACGTGGGGTGGGAGTTGTAGAAGGGTGTCAGACAGGGGCTGCAAAGGGGTTTGGGCGAGGGTTGCAAAGAGGGGGTTGGGGCAGAGGTTGCCGAGGGGTGACTCACGATAAAGGGGAATTAGGGGGAGGGGGTACGGGGAAGTGGGGGCTGTAGAAGGAAGGCGTCACCAGGAGTGGCTCACGGCACGGGGGAGGGGTGGTGGCTTACAGAGGGAGGCTTATATCAAAACTCAACTCAACAAAGCATTATCTCAATTACCCAACTATTCAGGTTAAGCTACACGAGTCCAGTCCTTTGATTGCATTTAGGGCTTTATTTGTTACTAATTCACATCTAACCATGTGTTTCTCAATATTTCTATTTTTATGTATTGTTCATTGTGCTTAGATGTCTATGTAATATGTATTGTTCATTGTTCTACTTCAAATCGTTAACTATTTCTTAAATAATTATACAATATTACGCGTTTTCATCCATTATTTCTTAAATAATTATTCAATATTATGTGTCTTCATAAAGCATTTCTATTTTTTTTTTTAATGTATTGTTCATTGTGCTTAGGTATTTATTTAATATGTATTGTCCGTTGTTCTACTTCAAGTCTTTAACTATTTCTTAAATAATTATTCAATATTACGTGTCTTCATCCGTTATTGTATAATTTTCTTGTTTTACTTGCCAATTATATCTCGTAGTACTCAAACAATGTATAGAATGGATAATATTATAAACGGATTTGACGTTTACTACCAACTAAGGGTGCAAATCCAAAGCACCAAATTAAGAGTTTTTTTTATTTGAAAATTTAAATATGTTTATCAAGCCTAAAACATGTTTACCCTAAAGTTTTAGAGCCAACTATTACCATTTGCCCGCCAAAACATCAAAAAGAAAAAAATAAAGACTCTTTTATACGCATTTGCCCGCGAAATTTCAAAGTTTTTGTTTTCTTGACTTGGTCGAGACCTTAGTAAGTTCGTGTATTATACGCATATTCGAACGTTTAATTTAAAAAAAATGTATTTTACCGTATATTTCTGTATATATGGTAAAATACTCTTTTTTTGCACCCATGTTATACATGTATTAAACACGAATTAAATGCATTTAATACTTTTTAACTTAAGTTTAATTTTGTTTTAAAAAAAAAAAAAAAAAAAACTCAAAACCTAAAGAAGAAAAAACACAAAAAAAAAACCCTCGCATAATACAATTTTGGTCTTCTTCTCTTCGAACCCTAGCCACCGACTACCCCCATTCCATTCATTTTCTTCATCTCCGTTCTCATTTCAGTTCAGGTGGCTGAAGAGACTTCCTTTGAGGCTGAATACTCCTTGCCCCCTTCCTATTATCGGTTCCCATTTCAGTTCAGGTGGCCAGTTAATTGCAGCTAGATAAATCGATGATTGTAGAGGCAGATAAGCTTTGTTCCTCTTCTTCTTCTCCGTCTCCTTTCGCCAAAGGGCTGGAGCGATGAGTTCATTGATGTGAGCTCATCTTAGAGATGAGTTCTAGAACACATTATGTCTTATTTATTTATTTTATTTTTCTGAGGAGATACTTTTATTGATATTTTGATTTGTTAAATGATAATCTTATGAGATGTAATAGGGGATATTATATTGTGTTTAATTTAGTTGCGAGGTTTCTTTTTTGATAAAATCATTGTCTATATGTTACTATTTTGTTTATTAGGTGGTGAAAGTCTATTACATAATGATTAGTGAATATATGTCTGTATTTTTGTTTATAGAGCGGCTGTATTAAACATGTATTAAACACGTATCGTATTATTATCGTATGTATTTTATTACACTGAATTTTTGAAAAGTATTATTGCTGTCTAATCCGTTTAATTGCCAAACGTATCCGTTCCCGTTCAATTGTCGTTCCTGAACTTACTAACTAAGGTTGAGACAACGAAACGATACGAATTTTTGAACTATGGAGAAACTCATAGGGCCAAAAAAAGCTCTCCAATAGCTATTCAAGATGAAAGTAGAAAATCTGTTGGGTGTCTACTTACATCTAAATCCGCAAAACCTGGTTGAAATCAAATTTGGTTTTAGTTTCATCAGCAAATTGTTAAGGACTGGTATGGCTTCCATGGGCGGCTGAATTGTCTGTTAAAGAGTTGGTTTGTTAACTTAAAACATGTTTCCATCGTAAGAGATCCTTAAATGGAAGTAAAAAATATTGTTGGAGAAAAGTGTCCAAGGTATAGTACGCTAGACAATCTTTTTATTTTAAATGCAACTAGAAATAACAGCAGCTAGAAAATCTTTAAGGTTTGGATAAATTATGTTAGAAAAGGAAACCCAATGGGGGAATATTGGATATTCCATCCAATATTGGATTCCTCTAGCAATGCATATCTTTCCTTGTGGGAAAAGATTAGATAGGCTAGCAATTGAATCCCATTAGGAAACTCAATATGCTTTGCCTATGTGAGCTACCAATTTCTGTTAGCATCGCAAGTGCGATCGTAGCGGAAGCATAAACAAGATCACAGTATCGATTGAGAAGTCATTCAAAAAATAGAATGAATTAGGGATCGATTATTACTTAAGCCTCACAAGTGCAAGACCTCCAATCGATGATAGCCCTTTCACGATCGTTCCACACACCACGCAAGCTTTGCGTTCCCACACTGTCAAGCTGTCTCCTCCACACTTCCAAGAGCACAAAGTATGGACTATCTCTAAGATCAAACACTAAGAGAGGGGAAAGAGAAAACGGTTTTTTGGAGGGAGAGGGAGAGCTCCACGTCTGGGTGCCTTGTGCATTCCTTGTGTGTGATTTTGCCATCCACAAATAATATATATTTGTGTCTCACATAATCCCCAAAAGGCTATCTCACATGGGTGTGATATATTGAGTTTCCAAAGATGATTCAATTATCTAACCATCCAATCTTTCTCAATAGGGAAAGATCTACATTGCTAGAGGAATCCAATATTGGGTGGAATATCCAATATTCCCCCATTGGGTTTCCTTTTCTAACAAATTATATGTCACCCCTTGGTTTTCAAACAAAACTCAGATCACCCCTGGTTTTTGAAAAAACTCAAATCAATTTGATCGAACAGCTCAGAAAAGAGCCACTCAAGCTCGTGACACAAAGAATTGTCACATTGTCACCTATGACATTACAAATTATCACAAAACTTTTAGAAAATGACCAAATTGCCTCTAATTAGTAGCACAAACTTCAAAGCATGATATCTTGCTCGTTTTAGCTCCAATTTACGAGCTACAAGTTGCTTCATGTGCACAGAAAGCGAGATCTTCATCCCTGTGAAGAGAAAAATGAAGAAAAAAAATCCCAGAAGCACAGTTTTCATAGAAAAAGCTATTTTGAAAATTTTCTCGATTCACGTAAACATAGAAATATGTGGGGTGTCAATGGGTCAGTTCGATCCGGTTTCGGTTTGGGTTTTTCAGTTTCGGTGTGGCTTTTGGAGAAACCGAGATCAATCTAATAAGAACTTTTCGGTTTCGGTTTTGGTGCGATTTGGTTTCGTGTCGATTTCGATTTATGATAATGAGTTGATATCGGTTTGGATTCGGTTTGGTACCGGGTTTTTTTAAACAAGTTGGGTTCAGTTTGTGCCTATTTTCTTCTCTTTCTCTTTTCAACTACATAAAATATTTCATTAGCCCCACACTTAAAAAGAAAATCAGCGGAACAAGCATTGTTACAAATCAATTTTCCTAGTTTCATAACCTCATACTCATTGATTTGTAACAATTTATCTTACAGCCATAAATTTGCTCACTAATATTGATTCAATGATTCATAACCTTATACTCCCTATTTTCTTATCAGTTTCACTCGGTTTGGTTTTCGGTTTGTTATCGGTGCGGCCCGATTTTCAACCTGTCCCGTCATACCCCAATCCAAAACCAATCCAATAAGGATCAGTTCGGTTTGGTCTCGGGTTTTTTCGATCGATCTTAACGGTTCGGGCTAGGACCGCTAGGTTTTGACACCCCTAGTGTAATGTGTTGATTGCTCTCCGAAGACACAATGGAGTGTGGGATTATCCTACAAGAGGTAATCTATCATTGTAAATCCCTGTTTTTTTTTCTAGGTGGTTTATGTGTCGAAACCCTAGATTAACTGAAACCCTAATTTTGGGTATGGAGATTTACATTCCAATGATTGTTATTGATACATTGTAACTTCATTCAATGGGTGCTTGATTACAGAAGGGGTTATAGCCTTCGTCTATATTGAGGCATAGACAGAAACAAAGATAGATATTCCTGGACCGTTGTAGCGGTTGAAAAAAAGTGGAGTACTGTGTACAATATGAAGCCCTATTAGGGCATTTCACTATGGTCATTGGCATACTATCAAACCATGTAAAACTCTGTGTTGCTCTGTTATATTGTTATATTGTATTGGAATACTTGTGATGGCTTTACCAACAAAAAAAAGAATACTTGTGATGGCAGGATGTGCACTTCCCGGTTGGCCGGACAAATTTTAGTTGTGACTTGTGAGGCAAGAGGACACACAAAATTGTACAGTATTAAAATTGGGTGCCCCAGTCAGTTGGTGTTTGTGCCAAGTGACAGTATACAGGCAGTGTGGTGGACTTCAGTACAAGAACAATATCGTCAGTTAGTGTGCTATCAATGATTGTGATCGAACATCTACTCACATTAGAGAGTAAATTCAGTACAAGAATATCAAGGTTGGTATTGGGTGTCTTTGAAGAAAGTTTTTAGTGACTCTGATCTGCCCATACCCTATCAGTGTTGACAAGGGATCATCGGCTTGGGGTAGAGATGCAACAATGTGATATTCATTAATGGGTGTCTTCAACTAATTATTGAAATGCAAAATAGCAGAAGCCACTGCTGAAATAAATTCCCTTGCCAAAATGAATCAAACAGAACCTATGTAAGAATAGTTCAAAACTAAGTGCAACAGAGTTCTAGTTCCTTTCACATTCATGGAGCAACAACAACATGGATCAAAACAGAAAACAACAATATTGAACCCGTTCAAGTATTTATAAATCTTAAGTAGGTTGATACAACCCAAAGGAAACCAAAAGGAGAACTAGTGATTTAAGGGGAGTGACCAAGAATACTTCTAGCACACAACATTACAGATTCATTAACTAAAAGGAAGAAACAAAGGTGCCCTGCGCATCTGGCAGTAGCAATGATGGAGATGCAACTGACCAGATTAATACACGATTGAAGAACTACAGCTGAACATTATTAATTTGTGAAAGGATGATTCGTGGAACGTAGCTAATAAGCTATCCTCTTCCTTGGCTGAACCCCAATAGTGAAGGAGACTCACTAATCAATACCAAATCAGAATCCCCTAAAAAGAACAAAACTTGGGCTCATATACTGTCCTTACAATGAAGATTATTGATTTACCTATTTGCCAGCAAACCTGGTTTTTTATGGCTTCCATTTTCTAACCTTCTTGGATTGAGTTTGGTATCTCTGGGCTGCCAAATCATCAAGGCTCTTGGACTTGATGTCTTAGCCCCTCGGATCTCCTAATAGATTTTGGATGCTCAACTTTTTCCCCAAACCCCTCTTCACTTCGTTCAGGGTCAAGTGAAGTAATGTCCTCATCAATGGACAGACAAATAAACTCCTCCACCAAAGAACAATATCGAGCAATTAGAATATAGAGAGAGGGTAAGGAGGAGTGTGTGTGTGTGTGTGAGAGAGAGAGAGAGAGAGAGAGAGGGAGAACCAAAGAAATGGGGCGAACCAAAGACTGGGACGGAACTTGACAAGGAGCGTGAGTGACTTGTAGGTGAGAGCATCAATCTTGTTAGATAAGAGAAGCGAGTGGAGGAGGTCGCATGCTGTCAAAGAACCACCAGAGAATCGATTGGTGATCATTGTGAGGAGGGTTTGTGCATGCATTCTCCCCTACTGCCTTCTTATCTCTCTAGTTCATCGATGCAAAGAAGGCGCCTTTCAACTTCGCTTGCCCATTTCGGCTGCTCCTCTGCTTCTGTTCCTGGTTACCATAGTATTGGCGGTGTAATTTCTAAATATTTTTTGTTCTTTTCTCCCTACGCATTTCTTGTTAAACAAACACAACCTTAATTATGGGCATTTTGCATTTTATGCGGCTGGACCACTTGCCCCCACCCTCCTTTTGTGAGAAAGGGGGGGGGGAGGGATGAAGAGTGAGAAGGTGCTACATACCCTCCTTTGGTGGGTCAAGAACTCTTTACCTAAATAAAGAGAAATCTTATAAATATTTGGTAAAATGTTTTTGAAGAAAGTTTTCCTTTTTTTTTTTTTGGTAAAATAAAGTTCATTGAGAAACTGTAGAAGAGCTCGGGGCTACAGGAATACAAGGCTCCTTAAGCCACAGAGTGAAATTTGGCCATACTGTCGAACACTGCATTGACAGGGCCTTCCTGGCTAAAGAATCTACCACACAATTGGCATCTCTAGAAATAAGAACAAACTTACAAGACTCAACATAGGAAGATAAATGCCTAATATCTGAAACAAAGTGAGACAAACTAGTCGGCACCTCCTTGTCGAAGTCCAAAAGCATAGAAATCACTTCACTATTGTCCGATTCCACAATGAGGTGGTCCACAGCTTGAGCAATCCCTTCTAATAAACCGCCTCTGATAGCCAAAGCTTCCCCAACTCTAACATCTGAAAAGAAAGACTGCTCCGACCTAGCCACGAGAGGGTGCACATTCCAATCTCGAACAATCCATCCTAGACCAGCCTTACCTTGTTTTGGATCAAAGGAGGCATCACAATTTACCTTAAGAAAAGGATGGGCAGGAGGAAGCCAGGTGTTAGCAACTGTTGGAGACTTCACAGGAAGGGGAACCAACCTTTTTGGGGACCTTTAAGCTGCCAGAAACTTGTCAGAAGCTTGGGAAGCAACAAATATAACTTCGGCTGCGGTCCAATCGTGCTTGCCAAATGCAAGATCATTTCTAGATCTCCAAATATACCAAGGAAGAAAGCTCACCAAACATTCCACCTCTTTCATATGGGCTTTTTACCATGCGAGGAAAGGACCCTAATTCAAGCAAGCCAATCAGAAAAGTTGGTAGAGATTGATGGATCTGGCTTCAAGGAGAGAAGAGACCCAAACCATATAGCTTTTGCATAAGGATAGTGAAGAAGAATATGGTCAACAGTTTCAACTTCTTCCCCACATCGAAGGCATTGGGGATCAAGTTTGAATTGGCGCTTCAAGTAGTTCTCCCCTGTAGCAAGGCTGTCTCCACAAACCTGCCAAAGAAAATACCTGATCTTTGGCAGAGTGTTGAATTTCCACACATCTTTCCCAACTTCTGTGGGGGTAGAGTCCCACCTGCCCAATCTCAAAGAAGATGGTTTGGAATCTCTCCTTAGCCCACCTCAATTGCATAGGAGGTGGTAAGCTGATTTCACCGAGAAACGACCATTTTTCGCTACCCCCCAAACTAAAGCATCCTCCACCGGAAAAATGGATAGAGGGATATTGAGGATGGCCCTTCTCACCTCCCCCTCAAAGGGCCTATCAATGATCTCCAGATTCCATTGTCCTATATCAGGCGAAATAAGATTTGACACCAGAGTAGAATCTTCCACCACTTGGACATAGGAAGGCACTCTTATCTCAGGTACACTAGGGATCCACCTATCCCACCAAGTATTAACCTTAGAACCATCACCAACTTTCCAATATAAACCAGCTTCGATGACAACTCTCCCCTCAATGATACTTCTCCAACCCCAAGATGGATTTTCCTTCACCACACGATGAACGCAAAATTCAAAAATCCTATAGAATTTTAGTATGTTTCTCAGAATACCCTCCTGATACCCTTTCACACGCATCCAAAGCACGATAATGAATAGATTCTCATTCTCGTTCCATTTGTAGGGGTGTCAATTCTAGGCCCGGCTCGGCATGCTTGACCTAGCTTGCCCGGTTAAAGCCCAGCCCGGCCCGACCCAATTACTAAACATGTCGGGCTTAAGCCTGACACATATAGTAATCGGGCGGTCCAGGTGTGGGGTCCTAGCCCGTTAGGCACCCGATCGGACCGACCGATTCCAGGCCCGACCTAGACCGACCGGTTACAGCCCGACCCTTTAACTTATAAACTTCTCTTCTCTTTCCCTCCAAATTTCCTGTTTTTGTTTGTTTCTTTGTGGGTATTTTACATTTAATGGTTAGATACACTAATGTAGGTGAAATGAGGCTTAGTTTTTAGTTTTTAGATCTTACTTTGTTAGATGTGCTTCTATTCGGTGTTGTGCTGTAATTTTTTTTTCCCTCTACTTACTTTGTTAGATGTACTTCTATTTTTTTCCCCTTCTACTTACTTTGTTAGATGTGCTTCTATTCGGTGTTGTGCTGCTATTTTAGTTGTGATAAACTTTATTTGACTTTGAGTTGAGGTGTACTGTGACTGTTGCATGTCAATTAGTAAACCCACACTGTTTAGAGACTGTTTAGAGTTAAATGGCTCATGGGCCCGGTTTTGGCCCGTTTAGCTCGAATAAGGCTACCCCGATTAAAGATCGAACATCGATCGGCCGAAATGAAACCGGACCATGCTCGCCCAAGATAAACCCGAATGCCTAAACAATCGGATACGGTGCAACCTATAAAATTACTGAGACCCGACTAGGCCCGACCGATTAACACCCCTATTTGTATGAACATACTCAACAGTCAACGCTTTCGTGTACTTCATTGACAATTGAGGAGTTACCGAGCAGTTTACCGGGACTAGAGAAGACTATGTAGAAAATCAGTCCAACAATATTTAAAAAAAAAAAAAAAACAATAAAAGGGGTAAGGAATTGGGGTTATACGGACCCATACACCCATACAGCCATACAGCGTGAGGAATCACGAACGATGACTAGCTACAGCTTTTAATATAAAGCCGATGATTCTTTTTTATGGTAGTGAAGCCGATGATTCAACTACTTTAAATAGTCGCGTCGTCTATTCGTCTGGTCTTCTTACTTGAACGCGGCGGTTCTCAGCCTCACTCTCAGAGAAAGCTAGGGTTTCTGTTCTGTGACTGCGGACTCTTTTAACACCAGTATCGTTAGAACCATAGAAAACATCGGATTTTTCTGGTTGAGATCATTAGTCCTTTAGATAGGAAGGTATTTCGGTCGAGGGTTTTTCGTCTGCTTAGGTTAGAAAAAAAAAAGAGAAAATCTAGGTTGTAGTGGAATAATATTTGCTCGTTTGCAGGTGTTCATAGGGAGAGAGGCAAAAGGACTAGATACTACTATGGATGTTGCTGAGGACAAGACATACGGAGATGAGCGCATCGCCCTTAGCGGTGTAGATGATGAGATAGAAGAGGTTGAGGAAGAAATTGAACAACAACAAGAAGAAGAAGAAGAGCAATTTTCAGAACGTCGGAATCATAATGTGGAAAGTGCTGGCGATGAGATAAAGCAGTCCATCGGTCGTGATTCTTCCCCAGGGTTAGTTTTCAGGTTTAGGGATTCCTAGATTCTAGATATTCGATTTCTCTGTGTTTGTGTTGGAAATTTTGGTCTCTTTAGGTTTAGGGAGAGCGGGTTCTCACGCTGAAATTCAGCCCTCCCGAGTCGCTGCCATAAAATGGGGACAATGATAAATGACTAATTTTTCTTGTTTGATAGAAAAATCTTCGTTGGTGGCGTTGCCTGGGAGACGACTGAAGGTACAGAAGTTGTATTTGATTCAACCTTATTCATATTTATGAACCTGAGATAATACTAGATTTGAGACCTATGCATTGTCGTTCTTCTGTCGTTTGTCTTCAGCTTCTATACTCCTCAAACTGATGTATTTTAGACCCCGCAATTCTGTGTGTAAGGACTGTGGACTCTGTCTGATCTATTTTGTCCTGTGTTGCTATAATTTATTCACTCATTTATGTTCTAGTAATTTATGTAAAACAAGGTATGGAAGTCAAATTTCAGTGGTATCAAAGCAAGAAGAATCATTGAATAAGAAGTTATATAACAATGGTAGGTAAGATTGTCTTAGAGGTGCCAAGTGACATGAATTCATCCAAAGGTCCAAACACTGTGGGTTGATATCAGGTCAACTGAGTCATTAACTGGTTTTATACTTTAAGGTTCTGATTTGTGGTAATTATGTCATCTAAAATTCTACAAAATACTTTGCCACCCCCTCTCCCGGGCAGAAAAATAGGTGCTTGGCATACTTTTAGCTGAAGCTGCTCTTTTTCCTCAAGTCAGTCATGCTTGTGACAAAAAAACTAGAAGAATTCAATGCATGCTTTGCCAAAAGCCTTTGTGGCACTGGTGGTACACACAAGGAATGGATGCTCATTTGTGTGATGCTTCGGGCAAAATCAATTCCCAGAGTGTGACGGATGGTGTGTACAGGGCCCAGGCGCATAGTCACCCTGGCATGCTGATCTGCGATTACTAGCGATTCCAACTGCGAAGAAAGCCCCTAAATTAGGTTGGGCTAACGCGCCCCCTATTAGGGGCTTTCTCGCTTGTTGCCTCTGCTTGTGATTGTAGACCACCCTCTGTTTGCCCTTTATTAGCAAGGGGCAAGCACTTGGGCGGATGTTGTCTCAAGGTTAGATAAGATTGTCCTCTGGATTATGTGTGGACCTGGTTCTTGTTGACCACCCTCAGTGGGAACATAAACCGTGATTTTACTTAATTTAATGCAAGTTTGGCAAGATGGACAAGTAGTGTGTCTGGAGGCAATGTCAAGAAACAAATGAAACTGTTGTCGTGGTAGAGCCACAAAAGGTTTAGATGCTCATCTATCCAGAAAAAAAAAAAGGTTTAGATGCACATGTCTGTATTCTCTAACGTAAAGTCTGTTGTCCATTGCTTCGCAAAACATTAATGGAATTGCATGTGGAAGTAGCATGTGCCTCTTTTATATAATCCATATGAGGATTTACTAATGTTACATAGACTATTGTCTCTGTAAATTCAACTCCTGTATAACACCCATCTTAAACAATTCAAGCATGTGCTCCTGAGGGTGGTGGTTTACATTCATCATAGTTGTACATGCTTCGTCATGGTTCAAATCAACTTGTATTAAATCAAGCCAATTATTATGGTTTGTAAGTATCCATCACATATCTTTCCCCACTCCCGATGTGGTGTAGAAATAATTCGACAGGGTTATAAGTTTTACTTTTTTGTTCTTCTTTTCCCCCCTCCTGGGTGCATAGGCTTGCATTCAAGTATAAATTGTAAAATATATATGTAACAGACCACAGTTTTCTAGGGGTTTGGAGGAGTTGGGGGGGGGGAGGTTTCCACAACTCTTGACTCCTTGGGAAGCATTGAATTCATACTTATGTCCAAAGCACATGTGCTGTATCACCTGAGTAACATTATTATGTGGTTTATGGAAATGAGTTATGGATTGTGCGCCATTCCTCCCTTATTTATGTGATGAAGTCTGTTGTTTTGGATGACCTGAATGCACAGTTGTGTCTTGAATTTTTGTTGTCAATTCCTTGTTTTTATGCTGAAATAGTAGATAGATGGACTTTTTATTCTTCTCATCCAAGTCAATGGCCTTGGCACCTGTGGCATGTTATACTTTCCTTGTTTTGCCTGCAATGAGAGTCTGCTATAGAGAAATAGTTTATGTTTATCTTGTCACTTTATGTAATTCTGGTTGCAGTTGGGTCATGGTTCTGCCTCTTTAGCGACATTTTCTCCCACCTTTATTCTTTAGTCTTAATCCGTTTTGTTGTCTTCTTCCAGAAACCTTCACCGATTATTTTAAAAAGTATGGCGAAATTACTGATTCTGTAATAATGAAGGATAAATATACCAAAAGGCCTAGGGGTTTTGGATTTATAACATTTGCTGACCCAGCAGTTGTGGACAAGGTTTTGGAGGAGGAACATGTTATCAATGAAAGACAAGTAAGATCCCTTTTGTTTGCACTTTGTAATTCAGAATTTCTTTTGTGCATTGTAATTCTCCCTATTATTTGCATTCCCTCATTTATTATGTTTAGCTCCTGATTTGTTGCCTGCTGATCACAGGTGGAAGTAAAGAGGACAGTACCAAGGGAAGATATGCATTTTAATGGAGGGTCAAAAACAAAAAAAATTTTTGTTGGCGGAATACCCTCTTCTTTCAGTGAAGGTATTAATCAGACCGTTACCATTGAAAGCTTATTTGCCCTTGATTACTTTATTAAAATCTTGCAGATGAATTGAAGGAGTATTTCTCATCCTATGGTGAGATTGTTGAGCATCAGATAATGTTGGACCACAACAGTGGCCGATCACGTGGATTTGGATTTGTTACTTTCAAGAGTGAAGACACAGTTGATGATATCATCTCCGAGGGGAAAACACATGAACTTGGAGGCAAACAGGTGAGGCCCAAAAAATAAAAAATAAATAAAAGTGAAAAATATTGTATATTAGTGGGCGATTACGAAGTCTTTATTTGGTTATTGTTGTAATATGGGTTCAAGGGTAGTTTTATCCTAGGGATATTTCTTTGTAAGGGGGCTGTGACCATATCGTCAAAAGCCGTATTTCTCAAATCTCCACATGGTATCAGAGTAGGGATTCACATCAGGATCCAAACCCTAATGATTCTCTTCATGAAGCCCTAGCTCTTTCTACCGTCTCTCTTTCTCTTTCCCTTTCTCGCTTCTTGCGCCGGAAGCACCACTAGGTATCGCCTCCCTCCTCCATCTCCTTCTTACTTCTTCTCGGTTCCAGCCACAACTACCGCCACCTTCACCAGCCACCGCTGCCTCTTTCTACCCCAACCACCACTTCTGTCACCCACTTCCGCCTCCTCTTAGTGGAACTTCTGCCCTCATCTGATGTAGATCAAAACATGAAGAGGCCAGAACACTGTTTAAGTTACTGTTCATGTGAACAGTGTCCCAGCCCCTTAATTTGGCTTGGTGAGATTATTATTAGAAGAACCGTGGGGGCAGAATAGGCTTTTATTTATTAGTGATTCAAGTCTTTAAGTGAGGGATATAATTGTCTCTTTTGGCCTAAATATCTAAAGAATACTTGCTAGAATCGATGGAGCCATATTGAGAGGTGGGGACCACCAATAAAAATAATTGGCAGCAATATTTAATCACTTAAAAAGTGGGGTCCACAAGGAGCAAGCATCGGCTGGAATATTTAGAAGACTTGAAGATTATATCTAGTTTCTATTTTTGAGTCAATCCTAGTTACTATTTTCTTAGTTTCTATTTCCAAACTTAGTTTCTAATTCAGTGTAGTATCTATTTTCTTGTAACTTGAGGTGCAAACATAGCCCTCTATATAATGTAAAGGTTGTAGAAGGCTCCCCATGATTTTAGTTGATGAATGAAATTTGCTTGAATGTGATGACTGTTCTCATGTCCAATTGGTTGGGACTTGAAGGGCTGAAAGAGCCTGGCTGAGAGGGCGTACTCCATCTATCCCCACCTTCTATTTTCTTCTCTTCTTTTCCATCGATCCCCTTGTGTGTTGTGATCTCTGAGTTTGTTGCAAGTGCTGAAGAAGAACCAATCGAAGGCTGCATTAACTTCAACACTCCAAAGTTGTTACTGCTGCTGCAACTTGTGAATATCATGACTCAGCAACCACTGATCACCATTGGCTGAGTTTTGGAGGGCTGATCCCTGTCAAGGAGACCTACACTCGATCCCAACCTGAGGCCCTGCTGCTGGTTGGTTTGGCCTGTAGGCCTTAACCTTCTTTTTTGGTGCAACTTCTATATCTCTCAACCTCATTGTTAGCATTGATTGGAACTTTCAGCATAGCTTCTCCTCTATACAAGCATCACTTGATCTGAGTTTGTTTCCATTCTATTTGCTGGTTTGGTTTCTACACACTGATCCATACTTTCTAATTTTGTGACCTATTGGTAACTTGTGATCTCATCCTATTCTGTTCCTATGTGGAGGGTTAGCTAAATACCCGAGAACTTGCCCTCTACCTTGCTATCAGCTCTATTGAGTGGCTGGATTTTGGATTACAACCTAGGCCTTACATCTAAGTTTCAGCCCTTGCTTATACCCTGTTGTTGGGGTTATTTTTTTGACCAATCCATGGTCTGAATCTTCTCTTCGGTTACAGGTGTTTTGGGATCCTTTTGCTATTGATGAGTAACATGAGTTTGTGATTCTGTCTTGACCAGCAACTATGAGCGACTGCGAGATTTCCACCACATCTACTGGATACTAAGGAGTTAATCAACATGATTTCCTTCTATTCCCTGCCAGCTCCATTAAATTAAACAGGAGCAATTACATGATGTGGACGCAGTCTTGCTTCCTTGCCATTGGTTCCTATGTTCTTTCTGGTTATATTACAGGGGCATTTGTTAAGCATATTGAAGCTGGTCCTTCGCTAGATAAATGGGTAACATCCAATTTTCTCGTGATGTCATATCTCATCAATTGCATGGATCTTGAAATCGCAAGGGGTTATCTTCTCGATACTACTGCAAAAATTTGGAAGATTGTTAAAGACACTCATAGGTCGGTAATGCTGCTCAGTGCAAATTTGGGCTCATGTCCTGAATCGTGATCCCTTTCCTACACTTGAGCAGGCTTATGCCATGGTGCAATCAAAGGACAACTGTTTCGATGCTATGGTTAATTCAGTTACCCAGGAACGATTAGCTCTCCTCTAGTCCACAAAATTCATTTCATGGGGGGTGTTTCTCGTGGTACTGGTAGGCGTACCACTCCTGATTGTATTCCGGTGAAGTGCAATTTTTGTGGGATGGAATGACATACAAAAGACAAGTGCTGGAAATTACATGGGCGTCCTAATGATACTCGGGGACGTGGGCAGAGTCCTTTAGCCAGAGCTAATTAGACTTCATCTTTGGACACTGCTTCTGAACCTTCATTTTCTCTGGAAGAACTCCAGTACCTACGTCGTTTGATGACTAGGCTTGACTCATCTTCTTCATCAGATCCATCTGCATCTTCGGCCACCTCCTTGTCAGGGTCCTCTTAACAACCTTCTTCCTCACATAATTTAGGTATTTTCTTTTGTGGCCATAGTACCTTAATCGTATCCAAATCCTGAATAATTGACTTAGGTGCTATTGTTCATATGACCTGTTCTCCTACTCAATTTTGTCAATATTCTCCTTTATTAGGTAACAGTACAGTTCGTGTGGTTGATGGTTTCCTTTCCCTTGTTTTTGGGACGAACATCATTAAGTACACTCCTTATCTCTTTCTTGAATATTGCATTTTTCCAGCTTTTTTACTAATTTACTCTCTATTAGTAGTCTTACACGGGATCTAAATTGCAAAGTAATTTTCTTTCCTACTCATTGTCTTTTCCAGGACTTGGTTATAGGTCTTACGATCGGCAATGGTAAAGTGGTTGGTGGTCTCTACTTGTTTGATAGTTCTCCATTTGCTTTGGCCTCTACTTCTGACTCTTCTGCATCGGCTTTGGATGATCTACATAGGTGGCATCGTCAGTTGGGCCAACCCCCTCTAGGCGTTTTATTTACTTTATTTCCTAGTTTAGTCAAGAATTGTAATCCAAACAATTTTAAGTGTGATGCTTGCATTTTTGCGAAGCAGACTAGAGCTATTTACCCTATCTCAGATAATAGAAGTTTAATTCCTTTCGGTTTAGTCCATTTTTATGTTTGGGACCCTGCCCGTTGTGTTTCTACATCTTGTTATCACTGGTTTGTTACATTTATTGACTGTTTCAGCAGTACCACCTCAGTGTATCTTATGGGGCAGAAGAGCGATGTATTCTCTTGTTTTTAATTGTTCCACAAAATGATCCAGACATAATTTGATGCCAAGTTGAAAATTCTTCCAACTGACGATAGGAAGGAATACATTGATGGTTTTCTTTAGGCTTATTTGTCTGCTCATGGGATTATACATCAGACCTCCTGTGTGGACACTCCTGCCCAGAATGGTGTGGTTGAAAGGAAGAATCGTCACCTTTTGGAAGTTGCTAGATCATTGATGTTTGCAATAAATGTTCCTCCTTGATTTTGGGGTGATGCAGTTCTCTTGGCATCTTAGCTTATCAATAGGTTACCCTCATGTGTGTTGGCTTCTTGCCCTCTTGAGTTGTTATTGGGGTCATCGTCCTTTGTCGTGTCTCCCAAAGTTTTTGATTGTGTAGTTTTTGTTTGCAATTATCATGTGAGTGGCAAGTTTGATCCAAAGGGGTTACGTTGCATTTTTTTGGGATATTATGCTACCCAAAAGGGGTATAAATGTTACCATCCTCTTTCCTGAAAATTGTTTTTTACTATGGATATTTTTTGGGATCAGGAAACTGAGGCTTATTTTCCATCTCCTGCACCTCTTTCGGGGGAGTTTGCAAGTGAAGAGATGTCTTTAATTGCCCCATTGTAAGTTGATGTGCCTAATAGAAGATCAGTTTATTGAGCTTGAAAATGGTATGACATGGCAAGAGTAGGATCAACCTTTAATCCAGGGAGAGCTGGAACAACCTCTAATTCAGGGGGAGCATGTTGAGCCTATTTTGAAGACCTTTACTAGAGGAACGTGGCATAAAAGAAAGCAAGTTGACCATACCACCACCACTGCTCCTAACCAATCGGCATTACCAGTCTCAAGTTATGGAAGTACTGTTCCTTCTGGTGAGTCTCCATTCGATCCTAATCTTGACTTACCCATTGCTATCCGTAAGCCATGTAGAAGTTGTACTTAGCATCCAATTTCTAATGTTTCATATAACTCTCTTTCTCCATCTTTCTATGCGTGCGTTTATTCCTTCTCCTCTGTTTCCATCCCAAATACTTGGTAGGAAGCACTAAGGAATTTAAGGTGGAAAGAAGGAACGAATGAAGAAATGAATGCCCTGGGAAAAAATGGCACTTGGGACTTGGTGAATCTTCCTTGAGGAAAGAAACCCATAGATTGCAAATGGGTTTTCATAGTTAAACAGAAGGCTGATGGAACGGTAGGAAGATACAAGGCAAGGCTAGTTGCTAGAGGTTTTACCCAGACTCATGGGATCGACTATCAAAAAATTTTGCCGTAGTTGCTAAGATGAACATCATCAGGGTAATTGTCTCTTGTGTTATCAACCAAGGATGGGATCTCCATCAACTTGATGTGAAGAATGTCCTTCTCCACAAGGAACTTGAAGAAGATGTGAATATGGATATTCCTCTTGGCTTCACTGCCCCAGAAACTAAATGCAAAATGTGTTGTTTGAATAGAGCTCTATATGGCCTAAAGCAATCACCAAGAGCTTGGTTTGGCCGTTTCCATAGAGCCATGGTGGCCATAGGCTTCAAACAAAGCAATGCTGATCATACATTGTTCAGCAAGAAGACTGGTCAGTATATGACAATTTTGATTGTCTGTGTAGATGATATAGTAATTACTGGGAGTGATGCCAATGAAATAAGCAAACTGAATACCTTCTTGGGGACAAAGTTTGAAATGCAAGACCCGGGAAAGCTGAGATATTTTTTTGGGATCGAGGTGACCCACTCTGCTCAAGGTATCTTCCTTTCTCAACGGAACTATACAGTTGACCTTTTGTCAGATACAAGGATGCTTGGGTATAAGCTTGCTAAAGCTTCACTAGAGCCTAACACTCACCTAAAGAATAAGGATGAAGATCCAATGGATAAGGGGAGTTACCAAAGGTTGGTGGACGTCTGATATATCTTTCCCACACACGTCCAAATATAGCCTTAGTTGTGAATGTTGTTAGCCAGCATATACATGACCCGCACTAACACATCTAGAGGCAGCATATAGAATTTTGAGGTATTTTAAGTCTTCACCTGGAAAAGGTATTCTTTTCTGACCTCAGAATCACTTGAGAGTTGAGGCTTTTACGAGGTTGACTGGGCAGGCTGTCCGGATGATAGAAGATCTACCTTAGGTTATTGCACTTTTGTTGGAGATAACTTGGTTACTTGGCGAAGCAAGAAGTAGTTTGTAGTTGCTCGGTCTACTGCAAAAGCAGAGTTTAGTGCTATGGCCCATGGTCTATGTGAACTCCTTTGGCTTCAAGGACTCCTTCAGGATCTATATGTCCATGTTGAGCTGCCTATGCTCCTCTATTGTGACAACAAATCAGCAATCAACATCGCACATAATCCATTTCAACACGATTGAACTAAGCATGTCGAGATCGATCGTCACTTCATCGGGAGAAGCTGGAACAAGGAGTTGTTTGTGTTCCTTTTGGTCATTCTAGTGAGCAATTAGCTGATATTCTCACCAAGGGAATTAGTAGTAAAAGTTCTAGTTCTATAGTTTGTAAATTGGGCATGTTTGATATTTATGCACCAACTTGAGGGTGAATGTTGTAATATGGGTTCAAGGGTAGTTGTGTCCTGGGGATATTTCTGTCTTTGTACCTATTTTGGAATGTTCTCCAGCTCATTATAAATAATGAGGGGTTGTGACCATATCGTCATAAGCCATATTTCTCAAATTTCCACAGTTATCAAGATAATGGGAGAGAGGAAACTTGATTGACTGTTTGGGGCTTGCCACCTACCCTCTTAGCTACGTCAGGTAAGTTATTTGCCTTTCCTTTAGTCCTAAGGGAATGGTTTTCCCTAACTGTTTGGGGCTTGCCACCTGCCCTAGCTAAGTTATTGGCCATTCCTTTAGTCCTAATGGAATGGTTTTCCTTCAGCCAAGGTCAATGGAAAATCCCTTTTCTGAGACGTTCGGATGGTGTTGAGAAGGTATCAGGGACAATAAGGGGTGTATTATTGACTACGTACTATTAAGGGGGGGGGGCGCAACATTAATGAGCCTAGATGGGTGTACTTTTCCTGCACCCACTGTGCAGGAAAACTTTCTTTGAGTCCTAAGGCCCTTTTTTTCGCACATCAATTCGTCCGGGTGTTCATTGGTTGGTTATGCACATCCGAACGGCTGAACAATCTCAATTGACTTTCTCTCGTTTTATCACCTGTTGGTGCTACACTGGATTCCCATGAATGCATTCATTATTTTGTCCTTTCTAGTCTAGCAACTCATTCATCTCTATATCCACATCTCAGATAAAGTCATTATATCTTGGGCTATTTTTGTATTGCTCAATAATTGCTCGATAAAGCATGGTTTGTGTTGGAAACTAGGGGTACTTTAGTACTTTAGTTCTGGTTTTGTGGGGGTAATTCTGTAACAAGTAAGGGGTTAGGAGTAATTTCATAAACTCCTAACCAACTACCTTTTACGACTCTTAAGTCCTTTTTATAAAATAGAAGGCTGCCTGCGAGAGAACTATTTTATTCTCTTGCAGGCTTCTCTTCTCCTTGCTTGCAGCATCTCTTCCTCCCTTCTCTCCTTCTTCTACTTTTGGTTTGATCAGTCAGGTTCTGGTTTGCAACAGTTTGTAAACCTTAATTTTTTCCAAGTTGTAGTGGCATGTCACATGTGCCACCTTTATCTCATAACATTTGTCAAATCTCAGTTACTTTATGATCTATACCTTTGGTTCCAATGTCTTCGTGTTTCACAATTTCTCTTGGTTCTTTAATTTCTAATAGCCTGATTCTTGAGAAGAGTAGTACCTCATATTTGAATCTTATCAATGCTGATGGTTCATTTACATTTTTATTTGTACTCAAACTCTTTAAGTTAGATAATGTGGTGCAGATACTTGGCTGGACTGGTTTAACACATTGCGATTCCTAGGCCACAAGGAACCGATTCCAAACTGGATTGTTGGTTTAGTAGGATATTTTGTTATTTATTTGTTTATTCTAGGTTATTTTGTTATCTTTATTTTTATGGAAAGTAGGATAACGTGGGAGATTGATTTCTTTGTTTGAGGAAGTTACCCAGTTTCCTACGGTTTCTATTTTAGGATAGAGGTAGGAGTATTTTTTTGTCTTTATAAATTGGATGCAACCCTACAAAATACATAGAATGAAATTTTGAGTTTCATTGAGTGTGCCTACATTGCTTGTGGTTGTACTCTCTCTCTCTCTCCCCCTCCCCTTCCCGTGTTCTCTGTATTCCGTACTGGTTCCCCCTCTTTCTCTTTCCCTGCTATACTTGTTCTTTTCCCTTCCGCCATTCCTGCCTCATCATTCTGCTCCTTATTTCTAGGTATTATCCTTCCATATCTGCTTTCTTCTTATTTATTCATTAATTTATTTTATTCTGTTCTGTTATTGGTGGTATCCACCATACAACTAGAGTGGGTCGATTCTTATCAAATCTTGTCTATTCCTTTTGAAATTCTGGGTATAGACTACTCATGCTTGAATGATTAAAACCCTGGACTTTTATTCTCCAAAACCAATGCTGTTGGGAGTTGCACTAAGAACTCCAGAATGGGTTTGTTCCTACTGTGAGACCTAGGTGCAGGGCTGAACTTTATTTTCTTCATTTGATCCTGTGGTTCTGTTATTTGTCACTTTGGTAGGGATAGTGGTTGTGACTCCTCTCCTGGGATTTCCGATAAATTTGTGTTTAAATGAGATAGTTATTTCTCTTAGAACGATTTTTGAGGTTACCGAATCCTGCTGGTTTTTTGGTTTCGTTCGAAGGTAAGAGTTGACATGGTGACAACGTTTTATGTCACCATAAACCTTCTCTTCCCCACAGTACCCCCTTTTCATCAAAATTATATTCCTACCCTAATCTTACTTCATTACCTAGTCTACCCTTAGTCTACCGAATCCTGCTGCTTTCTTAGTCTACCAAATAACCCCTTTAAAATTCTGGTTAATTATAGAGCTGTTCAGGTTCATAGTTTGAGTTGTTTAACCCTTGGGTGGGCCCATAAGCTCTCCAAACTAGTATTTTCGAATCCCTGATTGCATTATCATGATTTAACCTTTTAAGTTGCAGTTGCCAAGTATGCCTTTGGTCCTAACCTTTTGCCAAGACTTAGAATACTGATGAAGATAAAACATTCAAGTCACTTCTGTTAAGTTTTATTTGGCTGACAAGTTGTTTTAAGAAAATGCTTGGAAATGGGATGGTTATAGAAATCCCCCTCTGTTAGCACATACGTTTTCTTGGGAAATATCTGCTAGTCCTCGGAAATTCTTTCTTTTCCTTTTTTTTCCCAAGGGGGGTGGAGGAGGGTTGCCATCTTTGAGAAGTAAGAGTTAACTTGTTTGGCTTCCTACTAAGCCAACATATGTGGATCATGAGGAAATATGACACTTTTCAGTGCTATTCTACTCTTCATTACCAACTAATGGAGTCCCACACCTTGCATATATTGCCCCCCCCCTCTTTGTAGTCTGGTTTATAACATTTTCTTTGAGGACCCCAAAAAAAAAAAGATTTGGATGGATTCTGTTCTTCAGAGTTCGAAAGGCTGATCAATATACTCACTGTCCAAGTACTTCTGATCTGAAATTGTAGGTGGAAGTCAAGAAGGCTGAACCGAAAAGAAGTGCTGGTGATCGAGGAGATCGAGGATTTGGTGATCGAGGATTTGGTGCAAGAGCTCATTATGGAAGCAGTGCTGCAGCAGATTACGGGGGTTATGGCAGTGGTGTGGTAGGGGGGTATGGTGGTGGTTATCGTTCTCGAGGTGGGTATGGTGGGTACGGCGAAGGCTATGGTGCAAGTCTTTATGGTGGATATGGTTATGGTTATGGCAATTATGGGTTTGGTGGACCCATGTATGGTGGATCTGGAGAAGGAGTTTATGGTAGTCCAGGTGGCTATGGTGGTGCTGATGGTTATGGCAGCAGAGTTTACGGAAGTAGTGTTGTGGCCAATGGCAGGTATCATCCATATGGAAGATGAGGGATTTCTATGGGTAAACATACATGGTAATCCAGTTACTGGGTCTCATGCCCAATTGTGTTATCAAGCTGAAATTATATACCTACTTCTGTTTGCTCTTAAAGCCATACAATGGAAATTATCTTCCTTTTCCTTTGCTGTTACTTCTGTATGCGTAAATCCTAATTTTGCTGAGGCAATAGATAAATGACTAATATTAGCTTATACAATAGCTTTTTTTTTTTTTTAATTTTTTTTAATATTAAAATTATAGAACTTACTTAAATGTTACAGATACACTATTGTGATGGAATTTTCCATATGATAATAGTGTATGGGTGCTTCTTGGGTCCCAGTGTCACAGTATCTTAATATGTGAAGCTTACCTTTATAATATTGGTATGTATGCTTTCGTGGCTTCCAACCAAATGTTAAAAAAGTAAAACAGTAGAGATGCAATACTACTGATATAGAGAAAAGTAATTCATTTCTTTTACATTCTTTTCCTTTCCATCAGGGTTCTCCACTCTCTTGCTTTAGGGTTTCAGCAATCCCTCTCTAGGATTTTGGTTTCCCCTCCGTGCGAATGATTCGCAGCGAGGATCTCCCCTCCCGTGAGTGGGCCCAGCAATTACTCCTTTTCTGATCTAAATATTCTTCGATTCATCTCCCCTAACCCCCCCTCTATTTGTTTTTAGTGGCGCTGTTTTCTGTGCCGCAATGCATGCTGCGGCCACACACGGGGGTGGATCCAATGACCATCCTGCACAGGCTGCCCATGTGCCTGGGCGCAGCCTGTGCTGTGACACACAGAATATGCCCCTTTTTTTTTTAATAATTTCGATGGTGGTACACTTGTTTTCTCTGTGAGGCTGTTTCAACCGAAGTACGTATTCTAACGTAATCATTCGTTCTCCCCCCCCCCCCCCCCCCCTTTCAAGGGTTATTTCCACTGGTTTAATTTAATTTCTTATATAATGCGCTGATCCTTAGTTTTCTTAACATTTTCTTTCAGTTCCTATTTGCTATTTGTCTACAGATTAATTGGATTTGGACAATGATCCAACCGAAGCAGCAATTGAGGGTGTCGAAGATGCTCTAATGCTACCCCTAGAGTCGGACTCTCCAGAAAACGATTCACTGAAACTGCCCGAGCTTGATATCCAAGACCCTAATCCTTTACCCAAAAAAAAAAAAAATCCTTTGTTGACACTCTTCAAATGGGATATGGTGTTAGTTGGGAATATCCTGTCTAGTAAAAGAATCTCGGCTATGACAGTCTCCAAATCCCTCACTACCATAGCATGGAGCCTTCCAATACAAATCAAGATCCATTAGATCTGGGCATGCCTCTTTTTCATCCAGGTCCTTAGGAGTGACCATACAATGGCAGCTGACACCGAAAGATGATCTCTTACTTCAGGTTCTGACATGTATCTCCAGAAGCTGTTGTCTAACTCTGGCAAAATCTTTTCTTTAGTGATGTTCTTGTTGATCTCGCAATGACCATTCAGGAGGCTTTCTGGCATTTTAGTCTTCTCCTTTAGGATCACAATCTAGATGGTATAATGAAGCTTAATTCCACATCGCCTTCTCGCAGCCCCCTGGCTCATAAAGAATTGCCTCCTATAACTTCAGCGCTGGAGTGCCGATCTCAGTCCTCATAATATCCCTTTTAATTCGAGGTTTAGGTACACATCTTCAATCTCCCCATGAATCTCCACAGTAGAGAAGTAGCAGAGCAGATTGCCAACAAGAACAGGACTGCGAACCAACAGACCTAGCCTCAGACACCCGTGGGTGGAATTCATATTCACCAAATTGCATCATTTTGCTTGGTCTGTGGAATCATCGGGCACGAGGCAAGAGTATGCATACTGAAACACACCTTCAAGCATATCAGACCTCCAAACCTTCCTCTAATCTCTTAGAATTCCTGCAAGTTCTGTTTCGAAACTTACTTTGGGGAATGGCTACGTCTAGGAGGATCAACTGCCAGACCTCCAACAACATTTCAGATGCACGCCTCCTTGCAAAAGCTATTTTGATTGAACAAGGAGGATTGGAACCCCTTCTCCCGGAGCAAGCCCACAACAGACGCCAACAATACATCCATCCTCATCTATTGAGGCTGGTGATGAGTCTCATCCAACCAGATCAGGTAACTGTCAAGGCACGACCTCAACCACCTAACTGCGAGCTCATCCAACGCCCCATTGGCTCAAGAAATCACCCAGGTCGTCGGTGGGAAACATCATGACAGAGAAAAAACCAAGGCAACCACAGACAACCCTTCTTCAGAACCTTTGAGCCCCTCCAAGGGAGCCACGTTAGCCCTAAAGTTTTTCTCTGTCTATTTCCCGCACGACATCGACACCCCTAACAATTCCCCACCTTCGGTAACAATATCCCAATCGACAACCAAGATCTTGGGCGGGTCGAGCACCAAAACCAACCTTTGTGTCCCCTCCCATTCCCAACATCAATTCCCAAACCCAAGTGATCACATTTCCTTCCAACCCAAACCCAAACCCGGTCCAAAACCGAATCATTCCCTTATTAGTGGAAGGGGCTTGATCAAGTAGTTCTTTACTCGACTGTCTTCCAACAATAACAGCTCTTAACAGCCAATCTTCATCTCTTGACTGACGACAAATGCTCTTGTATCCCAAGTACTGTTGTTATGTCGACAATTTTCTTCTATCCACTTCTGCTATATTTGACGGGCTCTTTCTAGCTGTTGGAGCTTCTAAACTTAGATTTTCCCGTGTTTGATTGTTGCAACCACCATCTTTCACTATAAATCCTCTCTACTTTTTGGCCAAGAGTTTTTCCCAAGCCTTTTTTAGTTAATCAAATTATCCTTTCTTGACTCCACCCCCCACACCCCCCCCCCCAACCCCCAAAAAAAAAATAAAAAAAAATGGAGAAGCTCAACTGGATATTTTGTTAGTCAACATATTGAAGACTTTAAGGAAAATTAGTTTGAACTTTTAATTTTCTAATTCCTTGCTACGGTGTAAAATGATTCTCACTTAGGTTCAAGGCCCATTTGGATTTAACTCTTCAAAGTATTAAAAAGGACCTCCACTGAAATATCTTGTGTTTGGGGATTAAGGAAATGATTTTAAAGGAATACTTGACCTTAATTGGTATATTACACTAGGCAATTGACCAAAAATTTGTAAGAGGTCAAATGCCATTGCGCTGGGTAGTTGACCTAAAAATCAACTTGGACGATGCATAGGTTTTGGTTGATCTTATCCGGTTCGGTTCTGATTTTACCTTATTAAAATGTAAATCACATCGCAATCAAATTGAATAACCAGAATCACACCGATTGACACCCTTAGTCGGACTTCATGAATATTTTTGGGAAAATTACAGGATTACTCTAGTTTCCAATTGTGATTTGTTCCCTTTTATTCCGACCTCCTCTGCTTTGATCACCTCCACCCCAAGGCCCAAGTCCACTTTGGGTCATCGAGTTTCAGAGCTGCTTCGTGTTGCATCGGGCGGTGATTGCTACCGGAGCAGTTGATTCAATCCCTCTCCCCTCTGTCACCTCTATTCAATCCTCTCACTTTCATCCCAACCTTCCACCCTTTTCCAAGTGTGTATGATTTCTCTACAATATCAGTTGTGGTCGTTGAAATCGCCAAGGGAAGCCCTGTTGGTGTTTTGGCTACCAGAGTATTTCATGTCAAACAAAGATTCCTGACTTTGGTAGTCCATCATCTCCATCTTACTCCACTCTTTTCGTTTATTTTACATCTTCTGTTTTTTTTTTTTGGGGGAGGGGCGCTTTGTAATAACCCTCAATTTATTCTTCTTCTTCTTCACGACAGCACCCACCTTCACCCCATCTCATCTGCAAATCAAGTCGCATAAAGGGTAGTTGCGATCAATCTCTTCAACAAGGTGGAGGTGATCGACAAGTAAATTGGTCGTATCTTTTTTTGATGAAAGTGTAATCACACAAACCACACACCAATCCCAAAAGGTGTAAATTGGTCCTATCTTGCCCGTTCGCATCCGTGAATATTGATATGGATTGTCTGTATTAGGCCGTGTCATACTATTTGGCCCCTCAAAATATCGATAACTAAGTTTTTTTTTTATCTGTTTTAATAGGGCTGCAACTGGGTTGGTTTGGGCTGGGCCTTTTAAAACCCCAGCCCAACTCTAAGTCCTCTTAGCTAGGCCTAGGCCCAGCCTGACCCTGACTCAGGGTTAGAAAAATCCAACCATGACCCACCCTCAGGTTTTGATTGGGCTAACCCTTATTGGCCTAGACCATAGGGGGTGGGGAAGGGAGATGCATGGGCTGGCTAGGCTAAGAAGAAGAAGAAGAAGAAGAAATAGAAGGAAGAAAGAAAGAAAGAAAGAAAAAAAAGAACTAGGAAGAAATTTCTGATCCAGTTGGGGTTTTGACATCCCAAATCGAAGTGTCTCTAGAGCAAGAAGAAGAAGAAAGAAAGAAGAAAGAAGAGGAAGAGCAAGAAGAAGACAAAAAAAAAAAAAAAAAAAAAAAAGAAGAAAGAAGAATACAAAAAAGAAGATAGAACAGGAAGAAGAAGATAAGGTCAGGTTGGGCTGGGCCGGGTCAGCCTAAGACCTCAACCCTGGCCCGGCCAGGCCCTGACTCAGGGTCAGAAATTCCCAACCTTAACCCGCCCTCAAGGCCAGGGTATCTTAACGTAGGCCTTGTTCGGGCTCAAGGCGGTTAGGGGGGCTCGGGCCATCAGGCCAAACTTGCACCCCTATGTTTTACACTCCTTGTTCCAGTGTTGGATATTGATTATGGGCTGTTATGGCCAGTTCGATACTTGAAACCATGGTAGAGGTGTCATTTTGTGTAGAGAGAGAAAGAGAGAGCTAGCAATAACTTACCCTGATGACCCAAAGAGTTTTATTTATTTATTTTTATAATTTCAAAGAAGAATTAAAAATCGAAGGATTAAAAGGTTTTTAGTCATACACGACGAAGAGGGAATCACTTTACTTATTGGTTCTGAACATGGTTCAAGGAATTTTTATCCTCTCAAATGCGGTCCACTACCCAGTGCATTTTTAAAGTGCATCGGATGGTACATTGCACTTGAGACTTGAATTTATATCTTCCCAAGTGCAGTGATCCTGATGCACATTAAAAGTGCACTAGACAATGTACCACACTTGAGAGGATCGGTATTACCATTTCCGCTCTCAAGATGTCTATGAATTTTATAATATTAAATAACACAACCCATAACTCATGTATATGGAAGTTAATAGGAGTTGTTTCTGGTAGTATTATTTATAACAAAATAGTATTGTCATAGTAAAGGTATGTTTCTTTTCCAAATATCATAAGAAACATATTCTACCACATGGGCATGGGCAGATGATATATCTGTCGCAAAACACCTATTATATCGTAGGTTTGTAGTTGGTTGGACCAATAATCTTCCATACAAACCGGGTCAACCCCGTAATCTTATGCCTAGTCATTTGATTGGACCATGAATTTAGGAATCATATCTTATTAATCAATACGTATCGGTATTGATAGTGACCGATACCAATACAACACTGGTCAAAAAGTTATTTTTTATTGGAATCGGCTTGATTCGAACCAATACGTATGACTGGATTGTATTGGTAATAAAAGAAAAATTATCTCTTTTAGTTTCCTACCCGGCCCAGTTCCCTAGTGCCTTTAATGAGGGGGTGTTGGCCCCACCTGAGCAGAGTGTTTGTCACAGGTAGGGTGGTCATTGTGCTCCCCTTGTTAGGGCCATTGGGGAACTGGGCAGGGCAGGAAACTAAAAGGGATAAAGATTCGGTAATAAAATAGGTCGAGTTCTCACTTTTAATCCCTAAAGTGTGTATAACGATTGTAGTGTCGGGGTCCTTTCCTACCGAGCTGCCCTAACTGCCGTGGATGGTTTTAGTACACGGTATCAGACACCCAAAATCGATATGATACCGATACGGTATCGGCTTGGATCGGTCGTATCAGACAAAATTATCCTTGAAATTCCTTAAAAAATGAGTTTGTTGACCATTTTACTCCTTGTTCATACCATGCCACCGATACAGTATCGACACGGTATCGGTATCGATGACTAACAAAACCGTATTGGGCGATACGATCCCGATACTTAGAACCATGTTGCCGTATGCACCCAAGACATAACAAAACGGAAAAAAGACCACCTTACCCTTGCTCGAGCGCCCTTACCTAAGCGGGGGTAAAGCGATCTTTTTTGCCTTACTGTGTGAGGGGCATACGGAAGTAGGGGCAGATCGAAAGTAGAGGATCCAGATCCAAGGATTGTACCTAAGTGCTATGATATAATAATGGTGACTTGACCCCACCTTACTCCTCCCCCCTAACCCCACCCAAGAAAGAAAGAAAGAAAAAGGCAAAAAGAAAAGCTTCCATGAGATCATGGAGTGTGTAGAACAGTAAGAACTGCAGAGAACTAGGCACTAGTTTGTTTATTAAGAAAAACTTCCATGATCAAATCATGGAGTGTAGGAAGGGTAAGAACTGAACAACTTAGTATAATAAAAATTTTTTTTGGGGGTACAAAGTAAACTTATTATATAAATGCATGAAGACTATATGCCCATTTTATTACTGATAGAAAGACAGTAATGCATGTGTGGATTGTCATTTTCTCCCCCTTAGATACACTGAAACCTCATCAATATTCAATACAACCTGAACAATTATTAAATACCACCACTCCAGGACAAAAAACCACAAGTTACTTAAATATTAACCTTATTTATGACTCCACACTTGACTTTCCTTTTCTTTTCTTTTCCAGATCTGGCTCTCTGTCAGCCGTGGCGGGAGCTGGAGGAACAACCCAGCCAAAATCTGCCGGGGGAGTGGGGGTTGTGAAATGACTCAAACACTCCTATTTTGATTGGGTTGGATCCTCCAACTCTCGCCTAGGCTGGAAGAGAGCTGATATTGTCCTTTTAAATTACCACATTACTTTCCCACTCACAATTGGTCCGACTCTTCTACTTCCGCCGGCCCGGTATTGCCATGCGCCCTCATACATAAGCGCGGTAGAAAGTACCGGCTTATCCCACTTAGGCAAGGTGATCGGGCAAGGGTAAGGCGATACATTCTGCCCTGCTGGTGTGTGGGGTGCACGCGAGAGTAGGGGCAGGCAAAAATAGAGGAGTCGAATTGCTCATGACTGACATATTTAATTACTCTTAACTCAAACTCAAACTTCTTTCTTTTTTCCTTTCTTGAACACCTGCACCATCTCTCTCTCTCTCTCTCCGACTGCCGGCGAAAGAAGAGGAGTCGAATTGCTCATGACTCACATATTTAAGTACTCTTAACTCAAACTCAAACGTCTTTCTTTTTTCCTTTCTTGAACACCTGCACCATCTCTTTCTCCCTCTCTCTCTCTCTCTCTCTCTCTCTCTCAAAGATGATAGAACTGATCACTAAGATATGTTCCAATTTCCAAGAGCAATTGAGAATTGAGATGATCCCCAAAGTAAAGAACAGCTACAGAGATATATCTATGTATAGAAATATATAATAGTTTTTGTACCTACAAATCTGGTGGGAGAGAGAAATCGGTAGAAAAGGAGCCTAGAAATCAAGAGCATAGAGAGCACAAATTAATATGACATCCAGATAGCACCAACATCTCTGAGCATGGCCACCAGTTCTCCACTGAGATGCAGAGCCATCAGACTCTTTAACCCTCCAACCCTCTTTCCTCCTATAAACACTGCCGGTGTCGGTGTCGGTGCCGGTGCTGGTGCAGGGTCTGCAAGCGCAATTCCTCCCTCATTCTGACCCTGTGCTTGAACTTGAGCTTGATCTTGGCTATCGTGGGCAGCGAGTGCTCCCAATTCAGATTCCTCCAATTCGATGACGACAGGATGAACATCGATCTTAGAGAGAAGCTTCTTCATGACATGGCACATACAACAAGACTTTCTACTAAATATGATGACTGGATTCTCAGTTATCAGCCTCTCTATCATCCTCTCCGGCGTCTCCCCTACATCTATAGTCAGCGGCGCCGCCCCTACTCTCGTAGTTGCCGTCCCTTCCCCTGCCGGTGACGCAATATCCACTCGTACTCCCCCTTCCGATAATATTCTTACACCTTGCATCACCGGAGATCACAGTTTGCTTTGAGAGAGAGAGAGAGAGAGAGAAGAAGTGCTGTGGGGATCGAAATATCGAATACGTTTCGAGGATTCTTATAAGAAACATATAGTACCGATTCAGTACGTCGCACTAGATGTGTTGGATTTGGTATCTGATGACGTCATCAAATAATCAATGGTGATGGAGAATCTTGGAACATTTTGACTTGGTAGTCGGTGATGAGTATTGGATATTTATTTATTTACCTTATGGGAGGAGAAGATCCCGAGGGTAGGAGTAGAGAGACGAGGTTCACAACTTCACATGGAGGAGTAGGGGAACCAGGAAGAGTATGACGTCATCAACACGCCAGGGCTCCACGTAGGATCAGGTAACGACGACTTTGGAGTGAGAATTGGTTGTTGACGTAAGCGATTCTGGTAATTAAAATGATCTTTATGTGACGTCAGCTGAGATGGACGAACGGCTCTTTTGGCTTCCTGGTCCTAGTGGAGGCGGGACTTGATGTCATGGTTGGAGAAAGAAATCTTCTTTCCACGTCACCCTGACTTTCTTTTTTGCCACGTGGCATCATCTTAGTTCGTTGAATGCTTTAATAATTGAAAATAGTGTTACTATTTTATTATTATTATTTTTTTATTTTGGAGAATTTAAATTAATTAATTAAAGAGAAAGAAAAGGAAAGGAAATGACAAAATGCATTTACTTGAGGCACGGCGATGGAGAAGGGGACGACAATGACCCAACATCTTTGGGGAGCACCTCTCGAAGCCGAGTCTAAGGTTGACACGTGTACTGAAATACGTCATCTCCATGCATCTTTAACCAGCAAGAGTGGAAGCCGGATCAGGTTCTCGTACGAGAACCATAATCGTACGCCGGCAGCCATCTACATGGAATCTAGAGGAGAAGTGGATTCCATGTGGATGACTTACAGATGTACAAGAATGGTTCTGATACGAAAACTTGATCCGAGTTCACAAGAGAGGGGTTGGAGAGGGAAAACTGTCTGCTTCAGTTTCCTGTTCGGCTTAGTTTTCCAGTCCCTCTAATAAAAGGGGGTGGACCCCATCTAGTTAGAATGTTCAGGCAGGGGTTGGGTGATCATTGCATCCCCATTGTTAGGGGCACTGAGACACTAGGCCGGGTAGGGATGGAGAAAGGGGAGGGGGGAAGATGCTCCATACATGGTCCTAAAAATTGGGATTGAATTATTGATCTCGGTCGAATTAGAGTAGAATCAATTATATTCAAATCTAGATTTTCTCTTCTTGCTTAAATAAAAATTCAAGGGTAATTCTGGTCGAATTTGATGAATTCCACTTTGATTGTTGTTGAATTTTATTTTTTGGGTTTAGATAAATTCTTGTCGATTTTGATTGAATTAGAATCAAAATTGGTGGAGACTAATGTTGTTGCCGATTCCACTTCCTCCTGATCAAACAATGGATGAGAGAAAGAGAGAGAGAGAGAGAGAGAGAGAAAAGGTGGTAGGACTTGGAAGCCAAACTAAGCACCCAAAACTTGTAGAGTGTGGTATTGTGGTCCTGATCATCACAGAGTTGGTTGTTTCTCAAATTTTAAAGGAAGAGCCACTGCTCATGGTGCTGAAACTGTCTACCATCTTAAACTCCAAAGGAAAGGGGGCAATTTTCCTTCACCCATGGTCAATCCCTTCATTGAGGGGTTCGAACAATGTGTAGAGGCTATCAATGATGGGGGTATTATCGATTTCATACAATAGCAGCAAGGTATTTATGAGCCTAGATGGGTGTACTCATCCTTCACTCACGGTGCATAAAACTCCTCCTCCGAAAAAACAGTGTTATGTATACTATTGGTTGAAGAGAAACAGAAGGGGGAATTCTTTTTTTAAGGGGAGTGCATATCTCCATTCATATATATGTCACAAAAGAAAAATCCTTACAAACCAAAAAAATGTAACAAAGAATATTGAATTATGAGAACATCAAAGATGAGAAAGTTTCAAATCTTCATTTGCAGTGGACACGCTCTACGGATACTTTCATCAAATTTAATGTAAATGGAGCAAGTAGGGGTAATCCTAGATTGACGGTTATTGGGGGAGTTTGTCGTGATCAAGTTGGGTGTTTTCTCTATTGTTTCGCTAGTAGTATTAGTTATACTAATGCTTTAATTAGTTGCTGAAGCATCTGTAGTTCGACAGATCTTTTTTGTGTGCAACTGATAGGGGTTACCACTTTTTTATAGTTGAAAGTGATAATCTAATAGTGATTAGCATTCTTAATCGATCTACCAATTCTATCCCGTGGAAGATTTCTATGATTATGAAAGATTGTTTCTATCTAAATGATACATCCAAGATTCATCGGACCAATTAGCGGCCGCCACGTGTCACAGGGTGACCCGCTCTAGAACCAAAGAGAACGAACCGGGGGTCCCACCCGGGCACGACCAGCACCCAGGCGCGGCCTCACCCAGGTGCAGCCTCACCCAGGAGCGGCCTGCACCCAGGCGCGGCCTACACCCAGGCGCGGCTTGCACCCAGGCACGACCTCACCCAGGCGCGGCCTGCACCCAGGGGTGGCCTCACCCAGGCGCGGCCTCACCTAGGCACGGCCTCACCTAGGCGTGGCCTCACCCAGGCACGGCCTGCATCCAGGCGCGGCCTTACCCAGGGGCGGCCTGCACCCAGGGGTGGCCTCACCCAGGCGTGGCCTGCACCCAGGCGCGGCATCGTGGAAGCGGACGTGATGTATACGGACACCGGGGCCACTCGTCTATGACCCAATCGTGTCACTGCAGACTCATGTCACCACTAAGACTCTAGGCCACTGCTTAGAAGTCACGTCACCCAGACGGATTCAAGCACCAATAACGTTATCACCACACGCAGGTATCTATCCAACAAGGATCTTGATACCACCCGGACACTCCCTCCCGCGGGGAGATGGCCAATCAGGATAGAGCCCCGTTACCCAGGGCCTCTATCCACTCAACGGCACAATCACCATCAAACTAGGACTCTCCACACCGCCATACACTACTATAAAAGGCAAGGTACACAACCCCATAGGGGACATCTAAACTCATATTGAATAATCACTATTCATCTGTTTGCTCAGGAGATCTAACTTTGGCATCGGAGAGCCCCAGGCCGGAACCACACTGGTTCTCTCTGTTGACCCCTTGATCCACTTGCAGGTGACGGCATTCGCAGGACCGCTCGACGATTTCTTGACGCAACAGATTGGCGCCGTCTGTGGGAACGACGCTAGCCATTACAGCTACTAGCTCGCTTCCATATTCATTCAATGACACGAAGGAAGACTACCACCACCAACAACGGAGCAAAGAATGGATCACCACCCTCAGAGTGCTATCGCCGAAGAGCCAATGACCAGGACCATGTCCCTCTGGAGGAAGAGATCCCCCTTAATGACCAGTTTGTGGTCGACGAGCCCAACAATGACGAGGCAGACGATGTGGTGGTGGAGGTGATACCTGACCCTAATGCTCCAGCCACTGTGAGTCATATCAACGACCTGCAACGATAGATCCTCGATGAACAACGACTCTTTCGAGAATACTTGACACAGCGTGCGACGTCTCACCGTCGAAAGACTTCACCATCAGCAAGGGTGGAGTTCGTACCTCGACAAGAGCTGAACCCTAGGAGATCATCTCCTAGGGGCATGAGATCAGAGAGACTTGCGCAACGGGCAACCCCCACTCCGCAGCGGGGGGAGCCTTCCCAGCATCCCAGGAGAACAAGAGACCTCTCGCCACAGTCAGAACGTGGGAGGACGTCAACACCCAGGGCGAGAGTGTCTAGCCCGCAGAGATCGGTCCGGAGGTCTGTGTTCGACGGACGACTTGAAGAAGGTCACATACCATGACGAAGCCGAACCTACATAGAGGAAAGCCCCTCACCTTCACGACAGGGTTCATCACGGCGTGACCATTCACCTTCCCGCCAACACTCAAGGCGGGAGGGGACATCCAGGACAGAGCGTGAACGGGGTCGCAGTGAACATCCGGCCAGGCGTGAGGGACAGACATGGGACGAGGCGCTCGATCGAAGACTCCGCGACCTGGATGAGAAGCTGGAAGGTTTGAAGAAGCAGACCAAAGGTGTGACACATTCCATACCTGGACAACACCCATTCTCGACGGAGATCATGTCAGCCACCCTATCTTCTAGGTTCCGACTACCCACCTTTGAACTTTACAGTGGTACCACTGACCCTAATGACCATATCAACTATTTTAATGGCATGATGACGTTGTATGGTGGGTCGGGCGTGGTCTCCTGTCGAGTATTCCCTGCATCCCTCAAGGGAGCAGCCACATCATGGTTCTCCAGGCTACGATCGAGATCTATATGCTCGTTCGCAGAGCTATGCGAACAGTTCATCACCCGCTTCCAAAGCAGTGTCAAGCAGAAGAAGACCACCTTCAATCTACTGAACGTGGTACAGAACCCTGGGGAATCTCTCAGAGAGTACATTAGCAGGTTCACCAAGGAGTCCCTGGAGGTTCGAGACTTGGACGACCAGACACAGCATGCAGCCCTAGCTGGAGGCATCAGGAATCTGGACCTGATCAAGGACTTGGCACGTCATGAGACCAGGACTATGAAAGAGCTCTTGGAGTGGTGCAATGAGTTTGTAAATATGGCCGAGGTACTACAAGCTAGAACGAAAATAATCGAGGCCAAGCCGCAGGACAACAAGAGGTCAGCACTTGATGACCGCAAAGAGGATAAGAGGTTGAGGACAGAGCGTCGACAAGAGAAGAGCGACTGCCATTCTGGGAGGACAGACCATTGCCCAGATAGAAGTGAGAGGGCAAGCACCCCTGAGTTCACACCACTAAACACCACCAGGTCCCAGATACTCATGTAGATCCAAGACCGTGACCTACTCCATTGGCCACGACCCATGCTAGCAGGACCAGAGAAGCGAAACCCTAACAAATATTGTCTCTTCCATAAAGAGAATGGGCATGACATAGAGGAGTGCTATTAATTGAAGAGAGAGATAGAACAACTTGTAAGAGCAGGAAGCTTGGACAAGTATGTGAAGGGGAGACGTGACAACCGCTCAGGCCAAGGAGACAGAGGTCGTGACGGAGACAGAATGGAGTCGAGACGAGAAGAAAGAAGAACAGATCGAGAGAGAGACCGCCCAGAAGAGCGGAGAGATGCAACAAAACCTAGTGGCACCAAGGGACCTCCTATCCTCACCATACTTGGAGGACCGGGGCAAGAGTCCACCAGAAAAGCTAAAGCTCATGCCAGGTTCGTGGGAGTGGCAGAGAAGCCAAGCAGGATAGCCAAGACCGAGGCGATGATCTCCTTCTCGGATGAAGACCTGGAAGGACTAAACTTCCCACATGAAGATGCCCTGGTAGTACAGGTGGAGGTAGCCAACCGACCTGTACACAGGGTACTGATAGACACAGGGGCGTCTGTTGACGTACTCTCCTTGGACGCCTATCGACAGTTCAGGTTCGGGGACGATCAGCTCAAATCAGAGCCCACTTACCTCCATGGATTCTCAGGTGCCACCGCCTCCATCAGAGGTACCATAGAACTACCCGTCACCTTTGGGGTACACCCTCGATAAGTGACCATCATGGTGAATTTCATGATAGTCAAGTCCGTGGTGTCCTTCAACGGCCTCCTAGGGCGACCATCTCTGACAGCCCTTAGAGGAGTCATATCGCCACTTTACCTGAAGATGAAGTTCCCCACCGAGAATGGGGTAGGCGAAGTCCGAGGAGATCAGAAGAAAGCAAGGGAGTGCTACGCCACCTTCATGAAAAAGAACAATGGTAACACCCGTGGAATGGCACTCTGCCTAGAGAACATGGTCAGTGACCAGAGAGATGAACTGACAGAGAGAAGGGGAAGACCAGTGGAAGACCTCATCCCATGCCCCTCAGCCGGGACGACCCCTCCAAGGTCGTTCAGGTCGGCTCGCTGCTAAGCAAGGAACAGAAAGAAGGGCTTGGACACCTCCTCCAAGCGAACATGGATGTCTTTGCATGGTCGACCTCCGATATGCCGGGAATACCATGTTCCATAGCGGAGCACCGACTACATGTCGACCCAACCAGGAAGCCCATTCAACAGAAGCGGTGTAACTTCGCCCTCGATCGACAAGCAGTAATCAAGGAAGAGGTCGAGAAGTTAAGCCAATCAGGGTTCATCAGAAAGGAGAAGTTCCCAACCTGACTCACAAACGGGGTCATGGTACCAAAGCCAAGTGGGAAGTGGAGGATGTGCGTCGACTACACCGACCTGAACAAGGCATGCCCAAAAGATGAGTACCCATTGCCCAGGATCGACCTACTGATCGACGCCACCGCCAGCCATGAGATGCTGAGTTTCATGGATGCCTACTCCGGATACAACCAGATCCTCATGCATGAGGGTGATGAGTCCTACACCGCATTCCGGACGGACAAAGAGAACTACTGCTACAACGTCATGCCATTCGGGTTGAAGAATGCAGGGGCCACCTATCAGAGGATGGTCAACAAGATGTTCGAGGAGTAGATCGGGCGCAACATGGAGGTATATGTGGATGACATGCTCGTGAAAAGCATCCACGCCAACAAACACCTGACTGACTTAGATGAAGCATTCACAGTACTGAGGAGGAACCAGATGAAGCTAAACCCTGCAAAGTGCACCTTCGGTGTAACGTTAGGAAAATTCCTGGGGTTCATGGTCTCAGTACGTGGAATAGAAGCCAACCCATCCAAGATCAAGGCCATCTAAGAGATGGCACCTCCTCGGACGGTCAGGGAAGTGCAGAGGTTGAATGGAAGGGTCGTCGCCCTTTTCAGGTTCGTGTCACGATCAGGTGATAAGTGCTTACCTATCTTCAAAACATTGAAGAACCTCCGAAGCCCTAAAGATTTCACATGGACGGAAGAGTGCTAGAAGGCGTTCGGAGAATTGAAGGAGTACCTAGAGAGCCCACCACTACTTGGGCGACCAGAACCTAACAAAGAATTGCAGCTCTACCTAGCCGCCACCCCTATCGTGGTCAGCGCAGTACTGCTGAAGGAAGAAGACAAAGTCCAGAGGCCTTTCTACTACGTAAGCCATGTTCTGATCTATGCAGAGACCAAGCACATCAGGATCGAGAAGGTAGCCTATGCATTGGTAATTGCAGCTAGGAAGCTACGACCATACTTCCAAGCCCATACCATCACAGTCCTCACAGACCTACCTCTGAAGAAGATACTCCACAAGCCAGACGTCTCCGGACGATTGATAGCATCGACGGTGGAGTTAAGTGAGCATGACATCAGGTTCCAACCAAGGACAGCCATCAAAGGCCAGGCCCTTGCAGATTTTATTACAGAGTGTACCCTGTCTGAGATCGAACTAGAGATAGGGGAGCCCGAGGAGAAGGATCGCGGATCGTGGGACATGTTTGTGGACTGGTCAAGTAATGCGGCGGGAAGCGGCCCTGGCCTCATATTAACCAGCCCCGAAGGATTTCGTATCCAATATGCTCTCTGATTCACCTTCCAAGCATCCAATAATGAAGCAGAATACGAAGCACTACTAGTTGGACTCCGGATGGCCAAAGCCATCCAAGTCACACACCTATCCACCCGGAGTGACTCCCAGCTTGTGGTGAATCAGGTGAATGGAGAGTACGAGGCGAAAGATGATAGGATGGCATCATACCTAGCACGTGCTCAAGCATTGATCAAGGGTTTCATGAAGTTTGAGATGGTTCGAGTTCCCAGGGACGAGAACGCCACCGTCGACGCCCTATCCAGGCTAGCCAATGAGGAACTCTGAAATTTGGCTAGCGCAGTCTATGTTGAGATCCTGCATGAGCCAACGTATAAGGAAAAGCAGGTTAACGAAATCGAGGAGGGACCTAGCTGGATGGACCCTCTACTCAACTACCTCCAGAACGACATCTTACCAGAAGACAAGGCCAAGGCAAGGAAGATCAGGATGAGAGCTGCAAAGTACACCGTCCTAGATGGGGTACTGTACAAGCGGGGGGCAACAACACCACTACTCCGATGCCTAGGACCCAAGGGGGCAGAGTACGCCCTAGCAGAAGTCCATGAGGGGATATGTGGAAGCCACATGGGGGGACGAGCCCTAGCCTACAAAATCCTTCGCCAGGGACTATACTGGCCACGAATGTAAGAGGAGGCCATCCAATATGCCAAGAAGTGCGAGCAATGTCAGTTGTTCGCCCCAGTACCCCATCTACCCACCACCAAGCTAACATCAATCCTCAACCCCATACCTTTTGCCATGTGGGGACTGGACATCTTAGGCAACTTCACTGCAGCACCGGGAAATAGAAAGTACCTGGTCATCGCGATTGACTACTTCACCAAGTGGGTAGAAGCTAAACCCTTGGCCAAGATAACAGAGACAGAGATGGAGAAGTTCGTCCGCGACGACGTCATCTACAGGTTTGGGGTACCACAGATCCTCGCCTCAGACAACGGAAAATAATTCAACAACCCCAAATTCCAAGCATTCTGTCACAGCTACAACATCGACTATCGGCCTGTATCGGTAGCATATCCACAGGCCAATGGTCAGGTGGAGGTCACCAACAGAACACTACTGGAAGGAGTCAAGAAAAGGCTAGAGGGAGCCAAAGGAAAATGGGTCGAAGAGCTACCAAGCGTCCTGTGAACGTACCAAACTATAGTACGGACACCCACAGGAGAGAGCCCATTTCGCCTAGCATATGGCACTGAAGCATTGGCGCCAGTAGAGGTCTGCACCATGTCCCATAGGGTTCTGCACTTCAACGAATGTACCAATATCGACGGACTATGGGTGAACCTAGACTTTATAGATGAGGTCCGTGAGAGAGCACTACTAAGGAACTTCGCCTACCAACAATGTACTGCCAGATACGATAATGGCAGGGTCAAGGAAAGGCTATTCCACCAGGAAAATCTAGTCCTACGGAGGGCAAGTGCATCACAGCCACAGAAAGCAGGGAAGCTGTCAGCTAACTGGGAAGGACCCTACATAGTCTCCAAGCAGATACGTCCAGGGACCTACCGCTTGAAGACTTCGAGGGGTAAGAAGGTAGACCGTACCTGGAACTCAGAACACCTGAAGAAGTATTACTAGTAGAAGCAAACAGCTCCATCAATAGTAGTAGTCAAGTAGTAGCAGTAGTGGTAGTGGTAGCAGCAGTAGCAGTAGACGACATCACTGTTTCAAGGGCAATTTGAAAATTTTTATTCAAAATAAAGAGGTGTTTCAGGAATACTTGTCTTATTCTACTACTCAATCGAATCACTGCCACTACACCAAGGCGTTACGCCACCACGGAGGCTTTATGCTTAAGGCAACATGCCACCACTGAGGCTTCATGCCTCCACTGAGGCTTCATGCCTAAGGCATATGCCACCACTGAGGCTTCATGCCTAAGGCGTCATGCCACCATCGAGGCTTTTATGCCTAAGGCGTTATGCTACCACTGAGACTCCATGCCTAAGGCGTCATGCCACCACTGAGGCTTCATGCCTAAGGCGTCATACCACCATCGAGGCTTTATGCCTAAGGCATTATGCCACCACTGATCCTCTATTCCTAAGGCGTCATGCCACCACCGAGGCTTTATGCCTAAGGCGTCATGCCACCATTGAGGCTCTACACCTAAGGCGTTCAGCCACCAAGGTCCGATGACCATCAAGGCGCAACGCCACTACCAAAATCCCATGACTATCAAGGGTCATAGGGCATCAACGCGCAAACAACCACCAAGAGACAATACAATCAAAGAAAAGCAACAGCGATCACATAGAGAAGTCATAATAGTTACAACTCAAGTTCAAAAAGGAAAAAGATCAAGACATCTACAAGATCGGTATGGCCGTAGGGTCAAGGGACCACAGAGGGGTGGGCTACCTCCGACCCAGCAGGAGACATCATGTCCACCTCAAGAAGACGCGTAGCAGCACCCCCCTCAGGCAGGGCAGCCTCCACCTCTGACACTGGAACGCTCTCCACCACCGCTACACCCGAAAGCGCCGCAGCAAACTCAGAGAACCCTAAGATAGAGAAGTCATAATCGGGGGTCACCTCCAAGACACAAGCGGCTAAGTCCCAGACCCCTCCCTTATAGGTAGGCTGAAGCTGCGCCTGATACAGCGCCAAGAACGCCAAGGACGCCAAGGACGCCTGGAACTCAGCCACAACTCGCTCGCTTGCAGATGCCAGCTCCGCCTCATGTCTCCCCCTCAACGAATGAAGCTCCTCCTCCAAGGCAAGAACCCTAGCCGAGCTCTCGGTCGCATCGGTAGAGGTCACACGAAGGTCCTCAGACACCTCCAGGAGCTTCCCGGACGCCACCGCGAGCTCCCCTGACGCCCTCTACGTGTCGGCCTCGGCACTCTCACCGGCATCAATCTGTCCCTGGAGCTCCCTCTCCACATCACGCAGGGTACGCTATATCTGCACCTCGCGAGAAGCGTGACTCTCCAATGGAAGCACAGCCTCAGCAACACGGTGATGGACCTACAATCAACATGGCAAGCAATAAAACACTCTAAACATAAGCGGAGCAGCGAACATGACGAGACAAAAAAAAGGGATAACTCACCAAAGCCATATCATGGTAGAGAGTCTGGGCCAGACACGCATTGCTAAGCCTCTGCAAGGCCACCCTCGTGGTAGGGAGCCTACCCCTGTCCACCCACTCTCGTGACACGTCGGCTCTAGCCAAGGTCAAGCCCTCTGGCACGCCCAAGGTGATCACCAGGGACTCATCCATCGCGGGAAGATCAGTGGAAGTACCACCAGAGGAACTCACCCCTTTCCCCTTGGAGAGGGGCAATTCAGAAGACCCGGAAGGGGCGACAGATGGAGGCCCAGGCACAGAGGCCGAAACGCCATCATCATCAGGAGAAGTATGGGGAAAGAGGACACACACACCAGAGCTCGTCACATGGGCATGTCCTGGACTACCCTTCCGCTTCGCTCCAACAGATTACAGAGGGACAGGAAGGCCTCCGAGTCCAACTCCTGGACGTGGAACGGATCGCGACCCAGGCACAGCTTGAGGGAGTCACTCTCAAAATCACTCAGCTCAAGCCCCTGATTGAACCTCTTGAGGTCAATGACTTCCCTAACAGTCCGTAGTGGGCATCGGGGGACCGTGGCAAAAAAGAAGCGATCCCTCCAATACTTCACGTTGCTAGTGATCCCCGTGAGAAGCTCCACAGAGGCATAGGGTCCCTTGAGCACACGACGAGCAAAGTGATAACATTCATGATTCCCCTTCTTCAATAGATAAAAGTGGGAGATCAGGGGAACGGTGGCGGCACGCCCCAGGCGGGCGAAGAAGACATAGAAACCTAAGATCACCCTCCAAGAATTGGGCAACACCTGCCCAGGGGTGAGGTGCCAATGCTCTAACACCAACTCGACAAAGCGAGGGATAGGAAGGCGAAGGCCCTGGAGAAAAAAGGAACGGTACAGATAGATCTCATCCGCACGGTGAGAGAAGGCATACTCGCCAGGTCTAGGAGTATGCAACATGACCTCAGCGGGAATATGGAACTCCTCACGGAGGGAGACCAAGTCAGAAGGTGACAAGATGCTAGCAACATGGCCCAACCTATCAGCAGGACTGGCGAGTGAGGACGCCGCCCCAGAGGGCCTACGATCCCTACTGGGATCAGAGACACTAGAAGGTCCCACACCTCCATCAATAGCATTGGGGGAGGGTATAGAGGATGGAGTACCCACAGAAGAAGACGATCCTGGGGAACGCTCCTCTGAAGATCCAACTCCTACTGAAGCAGGGCCAAGGTCACCCGGAAACGACATGAACGACAAGAGAGGAATGGACTACTTACTCGAGAAAGCGATCTCCCAGACGAGAAGCTAGCAAGAAAAATGAAATGAAGGCCACCTGCAAAGTATAAATAGCAGATCCATCACAGACAAGAAGAAGAAAAGTGAAGAAGCATGAGGGTCCATCACACCCACGCCGCGGCCACCATAGGCGCGGCCTCACACTCGCAGGCAGCGGCCACCAGGGCGAGGCCTCACGCAGGTGCGGCGACCAGGCGGCCTCACGCCCGCAGGCGCGACCACCCCAAGCGCGGCCCCACGCCCGCAGGCCCGACCACCTAGGTGAGGCCTCACGCCCCACTGGCGCGGTGACCCAGGCGCGGCCTGCACGCTCCATAGGCAAGGCGACCCAGGCGCGGCCTCACGTCCCACAAGAGCGGCAACCCAGGAGCGGCCTCATGCCCCACAGACGCAGCCACACCCCCTGGCGCGGCCTCACCTAGGCGCAACCTTGCATAAAAAAAATAAAATAAAATAAAATAAAAATAAAAAGAAAAAGAAAAAGAAAGAGAAGGGTCGAACTTACCTCAGGGGGAAGGCGACCGCACGGGGAGGCAGGCACACTGCGACGCGGCCACACCACGGGCACGATCAAGTGACAGAGATCACCAGAGGTAAGGCACTCAAGCCAAGCACCACTTAAGCCCTCCAAACAAACAAGGCACCAAGTGAGCACAAAATAAACACAAGGACCCAAAATCAAGCAAAATGGATACTAGTCTAGATGACCCAAAGACAAGCACATGGTGGGCACCAAAAAGAGGACAAAAGATAAAAAGTGGAATGCAAAGGGAAAATTAAAGAAGAGCAAAATGGGAGACAAAAAGTAAGAAAGAGAAATGAGAAGTGAAAGAAGAGAAAGTGAAGGAGAGGAACATATATCTACAAAAAACAAAAGAAGAAAAAGTGTAGGAGCAAAGGTTTGAACCCCCAACCTCTCCTACCTCATTAATAGATTTACATGCAAGCCCCGCAAAGAAAGTTTATTCGCAGTGGACCCCTCACTATGTAAAGGCATCTACTCTCTTGGACATCCTATCTCAAGAGAGTGGGGGGCAAATGATACATCCAAGATTCACCGGATCAATCAGCGGCCGCCACGTGTCACAGGGCGACCCGCTCCAGAACCAAGGAGAACGAACCTGGGGTCCCACTCGGGCGCGGCCAGCACCCAGGCGCGACCTCACCCAGGCGCGGCCAACACCCAGGCGCGACCTCACCCAGGAGCGGCCTGCACCCAGGCGAGGCCTCACCCAGGAGCGGCCTACACCCAGGTGCGGCCTGCATCCAGGTGCGGCCTCACCCAGGCGCGGCCTGCACCCAGGCGCGACCTCTCACTCAGGCAGGCCTGCACCCAGGTGCGGCATTGTGGATGCGGACGTGATGTACACGGACACCGGGGCTACTCGTCTATGACCCAATCGTGTCACTGCAGACTCATGTCACCACCAGGACTCTAGGCCACCGCTTAGAAGTCACGTCACCCTGACGGATTCAAGCATCAATAACGTTATCACCACACGCGGGTATCTATCCAACAAGGATCTTGATACCACTAGGACACTCCCTCCCACGGGGAGATGGCCAATCAGGATAGAGCCCCGTTACCCAGAGCCTCTATCCACTCAACGGCACAATCGCCATCAAACTAGGACTTTCCACACCACCATACACTACTATAAAAGGCAAGGTACACAACCCCATAGGGGACATCTAAACTCATATTGAATAATCACTATTCATCTATTTGCTCAGGAGATCTAACTTTGGCATCGGAGAGCCCCAGGCCGGAACCACACCGGTTCTCTCTGTTGATCCCTTGATCCACTTGCAGGTGACGGCATTCGCAGAATCGCTTGACAATTTCTTTACGCAACACTAATGTATCAATTTGATCAAGTTCTTGTCAAATGACTTAGAGAAAGAACAACCAAGTTGTTGACCATCTCGCTCCTCTTGGAACCTCTATTCAATTTTTTGTTTCTTGGGATGTAGAACCACCTTCTTCTATTTCCTTACTTTTGTACTCAGATGCTTATAAAACTTTGTGTGTGAGAGAGAGAGAGATTCAATGTCTATTTTGACTTTGACATTTAGTAAACCACCTAGAAAAACAGCTCACATATTCTTTCAAGGATTTTTTAATGCCATTTTATTCTAAAATATCCAAAAATATCTGGCCATCTCAAATTTTGGATTTATTTGTGTAGGGAGTTTAAATGTTCAGATTCTTTAAGGAATTGGAATCAGACTTTTCCATAATTAAATGGGTTCGGATCTTAATTTTGGAACCGTTTAATAAACAGGACATTTATCGGTTGGCCACCTTTGGATCAGAACCGATGGAAAATCATCCCAATAAGCTGAAATCGTCCCGTTTGATACCCTTAAATTCTACACTCCCTATATTAGAAGTTGGAGTATTAATGTATTAGTAGTAAAAACACATCCCTCTCTAAGTATTAATATTGTATTCGACATATTGACTGATACATAGTGGAATTGATTGAGCTTGATACCGATACTTTTACCCAAAAAACAAAAAAGAGCTTGATACCGATACCAATACCAGAGCGATATGGTCATGGTGTGATAGATCGGATGGGTATCGGATCGGTTCTTCGAGTGGCTGATCCGACCTGATACCCTATAAACTTGCAAAGCTGAATTTTTCTCCCATTCAAACTTTTAAACATCAAATATCCTTCGTCTGACTTTCGACCGAGCTAATTTTTTGAGCCGCATACCATGTTTTTGAAGATCTACACAACCACCATGCCTTATTGGAGTTTCAGAGGTCGGAGAGTGAAATTTGAGCTGGACGACAACTACCTTGTTCTTCACCAAAATTTTGCAGGTTTTTTAACTAGAGTTTTTTTATATTTTGTATGGTGTTTTTTAGCTATATGCTGCACATACCAAGTTAAACTGGTTTTAATAATTCTTTCTTTTATTTTTTATATATTTATAGGTCTCATCATTTTGTCCATTAATATTTCAGCAAAAATTTAGGGGAATCGTGCTCTGCATGGGAGCGCAAGGGCCAAGTGCACAAGACAACCAATGAGAGTGCACGCTGGCACATTCAAAAATGGGGGCGGGCTGTCATTTTCGCCCCCCAATGTGTCTGGTCATGGTCCCTCCCTTGCAAGAAACTTTTCTCCGTAAAATGATAAAACTATCTGCACACACAATATATATATAATCAAAAAAATTATAAATTTACTTTTTTTAACCTTTGTCTTATTCTCTAAAGTTATTTAATATAAAAAAAATCTTGTCATTTCACATTGAAAATGACAACTTTTGAAAATAATAAATCATTTTAAATTTATTTTGAAAACCCTTTTTTACTAATGAGATCATGATTAAAATAATTTTTAGGAATAAAATGAAGAGCAAAAGTAATATTACAATCTTATTGTAACCAACCATGATTACAAGAAAATTTTCCCTCTTCGATTAGATTTTATTATTTTCTCGTCGTTTTATTGGTCAATCCTAAAAAATGGATCGACTTAGCATAATAGGTTTGATTGGTTTGATTGATCAAAACCACTACCTATAACACTTTAAGCCATGATTAGTACCCGCCAAGTTGCTTTGAAATAAGTTACAAAAGTTTCAATTACTATTTACAAAGTTACCAAGGCAAGTACACAATCTTTAGAAAGTGGAGTCTTAGGTAATTATTTATTTATTTATTTTATCATTTTAACTAAGTGACGTAGTCAATTAATTTTTAGAGGGTTGATTTTTTCTTCATCTTGTTTTTTTTTTCAATCAAATTTTTTCTTTCTTTGTTGGTTCTCTTTCTCCATCTCATAATCATATGATGCGGATCAAATACGACACGTTATTAATTATAGAATTTTTTTTAATTAAATATGTTATATTATTTATAACCTTTTATAGGACAAAGAAAACCAATCATCACATATATTAAAAAGAGGGTAATTTTGATATGGTCATTGGCTTAATGTATCAAAACATTATTACATAAAACAAGACCAATAAGAGAGAGAAAGAGATCACATCATATTTATCAAAGTGTCCATCTACGCGTCACTATGCCTAGTAAAGTATAACGTTTTACTATTTGTCACTTGATAATACAAGGGTTATTCCATGTGATAGAGAATCCTACATACAATTTAAGGATCAAATTTTAGTTCAAAGTAAGCAAGGAGGATTTTTCAAATCCTAATTCAAAGTTTTAGTAGAATTACCAAAATACCATCAAATGGAAATGAATATAAAATACAACTGACATCTTTTATAATTTTAGCTAGATACTTTCTATTCATTTTAAGCTGAAATTATACCAATGAGATACTTTTCTAGTCCTCTATCATGTGGACTAACTCATGTACTGTTATGTAACAAATAATGAAGCGTTATACTTCAAATTTATCAAAGGGTCCATCTATGCGTCACTATTTGTCACTTAATAGTACATGGGTTAGTCCATGTGATAGAGGACCCCATATACATTTTAATGACCAAATTTTATTCCAAAGTATGCAAGAAGACTTTTTCAAACTCTAATTAAAATTTTTAATAAAATTACAAAAATTCCATCAAATAAAAATAAATATAAACTACAAATAACAATTTTTATAATTTTAGCTAAATACTTTCTATATTCATTTTAAACTGAAACTATACCAATGAGATATTATTTTTGATCCTTGATCATATGGACTAACTCATGTACCATCATGTGATAAATAGTGAAGTGTTATATTGACAGGAAAGAGAACCCTTTATGAAAAGTTGCTTAGTTAATTGACAGTATGAGACCGTCCATAAAAAGACACACGCATTATCATTCCCCTGACATCATTGCCATCATCATCTCCCAACTGGGGGCTCATCCTATGTACGTTAGTTCATTAGTTGGATTGTTGTGTTTCAGTTCCATTTTATAAGTGGGAGAGACGGATAGTTGGAGTAGAGTAGAGAAGCCAAGTAAGAAGACAACGAAAGAAAACTGTGCCAAAAAAGTGAAAAGAAGGAAAAGGAAAGAGAAAATGGAAAAGTAAACTATAAAAACGTCATCATTTTGTCATACTAGTGAGGCGTAATTCTTTACCAGTTGAGTCTTCCATTTCAACCTTTACCGTTTAGGTTTCGATTGGATAGTGGAGAGTATTGGGTGGGATAATTCAAATTCAACTTCTAATTGTATTAATCATTTAGGTCAAATGTTCTCTGTGTTGGGGCGTAGGATGCACCTAGACACATAGGGGTGGGTGAAATGATCGTTCTACCTCTTTGAATGGCCGAAATGACTGTCTCATGTGTCTGGACACAACCTGCTCTCTTTGCCAGAGAAAAATCACGTAATCTTTGAATATGAATAATAATTTCATTCACCCATGATTTATCAGTTATAAATACTCTCATGAAGTCAAAAGTACCTCTCTCCTTATTATGATGTTTATCACTCTACTGTAATGACTCATTGTCAAGGGAATGGGAAACTGATGAGTCCAATGAGTGTTGAGTATGGTTTTATCTAGAAGTCTTATAGAAATAATTACAAGAAGTAAAGTTTCATTGATTTTTTTTTTTTTAATTTTTAAAAAAGAAAAAAGAACACTACCTGGTTGTGTGCACCGTGCGCCTGTGCTTAGATATAGGGTAGCACGAAATGACCACCACACACCTATGGAGAGACGGAAATTCTTGAGAGCATGACAGCCATTTTGCACAGCCTTATGTCTAGGCATAAGAACCGCGTGCCACACACGACCAGATAGCATTCTTTTTCCCTTTTAAATTAATAAAGATCTAACTGTATTCATAGCCAAATCTAAGCAAGTTCTAAGAATTGAAATTAATCAAAGTGTATGATCGAATAGCCTATTCTGACCATGGTGTTTAGGTACTGATATTGTTACACGAATTGGTCTCGAAGGATACTGATACCGATTCTAATATGGATTAGCCATATCGGGTTGGATCAGACCATCTTGCACCTCAAAATACAGATACCTTGATTTTTTTAAAACCATTTTACCTATCTATTCCTGCACATCTGCTACACTGTCAATCTTGGTATCGAAATCGAATACCAATGATACCGATACGTATCAACCAATGCGACCAATCTGATACTGATACCTTGATCCATGATTCTGATTTGAATCAATGAATTCTGTTCAGTTTTATTTAATTTTAAAATTCATGGTGGAGATTTTTGGAGGGGATGGCATGCAAAGTAGTGGTTGCACTTTGGAAGGACAAGAGCTCTTGGTGATCAAATTCAATGTTCAGAGATTCAAAGCAAAGAAAAGGGAGAGAGAGAGAGAGAGAGAGAGAGATTATGTGATATATGACATCACTGTCAAATATCTAAGGCGAAAAAGCAAAACCACACAACTGATACCCACAAAACATTTTTAACTATAAGAGAGAACCATTAAGAGAGCCATTAAGAGACATGTTTTTAGTTAGTATCTTCTTTCCCCACCTCAAAGACAGGAGAGCTGCAAACGAGACAACACAGGCACAGACAAATCCTTGGAGTACGTACTACGTGGATAGGGAAAGAAATAAAAAGCGGAAAGCAAAAGGAAATAGGCTTAAGAAAAAGCCATAACTGTAACTGTAACTGTAACTATAACTGTATCTGTCGGTGGAGTCTCGTGTGGCTTGGGATGGCTTGAGTGGTATTATTATTTCGTACTTTCAACTAATAGGAATTTTTATCCTATGCAGTTACTGCACGGTGCTGTATTGCATCGTGCGACGGCTGTAGAGGCCATGTATACCATGTGGGATCCACTGTACCACATGGCCTTTGCTGTGTCGCACGATGCAGTACTGCACCGTGCAATTACAGGAGAGGATAAGGATTGCCATAGAGGGGATGAGGGATGAAGGAGGAATTTCCTCAGGATGCATTAAGGGGTGGAATGGATGTTATAATGGCTTGAGAGGTATTTTAGCAATTCAGATCCTCTATGGTGCGCTGCCTGTAGCGGCTTGTGCGGCCTACACACATCGTTGCATGCAATGTCCGTCTTACCCCTATTCGGGCAAGACACTCGGACAGGGGTAAGAGAAACAATACACGCGGAGATGTGTCTGGGTTGCACAAGTCGCTACGGTCAACGCGCCGTAGATGATCACTATCCGTATTTTAGAAAAGAGGGGGAAGTAATAATGGTCATATATTTAATCAATTGTAAGCAGTATTCATTTAGTTATTTGGATTGGTGGGCTATTTCCCAAGGCCAAGTTTTTGGATATCAATTCTTGTTGCATTTGCAATGTATAAAGCAAACCCTAAGAGGACCTACCTAGTGCATGAGGCTATTAGAATATATGGGCCAGAATACCGTAGGGGTATTCTTGTCCTTTTTCCCACTTTCTCCCTCTTTATTTTCTGTTTTTATTATTCTGTAATTTGCCTTTTATTTCTGTATTTTTCCCCTTGTCGATCTCTATTAGAATAGACAAGAGGAGCACTCCTAGTTTGACTAGGAGTGTGCATTCCTAGTTGTTTCTATTTCTGTTATTAGCATTCCTACTTTGATTAGGAGTTGTACTCTTTGATTCTATTACTATAAATAAAGGGCTAAGTGATAGGATTAATCACTTCAGCATTAATCAACTAGTTGTTCTCTCAACATGGTATCACAGCTACGAATTGATCTAACCAAATTTTTTTTTTTCCCACCCTCCCATCGTGTTCTCTTCTCTTTCCCCTCTCTCTCGATCTCTTTTCTCTTCCTTCTCCTTGCTTCTTCTCCTTTTCTAAGGGTAGCACTACAGAGGTGATCTTATGATCTAGTTGCTGCCCCTTCTCACCTCTTTTTTTTTCCTAATTCATGACCTAATTTTCCTGTTCGATGGCTGCTGCTGGTTCCCTCTTGCGGAAATTGGAGCTTCCATATTTTATTGCGAGATCAGGCCTGAGTTTATTGGGACTGCTTCTCCCTATATTGGAGCACTTACGTGACCTTGACTGCTGTTTTCAGCCTCATATTGGTATCAAGACCCCTTCTCCCACTCGATCTCTTATTTTCGGGTTTTCCTACAACAAAACCCCGAGCCTTATCGATATTGGGATTAGGGCTGATTACGATTGTTGTTTGTTTTTGGTTTTATTCTTCATCAAAGGCATACCCTGCAGGCTCTTGGACCGATTCACCTGGCTTCATCTGCAGCATAGTTTTGGTTTCCTCTCCCCCCATCGATTGCTTTTTTTTGGGTTTCTTCCAAACCCTAACTTAATCAATATTGGGGAGGGCTCCTTGTTTGCTCCTGCTTTTTTGGGTGGTGTGTTTTCCATCCCTTGTTTGGCTTCTTCAGTGGCTTTCTCTGCTGATCAGCTCCTCTTTGCACTATGGGTGACTCCACTGATATCTCCACTGCCACATCTGATCAGGTTACCAATGACAAGTCTGATTTTCGTGATCTCCACCCTAACCCTATCAAGTTAGACGGCAACAACTATCTTCTATGGTCTCGATCAGCTTCTTTTGCTATTGCTGGTCGTGGCCTCATTGATTATATTGATGGGATTATTCCTATGCCGACTACCCCTGGTGCTGCCCGGACTAAATGGCTAGCCCACAATGGTCTTCTTATGTCCTATTTGGTTGGTTCTATGACTTCGGATCTTGCACAGGGTTTTCTTTTACTTGATACGGCTTCTCAGATTTGGGCAGCATGTAAGGAGACATATGGGCAACTTGGTAATGATGCTCAGGTTTATGAGCTTCGCAAGAAGGTTCTTCATACTACTCAAGGGGACCTAACTGTGTCTAAATATTATGCCACTCTCCGCAGCTTCGACAAGAATTGGACCATTTTTGATTATCACCACGATACCGCCAACATAGTTGCATATAAGAAGCATGTTGACAAGATTCGGGTTTATGACTTCTTGGCTGGGTTGAATGTTGAATATGACAAGATACGTGTTCAGGTGTTGGGCCATTCACCTTTTCCCTCACTTGAACAATCCTATGCCCTGGTCTCTTCAGAAGAAAACCGCAGGGCTGCTATGTTACATCCTCCTATTTCGGACAGATCAGCTCTCCAGACTGCTGCCCCTATTGGTGCGTTATCTGTTGGTAGTTCTACTTCCAGTCCTATTACATGTGTCCACTGTCATAAGCCTTATCACACTAAGGACAAATGCTGGAAGCTTCATGGGAAACCGACTGACTTTGAAGCCAAGCGGGCTGCTAAGAAAAAACCTAAGAGCAAGGCACATCAATCTGAATCTGTTGCTACAGCCCCAACTACGAACATTGGTCTATCCCAGGATGATCTACAGGCTTTGCTGCGTGTACTCAGGTCTTCCGCTGTTGCGGCCTCTACTACTTCCGCTGCTACCGCCAATTCCTCGGCTCCTTCAGGTTCTTATTTTGCCCGATCAGGTATCCCTTTTGGTGGTCATTGTGCTTCTGTAGCTTCCCATCCCTGGATAATTGATTCCAGAGCTACAGATCACATGAGTGGCTCTTCTAGCTTATTTTATAGATACTCTCCCACTTTTGGGAAAGACAAGGTCAAAGTGGCTGATGGTTCCCTTTCTTCTATCTCTGGAAAAGGGATCATCAACTGCACTTCAAACCTCCCTTTGCCTTCTGTTTTACATATCCCTAATTTTACTACTAACCTCCTTTCCATTAGTAGTATTACTTGTGATCTTAACTGCAAGGTAACCTTTTTTCCTTCCCATTGTGTTTTTCAGGATCTGGCATCTGGGAAGACGATTGGATTGGGTAAAGTTCACAGTGGGCTGTATCTGCTTGATGATGGTCATCTCTCTCCACCGGTAACTTCTCCACTACATCAGAACTCCTTGGTCTCTTCTAAACTTTACCAATGGCACTCTAGATTAGGTCACCATCCATTAGGAATTTTAGCACATTTATTTCCTTCTTTAGTCACCAAATGTAATAAGGATAACTTTTTTTGTGAGGCTTGTGTTTTGGCCAAACAGACACGTGCAACTTTTTCTTTATCAAATAAAAGAAGTTCTTCTTATTTTAATTTGGTGCATTCGGATGTTTGGGGACCTAGTCGTAAGACCTCTATTTCTGGCCACCGTTGATTTGTCTCATTTATTGTCATTCTCGTAATACTTGGATTTATCTTCTTCAGTCTAAAAACCAAGTTTTTTCTTGCTTTCAACATTTTCATAAAATGATCCAGACCCAATTCCAGGCCACTCTTAAGGTTTTACGGAGTGATAATGGCATAGAATAGAAAGAATCCCAATTTCAACAGTACCTGGCTGATCATGGGATTCTACATCAGACTAGTTGTGTTGATACCCCAGCCCAAAATGGTGTGGCTGAAAGAAAGAATTGCCACTTGTTGGAAGTGGCCAGGGCTTTAATGTTTGCTCGCCATGTTCCATCCCAATATTGGGGTGATGCTGTTCTCACTGCAGCTTACCTTATTAATAAGTTACCTTCATGGGTTCTGGATTCCCGTAGCCCCGCTGACCTTTTACTTGGTGATTCCTCTTTTGTTGTCCCTCCCAAGGTCTTTGGTTGTGTCTGTTATGCTAGGGATACTCATTCCCCTGGCAAACTTGAACCCCGGGGGTTGAGGTGTATTTTTTTGGGTTATTCTCCAACCCAGAAAGGTTACAAGTGTTACCACCCTCCTACCCGCCGTACTATGGTCATTATGGATGTGGTTTTCCATGAAACCCTTTCCTATTATTCTTCCCCGCCTCTTCAGGGGGAGCACTCTAGTGAAGATGTGGTTCATCCTCTTGGGTTTCCTTTCCCAGCATCACCTATAGCCACCTGGTTGCTGTCCAGCCTCCCATAGCTGCTGCCCAGCCTCCAGTGGCTGCTGTCCAGCCTCCCGAGGCTGCTGTCCCTTCATCTGGGGGGATTCCAATACAAGGGGAGACCTTGGAAATAGGTGGTGGTAATGTTCCTACTCAGGGGGAGCCGACTCAAGAGAGGACCATTCGTAACTTTCAGAGGACCATTGACAATTCCACCATTCTCACTTATAACCGGAGATGTTCTAACAGAGGCGGAATCGTCCATGCAAGATCGACACCCATCCGAGTTGCCGCCTCAGGATCCAGATCCTCCTCCTGGTGAGCCCTGCTCTTCTGATCTACCCATCGCACATCGCAAAGGTACCAGGACCTGCCCTTTACATCCTATTTTTTGTTTTGTTTCTTATAGTTCTCTTTCTCCTTCTTTTTCGTACTTTTGTTTCCTCCCTTTCTTTTGTTTCCATTCCTAAAAATTGGCAGGAAGCATCTATAGATGGGAAGTGGAAGGCCGCAATGTTGGAAGAAATGAGAGCATTGAACAAAAACAATACGTGGGATCTTGTAGTTCTTCCTCCAGGAAAAAAACTAGTGGGTTGTAAATAGGTGTTTGTGGTCAAGCAGAAGGCAGATGGTACAGTGGATCGATACAAGGCACGTCTAGTTGCTAAAGGCTTCACTCAGATATATGGCATTGACTACCAGGAGACTTTCGCACCAGTAGCAAAACTCAATACTGTCAGGGTATTGCTATCCTATGCTGTGAACCTTGGATGGGATCTTCAGCAGTTGGATGTGAAGAATGCCTTCCTCCATGGTGAACTAAGAGAAGAGGTATATATGGACATTCCTCCAGGTTTTTCAAGTCCTGCTACCAAGGGTAAGGTTTGTCAATTGAAGCGTGCACTCTATGGCTGAAGCAGTCACCAAGAGCTTGGTTCGGTAGATTTCACAGGGCTATGCTTTCAGTGGGCTACCAGCAAAGCAATGCTGATCATACCTTGTTCATCAAACGTATGGGTGATAGGGTTACTCTCCTCATAGTTTATGTTGATGATATTGTAGTGACCGGCAATGATGGTGATGAGATAAAAAGGTTGAAGCTGTTTCTTGGCCGTGAGTTTGAAATTAAGGATCTGGGGACTCTAAAATATTTTCTAGGGATAGAGGTTGCTCGCTCTTCAAAGGGCATATTTTTGTCTCAGAGAAAGTATGTCCTGGATCTACTATCTGAAACTGGGCTGCTAGGGTGTCATCCTTCAGACACTCCCATAGAAGCTATGACAAGACTCAAGGAGAAAGAAGGCACACCAGTTGACAAAGGTCGTTATCAGTGGTTGGTCGGCAAACTTATCTACCTATCTCACACTTGGTCAGACATTGCCATTGCAGTTAGTATGGTCAGCCAGTTTATGCATGACCCTTATTCTTCTCATATGGAGGTGGTTCTTCGCATCTTACGATACTTGAAGTCTGCTCCGGGACAAGGAATTTTTATTATCTTCCAATGGTCATCTGAAGGTTGAAGCATACACTGATGCAGATTGGGCTGGTTCATGTGATCGGAAGTCCATCTCTGGATATTGCTCTTTTGTAGGAGGTAACCTCGTCACCTGGCGTAGTAAGAAACAGAATGTGGTGGCTAGGTCCAGTGCTGAGGCTGAATTCCGTGCAATGGCGCATGGCATTTGTGAATTGTTGTGGCTTAAAGGGTTGTTGCAAGATATTGGGATTGCTGTCCAACTTCCAATGATGTTATATTGTGACAATAAGGCTGCCATAAGCATCGCTCATAATCCTGTCCAACATGGTCGTACAAAACATGTGGAGGTAGACCGACATTTCATCAAGGAGAAACTTGAAGCTGGACTAATCTGTGTTCCCTATGTGAAGTCTACTAATCAACTGGCTGATGTGTTCACAAATGGTCTGAGTGGCAAAGTGTTTCGTCCTTTTCTATCCAAGTTGGGCATGTGCGACATCTTTGCACCAACTTGAGGGGGAGTGTTAGAATATATGGGCCAGAATACCGTAGGGGTATTCTGGTCCTTTTTCCCATCTTATCTCCCACTTTCTCCCTCTTTATTTTCTGTTTTTATTATTCTGTAATTTGCCTTTTATTTCTGTATTTTTCCCCTTGTCAATCTCTATTAGAATAGACAAGGGGAGCACTCCTAGTTTGATTAGGAGTGTGCATTCCTAGTTGTTTCTATTTCTGTTATTAGCATTCCTACTTTGATTAGGAGTTGTACTCTTTGATTCTATTACTATAAATAAAGGGCTAAGTGATAGGATTAATCAAGCATTAATCAACTAGTTGTTCTCTCAACAGAGGCTCCCACAGGGAGCCATTGCGGGGTCTGAGGAGGGTCATAATATACGCAGATTTACCCCTGCTTTCGTAGAGAGGCTTTTTTCAGATTTGAACCCATGACCATTTGGTCACAATGGAACAACATTTACCATTGCACCAACGCCCGCCTTTGTATAAAGCAAACCCTATTAGCAATAATTCAAAAAGTTTTAGGATCCATGTAAAAGATTTGGCTAAAGTTTTTATAAAGTCGGGTTACCGACTTGATGCACCAATCCTCCTCCTTATCGGGACTTAGGAACAGTAACATAAAACACTGGCGGAGTTTAGCCGAAGCAACCCTCCTTTATCTGGGCTTGGGACCTACAAAAATTAGGGTTTATTTGCACAAGATGCATTAGTGCAGAAAATGGTTTGATGTCTGGAATTTCAGATTATATAGTGGTAGGGATTAAAGGTCTAATATCATAACATAAGGAATAGTAGGTCAGGAATAAAGGTAACTTATTGGTTCAGAAACTAGGTCAGAATTTAGGGTTAAATGGAGGTTTTTAATAGCCCTCAATGGGACAAAGTTCTGGTCCAGTGGAGCTTTTGGTGGGATGGATGGAACACTGAAATCTCAGAGAGTTCCTTGTGATGTTTGTGGGTAGAACAGGGGCTAGTGGTGAGATAGGTATGAAACTGGGCTTGGAAGGAACTAGGGTTTATGGTTGGATTTATAATAAAGGTCGAGTGTGAATACAGAGAGACAAGCTGAGAATTGCTGGTTACTGAAGTTTGGCATAAAAGCAGAGCATCCATAGGCTAGAAATAGTAGTAGAAATTTTGACACATCTAATAAAAGTTTTGGGTTGTTGATCCCCATAGCTAAAGGTCTAACAAGGAAGCTTGAAATCACAACCACTCAGCATATGGAAGACTCTCCTTATGGCCTAGGGAATCCACTCCTCCAAAAAGACTGTAAATCCACACAATTGAACATCAAGTAGCAATTTTTATTAAAACAAAAACCATGTCTTCACAACAGAGGGGTTGGTCCATTAATACTCAAAGGAAAATCTTCATGGCAATCTCAAGGGAGTGTTAATTAAAAGGCTGTGTAACACATTTCAGTTTTCCATTCCAAGTAAGAATATTGCACTAGATTTCACAAGTAATGGGGGGTAAAAATGAGTAATTTAATAATTCATTCAAGATTCACGCCAAATGAAGACCCACATTTAGGTGAGGGCAAAAAAGTAATCTTTGTCCCATCATTGTGAAACCGAACAAGAAGTGCAGGAAGTTGAAGTGTTTAGGGTTGGAAAGGTGAGAGCGGTGGCAATCAGGCGGTGGCAGCGGTCGAGGAGGAGATGGTGGTGGTGGTGGAGGTAGAGGGAGAAATGACAAAGGTTACAGATGGAGATGAGGTGATGGTGGTGGGAGAGCTTGTGTTCTGATGATAATTTTCTTGGAGAGGAGAAATCATATCATGAGTTTGCTCATCAGAGGGACACATTAGTCTAATAAAATTTAGGTTACAACAAAGGATAGACACTTCAGAGGTATCTATCAACTAGTACCAATACTAAAAGTGAATACACCAGTTGTCCCTTTTTTGTAATAATCTTGAAAACTCATTGCTAATTTTCCCTTTTCATAACAATACTAGTGTGATGTCATCTCTTCTGACTGGACATCTCACCTATTTAGAGGCCAGGGGGGCTGAGTGGGTTGCTTTTGGTGTGGTCACCACCTGAATCTTTGTCGGATTCTTATTCATCACAAGTTCCTCAATAGTAATTACAGTTAAGAACTGCTCTCTCTCTCTCTCTCTCTCTCTGAGTCCACACCACAAATGCAGAAGGAACATGAGTGGCAGTGTAAGGAACAAAACTCATGACTTGATTTCTCCTCTCCAAGCTCCAGCTCCTACAATCATGGTCTCTCTGCTCCATTGATTGATGTAGATCCATCATCCAAGACACCATTGAATGGAATTTATTGTAGTCCCAAGCATTTGCTGCCATGACCATCATCATCATCCCTGTATCTATTCCATCATAATATGGTCCCTTTGGGTATTTACTGTTTCCTGTCACAGTTACTGGAAAGATTTCATACCACTGCTTCACTCTCAATGGTGGGTTCCATCTTCCAATACTACTTTAAATTCCAATCCATGTATGGGTTACCATGAATCATTGGTCCCCACAAATGCTATAAGTTACTACTACCGCAGATGTTGGTGGGTAGTGGGATGAGGTGGTCAATCTTAGTGGGGGCAAATGTCACTAAGCTGTTCAGCAAGATTTTTCCATTACCATCTGAACCCTAAATTCTCCTCACACTTTCTCTTTCGCCACTTTTGTTGTTTTTGTTCTTTTCCCTTCCATTATTTGCCACAATGTTTCTTCTTCTAGAAGGTATCTTCTTTATGAAGTAATAACATGCCACCCACATTAACATATCAACAGATTTTGGTGCCTCAGGTATATACATGTCATCCTCCATTACCACAGCTACAGTTGTGTCATTGCCTTTACCTGGGAAAGCTCAAATTCCTGCATCAGCCCAAATTGCTTTTCAAGTTGTGCATAGTTTATCAAATTGTGTTATGTTGACAGCAACAGAAAACACACTCAATCTTGATTTGGAAGTCCCTTACAAACAATTAGATGATTCAGCTTCCAGAGCTGGAAAAGTCTTGGGCTTCACTAACCATCTTGACCTGCAAATGAAAACTACTAGCTCATCCCCAAAATATGGAAAAAAAAAAGGAAGAGGAAAAGAAAAAAGAATGAATAACTTAATTTCCATTTACCAAAACCAACATGCTAAAAGGGTCATTTGTTCATATAATTCTAAGCTGCTATGATATATAATCATACTTGTAAGAGGACTTGTATTTCTAGAATACACATGCTATCCAAGTAGGTTACCCCATTTGTTACATAATCTATTGTTTTGGGGCCATTCTCCATGCTTCTGCTGTTTACACAAGTTTACGTGAGTATCGTCATCCAGGAGATTGCTTATCTTAACATTCCTGAATTCTATCAATCACCTCATCTCAGTAAATGTTAAAATGCAAAATAATCATTCGAGACAGATCTTGAAAGACATTCACAGTATAACTTGGATGTCACTTTGGCAGTTGCTGCTATCAAGCAGCTGATGGTTCAGTCATTTCCCAGACCACACATTGCCCCAAAATAAGTGGGTTATAGCATTAAAACCCAATTTCCATGGAAATGAAAAATAACAACTGAAGCCAGACAATCAGGTCAGGGTCACAAGAATAATAACTGTCTCATGAGAAAGGCTCTTAAACTATAAATCTAAATCATGGCTCCATCTAGTTGCAAGTCGAGAAATAAAGTGAGGTGAAATTAATTTAAAAAGGAAAATGGAGAGTTTTGGCCATGATATTATAGATGCTAATTGAACTTATCAAATAGATTCCTTAGCCCTATCGTATTTTCCTATTCAAGTCATAGTTATCAAGGTGGGAAGGCAGAGAGGGTCCAAAATCAAGGCGACACCAACAAGGCGCCAAGGAGCCTGGATGCCTTCATATAACTATGATTCAAATCTAAGTATTTTGGTTTAAAGTGAAGTAAAATTTAATTACTATGTTACTCAGTTTTCCATTGGTCACACAATCATTTCTGGGAATGATCAGAATATAATTATTTTCATTTCCCATCCCTTCACTCGACTTCCAATCAGATGAGGCCTACAACAATCTAATCTCGTATGCATCTGTCTCATTAAAACAGAATTACAACAGCCAATAAATGTCCTGTGTCCATAGATTGGATACAGCTACAATATGGTAAATAAAACTAATCCCAAGAAGATAGATAAACCACAGATACAGCTACAGCGTGGTAAATATTTGTCAGCCCAAGAATGCGAGTTTGAAGCCTGTTCTTGAAGAAAATAGAAACAGAACCAGTGAAGTGACAATAATTAGCATCAGAGGCATCACTTCTAAGGAAGCGCATAGAAATTAACATTACATATGGCTTGTAATAGATATGGAGAAATACAAATAACGTCTTCTAGAAATTGAAACTAAGGTACTGATACAAATTATGTATTCTTAGCAAAAGGAGGGCATCATACTACAGGGCCCAGCCTTAAACTCATAATATGACATGGTTATAGTAAGGCAACATCGATAACAAGCCAAAACTTTCTCCAATCTCCAAGCCCAGTAAAAGGCCAATGATCAACATCTTCTTGCAAAGAATATATTCACACATTCATTTGTCAACGGGTTGAGACATATTTGTGGCACTAATTGGCTCAACAGTTCAAAGCTGGGTTGCCCTATTCAATTCGATCAACAAGAAATAGAAATCTGATATGACCTCGAAAGTTTATGAATGACCATAACATTTATATTATGATTGTATTGGTTAGTTAAACTGCTTGCATAAGAGACTCATCGTAATGCCAAAGTGAATAGATGATCAGAATGCTATCATAAACAACTGACCTAGGATAGAAAGGTGTATCTGTTTTGCTACTACATGGAGTGCGAGGAGCTTGTTTTAGTACTCGTTAGTATTTCAAGGGAATGAAACAGGCTATGGGATGGATTGTTTTGGAGGATATAGTGAGATGAGTCCCAAACCAGATGAGAGAAAAAATTCCTGGACCAATGGGTCTGCGATGCACTTAAAAGATGTCAGGACAGTATATCTAACAAGGGTACTTTATCAAATGTTTGTAATAAATACCTTTGCCAGGTATTCTGCACCAGACATATACATGAAATTCAAAGCAACCACTAGCAAAGGATGTCATATCTGGTCCACTCTCGATTAGATCTGGACTCTGTGATAATCATAGGATTTAACTAGGGTTAAATACAAAAGTCATGTCATATGGTCCAAAGTTTGAATTCTAATGATTATTTTTCCTTGAGGAAAGAGAAAACAGTGATATACCATTGGAGACGATAACAATAATGATAGATATTGTAAATCTAGGGAAGACAGAAATTTTCAACATAACTTTAGGAGATGTTCAAATATGGACATGATCACACACTTGGCTCCAAAAATTACAAAGTTCATAAATGCATAAGAAGAAAATCATGGACCATGGTAGATGCAAAGAAGCAGATACAAATTCATTATATGCAAACTTAAGATTGGTCTAAGTGTATTCTAGATGGTTCGGGACCTGACACAACAATTATCAGTTACAAATAAAGCATATCTATATAGCTAGAATTTAAAATGGAAAAACACAAGACTGCCCTTTAATAATAGAAAACAAAAGAAGTTTCTAAGGAGAGAAAATGATACATGGCAACGATCATAATCATATTATTCTTAAACTTCATGTACTTGTATATTTGTCAGCTTCCATCTAGTGGATTGAAGTACTTGATTCCTAGGTGGCTATAAATTTATGAACCTGAAACCACTACAGATTGGATCCACACATAGGACAGAAACTACAAACTGTGATTGGGTCTGTTGGGTAAATGGGTGATGGGTATCAAGTACCTAATAGGATCCCTTCAGTTCCATATTGAGTCTAAAGCAATGCGCTTCGATTAGCCCATTGCTGAACAGCCCACTAGCCAACTCGCTCTTTCTCTTGGACCCTGCGTAGATTTCAAGCCATTCACTAGTTCCTAGGAAATAATCTAGGATTTTATTCTAGTTATTTCTAAGTACAATTCTTCATTCCATCACAAGGCGATTATTATCTACACCTAATTTTAGCTAGTCATGCTGACGAGTGATGAGGAACTTTCATGTAAATTAATTAAGCTTATAACTCGGAATGACAGTTTACAAATAAGAGGGAAACATGATGATATACTGACAATATTTTAAGTTGAATTTTAGATTGAGTTTGAATAAGGGAAAACTTTCAAAATCTTTCCTTACCATATAGGTGCACTTCGAGAATGTTTGTGTTGCTTCTTGTTCTTAGACTTCTTTTTTTTTTAATAGCATGGAAAAATAGATTCTGGCCATCTAATAATGACCTAGTACAGCTGACCAATATGACCCCAGGTCATATTTCTTTTATGCCTTGCAGCTTCACCTTTTCGCCCTTGAGCAACCTGCTTTTATTTCCAATTGTTTCATCACTGAACTATATCACATCAGTCTCCCCATTGTAAACAGCCACACAACGTACAATCCTAGTTCTTTGCCCCTAAAATAAGGGCCTCATGGCCCAGAGTCTGTGTTTAATACCAATTTGTCTTGCACAAATGTCCCAAGATGTATTTATGTACATATGAGATGGCTTCTAACAATGCTGATTTTTTTCCTTCAAAATGTAATTTAGGGGGTGTTATATGTAAAATTAAAATTTTATTACTTTAACAAGTGACTATGAGGAGGCAATGTATAAAAAAAACTATAATTTAGCAAATGAACTCATTTGGTCTTCTTCCTCTTTGATGTCGACGGCGGAAGAGGTGGTGATTCTCCTCCTCCTCATTCTACTTTTTCTATTATGATGGCAGTGGATGGTGGAAGCAGTGGCTGCCGTTGCAACCATTCCGGCAGTAGTGGCAGCTGCTACTGCTTCTTCTTATTTTCCATTCTCTGATTTTTCTCCACATTGCTCCTCTTTTCCTTCTTATCAGACCATAGTGTTCACGGAACCTATATATACATTTTTCTTTCTTTTTTCAAAGTTTTGGACGTTGTCTGCTTTACCTTGCCTGCATCCTCTGTTTTATTGCTGGAAGTATAGTTGCCAATACAGCCATGTGGCTGGCAGTTTTCTACAGCAAGCCTAAAGGCAAACAGAGGCAGAGGGTGGTCTATGATCAGTCCGTCCCCATTTTCTGGTGCAGAATTTCTCAAACAAGGCACAAGAAGCCTGTTCGAGACCATAGAGAGCTTTCCGAAGCGGCCAATCGGTCTATGTAACTTTGTTTACAAGATCATTACTAAAGTGATTAATTCTTGTATTTGCAGGATCTTCCGATAATTCTCCTGCATTATTTCAGATTTTTGCCCCATAAACATGGTTACCTTACCTTCTTGAAGATCTTTATAAGGTGCAATAGGAATCAGGATAAAAGAAACCTAATGAGATAATTCAATCCTCACAAAATTCTGCACCCCTCCTCACCCCCCGACGGGACAAAAAAGGGAAAAAAAATATTACCTGCTCAGTGAGTCTCATGCTGAAACAAAAGCATTGCAATGTCCTAGAAGCACTTGTAAAGCACTGGATAAATTGGTCTTCACTTAAATAATTTTCTTAGATTCTAGAACCAAGTAACAAAAGGAATAAACTGTTAACAATGAAAACATTTGGAAATGAAAGCACATCAGAGAATTGACCAAAGTAGATTTAAATTGGTTAGCACAATAGATTAGCCTGCTTGTGCTAATCTAAAAGTATTTCCATTTCATTACAGATTACCAGAGGAGTATGATGGAATACAGGGAAATACTACTTCTTTCCAAAGGAGAAGAGCAAAGATGAAAAAAAGCACATATGACATAACATTTCTTAAGAAACAACCAAAAAGTCACAGAAATCTGTGACATACAAAATTACAAATACATACATCATAATGCATGTGACCATGTTCCCAGCTTACGTGCTGCTTCCAAGATGTTGACTTCTAGTCATCATTGCCTTCATCGTCATCATTTCCGTTGTCATCGTCATCATCGTCATAATCTTTTTCTTCCTCCTCCTCCTCTTCTTCATGTTCTTCTAGTTCTAGGTCATCATCATTCACAATGAAACCACCAAGATTATCTTCATCCTCATCTTCTTCATCTTCACCTTGATCAGAACAGACAGTTTTCCTCTGCACTGAATGTTTAATACTTCCCATATCCTTAGAGGCTTCGCCATGGTCCTGTGATCTAGCCATAGTATGTCTGGGCCTTTTTGCTTTTCTTATTTTTTCCATTAGCACTTTCTCATCTTCACTCTCACCCGTCCAGTCCTCATCATCACTTCTTTTATCTCTCTTCTTCTTTCTTCCACCAATTTTCTTCCCTCTGGTCCTATTTCTCTCAAGCAGTTCATCATCTTCAATATTTTCCCTTGGTTCTTCAAGGTACCACTCCCAATCATTTATATCTCGAACCATTTGCTTCGGGTAGCGGTCAAATTCATGGCCCATTACCACAAAACCAAACTCTGTTTCAAAAAAGGAATGAATAAGGACATCCAACATATAGAATGATCATGTCTTATGAGTTATGATACACCAAAACCAATGATTGTGGGACATCCGTCCTATAGATTTCTCACACTCACATTTTACATACATCACACTAAATTTTTCTAGAGGGGGAAAAGAGGGAAAAGAATTGAAATGAAATGAAAAATAGAAGACTCATATTCATATGTGATGTATGGGACTTGCCTGCTACCACAGCTAGACATGCATTGGCAAATGACTATAAATCCCTTAATAAAAGCTACTTAAATACAATGTCTTTTTTTTTTTTTGGGGGGGGGGGGGTTACAATACTTTAATATGGTTCCAATGTGATATTCCCCTTTTGTCCTTCATGACTTTCAATCTTTGTTCATTCGAGTTGCTTTACAACTGTGTGTATGCTACGCCCAATTATCTATATATATATATATGCATTGCTGTTGGTTTGAGTTACCATCAACTCACTATTAACCTACAAGGTATAATATTACAAATGCAAGACAAAGACAGACACACACACACATATATATATATATATATTTGAGGATCTCATGGAGAGGACTTGCCGTTCAATGGTCCATGTAAATACTTAAATGATTTCAAAATGGTTTATCCTACTTAAAAGTAATTGGCTCCTTTCTTTGTTGAGCAGGGACTTGGGCCTTTTATTTTGAGAATTTCCAAAATATGTTAAGAATAAATAATCCATTACAAAATGTTATAGATCCATGCATGTATGGAGGTATTCATATACATATGCATACAGCCATCACCCTCTTTCTATTCGAAGGGTTTTGTATACAATAATATGCCCATGGTAATATATCGATAACTTTTATGTCTGGGGACTACACACTAAACCTTAAAATCTCATTCACCACATGCACATTTCTGACTGATGTGAATCAAATGTATTTTATGTACACTATCATGCATGCAGCCTCCGCAGTGGTGGGAGCCCTCGTGCACTGGTTACACCCATTTTTTTATTATCATGCATGCTGCATGCAGCCCCTCAAATAGTCAAATTAATAAAACATAACATCACAATGTACTGCAAACTAACCAGAAACCACAAGGCCCACAGCTTGGTGGTGGCACAAATCCTGGAATTACTGAACTAAACTTTCTACAACTGGAATCTTGACATGTTCCATATCTCCTGAGGAATTAAAACTAGGAATCATGTATCCGGTCCAGCTGATTCCGATCAGAAACGTCCAGAGTTGTCCATAATCTGCCCTAACCCTAGAATTCCACCTCCAAGTAAGAAAACTGTGCCATATGAAGGTTTGTGTGCTTGAGTCGACTAAGTCTCGCAGCAAGGCACAACCACTCCACCAATAAAAAGGATTAAATTGGTCAATTCCAAATATTAATTGATAAGATGATAAAAGTGCAAAAACTTTCGGTTACTTTCCCTAAGAAAGACAATGTCTAAGCTGAAATTATCAATTGACAGATTTCTGAGTAGGTAGAGCTTATAATTGACTGAAATCGACTAAGCCCATGTCAGATCCATGACTTTGAGCATTCGTCTACTTTGCTTTGCCATTAAAATGTAAAGTTTACAACCTCAACAAACCACCAAGGGGTTTGCATATGTGAGCTTCTGTAGGCATGCGTTATTTTGCACGAAATTAGCTTTAGTAAGTAAATACAGGAAAAGAGTCCGGAAAAACAAACCTATAACGGGGTCAATATCTGAGACGTTTAGCGACTCAAAACCAAAACTCTCGTCCCCTTCAAACTTCCCATCAACGTTTTGAATAGTTTCTGCCATTCCTTTTGCCTCCGAAACCCTTCGGCTCCACTCGACCGCCTTTGGGACGCATTGCTCTTTTCCTTCAGGGACTTTAACCTCAATTTTCTTCATTCTAAACAAGATGGGTTTGTTTGCAGAGACACAGAACTGATCATCGACTCTGAGTTCCCCTCTATCAAACCTCCGGAAAGTTCTAACATCACCGCCGTTACTGCTGAACACCCAAATAGGATTCTTCCCCAAAACTTCAAAAGAAATCATAGGTTCCGAATCTGGATTGATGTCCTCGTGATTATTCCCAATCCTAGAAGAGGTAAGTAATTCAAATGAAACATGGCGGCGGGAAACTGTTCTATCATTAGATGGAAATCCTAACCCTCTTCCGCACTCCTTCGAGCCATTTCCAACTATTATTCTCGAATCATCTTCGCCTTCAATCTCCATCAAAACCTTCTCAGAGCATTCAATCCATCAAACCATTCAACTACAGAAAAGACGGAGAAGTAAGAACAATTGAAGAATGGCTGGACTCTGGAGCACTAACACACAAGCACGTTGGCGGGGCGCGCTTTAATTTTTTATTTTTTAGGTAAATTACACTACCAATCCCTCACCTTTTCAAATATTACATCAATACAGAAAAACCCTAACTTCAAGATAAGTCGTGACTGTGAGCTACGACTTACGGGAAGATTAGCTCGTCTCCGTCGTCTTCAGTGTTCTTCACCTGTGAGAAGTTGCTCTGCTTCCTTTCCTGCTACTACTAGAGAATCTGTTTGAAGAAACAGAAGTTGAAGTCACCAAGAAAGCATCAAATGCCGCAACAAAGTCCTTCTGTTTATCCTCCTCGTCACCGGTCTCATCTTAAGAGTGAACTGTACGTACCCTTGCTCGAATCCTCTCTCTCTCTAGTGATGAATCTCAATGTTCGTCTGCCATTCAAAGTTCTCTGGGGGCTTCAAAGCTAGGTAACTATCAAGCTTATTGCGTGGCTTCATTTGAAGTTGTTCCTGGTTGTTGTCTTCATCTCAATTACTATAGGCAAGAACACGGAATTGATCTTTTCCTTTGGTGCGTAGATACCCGAGATGGCAAATTAGGGTTGGGAACTCAACAAGAACTGTGTAATGATTTGGTCGATCCTGGTGGTTTCAAACCTGAGAATTTGTTGATTGAGAAGAGTACTAAAGCGGTTGGGATCCACGATGGAACTTCCAGTCCTGAACGAATAGTGACAAATCAGTTAGAAGATAGAACGAGACCAAGGTTATGAAAATCTTGGATGTCAAGAAGTTTCTGCACATTCCAATATGTCAGTGGAAAAAGACCTGATAGCTAATAGTGGTGTTGTCTCCATTTACGATCATTCTGAGCATCTTGTTTCCGAACGGTCTAAATTGTCCAGTGAGAATGCTGGAGTGACTGGTTTTCGAATGGAACTTCTGAACTTGAACAAATAGTGACAAAGGAGTCAAACAATGTAACCAGACTGGAAGGTAATGAGGATATTGCTTGTGGCAACGATGCTCACAGTAATTCAAATACAAGAATGGAGAAAGATTTGGTTGATGATATTGTTGATGTCTCGAGTGATATTCATTTTAATAATTCTTTTCTGGAACATAAATGATGTGGTGGAAGCAGGTAACATGGCAGGACGAGTAGAATATAAAGCTAACTTGGATTTGTCTATCAAGAATAGTGAAGAATTTGGTGTTCAAGATGGAGCTTCCACTCCTGAACAAAGAGTAACAGTTGAGTTTGGCCACAGATTGGGGCTTAAAGGAAATGGGGATCTTACTTTTGCTGATATTCTCAAAGATACATACATATCACTGGAGAAAGATCAGGTTGCAAATGATGTTGATGCCTGGATTGATAACTATAATAATGACATTCTTGGTTAAGAACGGATTGATGTGGAGGTATTGCCACACATGCCAGAAGTCGTAGAGAGTGAACTCTTGAACTCAATAAGTATGTTAGAAAATGACCTGATAGCCAAAGAGTCAATGACAGTAAACAATGCAAAAGATGGGGCTTCATTGGCACATATGATGAAAAAACTAGAACATGAAATGCAGCAGAAAGAATTGGACTTGAAGGAATCAGCTTCTTATAAGGTCAAAACAGATTTTTCTGCTGGTTTTGTTTCAGATAGGGAGATTGAAAAAGGTGAAATTCCTGATGATTTGGGAGTTTCTAACCGTTCAGTTTATACGTCCTCTGAAGATGCTGCTGTATTGGAAAGTAAGGGAGTGGATGTCTTGAAGAAAGAGAAGTTCTTTGACAAATGCAAAGAACATAAAGGAGAATATGAAGATTGTGTACAAGCAGAGCTCAACGGAAGAAAAAGAAAGGGGAAGGAAGCCAGATCTGGTATATTGGTCAGAAATCAGAACGAGAAAGGCAATGGCCCGAAGGAGGACATTAATTGTCCTATTGCTCCTCCTGAATGTAAACAGTTGCATGAAGAAATCTCAGATAAAATTGCTACTCAAACTCATCCAATGACATCCAAAAAAAAGGTATATTGATCATTTACCATTTTCCCTCTGAAAGTGTATATTTGTCAACAATTTCCTGTCTGATGTGTATTCCTTTTCTTTCACCAAATTAGAACATTTATTGGTGTTATATTGTGGTTCTTTGAATTCTCACTGGAATGATGTCTGTAGCGTGTTCCACTTCCAAGATTATATTTCTTAGCATATACCGGCAACCTTCTTGCATTTTGGCGGAACATTGGGTTTGGAAGTAGTCATTTTAGGGTCATCAATATGTTCTTTTTGAGGAAAATGGTATTGAGGAATTGGCCTAGAAGAATACAGCTTCCAATGGAGACCACCGAGGCAAAACGTGGGAGTACCAAAAGTGGATGCAGACTAATGTGTTTTTGACTTGTTATGGAATGCCCATCCCGAAGAGCAAGGTTCAAGAACTCGGTGCCGACATTGGTTTCGACCAGTCAGAAACTGAGATTTCCTAGATTTCAACCATATCTCGGTCGAAACCTGGTACTTTCTCTAGGCCAACTCGAAACCTTGGTTTCGAGATCCAGAAGTTGTTTTCTCGCCCTGATTTGAATAATATCTTAAGTAAATGAAATAACAAATATAAAAACATGGCCGAAACAGTGAATTAATATAGGTGTTCAGGTCGAAACAAATAAGTGCCTATCCTGGTTTCGAGCCAGGTTTGCTCAAGTTTCGATGGGGATAAGTGATTGAAACTTGTGAAATTACCGAAATATTGCCGAAACAATGTCAAAACCATGCGAAACCCATCGAAGTCATGCAACATGTGGTTTTGACCCTTGGTTTTGTCTCAGTTTCTTGCGAAACTGAGATATCTCGGTTTCTTGCGAAACTGAGATATCTCGGTTTCTTGCGAAACTGATATATCTTGGTTTCTTGCGAAACTGATATATCTTGTTCGAAACTGGCAGTTTCGACCGAGTTCTTGATGCGTTTGTTCTCCAACCTTATTCATTCAATAGGGTGCGCCACTTCTCCATCACAGCCATTCTGATCACTTGCTATATCACTTCTTCGTCTTCTGACTCACCCTTCCAATCATATAATGAATAGTTGACCAGGTATACAAAGGAGATTTTGAGATAATGTGGGCAAATTTAGTGAAGAATTAAGGGATGAGGTGATTGCTTCCAGAGTTGTCTAATTTGTGAAGCTACTCTGAAGGTAGACTGTCTGGTTTTATATAAGTCGGTAGCTAATTAGTAAGCGTTGCTGGGTGAGACTCCTTATAACATGGCTTGATGTAGATCATGGCTGGCATTATGTCTTGTACCCACATGAACCACTTTCTGTGTCCAACTAACCAGCCCATATTGAAGACCGTATCAAAGTATGGAGGGTGGTTAAGATTGGTTTCAGTTTCTAGTTGCAGTTTTGTATCCGATTGATTCTTTACCTAGGTCACACAAGGGTGAAATGGGAATTCCAACAATGACCTGAATCACAGGGCTTTAACAAAACAAGAAGTTAAGATGGTAAAATATCTCACAATAATTAATCAGATTTAGAAATCAGGACTAAGCAGGTTCGGGATTTAGAAACTCTCACGAATTAGTTTCCAAAAGAACAAGTTGCTGTAAAACAGTACACAGATTTTGTAACTGTAGGAAAACAGTAGCTAAAAATAGAGTATCAAATGAAACCCAAATTAGAAACTGAGAATGAATTAGTAAGGAAGACAAATTAGTAGGTGAATTTCAAAAATAGAAACTCTCAGAAATTTTAGAAATCAAAGCGAAAAACATATTACTAAAACTCGTGAGATCTCGATTTTTCCCAGGGTCGAGACGAGATGGCATACGAAACGAGAAAGTGCAATATCTCGACCCAAACTCCTTTATATGAGTGCCAGATCTCGAGATCTCAGTGGAAATTCTCGAGATCTCGACCCAAACTCCTTTATATGAGTGCCAGATCTCGAGATCTCAGTGGGAAATCTTGGTATACAGACACCTATCTATGCAAACCTTGGGATACTGACACTTATTTATGCTAGAAACCAAGATAAACACTTATTTATGCCTAATATCATTTAAGTAAATGAAATTGTTAAAAAACAAATACCCCCCTATTTGAATCCAATAAAAATGGTTAAAAAAACAAATTCCAAAAGGAAACCAAGTCAACCCCCCAGTTCAAGAACAAAAACTGGATTTTCGACAGCAGGTGCAATTTTCAATTTTCTAATGCTGGAGTTTTTCTCAAATCTAAAAATTCCATAAATCTTAATATGGTAAAACATTGCTAAAAACCAAAAGTGCGATAAAATATTCATTTGTTTTGATGTCCAAAAAAATATTTTCATTCAGAGTGATTTTGACAGCATTTGCGCACACTAAATTAAGTTTGACCGGTGCATAAATCCTTCAATATAAATCGGATTTAAACAATCTTGGACTTGTTGGAAAGCAATAAAAAAAGCAATGTTTTATCATATTAAGATTTATGGAATTTTTAGATTTAAGAAAAACCCTAGCATTAGAAAGTTGAAAATTGCACCTACCGCTGAAAATCTAAGTTTTATTCTTGAACTAGGTGGTTGACTTTTTTTCCTTTTGGAATTTTATTTTTTAACTATTTTTATTGGATTCAAATAGGTTTTTTTTTACTTATTTATGAATAATCATTTACTTAAATGATATTAGACATAAATAAGTGTTTGTCCTGGTTTCCCACTAAGTGAAACTCTTATTTGGACTTTGTTTTTGCAAAATCTGATAGTGCCATTGTGTTTAAATGGCCTAAAATAGGATGAGTATCAAGTTTCAAACCCAAACTAGGTCTAAAATCCACCGAAACAAGATTTCGAGTTGAAAAAACAAAAAAGCACCAACTCGATCGAGATCTCGTGATATCTCGAGTCAACTCGGTTTTTCCTAGGGTCGAAACCTGGTCGAATTCTGAGTTTTAGTTCTATGGTGAAAAACTGCTGCCACAGGATACAAGGGTATGGAAGATTGTCATCAACATGTGAAATCGATGGGAGAGAAAGATGAACTGTCAACACTGGAACCTGGTCTATAGAACTGAGTAGAACTCAACAGGAGTTGGAAGACAGAAATAGTACTCAGGGATCAAAACAGAATGGTAACTGATATGCTCATTGAATGAGAGTAACAGAAACTGACCTTGAAAAGAAGAAGAAAGAAAAGAAGATAAATATGTAGGTATCTCACCTGCTGCAGAGAAGGCGTCCCACCAAGGTTTCCCTACTGTATCCCACAGTAGAGCAGTTTTAAAATCCATAAAACCATGCTCCGTCTCTCATGGAACTCACAAGCTCAGGGCTAAACTTTTTCTCAAAATCAATGCCTCCAATGGTAGTGGGTATGATCCCTTACCCTTTATTTGTAACTTCATGGAAACAAGCAAAATAGGAACCCCTATCTTTGGTAGGGAGAATCTCTTATAACTTTTTTTTTGATACAAAATCTCTTATAACTTTAGTCTTCTTCAAAATAGAAAGCTATTCTAGAACATTACAAAATAGAAACTGACTACTTAATCCCGTATAGGACTTAAATCCCTCATATTTGGGCTTTTAGAATTGGCCCATTACAATAGTAAACCCAAAAATATAAAGCTCGTGGGCCATACAACCCATTGGCCACTCAAATTAAGCTGATTAATCCATTCTTGGTCAAGTTTGATGGTCTAGTTTGCTGCTGACTTTCTTGTTCTTTTCAACTACATTATTTGTAGTATGGGGCAGAATGTATTTTGGCAAGTATAGTAGTGGGTACAAGTCTTGTCCGATTTAAGTCTGGTTATCTTATTTGTTTATGTAGTTTAATTTTACTTTAGTTAGTGTGGGTACTGCGACCTTCAGAGCAGGGTTCGATGTTTGCCTTGTGGGTGGCTGTCCGAAGCTTTTGGTGTCCCTTGGCGACAGGGGGTTTACATAAAAATAAAAGGAGTCGCCACCTAGGATCCGTGGTGAATGGAAAGGGCTACACGATTCCGTATGATCTTGTCAGATAGTCTGTAATGTAGTCCTAGATAGGAATAATTCCCACTAGGAACCAGTGTACTAGGATCACCAACAAGGCTGGCCGATTGGGTTAGGGTTTAGTAATTTAGGGCAAAACTAGGGTTTGAGTGAAGTGTTGATGTTGAGGTTTATAGGGTTTTGATGGGCAGGTGTAGGGGGTTATTAAGGGATAAAAATAATAGGGTTTGGAGAAGTTTGAAAATTCTGCAATTTTAGGGCAGAATTATCTATCTGGTTTGGGTTTTGGGTTTTTAATGGAGTACGGTGATGGAGGGGTTAGGGTAGGAATTAGAGGCTGTAACTTGGGTCGAGTGTAGGAGAGGATGGATGAAGGATTCAATGGAAGTTTGGGAATGATTTGATGGCTGGAAGTGGGTTGCTTGAGAATCAAGCTATGGATCGAATGGGGGAAAGTTGCAGGTTTAATGGAGGGGATGGATTGCTGGTTTATGGTCTGATGTGGAATCAATGGAGAGGTTAGGTTTGGGCTGGAGGATGAGAAGTAGAAGGTTTAACAGCAATGAGAATCAACTTACTGGTTTGAAGGAAACTCCAAGGGTAGCAACTTGAATACTTGAAGGAAACCTCCCAATTTTCACGATGCAAGGAGTCGCAGGAGTCCATCCACCCTCTCCACCTTGAGATCCACAAGGATGTAATACTCAGAGAGCAATGACAGCAATAGCAGCAAGCTTGAAAGCAAAAATTGATTAGTTGAACTGTGAGGGAGCCTCCCACGTTTAAGCTGTATTTATAATCAAAACTGAACCAAAATCCTACTCAGATTAGGAGTTGTAATCCCAATCTGAATCCTAATTACAAACATAACAATCAAACTTGTAATCCAAATCTGATTTAAAAAACAAAGCAATCCTCCTAAAAGAAATCATGGAGGGGAAATAAAAGTCAAATAAAACAGCTGAAATAATTAAAGGCCAAAAGACTAATTTGCCCTTAATTAAACTATTTGAAAAAAAACTAAGTATAGAAGGCTCCAACGAAAAAACAAAACAGCAGCCTAGGTCAAGGCTTCTTCTTCCTAGTGCTTGGACCTGCATTAGTCTGGGTAAGTGGTCAAGTTACGAGAGTGGGAAGGTGTTAGCACCTCATCTTGCCCGGTTAAACTGGTCTTTCTACTAGATGCTTGATTTTGAACATTCTCTCGTAATGATATGTCCTATACCAACATGCAAGGCTAAATTATGACTAATTATCATGCATCAAAATACATAAAAAGAAACTAAACATGTTATATTTTATAAACAAATGTTGCTATTTACACTAAAACAAGATACTTTAATGGTCTACATTGTGCTAAAAATGAAGAACCAAAAATAAATATATACCTGAAATCAAATCCAACAAGACAAAAAAGCAAGAAAAAGTGTTACCAATGCATATGCAAAGTATTGAATATCTCCCGGTTCATGTGGAGATGGACAAACGGCTTGCCTTTCTTTAGTTGGACAGAGTAATGACTATGTGAAATGGATTCAGGTTACTTGGAATTCGGGCAGAGCAATGGCTGTAAAAAGGGGTTTTGTTACTTGGACTTCGGGTAGAGTAACAGCGTCATGGGGGATTTTGGGAGCCTGGCACTCGCACCTTGGACAGAGTAACGGCGTTACAAGGGACTAACAAGGTTTATCAGAAAGGGTTTGATAGGAAAAAGTGAGAAAAACGGGGCATAATAGAGTGAAATGACAACTTCGGGCCACTCGGGATGCAGACAGGGTGTCGGGGCATGAGGGTTGAAGCGGGGATGCGACAGAACGTCGAGGCGGGTCAAGGAAGGGCACTCACACGCTCAGGAGGCACAAAAAACAGAGCAAAGCTCAAATCCCGAAGTAAGGAGGTGCTCCTTGAAATGGGGAGAAAGTACTCACACGCTCAGGAGGCACAAAAAATGGAGCGAAGCTCAAATCACTGCATGCCTCACCCCTGAAAACTGGCATTTTGGGGGGGGGGTGTTTGGCCATTTTTTTTGCCCGGGGGATGGGGGTGGGTTAGTCCTATTTGGCCATTCTTTTTGGGGGTTTTTGGTAAGTCCAACTGCGAGCGAGGCGCCGGTGTTCGTCCATGTCCAGTTGTCGTCATTGCTGGGGAAGGGTGGCAATTTTCAGCATCTATAGTTAGGTTTAGTGATGTGGAATCGAAATCACCTGAGGGTAGGGTTATAGTTCCAGCATAAAGCAGGATCACAGTAAAGTAAAGAAATCAGATTTCAAGAAAAATTTACTAACTGATTATCAATGGGTTTGATTTGACTGTTATGCAGGTCAATGGTGCTATTTACTTGGAAGAATAAAATATTGTAATTTTAGAGCAATCCAATGGCTAGATCGATAGTTAATGAAGAATCTTATTCTAAGGTAAGTAGAAATTTCAGGAACCAGAAATTGATACATGAACTGAAGGAGTTAAAAAAAAATAAAAAAACTGATCAAGAGTAGACTGGTGCTTAAACAGTAACAAAATGATGCAGTGAGTGAGCTCAATGGGCAGGAATTGGGGAGGGGGGGTGGTTAGTCCCACAATGGTCTGATAGTGCTGGGCTTATGACTTTGGGAGAGCCTCTCCACCTTAAAGCTTGGGATTTTGTGTTGGACGCTGTTAAATGGTATCACAGCGGGTTTTCCATGCACCATCCCATGGCCCAAAGATGGGGGTATTGATGCAGTGAGTGCACACCATGGCTAGGAATGAGATGGTTTTAGTCCCACATCGGTTGGGTTGTGTGCGGTTGCTGGGTGTATAACCTTGGGAAGGATCTCTCCACCGTCTACCAACAGCTGCCTAGTGCAGTTGGTGAGCCATGGTGCGCTTCATGCCCATGCTTACCAGGAGGTCATGAGTTCGAGTCTCCTGGCTGGTACCTTCCCCCTTCCTATTCCCCCCTCCCCCCCCCCCCCAAAAAAAAAATATATATATATATAAAAAAATAAATTAAAAAAAAAAAAAAAAAAACCGTGAAGCTTGGGTTGGACGCTGTCACAAAACTCAGCAAAGATCTGATTTCAGAATTAGAAAACAGTAACCAAAACTGAGATTTTTTTTTTAAACAAACCAAATTGAAGACAGATTGTTCAATTCGATAGCAAAGTGTTAAATCCGTGCCCAGACCCCGGTTTAAAGCCCGGTCTAACCGGTCTGGTTAAACCTATGTAGAATCGGTGGCGGTGTACTCCAGGGAGCTATGGGCGATGATACTCAAACCGTCCCATAAGATCGTTAACTTTGAGACGGGGGAGGTCGTCGAGGATAGGTTCATCGACAAGGACAGGGGGAGGTTTGTCAACAAATGAGTGTTCTTGGTATACCCTCCGCAGGCGGACCCGTGGGGCCTGGCCAGATTTGATGTACCGCTTTACGACGACTGGGAGTAAGCCATTATTCTTATGCTCCAATTATAGTATAAATAATATTATATATAGATAATTGATTGGGCTTGGGTGTGTAGCACCCTTTTAATTAAAGATGGAGATGGCCTGTGGGCCTCATTAAGTTGAGGCCCAATAACTTGAACTTGAACCTAAGAATTGGTGTTCAATCATACAGACCCTAGAGCATTTAGGCCTAAGGACCAACACCCAGCTAAACATGCCCTAGGGACCTTTTGGGATAGATAAGGCCAAAAGAACCACTATTCCCATCTCACACTAAACCTAAATCGATTTGGGGGGGAAAAGAAGAAAAGAAGAGAAGAAGAGAAGAAGAGAAAGAAGGAGAGGAAGAAGGAAGAGAGGAAGGGAGGAGGATTCACTCACTCACCAGCCCCACTTGGTAAGTTCTTCACCTAACCACTGTCCTTTCTCTCATCCCAATTAATCCCTACCCTCTTGGATCTTGGATGGTGTCCTTCCATTAATGGCTTCACCAATTTATTGGAGGAACCGTTAATGGAAGGTACTCTTGCCTTCTTGTTGTGGAAGGTGACCTTAAATGCTTCCATTCCACCCCATTGGATGACCTAGACCATCAATGCCAACCCTAGCTCAAGGATGTGAAAGCTAGGGTTCATTGCTTCCAAAGCTATCACCCATCTCATGTGTGAGCTTGGGTTTATAAACCCTCTCGATGATAGGATCTAAAACCCTAGGTTGGGGTAACATTCTAGCTAAGATTTGTATGGCATGACTGTAGGACATACCCATTTGAGCCATGAAACCAAAGCCCCAACCCAAATCTTCAATATAAACTTGTTTATGTAAAAAGGTAGATGCAGTCGGGCTAAAATGGTAGGAGCAGCCCAGGTGCCCTTTCTACCTTTTTAAGCCCTGCCTTCCTACCTTTTTCTCTCGGTGAAAAACGGTAGGAACAGTCCAGAAATGCATCTACGTTTTACCAATTTGTTCATACCGTTTTACAATTTTTACACTTTTAAACCCTATTGATTCCTACCCTTTGGGGACCTTAGCACTAGTCTTTTGTGTGTCTTTTTGTGCATCTAGGGCACCCAAATACGGGGGTCGGCTCATGTTTTAGTGCGCAGGATCATTCACGGCTCGATCGAACCGATTCTCAAGGTGAGGAAATCGGATTCCCGAACCATCAGAATCTGTGACCAGAGCGTGTAAATACGCTCCCGCACTACCCCCAGGATCACAGATGCAGTAGCTAAGCTAGCTCATCCAAACCACATGTGATAATTCAAAGATAAAGATGAAATAAATATATATTTAACCATAATCAGAGTAGCAGAATCTATGTTATAACTTAATACATAACTGTGACAGTTTATCCGAGTTCACTATTCAACTCATCCAAACATCGACTGATACTAATCATTCCCATCAGGACCTATGTATTACATAATAGTTAGGTAATACATCGCTCATGACGGGAATCAAAATAATATAGCAGCATGATCAATGAAGCAAAATGTAATGTATAAAAAAGGGGCCATGGGCCCAATTAACCAAATAACGCTACTCTCCCAAGTAGCACGATTCGCAGTATCAGTTTAGTCCATGCTCCCCTTCCTTAGGGGCCTACCATTCCTCGCCACTGCCGCCCTGGGGGGCCACGTACTCTGAGCCAATCGGCTCCTCTACACCGGCATCACAATCTAAAACAAATGGTTTCCACGAGGTATGAGCTCCCTTGAGCCCAATGAGCAAATCTAATCATGCAATTGGTTGCTACATGCATGGATGACAATATTCATGATGAAATAAACAATAAACAATGTGTACCTAACTCTGATTCTAAGCCAGGTATAGTGCTACTGCAACACCCTAGGTAGCATCCCCGGCCCTCCATCACTCCCACCCGGATGGCCTATCCGGCAATGTCAAACCCAAGTTGCGCGGGGAGCCTGTTAGTGCCGGTCCTCGATCGGACTCGCCGGTCCCAGTACCTCAACCGGAATCGCTGGTTTACCCAGCAAACCCCCAAGGTTAACCCCACTGCCACGGTTCCGATCCTCGATCGGAATCGCCGATCCCAGTCCTCAATCGGAATCGTTGGTTTCCCCGTGGGGGATCATCCAACACATAAACCCCTGTTGGAAAGGGTCGTAGCACTGGGTACGCAATGCCTAGCCAACAACACCTACTGTCTAGTGGTGTACATGTACTATAACATATGGATTCCATCATTATCAGATCGCACAACATTGTCATTCGCAATATATATCACTATACTCTCAATCAAATATCACATCATAACAATAATTGAAAGTAAAGTGCATCCTAGTGTCTACACTCAACATGGAAGAGTCGCCATTATTAAACAATAGATTTCCGACAAATAAACATACATGTATATGTATGGCAATCATGTAATGAAATGCAAGTAGGTTCGGGTATCCGATTTCCTTACCTTGAGAATCGGTTCGATCGAGCTGTGAATGATCCCGCGCGCTAAAATGTGAGCCGACCCCCGTATTTGGGTGCCCTAGATGCACAAAAAGACACATAAGAGACTAGTGCTAAGGTCCCCAAAGGGTAGGAATCAATAGGGGTTTAAAAGTGTAAAAATTGTAAAATGGTAGGAACAAATTGGTAAAACGTAGATGCATTTCTGGACTGTTCCTACCGTTTTTCACCGAGAGAAATAGGTAAGAAGGTAGGGCTTAAAAAGGTAGGAAGGGCACCTAGGCTGCTCTTACCGTTTTAGCCCGACTGCATCTACCTTTTTACATAAACAAGTTTATATTGAAGATTTGGGTTGGGGCTTTGGTTTCATGGCTCAAATGGGTATGTCCTAGAGTCATGCCATACAAATCTTAGCTAGAATGTTACCCTAACTTAGGGTTTTAGATCCTATCATTGAGAGGGTTTATAAGCCCAAGCTCACACATGAGATGGGTGATAGCTTTGGAAGCAATGAACCCTAGCTTTCACATCCTTGAGCCAGGGTTGGCATTGATGGTCTAGGTCATCCAATGGGGTGGAATGGAAGCATTTAAGGTTACCTTCCACAACAAGAAGACATTAGTACCTTCCATTAATGATTCCTCCAATAAATTGGTGAAGCCATTAATGGAAGGACACCATCCAAGATCCAAGAGGGTAGGGATTAATGGGGATGAGAGAAAGGACAGTGGTTAGGTGAGGAACTTACAAAGTGGGGATGGTGAGTGAGTGAATCCTCCTCCCTTCCTCTCTTCCTTCTTTCTCTTCTTCTCTTCTTCTCTTCTTTTCTTCGTTTCCACCCCCAAATCGATTTAGGTTTAGTGTGAGATGGGAATAGTGGTTCTTTTGGCCTTATCTATCCCAAAAGGACCCTAGGGCATGTTTGGCTGGGTGTTGGTCCTTAGGTCTAAATGCTCTAGGGTCTGTTTGGTTGAACACCAATTCTTAGGTTCAACTTCAAGTTATTGGGCCTCAACTTAATGAGGCCCACAGGCCATCTCCATCTTTAATTAAAGGGGTGCTACACACCCAAGCCCAATCAATTATCTATATATAATATTATTTATACTATAATTGGAGCATAAGAATAATGGCTTACTCCCAGTCGTTGTAAAGTGGTACATCGAATCGGGCAGGGCCCCACGGGTCCGCCTACGGAGGGTACGCCAAGAACACTCCTTTGTTGACAAACCTCCCCTTGTCCTTGTCGATGAACCTATCCTCGACGACCTCCCCCGTCTCAAAGTTAACGATCTTGTGGGACGGTTTGAGTATCATCGCCCATAGCTCCCTAGAGTACACCGCCGCCGATTCTACACAGGTTTAACCAGACCGGTTAGACCGGGCTTTAAACCGGGGTTTGGGCACGGATTTAACATCCCCCCACCTTATAAGAATTTCGTCCTCAAAATTGAAACATACCTGGCATTTCGAATAAGTGAGGGTGCTTTGCTCGAACTTCGCTCTCGTGCTCCCAAGATGCTTCCTTTTCAGAGTGGTTCTTCCATTGGACCTTCACATAGGAGATGACATGGTTGCGGATATTGTGTTCGTTCCTCTCTAGAATCTTCATAGGTTCTTCCACATAGGCCAGGTCCTCAGAAAGTTCAGTTGGGTCATGAGTCAAGATATGGGTCAAATCCGGAATGTACTTCCGTTGCATTGATACGTGGAACACATCATGAACACCCGCCAATGACGGTGGTAGGGCCAGCCTGTATGCCACGGCCCCGATTCTTGCTAGAATCTCATATGGTCCAATGTATCTAGGACTCAACTTTCCTTTCTTGCCGAACCGTAACACCTCTTTTGTCGGCGATACTCGAAGGAATACCTTATCACCCTCGCTAAACTCGAGATCCTTGCGCTTCAAATCCGCATAACTTTTCTGCCTCGATTGCGCAGCCTTGATTCGAGCTCTAATCAAGTCCACTTTCTCACATGTGGCCCATATCAACTCGGGCCCCAATATCCTACACTCACCCACTTCGTCCCAGTACAATGGTGTTCGGCACTTTCTACCATACTGTGCCTCGAACGGTGCCATACCAATAGTAGCCTAGTAACTGTTGTTGTAGGCAAACTCGATGAGTGAGATATGTTCATCCCAGCTACCCCCCATATCAATGGCACAAGCTCTAAGCATATGCTCCAGTGTCTATATAGCCCTTTCTGATTGACCATCGGTCTGTGGATGAAAGGTTGTGCTAAAATTCAGTAGTGTCCCCATAGCCTGCTGGAAACTACCCTAAAACCTTGATGTGAATCTGGGATCACGATCAGAAATAATGCTCACTGGGACTCCGTGCAAGCGAACAACATTGTCCATGTACAATTTCGCTAACTTGTCCATAGGATAGGTCACCTTTATCGGAATGAAGTGTGCAGTCTTGGTGAGTCGATCCACAATCACCCAAATGGCATCAACCCCCTTTGCAGTTCGGGGCAAACCTGTGACGAAGTCCATGGTGATGTGCTCCCATTTCCATTCTGGAATTGGAAGCGATTACAAAAGCCCATAAGGTCGATGTCTCTCCGCCATGACCTTCTGACAGGTGAGACACTTTGACACAAACGTTGCCACTAGATAGTAGGTGTTGTTGGCTAGGCATTGCGTACCCAGTGCTACGACCCTTTCCAACAGGAGTTTACGTGTTGGATGATCCCCCACGGGAAAACCAGCGATTCCGATTGAGGACTAGGATCGGCGATTCCGATCGAGGACCGGAACCGTGGCAGTGGGGTAAACCTTGGGGGATTTGCTTGGTAAACCAGTGATTCCGGTTGAGGTACTGGGACCGGCGAGTCCGATCGAGGTCCGAGACTGGCAGGCTCTCCGCACAACTCGGGTGTTGCAGTAGCACTATACCTGGCTTAGAATCAGAGTTAGGTACACATTGTTTATTGTTTATTTCATCATGAATATTGTCATCCATGCATGTAGTAACCAATTGCATGATTCGATTTGCTCATTGGGCTCAAGGGAGCTCATACCTCGTGGAAACCTTTTTTTTTAGATTGTGATGCAGGTGTGGAGGAGCCAATTGGCTCAGAGTACGTGGCCCCCCAGGGCGGCAGTGGTGAGGAATGGTGGGCCCCTGAGGAAGGGGAGCATGGACCTAACTGCTACTGCGAATCGTGCTACTTGGGAGAGTAGCGTTATTTGGTTTATTGGGCCCGTGGCCCCTTTTTGATACATTACATTTTGCTTCATTGATCATGCTGCTATATTATTTTGATTTCTGTCATGAGCGATGTATTACCTAACTATTATGTAATACATAGGTCCTGATGGGAATGATCAGTATCAGTCGATGTTTGGATGAGTTGAACAGTGAACTCGGATAAACTGTCACAGTTATGTATTAAGTTATAACATAGATTCTGCTACTCTGATTATGGTTAAATGTATATTTATTTCATCTTTACCTTTGAATTATCACATGTGGTTTGGATGAGCTAGCTTAACTACTGCATCTGTGATCCTAGGGGTAGTGCGGGAGCGTATTTGCACGCTCCAGTCACAGATTCCGGGGGTTCGGGAATCAGGGCGTGACACAAAGAATGGTTGGATCTGAACAAGAATAATAGAGAATGTTCAGTATCAAATCCAGATAGGCATTCTGAAATCAGATTTGAAGAGTCAGTTCTGAAATCAATGGATAGGAAGTCTAATGCAAATAGGATAATAGAAATTGATAGAAAAGATTGGATTTTGAACACTGTTTCTGAAATCAGAACTTGGAATTAATAAACACAATTGAAATTGAAGATCAAGAGCATGAAAGAACTAACAGAACAACAACTAAACTAGAAACAAAATTATGGGGCAAAAAACATGCATGGGATAGGAGAGATAAGACCTGACCTATAATGGAGGAAGAAGATGAGAAAAGGAGGGATATGAATTTCAGGTGTCACCACTTGAAATCCTTGATTGGAATTACCACCAACCAACCTGCTGAATCACTACAACACACACAGCTGGACTGAATCACCATAGTTCCAATATTCTGAGTCACCACAGAATAAACAAAGGCTGAAGCTAATTTTCATTATTCAAAAGCGTAATTATATCATATTGCATTGATATGGCTTCTATGCTGCTTATAAGCATAATTATATAAAATTATCATTGCTATAGTACATATTCTCATATACTGCATGCCTAGGTGATACCTAGGCGAGCGCCTTGTTGCCTAGGTGGCCCTCCAACGCCTTGGGTCACCTAGTTGCAGTGACAACAATGGCCTTTACCACCACCATGTGAGATAACCTAGAGGTGGGGTGAATAGGTTATCACTAATGAAATATTAGCCTTTTTAAATTTTCTTCGATTAAAACAAGATAGATAAAGATAAATGCTAAAAAAGAAGAACGCATAAGATTTATAGTGGTTCGTCTAACCTAGCCTACATCCACTCCTCTCAACCTTGAGAGAATTTCACTAGTTTCTTCCTTTCAGTATAATAGGTGAGAAGAACACCTTTACAATCTTTTTCACAGGATAAGAGGATCTTAAGTTTTTTTCATAGGATAAGAGAATCTTAATCTTTTTACTGGGATAAGAGGATCCCTTGTATTAATCTAAGTACAGTGTAGATTAATACACTAATGCTTTCTCAAATCAAAAGCATAAACAGTGAATACAATAAAGAGAAGGTAAGAATTACCTAGGCAAGGAGTGTGACATGTACTCCTTGCAAGTGATGAATGATATGCAATGATGCTTAATGCTTTGACATTTTTCAGAACTTCGCTTTAGAATGAAAGTTTGTAAAGGTCTTGAGTATTGAAGTCAATCTTGGATGATCTTGATGGAAACTACTAGACTTCAATCAATAGAACTTTAGAATGACTTTTCACCTCTCACAAAAGTAGTATTTTGGACTATGGTGAATAAGTGAAAAACTCTCACATGTTCTCTATTTATAGTCTCATTTAAGGCTCTAAAAACATGTGCAAAATGTGCTCTAACGGATCTATTTTTTGCCCATCTGGTCGACTGGGTCATAGCCGTTGGTGAAATAGATCCGTTGGAAAATAGCCGTTGGAGGGCAAAAAAATATCCGGTCCCAGTCCGGTCGACCGGACCATCGTCCCACTTGATCAGGTCGACTGGATCAAGTCACGGGAACGTTACCGTGATGCTGCTGCCAGCATCCAGACGAACTGGGCCCTGAGATCCGGTCGACCGGATCACAGTCTCGTTCCCCTGTTAGGCTTGATTCCAATAATTTTGACTGTGGTGTTTTGCGGGGTTTTGCTCCAACCTTTTTCCAACATTTCCTAAGGTCATGTGGGTTCAAATGACAACCTCCTAAGGTCTCTATATGATGCAAATACAATTTCATTAATATTATGCAAATGCAAATACAAGTATGCAAGTGTGTATTTGTGAATGTGCACACGGGCATCTTCATGATGGTCTTCAACTTGATTTCTTCAAGTGATGTTCTTCAATCTTCAAACTTCATTCTTCAATTATTCTTTTGTGAGAATGGTGAAGTGTCTTCAAAACCTTGACCTTTCAAGCTTTATCTTGAACATCCTTGTGCTTTATGTCCTTTAATTTCTTGGCTTGATCTTCTTGTTCCATCAGCAAACCTGTTGACATTTTAATACACAATGGCTTGTGCCAATACGTTTGTTATCATCAAAACAATCATGGAGGTAGGGAAGGTTTTCCCAATAGTCTCCCCCTTTTTGATGATGACAAACAATTGATTTGGCAATAACATATATAATGCAATATGCTATAATCAAGACAAGAATTTCACAAAAATAATACATTATGTATAACCATTTAAATTTAAATCTTAGGTTTTAAAATTTTCAAAATTATAAGATTTTCTCCCCATTCAATATGTATCCACAAATAAAAATAAATGTTCCTTTTTCTTTTTCCCCAAAAGTTAATCCAAATCATAAAACTTCAACTTTTCTCCCCCTTTTGTTTTGTCAACAACAATAAGGAGTAGAGTAACTCCCCCTGCATCAGAGAATCTTATGCAGCAAGTAACAATTATAATGCAAAGGTTATCAACAATAATAAACACAACCATAAGCATAAATATTAACCATACTCCCCCTAAGAAGACGCACCATAAGTTTTAAAGTCATACATCTGAAACAAAAGTAGCCAAAAGTCAAGTAGCTTAACAAAATACACACTGTCTTGAAAGACAAAATAAAAGCAGGAAACTACTCATTTGCAGTAGGTGGAGGTGGAGGTGGTGTTGTCAGGCGAAAGTGCTGAGTGAGCATCTGAAGGTGTGTCATGATCTACCTGTTCTCACCATGAAGTGCAGCAAACTGCTCATCAAATCCCTGAAGATGGGTATCGAGCTTCTCTTAGAATGCAGTAAATTCTGTCCTAGTCACGTAATCATCATCAACATCTTCATCCTCGTCTTCTTCTTCACTTTCAATGATGGGTTATGAGGCCCGCTTGCGCCTTGCTTGGTGAGGAGGAGGAGGAGGAGCAGATGAGTCAGAAGGAATACCCATCTTCTTCAGGGTAGAGGAATCAATAACACATGTTCTAGTAGCAGAAATTTCTTCAGAAAAGTCTATCTCAAAGTGCTTAAAGATAATGGTTAAGAGACGACTGTAGGGAAGGCCTCCATTGTTGTCTCTCTTAGTGGCAATTTCTATGGTCTTCATAATAATGTAAGGAAGATTGATTTGATTGGAGGTAGCAATACTCCAAAGAAGATAGGCTTGAAAATGAGTGACTGCATCCTTATGTCTACCAGTAGGAAGTATATTATATGTAAGAATGAGATTAACAACCTTAGAGATGTCATGAAGATGAATGGCAGTGAGTCCCTTGGTTTCTCCTTGATAACCCTTAAAAATAGAACCATAAACCTCATGGATATTCATGAAGTCATCAGGACTGGTTTTGGTTCTGAGATATTTCTGTTCTCCAAGGTCACTAACACCAATAATTTGGGTAAGATTATCCATGTCAAAAGTAATTTCTTTCCCCTTAACATAGAAGGTAATAATATATCCTTCATCTTCACCCACAACTCTAAGATTACAATAGAAGAGTTGAACTAATCTAGGAAAAGGAAGCTCTTGAGGATAGAGGATAACATCCCAACCCAACATTTCAAAAGGAGTATTAATCTCAGAAGGAAGAACACTATTGAGTTGAGAGACATTTACAAATCTTTCCTTAATGAGTTTCTTCCTTGAGTAGATAGCCCAAAAGATGGAAGCTTCTTTGGAGATGAACAAGTTTCCATCAAATTGATCCTTCTTTGAAGCAACAGTCTTTCTCTTTCTTGAAGATTCTCCTTTATATGCCATTTGAGAAGTTAGGGTTTTGCAAAATGGAGTTTGAGAAGAATTGGAACAGAGAAAGAGGGAAATGAGGGTAAAACTTGTAGATTTGGAGAGGAAACTAAGATGTAATCTCCAAAAGAGCAGGAAAGCACAAGATTTTGGCATTACCCTAGAAATCCAAAAGAGAGGTTTTGGAGAGGAAAGGAGAGGGTTTGAGTGAAAATAGAATGAGAGAAATGAGCCATGGATTGGGTTAAGAAGCCCTCTGTCCGCGATTCGGTCTACCGGTTGCGACCATCCGGTCGACCGGATGACTTGAAATTCTGATTTTTCAAGTCAGCCGAACTCGGATTGAATGGATTGTCCGATTAGGGCAGTTTCAAAGGGATAAGCTCATTCAAATGGGTTACAAATACCCAACTCTTGACGAAGAGTAAAGAATCTTTCTTCGGGCAGAGGTTTTGTGAAAATGTCAGCGACTTGCCTAGCAGTGTCGATATGTTCAAGGATAATTTCGCCCTTCTGAGCAGTGTCACGAAGAAAGTTGTGATGAATATCAATGTGTTTGGCTCGGGAGTGAAGAATAGGATTTTTGCTGAGATTAATAGCACTTGTGCTATCACAGAGAATTTTTCAAGTGGCGAAGCTTACCCCATAATCAGTGAGAGTTTGGCGCATCCAGAGGATTTATGCACAACACCTACCTGCAGCAATGTACTTAGCTTTGGTAGTGGAGAGTGCAACACAGTTCTGTTTCTTATTGAACCAAGAGACAAGACATTATCCAAGAAAGTGGCAAGTTCCACTAGTGCTCTTGTGATCAATATGGCAGCCAGCAAAATCAGCATTAGAAAACCTAAGTAAATCAAAATTATTGTGCATAGGGTACCAAAGTCCTACATTGATAGTACCTTTTAATTATTTAAAAATACGTTTAACCGCGCTAGCATGAGATTAAATAGGACTAGCTTGGAATCTTGCACAAGCACAAACACTAAACATAATGTCTGGTCTACTTGCAGTTAAATACAATAAGCTTCCAATTATACCTCGACCCGAGTAGGATCAAAAGGAGTTCCATGCTCATCTTTTGATAAAGTGATTGATGTACTCATGAGAGTGCAAGATGATTTTTGAGAATTTATATCAAATTTCTTCAATAATTCCTTTATGTATTTAGATTGAGTAATGAAAATTCCACTTTCGGTTTGTTTAATTTGAAGTCCTAAGAAGAAATTTAATTCACCCATCAAACTCATCTCAAATTCATTTTTCATACAGTTGCTAAATTATGATTCATCAGTAGCACAAAAAATGACATCATCTACATATATTTGAACTATAATCAAATTTGAGCTTTTATGTTTAACAAATATTGTTGTGTCTACCTTACCAATAGTAAAAATATCTTTAATCTATTATACCAAGCTCTAGGGGCTTGCTTGAGTCCATACAAGGCTTTCTTTAATTTGAAAACATGAGATGGAAAAGAAGGATTTTCAAAACCTGGGGGTTGAGAAACAAAAACTTCTTCAGCAATAAACCCATTCAAGAAAGCACTCTTGACATCCATTTGATAAAGCTTGAAATTTTTTATGATAAGAAAAGGCTAGTAGCATCCTTATGGCTTCTAATCGAGCAACAGGGGCATATATTTCGTCAAAGTCGATTCCCTCTTGTTGATTATAGCCTTGGGCAACTGGTCTTGCTTTGTTTCTAACAACAGTTCCATTTTCATCAAGCTTATTTCTAAAAACCCACTTAGTACCAAAGATAGATTTATTCTTGGGTTTTGGCACAAGTTCCCATACATCGTTTCTTTCGAATTGATGCAATTCCTCTTGCATAGCCAAAATCCAATCATTATCAAAGAATGCTTCTTTAGTACTCTTAGGTTCAGTTAATGATAAGAATGCGGCATAATTACAAATGTTTTGGATTCTGGATCTTGTTTGAACACCTGTCTCAAAGTCTCCAATGACTTGTTCTAAGGGATGGTCCCTTATAGGTCTGATTTCCTTAGGTAGTTCCATTAAGTTTTCCTGAGATGATTTTAGGGGAGAATTATCATTTTCTTCTAAGGGAATGGTCTCAACTCTTTTCATGATTTTGGATATAACATGCTCATCATCATCACCCAATGGTCTGTATTTTTCTTTGGGAGGGGATACATCAAATCTGATATTCATAGATTCCTCCATAACCAAGGTCATTTTGTTGAATACTCTATATAAGTACGACTATTACTAGAGTACTCAAGAAAAATGCCTTCATCAAATTTTTCATCAAACTTACTTTTGGAATTTTTAGTATTTAAAATAGAACATTTACATCAAAAAATCTATGAATAATCAACTTTTGGTTTCTTTTCAAAATACAATTCAGAGGGTGTTTTTGACAAATTTTTTCTGATCAAAACACGATTCAAGACATAGCAAGCTGTATTTACAGTTTCAGCCCAAAAGTATTTTGGTAGGGAATACTCACTAAGCATGGTTCGGGCAGTCTCTTGAAGGGATCTATTTTTCTCTTTACAACCCCATTAGATTGAGGAATTCGAGGGGCTGAGAAATTGTGAGTAATACCATCATCACCACAGAATTTCCCAAATTGATTTGGGTTATCAAACTCACCACCATGATCGCTTCTTATGGTAGTTTCCAAGTAACCTTTTTGGTTTTTAATTTTCTTGCATAGGGTCATAAACTCATTAAATGCATCATTTTTATGTCTAAGGAATAGAGTCCAAGTATATCTAGAATAGTCATCAATAATAACAAAAGTATATACTTTACCACTCAAACTTGGAGTAGGTATAGGACCAAAAAGATCTAAGTGAAACAATTCAAGAGGTCTATTTGTAGAAACAATATTTTTTAATGTATGAGACACTCTTACTTGTTTACCCTATTGACATGCATCACAAAAATAATTTTTGTCAAATTTTAATTTTGGTAAATTTCGAACTAATTCTTTAGATGCAATAGATTCAATTAATTTGATATTTATGTGACCAAGTTTTCTATGCCATATATTTGATTTATCATGTGAGACTAAGCATGTGTTGCTCATGTGTTGCTAGAGCTAGCTTCATCAATAACACAAGTGTATATGTTGTTTCTTCTAGATCCTTTCAACACTACTTTATCATTTGCTTCTACAACTAAGCAATGAGATACATCGAAGTTTACCTTGTAGCCAACACTACAGAGTTGACTAACACTGAGAAGATCGTAGGCAAGTTTGTTAACCAAACAAACATTTGAGTCACGGTTGTCGTTCCTACCAAGCCCATCAACAACAGAGGTGCCAATAGAGACTTCAGAGTCACCCATAATGCAGCAAAAAAAAAAAAAAAAAATCGCAAAGGAGGGCTCTGGTGACAAGAAACATAAGAAATCCTTCAAATTAAAGGCTGAAAATTGGTGAAGAATCCCCTTTCAATGTCACAAGATGTGTATCCAAAAATCAGCAGCATCAGACAAGTGTAGCCCCTAGATCGATTTTTTCAGGGTTTTGAAAAAAACTGAGATCGATGTAGGGAGAGAAGCCTGCAAAAAAACACTGGATTGAGCTGAAACTTGGCTCGAGTGTGGGTCTAGAAGAGACTGAGCACCCCTCCAAATATCAGCCCCAATAGAGGACAGCAACCCCTAGATCGATATTTGTCAGGGTTTTGAAAAAAACCCTGTTTTTTAGAGAAATCGTTCTAAGAGGTCTTCAAGGTAGATCTAAGATAGAAAAAGTATTCAACAAAGGAACCTGCTGCAGTTCTTGATCTTCAATAAGGGAGATTGGTTCCTTATAGTTGAGGTGGAATCAATCAAATATGTGAAGCTTCAAATATCGCAACCAAGGTGTTGTTGATATCGAAAAAATTTATTTAACCATGGAATGAGGTGAGAACGGGCAGTATGGATCACCTCATCAGTGCTGCCCTATTGAAAAATAGAAAACAAAAGAAGAAAAGAGAGAAGAGAAGAGGAGATCGAGAGAGAGAGAGAGAGAGAGAGAGAGAGAGAAGAGAAAGAAGGAGCTGAAAATAGAAGGTAGAGGACCCTAATTCAAAACCTGCTCTGATGCCATGTTAACAGATTTAGAATTAGAGTAAGGCTTGGATGATTAATGATCACCCCAAGCTCTTTATTTATATCCTTGAGAATAGAGGACAGAAATACAAATAAGCAATGTGAGACTAAAGCCCATATAACAGAAAAATAAAAAAAACAAAAAGAGGGTCCAAAATACCCCTACGGTTCTAACAGTTCTAACAGAGAGAGTACTATGACTAGTGAAGATCACTTGCTCTCTGCTCCTTCGTCTTCCCCTTGCCTTCTTGCCAAACAACTCTTGTCCATATACTTCCCTGCATCTTTCCATTGTGCATGCCCCATTGTTCAAATACTTGAAATTCTCATATATCATTCTAATTTGGATTAGCAACTTCTCTTTCTGAACCACTTGCTTATTGCAGCCTTGCAATTACTTTGCACGTGACTCATGCTTGAAAGGGGACGATTGTCCATTTGATCATGAACTCTCCAAGTACCCTTGTGACAATTACATGTCAAAAGGCTCTTGCATTAGAGGTGGTGAGTGCTTGTTTTCATACAAGTTAACTACTCTAGTTCTTAAAGTCCAGTAGCTTTGAGCAGATTTTTATGCTTGGCAGTGCTTGCCTTATTGTTCGTTTCTTCGTTTTATCAATAACCAGTTATCTAGGTCTTATATTGCATTTGATTATAATTAAATATTAATGTTTGTGTACATCCCAGATGCTACCCAAGGACGGTACCTCTACATCATTGAATGCTGACAAACCAGAGATGGAGTCATCAGCTCTGCTAAATAGTAGAGATTCGAGGAAGGAAGTGAATATTGATGGTCGCTCCTGTTGTACTGTCAACAACTTGTCTAAAGACACAGCTGTAAGGGTGCCATTCTCCACAGGAACAATCCCTCACAGAAAACCAGAGCAGACTGTGGTCGGGAAGAGATTGAATGCACTCGGTCAGGCACCCAAAGGAATTAGGTTTCTATTAAATAAAAACACACCATTAGATGATTCTAATAGGGAGCAACAAGGTGACTTGCCTTCCAATGGGGGTAATAGCACGGCAATGTGCAATCAAAAGAGCAAAAGTGCACCAGACAAACATCAAAATTTGAATGAGATGCAGCAGAGGGTGCCACCTGCAGTACCACCCAAAGGAATTAGCTTTCTCTCTATTGGAAAGTTGCCACTAAGTGATCCCAGTAAGAAACAAGGAGATCGTTTTCCTCCCAAACAAGATGCAGTTGAAATATGCAATTGGAAGAACCAAAGTGTATCACACAAGCTTCAAAATCCAAATGAAACTGCATTGAGGATGTCAAAACCCCCAGTTTCTAGTGGTCATTCAAGGACTCCATTAGCAGATGGGAATGGTAAATCCATCCAAAGCTCAGCTCAAAAGGCACTGTCCTCCACACTGGCATTTGCAGAAAAGTACGAGTCTAAAATGGGGTTGGGACATTCTATCTATCCCCCTGCTTTTTGTGCTGAGGTGAGTAAAGCATCAAGGGATAACAGTAACTTCAGCATTGGGAATTCCCAGAATGAACAAATGAAAGCTTCTACGATTTTGGAAGAATACTTATTTGGTGTGGATGATAATGGTAACTGATATGGATGGTAATGGTAACCGATAAGGTGAGGAAAATAACATCTTTGCTTAATAGTTGCTTTCTTTTGCATTTAAAATAATCTGGTCATTTCTTACATTTCTTATGAGCAAAAATAAAGCAATCTGCATGCGTTATTATTTTTGCAGCACCACATGTTCAAACTTCAATGTTCAAAGGGTTATCCTCCCAACTAGATTTTCAAGATGACATCTCTTAACCATATAACATCAAATCTTAAGCGCATGTCATGGTAGACATATCCAATGGGCTGGATCTACCTGAGCCTTTCCCTTTCCAATAAGCAGGATCTGCATGAGCTGTGTAACTAAGTAACAACAACCAATCTTTGATCCCATTTTTGGGGATGGAAATGGTTTGGACTTGAGTGCAGGTGTCACCGACACAAATCCAACCTTATGAGATGCTCCTGATTTCTGAAGGAAACTTAGATGGGAGCACGTCTGAATAAGTAAGGCCTGCAGTAAGAACAGTGTTTAGTCCGTGAGTGTTTTTTTTTTTATGAAAGTGTAATCACACAAACCACACACCAATCCCAAAAGGTTAACCGACTAGTCCGTGAGTGTTTACATTTACCTAATGCAATTATAGTTTAATTTTGATTTGTATTTCTCAATTGGCTCAATGGGACCAGACCATCACGATTGCAGTGGAGTTATTAAGGATTAGGAGCTCAAACTATGGAGGTTCCCTAATTCTGTTCTGTTTGCTTTGCTTGTGTTTATGTGTATTTTAGTTGTACTTTTTTTTGGATGAGGTAGGCATTAGACCCCCTCCTTGACCTCAGCTTTTCAACCTTTACCACTAAAGAATGCGTAATGAGGTTCCATTTCCATTTCTTGTTTACCTACAAATTGATAGACTTTTGAATGGAGGTAAAAGTAGACAGACAAATGATTTAGAGCCCTTCCTCCTACGCTCAAACACAGCTCAAACTGATATTAGGAATGCTCCGGTTAAGGTGGTATTCATGTTTCTCACTGAACCTGTGTCAGTGATCTGTGTGTGTGTGTGTGTGATATTTTCCAATGATGCAGGTAGTTTCAATCTGCAGAAACTGTTGGTCTGATATTTTCCAATAGATTCTACTCAGAAGATCAGTTCTATGTTTACGTCTCAGTCATCTGCTTATGTTATTTGAAACTGTTAATCCAGTCCATTTTGGTGGTGCTTTTCATTTCTACGATGCTAATTATGCTTCATGAAGGTTGTTTCCTTTGAAATTCTTATCAGTCATGAATATATTATTGATTGTCCAGTTTCCACTGATTGGTTTGGAAGAAGTGAAGAGGACAATGGAGAAGCTCACATAGCTGATCTGATTTGGTCTATTGTGGTAGTTTCACAATGCGCACCAAACTGATGCAAAAAGGTTTTGAATGAGCATACTGGTTCATTTTAGTTTAGATCAGCAGGGTCATATCTGTTATTGTTTGGAGGGTTGGATCTCTGGTGGTGATATGACGACAGATGGGTTAACAGCGAGGGTCATACATAATACTTTTGGGAAGAAACTGCAGAAAATTTCAATCCCCCCCACCTCCTTGCTGATGGTAAATATCTTGCACTTGTATGAAGTTAAAAAAATTCAGCCAATTCGGCAAGGAGGTGGTGGGTTCTCCAAATACAAGAGTTCTGTTGGGGTCATGGGAGGTTTATCCAATTCAAACATCTTACCCCCTGTCGGGTTTACTTGAAAGCCGCCTTACTGGGGTGCATGAACAAATAGCTGAATGGATTCTCTTGCAAAAATCGACAGCTGCCTCTGGTGTTATTTGAAGATATAGCAACAGAGATCCAATATGTGCCATGGCTGCTAGTATCGTAAAGAATTCTATCTTGTCACATGAATTACTGGGTGCTGCCCGTGTTAAGGAAACCATGAGGTATTTTGTGTGTAGTCAATATGTCCACTTTGTCTCGACCGTTTCATCCAAATACTTTGTTCGTATGACCTACGGTCATGGCATAGGTGGGGCTTGAGAGCTAGCCCGGGCATGGAGGTGGTGCCTAATGGCATTTTTGTAATTAAATTTCTCTGAGTATGATTTTTCAGAGGGGGTGCTGGAAGGTCATGTCTCCTTTTGGAAATCCATAAAGAGCATAAAAGTTACCTTGTAGGGGAGTGACAGGTTATCAAGGAGTGTAGCCTTTGGTTGTCTGCCCCTACACTGGTGGTATGAGGCCCATTGTCCTGCTACATATTTCGCCTAGTGATCCCCTTTAGAGAGCTAGGTTGTAATGCTTTGCTTTAATTAATAAAAGTGCTTTGATTCCCTTGCATCTGTGTGTCTTTGCTTTGCTTTCCTCTTTTCCCTTATGTGGCTTGTGTAGGCTTACTCGGTGGTTATGAGTAAGCCTAAACAAGCCACAAAAGGGAAAGGAGGGAAGCAAAGCAAAGACACTAATGCAACGAAATCAAAGCACTTTCATTAACTGAAGCAAAGCATTACAACCTAGCTCTTGAGGGGATCACCAGGCGAAGTGTGTAGCAAGACAATGGGCATAAGGCTACCAGTATAGGGGCAAGCAATCAAAGGGTACACTCCTTGCCAACCTGTCACTCCCTTACAAGGTAGCCTTTATGCTTTTTATGGATTTCCAGAAGGAGACAAGACACCCCCTGAAAAATCATATTCGTAGAAATTTAATTACAAAAATGCCATTAGGCACCACCCCGACGCCATGGCTAACTCTCAATCCTCACCTACGCCACGACCTAGGTCATACGAACGAAATGGTCGTGACAACTTGGCCTTGGAGTCCCAACTTCTCAAGAGGAGTTTCAATGTCTAATTTGTTTCTGAATGTCTTCTTGTGTGTCCAGGGAGACTAATATAGCTGTGGATATTCTGGCAATGCTCTGATAATTTCTTTATAAATACTTTACCTATCCATCCATTTACTGAATGTATTGGGTTTTTTTTAAATGTGTCAGAATCATCCTACTATATACAATTGTCACCCATGATTTGTAATTGAAAAGGTCTGTTGTGACAAAAAGCCCCTTTCATGGATGGTTATATCTGCCTCAGTTGGAAGGTACAGGTCAAGCTAAGGGAGCATTGCAGAGAACTCCACATAGGAGTATTCCTAGGGGACAGTCCAATAATGGGCTTTCGCTTCATTGAGCTTGTTTTTTGTTTCAATTACCTTTGCAATCCAATCCCGAGAGGGCTCCAAAGGATCATGCAACATTTGTATCAACTTCCCTTCTTGGTGGTTTGAATTGTATAGGAGGAACATCTTGTTCATTCTTCAACAATTTCTTTTCTCTAGTGAACCCCTTGCTTGGATTCAAATTCTTGATGAAGTCCTAACCATTTACGGGGCAGTTTCTTCTTGGTTTTTCTTTGTTACTTTGTTTGCTGCTTTCCAGTTTTTTATTATATTTTAGCATGTATAAGGCTCTGCTTGCTGTGCAGGTTGTTACCAACCAACTGGCACAACTATAGCTATTAAAGCTGCTCTTAGAAATCTTGCTACAAGAGCAGCTAGTGCTGATCAGCTACTAGTCTTTGAAAGGCAGTTACTACAGTGCATTGGCACGAAGGCCATCCATCTTCACTGCAAATGCCTACTCTTTAGCTGCCTAATAAGCTCCAACTAGTATGAAAGTGAGTTTTCATCCGCTTTGTGCTTCATGGTTCCTCTATTTGCACCTTTCTAAGTTTATAATCCTGTAGGTATCCTTTTAAAACAAGCCCATTTCAAGGTTTCAATCTACTTCTGTTGCCCTCCGATTTGATAACTAGGTTGAATGGATCACAAACCTCTCAAGCCAATAAAATGGGAAATTTTTTTCTCTCCCATAGAGAAGGGTTCACCCAAAATCCACACCCCACCCATTAGTTGAAGATCGAAATACTCTTCCCCTACTCTTCCCCTCATTATGACACTCATCCCTACCAAATACAAAGTATCTCCTTCATAATCCATTGGAAAGGTTTAAAAGTTATTTTTGGCAGAGTTTTTGTACATGGTTGTGCATGGTGTATGGCCGTGTCTACAATCGTTGGATGGGAATGAGAGGATGTGTATTGTATACGATCATGCCCATCCAACGGTTGAAAGCATGACCGTGCATATGTACAAAACCTTATACTTTTTTTTTTTATGAAAAAGGTTTAAAAGTTTCTTGCATACATACATATTTTTATGGAAAATTTTTTTCCATGATGCTGGTATACTATTGCTCTCTTAGGTTTATTTATTGTTTAATCTCTTCTGACATGACCACATGTGTCCCATGTGAATGAAGGATCCAGATCCTCTACTGCCGAGCTGCCCTGTTCTGCCGTGCTGCACAGACATAGCAAGGCGTGTAATGATCGCCTTACCCCTACCCAAGCGTCTTACCTGAGCAGGGGTAAGGCGGTCATTTCATGCCTTGCTGTGTCTGCACAGCACGGCAGGACGGGGCAGCTCGGCAGTAGAGGATCCAAATCCTGTGAATGATACCATTTAGCCCTCCTTGCATGGTTTTTATTAATTCTTTGAAGAGGGAGAAAAAATGCATAAAATATCTTTGAGAGGGGAAGAAGCTGATGGCTCAATCCAAGCACATACTGAGTTTTCAGGTTCAATGTTCTGAAAAACCATAGTCAAACACAAGATCTAAATAGGCAGGTCCATCAGAACTTTTGCTGGGTTTCGGGAAGTGTTTCTCCTATCTAAGTAACCCCCCCAACCGAAACAAAACACCCCCCCCTCTGCTACAGCTAGGAAGTGACCTTACCAGCTGAGTTAGCTGGCACCTCCAAACTATATTTAGGCATATGTACTCATAGAAAGAAGGGGTTGGAAGAAGGAGAGAGAGATAGAGCATGGTCCTAAGTACCGGTATTTGCCCATATCGGGTGATTGATACTGGTTTTGCACCTTGTCGATCATGATACTGTATGGATACAGTATCTGTGACACGGTGCGGACAATGGGTAAATCGGTCAAAAAATCAATTTTTAAAGGAGGATCAGAGGCACATTTGTCCGCTACGGCTGATCCTTGCTGATATTGATCCAATACCGTATAGGCTTTCGAGTTGACTGATACCCATTTCGATACTATGCACTATAACCATGAGAGAGAGAGAGAGAGAGAGTAGTTAATGCTAGATGTGAGCTAAAGCTTCTGACTTTAGGAGACTGGCCAAGAACAGTAGGATGCTTGTGGTCTGGTCCCCTTCTTGCTTCCCCCACATCCCCTGTTTCCCCCCCCCCCCCCTGGGGTGATAAAAGTAGAACAGAAAAACATGTGCATTGAAGTCCTTACAGTCCCACAAAAACCAACTAACAGCCCGTGACATGCATCTGCTGTACAAGAATCATTCCTCCTGCCTAAAAAGTTCTAAAGCCATAATGAAAAACAATCTAATCAAATGACCTAATTGATCATCAAGTGTAAACTCTCTTTACAAACCTTTGGAAAACTCCATATATACAGGTACCACTTTCTATTATTGCATTATAAGATCTGGACTGATCCAATAACATGTGATCTCCAATTCACTTAAAAGGGGAAAGAGATCTACTGTCTCTCTACATTTTATTTTTTTTGATAAACACTCTCTCTCTACATAATACAAAAGATATTGATTATGCCATAGAAAAAACAAGAGGATCAAGACACACAAGGAAAGAGATCTACTATCTCTCCCAGTGGCAGTAGTAGTTGTAGAACAAACACCAAATAAAATATGAACAAAAAACGAAAACAGAGCAAGGTGATACGGAGATTTAACGTGATTCACACACCAATATGGTGTGCTACGTCCACAGGCGAAGCTGAATATGTTTCACTATGTAAATTGGAGAAAGTTACAATAGAGATCTCTCAAGAACACCAAAAAACGGTGCTGCTGCTCTCTCCCAAAAACCCTAAATCGAAAACCCCAAATCTCACTCACTTTACAACAAAGCAGATAAAAATATAAGGGAAGTAGTTTTCAGTATGGGAGTGTGGCCTACGCCAGCACTCCAATGTGTCTATCTCTCTCCTCCTTAAAATAAGGGAACAAATGTGTCTTTTCACATGGGGAGGAAAGAGATAGACTCATGGGAGTGCTGGCATAGGCCACACTCCCGGACAGAGATCTTTTTCCCAAAATATAAATACTCCTCCATCGGATCGGGTCGCCACAAAAAAAAAATGTTGGAGTGGATCATTCTTCGAAGTGGGTACAAGAATTCGAAACATACATAACAGTAGTGTACCCATAGGTAATGCTTTGGAGTCCAGGTCCCCTCCCTTGCGGGAAACCACCCACCCCATCTCACACCGTCCATGGGGTAAGACTTCTCTTGATGTATACCTTGACGCTGCCCTTCCCTAACAGTTGGAGCTTTTAAGTGAGAGAGGGCGGAAATGGGTATCAACTATCAAGAGGATATTTTGAAACATACTAAAACCCTAGAAAGGGTTTGTGAACCTTAAGATGGTGGGTGAACTGTCCTCTATGGATGGAGGAAAACTTTGTTCATAAAACAATGGATAATCAAAAAAATGTCATAATTTCTCACCTTACCACTTTGGTTACAACAAGATGCACTCTTATCTAAAAAGTCTTTTGCCATTTTTGCAGATATGGACAGTAAGACCTTCGATTCAAATTCTCTCTGTAGTGAGTTCAGGAATGCTCCTGCAAAATCACTGACGGCCACACAAATCATTCTTTCAAAGAATGGCGATGAGCAGAATAATATCTGCTGTGGACCTGTAGTTGGTTGTTGATGGGTCAGTTTCTAATTAAACCAGAGAGGCCCCATACAGTTTTGGTTCCTAAAAGATTTCTTAAAGTGTTGGGTTGGTGATGGGGACCTTGAATCCCTTAAACCTCCACCTTTCTGTCACTGCATGATTGACCACTTAAGAACATATATATTTATTGATTAGAGATAGCGAGAGAGAGAGAGAGAAGCTGGCCATGAACTGACCCATTCAATGCATATACATGTATCAATGCATGTGACTTGGTGATTGCTTGTATGGGGTCCGAAGTGATAGCATTAGAATATACTCTTTCTGGTCCTCTTAATAACAACATTTTCCTTCAATGGGTATATCAATGCCGTTAGAAAAGTTTCAGATGTGAGTAGTGGCAGTGAAGGAGGAGGATTCTAAGGCTCCCTTTGCTGATCCGGATCTAATCATTGTCCCCTTTAGTTTCTGCCCGGTCCAATTGCCCCAATGTCTATAATAAGATGTGATGCAATGACCACCCTACCCTTATTCAAACACTCTATCTAGATGGGGTCCACTCCCTTTGTACAGACATTTGGGGGGAACTGTGCCAGACAGGGAATTGGAGGAGATAATTTTGCATCCAGATACCTATATAAATGGGATAGAAAGAAAATTCATTAATCGACAAAAGACAAAGTAGTCAAAGCTACAATAGAGTTCAGATAACCAAAAGGGTTATAGATCATGAACTTGTTAGGGTTTAGGGTTTAAGCACAAGGTTGCTTAAACCATTACACCCTGAGTATCAAGTTTGGAATACCCAGACTGCTGTCTCCAGTTAGTATTTATAGGAAAACTAGGGTTTAGATCAGATGGACTAATTACTAGATTGTCCCTCACAGCCTGAGTATTAATACAAGTAAGATTATATTAGAACATATGAAGAAATATTATATAAATAACCTTACCGAACTTTTCAAACAAAAAAAAAGAGTTTAATCTCATGACCCAAAACATTAATATATTGAGGTGTCTCTTGAGTCTTGCTAACTCTGAAAGTCTCAGACAGGGAATGAAAAGATTATTCCATTATCAGCAATCATACATTTTTTTTTTCTTGACTTTGAAACGAATCAATTGGAAAGTTGGCGGTACTAAGGTTACTTTTTTGTACATTTAGTTATTAATTACTTTTAAAAGCTTTACTTGAAAATGAAGCAAATGAAGACCCCCCCCCCCTCCTCCCTCACTCTTTGAGGTGAAAGGGGAGGGGTAGAGTCTACCACCTCATGCGGAGGAGACATCTCCAACAAATGAAAGGTAGTGTTTTAATCTCATTTTTTTTGGCTGCAAACTTAAGAATACATACATCTCAAAGCTGAGGCCTTGCGAGATTGACAAGAAAAAGAATCTGAAATATAGAAATAGAATGAGCAAGTTATGTGGTTTGTGGGATTTACGATTGTTTGTTGAGTTTTGCTTATCTTACACGAAATGTGAAGGGTGCGGCCTATATTTCTAATACAGAAACATCATACAAGATCTTTCGACATGGAATGTCTCCCCCCTTTGTATTCATCTTTATTGTTGTTCCATTTTAATAAAATCTTAGGGGCTGCCCCAGGTCCCAAGTAATATTTGGCTCAAAAAAAAAAAAAAAAAATTCTTTCGACATGATCGAAAAATCCTGTAAAATTGAGGATATGAAAATAAAAATAATTTTCTCAATAGTTGATTGGCTCTATAATTCGTGATTTTGTGAAATCAGCATTTTTCTTCATTTGGGGAGGGGGTGTAGTACTCAACTCATTTTCGAGAAGAAATGTATTCAGCCTATCCAACCAAGCCTTGGGTGTTTGCTTCAAGCCATATAGTGATTTATAAAGTTTGCAGACATGGTGTGGTAAGTGTTAATCAGTAAAGTCCAACGGTTGAGTGATGAAGACCTCTTCGATCATTTAGTATACCATAAAGAAAAACATTCTGAATGTCAAGTTAACGAATGGACCAAGACCGGGAGAGTGCACTGGAGAGCACGAGCTGAATCGTGGTGGGTATAACTATTGGACTAAAGGTCTCAGTGTAGTCTAGTCTGTCTCGCTAATTGTAACCTTTTTGCAACAAGACGAGCTTTGTACCTAGCAATTGAGCCAGTTGTCTTTCTCTTAATGTAAAACACCCATTTGCAACACACAATGTTCATCAATGGATGAGGGGGAACTAGTGTCCAAATACCATTTTTGAAGGGGGATTGAATTCATATATAGTCCATAGCCTTGTATCATTAAGGGGAGTGATTTGTCGAAGTGAAGGAGGATGGTTCAGAAGGCTTGGGAACTAATTTAGTGAGAGCTAGCATAAGTAACAGGTGAGTGGCAGGTTGGTGGTTTTCAACACTTAGTGAGGGGGAAGGGAGTAATGGTGGGGAGACTTGGGATGGGGAAGGTAACGGTAGGATGGGAGTGGGTGGAAGAGGGGAAGGATCAAGAAGGGAGGGTTGGGAAGTGGTGGCATGGGGGGTTGTAGTTTGATGTGCATTTTCCATTAAGGGAAAGCGATCCTCATCAAAATTGACATGTCGAGAGATAACAATTCTCTTTGATATATTTTCACGACATTTGTATCCTCAATGTGGGAGCTACATCCCAACAAAAAAAGGGTAGATTATACGTCATCTCCTGATTTTTGAAAAAACTTAAATCATCCCCTGGTTTAGACCCCAATATGACAAATTAGTCTCTACCATTAGTTTTATGCTGTTAAGTGATGAGGTCATCAAGTTAAATAAATTTAAATCCCTAAACTATCCTTGACCAATTTTGAAGATGAAGGTAGGGTAGTATTGTAAATTTAATTCTAATGTTTTAGTACAAGGATAAAATAGTCATTTCACACCAATAACTAATAGCAGACTAACACCGTCACTGTAGAGGGGGTGATTTGAGTTTTTTCAAAAACCAAGGAGTGATCTAAGTTTCGTTTGAAAACCAGGGGTGATGTGTAATTTACCCAAAAAATAAAATTATGCAAGTCAGATCGATAGTCCAATTTATGACGATTGAATGGACGTAAGATCGGATAGCAAACACTTCCAAAGACACACAACTGATCATAAGTGGGGTGTTTTTCAAAGAGTTCAAACATAAGTGAAACATTATTGAGCATTTGGGTTGGAAGTAGGTTAATGAAAACAAAAAATAGTAGTAACAAAAGCATGTTGCCAATATTACCATGAAAGGTACATATGCATAAGCAAGGAGGGTCAAACTAATTTTGACAATGTGTCGTTGGTGATGCTCGGCAGCCCCATTTTGCTCATGGGTGTGGGGGCATGAAATGCGGTGCTGAATGCCAGATTGCTCAATGTTTCCCAATCACTATAGAAACGATTGATTTTTCAACAAGGACTTTGAACTTTTAAAAAATACAAAACGCCTCAGATTTTTGTGTTAGAAGAAAAAACAAAATATTCTTGCTATAATCATCAATAAAAACTACATAAAATGGGTGTCCATCAGTGGAGGGGATGGGAGAGGGTCCTTAGACATCAATAAAATTAAATCAGGTGGCCTGGTCCAGTTGATTACGAGTCAGAATGACCAATAGAAGCTTATAACTTTTGCCTTGCTGAAATGAGCTACTAACAGCGAATCCTTTCTTGGAGGTGATAGGTGATTGAAATGTAGGGAGAACATGATGAATCATTCAGAGTTCCAAATGCCCTAATTGGTTGTGCCAATGGTGAAGAGAGGTACGTTCTCCTACGAGTGCCTATGGAGAACAATTATTGGTGGTAATAGAAATTTTATTCAGAACAAGCTAGTAGAGACCGTTCTTAGTTTTGCCTTGAAGAAGACATCTCTTCATGTTGCGATCCTTCACACAAAAATAATCAGGGTGGAACTCAGGAAAAAAAAAGCATGGGTTTTTGACAAATGCACCCATAAAAATGCTCATTTGTCCAAATGCCACCTACAATTTTTCTAATTATTTTCAAAACATTGTAGTATTTTGCTCCAATCCGTTAGAATGAGACGTTAGACGTTAGTTTTAGAGAATCTAATGATCAAAATGCCCATCTGATAAAAACCCATCAAAATTAAAGAATAAAATGACCAAATTGCCCTCATCTGCCCCCAAATCGTTTAGGGTTTGAAACTGAAATTTTTTTTCCCAAATCGGTTAGGATTTGAACCCATCTGGAAAGCAAGGGATCAGAAGAAAAAAACACCGAATAAGATCCGAGGATTTCGTTCGTGATTTTCGTAAGAGAAGACACCGAAAAAGAGCCAGAATAGTGTTTAAAGAGAATGGTGGTGCAAATCAAGGACGTGCACCACTATAAAAATAAAGAGATTATTGCAAATAATTGTTACAGCTAGGATCCTTATATTGTTTAACATCAGTGATCCTTCTTCTGATGTCTAGCAATATGAGATGTAAGTTAGTTGATTACGTTTCTCACAAAATAGATTCTATCTGAACGGTTGTGAGTTGTTTACGTACGCTTACATATGTAAACATTCCTTACACTCTTAACGATCTCACTAACAAGACTATCCTTTAAGCTGGCCAATGTAAGATTGGAGAGGAAGGATCAGTTTGAATCCGTGACACTAAGCCTCCATAATTCAATATTGTCATTATTGGATTGGTCCTCTATATCTATGTGAGAGAGAGAGAGAGAGAGAGAGAGAATTTGGAGACATTGAGTATGGAAGGTTTCATTCTCAACAGCCAAAAAAGAAAAACAAGGGAGGTTTTCAAACTAAAACTAGTACGGCCAATGCTACTTATATATAATTTCCTTCCCAAAACCCTTGAGGGTGATGAGATTAATTAGAAAGAGAACTTCATATAGGAGGTTGTCTAACTACAACTATGAATGTATGATTAGAATGGTTGGAAGTAGTAGATCCTATAAGGAACAACAACGAAAGAAATTACAAATGTGAAGTGACTGAAAAAGACTCATACCCACAACCCTTTTGACAATAAGAAACAAAGAAAATGTACCTGGATTCCTTCAATTTTTCTAGCTGTTTGTTTCCCGGGATTCCTTCAATTTCTTCCGGAAGAAACAAAATCCCTAAATTCCCTTCGACTCGACTGCCCACCAAATAAAGTAATGGGAATCTTCATGTTTTTAGTCTTTAAATCCTGCAAGCCAAATGGATTTACCCACTACTGTCCATTCCCCTCCCCCAAAAAAAAAATAAAAAATTGCTTTTCTTTGAAATTATCTTTCAATTTGTAAGTTTTTAATTAGGATCGTGAGTTCGAGTTCTTTTCACCTATGGTGAAAGAGATTTTCTATTTTTATTGTCGTCGGATGCGATTTTTAAAAAAGAGAATGAAACCTTTTGAAATTAGTGTATGGTTTGTGTGATATCATTATAAAAAATAAAATAAAATAGAAATGATAATGATGACCTTTGATTCTCTTCACCCATGACTTAGCTCTAAAAACAGATTTGTACAAAAGAAGAAAAAAAAAAAAAACTCACATGTGATAGAAAAATTTATATTTATTTTTCATATTTTAAGATCCATTTGTAATTAATAAACTGGGTTACTACTAGGGTTAATTTCTAGTCTTCCAAGATCATAATTGAAGCAAATCTCATTCTTTTTTATATAATACATTTTTTATTTTGAGGTGGGAGGATGCTGTCACTGATGTGAGCTAAATATTTTCACTTTTTGAAAGCATCCGATTAAGATGACACGAAGTACTTACTGTAATTGAAAACTTACTTCGTGGCTTAGTTTTTTCACATCAGAAGCAACACCTCTGGGCCCATGTGTACGGCCATTTGTGCTCTTTTGTTCCTTTTCATTTCTTGGGTTGAGGTTTTGTCCTGTCTAAAGCAATCCTAATCATGATTAGCTTCAACTTCACCTTAACCAGTCAAGTTAGCTTGCATCATCATTTTATCATGTTTATCTAATAAGAAAAATGGAGAACAAACGCTAACTGATCGCGTGCAGCATGCGTAAGGTTGTAAACGGATCGGATTCGGCTTGAATAATGCTATATCCACATCCGCATCCGATTAGCTATGGGACAGATTCGAATAGTGCTAAACGGATATGGACACGGATATTTTATCCGTTTACATGTAAATATAGTTTCTCGAATAGCTATAGCCTATCTGTATCTGCATCCGTTTAGCTTTTGGACAAATTCGGATAGTGCTAAACGGATACGGAAACGGATTTCGGCTATTCATTTATACCCCTAAGCATGCGGCCTTTGCGCCCAGACATAGGGTGGCATGAAATGACCGTCGTGCTCTCATTGAAAGGTTGAAGTCATTGGGGGCATGATGGTCATTTTGCATGGTCCTATTTCTAGGCATAAGGGTCGCGCATCGAGAGCTCTCTTTCCCCAAAAGAAAAAAAAATCGATGAATGGTTGTCATCCATCCGATTTGAGCCATGTAGTCTATTTTGACCGTTGAATAGCTAGGGAAATTCATCAAACATGTTTTTGTTTTATGGACTAATAGAACAGACACATATTAAGGGAGAATGTTCTTTGTACCGCAGTGCAAGGTGCGCCTAGGCACATGGGTCTGCTACTCAGGGGGTTAGGGTGGTCATTGCGCCCACCCCCATGTGCCTGGGCATAGCCTGTGCTACGACACAGAGAACAGTGCCCCACATATTAATATAATAAATAAAAGATCCACATACTGTCCGTATGTGGATTCTTTCGCACATCTTTTCACAAATTAAGGGCCCCACACATGTATCTTTTTTTTTCCTTTCATTTCGTCTATTTTGAAAACATGGGCTCCGTTTGGTTGCAAAGGGAATTAAAGGAAAGGAAAGTGAAATTTTCATTCTTTAAAAAAGAATTTTTGTAATCATTACCCCATGTGACAATATCACTAATTCCAAATCATTCCATATTTGGTTATTAAATTCAACTTTACTTTGCATCCAATTCCCTTTGATTTAAAATGTAAAACAAATATTACATGTAAAATGTATCATTACTAAATATGACAATAAATTTAAATAGTTTATACAATCACATAAGGTAATAATTACAAAAATTCCTTTTTTAGGTTTGAAAATTTTCCTTTCCCTTCCCTCCCTTTGATTCCCTTTGCAACCAAACGGAGCCATGGGTTCCACATGGTTTCTAGCCCGCAGCTTTTCTCAACCCATGTGAAGATTGAATCTCTTCATCCACCACATATCCTCTAGCTAGCTGGTAGAAGGGTAGTTCAAATCATGAAGAGTAGGGATGAGAGTAGGGTTTACAAAATTAGAATAGGACCAGTTCCATCGGTTGATTAAATCAGTATTGATTGAGTCGATTCTCGAATGATTCTAGGTGAGACCTAATCTCATTGTCGATTCTAAAGTGCTACGAACCTAATCCCATCGATGACATGATATTGTTCATTTTGACAGATGGGCTTCATAGCTTTAAAACTCATCATTCCAAATGAAGGAAGCTATAACATATATGCGAATTCCATGACACATCCTCAAGCGATGTGAAATTTTTTGTGGTTCTACATCCATGCTTCCATTGCAGATATATTCCTGATAGGCAAATCCATCCATGACTCTGTTACCAATGAAGTATCATAAACCCAATCCCATCGATGACATGATATTGTCTTCTTTGATAGGTGGATCTCATGGCTTTAAAACATGTCTTTCCAAGTAAGAAAGAATATAATACACATATATGTATTCCATGACACATTCCTAGGCGATGGTGGAATTATTTTTCATGATCGTATAGATTCCACGTCCATAAACTTAAAGTGAGAGTTAATGAAGAACCTAGATAGAATCCAATCAAGCGTGACATCACTCTTCACCCTTAACCCAATGTTTTAAAAGTGCTGATTTCCAAATTCCAAATTAAAGTGATGGAGAGTGACATCGAATATATTCGATTCCAAGAAGCTGCTTCCTACTTTCCTAGTTCCTACACTATAGGAGGAGGTGCTAGAGATAGACCTGCAATGTGATTTGCATGCGACAAATCCATTGTTGAGTTGGCCTGCGATGGATGACTCCAAGAGCCACTATGAATTCCTAAGGAATCAAACAAATCAACAAACCTGGAAGAGATTTATTTGGTTTGGACAATGAAATATTTAATTTGATTTGATTACCTACCAGCTTTTTTAAATTATTAATTTACTTTACAGTTGCAGAACCAAGTAGAATCAACAAACATATTAATATCTGAAAAATCCCAACTAATTGTTGTTGTATATTGGTCCTTCATCACGGGTACTGTACTAGTGATGTCAGTCAGTTAAATAAATTTAAATTTCTAAATTATTCTTGACCAATGTTGAAGATGAAGGAAAGATAATATTGTAAATTTAATTCTAATGTTTTAGTACAAAGGTAAAATAGTATTTTCACACCAATAATTAACAGTAGACTAACACCATTATTGTAGAGAGGGTGATTTGAGTTTTTTTCAAAAACCATGGGGTGATTTGAGTTTCATTTGAAAACTAGGGGCTGACGTGTAATTTATCCATTATCTTATTCACCTAATTTTTTTTTTAATTTTTTTTAAAGCAATTGCATCGTATAAGATCTCTTGTAATCACAGTCCTATTTAAGGAGAACTGGTGAGTGATTGGAGGAGTGATTGAGGAAAGAATTAATCCCTCTATACAAGGCAACATATTGCTGTTTACAACTGTGATTGATCCCTTTCAATTTTGAATTTGAATTTGAATTTGAATTTGAATTTGAATTTGAATTTGAATTGATCCAATTGATTTGCCTACTTTGCATCGAGTCTTTCCTTATCCTCTTGTCCAGTTGGTCCCTAGCAAATCTTCTATTAGTGTGAGATTCTCTCTCATACATCTATGTAATTATGAGTCTTTTCATAGTATTTAGAGATAACTATCCTCCATGCTAAACAGCACGAATGCTTCTACTTTGCCACCCATGAAGTTGTGGATTAAACACGAATGGCTTTGTAGAAAGACTAGAAGAGAAATTAAAAATAAAAACACGCATGGCAAACTAGTACACTTTTCAGGCCTAGCTTATATTGTCACCCCCCAAACCTGGGTAAAAGGTATGGGGGTTGGCCTTCACAGGCTGCCATGTGATAACGGCTGGTCTTCCATCTCTCACATTTATACTAAAGCGGAAATCTAAAATCATTAAATATAAGATGATGGTAAGATTAAAGACACAACACATTACACAAGATCGAATTTATTATAATCTAAATCTTTCCATTCACATGACATGTACAATCAAAAAGCATTGTGTCTAACTCATCATACTTTTTGTTACATCTTCATATTTATACAAATTTACATATCTATAATCAGTGTATTATCCCCAACATATTCCTCTATATTACATTTCATCAAAATCACAAAAAGAAGTTTATCCTATCTCTTCTCCATGATTCCTACTCGGAGGGTCGTATATTACTCCCTTTGCCCCCGCACGTACACTCGCACACATCAAAGACCGGAGATCGGTATGCTCAGAAAGAAATCATAAATAGAAGGATGAGCTCAACTAGCCCATGAGAAGAATACATACACGCTCAATAGATTAAATCATATACGTAAGAGTAAATCATCCTATACACATGCTTTACTTCATAAATCATATAAATCTGGATCATGACATGCTCATGCGTCTTTCTTAAATCGAAATGCTTGGTCAATGAAATGCAATGATAAAACATCATCTTAACTTTTACGTCCTAAGTCAAGTCATCATAGTGATCTACCGAAATACGCAACTGGAAGGTAAGGATACAACAGCTGGCACAACATGGGATCTACTCCTGTTTCCATTCATCGAAGCACTGGGGAGGACCTCTCTATGCGTACATAACCGACTCCTAATTCCAATCATCGAAGCATTGGGGAGGGCTATCTCTGAATACAATGTTTACCCCTGGTTCTGGTCACTGAAGCATTAAAGGGAACCTATATCTCTGTAAACATGTGATCTACTCCTGATTCCAGTCACCGAAGCATTAGGAAGGATCACACCCTAATCTTTGTATACATCATCCAGTACCTAATACCCTATTGAAAAGGGATGACAGTTGCAGGGTCTCATTATCATCTTTTTCATTATGTTCTTTGAGTCTATAACATTTTGTTATTTTCATTCTTATCATTCTTTGATTCCATGTCTCTTTCATTCGTTGATTACAATCATGTGTTCATGATATATATATGTTCTCTGTGCCGCAGTGCATCCTGCGCCCAGGCACATGGGTGTGGGTGCAATGACCACCCTGACCTCTACACAAGCTGCCCATGTGCCTGGGCGTAGGTTGCGCTACGGCACAGAGAACATTCTCCCATATATATATATATATATATATATATCAAAACATGCACAAACGTACTAAATCATAATGTACCATGAAAACATTAGCGATATAACAGAATTTCACTCACCTTTACTATTTTGGGCAACTGCAATTTCCAATGTCTGAAGTTACTCAAATCAACTAGGTTCCTACGTAAGTATTTCATAATCATTAGGGCTTTTATTGAGTAATCCTAGCCTAGTAGACGATACACCAAAATTCCAATTAAAACATCCTTAAAATTACCCCTTAGGGTCATTTGGATGAAGTATCTGGTCGACCGGATCTTGGGAAAATCCTACTCATGAATGGCAGTTTCACACATTTCTCCCCAAATTTCCACGAGGTTTCCACTACTCTCACTCATAAGTCATAACCATATTACTCTATCATCATACACCCATAGGACATCCGAATTATATTTAACATCATATCCGATTTCACTTACCTCAAGATGATCCAAACAACACTTCAAATCCCTTTTTGTTCTCTTTCCTTCTTTCAATTTCCTTCTCAACCCTTGATCTCGACGATGCAACCTCCGAATCAACACACCAACAACAATCCCTTTCCACTTTATCTTTCTTCTCTCTCTCTCTCTCTCTCTCCCTCCCTCCAAGTATGAAAATGAACCAAAACCCCCACTTAAAATTCTAACTCGAGTTCATCTCGGTTGTGATCCACGATGATCCGGTCGACTCAGCTTGTTGAACTGACATCAAGTTGGATCATCCATATGCATATTGGATGATAATACTTCATTCAGTTAAATGATTTGATCAACCAACAGACCATCAGGCCGAATCCAATTACTCTAAGGGAGTTCTGTTTGATGGCATCTGGTCGACTGGATCCTGTTTTCAGGATCTGATATTTTGACCTTTGCCTATTCAAATGGTCGTATCCCCTTGTTCAAACTCTGACTGTCCCAATTCTTCTTTCATTGAAAAGGTAATTCAAATTCCTTCATTGCTCATGTTTCGGGCAGTTCCAAATTCTAACTAGCAATTGTCATTTCTATCATTGAAGTGTTGAACCCCCCCCCCCCCTTGATGGTCCAACCTGATTCTAGGGAACTTAACTCATTTCTAGTCCTTAAACATTATGTTGGTTTCTCTAAATCACATAACACTAAATCATTCATACTAAAATCGCACATTGTCATTTCAATACAATCATAGTCCACATTTACCTGCAAGTGCTAACATATACCCCTCAATTGAACTAATATAAGCCGAGTTCCATCGGAAAAACTCATAAAGAACCTTTTAACAACAAATAACCTTCAATTAGTATTTTTTGGGATGATATGGCAATCTTATCATTGGATAGATACGGCATCATCTGGATTAGCTATGTATCAAATTTATAATAAAAATAATCACTACATTCCATAACGTGCACCCTCTCTCTAGTTCATATATTGGTTTATGCAGCACCCTCTTCTTAATCCTAGATTTTCAAAGCTTCTATTTTGGTACTTCAAAAAATATTTTTAGATAGGTAACAAAAAGAAATGAAAAGGATTTACGGACTAACAAATTATACAACAACCAGCGGAATCACCCAACTCCGAGATCCATAGGACATGTGCATGCAGTTCCATCAGACAACATGCCCCAATGGATCCTTCTGCAAAGGGAATCAGAGACAACACAACAAGCTAGCTAAAGTAGATATCCATACTATAGACCACACCCAAACACATTATAAAGGAATCTAATAAGGATGAACATCCCATTTCTCCGCCAAAAACAAGTTCCAAGGGATCTATTACCCTTAAGGGTCACTGGGCGGTACCGGTCTGCCACATCAACTCAAATGTTGTTGGATTTATTAAGGTTTGTCATTATTGTTGTCTTCCTTTTATTAAAATCCAAATTTTCATTTCCCTCTCTTTTTGAGTTGCACCTGTAAAGAACCCTAGGATGTTTAGTCCCACATTGATTAGTTTCAAAGATTTGAGCCTTTTTTATAAGTATTCTTGAATCCTTAATGGACATACAGTTCCTTAGAGAGAAGTGTCTATCTAAGCACCTTTAGGAGTATGTATATATACGTATACAGGGATTTTGCTTCTCAGTCATGTATTATTCAGAAAGTGTTGAGTATAGCTTTTGGACCCCTTTGTAATCGCAATAGGAGTGTTGCCTTTTGCGATTAATGGGTTGCTTTATCTTGGAGGTATAATCGCATATCAACCCGGTCTGCACAATTAGGGGTGATTAAAGACCTTAAGGAGAATATCACACCGATACGATTCAACCCAGCCTTGTTCGATTCCTACTACAACAAGAGAGATTTGGTTTTTAATTGTCGACATACAAGTAAGTACATTTTTATTTTATTACTGCCCGTATTCCTTTTATAACAAATGTCTCTAAGAATGGAAGGCCACGGTCTCATCATATTGTAGAATATAAGGAAATTTCTCTCCTTCCAAATGTGGGCTATAGTCGAGCAAAAAACCTAACTGGAGAACACAGCTTGAGGAAATCACCCCACACTTGAAAAGTGGAGCTACACTCAAAGAAGATGAGACCTTTAAAATCTACCTGTCTACACATATCTTACCCTCAAGGGTACTTCATCAACTTTGGTCATGCTGAAATCCGCAATGTGAACCGAAGACCTTTGAAATCTACCTATTCCCAAAATTTAGTTCTCATTTGATTTGTCACGTGGCAGATATTTTGGACGATTACATGTTAACCTCTCTCATTGGGCTAGACAGATGGCAAATATAAAATGATTGAAAAAAAAAAACCATTTTCATAGTATCTTTTGCTAACCACTTTTCTAGTACATTTTTCTTCACTTCCTATTTCTTTTTATGGAGTGATTCTAGTGGGTTTGACACTTAGATATGTCACCTGGCAGATCAAGTGGGACTGAAATTTTATGGACATATAGATCTCAACTCTTACTCACATTTTAAGTTTCAGCTTCATAGTAATTGGCCTTGGGACCAAATAAAGCATAAAAAAAAATCAATAACTATCAATAGGGTTCACAAGACTATTATTACAAGGGATGCATAAATAGTCATAAACGAGAGTAAATTAAAAAATAAATGATTGAATTTGAGGTTAAAATTTGACACATGTCATATTTAGATCATTTCTTAGGTTTTCAATTGCTAGAATTGCCACTTCACTCTCCCATGTGGCAAAATAACAATACCCACCCACCAATTTTATCTATGGGTGTAACAATCTACGAAACTTTAACCACCTTGTTATTTTGTTTTTCATCCTCTAAAAAATTGGGCAAGAAATTATTGTTTGATTGTGTAACGTTTGCATCAACGTGGGGGTGTGCTATGCTGATTGCAGCCTTGTTGTCGATTAGTACAACATCATAGGAAGACGAATAGGAACACCAAGACCTTGTAACAAACCTTTAAGCCAGAGTAACTCACAAATACCTTGTGTCATAGCTCGAAACTCAGCTTCGGCACTAGAACGAGCAACTACATTTTGCTTCTTGCTACGCCATGTGACAAGATTTCCACCTACAAAGGAGCAATACCTGAAATAGATTTGCGATCCGCGAACCAGCCCAATCAAGATCGTGTATGCTTCTATCCGAAGGTGACCATGTGCGACAAAAGAATTTCTTTTCCAGAGCCGACTTCAAATAGTGCAAGATACGAAGAACAACCTCTATATGAGAAGAGTAGGGATCATGCATAAACGGCTCACAGTACTCATGGAGACAAAGAATGTTAGGACGAGTGTGTGAGAGATAAATCAACTTCCCTACAAGTCTTTGGTACCGGCCTTTATCAACAAGCTCACCCTCTTTTTCCTTGAGCCGAACAGTAGAGTCCATAGGAGTATTTGAAGGATGGCAGCCTAACAACCTGGTTTCAGCCAATAAGTCTAGGACATACTTCCTTTGGGAGAGAAAAATGCCTTTAGAAGATCTGACCACTTCAATCCCAAGAAAGTATCGTAGTTTCCCTAGATCTTTAATCTCAAATTCTTGTCCAAGGAAGGTCTTCAACCGTCTGATCTCATTACCATCATTGCCAGTAACCACTATGTCATCAACGTAGACTATAAGAACAATGAGTTTTTCACCAGCCCTCTTTATAAAGAGTGTGTGATCAGCATTACTCTGCTTATAGCCCACAGAAATCATGGCCTTGTGGAACCGGCCAAACCATGCTCGAGGTGACTGTTTCAGCCCATATAGTGCATGCTTCAGCCTACACACTTTTCCTTGGTTTCTGTCACAAGAGAACCCTGGTGGAATGTCCATATACACCTCCTCATACAGTGCTCCATTTAGGAAGGCAGTTTTTACATCTAGCTGCTGCAAATCCCATCCAAGGTTAACTGCATAAGATAATAACACACGAACAGTATTTAACTTTGCAACAGGTGCAAAAGTTTCCTGGTAATCAATGCCGTATGTTTGAGTGAACCCCTTGGCCACAAGTCGTGCCTTATACCTATCCACAGTGCCATCCACCTTCTGTTTCACCACAAACACCCATTTACATCCAACGGTTTTCTTCCCAGGTGGAAGAACCATAAGCTCCCATGTGTTATTTTTCTTCAAGGCCTCCATTTTTTCCATCATAGCTGCCTTCCACTTTCCATCTGATAAAGCTTCCTGCCAAGTGTTAGGAATACGAACAGAAGAAAGAGAGGAAACAAAAGCACGAAAGGATGGGGAAAGGGAGTCATAAGAAACAACATGAGATATGGGATGTTGAGTGCAAGTCCTGACACCTTTGCGAAGAGCAATAAGCAATTTAGGAGAAGGAACATTACCAGGTGGAGAGGCAGGTTCTGGATCCGGGTTCGGCAATTGGATGGGTACTGGAGCAACAGCTGATTGAACCTGCTTATGTTTCCTTCCATAGGTCTTCACAGTACTGTCATCAATTCTCCTCTGAAATTCACTAATAGTCCTCTGGATAGGAGTCTGGACCGGGGTAGGTTGCTCCCCTTGAATAGAGATAGTATCCCCCTGTATAGGAACCTCTCCCCCTGACTCAGGGGGAGTACTAGGGGTAGGCCGAACTGGTTCAGACTCGTGGTAAACAGACTGAAGTGGAGGTGGAGAGTCAATAGTCAGCACATCTTCACTAACACTCTCCCCCTGAAGAGGTGGGGACACATAATATGAAACACTTTCATGAAAGACGACATCCATGCTGACAAAAGTCCGGCGGGATGGAGGGTAATAACATTTGTACCCCTTCTATGTAGCAGAGTATCCCAAGAAAATGCAGCGGAGACTACGGGGGTCAAGTTTACCAGGGGAGCTTATATCCCGGGCATAACAAACGCAGCCAAATACCTTAGGTGGGACTATAAAGGAAGAAGAGCCAACTAATAGCTCAATAGGGGTTTTGGAATGAAGAACCCGACTGGGCAGCCTATTAATTAAATAGGCTGCAGTAAGGACATCATCTCCCCAATAAAGGGAAGGGACATTGCGAGCAAACAGAAGAGCTCTAGCCACCTCCAAGAGGTGGCGGTTTTTCCTCTCAGCTACACCATTTTAGGCTGGAGTGTCGACACAGCTGGTCTGATGGAGGATTCCATGGGCAACAAGGTATTTTTGGAACTGACTTTCCATATACTCTGTCCCATTGTCACTCCTCAAAATTTGAAGAGTGACATTAAATTGGGTCTTAACCAACTGATGAAAGTGTTGAAAACATGAAAAAACTTTATTTTTTGTGTGCATGAGGTAGACCCAAGTGAACCTAGAATAGCAGTCAATAAAAGTGACATACCACCGATGACTGGAAAAGGAAGCTTTCCTACTAGGACCCCACACATCAGTATGAACAACATGAAATAAGGAAGAGGATCTTTTATTAGAAATATGATAAGTTGAACGTGTCTGTTTAGCCAAGACACAAGGCTCACAAAAAAAATCTTCCTTATTATAGTCTTTAACTAATGTTGGAAATAAAGTTGATAAAGTACCTAAAGTGGGATGGCCTAGCCTAGAGTGCCATTTGTGTAATTCAAAAGAGAAAGATGCCGGGTGACAGAGCCTAGAAGGTAAAGCCTGGGTAGGTGTAGGATCTCTATCAAGCAGGTACAATCCGCCATGCACTTTACCCGATCCAATCGTCTTCCCCGAGTCCAGTTCCTGAAAAACACAGTGAGTGGGAAAAAATGTCACTTTACAATTCAGGGATTTGGTGATACTGCTAATGGAAAGATGGTTAGTTGTAAATTTTGGAATATGCAACACAGATGACAGTGTAAGAGAAGGAGAACAACCAATGGATCCTTTCCCTGAGATGGAGGAGAGGGACCCATCAGCAATTTTGACTTTATCCTTACCAGAAGCAGGAGAATAAGTATTAAAAAGACTGGAAGAACCCGTCATGTGATCAGTAGCATTGGAGTCTATGATCCAAGGAGTGGAAACTACTGATGCACAATGACCAGCAAAGGAAATACCTGTACGAGCAAAGAAGGAACCTGTATTGGCAGCAGATGTAGTAGAGGCAGCAAATGTGTTCAATAGACGTCGGAGAGCCTAGAGTTCTTCTTGAGAGAAACCAGTGTCAGTAGTGGGAGTTGAAGCTACACTTTCAGTGTGATTGGCTTTGTTTTTAGACTTAGCATGACCACGTTTGGCCTCAAAATCAGCAGGCTTCCCATGTAATTTCCAACACTGAGCCTTAGTGTGATATGGTTTGTGACAATGATCACACTTCACTAGCTCTTTGGCAGTAGTAGTAGCAGCCAAGGATTTAAGTATCGGTATCGGGTATCGTATCGGTCGGGCGATTTTAAGAGACATATCGTATCGTATCGTGTCGGAGATACGTATCGATCGGTGCAGAAACGCATGAAAATGATCAAAATACACATGGAAATACACTTTTGGACAATAAAAACAATATAAACAATCAATTTGTGTCATATATCATGCATATATACTAAGAATTGTGAATAATCAATAACCAGACAAGTGCGGCACATTGAAATTGTTATAAAAGATTAAAAGATGAAATTTCTTACATGTAAAGTCACTCAATTGCCATGAAGAATGTCGGGGTGGATCAAAGTCATGTCTGTAAGGGTCTTCAACAATAGGAGTGACTATTGTGATAGATTTTAGGGTAAATATATAATCTTCTTGGAATGTGATAGATCTATACATAATATAGTACATATATTATATACATTAGCATTTGTTTTAAATTTTAGAAGAAAATAAAAAAAAAATCATTTTAAAGAAGCAATTTTCGGTTTTGGGTAAAAAATGCAAAGAAACATGGATTTTGAACTCAAATCTTTGTAAATGTATAAAAAGAATGCAATACTAAGTTAGTTTAACATATTCCCTTTGAATCATAGCAAAAAAAATACCAAAAATCAAAGATTTAAACAAAAGAATCAAGTTTTTTTCAAAAAACCTACCTTGCCCTTCAAGAACACCTTTTGATTTCGAATGTGGGCTGTTAGATGCAGCAAATGATGAGATTTCACCTCCTTTAGGATCGTTTTTGGCAAAGAAATCAAAGCCCTCAACAAATCTTTGGCAAAAACCAAGTTTAAAGATGTTTTTTTATGGTTTCTCAAAGCTGGAACTGTTTTTTTTCCGCCAGCCTGCTCCTGCTCGAGTTTTCTGTTTTGAGAAGACTTGGGCCCATGTGGTTTTTAAGTTGCCGATATGTATCGAGACGTCTCGGTATGTATCGATATGTATCGACCACGTCTCGATATGTATCGTTATTTCAAAATTAATAAAATAATGGTTTAAATCATGTCTCGTCTGTATCGATACGTATCGACCGTATCGTATCGTATCGATATGTATCGGTCGATACATACCGATACATTCGAGACATTTACATTTTAAAAAAAAAAGATACGTCTCGACCTGTCTCGTCTCGGCCATGACCGATACCGAGACGTATCGGCCGAGACGATACGATACGCTCCGATACTTAATTCCTTGGTAGCAGCAACACTGTCAGAAGAAGTATCTGAGGTGGAGCCAGTAGTGTCTAAGGCTGATCTCTCAACTTTGGGAGTAATCATCATGACAGCCCTTCGTGTCTCTTCACTGTGAACATAAGAAAAAGTCTCCTCTAAAGTGGGGAAAGGAATCCGACCAAGGACTTGTACCCGAATAGGATCATAATTATCATTAAGGCCAGCAATGAAATCATAGACCCGAAACTGATCAACATTAGAGTGATAGGCAGTAATGTCAGCAGTAGTAGTAGGTTGAAACTGAGCATAATGGTCCAATTGCCGCCATAAACACTTGAGGGCAGTATAGTACTTAGTGACAGACATCTCCTTCTGAGTAGTATTTTGAAGTGTCTTCCTGATTTCATAAACCTGAGCACCACTACCTGATCGACCATAAGTTCCCTTGACGGCAGTCCATATCTGAGTAGCAGTGTCAAGGAGGAGATACTGACTAGAGAGGTCAGTGGTCATAGAATTCAGAACAAATGACATCACCATAGCATCGTTGGCAGCCCATTTAGTACGGGCAGTGCCTTCTTCAGTAGGCTGTTTGGTGGTGCCAGTAAGATGGCCAGTGAGTCCCCTACCAGCCACAGTCAAGGACAATGATCTGGCCCAAATTAGATAATTTGTACCATCAAGTTTAATGGCAGCAACATAGGGAAGAAAGTCATTCCTAATCTGACCATCTCCTCCAGAAGTAGCAGTAGTCATCTCTGAGTCACCCATAATTCAGCCAAGCAGGAATCGATCCAATAATTAAGAAGAATTAGATCTTAAAAAAAAAACACTGCAGCAGATGAGGCTGATAAGCAGGTCGAGTGTAGCAATGTGATAGGGAAACAGTCCCTCAAAAAATCTCCCCCAACAAGTAGCCCAAAAACGGAAATCGATATGGTGTCAGGGTTTTAAAAAACCCTAACAGTTGAGATCGATAACAGAAAAGAGGGGCTGAAACTTGAGGGTCTTCAGAATATGCTGATGTAGCTGTGATAGGTGCTGTCCAGAGGTCTTCCAGCAGTGCTCCAAGATGAACAATCAACCTCCCATTCGATAGGGTTGATTTTCCAAAAAACAAGAGCAGTCCAAAATCGCAGGTAGATGAAGGCAGCAGCTATCGTGAACAGAGTTTAGAGCATAAAATTTGATGTGAGATGGAGGGCAGCAACTAGATCATAATGGGATCACCTCATTGGTGCTGCCCTTGAAGGATGGAAGAGGCCAAAGAAGAGAAGAGAGATCGATGGAGAAGGGTGGTGGAGAAGATCGATGGAGGGGGAAGGTTTTGAAAACCCTAGATCAGAGAAGAAGGCTCTGATACCATGTTACCAAAACCAGAACTGAATGAATGCTTGAATGACCAGAATCGATCATCCAGCCCCTTATTTATAATAACCACAAATCATAACCAAAGTATGAATGCCCCCCCTAGTCCTATTCCTATTAGGAATTCCCACTCCAATTAGGAATCCCAAATAGAGATCGGATAGAGGGAAAAATGCAGAAAAGAAATAAAAAATAAAACATAAAACAACTAAAACGATAGGACTAAATTACCCCTATCGGGTAAAGTAGCCCATCTCAACAGAAAGCTTGCCTTTTCTCCTTGTTTGTGAAGTTACAATCCTTTTCCTTAGTTAAGAAACTTGGGAATGTAACTGGAATACTGATGTAGGAAATGTTTACTGCTAGTTGACCAGGCTAGTGTGGAGAGTTGATCTTGTTTGTGTTTGTGACATTCCAAAATCAACATAACCGTAGTAGGTTCTTTTCCCTAAATTGTGGATTTCAGTGGCTTTTATTTATGTGGAACTCTGTTCTAGTTGATTCCTACTGTTACTTTTTCCTTGTTTTAGTCTGAGATTTCTATTGTTTTCATGATTATGATTATGTGTATTTCTTTTCAGTTGGTCTGGCAAAACTTTTGTTCCCCATGGAAGCAAAAGTTGCAATGGACATTGCTCAAGTGGATGGCACTTTTGAGTTCCCATTAACTATCCATTCCGGGAATGCACCTGGTGGCCAGAGGACTGTGGACTTAAATGAAGCACCTTTCAAAATTGAAGAGGAGCACCTCAATAGGATGAGAGCACTCTCGAAAACAGGTAAATATGAAGTATACACCTTGTCTCATTGGGAATATAGTTAGTTTTTATTGTCTATGTTAAATTGGTTCCAGTATGGTATGTATCAAGGAATTGGATCCACCTAACTCCCAAAAAAATAGGATACAGGGATATGTATCCAGAAGTGGGTGCGGGTATGGGGATGCCTGCTGAAATGTGTCCAGGAACTGTGGGATTCAAATGAGGTCTTTGATTATTTGTGTAGGGCTTAAAGATATGAAAGGGAATGATCCTTTTTAAATAGAGGGGCAGAAATGTAAAGAAAATAAAGTTTGAGGAGGAATTTATAAAAAAGAACAAACACATGGGGGTTTAAATGAAAATTAGCTAAGTTGTAAGGTCTTATATACCATAGTCTTAACACATCCAATTTAGGGTCTAGGCGGTTTCAAGTATTTGGATGGATCAAGAGGATCAGCCAATCTAGATTGGGATTGGTAGACACCAATCCATCCAATTGGGATTGCCAATACCTCATATTATGAACCTGAGATTGGGCAAGATTGGCCAACCCCTTGGACCAATCACAACTCAACTCAGCTTTATCCCTGCTAAATGGGGTTGACTACATGGATCCTTTTCCTCCAATCAGCTCTATTCAAAGCCATACTTGTTATTAGTCCTAAGTTATCATGTCTTTCCTCACTACTCCTATAGTCAATTTAGGCCTACCCTGGATCTTTTAGCTCCTTCAATTTGAATTAAATCACTCCTCCGTACTGGAGCATTTAAAGGCCTCTGTTGAACTTGTCCATGCCATCTCAATTGACTTTCTCGCAACTTATCATGTATCGGGGCTACTTCTAAATTAGTTCTAATTTTTTTCATCTCTTAATTTAATCCTTTCTAGTTTTACCACTCTTCCATCTCAGCATCCTCATTTCAGCTGCACTAAGTTGTTCTATTTGTTGTTTCTTCACTGCCCAATATTGAGCTCCATACATCATTGCTGGTTGTATAACTGTTCTATAAATTTTTTTATTCGAGTTTTAAAGGAATACATCCATCACACAACACTCAGAACGCACTCCTCCACTTCATCATCCTATTTTAATTCTTTGTGCAACATCATCATCTATTTCTCCTCCTTTATTTATGATTGAATCTAAGTAACTAAAATTTCACTTTGTTGTAACTCTCTATCATCATTTTTCACCACCTCACTTTCAGTCCTATTGTCACTAAAGTTACACATCATATCCCATGTTTTTGTTCTACTTATCTTAAAACCTTTTGATTCCAAAGTTAATCTTCATTATGCCAACTTGGCATGTATCCCTGCTTTTGTTTCACCAACCAAAACAATACCATCAGCAAAAGCATACTCCAAGGGATCTAATCTTGAATGTCTCTAGTCAACTCATCTATGATTAGCGCAAACAAATGTGGGTTTAAAGCTGATCCTTGATGTAATCCAATTGTATGGGAATTCATTACCTTGTGAGAATTCCGAGCCAGAAAAATCCAGTGAGAAACTAGTACTGACAGGATCACTAAATAGAGATAAACAAGGTTTTAAGTGTCGATTTTGAGGCCGGTTTCAACCAGCTACGAAACCGAGATATACCAGGTTTTAACCGAATACCTGGTAGATTTTCCCAGCCAACTTGAGATGATGGTTTCGAGGCCCAACTGACTGTTTTTTGGCCTGATTTTTTCTAGGCAGCCTATTTTTGACATTTTAAACATAATAATCCATTTAGTAGTTTCACAAAAAATAAAAAAATAATAAATGGTACTTGTGGTTTTTACCCAAGTTTGCTAGTGTACGTTGGATGATCTTGTACAGTGTATACTAGCCTTATTATAAATACATACTAAGTCAGCATATAGATAAACTGCTGGAAATGTAAATTTGCCATTTAAACAACTAAGATATACATTAGAATTGTTAAATAAGTATAAATGATGGATGATACAACACTCACCATTCAATTCCATGAGGAATTTCTTGGTGGGTCCAATCCACGAGTTGCGCACCACTGAAGATGTTGTAGTCATTCCTCATAATACAACACATATGTATCCCATGACATGTTTTGGGCCCAATAGTTTTAATAGTCCATTACTACCCATCTATAAGCCCCATCATCAACATGTCCGAGATATCCTAACTTAGGGAAGGGTTCACTGAGACCGTAAGAAGGTAGAGGCGACATACATGGTTGGGCCGGATACCCAAAGATGCTATCGATAAAAGATGACCCAGCACCTAACCCATCCCCATATCCAAATGAAGTAGAAGATGCACCATGGCAGTGGCTACCCCCATATCTAAATGAAGCAGAAGGATCCACCATGGCCACCACCATATCCAAATGAACCGTTGCTTTCAAACGATGGTCCACCAACATATCCACCATGCGGTCCATACCCAGCATGTGATGCTGATCTGAAGCTCTCGAAGCCATTATCACCATGATGTGCTGGACTGCAGCTCTCTTCTACGAAGGATGGCGCGTGTCAATGCCCAGATCCTCTACGCTCCTCCAAACTCTTAGCTTCCATTATGTTAGACAAGCTCGATATATTCATCCTAGCTGCCTCCTCAGGAGGTCTGAACCACTTACAAGGACCTCGAGTGTAGGTAGCCTCTCTAATGTAGCTCTAGATAGGAGAAGGATCCTACTAGAGGCCAAGCAACAGGATCTAAAAGGGGGCTGCTGGTTCGAATGGACAGAATTGTAGTTTTAGGTCAAAACTAGGGTTAGGTTTGGGGGAATGGGGGTAATTTTTATATAGTAGTGCTAGACAGGTCTAGGGGGAAGCTAACAGTGAAGGTTTGAACAAAATTTCAAATTTCAGAATTTTAGGGTTAGGGTTTCAGGTTTTGGGTTTTAGAATTTAGGTTAAAATTAGTGTTTTAATGGGAGTTTAGGGCTAGGATGGGGATCGAGTTTTCCAACTAGGGAGGGGAATGTTCGATCCAAATATGGGAGGTTTTTAATGGCTAGTTAGGTCTGAACAGGTTTTAGGTTGTTATAGGTTCTACAGAGAAGAGGGGGAATTAGGGTTTAGATGGTTGGATAGGACTGAGATGAATATCGATTAGAGGGGATGATGTAAAGGGGCTGCGACTGAATTATGATTGAGTTTTGATGGTTGGTTGAGGCTGTAAGAATGCAAGTAAAAATAAAAAGGAGCTGTAGAGTAGGCTGTAGAGGATTAGGAGAAGAAAGGAATTGCAGAAAATTAAGTACTTACTGGATTGAGCAATGGAGAAGGATAGAACCACCTTCAGAGAAGATCCTCCCAGCCGTCACGGCGTAAGGAGTCGTAGGAGATCCACCTACCCTTTTCACCTTGATAGAACCACAAGGATATTCACTCACAAAGAACAGCAGCAGCAACTAGGCAGCAATACGATTTTTTTAACTTCATAAGCTTGTGGGGGAGCCTCCCACGATTTCAATACTAATAATAAAAGGCCATAGGCCAAATCCCAATACAACTTAAACTCTTCCCTCACTTAAATCATGGAGGGGAGGGACCTAATTAAAACAACTTAAAATTAAAAGGTTAAAAGACCTATTTACCCCTAATAACTTAAAACAAAAGACACTTAATTAAATCACTTAAATTGAACCATGGTTTGAACTGGTTCAATTTAAGTTTACAAATAAATTGAAATAAAACTAAGTATAGAACCTACTAAATGTAAACCTAAGCTATGGCTCCAAACTAAGCCCTAATTTCAAGGCTATTTCTTCTTCTTCTTCTTCTTCCTTCGGGTGTGGCCACTTGGTGCTGCATCACTCTCCCGATACGTCCACTATGATCCTCATCCTGCGTGGCATGAGTGAACTCAGTCTCCCCTATAAATCTCTATGGCTCTGGTTCCAGCTCCGAAGTCCTCCTCGCGTAAGGCTGTTAATCTACCACCATCATCATAACCACCACCACCATCATCATCATCATCATCACCACCACCATCATGGCCCTGAGTCAGGGAAGGTGTGTGGGTGGTGTCCGAGGAACGGTACCATTCCTCATCAATCTCCACCACTACCAGGGAGGGCCTCAAATGGATGTGGGGTCTGTTAGTGAACTCTGCCTCTGCTGCCATATACTCCTCCACGTCAACACCCATCTATGAAGCAATCTCGTTGTTGGGCTGACCCCAGCCTCAGCTAACAAAGGCTCACCTCGATCCTTGACCCACTCATAAAGGGGATCCTCATGTTCTTCTGCCTGGAAGATTTCGGCCAACTCGATTGGGCTTGTATTGTTCTCCATGCCAAGGCATATATGCTCCTCTCTTAATCTCATATTATAATGCACATAGACCAAGTCCTCAAGCCACTTAGCACCCAATCGGTTTTGTCACTTGGAGTGGATGAGGTTGAACGTACTTTAGTTACGCTTGGACCCAATGGCAGAACATGTCTGGGAAAGCACGTTAACTGCTATCTTGTTTAGGTTGGGTGAATCTCTCTCATATTGCAACTACCATTCAACTGCATAAGTGTATTTTTAGATAATAGTAAATGATAATGCATACTTAAATATGATTATATGACTGACAAGACTAAGGTGATTGGACCAGCCAACAACAATGCCATCTAGAGCCGCAACAGCCAATGACAGACCGAACTCTCAGTGCCATCCCTGAATCCTTTCATCTATATCCATTTCAATTGTTGGCACCAGTGTTAGCATCAATACCAAAATTATAATTGCTTAAGTTCTTAACTACCAAACAATGCCCTACTCTCACCTCTTGATTGATAACTAACTAACGAGTTGAATCTGGCTCAAGCCTCGCGACCACTATGTGAACTGCTTCTATCAGATCTTGCATTACAAGTCTATGCTTGTATTGGTACTTAGGATTAAAAGTAGTATACTGAAAACAATGCAAAGTACCATAATAAAAACCTCATCTAACATGTTCTGATAGTATGGCCCTATAGTGGCATTGGCTGGAATGTTGTGGTAGAAAGCCCACTTAGAGAAAGCAATCCCCACTTTCTCCTTCACACTAGTCCACATTTGTTTCAATTTCTTTTGTTTTCGGTCTTGGCTTGGAAAGAGGCCAGGATCCGACTAAAGGACCCCAACAGCTGGGTCACGGGATAGGGGTAGGGGCCGTGGGGTTGGGGCCCTTACACTGTGGATCCTCCTAAAACGGATTCTCTAGGTCTCTATGTCTCGACTTCCTCCTCCGTTGTAGCTGTGGCTCTGGCTCATCTCTATCTTGTCTAGATGAATCCGCTCCCTTGGCCATTTGTATCAATCTTTCCCGGTCCATCCTAAAGGTCTCTTTGCTCTCTAACCTTGCCCTCGTCAGTTGTGCAGCCTTTGTCGGTGTTTGTACATTATCCCAATTTGGCTTCTCACTGTCATAGTCCTCCTCCCCTAACTCAGGCATTCTCTCTAGACATGCATCATCAAACTCATCTTTGGCTGCCCTCGTAGCTTCTACCCCGCCCCCTAGATGTGTTGCCATAGTCCTCTTTATATCACTTGGCACACTAGGGCAGCCCATGACACTCCTGTCACCACTAGCAAAATGCCACTTTAGTCTAGTGGCCCCACCTCCCCCAATTTTCTTCTTACAATAATTGCACTCAGATTTCTTCTTGTCAGCTGAAAGGGGTCTCCCATGCAGCCATGCAATGTAAACGCCCCCCCTCCCCGCCTTGGCCAACCATTATGCAGCACTAGTTGGTGCACTGCTGCAACAAGAAGTCAAGAACACAAAGATTATTAACATACACTTCAAATATGGCTCCTAAACAACAACAAAGCATATTCTAAATTTTCTCATAAATATAATATTTTTGCCTTTTTTAAAAATCCTTTTTAATTATTTTAATAATTACTAATTAATTAATCACCATCAATTAATTAAAGAATATCACATAATCAAATACGGCTGAAAACATAGTTCCTATACTTTCATTAATTTTCTTCATTTTCAAACTAAAATAGAATATTCCTCTTATTTATTTTCTTCTTCTTCTTTCTTTTTTTCTTTTTTTTCTTTTTTCCCTTTTTTTTTTTTTTTTTTTTTTTTTGGGTGCATTTCAACAATTAATTTTTCAATAATCCGAAAACTAAAAAAAAAAATTTCAACGCCATCCTGCCTTAGATCGGCCAATGGTGTCTAACATACATTAAATAAGCTTCCATCCATCATATCTAACCCTTATTTTTTTCAAAATTTTGGTGGAAAAATGCATCTTTTTTTTAACAGAAAATGAAAAAAAAATTAATAATTGAACTACTCACGACTCCATAGAGTCGTATATCAAGCCATTCTAGCTAACATATAAAAACTTGAAAGAAACCTACCATGTATTGTAGTATATTGTAAACAAAATTTGAGTTTGGGGAAAAAATACTGTTATCTTTAAGCTTCAAGCACCAAATGAGTGTCTAGCAAGGTTGATTGACTTGAGAATGCAAGAAAATATGTGTTAGATGTTGAACTGAGGCCAAAAAGTGCAGTTTTCTTTCAAAAATGGTCACTTAGTCGAAACATGTGAAACTAGAGAGCTTTCGGTTGAAACTTGTCGAAATAAGCCAGTTTCGATCGAGTTGAGGTATTCTATAAGCAATGGTCCAACCAAGTCTCAGTCAAAACTTGGTCAAAACCAGTAACATTTTGGTATCGACCCATGGTTTCGTACCTGAAACCCATGAAACCGAGATTTAGAACCATGAAGATAAAGCAACAAGGATATGGAGAAAGTTTATATCTCACAGCAGAGTAATTAGGTAGGGCTAAAATTCAGGTTGAATGCTCTATTCTGGAAGAAGAATAGATCTGCATAAATTTGGTAGGATTTTGATAACAAAATTACAAGTTACAGAGAAAGTCCTAATGTGTTTAGGATTCTTAACCAGTTAACTAGAACTTCAGATTTCAGAACTAATACTAGAATGCTACCAGATTACTGGAGAACTACTAAAATAGTGATCTGATATGAAATTTCAGATTAATCTGAGCAGTTCTTGATGAGATACATCAATTAGAAGTTGGTTGGAATGTTGGTAGAAAATAGAATATGCAGGTTTAAGGAAACAGAGAGACTGACCTGTTGAATCTGCTAGAATTATATAAGATATTAGATGAAGAACATAAAAGAGATAACCAGGCTAGGAATCCACCTAAGCCCCACTTGCAATCCACCAAGCACACTATTAAATCCACGGCAGCAATATTCAGAAAAACTAAGCTGATACATTTCATAAATTTGTGTGTGAGACTGCCTATATATATGTTTCATAGTCCTAAACTAACTTGGAATTCAAACTACTACTTGGAATAGTTAAAACTACTACTTGGAATAGTTAAAGAAGACTCAAACTAGGACTTTAGAAATATGACATAGATTGAAAATGAATCTGGGCTCAAATTCCTAATAATTCTAGGACTTAGTTTACTTCTAACATAAAAGAGGACTCAAATAACCCCACAATTTTGGACTATACTAATCCTACCTGACTAGTCTCGGGTTCGTAGCTTCTACCCATAATTTTAGGCCCCATTAAAATGGCCTATTACGATGAAAACCGAAGACCCAACAAGTATAGAACACAGCCCAAAGCTTATTTCCACTAAATAAGCCCACTTTTGTGATATATCTGCATCATCTTCTCTCTTTTACTGAGTTTTAAATCCTTGGATCACTTGGTGGTCAATATGGAGCTAGAATTCAACTTTTTACGGAGTGGAAGAAGATGGTGAACCAATTTCCAGGTACAGACCTGACTCCCAACTCCTCCTTTTGCTTTGGGGGTTGGCGTTCAATTACATGGAGAGCCAAAGATGATGACAAGAGAAACCAAACAAGCTTCCAGTACCTTCTCCTCCTGCTCTCCCCTCCCCCCCCCAAAAAAAAGAAGTCTTAATTTTGGAAAAGTTTAGATCACCAAACCCTCTCTCTCTCTCTCTGTTTGGAGCAAACAGTGTGCCAATTCCAAGTGATCGGGGAGGGCTCCGGCAATCCGTACTTGTCTCCATACCCTTGTCATGTTGACGGAGTGCTTCAGGGTAAAAACATGTGCCTGTGTAACAGAGTTTCTTCCTCTTTCCCCTTCCCCCTCTTTTTGTTTCACTGCATTGTTGTATCCTGCACAACTTCTCAATACCACGAAAGGTCCCATGGCTTGGTATGAAGGGGAGTTAAAGTTACAAATGTCCTTGTGTAGGATGTAATAGCCAACAAATATGCTGGTTTTGCATTTTCGGTTGCTGGATTTCAGCATCTATTTCAGCCATCAGGTTATACGGTTTGGTTTGGATCACCCATCAGAGATCAACTGGTTATTTAAGTCCTGACTAATTTGCATTTATGCTACATGCACAACTAAATGTCTTAAAAGTTGTTCACAACCATTCATGAAAGCCTAATTTGCCTGTTTGTTTTTGTAAATCCAGTGGAGCTTGGGAAACGCTTTTTCCCTCGTTGCTCAGAGGTACTCAATAATATTATGGATGCTGATAACTTACAAGAGCTTGCATACCGGGGGAATGATATCCCAGAGGAACGTGTACTGAAGAAGAAAAGGTACATGGAACTCCAAGAGATCCTGACTAAAGCATTCCATGAGGACAAAGAGGAATTTGAGAAGTCTGCTGCCGTGTCGTCATCGCTGTCTAAAACTTCCATTAGAGCAGCAAGATCTAGTAATAAGCTCACGTTTAACAAGTAAAATAGTACACTGAGACAGACGCATACTTCATGTTGTATGTTGTATTCATATGATTCTTTCTTCTTTTTCCCATTTTCTAAATTTTGTTCTCTTTCTCAGTTCTTGTCTGTAACATATTTTTGATCATCTTGGGGTTTAAAGAAGGGAATTTTGTTGTTAGTTTCCTGTTCTGATAGCAATTTAGATAGCAGGCCTCACTTGTTTGTACTCATTAAATGTTTCACAAGTCAAGAATTGTTTATAGAATCCACCCACCTCTTTGTGATTTGTGAGCATATAACAAATTGTTGCCACTTTTCTTTTATTCATGGATTGATTGATGTGTATCTTGAAGATTGCAAAATAACCAAATTATAAGCACAATAGCAGAGGATGAGCAGGACTTCACCAGTCTTATTCTTCATTGGATGATCATAATGTTGGGGAAGCAACGTTCTGTTTCCGATGTGAGCAATACACGAAATCATGTATAATACACAAAACTATATATGTCCACAGAACTGTGTACGCCACAAAAACATATATGCATGAAGAACAATCACAATCATATGAAATAGAACAAGCATTTATACACAAGAGATGAGATTTACAGGGTTTGGCAATAACATCTATATCCACAGAGCGAGATCTAACTTCCACTAAGAACAAGAGAAGAGATACATTACAATCCTTGCAATTTAATCCTAATACATAAAATCTTTTGTACACCCCTCTCTCTTCCCCTTTCTCACTTGGTCACCCACTCTCTGTCTACCTTGGTGTCTCTCCACTTTTGGCTTCTCACTGTCGTTTTCCTAGGTAGACACATCTCTCCATTTTATAAATTCCTCTTCTTCCACACTTTGGAAGGCTCCACTCTCTTGGAGACTCCATCTCTACACGTCTCTCATTTTTATAAATTCCTCTTCTTCCACACTTGGAAGACTCCGCTCTCTTGGAGATTCCATCTCTTGGAAAACTCCACTTTCCTGGGAATCTCTACATCTTCCACTTTGAAGACTCTACCTCTTCCACTTCCTTAGAAGTCTCTTCTACTTTCCATTAGAAGCCCCCCAATACGCAACCCATCAAAGCCTTTGACCCAAACCCGTCAACTGGTCTAGATAAAAGACACCAAACCCAACTCAACCATTAAGATTTATGGACAAATCCATCCTCCATCCTCAGACTTGTTCCTTATGAGGACTTTTTGTTGGGTTTTTATTAGCTCTCTAAAAAGAGGAACATCCTTGCTTGAGCAGTTTAGAATTGAGACTAGCATCGTCTTCAATTTTTCTTGGTATAGAATGAAAATGGATTGATTCAACAGGTAACCATACTAATCTTACACCTTATACTGGTTCTCATAGTGTCATGGTTGGTAATGGAGATTATTTTACTTGTTACTCATATCGGTGATGGAAAGCTTGTGCATGGAAAAACCACATCGCCATTAAAGGATGTCCTGCTAGTTCCATCAATCAAAAAAACCACATCGCAAAACTGGGTCCACTATGTTTGCCTATTGATGAAAGTGGCGTTTAATAAGGAATCCACTTCCCGTGTTGGGAGAATATCTCAAGAGAGAATCTTGAACTTGATTGAACGAAATTCCAAGTTTAGTGTATTATTTGTAAAATGTTTACCAAAGATTTTATAAACTTACTATTATTTAACAAAATATTTTATAAACATTTAATCATGTTGTTTCGTTGTCCAATCAGTGGTCATGATACTTTGTACTAGTTGTTCAATGGACTGAGGCAGTGATAATAATCTAATTTGATGCCTTGAGGTCCATTGTGAGATGTTATTAAGAGGAATGACCTACACGTAATGTTTTCTATCACTTATGGGTTTTCTAGTTATTACCAAAACCAATGTGCACTTGTGTGTAACTTACTCGATTGTGTGTGACTCAGTATAGGCTACCTTGGTGTACAACCCAATAGAATCACATCATTTGTCACTAGCAATCCTAAGAAGGAAAGGAATCAGGGTTTAGCTATATAATAACCTTAAGGGAAACAAAGAGAGCACACTTTATATTGCTCATTATTTTTTAGAGAAAAGAGTTTCTCCCAAAATCCAAACACACGCGCTCTCGAGCACATTTTACATTGCTCATTAATTTTTAGAGAAAAGAGTTTCTACCAAAATTCAGACTCTCTCTCTCTCTCTCTCTACAAGAGTTGGTGATTGTCATTGTCCGATGGAGGATTCTGGACCATTCTTCTCCATCAAAGTATGGAGTGGAGATTGATTCATACTTATACAGGTTTAGTGTTCAAGTATTGTGAACCAATAGAGGTACTTCAATTGAGACACTCAAGAGGTAACCCTAAACCCTTATTGTATTGTTTGTTTCGAATACCATATACTACGTGAGGATCGATCCATTGTATCAAATAGGAAAAATTTCGATTCAGCATCATTCTCTCCTTCACATATACCATTGGATTATCTTTCACCTATTAACTTAAGCTTTTAACTTGGACCCCTAAGTGGTATTTCATAGGTCTTCTCATTTTATTTAACATGGTATTAGAACCCAAGTGGTGTTATTTCATGTGTTTTTACATTTTATTCAACATGGTATTAGAGTCCAAATCCTTTAGTTTTGATTGCTTTGTGTATTTGAGAAACTCTCTCCCCCTAATAGCTAAAGCTTTTGAGTTGAACCCCTAAGTGGTAGTTTGTGGGTTATCTTATAGTATCAAAGCTAGGGCCATTTATTATCCTCCATATATATATATATATATATATTCATGTGTATGCCCAAACTACATATGTAGTTTGGGCAGTATTGAGTTTATCTCCATCTAATAGTTTAGCTTTTGGGATAGACCCCAAGAGATATTTTGTGGGCTATCTCACTTTATTTAACATATTCATGTGTATGTCCAAACTGCATGTGAGGGGCAGTGTTCAGATGTATATTTTCATCTCATGGATTAAGTTTTTGGATTGGACGAGTATTTTGTGGGATATCCCACTTTATTTAACATAATAAGAGCATAGGAGCTACACCTCAACAATGTGGGTGCAACCATTGAGTTGGACTCAGTATTCACCATAAATTTAAAAACTAAATTGAAACAGTACTAAAACCAGAAAACCAAAATCACCTTAAAAACCCAAAATTGGGGCTTTTGGATCCAACATCTAGTCTAGCTATAAAAACCATGGCGATAGGGATGTAAATAGATAGTTGAAAATCCAAATTTGATTCACATCCATATCCAATTAAGGGTATCCATACTGTAATGCCCCATTCACATAAAAATATTTAATACTGAATTTTGATGACTAACAAGTGCTTGACAGGTTTGTTTTGAGGGAATTTGGTTCGAGTCAGCTCAACAGACAACATTGACAGTACAGATAAATATGAAATTTCATTATTTACAAGCATTGAGTGGGTTAGAATGGCCCTAAGTATGGTGTGGACCCTATCGATATTCCACAGTAAAGAGAAAAGACTGCTTGTAGTATGGTTGAGGTGAAGCAACAACTTATGTGAGTTTTAAAGGACCATAATGTTAGAATTTGGGAAAGCCCAAAATACGAAAAAAAAATCAAGGGTAATCGAATTAGATATCAAAGGAAAAAAAATTAGAGCATTTGGACTTGAATTGACTAAGATGCAACTGATTTAGTAATCAGAGGTCGATCAATGGGTTTCAAGTAAGTAGGAATCGATCGATCTGATTGATTCTAGTAGCTCACTCGGATTGACCCGATTGGGAATCGGTCAAACCGGTTCTAACAACCATTCAGAAATTCTCTGAACGGTCATCGACCAGTTGACCTTAGTAATAGGTCAGTTGTTCAACCAGTCAACCAATTGTGCCGAAAAAGGGTTATTAATGAGACAAATCAGCTCATTTCATGTGTTCTAACACTTCGAAATTAGAGAGGAAATAGAGGGAAAGAAAGAGAGAGAATAGAGCCCAACAGCTTGAAGATTCAAGCCTTGATTGCTAACAAAGACTCTTGGATCGAAGGGAAACTAGAAGAACTAAGGAAAAAGCTCTCCAATTAGGGTTTTGAGCTTCAAAAGGTAAACTCTAAGCATCTTTTCGACTAATTGAGTGTTTTATGGTGATTTAATCCACTAAAAAGTTCATTAATAACATTATTAAGATGTTTAAACTGATCAACAGAAAAAGGGGATGAAATCCCATAAAATATTGAGGAAAAATGTAGTAAAAACCTATTTTAGGGCTTAGATTTCCTATGTTTGTCTATCGGTTTGACCAAACGATTGACCGGTGGTACCCAAATACCCAAGTAGGGTTATAGAGACAACTTTAGTTAAGTATGGATGGTGGAGGACCTTACCCACTATTCCAAGATGTTGGTGTTCTTGGTAGTGTTGTCATTGTTGGCTACAAGGTTTGGCAGTGGTGTGGTTGTGAAGACAGTATTCAGTGGACCGAAAATGCATCTCATTGGTCCAAAGGGTATCTTTTGGAATTGTATATATATTTTCGTTAAAGGATCGAAAACGCATCTCTGGAGCCCTAGTGAAGAAGGAAATCGAGGAGAAGTCGTCTTCTACCATTCTAACATGATTTGAGAGCAGAGGCGCGAAGGAAATCGTCAGAAAACGTCGATTTGGTCATTATCGATGGATTCGAGTGCTTGATTCGTCCCATTGAAGATCTTACAGCATTCGTTTGGAGTTGGGAGCTTTCCTTTGAGAAGGTAAACGTGTTCACAAACCATTGTCTCTGTGTAATCTGTTAAGGGTTGGGTTTGTGATTGAAATCTGATTATTGGGTTGATTGATTGTAAGGCTGAGGGCATTTTATATTGGGGATTGAAGTCCTTGCCCTCACTGAGGTGAGAGGTTGAAGCAGGGTAAGGAGTATCCTGGCCGTAGGGGCGGCTAATTGTACTGTTGTTGAGTATTGGGCATATACGAAACCCTGAGGGGTATTGCTCTGTGGACGTAGCCTTCACATACTGTGAGGTGAACCACATAAATCATGTCTATGTGTCTACTTTTATTTGTTGGAGGCTAATCCCTGTTTTGTAGAGTGGGTTTACAGTCTTGGTAGACTTGGCCACATTCTGGTGGTGCGAGGTGAGACTGTAAGTGACTGTGTAGTTTGCAGAAGACGCCGTAAAGTTTAAAGGAACTGATTCACCCCCCCCCCTCTCATTTTGATCCGGCTTTCACACGAGTATAAAAGAGAAGCCTAATGTGAATGAAATGATATGTAAGGATCTAGTTTGATCCAAAAATGACAGAGAAGTACCAGATACACTGTTGAGGACTATAGAGAGATAATATAGCACAAATACAGACAGGTGAGGGGGATTCGGGCATATCCTTGCATGTCTAGTACCATTACAATATCACTGCCTCTGAGATTCTTATGTTTTATAGAGAAATAAAATGATGTTTTTTTATGAATTGTTTAGCATAGTGAGGCATGATAAGTAAAAGACCAGTAAAGCATAGTAAAGAACTGAAACTAAAGGTTTCAACAATGTTTGCTTCAACAAAAAAAATGAATGGGATAATGGGGTCCCCCAATATCCACCCCACTAGTATGAGAGATAGTAGGGATTCCATCAATATCCCGTTCATCCTAGAGTTGAAGTAGGTAGTGTATATGGACTGGAAGTGGAGGTTAATAAAGAGAGATAAGAGCACTAGAGGCTCAAGAAAAGAAAAGTAATGACCAGAATAGTAAAATCCTATGACTGTCAACCCTTTCTAATAGGGGTTTAGGTACTAGATGAGGCATAGATAGATCTCCCTTCCAGCATGCGATGACGAAACGTAACGGGTATATTGGGAGCTTGCAACGGCAATATGTAACGACACGAGAGACGTGTCTAGTGTGAGATGGCGATACATAACGATACAGCAGGGATGGCTATTAGGGCGCAACAATGATATGTTACAGCACTGCTGATAGCGAGATAAAATCGCCTTTATGAGATACATTGTGGCATGCCACTGAGACAACTAACCAATCATAGAAATAAAGTAAAAGATAAGTTAAGTATGCATTGTTTTTAATGCCACACATGACAGTTAATATGATCAGATATCATATTCCAGATTTATAGTTATTATAGTAGTATGTTCATACCCTGATTTTCCAGCATATTATGATTTATATATTCATGAGCATAATATGTACTGTATCCTTTCTCAATAAGCTACTTAGCTCACCCCGTAGTTATGATTTTTAAAAGCATGTACATATGGAGTGCCAGTGTGCTGATCACACAAGGAGAGCCAAGGGAAGGATGTCAGACCCTCTGAGTAGTTGATCGAAGAGATCACAAATTAGAGATTTTGATGTTTATTCACATTTGATGTATAGAGTAGAGTTATGACCTTTTAATATAAATAACAGTAAAAGTTTGTAGAGATGTAATAGAAGATGAATGTATAGTGATATATCTGATACCAAATACAAATGTTTATAGAAATGTTTAAAATATTTCCATTGTGATATTTGATGTCTCTAATATATGTTTATGTTTCCACATTTAAATGTAACAAAAATGAAAGACCATCCAATACTTAACAGCGGCCCATGAAGGTCTACACCCATATCTTTAGATTTGGGGATGCTACACATATTCAGAGAGTAACTGGATTCAAATTTGAATAGTGCAAAACATAATCTATCCAATTCAAGTAGATATCCAATAATAGTAAAAAAAAATTAATTAATTTAGGGAAAATTACACTGTCACTCTCTGAGGTTTATATTAAATACAGTGTGACCCCTGTGTTTTCAAAATATGCACCCAACACCCTTTAAGTGGACGGTGTTAAATATAAAATTTAAATGACAATTTTACCTTTCAATTAAAATAATCCTATTCTAATTTGTTATTTTTCTAACATAAAAAAATGAGACCCACCACTATTTCTTCTTTTCTTCTTTGTTCTTCTTCTTCAACCACCGCCCCACCATTGTAAACTGAGCATACGGTGCAGTGTTATCCGGGAATGCTGTCAGGGAGAGAATCATTGGGGCATCTTGGTTGAAGAGCAAAAGATTGTGAAGAAGGTATTGAAGATCCAGAAAGCCAAGGAAAAGCAAGCCCTCAAAAGCTGAGATTGTGAGAAGGGGGGAAAAAATCAAGGAATGATTTTCTGATTTCAGTCTTAAGTCTATTAAAAGAAAGTGCAAGACAGAAAGAAGAAAAAAAAAACCCATTAAAGATTTGAGACCATCTTCAGTTTGAATAACCATTACAGGACATCTGAACATGGATGGTAGTTGAGTGGGAAATAAGGGTTCGCCAGAGTTTTTTAAAGCCATTGACACTGCTCCGCCACAGAGATCGCAGCTGGGAAATAAGGGGTTCACCGGAATTTTATAGCTGCAGGGTTTTCGGCCGCCGTTCTATGCTCCTCCCTTTCCATAGGCCAATCTTGTTAAGAAGAGAATCTCTGTAGTTTGTAATCGATGGGCATCATTTCTTGTTAAGAAGAGAATCGATCGAACACATGGGTATGAGCTTGGCCAGTTGGGAACATAAACAAATGCACCCAACCCAGCAACAACAACCACGCACATTCTGGTCATTAGGCTTTGGGATTAGATTCAGAAACCTCATCACCTGGTTCCTCCTCATCCTCTCCTTGCTTTACATCATCTACTCCTCCAATCTTCTCCTAACCAACGAACACCGGAACTTGAATTGCTACACCACTCATCTCTCCTCTTCTTCTCAATTCCTTCCCATTTCTAATTCCAACACCAATTCCAATTCCTTTACAACAATATCAACAGCAGTAAAGCCCACGGAGCTCAAATGAGAAGTTGAAATTAGAAAATCATCTTCCGTTCTCTTTGATAAGAAATCAAATGAGAAGTTGAAAACCTATTAAAGACAATGACCATCTTTCGGCTCTGTTTGATTAGAGACCAATGAAGACAGAGAGAAGTAATGTGGAATTATCTACGAACATAGATAGGGTCCCTCTTTTGAGGCTCTGCAATGGAGTAATCGCAGTAGAAAGTTGCGGATCCAGGGGCGTCGTTGTTGCACGGAGAAGAACCAGAAGGAGGAACGTAGCCTTTGGGGAGCATGACAGAGAAGGGCCTTGAACCGAAATTCTTGGACTTTCTTCTCTTCTTCCTCTTCTGCTTCTTCGTGAATTCTTCATTCAAGAAGAAAGACATTGTCCGTATGCAGAGTACCAATGAGGGGGTTAGAGCTTCTTCAGCTTCTGTTACTCTCATGTTCAAAAGCCCAAATCAAGATAAGATTGCAGGTTTTGAGATGAAGCCAATGGACATAGACAGTGAGCATCTTGGAATCCCCGAAGCAGAGTACCAAGCCATTGTCTGTATGCCTTCGTCTGAGTTTGTCGTAGGTCGTCAGTGATGGCCTCAGCAGATCACCGTAGAAGGAAGCTGAGGCAGGTCGTCGGTGATGGGCTTGAAGATGGCCTGAGGAAGGGGGTGTGAAGTTTGGGCTGCCCTATGGGCAAAATGGTAAGCTCACACCCCATTAAGGATATATTTGTCATTTTAAGGCATCAATGGCCAACACATCAGCAACTAACATGAATGTTCTAACGGAGTGGGACTGAGTGTAACAAGTACCCTAAATTCAGGGAGATAGGGTGTATATTTTGAAAACACAGGGGGTCACACTATATTTAGTATAAACCTCAGGGGGTGACAGTGTAATTTTCCCATTAATTTATGATCTTGAACCTTGGTTCTTAAAGATTTGACAAGAGAGCGAGAGGAAGAACTAAAACCATTGAGACACACGCATTGAGAGCAAATCGTATCTCCCTCCGGAAGAAAATTTGGATTAGACAAACCAGGAATGTAAATGAATAGTCGAAAAATCCAAATTTGATTCGATACACAGTCATATCTGTTTAGGGCATCCATATTTCCATTGAGGAATATTCATATCCAGTTAAGGGATATCCGGATGGATCTGATCTTAGTCTTGTTACATCTTTACATGACATATACATCATTTATTTTTTAGTAAACCTCCTCTGAGGGTGTATATTTAACTTCGTAGTCAATGAACTTCTTACTCAACTAAATGGTTTGTTTTTTTAACAAAAAAAAAAATGGTTTGTTCAGTTTTTCCATCTTTTTTATGTAATACCAACATTGCCCCCATGACCGTGTCCATTAGCAAGGACTTGCCTAATATTGATGGAACCAATACTAGTAGATTTGTCAAATATTTTTGGGTAATTTACACATACCACCCCTGAGGTTTAACGAAAGTATAATTTTACCCCTCATTTTTGGATAATTCTGCGTACCCCCTGAGGTTTACAAATGTTAACACATACACCAATTCCATCAGTTTATGACTAACAGTGTTAAAATCAAGGGGGTAAAGTTACAAAAATACCCTTGCAAGAAAAAAAACCTGCAACTCATCTTCCCCAAATCATTTAGGGTTTGAGAAAAAGGGAAGATGAATTGCAGGAAACATCATCTACCAATTCACCAATCGATTGGGTCAACACCACACTTGTAATCTGAATTCAGAACATCATTGATTTTCCATTTTTGGGGAGGAAATAGTGCAGTTCTGTTTATATCAAGTGGGATCTTATAAACCTGTAATTGGAAGATAGCTTTACAGATCGAACCCCTGATTCCAATTCCATGGTCTTCAATTCCCCAAGTCTTTCCGACGCCAAGAAGAACTTCAATTCCATCATCGTCTCTTCCCCTGCGCAGCATCTCGATATCCATTTTCACAATGCACTCCTCCAATCCTTCTCCCAGGTTCCCACTCCTCAAGATTCCCTCTCCTTCTTTCACCACATGACCAAAACCCACCCCTCCTTCATCCCTAATCGCGCCACCTACAATATCCATCTCTCCCACTCTTGCAAGTCCCCCGTCGATTCCGACCTCTCCTTACTCTGCAATACCCTCGATCTCATGGCCCAAAACGGCTTTCCTCCCGACCAGAGCTCCGTCAACCTCGTCGTTCGTTCTCTCTGCTCTGTTAGTCACGAAGACAAAGCTGTCGAATTGGTCAAGGAATTCTCGCTCAAATACTCTCCACCCGATTCCTTCACCCTGAGGACACTCTGTTTGTTGGGCTTCTTACAGGCACTGACATTTCAATCTCTAAATTTCAATTACAAGAGGGAGCATACTTCGCACTCGTTTGAAACAGAAGGATCAAGAAATTCTCCCCAGCAAAGAGTTGCCCGGTTCAAATTCTGGCAAGACTGGTTACATTTCGCAAGGGAAGTATGAAATTCCTCCTAGCCTTTGTCAAGAGCAACGCCATTCTTCCTCTGGAAGGTAGCAGCAATGTTCTACCTCTGAAAGGGCCGTCGTTGCAGAGCAACAGAGTTTGAAACAAGACACAATCAAGAAACTCTTCCCAGTAAAGAGTTAACTCGTTCAAATTTGTTGAATGCTGGTCCTATTTTGCAAGGAAAGATTGGAATTTCTCCAAGATACAGCGAAGTACAGACATGTTCTACATTGGAAAGGGCTACTGTTGTTATGCAAGGGAAGTGTGAAAATGATCCAAAGCCCATCGAAAAACAAACTTGTTCTACATCTAGAAGACTAGGTGTACAAGCTTTAGACATTGCTGAGGGGTTTTAAGTTCCGTTTACTGTGGCTTTAGCATTAACCGTCTTTAATCTTTAATAATGATCTATTAGTTAGCTAGCATCGGTAAGTTATACCTGCAATTCATTTTCCCTTTTTTTCAAACCCTAAACTATTTGGGGAAGATCAGTTGCAGGTTTTTTTTTTTTTTTCTTGTAAGGGTATTTTTGTAACTTTACCCCCTTGATTTTAATACTATTAGTCATAAACTAACGGAATGGGTGTATGTGTTAACGTTTATAAACCTCAGGGAATACGTAGAATTATCCAAAACTGGGAGGTAAAATTATACTTTTGTTAAACCTAAGGGGTGGTATGTATAAATTACCCAATATTTTTTTATTTTCTTAAAGACCATTTAACACTGCTATTTCCATTCTTATGATTCTTCTTTCTTGAGCAGTTTGCATATCGGCTCGCACATCCTTGTCACCTAAGAATAGATAAAAATCTACTTAGAAAATATATACCAAACACAACCTTAGGCTCCGTTTGGTTGCAAGGGGAATTAAAGGGAAGGGAAGTGAAATTTTCTAACTTAAAAAAGGAATTTTTTTAATTATTACCCCATGTGACAACATGTGACAATATATGTAACTCCAAATCATTCCATATTTGGTTATTAAATTTCATGTTACTTTGCATCAATTTCCTTTTGGTTTAAAATGTAAAATAAATATTATATATAAAATGTATCTTTATTAGATATGGTAAGAAACTTAAGTAGTTTATACAATTACATGGGGTAATGATTATAAAAATTTCTTTTTTAGGTTTGAAAATTTTTCCTTCCCTTCCCTTTAATTCCCCTTGCAATCAAACGGAGCCTTAGTGTTGCAGTTGCACAACTGAAACTTGACATAGAACAAAACATGTTCTGGACAACGAAAATTTTTCCTAATGCAATGGATGAAAAAAACAAAATACACCCATCTAGGATCATAAATGCTCCACCCCTACCATTCGAGCTCTCGATAAAGGAATGAAGAAAAACTTCCTCCATTTGGTCAATTGGTCAATTCTTCTTTAAGTTATTAGACAGGAAAAAAAAATCCTTTTGCAATGCACCGATCTAATGATGTATTGCAATGCGGGCTTTAGAGCTCAACTCGTAGATGATGCTTCATCCAATGGTGCGAACTCAATCGACCCAATTTATTTTTTCTTTCTCAAGCTTGGCACCATTAGATGTCACACCGATCCACGTATCAAGCTCTCAAGTCTGAGGATTTTTTTCGATTAGTCATTCGTAATTATTTCGCAAAGAATGAAAGTTTTCCTTCACCACGTGGTGAAACCGTGAAAGTTCACTATTTTAGTAAAGCATGGGAAATATTTCCCCAATTCAGATCCTCTACGGCACAGTTGCCCTAGCGGCCTGAGCAGTGCAAGCACAGCCACACGCATAATGACCACCTTACCCCGCCTGAGCGGAGATAAGGCGGTCATTACACGCACACCCCTAGGGCAGCTGCATCGTAGAAGATCTGGATCCTTTCATATTTTCCTCTCAAACCTCCCCCCAAAGAGAAAGAGAGAGAGTGTGTGTGTGTGTGTGTGAATATTTATGAAACACAACAAGCAATGCAAAATTAGTAAAAACTTAGTCTGTGGAACAATATCTTTAGCAATCTAAAAGATAAAGCCATAACAAAATGATTTTCTCTGTTTTCATCATCAAACATCTTTTGCTATTTCATATGGATTCACAGAAACAAAGTTCTATTTTAGAAGGATAAGCCGGATCTATTATGGATCATGACTATAGCTAACAAATGGCTCTGTGAGCTTTCGGTTAAGCCACCTTCTTGTGATCCCATTGAATCTTCAACATGCTACACGAATGGGCTCAATAGCTTGTCATCTTTGGATAATCTTCCAATCTTTAATTTCTCAATTTTGCTATGCACAGGGGTTGTTATCTCAAAACTAAACAAATCTGATTGGACCTTTACAGTTCTGCTACAAGGAGAACTTATGTTTCTTTCTGCAGGTTTTTTGGGTACTAACAATGTTCTAGAAACAGAATTATTTGACATTACTCAAGGGATGAAGTTTGCTACCAGACAAGGATACGACATCAAGGAATTGTGGTGCAACAAGAAGGAGATCTTGGAATTAGTCAATAATCCCTACAAACCAATCCGCCAACTACCATTATTATATTCTAATCTTACAGCCCACATAGCCTCGAACTCTAGATTTTTTGTTTTCAATCATGTTCCAATCTTCTCTTCACGTTGTGCTCTTACTAAATATATGTATGTTCACCAAGAGCAGCTACAGTTATCAAACAATATTATACAGTCGTTATCTTTTATTACTTAATATATATTTTCTTTTAAATCAAAAAACAAAAAGGACAGTATCTTTAGCGAACAGAGTGTAAAGAGAAAGAAGCTGAGCACGAAAAGAGGGAGAGGGAGAGGGAACAGAGTGTAAAGAGAAAGAAGCTGAGCACGAAAAGAGGGAGAGGGAGAGGGAGAGGGAGAGGGAGAGGGAGGGGGAGGGGGGGAAGAAACGATTGGAATAAACATCGACAGCTGAGACTATCACAACTACGCTCCATTCTACCTAAAACGGTAGAGCACACCTTGGTTCAGAGACATTAGTTGAAGCTATATAGGAATCCTACAGAACACCACAAACACCACAGAATCAGCAATTTCATTCATTAACCAAGCAAAACGGTGCAATACGTAGAACAAAATTGCAAACAAAAAAAAAACAGACCTTTTGACATTTATACAGAAAGAAAGAAACCCATCTCTCTTGATTCCTCCTGTATCTTCAACCCTTTTCCCTGCTTTTGCTGCTGTAGAGGAAGTCTTGTACTAGATCAGTTCACACACAAGGCAGATTCATATATAATATAAACAAGGATACATAAATGAATTTCTAAGGGCAACACAACAGTAACTGTGACACATTGAGGTTCCAATCAACGTACCCCAACAGATATTGGAAGCACAGAAGAAGATGGAAATGCTGACATCAAGACCAGGAACCTGCAATCTGCAATCCATCCAATCCAACCTCGTTTGAGGTTTTATTTGACACCAGATATCCCATTTGTTCCACTAAGTCTTCCACATTTCCACCCCAATTGGCCGGTTGGACAACCAATTCCTCAACTTCCACATCAATTTCGGATGGATTATTCCCTAATTCTATTTCTTCTCCTCCTCCTCCTGCAATCAGATCCTCATTCAGCAATTCCTCCCACGCTAAATCAGTAGCACCTGTACCCAAATCCGGATCGCTATAACTGGGGTTGACATCAACCTTCACGCCCTTAATTGCTCTGTTCGGCCCATTTTCAATGGCTGCAGAGAACAAAGTCTCGATATCTGATTCAACGGTGGGCACTTCTTCCTGGGCTCGACCGATGAAACTCGGAAATTGGGGAGAACTTATGGCTTCTGCTGCTACAATCGCTGATGCAGTCTCGTCCTGTAAGTTTTCGGTGCTCCGGCTTGGAGGTAGTCTTCGTTTCCTACCAATGCCGCCGTTTCTAAGCTCTCCGTCCTGCTCGTTTAGCTGAATAAGTTGTTGCACAAAAGCTGGGTTCTTGAGAGCCCTACACAGGAAAGCCATCATATGTTGCTGCTTCCTCTCTGTACCTTGCAGACGTTCTTCGATGGTAACGATTTTATCTCTGGAGGACTGTTGCTGCTGCCTTAGCTTCACAATTTCCAGCATGAGTAGGTTACGGTCCCTCTTCAATCTCTCTTTTTCGGCTTCGAGACCGTACCTGCCCAATTCAACACAAGATCCTAGTCCTCCTTCTTGATGTTGGATGTTCTGATTGACATGTCTCCTTCTCTTGATGGTCTTCAACAAATGCTTCTGTCCTCCAAGGAACCCTTCGCTGGCGAATTCCCATCTATCAGGATCAACCTTTCTGAAACCCTGCAGAGAAGGAGAGAATCAAAATCATCGAAGAAGGGGGAAAATAAAAGAATGATGGAATTTGAGACAACTACATACATAAGTGTTGAGCTGACGAATAAAACTGGAGAAATTGCTGTGCTTGAAGTATTTGGGGAGGAGAGTACTGGAGAACATGTGGGAATCCCAAACGACGAAGCTATTTCCAGCTCTGCTCCAGGACACGATGGAATCAGTGGATGGATCTTCCACCATTTCGAATGTCTTGGTTAGGAAAGGAGGAGGTCCAGTGTCATGCAAACCCTCCATTGGTTGAGGTGGAAACGCCGGAGATGATAACGAAGACGATGAAGGCGACGAACCACCGCCATCGCCACCGCCGACAATCACCACTTCCTCCTCCTCCTCTTCTTCTTCAACCTTTATCCGTTCCATGGCGTTGTTTCTTCTCTTCTCTTGCAACGACCGACGACGAAAGGTTATGATGAAGAAGACCAGCTCAGAGCGTGAGTGAATCAGAGAGAGAGAGAGAGAGAAAAAGAGGCGTTTTGTTTTCAGTCAATTTGGCGAGGGAAGAAGATCGATTAGGTGGAGTGGATTGGTACCAGTGAATTTAATTGAATAAAGGGGTTAGAAAAGAATAGTTGTTGGAAGGGAAAGAGGGAGAGAGAATGCGTTTATATACAGATGGAATCGAAATTTCTGGACACTTGGCCTTGGGAGTGAGAGAGTGAGAGACTGAGAGAGTGAGAGAGATATTTTAGAGTGAGAGAGTGAGAGAGTGAGAGAGTGAGAGAGTGAGAGAGTGAGAGAGTGAGAGAGTGAGAGAGATATTTTAGAGTGAGAGAGAATAGGAGCGAGAGACGAGGCCACATTACCCTTTTTCTCAGAAATTTCTGCCACTTGTATGGCCTTTTCTCTTCCCAAATCAAATCTTCTTCCCCCAGTACACACTTTACCAGATTGTCCCTTCTCCCATGAGGATGACACTTTCTAGAAACTTCTTGACACCGCAACTCCCCCTGGGACCCATCGGGCTAGCTCTCAAGTTTCCAGCATGTACGGGTCCGGACCTTGGTTTGAGGAATTGGTATAGGATTGGCCAAATCCGTCAATTCCATGGGTATGACTATTTGTTGATCCTTTATTGGTGGATTGGTATAAATAAGGGTAAAAATATTTTTTTAAAAATTATGTTTTAAAAAATAAATAAGGGTAAAAATCGATCCGAATCAATATCAACCACGTCTGGATTTTTGAAGATCCACCTGAAGGCGTAAAAATTCATTGGATGTAAATAGATTTTCAAGAGAAAGAGAAGTGTGGATAGAAAAGTGAAACATTTCAAAACAAAATTGATGACTAAGGGATACACTTAGAAAAATAGTATTAATTATGATGAGACTTTCTAATTAGTGATAATGATTGAATCCATCTGTATTCTATTATCGATGATGGATTCAATCATCGATCATTACATACTATGATTATGAGATATGACAGATGGATGTACATACCGTTTTTCTTATAGACATCTAGATAAAGTTATATACATGGATCAATCAGAAAGTTTTTTTTTTTTTTTTTTTCTCCTTAGAGGAAGAAACACAAGGTGTGTAGATTGTTGAAGTCCATTTATGAACTGAAACATACTGTTAGGAGTTGAAATATTCGTTTTAATCAAACAGTCAAAAAATTTGAGTTTGAACAAAACATTAATAAATCATTCATTTACAAGAAAATCTGTGGGAATAGTGTGTGTTTCTTTATCCTTTATGTAAATGATATATTGCTCATTGGGAATAATATTGGAATTACTTTCATTTGAAAAAAGTATGGTTATATCCAAGGCATTTTCAATAAAAGATCTAGGTAAAGCCAATTACATCCTAGAATAAAGCTTGTGAGAAATCGACCGAGTCCTGCTCTGGACTCTGAACTTTGGCCTTTCAGTTTTAAGCCTCCATCAAAGATGTAGTAGTTCACGGTATTGGCATCGGTATCGATTGTCACCAATACTAAATATTGATATCGAAATGATATTATTGCGTGCTTGTTATAATTCATGATTTCTAATGTTTTTCTTATTATTTTTTTTGTTTTGTTTGTTTACTTCATTGTAAATTTTCTTATGAGAAAATAATTATTAACTTTTTTTTATAAATTTTATTTTATTGAACATTTCTGATTAGTATATTTGAATATTATTGAGTGAGGAAAATAATCCAACCATAAGATGGAGTGGAGTCCTCAATGGATATACTATGATTACCAATACTTAAAATACTATTACTATATTGGTAAAACAAAAATCATGAATTTTGCAATGGATGTTTTTCAATATTTTGTATCAATAAAATATATATTTTTTCTTTCTAATTGTTTAGATAAACTTCTATTGTAATATTTGGAAGTTTATTTCATAAATTCTCATCATCTATTAATGAATGTCTAAAATACCCTTCTCAATACTTGTTTCATTCGTTGATTCCTCTTCTTCAAGTTTGTTTGAACTTCCAAAGGAAGACCAGTCCACAATGCCAAAATGCAACAGTACTAGGTCTTGGTGTGTATCACACATTATATATTTTTTATTACCTTACCAATATGCGCATGACACGTATGCTTAAACCTAAGCATAACCTAAACCACCTGTCTGGTATTTTTTTCCACACCTTTCCCCTTTTTCATGGCTCCATTCCCCACCCCCACATCACATTCATCTAACCTTTTTAAAATAAATTGCAAGCATGTGTTTCATATTTGGGCTTTTTTTTAGGATCTTCAAAGAGGTTGATCATATTGTCGGTCGGTTTCACCTTCAATGCGTGATGGATAATTGACTTAAAGTCACTGATAGGGTTGAGCCGGACCTTTTAAAATCCCAGTTTAATCTTGAGTCCTCTTAATTAGCTGGGCCAGGCCCAACCAGTCATGTTTTAGGGCAAAAAATATCCAACTTTGACCTGCCCTCAGAATCAGACCGGGCTGACGTTGATTGGCCTTGATTATGGGGCCGGATTTTTTAAAACCCCAGGTCAATCCTACGTCCTCTTAACTCAGCCCAAGCCCAACTTCTTTTTCTCTATCCAATAGTATCTTTAGGCTTTGTGATTCCCTGTTAGTCTATCTTTCTCTCTCCTCCTTTGATAGGGATTATTATCTGCTTCATTTCTCTACCCTGTCCATTTTCCTAAGTTCCTCTAATAGGGGGGGGGGAGAAATGACCACCCTACCTCCTGTTCGAACTCACTGCCCAGGTGGGGTCCACTCCCCTATTAGAGGGACTTGGGAAAATAGACCGGACAGGAAATGGAGCAGATAATTTTCCCCTTTGATAGCACCTTGAATTTTTTTTTTTTGCATGTCGATAATAAAAAGTGAGATTGTTCTATCTTGTATCTGTATCGGATAAATACAAATCAATCGTATTAAATACGTATCGTATCAATATCAAACGCATTTATACTTTAATTGTGTTGGATTTTTTTTTTTTATGAACCAGGAGATACTGGGGCCCTATGTTTATCAGGGAGTTTCCTCTCACGCGAGTGGCCCCAAGGGGGGTAGGCGTTGAACTCAAGACCTTCAGCTTCCTTAAGCTTGTGTTGGATTTTTTATAAGTATTGTTATCTTTCTAGAGTTCTAGTTTGGGTAAATTGCATAGACACCCCCTGTAAGTATTCAATATGCCACGGACATATCATACTTGGTCAAAATATCGACCTTCCCCCTGATGTTAAGCAGGGTTACCACCCAGAGTTGAAATGTCTATTTTACCCCCTTAGTTATTTAAATAAAGGGTTTTTATCAAATGCCCCCCTAAAAATGCCCATTTGTCCAAATGCCCCCTTACAACTTTTCTAATTGTAAACTCTCTCCTACTTTCAAAACATTGTAGCACTTTGGTCCAATCCGTTAGTCTGAGACGTTAAAGGTTAGTTTTAGGGAATCTAATGACCAGAATGCCCTTCTAATAAAAAATTCATCAAATTGTAAGAATAAAATGACCAAATTGCCCTCACCTTCCCCAAATGTTTAGGGTTTGAAACTGAATTTTTTTTCCCAAATCGTTTAGGGTTTGAACCCATCTGGAAAGCAAGAGATTAGATAATCAATTTCCATCCTGTATGGGCAGTTGGTGATTCCAATGTCATATCCTCTTATCCTTCTTTATCTTCTTCTATTCTTCTTCTTCGTTATCTATTCAGCAAACCAGGTCAGTAATCAAAATTCAGTGCATACTCTATATAATTGAATCTGGTTTTTCTTTTCCATTAACCAGAGATTTCAGATCTGGTTTCATACCTAGCAATCGCACCTTGTGTCCCATAGCATTTTGTTATCAAAATCTGATTTTGCTGTTGAACAGCGAGAGAAGCAAGTCCCAACTGAGTGAAAAGACTCCACTTCTTTATCCTCATGTTTATTATCTTCTACTTGCAGAAGAAACCCTACCAGATGTCATAACAAATTTGAATCCCATGAGTCAAGTTTTATTTATACATAACGCGCAGTGATTCTGCTCCAGATTTCAAACTCTTTACCTCTCTTCTCATCGTTCCTTCCAAAGATTCCCAGGTTCTCTTCGATCTCATGCCATTATTTCTGATTCCGTCTCTGTTTTCTGTCAAATTCGTAGTCTGGTGGGTTCAATCTTCGTTTTCCCTTTGTGACATGATTTATTTTCATATATATTTTTTCCTTTTCGTAGTAGTCTTTTCTTCCATCTTCGGGAGATTTTATGCTACAATTAGATGCTAAAACCCAGAAGAAATCCGATTAAATATATATGTAATGTAGTGGCTGGAGTCACCTTTAACTTGAAATTTCTCAGTTGATTTTAAAATCTAGGTTCTTGTGATTTTGAAGCAGAAACCCTGATTTTTCTTCCTGTTTGGTTTTGCTATTGGAAACTTATATTTTGATAAACTTTGGCCAAGCTTTGGTCCATTAACTTAAATAGCTTGAGGATAATGTGATTTGTGGAAACAAAGGTGATTGGGATTGATTGAAATAGAACTTTGGCCAAGCTTTGATCCTCTTTCTTGCAGCAGAAGGATCTGGTTGTGCTGCTTACAGATCTGAGAATCCAGGACGACGATGAGTCTGAATTCTTAAACCCTAAGAGTTTCTGGGTTTGAGCGTAGGAAAGAGATGATTTGGAATCCAGTGCCCTAATTGCTGAAGATATGTTGTTGAGAGCTGCAAATGATCTTGCAGACGCCATTGATGGTGGAGCAAGAAAAAGGGTCAAAGTGGGAAAGGAAATGGAAGATAACTGAGGGGTAGTTTGGTCATTATATCCTGTCAAGGGTAGAATGGTCAAAAAAATCCAGCCGTTTGCACCTAACGTTCCATTCTAATGGATTGGACCAAAATGCTACAATGTTTTGAAAGTAGGAGGAATTTACAATTAGAAAAATTGTAAGGGGCATTTTCAGGGGGCACTTGACAAAAACCCTTAAATAAAAAACCCTAATTCCATCATCTTCTCTATTCTACCGAATACCACCGTCTTCTTTTCAGGAAATGAAACCCAGAAATGTTCATTCTTTCTTTCGTTTTTCTAAAATCAAATTAAGGATCTTAAAAGTTACTCTTATTTCTTATACCGAATTACCTCATTGTACATCAAGATCGATGGCATAAACATCAAATAGCTGAAACGATGGAGCGATTATTTATCCAAAGAACGAATGCAATTATACACAACTTAAAGATTCTTTTGTAGCGAAAAAAGCACAGGAACTTTATAGATTAACAATACATACCATTGAAGCTAGAGTTCTCGTTTTAGATTTTATCTAGTAAAACAGCAACAAGAAGAAATAGAAGAAGAGAGACAGAGAGAGAGAGAGAGAGAGAGAGAGAGATTGTGATTGAAAAAATACAGGGACCTGTGAAGTAGAATCTAAATTTATCTATTACAAGTTACAATAAACGATTTGGAACCAAGTATGGGATGTCCGTGACATATTGCATACTTAGGGATGTTCGTGAAATTTCTCTTTTTTTTTTTGAGTAAATTACTTGTCCCTCCCCTCGACTATGTTCTAATGATAAACCCCTCCCCTGGGTATTGAGTAATAATTCTCCTCTCCCCTGCATTAACAAGATTCTATCAACTGTATCCATTCCGTTAATAATGACTGTTAAGTGATGACATCACCTTAAATATATTCATTTAAACCCCAAACTACCCTTATATTTGTGATATTATAATAATACCTTTGAGCGAGAGGACAGGCTCACAGCACCATCATCTTCTTCCCCATTTCTCGATTCTTCTTCCTTCGTCTTCTTCATTCAGTTTTCTTCCAAAAAACACAGAGAGAGGGAGGGAGAGAAAGAAAGAGAGATGGATACAAAGGGGTTTGAAATCGGCTTCTCTGGTTTTCAAAAGCAAGTAACGTTTTCAGAGTTTGCCCAAAAAATAAAAAGGGTTTTCAGACAGCATGTTTCTTCTTCGTTTGAAGAAGAAAGAGAATGAAGCAGTGAGAGCATAAGAGATCCAAAAACTCAGAGGCTTTGGGATTTGCTATTTAGGATTTCTCCCATATCCTCATTGAACCCTTCTCAAAACAACAATCTATGTTGTAGGAAGAGATGAATGAGAACCACAATCACTGCTCATTCCTCCTATTTTTTTGTAATTTCTTCCTTTCTTAGGGTTTCAAACCCAATTCGGTGAAGAGGAATTTGGATTCAGTAACCTCTTGCATGTTTTGACTTGGGATTCCTATGTTGATAGAGGTTAAAGCCATGATTCCCTCCTTTTGAATCTCAAAAAATTGCAATTTTTTTGTCATTTTTTTTTATTAATGTCTCTGCTTCCGTTACAAGAGTTTTTCCTTTACATTCTGGACACTTTGCCTCTATCTGATGAAAACCTTCTTGGGTTTTCAGTTATTGTGGACGATTTCAACAATGGGGTTTGATTCGTTTGAAGCGGCTTATGGTGCGCAAATGCTTGAAGTTGAGTGGGATGATTCTTCTTTGAATCCATCAAAGAACATGGAAATAGCCTCACGACACAAGTTCTCTAAGAGGTAGCTGATTCTATCAGAATTTGTTCACTTTATCTCTTCTTTTTTTATTTAATTTTGGAAGTATTTCGTTTTGGGTTTGCAGGTTTTGGGGAAACATCTGGGGAAGGTGAGGTCTAGCTCTGTGGGTTGCTTCGGTTGCGATCTTGATTGGGGTTGGTGGGTTTATGATATTTAAGATTTGGAGGAGGAAGGAGGAAGGGCATCGGATATTCAAGAAGAAGGAATAGGGGCTGTTTCAGCTCATCATCTTCAGTCTCTCTTGTCTGAAGGTTGCAGACGATAGAGCAAGGGGAGAGAAGTTAGAATATTTTTAGACAAACTATGAAAGGGTAATATAGTCTTTTCCCATCACTTAACAACCATTTTTAACGGAATGAATACGGTTGATAAAATCTTGTTAATGCAGGGGAGGCGAAAGTTATTACTCAATACCGGGGGAGGGGTTTGTCATTAGAGCATAATCGAGGGGAGGGGGGAGTAATTTACTCTCTTTTTTTTTCCGTACCCGAACCAACCCGACAGTCGGGTTCAAGCGTTCCTCTGTATGAGCCGGTGAGGCTGGGAATGGATAGGTTTTCCTTATTTTTGTCTGTATAGGAGCCTCGGCCTCTCTTACAGACTTCGTCTTCAAAGCAATTGGAGTCGTAGGTTTCAGAAGATGTTGAACCACGTTTGATTCAAGGATTCCATCTTTCTTTCTCTTTCTCTAAGGAGGCGAAAAGAAATTCTGGGTAAGCCACCACGTAACTAGGTCAATCTGGACTCTCGATTACTCTGTTTTGTCCCTCTTTTTCATGGTGGAAAGTGTTTTGAAGAGATTTTCTAACATGTAATTATTATTATTATTATTTTTTTTCATTTTTTCTTGTGTTTTATCCACAGCTCCTGTTATCTTAATCTGTACAGAAGCTGTTCTGCGGCTGTCTCCTTTGTGCTAAACTAGGCAACCTACAAATTGGATCATTTCTCTATTGTTATTTATCATATTCAAAAGCTAACTTGGCTAAAATGTTGGCCTTCTTTTCCACTCTTTGTCAGGTGTTGGTTTTAACAAATTCAAGGTTTACAGTGGACATTGTATTATATTCAAAAGTTCCTATTTTCTGACTTGATCATAGACTGTTGAAACTCTGTACCGTTTAGTGTTAAACTATAGAAACAATAATTTTGATGGTTTCTGTTTGAATTGGTATTGCTGTTATTTTCAGAGATTGTTATGATTTTTCTTCAATGGTAATTGTAACTTTGCTGTAGGTCTCTTAACTTAATGTGAAACTTTTATCTTTTCAATACATTGGCTGACAACAACTTAGGGCACCTTTCCTATTACTTGAGGTAATAAAATAATGGTTTTAGGCTTTCGTTGGGGAAAAAAAAATGGATTGGACCATTTCGCATTTGAGATGTTTCACAATCCCCCACCCCTTCTGTTATTGGTGCTTGTTTGTATTATGGCAAATCATTGTGTGAGATACTTTGAGTTCCCTCAACTCATGCTACCATTGAAGTATTATAGAATTTTTCTTGTTTCATTCTGTAAATCTAAAGTGTACTCCTGTTAGAAGTTAAACACATCGTGAAGTTATGGTTACAATAAGAGAATGTAACCCCCTTTTCTATGGAAGTTGGAAACTTTTTTGAAAACAAAATCCTTGTTATCGATCATCTGATCTCTTGAGGGTGACAGATTGCCAATAGGTTCAGTCTGTGAAAGGAACTTGAATTTGTGAGACATCTTTGAGCTTTTCTTTTCTATCCTTTCCTTTCACTATGGCTGTTTGCAGCCCAGTATTATGCAGGTTTAAGCAATCTTGGACATGTTGAGAGACCCTTCTTGTATGATTCAACTTGTTATATCTATGGAATTATCAAGAATTCAAAATCAATATGGAGCATCTCTCCAGCGGTGGTGAGCTGCAGATTTTGAAGGAAAGCATTCATAGGAATTTAGAGGGTGTCAAGCCCTCATGGACCAACTTGTCATCAAGAATTGAAGACCTTGTTTTGGGGGCTTCTATTGTTTGTTAATGCTGGTCCAATTGAGCTGAGATTAAATGGAATTTAGCCTCTGGATATAATCAGCAAGGGTGGTTATTTTTATAATGCAAGCCTCTTTGCCTCTTTTCCTTTTATTAATTTGTGCGAAATTTAACCATTTCATGGATGGAATTTGAACTGTATCTACTGATTCCTGAGTTTGGTTTTGAGTTATTGAACATGATAAACATTTTAATGGTTTCTGTTCTACTTGTCTTTATGAATATGTTTGTGTGTGGATTGAAAGCACTTGCTTATTGCATTACTAACTATGGCATATCATCTCCTTTTCTTTTGTAACTTCTTTTGCAGTTTGAAGTGGAATCTGTTCACCTTGCTTGATTAAGGGGTTCCTCTTAGGCACTGACTTCCTTTCATTACTTGTAGGAACTCTTATGAACAAGTTATGTAAAGACTAATTGGGTGAAGCCAAGGAAAAATGCCCATGTTGATATCAACACGGTTAGTCCTTTTTGTTGGAGATTCTCTACCATTAAACAAATTACAATGTATCTCAAGGACAGCTAGGATTCATTCTAGTCTGCAGCTCCAGAGACGGGTTGATCATGACAATGGGCCCCTCACTCTTGCAAGCCTTGGATTTAAGTGTGAAGTTGAGACAGCAAAGAAAGATGAGACCAACAAACTTGGGGAGACAAGTCTTCAAGCCTATAAGAGTCAAGTAAAGGCAGTGAGAAACAGTGTAAATAAAGATGTCAGGGTGAAAAATCCACTTGAAATTGAGGCTGCTCCCTTTTCTGCCAAGACATTTTCCATGTTGGGTTTGTCACCTTTGGTGATTGAGCGGTTAGAGAAGGAAGGCCTTACTGTTCCGACTGAGGTTCAGTCCACAGCAATTCCCACCATTTCAAAGAATCATGATGTCATAATTCAATCATACACAGGTTCAGGAAAGACATTAGCATATCTCCTCCCCATACTTTCAGAAGTTGGTCCATTGAAGAAGAAGTTTGATTATGAAGAAGAACCTGTTAAGAAAACTGGTATAGAAGCAGTAATTGTGGCACCTTCCAGGGAACTAGGTATGCAAATTGTGAGAGAAGTTGAGAAACTGTTGGGACCTGGAGACAAGAAGGGAGTTCAGCAGCTGGTTGGTGGTGCCAACAGATCAAGACAGGAAGAAGCTCTGAAGAAAAATAAGCCTGCAATAGTTGTTGGAACACCTGGACGGATTGCAGAGATCAGTGCGGCTGGAAAGCTGCATACCCATGGCTGCCGTTTTCTTGTCTTCGATGAAGTTGATCAGCTCCTTTCCTTCAATTTTCGTGAGGACATGCATAGGATATTGGAACATGTGGGTAGGAGATCTGTTCCGGACCCATCCAGTGGCCCACAAAGCCCAATGTCTAGGCGGTCTGAGCGTCAGACTATTATGGTGTCAGCCACAGTGCCATTTTCAGTGATACGAGCAGCCAGAAGCTGGGGAAGGGACCCTCTGCTCGTCCGAGCCAAACGTGTTGTACCACTTGAGTCTGTTGCTGCTTCTGGACCTGTTCCTTTGTCTGGGCCTACTTCCAGTTCCACATCAAACACTGTAACTCAAGGAGTAGTGGAGAGCTTACCACCAGGCCTGAAGCACTATTACTGTGTAACAAAGTCGCAGCATAAGGTTGATACCTTGAGGAGATGTGTCCATGCACTCGATGCCAAATCTGTCATTGTTTTCATGAATCACACCAAGCAGCTCAAGGATTCTGTTTTCAAGCTAGAGGCTCGTGGGATGAAGGCTGCAGAGCTTCATGGGGATCTGGGCAAGCTTGCCAGGTCAACAACTTTGAAGAAATTTAAGGCTGGCGAGGTAAGAGTGCTAGTGACGAATGAGCTGTCAGCGAGAGGGTTGGATGTGGCAGAATGTGATCTTGTGGTTAATCTGGATCTGCCCACTGATTCAGTTCATTACGCACATCGGGCTGGCCGGACAGGTCGGCTTGGACGAAAAGGAAATGTTGTAACTATATGTGAGGAGCCAGAGGTGTTTGTTGTGAAGAAACTGCAGAGGCAACTTGGTGCTCCAATTTTTTGTTGTGAGTTTACAGAGGGCAAGCTTGTTGTGTCCAAAGAAGGAGAAGAAGATACCTTGAAGAGGTAGTTCTTTGATGAGACCTTTCATGTTTCCTTCTCAAAATTTATATATGTTGGCAAAGACTATGTTCTCTCCTTTTCTCATACGGAGGTCTCATATCATCTATGGTGCAAGCTCACTGCAGTCTAGATGACATACCATTGGCCTAGAATCAATTTCTGATGAAGCAAGGTGCGTATTTCTCTCCAACTTGTTTTAGGTTGCTTCTTGGAGAAAAATGTGAAGTATATGCGGAGTACATGTTACTTGGAAACGGTTTTCAGTCTTCTAATGTATCAGGGGAAGCAAGAAACTGCAACAAGGTTTTCAGTTTTTAAATGTACACATGTTGGTGGCCCTTATTGAAGGAAATGGTCAGTACACCATTGTGTAATGCTGTTGCATACCACATATACGAATGCATCTGCATAGGTAGCACAGATCGATTCTGCGCACTCTGATTTTCAGTCCTCACATGTATGCATGGTATTATATTAGTGGCTCTACTGAATATTCAGTACACTGCAAGATTCTCTTGCAGAATACATGTACAACTGCTTTTGCATTGGTGGCCTAGGTTGAATCTTTAAGGCTTACCAGGCAGTATTACATGTTCATTCAACTATGATTAAGGTGCACATAGCCAGTACTCTTCCACAATCAGAGTCCACACATGATTTACTAAACATCAGATCTAATCTTAGTGTAGGTAGTTGGACACTGCAGTTGGCCTAGCTTGTAGGAATGGTGTGGGCAACCATATTAGAAGTGAAGGTGGGATTCAATGACCTGACTACCGTTAATAACGTATTTGGTGCTATCTTCTAGAATTCAAACTTTCATATTGAACTCCTTTTTTTTTTTTTTTTTGTGTGTGTGTGTGTGGGGGGGGTTGGGTTTGCTATACTACTTGTGTATATAGTTGATGTTTGAGTTCCCAACTACCATATTCCCATCTTTACTTGTCACAGTAACATTTAGAAGTTTCAGCTTGTAACACCACAAGGATTTTAAACTCAGACACCACCAGTGCCTTGAACTTAAATGGAAGCCAAACATTTTTAGTGTAGGTCTGCTTCCATACATGGCTCGGGTGAAAATCTTATTTTTTAAAAGGAGTCCTGTGATCCCAACAATGAGGATCAGGAACTGAGCTGGAGACAGTTTTGAGGTTGCTGTCAAATTCAAGTTGCATTTTCTCTGCTCCTCTCATGGCCGGATTCTTCACTGGAAAATACAGTTCAGCCAAGGATGCAGTGTTCTTTCCATCCTCAGATCCTGAAGCCAGAGTTTCCTAGTTATACAGGTACCCTTTTCCCACTCCACCTGAACTAGTACTCACTAACCCTAATGTTCTTCCTAGTTTCATTCCACCGAAACTTTAAAACCCATCTGGCCACTTATCCCCATTAGAAGAGGGGGAACTGCCTAATAATAGCAGTGCAAAGGAGCTTTTGGCTTCTAATGAGCTTGATATTGGTCCTCTTAATGTCAAACCAATCACTCAGCTCCCTCTCCCCTTTATTAATTTGGATGATTATGAGGATTTGAGTTTTGCCCCGTTGTTTGGACCTCAGGTCCTCTGCCTCCTCTTCTTTGTATGTGTTTGATCCTCAGCAGACACTTTGGTAAAAGCATTAAAGATCCTATTGGTCAGAAGTTCAACCAGAATCTTAGCATGGCCTCTGTTTTAACTCTCCTTCCGCTGTCCGAGAACATCATCTCCTCAACTCTGAAACCCAGACAGGCTGTAAGAGAAAGAAGAGAGAAGAACTTGCTGTTGATCACCAGGAGTCCTCTGAGTGAGACGTTTCGTCATTTCTGCCTTGACCTCATTTCCCAATCTAAGGACCCAGAAGACCTTGGAGCAAACATGAAAACCTGGGTGTGTGAGATGACAGCAGAGGAGTACCATAATACTTCCCTCACTAAACATATGGTTTGCGCTGGGGAGCATGGTGGTTCAAGCTTCAGGCAGAGGGAACCCTCCCTTTATCAGAATCAGGCTAACCAATTCCTATTATCATTTCTCTGTTTACAATTTCTTTATTGTCTTTTTAACTGTATTCATTAGTGTCTCTACAATTATATAATCTAATAGGAAAGCCCTTCTTCGGGAATCCAAGTATGCTCATCTGAGAAGATTATCCTCAGTTGGAATGTGAGAGGGATTCAGAGTTGGTGAAAGCTTGAGGTCAGAATTCCACCTTAAAATGTTTTGCAAGATTACATAGGAACTGGGTTTTGAGTGAAGAAAGTTCATTTAATTTCTATGATTCCATATGAAATATATAGAATTTGCTATTAACTCCAAAGAACCAATTACGATCCCACTAAGCAACAGAGCCAGATTCAAGCAAAGATAAAAACAGGTCAATCTAGGAGTTACAAGAAAGGAACTCAGTTCTCAAACCAAGAGGCACTGTAGACCATATTCTCTTAGTAAATTCACAAGGAAAAATAAAAAATTCCAAATGGAAACCGAATAATCTGTAAACTGATAAACCAAATAAAATTTGAATCAAAAGTTATAACACACGTAAAACTCTTTGATTTCGAGGTTAGATTTCTAATGTGTTTATATGGTGTCGAATATATTTGTAGTTTAAGCCTTTAAGGCATCTCAATGGTTTTATAAATTTTCGGATCTAATTTAGTTTTGATTATACCTAATCATCAGGAACCAAACTAAAACTCAAATCATTTAGTCAGAACCGAACCAATAAACAAATGTAGAGAGGTTTCTTTCCATAGGACAGTTAATTTAATTCTGCCACTTGGTAAGATGATATGACAATTTTCAATCCATGTATTGTCATGCATGTGTACTGCACTTTCCCATTTTTTGGATTTTTAATCCCTATTTTGCCACTTGACAAACTCTGTTTAGGTTTAAACTTTACATGTCGACTTAGTATTAACCTACTCACAAAATTTGGGCTACATCGAACTACCACATGGCGGGTCTAGGTCACATATATATAAGAGGGGACATTTACACGGCCGTGAATTTTAACACTCATTTTAAAAATTTTAGAACGATGGGGTAAATTCTTTTGGTTTAGGTGTCTAATCTATTAAAATTTGGAATGTGTGTAATTGTGCTCGAATGCTTATGTTTGACAAATGCAAACTAGTGAAAGAATATTGAGATAAAAAAAAAAAAATCACCATTCAATAAGATTCCTTTTGTTTCAACAAAAAACATGTATATGCATTGTTGGGAGAAGAAAAATCTATGGAGATGAGAAGGTTTGTGACAATCTTGAGTCAAAACAACTCTTCCAAATCCTATCATTGACCAATGTAATACAAAAAAAATTCAAGGAAAACAAAGACGTTCAATTTTTTTTACTTACCTTATTAGTAGACATTTATCTATGATATATAGAAAATAAATGTCTTATTAAGTTAAGAAAAATCACAAATTCTTATGGACCTTTAATATTTTTTTAAAAGCGAAAGAAAATCATTTTCTCTAGAAAGAGATAAACAATGCCCAAAAAGCATTACAGACGATTCACAGAAGCCGTCTCGCATCAACAAAACAGTCTTTCACTCGTCTCCAAGCCAAATCCGGATCTGGTGATAACCGCTTCTCAGGTTAATCTTTGAAAACACGTTAGCACCAGCCAAGTGAGATTCAGTATGTAAGTAATGTAAGTGCCACTATCCACAAAGGAGGATGAACAGCTACTCTAAGTACGATTTTTTTTTTCCTTTTTAGAATACTCAAATTTGAGTTCAAAATTAGGGTTTTTATTTTGGAAATCATGTGGCAACATGGACACAACATTTCCCTACCCATTTTGCCCTCATGGCTAATGGTGTGGCATCTTCCAACTGTATGAACTGGTAAGGTCCCTCATGGATTAGAAAAATGCCAATTTTCTGTGTTCAAATTCAATTATATGCCCTGCTAGTGTTTAATTCCTATGGTTTTTTAATGTCCCATAATTTTTGGATCTTATCTTTAACCTCTTAAGCATATTTTGACCTTTTTCTCTTGAAAAAAAAACTTAAAACTGTGCTGAAATTTTATGCGTAGACAGGTAATGGTAGATTGGTAGGCCTACTCGTGCATCAAATTTGAAGGCCAAGTAAAGTACATGGTAGATGTCAAGTGGGACGTGTTGCTAACTTGGCAACCCGCATTTTCCCCCAATCCTTTTTGGTGTTAGTACTACTTGATATAGGTTGTGTTTGGTATGCATTCTTGGAATGCATTTCAAGTTGATTTCGCACTCTCAGACGATAAAAACAATTATTTTTATCATACAAGAATGCGAAATTGACCTGGAATGCATGTCAAACACAACCATACTAAGTATCCTTAAATTTTGAAAAACAACAAAAAATCTCACATAACCCATCACGAAAAGCAATTCACCTTTTCTGAGGTGAAGACTTCTTCTGGTAAAAAAAATTAACCCATTGGATAATTGGAAGTCCTCTTGGATTAACCCCATGTTAATTATGATTTGAGCCCATCATTATTATTATTATTTTTTTTGATGAAAATTGAGCCCATCGTTATTGTATCTTAAAAGATTAAACCAAAGTCGCTAAAGCTGAATTCTCAATCAATTCATGGAGTTTTTCTACCAAAAAAAAAACAATTCATGGAGTTTATGGCTCCACATATGGATATATAGATAAGGAAGTGGACAATGTGCCTACAAAATTTGGCTTCCATAGAGATGCCATGTTGAAGATATCAGAATACTTTTACACACTATTGGCCTTCGTTTGTTCAGAAGGGACTTAGGTGCGGTAGAAGAATTGAGGTGAGAAAATGCTGATGTGGCATTTTAAAATCTCACCCTAACCTTGTTTGGTTATCTTGGGAAGGTGAACTTACATAAACTTAGGGAACATCAGTAAATACTTCGTCTGTATTGATGTGACACTTGAAAATCCCACCCCTAGGTTATTCGAAGTCACATGAGTTACTATTCACAAGAAAATTAACTTTACCTTATCATTTCCATCCAACAAAACCCCTTCAACATGTGGATCTCATCTTCCCAACAATCCCACCCCACCTTCCCCTCTAAACAAGCAACACCTTAACGAAAACTTTTTACTTCCTTATAGCAATTTCTATAAAGGGACATTACACGAGAATTATATGAAAAATCACTTACTTTATGTGTGTGTAGAGAGAGATGCTTTATCAATAACTAACAGTCTCACCATGCATTGTGTGTATTATAAGTTGGAATGCATGATTCATTTAACATTAAATCAGTTTGAATTGCATTTTATATATTCATATAGGTTCAATCCAAATCATTATTTTCAGAATTTCTTACTTATAGCAAATAGGCGTGGTTTTAGTAACCCAAATAAATTACAATCTCAACCTTATGGTTTATCTGAAGATAGTCAAATACATGATGTTCATGGACTTCCTTACCATTTAATCTTTTAAAGAAGCAATGAGAGATTCTAATATAAGATATGAGATATTGGAAGAAATTGAAAAAATCAAAATCTTTCTAGAATTTATGTGGTGGATGGTAAGCCATTATTGCATTCTGTTTGATTTGTAAATCTACTAGGTTTCTCTTAACCCAAACTCGGCTCAAAGATCTAAAAGGTCGTGTATCATTTTTTGGACTATACATTTAGTCCATCTTAGCTATGCTTAGACCAATATAGATATTAAAATTCGATTTGATTTAGTTTAAAATATTGAAAAATATTATCAAAAGTTTGAATTCGATAATAAATAGTTGCATCTTTAACATTATGAAGTTAATTAAATATTAGGATCTATAAAAGCTATTTGTATCTAGCTTTTCCATCCATTTCAAGACCATAATTTCAATCTCCTCTTATTTAAAACTCTAACTGAGGTTCTGATCGAATTTCATTAGTTTCTTTTTTTATATGGGATATAGTTTTCTGTCTAGGAGTGTGGTCTACGCCAGCACTCCCATGTGTCTCTCTCTCTCCTCTTTAAAAAAAGGGGATAAAGGTGTCATATTCTTCTTCTAAGGACGTGTATCTTTGAAACATTTGTTTGAAGAAACAAAAACTTCTATTATAATGATGTTTGGAAAGTTGTTTTTCGACGATAGTTTTTACCACCCGGTCATCCATGGTGATTTGACGCTTGGTTGGACTCCTAGAATAGCAAGTTTCAACATAAACTCTTGCCCTATTGAAGAAGGTCCAAAATATCCTTCCTTAATCGAATCAAAGAGTCTGACCCATGGCTGAAGAGATTCTCTTTCACCAGTGGTCAAAGAAAACTTTATCTTTATTTCATACTTTGATTCCTCTCCCTCAGTTTTCGATTTGTTTGAACTTCCAAAGAAGACCGTGTCATGACTTTTATTTCCAACTTTTACTTTTTCCATATCCTCCATCTCACCTAATCTTAAATAAATTGAAAGCATATGTTTTTAAAGTTTGGGTTTGTTTTTTTTGGATCTTCAACAATATTGAACAGGTCGGTAGGTTTCAACTTCACCGCGTGATGGATGATGGACTCAAAAGCATTGATAGATATGGAACATTTAATAGAGGAAGGGAGAATGGGTATCTACAGGAATCTGTATGAATATCAAACTGATCCTCTTATACTTTCCTCCATTCATCCTCTTTTACATCATGATCATTTTATTATTCATTTTGATGGAGCATCGATTTCTAATAGTAGTACGTTGTGGTGGCAGGGGTGCTATAATACATGATTCTTATCGGGTTTCTATAGCAGCAAAGTGCAAAGCACGGTGTAGCTTTTCTGCTACTGATGGAAGCTGAAGCATATAGGAATGACACTCTTTTGGCTTAAAGTCTCTCCTTCGCAAGATTCAATGTTGCTCTTATTCTCTTGGGCTCATTGCACGCTTGAATAGTGTTAGAGGGAATAATGATCCTTAATTTTATTCATAGTCCCAAAAGGGATATATATACATGGCATAAGATTGAGTGTAAACAAGGTAACCCAATATTGGGTGATACAAAGAATGGGAAACCAATATTAGATGACTGAAATAGAATGAGTAGAATCCGCATATGATAACCTTCCAATTGTGTTACTAAAGATAGCTGGATCCATATCACATGTGATGATAATCCGAGAAAGGCAGGTAAATATTCCAGTGATCTTCCTCTCAATACACCCCCTCAAGGTGGAGAGTTGGGTAACCGAATCTTCAGCTTGTCCCTTAGCGATTCAAATCTGGAATGTGCCAACGGTTTTGTTAAGGTGTTCACCAGTTGATCTTGTGATGAGATGAACTGGACTTGTAATTGTTTCTTGGCCACTCGATCTCGAACAAAGTGGAAATCCACCTCCACATGTTTGGTACGGGTATGGAATACAGAGTTGGCGGAGAGATACGTCGCTCTTAGATTGTCACACCATAGAATCGGTGGGCCAGAGATTGGATGGCCGAGCTCAAGTAGTAGTGATTCCAGCCAAACAAGTTTGGTTGATGCATCAGCAAGGGCTTTATACTCTGCCTCTGTTGAAGAACAGGCCACACAGTACGCTGCTTTCGAGAGACCTAGGAGATAAGGTTTGGGCCAAGAAAAATTGCGAAACCCCCAGTAGACTTGCGATCAGACCCATCTCCAGCCCAATCTACATCTGTGAAGGCTTGGAGAGAGTGGGATGGGGACCACTCAAGAAGTAATCAGGCTGAGTGCGTGCTCTTCAGATATCGAATAATCCTCTTAACTAATTGACAATGTTCTTCCATTGGTGAATGCATGAACTAGCAGGCCCGATTAACTGCAAAAGACACGTCCGGACGTGTTAGTGTAACGTACTGCAAGGCACCCACCACTGAACGATACTTGGTGGGATCGGACAGTGGTGCACCCCTTGAATCAGAGAACTTTGTAGTGGAAGCCATGGGGGTCTTGACGGGCTTGCAGTCTACCATTCCTGTACGCTGAAGCAGATCTGAAATATAGCATGACTGGGACAATAGAATGCCCTTTAGATGGTGTTTTACCTCAATGCCTAGGAAGAAATGTAGATCTCCAAGATCTTTGATGGAAAATTCACTGGAAAGCCACTGAAGTAAGGTGTAAATCATGGATGAATCGATGCCTGTGACAATTATGTCATCCACATAAATTAAAATGTAGCAAACATGAGCCCCGAAGCGACGAATAAAGAGAGACGTGTCAGTCTTAGATCCAATAAAGCCCAAACTAATAAAAAATTCAGAAAGTCGATGAAACCAAGCACGTGGTGCTTGTTTGAGACCATATAGAGATTTATGGAGTTTGCACACATAATTTGGGAATGATGAATCAATAAAGCCCTAGGGCTGAGACATGTACACTTCTTCATCCTACGAGCCATGAAGAAAAGCATTCTGAAAGTCCAATTGTCTTATTGGCCAGCCCTAGGAAACTGCAATCGATAAAACACATCAGATGGTTGTCGGTTTGACAACAGGACTGAAAGTCTCACTGTAATCCAACCCATGTTGTTGGTGGAACCTTTTTGCCACAAGACGTACTTTATAGCGCTCAAGGGAACCATTAGCCTTCCTTTTGATTCGATAGACCCATTTATTTCCAATGAGATTTATTGCACCGGTGCGCGGTATGAGAGACCATGTACCATTTTGAAGTAATGCATTAAACTCTTCTGCCATCGCGGTACGCCACTCAAGGATCTTATTAGCCTGCGAAAAATAAGATGGTTCAGTAATAACTGCAGTAGAAGTAAGTGCTTGGGGCTGGTTGCGGTGGGATCGAAACCGCATCGGGTGCACCGATGGGGCAGGTGGGTTTGGTTGTGGCAATGGGTTTGGTTGGGCTGGACTTGGGGTGGTGGAGGTGCAGCTGGTGCGATGTGCGGCTGATAGAGGTCAAGGATGGGATGGGTTCTCAAGGGAGGTGATAGTGGGGATGCGTCTAGGCTGGTAACAGATGAACCCAGTGGGGTTTGGATGGGATGATCATGGCGCACGGGTGAGGAAGTAGATGAGGGTGCAGGGGAGGGCTCTAGGGGAGTACCCATAGGAGCCGATTGCACAGGTAATGGTAATGGAGCACATGGTGGGGTAAGAGAGGATGACGCCGAAGGAATGGATTTTCTCAGTGGTGGAGAAGTGGCGGGTGATGGTAAGACAACCGAGAAAGGAAAAGAGGTCTCATCAAATCGAACATGACGTGCAATGATCAACTTGTGAGTCTGTAAATCAAGACAGTGATAGCCCATATGTGAAGGACTGTAACCAAGAAAAACACAGGCAGAGGACCGATAATCCATTTTGTGGCGATTGAATGGCCATAGATAGGGGTAGCACAGGCAGCCAAAGACTTTTAGGAAACTATAGTCCGTGGTTTTGTGAAAAACCAGTTGAAAAGGAGAAATGCAAAGGGACACAGAAGAGGGCATTCTGTTAATTAAAAACACGGCAGTTTCAAAGGCAAAGTGCCAGTATTTCTGTGGCACAGACCCATGAGCAAGAAGGGAGAGACCCGTCTCAACAATATGTCGGTGTCGTCTCTCAACAACACCTTGCTGCTCATGGGTGTGTGGTGTAGAAAGCCGATGTGTAATGCCAAGTTTTGAAAAATAGATAGGTAGAGACCGAAATTCGCCACCCCAGTCAGATTGCAGGGCTTTGATTTTTCTACCAAATAATCTTTCCACTAATGCTTGAAATTGTGGAAAAATCACAAAGACATCAGATTTGCGGACTAGCGGGTAAAACCATATGAATTTTGTATTGTCGTCCACAAATATCACATAATACCAGCGATGAGAAATAGAGGGAGTGGGTGAAGACCCCCAAACATCAGTATAAATGAGATCCAAGGGAAACGTACTTGTACTACTAGAAGTGGAAAGTGAAAGTCGACTGGCCTTGCTAAGTTGACAAGCCTTACACAAAGAACTTAAACGAAAATTGGTAGATGGTAAATTATTTAATTGAATCATATTTTTAAGAAGACGTTCATTCGGATGTCCAAGGCAATGATGCCAGATATCAAAGGAACTACGAACAATAGAATGCGCAGACAGGGAAGGAGAGGAATACAACTCATATAGGCCATCTTTACTCGGTCCTGAAAGCAGTGTTGCCTTGGTTACCTGATCCTTCACAAGAAAATGGGAGGGGTGAAACTCAAAGAAAACATTGTTATCTTTGGAAAAATTTTGTACAGACAAAAGAGACTTTGAGAGGGAAGGGACATGCAAAATATTATGTAAATAAAAGGAACGACATGACAAAGAGGGAAGGGAAGATGAACCAATATGTGAAATTTGTAATCCCTTACCATTACCAATGTGCAATTGATCTGGCCCAGTGTACTCATCATACTGGGAGAGGGACTGAAGATCCAGAGTTACATGGTGAGATGGACCAGTGTCAGGGTACCAAGGTAATGCAGTGGATGGATGGGGAGTGGGTAAAAGTGGCGGATTCGGATGAGGATAAGAGGGGAAGTGGGTGGTTAGGTTGGGGTATGTGTGGTGGGCGGATGGTGGGGAGTTGGTGGGATATGGGTAGGGAGAAGTGTTAGGGAAACCAACTTGGGGGCGGTAAAAACACCTATCAGTAGAGTGATTGGTGCGCCTGCATATGGAGCACCAAAATCTGCCATAGCCTACAGGGGATCCATAGCCACGACCACCACCTCGGCCTCCTCGACCCCACCGGCCTCCTCGACTACCATGGTTTGGTGGGGAGGAGCCAGAGGGGCTGGAGGAAGAAGAGCGTTGAACATTATTTGCAGTTATTGGAGTAGCAGGGACAGCGGCATCTGCGATTGCAAGTTTCTTTAGAGAGGAACCATAGAGGAATTCGTGGCTCAGTAGCATCGCGTGCAAGTCATCATAGCCCATCGGATCTGTCCTAGTAAGAAGAGAAGACACCATGGTTTTAAACTCAGGCTTAAGTCCCCGATAGATGTGCAAGTTGAACGCTCCAGGACGCAAGGGATGACCTGCAACAGATAGTTCATCAGCAATGGACTTGGCTCGCAGCAAGAAGAGGGACACAGACTCATCTGGCTTTTGTTCAAGGTCAGTCAATGCCATGTTTAAGGACATCAATCGACTCTTAGAGGGAGTGGAGAATGCAGTTGTCAGAGTGAGCCAGATATCACGATTGGTTCGTTTACCAACAACCAGTGGAAAGACTTCTTCAGAAAGGGAGGAAACAAGCATACTGCGGATAAGAGAGTCTTGACGTCGCCAAGCCGCAGCCTCAGTAGGATCGGTGGGACATGGGGTGGAGCCATCAATATGGCCAAACAAATTTTGTCCATCAAGGAACGGTTCCACTTGTGTTTGCCAAAGTATAAAGTTTTTAGATGTGAGTTTTAGAGAGATGTAATGGTGAGCATGGTTCAAAGAGGGAGGAGAGATAAATGGTGAAAGGGGAAGCGGGGTGGTTGATTCGTTGGTTGCATCAAGAGAGCTGCCATCGGCAACAACGCTATGTCCTTCGGCCATGAGAAGAAAAAAAAAAAAAAAAAAAATCAATGATAGCTCAATGGAGCTTGTCTGGCTCTAGATACCATGTTAGAGGGAATAATGATCCTTAATTTTATTCATAGTCCCAAAAGGGATATATATACATGGCATACAATTGAGAGTAAACAAGGTAACCCAATATTGGGTGATACAAAGAAAAGATTGTTGGATCCATATCACATGTGATGATACTTTGAGAAAGGCAGGTAAATATTCCAGTGATCTTTCTCTCAATAAATAGATGTGCAACTAATCCGGATTGAGCAACTAACATTTAGTTGATGACATTCTTTTTTTTCTGTAATAGCTTTGAGTTTGTTTGTTTTTTGTTTCGTTTCGTTCTTTGACATGTGCAGCCCATGTCTTAGCAAAGAGGGCTTCTCTTGTTCATCTGTCGAAGGTTTCATGGGTTGAGCCACCAAGTTTCCTTGTCCAATCTGCTATTGATATTCTTTCGACTCTTTAAACAAATTCGCTTGGTGGAGACGTTTATACACCTTCTATGATAAAATTTAAAAAAAAAAAACAGATATGGACCATTCCTCTTTGACTATGAGATTCAGAGAGCTTCAACTGAAATCCGAAAGACACTACACACTCAAGCGTAGGAAAAACATTTTAATGGATAGGGCTATGTTTTATGCGAGAACTGAGCTGGTGTGGGTTCAAACAATCCCACCTATTTAGCCACCTCATCCATCCTCTCCCATGGTTTGTCTACTATAACCAGAAATAGTGGGACTAAGTTGTGCGGCTCGTGCCATCAGTCACTCTCCTTAAGGATGTAGATGCACCCTACGATGCAATTCACATTATGAAAATCAACCTGTAAAATGGTACAACCTTGTAAAACCTTCCAATAGTTGTTGCACTCACTGGGTCACGTTGGGACACACTCAGGTTATGCTTAATCAACAAGAAGAATAAAATGTAGAATATTTCTCCAAAAACAATAAGCCAAGAGTCAAAACAAGAAGAGTGAATATGAGAAATTATGTGAGTGAAAGAAAATGAATTGAAAAACACTTAGAATACCTCTTTTAAATGTCAAGGATGTCCCTTATATATGGAGGAGAGACACCCCATGGAAACATCTGTTCAAAAGGGGCCCAAAAGGTGTGCCTCTTAGAGATAGAGAAAAAGAGCCGTTGTCGACATCCAATACATCCTGAACGACATGCAACATAAAATCACCAACGTCGGCGATGCATCAGACGACACTCATCCTACCCAATGTCAATAAAAACTCATTAAACGTCAAATAGAGTAATACATGTCGTAACGTTTCTAATAAAACCCAACTTGGAGTATTAGCACCTTGCCATGCCACAACCCAACTTGGCGTGTACATGGGTGTATGAAAATAAACTCTGAACTCCCCGGAGATGAGAATATAGTTAGTATTTCTTTCATGTAACTGTACCCTTATCTTTCACATATATCATATGTTAAAAAACTGGGATAAAAAAGGAAGAGGACAAAAAGATGGTCTGAGTCGTTCTGTCCTTAAGACAGTATTTGCACCCTTTTATTCCTGCAAAGGGTTGCAGCAAACCTGCCTCCCAAGATAAATCAAGCTGGTCTGTTACTGGTTGCAAAGGCAGTAACCATTGAAGCTATCAGAGATTTTTTTTTTTTAATGTCTGGACTGAGAGAATTCGTGGCCCATTTATAGGCCCACAGGGCCTGTTCGGATGGGTCACACCCATTGGCTCATATGGCTTGACCCCTGACAGGTCATGTCTATTGGGCTGGGCTCTCATGGTTGTACGTGTGGGCTGCAACCATTGGGCTCAACGTTGAACTAAGGGTTGCACCCCCCCCCTTTGATCAGCCACCGATCCAACGGTTGGATCAAACCTAAGCACCCTTTGATCAGACACCGTCGATCTTGAAAAGATTAAGGCGACATGCGAAGTGCAAAGTGTGCCATCAAAGCGTCACATTACGCCTTGCGCACGTGCTCGGACAATCGCCGTCCTCGTGTGCAAGTGCACCGTACAATCTCTTCTAAGCATAACATGTGATAATAACAACCACTAACACATATACACCCAATGAGCTTTTCTTTCATAGCCGAAAAGTCCCACATCAATATTTTAAAAATTCCAACCTCATATAAACCTCATTTCATTCTCTTCCAAAACCAATAGAAGACTAAAAAGATTTTCCAATTCTTTACTTTGGGTTTGGGTGGATACATGATGATACGATTGAAAGAACTCACCCTCATAAACCGGTATACAAGGGGAGAGAACCCAATATTATATATGTCCACATCCAATCCCTTATGGGATCGATGTGGGACTATTGTACATAACACATGAATGCCAATTTTTTTTATGCAAAGCAAAGAAACATTAAGAAAAAAATAACAATATGTAAAAGAATACATATTGTTATACCGAATTGAGTTTCCATACCCAAATCCATTTTTAAGAAGAAAATTTCATTAATAATAGCCTTTACAATATGGGGGCCGGGAACTATGCAATAGAAATGGATTGCCGCCAAAAACTCCACGACAAACCAACTGTTTAAGTAACAGAAAGACCTTAGATAAAATATGAACCTTTCCTATCTAAAGTAGATTAATTGATCAAACAATGAACAGGTGGGAACATCACTAGCCATAAGGATCCGAGCCTATATATAAAGCCTGAGGTTGAGAGAAAAAAAATTGTAAACTCCTAAAACCTGGCCCACCAAGGTACTTAATTTGGATTACATCCTTGTTTAGTTTCCTTGGTTTTCCTTAGGACTGGTGTAACATGGTTTTCAATCTTATCTCTTAATTTTACCTCGTAGTCCATGTTTATTTATTATAGCCATTGAAGTGCTTTCCCACCTTCTTCTTATCTATCGAGACATGGGAATGTTCAAGGAATTAAGGAATCTAGAAATGCCCCTGAAATCTCTCATCTTCTTTTTATGACAATATTTTTATTTTTTGTCGTGCATGTGATGAAGACTTTCTTACTAGTAAGTCTATTCATGACTCTTTTTTTCCTGGATTTGTCTGGTCATGAAATTAATTTTGGTAAAAGTGAATTGTGTTTTAATAGGAATGTTTCCCATACTGACTGACTGCAAGAGACTTTCTTCTCTGATTGGTATAAAAGAAATGTCCCTGGATTCTCGTTATCTGGGTTCCAAACTGCTTCATTCTAGATCCAAATCTAAGGATTTGGAGTTTATTGTGAATAGAGTTAAGAATAGATTATCTTCTTGGAAATCTAATTCTCTTTCTTTTGCAAGAAGATGGATTCTTATTCAATCTGTTTTTGCCTCCATTCCTACTTATCTTATGTCTTGTTTTCTGTTTTCTCTTAATACTTGTAGGACATTGGATTCTATTAGTCTTAATTTTTGGAAGGGAAATTATCAGCGCCACCCCCTAACGTTTGCCTATATTTTAAATCACACCCACTAACTACCATAATATCAACTGTTACCCATTTTTAAATGGTGTTAACCTTTGAAATTCCTTTGACCAAAATACCCTTTACACTAAAACATAATGACATCATTTCTGTGTTTCTTCATAAGCTCGCTCATACTTCCAACCCAGTACCTCATGGCATTCACAGCAGGAGACATCTGCAACAGTGTGGAGGCCAATAATGAGCAGTATGTCTTCTTTAGGCCTCACAATGATGTTCATCGCATGAGAGAATAGAAATGCTCGCTCGTTTCTCCCCTAAAGATGTTTTCGAAGAACATTGGAACAAAAATGCATCGTTCAGCAAAGACACAACTCATAGTAGTCCCTACAAATTTAAAGAAAAAATCCCTCCTCCCCCCAACCCCCCCCCAAAAAAAATAATAAATTAGTGGATCCAAGGGGGAAAACTTAGAGCATAGATTATAATTTGGCTGGAAAAATCAACTTTTTATTTTGGGCGAATTAATGAAAAAATCCTATCTTTATTTTCCTCCAACTCTCTGCATCACAAACACAGAAGGAAAAAAGGAGGAAAAAAAAAAAACACTTAAATCTAAACCCCATGGAGTTTTGGAGTGGCTGCTCTTGATCTCACAGGGAATCCTTAGTTGTTGTGAATGTTTTCATCGTCTCCCTCCTTTCTACTCCATAAATATTTCCAGAGGGAAGTGAGAAAGTTTCACCTGAAAAGCTTTAGAAATGATGTCCCCATGAAAGGAAACATAATGACATCATTTCTCTGAAAAACAAGAAATGTGCTTATGGTTTTGAGAACAGAATCAGATGCAAAATGAAGCCTTCAATCTTCAGCCTTCATCTATTTCTCATAAGAAGGCAAGAAATAAACTGAACTGAGGAATACCATGTATCATCCATACCATCATCCTATAGCTTAATAAATTTTATGCACCTTCTGCCCGTGGAGTTACATACAACTTTAGAGCTGGAAATCACCCTCTCCCTTAAGTGGGTGAGCACCGTTGAGCACCGTTGAGGAAAGTGGACTTGAGTACGGTGATTAGATGGCTTTTTTGTTTTTTTGGTAGAAGGTGATTGGATGGCTTGGTTCTTCTACTGGTGGGTTTTTGGAGATACATGCACTTGGTTGGGGGTGTCTACTGTACTCGCCGGATTGAGGAAGATGGTCGTCGGGGCCTTATAGAGCTTCGTCGGTTGATGTCAGGCTACTTTGGTCGCCACAGTAGGTCTCTTCCTCAGAAGACGGTAGGTTGCAGTGGACATTCTCCAAGGTCATCGTCTGAGTGTGAGGAAGAAGAAGGGTTTGTGGGTATTTTAATTGAAAGGGTACATTAGGTAGGTACATCGCCCACTAAGAGGGGCAGAATTGTATTTTAAAAAATAGGATTTTTAACAAATGCCCTCCCTAAAAATGCCCATTTGTCCAAATGCCCCCTACAATTTTTTTAAATGCAAACTCCCCCCCTGCTTCCAAAACAATGTGACATTTTAATCCAATCCGTTAATTTGGAATGTTAGATGACAGTTTCAGGTAACTAATGACCAAATGCCCTTCTAATAAAAACCCACCAAAATTAAAAAATAAAATGATCAAATTACCCTCATCTTCTCCAAATGGTTTAAGATTTGAAACTGAAAATCAAACCCTAAAACCTTTTGGGAAGATGAACCCTAAAATCAAACCTCCAAAATTGAAGTTCCAATGAAGAAATATCTTTTGTTCCCTCATTTTTAAAATGCTAAGAGAAACTTCATTAACATGTAACTTTTCTATCTTCTTCCTAATCATGTGAGTTTTTTGTGTACCTATTGCAAAGCTGTCCTTCCCATACACTCATTAGTTTGGCGTTATTGTTTAACAAAGCAAAATCAACAACTGAATCTACCTCCAATGATTTTAATCCCAGTTTTGTTAGAATCGGCGTAAACCCTAAAAAACCTAATTTGCTAATATTATAATAGAGAAAAGTTCTCTATCAAGGAACGCAGGGGTTACGCTCAGACATAGTGGGTGGACAAAATGACTGTCTGCCCCTTCAAAAATCCCGCTCCCAAGATGCCAGTACGTGCTCTCATTGGCTGCCACATGCGCATGACCCCTGCACTTCCCCATAAATATATTTGTTTTAGACCCACAACCTAAAAAAAATTTTAAAAAATAATAAAATAAACATGGGGAATTAAAAAGATAGAAGGGGAAATTAAGTACAGATATAAAATATTTCCTTGCTTTCCAGTAAGAAACTGAATAAAATACAACATAAATGTCAACAAAAATTGCACTTTTGAGCAAAGCCCAATATTAGGGAGAGGGGGGAGGAAGGGAAAAATGTAGAACCAGCTACACTATTCATCCATAGCTACAAACAAACCAACTCACCTCATCAGGACTAAAACAGGAACACCACACTTGCTTTAAACTGAACCAAACATTTCTCATGGGGAGAAAAAAAAAATGACCAACTGACTGGAGATGTTACATCATACTCAACATGTAAGTAAACAGCGAAGCATGGGCTTCAGATACACGCAAGATAAAAAGAACAGAGAGGGAGGGAGGCAAAGTAAGGGACACCAGAAATCAGAACAAATTTGTAAGTTAAATTGATAACTTAAAAAGGAAAAGAAAATAATCCCACTTCCAAATGTACACCTAATTACCAACCATGTCAATCCAACAAGCCTTATTGGTCTCCAGCAAGAACAGCAGCAATCCATTCACAAGCAGATGCTTGAGTTTCTGATACAACATTTGATGATAAAGATAGGGGAGTAATCGCAACCTGTTGTACAACAGGAAATCCAAATCAGTCAGATGACAGGAAGATTAGGTATAAAAATTATACAAATTCACTTTGAACTCACAAAGCCATTTTCAATTGCTCGGAAATCAAGATCATCATCTGTTTCTTCTTGCTCACTCTCTAAAAACTGCAGTTACAAAAATAACAAACACTCAAACAACTCAAATAGGTTTAATTTGTGGCAGACTACAAAAGTTTATATTACAAGAAAATAATAATAATGAAAATAACAATAATCCTTATCCAATCTTAAACCATATACACTAAGTTGCTGTGCTACTTAATAGAATTGTTATTGATTTAAAAAAATGGCACATAAAAAAAAAAATAAACTGGGAAAAAAATGCTAAGAAACAACAACCAGTAGCAAGAACAGAAAACAGCACCACTCCCATGAACTAACACATAAAAGAGAAAGGGCCATGGGTAAGAAAGAGAACTGCAGTTTCCTATTGCATTGCGCCTCCTTCCAACATGGCTGTTCGATCCTTCAGTAGAGATGTAAAATATACCTCTAAACGGAAATACTTCTTCACTCGTTGGGAATCAGATTTTCCAGCAGCCCCAACTGATTCAATTTCCACATTCTTTCTTTGTGTGCCCATGCGTCGTGCTGCACCCTGTGGACCAATGACAGTGGAACATTTCAAGGGCTGACTTATGCACCACACACAAGTTTTTTTTTTTTTTTTTTTCTTGGCTTGTGGGGTGGGAGGTGCAGATGCGGGTGTGGGTGTGGGTGCAGGTGGAGAGTGGGGGAAGATCGTAATCTCTCAGATCCAGATGTCTGAAATCTTAACCCCATGAAAGACACTTACAGCTGCAGATGCATCTCGGCTGAGCTGAGCAAGCTGGATGCCAAGACTCTGTTGATTGGACATGAAATGCCCACCAGATGGATGTCTGTTCGCTGACACAGCTTGCCAACTTGGAATGAACCTCCATAGGCTCTGTCTGGTGACTTTGAAGCCCTGCCAAACAAGTATGAAATAAATACAGTTTAATCATGAAAAAGAATAATTGAAATCAACTAAGAGAGATCAGAGCCCAATTGCATCGAATGAACACCACATTGTAAACAAATACAATTTGGTATGATCATCACTTTCACCGAAGTCGCAAAGAATCACTGGCCCCAAGCAAAATGCCACATCATTACATTCAGGACACTAACAGAAAGTGGAAAAATTCTAACAAATAGAAGGAAAAAAAAAAAAGAATGGATCAAAATTATCTAAATGATTCATGATGATTGTATTTAGTTGGGATGAGGCTGAGTTGAGTTAAGTTGATCACAAGACTATATTCTGCAACCACATCAATGCATGAAACCCACTTTCCAAACCTTCGTGCTTCCAATCATTCATCATGGGATTATAGTTTCTAAAAGACGAGAAAGAAGAGAACTGCACCTATAAGTCTTATGTGGAATTTCTTTTTCTTTTTTTTTTTTGGAGTTGGGGGGGGGGGGGGGGCAAGGGGGAGGAGCTACATTCAAAATAGTGAGCATCAAGACAACAACAATAACATAGCCTTATCCCAACAAAATGGGGTCGGCCACATGGATCATTGCTCTCCAATCAGCTCTATGCGAAGTCATAGTAGGTACAAGGCCTAGGCTATGCATGTCTTTCCTCACCACATTTCCTAGGGATATTGAAAATAGTGAGTATCAAGGTTGATGAAAATAGTGAGCAGCCACAGCCCGCAGAGGTATCTTACATGTCATAACAAGAATTCAAGTAAGCAACTATGGGAAGAACTGTGATCCACAGCCACAGCATCATCTGATTTAACAAATTATATCCAAGTCCTCATATGAGCAAAATGCATGGAGGAACTGAATAGTTGAGACCTAAAAGGAATAATCTCTGAAGGAGTCTAGAAAAAACCAGCTCGACATTTGGGATCATCCCGTTCTTGTGTCATCTTGACATAGCGATACAGTTCAAGGTTACTGTTCATGTGGTACTGTTTATATGAACAGTGGTGTGGGCCCATATGGACAGCTTGCATGGTAGATATTTCAGAAATAGTTGTTGCCTAGCATGGGGATAATTTCTAGAAGATCTTGTGGGCCCCAATTGGAGATACCAAGTGGAGGAAGATCAGATTTTATTTGTCATCTAGTTTCTAATTACAGTTTTAGAAAGTAGATTTTCTTTTATTGTAATGACACTAGTTCGTTAGGTAGTTTTCATTCTATTTTCAGAAGTTTACTGTAAACAGATACATTATATGTGTGGAACTTTTATTAAGAAGTTTCTATTTTCTTTCTTTCCTTTTAGAAGTAGCACATTGCTCTATATACTTGTAAGAGACTTAGTGCTCAGGGACAAATTAGTGAATGAAAAAGAACTTGGTTATCAGCCATAGTTCCAGTGAGAGGCTTGGGTGAGAGTGAGAGACTCAAACCATTTATCGCCTTCTTCCCCTTCTCTATTTTCTGTTTTATTATTCATCTTCTCTTTTATTGTTCAGTGGATAACCTGTTGCTGAGTAAAATTCAAAGTCCTGGAAGTATTGTCGGACTTGCTGTTCAGACCATTGAAGATCTGGCCATCAAGTTCCAGTTGAGAAGAAGACTTGAAGATCAGATATCCTTGCGCTTCTCTGTTATTGAAGAATCCTGCAGAGATTTTCAAGTGGCTCTAACTCTTGTTCCAGCCAACCAATCCAGCCCACGTTTTGTCAGAATAATACCATCATTGAACCTTTCCTTCGATGGTAAATTGAGTCCAATCCATTGGTCAGGTTTGATTATTTCTGTGAGTTTCTAAATCTGAATTTAACCTTCTAATTCTGAGACCTATTGATATATCAGTATCCAACCATTGATCTTGGCTGAAATTTTGAAGGAGTGTTCCAACCATACCCCTACCTTCAATTGGAACATCAGTTCCATCCTAGCAACCTAGTTGTTATTATCATCATTTCCGGTACCTATCACTCTATTGGGTGAAATGACAGAAGATTGTTGCTCATGGAACAACTTCACACAAAGCACAAGCTTACAGAATCTCCAAAGAAATGCTTAAGCCATTGACCTTGCTTACTGAAACTCCAGAAAATCTAACTACAATATGACAATTTATACCCACCCCTTCCCTCTCTAATAAGTTCCATTCTTATGGAGTCAAGAAATCTTTCATGGATTTCAAACGCTTTAATGAAAATTGAAGCATCCTTATTGCTCCTCAATATACGAATTGATGGAACCAAATAAGATAAAGATGTGTATGCTAGACAAGCAAAGTGATTCATTCACAGGGATTTCTTCCATGTTTTGGTTGAAATTTACCAAAAGATTCCGTTAACCATACATAACAATAATAAGTAAATGTTTCGATCAAAATCCTGACATTCCACAATATTTAGGCCATGAACCAATACAAACAACATACAAGATGCTCAACATTTCAATTGACAATAAGAATACATAAGAAAAGGGAGATAAACAAATCATGTGTAGAAACCCCCCCCCCCCCTTCCTTTTTATTTTATTTACAAGAAAAAATTTCTTTCCGATGGAATTCAACTACTTCATTTAATTCATTTTGCATCAGGATCCTGGAACCAAGAGTCAATATCAACCCTTCACCCATGAAAAACTAATCACTTATGTACATATGTCACTATATCATAGTTTCTGCAATGTCTAAAGTCCAAATGCATCATCTACTGACACTTTTGTGCAATGATAGGTAGATCTAGTGACCATTTAACAATGAAAATGTTTGAAAAAGAGAAAAGGGAAAACCCATATTCCCAAAACATTTAAATGAAACATTAAATTCAGAACAAATTTCTTCCCTTTCTGTTGAAGTATCTTGTATGTGCAACGAAGTAAAGATGGGGAATCTTCAAGTTGCCTGTATATGAATGCATTGTTTTGCTATGTTGTGTTTTGACTTCTTATTAATCTCATGTTATTTTGATAACTGGATTAATGTTATTGGGTATATGGCCAACATATGAAGAATATATGTAGTGCCAAAAGAGGGTGCACTGTGCTGCACAAACTTTTTGTTTTTATCATTAAACCAATACAGATGGTTGTCTTTCTTAGGAAAGTTTATTCTTTACTGCATATTGGTGCTAATTTTATCACTTTCCAAAGAATTATCAAAATATTTCCATCAAGACCTTGATTTCAACAATATCTCCATTATATTAAAATATTTCCAGAAAACATTGAATTTAGAAACATGATTTGTGATAAAAATTTGGGAAAAAGAATCTCAACTACAAACTGTTTCCTATCATCCCAAGTCGAAAAGTGGCCTTACAATTTGGATTTTAACAAGATTGAAACCCAAGTCCCCTACCATACACTTAAACCACCTCCCCACCATGGCTATTGTACTTCATACTAATCTTTAAAATACATATTGAATTCATAATTTAAAGATAAATTGCACACACACAAGTACAAACGTTCAAATGTTCATACACTAAAAGGTTACGACCATATATTCAGTCCAAATGACAATTTCTGTTTCTTTCACTAACAAAATGACCACTCAAATGAAATTTGCAAGTAAGATCCAAATCTTGTGATTTCAAATCAGAAAAGGATAAAAGAATCAGACTTTTTTGTTTTGGAGGAGGAATACATGTAGCCCCTACGAACCAACTTTCCACCCCTGTTCGGCAATGTCAATCAAACAAAGCTGGCAAAAGTTGACTCAGCTCTATATCTTCATTTTGTTTTCGCTAATCAATGTATTGAACCAACATATTCAACAAATAATATCTGGACAAGTTGGTTTTCAGCACTTTTTGGCTCAATACTGACATATAGGTCCCTCATAATCCAATACCAGGAACCTAACAAAGATTTATGTGGGATCATCTGAGAATACGTTCCAGCTACCTTGTTCTATCTTAAATCAACATGCCAATTAGAGATTGAATAAACCATTTAGTACAATTGATAAAGAAACAAAACTCCCACAGGCCACAACTGGAAAATAGAGAATGTACAAATCTAGATAGAACACCCTCATGGCTTCTTTCAATCAAACAGCTCATTAAATTAAAGTTTTCAATGTGAGACAACATTGAGATGGTTAGGGTTTTGAGTTTTATCACAGTTGTCATGGCATCTAGGAGACCCATGGTGTTGGAGGGGGCCTATATGCAATGTGAAACCAACAAGGCGAGCAAGGCGTCTGGATGCCTAGGCAACACCTTGACAACTATGGCTTTGTAATGTAAGACTAGAACCATAATAGGTCTAATCCCAGGCAGGATCAAATAGAAAACCTCCTGAGAACAATAAAGAGAACAATGGGATCTCAAATTTGTTATGGCTTTGTAACGTAAGACTAGAACCATAATAGGTCTAATCCCAGGCAGGATCAAACAGAAAACCTCCAGAGAACAATGGGATCTCAAATTTGTTATGGCTTTGTAATGTAAGACTAGAACAATAATAGGTCTAATCCCATGCAGGATCAAATAGAAAACCTCCAGAGAACCAAGAAAAAGAACAATGGGATCTCAAATTTGTTCAAGGAGAATGAAGAGATCTCAACTTGATAACCACAAAAAGTATAATCCACAAATTAATAACATGTTGAAGTTGAATGATCTCTTAAAGAATTAAGTTGATTTCCCCAATATAAGAAACCAATCAGAACAAGAGAAACTGAGATCAAGCAGCACTTAGGGTTTTCTGAAAACCCTAGATTGTCCTAGATCGAGGTTTGGGTTGCTCCTGCTGACTCGGTTGATGGAGATGTACTCTGGCAGCAATGATCTTGACGTAGTAATCTTCAAGAAGTCGATCTAACAATCAGTTGAAGGAAATCCCAGAAGCCTGTAGCACTCTTGAACTCGATTTGACTGAAACTAGGGTTTGGAATCAAGGAACCGTTGGAAGGGAATGGGCATCTCACCCTAGGTCTCTCACCTATCCTATCTGAGAATTTTCACAAAGGCTCAAGCCAATATTTCACTAAACAAATTCGTGCACAGTGTTGGCCCCCCTTACAAATTTATATAGAAGACTAAAAAATAGACACTAAAAAGGAAAGGTCTAACCCAATCCTTAACTAATAAGGTAACCTAAATTGTTGTCAGCCCCTCCCTCTTCTTGTCCTGACACCCTTACAAATTTATATAGAAGACTCAAAAATAGACACTAAAAAGGAAAGGCCTAACCCAATCCTTAACTAATAAGGTAACCTAAATTGCCATCAACCCCTCCCTCTTCTTGTCTTGACACCTCAAGGAACAGGCTCATTGTTGTATCCTGAGGTCTCTCCTCTGTTTCTTTTGTTGGCCCAGCCTCCTCTTAGTTGTGGCCTTGGATTGCTTGTTTGTTGCTACCTCTAAGGGGCTCATGTATTCTTGTTTCTCTTAGTAATTTCATTCTTCTATTCACCCAAAAAAAAAAAAAAAAAACCTCTAAATAGAACTCTAACTAAACTGATGAAGTAAATCCCGTTTTCCAACTTTTTACCCATATTGTAGGCTTATCAAATTGGCTGATTACAAAGTAAACTCATGGGATCAAAGGCCCAACACATACATAACCCAACCTAAGGCTTATTTCCAATAAAATAAGCCCTCTAAGTGACTTATCTACATCATTTTGACATAGCATAATATAAGGCACTGACCTGGTCAAAATGACAGACTACAAATGAAATCACTGACCTGGTCAAAGAAAGATCACCATTACATTAAAGGCAGAATAAAAATATAAAGATCATATCTTTTTAAACTGTATTAGCATCATGGCTTGCAGGTATTTTAATTCTTGTATCAAATGATATTCAGCACCCTGAACAAACTTTAAATTATGGTTGAAAATGCAAACCTTGTTTGTCAAGGGAGAAATGGGAATCTCTATATTCAGCAAGCAACTTTTGGGGAATAGTCCTTTCTCAATATCTCTTATGGCTGCATGTATCAATGGTAAGCACACATCAACTGCATCTTTGAACTCATTTTCACGGCTTTCATCTGTCTTCCTATCAATAGATTACAAGGAAGCAGCTTATAACATATTTATACAAATAAATTAAATAAAAAAAAAGTACCCAAAAACAAATAAACATGCACTAACCAGTTCAATGATATCGAAAGAGATGCTGTACCATAGAGCAAAGCTTCCCTTGCCCCAGCAACAGCTCCTGAGTATAAGCTGTAGGGGAGTTCCAAGTAGATTAAACTTCCAAAAAAAAGCAAGAAGAGATAGAAGGGAACGAATAAACATGAAAACTATCAAACCAAGTCCAGCAACAAATTCATAAATTGGAAATACAACATGGTTCAGGGAGATCTAAATGGATCTACCTCTTTTAATGTCTAAAGGCAAAGCCAACTACACAAATTACAGTGGCAGGAAGAGACTAGCATCCAAGAATATGTTTATAATATAAAAGGACCAGTATGCTACTTACATTTGATGACCACAGCTTGATCCCCTGTTAATTCCGCTGATGACCTGAAAATCAAACTCAAAACTTTATATAATAAAATTGATGATTTCAAAGCCACTAAGTCATATGAAGAGGGGGGGAAAATCATACCAGCACTGGCTTTGACCAAGAAAACAATGCACCCGACAAGGCTAAAGAGACACAATCCGCAGGAGTTCCTGTTCAAAGAATCAAATCTCAAAAGGCAAATACAATTAAAATGATGACCAAAATGGCAAAACGAAAATGAGATTAGAACTACATTTTACAAGCATAACATCCAAAGCCCCTCAATCCAGTAAACCCAACAATATTCAGGTGAATCAAACTATCCCACAATTCCAGTAAACCCAATTTTCATTTTAAATTGGAAAGGAAAAAACGAGTATGGGTGGACATGGGGAAAAACCGAAAACGTAGCACTTACCAGAAACTTCGTACGCTGTGGCCCCGCCAATTTCAGCAGAACTTACAGCAAGCGTCTCACGGAGCGTGACCGAGTGACCCGAAACAGATTTATCCCTACACCAAACAATAACAACTGAGTAATTGAACTCAATACACAGAGATCAACCATAATCAAAGAAAGAACTCAACATTACCCAGATAGAAGTAGTTAAGAAATTTCAAAAAAATTTAATTAGAATGAGAAAGAACCCACGATTGAGGAGCACAGACGTGAACACTACATTGTCCTTCCCGGACGAGAGCCTCAACAAGGAAGAGAAGACCGGGAGATTCAATTCCATCCCCATTGGTAACCAGAACAATGGGTTTGGAGCAATCGGTGACCTCCACCGTATCCAAAGAAGAAGATGAAGAAGGAGCTTCAGTGGATTCATCGGGCTTCTTGGAGGGTTCTTCTTCGTCGCCCTTTCTGCTAATTAGAACCTCTCGAAGATTAGAAACCAGTGAAGGGGGTAAGAAGTTGTTCCTCACCGAAGTCGTCATCAAGTTATGGATCCAAACTCCAAAACCAAAGAAAAGAAATGATGTTCTGCTCTGTTACAGACAGAGAGAGAGAGAGAGAGAGAGATGAAGATGAGAGATGACAGGTTTGGGAGGGTAAGTGTTCAAAACTTAATCCAAAGAAAAAGAAAAAGGAAAAACCCTAATAAAGACTGGAAAGACAGTCCGGGAAAAGAGGTCCCCTCCAGAACAGAGAGACAGATTAGACCGAGTCTAATGGCGATTTTCAGAAATCACGCGCAGAGAGAGAGAGACAGAGAGAGAGCGAGGAGATTGCTTGTTCAGATTGAAGGGGAAAGGATAACATTTTTTTTGGAAAATTTACGAATACCCCCCTGAGGTAAAGACTTATTATCAATGCATCCATCTTTACGCACTGTTTCCACGTACATCCCCTACTTTTCATAATTATTGATAAGTTAATCCAGGCCATTAACTTGTTTAAAAAAACGTTAGACTTTTTATTATCACCTTAGACTTTTTATTATACTGACCATATTATCCTTTATTATATACAAAACCCATCTTCCATTCTTTTCACTTTGAAACTTTTCCAAACCGAAAGGAGAAGGACGAAGAAGCCCTAATAGGTCTACTGCACGGCTATCAAGAATTCAAACTTGGAGGAACGAGCGACTATAACCCTATTCAATAATCAAGTACACCTTTTAAGGACTATATGTATATTTCGGTAAATTTTTTATATAGGGTTTCGCTATAAATTTGTAGTGAGAGTTCTTTCTCTGTAATTGAAAGTTTGAGAAAGGTGTGAGGAACGAGAGACTGTAACCCTATTCTCCATTGATAGTGAAACAGATCTCATCTCACCGTGGACGTAGGCAATCTTGCCGAACCACGTAAATCTTTATGCGCATTATGTGATTGTGTTTGCAATTTCCATTCTTCTCTGCATCGTGTTAGGTTTTACACAACTCTCACTCTTCATTTTGAATTTGAATTTGAATATTTCAAGTAGTTTGGTAACTATCTACAATCTCCTACACCACCTTCCCACTTTGTTGTTCAAATTCAAAAAAAAATCTCTTTGATAGCAACATGTAATGCACGGCCTTAAAGTATTAACAGTGTTTCGGTCAATGACCGAAAGTAAGGTGCGAAATTTGTAAAAATAGGATGTAATCAATTTTCCTTTTTTTTTCCCACTTCCTTTGCAACCAAACGGATTATTAAATTTCCATTTCCTTATGAAGCTCAATTTTTAAAATAAAGTAGGAGAAAGTTTTTCCCTTCCTCACTTTTGTTTACGAATTTTGGACGTTAGATACTAGACCTTAGTATAAAACTATCAATCTCTACATTTATTTCTAATGAAACAAACTTCAGATTTAAAATTTTTTGCAACGTCGATCCAGGACTTGCCCTAGTGGTTCGCTACTCCTTTGGGAGAACTACGTCTGGTGCTTGATCGGTGGTTCAAGTCTCCTTAGCAACACCTAGTCCACATTTAATTGCTTTCCAAGAAGTAGAGCCTTTGGGTACCATATTTGACCTCTTGTGGGTCCCCTCATTGCCTCCTTGTGGGGTCCTGTTGAGGTTGATGGTCGGTGGGCCCTTGAATTGCACAAAAAATAAATAAATAATTTTTTGCAACCTTTTTACCAAAAAAAAATTTTTTTTTTGCATCCCTTCCTTCTATCAGTATTACCTTTAAACAAATGAGCTTAGAAATTAAGCCATTACTTTTCTATAAAATATATGAAAAAAAGAACTCTGACTAGGAGTGTGGCCTAAGCCAACTCTCTCATGAGTCTATCTCTCTCCTCCCCATATGAAAAGACATCTCTGCCCCTTGTTTTGAGGAGAAGAAAGATACACACATTAGAGTGCTAGTGTAGGCGACACTCCCGGATAGAAAACTACTACTCAAAGTATATATCCCAACCATATGTGTCAATCATGTCCTCCATCATTTCCTTTTTCCCTGAGAAGTTAATTTCTCATCTTCTTTTCTCTTTGGTTTTTGGTTGAGAGGATTTGGTAGGTTGAGTCCAACACATAGTAAATCATTGAGTTGGAGTGGACCACAAAACTCAATATATGATGTATTGAAGTGTGTTTTGATATAAATGTTTATGAAAACAATACAACAACAACAATTGCAAAGGTATTAGAATAGTTAAACCTCAATACAGTCCCACCTTCTTTTAACTTCTAGTCCTACCTTCTTTCATCAACTAAAGAAGGACGTTTGTTGTCCTCAGTACACCTTTCTAACTTTAATGTTTTGAGTCTCGAAATAAATATATAGAAAAAAAATTTCTCCGATGATACCATTCTTCATGTCGTCATTAGTGTGATGTGGGAGATTCTACCCATATTGGCGGCATGCGAAACCCTCTTTCTAAATGTAAAATATGTAAAATTTGATCAAGTTAGCATGTCAAAAGATGAGTTACTTTTGAACAATCAAATGACCAATCTTGAACAAAAGCCTGACCAGTCCCATGTGAATCAACTAAGTTCTTATCTCACTTAGTTTTGAAAAAATGTCACAATTTTTCTTCACGGGCTTAACTTAAAAGAGCAACAATCATGTGGATAGGTTTATTTATTATATTGATTCCATCCAAAGTGAGCACTAAGTTGGATTCTAGGTTCATGAATCAAACTCATCTTTTACTACCATTTAAACCACATCTCTCTCTCTCTCTCAAAAGAAGAAGCAAATTTAGCATGAATTATAGATAATTGGTTCGGGCTTTCTTTCACCCACAATGAAAAGATAACCTCTTAATCCATGAGATCTGATCTTTATTCCTATGAGAAAGGAAATTTCAGACCTTTGCAAATAGGGGACGAGAGTTTGTGATGACATTTACTATGTATTTCAGAAATTCAATCATAACGTCAAATCACCTTGGATGGAGAGATTCTCTCCTCACTCTAATTGTAGATAACTTTTTCTTAGATAATATGACTTTATAAATTTAGATTTGCACTTTGCTTTGCTTATAAATTTAACTGAGCATTCAAATGTTTGGAGTGAACAAATTAAAAAATAATAAATAAATAAATAAAAGTTTCATATGTCAATTATCATATTTAGAAAGTAAGTTTCATTTTAAAACAAGGCAGAAGGTCTTTTGTACGACCGCATATAGTGTAAAATTTACATGCAAGACCTTGGATGGGGACAAAAGCCTCCATCGAATTGACAAATGCACCCCTCCCCTATTTGATGAATCGGCGTTGCACGGAATCCTTCCCCTTAAAACAATATACACACATGAAATTAAAAAAAAAAAAAAATCATAATGATTATCTTCAAACTAAGTTTGAAGAATTGAAAAAACAAATTGGAAAAAATAAGGTTCAATTTTAGAGCTTCAATCAAGGATAGCTTCCTACAGTGGATGGTCAACAATTGTAGTATGATGCATCCGTAATCAAAGGAGGGATATGATGACTCATATCGGTACTGTTTGAAAAAGTATTTAAATTTAAATTAAAGTAGAATCACACTTTTTTTTTCCTTTTTTTTGGATATTCATGAAAATGAATGAGCAAGCAAACAAACTACCTTATCTAACTTCTCTTTGGATATTCAAATTTTCAAAACAATCTCTTCTTGTTGGTTAGCTACTCATTACTTAGCTTCACAAATCATATTTAATGATAGATATATTTAGGTCTTTACTTCCAACCATCTCTCTTCTCCTTATCTAATTTAAAATCTTCTAATGTCTTTAATTATTTTCTTTTGGTGAACTTCGTTGGTAATAGAATATGTGTCGCAATGCTCGCCTTTCAACCATCGATTTGAACATTTTTCAATCACCACCTTCCATTGTCTACATGCGCAATTCCAAAAGTGGTCTTCCAAATCCAGCTCACTGTTCAGATTGAAGGGAAAAGGATAACATTTTTTTTGGGAAATTTATGAATACCCCCCTGAGGTATGGATTTATTATCAATGCATCCATCTTTACACACTATTTACGCATACATCCCCTACTTTTCATAATAATTGATCAGTTAATCTAGGCCGTTAACTTGTTTAGAAAAACATTAGACTTTTTATTATACTAACCATATTGCCTTTCATTAAATACAAAACCCATCTTCCATTCTTTTCACTTTGAACCCTTCCCAAATCAAAAGGAGAAGAACGAAGAAGCCCTAATAGGTCTACTTCACGGCTCTCGGAGAATCTAAACTCTAGAGGAACGAGCAACTGTAACCCTATTCGATAATCAAGCACACCCTTTAAGGACTATATGGGTATTTTGATAAATTTATTGTATAGGGTTTCGCTATAAATTTGTAGCGAGAGTTCTTTCTCTATAATTGAAAGTCTGAAAGAGGTGTGAGGAACGAGTGACTGTAACCCTATTCTCCATTGATAGTGAAACATATCTCATCTCACCGTGGACGTAGACAACCTTGCCGAACCACGTAAATCTTTGTGTGCATTGTGTGATTGTGTTTGCGATTTCCATTCTTCTTTGCATCGTGTTAGGTTTTACACAACTCCCACTCCTCATTTTGAATTTGAATTTGAATATTCCAAATAGTTTGGTAACTACCTACAATCTCCTGCACCACCTTCCCACTTTGTTATTCAAATTCAAAAAGGAATCTCTTTGATAGCAACATGCAATGCACGACCTTAAAGCATTTATAGTGTTTCGGTCAATGACCGAAAGTAGGGTACGAAATTTGTAAAAATAGTGTGTAATCAATTTTCCTTTTTTTTTTTTTTCTCACTTCCTTTGCAACTAAACGGATTATTAAATTTCCATTTCCTTATGAAGCTCAATTTTTAAAATAAAGTAGGAGAAAGTTTTTCCCTTCCTCACTTTTGTTTACGATTTTTGGACATTAGAGACTAGACCTTAGTGTAAAACTATCAATCCCTACATTTATTTCTAATGAAACAAACTTCAGATTTAAAAATTTTTGCAACCCTTTTCCCCAAAAAAAATAATTTTGCATCCCTTCTTTCTATCAGTTTTTTATTTTTTGGGTAGAAACCTTCTATCAGTTTTACCTTTAAACAAATGAGCTTAGAAATTAAGCCATAACTTTTCTATAAAATATATGGAAAAAAGAACTCTGACTAGGAGTGTGGCCTACGCCAACTCTCCCATGAGTCTATCTCTCTCCTCCCCATATGAAAAGACACCTCTGCCCCCTTGTTTTGAGGAGGAGAAAAATAGACACAAGGGAGTGCTGGTGTAGGCGAGACTCCCGGATAGAAAACTGCTATCCAAAGTATATATCCCAACCATATGTGTCAATTATTTCCTTTTTCCCTGAGAACTTAATTTCTCATCTTCTTTTTTCTTTGGTTTTTGGTTGAGAGGATTTGGTAGGTTGAGTCCAACACATAGTAAATCATTGAGTTGGAGTGGACCATAAAACTCAATATATGGTGTATTAAAGTGTGTTTTGACATAAATGTTAATGAAAACAGTACAACAACAACAATTGCAAAGGTATTAGAATAGTTAAACCTCATTACAGTCCCACCTTCTTTTAACTTCTAGTCCTACCTTCTTTTTTTTTTTTTTTTTAGTAGAAAGAAAATTCATTGATAATCAGAGTCATTACAAGCAGAGACCTCTTTCTCACAGAGATTCAGAAGCCACTAAGAGGAAACGGGCCAATCAATCGGTGACTCAACCGACTGGGCCGACCGGGCCAAGGAGTCTGCGACAGCATTAGACTACCTTGGAATGAAACGAAACAAACAGGAAACAAAAGAACTTTGGAGCTGGAGGATATCAAAGCCCACACCATTAATCTCAAAGCCGAAGCTTCTCGAATTGATTTGATGAATCAGGCTAGAACAATCCGATTCCACCACAATATGAGATAACCAGAGCTTAGCAGCTTGGAGAAGACCAGTTCTGATAGCAAGAGCTTCGGCATAAAGACTAGAATCACAGGTGAAACCCGAGGAGTAGGCATGTAGAAGGTTCCTTCGATGATCCCTGATGATGATCCCTAAACCTCCTTTACAAGAGTGTTTTACCCACGCTACATCACAATTGATTTTTAGGAAGGGTTCATGAGGGGGAGACCAAAGAAGGGCGTTTGTTGTCCTCAATACACTTTCCTAACTTTAATGTTTTGAGTCTCGAAATAAATATATGGGAAAAAATTTCCCACACAGGCGATATATCGTACACCCTCTTATAATGGAATTTTTTGTTATTTTCTTTAGGGTAAATTACACTGCCACCCCTTGAGGTTTGTATTAAATACAGAGCGATCCCCTGTGTTTCTAAATTATACAGCCACAACCCCTGAGGTTTGGTTAGTTGTTACAGATAGCCCCACTCTGTTATATGACTCCCGTTAAGTGGTACTGTGTTGGTAATTCATGATTTAAAATGACTAATATATCCCTAATTCTCAATTTTTATCTTTTTACTAATTTTACTCTTGAAACAAACTTAATGGGACCCACCATCCCTCCTCCTCCTTCTTCTTCTTCTCTGCAACCCCACTGGCCCCACCACCTGCTGCAACTCAATCCCACCCGCCCTACCCCCCTGCAACCTAACAACACCACACCCCACCCTCCTTGATGATCAATTCAACTAACTACTACTATTGGTAGCAGAAGACTCAAAGTCTCTGCGAGATTTGCAGGTTCAGATTAAAGGTGAGTTTCCGTTCCTCATCTTCTCCACCATCACGCATGGTCGAAAGCGGTGAGTTTCTGTTCCTCATATTCTCCACCATCTCCGGCGGCAATTCCCTGATCGGCCTACACTCGTAGGTGTCATAATCCACTTCCCAGAGCCCCAGTCTGTGCAAGTCCTCAGGTTCCCCCATTAGCCCCACCAGAACCAGCCGGTCGTCAAAAACGATGAGCGTTACTCCCTCCAGGAATCCATAGACCCCCAATACGTGGAAACTGGAAAGCATTTAAACAATGTTGGAGAAAAAGCTAAGCCATTATACAAATAAAATACAAGAATATAAAATTCAAGGCGAAGGAATGATGAGAGTGAATAATGGGCAAATGAAAAAAATTTTAAAAAAAGGGTCGTGACAAGCGAGCAAGAACAACCAGAGGTAAGAGTCCTGGCCTTTTTTTTTTTCTGGTGGTCAGCTCTGCGTGGAACCGAGGCGGTCCAGACTCGAAGGATCGGCGGTGGGTGCAGCGCCACCGGCGACGGAAAGCAGTTGAGTGAGGGTGGTCATGGCTCTGACCTGCATCTCCAAGGCTGCTATGTAATCTGTGGCTTCCTCGAGAAGATCAGGGAAGGGGAGTTTTCGGCATCCTGGAACTAAGCTTCCGAGGACACGCACCTTCCGTTGAACTATCGGCAACCTCTTGTCTTTCTTCAAGGCAAGGAAGCTAATCCCCCCCTCGTCTCTTGGATCTACAGTTGTCGGGGATAGCTACTCTCTGCTTCCTCTTCTTCTTGAACTTCAATTTGAGTCTGTTTGTCAGGATCGCTCGACTCCATCTCGTTCGTCCCTTGGCTGCTACGGCTAAGACCCTGTCTGCTGCTTCTCTCACGGCACGGCCCCCGCACGGGATAGATTCCGTTGGACAAGGAGAATCAGAAGTGGAAGAAGAAGAAGATGCCGGTGCTAGTGAAGGTGAAGGATTAAGGCGAACTTGACGCAGAGCTTCGATGAGCTTGGAGGAATAACTCTATTGTTCGGCAAGGGATTTCCATCTCGTCTGGTTCTGATTCTGGCTCGGATTCGAAGGTTTCTTCTTCCTCTTCTTTTTGGACTCTCGAGATCTCTCGGTGTTGGTTTCGGGATTCAAGATCAGGGGCGACGCCACGGCGCTTTCACATGGTGCCAATTCAAGTGGAAGGGATCGAAGGAGAAAGAGAATCTGGTGGAGTGGGACGAAGGTTGCAGCGGTGGTGGTTGAAGAAGAACAAGAAAGAAGAAGAAGTAGTAGTGGTGGGTCCCACTTTTTTATGTTAGAAAAAGAAAAAATTAGAATAAGGTTATTTTTATTGAAGGGTAAAGTTGGTATTTAAAATATATTATTTAACACCGTTCACTCACCGTCCACTTAGGGGGTCTAATTGTATATTTTAGAAACATAGGGGGTTGTTCTGTATTTTGTATAAACCTTAGGGGGTGACACTGTAATTTTTCCTTTTCTTTACTCTTCTTCTAACCATGTAGATCCCATCACCCATGTAAATGATACCATTCTTCATGCCGTCATTGGTGTGATATGGGAGATTCCATCCATTATTGGCGACATGCAAAACCTCTCTCTAAATGTAAAATATATAAAATTTGATCAAGTTAGCAAGTCAAAAGATGAGTTACTTTTGGATAATCAAATGATCAATCTTTAACAAAAGCCTGATCAGTCCCAATCATATGGATATGCCTATTTATTATATTGATTCCATCCAAAGTGATCACTAAGTTGGATTCTAGGTTCATGAATCAAACTCATCTTTTACTGTCATTTAAACCACATTTCTCTCTCTCTCTCAAAAGAAAAGCTAAATTTAGAATGAATTATAGAAAATTGGATCGGGTTTTCTTTCACCCACAGTGAAAAGATAACTTCCAATCCATGAGATATGATCTTTATTCTTATGAGAAAGGATATTTCAGACTTTTACAAATAGGGGATGAGAGTTTGTGATGATATTCATTATGTACTTCAGAAGTTCAATCATAATGTCAAATCACCTTTGATGAAGAGATTCGCTCCTCACTCTAGTTGTAGAAAACTTTTTCATAGATAATATGACTTTGTAAATTTAAGTTTGCACTTTGCTTTGTTTAAAAAGTTAACCGAGCATTAAATGTTCTCAGTGAACAAATTAGAAAAAAAAAAATTTCCATGTGCTAATTATCATATTTAGAAAGTACGTTTCATTTTAAAACTAAGCAAAAGGTCTTTTGTACGACCATGTATAGTGAACAATTCACGTGCAAGACCTTGGATGGGGGAACAAAAGGCTCCATCGAACCGACAAATGCACCCCTCTCCTATTTGATAAATCGTCGTTGCACGGAATCCTTCCCCTTAAAACAATATACACATACAAATTAAAAAAAAATATCATAATGATTATCTTCAAACTAAGTTTGAAGAATTGAAAAAACCAAATTGGAAAGAATAAGGTTCAATTCTAGAGCTTCAATCAAGGATGGATTCCTACATTGGAAGGAGAAGTGGATGGTCAACAAGTGTAGTATGATGCTTCCGTAATCAAAGGAGGGATATGATGACTCATATAGGTACTGTTTGGAAAAGTATTCAAATTTAAATTAAAGTAGAAATCACACTATTTTTTTAGTTTTTTGCATATTCATGGAAATGAATGAGCAACCTAACAAACTACCTTATCTAACTTGTCTTTGGACATTCAAATTTTCAAAACAACCTCTTTTTGTTGGTTTTTTTTTTTTTGGTAAACGGGGAATTTATTGATGAAAGGGGGGAGTACAACTAGCAGCTTCAGTTACACAGAACTCCTGAAGTCATCAAATGAAATGTGGCCAATCTGTCACTTACCCAAGAGACAGGGCCTTCCTGGCTAGGGCATTCGAAACACCATTCATATCCCTAGAAACAAAGGAAAAAGCAATGGAATCAAACGAAGGTATCAATCTAACCACATCAGCAACTAGATTCTCCATCTCCCAAACCGGGGTCTTCTTTCCTTCGATACACAAAATAGCATCTTTGCTATCCGATTCCACCAAGAGATTGACAAACCCAAGCTCCAAAGCATAGGTCAGAGCACTACGAATAGCCAAGATCTCCCCTTGAATGATCGAGCCAAACATCTGAGGGAGGGATCGAGCTTTCATTAACCTCCCAGCATGGTCTCTAAAGACCACACCCAGACCACCTTTCACAGCATCCTTAGTGAGCGTAGCGTCACAATTTGCCTTAATAATACCCATCGGGGGGGGGGGGAGACCAATGAAGGCAAACACGAGGGGTACTACTCCCAATCGCAGGCGAACGATCAACAGGCTTAAGCACAGTACTGAAGAATTCCAAAAATGTATCGGCCATTTGGAGAACCTCAGGGGGAGACCAAGCCTTCCCATTGAAAGCCAATTCATTGCGAGCCCACCAAAGATACCAACAAATGAAGGAGGCTTTAGAGAGAGCAACACGAGCAAACTTCTTATCCTGCTTGAACCACACATCCCAGCTCCGAACCCACTCAACCAGACGCGGCATATCAAGGGGGGAGAACTGCAGGGGACTACCAAACCACACATTATGGGCAAAAGAGCAATCGAAGAGAATATGATCTCCAGACTCAGGAGAGGCACCACATCTGCAGCAGCTCGGGTCTATAGTAACATGTAATCCAGCGCCTGAAGCAATAGCTTCGTTACACACTCGCCACAGGAAAGCCTTAATCTTTGGGAGGGTTTGGATGGACCATATACGGTTCCAAACCTCATCAAGAGCACGCTCCCACTGCCGAGATCTAGACTACGACGCCCTAGCCTTAATCTGACCTCTTCTTGTTGGTTAGCTATTCATTACTTAGGCTCTCTTTGGTATAGTTTTTCTTTTTTATTTTTACCTATTTAATAAAAATCATTAATGAAAACCATTTTTTGTCAAAACATAAAAATCGTTTGGAAATCACTACACAGAATAGATTGTAAACAAAGAAATATGTTTGGCATACCTATATGCATAATAGGTTTTTTGAAGTGAGTGGGTGGAGAGATGCCACATTTACCCATCTTCCTTCCCTAAGCATAAACTCATAACTGAGACTCGGTCGTTTCCATGCCTTGAGTCGGGCAGAACCAGTGGAGAACAGGAGAGGTTACGAGTTCGACCACCAGAAATTTCCAAGCAGCAGAGTCAATCAAGCCGAGATTAGGGCCTTGAATTGCTTATCGAAATCCTTTAAAATCCAAGCACTGTCCCAATGAACAGCCTTCAAATCATCAAGGGAAACTACCTGGTTTCGTTTCTGGTGATGTAATTGGAACCAACAGTAATTTCTAGTCTCGACCTCACAGCCCTTGGTGTATTTCGGTCTGAAAATAAGATGGGGAAATTGCCCTGTAGTGTCAGATCTTTCGATCCAATTTTCAGGTAGAACTGGACAGGATAATTAGAGTTTGGTTCAGATCTGGTAGGTTGCAGGTGTCGCTGGAAATAGGTATTAATATCACACGAAGAGAGTGAGAAGATAGGAGTATGGGAGAAAAGAGAGAGACGATCAGAGGAGGAAAGGTTGCACACACAGCTCTTGGCAGCACCGGTAAACACTTCTTTCAATTTCAGTCAAAACAATTCAACCTCCATCGTTGGGTACAGCCAAGTATTTAAAGGAAAATCAACTCCTAACCTACCTTGAAACTCAAATAAAGAGTGGCGAATGGGATTGCAGGAGAAGAAGAAGAAGTTGTTGGACTAGGAGGATCGATATTTCTATTTAAACAATGAAATGACACTCTTACCCTTCTATTTTGAGACCAATGAACCCATGCTCATTAAAATCCCGCATAAATGATCAAAAGTGATTTTTGGCCAATAACCATAAATGACTTTTGATCTATTTTCGGTTTTTGGTTTTTTTCAATATTTTTTAAATAGAAACAGGCTCCATAAAAGATACCAAACGCAACCAAAATCGTTTTTTAAGACAAAAATAAAAATTATACCAAAGATGGCCTTAGCTTCACAAATCATATTTAATGATAGTTATATTCAAGTCTTTACTTCCGACCATCTCTCTTCTCCTTATTTAATTTAAAATCTTCTAATGTCTTTAATTATTTTTTTTGGTGAACTTCATCAGTAATAGAATATGTGTTACAATGCTCACTTTTCAGCCGTCGATTCGAACATTTTTCAATCACCACCTTCCATTGTCTACATGCGTAATTCTAAAAGTGGTTTTCCAAATCCAGCTCACTATTTTGGTTCTTTGACCGAAATTCGTAATTAAATGCCTTTTTTAGAATCTTCGTTGCTTAAATTATTTTTTTTTGTAAATAAATAAATAAATAGAATAAAAATAAAAGAATAGAATTATTTAACTTGAGGTCCTCCCGTGAGGAACTCTTCTCTTCACCACCATTAAGAGTTTCCCTTATAAATGAAGGGGAAAGGAAGTACAAGTTATTAGAGTATAGTCGTATACAATGCAATAGGAAATTTGTGGTCCTTGCCCAACCCAACATCATCAAAGAAAGTTATTACCTCTTTCGATTCAGATGGACATAAAATCATATTAAAACTAGTAATATTTGGAAAAGCTTAATTTGTGTCCTAGTCCCTCTAAGCTTTGTAGCATCGACCCCCTCCTCCCAAAGAATTTTTTGTGGGATTTGCTATTCTCACAAAATTTGTGAGCAATGCCAGTCACAATTTCAATACAAACATGTTATATAGGATTTTTTTTTTAAAATTCACGTGGAACCCATGATACAGGGAGGATAGAAAATAAAAAATTATCTTCCTAATACTTGAATTTTTAAATGAAATTTCGTAGAAGTTGATTGAATGTGACCATTGGCAACTTTGTGAAGTTAGTGTTTTCGCTTTCGTGGGATAGTATGCTAATAGTATGGTTAAGTATTTATCAATTAAAAATTTTCATAATGAAAAAATAAAAATAAAAACAAGAGAAAGAAATACACCTTATCATAGTCTTTCTTCATTGAATATATGTGTTCCTTTTTTCTCTCTTTTTCTTAAATATATTTTTCGTAATTTACTATTGACTTAGCTTGTAAGATGCCAAATAAGCGGGCAACGCATAGATCCCTCCCCTAAAAACAATTGATTATGAGAAGTCTCAACCACTTCACTTGATTTCTTAAGTCAAGTACAAAAGATTTTAATGGTAATGACACTCATTGGCCACAACATGGATGGTATGAATTTCAGTTGATTTAGTTAATCTGTTGAAGGTAATAGACTAGTAGTGTTTGATATGATGTAATATTAGGGGTGTCAAACGGTCGGGTTGAATCGGGTTTCGGTCTCGGAATGGTGAGACCATAACCAAACCGTTAAGAAACTTTGGTTTTCGGTCGGTTTCGGTTTATTTTGAGTTTTCAATATCGGGTTAATACCGGTTTAGATCAGTTTGCTTTCGGGTTTGAGCTACAATGAAATCTTTAATTCATAATTTGTAGTGAGGAAAGATTCAATGAAAACACTTCAATTCACCTTCCCAAGTAAAAAACAAAGTATATAACCAAAAATAAGAAAAATGGTTTGATATGTTCATCAGTTCATGTTATAATTCAAACAAAGAGAAATAAATTTTATGGGGAAGAATAGAAGATAATTAATATTCAAATCAATGGATAAATAAAGTTTGTAGCGAAATCATTGTTACAAATCATATAGTTATTTATCATTAATTGTAAGGAGAAGGTAATTAAAATTGAAATCAATGAATAATCACTCTGAAGATAATTAATATTGAAATCACAAAAAGAATCCTACTATCAAATCATTTTGGATAACCAACTAATTTTATATGATAAACAAGGAGATCAATGGAAGAAGCATGGTTACAAATCAATTTCCTTTTTTTCAACCTCATGCTCATTGATTTGTAGCAATTCCCTTTACAATCAGAAAATTGCTCACTAATATTGAAATCAATGGGTAATCAATCCACCTATTCATAACCTTATACTCTATGTTTTTTTATCGTTTTCATTCGATTCAATTTTCGGTTTGTTATCGGTCGGTCTGGTGCAGTCTGATTTTCGGCCAGTCTCGCAATACCCCAGCCCAAAACCAATCCAATAAAGGATCGGTTCGGTTCGATCCAGGTTTTTTCGGTCGGTTTCGGTAGATCTTAACAGTTCGGGTTAGGTTTTGACACCCTTATGTAATATAATCCAAAACCATAAGGGTAGAAGCTTAATTTAAGTGTTTTGATTAACAACAGAAGATTGAGTTAAGGCCCAATATATCCCAGACACATTTAGGTCATTTGATCAACCCCAAGGACCCAAGTTGACAAGCCCACAGCAACATAAAGAATTGCCTGAAGAACTAGTTCTACAAAACCCATTTCACCTTACAGTTTCCAAATACTGCAGTTACAGACATTGTATTAAACCATGGTTGGCAACTTTTGCCAATAATCTGTTTGATTGTATTAGCAATATTCAGATAAAAGATACAATCCAACATCATCCCTTCATATGAAAACTACTGAAAAGTATCAAAACATAAATTACAGTATATGCATATATAAGAACTCCCAGTAAACAATCTTGAACAGATTCACAAAAGCCTTTTACCATTTCTTCAAGCAATGGACCCTAGGGCTAATAGACTCACTTACAATAATTAGTGTGTGAAATTCCACAACAACAATTTCTCTCTGAAATTTTCAAAGCTACACCTGAGTTTCAAGCATAAACCAAATGATGAACACTCTTAAATTACAACTTAAAACGGGTTTCTTGACTATGCAGGACAACAAGATGTTGAGCTCTGTAAATAAACACAAAGAAACCCAAATTTCTCAATCATAATAACAGTTCTCCCTTTCCCTTGCTCTCATGGTGTTCTTATCCAACCGGGTCGACAAGTTGATTGACTTAGACAAATTGATTGAAGGAGGATTAGATCCAGCACTGCTCTTGCTATCCATACTACAAAGTAGAGCTGATTTCTTATGAAACTGAAAATCATCCATGGACTGCCTCTGTATTCTTTGTGAAGAATAATTCCAACTTCTCTGCTTAGCCTTGGTCGATTCTGTCAAGTTCATGTAATTGGGCCTACTGTGATTGCTCTCCTCTGTTCTCTCAGATGCCAACATGGTATTTCCAGAAACAGGAGTCATAGACGTGCAGATTGAGGAAGATGATGCCGAGCTCTCATCGTACATACATTCAGAACTTGGCCCCGACGATGAACGAGGAGGCTTTGCAGAAATCCTGGTGCTGACATTGTTCTTCCTAACTTTAACTGTACTGGGTTCCAACAGTTTTGGCCGGCCGCCACCGCCGACCGAATAATCCTCACATTTCTTAGGTGGAGTCATCTCTGAGGGATCACCAGGGACCTTTTCCATCAATCTATTTTCCCATGGCCTGGCTGCCATCCAACGTTCTAACCAGCTCCACCCCCAGCTGTTCTTATCTACTTCAAACTGCTTGAAAGAGGCCAAATATGAATTAGAATTTGTCTTCGAGTTCAAGGTTGATCTCCATTGCTGTAACAAAGAAATTTTCAATCGTTTCATTAGACAAATGACACAATAACTGCATACTGCTTCTTAATTTCCAACCAATTCACACAAATACCTGTTGAGCAATAGAATATACAATTGCTCTCTCCCTCTTGATAGCCCCCTCTTGCCTCATTTGAAGCTTTGCTCTAACTTCATCTAGTGTTCCTCGGCTATCACACCAACCTTCCTATAAATTCAAAATGAAAACCAAGTAAGAAATGCAACAGATGAAAAAACATCACTTCAATGGTGATTCCACTGGAGGGTTTATCATACCTCAGCTTGTTTCAAGATATCAACTTTGTTACGGTGTTCATTCAGTAGCTCCTGCACAGCTTGCCCCTCCATGGACATCCTTACACGCCGGGCCCTCACTCTGGCCTGAACACGAACAAGTGCTTGCATGCACTTCAATGTCACTGCAGCTTGCTTCCTCACTTGCCGGCCACGGACAAGAGCTTGAATCCTTACCACACCTTTCAAAGCCCTTAATGCCCTCCTTGCCTTCAATCAATCCATCACAGAAACTAAGTTTTTTCTGAAGAAATAATGCACTACTTCTGAAACATAAAATTACCCAATTTGTTTCACATGCCATAGCTAAGAACTACTAATCAGAGTTAAAACAAGTTAAGCTTTAATGCTTCAAGCACCAATATGGTCAGGTTTTGGAATCAGAACCATCTATACGAGAGCATAAACATGGAAGCAAGGAAAACTGAAGATTTAACTAAAGGGTTGCGATCGACGAGGTAGAACTCGCAGGACCAAATCTAGGGATACCAATTAGCTCGAAGAATACACTTCAAGCCAGTACAAGCAAGCCAGACCCAAGGGCAACGTTGGATCTAACTAGTTAGCCTATCGATTGGTTCTCAGATCTCAATCTCTCGCTCTTTACTCTAACATCTCTATATCTTGTCTGATTAAACAACTGCAAAATGAGTAAAGAAACAGAGTATGGAGCAAATGAAACCTATTTACCAGAAACCCACGAAACGCTGTCTGTATCCGGATTGCAGCCCATTCTTGCCTTACAACCTTGAAATCCTTTGGTGGAGCCCTAACGACAGTAGCAACTGCAGCACTAAACACGTCAGGCACGGATGAAGAATCGGAAGTCTCTGATGCTGCTTTCTGCCCACCTTGAAAACCCTTCCTTGAAGATCCAAGATCCGCAGAAGAGCTTCTCCATAGCTTCCATTTCCCTTTCTTCCCACTGACCTTTTCCTTCAGAAATCCCCCAAAAAACAAAACAATCTATTAAAAAGGAGAAAATATTTGGAAGGGGAAAAAAAAAACCCAGAACGTTAATGGAGATATGGGATTACATTATCATCCTTGTCGAGCTTTTTATGGCCTATTAATACTTTCAACCACTTCCCAGAAGCACCCATTACTACTGATGAGCTCTTGTTCAAGAGGAACAGAGCTAACAGAACTAGTATAACCTCAGATACACTATATTTCTTGAAGAAATAAAGCTCCAGGGAGCTGAAAATAGGTGGTTTCAGTAAGACAGAGACTCGGAATAAGCAAAATCTGGAACAGTGAGCAAGAGAACGAAAGAGAAAGATAGAGAAGCGTGACTCGTTTTGTTGCCTAGTCGAGGCAGTCCTCGAAGAAGTAGCCGTTCAAGTTTTGAAATTCAAAAAAATAAACAATGGGGAAGGAAGTCTAGTCTCCCGCTCGATATGCCTCGGGTGATGAGATCATGCGACCACTATGCTCAATTGGCTCTGTGATAATATTACTAAACTACCCCCCAACTGATTTATTTTTTCAAATTATACAAAAAGACAGAGCACTTTCGTACCATGGAAAGATACAAAAGCTGACTCATGAAAATCTGTGAAGTCAAGTTTTGTACAGATCTGAATGCTCTCCAATAGGAGATAGCCACTTGGCTACCGAGCCCCACTTGCCAGAGTAAGTGATTCCATGCGTTTCAGCACTTTTATCTAGGTAAGCTTCTGAATCGCAGGTCATTGGATATGGGATCGGCCATCGTCAATTTCAATTCAAATCGGATCAAAATTGAATGGGGAAAAACAAAGATTTTCACGTGAAATTGATCCAGAAGATTTATATAGATTTTGTTAACTAAGTTTTGGGGCAAGAGATCGCTGTCTGATCATGTGGTCCCTAAGGTAGGGCGGGGCATGTTTGAGGAATCGGTATTGGATTGATCAGATTGGTTGATTTATATTGATATTGGTGGAGGCAATAACGACCTTGGTGTGGGGGCAATGAAAGTATGAAGGGGCTACAAGCATCAATATAGATGAGATTTTTTATTTCATTGGGTGTAGGATGATAATTTCATGTGCTCTTTCTTGGCACAAGGCCACACAACCCAACATCGTTCTTTGTTTTGAGGAGGAGAGAGATAGACACAAGGGAGTGCTGGCGTAGACCACACTTTCGGACAGAAAACTATTTCTCTTAATTTATATACGGTGAGATATAAAATAATATCTAAATGAAAGGAGGAATTTTTGAGTTTTATGATCCCTCAAAGGGTACAAGGCAAGATTGTTCGTTGAGTCTGTACATTTTCATCCTTGCCATGGAAGGTCTTTCTTGGTTTCTAGAAGTTTACCGTAGTTTAAACATGTTTAGGGGTACCAAAGTAACTAGATCTACCCATGAGATATCTCATTTGCGTTTTGTAGATATTATATTCATTTTCTGTAGGGTTAGTCTAGATGATATTTGTAAAATTCAAGCCATTCTTCACCTCTTTGAGTACCTAGTTGGACAACACTTTTTTTTTTTCTCTGGTAAACGTTGGACAACACATTAATATCAATAAAAATAAACTCTTTTTGGGTAAAAATACCAATCCAAATTTACGAAGGCAGATTTGTCGGGTATGAAAGAGATGCCTTTGTCATATATTTACTTAGGTTCTCGTCTCCTTACTACCAAGAATAAAATGAATTCATTATCAAAAGTAGTCTATAGAATGTTCAGAATGATTTTATGTTTTACCACCTATCAAAAAATGGTTTGTTATCAACAAAGGTAGCAACGAGTTTTCTTTCAACTAAAACGTTACACAGTGAACCATTGGAGCAATGTCGTAGGCCTTTCTGGAAGTTGTTTTGGATAGCCAATCTATACCCGAAATTTAGATTATTTTTATGGAAATTGTTAAATGGGATTGTAAACACTAGGGCAAGGCTAAGTCAGTTTCTTTAGGTTGATGATACTTGTGTCCTCTGTTCTAAGGAGAGGCCGAGGGGGTAACAAATTGGCATTTATTGATTTTATTCTTATATTTCCTTTTTCCAAAAGAATTTAGGCAGCTCAGTTATTAGGTTTAAGATCTGAATGGATCCAATCTTCATCCTTATATGATCTTATGTGCAATCTTCTTTGTTTTAATGACTCCCAGTTTGACATAACCATTTTCTCTTGATATTCTCTATCACTAGTTACTTTATTTGGCATATCAGGAATCCATGCCTCATCGATCATTGCAGTCCAAATCCTCTCGGAATCATTACTATCTATCGGTGGATAGGAGACCAAAATTTGCTTGAAGCTGATCTTATACCTACAGTAGAACCTTTCATAGTGTCAACTTTGTCCTTGCAGGATATCATGGAATCTACTAAACTGACCATACCATTGTGATTTGTGATGGGAGTTTTTAACATGGCACCAAAGAAGTAGGATGGGCATTCATTATTATTACTAATTGGAGGATCTCTATTTGCACCTATGATTTCGGTTATGTAGGGAGTGTCTTGGAAGCTAAAGCAAGGGGAGTGCTTAAGGGTTTGCAACAAGCAAGGTCATCAGGAGCTGAGCATGTAGACATTTGGACAGACAATCAGACTTCAGCAGAGTGGATAACATAAGAATCAACAATGGCCCCCGGGAAATCTTTACAGTAGCCAATTAGAGTGCATTTCAAATAAAATAAAATAAAATAATTTGACTAAGTCAAACATACTGGGATAAAGTGCTACTATCTCTTTTTTTTTTTTTTTTTGTTGGTTTCAAATGGTGACTCTCCACCATTAAAATAAAAAAAGAATATTCATTTGGGCAAATGGTTTCTACACACATCATTCTCAGACACTCAATTTCTTTAGTCTTATCAAGTTTCAAAGCTTAATTCAATCAAATACCCTCTACGGTGTTGTCAGGAGCCCACTTATAAGTTCTTGCCCACCAATGGTAGTTTAACCACTATTATGTACTCTTCCAAAGCCCAAGAGTTTTGAATTCCTGTTTTGACATGTTAATAGGAACCTAGGAGTCTAGTTGTCAAAAAAAGGAACCTAGGGGCTTAATTGTCCACAAAATTTAGGGCACATATGATTTGCCACATGACAAGTGCTAACCTATAATGTGGGCACGTAGGAAAGGATTCCTACCACCCGACTGTAGCTACTAGGCTCCCTTACCTTCCTCTCCCCAGCCCCCACCCCCTTAAAATTCTTCACCAACCATGTCTAATTTTTTTTTTTGATGGGAAGACAAATTTATTAAATTAAAGAAAAAAGAGTTTGTACAATATTTTTGAGAACAATAACAGCTCCTGATTCAAACAAACATAATTTATCACGCTAGTAAAGAGGTTTAGAATAGACGCATCTGGTATGGAATGAAACAAAATTGTATTAGAAAACATATTGGCTCTGAGAAGAAACTGGAGGATAGGCCAATATAAAACAGACGTTGTTGGGTTTTGTATCATCTCCACAATTGTCTTGTTGCTGCACCAAACCTCCATGATGGGATAACCTTCTCTTGTAGCAAAATTCAAACCCTGGTTGATACCAAAAAGTTTTGATTCCATGAGACTGTAGTTACCAAAAAACGTGCATGGTTTGCACGTTTTACCAACCATATCTAAATTGTATTGTCAACTTCCACATCAGTGAAATAGCACAGCCGCGTGGTTAGGGGTGTCAATTCCAGGCCCGGCCCGGCAGGCCCTACCGAGCCCGATCCGGACCGGATCGATTTTTAAACATGTCGGGCTTAAGCCCGACACGTTTAATAATAGGGCGGTCCCGGTGTGGGGTCCTAGCCCTTTGGGCGCCCGATCGGACCGACCGTTTTCAAGCCCAACCTAGCCCGCCCAGCTACAGCCCGACCCTTTAAGCAAACCACCCTCCATTAATCCATTTAGCCCACCTGATAACTCTCTCTCTTTTCCTATTTAACTCCTTAAAATGATTAGCCCATAAGCACTTCATACATTTGAGTTAATTATAATTACAAAAAGAAACAAATCAGTAAATAAAAACTAATAAACATAAATTCTTCCTTTTTTTTGGTAGAAACTAATAAACATAAGTTCAGGAAAAGATTATGATTTGAAAAATTGGGTTTGGATTTGGGTCTTGAATGTGTTTTGGTGGAAACCCATTTCTTTTCTCTTTATTTTTTCAAGTAGGAATTTAATTCTGTAAAGGTCCGATTAAGACCCGGGTAAGGTCCGATGAAGAGTTAAACAAGCCCACAACCCGGTTAAGACCCGATTAAAGCCCGATTTTAGTACCCGATTAAAGACCGACACCGACCGAACCCCGATCGCCCAACATGGCCCTGACCGAATACTTAAATGGTCGGACACGGTGCAGCCTGCATAATTGGTGAGGCCCAGCTAGGCCCGACCGAACCCGACCGAGCCCAACCGGTTGACACCCCTACGCGTGGTCCATACTAAGGGTGTGTTTGGCATTCATTTTTGGAATAGATTGTGTGTCTAGAACATATTTTGAAACCCAATTCTTCTCTATTCTCACTTCAAAATATGTTCTACACCGAGAATCTATTCAGAGAATGCATACCAAACACAGCCTAAGTTCGTATTCATTAATGATATTGTGTAGAGAATGAATCCTACATCACTATCTCAAAGAGAAATTTAAAATAACAAAGATTTCCTTAAATGAAAAACTGTCTTACACATTACATAAGAACAGCATGATTTACATTACAATAAGAGTTACAGAATTCTACCAAAAAAAAAAAGTTACAGAAAGATTGAAAGAATGGGTTAAAAGCCCAGTGCAAGAGAAGGAATATTACAAGGGCAGATTGTTAAGCCCATGTAGGGATGAAGCTGTAATTATTTGTTATTGGAAAAAGGGTAAGAAAAAACAAAAGAATATAAAAAGAAGATCTCTCATTCAAGTCTCTCAGAGTCAAGGGTCAGGGCATGAGATGGACCCTTAGACACACGGAATCCAAAGAGAATAGGTCCATTAGGCCTTTATTGAAGTTCCTATTTAGTGAGCAATACTGATCTTAGAAAGGATAGGAGGGCTGGGGAGGCCCATGTAAGCAAGCCTAGGAGAGAGTCTAACAGTTGGGCTGGGCCGTGGTGAAGGTATGGGCCCACAGCCCCAAGCTGGTCCAGGTGTGAGCCTTGGAGAAAGGTTGACGTGCTCAAGTGCCCTGCATTGAAGCTCTGCTGGGTAGTCCCTCACGCACCCTATACGCGGCCCTGTTCCTGTGCTCCATTTGCACGACAAACGCTTCCCCAGATCAAACACCCCTTCTTGTCCAACTCTAACTCCCACTTCCATGTCTTCTTCTTCTTCTTCCTCTTGAAGATCATCAATAGAAGTTTCATGGGTGGAACCATTAACATCAGTTGTAGCTTTAGCTGTAACGGGCTCTTCTTCCTCTGTTGACTCTGGCTTAGTTTCTTCATCTGCTGCAAGTAGGAAAGATGAGCTATCGTCGTCTATTGCGAACCTCTGTTAAAAGAGCAAATATAAACGTAAGGTAATGATCAAAGCTTTGAATCAGTAAATTTAGGGAGGATTCTTGCGGAAGATGTATAATTTGGAGTTGCAGACTCTATACGTAATGGCAAAAAGTATATTACCTTGACATTAGCGAGGTCTACATGTTGTTCTTGAAGAAAGCTAATGAATTCTTTGAAGTTCTCCTCTGTTGGATGATAGTGCCCACTGTAAGGCCATATAGCCTATATGTAGCAAGAAGAAAAAGAAGAAATTAATTAGAAGAGCTTGCAAAAGAGAGAGCTTGGAACAGGAAATCGATGAAAGGGTTGTAATGGAAATGGGTACCTCAAGAACACCATCGTGAGCTACTAATCTTCCGGCGGCGGTGGTTGCCGCTCCAGCTAGAAAGCTGGAGTGCTGGAAGACGCCTTTCTTCTTCTGGCCTACGTACAGTGCCCTTCCCGTACTCAGCACGAATATCCACTTGGACCTTTCATCTGTGTCCACATGTGTCCCCTTCTGTTTGTACACTAGCCTCCCATTCTCCACTATCACTTCGTATGATTCCCTCTCTTTCTGCAAACAGAAACAACATCTTCGATCAATCTCCATTATTTTTCATGTCTGACCTCAGTAGCTAAACAATTTTTACTTACCGGTCCAAGGTATTTGATGCATTGACGCTGTAGATCCACCCTCGGGCACTTGTCCAGATTTGCTTCTTTACCGTTTCCCACATCCAACCTTCATATTTTTTTGCAGAAAAGATAAAATTCAGTCAAGATTAAAGACCATGGGTGATGGGTTTGTGAGAACAGTATTAATTAATTGGGAATTTTTGGTCAGGTATAGCAGGTATACCAGTAGAAGAAAGGTTGAGTACTCTCGCTATCGAACCAGAGATCGTAATATAAGTGTAGATTGTGTCCATAACGATGTCGCGGATCAATCTGCACAATAAACTTTATCATTAGATTAGGAAATCCAGGAAATACGACCTTCGTCTTAACCAGCTCTAATGGAACTTTCATGGCAATCTCCATTAAAGGAGGCACACGGATGGGTATGGCTTTTTTGACTTGTCAATTGGATAAGTGGAGAAGATGACCCACCCAAAAGCAGGCAAAAGGAGAAAAAAAAAAAAACAGGAAGAGAAAAGACGAAACCCCTCTGCAGTATCTTGTCAGTCAGAAAATTCAACACTGAAGCTAAAATAGGACTAACAAAAAGAACTCGGCCACTAGTGTTTGATGTTTTGCCCCAGTGAAAATCAAATCAGATTTTACGAGTTATAGCACAAATGATTGAAGAGGTACTAGAAGGCTTACAGCTTCAAGCCAATGTTGTAGTGCTAGCTTCTGAGCTTTCTCATCCTTGGACAAACCTTTACCCACCTGAACACCCACACAGTGAATTAATCATCAGTTTCTTCATCACAGAGCCATCAGCACTTTAAAGACCAAGAGAAATAAAAATTATGGTTTTACCTTGGCAGCCCTTGTCCTGGCCCTTGCCCACCGGGAACTAGCAGTTTCGGGTTTCTTGATGTCAAAGAATGATACAGAACTCCGCTTTAGAGCTGCGAAGTCTAATGCTTTCCACCTATAAATTACAACCCAATCAGATCAAACAATCCAATCCAATCCAATAAATCAGAACAGGAAAAATTTTGTTGACAAAGGGAGACGAACCAGAGCTCCTCTACTACAACGGCACAATCTGCAAGGTTCCTTCGGGTCCTGTAACTCTTATAGACTTTCTGAAGCTTAACCGCAGCTGCATCAAGCTCGCTCACCGGCCTTGGAGAAAAAACTATCGATGGTTTTGGTTTAGGAAGAAATATCTTCGGTTTCTGTATTCGGATTATGTCATTATCTTTGCTCCTCGGTGGAGCTGAACCCACCATGCCGTCGCCGTTTAGAACTATATCCTTGAACGAAACCGTTGCTTCAAATTTCATTTTCTGGGTTGTTTCCCCGTTCTTGAAGCTTATCGACTCTTCAATTACCATCTTATCAGACCCATCAGATTTCGAAACGGTATCTGAATCTTCTTTCTTGAAGCTAACTGTTCTGATCAGAGTCATCTCTCTGTCCTTCCCATCGAAGCTTATAGATCTCACTGTAACTTTCTCAACAGTGTCTGTCAATCGAAACACTCTGTTCTTCAGAATTACAATCCAGGCCGATGCTAGCAAGGAATGCGATAATCCCATCGAATCTCCAGCAGTAACAGAACTCCTAATTGTGATTAAAGAACGATCAAGCTGTTTAATAAGAGGAAGTGGAAGAACAGTAAGTACTAGCAACAAAGCCCAATTAATAAAAAAAACGCAAAACGTCTTTCTGGCCATAATCAAACCTTATCTAAGAAAATCATGAAAACCCAGAATCAATTTCATACTAAAAAGACAATCCCACCGGAAAAACAAAGAAAGTCCTTACCTGTAAACCCAAGTAGAACAACCTTCACAAGGTCTACCTTCCAAGCAAACAATTTTATATTGAAAGATCGTTGAGTATCATATTGCTGCCCAGTGCCCTGATTTATATATGGCAAGTAGTTGCAGAAAAGGAGGTCAAGAAAATGGATAGTCCACTGAACCTTCAAATACGTTCCAGATAAAGATTGAGAAAAACAACAAAATTAGAAAAACTGAAGCCCACGAGGAATTTGAAGGATTCAAAGCTTATAAAAATGTTTGATTACAATTAAAAACTCAAAATGGTTTGTGGGTTCTTCAATTCTCTTTCCCAAGGCAAAGAAGAATTGAAACAGAAGATGGGTAGTCAAAATTAAACAAAATTATTTTGCCTTCCTAGATTTCAAAGTTCGAAGGTTGTAGAATTGTAGTTTTATAGACTCTCTGGCTTTGATTCGAGTTAATACTTATACTTGAATGGGGATCAGTTGGTTTAGTTTTCCCGAACAGTCAACACTTCTTTCAGAATCGTGACTCATGCGCACACCCCTTTGAAATTTAAAAAAATACTTGTCATGTCTGAAAACTTTCTCCAAAAAACTATATAATCTACGGCTCTCACACTCTATTTTCTTAAATGGGCATTTGTTTCAAATATGAAATCGTCATTTTTACTTTAAATTTCGGATCCAGATACTCTATGGCGCGTTGCCCAAATGCCTTGCCCGAGCAGAGGTAAGTCGATCATTGTGCACGCAACCTAGTCTACACCACACAAACCGCTACGAGCAGCTGGGCCTTTGAGGATTTGTGTTATTAAATTTCCTGTAAATTTCTGGCCGAAATTAGCTGGTTACAGCAGAACCAACCTATTCTGTGCATTAAAATATATGATGTAGATGCTGTTAGGAGTGGGGGATACCCTCTTCAACTTGATGAAGAGATAGCCCACCTCCTCTTAATAATAAATGCATGAAGCCTTAGGAGTGGACCCGATTGGGTTTATCAATAATGGTGCACCACAGTATTCCTTTACTACCCCTGACCCAAATTGGGTTTGCAATGGTGTGGCTTCTCTCCAGTCAATGGTAAGTACTGGAGAAACAAAATTGATGGGAGAGCCACAGGGTCCAACATATGGGTGTTAAGTTGTAGCCCAAACTGGTTGGATAGACCTAAACCAACCGGTCAGTCTCAATCGAATCGAACCAAATGTTTACCGATTTGACATTGGTTTGGGTTTTTTTCAAACCGAAAACAATCGGACTAATCGAAATGGCCTATTGAAATGTAAGAACGACCAAACCCAAAACCAAACCGATAGAAAATCGAAAAGGAAAAACAAGCCAATTGTTTCATTATTTGTGTCAATATATGTGCAAAGCGAAACGAAACCAGACCAAAACCGTTATCAAATAAATACAAGTATGTTAAAATTTTGATAAAATCGGATAAAATCAGATCGAAACCAAAATTTCTCTTATTGGTTTGGCTTTGCCTAGCCCCAATTCCAGAGTGTAATCGATTCAGTCCGCTGAAACCGGATCGAATTGACCGATTTGACGCCCCTAATCCAATGGATCCCATACTCTACAGTCCCCCACTCTTGTTTCACCTGTGCTTTCGAGAGATCCATGGCCTGCAATAAACCAAAGTATGGTAACCACGATTTAAGAGGGGTAGGGTCCACCCCCTCCCCTATTATAGGCACTAGGGAATTGGACATTTGAATCGAGCAGGGAATTGAAGATTTGCAGGAGATAATTTTCCGGAGGCGTGGATGGTCGACTAAAATAGGTAACATTCCTATCATTTATTAGGAATTCTATGTTTTACCGTAAACGGGGTAAGGCTATTTCGGTGAAATCAGATTTCCATTGCCTTTATCTATTTCAATTGTACGGCATGACGTGTCGTTTATAATAATAATAATAAGGGAGTGCTGGATTTGAGATTTTGGTCAAATCACTCGAGATTCGTGAATCACCCAAGTAGAGATCTTCCAGGTTGCTTTTACCCTTCCTGATACGAACCCAATGCACTTATTTTCCAATTTTCTCCCGCTGGATTGGAATCCTTTGATGGTCTTCATTTGACATCTCACACGTCTAACGTCCGCACCCGCAGCAACTCTTTCCTTGTCGGGTAAAAAGGGTTCTTAGACAGACCTGCCGGGCACTAACAACATTTAAAAGGTTGATTTGGAATATCTATAACTTGGAATTGACTTAAAACAGACTAACAAATTCAACATCAAATTATCTCGTGGGAAGAAAAAAGAAAGAAGTACACGATGCGTGATTGCATTATTCAAGGTTTGAAGAATTGGTATCGTATCGGTATCGGTATCGATACAGATTAGAAACCAATATTGATCCTATATTAGTGGATCTATACAAACAAGTGTAAAATTGAAAGAAGTAAAAAAAGCAATTTTTTGATGAAAACAAAGCTGATATCATGAATCGTTATCCTCTGTTGTCCGCTGCTTGAACAGTAGAGTGTTGTTCACTCACATGGGCATGAAATGACTATTTAACCACCCTGCTCGAACACACTGCCCGAGGGGTGGTTAAATCATCATTTCAAGCCCATGTAAGAGGACAACACTCTGCTGTCCAGGCAATGGACAGCAGAGGATAAAAATTCATTGCTGATTCAAATTGGTATCGGCAGAGACTGATACTGATTACTAAAACCTTGCACGTGAATGCAGAATATATGGATGAATCATGGGACCTAGAGGGGTCAACCGGTTGGTTCGATTGATTTTGAGTAGGCCTAATAGGTCCCTACCAATTTAAGGTTGTACATTATTATCGCATCATTTGGTTAATCGAGTCTTGTAAGCATGGTTTCAAATTTGAAATCGATCGTTCCAATTGATGATTTGGATCAGAAGCGGCATTGACCAATTCGATCATGGATTCCATGTTTTGAAACGTTGCTCATAAGCTACGCATGGACATATGTATATTTGACTAGTTTGTTTTCGTTTTGTAATCGGTTCAAGTTGATCAAGTTATTATCAATCTTAAATATGCTATTTGGGCTAATCAAGTTGTAAAGGGGTCACAGAGGAATTCATCAAGCTATAAATGAGCTAATCGTACAATAATGAAGTATAAACACTCATCTCAATCGATTACCAATGTCGGTTGGTGCTTGTGGGGCTCCCATTGGGCTACAGCTAAGCATCATGAATGTCTGAATAATAATCGGCCTAAACTTGTCACCAGATCATTTACTAATAGATCATTTTTTGATGGACCTATTGGTGCGCCCAACATTTTGACACCCCTATTGGAACCTACACTGACACATTCTCTTTTGTTCTAACGTATGTGAGCTCCGTATAGATGATCTCATTATTTACGCAACTATTGATTTGGCATACAAATTCCTCACACTAGCATTGTGGAGAACGTCTCCCTACCCTTATTTATTGCCTTCGTCAAATTTTTAAATGGTCTTTTTCATCACTTGGTAAACACCATTTTGGATAAAACTTAGATACATGATTAGCATGGCTTTAGGAATCAAGATTCAGGTTCCTCTGCCTTGCGGATAAGCACCCCACTCTATCTCACACCATCCATGGGGTGTGGACCCCACACCCCAGAGGTGATCCTCACACCTCATGGATGGTGTGAGATAGGGTGGGGTGGTTACCTACAATGGAGGGGATCCAATTTTAGAGTGGATATCGGATGCGTCTTATCGGTATCAACAATGACTTATACCAATAACGACATCTTTAAAAAAAAAATGATGTTTTGATATAGAAAAGAAAGTATAGGCTTTTGAATGAATGTGAGAGGACATGCATAAAAATAACACAGTCATGAGAACTTTTGTTTTCCCCAAAATCCTAATAGATATTTGGGGAAATATGTGTTTAAATGCATATTATTGGAATCTAAACATGTTCTCTTGATGTATTACCATGTGAATAGCATGGTTTGACTACCTAGGGACGGAATTCTTTAGTTAAGACACATATCAAATTTGATGGTTAACTTCAATGATAGAGTTTACTATGTATGGGGTTTATCTAGTCGGTTCTATTTCAATGATTCTTATTAAACATCTCAAAACCTTATTAAACTGTATTATAAAAACAAATTATATATATTTAATACATATAATTAGATGATAATATTGACAATATGTTTAAATTTTGAATATTAATCTGATTACGATATTACATTTTAAAACAGGCACATCATAAAGAAATCCATTAGAAACATGTGTCCAACAACGTGTCCCTCCTCTCTCTCGTAGCCACCATTGTCATGGTTGACATAAATGACTAAAGCTCTCATTTAGATTTTTTTATTTTTTCATTTTTTTAAAATCTCTTAGAGATATGCAATTGTTTCATATTAAAATAAAATAAAATTTGGGAATCATATGAGCTAAGGAAAGCCCAAGCTATCAATCCATAGGCTAATAAAATATGATTGAAAATTCACCAAAAAAAAAAAATTGATTGAAAAAAGAGTATACAAATGGATAGTTAAGGTCGGTAGTCAATAAGCATGTTCGCAAGTTCTGAGATGTCAACAAAATTATCCTTGTGATAACATAAACTTTTAAAACTTTCTTAATGCTTCAATTGTTAAGATTGATTTTTCAATAAATAAAAATAAAAGGAATAGATTCTTTGAGAAAGCGACAAAAGATATGTCATAGAAGGAAAGAAGTGTGTATTACAACTAAGGATGTTAAACAATTTGGTTTCGTTTAAATGGTGTGGTTCGACTTAAATCATTTAATTAAATAGTCTTAATTTTAAAATCATAATTGAACCATTTATTTAAATGTTTCACGATTTTGATTTTAAATAGTTTAGTTTCGGTAAACGCTTTTTTGCTTGTTTTTTACATATTTATGTACATTTTAGAGTGTTAAACGGTTTATTGGGTTAAATGGTCTAGTTTGGTTTAAACCATTTAATTAAATGGTCTCAATTTTAAAACATAACTGAATCATTTATTAAATGGTTTTACAATTTCGTCTTAAACGGTTAGGTTCAGTTTTGATAAACAATTTTGGTTTGATTTTGACACCCTTAATTACAACTATCCCCGCAATAATATATGGGGAAATTTTCATGTACCTCCCCAGACGTATTACATAATTACAACAATATCCGTTAATTTTAAAAAATTATGCATGCCTTCCTACATTTGTCAAAAGTTAATAAATACACTCATTCCATTAAACAAAGACTAACAAATTAACAATGTTAAAATTAACACGTAAATTGATCAAATTGCCCTTGCGAGAAAAAAACACCAAAAGAAAAAGCCACAACTCGTCTTCCCAAATCGTTTAGGGTTTGAACAAAAAAGGGCAGGATGAGTTGGGCTTACCTGGCCACCACCTCCTCTTCCCTTGCCTCTGCTCCCGCCGTTGGTTCTCTCAGTACAACCGATTCAAGAAGCTTCCCCTCTCTTTTCAGCTCCCGTTCTTCAGTTTCTAGATTCAAATCCTCCCTAGTTGAGCCTCCATCACTTCGTACGTATCTGCTAACGCTCATTTCTCTCTTTTCCTTCCAAGTTCCAATATTTATATTTGCTCGAATTTTTTTTTCTTCTAGCGTATGATATCGCAGAGTTCGTTGAGGCTTCAAAGATTGGAAACCTTGTACCGCTCTTCTGTTGCATATTCTCATATCACCTGACTCCGTTTTCGCTTACCAATGTCTCGTGAAAGAAGATGATTGGGAAACTCCGAGCTTACTGTTCGATTCGTTTGGGTATGGTTAGGGGTGTCAATCGGTCGGATTTAGCTGGGCCTCACCAATTGTATAGGTTGCACCGTGTCCGACCGTTTAGGCATTCAGACTTGCCTTGGACGGGCATAGTACTATTTCATTTCGGTCGGTCGGTGTTCGATCTTTAATTGAGGCAGCCTTATTCGGGCTAAACGGGCCTAAACCGGGTCCAAAACGGGCTAATAAACCGTTTAACTCTAAACGATGTGGGCTTACTAATTGACATGCTACCAAAATTTTAAGTTCAAACCATCACCTTGTTGGGCAGTCACGGTACACCTCAACTCAAAGTCAAATAAAGCTTATCTCAACTAAAATAGCAGCACAACACCAAATAGAAGCATAGCTAACAAAGTAAATAGAGGAAAAAATAATAGCAACACAACACCGAATAGAAACACATCTAACAAAGTAAGTAGAGAGGAATAAAAAAATAGCAGCACAACACTGAATAGAAGCACATCTAACAAAGTAAGATCTAACCAATAATTGTCAAAGACCAACAAAGAAACAAACAAAACAAGGAAATTTGGAGGGATGAGGAGGGGATGTTTATAAGTTAAAGGGTCGGACTGGGTCGGGTTGTAACTGGGCGGTCTAGGTCGGGCCTAGAATCGATCAATCTGGTCGGACGTCCGAAGGGCTAGGACCCCACACCGGGACCACCTGATTACTAAGCCCGACACATTTAGTAATCGGGCCGGCCCGAACTTTAACCGGGTGGGCTCGATCGAGCCTGGAACACCCCTAATGGTTACCAAGCTTTGATTTTGGTAACAGTAACACGTGCTTTTAAGATCAAACGACATTTTTATTGGGTTGTGTTGTGTCATCAACTTCAATTCTTTTTGATGTTTTCAATTAATTCTATTTAGGGACGTTACAGTCAAGGATGTAAATGAATAGTCAAAATCCGTTTCCGTATCTTTATCCGTATCTGTTTAGCACTATCCGAATCCGTCTGAAAGCTAAACGGATACGGATACGGATAGGCTATAGCTATCCTAAAAAAACTATATTTACATGTAAACGGATAAAATATCCAATCCGAATCCGTTTAGCATTATCCGAATCCGTCCAAAAGCTAATCGGATGTGGATGCGGATGCGGATATATCACTATCCGAGCCGAATCTGATCCGCTTACATCCCTAGTTACAGTGTGGTGGGGTATAAGCCGTCGTTGGAGATTGTGACGAAGGAGAGGCGGATGATCATAATGGACCATCGGGAAGGGTGGAGGATCCGATGAGGATTCCTGTGGTATGGAGGTGAGAGAAGAACCAATGGTACTTGAACTGGTTGTATAGACAAAATCGGTGGCGGGGTGGAGGCAAGGGAAGAGGAGGTGTCGCCGGTGAGGATATTGTTGATGGCACTGCTGGAGGAGATGGAGAAGGAAGCCCAACTCAACTTCCCTTTTTTCAAACCCTAAACGATTTAGGGAAGATGAGTTACAAGTTTTTTTTCTCCGAAGGGCAATTTGATCAATTTTTACCCTTTAATTTGAATGTTGTTAGTCCCTGTTTAACGGAATGGGTGCCAAAAATAGAGGGCACGCGTAATTTTTCAAAACTGACATATTTTTATAATTACGTGATACCTCAGGGGAGGTACATGAAAATTTCCCATAATATATGTTACCTTAAGACTTTTTTATAGCCAAAATACTTCCTCAACATCAACAACCCAACTTAATTTACTTGAAATCTGTTCATATTGATTCTTAACTTTAGGTGTAGCATGTTTAACTTCTAACAAGCATTAGATTTCTAAAAGTCTCTTTATTCCACTTCCTTAGAAAGAAAGCAAGCCTATTCTGTTTACAGCTTAAGTTAAGAGATGACATAGAACCTCATCTACTTCTCCAAAGGATCATAAATCCAGGATGGTCAAGACATGCTGTCTGAAAATGAAATAACTTCTAAAAGTGGACAATAGTTAAAGGCCTTAAAGATGATAAGACTTTCAGAAAAGCTTTGTCCCAACGAGATAACCATAGATGATTAGCTATAGCTCTATCATATATTTCTTTAACCAAATATGAAGGTTTCTGTCTATTAGACCAGGTGAATTTAGGCCTACATGAAGGTATATCAATGAATAAAAAATTATTAATAATTTTAATAACTCCTTGACATGCTGAACGCGATGGTCATGGAGATAAAGAATTTTGTTAAATCGCCCACAATGAAGAAAGGACAATATAAAATCATCAAAATATCAAAAAATCATTCCATGTGGTTCAAATAAAATGGATCATCCGTCCTATGTGGGGTCGTATGGTCAATAAGGTGGACGTATCATGGTCATTCGATAAGGGTGTCAATTAGGTTCATAATACAATATGTATAAACAAAAAAACAAAACCGAAATATCTCAAAATTGAAACCGATCCAAATCGATTCGTGTTTATTCAGATTGTAAACAATCTCAATAATTCAATTAAGATTCAATTTAAGTGGAAATAAATTGCTAAACCAAATACAATTAGGAAGAAACCAAGATATAGTCCCACACTATTAAATGTAGTATCTTTCAACTCTTTTTCTACAATTTACGTTTTATTTTATTTGATTCAACTGATAGTTTTTAGTCTAAAATTGAAACCGAAATTAAATTGAATACAATTTTAATTTTCAAAATTAAAATCGAATCAAATCATTTCGATGGATTCGAAACGGAACCAATTCGATTCTGAACCGCGGTTTGGATCCGATTCTAAATTTCTAATCGACACTCTTACCATGGGCCTTTATCACCTCCAGTTGACTGCCCGGCCCAGTTCCCCAGTTTCTCTAACAAAGGGGGACTGAAATGATCTCTCTACCCATGCCCAAACACTCTACCCGAGTGGGATCCACCATCCCCCTATTAGAGGAACTGGGACATGGGCCGGTCAGCAAACTGGAGGTGATAATTTCCCCCCTTACCATCGGCATGTGCCTAATCACTACTCTCATAACAACATTCACGCGAGCGCTGACAACACGAGGTGCTCGCGCGAAACGACCGGCTGAGATCTCGCCTGCGCAGTAAATCCCACATCCGTACATGGGTGTGTTCTTCGTTGGTACCTTTCCATGTTCTCATTGAATCGTCGTGTTCGGTTTGGAGTTGGACTTATACGGCCCACTTCTGCCTGCGTTCGTAAGGATTAGATTGTAAGGAACGAGAATCGCTGTGAACAGTGAAACACTCCATTAATGGCGGAACCAAAACCAGAGCGAATTGACTCCTTGTCGGGTATTTGTTTCTTCTGTCGTTCTCAAATGTCTTTTTTTTTTCTTCCAATTCGAATGTTCGCAATTCTCAATGGATTTTCCTTTTTTTTCTTTTTTTCTTTTACTTTCCTCTGATTGATATACGATGGAATGGTCGTAAAGGGGTTGGATTGAGAAAACGAATCAGTGGAGGATTCCAATAACATTTCATGGCTACTAGATTTCTTCTCTCTAATTTTCTTCCCCTGTTTAGTCATTGGTGGTATGCTGTGATTGTAACAATCTCTTCCATTTTCTGTACTGGTTTCATTGCCAAGACCCGGAAGGAACCCCAAAAACACAAAAAACAAAATACAAGATTGGGAAACAGAAGCAAGCCCTTATGATGTTACCGATCAGATTGCAATTTTCTTGATAAAGTTCAAGAGCTAATGATATTGTTGTATTGCCTTATTAGGGGAAAGAAATGATTCTTTGCTTGTTAGATTTTCCTGTTGGTCTGGATCCTGATTCTTTGCTTGTTCGATTGAAATGTAGAATGAAGTTTTTATCAACATTGTGTTTTTAAAATGGCAGAGAAAAATGTAAAAGCACCCAATCCAATCCAAAGAGCAAAGGAAGAGATTGAAGCAATCGTGCATACTAAAAAGAGATCACCGCACCATCACAAGGAAACTCATGGTAAAAGTGATGACATTGATGAGAACACCCCAATAAGTGAAGTCAAAGGTCCAAGTGTATTTCAACGGGCTAAGGAAGAGATCGAGGCCATCGTAGATGCTGTTCACCCAAAGAAAGAATCTGATCACCACAGTAGTACCTCGAAGAAGGAAGGTGGATTCTGGGCATCCTTGGGAAGAAGCTTTGAGAAATTCTGCTGTCCATGGAGTAAGAAAATGAATTAAAAATACATTTAAGGAGGTTCGATTGCTTCAGCTTCTATTTAATTGGTGACAATGTAACTTTCTTTACGGCACAAAACATTATTGCAATTTGTTTGATGAGTGTAATTACTTCTTTGTGCTCATATTTTTTTCTTGTTTGTCAAAAATTGTTAAAAGGTGGGTTGTATTGTATCTCTTTATTTGTATATTGTTGGTTCTGTCTTTGTTCAAGAATTTATACCCGACTTGATTCAACCAAGTTCTACATTTGAGTCATTGTTTATGCTCTGGGGAAATGCTTCTAAAGTACAATTGTCTGCATTTAAGTGGGTATGCCAATCATCTGGTTCTTGGATATTCTAAACACGAATGGGTCCCTTTTTCCGGGGAAAGGGAATTTGGTATTTGTAGAAAAGGGATAAATAAAATTTACAGGCAATCATAATACACTCTCTAGCGTCTGCAATTGAACTGATGCCATCTTTGCAATTGATTTATAAAATGCCCCAGTGGGTTATTGGGGTGCTCTAAACACTGACAGGAATCTCCATGGGTAAAAAGGAATCTTTTATTAAGAGGAAAGCGGTAAAAAATTGTCAAACACTAATATCTACACCTTCTAGCACAAGCCATTCACTCAAGCAAATGTCATCTCATATCCTTTGGTTAGAGAGGGGGTTGGGAGGTTGAAGATTTTCTGCATTGCTAGTTTAGTGAGCAAGTTTTCACTGGCCAACAATATTATATTTTGTTGACCAAACATCCCCTCTACTCTGTTTGACCCTTCACCCGACTTATGTGGAAAGTTTACCTGATAAGTTGCTGCTACATAGCTGAAGAGTTATCATGGAAGAGAAGGGAGTAATGCAAAGAAAGAAAAAAACTTTCATATGAGAGTGTCTGTTGTATTTCTCCTGTTATTATTAGAAGCCTAGATATGTATCAAGTTTAATGTCCTTAATAAAGATAGTATTTTTCTAGTTTAGTATATTTTATATTATCTTTAGAAGTTATAATAAATGAATCTATATAGAATGCTGGAGCATCTCCTTTGACATTTCTCAGCTTTTGATTTATGAAAGAGCTCAGTGTTTGTTATTGCACATGGGATTACAATACTACTGTTGGTTGGTCATATGGGAAGAGAACTAAGATTTGTATTTAATTGTAATGTATGACAGGGTATCTCTGTTTGAGAGGGTGCGAGTCTAGTTATTTATTAGTTGAGTCTTGGATAAGATATGGTTTACTAAAAAAGATCTCATAATTCACTATTTCGTTAGTGTGAAAGAGTTTGGGGTGTGAGTTATTTATATTTCCAACATTTATCTCTTGCAGTGCCTTAATTTTCTACGTATCCTGGATCAAATTCATATCCCTAGTGTTTATTGTTTCCAACACCCTTGGACTTCTTTATAGTTCACCATCAATTTGAAATTAATAGTTTGCTACATAATGATTAGTTTAAGAAGGTTTTTTATTTTATTTTACTATGGTGGAAGCTAGTTACATCCATTTTAGAGTTTCTTAGGAATCAGCTGGTTATGGTGGCTAGTTTCCTTCTCTTTGTTTCTCACCTATTGACCACCTGTAGTATCATGGAAGCTAGAGCTACGTGGGACAATTTGTCTCTGTACAACATGTTGGGATTGGTAGGTATTTCCATTGAGAATGATATTCAGTTGTAAGGTAAGCTAGCATTTCTCATTGGTGCACATGTTCAGAGAGAATAATACAATAGCAGATAGTCTTCGTAGCTGGGTCAGTGAAACAAGAAGAACCACCATTTCTTTCCATCTTACTATGCTATGAAGGGAGGGCTGCTCTTTTGCATGGCAAAAGTGGGTTTATTATATTTTTGGAGTAGAAATTTCTCTACAACTCTGGGTGTCCTATGTTTTGGAAATGCTTGTCCTATTTTCCTTGAAACTGACCTTTCTCAATGGGTAAGTCATATGTTTCACCTCTTATTAGTAAGCTGGGTAGCAGATCAGCTTCTTGACCTTGTAGTTAGACTTACCAATCATTCTAATCACATTGATGATGGTAGCATTTGAACCATGGGCGATAAAGGCTTGTTTTCCATTAGATCCTCTTTCTAATGGGTAGGAGGTGTGACAGTGGACATCTACGTATTGCTTCACCTGGAAGTTGGTTTTCTTATGTGGAAAGTGTATCCTCACAAGTTTCTTTTAGAAGGACCATGTTGCCACTTGGGCCGTGAAATAGTTTTGTCCACTTGGCAAGGAACAGAACCAACAGATTTTCGAGAACAAGTTCAATTCTGTTGATCCTTTGGAAACATCATGAACCTGCCTGCTCTTTGTGGTCTTCTATATGGAAGGATTTTAATCTGGATAAGATTTGTACGTTCTGTATCATCTTAATTCCGTCATATGTGTGAGTTTTCTTTGTGTACTATAATTTCTAATTCAGCATTTTTGTGATCTTTGCTATTTCTCACCTCTCCCCCCCCCCCCCCGCCCCCCCATAAAAATAAATAAATCTTCTATCCTGCTTTGTGTAGCCTCCCCCTGTAGTGACACTACAGTCTCAGGTTTACAGCTTTGACTCTACTTTATCTGTGTTCACCTGCAATAGTTAGAAGTGATGCACACAAGCATCTTGCTGGTAAGTGGGCTACAAAGCCTACAATTATGCCATCATACGGTCCCTGTTTTCTGTGCTTTACTTAGTCTTATGTTTAGCAATTTTTTGTAGTGTTCTTTTAGGGGCATACATTTGCCCCTCCTAGACCCTGCAGTTGCGGGAGCCTCATGCACTAGGATGTTCTTTATTATTATTTTTTTTAATGGTGTCATTAACATACAAAAATATAATGAGATGTGAAACCCTCAGATAGTACTGTTCTAAATATGTATGCTACACAAGGAAAGGAATGTTTCATATTCATTCATGTTTCCTTGGTAATGCAAGGACATGGCATAATAGTGCAACTTAATCTTTGATAAATGTAGTGTTGCGCACGAGAGTATGATACCCATGTTTCATGTTTGGCTGACAAGAGGTTAAGATGTAAGCAAAGAGTGGATATGGAGTTGGTGGATAAATTACTATAACAAACTGCTGAAGGAAATGAATATCATTTATGTTTATACAGGTTGGCTGGGTAATGAACTCCTTGAGATGTCATGGGACAATATAGGATCTTAAGACCCTATTCTGGCTTATTTATGAATTGCCTTCACTTAATCTTGTATCAAATCCTGCTTATGATACTTGGTTTACTCTGGATGGGGATTGTTAGATTATTGGATGAATTTATTGCAGTGCTTTTTCTCATTTGTCATATCCAATGACTTGTCTAGTTTATTGTCACTTTTAAGGTGGATTATGTGAGATATGGTTCTGAAATATGCAAGTCATTTGTCTCATTGTTGGTCTCCTCTAAAACACCCAATAGTTGTTGAATTGGAACCAAGCATGTGGAATTTTTACCAATCCTATTCTTTGTGGTTGTTTTCATTGCAAGGCAACTGGAGAAGGAGACGTTAATTTTTAATCTGAGTCATTAGCCCATGGTTAGTATTGTGAATATTTGTCTGATGCATCCCTTTTAGCTTAATTTCTCTTGTGACATCCTATCATAATCTGGCAGCAAACAATCATGTTGTGCTTTTTGTCGGTAAGAACCTGAATTGGGTACTTTGGAGTTCCTGAGCACAACCTGAGCCTCATGAACTTGACCAAAGGTCAGAGGGAGGTTGAGATTAATGATCATCCAAGATGATTTGGTATTCAAAGGATTGAAATTGGCTTAAGTTAGCGGCCCAGATTGCTGATCAGTTAGTTGGCAGGCAAAAACAGATTATGTGTACAGTAATCTGCAAATGATAAGGTGTTAATTCATTCTGGGATTGCAATTCAAGAAATAGTATAGCAGTCCATTATTTCTCTCCAAGTGCTTAGCTATACATATGGCACTACTGAAGTACTTTGAACTCTCAATTTTGTTGCAATGTTGGGATTACTTCTGCAATTAACTTTAAGATATTTTTGGTCTGAAGTTGTTTAATGAATCCATTATATTCTTTCTAATGGCAGTATTACGTTAGGGCCCTTCCCTTCTGCCCAGTGGTTTAAAAGGCACTTTGGGGGAAACCACCACTTAGAATCATGACTTTTGTGATAATAAGAAGCTATGTTTTCTATTCATGACTTGTGTAAGTATGAAAGTCTGCACTATGGTTTGTTTAACCACTTGAAATTAGCGCCCTGCCCCCATGAAAGGCGGAAATCCTGCCCCCCCCCCCCCCCACTGCCAACGTGGGCGTGTTCATTGGCTGCCGCACACGTGTGGCCCCTGCACTCCCCCGCAGAGAATGATCTCCAATGCAACAAACTTAGGATGGTTTGCAAAGAATCCTTAGCCTAGTCGTTAAGTTGTGATTCAATTCAACTTAGATGAATACCCAAAAAACAAAGATTGCAAAGAATCCTTACCCTAGTCTTTAAGTTGTGATTCAATTCAACCTAGATGAATACCCAAAAGACAAAGAAAATAACAATGGAAAGCCATTTTTTCTCAAAGACAAGTGAAAGGGTTCGTTTTCCCAAGAAAGGAAGGACCACCAGTGGGAATGCTGAGTCACATCAATGGAGTCTGACCTCCAGTCTCCACTGGTAAGTTGAATGGTCAAGAGTCAAACCTAGATCTTATACTTGGGGGGACCAAAGGACCATGCTCCAAGCCACGAGTTTCTGTTCATGTCCGGTCGATTCCAGTATAAAACACTACATTTTGATCATATCGGTGATATACGATTTTGTGTTAGTACTGATCACTGTCGATACGGATTCGGCCGGTATCCGGTTTCATATTATTACTGATCATTGTTGAGGCAAATACGGCCGATCTGAATACCTAAATCCGTGGAAGGAAGACTAATCCTGAGACCTAGTTTTACAAACTGTAGACATAAAGACATTAGAGAGTTGAAGCATTCAACTTCAACAACATTGAATTCTTTCTTTCTAATTTCATGTGGAAGATTCAGATTTTAGCCTCTCTTTCTCCTTCCCTTACCTGCATCAAACCATCATGTTTCATTCATAATAAGGCTTGGTCTGATAGGCATTGGCATCATCGAATGAGTATAGGACCCGAGGATATTAAACTCAAAATCAGGATCAGGTCCAGCAAATTCCAAGTCAGCTGGTATCAATTTTGGCTGAAATCAGTCTAAAGCCTTGAACCCCAGCATGGATCAGCTGCTCCAGTTCGGCCAGAATCAGGATCGGATTTGATCGATTCAATCTGAATCGGCTAAATGGAATTGGCTAAGATTCCAAATATGGGTTTTGAGGCCGGTTTTGATCTTGGCTGAAACCGAGATTTCCTAGGTTTCGATTGAAACCTGATTTTTTGAGGCATAATTTGGCATGTCATGGATTAGTCAAAACTAGATTAATCGAAATTGGTTCATATTGATCGAAACTTGGTATTTTTTTTTATCGAAATAGTATTACATGTAAGTTTTGTCTCGAAAACTTGAGAAACCGAGATATCTTGACCAAATTTGTGAACCATAGAATTAGCTGTCATTCTGATTCTTAAACCCTAGATAAGAGGTAAGACCCAATCCATTATAATCCTACTCACTCTCTCTCTCTCTCTCTCATATATTCCCAAATTAGGCCAATTCCACCTCTAATGTTTGACACTCAATTATCTCCTTCAGTTCCGTACCAGGCCTAGTTCCTCAATGCCTCTAATAAGGGGGTGGATCCCACTCAAATAGAGTGTTCGGTCAGAGGTGGAATGGTCATTGCGCCCCTAATAGGGGCACTAGAAACCGGCCAGATAAGGAGGGGGTAAAGATCCTTGCTTATGAGACATGAGAGAGGTGATGACATGGCCTTAAATTGGAAAGAACAGAGACTACACCTCAATGAATAATCACATCATTCAATCCCCATGTCTATTCCCCCTCTCCCCACCCCAAAAAAAATAAATAAACTTATTTTTTTGCGTTCCATGGCAATGAAAAGTATTTCTTCCAGAGCCCAATCAGTTTCTTCAATTATATTCTGTTAATCTTCCACTAAAACCTTTTGTTACTAATTACAGTTACTATATTAACAACCCATAAATCCTCCTGCTTGTAATCTTCCAAAGCAGACCTTTTCAGTCTCATTATCTTTTTGCAAGAAGAGAGAGACCACAAATCCCCTCTAGGGATTTCCTTCCCTGAAGGTTTTCTTAATAAAATCTCTTAAATTAAACAAAAGAAGAGAGAGAGAGAGAGTCCATCGGATCAAGAGATACAGATGGAAAATGAGACATAGCAGACTGTGCAGAAGCAATAAAGTCCAATTTTTCCTTTCTTCTCCTTATATTTTTTGTCCTTTCACTCTCTGCTCCTCGCTCTTTCCTTTCTGTAGAGTCTTTGGACTCTGCACATTGGGGGTTGTGCTGCGTGGGTTCTGAGATTGCTGCAGTTTACATAAATAATAGTCTTTCTTGGTAATCTTCTTCTCTCTTTATTTCCCTTTCATTCATTTATTTTCGTTTGTTGACTACTGCTGATCACAACAAATTCCCAGTAATACCCAGAAAAAAGATCACGGGTGATCGAATGGAACTCGTTTTCCGGTTCAATTTCTTACAATTTACAGAAGCAGCTTTACTCTTTTTCCTTAAGATAAACATCCCATTATGGATGTTTTGGAGTTTGGATTAAAACCCTTCTCAATCTCAACGTTTTCTTAGCTCAACAAAAGAAAAATTTTGCTCTCTTAAGCTTATATTCTGAGAAAATAAGTTCTTTTTCGAAGCACTTACAATTGTAGCAATTTGAATGCAGTCAAAGTAATTTCCATTCTTAGCAGGGATTACTTCACTGGGTTTTATCCAAATTAAAAGAGATAGCCATTAATGCCAATCTGTACTTAACATGAAAAGGAAAGAAAAAAATGACAGAAGAAACTGAATCTAGTGAAGAGATGGGATCAACAAACCCCAAATGAGTTATCCTTCACATTTATCTAAATTGTCAGGCAGAGCAGGAGGACCCACATATTCCCTGAATCACCTTTCTCATCTCTCAGAAGCAGATTGTCAAACAGAGGTAGGTGCCAATGGATGATAAGAGGTACAGTACAGGTTGAATTTTAGCTGTCATTGCCAGTTCACACACACCAAACCCTATATAGAAATTGACTTGTGGCAGTGAGGCAGAGAGACTGATTCAGTCTCAGTAACTGTTCACTTCAAGCTAAGCTTGATAGCAGTATCTACCAAACCTTGCTTTTAAATGTCATGTTTCTTTCTTTCTGAAATGGGTTTCTGCATTTCTCAGTCTTTCATTTTTCTGTCAGGCTCTGCAGACAATGCAACCTAAGATTTCTCAACTGATAGAAGATTATAGGAAGTGTTTTAGGTTTTAAGACTCAAAAATAGCCTCCTTTTGCTGACCCAATCAGACCCAAAAGATTTCTATGTATAGATATGGGGTTGGTTTTTGTTTTAAAGGTAAGAGTAAGACAGAAGAGACCAGTGAGGGAGACAGTGAAGAGGTACTGAAAACGGATTAATCATATGGTTTTCAAGTGAGTTGTCAATTGAGAGGCAGAGAGGTATTCTGATTTCTGGATGTTTTTCAGGTTTTGAAGTCGTTGACAAGAAAGAAGAATCACTTTCACTTCTTTGTGAAGCAAAGTCTCTTCTTCTCACTCAAGAGAGACTCAAGAACAAGTATTTAAAAAGGAGTGATAAATAGGGGTCATCATCTCCTCTTATAAGTGTTAGTGAGAGGGATTCAACGAGACATCTTCTTGTTTCTCTCTCATCATCATCAATTCATCATGATGTGTGCTTCGGCTGGACAAAGGAGAAGACTCTGGTTTACTGTGATAAGCTTCCTGCAAATACTGAGTTGGGTTTCTGCATCAAGAAGGCTTTCTGCTCCATTTGTTGGTAAGGCTGTGTTCTTTATCCACTGTTTTAACCATAGCTTTTACTACCACTGAAATTAGCCTTTACAGTTTCCTTGATTGATCAACTGCAGCAGGCCAAAGCCCAGAATCCTTACCAGTACCAACTCCATTGGACAACAAACAGGTATTTATTTGTTGTTGACTGTTGAGAGCTCATAAGGTTTGGCCTTTTTCTTCCTGATTGAAGTTTGATCCTTTCTTCTTCTTCTTTGTTTAAGGATTTAAAAAGCTTAGGAGGGTTTGTGGTGAATGAAGAAGCATATAAAGGATTGAGCACACTTGGGTCCAGACCACCAAGCTGTGAACACAAATGTGGAGAATGCAGTCCTTGTGAAGCCATTCAAGTGCCCACAAATACTGACCATATGGGTGTCCAATATGCTAACTATGAACCAGAAGGATGGAAGTGCAGGTGTGGGACTTCTTTCTTCAACCCTTGAACACTGCTACTACTATACAATTTGGACCAGCAGAAGAGACTTAAATCACTGCAACCCATTCTCTTATAAATATTTTTATGACTCCATATCCTCTTCCCACTGTAGAAACTTCAAAGCTTTTGAAGCCTTAAACCACAAATCCATTCTTTCCAGCTTTGTTGTTTTTTAAACGCTCAGTGCTTTTCTTTTGGTCTCAATGCGGGTACTTCTCAATTAAGATCACTGAGAAATAACAGAATTGTTTGTGTTGGAATTGTGTGTCCATCAAACCCAGGTCTTGCTCAATAAGGATGAGTTCCTCAGTGTTCGGATTAAATTCAAAACACTCTCACAGATTGGATTCCATCTGAACGGTTGTGAGACGTTCACGTACGTTCACTTATGTGAAGATTCTCCGCTCACACATAAATAGAAGGTGGAAAATAAAAATTATTTTTCCGATTTCTATTTGTTTATGGAGAAAGAAGGCACGTCCCTTCACAGAAATGGTTTTAAATAACGGTATCTGATTGCGTGTATTGGCTGATCCATATCAGCATCATTAGTATCAGCCGAACAATTCCTATGAGTGGGAGCGATATGGATCTATTTCTAAAACTATGCTTGGAAGCTTTTGATCTTATCTCTTCATTTAAGAAGTGGGTTTCTTTGAGTATTCACTAAAACTCTTTTTTTCCTCTAGGTGTATATGATAATACAACTCTCATCACCCTTGTGAATCTTCCATTAGAGTGATTCTTTAATTGATGTTTTGTCGTGAAACATTTCCTCCAAATTATCTTCCACCCATTTAACCTAAATTTATTAAACAAGTAATATAATGGTTATCTAAGGTGTGGTGGAACCGTTTTCATACGTACCTTATCCCATAATAATAAATAGGGAAAGGGATGGGTATGCTATCATATGCTAACATCCTACATGTCTATCTCTCTCTCTCTTCTTCCCATTTGAAATGACTTCCTTACCCCTCAAAGGGAGGAAGAAAGATATACATGTCGATGCACATAGGATGCTAGCATACCCAATCTTTTCCTTAATAAATAACTAAATAGTTCTAGGGAGGTAGTTTTCTGTCTAGGAGTGTTGGTGTAGGCCACACTCCCATGTGTTTATCTCTCTTCTTTTCAAAACAAGGGGCAAGAGGTGTCTTTTCAAATGAGGAGAAAAGAGAGACTCATAGGAGTGCTGGCATAGGCCACACTACCAGACTGAAAACTTTCTCCCATAGTTCTAGTTGAGAATCATACCCTTCTGTTTGACATTTTAATTTCAGACTAAATGAGAGCAAATAAAAGAAACCATGAGATTCTTACCTCTAAAATCGTGGGTGACAGCATCACTGTCAGTAATACAGAAACAACATTTGGGAAGTTGGGATTGTGGATCAACCAGCAGAAAGAAAAAGAACGTCAAGGTTACAGAAAATCTGAAACAATCATAATAACGGATGGAATAGAGATACAACCAGAAGTAGGGGAAGGGTGGGGGACAGACATGTAGAGGGCAAGGGCTACCAAAGATCGCAGTAGAAAGGGCTAAGATGTGGAAGTTTTTTATTTTTTATTTTTTTTATTTTGGGTTGGGGGGGGGGGTGTGGAGGAGAATTGGAAAAGAAGTTACGGGTAGAGGAGTTTGAGTAATTACAGGACAAAAATTGGAGGCTGACAAAAATTATCCCTTACACAAATTCGCAAAATAGAAAATACACTTTAAGAAGGCACGTTTTGCTGCTAAGTCGTTTTCCAAACTTGTTGGCTCCCTTTGGCTCCAGTACTCACTCAACCCAGAAGCAAAATTAGGATGAAATATGTTTGTTTTGTTAGGATTTCTCCGAAATGCGATGAGTATGAACTTAATTAATTATCAGATCGATCATTGATGGGGATCAAAAAATACAAGGGATAACATGACTGCTACTATTTTATTGAGATGGACTTGACCGACCTGGCTCATTGTGAAAGTGAGTTAGAATTGGAGAGTATTATAAATACTTCTGATGAGAGGTCCCTGCAGTCGCTATTCTCTTTTCTCTTTTTTCCACAAGAAAGGGAGCTGTGGGAGAGTTTAGGAGGCGACAGAAGATCTCTATCGCAGATTACATTCATTTTCTGACAGATCGATACTGCTTATAGAGGCATTCTTATCTGTTCTTCATCAGCATACGTGAGTACCAGATACACTTTGCTTTCCTTATTTATTTTGATTCAATCGTGTTCTAAGGATCTGTATGGGGACGGATTCGGATTTGACAAAACCCTTGAATGTTCTAACATGTTTGGCTACTATGTTTGAGCAAGAAAGAACAGAATCATAATCTAAACAGAAGAAACAAAATTATTCACTTTTCTCTTGATTCTATAGCAGACAAAAAAAAACAGAATTCTAACCATGGGGAAATTGGTAATTTGTGAATGATCTAAAGCTCTAGTTCCATAACAAAAGGATTTTAAACCCATCAAGTAACTTGTCAATGGAAACTAATAGTTTGTAATTTTCATTGCATGGAAACATGGAACAACAGAAGATTAGACAGCATATTTGCTCACAAGACTAGAGATATTGACATTAAATTCACTGTCATAGTGAGGCCACTTAAATTCTATGGATAGCATTCAATACTCTGGTGCCCTGGAACTAAATTCACCCTCCTTCCAAGTCCTTGTAAAATAAAATTCATCTCAATTCTCATCGTTGATTGTCATCAGCATTGATGGCCAAAAGTCATAGTACTTGTAGAGGATCCTCCGGGACAAGGCTCATCACACATCTTACAATTAAGTATCCAATAATCTCCATCAACTTCATCAAGTTGATACAGATTGAGATTTTTGACGCGGTGGAACTCGTAACCAAGCCTTCATCACATCGTATGCTGTGAAACCAATGGCCACAGAAGGGACAATCTGCAGCAAGTGGCATACCATCATTTTCAGCAAATATCAGATAAGCATACATTCTTGTGTATGCAGGTGCAACAGATAGGGGCAAAGGAATTTCTTGTAATACCTTTAGGTAGTTAATGCTTAGACCAGCAAACAATTGTCTCCATCCTTGATTCTTGATGATGGTAGTAAGCCCTTCCATTGTGCTCTTGTATCCAGGATCTCCTCGTTGGATGGATGGTTTCAGGCCTTGGACCTGGAAGTATCATCGAGTCCAGGAACCCAAGTATCATAGATAAGGTACAAACTATGGTGTTTATTATAAAATGTGTGGAGGGAGGGGAAAAAAGGTACACCTATGTTGCTGGATAGCTCAGAGGATGGATGGTTAACCAACCACATTGCAATTTTATGTACACAAACAGACTAGTGTGAGCCATCAAATATTCAAATGTATGCAATAAACTGATCACAGTTTCTTGGAGACGAGAATACCAGATCACATTAGCCAACATGCAAGCACATGTACCGGTGTATCATTGATACCCCATCCTTCAAGTCTAACCAGCAATATTACTACTCAAACTCAGATGATGTAGGCAATGAATTCAGTCCTTCATAGATACACAAAGCAACACATTTAACCTCTAAACACATAAAAATGAACAGGGGCCCTACCTGCATCTGCCTCCTAACTACGTCCAGTGGGTATGTGAAAGTCTGTCCAAATAGCCCAGCTAAAGCTCCACAGGAGAGGCGGACTACAATAGATTTTTTTTGTTCTTCAGGGACCTGCTCCTTCAGCACCTCGTATATGTAGAACTTCAGGCCAGCATAAGGGAGAATACCAATAAGTGTTGGACCTGCATAAAAAAACCTCATTCATTACTACAGAATATATTCAAGTATTGACTCTTTGACAATCTAGGTCACATATTCCAACCCCCCCCCCCCAAATGAAGAGCAACAAAATTTAAAAGAGATTTCAAATGGTCATTTTTCCAATAAAGCAACAATCTGACAACACCAGTTCTTCTAAACAAGTTAAGCTATTGAACCGCAAACAAAAAGTGTCTGATAAAAAAACCAAAGAGAAAATTTCATGTACCTCCCCTGGAACTTGCCCGAAAGTCATGCCACCCCAACGATTTGAAAAAACTACAACTGCACCCCTCTTCACTAACGGTGTTAACTTAAAACTTAAAACAAAAGAAAAAGACCCTTTTAACCCTGTTTTCTCCTCCTTCCCCTCTCTCTTTCTTGAAGACCTGCAATGCCATGCAGCCAAAAAAGGGGGTGGTCAGCTCCCAAACTGTCGGCGAGCGACGATCTTCCACCGGCGACCACAAGGCCAGCGCCATATGCCGCCAAAGCTGAACGGCGACAGAGATTGAGAGGTAAAAAAATTCATCATGGGTTGTATCTGCATGAGGTGCTGCTGCATTATTTATGTGGTTCTGAACTATAGCCCAGGGAATAAGTGTACAGGAATAGGCTAGAAGCTCAAAGAGAAAACAAAAAGAACAGCAGCTAGTGTTTAATCAGACAAAGTTCCCCCTGAGAAACAGAGTAATTGACACCAGAAAGTAAACCCTTTAGACTCTAGATATTCTGCTGTTTGAAAGTTTGAATTATTTCATTTGCTGCTGTCCGATCTAAAAGCCACTCCAGCAGCCACGGGCTATTGAATTGAGATCTAATGTCATTCAATTCTTCAAGAAAGCCTGAGAGTCACTGCATTTACATTTATTTCTGCAACGAATTCCAGTGCAAGAACTGGAACTAGAATAGAGAGAGAGGAGAGGAAATGAAGGACACTTGGGCTGAAGTACCGCCCAGACACAGTTCGATGAACAGACCTCTCAAGAACTGAAACAGGAAGTAGTAAGAAGAACAGAAGATATCAGGAAGAAGGATTTAATTAAGACAGGAACGAGGGGAGGAACTGTTGTTACACTTGCATCCATGGTCGTGAACCCTCCCCCTTTTTTATTTCATCATATCGATTATCTTCACAGGGAGTACTAGCCAGTGCTGCCGTTGATGCCTACGGCTGCAGAGTTGCATTACCGGAGTGATGGACTGGCTTACGATAGGAGTGAAACCAATAGCAGCAGCCATGGCTATGGCCATGCCCGAGATCTGGATTTTTTTTTTAATGTTGCGTTTGTACAATAGCAAAATGCAGTAAATGCTGTACCCAATGCACAAGGCTCTACTGAAGTATTCGTCAGTAGAGCCTTAAAGATTTTTACATCATGTTAGATTAATTCGCAAAAAATGCTGTACCCAATGCACGAGGCTTCTGCCACTGCGAGGTCTGGGGAGGGTCATGGAGAGGCTGTTTCCCGACTCGAACCTACGACCACTAGGTCACAATGGAGCAACCTTACCATGGCGCCGAGGCCCACCCTCTTAGATAATTCATAAACTTGCTTCAAAATTAAATTGTTCCATTCAATGTAAGCTATGGACAGTCAATATGACCACGGATGATTTAGCAGAACAAGGGATGTTTCAATCTTGTATCCGCTTTGGAAACGACGTTCCTTTTTTTTTTGGTAGTTGTCATGTGTGCTTTTTAGATTGTATTGGAGTTTTGTGGCTCTATGGACCTTTCTTCCTCCTCTGAGGATATTTCTCATTCTAATAAAATCAGTACTTAAGATATATCATACAAAAAATAATATAAAGATTTATTCTGAACTGTACCATGCACAATGAATTAATTGATTCTTGGTATCTTCCTAAAATTCTCAGTTAAAAAAAAATCCCTCTCCACATTTTTCAGTATTTTTAAAAAATCAAATAGATGACATACTCAGGCTTACCCTCCAAATTACTTGCCCAAATTATTATTAGGGAAAATTACACTGCCAACCCCTCAGGTTTGTATTAAATACAGAGCGACCCCCTGTGTTTCTAAATCATACAGCCACACCCCCTGAGTGGACGGTAAGTGGACGGTGTTAAATAATACATTTTAAATACCAACTTTGCCCTCTTCTAATATCCTGTTAATACTCAATGGGAAATTCCAACTTTACCCTTTTACCCTTATGTACAAAACCCTCTTTCTTCTCCAGAAACCACTGTCCTCTCCGGCGATCTGCAAGGGAGGAACTATCGACTTTCATTTTACTTCTTAAACAAAAACCCTTCTTATTCAACATTCTTCTTCAACCTTCGTCTTCAAATTCCGACAGAGGTGTCTCGGCCAAAAAGGGGGAGGGTGGGGGTTCAGAGTATGATCTGGTGAAGGTTCTGGTCAGATCTGGAAATTCTCTGTAAACATAGACTCCTTGGTTTAATTGAATCAGATTTTTTTGAGATCTGGATTCCTAAATTTTAGGGTTATTTCCCTTAATTGGAATAAGATCTTGGTAAGGGTTAGCTAGATCTAGAAATCCCTCTGCAAGCAGAGACCTTTTGGTTGTTAAATCCTCAAATGAGTAATTGAGAGATGAAATGGTTAAAGTTTTCAGGCAATTTTCCTTTGATTTATATCAAGAGATGGGTTCAGGTCAGATTTCAAAAGCCTATGCAAACAGAGATTGTCCGTGTTGTCCAAGATAAGTTTTCAGAAGTCAATCTTTAAACGCTTATGAAATATGGTCACTCTCTCTCTCTATGTGCTCCAAGCTTCAAACAAAGAGAAGGAGAGATGAACTACTCCAAAGGTTTTCAGTCGCTTCTTGTTTCTTCTCGTAAGTGGTCTTCTCATCCTCATCGTCACTCGATCACCTGCAACTCCCTCCGACAAGGCAGAGCTCTTCGACTGTGCCTACTACTTCCCTAAGTACATATCCAGGTCTCAATTCCATGCCAAATCCGATCTTGTCAAGGCCATTGCAGAGAGATGGAAGAAACCCAACCTTATGGCCCAAGTCCCTCTCCACCCACTCAACCCTCTCACTATACAAGAAATCAACTAGGCACGAACCATCCTGTCCTCCCACTCACCTTTCTCTTCTTCCTCCTTCACTATCCACTCTCTTTAAACGCTTAGGAATCAGAATCATCAATCTTTAAACGCTTGCACCTCCCACTTCTCTTCATCAATGCTTGAGATCTTGTGAGTCAGAGTATGATCTGGTGAAGGTTTTGGTCGGATCTGGAAAATTCTGTAAACGGAGACTCCTAGGTTTAATTAGATCAGATTTTTCTGAGATCTGGATTTAATAAATTTTAGGGTTGTTTCTTTCTCTTAATTGGAATAAGATCTTGGAAAGGGTTAGCTAGATCAAGAGGAGTTGCAGGAGAGGAGTGGGAAATTTTAGGTTGAAGATGAAGGTTGGGTAGTATTGTAACTTTAATTCTAATGTTTTTGGGGATTAGTAGGAAATAAGGCTTGCAGAGCTCAAGCAATAGCCTCAGCTCTCTCTGTTCCATCTTCAATCGATCTCTTTACATCATGTATACCCTCTCTCTCTCTCTCTCTCTGTGTGTGTGTGTGTTTGTTCTTCAAGAGTTGAGCCCTAGCACTTATGCATAACCCATGGGAGGGTGTAATTTCATCTTTTTTGTTCAAGCAAATTCAAGCTGGGAGGGGAGGATGGGGTGTGGTGGTGGTGGTGGTGTTAGGTTGCAGGGGGTAGGGGCGGGTGGGTTGGGTTGCAGAAGGTGGTGGGGCCAGTGGGGTTGCAGAGAAGAAGAAGAAGAAGAAGAAGGGATGGTGATGGGTCCCATTAAGTCTATTTCAAGGGTAAAATTAGAAAAAAGGAAAAAATTGAGCAATTAGGGGTATATTAGTCATTTTAAGTCATGAATTACCAACACCGTACCACTTAACGGGAATGATATAACGGAGTGGGGCTGTCTGTAACAACTAACCAAACCTCAGGGGGTGTGGCTGTATAATTTAGAAACACAGGGGGTCGCTCTGTATTTAATACAAACCTCAAGGGGGGTAGTGTAATTTTCCCTTATTATTATTATTTTACTTTTTTTTTGGGGGAGGGGGGGGTGTTTGGTAACAGATGGTGAATAAAGAATCCTGGTTTCCAAAAAATGAATGGAATTCAGTATACGTAGAGGGAACAAGAGTAATTTGCCAAGCACATACCCACACCCCGATATAAAGCACGCACTCCACCTTCCTTGTAAACACTTCTGAAAACATCTTTTATACCATGATATGCAGGCTGAATATGGTAATTACTCCCACCATTCCTGAAACTTCCTCTAGTGTCTGTCACCTAAAACCATTAAAAAACCCAAAAGTTAAGGAAAAGAAAACAATATTCAACCACCATGCATTGAAATTTTAGACAATTATCTAGATAATCAAGGAGTTTTGTAACAGTAAAGCCACTTATTTCCAAATTAAGATAAAATTGGCTAGCTCTTGATATAGTAATCAAGCACTTAGTCATAAATCAGAAGCTTAAAAGGTCAATAAGAAAAAGCCACTTACCTGTGGCTTTCTGCTTATTGCTCATGGATTTTTTGAAAAATGCATTGGGCATCATGCGTTAAATGTTGAATTAACAAGGAACATCTTCTTCCTAATACGTCAGGGATAACTATGTCTTCTAAACATTTTCAATCGTGAAGATACAAAAAAACAGGACGTACCCAGTGCACGAGGCTCCCGCCACTACGGGGTCTTGGTGGATCATAATGTACGCAGCCTTACCTCTGTTTCGTGGAGAGGCTGTTTCCCAATTCGAACCCACAACCACTAGGTCGCAATGGAGCAACCTTACCGTTGCACCAAGGCCTGCCCCTCTTCTGAATGTATGCATTTTACCACCTAGTGCCGACTCAATTGATATGAAATGCATAAATTAAGCTTTCTGGACTCACATCCAACCAACATAGAGTAATAGAACAATAAACTCATCAGCAGTAAAGATCCCACACCAGTACCATGAATTAGTTCAGTGTAATGGTTTATATTGCTCAAGTAGCCAGATACAAATGATAAAAGCAAGTTTGTGTGAACATCTTACCTGGTAAGCAAGTTTCGTTCGAACCAAGTCTAAGGGATAAGTGCACAATACTGCTGTCCCTCCAGCTGCTGAACCAGCCAATAGATCTATAAAAGGTCCGGTTCCAAGAGCAGAATAGTTGTTCAATATCCAACATCGATATTGCTCATATGTCATGAAATGTAGAGCCGCATATGGGACAATCCGAAGAATGCTAGCACCGTTTCCTCTAAAGAAGAGACAAGCTTGCATAAGTACATCTATTTCAAGAGACCTAAGACTCTCGGAAAACAGAAATGAAAACTCCAAGAATCTGAGACTCACTTATAAAATCCTAAAACACCTTCTTGCTTCAGTAACTTCTTTAGGGATTGATAGACACTGAGAGAATGAAATCCTTCGGTTCTTGTCTGTAGGAGTTCAGAATAAAATAATTAAAAATATCTAAAATAAAACGTGTCATTGATGAGAAACATTGAGAAAAGAATTTGAAGAACTGCAGCGTTGAACAAGCAATATAACTAATGAACATCCAATAAACATCATGCATAATCCCTCATTAATAATCCAATTTAGCAGAAGAACAATGCAATTAGACATATTCTGTTACTCCAATGAAAGATTGAGAATGTGGGATCAGATTGAAATTTTTGAGATTCTGAACAGCGAGGGGGAGAGTTGGGACCCTAAATTAATACCAAAATATAATCAGACCAAAAAACTAATTTACCTTCCATAAGTTCCACAAGGAATTAGTATTTTAATAAATACGATACATAGCTGAAGATATAGATAAGGTCATCAACTGATATTAAACTCGAAAATCGAAAAATAAATCAAGTAAATAAATATCAAAGCCATAAGTTCATAATGAATGCCATAAATTTTGTGGAAAGAAAAATCTAGAAATGGTACATAGATGTAAATGCAGGAAGCTTCAACAGGAATCAAACAAGGGTAGATTTATACAATAGAAAGCTATGGTAAATTGCCGGCCCGCAGCAGGTGATCAATCCAAACCAGGTTTCATGCAAGTCAATTGAACATCAGAGAACTACGATAGGCAATCTTAGTTCAACATGTCGCAACAGGTAGAACTAATTGGCAGTTTTCACAGCAGCTAGATTCAATAGAAATCAATATACAGAAGCTTAGATCTAATAATTCGGTGAACCATTGAGCTATTCGTAAGAAACAGGGAAAAGAAGTAGTTTTACGCTTTTACCTGCAACAGTATCTTTATCCGCTCCAAGGGAGCAACAGCAGTCTTTGCAAAAGCACCAGCAGCGCCGCCGGCAATTAACTCCTTAACATAAACAGGCAAATAATCTACGAAGAAAACCTCTCCACGCCCAGAGGAGCCATCAACGAACTCCGCTACATTCCCCGACAAAGCAGAACCTTGAGAAGAACCCATCTCAACCCTCTCTAATACTGAAGCACACAACAGAATCAACTAAACTAAATCTCCTCAGAAAATCCCAGTTAACCGGCCTGCAATAAAGCAAACTCTTTATCCCATCGGTCTCTAGGGAGACAAAAGGAAAAAGCTTTCTGTGGGAAGAGCAGAGATAATCTCATGTAAACACCGAAAAACCAGGCGGGTATCTCGGAATATCGATCCTCCTCGTCTCCGAAGATAGCCAGATACATCAACAGAAGCAAAATTTCGGATACAAATAACAAAAGAGAAAAGGAAAAATCTCCGAAATCCTTCAATGGAACGAGCGTTCACACGAATCTAAATCGATTTCATCGACACCCATTTGAGAGTTAGTTGAGCTCTGAGGTACTTCGTCGACGATTGAGAGGGAAAATAAGCCAGAATAAATTCTAACAAACGAACAAACCAGAAGAAGTAGACAAGTTCTTCTGTGCTGGCCTGAGGTGGTTTCCTCCGACCTTCTCGGCTTCTCCCTTGACTCCCAAGTAGTTGTTTCCAAGTCTCTCTCAGCGAGATTTTGGAGGCTCAGCGAAGGGAAAGGTGCTTTGTCACGTTACTAGATTGACTGTGGATTCTGGTATAAACCGTAAAATATCCCATTGATGCCAATCTGATGGTTAACATGAGCTAAAGATTGCATCCTAGACCTCCTACTGTTAGGCTTGTAGGGTTGCCTGGCGGTGGCAGACATGGGTTGAGGTTCGGCATCTGTATCGGATCTCGATACAGCATGTTTGTTTTTTTTTGGGTGAATGATACAGCATGTTTTAGAAGTAGTTTTTTTGCCACACTCGCATGTTTCTTTTTCTCTCATCTTCAAAACAAGCGGGCAGACGACATAGGTGTCCTTTCATATGAGGAGCATAGAGATAGATGAATAGATTCATGAGAGTGCTGGCGTAGGGTACACTCTGAGATACAATTTTTTTTCTCTATTTATTAATAAAAAAAAATCATAATAAAAAATAAATATTACATATGAATCTTGATTCATGAGCGATTCAAAGGAGGGAATGTTGTAAGAGATTTGAATTGACCGATTCAGATTCCTAAAACCATGCATGGGATGCAAATTGCAAAAATGCCCGGGCAAATGGGTGGACCGCTTATGGGTTCGATCACTACTCTAGATATGGGTTGGTTCGACCAGAATTATAATCCGACCGCTCATGAAATCACGACTCATTTGCCATTTAATCCAGCTTACTTCTCCTCCGTCTCTGAAGTCTGAAACCAGCTCTTTCAGACCAAACTCTTGCTTCAGAATCTCATCAATGGCGAATTTCGGTACTTACCAAGTAAGAACTCTCTTTTCTTATTGTTAAAGACGATTTCTGTCTATCTATTCTATGCTTCACTCCACCCCTTCGTCATCTAAAATCAACGTGGATTGATCTAGGTGAACAGATCTATTTTGTTTGCGTTGGAATTGAATCTAGAGATCTCTCCACAATATTTATTTAATTGTTCTGCTAGTTCAATTTAGGAAGGGTAGATTCACATTCTCCGCTCCGTGATTAACCGGATCCTTCTCTGGCCAGTTTTGCGGGAATCACTCAGTCTTTAAATTTGTGTGCCATTGCATTCTGCGGTAGATCTTGTTCTATTTTTTAGATCTGTATATTAATTATATTGTTTTGTTTCCATCTATCAAATGCTAACTCCACAATTTTCAGATTTGGTGCGGAAGTAAACATTTTGGCACACATTACATGCTGATAGGTGATAAGTGTTCCGAATATTCCTTTTTGACATTAGTTTGATGAGAACTTCCTATCCTTTGATAAATTAAAACCAGATCCGAGATTCTTGTTTGCAGACTTCGAAGAATTTGTTTCACTTCTTAGAGTACTCTCTGATGGGGCTGTTGAATGGCTTCTTCTTTTCTTTTTGGGAGGGGGTTGTTGGAGGGGGGGGGTAATGAACTGATAGTCTTTGAATCTAATGCTTTAAAGCTTCGGGGTTTCAGGTTATTGGGAAAATTTCTTTATTCTTATAGTTTGCACAATGCTTACTATCTTTGTGTGATCACATATCCTAATTTCTGTAATTTTGTGTAGGAGTCATGCCCTTCGATAAAAAATATTCTTCTTTTGGATTCAGAAGGTAGACGGGTCGCTGTTAAGTATTACTCAGATGACTGGCCCACGCTAAATGCTAAGTTAGCTTTTGAGAAATCGGTGTTTACTAAAACTCAGAAGACAAATGCCCGGACTGAAGGTGACACATTTCTCCCTCCTCTCTGATTATAGACATTTGAATTTTAAATGATTTATGGGAGATCATCTTGAAGGTATTAATAGTTAGCTCCATGAATAAGTCTGGGTTTAACTATGCGACAGAAAATTAATTTACTTGGATTTGTTAAATAGGACTTGTAGATTTTGGCCCCTCTCTCTTAACTCTGTTTAGGGGAGAAAAACTATGAATCAAAAGTGAGAAGCTTAAAGATTAGAAATATAAAATTTAAAATTAACAAATAAATTATATGGAGCAAATACATAATCAATCTTGGGTTATTTATTGTTAATCTTTGGTTATCTGTTGTATGCAAAGTTTTCTTGTTTTTTAATTCTATTGGGGATTTATTATCTTGGTAGTTGGAATGCCATTATTTTCTTACTCATAATGCTGAATGAAGCATTGTTTGGTAGTAGAAACAAACTCACTAAGCCATTTTTCCATTTCATTTTAATGCATCATAGCATGATTTTGGTGTCATATGTGAACTGTTTATAAGTACAATCCTTTTTCATTGATTAACTCCCTGTTTACTCATCACAACTACTTTGTTTTCATGTGTCAAATTACTTGCTCATACATTTAGAATGTCCATCCCTCAAATCCAAAGGCATGCCATCTTTTATTGGACCACATCTGATTCTGTCTACTCTAATTGGCAATGGGACAAAAATGAGCCTTCTCCAACTTCAGTTCTGCTATATAATTTTAGGGAGAGGAATAGGCACACCGCTCACGTGCGGTAAGCATGCGGGTGACACCAATGGGGGCACAGGACAGGACATCATACAAGAGGGGCAGGGGGTCATTTTAAAGGGGGAAGAGAGAGATAGACACTGCGGGTGCTAGCTTGCTGTATGCGGGCCGTGTGCCCAGCCAAAAAAAAAAAAAGGCTGTACCCAGTGCACAAGGCTCCCGCGTTTAGCAGGGTCTGGGGAGGGTCCCATAATTTTCCCATAATTTTAATTTTAAAAAAATGTTCAATTATATGTTCTTTTCTTCAGTTCCATCAAGAAGGATAAAGAAAGAAAAAAGATTCATGTTCTTCTTCCTTTTCCTTGACAAATAAAACTGCTCCTATTTGGTGCAATAGGTTTTGGCTTCGCCAAACTCTCTGCAAGCCAAAGGCCAGTCTAGCCAGAGGCCTTCTGCTTTGTTCGTGACCCTAGTCTGTGAACCTTTATGTTAAGACCATGTATAAGGCCTGTCCCAATTGGCCCGGAAAGAGTTGTTGTACTGATACCCACATATAAACCCTATCCCGAGGCACACGTCTTGATTACACTTATTGAACTGAGCTAACCTGATGATCTTAAGTTCTTCCACACTTCTATTAGGACCACCATTAGGGCCCGGAGCCTTGCCTACTTTTGTCTTTCTTAAGGCTTCTTTAACTTCAGACACTCTTAACTCTTTTATTTATAACCTTACAACAATATAAAAAAATAGTAACTTAACTTTTTATGCACAAGCAAGAGAGTCCTAGAGAAAACAAAATAGAAAGCTTCTAGACTACCACAAAATACAAACTAATCACTAAACCCTATAGGTCTCAGATCCCTCATATTTGGGCTTGTAGAATTGGCCCATTACGATAAAAAACTCAAAAGTACTAAGCCTATAGCCTATATAACCCATTGGACAGTCAAAATTAAACTTATTGGCCCATTCTTGGTCCAGTCTGACCAAACTGATAGCCTAGTTCAATCCTGTTCCCAAGCTTCACTGATTCTCATCCTTCTTTTTTTTTTTTTTGGGGGGGGGGGGTGTGGTGGGGGGTTGGATGGGGGTGGTTTGCCAAATTTTTTCTGCCTTGACCCGATAAATCAGTCCACTATTATAATACTGACCATGTTACCATATTACCTACTTTGTTCATACCTAAGGTACTGATTTGTACTTGACAACCTTTCCATTTGCACATACTCCAACTTCCTTGTCTTAGTTCCTCCCGAAATTCTATAATATTGTTAATCCACCTTTGATCGTGTTATTCTGTATCAGTTTCCTCCAACTTGCTTTAAGTTACAGTATTGCGCTAAACTCTGGAGTTAATATTTCAAAGTTGATCGATGAATTTTCTTTCAGTAGTTGTGATAAAATGGCCCTTCTAGCATACTTTAGTGTTCCACTTGTAAGTCATTCTCCACAGACATATGCTTGTTTTGATATAGCAATATAATTGTATCTAACTTAATTGTAGGATTTGGAATCAACACTATAAATGTTGGGCAGTCTGTAATAAGAGAGTTTAGCAATGGTAATGAAGGTGATTTGAAATAATTTCTGAATTGGACAACTGGAATTGTTTCAGAAGATTCACCACATTCAGTCAAGTACTTGTCTTATATCCATGATAATCTTATACAAAGATTTAATTTTCTGAATTTACTTATCACAAAAATTGTGGAAACATATAAAAGAAAAGGCAAAAAAAGTCTGTTAGTAAAGTGGACCTAACTAATGATAAAGATCCATGGATGATCAAACATCGCATAATCCTATGAAATTTTTCTGCAGATTTTTTTATCTATCAAAAACTTTAATTAGGAAAAAGTAATCTATTCATAGAAAAATTCAATATTATAACTGCTGTAGCAAAAAATGATTAATAATGATCTAAGGTCTTCATAAGTTATGATAATTAGATATAGGGTGGGATCTGGCCACACAACAGTTGGAAGGGACTCCAACTGCCTATCATTTTGCTGCCACTTTGCAAGGTAAGTTGGCTTCCAACTTTTGTAGATTTATTGTCTGTGTTTTCATAATAATATGTTGATTTTCAACTGAACAGCACATCACTATGTGTCAGGGGAATGTTTAGAAATTGTTTGAAACATAGTTATCAAGGCGTCGCCTAGGCGTCCAGGCTCCTTGCTCACCTTGATTTTAGACCCTCTCCAACGCCATGGTCGCCTTGCCGCCTTGCCACCTTGATAACTATGGTTTGAAAACCTCTTGTTTGTACAACAGCACAGTCAAAAAAAAAAAAGAAGGGAAAATACATGGAGGGCCATAGGGTGGGGATAGGTCACAAATTTTGAAAAGTAGCCTATCAAGGGAATTATCATCATCCAACAGTCAGAATACCAAAAAAACTACTTCATCAAGCAAAATGCTCCAGGCTGCCTAAAGCCCTTTCGGCTGGATAGCTACTGTTGGATTACCATTTATTTAACAGAGAATACCCAAAAACTACTTCATGAAGCAAAACTAGTCAAGTATGGCTTTGAATAGAGCTGATTGGAGACTAAGTATCCATATAGCCGACCCCATTTAGTTGGGATAAGGCTTGTATATATATGTATATATAATAATAAAAGGGCGTATCTAGTGCTCAAGGCTCCCGCCACTGCGGGGTCTGTGGAGGGTCATAATGTACACAGCCTTACCCCTGCTTCACGGAGAGGCTGTTTCCTGACTCAAACCCACGACCACTAGGTCGCAATGGAGCAACCTTACTATTGCGCCAAGGTCCGCCTCTGTATATATATGTATATGTAATCTTTTCCCCAGTATCTGAATGCCCGTTCTATGTTTGATCCAAAATCCATTTCACTTCTTAATGGAGATGGAAATAATTGGTGTCTTTTATCCTCATATAATATCTATTCATTTATGCATTTAAATAAGTATACTTTATATATACTGTACAATTAGCATATTCTAAGATTTTTGTTGTTTGTTTTATTTTTTTTCTGGATCTATGTCTATTCTTTAGGTTTCTCTTAAAATCAGAACCTATATTGCTGTAATTTCTGATATTTTTATCCTGGGCTGAAGCATATTCTATTCTTCCTTCAGTTTCCTTTTGTTTATATTTTAAAAAATAAAACCATGTCACTAATGCATTCATTGAGATCGTTGAACTTTTCCATAACACTTTGAAGACCATTAGGCATTAAATATCAGTTAAAAGCATCAAAAGCATGTCATGGACTCATGGTTTGCTCAGTCAAATCTGTGAAAGGAATTTGGAGGTTTTTATGGAATTGTCGGATGGCTGTAGTACCTAATCACTGTACACAGAAAGGTTTCCTTCAGGTCTATAACTAAAACTCAAACTCATGCTCAAATCCAAACGGAAATGCAGGGAAATTGACGTGGATGTTACCTTTTATTTTTTGCTATAATACTTTTTTGTTATCGGATTGGCTTCTTCTTCTGGTTCCTAAGATGGTAGATATTTTCTTATTCTTGATTTTAACAGCAACTGGAACTAAGTAAATATAGGCATTCGCCACCCCCCAACCCAAATGTAACGCACTTGACAAAATTTTCGAACTAGGACGTCTTTGTTTACATACAATTCCTAGATATTTGGTCTTCTATTCTGTTTATTTGGTTTTCAGATGCCAAACAAATCAAAATGGCTGGCTTAGTTTGAGTTTCTGTTATGTGAATTGTAATCTGTTTCTATTTCACCATCTACAGCGGAAATAGCAATGTTTGATAATCACATCGTTGTCTATAAGTTTGTTCAAGACCTACACTTCTTTGTTACTGGAGGGGATGATGAAAATGAGCTCATCTTAACCACAGTACTTCAGGGATTCTTTGATGCTGTTGCCCTCCTCCTCAGGTATTGTTAATCTTATTTGTGATCTCTAATCCCCTGTTCATTGAACATTCTTTCTTGAATCGGAAGTTGATAGTTTCTTAATTTATGCATTTATTCTACCTAACACCAGCATCTTCTTGGTGCAGAAGCAATGTAGACAAAAGGGAAGCACTAGAGAACTTGGATCTCGTTCTTTTGTGCCTTGATGAGATTGTTGATGGAGGGTATGCATCATATCTAAGCCTTTGTTGTCTGAATGATTCCTTTTACTCCCCTGCCCCGTCTCTCTCTCTTAGGGTTGAGCAATGTGGGTAGGCAAGCTAAAGTGATTTACTTTGTGGGACTATCTAGTCATACATCTGTTCTTCTGGGAGTGCTCCATTTTGAATGGAGCAAAAGCTATCAAAAATGCCCGATTCCTATCAAATAAGGTGGAGTGACCTAAATGGTAAGAGGTGTTAGAGGCAATACAAGTTTTCAGCTTGATTTCAAGTCCTTGACAGCAGTAACATTTGAAGCTAATGTCACTTGGTTATTTCACTTTTCAAATGTGGCACAATGCTGATCACATTTTAGGGTTTTAGTATGTCTCGGCCTTTCGTTGTCAAAATTTGAACAAAGGTATACTTCTGCCTTGTAGATGAAATCTCTTAAAATAGGACGATCAACTATGTGAAACATTGAGTGACCAGAACTTGTAGACTCCCATAGTTTTTGTCGTCATGAAAATATACGATGGGAGGAATGTTCATCTCTTAATCTCTGGGGTTTTTTGTTAAGTGTTTCAGCTAGAAGTTTAAGTTTTACTTAATACCATAATTGAATGAGGGGGAGGGGGTCTGAAGGGGCATTGTTATCGAACAAATATTTTACCAAAAATTAACAAACATTGCAGAATCGAAGCCATGCTTTGTATTAATTTTTTGGTGGAATATACTTCGGAGTATTTATTTTCATTGCAATGCTGCATAGAAATGGATACTTATCTCAATTAACACCATCTGTCTTTTGCAGCATGGTTCTTGAAACCGATTCAAATGTTATCGCAGGAAAAGTTGCATCCCATAGCATTGATGCTGGTGCACCCTTGTCAGAGCAGGTGATATGGCTCTCCTCCTTACTAAGCCCCCCCTCCCCACCCAACCCACCTCCTCCCCCCCCCCCCCCCAAAAAAAAAAAAAAAGAAAAAAGATTATGGGGTAAGGGTGTCAATTTAGAACTGAAACCGGCCGTTTTGAAATTTAATCAAATAAAAAAAAAAGTTTGGTTTTGGTTTTGAAAAGTGAAATTTCATTCGATCAATTGGTTTTTGGTTTTAGACTAAAAACCATCAGTTTCAAACCGAATAAAGTGTAACCCGTATAAATTGAACCGAACTGAACCTAAACCATACAAAATCCTACAATCATGTGTCTTTGTTGAGTTGTGGGAAATTACCTATTATGAGTTTCTATGTTGAGTTGTGTAAAAAAGGTTGAAAAGTACCATATTGACATTGTTGGACCGTATTTTCATGAGGTTGTAATTTTCTTCCCAACTTCATTAGTTTCAGCAAGTTATTTCCGTTTAAACTGAATTATTGAGACCGTGTACGAACTGAATGGAATCGGATACAAAAACTAAATAAGAACCAAATAAAATCGAACCGAGTCGATTTGGTTTTGAATTTGAGGTTATGAAAATTATTTGATTTCGATTTGTACATTTGTATCCTCAACTGAACCGAAATCAAATAAAAAAACCAAAATTGAACTGATATTTTTTTTGGTAGAAAAATTGAACTGATTGACACCCGTATTATGTGGGGAAGGGAAGGAGGGGGGGGGGGGAAGTAACCAGGAAATATGAAGATCTCAATCCATCATTTTGGTTTCTAATGTGTCAATATAATTCCTGTTGTTGCAGACTATATCTCAAGCACTGGCCACTGCTCGTGAACATTTAACAAGATCCCTTCTCAAGTGAGACTTGCAACTACGCAAGACAAAGATTAGGTCTGTTTTGCTGTTTGCCTTTAAGATTTCCTTGAGGTAGGGCAGGGTGGTTGGTTTTACTTCGATCTTGTATTCCTGTATTCTTAGGAGGACAACATTATTCATACTATCAAGGGAATCCTTTTTTTTTGGTTTTTTTTGGGGTAGGGTGGTTTAGCTATTTGTTTGAGGAATCATGGCAAAATTTCTCAAAATATTCAAAACGTATCTGTAAGAGGTGAATGATCTGCTTGAGATCGAGAATTTTGCGTGCTTTTTCCAAGCCCCTATGGCATCATTTTGTTGAAAAAAAAATTTCCAAGAGTTCAACTTTTATATATAAACTTAGGGAGAACGTTCTTTGTGCCGCAGCGCAAGCTGCGCCCAGGCACATGGACCTGTCACTCAGGGGGACAGGGTAGTCATCGCGCCCACCCCCATGTGCCTGGGCGCAGCCTGCACTGCAGCACAGAGAGCAGCGCCCCATAAACTTATTTTTGATATTTCGTAGCCATTTTTTATATTGTACATGACAAGAAACCAGATTAAAGCGTAGTTGGATGAGGAAAAGAATTCATCCATACCATACGATGGGGTAGGTGTCCCCTCAGGTGGCAATTGCATTATGAATTAAGATGCCACTGGTTTTTTTTTTTTTTTTTTTTGGGGGGGGGGGGGGTTTGTTGGTGAGGGATCAACTACTAAGACTTTGATCTAATAAAAAAAAAATTCTGAGACTTTGAAAATGAAGTCAATTTCTAATATTTTGTATTATATTTTATTGAAAATTTTTTTTTTTCTTTTTATACCAAATAAAATTTCTTGTAAACTATTTTTCTGTAGAAGCCAATAGAACCTTTAACTGCTAAAATACGAAATTATCTCCAAACACTTGTTGAAGAAATTATAAGGAAATTATATTACTTCCATAGCGAGCCTTGTTAATTTTTCTTTTCATTTTCAATATTCTATAGAAGATTCAGTTTAAATCTGTTCAACATGATTATGTCTGCAAACTTGCATTCAGAAATGTGAACACAAGCCTACGAAGCGTATACTCCCCCTCCTCCTTTTGGGTGGTAAATCTAAAAAGTTTTTTATTAAGCATTTAAATTACTAATCTCCTACCAAAAATAAAACTACTAATCTCATATCACTATGATCTACATTGATATTTGTTCAATAACTTTATGATATCTACAAACTCTCTCTCTCTCTTTTATGTGCACTAACGCGAGTGAGAGTATAAGTTTTCCAGTATAGTAGTATGCCCTTTCTGATTGCATTTCAAACATTTTGGAGTTAAACCTAAATATGCCTTTAGAATGTCAAAAAAGAAAACATAATTCTTTCCTTGGTTATAAAGATAAGAATTTACAACTACTAAGATTCCAAGTAGTTTCTCATAAAAAAGATCCCAAGTAGATTTAGATTTGTAGCTTTAATCCATTGAGGATAAAACATGCATGCAGAAATTTGAAACACAAGACTCCGAAGCATATCCTTCCCTTCCTCCTTTTTAGGTGATAAGTTTGAAGTGTTTGTTATTAATCATTTAAATTACTAATCTCATTGAAACTGTGATCTGCATTTGATATCGGTTTTTCATATTTACAAACTCTCTCTCTCTAGCACATGTGAATGCGAGAGAGAATATAAGGCTTTCATTATAATAATGTTCTTTCTGACTACATTTTGAACATTTGGAGTTCAACCCATATATGGTTTTAGAATCTAAGAAATAAACTTTCCTTGGTTATGAAGATATGAATTTACAATTGCCTAAGACTCTAAGTAGTTTTAGATTTGTAGCTTTAATTCATCAAGAATATATTCGAGTCCCCCAGTTCAGCTTTCCTGGCATTCCTTTGCTTTGCCTCTCTCTCTGTCTCTCTCTCTCTCTCTCTCTCTTGCCTGCACTAACGTGAGAGAGAGTATAAGGTTTCCCTTTTTTATTGCATTTCAAACATTTTGGAGTTAAACCTGTCACGCCCCCATCCCAGACAAGGGATACAATACATTATAAGGGGTGACTAGGACGATGCGTGTCATCCTACTAAGCTGCCAGGATCACTGACACAGTGTCCCAACGCACAGTCATAACCAATATTAAAACAATATAATATCAGAGTGCGGAAAGGGAAATATTGCATTCTAAAAGATCAATAGTTTTGCGGAAGCGTATAAAATCAAATAGTTACAAAATGATCAAAGCCTAGATGATAAATACTCTAATTAATCCATTTTTCATTACCATCTAATAACTATCAACAAGGTTATAACAGTAAATATTTATACATGGGCCTACGTCCTAAAATAAACAAAAGGGGAACAAGTCCCTTGAATTCTCACGGCCCGTAGGCACAATCGTCACAAGGACACCCGCTGCCATGTTCCTCTAACATAGCTTTCGGCTCCTCCGTACCTGCATCATAATCTAAAAAAACGTGTACACGAGGGGGTTAGCTCCACTGAGCCAGTGAGGGGATGGGGATGCATAAACACACAATTCACATAGTCCAATGATGCATGCATATGTTAAATAAATTTTTCACCTAACATCACAACTAAGTCAAAGGTATATGCTACTGTGACAACTCGGGAGACACTGTGGGTCACTTAACTTATCGCCACAATGAAACCTCAATTGTCACCTGGGACCTACGCCGATCGAAGCCTCCAAGACCACTCAGTGGCAGACCCCTAATAACCAATACTATCATGACTGGCCTCTCCCACCTCCACAAAATCCGGTGTACTGATTACCCAACACCTAAACCTCTGTTGGTAAGGGTCGTAGCATAAGGGTGTAAAATCCTAGCCGCAAATATACTACATGCAAGTCCTATCGTCCCGAGAGATAATCCGGGCGCATCAACTTTTCATCTGGTTTAGTGCCCGGTTATCAGCACGGCACGGCGCATACAGTTCAACATGACATTCAACATAATTACTTCATAAATGTATATAGTATTCGGGGTTCCGACACCGACACCCACCGACACCGAGACCCATCAAAGTAAAGCATCTCCAATCAACATCATAACAATCATATATAAAAGTATGCAATATACGCAAGCATGCTTAATAATTTATAATGATGACATAATATACAATGTAATAATAATATCAAGCCCAAACAACCAAACCCACTCACATATAAGTTATGTTCCGATGTTATGAGTTGTTGCCGCAATTAAGTAACACGTCGCAAGACGAAAACTTTAAACCTAAATAAAGAGTGAAAACAGAGTTAATTAAGTAAAGGGACGGATCCCCAAAAGGTCTCCCATAAATCATTTAAGTATAAGGTTTCAGAGGTAGGGTGGTTTTATGCCCAATTCCTGCAACCATATGTAAATCCTAGTTAACCAGGGGCTTAGGAAGGTCTCTGCCAAGGGTGGTTTTACAGGTGGTTTGTCTCAGAACATGAAACCGCACCTAAAACCGACTTTAACAGGGGCTTATTCAGGGGGTGGTTGCAAGGGTGGTTTCTCGTAGGTCTTGAAACCGTATGTAAAATCACATACCTGCAGAATTGAAATTTGAAAGGTTTCTCATCAGGGGTTCCTTTCCCAAGGGGTTTAAAGGTAAGGAGGCTTCAAGGAAGCTTCCTCCTAGGTCCATTAGGGTTCTAAGACCTCATTAGGTCCATATATCCCAAAGGATTCAAGAGGGAAACCAAGGAGAACCTAATCTATAGCTCAAATAGGGTAGAAACCCTAGGTTTTCTCAAATAGAATGAGATTAAGAGTTTTAGAGCAAGACATGGAGTGAAATAACTCCACAATAACCAAAGCTAAGAGCTCCAATCGATCTTTGGGTTCCAAGAGAACCCTAGGTCGAATCTCTCCCATTTTTCAAACCCCAAAACCCAAAATAGAAGAAGAGAGGTGGGTTTTAATGGCTTACCTACGCCGAGGAAGTGGTGCTCCACGTTGAGGGCTCCAAGAAGTGATCTTCAAGTCTCCAACCAAGATTCTCCACCCTTCTTCCTCCTTTTCTCCTTCCTTCTTTCTTCTTTCCTTCTTTCTTCTTTTTTCTTTCTCCTTTCTCTCCTCTTTCTCTCCTCCATGATTTAGGTTAGATGGGAGAAGTAAAGAGAAAGAATGCTCCTCCCCCCCTTTTGTCTTATTTATAGAAAGTGACTTGGGTCCCTTAAGTCAAATGGGTCAAGAGCTAAATGGGTTGATCCAAGTTAAATGGGTCATTAAGCCAAATTGGTACTTTAAGTTAAATGGGTCAAGAGGGCTTAATGGGTTGACCCATTAGTTCTATTTGGGTAAGAGAAAGGAATACCCAACCTTGGGTCAAATAGAGTTAGATGGACCCTTAGGTTAAATTGCCACTTAAGCCCATTGGGCCTCTTAAGCTAATGGGCCTGCCCACTAGTTATAATTAGGAAAGAACCTAATTAAAAGATGAGCTCACATGATATGGGTATAATTGCTCTTCACATGTTTTCCCAAAGCAAGTGGGGCCCATAAGTGAATTATTCTCAACTCAACTAAAATAGTCCGGGCGATCCAATCCTTGACCTGTACTTCGAGGGCATCAAGAGAAAGGGTAAATAAATAAAATTAAAGGTTAGCACTTACTATTTTCTTATCATGGTTTGTCCCCCATGACCCCGAATAGTTTCCTCCACAGGTAAACTCGTACTGTGGTCAATAATTTTGTAGTTGGGTTTGACCACCAGTGAGAACAACTCACCAGCATATGTGGCAGTGATAACTACACGTCGTAGGGAAGAAACAATAATTAATTATGATCCGGGGTGCGGGTATAACAAAACCTATATATGACTTCAGAATGTAAAAAGAACATAATTCTTTTCTTGGTTATGAAGATAAGAATTTACAATTACTAAGATTCCAAGTAGTTTCTCATAAAAAAGATCCCAAGTAGATTTAGATTTGTACCTTGAATCCATCGAGGATAAAACATGCATTCAGAAATTTGAAACACAAGACTTTGAAGCATATCCTTCCCCTCCTCCTTTTTGGGTGATAAATCTGAAGAGTTTGTTATTAATCATTTAAACTACTAATCTCATTGAAACTGTGATCTGCATTTGATATCGGTTTGTCATATAGACAAACTCTCTCTCTGTCACATGAATCCGAGAGAGAATTTAAGGCTTTCATTTTTCATAATGCTCTTTCTGATTGCATTTTGAACATTTGGAGTTCAACCCATATATGGTTTTAGAATGTAAGAAATAAAATTTTCTTGGTTATGAAGATACAAATTTTTAATTGCCCAAGAATCCAAGTAGTTTTAGATTCGTAGCTTTGATTCATCGAGAATATTTGAGTCCCTAGTTTAGCTTTCATGGCATTCCTTTGTTGGATCGACGAGTGGAGCTTTGATAGACAGTTAAAAAACCATCTGAAACGTTGCCACAACCTACTTTCGAACAGATCTACAAGGATCTGCTGGATCGGCGAGTGGAGATTCGGCCGACGATAGGAGAGGTATGGTGAAGGTTGAACGGCGGCTGGAGTTTTTGAGTCGACGATAAACTCAGTGCCACCTGCACCAGGGTCAGCAACACCTGCAAACAGACAAACAAAGAAAACAGAAAAGGCGGGGCGATGATGAACCGTGAAAAAAGGGGTGGGTTCGTCGTCGTATTTTAACGGCGGCCTTTCAAAAGCTGATACCTAAAGTTAGAAATTGTAGAGAGATATACATAAACTATGGAGAGAGGAATTCCTAGTGTTTGTTATTGAAGCTAGACTCATTACTTTGTTTAGAATTTCTGTTCAATTAAGATAGACTATATAGTTTCCTAGGCCCGCAAGGAGAATTGAACTCATGACCTCTTATTTGTGAGTTGTTTGTCCTTGCCAATTGAGTAACCCGGCCCCTTGGGTTTGTTATCATGTTAGTTTCTAGTGGTAAACTATTAGCTCGATTGGGAATTTTTTGTTTTTTGTTGGTGGGTAAACCGTACGTATCTCATTTAAAACTACTGCAACTAAAAGAGAAAAAAATAATAGGAAAATTCTGCCAATTCACAAAACTCCACTTATGACTTATGTCTATTGTCTACCCAAACTTTCTCATACAACACTTATTTCTAATTCCCCCAAATAAAGCAAATTGTAACCTCTCCTCTCATGGTTTCTAAAATACTCAGATTATCCTTCAATGACATATTTTCATTATGTTTTTCTACTATACTTTTAAATCTCTCTCCTAAGTACATAATCAGGTGACCTAACTACATTGTATGATGTTTGTTACCCAATTCTTACAAAATTACTTGCTACATTGTAGAATCTCTTTCTTCTCATCATATGCCAAAGCTACAGATACCACATGGCGGAGCAAAGGCATTGCTTGATTATATACAACATTTGTTTGCAATTGCTTCACACGCAGTTGCAGAAAGATGGTGATTAGAAGTAGTCCCAACGCGCGAACCCATTGTGCAATGGGGCTCAAGAAGGTCAGAATCAAGTTTGAGAAGAGCAAGACAACTTTCAGACATAACTTTCAATGAGGTGACTGTTGAGAACCCATCTATAATTAATATTGACGACTTGGAAAGAGTCTGTTCTCGAAATATCATCACCATGGAGCAATTTCATAAATATGTTAGGGTTGCAATATGGTCAGGTTGGGCCGGGCTTTATAAAACCCTAGCCCAACCTTGAGTCACCTTAACTGGGCCTAGGCCCGACCCGACCCTAACTCAAGGCCTAAAAATTCAACCTTGATCCGTCCTTAGGGTCATGCCGGGCTAACCCTAATTGGCCCTGATCATGGAAAGGGGAAAGGAAGATGCATGGGTTGCAATTGTCCGAAGTGAAAATTATCATTTTTATGTAAAATAACACTATAATAAAATATATTATATCACTTATTTTTTCATATATAATCTATTATATAACAAAATGTGGGATAAAATCCATACTGGATCACATATATGTTCCCTTTTCTTAGCTTAAAAAAAATAGCTTGTATTGTAAAGTATAACAGAATGAATAGAAGGTTGAAAATCAAAACAGTGAAAGGTGGTGGATGAACAAGCCTTGATGAAAATCAAGGGTGTGGTTGCAACATAAGCTTCTAAATTCTAAACAGTGATAGGCATAAATTAGATATAAGTTTATAACTAATCTCTAATTAAAAAATATTTTTTCTCCATGAATTGTGTTTCTATCACCACACAGCTTGAGGTCTCCCTCCAAATATTTTGTTTTTACTTCTTGATTAGATATAGGAATAGAAATAATTGAAACTAAACCTAAACAGATAACAAACAATACACAACCCATCTCATATACCAATGAAAACATGGATGAGAATTATATATAAACCATGGCAAGTACAGAGAAGTGGAAGTGCTGAAAAGATTAAAAAGAGGAGGGAATTGTTAGGATTTTCCCAAAATGCGATGAGTGTGGGCTTAATTAATTATCGAGTCGATCATTGATGGGGATCAAGAAATACAAGGGCTGACGTGGCTACTACTATTTTATTGAGATGGACCAGACCGGCTTGGCCCATTGTGGAAGTGGGTTAGGGTTGGTGAGTATTATAAATACTACTGATGAGGGGTCCCTGCAGTTACTATTCTCTTTTCTCTTTTCTCCACAAGAAAGGGAGTTGTGGGAGAGTTTAGAAGGCGGCAGAAGATCCCCATCGTGGATTGCATTCATTCTCTGACAGATCGATGCTACTTATGGAGGCATTCTTATTTGTTCTTCATTAGCATATGTGGGTGCCATGTACACTTTGCTTTCCTTGTTTATTTTGATTCAATCGTGTTCTAGAGATCTGTATGGGGACGAATTCGAGTTTGACAAAACCCTTGCGTGTTCTAACAAGTGGTATCAGAGCCGACCATACGGACCTAGAATCGATTGATTAAGAACCTGGATCAAGTTTTGACGGTGAAAATAGGGATTTTGGCCAGAATTTTGCGAAACCGCACATTTTGGCCGCTGCCTGATTTTTCCACCGGTGAAAGTCAAAAAGTTTTAGATGTGTGAGAAGGGCTCAGAGAGACAATCACGGCGACGTGTGGATCTTCACCGTCGACGGCCGGACGTGCCGGTCGAAGCCCCGAGTGAGATCCACGCTCTGACAAAAAAAAAATAAAAAATCGTAGCGATGCTGACGTCAGCCCTGATGCTTGCGAATCACGTTTGACCCAACCAAAGCTGACCGACCTAGGTCAAACCTAACCCAGACCAGGTCAAAGATTCTCGACCCGGTCAATAGTGACCCGACCCATTTTTTATTCTTTCTTTTGCCCTGGAAAGCCTGGTGGGTGGACCAGTAGTCCGGTTCAGATGAACCGGGTTCGGTCCATTTTGGTTCGGACCGGTCTGGTTCGATCTAAAAAAAGAAGGAAAAATGACTAGAAAAACTTCAAATGGACCGTGTGGGTTCGTTTGGATGAATTTTGAGACGCGGCTTTTTCTAGTGTGTCTATTTTTTCGTGCTCTTCGTTTTGATATGCAATTCGGCATACCTTGAATAAACAGAGACTATGATTTTGATGGTTTTTGTGTTTTTCAGTTGTTTTGGGAACAGAATCAACTGTTTTAGAACGTTTTTAATTGTTCCAGAAGCTGTTTTTCTTGTTTTGGAACGCCGTTTTGATTGGATTCTATTCTGGGATGCCCCATTTTGCTTGAATTTTTCAAGGCCGATGTTTTGGGTATCTTGTTCGAATATTATGTTGATTTTATGGGACCTGTCAATGACGATTGTGTCACCTTCGAGTGACGTATGGGCGAGTAAAGCATCTGATTGGGCTCCGATTGGTCTTGTTTCGTTCGTAATTACAAGACCTACCCACTGGTACCTGGTTTTGGGACGTTTAATAATCCCAGGGACCTGTTTTGGATAATTATGCTACTTTGAGCATATTTGGACTATTTTGGATTGACCATTGCCACATGGACGATGAATGTGCATATCACAACACATTATGGACGATCGATGTGTTTACTTCCACATATATTGCTGCATATCTGGTTGAGGAATTATGAGAGGGTAAAATGATGATCCATCAAAGTAGCCCATTGAATCCTTTTATGGTTCTGTCAAGGCAGCGGAATAGGTGACACTAGCCCAAAGGCGATGTTACCAAAGTTAGACGAGGTGATATGTACATGGATTGGAAGAGATAGTGGTCTAAGGGTTCCAGTTGCTCAAAGGTGCTGGGATTTCTGAAAACTACTGATCTCTTCACGGAAAGGCAGTGTGTCCATCCAAAGATAGTGTACTCAAAGGTTTTGGGTGTTGGAAAACACATTCCTCCATAAACTAATTTTGATGATAACAAACATTAAGATTAATACTAATATTCCAATCTTTAAGCAAACTTCATAGTCAGACGTTGGGAGCATCAAGCATCCAGGAAAGACTTGATCAACGGAGCTCACAACAGAAGAGTTAAGGAAAAGAAGAAATTTGAAGATTGAGGAACATCTTCTAAAGGAAGCCAAGAATTAACAAGACAAAGACTCTCCAAGAAGATTCAAGTGCATTAGAACACATTTCATTACATGTACATATCACATTACACACACATTGCATTCACATGTAAGAGACCCTAGGAGGAACTCATTCCCATGCCCTAGACTCAAGAAACATGGCCATTAAAGTGTTAGACAAAAACCTATGAAGTCCCCAAGCAAGCTGGACCAAAAATCCCCTTGACGGACAATCAAAAATTAGGATAACGTCGTGGTCGACCTACTAAACGTTGGTCGACCTACAGGATATAAAAATACAGACTGTTTCAGAGCTTTGTCGGTTGCAACCGACAGATCTATCGATCGACGGACACTTGTAGGTCGATCCATAGGTCGACCGACAATCGACCTACAGCCCCAAACTTGGGCTTAACGGCTAGTTTTCAACGGCTAGATTTTTGATGGTCGACCGACAACTTTTATAGGTCGACCGACGTCTAAAAATATGACAGTTTTATATCCGTTGGAGAACAAACAAACTCCAACTTTTGGCTTTATAAAACACATCCAAACAAGGAACAAAATACATCTTTTGATAGAAAAAGTGCATAGTATATTTGAGAAAGTACAAAAGTGAGAATTTGTCATTGAGCTAAATTATTCAATTTAAGCTCTTCAAAGAGATATTACCAAGCTCTTAACTCTCCACTCTCTCCAACTCATGCCATCAAGGAGAGTCATCTAGGAGACTCAAGGTGCATCACTCTCATTCATATCATTGAGCACCATCACTCAAAGGGTAAAAGTGTCACTACTCTTTGATAGGTATTTATACCAAGCTTCTATTGTATTTACTTGTTTATGCTTTTGATTTGATAAAGCATTGTTGTATTAATCTAGACTGTACTTAGATTAGTACAAGGACCCTCTCATCCTTAAGAGATTGAAAGGATACTCTTGTCCTGGAACTAAGATTGTAAGGATCCTCTTATCCTGTTAAAAAGAGTTGTAAATGTGTCATTTCCCCACCTATTGTATTGAAAGGGAAATACTAGTGGAATTCTCTCAAGGTTGAGAGGAGTAGATGTAGGCTAAGTTAGCCGAACCACTATAAATCTTGTGCCTCATTTACTTCTGCTTTTTATATTTAATATAAGTGTGCAACCAATCGAAAAAGAGGCAAAATCCACTAGTGGTAACCTATTCACCCCCCTCTAGGTTACCCAACATTGGGATGCGTGGCCTAGGGGTTTTCTTACCGCCCAAAGGTGGAGAAAAATTTTTGAAAGTCATCGACATCTTGCGGTAATTGCAGTGCGATAAATTGTTATTGAGGTGCATAACCTAGGGGTTTCTCTATCACCCAAAGGTGGAGGGAGATTTTCGAAAGTTGTTGCTATCTCGCAGTATTTACGGTACGATAAAGACATGTACCTTTAACCCGAAAGGGCAAGAATGCAGTATTGTAAAGAAGTAGTGTTGATTGATATTTATCATCTTGATTGCATATAACTATGTGTCTGATGTGTTGATGATAAATGTTTAGAACCACTGATTTTATGATGATATGTAGCATGTTTAAATGATGAATGGACACGCGATGGTTAAAGAACATGTTAGTTTGTGTGATATAGAAACCTTTAATGTTATGATGTTTTGTTTCTATATGATTGATGGAAATTATGCTGTTGATGAACGATAACTTATTTTGGTAGAAGAAATAATAAGTGAATAATTATGGTAACTGACGGTTAACCAACGAGCATAATGAACCAAGAACGAATAATCCATCAATAAGAACTGAAATGATGAAAGATTATCAGTTTGTAAACCTATAGGGTATAACCAGCCTTGAGCCATTTGACGGAAGCTACTTCGGTAGCATAGATTGAAAATGTGTTAATAATATGAAAAGATGAAGCCATACACTGAAATAAAACAAGGAATAATGAAAAGAATGAATGAGCGAATTAAAAATCACGAAGAACATAATAAAGAAATTGATGCACTTAACAAACTACGACTATGCCCTTTAAAGAAATTGATATCTAAGTGCACAAAGAAGAAAGAATCTTGAGAATGGTAACTTGACTGAAAACAAAAGAAGTAATCGGTTCGAATAGTTTGACGGTTTTTGATTACTTTGTACCGAGATGTGTGGTTTGAATCTTTATTTCAAACTTGATCGATTTAGTTTGTTTGCTCGATTCTCTTAATCAGTGAGAGTGCTTCTTTACATGATTGTTCTGGTTGTGAATTGAGAGTCCTTATTACATTGATATGCTTGTTGAGTGGGAGGACTTAATATATGTTTCGTTTTGATTGTGATGTTTCTACTCGTTGTGATGAATAGCATCTGCATGCATGCATATGATTGATGTGTTGTAGGCCATTTTGGTCTAAGGATGTTTGATTGGCGACGAGCCAAGTCGTTTGGCTACTTCTAGCCACGGATGTTCAATTGGTGATAAACCAAGTCGTTCGATTACCAACGAATCATGACGATGTTCAAAGGTAATCTATGAGTCATACGATGCTCATGATACGTTCGAGGACCCACAAGGAATGATGATGATATTTATGTGATCACAGACGTGTACGACATTCCTTGTACAAAATCATCTTAAGGCGATTCATATTAGTAAGTAAATCCTTGTTTGTAGCTGATAGAAAGTGATATGCCGTATGTTGAGGTGTATTTTCTGTTGTTGCTCGACATTGATATATTTGCTAACTGGATCAAGGTTTAGTAGCATTAGTGTTGTATTGAGATCCCATGGCCATATCTGATAATGATGACTTTATAATTAATTTAGCCCAAGTGGGAGATTGTTAGGATTTTCCCAAAATACGACGAGTATGGGCTTAATTAATTATCGGGTCGATCATTGATGGAGATCAAGAAATACAAGGGCTGACGTGGCTGCTACTATTTTATTGAGATGGATCAGACCGGCGTGGCCCATTGTGGAAGTGGATTAGGGTTGGTGAGTATTATAAATACTACTGATGAGGGGTCCCTGCAGTCACTATTCTCTTTTCTCTTTTCTCCACAAGAAAGGGAGTTGTGGGAGAGTTTAGGAGGCGGCAGAAGATCCCCATCGCGAATTGCATTCATTCTTTGACAGATCGATGCTACTTATGGAGGCATTCTTATTTGTTCTTCATCAGCATACGTGGGTGCCAGGTACACTTTGCTTTCCCTATTTATTTTGATTCAATAGTGTTCTAGAGATCTGTATGGGGACAGATTCGGGTTTGAAAAAACCCTTGCGTGTTCTAACAGAATAACACCATGGCTGTGAGAGTGAGCAACCTCTTTGCACCATTTGATACAGAAGCCTTTGAAATATGGCAGGAAAGAGAAGGTTGCAGAGAAAAATTATAGTAATCATAAACTTCTAATGTTGTCCGCTGGGTGCAGGATGAAGATTAAGAAAAAGGAAAAAGGGGAGGAAAAATGAACAGAGATTTTTTGCAGAAAAAGGGCAACAGGGTCCAACCAGTTGGGGCGATGTATCTCTGCTACAAGGGAAGATACTTGGGGTGAGATGTGTATAGGAGGGTGGTGTCGTTTTGCAGCGCAGAATAGGGCTTTGGTCGTTTGGAGTGAGGAATATTTGCCCTTCCTATTAACCGACTATTCACTGAAAAAACCGTAACGTAAAAGCCCATTGATTTATTTGATTAATTCCTCAACTAATTATCCGCAAATTAAAGAGCGCTTACACTGCTTGACAGCGCCTCAGGGAATATAAGGTTTTCATTTGAGCTGACTTTGTTTGACTAACCCGTTGAAATCATTCATTCATTCAAAATGAATAAACCACAAACTAATCTAAACATTCTTTCAAAATATAGGCACCATTTCGCCCAAGAGAAGGGCTCCCCCTCAAGCCCTGTGGGCACGGACCTCAAGTAGACTGACCAGGTTGCCGACCTTACCCCAGTCTCCTCCTCATCCCATCCAGCAATTTTCTACCATGAGTTCAGAAGAACCACCCCCGGTTGTTACCCAGTTATAAGCAGAAATGAAGGAATTGAAAAAGATGATGGCAGACCTCACTCTGTTAGTCCAAACAGAACCAATTGCAAACAACTCCTAGCAAGTCCTTAGGAAATATGCCTAGTGCTTCACAAGCTGTTATAGAAGACGAGGTCTCCTTCCTGCCATGTTCGGCGTAGATTCCCTTCCCCAACAATAGACGAGAAGAAAAAGTAGGGTGACTACTAGGGTTGTGGCTCTTTAAGATTTTTTTTCTAGGTTAGTAGGCGCTTTTCAGAGTTGTAAGTTGCTTTTATCACTTACAGGTGTTTTTTTTTAATTTTTGGGTAAAAACTTAGGGAAAAAGTTCTCTGTCCGGGAGTGTGGCCTACGCCAGCACTCCCATGAGTCTATCTCTCTCCTCCCCATGTGAAAAGACACCTCTACCCCCTTGTTTTAAGGAGGAGAGAGATAGACACATGGGAGTGTTGGCGTAGGCCACACACTCCCGTACAGAAAACTGCTTCCCAAACTTATTTATAGTTTTAGTCATACATTGAAAGTGGATAAAAAGTGAGAGAAGTATATAGATAGATTTAGTCTCTTTCCTCCCATGTTCCATGTAAATTCCGCGTAGAATCCCTTCCCTTATAATTGACTAGAAGAACAAGTGACCAGTAGGTTTGACGAATTGGTAAGTTGCTTTTATCACTTCTTTATAAGTGAACCTTTCACCCAAAGTTTTTTATCGTCTGTTTGAAGCTCTTCTCTCTTTCTTTTCTTTTTTCTTTTTTATTTTGATAAAAGTGTAATCACACAAACCACACACTAATCCCAAAGTTTTTGTATCGTCCTTGTCTGCAAGAATCAGTGATTTACGAGCACAAAGTTCATCGGTAAGTATTCCATCTCTTGTTGTACAAAGTGTTTCCTAATTGACTGTTGATCTAACTTCATTTTACAATCAGCAAAGGATATCTTTTTTTTTTTTTTTTTTGGAGATAGGAGGGGTATCTGACTTTAGGCCGACTAAATCCCCCCTGGGCTTGTACATGATCCCCGCGCCACGCACGAACTGGGAGCTTCTGGGCCCTAGTGAGCCTCAGGCGGGTGGCCCCAAGAAATTATGTAGCGGCGAAGGTTTGATCACGAGACCTCGCTTCCTGAGGCGGAGTCTCATGTCTCCTCCAAGCCAGCTACGCTAACCCCTTGGGGTTAAGCAAAGGATATCTTCTTTGTTTCTTTTTTGGGTAAATTACACATCACCCGGTGATTTTCATACAAAACTCAGATCATCCTCCGATTTTTGAAAAAACTCAAATCACCCCTTCTACAGTAACGGTGTTAGTCAGCTGTTAGTTATTGATGTGAAAGGACTATTTTACCCTTGTACTAAAACATTAGAATTAAATTTAATAATACTACCCTTCCTTCATCTTCAAATTGCAGCCTAGAATATTAATTACTCGAAACTGGGGGAGAAGACAAACAACTTCTCAAGAGATTAAAATTTCTCAGAGAACATTAGGGTTTCAAAAAAACAAATTAAGATTAACACTCCTATACCAAAAGCCGCTGCCGATTTCCCAAAAAAAATATTCAGAAAAAACAGCAATTATCTGCAAGATTAGGATTGTCGAGAAGTTAGGGGTCTCTAGTTTCAACAAAAAAAAAAACGAGAGTTTTACTACATATTAAGGTTTTCAAAGCAGGATAAGGGACAATATAACAAAGATATAGATTAGAGAAACTCGCAATCTCTCGTCACTGCTCGATGATTTCGCAAAGAAATCAGAGTTCTGCAGCTGGTTCAGAGTTTTCGGAACAAATTAATTCGAGAAAACTCAGAGAATTCTAGGGTGGGTTTCTCCCCCAAAAACAAAATCGAAAGAAAAATAGGGGGAGGAAAAATGTTGGAACAAGAGAGAGATCGATGCGATGATGTGAGGAAAATGGAAACTGATACAGAAACACTGCCAAGGCTCTCGAATGAACTGGGAAACAAAAATCTTGTCGTCGTTCTTCCTGTCGATTTGCTTTAGCAGCTTCAATCCCTGCAAAAAGTGGATCTCAAATTGAAATTCGTGAATGGAACCAAATCCCTAAAATCTTTCACATATGTCATCCCCCCCAATCTACCAAATATTCCTATTGGTTTTTTCACAAACAAAATGGATTGGGTTACCTCTCTCTCTCATACGCAGGGTTAAGGTTACATATAGATTATTGACACCGTTACCATTAGATTGTACTTGGGTGATGAGTCTATCTCTCTTTTCCCCATATGAAAAGACACCTATGCCTCCTTGTTTGGAGGAGGAGAGAGATAGAGACATGGGAGTACTGGCCGTTGTAGGCCATATATATAGGAAAAGACTCTGGTGTACCATAAATCAACGCCATCTATACCTCTCTCTCTCTCTCTCTCTCTCTCTCTCTCTCTCTCTCTCTCTCTCTCTCTCTCTCTCTCTCTCGTCCTATTTTGAAATGACCCCCTTGCACCTCCTGTATGATGCTGTCTCATGCCCCTCTTGTATGATGTTCCCTCCCATGCCCCATTGGTACCGCCTACTAGCTTACCGCACATGAGCGGTGTGTCTATCTCTTTCCCTACATGTGTGTTAAACTTTGCTAACGAGTTTAGTTGTTATCTTTGTGGGGACTTTTGCTATTTATTGTTGCTTTTGTTTCTCTTTAGATTTTTTTTTTTTTAAACTCTAGATTTTTCTCCATGCTGAGCTATAGCTATACGTACAATGATGATCTTCTAGTTTTATAAGATTATTATTGATCATCATCATCATCTATATTAATTGCTCATGATATAAACTATCATTAGTTGGAAAGAAAGAAAGAACGATAAGGATCGGAGCTGGGTGCACTCAATGGCGAATGCGACTACTAGTTGTTTGAGTGAAGATTCTACAATAGATGATTGCCAACTGAACAACAATAATGAAGAAATTAGGATATTGGTGGAGTCCATGGAGTTGAAACTGAAAAAGGTGGTCAGTTCCTTGATGCAATCCGATTATGATATAGTCCGAGTTCCCGAGAAGCTTCACAAGGTAAAGCCAGAAGCCTACACACCCCATTCAGTCTCAATTGGGCCTTTGCACTATAACGACCAACACTTACGGACGACAATGGAAATACATAAGTTGCGCTATTTAAATAATCTCCTTCTAAATAATAAAGTATCCCGTGGGAAAACCTTAGATGTTTAATTACGTTAAAGCTGTGAGTGATTTGGAAGAAAAAGCTCGGAAATGTTACTCATCATCAGAAACCACCACAAGCATCGGAAAACGTGAGTTTGTGGAGGTGATGGTGATGGACAGGGATTTCTTTATTCTTGGGTTCTTCGGGATCATTGAATTTAGTGAGAAGGATCATTTCGGTTCTAGTTCTTCACGGGGTTGGGCAATTATGGATGACCTTATTAAGCTTGAAAATCAGCTTCCCTTCTTTATTCTTGAGCATGTATTTGGGCTAATTTTGGATGGTTGTACACCATTAATGCCCCCAGGGCTTCACCTTAAGTCATTATAGCTATTGGGTCCTCTTACATTGGTGTGAAAAAGGGCTCCATGGCCCAACCGTTGATAGCTTAATTTGAACAAATATTATCAAAATTACCATTGCCAGAGGGTGGTGGACCACCAAAGCATTTTCTTCATCTTTTACATATTTGTCCATCATCTCTGATAACGATGATGAGGAACCATCATGATAAAGAGTATTTGTCACTTAGGTATTGCGCCTCGGAACTCTGGAGTTCTGGTGTCAAGTTTCAGAATAAGAAGAAGGAGAAGTCATCATCGTCGTCGTCTTCGCCTTCGCCTTCTGATGAGGACTCTCGGCCTCCAAAGACATCATCATCTTTATTTGACATATATAGACTTTGATATGAAAAAGGGTGTGTTGACAATCCCAACTATCAATATCGACGATTCGACAGAAATCATCCTTAGAAACCTCATGGCCTTAACTTCGAGCAAGGTCAACACAAAAATGAACGTTATTTCACAGCCTATGCAGATTTCATAAATGGATGGCCTCATTAACACTTCCAAGGATCGATGTCGAGTTGCTAGTGCATAAAGGAATTATTATTAACCGCATCGATCGGCAGCCCTGAAGATGTGGTGACCTTATTTAACAACATTACCAAAAATGTTTTTGTCGGGGATCCTTGTTTCTATTGTGTTATCAAGGATTTGGAGGATTATCACAATAAAACATGGCATAAATGGAAGACAAATTTGAGGCCAGGCACAACTATTTCAACACCCCATGGGCATCAATTTCAGTCGCTGCTGCAGTGCTCCTCATCTTCTTGACCATAATCCAGACTGTTTGTTCCTTCTTACAATTAAAATATCATTGATCAATCTCTCTCTCTCTCTCTCTCTCTCTCTCTCTCGCTTTTCCTTTTTAAGATAGGCTGTAAATGTAGTACTATTGTTTATCATAAATAATTCCGGCCTAGTGTTTGTTATTGAAGACTCATTACTTGGTTTAGGATTTCTGTTTAATTAAGATAGACTATATAGTTTCCTAGGCCCCAATTAAGGAGAGTTGAACTCATGACCCCTTATTTGTGAGGTGTTTGTCCTTGCCAATTAAGCAACCCGCCCGGCCCCTTGGGTTTGTTATCATGTTAGTTTCAAGCGATAAACTATTAGCTCGATTGAGAATTTTCTGTTTTTTGTTGGTACGTATCTCATTTAAAACTACTGCAATTAAAAGAGAAAAAAATAAAAGGAAAATTCTGTCCAATCCACAAAACTCCACTTATCACTTATGTTTATTGTCTACCCAAACTTTCTCATACAACACTTATTTCTAATTCCCCCAAATAAAGCAAATTCTAACCTCTCCTCTCATGGTTTTCTAAAATACTCAGATTATCCTTCAATGACATATTTTCATTATGTTTTTCTACTACACTTTTAAATCTCTCGATCTCCTAAGTACATAATCGATCAGGTGACCTAACTACATTGTAAGATGTTTGTTACCCAATTCTTACAAAATTACTTGCTACAATTATAGAATCTCTTTCTTCTCATCATATGCCAAAGCTACAGATACCACACGGCGGAGCAAAGGCATTGCTTGACTATAAACAACATTTGCTTGCAATTGCTTCACACGCAGTTGCAGAAAGATGATGATCAGAAGTAGTCCCAGCGCGCGAACCCATTGTGCAATGGAGCTCAAGAAGGTCACAATCAAGTTTGAGAAGAGCAAGACAACTTTCAACGAGGTGACTGTTGAGAACCCATCTATGTTAACTAATATTGACGACTTGAAAGAGTCTGATATGCTCCCAAATATCATCACCGTGGAGCAATCTCATAATATGATGTTAAATATTGATGGGGGGAAAAAGTGTTATGTGTTATCTTATTGATGGAAAAAAGTGTAGCTTGTTGTAGGTGACAGCCATACATGACTTTCACGTGAAATGGTTCAAATGATTTTTGGTGTTGTGGGTGCAAACCATGTTTCATGTGATATGGATGAAATGGTTTTTTGTGTTGTTGTGTCAATCATATATGATTTTTAGGTGTCATGATTAGAATAGATTTTGGTATTAGAGGTATCAGCCAGAATTTCTCCCCCACCCCCCCCTCTGTGAGTGTGAAATTATGGAAGGTTTATTCATTCAACTGTAAGAATATTGAGATTACAAGCTGGGTGCAATTATATAGCACCAAGGGTAGGAAAGATAAAGAAAGAATGAAATAGGAAACTATCTCATATCACATGTGATAATAGAAGATTATGATTTACTAGACTTCTTTAACTGCATGAGATAAAGATAGGAACAAATAATATAAAGATAGAAACAAATTAGAATGAGATAAAAATATCGATGGAAGCCAATCTCTTTCAGTAGATTCTGCTATTACTCCCTCTCAAGTTGGAGCATGAAGATTGTGAATACCCAACTTGGAAATGAGAAATAGAAATTGATCATGACCAAGGACCTTAGTGAAAATGTTGGCCAGTTGTAGACGAGAAGAGACATGGAAAGTGGCCAAGCAACCCGATTGGATCCGTTCTCGGACTAGGTAACAATCAATTTCGATGTGCTTTGTCCGTTCATGGAAAACGAGATTGGCAGTGATGTGGAGAGCGGCCTGATTGTCATAGAAGAGGTGCATAGGTGCTGTCGAAGAGATGCCCAAGTCCTTGAGGACCATACGTAACCAGACAAGTTCACACGTAGCCACTGCCTTAGACCGGTATTCGGCCTCGGCTGATGACCGAGAAACGGTAGCTTGCTTCTTGGACTTCCAAGACAAAGGGCTGGTGCCCAAGAATGTGATGTACCCAGAAATGGAGAGACGAGTGGAGGGACATGCAGCCCAATCAGAGTCGGAGTAGGCAATGAGGATGAGAGCACTATGGATGGAGAAAAAAATGCTAGAACCAGGCGAGCCTTTGAGATAACGAACCAACCGTAGAGCAGCATCCCAATGGGGCTAGCGAAGGGCATGCATAAATTGGCTCAACGAGTTCACAACATACGTTATGTCTGGTCGTGTAATGGTTAAGTAAATTAGGCGGCCAATTAACTGACGATAAGAAGACGAATCATCCAAAGGTGTGCTTGAATCGATAGCCAACCGGTAGTGTTGTTCCATTGGAAACATCACAGGGCACCAAGAAGTCCCACTTCATTTAATATTTCTAGAGCATACTTCTGTTGATTGATAAAAATACCAGTTGCATTACGAGCCACCTCAATACAGAGAAAGAATTTTAGGGGACCCAAATCCTTAAGATGAAATCGGTTGTTGAGGAAGGTGATCAATGTCTGAATGGCAACAAGATCTGTACCACCAACGATAATGTCATCGACATAGATAATCAACAGGTGTCGACTTGACAAATAGGGATAATCAGCCCGAGATTGCTGGAACCCAGCAGTTAAGAGGGAGGCTGTGAGAGTGGCAAACTAGTTGCGGGAAGCTTGCTTGAGGCCGTATAGTGATTTTTGCAATTTGCAAAAACGAGTCTCCCCATGTTTTCCATAACCCAGGGGCAGGTGCATTTAAACATGTTCATGAATATCACCGTGTAAAAAAGCATTATTAACATCTAGCTTATGTAAATGCCATCCTTTAACTGCTGCAACGGTTAACAGACTGTGAACGGTGACGAGCTTTGCAATGGAAACAAATGTGTCAGTATAGTCCAACCATTCCTGTTGAGTATACCCTTTGGCCACAAGGCGCACCTTGTAGCATTCAATGGAACCATCAGCATGCCGTTTGACTTTAAAAATCCACTTGCGACGGGGAGAGAAAAAGGGAAGCATACAATGCGGCATTGGTTAGCAACTGATGCAGGACAGCAGTAATGAACGGTTGAGATACTTTTCATCCAATCTAATGGTTAATTTAAATGTACGGGTGAGATTTTATGACACACCTCTCGTAGAATAAATTCCCTTCCTCAATTATTGCTGAGAAAAATGGGAACAGACTTGTGGTCTACTGTAGATTTCATTCTTTAATTATTGTCGAGAAAATGGCTAAGAGACTTGTGGTCTACGGTAGGTTCCCTTCCTTAATTATTGCCAAGAAAAATGGCTAAGAGATGTTTTTTTTTTTTTGGTAATAATGGCTAAGAGGCTTGTGGTCTACGTTGATGGGCTTTTCAGGGTGGTCCGTTGCTCTTTTTTTTTGGGGTAGGAGTCCGTTGCTTTTATAACTATTAGGGAAAATTTCATAGACACCTCCTAAAAGTATCCAATATCTCAGAAATTTATCATACTTGGTCAAAATATCACAGACACCCCCTATTTTTATGAATTTGTTTCAATTTAGTCCAGTCCGTTAGTCTCTGCAGTTAAGTGTCTGTTAATTTTTTTTTAAATGACAAAATTACCCTTACCACAGTGAAATCCCTATAATACCCTTAATGATGAATTAATGATGTTAGAAGTTAGTTTTAAAACAAAAAGACAATTTTGCCCTTGTTTTTATTTAATACTTTTTATTTAATTCCTTTTTTCTCCCCTTCTTCTTCTCCTTCTTCTCCTTCTGCTGTTTCTTCCGCCGCCACCACCATCGCCACCACCACCACCGCCACCCCCTCCAGCCCTCCTTCTCTTGCTCCCCTGCAACCCTGCCACCACCCTCTCCAGTCTCCCCCGCCAGACCATGCTCTCGGCAATCCAACCCCATAAAAATCCTAACTCTACAAATTAAAACCCTAACCGTATTCGGTGCGGTTGCTCTGCACAATTTCATCGTGGGAATCAGATATGATGGAGACAATGGCGAGCGAAATCCTTGGTTTTCATGGAATCAAGAAGCCTGAGTTTATTGGTAGGAGCCGCTGGGACGATCGGAGTCTTACAAAGGATCAGGTGCAGTATGCTTGTGTGGATTCTTATCTTTCTTTTGAAATTGGAAAGAAACTAAAAGCTTGGAATTACCATCCTTGAACTACTAGATATTGCTTTTTTTTGGGGGGGGGGGGGGGTTCTATGATTTTGGATGTTCTCTTTTTGGATTCTTGATGGGATGGATGATAAGGGGATTCTGAATCTGCTGGATCTTAAACTCTTCCAAAGGAATCTTGTTTCGTTGGTCTTTTTGTATTTTGAATGACTGTTCCAAGGATTCGAAATGATGAACTCTACCTTGCATAGTTTTAGAATGTGAGATCTGTAATCTGAATCATACTCATAGAATGCCCAGTTTTAGAGATTTTTCTGAGTTTTCAGTTTCTATTGTAGAAAGTTTATCTTGTTTTGATGATTGAAGATGGATAATTAATTAATCTATCTCCACTTTCATATCCAAGAACTTGATTCACCATGAGAGAAACTTATATATAGTTCCGTCCCTTCGCATCAACTTCTACTTCTTTTCTTCTTCTTTCTCGTATCTCTCCCATTAACCACTGATTAGTGATTACGGCCGCCACCGCCTACCACAGAACCCAGCGCACACAAAAGGAGGGAAAAAAAAAAGGCGTCAGTGCAGCGTCGCAGGGCCGTTCAGTGCGCAGAAGTGTTGTAAGAGAGAGAGAAGGCAGGGAGAAAGAAAAACAAAGTGAGATAGTCTGGGATGCAGGTCCATCTCAGAAGTAATTGAGGAGGAGCAGGGATATGTTTCCATCGGGGTTGCAGAGGAAGAGCAGGGCGAGGTTTCGATTTCGACGACTTTCAAGAAAATCTAAGGAGGATCGGCTCTTGGTTTTCTCTAGCTCAGGGAAATCCATCCCTGTTTCAGACTTTTTTCTCCTTGCTGCAGGTAATGGTCACCGTAGCCGGAGCGGGTGATGGTCGTCGGAGCCGCAGCCATAGAGGAAAGATGGAATGATAGTTTTGTCCTTTTATTTAAATAACAAAGGGGTAAAATGGCTATTTAGGGAAGAAGATGAAATGACAGTTTTATCCTTTTATTTAAATAACTAAGGGGTAAAATGGATATTTCACCTTTGGGTACTAACTGTGCTTAACGTTTGGGGTGTCTATGATATTTTGATCAAGTATAATGAGTTTCTGAGATATTGGATACTTTTAGAGGAATGTCTGTGAAATTTTCCCTAACTATTATTATGTTAAAAGGCAAAGTTCCTTCAAGGTAAAGTTTTTGTGTCGACTACTTTTTTGTTTTTTGGTAATAAGTGTAGACCACTTTTGAGTTGTCCGTTGTTTTATAACTTTTATTATTTAAAGGTAAAGTTCCTTCAAAAGTGAGAGTTGTCCGTTGCTTTTATAACTTTTACTATTTTAAAGGTAAAGTTCCAAGTTCCTTCAAAAGCTTTTTTGTATAGATTACTTTTTATTTTTTGTTTTTGGAAAATTTCACCGACATCCGCTGTAAGTATTCACTATGTCATGGACTTTCCAAACTTGGTCAAAATGGCAATCTTCTCTCCTCTGACGTTAAACTAGTACCCAAAAGATGAAATATCCATTTTACCCCTTAATTATTTAAATAAAAAAACCGTCATTTCATCTTGTTCCCTCTTCTTACCGTTTCGGAGAGGTGTTGCAAATCCATTTTGAGCGACCATCACCTGTTCCGACTCCGGCGACCATGACGAACGGCAATTTTAACTCCGGCGACCAAGTTGAGGGTGACATGTTCGTCAGCATCCCAAAGGCCGATGCCGTCTTCATGAAATGGATCTGCCATGACTGGAGCGACAACCACTGCTTGAAATTCCTGAGGAAATGCTACGAAGCACTGCCCGATGATGGCAAGGTCATGGTGGTAGAGTGCATCCTTCCCTCCACCCCGGAGACCACTCGTGCTGCGCAGAGCGTCATCCACATCGATCGATTGCATCATGCTGGCTCACAACCATGGGGGCAAAGAGAGGACCCAGAAAGAAGGGAAAAGAGGGAGAAATGAAGAAGGGAAGGAAAACCAGAACTTTCTTTTGCTTTCTATACGGTGCAGAGTATTGCTGTGTCTGCATTTTTATAAACTCACTGGATCACCTTCTTTAAACCATCCCTTCTATCGGTTAGTTGGTTCTCTTGATCGATCTTCTTCATCGTCAAATTATGTTCGACTCTGTTTTTACCTAGGAAATGAATGATCCTAAATTTGCTTACCCATATCCCACCCAAGGTACCTTTTTTCTATTTTTTTACGGAAAGTTCACTTGGCTTCTGCAAGTGATCTGGGTGAGGATAATGAGTTTTCTTCATCTATAGTAACCAAACCATTAAATTTGTTGCAGGTTATTACCAAGGGCCCCCTGTAATGGCTCCTCCCCAATATGCAGCTCCACCACCAATGGCAGAACGAGGATGCCTCGAAGCATGGCGGGGATATGTGGGAGGGTGGGGTTGCATAGGAGGGATGGGGCAGTATGAGAGAGAGAGAGAAAAGGGAGGATATGCGGGGGGGGTGGCGATGTGGGGAAAGTTGCGTAGTGCGGGAGAGAAGCTTACCGCAAGGAGCAGATGACTTGCAGGTTTTTCTAACGGAGAAGATGAACAGTAATTGTGTTTGTGAAAGATTGTTATAATGGACATTTCAAGATGGAAGAGGGAAGTGTGTTTCAGTTTCTGCATTTAGATGTAAGGGTATTATAGGGAGTTCACCATGTGGTAAGGGTAATTTTGCCATTATAAAAGAATTAACAGCAACTTAACTACACAGTGGTCTAAGTTGAAATAAAAATGAAAAGTAAGAGTAGTCTGTGATATTTTTCTAAAATTTGGTATGTTCATGATATTTCATACACTTACAGGGGGTGTCCGTGAAAATTTCCCCTTTTTTTTTTTTAAGTAATAAGTAACGAGCACTTGAGAGTTTTCCGTTGCTTTTATAACTTTTATCATTTTAAAGATAAAGTTCCTTTAGTATCGATCACTTTTTTTTTGGTAATAAGTATCGACCACTTGAGAGTTGAGAGTTGAGAGTTGAGAGTTGAGAGTTGAGAGGCTTTCCTTGTAAACAAGAATTGGTGATTTTCCAGCACAAAGAGCATTGGTAAGCATTTCATCTCTCGTTGCTCCATGTTAGAAAGAACTTCATTTTGTTTTCCTTTTCTTTTTCTTTAACTTTTCTAATTGAATATTGATCTAACTTCTTTTTAACATATGGATACTAAAACTGAACTTGTGTATTAATGGTGAAGGAGTATTTGTGTTTCTTTCCCTTACCCCCTCTGTTTTTTTTTCCTCCCTTTAAATAAATATCTTTATCTTCAATTCAATCCCTAAAATCTCTCATATGTCTCCCCAATCTATCAAATATTCTTATTGGTTTTCTCACAAACAAAATGGATTGGGTTACCTCTCTCTCTGTCTCTCTCAGATGTAGGGTTAAGATTACTTGATAGATTACCCAACTGTGTTGGCCAAAAATCGTGCCATTAGATTGCACCTTTTAATAATGAGTTGAATCCGGGACATGTGGCTCAATTTTATCAGTTTGATTGGTTTCTCTTGGTCAAAATATCAACCTTCCCCCCTTGACGTTAAAGGCCGTTAAGCACAATTAGCACTTAAAATTGAAATATCCATTTTACCCTCTTAGTTATTTAAATAAAAATAAATAAATAAATGACACCAGATACCTTATCTTTTGACATTTGTAACACATGTACCCTTATTCTTCTTCTTCTTCTTCTTCTTCTTCTTATTCTTCTTTTTCGTGCAACACCACCACCACCGTCCCCCCTACCTGCTGCAACCCAACCTAGTTTAACAGAGCCACCACCAGTTTCCAGTTTGACAGAATCAACCACCAACGCAGTGATGAGCAACACCGATTACAGGTTCCAGTCGTCAACAACGACGAACCACGTTGGCTGCGTGGCAATCCCACCGGCCTTCAAAACCCTTCTTCCTACAGCATCCTCGCTGTTCAAGCTAGATGAACCCACGAGTTATCATTTAATGGAGCAGCAGAAGCTATACCATCATTATTTGGGACTGTGAGATCTGATGCAGGTTCCGCCACTAGCTGATTCAGTCCCAACTCTTTAGTGCCAAAAGCCCGCACACCTTCAACCACTCTTCATCTTTCGAAGCCCATGGATACAAGTTCTTCGATAGCAGCATCTACTACTTGTCTCGGTCTTTTATTCTTCTTTAACTCAATGTATGTAGTGCTCTATTATGATATGATAGATTTTGTTTCTGGATTTGTCAATCCACCCAGGACTTTGTTGAAGTCATTTGTCATTTCTTCTAAGGGCTTCTGCAGCCAATTTAAGTTCTTCATAAATCCCATGGAGACCAATTCCTTCAATATCTGCAGATCCACAGCTTTCTTTAAAGGTGTCATTCCATACCGCTTCAGTTCCATGATTTCCTTCTTTCGTTGAATATCTTCCTCAGGCCTTTGTGACTTTTTTTCTCCTCTCCTCATCAATAAAATCAACAGCAAGATGAGAAGTTTGTAGACCAATACCGCTCTCCGGACTAACTTCAAGCCCTAATTATTAGATACCGAAGAAGATAACATCAAACCCATCTTCTTGAACACACGTTCTAAGGCAGAGAGTTCCATTTTAACCCCATTTCGATTGCAGGTGGAGAAATTCTCTGTTCTTGCTTCTTTCCCCTTCAGCCCAGCGAAGACGATGTGGAGAGAGAATGGTGTTTGTATTTGGGGTTTTACCCTTAAGGGTATTATGGGAAGTTCATCCTTTGGTAAGGGTAATTTCGCCATTATAAAAGAGTTAACAGTCACTTAACTGCACACACCTAACGAAGTAGATTAAGTAGAAATAAAATCATAAAGTAATGGGTGTCTGTGATAATTTTTCAAAGTTTGGCAAATCCGTGACATATAGAATACTTAGAGGGGGTGTCTGTGAAATTTTCTCAATATGTGCCCCTCAACTAAAAACAATGCATTCTATTCACGGACAAATAAAGTCCGGTTACAGATTCTGTATGTAACCTTCTTGGTTACAAACAGAGATATATATATATAGAGAGAGAGGTCTATCTCTCTCTCTTCCTATTTTGAAATGACCCCCTTGCCCCTCTTGTATAATGCTCGGTCTCTTGCCTCATTGGTACCGCCAGCTAGCTTACTACACATTGGCGGTGTGCCTATCCCTTTCCGTATATGTGTGTTAAACTTTGCTAATGAGTTTAATTGTTATATTGGTGGGGACTTTTGCTATTTATTGTTGCTTATTTGTTTCCCTTTAGATTGTATTTTGTTTTTTTCTTTAAACTCCAGATTTTTCTGTGGTTCTGAGCTATATAGCTATAATGATCTTCTAGTTTTATGAGACTATTATTGATCATCCTCATCTATATTAATTAATTGCTCATGATATTGACTATTATTAATTAGTTGGAAAGAAAGAAAGAACGATAAGGATCGAAGCTGCGTGCACTCAATGGCGAATGCGACTACTAGTTGTTTGAGTGAAGATTCTACAACATTAATAAAGAAAGAAGAAGAAGATGATTGCCAAGTGAACAACAATAATGAAGAAATTAGGATATTGGTGGAGTCCATGGAGTTAAAACTGAAAAAGGTGGTCAGTAATTCCTTGCTGCAATCCGATTATGATAGAGTCCGAGTTCCCGAGCAGCTTTACAAGCTAAAGCCAGAAGCCTACACACCCCATTCAGTCTCAATTGGGCCTTTGCACTATAACGAGAGACACTTACGGACGACAATGGAAATACATAAGTTGCGTTATTTAAATCTCATTCTAAATCAAGCACCCTCTGGGAAAACCTTAGATGTTTACGTCAAAGCTGTGAGTGATTTGGAAGAAGAAGCTCGCAAATGTTACTCAATATCATCAGAAACCACCACCACCACAAGCATCGGAAAACGTGAGTTTGTGGAGATGATGGTGATGGACAGCTTCTTTATTCTTGGGTTCTTGGGGATCTTTGAATTAAGTGAGAAGGATCAGGATCATTTCGGTTCAAGGTCTTCACGGGGTTGGGCAATTATGGATGACCTTATTATTAAGCTTGAAAATCAGCTACCCTTCTTTATTCTTGAGCATTTACATGGGCTAATTTTTGATGGTTTTATACGATTGCCCCGTGGCATCACCTTAAGTCATTATATCTATTGGGAACTCTTACACTGGTGTGAAGATATGCTCCATGGCCCAACCCTTGAGAGTTACGAACAAATATTATCATTACCATTGCCCTCAGAGGGTGGTGGAGGAGCAAAGCATTTTCTTCATCTTTTACATTTTGTCCTTGTTCCATCATCCCTGATAACGATGATGAGAAACCATAACGGTAAAGAGTATTTGCCACTTAGGTATTGTGCCTCGGAACTTTGGAGTTCCGGCGTCAAGTTTCAGAATAAGAAGAAGGAGAAGGATTCTCGGCCTCCAAAGACATCATCATCTTTATTTGACATATATAGACTTTGATATGAAAAAGGGTGTGTTCACAATCCCAACTATCAATATCGACGATTCGACAGAAATCATCCTTAGAAACCTCATGGCCTTAACTTCGAGCAAGGTCAACACAAAAATGAACGTTATTTCACAGCCTATGCAGATTTCATAAATGGATGGCCTCATTAACACTTCCAAGGATCGATGTCGAGTTGCTAGTGCATAAAGGAATTATTATTAACCGCATCGATCGGCAGCCCTGAAGATGTGGTGACCTTATTTAACAACATTACCAAAAATGTTTTTGTCGGGGATCCTTGTTTCTATTGTGTTATCAAGGATTTGGAGGATTATCACAATAAAACATGGCATAAATGGAAGACAAATTTGAGGCCAGGCACAACTATTTCAACACCCCATGGGCATCAATTTCAGTCGCTGCTGCAGTGCTCCTCATCTTCTTGACCATAATCCAGACTGTTTGTTCCTTCTTACAATTAAAATATCATTGATCAATCTCTCTCTCTCTCTCTCTCTCTCTCTCTCTGGCTTTTCCTTTTTAAGATCTCCGCTGTAAATGTATTAATATATATATATATTGTCTATCAGAAATAATTCCTAGTGTTTGTTATTGAAGACTCACTCATACTCATGCCTCCTAAATATCGGAAGTTGATTGTTTCTTAATTAGTGCATTTATTCTACCTAACACCAGCATCTTCTTGGTGCAGAAGCAATGTACACAAATGGGAAGCACTAGAGAACTTGGATCTCATTCTTTTGTGTCTTGATGAGGTTGTTGATGGAGGGTATGCATCATATCTAAGCCTTTGTTGTCTGAATGATTCCTTTTACCCCCTTGCCCCGTCTCTCTCTCTCTCTCTCTCTCTCTCTCTCTCTCTCTTAGGGTTGAGCAATGTGGGTAGGCATGCTAAAGTGATTTGCTCTCTCTCTCTCTCTCTCTCTCTCTCTCTCTCTCTTGTGTGCACTAACGTGAGAGAGAAGATAAGGTTTCCATTATAGTAGTATGCCATTTCTGATTGCATTTCAAACATTTTGGAGTTAAACCTATATATATACCTTTAGAATGTTAAAAAAAAAAAAAAACATAATTCTTTCTTTGGTTATGAAGATAAGAATTTACAATCATTAAGATTCCAAGTAGTTTCTCATAAAAAAAGATCCCAAGTAGATTTAGATTGGTAGCTTTAATCCATCGATGATAAAACATGCATTCAGAAATTTGAAACACACAAGACTCCGAAGCATATCCGTCCCCTCCTCCTTTTTGGGTGATAAATTGGAAGAGTTTGGTATTAATCATTTAAATTACTAATCTCATTGAAACTGTGATCTGCATTTGATATCGGTTTATCATATTTACAAACTCTCTCTCTCTAGAGCATGCGAATGCGAGAGAGAATATAACGCTTCCATTATAATAATGCTCTTTCTGACTATATTTTGAACATTTCTTGGCTAAATCAGCGGCAACTCAGCAAGTTTCTTCTGTGATGGTGCCTGCTCTTGTTCAAGATGAACTTATTTTGGATGCACAGGGTAGATCAAGATTCAAATTGGTTTACCATTGATTCGGTGTTTCTTGTATTTTTTTTGGCTTTTTGTTTCTCTCTGTTTATGGCATTGCCGAAGGTGGGAAAAACATTAAGCTGCTTCAGGGGTGCGGTTATAGCCCTTTGATTTGTATTTGTTTTTTTTTTTTTTTTTTTGGTTTTCTTCCTTTCAATATAATGATCTTTTAGCCACAAAAAAAAAAAAAAAAACATTTTGAACATTTGGAGTTCAACCCATATATAGTTTTAGAATGTAAGAAATAAACTCTCCTTGGTTATGAAGATACAAATTTACAATTGCCTAAGACTCCTTTTAGATTTGTAGCTTTAATTCATCGAGAATATATTCGAGTCCCTATGAAGGACGCCTGGCTTGTTGGGGTGGAACTGATCCCTTATGGTTTATGGATGGAACGAAACTGTAGGAAATTTGAGAATAAATTGAAATCGGTGGTTGCTTGCTTCGAGGGGATTCTTGCCTGTCTAAAGGAGATCTCGGTCAGCTTCAAATATCTGGTTTCCTCTCCCTCTGATCTGGTATGTGCTAGGCGCCTGCACCTCCATGTGCTCTCCAAACCTCCTCAGGTTATTAGAGAGGTTTTCAAAAACCAAGAGGTGATCTGAGTTTTGTTTGAAAACCAGGAGGTGACGTGTAATTTATCCTTCTTTTGGGTTTTATTTTATTTTATTTTTTATTTCCCCTTTCCTTCCAAATTTTTCTTCTGGTTGAAGCCATATATATATATAATAGGGAGAATGTTTTCTGCCGCAGTGCACGCTGCACCCAGACACATGGGTCTGTCTGCCACTCAGGGGGATAGGGTGGTCAGTCTGCCCACCACATGTGCCTTGGCGCAGCCTGCGCTGCGACACAGAGAACAGTACCCCTATATAATATTCTAGTTTTGATAAGACTCTTGATCATCTATATTTCTTATGATATCCTCTACTAGTTGGAAAGAACGATTGAGAGCTTCACTCAATGGCCAATGAAATCAAGATACTGGTCGATTCCACCACTGAGGAAAAACTAGAAGAGGTCAGTTCACTTCACTTCACTTCACTTCACTCAATCAATAGCCATTAACACAGTTCTAGTTCTTAATTTTAGTGATTCAACAGATCAACGATGATGAAATCAAGATACTAATCAAGTCCAGGGAGGAAAAACTAGAAACGGTCAGTTACTTGAAATCTGATTATGATATATATCGAGTTCCCAGACTGCTTCAAAAATTAAACCCAGAACCCTACACACCTCGATCAGCAAGTCTCAATTGGCCCTTAATTTGCACCATAACGACCAACTGTTACGAACCATGGAGACACATAAGTTGCGGTATTTAAGTATTTCATAGCCTATGCATACTTCATGAGTGGCCTCATATATTGACACTCCCAGTGATGTCAAGTTGCTAGAGCGTAAGGGAATTATTACAAACCACCTTTGCAGTGCAGAAGATGTAGTGACCTTATTTTAACAACATTGGTAAACATGTTACCATTGATGGCCGATATCCTTATTTCTATGGTGTTATCAAAGATTTGGAGGATTATCACAGTAAAGCATGGAATAAATCAAAGGCAAGTTTGAAGCAGAAATATTTCAACATGCCCTGGGCATCAATTTCAGTGGGTGCTGCAACGTTACTCCTCATCTTGACCATAATACAGACTATTTGTTCCATCTTACAAGTTAAATAAAAAATGAACAATTAAGTACTCATGATCAATCTGTATGAGTGAGTCTATTAATTTATACATTAGCTAGATCGATGGTTGTTGAGATGTTGTATTAATACTTTCTTGCTTAATTTTCCTTTTTATTAAGATGACCTAAAATGTGATAATTTACTTTGTTTCCTATTTAGTCTATGATTCTTAATTTATTGGGGAAATATCATCTCCCCTCGATCATCGTTTCCATTCATAGTAGAATAATGTACGTGAATACAACACATCGATGTATAGCTAGAACAGGCATCAACCTTTGCTACGTACACCAAAACAAACAAAATCCAATAGCAATAGTAAGGACGTCTTAGGTACGGGAACAAAAATAATTATCAAAGAGTCTTGTCTCCAAACTAAGGGTGTTAATTGATCCGGTTTGGGCTATCGGTTTGAATCTCTAGATCTAGTGGTTCTGGCTCTAAGGTGTCAAGACTAGATCCGGACCAATAAGTTCACCGGTTTCAAATCTAAGATCCAGGACCATTAACTAATGGATATTCCGATTCCGACTCCTAATCAGGTCTAAACGTTATTATAATTTAAAACCCAAAAACACGGACAATAGGAGTTTCTCTAGGAAAATGGGGGCTTCATCATACGTAAATGTTGTCTTTATGCCGTAATTATCACTTCCAATTCTTGGGCACCTCCAATTCCTCTAATAGAGGGAGTGGATCCCATCTTGGGCAGTGGGTAGGATTTTGCGCCCCCATGTGAGGAATTGGAGGAATTTGAGGGGGCAGCGAATTGGAGGGGATAACGATTCAATCTTTATGTGCATCTGCTTCAAGATGCAATTTCATCACCTCACAGTTTACCCCTTTTACAACCATGTGCAAAGCTAGTTGTCCTTTCTTGTCAGTCCTCCATGGTAATTGTGGATCCTTGCCTAGTAATGTTTTTACAATTTCAAAATGCCCTTGTCTAGTAGCCGAATATCCGAAAATATACAATGTGACAATCCTTGGAACTGAATGCCCAATTCAGTCCATAGTTGCGAACACTTAAAAGGTTAAAAAACCATGGACAACAACCGCTCATGAAATCATAAAAATAATAAAATATTATACAACATAAAATGCATTTGACAGACACTTCCAACATCATCATCATCATCACGATATCCCAAAGCTAAAGATTGGTCAATCATATTCCACTATATCTCCTACAGACAGTTATTATGTGCAAGGTAGGGAGGAGATAAAATTTGAAAAGAGAGAAAATACAGAGGAGATGAAATTTAGGGGGAAAATAATAATAATAATAAAATATGAAGGAGATAAAATATGGATATCACTTAACAGATCAAGCGTGAGGTCTCAGTTTATGAAGGAAGTCTACCTTAACTCGAAGAGTTTAATTTGATTCCAAAAGTCCCCTTTACCTCTTGGATTATCCCTATTTAATAGATTACAAGTAGTTGTAACTCCTACTAAACCCATTACCCCATTACACATTCATGACCATAACTGATCCTAACTACATACTCAGATCACACACATAACTACCATACATACTAAGTACTACAAGGAGGGCCTTGTCCGTTGCGAGAAGGACATATTGACCTATTTTAAATCCCTGTTTATTTGAGCATTTTCAGCCAAATCTTAGGATTTTATCTCGCTTTTCTGAATAAATTGATTCTTTAACAAAAAAAGTACTACAAAGTCTACAGCCTAGTTCATTTAGACTCTTAAGAATAGTAGGCAGGCAGGGTGATACGATTGCAAGAAGATACACATGATGGTGGAGATTTTTTTGAAAACTTCATGTCCACCTAAACTTTAAAGTGTTTTTTCTAGAGGGTCTTGTGTGATGGTGTGTGCCATGTAAGTGTGTGGTGGCCAAGTGGAAGGTTTAAATGATACATGTGTCTTATGGAATGCTGAGACTGAATCCCTATGGCATCTTTTTATGACATGTGACATATTTAATCTTTTGCAAACTGAGACTCTTCATTTCACTTCTATCATGGACTTTTGCATATCTTTCTTCAATAGTTTATCTTCCTCAGCAGATTGCTCATGGTTTTTCGATATTTTTACAATCACTTGTACTTCATCTAGTTGCACAGGATTCAAGTTGTTTTTCAGAGTCTCAAACCAAATCCAACAACTGTTTTATTTCATGTCAATAAATGGATAGAAGACTTCCGCCTTCCTCCAATCACTTCCATTGCTAATGTAAAAGAGATTCAGACTAATCTTCAGTCCATCACCACCCTATCTATGGATTATCCTCTCACTTTGATAGCAAGGATCTTTGATGCCCTTTCAAGGAAGGCTGGATGATCAACTTTAATTGTATATTTATAAACTGTTTGACATGTTTTAGCTCTCGACCACGGCCCAAATCAAGGCTCAAGCCAAGAACTCTCTCCAAGGACTCTCGGCATGTTTGCTTGCAGATGGGTCACTGAGTAGCTGAAGTGTGGACCCCCCAGCACGAGGATGAAAAAACTCATTCCAAAGCAAGAAAACTCAACATAGCCATGGGGATGCTTTGCTTTGTTTCTGGAATTGCAATGCTTTTATAATCACCTAGCTCTGTTTTTATTTCTAGTTTGTACTTTGTACTAGCAATTTTATGACTTTCTTGGAATCGGTAGTTTATTAGGCTAGGAAGGGGGAATGGCATATAACTATAAGAAACAATATCTATGATTTTGTAGTTAAATCTTATTGCTTGATGGTATTTTTCCTCTTTTTTTCATCCCAAAAAAAAGGTTGCGAATAACTTGAAGTATCAAAAGGTGCATTATGACACATTATTTACGAAAAACAAGCAAGGGTTGCTTACACTACTCCTAGAGCCAATATATGTAATCAAAATCATGTCCAGACAATTTTCCCGTTTTATCAAATGTTCTTACAAGATTGAACAAACTGAAAGGATGAGTAATTGTTGTCTCCTTGGGCTACAGCACCTCTCCTGAAATTAAAAAAGTGGGGGTTAAACATTTCTTTCCCTGTCTGGAAGTTTGATCTCCTCCAATGCAAGGACCAATCTACAAATGCAATGCTAGAGTCTCTTCTCACCTCTGAACAGGCTGCAACTCTGGCTTTCTCTTTCACTGCTGCGTGAGTATGAAAAGTCGCATTCATTTACTTGCATCATCTGTCCAGACATTGTCCCATGAACCAGCTGGAGCAGATTTCGGTCCCTCAATGTAGTTTTGGCCACCATGGGGATGGTGGGGACCTTGTAACCCTTCGGACCCTGGTGGATGAACTTTCCTGGGCTTTGTCCTGATCCCTAGCAATCTCAAGACGAACCTTGCAAGCTCCCCATATAACATCCCAGAGCGATCAAAGAGCTGTAACAATTAACCACGGTTCACCAAAATCAGGTTTGAGAAAACATAGCACTAAGCCATTAACACAGTAACTCTGGTTTCTTATTTCCTTTATATTGATTTTCCTTCTGGAGGTACCAGTTTGATGCAATTTATCCATATCAGTTTCACCACAACCTCCAAAAACTATATCAAATACTGAATCACCCAAGGGCAGCAATATCACTGCTCAAGCTAAGTTATGCACAAAGGAATGTATTAAGTACATTATATTAAGCCACATATATTAAGTAGATGATGCATGGCTAGTAATGCTCGTACACCAAGTCTCCCTTTTGTCATGGGATATATCCACTAGATGGTGGACCATATGCATGATATTGGCCATGAAATTTACTAGGTAGACAATCTAAGAGGTACCCCATCTATCCAACGGTCAATAAGAATAGCTCAGTTCCCAATTGGATAGCGAAGATAAGTTTATCAACATAACGTCATGTAAAGAATGACATCACATGTTCTTGTAGCAACTAAGCATATTACTTACTTTTTCTAAATCAAAGGTGACATTACAACAGAATAGTACTGAAAGGATGGGAAGGGGGAAGCAAATAATAAACTAAGGATCTCCAACAGATTGCATAATAAGTATTACATAACATCATAAACATCTTAAGTCATCATCATACATGCCAAAAAAACTGATACTTTCTATACTGTTCAATACGAAATGCACTTTTGGTTAAATCTATTACTATCAAATCTGTAGGTTTAAGGAGTGAAAAGAACAAGACAGTATCAGAGAGTACATACACAATCAATAACTTAACCTAGTTTCAGACAACCCTGCAATATCAATATTATAAAATAAAAAAAAAGGAGCTGTGAGAGATGAATAAGAGGGAGCACCTGAAGAAGTGCAGTCATGAACATATGGAATGCCTGGGTATTCTGGTCTATTAGTATTGAAATTCTACCAAAACAGGTTACCACACCTTGCATCTGTGCCATCGAAAGTTAAATAATATCATAATCTATAAAATTAACAAATGCAAAATTATCTATATAATCATGAAAACATGAATTGTTATCAAGAAGAATCACGGTAGGAAACCTAGTACTCATACACACACCAATCTGATGAGACATACTTTTGGTTTAGAACTAAAGCTGTGTCCATAGAGTATATACAGCTTTGAAGCCTAATAATATACCATACAACTGATCAAGAAATCCAATGTGTGGCCAATACCGCAACAGCCATGGGCCCATGGCAAAAAGAAATCATCTCAAAAAGTAATATGAGAATGACAAAGAAACTTGGAACAATAAAAATATCTACAAAAATTCAAAATAGGGATCAATTCACAGTAGATAATTCCTAAGATATGAGTAGTATGCATTAGCCTTCTTTAGATATATCCAATATGATGCAGCAGATAAATCACAAAAGTGGGCTTCATTTAGTGGAAATAAGACTTGGTTGGGTTGCATACATGTTGAGCCTTTGGTCCAATGGGTTTTCTTTGCAATGAGCCATTTTAATGGGCCTACAATATGGGTAGTCAAGTAGGATAAGTGTAGATGTGTTTTTTATGTTAGAAGTTAGCTGAATCAAGTCCTAGAATCATTAGGAATTAAGTACAGATTTCAATACAAATCTATTTTCTGCAGTTAGAGTTCCTAGTTTGAGTAGGACTGTCAAATACTTGTCTGTTTTGACTACTACAAGTAATAATTTGATATCCAAATCAGTTTAGGAGTGTCAGAGAGTCAATTTATGAAATTGATATATAGATGTAGTGGTCCATAGCCTCACACACGAATTAATCAAATATAGCTTTCAGTTCTCTGAAGTTTGGCTGATGTGGATTCAGGGGCTTAATTGGATTCCTAGCCTAGTTATCTTAATTTCTCTCAGTCACCCTGTGCCATAATAATTGTGTTCAAGGTTCAATTCTACTTCTCTGTTGCAAATAGCATACAAGTTATTGTTCTATTTTAGCTCTAAACTGAAGTTTGAGATTCATTTATAGTACCTTCTGAAGTTCTGTTATCAATTCTAAGATTTCTGGTCGATTGGTACTTGTTCTACTTTTTGTCAGTCTCTCTCCTACTGGCACTAGGATTCTTCTAGATTTCATTCTTTTATCAAACTTGGCCCAAATTCAACAGGCTAATTCTGTTAGTAGAATAGACTATTTGACTGAAGTACTGAGATTCCTGAGTCCTGTTATTAAAGTCCTCTAAATTCTGGTTTTACTTCTCTATTTTTTGATCCTGTTATGATTTGTGAACTAGTCTTCTGGTTTGGAAACCGGTTGACATTATTTGTTATAAGAGATATGCAAATACCAGGGATAGGTAATGGAAACAACATCATCCATCAACATCCATTATCTTCAAAACTCCATTAAACAATTAGCTGAGATGGTTTGGATTTTTCCAAAGACGCTTCTGTTATAAAACAAGAAGAGAGATTACATCTAAGAGCAACACTTATTTTGCGAAAAAAAGTAAAGCCAGATATTGCTAACTTTGTTGAACAGATTAATGCAGAGTTGGATCACGAATGACCTAACCCCAGGCAGGAATGCAGGATCTTAAACACGATCAATAAATCTCAGATTCAAGTAACAAATCATAGCAACCAATCATAACCAAGTCTGATACGGCAGAAAATAGGTTAAAATCTCAGAATTCCAGAATATACTTGAAGGTGCTTCGATGGCTCAGATATTCCAAATGAGTACCCTTGCTTAGGTGTAGAATTGATCCCCAAAAGTTGATATTCAATTGCTGGACAGAATAGGAGATCGATCACCTTGTTCAGCAGCAGATTTACTCCTTTGAATAATCTTCAGATCACCAACAGATTTCCACACAGAGATTGATTGAAAAATAAAACAGAAAATATAAAAGATAGAAAAGGATAGGATAAATCGGACTGAGCCTCTCACTCTTTCCCTTGGGTCTCTCACCCTCTCATAGCATAGGCATCTCACCCCTCAACTGAATCTCACAGCCATTACAATGATTTCTAACTGAACCAATCTCATAATTCTCAAACTTGACTTGGTTTATTTCAGCCTTTCCTCTTATTTATAAACCAACTGATTACATACTAAGCAATTTCTAGAAACACATAAAACTCCAAACATTAATTGGAAACTAATTCCTAAATTGTCTCCAACTCTAATTACATCAAATAACTGAAACTAAACCTAAAGACAAACAAATATCTATCTAAAACTAATCCTAACAAGCCCTCCACGAAATAGCTTAAAAATTCCCTAAAATCTAGGACTAATGAAGTTATCAATTCTCGTCCATATCCTCCCCCACGTATTGGCCATTGGGATCTTCTAGAAGTCTGGAAATAATCCCTCTCATAAGCTGCTCGATATCTCCTTATCTAGGCAGGTCAATATCTCCTTGGAAAGCAAGAGTCCATGCAGCGGCAAACTAGTCTTCAAACTTGGTCTTCATACAGCTGGCACTAGACCCAAGAAATATGGAGTTAATCTACATACAAATCAGCAAGTCAATAGCCAAAAAAATCTGAAAAATAATCTTCTAAATAGCTGGTAGATGGCAAATTACTTTCCCAACTAAACTGCTGGTCGATATAGAGCATAATTCGATTAGCTCAAATGGGTCTGATTAAACCCTGGATATGGGCCAGGTATAAGCTGGGTCGATGGATTGAATATGGGCCTAAAAACAAACCCATAAAGTTGGCCAAGTATTGGCCTGCCTTGGAACCCAGTTGAATGCCCAATCTGAAGTCTTGGACTGCATCACAGATTGAAACACATTAGTTCGTTGATTGGCTAGATTCTTTAGATGAATATTTTGACTAGTACAACTTGACGATGTAGAGGAAGATTAGATTTATTCTTATGCAATTGACTGGACATACTGAAGAATCATGGGGAATCCATGAAGCAAGGCTTAAAGTCAGAAGACATGAGCCTAGGACTTGGGAAAGAGATAAACAAGAGTTGAAGAATAAGTACCTATCCAAAGGAAGCTATCCATTCGACAAAATAACCAAAAGGCTTCAGAGCTGAAAAGAATTTAAAGCAGCCATCTAGAGAGTGTTGGAGATCTAACAAAAGCAATGTCAAAGAACAAGCTAACTTCAACCTTACACCGCCAAAGGAAGAAAATAAAGAAACAGACTGCACATGTGTCAGTAGATTCAATTCCTTCAAAAAAGCCAACAAAGAAAGATATAATCCCCTCACAAAAATCTGATGTAGATCATGAATGTGGCGAGGAGACACAGATTGTAGAGGATCCAGTGACTGAAGGTAAAAATCAAATCCCTTGTACGGTAGGAGCCTATACTTCTCTTTAAGATTCAGAGCCTACTGTTGAAGATTAAATTGAAGAAATCATAAAGGTCAGCAAGACAGAGACAAGGCAATGATTGCATGATCCAAGGAAGAGGATTAACATAAAGAAAATTGTGTTGAGTAAGATAACATTGTTGCTAATCTAAGATATAAAGACGTGCTTAAGGTAGATGATCAATTCCATTGCATGAAAGATGAAGTCATGGCTGAGAAATATTTAAAAGAATTATCAACACAAAGCTGGGAATACTCAAGAAGTAGTTCCTACCTCCTACTATTGAAGAGTTTATTAAGTTCATAATACCCTATCACTTCTTAGACGAAAAGAGTTCAAGAGTCGCTGATTTTATTTTTATTGCTCGAGAGAAGTCAGGACTTTATTACAGATTGAAGGTGATTTGTATGGTTCTGATTATTCGTCATTTCAAAACTTGAGGACGAGTGTTTTTCAACAAAGTGGAAATTGACGCAGATAAATCACAAAAGTGGCTTATTTTAGTGATAAATAAGCCTTGTGATGTAGGTCACATGTCCATCTGTAACCGCAGAAACAAGGCCCTAAAACCAGCCCAGTATCGTTGTGGGAGACAGCCTGGTCTGCTGATGTGGTGGGTTTTTGTTAGTTCAATGGAGCATCTCATAAGCAAGCCCAGTCCAGAATATTGACTTGCGTGAAGAACAATATTTACTTCCTATTTTAGCTATCTTCTATTTCCATGTAATAGCTAGACATAGTTTCTAATTTCAGACTTAGAAATTAGCATTAGCTTTTATTTAGAAGTTCCTATCATAGTTGTCAAGGCGCCGCCTAGGCGTCCAGGCAGATTTTTGGGGGCTTAGGCGACTGCCGCCTTAGTGGTATTGAATGCCTTAGTGTTACCAACCTAGGTTGGCCCTTATTCTAAGTTTGGCCCTTATTTATGCCAAATATCATTTAAGTAAATGTTTTATATTTGTTATTTCATTTACTTAAGATATTATTCATAAATAAGCAAATACCCCCTATTTGAATCCAATAAAAATAGTTAAAAAAAAAAAATCAAATTCCAATAGGATAAAAAGTCAACCCCGTAGTTCAAGAACAAAAAATGGATTTTTGGTGGTAGGTGAAATTTTCAACTTTCTAATGCTAGGGTTTTTCTCAAATCTAAAAATTTCATATCTTAATATGGTAAAACATTTCTAAAAACCAAAAGTGCGGTAAAATATTCATTTGTTTTGATATCTAAAAAAATATTTTCATTCCGACCAATTTTGACAGCATTCGCACGCACCAAATAAGGCTTGATCGGAACATAACTCCTACGATATAAATCAGATTTAAACAATCTTAGATTTGTTGGAAAGCTGATTTTGTGCTCTACCTAATACAAACAGTCCCATGTAAAAATAAAATCATTTGATCAATCAAATTCATTAGAGAACAAGAACATTTTTCTAAATCGAGAGCAGGTTAATTACTTATTAATAAGATCATATTTTCTAAGAACAGTATAAACCAAATGCATGTTTTGATTGTTTCAAACTTCCAATAGCTTGCTTCTTCAGTTCTGCTGTCTTCTATTTCTATGTTGATTTTTGATGACTTGATGTAGCTTGATATTGATTTTTGATGATTTGATGCGACTTAATGTTGATTTTTTATGACTTGATGTGGCTTAATGTTGGTTTTTTATGATATAAGGTACATTTTGTAACATACTAAATAATGTTAGAAAAGAGGAGAAATAAAAAATAACACTTAGGCGCCTTGTCGCCTAAGCACTTAGAAACCCCTCCACCATCATAGGTCGCCTTGCCGCCTCAATAACTATGGTCTCATGTAAAAATAGAATTATTTGACCAGTCAAACTTCTCAGAGAATAAAAACATTTCTCTAAATCGAGTGCAATTTAGTTAATTATAGATAAGATCATTTTTTAAGAACAATGTAAACCAAATGTGAGACTAGGTATACCAGGACAATGACCAATTCCAAGAATAGTATAAACCAAATGTATGTTTTAATTGTTTTAAACTTCCAATAGCTTGCTTCTTCAGTTTTGTTGTCTTCTAGTTCTATGTTGATTTTTTTATGACTTGATGTGGCTTAATATTGCTTTTTGATGACTTTATTTGGCTCAATGTTGATTTTTGATGACTTGATGTGGCTTAATGTTTATTTTTGATGATATAATGTATATATTGTAGCATACTAAATAATGTTAAAAAAGAGAGGAAACAAAAATTAACACTCGGGCACCTTGGTCGCCTAGGAAGGCACCTTGTCGCTTAAGTGCTTAGGCACCCCTCCACCGCCTTGGGTCGCCTTGCAGCCTTGACAACTATGGTTTCTATTTCTGTCCATTGTTTCCTTTTAGTTAGATTTAGTTACTATTTTCGTTTGGTTTCTATTTTTGTAATCCTTCCCAATAGCCAAAAGGGGAGTTACTAATTTGTCACCATGCTGTAATTAGAAATAAGGCAAGAGGCTGTATTGATCAGCCAAAAATTTAGATTAAAAAAAATGGAACGTTGCTTTGTGCAATGGCTGTGAGAGACAGGCACAGTGAGAAGCCGTGGGTGAGAGACCCATCCCTATCCCTTCTTCCCCTTCTTCTCTATTTTTTTTTTCTGTTTCATTCTTACTTTCTATTATATTGTGCTGTGAGTTAATCTTCATCTGAGATACAATCCAAGCTTCATTGTTGCTGTTGGTTAGAAGATCTATAAACTGGAGATTACTACTGATTTGTTCATCATTCAACTACAGATCATTGTTGCTTGAATCTACTGTTGGCCTATCATCGATCCTACTGTAGAGTGGTTCTTACTTGAACTTCTTCTGCGTTCTATAAATGTTGATCCTTTGGTCCACTGGGTTTTCATAGTAAAGGACCACTTTCATAGCCCTATAATACGGGCGAATTAGGAATATGAGATTAATCAAGTACGATTGGTTTAGGGTCTTTTTTATATTACAAGTTAGCTAAGTCAAATCCTAGAATCATTAGGAATCGAGTCCAGGTGTAATTATAAATCTATGTTATGTTTTTAGAGTCCTAGTTTGAGTAGAAGTGTTAAATACTAGTTTGTTTTACTACTCCAAGTAGTAGCTTGAATTCAAATCAGTTTAGGAGTGTTAGAGGATCAGTTTATGAAATTTATATATGGATGTAGTGGCCTATGGCCTGAGACATGAATTTAAGAAATATAATTTTCAGTTTTTTTATGTTTGGCTGTAGTGTCAGACTGTCAGTAGTGAGCTTCATGGATTCCAAGTGGCTTTTAGGTGGATTCCTAACCTAGTTATTTTCCTTCCTTTCTATATTTCTCGAGTACAGTCAGATTATTCTGTTCTCTATACCCTGCACCATTCTGATTTTGTTCAAGGTTCAATTCTGTTCTGTTACAAACAGCATACAAGTTACTGTTCTGTTTTGGCTCTAAACTCAAGTTTGCGATTCAGTTACTTGCTTTCTGAAGTTCTGTTATTAGTTCTAAGAATTATGGTTGATGGATAGTAGTTCTAGTTCTCCTAGTGCACAAGGATTCTTCTAGATTTCTATAACCTGTTATCAAACTAGGCCCAAATTCTGCAGGCCAATTCTGTTAGTAGCATAGTTCAAAAACTCGCCGAAATCTCGAGCTCAGTTGAAAAGAGAGAATAGGAGAGAATAGATCGGCTTGTCCAATAGACAAAGGCTACCTCTTTATTCATAATCATAGATCATTACAAATCTGGAAATAAATCCTAACATAATCATCATGTGCAACATGTGCATAATGAACCTAGACATTTTAATGTATCTGGGTCCGGGTCACGGTCATTGGGTCATCCGTTAACACTCCCCCCCTCAAGTTGGTGCATAGATATCTCGCATTCCCAACTTGAATACAACATGATAAAATGACTTAAAAGTTAAACCCTTGGTGAAAACACCAGTCAATTGATTTTCAACAGACAAAAGGTATGCATATTAGGCCTTCTTCAAGCTTTTCCTTGATGAAATGGCGATCCAGCTCAATATGTTTGGCTCGATCATGTTGAACTGGATTATGGACAATGCTGTTTGCAGCCTTGTTGTCACAGTAGAGTCTCATGGGGTCTTCAGAAGTAACAACCAGATCTTTGAGAAGGATCTTTAACCAGAGTAGTTTACACACTCCTTGTGCCATGGCTCGGTACTCACCTTCTGCACTTGACCTGGATACAACTGACTGTTTCTTGCTACGCCATGTGACCAAATTTCCCCCTAAGAAGGTACAATATCCAGAGGTGGAACGTCGATCATCTATAGACCCTGCCCAATCAGCATCAATGAATGATTCTAACTTCAAACTGTTGTTATTAGAGAATAGAAGACCTGTCCCGGGAGAGGACTTTAAATACCGAAGAATCTGGTATACAACTTCAAGATGTGGAGCCTTTGGGTCATGAAGAAATCGGCTTAACAATTCCCCCAGCATAGGCAATATTTGGTCTAGTGTGAGATAGGTATATCAGGCTTCCTATAAGACGCTGATATCTTTCCTTATCGACCGGGTCACCTCCTGTGCAGCTAAGATGATGCTTCACCTCAATAGGAGTATCAGCAAGCTTACATCCTAGCATACCTGTTTCTTCGAGAAGGTCTAGGACATACTTCCTTAAGGAGATGAAAATGCCTTTTGTAGAGCGGGCAACTTCAATCCCTAAGAAGTATCTGAGTTGTCCAAGATCCTTAATTTAAAATTCTACTGCCAACTGAGACTTCAATAAGGAGATCTCTGCATCAACATTACCCATTGTAACTATATCATCTACATAAACAATAAGGGAAGTGATTTTCTTTTCCTTCTGTTTGACAAACAATGTGTGGTCAGTCTAGCTCTGTCTGTACCTAAACTTCAGCACAGCCTTCTGAAAACGGCCAAACCAGGCCCGAGAAGACTACTTGAGACCACAAAGAGATTTTCAGAGTCTACATACTTTACCAATTGTGGAGTCTGAACTTAAACCAAGTGAAATGTCGATGTAGACTTCTTCCAAATCCCCATTTAGAAAGGCATTCTTGACATCCAGTTGTTAAAGGTTCCATCCAAGGTTTGCAGCACAAGAAAGTATTGCACGAACAGAATTCATTTTGGCAACAGGAGTGAAGGTATCTGGTAATCAATATCGTAAGTCTATGTAAATCCCTTGGTGAACAATCTGGCCTTGTATCTCTCAATAGTACAATCTGGCTTTTGTTTGAGGGCAAAAACCCATTTGCATCCTACTGGTTTTTTCCCGTCAGGACAAGGAACCAGCTCCCAAGTAATCATTCTTCTTCAAGGCCTACATTTCTTCTACCATATTATCTTTCCATTTTGGGTCTAAGATAGCCTCTTTCTAGTCCTGTGGAATAGATATAAAGGACAACGAGGAAACAAAAACACAATAGGAAGTGATAATGAATTGTAGGACACAATTGGAAATAGGGTGCAAGGTACATGATCTGACACCTTTCCTAACAGCAATGGGAAGGTCATCAAAAGAAGGAGAGGAAATGTTACCTGGAGAGGGACTATCATCTTGTGGCGGATCTAGCTCAGGAGGTGTAGAGAGAGATGGTAAAATAGGGTCAGGCAGAACAAGCTGCTTCTGAGCAGGCTACTTTTCCGTTTTTCGCGTATAAGTGATGATGTCCTTGCCACTTGGAATAGGCCTCTCCCCCCGAAGATGTATAGTATCAATCACAAGAAGGGTAGTAGAAGGAATCTCTTCCTCCAGTTGCTGCTCCCCCTGAGGAGATGACTGATAATAGGGTTCGGTCTCGTGAAAAGTGACATCCATGGTAACAAACAGCTTCTGAGTGGGAGGATGATAGCACCGGTACCCCATTTGGGAGGTGGAGTACCCTAAGAAGATGCAACGAATCGTCTGAGGATCCAACTTGAAACGAGAAGGGAAAGAGTTGTGCACAAAACAGATACAACCGAATACCTTGGGGGGCAGGAGAGAAGCAAGGGAAGGATCCAGAAGCTGGCTAACCCGTGTTTTGAAGTGGAGGACACTAGAAGGAACCTGATTTATAAGAAAGGCAGCAGTAAGAACCACATCTCCCTAATAAAACTTAGGGACATGATTTGTAAACATCAGTGCCCTAGTAACATCAAGAAGGTGGCGATTTTTTCGCTCTGGAATGCCATTTTGTTCAGGGGTCTAAACACAGGAAGTTTGAGAAAGAATGCCATCAGAATCAAGGTACTATAGAAAGGATCCATCAATGTATGACAGAAAAGGGAATCAAACTTTTATTGTCACTAGGAAAATAAGAAGACCTGGTATGTTTAGCAAACTCACAAATATCACAATGTAAATCATCCAAAGAACAATGTTTAACTAAGGAAGGAAACAAATGACGTAAAACATGATAAGAGGGATGTCCAAGACGACGATGCCATTGCTGGAGCTGAGTAAGAGTGCTCTTTTCTCGGGTAAGAGTATTAGCAGAGACCGGCGGAGAGGAAGGTGAAGAGCCTTGATCCAAGTAGTAGAGACCATCCTGTACTTTACCATATCCAATCATTGTCCCCGTCATTAGATCTTAAAAAACACAATGAGTAGAATAAAAGTGAAGAACTTACTCGTTGATGAAGAACCAAACCTTTATATCAGATTTCTTGACCATAGGATATAATAGAGATGCAAAGGAGAACCAAACGACCCACCCGGGCTTCCCATCGGAACGTGTCAATCGGATCAAACACCAATTTCGTCAGCCTTGATCAAACACAAGACAAAAATCCTCAGCAGAGTTGCAAAGGCAGCAGTTTTGTTGAGTTTTCAAAATTCGTGTCAGGTAAAAAGGAGCCTCCACGATCTAATTTTATTTAAAGACCTCGAGGCCAAGCAATTCTAATAACACTAAGGGACTAAGACCCACCTAGCCGACTCAACAAAACATAACAATTGCTATCTTATGCAGGGAGAGGGGTGGACCCGACTTATATTACCTAAAAGTAAAGGAAAGAAATTAAAAGAAAGTAACTTAAGTCACTTAAATTGAACCACTGGTTGGACCAGCTTTGACCCGGTTCAATTTAAAAACAAAATACATAAAAAACAAAGTATGGAACTAAAACAGTAAATTAAAGTGAGTAAACAGCAGCTATTTGAACTTCTTCTTATGGATGTAGGTCTTTAGATCTGGATCACATCTACTTTGAAATTTAGAGTGGGTTGAAAACACTATCATTCCGACTCAAAGGGAGAAATGCACAGGAATATTGATTTGTACCATGTGTGCGCTTGATATAAATAATAAATTCATCTGAAAACTGAAGAATCAAACGTCAAAATACAAAATATGCCTTTTGTCAAAGACTAACCAGCAACTAACTGGATCACCATCACAACCACCCAATGAATAGGTTAATCTCATAGAGCAAGAAATAAATTACAAGGCAGAACTACTAACATAAGCGTAAACCAAGAACCTACAATATTTAGCTTATAGATGTAACAGACGAGCATCTATTGTAGCAAACAAGACCGCAAAATAAATGAGGGGTCAAAAGCAACTTGAATAAAACATGTGAAATTACTTTGAAACTTTCATATATTTTAAAAGTAACAAGTTAATGCAAAAAAACAGAAACACAACTAAGAAGATCAGGAATAGTTATGGACCAAAGAAAGATTCGTCTTACCACCCTAAGGAAAGAAATCCAAAAGCCTGGTGGTGATGGAGGAGCCCCAAATGGATTATTTGGATCTTGACCACCATAAGGACCTCCCATGCCCACTCCATAACCACCCATAGGGCCTCCATAACCACCATTGTGCATTCCCCCACCATACATTCCAGATCCTCCATAAAGGCCACCATAACCCCCACTATACATAGAGTTTCCATACATTCCACCACCATATGTTCCACCCATTCCACCTAATGAACCATACGTTCCAGATCCATAGCCTGAGTTATAATTTAAGCTCGAGTTATAACCTGGAATAATTGGAGAAATCATAAGATACATAGGACAAACAGAAGAAATGAGTTGCCAAAGAAAAAGTGAATGAACCACCTCCATAACTGCTTCCATAGTTCTGTTGCCAGGGCCTGGTGGGTACAGGCCGACCAAGACTGTTTCTGTGTACAGTTGCATTCCCGTCAGCATTTGAAACAACTTCTCCAGGTTTAGCAGTTCCTGAAGCCTCAACTACATCACTTGTGCTACCAGGTGATGGGGGTTTAAAAGGTGCAGGACCAGACGAGGTCCCAGCTCGCTCCCAAGGTTTTAGTGGGGGACTGTTAACTGCAAAGGTATAATTCCAGATCCACCCATGAAAAGCAGTAATTGATAATATCAAATCCAGCAAATAAGAGGATGAACTTATCAAACAAATAATAATAAGAAGAAGAAAAAAGGTTTCATGTACGGCCGGTAGTACTTGAAACCCTTCGATGGGGACAAAACTCCCTTAAAATACCAACCCCCCCCCCCTATTTACGAAGCTTTCAATTAATCAATTTTTGAAAGCGGTCGTACACAGAACCCCTCCCATCAAAATCAACTTGCAGTTATCATCATCCATTACTGAAGCCTAAACTACATAATCATCAAAATCATCTTGTGGGAGCAGTAAGTAATGTAAGGCTAGATTACAAGTAACCCTAACCCCAAATATCACCCACAGTAAGGTCTAATAGTCCCAGCAATAGAAGTCTTAATCAACAGTTCAATAGGACTGCCACAAGTCACAGTCAACCAGAAAATTTACAAACTCAGAATTAATGGATATAACCAATGGGTGGGCCTAACTTTGTAATCAAAGAAAGAGCCAAGAGAGGGGAAGAATCCCTGAAAATATTGGATCAAACTATCGGTCGGATGCTAAGATATCAACAGGTCACCAAATTAGAAACTAAACTCCGAATTAGAAGTTTATTGACTAACGACATAACCAGCCAGCAGATTAACTCCAGATTTGGATCGAGTTGAGAGGATATTGGCAGGGACTTGTGCTCCAAAAATTATTGAATTCTGATGGCTTGATGTGGAGATATGAAAGTTGCAGCAGTAGAGGCTTGGGGACCAAGTCACTCGATGTCAACAATGGAGGAAATCTGATATTGATCAGATCTGTGGACTGATGTTGGGGATATTGTGCAGCAGTACTTATCAACCTCTTATGATGAGAACCAGCCTGCTTGATGGGCTAAAACTGGCAGCAATAACTCACCAAACTATGGATCGAATTTTGGAGAATTCAGGGTTTGAAACCCTGCAAGTTGAAATCGATATGGCAGAATAATCTTCTGAATTCCAGCAACTGGTGTAGATCTTGAATAGCAGCAATAGTAGATGATTAACCGACTCCCAAACGTCACGAATTTTTTAGGTCATTAGTGACCTTTCTTCTTGCAGGAGACAAAAACGTATCACCCACTTCCTACAATCCAGCCTGAACCAAAAATCAACAACGATAGCTGCAGAGAGTACGGTAGAACGGGCGGAAAGAGACTTTGATTTAAATCATAAGAAGAATAACCAGCAGTAATGCAGCTACTTGTTGTCAACTCAATTTACATAACAAACGATGGAAGGGGGATCGATTAGAATGATGGAAAGGGAAATAAGGAAGTGGGTCTCTCACCCTAGGCCTCTCGCCCTAGCTCTCACAGCCAATCCTCTCACAGGACAATCACTTGCCAAAGCAAAGCAACTCTAATTTTATCAACTCAAATCTCCTCTGCTCCTAAGAGTTGATTACATAAATATAGCCCAATGGGCTGAAAGTCTGAAACAAAGCTAAGACTGAAGTAGAGTCTAACTAGGATTTCCAACTAGGACTAGGATTCCCAATTAGAATTACAATTCATAATGCAAATAGGAATTAAAAGCCTAACTGAAAAGGGAAAACATAATAAATAGGCTGTAACATAAGCCAACGATTTGGCTGACCTAACAACTAATGTGCTGCTGGTGCAGGGTGATCCCTACACCTGCGGCTGTTTTTTTCTTGGCTTGGGATTGATCTACATCAGTAAGTCTACAGACCTAAAACACTTGCACATAGTAATGGAAAATTTTAACCCAAGCTAGAGCTAGACGATGATTTGCAACCACAGGATCTCCAATAATAGAAGAATAACTAGGCAAATTCAGATTTAAAGACTGAAATGAGAGAATTTGTACCTCAAAACAGAATGGTTGGAAGGACTTGAAAGTTGAAATTCAGTTCGAGTACACAATTCAATGGATACTACTATCCTGCAAAATTTCTCAGAATTCTAAGTTCAGATTAAGGGTGCACAGGCCACTCCCAGTACCAGTAGGAAAAAAGGGCAGTGATACTAGAACTGATATTCTGGCTAATCAAACTTCGGAACTCAGATCAGAATTCAAAAGAACAGATAACCAGATGTTTAAGTTTAAAATTTGAGCAATTCTGATTAATAACTAGAGAGAGATGGCAGATTGAAACTTGCTGAAAATAGAAACAAGAACAGGGGTGCTGCCCGCTAATTAAAGTGATGGAAACTGACCTGTATACTTGAAAAGAACAGTAGTCTTTGATCTACTAATCTTAAATTCTCTTGTTTCCCAGGTCGATCTCCACCTGCAATGCTAATGGAATTCCACCAGATAGCCACCTGAGAATCTCTCCCATGAAATACTGCAAATCTATCTGAACATGTAGAAAAAACTCAAAGCTTCAATTCATAATATCATGGGTATGGCCTGGGCCTTCACACATATTTATAGTACAGGACAGGACAAGTCAATTTGGTTTTATGCCAGGTAGATCCACGACATAAGCTATCTACCTATTGAGGAGACTCATGGAAAGATGTAGAGCTAGCAAGAAGGATCTCCATATGGTCTTTCTTGACCTGGAGAAAGCCTATGACAGAGTCCCTAGATATTTAATCTGGCATGTTGTTGCAAAGAGATGGGTGTCGAGTAATTATATAGAGGTAATTAAGGATATGTATGAGGGTGTGGTGACTAGTGTGAGATCTGTGCGAGGCCAGGGCAAGGAATTCCTAATTACGGTTGGGTAACATCAAGGATCAGCCCAAAGTCCTTATTTGTTTGCGCTTATCATGGATGAGTTAACCAAGAACATCCAAGACGAGGTACCGTAGTGTATGCTCTTCGCTGATGATATCGTTTTGGTGGATGAGACAAAAGCAGGGATTAACGCTAAGTTAGAGTTGTGGAGATCGACCTTGGAAACAAGAGGATTTAAGATTAGTAGATCAAAGACGGAGTATATAATGTGTAACTTTAATCACACTATGTAAGATTATGACATGGTGAAAATTGAGGAGGGAGAGATACCGCCAAGTGACTATTTCAGATATCTAGGGTCTATCATACACAAATAAGGTAACATAGATGATGATGTTTCTCAAAGAATTAAAGTGGGATGGATGAAATTGAGAGGTGCACCCGGAGTACTGTGTGACCAACACATTCCCCTAAAAGCTTAAAGGAAAGTTCTACAGGATTGTTGTCCTACCTGCTATGATGTATGGGGCGGAATGTTGGGCAGTTAAAAAGTGCCATCTAGCAAAGCTTTGGGTTGCAAAGATGAGGATGTTAAGATGGATGTGCGGCAAAACTAGGAAGGATAAAGTGAGGAACGATCGTATTAGAGATGATGTGGGAGTTGCCCTGATCAGCGACAAGCTCTGAGAATGTTGTGTGAGGTGGTTTGGCCATGTGCAACGGAGGCCTGGGGATGCCCCGGTAAGGAGTGATTTGATTCCGATTGAAGGAGCTAAAAGAGCTAGGGGCAGGTCTAAAATGACAATAGGTGAGGTTGTGAAGAATGACATGCACAGTCTGGGACTTATGCAAGTATGGCCTCAGATAGAGCCTATTGGAGGGCAAGGATCCACGTTGTCGACTCCATGTAGCTGAGATTCTCCTGATTTTCTGCACTATCCTCTTTCCTCCTACTTTCATCTTTCATTTTTTATTTTTTATTTTCCATTTCTCACTTCCTCCTACTTTCCTTTCCCTTTGTGTGGATCTCTATTTTACTTAATTTGTTTTGAATGGATCCATGTAGCCGACCCCATTTAGTTGGGATAGGGCTGAGTTTGTTGTTGTTGACAGGACAAGTCAAATACTGATTTGTGACTTCCTAAGACCCATTCCTAAGTGAGACTGAAACTGAAATAAAGCTAACTAAAACATACTTGCCGCCAACTATAGAGAAATCCTATTCCAGATAGGACTCTATAAAAACAATCACAAGCTGAAAAAGAAAAAGTCCAATTCAATTCAAAGAACAAATTAATTCCCATACTAACCCACAACCAGACTAAGAGTCGGGATCCTAATTATCATAGGAAAACTATGCAACACTAAGGACAAAGCCATACGCAAGCAGGGCTGAAGCCCTCCTCCATTCTTCTTTGTAACTACATCACATACCTTCTACAAGAAGCAACTCTTCAAGAACCAACAAGGGGGATAACGAGATAAAAGTGAAAGGTAGCAAAAAATTCTCTTGGTTGTTCCAGATGTGACAGGTGGGATTCTCCACAGGAATCCCATCAATGGAATACTCTATGAGAAAATTCTTCTAGACTGTTCACCAAACTCCTTTTCGAACATTTGAACAGGAATCCAAGCATCACAAAATGATGCAGATTTATCACCAAACTGAGCTTCTTTTCTTAGGAATAAGTCTAGGGTTGGGTTGTGTACATGTTGGGCCTTTGATCCCATGGGTTTTCAATGTAATAGGCAACTTTTATGGGCCTAAAATATGGGTAATAGGTTTGCATACGGGATTAGATGTTTTATTTCCCATACTTAGTTTTATTTTATGTTTTAAATTAAACTGGTCCAAAACTGGTTTGAACTAGTGGTTCAATTTATGTGAAGTTAAAATATTCTTTTTTTATTTTCTAGGAATTTAATTTAAGTATTTAGTTGGGCTGGATTAGGACTCTGTATTGAGTCTATTTCAATTTCCTAGTCAATTTAGGTTACCTAATGGGTTAAGGATTGGGTTAGGCCTTTCCTTTTTAGTGTAGCCTGTGTAGGAGTCTATTTTTGAGTCTTTTATATAAGGTTGTAAAAGGGGCGAGTATTGAACACGAATTTTGATATTAATGAGCTTTTGATGCGCTCTTCTTCTCCAATGAAGATTTTTGTATTGTGTTTGATTAAGGCTGGTGGGATCGAGTTTGATCCGATTGACATCTTGCGGTGAGAAGCCTGGGTGGTTCGTTGGTGGGATTGGTGTTTGATCCAATCGACACCTTGTGGTGTGAAGCTCAGGTGGTTCTTTTGAAGCACTCCTTCAAGTTCTTTGAAGATCTCCTTCAAGTTCTAGTTCAAGACTCGATTTTTATTCAAGTTTCAGCTTCCAACAAGCTGCTGCCAGAGAGATTCTGCAACAACAGTAAGTTAGAAGTGATACCCATCCCCTCCATTCATCTTCTAATGCTCTACAGCCCCAAAACCCTAGTTTTCCCCCTTCTGTTTTTAATTTTCCTATAACCTAAAACCTGCAACTATTCTTCTTCCCTTCTAGAAGGTCACATGCAAGGTGATTTTCGCAATAATTCTGCCCAACCAAATCTAATCGTTAGAACCTGTTAAAATTTTGATAAAATCTTCCTCAAATCCTAAGAGAGACTCGATCCAAATTTCATTACCATCCACCCAGCCGATTGTCTGAAATTACACTTTTACCCCTCTCCTATCTCTACTAGGAAACCTCCATAACTCCAGATTTAACCATATGATTTAGCTATAACTTTCAGCATATATTTCCCTCCACCCTACCCACACTCAACCTAAATATTAAGCCCATTCAACCACCTGATTTCCTTTTATTATAAACCCTAGATTCCATCATCTTCCACCTTTCAAAACCCTAAACCTAACTTGCTGTCAATTCATTCCATCACACATTCCTCCATCAACTTAATATAACCTTCACTGATAGCCTCCCCTACACCTGCCTAGCATAACCAACACCTCAAACCCTAACCCTAATTGTGACCTAAAATCATATTCTTCCCTAATCGGACTGCCAGTTCATATTAGATCCGGGTGTACTGGCTCCTAGTTGGTCTCCTACCAATCTAGGTCTACATTACAAAACCATTCTCAAAACAGAGTATGGATTAGACCTCATTTTGAAAAGAATGACAGCAACTGAAAGTTTTTCAGATGGATTACTAGATCAGCCATTCTTTAAATGACCTTGCTCACAATTTTACATGATGATCAACAAACAGCTTTGAAACCTTCAACTGCCTTTTGACTGTTTTGTCTACTACAGCTCTTGCCATTGCAATTCTTGCCCTGCTTCCTCAAGTGGGTTGCTTGGCCCCTCTTTCTTGTACGTTTCCACTTCTTTTCTATTGTAAGATCCAGGCCAATCATTTGAAAAATCAATAAATTTCAACAAACAAAAATGGTTTCATCAGTCGTCTATTGGCAGCGGAACTAACGAGAGAAAAAAAAATTCGGGAATCAATCTCCATGCACGTTATAACATTCGAAATAATCCAACCAAAGTAGGATTTAGTGTTACCTCAAAACCCACAAGTGCAGGTCCACTAAAGGAATATAACACTTGGAACACCAGACATGCCACAAGTATGGTAGTGTTGCAGTGGAGGATCTCTTCTTCACGTTAGGGCTTCTTAAACCCTAGATTTTACTTCCAAGTAAGAAGATGAGAGAAAGACTGGAGAGAAACTTGGCCTTTCTTTTGTTGGCTAATCCCCCATTCTCCCTTTAATCCGTCTAATATCTCTCCCTTCCCCTCAAATATATAATCAATGAAAAACCCTATACTAGCGTGTACCATGATGCCAAGTGGTGGGATCCTATAAGGTGATCCTACAATGGCTATTAAAGCGAGACTCACTTTAAGTAAATAAAATATTCACCCGTAACACATTGCAGTAAATAAACTATTTAGATACTAGTACAACCTCAGTTGGATACATAATTAGCAAATTCGGATTTGGGAATTATTCGGACAAAGAATTATCTGGAACAATTCATTTTGTCAATTTAATAATTCAATCAAAAAATCAGTCAAAAAAACAGATAAGATAAAACTCGGATTCGGATTCGGATTCAATATTTGTTCGTTCACCAAAATATAATTCGAGCAAAAAAAATGGGATGCTATTTTTAATATTTGTAGCACTGGTTTCACATTATCACCTGTAAAAAAAAGGCCATACCCAATGCACAAGGCTCCCGCGTTTAGCAAGGTCTGGGGAGGGTCAAATGTACGTAGCTTTACCCCTGTTTCCAGAGCAAGGTTCTAAAACTCGGTCTCAACCAGGTCGCGTTTTCCGAGATCTCAGCGAGACAATGCATTTTTATTTTTTTTTAATGTTTCGGTGGGCATATGACCATAGTTGGCTCCTAAACTTTAAGATAAGCTTGTTTTAGACTTAATATACATATTTAAAGGTTCAAATTGAACACCAAAAAAAACACTTAATTCTTAATTCCAAGTCCCAACAATACAATACTATGATTCTATGAGTACTGAGGAGGTTGATATTCTCGAAATATTTGAGATTTCACCGAGATTTCTTCGAGATTTCTCGAAATATTCGAAATATCGGTCAAGATTTTCAAGATTTGACATTTTTATGTTTCGTATGCTATCTCCTCTCAACAAGCAGTTTCCCGAGATTTTCGAGATCTCGCCGAGATCTCGCCAAGATTTTGAACTATGTTCCAGAGAGGCTGTTTCCAGGACTTGAACCCGTGACCAAGCGTTCAGCAAGTGAGCACTTGACCAACGCGCCCAGCACGACCCTCTTTCACAATATCAACTTTGTACTATGCTAAATCAGAGAATCTCATAAACCTTTTGTAGCAAGTTTGGGTTTTAGCATTCAAGATAAAATTTCCATTCACTGCCAGGCGTTCTATAAATTACAGGAAATAGGCAGTAGTATATTTACAACAATCCACAGTAATGCAAATCTCCGAACAAGACCAAATTGATGCACAAGCAATAGCAGGCAACATCATGTTTATAAGACATCATAAGCCACAAAGAAAATGGTTCAAGCTATCTAAATCAGTATGATCAAATGCAAGTCATTCTCATGTTACTGGAATGCATGTAACAGGAGGAGTAATTCCCTTTCAAAATGAGTTCCCCATTGAATATCACGCAACTTGCTCCAAAACTAGTCCCAAATCCCGCAGAGGTAAATTAGAGGAAAAAAAAACTTGAAGCATATAGTATGATCAAAGCTGAGGTCGTGTCTGAGTTTGCGAATTTCGATGTAAAAAACAATTTTCAAAAATTATAAAAACAAGAAACAAAGAGGACTGACTTCAGATTAAAGAGCATGGGATTGTAAAGATGACCGCAAAATTCAGGAGGTATTCGACTAGATAAGAGAAAAAGTTTTGAGATTAGGGCTTGAGCTCTGCTTGCGAAGTTGAGGAGTTTCAAAATTAATGATCCTTGCCTTGGTCGGTTTTCTGCAGTGTTTCATCTTCGTCTTCGTCTCCGGGAAGATTCATAGTAGTGGAAAGACAAATTAATACGAAGATTGAACAAATTGCGATAAATATTATCAATCTTGTCGCGGGAAATCGAACTATCCAAAGCATACCATACGTAATGGAATCAATCGGTGCAAGACAGAGATGTCAATCAAAGAAATTCAGAAAAATTAATTAACAAGATTAAGAAATAAAGCTTACCTCCCTGTTGCGATTTGGGTTCCATAACGATGGAAGATAAACGACATGAAAAGCGGGGAGCTGTTCCTCCCTTCGTCCTCCTCTCAAAGGGGACGGGAGTAGAAAGAAGAATCTAGATTTATAAAGACAACACGTATGACTGCAAAAAGAATCAAAATTGACGAAGTATGCCGCGTTTATAGACCTCAGTCGTTCAATTATTGGTTTCCTTGCATATCTGTCTAAATTACGATTTTGCCCTTGACTCGAGATAAGGACCACATTTGTTGGTAAGGTATAGGTTGAATCTCATCCGTTCAATTTCTGGTGATGAGAATTATGGGGTTTCTATCACGTGGAACAAGGTTTTGCCGTTTACGATGCTAATCTTGCTGGTGGTTACTACCATGACATTGTGTGTAGAACTATAGATTATATATGTTAATGTAATACTTGGGCACGAGATAATGCCTAAGTTGCCTATGTCCACGGAGTAATGTCCTAATCAGTATTGTGTCAGACTTAAAATGATCACTTGTAAATACTTAGCATCAAAAGCTTGGTTGTCTATATGTTTAGACTCAAAATATTTTAGATCCACCAATTAAGCTCGGTCGTTCATCCCTGGTCATGGAAAACCATGGACATTAGACTTAAACTTCTTTTTAAGTCAAACCACCTAGTTTCTTGGTTTTCTCATTTAAGTCATTTTTTATGTCATTTTTGGGCTTTTGACATCTTGTCGATCATTTACATTAGGATTACATAAATATTCCAATTGAATCAAATCCTAAGGACCTTTTTTGAAGAAATCTTTCATTTGATGTAGCATTCAGTTCAAATACGCATAAGAACGTCATTAACAGTTCTTATTTCAATCAACATGCCTTGTTGTTCTTTAACTGTACATTTTCAGTAGCTCGGGTAACATATATCTCTTAACACATTTAGCACACACATTTAGTATACCCAAAACACACATCACACAATGGTTTTCATATCCAAGAACTCATAATATATATATATATGAAATCTTTCAATTCCAACACTATTATTACGAGATTTTGGTGGGAGAAAATTGCATGGACTAAACTTTGCAAAACGAAATCAGATGGAGGATTAGGCTAGAAGGAAGCATCCACCCACAATAAATCCCTTTTGGTTAAATTGGCTTGGAGATTACTAACTGAACAAGGCTGACTATGGGCCTCTATTTTAAAACGCAAAGTACTTCTATAAAAGTTCATCACTAGATGAGGGAGTAGCATCCAAGAAGGGTTCATGGATATGGAATAGTATAAATAGTGTTTTATGGATTCTCAAATTAATTGTGTTCAGAAAGGTTCGTAGGAAACACTCAATTCAATTTTGGCATGATCCATGGATTCCAATGTAGAGGGATTTTGAATACCTTTCTCCTACTCTAAACATCCTCTCTATGTCACAATGAAGGTTCAAATGATATATGTGACCTGTGCAATACTGAGGGTGAATCCCTATGGCATCTTTTTATGACACGTGATATATCGAATCTTTTGCTAACTGAGACTCTTCATTTCACTTCTATCATGGATTTTTGCATATTCTTTCCACAGTTTCTCTTTCTCATCAGATTGCTCCTGGTTTTTCAATGCTGTCACAATCACTTTGTACTTCATCTAGGTGCACAGGAAACAAATTGTTTTTCAGTCTCGAACCAAATCCATCAATTTCATGTCAATAAATGAATAGGAGACTTGCGCCTTTCTCCCATCACTGCCATTGCTAATGTAAAAGAAATTGAACATTTTTAATTTAAGACTATTCTTCATTCCATCACCACTCCCTATCTATGAATTATCCTCTCATTTTGATAGTAGGACCTTTTATGCCCTTTTAAGGAAGGCTGGTTGGTCATCTTAATTGTATATATAAACTGTTTTGACGTGTCTTAACTCTTGACCATGACTTGATAGGAGATGAAATCAAGGCTCAAGCCAAGGACTCTTTCTCTCTCTCTAGGACTCCAAGCATGTTTGCAGATGGGTCACCGAGTAGCTAAAGTTTGGACCCCAGCGTAAGGATGAAAAAACTCACTCCAAAGCAAGGAAACTCAACATGGCCATGGGAATGCTTTGAATTGTTTCTGGAATTGCAATGCTTTTATTACACTGTTTATTTCTAGCTTGTACAAGAAATTTTACGACTTTAATCTTTTTACTTAATGGTATTTTTCCTTTTTTGTTCATCCAAAAAAACAAAAGAACAAAAAAACCAGTTGCAAATAACACAAATATCAAAAGGTGCATTATGACACACTATTTGCAAAAGAGTCGCACCCTGTTCTCACCTCTGAACAGCCTGCAACTCTGGCTTTCTCTCACTGCTGCATGAGTATGAAAAGCAGCATTTATTTACTTGCATCATCTGTCCAGACACTGTCCCATGAACCAGCTGGAGCAGATTTCGGTCCCTCGATGTAGTTTTGGCCACCATGAGGATGGTGGGGGCCTTGTAACCCTTCGGACCCCGGTGGATGAACTTTCATGGGCTTTGTCCTGATCCCTAGCAATCTCAAGACGAACCTTGCAAGCTCCCCATATAACATCCCAGAGCGATCAAAGAGCTGTAAAAATCAACCACGGTTCACGAAAATCAGGTTTGAGAAAACATAGAATTTTAAGCCATTGATGCAGTAACTCTGGTTTCATATTTCCTTTACATTGATTTTCCTTCTGGGGGTACCAGTTTGATGCAGTTTATCCATATGAGTTTCACCACAACCTCCAAAAACTATATCAAATAGTGAATCACCCAAGGGCAGCAATAGCACTGCTCAAGCCAAGTGATGCACAAAGGAATTCATAGACAACTGCTTAAGCCACCTATATTAAGTAGATGATGCATGACTAGTAATGCTCGTACACCAAGATGGCGGACCATATGGATGATATTGGCCATGAAATTTGCTACGTAGACAATCTAAGAGGTACTCCATCTATCCAAGAGTCAATAAGAATGGGTCAGTTCCCAATTGGATAGCAAAGATAAGTTTATCAACACAACGCCATGTAAATAATGACATCATATTTTCTTGTAGTAACTAACCATATTACTTACTTTTTTTGAAAGGAGGGGAAGGAGGAAGCAAATAATAAACAAAGGATCTTAAGTATTCCATATCATCATTAACATCTTAAGTCATAGTCATCCATGCCCAAAAAAAACTGATGTTTTCTATACTGTTCAATACGAAATGCACTTTTGGTTAAACCTATGTAGGTTTAAGGAGTGACAAGAACAAGACAGTATCATAGAGTACATACACAATCAATAACTTAACCTAGTTTCAGACAACCCTGCAATATCAATATTATAAAACGTAAGGGGAGCTGTGAGATGGATGAATAAGAGGGAGCACCTGAAGAAGCGCAGTCATGAACATATGGAATGCCTGGGTATTTTGGTCTATTAGTATTGAAATCCGACCGAACCAGGTTACCACACCTTGCAGCTGTGCCATCAAAGGCTAAATATATCATAATCTAGAAAATTAACAAATGCAAAATCATCTATATAATTATGAAAACATGAATTGTTATCAAGAAGATTCACAGTAGGAAACCTTGTATTCATATACACACCAATCTGATAAGACATACTTTTGCTTTAGGACTAAATCTTTGTCCATCGAATATATACAACTTTTGATCAAGAAATCCAATGGGTGGCCAATACCGCAACAGCCATGGGCCCATGGCAAAAAGAAATCATCTCAAAAATTAATAAGAGAAAGACCTTGGAACAATAAAAATATCTTTAATGTTCGAAATAGGGGTCAATGTGCATCAGAAAATTCCTAAGATCTGAGTAGTACACATTAGCCTTCTGTACATATATCCAATATGATGCAGCAGCTAAATCACAAAAGTGGGCTTATCTTAGCGGAAATAAGACTTGGTTGGGTTCACTACATGTTCAGCCATTGGTCCAACAGGTTTTCATTGTAATGAGCCATTTTAATGGGCCTATAATACAGGAAGGAGTTAGGAATACGACACTAGTCAAGTAGGATTAGTTTAGAATCTTTTTTTATGTTAGAAGTTAGCTAAATCAGGTCGTAGAATCATTAAGAAATGAGTCCAGATTTCATTACAAAGCTATGTTCTGCTTTAGAGTTCCTAGTTTGAGTAGGAGCGTCAAATACTAGTCTAAATCAGTTTAGGAGTGTTAGAGAGTCAATTAATAAATTGAAACCTACCCTAGTTATCTTTCTTTCTTTGTACCTTTCTCTCAGTCACCCTGTGGCATAATTATTGTGTTCATGGTTCAATTCTACTCTGTCGCAAATGGCATACAAGTTACAGTTCTGCTTAGGCTCTAAACTGAAGTTTGAGATTCATTCATGGTACTTTCTGAAGTTCTGTTATCAATTCTAAGATTTCGGGTCGATTGGTACTAGTTCTACTTTTTGCCAGTCTCTCTCCTACTGGTACTAGGATTCTTCTAGATTTCATTCTTTTATCAAACTTGGCCCAAATTCTACAGACTAATTCTATTAGTAAAATAGACTATTTGACTGAAGTTTTTGTTTGTACTGAGATTCCTGGGTCCTGTTATTACAGTCCTCTAAATTCAGGTTTTGCTTCTCTATTTTTTATCCTCTTCCAATTTGTTAACTAGTCTTCTGGTTTGGAAACCGGTTGACATTATTTGGTATCAGAGATATGCAAATACCAGGGATAGGTAATGGAAACAACATCATCCATCAACATCCATTATCTTCAAAACTCCATTAAACAATTAGCTGAGATGGTTTGGAAGTTTTCCAAAGACGTTTCTGTAATAAAACAACAAAGAGAGACTACATCTAAGAGCAACACTTATTTGAAAAGAAAGTGAAGCCAAATATTGCTAACTTTGTTGGACAGATTAATGTAGAGTTGGGTCACGAATGACCTAACCCCAGGCAGGATCTTAAACACGATCAATAAATCTCATATTCATGTAACAAATCACAGCAACCAATCATAACCAAATCTGACATTGCAGAAAATAGGTTAAAATCTCAGAATTCCAGAATAGACTTTAAGGTGCTGCGATGGTTCAGATCTTCCAAATGAGTACCCTTCCTTAGGTGTAGAATTGATCCCCAAAAGTTGATATTCAATTGCTGGAAAGAATAGGAGATCGATCACCTTGTTCAGTAGCAGATTTACTCCTTCGAATAATCTTCAGATCACCAAAAGATTTTCACACATGGAACAATTGAAAAATAAAACAGACAATACAAAAGATAGAAAAGGATAGGATAAATCGGATTGAGCCTCTCACTCTTTCCCTTGGGTCTCTCACCTTCTCATAGCATAGGCATCTCACTCCTCAATTGAATCTCACAGCCATTACAACGGTTTCAAACTGAACCAATCTCATATTTCTCAAGCTTGGCATGGCTTATTTCAGCCTTTCCTCTTATTTATAAACCAATCGATTACATCCTAAACAATTTCTAGAAACAAATAAAACTCCAAATTATTAATTGGAAACTAATTACTAAATTGTCTCTAACTCTAATTACATCAAATAACTCAAATTAAACCTAAATAAAAATAAATATATATCTAAAACTAATCCTAATAAGTCCTCCACGCAATAGCTTAGAAACTCCCTAAAATCTAGGACTAATGAAGCTGTCAATTCTCGTCAATATCCTCACCCACGTATTGGCCATTGGGATCTTCTAGAAGTCTGAAAATAATCCCTCTCACAAGCAGCTCGATATCTCCTTGTCTAGGCAGGTAGATATCTCCTTGGAAAGCAAAAGTCCATGCAGCGGCAAACTAGTCTTCAAACTTTATCTTTATACAGTTGGCAATAGACCCAAGAAATCTGGAGTTAATCTCCTTACAAATCAGCAAGTCAATAGCCAAAAAAATCTGGAAAATAATCTTCTAAAATAGCTGGTCGATGGCTAATTACTTTCCCAACTAAACTGCTGGTCGATATGGGGCATATGATTGGCTCAATATGGGTCTGAATAAACCCTGGATATGGGCCAGGTATAAGCTGGATCGAAGGACTGAATATTGGCCTAAAAACAAACCCATAATTTTGGCCAAGTATTGGCCAGCCTTGGAACCAGATCAAATACCCAATCTGAGGTCTTGGACTGCATCACAGATGGAACCACATCTGTTCATTGATTGGATAGATTATTTAGATGAGTATTTTGACTAGTACAACTTGACCACGTAGAGGAAGATTAGATTTAATTTTATGCAATTGACTGGCTGTACTGAAGAATGGTGGGGAATCCATGAAGCAAGGCTTAAAGTTAGAAGACATGAGCCTAGAACTTGGGGAAGCGATAAACAAGAGTTAAAGAATAAGTACCTATCCAAAAGAAGGTATCCATTCAACAAAATAACCAAAAGGCCTTTAGAGCTGAAAAGAATTTAAAGCAACCATCTAGAAAGTCCAGTTCTCAAGTTGGAGAGTGTTGGAGATCTAACAAAAAAATCTCCAAGAACAAGCTAAGTTCAACTTTATACCGCCAAAGGAAGAAAAGAAAGAAATCATCGAAGAGACTGCACATGTGTTAGTAGATTCAATTCCATCAAAAAAGCCAACAAAGAAAGATACAATCCCCTCGAACAAATCTGATGTAGATAGTGAATGTGGCGAAGAGACAGAGATGAAGAGGATTCAGTGACTGAAGGTAAAAATCAAATCCCTTGTAAGGTAAGAGCCTATACTTCTCCTTACGATTTAGAGCCTACTGTTGAAGATTAAATTGAAGAAATCATAAAGGTCACCAAAGACAGAGATATAAGGCAATGATTGCATGATCCAAGGAAGAGGGTTAACATAAAGAAAATTGTGTTGAGGAAGATAACATTGTTGCTAATCTAAGATATAAAGACGTGCTTAAGGTAGATGATCAATTTCATTGCATGACAGATGAAATCCTGGCTAAGAAATAATTAAAAGAATTATCAACACAAAGCTGAGAATACTAAAGATGTAGTTCCTACTTGGTACTATCGAAGAGTTTATTGGGTTCATGATACCCTATCACTTCTTAGACGAAAAGGGTTCAAGGGTTGCTGATTTTATTTTTATTGCTCGAGAAAATCAGAATTTTATCACAGATCAAAGGTGATTTGAGTGGTTTTGATTGTTCATCATTTCAAAACTTGAGGATGAGTATTTTTCAAAAGGGGAATTTACTCAGATAAATCACACAAATGGCTTATTTTAGTGGTAAATAAGCCTTGGGATATAGGTCACAGCTCCATGTGTAGCCGCAGGAACAAGGCACCAAAACCAGCCCAGTATCATTGTGGGATTCAACTGCGGTAGGAGACAGCCTGGTTTGCTGATGTGGCTGGTTTTAGTTGGTTCGATGGAGCATCTCACAAGGCAGCCCAGTCTAGAATATTGACTTGCGTGAAGAACAATATTTACTTTCTATTTTAATTACCTTCTATTTCCATGTAATCGCTAGAAATAGTTTCTAATTTCAGATTTAGAAAGTAGGCTTAGCTTTTATTTAGAAGTTTCTATTTCAGTCCATTGTTTCCTTTTAGTTAGATTTAGTTTCTATTTTTGTTTGGTTTCTATTTTTGTAGTCCTTCCCAATAGCCAAAAGGGGAGTTACTATTTTGTAACCATGCTTCAATTATAAATAAAGGCAAGAGGCTGTATTGATCATCCAAAAATTTTAGATAAAAAATAAAATGGAAATTAAAAGAAAGTAACTTAAGTCACTTAAATTGAACCACTGGTTGGACCAGCTTGGGCCCGGTTCAATTTAAAAACAAAATACATCAAAATAAAACTAAGTATGGAACTAAAACAGTAGCTACTTGGACTTCTTTTTCTTCTTACGGATGTAGGTCTTCAGATCTGCATCACATCTACTTTGAATTATAGAGCGGGTTGAAAATATTTTCATTCCGACTCAAAGGGAGAAATGCACTGTGATATTGATTTATACCATGCATGCTCTTGATATAAATAATACAAGAAGTAAACATAAAAATACAAAATATGCCTTTTGTCGAAGACTAACAGACTGCTAACTGGATCAGAATCACAACCACCCAATGAATAGGTTAATCTCATAGAGCAAGAAATAAATTACAAGGCAAAACTGCTAACATAAGCATAAACCAAGAACCTACAATATTTAGCATATAGATTTAACAAACGAGCATCTATTGTAGCAAACAAGACAGCAAAACAAATGAGGCGTCAAAAGCAACTTGAATAAAACATGTGAAATTTCTTCGAAACTTTCATATATTTTAAAAGTATCAAGTTAATGCAAAAAACAGAAACGCAATAAAGAAGATCGGGAATAGCTATGGACCAAAGAAAGATTCGTCTTACCACCCTAAGGAAAGAAATCCAAAAGCCTGGTGGCGATGGTGGAGCCCCAAATGGATTATTTGGATCTTGACCACCATAAGGACCTCCCATGCCCATTCCATAACCACCCATAGGGCCTCCATAACCACCATTGTGCATTCCCCCACCATACATTCCAGATCCTCCATAAAGGCCACCATAACCCCCACCATACATAGAGTTTCCATACATTCCACCACCATATGCTCCACCCATTCCACCTAATGAACCATACGTTCCAGATCCATAGCCTGAGTTATAATTTAAGCTCGAGTTATAACCTGAAACAAGTGGAGAAATCATAAGCTCCATAGGACAAACAGAAGAAATGAGTTGCCAAAAAAAAAGAAAAGTGAATGAACCACCTCCATAACTGCTTCCATAGTTCTGCTGCCAGGGCCTTGTGGGTACAGGCCGACCAAGACTGTTTCTGTGTACAGTAGCATCCCCATCAGCAGTTGAAACAACTTCTCCAGGTTTAGCAGTTCCTGAAGCCTCAACTACATCACTTGTGCTACCAGGTGATGGGGGTTTAAAAGGTGCAGGACCAGATGAGGTCCCAGCTCGCTCCCAAGGTTTTAGTGGGGGACTGTTAACTGCAAAGGCATAATTCCACATCCACCCATGAAAAGCAGTAATGGATGTTATCAAATCTAGCTAATAAGAGGATGAACTTATCAAACAAATAATAATAATAATAATAACAATAACAAGACAAGAGGTTTCATGCACGGCCTTGCATGGTTTGGATTCTAGATTTGTTCATTCACCAAAATATAGTTCGAACAAAAATTGCAGATGCTATTTTTAATATGTGTAGCACTGGTTTCACATTATCAACTCGGAACTCCGCTTATTCCTTTTCAGCCCCAAAAAAAAAACTCTGTACTCTGTTAAATCAGAGAATCTCATAAACCTTTTGTAGCAAGTTTGGGTTTTAGCATTCAACATAAAATTTCCATTCACAGCCAGACGTTCTATAAATAATAGGAAATAGGTAGTAGTATATTTACAACAATCGACAGTAATGCAAGTCTCCAAACAAGACCAAATTGATGACCCTTGCAATTGATGGACAAGCAATAGCAGGTAACATCATGTATATAAGACATCATAACCACAAAGAAAATGGTCCAAGCTATCTAAATCAGGATGATCAAATGCTAGTCATTCTCATGTTACTGGAATGCATGTAACAGGAGGAGTAATTCCCTTTCAAAATGAGTTCCCCATTGAATATCACGCAACTTGCTCCATAACTAGTCCCAAATCTTGCAGAGGAAAATTAAAGATAAAAAACTTGAAGCATCCAGTATGATCAAAGCTGAGGTCGTGTCTGAGTTTCAAATTTCGATGTAAAAAACAATTTTAGAAAATTATAAAGAAAAGAAACTAAGAGGACTGACTTCAGACTAAAGAGCATGGGATCGTAAAGATAACCGAAAAACTCAGGAGGGATTCGACTAAATAAGAGCAAAAGTTTTGAGATTAGGGCTTGAGCTCCGCTCTTGCGAAGTTGAGGAGATTCGAAAACAATGATCCTTGCCAGTCAGTTTTCTATTCAAGCAACTTGCTCCATAACAAGTCCCAAATCCCGCAGAGGAAAATTAAAGATAAAAAACTTGAAGCATCCAGTATGATCAAAGCTGAGGTCGTGTCTGAGTTGCAAATTTCGATGTAAAAAACAATTTTAGAAAATTATAAAGAAAAGAAATTAAGAGGATCGACTTCAGCTTAAAGAGCATGGGATTGTAAAGATGACCGAAAAACTCAGGAGGGATTCGACTAGATAAGGGCAAAAGTTTTGAGATTAGGGCTTGGGCTCCGCTTGCTAATTTGAGGAGTTTCTAAAACAATGATCCTTGCCTTGGTCCGTTTTCTGCAGTGTTTTGTCTTCGTCTTCGTCTCCGGGAAGAATCATTTTCAGCGAAACCGGTCAGCGTTGAGTAGTGGAAAGAAAAATTAATATGAAGATAGACCAAATTAGGATAACTAGTAAATATTGTCGCGGGAAGCATGAATAGGGCGTTACCGCCAGATTGCATGTTGCAGTAGTGGCCGGAGCTGCCGGACAGGGTAGCAGGCCAGGGCGTTGATCTTCTCAGTCGTCTGAATTTGCTCCCTCGAGTCTTCCTCCTCGCCTCGAGCCCTCGACAACTCTGAAAAATCGAAAACCTAAGCTGCTACGCCTGCAAATAATAAATGGGGTCATTATCTATTTTTGTAATATATCCAAATTCTTCGGATAAAGTTCTGGAGCGGCCGAATATAACGCAAAATTTATAAATGGGATAAAGAACCCCACCCGGTTACACGAAATTACCGACGCATCCCTAGGGTGCTTCGCTGCATCGATAATTTCTCCGAACGTTTAAATGAAAAATACGTTCTTTTTTAACGTATAAATGCACTGATATGAAAAAAATTAACATTAACAATATTTAAGGTGTAGCTTATTGTTCGTGCATTTAACGTATTACGTTTTTTACCACAAAAAAAAAAAAAAAACGTTTTACGTTTAATTTACCTCTGTTTATGTTTATAAAAAAAGGTAATTTACAAAACACCTCCTGAAAATAGAATGATACTTAAGTCACCCCTTCTTATTTAAAAATACTCAGAACACTCCCTGCATTAGAAATTAGAATCCTATATTACAAATTAGTCCTAACTGTTAGTTAAATTTAATTAAAACCCTAAATTACCCTTGATCAGTATATAATTACTATTTTACCCTTGAATCTAAAAAACCTAACATGTACTCTCTTTTTCTTAACTAGCAAACTTACGTGTGCAAATGCGCGTGTGGCCTTTGTGGTGGAGAGAGAGAGAGAGAATATACTCTAAAGGATAAAATACTTCACTCTAAGAGTTGATATATATCCTCACAATTTTCCAATCAAAATAAAGTAACAATTGTGTATAAAACTTAAATGATAGGTCAGGTCTAAAAACATGGTTTTATGGACCTCAAATTTAAAGTTTTTATCTAGGAGGTCCCTTGTGGTACTGAATTTGAACAAAAGACAGTGCCTGTCCTTTTGGATGTAGGAGTTTTCATGGTCGATACAGTATCCGAAAGAATCTCACACACCAAAACCATACACCCATGCAACGGGAGATCCTCTTGTTGACAATAGAATATCTAGGAGATTTCATATAATGCCAACACTCATCCTTATCAGAAAAAAAAATTGCAGCCATCATCTTTAAGAAATTCATGAGGCCAATTATAACATGGCACTCGACATGAATTTTTTGCTAATACATGTTTATGATCATTTTTAGGATTGAAATTTGGGTGCAATTGTTGGACACTCATTCGAAAAAGGGAAATAAAGTGGTTGCAAAACAACAAATAGCGCGAGAGAAGCTTTCCCATGCCCTTTCACAGAGACAATCACACATTAACCCCCTAATCATAGAAGGAAGAAACCCTCAATCAGCACACAAACACTCCATTCATTGATGAAGTCATGGAGACCCAGTCATATAGAGAAAAGAAGAGGAGGAAAAAAACAAGAAATTTGCCTGTTGGATTCTGGAAATAATGGGAGATTGCAGCTGTCAAGTGGTGATGACGAAGAATATGACACACAATCCATCTCCGCTTTCTTTAACCCAAGCGACGGCATTTGTTAGAAAAAGATCCTGTCAATCCGGGCAGCGTGCAGCAGTGTTGGAAAAAGATCCTATCAATCCGAGCAGGGGTAAGGCAGTAAAAGCGCCCTGTCAATCCCAGGCGCTGCACAAGTGCTGCACGCTGCCCGGATTGACAGGATCCTAGTCCCATTTGAAGAGCAGGAATTTCTTCCATATGATTCACACCAGCTTAACATTCTTCAACCAAACAGTTTTTAGAGAGAGAGAGATTGCAAAGGCCATTATAGTAATTAATCCAAATACTAACCTTAGGTATATATATGATGGTAAAACATTTACATTGTACTTCTTTTGATCATGGCTTGTGTAGTTATTGCTATGAACGTCACGGAAAGCCATCCAAATATTCTATACAATTTTGAATTAAGGAGGCTCACCCAGTATTTTCATGTGCTATCAGTAGCTGATCCAAGATAAGAGTTCCAAAAAAAGGGAAGAAGCACAAGAACAATCTACCAGTTTCTCTTACTCTGCTACATTGTTTGAAGCATGCACAATCATACCTCAGAGAAAAAGAGCCACACAGATCTGGTGCTCTATACCATCTTGTTGCCACATAGTCCTGCAAAATGTGGCAATAATATAGTTTATCATTTTATGACCATTACATTTGTATGAACTATAGTCATCCATGTCTCAGAAAAATCATTCATAGAAGAACTAAATGAAACTATTTATATGCAATAAACCAGTGCTGCTACAACTTATTTTTATTAATATCCAAAAAATATTGTTGTAGGAGTATCATTGAAGGCAACTCTTGCCAACCCGAAGTTACAAATTTTGAGTTTGCAATTTGCATTAACCAATATATTTTTTGGTTTCAAATCTCGATAGTAAACATTTGTTGTGGACAACAATTTAGGGTCATCATGAAGCTCCACAAATTATTCAAAACCCAACTAAATTACATATGTGGTGATCATCAATCACAATTGTCATTTAACAATGATCATCACAACTCATCGATCACCATAATTTGGTTCATACCACAATTGTACATCTGATGGTGAATTGTAGTGTGTACGCTCTCACCCCCGGGATACCTTCTTCTCTAACAAACACTTGATCAATGCACCACAAGGCACTGACAACTATGATCTCCGGTTCAGGACATACAACCAAAGTTCAAATTAGCTCGGGTTTTTGGACACGGGTCAATATGACATTATATTTAAGGGCAATTTAAAAAAAGAAAAAATGCCTCTATGTAGCATTATCACTGGCAGTTCTAAAATCCGCTTACAAATTTATTTTTTTTTAAATCGCCACTATATAACATTATATTTAGCGACAATTAAAAAATAAAAATAAAAAGCCTCAATATAGCATTATCACCGATAGTTCTAAAATCCATTGATAGTTTTTTAAAATCGCCACTATATGACATTATATTTAGCAACAGCTTAAAAAAAAAATGCCTCTATGTAGCATTATCACCAACAGCTTAAAACTTGTTGGCAGTTTTTTTAAATCACCACTATATGACACTATATTTAGCAACATTTAAAAAAAAAAAAAACCCTCTATGTAGCATTATCACTGACAATTCTAAAATCCGTTGGCAGTTTTTTTAAATAGCCATCATATGACATTATATTTAGTGTAATTTTAAAAAAAAAAAAAAAAAAAGCCCTCTATGTAGCATTATCACCGGCAGTTATAAAATCTATTGGCAGTTTTTTTCAATCGCCACCATATGACATTATATTTAGTGTCGTTTTTTTAAAAACAAAACGCCTCTATGTAGCACTATCACCGGCAGTTCTAAAATCTGCTGGCAGTTTTTTTTAATGGCCACTATATGACATTATATTTAGTGACAGTTTTAAAAAAGAAAGGCCTCTATGTGGCATTATCATCCGCAGTTCTAAACTCTGCTGGCAGGTTTTTTAGATCATCACTATATGACATTTAAAATGGGTGATATTTTATTACACACAGCAGAAAAAGCAAAGGTTATTCAAAAAATAAATAAAAAAAAAAAAGCAAAGGGACCAGTTGGGTTGACCAGGTTTTGAGAGTTTTTATTTTTTTTTATTTTTTGTATGGCGAGAACGTGCTTTTCAGAGTTGTACGTTGCTTTGACCATTTATTTATAGGGGAAAGCTTTCCTCCAAAGTTTCTGTATCGTCTTCTTGCTTGCTTGAGTCTCTCCTTTGTCCGCAAGAGTTGGTGATTTATCTTCTGCTGCACAAAGTGCATTTGGGAGTTTCAGTACTCAATGGCCAATTCTGTTAGTTCTTCTAGTGATTCTTTTACATTTATGAAGAAAAAAGGATATGATGATTACCAACAGAACAACAACAACAACGAGGAAATCAAGAAACTGGTCGAGTCATCCATGGAGGAAAACCTAGAAGAGCAGGTCAGTTTGCTTTACTCAAGGGCCAATAGTAGTGGATCTTTATCCTCTCAAGTACACTGTCTGTATTTGAGTCAAACACATCTAACAGAGGAGGCAGAAATGACTATCCTACCCCCTGTCCGAACACACTGTCCAAGGTGGGATCCACCTCCTTCTATTACATGTACTTGACGGTCAAGTACGGGCAGTGTAATTGAAAGGATAAAATTCCAATAGTAGTACTGCTAGTTCTTTTACTGATTTTACTACATTTAATTATAAAAGAAAAAGAAAAAAACTTTTATATATTTAGTGATTCTACTACTGCATATAAGGGTGTTAAATGGTCCGGTTTCGGTTAAATGGTTCGGTTCAATTGAATTTTGACTGCTTGAGAGTAAAAACCGTAACCAGACCGTTTAATTAGACGGTCGCATAATCAAAACCTGGACCGTTTAATAAATGATTTTTAAACGGTTTCAGTTAAATGGTTTTATACGATTTTGATTGGTTTTACACGATTTTGGTTAGACGATTCTATGCACATTTACTACTCGATCTATTTACTAATACTAGTTATTAGTTAATAGATATTACTTATTACATACTAAGTTATTAGTTTTTTTTTTTTTTAACAAAGGAAATCATTAATGAAGAAACATGACTGCTTAGTAGTTGCTATGTGTTAGGTTTTGACTTTTTGTTTATATTAAAAAAAAATTGTTAAGTTTTTAAACAGTTAGACGGTTTGGTTATAATCGATTTTAATTAGATTACATGGTTTGAAACCGTTGGATTAATCGGTCTAAATCGAATCGAATCGATTAACTAAACAGTGTCATTTTAAAAACCATAATTGGACCATTTAACTAAACAGTATGCCAGTGTCGGTTTAAATGATTCGATTTGGTTTCAGTAAACAATTTCGGTTTAGTCATGACACCCTTAACTACATATATAAAAGAAGGGAGAATGTTCTCTGTGCCAGACACATGGCCAGTCTGTGCAGGGGGCAGGATAATCATTGTGCCGATCCCACATGCCTGGGGGCAGCCTGCGTTGTGGCACAGAGAACAGCACCCCATAAAAGAAAAAGAAAAATGATATATGATATGATGATCGCTAACGTACAGAAGAAAAACGAGGAAATCAAGAAACTGGTCCAGTCCTTGGAGGAAAAACTAGAAGAAGTGAGTTCCTTGGAATCCTATCATGATATATACCGAGTTCCCAGGGAGCTTTACAAGCTAAAGCCAGATGCCTACACACCTCAGTCAGTCTCAATTGGACCTGTGCACCATAACAAGGAACACTTAAAGGCCATGGAAACACAGAAGTTACGGTATTTAAAACGCTTTCTTAATCGATCTGGTAAAACCTTAGATTTCTATGTCAAAGCTGTGAGTGATTTGGAAGAAGAAGCTCGCAAATGTTATTCAGATATCAAGAGCTTCGGAAGAGATGAATTTGTTAAGATGATAATGATGGATAGCTGCTTTATATTTGAGTTAATGGAAATCATGAAATCAATGGAAGAGGAGAATAATTTTATATCAAATGAGGCATGGACTATCGAAATCACAACTGACTTGATTAAGCTTGAAAATCAGCTTCCCTTGTTTGTTCTTAAGCATTTACATGGCCTATTGTTTGATGATCATCCCCGTCAAGGTGAACAACCGTCGCCGCTGCCACCACCACCGCTGCCCCTCCATCATCATATTTATGTCCATCTCATAAAGCCGTATGCAGTGGTATTCAATGGCCCAATCCTTTCTAGTGCTGAAGAAATAGAATCATTACTATTGGCAGAAGGCGGAGCAAAACATTTTCTTGATTTTTTAAGATGTATCCTCATCCCATCATCATCTTCTTCTAAAGGTATGAGGAAACATGGTGGTGGTGGTGGCGGTGGTGTTGATCAAGAAGAGAATTTGCGGCTTACTTATAATGCCTCGGAACTTAAAACTGCCGGTGTCAAGTTTCAGAACTCTCCAGCAAAAAAAACATCTTTATTCGACATAGAATTTGATATGAGAAAGGGAGTATTGAGAATCCCAACTATAACGATATGGGATGATACAGAACCACTCCTGAGAAACCTTATTGCCATTGAACAATATCAACCTTACACTAGTCGATATTTCACAGCCTACGCAGCCTTCATGGATGACCTCATCGACACTGCTGGGGATGTGGAGTTGCTTGTGCGGAAGGGAATTATTGCAAACAGAGTTGGCAGCGTAGAAACTGTGGTTAACTTATTTAATAACATTACTAAACATGTTATTGTTGGGTGTCCTTATTTCTCTGGTGTTATCAAGGAATTGGGTGACTATCATGATAAATCATGGAATAAATGGATGGCAAATTTGAGACAAAATTATTTCCATACACCATGGGCAGTAATTTCAGTTGTTGCTGCAGTGTTCCTCATCATCTTGACTGTAATACAGACTATATGTTCCATCTTACAAGTTAAACAATTTTGAAGACATCGATCGAGTACTCAAACTCATATATATGCTGTGTAATAATATTCGCTTGCTTTTGCTTTTCATGTTGTGTTTTGTTATTCAACTACTTAAGAGTCATTACTCGCTCATGCCTCCTGATCCAGATCTTCTACGGCGCGGACTGTCCGTCCTGTCGTGCTGTGCAAACACAAGGCGTCGCGCATTGACCACCTTACCTCTGCCCGAGCGCCTCGTTCGGGCAGGGGTAAGGCAGTCAATGCATGCCTTAGAAGATCTGTGTTGCTCTTACATTCTTTCGATCGCTCCCTTGTCCGTACTTTCTCAAGAATGTGGTTATGAGATGCAGATCGTCTACGGCGCAGCTGCCCGTCCTGCCTGTGCTGCGTAGATATAGGGCCGTGCGCAAAGACCGCCTTACCCCCACTCGGGCAGGGGTAAGGCAATCAATACGTGCCGTAGAAGATCTGTGTTGCTCTTACATTCTTTCGATCGCTCCCTTGTCCGTACTTTCTCAAGAATGTGGTTATGAGATGCAGATCGTCTACAGCGCAGCTACCTGTCCTGCATGTGTTGCGTAGATATAGGGCCGTGCGCAAAGACCGCCTTACCCCCACTCGAGCAAGGCGCTTGGGCAGGGGTAAGGCGGTCTTTGCGCACAGCCCTGTGTCTACGCAGCACAGATAAGACGGGCAGTTACACCGTAGATGATCCAATTCCGTGGTTATGGGGCTTGGCTTAACTAGGCTAGGTTTCTCTGGGCCCTAGAAGCCCTAGAACCATTAATTTAAAGATTGGGTGGTTAGTAATGGTATATATTCCAAAGGAAATCCACCAATACCCGCCTAGAAAGCCACTCATACATACCTGAATTTACGAATTAGGAATTAGGACAAGTTTTCCTTGATTTCAGTTTTCATAACCTACCTTAAAACCAGGATGCCTACCTTAAAACCAGGGCAGTGTCTTCCTCTTTTTCCCTAACAAAATAGATATTATCAAAAGAAAAAAAAAAACCCAAAAAAACACACATTGTATTTAACATAAAAAAGAAATATATTTGATACCAAAAAGGTATCTTGATTCAGCATTTTGATTGATACCAATCTGATACTGTATCAATTTTCGGGTTGGTCGGTACTTGATCCAATACTACGTACTGCAAAGACCATTGCCCCTTTGGTTCATCATAACATTGCTCGTATTCCGTAGTCTATACCACTCATGTGTAGGGCTATAAATGGATAACCAAATATCCGAATTCGTATTCGTTTAGGGACATTTGTATTTGTTTAGAAATATCCGGAAAAAATCTGAATGCTCTGATAAAAATCCGTTCGGAAAAAAAAAATCCAAATACTTAATTATAATAAATTAAGTAAATAATTATCTTGAGGTTTTTTGAAGATTCACCAGGTTTTAGAACATGAGGAACAAAGAATCATGATCTAAGAGATATGGATTGAGAGTGAATTGTATCTGCTAGGGGGAGGAAGGTTTAAGAGATATGGATTGATAGTGAATTGTATCCACTAGGGGGAGGAAGGCCCGGGTTACGCAAGGCAGAGATGTAAATGGATGGTCAAAAATCTGAATTCGATCTGCATCTAAATCCCTCTGAATCTGTTTAGAGGTATTGTATTTGGCCAGGGAATATCTAGATCCTATCACATATGATCTGTATCCGAGTCTAATCAGATCCGTTTACAGGCCTACTCATGTGAGGATGAACAATGAACATGAACATCAAAAACCGGCCTCCTCTAGACATTTAAAGAGTACATCCTTCAAGATAGCGTCCATTTTTGTTGGATTCTTTAGTACGCCCTCTCACAAAAAGATCTACACAATGTCCATCTACGGATTCTTTTGTACACTCTATCAGAAAAAGTGAGGGCTTCACACATGTATTATTTTTAGGGAAAAAGAACATTGCTTGATCTCATGGATCATGTGCCCAAACATAGGAGTACATGAAATCACCATCCAGCCTTCTTTTTGCCTAAAAAAATAGTAGACTACTACATTTTTTTTTAACTTCATCAATTGTCGTGTTATCCTATTCTTCAGTTGTTCCAAAGACCAAAATGACATATCTGACTCTTTCAAACCCCTAATTAAATTAAATTTTCTCTTCCCTCTCTCTTTCTCTCCAAGGCTTCCAATTTTATCGGATGTCTCCAAAGAGACTCTCTCTCCATGCCTTGGGTTCCACCTCTCTCTCTCTCTCTCTCTCTCTATCTCTGTTGCAGTCCTTACTGCTTGGCCCCCATCGCTCCCCCCTGCCCACACCATTTTCCTCCTACATTTCAATGCTCCTTTTCTTTTTAACATGATCATAACCGATCCAATTAAAGTGCACCGGTAAGCATTCCATTTCTTCTTGTTCCGTATTAAGAAGAGCTTTATATTGTTTTCTTTTCCTTTAACTTTCTTAATTGATTGTTGATCCGACTTCATAGTTTATTTTTTAATGAATTTTCTTTTTTTAAATTTTGTTTGAGATGGCTGTTTTGATTTTGAATTTTGTTTTTCTTAATTTTTCCAATCTTTCTTTTGTTGAAGCAATTCTGATGGAGCTCTACAGTTTTGATCTTCTTCGATCTAGTTTTTTTAAATACCATTAGATCATCCAGATTGCAAGAAGGATTCGGATCAAGCTTCATTCAATGACCACTGGTGCTTGTTGTTCTAGTGATTCAATTATGGGAGAAAAAATGAGAAAAGAATATGATGATCACCAACTGAACTATGAAGAAATCGCGATATTGGTCGAATCCATGAAAGAAAAAATAGAGGAGATCAATTCCTTGGATTCCAATTATGATATATACAGAGTTCCCAGACAACTTTGCAAGGTAAAACCAGAAGCTTACACACCTCAATCAATCTCAATTGGTCCTTTACACTATAATCAAGAACACTTAAAGACAACGGAAACACATAAATTGCGATATTTAAATCTTCTTCTAAATCGACCTCATGGGAAAACTTTAGATGTTTATGTAAAAGCTGTGAGTAATTTGGAAGAAGAAGCTCGAAAATGTTATTCAGATACTATGGGTTTAGGAAAAAGTGAGTTTGTGAAGATGATTGTGGTGGATAGTTGCTTTATTCTTGAGTACCTTGAGATAAGTACTTTAAAGGAAAAGGATCATTTAAGATCAAATTCTTCATGGAGATGGGCAATTATGTATGACCTAATTAAGCTTGAAAATCAGATTCCTTTCTTTATTCTTGAACATTTACATGCCCTAATTTTTGATAATCATTATGAACTATCATTCAGTCATCATATCTATGTGAAGCTCTTAAAATGGTATGCACAAGGGCTTCATGGTCCAACAATTGATAGTGATGAACAAATAAAATCATTACAATTACCAGAAGGTGGAGCAAAACATTTTCTTCATCTTTTATGTTGTATTCTCATCCCATCATCTCCGACGACGACGACGATGAGGACGAAAAATAAACACGGTGAAAAGTATCTGCGGCTTACGTGTTGTGCTTCGGAACTTAGGAGTGCTGGTGTTATGTTTCAGAAGAAAGAGAAGTGTGATTCTCCAAAAACATCTTTATTTGATATAATTTTTGACGCGGAAAATGGAGTATTGATAATCCCAACTATTGTGATCTTAGATGAGACAGAAGTCATTCTTAGAAACCTTATTGCTTTTGAGCAAGGTAAAAAATGTACAGCTTATTTCACAGCTTATGCAGCTTTCATGGATAACCTAATTGATACTGTTAGGGATGTGGAGTTGCTAGAGCAGAAGGGAATTATTACAAATATTCTTGGTAGTCCAAAAGATGTGGTGACCTTATTTAACAATATTACCAAACAAGTTGTCCTTGTGGAACCTTATTTCTCTGGTGTTATCAAGGATTTGGAGGATTATCACAATAAATCATGGAATAAATGGATGGCAAATTTGAGGCAAAACTATTTCCATACACCATGGGCAGCAATTTCAGTTGTTGCTGCAGTGGTTCTTCTCATCTTGACAATAATGCAGACTATTTGTTCCTTCTTATCAGTTAGTTAAATGAACAAGTCAATAATCTATTATGAATCTATTTATTTATTTATTTGTAATTCTTTAGTGTTTTGTTATTGAAGAAGACTAAGTAGTCTTACTCATGCCTCCTACTTTCTCTCTCTCTCTCTCTCTCTCTACCTTAAATCTTTAACTAGTAATGGCTACCCAAAGACTTGAGAGGATAATAAGAGAGATCATGAAATGGATAGCAGGGTAAGGATTGGGCTGAATTGATTTGGTTTTCTATATATAGGTCCCAGAAATTTATTTTTGTTGGAACAATATTTATTTTTGGGTGGTAATGGTACGTACATTCCAATAAAGGAATTCCCAAATCTTGTCATTTGGAATACGTCTCATGAGGGAGTGAGACTCCAATCCTTATAAGGACCACGTTCTTCCCTTCACTCATCGATGTGGGACTATCCTTAGTCGTCCCTGAGGCTAATTTTTATCCACAACACTTCTCATGCGCCAAAGCTGCAAGTTCCACACATCTGAGCAAGACAACACGCTTATCAGACAAAACTAATTGACTGGTGAGAAACCCAATTACAAAATATTCATGACTTTTTCCTGTTCCAAAATTTCATCACCTTGGAGCAATCTCACAAATACGATGCTAACTATGTACCAAATACTTGTGTATTTGTAAGGTTGCTCGATCTATTGTGACCAAGTGGTTATGGGCTGAGTCTGGAAACAGCCTCTTTGTGAAAGCAGGGATAAGGCTGCATACATTATGACCCTCATCAGACCCTGCAGTGGCAGGACCCTCGTACACTAGGTGAGGTGGTTGCTTTGTTAAACAACCTAATAATCTTTGCTTCTCGAATGTTTACAATATCTGGGGATTAGGTATTACTACAACCCATGGCACCGATTTGTAGCAAAACTACACCAAGATAGAGGAAGTTAATTTGATAACTTCATATTTCAAGACTAGATGGTCATTCATATCATTCCTTTCTTCTTTCAAATGTTTGAAGAAGGGGAACTGAAATCTACCATGAATTGTTTTGTTAGATTGGCTTTGAAATAACTTTGCCCTTTTTTTTTCTAACATGTAAATTCTATTGTTTTGCTTCATAATGCTATGCCATTAAAGAGTCCTGTCATAGTTGAAATTGCATCACTATTTCTCCCACCCCTCCTTTCCTTATCCCTAGGATATAGATTATATCATTTTATAAAAACTGTTCAATGCAAAGGCCTCGACATGAAGGTGAAGGGGACACTTTAATCTTTAGCTATAGAGTTATAGGCTGCTAAGGGGGTGGGAACTTTTTCTTTTTCAAGGGTTAGGATTTGGGACTTGAGTTGCAGTCAGAAGCAAGGTTTTGAAAATCAGAATTGAATTGTGTGAATCATCCTATTTGGATCCAATTGGCCGAGCCCAATTCCGATTCCGGCTGCTTTGAATCTACCATGTGGTAAGTGATTTTTAGGGTTCAGGCTGTTCCGATGATTCCTGGCATTTGCGTGGCCGATTCAGCCTTTTAAAACCTTGGTCAGCAGCCAAATAAGGGAAAGGCTTACTCAATATGATCCCGGAAAAAAAAAAAAGAAAATCAACAATCAAAACAAGGTAAAGGCTTACTCATCATGGATGGAGGAAAAGCTAATTTTTATGGGGCGATGTTTTCTGTGCCGCAGCGTAGGCTGCGCCCAGGCACATGGGGGTGGGCGCAATGACCACCCTGCCCCCTGCACAGGCTGCCCATGTGCCTGGGCGCAGCCTGCGCTGCGGCATAGAGAACATTCTCCCATTTTTTCTTCAATAGTGTGAACCCAACCTAACCTGCTCATCATGGGCTTGGGCCTGCTGTTGAGGAATCCATAGGAGATATTGCAATTTTTTGGGGGTGAATGAAGAAAAGAAAAAAAAAAAACAAATACAATAGACTAGCCACACAGGCTATCCAAGGGGGAACACCCCCTAACAAAGGAAACCAAGAACAGACATCAAAGGGGGATACAACCAAAACTAAGGGGGAACAAAATACATTCAACCAAAGAGGAGGATACAAGAAAACAAGCAAGAGGAAGAAACAAAGAACAAAAATGATGATACAACAAAACTAGGGGGGAGCAATAAGCAGAAGATCCCAAGAATAGGTAAGATGCCTATAACGGTAGTATCTAGGCACACTACACAAATGGAGAGAATTTTACTTCCAACCTCAAAAGCGATCCCAAATTTGCTCAATAGAATGTAATGAGGGAGTCCATCTTCTTTTGGTTTTTTTTCCCACCAGATATATGATGAATCACTGCATTAAAAGCCAACTTATCATTGTGATCTAGTGGTCGTGGGATGACATGGATTTAATAAACGTGAATGGTAGATGTGTGATGTGTTAATAGGAAGAATCCAAGATCAAATTTCACAATAGTTAAAGTACATTAATAATATTTCGTCCAATATAGTTTGGAGCTTTCAAGTGAGGTGAACCTCGACACAATGGTATGGTTGCTTCATTGTGATTTAGTCGTCACGGGTTTGAGTCGGGAAATAGCTCTCCACGAAGCGAGGGTAAGACTGCATACATTATAACTTTCTCAGACAATGTGGTGGTGGGAGCCTCGTGCACTTGATACTCCCTTTTTATAGGAGTTTTCAAGTGCTGTACTTTGTTCTGTTTGAGACCAAAATTACTAGTTTATAGACCTAGTTAGTAGTCCATTCCAACAATATTATGGATGAATCATGTGAAAGAAAATATTTTGACAATATGAATTATATTTTGAAGGCAATGTTTTTAATTCGATCCTTATATTCTTAGTATTTGAAGTCTACCGCACCGAAATTGAACCAAACCGTTTAAGTGAAATTGAATCGTTTAACACCCTTAATCCTAGGGTTTTCAAATATAGGGTTGTAGTACGTTTGTTAAAATATCTTTTTAATATCCATCCGCATGCATTTGAAGCCCAGCGGTCCAGGAATACCTCTAGACCGTGGTCTTAGGAAAACTCGGTTTCAAAATTTGGTAAGGTAATTTTATAAGTGAAAAAAGTTTTTGCCTTTCACCATGGTGAAGGAAATCAACGGTCAAGAAGAGTCTGTCCACACATTGCGAAGTGTTTGGTACCCTTGGGGGCTAATCCAATGGTGATTAAGAGAGAATCCCTTCACCCATGGAAACTCGGTCCATCTTTTAAACCCAATTCGGTGAACCTCCGTTTCCCTTGTCTTTCAAGAAACTTCTATATTGTGGTGGGAGGGTTTTAAGAGTTTTTGTCGAGGAGGTCGGGGTTTTAGGCTACGAGAACAACTTGAAGGGGAAAAATCGAGGAGAACCCGGGAAGAAGACTGGGGTTTTGAGTTTGAAGGAAGTCTCTTGCCCGTGGAACTGTGGAGACGGAGGAGATCTGCAACTTTCTGCAACCCTCTGCAATCCTTGAAGGTGAGACCGCTATAATTCGAAGGACGCAACCGAAAAGGTATGGATATTAGGGATTTCTTGAGCATATTTTAATTTTTAGTATGAATTTTAGAGATTTTACTGTTAGGTATTGATTTACTGTTACCACTTGTGTGGGTTTTAGAGTTTTCTTAGAGAAGTCGGGCCTCCAAGTTCTAACCCTGAGATTTAGAAGGGAAGTTGCAGCCGAGATTTCATGGCGGTTCAGAAGCTTCAAGCGCTGTTGAAACACGCCGCCGGCCGTAGAACAAGTTCGTCAATCCGTCCATTCTAGTTTTTTTATGCATATATGTTATTGTTTTTAGTCTTTTCTTTTCGATGTCTCTGTCAGTTTTTGCGTCTACTGATTTTTTTTTTTCTTTTTGTGACTATCAAATCGATTGCTGTGAAGTGGCAATCCGATACTGAGGTAGTTTGATTGTGTCGGTAGATTGAAGTGATTTGGCGCGAGTAGTCAATATCTTTGAGTTCCTTATTGATGGAAGTCATATATTTTTGAAAGTCGTTAACAGAACAATTTTTGATATTTTATGAAAAAGATCAATTTTTTATGTTGAAGCTGTGAAGTTTTTCTGTAAAAGGACTCTCTTTTATTTATACCTTTATACTGGATATTTTTAAGGGTAAAATAATAAGGTACAGGGAAACTTTTAGTAGCAAGTGAAAAGTTCGAGATTCCTAAATCCTAATAATGGATTTCATATAGAATCTCAGGAGGACGATGCATGTTCCCTATCTGCAATTTTATTTATTTATTTATTTATTCTGAATGTTCACAACCGCAGAGTAACACTGTAGAGGTTCTAAAAAAAAAAATTCATAGGAATAATGGAGAAAGGATGAGTGCTGCGTGTTGAGATTGTCGGGGGCAAAACATCGAATTATAACATACTCTACTTCCAGCTGTTCTGGTGGATTTCTGTGCAAGATGCTCTTGTATGTTGTACTTTATATCTTTTGCTCATACCTTGACACCATTTGATTATAAACTTAAAAGGAATTGGTCAGTGACTTCAAATCTCCAATTTTTTACTGTAAAACCTCTCACCGGTCATACATTGCTATCTACCTGCCCTATGTGGTGGACTATTTGTTCATTGGTTTGGGTTTTGTCTTTGAAATCTAAACATCCTATTGCATGATGCATTTAAAGATAGGAAGGAACAACTGGTGGTAAGATTCAAGCCTTCAATTTCATTAGGATGAAAGCATGCCATGAGTCCTGGGAGTTTCACTCATGGAAGGATACACATTCCTTCCATTGGTAAATCATATTGGAGGGGTGGGTGATCCCGATTCAGAATCATTGACCTCAATTTTAAACTTAATGGGAGGTTCCTAGGGGAAGTGTCATCCTGATATGTTCATACGATGCGTCCCACCTTACCTGATCTGAATCAGCTGATTCTAGAGGGCTACCTCATTACGAGGCTGATCTACTCCGATGAGATACCGAAGAGGATTAAAATCCACTTTCATACCGGTTAGAGATGTTAAGGAAGCAAAGACAATTGGCATTCATGCTAATGCAGTTGCTGTAGTCGCCTTACAAAGGCTAATAGCTGAACATCCTCCAAGTTGTCCCCAATTTGATTCAGCAAGGCGGATTCGAATTCCCAATATGCATACCAATAAGGTGAGGTACTCTCATAGCATTCGCCTCTACCATTAGATCTTGCCCCAAGCTGAGTTGGCAAGTGTCTAGCGGTATCACAAGCAGATTGCCTTTTCCCCGCCACTCATCCAAGCGTATCAACACCCCCTCAACTATCCCATCAATCGGTCTAGCTTTGGTGTCCACGGGTTTGATATGGCTTAGGTTCGTCTTTAGCTTCAACCCAAGTTGTTTCACAACATCGCTAGCCAATATACTATGCATGTGCTGTTGGTAGTCTACTACTGACAGCAGAAAACTCACCTTATCACGACACAGGCAAAGTCATCCTCATTTACAAATCTTAGATCCGCCTGCACAGAAGGGGAAACCTTATCAAGTAGATTTCAAGAAAAGATAAAACCCCTCATACTTACCAAGATCATTAAGTGATAAGGAAACACTTCACTTAGGACAGCCAGTCTCACTTCATGCAGGTTCGATAACTCACTTTGAAACCATTTTGTAACAGACAAAGAGTTTTGACAGCTAGCCCATGCGGCATCCATGCACCCTCCTGCAGCACAAGTAGTCAGCCTTACGCAACGCCAGGGTTTCTCACAACACACCATACCCATGTACCCCGGCAGGTATTGCCTGCACTGGAAAGAATTTTTCTTCTTCGATAGGCGGAGCTTCATCAAGCAAGAAATGCATTATTTGTTGACTTAAGATGGGTGCTTTGATTCAATAAAAAAAAAGCTCGAGGCTCTCCCCCTCTCGCGTTCAGAATAAAACAAAAATATCTGACTTATACTTAGAAACTTTCTTTGTAGGGGAGTTGGTGAAGTGTCTTCTTTAGTTTAAGTATTTCTCTGATTTGGTACAAGGGAGGAAATGTTTTCCTTTCTTTCTTTTTGAGATTAACGAGAAGTTTTTTTTTATTGCGAGTTTGGATAAATTAACTTCCATGAAACTTCTTTGTAGATGCTGGTCTTTATGTTTAAGACCCATTGTTGACAGTATGCTTGTGTGACCTGATAAACTAGCTAATCAAAATTTCTTTTTGATATCCGACATTTCTATGACCTCGTAGAGACTGCTAAACATATATATAAATGCTTCCCATGAAACTTTCTTGTTCAACGATTTATATAGTGTTTTAAGATATTCATATTGTTGACTACCTCTTCCCGCATTTCTAACTGTATTCTCCCAATTGCAGTTCACTTCTGGGCCTGTACATCTAAACGAGGTATCAGCACAACAAATGTGGCTGAGTTCTCAGCACAACCCAAAATGCTTTCTCATCCTAAGCAAATGGGTAAGTACTGTTCCGGGTCCCCTTTTTTTTTCTTTTATTAAGAAAAAAAAATATAAGACCAGAAAAATAACTGATTAAAATAAATGTTCATTTTCATTTTTTCTTGGTTATGGTCTAGGCAAATTTTTTTTGTATGTAATATAATTTATTTATTTTGAAAACATTTGAGTATCGAATTATTTAGTTGGATGTTTATGACATTCCTGTTGAATGGTTTTCAGCTGTTGCCTGCACTGGACCTTTCTGGTCACGCTACAGCAGAGTAATTGCACAGGTGGGGTTGACTACTTCGAGAAAATAATCCAGCTTTTTTGGGGAAGTTTTAATTTAATTTTTACTTCACTTGTTAGAGATCCTTTACAGCAAAGTGTTTACTACCTCTTTTATTAATTAATTTGGGATTGATGACATAGTACTCATGGAAAGGACTTTGGACTCTACTTGGTATAACCTGATCATTCTTATCTGCAGATTTATTTTAAAGAACTGTAGTAACATGAGCTTCTTGAATATGCATTTACTAGCAATATTTATGCTGTGTCTTGGTTTAATTATAAATAAGAAGGGATGAATTGGAGAAATGTTGCTTAGGAAATTAGAGAGCAATGGATGAGGTGAGAGGAGCTTCGTCAGTTCTGCTTGTGGAGATATAATGTCTAATTCTTATAAGTTCTGTAGAGATTCTTCCCAGCATTGTATTTGCAACTCTGGTGATTGTTTACCTCCTGTTTCGTGACTTGGTACACAAGATGACATGAAGGGATTTAGATCCATGATGTGGAAGAGTTAAATCTGAATCTATAATTAAAGACAAAGAAATGAGAGGAGGTGCTGTAGATTTCAAGTACTACAGAAAGGGAAACTTACACCGGGGTTGCAATTAGCTGCTAGAATACAAGGATCGGATAAGAAACATTGCCTTCAAAGTAGAATTCATAGTTGTGTTGACCCTTGTGCTGACCATAGTCAATTCAGGGATGGGAAAAATAAGGTAGAGGATAATTGTGTATTATTTGGTTTGGACTTGCAAAAAAAAAAATGTCAAACAAATTAAGAGATGCCAAAAAGTGGAGATGCCAAAAAGTGAAGGATAGGTCTTGCAGGTAATATATGTTTGTGTTTGAAAAGTTCGGGACCAAGAATATGGTTGTATATATAGATACAAAAATATATGACTCCAATTAGTTAACAAGAGCTTACAACACACAACTATACACCTGGAATAAACATAAACATAAACATAAACATAATAATAATAATAATAAAAATTGTGAAGTATTTTAATCCAAAGGTGAAGGGGGTTTAAATGTCGTTTCTCGCTAGTTGTATAAGAGAGTGAATTCATGCATGGAGGAAATGTTTAATCCCACATTGAAAGGGAGAGACTTCCACATTGAGTATGCTCAAGCCTCATGATACCCCTACTGAAGCAAATGTAGAGCACTCTCTCCCGGTGTTCGAGCTGCCTCTGTGTGCCCTTTATTAGTAAGGGATAGTACCACTTTGCCTCCAAAAGACCATATATATAAGAAAATGGTTAGGCTCCATTGGAAGTGGGCAAGGCTTAAGCCTCATGAGGCCCTCATTTTAAGTAGCTGGCCTTAGCTTTGTAAGAAAAATGGTGAAATTTTTTTCTTCTTAATTTTTTCATCTTTGCAACCTTCTAAAAAATACCATTTTTTGGATATGTTATGGTATTATTTCTGTATATTAAGTTTGAATATAGGATACACATTTATCGTTTCTCTGGGTTAAAAAACATGCATTTTATTCCAAAATATGGTATCCCATGCTGTATTATTCTTTTACTTTACTATGTTTCTAACAGATCTGCTCTTCCTCTAGTCCCTGTAATTGATTCTAGAAGACAGACCAATCCATCTTTTTCAAGTAACTTCTAGGTCCTCTGCATCAATAGGATATCCCAAAGATTGAAAATTAACAGCCAGATCAAATTTATGGAAGAATCTTGCCTTCAGCAAGTTACCAAAACCTAGACAGAAAATAGAAACCAGGACTAGAAATAGTAACTCAAATTTTAAAACCAGGAAATAGAATTCAGAAATTAGATACCAGATCTTAGAAACTTGAGTTGAAGCAGGATTAGAAACTAGAAACCAAATTAGAAAATAGAAACTGATGGAGTTGATTCAGAAATAGAATCTAAACTGAAATCTGAAATTAGAAACAAGAGTTTGGAAAGGGAAAATTAGAGAACAGTTATGCAATTACACGGTTGTGGATGTAGGGATTTGGTATTAGGGATTAATTTGTAATTTTGCAATTTTATTTTATTATTGAGGAAGACATACATAGGAGATTTGATTGTTATTTAGTTTCCCAGTTTGGTTTGGTTACTATATTCGGTTATGTCGGAGAGTAGGAGTCTTTGCTTATTTATATTATAGCCATTGAACGAAAGTAGTAGATTTAAAGATTGGAGTAGTGTTTATTATTTTGATGAGGGAATAATGATGTTTGGTATGGAGGACAAGTTAAGCCTTAGATTTATGAGACTCTCCAAGATTGAGGTACACATAATTTCAAGGACGAAATTATTTGAGGGGCGGATGTAATAACTTGAAATTTTTGGAAACCTATTGGTTGTACATGCTCAAGTGTGAGTGGTTCAGTTGTAGCCAAGTCTATTTTGGACCTTTGATACAGGCCATGACTGGGTAAATAATCGATCAAAATATAGAGATAATGTTCTAGAATAGACCATGTTGGATACTATTTAATTCGACCAATAGATTTAGTTTGATCGAAGCCGAATTCTAGAATTCTGATTTAGTAAATATGTCGGGAATGTGGACATAATGTCTTGGCCAGGCAAGCTTATTGATAATAGTTTCTGTCAACAAGTTGTGTTGGCATGTGACGAGTTAGCTTAAGAAAATCCATCAGGTTTTGATATGATTTGGCTAGCAGAGGAGATGGAGTTTCGATCAACCATAAAGAGCATTGGATGAGGAGAATTTAAAAAAAAATTATTTAAGGAGATATAATAGGAGAAGGATTTAGCTAGTAAAGATAAAGTTGATTGTATCACTTTAGAGTATTAAAAAAAAGAAAGGAAAAAGCGATAAGACGTACAATATTTCACCCACACATGGATGGGCAGTCAGAGAGAGTGATTCAGATTTTTGAGGAAACACCTACTTAGATTTTGGATCGTAAGGAGCAAGTCCTACGAACTTGCACCATTTTTTTTTTGACGATTATCTGGAGGAATCATGATATTCAAAAAGGCTTCGTGAGAAAAAGAGGATGATATGCATACCAAGTAATTGTAATCCTCAAAATCTTTTAAGGGGGTTGGATTGTAATATCCTTGCATAATGGGGGAATTAATTTAAAGTTTAACCTGTGATGTAGACTGTGCAGAAGTGATAGAAGGATGATCTGGTTTTTGAGAAAGCCCTGAGAGCACTTTGGCCCTGAGACAGCCAATCAGGGGTAAATGCTTTTGCCTAAATTATTATTTTTATTGACTGTTAGGCGGCAATAAGTCAGTACATAGTCAAGGTTAGTTCCCAAGAGTTATTCTAGAAGTTTTACCAAAAAGGGTAAAAATGTCATTTTCAGGGGTTTTTCTGGAGAGAAATTTGGAGGGTTATTTTTTGAATTTGCATAAAAAAAATAATTCAATAAATAGTTTAATAAATAATTCAATAAATAATTTAATAAATAATTCAATAAATGTTTCACTATCTAAATAATGCATTAAATTCTAAATAATTCAAACCAAACAGACCCTAACCTATTTTATAGGATTTTATTCTTAGCTGAATTTGGGAGTCATGAGTGAATCATAACTTGGATTTTGGTGAGAGGGACTAAGGTGAGGTGTCAACCTACTATTGGTTATAGACTTAGTTCCTAAGAGAGTCTTTTCTCTAAGGAGAGAGAAAGGGAAATTATCCTCTTTGACTTAATTACCAGCAAAGGAAGGAGTTTAGGTAGGATTAAAATACCAAATCTGATTATTAATTTAAAAACTTCAGATTTTAAGATTTTCCCTTCAAAATATTTTGATTGGATGAGAGCAAATCAAATTTAGACTAGGATTTTGGGAAAGATATCATAGGAGTTGGGTGCTACCTCCTCAAAGGAGATTAAAACTCACTAAAAAACATGGACAACCTCCATGTTTTGGCAGAAACCGTAAGAGGGAGAGAGAGATCGGGAATGGATATAAACAAAATGAGAGGGTATAAGGAAAAATGAGAGAGACATGTCTGTGGTTTGGCTTCACTTTTGGCAGAGTTTTTCCCTTCCTTTACTAAAATATTCGGTAGAAACTCTATGTTTAGACTTGAAATTTTAGTGGTGATAGTGGGGGTCTGCGGGAGTAGCCTCTATCACATTGAGATGTCATGGGTGGGAGCGAGCTCAACCACCAATAGGCAGCAACAGTTCTCCCAACCGCTTGTCTTCTGTACACTCCACTGACTTTCCTCAACAGTGGGTTGCAGAAGCGGCTGCAAAACTGGGATCTGGAATAAGAGATTTTGGCCTGGGTTAAGTGAGCATAGGGTTTTAGAACTGATAGGAAATGTAGACTCTGTGGTTAAGAAGGAATTTTATTTCTCGGATTATATGGGAACTGGTTTGTAAAAATTTTTCTTAGGTTCCTTTGGTTATAGATTTGGTGGTAGTGAGTGTTTTATTGGCTGGCTGGTTTTACTGTTATACGCTCATTAGATGAGTTGTTGGTATGCATTAACTGGGTTCTTAGTTAAAAAATAATAAAATAGAAGAGAACAATAAAGGTCTGACAAGATCCACCAGTGGTGTTTGAAATCCTACTACAGTTGAAGAATTCCACCTTCCTCCATGAATTTTTTGGCTGCATTAGGTTCTGAGTTCTCAAATTTAATATAATCTGTGTGAGAAGTGGTTACTTCAAACTCTTCATATGAAAAATGACCAGAACCTCCCACCCCCTCCCTCCCCCCCCCCCCCAAAAAAAAAAATAGAAAAAAAGAAAAAAAGATTTTGGCTTCAACTCAGTTGGACTATTGAAGAGCATGACCTCTGAATCTCTGCATTTTGCCAATTGCTCCTCACGCGAATTATTAATTTTTTATTTATAATGAAGGCATTAGGCATATTCCCTTTACTTGCAGGCCTTACCTAGGCAGGTGACATTGCATCACTCAATCCTCAATTCTCAGCAATTTGCAATCTCATCATCAGCTTCCCCCCAAACCAGTGAGAAAGAGACAAACCAAGCTGGGGAAGACGATGCAGCTACTGTAGAGAAAAATAATGCTTCTACAAATGGAGAGGCTGCAGAGACAAGTGCTGATAACAAAGATGCAGGTTCTAATTCGGAACTGAAAACTCCTTCCTCTCAATATGTTAGGAGGAGGAGGAGCAGGGGTACTAAACGAACTGCGTTTTCTGATTCAGAGAACGAAGATGAACTTTCTTTTGATGATCTGGTAAAGCTTGTTGCGGAGAAGGAAGAATTGCTGAAGACTAAACACAAGGAGATAGAGAAAATGCAAGATAAAGTTCTACGCACTTATGCAGAAATGGAAAATGTGATGGATAGGACTAGACGTGAAGCAGAGAACTCCAAAAAATTTGCTATTCAAGTCAGTATCTTATTCATTTTTCCATATTCTTCCCCTTCGACTCCCCCCTCATTTCTTTTTGGTGCACTTATTGGCTCTTATATAATTTGTGTTGTGTAGTTGAAATTTTGATAGTACTTTTCATATTTAATATGCTTCAGAACTTCGCCAAATGCCTGTTAGATGTTGCAGACAATTTGGAAAGAGCTTCTTCAGTTGTTAAAGGTAGCTTTTTGAAAATTGATGCATCCAAGGATACAGTTGGAGCCATGCCACTTCTAAAAACACTTCTGGAAGGTGTGGAAATGACTGATAAACAGCTTGCAGAGGTAACTTATTCCTTTATTTGTCAAAGGCACCATCATTTTTTAATTATTAAGATGTTTCAAGATGCATATCATTGGAACTGTGTTGACATGTGGAATTACTTCCTGTGAGAACCCTTGAACTTAATTGTACTTCTGGTGAGCTCTAATTTGGTCTTGGGAGTTGGGGCATGTAGTATCACCAGCACACTAGCACTCTGGAGGGGGAATGAAGCCACTAAGTTGTCTCTTGTGCTCATGGATCCATTACCAATGGCTTCCTTTCTACTTTGCCTTCAAACTTTCTATCCTCATGGCCAAAGGTTCTCTAGATAAGCAAATCTTCGAACTCATGACAAGCGGTTTTGAATTTTGATGCAATTCCGGGGGTTTCTACACTAGCACTCTGGAGAGGGAAGGAAGCCACTAAGTTGTCTCATGTGCTCATGGATCCATTACCAATGGCTTCCTTTCTACTTTGCCTTTGAATTTTCTATCCTCATGGCAAAAGGTTCTCTAGATGAGCAAATCTTCGTACTCATGACAAGCGGTTTTGATGCAATCCCGGGGTTTGGAAACCCTGTCGGGGTTTACTAATTGCTATGGCCCATCCAAGTAATAGAAGACTCGAATCAAGAGCTTAGTAGCAAAAAAGTAAATATTTTTTTATAAGAGAATGGCAGTTTGGTAAGTGGATGGAATCTTAAAGGAGTATTTAGGTAGACAAAAGAGAAAGGATAAGGGATTATTAATTAAAGAGAAGGGGTAGACTTGGAAACAAAACAAAATAAAGGACAAAAAGGATTGAAGACAATAAACCAACCTTAAAATAAAATACCGTAGAAAAGGGAAAGGGTTGTCTTCAATCTCCCAACTCTTAACCTGTACAAAACATACCACGATTCAACTTTTGATTTTATGTAGGAGATCACAACTCAGGGATCTCTTGATTCCAGTCGACAAGTGCCAAACTAACTAAAAGACAAGGTTTTATTCAAATCTGAAACTGAGTATTGCTGACGAAGAAAACCCAAACCTGGTTCCTGGTTTCTAGTTTCCAATCTCACGATAGGCCGAACTAATGGGGCTAGGGTCCTAAGTTTTGAGTCACCCTAGGGAGGCGATGCCACCCCTTAAGTATGAAGTCGAACTGGTTTATATAGGGGGATTCCAGTGAACTCAACCAGTTCTAATGGTACATTGGTACCGCCAATACAGAAATCAAGAGAGGGTAATAGAAATAGCATCGAGGAAGGAAGAACCAGGAAAGAGAAAAAGGAAGGGAATTGGGGATAGAGTTAAGGTTGAGAGAGAACTTTACCGAATAGGGAAGGAATCAAATTAACAGAGAGAGGGAGAGAGATGGTCACCAGACCAGCAGCCACGCCATGGCGATAGTAAGTCCAATAACTCTTCTTCAATCCAAATCTTGAAGCAATTAGCCCCAGCAGTATCACCATGAACAGAGGCTTAGAAGATAGCCTCGTACTGGAATCTAATAGGGGGAGAGAGAGAGAGAGAGTGATGTAGATAGGTTCCTAGGCAAACAGTACAACCATAGTAACCAAAGAAAGGCCCATATCTCTTAAAATGGACCATGGTTCCACTTACTTAAGTTATTTAATGGGCCCTATGGGCCTAGAAAGGTATTGGGCTGGGTTTTTTTCTGGTTTGCCCAAAAACGAGAATCGTGAGGATATTGTTAAGTAATTAATTTTTGTCAATGCAATCTTAGGCTATTAGGAAGTTTCTATTTTGGTTTTAAAGCTTAGATTATGTAGAAACCGCTTCCTCTAAAAGGCCGACCTTTTAGAGGAAGCGGTTTCTACATGGTATCAGAGCAGGCAGGGGTCACGGTAACGAGTCCCCCTGGGAGCGGGCAGGTGTTAAAAAATTATTTATCCACCCGTGTCCCCCTTTGGATAGTTCGCCTTGTTAAAAGCTCCTGTATGATATACATATTGTTTCCTCCCTTTCCTACAAGGTCGGCCTTTTAGAGGAAGCGGTTTCTACATGGTATGCCTTTTAGAGGAAGCGGTTTCTACAGATTAAAAGTATCTTTCTGTACAAGTCCTATTCTTTCTTTGTGAAGGACTTTCTTTTATTAATTTTTTTTTCTAGTTGTTGGCAATAGCCATTATATATCTAAGGTACCTTAGAGCCTCCCCCCCAGGATTTTTGGAAGTTGATATTGACTGGTTTTATGCCATTGTTGTGTAACAGTGAGAAGAGAGATTCCTAGTTTATTGAGAGACTGACCAATGCCATAGGTGAGAGGCCTTGGTCATATCCCTTTCTCCTCTTTCATACCCTTTTCTGTTGGTTACTATTTTCAATATCTGCAACCAGTATACACAAATTATGTGACCTTCATATTCTTCTCCTACTTCTGCTGATTATATGAGAAACAGGGTGTTTTAGTGATTCATCGACAGAGGTTGAGATTTAGACAGCTCAAATTTCCTTGCGGCACCCTCTGAATCTGGTTTCTGGATAGCAAGCTTCCAAGGAGGTTTCTTCTCATCCAACCACCAGATTGAGTCCAGGTCTTGGTATGATCCTTCTCTGGCCATAAACTGGCCATAAACTTCATTCGATCATAGTTTCTTGTTCATCCAATGGCTGGATTTTCCTGAGGTATACAGTTTCTAAATCTGAACCTTCACTTTCTATTTTTGATCCTGATGCAGTAGCACTTGGTTGGTTGGACAAATATGATCAACTTTGAAAATCCAAACGTAGAGGGAACCGGTCCAACCAGGGTTATTTGTCCAACAAAGGTTGGAAGTAGTCTATTTATTTTCTGTCTTTTATACGCTTGGGTAGGTAATAGGTTAGTAATTTTGTTTTGAACTCTAATTAGTTTTAGAGTTGGTTTACAAGTTAATTGCAGTCCTAAAGTCTAGTAAGTCTTGTTATTTTCCTTTATATATCTACGTGTGCCCAACATTGAAAGACAATGGAATAGACAAGATTTGGGTTTTTGCTCTGAGTTGTGTGTGTATGATAGTGAGTTTTCCCCTTTTCCTCTACAACTCTTCTTCTCTATCTCAGGTTTCTCTTCTTCCCTAACAGGGTCTGCACCAACTTGGTATCAGAGCCGAATTATCCATCTTCCTCCCCTCCCTGTCATCTCTCTCCCCCTATTCTGGTCTTCTGTTTGCTGTTTCCCATTGAATTCCCTAACCCTGTACCCACGATACCCTGTCCCAGTGGTAAACATAGGCCCTCCATCGAATCATACCGTCCTTCCTTTTCTTTCCTATTTTTCTTTTCTCTGCGGTTTTGACTGAACAGCATCAATAGCAAACCCCTATCTTCAGTGCTGCAACTCCTGCAACCTCTCCACCCTTTCTTTCCCAACCTATTGGCTCCACTGACCTGAGTTCCCTAACCCTGTACCCACAATACCCTGTCTCAGCGGTAAACATAGTCCCTCCATCGTACCATACCATCCTTCCTTTTCTTTCCTATTTTTCTTTTATCTGCGGTTTTGACTGAACGGCATCAATAGCAAACCCCCATCTTCAGTGCTGCAACTCCTGCAACCTCTCCACCCTTTCTTTCCCAACCTATTGCCTCTACTGACCTGAGTTCCCTAACCCTGTACCCACGATACCCTGTCCCAGTGGTAAACAGAGTCCCTCCATCGTACTATACCGTCCTTCCTTTTCTTTCCTATTTTTCTTTTCTCTGCGGTGTTGACTGAATGGCATCAATAGCAAACCCCCATTTCAGTGCTGCAACTCCTGCAACCTCTCCACCCTTTCTATCCCAACCTATTGCCTCCACTGACCTTCATCACCCACCTACGATTCCATCGCCCACCGACCTTCAATTCTCACCGTAATCATCCCATATCGACCCATCTTTCCTTTGTTTCCTGTAAAACCCCAACCATACCACCACACCCAACCCCCTCCCTTCAATTCTCACTAAAGCTTCACCCTAACCTTTGAATCCTTGCAGTAAACTTTCATTCCACCCTTGTGACCCCAATCCAATCTTCTTCCCCCTTTTTTTTCAAGGGTTCCCCCCTCCCCCCCCAAAAAAAAAAAAAGAAAAAGAAAAAGAGAGAGAGAGATCAGAAGTCAGAGATGGGAAGTAGTGTATTTCCACCATTGAGCTCCTGCATTTCCGCCATTAGGTGCCTGGATTCCCGCTGCTCTCCCATTGCCAGAGGAAGGAGACAACCCCCCCTCAACACTTTATCCACACTCCCATAATAAGTCTCTCCTTTTTTTTCCCAATATTACCCTCTCTTATATAGTTGCTTTAAAACCTTAAATTCTTTCTTTCTAGAATTACACCTCCTCCCCTTTTATTTCTAGTTTATCCTGTTTTTCTTTCAGCTTCCAAGTTTGCTCCCACCTATACGTGACCCATTTCTTGTGTATTTAGTTGAACTTCTATAATTACAATACTGTCACCTTATGACTTTTACTTTATTTACAATTCTGCTACCGTTATTATCAACTTCACTTTATTTATGGGATTTGACATTCACTCTTTGATTTGAGTACTCTCTTAGGTGTGAGGGCCCATAGTGATTCCAAATAGGGTTTCCGAACCCTGGGATCACCATCACTTTGGAAATTCTATCCATATCTTAACCATGGTGGTCAGTACTCAGTAGTGAGATTCTTCAACAGCTCAACTCCTATAAGGGTGAAATTGATCAAAAAATTGACACCCTTATTGAACGTGTGGATACCTTCACCACAGCTGTCAGTTCCCTCCATACTATGGTGACGTCCATGCAAGCTTCTATTTACCAACTGGTAGCTTCAAATAAAGGAAAGAGCCCAGGGATTCTTCCAACTCCATACCACATCATCCGTCTCATGGTATACCGCTACCAACACCACTACAACCATATGGAACAAGTTGATATGATGATTATGGAGTTGAAAGAGGAGAGGTAGTTGGACATCTTCGATTTTATGGGGATAACAACCCAGAGCAGTACCTTGACTGGGCTCACAGTTTGAAAATCTTATCCAGATGTTACAGGTTGATTGAGGCTAGAAAGATCTTAAGGCTAAACTGAAGGGCACGGCTCGAGTCTGGTGGATCAAGCACCAGCAACAGAATCGGATTCGATTTATGGCGTAGAGTTCTAACTTCAGATCCGCACTAAACTCTCCGGGTTTTTGAACTCTAGATCTGCATCAAACTGTCCTTCGCGGAAGAGCAGGGATTGGATTCAATTTCTGATCTAGAGTTGTAACTGCAGTTGGTGTTTTAAACTCAAACTATATAATATAGGTTGCCCTAGATTGATGAATGACTACCCAAAGTATTAGGAAGAAAAGATGAGTCATGTGAGAGAGTAGATCCAGATTGTGGTGGTTGTAATTAGCGCTAGAGCAGGGTAATCCCAAGTAGAGAGAGAATAAATAGAAAGTGTAGAAATAAGTGAATGGCTTAATAATGATAGCCCTCCACGATATGTATTTATAATAGAAGAAAGGTTGACACCTATTACAAATATAACTCTAATTCTAACTAGTTAAATAGAGCTAGAATAGAACTAGGAAAGGGAAAATAACTAAAATAGAAATAACACCCCATGGGTCGATCTTATATCATGGATCGACCCATGTCACACGTAATACCCAAATACCCATATTCCAACACTCCCCCTCAAGTTGGTGCGTAGATATCAGTCATGCCCAACTTGCAGACTAGAGGTTGAAAAACTTTTCCACTTAAGCCTTTGGTGAACACATCAGCCAACTGTTCCCCAGATTGCACATAAGGAACACAAACCGTCCCATTATCCAGATTCTCCTTGATAAAATGACGATCAATTTCAATATGTTTCGTCCTATCATGCTGCACTGGATTATGGGCAATGCTTATTGCTGATTTACTGTCGTAGTAGAGTCGCATAGGCAGAGTAATAGGAATACTCAAATCTTGTAATGAAGTCTTGAGCCACAATAGTTCACAAATACCAAGAGCCATAGCTCTAAATTCAGCCTCTGCACTAGAACGGGCCACCACTGTTTGCTTCTTGCTGCGCCATGTAACACAATTTCCACCCACAAATGTACAGTAACCTGTGGTGGATTTTCGATCATGGGAACCAGCCCAATCTGAGTCAGTGTAGGCCTCAATCTGTAGATGATCATGACGAGAGAATAATACTCCTTTACCAGGAGCTGACTTCAAGTATCTCAAAATCCTGAATACTGCTTCCAGATGATTAGACTGGGGATCATGCATAAATTGACTGATAAGACTCATTAGTCGCCCAACTAGCCTCTGATATCTCCCTTTGCCCACTGGTTCACCGTTAGTGTCTCGGAAACGAGCATTTGCCTCAATGGGAGTATCCACAGGAGAACAACCTAACATGCCAGTTTCAGAAAGAAGATCTAGAGTATACTTGCGTTGAGATAAGAACAGCCCTTGAGAAGAATGGGCCACTTCAATCCCTAGAAAATAGCGAAGTATGCCTAGATCCTTAATCTCAAATTCCTTGGCCAAATAATTCTTCAACTTGGAAATTTCAGCAGGATTATTTCCAGTTACAATTATATCATCGACATATACTATGAGGAGAGTAATAATGCTGCCCGATGTCTTGATAAATAAAGTGTGATCTGCATTGTTTTGTTTATAACCAAATGTCAACATCGCTGTCTGAAAACGATCAAACCATGCACGTGGTGATTGTTTCAGACCATACAACGCACGCTTAAGTTTACAAACCTTGCCATGAGTTGCAGCAGATGAGAACCCATGGGGGACATCCATATATACCTCTTCCTCTAATTCACCGTGGAGGAAGACATTTTTAACATCAAGTTGCTGTAGACTCCATCCTAAGTTCACAACACAAGAGAGAATTACCCTGATAGTGGTCATTTTGGCAACAGGTGCAAAAGTCTCCAAATAATCTATCCCATATGTCTGAGTAAATCTGCGAGCAACCAGCCTTGCTTTAAAACGATCAACAGTTCCATCAGCTTTTTGTTTAATTACAAAGTCCCACTTGCAGCCAACGGTCTTCTTTTGTGGTGGAAGTGTGACAAGATCCCATGTACCACTCTTCTTTAGAGCTAGCATTTCTTCAATCATGGCCTCCTTCCACCTAGTATCTGCAAATGCCTCCTGTCAAGTCTGTGGTATGGAAACAGAGGATAAAGAGGAAACAAAAGCATGAAATGATGGGGATAAAGATTCATACGAAACAACCTTTGATATTGGATGTTACGTACAAGACCTTTTTCCCTTTCTAAGAGCAATGGGTAGATCAAGTGTTGGATCAGAAGTAATAGGAGAAGTAGCAGCATCTAAAGGATTAGAAATATTACCAGAGGAGGTGTCATTCGATCCTGGGTCAGAGGACAACTCTTGGTCTGGTAATGCTGCAGTGGTGGGCTGTTGTTGCCCTTTTTTCTTTCGATAATACTACTGTGTGAAATCTTTCACTGACTGTACCTGCTGCTCCCCTTGAACATCATTATCTGAAGGTACATGATAGTCATCAATAGGTTCATGTAGAGGAGGAATGGGAATCGACAGAGAGTTGCTGGAACTCCACTTGTCTTGTAATGTACCAGCTTTACTTGGTTTGACAGTGGTACCATATATATATCCCTTATAGCCCCTTGAATCAATGGAAAGAAACATTAGTGTAGACCAAAGTAAATAATTAGTGCCATCGAGCTTTATGGGGCTGATTGGAAAAGAGGGATAATCATGATGGGTCCCTTGTGTAGAAGATTGGCCAGTGTTGGTGGTAGCAGTGGATGCAGCTGAATCAGGCATACTGATAGAACTTCAGTAACCGAGAAGTGCAAGAAATTGCAGAATATTCTGCAATAGGTAAATAGGCAGTAGTTCTTATAAATAAACAACTACAGTGTTGTCAAACAAAGAGAAGCTGCAGATCTGTATACAGAAAAAAAAAAAAACTGCAGGTCTTCAAAAAAATACTGCACTCCTGCAAAAAAATCTACAGATCTTCAACAAAAAGGCTGCTGCAGGTCTTCAAAAAATTGCAGGTCTTCAATAAAAAACTGCTGCAGGTGTTTTAAAACAGCTGCAAGTCTTCAAAAAAAGAGGAAAGGAGTCTGTAGATCTTTGCACAATATGGATTTGCAGGTCTCGAAAAAAATTCTGCAGGTCTCGAGAAAAAAAATTTCAGGTCTTAAAACATCTGCAGGTCTTCTAAATAAAATTCTGCAGTGCTTCAGTCTTCAAACATGGAGAAAAAATACTGCAGGTCTTCGAGAGAAATAAATCTGGAGGTCTTCAATCTTCGAGAAAAATAAATCTGCAGGTCTTCTAAAATAAAATCTGTAGTGCTTCAGTCTTCAAACATGGAGAAAAAAATACTGCAGGTCTTCGAGAGAAATAAATCTGCAGGTCTTTAATCTTCGAGAAAAAAATCTGCAGGTCTTCTAAAATAAAATCTGCAGTTCTTCAATCTTCAAACATGGATCTCACTGTGCATGGAGATCATAAAATAGGATAAAGTAAAGGAGGTAAACTCTAGGGCAAGTACTAGATCATATTTAGATCACCTCAAAGTACTGCCCCCATGAAATAATGGAAACGAGAGAAGGGAAGAGAGAAGGAGGGTCTCGGCTGATTTAGGGTTTTAGGGTAATGGGTTAGTTGATCTAGGAGAGATCAATTGTGGAGGGAGACGATGGAGGAGAGCAGAATTAATTTCTCAAATATTGAGTTTAGGCTTTGATACCATGTAGAAATAAGTGAATGGCTTAATAATGATAGCCCTCCACGATATGTATTTATAATAGAAGAAAGGTTGACACCTATTACAAATATAACTCTAATTCTAACTAGTTAAATAGAGCTAGAATAGAACTAGGAAAGGGAAAATAACTAAAATAGAAATAACACCCCATGGGTCGATCTTATATCATGGATCGACCCATGTCGCACGTAATACCCAAATACCCATATTCCAACAGAAAGCAACAGAAATAGAGAGATAAGGAGAACAAAGGGAGATTAAGAAGAAGGTTAGGAAGAACTAACATTGAGGGAAAGGAAGGGTCAGAATCATAGGGAGGGGGGAAGGAGAAGAAGACGACAGCCAAGCTGCCCAGGCCGCACAGGCAATTACCAAATAAACTGATGTAGGGGTGATGTAGTGAATGCGCTCCATGGCCAGGAATAGGAGGGGATTTTAGTCCCATGTCGGTTGGGTAGTGTGCGGTAGTTTGGCTTATGACCTTGGAAGGGCCTCTTCACCCTGAAGCTCGGGCTTTTGGTTGGACGCCATTAAGTGGTATCAGAGCGGGTTGTCCGTGCACCGGCCATGTGGGGGCCCATGGCCCAAAGTGGGGGGAGTTGATGCAGTGATCAGTGAATGCACTCCATGGCCAGGAATGGGAGAGGATTTTAGTCCCACATCGATCTAGTAGTGAGCGACAGTTTGGCTTATGACCCTGGAAGGGCTTCTCCACCCTGAAGCTCGGGCTTTTGGGTTGGACCCCATTAAGGGGATTACCTAGAAACTAGGGGTCCTACAAATACTGGCTAGGATAGGCTATGCAAGACTATTCAAACTCTAAAGGTGGACTAAAGTCAGGGAATGGCAGAGCATACATGATGAACATAGAGACTAAAATATAGACTTTAAGTAACAATGAACAATATAGTCCTAGCTGAATGCAATCAACTTAACAAGGCATCGATTGGGAACATAGGGGGGGTGTTGGGAAGCATGGGCAGCAAGATATCAAATTGAATGCATGCACTTTCAGTATTCCAAAATGATGGGTGATTTGTGAATGACTTAACCACCCAACTAACATATGAAATCAGCAAAACATTCAATATGGAGGAACTAAAGAAGTGGGAACTGACAAAGATGGCAGTGTACTAACAGGTTTAAGTGATTAACTAAAACAAAATGTAAAAAAAAATTACAAAGAACTTGGATCATGGGTAGGGGAGAGCACAATAGGGACATAATTTACCATTAAAGTGGGGAACTGTGGAGTTTGGGGTGCAACATACCACTTGGTAATTAAGTAAAGACAGAAATTAGAATCGAAGAACCCAATACCAGAATTGGAAACCACGGGGTAGGGATTCAGCATTTGTTAACAAGGTTGAAGAAGAAAGCATAGAGGATAAGAGAAGAAGAAAAGAAAAGAGAGAGAGAGAGAGAAGATAGAACTTTACCTCTTATACCAAGTAGAAACAGAGAGAAGAAGAAAAAAATAAAGATTGAAGAGAGAGAGCTTACACGTTGGAGAGAGGAAGAACCAGAAGTCTTCATTCCATTCATTCAACATCCCCTACAAAGAGGCTGCAGTAGCTATTTTAACATAGTTATCAAGGCGGCAAGGTGGCCAAGGCGTTGGAGAGGGTCCAAAATCAAGGCGACACTAACAAGGCGGACCATGGCATCCAAGGTGCCCGCCTAGGCGCCCATGGCGACCAAGGATACTGGACGCCTTGATAACTATGCTTTTTAAAGAGAAAAAAAATAAAGAGAATCAAAAGGAGGGGTTACAACCATTGGGGGGGGGAATGTCTACATACTTGCTGTGGTGGGTGGTTATAACTGCCCACCACACTACCACTAAAATGAAAATTGAATTACATGCAAAATAAAAATAAAAAAAGGAAATACATGATGTACTAAAATAATAATAAGCAGAAATAGTAGTAAGAAAATAAAACTAAGACTAGGCTTGCTGTCTATCACGTGTGGGGTCCACTGTGGGACCCACCAGTTGGGTCCTATCAAGTTGATAGCCTCTAAACTCATCATCAATCCAATGAGATGCCATGAAGGGCTGATCCCTGCGTCCTCTCCTCTGGTAGACTCTAAAGCCACGGCTAGGTGGACTGATGTCCTCGTCATAAACTCAATTCATTCTCATTCTAAATCTCAATAGTCGGGTACATGCATATTAATATGAAAATAGAACTAAAAATTAGAAACTAACTCTCAACTAGGAAAGTAACTCAATGAGGAAGTTAAAGCAACTCGGAAGCTTGAAATAGGGAAACTAACGTATCTAACTCTATCAAAAAATCCAATATAAAAGGGTGTACCCAGTGCATGAGGCTCCCACTACTGTGGGGTCTGGGAAGGGTCATAACGTACGCACTGACGCACCCTTACCCCTTCTTTCGAAGAGAGGCTGTTTCCAGTACCTGACTATCTAAAAGTTCAATATAAAAACAAGTAATTAAGAAGTTACAAAATAACCCCACCCTTGGTGCAACGGTAAGTTTGCTCTATTGCTACCTAGTGGTCATACGTTCGAGTCGTGTAACAGCCTCTCCGCGAACATTATGACCTTCCCCAGACCTTGCAGTGGCGGGAACCTCATGCACTGGATACATCCTTTTTAAAATAACCACAACCGTATGGGCTGGTTTGGGTCAAAATTTGGCTCAATGATGAACCAAACCATTTCCTTCGTTTATCTTCTGCATCAGTTGGTCCAACCATGCCAATGTTACTTCATCAACTCTCCTCGTAAAGAATCCGACTCCATCAAGTTTGGATAGGGACCAAGGATACTGTTGGAGTCAACTCATTGGAGGAGAGAAGAACCCGCTACGTTCTTGAATCGGGGAGGTCCTTGGTGGGAAGAAGTTTCATTTCTTTGTTGCCGTGCTTGGAAGAGTAGGTATCTGCATGCTCATAATGTTCTGCACCATGATTGTATAAGAAGAATGTGACATACCTCCAAAGGGAGGCCGTTATATTGTACCGTATGCACGAACTCACCAATATAGTAAGTGAACAAACATCTATCAATAATTTTTAGATTAGTGTTGTTCACCCATGCAACCTTGCACGGAGTGGGGTGTGGCTCTGTCTTCAATCCCAACTTGCGAATGTCTTCAAAGACGATGTTAGTGCAACTACCTCCGTCCATCACCATGCTTCATGATTGGTTGTTGCACTTCACTTGGGTTTGGAAAATACTGCTACTGGAAAAATCTTCGTCCTCAGAGACCTTGTGAGTGGTCAAAACAGGATGAAGAACATAACAAGGAAGCTGTTCCCCATCATTGTCATCACTATGGACTTCACCAGCTCACGTTTTGCCTCAAATAAAACTGTCTCGAATCTGTTGCTCTTTCGAAGCAAATGGTATGAAAGAGTCTATCAATATAAGCTACCAGACGGTCGGAACACTGGGAAGAAATATGTTCGTACCCACTACAGTACTACACTTAAAACACTGAGTCACTGCCTTCGGCATCATAGGTCTGTCAGAACCAAGGGCTCGAGATGGAGAGTAGGGGTGGTTTGGCCTAAAAGATGCCATAAACAAACTGCTAACCTGTGGCTTGCTGGTTGACTCTATCTGGGAAGAGTATTTCTGATTGGAACCATCACCCTTAGTAAAAGTATTTGTAGAAGTCTTGCGAGTATCTGTAGAAGTAGTATATGGCCGCTTCAAACTTTCTACCTGATATGCCACCTGTGCATCATCCTCCATTGTAGGTAGTCTACTGGACGTTAGTGCGACACTGATCTGAGGTTGCAAGCCTTGGGAAACTATGCCACCAAGACCTCTTTATCCTACTCAAAGTTAGATCGAGTGGCTAATGCCACATACTCCTCAACAGTCATGTTGTTCTGTCTCAACTGTGCGAACTTGAGGTGTATGTGCTGTTTATAGTTGGTCAGCAGGAATCTCTGGTTCATGGCTTAGTTCATCTCAGCGCAAGTACTGACTATCCCAATGCCTTGAATTCGATTCTGCTGCTAATATTTGATCCACTAGACTCCATAGTTGGCGACGCCATGGGGTCCTGGTGCTGGAGAGGGTTGCATGGCGACCCTCTTTGATTTCTTCTTCCTGTCTCTCTTTCCCTCTTCGATTTCTTCTTCCCTCTTTGATTTCTTCTTTCCCTTTTCAATTTCTTTCGATTTCTTCTTTCCCTCTTCGATTTATTCTTCGATTTCTTCTTCGATTTCTGAATTTTCTTCTTAAAACTTGAGAAACAATAGAGAAAAAATAAAACATGGCTTGAGTATACATCTATTAACACATTAAAAATAGAGAAAATAAAAAATAAAACATGGTCGACATGCTCGCCATGGCAACGCCATTGCCATGGCGGGCGACATGTCGACATATCGACGTGACACCCCTCCACCGACTTGGATCGCCGTGACAACTATGCTAGACTCGAGCCTTGCCTTTCAATTTAGCCTATGCAAATAAAATCTTGCTAGCAGTCAATCCATACCATCTGAAAAATATCTCTAAATTATGAACCCAGTTGAGAGACTGTTCTGGGTTCTTGCCCCCATAAAAATCGAGAACGTCCAACCTCACTCCTCTGTCAGCTCCATAATGGTCATCTTGTTGTCTATCTCTGTATTGTGGTGGCAGTGGTGTAGAATGTGGCGACGGTGTAAAATGAGGAGGTGATGGTGGTGTATGATGTGGCTGTGGCAGTGGTGGTGGGGCAACGTGAAATGGACCCTGTGGGACAGAGTTGGGAAAATTCCTAGACTAATGGGACTCTTTCCCTTACCTGAAGGTTGAAACTGTCAATTTGTCATTAGAAACCTGTAGTGACACCATCATGGACTAAAGGGAAGTGACTGGAGTTGAAACCATCAACATTGGTGGCAAGTTCATCAACCCGGTCTGTGGGACTGTTGGCTCAGGTTTCCTGTGTGTGGGGTTGAGCTGTTGAATAACTTCACTGTTGACCACTGTAATTCAGGGTAAGGAGGAGGAAATTTAGCTATGATACCAAATTGATGCAATCCCAGGGTTTGGAAACCCTGTTTGGGTTTACTATGGGCCCACCCAAGTAGTAGAATACTCAAATTAAGTACTTAGTGGCAAAACAGTAAATGTTTTGAACTTTATAAGAGAATGGCAGCTTTATGAGGGCAGGCCTTGTTGCAACGGTAAGGTTGCTCCATTGTGACCAAGTGGTCACGGGTTTGAGTCTAGAAACAGCCTCTTTGCGAAAGCAGGGGTAAGGCTGCATACATTATGACCCTCCCCAGACCCCGCAGAGGCGGGAGCCTCGTGCACTGGGTATGCCCTTTAAGATAATGGCAGCTTTATAAATAGATGAAATCTTAAAGAGGTATTCAAGTAGATAAAAGAGAAAGGATAAGGAAGGGATTATTAATTAAATAGAAGGGGTAAACTAAAAAACAAAACAAAATAAGGGACAAAAGGAGAGGGTAAAATTGGAAACCAATCTTAAATAAAATATCGTAGAAAAGGGGAAGGGGTTTGTCTTCAACCTCCTGACCCTTAACCAGCGCAGAACATACCACGATTCAATTTGGGATTTTAAGTTGGAAATCACAACTCAGGGATCTCTTGATTCCAGTCAACTAGTGCAAAATTAACTTAAAGTCAAGGTTTTATACAAATCTGAAACTGAGCATGGCAGACAGAAAATCCAGACCTGATTTCTGATTTTCATTCGCATGATAGGGCGAACTAACGGGGCGAGGGACCTAGGTTCTGAGTTTCCCTAGGGAAGCGATCCAACCCCTGAAGTATGAGGTCTAACTGGTTTATATACGGGGAAATCTAGTGAACTCGACCAGATACAACAGTACCACCCAGTAATTAAGAGAGGGTAACAGCAATAGCATTAAGGGAGGAAGAGGAACCAGGAAGTAGAAAAAGGGAGGGAATTGGGATAGAGTTAAGGTTGGATAGAAATTTACTGGTAGGGAAGGAATCGAATTACAAAGAGAGGGAGAGAGGTGGTCCCCAAGACCAGCAGCCACGCCATAGCAACAGGAAGTCCCATAATAATTCTTCAATCCAAGTCTTGAAGCAATCACAGAAAGCTAACTGTCATTTCCCAGCCCCAGCAGTATCACCATAAACAGAAGCAGAAGATAGCTTCGTACTGAAATTGAATAGAATAAAATAGAAAAACAAAATAAATACATATATTGCCCCAATAAGTAAGTAAAACAAGCCTTCTCTACTGAAGTCGCAAGCCTTTGGCACTGAAGGAAGGCAAGCTGCCGGTTACACTACGGCAGTAGCAAGGCTCCAGAGAAGTGGATTTACTTTTATGTAGAGTGTTTCCCTACCAACAAGAAGCATACGAAGAGAGCCCTGGTCTACTACTACCCTGTAGTTTTCGTCGCTTGCTTTCCTATCTTAGACCAAAATGTTGAGTTCGGCCGGTTCCATCTCAGCTTGGGCTTCCACAGCGGGCTGTGTCGGTCCACCATGCCAATGCTACTGTATCAGGGTTTATTCCTGCCATGTGGAGGGCTGATATGATCACTCTGGCCATTAGATAGAGCACCTCTTTGATTGCTTAGATGATAAATTTCGTGGCCAATCTCAATTGTATGGTCCACCATCCATTGGAGATCTATCCTATTGTTTTTATTAGCCATGAAATGAGCGGAGGGATGATTTGGCGATTCTAAGTTTCTTATGATTGGATTTTTAAGGGACCATTGTGTGTCAAATTTTGGTGCCAAAACATTCATATGACGAGCTTGTATTTAACATTTTCCTTTTCTGTAACCATCCAAATCTTGACCGAATTTGTTATGTTGACTGGTACACGGTTTATTTTTCTTAGCTGAAACTGATCATTTCAGTTGAGGGTGATTCGGACGATCTGTCCATAAAATTCGTGCACCAATGAAGCCTGCCATGTAGCCGACAGTAGTGCCAACAAAGGGATGCTAGTCAAGAGATACGTCTTTAGTTTAGAGAAACGATAGCTCTTTACTCATTTCTATGAAATTCATCCACTTGATAAGTACTCTCCTATTCTTTGCATGACACTCTTTTTCTTTTTGACAATTAGATTTTTTTTTTGGGACCGGGGGTTGGGGGTTAAACAACAATTAGATTTCTCTGATGTCCTTTTTTATCCACTATATGCTTACTAATACTATGTGCAAGCTTTTTCTGTTTTAATTAAAAAAAGAAGCTTCTCAAGTTATGTTACATGTCTACAGAATACAAAGGATTCTCTGATGCTGGAATGAATTATTGGCAGTTAAGTAGGTAGGTTGAAGGATTCTGATGGACATTAAATGTTTTCAGGTGTTTAGAAAGTTTGGTATGGAGAAATATGATCCGATGGATGAGCCGTTTGATCCAAATAGGCATAATGCAGTATTCCAAATGCCTGACGATTCCAAGCCTCCCGGCACAGTTGCTGCTGTCCTGAAGGTATTGAATTGATATTCAAATGTTTCTCAACTAGTTATTTGAATTCCCTTTTTGGTTTACACTGGGTTGCTTTGCTTTTCAACTGCCATACATATTGCATGAATATGAAGGAATCTCCATGACCGCACCCAAAATTTCGGAACTAAAATGCTAAAATGAAGAGATTTGTTAACGAGCATACATAACCAAGTTCTATTTTTCTCTTGTGTTGCATGTTGCAGTCGGGATACATGCTGTATGATCGAGTTATAAGGCCAGCAGAAGTTGGTGTTACTCGAGCTTCAGAGAACAATAAAAATGAAGATGACCAAAGTTCAGGAGCTTGAAGAGTTAAAAGAACAGGTTTATGGTAGCCAGTTTTGCATGGAGTGCGTCTCATAGAGAATCTGTACACTTTGCCGAGAGAGAAAGAGAGAGGGAGTTGTTCAATACTCTAGATCAATTTGAGGAACTGTTTCTGGTAAATTATGGAATAAATTTTCGCTTGGCTAATTTTTATATTCAGTTTCCATTCATAGCAGAGGGTTTACGTATGGTAGATTGGATTTTGCATCAACTTATTTCAGTTGATTGACAATGATGATGTTAGTTTGTATTTCCCATATGCTTTTTAATTTATATGACCATTTTTTTTTTTTTGTTTGGTGATAGATTTTTTTGGGGTTAGAGTGAGAAGAAAATGGTTAAGTAGAGGTCAGGCTTTTGAGACTGGTCTGTGTCATAGTCTAACATATTCATGAGTTATTTGCCAAATCCATATTTTGACAAATTATTCGGGTGAATCTGAATTATTTAATAAAATTTGGAAGAAGTCGTCCCTTTTTCATATAAATCATGTTAAATCCATATCTTCTGAATTATATGAATCATTCGGATTAAAATTTGGTGCTTCCCTGGGCGGCGGCTCAGTTGTGCCAATGGAGGACCAAATTTTTTTTCTCTGCTCTCTCTCTTCCTTTTTGAAAAACTATAAATAGGGGTCCTCCCTTCATAGATTTTCACCAATTCACTTCTCTGAACCTTCAAAATCAGGTTCATTTTCTCATATGTAGTAGACCCTCAAGAAAATTCGGAAACTCCTGGAAAAGGATTGAAATCTAGGGGAACTTCGCAAAAAACTATCATCTGAAAATTATGCCAAAAATCCCAGAAAATCCCGAAGTGCCTTAAGAGTTCAGGATTATTTCCAAAATGCCACAGAAGTGGCAAAAATCTTCGGAGGGACCTCAGGAAGTCAATTTTCTCTCTCCCAAATTTCATCAAGATGCTCCAAATTGCTCTTAGATTATTGCAGAAGTATCATAAATCACCTACGAGCACCACCTAAGCCAAGCCAGTTTTTTTACCTCGGAAAGTGGATTTTTTCTCTCCTCTTTTATAGATTTAGAAAGTATCAAACTGATCCCAGATTGTTGTGAAAGTCCCAGAATTCTCCATAAATCACCTGGTAAGCCCATTTTGAGCCCCAAAAATGGCATTTTCACTCTCCTTTTCTATTGCACGTACTTAATTTTCTGCATGGATTGTGAATACGTAATGTACTATATTGCATGAAGTACATGACTTGTAGCTTATTGAATATATCATGAATTTCTCTCTCCTCTTTTATTGATCTAGGAAGTGCTAAACTGATCCCAGACTGTTTTGAAAGTCCCAAAATTCTCCATAGATCACTTGGTAACCCATTTTGAGCTCCCCCCCAAGGGTATTTTCTCTCTCTCCTATTTTATTGCATGCATGCACTTAATTTTGTGCATAGATTGTGAATACGTAATTACTTTTAAGTAATTGTGTTCCTGGGTGAGGGTTTTTAGACCCTAACCCAAGCTATTGTGCTGCGTGAAATACATGACATGTAGCTTATTGAATACATTACTACCATGATTATCAGTATTGCATACTTAGATAGATGCCCTCAACCCCCAGTATACCATAACAGTGCCGGCCTTCTCCAAAACATGCATGTAGTACGCTATTAGGCTGCCAATTTTTTTGACAAAGTTCAGATAGACATTCTAAAGGATGTCGTCAAATCTAACCTTTTTAAAACCAGTGGTTAGACTCCCGTAGAGCGGTCAACACCTTTAGAATCTTCCTAATCATGTATTGGGAACTACAGTTGACTTGATCCTTGTCCAAGGTACGTAGGTAGTTTGATTCGATTAGATTCGATAACCGTTTTACATAACCATGCATTTATATAATATAATTCTGCATTTAGATACACATATAAGTAGGGGTGTCCATAAAGCCCGGCTGGCCCGAACCGAACCCACCCGAACCCGCCCTGAGCCCTGCCCGGGCCCGACCCTGATTTTTTGACCCTGAGGGCAGGTTTGGGTTTAGTTATAGTCTGACCCTGGCAGGGTCGGGTCGGGTCAGGGTTTAGATCCTGGGCCTAGCCCGGCCCGGCCCGACCCGACCCTATATTAATTATAGGTATATAATATTACATATATATATATATATATATATATATATATATATATATATATATATATATATTATATACTTAATATAAGTATTTTCTTAACAAAAAAAAACAGAAGAGAATTGTACATAGATAACTACTAGCTTTGTCATCATCATGAAGTGGGAACTGGGAACCCATAAAAAGAGTAGATCATCTACTATTTTGATCAGGACCATAAAAAGAGTCACTGACATGATTGTTATTTAGTTGTAGCCCCTATAAGCTTCCAGGCCTATTGAGGGGACACCGTTACAATTGTAGAGAGAGAGTTTATACACACGCCATTTTTTTCAACATATTTATTAGCTGTCCCATAGGTTGAGATCCTATGTTACAAAAACATAGTCTAATGAGACACATGGACGGTGCCATAAATCAAGACCAACCCGACCCGGCCCGACCCTGGCAGGGTCGGGTCAGGGTCAGGGTCAGGGTTAAGGCCTCTAGGGTCGGGTCAGGGTTTAGGCAGGCCCGGCCCAACCCGACCCATTGACACCCCTACATATAAGCATACACATTCATACCATGATCCTCATTCCCCCTGCATGTCATCTAATCCATGCATGCAAAACTACGTGTTGACCTGATTCCCTAACCCATGCGGATACGTAGGCAATTGGTTCAGTCACTACCCCATATACATGTCCCCCATATACATGTCCCCTACCCCCCACACCCCCCCACCCCCACCCCCACATGGACAGATGCATACCCTACCATAGACTACTAGTAGACATTACATCAGTCAGACCTAGTTGTCTAGCTTAGGTCAACTTTCAAGCAGTAACAAGCAAGTAATTATCTAGGATCAATCAATGAGACTAATTATCTTAGGGAATGGTTCACATAAAAGATTGATCTAGGATCAATCAATGAGACTAATTATCTTAGGGAATGGTTCACATAAAAGATTGATCATCAACCAGGCAGTTGTTGGATTCCTAACACCTTCCTAACTCGTAAATTTAGCACTTATCCAAAATTGTGAAATGACCAATGCCTTATCTGTTAGAGTCAATCTTCCTTTCCTGAAAGGGGGAAGATATATGTGGGTCCTGGACCCTAATCTAGGTGGTGACTCCAAAAAAAAAGTATACATCATGTTTCTTCCCAATTAACGATCTCGCAACGGTTCCTAATGAGACGAACTGGGCAAGGGAAGAGATACTCGTCTGTAGGTTATGCCCAATTACCTTCCTTTCCAATTGGAAACTTGCAATGAATCTTGAAGAGGCAAGTCGGGCAAGGCATAACGGTTCCCGAAGAGGAGAGCCGACGCGAGGAAAGGTTGGATGATCGTGGCCCCCCATGGGATGTATACGTTGTTGCACTGTCGAGTCTAAAATTGCCAAAGACATCTGACTCAAGAGAAGGGTGGACAATCTTCCTATGCCTCTGCAGTCGCAACACATCTATACCCTTCCCACAGCGTACAAAATGACCACCTTGCCCTTCTTAGTCGATGCCCGTGCACAGTCTCTCATTGGCCAAGGTGCTACCGCAGGAGCCACGCTCCTGGACAAAGTTCATTTTCATGAAGTGTTTTATCTTTGTATGTTTTGTTAAGAGATTTAGGGAAGAGGTCTCTATTGCTCATAAATGGGCAGTGAAGGCGAGGCTTGATAAACTCTCAACTTTTGAGAAAGTGGATGTTGAAACTGTTTTATTTATCTCATATGGAATTCTGTTTTCTTTTCTATTTGTTTTTATTTTTATTTTTATTTTTTTCTAAGAGCTCTTTGGCTATCTCTCTTGTACTCCCAATATTCTATGATGATGTACCTCAATTTTCTGTCTCTAACCACCTGCTTAACTGCGGTACAGAGTGGTTCATCTAGGATTATGAAAATCAGTATTGGGGATCAAATCACTCAATGCCGATTTCAATCCAAATCGAATTAGAATCAGGCGGAATCAATCTTATAAATCCAAGAATCAACACCTTAGATATGAAAATACAATGATCCGGTGAGAAAACCCTAAAATCGACTAAATTACAAAAACCCTAAAATCGACTAAATTACAATATTTCGAATCAGGATTGATCTCAGTTGATTTCTATCGACTGATTCAACCAATCCAATTCCAATTTTTGAAACAGTGGATTGTTCTTAATCAATTGGGTCCAAGGTGAGATTTACTAGTTTATCATTTCTTTGAGAATCTTTCTCAACCTTAGAGGTCTTTTAAATATCTTGAGAGGGGAGAAAAAAAAAATCCTCTTCAATTTTCTAAAAATACAGTGCAGTGCAGATTGGGGCTGAGAGTTCGACACATGGTACATGTTAATTCCAACAATGCCAAGCTTGAGTTAAAGTAAAAAAGAAAGAAAAAAAAACTGTCTCAATCGAATTCGAGATTGTTGGATTTGACATGTTTCACGTGTCAAGATCTCAGCCCCGAACTACACCACACCACTTTTAGGGTTTTGAAGAGGATATTAATCCATATCTTGAGAGAGTGTTTCTAGTTTGGCAAACGGTGGTCCTCCTACGGCTATATCAAATTATCAATTAGTTAAGTGTTCAAATTAAAGAGAGTCCATCCTTTTTTTGAAAGTGTCAACGGCTGCCTCGGTAAAGTACAAAAGTCTCCTCTTTGTTGTTGTTGTGCAGACATGACTAAAATTCGTGCCTTTCTTAAAATGAATCGATTCCCAGTGATAATTAGAAAATTCGTTCAAATTTATATATTTGATACCATGGACATGGACATGGTGACATATAAAACTTGAGACAAGAAGCTGCTTTCACTCGTTTTCCATTATACCCCAAAGTCATGGCGGCCTGCATTGGACAAATTAATTTCATATTTCTATCGTTTTTTCCATGTCCATACGCGTTGATAGAAGTTGGTGCCAAATAATGGAAGCTTCTCCTTCTCTACGTGGAGGGGTTAAACAAAATGTTCACTCACGTATCAGGCCGATTTTATATATCGATATCAATCGTATCGGATGATTTTACTCTTAAAGATACCGATAGAATATCATATTTTGACAATTTTACCTTCTATAGATACTATGCCCTTATCATATCTCCAGTTCGGTATCGGCCAGGTATTAATATCGATCGATATTAATACCAAAACTCTTCCTTCGGGATTAACTTTGACTAGCACTTTTTTTTTTTTTTTTTTTTTTTGTGGGAATTCTCTTTGACCGGTGGGCGGTGGAGGCGATGGAGAGAGTTAGAGATATTTTTTTTGCCCCAAATTTATAAACAAAAAAAAAAAAAGGAAAAAGTCTTCGGAAATAATATTGATTATGATTATTTTAATTGATTAATTAAGAGAGGAAGGTTCTGAACTAGCCCTAATACTACTTAAATGCAATATTAGAGAGTGTACTATATTTTACCAATTGGAGGGGTGATATGATAATCTTAACATATGGATATGTAGAGAATGGTCAAGATTGACCATATGCCAAATTTTAAACTTAAGATTCAATCATAAATCCACTTATGTATTGATATATTTCTTTATATTTTCAGGAGTCCCATTTTTTTTCTATGGCAAGGGTTCTCTGAGCTACCAGGGTAGGGTAGGTAGCCCACGATCTCTCACAGATAATTCTTTATTTATTTTTTAGAAGAGAAAAAATTGAATTGAAAATATTCTGTGACAAGGCGAGGCTACACCAGTGGTTCAGAATTCAGATACATTTAAAAAACAATAATAAAAGTTTCATTCTAATTGGATTTTTCAAAATTTTAGGGTTTAGGGTCCATTGCTTTGTTTTGATTGAAACTTAATATGTGAGGAAGAAACCTTCGGATATACTTATCTATAGAATTTCATTTCATTCAATCACCCACGCGACAAAGATTTATGCTAGACTAGAGAAACTCTCTAGACTTATTGGACTATAAAACTTCATTCTTAAATATCACGCATTCAAATTTAAACATTGATTCATTAAAGTTAATTTCCATGGTTTAATGGGTCGATTTGCTGCATTCCTAGACGGTATCTATGCAATACTTTATTAATGTATTTAATTAATAATTTTGTGATGATGGCCCAAGGTCTTGAATATTTTGAGAATCAAATTAAAAGAGAATTTTGTTTTCATTAAGTATGTTGAGCACACATAATGTTGATTATAAATAGATTATATCTTGCAAAATCAAGTTTTTCGATTCGACTCAGCTTTTTCAAAACCTAGTGACTCGGGGCGAATCATTTTTTCTTAAGAGAGAGAGAGAGAGAATTCTTTGAACAAACTGCATAAAAGAGCACACCAATGAGATTTGACAAAATGATATCGTATATTGGAGAATAGCAAAGTCATTTCAAGTGAAGAGGAGATCGAGAGATAGATATAGACGTGTGTTTTCTCTATTTTTAATATCTTCCTTCTTCTCCTTCTCCTTCTCCGAGTGAGAAGAGACTAAGATTATAGTTGTTTCAAAATTGAGAAGCAAAAAATGGGGCAAATATTGAAGCCGACAAACATAAATTCTAGGGTTTTGTTTAGTTGTAGACCAAACTTATGGTATATGAATAATATATGATCCAAAAAAAAAAAACCAAACGATGAATCTGACATGACTTGAGCAAAAACATCCAATCAATGAAAATTTGGACCTGTTCTAGTCATTTCTTAAACCTAGGCAAATGTTCATGATACTCATGAGCAAGTTTCATGTTTTTTTCACTCGACTCAGATAAATCACCCAGTCAAAACCTGATTTTCCAACTTTGATTTTTAACCTAAATCAAAAAATTGGTTGGCTTGATCATTGTGTTTTCCTTCTTTAAATGCACTTTGAGTAAGAACTAAGGTTTAAAAACCCGAAATTTGGCATGATCACTATGTTTTTCTTCTATGAATGCACTTTGAGTAAGAATTAAGGTTTAAAAACCCAAAATTTGACATAGGATTTGCCTCCATCAATTATGATTCAAATAGGTTTGAAATCAGTGATAATCACCCTGAAATCAACTAGAACCTTAGAAATCGGAATTGGGAAGAATCAACAAAAAGTTCCACATATTTGATTTTTTGGAACTTGTTTTAATTCAAAAGACTTATAAATATTATTACAAGAGTTAAGTTTCATTAAATTTTTTTTTACTATCTTATTAACTAAAAGCAAGAGTAGATAATTAAAAAACATGAAGATTCAAGTGCATTCATAGTCGATTCAAAAGAACTCCAATCTATTCCTATCCGATCTGTGAAATCATGGTAATTAAGAATCCATTTAATCACGATTCCTTATCTTTTCTTGGACCACTCATCTCAAACATAGATGAGCACATCAATGAGGTGTGACGGAAGGAAGCCAGCAAGGTCATTTTAAGAAAGATATTGTTTTTCTTTTTGATAGAAATGAGAGAGATTGTTACAATGCCAGAATGCAGTTTCCCACTAATAAGGGGTAGGTTATAGAATCGTTGATAGGGGTTTAATAAAGAGAGAGAGTATGAGATCCATACGCAAGAATCTACACATTGGCGACGTGAAGTTCTTCTCCCTCCCACCACCCACCTTACCCAAAAAAAAAAAAGATCTTCTCCCCCCCCTCTCCCCCTCCTTTTTTTTTTATTTAAATGATAATGGTAATATACTCCAAATCCTTGGAAAGTTATTAGGACCAACCAAGATCTTTGCACAAAGTATTATTCGACTTTCTAATCTCTGTCTTTGGAGGCACTTACACAAATATATAGTAACTAAATACGTATTCCATTGGCTCAAGAATACATTCATTATTATTGTGTCACCGACGGATATGTGCGGGTGACTAACCCGAACAATTCCTTAAACATGAAGGAGAAAGGGTATTTCAATAATTATTTATATTTGATACCGTTAGACGTTACAGGGTTCGTTGCGAAACTTCCACGTAAGACAGTGTGGGGACCTCATCTTGAGGAACACAGGTAATATTTGAAGGACTAGTTCTCCATCCTCAAGTAATAGTCTCTTTGCCAGCTCATCGTAACGATGTCGGGAGAAAAGAATCCCCAAAATTAATTGAAAAAATTAAATAAATAAATAAAATTGAAAAAAAAAATATAAAAATAGGTTCCTAAAATTATAACCGATGACCGACCGGGAAATCCTGTAATTGATTTTGACGAGAAAGCGGGCTCTTGTGAAACCCTTCTCTCTCTTTCTCGCTCTCTCTGTAATTTGGATCTGGAAGCTAGTGTTGATCTCATTGGAAGACCTTTAATGTCGATACGTAGCTTCTTCTCTTGAAGAGTTGCTAGAGGCCTTCACGTTTGCGCTTTCTGTTATGGCTACAGGTACCTTTGTTGTTTCCTTTCCTTGGGTGAGAGCTGGGTGGAAGGCCACAGTTTTTTTTCCCCCCCCTTTCTCGTTTCTTTTGTTCTTCCCCCTGTGTTTATGTTACAATTAATGTGTAGATGTATTTGATTTCATTAGAAATCTTTAGCTTTAGAAGTTGTTCTTCAGGTTTTAGCCGTGGAATTGTTTTGGGTTTTTCTTCTTTTACTTTGTCCTCTCAATTTTGAATGGTTATGAGATTTTCATTGTTGGCATTGGGAATTTGGGTTGAAATAGGAAGATATGGGGTTTAACTTTAAGCTGCTAATTTTGATACCATTCTGTTTTTCTTTTCAAAGTTGTTTACAATTGCAAGCTTAGATCTGGAAAGAAAATTTGTAATGGTGAATTTTGTGAGTCTTTTCTTCGCTTGTTCCTGTTTTGATTTTCTTGTATTATTGGAGGAAAGATTATTTTTAGATAGATTTGAAACTATGATTGTTTCTTTACTTTACTCATCGGAAATTCTTTGAATTTGGAAATCCAGTGGTTTGTAAGCATAAAGTTTGTCATCTGTCAACGTCAATTAGTTATGTTTTGCTTGCATTGGACGATTTTTAATATCTAAACTTCGATTGTTGTGGTGGGTTTGAATTTTATTTTCTTTTCAGGTTATTCTTTGCTGCATTTTGTCCCTCCCATGCTCAGCAAGTTATTGTTTGCTCCGGCCTACGTAATTTTGTTTTGATGGAAAGATATTTGGGGAAGAAACACCTGTGGTTTCTGCAGGTCCTGATTATGAGCTTTGGCTTTTCATATGGATTCCTATTGAACTTACTCCAGCTGACCTGAAAAATAAAAAATAAAAAAAATGTCACCAGCTGGCAGAATTAGGGGGAAGCTCCGATGGAGCAATCTCTACTCATTCGCTTGCTTTCGTCCGACTGTTTTAGAGTCGGAGGGCCTCCATCCCCTTGGGGGCCCTGGTTTCTCACGGGTCATATACTGCAACCAACCTCGTGTGCACCAGAGAAAGCCTCTAAAATACCCAACGAATTATATATCCACCACAAAATACAATATCATCACTTTCCTACCCAAGGCAATCTTTGAGCAGTTTCGGCGGGTGGCAAACCTCTACTTTCTAATGGCTGCAATTCTGTCACTCACACCCGTTGCTCCATTCTCTGCTGTAAGTATGATCGCTCCACTGGCCTTTGTCGTCGGTCTCAGTATGGCAAAGGAAGCTTTGGAAGATTGGCGTCGATTTATGCAGGATATGAAGGTCAATTCCCGAAAAATTAGGCTTCATAAAGGCAATGGTACATTTGGTTACAAACCCTGGCAGAAGGTTCGAGTTGGAGATATTGTAAAAGTCGAGAAGGATCAGTTCTTCCCTGCAGATTTGCTTCTGCTGTCATCGAGCTATGAAGATGGGATTTGCTATGTGGAGACTATGAATTTGGATGGTGAGACAAACCTTAAAGTGAAGAGATCTTTGGAGGTAACATTGCCCTTGGAGGAAGATGCAGCTTTCAAGGATTTTACAGGAATAATCAGATGTGAAGACCCCAATCCTAACCTCTACACTTTTGTGGGTAATCTCGAGTATGACCGTCAGGTCTATGCTCTTGACCCTAGTCAGATTCTTCTTCGAGATTCTAAGCTCAGAAATACTGCTTATGTGTATGGGGTGGTAGTATTCACTGGCCATGACAGCAAAGTCATGCAGAATTCAACAAGATCCCCCTCCAAAAGGAGCCGAATTGAAAGGAAAATGGATTACATCATCTACTTCCTTTTTACCCTGCTTGTTTTAATCTCATTGATCAGCTCTATAGGCTTTGCTGTGAAGACGAAGTATGATATGCCAAACGCATGGTACTTGCAACCTAAGAATACCACAAATTTGTATGATCCATCAAGGCCCGCATTGTCAGGCATATTTCATCTGGTCACTGCTCTTATCCTCTATGGATATTTAATTCCCATTTCACTCTATGTTTCAATTGAGGTAGTTAAGGTTTTGCAAGCAATGTTCATTAACCAAGACTTGCACATGTATGATGAGGAGAGTGGGAATCCTGCACTAGCACGAACATCAAATTTGAATGAAGAGCTAGGTCAGGTTGACACAATCCTCTCAGATAAGACTGGAACTTTGACGTGCAATCAGATGGATTTCCTGAAGTGTTCCATTGCTGGTGTTTCTTATGGCATGCGTTCCAGTGAGGTCGAAATTGCTGCAGCAAAGCAGATGGCTTCTGACCTTGATGGGGAGAATTCAGAAATTTCTGGCATGCCTATGCACAATAGCAGAATTGAGGATCCTTGGGATAACAGTGGAGTTGGTTTTGCAGGGTCAGAGATTGAACTAGAGACTGTTGTTACTTCTAATGATGAAAACGAGCCAAAACCTATGATAAAGGGATTCAGTTTTGAGGACAGCCGCCTCATGAATGGAAATTGGTTGAAAGAACCCAACACAGATATCATTTTGTTATTCTTTCGAATATTGGCTATTTGTCACACTGCAATTCCTGAGCCTAATGAGGAAACTGGCAGTTTCAATTATGAAGCAGAATCACCAGATGAAGGAGCTTTTCTTCTTGCGGCTAGGGAGTTTGGATTTGAGTTCTGCAGACGGACTCAAATGAGTGTTTTCATCCGAGAAAGATATTCTTCTGGGAGCCCAATTGAGAGGTTAGGACATCAACAACTTTACTTACATTAGTTGGGTGCTTTTTTGGGTTATTTGTCTTGGCATCTTATTTATATATCTATTGCAACATTTTCAGGGAGTTCAAAGTCCTAAATCTATTGGAATTCAATAGCAAACGAAAGAGAATGTCTGTAATTGTCAAAGATGAGGATGGGCAGATCCTTCTTCTGTGTAAAGGTGCAGACAGGTCTGATTGAGTACACCTTCTGTAGTTCTTCTTTTCTTCAGAAGAACCAGTTGCAATCTAGTAGACTAAGCTTTCTCTTAAATTTTGTATGTCTTAAAGCCACCTGAATGTTTCGTCTTTCAAGTGCTGATTGCATGCTTACTTGAATCATTCAGCATAATTTTTGATCGCCTTGCCAAAAATGGAAGAATGTTTGAGGAGCATACAAGTAGGCATTTAAATGAATATGGAGAATCAGGGTTGCGGACATTGGCACTTGCGTACAAAAAACTTGAAGAGCCTGAGTATACTGCCTGGAACAGTGAGTTTCTCAAAGCAAAAACTACTATAGGTTCTGACAGAGACGCCATGCTTGAACGGGTTTCAGATATGATGGAGAAGGATCTGATTCTCGTTGGTGCTACAGCTGTAGAGGACAAACTACAGAAAGGGGTAAGCTCGGCTGTTATATTAGAGCCATAATTAACTGCAGGTTCTTTCAGTTCTTTTGATATTTTCTTCTTTAACTCTTGTCAATAGGTGCCTCAGTGCATAGATAAACTAGCACAAGCTGGTCTCAAGATCTGGGTTCTGACAGGCGATAAGATGGAAACTGCAATCAACATAGGGTTTGCACCTTTACACTGCAAAATACTTTTTAAAAACTATAGCCGTTTGGTTAGCTGTTCACATCATGAGAGCCTGTGTTGGATTTACTGAAATGATATTGGGGCTTATTTGTTGCAGATATGCATGCAGTCTACTCCGTCAGGGCATGAAGCAGATCTCCATAACAACAATGAACACAGATTTGTTAGCCCAAGATGCCAAGAAGGTACGAATTGTTTTGATATCTTAGCATTTTTTTTAATGAGAAAAGAGAAGTTAATTAAACAAAAATGAGTCTACATCATGATTGATATCCATAGATAATCTTCCTACCTTGCTCGATGACGGCCCTAGAAGCTACAGTAATTTAACGAGTACCTTTACAGATTACAGAAACCTTTAAGTTAGACGTAATATTTAAAAATTTTAAAAGTATATCAAACAGATCCAAAGGCCAGCCTTTTTGATGCCTTAGTATTGTTCTGAATGGCTTTGAAGTCAAATTTAACATAATAGCAGATAAACACACGCATACACACACCCCTTTACAAGATGAGTACGCTTTTTTCTTATCTTTGGTTCCTGAGCAGGCTGTGAAAGAAAACGTTTTGATGCAAGTCACAAATGCTTCACAAATGATTAATCTGGAAAAGGACCCTCATGCTGCCTTTGCTTTAGTTATTGATGGGAAAACTTTAGCCTATGCTTTAGAGGATGATATGAAGCATCTATTTCTGAGTTTAGCTGTTACCTGTGCGTCTGTCATATGCTGCCGGGTCTCACCAAAGCAGAAGGCACTGGTATGTTAAACTTTTGTTTTCATTTAAAATTTTAGATAATAGAGGTTCAAACTAAAATATTGTTCATGTCTCTATTTTTAGATGAACAATAATCCTATAAATGAATATCTCAGTCTGCTTTCTTTGATTTGGGTTTTAGGTTACAAGGTTGGTAAAAGAGGGAACTGGAAAAACAACTTTAGCAATTGGTGATGGTGCTAACGATGTTGGTATGATTCAAGAGGCAGACATTGGCGTAGGTATCAGCGGGGTCGAAGGGATGCAGGTTGGTAATATATCTAAGAGGCTGTTATCTTTAAAAAAAATGATGAGTTTATCTTCCCACTCTGTTGTGCTTGTACATGCAACATGCATCTTTAATTAAAACATGGAAGAAATTTTTTCTTGAGCATGTTATTTCCTATGCAACTATGCATATCCCAAATGCTTGGAGTTAGCTATATGAATCTTGTCTTGTCATGCCACTTAAGCTTTGCCCATATCCTTTGTTAAAATCATCTGTCCTCGTATTTTCTTGCGACCTCGACATGCTTCCTTCTTGGCTTTCCTGTCGTCCTGTAAGAGATTTCAACTTGCACAATATCACTACTTACTGATTCTCTGTGTTCAATGCTCTTCATTACACGTGATCTAGCTGTCTCAATCTACTTCTCTCATTTTTCCCCTGCAATGAACCCCAACGAGGTAGCTTAGTTGGCAAGGACCAACACCCCTCAATTAAGAGGTCAGGAATTCAACTTTTCTTGTGACCCTCTCCATCATAAAAAAATAATAAATAAATAAATAAATCTTACAATGCTTATATATTGAAGAAACGTAAACTTTTTATTTGCTTTTTTGAAGCAACCTTTAGTTGGTGACTATTATTTGATTTGCTTTAGCAAATATATAAAAAAAAAAGGGCGTACCCAGTGCACGAAGCTCCCTCCATTGCGGGGTCTGGGGAGGGTCATAATGTACGCAACCTTACTCCTGCTTTTGCAAAGAGGCTGTTTCCAGACTTGAACCCATGTCCACTTGGTCACGGTGGAGCAACCTTACCATTGCACCAAGGCCAGCCCTCTTTCAGTCAGCTATTATTCTATGAGAAGCAATAATAAGTCCATATATATATATATATATGAGTTTTTGATATTTAAATTCTTATGCATAAATATTAGGGGCTGCTATCTAAATTTCATTGCCACGTGCCCACTGTGAAGAGTGGTTTGATTCTTAAAGATAGCATATATATATATATATATATATATATATATATATGAGTTTTTGATATTTAAATTCTTATGCATAAACATTAGGGGCTGCTATCTAAATTTCATTGCCACGTGCCCACTGTGAAGAGTGGTTTGATTCTTAAAGATAGCTTGTTGAATCACTTGCAATTACCTACTCATAATCTTTTAATGGTTTGTGGTTGTCAAGGCTTTCGTGAGAAGGTGACTGGGAATCATGATCTTGCTTTTCAAATTCATTCATTGCTTCTGATGGTACTGGTAAAGTGACTAAGTTTCCAGCTTTTTGCAGGCTGTAATGGCTAGTGACTTTGCCATTGCACAGTTTCGGTTTTTGGAGCGGCTTTTGGTTGTCCATGGGCACTGGTGCTATAAGAGGATTGCCCAGATGGTAAGGGTGGAGCTGCCACCTTTTCCTTCTACTGTTTTCTTTTCAGTTGACATAGTTTTGCAAGTGCACTATAGTTTTGTCTCTCTTTTTTCCCCCTTTTTTTGCGGCTTTTGCTAATTCATGCGCTTTGAATTGGACTAAATTGTATTCAGATATGCTATTTCTTTTACAAGAATATAGCCTTTGGCCTCACCCTCTTCTACTTTGAGGCGTACACTGGATTTTCTGGGCAGTCGGTCTATGATGACTGGTATATGCTACTGTTCAATGTCCTCCTTACTTCATTGCCTGTTATTACACTAGGAGTTTTTGAGCAAGATGTTTCGTCTGAAGTCTGCTTACAGGTTAGTACCTAGCAGGAGTTCCTTCAATTTTGTTCCATCTTCCTTGAGCTATTTTCTGTTAATACCTATTCATACACTCCCTTCTTTTGCAGTTCCCAGCTCTATATCAACAAGGACCTAGAAATCTGTTCTTTGACTGGTATAGGATATTTGGGTGGATGGCAAACGGTCTCTATTCGTCTCTAATCATCTTCTTCCTCAATATAAACATCTTCTATGACCAAGCATTCCGTGCCGGAGGCCAGACTTCTGACATGGCTTCTGTAGGAGCCACAATGTTCACTTGCATCATTTGGGCTGTAAACTGCCAGATTGCACTCACAATGAGTCACTTTACATGGATTCAACATCTCTTTGTCTGGGGCAGCATCTGCACGTGGTACATTTTTCTTGTACTTTACGGCCTGGTCTCACCAATCTATTCTGGTAATGCCTTCCGAATTCTTGTGGAAGCTCTTGCCCCTGCACCCATTTATTGGTCTGTCACCCTCTTGGTTACAATTGCTTGTAATCTCCCCTACCTGGCCCACATATCATTCCAAAGATCTTTCAACCCCATGGACCATCATGTCATCCAAGAGATCAAGTATTACAAGAAAGATGTTGAGGATAAACACATGTGGACAAGGGAACGATCCAAAGCAAGGCAGGAGACCAAGATTGGGTTCACAGCGAGGGTGGATGCCAAGATCAGGCATTTGAAAGGCAAGTTGCATAAGAAGTACTCATCTCTTGGTGTGCAGAATGTAAACACAACTTCATAAGAATGGGCAGATCTTTATTTCAACCTATTTTTTTTGGTTAGGGTTTCATGGCTCATCCTTTTTTTATTCTCGCCCTCTCTCCATTGTGGTCCTCCCATTCATATTTCAGTGTTATTTTTCCATCCGGGTACGGAGTGTTGGCTCAGGTCCCATTACAGCAGAGCACTGAAGTTGTCTGTACAATATTTATAAGGTTTGATGAGTAGAAGCTTATGAAAATAGTTGATATTTACAGTAGTTTCTAGTTCCTTGTCCTTGCCCTTTCCCTTACTATTTGGATCATGTCCCAAGGATCATTAGAGAATCATTTACTCAAAGCAGGCCTGATTTGCATAGACACAACAGTTTTTGTAGCTATTCAGAGTTCAGAATACAGACTCCAAGCAGTTGAGGGAGGATAACAAAGTTAGCAGCAGTGTTTTTTAATTAGAACTTTCGGACAATGATCCGACTAATCGGCATGTTTTAAAACTGGGCCACGCAGTTGTATTTGGTTAGCATGAAATATGTATTTGGTTAGCATGAAATATGGAAAGGAAAAAAAAAACATAATAAGATAAAAATAATGATGACATTAATGATGAGTTTATGTGTCTTTCTTTCTCTGTTTCAAAAATTCTCATTTTCTTGCCAACCAAAAATATTCAAAACCATATTTTCTCGACCTTTGCCTTTATGAATGGTCAACAATGACCATTAAGTAATTATTTTTCGATGCTTTAAAATCCGACCGCCAAGGATTGAACCGAAAATATCTTCAGATCAGTTTGGCCACTTGATAAAGGCAAAGGGTTGGAGTTTCTAAAATTTGAAACTACCATACCTACAATTCATTTGATCTAAGAATGGTTTCCAACCATTAATCAAGGGATTAATTGAGGCAAGTTGCATAAGTACTCATCTCTAGGTGAATTTGAAGATGTGGAATGGATCTAGTGTAGTGCGGTGTTGTCTTGATCCTTACTCTAGCACAATGATGGATGATGCAAGCCAGTGATTGACTATGTTCTCTTCTTGTCGCGGATCCTCCTTCCCCCTCACATAATGAGATGAGGGTCTCATACTAACACACTCTCTCTTGTTTTGACCCATCACCCATGTAGGCTTTGCATGGATGATTCCATTCTTTGCACTGCCATTTGGTGTGGCATGCAGATTCCTCCTCACACCGGCATCATGGGAAACTCTCTCCCTTGAGAATAATATGACCCCTCATTTATAAGTGGGTGTCTAAACCGAGATTCTAAATTATTGATACATGTTAAGCAAAAGTATTTCTGACCTTGAAATTAAGATATCCTTGAACTTTCATATAAAAGAGCAGGACCACTGAGTTCCTCGCCTCCAGCCCCCACCCCCACCCCCACCCCTTGAAAAGAGAACCTCTTAATTTATGAGATCTGTCGTTTTGATTGGATTAAGCAAAAGTATTTCTAACCTTTGTAAATAAAGGACGGGAGTTATTAATGACATTCACTATTCCCAGAGTTCAATTATAGCATCAAATCACATTAGATGAAGAGATTCTCTCTCTTCACCCTGGGTGTGGAAAACTAGGTTTGTCAATGGTTGGCTCGCATTGGTAGGCCCAACCTGAATCAATCGATTGAAGCTCGAGACCGACTAGACCGATTACTAAACATGTCGGGTTCAAGCACTGACCAATTAATAATTGGGAGTTGTTGGTGCAAATTGCCCAACAGTTGCTTGATCTGGACCAATCAAATACTGTGGTCGATCGATAACCAACCGTTTATACCTGATTATCCCCTTTAGCCCACCCATTTAAAGCCTGATTATAAACCAGTAACCGAGTAACTGTCTAGAAACATGTCTATGCACTAAACTTTGAGGTCCGATTACCTAAATGGACGAAAACGATATGAAAACTTAAATAGGTGGATTAACCCCGACAGGTTGAGACCTCCTGACGGAAAAACTTTCTCTAGACAGAATGTGAGAGAAAAAAAAGGCCAAAGATTTCATACACAACCGTGCAAGCATGCACGATCGTGTTCCCTCTCACAAAAAGTAAGAAAAGTCATAAACCCCCCATCCATATTTAATGCCTCGAAATTCCCACCCTCTCACATGCATGGCTTACAGAGTCGTGTATGCAAACTTCCCCTCAAAAAAAAAAAAAAAAAAAAAAAAAAAAAAAAATCTTTTGTAGGGATTGTTGGGTTAGGTTGGGTTTGGTGTGGAAAACTCAATTCATTCATCAAAGCCAAAGGAGTCTAAACTCTGAAAAGTCCAAAACTAACCCGACCAGGTTGGTGGGGTTGGTCTTTGTTTTTCAACTTTTTTATCTTCTGGTTCCATGGACGCTGGGGTGACCACCTTATTTTATTAAAATTTTCTTCCTATGGTTTGTGGAAATTATGCGTGGCCATGGCAGCATTCTTATCCCTCACAAAAAATATATATAAATAAATATAATATAATATACTGACTTAAATGTTATCTATTTAATAGGATAATAACAGTAGGTAAAGCATGATAGTTTATCCACCTTTTACTTTCGTTTTTTGGTAAAGTATCCACCTTTACCCAAACCGCCTAAAACTAAATGTCTCTCTCTCAAAGAAAATAATTTATCATTATGTTATTTTTAATAATTGCCATTCTCCATATGAAATGACATGATTTATCAAAAAAGAAATATGTAATATTAAAGAGGAAAGAGATTATTATTATTATTATTATTTTTTCATTTTATTTTTAAATAATGGTAAGCAAATGCTTACAGAACTATAGAGTATGGGCCCCATCATTTAATATGAAAATTAGGATTGAGCTCCTCTCCAGGGAGCCCAGCGCCCAGGGGGCATCCAACCGTTGGGCTGTGTCGCACACATCCCGATGTCTGACTGGACGCATGCCAAGATATGTGCGACACAACTCAGCCCTTGGATGCCCCCGTGAGCACTCCCTGGGCATTGGGCTCCCTGGAGAGGAGCCGAATCCAAAAATTATGGCCCATGAGTGAAAGCTGGGTCTTTTACTTGAAACAGAACAAGTGCAAAACCCTTGACTCCACTTTTGCTTATTTATGTGACCTCTATCTGATTAAAGGTAAAATGAAGTGAAGGAACTTTTGAAATGAAAAAGAAAAGTTATGTAATCAAGATTGTGTAAGCTATCTAAAACTTTTACTATATCTGACAACTATATTTTTCAATGAAAATGTTATTTTACTTCTCAAATAAAAAGATGCAAAGTAAAGTGAAATTTTTAATAAATAAATTTGTATATTTTGTAATTAGTTTTTTTTTTGGGGTAGAAATATATTTTGTAATTAGTTACACTGAGGATAGATTACAAAAAATTTCCTTTTTATTCTCTTTATTTCCCTTGCAATCAAGCGGAGTAGTAAAGTAGACTCAGAAATGTAACCTACTGCTATATTTTGATGCTTAAAACCATGGTCGGATCAAGTCATGGATGGGACTAAGGCTGCAACAGGGTCGGGCCTGTTAAAACCTCAGCCCAACCCTGACTTCCTGTTAGTTGGTTCGAGGCCTGGCCCAACCTTGACTCATGACCAGAAAATCCAACCCTAACCCACCCTCAGGTTAGGTCAGGTTGAAAGAAAGAGAAAAAAGAAGAAATTTCTGATCTGGTTGGTGTTCTGACATCTCAAATCGAGGCGGCTCTAGAAGAAGAGCAAGAAGAACACAAAAAAGAAGAAAGACGAATAAGAATAAGAAGAAAGAATAGGAAGAAAAAGACAAGGTCGGATTGGGCCGGGCTCAACCTAAGGCCTCAACCCTGGTCCAGCCCGGCCCTGACTCAGGGCCAGAAATTCCCAATCTTGACCCGCCTTCAAGGCTAAGATATCTCAATTCTCAACCTAGGCCTTGTTCAGGCTCAAGGTGGACTAGGGCATGCTAGGCCATCAGGGTCAAACTTGCACCCCTAGATGGGTCTTTTCTTCTATGCCATCAATCAAAAAATAAACTTTGATCTATCAGCTTCACTGTTGACTTCGTGGTTTTCATGGGCTTCGATCTTTCCTGGTTCATGTGTGTTGCGGGTGTTAACATGGGCCTAGGGTTTACCCGACTACCCACTCAAGTTAGGGTGGACCATGGGTTTATCGTTACAGTGCATATTTTTAGACGGTTGGACCCATTTGGACTTTTTTTGTTTTTTGGTGTAAACATTGCTTCTAGCTTGAGGATATTAGAAGTCGAGCATTGCCAAATAGGCTTTTACCAGTGGGCTTTAACGAACCTAAGGGCCTACAAGGAAGGGGCCCAATATATTAATAGAAGCCTCGCAAGGCGCCAATCCCGCGCCCACAACGCTCTGGCTGACGATCCAACAAGGGAGCGTGCAAGCGCGGGAGTGCTAAAAATCGTGGGATCGCTGATTCGATTTTCGAGAGAGAAATTTTTTGTTTTCATTTTTCCGTAAAAATATATATTAATATTAATTAATAAAAAGAAAAAGTACTGAAAAGAGAAGGGTGGGGAGAGGGGGGAGAGGAAAACCCTATGTTGGGTCCGTTCTTCAAAGTCCCGCTTCGATCCAATCGAAGCGTGATGGAGAGGGTGATATCATGACGCCTCTCTGCTTCCTCTCTTCCTTCTCTTCTCCTCCTCTTCGACCTGCAACTACAACTAACTAATCATATTCTCTGCGAAAATTAAATTTTGATTTTGAAAACCCTAGATCTCCCGATCCTTGCTTTCTCTTCAATCGCTCTTCCTTCGCTCATCTTCCCTGCTTCTTAAAAGGTAAAGTGAAAACAAAGAGGAAGAATATATAGGTTTCCGTCTATCACTCATATCCGTCGATCTTCCAATCTGCTTTTGTCCCCCGTTGATTTCACCATTTAATCGTTGCTGGCACCTGTTGCGATGGGCATCAATTGGACTCCTGGTTTCAGCGTTCTACTGTTTTTGAATTTGGAGAATTGGATGGGGGTGAAGTGAATTGCTAGGACGTTTTAGGTGGCATTTTTTTCTCGTGTTATTTCCTCTGGAAGCTTGGGTTCTGCTGCCTTATTCTGGTTTCAGTTTTTGTTGATGGAGCCTCGCGTTGGGAACAAGTTCCGGCTAGGTCGTAAGATCGGTAGCGGGTCGTTTGGAGAGATCTATCTTGGTTTGTTGATTCTTCTGCTTCTTATCGTCTTTGCGTCATTTTATTTATGCTTAATGATTTTGGGACTTTGATTGATAAACTTGTATACTTTTTCTTTGGCAGGTACCAATATTCAGACAAATGAAGAGGTCGCCATTAAGCTTGTGAGTAATTTTCGCTCCAGTTTAACTTACCAAATTTTTTTTTTGTCGAGTCGGTGTTTTATTGTTTACTCTCTTCCTTTCGTTTTCCTTCCGGCCGGTTCCCTTGTATCCTTATCTCTTTGCGCTTGGGCGCCAGAAGGATGTTCATCATTTATATTCTTTGCCCTTCTTTGCCCTAGTGATAAAATGCGAAAGGTGTTCATTTGGTTGTGGCACTAAACGTTTCGTTCAGAGTTTTTTTTCTTCCTTGTATGAGTTCTAGATTACCTACCAATGCAACGTGCTACTCAAGGAATGTATTGTATCCTGGGAAATGAACTTGGTAAGATTAACTTGGAATAAGACCAAAGTGAATTTTCGGCTACTATCTACAAAATGACAGCTAGGTAATTTTCGGAGGAAAGGAAATGGGTAGCTTAAACTCTACTGTTGTTGATTGACCTTGTTATGATTTCAATCATAATATGAAGTAGATCACCATCTAGAAAGTGGCAGCTAGGTTTTTGAAGAAATGAAATGGGCTGCTAAAACTCTCCCTTAGTTGATGGACCTTGTTGTGATTTTGATCATAATACGAACTTGCTGAAGATGCACTAAGAGCTTCCCCTGGCTTTCAGAAATCATTGTATGAATGGTTCTTAATTTTCTGGAGGAAATTTTGCTTTGAGCTAGCTTTTGCTTCTACTGGGGCCATGATGCATGGTCTAATACTTGAATATTTAAACAGTGGTATATTTTTTGACTTCTAATGTTTCATGTGATATCCCACATACTTGTTCAAGTTCTGGCTACTTTTGTAGGGTATAATGAATTGAACCATCTATGAATATTATGATTCTTTCTCTATGAAAGAATGAGGTGTTTGATTGTAATTATTTCATTAAATCCTGGTTCCATTGTAGCACCTTTAAATGGCAGGGAAAATTGCAATTCACTGTGGGGCATACAAACTGGATGCATGATGATGGTATTCTGCAATGACTTCAGAGTTTTGTCTGTATACATCAGTTGGTACTTATACAAATTTACATTGCCATCTGACTATGTGCCATGTGTCCCAAATGTCTTTGAAGTCACTGATTTCAATTGTGCAGTTGTTACTGCAAAGGTAATGTTTGCTTCAGGAAATTGAACTGTGGGACTGGGAACAAGAGAATACAATTTCAATTTCACTTGCTTGGTTGGTAAGTTGTGAAATTGGAGTCCCATCAAATTCTACGAATCCGATTTTGGGCATAAAACGTAAGGAAAAACACTTGGAAGATCTTCAATGGATTTGCTTCATTGGCATGTAATGCAAATGTAATGTCATGGTGTGGATATCAATAAGGCACTATGCTAATTATAGATTTAAATTGGAAAACAGAAGGAAACTATAAGAGAAAACAAGAGAGGGCAAAAAGAAATAATAGATTTACATGTCTGGCTTTTAAAACTTGCAAGCATATAGGTTGCCTATCAGAACATAAATGTCGAAAGCTGGATTCTGAGAAAGGAAGGTGCTATTAAAATTATAGACTCAGAATTTTACTTAAATTAAGGAGTCTGTTGAACTTTCTACCCATACATGAAGTAAACCCTAGTAAATAAAGAGCCATAAGTTGTAATATTGTTTGAAAATAGCAATTGCCTTTACAAGCTCTTAACTTGTCAATAAGTTCACTGTTCCTGAAGTAATATTATTTTGGACTGGTTGGAATCTTTTGATTGGTTTAATTTGGGCATGTTTTGACATGGGAAACTTTGGTCACGGTCATTGGGGTTGGGACTTTTGAAATATGCTCCCTCTTTCCCCACTATGTGCATTTTTGGGTATGCTTCTAGGGTTTCTGCTTCTGGAAGCCCAAAAGCCAGCTTATGGGGTTTAAAAAGGCAGAACCAACGAAATTATTTTGTTTGGAATTTGTACTGCCTGCAAGCTCGAGAAGCCCAGAGACGAGGGGAGCCGCAGCTTCTCAGGCTTCTGTAGTAAAAATTGCAAGAGAAATAATTTTGTTGGACCCATGCCTTTAACCTGCATAAGCCCAAGAAAGTGACTTCTTTAAGCCACCCTTAGAAGCTTACATAATCATGCCTTATGTACCAATCAGAAGCCATGTTCTGTTCTCTTACACATGGTAGTTTTAGTTGGGTAAAAACCCTTTCCCCACCTTGTGAGTTTATACATGAGATTTCAATAATTGGGGTTTCTTGAATTGAAGCCAGTTGCAGTCTCCAATATTTATGATCAACACCCTTTAACAGAATTACCGCATAATCTTGAGACTGAAGGTTGAAAAAAAGATGGTTGCAACAACAGTGACTAAGAATAGACAGACTTGTCGTGAATTTACTTTGAAATTACCAAGGAGTCAGTCTTTGTGGTGTTGACCTATTTATTGGATATGTTTCTATTATCCTCAGTGGATGCCTTTCTTTAGTTGTGGAGATCATCGCTTCCTTACATTAAATTTATTGATTGTGATATATGTATTATCTGAAATGAAATGCTGATATTGTTTCTTCTCCCCAGGAAAATGTCAAAACAAAGCATCCCCAGTTGCTATATGAATCGAAGCTGTACAGAATCCTCCAAGGAGGAAGTAATGAATTTTTTATTATTTTTTGTTGTTTATATACTTTTATCTGATTTGTCTTCTTCATTCATTAACATTTCTCTTTGCAACTATTCTACATTGGCAGCTGGAATTCCAAATGTGAGATGGTTTGGTGTTGAAGGAGATTATAATGTTCTTGTGATGGATTTACTTGGACCTAGTCTTGAGGACCTATTCAACTTTTGTACTAGGAAACTATCCTTGAAATCTGTTCTTATGCTTGCAGATCAGATGGTAGGTTCCATGTATTGCATTCGTAGGCTTTAGCTTTTTATTTACCTTCCCAGTTTCATCACCTTCTGGCAATCTTATTACTCTTCTCAGATAAATCGAGTTGAATTTGTTCATGCAAAGTCATTTCTACATCGAGATATCAAGCCAGACAATTTCCTGATGGGTTTGGGGAGGCGCGCAAATCAGGTTTTGTTTCTATTATTAGCTCATACACCTTTAAAGAAAATTTTAATCTGGATTTCTGTTTTGATTTATTGTCTTCTGTTTTACTTGAATATAGGTATACGTCATTGACTTTGGTCTGGCTAAAAAGTATAGAGATACCTCAACCCACCAGCACATTCCTTACAGGTATAGCTGAAAGTTATTAATTGGATGAGTTTGTGGGCTTCTTGTGGTTGAGGACATCGATATTTTGCTGGTGTGAATTCGCATGTTGCACATTTTCTATAGTTGATGTCATAGGATCTTCATTCCCCTTTTCAATATCATCTTCTTTTTCCATCAGGATGGATGAATGGCAAAACTAGAACAGAATATAAAATGAATGCATAAATAGAAACTTGGATGATGAATGACAAGTTATGTCCCACCAAAGAAGTATGGTTTCCCTACGAGCAATTGGGTTAGGTGGGGAAGGCCCTCGTGATCCTCTTCTTCTTCTCTTTTTATTTTGTTTAATTTTTTTGTTTGTGGGGTGGGGGGTGGGGTGGGATATGTGGAAGGCCTTGGAGGACTGACCATGGTTTTCTATTTGCTAAGGGTTTGGGGATTAAGAAGGATTTTGATTCAGGTTTAGGATGATATCTGGTATGAGGTTGGATTAGAGAAGGGTATATGGAACATTTTGGGTTTCAATTTCAGAGGTTACATGGTTATTGCTAGTAGAATTTTAGTTTAGGGTTTTAATGGAGGGTTTTTAGGTAGGATGTGGAGGGTTAAGTGGGGTAATATGTTTAGGGTATTGTCTCGTTGTGGGAATTTAGTATCAGATGTGCGAAGGTAGTATTAGATTGGTTGCTATAGGAAGGTTCAGTGGGATTCTCAAGAGGTCATGTCCAGTTCTTGTTAGGTTCCTGAGATTGTCGTAGAAGATTGGTGGCTGGTTCAGATTTCTTGTACAACCAAAAAGAATAAAAGAGGGACTAGAATAAAAAAATTAAACGGGAATAAAAAAGGGAAAAAGGTTTAATATAAGATTAAAAATATGAAGGAATGACAAGAGAAGGAAAAAGGAAGCTTGTGCAGGGAAATTTTACTACTTACATGCTGCAAGGCTTATGCTGATGTAGTATTCTGCCATATTTATTTCTATGATGATCAACCTTTTTTTTTTGGGTGGATGAGGAACAACATATATATTTTAGAGCAACTGATCGAATTACCTACAATTTCTTGATTCCCTAATAGCCCCACCACTAAAACTTTGGCATCCAGGCATGAAACACTAGAAATGCCACAATTCTAAATGTAACCCTCTTTACTTGGCTGGACTTAGATACAACAACAACTACTCAGCTTTATTCCAACTAAGTGGGGTTGACTACATGGATCCTTGCCCTCCAATCATCTCGTTTTGAGGTCATACATGATGCAAGGCCTAAGCTATGCATGTCTTTCCTCACCACATCTCCTAAGATCATTTTAGGCCTGACCTGGCTCTTTTAGTTCCTTCAATCTAAATCAACTCCTGTCTCCGTACTGGAGCATCCAAAGGCCTTTGTTGAACATAGCCATGCCACCTCAAACAACTTTCTCCTAGCTTATCATGTATCAGAGCTACTCTCAAATCAGCTCTAATATGATCATTCCTTGCTTCATCCTTCCTAGTTTTGCCACTCATCCGTCTCAAAATCCCCATCTCCGCTACACTGAGTTTATCTATATGATGGTTCTTAACTGCCCAACATTGCGCACCATACCTCATAGCCGGTTGTATGATTGTCCTATAAAATTTTCCTTTTTTTAAGGATTGCCAATGACACAACACTCCAGACACTTCTCCACTTCATCCATCCTATTTTAATTCTTTGTGAAGTATCCTCCTCTATATCACCTTCTTTATTTATGGTTGAGTTCAAATACTTAAAATAATCACTTTGCGGAATCTCCCTCTCATCAATTTTCACAACGTTATTATTTGTCCTAGTGTAACCAAAGTTACACACCATATACTCTGTCTTCATTCTAGTTATCTTAAAACCCTTTGATTCCAAGGTTGATCTCCATAACTCCGATTTGGCATTAATCCTTTCCTTTGTCTCATCCACAAAAACAATATAATCAGTACAAAACATACACTAAGGAACCTCATCTTGAATGTATCTTCTCCATCTTCGTTCTTCTTATCTTAATACCTTTTGATTCCAAGGTTGATCTCCAATTCTCCATAACTCCGACTCGGCATTAATTCATGCTTTTGTCTCATCCGCCAAAACAATATCATTTGCAAAAAGCATACACTAAGGAACCTCATCTTGAATGTCTCTATTTAAATCATCCATGATAAGCGCAAACAAGTAAAGGCTTATAGCTGATCCTTGATGTAACCCAATTGTAATTGGGAATTCACTACCTTGGCCCCCTATGGTTCTTACATCTATCACCACACCATTATACATATATTTAATTATGTCCACATAGTTACTTGAAACACCTCTTCTCTAGTAGATGCCAAATTAACTCTCTAAGGATTGGCATAAGCTTTTTCTAGGTCAGTAAAAACCATATGGAGATCCTTCTTGCAATCTTTAAATCTTTCCATAAGTCTCTTAAGTAAATAGCTTCTGTCGTGGATCTTCTTGGCATAAAACCAAATTGGTTCTCTGTAATAGTAGTTCTTGTCTCTGGTGGGTTTCAATAACCCTCTCCCATAATTTCATATAGTATGATTCATTAGTTTTATGTCTCTATAGTTATTGCAAGTTTGCAACTATGAATATCACCTTTGTTTTTGTAAATTAGAATCATAATGCTTCTCTTCCATTCATCTGGCATTTCCTTGTGTTCATAGTCTTATTAAACAGCTTGGTTAGCCATGATAAACCACAGATTCTTAAGCTCTTCAACACTTCTATTGGGACCACATCTGGGCCTTGGGCCTTGTGCCTTGTCTATTTTCATCCTCATTAAAGCTTCTTTTACTTTAGGCACCCTAATTGTTCGTATATATCTACGACGTGTGATGTCTTGATGGGTAATGTAGAAATAACCTTCCCATCCCTATTACTTTGCTGGACTTAGATAAGTAGAAAAATTTAGCTATTGAGGGATCCCCATGCTTAGTCATATGATACGACTAAATTGCATGCTTCAAGGTCTCGATTTTGGACCTGGTTTCGGCCAGGCAGAAAACCGAGTTGGACCGAGATCTCGCCGAGTTAATGCTTTTTTTTTGTTGAACTCGTTGCTTGGTTTTAGTGGTTTTTTGACCTAGTTAGGTCATGAAACTTGGTATACAGCTTATTTTTGGCCATTTAAACACAATGACAGTATGACACTATCGGATTTTGAAAAATCAAAGTCCAAATAAGAGTTTGATTTCGGACCCTAGGTTGGTAGGCTACGACGTACACGGTCTCTACTCTCTAATAGACCCTATTTTACACATAATAACAGAAAAATTAATCTGACTTTATCAACTCGTAGATCGGATCGCCCAAAGTTGTGTAACATATTAAAAATTAAGACCCAACCACCAAGATTTGAACATATTTTTTGCAAAAAAATAGATTTAGGGAAAAATGGCTTACTTTGGAATCCTCCAATCTTCTTCAAATCACTGCAATCTTGTTGTAGATTGATGTTTCCACGAGTTTCTTGGAGTAATCCAGTGATTTTCTGTCAAAAAATAGGAAGAGAGATCAAATTTAGGCAGTCCACAACTTTTCCCACCGAGATGACCAAGACCTTTCGAAAACTTGACTGGTCTCGGTCAAGATAAGGGCCTTTTATAACTGGGTTTGGTCTTGTTTTGGTCTAACCGAGTGATGCAGAGCTGAAGCACTACACATGCGCAAGAAGAAGAGGAACAAGAAGCTGCTGCCCAAGTAGAAGTAGTAGTAGTAGTACTAGTTCTATACTTACTTTTGTTTTAAAAGTTTTTTTATGGGTCCACTCCACACTCCCACGATTTAGAGAAGGATGTGGACTAGTTGAGTTGGCTATAGGGGTATTCACACTCCTAGGCTGAATAGGTGTAAGGCCTTTAGGCCACTATTTAAGCAATAGAATTCGTGGAGCTCTTCACTTTCCACTTTTGAAATTAAAAACTGCTTGCAAGCTGTTGCAACTTCTCTTCTCCTTGAAGATTTGCTTTGTGTCTGATCAAAGCTGGTGGGATTGGTGTTTGATCCAATCGACACCTTGCGGTGTGAAGCCCGGGTGGTTCGTTGGTGGGATTGGCGTCTGATCCAGTCGACTCCTTGCGGTGTGAAGCCCGGGTGGTTTGTTCAAGCTTTCCTTCAAGTTTTCTGTCCAAGTTTCAATTTTTATTCAAGCTACTGCCATAACAAGCTGCTGCCGATTACTCTCTACTGCTACAAGTAAGTGTGACAGCATCCCCATCCCCATACTTCTTCTTCTCATCTTCTACAGCCCAACCCTAAGCTTCCCCCTTCTGTTTTTCAATTTCCCATAACCCTAAATCACCCACAGACCTAACCACCCAACCAATTCTGCCCTTAACCAGATCGAGTACTCCCCAACCCTATAGGAGCACCCGATCCTCTTTGCGGCCCCAACCCACCATCCTAATTCTAGATTCCATTTCTCTACTCAAAACCCCAAAACCCTAGTTTTCTGTCCAGCTTGTTAAACCATCAAAAACTCATCAAACATTGGCCGAGTATTCCTGTCCACACTTGGAAAACTCAATCCAAAGCCCTCTCCCAAATTCCCCCATTAAACCCTAGAATCCTTCACTCTACACTCTCCAAAAACCCAAAACCCTAGCATTCTGCCATTCTAGTTTACACACTTCTGCTCATCAAAACATCACTGGACCTTCATTGATAGACTCCCCTACACCTGCCTAGCATAACCAAAGCCTCAATCCCTAACCCTAACCCTAATTTTGACCTAAAACCATATTCTGCCCCAATCGGACAACCAGTTTATATCAGATCCTGTTGTACTGGCTCTTAGTTGGTCTTTTACCAATCTAGGACTACATTACCGAGATCTCGACCGAGATGAAATCTCCGTCGAATTGATGTCTTTTTTATTTTGTATAAGGTCTCGTCTCGGACCTTCAAAAACCGAGAAATTACTGAGTTCTTGGCAAGACCTCGTTCCATGTTAAATTGGGGCCAGCAATAGAAACCTCCATTAACCAAGGAGTGATATGGTGCAAGTTGTTGGTGTTAAAGGGCAAACATGAAGGCAAAAAATGACTGAAATTAGAGGTGAAAATATGATTGTTTATACTTTATTGGAGATATGGTCTATATGGAGTGGAATGGTGGAACATGATTTGGTGTAGCTAACCCCATGTAGCTTGGGACAAGGTTCAAGATTTCGGGTTTTGATTGAAACTCCACATGTTTCGGCTGGCCATTTTGTTTGGTCATTTTGGTGGTCAAATGACCATATTTTGGCCCAAATCTTCAAGGAAACCCTAATTAAGCATTTGTAAAAATATTTGAACCTTTAGTTATAAAAAAAAAAAACACCCAAAATGATAGTTTGGTTTCGTACCCTAAGTTGGTAGTGTATGCCGTATCCTACTGTATACTTTTTAAAATGTAGCCTATTTACACATTATTTTGATAGTTTGGTTTCGTACCCTAAGTTGGTAGTGAATACTGTATCCTACTGTATAGTTTTTAAAATGTAGCCTATTTACACATTATTTAGTATTAGAACTTAAAAATTTAATGAAAACAACTAAAATGTGCATTAACAATGAAGATAAGTCATATAATATTATACAATGTCAAAGTGTTACAATGTACAAGTGTTATCAGTAGTCAAAGTACAAATGTACAACTAAGGTTAAAACATCCCTGTGAACTCCAAAACAATGTAAAGTGAACTTGGTTTGGCTCTTAATATTTCTGGACACGGGTTGTGGCAGATACAGTAACTCTGCTGATTAATTCTATTATTGGTTCTGTCACTTCAAGGACAAATTTGTCCGGTTCTGAATCAAGAACACGAATTTGTCTCCGTTTTTACTGTGTTACTGATAAACTTGCCACTGTTTTTCCTTGAGCTATATTAGTTGTTTAATTTGTATGGTTAACTATGTGGTTTCAGTCTTATTTTTTGCCGTATCAAATGTAACATAAACTCATGGTCTTAAACACTACAGAGAAAACAAGAACCTGACAGGAACGGCAAGATATGCGAGCATGAACACTCACCTTGGCATTGGTATGGTATACAATTTGGTATATGTATTTTAGATTCCAATCACTCTTGTAGACAATATTCCGTCATGCTTGTAAAATATTTTGGTGGTTGTATCGTCAACAATCTAGATTTAATTGCAAGTCAGTTTTTTTGTCTACTTCTGACTCTGATATTGGATTGCATAGAGCAAAGCCGGAGGGATGATTTAGAATCTCTTGGATATGTTCTCATGTACTTTTTAAGAGGAAGGTGTGAATTCTTGCCTATCTTATTTATTATTTCCATATTTGGTCTTAATTGAATAATTTATTAAAATTTCCTCGCCTTTCTTTGTAGTCTTCCTTGGCAAGGGCTTAAAGCAGGAACCAAGAAGCAGAAATATGAAAAGATCAGTGAAAGGAAGGTGTCTACATCCATTGAGGTGATTTATTTGGATTGGGTTTGGCTTCCTATCGTGTGTATTTGTTATCATGAAATTATGATGAAAACTTTGCTCCTTTATCAACAGGCATTATGTCGCGGTTATCCTACGGAATTTGCATCATACTTTCATTACTGCCGCTCATTACGCTTTGATGATAAGCCAGATTATGCTTATCTGAAAAGAATATTCCGTGACCTCTTTATTCGTGAAGGTTTAAGTTTTACTTCAGTATGATCTATTCTTAATGTAATGCTATCTCTTAAATTAGATTTCCATTTCCGTCTATTTTACATGGCATGCTCGTCTTGCAGGCTTTCAGTTTGATTATGTATTTGACTGGACCATTTTGAAGTATCAGCAATCACAGATTGCCACTCCCCCCGCCCGTGCCATTGTAAGTGACATTGAAGTAGGTGCTGTTTCCTTGTTTCGGTCCCAAGACATGTTTGTATATGAATAGTGATTTTCTTTGATAGGGTCCTCCTGCTGGAACAAGCTCTGCGATACCCCCAGCTGCTGCTGCTGCTGCCAATGCTGACAGACAATCAGGTTGGTTTTAGGATTGTACTCTCTTTGGATCCTTAAATCATTTTATTTCTATGTACGCCTGTCACAGGGATGCAACTCGGGCCAGTCTGTCTGTGATGCAGATACACTACCTTGGACCGACCCAAACCCAGTTGGGTATCCAGAAGATAAACTGGGTCCAGTTTGAGTTTTTGGATCTCCTAGGATTTTAGGAATTTATGCTATTAGGGGAAATAATGTCTTTTAGTTTATTTTGTTCTGTTTATTTTAGAAGTTAGCTACACAGGATATTTGTTTTCCCAATTGGTCTTAATTTCCTTATTTGAATTAGTTTCCTAGTTAGAAAGTTAGTCCTATTTTTAGGAGTCTTTTATATCTCTTTATATATGCTGTAATTCCCTGTAGCAGACCCCATTTAGGAGAGATGATCCGGACTTGCTGTGTTGTGTATCTTTCCTCTTTCTTCTTCTTTTTTTTTTCTTTTATTTTCCATCTTTCATTTGTCAGTGTCCATGTTCATCTCTCATCTCTCTTTTCCCATATCTTCATTCCCCCCTTCTTTTTTCTTCTTGTTTAGAACTCTTCTACTTATTTTGTTTGTTTGGATCCATGTAGCCGACCCCATTAAGTTGGGATAAGGCTGTGTTTGTTGTTGTATATGATTTAATTCCCCATCGTTGGAGATAGATTGAATAGAATGGAATAATTATGGTTTGAGTTGGAGCCTTCGTAGCTATGCGAGTGCACTCTTCTCCCCCCCCCCCCCCCTTCTTTCTTCTTATGTAATGCCCCTCTCCCCTGCAACTCTGATATACCCTTCTCAGATTCTCCCTTCTCCTATCCGGCCCTCCACCAGTTTGGCAATGGATGAATTTTGAAGAGGGCTGAGCCTTTGACCTGACCCATGTGGCACTGTTGATCTTTTACATGCACTTGGAATTCATATTTGGATATTCCAATGGGAAATGGTTATCTTTTTACTTCCTCGAACCATGCTGCGTGATTGTAGGATATCGTAGATTCCTAATCTTTTGGTGGAATGTGATTCCAATTCAATTTTCATCTTTCTATCCAAAGGCCTAGTCCCCTGGTTCGTGCAGCAAGAGTGGGTCTCTTCAGTCGTTCCTCTCTTCTACAGTTTGGAAAGTCTCGCACTGCTATAGGGAGGCAAACCCTATTGGGGCTATTCCGGAAGGATGAACATGGGGGAACTCACGGCATTCAGTTAATGGGGATTCAATAGATGTCTCCCATCTGCAAGCAATCTTGCGTTATATGTCTAGTAATCCCTCTAGTACGTTCTATAGCTCGGCCTTAGAGTTTATCACGTTATGGATTTGTTAAAATTTTCTTTTTTTCCAAACTTCCCCGTGCCCCACAAAAGAAAAGGGAATATTTCCATGTAATCTATTTTGTATTGTTTTGGCGGCTTTAGCAAAATCTGCTACAAAGCTTGAGGTGTCATCCACAATGATCGCGTTCCCTCCCTCTGTCCTTCAAGACATTCATATGGATGCTATTGGCGGACTGCATTTTTGCGCTTGATAATTTGGTTGTTTTTTTATCTGATGTAGTGGGTTAGCCCCTTCCTGCTGATGGCCTTGCCATAGGTGGGAGGAGCTAGCTTGTTATTTTGTTTGTTTTCTGCTTTTGGCCTGGTCTCTTGCTAGGTTTTTTGGGTTTTTTTTTTCTTTTTTCCTTTAGTACATTCTTTCTTTTCTTTCTCAATACAAATGATCCTTTTAGCAAAAAAAAAAGAAAAAACCCTTGTATAAGTTGAGTCCTTTCCATTTGTATCTCTTTCATATCTTCATATACATACATATGCGGCTTGGCTTACACTTTATTGCTTTTGTAACCTGTCCCAGGTGGGGAAGAAGGAAGACCATCTGGTTGGTCAATGGATCCCTCTCGTAGGAGACTATCAGGTCCTGTTATAAATTCAGGAAGCTTATCTAAGCAGAAAAGTCCAGTTGCAAATGATTCTGCTGTGACTAAAGATGCTATGGTGAGTTCTTTGGTTCTCTAGTTGTCTGATCTGGAGGTTGGCTTATTATGGCTTGTGGTATCTGTTACCATTGAACACAGGGATTTTCTCATGTAGTAGTTGTAATGGATTGTAATTTTAAAAGTGAAGCATCCATCATCTTTTCAGTGGCCTATCTTTGGTGCTGTCACTGTTAATGTCTAGTGTTGGAGCATTGCTTGTGCTATGCCCTGGTTATCTAGCTCACCTTAAGCTTATAATTACACCACCCCCACCCCCTCCCAAAGAAAAGGAAGAAAACTAATATTGCTGCTGTTCATTAACGCTATTTTCTGGATTGTGTTTTGGTGTTGGATTCCCCTACACTGCGACATGCACATATGAGAAGGATCACATCATAAATGTCATTTTGTATATGAAATTTAAACTTTTTGGTCTTCGCAATGTTTAATGAGCCTTCACCTTGAACTTAACAGAAGTGATTACCAGGGATGACAACAGTGGCTCTCAGCTGTTGGTATGTCTAGTTCTATTTTAACCCTCAGATGCTCGGACATTTGCAGTTATCTAGTGGTACTTTTATGGGGCGGTCAGGTGGATCATCAAGGCGAGCTGCTGTTTCTGGCAGTCGAGATGCTGTGATGGTGGGAAGTGAGTCTGATCCTTCTCGCCCTCGAACAATAGAGGCAAGCTCAGGAACTTTCCGCAAGGTAGCAAATGGGCAAAGAAGTTCACCAGTTGCATTGGCGGAGCACAAACGCACATCTTCCAGCAGAAACCCCTCTAACATAAAGAATTATGAATCAACTCTGAAGGGAATTGAGGGCCTGCATTTTGACAATGATGAGAAGTTGCAGTATTAGACCTAAGCTGCACTGTGACTCTCTCTCCTGTAAATTAGAAGCTGCTGTAATACTGTAATACTTATGGAGTGGAATTATTCTCTTTTGACTTTATTTGAGGGAAGCTGTGATTTGAAACCTAAGATACTGGCTGGTAGGGATTGGCAATATGGGACTCTCAATGACCGTAAAATAAAGAGTCAGAGAGGAATTAGAGCCCAACTGAATCCTGCCATGGTAAGGCTGTGTTAAATACAGGTTGAGTTGTCAGCATAGCTTCACCTATATTAATTACCTTTTTCTTTTCATCTGTAATTCTTATGCCCCGAAGCTTTTTAGAATCCTAAGCTCTGTTCCAACACATAATGGTATTGTAAGCTAGCCATTTGTATTGATTTTTTTTTTCTTTTAGATCTTTTCCCCCTCCTTCAGATTTGGATAATGCTTATGAATATAAACACTCATGGTAAGGGAGATTGAATTGTTCATCTTGTGCACTTAAGCAGGTATCCATTGGAACCTTACTTATTTCCTGATGCATTCACTTTTGGAAATCTGGATTCTCTACAATAAGTAAAGGTTGCAATTTTGGGAATGCCCTTTTATTAAAATTGATAAAGCTGAAAATAGTATCAACTGCCTTGAAAATTCAGAACAAGTAGATAGAACAATAAATCACCCAGAGAGAGGTGGTTTTTGATGAAGAGAGAAAATTGGATATTTAATATCATGGCTTGATCTTGAGCCTTCAGACCTTGAACGTTGAAGGAAGAGAAGTGAGAAAGATGCTTCAGTTACTGCTTTAACAAAACTTCAGGATGGAGGAGGTAGAATGGAGGCTATACATTACAATTGATTGGGTTAGGGTTTTGTTCCTTACGTGGGGATACGTCAGAAAGGAGGGAATTTTGACAATTTTAATTCTCTTTGTGCCCTTCACGGTCTAATGTGGACTCACCTATTATATAATCTGATCACATTGTATTTTTGTATGCAATAGATTTTTGGGAAAATTACAGGATTAGGCATAAGCAGGTTTAATCTTACAAAATTATCAACTCATTCTTTTAGTTAACAAAAATACATTCTTTTGGGTTTAGGTTTACAAAACAACCCAAACCAGTGTCCCTCCTCCTACTATGAACATTTTTTGACAGTTCTACCCCTACCTCCATAGCTTCAGCCTTCACTTCTCAAATCGCGTTTCTTCTACGAGACCACCCATACACCCTTGTTTCTCGCGGTGCCGGTTTGTATCTTGTGGCGGTGGTGCACAGAGAAGACGAGGGGTCGGGAGGGCCAGCCACAGCCCCTTCACCAGACATCAACTCTTTAGATCTAACCGACTCTGAACGCACCATTGAAGATGAAACTACAGATTTTAGGACCGCCGATCTAAGTTTTACCATATTTTAGGATCTCAGCATTGTGTTCTCTCTCTTGCTCTCTCTCTCTCTCTCTCTCTCTCTCTCTCCTTCAGCTCTAGATTAGATAGAAGACAATCCCAAACCAGTCAAATGCAGAAAGCGATGGGTTTAGGGAGAAAGTCGTATTCTTGGTGGCCAAAACCTGATAAATCTTTTAGAAAAAGGTTTCAAGCTTAAAAAACGCACTTAAAAAAAAAAAAATACCCCTAACAAAATCTACCGTGGATAACATAAATTGAAGATGAATTTGTAGAGAGAGAAATGATGGGTTTCGTGTCTTCGAGTTTTATTTTCTCATTGAGGTTGTGGATGAATTCATAGGAATCTTGCCTGTCCTTTTTGCAACATAAAACACCTATTGAGGATGAAACTCCAGCTCCTCTACACACTTGATTGTTCCCAGGAAGTGGTAAACTAAGAAGTGTTGGGGTTGATAAAACAACAATTCCAATATTCTCTTTGCAATGTGAGGAACGCACGGAAATGATATGTGCAAGATCAACTAAACACAAAAGAAAATAGACACACACAAAGAAGAGATGAGATTTATGTGGTTCGGCAAAAATCACCTACATCGACATAGTGTGATCCAATTTTCACTATAAATCAAAAGAAGAGAAAATAGTACAACTCTTGCGATTTGACACTCAAACCCAATCCCCCATGTACACCCTTCTCTCATCTCTCATTCACTCTCCATATCTTCACATTGGCTCCTTGCTTAGTCATTATGCACATGTTACACCAACATTGTACCTTTTGGACTCTTATTTGGATCCTCACAACTTAGCTTCTCACTTAGATTAACACTTGAATCAACACTACTTTTCTTTGATGGACATTTCTTTTCTTTTATAGGACTCCTCTATCGTGCTGTTTTCTCTGTCCTTAGAGAAAACCCATAAATTCTCTCTCCTCTACCTTGTTGTTTTATCTGTCCTTAGAAAAAATCCATTAACTCTCTTTCCTCTTATCTTGTTGGACAAGATTTAACTTTGTCTTTCTTTTGAGAAGACTCAGTAACTCTCTCTCCTCTAAGGAGTCTCGTGGAAAACTCCACTTTGCTTAATATATCCAACCTCTTCCACTCTATTGGAAGACTCTTCTTTCTTGAGGACTTCACCTCCTTGAAAAACCCCAACACTTGGAAGGCTCACCTCTTTCACTCTTTTGGAAGATCCAATCTTATTGAAGCCTCCACCCTTTCACTTACTTGGAAGACTCAATCTTGTGAAGACTCCACCTCCTCCACTAGCCCATCTAGACCATTGAACCGATTTCAACCGTTTTAGATAAAAGCCGTCAAACCCAACAATCTCCACCTTGGCTTTAATCATAGCTACCTTGAAGACTTATTGAAAAAATATTTTCAACCTTATTTTTCACCCTGCACATCTCTAGTACTAGTACTAGTCCTTCGAAAGATTGAACACTCATCATACCTGCCCTTCTAGTTCCATGACCACCGTCTTCACTATGGGGAGACATCCTCTTTCTCAAACTATGTTGTAGGAGTGCCCACTACACATTTCCTATCCTACAACATACAACTTTCCTTTGGCAATCTAAGGTGATTCCTTCAATTTTTTTCTTTTCAAGAAATTTCTTCCACTACTCTCAATAACACCGTGTTTTCTCACCATTGGTCCACTTCATTAACACAAACTGGATCGCCAATAATTGGTTCTGGTACCACTTATTGGGGTTGGAAAAATAACACTTCCAACATTCTCTTTATGATGTGAGAAACACATGGAAACGGTATGTACAAGATCAACAAACACAAGAAAATAGACACATATACAAAGAAGAGGTAAGAGAATTACGTGGTTCGGTAAAGACTGCCTACATCCACGGAGTGTGATCCAACTTTCACTATAAATTAAGAGAAGAGAAAATAGTACAACCTTTGCGATTTGACACCCAAACCTAAGCCCCCATGTACACCATTCTCTCATCTCTCATTTACTCTCCATATCTTCACCTTGGCTCCATGCTTAGCCCTTGTACACATGTTGCACCAACATTGTACCTCTTGGACTCTCACTTGGATCTTTACATCTTAGCTCCTCACTTGGATCAATATTTGAATCAACACTACTTTTCCTTGGTAGATACCTTTCTTCTTTTATAGGACTTCTCTACCTTATTGTTTTATGTATCATTGGAGAAAATCCACTAACTCTCTCTCCTATTATCTTGTTAAACAAATTTTACTTTTTCTCTCTTTAGAAAAAATCCACTAACTCTGTCTACTCTAAGGTGTCTCTGGGAAAACTCCACTTTGTTTAATATCTTCAACCTCTTCCACTCTTTTGGAAGACTCCACCATCTTAAGGACTCCTCTACCTTGTTGTTTTCTCTATCCTTAGAGAAAGCCCACTAACTCTCTCTCTTTTTATCTTTTTGAACAAGATTTCACTTTCTCTTTCGTTAGAGAAAACCCACTAACTCTCTCTCCTCCAAGGTGTCTTTAGGAAGACTCCACTTTGCTTAATATCTCTAACCTCTTCCACTCTCTTGGAAGACTCCACTATTTTGAGGACTCATCTATCTTTTTGTTTTTTTGTCCTTAGAGAAAACCCACTAAATCTCTCTTTTTACCTTTTTGAACAAGATTTCACTTTCTCTCTTTAAAGAAAACTCACTAACTCTCTCTCCTCTAAGGTATCTCTAGGAAGATTTCACTTTGCTTAATATCTCCAACCTCTTCCACTCGGTTGAAAGACCCCACCTTCTTGAGGACTCCTCTACCTTGTTGTTTTCTCTGTCCTTAGAGAAAATCCATTAACTCTCTCTCCTTATACCTTATTGAACAACATTTCACTTTCTCTCTCTTTAAAGAAAATCCACTAACTCTCTCTCTTTCAAGGAGTCTTATGGAAGACTCCACTTTACTTAATATATCTAACCTCTTCCACTCTAGTGGAAGACTCCACCTTCTTGAGGACTTCACCTCTTTGAAAAACTCTAACATTTGGAAGATTCACATCTTCCACTCTCTTAGAAGACCCAACCTTATTGAAACCTTCACCCTTTTACATACTTGGAAGACTCAACCTTATGAAGACTCCACCTTCTCCACTAGCCCATCTAGACCATTTAATCGAATCTTCAACCGTTCTGGATAAAAGCCACCAAACTCAACAATCTCCACCTTGGCTTTAACCATAGCTACTTTGAAGACTTGTTGAAAAAATATTTTCAACCTTATTCTTCACCCTGCACATTTCTAGTGCTAGTCCTTCGAAAGATTGAACACTCATTATACATGCCCATCTAGTCCTTCGACCACCGTCTTTGAGGAGACATCCACTTTCTCAAATCATGTTGTAGGAGTGCCCACCACACATTTTCTATTTTACAACATACAACCTTCTCTCGGCAATCCAAAGTGACTCCCTCAAATTTTTTTTTCAAGAAATTTTTTCCATTACTCTCAACAATACCATGCTTTCTCACCATCCGCCCACTTCATCAACCCAAATTTGTTCGCCAATCATCGACTCTGATACCACTTGTTGGTGTTGAAAAAACAACATTTCCAATATTTTCTTTGCGATGTGAGAAACGCACGAAAATGATATATGCAAGATCAATAAAACATCTTGTATTTTACGCGGTTCAACAAAGACTGCTTACATCCACGAAGTGTGATTCAACTTCTACTATGAATCAAGAGAATAGAAAATAGTACAACCTTTGTGATTTGACACCCAAACCCAAGCCCCCATGTACACCCATCTCTCATCTCTCATCTCTCATTCACTCTCCATATCTTCACCTTGGCTCCTTACTTAGTCCTTGTACACATGTTGCACCAACATTGTACCTCTTGGACTCTCACTTGGATCCTCACATCTTGGCTCCTTACTTGGATCGATACTTGAATCAACACTACTTTTCTTTGACAGACATCTCTCTTAATTTATAGGACTTCTCTATCTTGTTGTTTTCTGTGTCCTTGGAGAAAACCCACTAACTCTCTCTCCTCCAAGGTATCTCTAGGAAGAGTCCACTTTGTTTAATATCTCCAACCTCTTCCACTCTTTTGGAAGACTCCGCTTTCTTGAGGACTTATCTACATTGTTATTTTTTCTGTCCCTAGAGAAAACCCACTAACTCTTTCTCCTCCAAGGAGTCTCTTGGAAGACTCTACTTTGCTTAATATGTCCAATCTCTTCCACTTTCTTGTAGACTCCACCTTCTTGAGGGTTTCACCTCCTTGGAAAACTCGAACACTTGAAAGACTCACCTCTTCTACTCTCTTGGAAGACCCAACCTTATTGAAGCCTTCACCCTTCCCCTTACTTGGAAGACTCAACCTTGTGAAGACCCCATCTCCTACACTAGCTCATCTAGACCATTAAACCGAACCTTCAATCGATCTAGATAAAAGCCACCAAACCCAATACGGAGAGTCCAAACAGGGGAGTTAGAAGAGAATTTCATGAACATGGGTTCATTTTTTTTTGGTTTGGGTCCAATTTTTTCAATTGAGCTTCACTTTTGGCTAGATTTGTTGTCTAGTGGTGTTTTTTGTAGGAATTCTATATAGATGTCGAATCACAGTAGGTTTTATTTTTATTTTTATATTATTTATGCAATGAGATGTATTTCTATTGATGGTGCCGCATTTTATTGGACGAACATTTTGTTTTGGTAGTTTTTGGTTTTTTGGATACAGGTCAATCTTTAGTTGTAGAGATCTATAACATTGCAAGAGGCCTTCAACTTGCTCTTAGTTTGGGTTATCAAGTGAAAGAGCTTTGGTGCTGCGACAAGGAAATCCTCCATCTCCTTCCAAAACCATCTACTGCAGTTTGACCATGGAACCTTATGCTAGATCTTCTCACAATTTTAGAGGTCTTTTTGAAGCATCCATTATCTATGCTTTGCAAACCTTCTATTTTAGATTTTGTGAACTTATTTACTCACCATGCCTTATCCAAATGATAGACTTTTGTAATGGTTGGAAACAGTGTAGATCTCTCTATTTTCTCTTAATATATATATTTTTCTTTTCTATCAAAAAAAAAAAAAACCTTCCCATGCCCCCCTTAATTGGGGGTGAGGATTCTATCCCACATGACTGAATTGTCAATCCCCTCCCCTTGATAAAAAGAATGAAGATAAGGTGTTGGAAAAGAATTTGATTTTGAATCGGATTCCGATTCCCACTAGGAAAGCCCAACGGTAATTTGGTAAGTACCCCATCACTTAGTGTTAGGGTTTTCCACTATATATATAGATATGTTGTGAAAAACCCTGGTGCTGGCTCTCATAATTTGATTGAGATTTTCCATCTTCTCTAGTTTCATTTTCTATCAGTCTGTGATCAGGATTTTGACAAAAATTCAATTAATTGTGGAGGAGCTTGCATTTAAGGGAACGCAAAGTTGTACATGTGTATGTGAGTCATTGCAAAAAGGCTAAGATCGCGTGGAGACTTTGCGCTTGTGAAATTTCAGGTAACGATCGAAACCCTAAGTTTTGGTATGAGATTGAAATAGTTTATCCCATCGATTGCAACGATTCCAATTCACTTCCGCCGAATCGTACCTGCGATCCTAACAAAAGGGCTTATACAGGCATTTACAATCTTAAATTTTTTTTTTTTTTTCTAGTTTCTCTCTCTCTAAAAACCAGCAAGGGCTGGTGGAAGGTTTCCAATCATATACAACTTAAGAGTATCAAGAAGGCAGCACAAGAATAGATACACCATTCAACCAATCAGGGAGTGCTGATGGAGCCTTTTTGATGGTGTGTATTGCAAGCTTTGAATTAGATAAGATAAAAATGGGGTCTCATTTTGTGTCAATTTGTTGTAGGCCAACCCAGACTGTGATGAATGGCAGGGCCCAAGGGAGAACAAGCATGCCAAGATCCATTTCTAGACATGAAGAGGGACAAATCTTTGAATTTGGGGATTGTATATATTTGATTAGATATGCTCTCACTATAAATTTGGTAGATAGCAGGAACAGGGGTTCTTCTTCTTCTTCTTCTTCTTCTTCTTCGTTTCTTTGGAAAGCTAATGTGGTCATCAATCCAACCATTTGATAGATAGAGCTATGGGGCCTGTGGATCAACTAACCATTAATTTGTCAAATTTAATAACCCAAATTGCTGTGTTAAAGATTAGTTATGGCAAGTGGAGATATATGGTGGCCTAAGAAGACAAGAAGAGATCAGAAAATGCATTCACACAGGGATAGGCTTGTGTTCCTTTGCAATACAAAATCATTAATACTAAACACATTTGTTGTAAATGAGGCTTACACATGAAGAAAAGCATCCATGAAGCTCCAAACATTCCACACTGGATTCTCCATATGTTTGTGAGCCAGAAAGATCTTATCAACAAAAACTATGACTCAAAATGATTCATAAAGGCTGGTCTGCTTCCATGATTTGGATATTTTCAGTTAAAGGTGATGAAGATGATCATCCCATGCACCCACCTTGGACTGGGCAGTAGAAACACTTTTCCCTCATCTTCTTCAGGCAGGAATTCCATCTGGTAAGGAGAAAGAATTTGTCCGAGACACCGGCACGGACCGAGGAGTCCTCGCCGGGTAAGCAGAAATCCTGTTGCCCTTATCATCATAAATGATGGCATCCTCCTCGTCGGGGACTCTACACTTCTCTCCTAGAATTATAGTCTTTGTCCATAATGAATCCTCTGCTTTCGTTTCCTCTTGTTTCTGCTGTTGGTTTTCTTCCTTTCGGGCTTTATATTTTGACATGGCACTACTACCTGGTAACCTCACGCTTAAGCTCTTGATCATCTTTGCCTTCGACACTACACTGTTGCTGCTCTTGGAAATAGCTGTTGCCGTGGGTCTCTCCTTTGAATTCTCTTGTGCCAATGGAGCTGTGGCTACCACTTCTTCTGTTGTAATTGTTTCTAGGGGTGGTTGTGGTGGTTCTGTACCTGTGGTTGTTGTTGTTGTTGTAGTGGTGGTGGTGGTGGTCATCGTCGTCGTCGTCATCACTACATGCTGGGTGTTGTGCTGCTCTGTTTTAGGTGAAGATGAAGGCGAGGGATGTTGTGGTTGTATGGTTTTTCTTGATTTAACACCACAAAGAGCTGCAACTATGGCTACAATTGCAGCTACCCATGCTGCTAGAACAGAGAGAGAAAGTGTAGGATGGATTAAAGGATCCATTTCTGAGGGAATCATTCTTGCCATTGTTGCCTTGTGTGGGTCGAACACTTGAAGATCGGCCTTTCTTTCTTTCTTTCTCTGTCTGCTTTTCTGGGTGTTTTGAGGTTCTTTGATTGATTGATAATTTGCAAGAGAAGCTGCAGATTTCGATCATGAAAAGGGGTCTTCTTCTGGTTTGATTCTGTTTCTCTCAGCAATTCAGTGTCCGAAACAGAATGCCTGGTTTGAGGAGTGGAAATTGGGAAGAAGAGGTGAGAGAGAGAGATTGACAGACTAGCTTATTTTCTTTTCTAGGTAAATCTCCGGTGTGAGGGATTGAGTTAGTTACTTCCAAACTAAAAATACCAGTTTACAGGAATTTTAGTTTTGAAACAAAGAAACAAAGAAACAAAGAAAGTGGTTCTCTCCTTCACCCCTGCAACAACAAGGATAACAATGGATTTTAATGGGCTGAAAAAGAAAGGAAGAAAGAAACAAGTTCCATGGATGGATGAATCAAATTTATTGGATTTACTCATTGTGCCTGTGCTCTTGTGATTCTAGTGAAATAGAGCAATCAAAGTTCAGGATCCTTCCATTAAATCTAAAATTCTAAAAAGAGAACAAAACAAGTCATTTGCTTCACCATGAAGCCGTGAACAGTGAACCCTTAAATAATCCATAAATTCTGATATTCATACTGAAGGTTCGGGATCATGTGTATACAAATTTCACAAGACCTCGCCCTTAAAGGCTCCGTTTGATTGCAAGGGAGTATTAAGGGAAGGGAAGGAAACTTTTCAAACCTAAAACATAAATTTTTTAAATTTCTTATCATATTGATACATTTTACATGTAATTTTTATTTTATATTTTAAATTAAAAGGAATTGGATGCAAATAAATATTTAATAATCAAGATTTGAAGTTAGTGATATTGTCACATGGGGTAATGATTTCAAATATATTTTTTTTAAATTTGAAATAACTTCCCTTCCCTTTAATTTCCTTTGCAACCAAACGAAACCTAAGAGTATCTTGTAAGGTGAAAGAACCATGGTTCTAAGTATCGGTATCGAATCGCTATTGGGGCAACCGTATCAGTTTTGGACCTTGTTGATATCAATACCTAATCGATATTGGTGCGGTTGCACGGATTGGGTCTGGTATCGGATTGTAACGTGTTATTACCTGTTTCAATGATACTCTATCCCAATTTTTAAACACGATTTCCAATAAATCCCAACCCAAATTGAAATCCCAATTCCTAAGTTTCTTAGTCAGTTTTCTCCCGAGTCTTGAGTCTTGTGGTGACAAGTTGACAGGTTTCATGGTTTTTTTTTGTTTTATAAATCATATCATGTAATATAATAATGTAAAGTATTCATGAATACAAATAAATTTATACAGTAAAAATGTATTGATGTGACTCACACAAATGTCTTGTCAGAAATCCAACTGGCCTTGGTTCCTCTTTTGTTACAGAGCTCCAACACTGAAGAAAACAGTGAGGCTTGGTAAGTTAAGGGTTGCGATATTTTTGTATTTTAGTTAAAATTGAGCCATTTAGCCAAACTAAGCCACATAAATATAAACATGGTCAAGTAAAAGGAAAATTACTTTAGCTTGTCCCTATTTCCAGATTACTCAAAAGAGAGATTCAAGGGTGTAAAAAGAGCAAGATATGTTGTAGTCAACTCAGTTACAAACAGAATAAGCCAAAAAGAAGTTGTTGGGTTGGGTTAATTTTTTATGGGAGAATGTTCTCTGTGCCACAGCGGAGACTGCGCCCAAACACATAGGCAATTTGTGCAAGGGGTAGAGTGGTCATTACACCTACCCCATATGCCTGGGCACAGTAGCAGCACAGAGAATAGCGTCCCATTTTCTTTTTAGGGTCTTTTACAATTACCATCCCAAAATTTTTATTATCTATTATTTTCCCCCCCAAAAAAAAAAACTTTCAAACAACTGTTACCCCCCTCTGATGCATACTAACCACTAACTGATCCCCACCGTTACATTTCCGTAATGGTGAGGGTTAGCCGTGACAGTGTGCCATTGTCACGAATTTTCTAGGATCAAAATGCCCTTTTGGGGTGATAATTGTAAAAGAAAAAAAATCTTCTCCTTCTCCTTCTTCTTCTTCCTCCTCTACAACCCCAAAATGTGGCTGCCATCAAACCAAAATAAAAAACGTTGGATGGAATGAAACAATGCCACGAAGTCTCTCCACCTTGCATCCACATTTGCTTCTCTCTCTCTATCCCTGTAACTCGCTCCTCACTCGGTCTCTGCTTCAATAACCCATAGAGCAAACAAGCAAAATCACAATGTAACCCTTCGTCTCTTGAGATCAACTCGCTCGAGAAGGTCAAACCAGGCATCAACCCTCGCTTCTTGAGCCAAAAGATTGAACAGAAACTCCTCGAGAAGAAGATCCCTTCAACACAAGCAAAGGCTATTATACGTTCTGCAAACGATTCTGAACCGTTGATCCACCGAAGAGCCCATTTGGCTTTCTTCTTCATGCAAGGAACTGTCTCGATTGCACGAAACAAACGATCTTTCTCTAAAGAATCCTTGATGTAGGTTTCAAGTAAAAGACTGTACATTTCAGAGTGGATGTTCTCGATTGCGATCTGAAAACCATAGAAAGCACGAGCTTCAGCTACTTGAACTTCCTTCATGAACCGACCAGCGAGGTTTTCAAGGACGATTCCGTCTGAGGCAGCAAAGAAGGCGAGAAGTGAGTGATGAAATGTTTCTCGTCGAGGGTTAGGGTTTCATTCCGGTGACGGAGATCTTGGGACAGATCAACCTCTTCTGCGGTCCAGAAGGAGGCTTCAGCTTTCTTGTACATTTCCCAGATTTTAGGGTAATGGATTGGGAACATACAGAATCGATCTGGGTTTGGGGCCAGAAGGGGTTCTTCGAGGATTGAAGGCATTTTTGGTTGCAGAGAGGATGGAGAGAGGGTAATGGAGACTTAAATTTTCTGGGGTTTGGATTTGAGTTGCAGAGATGGAGGGATTGTGATGAGATTTTTATAGGGAGAATTAGGCGGGGGATTTGAATTTGTTTTTTTGAGAGAAAGCTTGCGAGAGAATGAACTTTACAAAGGGAGGGATTTGAAATTTTTTTAGGAGAAGCTTGAGGGATCAGATGTTTACTGATGATCCTTTTATAGGTGGAGACTTCGCGGCGTGGTTTCATTCTATCCAAGGTTTTTGATTTTGGTTTGATGGCAGCCACATTTTGGGGTTGCAGAGGAGGAGGAAGAAGGAGGAGAAGAAGGAGGAGGAGGAGGAGGACGGTGATGGTTTTTTTTTTTTTTTTTTTTTACAATTATCACCTCAAAAGGATATTTTGGTCCTAAAAAATTCGTGACAACGACACACTATCATGACTAACCCCCACCGTTACGAAAATGTAATGGTAGGGGTCAGTTAGTGGTTAGTATGCATCAGAGGGGGTAACATTTGTTTGAAAGTTTTTGGAAGGATAACAGTACGTAGTAAAGATTTTGAGAAGGTAATGGTAAAAAACCCTTCTTTTTAATATTGAGGCCGACAGAGAGACGTTGATAAGAAAGGAAGTGGTGAATGTGGGCGGCTCGTGTTCCCTTTTTCCTCGCAAAATATAATAAAAAGAAAGAGACTCCAATATATGATACGATTCTTCTGACTCAAGAGGAATTAGAATTGTCTTTGAGCATTGAAGGGTTGGTTTCGTATTCATTCTTCTTTCAGTCTTCACTTCCTTTTGCTTTGGTTTACTTTTTCTTCTTTTTTTTTATGAAGATTTTGTCGTTTGAAAACCAGGTAACCATCTCATGGGTTGTATTTGAATGAAAGCTTTTGAAATCCTGTAAATGGAAGGCAATACACAAAGCAAATTCAAGAGAGTCTGTGTCTTCTGTGGTAGCAACTCTGGCAACAGAAAAGTCTTTAGCGATGCTGCTCTTGAATTAGGAAATGAACTGGTTAATTTCTCCCTTCTTTTTCTTTTCTCCATGGAAGAATATTCATCAGATTGACATTGCTATGTTTCGTCGAGTGGGTTTCTATTTTCTTCCCCACTTCATGGATTTGTTTATGCATTCCTGATTGATTTTGACGACCTGAGAGACGGTTATTTGCTCTGTTTTACTTTCTCCTTCTCATTTCTTAGAATGCGACTGTTGGGTTGTAGGAGTTATTCCTGATTGGTTTGATTATTTCATTTTAATAGATGTAAGATTGCAATAGCTTTAGAACTTCAATGGGTTTTCATCTTTCCTTTCCTAGAATGTGATTCTTGGGGGTGTTGGAAATAGTTATTCAGATTGGTTTGATTATTTCATTTTATTCGATTTAGGATTGAAATATCTTTAATGGGTTTTCGTTGAATTTTATGGGCATGGATAACAGGTGAATAGGAGGTTAGATTTGGTTTATGGAGGAGGCAGTGTTGGGTTGATGGGTTTGATTTCTCAGAGAGTTTATGATGGAGGTTGCCATGTTCTTGGGTAAGTAGATTAATCAATCAGTCAGTAATTCAATCAATGGATTTCTGCTCTTCTTGGTTATTAATTTCTCTCTATGTGTGTCTGTTTTAACACTTCTATGTAGGGTCATTCCAACACCACTCTTGCCGCTTGAGGTATTTGTGATCTTATCTTATCTTATCCTTCTCTGATTGTCACTTGTTTGGTATCTGTTAAACTGCCATACTTTCTTTCTTGGAAACCTTCATAGACTAATATAAGGGGATCTAGTTTAGTTCTTCCGATGCAAGTCATCACTGTCAAGTTCATTAAAACTGAAAGAATCCATTGTAAAGCTCCTCTACTACTTTGAAAACGAGAAATCGAAATCATAGAGCTTCTTGTTACAACTGTTCTTTAAGACTTGGTATAAAATACATTTTTGTGAATCAGCATTTATAAAAGCTAATCTTTATCATTGGCACTACAATGCAATGCAATTTTATTTATTAATTTTAAGTTAAAACTCAGAGCACATTGATCCTTATATTTGTTGGTCTTTAAGAGAAGTAAGGGTTCAATCTTCAGAGCAATGAGAAGCTTTCATTTGACTAATTGAGATAGTTTTTGAGGTAGTAATTTGGATTATATCAAGTCCTTGACAGATATCTGGAGAAACAGTGGGAGAAGTGAAAACTGTTTCAGACATGCATGAGCGTAAAGCTGAGATGGCTCGACAAGCAGATGCCTTTATTGCTCTTCCTGGTAAGTAACCAAAGAGTTCTTGTCGTTTGAAATGTAAATGTTAAGGTGAAAGTGAACTGTTTAAGGCTATGATTTTTCTTCTCTTTTGGCAATAATGTGTGCAGTTTGATCTCCTTGGAATGTAAAAAAATATATATAGTTCTCCTTCCAGATACATTTATATAATTTTCTGAATTTTCTTGATAATATATTGAACTAATATAGGGGGATATGGAACCATGGAAGAGTTGCTGGAGATGATAACATGGTCACAGCTTGGAATTCACAATAAACCAGTAGGGTTCCAACCTTTTGTATCAAGAACATTTTGGATTGGGTTGGGAGGGAGTGTTAAGGTTGATAAAACTAATTATTGTTATGATTTGGTAATATGTATGGACAGGTTGGCTTATTAAATGTTGATGGCTACTACAATTCTTTGCTTGCATTATTTGACAATGGTGTTCAGGAAGGTTTCATTAAACCGGCTGCTCAGCATATAGTTGTATCAGCTCCAAATGCGAAGGAACTACTAGTAAGAATGGAGGTGATTTAACTGACCTACTTGCATTTCTTAAAATGATTTTATCTCAGTAATGCATCTTAATTTTGATTCTTCTGCTTTTTAACTTGCAGCAATATATTCCAATCCACGAACATGTTGCTCCGCATAGTAGCTGGCAGATGGAACAGTTGGGAGGTTACTCAAAGCCACTAAATCCACCATGACATACTTCTTGGTGGGTGATCTTCCATCACTATTTTGATGTGATTCTTTCTTTTTCCATTTGTGTATAAGAATTTATCCAAATGGAATTGCATTTCTACTGCAAATCGAACTTAATAGGATTTGCCACATACTATTGATTTTCATCACTGAGGATGGTCAGTAGGGACTCTATTCTCTAGTCTTATAGGCTGTAGCCACTCATAATGGGTGAAGATTTCATAAGCATAACCTTCCAGTATGTGGTGGAGATGTTTCTGTGATGCAATAGCTGAATTTTGACCTAGTGTTATTGCAAAAATAGGCAGGGACTACGTGGATGAATCAGGTACAAGTGAGTGCAGATCGGTCGCTGTGAATGATCCACTGTGAGTCAAAATGGCCAGGCTCATACTTTGCACACTAAGTAATGCAGAGTTTGAGACTTGCCTAGTTTCAAGGTTGTAGGAGTATATGCTTGAGGACAAGTTTTTTGAGTGACAAATGTCGGCGCAACATTGGTGATTGATTTCCTGAGATTTGAACTAGTGGCTACTGAGCATAGAATATTACCAAGCACCCAATTTGTCCAAAATCTGAGGAGCCTTATGATCTGTCTCTTTTGGAAATTTCAGTTTGTTTTCATGGCTTTTGCAGGTCTGATTTGTCTTTTGAGAAGGTTGCTAACCTGCCACTCACATGGAGGTTTATAGAAATCTGTCCTTGGTAGGGGTCCTAAAACAACCATTTTTTGTTGGTACTAAACATTGTCAAGTTTGTTACTTAAAAAGCTGTCAATGGAAGTTTGTTCTATTGCTCATGTAAAACAGTTATAGTGGGCCTCCTGGTCTGATAATTAAAGACAGCAAAAGATAGAGACAGGAGAGTGAGAGCAGTAGCTTTTAGTTCATGTGACTCTTTTGCTGAATCTCTCAAATGAGATATTGAAATGGGTGAAGCCAAGCATAAAAAGCTGGTGACTTTAGTATTGCTACTTTGGAAAGAAACCCTGAGTACTTGCGTAAGAGATTAGCTACCTCACGTTCATCAGTGGTCATTGTTGACAGCGGCATTGGCGTCTGCACTCCCACCCCCCACAGAAAACTTTTCACCATTTCCTTTTTCCTTCTGAACGGAAAAGGAGGTTAAGTTTTGGATGATATTAAGTCACCATTCTTGTAGGAAAAACTTCCTTAGTCATATATATTACTCTTTTAAATCGAATTAAAATGGTTTGGTTACTGAATTGAATTAGAACGGTTCGGTTACGATTTCAAGAATGTGAACCAAATGCAATGCAATTCGATTTTGGTTCTTTGTTTGCCTTCTTGAATCAAATCAGAATCTAACCTCAAATCAGAATCTAACCAAATGGCCAAAACCGAAATTTGCACCGTTTAAGGCCCGGTTAAGGACCGATTGCATTACCCGATTATAGCCCGAAGCCCGACCGAGCCTGATCCGAATACTTAAAACGGGCTGTCACGGTTCAGGCTTTAAGCATCATGAAGCCAGGGTAGACCCGACTGGTTGACACCTCTAATTGGCGTTCATCATCACCAATTAGCTCAAGATGCTAGTAACATTCATTGGCATTCGCTTTCATCATCATCATCACTAGCTTCTACATGGTAGTAATTAGACATGCATGATATGGAGTTAGATATACCAATCCTTGATGCAGATTCTTAGTAACACTTCTATGTGTAAACCTTCCAAACTACGGTTGTTCGATCTTACTGGGGGCCATCAGAGTTTATATTGTTACAGATAGAAAGAGATCTCAAAATCCATGTGCATTCTAAGCCCTAAACCCTTTCTCTGCAACCATCAGCCGCTACCCTCACGGGCCACCGCCATACCGGTAGTGGATAGTGAACTCTTTGCTCCAACAATGGCAAATGTGATTCATTTTTTTGTTTTTTGGATGGGAAGCAAATGTGAATCATTGTGAAACAGGGAACGATCGTTATGGCTTGTGTTGGATTTGGTGCAGTGGGCGTTTAGGTTTTAGTCCATACAGAGAGTGGGTGATGAGTATAACAAGATGAACCTTGCATCCACTCTTATCTGATTTGGTGGTCGTTCAATTCAAGCTCACAAATCATACGGATCGCACACCCCAATACCTATACCGCTCCAAGCCAATATTGTTGTATTGGATCATCTTGGGAAAGAGTAACCATGGCCTGAAGATCATTATAACGTTCCTTGGCGAATTCCTTGAGGCTTTGGAAAGCTTCAATCCAATCAATTTGAAACCCTTCTTCTAAAACAGAGAAATTACCTCTCCAACCAGACCATGTTGAATGGCATCCAGCTTTTCACCATAATGCATTCTCTTCAATTTCTTCTGTGGAAGCAATTGGGTAGGGAAGGAAGATGTGTGGTTTGTTTCTTCCTACTGGTGCATTGTACTATGAGATCAAGAGAACAGCCAAGTGAGAACCATGAAGGGAACACACACAAATGTGAAATGCAGAAAGAAGGTGAGTACCAGAGTAAGATTTTTGGTATAGTATCAAGATATGGAGCAAATATTGCCCAGAGCGCATGGGAGCTCTAGTTCCCAGCGCAGTATAAGCTTCCACTCTCTCTGATGAAGTTCATCTTATCCAAAAGCCTTCCCATAATTTCAAACAATGATAGCAAACAGAACAGAGAGCATCAACCATGGATGGAACGTTTTGGAGACAGACCAATTACTTGTTCTTGGTAGTTAAGCTGTTCTACATAAAATTAACTGGATCTTACATCATATGATCATGAAGATCTGACTGGATCTTGCTCTGCACTTGAGTGATCAAATGTATTTACGATAAATTCAACAGTAATGAAACTTATAAGAAGCAATGGTATTGAATTGCAGCAAAGGGTAATATACGGTTAAAATTGAAGGAATGATTTTAAAAGTTCCATGCCTTCAAATAAACCTACTAAAGTGGATTTTCATTCACACAAAATAGTTAATCTGCTCACTTAAGAACTGCCAAACATAGAGAACCAGGATGATTTTGATTTTATCACCTCCATTTTAGGCCTTCCCTTTCAAAGAAGTGTGTAAATTAGGCAATGTGGCTGCCTGAATAACAGCACTTGGACTAGAATCCCTGACACGGACTGATCCTGATTGCCTAAGGCTATAACTCCTCTCAATATTGCCCCGTGTAAAACGTCGCAATGATTGCGGAAGACGTCGCACCAGCCGTGTTGAGCTCACAAGAAGAATAACACCAACAATGATAAGTACCCTGCAGCAGAATGGGTCCAAGGGAATCACAGCATGAAAAACAAGTTATAAGCAGGTGACTGCAGTAATTTATAATATTCATTGAGAGGGGGGAGAGGAGGAGGGAAAAAACATTGAGGTACCATCCAAGTAAGAGTGAACGACGAGCTGCTGGTGCAGAAGGCAATTGTTCACCCAGGGCAAGCATACCAGCAAGTACACCAGTCACAATTGATGCCACAGCAGCACATGTAGACACAACAATCGCTCTCCCATGTTTTAAACCCCGAGTCTGTTCACAGGGCATGTTTACATTTACAATTTGCAGTGGAACTGAGCAATTAATGAAACATGACATCCATCTCCAGATAAGAAATAACAACAAATGAAAAAACCATGGATTTAAAACTCAGGAGTAGAAATCGACTGGTACAGTCGAATCATGCTGATACTAACAGTATCGGACTGACATCGGTGGATTGACATCGGCCAATCCCGACTCAGATCGACCAGTCCGCCAGAATCAATTCCAATACCCTGAGACCTTGGCAGAGACACTCCTGGACAACTGAAGCCAGCTGGAATAATGCTGAGCATCTATAGGGTCAATATTCTTAATCTCCAGGGTTTCTCTGCAACATCAAGAACGTGTTCTTGCTTTCCACTCATCTCCTGTATTCCTTGTTCTTACTTTAAGTCAACAATTTTTTTACACAATCAAAATAAGAAAATCACAGTACATGAATTACACTCTCTCCAACAGATGATAGTACCTGGAAAACAAATCCTGTACCGCTACAGCATATACTGATAGAAAGGCACAAAGGAACCAACATCTTGGAGAAACCTTGCTCTAAAAATACAAATCCCATCTTCGATATTACAGAAGCCATCCTGCAGTTAGATCTTAGATGTCATTATCTTTTGGAATATAAAAATCCATGGCACCTAGATAAGAAAGTGTCCAATGAGAACGTAACATCGCATGATTGATTTCATGCCATTCATCTTCAATTTCAGAAATAGTTCACTGCAACAAATGCTTCTTCTCCTAACTACCAGCAATCTCCTAGATTGGAAGTTCGATCATTCATTAAAGATTTCATAATTAAAAATTTCCCCCAAAATTGTGTGAGAGAGAGAGAGAGGGATGAGAACAAGACAGCAAAGAAGAATAACCTGCAGCTTTCCTTATCTTCCTCTCTTTTTGACAGAATCTCAACAAATTTACCAAAAATTTAGTTTAAGCTGAAGCCAGAATGTAGAACTTCGTCATCAATTACTTTGAGGGCATGCAGTAGAAGACAAAAAAAAAAGGTACACCCACTACCTACTGTACCTCACAGATGTTCCAAAACAATAAAAATCACTGGCATCATATCAAAATTTGAATTGCCAGAGAGAGAGAGACTAAAAGAACTCATACATTGCACTACTTGTAGACTTGATTTTGCCGTCTATTGTTGCAAACAATAATAGTATAACAAGTTCCATACATAGGGGAAATGCTAGATAAAATTTGAATAAAATAGAGGCAAATGATGCACTTCTTAAAGATAATTAGAGCATCCTGCACATGCAAAGGATCTGACAACATTATATAAGCTTGGACACAACTATAGGTCCCCAAAATAAGCTTGCACTACTCAGCGGTTGGTAAGGTACTTAACCTTCTTTGAAAATGTGTAAATGCTAAGAAAGAAAAGCATTTTACGAAGGCTAAAGAAAATTTTTCATTTTGAAGTATAAGCAAAACCATTTTGGGTATCCACAATTAAGACCGATGAAGATCAGAAAATAGAAAAAGGAGAAATAGATGCTGACAGCAGTTGTTCAGATTAATGCAGAGTACAATTCATTCCTACCTTCTCCATCTCAGGTCCAAAATTCAATAGGCTACAATTAACCTCTACATGAACCTTACTATACCAGAAGGATGGAATTCTGATTTTTTTAATCTTCTTTTGAACAAATTCTATATGAGGTCAGTCTAGACTCCAAGAATTAAGGAGTTGAGGACTTTTAATAAGCAAAAAATTTGAGATTAGTTCTAAATACAGAACTTACTCCTTTCCAGAGGGATGAGATAGTTCAGCCCATCTGTTTAGGTCTTGTCTCCTGTACTCACAATAAATGAGCTGATTCACTGTTATCCTGTATTCAAGGTTGAGTTACAAGCAATATCCATTTCTGATATTAACTTGTTCAGCTCATTAAATGATTGAAAAGTTTCAATTATCAAGGCTAACTGCGCTCCTTTGAATACTTGTACTGTTCTTGGTTAATGCATAACCATAAAGCATAAGAAAGATGAGAACTGAAATCTGGAAAAGCATGAACCATCTAAGCAAAGTACGAACACGAGGGAAAATGTTGCCGTACCCAAATAAGATGCCTGATTCCATCCCAAAAATAATTTCCTCAACAACTTCAGAATGCATCTGCAAGAAATAAACAAATTGTAAACCTAGAGCACAATATTATATAATCAGAAACATGTAAAAAATGATTAGCTTAACATAGAGCTATTTATTGTCAAATAGTAAATCCAAAAGCAAGAAAAAAAATTACCAACTCCTGTTCTCTTCGTTGACGTTTGTAGACATGAAGCCATCCATTAAGAAGGACCTATAGTCCCAAGAATCACATCAGCTTCTAGATGTAAAGCAAACATATCCATAAAGCTAAGAATACTAAGAAAATTCTTTTTTACAAAATTTAGAGTCATATTTGCAATTATTCTTTATAACATTTCTACAAGGTCTGTGTACCATTAACCAAAGTTGTGGTTTTTTTCTTTTTCATTTTTGGTGATATGATTTAGAGATCCTCATACCCCCCCCCCCAACCAAGGCCTTTTGTTTCAGAGTCAAAAGTTGACTACAAAGAGGCTAAAACATATAATTTACTCTCCCCACATCTATTTCATGTACATTCCCACATCTCCAGCTTCTGGGTTGTCAGATAGGTGAAATTTCTGCATCCATTGCCCTTTTGCTTGAAACTGCTGGGTCAATTGTGTTATTATTTGGAATACATTGGCTGATGGCAGAAATATGATCTACATCATGTGGATTTGATATTGTGAGCCTTTATTTTGACCATATCAAACAATGGATCAGTGGGAGTTAAGGAGATAGAAGTGGCCCAAGCTAAAATGTTCTGCCAAAGTTAGGAGGATTACAAACTTGTATTTCAAAATTGATGAAACCATGGACTTTTTTTGTAAACTTTTTTCCTCAAAAAGATTTGAAACTGATCACCTTTGAGATATGTTTCCCCCCCCCCCTTCTTTTTCCCCTCCTTTGGGTGAGATTTATGATACACTGAAAACCTTTCTCCATTGGTCATGATCTTAATTTATAGGTGCTCTGCCAGTTACAGACTCCTCATCTAGGAGAGTCTCTAAACTATTTTTCTTTTTGAGCCAACATTAGGTTATTATTTTCTTTGCGAAAGCAGGGGTAAGGCTGCGTACATTATGACCCTCCCCAGACCCCGCAGTGGAGGGAGCCTCGTGCACTTGCACTGGGTACACCCTTGATTAGGTTTTTATTTTCTATACTAGGATTCTCCTAGCAATCCCCCCAGCACATTTCTAAAAAATTCCTCATTCTGATGAACTTGAGTATTAAAACTTTTTACCATGATCCATACCTTTCTGTTTTAACTAGACAGATCTCTCTCTCTCTCTCTCTCTAATACAAATTTGGAGTAATGAAATTTTCAGTTTTCTACAACTGTTCTACCATAGATTCAGTGGTTTGACTTGGGTGGATTCCAAAACCACAACAGGTGGTTTCTCTTCTATACTCTTCTTCCTTATAACTTTCAGTTCATTCTATTATGTTTTCATGTCTGTTTTATCTTCTTCCAATCCTGGGAGGCGCTTTGTTTTTTGGGTAATTTTTGGACCATCAAACTTTGCTGTGTCTTCTAGTATACCTCCTAGATTGATCTGGTGTCAAGTATATAAGCTTCTGGACTTGTTTTCTACTGATCTTGTTTAATAACTCCTAGTTTATTAGCTCAAACCAGAAGCTTCAAAAACCCTACCCTGTTTTCCCTATATATTTTTATGGGGTTTGCAGCCCGGTTGCGTGGCTACTGCACCAGCCCAGGGGCCAATGAGGGGGTGCATAGGGGCATCCAACAGGAGGGGCATGGTGGTCATTCCCTCCCCCGCGCGTGTGTGAGCGCAGGGGAACATGATCAGGCAGCATTCCTTTTCCATATATATATATATATAACAACCTATCACCCCATCAATAGTTCGGTGATTTTGGCAGGTCAAAATGGTCTTGTAAGAGGGCCACCCAACCCAAATTTCAGTCCCAACTGATGAGTATATTTTCTGATATCAATTTTCTAACCTTCAAGTCTGCCTGCCCTGTTGTGAAAATTTTAATTTCTATGATTCTTGTCTACTGATTTCTAGTTAGGAATACAATTTGCTTCTGATTTAAAAACTCAGTTCTCATGTTCTGACCCTCTTTTAAAACCTAAATAATTTCCAAATTCAAGTCTGTTTCCTGGTTTTCAGTATTAGCTTCTGCGAGTTTTCTCTCTCTTCTTAACAGCAGAATTAGGACTTTCCAGCCCTAGTATCTACATTACAACCCTTCTTGAAACCATTAGAGACATCAAATGTCAATGATGATTAAGATTATGTGCTGGCTCAAAGCCCCATGCTACCAGATATACCCAATAAATGTACAACCAGCGGACTGGTTCAGAAGGTCAATGAACAAGTAGACACAAAACACTCATTACCAAAAATCCTAAAAATTTGCAACTGGAAAGGGTAGATTGAAGACGAAAAAATCCATGACAGTAGGCTATCATATAACTCAAACCACTAAAAAATTCTCACACCAACCACGCAATTGCCCAGCCCTCATTCTTGTAAGCATTACAGCCAATGGACTTTTAGAAGCAGTCCAGGAAAAGTACAAAGGAATGGTTGATTTAGTATCAGCGGCCTAGAAGCATTGTAGGAGTATCACTCAAATGATGTCATGTTTTGTTTCTCTTGCCCTACAAGTGAGGAGGAATCCAGAAAAGCCAGTTGTTGCTCCCATCTAGGGACTCATGGCCCTTGGTATTGAGAAATTGTTAGCAGAGAGAGAGAGAGAGATCCATAACAGTAATCAGGTCATTACATTTTTTGTATAGTAGTCCCTGTAGCTGCTCAGACTTTAGTTGAGAGGCTCAGCCTTGGAACAAGGTCTGTGATTACATTACAATGGACACCACAATAATATATTAGCCCAATATAGTGCATCTAAAGTATGTTGCATTGTTGCCCCTGTCTACATTCCCCCTTTTATAAATCATTTTCATTATTAATAAGAAAAAGCATTTGTTTTGACAAACAACTTCTAGACATACGAAACATAAAATAGGAAGGTTAAAATATGTCCTAGAGCATATATTATTTGGCAGTATAAACAGATAGTAATTCTTCTCAATCCAAAAAAAAAAAAAAAATGAGCAAGAAAGAGAGAGTAGTTCTTTATTTTTCTTTTTAATTAATGAGCCTTCTCAATTCTACATAGCTCTCACACAATGAATGAATGTATAGCACACAATGATTTTGAACTAAATCTTCATCATGCATTCAAAGAAATTTCTTTTCCATCTTTATCAGTACCTAGAAATTCTTGCACATGCTTAAATCTAAGAAATGTTCAATATGTCCCTGACATCATTATGTTGCAATGTTACAAGATGATCCAAAAGTATGAATCATTAGAACCACTCCTTTTGGCAAAAGACTACAAATATCACCACCAGAAAAAGGGTCCTTTATTCCTTTCCTGAGACCTAAAAAGTATGGGGTAATAAGAAGTGTGTGCAGTTCTTATAAAGACACGATAAATAAGATGAACAATAAATGATACAAAGATCATACAGCGCTGAGGATAAGATACCTACAAACAAGATGACAACAATGAAAACCAGCAAAGGTAGATGAAAGATAGATATGGCTGAAGCCTTTTGCTCCTCCCCACCAACACCCACTCCTGCAAAGAGATGCACCCAGCATATTGAAACATGATTTTTTTTTTTTTGGGGGGGGGGGGGGGGTTGGGGTTGGGGATATTCATCAGGATCAATAGACAATAGTGAAGCTGGTGTTATTCAGATAGCAAAGGAAGACAGCTACAAATGATACAGGCATACAACAGTTCATATTTTGTGTTGTACTCCAGAAAACTACAATGCATAGAACTAGTCAACTAGAACATATAAATAAAGGAGAAAATAACAATCACAGCATTCATGTGTGATCTATCCTTTCCAGAATAAACTGACAGGAAAAAGGGCTTTCCAAACAGCAAATATGATGCAGAGCAGGAGTATACAACATACTCTCGCAAGAAGAAGAAGGGCCAAGCCCAGGCCCAGCTGAAGGCCTAGCGCAATTGGAGTTGATTCCAGCCCATTCGTGGGTTTAGTCCACAGCCCAGCTGAGGGCTTAGTTAGCTACTTAAGTTTTCCTATTAGGACTATGTTTCCTTTTTCAATTATGTTTTGTAATTAGCAATAGGATTTGATTTCATAGTCAGCTTAGGATTTGATTTCATAGTTTGATTATGATTCTGAAATTTAAGTTAGCTATATAAAGCTTGTAAGAGCCATTGGCTCAAATATGATTTAAGAATTATTGAAATTTTATTTCTGCAGCTCTGCTGTGAGATTCAGTCAGTCATGGTGTAAAGCCTGGACAGTGGGATTCTGATCCATAGGTGGGAAGTCATAGTTCTAAATCTTTCTCTTTCCTATACTCCGTTTTCTGCTAACAAGGTACTGTTTTAATATCAGGCATAGGAGGATATTTTGGGTGTGATAAGACCCTCCTCCAGGTGACTAACTGCTATTATTGGCCACGTCTTCAGAGGGATGTTGAGGATGTACTTAAGTAATGTTGTGCGTGTCAGCTCGGGAAACGGATGAAGCAGAACACCGGTTATATTCCCCGCTGCCTGTTCCTCATACACCATGAATTCACCTCAGCATGGACTTCGTGCTTGGCCTACCCACTACTCGGGAAAAGCACGGCTCTATATTCGTGGTGGTTGATAGGTTTTCCAAGATGGCGCACTTCATACCATGTCGGAAAACCTTCAATGCTAGTCACATTGCAGCCCTCTTCTTCAAAGAGATGTGTATACACGGGTTGCCAGAGTCAATCATTTCGGATCCTAATGTTAAGTTCATGAGCTATATCTGGAAAACATTGTGGATGAAGATGAACACCAAAAACAGTCAGACAGAGGTCATCAACCGCAGTTTAAGTAATCTCTCACGTTACTTGGTGAGAGACTACGAGAAGACCTGGCCGTCCATACTCGACATAGCCGAGTTTGTTTACAACAGCTCGGTTAATCATACCACGGGTTGTACTCCATTTGAAATTACACTTAGAAGTTCAAACCAAGAGACCAATTGACTTAGTTCCCCTTCCTTCTCATGCACGTGCTAGTTTTGAGGCGGACGAGTTCATCCAGCACATCACTGAGTTACACATTGACGTACTCCGACGGATTGCTCTCAATAATGATATCTACAAGGCTACAGCTGATCATCACCGTCGATATGTCGAGTTGAAACCAGAAAATATGGTCATGGTTTGAATAACTCCGGAGAGGTTTACACCTAGCACCGATCACAAGCTACATCCGCGAAAGATGGGTCCCTAGAAATTACTAAAGAAAATCGGCCCTAATGCATATGTTCTTGAGCTGCCACCAGATATAACTATCAACAACACCATCAATGTGGCACATTTGACTCTATATGTGGGTGACCATTCTGATGAGGGCAATACAGAGCATTCTCTTCGGTTACCCCAATTTGTTACACCACTCACAGATGAGATTAAGGATGTCGTCGATGACAGGAACATTATGGTGTATAATGGTGGCGACTATCACAAGTTTCTTGTCAAATGGAAGGGATGACAGAGGACTGATTGCACATGGATCCATGCGAACGACTTCAAGCGACCCCGCATTTTTACGAGCAGTACATGTAACTTTTACATTCATTGAGGATGAGTACTTTCAAGCTGGGCAGAGTTGTTGTAGGGAAGGAGTATATAACATACTCCCGCAAGAAGAAGGGCCAGGCCCACCTGAAGGCCTAGCTTGATTGGGGTTGATTCCAGCTCATTCATGGGCTTAGTCCAGCCCAGCTGAAGGCTTAGTTAGCTACTTAAGTTTTCCTATTAGGACTATGTTTCCTTTTTCAATTATGTTTTGTAATTAGCATTAGGATTTGGTTTTATAGTCAGCATAGGATTTGATTTCATAGTTTCATTATGATTCTAAATTAAAGTTAGCTATATAAAGCTTAAGAGCTATTGGCTCATATTCGATTTAAGAATTATTGAAGTTTGATTTCTGCAACTCTGCAGTGTGATTCAGTCAGTCATGGCGTGAGGCCTGGACAGTGGGATTTTGATCCATTGGTGGGCAGCCATGGCTCTAATTCCTCTTTCCTATACTCTGTTTTCTGCTAACAATGTACGGTTTTGATTCATCCATCTGCTTTGCTGGGTTTTAGTTTCTTCTCTGATTTAAGTTAGAACATCAACCTTCAGTCTGATATTATTCTATATAATTTATTCCTACTGTTCCAAATCTTTGTTCTTTGATTTAGTCACCTGTGGCACCCCTGTATTTTTGGTCTGTTTCAGTCAAGTTTGTTTAATAACCTGAAACAAATTTACTCATCAGTTGAGGGTGAGACTTGGGGGCATTGAAGGCCACCCTAGGACTGTCCTTCGACCAGGGTATCTCCCTGATCTGGGATTTTGTTTTGAAGTTATTAGAAATCTCCTGTTTCAGTCGATGTTCTATTTCAGATCTGAGTTTTTTTTTTTTAATTACTTGTAATCCAGCCCTTAGATCTGATCCATTTTTTGGGCCTTGATTTTATCAGTCTAAAGTGAGATTCGACCTGATTACATATCGATCTGAGCTCTTGATAGTGATTAATTAGAAATCTTATGTTTGCTGAATTTCAGTTTCATATTTGATTTTCTTCCAATTATTCTTAGTCCAACCGTTAGATCATTATAATCTTCTGAAGAACATCTATTATATTTCTTCATGATTGATTGCAGAGTTTAACCTTCATCTGAGAGAGAGAGAGTACACATTGATCATTATTTTGTACAAATTACTATTTAATTTGATCACGAATGAATATTAAATGTTAAGTCTTTCTCCCATAAAAAGGAGCAATAAAAGATCAAATTGGGCCATTCTTTCGGGTTAAGGAATAAACGGAACTAAATGAAGGGAAATTTACACATACCACCCCTGAGGTTTGACGAAAGGATATTTTCATCCCCCAGTTTTGGAAAATTCGGCGTACCCCCCTGAGGTTTGCAAACGGTCACAAATAAGCCCATTCCGTCAGTTCATGACTAACACTGTTAAAAATTAGACTTGAACTGACGGAATTGCCCTTCTAAGAAGAACCCCAAAAAAAAAACAAAAAACAAAACCTGCAACTCAAGATGAGTTGCAGGTTTTTTGTATCAATTCCTTTAATTGGGCTTTTACTGTTCTCTCCTCATCCGTCAATCCCATATCGAATTCAATCACCTCAATTTCCATGTTTAAAGATTCGAATTCCATGGATAATTATCTACTGTTTATTTTTCCTGCTATAATCCAAAATGAAATACAGGAAGCTAAAGCATTATACAGAATTCACACCCAAAATAAGAACATAACTGACCGCTATCTTGATCTAGAGACACAGCCACGAGCTCCACCGGATCTTCGCAAACAAAACCTTTTAGAAGAGAGGCTTGAGGAGGAGGGGGGAAAAGATGCAAACTTCTAGGGATTATACTTTAAGTAGTGTCTAGGGTTTCATCCAAGAGATTAAAGAAGAGGAGAGACATGCAGAGCGTGAGAGAGAGACAGAGACAGAGAAATGAAGAGAATTATAGAAGGAAACCGTAGAATCTCAAAACCCCAGTGCCTGGAGTTCCACTCGATGAGGAGGCGCGTGATATTTCTCATCGCCGGCAGGTAGATGCAGCTCGAACCCCAGTCGCTGTCTTTGGACCTCCGGAAATCCCAGGTGATGAGGCCAATCATCAGGAAGTGATCCCAACCATTGGATCGGTTCCAGAAGGGTTGTTCCTTTACCCATTTGAGCATCATCTCGCAATGATAATCACGATCGTGAGTGCTGGAATTAGACCAGAGATACTTACCGACGGCGAGCCCTGGGTAGAAAGGAAGGTAGAACGCAGAGGCGGAGTTCGGGTCAAGGGTTCGACAATGATGCCCTAAAATACGGTTGTGGAAGATTATCTCCGAAGCGAACTGATCAGTCCAGTACCATGTAGGGATCAGATTCTTCGGCACGATTCCGTCAAGCCCCGTGGCTCTCCATCCGAAACCGCCATTGGAGACTGCATCGCAGCGAGACTTCCAAGGATCCAAGTCTTGACAGTTGTCGGAGAGGTCTCTGTTGAACATTGGTGGGAGATCGTAGACGTAAACTTTTCCGTAGCTGCATCGGTCTTTACCTGGATTCCATCGTTTTTCATTCTCTGCCCTTTCTTCTGATTACAAGAAAAGAGATTCTTTGTACTGAGTAAACTTTGAGGGTAGTTGCAGCAGAGACGAGAAAGGAGGGAGAAGGGTTGGGACTGTGACCATGAGAGAGAATGAAAGAAAGTTGAGAGACGACACAGGGAGCGAGTTGCGATGATGAACTCTAGGGCAATGATCCAGTATTTGACGAAAGCAGTTGATTTGAGTTTGAGTTACTGAAAATCGCATAAGAAAGCAGATATTTTCCTAACTAGGGTTCCCAATCCCTGATCCGACCGACGGAGATAGGGTCTGTGAAAGAGCTTTGTGGGTTTCCCTTGCAAATGAGGGGAAAATCAAAAGCTTGTTGAAAAGAGAAGACTAAAATGAACAGAAAGAGAGAGATGAACAACAAAGGGAAAGAGTTTTAGCAGTCGGTGGAATGAGTTTCTTCAGCTCCCTTCACCAGAGCTTCTCTTAACGCTATGGACAGAGTCGATTTCCTCCTCTCAAAGAAAAGATAAGATGGAATAACAGAATCTCCATATGAACACAATCAAGACGATGGGTCGAGTTCATACCTGTCTTTCCTTCCACTTCAGAAATCAATAATATCCAACGAAGAGAAGATTTTTAGGATACCTGCAACTTACCTTCTCCAATTGATTTGGGGAAGATGAGTTGCAGGTTTTGTTTTTTGTTTTTTGTTTTTTTTTTTTCGGGTTCTTCTTAGAAGGGCAATTCCGTCAGTTCAAGTCTAATTTTTAACAGTGTTAGTCATGAACTGACGGAATGGGCTTATTTGTTACCGTTTGCAAACCTCAGGGGGGTACGCAGAATTTTCCAAAACTGGGGGGTGAAAATATCCTTTCGTCAAACCTCAGGGGTGGTATGTGTAAATTTCCCCTAAATGAATTAAAATCAACTTACATTACCTATTGTGCCAACACCTGCAAAAGCAATCCCCACCCAGTCAAAAACATTCATGACCTCCTTCAGATAAAAATGGGAGAAGATAGAAAGTATAGCAAGACCACAGCCAGACACCGGTTGTATTATTGATACCTGTCACAAGTATACTAGTGTAGGTTACCAAGGTGCAATACCTAACTATATAATCAACCATAATGTCAATTTAGTCCTGAAATATTCCAGGATCATGCAAAGAAAAATTACGAATTCACGTTTATAAGATGGTATAATGTAGATATCAAACCCAACATTTGACAGCAAGCCGAATTTAACAATTAATACCTTCAAGAAACTTGCAGTTAGACACTGCAGAACTTGACATATTTATGCATAAAGTAAGAGAAAATATTGAGGATTCTGACGTAATACTCCACCATGCTAATTTTCATAGATAAGAGGTCATACCCCATAAGCTGCAGTTATTCCTTAACAGCTACATCTAGCTAATCCTATTGCAGACGGTGATAGAATGTCCCCTCCCCCGACTCAATAAAAAAAAAAAGGAGCAATGAATTTAGAAAAAATTACATTTATAACCAGAGCCACCAAACTACCAAACCATCCATTTTAGGGGGGGAAAAATAAAGACAAACACTTGTCTGCTTTGATGGAACTACATTGAGACCCCATCCCCAAAACTTAAGATGGGTAATTCATGTTTTCTGAACTTAATCTGGGACTAAACAGGTCTGGAAGGTGATTACAACATAAGAACCCTCTTCACCATCAATTATATACACTTCAAGTTGGGATTATTCCAAGTTCTCTAATCCATCCATTACACTCCTCTAACCCCATGACAACCACCCTTCCAATTGATATTTATCAATTTCCATTCATGCCCTTAATATTATGTACCTAATTACATATTCCCTCCAAAGATGCAGCACATTTTAAATCTTTTCAAACTTTGGCACTCTGACACTCCACAGTCCCACCCCATTCCATGACCTCGCTACTAGGAACAATTTTATGGACACCATTCACCCAGCATTGGATTTATGGAAATTACAAACACTTAATTACATATTTACATGATGCCCAGATTGGCTGGGACCAATCCATACTGAATTGGATTGGGGTTATCTACGACTGATCTGATCCTCAATCTCAATCCCCTGAATTAATATTATGGTTTCAAGGATCGGCTGGATGCTCAATAAACAGACTCACCGTGACCTGATACATGCTAAACCCTTAGTTGTAAATTTTGTTCCAATGGCCATTAACCAAAATTTGGCCGACAACTTAAGCATGACCTTGATCAACACTCAACAGCAAAGTAGAAATACTGAAACATTTGAATGGAAGTCAAACTCATTCTGTAACATGTCTAAGTTTAATTCTGGAAAGACTATTAGTTTGATACAACAGAGGAATACATAGAACTTGTCAAGTATAATCAATTTCTATGATCCAAATATGTTTACTACTACTGAACTGATGAGCTCTTAAATTTCCACTGACTTGACAAATCTGTGTCATACACATGAAGCAATACATAACAGACCACATATTTCTTCTCAACATCTGTCCCTCTTTGTCCTTTTATCTTCTTTTCCCCGATCAGCAACAAAAGAGTTTTTTTTAACCTTTTCTTTATCTTGGTTTTCCTTGCATACTTTGGAAGAAAAATATATACAAGAAAGACATGGTTGCATCTATCAGATGGCAAACAAAAAATGTGATTTCATAAGCTTTAGAAGATGATATACAAAATCAATAATGGATATGTAATAGAATCATATCAAATAGACTTACAGGAGACTGAGATAATGCTTTCAACATCAACAGAGCTCCAAATATATCCATAACAAAACCAATAATCCAAGCCTTGTTGAATGCATATGCCCTTACCACCTGAAAGACAAAATTCAATGATCATTTACAACACTTAAATTGTTGTTTTGAAGCAAATCAACACTGACAATTTCCATATCAAAAATACAAAATATAAGATGGGGATTCATATGGAACCAATGAGAATAGCAATGAAGGAACTAATGTAAAGCCCCTATGGTTTAAGTTTTGAATGCATGCCCAATCATGCATCACTAATAATTATCAAAAAGAAAAAAAAAATCGAATCCAGAGAAGGAATTGCTACAAAATATTTCATGTACAATCTAAAGAAAGAAATGAAAATGGAAATCGAATGAAAAGAAAGAAAAAAACCTTAAACTTGAGAGAGAGGGGAGGAAGGATGACAGTTCCTTTCTTCTGTAACACTTTGCCGATGTTATTACCAGCTGTAGCCGCTAAGGTTAGACAGATGGATTCCCACATAACTCTTCAACTCTTCAACTCTGCCTCGAGAAAATTCTGAACAATCCTTTCAGTTCCTTCTGAAAGTTAAGGTTAGCTAGTGGATACTTGAAAGCACGTCGATTGATAATGATTGGCTCGTTGCCGCTTCTGCAAGATCTCTAATTTTGCTTCTTTGCTGTTCCAAGGCGTCGGTTTTTTTTTTTTTTTTTAATGGTGCAAGTGGATCCATATCCCTTGCCTTACTCTTATTTCCATCTTTTTCCCTTTTCTTGGTTTGGGGCCAAGGGGAGAAAGCGGATGTCTGACAAGTACGCCGCAGCAAACACAGGCATTATCATCCAATAATTATTTTGGGAAAAGTTTCTCTGGGCAACCGGCATTCATGTGAAGAGGGAAGATAAGAGAGGTGCTAATTATGGAGAATGGATCATCTGCACGTTCTGAACACTACCTCAAAATAAAAATTCAGCCTGAACCGATTGAATCATTCAAAATCAACCGGTTCATTTTAGATCGAATATCCCTGTAGAACCAAAATCGAATCCGATAGAAAATCAAACTAAATCGATTAAAAATCGGGAAAATTAACAAATGCATGTTTTTTGTTTTGGGTTTTTTTGGTAGAAACGAATGCATGTTGTAAGCACTAAATTTTGTCACTCCTTTACTGACAATGATGGAAAGAACCTTTTAGAATTTCATCGAAAATATCAAATCACGAAAAGTATAGGATTTTCCTGTTAAAATTATCACAATGCCTTTGTGGTGGTTTTGACTTCTAATTTTTCTAAGTGTGGTCCCAAACTTCGTAAACTAATGTGTTTCAACATTACAACCATGGCCTAAAGAATTGTGTAAAACAGATTACTACACTTGGAAACATTTCTCTCCCCTAAATGCTGGTCTCTCTCTCTCTCTCTCCTTGTGAGGGTAAAAGGAAAGAGAAGAGGAGAAAGCAAGAACAAAACGAAGGAAAGAGAACGAGAGCTCTCTTTCAACTAACGAAAGCAAGAGCTCTCCTTTTGTCATTCTCCTCAACCCAGTGAAACCTTTATTAAAATACCCTTGAACGATACTGAGGATCGAAGATTCCTGTGGCTCCAGAATTTTGTCGTAGGAGCAATCGAAATACTATCAAAATTGGGTTCTACACCTTTGAGTCGAAACAGTATTTCCAAGAAACTAAGAAGATAAGGATTTGTATTATTTCTTCACTTTCTGTTTAATTTCTTTTCCTACATAATGTAGATATAATATTTAAATACATATGTAGTATATACTAAATAAATATATGCATTGCATCATTCTCATCTTATCGCAATTCTGGCTTGTCCAAGTATGGAAGTAGGGATGTAAATGGATATTCGTAAATCCGTATTCGATCCGCATTCGTATCCGTTTAGGAGAATCCGAATCCGTCCGAAACTAATCGAATACGAATATGATAAACCCCTTATCCAACTGATTATTATCCGATTCGTTTAGCAGTCCGACGGTAATAAAATATTTGAAATATAACTCTGTGTTTGTCTATCCTTTAAGGTACCTTATTGGATTTTGTTATCTTATCTTTATAAATTTATAAGTTAAGATAATATGATTTTTTTTCTAGATTTGCTATTGGTTTCATAGTTGTCACGGCGATCTAAGTCGGTGGAAGGGTGTCACATCGATATATCGACATGTCGCCCGCCATGGCGTTGCCATGACAAGCATGTCGATCATATTTAATTTTTTCTCTATTTTTAATGTCATTTAGTATGTTATAATATATGTCCTATAACATCAAAAATCAACATGAAAGTGTACTACACTACTACTAATATACTATGCCACTATGGTTTAATTCATGAAAGTGTAATTAATATCCATTAGTGTATATGAATGTATGAAAAATTGAAAATATAAATTAACCTATCAAATAATTGAAAGCAATAGTAAAAATCAAATGATAGGCTAACCTGTTTACTGAAGCTTGATAACAATAGTCTTTCTTCAGTGTGTGTAATTTGGAGCAAAGCATCTAAACTATTAAATGGTTTAAAAAAAAATTTTAAATCTAACTTTTATATGTACAAATATCGACCGATATGCCAACATATCGTGGTATGGCGTCCATGACGACGCTATGGAAGCCATATCGAACGATATATTTACATCCACCATGGCGTAGCTTGATATGCCACCTCTCCAAGCGCCAGGACGCCATGGCGGCACCATGACAACTATGATTAGTTTATATATATTGTTTTATGCAATGTGATACATGGAATTACATATCTATTAAAAAATCAAAAGTAAAAAACGTAAGAGAATAAAAGACTAAGAAGAGTAGAAGAAAGGGTAGTTATTGAACTCTCAAGTCTCAACCCTAACCCTCATCATAGAAATGGTAAATATGTCAACGGATAGTCGAAAAATCGTATTTGATCTGTATTCATATCCATTTTAGGAGAACCTATATTCAAAAAATCACTATCGGAAAATTATCCGATTCCATCTGAAAACCGATAGGATATTATCCGAATCCGTCTGAATATAATCGGATACGAATATAATAATGCCACTATCCGACTGAATTCGATCCGTTTACATCCCTATATGGAAGTCAACGATTACAGTAATCTTGGATGCTTACAATAGTTAGTCGATAACAACTATTTTTAGCATCCATTATTCTCATATTATTGTAATTCTGGCTTGTACAAATATGGAATTTGACATTCGCCGCAATCTTGGCATATCCACAATAGACCAATAGTAAGTCAATAACTATTACTTATAGCATGCATTGTACCGCTTTCCTTATATTAATAATTGTAGTCTTCCTGAGTTTTTTCGCTTCCCATTCTAAATAATTTTTGTCTTCCAGAGTTTTACTGCTTTCCTAGTATAAATAAATTATTTTTTTTTTTTCTAGAGTTTTTACCTCTTGTCTAGATCTATTTTCTATGTTTTTTTGCTATCTTACTTATTAAAAGAAGAAAAAACCAAATAATAATAATAATAATAATAATAAAAAAGATCTAAGTGCATTCATTACATAATCAAAAAAGGTTTTGAGAATCAAGCATTAAGCAAAATCGATAGATCTATCGATCCCAAGTCACATTAGCAGATTCCAATCTAATTTTTTAAACCTTACCCTTATATTCTATTTTTTGTTCTTTTATGGAATTGATTGTAAGAACCACGCCCTTAGGATACTTTTTAGGTATGATTTTATATAAACTATTCTAGCGAGTTTGTTTGGTTGCAAGGGAAATAAGGGAAGGGAAGTGTTTTTTCTTTTTAATGAAAAAAGTAATGAATAAAATAAGCTACAAAGTCATAAACATCCTTAACACACCTCAGACTTCCACCTATCCATCCTTGCTTTTTGAGATAAGAAGGAGAAAGCCCCACCAATAAATTTTTATAACATCTAAGGGAAAAGTTTTTGTAACATAGTACAATCCAATTGAACATTAAGCAGTATTTTAAAAACACTCCCAAGCCTACAACGAAATTAGATTCTCAGAGCTTGTCCACGCTTCTACTGACTGGTGTAGACGTTGAAATTTGCCACCCCGACCCCGACGATGACGACACTAAACTTGAACAAATATCAACATCTCTCTCAAGAAGGGCTCCTCTCCCCACCATCACACCTAAAATTGGTCAATAGAAGTGTGTAACATCATTAATGGAATAGAATAGTCTGACTAACGAGTGTTCTTCCTTGGATTACACACTCTCAACCGAGCTGCTGAAGGTTGTATCATGGCCTTTCACTTGGTAGCCCCCCACTCTCGACCAAGCGGGGACTAGGTTCTCGATCTTCCCCAAGCAGTAGTTGTGGGATGTTGCTCTGTTTAATGTTTTATTCCTTTGGTAGGAAAGATTTATACCATCAGTGTGTTGTAGTTTTGTCAGTTCAGGTGGCTAGGCGTGATCGGGTCTTATCACTTTAGTGTCGTCTGACAAGATGTCACTCGGGTGGATGAGAAAATAATTCCATGCCACATCATCGCGTGCGCCGTTCAGTTCCTAGGGGAGGCAAAAAGATGTCCCCTTTGTTTCAACTTCGCGTCTCTTCGCCAGACATGACTTTTGGGGGTGCATTGATTGCCTCCCACTTATGGTGAGTTTAAAACCCCCCTCTTCTTCATTACATGACTAAGCTTCTCGATCTGGGTAGATATGATGCTATGCGAGTATGACTTCACAGGTCGGGGGTTGGTCCATGGGTAGTGGTTTTGTCACGTGTCACACTAGTATTGACGAGCCTTATTTAGGTAATTAAGTATATCATATATAAATAAGTTACCATTTGGGTAGACCATGTAACAGTTTTCAAAGTGGCAATGAATCATACAACTTGGCCTATATTGAACCTTTTCTTCCAATATCAATAGCCATGGTGTAGTGGTTTTTATTTAAAATTTACCACATGAGTCAAATCAATGAACCCAAATCTGCGAATCATATAACGATTACAAAACTTGAAACCCAATCTGATTATGAATAGAATTTCATCAAACAGAATTTCAAAATACAAACTCTGTTTGTCATTTAAATATTTGTACCTCATCAAGATGACCGGTTTTCTACTTTACTTGTCTAACGTTCAAAACCGAATTAAAAATTTTAGGTGTTCAACATTCAAAACATTCAAAACATTCAAAACAGGTTTCAAGTTTTTTGGTTGGTACTTCTTCACTTGATTGGATTTTTCCACTTTTATAATTTGTTTTTAAAAGGTTTTCATAAAAGGATGCATGCACCACTCCTCCATTTATAGGAGTGGTCCCCTCTTGTTGGACCATTTCTTTCGCTTTTGTTCAAAATCATACGTAGCATAGTTTACTCAAAACTACTTTCTCTCTCTCTCTCTCTCTCTTGTTTAACATTTTGTGAGTTCTTCTTGACTGTTGAGCACTATCTTGTTTTATATAGGATTGGTTTGTAAGTGAACCTGATTTGCACTTATAGGGGACATACAATCTTAAGGAAAGTGACCTATTGACACGTCTTAGTCTTCTTGTTGTTTTTCAATTAATGTGATTGAGATCCAAATACCAACTTACTCTCCAAGTGTAACATTATTTGAAGATTTATTTGTCATAAGATAAGTCTTATCTTATTCTAATAGAGGTATTTATTTTTTACAAGGTGATTTTTCCATGCATGCGGTAGAATTTTTACCTTGGAGAATGAATTAAGGCTATTTTTACCAGAAGTTTTTACATTAGCTTAGCAAAGTCTCTTACCAACCTATGATTATAAGTGGTTACCCAAGAACACACGCAATTACGTATGCGGAAAATTGAATTGTTCAGTTGGTTAAGCGCCTGTCTCGTCCTAATAGGCCTGGGCCTTGGTCAGTCAGACTATTATGAACCTATAATAGGATCAGGATCGTCTCTAGGGAGGCGTGTGCCTAGGGTGCTGTCAAGGGAGATCCAATGGTTGAGCTGTACCGCACACATCTCGACGCATGACTAGGGAACAACGCAATGGCTAACAGCAAGTTGGGCGTGCTGGGCTCCCTAGAGACGAGCTAAAGTCATGATTATAAGTGATCACCTAAGAACACACAAAATTACGTGTGCAAACAATTGAACTACTCAGTTGGGTTAAGTGCATTTCTTGTCCTAACAGGCCTGGGCCTTGGTCTGGAGTTCGAATCCTCCCCCATGTTTGCAGTGCTAGTTGTTACTGCCGCCCTCTTTGGGTCACACCCCCCACCTCCTGCACGCCCTACTCTTGGGACGCCACCCTTGGATGCTCTCTTGATACGCCAACCTAGTGGCCTACGGGAAGTTCATCTGTTCATGTTTAAACCAGATCAAACCTTGATGGTGGAGATGCAAGGGTGAGGAGGAGAGATGCAGATGACCAGGAGCAGTGTTTTCAAACTCGATGTGTACTGGAATCATTTCGAACCAACTGGTTATTAGCAATCTAAGGGTGAAACTGAGATCGACCCAGGAATCAGTTATGTAATCACTCCGATTCAGCTGAAAATATAAAGGAAACAATTAAGGATTCACCATTCCAATTCAAGCTGCAGCGATCACAAATGGTGGAAAAATCAGGATCGGTTTCAGTTGATTCAGTTACGAATCGACTAATTCACCGATCTGATTCCTGATTTTTGAAACCCTGACCAAGAGGGAGAGGGAGATGCAGGAAGGGGAGCTGGTGGAAGGAAGGAAGAGGATACAAGGGGTAATTTAAAAATTAAAATTAACAGAAGAAACTAGAAAGAGAGGTGGAAATTTGTTTTCCATGCTAAGATTTGGAACAGGGGAGTTTTGAGTGAAATAAAAGGCTAGTACAGGAGAATGATTGTAAATAATTAACCCATTTATTATAAAGGGTCCACTAGTGATGCTCGAGTCTCTAAATCCCAACCAACCTGACAACCAAACACCCACTCCACCAAGTTGCATTTACCCTGCAACCCAACCATTTCAAATCTGTTCCCACAACCTTTTTAAAGCAACTACTCACCAAATGCTTCATGCCATGCTGACTCCTTGGACTCTCAGTTCAATCCAGTGTAAAATGTACACACCAATCTCCCACCTCTGTGATATCCACTGATTAACCATGGCCATAATCTGGATGAACTGGAATTTTTTGAGGTTCTTTCTCACTGAAACTGAAGTCACAAGGAAACCCACCTTCTGGATCTCCAGGTGACATGCCACATATCAGATTAGATTAGGTGAGGTTTCCCAGTCATGGCTAATTATAAATTGTAGTATATTGCCCAGACATCTGGGCTGAAAGGGTAAGTCCAATTCAATCCAATTAACTCAAACCACCATATACATTATATTAGGTACTAAACCGATACACCACCTCCAGAGCTGATGGAACACGTTAAATCAAGCCCTTTAACTTATCTCATACAAGGCTGACATAATCTAACGCCCATACACTAGAGTGGACCCCATTAGGCACAACACATTTTCAATAATCTCTCTCTCAGCTGGCATCACAAAATTAGCTGCTTGATTTGGTCAAACTGGCATTTAAGTTATCAAATGTTGGTTTCAAATTCATTTGATACCATAACATACACAAGGCCCTATGTAATCACATGAATCGTCTCACATTCCAATTAAAGACATATATTTCCAATATATTCTGCAGTATTAAAAACTAGTATGTACAGATTACAACATCAGGATACTGATACGGATGCATAAACAAGATGCACATGGAGCATCAGAGTCTTGCAGAAGAATCAAAGAAAGGTCAAAGAAGAAAAAAAGGAACTCATTTATAATTTAAAACCTGAAACTTTTATCCGAGACACTAAATTCAACTATCATTTCCTTGAGATCCAATCCAAAAAGACAGCTCCTGCAACTTTCTTTGACTAATCAGATCACTTGTCCTACAATTAGCATGAGTAGTGAATCAGATTTTATCATCACAGGAACAGATAATAACTTAAGTACCAAGTTCTGACAGTGTACCCAATGTCTACAGTATCACTCAATCTATTATTTAAGTATTCTAGTAATTAACAAGAACAGGAAGTAATATAAAAACTTCCAAAATTTTCACAAAATGGAAAACAAGTTGAATTTTGAGAAAATCTTGGTGTCAGAACTTTAATTGCAGAAGGATGAACACCACTTTCAATCTCATGATTTTCAGTTAAGTAGAAATACTACACATCCTTAATAATGTCTTTTTCCCTTATTATTATCATTTTGTTGGGAATTAATGCTTCAGGTAAACAAATAAACTAAACTGCCAACTCTCACTTAATCCAGCAAAAGAAAGGGGGGAAATTTTATATTGCACATTTCTGTAGCTCTAAAACAGTTGAAAAGGCATCCAAACTGTAATAGATTTAATACTAGAGAATCTAAAATAATTTCAATCTATACTTTTCATAAACAAATCAAATTAAGAAGTAATGCTTAGAGGTATTTTAGGCAGTAGATACATATTAGATTGCAATGCCATCAAGGCTTGAGGTAAGCTTTCTCTGCACAAATGGCCATGGATTGGTGCTTAGAAGTTGTCAAAGTCCATCCCTAGGGTTCACTAAATGATTAATCAAAAAACCTGCAAGTCTCTGTCCTCTGTGTTCAAGACAGTATCACCCCAAATTTCAAAACCAAAAAAAAAATCAACTAGGAGGAGAAAAAAACAAGTACTGAATTTAAGCATCCTTCTCCAAATATAGAAAATTTCTAGAGGCTTTTCCATTTCCACGAGAAGGAGAAATCTATTGAAGAAACATGTAAAAAATATAATGTCGGGTTAAAAAATAGGGAAATATGCACATAAACAGACAGGATCATGCCTGACAAGTAAGTCAAATTGACTTAATAAATGTAAAAGAAAGCCCCCAAATTTAACTAATATATCTTCAACCCTCAGAAGAGGATGACCTATGTGCAAATGCAGATGGAGAAGCCTATAATTTTCCAATGTGGGAATAGCCAAGATCCACAAGATGAGAGAAAGAATGAACAGTAAGCTTCCCTCCATAAACTTCTACTCAGGCTTCAGTCATCTGAACTAAACCTTATGACAACTACTTGGAGTTAGCAAAGAATTTCACATTAATTATAAACCGAAAGTGAGAAGGAATCCAATTCTCTTAGTATGGTAAATCATCTAATGGCCTGTATTCCTGAATCTAGATATTGGGTCTAGTTAGGTTGATTGGTTACCATTATTGATTATTATCTGCTAAATGAATGTAACCCCACAAATTTACTCCCACTCTCCCAGAACTATATGTGAAAATGATTGAATCTCCTGCAATTCCTTTAGTAAAGAAACCTGTTCAGTCCTTTTCTGATCTCACAAATTCAACAGAGATTACACCAGAAGTTGTTTTTCTTCTTCTTCTTTTTTTGAAGGAGGGGGGGGGGGGGGGGATTGTCAAGACCTGTCATTGTATAAGTTGTTATTAACCTTGTTATAAGAGTTTGGCTATCATATTTACGAGAAAGCTATAACGCAATTTTGCTTCCCTCTCCAGCTTTTCCAACTAAATCTAAAGTAGATGTTTCTCTTGTTCACTCTTAAGATATGTCAACGCCTCCAAGAGAGTGAAGACATTATGTTCATCAATTCAGATTCTTCAAGAAGAACTAATGACTTTTACACCAAACATATCACTCTTTCCTCAGAGGCATTAGCACTCAAGTCCTCATCAAAGCCACACATATCTTTTAATCTTACATACAATTACATAGACTTTGCAATATGTATAGGATGCACAAATTGGATCAGGACTAGAAAAGTGGCTAACACAGAAGAAAGAAAGGTAGAATTTCCATTGGTATTAGTAAAAAGGAAAAAATAGATTGATAGCTTAAAGATAAAGAACGAGAGTAGGACATATCCTAGCCTTAAGAACTTCTCCTATAGGAAAGCTGAGGGCCAGACCTGGCTTTATGCCTGTGTAGTACAAAATTTCAAATAATTAGCTATATGCAGGAATGGAGTACTTAAGTTGACTCAAAGAACAGAGGGTGAAACATAAAGCTCACCAAAAGCCAAACTCACACAAGTGCATACCTAGTACAGAGGATTGAACAAAATGATGTTAAAAATGATTCAGAACTAATTGAATATGGAATCAATACCCAACAAAATAAGGAGGAAACATGAAGCAATCAAGCAACTTAGTAGGATAAGCAAACATGAAGCAATCAAGCAACAACAGACAATCTCCCACCATCCCCCCCCCCCCCCCCCCCAAAAAAAAAAAAAAACCCGGGAAAGAAATTCCGGAGACAAAGTTCCCAATAACCAATCTTAGTGGGATAAGCAAACATGAAGCAATCAAGCAACAACAGACAAGCTTCCAAGAATAATACCCATATTCTAGATACAACTTCGATCTATACTGAGTGATAAACAAAAATAAGTAGATTTCTCTACAGGATTCATAGTAGTTTCAGTACTAAATTTACAAAGCAAGAAGTTCATTAACAAGTAAAACACATCAAGAATTAATTGAAAGGCCCATGAATCTAGCATTTTGATGATTTCAGGTTCAGATCCTCAGACATACAGAAGCTACAAGAGCCAAAACGCATATAGAGAAACACAGACTCAGAGAAATACCAACAATCACCACCATCCATTCACCACTTGGGTGTATCTGTCCTTGAGCCACCTAAAGCTCTTTCTCAAGGATCCCTTCGCTTTCCCCTCCACAGCATACACCTTGTAGCTAGCAACCCTCTTCTTCCTCTGCAGCTCAGGATCATTAAAGCTCCAACTTTTTGAGGACACAGCAGTGCTTTTCGCTTTCTTTAACTTCACCTCTTTGCCCATCTGGGTTTGATGTGCAGAAGAGGCATAAGAAGCACTGTAACTACGAAGATCATGCATACCATACGAAGTGGGTCTGCTACCATTGTAGCTTTCCATTTGCATCCTGCCATCCCCGCATGAATTAGATCTGAAATCTTCCATGAAAACAGACAGAAAGATCGAAAGATGTGGTAGAATTCGGAGTTTTGAACAGTAGTGGGGGAATAAAAGGGAGGAGAGAAGGGAAAAGACGATATAAACAAAGACAAAGGAGAGCAGATTGGAATGAAGAGTCTTTGACTCTTTGCTCAATTGGAAACAGCCGAACTGCTCTATATGACGTTGTAACGCTTCCACTGTGCAAGTCGTCTATGAACTGCTGACCTTAATAACTCTGAAGTGGGTGGATACCACGGGGATTAGTTAGAAGCGGCGTTAAACGTTATGAGGGACTGTTCTGGATAGTAGAACAAGTAATCTTCTTTTGATTCTTTCTTGTTTTAAGCCCTCGTTTGTTTGCAAGAAAAAAGAGGTGAGAATGAAATACTCAAAAGGGTGAGACGAGGGCTGCAACAGGGTCAGGTTGGGCTGGGCTTTATTAAGTCTCAAAAAAATGTGAAAGAGGCGGCTTGAACCAAAGACCTTCTAGTAGCAATTGGCTTTTATACACCACAAACTACCAAGTACACTCAGGACTTGATTATATATAATAACTTATATTTTTTAATAAATAAAAAATTTTTTACATGGCCAAAATTCAGGGTCAAAATCAAGGTCGGACTGAGCCCGAGGTCTCAACCCTAACCTGACCCGACCCGACCCTGACTCAGGGCCAAAAATCTTAACCCGAGCCATGTTCGGGCTCAGGGCGAGCCAGGGCGGGTTCAGGCCGATAGGGCCAAACTTGCAACCCTAGTGAGACCTATCTCTATAATGGGGTGAGGGAATAAGAAAGGAAAGGGGAAGGGGAGGATGGAAATTGTTGGCCTCACATATTAAAATAATTAATTTCTTTTTTCCCCCTCAAACTTTCATCAAAATGATGGGACTTTAGGGAGGGGAGGGGAGAGATGGGCTGCCACCTAGGCAGACAATTCCCCTTAGATTAAACATTTTTGTCCCTTCAATTCTCCCCCTGGTATCTAAACAACTTTTGGAATTTTATGAAAAAATATAAAATTCTCCCACCCCTTTTTATTTAAGGATTTTCTTATTGACTAAATAATTTGTTATTTTATTTTTGGGATATAATATTTTTTAATGAGGGTAAAAATGTCATTTTACATCTTTTGATAATGACATAATAATATACTACTTTCAAAATTATTTTTTAAAACCTTTATATACCCTTATCTTTTTAAATTATTTTTTAAAACTCTTTTATACTGTTATCTTGAATAACTTGTGGTAATACGACAATGGGAGAGGTTTTGTGCACGATCATGCACACAACCGTCATATGGAGGTGAGGGGGGGGGGGGTGCACCATATATCTTTATCCCCCATCCAAGGGTTGTGTGGATGGCGGTGCACAAAACCTTTTGCCACAAGACAATAAGCAATTAAATGCAGGTGTTAAGTTTTAAATACACATATAGAGGTGTCATTCAGACACTTGTGGCGAAGATATTTTCAAAATTATTTGAAAATAGTATACCATTATGCAATTCTCAAGGCATATTGTGTTGCATGTTTTTCCAAGTACATGTGTGAAATAATATGATTTCGCCATTACTTAAAGGTAATGTGTATCATACTAAAAAATTAAAAAAATAGGATTACAAATTATTTGATACCTAAAGAGGTGTTAATACGAAAAATCCCATAGTTAAAAGTTAAAAATACACAATAGAATTTTATACATCAATGGGGGATCTACACAACATAGGTGTGTAATGGAATCTCACTCTAAAATTTGTTCCTTCTAAATGCAATTACCTAGGTGAACCTAGGGTTTTTGGTGCATACGATTATTTTTGTTGGAACATTAATTATGATATCTTATTGATTGTTGGATGAGGTGGGAAGCATCTTAACCGTTAGTTACTACTATCCTAGATCACATGTGATCCACTGCCCCATATGCTGGCCATTGCAAACCCACATTTGTCAGTCGTTGATCAACCCTACATTCGTTCGCTACAAACCCCACAAAAGTATTGGGAAAACAAACCATTTTCCCATGTGTGCAAGTTAATTGAGATATATAAATGCTTACCTGACAGGTTTGATTTGATAGATCTCTTTTTTGTTTTTTGTATGTGAAAGGAAATATAATTAATAGAAAATCGAGATGTCTTCAGTTACATCACCCTGGAGGCAGTGAGTGCGTGCAGTTTATGTTAAATGGTGTGCAATAGAAATATCATGCCTTGATTGATTTTTTAAGGATACAGACATCTTTAAACTTAAATAAAAGAGTTTTGATATTAAATAAAAGTGTAAATAGTTGTCACGGCCAAGAATAGCCAGCTGGAGTTGATAGCCACTGCATTATGTTGAGTGAATCTGTCCAAATTTCTATTCTCCTTCTTCCCAATGAAATTGCACTTTGGATTCCTTGTTCGATTCCTCTTGCTTCTGCTTCCCGTGCATCCAAAATCCTTGGTTGCAGAAATGAGTTCATGGTCAGAGAAAATTACTGCCGCCCAAACCCCGATAGTTTGACAGATCTCTTGAGTCAGACGGGGGTTTGCTGGGATCCTCCTCACATTAAATGAGAGAGAACCACATAAAAAGGCAGTAGTACAGAGAGAGAGAGAGAGAGAGAGAGAGTCAAAATGACTCAATCCAAGGATCAAATGTGCTAATAGTGCAGTGAGTCACCCTGAAGAGTTGCTTTTGTGATATTAGCAAATTCTTATAATCAACTTCTCACATAATCTTTACAATTAGTCATTTTAATAATTTTATTTTATGGATAATCAATTTAATTGGTATTTAGAATATGTAAACATGTTGCCCATCGCACAATCTATTGATCAAGTAAACTATAAAGTTAAATATATTTGCGTATGTGACAATGCATGGATCTCTAAACTAATTGAGAAATTTTTAGTATCTTTGGGATTAACAATGGAATATAATTTAAATAAAGTATGGGAATATAATTGAAATGAGACCCAAATATATCATATTTCTAATTCAATATTTGTATCCCATCTATCTTTTTTTTTTATGAGAAAAAAATAACGAAGCATATATGAAATTTTATTTCAATAAATTAGTTATTAATATTAACATAATTCCACTTACTCATGCTTACTCTATTTAGAACACAGTTGGAAACCCAGGTTTTTTGACTCGATTCGTCTTTCAAAAAAATTTGGTGACTCGGCCCTGTCAAACCCGGTCAAAACGAGTCATGTTTTTTATTTTTCTTATACAGTAAATATGTATAAATTAGTAAAAAATCAGTAAAACATGGGAAAACCAGGAAAAAAAATCAAGGAAACACAGATAATTGCATTTTGAGTTCATACCATTGAACAAGAGAAGGAAGTCGAGGAGTTGAGGGTTTTTTATTGTTTTAGAATATGGATTTTCTATTTTACTCAACTCAGTTTCTAAGTGAATTGGCTTTATGATTTAAAAAAAAACTACTATACTCGTCGAGTTTGTCATGACTCGAGTAAAAATATCGCATCGTATTTAACTCGGACATTTATGACCTAGTCTTGCCATTCTTTACCTTAACGTAGTCTACACGATTCTTGACCAGGTTTTTCAAAATTTTGACTCAACTCGAATGACTTGTCCCGGTCAAAATCCAATTTTTCAACTATGATTTATAATGAAAGTTTTCTTTGGAGTTTACATTATTTAAAATATTAAATAATATAAAACTATTATTATAGAACTTCAAATTAGAAATAGACTGATCTGGTCAAATATCAATTACTTTAGAACATACTCCACATGCTTCATGCAAAAAATATAGAAAAGTCAAGTCAAATACATATTAATTTAGAATATATTCCACATGCTTCATGCTAATACTACTCAACGTATAGTTTGACCTTTCATTGGGTTATATTTTGACGATCAAATATTTCATACATTATATTAATATTTTAGTAGAGGGCGGGATTTTGTGCATCGTAAGGTTGTTCCATTGTGACCAAGCGGTCATTGGTTCATGTATAGAAACACTCTCTCTGCAAAAGCAGGGGTAACGCTGCCCTTCGCAGACCCTGCAATGGTGGTAATCTCATGCACTAGGTTTGATAATTTTTTTTCTATTAATATTTTAGTGGTTTCTTGTTAGAATTGATCAATGTGTATAATTAAGGACGTTTCTCGAATTAATACCTTTTCCAATTATAAAATGATTTGCAATTAAACCTTTTTTTTTGAAAAAGTAATCTTTGTTCTAATCTTATATCATCACATGTTAAGATGATATTCAACAACAAAACCAGTTGTAAGACCGCATGAAAAGTCCCACAAATGGTGAGATATAATTGAAATAGGCCACTAAATTTGAAATATTGCATATGACAGAATCAATATAATTTAAAAAAGGGTAATTTACACATACCATCCCTGAGGTTTGACAAAAGGATAATTTTATCCTTCAGTTTTGAAAATTTTTGCGTACCCCCTTGAGGTTTGCAAACGATAACAAATAAGCACATTCCGTAAGTTTATAACTAACAACGTTAAAAATTTAAAGTGAACTAACAAAATTGCCCTTGTAAGAAAACAAAAGAAAAAAAAAAAAAAAAAAAAAAAAAAAACCTGCAACTCATCTTCTGAGTTGCAGGTATGGGGAACACCATGGAAACCAAGATAGTGGCACGGAGCAATTTGGAGCAGAGTCTACCCAAATTAGATTCCTCTCTTTAAATCATGTCTTTCATTATGATTTCTTAAATCTGAGTTCATAATACTGTTCTGGTTTCATCAATGAATAGTTTGTTAATCCTGTTCTAAATCATTAAGTTTCCGCCATCGATTTCAGAAATCCTATTTCAAGTCTGATTTCTAAAAACTTCAGTATCTGATTCTGGAATCTGATCTACTATTTTGTTCCTGCTATCTGTTACTGGTTTGTTCAACTTTTCAAGTTCTTACCTCTGATTAGAACCCTAATCAATCTTGCAATTATGCAGAAATTGAACTATCCTACTCCTAGTAGGATTACTCAATATCTGTGGATATGTCAATCAAAATCAGACCAAGCTTTATAGGATTAATCTTCCCTAAGATCGGATCCTTCGACCAGGATTTGAGCTTAAATCATCGCTCCATTTCAAAAGTGTATAGACAAAGGGTGAAATCGGGCTGCTTTGTGAAAGGCCCTTGGAACTTCTAGAAACAGCTGGGAGACATCCATAAAGGAAAACATACATTCTTCAATCCAGCTCCTCAATTTGATCCTGAATTTTTCGCTTGTCGTGTCACTGTCTTGGTTTCCATGGTGTTCTCCATACCTGCAACTCATCTTCCCCCAAACGATTTGGGGAAGATAAGTTGCAGGTTTTTTTATATTTTATATTTTTTTGTTTTTTTACAAGGGTAATTTTGTCAGTTCCCTTTAAATTTTTAACATTGGATTGGACTTATTTGTTACCGTTTGCAAACTTCAGGAGGGTGGGATAAAATTATCCTTTCATCAAACCTCAGGGGTGATATGTGTAAATTATTCTTTAAAAAAAAATATCAATGAATTCTCTGTCATGTGTCAGAAATAAGGGTAGATTTCAAAATGACTCAAACACTACTATTGTGAAGAACTTATCATGTCAATTTAAAGTATGGGGGTGTTCTTTGTGGGGGGAACGTAGAGGCCATGCATACACGACAACCAAAGAGAGTGTGCGTGTTGGTATCTCAGGGGCGGGATTTATGTTTTTCATGATTGCCCCCACTATGTCTGGGTGTGGCCCGTGTCCCCAGAGAACTTTTCTCTTTAAAGTATATAATCCCTTTTTATACCCCACAATTCATTATCCGGAGCCACTAGTGGTTGATGGCTTGATCAGTTGATCATGATCCTTTACTTCGAATAAAAGCAAAGCATTCCTTTTTAAAGCACTGACATGTAAATATGCTTTTTCACATTTCCTAGTGTTAAGTAAGGATTGTATAAAATATGGTTGATAGAAATTAGATGCAAATCTGGGTAAGTTTATCGTGCTTCTCTACTTTTGGGCTTCTAGAAGTAAGCTTCTCAAGTCAAAAAATGAATGTCAATTGGAATATTTAATGCTTAAAACACAAGAAGCCTAGAAATCCAGTTTAGAATTTGGATGGTTTCTCGGATTTAAACGGTAAAGATTCAAAATGATATATTTTTATTGGCTGTACAATTTAAATCCTAAATGTTGGTTTGTCAAAAGCCACCCAAATCTTATAAACCACCCTAAAATTTATCCTATCAAGCACTCGAAAATCCTTATACTTCTAAAACTTATCATATGATCAATAAACTATAGTTGTTGGCATTATTTTTAGGTTAAGATTTTTTTTTTTTATGAATAAAAATTTAATTACAAAAAAAGAAGAGGAATAAACAAGCCCTAGGGCCAACAACAAAGAAGCTAGAGACTAGCTAGTGCGCAACATGGAAGTAAAAAGGTCCCAGGAGACAACAATAAGCTTGTTCCTTGAGGTATCCTTAACACCAGCGAGGGGGAGGGAGGCAGCTTTAGATGAAACATCAAAGAAGATGACCTTCCAAATCTTGTCGAAAGGGCGGGAGTTGGACTTCCAGCTTCTAAGGTTTCGCTCCATCCAGATGTGAGAGATAGTGACACAAAAGGCAAGCTTCCCAATCGAATCGCATATCGAGTTGCTATCAAAAGTCATATCAATCCAAACCCATCCTCTGGAGAGGGGCAGTGGCGATCTCCGATTGGGTCAACAGTGGCGAAGGGCACGGTTCCAGATGGAGGCAGCAAAGGGGCAAGAGAAGAACAGGTGCTCTGCATCTTCGTGCCTATTCCAACAGAGGCAACAATTAGAGGAAACTTGCATATGACGATGAAAGAGGAAAGCTTGGGTTGGGAGGCAATTTGATAGGGCGCGCCAAGCGGTAAAGCTCTGTCAAGGGATGTGCCCTTTAAACCAAACAACTTTATGCCAAGGACAGGAGGTCCCTCTATGTCTAACCATGTCCCAAGCGGAGTGGGAACTGAAACTGCCAGAGGGGGAGGGAAGCCACAAGATGGTATCACCTCTGCCTTGATGACCAGGGGGATAGGGGGGAGGGATCTCCAAAGATCTGCAAGGGAGGGAGTGGAGGGGAGGGGGGGACCAAGAGCCTCTGGTGATGATGGAAGGTAGATCTGTCCAGACCAGAAGCATATATGGCACGGGAGCTGACAATAGAAGCAAGGACATCTGAGGGATGCCATTTGTCAAGCCAAAGGTAAGTCTGTAACCCATCATCGATCTTGCAAGATATAGCGCCCATGGCTTTGTGCCTCACTTGGAGGATTCTATGCCAAATCCAGGAGGAGTCTGGAGAAGAGCTGACAGTCTAGACAGAGTCTCTGCGGAGAAGCCCAGCATACACCCAAGAGGTCCAAATGCTGGATCAGATCAATTTAGGTTAAGACTTGGAAGCATGGTTTGAGGAATCGGTATTGGATCGGTTGTTTCGTATCGGTATTGGTGGAGATCGATATTGATTTCAAATCGATCACATATCGGTGGATCAGTACGGGCTGATTCGTATTGGTATTGGTGGAGATCGATATTGATTCCAGATCAATCACATATCGGTGGATCAGTATGGGCTGATTCGTATTGATGTTGATTTTAGATCGATCCCATATCGGTGGATCAGACAGACAAGCGTAAAAATGTAAAAAAAAACAAGGTAAATTTGTCCAATCCAAATTGGTAAAAGTTTTTTTTCCCACTAACAATAGCCTATACTAAAAATGATTTGGACATTGTATTGAATTGAATTGCCAATACAAAAAGGAGTATTTGATCGAATTAAACTTCAATTTGACATATAGAAGCGAAACCATGTCCTCTCTATCCAATTGTTAAGAATGGTCGCATCAACTATCCATGTGGTGCAAATAAATATATTTAGACATAGATATTTTCCCAATATTTGTTAAACCAAGGGGAATTTTGCCAATTCAAATATTGTTTTTCTTTCACAAAAATTCCTACTGAGTTGACTTTTCTTCCACATTATATCCACTCCTAGGCTTCACACATATTCTCAACATTAGTACGGATTTTAATGATATTGTAATGTTCGATTGGAACTTGAAACTACAACTTTTGAATATCTAAGGATTAGTGTTACATTTCGCAATTATTGAGCGTAGTACCAGAAGTGATTCTAAAATGTATTACAAACGTAGTTTTTGTTCTTTCTGATCACCAAATATCATTCTACTCCCATAGATCATTCTCGCAAAATGGTATCAATAAAAAAAAACGCTTTGCTTCTATCTTAGAATCACTCTTACACAACAAAATTGTTATTTGCCTAGAGTAGGCGGTCTTGGCAATTTTTTGGATTATCAATCTCAACTGTCTAAGTCATCACGCAGACTTTTTTTTTTTTATTTTTAAAAAGGCCATCATGGCGGGCGTGGGGTGGAGAATTTGAATTTCAAACGTCAACCTTTTTTATGTAGCTGTTTTCTTAACGTTACATGTGATAATCCCTTATGAATATGGAATTTCTTTTAGGGAGAATGTTTCTTGCGTGGAACGCAAGGGTCATGCCAAGCACAGCAGGGGTCGGAATGACCGCCTTACTCCCATGTATGACAGAAATTCCGCCTCCTGCTGTACCACATTGTACACTCTCATTGGCTGACACATTCGGCATGGGCGAATGGAGCGACACCCCCTTCTTTTATTTAAAGAGGGCCCTGGTGATTCCCATTTTCTAGCTGAAAACAAAATAGATGGAGTACAGCTGAGCAATGCCTTCTCCCCCACCCCACATATCAAAGGCCTAAAAACCGGTAGAGTTCAACATCATAAAAAGTTAAACGAGCATTTGAGGAAGCTTTGAAATTCAGCCTCATACAGTTGGGTGCAGCAGATAAAGGTCGAAATCAAGGAGTTTTAATATCCTCTAATGCTAAAGGAGATCTACATACTCTTAGTGTTGCTAAGCCAATTAGAGCACAAGAGAGGAGAATTTTTATCCTCTCCTGTTACAGCACGGTGCTGTAACGCATCGTGCGGCGGCTACAGAGGCCATGTGCATCATGTGGGGCCCATTATGCCACATGGCCTCTGCAACGCCGTACGATGCGTTACAATACCGTTCTGTAACAGGAGAGGATAACGATTCCAAGAGAAGGCTCCATTGTTGGTATAACAAGGGGCCCACAATCAGAGATGAGGGAAAGTGAGAGAGGACGCATAAAACCAACAACATTGCCACAATAAAATTTAGAAAAAAGGTTCTCTGAGCCAGTGTCTCTCTACGTGCATGAAATGACCTTATTGCTCTTCTATTTATGATACCATTTTATCACACCTCATTGGTGGACTCCCTTATGCTGCTTGCTCAGAGATCCCTCTCCCAAATTATTAACCCCAAGTCTTTTACAACATATGTTATGCATTCAAACTACACCCTCCCAAGACTACATCCGCCAGCTTTAGAGAGGGTCTTGGGGCTTATGCAGAGCCAGCGAGGGCAAGCAGATAACGGTATCAGTGCCCCCTGCCAAGGGCGCCAAGGTTTGAACCAAGGGTAATGTCCAACTAAAACTCCTCCCTCTTCGATCTTAGGCTTATAAACGACCTCCAAGAACTGATCGCCTAAGTACTCTGTCATGCATATGGCTAAATCATAAGGTAACTTCAGGTTTGCCCAGAGTAAGTTGCCCATATCAGCCAACCGAGGACACCTCACTGATTTTCACCTGTTGCAATTATCTATCTCAAAAATTTCTCCCAAACTCTACTCTTTACAGATACACGACCAACGCTCCACCACCAAGCTGTAGAGGGGCTTCAGGTCCTCCACTGGTATGTTAAGTTGAGTCGAGTATCCATCTCAAATGGTAGCATGTCATACAAATCCATCAAATGTACGACAAATGAATTTAACACAAACTATAAAGCCATATATTTACAAGTGATTCAAGAATGATCAAACAAATGAAGATCTCCCCAGCTTCGTATAAAATTGTTACCAATATACCATCCTTCACCCAGGATGGCTTAACATTAAACGAATCAGCAATGCCTTTCATCAAATAAGCATTCAGTAGAGGGGCAAGATCTGATGAAATGAAGATCGAAGCAGCATGGAATCAGATGAATCAATGAAAATGAACGATACTGCTCCACATCATGCAATGGAGGTGCTGAGAGATTTACCCCCACTGATACTGCAGTTTTTTTCACAGCCAGTCAATGAGATATATATCGGATCACTTGCTTACTCCATTCTCTTTACGATTCATCACATCATGGTAATACAGAAGCACAGACATTGGTTGACCAAGAATGCTAAAGAAGAACCAGAAGATCATATTCCCAACCTGGCATTGATCAGAAATAAGACCAAAATTAGCTGCCATGGATATTACAAAAATTTTTAAGGGGCACTCAGAAGGTAGGTTAAAACTGAAATGTGAGGCCAAGATGGAGACAGGACCAGAAACCCCCCTCCTCTTTCCTAGTTGATGACTTATTCCAAGAACTGGATCCACCTACCCCATGAGCTCCTGATCGTTACTGAAGTTACAATGCTTTAAGGCTTGTACAAAAACCCTACCAAGAAACTCAATGCTAAGCAGGCTGAACTGTATATGTTATCGATGTGTTCCGTGTCAGTTTTAATCTATCCATCCTCTTCATGTAATTCAAGTCTTCAAACAATCCCCTTAAATAGATGGACAAACTTTTGCACATGAACGGCACTCTAAATCAAACCAAAGAGTGTTGAAGATTTGATTTCGGAAAGGCATTGGGACAATTACAATGGCCCATGAAAGTTCAATAAATCATGGTAACGAGGGTGATCTACTTGGTGTGGTTTAGTTGCTATGCAACATCCAAGAGGTGACCCACTGCTACTCATTCAGGGGGTTCCAAAATGTGGGCACACAACTATTGGATGGCCCATGCTGAACAACATGAACATCAGTTTGACCAAACTGTGCTCTTTACAGAATCTCAAGCGCAAACTCTAGTCTGCAAAAGTTGAACATGCTAGGGCAAGCTTAGATGGAAATAGTTGAGAAGAAAGTCCATACCATGGTATTTCTGAATTTATTTTGTAGGTAATTCGTGAGCAGGACCAAGGGAATCTGAAAACAAAAAAAAAAAAAAAAACACAAGTAAATCACATCTGATATTAATTCTTGCCACTAATGATGTTAAGCGGAGCAAATTATTAACATTCGACACACTGTCTTGTCATGTATTCCCTCTGTCAGAAGAAGATCCTGCAATTGTATGGCCATAACTTTTAGCATGAGGAATGCTAGCCCCACCCATATCTAAAGTGGGGGAGAGATTGCATACCATTAGTCATGTGATACCTGGACTCAGAGGTACTTGTTACTTATTGAATCTACTTACTAGGACTAACAACTTAAAACATTAAGAGGAAAAAAACAGAAAAGCTCGAGGATCACTGGTGCCCTTGTTCTCAGTCAAGAAAAAAGATAAAAGTACCAACACTCTTTTTTTTTTTTTGCTAAAAGATCAAATGTATAAATTAAAAATAAAAGAGAATACAAGGCAATGATACGGACGTGTACGGGAGCGGCAACAATACAGGAGTGTATACGTATGGTAATTAAACGGACTATACGGCAATAATACTTTTCAAAAATCTGGCACAATAAAACATGCACGGCAATGATACGGACGTGTTTAATACGGTTGCTCTGTAAAAATCCGGAAGCAAAAATATGGGTTTAATATGGTATTAAGAATGAACAAAAACTAATTGTTTGCAACTAAATTCTAATCTCTCATGTTTTCATGAACACTTAAATCCAATATGAATTTTCAATTTGAAATCATTTCTCATTCATTTGGATTTCTACATCTAATATTAATTAAGTTTAACCCCTGAAAAGGGTAAGAGGAAGTTGGAAGGAAGCAAAACGAGAAAGAATGCAACAAGCTCTTGTAGAATCAAGCATTTGCAAGGTCATATAAGTTAAGTGGAAATTGTATTTTCCAAAGAATGGCATCTCACAAAATCACATATTTTCCTATCAATCTTATTAAGTTGTCTTTCTAGAGCAAAAAATTTGCACAATTAACATTAAGTCCTTATTCTGCTAATTTTCAAACCAAAATGAGAGGGGCAAAGAGCAAGAGCACACAATGTGCCTTCTAGAATTTCCTAGGATCAATTCTCAACAATGAAATTTATGAGGTCATTGGCATTCCAGATTTTCAATCAACCATGTCTAAAATTAATTATGAGGAGAAAATAAATTTAAGGGAAAGGACTGTTTTTTAATTATAAAGTAGAGGGAGGAATAACTTAGAAACAAATTAATATAAAGAATGGACTTTTATGTAATTAACAAGAAATATGGCCTTTTTTGAAATTTTCTCGAATTAAATAGGCAAGGCGGTAGAACCAACATAGTTCAAAAACTCGTTTCGTCGCAGTCAAAATCTCGAATATTTCGAGTATTTCGGTAGAGTCGAAACGAAACTCAAGCTTGAATTGAAAAAATGCAATATTTCGGAAATTTCGGTCATCTCGTTTCGGAAATTTCGGTTATTTTGGTCATTTCGGCATTTTACACCCACAAATGGCCAAGCAAAACTCATAGAAAAAATACCATATTTCGACGAAATTTCGGTATCTCGGAAATTTCGTCAATTTCTAGTATCTCGGAAATTTCGGTCAGACTGAAACACCGAAACGAAACGAGATTTTAAACCTTGAGAACCAGAATTGTTTCGATGGAGAGAACTCTCATATATGAACATCAATCGATCTAGGATTTCAGGCTGAGAATCCTCACTGCCAGCTCGCTTGAATTCATCCAATGGACACCCAAAAATACAGTGGAAGAAAGATTATTCAACCACTAAAACTGAACCTAGCAGTAAACTCAAAATCAGCTCTATTTGCAAGTATGGTTCTTAGCAATATGATGTTCTTAAGAAGCCAAACTGGGAAGCGTAAGTTGCCCCTATGAGTATAACCAACACTTGAAATCTCAGACAGAAAAGAGAAGCATCGATAGAGTCCGACTTTAATTTTTTTGGTCTCTCAGTACCCCCTGAAACAAAGAATAGCAGCAGATGATGTTTTAAGTCAAGAGCCTCAGTCACCGGCCGCCGCTGAACTTGTCCGGGAACGGAGATAGAGACGAAGGGGGCAAGAGGCTAGGGTTCCAACTGCCTGGTTTGGTACTCGGGAAGGGCGAGGCCACGAGGGGTAGGGGATTCCGAAGGAGTTTTCAATTGTTTTTTTTCTTTCAAAACACTTAAAAACATATAATACGCATAAAATATTTCGTACATTACAAGTCGCGTTTTACCGCATTTATGCAATTATATGTAAAAATACGTTTTTTTCATCCATACGTTCGGATACACATATAATATGCGAACTTACTATGGGCATACCCAGAAGGACACAATTACAAAGAAAGGAAAACTAACCCCCACCTTCAGCATTGCCATAAGATAAAATGACTAAATATAGAAACGATATCTTGGAAGACCTGTCATATCTCGATTGATCTCCTCTTTGATCTGAGAAGTGGAGGAGGACCGAGCAAGAAATTCCAGATCTAGCTGCCTCTTTTGCAAAAAAAAAAAAAAAAAACTGCAATCGGATTTGCTTCCTTGAAACAATGGGAAACCTTCCACCTAATGGAGGACATATAAGGCTTTAATGAAAATCATTGCTGCCAAGTGAACCACTGTAGATGCTGCCTCTGAAACAATAGAACCACAACAGCCGAGTCGCATTCAATCCATATTTTGGAGAATCCCAACTCTTTTGCACGTTGTAACCCATACATGATAGCACTAAATTCCGCCTCAAAATTAGATTTAAGGCCAATAAACAACTGAAAAGAACACAACACCTTCCTTGTGTGATCTCTGAAAGTCCCACCGACACCTGCCCTTCCTGGGTTATCCCACGAGCAACCATCCACATTTAGCTTAATCCAATCTTGATAAGGCTTACAACAAAAAGCTTCCAAAATCTTGCAAAATGAGTGAGGCCACGTGGCAATAACCAATTATTGGAGCAAACCGCTCAAAATTATTTTCGAAAATAAGAGGATCTATAGATACCTTCAAATCTCCTTCTATTCCTTTCTAACCATAAATTGTATGGAACCAGAATCATACCTGCGGTCCAAGCCCCTTTCAGGGAGGTAATAGATGTCTTACGTTTCCACCATCAAAGGAGATCCAAGACTGAAGATGGATCACCCCAGGGAATACCAAAATAGCTCACAAACTGTTGCCATATCATTTTCGAATATGCACAATCCAGGAACATGTGGGCCACTAATTCCACATGACATGAGCGTAAGTCACATTTAGAGGCCGATTGAATCCTTGTAGCAGCAAACCGATCATCAGTTGGAAGTCTGCCATGAAAAAATATCCAACCGAAAATTGAATGTCTAGGAAGCAAATTCAATTCCCAAACAACAGCACTCCAAGCAATCTTTGGGTTTTTCAAACGAATTTCTTCCCATGCTGATTTCACAGTGAAGACACCCAATGGAGTCAAGCTCCAAGCACTGAAATCCACCATAGGGAAGTCCGGAATCTTGATCGATATAGCAGTGTTGAAGACATTCGAAAGGAACTCAGATGATACTGTGGGAAAGCACCAACTGTACTTGGTCTGAGACTTTGGTATTTCGATCCTGGAAAACAGAAAAGTCCAGACCAGACACATCTTAAATTGAGGCATTTTCCCACTGCCAACCGACCACCTTTCCAGACTGGATACGAGATGCCACACCCTTCTCACCCCCGGCCAAATAGAAGATATTTTATAGCACCGTTTCAGGGATCCATTACTGTTCACATATCTTGACCTGAAGAAACTACTCATTACTGAATCACCACGTTTGATTTTCTAGACCAACTTGCAGAGAAGAAATTTATTTACTTCGCTAAGTTTCCTGATGCCAGGCCCTCCTTGAGATTTACGTTTGCAAACCGTATCCCATTTTACCACAACTTTGGAGGAGTCAACATCACCTGTCCATATAAAATTTCTCATCCACCTTTCCAACATGGAAATAATACTAGAAGGCCACCAGTATATCAAGAATTATGGACTGGGATGCCTGAAATCACAGACCTAACCAGATCCACTCTTCCCGCCATTGGTGGCAACTTTCCCTTCCATCCTACCAGTCTACTTTTGATTCTATCTACCAAAGGCAGCAGTGGTTCCTTTTTGACTCTCCCTTTGAATATTTCCATGCCCAGATAACGAGTGGGAAGATGGCATACTGGGAAACCCAGCAAATCAACAATTCTTTGTCTTCTCCGAGGAGGGATAGCTCCCCAAAAGAGCTCACTTTTCTCTAAATTAATATGCTGCCTGGAGAAAGCTTGATAATTTGATAGAAACTCTTCTAGATTCCGCACATACCAAATTGATGCATTCATGAAAATAAAATATCACCAGCAAATAGAAGATGTAAGGGAACCTTCGTACCTCGTGGGTCCTGGAGAGATTTTAGTTTTCCCTCATGAGACAGATCTGAGACCCCTGCATAGAACTTCCTCTGCCAGAATATAGAGGATGGGAGAGAAAGGATCCCCTTGTCTGAGACCGCGGTGCACCCCAAAGAAACCTACCGGACCTCCATTCAAGAAAATTGATATCCTGGTTGATATGAGAATCTGATGGATCCAATTAATCCATGTTTCACTGAAGCCGAATCTGCGAAGAACTTCAAGTAGAAAATCCAAAGATAAAGTATCATAGGCATTCTGCACATCCACTTTCAAACCAACCCCACCTCATCTAATCGGCTGGTTCATAATGTTAGCAAGTTCAGACGCCATACTGATATTGGAGAATGTTAATTTCCCTTTCTGAAATGCACCTAGTTCCTCAGATTAAATTGGGAGGAAGAGGGCTCACTCTAAGGGCCAGAATTTTGGAGATCACCTTCACAAAGAAATTCCCCATGCAAATTGGCCGAAATTTGTCCAACGAGGAAGTACCATATACCTTGGGGATAAGAGCGAGAAAACAATTAATTACTCTTTTGGGCATTTCCCAAAAGAGAGAAAAATTTTCACCGCCTTACATATATCCTTTTCCACAATCTCCCAACATCTACGAAAGAAGGCACCCGAGAAACCGTCTGGACGTGGAGAACTATCTGGATCCAGCTCCCAAACCACACTTTCAATTTCCTCCGGTCTAAGAACTGCCTACAACCCCAATTTATCCACCTCATCAATAACACTAGGAACGCAGGATAGCATCTATGAATGATTTTCAGACGGAGTGGCTTTGTGGAAGTTCTCAAAAATCCAGAGACCTAACTGGCCAACAGAGAAGGCTCACAGATCGCTGAACCATCAGGTTGATTAAAACATCTAATCAAGTTCTTCGCCCTGCAGACCTTGGTTGATAAGTGGAAAAACTTTGAATTTCTATCACTTTAAGATAGCCACTTGCCTTGGAATTTCTCCGCCCCAACTTCTCATGAAGCTTCAATGCATTTAATTATGTTGTCTTAGCGCTAGCTTCCTGATCAAATAACTGATCATTCACCCCAACCGTTTCTATAGTCTCCTGGATATCCTCTAAAGCTAATTTGGACTCCTTCAAAGCAGTATCAATATTTGGAAAGGTCTCACGAGCCCAAGATTTTAGAAGGGGTTTGAGCCTTTTCAGCTTCTAAGCAAGTCTAAAATTAGGGATGCCATGCACCTCTACCTCCCAGGAATATTTCACCACCTCCATAAACCTTTCATGATCCATCCAGAATTTATGAAGTCTGAACGGGCAGTTCCTTGGTCTCTGAAAAGACTCCAAAAAAGGCTGCAATGGGACAGTGATCAGAAGAAGCCCCTAGAAAAACTTTCTGAGCACAGCCAAGAAAGAAATCTACTCACGCACTGTTTCAAAAACTCCTACTGAGAACTGCACAAACATGCCCTGACTTTCTATTATTAGTACAGGTGAATTTCTTTCCTTATGAGGGAACCGAAAGTAAGGAACATGCATTAATCATAGCACCAAAATCAGCCGCCAACCCTAAATTAAATGCCCTTGGACCCCTCTTCTAACGGGACTCTAGGGTAGCATTAAAATCGCCGAGAACCAACCAGGGATTAGAGGCTACAGGGAGAGCCGATAAGTCCATCCACAACTCTCTTCTCTTTGCTTTAAAACAGTTTGCATGCACCATTGAAATAAATACACGTTGGCACAGTCAATTTAAATCGAAATGAACTGATTTAACGAAGCCACCACACAAGGATGAGATATATTGGCCTTCAGAACGAACAATTTTAATTTTGGTATAAAATTGAGTACAGATCATTTGATAAAAATTTTTGAACGCATCATATACATCACTCTTATGTTTCATCAGAAAAGTCCAAGTAGTATGGGAACAATCATCAACAAATGATACCGATAGCCAAATAAAGAGGAAGTAGGAGAGGGTCTCCAAACATCAGTATGCACATTGTGAAAAGGAACAGAAGAAAACAAATCAGGTAACTGTTTCCTAATAACAACAAAAGAGGGATGTCCCAAACGTTGATGCCAAAGCATCACAGAATCCACAGTACTGGTGTCACTATATCCACACAAATCTTGAAAAAGACAACGAGAAGGAAAAAAACAGTGACTCACCAATTCAAGGATTTGGTTAAGGGACTCACAGATAAAAGATTAGTGGCAAAGTTAGGGACATGAAGAACAACGTCAAGGGAAATGAAAGAAGTAAAATGAACACTGCCCTTACTGGAAATGGAGGAAAGGGAGCCACCAGCTACCCTAACCTTGTCCTTACTAGAACAAATAGAGTAGGAATCATAATACTGGGATGTACCGATCATATGATCAGTGGCACCAGAGTCAATGACCCAAGATGAAGCAACGGAAGGAGCAGATGTGGAGGCCTGCAAAGTTGAAGCCGAAGAGTTTAGCACTGAAGGTGGAGAAGAAGAGTTGCCCAGTTGTGACATAACTCTGCGGAATGCTAACATCCTCCTTGGTAAGAGAACTGTGATCTGTCTGTATGCTAGGTAAATACCCCATAGGGTCAGTCTCAACCATCAAAGTATGTCCTCGAGCCCCCCTCTCTCCTCGGCTACTACGCATACCCTGGGGGACGGCCATGAAGTACCCAACATCTCTCTCTATTGTGCTCAGGTTTCCCACAGTGATCACATCGGAGCCTATCCCTGTCATCTCCACGGGGTGGCCCATAGCCTCTGCCGCCACCATGCCAATCTCTGTGGGAGCTAGAAGAAAGAGCAGACCGTTCAAGGGAGGATATAGGTTCCATGGCCACCCATCGAGTCTCCTCACTCTGCAAGTAGCTACATACTTCCTCTAAGGAGGGAAGAGCAGACCGACCTAAGATTTGTATCCGGATTGACTCATACTCTGGGTTCAAGCCACCAAGGAGAATAAGAACACACTCCTTCTCAAGTGTTTCGGTAAAACTTAGCTTCATCCTTTGGATTGGACAATTGAAGGTCCCTATAGTGATCATACTCTTCCCCGAGACCAGTGATAGCATTATAATACTAAAAAAATGGTTTTATCTCCATGTTTCATAGTAATGACCTATTGGAGGAGTTGATAAACCTTAGCTGAGTCACCCACTCGGTCAAAGGTCTTGGAAACACTATCCCAAATATCCTCAGCAGTCTCCTTTCTCATAAACCTCCTCCCAATCTCAGGCTTCATAGAGAACATAAGGCAGATCATTATAGCAGAGTTTTAGGTCTCCCATTTTGAAAACATTGGGCCACTTGGATTAGGAGCTTGAAGGGTGCCTGTAACATGCCCTAGCTTCCCCCTACTCCACAGGGAAAGCTTAACAGAATGAGCCCAGTCCAAGTAGTTGGTGTTGTTCAACTTCACTGTGGAAATCTGGGTTTTTGGGTTCTCAAACGCCATATGAGTAGGATGAGCGCTATTCGAAACTTCGGTAAATCCACTGACCACAGACATATTGTAGAAGCACATACACTCAACCCACATCCTTTGTCCCAACACTTAGAAAAAAATTCCAGCAAGGAGAGCAAACACATAACTTGAAGATATCCAACTCAAATACACACTTCAAGGTGTAACATCATCTCATAACAACCTAAGAGGCCCAAACAACATAGCTCACCAACACTATGCAGACAAAAGCATCACACACAACATTTCAAAACAAAAATGACTAGAAAATAGTGATGAGCATGGTTTTAAGAATCGACCGATACGATACGGACCAATACGTATCGATATCGATCGATACCGATACGATACATACCGATACGTCTCTTTTTTATTAAAAAATTGACTGTCTCGAATTGTATTGAAATGTATCGGTCAATACGACCCGATACAATACGATATGATCGATACGTTCGGTAAAGGGTTTTGTGAATGGTCTAATACGTATTGATATGTATTGGTCGATACGGCTCGATACATACTGATGAGCACATTTATGTGTGAAATCTTAGGGCATAAAACATACATTTTACCACATTGGACAGAGTTACTTTGGTGCTTTCTTGTGTTTTTCAGGTTTTGGGCTATTCTGGACTATCGGGAGCTGCATGTCCCAAGTTTCACGTAAAGTTGCCATTTTTCCTTCCATGGCTGTAAAGGGGACTAAATTTGGAGCAAGTTAGACGTGACGGAACGCAAATACGCATTCGTCTAGCCCACCGTACAGTTGATTATTCTTTTCAGCCCAAGAAAGAATAATGGGTCAGAAAGGAACTGTAGTGCAAGCCCATAGTTAGTCTACCACTGCCCAAGGATATTTTTGACATTATAGAAGATATTTCTAAGCAATGGTGGAGATCTACTGCAAGTACAGGGCTATTTCGGCAATTTTGCATTCTTGAAGAGAGAGAAGGACTGCTATCCACATGGAGGGACCCACACTGCCATTAGATTCCATTAATTTTGAAGGCCCACAAGGTGTCCACGATTTTTATGGGCTGCATTTAATGCCCCATGATTTTTAGAGGACACATTGGGGATTTTGTTATTTGGTAGAGTGGAATCCTAGTCATCGCTCTCTCTCTCTCTCTCTCTCTCTCCTCCAACTTTTCAAGGCATTCCTGGAATTTCACTTGGGATAGATTTATTTTGAAAGATATTTTCTCATCTATGGAAGGTTAAAAAATCAAAGATGCTTTGATTTTATTGCTTGGAGAAGATATCTACAAAGAAAAGGAAGCACAAGTTAGAATTAGAAATTTACTTTTCTAGAAATAGAAGGTTTATGTAAACAATATTCTTTTTTCTCCCTCTTTCTATTTTTTCTTTTTTCTTTTTTCTTGGGATTCAAGGCAATGTAAAGGAGGAAGGAGAAGAGAATATTCTCTTTTCTTAGGGAATATTTCTCTTACACTTCCCTCTTCTCTCTTCTCCCCTTTCCCCTATAAATACCCCTACCTCTCTTGTAAATTTTGCTCATTCACTAAGTGAAATTTCTTCTCTTCTTCTCCTTCTAATTTGTGCTTTTTGGCTTTTCTAAGTTCTAGTTTGTTTTTTTTATTTTCATTTGATGGTTATAATAGGTTTAGTTTATGCTTTAATTTCAATTTAAGTCTTCAATTGGGTTGTAATTTCTTAATTCTAGTTTAGGTTTTAAGCCTTCTAGTTTAAGTTCTTAAGTTGATGACAAGACTTGAAGATTTAGAAGAGGAGGCCATGGTAAGTTTATGCAAGTATTCAAGCTTTTCAATTACATTCATGCAAGCACATCCAGGTTTTACTATCTAAACTCTCAATCTCATTCTCCATCTCCTCTATCTCTCTTTATCTTCTTCTTCTTCTCCCTCTATTTCTTTTATTTTAATTTTATATGGTTGTGGTTTGTGGATGCATTTTTATTCCCTTATTTCTTTTTATGTGGTTAGTATGTGTGGCTGCATTTTTATTCCTTTCAATTCGCTTTAGTTTGATAGGTTAGATGCTCATGTGTTAGGACGCCGATTTAATCCCTTAATTTTGTTAGATGCTTATGAGTTAGGATGCATTGATTTTCGTTAGTTTAATTAGTTTAATTTAACACTTTAACTTGGTTCACTTTGCATTACTTTTAAGTTAGTTAAATACAGTGGCGTATATCTCCTCGTGTTCGACCCGTAGCTACGATTGACCCGTACGCTTGCGATTTTATTTTAACTCAAACAAGTTTTTGGTGCCGTTGCCGGGGAGATTATTGTCCATTTTATTTATCTGATTTTTAAGTAGTTCGAAGTGTTTTAGTTTATTATTGTCTTTTTTTTTTTTGGAAAAAAAAAAAAAAAAAAAGTTTTGAAAACCTCTTCTTGTTTCTCTTCTGTTTCAAATAGTGTGCGCCCAATCTAAAGTCCTTCATATGTTTCAACCCTCCATCTTTTGGTGTCCCTCATAGGATTAAGTTACCTATGACGCTACATCTTGACTTGGTTGGGTGGATTGGCATGTGACTTATCTTTGGAGGTGACCACTCTTGATAACAGGAAAGCGACATAGTGAGAGCGTTGGAAACATAAACGTATAGTAGTCCTCCACCCTACATTAGAATCCACTTGGAGTCGCACGTAGGTGGCTATAAAAGACTATACAGGTTCCCTTGCTGTCAACCTATATGGCATCCTTACAGCTTTGAACCATTGTTTCGATTTTTGAGGGATAGATGCACTATCTACCTTGGGCTCCCTCTTGTTTTTAGTACTTTTTCTTAAGTCTTTTATTTTTCTTCAATTTTTCTAAAGGAGACCTCATATCTGTTTAGGTGGCTACGGTGTGGACTCGTGATTCATCTAATCGTCTTATTAGAATACCACCTTCTCCATTACCCTTAACCCCACCTTTGACCATGGGTGACCAACAACCCAAGACTCTTAAGGATAGGTTTTACCCTACTAGGGCTGCACAGCCTTCTTGCATCAACTTACCACCTGTTATAGGAAACAATTATGAACTCAAGACCAACTTCATTAGCATGCTACCCCACTTCCATGGGATGGACAATGAAGATGCATATCTCTTCCTTAGGGAATTCGAGGAGGTCTGTGTTCTAATTAAGGTCCAAAATTGCTTAGGTTTATACCCTTTGCCCTGAAAGACCAGGCCAAGAAGTGGCTCTGTGGACTGCCTACAAATTCCATTAATACATGGGATGAGCTCACCATTGTCTTTTTGAGAAAATTCTTCCCTTTTCACAAGACCAATAAGCTTAAGAGTGACATCCTCCAGTTTAGGTAGAAACCACATGAGTCCTTTTCTAAATTCATGGAAAGATTCAAGGACCTACTCTTAGAATGCCCTCACCAAGGTTTTGACTTGTGGCAGCTATGCCAAATTATTTATGAGGGTATTGATTATCAGACCAAGCAACTTGTAGAGTCCATGTGTCCTACAGGCTTTACTTCTTTTTCTGAGGAAAATGATGCATGGACATTCTTAACTAACTTGGCTGATAAGACTAGGGAATGGGAATCTTCCCAAGAGGCTGAAAGGACCACTAAAGGGTATGCCAGCCAAGGAGGCCAAACTTGACAGCCTCATAAAAAGGTTGGAGTTCATAGTTCTTAAAGAGTCTATACCGGTTAATCAGGTCAACCAGGGCAACCATGTGTCAATATGCAGTTGGTGCCAAACCCCTGGACATATTTTGGAGGAATGCCCCAACACCTTGGTGGGCAATTCCAACACTGAGAATGTAAGTGCTCTCTACCAAAATAACCCATATAGCAATACTTATAATCCAGGATGGAGAAATCACCCCAATTTCTCCTGGAATCAAGGGAACTAAGCAGACCCATCCAACTTTAACCATCAAGGCCAGCTTGGTGTCCAAAGGCCCAACTATACACCACAAAGCCAAGGAATGTCTCCTAACCCCTTTCCTCCTCGTCCTTATCTAGGACCTTCTGTGAATTCTGCTAGGCCTCCTCTCCTTGCACCCTATCAGCCACCCCCAGGGTTCATTAATACAGGAGAGGCACCAAGAATAGGTGAGATTGAGAAAAGAATGACCCTTATGGAGAAGCAACTCATCCAACTTGTCGCAATTTTGCATGAGAGGGAAACAGGGAAGTTACCTAGCCAACCTAAACCAAATCCTAGGCATCAGGTTTATATTCAACAAGGTATCCAAGCTCCTCCACTCAACCCGGTACAAGGCCAACAGCTTCAAGGGCCCTCCAGCCAGGTTAATGCTGTCTATGCTTTAAGGAGTGGCCGTGAGTATTAACAGGCTAGTATACCTCAGTCTTTACCATCTCATACTCCTATTGACTCTCCCCCTTCTGAAGAAGCCATTGAAGTGCCTATTGTTCCTGGTTCGTCTGATGAACTTGAAGAGATCCCAGATGATTTGGTTAAGGAAACCAAAGATGATTCTGTTGAGAAAGTAAAAGAGACCACCCCTGAAAGAGTTTATACCCCACCTGCCCCTTTCCCAAATAGGTTGGTTAGCAAGAAGTCTCCTTCTGTGGAGAAAATTATGGATGTTTTTAAACAGGTTCAGGTGAATATCCCCTTGTTGGATGCTATTGCCCAAATCCCCGCTTATGCTAAAGTCCTCAAAGACTTATGCACCCAAAAGCGGACCACCAATGTGCCCAAAAAGGCATTCTTGGCTGCTAACATTAGTTCTCTCATCTCACAGCCAGTAGCAGCCAAGCATAAGGATCCTGGAAGGCCCACCATCTCTTGCACTATAGGTAATACAACTATTGATCATGCCTTATTGGACCTTGGTGCAAGTGTGAACCTCTTACCCTTTCATATCTACCTACAACTGGGATTGAGAGAATTGAAACCGACCAAAATTACTCTTCAACTTGCAGATCGGTCGGTTAAAGTTCCTAAGGGAATGATTGAGGATGTCCTGTTGAAGGTTGGGGAATTTATTTTTCCTGTGGATTTTATTGTTTTAGATACCCAACCTACTGCCAACTTCAAGGACCAAATCCCTATCATCTTGGGTAGGCCATTCCTAGCTACCAGTAATGCTTTAATCAATTGCAGGAATGGTCTCATGAAATTATCTTTTGGCAATACTTCTGTTGACTTCAATGTGTTTAGGTTGGGCAAGCAGCCTGATATGGATGAAGAGGTACATATGCTTCAAGGATTTCCTGATGATATTGATACGTTCTTTGAGATTGATTTTGATTCGGGATTTCAAGAATGTATGCAGGAATTGGAGCGTATTGATGATACCCCCTTATCTGAGGTCTGGAGCATCCAACCACCTTTGGAGCCCCTTGGACCCCTATCCACCTCCATTCCCAAACCCTCTATTATTGAGCCCCCCACATTAGAGTTGAAGGCATTACCCTCCAACCTCAAGTATGCCTTCCTAGGGCAAGATCACACTCTTCCTGTTATTATTGCTTCTGATTTGACTTCTATTCAGGAAGAAGAGTTGATTAAGCTTCTAAAGGACCATAAGGAAGACATAGGTTGGACCATGTCTGACATTAAAGGTATTAACCCCTCCATTGTTCAACATCATATTCATCTGATGGAGAGTTTCAAACCTTCTAGGGAATCCCAAAGGAGGGCTAATCCTGTGATGAAAGAGGCAATCAAGAAAGAGATCCTAAAGTGCTTGGATCATGGCATCATTTATCCTATTTCTGATAGCCAATGGGTGAGTCCTGTGCAGGTTGTGCTTAAGAAAGGAGGAGTCACTGTAGTTGAGAATGCCAATAATGAATTGATTCCAACCTGTATCCAAACGGGATGGAGAGTGTGCATTGACTACAGGAAATTGAATGCGGCAACATGAAATGACCACTTCCCCTTGCCTTTTATTGATCAGATGTTAAAGAGACTAGCTGGCCATGAATATTATTGTTTTCTTGATGGTTATGCAGGCTATAACCAAATCCCTATTGCTCTAGAGGACCAACACAAAACCACTTTCACATGCCCTTATGAAACTTTTGCTTACCGGCGTATGCCTTTTGGGCTTTGCAATGCCCCTGCTACATTCCAAAGGTGCATGATGAGTATCTTTTCTGATATGGTAGAGCACTTCTTAGAGGTGTTTATGGATGATTTTTCTATTCACGGCTCTACCTTTTCTAATTGCTTGCATCATCTCTCTTTGGTTCTCAAAAGATGCATAGAAAAGAACTTGGTCTTGAATTGGGAGAAGTGCCACTTCATGGTGAAGCAAGGCATAGTTCTTGGTCACATTATGTCCAAAGAGGGGATTAAGGTTGATAGATCTAAGGTGGACCTCATTGCCAATTTACCACCACCCAAGAGTGTGAAGGACATTAGATCTTTTCTTGGCCATGTAGGTTTTTACAGAAGATTCATCAAGGATTTTAGCCAAATAGCTAGACCTCTCACTTCCCTTTTAGCAAAGGATTGCCCATTTGATTTTTCTCCCGAGTGTCATAAGAGTTTTGAGCAATTGAAAAGAGCATTGACCTCAGCCCCCATTATGCAAGCTCCAAAACGGATAGTGCCATTTGAGCTTATGTGTGATGCCTTTGACTTTGCTATAGGGGCTGTTCTTGGGCAAAGAATCAGCAACTTGCCCCATGTGATTTATTATGCTAGTAGGACTCTTGATGATGCACAGCTTAATTATATAACCACTGAGAAAGAATTTTAGCTGTTGTGTTTGCTTTAGAGAAATTTAGGCCTACTTGGTTGGATCACATGTTATTGTTTACACTGACCATGCAGCTATCAAATATCTTGTGCAGAAGAAAGATGACAAGGCTTGCCTCATTAGGTGGGTCCTTTTGTTGCAAGAATTTGATCTTGAAATTAGAGATAAGAAAGGGTGTGAAAATTTGGTTACAGACCATCTATCCCAGCTGCCTAATTCGTTGACTGTTGATTCTCTAGTCAACGAGAACTTTCCTAATGAGTATTTGATGGCAGTGTCTAGTGAACCATGGTTTGCTGATATTGTCAATTATCTGGTTACGGGTATGATACCTGCACATTGGTCCACCCAAGATAAGAATCGTTTCTTTTCGCAAGTTAAATATTTCTTTTGGGACGATCCTTATCTTTTTAAGACTTGTCCGGATCAGGTAATCCGGAGATGTGTTCCTAATCATGAGCAACAATCTGTCTTATCTTTTTGCCATGATCAGGCTTGTGGAGGCCACTTTGGGCTCAATAAGACGGCAGCCAAGGTTTTACAGTATAGATTTTATTGGCCTAGTCTGTTTAAAGACGCTTTTACTTATTACAAGGCATGTTCTTCATGCCAATCTTTAGGACGTCTTTCTAAGAGGAATATGATGCCCCTCAACCTAATTTTGGTGGTTGAGGTGTTTGATATATGAGGTATTGATTTCATGGGGCCTTTCCCTAACTCTTTTGGTAACCTGTACATATTACTTGCTGTGGACTATGTGTCCAAATGGATTGAAGCTATTGCTTGTAAGACCAATGACCACAAGGTGGTTGTGAAATTTCTGAAGGAGAACATCTTCTCCCGTTTTGGTACTCCTCGGGCTATCATTAGTGATCGGGGCAAGCATTTTTGTAATTGGCCTTTTGAGGCCCTCATGAGAAAATATGGTGTCATTCACAAGTTAGCCACACCCTACCATCCCCAGACTAGTGGCCAGGTTGAGGTTTCAAATCGACAGATAAAGCAAATTCTTGAGAAAACCATCAACCCGAACCACAAGGATTGGTCTAACCGGTTGGTAGATGCTTTATGGGCCCATAGGACAGCCTTCAAGACCGATCTTAGGAATGAGGCATATGAGAATGCCCGAATTTACAAGGCATGTCACTTACCTGTAGAGATTGAGCACAAGGCCTTTTGGGCTATCAAGAAGCTTAACTTTGACCTACCAACTGCAGGTATCCATAGGAAACTCCAACTATCTGAGTTGGAAGAGCTTATGAATGAGGCATATGAGAATGCCCAAACTTACAAGACAAAAACCAAGGCTTTCCATGATAGGCACATTTTGAGAAAAACTTTTGAGGTAGGCCAGAAGGTTTTGTTGTACAATTCTCGTTTGCACATCTTTCCAGGTAAGTTGTGCTCTAGATGGGATGACCCTTATATAGTTCAGACTGTCTATCCTCATGGGGCTATTGAAGTCCTCAATCCAAGTACAGGAGCTACTTTTAAGGTAAATGGCCAACGTTTGAAGCCATACATAGAGATGCCTACTCCAGTTGAGGAAGAGGTCATGGATCTCCATGAGCCTCTTTACCTTGACCACTGATATCCTGGTATGTATCCCCTCCCTTGTCCTTATTCTTTCTTTTCTGCATGCATTGAGGACATTGCATAACTTAAGTGGGGGGGGGGGGTGTTGGACTTTATTTGTGAATTTTGTGAATTTTGATTGTGGCGATAGTTTGGTTATGTGTATAAGTCTCTTTCATTGCAAAGCGAGAGAAAGAGGGAATTAGGTTCCCTAGCATGCGTAGTAATAAAAAATCCCTTTTCAAGGATGGTAGTTGGTTTGTATCCGGTGATGGGGATTGAGTTTGAAAATATGAGTGCTATTTCATTTGATGGTTTCCTCTATGTGTTTATGAACCCTTTGATCTTTTGGCTAGTAGTTGAGACCAATTTGTTTGTGGCAAGGCAAAGCATGAAAGTGAAAGTGAATGGAAGAAAAAAAAAAAGTGAAAAAAAAAAGAAATAAAAGAGAAAGAAAGGAAAGTGGAATTCCTTGGGACTAGATAGGGCACTGTGCCTCATGAAGCAGGGTGACTTGATCGAAATTCCTTGGAAGGAAACTAAAAAAAAACTCTTGCATCAATGTCTTAAAGTCTTCATAGATACATGCAAAAAGTGAAGCTACCAAGTATTTGGGTGTCTGGTGTATGCTCCACCATGTCATTCAGGGAACAGTAGTGGAGTAGAAATAGAGTTTATGGAAAAAGAAAAAAAAACTTTTGCCTTAATGCCTGGAAAAAAAGAAAGTATGGTCAACAATACTAAATGCCTAAGTCTTTGGTTCCATCGATGCTATGGGGGGTATACTTGAAGGTGAGTAGTGTTCAGAAGATAAGAGGAGATCCCTTAATCTTGATATATACTAGTTGCTTGAATTGATGTGAGGTGATAAAATTCAAGTGTGGGGGAACCTTTGGCTCCTTAATCTTTAGTTGAGTAGTTCTTTGAGACTGTGTGCACTATCTTACTCATGCCATGAGAAAAAATTTACATCATTCTTTTTGATTTATTGAATTTTGGGTGTACATTTACTGCAAACACCCACGAGACACAACTCGTCCACTAGGGGTAACCTAGGGGTTTAAAGGCTTGTTGCACATGCTAAGTGCAACCGTGATTCCTACGAAAGTGAGTTAGGATTTTTTGCATTTTAGGTTAGTTTTTCTTTTGTTTACTTGAGGACAAGTAACGTTCAAGTGTGGGGGAATCTGATAAGCACATTTATGTGTGAAATCTTAGGGCATAGCATACATTTTACCACATTGGACAGAGTTACTTTGGTGCTTTCTTGTGTTTTTCAGGTTTTGGGCTATTTTGGACTATCGGGAGCTGCATGTCCCAAGTTTCACGTAAAGTTGCCATTTTTCCTTCCATGGCTGTAAAGGGGACTAAATTTGGAGCAAGTTAGACGTGACGGAACGCAAATACGCATTCGTCTAGCCCACCGTACAGTTGATTATTCTTTTCAGCCCAAGAAAGAATAATGGGTTAGAAAGGAACTGTAGTGCAAGCCCATAGTTAGTCTACCACTGCCCAAGGACATTTTTGACATTATAGAAGATATTTCTAAGCAATGGTGGAGATCTACTGCAAGTACAGGGCCATTTCGGCAATTTTGCATTCTTGAAGAGAGAGAAGGACTGCTATCCACATGGAGGGACCCACACTGCCATTAGATTCCATTAATTTTGAAGGCCCACAAGGTATCCACGATTTTTATGGGCTGCATTTAATGCCCCATGATTTTTAGAGGACACATTGGGGATTTTGTTATTTGGTTGAGTGGAATCCTAGTCATCACTATCCTAGTCATCGCTCTCTCTCTCTCTCTCGTCAAACTTTTCAAGGGCATTCCTGGAATTTCATTTGGGATAGATTTATTTTGAAAGATATTTTCTCATCTATGGAAGGTTAAAAAATCAAAGATGCTTTGATTTTATTGCTTGGAGAAGATAATTACAAAGAAAAGGAAGCACAAGTTAGAATTAGAAATTTACTTTTCTAGAAATAGAAGGTTTATGTAAACAATATTCTTTTCTCTCCCTCTTTCTATTTTTTTTTTTTTTCTTTTTTCTTGGGATTCAAGGCAATGTAAAGGAGGAAGGAGAAGAAAATATTCTCTTTTCTTAGGGAATATTTCTCCTACACATCCCTCTTCTCTCTTCTCTCTTCTCCCCTTTCCCTTATAAATACCCCCTACCTCTCTTGTAAATTTTGCTCATTCACTTAGTGAAATTTCTTCTCTTCTTCTCCTTCTAATTTGTGCTTTTTAGCTTTTCTAAGTTTTAGTTTGTTTTTTTTTTATTTTCAGTTAAAGGTTATAATAGGTTTAGTTTATGCTTTAATTTCAATTTAAGTCTTCAATTGGGTTGTAATTTCTTAATTCTAGTTTAGGTTTTAAGCCTTCTAGTTTAAGTTCTTAAGTTGATGACAAGACTTGAAGATTTAGAAGAGGAGGCCATGGTAAGTTTATGCAAGTATTCAAGCTTTTCAATTACATTCATGCAAGCACATCCAGGTTTTACTATCTAAACTCTCAATCTCATTCTCCATCTCCTCTATCTCTCTCTATCTTCTTCTTCTTCTCCCTTTATTTCTTTTATTTTAATTTTATATGGTTGTGGTTTATGGATGCATTTTTATTCCCTTATTTCTTTTTATGTGGTTAGTATGTGTGGCTGCATTTTTATTCCTTTCAATTCGCTTTAGTTTGACAGGTTAGATGCTCATGTGTTAGGACGCCGATTTAATCCCTTAATTTTGTTAGATGCTTATGAGTTAGGATGCATTGATTTTCGTTAGTTTAATTAGTTTAATTTAACACTTTAATTTGGTTCACTTTGCATTAGCTTTAAGTTAGTTAAATAGAGTGGCGTATATCTCCTCGTGTTCGACCCGTAGCTAATATTGACCCGTACGCTTGCGGTTTTATTTTAACTCAAACACATACCGATAGATTATCGATACATACCGATACCATCGATACATTCCATTAAAAAAAAACCATTTTCACTCACAGACTTGATACAACTCCTAATCTAATGAAAAAATGAAGGAAAACTCTCAACCAAGAGTCTAAAATCTTGCATTTAATCTTTGTTTTTCACACTTTTAGACTAAAAAGCGAATCAAGGAGTACTACAACATCATCCTTTCATCCAATACTCTTCATGGCTATAGATAATTACAACATGTAAGAAACGTCATCTTTTATAACAATTTCAATTTAATGTACTTGTTTGGTTATACAATATTCAGCATTTTAGTGTTTATGCATGACACTTGTTATATATTTTTCTTATTTATATTGTTTTTTGTTCCAAAAGTGTATTTCCATGTGTATCTTGACCATTTCTATACGTATCTGTATTGTTCGATACGTATCTCCGATACAATACGATACAATATGATATGTCTCTTAAAATCACCCGATACCGATACTTTAAACCTTGGTGCTGGGAATACCTTTCAAACAAAAAAGAATTGAGTTGTGCTCCAACAGCTCTGTTCTACACTAACCGAGACCATAGGGGGGTTGGAAGTGACACTTGTGAGAGAGAGAGAGAGAACTTCAAGGAAAAAGCTGGTGAAAGTACTATAGCAGCAGCAAAAAAAGTGAGTTGTAGACCTTGGGCTTTCCTCCTTTGCAACCAAGGTTTTGGGGTCTTGAAAGGGGACCCTAGGGTGATTCCAATGGGCCAGGTCCAAGCTTGAAAAAATTCCAAGATGAGGGAAAACAAGGGCTGTTTCAGAGTACAAAAACACTCTCGGTTTACTATACACGGAACAGTAATTTTGGCTGTCCTTAGATTTGAGCTTCAAATCTCAATTTCTTCATGTGAGGCCTCCTCTTGATGTTTAAATGATCTTCATACACTTTCATCTCATGATATATTCGAACTTTTCACATAGTATTCTCTCCTTTGGAACCCCTTTGTAAGCTAGGGTTCCAAAGAGAGGAAATGGGAGTGGAGGACTTGAAGCACGACTCTCAAACCAAAATCGTGAGCTGTGATACCAAGTTGAACTCTAAAGGTCGCAAAAGAATAAGGAAGCAAGAGAGGAGATATGGGTAGAAGGTTGAAGAAAAACAAGAAAAAGAGAAGAGGAAGAAGAAGAAGAGAAGTTGTGGTAGAATGTTGTATGAGACTATGAGAGAATAGACTCTCTCACACCTATATTGTTTTACTAACATGACATAAGGAATTATATACACCACCCTAAGGAGGTAAAAGGGAAAAAAGGAAAAAATACAATATAAGAAAACAAGATAATAAACTAGTTCTCAAAGTAGCCCTATTACATAAACTGGCCTGCTGATTGCCTTTACAAGAGACAAAAGGATGTGCAGATGCCAATACTCAAAAGGCAGATCCAAAACCTAACCCAGACAAGTTTCCACGAAAGCTTATTGGAATTGATATCAAAATCTGGTTCCCACTTCTGAAACCGCAGCAGTTGGCCAAGAACCCTAATCGGGTTTCTCCTCCAGATCGAAGCCATATCGATTTCATAGGCAAATCTGGAAATAATAAACCCTTTACCAATAGGAGTGATCTCAATTTTGTCTTTCAACCGCCAACCCTCCTTCACTGATCTTTTCAGATCATCCAAAGAAACCAATCTTAGATTTAGCCTGCCTACAAGAGCAAACGAAAATCTGTTAATTTGTTCTTCATAAGCTTTTTGAGGGATGATCACACTCATCACAGACCGCTTATGGATCGGATCCGGGAGGTTCTCCACCTTTGGAAGAACACCGGCACCCAGAACTGCTGTGAAGGGATTTCCCAAGAATCGGCCGCTTGGCAGCCCGATTAATGTCACCGGAGTGATCTCCATTCATCAAACAATCGGCCACACCCTCACAGTCATCATCCTCCTCGCCCACCTCCACTTCCCTAAAAGCCCTAGAGAGAGACACGCCCACCATACTCCCCGATAGTAAGCACATATTATCAGTAACTTCTATTTTTTAATCTTGACGCTGTCCTCTCTGTTACGGATCATCAGTAACTTCTATTGTTTGATCTCCATTCATCAAACAATCGGCCACACCCTCACAGTCATCATCCTCCTCGCCCATCTCCACTTCCCTAAAAACCCTAGTGAGAGACACGCCCACCAGACTCCCCGATAGTAAGTACATATGATGCAGATTCATCACCGAAATGGGCTTATTTCTTTAGAGATAAGTCTAGGGTTGGGTTATATGTATGTTGGGCCTTTGATCCCATGGGTTTTCTATGTAATAGGCCACTTTTATGGGCCTAAAAGAGGGGTACATAGGTTGCATACGGGATTAGCCCAATATTTAGTCTATTTTTATGTTTTTAATTGAACCGGTTTAAATTGGTTGCATCCAATTGGTTCAATTGGTCTAATTTAAGTGAAGTGATCTTATTGGCTAAGAGGTTTTTATATCCTATTGGCTAGTAGGGAATCTTCTTTATTTTAAGTAGTTTAAGTTGTTTTTAAGTCATTAGGACTCTATTTTGAGTCTATTTTAGTTTCCTAGTCAGTTTAAGTTACCTAATAGGTTAGGGATTGGGTTAGGTCTTTCCTTTTTAGAGTAGAAGTCTATTTTTGAGTCCTTTATATAAGGTTGTAAGGGGGCAAAGCCTTGAACACGAATTTGATTAATGAAAAAAGCTTTTGTTTGTTGGCTGCCATTGTTGCTGCTCCTGTGCTCCTTGTGAGTGTGCATCCTTGTGGTTCTATCAAGGTGGAAAGGGACTGGTGGAATCCGGTTGACTCCTTACGCCGTGACGGTTGGGAGGATCTTCTTCAAATTCGAAGGTGGCTTTACCCTTCACAACTATCGAAGCTTGCTGCCAGTGGAATCTTCAGTAAGTTTGGCACCCAATTTCTTCTTCTAACCCTCTAATCCTTTCCCCCAATCGATCCCCTTTATTTTTGTTTGAATCCCATAAACCCTAACTCCATTAAACCCTAGATCTTGCTGCCCAGTTTTACAAAATTTTCAAAACACTTAAAACTCTATAATACCTACATTATTAGAGTCCTATAAACCTGCCTAGCCATACCCCCTAAGCCCCCCTTCCATTATCCTAACCTAAGCCCTAGATTTAACCTAAAACTGCAATTCTGTCCTACTGAAACTGCAGAACCAGCAGCCCCTTTGTTCCTTGTTATTGGTCCTGGTTTAATTGGCTTCTAGTAGGGCTTTACCCTATCTAGAACTACATTATTTTGGTATCAAAGCTATGGTGGAGGGAAGCTCCAACCAAGCCTCAAAAGACCCACCTCCCTTCGTTTTCAAGACCCGAGTTCGTCTACCCAATGGGAGCACAGCCATATTAGTTGCTGATGAGAGGCGACGTAACAACATTATTTCACAATCTGTGGTGGATATGTTGTCCCAGTCAGGAGAGATTTGCATCATGCCTACAGGTCAAGTCTTTGTTGAATTTGAGTGTTCCTCATACTCTGACGGTGCTTGGTGTAAGCCGGTACCATCTCCAAGGAGCGTTATTGCAGTAGGTTGTAATTGGTTGGACGAGCGACAAGGTTGGATTGAACCTGAAAACAACTCATGTGTCCTACCTGATCGACACCGTCTATACCATTTGTTTACTCTAAAAGGGTTACAACCAAAGGTGACCACATTGACTGTACAGCCACAGGGACTGCCGAACATGTCAACTCAAATGCAAGTGGCATCAACTGTGTTTGAAGTTTCACCAACGGCTGATGCGCCAACAGAAGATTCTACTAAAGCAGTCAATGTTGAAGAAAACAAAGTAGACAAAGCTGAAACAGCAGAAGATGAAGAGGTGGTTGACAGCACTCCACGGGAAATCGTTGGCATTCAAGATGCTGTTCTTGAAGAGGTACAGCTTGCGCCTCAAGTTTTAGATGAGAAGGTTATCAACTTTGAAGACTCTATGAACACGACATACATAGTTGATATTGATTCAAAGGTCGAACACATAGAGTTTGTTATGCCACCATGGGTCTTTGAAGAGAAAGCTCCACGCCTTGAAGACTTCATCCCTAATGTTCCTGCATCACCAGAATTTTGTTTGGGAATGGTTGAAGCTGCTACGCATATGTTGTTTCCCCCTCATCACTGCAAAATTCGAGGACAAATTTTTTCAAGTTGGGGAGAGTTGATGCAGATTCATCACCGAAATGGGCTTATTTCTTTAGAAATAAGTCTAAGGTTGGGTTATATGTATGTTGGGCCTTTGATCCCATGGGTTTTCTATGTAATAGGCCACTTTTATGGGCCTAAAAGAGGGGTACATAGGTTGCATACGGGATTAGCCCAATATTTAGTCTATTTTTATGTTTTTAATTGAACCGGTTTAAATTGGTTGCATCCAATTGGTTCAATTGGTCTAATTTAAGTGAAGTGATCTTATTGGCTAAGAGGTTCTTATATCCTATTGGCTAGTAGGGAATCTTCTTTATTTTAAGTAGTTTAAGTTGTTTTTAAGTCATTAGGACTCTATTTTGAGTCTATTTTAGTTTCCTAGTCAGTTTAAGTTACCTAATAGGTTAGGGATTGGGTTAGGCCTTTCCTTTTTAGAGTAGAAGTCTATTTTTGAGTCTTTTATATAAGGTTGTAAGGGGGCAAAGCCTTGAACACGAATTTGATTAATGAAAAAAGCTTTTGTTTGTTGGCTGCCATTGTTGCTGCTCCTGTGCTCCTTGTGAGTGTGCATCCTTGTGGTTCTATCAAGGTGGAAAGGGACTGGTGGAATCCGGTTGACTCCTTACGCCGTGACGGTTGGGAAGATCTTCTTCAAATTCGAAGGTGGCTTTATCCTTCACAACTATCGAAGCTTGCTGCCAGTGGAATCTTCAGTAAGTTTGACACCCAATTTCTTCTTCTAACCCTCTAATCCTTTCCCCCAATCGATCCCCTTTATTTTTGTTTGAATCCCATAAACCCTAACTCCATTAAACCCTAGATCTTGCTGCCCAGTTTTACAGAATTTTCAAAACACTTAAAACTCTATAATACCTACATTATTAGAGTCCTATAAACCTGCCTAGCCATACCCCCTAAGCCCCCCTTCCATTATCCTAACCTAAGCCCTAGATTTGACCTAAAACTGCAATTCTGTCCTACTGGAACTGCAGAACCAGCAGCCCCTTTGTTCCTTGTTATTGGTCCTGGTTTAATTGGCTTCTAGTAGGGCTTTACCCTATCTAGAACTACATTAACATATTATCAGTAACTTCTATTTTTTAATCTTGATGCTGTCCTCTCTGTTACGGATCATCAGTGATTTCAGGGGGCATGTTTCTTTTCAGCTTCACCAGTTGGGACTTAGCTAAGAAGCGAAGCATCCTCTAACACATTTACACCCTCAAGAAAATGTGATACAGATTTTATCTCTAAATGCTGTAGAAAATTCATGGCTAGTTCAGAGATGGATTTTTCTTATCCCTCCTTTTGTTATTGTACTTTGAAATTGCAATTTTTGGAGTTTCAGTGTGTCATACATTGCATAGGATTTCAGAAAGGTTTTTTTTTTTTTTTGGGGTCACGTGGTAATGCAGGCAAAGGCTGCAAATCCGATTGATTGGGCTGGAATAAACCTAAACTCAGAATCCCAACGGATTATATGGGTCATCGAGTTATCTTGTGCTGTAATGGATCAGTTCTATAAACCCAGCTGGTGGGGTAGTCAGTCCTACATGGGATTTTAGTTCTAGTATATATTTTGTCAAGTCTCTACAGTCCTAGGTTATTTTCTTTCAGTCCAAGTAGTTTCTAGGAGTTTCTATTTTCTAGTCTCCAAGTTTTAAGAGTTTAGAGAAGTTTCTGAATTTTGAGTTTAGTCAATTTAGTAAAATAGGAAGTAATTAAGTCTATCAATACGGCGTCACATTAGCCATGTAATGTGGTGGGATTTTGATTGAATGGATTAGAATTAAGGGAGTTGCAGGATAGCAATTTCAATTGGTGTTTGTGGAAACCCCAGGGTAATGGTGATGTAGATCCAAGCCTCCATGAGATGAAGAAGCCCCCCCTGATCATAGGGTTTTAGTAGGAGCCTTAGACTAGTTTATACTTAGTTTATTTCAGTTCTATACTTAGTTTTATTTTTATGTCTTTAATTGAACCGGTTCAAATTGGTTGTATCCAATTGGTTCAATTTAAGTTGGTTCAGTTTAAGTGAAGAGCTCCTATTGGCTAGTAGGGTCTTATATCCTATGGGTTGATGAGGAATCTTCTTAATTTAAGTGTTTTAAAGTGTCTTTAAGTGTTAGGGTTAAATAGGTCTTTTCCCTTTAAGTTGTTTTTAAGTTATTTTAAGTTAGCTATACCTTCCACGATTTAGGAAGGAGGAATTTAAATTGTAATAGGATTGTAGCTGGCCACTGTTGGGCCTTTATTAATAGAAAACGTCGGAGGCTCCCCCACATAATTCAGAGTTTAAAATTTCGTTTGTTGCTGCCTTTAGTGCTGCTGCCATAGCTCCCCTTGTGTGAGTGCTGCCTTGTGGATCTCAAGGTGAAGGGCTGGTGGACTCTGGTGACCCCTTGCATCTATTTATGATCGGGAGGTTCTTCTTTTCTGCTATCAACCTACATCAAGCTGCTGCTGCCTTTGAAGGAGATCAAACCAGTGAGTTATTTTTAATTCCCTGCAAGTTTCCTTCTTCCTCTTCTCCATCCAACCTAACCCTGATCGATCCCCCTTTAAACCTTAATTGTTTTAAACCCTAGTTATCCTGTCCAGCCCCTTCCCACCATCAGATCTGTTCCAATTTTACACTGTAGTTCCAGTAGGCCATCTCCTTCACTCGATCCCCATTCTGCCCCCATTCCAACAGCTAAACTCTAATCCCCCTCTTCCCCATTAAAAACTAAAACCTCTAAAATTTGTCCAGATCTAACCTAACATCAAAACCACACCAAACTTCAACCGAACCACCCTCTCCATACCAGTGACACCCGACCAGAACCCCTTGACCTAATTCCCCCTAAAAACCCTAAATCTCATCATCTCCTTCATTCCCAAAACCTGAAACCTAAAATTTCTGAAATTTAAAAACTTATTCAAATCTAACCAAACCTAGTTCATTAAGACCTTTAAAACCTGCCTAGTTTAATCCTATAAACTACATTCCCATTACCCTACCCTAACCCTAGAATTTTGACCTAAAACTACACTTCTGTCTTATTGTAACTGCTGAACCAGCAGCCCCCTTAGTTCCTTGTTATTGGTCCTGGTTTAATTGGCTTCTAGTAGGGCTTTACCCTATCTAGAACTACATTAAATGGCCTAGTAGATTTGAAGCTCTTCTTGCAGTTGCTCTTATTTACTCTCTCTCATCCCTACTGTTTCTGCCATCCCCCTTCCCCTTCATCAGTCTCTGTTTCATTCAGAACCGCAACTCTGTTCTGGCCACAGCCATTTATAGTCTGAACAGTGGTGGATTTCAGTCATATTCTGGGGTTTTGTTAATCTGATTCTAAGGATGGTTTGACAAGAGTTTCCACCTATTTGAGCACTGGTTGTTGTCTTGTTGCCTCATTAAAGTATCCTAAAACTGTCCTGAGCTAGCTCTTATCTGTTTTCCCCAATTTTGGCCCTAATTCTTTAATTTAGGGTTAGGGTTTATGTGCCATCATCAGGTAGTTTGAGACTCAAACAGTGGTGGATTTCAGCCATATTTTGGATTTTGGTTAATCTGATTCTAAGGGTGGTTTGACAAGAGTTTCAGCCTATGTGAGCGTTGGTTGTTGTCTTGTTGACTCATTAAAATAATCCTAAACCGTCCTGCACTAGCTCTTATCTGTTTTCCCCAAATTTGGCCCTAATTCTTTAATTTAGGGTTAGGGTTTATGGGCTGTCACCAGATAGTTTGAGATCCTTCTTTTCAAATCAAGGGATTGTCAGAGAGAAAAGACAATCAGCTTTCATGTAATCCAAAAAATCTATAGCAAAAACCTGTGACACTGATTGCTTTAGGCACATCAATCAAGTAAAGGAAGAGGGATGCAAGAATAATGGTCATGTTCTGATGCAGAATATCCATGGTGGACTGAGAGAGAGAGAGAGAGAGAGAGATGTGTCAGAAACAAGTCTTTCACCTTTTATTCCCCCTCTTTCTAAATATACTATTTTACCAGTTCAAAAGGTTTTAAAGAGTCCAGGTGTCATGCAAGAGGATGCATCTAACATCCAAGAAATTTAAAGGTATGTAGGGACTAGCTTCCTGTTAAAACAATACTAAAAGTTTTGGATCCAGATCTCCTTGCTCATTAAAATGAAATGATATGTAAATAAAAGGAAAAAAGTAAGAGAAGAAGATATTGTAAAGAATAAGTCACCTGAAACATAATGCCTATGAAAGCCCAAAACTTGAATATGTGGCAGGGCACCCCAATACATAACTGTAGACATACAAAACAAAATGTCAGTATCAGAAAAACAGTAATAATAGTAACGATCAAAAGCGCATAACAGAATGAAACATATTGATACCAGATCAGGTGTAGACCATAGAGACTGTTAAGTGTTATTAAGTGTTAACGTCAGTTTAGGGATATATTGGGTATTCTGTAATCAGTTATGGGTAATTCTGTACAGTTTAGTCTAGTTTTATGTCCTTTATTGTAATTGCACCTTAAGTGGCTATATAGTATTGACTGGGGTCTTGGCCAGCCATTCTATTCTACCCGTGACTTCTCTTCTCCAATCCTCTCGATCTCTCTCCTCTCTTCAGTTCTTCTTCTCTTCCTTAGCTTGTGTGTGCTGGTTTCTTAGTTTGATACTGTGACAAAGACCATGTTCTTCTAGATAGTTAACATTCGTATTGAATAATAATTAGAATGATTAAATCTTCTACAAAGCAATAACATTTTTTTTTTTTTTTTGGGTTGGGGGGGGGGGGGAGGAGGTAAGGGGAAGAATGTTTGCTGAATACTTATGTAATGATAACTTGGACCAATCAATTAAATTTAGACCTCACTAATAACTCATATCAAGAATTGTTTTATCTCTTCACAAGCAAACCAAAATATTGATAGTGATATAGATTCTCGTATGTAAAGTGAAGCTGTTTCATCATTATTCTGTCATTGGTATTTATTTATTTAAAAAGACTAACCAGCTCAGTTTACAACAACTATTTTGGACCAAGCAATGGCCTCAAGGGAATCCCACCCCATCTCTCAACAAGGGTAAAGAAAAGTTACAGATCCCTTCTTATTCTTCTATGATCTTCCATGTTTCCTCTCTTCTTCTTTACCCTTTTCGTCATTTTTACCTTCTTAGGTGTAATTCAACATTTTCAAAGTAAATAGGCTAGTTAAAAAAGGAAAAGAGAAAAGTTTAGGAGGTGCTTAACTGCTTATATACTTCAGGTTTCTTAAGAGAGGAAAAAAGTGAATTTGTCAAAAAAATATATATGGTAGGTAGCACAGTTCACTATTGGGGTCAGGGGATTTGAACAGTGAACAATTAAAACCAGGTTTGGTGTAGTCTGATTCAGGCAGTGGGAAACCGAACAAAACCCCATTTCATCATTCAGCTTGGCAGGCTTTTAAAACTATGGCTCCAATACCATGTTCAACAAAAGTGAGAAGAAGAGAGGGCCCTTACATTGTCCAACAATTACCAGCTATAAAAATGAAACACAAGGAAAAAGAAACAGATAAATGCCGCATCATAAGGTTAGTGTATACTCCTGAAAATGTGAATAGGTATACAGAAATAGGTATAAAACAGAAATATACCTCATGGAATATGGCAGAGAGAAAGAAGACAATCACAACGGCAACGGCCTGATATTCAAAACAAACAAAAACAATGACGTAGTTGAACTAGGACCAAGTTATTAAAATTGAGCATTACGTACCAAGAGTACTACATTCATGGCAATAGAAATGAATAAAAAAATTCACAGGCGATGTAATTCATTTATGTAAAAGAAGATCACCTAAAAAACTGTGGGAAATAGACTTAGCATTAAGGAAGCAACCAGGAGAAGGTACCACCAAACTTCTTTTTATGACTAGCTGAAGCATCTGAACAAATTGAACAAGTTGGGCTTGTTTTTCATGTCAAGTAGAAATTTATGAACCATTCCACCTATCTATATACATCAATTTAACAGTTCTTTTGTCATATTAAAATCCATTTCAACAAAAAATATACAAGCCATTTGTGACTCATATTCTGTCAGAGAAGTCGTGATATTTTAGTTGTGTGAAAGGTTGACATTCAGGGTTTGCAAGAGAAGTAGAAGAGAAGAAAGAAAGTGAAGGAAAAGAGAGAGAACGGGGTCTTTTCCTTGTGCAGTCTTGCTATACGATAAGGTTTGGTTGAACATAAGTACATATAATAATAAACAAAGGCAAATATGAATCAGCGGCACCCATACATAGTAGACACTAAACTCTTGATGGTGCACATATATTGCACATGGTCAGCTTGTCCATCTACCACATCAATATGAATCACTTCTGTCTTTAGTCCAAACATCATCCAACTAGTCTTCTGATTTTATGCACTTGTGCGCAATCATGCAAAATTCAATTTTTCCCTTGTGGTTTATTCAGACATATTGGTAGGGTTGTGAGCAATACCAATAGCATCATAACTGATAAAGCTTTCAAATATTGTGAACCATCAACCTTAGTCTGCTTAAATACTACATATAGAAACCTCAGAATGTCTGTTGCTACTCCATGTATCTGGATATCCTTCTGAAGAGGCGCAATATCTTGAGGTAGATCTCCAGTTTATCAAATTGCCAGCTCAAGCTGCATCAGTTTCATGGCTCCATACTCATGCAGCCATGTTTAGTAAATCAAAGACTCTTTCAATATCATGAAGAGCATGCACAAGCCAACTTACTACACTCACTGCATATCTGATGTCTAGGTGAGTGAGTAAAACATATACAGCCACACACCAATCTCTGATATCTCTATCAATCAGAGAATGTCCATCATCTTCAGCTAATTTTGGGATTATGCCCACTATGTGTCTCTGATGGTCAACAACCTGTAATTCCATTCTCACTGAGAAAATATATCCCTAGAAAGGACAAGTTTCCTATCTCCATGATTACAAGCTCCTTCACAACCGAACCCTCCAATTTCATCATTTCTTTAAGGGGGCAATGTTGAAGTTTTGACTCCAAGCAAAGTAAGGTAGACCACATGTTGTTTATTGACAGTATCAAGGAAAGTCACACACTAGACTTTGTTAAAGATTCAATGTTATCAGCTGAAGAAATTTAAACCTAACAGACACCACATATCCATTTTATTTGAGGTCCCCATAAAGAAAAGCATTGTCCACATCAAACTACTATAGTGGATGGGAAGTCCTAAACAAGATTTATGTACTAGAGCACAAATAGATTGGGAAGGCTTTCTTCAGTTCATCACTTCATCTCATTGAAATAAAAGAATAAAATTGGTTAGAACCTTGTCTCTAATGCTTTGGAGACAGAAAGGTCACCACTTCAGGAGGAGAAGTTGAAACTCTTGTGTTTTATGTCGGTAGTCATTGCTTGAGAACAGAGATTCTGAAAACCATGAAAATCCTCCTATTGTGTGGCTATGAAGGAAAATGAGAGGACAATAGTTTGTGCTTTTGTCTGTGAAGTGTTCAGTGGTTTTTCTATTTCTTAGATCAGATCTGACTGGAAGTCTCTTTTTTTTTTTTTTGGGTGGAGCTGTCCAGTCATTTTTGCCTGGCCTTGTTGATGCATACACAGTTCAAAATCTCGACAAAATTTCGCCAAAATTTTGGATATTTCGGCCAGGCCGAGACGAGATGCTACGTAGAAATGAAAAAATGCAATATTTTGGAAATTTCGGTCATCTTGTTTCGGAAATATCGGTCTAAAAAATGCACCGTTTCATTGAAATTTCGGTTATTTCGGTCATTTCAGCATTTTACACCCCGAAATGGCCAAGCAAAACTCAGAGAAAAAAATACAATATTTTGGCAAAATTTCGGGAAATTTCGGTCTGGACGAAATGGCCTTCCGAGACGAGATTTAATACTATATGTATACATTGACGCTGCCCTTCCCTAACAGTTCAAGATTTTAGGTGAACAGCAACGAACAGGCCTGGCCCGTCTATAGTATAGTCTGCTGTTCATAAATAAATATTTGATGACAAAAATCTCTCGAGAATTTATTTCAAGGTTGAATGATATGAAGAAGAACCATGTACATGAACGAAGATTCACGAAATCCTCAAGTCAAAATCTAACATCAAACAATTGCAAGAAGCCTTCTATTAAAAAAGCCAACAGATAAATTTGAGCGCGAAATTAATTTTAAGCAGTCCAAAACAGTAATTTAGTGAATTTATTTCCACTCGTGAAACACCAATTTTTAAGAAATTTCACGCTAAAGAAAATTTTTAATGGTTTTTCCAATACAGGATCATCTTATCATACTCTTCCATGGATACAAAATCTAGTCTTCCTGAACCATAGGGACAACATGCTCTAGATAAAATATTTTGGTTTGTTCACCCTTCTATAAGCACGCTTTATTAAGTCGTAGGAGTTCTAAACCCCCAATTATGCAGGATAACTTGAAGAAAATTAGCAAAAGAATGTCATTTTTATCGCTAAGCAAATACAAAAATAAATTGTTCAGAGCCTTCAGGCTGAAAAAGGAAAAGAAAGAGAAATTACTGGCACTAAAATAAACTTCTCCTCTGCAACAAAATCATATTTATTTATTCAGTGTTTGAATTTAAACAAAGAGAAGAACTTACCCGGGGAATCCCGTTCCGTAGGCATGGAAAATAGATATGGCGAACCATCCATTTGTGAACAGGCTGTGGTCAATAACGAAATCATTAGTTTCAAGCTCTACCAAACATGTCAACTAAATCTGATTACAATTTTATTCAGAAAAATCTCAGGTTGGAGGCCACAACCCTCAGAATGATGTGAGGCCCGCTGCAAGTACCATTCTTTCTCATGTTCAGAGGGCCCCATACCAACAATGGGACAATACCTGCCTAACAATTAACTAAACCATGGAACAAGAACTCGCCAAGATCTCTGTAATATCTCGGTTTTTTGCAATACCGAGACGAGATGCGAGGCAAAATAGAAGAATGCACTGTCTCGGCCAAGATCTCAATGGTCTTGGTCATCTCGGAGGGAAACCTTGGTATACAGACACTTATTTATGCCAGAAACCAGGACAAACACTTACTTATGCTAGAAACTAGGACAAACACTTGTTTATGCCTAATAACATTTAAGTAAATGTTTTTATATTTACTTAAGATATTATTCATAAATAAGCAAATACCCCCCCTATTTGAATCCAATAAAAATAGTTAAAAAATCAAATTCCAAAAGGATAAAAAGTCAACCCCCCAGTTCAAGAAAAAAACTGGATTTTCATCGGTAGGTGCAATTTTCAACTTTTAAATGCTGGGGTTTTTCTCAAATCTAAAAATTCCATAAATCTTAATATGGTAAAACATTGTTAAGAACCAAAAGTGTGGTAAAATATTCATTTGTTTTGATGTCTAAAAAAACATTTTCATTCAAAGCGCACACCAAATTAAGTCTCTATCTATCATAAATCCAACAGGTGCTCACTACCCAACCGATGTGGGACTAAACCCCTCCCCATTTCTGGCCATGGAGCGTACTCACTGCATCAACTCCCCCACAACTTTGGGCCATGGGCCATTGGGCCTCCACATGGCCGGTGCACAGACGACCCGCTCTAATACCATTTGATTACATCCAAACAAAAGCCAAAGCTTCAGGGTGGAGAGGCCTTCCCAAGGTCATAAGCCCAGCAGCCGCACACTACTTGATCGATGTGGGACTAAACCCCCCCATTCTTGGCCATGAAGTGCACTCATTGCATCACTATCCTCTCATATTACCAGATTTCTCCTTTTTTTTGGATGAATAAATAATTCAATTACCAAAGGGGGGAGAAAAAGGGGGGGGGGGGAGATACAAGCAAAGCCAACACTAAGCCCCACCAAAAGGCAAGGACAATACAAAGGCCAAAGCCCAACCAAAAGCGCATCAAAGAACAAAGCGCCAGCCCAACCAAAAACCGAAGAGCCAATCCCCTCTCAAAGAGGACCCACTAACCCGGGTCAATAGGCTCACCACTTAACTTGAAAATTCTAGAATCTGAATGAGGGTCGAATCCAACTTTGGGGGGTACAGGGAGTAAGAAATGTAAGGACACTTCCTAGGGAAAGGAGAGGAGCTGGGATTACGGCGACAAAAAACGAGGATAGACTGGGAAGCGGACGGGAGGGGAAGAGGGGTTGGAGGGCACATGCCCGTTAGGACCCAATGGGCCAGCCTGAGAGGAGCGGAGAGAGGATTGGGCCTGAGAGGGATAGGAAAAAGAAGAGAAATCTGGACCAAGGACCAGAGGAGGACTGGGCCAGAGAGGGAGAGGATAAAGGAGAAGTAGACACAGTGGGGACCACATCGATTGAAAGGGGGACCACGTTGATTGGGAGGGGGACCACATTGGTTGGAGGAGAAGTCGGGGAGAGAGAGGGCCTAGGGGATAAAAATCCCTTAGGCAACGATTTGAGGAAGGCAGAGATACCGACAGGCGAAGGGGAAACCTGCAAAGGGGTGACAGACTCAACAGAGACAGAAGGGATGGCAGATTCAACAGGGGCTAAAGGAGCTGCAGGCAGAGAGGAGGTCAGCACATCGGGGGAGGAGGAAACTACATCGTCACAGAGGCTGGTAGACTGGAGAATGGAGGACCTGTTTGACCCTGCTATTGCAGGGGGGACCACTAGGACAGAGGGAGAAGGCCGGCGAGGAGAAATCGAAGCCGGGAGGCCTTTCGGACGAGATCTGCGATGGCGGCTTCTTCCCCGACCACGGTTGAGATTGCGAAGAGTAGAAGCTAGCGGAAGAGAGTCATAGACTTCTACTCCGGTAACAGCAGGGACAACTGGAGCCACGATTTTGGGACTTGCTACTCCGATCACAACAGGGATGAATGTGGTCGCGATTCCTTCCCCATCCACGATGGGGAGACTTCTGCAAACCGCCACAGCCAGAGATATGATTTTCGAACCAGGGACCTCGACTGAGGTATTGCTGGGCAACAGGTTGGGGCAAATCTCCAAGGCATGGATGGGATTCTCGCAAGAAGAAGGCGGAACAGAGGAGGCTTCTACTGCAGAGGGATCTTCAGCGAAGGCACCACGCCCAGCAACAGGGCATTTTTTGGTCGAATGGCCAAACACCTTACAGGACAAACACTGAGGAGGGGTCCATTCGTAGTGGACAGCCTGGTTGAAGGAGAACCCTTCGCCATCCACTACAAGGATGGAAGCCAGCAGGGGAGCATCCGCCGAAACTTCTATACAAATTTTGGTGAAGGCAAGATGATCCTGGAGTTTGGTTCTGCCGTCGGAATAAAGAGGGTTTCCAAGGACCGAGCCAATAACGCTAAGGCCCTCCTTACACCAGAAATGTAAAGGGAGCCCAAGGAGGGAGACCCAGAGAGGGAGCGAGTTGAGATCGAGGCGATGCGGCTGGAGGTAGCGATTCCATTGCCGGAGAAAGAGAGGTTTTCTTCCAACATTCCAAGGGCCTCCATCTAGAACTCTGCCTTTGTCTTCAACTTCAGCAAACTTGAAGATGAAAACTCCATTGTCTAGCAGGTAGGTTTCAAAACCACTCTTTGTTTTCCATTGCTTCGAAAAGGAAGCTTTGACGAGAGGGAATGGTGGTCGAGTTCCCAAAAAATGCCCTACAGGGCAGTTGTCCCATTTCTTAGCTTCAAGATAGAGGAGTGGGCTGCTTTGGAGCCACCGATGATGGTATGACAGACAAAGTGGAGGGGAAAGCCATCACGAGATGAGGGGCTTAGGTTTGAGAAAAGGCAGGACCAAGGCCTAGGATCAGGGGGTGCCCTGGGAGGTGGCGGCACCACCCCAGGGAGGTCGGACATAGGGGAGAGATTTCAGACAGGTTCCAAAATGCATCGAGTGCTCCCGTTTACATGCTTCGAGTGATCTTCTTGCCTCTTTATTTGTTTACTTCTGATAAAAAAGCGGGGACGAGATTTCTCCTTTAATTTCTACCTATTTTCTTCTTTGTAAGCTCATTACCTGCAGGCTGATCTGATTGACGTAATCATATAGTTCACTTCTATGAGGCATGAAATATATTCTCATGTATACATTCTACATGTACATGGTGAGTCAGTGAGTCTAGAGAGCTAAGGTAGGCCCAGATAAAAATGAGCTAGGGTATCTGTCCAAGTAACATTCCCAGGGAAAAATATCTGAAATTACAATAACCATATTGTTCATGATGCAAATTGACAAAAAACAGAGAAGTAAAATGGATATATTTGCTTTTTTTTTAGTCTAATTTATTTATTTATTTTTTTAAGATCACCACTGTGTTGCTCAAACCCATGACTACAAGGTTAAGAACCTTGCACCGTACCGAGTGAGTAGACAGGCATAAATTTTGTTGTGCCAGTATAATAATTTGGGGAAATAATGAATTGTCAAAAAGAATCAAAAGACAGTCCTATTGCCAGGAAGCTTATTTCTTTATCATCCAGAGTTGGAGCATTTTTCACAGGAAAAAAATGATTGCACATTTGCTCCAGTGCAAGGATTGCTATGATGCAAGTTGAAGATTCTGAACAAACAAAGAGGAAGGCCAAAATAGTTTGGTCAACATAGTGAGAGTAGAAAAGAGAGTTTATTGTATAAAGTGGATTCCAAGAGCAGGATTTGTTGTAAAACTAAACCAAAGCAGTTAGAGCAAGGGTTTGTTGAGTTCAGTAGGGTGGGCAGTGTGTCAAGAGACCAGGAAAGTAACGTACTGTTTCCTTGCTTTAGTCCTATTGGGGAGACTCCACCTACTTTAAAACTTAGCTCTCCCTCAGCGGCTCAAAACCCACTGGGGGGGGGGGGGGAGGGGACGGTTCAAACTTTCTAACTCCATCGGCATTGAGTATGGTAGAAGATGGAGATTCTCAGCACAGCTTAATTAGATTATTGACTCTGCGGAGCTATAATCAGATATGTTCCACAATCTCAGACAGGCTTAAGCACATAAGGTCCGAAGCTTCCATGTTGAGTATCTAATTCCAAAGAACACAGTAGACAGGTAATAAAGTTGTACACAATCATCCAAAAAGTTGGTTGATAAGGGTTCTTTGTATTGGGGAAGCCCATGACTGTTTTGGGGACTGATCCTCTACTTGATTGATTCCCTTCTAATTTAACTTGATTCTTACAAAATCTCTTTTTTCCCTTTAACGACAATCTTATAAATCTATAATATTGATCAAAAGACAACCTACGAAAAAGTTCCCAAAGGAAAACCTTTTCATGACACTAGATTGATACATGAACACAGTAAATTGAAAGGAAGAGTAAAGAGATGTACCATGTTCCACATTCTCCAATACTGATGACAGCTCCATAACCAACAAATGTTTGCAGCAAAGACAAATTAAATCCAGAAAACTCACTTCAGCTACGGAAAGGTGGGAAAGTCAATTATTAAACATTTAAATTCCAAGTAATCACCTAGAAAAGTTACCTCCTCAACGGTTTTTGCATTCCACCAATCTTTATAGAACTCACGATCACCAAATTGCAGGAGCTCAGCAAGTATATTTAACCTAAATTGCAAATACAATGCCAGCCAACTCTTAACTCCAAGAAGAAAATTCAGAATAAATGAAAGCCATATGACTATTCTTGAGAAAGAAAATTTATTTATTTTTATAAACATGTTCCACTACAATGATTCATAGCTAATAAAACCAATAGGAAGAAAAGAAAAAGAATAAGGGGAAGATAAAAAGAAGGCGGAAAAGGGCGGATGAGAATCCAATTCAAGAAAGAGAATGTAACAATTTTCAAAGCCATGCAACAGCTGAGCCTACAAGCCTTTTTCTCCAGAAAGTACTGCTTAAGGCCCTTAAAAAATGCATCCACAATAATAAACAGTAATGGAAAGAATAGGCTTTGAACTATAAAAATTCCTAAATGCTTCCAAATTTAATAGATATGGCAATAAGACAAAAAACTATATTCAATGAAGATCGCAAGTTCCAACTACAAGCAGAAAATTGATAATAAAAATAAAAAAAACAAAATCAACACGAAATAACATAAAAAGTAATGTAAAGAATTACATGCATTGATCTTTTCATTTCCTTTAGGGAAGTGCGTTACTAAATCAGGATAGGTTCACATACCAAAGGTGGAAAAAGCAATAGAACATGCAGAGCCAGACATATAAGGTTGGAACTGATAGCTTCAAGACCCTCTCAATAGCATATAAAAGGTTGCCTTTCAAAGGGTGTTGAGAATTCTGGACAATTGGATTAATGTACTGCAAAATTATTCCACCAAAAGTAACTTAGAAATACTGTTGTTATGTCAATTTTAAAATCCAAAATGAAGCAATCAGAGTACCGGTTTAAACATATGAAGAACCAACTTACTTGTTCTATAATAAAACCCATCAATCCTGTAAATATTACCAGTTTAACAAGTTGTCGGATCACCCAACCCTTCCGAATGCATGTGGTACGAGGATAGCTTGTCTGCAAATAGTTGAGTAATATGATAATCGCAGGGATCAGAAGACATTGTGACTAAGGAAACAATTACTGTAGGTTTCAGCTTAAAAGTAACCTAGGATATATATGACCAAAGTATTATCTATGGAGTGGGAAAAATCAGGCCATAAACAAAAATAGTAGGACCTTAATCTACAATTAAGTAAATCCCAAAATAAAGGACATAAAGGCTTTGTAGCATATTGGCAACAACAATTACAACGACAGAGCAGTTTTCATGAATTGTAGTCCAAAAATCTTTGCTCAAGCACCTAGTTCTATCATGTGCAAGGTCAATAGGGATGAAATTTTGAGGACACATGTCAATTTTTATCCCAAACAGATGTTGGCCAAGAGGAAAAATAAAGCTTGGAAGATCCAAGGCTACGGGAAGACACCTGCCAATTCATGGAGGGCTGAAAAATACAAGGAAAGATGCCGATACAAGGTAAAATATACGATTTCAATTTGAGTCTGAAATTTGGCACGTGGAAAATCCAGCTCATTCCCTAGATATCCAATGGTCGGAATTGCCATACCATGTGGAAAAACAGGTGGATCATCCAAAGATTCCTTTCTTAGACCAAATTATCAGAAGAACATTTTCCTAATAATAATAATAAAGGTAATTTTATGTTCTAGGATAGATGTAGTTATATGGAATGCATTTGAAGTAAGCATGTGTTCCTTTTTCTTTTCTTTTTTTTTGGGGGGGGGGGGGGGTGGGGGTTGGGATTGAGACAGTGAAGTTACCTGGTAACATAATGTAGGAGCCACCATAAAGTATGCCAAACTCTTGAAGGTAACATCATAAGAGTAATCCATTTTTGAAAACTTGGAAGCCCCCTAAAATCACAAAAGAACTATTTTGGAATGAGGTAAATCATTAATGCTTCACATTGCATCAGCAGAGTAACTGAAATAATGTTCAACTGAGCCCCGGGGTGGGGTCATGCAGATATTCACATCAGAAGATGTTTTGATTGTAGTAAAAATAAGAAGAAAACATATTATTCACTAGTGGAACTATAACTGGAGAATGTATATTGACTGGCATAAGAAATATGATGTAAAGCCCTATTTGAAATGCCAGACAGTCTAGATAACCCTACATATTCCTCTATCATCAACTCTCAGGGTCTCACCTCCAAGAATAAAATTGACTTAAGAAGTTCTATAAATAACTGACATAGTAAAATCAATGAATATATTGAATTTTTTCTCATGTGCAAGCATAAAAGTCTAGAAATCGATTTCTAATATATGCATGAAGTACCTATCAAAAAAATGTTAAAATAGAATGCACAAAGGGAATATCATGGTTACCTTATCAGCTGACTTGGTAAGTGCCCTCATATCACAATTTGTATGTGCATAAGATACCAATTTTAACCATACAATGCTTGCAAGGAGCATTAAAGCAATGCCAAATAGAACAGCAGAATCACACCTGCAAGAATTCAAATAATTAACCCAAGAGACCAGGTAAATAGTATTCAAGCTTCACCCTCCCCCCCCCCCCAAAAAAAAAAAAAAAGGATAGATAACAAACTGAAGAAATTAAAAGAAAAATCAAATATCAGGTATAAGTCTCTCACAAGATCTAATGTGTGTAGGACAGAATTATTTCACTACAAATTGTTCTCCAATGCAACAGCTGTGCACAAGCATTACCTATATAATCAGTAACCAAAGATGACACAGATTAAGTCCTAAGCTTAGGAATTTAACATCCTAATGTATGAGAGAAAACTTATTTATCTTACTGTCACTCGCCCAGATATATCTTTTGCTGTTGGAGTTATTAGTCAATTTATGCAATATCCAAAGAAAATTCACTAGGATGTTGCTTACTGTGTGTTGCGATATCTGAAAAGTGCTCCTGGTAAGGATCTTATTTATCGGCCTAATCGGAATGCTAATCTGGTTGGGTTTTTTTATGTTGATTGGGCTGGTGATTGATGGTGATAGGCGTTCTACTACTGGTTATTGTACCTTTGTGGGTGTTAATTTGGTCATCTGGAAAAGCAAAAAACAAACCACCATTGCTCGGTCGAATGCTAAGGTTGAATATCGAGCGATGGAACATACTACAACTGAGTTGATGTGGGTAAAATCTTTGCTCCAGGAGTTGGGATTTCCCATCACTCAACCTATGCAGATTTTTTGTGATAATCAAGCCGCTATCTATATTGCAAGTAATCCTATATTTCATGAGAGGACCAAGCACATTGAGGTTGATTGTCACTCTGTTCAGGATATTGTTATGAAAAAGTTGATTGCTACTCCATTTGTCTCTACTACCAATCAACTTGGTGATATGTTTACAAAGCCGTTGTTTGGACCTGCTTTTCGTCGAAGTTGTTCCAAGCTGGGCCTAGGTGATTTGTACGCTCCAGCTTGAGGAGGAGTGTTAAATTATATCAAGATCATAGGGAGAAGAGGATATCTCGATTAGAATATTCCAATATTCGAGTCGAGATTCCCCTCCTCCTTATGAGTGTCTCCTATTTGTATTTATGTTTTAGTTGAAGTTTCCTAGTCCTAGTTGGAGTCTCTAGTTCTAGTTCCTAGTTCTAGTTCTAATTTTATTTTCTGTTTTCCTATTGTAATTTGGAAACCTAATATGATTAGGAATTCCCTCTTAATGTAATCTGTTTAGTATAAATATAAACAAGGTGAGGGAGACTGTCAAGTTCGACAATTCTCTTCTCTTCTCCATCTTCTTCTCCACCTTCTCCGTTCTGGTTTTCAATTAGTGTGCTTAGTTACAGGATCCACATGTAAAGACCAGAAGGAGGGCCAGGAACTTCCACTTTCAAGTTTCATTTCTAACACCACTCTCACTGTGCAAATAACATAGCAATGACGAATAAGGTTATATAATAAACTTGGCATCTCCATATCTCTATATCGCAAAAATACCAGACTACTTGATGACTACTTTGACAGAATTAATTATGCACCCCACCCTGGCGGTATACTTTCTCAAATGCTTGTAATACCTAATATAAGAATGACCAATGGAAACCTTAGACTGCATCTAAAAGCCAGGTGGATGGCATATAGTTGGACTTATATTGTTCCAGATTTTAAGGACCAACACTTTCACCATGTGTAGGTGGTCTGATTCTGTAAATGAATAGCAATAGATTGGGGGTATGATTTGTTTTGTAGGGGGGGATTTGTGCATTTTTTGTAGAGGTCCCTAGTGGCCGTTAGGCTTTGTACAGCGCCTGATTGTACAGGGTGCTTTCTTTTTAATCTTTAATACAATCTTTATTACCTTTCTCTTCAAAAAATTTGGGGGGGGGGGGGGGACCTTAGAATATAATATGGGAGAAAGAGGAGAAAAGATGGCATATAACTCACCTAAGAATCACAAAAATTGGATAAAGGATTGAAGCCGTACAAATTAATATATGAAGCAACAAAACAACCTGCAAAGAAGAGGAAACATTAAAGGCAAGCCACAGCAAGAGCCAAATAATGTCTGATATTGGTGCTATCACTGAGACTAAGAAGCACCAAATGATATCTTTCTTGTACTATCTACCAAGTCTACTGAGAAGAATTTTGTAGCCAAAATTATCTGGAAAAGAATATTCAAACTAACTCCTTCATGCAGAACCAAAGCTACACTAAGTATATGACAGAATGCACTTTAATCCAGCATGGTGTGGATACTTTGTAGTGTGGCAGAATAGGTATTCTAGATTGACAGCTCCGTATAAATGTGCCTTGGAAACTATCACTGCTCATGTGGTACACATGGTTATGAATCTCAACTTTTCAGATGTTGTGTCAGCCTCAGGATAGACCAAAAGCCTATAATCTAACTCAACAATCTAAACCACCTGATTGCCACAGCGTTGACCACTGAAATAGACAACCAAAACTCTCAAGTGAAAGCTACAAAACAAACTAGGAGCAACGCAACACGCAGTAGCCTTGATCAGAGCCAACTGATCAAACCCCAGCAAGATTTTCTCTAAAGAAAGGAAATCAAATTGCACTTTTGTGCTTACTTCAGGCTTGGGGTGGAAAGTCTGGCTGTACTTGATTAAGAGCTCATGCACCCTGCCCCAACACAAACTCAATGATGTATACTACATAATAAAATGAAAATGAAAAAGCAAAAAAATAGGTGCATAGGGAACAATTTAGTTATATGAGGAAAGGGGAAATGTTATCCGTCATCTCTCTCCTCTCCCCCTATGAAATGACATTACTGCCCCCATTTGGGTGAGAAGAGAGACAGACACAGGGAGCGCTGGCATAATCCACCCTCCTGGACAGAGAACACTTTCCCATAAGTAACTTAGACTAGCCTTGGGCTCAGGTTGAGCACCTTCAGCTGAGTACAGCTTTGCTAGTTACAAGTTAACCATTCAGCTTTTGGGATTGGGTTAGGTTTAGTACACTAAGCCAAATAGCTGACACCAAACAAAGTTTGGTATTTAAGGGGTATATCACTTTGATGGTCCACACTAATGACCAATGTTCCAGCCTCTTTTCCTCCAAGAGCCAGGTTAACTTTGAATCATGCCCCATCGTTTTTCTCATCATATATTTACGAAGGATCTCAATCAGAGGTTAGGGGTTGGGAAGACAATGTGATGTTTAACTGCTATGCACATCCTAGGGCAGGCACAACATGGAATTGATCCTGATTGATGAAGGCATTACATTGTGTTATCCTGATCGATGAAGACATTACAATGTGCTAGGGACCCCAAGTGAACAGAAACACAGGTTGATTCAATCCAAAAACATCATCAGGTAAGTATATAACAATCTCCAGTTAAGAAAAATTGACACTGACAAAATGATAACAATGCCAAAAAAAATCACTTACTGGTTCAGAAATAAACTTGCTTCGCGCCAACTTTTCAACCACGAAAGCACCAAATGGGAAAATTGGCAGTGAAAGACTGCAAAGTAAGATCAGAAGATATAAAGTTTTCCATGTCAGAGAAACAACAAACTCAATCAGAATACAAATCAATAAGACAAATTTTGCCCACATGTGATGCAAGTCAAACAATTTGATTTTCTGGGAAAAGGAGGAAAGAGAAAGAGGAACGTTGATGATCAGTACCAACACATAAGGATTGGCCAATCTCTCAGTGATTTTGAACTAAACCAGAAACCAGCTCTGATTAATAAGCCATACTGCAAATGAAAACCAAGGTAGTAATAAAAATTGTTTAGTCCTGGAAAAACAATAACTTAGAAGCGAGTTGACAGGGAAAAGAAAAGAACCACACTACAGATTGTAATTGTTATCTACCAGTAATAAGATGGTAAGTTAGAGGCAAACCTTCATCAAGTTTTCAATGATTAGCCTGCTGTTAACAGCAACAAGAACTAAAATACAGAGATTGAAGAGACCTGCATGACTCTGCCATAAAATGTGAATTAAGGGTCATTAACATCACATGGTTTTAAGTACCAATTGATAGAAACACAAAGTTGATTCCCAAAAGTTCCTTGAACATCACATGAACATACGTTACGCACTGCAATTAAAACCATTCATGTAAATGCTTATGCAATTTCCAAATGAATTTAAAAGGTTTCAATAACAAGGATTCTTTACATCCCTAACCACTCATTGCAAATAACAGGGCCTCTACAAATAAACATATGCATTGAGATACTTGAAACACAATTCACTCCTTGTAGGTGTCAACCTCATTGCTATAAACAATTGCAGAACAGCAAGTGCACTATATATCCCAACCCAATATTGAAAATTTCTACATTGAAACATTTGATGAACAAGTCACTCGCAGTAGACCTCATTGCTATGATAAGAAAAGCGATCACTTCATAGTCTAGCTGAACCTTTGACCCCTCGCTAGCCTAAATTGTAAATTGAGCTGAAGTTATTACAATAAGCAAAACTATTATTGACCTAGTATCTCAATTGGACAACTTTCCAAAGGCAATCATGATGGTGCAGGCTCAAACACTTCGTAACTGCTTGATGAAGAAGCTAACTATTGTACCCTCACTATACGCACAACATTAGCAGAGCATGTTTTTATCAGTGTATAACCTTGGGTGCAAGAGGCTAACCGCACTAGCATTTAATCTGAATTCTGAAATACTCTTACCGCTACTACAAAAGAAAATAAATTCATTAATAAAAAGGGATAGGAGAAAGGGTGAAAGAGAAAAGAAGATCAAAACCAATCGTTTGACATAATTATATAATGGAAATTGATTAAATATAAAGGGAAAAGGGGTCGCGAGAGGTTTTTCTGCTTTTGGAGCGTACATTTTATAGCACTCAAAAACAATATTGAAACGTAAAAAGAAACCACAATCACAATTTGACACCGTAAACCATAAAATACAAAATATTGTATGATAACACAGGATTTGGTATGGAAGTAAAGCTGAAAATAAGCACCAAAAGCAGTACTAACCTGTTTGAAGATAGCGTCAGAACTGAGAGGGCTCTCCTTTACCCTCTGATGAGCCGCAGAAGAAGCACGATAAGAAAATCTCGCTGGAACAACAGCCTCAAGACTCTCACCGGTTCGAATACGCTCATTATAGACATCTCCATTACTCAAAGAATTCCCTTCCTCCTTTAAATCGTTACCGTTACCAATTCGATTTCTATCATCATCTGAGCTCGTCTCAGCAGAAGAATCGATCGTAGAAAGCTTGGCTAACGTCTCAACCTTATCAACCTTGGAAGACGAATCAGGTGAGGCATTAACCACGTTAGAGTTCGGTCTCCTCCGAACAGAAAAACTACGATCCGATTCTTGAAGAATGTTTGATTTGTGATCCAGGTTTTCTGACGAGTTCGACATCGCCATGGAAGGATAAAGATGAGTTGCAGAGAAAGAACAGACCCGTGTGTTGTTGTATTGCATGCAAAGAGACACCCCCGAGGAAAGAAAAATAAAGAGAGACAAGTGAGAACCCTTCCCAGTCTTTTCTTCTTGATAATTTATTAGAGGAAAGTATGATTCGATTTGTGAGGGAGTTTTTGGCGGTTTTTATGTGATTATATTATATCAATGGAAGCCCAAATACCCAACCGGAAAGTAAAATCTGAAATAGAAATAGATATAGAAATAGAAATTATACTAAAGAGGACCAGCGACAATTTCTGTTTATTTACTGAGTCAGACCGCGTGGAAGTCCTTGAGGTGTCCCGATTCTGTAAACTCCGTATACCGAACAGACCAGAGGAACCGACCTCATCCTTTGGACACGTGTGAGATACGCAAAAAAGATCATTATCAATGATCTGAAGCGTGACGCAAAGATAACGTAAGAAAGAACTAAATCTACGGCTCTACGGAGATTAGATTTGATCATGTGGTGGAGGATGTCGTCATCTTTTACATCATTTACATTATGACTATGACCAAGCAGTGGCGGTGCAGTTCCCAATTCTCTTGTTAGAGACTATTCAGATTTCAGATTACGTATAAAACCTCACCGTTTGGCCTTTGTGTTTGGATGCAAAAATGCCGACAGATTTAGCCGCTGTCATTCGGGTCAAATAATACCCGTATGGCCGTATCCGATCTCTCATAACGGATTCTAATATTTGGTCGGTTTAGCTCCCTCTTTTTTTTTTTTTGTGGGTAAATGCTTAGTCTCATACTCTCATTGAAAATAAAAAGGAAGGAAAGTGAAATTAATTAAAAAATTATAATGTACTTAAATTTTTTTTAATATATTAAAAGGGAGAAAGATGGTCATACAATCCGTTTACCTTGGTATCATATATATTAAAGAATGAGAAAGAAAGTTGATGGGTGTCGATTTATCATTAGGAGAAACTATGTCATGTTTATCAAAAAAAAATTATTGATTTATTTGGTGCTAATTCAATTAAATTGAAACGGTTTTAAATTGATAATAGTCGAATCGAAACCGATCTGTTTTCGTTTGTTTACTAGGTTTGGTTTTTGGTTTTCCATATATTATATATATGAATTAAAAATATTAAAGATAATAGTTTTTATCGACTTTTTCAATTTTTATCAATTTCGATTTGGTTTTTTTTTTTATTTATTACAGTTTGTTTTCCATTGATTTCATAAAACCCAAAGCCAAATCGATAAGATTTTGGTATGGATCCATTTAGGCTAAACCAATAAGTTTTGTTCGGTCCGATCGACATTCGACTCAGGCTAACAATTAACACCCCCGACAGGCGTGCCTATCTTTTTCTCATTTGATAAATACATTCAACATTGTAACATTCATTTTCTTTCAACAACTATATTTAGAATATTTTGTTTGTCACACAATTATGTTTGGTAATAACATGTGCGGATTCTTTCGCACGTCCTATCCCAAAAAGTAAGGGTCCCACTCTCTCTCTCTCTCTCTCTCTCTCTCTCTCCTCCAAAACCCTTTATTTATGATTTGTAATTCGGGCTTCCCATATGCCTAGATTAGAACTTGAGCCTTGTGAGAAACCCTCTTACAAAAACTTCTATTTTAGCATTGATCTTCCCTTCGAACTAGATGGATCAATTGTTTCTAAATCCTCCAACCCATTTAAGAGAAAAATTATCCGTCTACCAAAGGACAGAAGGCAGATTACAATGTATTTGGTTTGATGAAGATTTTAATCCATTACCCAAAAAAAAAGATGAAGATCTTAATCATAATAAGACAAATAATAAATTTGTATGGAGGAAAAGCATTGTAATTTTGATTTACAAAAATAAATGTGATATTTAGAGATGTAATAAATATAGAATCATAATAATAATAAGTCAGACTATGAAGTTTTGGGAGAGAGTTATTGAAGGTATTATGCCAAGAACATCCACGATGGAAGTTATTTTCTTACTTAAGATATTCATAGAAAAATTTAGAGATGGCAAGAAGAATCTCCATATAATTTTTATTGACCTAAAAAAAACCATACAACAAGGTCCTTAGAGAGTTAATATGGCATATACTCGAAAAGTGTTTCAAGTAAATATGTGGACATAATTAAAGATATGTATGATGGTGATGTGACTAGCGTAAGAACGGCGCGCGGGGGGGGGGGGGAGGGGTTCAAGCTAATGAATTTTCAATTACAATTGGATTACATCAAGAATCAATTTTAAGGCCTTATTTGTTTGCATGTATCAGGGATGATTTAATCAAAGACATTCAAAAGGAGGTTCCTGGTGTATATTTTTTATAATGTTACATTGTTTTGGTTTATGAGACAAAACTAGGTTTTAACGCTAAGTTGGAGTTATGGACATTAACCGTTGAATTGAATCAAAATGTTTTAAAATAAATAGAAGGGAAATGAAGTCTATGGTGTGTAGCTTACACTAGGACTAATAACAAGATGATGAACAACAGTTGCCTAGCGTAGTTGGTGAGTTGTGGTGTGCTTCATGCCCATGCTCACAAGGAGGTCTCGGGTTTGAGTTTTCAAGTTGTTACGTTCCCCCCTCTCAGTTCCCCCTCCCCTATAAAGGATGATGTTTCACATAGAATTAAAATAGAATTGATGAAGTAGAGAGTTGTGTCTAGAGTGTTGTGTGATCAATATATTCTTTTAAAGCCTAAAGAAAAAATTTTATAAGACAGTCGTACGGCTATGATGTGTGGAATGTTTGGCAGTTAAGAAACATTATATAGATAAACTAAGTGTAGTAAAGAGGAGTAACCCTGATACATGAAAAGCTTTGAGAAAATCGTTTGAGGTGGCATGATCATGTTCAACGGAGATCTTGAGATGATCTAGTACGGAGGAGTGACTTGAATCCAATTGAATGAACTAAAAAAGTTAATTGCAAGCCTAAATTGACCCTAAGAAAAGTGGAGAAAGGACATGCATATATAACTTAAGCTCTGTATCAAGTATAACCTTGAATAGAGCTAACTGGAAGAATATGATCCATGTAGTAGACCCCATTTAATTGAGATTAAGACTAAGTTATTGTTGTTATTATGTTCCCCATTTAATTGAGATGAGGTGAGTTGTTGTTGTTATGTTTCCAATATATATTTCATAAAAAAATGTATAATATAATATTCCATCAAAAAGTGTTTATGTGATACTTTATTATTACTTATTTATTGAAATAAAGATATATATTTGTCAACGATGAATATTTTTTAATGTAATTTTATATTATAAAATGTTTTGAAGTGTATTGAAAAAATAGAATATCCGAATCTTGAATTGATTGTTGGATTGAAACTGAATTTGAGTCAATAATTAATAATAAGACTTTTTATTACACAAACTATCCTCCTACTTCATTTCTATTTTGGTACACATTCACGCAGCTGTGTGACATCACTAAACACAAAAAGGGTGAAATGACCGTCCCAATAAAGATGCACGAGACAATATCATCAATAGTCAAAGAGAAAAGAGCAAATGAATACAAAAAATCATGTGACTTATATGACTTGTTCTTCTGATATAGATTGCAATTCCCCTCAAGTAACAAGAAGCTAGATCCTTTAATACACTCCATAGTTTTATAAAACCAAATCAGGCAACGAAATGGAGTCCAATTCCAATTTTGACAGGGTTTTAACTGGTCAGATAGTCGTTTTATTAGATTTAAATAAAAAATAAAAGTGAAATAATGTATCAATAATAAAGGAAAATGTTGTACACACAACCAATGAACACATACACCCTCTCACATAGGGGTGCAATCAGGATGGGCTGACTGGATCAAATTTTTTGAAACCCCAACCCAACCTTAAGTTCCCTTAGCTCAAGCCAAGCCAAGTCCAGTCTGAGGTCGGGCTTGGATATTGCACGCAATCCAGGCCCATCCCTACTAAGTTCAACCCAATCGACCCCAACTCTAATTGACCCTGATTGGGTCAATCTAGGCCGACTTGGCCCTAATTGATCCTGAATTCCTGATCACTCCATTTTTTGTATTTTAGGGTAAGGCAAGGTCGGGCTAGCCCTATTTTTTTTTTTTTTTTAACCTTATATATGATATTATTATATATAATTGTATATTATATATTTGAGAAGTGGTTCTCTGTTTGGAGGCAGCCTACGTCATTGCTCAATGTGTCTATTTCTCTCCTCCCCCAAACAAGGGGCAAAGATGTCTTTACATAAGGGAAGGAGAGATAGACTCATGGGAGTGTTGGTGTAGGTAATGCTCCTGGACAAAGTTCTTTTCCTCTGTATATTTATAAGGATTGAGTTCCCTATCTAATTACGTAGCGTATGCTAGTGCCTCCTTGTGTCTATATCTCTCCTTCCACAATACGGGCAGATATATCATTTTATAGGAAGGAGGAGAGAGATAAACACAGGAGATGCTAGTGTACGTTACATAGCTTGGCAATGTGCTATCCCCCATATTTATATATACAAGGCCAGGTTGGACTAGGTTCAGCCCAAAGCATTAGCCCAAGCCCGGCCCGACCCTATCCAAAGCTTAGAAATCTCTAACTGTAGCCCAGCCCAAGCCCTATTGAGCTCAGGGCAAGCTTGGGTAGGTTCAGGCTTAACGGGACCAAACTTACACCCCTAATGAAGAATATACATGAGCATGCGATCACTATAAACATACTTGGATTCATGATCGGAGAAGGTTGCTTGCAAGAACGCTTCCTTTTTAGTGATCGCCCTGCCCCTCTAATGGTGGAACTGCCACCCCCATCTCTCTCTCTCTCTCTCATTGGAAGCAGGATTAGCTTTAGTGCTATGAAATTGCTTTTTATCACTAATACTTATACCAAATGCTTGGGTTTGGCTAGACTCCACTATAACATTACTTTTGAGTTTTAAATATTGAAATCTGCTACTTACCCTTTGCATCACCTTATGGTTTCTGATGCTCAAACAATTGACGTTAGATTTGGATTTCGTACGCTCCATGCACAGCATGATCACTGTCGGTCTAATCAACCCTCTTCTCACTCAACTTTAGATTTCTCGTGTGAATCACTTAATGGACCAATTATTTATAACGAGTGAGGATAGAGACCAACCCTATAAAAGGCAATTTCCTTCCTCGTTAAAGAAATAATACCTTTATTCCACACATAACAATATATATCATACCAATAAGGTGTGACAGAACAGAATCTAATAACCTGAATGTGATCACTTACCAATAGATTCATTGTCTAACTCCACCTGAAGGCAACACTATCAATTTAATTTTGAAAACACAGGAGGAGGGAATCGTTATCACCTCCAATTCCTGCCCGCTCCAATTTCCTCCAATTCCTCACATAGGAGTGGAAATGACCATCCTACCTCTTGCCCGAACACATTGCCCAAAGTGGGGTAGGGTGGTCATTTCTGTTCTTATGTGAGGAATTGGAGGGAATTGAAGCGGACAGCGAATTGAAGGTGATAAAAATTCCAGGAGGAGGTGTGACTATGCTAGTCCGGCCATCCAAAAAGGAAACCATGTTCTGTAGTCAATGAAATGAAAAGTACTTGCCGTAGTCACCTAGAAGGCTAGAATACTGGAAGAAGTCTAGAGAATGTCTCCTGCAACTCGTCGGGTATAAAAGGTAGTCTACAGAGTGGGCAAGTTTTCTGATCACAATCCATTCAACAATCAAAGCAGCACTTTTGAAAGATGTGTCGGCAGTTCGTCAATTGTCTGATCTCTTCTCCACCCTCAAACTCATACAAACAAACAGTGCAACTGTCCGGCATTTCACTGTTGCCACTAGACATCAAGTCATTGAACTTCACTACCATTAGTGATTTCTCGGATCAAAACAGTAGATACAAAAAGAATGGGATGGGTAGGTCCGCTTGGGGGAGGGGAAGGTGGTTTTCCGAGTGGACTCAAGTGTGGGGACGGACTGGGGTTGCAAGAGGAGGAAGAAGAAAAAAGAAAGAAGGGTATTTTGGGCATTAAATGAATTAGTTTTTACTCACGTCACGACTTAACGGAGGGACACTAGCGATCTGGGTCCGTTTGTAAAAGATGGCCGAGACATACCCCATTCAAAGGCACTACAATGGTGATTCTAAGCATTATATGGACTCCAACCACAATCATGCCATCATTGTTTAATTAATCAAATTAGGGGAAGAATCTACATACCACACATATGCATTTAAATGTATTGAAATCTTTCACGCCAAGCCAATGAATGTAAGATTGAAAACGTCTCATGATTCATTGAAATATATTGAAATCTTTCACGCCAAGCCAATGAATGTAAGATTGAAAACGCCTCATGATTCATATACAAGGAGACTCACATGGTAACTCAGAAGAGAAAGTGAGAAACTAATTTTCTTAAGGTAATAAAAACTCTGTAAGATACAAAATCCAGCCTAAAACAAAATTTGAAACCGATGCCCTGACATGATGGATTCCATGCAGGATCCATATAACTCGGACAAAGTTCAATAATACTAAATTAAGGCGGCGTTTGGTGTGCATTTTAGGTTGATTTCGCATTTTGGGATGAAAAAAAATGATTTTATCATTCTCAAAATGTGAAACCAACCTAGAATACATACCAAACGCAGTCTAAAAGAAACTACCAAGTTCTTATCATGAAATAGAAAGCAGACAAAGAAAAACATCTCACAGGAGATCTGCAACATTTGAAGGCAGTTCCTCAATGACCACATTATAAAACCTCTGAATGTCAAACAGCATTCTCTCATCATCAAGCGTCACAAAGTTGATAGCAACACCTTTCCTCCCAAACCGTCCACTACGTCCAATTCGGTGGAGATAATTCTCAGGCTGTGTGGGAAGGTCATAGTTTATGACAAGGGAGACTTGCTGGACATCAATACCACGGGCCAGGAGATCGGTGGTAATGAGCACTCGGGAGGAACCAGATCGGAATTCTCGCATGATGATGTCCCTGGTGTTCTGGTCCATATCTCCATGAGTGGCAGATACAGTATGGTCACGGCGCCGCATCCTGTCTGTCAACCAGTCAACCTTGCGTCTTGTGTTGACAAAGATGACACTTTGTGTGATGGCCAGAGTCTCATAAAGATCACAAAGAGTCTCAAGCTTCCAATCCTCCCTCTCAACATTGACATGGAACTGCTTGATACCCTCAAGGGTAAGTTCATCACGCTTAACCAGAATCCTCACAGGATTGTTCATGAACTTCCTTGTGATCTCAAGGGCTTCAGGAGGCATTGTGGCAGAAAAAACGCCTACAAGAACTTCTGATGGCAATAGCTGGAAAATATCATATATCTGACAAAGTGAAAAAGCATCAATTAGAAAAACAATTGTGGCCCAGAAAGTACCAGTAAACATATGAAAGGTCATGAATATGAGAGAGAACCTACAATTAAATACAATTACTATCTCACATTTAGGAATGGAGAAAATTAATAAAAGCTTACCACTAAGAAACATGAAAACAATATACTGATAACAATGAAACAACAATTTAACCAAGTAACGCTGAAATTTTGTGCAAAAGAAAAAAAGAGGTAGAAGAAAATAGAAGGCAGACAGTAATGACCGAATAACAAAAGCCATTATTCTACTAAAGTAGAAGCATGAAAAAAAAAAATTTAGACCTCAAGTATCATAAAATTATTCCACAGCCCATGTCATAATAGCCCAGAAACAGCTCCTACCAATCTCAGAAGACCTTATAGATCATACTGAGGAATCAAGCAGTTCATGCTTGATCATCTCACACCATGCATTTGCTATCCATGGAAGGGAAAAAATAACAAGGCAGATTTGGAGAAAGCCACCCGGAAGAATGAAGACCATCCATTAAATTAATCTGGTTGACTTTTGGATGAAGGGCAAAAATCCATCAAAACCATACAAAACAGGAAATTCCATTCCCCCCAAAATGACCCAGTGGCATTGAAAATAAAACTGTTTTTTGGAAGGAAAAAAACAAAGCTGGATAATTGCCAAAGGAAGAAGAGAGGTGAGACAAAGCGATCGATATTTTGAAAAAAGAATTGCTTTTCCACGTCAAACAAGAATGAAACTACAAAAAACTGAAAAATATCCTTCACGTGATATCCAGTGCCTGCAGGAAGTAGCACCAAAAAGAGAGATACATTACAGGAAGATAAGAAGGTGGACTGGCAGAAGAGTTAGATTGCAAAGAAGGTACGAAGAGCGAACCCATTGCCCAGAAAACATAAGAGTATGGTAGAGGAAGAGGAAGCATCATAACAAGGAAAAAAATTCATGTTTATTATCCTCTCTTCTGATCTAACAGTCAAATCACAAGTTGCTGATCGATCATCAAAAAAACCCCTTTCAGCGACCTGCTCTGCATCCAATGGCCTAAGCTCCCATGCCTGACATCCCTTGGGTGGCGCCGCTGCCACCCAAGGACCCTCCCTCCCCCTCTCCCATCTTCTCCTTCCTCCCACCCCCCCCTTTGCTAGTCACACTACTCCTGACCTGTCTTGGTCCTCTCTGTTTGGCAACTCCAAGTCTCCTTCTGGAGATGGCCTTCGGCTTCACTTTGTCCCCCCCCCCTCACCATTAACGGCACCTCCAAGGTTGCCTCCTGGTCAATGAAGCTCACAAATGGGAATCCTGCCTCGTAGGGCACTTCATTGGTAGCCGCTCTCCTTTTCTGATTGTCAAATCCTCTCTTTCCAAACAATGGAAGCTCATGGGTTCAGTAGAGACGTTTTTGCTTGGAAATGGCTTCTTCATCTTCAAATTTTCTGACGACCTGGACAAATCTCGTGTGCTTGAGGGTGGTCCTTGGAATGTTGGTAAGAAACGGGATAGGCACTTGCAGCTCAACAAGCTGGACCTTAGCTCTATCCCTCTGTGGGTTTCTCAGCCAGGGCTTCCGTTCCATTTTTGGTGTGAGGATGGTCTCAGTGTGGTAGGCTCTGTTCTTAGAAAGCCTCTCTTCTCAGATAGAAGAACAAAGAAAAAAGTTCGTCTTGCCTTTTCCCGAATCTGGGTGGAAGTCGCCGCTGATGCTCCCCTTCCGTCTTTCATCACAGTCTCTGACAACGAAGGGTTCTCCTTCCAACAGCCTGTGAGCTTCGACTGGAACCCCCCCCCTTTGTGCTTCCTGTCGAGTTTTCGGTGACTCACAGGGTAATTGCAATCTCCGGCAAAATCAATCTCCATTTCCCTCCTCTTCTAGATCCCTCCAACATCTTCCCCTTGAGCCCCCTATTCTCACCGTCCCTCCTTCCATCAAACCAGTGATTCCCCCCCTATTTTACCCTCTTTCTATCCCAACCTTTCCCCTCACTCCCTGTACCCTCCCCCCAATGCCTCCCGTCACTGTGGTGATGGAGATCTCTCTCCTTCTCCCTCTCGTGGTCGCCGCCAACGGCAATGAAGATCTGTTCGCGGCCTCCCCTTAGCTCCTCCTTGTCCGGTGGTCTCTAGTGGTCTTCGAACTGCTGGTCCAAACCGCTTCCTCCCTTTGGAATCACTGCTTGACTACTCTTCTGCTAACCCTGCCTCTCTGACCTCCTCTGCGCCTCTGGCGATGTCCCCTTCCTCTGTTGAAGAGCCCCTTTCCTCTGTCGATGTCGAGTCGTTTCCTACCGCTGTCACCCTGACTTCTGCTTCCCCAGACACCTCTCTTTCTAACCCTCCCATTTCTTCCCCTTTTCGTTTCGGGATTTCCAGCTATCTCAATAGCATTAAAAATCCCCTCTTGTCCTCTTCCCATGGTCTCCCCCCTAGTGTACCCCGCGGTGAACCCTTCTCCTTTGTCTTCCCATTCCATTCCTTGGCCCACCTCCCCCTCCCTCCCCTCTTCCGCTGTTTTCGCTGGGCTTTTTGGACATATTAGGCCCAACAATCCAATTACTCCTTCTATTACCCCCTTTGCTCAAACCCCGTTTTGTTGGCCCACTCTTGTTTGGGCCTTAGTTCTTCCTCTGTTGCTCCCTCCTTCAAGCCGTAGCTTAATGCTCCCCCCCCCCCTTCTTCATGTTTTCCCCTGCCGTAACCCAGCTCCCCTCCTTTCCCTAAGATTCGCCCTTACAATGCTTAATCCCTTCCCTGCGCTAAGAAGATCTTGCCTCTGAGTTCGGTTACTAGAGACCATGTTTTCTGCCGTGAGACTGTAGACCCGGGCTAGAGGTCTTGTTTCTCTGAGGCTGCCTTCGGATTGCCTTGCTAGTCCTTTGCTTTTCGTTTATTTAGTGAATAGTTTTTGTATGGGCTCTTGCCTTTGATTTTGCTCACCCTTGCTATTTTAGCGAGTGTTGTATTTGGTTCGCGCTTGTTCCCTTCCCCCCCCCCCCCTCCTTTTCTCTCCATTGGTAATGAAATTATTTATTCATCCAAAAAGAGTCAAATCACACTCAACCCTAGTCCAAAATAATCATTTGCAAACAGCATAATTGTCAATCCACCTAGGTGTCCAGGCGGATTTTTTAGGATCTAGGCGGCTATCGCCTTTGGTATCGAAGGCCTTGGCCCTTATTTATGCCAAATATCATTTAAATTTACTTAAGTAATTAGTCATAAATAAGCAAATATCCCCCCTCCTACCCCACATTTGAATCCAATGAAAATAGTTAAAAGGGAAGCAGTTTTCTGTCCGGGAGTGTGGCCTACGCCAGCACTCCCATGTGTCTATCTCTCTCCTCCTTAAAACAAGGGGCAAAGATGTCTTTTCACATGAGGAGGAGCAAGATAGACTGATGGGAGTACTGGCGTAGGCCACTCTCTCGGATAGAGATCTTTTTTCCTAGTTAAAAAATCAAATTCCAAAATGATAAAAAGTTAACCACCCAGTTCAAGAACAAAAATTGGATTTTCGACGGTAGGTGAATTTTCAGCTTTCTAATGCTAGTGAAATTCTCAAATGTAAAAATTCCCTAAATCTTAATATAGTAAAAGATTGTTAAAAACCAAAAGAGCGAAAAATATTCATTTGTATTGATATTTAAAAAAATATTTTTATTCAAAGAAATTTTGACAGCATTCGCACACACCAAATAAGGTTTGACTGAAACATAACTCCTTCAATATAAATCAGATTTAAGCAATCTTGGATTTGTTGAAAAGCTGATTTTGTGCTCTTTCTAATACAAAAAGTCTCATGTATAAATAAATCATTTGACCAGTCAAACTTCTTGGAGAAATGAAAATTTTCTCTATATTGAGAACAGTTTAATTACTTATAGATAAGATCATATTTTCTAAGAACAATATAAACCAAATGCGACACTGGATATACCATGAAATGACAAATTCTAAGAACAGTATCAACCAACTATATGTTTTGATTGTTTCAAACTTCCAATAGCTTGCTTCTTCAATTTTGCTGTCTCCTAATTCTAAGTTGATTTTTGATGTTTGATGCGGCTTAATATTAATTATTAATGACTTGATGTGACTTAATGTTGATTTTTGATGAGTTAATGTTGCTTAATGTTGATTTTTGATGACTTGATGCGGTTTAAGGTTGATTTTTTTATGATATAAGGTACATATTGTAACATACTAAATAACATTAGAATGAGGGAAAATAAAAAATAGCACTTGGGCGCCTTGGTCGCCCAAGCACTTGGGCACCCCTCCACCGCCTTGGGTCGCCTTGCCGCCTTGACAACTATGGCAAACAGAACAGAATCATCACCAATTTCTCAATCATCACTAATGGCCCAAGAAATTAGATCCTTTAATGCAGCTAAGGATTCTAGTAGTCCCTCCATGATGGAGGAGGCTGCAGAAAAGAGCTGAACCAGAAACAGATACTTCCTCTTCTTCTCCCCCTGCCACTAACCCTTTCTGCTGATGAAGGAGAGATTGACACGAACAGTCAAGGATATGGATTTATGTACAAATAAGAAATAGTTCAGGGATAAATCCCGAATGACCTGAGTCCATCCATCACCTACACTAAACATTATAAACAACCACCTTTCCAGTTGATGATCAATCAGTTCTGATAACTACCATCACACCTGCAATTCATATTTCTAACTCCAAAGCAGAATGCAGTGATGGAGTCAAACCCAACTCCAACAATCGACTTATTTAATTATTGATTTACTAAGCCTTAATAATACTTCACCAACTTTGTGAGAGTAATAAAAAAACTAGCGATACCAAGACTTTCAGATGGGAACAACTCATGTCCAACAGAATTTCTAATTATGGGATGCTGTGACACATGTTCCTGTCTTGCACCCCTCCAGGGTCCTAGTATCAATATAAACAATAAATGAAGATTACTTTACAATTATCTACATATTGAAGGTCATGCCTTCAACTCAATCCCAAATGATGGCACAAGGTATTGAAAAGTAGACATCCTAAATCAAAACTCAACTGTTTTCACCTTCTCCTAAATATTGTTGTGAGTATTTCCCACATTCAGTATAATTCAACTTCTCCATCTGCTATGTTTACCTCAGTTGCTGATATTGATCAGCGTCAGCATTCAACCCTATACCAACATCCGGACCACAGAAAAGGAGCTAACATAAACAGATAAGTTCCAAGGGTTCCAAGATAAATCAGAGGGACAAGCTAACCTATACACTGTATATCCGAAAAAGGGACTATACCACTTAAGATTTCTAAAACATACTAATGATGAAAAAAAGTCACTGCATAAATAATTTAATGTGAGCATTAAAGTTGATGCGATAACAGCCAGAATACATTAGTAACCAAGAGGAATATACAATAAGCACAACAAACAATCAAAAACGGATAGCAGATCAAAGGAATTACCTGATCCTTGAAACCTCGTGAAAGCATTTCATCAGCCTCATCTAAAACAAACATCTTAATGGAATCAGAGCGAAGAGATTGCCTCCGTAACATGTCAAAGACACGACCTGGGGTACCAACTACAACATGCACTCCACTTGAGAGAATGCGCTGATCCTCACGGACACTAGTTCCACCAACACAAGCATGAACTTTCACACCAAGATAGTCCCCAAGTGCACGCATAACCTTCTCAATTTGTTGTGCAAGCTCCCTGGTGGGTGCAAGCACCAGGGCCTGACATTCCACAAAACCATAATCAAGCTGTTGCAGAATTCCGGAGCAGAAAGTTGCTGTTTTTCCTGTTCCGGACTGTGCTTGCTGAATAACATCAAGACCTTTGCAGAATGGCACAATCCCCCTTTGTTGAATAGCAGAGGGCTTCTCAAACCCTAGAAAAATTGTCAAAAGGTGCAATGGTCAGATTTCCTTTACCACTGCATATGGGGTTGAGGGCAGCATGAAACTTTTGTAGCCACCAATCCATAAAATAAGGGAGTAAGACCAACCCAAATCAGCCTATCTACCACAGCTCAGGAAATAAATAAAAAGGAAAACACCAAGCAAAACGTATAACAATCCCCAAAAAAAGAAATATATACAAGGCTGTTTATTTAAGCAGGTAGAATAGTAAAGCTCTCTTCCCTGAATAACGCATTCCCTAAAGTAGCTTGCTTACTTTGCCGATCATGGAAATCATGGTAGGCAATACCTGCGGATATGAAGAGATGTCTTTCATGGATGGCTTGTCTGGGTATAACCAAATCCGAATGGATCCAGACGTCGAAAGGCACACATCCTTTAGAACTCCATTCGGTACGTTGCTATACGGTGATGCCATTCGGTCTAAAAATGCTGGTGCCACCTACCAAGATGCGAACGGAGACCTGCCTCCACTCCCCTTTCTCCTCCAACCCACAACCTTCTAGAGAGGCCTATACCCATTTCCTAGGCTTAATCCCTTACTGTATCAGTTCACATAGGCTCCCGGTATTAGTTGTATTGGTATCAGCTCGATTCCTGCTTCTATCTCTCCCATTATTAGCAAACCATAATTAGATTTCTGTTTTTTTACTGGCATTGGTACAAAAAAATGAGTATACTCTTCCATCTCTCTCTCTCTCTCTCTCTATCTATCTATCTATATACATATATATATATATAGAAGAGCCTGATCAGGTGAGACAGAAAGAGTCCAACTATTAGATGGTTTGGATCTAGGTATAATGGACAATAGTTTGTGTCAACATCCGACATGGCACCTGCTGTTTAAGTTATGTATGCTTACGGTATTGTGTGGGTGTCCAAAACAGTGAAGCCTTGAAAACCAAAGTTATTTTGATACACAGATTTGGACCACAAACCAGACTATATTCAAGCCAGATTCCCCTGGCTGGCAAGTGGGAGGTCCAGAGTATCAAGAATGAGATAATACAATATTGATGATACTCAGTTAAAAGGAATCATGAGGCTATATGTAATGAATTACATTAAGAATATAAGCATAGAAACATAAGAACAATTGGAGTATGGTTCTATCTACCATATGCATAGATGCCCCTCAAAAGATTCTCTTGCAAGCCCATAGAATCAAAGGTGTCATATACTTCATCATATGGTGTAAAGAACTCCTGCCCATCAGCTCCAAGTCTGGCCGCACATTAACAAACCAAGCATCAATATCACATCATTATAAAGACAGTATATTAGTAAAAATGTAAAAGATCTCATATTCAATAACCAGACATAACAAAAAACAATGACAAGCAGCACAAACTAAAAACAAGGTAGATAATATGCACAAAATTTGTAGTAACTTACAATTCACTCATTCTGGAGTCATATCTACGTTCATCGAATTGTGATCCTTCTGGTGGGATTCCCGCCATGACTGTAAAACAAGATTAAAAAATTTAAACTATAAACAAACATAATTTTTCAAATAAGAAGCAACTTACCTCCCAGATCACCGGTAAACAAAATAAAAAAAAGAGAGGGGGGATAAAATAAAGAATTAAAATACCAATGACAATTTGAAAAAGGAGAAGGAATAGTATGAACTTTATCCAAATCTTCAATCCAAATAATACAAAATTTAATTCCATGGAAAGAACATTGAGAAGCTTGGATGGAAAGCAAACCCAATAATGCAATCCCGGGTCACAAAACTCTGTTTTGGGATTGCTATAGATCCACAAAAATGACAAATAGCTCAAAACCTCAAGTTAAGAGTCTAGTGGAAAAACTGTAAATAAACAAAACTTTCAGACCCCTTTTGGGTAAGATAAAAGAATAAGGGACTTATCAACAATTGTGGTCTTTTTAATTGCTATTATGGAAAGAAAAAAGAAGGTTCTATTCAACCTCACGATGGAACACTAAAAGGGCGGTAGAACCTGAAGTTACTTCGACTGATAGAACGAACTCTTATCATATTTCGATTCGAAAAACTTTAGGGTTAAATAGCCAACTCGATCAAAGTTTTCTGAAACCCAACCAACCATAACCCAAATCAACAACAACCATGAATGAAATAAAAATTTACTCAAGTCAGAACTGGCTGAATCAAAAGACCAGGTTTTGAGTTCAGGTCAATATCTTTATATCAGCAAGGTTTAATGAAGATACAACTCTAGGGTTTGGGTCACCCTACGACAGAGAATTAATAACTGTCTAAGTTTCAGGCCAAGCCGATTGAATAGAAGAGAGATCGATCAATTTCTTCTTAGTCGGTCAGGTCGTTAGGTTAGTAGCAGGAAATAAATAATAAACAGAGCAATACTAATAACGATGAAGAAAAATTGAAAGATATGGAATTCTAGAGATGTTTTATAAGAAGAAGAAAAGATGGATTAAGCAAAGAATAATGAAGAAACCAGACCTGGAATAGAAGTATATGATATTAACGATGAAGAAAATCACGATTAAATCCTTAGCACACAGCAAATCTGAACTCTGAAATCTCAAATCTGATCGGTGGTTTACAAGTATATAAATAGACTCTTCAATAACAAAATTGACTCAAACAAGGTTTCCTAATTTTTTTTTTTATATGAACAAAGGTTTCCTAAATTGAAACAAACTCACTTTCTTGATTCCTACTCCTACGGGAATAATAAATATAAATTAACAAAAATAACCCCTATAGGCCGTTATTGGACCAAGAACAAATATGTAACAGATACGAATTCCAAGTTCCAACTTCCCTCCACCGCCACATGAAAGCATGAACTGAAAGTCCCAAGGACAAACATGCCTGGACAAAGTCATTAAACAGACAATGCCTCTGGACATTCGAACCAACTCAATGATTAAGGAAACTCTGCAACAAGTACATGAAGTAAAGAAAGATTTGAAGCTTCTCCATGGAACTTTGCCATGAAAATGGAATTGCTTCTTCGCTTTAGACCCAAGGATTTTAAATTCGGGGTCGAATTGGTTCCGACTCCCGATCCAGAACGGTCGGAATCTGTCCCAAAAAACCCTAATTTCGGTTTTTCATTTATGAACTCAGTAATTCGGTCTAAAAAATCATAGAATAAGCAGCTCCTAACTGTTGGAACAGCCAGAATTAGGATTCCAATCCGAATAGGCCATATTCGACCAATTGAAACATAAATATAAATAGATAAATTTGGTATGATTTATGATCCTTATTTTCCATTAAATAAATTAATATAAACATAAATTTATAAATAGCTTATGTTTATGATTTATCATCATAAACTGTTAATGTTTGTTTATGGAGGTACCATTACGGCATTAATGAAAATGTGCAGAATTACTACTTAAGTTGGAGTAAAATGATAAAATTAATAAAAATTAAAACAAAACTTCTGTTTTGCCCCCCTCTCTCTCTCCAACCCTGACCCTATCCCTACCCTCTCTCTAGCCTTCCTTGTTAATAATTCCTCATATGTATTATGTATAATATTATATATTATAACATAAAAGGAAGGCCAGCTTTTGTTATATATATTATATAATACATAGTTTATTCTTTCCTTTAAGGCATACCAAACCTATTTTTCATTATATAATTTATTATGTCTAACAATAACCAAATGATTATTGGTTATAGCTCATAACCTATTATCATAATTGATTATTTATAAATAGTTCATAAATATAAATTTAAACTATGCCAACGGGAGCACGCATAGATGATGTTTATTTTACAGTCGTGACTATAATGCCACTAGAATATGTTGGATGGAGCCCAAACATCAAGTCAAAACAAACAAGAAATTGGCTAAAGATCATTTAAAGGCTTCGGAAACTAGGCATAGCTGATGTTTCTGAATCTCATAAACTCTTTTGCTCATCATAAATGAAGGGTAAATGAAACATAGGGTTCTTACCAAAAATAAAAAGACATTAAGGGTACCAGCGATTTGGTGAAACTGCACATGGAGTATCTAACATTTGGAAAATTATGTTTGATTTACCATTTTCTAAATTTTCAATCATACTCCAATCACAATTATACCCCAAACATTTTTTTAAATTTCCAATCATACTCCAATCACAATTATACTTATCACCACCACCCATCCCCTCTCTCTCTTGCCCTCACACTCCCCTCCCTTACCCCCCCCCCACCCCATAACCTCCTAGCCCCACTATTCTCCCCGCAAACCCACCCCCCATCCATCCCAATCCCCTGTCCCTTTCCGCCAACCCTTATCCCAATCCCCTCCTAACCTTGTACACTCCCCCTCACCCCACCTCTAGCTTCCACCATCCACCCTATCCCTCGCTCTCTCCTCCCTGCTTTCACCATGCACCCCCACATATTCCCCCGACACCCATCCTGTCCCCCCACCCTCGTTGCAACCTGACTTGCCCTTGTCCCTCCCTCCCTCCCTCCCTCCTCCCTTCTCCCATCACCCGGCCCATGGGTTGATCGTGGCGTCTCCGGTTTGGGAGTATTTGCAGAATTGCAACGGATTTGGTCGTGGTGCCTCTGCTTCGTCTTCTTCTCGAGTCGACTCCATCCCTCAACCCTCCCCCATTTCCCACACCCCTGGGGAACTTGCAACAGCCCCTCCCTCTCCACTTTCACTCTCCCCTCTCCTTCTCTCTTTCTCCATTCACTTCCATCATTGAGAAGACACCATTAGGATTGAAAAAATAAGGAAAATTTTCACGTACCTCCCCTGAGGTTTACTTTAATTATACTTTCACCTATGAGGTTTGGAAAATTTCACGTACCTCCCCTGTTTTCCAAACTAATTAACAAAAACACCGAGTTTGTTAATTGTACACGTTAAAGGTTAAAATTGTGTTTTAATTGGCCAAAATGCCCTCATCTTCCCCAAATCGTTTTTAGGGTTTGAAAAAAAAATATTTCAGGGCAATTGTTTTAATAGACCAAAACTTCCTTTTGGTTCAAATTTCAAAGCTTAAAGTTTGTAAACAACAGTTGTTGAGTGAGTCATCCTTGACCTCACGAGTCACGAGTCCTTTTCTCCTCACATCAATCTCTAGACTCTGAATGCATCTGCCATGGCGCATCAATTACCAAATACACCAAAGAAGATGACCTAACTCACCTGCAACGACCGGTGGCCGTCTTCTACTCAGGTAACGACTGACCGCACACACCCTCACTCATTCCTTCTCTTTCTCGTCCTATTTATTGTGTTGTGTTTCAACTCTGTTTCTCACCGTATCTCTCTTCAGCCAACACTTCAGTTTGTTGGGAATGAGTCATTGGCGACATTTTTATTTTTCCAATGCTATCCCTCTTTTTGTGACTGTGTTTCTACAGTTGTCTCTCAAACAGGTGAACTCCTCACGGTGTCCACAAGGGGATCATCAACCACGACTACCTTCCAACCAGGTGAACTTCTCATGGACAAATCTTGAAAGAATTTCTCCCTCTCTCTCTCTCTCTCTCTCTCTCTCTCTCTCTCTCTCTCTCTCTCTTTTCTGGGGTGGGGGAGGGGTTTAGATAACAGATAAATATGCTCGCGCAAGATTGTTTTGCCTATTTCCTGTGGATATTAACCATTATGTGTAGTCTATTTTTATATGGGCTGCTTTTCTCTTCGTGTTTTTGGGATGTTAAAACATAATGCCTTATTGTTACACCATGCTAACCTGATATGGATTTCCCCTTTCTTTCTAGGAAAAGCAAAACCATTAGTCTTGCTATCCACTAGAACCTCTGGGCTTTTCATGGGTTGTGAATTGTTAGTTGGTTCTGCATTTTATAGAGAGAGAGAGAGAGAGAGAGAGAGAGAGAGAGAGAGAGAGAGGGAGCAAACCCTAAATGATTTAAACCCAAAAAGGGAAATTTTGAGTCGCAGGTTTTGGGGAAGATGAATTGCATATTTTTTCAAACCCTAAACGATTTGGGGAAGATGAGGGCATTTTGGTCAATTAAAACATAATTTTAACATTTAACGTCTACAATTAATGGACTGGGTGTTTTTGTTACTTAGTTTGGAAAGCAAGGGAGGTACGTGAAACTTTCCAAACCTCACGGGTGAAAGTGTAGTCAAGGCAATCCTCAGGGGAGGTACATTAAATTTTCCCAAAAAATAATAAGGAACCTCAACCATAATATCGATTAAATGTGAGATACCTCAAACATCATATCTATGAAACATGAGATACCTCAAACATAGTTTTCCAAACATTGGGTACCTTAGATGCAGTTTCACCAAGCATCGGTACGCTAAGTGTCATTTACCCTAAACAAAAAGGATCCAACAATGACTCAACTACAAAGAACTGAATCTAGCGTAAATTGCTAACGACTTGTTCTAATATATTTTTTTCGGTAAAGAGAGGTCTATATATTCACGAGTGACCAATACAAGGCATCCAAATTACAGAGATCAGATAACCAGGGAGTGGAATTAGGCCATAATCACACCACAGACAATCTTTTCCGAGCCAAGGAGTCAGCAACGTTAGTCTCCCTGGGAATGTGGTGGAATGAACATGAAATGAAAAAAAGAATTCAGATACAAACTGTCATGATCAAGTTGGGAAAGTAGATGTTGATCATTGAGGCATGTAACCAACTCTGAGTTATCAGGTTTAGCCACCAGGTGTTAAATTCCTTCTAAGATACTTTGTAGAAGACCAGCTCTCAGAGCCATTGTTTCACTCTAAAATATTGAATCGGTTGGTGAAGGCTCATAAAGAGCAGCAACAAGTTCTTCTCTTCGGTTTCTGATGATATAGCCCAACCCCCCTTTCCCATAAGAGATAGAAGCATTTGAATTCAATTTGAAGGAGGGAGGAGAGGTGTTACTGATGAGATGCAACATCGCAGAAGTCACTGAATTCCTTTGCAACTTGATTATAGACTTCCACAGGACTTTGGCCTTTATTTCGAAAGATCAGATTATTTTTGTCCTTCCACAAGGCCCAAAAATGAAAGATGCTAGGCTAGAGATCTCCTTTTGAAGATGCTTATCTCTAAGAGAAATTGCTCCCCAACCTTGGATAACTTTGTGTAATTGTGGCTCAGCTATTGGAGGAATAAATGAAAGGCGAGAAGCAAACCATACAGCTCTTGCAAATTCATAATCAAGCAAGATATGATTAATTGATTCCATTGCACCACACCTGACACAATGAAGATCAACTCGGATCTTTCTACGAGCTAGAACATCAGCTGTTGGCATCCCATCCGAATAAGCCCTTCATAGAAAGTTCCTAATTTTTGGGATGGTATTACATGACAAAATCTTCTTCCACACCACTTCTGGGATGTGATTACAGTTGACACGGGAAGCGGTAGATGGGAGAGAGTTGTTTTCCTAATCCATCAGATTATTAAGATGATGATAAGCCGACTTGACTGAGTTGATGCCTTTTTAGCTGTACCCCACACCTGAATATCCAGTCTAAGGGAAGAAACCTTGGTTGATTTTCTTGATAGTGGCCACATCAGTTGGATGGAAGTGATTGGTAAGGATCCCTTCCTTCCAGACGCAATTAGTAGGATCTATGAGCTCCACCATAAAGACACCTTTTTGTTCTTTAAAATGGGGATGTTGAAATTTGAAAGATGGGTTGGAGGGAATCCAGCAATCCTCCCAGATACGAATGCTTTCCTTTGTGCCTATAGTCCACATTAAACTGACTTAATGGCCTTTCCGGCCTTCCAGTATACTTTGCCAAGCCAGGAAGGGTTGGAACCTATTAATGCCTCAAGGAATTCACATTTCGGATAATATATTAGATTCATATGAATTGCCTAATTTGAGAGTGGTTATTTCCACAGCCTCCAACCAAGCTTACCCAATAAAGCTCTGTTTTGAGTGGTAGGGTTGCGAAAGCCTATGCCTCCCTTGTTTTTGGATCTGCATAATCTGCTCCACGAAATCCAACAGATTTTGTTTCTTTCTTCATTATCTCCCAATAAGAAATGAGATGCGGCTTGGCAAATTTTGCAATGATGGGTTGTCGGTAACTTACAGTGAGAAGCTGCATAATTGTTCATTGATAGCGCCACTGATTTGAGCATTACTTCTTTTCCAACCTAAGGGAGTAAGTTTTGTTCCCAACCTTGCAGTTTTCCTTGAGTCTTCTCTCTGATGCTTCGAAACAACTCCAGTTTAGAGGTGCCAAGGTGAGCTGGGAGCCCCAAATATTTCTTTGAAATATTCCCGTATGAAATTTTAAGGATACAAGAAAACCACCATTTAAAGCGAGGAACTGTATTTGGACTGAAATTAGGATGGACTTTTGCAGATTTATTTTCTGTCCACTAGCTTGGCAATACAATTCAAGGCACTCTTTAAGATTTTGAATCTCTTGCAAGGTAACTTCTAAGAAGAGCAACAAATCATTGGTAAACAATAAATGAGATATCGGAGGTGATCTATTACGTACCTTAATGCCATGAATGAGTCCATCCATTTCTGCCCGGGAGAGAGTGGCACTAACAGCTTAGGCGCATATCACAAAAATAGTCGATGATTGAGGGTCTCCTTTTCGAATGCCTCTAGAGGGTACCAGAGAACCACGAACAACCCCATTGATAAACATATTATAAGAAACCAATGAGATACAAGACATGGTTATATCAACCCATTTCTTGTGGAAAACCAACTGAATAAGAACATTTTCGACGAAAGACCATTCAATACGATCATAGGCTTTTTTTCATATCTAACTTTAAGGTCATGGATTTCTTTCTTCCTTTCTTCTTCTGCTTAATATAATGAAAGGCCTAATGGGCAAACAATATATTATCCTAGATAAGTCAGTCTGGCATGAAAGCTGATTGCTCCGATGAGATGACACTGTCAAGGATGCCTCTCAATCTGGTAGCCATGATTTTTGTAGCTATCTTGGTGGCCACATTACATAAACTTATAGGTATGAAGTGATTTACAAGTTCTGACTGATCAAATTTTTGAATAAGGAATACCATTGTAGAGTTTGATACTTGAGGCATGACTCTAGAAGTAAAGAACTCTTGCACGAATTTGTATATATCTTCACCGACTAGGTCCCAATAACGTTGGTAAAAGGTCGAGGGGATACTATCTGTGCCAAGGGACTTGAGGGTAGCCATCTCATTTAGGGCTGATTTCACTTCATCCGGTAGAGGAATTCAACAGAGATTATCAATGTCCACAGAATCCACTTTAGGAGATAATGCACCAAGAACCAATTGGAGGGCTGTATTATCAACTCCTACGCTTGTATGAATGGATTTGTACTAGTCTAGGACTTCTTGATATATGTCTTGTTCCTCAGTTTCCCACTAACCAGAGGCTCTACAAATCTTCATAATTTTGTTCCTATTGCGCCACTAAATTGCAGTGGCATAAAAAATTTTTGTGTTTTTGTCTCCATTGTTCAACCATAACACCCTCGATTTCTAATGCCATAACTGCTCTTCTCTTTATAATTCAACATCTAGCAGAGCATGAGCCTTGATTTCCTTGGCCTGATTATGATTGGTGGGATTATCTTGGAGCATTTCCAGCTCACGGAGAAGGGAAGTGATCTTACGATGGATGTTCCCAAAGGATCCTTTGTTCCATTTTGTGAATTCCGACTTACAAATAAGACTTTTTTGGTGCAGGATTTCGCTCGTATTTTTGGATGTGGGAAGAGACCATGCTCTGTTAGCTATATTTCTATAATCAGGTTGAGAAAGCCACATCACTTCGAATATGAATGGGCGAATGCCGGAAGACCTTCCACCTTTAGTGTCAATGACTGGTGGAAAATGATTTGACCTTACTACCGCTCGAACAAGGACTACCGCCTCTCCAAATTCCTTTTGCTATTCTTGACTTGAAAGAGCTCGATCTAATCTAACTCTGATATTAGCTGAGCCTCTTCACTTGTTATTTCAAGTGTAAGATGACCCATTGGCTCCCAAATCCATTAACTGGAAAGAGTCCATCATTTGCTTAAGCTGATGTATATCATTGGATACTCTGGAATGTCCCCCTTTCTTTTCGTGCCAAGTGAGGATCGAATTGAAGTCTTCCATGCAGATCCACTTCCCTTACCTGTGGTTACTTATAGATATAAGCTTCTCCCAAATATGTTGTCTATTTTCCTTTACAAGATCACCGTAGACACAGGTTACAAAAAATGGAGAGGTGTTTATAGGTCTTATCTCAGTATCAATGATTCAGTTATCAGCATACATGACCTCAATATGGATATGGTTATCCCACAACAGACTTAGGACACCAATCATACCATTTGGATCCATGCTAAATGAGGAATTTAGTTTTAGTCGCCGGCCCTCCTTGTTAATTCAACTCCTTTGACTCTTGGTATCCATTAGAAATAATATTATTGGATGCACTGATTGGGAGAAATTGATGAGTGATCTAAATGTCAGGGGTCTCCCAAGGCCCTGAACATTCCAACTAATCAGTTTCATGATGCTTGGTGGAGTTGATTTCCCCAACTATCAAGGAGCCCTCCACTAAAAAATGTCTTAAGAGTAGATGAAGATTTCAGTGCTTTGGGCAGATTGTTCCTCTTATTGTAGGTGTTTTGTTAAATCCGTGCCCAAAATCCAGTTTAAAACTCGGTCTGACCACCGGTCTGGTTTGAACCTTTTATGTAGAACCGGGAGCGGAGTACGCTTGTGAACTGTGGACCATGATACTCAAGCCATCCCACAAGATTGTTGACCGTGACTCTGGAGAAGTCATCGAGGATAGGTACATCGACAGAGGTAGGGGAAAGTTTATCTTCGAGGGTGCATTCCTAGCATTTCCTTATTTTGAGGATCCGCCCGGCCCTCGCCCGGTGTACCCGTTCCCACTTACAGATGATTGGGAGTAAGTTAATATCCTAATAACTCATGAGTATAAATACTAGAATGGGCTTAGGACCTGATGTTCATTCTAATCATATTATGGGCCTAGTAGTATAATGGGCCCAATAACTTAAAATTGACCTAAAGACCTAAGACAACCAAACATGACTTAAGACTAAAGTGAGGTAAATAGGGGTCAATCCACTATTCATCTCACAATAGAAAACCTAAATCGTGGAGAGGAAAGGAGAGAAGGAAAGAAAGAAGAAGAAGAAAAAGAAGAAGAAAAAGAAGAAGAAGAAGAAGGAAGAGAGGTGGAACCCAAGCTTGCTCTCCTACATTGGTGAGCATTCTCTCTCTCTCTCTCTCACCTCCTAATTTATAGACCTAGGGTTTGGACTTATGAGCCATGAGTGCTTCATCTACCCTAATGGAAAGGCCATTAATGGCTAATCTTTGAAGCTTAGTTATAAAGACACCTAATCCTACCTTGAACCCCCTTTCACCCTTTCTCCATTTATGAACCCTAAGTTGGGGATTCACCTCCATTTATGGGTTTCACCAACCCTCATGGAAGACCATAGAGGTGTGGTTTGTGGGTTGTTAAATAACATTGATTAAAGACCCTTTCAAAACCCCAATACCCAAACCCATGAGTTTCCTTTCCATATGTATTTAATGGAGGAAAACCTAATCGATCATGGGGTTTACAAACCCATGTTGGGTGTGTGCTATGGCACCTTGGTTGGGGTTGTTCTCATGGCCAAAGAGACCCCTAAAAACCCCTAAGAATACCCCATTTTAGCCCAAGACTTTGGGGCTGCAAAACCATTCTCGGAATGGCATGAACAAGAAGATCGGCACATGGACAGCACATGCAAGTGCTACCCTGAGAAACTAGATCTCGGTGGGAAGTCCGAGAGGGACAGCACATGGACAGCACATGCAAGTGCGCCCTCGAGAAAGATCTACCGGTGAGGTCCGAGAGGGACAGCACATGGACAGGCACATGCAAGTGCCAGTCCCTGAGAACCTAGATCTGCCGGTGGGAAAGTCCGAGAGGGACAGGCACATGGACAGGCACATGGACAGGCACATGATATAGCCTTGCTGTATGTGCCGGTCCCCTATTTTAGCCTTGTTTGATAACTTATGGGGCCCAACTCTTCTAGTCCTAAGGCACTAATCTCTCCCCATGTTGTACACTCTCTTTAGGTTGACTGACTCGGCTCGGGGGCGTATTAGTACGTGGGACAGTGTACTTGGCATCGAACGCCGATTTGAAGAGCTCCGTACTGACGATTGACTGAGAATCAAAGTGAGTAAGTTAAGCAAACGTCTTAATTTATGGAATGTTTGTGTGTCGTGTCTTGCGAATGTCATTCATGCATGTGTGCTATACTATATAATTATTAGTAAGATTTAGGACGATATAAATGTTTAGATGTTGATAGGACTTTACATTCTTGTCTTGCGATATTATTTATTTTACTGCACTATGGTGCGAATGGTGTTGGATTTAGTTATGGGACTCGGGTCCGGTTGGTCTTTGGACCGAGGATTCCATAATATGGACTCACTCATGGCATGTAGATCTAGGGCTGAGCGGGATCAAGTGCCGGTGGGTCTTGGGCTTGAGATTGCCGTACTTGAAATTGCATTAGAGTTGTCCATTGCATTAGGTGGAAACGGGATGGTGACCGACCGACTGCCTTCGGTATTCACATCTCGTACTTGTATACGACGTATGGGCTAGAGGGGCTAGAGGATAGCCGGCCGACCGTATTTCGGTATCTATGGACTCGGCCTCGGCCTATGCACATGCACCTCACTCATACAATAGGTGAATCTTGGCTAGGATAAATGTTTACCCAAGACTTATGACCCTTACCGACGGGGGTTAGGTGTCGGTCAAATCCGTGGGTTCCGACCGTTATTCGGGTATACCCACCGGGAAGTTCGGCGCCAACCGTATTTTGGGCCGAACGGGACGGGATTTGACTCGGGGTTTGCGTATATCTCTTGGTGGAGACCAGTGACGAGGCTTCAGCGCGACTCGGGTTTGTCATCGCCGGTATACCATCCGTTTATGGTACCGATGTCGGGGATGCTACCTAAGGTGTTGCTAAAGTACTATACCGACTTAGTTGTGTGTTAGGTGGATAACAATAAAACTATACATCATCATTCATTCATGTAGCATGATTGTAAATTGTATGTGATGTACGGTCTACCTTGGTGGTATGGGACACCTTGGTATCCGTCCATCATGTATGGTTTGTAGTCAACCCCATTCATTATTATTATTGTGTATGCTTGTGTGGCTTAGCCACTCATTGGGCTCAGTTGGAGCTCACTCCTCGAGAAAACATATTTTTTTAGTTGATGCAGGAACATTCAAACATGATGGCACGGAGTTCAAGACTCCTGATGAAGGTCATGAAGAGTGGTGGACTTCGGGTATAAGGATCATGGACCGGTGTGCTATTGTGAGATGTGTTCCACGAGGGAACAGTGATTCTTGGCTGGTGGCCATCTTTTGTTACACTTTGATAAACTATTTTCTGATTCAAAGGTGTATTCTTTTATTCCTCTCTTGATAAGTGTATTTATTATACAGTGATAATACATAGATCCTGATTAGAACCCATTGATATGAAGGGGTAAATTTGAATAGACAATATTTTATATGCTATCACCTAGCTTCTGCTAACTCTGATGTTATTAATATTAATCCTTTGTTTTTACCTATTATTTGTCGTTGTGAATGAGTTAGTCTTAGGTACTGCATAAGTGATTCTGGTGGTTAGAGAGTGTATTGGTACGCTCCAATTGCATTCCCCGTGGTTCAGGGATGGTGGTGTGACAGCTTGGTATCAGAGCGCGATGCTCTACCTCCTGGACTAACTCAGTGTTCACACGACCCGATTTACTCTAAATTAGGGTTAAATATTAAAAACCTTATCCACAAACAAGAATTGATAGAACAAGGGAGAATATATAAATTTTACTGATAGAACATAAACCAGTTTAGAAATGAAGAAATGATGAGAAACTACATACTAAACCCTAGGAGTAAAAAAATAAAAATAAAAATAAAAAAATAAAAAAAAGGATATACACTTAAGTTTATGAGGGTAAAGTCATGAACAATGATGTAAAATATAATGATAATTGGGATTAGCCTAACCATAAAGAGCTATTGTATATATTAGGAAAATTTATACATCATAGGATTGTTGTTGCATAAGCCCAACGACTTCAAGATATACCAATACCAATCAAGAACTGGGGCTCTTGGTCTACCAAAAAAAAAAATGTTGTGGTTAGGCACATTACGAATAACATTTTGAATAGAGAATCATACCATAAGCAAGTGTAGGAACGGGAAGAAGCTTACACATTGAGATGGATTAGCAAATAGCTAATTTATACAAAAGAAAAGCTCACCTGAGCCTTTTCACAAACACCTCAAACCCATCACCTAGGCATTCGTTGCTACAACTGCAACAAGCGGGGGCATATGTCCAAGACTTGCTCGTACAGTAAGCCCGTGTATGTGTCAAACCTGCAGGCCATCGGTCCCATGCAACCCCAGGGGAGTGTATTCAACATGCCTGCAGATGAGGCAGAGTCATCATCAGGCGCAGTGGCAAGTACCTTACCTAACTCACTAACGCTTAGCATTCATTATTTTTCTTACATTGTTAGCATGACAATAAGGTAAATTTCATTGCATCAGGTACCTTATGTCTATACCTATCACCTGTGCATGTATTATTGATTTTAGAGTTGACGACTCAATTTAGTCACCCACAGTTGTTAGTTGTAATTCCAACTTGCGTAAGCTAGTGTCAGTGAGAGACTCTTCGCAGGACTTGTTACGTAGGCTAATGATTAGGTGGAAATTATCTTTCATTTTTCTCGTGGCCTCAGTGGATGCCCGGCTTTCTTTGGGAACCACCTAGAAATTTTGAGTATTGGTCCTAAGTACCCTTGGGTAAGCCTATGGCCCTACATGTCTCTCGGGAGAGCCATTTTTAGGACTTGTTGGTAAATCTACCAGGAATGCCGGGATTGGCTTGGTGTATGGGCCTGGAATGCGTTGGACCTTGTCAAGAGGGAAACCCCGGAATTGTGTCTAGATTCGAAGGGACGGTGAAAAAATATATATATAGGCACGTAGTTAAATCTCGATATGTCTATACACCCACGAACCGATGGATATCTAGAAAGGATAATTTAGGACGGATGCTAGGAGGTATGGATTATATCATGTAGTTGGAAGAGAATGATAGATCTAGCAATTTAAGTTGATGAACAAGACTATATCGGTGTTAGTGTAGCCAAGTGCGATCCAAGAACAAAAAGGAATTGAACCGAATGATTCGATAAAACTTTGCTCAACAATAGATATGAGTGGAGTAATGGGTCCCTGAATGTCCCCTCTGTTATTGGGAGTGAACATGAGGGATTCCATCAATATTCCAATTCATTCTAAAGTCGAGTTAGGTATTGGAGGATCGAAAGTGAAAGTCCTCATAGAAAAAGCCAGGTAAGCAAAGTAGTACACCTTGTGTCATTCAACCCAAAATTTTAGGAGTACGAGATATTGGATGAAGTATATGGAAATAGTTGCATCTCTCTATTTCTAGAAGTATAAGCTCAAAGTTTGATTTTCACTTGGGTCCTTATATACACTAGACTTTATATTAACTAAACCGGAATTGATTTATACCATTATGTAAGGTGGATACTATTAGAGGACAAATCAATACAACTTAGTTTAAGCTAAATAACTAAGCGATCCGGAGCGGAAGTTGAGCATAGTTTTAACCCCTCTATCCGGCACTATCCAATACCATTTAAGCAAAGCCAGTGTGGTGGCAGATGCACTTAGTAGGAAATCACAAACCCTTCCTTGCCACTCTAATATCAATGAGAGGCTTATAGAGGAAGCGGAAGAATGGGGCTGGAAGTGTTGATTGATGATGCTACTATGTTATTTGCCGCTCCGACAAGACAACCCTCATTGGCGGAGAAGATTAAGGAAGTCCAACATACCGATGCGGAGTTACGGAAATTGATAGATGACATTCAGGAAGAGATGCGGGAGGAATCGATTTTACCTTATACGGAAATAACATCCTTCGGTTCAGGGATAGGTTATGTGTACCCAATGGTGAGCGAGTTAAGGTGGCATGGAGAGGCAATGACCATATGGACTATTGTAATCACTTCCTATTCCCGAACGAGTGGAAATACATCATTATGGATTTTGTCACTAAATTGCCGGTATAGCTAAATGTATTGATTGTTTGGGTCATTGTTGACCGGCTTAGCAAGTTAGCACATTTATCCTAATAAAGGAGATCTATCCAATGGACAAGTTGAATAAGCTATACATGGATAATGTGACTCACTTACATGGAGATCCAGTGGATATCATTTCTAATCGTGATCCCTGAGTTTGCATTGAAGTCCTGTGGCGGTTTTGAAGGCTATGGGTACACCGCTGAATTTTAGCACGGTTCTCCATCCACAAACTAATGGTAAGTCGAGAGGACTATTCGGACCCTAGAGGACGTGCTCGGGCTTGTGTCATTGATATGAAGGGTAGTCGGGATGAGCACATCTCACTCGTAGTGTTTGTTTACAACAACGGCTACCAAACTACTATAGGTATGACACCGTTCAAAGCCACGAGTACAATAGAAATTTCGAACACCACTATATTGGGAGGAAGCTGATTAGCAAAGAATATTAGGGTCTGAATTGATACAAGCCGAGTTGTGGAAAAGTAGATTTGATAAGGGACCGAATCATGGCGGCTTAATCTAAATGGAAGAGCTATGCCGATTATGTTTTCTTGCAAGTATCGCCAACTAAGGGAGTAATTTGCTTCGACAAAGAGGGCAAAGGTGTTAATGTATTTTACGTAATGACGTGAGAAAGTACACCCCTACATTGATATTGTCAAGACTAAAAAGCCACATCGACTTGTCATGGGTGACACATAAAGAGCTACGAAGAGAACTTTGATTATAAGGACAGCAATCCTCACAATCGAACTGTAACTTTTGATAAAGTTCGGTGGGGCAATCTCATTGATTAAAGGGGCATCTCGTTAATGAGAAGGTGGAGTGCGATCGAAGTATCCTCACCTATGCGGATACCTAGGTACGTCTCAATTTCGAGGATGAAATTCTTATAAGGTGGGGAGGATGTTAAATCCGTGCCCAAAATCCGATTTAAAACTCGGTCGACCACCGGTCCTGGTTTGAACCTTTATGTAGAACCGGGAGCGAGTACGCTTGTGAATCTGTGGACCATGATACTCAAGCCATCCCACAAGATTGTTGACCGTGACTGGAGAAGTCATCGAGGATAGGTACATCGACAGAGGTAGGGAAAGTTTATCTTCGAGGGTGCATTCCTAGCATTTCCTTATTTTGAGGATCCGCTAGCCCTCGCTGGTGTACCCGTTCCCACTTACGAGATGATTGGGAGTAAGTTAATATCCTAATAACTCATGAGTATAAATACTAGAATGGGCTTAGGACCGATGTTCATTCTAATCATATTATGGGCCTAGTAGTATAATGGGCCCAATAACTTAAAATTGACCTAAAGACCTAAGACAACCAAACATGACTTAAGACTAAAGTGAGGTAAATAGGGGTCAATCCACTATTCATCTCACAATAGAAAACCTAAATCGTGGAGAGGAAAGGAGAGAAGGAAAGAAAGAAGAAGAAGAAAAAAGAAGAAGAAAAAGAAGAAGAAGAAGAAGGAAGAGAGGTGGAACCCAAGCTTGCTCTCCTACATTGGTGAGCATTCTCTCTCTCTCTCTCTCACCTCCTAATTTATAGACCTAGGGTTTGGACTTATGAGCCATGAGTGCTTCATCTACCCTAATGGAAAGGCCATTAATGGCTAATCTTTGAAGCTTAGTTATAAAGACACCTAATCCTACCTTGAACCCCCTTTCACCCTTTCTCCATTTATGAACCCTAAGTTGGGGATTCACCTCCATTTATGGGTTTCACCAACCCTCATGGAAGACCATAGAGGTGTGGTTTGTGGGTTGTTAAATAACATTGATTAAAGACCCTTTCAAAACCCCAATACCCAAACCCATGAGTTTCCTTTCCATATGTATTTAATGGAGGAAAACCTAATCGATCATGGGGTTTACAAACCCATGTTGGGTGTGTGCTATGGCACCTTGGTTGGGGTTGTTCTCATGGCCAAAGAGACCCCTAAAAACCCCTAAGAATACCCCATTTTAGCCCAAGACTTTGGGGCTGCAAAACCATTCTCGGAATGGCATGAACAGTAAGACTGGTACATGGACAGGCACATGCAAGTGCCAGTCCCTGAGAAACTAGATCTGCCGGTGGGAAGTCCGAGAGGGACAGGCACATGGACAGGCACATGCAAGTGCCAGTCCCTGAGAAAGATCTACCGGTGTGAGGTCCGAGAGGGACAGGCACATGGACAGGCACATGCAAGTGCCAGTCCCTGAGAACCTAGATCTGCCTGTGGGAAAGTCCGAGAGGGACAGGCACATGGACAGCACATGGACAGCACATGATATAGCCTTGTTGTATGTGCCGGTCCCCTATTTTAGCCTTGTTTGATAACTTATGGGGCCCAACTCTTCTAGTCCTAAGGCACTAATCTCTCCCCATGTTGTACACTCTCTTTAGGTTGGCGACTCGGCTCGGGCGTATTAGTACGTGGGACAGTGTACTTGGCATGGAACGCCGATTTGAAGAGCTCCGCATCGACGATTGCGAGAATCAAAGTGAGTGAGTTAAGCAAACGTCTTAATTTATGGAATGTTTGTGTGTCGTGTCTTGCGAATGTCATTCATGCATGTGTGCTATAATATATAATTATTAGTAAGATATAGGACGATATAAATGTTTAGATGTTGATAGGACTTTACATTCTTGTCTTGCGATATTATTTATTTATCGCACTATGGTGCGAATGGTGTTGGATTTAGTTATGGGACTCGGGTGCCGGTTGGTCCTGGACTGAGGATTCCATAATATGGACTCACTCATGGCATGTAGATCTAGGGCGGAAGCGGGATCCAAGTGCCGGTGGGTCTTGGGCTTGAGATTGCCGTACTTGAAATTGCATTAGAGTTGTCCATTGCATTAGGTGGAAACGGGATGGTGACCGACCGACGCCTCCGGTATTCACATCTCGTACTTGTATACGCACGTATGGGCTAGAGGGGCGAGAGGATAGCCGGCCGATCGTATTTCGGTATCTATGGACTCGGCCTCACGGCCTATGCACATGCGTACCTCACTCATACAATAGGTGAATTTGGCTAGGATAAATGTTTACCCAGATTACTATGAACCTTACCGACAGAGGGTTAGGTGTCGGTCAAATCCGTGGGTTCCGACCGTTATTCGGGTATACCCACCCGGAAGTTCGGGCGCCAACCGTATTTTGGGCCGAACGCCAGGACGGATTTGACTCGGGGGTTTGCGTATATCTCTTGGTGGAGACCGATGCACGAGGCTTCAGCGCGACTCGGGTTTGTCATCGTCGGTATACCATCCGTTTATGGTACCGATGTCGGGGATGCTACCTAAGGTGTTGCTATAGTACTATACCTGACTTAGTTGTGTGTTAGGTGGATAACAATAAAACTATACATCATCATTCATTCATGTAGCATGATTGTAAATTGTATGTGATGTACGGTCTACCTTGGTGGTATGGGACACCTTGGTATCCGTCCATCATGTATGGTTTGTAGTCAACCCCATTCATTATTATTATTGTGTATGCTTGTGTGGCTTAGCCACTCATTGGGCTCAGTTGGAGCTCACTCCTCGAGAAAACATATTTTTTTTAGTTGATGCGGGAACATTCAAACATGATGGCACGGAGTTCAAGACTCTGATGAAGGTCATGAAGAGTGGTGGACTTCGAGTATGAGGATCATGGACCGGAGTGCTATTTGTGAGATGTGTTCCACGAGGGAACAAGTGATTCTTGGTGATGGCCATCTTTTGTTACACTTTGATAAACTATTTTCTGATTCAAAGGTGTATTCTTTTATTCCTCTCTTGATAAGTGTATTTATTATACAGTGATAATACATAGATCCTGATTAGAACCCATTGATATGAAGGGGTAAATTTGAATAGACAATATTTTATATGCTATCACCTAGCTTCTGCTAACTCTGATGTTATTAATATTAATCCTTTGTTTTTACCTATTATTTGTCGTTGTGAATGAGTTAGTCTTAGGTACTGCATAAGTGATTCTGGTGGTTAGAGAGTGTATTGGTACGCTCCAGTTGCATTCCCCGTGGTTCAGGGATGGGGGTGTGACATGTTTGGCTCTTTTAGTTCGGGATTTGGATCAACTGGTCTCAAGGAATATAAAGGTTTAGTCGAGCATCCCGTGCTTATTTTTCAAGCTTCGGCATAGTCTAGAGCGGGATGTATCAGATGGACAATATTGCTGCTGAAGGTTAGTTTGAGGAGGGGGGAATGGGGAAAGGGTGGAGTAATTTGATTTACTAAGTTTAGGTTGGGTGAGACATGAGGTTCTGGGTCAATGATAGGAGGGACCGATGGCAGTTTTATTGGTTCAAGAGTAGGTTGGTTATGGGGTAGAGTTGGAAGAGACGAAATGGTCAACTGATGTGGTTGGTTTGAGGGTGAGTTTATGATCTGAAGTGGGTGGGTCGCTTTTGATATGAACACTCCAGATAAGAGAGGGAGTACGGCTAGAAGAGGGTTCGTATCTTCTGAAAACTGATGCAAGTATGATTAAATGGTGGGTGATTTGATGGGTTTGGGAGAATTGGTGCTTGATCTAAGGCTGGGGTCAAGTGGTTATTAGGGTAATGGTAAGTGTCAAGGGTTGAGGCTTTGTATGTCTTCCAGTGGACAGAGGGGTTATACGATGGCAGGGAATAATGACATGAGATGCTCTGGTAAGGTGGGTCATGTGGAAAAGGGGACAACGAGGCGGACCTGCATTGAGACAGCTGGAAAGTAGTACCTTAATCATCTTCGTCTTTTCCAGTGACTCTACATCCATAAGGCGGTGTTAACATATCTATGGTAGGTGCCAGGTGGTGAGCCCCATATTAGTAAGGAGAGCACGGTCGTTGAATCTACGCAAGGCACTGAGAGGAGTATGGAGGGCCATGAATAGGAGCTGATTCTGATAGCTCAGCTCTGGGTGTTGTTTCCCTAAGGAATGTTCCATATATCGCCAGTTGGAAGAATGGGCAGTTTATAGGATCAAGGCATCTGTGTTCACATTGGTTTCTGTGTCTAGCATAAAATAAGGTGTCGCATCGCTTGTCCTCATGACCAATGTTGCTGCAAAAATAACAAAGCAGAGGTAACCTCTCATAATGAGCTAAGATGGGGATATGGTTACTAGACCTTCTCTTAATATTTACCTTCATTTTTAGAGGTTTGTGAAGATCAATAGTAGTGCGCACATGAAAGAAGGTCTGGTTCCATCCCTTGATCCTCGAATAAGCATTATGATGAGAGGGTTACCAACCTTCATAGCTAACTGTTGGAGCTGGATCCAAAAATCTTGATATTGAAACAGCCAACGTCCATCTTCATTCCATCTTTCTAGAATAAGAAGATGCCAGTCACAAACTAGGGGCTGCCGACCAGGACATTTTCCACATCGAGCGGATGGTTGAAATGGAATATAAAGCGGTGTGATATGAACGCCGTGAACAACAGGCCGTGAACAAGGTCTCGTTAACTGCCTGAGCTTTGAAGGGTTTTCTGTCAAGAATCTTACCCACCAAAGTGAGGGTGTGTTGATATTGTAGTTGATCTTCTGTAGTATCATCCAGAATAACAAAGTCTTCCTCCTCCTCCAATAAGGACTCAGGGGAAGGGGGAGGAGCTCCAATGTTTCCGAAAGAGATGAGTAAGGGTGTTGCGTCGCTCATATCAAAGGTTGGAGGAGAAGGGTAGGGGGAAGAATAGGGCATCACACACTTAGGCGGAAGAGGACTCATGGCCACTTATCATTCCATGGCTTGACTTGTTCTAATTTATAAAAGGAGAAAAGAACGGTACTCGATCATGTACCTTGTGTGGATCCCACGTCTAGACACACAAAGCGCCTTGGATGCTTGAAAATTACCGTCTTTCCCCATGTAAAGGTGAAAATCCTAGTTACCCGAGGCGCTTTGTATGTCTAGGCATGGAATCCACGCAAGGCGCACGACCAGGTAGGGTTGTATTACCCTTTATAAAAATAAAACCAGCACTTAATCATTAAATGTATAAAAAACAAAAGCAAAGAATGAAGTTGATCTATAATTTTCTTCAACTTGGAGTATTCGACTCCTCTGTAGCACGGGGTGCGCTATAGATCTTATAGCACGACACCAGAGTTTGCCACGTGGATGAGCTTCCATTTGAATGACATGGATCGAGTTGGAAATCTGGATTTTAAAATTAAGAAATCCTTCTATCCATCGCATGTGCACCATGCTCAGAATTTCCAACTCGATCCGCGTCGTCCAAATGGTGAGCTATGATGCCACATTACAAAATCTGTAGCCCACCCCTGCTCTATATATGAGTCAGATCCCGAGTTGGAGTCCTCTGGTTTGTCCCTCCATATAGGAATCTTTTGGGGTATTTTTTAAATAGTACAACATAAACACATGAATCAAATGTTTTGATTTGGAATAAAATACGTATTGTGTTGGATACATATGGCATTGAAATAATATATGTATAGCGTTGCATAAGTATGACATGTGCTGGAACACCTTGACGTCCATCTCTCTCTCTCTCTCTTGGTTTTTCTAGTTTGCTCGGCTTTCTAGCTGACCTGGTCGGTTTCACCTAGGATCTTTATCATCTCCAGTTTGCTGACCGGCCCAGTCCCCAGTTCCTCAGCAAACTGGAGGTGATAATTTTCCGTTTCACCTAAGGGCAGCCCAAGGTGGTTGACTATTTATGATCTTTGAAGACCTAAGAATTCAAGATTCCAAACGTACGTGTCTGACGGTAGCAGCCACATAGTTAACTGCATCAAAATGGTTCTCAATAACACCCAATTTTTTGGAATTTTACAGGTAATTAAGCAACATATGATCTCCTTTAAGTCTGTAAATTTTGTAAAAAAAATCAATTGTTGAGAAATTTATCTACAATACTGAGGGAAATTCAAGAATTGCAAAAAGAATTTAGGAATTTGTTTAGAATACTACTTCGAGGGTAGTAACCTCCTCAATGCAGGATACAAGAATTACAAGAAACATCATTATTACCCAATTGATTGAACTATACTCCTTTTATACCCAACTTCTAACAAACCAGCAACTCACTAACTCTCTATTACCCCTCTCCTATGCTCCCTTACACTCTATACATAGTCTTCCAGTGTCCTTTGCCTCCTCGCCCCCCTTAACGTGGTAATTGGGTGTGAGCTACATCATTGCCCATATTATCTGAGTGCCAACATCGAATTGGCTTGGGTTCATATCATCACCCATTCAAAAGAACCTTGTCCTCAAGGTGTACGTAACTGGGGATATCGGAGTTTGAGAACAAAAAAGTCCTCCCAAGTAGCATCTTCCAAGTGGTCTAATCTGTAGGCCACTGGGCCAATGCGCTCTAGAACTTGAACGGAACCAAAGAACAGTCGTCCCAGCTTTTTGCTACAACGTAAAGCTACGGAATGCTGACGATAAGGCTGCAACTTGACAAATACCCAATCTCCAGAGAACTGTGCATCAGTGCAATGTTGCGCAGGACGTGATCCACAACTTTATTTGGAGAACATCCTTGTGTATACCGAGATATGATTGGAGGTGGCTGGCCATATAAAGCTTGGAAAGAAATCATTCCAATGGCTGTATGATGGGAAGTGTTATACCAAAATTCAGCCCAAGGTAAATAAGTAACCCATAGGTGTGGGGTCTATCACACATAAAACTACGCAAATACAATTATAGGCAGCGCTTGAGCACCTCAGACTATCCATCGGTTTGGGTGGGGATTGAAAGAGTGGTACTTTGAAGTTTGAATAATTCCTTCAAAAAATTACTTATAAAAATGAGGTCTCTATCATGACAATGGAGCATGGAAATCCATGGAGCTTGGCAATATCAATGACAAAAATTTCAGTAACCTTATTGCTGGTGAAATTGCTTGGAAGCGCACAAAAATGGCCATATTTGGTCAACCTATCGACAACAACTATAATAGTTTATTTGTCATTAGGAGGAAGTCTCTTTATGAATTCCATTGCAATGTCCTCCCAAACTTGGCTTAGAATAGGTAGAGGTTCAAGTAACCCGGACGGAGATTTGTTCATGGCCTTGATTTGCTGGCAAGTCTGGCAATGTGAGAAAGTGTTTGACTTGGGTTTTCATACATTTCCAAAAGAAATTAGTTGAAATGCGCATGTACGTTCTGAAGGCGAGGAGAGGAATGAAATTCTTGAAGGAGCAATTCACAGAGACTAGAAATTGAAGCACTCTAACTACCTGTTGTGGAAGTACAAGAGGCCATCCCGAACCGAGTATCCTTCATAGGAAGATGGATCAAAAGCATGGCTATTGCGAATTGTCTGTTCCAGATTAGTAACATTCTCTTGATGTAGTTGAGTTAAGAAATCAAAGTGAGGAACTGATATTGCAAAAACATCCACGGAAACTCAACAGAGGCACGCTAAAGAGCATCTGTAAGACTGCAACTACATTTTCTTTTCCGGGTTTGGTAGATCATAAAAGAAAACCTCCAATAACTTGGAAAGCAATTGCTGTTGTTCAGGTGTCTGAATTTTCTGTTCCGTTAACCCCTTCAAACTCTTTTGATCCGTCCTGATGAAAAACTTACAGCCTAATACATATTGTCTCATTTCAAGACTGCTTCAGTTACGGCAAAAATCTCACAAAAATACGTTGAAGCAAACTGCATTTTGGTTACCCCATGATTATATCACCAACTCCAAATTGTTCCATATTTCGTTATTAGATTTTACTTTACTTTGCATTTAAAATTACATCGGAAAAATATCATTACTAAAATATGATGAGAGATTTAAGTAATTCATGTTGAGTAGTAAATACAAACGCTTAAGTTCCCTTTAATTTCCCTTTCAACCAAACATAGCCTAAGAGAAAGAAAAGCAAGTGCAAATGAAAGAATTTGAATTCACCCTCTCACATAATGAGATATAACATGGAAGACTCTGAAACGCTCAAATTCTGAACACATTGAATGATACCATTATCCGCATTGTAATTAGTGTGGCATACAGATTACAGATTCCTTCCCCCATTTTATTTAAACAAGTTTACAGTAAAGATGCCTCTGGGAAACCCCATGTCCCCAACCCTTTTAAAGGGCCTACTACAATAGGGCTTGCTATTCAGGAATCAAATAACACCGTCAATATCTGTTCAAACTAATTTAGCCCTGTTTTTCTTCACAAATTAGATTTCTCAACTTTTTTTTAACCATCGAGTCATCTGTAGTATAAAATTAGTCAGGAATAGGTATCAATCGACCTCTGCCGATATCAATATGAATCGACTGATCCAACTGATTCAAGTTTGATTCCTCAAATCATGCTTCTAGCGCAAAAATCCAATCTCTCTACATTAATAGGTCGAACAGCCATGGACAATCCAATTTCCAGATGTTTCAGAGCGGCAGATTTGATTTCCGATTCCTATTTTAAAGTCCTTGATTTTTTTGTTTGGTTGAAAAAAATTCCTCAATATACGAAATAATTTAATCTAGGGATCAACATCAACCAAATATACAAGGAATGGTCATAAATAAAAACAAATGACGAAAAAAATACAACAGCACAAGACCGATTCTAGTAAAGTCTAATCTCCAACATAATTAAAAAATCCACTTAATTCTACATAGTATCCCCTCTCACCATAACATAAATATATCTGTAAAAAGTGAAACCAACAAAAAGAAAAGAGAACCAATCCAAACTAATCATCTTTAGGTAATAAAAGACTCGGTAAGATACAAAACCCAGCCCGCAACAAAATTTGAAACGGACGAACACCAAAACATCCCAAAATGGGAAATTATGGATTCCACCATTGCAAATATGCAGGATCCATATAACTCAGACAAGGTTCAATAACACTAAATAAAGAAACTAGACCCACTACAAACATATTAAATAGTTCCCACGAAATTGATAGCAGATTACCTTGACAAAAACAAATAAAAACTCAGAGAAGGTCTGCAACATTTGAAGGCAGTTCCTCAATGACCACATTATAGAACTTCTGGATGTCGAACAGCATCCTATCATCATCCCGCGTCACAAAATTGATAGCAACACCTTTCCTCCCAAACCTTCCACTACGTCCAATACGGTGGAGATAATTCTCAGGCTGTGTGGGAAGGTCATAGTTTATGACAAGGGATACTTGCTGGACATCAATACCACGTGCCAGAAGATCTGTGGTAATGAGCACTCGGGAGGAACCAGATCTGAATTCTCGCATGATGATGTCCCTGGTGTTCTGGTCCATATCTCCATGAGTTGCAGATACAGTATGGTCACGGCTACGCATCTTGTCTGTCAACCAGTCAACCTTGCGTCGTGTATTGACAAAGATAACACTCTGTGTGATGGCCAGAGTCTCATAAAGATCACAAAGAGTCTCAAGCTTCCAATCCTCCTTCTCAACATTGACATGGAACTGCTTGATACCCTCAAGGGTAAGTTCATCACGCTTAACCAGAATCCTCACAGGCTTGTTCATGAATTTCCTTGTGATCTCAAGGGCTTCCGGAGGCATTGTGGCAGAAAAAACACCTACCTGAACCTTAGATGGCAATAGCTGGAAAATATCATAGATCTGCCAAGGTAGAAAAGCATCGATTAGAAAACAACCGTGGTTCAGTAAGTACCAGTAAACATGTAGTAATAGTCATGACAATCAGAAAAGGAAAATATTAATAAATTCTTGCAATTAAGAACTGAACACAATAATACTGATAACAATGAAACAAACATATTATCTAAGTAATGGTGAAACTCTGGGCAGGAAAAAAAAAGAAGGTAAAGAGGAAAATAGAAGCCAGACAGAAATGCAGAATAACAAAAGCCACTCTTCTATCACAGTAGAAGCAAGAAACAAAAAAATTAGACATCAAGTATATCACAAAATTAATCCAGAGTCCAGATTTTGCAAAAAAAAAAAAAGAAAACATGGTTCTAGGTATCGGTATCATATAGCCAGTACCAGTTTTGCCAGTCACCGATACCGTATCACTAGCGTGGTATGGACAAAGGGTAAAGTGGTCAGAAAACTCATTTTTTAAGGAGATCCAGGGGTAATTTTGTCTGATACAGACGATCCAAGCTGATACCATATCAGTATCGTATCGGTTTTCCAGGTTACCGATACCCGTTCCCATACCGTGCACTGAAACCATGCATGTCAAACATGAATGAAACTACAACAAATCTGAAAAGTAGCCTTAACGTGATATCCAATGAACTATTACAGGAAGTAGGTCCAAAAGAAAAGGAAATACAATACAGAAAGAGAAGAAAGTAGACTAGCAAAACAGTTAAATTGCAAAGTAGATACGACGAGCAATCCATTGCTCAGAAAACAAATGAGTAAAAATAGAGAAAGAGGAAACATCATAACAGCAGAACAATATCTCTTCTGATCTCCATAGATCAGTCTCAAACCTGCTCCAAAATAATCAATTGCAAACCAAACAAAACCATCCACCCAATTCTAGTGCAACTCAAACCTCCACTGATGGCCCAAGAAACTAGATCTTTTGATGGCATTAAAGGATACCAATGATCTTTCCAGAATAGCAGATGTTGCAGGAAAGAGCTGAACCAGAAATGTCTACTTCCTCTTCTTCTCCCTCTCCCCTTCTGTCACTAATCCTTCAGCTAATTGAAGGAGAGAGACGAGAAACGGTCAAGGACAAGGATTTATGTAACAAGAAATAGTTCAGGTATAAACCCTGACTGACCCGAATTCTAAACACCACAAAAAACCACCTTTCGAGTTGATGATCGAGTTGATGATCAGTCAGTTCTGACAACTACCATCAAACCAGCAATTCAGTATTTCTGACTCCAATGCAGAAAGTAGTGAAGTTAGACTCAACTCCAACAATAGACTTATTTAATAATTGATTGATTTGCTAAGCCTTTCTATAATACATCAAAATTCCAACCATGGGATGCTGCAACACATGTTCCTGTCTTGCACCTCTCCAGGGCCCTAGTATCAATAATCAAGAGGATTAATTTACAATCATCTACATACTGAAGGTCATGTCTTCAACACAATCCCAAATGATAAGTACAAGGTATTGACAAGTTGACATCCTAAACCAACTCAATAGCCCTGCTGTTCTTCCATCCGTCCCAATCTCAACATTATTATTTTCCACCTTCAGAATAATTCAACTTCTCCATCTGCTATTTTTAACCTCATTTGTTGATATTGATCAGCGACAACAACCAACCCTATACAAACATCCGGAGGACAGAAAAGGAGCCAACATTAACAGGTAAGTCCCAAGGGTTACAATATGAATGCGAGGAACATGCTAACTTTGACACAGTATTAAGGAAAAGGTACTTCACCACTTAAGAGTTCTAAAACATAAAAATAATGAGACAAAGTCTCTGTGTATGTCAAATAAATGTAAGCAATAAAGCTGATGCGATAACTATGGATATTACAAATATAAGCCATATCACCAGCAGCAGTTGTGATAACAGCTAGAAAACATTAGTGGCCAGGAGGTAAATACACAAGCACAACAAAAAAAAAGATAGCAGATAGAAAAAAGAACCTGATCCTTGAAACCTCGTGAAAGCATTTCATCAGCCTCATCAAGAACAAACATTTTAATGTAATCAGGGCGAAGAGATTGCCTCCGTAACATGTCAAAGACACGACCTGGGGTGCCAACTACAACATGCACTCCACTTGAGAGAATGCGCTGATCCTCACGGACGCTAGTTCCACCAACACAAGCATGAACTTTCACACCAAGATAGTCACCAAGTGCACGCATAACCTTCTCAATTTGTTGCGCAAGCTCCCTGGTGGGTGCAAGCACCAGGGCCTGACATTCCACTAAACCATAATCAAGCTGTTGCAGAATTCCAGAGCAGAAAGTTGCTGTTTTTCCCGTTCCAGACTGTGCCTGCTGAATAACATCAAGACCTTTGCAGAATGGCACAATCCCCCTTTGTTGAATAGCAGAGGGCTTTTCAAACCCTAAAAAAATTGTCAAAAAGTGAAGTAATCAGCATTTTCTCTACCAAGGCATATGGGGTTCAGGGCCACATTAACCTTTTTGTAGCCATCAATCAACAAAATTGTGTAAGACCAACCCAAATTAGCCTATCTACCACAACGCAGGAAAAAGAGACACAAAGACCAACCAAAAGTTATAACAATCCCCAGAAAACTAAATAATATATAAGAACCTGATCAGGTGAGCAACAGAGAGACTCCAAATATTAGATGGCTTGTATCTAGATAACATGGACAATAGCATGTGTCTGCATCCAACATGGCACCTGCTGATTAAATTATGTATGCTTATGATATTGTGTTGGTGTCCAAAGAGTGAAGAGTTTTTTTGATACACAGGTTTGTATCACCAACCAGGCTTTATTTCAAGCAAGATCTACCTGGTTGGCAGGTGGCAGGTCCAGAGTGTCAAGAATGAGATGAAACATATTGATGGTACTCAGTCAAAAGAAATCATGAAGCTATATAATGAGTTACATTAAGAATGTAGGCATAGAAACATTAAAACAACTTGAGTATGGTTTTATCTACCGTATGCATAGATGCCCCTGAGAAGATTCTCTTGCAAGCCCATAGAATCAAAACTGTCATATACTTCATCATATGATGTAAAGAAATCCTGCCCATCAGTTCCAAGTCTGGCCGCACATTAACAGACCAAGCAACAATATGAGATCATTAACAAATCAGCATATTGGTAAAAATGTAAAAGATCTCACTTCAATAAGCAGATAGAACAACATATACAATGGCAAGCAACACAAACTTTTAAAAAAAAAACAAAGAGTAGATAATATGCACAAAATTTGTAGTAACTTACAATTCAGTCATTTTAGCATCGTATTGTCTAGCATCAAATTGGGATCCTTCTGGTGGCACTGCCGCCATGACTGTAAAATATGGTTAAAAAATTAGTCTATAAAAAACATAGTTTTTCAAATAAGAAGCATTAAACCTCCCAGATCACCGACAAATAAAAGGACCAAAATAATAATTAGAATACCAATGATAATTTGAATTTTGAAAAAGGAGAAGGAATGGCACAAACTTAATCCATATCTTCAATCCAAATCATACAAAATTTTAATTCCACGATTACAAAGTTGAGGAGCTTGCGGTAAAACAAACTGATACACATAAAAGTCCTCTATAATTTTCACATCATTTTTCTGAGTCTAATCCTATGCTGAGTCCTCCACTACTGCTTACAAGTTACAACACATTCAATAATGCAAATGGATACACATAAAGTTGAGGAGCTTGCGGTAAAACAAACTGATACACATAAAAGTCCTCTATAATTTTCACATCATTTTTCTGAGTCTAATCCTATGCTGAGTCCTCCACTACTGCTTACAAGTTACAACACATTCAATAATGCAAATGGATACTTCACAGGGGAAAAAAAAGGACCAACTCAAGACATGCATGTGCATATGGTCCAGCCACTTTTTCGAAAGAAGAAGGTGGATGATACATGTGCTAGGAGACCTGAATGACCAATCGTCAAGAACCAAGTCCAAAATACAAGACAATTCCAATTTTTCTCTACTGTTATATCAAATCATGGTCTGGAAGTCCAAGGAACAAGCAAGCAACAGATTATCATCATTTAGCCACTGCCACCTCAAAGGGATACAATTCCGACAAAAGAAAATGCCTTTGAAACCAACTCAATGATTACAGCAACTTTGCAACAATTAGATAGAGTAAAAAACCAATACTTGAAGCTTCTCCATCCAGCTGTGCCAGGAAATTCGAACATTTCTTCACTTAGCACAAATACAAATGCATCTAGGTGGGAGCCCAAACATCAATTCAAAACAAACAGGGAATGGTCTAAAGATCATCTTTAAAGGCTAAAGAACTTAAACCTGTGTAAACTGCTACCGACTTGTTCTGCTTTATAAAAATAAAACTAAGACACCCAATCATCATATGTATAGAATACAAAAAGCAAAAGAATGAAGCTGATCTATAATACATAAGACAGCTTTACCTGTAGCTTCAACATCTCCAAAAAATATTAGATCAATGCAAATAATAAACCCAAAAATGTTGTTAAACATGAGCTTTTTAAATGTAAGTAATTAGTAAGCAACTTCCTATAATATTCAGAGAAGCAAGCGTATGTGTGTTGTGCGTCTCTGCATGCTCAACTACAAAAAAAATCCTTCGATGAAGAGCATACTACTCCCTTCACCATATGAAAGAAAATTCCCGCAATGGAAATCAGCATCAATTTGTCCAAAAAATTACAAAGAGCACAATAATTACCGAAGATTTAATCTTTGATAGATCAGCATTCTTAAAGCCAAAGGGAAAAAACAAAAGCAAATCATAACAGTTCTTTTTATAATTTCCTTGCGAACATTGATAATACAACAGCGACGACACTATTTCGAATCGTATACAGTTCCTAGGCTTAGCAGCATGCACGATACCATTCGAAAAACCCGGAATATAGGCCAAATCTCTGTACCAATCTAAAACCACAGTACACCGTACAAAAAGTAAAAAAAAAAAAAGGAAAACTTCGCACCAAATACCAATGAAACAGCTCCAGATCCCATCAAAGCTCGACAAAAAGAAAAAAGAAAATTAAACTAAAAAACAATCGATTCATCTAAAAGCGAACCAAATATATCCCTACCAAAATCTACAAGAAGAACAATCTGCAACAAAGACCCGATCAGAGTTTTATAAAAGATTACCAAGAAAAGGAAAACGAGAAATCCAAAAACAATACAAGAGATTGAGAAAATATACTTGAAAAAGCACGATTCAGATGATGATCAGAAGAAGACAGAATAGGAAAGAAAAAAAAGATTACAGGAGTAGAAAAAACAACCTGATATCGATGAGAACGGTCGTTGATTGCTGGAGAACGAAGACGAGAGGCAATAGAGACAACTTTCGAGCTTTTCTTAGGGTTAGGGTTTCCCAACTCCTCGGATCTCCGCCGTGGAGTTAAGGAATGCAAGTAAAGATGGAGAGGGATTATGAAAGACGCTTCGTTCCGTAATATCTACTATATACCCTATATAAAAGGAACTTCCCTCTTATTTTGGCCAGATTGTTGAGGTTAGGAATGAAACTTGGGTCACCATTGGTCCGATTTGCCCAGCCCGAATTTAGCCCCAACAGCCCAACCTTACCCAGGCCCTCAAAATATCAGAATTAGGCCTGGTCCGATTTACGTTAGGTCCTGGCTGGACTAACCTGCTGGACTAAAATCAGCCCAGCCTGACCTCGGATTATATTTGGGCTTGGCCCATACTCTATGTAAAAAGATAATTGCTTTCCCTTCCCCCAGGCCCCACCGTATCAGGCTGTCTCCAGCGAGCCCAGTGCCTAGGGTTGCTGCCCAGGGGCATCCAGTAGCTGAGCAGTGCCGCACACATCTTGGCACATGCCTAGGGATGTGTGCGGTACAGCCCAACGGCTGGCAGCACCTTGGGCGTGCTGGGCTCCCTAGAGACGAACTAAATTCGGCCCCATCCCTTAACTTCCCCTCCCCTCTCTTGTGCAGTTGAAGTCTCATTGGACAATTAGGTAGGATACATAAAATAAAAATAATATTTTGGGGGCCAAAATATCGTTGTCTAATTGTGTAGTGTCTGCACCAATGCGGGGGCCAATTAGAGCCCATGCGAAGAGTATTTAAGTGAAGGAGAATTTTTAGGTTATTAGGGGTTGAGCGGTAATTTCACATAGTATTGTGTCTGGGTACAAGAACCACGTGACCGTTAGTATGGGTTTGTGCCTATTTTTTTTCTCTTTCTCTTTTCAATTACATAAAATATTTTATTAGCCCCACACTTACAAAGTTAATCAATGAAAGAAGCATTATTACAAATCAATTTTTCTATTTGTATAACCTCATACTCATTGATTTGTAACAATTCCCCTTACAACCATAACTTTTCTCACTAATATTGAAATCAATTCAATTATCCATAATCTTATACTCATTGTTTTTTTTTATCGGTTTCATTCGGTTCAGTTTTCAGTTTGTTATCGGTCGGTCCGGTGTGATTTGGTTTTCAGCCAGCCCGGTCATACCCCATTCCAAAACTAATTCAATAAGGATCGACTCAGTTCGGTCCAAGTTTGTTTGGTCGATTTTAATGGTTCTAGCGAGGTTTTGAAACCATTAACCTAGCATATAACCAAACCAAGCCACAAATGGTCAAACCACTTTCCTCTCTTTGTAAGAATTAATCTTGTACTACACAATCTTTTTTTTTTTTGTAGAAAGAGATTTTACAAAGGTCCTAGAGCTAAGGAGTCAAAATAGACCAATCTCTCTTACATGTTAGAGACAAAGCCTTCCGGGCTAGAAAATGAACTAAAACATTAGCATCCCTAGAAATAAGAGTGAAACAACATTCACTTAACTGAGGTACTAAGCTGTGGGTGGATGTCAGACATGATGCCCGCAATTATCAGCAACGGGGCGCACAATGGATCACACAGGAGATGGATGGGCGTTGCATTGTCTAACTCAACCATGATATGGGAAATGCCCTTTGTTACTGCACTGAACAGGCCCAATCTGAGAACGCATGCTTCCCCTTCTAATATGTCGAAGAAGGAGCTTGGGTCCGAGATCGCTCTTATTGGAAAGCCCAAATGGTTACGGATAAGTAGATAACTATTCCTCCTTCCTCTGGTTATGGTAGAAAGGCCACATCACTAGTGACCTTGAAGACGTCCCTTGCAGGTCTACTCCATCATTGAGGCAAGATTGGGGTTGAGGGGTGTTGTGTACTTTGCTGAAAGTGAGGATCCTGCGATTATGCTGGTATCTTTGGGTAGCTAGAAACGACTTGGTTTTCGGAATCTTGTACTACATAAGTACGTGTTTGGTTGAAGGAGTTGGACGAATCAGATCCCATCGAACCCAGATTCTATATTTTTTTCGTGTTTGGTTTCTCAGAACACAACTCCGTGTTGGAATCCGCAGATCCATAAAAGCCCACATTTAAGGCTATGTTGAGAATCCAATAGAATTCACCCCTTGGGGTAAATTCAGCAACGAATCCATGCAAGTCCACCATGGTGAATCCACCTATCGAGACTCAAGGAGCTTTCCAAAACCCGTTGTGCCCTAAAAGCTATGGGAATTCAATTCAGTTTTACAGAGCGATGAGCGATGTTTCCTTGGTGATCCCCAAAAGTCTACGTGACTATGAGCGATGTTTCCTTGGTTTTGGGTAATGAGTTATGTTTCTTTCTAAGCACTGGCATGGTTTGGCATGGCAATAGCAGGTCAATTTTCGAAGTACTTGTATGCTTTATTTACTTAAATTTCTTGATTTCTACATCTGGGTATCTCTGAATCTTCATTTATTTTGATGGGGGTTGTGAGTAAGAGAATCGGATTGGGTTTAAGAGTTTTGTGGTAAAAGAGGGTTTTCAAAGTACTTGTATGCTTTATTTACTTAAATTTCTCAATTGTGTTTTTTTGGGGTTAGAGTTTTGTGGTTCAGGCGTTTCTACTATCAGTGTTGCTTGGAATTGCAGAGTATCTTTGTCAGTATTTTTTTTTCTTCTTCTCTTGTCTTCAGTGTGTAGTTGTATATTTGTTGAAGACTCAAGGTAACCAAACAGGTTTACAGATAGATTCAGAATGATTCCATCTAACAGACTCAGGATAACCAAATAGTTTTTTTTTTTTCTTTCTCAACTACGAATCCACATGAACTAGATTTGTATGAAGCAGATCCAAAATCAGAACCTGACTCGTTCGACACCTTCAACCAAACACGACCTAAGGGTCCTGACTCTCGAGATTTTATTTTCCTTGAATCACAAAAAAGACAAAGTATTTTTTTTTTTTTTAATTTATTTAACCCCACATCTAACTAGAAAATTTCCAAAATTAAGGAAAATTTTGTTTACGATAAAATAATATCTAAACAGTCTCATTCATCCCAAAATAAAAAAAAAAGTAGAACAGTCAAATGTTGGGCTGTCAACCGGTTGGGCCTGGTCTATTTCAATCAGGCCTAATTGTTCCCCACCAAAATAAGCTCTGCACTGTTTCCGCCTATTAGGTAATTGGACCTAATAGGCCAGGGCATTGACATATTTCTATTCGGTCGGTTGGTTACTAGTCCATAATCAGGCTAAAACTAATCTGGCTTAAACGGGTTATTTGACTATCCAGGCTATAAACATGCAATAAGCAGACTATAATCTAACTAAATGGGCTTAAACGGGTTAATTGGATTATAAATGGTAGGTTATCAACTGGTCATGGTTAGGCGATCGGACCACTACTTTGCTTCGGGAATGCCTAATTATTAATCGATCGATGCTTGAACCAAACACATTTAGTAACTTAGGCCAATCAATCAGGCCTAATAGAGTGGACCAATTTTTGACAACCCTAGTCGAACAAACACAATGGAAAGAACATATTCCTTTTGGACATAGTTTTCCTTCACCTAAAAAAAAGGGAAATCTAGGGTCATAAATATCACTCCCTCCTGTATCCATGCCCCTAGGAGTCCCATCCAACGGCAATGAAGGTAAGAAATCTCTTCACCATGGATGAAAGAAAACTAGGTCCTTGCTTTTTTTGTGGAAGTTTTTGAAATGTACAACTAGTACAATAATTATGAGGTAAGTTAATTAATTAGTGGGAAAATTACAAGATTAGACTATATTGGGTTTGGTCTTACCAAATTAGCCAGTGATTGTTTCACTTAACAAAATTAAACCATATTGGGTTTCAATTTACAAAAGTAGCCAATACAATGTTCCTTCCTCATTTTCAACTTCTTTTTACATTTTTGCCCTCAATGTGATTATTCCATTCCTCATCGAATTCTATCTTCTTCTTGGAACGGAAGCATCTTCACGATCTTCTTCTTCTTCTTCAACCCCATGCAATACCGCCCAGCCCCTGCAATCCCTCCAGCCCCTCCACCGCAACCCTTCCAACACCTCTAGAATCCTTCCTGCCCCACCCTCTGATCTTTGTCCTACCCCACCCCCTGCAATCCCTCCCGCCCCATCCCCTGTTCTTCCATAGAAATGTAAATTAATTTTAAAATCCAATTCTAAAAGATTGTACATCAATTCAATAACAGTATCCTAAACCTTTTCTTTTCCATCACTAATTCCCTACCAGATCCTTTACATTTACAAACCAGCTATAATCTTCAATCCCGAAAGATAAAAAAATCCCGAAAATAACTTTATTTTAAACTTCTGAGACAATAAAACTCAGGAGAAAACTAAAACGCAAAGGAAAAAGGAAATCACATTATTCAGGAAGTCCATTTCCAGATTTTGAGACCATCGCATGTAACCCTGATCATAACCTTCTTCGTCTTTAGACCTCCCACCTTCGCCTTCCTGTCCAACTGTACTGCCCCTTTGGTATTCCTCCCTTCTTTAGATCAGACTTCAATGGCGACGCGACAAGTCCAGATCTTCACAGGTGCTTGTCACCGTTGCCCTCAGAACAGGACATGTTCTTGGTGTCGTGGGTATACATCGGGAAAGTCCCGTTGCCGACATAGACACTATCAGATCTCAAGGTGATAGTGGTTGGGTCATAGAAGAAAAAGAGCTTTTTGTTTGGTTCCCAGTAAAAATGGCGAGATCGATCTTGGAGTTTAGTCGGGAGGAAGAGCCATCCTTCGAGGTCATGACATTGAATTGCGAGATCTGGACTGCCGTCATGGTGAAGATGGGGAAGATGGGGGCGGTAGAGGACCTATATGATGGCGCCAACGATGGTTGCGAGCAGGATCATGAGGATGGTAGTCTAGAGACGGCAGATGCAGCAACAGCAGCAGCTCCGGCGACTGCGACAGAGGATTGTAGTGGGTTGGGCGGGAGGAAGAACATGGCAGGGGATTGGATGGGATTGCATGGGTTGCAGAAGAAGATGTATTCGTGCTCGAAGAAGAAGATGGAGGGAAAAAAAAAAGTAGTATTGAGGGCAAAAAAGTAAAACGAAGTATGTGAATGAGGAAGAAACACTGTATTGGTTACTTTTGTAAATTAAAACCCAATATTGTTTAATTTTGTCAGGTGAAACTATCACTGGCTAATTTGGTAAGACCAAACCCAATATAGTCTAATCTCGTAATTTTCCCTTAATTAATTGAGGATGCATCTTGGGAACCGGTTTCTCTGCAGTGCGAGGGTGCATTGGAGATCTTATGGCGCGGCTTAATTTTGCTACACGTGGACAATTGCAAATCCAACAGCGTAAATTGATTTGGAGCAACAAAGCACGGTGGACGTGCAAGGTACTGAAGTTTATATCAAATTTGAAAGCTCTTTGATTCAAACTCTTTTTTTTTTTTTTTTTGGTAAAACTTTGATTCAAACTCAACGCCAAATCTATGAACCCCTCGTCTTCATTTTCGTCTTACAAAAGCTCACCACCTACGATTCGTAGAGGTGGTTAAGGTTTTGAGACTCCATTTTCGTCTTACGCTGTGCTTACGACCTGCGATTCCAAGAGGGGTTTTTGGATTTGAGAATCCATTTTTGCGCTCAACAATGCTTACCACCTACGATTCAAAGAGGTGGTTATGGTTTTGAGACTCCATTTTCGTCTTACACTGTGTTTACCACCTGCGATTCGAAGAGTGGGTTTTGGATTTGAGACTCCATTTTTGCCTTCTACCGTGCTTACCAATTGCGATCCAAAGAGGGGTTCTGGATTTGATACTCTGGCCATAGTGATGTAAGTATGATTTTTGTTCATTAGATTTGGGTTGGTCTGTTTCTACCGATAATACCAAATCATATACATGGGAGTATCATTTTATATTGATTTCCTTCTCATCTGCCTGCTCTAAATGTATCATGACTTATGGATCATGTTCGTATATCAAAGGAGGAATTCCTGATAGCCCGGAAAGGAGAGGAATAAGCAATGATCATGTCTTAAAAAGCATAGTCCAGCTGAATCCAATGTTCAGCTTTTATTATTGAACAAGCAAGCAAAGCATTTAGGCTGGAAGTTTATTCTAATTGGAACCCACTCTTGTAACAATATTGTCCTATTCTGGAACCACTGTTAGCAAAAACACGTTTAAAACATATTTTTGTTTTTTACCGTTTTAAACATGTTTTGTAGTATGTTTGGAAAACATACGGTAAAAAAAGACAAACGGCAAACATTCCCATTTTAAACGTGTTTAAAACATGTTTTGCTTATTTTTTTAGTGTTTTTTAAGACCTTGGACTTAATTGATAATATTTCTCTCTCCGAACTCTGATCGGCCTGATTCTGTCATCGATGCAAAGATGACTCAAAGAGCTACATTTTTCATGATATCACCTTCAACTCAAGGTCAATGCATGGATACCGAAAATAAAAGCATGTATTTCAAATAAAAATTCCTCAATTTATATGAAAATATTGCCGATTTTTTTTAATTCGTTATTTTGAAATATAAACATTTAAAACCCGTATCGTCTATTTTCCGTGTTTTACCATTCTCTATTTTTTTGACCGTCCGTTTGCACTTTTTTATCGTTTAAAATCTATACTGTAAGACTCTTTTTTTGCCCTTCCCGTTTTGGTTAACTATGATCATGACATTCTGGTCAAAATTCATCTATGGCTCATCAACATCAATAAAGACAGTTATGAATAATGAAAGACCCTTACTATGTTTCAAGAATAATTCTCCAAAGTGAAAAGTTTCAGGTATTCAGTCAAAATCCTTTCTAACTTCCAAGCAAAACCCAGTTGCAGAAACAAACATATCAATAGTCATTGTTATTAAAATGATATTTTTAGTTGGAAATTCTTCTTTTTAAACGAATGATGAATGAATTGATCTTGTGTAATAGCATTAGCAACAACATCAAAAACTGGGAGGAATCACAACATACATCATCAGGTCATCTATGGCTCATCAACATCAATAAAGACAGAGACATGAATAATGAAAGAACAAGGAAAAGGTACTGTAGATACACAAAATAAATTGATATGATACGATCAATAGAAATAGAACAACCCAAATCTAATGAACAAAATCCATACATCACTATGGCTAGAGTCTCAAAACCAGAACCCCTTGTTTGAATCACAGTTGGTAAGCACAGCAGAGGGTGAAAATGGAGTCTCAAATCCAGAACCCACACTTCGAATCACAGGTGGTAAGCACAACAGAGGGCGAAAATGGAATCTCAATTCCAGAAACCCCTCTTCAAATCGCAGGTGGTAAGCACAACGTAAGATAAAAATGAAGACTCAGAATCAGAACTGCAATTGTCCATGTTTCGCAAAATTACGCCACCATACGATCTTCGGCATACCCCTCCGCACTGCAAAGGAGTCTGATCCTCTTGTCACCAAAATGGTGATGTGAGTTGTAACCTTCTAAAGAATTTTCTTATTGATACCCTCAATGTCCTAAATAATTTGTAACCTAACTTTGTTACCCTTTTAGTATAACAAATTTTGTTTCCCAATGAATAATAATATCATTTCCCTAAAAACATGTGCATGACAATGACATCTTTTGATGATGACTTTCAAATTACTTCTGAAAAAAGTTTTATATCTATATCTTAAAGAACTTTTTTGACAAAAAGGCAAGCGACAATTAAAAGGTGTAAGTTCTAAATACACCTATGGAGGTGTCATTTAAATGATTTAACACTCCCTCCTTTTAATTGCCCATCTTATTCTCAAAAGTAATTTTATGTAAATGTAAAACAGGGTTTTCAAAATATTTGAAAGTGACTTGTCATTAAACAATTATTAAAAGGTGCACATTTTTTGAGTAAGCATATGAAATGACAAGATTTACCTTTGTTGAAGAATAAATGTATTATGATAAAAGGGCAAATAAATAAGGTTACAACTTTTTTTCCCCCCACCAGACCAATCTGTCTTGATACCAAACAGAAAGCAACCTTAATAGCAGGGACTTACTGGATTTCAATCTTATCTAAAAATTTAGTCTAGCTAGATTAATGACATGTATCGTTTGTAGATTATGCAATGTTGTCAAGAAAATAATTTCCTGTAATTTCTAAAAGATTTTGAAATGTCTGAGAATTTAACACTTATAAAAGAGGTCTTAGAAACATGAAAAATAATCAATCTTACAATAAATTTGGCACTTAATTGGTTTTAGACCTCACCCAATTAAGACCAAGTTAGTCTTTAGCCCCCCCATTTCCTTGTTCGGATAAGAAAGGCTAATGAATTTTCCAAATCAAAAAAAGGACTAACGATTATAATCATTCAAGATTCTGCAAATTTAACCAACATCTACTGAGTAGGGTCCAAGCTTATCTTTTGTCTGTCCAAAAGGAGTGAGACATAAAATCATACACCTCTGCATCGGAATGTGCACAAATGGCTCCCAAACTGTGAGATGACGTCAACTAGTCCTCCGTACCCTCCAACTGCCAAAACCTGAAAAGTGAAACCCCAGTGGCCGGGTTCCATGTTAATATGCTTAAGTGCAAGACTCAATTTTTATCCTTTCTACAGAATAACCTTGGGAGAGAATCCATTTTTCAAATCACTATATCCAAATCAACAATGACAACCAGAATGATATGTAGACAAGGCAGAAAATTTAACTCATGCGAGCAATTCCACATTCAGATATTCCTGTACAAACTACCAGAAAAACGCACTCCAAGAAAGAAATTTTGACCACTAAGAAAAAAGAACCACCAGTGGAATCGAAGATGGCATGGAATTCAGGATGAACATAGTGTGAGGAAGGTCTATAATTCTTCAGTAGTGACACTTGAGCATGATGAGGGGTGCAGACTTCCCTAATAACTATCTGATGTAGATCGATGGTTGAGAAACCAGCAGTAATTGTGGGCCAGATTGTGTCCCATCGGACCAGTATTTGTGGGCCATATTCTGTTATAACTGAAGCCCACAATCTGTTCCTATGTGGCCATCAATCAGCATCTGGGAAAACAAGATATTTGACAAATTTTGTGGGGCTGCAATACCTGCGTGGAGAAGAATTGTTCAGAAGGAACTTAGAAAATATTCTGTGGGCCAATGCCAGCTTGCCTTGGAAGAGAGATGCTGCAAAGAAATCAGATTGCGTAGCAGTGATGCCTAAGATCTTTCAAAGTTTGTTTTTAAGTTAGTTTCTATTTCTGTTTTAAGAGATATTAGTTAGATTTGATTTTTCAGTTACTAATTAGATTTAGCATCAATGGGATTTCAGTTACAAATTAGATTACAATTGTATTTCTTTCTTTATTACATGACTTCTTGCACAAGATAGTTGTTAGGTATTTGACTGATACGCCACAAGCTCCAGAGTTGATGGAACACGTTAACTCAAGCCCTTTAACCTATCCCATACTAGGTTGGCCCAATCTAGCGCCCATACACTAGAATGAGCTCCATTAGGCACATAACAGACCACCACGCTTCTACAGCCGTCCTTAGGCAGCTCTCACTTTGGCGGTAGGTAGCCCTTTCTAGTGGCTCTACTCTGCTCTAAGGTTTATGTCTAGCAGCAGGTAACCTTTTCTTGATAGCTTTCACTTTACTCCAAGTAGCCGCCTATACACTAAAATGGTCCCATTAGGCACATAACAGACCATCATGCTTCTGCAGCCGTCATCCTCGGCGGCTCTCACTCTAGGCAGCTCTCACTTTGGCGGTAGGTAGCCCTTTCCAGTGGCTCTACTCTGCTCCAAGGTTTATGCTTGACACCAGGTAGCCCTTTCTTGATGACTTTCACTCTACTCCAAGTAGCCTTTTTCGTGACTTGAACCCATGAGGTGGTGACAGGCTCTAATACCAAATGTTAGGTACTTGGCCGATATGTCAAAAGCTCCAGAGCTGATGGAACGGGTTAAATCAAGCCCTTTAACTTATCCCATACTAGGTTGCTCCAATCTAGCGCCCATACACTAGAGTGGGCCCCATTAGGTGCATAAAAGTAGTCCACACCATGTGTGTGCGTAATTGCTATCAAGCATCATAAATTTGTAAGAGATTTTAGTGCTCGATACGATTTTAGATGAATGAAAAAAACGCTTGGTTGTTTAGTCATGGTTACTGTGAGAGGCAATGTAAGGTGAGAGACCTTAGGGGGGAGGCACTTGTGGAAATAGGTGGGATACCTTCATTACGGTAGGTGAGATACCTACATATCTTTCTTTTATTTCATTCCCTCTGTTCAGTGATACATCCAGCCCCTGTTCTTCAATGTCGTAGTTCAAATCCAGGTAACATCAGTATTGTTTTAATGTTCATTTAATCAACTGTTACTGCCTTTAATCTCTACTCAATTCTGATGTTTTTTTCCCCCAGTACTGTTGGTGTCTGCGATGGGTTGATTTAATAGCAGCATCTACTAATTTCAGTCTTTAATATCAGAAGGTCTAACTATAAGATTGTTTTCAGATTTTACTATGTTGTTCCTGTCATTGTCTGCCCCCTTCAATCCTAGTTTGGGATCCATCAGACCCCTGGATTGCTAGATACAGCTAGTTCACCTAGTTACTATTTTCTGTTCTTCATCACCTTCTATTTACTGAATCTGTTGTTTTCTCCCAATCCCTCCAGTAGATGATTCTGATGTTTTAGGTACTTGATCAACCTTTAAAGACCTCTCTTCGACTGTATTACCTGTCCCATTAATCGGCCAGATTAGGAGTTCTTGGTTCATTTATATTCTGTCCACAGATTGTGTGTGATAGTATTCACTTTGATTCTGACCTGTCTGGTTTGTTGCCTAGTAATCTGTCCAACAAATTATTGAGTCTACATTACTATCATAGATTCAATGCTCATGTTCCCAGCTCACTAACATCATGACAAACCATCGGTAGCATACGTGCATTGAACAAACTTTTTAAAAAAAAAATTATTACTATATGATGTTGCTTGACATCTCGCATGTACAGGTGCATACTGCAAAACTACATAAAGCAAGCAGGATTTTGTTTGAAAAGCTCTTCCCAACAATTAAGAGACTTAAGCTCCTGTTGGAAATACTATAAAATTGTGCAACAAATGCAATGAAGAGATGCAATTGTAAAATGAAAACATAAAAACAAAGATGTAATATGAACCATATGAAAAGGAAATAAAGATAACAGATAACAATAATCTCAAAAAGGCTAAATGAATCATACACCAGATGGATGCAACGAGACAGAGAACGCTGACGGAGGAGCACATTGTATCTGTGAGAGAAGCAACCCGTCAATGTTCAAACGACTGAGAACAGGTTCTGCACCAACTGCTAAAATCTGAAATAAGATAAAAGAGAATACATCAACTAAACAGAAAATTCAAGACCACAGTTAAGTGTGGAAACTTCCTCACTATGCATGTCAATCACTTCATCTACTACAAATAGAACAACAACTCAACCTTTCCAAGAGTGTCCTAAGTAAATAGCTTATGTCGTGGATTTTCCTAGCACAAAACCAAATTGGTTTTCCATAATAGCAGTTTCTTATATCAGGCAAGTTTCAATAACTCTCTCCCATAACTTCATAATATGACTCATTAGTTCTATGACTCTAGTTATTACAGCTATGAATTATCACATTTATTTTTATTAATTGGAATCACAATACTTCTCCTCCATCCATCAAGCATTTTCTTTGTGCTTATAAACTTATTAAATAGCTTGGTTAGCCAAAATAAACCACATACTCCTAAGCTCTTCGACACTTCTCTTGGGACCCCATCTGATTCTCTTGGGACCCCATCTGAACCACGTGCCTTGCGTACTTTCATCCTCCTTAAAGCTTCTTTTCCTTCAGACACCCTAATTTTCATATATATATATATATATATGACATGTGGTAACTTGATGAGTAGTGCAACCTTCCGGGACACTATCTCTCCTTAATGCCCTCATTGCTAACTAGTACTTTATCATCCTCACTTTTAATGCATCTAACATGGTCAAAATCTCTATTTTTCCTTTTCCTCATTTTAGCTATCTTATAAATAGCTTTTTCCCCTTCCTTTGAACTCAAATTGTTATAGAGATCCTCATATTTCTTCGCCCTTGCTTTTCCCACAATCTTCTTAGCTTCATTTCTAACAGCTTTATACCTTTTTAAATCTTCTACATCCTAGGTCATTTGACATGTCTTAATGGTTTCTTGAACATCATCATCTCACCACCAAGTCTCCCTAGATGAATTACATTTTCCTTTCGATTTGCCTAAGACATCTTTAGCAACCTTCTTAATACAAGTAGTAATCTTGTTCCACATTGTATTAGTGTCTCCATCATAGTTCCATCTTCCTTGTTTGACCAAAAGTGCAACAATCACGATTCTAATAATTGAAACAATGACCACGAAGATAATTACAATTCCATACCATTTGAAAAGACATAGCCAGCATGTGTTGAAATTGAGTAGTAGTCACGTTATAACATGGTCATCAGTTATCCATATAAGGAAAAGAGCCACAAAACAGGACAGAAGTTGAGCAGACCAAGTCAAAACAAAACAGTCCATCACACAACGAAACAGCTTCAATATTTCAACAAAAGGGTTGCCCAAATCATAGAACAATTCCAGAATAAGAATCATGAGAGAATGAATTTGCCACGAATGAATGTGGCTATGCATTTCAACCAGATGTATTGACTCACACCATGTAAACAATCACAATTCAAATAAAGTGTTTTTTTTAGTTACAACAGCACATTGATTTCATCAAAGGGGATTCTGCTTAGTAAATGGTTAGAACAATGACATTTTGTTACAATCCTTTGACCACATACTTTCCAGTACCCTTAGGCCCTGTTTTAGTTACTTATTATTGGCGGTCACAGGCAAACATAGTTGAAAATCATTGCATAGAGATATATTTCTTAATTTGCTTCTCTCGGTGCTGAGATTGGGAGGTCCTTCTGGTCTTGAATGTCCCTTCTCTCCTTACAGAATTAAGGTATAACACCTTGATAGCAAGGAATAACTACGGGTGGAGGCCAAGAGATATCTCTTCTTGTTTTTGCTTCTCGAATGAATTGACTTCCTCCTACTTTGGAAAAAAAGGCAGATTTTATTGATTCCTGGATCCGAGAAACTGTAAAAAAGTGCTGCAGCAAAGGGTCCCCCATTGTTGTGTCACCTCATATGGATTTCAGGCAGTAGGTTAACAGAAGGAGTGAATTAAAAAGTCTTACCTTCCATCTTTGGACCCTAAGCAAATTTGAAGCAGAGGGATATATCCGTGCTGCAGAGGCCACCGAAGAGAGATCCAAGGAGCCTTAACTTGTAAGTCCAAGGGAGCTCATTCAAAGATTAAAGTCAAATAACTGGCTAGGATACTTGATTGACCTTTATTTGGGGCTGTAACATGTTTACAGAAATGGTATAAGCCCATTCAAAGATTGAAGTCAAATAACAGGCTAGGATCCTTGATTGACCTTTATTTGGGCTGTAACATGTTTACAGAAATGGTATAGACACTGAAGTAAGTAATGGTGAACAACAGAGCTTTAAGGAAGCTATGGGAAAGATCCCAAGATTGAACTAAAGTGGTGGGACTACTGGCTTCAGTGCATGTAAGATGCTTTAATGATCCGATGCACAGGGTTCTGTGGATGAGTTAGTAGTGTGTACATGTCCTGAGATGCTCCAAAGCCTTCCTTGTATTTTAACAAGTTTGATAATCAAGGTCCACAAAAAATAGAGACCACAGCCCTTATAGATGATAGAAGACAGAAATACAAATCTCAAGATGTCAGGTTGGGCTGGGTACCCAGGCCAGTTAAACATCAGTGGTCATTCAGTAACCCAACCCAACTTGACAATCAACCTCTGGTGCTCAATCAAATCCCAGTCTAGGAACATTTTATTTCCAAAACTAATAACCTTGCGAAATTCAAACTTAATTAGCATAATAGCAATAATTTAACAGTATATTCAAACTGATTCAACCAAGATCAATATTACAAGGATATTCTAGGCACTCACTTGATTATCATCAAATAATATGTCTTGAGTAGGGGAACAAGTGGCAATCCTTGAAATGAACTCACAAGCATGAAGATTCCAGACAGATAAACAACTCCCACCACCACAAACCTGAAAAATACAAATCATACTCTATTTTACATCAGAACTCAAGGAAATAAATTGAAAAGCAACTTGCTGATACCTAAATATCTCAACATGGAGTGTTTCATCTTATAATGGCAAATTGGCTTTTGAATATCTACGCTTTGAGTTTGAAACATTTGTAACGGATAGGGAACCCCATCTACACACAGTCAATTTGTTATGGTCAAAGTCCTAATCATAAACACAGTGCCATATTGGCTACATGCGGCTTGAAGTCCTAGTCATATTTCTGGTAAGCTTCCTCCTGATCCCAATCTTGATTTACCTATTGCTGTTCCAAAACCAAAGAGGAGTTGTACACAACATCCTATTTCCAATTTTGTATCATACAACTCTCTCACTCTTGCTTTTCGTGCCTTCGTATCTTCTTTATCCTCTGTTTCCATCCCTAACAATTGGCAAGATGCAATAGCTGAATAGAAATGAAAGGATGCAATGAACGAAGAAATGCTTGCCTTTGAGAAGAACCAGACCTGGGATTTGGTGAGTCCTCCCTCCCCTAGGGAAGAACCCCGTTGGTTGTAAATGGGTTTTTGTTGTGAAGCACAAGGCTGATGGCTCAGTGGAAAGAGACAAAGCAAGACTAGTTGCCAAAAGGTTTACTCAAACCCAAGGAATTGACTATCAAGAGACCTTTGCCCCTGTAGCAAAGATGAATATTGTGTGAGTTATCATCTCTTGTGCTGCAAATAAAGGTTGGGAACTCCAACAACTTGATGTGAAGAATGCCTCCCTGCATGGAGACCTGGAAGAAGATGTTTATATGGAGACACCTCCTGGTTTTACTTCCTCAGAGACACAAGGAAACGTATGCAAATTGAAGAAAGCTCTGTTGGTTTAAAACAGTCACCAAGGGCTTGGTTTGGCCGGTTCCATAAGGGCTATGATTGCTTATGGGTTTAAACAGAGCAATGTTGACCATACTTTGTTTGTTAAAAGAATGGGACAGCAAGTGACAATTTTGATTGTCTAGGTTGATGACATAGTAATCACGGGCAACAATGCACAGGAAATCTAGAAGCTAAAGACTTATTTGGGCACCGAATTTGAAGTCAAAGATTTGGGCAGGTTAAGGTACTTCTTAGGGATTGAGGTTGTCTATTCAGCCAAGGGCATATCTCTCTCTCAGAGAAAATATACCTTGGATTTGTTGAGTGAAATAGGGATGCTTGGGTGTAAACCAGCAGATACCCCTCCTGAGCCCAACACGCAATTGAAGAGTAAGGAAGGTGATCCAGTGGATAAGGGTAGCTATCAGAGGTTAGTTGGCCGATTGATATACCTCTCACATACCCGACCAGATATCACATTTGCTGTGAGTGTTGTAAGTCAATACATGCATGATCCTCACTCCTCTCACTTAGAAGCAGCATACAAAATACTTTGCTACCTCAAGTCATCTCTTGGAAAAGGAGTCTTGTATTCTCCGCATAACCATCTCCGGATAGAAGCCTACATAGATGCAGATTGGGCCGGCAGCCCTGATGACAGGAAGTCAACGTCTGGATATTGCACATTTGTTGGAGGTAATTTGACTACTTGGAGAAGCAAAAAACAAGCGGTTGTAGCCCGATCAAGTTCTGAGTTGAGTTTAGAGCTATGGCACAGGGTATTTGCGAACTTCTATGGCTTAAGGGACTTCTTCAAGATTTGGGTATGAATACTGATCTTCTAATGCGGCTTTACTGTGACAGCAAGTCGGCAATCAGCATTGCTCACAACCCGGTCCAACATAATCGTACCAAACATGTTAAGATTGACCGGCACTTTATCAAGAGAAATTGGAACAGGGAATTATTTGTATTCCGTTTGTCCAGTCTAGTGAACAGCTGGCTGATATCCTTACCAAAGGAATCAACACTAAGTTATTTTTGCCTACTGTAAGCAAGTTGGACATGTCAGATATGTATGCTTCAACTTGAGGGGGAGTGTTGTAATATGGGTTCACAGGAGTAATATCGTCCATGTACCTATAGTGTCTAGATTCATTATGCACATGTTAAATGTGCTAGTTGAGTGTTAAGCAAGTCTTCCATATTTGTAATATTCTAAGATTATAAATAAAGGCATGGCCACTGTCTCATTGACAAGCCAGTATTCACGGAATTCAACATAATAAGCATGACATTGTAGAAATAATTCTATTGGTTCTGAATTATTTGGAGCAAAACATAGATACTTAGAGAATATAAGTTTCCAAGATTCAAAGACATCAAATATATATTTCATTAATTATAATGAGAAGGAAATTCCAAAAAATAAATAATAATAATACAAGTTCTTATGCTCTTCTTCCATTATGGGCCAAAAGCTAAAGCTTTTGCAACATGAAAACTTGATGCCAGTTCAAATATAAATAAAATGAGGATAGTCTAAGAGTAACTCATATATATGCTGCAGAAACTCTTACCAACCAGCTTTCACTTGCATCAAGAGCAACACAACTAACCCATGAGCAGCCTTCCTTGAACTTCTTATCCTTTTGTGGACGTATCACTTGGATACATTTTCCACTTTTGCAGTCTAGGTCACAATACAACATATAACACTAAGCACGATGGAAGTGTAACAACAATATTTTTTTTAAAAAAAAACAATTATAAAGCAGTAGTAGAATTTTCAGCATCATATTAAGCATTAAAGAAACAATAAAGTATAACAAAATGGTCATCATGTATTCATTAAGTGAACAATATGTGAAAGATTAGGAGATTCAGCTTACCCCATATCCGTGCTGTCCCATCCTCTGAACCAGTTAGTATCTGAAAACCAAAAACTGAACATGTGAATAAACAATTGTCTGCGTTACCCCCCTCCCCCCCACAAAAAATAAAAGATCGTGGATTATGAAGCAATCACTGCTATGTTGCTAGATAATCACTAAGATTTAAGAAAAGTACTCCAATCACCAATTCATCATTGGAGCCTGGGTTTGTACAGCACAACCAAGGGGAAAGCCTCCTATTTAAGGACTATACAAGCACAGAGGAAAGACGCTAAAAGGCTGTTTTCTCTCAACAGAATAGTAAAGTTATTTGTTCAATTACAAGACTTCTTTCTCATAGTTCGAGAACTCGCGAGATCTCGCTGAGATCTCGGCAAGTTTCTCGGTTTTTTGAGAAACCGAGACGAGTTGGCATAAAAGTTGCAAAAGTGCAACAACTCGACCGAGATCTCGAGAATCTCGACCCAAACTCCTTTATATGAGTGCCAGATCTCGAGATCTTGGTGGAAAATCTTGGTATACAGACACTTATTTGTATTTCATTTACTTAAGATATTATTCATAAATAAGCAAATACCCCCCTATTTGAATCCAATAAAAATAGTTAAAAAATCAAATTCCAAAAGGAAAAAAAGTCAACCCCTCAGTTTAAGAACAAAAACTGGATTTTCGATGGTAGGTGCAATTTTCAACTTTCTAATGCTGGGGTTTTTCTCAAATCTAAAAATTCCATAAATCTTAATATGGTAAAACATTGCTAAAAACCAAAAGTGCGGTAAAATATTCATTTGTTTTGATGTCCAAGAAAATATTTTCATTCAGAGCAATTTTGACAACATTCGTGCACACCAAATTAAGTTTGACTGGTACATAACTCCTATTTGGACTTTGTTTTTGCAAAATCGGATAGTGCCATTGTGTTTAAATGGCCTAAAACAAGCTGAATACCAAGTTTCAGACCCAAACTAGGTCTAAAACCCACTGAGTTGAGGCTTCAAGTCATAAAAAAAAAAATGCACCAACTCGGCGAGATCTCGCTGAGATCTCGACTCGACTTGGTTTTTCAAGAGACCGAGTTGGTACCGAGTTTCGAGTTTTAGTACCTTGTTCTTTCTCCTGTTATAGATTACTCAACAACCTCCTTTATAATACATAAGCATTGAATAACGCTTCCTTCATCCCCATTCAAACAACCCACAAGGCCCAAAACGACATCTAAATATAGATGCCAGCATCAATAATTCAATTTCCCTAAGCATGAACACAACACCCTACACAGCCCAACTTTCTAAAACCTGTCAATACATACAAACCAAGACTTATCCCATTGCACGAGGCTCCCACCACTGCGGAGTCTGGGGAGGCTTTCACAAAAAGGCTGTTTCCAGATGTCAATACATACGTGCACCAACTACATTATCTAAGAAGTCCAATTTAATTCAACTACACCAAACCCAAATAGGGCACCTAAATACGAATGCTAAAATTAGTTATTCACTTTTTGAGCATGGGCACCAAATTCTAGATTGCACAGTTCACAACATGGTGGTAAGAAATACAATAAAGTATTACTAAGACTAGTTGTCTATAGAAGCATTCAACTCCTTCATAAATTTATTAAAGGGATCAAACCGTTTGTCAGACTACTGAGTTGACCAACATTGACTTCTAGAAACATGCACCTAGAAATGACACATTCAAGCTTTGGAACGCATTCATTTTAGATGAAATTCTAATTGCGAATGAAGTAATGAGGATGCTAGAACAGAAGAAGAAAAGAGCGTCTCAGGTCACATGACTTGTGGACTTTATATTCTCTTTGCTGCCAGCATAGTTTGGAAGACTAACATCAAAAGGCCCAAGACAATGTCACAGGGGCTTTCTAGATCATACAATGAAGCACAAAGGTTTTGTAGCAAGGGAGTAGAAGTCTAGGAGACGTATCAGAAGGTCTCACTGTGTCAGGTGTGAAGTCAAGCTACAACCATAGTTCGAAAACTCGTTTCGTTTCGGTGTTTCGGGCTGACCGAAATATCCGAAAATTTGCATTTTTTCTGTTATGTTTCGATAGTTTGGAACTTCATGGAAACCCTATTTTAGGCTATATAAACACATTTAAATGTTCAAATTGCAAAATGAGTCACTCAAAGTGGTGTTTTGGATTTGCACCATTGATTGGCAATGTACAGTCGAATCCTAATGCATAACTTAGTTAATTACACATACACATTGTTTAAGACTTTAAGTACTAGAGGACATAATAAATTAATGATTAATAAGCAATTTAAACAAGTAAATTGACTTGGAAGTTAGAAACATAAAGTGAATGACTCATAAGTCATAACTTATGTCATAATATTAAGTACAATAAGTAAATAACAAGTTAAGAAGATGATATCAATATGGCAATATCCCCAATAGTCCAATACAAGTCAAGTAGTCATCTAGTGACTCAAATGTTTACAAATATTCTAATAATAATTATTCCGACGTCCAAGTTTGACCCCACTCATAGTCTGATGGAGCCGACATGCATTGTTCTCCGACTGTAAGACAAATGAATGCCACGTCATAGTATGGGAGAAGAAACGAGTGTAGTCATCCACAGTAGCCATGTAAATTGCATCATCAACATGCTGAAGGTAACCTATCCTAGGTTTCCAACATTTGTTTCTAAATTTGAACCCTAAATTGTTATTTCAAGGCTGGAGATGGAACAAGGGTATAATGGTCATTTAACTTTTGGCTTTATTGAAAGACGATGTACGAAGGCTATTTTGGTCTTTTACATTGTAAAACTAACACCTAACTAACACCGTAAGTCCAGACTCCCAGGGGGTCTGAAAGTAAGGTTTTAAAAAGTAAAGGGTGTACAAATAAACGTGACAAACCTCAGGAAGTGTACAAGTAGGTTATTTTTTTTTGTGTGAATAGGGATAGATAAGAATAAATAAAGCAAGCATCAGCAAGGAGAAGTGAAAGGATGAAGAACAAAGAGAAAAAAACCCAAAAAACCAGAGCTTGTTAAGTCTCGATCGAAATTTCGACCGAGACTAACGAGTTTTGGTATTTATAAAGCTACTTTTGAAAAAGGAATCTCAATATCTCGTGAGATTTTGATTTTGTCTTGAGATATCACGAGATGATCAAAATTTCAACCGAGTTTTTGCATTTTTTTTATTCGAGCTGCTGTTTCGTTTCGGTCAGGTCGAGATACTCGAAATATTCAAGATCTCGACCGAGATTTTGCGAGATTTAGTACTATGGGTACAACCACATTGTTCAAACAATAAAAGATAACATAAGTCTTGAAAGCTGACACCTACAAAACGTAACTAAAAAGACAATGAGTACCTAAGTTTCCACACTTGAAAATTTCATGTATGAATACTTTTTGGAATTGTTTAACTATTTTAACAAATCCTTAAGTGTCATCTTATAAGAATGCGGGATCTATTTCTATACGATTCTGCAGAGACATGCGGGATCTACTTCTATAAGATTCTGCAGAGACATGAGACCAAGGAACTAAATCTCGGTTGAAACTGACTGAAATCTTCGAGTTTTCTCGGTTTCAGGCCTGGCTGAAACAAAACCCAGGGAGGCCCAGGGTCGAAACCCAATGTCGAAACCTCAAAACGAGATCTGACATGTCTCGGTTTTGGATCTGACTGAAACCAGGTCAGAAACCGAGATCTTGATCCTTGCATGAGACTGACACATTTTCCAATGCCTTCATTTAATCAAGATGCAGGTAACAAGTCATGATGTCATTAGGAAAACATTTGCACAAATAATGCATTGACTGAAAATGTTTACAAAAGAACAAAATAAGTGATTTTGATGGAAAGTTAAAGTACTCATACTGCCTACCATTGCTAGAGGATAACTGCCTCCAAAAGTTGGAAAATAAAAACCTGACCTGATTGCTTGAGTTACGTGCAGAAATGCAATGCAAGTAGTCAGAGTGCCCCCTGAAAACCATTTTGACTTTTCCTTTTTCCTGAGTATGTCAGTACAAATTTGTTAGAAAATGAAACTATACAAAAGAATGAACTTTCCAAGTCAAGAATAAATGAATTCCTCGACTACAACAGAACAATATTTTTTCTTTTTAAATATGATGATGATGATGATTATAATTACTTAAAAAGTGAGTAATATGTTCACCTTGAAGAAATACATACCACATCCCAGCAATAGGCACATGAATCACCAGCGGCTGAATAAATGGATCCCTCCTATTGTAAAGAGAAAGGGAAAATGAAAAACATTGAGAAGTTTAATCCAATTTGCCGTACTCATCAGAATGTAAATCAGTTATTCATAAAACTAATGCTCAGTCATGAGAAGTTTATTCCAAGCAAGGCTAGTTCATTCCTGAAAACACTGATCCTGCCAAATCTTGGACAAGTTACAGCTTGAAAATGTGAAAATCTTCCTACTCAATTGGAACTTTTAGCAGGGTTACTTTCTCAGATTTAAAATTTTTTAGCAACAGGCCTTTCATCAAGTTTTCCTTAAATAGAGCATGTTCGTTTTATAATAAAAAGACATCCCAATGGCTGTTCGTCAAGGACCAACATGCTAAAGTAGGCATGGATGTGAACCAATCATGAGAAAAGGTACAAAAAGTCGAAGGTTTGAAGCATGTAGAATACAAAAAGTAATGATTATGAAGAATATTAGATGTTGTATGTTAAGTTATGATAGCTGTAAATGTTCAATGTACGAATGAATATGGTATGTCTATTATGAATGCAATACAAACATGAGTTTCGTGACAATGCCTTATAATGTAGAATGATGATGATGTACAATAAAGATGAAACAAGAAAAAAAGGACGATGAACGTATGAAAGAAAAGAGAATGTGAAATGCCTTGGGCATGTTCCTCCCAGGTGTTGAGGTAACCGGACAGGGTGGAGACAAGTCTTCTCCGGTACCTTGACGCCGGCTAGGGTGGGGAGCATGTACCGATAAAGATGAGATCCTCCCCACCGTTGGGGTAACCGGCCAGGGTGGAGACTAGGTCTTCCCAATGCCTTGACGACCGGCCAGGATGGGGAGCACGAACTTATAAGAGATGGAATCCTCCCCGGTGCTTTAGTGACTGGCTAGGGTGGGAACTCGGTTCTCCCCAGCACTTCAGTAACTGGCTAGGGTGGGGATCAAAGTACGTATGATGATAATAGCCGAACTGGATCTAAAAGAAAAGAAACTTTATGTTTATTAATTATGCAAATGTTCTATTTATTATTCACATGTATAGTAGCATGTTTTCAGCTCACCCCTTTATATGTTGATATTTTTCAGATGAGAAGATAGGAGAAGAGACTTGTACAACCCCAGAATATGATAGAGTTAGAGCCTGAGGGCCTAAAGGACATTTGGTGATGTTGTAAAGTAATATTTTGAATTTTGGAAACAGATTTTTGTGTGTACATTAATGTAACTACTTGCCACCAACGTATATATAACTCTTTTAATGTAACTTAACTTGTTTGCTTCCGCTGTGTTCTATGCGATACAGGGGCTTTTGCTACTACTTTTACATGTTTATTTGTGACCTTTTGGGTCGGCGCTCATGACTGTAGTGCCTAAGACCCTATTCAAATTTGGGACGTTACATGGGATACACTACTGGGGGTTGCCACATCACTACGAAGAGATCGATTGTATTGTCGGGAGTTGGGACATGGAAGACTAGTGAAGTAGGGTGTCTATGACTAATGTATTGTTCACTGTTGGGAAACTATGTAATATGCATTGTGAACACTTCACATGGAGGAGTTCGTAGTAGAAACTTGAAGTCTTTAACTATTTCTTAAATAATTATTCAATATGACGTGTCTTCTTCCATTATCGCATAATTTACTTGTTTTACGTGCTAATTATGTCTCATATCATTCAAACAATGTGTAGAATAGGCAATATTACATTAAGGGTTCGGCCTTTACTGCCAACCAAGGGTGCAAATCCAAAACACCAAATTGGGTGGTTTTCTTTTTTACAATTTGAAGATTTAAATATGTTTATTAAACCTAAAACAAGCTTCCCTTAAAGTTTCGGAGCCAAATATGACCATTTGACCACTGAAACATCATTCCAAAATAATTTAAAAAAAAGAAAAAAAAAGAAGCATTGTCTCGCTGAGATCTCGAGAATCTTGACTTGGTTGAGACGGCTGGTCGAGACGAGTTTTCAAACTATAGATATACTTCTTCCTCTAGTTCCCCATTAAGAAATGCATATTTCACATCTAATTGTTGCAACTCCTATCCGAGGTTGATTGCACATGACAAAACATGTACTATGTTCATCTTCGCAACAGAAGCAAAAGTTTCTTGGTAGTCCAAAGACTCCAGACCATTGGTCTGGGTAAATCACCTAGCAACCAACCGGGCCTTGTATCTATCCACAATACCATCCGAATTCTGTCTTACAGCAAACACCCACTTGCAGCTGGCTGTCCTTTTTTATGAAGGAAGAATTTCTAAATCCAAAATGCCATTTTTTTTTCTAGAGCACACATTTCTTCCGTCATGGCTGCCTTCCACTTTGGATCTGTAAGAGCTTCCTGCCAGGTTTTAGGAAGAGAAAAAGAAGACACAGAAGTAACAAAGGCACGACATGAAGGTGAAAGAGACTCATACGAAACATCTTGAGAAATGGGGGTGTTGCATACAAGCTCTAACTCCTTTAAGGACTGCAATGGACAAATCTAAAGAAGGATCTGAAAAAGAGGGTGGAGAAGATTATCTGGAGGTGGTGGATCCAATATAGGAGCCGGTGGATCTGGAGCAGCGGCTACGGTAGTGTCTATTTGCGTCCCACGAGTACGTTGACGAGTGTAGGTATGAACAATGGGTGGAATAACAACATGCTGAGTTTCCCCTTGGATTTGAATGGTAAACCCCCTGGATAGAAGGCATGGGAAGAGAGATAAGCATATCAAGCATATCAGGCATATCAGTACTAACCAAGTCACCCCCATAACAAGATGTCGGAGCATAGTATGGGACAACTTCACTGAAAACAACATCCATAGTCCCATACGTATGGCGGGTTGGTAGATAATAGAAGTGGTAGACCTTCTGAGTAGGAGAATAACCAACAAAGATGCATTTCAGACCTCGCAGTTCCAGCTTACTAGGATGCTGATGGTTCCGGGCATAATAAACACAGACAAATACCTTTGGGGGAATAATAAAGGTATTGGAGCCTTGGAGAACCTAAATAGGAGAGCTAAAATTGAGTACACGAGTAGGCATCCTTTTGATTAAATTTGCAACAGTCAAAACAACCTCACTCCAATAATGTGGTGGGACATTCATTTCAAACATTAGGGCGCGAGCAACTTCTAATAAGTGGTGGTTCTTGCGTTCAGCTACCCCATTTTAGGCATGTGTATGAGAACAACTGGTTTGATGCAGAATGCCCTGAGATGCAAGATATGCCTGAAATGCCCCATCTGTACACTCCGTTCCATTATCACTATGGAGAATTTTAATCTGGGCAATAAACTGGGTACGAACAAAAGTATGATATGATTGAAAACAACTGAAAACATCACTTTATGGTGCATCAAATAAAGCCAAGTGCAACAGGTATAACAAACAATAAAAGAAACAAACCATTTATAACTAGAAATGGAAGAACACCGGGTAGGGCCCCACACATCCGAATGGATTAACATATAAGGAGAAGTACTTCGAGAATTCACTAGAATAAGAAGAACGTGTTTGTTTGGCTAAAATGCAAGCATCACAAAAAAAACATCTTTGAGATTACATTTGGGAAATAACTTAGGAAAGCTTTAACTAAAGTACCCACAGGAGGTTGTCCTAAACGTCTATGCCAAAGTAATAAGTCAGGAGGAACAGAGGGATCAGCAACAGTTGGATGAGCATGACCAAGAGGAGAAGGAGTTGCATCGAACAAATAGAGACCACCATAAGCTTTACTAGCGGTTCTCAGCTAGGGGCAGGACCAAACATCCTGTTCATCACATTGTATGTTACCAGAAATGAGTTTTCGATGTATAAATGTGGGTACACATACTATGTGTGTATAGAAAAGAATCTGGTAAGAACCTCGCATGTGCTACTGTCAGTTGTATGAGAACAAGATTCGTACCTGTCATTTGACCTGAGAGATTCTATTCGTTGCAATGTTAGGTCACTTGTTTGGATAAACCAATGGTTGACGTCCTACGGACTATATATCGACGCATTGGACAAGTTATCACGCATTGTTAATGAAAGCGATGCTCAACATGGAATCCACTTCCGCTAATTCAGGAATATCAAGGAGAGAGAAAGTCTGTGATGGATCAGACAGAAATCTGGTACCAGTGTCGTTTTTGTAAATTGTTTATAAAACTATTTTGTAATATGAAAAATAATTATTTCTGGATTAAAATTTATCTGAAATATTTTTTCGGGCGTCCGATCACAATCACAGAATCTCTGAAATGAACTTGTACAATGAGTTGGGGGTTGGCAGTATTTAATTACATGCCCTATAGCTCATTATCATATATTGGATTAATGGAAGATCTTATTGACAAATTAAAGAGTTTAATTGTGCAAGACAATTTTTGGGAATATTAATTGGTTAATTATCTTTCTAATGTGGCAAGTAGGATTCATATCCTTGACTTTCATGTTATTGGCATATTTATAGAGATAGCAATCCCTTTTAGATTCTACCTCTTCCTATCTTAGAAGCAAACGTATTACACAAAATTAGAAAGTGGAGAAATTCACCAATTTAGCAACACTTTGGTTTTTGGAAACCATACTTGAGAAAGAAAAGATTGGCAAGTATTAATTTAGGAAAGTGTATTTGGCCAAGGAAGGATCCCACATGGGATCAAAATTATACAAGAGGAGAGGGAGAGAGCACTCCACAGTTTTGTAGTCTCTTCTCTCTCTCCCAAACCTTCTCTTCTCCCCCTCCTCTCCTCTTATGAGTGTGTGCGCAAGGGTTTTGTGAAACCTAGATTTTTAGTGAACGGTGCACCACTTTATTTTGTGGATGATTAGCGGCGACAAGGTGTTGATTAAGTCATTCCATCTCTTGCTTCAGTGTGGAAGAGCTATTACCTGGAGGATGAGCTTCACTTGTGGCTCTAAGGTAACCGAAATTTTTCCCATATAATTTTTTTTTATCCGATTTTTAATGCAAAAGCCATGTTCTGTGGAACGGATTGAAGAACATCGCTTTTGCATTCAAAATCGAATAACAAAAATTACACAGGAAAGGTTGGTTTTTTTTTTTAGCCACAAGTGAAGCTCCTCCTCCAGGTAATAGCTCTTCCACACTGAAGCAAGAGATGGATTGGCTTGATCAACGCCTCGTTGTCGCCAATCGTCCGAAAAAAATAAAGTGAAGTTGTGCTCACCAAATATTAGGGTTTCATAAACCCTAGCACTCACACTCACATACACAAGAGGAGAGGAGGGAGAAGAGAAATTGTGGGAAAGAGGTAGAGAAGCTCCAAAAGCCGTGGAGCTCTCCTCCTCCCCTTATTTATATTTTTGGATCCCAAAAGAGATCACCTTGGTCATGTGCACTTTCTAAGATTGCAACTCACCAAATTTCCTTTCTCAAGCATGGTTTCTAAAACCAATGTTTTCTAATTTGGTGAAATCTCCAACTTCTATTTTTTCACAACATCTTCGCTTCCATAATGGGAAGAGGTAGAATCTAAAAGGGATCGCTATCTCTTCAAATACGGCAACAACAATAAGTCAAGGATGTGCATCCTTCTTACCATATTAGAGAAGATAATTAACAAATTAATATTCCCAAAAATTGTCTTGCACAATTAAACTCTTTAATTTACAAATAAGACCTTCAACTAATCCAATATCCCATAATAAGTCATAGGGGATGTAATTAAATACTGCCAACCCCCAACTCATTGTACAAGTTCATTTTAGAGATTCTGTGATCGTGATCGGACGCTCGAAAGATATTTCAAATAAATTTAAATGCATAAATAATTATTTTTTATATTACAAAATAGTTTTATAAACAATTTACAAAAACGACACTGGTACCAGATTTTTGCATGATCCATCACAGACTTTCTCTCTCCTTGATATTCCCGAATTAACAGTATTGGATTCCATGTTGAGCATCTCTTTCACTAAAAATGCGTGATCACGTGTCCAGTACGTCGATATATAGTCCGTAGGACATCAACCATTGGCTTACCAAAATAAGTGACTCAACATTGCAACAAATAGAATCTCTCAGGTCAGGTCAAAGGTCAAATGACAGGTACGAATCTCATTCTCTCACAACTGGCAGTAGTACATGCGAGATTCTTACCAAATTCTTTTCTATACACACAAAATATGTGTACTCACATTTATGCACTCTCATTTCTGGTAACATACAATCGGACGACTATATGAACAAGATATTTGGTTCTGTCCCTAGTCGAGAACCATTTTGGGTGTAAACCCATGGAACAAGTTGTAAGCCCAATAAAAAACATACCATGCATGAAATAAAATAAATGTTTCATTAATTCATTAATATGAACCGGGTTTGATGGACACATATCCAACAAGCCAATCGTTTCCCCCGTTACCAGATCCTGGAAAAGACAATGAGAAGGAAAAAAAGGCACTTTACAATTAAGGTCAGAAGTGAGACAACTGATAGAAAGAAGATTTGTGGTAAAATTAGGAACGTGTAAAACAAAATTTAATATTAAGGTGGGAGAATAGGTGATGGATCCCTTCCTAGAAATAGAGGAAAGAGAGCCATCAGCTATGGGAACTTTATCCTTACCAGAGCATGGAGAATATTTGGAGAAAAAATTGGCCTTACCAGTCATGTGGTCGGAGGCACCAGAGTCGAGAATCCAAGATTGAGAAATAGTATGTGCACAAATACCAACAATAGAAATACCTGGGATTTCAGAATCCGAAGGTACCAAGGTGGAAGAAGAAGCGGAATCGAAACTGGCAAGGCCGGTAGAATCCAATTTGGTTTCCAGATGACGAAGAAGTTTGGTAAGCTCATCCGTAGGACGAGAAGGGGCAGCACCAAGTGGACGATCAACTGTAGTAGCCTCAGTATGACTTGTTCAAGGTTACCCACGATGAGGACCCTTGTTGGAAGGGGTAGAGGGGCGCCCATGGAACTTCCAACAAAATTCCTTGGTGTGTCTCTCTTTCCCACAATAATCACATCTAATAGGATCGCATTCAGAACGATCATCACAGCGAGAAGAACTACCTTTGGTTTGCACAGGAGGACCAGACAGAAGAGCCAAACACTCCTGGGAAGAGGGGGACAGCATAGCAGAGCGACGGCTGTCCTCGAGTTGGATCAAGGAGTAAGCTTGTTCCAGATCCAACTCAAGGAACCTGGGCACGAAGCTGATCATATTCCACATTAAGTCCAGCAAAAAAATCATACACCCTAAATTTGTCTTCTCATTTCTTGAACTTGATCACATCTTCAGGGTTAGAGGCCTAGAATGTATCATAAAAATCTAATTCTTGCCACAAGCTGCGCAACTCAAAGTAATATTGGGACAGGCAGAGTTCCTTTTGCTTGGTCTCATGAAGTTTCTTACGCAATTTATAGACATGTGCATCATTCCCAACCTGTGAATAGGTCTCTTGAGCAGCCTTCCAAATTTTTGCAGCCATATCTAGCAGGAGATAACCACGAGCAAGTTGAGGTGTCGTGCTTGAGAGAAGGTAGGACATAACTAGGGAGTTGGAAGAACTCCATTTGTCTTGTTCAGGACCTGCAGTGGTAGGTTTCTCTTTTGCACCAGTAAGATAACACAAATACCCGCGGGAGTTGATGTTGAGATAACAAGATCTGGACCACATCAAATAATTGCTTCCATCCAACCGGACGATGCAGGGGAAAGTAGGGAAGCCGTCATGAGAACCACAGACTTGCCCTTCCACACCAGATGTAGCAGAAGAATGCTCAGACATCGTTACAAACAAAAAAATGGGATAACCAACCACAGATCTGAAGGGGGAAAATTAGATCATCAACAGATCCAAAAAAGAACTTCTCAAAACAAGAACCACAGCCTTTTTTTAGTTCATGTATAAAGGCTGGGAAATCAAACAAGGAGGGAAAAAGCCCTCGGTCGTGGAGAAAAGCACCGCTGAGGGGTGGCGGATGAAGGGAGGCAGAACTCCCTGCCTCTCGATGATGCTAGAAGGTAGACTGAGAGAGAGGGAGGCACAAGGGTGAGGCGGCGATGGTGACTGGAAGGCGACAGCGGTGGTTAGGTGGTGGCGGTGCTCAAGGGAAAGCGAGAAAGAGAAAGAAAGAGGAGAGAGATGGCGGCAGCGGCTGTGAGAAGCCCTAGGTCAATTCCTAGAGCTCTAATACCATGATGGTTTTGGGAATTGTGACTTGTGTCTAATGAGACACAGCCCACCTTTATTTTTTGTTTTGGTGAAGAAGAAAGCATCTACTGATCAAACATAATATTTACAGTGTCATCCAAGCAGTTCGAAGATACTGAATTAATCCTAGCAAATCTAGCAATCCTATCAACAGGTTCAATATAAGGCTTAGGTTGTTTTAAAATTATTACAGACCCAATAGTAGCAATAAGATGAGAAATGTCATGTAGCCAAGTAATAAACTGATATGGCCAGGGATGGTCATCCGAACATGTGAGCCAATTCGTAATCTCCTGCGAGTCAGCCCACCTTTATTTATAATAAAGAGTAATGGAGTACAAAGAAAATAAAGCCCCTACGGCAACATAATATAAACCCTAAGGACAATTCTATCATTATACCCCATATTACAACAACTACCACTAGGTCCCAGAGAGGCTATTTCTTATTCTATAAACATTTAAATCATAATCTTTCTCATCTCCATCCTTAGTTTTACAAGTATATCGCCCAAATTTTGGACTCGAAATTGATTTTCAACTTTGTAATTCTCTCTTTCACCCAAACCCTAACCTTTTGCTTTTGAACTTTACACTGTCCCTTCCCCTGTAAACTTAAACCTTATTCAGTGAAAATTCCAAATTTCTTTACTTCTCTGGTAATTCTTCACTGCCAACTTGGTATACCGAAATCACAACTATCCAGAGGTTTCTCAGGTCTTCCTTTCCAGCTCCCCATATTTGTACTCCATCATCTTGTGAACATGGACATAGAACAAGTCTAGCAGGTTTAAAGGATTGGTATGCAGCAAGTCAGCTTTTATGTGATATGTAACCAGCTTAACCTTCAAATCAAGAAGCATTGGATACTGTATGTCAATGAGGAAAAAAAATCTAGGAGCATGGGTTAAGCAAAGTATAGATTTCATCTATTATCAAAAAAAAAAAAAAAAGCAAAGATTTAATCACTTCTTGGAAATCTTTAGTAATGCTTCTTTACAGATTGAATAAAGAAAACTATATCAACAATGCAGCTCCCTGGAACCTCACCTCACCATGATACCATAGCTTATAATAGCCACAACATGCATTACCACCAGCTTAAAAAGGAAAAGGAACAGAAGTCCACAAGCAACAGAAAGAGGCAGAGTTTGAGAGAATCATAATACTATCACACACCTGGCTATTGACAGCAATTGCATTGTTTTCGGGAACTGGAGAAAGAGCACCCCAAGGACCTCTGAGAAACAATAACAGAATAAAAACACAGACCCCACAGTGACAAACAATGAAAAGATACAAATGGAAAAATAGATTTGTATATACCCAAGTTAGGACCAAAACACTGCACAAATACAGCAAAAGTCTAATAATTATTCAGCAACAAATAACATAGAACTTAATTAAGTCACAACCTCACTTATTGAAGTGATGCACTCGTATATGTGCTTCAAAGGTACAGGGTGCTAATCATTATGATAAGTGGAGAGTAATTGAGATGTATGACTAGATTGAGAGGGAAGCATCAACACACTAAATGGAGAGGCAGCAAAGCAGTTCTCTTTTCCCACTTTTTTACGTCTTCATATACTCCACACTAATTTGAACAGCCATGTAAATAATATTAGACAAAATAATTATTGTTTTTGAAGAACATTCGCAAGAGTCATGGTTTTTCTAGTCATTTATGTTTGTTTTAAAGTTTTGTACAATTCATAAGTAAAACTCAGACATATAAATTATAAAAGAGTAAAACTCATGTACAAGGTTGACACTACACAATGGAGCAGGGGGGAAAAAAAACCACCCCAAAACTATACAACATAAATGAGCACAACATTATTTCTCCCAGTGGCCAGTACCACAAAAAGAAAGTCTGCCTAAAAAACACAGGGACCAAAAATCACTTCTGACTATCTCAGACTCCTTGAAAATCGGCTTGTGAAAATATGGTAGATATAACGATGTATCACACTATCACTCGATCAGATTTCACAAAGAAGCAGTTTTGTTATCACAAATGTAATTTTTTCTCTTTCAAACCCAACAAATCCTTGCTAACGACTTGGCTTTACTGCAAACAAACTTTGATAATTTACCAAGAATCTAACCTATTTAAGTTATTCATCCCTTGCATATTAATAAGCGACATTATGCACAAAGTCTGATTTTAATTCTCAAATAAAACAAAGCTCACGGCTTTCTATCTTTTAGATGTAAGAAAGAGACATAATTTAAGACAACTATCTTCAACACAGACGAGGAATGACTCTTCCAATTTCCATTGGACCTCTTCCTTGTCATGGTGACATGTGAATCTATTTGTGTTAAAACAACAGAACTATATAAAGCACTGCCTCTATCCCTCTCCCTTAGCTGTCCAGGAGGCAGGAACAAGAAGTTCTCTTAACAGGATTATAGATAATCTGTAGTACAACATTTAAATTTTGTTGAGACAGGAATTGACTAATTATTTAATATAAACATTTAGATAAAGAAACGTGATATCTTTCCATTTCGCATCCGTGCACAGTATAGCAGCTAGGGGGATCTTAGTCTCAGATTCTACCCTCAGAATATACGCTTCAGATTCATGGCTTCTCTATCAAAGCTGTCCCAGAAATCAGAAAATGCATGCCGAAGTTCATGAAAAAATTGGAATACCAACTAGAGTTCCAAAGAGAAAGAAGCAAAAACTTTATTTTTGGAAGCAAATTTCTAGCTCCAGGATAACTCACTTATGTTGAGGATTTACCAAGTCAAGTAATGGCTCCAAATTATTTCCTGCAAAAGCAAAATACAAAACAGAAGAATGACATGGAGGAGACCAAAGAAGACCATATTGAATTCACCAGTGAGGAATAAGATGGTGCAAACTAGAAGTGGTAGAAGGCCATGGAGGTGGCCAAAAATCATCCTGGTTCAAGTAGTGAGCAAAGACACGAGTATCTATTAAGAGCAATTAAGGCCTTAAATAAGACGGTGAAGTATGATTGACGTAGACTGTTAAGACATATGGTGCTGAAGAGTGTTATTATCTTAGGGGTATTTCTGGTATTTCTACACTATTGAGGATATCTAAGTAATATCACACACACACGTGTCGATCTAGTTCTGATTCAATTACATTGTATCAGAGCTTCCCCATCAGTAATCTTATTTTCTGCTACTTATTTTTTCTGCTATCAAATTTCACCGAAATAAAGGTCTCTTCTCTGTATTGATTTTGAGAGTCTTATATTATATTTGTTTGCTTGTTTTGAGTGCTGCAACTATGTTAGTTGCAATTAGTGTGTTGGTTGCTACTTGCTAGTGATTGAAGGTTTTCACATGCCAATCAGAAGTTCCTACGCAAGCAACCTAGTAACCTACAGATTCAGGTTCAAAGGGTGTTGTGCAGTAACTGATTTTTGACCTGCTGATATTGAATTATGCAGAGCTGCAATAGCAGCTCATGTGGTTGAGGGTTTGAAGGTCCATGAACAGATTGATGCTTCCTATGTGATATCAAGTTGTGAAGGAGTTTTCTTCTGATACTTATAAAAGTGCAACTGCTGACGTAAGTATCAGATTCCGTGTTTCCAGATGGCAAGTGGTATGCCTGTTGCAGTTACATGGACGATCACAAAAGGTTTTAATATGGCTTAGTTGAGTTAAGTTAGTTGGCATGGGGACAGGCTGGGACTTCATTTCCAACCATATTTCTATATATACCGAATTCCACAAAAAGCAAAAAGTTTAGTCTCCGGATATGAGAGCAATGGGAAAAAAAAAATCTCTTAGATAACTCTAAAACGAGTATATGTAGTAACAAATCCCAAATTCAGCTTCAGAAAGATTTTAATGTTTATGTAAAAAATAGAAGGATAAGTGATAACGGCCTCAGATAATGTCCTAAAGCTTGGGTTAATAGGTAAAGCATGTTCAAACATGGAAAAAACGAAATAATACTTTCAGCAGCAATAGAGGTATTTAATAATGCAGATCTGTACAATTATTGGCCCTATTTTATTATCTAATGCGTATGGGCTTTTAGCTCTTCGAGTTTTGTTAAAACTTAAAATAAGTGTCAAGATAAGGGGCTTGTCCCTATCGTGATGTAATCTTAGTTTCCTTATTTTCCTTTATGTCGTCACGTTTCCTTGTTAGTTTATTTTTAAGTCTTGCACAATGTAGTCCTACTAAGACTCTTTGATTTTCTGTTATAAATACAACTTAGATTGCCCACGATAGATAGACTGAATCTATCGTGGTTCAGCACATCCTCTCCCATTGTTCTCTCTCTCTTCTCTTCATAGATTCTGGTTTGCTTTCTCTCTGGTTTTGTCACAGGTTTCATTTGTAACGAATGATAAGGCCGAAAAGTAAGCACGAAAATATATATATCTTTATTAGTGGTGATGCCTATTAGAGATTAGCTTAGGATTTATCTAACAATAGTTTTTATAGGGATTTTCTGGGGCCTATTCCTTTGCTTTTGGAGTTTTTCTTGTAAAGTCATATTAGATTTAATTTCTGATTTGGAGGTTTTAGTAGTTTAGCAAATTAAGAGTCCTATTAGTATTTTCTAAGTCAGTTTATTATTTTTTGATGTTTAAATATAGGGAACACCCCTTCCTTACAAATGGAATAGAATACAGAATTTGGATTCGAGCTGGTAGCCAAACAGAGGCTTCCTCTTTCTCTCTCCACTCATCCCCCTCTTCTCCTCTCTTCTCTTTCTACAAGTTACTGTTCACAAACCCCCTAGACAGATCAACCCCTCTTCCTCTCCCCATCGACCTGGTTTCTCCTCCTTTCTCCCATTCTTTTCCCTCCCTTATTTCTTGCCATATTTCCTTTCTTTCTCTCATAGCAGGCTGTTGGAACAGACAAACCAGCAAACTTCTCAGCCTTTGGTTTGTAATGAAAAGGTCTTAAACCTGGGCAGGTGTTACAGCCAATCAATTCATCGATTCCTAATCCAGGATAAGAGTTGGTTGGCTGCATTGTTGTTTTCTTAAATAATAGTTTCAGTGTTTCAGATGTTAAAATATACTAGCATTACAAGCTAATAGGAACAAACCAGCTTGAAAAGAGAATCCTTTCTGAAGGCAATAATGTAGATGAAAAGGAACAAATTCCCACAGATACATAAGTAATTACCTTGTGTAGGAATAGGCATCTCTGGATTTAGTAATTCCATCCACTTCCACCCCCGAATCCGACCATCATCTCCACAACTACAGGAAATAAATCACTTTACAAATTTACTGTCTAAAGTACAATGCAGTAATCTCATTGAACAACTGGCCGGTGTTTAAAAGCAGAGATGATAACAAAGATGACTGAAATTCATACAGGTTATTATTCTCCAAAATTTGAAAAAAAAAGAGAAAGTTAAATTAATAAGAGCTCTACAAGCTAAACTTCAAAACCCATAAAACTCAGAAAAAGTGGCAACCCTTGCTTCAAATATTGAACTCAACCACCTGATGTAGTTTACTGTTCCAAAACAGCCCCAGGGAACTTTGAAGAAAATTAAAAAAGGAGGGGGGGGGGTTGATGAAGGTTGATATGTCTGCAATTGCACCTTGTGGTTCAATTATCTTGTTCTGACTATCAGACTTGAACAGTCTTCAGCTGGAGGGGAAGAAATGTTCTCAGAGATATCAATCAGAGTTTGAAATGGCTGCCCATCAAATATTCAACTACGCTAACCTTCACGAGAGAGAGAGAGTGTGTAGAGGTGGATTGACTAGGGTTTTGGCATTATGGCACAAATCCCAATGTGGATCTCAGCTCTGATACCATGTTGAGATTTGGGAGAAAACTGATTTGTGTCTCTTTGACACTATCCACCTTTATTTATAATAAAGTGATAGAAGGTACAAGTATAGTAATGCCCCTAGGGCAACACTATAGAAACCCTAATGATACAAATACCCTTATACCCATATTACAACACTGATGAATATGGCAATACGCTTCTTTATATCCTATATTTTGTTCATTATGTGTTGGTTTTCTCAGATTAGGTCATTGCTATTAGCTAGTATAATTATACCATATTGCATTGATATCAAGGATCGAAATCTCGGTTTCAGACCTAGTTTAGGTCAGGCCCAAAACTGAGACGGGTCGGATCTCGTTTCGAGGTTTCGACGCTGGGTTTCGACCCGGGCCTTCCTGGGTTGAAAGTTGAAACCCAGGGTTGAAATTTGGGTTTCGACACTGGGTTTCGTTTTGGCCAGGCTCATAACCAATAAAACTCGAAAATTTTGGTCAATTTCGACCAAGATTTAGTTCAATGATTGATATGATTTTGTATGTACTTTATAAGGAAAATTATATAATTTCTAATATGCTATTTAGCTATTTGTTATACTAATAATAGTAAATATAATGGATACATAAAAAAGAGAATACTAGAACGCCTAGGCCGCCTAAGCGCTTAGGAGACGGCCTTCCAACGTCTTGGGTTGCCTAGCGCTTTGACAACTATGAATTAGGGTATTATTAGTTAAAAAATAAAAAAACTTACTTTTAATTAAGAAATAACTTTCTTTTTTTTATAGGATTTTTTATTGGTGTAGAAAATTTAATAATGTGACACTCTTTGTTGCAACAGTGTAAGAAGAGTACATCATGGCTGTCGGGGTTCGTTTCAACCTGGCTCGAAACTGAAATATTTCACAAAACTGCAAAACTTCGATTGAAACCTGATAAGTTTCCTCTGCAGGTTTCAACTACTGGTTTTGAGGCCCAACCGGCCAAATTAGTTCCCAAAACTTATGGAAAACCTTATTTTAGATCCTCTAAACATAGTGGAACTCTAAGATTGTAAAAACACATACCCAATAAGGTAGTTTGGCTTTGGACCCTAGGTTGGCAGTGTACATTGTGCTGTATAGTGTATACTTTCTCTGATATACCCTATCCTACACAAAATTTAGTATTATAAAACATATAATTCAATTAAAACAACTAAAATATGCATTAGGAATGAATTAACATAAAATTAGAAACCATTTCATAATTATCAAATGTTATACAAGGTTCATTGCAAAGATATGGGGAGGGAGGGAGTGATTTGCCAAAAATCACAAAAACTGACGTTTTCTAGGAAGTTTCATTCTTTGGAGTCAAAATTGTCGAAACTAGGGAAACAATACTAAAACCCGAAACATGGTCGAAATTTTGCCGAAACTACGAAATTTCAATTGAAACACGCATTTTATACAAAGGGTTTGACCGAAACGATATCGAAACCTGAAACATGGTAGAAATTTCACCAAAATTGCAAATTTTCGACAGAAACTTCGTGAGACCCAGGTATTACACCTAGTTTTGTTTCAACCTTTGTCGAAACCGCAAAATTTCAAACATTGATGGCTGCACAAGGAACTGGGAGTGACAGCATGGAGGGAATGGTGTGCCCATTGGAAATTACAAGAAAAGGTCTAAATGCAATTAATGTGGGAAGAAAATCAAGGGAGATAGAGCCACTAGATTGAAGTAGCATTTGGCAAGCGGATACTAGGCTGTGTAGCCAAACGCCCTAAGGTTCCTCTTAAGGTGCAGAAGGCCATGGCTCCCGTCATGGAGGGAGGAATAAAGCATAGTTGTTAAGGCGAACCAAGGCGATAGGTGACAAGGCGTTGCTAGGCGACCAAGGCACACCAGAAATGGAAAGGCGGCCTGACAACTAAAACAGAGTCGATAAGTGGAGGGCAAGGGAAGAATTTTATGAGGCAGATTTGGAGAAATAGGTAGAGGCAGGAGCAGGCGACTTAGACTCTGGTTTTGATATTGACAAGGACTACATGTCTACTGATGTGATGACAGACAAAAGGAGAAGCAAGACAAATAACGCAAGTAGTAGAGGGCCGATAAGGAGAAGGGGAGCATTCTGAGAAGAAAGTCAAAGACACCTTACTTTTCTAGTTTGTTAAGTTGTAATCTCATTATAAATAAAGTGAACCTCTGTCATTATTGACAAGTCGAATCATTCCCTAATTCTTTTATTCTCAACTTTGTATCAAAGCCCAAAAACCTAAGCAGGTTTTTTCTTTTCTCTTTTCTTCTCCTTTCTTGCACCACCAGTCCGGCCTCCCTGGTCCAGCATGGTAGACTAACAACACACCATGTCTCACTAACCCTAATTGGAATCACTAACCACTACACCTCCTCACCACACCTCCCCACCGCACCTCCTCTCTGATGATGATCAATCATCGCTGCTACCGCTACCACTGCCTTCGCTGCAACCTCTCCGTCATTGCGCAGCTGCTACTGCCTCCTGCCACGACCTCCTCTAGTCGCTGCATCTTTATCACAACCTTCTCATTGTCGTTGTGCCTCTACCGCGAGCCTCCCATTGTTGCTACACCTTCTGTCGCTACTCCCTTGTCACTACACTCCCGCCTTGCCACCGTAGCGGCATCCTATTGTCGCTACGCCTCCTGCCACGACATCCCTTGTCGTTGTACCAATCGTCATGACCCCTGGTTGTTGCGCCTCACCGTCGCAATATCCTATTGTCGCTACGCCTCCCACCAAGACATCCCTTGTCGCTGTGCCAATTGTCGTGACCCCCTGGACGTTGCGCCTCACTGTTTCGACTCCATGTCACCTAATCTGCCACCGCTGCACCTCGCCGTGACCCCACTCTTTTTTGCCGTGCCTACCGCGGTTGCGCCACACCACCACGACTTCCCTATCGCAGCCACTACACCTCATCGCTGCGACCTCCTCCCACCGCTACTACCTTCTTTTCGCCGCACCTTCTTGCCATCTTCAAGCTTGTCCCTGATGAACGATCCCATGTCTGAGGGCACCAATAGTGGTACCTTCTCTGGAGACAACGATGGTTGCACTGGTACCTATGGCCATAATCTTTCCTTCCAATCGGGTCCTATGAAGTTGAATGGACAGAATTACCTCACATGGTCGCGTAAATGCCTTCACACAATTTGTGGGAACAATTTTTCAAGTCTCATTCAAATATTGCTACACGACTTGCCTATGGATCCTACTCATTTTAGCACCTAGCTACTTCCAATGATAAACACGCTTGTTATGTCATCCTTGCTCAACTTTATGGAGCCTTCCATCAATCCCAACTTTACACGCCTAATCCTACACGTCTCACTGCGCAAGGAACCCGGGATGCATAAACAAACAGATCTATGTACAAGTAGGTAACTATGCATCGGATCTATTTACAAGTAGGTAACTATGCTCACATCTATGAGATCAAACTCCAAGCCTATGCAACTACTCAAAAGGAATTGTCTCTCATTCCATGTTACTCTGCTCTGCACATTCTCTGGCAACAACTGGATTTTTATCATCCAGTTCCTATGGTCTACCCTGATGATTTTGGTACCTTTCAGAAGGAACGCAACATGGAGTGCATTTATGATTTCTTAACAGACCATCGCCGCTCTGTTATGATGCCTTCCTCTGTTCCCATGTGATGCACTCTTCTCGCTTCTCCTGCGCCACCCATCATGGAGGCTCCTCTGAATACCTCTTCTGCACGTGAGCCAGTCAAACGTGAATATTGTAGTCGTCCACATCATACCAGAGAGACCTGTTGGAAGCTCCATAGGCGCCCTAAAGGTGGGCGTAATACTAAATAAGGCACTGTCCATTCCCAAGCTCATCTTTCTAAGACTCTTGACAATATTTTTACTGTTGTACCCTTCTCTCTGAATCAACTGGCTGCCCTCCAACAAATGATTCCACAGATAGGCACCGCTCCTTCCTCAACTCCTGCCTCTAATCTCGCCCAATCAGGTAATTTCCATTTTCTTCTGCTCCCATTGTTTAGTGGCTTCTTGATTATGGTGCCACAGATCATATGACTAGCAACTCTGAGGTCTTTCGTACCTACCTCCCTTGTTCTGGTCTAGACAAGGTATGCGTTGTCGATGGGTCTAAGTCCTCTATCTCTCGTAAAGGTTCAATTTTTTGTTCTCCCACTATTTCTCTCATCTGTTCTCTATGTCCCTAATTTGTGTGCCAACTTACTTTCTATTTATCGTTTGATTGTGATATTAAATTTTATGTTCATTTTTTAGACTATGTTTCCTTCTTTAGTTAAACTATGTAGTTTGGATCAACTTAACTATGATGTGTACGAATACGCAAAACATACTAGATCTTCTTATCCCCCTACTGATAATAAATGTGATTTCCCATTTTCCATTATTCATTCAGATTTATGGGGTCATTCTTGGACTATTGATCGTAATGGTTTTCGTTGGTTTATTACTTTTATTGATAATTGCACTCGTCTTACATGGGTTTATCTTCTTCACAATAAATCTGATGTTTTCTCTTGTTTTTAGTCCTTCCATGCCATGATCCGGATCCAGTTCAATACCATGGTTCGGGTCCTTCACAGTGATAATGGCACGGAGTACATTGATGGCCAATTTCAGCAGTACCTTGATTCTCATGGTATTCTCTCTCAGACCTCTTGCGTTCAGACACCGAAACAAAATGGCATCCCGAAGCGCAAGAAACATCACCTTCTTGACATTACGCATGCCCTAATATTTACCACTGGTGTCACTAAACCTTTTGGGGAGATGTCCATACTGCTGCCTACCTTTTCAATCGGGTACCATCCAGCGTTCTTAATTTTAAGACGCCAATTTCTCAACTATCGGACCCCTCCCTTGCCTCTTACCTCCCTCGTAAAGTATTTGGCTAAGTTTGCTTTTGCCCATAATTCTTCTCCCTTAGTCCAAGTTGGATCCTCAGCTCTTCGCTGTGTTTTCCTTGGTTACTCAGCCTCTCAGAAGAGTTATAATTGCTATCACCCTCCCACCCGCCGTCTTTATGTTACCATGGATGTCACTTTCCATTAATCCAAACCTTATTTTACATCACCCCTTAAAGGGGAAAGTCTGGAGGAAGAGCTTGACATTGTTTGAATTCAAGGGAAGCACACTAACCATGGTAAGGGGGAGACTTCTATTTCTCCACCAGTTCAGCCTACACAGGATGTAATCACTTACACTTGGTCTCAATCCAAGAAAAGGGATCCCATTGCTAACAAAGCATATCCCTCTGTGGCACCTACATCAGGTTCGTCACATCCATCATCAGGTAATATCTCTCCTATACCTGATAATGTTCCAATTGCTCCTTCGGATGACAAGCTTTCTATTTCTATTCGAAAAGGGGTATGCTCTTGTACTCAACATCTTATTTCCCATTTGTTTCTTACGAGTATTTATCCCCTTCCTATCATGTGTTTGTTTCCTTGTTGTCTTCTATGCCCATTCCACATGATTGGAAAGCGGCCATTACAGATCCGAAGTGGAAGGCTGCCATGCTAGAGAAAATGCATGTGTTGAAGAAGAATGGTACCTGGGAACTTGTCCCTCGTCCTGAAGGGAAGAAATTAATAGGGTGCAAATGGGTGTTTACAATTAAGAAAAGGGTAGATGGGACCATTGAGAGACACAAGGCACACTTAGTAGCCAAGGGCTTCACCCAAACCTACGGGATCGATTACCAAGAAACCTTTGCTCCCGTTACCAAGATGAACTCTGTCAGGTCTTACTATCTTGTACCGCTAACCTTGGGTAGAATCTTCAAAACTTAGACGTTAAGAATGCATTTCTTAACGGGGACCTTAAAGAAGAACAAGGCCATACCTCCTAGTTTTGCTGCACCATCTACTGCTGGTTGTATCCGCAAGTTACAAAAATCCTTATATGCCCTTAAGCAATCTCCCAGGGCCTGGTTTGGCCAGTTCTTGAAGGCCATGCAGAAATTCGGGTACCAACAGAGCCAAGCTGATCACACCTTGTTTGTCAAACGTAAGGATAGTTAGATTACGGCCATCATCGTCTATGTTGATGATATAGTGATTATTGGCAATGATGATGGTGCAATCTCCAACCTAACGGCATTTTTGGCAAAGAAATTTGAGAATAAAGATTTAGGGCCTCTCCAGTACTTCCTCGGGATTGAAATTGCTAGATCCAGTAAAGGTATATTCATTTCCTAACGGAAGTATGTCACGGATCCTAGTGAGACCGGTATGATTGGGTGAAAACCTATAGATTCTCCCATCAAGGTTAACCATCAACACAGCAGTGTTAATGGCGTGTCAGTAGACAAGGAACGCTATCAAAGACTTGTCGGCAGGTTGATCTATTTGTCCCACACAGCTTGACATTACTTATGTCATGGGTATTGTTAGCCACTTCCTCCATGATCCTCGGACATCACATCTTGAGGCTGTATACCGTATATTACGATACTTAAAGTCTGCTCCTGGGAAATGTCTTCTCTTCTCCAATAATGGACATTTGAAGTTAGAGGCCTTCACTGATGCTGATTGGGCTTGGCTCGATTGATGATTGAAGATCCACTTCTGGCTACTGTTCCTTCTGTAGAGAGATTCAAAATTAGGGTAAGGCTTGGATGATTAATTATCATCCCAAGCACATCTATTTATAATCATAATAAAACATATAACATAGTTACATGAGCAATGTGGGACTAAACCACATATAAGAGACATAATAAAAAAGGGAAAAAATTCCAGAATACCCCCACGGTATTCTGGCCCATATAATCTAACACTCCCCCTCAAGTTGAAGCATATATATCATGCATGCCCAACTTGACTAAGATAGGAAGAAACAGTTTGCCACTTAGTCCCTTAGTGAACACATCAGCCAATTAATCAGCAGACTTCACAAAGGTAACACAAATGAGTCCGGCTTCAAGCTTCTCCTTAATGAAATGTCCGTCAACCTCCACGTGCTTAGTACGATCGTGCTGGACAGCGTTATGAACAATGCTAATGGTGGCTTTATTGTCACAATAAAGCATCATGGGAAGATGGACAGCAACACCGATATCCTGCAATAATCTTCTAAGCCATAGAAGTTCACAAATTCCTTGTGCCATTGCACGAAACTTGGCTTCAGCACTAGACCTTGCCACAACATTCTGCTTCTTGCTACGCCATGTGACAAGGTTCCCACCCACAAAGGAGCAATAGCCAGAGATAGATTTTCTGTCAGTAGAACAAACCCAATCGGCATCAATATAAGCTTCAATCTTCAGGTAACCATTCGGAGAGAGAAGGATTCCCTTTCCTGGAGCAGACTTCAAATACCGCAAAATACGACAGCCTGCATTTATATAAGAGGAATAGGGATCATGCATAAACTGGCTCACCAAACTTACAGCAACGGCTATGTCAGGTCGTATGTGAGAGAGGTAGATTAGTTTTCCCACTAATCGCTGATAACAACCCTTGTCAACAGATTCACCCTCTTTCTCCTTAAGTTTTGTAGTAGCTTCCATAGGAGTATCTGAAGGTTGATAGGCTAGCAGCCCAGTCTCAGTCAATAGATCAAGGATATATTTTCTTTGAGAAAGAAAGATGCCCTTCGAAGATCGAACAACTTCTATCCCTAGAAAATATTTTAGAGGGCCAAGATCTTTTACCTCAAACTCACGGCCAAGGAAGAGCTTCAAATTCTTGATAACAGCATCAACATCATTACCAGTGACCACAATATCATCCACATAGACTATGAGAAGAGTTACCTTGTTACCAACTCGTCTGACAAACAAAGTGTGATCAGCATTGCTCTGCTTATAACCTGTTGAACTCATAGCCTTGTGAAATCTGCTAAACCAAGCTCTAGTTGACTGCTTCAACCCATAAAGGGCACGCTTCAATTTACAGACCCTGCCCTTAGTCCTGTCATCAAAGAAGCCTGGTGGAATGTCCATATATACCTCCTCCTCATGCTCCCCATGGAGGAAGACATTCTTTACATCTAACTATTGAAGATCCCACCCAAGATTTGTAGCACAAGAATAACACCCTGAAAGTGTTGAGTTTTGCCACTAGTGCAAAGGTCTCCTGATGGTCAACTCCATAAGTTTGAGTGAACGTCTTTGCAACCAGACGTGCCTTATATCGATCCACTAAACCATCAGCCTTCTGTTTAACCACAAAGACCCATTTACATCCAACTGGTTTTTTCCCTAGAGGAAGAGCCACAAGATCCCACGTATTATTTTTGTGTAGTACTCTCATTTCTTCCAACATTGCTGCCTTCCACTTTCCATCTGTAGATGCTTCCTACCAATTTTTAGGAATCGAAAGAGAAGATACAAAAGCACGAAAAGAAGGAGAAAGAGAACTATAAGAAACAACACGAGATATGGGATGTAAAGTGCAAGTCCTAGTACCTTTGCGATGAGCAATAGGTAAGTCGGAAGAAGAGGGATTACCAGGAGATGAAGGATTTGGATCTGGAGCCGACAATTGGATGGGTATTGGTGCTAAAGTGGATTGCAACTGCCCTCTGTTGGTTCTGCCCCTTGTATAGGTGAGTATGTTGGAGTTGTCAATTCTCTTCTGAAATTCACCAATAGTTCTCTGGACTGAAGTCAGCTCCCCTTGAATAGGAACATTAACATCACTATTTTCTATGGTCTCCCCCTATAAAGGATTCCCGTCAGGTGAGGGAGGAACAGTCAGAGGAGGTTGGGCATTAATTAAAGTAGGATGGGAAGCATCCAAAGGAGGCTGGGCAGCAGTCAAAGGAGGCTAGCAGCAGCAAGAGGAACCTCAAGGGGAGGAATCTCAAAAGACACATCTTCATTAGAATTCTCCCCCTAAAGAGGTGGTGAAGAATAATAAGGAAGGGACTCATGAAAACAACATCCATACTAACCAAGGTACGGTGGGAAGGGGGATGGTAACACTTATAACCTTTCTGGGTTGGAGAATAACCCAAGAAAATACAACGGAGCCCCCTCGGTTCAAATTTGCCTGGAGATTTGGTATCTCTAGCATAACACATACAACCAAACACCTTGGGAGGCACAATAAAGGAGGAATTTCCCAGTAAAACATCAGAGGGGCTACGGGAGTTAAGCACCCGAGAAGGTAACCTATTGATGAGATAGGCTGCAGTGAGATCCGCATCCCCCCAATATTGAGATGGGACATTCCTCGCAAACATCAAAGCCCTTGCCATTTCTAACAAGTGGCGATTTTTTTGTTCAACCATACCATTCTAGGCAGGGGTATCAACACAACTAGTTTGGTGAATAATGCCATGATCAGCCAAATAATTTTGAAATTGAGATTCTGTATACTCGGTTCCATTATCACTTCTCAATATTTTGAGAGGAGCCTCGAATTGAGTTTGGATCATTTTATGAAAATGCTGAAAATATGAGAAAACCTAATTTTTTGTGTGCAAAAGATACACCCAGGTGTTCCTAGAAGGAAAATCAATGAAAACAAACCAACGATGACCAGAAATAGATGTCTTACGACTAGGGCCCCAAACATCAGAATGCACCAATTGAAAACAAGAAGAACTCCTTTTATTTGAAATTGGATAAGTTGAACGTGTCTGTTTGGCCAGAACACAAGCCTCACAAAAAAAGTCATCCTTAGTATGTAGGGTGACCAAACTAGGAAATAAATGAACTAAAATTCCTAAAGGGGGTAACCTAACCTAAAGTGCCAATGGTAAAGTTTAGAAGAGACCAAGGAGTTCTGGTGTAGAGGAGAAGGTAATGGTGGTGGAGAGAAGCGACCGTCATCAAGCAGATACAACCCACCGTGCACTTTACCCAATCCAATCATCTTCCCAGATTCCAAATCCTGAAACACACAATGAGAAGGAAAAAAAGTGACTTTGCAGTTAAGATCACGAGTAATACTACTAATTGAAAGAAGGTTAATAGTAAAATTAGGAATGTGTAAAACATAAGACAAGGGAAGAGAGGAAGTGCAGTTGATGATTCCTTTTCCAGATATGGAAGAAAGGGAACCATCAGCCACTTTGACCTTGTCTTTCCCAGAAGTGGGAGAATATCTGTGAAACAGACTAGAGGAACCAGTCACATGATCTGTAGCTCCAGAATCTATGATCCAAGGATGGGAAGCTACGGAAGCACAATGACCTCCAAATGGAATACCTGACCGGGCAAAGTGTGAACCTGAAGGAGCAGAAGAATTGGCAGTAGCTGATGTAGTAGAGGCAGCAGCAATGGAAGACCTTAGCATACGTAGGAGTGCCTGCAGATCATCCTTGGATAGACCAGTGTCAGTAGCAAGGGCTGCAGTAACAGTCTCAGTTTGATGGGCCTTGGTCTTTGTCTTTATCTTTATCTTGGCAGCCCTTTTAGCTTCAAAGTCAGCCAGTTTCCCATGAAGTTTCCAACACTTCTCTTTGATGTGATAAGGTTTGTGACAGTGCTCACAAACAACAGTCCCTGTCGTAAATCACCAAGAAAAGCAGTGCCACTAGGTGCAGAACTGGCCGGGGCAGCAGCCTTGAGAGCTGATCTGTCAGTAATAGGAGGGTGCAACATGGCAGCCCTACGGTTCTCCTCAGAGGACACCAAGGCATAAGATTGTTCAAGTGTGGAAAAAGGTGTATGGGTCAAGACTTGAACACGAATCTGATCATACTCCACACTTAAGCCACCCAAAAAATCATATACCCTGATCTTGTCCACATGCTTCTTATAGGCAGCAATGTCAGCAACTGTAGTAGGGTGGAAGTCAGAGAAGTGGTCCACTTGTTGTCATAGACTGCATAGAATAGCATAGTATTTGGAAACTGAAAGTTCTCCCTGAGTGGTGCGAAGGACTTTCTTCCGAAGTTCATATACTTGGGCATCATTGCCAAGCTACCCGTAGGTTTCCTTGCAAGCAGCCCAAATCTGTGAGGCTGTGTCAAGAAGAAGAAAGTTATGCTGCAAATCTGAAGTCATAGAGCCAATCAGGTGAGACATGAGAACACCATTATTGGCAAGCCACCTTTCCTGAGCAGGTCCTTGTTCATCGGGTATAAGACTAGTGCCATTAATATGGCTGGTGAGACCACGGCCAGCAATGGCAAAGGAGGCAGATCTAGACCAAAGAAGGTAATTTGAGCCATCGAGTTTAATAGGATTGGGTGGAAAATTGTGGTAGTCTGTCTTGCTGTGGCCATCATGAAGTGGTTGATCCGAAGTAGCTGTAGAATTGGAAGAATCACCCATACTGGCAGCAAAGAAACCCAATAAATTCCTTCAAGTTAAGGGTTGAAAATTGGAGGAGAATCCCCTTTCAATGGGAGTATATATGTCTCCAAAAATCAGAAACAGCAGCCAAGTAGAAACCCTTGATCAATATTGTCAGGGTTTTGAAAAAAACCCTAAATTGCTGAAATCGATGTAGAGAATAATGAGTCAAAGAACCGCAGGTAAGTGGCTGGAACTGAAGTCGAGGGAGCCTTTATGATGGAAGAAATACCCTACAAAAAATCATAACCAATAGGCAGCAGCAACCCCAAGATCGATAGGTGTCAAGGTTTTGGAAAAAACCCTGTGATGGTGGAATCGATCTCAAGGAGGTCTTCAAAAACTGTGAGATAAGAACTGAACCAAAAGAGGGCAATCCTGCTGCAGTTCGTGGCCTTCAAAGGGAGGAATTGATTCCTTGTAAGTGTAATAGAAGCAATCCAAAAATTGAAGATCCAAATATCGCAGGCAGGTGTGGCTGGTTCCTATCGAGCAGAATTGTGTATCATTATAATGAGGTAATGGGGGCAGCAACTGGATCAAATGATCACCTCATCAGTGCTGCCCTATATGAGTATGAAGAACAAGGAAGAAGAGAAAGAAGAGAGGAGAAAATAGAGAGAGAGAGCGAGAAGAGAAAAAACTGAAATTAGAAGGGAGTTGGTCCCTAATTCGAAATTTGCTCTAATACCATGTAGAGAGATTCAAAATTAGGGTAAGGCTTGGATGATTAATTACTATCCCAAGCACATCTATTTATAATCATAATAAAACATATAACATAGTTACATGAGCAATGTGGGACTAAACCACATACAAGAGACATAATAAAAAAGGGCAAAAAGTCCAGAATACCCCCACGGTATTCTGGCCCATATAATCTAACACCAAGGAGATAACCTTGTTACATGGCGAAGCAAGAGGCAGTCAATTGAGTCCCACTCTAGCACTGAAGCCAAGTATCGTGAAATGGCACAGGGTATTTCTGAGCTTATGTGGCTAAAGGGCCTTTTGTGTAATCTAGGTGTATCCTTCGAGGACCCTATGAACCTTTATTGTGATAATAAGGCTGCTATTAGTGTTTCTCAACCCAGTTCAGCACAACAAAACGAAGCACGTTGAGATTGGCAGGCATTTCATTAAGGAGAACCTCGAGCAAGAATTAATTTGTGTTCCGTTTGTCAATTCTGCCAATCAACTAGCTGATGTGTTTACAAAGGGATTGAATTGTAAGGTGTTTCATCCTCTTGTTTCCAAGTTGGGTATGTATGATATATTTGCACCAACTTGAGGGGGAGTTTTAAGAACTATGCGTAATCGTTATAGATAGACGCTGAGTCATAGACACCTTACTTTCCTAGTTTGTTAAGTTGTAATCTCAGTATAAATAAAGTAGACCTCTGTCATTAATGACAAGTCAAATCATTCCCTAAATCTCTGATTCTCAACTGAAGATCGCAGAATCACTTTGGCCACACAGGCATTCACAAACACTTCTCTATTTCATTCTTCAAATTTGAGTTCTAATTGCACGGTTACATCTATTGAAAAAAAGAAACCCCACATGAAAAGAAAACCTATTATAATTTGGAAACTCAAATTAATTAGGAAACCAAATCCTGGTAGTTATCACCTACTTAAGCTATCTAAATAAAAGATTGCATGTTAAACCTAAAATTTCCTACTAGCCAAAGAATCAAATTGGGTCCGGTTCATCTTCGTCTAGACACCCAAATGGGCTTGGATCGGTTCAAAGGTAGTGCACCTGCATCAATTCCCCCGGTCTTGAGAAAAACTCAATCAAGATTTTGTAGAATTGTACAAATAAAAGCACACGAATGGGGGCTATTAGCTCCTAGTCTACAACTTGAAGAAAATCCAAAATATGAAGCTTTGGGGTTGAATCCATGTTTGGAGAATCGTAGGAGAGAATGAATTTATGATGGGGAATAGCTTTCACTGCATTGACTTCCGTCATTACTACAATCTTCTCGTTTTCCGCTGTCGTTACTAGTTCTACATCCGAGTGGTCTTCCTCTTATGTTGACCCATTCGGCTTGTCCCGTGGCTACACTGTTGGTATCACCTTCTTTGACTCAAGGATATTTCACTAATCCTTAAAGAACGAACATCTGGCACATGTGAAAAGGTTGCAGGGTGCCCAAATTTTTATCACAATCAACAATGCCCTTTCTTTCTTCCAACCACTCTCGACCTAGTTTTATAATGCACTGAGAAAAATCAAACACTTCACAATAAGCACCACCACAATGCTGAGAAATGGAGCTCAGACCCAATAATGATCTGGTTGGTCTTTGATAGCATCTCTACCACAGATTGCGAGACGAAATTGCCGCTTTGCCTATCATCAATAAACAAATTAGCAAGATTTCCGTTGGGCAAGGGAACTTTAAACCTAAACACAAATGAAGGCATGGCCAGATTTATAATTGAAATCGCCACGAGCCCACACAAATAAAAGGATACTAAAATCAAGGAGTTAATGGCAGAACTCATAAATAAAAAAAAGTTTATGATAACAAAAGAAGGTGTATGCTCTTTGCCGATGATATCATTTTAGTGAATGAGACAAAAGAAGGGATTAACGCTAAGTTAGAGCTATAGAGATCAACCTTGGAAACAAAAGGCTTTAAGATTAGTAGAACAAAGACGGAGTATATGATTTGCAATTTTAGTCACACTATGACGGATACTCACATGTGTGAATCGAGAAAAGAGAGATGCCGCGAAGTGACTATTTTAGATATCTAGGGTCAATCATAAATAAAAAAGGTCACATAGAGATGATGTTTAACAAAGAATTAAAGTGGGATGGATGAAGTGGAGAGGTGTGCCAGGAGTACTTTGTGACTGACGTATTCCTTTAAAGCTTAAAGGGAAGTTCTACAGGACTGTTGTATGACCGACAATGATGTATGGGGCAGAATGTTGGGCAGTTAAGAAGTATCATATTGAGAAGCTATGTGTAGCAGAGATGAGGATGTTAAGATGGATGTGCGGAAAAACACAGTAGGATAACATATGGAATGACCGTATTAGAGCTGAGTTGGGAGTTGCACCGATCAATGACAAGCTCCGAGAGAGTCGTTTGAGATGGTACGGTCATGTTCACGCCCTAGTAAGGAGGAGTGATATGATTCTGATTGAAGGAGATAAGAGAGCTAGGGGCAGGCCTAAAATGACCATAGGAGAAGTTGTGAGGAAAGGCATGCATTGCCTGTGTCTGGTACCAAATATGACCTCGGATAAAGCCTATTGGAGGGCAAGGATCGATGTTGCATACTCCATTTAGCTGAGATTCTCTTGACTTGCTGGGTTGTGCCTCATTTCATCTACTTTCATTTTCCTGTTATTTTTCATCTTTCATTTGGCATTTTCCATTTTCTTTCTCATCTCATTCCCCATCCCTCTTTCCCATCTCTTCATCCCCCTTTTCTTGTTTAGACCTTAGTTTTCCCAACTGTGTTTTGTTGGATCCATGTAACCGACCCCATTAAGTTGGGATAAAACTGAGTTTGTTGTTGTTGTTGTTATGATAACAATGCCAGAATTGTAAATAAAGAAATCTTAAATGATTCTTGGAGACTAGAGGGTGGGGAAGATAAAGGGAGACAAAACCTAAAGATGTACTAACATAAGTAACATAGAGGATCAACTTGGAAGGACAAGGAAAAAGATTAAATGGGAATAAAAGATAGGGAAAAGGGCATTATTGGAAATAGAGGACTCAAAAGCGAAAATCATACAGAGGGGGTTTGGGGGGTATTCTGAAAGTCGTAATAGGGGGTATTAGGGTCAAGTCGCACAAGGGGGTACTAGGGTCAATCGAACAAAAGCGGAGGTTATTATGCTGACAGAGGTCGTCTTCAACCGTTGGAGAGGGAAATCAACAGAACTACGACAAGGACTTCAACTCCACAGTTCAAGCTCGACCAGAACTTCTGATTCCATAAATCTGGGGCGCTGGTGTGCAGGATTCGACTATGACAAAGGAACCAGGTACGAAGGACTGTGAGTATCTTTATTTTAAACTGTCAGATATTTCTTTAATGTTTCAAGACTTTTAATTTGGGTCCACATCCTTTTATAGACCAGATAGACTTTTAAAAGGATTTATGAGTTGTAATTAGAGTTGGCTAGGGGGTTTTCCAAACCAACTCTAACTCTCTTTATGGCTTTCAATAAAAGGACAGTGTGGGGGTCTTCTTAACCCACAATGTATCTTCAGAAAAAAAAAAAAAGGGCTATTGCTGTTCTCATTCCTGCGTGAAGACCTTGTGTTTGATAAAGGATCCTTGTGTGTGATAAAGACCGGTTGGTGATTGACCCTTCCAAGCACCCTGCAGCAGGAAGCCCGGGTGTTTTACTTTATTCTTATTCTTCTTCCTCCTCCTCCATTAATCAAGTAAGTATTCTTCTGGTTTTCGGCAATTCAAGTTCTCATCTGGAATTTCATATGCAAGTCTTGTTTGACTTGCTTGACTTGTTTGACTTGTTTGACTTGAAATTCAGTTGAGAAAATCTTGCTATCAGATAATCCTCAATTTTTTGAAGAGATGTTCATAGATTATCCTGAATTTTTCGAAGAGATGTTCATCACCATAGAAAAAAAAAGACCATCGACAATAATTTAATCTTGATCAGACCTGCTGATCTGGAGATAATTAAATCTCCCAATTCTGCCCCTGTTTTTTCCAGAGTTAATACCATATATCTAATTGCTACTTGAACCACTGTTTCTGTTAATCAATTCTTGCTGATATTTATGTCACATGATTAGAATCGATTGGCCATTATATTTCTGTCCTGAGTTTTATTCCGAGTAGAAATTTTACTGTTATACCCCTCTACTAGAATCAGAGGGCGGACCTTGGCAAAACAGTAAGGTTGCTCCATTGCAACCTAGAGGTCGCGGGTTTGAGTCGGGAAACAGCCTCTCCGCGAAGCAGAAGTAAGGCTGCATACATTGTAACCCTCCCCAGACCCCGCAATGGCAGAAGCCTCATGCGCTGGATATGCCCTTTCACCCGTCTATTTGTATTACTAGGATTGCTCCACAACTTCAGATCCAGCCCTTGAATTGATCTGATATTTTCAGCAAGTGTTTTATACCCTAAACACAGAACTCGACCTCAGTTTTGAGTTCATCTGACCACCTGATTTTGATTTATGTTACTTTTCCCTAATCTGCAATAGTATTCTCTGAGAAAAATTCTGTTTGGTCCTGTTTTATGTCTTCAATTATAGTACTACATTAGAATCATTTAGAGAGTCTATTTGTTTCTTTATTTAATTAAGTTAGTTGTGCTCAGTTAGGAAGCTTCCAACTTAACCTAGGTTTCTTTTTCTGTTTGGTTTTCTTTTATTGGAGTCACAGTCATGTCAGGTTAGTACGCATTAGAGAGTCCTCTTTAGTTGCAGTATTATTCTATTTTCCATTGTTGGTCTGTTTTATCCAAAAACAATAATTGCCTCCCTCACAATTTTTGGAATGGAAAATTAGTGATTTGGTAAAATATTGAGTGATGCAGGTGCACTGCAGACCGACCCAAACTCATTTGGGTATCCGTGTGAAGATGAAGCGGATCCATGGGTTTGCAGGTTCAGTAGGATATTTTATTTATTTCTTTATTAGGTTTTTAATTAGTTGGGATTTTATCTTGTAATTTTTTATTTTAAATGGGCTACTTAGTGGTAGAGTACTTTCCATACTTTAGTTTTAATAGGCTAATTAATAGTAGAGTTGATTTAGGAATTTAATTTTCAGTATTAGATTACAATTAGCAGTTTTAACTTTCGTTAAATCCCAATTTGTAACCACGCAAGTGGCAGATTTGATGAATAGAATTTTGAGTTATGTTTATTGCTACCGGTGAAGTACAATGGCTTAGCAATGGTTGTGTGACCATCTTCTTCTTCTCCCCCCCTTCTTCTTATGTGATTTCTTCTCTCTCCCCTGCAACTCTGATTTTTCCCAGCTTTCCCTCTTCTCCTAACCGGCCCTCCACCATTGAGGCTGCTGCCTCTCTTGCTCTCTCTCCCTCTCTCCTCTCTCTCACTCTCGTTCTCCTCTCTCCTCTTCTCTCCCTTCTTTTTCTCCTATTAATCCATTGATCTGAACCCACCACCAATAGATTATTCATTCGACCTACATTACAGGAAACCATGGATCATATTTAGTCCAGCTTCATGGTTATGCAATAGAGTAAATTCATTGCCTACATACTGGGTCTTAGCTACAGTCAAGATAGTTCTAATGCTCTTTAGCTATTCCATTGCAGCTTCTCTCTTTATAATTATTGCCAGTTGTTTACAGAGTTTTCTCAATTGTAAGGTTCACTCTCCCATTGGGTGTCTGCTGATTATTCAATCCAGATTATTTCTTGATGTTGTTGATGCCTTCGTCAAGTTCCAGATCTTCTTGAAAATGGGATATATATATATATCATAGTTGTCACGGCGATCCAAGTCGGTGGAGGGGTGTCACGTCGATATATCGACATGTCGACCATGTTTTATTTTTTATTTTCTCTATTTTTAATGCCATTTAGTATGCTATAATATATGTCCTATAACATCAAAAATCAACATGAAAGTGTACTACTAAGACTGAGTGAAATCAGTGAATAGTGATGGACTACTGGCTGTAATAACTATTAAATCCCTCCCCCCCCCTTGTCTCTCGACTCTCTCCCTGTCTCTGTGAGTGTAAGTGTAATTGTGTATGTGTGGGCCTGTGGCTGTGTGCCTGTGTGCAAGGTAAGAAGAAGAAAAAATAAAAAACAAACACCTTCTCTGTGACTGAGCAACCCTGCAACGGCAAGGCAAGAAAATGGAAAAACAAAAAACAAAAAACAGGGATAGTTCGGCTGTAATAAATCCCTCCCCCCTTCTGTCTCTCGACTCTCTCCCTGTCTCTGTGTGTGACACTGTGTGTATGTGTGCACTATGCAGGGCAAGAAGAAGAAAAAAACAATGCAAGGCAAGAAGTCCCAAGGTCTGCGACTGTAAGCAAGCTAGTTGCAAGGCAAGAAAAAAGAAGAAAAAAAACCGAGAGGACTATGGTTACAGCACTGACTGGAATAAATCCCTTCCCCCTCTGTCTCTTGACTATGTCCCTGTCTCTGTGACTGTACAAGCAAAGAACAAAAAAGAAAAAGAAAAAAAAAAACGAGAGGACTATGGTTACAGCACTGACTGGAATAAATCCCTCCCCCCTCTGTCTCTCGACTATGTCCCTGTCTCTGTGACTGTACAAGCAAAGAAGAAAAAAGAAAAAAGAAAAAAAAAAAACGAGAGGAGTCGAGGACTACTAACTGAAATAAATCCCCCCCTCTGTCTCTCGACTCTCTCCCTGTCTCTGTGTGTGTAAATGTGGCTGTGCAAGGCAAGAGAAAAAATATTAAAAACAACGATACTACTGGCTGTAATCACTACCGGAGGCTGGGAGGAGAAGAACTAAAGAAGAAGAAGTTAAGAAGAAGAAGAAGAGGTCTGCCTGGGAGGAGGAAGCAAGGCAAGAGAAAAAAAAAAAAAAAAACGATACTACTGGCTGTAATCACTACCGGAGGCTGGGAGGAGAAGAACTGAAGAAGAAGAAGTTAAGAAGAAGAAGACGAGGTCTGCCTGGGAGGAGGAAGAAGATCCAAATTAAAAAAAAAATAAAAATTTACTCACTTGGAGAGTTGGAGTCCTGGAGATTGCCGGAGAACTGGAGAAGTTCGAACTTCGAACTTGTTCGAAGGCTGCCGAGACTCGAGAGTTGCAGGAAGCGAGGAAGTTACCGTTGCCGGAGTCGAGATCCCTCTCCTCTCGATTTTCCCTTTTGCGTTTTCTATTTCCCCCCATTAGGGTATAAGTTATTATGTTTAATATTTTTAAGTTTTATGATAATGTGTATTGCAGGTGTAACTTTTCAAGTTACACCTCCAATACACATTAACGAAAAAGCATCTAAGTTATTAAATCGTTTTTTAAAAAATATATATATATATATAAACCTGACTTTTATACATTAAATGTTCAAATATCGGTCGACATACCCATATATCGTGGTATGGCATCCATGGCGACGCCATGGAAGCCATATCACTCGATATTTATACATATACCATGGCAGACCTCGATATGCCCTTTCCCCCAGCGCCATGGCGACGCCATGACAACTATGATATATATATATATATATATATATATTTGTTGGGTTCCAGGTCTAAAATGGGTATATATTGCTTTCATTAGTTTTTCAAGAAGATTGTCTTACAATTGTTGATGTCTTCATAAAGCTTTATATGATGCTCTTCAAAATCTCCCAGTTCAAGTGTCTGACACCATTTTAGACCCACATATAAGGAAGAAATCAAGAAACCAAGTGATGCAGGTCCAAGCACTAGGAAGAAGAAGCCTTGACCTAGGCTGCTGTTTTGTTTTTCATTGGAGCCTTCTATACTTAGTTTTTTTCAAGTTCTTTAATTAAGGGCAAATTAGTCTTTTGGCCCTTAATTATTTCAACTGTTTTATTTAATTTTATGGCCCCTCCACGATTTCTTTTAGGAGGATTGCTTTGTTTTTTAAATCAGATTTGGATTAAAAGTCTGATTGTTATTAGGATTCAGATTAGGATTACAACTCCTAATCTGAATAGGATTTTTGGTTCAGTTTTGATTATAAATAGAGCTTAAATGTGGGAGGCTCCCCCACAGTTCAACTAATCAAATTTTGCTTTCAAGCTGCTATTGCTGCCATTGCTTTCTGAGTATTACATCCTTGTGGATCTCAAGGTGGATAGAGTGAGTGGACTTCTGCAACTCCTTGCATCAAGAAGATTGGGAGGTTTCTTCAATTTTCAAGCTGCTGCCTTTGAATTCTTCAAACCATTAAGTTTGTTTAAGTTTCTGTTCATACCTTCTACTCCTTGCCCTCTGACCTAAACCTTCCCTCTTTCCATCGACCCCAATCAGATTACTGATCAGCCTTCCATCCCCTCCATTAAACCTGAAACTCCATCATCAAACCCTAGCTTGATTTTCAAGCAACCATCATCCAGCCATCTGATCATCCCCAAACTTCCATCGAACCTCCCTCTCACCCCCTCCTACACTCGACCCAAGTTACAGCCTCTAATTCCTACCCTTACCCCTCCATCACCATACTCCATTAAAAACCCAAACCCGATAGATAATTCTGCCCTAAAATTGCAGAACCTTCAAACTTCTCCAAACCCTACTATTTTTATCCCTTAATAACCCCCTACACGTGCCCATTAAAACCCTATAAACATTTTCTTCAACATCCAACCCTAACCCTAGTTTTGCCCTAGTTTATCTATTCTGTCCCATTCGGCCAGCATAGTTAAAACTCTGATTTACCTGGCTCCTAGTAGGTCTCCTACCTATCTAGGACTACATTAAGTGGTATCAGAGCCATGGACGAACATGGCAACCCTATTGTGGACCCCACACTACTACCCCCACCTGATCCCATGGCAGTAATCATGGACAGGCTGCAAAAATTAAATGAAAAAGTGACCTGGTTCGAAGAACAGAGGAATACTCCAATTAGGGATAGCAATGATCCCCTTGAGGAGGACAGAATCCAAATCAATTCTGAAGTACATGGAACTCTGGGAAGGAATGAAGATCACAGAGATCATTCCAGAAGTCATTCTAGACACCATAGAGATCACAGAGACAGACGTAGATATGACAGGAACGACAGAGATGACAACGGAGAAGAGCCTCGAAGACCTAATTTTGAGGAATACATGAGATCATACTTCTCTACAGATAAAGCTACTAAGTACTAACAAGAGGTATGATACGCAGAAGGTCAAACTCAAGCTGAAAGAGTTTGATGGGAACCATGATCCCCAGGTGTTCTATGATTGGATTGCTGCCCTGGACGATTACTTTGATTGGTATGACTTGCCTGAAGACCGAAAGATGAGACTGGCACGTACCCAGTAATCAACTCTGCCCGAGAATGGTGGCGAAAAGCAGACATGGAACTTGATGGCCATGCGCCTACTACTTGGGAAGACATGAAGTATGATTTGAGGGGAAAATACTTGGCCCAGACATTACAGAGCTCAGATGCAAGATCAATTCAACTCCCTACGACAAGGGACTATGTCTGTAGCTGAGTACACGCAGAAGTTCGATGCTCTCTCCTCTCGTACTGACACTAGAGAGGGAGCTACTCAGATGTTGTCTCGGTTTCGGCTAGGATTGAGATCTGACATTGTTAAAGCTATTGGAGTTGCTATTGTTCGAGACATCAAGGGCTGCTTTGAGAAAGCCCTGAAGGCTGAAGACCTATTGAGTACCAATAGAAGGTTTGTCCCCACTACTGTCGACTCCAGGAAATCTTTTCAGCATCCAAAACAACTAATGGTTACAATAGAGGTAACAACACTACTGCTGGTTCTACACGAACAGCCTATTCTACTGATAGTGCTCCTCGTGTAGACAACAAGGGCAAGGTTCCCATGACTAGCAATGATCCTAATACATGTTACTATTGTAATGAAAAGGGTCACTATGCCAGAGATTGTCCCCAAAAACACAAACTTGTTCATGTGGCTGCAAGAGAAGATGAAAACCCTGATGGTAGTGACGAACAGGGTATATATGCATTACCCCCTAATGATGATGATGATGGTGATGGGGCTGCTTACATTGAAGATACCCAAGGTATTCATGTTGTAGCACGTATATTGAGTGCTGAAACCAAAGGTGAAGATTGGCGACGTAGTTGCATCTTCTATACTCGCATGCAAGCGGGAGAACGCACTGCCCAGATAATTGTTGATAGTGGCAGCTATGTTAATGTTGTTTCCGAAGGCTTTGTGAAGAAGGCAAATCCGAAATTTGAAAAGCACCCAATGCCTTACAAAGTCTCTTTGCTGAATGGGAATAAACTAGACGTGAACAAGAGATGCTATGTCCCCCTGCAGGTCCAACACTATTCGGAGGAGGTTTGGTGTGACATTATTCAGATGAGAATGACTGATGTTCTACTGGGAAGACCATAGCTATACGACAATGATGTTGCCATCCTCGGAAGAAAAAATCAGTATGTGTTTCAACACAAAGGAAAGCAAGTTGTCTTTTATCCTCTCAATTTACCTGAAGAGATGCACAAACGCTGTACCATGGTTCAAAATCTCGCGATATTTCGCCGAAATATCGCTTAATTTCGTATATCTCGAGCTTACCGAGATGCGAAATCAGGTCGCAATGAAAAATACCATATTTCGTCGATATCTCATGAGATATCGGCGATATCTCGTGAGATATCGGCGAAATATGGTATTTTGGCTTAAAGTGTCACGTGAAGGGGGCTTTAATACAATATTTCGCAGATTTCGGTCCATATTTCGACGAGAGCTGCATTTGCTAAGGAATTTCAGTCTTTTGCCTATTCTTCCACTCTTCCAAGCTCTCATCCAACACTCTAGCCATTGTTCAAGCACATTCTGTCGGATTTTCGCGGTAAACTCATCGGAGGGTCATCTAAGCTCATCATCCAAGCCTTTTTCCACTATTTAAGGTAAATTCTATTCCTCTAAAACTATTTTTTGAAAAGACTATGTACAAATTTTGTTGGATGGTAATGATATTAATATATGTTAGACACGGAGGCCGATCTATAGCCTCACGGTGTCGAAATTTTTTTCATATGTATTTTTTTTTTTCTGGTTTTAAAAATTCATTTTCCTACAATTAAAATAGGAAATAATTAGGGGTAATATGACTTAGATGGTAATGAATTAAATATATGTTAGACACCAATGGCCGATCTACGGCTTCACGGTGTCGGATTTATTTTTCTGCTCTTAAATAATTATTTTAATTTTCAGAAATTAAGAAAAATATATAAAAAATTAAAAAAACAGAAATAAATAGGGAAAAATATGAGTTTTAAGTTTAAAAAATAATGAAAAAATATGAAAGTTATTTCTATATGTTTTGAAATGCATTACATGTATATTATGTTTACTAATTTTTGGTTTTTTTGTGTTAGGTCAATACTTATATTAACATTCTATATAAAAAATTGGTTTTAATTATGTGAAAAATATAAGGGTTAGGGGAAAACTATTAAAAAACTATACAAGTGTATTAGTAATCTAAAAGTGTCAATTGAAGTGCATATGTGCATCTACATTAGCAGTTTAGCACTTGTAATTTGTACCTTAAGTTGTGATTTCATTGATCTATGAACTTGTGAGTTGTGACTTGCGAGTTGCGAGTCTTGTGACTTACGAACTTTGACACTTAGTGTATTGCCTTTAAGGCTTTAAGCGAGTTATTGAATATTATGGAGTTTATCAGAATCATGGTACTCATCAATGTTTATTGGCTTTAACTTGATATGTGATGAAGTTAAATACTATTATTAAATATTAACTGCCTAATCTATGTGTATTTAACTATTTATACATTAGGGTCGCTGTATGTCAATCAAGGGTGCAAGCCCAAAACACCAATTTGAATTCACATTTTTACAATTTTATGGTTTAAATGTGTTTATTAAGCTTAAATAAGGCTGTCCATGAAGTTTCGAGGCCTAGATATGGCCAAATACTCCCCTAGATGGACCCCGAAATATTGCAGAAAAAATGCAATATTTCGGTCATATTTCGCGATATCTCGGATATTTCGGATATCTCGGTAGGCCCGAGATACCGATATATCGCGAGATATAGTACTATGCGCTGTACCATGCGCACCAATCAGAAGGGGACAGAATCTGAAGGTAAATTGTTGGCTGTTCCACAGGAGTTTGAGCACACTAGCCATGATTCAGGCTTGGTCCTTGCCGTAGTGACTCAGGAAGCTGCTGCCCAACAAGAAGCACAATTAGCACAACCCATTAAGGATCTCTTACACGATTTCTCTGATGTGGTGCCCGAGGAACTGCCAAATGAGTTGCCCCCATTGAGAAATATTCAGCATGTGATAGACTTGGCCTGGTTCTATTTTGCCAAATCTGCCCGCCTACAGAATGAGTCCTACAGAGCATGAAAAACTCAAGAAGCAAGTTGGAGAGCTGCTCCAAAAGAGATTTATTGAAGAGAGTCTCAGCCTTGTGCTGTTCCAGCCCTGTTGACTCCAAAAAAGGATGGTTTGTGGCACATGTGCGTGGACAGCAGAGCCATTACCAAGATTACCATCAAGTATAGGTTCCCAATTCCTAGGCTTGATGATATGTTGGACATGCTGTCCGGCTCTATGATCTTCTCTAAGATCGATCTTCGTAGTGGTTATCACCAGATTCGCATCCGGCCTGGAGATGAATGGAAGACAGCCTTCAAGACCAAGGATGGACTGTTCGAATGGAAGGTTATGCCCTTTGGTCTGATGAATGCACCTAGCACATTCATGAGAGTCATGACACAGGTACTTCATCCCTTTATTGGAAAATTTCTGGTTGTTTATTTTGATGACATTTTTGTGTACAGCAAACATCCAGATGACCATATTGACCATTTGAAACAAGTTATAAGAGTGCTCAAGCAAGAGAAGTTGTTTATTAACTTGAAGAAGTGCTCCTTCATGCTGCCCAAGGTTGTTTTCCTTGGTTTTATCATCTCTTCGAAAGGTGTTGAAGTTAATCTGGAAAAGGTCAGGAGCATTGTTGATTGGCCTACTCCGAAGACATTCACTGAAGTACGGAGTTTCCACAGTTTGGCATTGTTCTACAGGCGCTTTGTTCACAACTTTAGTGCCATCATGGCACCCATAACCGAATGCACCAAGCAGAGTAAGGGAAAGTTTGAATGGACAGCAGCAGCCCACAAAGCATTCCAAGTGATTAAGAAAAGGATGACTGAAGCCCCAGTGTTACACCTACCCAATTTTGACCACATATTCAAAGTTGCTATTGATGCTTCCCATATCGGCCTAGGAGGAGTACTTATGCAGAATGGACACCCTATTGCCTTCTATAGTGAAAAGCTTAATGATGTCAAAACTAGGTATTCTACCTATGACATTGAGCTTTATGTTGTTGTTCAGGTGTTGCGACATTGGAGGCATTATCTTATTGGCAAAGAATTTGTCCTGTACATTGATCATGAGGCACTCAAGCACCTCCACTCTCAAAAGTCCATTAGCACTAGGTGTGCAAAATAATGTAATCCTAGATAGGTAGGAGACCTACTAAGAACCAAACAACAGGATCAAATAACAAAAAAGGCTGCTGGTTCAAATGGACAACACTAGGATTTAGGTCAATTCCTAGGGTTAGGGTAGGATAATAGGAATATAGTTTATACGATTAAACTAGGCAGGTTTTGGGGAGTTCAGAAAGCTAGATTTGGTTAGGCTTAGATGAGAATTCAAAATTCCAGAAATTAGGGCTAAGGTTTCAGGTTTTGGGTTTTAGAACTTAGGTCACATTTAGGGTTTTGAAAGACAAATATGGGCAGCAGCTTGAGTCGAGTGTAGGGGGTGTTAAGGAGAGGCTGTGGTTTGAATTTGAAGTAATTCTAATGGTTAAATATGGCTGGGTAGCAAGATCTAGGGTTTAATGGAGTTAGGGTTTGTGGGATTCAAACCAAAAATAAAGGGGATCGTTTGGGGGAAAGGATTAGAGGGTTAAAAGAAAAAATTGGGTGTCAAACTTACTCTGGCAGCAGCTTGAACAGATATGAAGGATAGAACCACCATCGAATTGAAGAAGATCCTCCCATCCGTCACGGCGTAAGGAATCAACCGGATTCCACCAGTCCCTTTCCACCTTGATAGAACCACAAGGATGCACACTCACAAGGAGCAACACTCAACAAAGCAAAGCAGCAGCAATGGCAGCAAACAAAAGCTTTTCATTAATCAAATTCGTAGTCAATGCTGGCCTCCTTTACAAACCTATATGGAAGACTCAAAAATAGACTTGGACACTAAAAAAGAAAGGCCTAACCCTATCCCTAACCTATTAGGTAACTTAAACTGACTAGGAAACTAGAATACTAAAGGAAATAAACTCAAAACATGGCTGGACTTATAGAGACCTAATCCAGCCCAACTTACATCACATGACCACTTAACCAAGTCACATGATCACTTAAATTGAACCAATTGGATGCAACCAATTTGAACCGGTTCAATTAAAAAACATAAAAATAAACTAAGTATTGGGCTAATCCCGTATGCAACCTATATACCCCTAGTTTAGGCTCATTAAAGGCCCAACATATATATATCCCAACCCTAGACTTATTCCTAATAAAAGAAGCCCAGTTTGGTGATAATTCTACATCACTAAATGGGTTGCTTATCTACAGGAGTTTAATTTTGCCCTCAAGTATAAGCCAGGAAAGGAGAACACAGTGGCTGAAGCACTGAGCAGAAAAGTCCTGACTTTGAACACATTCTCAGCCCATGCACTTAGCATCGAGCAGATCAAAGAAGAGTATGCTAGTGACAAGGACTTTCAGGTCCTATATGCTGATTTGAAGTAGGGTGGACAGCACCCTAAATATTCTATGCATGATGGTTACCTATTTTTAGGAACACGACTCTGCATTCCCGACTCGTCCCTACGGCAACACATTATAAGGGAGTTACATGGAAGAGGCCTAGGAGGACACTTTGGGAAGGATAAAACCATCTTGCAGGTGACTGATCGGTATTATTGGCCTCACTTGGCCAAGGATGTAGAGCATGTAATCAGGAGATGCCGAGTTTGCCAGTAGCTAAGGGTGCCAAGCAGAACACGGGTCTCTATTCACCATTGTAAATCCCTCGACAGCCCTGGTTTGACATCAGTATGGATTTCGGACTTGGGCTGCCCCCTACCAGAGAGAGATTTGACTCCATCATGGTGGTAGTTGACAGATTCACCAAGATGGCTCATTTTATCCCCCGCCAAAAGACACTTGATGCTTCCCACATTGCCAAGTTGTTTTTCAAGGAGATAGTCCGCATCCATGGGTTGCCGAGTACTATAGTGTCTAATCGAGATGTGAAGTTTATGAGCTACTTCTGGAAGACTTTATGGCTGAAGACAAACACCAAACTTCTGTTCTCTACTGCATTCCACCCACAGACTGATGGGCAAACAGAGGTGGTCAACAGGAGCCTTAGTAATCTATTGAGATATTTGGTCAGAGATTATGAGAAGACATGGCCCTCCATCCTTGACATTGCTTAATTTGCTTACAATAGCTTGGTGAATAGGACCACTGGACGTACCCCTTTCGAGATTCTTCTTGGGATACAGCCCAAACGTCCCATTGATCTTGTTCCCTTACCCCCTCAAGCTAGGGTAAGTGTGAAAGCAGATGAGTTCCTCTGCCACATCATCGAGGTACACGCCGATGTTCGAAGGAAGATAGCACTCAGTACTGAACATTACAAAGCCACTGCTGACAAGCATCGCCGGTTCGTTGAGTTCAAGCCTAGAGACATGGTCATGGTCAGGGTGAACCCAGAGAGACACCAGCCGGGTGTCAACATGAAACTCCATCTGAAGAAGATGGGTCCATACAAGGTGATGAAACGTATTGGACCCAACGCTTATGTTCACGAGTTGCCTGCTGCTATGGGCATAAGTGATGTGTTTAATGTGGCTGATCTCTACTTGTACACGGGACATTACTCAGACAATGGTGATTCGGAGGATATGCTGAGGTTGCCCCAACTCAAGCCACCCACTGAGGATGTAATCGAGGAGGTCCTAAATGACATGCATAAGACCACTCGACATGGCACAAGTTACCATTCTTTCCTTGTCAAGTAGAAAGGTCGCCCATGCCAGGACAGTACTTGGATCCATGCAGACTACTTCAAGAGGCTTGATCCCAAGTTGTATGATCATTACATGGCCTTCACCCATTCATCGGAGATGAATGTTTCTAAGCCAGGGAGAGCTGAGCAGGTCCAAGCACTAGGAAGAAGAAGCCTTGACCTAGGCTGTTGTTTTGTGGTCAAGGCTGCTGTTTTGTTTTTCGTTGGAGCCTTCTATACTTAGTTTTTTTCAAATACTTTAATTAAGGGCAAATTAGTCTTTTGGCCCTTAATTATTTCAGCTGTTTTATTTGACTTTTATGTCCCCTCGACGATTTCTTTTAGGAGGATTGCTTTATTTTTTAAATCAGATTTGGATTAAAAGTCTGATTGTTATTAGGATTCAGATTAGGATTACACCTCCTAATCTGAATAGGATTTTTGGTTCAGTTTTGATTATAAGTAAAGCTTAAATGTGGGAGGCTCCCCCACAGTTCAACTAATCAAATTTTGCTTTCAAGCTTGCTGCTATTGCTGCCATTGCTCTCTGAGTATTACATCCTTGTGGATCTCAAGGTGGATAGGGTGAGTGGACTCCTGCAACTCCTTGCATCGAGAAGATCGGGAGGTTTCTTCAATTTTCAAGCTGCTGCCTGTGATTTCTTCAAAACCAGTAAGTTTGTTTAAGTTTCTGTTCATACCTTCTACTCCTTGCCCTCTGACCTAAACCTTCCCTCTTTCCATCGACCCCAATCAGATTACTGATCAGCCTTCCATCCCCTCCATTAAACCTGCAACTCCATCATCAAACCCTAGCTTGATTTTCAAGCAACCATCATCCAGCCATCTGATCATCCCCAAACTTCCATCGAACCTCCCTCTCACCCCCTCCTACACTCGACCCAAGTTACAGCCTCTAATTCCTACCCTTACCCCTCCATCACCATACTCCATTAAAAACCCAAACCCGATAGATAATTCTGCCCTAAAATTGCAGAACCTTCAAACTTCTCCAAACCCTATTATTTTTATCCCTTAATAACCCCCTACACCTGCCCATTAAAACCCTAAAAACCTTTTCTTCAACATCCAACCCTAACCCTAGTTTTGCCCTAGTTTATCTATTCTGTCCCATTCGGCCAGCATAGTTAAAACTCTGATTTACCTGGCTCCTAGTAGGTCTCCTACCTATCTAGGACTACATTACCAAGTGTGTGCTTTACTTTATTTACTGATGAATTTATTCACCTGGATAGAGATCTTAGTTTAACTGTATCAGCATTCAGCATTTCAATTATCTTTCAAAGCAAATGAGTGACACACATGTTTCTCTCTGAGTGAAAGTGTGTGATTGTGCATTTATTTGAAAGAATATAGCAAATAATAGAGAGAGAGAGACCTTAATAATAAAGAATCTTCCCCATCACCATAAAATTTGACATCATAAGCTGGTCCATCGTGTCCTTGAACGGAGCAAAGAGGTTCAGCCACTAAATAGCCAGGCAAAGGCCTCCATATGAAAGCCAACAACTTGCAATTAGATCGTTATGGAGATGGCACTAAACAAAGCAATACAAAACGTAAAATACTAATACTCACTGCTGATTCCTTGTCCTACCAACATTTAATGACTGCACAATCTCATTTGTACATGGAAAGAAGATGGGGGTGGGGGTGAAAATATCAGTAAACTCAGTTCTTGGAAATACTAAAGCAGTCAGATGTCAGCTTGTATAGACTCGAGAAAGAAGGCAAAGCATACATATAAATGGCAGAATTAAAGTCGTCATCACACATCTATACTCAATATCATCCTGATGCAAGCATTCCAAATTGATTGGGAGTAACTAAGCTTAATTTTGAAAGCCCATGGGTTATAAAGGTGTTAAGCTGAACGTTTTGGGTTTTTATTGTAACTGGGCCACTTTAAAAGCCCATATTGTGGGATTAATGAATCTATATCGGATTAGGTGTTAGTTTTTAGTTTCAATTTTGGGTTTTAAGAAGATTTGGGTTAATACTTAGTTTCCACTATTCACTTCAAGTATGTTTCTAGGACACTCTATTTTTTTTTTTAATTTTCTTAATCATCAACTCAACTCAAGGGAATTGAGGAAAATTCTAGAATATTCTCATTGTCAGAAATAGAAAATTATGGAGTCTATAAGTCTATAAATATGTTGACTGATTAGCCATGTAATGTAAGTGTTTTGAAATAAATTAATGAGAATTTACTAGGAATGCAGGACAGCAATTCAGTGGAGCTTGAGATGAAGCTTATTGTGGGGTAAACTTCCACAGGTCACAACATAATTAAAAAGGTACTTTCTGTTTCTTCTCTTCTGGTACAACAACAACTCAACCTTAAAAAGCTATTTTCTGTTTCTGTTTCTTCTCTTCTGGTAACTGTCACTATACTACAGTTATGTTTTCTCTGCAGTTATAACTTATAACACTCCTTTCTAATGTAAGGTCAGATTGTAGACAACCTAACCCCAATATTACCCACAACAGTGCCAAACAGTTCCAGCAATAGGAGTCAGCAATCAGCAACTAAACAAGGCTGCTGCAGGCCACAGTCAGCCAGAAAAATAGCAAACTCAGCATTCTTGGTTATGACCAATGGATGGGCCTGACCTTTTAAGCAAAGAGAGGTCCAATAGGAGGAATGAATCTCTGACAATTTCAGACCAAGCTAATGGTCGGATGTGGAGATAACAATAGGTCACCAAATTAGAAACTTAAGTGTGTATAGATCAAACCACCCAGCAAAAGAGGACCATATTAGGATCGAAGGAAACTCTTAAGATGCAAGGATAAGCTCCACATCTGAGCTGATTTCAATCAACAGTTGTAGTGATATGACTCCTTCAAGTTGCAGCAGCAGTAACCTCCAGAATAGACCAGCTGATAGCACAGATTAAGGGTTCTCAGTAGCTTGCTGATCTAAAGTCAGACCTGACCCAAACTCAGATCGAGTGGGCCTCCTTGTGATAAGATGTGATCCCAAAACTTGCACCAACAAAGGTCACTCAGTTGCAGAGAAATCCAGACTTGAACCAGCAGCAGGAATTAGAAACTAACCTAGCCGCAAGGTGTAATTAGTGCCACAGATCAGTAACCAAACTTCAGAAGGTGTGCAGCTATTTGGTGGACTCCATAAGAGACTAGTAGCTTCAGTAATGGAGCTCGATCACCTAGTTGCTGGTGAAGGAAAAAAATAGAAAGTAAGGAGGAAGGAGATCAACTAGAAGAATGGGGGTCAGAGATAGATGGCTATCTCAGCCTGGGCATCTGACCCTTCTCAGCCTCTCTCAGGACAATGCATTGCAAAACAGCAACATAACTTCATACATTAAATTGTGGGGGAGGCCTCTAAGGGCCATTACAATATATAGACTCTAAGGTTGAGCCCAAAATAGAAGCAATAAAAATAGAAAGTCTCTAAAAAAGTTGAGACTTGAGTTACAAGTAATTAAACTTTGCTAAGTAATCAAAAAGGAAAACAACTAAAATAGAAACTCTAACTTAGCTTAGACTAAAAAAAATAGAAACTTCTAAATAAAAACTAAATCTACTTTCCAAATCTGAAATTAGAAACTATATCTAGCTATTACAAGGAAATAGAAGGTAGCTAAAATAGAAAGTAAATATTGTTCTCCAACAACCATCCCTGATGTAACCCAGCATTCAACCAACTCTGCTCTGGTCGCATGGTATCCTTGGCTCCATCCCAACCCCACAGAGTTGAGAGATTCCAGCCACTGACAGGCCCCACCAGGAACCCCTCAGCCCATCCGAACCCTATATCTTCAGTTATCGAAATCTTGTTATTCTGTCCTGTGTAAACGCCATCCCTATTTCCCCAATTCTCAGCCCCCAATCCTTGGTTTAAGGTTAGGGTTTGTGGCCCTCCATCAAATCCACAACAAAATTAATAGACTCTACAGAAAACCTCACGAATTAAAAATGAGCCACGTTGAAGCTTGAATGATACATTATGGAAAAGACCTTCAATGAAAGCAGTAGCACAACATAAAGCGAGGAATACACACGTATAGTGCAATGAATACGCATCATCTACAGTTCATTATCGAATTTAAACGTTAAATAATTGTAGCCAAGTGTTGCAAATCCAAAACACTCGAACCACTCAAATTTCCTTCCTAGGCGAATGACATTGTAATTGTAGAGTCGTACTTCGAACAATACTATGATTGAATAAAGGTACGATTAAACAAACTCAGATAAGGAAAGGAATCCGAATACTCACGTGTGAAGAGATGCAGGAAGAGATCGAGTAGGGAGCAATGGATCCGTTGCTTGAAGCAACGACGATTATCTCTGGGCTAGGGTTTTGAGATGGAGCGAATACATTTCTGAATATAGTTCGAAATTGGAGTTCTCTATCCTGCAAAATGCTGTTCCTGTAACCATCTTCGTTCCAATTCGTCGCGTCTCCTCCCATTTTAGACTACGAAAGAGAAGAAACTGAAGCTGCTTGGGGAAAGTTAAAAAGAGTTAACTCTGCTACTCATAAGCCGATGACGTTAGAAATGGAAGCCTATACCGGGCGAAAAAAAGAAAACACTTGCGCGCCAAAAAAGAAATAGAAAGTGGACCGTTGACTATGTTGGTGTGATCTGGGATCCTGTACGTTGGATTGGAACCTTCTCTACTCTTTTGGACAGAAATAAGTTAACGTGGAAGTGAGCTACACGGCAGGAAGTATTGGCATCTTCCATACTAAGCCAATAGATGCACTTGAAGGAGTGTCTCAAGATTTATATACATTGGACTCATATGGTTAGTAGGAGAGCGAAGATTAGACTTTAGAGTGTCACAATGTGAGATGACATGAACTATTTGGTAATAGGGCAAGGAATCGTTGTCTGACTGTGTAGCACCTGCATCAGCATGGGGGCCAATGAGACCGCACATAGGGGCTCCTGCATTGACCAAGTGGAATCTTTTTGTAAGGGGCACAACTTTGGCTCAAACAACTAAACAAGCTCAAGCCCACTTGACTATTTTTTGGAATGTGGTTGTAAATCCAAATCTATAGACAAATCGGGGTTGGGTTAAGAGTTAATGCATTGGGTTCAATCCTAATCTAAGTTTGTCCTAAATTTTGGGTGAGGGAATGCTAGTCGATGGAGCAACAAATGGTTGGATTGTTTGGGGGAATAGAAACGCAATAATGAGTTTGAGGTCATTTTGGTCACTTCGTATACACAGGTTTCATTTTACGTGGTGAATTGCTCAAAACTATGGAGGTATAGATCCCCTAGTTGGTCACAAGAGCAACGAACATTTTGTCCTAAAAATATTTTAGGGAAAAAGATCCTTGCTAGGTTGTGTGCAGTTCGTGCTAAGAAACAAGACCACTTGAAAATGACCACCCCACCCCCATTGATGCACTAGTGTGCTCTCATTGGCCCCCATGCATATGCAGGGTCCACACAACCCGATCTTCTACCCTTTATTATATTAACAAATATACTTACATGATTTGCTGGATCATGTGTGCTGAATCAGGTGAGCGAGATAGATGCCCTAGGATTGAGATTTTCCAACTCGATATCAATCCAAGCCGATTTTAGGATATATACAAGTCACCATTTAGTTGGGCTTGGGTTTTCAAGATCCCAACCTGGACTAGATCGCCCAAGTTGCAGCCCTAATGTAATTAAGTCCCAAGAATGGTATCCCAGGAGAAATTTATGTTTCAGCCCATGTTTCACAAATAAGACATTAGTTTTACATATAGCATTACTAATGGGTTATTACCTACGATCTGGTTGACAGGTTTTGCATAAGCTCCGCCTAACATGTATTGCATGTAAAACTTATATGCGAGGCTGATTCTTCGAAATCCATCACTTGGGAATTGGGAGATTGCCTCGAATCCTCAGCCGATAAGGCCCACAACATCAATGTATACATGATTACTAAACCAGAACCTGAAATCATACAATTTCTTTTAGACCCAGTGTAGGGGCGGGTCTCACAGCACTACCACGATGCATGCACGCATATGCCTCTATCAATTCTCTTCCACTTCCGATGTGGGACTAAAACTTTACACAAGCTTTAACTACCTTCTACACTACAAAACAAGAAACCAAAATGCAAGGGAGATGTTTTGAAACTAGTTTTTAAAATAAAACAAAATACAACAAGCAATTTAACCCAAATGGAAGACCGATTAGTCAATATCCGCCAACATAATTTGATAATCTCAACTCTATGAATACTTGTGAATACTTATTCCAAGAGATGGGATAAAACTTTCGTTTGTCCCGAAAATAACCCCACCAGAAATGACTTTGGATGGAGTCAAGTTCCTGACAAAGAGATTTAAGAAATAAGCTGATATCTGATAGGTAGAGATTGAATTTAAGACAGATTTAATCAAGGTTGTTTTGCCTGCCAAAGATAAACATTCTTCTACTTTCCAAGTACTAAGCTTGGATTTCATCGGGTACGAAGATATGAGAAATTACGGCATTTAGAACTGTTCATAAAGCATTCTGGTTCCTAAACACAAAGAGTCATCAGTTAAAAAATTGAAACCCAAAGATGTATGATTCTCTGAGAGATATCAGAGCCACAATTCTTACTGAAGTGAATGGAGCTTTGAAATATTGATTTGCTGCCCTAAAACATCCTCAAATAATTGAAGGATAGATTTAGTTGCTAGGATGTCCTTTTCAACTAATCTTAATTAAGTTGAAAAATAAAGAAACACATCGAATATTTGATATAGTACGATTTTAAGTTTAGAATTCTCCAGCTAAGTCCACATTTCATTTTAACCCTATTATACTCTTAATCCACAAGGTGATTTTCATTTGAATGTGCTCTCAAACATTTAAATTCATGAGTTTCATGTGCTCTTACAGTATGAATTCAAGAATTGAGAGTGGAAGTGCCAGCCACAGCCACAGCCCCACGAGGAGGATTCAATCATTAAAGTTGCTTAGTTACATGGTTCACAATCTATAATTGTCACAATATCTAAGCAACCAAAGGAGTTGGAGGGGGCCTGGACACAAAACGACACCAACAAGACATCTAGACGACCAAAGCACCTAGACAACTAGCTAAGCGACGCCTTGACAACTATGCCACACTCGGTAATTGCTTGTAGCCTTTGCATTTTTTAAATGGTAGTAAATTTTTTTGTTCCAACTCAATCCTGTAATCCATTATCAACATCAACATGCTGATCTGAGGATTACCTATTATGAGTCATCACCAACCAGTATCACAACGCATACCACAGAATCAAACAAAAGGGATATCTCAAACCTTGGGTAACTCAAACTCAGATTGGATAACAATAAGTAACTGCGACTGCCTTTCTTCAGGTTCTGGCATTGAGCCATCCATAGGGTATCAACAGAGAGTAGACAAGATCAGTGAGCTAGGACCCAAGAATATTGAGTTCAGTTTCCTGAAGTTGATGGACCAGGCGTTTTAATCTCATTTCGGTCAGAATCAATCAGTCCCGATGCGCTTTTGAGTATTGATACTATCTTGAATTGATACAATTGCTGTCGATTTCCTCCAAAGGAGACATCCATAGAGTTGGCAGTGCTTTATATTTTTACAAGCAGCCAGAGAATAATTAATTGGAGAGACATTAGTTTGGCTGATTGATGTACTGCTCCTACGTCCATGAAATTGCATGCCGGCATCCCGCTTCACCCTCGTATAGAAGTAATCATCTTCCAGTCGAACAATATACAATGGCCAATTTCCTTTGTCTTGCTCCACACCAATCCATTGTTTTAGGCCATGAGTACAATTTCACCTCGTGAACCTGTAACAGGAATAAGATGGCCAAGCAATGCTTCAGAGAATGGGGAGAAAAGGGGAAAAAAGGGGGGAGGGGGGAAAGGTGGAAAGAGATGAAGTAGAAATATGATCAGCCTGCTTTATTACATTGTTCAAATATCTGTTTTGCTAGCAGTACCAATGACTCAGCCTCTTCAGCCATCTTTGCTATTTTCTCTGCCTCTGCTACTGCTCCAGAGGCCACAAATGACTTGCTTTCTGCCTCGGCAATTTTGTAGGCAGCAGCCGCTGCTGCTTCTTCCACTGCGTCAACGGAAGCAATGAACCCAGGATTTTGAGATTGCCTCGGCCGGATCTGTTTTGGGGGAGGTGCTCTTGTTCCAAAGCTACTATCTTCTTTTTTTTTGTAGCAGTTCTGGATCTGCATGTAGATGATATGGGAGGAACTCAGACAATTAAAACAAGATAGCAACATCAAATGTGCAGCACTTGTATCGCAAAAGGATTCCAACTTACTGGGAATCATCTGATTACACATGATCAGGTGGAGAAGATCAGGCATCATCAGAAATAATGCTTTTCTGACCTAAGAAATGCTGACAACTAAAAGAAGACTAACTTACATCCAAGGGTGAGGTTTTAAGTCCTATGATGTAAGAGTTGCCTATCACAGTCGGAAGCTGACCCGCCAACTCGATATAAAACTTCTGTTAAATTATTGAATATTTACACTGACAGAATTTTCAACTCAACTGTCCGAATAGAGCCTAAACAACTTTTGCAGCTTCAAGGTAAAGGAGTTTCAGTATTAGTGGTCACCCTAGGTTGGGCATGGGTTTGGACTCAGTTGGGGTCACTCCAGGGTTGACTAACCAGTTCATATGACTGGCCTGAGCAGGCCCACAACTAGCTAATCTGCCGTGAATTATAGAACCTTATGCATGAGTTTCATTAAGAATGTTAGATGCAAGGAAATTGGACCAAAATGAGTTGATCTATCTCTAGTTGATTACTCAATTAGATCTTAAGTTGGCCATATGAGCAGTTCTCCTATTTTCTCTCTACTGAGAACTAAAATACTTAGAAGGAAATACTAGGAGATATAACCAGTACCTCGACAAAATCAAAATCACAAAACAATAGAAAGAACATCTGAGTGTTGCTGGAATGCAGGGTTTTATTTTTCCTGTTACCCCAAGGGTAATAATAAAGTAATGAACACGTACACAGGCTCTGCATGGTATTCAGTGAAGCCAAAGTTTAAGGAACTCTGTAAAGTAACTTTAGATCACATGATATTGGAGCTAGGATATTTGGCTTGATAAGATGCATCAACTATTAATTGATAGCATGAAGATTGTCCATCCCAAGTTAACCACCAACTAGAGTAGTGAATGGAAGGGGCAATCTCAACTAATTTCTAATCTCTGATCACGGAACACTTTTTATTTGTGGCTCATGAGATACGACCCAAGGAGCATATCAAAATTGTTTCGCTAACTAAAGCTCAGCCAAAATGTGGTCAGTTCAGATCACTTGAACATTTTATATCCAGCCTATATATCACATCTAAGAAGCTAAGCTGAACAAATATCAACTCAGCTTTGCACATTTATATCCCTACCACCACACCTGTCTTTCGGAAGAGTAATCCAAATCTAAGAAAGAACAACCGAAAGGGTGGCAAATTGGCCAACTATAGAGAAAATTTTACTGAGAATCTGCAACTATGCACAAGAGATGCTACTTTCATGCAGTATACTAGAGTACTTTAAAAAATTGCCCATTTCCAACAAAAAGCTAATCTGAAACTAAATCGGGAAGCACATCATGTCTGATCCTAAGTTTTTTGAACTAGCGAAGGAGACCTAAAGTATGAACATTCAAGTAAACCAGGGTAGCAACAGGCAAAAGCACATTGATAGATCAATTCTGAAAAGCAATGCTCCAGAGTGCAGCCAAGAATAAATACACTTGCTACACAACATGTATACGGTCTCCATTGCGGCTAAGTAGAGCAAATGACTAAAATCACCTTAGAATTGCTGTTACAGCATGAGATCTGAGGGAAGTAGATCATAGCAGGTACGAATGAGAGGGAAGTCAACCATTATCTGAAACTAGCTTGATCAAATACTGAATAAAATCACTCACCTTTTCAAGCTTGTCCTGTGCAACAAGTCTTCTTAACTTTGAACTCAACAACCTTCTGAAATTTTGTGGCACCTCATGCCTTTGCTGCATACAAATCACGGGATTATGAGATAGTCTAATCACTTTATTGAAATCCACAACCATTATTAACCACAAATCGTTTAAGAACCCTATGCATTACTGTGTTTTCTATCAAAATGGTGTAAATTTAGGAAAAGAAGTACGAACAACAAGAAGAAGACGATATAGTGACTTATTAGGGTTCCAGGCACCACAACTCTGACTCAAACTTCACTTTATTTAGTGAAATGCGACTTCTTAAGGGTCCCAGGCACCACAACTCTGACTCAAACTTCGCTTTATTCAGTGAAATTTACAGGGTAAAGTGATCAACCCAACTCATAAAACCAAGCCTTGTCCAAACTAAATAATCTCAATTCTCAACAACACAGATCCTTTTTCACCAACTCTAGTTAGTCATATAAAGACCTGTTACAACTGCTTATCCCAAAAGCTCGAGCTGTTAAATAAGGGCAACAACAATATATATCAACACCCCGGGCACGTGCAAGCCCACATATACACAAACGGCTTTGCACGTGACACCATCATGTGGTGGCTCCATCACGTAGTACCAGGGTACAAGGCGTAGGGGCACAACAACACACAGTACAAACCCCTTACACTTACCAGGGATCAAACTCCCAACCTCCTCTCTTTGATACCATGTTACAACAGCATATCCCAAAGGCTCAAGCCGTTAAGTAGGGGCAACAACAATATATATCAACAAGACCCAAATTGGGTAACATAATCACTATAGGCCTACATAATGATTTTCTTTTTTCAATGGATTATATAAAGATTTTATTCATGACCTCCTAAACCTACCCTTACAAGCAGAACTAAATTTTTTTTTTGGTAAATGAATATATTACCGAACCCCAAGAGGGGGCAAGGGAAAGAGAACCAATATACAAGAAAGAGAAAGGGGGGGGGGGGAGAGAGAGGGGGGAGGGGAAAGGGCGGCTAACCAGCCTACGCAGAGGAGGTAGGCCGCAGGAGGGCAATATTGAGGCCCCAAAAAATCACAATGTGCCTGTTCTTACGGTTATCCATGGATGTCCTCTGACGGATGCAGCTGAGCTTGGAAGAAACATCGAAGGAGATGGCTTTCCAAATCACGTCGAAAGATCTAGATTTGGAAGTCCATCTCCTAAGGTTTCTTTCCAGCCAGATATGGTGAATCACAGCGCTGAAAACAAGCTTCCCAATAGTGTCACAGATGGAGTTTCCTGGAAAAATTTTGAGCAACCAGAGCCATTCACGATCAAAAGTCAAGGCCCTTCTACTATGCGGCCAAATGGAAGACATGGATTTTTTCCAGATGGAGGAGGTGAAGGGGCAGTCAAAAAAAAGGTGGGGGGTGTCTTCTCGGCCGATCCAACAAAGGTTGCAGGAGGGGGAGGCGGGGATGGTGCGGTGGATGAGGAAGGCTTAGGTCGGCAGGCAAAGTCTGAGAGCTCTCCAAACAGTGAGGCTATGGCGGGGGATGTGGCCAGTGAACCAAACTAAATTGTGCCAGGGGACAGCAGGGCTAGGATCTCTGGAATGGTTCCAAGTAGAAGAGGAGGTGAAAAGACCATTGGGAGAGGGAAGCCAGATGACCTTGTCCGCTGGATGAGGGGGGGGGAAGCTGCAAGGGGGAGAGAGATGCCCAAAACTGGGAGATGATGACGGGATTGAGATGAGGGGGGGGTCCAAGAACCAGAGGAGATGAGGGAGGAGACCGGGGCATCCTTTGGGAGACTAGAGGAGTAGATGGCTCTGGGGCCAAGGAGATTATAAAGGATCCCAAGGGGATGCCAGGGGTCAAGCCAGAGGGAGGTGGAAGTGCCGTCCGCAATGGAAGAAGAGATACCAAGAAGAGCAAGGGGGCGAAGAGAGAGAATTTTGGGCCAAATCCAAGAGTCGTCAGCGGGGATGGGGACGGTCCAGATGGAGTCAGACTTAAGGAGGTGAGATTGAACCCAAGTGACCTAGATAGAGTCCTGTTTGGAGGCAATTTTGCAGATGAGCTAGAGGATGCCTGTCGTGTTGGAGTAACTGAACCGGCAGAGACCCAGACCACCCTTGGATCTAGGGAGGCAAATAGACTTCCAGCTGACAACGTGGAGAAATCTGGTGGTGTCTTTCCCCTTCCAGAGGAAGGCACAAAGGATGCGCTCAATGGCCTTAATGGTGGATTTTGGGATGCAGAAGATACCAGTCCAGTATATGTAGGAAGCTTGGAGGACCGAGCGGATACACTCAAGTCTGCCAGCATAGGAGAGAAGCTTGCCTTTCCAAAGCTGAAGACGCTTGCAAATGTTATCGAGCATAGGAGTACAATGGTGGCTCGAAAGCCTGGCAAGAATCAGGGGGAGACCCAGGTAAATGACCAGAAGAGAGCCTAAGGAGAAGCCAGTGAGGAGGCGAAGAGTTTCTTTAACAGAGTCCGAGATGCCAGAGAGAAAGATTTTGGATTTGAGGAGGTTGACACGCAGGCCAGAGAGAGATTCGAAAAGATGGAGAGAGTCCATGATGGCCGAGATAGAAGAGTGGGAGGCTTTGGAAAAGATCATCAGATCATTGGCGAAGGCCAGATGAGAGAGATTGATGTGCTTGCACTTCGGAAGCGGGGAGATGAGGTGGAGATCAGTCTTAGTTTGGAGGCTCCTGGATCGGACTTCCAGGGTAAGGGAGAAAAGAAAAGGGGAGAGGGGGCAGCCTTGGCAAATGCCAACCTTGGAGCAGAACTACATTAGAAAGTATTACTAGCGGAAATGTTAATAAACAGAAAAGACCCAAATGGAAGAGAAGGGGGATGTACTCACTTGCATACTTCTTTTCTTCCTTGTGTAGGTTTACATATGCCTAGCAAGATTCTTTTACATTATTAAAAAAAATAAAATAAAATTTAGTTGTGGCTGATTTCAAACAAACTGAAATTATAGAATTTGCAAGAAACACAATATAAAGTTAATGTAGTCTGGCTAAACGAATGCAAGGTACAATTTAAGACCAAAAACTTAGATCTTGGGTTTATAACTGCCACCTATTGATTTAGTTCACCAAAAGGTTGACTAGGTTGGTGGGGCCCTTAACTCTTGTGGGCCCATGACATAAGTCCTTTTGTAAGGACTTGGGGCTCTAAAACAGAGCAAACCTCCAATGCTACAAAAATTTCAATTTGCATGACTTCATCATCCCCAACTTTCATGATTTTAAAGATCTATTCAATCTGGATCAGTATTTGGATCAGATCAATCGAATATATTCTACACTGTTGATCAGCTGGTCTACAGTGTATATCACATCTTTTCTCCTTTGATTGTCCGAACCAGAACAATCTAGATTGATATCACCCAGGACCGATCTAAACTACAATACTTCTATTTAAATCCTTGCTAGGGTTCAAATTTCTTTGATTTGACATGAATATAGAGAGTTTTGTTAGCAATTAAAGAGCATAAAGAAGGTGTCAGCTAACTCAGCTGGTAAGGTTGCTTGCTAGTTGAAGCAAAGACCTTGAATCCCACCTTCACATTGGGCGGTGGGGGGTAAGGGTGATTAATGGGGTATTCTAATCACCTAAGGATTAGGGTTAGAAAAGCTCATCAAACTCTAGAATCGTAGGTGTTAAGTTTTAGTCTATGTATAGGCCCACAGGCCCACGGTTTAAGTTTAGTTGTTTCCATTGTTTGGTTGTTAGCTTAGTTAGTGAAGGGTAGTCTTGGTACTTTACTATTAAAATCTTTAAGTCGGTTTATGTATTGATTAATCATTATAATACAATGTGAGAGCCCATGGTTTGATTATTCTGTTCACAACACAAACCGTGGGCAGGTTCTCTTTTCTCTTTCTCTATTGATTTCTCTTCTTCTTCCTCTTTGCTGCTACTGGTAGTCTTTAATGAACTGATATTGTTACATGGTATCAGAGCTTTAAAGATCCAGTGGTTATTACAGTTTTCTGATTTTGAGAGATCGTCTTGGTATTCTCTTTATGGTCAACAGCAACCAATGCTCTAAATATATGTTCTCTAAAACCCTAGTTGATAATACAATGAAGAACTAGGGTTTCCAACGGCTGTGAAGAGTTATTTACATCACCAACTGATGGCTGCTACAACTGAAACTTGAGATCCTCCGTTTTTCTGAAGATTCTGAGTGATTTTCATGGTGCAATTACTTCTCATCTGGCCAAATGCTCAGTCCCATATTTTGGGGTTATAAAGTTCCATCTACAATGATCCTTCGACAAGAACATGGCCCTGGTCTAAGCTATTGATGCAGACCAATTTTCCCTCACTATACTGACTGGCGGAACCCTGTTTTTGGGTTGTTTTCTGACAGAATCGATTCTGCCCTATTTGGAGCTCTTTTCATCTAATCAGCCTGCATTTCTGGGGTTTTATTCCCTCCTACAGGAAGGTCCTTCGACCTTATTATTGGGTCATTCTGACCCTTGGGTTTGCCTGGAATTATAAATGACCCAAATCTGGGTTCTAGGGCAGTTTTCTCTTACTGCAAGCTGGTTTTCTTGTGTTTATTACTACTGAACCGCTCTACAGGCTACAAGTTGCTTTCCTTTAAGGATATATATATATATATATATTGCAGTTCTGTTCTGTGTCCTTGGATAACTCTTGGTTCATCTCTGTCCCATTATTTTGATCTTAGGCCTACCATAGTGGCTGCTGGTTCTTCTTATTCTTCATCATGGCTGAATCAAAGCCTGCTGTGAACAATGTTAACATCCAGATAACTTCTACCAAGTTGAATGGTCAATGGTGCCTCCAATTTTCTCTGGGCACAAGCTGTGGAGGTCTATATCAGAGCCAAACGAAAGATGGATTATTTGACTATGACTCCACCTGCTCCCACTGCTGATAATTACAAGAATTGGCAATCAAAGAATGCTACTTTACTATGTTGGCTCCGGAATAGCATGGAGCCCTCTGTCGTTGCCAATGTCATGTTTCATAAGAATGCAAAGGGTGTCTGGAATGAACTCAAAGAGAGTTTTTCTCAAGACAAAAATATGTCCAGGATTTATGACTTGTATGAAAATTTATTTTCCTTCAAGCAAAATGGAAAGTCTGTTGGTGACTACTATAGTACACTTAAAGGCATTTGGGAGGAACTCAATCTCTATCAACCACTCTCCACGGATATTAATATTCTCAAACCCCGACATCTTGAGTCCCTTGTTGCTAAGTTTCTGTATGGATTGGACTCCGATCTTCAACCTATCAAGAATCAAATATTAGCTGGTGAGAAGATCCCCCCTCTATAAATGAGGCTTATTTCAGAATTCAGCGGGTTGTGTCTCCTTCCCTGGTTAAACCTAATTCCACTTCCCCTACCAAGGATAATTCGGCTTTTGTTGCTAATGGTTGTGGCCGTAGTCGTGGTAATGGTGTTTCTAGTAGAGGTTGTGGATCAAGGTGAGGTCATGAAAATGGCATGGGTGGTCGTGGTAATCCACCTTCTGATCCTATTGTACACTGGTGTAGTCATTGTGGTCACCCTAATCACATTATTGATAATGTTGGATGAAGCATGGCAAGCCCCAGTGGACACAAATTTTTTTTGCCAATACTACTGTTTCTGATGGGAATACTGAAGTAGTGCCTCCTAATGATACTAGTCATGGTCCTTCAACTGGTGGTGTCTCATCCCATACTGATATGATCAATCAACTTCTGGAACAGGTTCAGTAACTTGAGACATCCTCTTCCACATCCACAGTTACATTAGTTCATTCAAATACATACCTACATGTTTCACCTCCTCATCCTCCACTACCTAGGTCATTGACTCAAATACACACCTACATGTTTCACCTCCTCATCCTCCACTACCTAGGTCATTGACTCAGGCACATCTTCTCATATGATTGGTAAGCCAAATTTGTTCACTTCATTTCAACAATCTAATTCTCCATCACACATTATCCTTGTTGATGGTTCTTTTTCTAATGTTATTGGTCATGGTGTTATTCCCCTGTCATCTATGCTTTCATTATTAACTGTTATTCATGTTCCAAAATTGCCTCTTAATCTCTTATTTGTTAGTCAATTAATGGAACATCTTAATTGTTCCATTACATTTTATCGTTCTCATTGTGTTTTTCAGGATCTCAAGACAAAAATGATGATTAGTGGAGGACATGAGAGGGATGGTCCATTGACGTTGCCTCATCATCTACGGCATCATCTGCTACCTCCACTAGTGTTTCCCCTTTACATTGGCATTACAGATTGGGGCACCTTTCTCTATCCAAGCTACAACATCTGATTCCTAGTTGCATTACAGATTGAAGCTTGTGAGCTTGGCAAGCATCACTGTATTGTTTTTCCGTCACATAGCGACTCTAGGAGTCCATCTTTGTTTGATTTAGTTCATTCTGATATTTGGGGGCCATGTAAGGTCAAGAGTCAATCTGCTTTTTATTATTTTGTGTCCTATATTGACGATCACTCGCGCATGACATGGTTGTATTTTTTGAAAAATCGTTTTGAATTTGTGTCAGTCTTCAAACAATTCTATAATGAAATCAAGTTTATTTTGGTATTTGTTTGAAAATTCTGCGCACTAACAATGATCTCAGGGTGGTCAAAAAAGCCCAGCCATGCCCAGCACGGCCCGTTGACACCCCTAAATGTTCTTGAGATTACCCAACACGTGATTTTTTCTTTTTGTTTTGATAATGGCATTATTCACCAGACCAGCTACTCTTATACACCTCAAAAATATGGTGTGGCTGAATGTAAAAATCATCATTTGTTAGTTTGCACCCACATCGCATATGAATGTTCTAAAAAATTTATTAGGGTGATGATGTGTTGACCTCTTGTTTCTTGATTAACTGGATGCTGTCTTTTGTCCTTTGTAATCAAATTCCCTTTTCTGTTGTTTTTCCCAACCGTCACTTGTTTAGTTTACCTCATCTCATTTTTGGCTGTCACTGTTTTATCCATAATCTTTATCCTAGCCTAAATAAACTATCTCCTTGGAATACCAAGTGTATTTTTTTGGGTACTCCAGTACTCAAAAAGGCTACTGGTGTTTTGACCCTATTATTCGTCAACAGTTTGTTAGTACAGATGTTAACTTTTTTGAAAACATCCCCTATTTTGGTGGTTCCGTTTCTGATTTAGGTCCTGTTTCTCCTAGTCCGCCACCTCTTCCTGAACCCATTCCTCTTGAGGTTTCGGCACACACACCTCCAACACCTACCACCCAACCTCCAGGGATGCCTTGACAGGTATACAAGCGCCACTCGAAGCAACTACCGTCTGCTCCTGCAGCTTCTCCACTCCGACCGTCCACATCTTTGCCTAGAGAACCTTAATCACTGATCTTCCTATTGCCCTTCGGAAAGGTACTCGTTCCTATACTTAGACTCCTTGGTTGCTTTTCCAATTGCTAATTGTGTTTCTATCTCTCATCTACCTGCTTCTCTTCGTAACTTTGCTCTATCTCTCACATCTCACTCCTACTCATTACAAATTTGCTTTGTCTAATCTTGGGGGGAAACTGCAATGGATGTGGAAATGGATGTCTTTCTATCCCGCAAGACAACATTGGTAGACCTACCACCCGAAAAGTATCTTGTACGTGTCATTGGGTGTATATTATTAAGTAAAACCCTGACAGTTCAATATAGCGATTGAAAGCTAGACTGGTAGCTAAGGGCTACACTCAAATCTAAAGGGTTGACTACTTTGAGATCTTTTCCCCTATTGCTCGGTTGAATTTTGTGTGAATCCTAATTCTTAGGCTGTTAATCTCGATTGGCCCCTCTACCAATTAGACATCAAAAATGCCTTTTTGTATGGTGACTTGCAAGAAGAGGTTTCTATAGAGCAACCACCTGGGTATGTAGCTTAGGAGGAGGACAATAAGAAAGTTTGTAGGCTGCACAATGCCATTTACGGGTTGAACAGTCCCCACGAGCGCGGTTTGCTAAATTTAGCAAAGTTGTTGCAGCATATGGTTTTTCTCAGTGTTACTCAGATCACCTAGTGTTTGTTTGACGTCAAGACTCCAAAGTTATTATACTGGTTGTTTATGTTGATGACATTATTGTTTCTGGTAATGACATTTCTGGGATTGCACAGGTTAAGGCTCATTCACTGCAACATTTTCAGGTGAAAGATTGTGGTCCTCTCAATTGATCTCTCTTCTTCTTCCTGTTTGCTGCTACTGTAGTCTTTAATGAACTGATATTGTCACCACTCACCAGTAGAGAGTATATCAACTAAAACCAACAACTGAGATTTAATTAAACAGAGAAAAGACAAGTCTGATGTGGCCCAAATTCTGGTCGAGTGGGCTAACAAGGAAGGAGAATGAACCCTGAAAGTTTGAATAAGAACCAACGGTCGGATTTGATCATACTGGGAGATTACTAAAATAGTAACTTGCTGGGAAATTGGAATCAGATATAGAAACATCAGTGTAACAGCAACTAGAAGGTAGAATGATGAGGACATCACTCATGGATTTATGACATATCAGAAGAGAAGCAAGACATACACAGCCACACATCACTTCATTGTGGCTAGATGTCCCTTATTAACTAGTGTGGATACATATTTTTGTTTACTTGTGTGTAGTTTGTTTTATTTTATTTGGGGTCAAAATTGCCATGTACTAATGTTGTAACGCTAAGTGGGGTAGTTAATAGGAAGTTATTGCGGAAAAAATTAATTGTTGGGGAGTAGTTATTGCTGGAAAAGTGATTATTATGGAGTTTCTCTTTTTCTTTGGGGGTGGGTTTAAAAGATTGTATTTTGGGATGGAAGACAATGAAAGATATTGGAAAACTTGTGAGATTTTCTCTCATTCTCTGCCGGATGAGTAAAAAAAGGCCGTACCCAGTGCACAAGGCTCCCGCGTTTAGCAGGGTCTGGGGAAGGTCGTGCTTGGCATGTTGGTCAAGTGCTCACTTGCTGAATGCTTGGTCACGGGTTCACTCATCTTTGCCGGATGAGTGATTCTATTAAATTGTAAGAGTATGCCGTGGGGGCATATTTAGGTTTTTCCCCTCCACCGACTCTAACTAGTAGAGTCGGTTTGAGTGGGGGCACATATGTAATTAATCCTATTGAGATTTTATTATAAACAAAGAGCTTGGCTGGTCACATTGATCATTCAAGCATTACAGCCCTAATTGGTTCTGCTAACATGGTATCAGAGCCAAAAATTCTGATCTAGGTTACAGAACAACTCACTCTTCCATCATCTCTCTCTCTCTCCCTCACTTCTCTCCTTCCATCGATCTCTTTCTCTACTTGGTTCTCACCCTTCTCAAAGGGCAGCACTAATGAGGTGATCGAATGATCTAGTTGTTGCCCTCCACCTTACCTCAATCAATCAATGATTAAAAAAGCCTTTTGTTTATCGATAGCTGCTGCCTCTTTTTGCGATTTTGGAGTCTTTACCTCTCTTGAAGATCGAGTTCTTTTCTGTGTTGAAGATCAAATCTTCCCTTGTTGGAGATCCATATCAGCAACCTTGGACAGCATCTATCACTTTGGTCATCGACAGCAGAAGATCTCTCCCATCTATCGATCACAACTTTTCAGGGTTTTCCAAAACCCTGACTTTTATCGATATTGGGGCTACTGTTTTCAGAAGTTGCTGATTTTTTTATGGAAGTCTCCCATACCCTAAAGGAGCACTCGATCCAATTTTTAGCATTTTCTATCGGTTATGTTTGAAGTAATTAAGTTTCTCCATCTCAAAGTCAATTTTCTCCCAAAAATCGATCTGAATTTTTGGGGATTTTCTCGTCTTCATCAATCTACACCCATTGCTGGTTCGATTGTTTATATTGGGTCATGATGTCTGACATTACCACAGCCACCTCTGGATCTGAAGGACAGACTCGAAATGAGTACCTTCCCTTTGCTGCTTCAATCAAACTTGACGGTACCAACTACCTGATGTGGTCTAGGTCTACATACTTGACAATTGCTGGCTGAGTTCTTACGGGACACATCACTGGGAGTCCAAAATCCCAGTCTGGGACTACTGCGAAACCATCTGAAGAAGGTCCTGCTCAGGATCGATGGATCTCCAATGATTCTATGGTAATGTCCTTTCTACTTAATTCCATGCAACCAGATATTGCTAGTGGATATTTCTAGTTGGACACTACTACTCAGATAAGGACAGCTGCAAAAGAAACCTACGGACAAGTGGGGAATGATGCTCAGGTGTATGAACTCTGTAAGAAAGTCCATGACACCACACAGAAAGAACTGTCCATCTCTCAATACTATGCTGCCCTCTGTAGCCTATGGCAACAATTGGATCATTATACTGACTACCAGCCTACTAGTGCAACCGACATTGCCGCTTATCGCAAGCATGTGGATAAGATCAGAGTATATGATTTCTTGGCTGATCTGAATGTTGAATACAATAAGAATCGTGTTCAAGTTCTTAGCAGATCACCTTTTCCCACTATGCCTTGATGCATACTGAGGAGAGTCGCTGGACTGCCATGCTCCAAGCACCCACTACTGATCGATCACACTACTGCTTCATCTAAGGAGGCAATTAAATGTGAATATTACAACAAACAATATCACACCAAAGCTCAATAGGAAACCTGCAAAGTTTGAAACCAAACGTGCTGCTCGTGGTAAGTCCAAGACAAAGGCTAATCACACTGAGACAGTCACCACAACACCCACTACCAAAATTGGTCTCTCCCAGGAAGAACTCCAAGCTTTTCGTCGAATGTTGAAGGGCTCATCTGCTGTCGCAACATCATCTACTACCGCTGCAACAGCTCCTACTCCTTCAGGTTCCCATTTTGCTTACTTAGGTATCCCTCTTGGATTATCGACTCCAGTGCCACTGACCATATGACAGGTTCTTCAAGTCTTTTTCACAAAAATATTCTCCTCCTTCAAGAAAGACAAAGTTCGAGTAGCAGATAAATCTCTTTCTTCTGTATCCGGAAAGGGTTCCATATGCTGCACTCCATCCCTTACCTTATCCTCTGTATTGCACATTCCTAATTTCACTACTAATCTTCTTTCCATTAGTAATTTAACTAGAGATTTGAATTGCAAAGTAACCTTCTTTCCGTCCCATTGCATTTTTCAGGATCTAGTGACAGAGAAGACGATTGGATGTGGTAAGGTGCATGGTGGTCTTTATTTGTTTAAAGATGGTTCTACTACGACAATTGGATGTGGTAAGGTGCATGGTGGTCCTTCTTTCCGTCCCATTGCATTTTTCAGGATCTGGTGATAGAGAAGACGATTGGATGTGGTAAGGTGCATGGGGGTCTTTATTTGCTTACAGATGGTTCTACTACGACGATTGGATGTGGTAAGGTGCATGGTGGTCTTTATTTGCTTAACTACACCACCACTACTACTACTACTACTATACTACTACTACTACTACTACTACTACTAATGCATTACCTTCTCAGTTACATTAGCTCCATTCAGCCTCTTCCGAACTCCATCACTAGAATTGCCAACTTGGTCATCCACCTTTGGGAACTTTGTCCCATGTTTTTCCTAGGTTAGTTCAACATTGTAATAAAGACAAGTTTTTTTGTGAAGCCTGTGTTTTGGCCAAATAGACTCAGTCTACTAATTTACCAATTAATAAAAGAAGTGTTTCTGTTTTCCATTTGGTGCATACTGATGTGTGGGGTCCTTCTCGCCAAGCTTCAATTTCCAATCATAGGTGGTTTGTAACCATAGTTGCCAAGGCTACGCCTAGGCGTCCAGGCGGTTTTGTTGAGGCCTAGGCGACTGCCGCCTTATTGTAAGGAGCCTTGTACTGGGTTTTATTGGTCTCGAACCCGGTATTTGCCCTTATTTATGCCAAATATCATTTACTTAAGATATTATTCATAAATAAACAAACACCCCCTATTTGAATCCAATAAAAATAGTTAAAAAATAAAATTCCAAAAGGATAAAAAGTCAACCCCCCAGTTCAAGAACAAAAACTGGTTTTTTGGCGGTAGGTGAAATTTTCAACTTTCAAATGTTGGGGTTTTTCTCAAATCTAAAAATTCTATAGATCTTAAATATGGTAAAACATTGCTAAAAAACAAAAGTGCGTTAAAATATTCATTTGTTTTGATATCTAAAAAAATGTTTTCATTCAGAGCGATTTTGATAGCATTCGTGCATACCAAATAAGGTTTGACCGGAACATAACTTTTTCAATATAAATCAGAATCAAGCAATTTTGGATTTGTTGGAAAGCTGGTTTTGTGCTCTACTAATACAAAAAGTCTCATGTAATAATAAAATCATTTGACTAGTCTAACTTCTAGAGAACAAGAACATCTCCCTAAATCAAGAGCAATTTAATTAATTTTAGATAGATTATATTTTCAAAGAATAGTATAAACCAAATGTATGTTTTGATTGTTTCAAACTTCCTATAGCTTGCTTCTTCAGCTTTGTTGTCTTCTAGTTCTATGCTGATTTTGATGACTTGATGTAGCTTAATATTGATTTTTGATGACTTGATGTGGCATAATGTTGATTTTTTATGACTTGAGGAGATTTAATGTGCTTTTGATGACTTGAGGAGGTTTACTGTCGATTTTTTATGATATAAGATATATATTGTAGCATTCTAAAATATTGTAGCACACTAAATAATGTCAAAAAAGGGGGAAATAAAAAATAGAACTTGAGGGCGCCTTGGTCGCCTAGGCGGGCGCCTTGTCGCCTATGCGCTTAGACACCCCTCTATCTCCTTGGGTCGCCTTGCCTACTTGACAACTATATTTGTAACCTTTATAGACTGCCACTCTCGCACTACATGGGTCTACATGATGCAACATAAGAGTGAAATGTTCTGATGCTTTCAGCTGTTTCACAAAATGGTTCAGACCCAGTATCAAGCTACCATCAAAATTCTTCGGGGTGATAACGGCAAAGAATACACAGAGGGCCAGTTCCAGAAGTATCTTGCTGACCATGGGATAGTTTACCAAACAAGTTGTGTAGATACCCCTGCTCAAAATGGGGTAGCCGACCGGAAGAACAACCGTTTATTGGAAGTTGCTGGTGCGCTCATGTTTGCCCGTCAGGCTAGGATCCCCATTCTTGAGTGAGTTCGAAAGTCCCCACCGCATCACAATTTGTTGAACAGGATTCTCGAAGCCCGTCATGTCCCTTCTCAGTATTGGAGTGATGTTGTCCTTACCGTTGCCGACCTCATAAATCGTATGCCCACTCGCCTTTTGGATGCTCGTGCACCTATTGAAGTGTTGCAAGGATCCTCATCTTTTATTGTTCCTCCCAAAATCTTTAGCTGTATTTGATATGTTCGGAACACACATTCCCTTGGTAAATTGGAGCCTCGTGGTTTGCGTTGCATCTTCTTGGGCTATTCTCCTACCCAGAAAGGATACAAGTGCTATTATCCACCTACTCGTCGTACCATAGTGAGTATGAATGCTATATTTCATGAGACTATCTCCTACTATTCCTCGCCACCTCTTCAGGGGAGTACAATCAAGGAATTAAGTATCGGAGCGTATCGTATCGTCTCGGCCGATACGTCTCGATATCGATCATGGCGAGAGAGACAGTCGAACGTATCTTTTTTTTTAAATGTAAATGTCTCGAATGTATCGGTATGTATCGACCGATACATATCGATACGATACGATACGGATCGATCGTGTGACGATACGCATAAGACATGATTTAAACCATTATTTTATTATTTTTGAAATAACGATACATACCGAGACGTCTCAATACGTATCGGCAACTTAAAACCACATGGGCCCAAGTCTTCTCAAAACAGAAAACTCGAGCGGGGAGCAGGCTGGCGGAAAAAACAGTTCCAGCTTTGAGAAACCATAAAAAACATCTTTAAACTTGGTTTTTGCCAAAGATTTGTTGAGGGCTTTGATTCCTTTGCCAAAAACGATCCTAAAGGAGGTGAAATCTCATCATTTGCTGCATCTAACAGCCCACATTCGAAATCAAAAGGTGTTCTTAAAGGGCAAGGTAGGTTTTTTGAAAAAAACTTGATTCTTTTGTTTAAATCTTTGATTTTTGGTATTTTTTTGCTATGATTCAAAGGGAATATGTTAAACTAACTTAGTATTGCATTCTTTGTATACATTTACAAAGATTTGAGTTCAAAATCCATGTTTCTTTGCATTTTTACCCAAAACCGAAAATTGCTTCTTTAAAATGATTTTTTTTTAATTTTTTCTAAAATTTAAAACAAATGCTAATGTATATAATATATGTACTATATTATGTATAGATCTATCACATTCCAAGAAGATTATATATTTACCCTAAAATCTATCACAATAGTCAGTCCTATTGTTGAAGATCGACATGACTTTGATCCACCCGAAATTCTTCATGGCAATTGGTGACTTTACATGTAAGAAATTTCATCTTTTAATCTTTTATAACAATTTCAATGTGCACGTGGTTATTGATTATTCACAATTCTTAGTATATATGCATGATATATGACACAAATTGCTTGTTTATATTGTTTTTATTGTCCAAAAGTGTATTGCCAGTGTATTTTGATCATTTTCATCGTTACGACGATCCACATCTTCGTACGATACGCGATACGATACGTCTCTTAAAATCTTCGATACCCGACCGATACTTAAATCCTGAGTACAATAGTGAAGATGTGCAAGATGTCTGTTCTTGGAGACTCTATTCTGTTGGTCACTTGATAGTGCTGCTGTCCCTATTCCTGATAAAGCTGTTTCTCAGGGGGAGGATGGTGAAGATATTGTTGTTTCAATTCAGGGGGAGTTTACTCCACGTGTTTAGAAGAAGATTGATGATCCCAATCTTCAGGTCTATCAGAGGAGTCGCGTTAGAAACAAGCAAGTTGAGACCACCACCACTTCAGCACCTGTACCTATTCAATTGGAATCCCTTAAACCAAAACCAAATTCTCCTAGTAATATTTCTTCTCCCGAGTCTTCTCCTGAGTTACTTATTGCTCTTCGTAAAGGAACCAGGACTTGCACCCAACATCCTATATCTCGTGTTGTTTCTTATAATTCATTGTCTAGTTTCTATCGTACCTTTGTTTCCTCTCTTTCCTCTGTTCGCATTCCACAACATTGGCAGGAGGCTGTTGCAGATGCAAAACAGCTATGGTAGAAAAAATGAAGGACTTGAAAAAAATATTACGTGTTATCTTGTGGCTCTCCCTCCAGGGAAGAAACCAGTTGTATGTAAGTGGGTTTTTGTGGTCAAACAGAAGGTTGATAGTAGTGTGAACAAATACAAGGCAAGGCTGGTTGCTAAAGGGTTCACACAGACATATGGAATCGAATACCAAGAGACTTTTGCCTCAGTGGCAAGGCTTAATACTGTGTGCGTCTTGTTATCATGTGCTGTAAATTTGGGGTCGGATCTTCAGCAACTTGGGATGCCATTTCTTTCGATATTAAAGCAAAGCTCTCTTCTGTCCAATTTTTTTGTTTTGATTCCCCAAGGAATTGTTGTGTCTTGGGGCCTTTCCCATTTCCTCTCTCCAGCCCCCTACCTCCTCTATTTAAGGTCCGGGCTGTTTGTGTATTTGTGTATTTGTTTTTCTTTCCTCCTTTTCCGGGGTCTTTTGTAGTCCCCTTTCTTCTTGGTAATGAATTCTTTATTCACCAAAAAAAAAAAAAACAACGTAATCCCCGTCTTGGACTTAAATCTCTAATATTTGGGCTTATAGAATTTGCACATTATAATAGTAAACCCAAAAATATTAAGCCCATGGCCCATATAACCCATTGGACACTCAAAATTAAACATATTAGTCCATTCTTGGTCCAGTTTGATGGCCTGGTTTGTTGCTGGCCTTCCTGTTTTTTTGGGATTCCTTGCAAACAATTTGGAAAATTAAAGAACATAAATGGCTTTGAAGAGCTCCATGATGACATGAAATTTCAAATAAGAATATGCCCTTAGTTCAATCAAGAGGTTAAGACATGTTTAGGGATGTAGAACTTGCACAAGCCTGAAAACATCAAAGGAGGTTTTCATGAATGTCCCAAAAATTCAACTTCTAAATAATCAACACCAAAATAACTTGCTCAATTTGGCAGGTTTTATAATCAATCATTCTTTAGATATTTAGATTTAACACTATTTGATGTAAATTGCAGCAGTAAACGGAACTAAACTTTATAACTTTAATTCTAGTCTGCAACCTGAAATCATGATTCATTCATTTTTCTTTTCAGGATATTATTCTCCCAGTGTGTTCAAATGCCACTATAGTTTTTTTTTTCCTGCCACTAGCATTAACATAGAACTGTTTCCCAGTAACCTGAATACAAAAGCTTCATCCAAACCAAAATTAAACCAAAGAAAGACTACAGAAGACGAAAAGGAAGAAAGGACCATCTTACCTCAATATAGCTGATGATGGAACTAATATCTGATCCATTTGGATCGTCCAAGGTTGAAAGTGCTTCAAAAATCATTGTGTTGTACCTAGTAAATAAAGAATTGCCATCAAGTATCTCATGATAACAGTTATAAATGTTTGACAAATAATAACAATAACAAGGACATATCTTCTGTATATCACAAGCATTCAATTCATTGAACACTGAAAGATCACTGTGCAAGGAGTTAATAGAAAGCCAATTGAAGGACTATTTAATAGATAAATGACCAATACAAAAAGAAAGAATCCGAATTGATCGATATCTTTCTCGAAAAAAACGAAAAGGAAACGAAAGATGAAACTATATGTTGAATGTTCACGGATTACCAGTTGATCCGTGACCCGGACCCGGATACATTAAAGTGTTCAGGTTCATTATGCACATGTTGCACATGTGATTTGACTAGGATTTTATTTCCTTTATTGTAACGATCTCTGATTATAAATAAAGAGGTTGTGGGCACATTGTTCATAAGCCATTATTCAAGGATTTCAACATGGCATCAGAGCCAATCCGAGAATATGGGATCTAAAAATTTCTTTCCTTTTTTTTGTTTTTTTCTCTCTTCTCTCCATCGTGAAGTCACCCTAGCAGCAGCACCTCCGCCAGTCTTCCGTCGGCACTCCACACCACCGCCATGTTAGGGAAGCACACATGGCCCTATACCCTCCAAGTCATCTCCATGATGACATGGTTGTTTTGATGATAACAAATAAGACCATCCTTGGACTAATGCTTGTATTCTAAGTGTTGTTAGAGTCAAAGCATAGCACCATGTGAAGGGGAGCGTATACAAGTTTACAAGACCATACTCAAGAAGATTGAAAGCTTGAAAGTCAAAACCTTGGAAGCTAAAAGAGTTGAAGTTTGTTTTCTTGAAGTTTGAAGATTGAAGACATTGTAATTTATACATATGTAATCTTTGAGTCGCATTTGATGTAATGCACACACACACGCATGCATCCATCTAGAATGACATTAGGTGGTTATTCAACCCCTTAAAACATGTGACTAAACGGGGTTTGAAATTCCCAAGCCAAACCCTAATGGAATTGGAATAATTTCCACTGAAATTGCCCAATCCGGCATTCCGGTTCCAGATCCGGCATACCGGATTAATGGAAAATCTCAGGAAAAAAGAACCAGTAGCTTGGTTAAGCAAGCTGGATCAGGATCCAGCATACCGGATCCTGAGAACCTGCAATTTGCCCTGATCCGGCATACCGGATTCCCATCCAGCATACCGAATCATTACTGATCTTTTATGAATTGACCGTTACTCCTGTGTTTATGGAAGTTAGGTGATCCGGCATACCGGATTCCCATCCAGCATACCAGATTATTTATAGACTGTGGAATCCGATCCTTAATTGGATTCCTAATTAATTCTAGCTTCTTTGGCTATAAATACCAAATTGTTTTAAGCTCTAAACACATCAATTAACATCATTGAATCACAATTAAGAGCCTCCAAGAACAAGTCACTCCCAAGTGAGATTACTTACATCAATCCAAGGAAAATCTATCTCACTTTGCTCCCTTCATTCTCATTAGCATTCGAGCTTCATGTTTTGAAAGGTAGCATTTATTCTACTAAGGTTTGAGGTAATTCTAAAACCCTTAGTATTTCACTTTTACTTTGCATAAGTTGTTGTTGAGTCCTCTTGCTCGGAATCAAGAGAAGTTTGAGTCCTCTTACTCATTAACTCAAGAGTAGTTTTGTTGAGTCGTCTTGCTCGCTCTCAAGAATAGTTGTACGAGTTCTCTTGCTCTTACTCAAGATTCTTATAGTGAAATTCTCTCTAAGTTGAGAGGAATGGATGTAGGCTCGTGTTGGCCAAACCACTATAAATCTTTGTGTCTCTCTTTTAATTGTTGCTTGTCAATTTGGATATCTTTACTTGTTTATTTTCCGCATAAGTTTTAAATTTTACAACCTTCACCTATTCACCCCCCCTCTAGGTGAATTCACACGCTAGCCCCTCAACCCACCGCCAACCCTCCGGCAGCTTTTCCCCACCTTTTTCACACCACCGCCTCCCTCCCGCGGCTCTCTCTCTCTCTCTCCTTTTTCTCCCGAGAGGACTTCTCGCCTCCTTGCGATCCTTTTAGACCCTCCCTTGGTGGTGAGTTGTCTCCCACCAAGGGCTCTTTTTTTCCCCTAAAATTTTTTCCCCTATGTAGTAAACAAATCTGCGATTTTTTTTCCATTATTATTTTTTTCTGACCAGTCACCATGCCTGACAACTCTGACGTTACGTCTGCTTCCTCTGGCCCTGATGGCATTTCGCAGCGTGACTTTGTTCCTTTTCCGGCCAGTCCTATAAAATTAAATGGGGCCAATTACCTCCTTTAGTCTCGTTCATGCTTGTTTGCAATCAATTCCCGTGGTCTCTCTGGCTACATCATTGGAACCTCTGTCAGGTCTGCTGAAACTAGTTCTGCCCAAGATCGGTGGGAGAATTTTAATTTTATGGTTATGTCCTCTTTGATGAATTCCATGGAGCAAGAGATTGTCAGACGTTATCTTCTTCTCGATTCGGCTGCCAAGATATGGAAAACAGCCAGGGACACGTATTCTCAAGTTGGGAATGCCGCTCAGTCCTATGAACTTCGTCAAAAGATTCACTCTACCAAGCAGTTCGAGTTGTCCCTTTCACAATATTATAATTTATAACACCATGTGTACTCTGTGGCAACAATTGGATTTTTTGGGCACCTTTACTGCAACTAGTGCTGCTGATGCAACGGCTTACAGTAAATGGGAAGCCGGTTTTCGTGTTTTTTATTTTTTGGCCGGGCTCAATATTGAATTTGATCCAATCCGGTCAAATATTCTGAATCGTGATCTTCTACCTACTCTTAAGCAGGCATATGCAATTCTTTCTGCCGAGGACAGTCGAGGTATAGCCATGGTTAATCCTGTCCCTCAAGAACGATCGGCTCTTATTTCTAGTTCACAGTCTTCTGCCCGTGACAATTCTTCCCGTTCTGTTCCTAGTGATCGGCCATCTGGGGATGGCCCTCCTATTAAATGTGATCATTGTGGAAAGGAGTGGCACACAAAGGATCGTTGTTGGAAGCTACATGGTCGCCCTGCCGATACTCGGGAGTGGGGAAGGGGTGGTTCCAATTGATCTACTGGCACACGTGCAAATCAGGCATCCACTGAAGAAGAACCTGCGCAGTTTTTTTCTTAAGTTATGGCTGAACTCAATCATCTCAGGGATATGGTGACTCGTTTGGACACGTCTTCTTCGGCATCTACATCCTCTTCATTGGCTGCCTCTACTGTTTCTGTGCCTTCTACTACCCCTACCACTCCTTCTCCAGGTATTTCATTTGGTGGGAACTGCTCCTCTGTCATTCCCGATTCTTGGGTGATTGACTCTGGAGCAACCGACCATATGACAGGTTCTTCATCTCTTTTTTTCAAGTATTTTCCTTTATCTGGTGACACTAAAGTCCGTGTTGCTGACGGATCTCTTTCTTCTATCTCGGGAAAGGGATCTGTACAGTGCACATCTTCTCTTTGCCTTTCCTCTGTCTTGCATGTTCCAAAATTCTCTACTAATTTACTTTCAATTAGTAGTATAACTAGAGATTTAAATTGCAAACTGACCTTTTTTCCCAACCATTGCTTGTTTTAGGACTTGGAGACGGGTCGTATGATTGCATGTGGTAAAGTGATTGGTGGTCTTTATGTACTTGATGGTGCGCCGGCAGCCTTGACATCTCAGTCTTCCTCTACTGAATCTGATTCGGCAATAATGGAGTTGAATAATTGGCATAAGCGTTTGGGCCATCCCTCTATAAGGGTTTTATCTGATCTTTTTCCCAGTTTGGTTAAACGATGTAATAAATTTAATCTTTCTTTTAATGCTTGCATTTTAGCCAAACTCGGACGTTTTATCCTATTTCTGATGGTAGAAGTTTATCACCTTTTAATTTGATTCATTCTGACGTTTGGGGCCCTGCCCGGTGTGTTTCTACTTCTGGCTTTCGGTGGTTTGTCACCTTCATTGATTATTGTAGTCGGACCACTTGGGTCTACTTGATGCCCAATAAGAGTGATGTTTTCCGTTGTTTTACCCTATTTCATAAGATGGTTCAGACCCAGTTCGATGCCAAGGTACGAATTCTTCGGTCTGATAATGGCAAAGAATACATGGATGGTGCCTTTCGGTCATACTTTGAAACTCATGGGATTATCCATCAGACCTCTTGTGTGGATACACCAGCTCAGAATGGGATCGCGGAACGCAAGAACAGGCATTTACTTGAGATGGCTCGATCTCTGATGTTTGATATGGCTATTCCCCCTCGTTTCTGGGGTGATGCAGTCCTCACAGCCACTTATCTTATTAATGGACTTCTCTTAAGAGTCTTAGGAGGTCGTTGCCCGTTGGATGTTTTATTGGGCTCCTCGACTTTTGTTTTACCACCAAAGTTTTTTGGCTGTGTGGTGTTTGCCCAAAACCACCATGTTCATGGCAAGTTCAACCCAAAGGGACTTCGGTGCATTTTTCTTGGCTACTCAACTACTCAGAAGGGCTACAAATGCTACCATCCTCCAACCAGAAAAATATTTGTTACCATGGATGCGGTGTTTCATGAGTCCGAGGCCTACTTTTCATCACCGGAACCTCTGCAGTGGGAGATCATAAGTGCAGATTCAGAGGTCCCACTGATTGTTCCTCTAGACGTTCATGTACCTGCTATAAAGGATTCTTCTGTGGAATTGGAGGATGGGATTACAAGTCAAGAACAAGAAATGGGACAGATTGAGCAGCAACCAGTTCAAGGGGAGAAAGATTTGAAGAATTATTCTCAGGGGACGTTTTTTCCTCCTCATAGACCATTGTACAAAGAGACCACTACCACACTACCTACTCAATCAGCACCTGTTCCGAGTTCTCCCACTCATTCTCCTGGTAAGCCTCCTTATGATGATTGAATGATGACCCCCCCTCCTCTAATTCTCCCTGCCGGCCTCCCCGGCAGGTCCCCTGAGCCTCCCGTTTGTCTGTCCTTCCTGTATGGCTTCCTCCTCACCTGCCCCTGCTTCCTCCTCTCCTTCTCCTGGTCCCCCTCTGCATCCCCCTGGTTCCCACCCTCCTTCTTGGAGTTCCATCCTTATTGTTGGCTCCTCTCCTAGCTCTGATGGTCTCCCCCAGCACTTCGTCCCTCCTTCTTCTGATGGGCCTTCGAAGGTAGTCTGCTGTCCTCTTGATCTTCTCTCGGCTGAAGCAAAGCTTTGGGAAGACTGCCTTGTGGGTAACTTTCTGGGCCCTCGACCTCCCTTTCACATTGTCAAACTGTCCCTTTCCAACCAATGGTGCCCCCAAGGTACTCTGGATACTTTTCTGCTTGACAATGGATTTTTTATCTTCAAATTCTCCTCCTCTCTTGATAAATCTCGAGCCCTGGAAGGTGGCCCTTGGCTGGTGGGCAAAAGGCCAATCTTTTTGCGTCAATGGACTCGCCAAATCCAGCTCAAACGTCTGGATCTTTCATCCATTCCTTTGTGGATCTCCTTACCAGGATTGCCTTTGCATTTCTGGTGCACGGATGGCCTCAGTCTGATAAGCTCTGCCTTGGGAAAACCTTTGTTTTCTGATGTGCGCACTCGCAAAAAGGACCGGCTAGCCTTTGCGAGAATTTGTGTCGAGGTTTCTGCTGAGGAGTCACTTCCGGCTTTCATCACTGTCAATGAGGGTGAGGGCTACTCCTTTGATCAGGAGGTGCACTATGACTGGCTGCCTCCTCACTGCCTGGTTTGCAAAACCTTTGGCCACGACTCTCGCATTGCACTCTGTCGCCCAGCCTTGGCTGCTGATACCTGACCCTGCTCCATCTCCTTTCCTGAGGCTGGCGATGGTCCTGCTGTCTCTGTTGGTGCTGGTTCTGTCCTGGAAAGGCCTGTGATCTTACCTAATGGTGGAGCAGAGAAGTCGAACCTCCACTCCAAGGATGCTCGTTCCGCCTCTCGAGGTCGTTCCAGATATAGATTCCGGCACCGGAATCAGAAATGGAAGAAGAAGAAGCTACCAGAAAGCAATAAGGACCAGTCACTGTCGCTGCAGCAGCCCTAGTCAGATGGGCAGAATCGATTTTGCCTCCTGGCTTCGTCTGATGACATTGAGCCTCTATCGTGTCCCGAGAAACCATAATTTGAGGTCCTTCCTCGGAGCAGATCTCGAATGGCAAAAGATCCTGTAGAAGAGACTTCTATTCTTGGCTCTGGCTTCGAAAATGGTGTTGCGCTTGCTTCAATGCCTTCGTCTGCTCCTCTGGGAAGATCTGCAACTCCCTTGAGCTCTGGCTCCTGTGTTCTCCCCAAGCCTATTAACGGAGAAGTTCTTCCCCTTCTTTCCCCTACTTTATCGAAAACCGTGGCACCTACTTCTGCTAACTTGGAACTTGTGGGGCCCTCATCTGTTGACCTTCTTCCTCCAAGTAGTCACATGGGCTCTACCTAGACTAACCAACTTTTTGCACCGGGTCCCCTAATCCCTGACCCTTTTGCCTCTTTACCCAATTCCACCGCTGGGTCGGGTCGCACCAACTCTAGTCTCTCTTTCTCTCGGGTGGGTTTTAACTCACTCTTGGGTCCTGGACCTGGCCCAGGCCCATCGAAAACCCCGTCTTCTTCACCCGTTTCTCTAATCTCCCCTATTTTATCTCGTCAGCTTCTCCCCCCACCCCCCACACCTTCTGCTCTCTCCGGCAGCTCCTAGCGCAGGCGGCACCATAGTGAAACCAGATCGAGAGCTGTGCAATCCAGGCTACTTGAGCCTTTGATGCCCCTCCAGCCTTTGTCCCAATGATTCACGGAACTATTTGGAACACTCGCGGGCTCAACTCCCCCGCGAAGCAGGCTGCTGTTCATTTGCGTATTCGTGAATCTCGTTCAAGCTTTTGTTGCCCTTTGGAAACCCATATTAGGAGCCCAACTCTCCCAAAATCCTTGCTTCCATTGCTCCAGGTTGGTCTTTGATTTCCAACTACACCCACCACTTCAATGGCGGTATCTGGCTTCTGTGGGACCCCAAAAAAATTTCCATCTCCCTCTCTGCTTCCTCCTCTCAATACCTGCATACCAAATTCTCTGATTCCTTAGGCCATTTCTCCTTTTTTTTCTCGGTGGTTTATGCTGAAAACTGCCCTGCTCTTAGGACTTCTCTTTGGGCTGATCTCAGATCCTTTACTAGCCATATTGGATCCCAGCCTTGGGGTCTGGGAGGGGACTTCAACATTATCTGTTACAGTCATGAAAAACAGGGGAATGACCATTGTGACCTGGATGCTATGAATGCCTTTAATGACTGCATTGAAGATATTGCTGCTAATTATCTCAGATGGACTGGGTTCCCCCTTACCTGGAGCAATAAGAGGGCTGGAAACTGTCGGATAGCCTGCAAATTAGACAGGGTTCTTGTCAATGAAGAGTGGTTAACCTCCTTCCCTTCCTCCCATGCTTCTTTTGAGAACCCAGGCATCTCTGATCACTCCCCCATCTCTCTTGCTATCCAGCCTTTCACTTCTTTTGGGCCCAAGCCATTCAAATATTTCGACATGTGGTCATCTCATCCAACTTTCCTTCTGGTTGTGCTTGAAGCTTGGCAAAAGCCTGTCCTTGCCTTCTCCACCCCTCTCATAGCCTTCTCAAAGAGGCTCAAAAATGTCAAGGCTGCCCTCAAGGATTGGAACCTAAACATCTTTGGCAACTTTACTCTCCAAGTCAAAGAGTGCACAGACAGACTTGCTTCCATTCAATCAAGGCTGCAGTCTGATTTGCTCAATGACTCCCTTGCTATTGAAGAAAAAGAGGTCTCTATCCAGCTCTCCTCCTTGCTAGCTAGGGAAGAAAGCTTTCTCAAACAAAAATCAAGAATTAAACGGTTAGATTTGGGGGATTCTAACTCAGCATATTTTCATCAGTCCGTGAAAGCTAGAGTTAATTCTAACTCTATAGTTCAGCTCACTCGGCAAGATGGCTCTGTTGTCAACACAGTTAAGGATATTAAGGACATGGCAGTCCAGCACTTCAAAGGAATTTTCACTGGGGCCCAGCAGGAGCATATTCCTATCCCTACCCACTTGCTCAACAAGTTCATTGCTCCAGAATTCTTGGATTCCCTAAGCTCTATTCCCAAAGAAGAAGAAATTGTGAAAGCTATTCACTCTCTCAAGGTCAATGGAGCGCCTGGCCCGGATGGTTTTAGTACGGGATTCTTCTTAGCTGCTTGGGACATCATCAAAGTTGACCTTATTGCTGCCATTGAGAGCTTCTTCCTTAATCCCAATCAAGTCAAGGGGATCAACCACACATTCCTCTGCCTTATCCCCAAAAAGGAAGGTGCCATTGCAATGAATGACTTTAGGCCCATTGCTCTCTGCAATCTGCTGTACAAATTCATTGCTAAAATTCTTGATAGAAAGCTCAAGAGTGTGATGGATCTTTTGGTGAGTGATAATCAAACAGCCTTCATCCCTGGCAGGACCATCTCTGACAACATCCTTCTGTGTAATGACATTGTCAGAGGCTTTGATAGGAAGAATCACTCTCCGTCACTGCTCATGAAGATTGACATCCACAAAGCCTTTGACTCTCTTCGATGGGACTTCATTGCTCAAGTGTTGACTCAGATGGGATTCCCTTTGCCCTTTGTTCATTGGATTAGCTCCTGCATCTCTTCCCCAAAGTTCTCAGTTTTGGTTAATGGCAGCCCGGCAGGATACTTTGGAGCTTCGGTGGGAATTCGCCAAGGCTGCCCTCTCTCCCCTTACTTGTTCACTATTGCCATGGAAATCCTCTCTAGGCAGATTCAGCTTTGTACTGACCAGCAGCTCATCTCTCCTATGCCCAAGTGTAAAAGCCTAAAGCTCACTCACTTAGCTTTTGCAGATGACTTGATGATTTTCTCCAAGGCATCGATTGCCTCCTTAGAGACTATTTTGCTTTGTCTCCAGCAATTCAAAGAGCTCTCGGATCTTCGCATCAACCCCGCCAAATCTCTCATCTTCTTTGCTGAAGTTTCTGATGCTGACAAAGCAGCCTTCCTTGCCATCTCTGGTTTCCTTGAAGGTCAGCTGCCTGTCAAATACTTGGGGGTTCCATTGATCTCAGGTAGGCTTTCGGCCCATCACTGCACCCCCTTAATGGACATGATTCGGAAGAGACTTCAGCCATGGAAAAGCAAGCTTCTATCTTATGCTGGCAAGTTGGTCCTTATTAGATCAGTTCTGGAAGCCTCTTATATTTATTGGTCGGGTATCTATGGGCTGCCTTTCTCTACTATCAAGGCTTTGGAAGCTCTTATGGCTTCCTTCCTTTGGAAGGGCTCAGACTCCACAAGGTTCCCTCATCCTTTGAGTTGGGCTGTTGTGTGCCTTCCCAAAAAAGAAGGATGGTTGGGCATTCGCCGTATTTCAGAAGTGAACTCAGCTGGTATCATCAAGCTTCTTTAGAAGATAGTCTCAAAAAAAAAGAGCATTTGGGTTGACTGGATCTACTCGGGTTATCTTCGCCATGATTCTATCTGGACTACCTCCGCTGTGTCTGATGCTTCTTGGGTTTCGAGGAAAATCCTTGACAGCCGTCACTTAGTCCTTCATGCCATCCGCTCAAACATTGGAGATGGTCAATCTACTTATCTCTGGCTTGACAACTGGCATCCTATGGGTATTTTGCTTCATCGGGCTACTCCCAGATCCATTTACTCCTCTGGCTTACATAGGCTTTCTTTGGTTGCGGATATTCTTGACCACAATGGTTGGGCTCCCCCCACATCAAGCCCTATCCTCACTCCTATCTGGAATGAGCTCCACTTGGTCACTAGAAGGGCTGCTTCTAGAGGTGATTGTACTACTTGGTGCTCCAACAGCTCTTGCTCCTTCTCTTCCAAGGCTGCTTGGAATTTTATTCGTCTAAAAGGCCCTGTGGTTCCTTGGCATAGACTTCCCTGGTTCAAGCATCACATTCCTAGGCACTGCTTCACAGCCTGGAGAGTCTTCAACAGATGCCTCCCTACTCAAGCTTTTCTTTGCAGCCGCCAGATCTTAGTCCCTAGTGCTTGCTGCCTCTCCTGGAACAACGATGAAGACCTGAATCATCTCTTCTTTGAATGTCCTACTGCAGCTGCAATCTGGAAGGGTGTTCTCCTCAAATGCTGGCCTGCTCGAAGACATATTCTCCCCTTCTCTAGAGAATGGATTTGGATCGATATGACTTTTGCTGGCTCCACGATTTGTGACTCAGTCGGGAAGATGGCTTTTAGTGCTACTCTCAGCCATATTTGGATGGAGCGCAATTTGAGAAAATGGACCTCCAACTCTCGGCCTTTCCAAAAGATTTGGGATTCCATTTCCTTTGAAATTCAAGCAAAATTATCTTTTCTTCCCCACTCTTCTTGTATAGACACCCCTAGGAACAGGACCATTATTAATTCCTGGGGTCTCTCTAATGTAACTTTGGTTGCTCCAGCTAGAGCTTAGGCTGCCTGGCTTGGCTCTCTCTCTTTGAGCCCTTTGTTTTCTCTTCTTTTCTCTCTTTTGGTAATGAAATTTTTATTCACCCAAAAAAAAAAAAGCCTCCTTATGATCCCAGTCTGGATTTACCTATTGCTGTTCGGAAGCCAAAGCGGAGTTGTACTCAACATCCAATTTCTAATTTTGTATCTCATAACTCCCTTACTCATTCTTTCCATACCTTTGTGTCTTCATTATCCTCTGTTATTATTCCTAACAATTGGCAACAAGCAATAGCAGAGCAAAAATGGAAGGATGTGATGCATGAAGAAATGTGTGCCTTAGAGAAAAATCAGATCTGGGATTTGGTAATTCCTCCATCAGGAAAGAGACCCGTTGTCTGTAAATGGGTATTTATTGTGAAGCATAAATCTGATGGTTCAGTTGAAAGGTATAAAGCAAGGTTGGTTGCCAAAGAGTTCACTCAAACCCAAGGAATCAACTATCAAGAAACCTTTGCTCCTGTGGCAAAGATGAATACAGTGAGAGTCATCATTTCCTGTGCTGTGAATCAAGGTTGGGATCTTCAACAACTTGATGTGAAAAATGCCTTCTTACATGGAGAGTTGGAAGAAGATGTCTACATGGAGATACCTCCGGGTTTTGCCTCACCAAACACTCAGGGAAAGGTGTGCAAATTGAAGAAAGCCTTATATGGCTTAAAACAGTCTCCCCCGGGCCTGGTTCGGTCGTTTCCATAGAGCTATGGTTGCTAATGGATATCAGCAAAGCAATGCTGACCACACACTATTTGTTAACAGGGTGGGACAGCATATCACTATTTTGATTGTCTATGTAGATGATATAGTGATCACCGGAAGTGATAAACAAGAAATTCAGCGGTTGAAGACCTATTTGGGTACCGAGTTTGAGGTCAAAGACCTGGGCAGGTTGCGGTATTTCTTGGGAATAGAGGTTGCCTACTCTGCTAAAGGTATATCTCTTTCTTAGAGAAAGTATACTCTTGATTTATTAAGGACACTGGGCTGCTTGGGTGTAAACCTGCCGATACACCTCTAGAACCTAACACAGACTTGAAGATTAAGGATGGTGACCCTCTTGATAAGGGCAGTTATCAGAGGTTGGTTGGGAGATTGATATACTTGTCTCATACCCGACCAGATATTGCATTTGCAGTAAGTGTAATCAGCCAGTTTATGCATGATCCTCACTCTTCTCACTTGGAGGCAGCATACCGAATCCTAAGGTACCTAAAGTCCTCTCTTGATAAAGGAGTCCTATATTCCTCACATAGTCATCTCCGGGTAGAAGCTTATACTGCTGCGGATTGAGCAGGCAGCCCTGATGATAGAAGGTCCACCTCTGGATATTGCACCTATGTTGGAGGAAATTTGATTACTTGGAGAAGTAACAAGCAGGCAGTGGTTGCTTGGTCAAGTGCTAAAGCTGAGTTTAGAGCCATGGCACAAGGCATTTGCGAACTTCTTTGGCTCAAAGGACTTCTCCAAGATCTTGGATTGTCAGTTGACCTTCCAATGAGACTCTATTGTGACAACAAGTCCACAATCAGAATTGCCCATAATCCAGTCCAACATGATTGCACCAAACATGTTGAGATTGATCAGCACTTTATCAAGGAAAAGCTGGAGCAAGGGGTCATCTGTGTTATGTTTGTTCAGTCTTGTGATAAAGTGGTTGATACTCTTACTAAGGAATTGGTAGTAAATTATTTAGTTCTATTGTCAACAAGTTGGGCATGTTTGATATGTATGCACCAACTTGAGGGGGAGTGTTGAATGTTCACGGATTACCCGTTGATCCGTGACCCGGACCCGGATACATTAAAGTGTCCAGGTTCATTATGCACATGTTGCACATGTGATTTGACTAGGATTTTATTTCCTTTATTGTAATGATCTCTGATTATAAATAAAGAGGTTGTGGGCACATTGTTCATAAGCGATTATTCAAGGATTTCAACACTATATAATTAGATAACGAAAGCCACCAGTGAAACAGATAAGAGGGATTACATAACTCAAACCTCCACTCTATATAGATCTTAGCATCCATCCGGCTCACATGGTCCAAGGTTTCTCGGCATTTGACTCGGTTTTGACAAGGGTTGAGACAAGATGGGGTGCAAAATAGGGAGAATGCATTTTCCCGGCCAAAATTTCGGCATCTCAGCGAGATTTCATTTTGGCTGAAACTGGCACAAAGGGACCTTATAAAAGTGCCTCATTTTGACAAGACAAGTCGAAGTCTCGAGAGCTCTCCGCCTCTCCGTGAGTTTCAATGGTCCCCCCCCCCTCCTCTCCAATGCTCAATTTTTTACCAAAACCCACAAATCTTGCTTACAACCACTAAATTTGTTGCTAAACAACAACATTTGAGGAGATTTACTGCACACCATTTGGAGGAGATTTCAAGTTGAAGGTAATACACTATTCCCCAAAAGTGTTTTTTGCAAAGAAGTATGATGTATATTTGCTTCTTGTTGTTCAATATTTATATGTTGAAAATGCTTGCCTGATCTATGACTTCATGGAATGAGTTTTTTTTCCTGTTTTTTAAATTTTTTTACTTTTTCTGTAAAATAAAATGATTTTCTTACAAAAAAATTTGAAAAACAAATAGGGTTTATACTAACTGTTTGGAGGTCACCTATATATATGTTGGACTTCGTTTGCCAATCTACGGCCTCACGGACTCATGGTGTCCCTTTTTTTCAGTCTTCAAATTAATTATTTTATTTTTTAATTTTCCAATTATTTTAAATAATTATAGAAAATTATGATAAATAGGGGAAATTTTTGTCTTAGTTTGAAAATTCTTTGAAATTACTGAAAGCATTATTGATATATTTCACATTACAAATGACGATTCATGTCTCATTCCGTTATATGTTTTCATAAATTACGTTATAATTTTTTCTAAAAAACATTATAAATTTATTTTTAATTAAGAAGAAAAATACAAGAGCTAGGGAAAAAATAGGAAATAGCTATATGGTTGTTTTAGAGTTTGAATGCTATTGAATAGCTAATAATGTATGCTTTTTATATGTAACAGTGTAAAAAAGTGTAAGATTGCTACACAATGGCTGAGGGTGGACAGAGAGAGATAGCATGGAACCATGGAGAGCCTACAGTGATGTGTGATGGTTGGACTGGACCCACAAAACAGTTCATCATCAACTTCATGGTCTATTGTTATGGGAAAACTATCTTCCATCAGTGGATGGATCCAAGGAAACAAAGGATGCAATGTGGAGGAGGCAGGGCCATAGAACGTTGTCCAAGTGGTGAAGGACAACGCAAGTAACTTCAGAAAACAGGGAAAAGATTGATGAACAGGCGCAGCAGTAGGATCCACCTCTTTTGGACATCATGTGTTACTCATCGCATTGACCTCATGCATAAAGACATAGGGAATAGATCCCTGGTAGCCAAGGTTCAAAGAGTCGTCTCAACTCGGTGTCTCGACCTGGTCGAGACAACCGAGATCTTGGCGAGTTATGGCAATTTTCTTTTTTTTGTTTCGGTGGGCAAATGGCCATAGTTGGCTCCGAAACTTTAAGGGAAGCTTGTTTTAGGTTTAACAAACATATTCAAATCATCAAATTTTAAGGAAAAAAACACTTAATTTGGTGTTTTGGATTTGCACCCTTGGTTGGTTGTAAACGTCAAACCCTTAATTTCAACACTGTGAGGTCATAGATTGGCCTCCGGTGTCTGACATATAAAAAATCTACCCCTGTACAACAAGTATTTGTCATATTTTTTTCAAAAATAGTTTTTGGCAATAGTAACTTTACCTAAAATAGTTGAATGTAGCGAAATCTTCCACAATAAGAAGCAATAGATCTCTTCGTAGTGATGCGGCAACCCCCAATAGTATTGAGTGATGATGTAGCAAAAAAAATCAAGATCCAAGCTTTTTCCCCCTTCTCTAGGTCCAAAAGTATGACGTTGTCAAGTGTTCTTCGAAATTTCGAAAAATGGGTCGAGTTGTTACCTATTTATAAGGTGGTTTATACCATTTCGACGAGATTTCGGTAAAGGTATCGAAATCTTGCCAAAATTTCGGTCGAGTTTCTCGAAACAATGTCGATTTTAGATTTCGTAAGAGATCTCATCTTGAGCAGCTCGGGATTTTCAAGTTTTTCGACATCTAGCCAAGATCTCAACAAGTTTTAGAACTATACTGGTAGGGTGTGTAGTCAAGAGGGCAAGACAAGTGACCACATTTGTCTATAACCATGAATTTTCTCTACAGTTATTGAGGGAGAAGTGTTGTGGGAATTTGGTGAGGCCTAGCATTCCTCGATTTGCCACCAACTATATTGCATTGCAGAGCTTCCAGTCAAAGATGGTTGGCCTGAGGTCCATGTTTGCTAGTGGTACTGAGGAGTAGTTTGGTTGGAGTTTAGTTCGCTAGGGGGTAGGGCAGCATAGTCAACCATCTCCAATGATCAGTTCTGGCAAGACCTAAAGAAGGTCCTTCTTATATAGGATCTAATGGTAAGGGTACTAAAGATGGTAGACTCTTAGAAGAAGCCTACATTACCATTTTTGTATGCTGTCGTGGAGTTGATGAAGGATAAGGTGCATAGTCGTTAAGGCGCCGCCTAGGCGTCCAGGCGGATTTTTCTGAGTCTAGGCGTCTGTCGCCTTAGTGGTATTGAACGTCTTGGCCTTTATTTATGTCAAATAACATTTTAAATAAATGAAATAAGATTTGTTATTTCATTTACTTAAGATATTATTCTTAAACAAGGAAATACCCCCTATTTGAATCCAATAACAATAGTTAAACAATCAAATTCCAAAATGATAAAAGTCAACCCCCCAGTTCAAGAACAAAAACTGGATTTTCAACGGTGTGAAATTTTCAACTTTCTAATGTTGGGGTTTTTCTCAAATATAAAAATTCCAGACATCTTAATATGATAAAACATTGCTAAAAAACAAAAGAGCGGTAAAATATTCATTTGTTTTCTATATCAAAAAATATATATATTCATTCAGAGCGATTTCAACATTTGCGCACACCAATTAAGATTTGACCAAAACATAACTCCTTCAATATAAATCAGATTTAAGCAGTCTCAGATTTGTTAGAAAGCTGGTTTTGTGCTATACCTAATACAAAAAGTCTCATGTAAAAATAAAAATCATTTGATCAATCAAACTTCTTAGAGAACAAGAACATTTCTCTAAATCGAAAGCAATTTAATTACTTTAGATAAGATCATATTTTCTAAGAACGGTATAAACCAAATGTGAGACTAGGTATATCATGACAATGACCAATTCCAAGAATAGTATAACCAACTGTATGTTTTGATTGTTTAAAACCTTCAATAGCTTGATTCTTCAGTTTTGTTGTCTTCTAGTTCTATGTTGATTTTTTATGACTTAATGTGGCTTAATATTGATTTTTTATAGACTTGATGTGACTTAATGTGGATTTTTTATGACTTGATGTGGCTTACTGTTGATTTTTTATGACTTGATGTGGCTTAATATTTATTTTTTATGATATAAGGTATATATTGTAACATACTATATAATGTTAGAAACTTAGAAAAGAGGAGAAATAAAAAATAACACTTGAGCGCATTTGCCTAGGCGGGCGCCTTGTCGCCTAAATGCTTAGGTACCCCTCCACTACCTTGGGTCGCCTAGCTATCTAGACAACTTATGATAAGGTGAGAACTGCGATACCTCGAAGTTGTAAGTCATATTTGAAAATTATTGACGATCGATGGAAGAAGCACTTGCAGCATCCACTACATAAAGCTGGTGAGTTTTATATGTTAAGTAAACGATACTTAAATTAATTTACATTCCATTTTACATATTCATAAATAATAAGTACCGACAAGTTATTTATGTAATTATCAGCATACTATCTCAATCCCAGCTATCAATACAAGCGTAATCTTGGGCTTGATGACTCATTGATAGAAGCAGTGGAAAATGTGGTAGCAAAATTAGAGCTAAATGCAGATATACAAGCAAAATGCAACAATGAGGTGAGACCAAAGTAGTCACTAATTTTAAGGAATGTAATTACCCTACACTCTATTGTGTACTAACGCAAGGCATGTTTGAACTTTTAAATGAGCATAGATAAAGAACTTCAAAGATGCTAAGGAGAGTTTCAATCGTGCGGTTGCAATTCCTACTAGAGATACCGCAGACCTTGGTGGGTCCACATGCATTGTTATTTATTTGTCATCTTTCTCCATTGAATCCATATAACTTTAAGTAATATTCTAAATTTGTAGTGTCGCTGAATGGTGGGTTCTCTATGAGAAAGACTCACCTAACTTGAGAAAGATAGCAATCAGATTTCTTTCTAAAACTTGTTCCACCTCCGGATGCGAGCGCAACAGGAGTACATTCTCACTGATCTACTCCAGGAGGCGGAACCGATTGGATCACAAACGACTGGAGCAGTTGATGTATCTACATTATAACATAGAGTGAGGATGCAGCACATACACCAAGGTGCGAAGGACAATAACAATCCAATTGAGCTTGCCAACATTTTTCAGATTGACTCAGATGAGGAGGATCCCCTATACCAGTGGGTGAAGGATCGAGGTGAGCCTATTATAGATCAAGCTGGGGGTAGGCTCGACCCGGAGATAGCTAGTCAGATGGGTACCGATGTGAACGAGTTTATGTCATCTCGCAAGGGTCGTGTGCATTCACAGACACTGCAACCTTTTTGAGTCTCAGGCTAGTAGGGATGATGAGGACCCCGAGTGGTCACATTCCAGTGATGGTGATGGTGGTGACTGTGATGATGGTGATGGTGATGGGGGAGTTAGAATCTATTAATGGATAGATTCAAGCAATAGAACAAGATTCACAGCAAGGGAAAGAGGAAGAAGAGGAGAAGACAGAAAGAATAAGACAGTTGGGAGAGAATCGATTGTGAGGGAGAGACTTCTCCACTCATTTATGAATAATATCTTAAATGATGTTTGGCATAAATAAGTGCCAGAACCTAGTTCGATACCAATTAAACCAATGCAAAGTGTCTTACAATAAGGCGGCAGCCGCCTAGGCACTTAGAAATCTATCTGGACACCTAAGCAGCGCCTAGGAGGCGACGCCTTGACAATTATGACCACAATACATTGAAACTAACCACAAGAACACTAGAGACTTGTTCCAAGACTTTGGAACTACAAACAAGGAAAATAATAAATCTGCCTAGGAATTTGAAAAGATACTTAACTAAAAAACAACTAAATACAAACACTTAATGCTGCCTAGGAATTTAAAAAGACACAAGAACAAAATTCTAGTATTTTGGGGCCAGACTTGACTGCCCCAAGAAGTCCACGGTTTGGGCTGTAAAGGCCAGTCTTGAATTCAATCCAGGTCTAGACTGGTCTTGAGCTTGGACTGAAACTTGGTCTAGGGCTGGTGGATGCCCTGCATCATTAGGTATGCAGCTTTTGCTCTTTTCCTGAACCCCTGAGTACTGCCCTGATCTTAGCAAATCTGAGAGGGATCAGCAAGCAGAAACCTGTAGTTTTCAGCTTGTTATGGCGCGCTAGGTGCCCAAGTACTTGTTTTAAGGGCGACTTGACTCTTTGTGAGTGTATACCACCGTTGCCTTGACTCTGTTAGGGGCCTTTAGCTATAGTAGGGACCTTGATTCTTGGTTTAGAGTTGGGGTAAACTAAAAGTTAAAACGATCCTTCGCCTTTTCCTTTGATGCCAACTAAAGGTGGCATGGCGACCAAGAGGAGAGCTTCAGGAACATGGGGAAAAAAACCAAAGAAAACCATCGGGGGGAACTAGTCTCAATTAATCAAATAACCAATGTGCTTTTCTTTTTAATTACAAGTGACTAAACATATTCAGCTCCAAAGCACGTCTACTTCAATCACATATATCGACATTGAAATTCATCAAGAAGCCATAGTAACTAGCTTCAATTTAATTTAATTTAACATAATAAGCAAGGGCCTGGCAATAAATTTTTCTTGTGATAGGCCTAGTACCCTAGGCAGCTGCATAATCATAGATAGCCTAGTCTGCTGAGTGCTGTTGCCTATCCACCTCTGTGCTGCCTACCACAATGGCTTCATCTAGGCCAAACCAAGAAATCACTGACTACAGGCATAAGGAAGCACCTAAATAACCACAAAATCCATATAGATAACATGTATAAGGATTAAAGCAAAAGAGTACACACCGAGGAGCAGCCTTGGCATCTTGTAAGCCCGGTCCAGAATCCATGATGGAATCAGCTCGAGCATCCTGTGCAACTGGAGCAGAGGCAACAGAACTCTGAACGGTGAGAGCTGAAGTAGCTGAGGCTGGAACAGCCTTCACCTTTGGAGTCCTTAATTTTTCTCTAGAGCCCTGCCCACTGGCACTAACACTCATATTTCTCCATTTATCCTGAGCACATGCGGCATCGGAGAATTAGGTAGTGTGCATATATCTCATTGGGATTCATAGTGTCAAGTACAGGCCATACCCAATTTCTATATGAGAACATTATGCTCGATTGCATATTTTGTACATGGTATAAGCGTTGTAATAAGAATCGAAAACTTGTTAATATTCAGGCCAAGAAACACCAATTATATCAGTAAAATTTCAGATAAATAGGTCATATCTAACCGATACAATACGAATTATAGATAAACGGTTCATAACTTCATATCTAATCGATACAATACGGAATAAAGATTAGACAATATCTATAATAATAACTAAGCAACAGAAAATTGAGTTCTAGGAGCTGACATGCACAACGAAAGAGAGAGATTTTGTGAGAGTCAGAGAAGTACCAAACTATTATTAAATAATTTAAAGAAAATAGCGAACACCTTTAAATCGATGTTGGAACGCGCCGATAGACAGTGACCGAATTCTGGATCCCTCTGAATGTTCTTCCATTTCCCGACGCCGTGCTTGTCTACACCCGCTCGCAGAGCTTCTTCCTCTTCAGTCGTCCATTTCTGCTTCGGATTTCCCATCGTTCCCTCTCTATCTCTCTCTCTCTCTCTCTCTCAGACAGATGCAGTCACTGCAAAGCGTTTGATGCTTGTACCCCTGAAGAACCCCCAAAAATAGGAACACAGTAGCCAAACGGAAAACCACGAGAGCCCTCCGTTCCGTCCGGGAGTGGGGTTTTCATTAAAAGGCTCAGTTTGTTTTCTCGCAAAATTTTACCTGGAAATTTTTAATTAGAAATTTTCACTTCCATGCTGAAAATTTTTCCAATATTTATTTTTTTTATACAAACAAACACTGGAAAACTATGAGAAAACGTATGAGATGTGCATAAACTACGACAGGTGACACACTGCCACAGAATAGGTTACATTTTGAAAAGGTTAAATCAAAATAGAACTAGATAGGAATCAACTAAAATCAAAATTATTTTGTATCCGATCCGGTCTTACTGCTTTCTATTCAGTTTTTGATATTCGGTTTATAATTAGTTTACATGTAGTTTGTAGTGCCGTTTGGGAAATGGTAAAGAAGACAACTTCAAATTTCCAAACCCTATATATCCGTGTGTTTCCCCATTCTCTCTCAGTCTCCTCCAATCAGCATGTTTTCTCACGCCTATGTTTTTTTTTAAAAAAAAAATCTCCTCTTCACCAGTTCTCCTTTTCCTTTCTTGTTCATATTTTATGTATATATTTTTTTTTTATGTTTCAAGTATGGTGAAACAATTGTTACCTATTAAATTAATCATTAGTTTATTATTAACCCAATTGATGTTATGCAAGTATTCAAGTGATGAAATGGTTGCTGATCGAGCCTACATGTTTTCTCTGTGGTGCTCGTGATGAAACCCAATGGCATCTTTATATATCTTGTGAATGGACTAAGTGTGTCTGGGCATCTGGGCCCCTCGGCCTGAGAACAGAGCACCTTAGCAGCCCCACTATCGCACAGCTCTGTGCCTCCCTCCTCCATTCAAAAGCCCTGGATTTGAACTCTGCTTCCTGGTTTTTTTCCATTTTTGTTTTAACTTGCTACTTTTTAAGGGATGTAAGAAACAAAGTATCTCGTGGATTGGCTCCAGCTAATCCTCATTTGGTGATATTAAATATCAACCGTTGGATATGTACTATTTAGATCTCTGCCCTCCTTCGTTAAATGCACTCACAGTAGATCACACACAAATCACACAATGGACACCAGTTTTCAACCTTTTACCTAACAACGAAGTAAAATTCCCTGTTCTCTGCTGCGCAGGCCTTTCTGAACAATCACTAGGACTAACTGGATGGGGGTATTGTTTTTTGTTGGATGACCAGAGTGTTTTAACATCTACAGGAATTTCGAGTTCATCCAACCCAAAGGAGGCTGAGTTGATAGGAATCTTGCAGGGGTGGAAACATGCTCTCAAGGAAGGGATCCATCTAAGAGAAATTTGGATATCTAGCTATAGCCTTAGTAATTTTTTGCGCCCTGAGAATCATTCAGGTGTACCTTGGACAATACTCTCTCTTTTTGTTGAACTAGCTGAACTCACCTCTAACGTCACTTCTGTACCTATCCACTTCCAACACAACCAATGGACAGCAGCCCTACGATCTTACATTAGGGCATCTCTTAGGACTACCACTCTCTCAAAACCCTTTTTGTATGATGTAAATACGTTTATGATAATCTAATCTGATCTTATCTTTTTTCACATAAAAAATATATATATATATTCAAGTGAGAGGTACCAGTTTCTATTTGATTTAGAACCAACGGTTTTGCGGTGTAAATTAAAACCAAACCGAGAAGAGAACCAATGAAATCAAAACCGGATCATTTTTCTACGGTGCGGTTCAATTCGATAGTAAACAATCAATTCCGATCCTAGTATTTGGTTCCGGTTCCATTTTGACACCCTTATCTAAATGTCCATGCACCCCCTAGTCCTAGCCTTATGTATCTTTTACACTCTATTTGGTTCAATTTTAATTTTGTATTCACATTGATTTCTTAAAATTCGTTAACGAATGGGTTTTTGGTCAATAAATTGAAATTGTTTGGTAAAGAAGAACAAGGACGGGAAGTTTCTATTTTTGTTTTGGGTTGGGTGGATACTTTGGAAGCCAAGAAAAAAATAATAATAATAATAAGACAAAAAATATGATGACATGATCATTGATTTATATGTCTCTCTCTCCTCAAACTCAAATTTTAAAACATAATAAGACAAAAAATACAATGACACAATCATTGATCTACGTGTCTCTCTTTTGGAACTCAAAATTTAAAACATAATAAGACAAAAAAAATATGATGACACAATCATTGATTTATGTGTCTCTCTCCATAAACTCAAATTAATTTTTTTTCTTGGCTTCCAAACATAGCCTAAGGGGCAATTTTTAGCTGCCAGTAAGTATCATCACTGGAGATTTCATGGTCTACAACTCTCGGAAGGTTCGAAATTATTCACTTATGCAACAATTGAACTTTTTTTTTCTACGATGGGAATAAGAGATGTGGCAAAGATATCATGAGAGAAGGGTAAACTAACTATTTTACCCTTGTATCAAAAAACCCCAAAATCAATGGCTCATCCTATGAAACCTATAAATTCTCAAAGGATATGATCTCTTTACTTCAACAACAAGCTTTTGGGTCACCAATGACTATCAGGCCAATTCTTGAAGATATCTTTCATTTATCATCTTATTTTTCCTCATATATTTTCTCTTATATACCAACAGAGATTAACATCGTTGTTTTTTTTTTTTTGGTGAAAATTAACATTGTTGTTGACTCTCTAGTTAAGAGGGTTCTAGCAATTTCGTGTACGACAATTTGGCCCAATTCCACACTCCATGGCTTATGGATTTGTGCAATAATCTAGCCATGTGCTTTCATGAAATTCAATAAATTAGGGAACAATGAAGAGGAGTTTATTTTCTCTCTCCACTGTTTCTTTCTTCTTACCAAAAAAAAAATAATTTATTGTTTTCTCCCCAAACCACCTAACGAGATGAAATATTTTCAACATTATGTGATTTCCTATCATTAATGTCTAAATTGAGATTGTCCTTGGATTGCAAGCCCCCACTCACTAAATTTCCAACTAAGGTTCGTCTCAGCAGGATCTTGCACTAAAGTGTTCACTCCACCAAAGCCCCACAGGTCATTCACGTGGAACAACTCAATAATTTATTTCTCATAACTAATTGAAATCTCAGTTGATGTTTTAATAATCTTTGTTGTTACACTTGCAACAGCTTCTGTGACGAAATCCCAGATGGTAAGCCGCTCGTTGGATGGATATGGAAGAATTGCACAATGCGATCTGAAGACCTGTCCATTTTGTACGAGTTAAAGGCCTTGGCAAAGATGGTTGAAAATGAATTCGGGAACCACGAAGCAGGTAGTACTGTTATTTTCTACGACTATATGTCCTAATCCAAGTCATTTATTAGAAAGGGGGAGGAGATATCAGAGTTTATGGAATGTTGAACTTCTGCTTAAGACTATTGCGAACCCACTTGCCTAGTGGTTATTTATTGCATGAATATTGTTTTAGCTATGATTTCAGAGCTATTGCCGTTGCACTGATGTTAGTTTAGTTAGGCTCATCCACATAAACATCTGTAATGTTTTCACCATGTGTAGGATAGCATCCAATCATTGTATGGGTGTGGATGGGTGTTGACTGATGGGCGTGGTTGGATGAAGTCCTATGGGGAGGTGGTCTCCCTTGTGGGTAGAAGCTTCAGGGTACCTATTCTAATAAGCGTAAAGAATGATTGTGTGTGGGCCTACTTGTAATTATGTCTTATTATGGGAGAGACATAAACTGTTCTTATTTACAGGGTTGGTCCATGCTCCCAGTCATGGTAGGAATCCCCATTAGTTGCTAACCCTAGTAATAAATATAAAGAATGGAGTAGACAATACTAACAAGAAGGAGAGAAGAGCATTCAAGGAGTTCTTCAACAAACGATATGGATCCAGGTATGGTTCCAATCGAATTTCCATTACTGTATATTGTTAATGTTCTTTGATCCATCATATTAATCCTATAAATATTTCTTACAACATTAGCCAAGGACCCTTTAAGAACTACCATTTCTCAACGAACAGAAGGAAAAAGATGGCATCTTTATTCTAATGCAGGTACGTAATGGATTACAAAAATCTTGTTCCATAACTTTAAAAGCTATTAACTTAAGGGATTTTTCCTTTTTCTTTAGATGAATCACAACTTGTACTTATGGGCCAAACAGAAGAGAAGGCGGCTTCTATTCCTGCCCTGCCCTTCTCTATCAATCAAGAGTTTGAAGAGCAAAGATGTACAACATGATGGAGGATCTCTGGACTATTTTTTGTGGGGAGTATGATTGTTGTGGAAAGCAGTGCTCTTCTGATTTTATATTCTTCACCTATCCTTCTTCATGTATCAACATTGTCTTGGTCATTGCTTTTTCGTATTACTTACTGAAGAGGAAGAAGTGTGGTGAAACAGAGGAGGTTTCAAGTAGTAGTGTTTGTGGTCTTGGTGTTGTCGTTGAATCTGGGAAAAGGAAGGATTCAAAGAAATACGAGAAATTGAGAAAATCGATCCTTGCAAACTTCTCGATCGAGGGAACTGAGACTCTGAGTTATTCTCTACGGAACACAAAAGCCAAGGAGAACAAGCGTTGAACTAGGCTTCACTACTGAGGGGGTGAATCAATAGTCCTTTAAAAAAATTCCCAAAACTATGCCTTGATGCCGACCACAATATTCAAACACACAAAACATTGGCTGCCAAGAGTTGTTTTAGATAACTTGTAAAAACCACTGGTTGAGGCATCCCATTGGCCAGCTACAGTTCGTGCGTGCCCCCGTCTTCCACCAAGATTGGTAAGGCCAATCAAGAGTAACACACCCACTCTGCAAGCACACAACACTTAAAAAATCACAAGAAACAAACCAAAACACGAGAATTTATGTGGTTCATCTATAAGCCTACATCCATAGTGCAATCCAAATTGGGTTTCGTATATGCGCTATACACTCTAAAATTGCAACTACAGTAGTGGATTCACCCTTGATCATACAAAGACGAAGGGCAACAACTCCCAATAACTCACACCCCCAACTGTGAGTACCTAAGTCCTTCTAGAAATTTTATCAAACATCTTGAGCCAACTCACAAGGGCATTACAATGCAATAAAGAGTTTAAAACAAATACCCCTATCCCAACATCGATCACTAGGCATTTACTATACTAAACAACATGCCCTAGGATCTAAGAAATCAATTGTTGGATAGAAATCACCTAAGAGACTAGCACTTGAAGTTCTCCACAACATCCATGTGCTTCACCAAGCTCTTGAGACCTTCCATGATGTGGTCCAAGTTGAAAATATCAAATCCACGCCTCCAAATTATCCCAACACCAAAGAATACTAGATTTTCATCTGTAGGGCATTCTTAAGCTCAAGCACTTTGTTCCAACAGGTTCTTTATATTTTTTGTTTAGAATTTTGGCTTTTAGAACACCCAGATCCGAGTTGGGATGGCCAAGTTATGGCCAAAACAAGATTAGGGGCAATTATGTAAATCGGTTGGGATGGAGGCCCTCGGATCTGAGAGATTCTAGCACCTATAATGTAAATCGTCAGATTTTCCTTTTTGAAAACCAAACCACTACGACTTCAAAGCGGAAATTCATTTACAATGATTGTCGTAGTTTGTGCACCATACGCAGTCGCACATCTAATTAAAGAAGCTTTATGAGCTTCAAATCTGGAGTAAGCTCATGCATGTACTCTTCTCTGTACAACCAACTAATATCACTTGAGCTGGAATCTTTGATAACCTCAACATTCAATGCAACGACGGTTATCGAGGCACCTCTGTATGTGACCAACCACTTCACACGCGCCAGAATCTGACACAGAAATCCGAGCACCACACGATCGATATATGAGCATACGTGGCTCAATCTGTATCATTCAATTCAAATCAACCAAACTCCTTAATATTACATCAAGCACCCTCTGTCGTTTTCTCTATTTATTATGATATCCTTCGTACTTTTGGAGTTATCTTTTTGCGGTTTTGACTTTTCAAAATTGCATTTAAAGGTCGTTTTATGTCTGTTGCACATTAATGGTTCCAGAATGCTTCCAACGAAAAACGCCAAAAAAATGGCTACATCATGGAATTACCATCGAGGCAAAGGCCATGTGATAGGCCCGGCTAGCATGCCTGCGCGTGGAGGCCTTTGCAGGGGCATGCCGCCAGCGCGCACGGTTGCCAGGCCACATGCTTGTGCGCGACCATAATGATGCCCAGGTGTGTGGCCTGTTGCTGCCCATGCACCATGAGCCTGTGTGGCCCTGTGCTGTCCACACGAAAGGCCCTGGTGGCTTTGATGCTGCTTAAGTGCTATTATTACAATAAACTTTCAAACCTCTTCTGCCCAGGTGACCTTGCCACTGCTTCTAAAGGCCACGTGACCTTAATATTTTGCCACCTCATCACCTAAGCCCCTGGTGGGCCCCACACACAAAAATATATGAAAATTCAATTTTCATGCCATTTCAATAAACTACCGTGCTGAACCAGTGTACCGACCATGTAACCAATCAATCCATCAACAAATTGATCTGTTTAAGGCTCGAGGAAAATTACCAAAATGCCCTTCGACATCAAAACATATCGAAACCATATCAAAACCATTCCAATATCTTTTTCGACACTTGAAACATCATCACAACTATACCGTTGCCAACATTGACAACAAGTACACCTCAAACATTGCCAAAGCTCAACAACAAGAAGCCTATCATACCCATAAACATCAAGAGGCTTATGGGTGATGGAGAACGCAAAGTAGTCGAAGTCCATAGGGTTTGAAAAAGCTGAAAGCTACAGATCATAAAGTATGGAGGAGAAGATGGTGTTTGCAAGTCTTTACCGTCTTCAAGGGTTCATGATTGCATTTGGTTCAACGGTAAATGAGTTTCAACAAAAGGAAAGGGATAGGTTAGGGATTAAAATGGTCTTTTCGCTTTTTTTAATGTTTCATGTTAACACCGTTAGTCTATAAGGGGACGATAGTAATATTTGATAATCGAAGAGTTGCTGTGAGTATGGGGCTTAGTACAGGGGTGGTCCGTGTAATTTACCCATATTTATATGGTTTGTTTTGTTATGGTCAAATCCATTTAGGTTGAAACTAGACATGTGAGTGAGGGGACCTAATCTACTTCTCTGCAAAACTTTAGTCTCACTTGACCTACCATGTGATATAACTAGCTAGATGCTATTAAGGAGATTCTACTCTAAACGATCATTTAGGGAATCCAAATTCTCACTTTTTATAATACTGGTAAACTTTCATGTACATTGCGGAGAGAGAAAATGTTACACGGTGAATAATCCTAGTACAGTATCCCCCCTCGAAGTTCATTTTTTTTCTTCAAAATATTAGTAAGTGTAGTGTGTTGTAAGACTACTTGTAACTGAAGCACTGTGCAAATTATTTTTTGATATTTAGGTTTTGCATTATTAATCTATAAGTATAATAATGCTTATACAATAAGAATTATTGAAAGTTTTGAATTTGTTACAACTGTTGCATAGCATATAAAAAATGTAAACAAAAGTACATGATTCGGACACTGACATGTTTATAAAAAATAGAAATATCTTTCCCTCCTTTTTGCTTTTTGATTTGAATCAGATGCGAGCATGCATATATAAAAATAGAAATATTTATTTTCTATTTTTCCTCCTTTTTGCTCTTTGATTTGATTCAGACGCAGGCATGTTTATATCACACTCCACTTCTTTGATACTCTCAGCAACAATTCTTTTCGTTGTTCGGGTTTCTACATTGCTTTTATTCGTCTTGAAGAAGAAAATATATGTTTTTTATATACAATAACGTAGTTTTTCTTGATGCTAGATAGTGTCAATGAAAAAAACATTAAACTATTGGATCAACATAATTGTTCTAAATTTTAATGAAAAATATAGTTATATCTCTTCAATTGATTTCTTGTATACATCCTATTAATGTTTCGACATCCTCAAATAATGTTACTGTTGTTGTTTCGCTATCATTTGAAATTTTAAATCTGACCATGTACTTATCATGCTGAATTCATATTTATTTATTATAAATAAATGTATTAGACAATGTTATGGGAATTTATATTGGTTTAGGAAAAGTAAGCTTACTTTTGTCTGAATTATGCATTTCTGGTTTCACACTTGTCGCATATTACTTTCTCTGTCACTATTTTGTACTTTTTTGTTGCAAGTTTTACATGCATTGTAACATTGGTCTTCAGTCTCCAATTTTTCGATAATGCCTTCCAAAGAGTAACATGATTTCTGCACATATTTTTTTAGATTAATGTATATTATATTAATAACTAAAATACTTTTTAAATTTAATATGTGACAATTAATTTTAATGTTTACCTGAAATGATGTAGTGTGTTTTTAAATAAGATCTTTAATCGTGAGATAGTTAAATGCAATTGGAGTTGTTGTCATTGATCCCTGTTATTGATTTTAGACTTGCAAATTGTTGAAAATTTTATTCGCAACTAACAATGTGATATAGTAATAAATTAATTATTCTTAAAATTCAATTATTTACCATTTCTTAAAATCATCTGCTTTTAGAATTACTGGTTCTATTTGGATTGTTGTTGCTCCAGTTGTCGATAGTGATAGACCTAATATACAGGAGGATAGTATATAATTTATAGTCAAAGTTTAACTTATTTATAATATAATATATAAGAATAATACTTTTTTATATTTTAAGTATATGAAAAGAAAATGGAGCTTGTACTTTTAAGAGTAGTTATGAAATAGAAATACTAGTGCTACGATGGTTGTAATTACAACTATATCGTTTTATCATGGAGTGGATCCCATTTTGTAGAGTAGTAGGACTTATTTTGTGTTTGGTATGGATTTTTGGAATTGATTATGGTTCTAAAATGCATTTTGAAACTTGATTCTTCTTTATTTTCTCGCTTCAAAATGCGTTATAGATTCAATATATATTCCTAGAATGAACACACACAGCCTTATTCTACCTAAAGGTCTTCTAGACGTTGTGTCATAGTGCTACCACTCCTCCTTAAAAAAACTCTAAGATTAATGTTATTTTTTTATCAAGTTTTCTTTGACCTGTGGTGAAGGAGGCCTCTTTCACCATGGGCACTGGTATCGTCAGATTGCTAAATAGGAGGATAGTTCTGATTTCGTCTATAAGGGATGAGAGTGAAATAATAACTTAAGAGTCCAATCATGAGGTTACTTCACATTTGAACTGCGTTCTATACGGGAGGAGGAAAACCTTAGCTAATTATTTTTGTTAGATTCAGAGAACAAAATTAAAAATCGAATTACACACCCTTCAAAAGAGTCTTATTTGTATGATCTATCGATTTTAAGCCATGTGTTAGGGCACTGCATGTCTGCTATTTGGGAACCCATCTTAACCATATGACACCTCCTCCTAGTGGGTTTTGTTTCACTTATTTTTATCATTTAACAAACAAAATGAGGGGGGATAAAAAAGAAGAAAGTTTTCCATCATCCACGAATCTAAGGTCATCCTTATTTAACCCCCATATGTTGGAGGTTTGAAATGCCCATCACTATTCCCCTACAACCATCCAAGTAAGGATTTTAACGTTGTAGTTTTGGTCTAAACAATTTGGTTCAAGTTAGTTAAGAGTATAGTAGGTAGAAACCAAAACCGAACCGTTTATTAAATGACTCCAGTTTGTAAAATCAAAACCTTTTATTAAACATTTGCGGTTTCACGATTTTGAAAGGTTTTGATTTTGGTTTTTATTACGGGCTTGAGGTAATAGGTTCATAAATGGTCCTTAAACAGTTTGTTAATGGTTCTTAAATGGTTTCCCGGCTTTAAACCCCATTTCTTGTTGGATTGAAATGCAACCAGGTTTAGCTTGTTGACCACTGCAATCTCAACAAGCACACATTACCATTCGATCTTTGTCTGTTTTACCATAGATTACAAATACCTTCACTTCAAGGCAGACAAGAAATCCCGAATCAGTGATTAAGGACATCTTCTCAAATACCAGTTATGACCTTGCTGCTAATCAACTATAATAAATAAAGCACCATGTATAACTTCCAATAACCACTTGACCCGTATTGGTACTTGCACTTAAGCCTTTCAAATAACCACATTGTTTTTGCTGCAGGTTAAATAAAGTCTGCTACCAATATGGAGTCTGAAATTTTCAGTATTAGATCCAGCCTAGACCATGCTTCTAGTTTGGGGTTGCAGGTTGAAGAAGTTTGGTGCTCAAATCAACATATCATCGATGTCCTTCCATCTCCAACTTCCTCTCCCTGGCCCTGGCATCTTCTTAAAGACCTTATATATATACATAATCTAGCTAAGACATCTCCTTTGATAGAAAAGGGGATAATTTTTTTTTGTTAATAGCTCTAAACTTAGCTAGATACGCTCAGGCTAAGAACACTGTATATATTTCGCTTATATAATGCCACTTCGTTTTTTATCATAAAAAAAAACAAAAAACCACATTGTTTTGTTGGTTGATTTATTATTATTACATCTTCTTTACCATCGTTTAATAAATCGTTGTACTTTTTTTTTTTTTTTAATTTACCCAAAAAAAAAATGGTTGTACTTTTTCAAATTAGAATCGAACCATTATTAAATGGTTTGATGTTTCGGTTTATGTGTGACAATTTTACATCCAAGTGCAATGATAGCAAGGATGGTACGGAATTCTTCTTGACTTGAGGAAAACTTGATCCTCTAAACAAAATTATGTTAGAAGGCTAATATGACAACTCTTCTGAGTTGGTCTAGTTTGTTCACCACCCTAGCTTCTTACATACCACAACCAGAAGAAAATAAATCAATTATGGGATGAGTTTGTGCAAGTGAAATAAGCCCAAGATGCCCAAAATGAAAGAAAATTAAAAGGATCAAGGATTTAAAAAGGGAAAAGAGGCCCTAGATCATTCCTCCCCTTGCGAGGACAAGGGAAGAGAGGTCTAAGATCTCAACAACAAAGAGTCGACACCTAAATTATCCACACAAAAAACAAACTATTGAATCCACTCCAAACTGATCCAACCAAAGGTTAGGCTCGTATCAGGTTGTGATCGTCCAAGGAAGGTGTTAGGCATCTCAATCCACAGACTTCGACCATAGCTATACTAAACTATCTAAACCATATGCATCATGACAAAATTGAAAAGGGAAGAGAAAGAACTCACCTCTATATAGCTCCATTGCAATGTTAGTATGCTGAAAATAAAGAAAACGTATGCAAAACCCTAGGATCTAAACACTGTTCCAACCTTAAAAAACACACAAGGGATAGTGACATACCAAAAATTACGAAAACACCACTGCTCACACAAATATGACATATCACAATCATAAACAAAGCAAATAATATGGGGGTTATATCACAACTAGACGCATCACGCAATAATAGAGACATAACATGTAAAAAAAAGATAAAATTGAAAATCCATACATATACAAAATTATCAAAATACCCCGATATGCAAAACCAGCACTAGGGCTGTAACAAGGTCGGGTTGGGCCGGGCTTTTTAAAATCCTTGCCCAACCCTGAGTCCCCTTAGCTGGGCCCAGGTCCGCCCGCCCTAACCCTGACTTAGGGCCTTAAAACCCTGCCCTGACACTGACGGGCCAAGCCGAGTGTAGACAGCTTTGAATATGAATGCTTGAGTGATCAGAATCGATCTCCCAGGCCCTTTATTTATAGTAATCTGAAGTACATGTAATTGAAGTAAAACTCCTCAGTCCTAATCCTACTAGGAATTCCTAGTACAACTAGGAATCCCAGAGTAGCACTCGGCTGAGGAGGAAAATACAATAAAACAGTGGAAAATAAAAAATAAAAGAAAGAAAAAGAGTAATCCTAACACAACTAGGACTGCAATCCTAACACAACTAGGACTAGTTCCCCTAATCGGGTAACTAGCCTATCTCAACACTCCCCCTCAAGTTGGAGCATAAATGTCAACCATGCCCAACTTGACAAGAATAGGATGAAAAATCTTTCCACTTAAGCCTTTAGTAAACACATCAGCAAGCTGGTCAAAAGATTGCACAAACGGAACACACACCAGCCCTCCTTCCAACTTTTCTTTAATAAAGTGTCTGTCAACCTCCACATGCTTAGTACGATCATGCTGAACCGGGTTGTGAGCAATACTAATAGCAGCCTTGTTGTCACAATACAACATCATGGGAAGAGGAACAGGAGTCCTGATATCTTGTAATAAACCTTTGAGCCACAACATTTCACAAATACCTTGTGCCATAGCACGAAACTCTGCTTCAGCACTAGATCTTGCCACGACGTTCTGCTTTTTACTACGCCACGTAACAAGATTGCCGTCAACAAATGAGCAATAGCCAGAAATGGACTTTCTATTAGAGGAACCAGCCCAATCCGCATCAGTATATGCTTCGACACGAAGATGACCATTCGGAGACAAAAGAATTCCTTTACCCGGTGCTGATTTTAAATATCGAAGGATCCGGATAACAGCATCTATGTGAGAGGAGTGTGGATCATGCATGAACTGACTAACCATACTCACAGATATTGCTATGTCAGGTTTTGTATGAGACAGATAGATGAGCTTACCAACCAATCTTTGATATCAACCTTTATCAACAGGAGTTCCCTCCTTTTCTTTAAGTCTTGTAGTAGCATCCATAGGTGTATCAGAAGGATGACACCCTAGCATTCCAGTCTCGGTCAATAAATCTAGGATGTACTTTCTTTGAGAAAGAAACATGCCTTTAGAAGATCTAGCAACTTCTATCCCTAGAAAGTACTTTAGTTTTCCCAGATCTTTTAGTTTAAATTCTCGCCCAAGATAAGTCTTCAATTGGGTGATTTCATGATTATCATTCCCGGTCACCACAATATCATCAACATAAACTATTAGGAGAGTTACCTTTTCACCATTTTTCTTGATAAACAAAGTATGATCAACGTTGCTCTGCTTATAACCTACAGAGACCATTGCCTTATGAAATCGTCCAAACCATGCACGAGGGGACTGTTTCAGTCCATATAAAGCATGCTTCAATTTACAAACTTTCCCGCCGATCTTATCACAAGAGAATCCAGGTGGAATGTCCATGTACACTTGCTCGTCAAGTTCTTCATAGAGGAAGGCATTCTTCACATCTAATTGTTGTAACTCCCAGCCAAGATTCACTGCACAAGAAAGTAGCACTCTGACAGTGTTTAATTTCGCGACTATTGCAAAAGTCTCCTGGTAATCGATCCCATAGGTCTGAGTAAATCCTTTTGCAACCAAACGTGCTTTGTATCGATCCACAGTGCCATCTACCTTCTGTTTCACCACAAACACCCACTTACATCCAACTGGTTTCTTTCCTGGGGGAAGAACCACAAGTTCCCATGTATTATTCTTTTTTAAGGCTTGCATTTCTTCCATCATTGCTGCTTTCCACTTTCCATCTGTAAAAGCTTCCTGCCAATTTTGGGGAATACGAACAAAAGAAAGAGAGGAGACAAATGTACGAAATGATGGAGAAAGGGAGTCATAAGAGACTACATGAGAAATGGGGTGCTGGGTACAAGCCCGAATACCTTTACGGTGAGCAATAGGTAAATCCGGAGATGAAGGAGAGGATATGTTACCTGGAGATCGATCTGGTTCCAGGGCCGACAACTGTAGTGGTGCTGGAGCTACAGTGGATGGAAGCTGCTTGTATTGGGAATGTCCCCTGTGATATGTTTTGAGATTAGAGTCGTTAATTTTCTTCTGAAATTCCCTAATGGTTTGTTGGACTGGAGTCACCTCCCCCTGAAGGGAATTATCACCAATAGGATTTTTAGCATCCTCTAAGCTCTCCCCCTGGGGAAAATCCGGTGGAAAAGCCGATGGGGAAGTAGGAGAGGGGAGAGAGGAGGAAACAATAGTCGGTTGAGGGGTGGGTGAAATAGGTAGTTGGACTCGGGTCTGGGTCTGTATGGGAAGGTCAACCATCACATCTTCACCAAAAGTCTCCCCCTGAAGAGGTGTGGGGTGATAATAAGATAGAGTTTCATGAAAGACAACATTCATACTGGTGAAGGTGCGACGGGTAGGAGGATGGTAACACTTATATCCCTTTTGGGAAGGAGAGTAACCTAAAAAAATACACCGGGTCCCACGGGGTTCAAGCTTGCCCGGAGATCGGGTATTGCGAACATAACAGACACAACCAAACTCCTTTGGTGGGACAACAAAGGTGGAGGACCCCTGCAGTAATGAAGCAGGGGTGGCAGAGTCAAGGACACGAGTAGGGAGCCTATTGATAAGATAGGCAGCAGTTAGGACAGCATCTCCCCAATATTGGGAAGGGACAGAATGGGCAAACATAAGAGCCCGAGTCACCTCAAGAAGGTGGCGGTTTTTTCTTTCAGCCACACCATTTTGGGCTGGGGTATCAACACAACTGGTCTGATGGAGTATTCCATGGGCAGCAAGTCTGTTGAAACCGACCATCCATGTATTCTTTACCATTGTCACTACGCAATATCTTGAGAGTGGCGAGTGTATTTAGTCTGAATCATTTTATGAAAATTTTGAAAACAAGAGAAAACTTCACTTTTGTTGTGCATTAAATATACCCATGTATACCTAGAATAACAACCAATGAAAGAAACAAACCAATGGTGGCCTTTAAGGGATGGTTTGCGGCTAGGCCCCCAAACATCAGAGTGAACAATATTAAAAGGAGAAGAGCTTATTTTATTAGAAATAGAATAAGTAGAACGATGTTGTTTAGCCAAAACACAGGCTTCACAAAAAAAATCATCTTTATAACATTCTTTAGCTAATGCTGGGAATAAAAGGGATAATGTTCCTAAAGGGGGGTGACCTAGTCTATTATGCCATTGTTGAAGTTCAGAAGAAACTAACGCACTTTGAGGGATGGGAGAAGCCAAAGGCGGTGGTGAAGTAAGACTCCCAGTATTAAGCAGGTACAATCCACCATGCATCTTACCACATCCAATCGTCGCCCCCGTTGCTAGATCCTAAAACACACAGTGTGAAGGAAAAAAGGTTACTTTACAATTTAGGTCACGGGTAAGACTACTGATAGAAAGAATATTAGTGGTAAATTTAGGAATATGTAAAACAGATGATAACTGTAAGGAAGGTGTGCAACTGATGGAGCCCTTTCCAGAGATAGAGGAGAGAGAGCCATCAGCTAATCGTACTTTGTCTTTACCAGATGTAGGAGAGTAACGAGTAAAGATACTGGAGGATCCAGTCATATGATTAGTAGCACCGGAGTCTATGATCCAGGGAGAGGAGACTACCGATGCATAGTGACCAATAAAAGAAATACCTGAGTGAGCTAAATTTGAACCTGGAGGAGTGGAAGAATTGGCAGGTGTTGTTGTAGCAGCGGAAGCCTATAACATACGACGGAAAGCCTGAAGTTCATCCTTGGATAGTCCAGTGCCAGTAGGAGGGGTAGGAGTGACAGCTTCAGTATGATTAGCTTTGTTTTTTGATTTACGAGCAAGACGTTTAGCCTCAAAGTCATTTGGTTTGCCATGTATCTTCCAACATGTGGCCTTGGTGTGCCACAATTTTCCACAATGCTCACATTTAACTGTGTCTTCTCAAATTTAGAAGTATCGAATGAAGGAGTAGAACCACCCCGTCTGCAATGCTGATCGATCCGGAACTGTAGTATTGAGCATAGCAGTTCTTCGGCGATCTTCACTGTTAACCAAGGCATAAGACTGTTCCAATGTAGGGAAAGGGTCTTTGCCTATAATCTAAACCCTAATTGGGTCGTATTCCACATTAAGTCCAGCCAAAAAATCATAAACCCTAATTTTGTCAATATGCTTTCGTAGCGGCAATGTCGGTGGCATTAGTGGGCCGATAATCGAGTAATAATCAAGTTCTTGCCAATACTTGCGGAGTTCAGCATAGTATTGAGGGATTGATGAGTCATTCTGCTTGGTGTCATGGATTTTCTTCCTTAATTCGTAGACCTGAGCATTCTGCTTGGTGTCATGGATTTTCTTCCTTAATTCGTAGACCTGAGCATCATTCCCTACCTGTGAATAGGTGTCTTTGGCGACCTTCCATACCGGGCAGCAGTGTCTAGGAGAAGGTAGCCCGATGCAATTGAAGGATGCATAGAATGAATAAGGTATGACATGACCATGGAGTCAGTGGATAACCATTTAGTCTTGGTAGCTCCTTCTTCGAGTAGGGATAGGAGTAGTGCCTATAAGGTGTCTGTGTAGCCACGACCAAGAATCTGTAAGGTAAGTGGATCGGACCACATTAAATAGTTTGTCCCATCTAGTTTGGTGGGAGAAGTAAAAGGAAGATACTCTGGTCGAGAAGATCCATCAGAGTCAGCTGAAGTGATGTCAGACATCATGTAAAGTTCCTTCAAAAATCATAAAAAAAACTGATGATGTAATAGGAAACCCTAATCGAGTAGAGCCCTGGGTTTTAAGGCTGTATGAGTTACAGCCCTTAGAACTAACTGAAACAAGGTTTGAGTGTCTTCCTTGTAGCAAAGAAAGTGTCCTCCAGACAGTGGCCCCTTCGGATGAGCCAATAAAAGCCCTGAATTGGAGAAGATTTAGGTCAGCAGGGACAGATCTAAATGCAAAATAATTGCAGATTTGGATCTACTGTGGATTGAATTCAGATCTGCAATTTGAATGCAAAAAATTGCAGCTTTGGATCTGCAGTTTGAAAACAATGGGGTGTAGATCAGAAGGTGCAGGAATCAATCTCCAAATAAAACCAGAAATCCATTCGATTAGGGCGTGAGCTTGATCTCCAAGGTTGGAGGAAACCTACGGCGAGTTCGAGATCACCCAGATTTGAATGATTTTCGAGAGAGGTGTCATGGAGGGCAGCAGCTAATTCTTCATTGAATCACCTCAAAGATGCTGCCCGCATGAAGTAGAGAGTCCGAGAGAGTTGGAGAAGAAGAGAACCAGTAGCGAGAGTGTGTTGAAGATGGAAACCGGAAAAATCGAGGGGAAGCTGTTCTTCAGATCAGAGATGGCTCCGATACCATGTAGACACCTCTGAATATGAATGCTTGAGTGATCAGAATCGATCTCCCAGGCCCTTTATTTATAGTAATCGAAGTACATGTAATTGAAGTAAAACTCCTCGTCCCTAATCCTACTAGGAATCCAGAATAGCACTCCGAGGAGGAAAATACAATAAAACAAGTGGAAAATAAAAGATAAAAGAAAGAAAAAGAGTAATCCTAACACAATCCAATCCTAACACAACTAGGACTAGTTCCCCCAATCGGGTAGCTAGCCTATCTCAACACCGAGCAATAAGCAAATTAAAATAGACAGGGGAGGGAAGATGTGAAACAGGAGGCTTGAGCCTAAGACTTCCTAATAGGAATGGGATTTTATGTAACACAATCTACCAAGTGCACTAGGGACATATTGATGTTTTTAATAAATAACAAATTGTCTTCATAGAGTACAAAAACGATGCTCAAGTGAACCATAGAGCACATACTAGAATAATAACACAAAAATAAATAATTTTCTTCAAGGAGATTTTCGGGTTGGGCTCACGTTCACGTATGTGAGCGTACGGGAACGACTCCCAGCTGTTCAGATGGAATCCATCCATGTGAGTCCCACAAAGTGGATTCCATCTGAACAGCTGGGAGCCATTCTCGTATGCTCATGTACGTGAACGTGAGCTGGACTTGAGATTTGCTTATCTTTTATTTGGCTTTTGTTTTTTGCACAAAATATTATGCATCATGTTGGAATAATTGTCTCCATATGAGAATTAATTAATTTGGTTTTTCTTTTGCATTATGATGTTGTTTTGCATCTGTACTTAGAGTTCAATTTTTGTCTTGTGTCTCCTTCAGACCTCCGATACCTCTCAACCTTTTATTTGTTTAATGAATTTACACATTAATCCTTCCCAACCCTAATTATATAATATATATGGGAAAAAGATCTTTGTCCGGGAGTGTGGCCTACGCCAGCATTCCCATGAGTCTTTCTCTCTCCGCTCCATGTGAAAAGATACCTCTGTCTAAGGGTGTCAAAACCTAGCTCGAACCGTTAAGATCGACCGAAATCGATCGAAAAAACCTGAGCCGAGCCGAACCGATCCGATCCTTATTGGATTGGTTTTGGATTGGGGTATGATGGGACCGGCTGAAAATCGGACTGCACTGGACCGACCAATAGCAAACCGAACCCGAACCGAATGAAACCGATCAAAAAAATCATTGAGTATGAGGTTAAGAATAGGTGAATTGATAAAGAAAAATCATTGAGTTAGTGAACAACTTTCTGGTTGTAAGGGGAATTGTTACAAATCAATGAGTATGAGGTTATGAAAAAAAGAAATTTCATTTTAACAATGCTTCTTCCATTAATCTCCTTGGTTATTATACAAAATTAGTTGGTTGTCAAATAAATGATTTGAAAGATTTCAATATTAATTATCTTCTCAGTGACTATTCTTTGATTTCAATTTTAATTATCTTCCCCTTACAATTAATGATAAATAATTATATGATTTGCAACAATAATTATCCATTGATTTGAATATATCTTTCATTCTTCCCCATATAATTTATTCTTCTTTGTTTGAATTACAACATGAACATATTAAATCATTTTCTTGTTTATGGTTGTATACTTGTTTTGACTTGGGGAAGATGAATTAAGGTGTTTTTATCGAATCTTTCCTCACTATAAATTATGAATTTAAGATTTCATTGTGCCTCAAACCTGAAAACAAGCCGATCTAAACTGGTAATAATCCGATATTGAAAAATCGAAATAAACCAAAATCGCACCGGACTGAAATCGAAACCGACCGAAAACTGAAGTTTCTTAATGGTTTGGTTTTGGTCTCACCATTCCAAGACCGAAACCGATTCAACCTGATCGAAACCGAGCCGAACCAATCGTTTGACACACATACCTCTGCCCCTTTGTTTTGAAGAGGAGCGAGATAGACACAAAGGAGTGCTAGCATAGGCTACACTCCCCTACAGAAAACTGCTTTCCAAAGTATATATATATATATATATATATATAATGTATGAAGAGGTCAAACTTACGAACCCTATTTTATTTCAAAAAAATAGAAAAAAAATCAGAATAATAGTTGGTTGGAGTATCAAGTTATGTTTTGATAAATAACAGACGCTTTAGCGGTTTGTTGTTAAATTAATAATTTCCTATATAATATTACCCTTAGGAGAATACTATCCGGTTGAGCATCCTTTTCTGAATTTCCCACCAATGAAGAGTTGCCACATGGAAAACTTAAGGATGGGCTATTAACCGCTCACTTCAACGCTCACTCTAACACAGCACACCAGAGAGGTGTGAGCCTTCTTCAGTTCTTCCTTTCTTCCTCCGTGTCGCCTTTTCTGTCACATCTCTCTCTCCCCCAAAAAACACAGTAAAAAACACTCCAATACATCACAGTTCCTCTCTTCTTTGTTTGATTTGGAAGAATAGTAATGGCAATGGAAAGAGAGTGATAAGGTTGTGAACTAGAGATAAGACAGTGGTAGTGATGGAGTGTGTTGGAGCTCGAAATATTGCAGCAATGGCTGCCGTTCCTTGCTTTGCTTGGAGGTCTAGAACAAGGAGATTGAGTGGGAGACGCTCGACTCGTCGGATACATCGTTACTATTCTTGTCTACCGACTCTACGAGCAGGTCCAAGTGGCGGGAGGGACAATTGTATGGTTGTTAAGGAAGGTTTCATGGACGAGGAGGATTATGTTAAAGCTGGTGGTTCAGAGCTTATTTTCGTTCAAATGCAGCAGACAAAACTCATGGAGAAGCAGGCCAAGATTGCTGATAAGGTACCTTTCTTATTGCCTTTTTTCCAAGTCATTTCATTTCTCTAAGTTTGTGTCATTGGATTTATCACAAATCAGTGGCGTTTGTTAGTGTTTGATTGAAGTTACTGAACAAACGTTTTGGTGATTGTTTTGTCTTCGATTGCTTATGTTTGAGTCTCTCTAACATCATTTTTAGACTTCACTGTGTTTGAAAACAGTTTTGAAATCTTCGGAACAGAATATTTGGCCAATTCCAAACTGTATAAGTTTGAGCAGAGTATGAACCAGGTCGTCTCTGTTTTTTTTTTTTTTCCTTTTTCTTTCACCTGGATGGACAGGACAGCTCACCGGTGCTACGTATGTTTGTGTGCGTGTGGGTTTTGGGGGGGGGGGGGGGGGGGGGAGGGGAGGGCATGGAGCCACATCGGGGGTTATCGCTTCTGTTGATGAAGAATATTAGAACATTTAAGCTACAATTTATGACAATTTAGTGTATAACACCTTTTGTCTAGAGTCTTTGGCTTTTGACTTCACATAAGGCACTTATTCTCCTATTTCCAAGTTTACGGAGCTCGGGCATTTGAACTGATTAAGTTCTGCTAGTCCTAGATGACATTTGTTTGCTCTACTTTTTTCTTTTTTTCTTTTCTGGTTAAGCTTCTTTTCATTCATGGTGCGATAAAGGACAGCGAAAATTACTTAGTTTATTCAGAGAACAGAGGGGGGGGGGGGGGAAGGGCAGGTAAGGCTTATATCTGTATCTTTTGTTGGTCCATTAGCTCTTCCCCGCTCCTTGATATATCTAGACAACATGCTTTGATGTACTTCACCAATGTAAACTAGTTCTTTGTTATCATTTTTTTCTACAACATCTATATGTTAAACATTGTGTTTAATAAACCAGTTGTCATACTAAAACCGTAGTTACATGGGTTTGGGTTCCGGATCAGTTACAAGTATGTGTTGAGGAGTTGAATCCATCTGACTTTTTGAACTTATGATATAGAAACATGCATGAAACAATGGGTATGGGGACAAGCCATCAGCTGAAATGTGTCAAAGGAAGGTTTAATGTGTTGAAAAGGTGAGGATTTAATCTTCTAACCGCTGTGTCCAAGTGTCTTAACATCTGGGATTTGTGTTGGACTTACATCCTGTACCCGTAATCATGTTCTGTTGTGTTGACACAGTTACTATACATGAAGAGTCTGGCTAACAATGTAAAATTGTCTAAAACGATTGTTCTGTGGATGCTATATGAGGTATTACATAGTTTGTTCAGTATAACCTACCTGTTTCAACTAGCTTTTGTCTAAATGCTCAATTCCCCTAAAATCTTGGATCATTTGGATTTAGAATACTGGGGTCAACAGTATAATTCCAATGACAGATCTACACCTAGTGCAATAGGATGGCTGACAATCTTATAGAAACTTTGCTGTAATATTTAGAACTTGTCAGGTTTATAATGTTTTTTAACTTAATATATTAAAGGAGGAGAACTGAGAAAGGGAAGTAGAATATTCAAATATTAATGTCAATATCTATCAAGTGTTTGGCCTCTGAAGATTTTACTGCTTCTAGGTGCACAGGCCACTATATCTTGATTGACTTCTACAGAGAGAAAAAACATTTCAGCAACATACCTAATCAATGTGGGATTACAGGTACACAGTTAATATAGTGGAACATGATTCAGAGAGGGAATATTATCTAAATAATAAATTGGAGGTGATAACTATCCACAAGGGAGAAGGAAGTGCAAGGGTGGGGAAGGAAGGTATTGGAGGGCTACTCACATCTGTATCATAGTAGTGCTTTGATTGCTACTTATGTTTCTTCAACTTAAATTGGAAAGGTTTGGGAGCCTAGGTCTACTCAGGGTGGAAATTTTTGGGTCATAATGATAGATATGGGAATGATAGATATGGGAAGTAACTTTAGGAAGAGAGAGGACTGCCGCATGCTGTTAATGTTGGAGGAGAACTCCAACAATTTGTTTGATGGTTGATGAATAATAGCTGAAGAAGTTTAGGATGGAGTCTTTTAAGGTGGAAAGAGAGATCTCTTTGGAGGTCAAAGGGTTTTTCATTTGTTGTCATCCATATTATTTTAGCAATTACTGTCATATCATTTGGAAGCTAGTCCTGCTTATGTTTGTTTGAAATTTGAAAAAGTTAGGGTTTTCTAATTACTGCTTTCGTTTCCGGAGATTTGAGAGGATATAACTCATATAAGCACCAACACCCCAAAAGTGAAAAGAAAAATAAATGCTATTTCATTTTAGACTGGTTGTTTGTGTTAAAGGACTTAAAAAGCATGAATCATTGAGCTGTTGGAGGATGTTTGAGAGACATTGTGTGTGAGAATGACTCCTCTTTTAGTTGGTCCTTTGCACACATGTTTTTACCTTTGAAATACTTCCCTCTTGTACATTTCTTACCCAATCAATTTATTTTTTATGACAAAGTAATAGAAATTCTTTTAGGCTAGTTCGTTATTAGAGAAGATAGATGGCAGAATAAATTTGTATGGACAAAACAAAAACGATTCTGTTTCTGCATTTTTGTGTGAGCCCATAGTGTGCAGCCATTGACTTGATCATAATATGTTGGTATCATATGACATATCTTCAGCCCGAAAGTTCTATTGTGTCAACGTTTAAGGGTTGCCAGTGGTGGCTCTGTGTGCATGCCTGTGCACGTGCGTATTTTATTTGGTGTCTAAGGAGGACTTTTTGTTTCCAGAAAAATTTGATATGGCTTGTCAGCCTGTCATTGAATTTAATAAAATTTAGCTTTTCATTCGATTGTGCTTACGTGTCCCTAATTTTTCTTCAGTAAGCCATACAATTCCTATTTTTTTTTGAATTACAAGTCTGTAGATGTGAGCGGTTAGAAAATAAATGCTCTTTATTTGACACTCTTTTCATTTTGAATAGCCATTACCTATATTTCATATATAAGTGTTTTTTTGTAAATTTACTATCTTGTGGTCTTTTATTTTCCTCTGATGATATTCCTCTCATTCATAATGCAGTTACCACCAATCTCTCTTGGAGACTCTGTGCTAGATTTAGTGGTGATAGGTTGTGGTCCAGCTGGGCTCTCTCTGGCTGCAGAATCAGCTAAATTAGGCTTAAGAGTTGGCCTTATTGGACCTGATCTTCCGTTCACAAATAATTATGGTGTGTGGGAGGATGAATTTAAAGGTGAGTGTTTCTTTTGGAAAATGAGTAGTCAGAACTTTAATTGCATTTTGTCTTTGTAAACAATAATTTGTGATTTACCTTTAAATCAAACTTCAGAATGACAAAGCGGGGGCTAATCAGTTTATTTGATACCTTAGAACATGAATCGTTCTCAGTGATGTCATTGAGTCACTGATGGAGGATTAATGTTCCTCTCATGTTTTTGCTTGTGGTAACAATTGTTTGTCAACCATTCTCAATATTTCACTAGATTGTTTCTTCCCCACCCCAGCAGTTGGCTCCTTCAAAATATTTGCCAGATCTGGACATTTCCATGTCTTATCTATATACTGTGGGACCTGGTATCAAGCCCTGTGTGGCAATTGATAAAGTGGAGAATTTGGCAAAGACAAAGATACTTTTGAATTTGAAGGCATGATATAATGGTTTATTGGGGTGTCGTCTTGAGTCCTTACATATGTGTGTCTAATCAAGTAGATAATCCCCTACGCTTGGCATGAAAGTTTTTTATATGAAAGGTCTGTATCTAACCTTCTATGCATTTCCTTTTAATGGTATGAGAAGGAAAAGAAAAGAGTAGGTGGCTAGATACAGATCATGGTTAAATCGGTTTGTAAACATCCATCCCAAAAGCTCAAACTATTGGATGGAGAGACACACAGATATATGAGGGAATGGAAGGCCTCCTGGGTAATCGATGTGGGACTATTCTCTCAACACTCTCCCTCACGTGTAGTTGTGTAGGCAGGATGAAACTGCATACACATGCTCGGATGAAAGGAGGCAGGTCTGGAGACAACTGCAATAGGATTGGAGAAAACCTGCTTTGATACCATGTAAATATCCATCCCAGACGATTATTGGAAAGGACTCTGAGGATGAGCTCTCCTGATCTCCCTTCTCCCCTGCCCACCTCCGGCGCCACCTCCATCCCCTCCACCTCCACCAACCTTGCTTCTACCACCTCCATCCCCCCACCTCCACCATCCTTGCTTCTACCACCACTCCTTTTCCATCTACTGCCACCACTAACCCCTCTTCCACCTCCACCACCCTTACTGCTACCACCACCCCTTTTCCTTCTTCTGTCACCACCACCCCTCCCATCGTAACCTCCTCCATCCCCTCTCCCCCTGTCACCATCACCCATACCTTCTCCTCCACCTCCATTTCAGGCCCTCCACCACCCTCCTGGTCTTCGGTGGCTTCCCTCCCCCCCTCATCCTCGAGCTCTGGGCTTCCTCTCCACTTCATCAAACCTGCTACAGATGATGGTGGACCTTTCGCCCTCTGCCCCTCCTCTTCCCTTTCCCCTGAGATCTCCAAGTGGCATTCATGCCTTGTAGGTCATTTCCTTGGTTCAAGACCCTCCTTCAACACTGTCAGGGCCTCCCTCACCAAACAATGGAGAGCCTAAGGTTCTTTAGACATCTTCCTGCTTGACAATGGAGTCTTCGTGTTCAAGTTCTTCTCCACCACTGCCAAGGCTAGAGCCCTTGATGGTGCCCCTTGGTTGGTTGGACCCCAACCCATTTTCCTCCGCCAGTGGAACCCTTACATTCTTCTCCACAAGGTTGACTTCAACTCCCTTCCCTTGTGGGTTGCTTTGCCTGGTATCCCCTTCCAATATTGGAGCCAAGACAACCTCAGCAGAATAGGCTATGTTTTGGGCTGTCCTCTCTACTCCGATGCTCGCACCCGCAAGATGGACAGACTTTCTTTCGCTCGGATCTGCATCGACATCTCTGCAGATAACCCTCCGCCTTCCTCTATCACCATCGTCGAAGAAGATGGCTTCAGTTTCGAGCAGCCTGTAAGATTTGATTGCATCCCCCCTCACTGCATATACTGTAAGACCTTTGGGCACCACTCAAAAGAATGCTTCGGTAAAGCACTGTTGACGCTGCTGCGATCACCCAGCCCCCTTCCCTTCACGCTGCCTTCACTGCTTCTTCGGCTGATCAACCTTCTCGATCTCCAGTATCCTCCGTTGCTGCTCTTGAAGCCCCTGCTGCTGCTCACAATGCCCCTCTGGCTCCTGAAGACCTTGTTGTTGCTCCAGCAACCACTGTCACGGCTTCTGAAGTCCCTGCTGCTGCTCACAATGCCCTTCTGGCCCTTGTCATTGGTTCCTTTGCTCGCAAACCTGGCTTTGCTGGTTACCCGGCTCCTCCTTTGCCCTCTAGCTTATCCACGTCTCCCAATAGAGGCAGAATCAAAGCTCGCCATCGCCGGAGATGTCGCCGTCGTGCTCTCCCCTCCTTCACCTCCCCGGCTTGCAAGGAAGACGCCTCGGTAGCCTCGCCTGCCTCCGACATCTCGTTGCTCCCTGCCATCCTGGAAGATGCACAGACCTCTGAATCGATCAAGAAGGCTCCATCGATCGAGATTGCTCCTATTGGTCCCCCTGAGACCTGTACGATGATGGTCACTGTTCAAACACCCTGCGCTCTTCTCAGTTCAGAGCCCACAGAGGAAGTTTCGCTAGTTTGGCCTCTGTTTCCTTCGCTAGGGCTCCTCCCTGCGAAGTTGCCCCGAGAAGCTGCTGCCTGCCCTCTGTCGCAAGCTCCGTCAACGACCAGGCCGGTGATCAGAACCTCCTAGGTTTCCCTCTCGTAGGAAGTGCTTCTTCGTGAAATGGTCACCTGAACAACTGCTTTCCATTTGCCTCGTCTCCCCTTCCCCTTTTGTCTAACCCACATGGCTCCACCTTAGTACTTCCCCCCCTCTTACCTAACCCCCTGGCCCCACCCTTGACCCTTTTACCAACCAAATCTTACCTACCCCTATCCAAACCACCCTCTTTCCCAAACCGACCTAATCTACGACCGATCCGGTCCAACCCCTTTCCAAACCAGCCTCTTTAAACCAGTTCCCTTCCTTTTTCACTTACAATATACCCATCTTACCTCCTCCTCCAGTTTTAATTACCTCTAACCCCTGTGAACCTAGCCCCACCACCTCTACACCCCATACCCGACCCACTTCCCGACCCTCTTCTCCAAGCCATGCCATCCCCACCTTTACCTACTTTCTTACCCTCCACGCTCCCTTACCCTCCCCCTCCTCTTTTCTTACCAATTCTGCCCCTATCCCACTCCTGTGTCATAATTCCTTTTCCCCCCTCTCTCCCCCTTGTCCGTAGACAGCTCCCCCCTCCCCCCACTTAGCCTCGGCCATTCCCTCCCCCCCTTGGTCTTGGTCTTGGTCTCCCCCCTCCTTCCCCCCCTTTGTGTGGTTCTAATTGCCCTCTTGCTAGCTCCATTATTGCCAAGCATCGCCCCACTTTAGCCTATTCTCGTAGGAGGTACAGAAGTGTACCCCCAAGATTCTCGTTGCCCCCCTCCCTCTAGTGTTCATGTCTACAGGTTTTTTCTGGAATGTCAGGGGTCTCAACTCCCTGGCCAAACACCAAGACATCAGAGATCTTATTAAGTCCTCCCATTCCTCCTTCTGCGCCCTCCTGGAGATTCGTGTTATTCAAGATAACGCCTCTCGCATTGCTGCTTCTATTGCCCCTTCGTGGTCCTTCCTCTCCAATTACAACCATTCTCCAAATGGTCGTATCTGGATCCTTTGGGACCCTTCCAAAATTAACATATCCATCTCTCACTCCTCCTCTCAGCTTATCCACCTTCTTCTCTCCCTCCCCAATTCCACCTCTTCTTTCTACCTCACTATTGTCTATGCCCTCAACAGGACCGTGGACCGCTCTTCTCTTTAGGATGATCTATCTCATATTAAAGTTAGGATTGGCCCTCTTCCCTGGGGAGTGGGAGGAGATTTCAATGTTGTCCGATCCCAATCTGAAAAGGTTGGTGGTCGTCCCATTGACTTACTGTCCGTCCAGGCCTTCAATGACTGTCTTCAAGACATTGGTATTGATGACCTTAGATGGTCTGGCTCTCCTCTCACCTGGCACAACCGTAGGGGGGGCTCTGACCGTATTGCTTACAAGCTTGACCGGTTTCTCACCAACGAAGCTTGGCTCACCTTCTTCCCCCATTCCATTGCCAACTTCCTCCTCCAGGGCCTTTCTGATCATAGTCCCTATCATCTTCTCATCCAGCAATACACCTCCTTCGGTCCAAAACCTTATAAATTCTTTGACATGTAGACCTCCCACTCGCTCTATCTCCCCACCATTCTTAAAGCTTGGAGCTCCCCCGTCCACTATCACTCTCTCCCCCTCGTTGCTTTTGCCCGTAAACTCAGACTCACCAAATCTGAGCTCAAATCCTGGAACTCTACCAACTTTGGCAACCTCCCCTTCCGTGTCTCCTGCTGCCGCTCGGATCTGGCCTCGGTGCAATCCCGGCTCCAGTTGGATCCTCTTAACCCCTCGCTGGCTGAGGACGAAAGGAAGCTTACTGAAGAGCTCTTCTCCCTCTCCTCTCTGGAAGAAAGCTTCCTTTGCCAGAAAGCTCGCATCAAGTGGCTTGAGCTTGGTGATTCTAACTCTGCTTTCTTCCACCGCTCTCTTAAGGCCAGATTGAATTTCAACTCCATCACCCTGCTCATCGCTCGGGATGGCTCCCCTCTTACCACTGTCCCTGCCATTAAGGCGGAGGCGGCTTCCTTCTTCACTTCCCTCTTCAATCCCCCTCTCCCCCCTCCCTCCCCTATCCCCCCTGGCCTCATCAACAAATTTGCCCCCCCCATGGCTAACTTTCTTCTTGCCATCCCCTCCGATGAGAAGATTACCAAGGCTATCTTGTCCCACAAGTCCAATAAGGCCTCTGGCCCTGACGGTTTCAGCATGGGGTTCTTCCTTAGCTGCTGGGACCATATCAAGGACGACCTGATAAAAGCCATCCGTAGCTTTTTCTTCAATCTAAGCCAGCTTGCCCAGGTCAATCAGACTTTCCTCTGCCTCATCCCTAAAAAAGATGGAGCATCTTCTCTCTCTGATTTCAGACCTATCTCCCTCTGCAACCTCCTCTACAAGTTCATTGCCAAAATTTTGGCAAATAGAATCCAGCTTGTCATTCCTTCCTTGGTCAGCCCCAATCAATCTGCTTTCATCTCTGGCAGAAGCATTGCGGATAACATTATCCTTTGCTCTGAAATTGTTCGAGGCTTTGATCGGAAATCTCACTCTCCCGCTGCCCTTATGAAAATTGATCTCCACAAAGCTTTTGATTCCCTCAGATGGGACTTCATCTGCAATGTGCTCTCGCAGATGGGTTTTCCCCCTCCTTTAATCCGTTGGATCTATGCTTGTATCTCCATCCCCTCCTTCTTGGTTATTGTCAATGGCTCCCCAGCTGGTTTCTTCTACTCTAAAGCTAGGATTCGTCAGGGTTGCTCTTTCTCCCCCTTCCTCTTCTCCCTGGCTTTGGAAGTCCTCTCGAGGAGTATCAAAGCCAAAATTGACCTCCATCTTATCTCCCCCCTCCCCAAGTGCAAACAGCTCAACCTCACCCACCTGGCCTTTGCGGATGATCTTATGATCTTCTCTAAAGCCTCTCCCTCCTCCATCTCTGCCATTATGGCATCCCTTAACCTCTTTGAAAGTCTGTCTGGCCTCCGTATCAACCTCCTTAAATCCAAACTCTTCCTCTCCGGTGTCTCGGAACTCGAGAAGGATTCCCCCCTCCTCACTGGTTTCTCTCTGGGCTCCCTCCCAGTGAAATACCTGGGCCTCCCTCTTATCCCTGCTAGGTTCTCCAGTCACCATTGCACCCCCATGCTCGACATTATCAGCAAGCGCCTCCAGCTCTGGAAGGGCAGACTCCTCTCGTATGCGGGTAGGCTTGAATGCATTAGATCCAAACTTCAATCCTCTTACATTTATTGGTGCGGTATCTTTGTCTATCCTAAAGCCATCATTAAAGCCATGGAATCCCTGTTTGCTGCTTTCCTCTGGAAAGGAAAGGAATCCTCCAAATTCCTTCACCCGATCAGTTGAAACTCCATCTGCCTTCCCAAATCCGAGGGTGGTCTTGGCATTCGCCACATCCGTGACTCCAAAAAACTGCCGGGATTCTAAAGCTTATTTGGAAAATCTCTACCAAACAAGACTCCATTTGGGTTCAGTGGATCTACTCTCACCTCCTAAAAAACGACTCCATCTGAACTGTCTCCATTCCAAAGGATTGCTCCTGGATCTAGCGGAAAATCCTTCTCCTTCGCGCTCTGGCCCTCTCAGCCATTTCCTCTTCCATTTCTGATGGGTCCTCCACTTCCTTATGGCTCGACCCCTGGTTCCCATTTGGAGTTCTCTATAACTTCCAGGATTCCAAAATCTGCCCCACTTTCATCCATCATCTCTAATGGCAATTGGACCCCCCTCTCCCTGATCTGGGCCTCTCTTCCCCCCTCCTCCCCAGGTCTCGCGGACAAGGTCTGTTGGCTTCCATCCAACAATGGCCTCTTTAGCTTCAAATCTGCCTGGAACCTAGTCAGACTTCAAGCCCCTACTGTCCTTTGGTTCAAGCTTGTTTGGTTCAAAGGCCATACCCCCCGCCACAACTTCCTTCTCTGGAGAACCCTAAACCACTGCCTCCCAACCCAAGCTTTCCTTTCCTACCGAAGAATTCCTATCCCAACCTCTTGCATCCTCTGCTGGCATGGTTCGGAAGACATCGACCATCTCTTTTTCGCCTGCCCTTTCTCTACCACCATCTAGAAAAAAGCCCTGTCGTTCATCTGGCCTCGCAACAGAAGTATCCTTCCTTTCGATAGTGTTATACCCGCACCCAGGATTATAATTAATTATTATTTCCTCCCTGTGACTTATAGTTATAGTTGCCATGTATGCTGGTGAGCTGTTATCGATGGTGGTCAAACCCGGCTACAAAAATCATTGACTATAGTACGGGTTTGCCTATGGAGGAAACTATTCGGGGTCTTGGTGTTAGACCCCGCACCCGAGATCATCTTTTAATAATGTTATTTTGTGCCACGTAGATGGAGCTGGCTTCTATGTTGGTGAGCTGTTCGCAATGGTGGTCAAACCGAGTTATAAGATCTTTGACCAGTTCACTGGTTTGGCGGTTGAGGAACGATTTCTCAATTGGGATTGGGGGAAATTCGTGGACGAAGACTTCATGGACTACCCTCTAAGCATTAGTCCCAAGAGCGAGGAGTACCAAAGAGAGCATCCAGTATCTTGTCACATTGACACGACGAGCCTTGGTGAAGTGAATGTCGAAGTAAAAAAGCTCTTCGGGATTCCGGAAATCAATCCTTGATGGGGAAAATGAACTATTTTTGGGTATGTTCTGAACTTGTTTACGAGGTTGCTTAATTCCCTTAGTAACCCTTAAAAGGTGGGCCAAGCCCGGGGATTTATTGCCTTAGGTTTACCTATTTTAGGTGAGTTGGACCCTGAGCTGGACCCGGTGGTGAGTCCACACCTGCCATATGATTTATTATGGGTGAGGTGTCATGGGCCCCATCACCTCCTTTTGTATTTTAGTGTGGGGTCTATAAATATCTTAGGGACCCACTAGAAATAAATAAGGGTTTTGGAGTTGAGTAGATTAATCTAAATATCCACTCATAAGCCACAAATATCTTAGGGACCCACTAGTGATTAATTGGAGATTTTGGAATTTTGTGGATTAGTCTCCACTCACTAAGCCATATGTAATCCATCTATCTAAGCCAAGTGTAATCCACTCACTAAGCCATGTGTAATCCATCTATCTAAGCCATGTGTAATCCATCTATCTACTTACAAAACCACTAAGTACCCACTAACAAACCTCTAACTCTTCTAACCTAGCAAAATCGTGGAAGAGAGAAAAAGAGAAAGGAAAAGAGAGAAAAAGAGAGGAAAAGAGAAAGGAAGGAGAAGAAGAAGGAAAGAGGAGGAAGCGTTGAAGGTTATAGGTTTGTGCAACCACTCTACCTAGGAGTTATTATCTTGAAGGAGGTAGGTCCTTGATCATATCTCTCTCTCTCTTCTTTAATTTCTTTTTAGGTTTGGAGATGAAGCCATTTGGGTTGGGAGTTTTGGACCTAGGGTTCCATTTGGAACCCAAGGATGCTTTTGGATTAGTATTTCCCTACTTGGAGGCTTGAAGCTAGCCTTGAGTCTCTCCTCTTCCCTTTTCTGGATTTTAATTCTTGGATCTAGGGTTCTTGGTGGAGAAACCCTAGATTTGGGGTTTTAATGGAATTACCCGTTGAACCCAAAAACCCTATGATAAGGGTAGGGTATTACAATGCTAGGTGGCTTATAGACTTTTTCCCCGGGTCCTTGTCAGCTGAAACCCAAGAGAAATTGGGTTCGGGAGCTTGCTTGTGGTGAAATTCGGATTCTGCAGGAGCTGGACCCTGTGGTGGACTCAGACCAGAAACCACAACCAGAGTCCACCCTTTCTCTGCCTGCAACTGGACCCTGTGGTGGACTCAGACCAGAAACCACAACTAGAGTCCACCCCTTCTCTGCTTGCAGGTGGACTCAGGCCAGGATCTACCCAAGAGTCCAGTCTTGGGTTTTAGTGTATTTTGCTCGGGGTGAACCCAGGCACTGTGCCTCCACTCAAGAGTCCACTTAAACTCTATTGTATTATCTTTAAGCCTAGACTTTGAGACCTCTATTACCTCACCTAACTCACTTTGTTACGCTTCTCTAGGCTATATTACTCGCACGGTGGAACTTACGTTACGTTGAACGGCAACAAACCTTAGTAACGGATCGTGAACAAATAAGTGAGTGGGGTTGGGATTTAACTTAATTTGGGAGTGTTTTTCATTATGTTATGCTTGTATGTCATTTTTCATGCATACTCATTCTTGCATTTTTATAATGGAAATTGTGAATGTATGCGTTATGGATGTGGCTTGTTAATGTCTTCATCATGCTTATATATGGTCTGTCATGCGCCGTGTTGTGCTGGTACCCAGTACAAGATGGTATGGGACGTTATGTGCCGGAATACCTCTCGACACGATAGTTCATATAGAATGGTTAAGATTTTCGATCCCCTTACTACGACCTTTACCAACAGGGGTTTAGGTGTTGGGTAACTAAGGCTACCTGTGGTGCCTGAGGAGTGATACGAGGCCAGGTCAGGTGAGATCATTGGTTATCAGGGTTAGCCTCTGGGTGGCGAGTGGCTTCTACCGGCGCGAGCTCCCTTGTAACTATTGAGGTTGCATCGACGGTGATAAGATAAGTGATCCGTGATGTTTCCCGAGTTGTTGCAGTAGCAAGTACCTAGTGACTTAGATATGCTTGCTAGGTGGATAACTGGTTATTAATTCATGCATCATGGACTATATGTTATTGCTTATATGTTCCCCATCCCCTTACTGGGCTTAGTGGAGCTTACCCCCTTTTGTGGACACTTTTTTAGATATGGCTGCAGATGATGGATTTGTGGTAAACCTGGACGTTCACTCGTCTGAGTATGATTCTGTGGGTGTGGTGGACCCAGAGCCGATGACAGAGGAACACGGTGACGGGAGTCCATGTGATGACTGCGAGATTTACTTCTGTTGCTTTTGAGTTTTACATTATGCTTGTACATGTTATATTTTGATAATTATGTGTTGAACATTTAAAGAATCATTGGGTTACTGTATAACCTCACACTAGGCAGATGAACATTATGTAACTGTTAATTAACGCTTCTGCCGTTTTGTTTTACTCTGGGAATGTAAGATATTTCTCTGTTTCCGTTTACTAGTATATTTGTGATAATTATATGAATCCTGACTGTGATTCAATACATTGTAATCGAGATCCTGGCAGTGTGGGATGACACCTGTCATCCTAGTCATACCCCTTTTATTGTATTTTATTCCCTTTTGGGATGGGGGTGTGACACTTGGGGGACACACCATGGCAATTGTGAAATAAGTTGTAGCCCCTTGTCTTATTTGTTTACCCTTTTCTTTGATGTCCTCGAAGTGCAGGTCAGGCTTAGAACCGCTTAAGCCATTTTAGCCGTTTGTGGAATATTTTATTGTGGGTCCCACTTACCTCGGAAAACGTATGAGGGACTTGTGTCCCATTGTCATATGGACCCCACCCTTTAATAGACTCCTTTTCCTATTAAGACCAATGGGTTGACCCATTTAACTTAAAGTGACCCATTTAGCTTAAGTGACCCATTTAGCTTAAATGACCCATTTAACTCAATAGACCCAAAAATGGATTTTGACCTATTTAATACCCAACCGAACAGACCTTAGTAAGGGTTTAAGTTATATAGAGGCTTGGATTCTCTTAGCTCATTTATTCTCTCCTCCAACTAAAAACGTGGGAATAAGGGAAAGAAGAGAAATCAAGAAGAACGGAGAGGAGAAGAAGGAAATAAGGAAGGAGAAGGAAGAAGGGATTGGCTGAAGCTTGAACCCACATCCCTTGGTGGCCAAATCGTGGAGCTCCTCTCATTGGTAAGGTAAGCCATTAACACCTCTTCCCCCTCTTTCATCGGTTTTGGGTTTTGGGAACTTGGGAGATGGGAAATCCTTGACCTAGGGTTCTGCTTGGAACCCAAGGATCGATTGGAACCTTTAGTTTATGTTATTGTGGAGTTGTTACACTCCATTGTTAGCCCTAGGGCTCACAATCTCATTCTATTTGAAAGACCTAGGGTTTCTACCCTACTATGCCTTAGACTAGGTTCTCCTTGCTTTCCCTTATTGAATCCTTGGGATTACATGGACCTAATGAGGTCTTAGAACCCTAATGGACCTAGGAGGAAGCTCTCTTGGTGTTCCCTTGCCTTCAAACCACTTGAAAATGGAACCCTTGGTGATTAAACCTTTGAATTTGGGATATGGAGACATGCGGTTTTACATGCGGTTGCAAGACTTACGAGAAACCTCCCTTGAAACCACCCCCCTGTATAAGCCCCTGGTTAGAGAGGTTTTACGTGCGGTTTCATGTTCTGAGAAAAATCACCCATAAAATTGCACTTGGCCGAGACTTTCCTGAGCCCCTGGTAAGCTAGGATTTACATGCAATTTCAGGAATTGGGTTAAGACCATCCATAAAACCGCCTGTCCCCAGAACTGCTGACATTTGACCTTGGCCTGCTGTTTTGACCATAACTTGGTCTACGCATATTGTATCGACATGATTCCACATGCGTTATAAACTAGACTTAAAGGGCTACAATTATTATGAGGAAACCTTGGACCCAATATGAGTGTGTGATCCTCGAAAGTGGATTCAAACCTGGCTGATGTGTTTAGATAGTAACTTTGAAATTTAAGTTATATGTTTGTGACCTTGCCTACTTTGTGGCTATTGGAGTAGAACTTATTAGGGTTTAATGGGGGGTTTAATTACAACCTAAGGTGCCCATAATTATACTAATTAATTGATCTATTATGGTGCCAAGATCTACCTTTGATACCCTTAAAATCCTTTCCCTCATTGGTTGTGGGTTAGGAAACTTTGGAAATTAAAGTTGGACCTTGGGGTTCCACTTGGAAACCAAGGGGTGACCTTGGTTCAATGTTGGACCTCATTAGTGAGGCCTTGCCTCTAAGTACAACCCTAAAAACCCCTCCTTGCAACCTTATTGCTGAGTTTGGGTTTCACTACTTAAAACCCTAGAATGTGACCTTTGGGAGTTCCCCTTAAGTTCTCTAGACCCAATAAATTTAATGATGTAACCAGGCCCTGGTGGACCCTCGAACACCCTTCCCTTGTCCTTGGGACTTAAAGATCCAAGTGGGACAAATTGGGTTAAAAAACACCTTCAAAACTGTATCATACCTTGATCGAATGCAAGGGCGAATGCAAGGCCCTGCCTACAACTGAGCTTGCATCCGATGCTGCCCCAAAGGCCTGCAGGCTATGTAATTTATGGGGTTTCCCCTAAGGGACTTTTCCCCACCCTTTCTAACACTCTTCTACACTACCCTAGGCTTCATTAATTGTTTGAGGAGACGCACTTAGCAGACATCGAACGACGAATCAAATCAACGGAACACGAACTATATTGTGAGGGGGGATTGGATCTTGTTTTATTTTGAGTGTTTCTATGATTAAATGTTGTGCTTGATGCATTCATGTTATGTGATGCACTTCATGCATAAATACATGTTTGCACTGTTTATCTATGAATGTGTTCATGTGTGTGATAATTGATGACTATGTGTTACAAATGTGGTTGGAATTATATGAGATGATACTATGGTTTATTTAATGTCTTTCTTTATATATTATACTTGGCCTATCATGTGCTGTGTCGTGCTGGTACCCGGGTACTAGATGGTATGGGACGTCGATGCACCCGGAATACTTCTCAATACGATAGTTTTATATAATATGTTGCATATTTGATTTGATATTTGTGTTAAAAGGGATACGGGAGGTAGATGTGTAAGTTCCTACACCGTATCGCCTTACTGATAATCCAGCCCGGGGATCAAGGGTAAGTTCTGGTACCGTGGTTGAGATTATCGGAGACTTGCTGGGAGACCAATGGTGTGTTCTAGGATTGGCAGGCTTCCACTGACGTAGTTAGGGGTATATCAATGGGGATCGAGGGTGTGTTCCGGTATCAGGGATATGGCCCTACTATGTCGTAGATTAATGGTGTTGTATCGGTGGGGATCAAGGGTGTGTTCCGGTACCAGGGATACAATTTCATTACTCTACACACCATAGCATTCATGCATACATTACATCTCATCATCATCATCATCATCATCATTATTCATATTACATATCATATTGTTGTGTTTGTTGTATGACTGTAAATCGGATCTGATGTGTGAATCATCATTGGTGGTATGGGACGTCAAGGATGTTAGCTCATCAGGTTTGACTTGCAGCCGCATATTTGTTGTGTGTGTGTGGATTCAATTTCCTGCTCATTGGGCTAGTGGAAGCTCACCCCTCGGGGAACTCTTCTCTTTAGAATGTGATGCAGGTTGTACGGTACCGGTGGATGATGAAGGACCCGGTAAAGGATGTTGACGCAAAAGTTGGTCTACGACCGTTGATGTTTATCTTCTTTTTGTTGCTTTTAATATTATATTTCTTGATGTATGTTTTCTGCCTTTCTTTGTACTTATCAAAGAACTTCTATTGTATTAACTTTTGAATTCAAGGATAATCCACCTTATGTATTTATTATCACCGTAGTTATTCCCTAAATGAGGATCAACAGTATTTATTATAAGTCTTCCGCTATTCTGATAATTGATCTGATTCTCATTTATATGACTATGAGGTAAGTCACTGCGTCCGTGATCCTGGAGGGGGTTTAGGATGTTGGTAAGCATCCTAGTCATACCCTTTTTATATTATTTTATCCCTTGACGGGATGGGGGTGTGACAGATAGAGAGGGGCTTTGGATGGCCATGACTTTTTCGGGCTGCACTACCTGCGACACCATTGGCAAGCTCGTGCTCGGTGCCACTATTTCTCACATTTGGATGGAGAGGAACTTTAGGAGATGGACTTCCAAATCTCGTTCTTTTGACTCGATTTGGAAAGCCATCTCTTGGGATGTATCCTCTAAGCTTAGTCTTTTGCCTTTTAAGGCCTTTTTGGATACCCTAAGGAATTGGCACATTGTTGTTTCTTGGGGTCTAGATAGAGCTCTTTTACGCCCCAGCCCTTCCCCTTAAAGGAGCTCGGGGCTTCCCCCCTTTTTTGTACATTCCCCCCCCGCTTCCCTCTCTCGCCTCTCTCGGGCCTTGGTAATATAATTTTTTTATTCACCAAAAAAAAAATACCCATCCCAGTGCGCGGATCCTGAATCACACAACCATCAGAAGAAAAAATACAGCATAGCCATCATCTTCCAATTGATATGATAGAAATAAGATTAGTGGTAACAATCTCTTGAACATAACAAATGAGAATAACTCCGGCGATGGCTTGAGTTGCCTCCCCCCCTTGGGTGATGCCTCCTCCCCCTCCGGTAGCCCTGCCTGGTGCCTCCCCTTACCCTGCATGCCCTGCTTCCCCCCACCTTGCTTCTACTGATGCTCTCCCCACTGTAAACTCTCCCCCTCCTCTCGTCCTTACCCTACTCCCAGAAATTCACCTACCCCTGACGTACTCTCCTCTGCTTCACCCACTGCAATTTCCTCTAACCCTGCAACAAAACCCCCTACCTGGAGTTCACTTCTATCCAGTAACACCCCCAACCCCATCGACAGGCACTCCTTGCATTTTGTCCCTCCCTCCATCGTCGACGATACCATGGTTGGTTATTGTCCCAAGGGCCTGCTAGATGATGAAATCACCAAATGGCAGAGCTGTCTCGTGGGGCACTTCCTTGGTGCTCGACCTCCTTTTCATGTTGTCAAAACTTCTCTGCTCAAACAGTGGCGCCCAGCTGGAGTTGTTTTCACTTATCTCCTCAACAGTGGCATCTTCATCTTCAGGTTCTCAGACAATGCCGATCGATCTCGTGCCTTGGAGGGTGGTCCTTGGTTGATAGGCAAGAAGCCGATCTTCCTCAGGCAATGGGACCATCGCTCCTCCCTCAGTAGAATCGACCTCAAGTCCATTCCCATTTGGGTTAACTTGCCAGGCCTCCCTCTCCACTACTGGTGTGCATCAGGCCTCAGTATTGTGGGTTCGACAATCGGCAACCCTCTCTTCTCCGATGAATGAACCAAGAAAATGGATCCCCTCTCCTTTGCTCGATTATGTGTTGAAGTCTCTGCAGATGTGCCTCCACCAGAGTTTGTCACCATCTAAGAAGAAGACGGTCATACCTTCACCCAATGAGTCTCCCATGAATGGCTACCTCAATACTGCTCTGTGTGCAAGTCTTTCGAACATCCATCGAATCAGTGTCAGCCCCCAAGCAACCCTGCTCCATCTCCCTCGTCATTCGCTGCTGCCCCTTTGGCAGAAATAGTGGATCATCGACGCAGCCCTCTCGACTCCAACTCTTGTGTCCTTCTAGCAGCCACGCTTTCAATGGCGGAGACGAAGGATTGTTTGGTCGAAGTTGCTGACGCCTCGGTTGCTACCTCGAATGATGACGAAGTTGTCGCCTTGTCCCTGGCCTCACTCCAAGCTCTGGTAAAGCCAGCCCAGATGCCTGCAAGGCCTCTGCAGCCTTCTCGTGGCCCGAAAAAGACCAAAAACCGTCGCCGGAGAAGAAGCCCAGAACCTGACGAAGTTCCACATCTTGGCGAGGTTCTTGATGCCCACCAACCTCGCGATTCAACAGGGGTTGACCACAATAGGTTCGCCGTCCTCCTGTCCCTGGTTCTCGACGCTGATGGTGACGTTGCAGCGTCGACTGCTCCTCCTGAGCTCTGCGAGACCGATTTGCAGGCTTCCCCTGCTCCTCCACTTTCGCCTTCATCCAGCTTTCCTCCCAATTTTGGCAACCCAAATAAGCCCTTTTCTCCTGCGACCCACAGTCTTTCACCACTTTACACCAAACCACCTTCCCACTCCCAGGAACACCTTTTCACCCAACCCCCCCCCCCCCCCCACGTGACATCATCCCTTTTGTCCCCCTAAACCTCCATATTCCCCCCTTCGTCCCTACTAAAGACAACACCCCCTTTGGCCCGACCCATTAACCCGCCCTTTTAACCCATCTTCCCCAGCCCATTTACCCAGGTCATTTATCTCATTCCAGCTTAACAAATTACCCTGGCTCGAACCTCTTAAAAGCCACACCTGAACCGAACCAACTTAGCCATGATCCTGTCCCTGTGGTTGGACCCTCCTCTTCCCTTGGTCCGCTGTCCACTTTGCTCCCTTCCTCAGCATCTTCTCCCTTGGTATGCTTCACCCCTTGCGTGAGTACCGCTCGAGGCCCCGCAGTGTCCCCCAGGGTTCTCAGGTCAGTTCCACAGCTGGTTGGCTGCCCCCTCCCCACCTTTGCTCATGATCCCCTGGACCATTTGGAATGTCCGTGGCCTTAATGTCCCGACAAAACAAGCTGAAATTTGTGCGCGCATCATTTCCTCTAAATCCTCCCTCTGTTGCCTCCTTGAAACGAAGGTTCTTGAGTCCAACTCCTCTCGCATCGCTCATTCTATAGCCCCCTCTTGGTCCCTCATCTCCAACTACTCCCACTCTCCAAAAGGCCGTATCTGGGTTCTTTGGGATCCCTCCAAATTCCACCTGTTGGTTTCCTCTGCCTCCCCCCAATATCTCCATCTTAGCATCTCTGATCATCTTCACAAACATCTCTTCTTTTTCACCATGGTGTATGCTTTCAATCGTCCTCCGAATCGGCTCCCACTCTGGGACGACATTCATATCATCTCTCAATCCGTTGGTTCCGCCCCCTGGGGCATGGGCGGAGACTTCAATGTCGTCCGTTATAGCCATGAAAAGTTAGGTGGTTCCCCCATTGATCCCCAAGCGGTTGATGCCTTCAATTCTTGTCTTGAGGATGTTGGTCTTAACGACCTCTGTTGGTCAGGTGCTGAGTTTTCTTGGCACAATAAGCGCTCTGGCGTTGATAGAGTTGCTTGCAAGCTTGACCATGTTCTCGTCAATGATCCCTGGCCCTCATCCCTTCCTTCTTCTTACGCTGTTTTTGACCTCCCAGGCCTCTCTGACCACTCCCCCATTTCCCTCTTTGTCCTTCCCTATCTGTCCTTTGGTCCCAAGCCCTTTAAATTCTTTGATATGTAGTCCTCCCATGTTGATTTCCTTCCTCTGGTCCAGTCTGCTTGGGATATCCTTGTTCAGTCCTTCTCCTCCCCTCTCCTTGCCTTCTCTAAAAAGCTCAAAAATGGCAAATCTGCCCTCAAATCTTGGAATTCCCCCACCTTTGGCAATATCTCTTCTCGTGTCTCCTCCTGTCGTGACACCCTTTCCTCCATCCAAATCCGTCTCCAGTCTGACCCCCTTAATCCCTCTCTCGCGGTGGAGGAATCCCTTGCCGCCTCTGAGCTCACCTCCTCTCTCTCTCTCAGGAGGAGAGCTTCCTGAAACAAAAATCCCGGATCAAATGGCTTGAACTTGGCGACTCTAACTCTGCTTTCTTTCACCGCTCCCTCAAAGCCAGAACCAACTCCAACTCTATTCTCTCTCTCACCTCCTCCGATGGATCGGTGCTCTCCTCTGTTGATGCCATCAAATTTGAAGCCGTGTCCCACTTAACTGATATCTTTTGCCCTCTCCCCTCCTTCCATCCCATCATCCCTGAAGGCCTCATCAACAAATTTGTTCCTTCCAACCTCTTCAGCTCCCTTTGCTCCATCCCCTCTGACTCTGAAATTGCTTCTGCTGTCCACTCCTATAAGGCAAATAAAGCTCCTGGCCCTAATGGGTTCAGTATGGGTTTTTTCTCCTCTTGTTGGGACATCATAGGATCCGATCTCATCTGTGCCATCAAGAGCTTCTTCTTTAACCCCCATCAGATCCTTAACATCAACCACACCTTTCTCTGCCTCATCCCCAAATCCTCTAGTGCCTCCTCCATGGCGGACTTCAGACCCATCTCCCTTTGCAACCTTCTTTATAAGTTCATTGCCAAAATTCTAGCCAATCGGCTTCGGCTTGTCATTGACTCCCTTGTCAACCCTAATCAGTCCGCCTTCATCTCGGGGAGAAGTATCTCTGACAACATCATCCTCTGTTAGGAAATTGTTCGTGCCTTTCACAGAAAATCCATTCCCCCTTCAGCCCTTTTGAAAATTGATATCCACAAGGCCTTCGACTCCATTCGTTGGGACTTCATCACCCAAGTCCTTCTTAAGATGTCCTTCCCCCCCACCTTTGTCAACTGGATCCACTTCTGCATCTCTTCCCCTCGTTTCTCCGTTCTCCTTAATGGCAGCTCCGCGGGTTACTTCCCCTCCTCTGCTGGCATCTGCCAGGGATGCCCCCTATCCCCCTTCCTCTTTTGTCTCTCCCTTGAGGTCCTCTCCTGCAGTCTCCAGTCCAAAACTGACCTCCACCTCATCACCCCCATCCCTAAGTGCAAGGCCACCAACCTGACCCATCTTGCTTTTGCCGATGACCAAATGATCTTCTCCAGGGCCGATCCCTCCTCCACTGAAAACATCATGTCCTCCCTCCACCTTTTCCAGGGTCTCTCAGGTCTTCGCATTAACCTCCTTAAATCCCAAATCTTCATTGCTAGGGTTTCTGACTCGACCAAAGCGGCCCTCTCCACCATCTCACTGGCTTTCCCATTGCCACCTTACCTGTCGCTACCTTGGCCTGCCCCTCATACCAGCCAGGACTCTCGACTCATCATCGTAACCCTATCCTTGACCTTCTTCGCAAGAGACTTCAGCTTTGGAAAGCCAAACTTTTATCCTATGCGGGTCGCCTTGAGCTTATCAGATCGGTTCTCCAGTCTTGTTACATCTATTGGAGCGGTGTTTTTGGCCTTCCCAAGGCTACTATCAAGGCTGCCGAGTCCATTATGCGTGCTTTCCTTTGGAAAGGTGTGGACTCTGCCAGGTTCCTCCACCCCAAGAGTTAGTCTTCTATTTGCCTCCCCAAATTTGAAGGAGGCCTGGGTCTCAGAAGGATTAAAGATGTCAACCTTGCTGGTTCTATCAAGCTGCTATGGAGACTCATCACCAACAAATCTAGCATTTAGACTTCTTGGTTGTATGCGGGGCCTCTCCGTAGAGACTCTATTTGGATGGTCAGCTCCAGCCCTGATTCTTCTTGGATTTGGCGCAGAATTCTTTAAGTGAGGCACATAGCCAGGGGTGCTATTTCTTGCAGGATTGACGATGGGTCACAGACTTATCTTTGGCTTGACAATTGGCATCCTTCTGGTGTCCTAGCCTCTATTGTCAGCCACCGTGTCATCTATGAGTCCGGCTTGGACAGATTTTTCTCTGTGGCTTTCATCATTACCAATGGCTTTTGGTCCCCCCCCTCCTCTCCCCCCCCCTCTGGCGGATCTCTGGAGTTCCCTCCCCCCTATTCCACCTGGACACAGAGGTAGAGGAGACACCATCTTATGGCTCCCCTCCTCCACAGGCTCATTCAGCTCCGACTCCGCTTGGGACATGGTCAGACATAGAGGGACCCCCTGTCCTTGGCAAAAAGTGGTTTGGTTCAAAGGTCAAATTCCAAGACAGAGCTTTACTGCCTGGTGTGCCCTAGCAAATTGCCTCCCAACACAAACATTCCTCACACACCGCCACTTGCAAGTCTCTCCTAGATGCTGCCTCTGTTGGAATGGGCATGAAGACATAGATCATCTTTTCTTTACTTGCCCCTTTGCTGCCTCCATTTGGAACCGAGTTCTCCGCCATTGCTGGCCTGCTCGTTGAAGGCCTCTTCCCCTCTCTCGTGAATGGGTTTGGATTCATATGACTTTTGGTGGTAAAACGATCTGTGACACGATTGGAAAGCTTGCCTTTTGTGCTACTATATCTTACATTTGGATGGAGCGTAACCTCAAAAGATGGACGTCCAACTCCCGCTCTTTCGACAAGATTTGGAAGGCCATCTTCTTTGATGTTTCATCTAAAGCTAATTCCCTTTCCCCGACTAGTGTTAGGGATACCCCAAGTAACAGGCTTATTGTTGTCTCCTGGGGTCTCCCTTCCACCTTTTTGTGCCCTAAGTAGTCTCTGGCTAGCTTTGGCTTTGTTGGCCTCCGGGCTTGTATATTTGTCCTCTTTTCTTCGAAATTAAATTTTTATTCATCCAAAAAAAAAGATTAGTGGTAAGCTTAGGAACAAGAAAGACATTGTTTAACTTAAGGGGATGGGATTATCAGTACCAATGTTGCGTTACTTATCACCATTTGCTATAATAATTTGTTGATCACCAGTATAAGGTTTATGAACAATATCAGAAGAAAACACACCAGTCATATGATTGGAAGCATCAGCATCAAGATTCAAGAATCCATAGTGGAGTAGAGGAAGATCAAAAGAAGAAACCATACCAGCTTGACCAATAGCCAAGAAAGCATAAAAAATAGCAGAGGTCACCATACTTTTAACCAGTGCTTGACCTCATCTGAAATATCTGTAGGGGTAGAACTAGTAGCTCCCTCAAAACCAAATGTATTCCCAGTAGGAGGTGTCTCAGAAACCTGGTAGGCCCTTGGTTTATCTTGTTGAGATGGTGGGAGTTGTAGAGGCATAGTCCCACATTGGTTAAGTTCGGTCCTTGGTTCCTTCATATACTTGAGGAGCTATCTCCACCTGATGTTTTAAGGTTTTGGGTTGGATCCTCCAATAGGTCTTTGCACTGAATAGGATTATTAGATGCTGTGGTTTCACCTTACACTTGGAAATAATATGGCTATCCTTCTTACAGTAAATAAATAAATTTTGCTTCTTGCAATGAGAAGCAGTGTGACCAAACTCCTTACATTCATAACATGAAAGACGAGGGAAATTATGAGAGGTAAACTTAGCCCTTGATTTATTGGCTGAGAATACCACATTTTTCTTTTTACCTTCAATTGTAGCCTGTGTGATGATTCTGGTCTCTTCCCGAAGTAGCTCCATAAAAACAGAATCCATATTGGTAAGGTACCGCTATTGAGAATATTAGCACGAGCAAACTCATAATGTGCTCTTAATTTTATGAGAAAGTGCATAACTTTCTTCTTGTCAGGCTCCCTCTGTAGAGTAGCAACATAGCAATAAGACAAATCAATTCTGATATGAGCCTGCTCATATTCAGTCCACAAGGTCATAAAACCTGCGTAAGAATCATGGATTCTTTTCTCCCCTTGACCATATGAAAAAATTAATTCATTTTCAATCTGAATTTTGAAGCTTCCTTGCCAAATTCGACTGTTGATAAACTCGTTCAAGATACAACCATATTTCTCTGGCTGTCGAGAAACCTCACATATTGGAATTAAGAATTCAAGTAACAACTTTAGCATTATTGAATTTCCGTTGTACCATTGCAGAAGATTTAGAAGGCTCAAAAGTAGAGTGGAGGCTCATAGCCTCATATGCATCAATATATCCCCATAGTCCTTGCGTTCCATAAGGAACTGAAAATGGAACTGCCAAATACCATAGTTGATCCCCATCAAACTTCATAGATAACATCTCAGATTTCTCTATTGCAAGGAAATGCAACTCAATATGAATAGAATATATCAAATTAAAGAGAAAAAAAACAGATCAAAGTAACACCAGAAATCAGAATAACATCAGAATCAAAGAGATAAAATGTAGCAGTCAAGGTGAACTCAAGATCAAACCAGAAGTCTCCAATCGAAAAGCAAATCTGAACTAAATATAAATTCAAGATCAGAACTCAGATTCACTGATAATAGAGATCTCCTATTGAAAACAAAGCTGAACAAAGGATAGATCTGAGATCAGAACTCAGAGCCAAATACTAATCCAGAGAAATCCAAGAAATACCTGTGAACAATACCATGAATTGTATGATGAACAGTATGATGCCCAAATCAGTGCTCTAATGCCATGTAAATATCCATCCCAAAACTCGAATTATTGGGTGGAGAGACTCAAAGGTATGAGGAGTTGGAAGGCCTCAAGGGTAACTGGTGTAGGACCATTCTCCCAACAACTTTCTCCCAACAATGTCTTCCCTAGATCTCTCTGCCTTCAATTGGTGTATAATGTATTGACATAAAAAGAAGAATCAATTCCACCACCTTTTCATCCATTGTGACATGGAAAGAATAGGTTGATTGAGTCTCTTTTGATTGAAGCTAATTATTTCTCCTTTCAGATCTTGGGCTTGAAGGGTGTATTGAGCATGTTTGGCAGGATACCATTGTTTATCTTGATACTGATGAACCAATTACAATTGGTCGTGCTTATGGACGAGTCAGTCGACACTTGCTTCATGAAGAGCTACTGAAAAGGTAAAAATGGCCATTCATCTTTCCTTCTGTTCACCTTTGTTGTATATTTCAGTTTCTTAGAATTTCTAAACTGTTGAATTTAATAGATTTATGATGCCTATTAATCTCTTCTAGGTGTGTCGAGTCAGGTGTCTCATACCTTAATTCAAAAGTGGAAAGCATCAGTGAAGCTGCAGATGGACATAGTCTTGTAGCTTGTGAAAGGGGGATTTTTATTCCTTGCAGGTACAACTGGATACTCCAAGTTTTCACTATTAAATTTTACATCTAACTTTGTAAATGCTTCTATAGGCTTGCTACTGTTGCTTCTGGAGCAGCTTCAGGGAAACTCTTGCAATATGAGGTGGGAGGTCCCCGTGTTTCTGTCCAAACAGCTTACGGGCTGGAGGTTGAGGTATGAGTTCTTTAAAAAAAAAACAGTATTTTGGTTAGTTACTGTTCTGCATCAATAACGTACTTCAGCGCTTTGGATTGTCAGTTGTACTTTAAACCTTTTTTTTTACATGCACAAGGGAGAGATATTGCAACATGGTCCAACTTTGCTTTGCTCAAGCTTAACCAATGACATTCTTTTTATTAATATATGGAGAGAAATTACTAAAAGAAAGGAATAATTGCAAGATAGGAAGGGGCAAGACCATGAAGAGATTAGGTATAGGAAGCAAAAAAAAAAGAGCATCCCAGTGCACGAGACTCCTGCTATTGCAGGGTCTGGGTGGGGCAAATGTATGCCAGCTTTACCCTCTGCTTCGCAGGGATGGCTGTTTCCAAGTTTTGAACCCACAACCAACAGGTTGCAATTAATTGGAGACCAACATCTATTACTTATGAACCCACCATTTGTCATCAGTTCTGGCAAAGAGTTTTGACAGTCTGCTAATCATGACTTTTTCGAACTCAATTTGGATGAGGCTAAGGAAGCACAACCAACCCAGTTGAGATGGACAAAATATGTAATATGTACCATTCTCATGTATGTGTGGGGAAGGTTTTGTGGCCATCATTGTGCAAAAAATGGACCTGAGTCTAATCCCATCTTAATTTAGCCTGTTGAAATGGTTAATTGATAATAAATACTTGTCTCAACTGATTAAAGCTCAGTTTGGCCATGTAAGGTAGCTGGAGTCCATTTGGTGAGATTTGAGTCACCAAAAATGAAGTAAAACCAACTACGTTTTTTTCACTTTACTTCTAACCAAACAACCATTTCAAAACTTGCCTATTTCTTTTTCCATTTAATTTGACTTCACTTTACCAATGAAAATTTTCTCTCACTTCACTTTTGAGCTTAGGTTATGTTGCGGTTGTGTGTGTCTTGTATTCTGTGGGTCCACATAATTATTATTGGATCTGTATTTGTAATTGGGTCGGGTGTAGGGTCCATTACATGTACGGGGGTAAAATTGTAATTGTGTGGGGATGGCAGTTTGTAGGGTTTCCTATTTATTGTCTATATGGGGAAAACCCTAGACACAAGCAAGGGATCACTTTGCGAGGTGGAAAATGGTGTAGAAAGTTTTTCTGGCATAGTGAAAAATATTTGGTTTCTCAGATGGATGTAGGCATTCGTACCGAACCACGTTAAATTCCTCGTGTTGTTTGTGATTGTTTGCTTGGTTTCTTCCTCATGGTTGCACATTCTATTAGGGGTACGATGACTTGTATTCCATTGCTTGTGTTTGTGGGTAGATTCTGAAGGGCCGTTAGCATCCGAAAGGCCTGAGGCCTCGAGGGTTCATTCTCTGTAATCTGTGAAAGGTGCGAAGACAAGCGGCTGTAATCTTATTCTCCATTGAGAGTCAAGTATATCTTATCTCACTGTGGACATAAGCAGTCTTGCCTAACCTTGTAAATCATTGTATTGCTTTGTGTGATTGTTTATTTTCTATTTCCATTCGTTTACTGCATCATTATAGTTTTCAGTTTCTACACATTCTTCCCCAACAAATGCTATCAGAGCAAGGTTCGGCAGATCATTGCAGGGTGTTCACGGAGATCTGAAGAAACAGGCGGTGTGCAAGAGAGAGGAAGAAGGTACATTTTGTCACTGTAGAGCACAGATCTGTTTTTTCTCTCGACATCTATGCAGTTGTTGGAGGAAAAAGAAAGAATTAGGGAAGGAAAAGAGCTTTACAGGGAAAAGCAGTGTACGATTCCAAAGTCTGATTCTGATCCCGTATGTGAGGGAGGAAGTAGAGGAGGGAAGAAATTCTGAAGTCCGATCCAATTCCGTTCGTGAGGAAGGAGAAAAGAAAAAAGTGAAGAGAGAATTAGTTCATATTTGTACAGTGTTAAAAGAAGAAAGTGAAAAATAAAGAAACAAAAAGTAGTTATACAAAGCTCAAAAAGGCAGTTTGTGCATTCCTAGGTAGACTTGGAAGCTGCAATGTGGAGGGGATTTTGTACACAAGAAGGAACTTGAAAACAAAAAGAGGGCTTCTGAGCCAGTTCCATACCTATTTGGTTATGTAAAAAAATGATTTCGTACAGACTACAGAGGGTTCAGTGCGAATGTTAGGTGTTCCTAAAATTTTTCTGGAGTTCTGGACTCGGTGTAAGGGACGGATCGTGTAACATCCCGAAATTTTGAAAATTTGAATTATATATGATTAGGGTTAATTTCGTAATTTAAGGGTGAACATTGATATAATAGGACAAGTGAGTAAATAATTATTTTAATTGAATTTTTAGATGAATAGTGAAATGACCAAATTGGCCTTAGATCATGTGTGAAATGATATTGAGTTTGGCTGGGTTCACTTGAACCATAGACCTGACCCATGGTTGGACCTGCTGGGTCCAAGGGTTGGCTTATATAAGACCATAAATGGAACTTAAAGAGCACTTTTCCTTTCTCAAATTAGAAAGAATGGGAGAGGAGAGAAAGAAAAAGAGAAGGAAAAGGGAGGAGGAAGGCCTCCACCGGCCAAGCTTGGGAGACCTACCTAGATGAACCTGGAATGGGCGGCATTGGAAAGCAGCGGAGCTAACGCAACCTAGGAGGAAGGTGGGAAGATCGCTGTTGCACACCGACTTGGAGTTTCCAAGTCACCTGAGAGGTAAAACACCTTGTTTTCCATTTGGTTTCATTTGTACAAGGACTTGGTTTTACACTTGCAAAGGGTATTTTGGGACCCAATGCATGCATGTGTGGTTCTGGTTTCGAAATAAACGCAGAAGGTTGGAGACTCAAGTTTGCGGTTGATGGTTGAAACCATAAGAGGAGGAAATGTGAGATTGAAGGGTGGATTCAAGTTGTTTTGACTTAATCTGCACCATAGATTATGCCATTGTGGTGGATTTGACCCTAGGAAGTGTCAGGAGACCTTGAACGAAGGTGGGAGCAAAAACCCCTCGAGAAAAACCCAAAAATCCCAATCTCGAGCTGGTTCTGTACACCTTCCGGATCTTCGATAGATGTGTCCAGCGAGTCCGGTAGAGTGGAATCTTTAAAAAGTAAAACAGAACAAATGGGCAGAAGGCTACCGGATTTGGTACCGGCGAGTCCGGTACACCCTTGTTTGGGGAAATGGTTGTTTTGATCAGTAGGGTCCAATGCGAATGCGACCCTGGGTTTATACAAGAGTAGTAACACATGTTTGATGAACTTTTGTTTTCGAGATGACGATGGGGTTACTGGAAACCCCGGAACCTTCGGTGGGGCACTCCGTCGATTGCCCAATACGGTGAGTGGATTTACTTTAGAGTCCTCTTCAACTTGTAATATTATGTGTGGTGTTTGAATGAAATGAATGATTGGTTTTAATTGCGAATATTGGAAAATGAATGTGATTAAGAAGATGTATTATGATAATATGAGAACAGTATTGAATTGAGTTTATTAATTTCGAGATGGTGTGGATTTAAGAGAATTGAATATCTTGTACTATGATTGTGAATGAATGGTGATGAAATGAATTGCTTGTGAATGAATGATGTATGTGATTACCTCACTTTGTGGAGTGAGATGTGGGATACCTTATAATGTAGTCCTAGGTAGGAGTATTCCCACTAGGAACCAAGGTAATAGGATCACGAAACAAGACTGCTGGTTCGGCTAGGCAGTTTGGGCTGTTTAGGGCTAATCTAGGGTTTAGGCTAGGGTTATGGATGAAAGTAATATATGGTAATGATTAGCAGGTCTAGGGGATTAATTTGATATAAAAAAAAAGGATTTGATTAGGTTTTATAATTCTGCAGATTTAGGGTTAGGGTTTCGGGTTTTAGAAATTAGGAAAAATTACCAAAACTAGGGTTTAAAGTGGGCTGTGAGGGCTGGGCTTGGGTTCGAGTTTACCAAACAGGGAGGGAAAGGTTTGATCCAAATATGGGAGGGTTTTGATGGTTAGAAGTACTGATTCTGGAATTTTAGGGTTTTAGGTTGATGGGGGATGAGGGGATTCTAGGGTTTTGAACTAGGGATGGGGGCGGCAGTCAGGATCGAGTGGAGGGTTTACTATAGTGATGCTATATCTGAAGTTTGAAGGGATTTGGGTGATAGGCTATGGCTGGACAGAATTTAGAACACTAGGGTTTATGAAATTAAAACAGAAAATAAAGGGGGAATTGATTGGGAAGGAGAATGAATAGAAAAAAAACAAAATTTAGAGTTCAAACTCACCACTGGAATCCACCGGCAGCAGCTTGAATGATGAAGGATGAAGCCACCTTCAGAGAGAGATCCTCCCAGCCGTCACGGCATAAGGAGTCGCAGGAATCCACCCACCCTTTCCACCTTGAAATCCACAAGGATGCACACTCAAAGGAGCAGAACAACAGCAGCAGAAAACAGTCTTTTTAATTCAAATTTCAATGTGGGGGAGCCCTCCACGATTTACTATATTAATAAGATGGCTTTATGCCAAGTCCTAGTACAATTTAAAGTCATTTCCTTCAAAAATCGTGGAAGGAAGAGATTTAATCTAATTTAACTTATTTAAAACAGTAAAAGACCTATTTAACCCTACTAACTTAAGTTAAAAGATATCTAACTTAAAATAACTAATTTAAAAGAAGATTCCATATTAGCCAATAGGATATAAGGACCTATTAACCAATAGGAACACTTCACTTAAATTAGACTAATTGAACCAATTGGATGCAACCAATTCTAAACCGGTTCAATCTAAAAACAGAAAAATAAAGCTAAGTATGGAAAATAATAATCCTAATCTATGGCTCCCTATTCAAGCCCTAAGTTCAGGGCTTCTTCTTCTTCTTCTTCCTTCTTGGAGCTGCATCAACTCTCCCCGTCTTGAAATCATTCATCCCCGATGAATGGCTGGAGATCACCGAATGGTCTTCCAAATCAGGATCAAGTTTCTTGAGTTCATCTTCAACGGATGGTTCAAGCTTGTATGCGGACAGCAGCTCTTTGACGGATGAAGAAGGCTGGAATTCTGGCTGGGCAGCTGCCTCTTGAAGTACCATATGAACACCTCGCTAATCATCATCATCAAAATAATTAGCCACATCATATTCATCATCAGGAGGGAGTGCATAAATATGATTTGCGCCTTGGTCTTCGTCTTCACCTTGAACTTCTTCCTTTTCAGCCACGTTGATAGGCTTCTTCTTGTGTGGGCAGTCCCTAGCAATATGCCCCTTGTCTTGACAGTAATAACAAGTGAAGGGGTCATCTTGGCCCATAGGAGTTTTGCTCTTATCATCCACACGTGGGGGAACAGCAGGGCGAGTGGTACTGCCTATAGAGGAGCCTTGTTTTGAGGTACTAGTGTTGATGTAGGCCGTCTTGGAAGTAGAACCTGGCTGTTTACTTGAAGCTAATAGCTCCTCTGCTTTCAAGGCCTTCTCAAAACAATCTCGAACGTCTGCAACGTCAACTACCCCAATTGTCCTGTTGATCTCACTTGACAGACCCAACCTGAACCGGGAAAGCATTTGGATGCCCTCCTCCCTAATGCCAGTGCGAGAAGAAAGAGCATCGAATTGCCTCATGTACTCAGTTACAGTCATGGTTCCTTGGCGGAGGGAGTTGAATTTATCCTGTAGCTGAGACCTGAAGTGTCTTGGCAAGTATTGCTTACTCAGGTCGTATTTCATGTCTTCCCAAGTGCGGGGTGCAGTACCATTAAAGTCCATCTCTCTTTCAGCAGTTCTCCACCACTCATGTGCTGATCCGACAAGTTTAGCACGGACTAACTTCATTTTCCCCTCTTCAGACAGGTAATACCAGTCAAAATAATCTTCTATTGCAGCAAGCCAATCATAAAATACCTGGGGGTCAGAGTGACCATCGAATTCCTTCAGCTCAAGCTTCACTTTTTGGTTGCCTGTATAGTGCCGATTAGTACCTTGGTCTCTAGTGAAGTAGGACCTCATATACTCCTCAAAAGTAGGCTGCTGACCTCTGTCTCTGTCCCGGTCTTCTCTATCTCTGTCTCTGTAGCCTCGGTGGTGATCTCTGTGTTCCCGAGAAGGTTCACGGGCATATCTAGGTCTGTCCCGACGATCTCTGTAATGATCTCTACCATCCCTGTCATCTCGGTCAGCTCTGAATCTGTCCCTGTGACCTATGTGTCCATCTCTATAACCCCTGTAGTCATCTCTGGGGCTCCCATCTCTGTCAGGCAGCCTCTGTACCACTGAATGGAGTTGGTACCTGTCTTCTTCTATGGGTACATTGCTGTCCTCATTAAGTGCAAGTTGTCTATGCTCAATTACTTGCAGCCTTTCAACAATAGCTCTCTGTTCAGCTCTAAAATCTTCAGCCAAAGTCTTCTGGTCAGCAGTAAATTTCTAAAACATCTCTAACACTGCTGCCATAGGGTCGGGTGGTTCTGGCAGCACCGGATTGCCATGTTCATCCATGGCTCTGATACCAAAATAATGTAGTTCTAGGTAGGAGTATTCCCACTAGGAACCAAGGTAATAGGATCACGAAACAAGACTGCTGGTTCGGCTAGGCAGTTTGGGCTGTTTAGGGCTAATCTAGGGTTTAGGCTAGGGTTATGGATGAAAGTAATATATGGTAATGATCAGCAGGTCTAGGGGATTAATTTGATATAAAAAAAAAAAAAGGATTTGATTAGGCTTTATAATTCTGCAGATTTAGGGTTAGGGTTTCGGGTTTTAGAAATTAGGAAAAATTACCAAAATTAGGGTTTAAAGTGGGCTGTGAGGGCTGGGCTTGGGTTCGAGTTTACCAAACAGGGAGGGGAAGGTTCGATCCAAATATGGGAGGATTTTGATGGTTAGAAGTACTGATTCTGGAATTTTAGGGTTTTAGGTTTATGGGGGATGAGGGGATTCTAGGGTTTTGAACTAGGGATGGGGGCAGCAGTCAGGATTGAGTGGAGGGTTTATTGTAGTGATGCTATATCTGAAGTTTGAAGGGATTTGGGTGATAGGCTATGGTTGGACAGAATTTAGAACACTAGGGTTTATGAAATTAAAACAGAAAAATAAAGGGGGAATTGATTGGGAAGGAGAATGAATAGAAAAAAAACAGAATTTAGAGTTCAAACTCACCACTGGAATCCACCGGCAGCAGCTTGAATGATGAAGGATGAAGCCACCTTCAGAGAGAGATCCTCCCAGCCGTCACGGCGTAAGGAGTCGCAGGAATCCACCCACCCTTTCCACCTTGAAATCCACAAGGATGCACACTCAAAGGAGCAGAACAACAGCAGCAGAAAACAGTCTTTTTAATTCAAATTTCAATGTGGGGGAGCCCTCCACGATTTACTATATTAATAAGATGGCTTTATGCCAAGTCCTAGTACAATTTAAAGTCTTTTCCTTCAAAAATCGTGGAAGGAAGAGATTTAATCTAATTTAACTTATTTAAAACAGTAAAAGACCTATTTAACCCTACTAACTTAAGTTAAAAGATATCTAACTTAAAATAACTAATTTAAAAGAAGATTCCATATTAGCCAATAGGATATAAGGAACTATTAACCAATAGGAACACTTCACTTAAATTAGACTAATTGAACCAATTGGATGCAACCAATTCTAAACCGGTTCAATCTAAAAACAGAAAAATAAAGCTAAGTATGGAAAATTATAATCCTAATCTATGGCTCCCTATTCAAGCCCTAAGTTCAGGGCTTCTTCTTCTTCTTCTTCCTTCTTGGAGCTACATCACCTTATGTGAACGGGGGGGATTGCATGAGAGATGATGACCATAGGTGCATACCTCACCTAGTGGGGTAAGGATGGGGTGGAGAGTACGGATATGGTAGTGTGAGATACCTCACTTTGGAGAGTGGGATGATAGATACTCACTTTGGAGAGTGTGATGATGGATACCTCACTTTATAGAGTGGGATGGCTCACTTTGTGGAGTGAGATGTCGGATTACCGCATGTGGACCGGGGGGGGGATGCATGGGTTAATAGGGAAACCATAGGAGCATACCACACCTAGCGGGGGTAAGTATGGGGTGGTGGGTATGGATAAGGTGTATTGAAGACGTGGCAGAAACTAGTGTGGAGATGAGATGGATACCTCCACCTGTTGTAGCAGGTTTGGGGATGAAAATTTTGTGATTGATACTATTGTGGGTCCATCTCGCCGTGAGTGCGAGTATGGCTTGGTTTTTGAGATGTAGTTGAGAGTATGATATTACTGTGAGGCCATTCCACCTTTAGCGTGGTTATGGTGATGATTTCAGTTTTTGGGAATTAAGTGAGGAATTGCATTGTGGTCCATCTCACCATGAGCGTGAGCATAGTACGATTTTGGGTGTGAGACTAAGAGTTTAAATGAGATTTTCAAATAAAAGGTGTAGTGTATGTGATGAATGTTATGCTTGTTTGTGATGAGATTGCTTATTGGTAATGATTGGACTTTGCAAATGTGATTCAAGGAGAAAGGTTTTATAAAAAGAGTTTTAGTGGTTGGGAATATTTTAAGGTGTATTTACTCATTGGACTGTTGTAGCTCACCCTTGTTGGGGACACCTCTATAGATGTATTGCAGGTATCTCAGTGCTGGAGAACCGCGAACCGTCAGACATAGACGGGACTCATTACACAACTCGGATAGTTATGAATGATGCTACTCAGGATGGAAGAAATACCCAAAGGAACCGTGATTGCCAATTGAGTCATGACATGTGCTCATGAGACCTTAGTCGCTTCTGACAACTGGTCGCGTATTCCGTGCCAAAGGGCAATGTCGTATATTGTAATTTGTCTTTATTTCGCTTCCGCATATGTTGTAACTCTAATGTGTTGGAATTGTATTTAATAAAAGTTAAATTTTCATGTATATTGTGGATTTACCTTTTGACCTTACGGTCAGCACCCGTGAGGGTGGCACCTTTCCCTGATCTCGGGATTGGGGTGTCACAGATCGATAGATTCTGCTTTATTGGTATAAATCGTGTGGGTTTGTACAAAGATCAACGGTGATAAGGTTTGTTAAGGTTGATGACAGACCGTGTGGGTTCGTACAAAGATCAACGGTGATATGGTTTGTTAAGGTTGATGACAGACCGTGTGGGTTCGTACAAAGATCAACGGTGATCAGGTTTGTTAAGGTTGATGACGGGCAAGGAGAGCACGGATCAGGTAAATCAAATGGTGGTGAAGGGTTCAAGCTTCTCCATAGAACGCTTCAATGGCCATAATGACTTCATCTTGTGGCAACAAGTGAAGAATATTCTTATGTGGGAGGGGATAATAAAACCTCTTAGGAAGAAATAAGAAAATCAGAGAAGATGAAGGAAGATGAGTGGCAAGAGTTGAAGGATCTAGCAAACAACACAATCTAGTTGTATCTTATGAATTATACTTTTCGTAAGGTCATCGGTTTGGCGGATCCAGAGGAAGTCTGGGTAAAGCTGGAAAGCAAGTACAAGTACAGGTCGTTGACAAATCGGCTATTTTTGAAGAAACAATTATATGGCCTTCATTTGTTAGAGGGAGCGAAATTTGAGGTACACTTGGATGAGTTCAACAGAATATTGATGGAATTGTCGGCTCTAGATGTTAAGATCGGAGAGGAGGACAATACACTTCTCCTGTTGGCTTCACTATTTTCTTTGTTTGATCACATTGTGACTACGCTATTGTTTGGTAAGGATACTCTCAAACTTGACAAGGTTATTATTGCTTTGCTGATGAATGAGACATGATGGAAAAATATTGGTAAGGGGGTGTCAGAGGAGGGTAGTGCTTTGGTTACAGTTGGTGGTCAGGGTAGAGGCAGATCAAACGAGAGACATGAGGAGTTCGACAAGTACAAGGGTCACTATAAGTTGAAAGGTCACAAAATAACTTGTTATTATTGTGAGAAGAAAGTTCATATAAAGAGGTATTGTTCGAAATGTAAGGAGGGTAAAAAAGAGGAGGAGAAGGAAAATGGAGATAAATCATCAAATGTTGCTGTTGTGCGAGGGTCCTGGAGTAGTGGAGATATCCTTCTCACTACTTCATCAGGTTTGGAAACTTCAGATTGGATTTCAGATTCTGGTTGTTCATTTCATATGTGTTCAGTCAGGGATCAATTTGTTACATATCATGCATATGATAACGATACTGCCAAAATGGTAAATAATGCGGAAAACAAGATTGCCGGAATTTGGATTGTACATGTTCACATGTTTGATGGAATTGTGCGAGCTTTGACTACCTTTCCAAGAGGGGCCATGGTTGTGATGCAGAGATGCAGGGAGTGTTCAAACAAGTGGATCTACCGTTGGAACTCAGGTAAGAGGTATAGATGGACGATGAAGGTTGCAAACACTTCAGGTTGTGAACACATATAGGTCTGGAAAGAAGCGGCTATCTTTCGCTTCATATTTGGTGAGTAGCAGTGTTCTCTCAGAGTGGGTTGGAGAAGTGGAACAATGTTGCATCATGCGGTGGTGTGGACCAGCTGGTTCGGGTATGGCAGACAGACATAGACACCCTAGATGGGGGTGTCGGCCATGCCGGTTGGGTGAGGCGGATAGGTAGAGACAATGTCAGAGTTTGCAGAATTGACAGCAATGCCAGTTTTCTTTAGGGTGGCTTATTGAATTCAAGCCAAGTTGGAGATTGTTGGGGTTGGGTATGTCTTATAGTCTATGGGTCCACATAATTATTACTGGATATGTAATTGTAATTAGATAGGGTTTTGGGTTATGGGGGTAAAATTGTAATTGTATGGAAAGTGGGGTTTTTTAGGGTTTCCTATATATTGTCTTCTTGGGGAAACCCTAGATGTAAGCAAGGAGATCACTTTGTGAGGTGGAGAGGGGTGTAGAGAGTTTTTTTTGGCTTAGTGAAAAATCTTTGGTTCTCTCAGGTGGATGTAGGAATTCGTGCCGAACCACGTTAAATTCCTCGTGTTGTGTTTGCTTTGTTTCTTCCTCGTGGTTGCACATTCATCCCCAACTGGTTAAGCACCTTAGGTTGTTTTTAGGGTGGCGTTTTTTAAACTGTGACCATTCAGATGCATCTCAACCCAACCCATTTCCTAGAAATTCTTGGAGTGGCATCCAACCTGTCTCAACACCGCCCCCCCCCCCCCCCCAGCAGCATCTATTACTCCTTTTCTTATTTTGTTATGGCAGATCTGTTGTTTCTCTCTCTTCTTTTCTTTCCTGGCCACAGTATCTTGTTGAAGCCAAACACGACTGACATTTGTGCAACAGCTTGAGTGGATGCATTAGAGAATCACTATACTGCCAGGGGTCAGCTGGTATTCTAAAATTTACCCTTTTTTTTTCCTGAGAGTTTCCCATTTCCTTCCCAGCTCCTCGTCAATAGAATTTTGCGATTCTACTGACAGCTGTGCATGACTGTGTTCATGGGTTTGTGTACCCTTTGTTGTAGATCGCGATTCTGCTGAAGCCAAACCTGGTTTTTTTCTTCTCTTCCCCACGTTTTGTTGTTCTCCTCTACTCCCCCAGAAATTCTCAAATACAACATTATTTATTTATGAGGTTCTTGAGGTCTTTCTCTTCCATGAAATCAGTAAGGTCTCTTCAAGATTTTGCCAATAATTGAAATTCTAACTAACAGAGCCCCTAGTTTCAATTTTTGATGAAATTTTGGAACTTCTCCTTACTTTAACATGTCATCCTTCAAGATATGAAATTTCAGGATAATTTTTTGAACAATGTTTGAGATGAAATTATGTTGCTTTCTGATATCATTTTTTTTTCTTTGTCCCCAAACCCCAATAAATTCTTCTAATGCTGTTTACAATATACTGAAATTTGGACCATGTTTGAAATGAAAAATGGTGCTTTCTGAGATCAATTTATGTTTCTTTATCCCCCCCCCCACCCTGACTAGTTGCCTCTTTCCAATATTATATTCTTAAGAAGCTTTCCTTTGAAGTTGTAAGTTTGTCCTGCCCCGTTACTCCAATTGTCTTGTTCTGTTGTTTCAGGTGGAAAACAACCCATATGATCCCAGCCTAATGGTATTCATGGACTATAGGGATTACAGGAAACAAGCAGTTCAATGTTTGGAAGCAGAATATCCGACATTTCTTTATGCCATGCCCATGTCACCAACAAGAGTTTTCTTTGAGGTCACTGGGTTCATAATTTGTTTGATATTCTTATTATGTTTCAATTATCAGTTATTTACAAAATATTATTGCAGGAAACTTGTTTAGCTTCAAGAGATGCCATGCCCTTCGAACTGTTGAAGAAAAAGTTGATGTCTAGATTGGAAATGATGGGTATCCGAGTTATAAAGACTTATGAAGAGGTAATGTAATATTTATATTGTTGTTAGAACAAACACCAAACAAAATATGAACAAAATGAAAACAGAGCAAGATGACACAGATTTAACGTGGTTCACACACCAATATGGTGTGCTATGTCCACGGGCGAAGGCGAAGATGTTTCAGTATGTAAACCAGAGAAAATTACAATGGAGATTTCTCAAGAACACCCAAAAACGACGCTGCTTCTCTCTCCCAGAAACCCTAAATCGAAAACCCCAAATCTCACTCACTTTACAACAAAGCGGGTAAAGAATATAAATACTCCTCCATTGGATCGGGTCGGCCCAAGCCCTCCACTACCATCACTGATCTCAGAAAAAGTTCCATCCGGATCGCCACCAAAAATGTTGGAGCGGGTCAATAATTCGAGACATACATAACAATTGTGGTTCATTTCATGAAGACTTATGAAGAATATAAAAATAGGGGATGATGAACACAACTATCTGATGATGCATCTTAGCTGCTTCATGTGATGCCGTCTAATTTAGTACTACAAACGTAAGGTTCATGTACTTCAGATTTTCTTTTATAAACTACTATATTAAAAAACCTACTACTTGTAGGTTGATCAAAATCTCATAAACCATCTGAATCACATTATTAAATAACAACTTCAAACAAAACCCTGCGTCCCTGCCCGTTCGCTACCTTGGTTGTGTCAGGGTTTTGGTCCCTAACACCACCAAAACCCTCCTCTCCTCCCTTACTGGTTTCACCATTGGTACCCTGCCCATTCGCTACCTTGGCCTCCCCCTCATCCCAGCTCAAGGATCAAGAACTCGGGTTTCAACCTGGCTGAAACCAGTCGAAACCTGGTACTTTTTCCCAGCCATCTTGAAACCTTGGTGTCGGTGCCCAAAAATGCTTTTTTAGGTCTGATTTTTTTGCCTATAGCCTATTTGTGACATTTTAAACACAATCCATGAATTAGTTTCACCAAAAAAATACTCAAAATGGTACTTGTGGTTATTGACCCAAGTTTATTAATGTTCGTGCTGATACAAACACTAAACTGGTATCATAAATACTTAGTTCACATAAATTTAAAGTACAAGAACCCTGAATAATACATATATCCAAATAAAACATTAAGTTGCTCCTTTCTCAATTCCATGCGGAGTTTCTTGGTGGGTTTAATCCATGAGCAACGTACCACTGAAGATTGGGAAGCCGTTCCTCTGAATGGACCACATATGTATCCCATGACATATTATGGGACCAATTGTTCTCATAGTCCATAACGGCCCATTGATAAGCCCCATCATCAACTTGTCTAAGATATCCCAATCTAGGGAAGGGCTCACTGAGAGTGTAAGAAGGTGGACCATAGATCGGGCCAAGGACACTAACATATATTAAATTGTTAGTGTAGAGTCATAGATCGGGCCAAAGACACTAACATATTAAATTGGTGTCCATCCGATCATATATATATCATAAAAATATGTTGTATGAAAATGATTTTTATAAATCAGAAAATAAAAAAATAATTAGGCTACCAAAAAAAAAATTCGACAAGGTAGAGTCATAGATTGGGCCAAGGACACTAACATATATTAAATTCAACATATTCTACCATGTATTCAACACTATTGTACAAAAAAAATAATTTTTGAGAAAAATTACTATTACCTTTGAGAAGATAGGTTCACAAATGTGTAGAATCAACTTGTAGATGCACCAAATGCGGCCAATATGCGGAGAAATCAAGCTTTGGAGGCCAAAAATGTAGAAATCCCCCAAGTTTCCCACCTTTTCTGTCGAAACCTTGAGTTCTCTGTCGAAACTAGGAGCTCTCGGTCGAAACTTGCGAAATATCACAAGTTTTAATTGAGGTATGTGATTTTAAGTTAAAGCTTTGGGTCGGTTCAATTGGTTTCGACCAGTTTGACCGAAACAGTCGAAAACGATACTTTTTAATTCCCCCTTGGTTTCATCTCGATTTTCCATGAAACCGAGATATCCGAGATATCTCGGTTGGTTTCGACCGAGATGATGTTCCATGTACCAGCTAGACTTACCGCTCACCACTGCCCCCCCCATTTTAGATCTCCTTCGTAAGAGGTTGCAGCTCTGGAAAGCCTGGCTCCTCTCCTATGCAGGCCGTCTTGAGCTCATCAGATCTGTGCTCCAATCTTGTTATGGAGTGGTATTTTTGGCCTCCCCAAGGTCACCATCAAGGCTGTAGAGTCTCTCATGTGCTCTTTCCTTTGGAAAGGAGTTGATTCTACCAGATTTCTCCATCCAAAGAGTTGGGCTTCGCTTTGCCTCCCCAAATCTGAAGGGGGTCTTGGTCTCAGAAGAATTAAAGATGTAAATCTCGTAGGTTCCCTCAAACTCATTTGGAAGCTTCTCACCAACAAAGACAGCATTTGGTCCTCTTGGGTTTATGCTGGTCTGCTCTGTAGGGACTCCATTTGGTCAGTTAGTACCATGTCTGATTCGCCTTGGGTTTGGCGCAGAATTCTTCAAGTGAGACACACAGCTCTGGAAGCCATCTCTTGCAAGATTGCCAATGGCTTATCCACCTCTCTTTGGTTAGAAAAATGGCATCCCTCTGGTGTTCTCTCCTCAATTGTTAGGTCTCGTGATATTTATTCCTCTTGGCTGCATAGACTCTCTTTGGTTGCTATCATCATCTCTGGAGGCTCCTTGGCCCCCCTTGTTCTCTCCCCCCTTACGGATCTTTGGAGCTCCCTTCCCCCCATCCCCCCGGACCCTCGTGGCCAAGGAGATACTGTCATTTGGCTCCCCTCCCCCTCCGGCAGATTTAGCTCTCACTCTACCTGGGACATGGTTAGGCATAGGGGGACTCACTGTCCATGTCACAGAGTCGTCTGGTTCAAAGGGCACATCCCTCGCCACAATCTCACCTCTTGGCGTGCCCTCTCCAGCTGCCTCCCAACCCAGTCCTTCCTCATCCACATCACATTCAGGTCTCCCCCCGCTGTTGCCTTTGTTGGAACGGCTTCGAAGATATAGATCACCTGTTTTTGTCTTGCCCCCTGATCTCTTCCATTTGGAAGCGGGTTCTCAGCTCTTGCTGGCCGGTTTGAAGAAGACCCCTTCCCCTTGATTGGGAAGGGATTTGGATTCACATGACTTTAGGAGGAAAGTCCATTTGCAATATGATTGGCAAGCTGGTTTTTTGCGCTGCCATCTCTCATATTTGGATGGAACACAACCTTAGAAGGTGGACTTGTAGGTCAAACTACGGTCCATGGGATCATCCATGCTTGCCATGGAAACTAATGACATATGTTTTATTTGAGTCCAGGGTTGTCCCCAGGGCACCCTATTTAATTTTTAGGGATTCCCATGGTCTCCCATGGGAACCCTAATGGTATTTGGTATAAAAATTCTTTACCAAAGCTTTCTTTTTCTTGTCCCATAAAATTATGGGATCCCCTAGCGAGAGAAATTCCATCTCTTTTCCATCCCATACCCGAATACGCAGCGGAAAGAGATCGATTCGGGTTTCTGTGGCATCTCATGAATAATCACATAATTAAAACAAGAGGAATTAACAGAAATTTGCTAACCTGATATGCCTTAAGTGTTGCTCCTCCAATAAACAGTGGTTCTTCTGCCAACAAGCACACCAGATAAACAGATCTGAACCTCCAAAGGCGCAACCAAGGTTCTCGAAGCCAATCCAAGAGTCTCTTCAGTTCTTCAAGCACAGATCTGGGTTTCCAAAATCCTAACTCTCAAATACTAGAGAGCAAGAAGAAGGAGAGAGAAGAGATCACAAGAGAGAGGGGGAGAGCCAAAATCGTGGAAGGGGGGGGGGGAGCACTGCCCTAGGCAAAACGTGGAGCAGCCCCCCTTTTGCGTTTTTTTGGTGTTTATATAGATAGGGTTTCTAAAACCTTGATTGGAAAATCCTAGTGAGAGTCAGACACTCTCTCTCCTTATTGGCTTGATCTGTTTAATCCTAAAGTGCTTCTAATTGGTGAAGAAGCAGAATCTAATAGGGAATAGTATAATTAATTAATTATTTTAATTTATAGATAATTACAATTAGCACCATATCCATTAATTAAATAAATAACCAATTATTTTAGCAAATTCTAAATAAACCCGTACATGATAATAAATCATCATGTACCAACCCTCCACTAATCAACACCATCGTTATGGAATCTAGGGCATGTACACTAGAACTACTAAACCCCATTCCATAGAACATGTCCATATAAGAGTATCTGTGTATATGATCGGGTCCCGCAAAACTCGATAAAGCACTTTAATTAAATAATTACATATAATCTATCATTTTATGTAAAATAGTTTTTGCAAAAACCATTTTCAAAACGGCACTGGATCCAGATTCCGATCCGACCATTTATAGACAACCTCAATTTTGGTGTTCCCCAATCGGGCAGTGGAGACCATGTTGAGTAACTCCTTCACTCACTTTTGCACATTCCCAGAACACTGGCTTTGACTCACTTGAGTCTCAGTCATTGATGAACCAAAGAATGCGGTCACATTTTGCAGTGATAGGGTCCTCTCAGGTACAGGGTCTCGGTGACACATGTCTATCCCATCTTACATCTGGCAGCAATACATGAGGGAATCGACAAAGTAGATTCTTCGCCAATGCACATCATTATGCGCACTCGCATTCGTACCCCGATATCAACATGTCTAGGCATACCCAATTCGACGACCATATGATAAGGTGCCCAGCCCAAACCCTAGTCGTGACTACCATTTTAAGTAAAACTTACGGACACATAATGCTCAAAAAGTTTATATCGCATGTGATAATATTAAACCAAAATGAATAAAAGGTTCAATACAAAGTAGACCGGACTGAACCGGGTTTGATGGACACATAAATCCAACAGGACTTCCAACTCTCGCTCTCTTGATAAGATTTGGAACGCCATCTTCTTTGAAGTTTCGTCTAAAATTAATTCTTTCCCTATTGCTAATGTAAAGGACTCCCCAAGGAACAGGCTCATTGTTGTCTCCTGGGGTCTTCCTCTTACCATTTTGCTGCCTAACTAGTTTTTGTCTTTTTTGCCCTAGGGCATGTACATCCCCCCTCTTTTCTTTGTAATATATATTTTTATTCATCCGAAAAAAACTTCAAACAAAGGGTCCCTCCCACCCGAATTGTACTGGCATATTTGCTGAAAACGTATTCATATGATGTTTGAGTTATAATGCTATGGAAAAGGTATTGTGCATTTCTTCTTTCTGTTCCTGTTATTTTATTTGTCATATTCAATTGTGCATCAGTTTCTATGTTAGAGAAACTTTGTTTAACATAATTTTCTTTTGGTCTTTACTATAATGCAATTAGAACATGTAAGACAATTAGGAGTGTTAGCATATGTATTCTAAGTCTATGTGCTGCATGTATTGGTTCTTTCTGTTAGAGTTTATGTTATAAGGGGTACTTTAGTCTTTATTATAAGCCATACTAAGTTGTAATTTTTTACTTTTGTTATTTTTTCCTTTTACCTCCCTAGGGAGGCTTGTGTAATTACATGAACTTTATTAATGAACCAAATAGGTAGTAGGAGTCGATTCTCCACTACCCACGATTCTCTCCACTCTTCTTCTTCTTCCTCTTCTCTCTTCCCAGCTTTCATTCCTTGTTCCTTTGATTAAATCAACCCACGTCTGACTTCGAACTCTTTCTGCATACTGGTAGTGGTGGGGCAGTGATGCAGATAAACTCCTAAATGGGCTTATTTTATTAGAAATAAGCTTTGGGTTGGGTTATGTATGTGTTGGGCATTTGATTCAATGTGTTTAGATTGTAATGGGCCACTTTAATGGGCCTGTAATGTGGATAGAGCCGTAGAGGTTAGGCATACGGGATTAGTTAAGTAATAAGTGTCTTTATTTCTTTATTTTAAATTGTTATTAAGTGTTTTAGTTAGGTTGGATAAGGATTCTATAAGTTCAATCCTGTTTTGAGTCAGTTTCTTTCATTATTTTAGTTTCCTAGTCAGTTTATATTTCTTAAATCATTTAAGAATTGGGTGAGGCCTTTCCTTTATAGTGTTTGAGTCTGTTTTTGAGTCATGTATATAAGTTTGTAAGGGGCTACAGACTTGTACTCAAATTTTGATTAATGGGATTTTGGCTTTAGCCTTTTCTTTTGCTGCTGAGAAAGTATGCATGCTGTGAGACTCAGTTAAGGGTAGGAAATCCTTGGGATCAGTGTGATTCTGATCCAGGACTACTGGTGGGAAGCCAAAGGTCACATTCTTCCTTTCAATTCTCCGTTTTTCTTCAAGTGCTTTTCATCTGTTATTTATCAAGCTTGCTGGAGATTGTGTTGGGCTTGAGTTTGGTTAAATCGAGATTCACTGTGTTAAGGAATCTGACCCTCAGATTCCCATCCTATTTTGGGATATTACAGAGGTGTCCAATTGTGTCCCCCGACCTGAATATTAAGAGGATCAGAACCTCTGATCTGGGGATATAATAGATCTTCCAATTCTGTCCAAGTTAATTTCCAGATTTGGTCATTTGTTGATTAATCTCAATCCAGCCGTTTGATTGCCATTATCTTTTGGGAATCTGTTCTACTATTTTTTTACTGTTTTCATCCAGAATTTGATATTCATCTAGAGTTGTTGATGCACTGATATTTAAGTTCCTATATTTTAGGAACCTTACTTGTTAATTCTGCATACACCATGGTTTACAATCTAACTGTTAAAACATCACAGTATTTTGGGGTTTGGTTAGTCTATTGGTGTGTGTGAACCTTGCCCTTGGTCAAAATATGTCCTTCATCCATTACGGTTGACTTTGACCCTACTATTGGCTTAAATTCTTGTGGAATTCCGTGAATACTGGCTTGATCAATGTGATCATAGCCCAGCCTTTATTTATAATATAGACTGGCGGTAGGTGGCGGAAGTGGTGGAGGGGTGGTTTGTGGCTGACGGAAGTGGTGGAGGGGATGGCGGTGGGTGGTTTTAGGGCAGAATGACGAAAAAGAAAAGGAAGAAAGAGAGAAAAAATCGAAAAAATTTTACTTCCCATATCCCCGGAATATTTTTGGCTCTGATACCATGTGGAATTCCGTGAATACTAGCTTGACCAGTGTGATCAGAGCCCAGCCTTTATTTATAATATAACAGGGAACATTCTAGAATAGGTACAAGGACAAAAATACCCCTAAGACAGATTTACCCTTGGACCCATATTACAACAATTCTTCTTTGGGTTTTACTTGTGATCTTGTTACGGGGGTGTGTGATTTTGAGCCTAGAGTTCATCCGACCTATCCCCCACCAAGCAGAGCATTTCAAATCTCTTCCCAATTTTGATCACTAAATTATATTTGAGATCATGCTTACAAAAGATAATTTTCCTATTGAAGTCATATATGGCTATGAGAGCCCAGGGACCAACTTATGCAATGGAAGGATATCTGTCTGAGACCTAAATATGAGAGGGGAGGCTGTTTTAACTTATGTCATGCTATCTATTCCTTTCTCAGCTTGTAGCAAACGTCGAAGTGGTCTGAACTTCTACATGCCATTTTTTTTTATTTGTCAGTACCATGGTTTAAATGTGTGCAGAACATATGAGGCATTTGACATTATAATGTCATAATGATGACCACCACACATTTTTAGCAATCTATATTTCGTATGTTTCACACTCTTCTAGTTTTGAATATTCACATGGCTTTGAAAAGATATGATTTTAAGTTGCTGGGGTTGCATGGGTGGGAAATCTATGCCTCGTCCAAGTACGTATAATTAATTAGTTTTTAATAATGGGTGGTCCCAATCCATGAATGTTGGTCTGGAGCACCCTCTTCTACTGTTAACTGGAAGTATTTGGACGTTTTTTTAAATATACAATCAAAAGTAATCACATTTATTATAGTAAATTGAATATCAGGATTTTTAGTTCTCGCCAATGATGATTGGTGTTTAAGATATTAATTTGTATTGCAGAATATTATATAATATTTTTGAGTATTAAATGGGGAAGGATGTAAATAAATTTTGTAGGAGTGGTCTTATATTCCTGTTGGTGGATCCTTACCAAATACACAGCAAAAGAACCTAGCATTTGGTGCTGCAGCTAGCATGGTTCATCCGGCTACAGGTAAAAAAGAGTAAGTTTGTCTGCTGTTTCTTTTTTCTTGCTCTTAAATAAAATTTTAAATATGGCGCTTTTCTTTTCTAATATCATCAAACTAGGCTATTCCGTTGTACGATCTTTGTCAGAAGCTCCAAAATATGCTTCTGTCATTGCAAGAATTTTGAAGCAAGGTATTGATTCCAAGAGCACAGTCTCTCCTGAGAGGAGTATTGGGAACATTTCAATGCAAGGTATGGTTGCATTGGCATGGTTTTAGGTTGTATTAATTGTTGTTTGTTCCATTGCAAGTACATAGAGATCCATGATTACATCATCATTATTATAATTGCAGCACTCAAATCTTTAATACTGCATGTATTTTGTGGCTTCTGTCATTGGACTAGAAAGAGAAGTAGTAACTGTGAAGCGATATTGTACCACGACTGTCTATTCATGATCCATGTAAAATATTTAGAATATGTGTTACTTAAATGTAAAATAAAACACGAGAAGCCCTCTCTTACCAGTTTCTCCATCAGATTTATGATTCCAGTTTCATGGTTCACTTACTTGTCTACACAACCATGAGAAAAAAACAAATTGCACGGAAATAGAAAGTTGAAGGAATTCTAGAATGCTTGAAGGAGATTACCTTTTTTGGGTGTGGATAGCCTTGGAGTTTGGCAGCACAATATGGAGAGACATTACATTATAAGTATCCTAAAAGCAAACGCTTATTTCATAGTACATTTAATTACATGCTGACTCCACCTGTGTCATTTGTACTGCCAGTGCCCAGGTAGAGGATAATTTTGTCAGGTCTGCTACTGACATAAAACCTTTAACGAAACCTTGAATCCTGAAAAGATGTTTTGGTAGGGATGCTGAACCAGGGTTCTGGTAGCCAAACCCATGGATGAGGCTTTGTTGATTTGATCATTGGATGATGAGAACTTATATAATAACATAAACGAAAACAAAATCCATATAATCTAGACATTATAACGACATTTATGTAAATCAAATCTGTAAAGCAGATGATATATTTGATATACATGCACATGTTTAGTATATATGACTGAAAATAAACACCTTTTGAGGTGTAAAATCTTAAAAGAAATGATCCATTGTCTCAACTCATACAAAGTGAGCTTTCAACATGATCGTTAAAGAGTGTGTAACAACTCTTAATGGGGTTTGTTGCCCTTTCTGTTCTGCTTTTTGGCTTCATTTTCAATTTGATCAAGAATAATTAATTCACTATCAATTACATGACGTAAAGTTTTTTTTGTTTTAACTTTCCATTACTATTTTTAATACATCAGCTTGGAATACGCTTTGGCCGCAAGAAAGGAAACGTCAGAGAGCATTCTTTCTCTTTGGATTAGCTCTAATTTTACAGTTTGACATTGAAGGCATCAGAACTTTCTTCCACACATTCTTTCGCTTACCTACTTGGTATGTTTGAACTTCCAGCTTTTCTCTCTTACATTTGTAAGTGTACATAGATGTTCATACCTTGCATGGGTTATCTACTGGGTAATAGATGTCAGTTTCTATGCAGAGGTTGTATATTTATCTGCGAATCTACAGTTTTATGGGAAAAAAGTACTTTAGATGGAAAACTTGCAAACTAACTAACAAAAGAATTATTGAATTCATACTTATTTTGTGCTGTACATCAGATAAAATATTGAGATGGAATGACATGGTAATTTGTCTAAATCAAGGCAGGGACAATACTTTTATGTTAGTGCTTTGAACTTTGAAGGAATTTTGAAGTTGCAAGTCCCTTTTGAACTTAGCATTCCCCAAGTTCATTGAAGAAGTTGAGTTTCCCCAAATATTTTCTTTTGACATAAGATATAAGACTTAAATTTCACATGCATAATAACTATCACAATTTAATACAACTAGGTTATAAATCTACTTTTTCTGTTGTTTTAGTGCCTCTGATAAATTGACTATAGATTTGACCGTACACGTAAATATATGTTCGAACCCAATGCAAGCATCCTAACTTTATCAGTCATATAACATGCTTGTTGTGATTTTTGTCATTTTCTGATTTACTTAACCTTTTGTTTGAAGTATTTTTTCATTTAAAAAAGAAAGGAGAAGAGTATAGTTGAGGTGAGGATGTTGAAATGGTTGAGTGGAAAGAGTAGAAAGAATATGGTTAAAAATCTCTCTCTCTCTCTCTCTCTCATTTACTAAGATCAATGATTGCCAATAGTGAGGGTGATATGGTGTGCAATTTGAAGTCTCTGAAAGAAGAGAAGAGGGACTACATGGGTTCTCTGGTTGAGGAAAGACATGGAGTTGTGATCTGGTAGAACATGTTGGGCCAGATAAATTGGAATTCTTATCAGGATTCATGTAGCTGAACCCGAGTGGTCAATGATATGAAAAGTAATGACTTTTATTGGAGATTCACCTCATCACTATCTTTACTTAGGGTATGAAATGTAGCAGCACTGATTGGAGTCTACTTGATCCTTATCCATTTACCTTGCATGAGATCTTACATACAGATCCTTTATGGTCCCGGTCAGCTCTGGGTTATGCGAGATTGATCATTTATCTTGTTGTCATCCAGCTCCTTTAAATCTTTGCAGAGAACACTCAAAATGTCTGATCAGAATCATCGTTCCTTAATGGTGATTTACATATCAGTTTTGTCTTTAACCAAATCCCAACTCAATTTTCGTTGGTTTTAAAGAGGTGTAGTTGTGAACCAAAACATGTGAACTGTCAACCAAAACAGGATGAAACATAAATGAACCAACTTCTTTATTGTATAAGCCTATCCCTGCCAAAAAGCAACCTTAAATTATGAATCTTGAACCTGGACTAGCTGAACAAATTGGTTACATACAACCTGACCATTTCATATTTCTGATTCATTTTGATATTCATTCAGTTAGGGATCAGCATGCATTGATCTGAGTTAGACCCAGATACAGATTTGTTAATGCGAATTCAGATATTCATCTAGGTATTAAAAAAGAAATAAAGGAAAAAGGAAAATGATATTGACCTAGGTATGATGCAGGTAAGTACCCATATTTGGTGTTTAATTCTATGATTCTGCTTGGTAAGGATCCATGAGAATTATTATGGGTCCATGCTGGAGATGCATACACACTTCATGACTGGAAATCAAACATTATTCGATTCGTATACCTGAATATCTGAAGCAGCATGATCTGATCATTTATATTTACTCATGCATATGTTGTTATTAAATCCCTCATATACTCATGCAGAAAGCATCCTTGTAGGATTATTTTCCTAAAACATTGTAATTAGTGACTTCTAAGATGCGCACGCTCTGCTGGAACTTCCATTATAGCACATGGTTCAGTACCCTGCTCGTTTATTATAGGTCAGAGATGGCCTCTGTGCTGGTAGAGTGTAGGTCCTTAATGGATTTTCCTGATCTACTAGCTGTGTAATATTAGTGGCAGATGTGTGTGGGATTGTTGGTTGTAGCCTTGGTTGCAATGGCAGTGATTATCACTGCCTGGCAATGCTGGATATGGCTATGGCTAGTGGTGGTTATAATGTGATTTCATGGTGGTGATATTGGATTCTAGAGGCATGTACATATTGATTTCCTGTAATCACTCGATTGATTGTTTGGCGGAAATGGCTATTTGATTTTCGAAGGATTCTTGGGTTGACCAGGCTGCTTCCCTCCCCTCTTTCCCCCCCCCCCCTTGACTCCGAAGTAAATCATTCACAACTGACCTATTGACCCATTACAACTTTTGGATGCTTGATATGCTTAACCCAAGTCTTGATACTGACAGCTAACTTACTGTAAATAAGGATTTGCAATCTGAGCTAAGTGGCCCCTGTATGATAGAAATTGAATCTGCAAATAGACCTATCAGTAGATGCTATATACGAATAATGATGAATGAATTTCTGTCTTGCAGGATGTGGCAGGGCTTTCTTGGCTCTACACTTTCATCTGCCGACCTCGTAATGTTTGCATTTTATATGTTTGTTATTGCACCAAACCGCATGAGAATGTTTCTAATCAGGCATCTACTTTCTGATCCCACTGGAGCAATCATGTTACGAACATATCTTGCATTATAAGTTGTTCATATTTCAACACTTATTTCTGCTTTATTTTAGTTCTAGAGTGGGCTACACGATACAACCCTCTTGGAAGGTCATTGTATATACACTAATACAAATTTTTATTGGTTCTTAAATCTCATAAATTTCAGTTCATGATGATAGAAGAGTAGTTACCCTTGAGAATTTTCTAGTGGCATCTAACCCACAAGTCTTGTGACTTAGCAAAGAAGTTTGAAGACTCTCATAGGGACTTGACTGTTTCATGGACACTAATGTTGTTATCATCAGTTTTATCAATCTTGTGAAATCATTACTTGGTACTAGCATTTGATATCTGAAAACTGGTATTGTGGGAGATTCTGTATGGGTAGCTTCTCACTGTGCCCATCCCCCATAAGCCTATGCTCTTCTTCCATCCACCTGCCTCAGCAACTCATTTCGGTTGATACTTGCTTTCTCATAGATTTACTGTCCCTTCCTTGTCCCCTAAATGATGTTCTTCCAGGGTGTGTTTGGTTGGTTAGAGTAGATAGAAAAGGAAAACATAGGATGGAGGTTTTCATATGAATGACGCATAAGGCCGGGAGGTGTTAAGATGCGTCAAATAATGGGGCCGATGGTCATACCCTACTGTGAAGAGGGGGGGGGGGGGGGAGTTGGCACGACTGTGCAGACGTGCACAGAACTTTTACCCAAAACAAAATAAGACAAAGGAAAGGGTTTTTCTACACCTCTTTGGGTCATTCTGAGATGCCATCCCTAATTGTGACACATGATTGAGTTCTTGGAATCCATATCCAGATCAAATCCAGTCAACTTCGATTCTGATTTAGTTGGAAGTTGGGCTTGGCCAATTCTAAATTGAATTGGCTTGAAACTGATCCGATTTTTTATTCTTAATTATACTACTATCTATGATGGTTAATCTATGAAGCATGAATCTTTATTTTTTTGGTAAAATCTATGAATTATGAATTAAGCAAGGCAACATCAAAGCATTCAAAATATGAAAGCGGGGATTGAATCAGTCTCTGCTACTTCGGAATCTGCCCCATAACCCTAGAATCAGCCCTCAGATCTGAAAACTCAGCGATTCGATTGATTCATTAACCTTACCCCAATTCTTGAGACGGTGGGCAACATAGCTAAGGGGGCGGTCTCAACCGAGTCTCAACTCAGTCTCTAGACTAGGAAGTAGGGACGAGGAAGTGCTGAGTTGCGGGTTATTGTGACGATCCAGTGAACAATTAATTACCAGTTATCACGTAGTTAGGTTGGTGGGGGAACATGCTTTGACAGGAGGCAAATTCCTTTTTTTTTTTTTTTCTTATTTTAAAATTCATAGAAGTCGCAGTAGTGAGTTGTGAGTTGTGACTTGTGAGCTGTGTTTCACCAAAAAAAAAAAAGACTTGTGAGCTGTGTGGTAACTAACAAATTTGGTTTACCAAAAACAAAATAAAAAAATAACAAATTTGTTAAATGCTACAAGTCAACATAGGATTGCGATGTCATGGTGATTTAAACGAATTTGTATCGAATCACAATCAGTCCCAGCCATCCGATCTTGGATTTTGGAATCTGGACCAGTTGATCGAGATCCACTGGATCAGCGGGGGTGATGGGGCCACCCCGAACCAGTGACAAGTACAACTATAGCACCGGTGACCGTTGAGGGATGGAAATGTGGTCACCAGTCAAGTTACAACTTTCGAAAGAGTTTAAGACAAAAAAAAAAACACGTGCATCTTCCTGTGGCTCACCCAACTAGAGTGTAGGGGTAGCCGGGCCGTGTTTGGACCATTTACTCCGTCCGTTAAATCTTAATCGGGCGTTGAATCGGCCTATTCGGGTTGGTATCGCCTATGACTGGGATCCCGGTTCTCTACATTCCGATTTGGTTGATTTTAAGGGTTTTTTCATTGGATGGTTGGGTTTTCCGACCTGAGGGGTCAATTATGACCGATTCGATTCCTTATAATTCTGGTATGACTCGGTCTGAGTGGGTCGATTCAATAACCATCGAGTACTTGTTGAGTCGAGTCTTGATCAAACAACGAACACTCAAAGAAAGGTCAAAAAAGGACAGCAGAAACATAGGGTTCGAGGTGGTAAAAAATAAAACAGTCTGGAAAAGACAGAGCCTTTGGACATCTCAAGGCCTCTCTCTCTCTCTCTCTCTCTCTCTTCCTCTTTCTCTCCCGCTCCTTAGGTTAGGAAGAAGCTCTGCGTCTACGATCCAAAATCATGACGTACGCAACTCATCTTCTCAGTCACTCCAGAAAGGTATGGCTAATCAAATTCATGTGTAGTGTAATCATATCGAGAAATTTTTATTTTTATTTTTAATCTTAAATTGTCTGATTCGAAATGGGCGATCTAACCCAGAATCAATTTGGATTTTGCACGACACTTTATGCCGCTCTGTTCATGCCATATCTGATCTAAAATATTTGGAATTTCTCTGCAAAACAGTAAAGGAACCTGGTTCATGATAGGAGCAGGATCCACCCTGTTGGCAGTGAAGTTTCCTCTTTGATCGGGACCTTCAACCGTTCCAATTTCAGATTATTAGCCTCCATTTTCTGCCTGCTTTAACTAGAATTATGATTAATCTCTTAGAGAAACTGCAATCAAATGTCACTGTTAACGTTGAAACTTTAATTTCCAAAACGCATTTCAAGAAAAAACGGATGGCGACCAAAGGGGCACTAAGGGATGGTGTTTACCACATGCTAGATGCCAGTGCCCCTTTTGGAATTGGCTTATCAGAAATCAATGTGATTCATTTACCCTCTTGGGATGAGGAATTCATTCCAGGTACTTTTGGGAGCTTCATATACAGTATTCATATTGATTGTGCTCATTGTAACATCTTAAAGGTTTCTTATCTGATCAATAAAACATAGGGAGAATTTTCTTTGTGCCGCAGCGCAGGCTGCGCCCAGGCACATGGGCAGCCTGTGCAGGGTGGCAGGGTGGTCATTGTGCCCACCCCCATGTGCCTGGGCGCAGCCTGCTCTGCGGCACAGAGAACAGCGCCCCTAAAACATATTATTAACCCACAGCTTGCAAACTCTGTTCCTGGAGTTTCATATGTTTAGAGTCCAGTATTAATGTTCGTAACTGGGAAGTATACTTCCTGCTCAGTATTTCTATCTGACAATGATAACTTAATAGGTCTAGCTGACAATGATAACTTCCTTCTATTCTGAAAGTATTGTGTTCATGAAGCTGAGTTCTATTAGCATGGAGTTGCTATAAATGGACAAATTTCTAACCTGCTTGAGCCTATCAAAGAACCTGTTTTCAAATATGCACTGTTCCCATTCATTGAAGGGAAAATGTTTCAGTGAAAGCATGCTTTCCATATCAGACATTAACAGTACCCTGATTCTTCTGCACTGGTTCAAAATTCCCATGAGAAACAACACCTTTTTTTCTTCCTAGTTTTCCTTTTGAAGCCTCTTAAAATTGGCATCTTATTATTGTTCTTCTATAAAATTTTCTTAGTTGTATAAGTACTTATGTCCATCCCAATTGGATTTTGATATGTTTTTAACAGTCTTCATATCGTTAAATATGCTTTCAATTATTTGGGAACTGAATTACTTTGTTATTAAGTCTTGTAATTTGAATTTTACAGTTACGCAATGCTCCAGCCATACTGCAAAATGATTCTGCTATTCTTGTCCGTTGGTTTTCTAAAGATACTTTCCCCTCCATTGGCCAAAGAGATGGTAAGTAGTTGATTGAAATCTATTGAGATATAGTATCAATGTTGCACAACCTCTAGGAGCTGTTCTTAGACTTGCACATTATTTGGATTTTGTGATGATGATCTACCATTTTTGTTTAAATTTTTAACAATGAACTAAATACTGTAGTGTAATGTTTGCACACAGTTTTACATGCTCAGTTTCAATTGTGAGTGCATAATGTTTGCATGTAATTCTGCATGTCCTATTTGCATTTCTGAGTGCATAGATGGATGTCAGGGTGAAGCATGAGCACTTTCTTGGACTGGGCCAAACCTGTTTGAGAGCCTGATTGTGAAATAGGCCCGAATTGGAATTTGGGTCTAGTAGGATAATTAAAGATTTGTTTTCCTACACTATGCAATCTTTAATTTATTTATTTTGTTTTATTTTGGTAAGAAGTTGGATATGTAGGAAGGTAACTTTGTAGTTTCCTAGTTTGATAATGTTTCTACTTCTGTTTTAGATTACATGTGTTTCTTTTCTTTTTCTTATTTATATGTATGCGACACCACTGATTGGAAGATAGATTGAGAATGAATAAAATTGAGTATTGAGTTGTTTTGAGTGCTGGCCGTGTGGCATTCCCCTCTCCCCCCACCCCTCTTTCTTCCTTCCCTGTGTGACTCCAGATCTGATCCTCCTTCAGGTCAGATCTCTTTCTCTTCCATTCTTTTCCTTTTGTTTCTTTTCTGTTTTGCTTTTTCCCTTCCCTGTTTTGGGCAGTGGTTTGAGATGAGGAAAATAGTTGGAGTTCCTTCGTTCTTGGATCATTCGGTCTGAGATTTGGAGATGTGCACATACTCAAAGGATCGACTTACCCTGCTGAGTTTCATATCTGGAAAATCCCTCTGTTGTGAGATGGAGACCAAGGAATACCGCTGGTCTCATACCTATCGCTAGGTCTGGTTTCGACAATTCACTCCCTTCTTCTTACCTGTTGTTTTGGGTGGCCTTTGGTAGCATTCAATTGGGTTGTGGGTTGAAACCCTTGTTCCAAAATCCCCGTCTCATTAAATCAGCAGCGAAGGAGATCTCTTCTCCCAAGTGAGACTGGTTTTTCCTCTAGTAGTTCTGTTTGTGGCTGGAGGTTGAAGATGGACGAAATTTTGCTGCTACACTTGTAGCAGGAATGTTCCTGCTACAAGGCTGGCAGCCAAGGAAATGGGATCTTAAAGGATATTTTAGAAAATACTAAAACCTAGGAGGGTATTTATGAACCCAAAGGGGAAGTGAATTATTCCATTTCCTTGGCTGTCGGCCTTGTAGCAGGAACATTCTTGCTACAAGTGTAGCAGCAAAGTTTTTTCCGTTGAAGATAACCCCCTTACCCATGATATTACCTCTTTTGTGATTATTTCCCTTATTACCCCTCCTTTCTTTGGTTATTCTTCATTATACTTTTAATTAATGTAATTCCAAGTCTACCCTTTGTTAATAAATATAATCCCCACTTCTATCTTTTCCTATTGAGTTACCGAATAGCCCTTTCAAATTCTGGTTTATTACAAGTTTGCCACTCACCTTTGCGAATTTATTATAAATTACAGATTTGACACTCCTTCCATTGTAACTTGGGTATTTGGCATTTGGGTGGGGCCCATATGAACGCACAATAGGATATTCTGACCCGGGATCGCATCACAGGGGCTTCATCCACATGCTTGTTTGTGAATTGCTGTCATTTTCATGCATGATCATGTGATTGCATGTGTATGTTGTAGGCATAGATCTAAATCTCGTTTTGGTAGGCCATTTCGGTCAGACTGAGATGTGCGAAATACTGTTGGTGAAATGTTGCCAAAACAATGTATTTTTTAGCACAATGTTTCGGTGAGCCATTGACCAAAATGATTGAAATTTCGGTCAAACAGTGCATTTTTTGTCTACAATGTAGACATGACAGAAATGAGCAAAATTTCGGTGACATGAGCAAAATTTTGTTGAAACAATGATAATTCTTGGTTTTGCTTCCTGTTTCGTCTCCAACATGTTGAAAACTTGAAATAAGCGAAATTTTGGGGAGTTTTTGAACTATGGTTGTAGGTCCAAGATGGGGGTATGTATACGTGGGACTTTATGCATGTCCATATGGTTATACACACATTTACCTGGGAAAATTATACACAAGCACACATTTTTTGTTGCTCTATGCGTATATGCTTCTGACTGCATTAGCAGAGGCAGTTGAAGGTTGATATGACTGGGAAGATAAATTAGCCTTAAGTTCCCCATTGTTTCCCTCCAAATTTCTTCAATATTGTAAATTCTGCAAAAAAAAGGAGACCCAGATCCCCAGGCCTATCTCTTAATACACCTTTTCTTGCCCAAAAACTGCCATAAAGGTGGAATTAATGCTCAAAGAATTTGCGGGAATTTGGTTCTGGAAAGGAATGGGTGCTTGTTTGCTTATGCCATTTGTAGATGCACTGTCTTTTCCTTCCACTATTATCTACTCTTGCACCTTCTCCTTCTTTTGGTCCATCACTAGCAGTCTTCAATGCATTCCCTTTTGACATGCAACTTCATTTGAAGCCTCCTTTCTCCATTTCTCTCCCTCTTCCTTTAGAGATTCCTATCGTACTTTAAGTCACTTCTTTCCTTCAATTTCTCTTCCTTCTAGTCCTCTCTATTGTTTTCCTGTTGTCTCGCAAGTGCCTCCCCTAGTCTCCGTTTTTATTTGAATTCTGTGTGTGTGTTCTCTTCTTGTAACCACCAGACCCTCAATTCTAGGACCTTGCACTATCAACACAAACTACTCCACTCAAGCACCAGTGTGGTCATCTTCAACCTTTTTACCCTTTCTATTTCTGTATTTGCTGTCATGATAAATTGACAATTCCACGTTGCGTCTTCCCTGCACTTGGCATCCCCTCTAACAACGTTAAAATTTTTGGATTTCACTGGGATTTCGACACCCTGTTGAAATCAAAATATTTCGGTGAAATTTTGGTAAAGTTTGAGTCATTTCGTTTAGACACTTGTCGAAACTGAAACATTCACAAAAATTTCGACATTTCGATCGAAATTAAAGAAATTGCACAAGCAAGCCCTAACTCAATTCCCAGAAAATTGCCCCTCAGGGAAGTTCTATACCTCCAAATAGATCTTTCTTCAATTGGGTTTCTGCATCTTTCATGTTTAGCTCGCTGTCTGAAGCCCAAAGTTTCTATTTCATGTGGAAGCATGCTGGCACATGCTCAAGAGTTAGTTTTACAAGTCTCACTATATCTATGACATTTGAGAGAGGAGATAGATAGGAAAATTTAAAATCATTTAGAATATTAATTTCCTAGGAAATCCTGTGCGGGGGAAGGGTCGGGTGTCCATTATTCAGGAGTGGTGATCCTTCTAGCAAAGGGCAATTTTTCTTTCTTAGTCCTACCACCTGTTATAGGGTGACACTGGTGCAGTGTAGGATTCAAGATTCATGACCTGGTTATGGCCTTATGGGGGGACAAGGTCCGAGCCACAGTAATCTTGTTCCATGGATATAAAATTGCAGAAAACAAAGACTTGCCTCTCTCTTATGATTGCAGCAAATATAAAATCTCATGTCCTAACTGAATCAGCAAGCTATTTCTTCTGTTGACTAATGTAAGTGATTGTCATGCTTACATTTTCATTTGCATTAGGTTGATGGGTTTTTTCAATAATTGGAATCTGGAATGTTGGCAAGATTTTTAATAATTTTTTTATTTATATGTTATTTGTTTTCCTCTTCCAGATATCCTAAAGACTCAAAGACATGATTGCCTGTCTGGAAAGAAGGATTGTAACTTGTCTATTGGTGTGATTCCTAGTACAATCAACAGATTCAACCACAGTTGTAGAGCTGAGCATCTTGACTTCTTCACGGTGATTAGAACCCTTCTTCTTTTCCTAGTTTTACTCTCCTCTTCTTGCTTATTCAGTTATTCTAAATTCTGTTGAGTTTTTTGAACTAGGTCCGTAGGAGTCTGTAGATACATAACTCTAAATACCATATCTTGTCATTTTTAGGTATCTTTGTTTGGGGGACTAAAGGGAAAATTTTCAAGGACAGCCATGAGAATGAGTATCCCAGTGGCTGGTTCAGTTTTAAAAAATGGCTCTCCATGGTATGTTGTGACCTCATCATATATTGATATCCTTTCTTTGTGATTGTGTCTGCAAATGTTTGATTACTTATTTTTTTTCTTCTGTTTTCCCTAATCAGTTCACAAACATACTCAGTAAGAGGTTATGCAGCAGATTCAGGTATGGTCTTGGGGTGGTTGACTTGGTATTATGCTTGTAGTACCTCGAATGTGACATATAGATTATAGATGCCTAATTATCTGTGACATGCAGATTCTGTATTCCTCTTGATAATACCCAAGTGTATGTGAACAATCGAAGGGATGCAAAGAGTTAATAATGTAGATGTAGTTCAAGTAAAAACCACTCTACAGTAGGATCGATCTGAAATATAAGTGAAGAAGAAGAAGAAAGAAGAAGAGAGAAGGAAGGAGACATGCTGCATAATTGGGGCTGCAGTCGTTAGTTTGACTGCACCCAAAACAGTATATTAAATAGGGTAAAATAAATAAAAAACCAGAGACAAAAATACCCCTATTAGAGGAATCGTGAATAGGAGCTGATGCTAGCTCCCTATTCACGACTCCTCCCCCTTAGGCCCTTACTCCTAACACTCCCCCTCAAGCTGGAGCATAGATGTTAATCATGCCCAGCTTGGTACAAATATAATTCACTCTCATACTTCCCAAAGGCTTGGTGAACAAATCAGCAAGCTGCTCCCCAGTGCGAATATGACGAGGAGAAATAATCCCTTGCTGCAGCTTCTCACGAACAAAATGACAATCAACCTCAATGTGTTTCGTTCTCTCATGAAACACAGGATTCTCAGAAATATGAATAGCCGCCTCACTGTCACACCACAACAGCATAGGAGAATCATCACCAAATCCAAGTTCAATCATCAACTGTTTAATCCACATTAGTTCACAAGTGCCATGAGCCATAGCCCGATAATCCGACTCTGCACTAGATCGAGCTACCACAGTCTGTTTCTTGCTTTTCCATGAAACTAGGTTCCCTCCAACAAAGACACAATAGCCCGAAGTAGACTTTCGATCAATAGGAGATCCTGCCCAATCTGCATCAGTAAATCCATCAATCCTTCTATGACCATGATTAGAGTATGAGAGACCATGCCCTGGATCCTTCTTAATATATCACAACACCCTTATAACTGCCCCCAATGAGCTGTCCGAGGGGCGGACATAAATTGACTCAGTACACTGACAGGAAAAGAGATATCAGGTCTAGTCACAGTCAAATAGTTGAGTTTCCCTACAAGCCTTCGATACTTCTCTGGATCATCCAGAACATCCTCATCCTCGGCCGTAAGTTTCACATTAGGATCCATAGGAGTATCCAAAGGCCTAGATCCCAGTAATCTTGTCTCTGAAAGTAAATTAAGCACATACTTTCGCTGTGAGAGCGAAATCCCTTTCCTTGATTGAGTTACCTCAATACCCAAGAAATACTTCAGTCGTCCCAGGTCCTTAGTCTGGAATTGCTGTCTCAAATATGTCTTCAAGCTCTCAATACCTAAAGAGTCATCCCCTGTGATAACAATATCATCTACATAAACTACCAAAAATATCTTCCTTGCATCTGACTGCCTGAAAAACACTGAGTGATCACTCTCAGACCGAGTCAAACCAAATTCCAGCACAACATCTGTAAAATGGCCAAACAACGCTCGTGGTGACTGTTTCAGCCCATACAAAGATTTCCTCAATTTACACACCTTACCAGACTCCCCCTGAGCAACAAAACCAGGAGGTTGCTCCATATACACCTCCTCAAGGAGATCCCCATGCAAGAATGCATTCTTGACGTCGGGCTGAAACAAAGGCCAGTGATGTATAGCAGCCAAAGAAATCAAAATGCGGACAGATATAAGTTTTGCAACCGGAGAGAAAGTATCCAGATAGTCCACACCATAGACCTGGGCATAACCCTTAGCAACATGACGAGCCTTCAACCTAGCCACAGACCCATCGGGATTAACCTTCACCACAAATATCCAGCGACAACCAATAGCAGCCTTACTAGAGGGTAAAGAAACAAGATACCATGTCTGATTGTCCTTCAGAGCAGATAACTCCTCAGTCATGGCAGCCCTCCACCCAGGGTGAGCTAAGGCCTCTACCACGGACTTCGGAACAGGATAACTGTCAATAGTAGACAAACAAGCAACAAAAGAAGAGGACAAACGAGCATAGGACACAAAACGATTTATAGGGTGTTGGGTACAACTCCGAACCCCCTTACGGGTAGCAATAGGAACATCAAGATCAGAAATAGGAGGTATAGTAGCCGAGGAGGAATTACCTAGAGGGGGATCTGAGGGCGAGGAGGACATGGGACATGGTGCTGCCTGGGTTTTGTATCTCTCCATAGGTGTAATGCGATGGGTCGGCTCATCGGGTGCGCGACGGCGAAAAACAGCCAGTGGTTGTGTTGGAGGTGGCACATGAGGCAAAGGATCCTGCACAGGAGAAGAAGTGTTGACAACATAAAGAGGTAGATCATCGTCCAACTCGGAAGCAGGCAACGAGGATGCAACAAATGGAGTAGATTCGAAGAATGAGACATCAGCACTAACAAAGTATTTTCTTAAATCAAAAGAATAACAACAGTAACCCTTTTGGGTTTTAGAATACCCCACGAAAAGACATTTAAGAGTTCTAGGATCCAACTTAGAGTGACCAGGACGATGATCCCGAATAAAAAAAACACACCCAAATACTCGTGGTGGTAAGACAAACAATGGATGGGAAGGGAACAACAAAGAATATGGAATACCACCACTCAAAACAGACGAAGGCATGTGGTTGATTAGATAACACGCAATCAAAACAGCATCAGCCCAAAAAATTTTAGCCACTTTCATCTCAAATAAAAGAGATCGAGTAACTTCCATCAAATGTCTGTTTTTCCTTTCGGCTACACCATTTTGTTGAGGTGTATCCGCACAGGAGGACTGATGAATAGTCCCATGCTGAACCATAAACTCATTAAAGGGAGCAGAAAAATATTCTTTTGCATTGTCACTTCGAAGAACTTTCAAAGAAGTAGTAAATAGATTCTGAATTTCAAGCACAAAAGTACAGAAAATGGAAAACAATTCAGAACGATCTTTCATTAAATAAATCTAGGTAACTCTGGAAAAGTCATCTACAAAAGTGACAAAGTAACGAAAACCCAGCACAGAAGTAACAGGACAACGGACCCCACACATCAGAATGAACTAAAGAAAAGGGTTGGACAGCCCGTTTATTGACTCGAGGGGGATAACTTACACGGTGAAGTTTCCCAAACTGACAAGACTCACACTGTAAACTAGACAAGGACTGAAACCGACTATCTAAAACCTTCAAACTCTGCAACGAAGGATGACCCAAACGACAATAAATCTGATGAGGAAGTGCCATACTTGAACACGCCACAGTGGATGCATCGTCAAGAAGATACAGTTCCCCAGATACGCGACCTCTACCAATCGTCTTCCTCGACTGGAGATCCTGAAACTCACAATAATCAGGAAAAAAGGTAACAGAACAATTGTTAGCTTTGGTGAATTTTCGGACAGATAATAAATTAAAAGGAATTTGGGCAAGTAAGAAACGGAGGACAATGACAAAGAGGGGGTAACTTGCACAATGCCTGTACCCCGAACTTTAGCAAGAGATCCATTGGCTTACACAACATTGGAAGAAGACTCACCAAATGAAGAAAAAATACCTGACGTTCCAGTCATATGGTCCAAAGCACCTAAATCAATGATCCAGAGACGAGAAGTAGATGATAGGCATGCAATAGCATAACCTGGCTGAACTAGTGTAGCAGTGGAGACCTAAGATGACTGAGAATTTTGAAATTGAGTGAACCGCTCATAATCTTCATCACACATAGTCATTGTTTTACCCTCAAGCTTGGAAGGAGTGGTAACCACCGGATCACTGCTGGCTGAATTTGCAAACTGAGGTGGTTTACCATGAAGTTTCCAACAAAAACGCTGAATGTGACCAGCTTTGCCACGATGATGACAAGTGCGCACCTGTCCTGAAGTCTCTGAAGTACCAGATGTGGGTGCTTTACTGTTCCCTGACCCACGACCACGACTACCACCACTGCTACCATTGCCTGTCCCACTACTGGACCCACGGTTGGGAAAGGCTGCAAGGGCTGAACTCTCACTACCAGGGGTGGAATCTTGGCTGCTCTCACGGGAAACCCGTAAAACCTGAGAAAATGCTTCTGGAAGTGTGGTGATTCTATCCCCACCGAGGATTTGAGACTGTAGTGGCTCAAATGCTTTTCGAAGGCCACCCAAAAATACCATAACAACCAGTTGCTCACGCTGTTGCTGCATCTCTTTCACATCAGAAGTAATAGGAAGAGTGGAATTCAGCTCCTCATATAGTCGCTTGAACTCCGCAAAATACTGAGTAACAGTCAGGGTCTTCTAATCCATTTTATAAAAGGCTTGGGATAGGTCATAAATTCGAGACAAGTTGTCCTTCCCAGAATATAGGACATTCAAGTATTCCCCTAAATCCTGTACCGTATCAATGTGAGTAACCAGGTCTGCAATCTGGTTATCCATTGAGTTCAACATCTGACTCAATATTCTTGCATCCACCGTATACCATGTTGTGTCTCCTTCAGGCTTTGATTTTGTCAAGTGACCCTGTTGATCACGCCCAGTCAAGGCCAATCGAACCACCTTCTTCCATTGCTGAAAGTTAGAAATTCCTTCAAGTTTTCTTTCAGTAATGCGATGAGAAGATGTGGACATTTCAGTCACAGTTGTCTTTGCGTCACCCATGTTTAACTAAACAAGTTGAATCTTCACAGAGAAGTCACGGACAGAGTGAAACTGATGGACACAAACACTTCTGAAATTGACCTTCAATCAATCACAAACACTTCTGAAACTGTAGGACAGCATGGAGATATGACCTTCAATCAATAACCACCAATAACTCGATCTAGATCCAAATCGCAAACGACACATGAATCGATCTCAACCTTGACACATACCAAAAAACCGAGACCTAGTTCTTTTGTATAGTTATGAACTAGTCTCAAATAAAACCAAAAAACTGCAGCAAAGGGTGCTGCATCCCCTTTAAGATAAGATCCCAAGAAGACCCAAAACCTTAGGTCTTCAAAACCGCAAGCTTCTTCAAATCAAAACGCAGGAACAGAGACAGGATTAAGGATGTTGAATCGACTCCTACAGTCCTAGCTCTGATACCATGAAATATAAGTGAAGAAGAAGAAGAAAGAAGAAGAGAGGAGAAGGAAGGAGAGATGCTGCACAATTGGGGCTGCAGTCGTTAGTTTGACTGCACCCAAAACAGTATATTAAATAGGGTAAAATAAATAAAAAACCAGAGACAAAATACCCCTATTAGAGGAATCGTGAATAGGAGCTGATGCTAGCTCCCTATTCACGACTCCTCCCCCTTACTCCTAACACGATCGAACGTACTCAGACTTGCAGTTAGATCAAGCACACACAGATTGATTGGAAAATAAAAGAAAATAAAAGGTAGAAGAAGATGGATAGATAGAAGAAGGGGGACAGGGATAGGTGGGGTTGGCTATCTGATGCAGATACACTACCATGGACCGACCCAAACCCAGTTGGGTATCCAGAGGAAGATGAACCGGGTCCAGTTTTAGTTCAGTATGATATTTTACTTTATGGTCTATTTTGTAAGTGGGTTCATTAGGAGTTTGATTTATTTCATAATTTCTTTTTATTGCTGAGTCGTGGTAGAGTTAGAGTTAGGATTTTATTTCTGAAAGTCCAAGATATAGTAAAGTTCTATTTTAGTTTTAGAGTTAGCATAGGAGTGTTTTGGTTCCTTTTATTTATACCATGTAATCGTGCAATTAGAACATAGATTGAATATGAAATAGTTGAGTTTATGGTTTGAAGCCAGTGTGGCTGTGCGTGTGCGCTCCTCTCCCCCCCCCCCCCCCCCTTTTTTTTTTTCTTCTTATGTGTTCTTCTCCCCCCCCTGCAACTCTGGTTTTTCCCAGCTTCCTCTCTTCTCCTAACCGGCCCTCCACCAAATCTTCCACAAAATTTGCTGGAAAATAGGGAATCAGAAATCTGGTCCATTGAACCAACCAATAACCAGGCCACATCATCAGACCAGGCTGCCTCTCACAGCAGTTGAATCCCACAACTACACTGGGCTGGTTTTGGGGCTTGTTCCTGCGGCTACACAAGGAGCTGTGATCTACATCAGTTAATGTAAGGTGAAGTCACTCTACTCAGGCATTTGCTGATTCAGTTCCTCCACTCTTCACCACCCACCATGAAGAAAATAAATATATAGATTTTTTTTTTTTGGGGGGGGTGGGGGTGGGGGAGATAAACAAGAAGACTTTTTTTAAAGAGAAGATGAGGATGTACAGTTACGGTATGATCAAAGTGTTTCTCTTCCAATAATTACAATCATATGGGGCCAATTTTGAACTTTATCCTTGAAAGTTCTATTGTTCTTTATACCTGGGGAAATAGTCTCCATGGAACATAAGCATTTGGATTGAGATTGAACTTGTTCTAGTTGGTAAAAATCGCTTTTAGAGGAATATATTCCATGGCAAACATGCCCATGATGTATGTCTATATCAAAAAACAGTAATTCCATCGTGTAAAAGGTGGTCTGTGACGTCCATCATCTCCATGCTTAGTGTACAAATACAGCATCTACTGGATAATCTGAATCCTCCCTGCTGAATAACTTCCGGGGCTAGAACCTCAAAGAGAGCTTCTTTGTAAGGCATAAGATTTCTTTGTATTTCCTATATTTCTCCATCATTTGGCTTATGAAGATTTTGCAAATGGAAGGAATCTCTTTAATAATTTTCTTACTAGTTTCAATAAAAGATCTGCTATAACTCCTCTGAATGTGGTTTCAGGGCTTCCTGCACACCAGGAGATTGGAATGCCTTCACTCTCTCCTACCATGACAGAGGTATGCAACTTTCAGTGCATCTGAAAACATTAAGATTTCAATCCTTTGTTATATTTCCTTTTTAAGTTTGTATTAATGCTATTCTATCCTCGTTACAATGTCCTTTGACATGTAGGGTAACATTGCACGGTGGTTGAAGAAGGAAGGTGATAAAGTTTCACCTGGTGAAGTACTATGTGAAGTCGAAACTGTATGGTTCTCATTACTGTCTTTTAGTGGAAATTTTACCATTGATGTGGTTATCTTGTTTCCTGGACACCTTACCTTGGTTTCTGTTTCTCTTCGAAGGACAAAGCTACAGTTGAGATGGAATGCATGGAGGAGGGTTATCTTGCTAAAATAATTCGTGGAGATGGGTCAAAAGATATTAAAGTTGGTGAGGTATTCATTTTACTGTTAGAAAGAATTATTTGCTGGCAACTGTTGTGTATTTCTTGCTTGTGTCGGGAATTATTAATTTTTTTTTTCTTATTTTGTTTTTAAATGTTTTCTTTTAAAAATAACATATTAATATTAGTTGAATAGTTATCTTTCTTGTGGCACTTTTTTTGTGATTTCATGGAGCGTTGTACTTCAGTGGCTGAAGTTCTAGCCAAAAAAGACTGTTGGTGTCTGACAGTTGTGATTTTTCTTGATTTCCTGTAAAGTCATAGATGATGAAAAAATCTAAAAAATGAACAGAAAATGATTTCCCATCCCTCCTTTATGGATATCTATAATTAAATTCTTACTATCACCCTCTCTAGTCTCTACCTTTCACTCTATAACTGATAAGTTATCTGGTTATCCGAAGTCAATAAACGTTTGTTATTTAACTCATGAATCTTTTCCTCACAAGGCCACAACAATTATATCCTATGTATCAATCTTTTCCTGAAAAACTCTTTCCACATTATTCCATGTGAATTACTGGCATCATGTCCTTCACTGTTTTACACTTGAAAAAGAAAAAGGTGGCAGGTTTCTAAATTACAAGTAATCAGTTTAAATTAAAACTACATATAATTTGTCACCTACTAGTTAACCTTCAGTTTATTTTTTACTGGAAATTTAAATCATTTTATTTTTCTATTTTTATTATCTTTGAGATCTAATGTTGTATTTTAACCCTAGAAATCTGATTTGTGTTTAATTAGGTGATTGCGGTTACTGTTGAAGAAGAGGATGATATTGAGAAATTTAAAGAATACAAACCCTCAACATCTGGTTCCGCTGATGAAGTAAAAGGGTCATCTGATTCTACCCCACCAAAAAGGGAGACAGTGGAGGAGCCTGTCAGCCAACCTGAAAAGAAGTTTGCTAAGCCTAATGAAGCCCCTCCTGCAAAAGATCGTATTTTTGCAAGCCCACTTGCGAAAAGTTTGGCGGAAGAGCACAATGTTAGTCAATTTTAGTTTCTTTTCTAGCAATTATTTTTAGATTCAATTCTTAGTCCTTACTTCTAAGCACTTGATTCTTACACTGTTGACTTATTTCAAAGGGATATTATTTGATATTTGCTGCTTCTTTTTTCCCACTTCTTCTCTAAGACATTCTTCCTTTCTGAGACAGGTTCCTCTTTCAAACATCAAAGGAACTGGTCCTGATGGAAGTATTGTGAAAGCTGATATTGAAGATTATTTGGGTAGTTTTCTCCATATTTTTTTTTAGATTGCTAATGGCTATTCATGATTTATGGCCTCATTTAGTCTGCGACAATTGAAATTCTGCTAGAATTTTATTTTCTTTGACTGTTAAGGGATTGTGCTGCTATTACTCTTGTTGAACATGGATTATTTCAACTGATTATTGTATATTTTGCATTATACCACATCATTATTTTTACTAATGTTCTTTTTTTTTTTTCAGAAAATTTTTAGCTGTTATTTAACCAACTATTCTCTTTATCATGTATTTTTGATAATGTAGCTTCTAGCCAAAAGGGTGTCCCTGCATCAGTTTCCAAGGCAAAGGATACTACCATTGCAGGAGATCTAGACTACAGCGACATGCCGCATTCCCAGATAAGAAAAGTGAATGTCTAAAATATCCCTGTTGTATGTGCTGTTGTGTTCAAAATTGAAATTTAGTATATGACTCTGCCTTCTTTGCAGATCACGGCTTCACGCTTATTGCTTTCAAAACAAACTATTCCTCATTATTATTTATCAGTAGACACCTGTGTCGACAAACTTATGGAGTGAGTATTTGCTTTATTTGTTATATATATATATATATATATATTCCCGCTTGTGATCTGAGGTGTTGTTAGCCATTATTAATGTTCAATTCATTTGTCTCCTACAGTTTGCGCAGCCAACTTAACTCCCTACAGGAAGCTTCTGGTGGAAAGCGGATTTCTATTAATGATCTTGTAATAAAGGTCTGACCATTCAACTCATTAGGGTAGTTTGCCTATTAGAATCTTGTGCAAAAATGATGTTTTAATCTTTTAAGTCCCAATTCCCTCATTTTTTTATGCACCTGAAAACAAAGCCATAGAATTTCACCCAATTAAGGAAATGATTATTGCTATCCTTTTCTTTGGAATGCCTGTCTTTGCGGCCTTCTATTATACAGTTGTTACAAATTTATCTTCTGTTTAGATTTATTATGGTTGTTTCCTTCACAGCATGTCAATTGTGAAGAATACCTTTACTTGAAGGACTCCCAAGATATGTTTAAATTAAGGTGTAGTCACAGGCAGCTCTCATGGCCTCTTGAGTTAAAAGATTGAGTTCCCCATCTTTTTTTCTTTTTTTTGGTGTAGAAGTCTTTCTTTCTGGTGCATTTGTTATCTTTTTGTATTGTTCCTTTTTGGGCTTTGTTTGGCCTAGAAATTTTTTGTTCGCTATAGAAAGTTCCTCAATGCAATAGAGGTATTGGACAATGTTTATTCTCAATGAATAATAATGTCTTAATAGGCTAAAATGATTAATGAATAATAATGTCTTAATAGGCTAAAATGATTATTCTCCATGAAATAATAATGTCTTATAGACTAAATTGTCCCCATTTATTACTCTTGATTTGGTTACTTCATTTTGTTCAAGAAGTAGTTGTTCTGTCATACCTCCTGATAAGTTTAGCTTCTGCGGGGCTCCAATTTCAGGCTGCTGCTTTGGCTCTTCGCAAAGTTCCTCAGTGCAATAGTTCTTGGACCAATGATTACATCCGGCAGTGAGTATAACGTGAGGCATTTGTATTTTGTCCTTTATTATACATATGCATTTAATAATGATTGGCTACGGCTACTTATCTAGGTATCACAATGTCAATATCAATGTGGCTGTGCAGACGGATAATGGCCTGTTTGTCCCCGTAATTAGGGTGGGTCATGAAGTCTATTCGGCTGATTTAAATACCTCATTCTTCGTTTGCTTCTTTGGTAAAGTCATGACATTTGAGAAACCATACTCTGTACATGCAGGATGCTGACAAGAAAGGGTTATCCAAAATTTCTGATGAAGTCAAACAGCTGGCCCAAAAAGCGAAGGACAACAGCTTGAAACCTGATGATTATGAGGTGATGTTTTGCTTTTTAAGCATCTTGCGATCAACTATTGGTAGTTGCTCAGTTGCCTTGTATTTCAGTGTCTAAATATTGCTTTGCCTATATTTTCAGGGAGGCACATTTACGGTATCAAATTTGGGAGGGCCTTTTGGAATTAAGCAGTTCTGTGCCATCATCAATCCTCCTCAATCAGGCATTCTTGCTGTTGGGTCTGGTAAGCTTCATGCTTCACAGCTCATCTTCGTCACACCTGATTTGTTCGTCTTTTTCTGTTAGCTTGTTGGGACCAATATTAGTTTGTTATTATTATCCTGACTGTAATTTGGTCTTGAGCAGCTGAGAAGAGGGTCATTCCTGGGGCTGGTCCTGATCAATTCAATTTCGCTTCCTTTATGACGGTGACACTAAGCTGCGATCACCGTGTAATCGACGGTATGTGTCTGACATTTAAAATTCTTCTATCATGGATAAGAGCTTTGGTCATAAATTGATTTGATAAATCCTAAATGTTATGTTGTTCTTGATTAGGTGCAATTGGTGCTGAGTGGCTGAAGGCATTCAAAGGCTACATTGAGAATCCAGAGTCAATGTTGCTCTAGGTTTATTGGCTTGCCGAACAATTTTGTTAGTGTTGATATGAATAAGGAACTATGTGAGATCCTGAGCATGATTCTTTTCCTGAGTTTCAACATGGCATCCATCATGAGCTCGCCTAACTGAGCTTTCCTCACAGGGTTTAGGTTGCTGGCTTCATTGCCCGAGGATGAAACGGGGACTGAAGCATTAGATCCTGCTGATAATAAACCCTTTTTTTTTTTGCTCTCGTGTAAAGTGTAGAGTCCAAACCCCCTCCCCCCTCCAAAAAAAGCGGAAATTAACTTGTTCTCCTTTTATTTGGTTAACAGCTTTAATGTGAAATTCCTTATTGCTCTGGTGGACAGTTGAATCAAATAATTCGCCATTAGGTTTGGAAGAAGTTCTGTTGTCTAGGGTCTGGTTGGCTTTGGAGCATTCATTATTTGCCCTTCTTTAGTGAGAATTATGAAGTGAGAATCTGTTACGGATAGGCTTTGAACCACTCGTTTGGCGGCAAAGTAGCAAACAAAGGAAATTTCATGCCTTTTTTTGTGAACATATCCAAAATAAAAATTGCAGGTTAAGTATCAAATGTAGGCAAATCGTTCCCTGCCGAAAAGCACACTAAACTCTACCATAAGAACCTTGAATTTGTAGAAATAACTGATTTGTAGTACAAAAAAAAGAAATATGATTTGTGCTATTGCAGCTGTGCAGGTTAACCGTGAGGAAGTGAAACTGTACTTTCAGGTGAGCGAAGGTTTTAAAACCTGGAATCGGAGATTGAATTGGACAGTGATGATTCTGAACCAAATCGGAAGACGTCGGAATCGGCCTTCAAGAACCCTAGAATCGGTCCAGAGATCCAAAAGTATGAAAATTTCTTGGGTTTTGAGTGTGAATTGGCTGTGTCAGATAGGTTGAAATCGGGATTCGCCTCGGTCAATTCTGTTATGAATCGGCCGATTCAATGGATTTTTAAAATCATGAGGTGAACGGAACTGGCTTATCATCTAGACGTTAAAACATTTGTTGAAAGTTTAAGATTATTGAAACTCTTTTCCGAGGTCTACAAGGATTAAGGACTTGTAAAGGGTGAAATCCTTGGATGACAATAACAACTCAGCCCTATCCCAATTAAATGGGATCGGCTACATAGATCATTGAGAGGACAGGCATGCATACTTTAAGTCTTGTTTCTAGTATGATATCAAAAAGAGCTGATTGGAGAACAAGGATCCATATTGCGGATCCCCAATTAGTTTACATAAGATTGATTTGTAGTTGTTATGTTTACAATAGTGGGTGAGAGTTATGCTTCAAGAGTCCAACCAGTGGAACACATCAACATTAGTGAAGGAAAAAAAAAACTTATTTGCCAATGATTTTCCTGCACAAACTCAAAAGTTCAGAAGTCTCCAAGCTGCATTGTTTTGAGCTTAAAGTGAAAAATGCAACTTATGTAAATGGAAGAAGACATGTTACTTGATTAGTTAGTATAGTTTATGAAACTAATCAGTAAATTTTTTCTGTTATGAAAAATAAAAAACTATTTAATTGAATAAATTGTTTTGAGCATCATCCATGACAGAGACATATAACCCTTCCACTTTTAGCCAATTCTAAAATACATTGCAAGAATGAGCATTAATCATAATTGTTTGAATCTGCCAATTCCACCACTTTATGCTTGATTAAGCTTTAATACCGAAAGAAAGTTAAAAAGAAAAGAAAAGAGTAGAGGGGAAAAAAAGAATTAGCTTTATGCTTGATTAAGCATTAATCCCCAAAGAAGGAACAAAGAGGGGGGAAGGGGAAGGGGGGAAACAGAATCGCATAATAATCGGGTATGAAAGATAGAGTGATGAGCTTGTGATAAGCCACTCATGCTCACTGGAATCACTTAAAACTGTAATTCCTTTCTTTGCTTTGTGATTAAAATTTCCCTTAATTATATAAACCCCTATGAAGAAAGAAAGCTTAAAAGATGTTGTGTGACCACTGGAGAAAGAATCTGGTGTGAGTTAACTTTTTTCACTCTCTAGTAGCATGGACCGCCATTAAAATAGTTTTTCATTCGCTGCTACCAAGTTGCAATCTTAAAGGAGTGGGTTGTAGGGTCACCACGTGGAAAATACCCATGAAGCCACGTGTCCAAGCACAACCAAGTTGGCGAATGTGCTAAAAAATACTACAACTAAGGGCAAAAACAAAAGAGAGAGAGAGAGAGAGAGAGAGAGCATGGTTTTCAATAGAAAATTGAGATGTAAACTGATGGAATACAGATCAGATGTGATCGAATTTGGATATTTCCTGACTGGATACAAATGCTTCTAAATGGATACAAATGTGAATCAGATTGAGATTTTCAATTATCTGTTTAAATCCATGACTTGTATAACCTGGACCTTCCTCTCCCAGTGGATACGATTTGCTCTCAATCTATGTCTTTGAGTTGTCTGTTATTTTACTCATTCTTTAAAACTTGTCGAAAAATCTTTAAGAACCCTCAAGATCATTAGTTATTTAAGTTTTTCTTTTTTTATAAGATAAATTATGTTTCGGATTATCTGAATTAGGATCGGATTCCCTTAAAGGCTTAAATTGATATTGATGCAAATCGAATCAAATTTGAATTTTCAACTATTTGTTTACATCCTTGGTTTCCGGTATCTATATTGTATCGATGTATATGTATTAGAAATCAATGTCTATATGATATTAAAACGGATTGATTGTATCAATAAATAGTGATATATTTTGCGAATTTATCTTTGTTATCGGCCGATACTGCTTGCTACATAGTGGTAGCACATCTGTATTGATAGAGACCGATAAGGACACCGATACTGATGCCCATAAACTAGAGTGAGAGAGATAGAGAGATCTGAGATCAAAGAGATTCATATATGGGCCTGGCATCACACAACAGAAGATGCTTAGCATATATTTTTATGGGCCGCCATAAAGTAAAGCTATAGGAATCAAACGAAGGGTTGTGTGGAAGCACCCCCTTCATTTCATGGACCTCATTTCCATATAATATCCCAGAATGACGAAAATTGGTATCCAAAGCCTCAAATAAAGAACCCGCACGCACCTGCAATAAGACTTTTAGCCCAAAGTATATAAATTAAGGATTAAAATGATTAGTGACGACTTCAATCTAACATCATTAACCACTCACCAGTATTCCTTACTATGGCCTCTTCTATTGTTCTAAAAACCGGTCGGACCAGATTCCAAACCAATCTCCCCAACCCACACACCCCCCCCCCCCCCCCCCAACAAAAAAAAAGGGCTCCCATTTGATTGGATTTGGAAAGTTGTAATGCAAAATTTGAGTTTTAGGTGGTAAAAAAAAAAGTATTTTTTTTTATTGAATGGAAAATATATTTAACAAAGCACAAGGACTACAAAGAGCACACCCAAAGGGAGCGCGGATCATGTCCTTGTACAAGTATCATCCAAGGCCCTCCAGGGCCACTCACATGGAATCCACTATGGGACCCACAGGAGGAGTGGATTCCATGTGAGTGGTCTTGGAGGGCCTTGGATGGTACTTGTACAAGGACATGATCCAGTCTCACCCAAAGGGGGGAGGGAGGAAAGGGGGAGCTAAGACGAAGAAGCATTGCCCAAATAAGGACTGGCCTTAGGGGGGATTACTTCCAAGAAGGGAACATGAAGGTTCCAAACTGATACAATATGACGATTCCTACTTGTGTGAGAGACAACGGTCAAATGGGAGCCAAGCTTGCCTCTAATCTCAAAGGTTATAGAATCCCAACTTTGCTGGAATGATCTAGACAAAAAGCAAGCTTACGTACACGGTCGCACCAAGTTTTCCTAGAAAATGAAGAAATAAACCTCGGAGGCCACCAGCAGTTTCCAAAGCTACCTACCCAAATAGATCAGGAGAATGGGCACTCAAATAACAAATGCTCAAGGAACCTATTCTAGCAAAGGATGCACAAAGAGAAGGAGACAATCGTCCTTGGAGAAAAGGGTAGGAAGGTGAGAGAGAGAGAGAGAGAGAGCACACCAAGTGATAAAGCTATATTTCGGGATAGTCTTCAATAACCAAATCACCAAAGCCCAATCAAGAGACTACAGGACACCGAGAGCGGATCAACTCCCAAGTTGAAACAGAGGTAAAGACAATGGAGAGGGCATCACCCCATCACACTAAGTTGCCACTACCATGAAGCCTTCTCCTAATGGCTGGGAGGGCAGTCCAAGCATTCTGGAGGAGGTGAGGGGGCTAGGCCGGGGGACCAAGGACCATCTTCCAAGATCGAGGAAACTAGAGCCATACGGTCAGCCCCTGCATCGTACCTGATGCAATCACTATAAGATTCGAGCAGAACACTGTGAAGTTGCCAAGGGTCGAGCCATAGGAATGTAGAGGTACCATCGTCAATGTTGAGGAGATCACATTCCTCACAAGATGCCAAAGCCGCAACATATGCTTCCAAATCTTTCTCTGGGTTGCAGAATGAAGTCCCAATGGAAGCAAGTAGAGGGCTCAACAAACACCTTCTACCGATCATAGCCATTAAGGAGTCAAGTGGACAAGATGCAGTCCATAAGGAATCCTTCTTGAGATACCGGTCATTAGACCCAATCTGTCCAAAGACTTAGGTGCCTAGAGGCAATCTTCCAAATGAGCTTTAAAACTCCAACTTGGCATACTTCTCTTAACTCATTGGATTCTGAGCCCCATTCAGATTTTGGCTTGCATACAAAGTTCTGGCTAATGGTGTGAAGAAACTTATTGTTATCCTTGCCTTTCCATAGGAAGGCACTCATAATGGATTAAAGTTCGAGGGAAGTAGAGGAAGGCAATCCAAATCGTCCTGACCAATAAATTATTTAAAGCGTTTGTTTGTTTGTAACAAAGAATATTACGAAAAGAATTTATAAGCGTAATTTTTTTATCCTTGTAGAACGATTTGTCAGTTATTTAGAGAGTATAAATAAGTAAATTTGTAGAACCCTGATCCCTCCTCAAATCACCTCCTGCCCCGACTTCGACTCCTTAAATATATATATATATAAGGAGGTGGTAGCAGGGGGGTAGTAGCAGAGGAGTTGGGCGAGTTTTTGGGAGTGTAGTGCGGGGTGGGGCAAGGGAGTGGCGGAGGTGGAGGTGGGAGGGGAGTGTAGAGGTTGCGGAGGCGGGGGAGGACAAGGAAAGGGAGTATAGAGGGTGTGGTGGGGATGGGTGCGGGGGAGAGGGAGGTGGGGTGGTGGAGGATAGGGGAGATCGGAGTGCAGAGGGTGAGTGCGGAGTGGGGGAGGATAGGAGAAGTTTTTTTTTTAAAATAAAAAACTAATTACTTTTAGTGGCGGTTTATTAACTGCCGCTAATGTATATCTCAATCATTTTTGGTGGCGGTCCAAAACCTCTCCTAATGCTATATCTATAATGTTTTTTTTTTTTTTCAATAAAATAAATACATTAAGGGTCCCATACATTAATGGGTAAAAAATACCGCTAAATGTTACTTTTAGTGACAGTACATATTATCACCATGCTGAAGGGTACATACAAGGGTGACAAAAAGAAACCGTCACATAACAAAAGCTATGCCAACGATAAAAGAAAAACATCAGGATAGGCTTATCCGGCAGATTGTGGGCTTTTTGTTGGAATTTTTAGCGTTTTTAAAATTAAAGATTCAAAATAGATTTGTTGTTTTTTATTGGGTGTCTCTGGGAGGCACCCGTTGGTTATGTCTCTTCCTCTCCTATATAAGGAAAGGTCTTGTCTTTTTCTCTAAAATTTTTGGATATTGTTTTCATCTCTACCATAGTTTGTCAGTGTCAGTGAGTTAGTGTGTATAACCTTCAGATTTTCCTGTATAATCACATTTAGTAGTGCAACTTATGTGATTAGAGAGTTGTTTTATCTTGAAGTTACAAATGCCGCATGGTCAACTTGGATTGCACAAATTGTGACGTTTAAAAACCTTATAAAAAGTATCATTTGATACAACTCGACTGTACTATCTTCTATTCCGGTGAAACAAGAGGACATATATTGGTGTTGTCAATCCCTTCTCCACATAATTACTCACCTTCTATTTCTGCGTGGATACAGAGTTGGAGTGTCATCTTATCCCAAGGTAAGAATATCAGTAAGTTTGCCCTGGGCCTATGTGCTTTTATTTGCTGCCAACTGTGGAAGGCCATAAATGACCGGATTTTCAAGAGGAAAATTTGGATACCAGGGGAAATCATCCAAACAACGAAACAGGCACACCTTGAATTCTGTGAAGCGAATCCTATTTCCTATAAGGAGAACCGTAGTTCTCCAACAACCTCAACCCCTCCCCATGAGCTAAGGTGAGCAACACCTCCTTCGGGTATAGTGAAACTCAACTCGGATGCTTCTATTTTCCTAGAGCAAAACAGGGATGGCCTGGGCCGTATTTTTAGAAACCATATAGGAAAAATCATTAAAGCAGTGTTTGAACCATGCCTTGAAATAATCCGATGCTGCAATTCCCAAGCTTCAACTCCTCCTCTCATGATCTCAAACCTGATCCAAGATGTTCAACACTTAGCTTAATTATTTCTTGTTCTTTCACCTATGTTTCCAGAGACATTAACTCAGTTGCTGGTGCTCTTGCTTGGAGGGCCCTGCCAGTTTCGTGTATGACAGAATGGCCCAATTCCACTCCCTGGCTTCTGGAGCTATGTCAACCAGAATCCTCGGCACCTACACGATCTGTTTATAAATAAATTTTCTTTCTACCCAAAAAAAAAAAAATCCCTTCTCCAACTTCTACAAGGATATTTCAGTAATATACAAACTGCCATATAAACAAATAAGTCTTATACTACGTACTGTCAATTACATTATATTTCCAACAGTTTTTACGCTTGTCATTTATGCTTCATTGGATAATACAATTATAACACTAATATGTAGTCAAGAATAAAATTTAAAAAAAACAAAAAAAACAAAAGGTTACAATAATCAGTTGCAATCATCTAGGTTACAAACAAGAATTTTACTTCACTTTTCATCTACTATGCAAAAGTATCCAACTAGAAAGATCCTTTGTGAAGTTGGCAGTTAAACAAGAAAAGGGAATCACATCAAAATCCTGGAATCTACCTAAAATCATAGAATTGAAAGAGGTGAGAAGTTTTGTTAAAACTAGGTTTGACCAGCTTAATTAAACTAGCTTTTAGACCCCAAATTAACAAATCAATTTGCTTCCTTTCCTGTTGACTGTGCACATCGTATTGCTAACATTTTAGGCTTATAGAATTAGAGAGGATTGAAGAAGGTGGGTAGCCAATTGGATGTTCTCAATGAAGCATGAGTCATGCCTGTGTAGAGGATCAAAAAGTAGGAGTTGATTAAGGATTATAAACCTGATCTAAGTGGGTTACATGCATCTTCAAAGTAGTTTAATTTGATAATTAGAACATTTTTATTTCCTCCCTTTTGTTTAATTACATTACATGTATATGGGTGTCACATCTATGTAACTATTAAATTCAAAAAATAAAAGTGTTGGAGTCTCTCAAACAATAACAATACTTTATCTTGTGCTTGGAATCAATATTTCTGATGGTTCTTAAAGTAATTGAATTTTATAATTAATAATAAGAAGCATATATACTTAAAGTCACTTTTTAGCTCTTGAAAATCTTTGCGTGGGCAATAGGCATATGTTAATTGTCAAAGATTTGTCCTTCTCTGGTTGGCTGATTGGTTCATACTCCTAGACTAACATATAAAAAATTTTAAAAAAAAAAATTTACTTTTTCTTCCATTGCGTCACCAGCCACATTGGAAGATAATATTCTTTCTGGTTATATATTGAAGAAACTGATTGTTTGTGTGAATCTAATCCATTTGATTAAAAATTGCTCTAAGACATTAGTTTAAGAGTTCTACTAGCTAGTGCAATAATTTCACCAAAGTTTTCTTTCATTCATAAATCTATCGTCATCATCATAATTACAACAAGAAGTCAGCCTTATTCCAACTAAATGGGATTGGTTACTTGATAAAAGGCCTAAGCTAAATTTCACGAAAGCTTTCTTTCATTTCTTTCATTCATAAATCTATCGTCATCATCATAATTACAACAAGAAGTCAGCCTTATTCCAACTAAATGGGATTGGTTACTTGATAAAAGGCCTAAGCTAAATAGGCATGTCTTTTCATTACATATGTTGGAGGACGAAAATGCTTTTCATTGTTCCCTTCTGCATGCCCACCATCCAATTGAAGTGATGACCATTGGTGAAAGAGTTCCTCCTTTCCTGTGGCTTAAGGAAAACTTGGTCATCCTTATGACTTGCTTAAAGCCTTAAACATGAAAATTTCATCCTTATTATCTCTTAAAGCAACACATGACACACTGGATAACAGAAAGTTGACAAGTTTGGAGTTCTTCAACTCAACAATTTGTTGTCGGAGAAAGTTTTACTTCACCATGCCATCTAGGGTTTACAAACCCCTATAGAGTTTTAGTATGTTCCCCAAAATACCCTCCCACACATCTGAAGCCCCGCAGTGGCTTAAGGAAAACTCGGTCCTTTGTTGTCTAACCTTAACTTCCAAAATACGTTTGTCATCATCATTTCATATATGGGAGAATGTAAATTTCATCCTCCTATGGTCATAGTATACCTAGGTTTTACTAATGAGGAGCATCCTTCGCAACCCTCTCATGTCGCTGATTGGTTCCCACCTCCAACTGGTTTTGTAAAGGTAAATTGTGATGCGGCATTGAAGCAGGGTAGCTTGGAGGGAAGCATTGGCTTGGTGTTTCGGTCTGATGTGGGAAGGCCCTTACATGCGTTATCTGCTCCCCTTCATTTCACTTCTGCAATTCTAGGTGAAGCTCTTTCCATCAAAATGGCCATTACCAAAGCGGCCACTCTAGAAATATCACATCTTGTCATGGAATCTGACTGCAGAGAAGCTATTCTTTACCTTCAGGGTAATCTTACGCACCCTCCCCTTGAAGCAGTTGTAATTCTGGATGATGTTAAGCGCCTATGTAATATTTTTACTTCTGTTTTGTTTTCTTTTATTCCACGGGATCTGAATACTGTTGCAGATACCCTGGTCAGGAGAGCCCTGTCTAGTGTGTGTATGACAGATCGACCCATTTCCACTCCTTGGCTCCAAGACTTGCTTGGAGTTCAAGACCCCTCACTCACATGATTATCAGTAAAACTTCTTATTACCAAAAAAAAAAAAAAAACTAATGAGAAGCATGGTCGTGTATACTTACCACATGGAGTGCAAGGCAAGATTTAACTCTTGTTTTATAACCCATTTTAGATAAGGTCTACCATCTCTCTCTCTCTCTCAATTCAATTCAATTCAATAGTTTACCACAGAACATGTTTCCCAGAGAGAGAGAGAGAGGAGGCAGAGATGCAGAGCATGCAAGAGGTAGAATTGGGAGGGGAAGTAAGAGAGGGGAAGAGAGAGAGAGAGAGAGAGAGAGAGAGAGAGAGAGAGAGGCATGGGGAGTATGGAGTATTGAAATTTAGAATTACAAGACGCATTGGGAATAGGAATTTGAGTAAATGAAGATGGTTGGGCCTGTTTCTCGGGAGTAAGAGCAAAAGATATATTTTCTTTTTCTAATGGTTCTTTTTAAGTTTTAATATTATTAAACTATTAAGAAAGAAACAAACCAATAGGAGAAGAACACAAATTTATTCCATACGTAAATGAGACCACCACCACCACCACCACCATCACCACTCTTACCCTCTAATATAAAACCCCAATAACACCTTCACTTGTTCCTCAAAAAATCAATTCAGATCATTAAGGAGTTTTAGCTTGTGTGAGAAGGAAGACAATGAGAAGATGGCTTCAGTTATCTCTTTTGGTGCATAGGTGACAGTTCCTTTTTTCTTAACCTGGTTTACTAATGGAGGTGACAGAAGAGAGTGAGCACACATGGTTTTTCTTGCATGGAGGCTCATGCTGGAAGCTCTGCGTGCTCACCCTCTATCTGTCACCCCACCACCAACTTGGGTTTTTTTTTTTTTTGCCCTTTTTCCTTTTCCCATTTATATTGGTTTTATCTCTTGGGTGATAGCTATTATTATTCTTAAAACTGCAACTTTACTTTGTAAAGATTAGAGAGAGAGAGAGAGAGAGAGAGAGAGAGTCTGACCCTCAAGGTCTCTCTTGAATCCTCACCATCCATGGTCAATACACCATTCTTGGATAGGTTTACCCCCAATGAAGCTGTGGCATTTTTTGTTTTCTTCCCTACAAAATACTCTTTGAAGTTTTAGGGTTCTCCCCTCTAAAGAAGATGGTTTGCCCTAGCTATTACAAAAAGGCCGTATCCAGTGCGTAAGGCTCCCGTGTTTAGTAAGGTTTGGGAAAGGTCAAATATACGCAGCCTTACCCTTGTTTTCAAAGAGACTGTTTTCATGACTTAAACTTATAACCAAGCGTTCAGAAAGTGAGCACTTGACCAACGCCTCAAGCACTTGCCCTAGCTGTTACCTTTACCCTAAATTATTACAAGTCTTCTTAGCTTTTGAATCAGAGTCAGAAGAATAAAGATCTTCTATTGCATTCATCCATGCAAGCTTTTTTGTTATGCCCTATGTAAGATTTGGCCCACCAAATCAGTATTCCAAACGCATGAGTTAAAGGTCCACATAAAAATTAATACAATAAGAGCAGTAGTGTTGGAGAAAAACAAAAACCATTGGCACATAACAATACCTATATAATATGCCATTTTCTATGGCTTTATTGCTCTTATGTCCAATTATGTGTGTTTTATTTAAACAGTGTCTTTGTTTAACTTATAATTAGGTCATTATCATATGGTGGTTAGCCTTCTCTTCTAGAATAGACTAGGTTAGGAGTCATGTTCCATTGATGATTAGTAAATCATATATGGGTTGTTTAAGAATAGACAAGGTTAAAAGTCATATATGTTCCAATTTTTTTTGGTGCAAACACCCCCAAGCCCCCTTGGTGAGGGGAAGTAGGATTTTTATTCATTATTCAATGAGTAGTGCTCATGGATTGAGATAATTAAACACATCTCTTGAATCCATGGATCGGAATTGGATTAGACTGTCATACGCGCTATCCATAGTACCCTCTTGACCAGGGAGTCAGCAATGCTGTTATTTTTTCTTGGAGCACAGGTAAAATTACAAGATACAAATTCAGAAGACTAGTAAAGGATGTCTTCCAAAAAAAGACGCAAAGACAAAGGTGATGCTGAATTGCGACTTTGCAAACGATTAATGATACTCTTGCAATCACTCTCAATAATGATGCGTTGATAATTCTCGGAGATAGCCTCCAGTATGGTTGATCTAATTCTCAAAGCTCCATCCATCCATTGTTGGCTCTTCAAACATTTCAAACCTCAGTTATGTTCCATTGGTGACAAGTAAATCATGTGATTATAGACACCATGCAAGTGGACTCACCTACACTATACATATTGCACGTACGATCCTTGCCCAACATCTATCTTATTTGTAGTTATAAATTTCCTTACCTTGCATAAGTGTCTAGCAAGGACTATAAATATATGTGAATGTAAGTTCAAGACACTCCAATATTTTGTACTCCCATTAATTGTAAGATTTGCCTCATGTGTTTGAAAGTGTTTCTTCTAAGACGACTACTATCTTATCTGGAATGCGCCTCACATGCATGGCCATCCAAAAACGTGTTCATGCCCATTTTTTACATCAAGCAGCTTCATTTTATGTCCATTTTCCATTTTCCTCCCCTACCCCTTAATTTAAAATTATTCTTTATTTTTCTTTTCACCTAATCCTTGTATATCTCAGTTGAACCATTATAGTGCAGTACTTGGTTATGATCCTCTTTTTAATTTGTGTCTAATTACCATTAGTCTTTTTTTTTTAAAACCCGAATATCATCTGGGACTCGGGGCAGCCCTAAGAATTTTATTAAAATCAATCAAAAAAAGTACAAAGAGGGGGACATAACCGCCTAAATCCAACCCAGAACACTCATGCTCACTCCAAAATAATAAAGAAATCTCACCCACACAGTTACAATCTGAACACAGGAAGACTTGCTTTAACCCGCCTAACCCCAACCCAGAACGCAAAAAAGACTAATAACCATTAGTTAATGATGCAAAAATATGCAAAACCCGATGGATTATATATATATATGATTCACAAGTTCTTTATATACGTTGAACAATCATGTTTCATCAATCAATTTTCAGAACTATTGTAAGCTCATGTCTAGTTGCAAAGCAAAATTTTTAAACATTACATAATATGATTGTGTAACTAAAACCAAAATTCCAAATCGGATTGATATTGTAACTAACTCCCAAGCATTCCAAATATGATTTTTTATTTTTATTAAATTTTGCGATCTAGTTTCTTGGTTTTTGAAAAGAAAAAAATAAGATTGTAATGGGAAATTAAATATGATTACCATATTTAGTAGAGTTTAAGGTAATTATACAATCATAATCACAAAAGGATTTTCATTTTAAAATTGATTTTACTTCCCTTGCCTTTATATGCAACCAGATGAAGCCAAAGTTTGTTTTTTTTTTTTTTTTTTGGTGGATAAAATTTATTAAACCCAAGGGGGTGAAACTAGAATGAACTATCTTCTGAGACTATGCTGCTGTGGTGACTAGTTGCGCACTCTGGGTGGTGAAACTTACGTTGGTTGATGGCAATACTAAGTCATATCCCCCTTCCTTACAAAACAACAACAACAACAATAACCTTTTCCCAACTAAATGGGATTGGCTACACAGATATCAAAAGCAACAAAAATTAATAATATAAAAAGGGAAGGCACACACAACAATGACACAAACTTTAGGGCATCAACCTGATTTAGCAACGAATCGCATCATAATTGAGTCTTTTTTTTCTTTTCTTTTTTTTATTTTTTAACTATTTTTATTGGATTCAAATAGTGGGTATTTGCTTATTTATGAATAATATCTTAATAAATAAAAACATTTACTTAAATGATATTAGACATAATTAAATGTCTATCGTGATTTCTAGCAGTTTCTGACATAAATACATGTCTGTCCTAGTTTCTAGCAAAGTATCTCTTAGTTTCGATGGGCATGTGTCGAAACCACCGGAATACGGTCGAAACCCGATCGAATCTAAGGATTTTATAAAATCTCCCTTCAACTCGTCTCAAAAACCTACGAAACCGAGTTAACTCGGTGGTTTCGACAGGTCTCGATCGAGTTTTTCTTCCATAAATAAGACTGAGTTTGTTGTTGTTGTAGCAGGTGATACACAACAAAAATGAGAAACATATCGAAAACAAATTGCAAATCAAATTGAAGAAGCTTATCGGGATTGATAATAAAGAATTGTCTATTGTGCTTTTAAAATATTTTTGTAACCAAGGTTTTTATAATCGGTATCAGAATCAATCTTGGTAGATACCGATCTAGATTGCCCTGAGATACTGATTCCTCAAACCACCGATGTAACTATTTGATATGGTTTTGTTAAATATCATTATTAACGGGCTTGTACTTCTTTTTTTCTTTTTTTTTGATGAAAGTGTAATCACACAAACGACACACCAATCCCAAAAGGTTAACCGCCTTTTAGGACGGGCTTGTACTTCTTATTTGTCATTTAATTTTGGTATAACATTAGATTATTATGGATAGACTAGCACTATTAACATCAGATTGTTTTTGGTATACCTTGATCAATTTGCCACCTAACGGGACCTATTCAGTGTACTTGGGAGTTTAGATCCTATGCTATATGGGTCCCTGTATTCGAATATAAATGTACTTCCACAAAACAAATCTTTAATGAAAGTTTTAAAGTTACATAATATATTCTGCATTTAGGCATACCAAATCTATTTCTCATTATTGACATATTATGTCCAGTGTTCTCCCATGGCTAAACACATGACAACACAAAATTACCAATCCACTTTTTGGAAAATAAAAAAATTTGATCCATGTCCAAGCACGTGCTCTTATTGGCCTCCGCACTGGTGCAAGGGCTGTGCCACCAGGCAGCAATCTTTTGCCTCAAATAAAAATTGAAAAAATTTTCTCTGCATTGGGAGGTGGGCAAATTGACCACCCCGGTCCACTCCTCTGAATGACCAAAATGACTGCCGCATCCCACCCCATGTGTCTGGGCACAGCCTGCATCATCAGGCGCTCCCGGGCAGAGGAAATTGCCCCATAAAAATTTTGCCTAGAGCCATGGTGGTTTTGTCATTAACCCATATTTTTCAATGACCCCGTCTAGAGTAGCCCGTAGATAGAGCCAGACATGGCCAAGTTTTTGCTCCTAATCTCTAATAAGGTTAGAAGAGAAATATTGTAGGAATTTTCATGTATTGGGATTCAGAGCATCCGATCAACTGTGATTTTACCACAACGTTTTCGCAAAACCGAAAACCAAATTGGAAAACCCAAGGCAGGAAGGGATGGGCCACTCCGGTTATACCGGTTTGACTGACTAGTCTGGTTCTAAAACTAAGCAATAAACTGTCAAGCCAAAAGCCATAGAGCACCCATGCATGATATCAAGTATCGGTAATCCGTATTGCCGAGGTATTGATGGAACAATTTTATCAAGGGTAAAATTGTCCAAAAATGAATATTTTAAGAAAACTAAGGGCAAACCTGTCCGATATGACCCAAGACAACCAATCCGTATCAATGTAGGTATCGGTATTGACCGAGATTGATACGGATCCCAATACCAATATTTACAACCATGCACCCAAGCTAATACTCTATTCTCATGAGGGACTTTTTCCCAGCATGGATTTCTAAAGAATGATGGCCGTGGTTGAAGAGTCCAGACTACAGACACATGGCCAGTAATAACATCTTCATAAATCACCTTCACGGCGAGTCAGTAAGTACATCTTGCCGGCGAATCAAGCTGCTGATCAGTTTAACTGGCTGGTTATAGGCAGTCGGTAGAGATGGTCCTTGTAGTCAGAGTGATCGTTCACAGAGTTTATCTAACGAGATCACATCAACTGCACAATTCAGAGGTAGGGAAAGAGCATAAACTGGATTTCCTGCAATCTATGGTTAGTGACAGTAAATGCAATTAATTGTGCCAATACAATGCTAGTTTCATTGAAAACCCAATAACATGGTAAGAAATTCCAAGTAAGTTAACAGAACTAGAATCAAATTATTTTTCTTTTCAATAGTCAACTCGTATTATAAAGAAAGGAATTACCGGATGACAATTCTGTAGCAGTACAAATGAAGAAAGGCCAAAAATTGACTAGATGTGGAAGTACATGATGTTCAATGCAGTACTTGGCAGAACTCCCACGGCATTGTCTTCTGAGAACCAAGAGCCAATAACTCTCTGGGAATGTTCATTTGGCACTCTCGTGGGCCACCTATCAACAAGCTTGAAACCAAATTGTGATGCAGCTGAAAGTAGGGACATCTCATCAACTCGGCGTAGAACATGGCAAAGAATAAATGCAGGTTTTGAGCCATCCCAGAGGCTATCATTAGAAGAAATCAGCTCCCTCGCAGTAGCAAAAAGTGGTGAGACAGCTTCAGGGACATATGTCACGTCAGTGCCTATAATGACTTCAAAACCACTGTGACTCATTTCCTTGATGGCCTCTATGTGATCCCTATTTCCCCATTCCAGTCTCTTTGTAACCAGTTTGTTAAGAAGTTGTGGTTCAAGATTAGAGGAAACATTCTCTCTCAACAGGTCAAGTGCTCTCAAATCTCCATCAGTGGCAACTACAAGGTCAGCAGACCTAACTGCAACCATTGAGCAAATGCCTGCACAGCCCGCTCCCAACTCCAGAACTTTTTTCCCTGCAACTATAGAAGGAGTTCTTGCTAGCACTGCTGACAACAGCTGAGCTGATTCCCACAGCATCAAGCCAGTAGATTTGCAGGTGTGTTGGTATTCCTTGGGAAGTCCTTTTATCCTGAAACTGCACTCTCTGATGTTGATCTCAATTATCTAACAGGAACCACATGAACAAACTTAAATAAGATTTAATTCAACATGTCACAGTAACAGGAAGGGAAATAAAGGATGGACTGGCAGTCCTTTTAAGATGTGAAGCTAAATAATGTAAGTCTTTTAGCATCAATTATAGAAGGAAATGACAAAAAAACTGAAAACGAGCAAAAGAGTTGGATACATTGAATTAATCAAGGGGAAAAAATCACAAGATTTTTTTAAGGCCGGGGGGGGGGGGGGTGGGGGAGAAGGTTGGGGGAGGAGGTACACATGGACAAGACATTTGTTCAGGAAGTGCAGGGTTTGAAATAAAAATCTAATTTTTGACCACTTCACTCAGGGTGTCAGAGCAATAGAAGGAATACCTCTGAAGCCTCCTATCCTATTCAGTGAATCATTCAACCGTACCAGACTCACCCAAAAAAGGGAGAAAACAGTTTTCTGATTCTTTTTTTTAATTTTAGGGGGAGAAAGAAATCTGTTCTTCAATTTTTCTCATTGAAATAAAACTAATTTAAACCCACAACATCAGTAATTTACTCCTAACATAGAAATTCGGTCTTGTATTAATTTGGTATGAAAATATTACAAACCCTCACCTCTTCAATGGATGGCAAAGTACCAAACATTTCAACAGCAATACCCTCAGACATATCAACTTCAAAATGGTTTCGAGGTTCCTCCATACTGATACTGGCAACTTTGAACATAGGCCCATTAAGATGATCCAGCTCATTTGCAGATTTTGAAACAGAAGAAGAGTCTGGACCATCTGAAAAACAGAAGACGGCCTGGATCCAACGCCTGAAATTATAGACAATACCCAGAACAGCAGCACCGAGAAAGATTCTTCATTAAAAACAGGAAAGAATGGAAAAAAGATAAAACCAACCGAAAAAAATCAAAGAAGCTGTGAAAGGTCAAAACAGGCCACCGTCAGTACTCAATACACAGCTAGCAAACACTTCAAAAGGAGTGTCACAACAATTCAAATACCCATACAAAATCAGGTTACCAACATGGCTTTCTGTTTAAATTGCTTAAACTAAGAGTTAAATAGCACTCCAGAATCCAGATCTCTCAAAGAAATGCAAATCTGTAACCTTGCTTATAGACAAGCCAGGTTAACTGTGCCGGGTAAAGAGGTAATTACAAAGCGTGGATGAGGCCCATATACAGCCAACCTTGAAAGAAAAAAAAAAACCAAAAAGGGCGTACCCAGTGCATGAGGCTCCCGCCACTGTAGGGTCTGGGGAGGGTCATAACGTGCGCAGCCTTACCCCTGCTTTCGCAGAGAGGCTGTTTCTAGACTCGAACCCGTGAGCACTTGGTCACAATGGAGCAACCTTTACCGTTGCACCAAGGCCCGCCCTCCATATACAGGCTACTTGGCTGATACAAAATTAGAAGCTGACTCAGCTGTTGCCTCCTACATGTAAGTAGTAAAGAAATTGCAACATTCATAGACTTGGATTCCCATTTCTAAAGCCATCGCATTTACATCAACTGAAATGTACAAGAAGTTTACTCACATAATATGTACATTAAGGTATCAACTACATGCTTACACAAAGTATAATGGGAGACAAATGGAACTCATCAGGCCAGTACAAATGTCACTATGACATGTTTTCCTTCAATAATTTAACTTACACAAAATGCCATATCTAATTTAAGTACATATTGGGGTCAAGGAATACAGTGTATTCTTATCTACTCTGGTGAGGGTTTCAACTAAAATAGATGTGTGGTCAAGAATCATATCATTTGATTGTTGTGCTTGAGCTATTCCACAATTTCCTGGTTACTACCCTCCAAACCATACCGTGTATTGACGCTATCCAAGTTAAACATAGAAGTTGAACATACCGATTCATCACTAATTCCCGTGATCGATTCTCCACTTGTTTGCAGCAAACACCAAGTTCTTCAGCTATAAATCCAGTTTCTTTGAATAACCTTGTCAAGAACTCTTCAGAGAAATAGAAAGCACGCTAAAAGAAATTCAAAGAAAAAAGTATAAAAAAATTGAGCAGTTAACAATCCACAAAATCATTATGGAAAGCCTATGCCATTGAAACTTACAGTACCATCTCCCCTGACAAAAAAATTCTCACTGATCTTTTGATCTTTGCAAGCAAACCTTTCCTGATCAGCCAAAGAGAAATTAACAATCAGCCAATCTAAGATCATAATAAAAAAACAAAATACTAGGGAAAAATAGGACAAACCCCACGGTAGAAAATGGTTTTAGGGGAGGGGAGAAAAACAAAGTCACATTAAGCGAGACTATCTTCTTAGTATCAATAAAAGCATCAACTACTTAACAGCCCACATAAAACCAAACACTTCATCCCTTGCACTAGAAGTAAAATGTAACTGACCAGTGGGGGCGGGGGGAGAAATAGCCCACAAAACCAAATACTTCATCTCTTGCACTTGCAATAAAATGTAACTAACCCAACTACTTTTTTTTATGTTTTTTTTTGTTACAGGGACATCAGTAGCCAGAATCCATGAAAGGATAAGGGGGAAAAAAAAGAGAACCTCAAAAGCGCAAGCCACACAGCCTGAACTCCTAAACCACCCCACATCTAGCTATATGCCACCAACCTAATTCCCCAAGACAAAACACACACACACACACATTTCTCCCACCATTCTGCTGGCTTTGCCACCCAAATTCCACTACCCATTAAACAGCAGCACAATAAAGCAGCAAAAAACAGTGCAAAGAAAACTATTAATGGAAGAGAAAAGGTGGATCAGTCCCAATAACTAGGATTTCCGCTTCACCACCTGTCCTCTTACTACCATAATAACTCAATCAAACAAATTATCTGTATTTTCTCCAGCAGGGACCTCCATAATACTAACCTTATAAACAACCTTAATATTTTTGTTCTCTAGCTCATCAAAATCATTAAGTTCAGGGGCAGTGTGTTGAACAGTGATGGCCACTAAGAAGGGGGAAGAATCAGTGATGTTTAAAACTAATTCTCAACTGCACGTTCCTTCAACTAACCAGTTGCCTTCACAAACACTCGCATGCACATACCTCTTAACAACATGCACTCACAACCATGTGACCAGGTCTACCAAATAATCACAACCACACAAATTACCTTACAGAGCACTCCAACTTATGTTGATCACCGCTTGAGCAGATCACTCTCTTCGAGTCTCCTTCACCGTTGGAGCTTCAACCAAGTCATCACTTGGAGATCTTGAAACCACTCACAAACCAACAAACCCTAGGTTTGTTCTTCCTCTTCTTCTCCTTGTCTTCTCTTCACTTTTCTACACAAACCCTTGACGATGTCTTGATACACTTGAAGAATCCTTCCCAACGATGCAAGATCAGTGACTGGCTTGAAGACAATCTTATAGGGTTTCTTCTCTTGAATTTTTTTTCTTCTCTCCTTTGGGTTTTCCCTCACCCTTCACAAATGACCCTTTTCTGCCTTTTATAGGCAACCAATGACTTGAGTCAAAAGACCCACGTGCCCACACGTTCGCCATTTGATGCGCCCATGTCGACGTCGAGAGTGCATCGCGAGACACGACCTCTTTGATGACGTCCCTCTTTAAATGTCAAATAGAATGTTAACAATGTCGATACCCTTATAAATGCATTCATTTCTCCATTCTGCTTACTCCGCTCGACATCGACGATTGTGCATTCACCGTCAAAGACGCTTCTCCAAATGGGATTAAAGCATGTAGGACATTGGCTTTGATGTAGAGGAACGAGATTGTTAGATATGGTGTCCAAAAAATCCAAATAAATGGGTTACTTTAATTAATTCGCATTTACTTTTATGGGCGATTGTGTATCCAGAGGTATGACCTCAAAGTGTTCACGACTAGGGATGAAATTGGGCTCTTCATTTTATATAGTTGTTGCATTGTGTGTTGTTGGGAATGGAGATTTCCGATACAGATGCGGGTACACTTTAGTTGTGTATCGGACTTGATCATTCGAGAACCTGGCATGGTTTACTGCCCGATGTCTAGTGCAAATGGGTTCTCGAGATAGTTGTGTGGTCCCCAGACCTGAGAGGTCTTTATCGTTGTAGACCGGCACGGTGTACTTTAGTGTACAAAAGGTTGATGCCTACAGATGACTGGCTATACATCACTATGTTGGGTCCATTATGTCTGTCTGTACACGAAAGTGACGCTTAGTAAGGAATCCACTTCCCGTGTAGGGAGAATATCTCAAAAGAGAAACTTGAACTTGGACAGAAATTCCGAGCTCAGTGGTTTGTGAAGTGTTTACAAAAGTTTTTATAAAATTATTATTACTTAATAAATATATTTTATAAACGTTTATCGTGTTGTTTTGTTGTCCAACCAGTGATCAAGATGCTTTATACTAGTGGTTCAATGGAAAAGGGTAGTGACAGTAATTTAGTTCGATGCCCCGAGATCCATTGTGAGATGCTGTAAAGTGGAGGGATCTACATGTAATGTTTTCTATCAATTACAAGCACCAAAACTAAGGTGCACTTATTTGCAATTAATGTAATTAGCCGATTGGGTATGACTCAATGTAGGCTACCTTGGTGTACGATCCTATTACGACCCAATAGGATCGCACCACTTGACACTAGTAATCCCAATAAAGAAAGGAATAAGGGTTTGGCTATAAATAAAGCCTTAAAGTTGAGAGAGAAAGAATAATTCAATTATTAGCTCATAGATTTTGAGAGAGATTTTCTCCAAAAATTACAATTCTCTCTCTTCTTCATCTCTCTAATTCTCCAAGAGTTGGTGATTGCCATTGTTAGAGGAAGATTTCCGCTGCGTTCTTCTTCATCAAAGCGTTGAGTGGAGATTGATTCCTACCTTTGCGAGTTCAGTGTTTAAGTGTTGTGAATCGTTGAAGGTGATGCACTTGTGGTACTAAAGAGGTAACACTAAACCTCTATTGAGATATTGTTTCGAATACCCTAACTGCGTGAGGATTGTTTCTTCATATCGGATCGGAAAAGTTTCGTTTCAGTACCGATTCTGACAACAGAGGTAGGATTGTTAGTACCCCTCTATTCTCCCTTTGTAGGATTTTATAAAAATCCCAAGGTAGGAATCAGTTGCCATGTTTGACTAAGATATTGATTCTTTAGTCCAACTGTCCTTGTATGTGTACAAACAACGAGAATCCTCTGTTTCCAGTTTGCTACTAAAAAGGGAAGACGTAGAATAAAAAAAAGGAGATATTATTTAGCTTATAATTATCTTCTCAATTATTTAATCCTAATAAATATATGGAGTAATAATTCTTTGACTGAATAATTTAAACCATTAAGTTCTCATAAATTAGTTAATGCAAATAAATTCTTTTATTGCAAAGTTGCCTCTCCACTAATCAATATCACATAGTGAACTATAGGGCATATAACTAAATACTGTCAATCCCCAATTCACTGTACATGTCCATTTTAGAGATTCTGTGATAGTGATCGGACCCAAAAACATTTTGAAACAATTTTCAAATATTAATATAGCTAAATTTGTAAAATAAATAATTTTATAAACAATTTACAAAATGCATGATTGGATCTAGATTTTTGTCAGATCATACACATACACTCTCTCTCCTTCGATATTCCCCAAAAAGGCAGTGGATTCCATGTTGAGAATCTCTTCCATTCACAACATGTTAGCACAAATCCAGTACATCAATATGTAGTCTAGAAGACATTAACATTGATGCGTCAAAAAATTACATGATTCAGTAAATTTTCATTGTTTGAATAATATCCATGCTTTAACTGGTAACTAATTCCTTCTCTTCAAGGTGCAAGCTGACGTGGACCTCAGGGTTTTAGAAACTCATAATTGAGCATCAGAACAGAATAGGTTTCCATTAATTATGAACCAAGTCTGATCCGAATCGGGTGATTCACCCACCTCGATTCTGAGTTTTGAAACTTGGTGAATGGATAAAGCAAGTCAAATTAAAATGTTTCTAGGGTAGTGTCCTAATTGTCATATGGAAATCATTTAATAGGTAATAAAAAGGCTAATTGAAATTATGTTATTTACCAAAAATAGTAATTAATGGTTGGCACAGCCTGTTGTAAGGGATAATGGAGCTAGATGGTCTTGCTAGGTATGAAACTATAGTAAAAAGAATTTGTCTTGACAACAATCAAGAAGGCTCTAAACGAGCAAAAGAGAAATGGACCCTCCTCCCCCCCCCCCAAAAAAAAAAAAGAAGACTCCATGAATTATTGCAAACACTGAAAAGGTTTATAGAGAGAAGAAATCATCACTATCACAAACTGATGTATGTCATTGACCTTCACATTCTGTACCAGCCAAATGAATTTAGCATCTAAACTTTAAAAATTGCAGACAAATATAGAAACAATAACCAGAGATCAAAAACTGGTTTGAGTAATCAAGGCCATTCTGTAACCAAATACAAACCATTCTGTAAACATGTACTAAGGAAAACATAACAAAATAAACTAATTCAAACATAAAATAAATCTAGAATAAACTAAATCAATACTTTATCCCTAGTCATTCAAACACTACACTTTCTCTATTTTGACCACCTGTAGACCCTTGAATCCAGCATTCTCTTTCATCTTCCCCTTCAATTCAACATTCTCTTTCATCTTCATCATCGGACAAAACGACAGTTTCAATGTCGTTGTCAGCAACTATTAAGATTGGGTTTTGAGGAGAGTCACCGACTCTACCCAAAATACAAGATTGTCCTGGGAGTTTTCCCGCTGCACTCAAAGGAGAGGAATCCTACTACCTCTTATCATTAGTCAACAACTAGTTGCGAGTACTACTTTTCTTCTTCTTTCCCACAGTTGCAGGGTAACGAATACCATTCAATCCAACCATTTCTTTAAACTCGATCAATCAAATCTACAAATTCAAAACATTTCACAAAGTAAATTCATTCTTAAAGTAAAATTATAAACCGAAATAGCACACAATTTACCTATTAAAAAAAAACTGCCCAAACGATCATGTAATAATAGGGGAGGGGAACGAAAATACTATTGAAACTCACCTACTCACCTTATGTAGATGATTTGTAAGATGAAACCAAGCTTTTTCCATTTATACCCACAAAGAGTTGGCGGTGGTGGCGTGAACCATGATCCCCTTTCACTCGCTAGATTTGAGATAATGGGTAGTTGCATTTTGGGTGGGCAGTTCATTTGTGATATGCTGTCCTCAATCCTCATTCTCTCTCTATATATTCCCATTTCCCACTCCCTTTACCGAATCTCCCTCACCTCATACACATACACTCTCTCTCTCTCTCTATTTAGTCCTACTCCTGTTACCGAATCTTCCCACTATAATAGTGGAGGCGTGGAGAAATGCACATCCTAAGACTCAACAACAACGATAATAGAAATCTGCAAAATAAGTAAGATCCTAATGCCATTGATAATCCTAACCGTCGAAACTGAATCCATTTTTTTTAATTAATATAGGATTATAACACTCAACTAGGGGTGCCAATTGGTCTGTTCGGGTTGAGTCGGTTTTGGTGTGGGAATGGTGGATCCGAAACCATACCAATAAGTACACGAATCCTTTCCTTAACACAAGCACTATGTAAGCAAGCTACCTTGTAAATAGTTCCCTCAAAGCCTTCCTCTCGGTCGCCACGCCATCTTTAGCTCCAGTTGGCATCAAAGGAAAAGGCAAAGGATCATTTTCACTGGAATGCTTTTAATGCAAGAAAGTCTTGGAATTAATCGGAATTGCCCGATTGTCCGCCTTGCCCAACTTTTTTTGTTGATCCAACCGGAAATGATAACAGCATGCATAGGTCATTCGAAGGAGTTCCAATAAGCGGATAATTATGGTATACCACCTTACTCATTTAAACTATGAGGGAGAAACACTACAAGAAAATTTTAAGTTTCGGTTTGGTTTCTTGTATTGTTTTGTTATCGGGATCGGCTTCGATTTAACATACATATTTATACAAAACTATAGGAACATCTGATTTTTATTAATGGGTTTCAGGTTGTTATCGGTTTCTTATCGGAGTAGATCGGTTTGGTTTTGGTTTCGGTCCTGGTTTTGGGTTGGTTTCGGCTTCTTTTCAATTTTCGGTGTGGATCGGTTTAGTTCGTAATACCCCAATCCAAAACCGTCCAATAAGACATTGGTACAGTTCGGGCCGGTTTACAAGGTTCGGTCTCAATTTTGACACCCCTACACTCAAACCTTGATTGAACCCTCTAACAAGCAAATAGCATGTATTAATCACAGATTTCTTTGATTGGATATATAAAAAAAAAAAAAAAAAAGAATAAACTGATTCAACATTCTGAATTAATACACAAGGGTATAAATCGGGCCAAAACCGGGTTTTCGGTTCATTTCTAAGAAGTATTAGGTCAGAATTCTGAATTAATACAAAAGTAAGGGTATAAATCGGGCCAAAACCAGGTTTTCAGTTCAGTTCTAGGGAGTATTAGTTCAGAATGTTGATCGGTTTACCAAAAAAAAAAAAAGTTTATTCTTTTTGTTTTTTATATCCAATCAAAGAAATATCTAATTAATACGTTATTTTCTTATTAGAGGGATCAATCAAGGTTTGAGTATAGAAGTGTCCAAATTGAGACCGAACTTGATAAACGAGCCTGAACCGTACCGATGTCTTATTGGACAGGTTTCGTATTGGGGAAATTACGGACCAAACCAGTCCACACCGGAAACCAAAAAGAAGCCGAAACCAGCTCAAAACCAGGACCCAAAAAAAAAAAACCAAACCAATCTACTCCGATAAGAAACTGATAACAACCCAAAACCCATTAATAAAAATCAGATGTTCCGATAGTTTTGTATAAATATGTATGTTAAACCAAAGTCGACCCTAATAACAAAACTATACAAGAAACCAAACCGAAACAGAAATTTTCTTATTAGTATAGTTTCAGATTCACCTTTTCCACACCAAAACCGACTCATTCCAAACCAAAACATAAACCGAACAGACCAATAGGCACCCTAGTTGAGTGTTATAATCCTATATTAATTAAAAAAAATGGATTTAGATCCGACGATTAGGATTATCAATGGCATTAGGATCTTGCTTAGTTTGCAGATTTCTATTATCGTTGTTGTCTAGTCTTAGGATGTGCATTTCTCCACGCCTCTACTATTATAGTAGAAAGATTCGGTAACAGGAGTGGGACTATAGAGAGAGTATGAGGTGAGGGAGATTCGGTAGAGGGAGTGGGAAATTGGAATATATAGAGAGAGTATGAGGAGTGAGGACAGCATATCACAAACGAACTACCCACCCAAAATGCAACTACCCATTATCTCAAATCTAGCGGGTGAAAGGGGATCATGGTTCCCGCCACCACCGCCAATTCTCTGTGGTTATAAATGGCAAAAGCTTGATTTCATCTTACGAATCGTCTGCAGAAGGTGAGTAGATGTGTTTCAATAGTATTTTGGTTCCCCTCCCCTATTATTATATGTTCGTTTGGAAAGTTTTTTTTAATGGGTAAATTATGTGCTATTTCGGTTTATAATTTACTCTAAGAATGAATTTACTTTGTGAAATGTTTCGAATTTGTAGATTTGATTGATTGAGTTTAAAGTAATGGATGGATTGAATGGTATTCGTCACCCTGCAACTGTGGGAAAGAAGAAGAAAAGAAGTACTTGCAAGGAATTGTTGACTGACGATAAGAGGTAGTAGGATGCCTCTCCTTCGAGTGCAGCAGGACAACTCTCATGGCAATCTTGTATTTTAGGTAGACTCGATGACTCTCCTCAAAACCCAATCTTAATAGTTGCTGACAACGACATTAAGAAGATGAACAGAAGATGAAAGAGAATGTTGAATTGAAGGGGAAGATGAAAGAGAATGCTGGATTCAAGGGTCTACAGGTGGTCAAAATAGAGAAAGTGTAGTGTTTGAATGACTAGGGATATAGGGATATTGATTTAGTTTATTCTAGATTTTTTTCATGTTTGAATTAGTTCATTTTGTTATGTTTTCCTTATTATGTGTTTACAAAATAGTTAGTATGTGTTTACAGAATGGCCTTGATTTCTCAACATATTTTGATCTCAGGTTATTGTTTCTGTATTTGTCTGTAATTTTTAAAGTTTATATGCTAAATTCATTTGGCTGGTACGGAATGTAAAGGTAAATGACATACATCATTTTGTGATAGTGATGATTTCTTCTCTCTATAAACCTTTTCATTGTTTGCCATAATTCATGGAGTCTCTTTTTTTTTTTTTTTTTTGGAGCAAGGGGGAGGAGGGGTCCATTTCTCTTTTGTTCGTTTAGAGCCTTCTTGATTGTTGTCAAGCCACATTCTTTTTACTATAGAGCTCCATTATCCCTTACAACTGGTTGTGCCAACCATTAATTATTATTTTTGGTAAATGACATAGTTCCAGTTAGCCTGTCTTTTACCTATTACAAACCCGAGGTCTATGAATCCATATGGCAATTAGGACCCTACCCTAGAAACATTTTAATTTGACTTGCTTTATCAGTTCACCAAGTTTCAAAACTCAGAATCTAATTGGGTGAATCACCTGATTCAGATCAAACTTGGTTCATTATTAAGGGAGACCAATTCTGTTCTGATGCTCGATTCTGAGTTTCTAAAACCTTGAGGTCCACATCAGCTTGCTCCCTGAAGAGAAGGAACTAGTTTCCAGTTAAAACATGGAACTATATCATTCGTGTTTAAAAAAACCACTGCCATGTGATTTATTTTATAGTAATCTAAATTTATGATTAATATATTAACCATGCCCTCTTGTCGCATTGGGATGGCAATGGGTCATGGCAAACTGGATTGCTGCCTTTATTGATAGAGGACTAGTAAAAACCCTTTGTGGGTTAGTATTGTGTTCAAGTTGCAAAAAGAGCACAAGGCACTGACCCTCCCTGCCTTGTCCCATGCTTTCCTGGTTACCTTGTCCGAGAGACACCGAAACTGCCCCGTTGCCATCCATTTAACAATGTGGCACGTGTTATATTGGCAAACAAATACTTCAGAAAGGAAAGTTGGGGGAAATATTTGTTAATCTTTAAAAATGGGTTAAATTGGGTCAGATTTTTAATAGAATTATGACATATAAAAATGAAAACATAATATACTAGTTGCTGAGAAATATTGTCATATCTATGCAAGATTGGATTCTTTTCTATTTTCCCCGCGTTGTTCATTTTAGATGGTAATTTATTTATAGTGATTGTCATACTTTTAGAAGTATGTGTTTTTGCTTTCCAGGTTTTTAATTGAATATCTTGAATATTTTCAAATTTTTAACAGTTTTCTACACAGAATTTCCAATGTTTTCCTATTCATACGTGACTGTAATTTGAGCTGATTTCAACTATTGATTTTATTTTGCAGCAAATTCATGAGCTCTTTCTCTTTTTTCTTTGGATTTAATTAGCAGTAGAAGGTTTTGTATTTTGCCAACATGAACTTGAGCTGAACCTACTTGCAATAAAATATCATATGATGTATCAACCAAAGTTCGAGAACTCGCGAGATCTCGGCGAGTTTCTCGGTTTTTTGAGAAACTAAGACGAGTTGGCATACAACTTGCAAAAGTGCAACAACTCGACCGAGATCTCGATCTCGCCGAGTTCTCGAGATCTCGAGAATCTCGATCCAAACTCCTTATATGAGTGCCAGATCTCGAGATCTTGGTGGAAAATTTTGGTATACAGACACCTATTTATGCAAACCTTGGTATACAGACACTTATTTAGGCCAGGAACTCAGACAGACACTTATTTATGCCTAATATCATTTAAGTAAATATTTTTGTATTTGCATTTCATTTACTTAAGATATTATTCATAAATAAACAAATACCCCCCTATTTGAATCCAACAAAAATAGTTAAAAAATCAAATTCCAAAGAAAAAAAGTCAACCCTCCAATTCAAGAACAAAAATTGGATTTTCAGCGGTAGGTGCAATTTTCAACTTTCTAATGTTGGGGTTTTTCTCAAATCTAAAAATTCCATAAATCTTAATATGGTAAAACATTGCTAAAAACCAAAAGTGCGGTAAAATATTCATTTGTTTTCATGTCCAAGAATATATTTTCATTCAGAGTGATTTTGACAGCATTCGTGCACACCAAATTAAGTTTGACCGGTACATAACTCTTATTTGGACTTTGTTTTTGCTAAATCTGACAGTGTCATTGTGTTTAAATGGCCTAAAATATGTCGAATACCAAGTTTCAGACCTAAACTAAGTCTAAAACCCACCGAGTTGAGGATTCGAGTCAAAAAAAAAATGCACCAACTTGGCGAGATCTCAACTCGACTCGGTTTTTCAAGGGACCGAGTTGGTACCGAGTTCCAAGTTTTAGTACCTTGGTTTCAACTTGCACAGTTTTTGTTATCTTGTAATTTTAAAATTGATCAAGCCTTACACAAGAGATGTAAGGGAAGCCAGATATCCCTTTATGAAAGCATCAATGAAAGCACCATATTACCTTATAGAATATCATTGCCACCATGTTATAAAGTCCAGAATATCTGCTGACTGAACTGGTTTTATTTACTAATTCAATCACTAGCTCTGTAGTCAGGAAGATTGGATAGATGAGTTTTAGTCTGGAAGATTGTATTAGTCAGTTCCTTCTGTTAAGAATAGTTGTATCAGGGGTATATATGTACATAACCCCTGTTTTATGTACTTTATGTGTCATTTGTATAAGGCCAAGGGCCTGAGTGTAATTATATATTCTTTTCAATATAAGCATGTTAGTCTCTTGTTTTGAGACATAACACACCAAACCAAAACCGTGGCTGCTCTCTTCAGCTTTCTTCTCTTCTCCTTGCACTCTAAAAGATAACATGGTATCAGAGCATTGATCCTGCTGTTTGCAAGTGTTCGAAGGAAGTTTGGGGAGTGAAGAAGGTTTTCTTTCACTTGGTTGCTGCTGCTGTTCGAAGGTCTGGTTAGGTTACCTTCTCCAACTTGTTTCTCTCTTGTTTGGAAACCAAATGGAGTGCTTCTTAGTGCTTTAGTTTCGTTTGGAGATCCTCTTCGATCTCCTTGGCTCCTCTTAAGCCTTCTGCACGCATCCATTCATCCACAAGAGATCTCGGTTTGGCTGTTCTGCCCAGAATTTCTGCCAGCTAGAGTCTAGATTGGCACTTGCTCTTCAATAGAGCCTTGTTTGGCCATTGTTTATGGTTCATTTGCATCCTTTTTTTGTAAGGAGCATTACTCATCTTTACTCCGCTGCTGTTTGAGTATTTTCTGAAGATCTACAAGTGTTTCTAGCCTTTTTTGGCTATTGTTTGCCCAGTTTTGTGCTATTGTTTTGAGAGAAATCTGTTTGCTTGAAGTGCTGCTGTTTACATCTTCTAAGTGGTTAATTTAAGATCAAATATGGGTGAGAAAAATGTTGAAACACCCTTGCCCCTTGTGGAAACAGCTCCTTCTCTCCCTTCTTCCTTTGAGAGCCCCAATATCCAACTTCCTATTGGCAAGCTTGAGAACCACAACTATTTGGATTGGTCCCGATCCATGAAATTGATTCTTCAGTGTAGGGGGAAGATGGGATACATCAATGGCAGCATCAAGGCTCCCCTCCCTACCGACCAAGGTTACTCCAAATGGGACACTAAGAATTCTCTTGTGATGGCTTGGCTTCTTTTCTCAATGAAGCCTGAGATTGGAAGAAGATTTATAGGCAAGGAGACTGCCAAAGACATTTGGGACAGTGTGGCCCGTATTTTTGATCAAGTTGGGGACTCTACAAAGGTGTACCCACTTCTCCAACAGATAGTTAGCCTGCGCCAGGGTGATAGAAGCATCTCTGACTACTATAGTATTGTTGTGGGCCTGTGGGAGGAGTATGATCACTATAGAGATCTTCAGTTGTGTCCTGATGATGAGGTCAAAGTGCACCGGTTGTTTGAAAAAGAGAGGGCCTATTTCTCCTTGGAGGCCTTAATTCTGATTTTGAACCTCTTAGGGTACAAATCCTTGGCCGCCCAAGTCTTCCCTCACTGGAGGAGGTGTGTGGATATCTACAGAGCGAGGAGACCCGTAGGGGTGCCATGGGGACTACTCCCACTATTGAGCACTCTGCTCTGGTTTCTTCCACCCCTCAGGACTCCACTAAGGGAGCTGATAAGGGGGCTGCTAAGCGAGCTGCGAAGGGCCGCATCTTATGTGACCATTGTGGCAAATCTGGGCATACAAAGGACTTTTGTTGGGATCTCCATGGGAAGCCTCCTTCTAGTTCCTTTGGGGGACTGAAAGGGCAGCGGAAGAAGGGACTTAAGGCTCATATTGGAGTCCTTGAATCTGATCCCTCCTCTCTTTCCAAAGAAGACATTGTTGCATTTCGCCGGATTGTGGCTCATCTAGATGGTTCCTCTGCTACTCCTACATCCACTGCACTGCAGGCCTCTTCCTCCTCCGGTACTACATCTTGGGTCATTGACTCAGGTGCCACGGATCATATGACTGGTAGGTCTCAGCTGTATAACTCCTATTCTGTTTGTTCTGGGAAAAATAAGGTAAAAAATTGCTGATGGTTCCTTTTCTTCTATTTCTGGTAAGGGAGATATCCAGGTTGCACCACTTTTACCTTTGAAGTCTGTCTTTCATGTTCCCAACTTTGCCACTAACCTTCTTTCAGTTAGCCAATTGACTAAATCTTTAAACTGCTTTGTCACCTTCTTTCCTACCCATTGTCTCTTTCAGGATTTGGTGACGAGGAGGGTGATTGGCAGTGGTCGTGAAGCTAACGGCTTGTATGTTTTGGAGACTAGTGCTTCCCCTGTTGTGCAAGCTCAATCCTATGTTTGTGGGCAAGAAGGTAGACGTACTCAGGAGGATATTTTGCTTTGGCATCGCCGTTTGAGGCACCCTTCCTTTTCTATTATGAGGAAATTGTTGCCACATTTATTTACCTCTTTTCCTGTCACTCATGTTTTTCATTGTGAACCTTGTCTATTTGCCAAAAGTTGTAAAACAGTTTATTCATCTACTGGAAATAGATCTACTTCACTTTTTCATCTTATTCATACTGATGTTTGGGGACCTTCCCCTGTTACCTCTTTGCGTGGATTCCGCTACTTTGTTTCTTTCATTGATGACTATTCTCGGGTTACTTGGGTTTACCTTTTGAAACATAAGAGTGATGTCTATGTTGCATTTAAAAATTTTTATGAGTTAGTGTATACCCAATTTCACACTCGGATCCAAATTATTCGCTCTGCCAAAGGTGGGGAGTATATGTATAGTGGTTTGGAAACCTTTTTTTCTGACCATGGCATTATTCATCAGGTGGCCTATGTTGATATCCCACAACAAAATGGGGTGGCTGAAAGGAAAAATCGCCATCTCCTTGAAGTGGCTAGATCCCTTTGGTTTACCACACATGTTCCAAAAACCTTTTGGTCTGATGCCCTACTCACTGCTGTCTTTTATATTAATCACATGCCTTCTAGTGTCTTGAACTTCAAGGTTCCTCTTGATGTTCTACCCATAGTTCGAGAACTCGCGAGATCTCGGGCCGAGGTTTTTGGAAAAGCAGAGATGACACTGCCTACGAGTCTCAAAAGTGCAATATCTCGACGAGATCTCGGATCTCAGTTGGATCTCGGTTTCGACCCATTATTTTAACCCACCTACCACTTAAATACCTTACCTAATTGGACAAAACTCGACATATCTCGGCGAGATCTCGGTGAGATCTCGGATCCAGATCTCTGGTTGACCCAAAGTTGAGGCTTCGAGTTGAAAAAAAAAAAAATACACCAACTCGGTGAGATCTCGGGGAGATCTTGACTCGTCTCGGTTTTTTCAAGAGTCGAGTTGGTACTGAGACCCGAGTTTTAGTACCTTGGTTCTACCCTCAGGTCTTCTTCCTTTTCTCTTCCTCCAAGGGTGTTTGGTAGTATTTGCTATGTACACATTAGCAAATCTGCCCGCACTAAATTAGATCCTAAGGCCCTACAGTGCATCTTTCTTGGGTATTCCTCCACCTCCAAAGGGTAAAAATGCTATCATCCTCCTACTCGTCGGTGGCTTCTCTCCAAAGATGTCCATTTCTTTGAAACCATACCGTATTTTCAGTCACCTCTTCATGGGGAGTGTTCATCTCTTGGTGGTGGTGTTGAGGGTGAAGAGGTTCCTGAGTTTGCTTCATTTCCTTTCCCCTCTCTTGTCCCGATTTCCCCTTTTCAGATTGGCAGAGGAAAGAAAAATTATGTGGATACTGTTGTTGAGGGGGAACCCTCTGTGGATACTATTGTTGAGGGGGGGAGCCTCCTAGTGCACAGGAGAACAGAGAACAGGGGGAGATACTGGTGTATACAAAGAACAGGAGAAATCCTTCTTCATGGCTTCCTATAAAGAGATCTGCCAAAATCCTTCTTCATCTCCTCATCCTGAGCCTCCATTCATCGAGACAGGTATACCTTCCTCTACTTCTACATCCTCAGACTTAGATCTTCTTATTGCTCACCGCAAGGGAACTCGAGCATGTACTAATCCCATTGCCAAGTTTGTTTCCTATGATTCTATCTCCCTTACAGGTATAGCCTTCACTATGGCTATCTCATCCATCTCTATTCCCAAGAACGTAGCAGAGGCTATGGCAGATCCAAAATGGAGAGAAGCAATGAACACAGAAATGTTGGCTCTTGAGAAGAATCACACTTTGGACATTGTTGAACTCCCTAAAGGGAGAATCCTTGTTGGATGCAGATGGGTGTTCGAAGTCAAGTTCAAGTCTAATGGTACTGTGGAGAGGTATAAGGCAAGACTTGTTGCCAAGGGTTATACACAGGTGTAGGGCATTGACTATCAGGAAACCTTTGCTCCGATGACCAAGCATAACTCCATTCGTGTACTTCTCTCAATGGCTGCAAATCTTGATTGGCCATTGTACCAGCTTGATGTAAAGAATGCATTCTTACATGGTGACCTAGAAGAAGAAGTATATATGCACTCTCCTTCTGGGTTCAAACCAAGGTTTAATATTTCGCGATATCTCGGTATCTCGGGCCTACCGAGATATCCGAGATACCCAAAATATCGCAAAATATAACCGAAATATTGCATTTTTTCTGCAATATTTCGAGGGTCCATCTCGGGGGGTATTTGGCCATAGCTAGGCCTGAAACTTCATAGACAGCCTTATTTAAGCTTAATAAACACATTTAAACCATAAAATTGTAAAAATGTGAATTCAAATTGGTGTTTTGGGCTTGCACCCTTGATTGACATACGGTCGCTGACCCTAATGTATAAATAGTTAAATACACATAGATTAGGCAGTTAATATTTAATAATAGTATTTAACTTCATTACATATCAAATTAAAGCCAATACACATTGATGAGTACCATGATTCTCATAAACTCCATAATATTCAATAACTCGCTTAAAGCCTTAAAGGCAATACACTAAGTGTCAAAGTTAGTAAGTCACAAGACTCGCAACTCGCAAGTCACAACTCACAAGTTCATAGATCAATGAAATCACAACTTAAGTTACAAATTACAAGTGCTAAACTGCTAATAGTAGTTGTTGTGCCTCCCTGGATCAATCCCACTCATGCCTCGCTGGAATCGACGTCCATTGCTCTCTGTTTGAAGGACATATGTGGACCACGGTATAGAATCGGAGAAGAAACGAGTGTAGTCATCCACAAGTGTCACGTAAATGGAATCATCAACATACTGTAGGTAACCTATCCTAGGATATAAACTAGGGTTACCAATCGATCCAGTCCGTGAAGAAGATGATCCACTGTGATATGATGTTGGCGCCGGCGCAAGAGGCGATGGCATTGGCTACATGTATGGCTGATGAGGTTGGTAGCTAGGTCCGCTAGGGTATGCAAAGATTTTATCTACAAAAGATGATCCAGTATGTCCCTGGGACTGGGACTGGTAGTCATAGTCCCCTACCCTACTAAACTGCCCATATGATGATGATCCATATCCATATCCACCGTAAGGTTGTGATGCACCATAATCCGATGCCAATGGAGTGGTATGTACGTCAAAAGATGGGGAACGCCAATGTCCAGTCGGTCCTCCCTTCCTATCACCCATACTCAAACCACCAACAGAGCTAGATAGGTTATCAATGTCCATGTGATCAGGTTGCAACTGTGTTTGTCGACCCCTACGCTTCCTGTTGTATGTATGTAGGGGGCCTCTTGAGGGCGGGGGTGCGAGGGCACGTGCTCTGTGGTCCGTATCCTGTGTGGCATGATCAAATTGTGTCTCTCCAGTGAATCGGAGTGGCTCTACAGGTGCCGTATCCTGGGCCTCCTGGCCTACCACATAACACTCTCGCATGCCGTCAAATTCTTTACCAGCATCACCACCACCAACATCACCACCACCAAGATTACCACCACCAAGATCACCATCACCACCACCATCATCACCATCATCATCATTTCGAGGACTTAGACCGGTCTTCATCATCAAGAACATTCCGCCAATGCTGGTGGAATGGTATGGGTGAGGCTTCCTCGCATACATCTGACCCTCGTCAGCCATATACTCGTCCACATCAGCACCAATCTCAGAAGCTATCATGGGGTCGGGCCTACCTACCTCCCTCCTCATCCAACACTGGCTCACCTCTATCCCTCACCCAATCCACAATAGGGTCCTCATCGTCTGAGTCAACTTGAAAGATGTCAGCTAGATCAATGGTGCCCCTCTGTCCCTCATGTCCCATGCGTATGTGTTGCAGTTTCAGCCTCAAGTTGTAGTACACATACACCATGTCAGATAAACGTTGAGACCCCAATCTGTTGGGCCTCTTGGAGTGGATGAGTGCAAAGGTACTCCAATTCCTCTCACAACCGGATGCGAACATGTTTGGGGCAAGGACTTTAATTGCTATTCTTCTTAAGTTTTGATCGATTCCCATACAACACCCACCATTCAATGCATTACAAGTTTACAACAAAAAGACATGTGTCGAATGTTGTTTCAACTTTCAAATTTCAATACATATGTAATTTAAAACTTAAAAGAATTACAAGATCACCACGTGCTCGCCTTGATCGCAGCCTCGGCCCAAAACTTCCCAATGCATCCCTATTGATCTACACCCATGTGGAAAATTAGTAAGTACTTCTTCACTACTTATTTGAAAGCATCAATAAGTTGAGTTTCCAAATGAACTCACCTCATTGTTGCAAATTGCTTGTAGTGCACCATCTGGCTCCAACTTCTTCACTACTTGTTTCACAGCATCAATAAGTTGAGTTTCCAACCCAAGCCTATTGTTATATTGATACTTAGGGTTCAAGTAGTATGTTGAAATATGACATATAGAATAGAGGTATTGTCAAATGCATAGGTAATTAGTAAATAATAATACTATGAATTAGTAAACATAAAACAAATTTACTCACCAGCCTTATGCAGTGGATGCATAAGTTGATTCTCCTAGCGAGCATTTATGATATCTAAGAAGTATTTGCTACTGCGAGGAACCACACTATAGACACTATCTTTCATCAAGTCTATTGCAGCATATAGGACTGGCATGGTTGGGCCCTTCAGAGCAGAGTCAGCAACATGTAGAACTTTAATTACTGGCTCCAAAACTTTCACCACTTTGCTTAGTTTGATCCAGAAGTCCTCAGATGACATCGTTGCTTGTGCTTCCCTCCCATTTGCAGTCTTGGAACCCTTCCATTCAAACCACTCCTCATAAGCAAACATGCTTCTCAGCCCGGCCTTCTTTGTCTCAATGCTTTTTAGGGCAACGTAGTTGGTGGCAAATCTTGTGATGCCAGGCCTAACCAAGTCACCCCCACATTTTTCCCTCAATAGATTGAGTGCATAGGAGTGGTTGTATACAAAGTTGGTGACTTGTCTTGCACTTTCAACCACAGTCTTCACCAACTTTAACTTTCCCATATCTTTTAGCATTAAGTCAATGCAATAGGCTGCACAAGGAGTCCAGAAGAGCCGGTACTTACTATTGTTCATCATCTTCTCACCGGCCGGCTTGAAGTTACTTCCATTGTCCGTTACAATCTGGACAACATTCTCAATACCCACATCTTTTTTCACTACTTCCTTTAACAATCTGTAAATATATTTTGCATCCTTTATCTCTTTGGATGCATCCACAGATTTGAGGAACACTGTCCTCCCATCACAATAAACCATGAAATTGATGATGGACTTTCTTGTAGGCCCAGTCCATCCATCTGCCATTATAGTCACCCCATATGTCTCCCACATATTCCTCATCTCACTAATGTACTCATCAATCTCACTCTTTTGTTGAGGTAGATAAACATTCATTACCTCATATGGGGTGGGGCCCTTGAATCCTGGGCCAGCCTCTACAATGGTATCTATCATGGTATCATAATGGGGGCCTTGTGCGATGTTCTTTGGGATGGTATGGTATAGCATCCACTTAACTATGATTCTTTAACCAATCCCTTCATCCCCTTCCATGCTCCTTTGATTGGGTTGATCGCTTCCTTTCTTCTTATGCACTTTAGGATCGGATGTTGATGGTGGTACTGCATCTGGTAGAGGTGTTGGGGCTGCCCTCACACTTTGTGATCTTTTAAAAGGATTCAAAGTTCTAGGACCTCCAGCTGCTAGCTCCTCCACTACCCCCTACTCTTTGTCTCTCGATCATCTTGAAAATTTACTCTACTCCTTGAAACAGTCCGCCTAAAATCCCTAGCCTCCTTTCTTTGTTTGTATGTCATCAGTCTATCGCAATGTCATCATCATCGAGGAGGAGGAGTCATCCTCATCATCATTGTATCGTCTTCCTCCTCCCATCGAACTCCTCCTTGTATCCTCAAGTTGTTCTCTTATCCCTTTGTCGACCTTCCTCTTCTTTCTTCCCCTCAAACTATCACCAATCTCCCTGGCTACTTGATGAGGGACCATATGACAACCTACAACATCTTTAGATCCTCCAGTCGGATGTTGTTTAAGTCTCCTGGACCCACCTCCCATAAATTGCATGTGACAATAGTTACATATAGATTTTCTCTTATCCCCATCAATGGGAGTACCATGTAACCATGCAATGTCACCCCCATCTGCGTGGTGGTCTCTCTTGTTCCCTCTGTTCTCTTTGTTCCCTCTGCCCCCTTTGTTGACTACTTTCCCCACCTTTTGCTTGCCCTTCGCACGTTGTCTATCACGATCCGCCATAGTGATACTTGTTTATCGCAATGTAAGTAACACAAATAATTAAAAAACTTAATGTAGATGCACTTCAATTGACACTTTTAGATTACTAATACACTTGTATAGTTATTTAATATTTTTCCCCTAACCCTTATATTTTTCACATAATTAAAACCAATTTTTTATATATAATGTTAATATAAGTATTGACCTAACACAACAAAACCAAAAATTAGTAAACATAATATACATGTAATGCATCTCAAAACATATAGAAATAACTTTCATATTTTCTCATTATTTTTTAAACTTAAAACTCATATTTTTCCTTATTTATTTCTGTTTTTTTAATTTTTTATATATTTTTCTTAATTTTCGAAAATTAAAATAATTATTGAAGAGCAGAAAAATAAATCCGACACTGTGAAGCCGTAGATCGGCCATTGCTGTCTAACATATATTTAATTCATTACCATCTAAATCATATTACCCCTAATTATTTCCTATTTTAGTTGTAGGAAAATGAATTTTTAAAACCAGAAAAAAAATTAAAAAAATACATATGGGAAAAAAATTTCGACACCGTGAGGCTGTAGATCGGCCTCCGGTGTCTAACATATATTAATATCATCAACATCCAACAACATTTGTACAAAGTCTTTTTTTAAAAAAATAGTTTGAGAAATAGAATTTACCTTAAATAATGAAAATAGGCTTAGATGATGAGCTTAGATGACCCTCCGACGTCTTCCCGGCGACAAGGAGCTTCAACAATGCTTGGATGAGGCTTGGAAGGGAGGAAGAAGAGCAAAAAATGAGGAAGAAGAGAGAAAAATAGAGTTTAAGCAGCTCTCGGTCGAAATATCGACCAAGAGCTGCGAAATATGGTATAAAATGGCCCCTAGTGTCACACTATTTGTCACTTTTTCAATATCTCGCGATATATTGTGATATCCACGATATTTCGTCGATATCTCACGATATATCAACGAAATATTGTATTTTTTTGTTTCGGATTGGTTTCGTATCTCGGACATGTCGAGATATACGAAATTTGGCGATACATCGCCGAAATTTCGCGAGATTTTATACCATGGTTCAAACAGTCTCCTAAGGCTTGGTTTGAGAGGTTTAGACAAGCCCTCCTACAAAATGGGTATACTCAAAGTCAAGTTGATCACACATTGTTTATACAAAGGAAGGGCAGCACTATTACAGCTCTCATTGTTTATGTTGATGACATTGTGGTCACGGGAAACAGTGAAACTGAAATATCAAAACTTAAGATTTATTTGGCTCGGCAGTTTGAGATCAAAGATCTCGGTCCATTGAAGCATTTTCTGGGGATTGAAGTTTCAAGATCCAAGCAAGGGATCAATGTTTGCCAAAGGAAGTTTGTCCTTGATCTACTTACAGAGACAGGCTACTTAGGATGCAAACCAATCTCCTCCCCTATTGAGCAGAATCACAAACTAGGGGAAGATTGTGGTGAACCTCTTGTGGATGCTGAAAAATATCAGAGATTAGTAAGCAAGCTAATCTATCTCTCCCTCACTAGATCTGACATAACCTATGCTGTTGGAGTGGTGAGTCAGTTTATGCATGCACCTAAGGTGGGACATCTTGATGCAGTTTACAGGATCCTCAGGTATTTGAAGTCATGTCCGGGAAAGGGTCTTCTTTTCTCTAAGAATGGTCACTTGAGAATCGAAGTTTATACAGATGCTAATTGGGCCGGGTCTATTTCTGATAGAAGGTCCACCTCTGGATACTATACTTTTGTTGGGGGAAACTTAGTCACCTGGAGAAGTAAGAAGCAACCTGTGGTAGCAAGGTCAAGTGCTGAAGCAGAGTTTAGAGCCATGGCTCATGGTGTGTGTGAAATCTTGTGGTTGAAGAAACTTGTTCAAGAATTGGGGTTTGAGACAACTGAGCCTATGAGTCTCTACTGCGATAACAAGGCAACAATAAGTATTGCTCACAATCCGGTTCAACATGACAGGACAAAACATGTTGAGGTTGACAGACACTTTATCAAGGAGAAGATAGAATCTAAGACTATTTGTACTCCTTTTGGGAAAACAAATGAACAAGTGGCAGACATCTTCACCAAAGGACTTACCTCTCATCACTTCAGTTTTATGTTAGACAAGCTGGGTATGTATGACATATACCACCCAGCTTAAGGGGGAGTGTTAAGAATAGTTGTATCAGGGGTATATATGTACATAACCCTTGTTTTATGTACTTTGTGTCATTTGTATAAAACCAAGGGCCTGAGTGTAATTATATATTCTTTTCAATGTAAGCATGTTAGTCTCTTGTTTTGAGACATAACACACCAAACCAAAACCGTGGCTGCTCTCTTCAGCTTTCTTCTCTTCTCCTTCTTACACTCTAAAAGATAACACCTTCGCCATGAACTGGAAACCACTTTAAGCTCTCTTATTTTAATTATTGTTATAGAGATTTCAAGGCTTTTTTCTTCCTATTTGGAAAACTTATTTACTATATACATAATTATCCTTATCCCCTTCTTTTTGGGATGCTGCTGTTGTGGATTAACGGCTGAAGAATAAGAAGATACACTGCAAAATCAAACATTTCCAAGAGCTGGAGCTGATCATGGATAAGGAATAACCGAATCGCTCATCGAGGAGTAGATTGATGTCTTTAACCACACATTCGAAGCAAGCATTTCAAAATTGAGGGATCATTTTATTGTAAAATCTTTTGCAGAAAATGTATTTTGATTTTTGTGACCTTGTACAAGTGTAGAATACAGAAAGTTGTGATTTATTAGGTGCGATGCACCGGATCCCATCAGAACTCCGCAGTTAAGCGTGCTTGGGCGAGAGTAGTACTAGGATGGGTGACCTCCTGGGAAGTCCTTGTGATGCACCCCCTTTTTAACATTTTTTTAAGTTTTATTTCGGTTTCCTCGGCCCTTTTTTTGTACGTATCATTGTTATAGTATGAAAAATCGGACAACGGGGTTTGCCTGGATGAAGTATAAGAGAATTAGGCGGCGTAACTCTGGCAGGTGCAATCATACCAGCACTAATGCACCGGATCCCCTTAGAACTCCGCAGCTAAGCGTGCTTGGGCGAGAGTAGTACTAGGATGGGTGACCTCCTGGGAAGTCCTCGTGTTGCACCCCCTTTTTAACATTTTTTTAAGTTTTATTTCGGTTTCCTCGGCCCTTTTTTGGCATTCTTAAAAGAGATCCAAGACTAGTTGCCTCGATGAATTGATATGAAATTGTTGGTGGGAACCCGATTGCGCAATAGAATAATCGAATCGCGTCTCTCTTGCATCCAAAATCATAGTACAAAACAAAACAAAAATCAATGGCGAACGAAACGGGTTGCCTTAGAACCGCAAGTGTAGTTCATCCTCCTGAAAATAGCTTTTCAATATTCGAGCAATCCAAGGAAGCAATCTATCTAACTCTTGAACGAACCGGAATCACCAAAGCTTGCATACTTTTTCTCTCTAGGGTATTTCAAACCGTTATTTTTCTCAACTCATTCTGGAAACAGCCTCTCTGCAAAGCAGGGGAAAGGCTGCGTACATTATGACCCTCCCCAGACCCCGCAGTAGCGGGAGCCTCGTTGGGTATGCCCATTTTTTTATTTTTCTCAACTCATTAAACATGAAAGGGAGGGAGAATCGAGCTAAAGGGGGAGCCAAAACGTGAATTGCTCCTCCCCTTTTGCTTGCTTTATAAAAACCAATAAAGGGTTACCTTGTTTGAGTGAAACTGGGATTCCCTAATCCCACTTACCTTATGTGTACAAGCAATGGTAGTTTCCTATTCCGAGTTTGCTATTAAAAGAGGGAAGATGTAGAATAAAAAAGGGAAATATTATCCAGCATAATTATCTCTTCTCTAATTTAATCCAATTAAATATATGGAAGGACAACTCTTTAGTTAGATAATTTAAACTATTAAATTCCCATAAATTAGTTAATATAGATAATTTTGTAAAAAATTTACAAAACGCAGCATTGGACCCAGATTTCCATCCGATCAAAAATAGACATTCTCTATCCCAATATTTCCCAAAAGAGTAGTGCATTCCATGTTAAGCATCTTTTTTATTCACACCACATTACCACGAATCCAATACACAGATATTTAGTCTAAAAGACATCAACCATTGATGTAACAAAACCCATGATGCAATGTCGCAACAAGAAGAATCTCTCAGGTCAAAGGATCAACTATAATGTTACTAATGAGAATCTCGTTCCCCTACATCTGGCAATAACACATGGAAGAGGAGCTGGTGGATCTGGCTCAGCTACAACAGAGCCAAGCAAGGAAGTGAGCGGAGGAAAAAGTATTGACATAGTGGGGGAGATTCCTCCTTTTAGGAGAGCCCAAAGTGTGAGGGAACCCCCATGGCCCCCACCTCGACCACGAGCACCTTCCCCAGATCCCATTCTTCAAGAGGATCCCACCAGATACAAGCAACAAGATGTCTATCACAACCATCCCGCAAATGTTTAGTAGTAAACAAGATGCAGCACGAGATGTCTTTAACAAGTTTGTGTTCTTTAATAGCATCCCATCAATTGTAGCTCGAGGAACATACTCTCAAGCATTCCTCGACGTTGCAGAGAGGGCTGGTGCAGGAATGAAGGGGCCCACCCCATATGAATTAATGAGTGTTTACTTGCCAAAGGAGGAGGAGGAGTTAGAAGACTATATTGGAACATTAAAGCCAAGGTGAGAGACATGAAGTTACCATTATGGTTGATGGTAGGACTGGATCTACTAGATAGTCGATCATCAACTTCATGGTCAGCTGCAATGGTAAAACAATCTTCTTGAAGTCTTTGGATGCATCAAAGGTTAAAGGATGCTACATTTGTGTACAAGGAACTGAAGAAAGTTGTGGAGGTAGGGCCAAAGAACATTATCCAAATTGTGACAGATAACGGTTCTAACTTCAAAAAGGCTAGAGAGAAATAGATGAATTAGAAAAGCAAGAGGATCGACCTCTTTTGGACACCATGAGCAGCGCATTCCATTAACCTAATGCTTAAGGACATGGGGAAGAAAACTTTGGTAGCAAGCATGGTCAGTAGGGCAAGACAAGTGACCACTTTTGTATATAACCATGGTTATTTAGTGAGGGTTGGGGTTACTCGATTTGCCACCAACTACATTGCATTGAAGAGCTTCCAGACGAAGGTTGTCAGTCAAAGGTCTATGTTTTCTAGTGAACAATGGTTTGGTTGGAGGGGGTCAAATACCGACGAAGGGAGGGCAACACAAGAGACCATCGCAAGTTAGAAATTCTGGCGTGACTTGAATAAGATGGTTGCTATATTAGATCTAATGGTAAGGGTACGAAGGATGATGGATACAGAGAAGAAGCCTACCTTGGCCCACATTTATGTTGCCCTTCAGAAGATGAAGGATGTAAGAGCTGCGAAACCCCGGAGTGCAAAAGCTTACATTAAGATCATTGATGATCCATACGAGAAGCACTTGAGTCATCCATTTCTCAAAGCTCGTCAGTTTAACATACTTTACACTTTACAGTCATATTTACATTTACAAATTCAAAAGCACTAACAAGTTATGTATGTCACATTACCAGCATACAATCTCAACCCCAAATATTAGTACAAACATAATCTTGGACTTGAATCAGAACTACTAGTAGCAGTTGAAAATGTCATTGAGAAGTTGGAGCCAAATCCAATGATACATGCTGATGCAAATAATGAGGTGAAAGTGTGAAACTTGGTAGTAACTAGTAAGCAAAGGAATGTATTTAGTAGTTACTTTATTATATTGTGTACTAAATACTAAATAGTACTTACCAATTCAATGCATGTTTGAACTTTGAAATGAAAACAAATCCAATACTTCAGAGATGCTACCAATCTTAATCAAAACATCCTCTATCATTCCTTTAGGAGTCTTAACCGACCTGTCTGCTAACTGGAATGTGACAGTGGTTGGCTTAAGCTCTCCTAGGCCCAATTGTTGGTACACCAAGTATGGCAAGAGATTGACACTTGCTCCAAGATCAAGAAAAGCATGATCAATTTTGGTATCACCAATGACACAAGAAATTGTTGGGCATCCAGGATCCTTGTACGTAGCTACCATCTGTTGGGACAAGATGGAACTAACATTGGCAGCCAAGAAGGCTTTCTTGGGTACCTCTGTTGTATGCTTTTGAGTGCACAAATCTTTAAGAACTTTGGCATAAGTAGGAACCTGAGAAATGGCATCTAACAAAGGGATGTTCATTCGCACTTGTTTAAACACATCTAAGATCTTATCCATGGCAGCAACTTTCTTGTTATTCACAAGCCTTTTAGGAAAGGCTGCCTTAGGTACATAAACTCCCTCTGGCTGCTCACTAGACTGCTCCTCAAGCGTACAGGTCAACGGCGCCAAAAACTTGTTTGAGTTAAAAAGTAATACCGCAAGCGTACGGGTCAATCGTAATTACGGGTCGAACACAAGGAGGTGATTAATCCAATTTCAACTTAGGCAGAGCACACTAATTAATGGTTGAGTAAGCTAAAATAATTAAAAGACTAACACTAATTAAAAGATTAAAATTAGAAAAAGTAGTAAACTAACGAAGAGACTAATTAAAGAAGACGGGTTGAGAGAAACACTTAGGGGTAAGGAATCCACCAAGAGAAATTGGTCCAATCAATGATAATATATAGCAAAAACACAGCCCTTAGATGGCATGAATGATGGGTTCAAGACATAGGAGATAAGTGATACTAAATCAATCGTTTTCTATGAATGACAATCACTACGCATACGATCATGGCAAATCAATCATCAGCAGAATTTTATATGGACACGTAGACAATTACGCATAAGATAAACGGATGGCATGAGTAATGTGGACATGGCACATATTAAATCTACTAATCACGTAAAGCTATAAACACCATTGATTCTTCCTTCTCTCATGGCTTCATCCTATCCCTAAGTGGGCGAATTAGTTGGCCATGGAGAAATTAAAAGAAAGAAACAATGGAGAAAACATTAACAAATTAAAACAAATTAAACTAAGAATACTAAATAGTGAATAGAAATACTTAGCTGATAACGAAATCGCATGAAGACAACTCCATCGCTTGAACTTGCCGCATCCCATAACGAAGAACAACTTACAAAAATTCCTTAACGAAAATTACATATATGAACTAAGGGAGAGGGAAATAAAATTTTGGATTTAACAATGAGAAGAACAAAGAGAAATGCAGAAGCTTGAAGAATAAAACAGCCTTGAATTGAATCTTCCAATCATCAATAATTCCACTAATCTTCAATGTTGATTACAGCTCCAATCCAAAATAAAAAGAAATTGCTGAAGATCAAAATAAAAAACCAAAATTCTAGATAAAAGAGCTCAAAGCGAAAAGAAGGCGAGGGAGAGAGTTCCCTGTTTCGAAAGAGAGGCTGGTATTTAATGGGAGAGGGAGCCGGTTAAAGGGAGAGATCATGGATCGTAGGAGAGATAGAAAGTTAATGGGATAGATAATCCGTGAGAGAATGGAAAGAGAGAACCGTGAGAAAGAGAGTTAGAAAGTCTCCTTGATTTAACCATGTGGGAGAGTTAAAAAGTAGATGGGAAAGAGTACAGAAGGGTAAAAGAGATAATAGGAGAGATGGGAATTTTGGATTGAAAAGGACTGGGGAGAGAGAAAGTGGTGAAAGAGAGGATTGAAAGGGATGTGAGAGGTATTGGAGATAGTAAGATTGGGAACCGTGGAAGGTTAGGAAAGAGATCAGAAGGAAGAGAGAAGTTCTAAAGAGATGGAACACGTGGATGGAGGTTAGAGGAGAGACGAGAGAAAAGCTGCGAAGGAATTAGAAAAAGGTGGATGAAGAGAGAGAAGGTGGAAGGAGAGAAAGAGGGAGAGAAGACCGTGGGATTTTAATTTATTTAATTCCACAAATCAACTCAGATTCCAAACTTTAATCAAAATCTTTTTCTTGACGATATCTTTCCATACTGGCCCCGGATGGACCCAACCCGAGAATTAAAGTTACACCATTTTAAATTCCGGACGACATGAACCCAATATCGAATATTTTCTGGAAGATTCCGAATCTGTTGAAATTACGATTATGCCCCTGGTTAATTTGGTTCAGCTCATATCTTCGTTGGATCTTCTTCTTTTCAGCTCCTTAGCTTTATTTGCTCCACTTCCCTAAAAATTCACCTAACACCTGCAAAACACAAATAGACACCTAGAGTAGCATTGTCCTAATTACCAAAACGCAAGAAATAACGGCAATAATTCGCACATAAATATGCTCATCAAATACCCCCACACTTAAACTTTGCTATTCCTCGAGCAAAATGAAAAAAAAGACTAAGAACAACAAAATCAAACAAAAAAACCTAACTCACTTTCGTAGGAATCACGATTGCACTTAGCATGTGCAACAAGCCTTTAAACCCCTAGGTTACCCCTAGTGGATGAGCAGCGTCTCGTGAGTGTTTGCAGTGAATATACACACAAAATTCAATTGTAAATCCATACTATGACCAAGATAAAGAATGCAGCCCCAAAATAAAAACAACTTACTTTGAGATTTTCTACATATTCCCTCACACTTGAACTTTATTATCCCACTATGAGTTGGAGAACTGTCACACATCTAAATTAGGGAAGCTTCGGGATTTAGATTGGTCACACTATTTTCCCTCGAGATTAAATCGAGTAGGTCATCTAGGCTACAAAAGACTTCAGCTCGGAGTTTTGGTAGATGACCTACTCGATCTAATCTCGAGGGAAAATAGTGTGACCAATCTAAATCCCGAAGTTTCCCTAATTTAGATGTGTGACAGTTCTCCAACTCAGAGTGGGATAATGAAGTTCAAGTATGAGGGAATATGTAGAAAATCTCAAAGCAAGTTGTTTTTATTTTGGGGCTGCATTCTTTATCTTGACCATAGTATGGATTTACAATTGAATTTTGTGTGTATATTCACTGCAAACACTCACGAGACACTACTCGTCCACTAGGGGTAACCTAGGGGTTTAAAGGCTTGTTGCACATGCTAAGTGCAATCGTGATTCTTACGAAAGTGAGTTAGGTTGTTTTTGTTTGATTTTATTTTTCTTAGTTTTTTTTTTCATTTTGCTAGAGGACTAGTAAAGTTTAAGTGTGGGGGTATTTGATGAGCATATTTATGTGCGAATTATTGTCGTTATTTCTTGTGTTTTGGTAATTAGGACAATGCTACTCTAGGTGTCTATTTGTGTTTTGCAGGTGTTAGGGGAATTTTTAGGGAAGTGGAGCAAATAAAGCTAAGGAGCTGAAAAGAAGAAGATCCAATGAGGATATGGGCTGAACCAAATTAACCAAGGGCATAATGATAATTTCAACAGATTCGGAATCTTCCAGAAAATATTCGATATTGGGCTCATATCATCCAAAATTTAAAATGGCGGAACTTTAATTCTCGGGCTAGGTCCATCCGGGGCCAGGATGGAAAGATATCGTCAAGAAGATTTTGATTAAAGTTTGGAACCTGAGTTGATTTGTGGAATTAAATAAAGTAAAATCCCACGGTCTTCTCTCCCTCTTTCTCTCCTTCCACCTTCTCTCTCTCTATCCACCTTTTCCTAATTCCTTCACAGCTTTTCTCTCATCTCTCCTCTAACCTCCATCCACGTGTTCCATCTCTCTAGAACCTCTCTTCGTTCTAATCTCTCTCTTAACCTTCCACAGTTCCCAATCTCACTATCTCCCATACCTCTCACATCCCTTTCAATCCTCTCTTTCACTACTTTCTCTCTCCCCAGTCCTTTTCAATCCAAAATTCCCATCTCTCATATTATCTCTTTGACCATTTCGTATTCTTTCCCATCTACTTTTTAACTCTCCCACATGGTTAAATCGAGGAGACTTTCTAATTCACTTCCTCATGGTTCTCTCTTTCCATTCTCTCACGGATTACCTATCCCATTAACTTTCTATCTCTCCTACGATCCATGATCTCTCCCTTTAACCGACTCCCTCTCCTATTAAATACCAGCCTATCTTTCGAAACAGGGAACGCTCTCTCTCTCTCCCTTTTTCCGTTTTGAGCTCTTTTATCTAGAATTTTGGTTTTTTATTTTGAACTTCAGCAATTTCTTTTTATTTTGGATTGGAGCTGTAATCAACATTGAAGATTAATGGAATTATTGATGATTAGAAGATTCAATTCAAGGTTGTTCTATTCTTCAAGGTTCTGCGTTTCTCTTTATTCATTTTTTTATTTGTTCTTTTCATTGTTAAATCCAGAATTTTATTTCCCTCTCCCTTAGTTCATAGGTGTAATTTTCGTTAAGGAATTTTTGTAAGTTGTTCTTCGTTATGGGATACGGCAAGTTCAAGCAATGGAGCTAGAGTGATGGAGTCTTCATGCGATTTCGTTATCAGCTAAATATTTCTATTCACTATTTAGTATTCTTAGTTTAATTTGTTAATGTCTTCTCCATTGTTTCTTTCTTTTAATTTCTCCATTGCCAACTAATTCCCCCACTTAGGGATAGGATGAAGCCATGAGAGAAGGAAGAATCAATGGTGTTTATAGATTTACGTAATTATTGTATTAGCATTAGATTTAATATGTGTCATGTCCACATTCCTCATGCCATCCGTTTATCTTATGCGTAATTGTCTACGTGTCCATATAAAGTTCTGCTGATGATTGATTTGCCATGATCGTATGCGTAGTGATTGACATTCATAGGAAACGACTGATTTAGTATCAGTTATCTCTTATGTCTTGAACCCACCATTCATGCCATCTAAGGGCTGTGTTTTTGCTATATCTTATCATTGATTGGACCAATTTCTCTTGGTGGATTCCTTACCCCTAAGTGTTTCTCTCAACCCGTCTTCTTTATTTAGTCTCTTGCTTTCTCTTTAATTAGTCTCTTTGTTAGTTTACTATTTTTAATTAATTTTTTGTTTTTAATCTTTTAATTACAGTTAGTCTTTTAATTACTTTAGCTTACTCAATCATTTATTAGTGTGCTCTGCCTAAGTTGAAATTGGATTAATCACCTCCCTGTGTTCAACCCGTAACTACGATTGACCCGTACGCTTGCGGCATTACTTTTTAACTCAAACACAACCTTGAGTTTCAATCAAAAAGCTACAGTGGAAGGTAAAGAAAAGTCAAACCCTACTAGGTTCACTATTGCCTACTAACATTACATTTATAAATTATAATTTGTTTTCATATACCTCTAAATATTCCTAATATTTTATATTTGTATTGCAGCTGACTAGTGGTACTATATGGCTCAAGTGCACCTAACCTAAGAAAGATAGCAATCAGGGTGCTCTAACAGACTTGCTCATCCTCCAGATGTGAGCGCAACTAGAGTACATTTTCACTGATACACACTAGGAGGCGGAACCGATTGGGTCACAAACGACTGGAGCAGTTGGTGTATGTGCACTATAATATGAGACTAAGATGAAGCACATATGTAAAGAAATGGAAGAGTATTCTAAAGAACCAATCGAACTTGCAGACATTTCCAAGATGACTCAGATGACGAAGAGGATCCCCTATACCAGTGGGTGAGGAATCGAGGTGAGCTAGTATTGGATCAGGCCGGGGGTAGGCCCGACCCCACTATTGCAAGTTCGATGGGTACTGATGTGGATGACTATATGTCGGAAGAGGGACGTGTGCATGCAGAGTCGCCTTAAACTTTTTAGAATCCGACTGGCCAGGTTGATGAGGAACACGAGTCAGATAGGTTGCCATCTGATGATGGTGGTGGTAGTTGGACGCGGTGGTGGTGGCTTGGTAAGTAGTCCTTATTATGATGATTGTCATGAAGGGCATGGTTCAAAATCTCGCGATATATCGCCGATATTTCGGTATATTTCAGATATCTCGACAATGCCGAGACGAGAGAACCATACAAAATGAAAAGTCCAAATTTCGGTATATTTCGTGAAATTTCGTCGAAATTTCGGTATATTATTTAAACAATGTGTATTTAACTATTTATACATCAGAGTCCGACCATATACTGTCAATCAAAGGTGCAAACCCAAAACACCACTTTGAGTTCATTTTTTTGCAATATAAAGATTTAAATGTGTTTATTTAGCTTAAATAAGGGTGTACATGAAGTATCAGGCCTTAATATGGCCAAAAACCTGCCGAGATAGACTGCCGAAATATGGCAGAAAAAATTCCATATTTTGACAAAATTTCGGTAAATTTCGGATATTTCGGAAATCTTGACCTGCCCAAAATGGCGAGACGAGATGAGATCTTGAACTATGATGAAGGGATGAGCAAACAGTATTAGTACGGAGCCGGAGCTGGTGCGTTTCACAGGTGAGTTAGTTTACTCATGCTACACAGGATTAGGACCATGATGCCCCCGCTACGTACAAGAGACACTCGCGTCGCACATAGTTACAAGCACAAGATGAGGCCGAGGAGTTACGGTCAATGGACATGACTATAAAGACCATGCTTGAAAGTTAAGGAAGCATGAGCATAGATACTACTGGTGAGCGTGAGCCATGGCATGGATCTCAGCCTCAGTATGATTATGATTATGGGTAGGAGAGCACCGGTTCTAAATATAGTGGCTATGGTCAGTCTGGGCAGCCGCAGTCGCAATCGCAATTTGGCTATCCATCATCAGTACACTTTGCATCTCAATTTGACTAGAGGAAATCAAAGCACTGGGTCAGGTTTTGTGGATAACATATTCAGTCCCAACCTAACCATACATGCCGATGGTAGTTCGACAGCCTCTTCCATACCCTAAGATAGCGTACCTTCAGTTTGTTGATGACTCCACTTTTAGGTATTGTGTGGAAGAGTCCGTGCAATTCTTTAGCATCACTATGACATGGGAAGCCTATGTGTCACAGGCATAGGCTAACTTGCTTCGACAGAGTCCATAGAGGTCTCGAGGTTTTGATCCAGCACGGTACTCGTTTGCATGATAGAATTGGAAATTTGGAATGACTTATTAGTATTTAGTATTTACATATTAGTATTTGATGTATAACTGTACAAGTGAGAAGTTATTCAAGTGAGATGGAAAAAGGAGTTGATAGAGGTCTATGTTAAGATTGATGTATTTTACATTATTTACATTTCAAATGCTTGTTTTACATTAATTGTATGATTTGATTGCTTTCTATTTCTAAATTATGTGTAGAATAGGGCCTATCAGTATGTCGTAGACTACCAACCTAGGGTCCGAAGTAACTCCTATTTGGACTTTGATTTTGGAAAATCCGGTAGTATCATTGTGTTTAAATGGCCCACAATAGGCTGTATACCAATTTTCATGACCAAACTGTGTCAAACACCCACCGAAACCATCAAACAAGTTCAAAGAAATAGTGCACCAACTCGCAGAGATCTTGGTCCAACTCGGTTTTTTGGCTGACCAAGTTGGCGATGTGAAGCCTGGGTGGTTCTACTAAAGCTACTTTCAAGTTCTAGTGCAAGATCTGATTTTTATGCAAGTTTCCATCTTCAAACAAGTTGCTGCCAAGGATTCTCTGCAACAACAGTGAGTTGAAGCATTCTCCATCCCCACAATTCTTCTTCTAATCCTCTCACAGCCCAACCCTAACATTCCCCCTTTTTTGTTTTCACTTTTCCCAATACCTAATTTCTGCCCAAACCAAACCAGCCAACAAAATCCCTCCTTTTTTGGATCGAACTCTCCTCTCACCATAAGGGAAACTCGATCCAGGCATAAGCCCTAGGTGACCATCCTAAACCCTAGATTCCCTCATTATTCCCTTTTCAAAAACCCAAAAAACCTAAACCTAACCTGCTGCCAATTGTAGTTTACATACCTAACACCATTAAAACTTAACGAGACCTTCACTGATAGACTCCCCCACATCAACTTGACCTAACCCTACCATCAAACCCTAACCCTAATTTCACAATCTTCACCTATTTTGACCTAGCCGAATTACCTAGCTCATAGCAGATCCTGGTTATTGGCTTCTAGTGGGTCTCCTACCAATCTAGAATGACATTACCAACATAGTGGCTCTATTGTGCAGATAAGACAGGATAATTCTTACCATCAATTCAGAGTGATAATCTTAAACTGCTAGGGCCCTGCCTTTTAAATCTTAATTTTTGAATGAGCCTATCACATATTCTCCACCATCTGTGGATCCTAGCTTTTTACCAACCTCATATGCTCTTTCTGCAGCTTCTGAAATGCAGAAGTGGCATAAGCAGTCACGTGTTTCATCAGCTTCTCAGATCCCATTCTCATAAGGATCCTTAAGGTCTTTAACTGATGTGGGTAAGAGGTTCCAGAAGAAATATGCCCGCAGGAACGAAGACCAGTCAACATAGACCCAGATTTATTTGTCATCATAGGCCAGGCCTAGGCCCAAGCCTAAGGCCAATATTTAGTCCATGCATGAGGAATTTCTAGAAGCAACTAGCAGCCTACAGCCCATGCGTGGAGATATTTATTTCAGTTCCTGTTTTGTTAGTTTCTAATTTTTTTTTTTTTATTTCCTTGTCCAGCACGTTAGTTGTCATTAGAGGAGTTTTTATCTTGTATTACATCTTTATTTTAGTAACTCTCCCACAACCCTACAGAGTCACTAGTTCTTGTAATAGCAGCTTTACTCTTTATAAATAAAGAAGTGGCCATGATTTTTACAGCCAAAAAAATATTGTCATGTGCATGCGAGAAACATCCCTGCTGTGTGAGACAGCAACCCTTGGTGAGATTCTAAGGTGAGGATTGGTGAGAGGCCTTCGAGTTGGTGGGAGACCAACATATCCCTGTTCTTCTCTTCAGTCTTTCAACTGCAGAATTCCATTCAGCCATTGATTCCTTCTTCCTCGAGTTGGTGGGAGACCAACATATCCCTGTTTCAGAGTTATGTTTCCTGAACTCTTCTTCTGTTGGATGTTAAGTCTGAGTCTTCTGTTTGTTTTGTTGATTTGAATCCTATTTTCTAAGCCTACTGTTCTAAGTATGGTGTTACAGGACTAAAGCTCACCAGTTGCTCTTCTTAGCCATCTTTTTTTTTTTAAAAAATTTCTAACGAGGGTGTCCAGACCATCAGTCTGACTAGTCCGGTAGTCCCCCGGGCATGCTGTTCTCAGCCATCTTAAAATTTAGAAACTCCCTGGTAGAAATATTGCGGGCAACATCCTTTTATGCCATGACATTGTGAGAGGATTTGACAGGAAGAACCATGCTCCCTCTATCCTTATGAAGATCGACATCCATAAGGCTTTTGACACTCTCAGATGGGATTTTATAGCTCAAGTTTTGACCAAGATGGGGTTTCCGTTAGTCTTTGTTAATTGGATCTCTTCTTGCATCACCACTCCCATGTTCTCAGTTCTGGTCAATGGCAGCCCGGCAGGTTACTTCGGAGCTTTGGCGGGTATTCGCCAAGGCTGCCCGCTCTCCCCTTATTTATTTACTTTGGCCTTGGAAGTTCTCTATAGAGATATCCAGATTTGCACTGACCAGTTTGCTTATCTCTCCGATGCCCAAGTGCAAAGCCCTTAAGCTTACTCACCTGGCCTTTGCTGATGACTAGATGTTCTTCTCCAAGGCCTCGATCAGCTCGCTTGAGTCTATTCTGCTTTGCCTTCAGCACTTCCATGAGCTTTCAGGTTTGCGCATCAATCCGGCCAAGTCTCTGATGTTCTTTGCAAGGGTGCCTGAGTCAGACAAAGCTACCTTCTTGGAGAAATCAGGTTCTCTTGAAGGTCACCTTCCAGTCAAATACCTAGGGCTTCCTCTGATTCCGGCAAGACTTTCAGCCCACCACTGTACCCCTATGCTTGATCTTATTAGGAAGAGACTCCAACTTTGGAAGGGTAAGCTCTTATCCTATGCTGGGAGAGCGGTTCTCATCAAATCAGTCCTAGAATCTTCCTATATATTCTGGTCTGGTATTTTTGGTCTCCCACAATCGGTTATAAAATCCCTGGAGGCTCTCTTGGCTGCTTTTCTTTGGAAGGGCAAGGATTCTTCTAGATTCCTTCATCCAATCAGCTGGGCGACTGTGTGTCTTCCAAAAAAAGAAGGTGGTCTTGGTACTCGGAGAATAAAAGAAGTGAACTCTGCAGGTATTATCAAGCTCATTTGGAAGATTGCCTCCTAGCAAAAAAGTATTTGGGTTGACTGGTTATGCTCTGGCTTGCTTCGCCAAGACTCTATCTGGACTGCTTCAGCCTCTCCCGATGCTTCTTGGGTTTGGCGTAAGATCCTTGCCAGCCGACATCTAGTTCTACATACCATCCGCTCCAGCATTGGCGATGGCCTCTCCTCTTACTTGTGGTTGGACCACTGGCACCCCATGGGAATCCTCTTACACATGGTCACCCCGAGATCCATTTATGCTTCAGATCTCAACAGACTCTCTTTAGTGGCTGATATCATTGATCAAGACGGTTGGGCTCCTCCTCCTACCTCCTCTACCACTCTTGGCCTTCTCTGGAATGAGCTCCATTCTATTTCCAGAAGGCCTGCCCCTAGAGGTGACTGTGTTACTTGGAAGACAAACAACTCTTGCTCTTTCTCTTCCAAGGCTGCCTGGAATCTTATTAGGATGCATGGACAGTTGGTCCCGTAGCGCAAGCTTCTTTGGTTCAAGCATCACATACCTCGTCACTGCTTCACAGCTTGGAGAATTTTTAACAATTGTTGCCTACCCAGTCTTTCCTTCGTGCTAGACAGATCCCAGTCTCTACGGCCTGTTGCCTTTGCTGGAATGGTATTGAAGACTTGGATCACCTCTTCTTTGAGTGCCCTACTGCCTCTGCCATCTGGAAAGGAATCTTGTCTAAGTGTTGGCCTGCTCGCAGAAGGATCCTCCCTTTCTCAAGGGAATGGATTTGGATTGACATGACCTTCGCCGGCCATTCGATTTGCGACTCCGCTGGCAAATTAGCTTTTTGTGCAGCCCTCAACCACATTTGGATGGAGCGTAACATCAAGAAATGGACCTCCAACTCTCACTCCTTTCAGAAGATTTGGGATTCCATTTCCTTTGAAATCAAAGCTAAGCTCTCGCTAGCTCCTCCATCTTGCTGTACTGACACCCCAAGGAACAGACTCATTGTTGATTCCTGGGGTCTCTCAAATGTTTCTTTTGTTGTTGCAGCCGGCCGCTAGCTTTGCTACAGCCTGGTTTTTATTTTTCTTTCTTCCCCTCGGGGCCTCTTGTTCTCCTTCTCTTTTGGTAATGACATTCTTATTCATCCCAAAAAAAAAAAAAAAAAAATTTAGAAACTTCCTATTTTCTTGACCTTCTAATCTGGTTTTGCAGGTATGTTTAAGGTTTCAAGTTCTATCATCCCATAGGCTAATAATCTCTGATTACAGTTCAATTTCTGACTTCTAATTCTGTTTTGGATACTCACTATTTCTGACATAGGCCATATCTCTTGATCTTACAATCGGAATTGTGTGAAATTTTGAGGGTTTGTTCCAGCCCTAGATAGTCCACTTGACCAGAGTTTCTGGTCCATCTAACCATTGGATTGTCAGTTACAGATTTTCTCCCTAATCTGGTTATTTTACCTGCCCCTGCAGTTCTGGTCTTCTTGTGGAATTTGTGTCCCTACTGTTAGATGATTAGGATACCATTATTAATTCCTTCAGACTTTTATCCATCATCTTCGTTATCTCCGTTAAAGATATCGAAAGATTCAATTGACCAACTAGCTGCCAGCCTAGGGAACCCCTCTCATGACTCTCCATCTCCTTTGCTGGTCCCCCTTTGAGATTTCTGTTTATAAACAAACAGGGTTAGGCTGTGAAATAAAAGATGAATTCCATAACCCAACTGAAAAAATCAACTGACGCGAAGTCCCAAAATCTGCCACTTTCAAATCCACACTTTCCATCACTTGAGGATCCCCCATTGGATGAACAGAGTTCCGTGCAAGACAAGAATCATCATCTGTTTTTCTTCCAGTAGAATACACCAATTCTATGGGGCTCAGCCTCAGTGGCCACAGCAGCGGAGCTACAACAAAGGACATTACCTAGCTGTAAAGGGCCAACGTAATGGCATTTGTAGTTGTGGAAACTTGGAGCTCAATGATTTGCCAGTACAGAAAAGTGGAGTTTAAATTTCCAGAATGCACTCTGAGCCCCTTACCTGGAATCTATTGACCAAAATATTGACCCCCTCTCCTTCTAATCCCCCTTCACTATCTCTTTTCACTTCATGTATCCTTTCCATGGAAGATCGTTATTACGGGTCTGATGCAGCTATGCAGGAAAATCCTCAAGAAGAATTTAGTGACGGAAATAATCCACCGTACTTAAAGATAGTGCTTCCAGTCACCAGATCTATGGTCTGTACAAACAATCAAATCATAAAATTCTTCTCAGCCATGCTCCCGCATCACGGTCTGGCCCGTTCCATACAATTTTCAACCGACAATGTGAGGACCATAAGGTATCAGATTGGGTATCATCCGATTCTGAAACCGATACCAATACATACCAGCCATATCAGGTTGGATCGACAATTTTGCCCTCTAGATTCAGATACCCTTTTTTTAACTAGTTTGCCCCCAAAACCATGTTAACAGCGATCCGGTATCGGCCAGGTATGGGTATCAGTGTCGGCCATTCCGATACCAATTCCTAAAACCATGGACAGGATACACATATGACCAGATCTGCCCATGTCACATCTCAGTCTAGATAAGCAAGCTCATATTTTTTATTTGTCACGGCACAGAGAATCCGTTACTTTGCCATTGATTTATATAAGAGATACTGGTTATTGCACATGTAATTCAGAAATTAAAATTTACATCTCCAATTTCTGGAGATTAACAACTCTATTGCATTAAGCAATAGTTAATAAGATTTGGGGAAAAGAAACATCATACATTTCTCTCAATTAAGCAATATTAATCCATAATTAAAACCTAGATCCATCAGTAAATGCCTTTAACAAACAGATCCTGTAAGAGCAACATTCAAGTTTCATAACAGTATGAAAGACAAAAACATTTAAGCCACCGCAGCCCAGAAATATGATTTATTCTTCCTAATATGGTTAACCAATACAAACGAACAACATGTCACCAACCTGAGCAAGGTCACCGGTGGCGTAATCTCGGAGCAGCACATGACCATTTGGCTGGAAAAGAATGAGTGTCATCACAGTTTAACAGTAAGGTTAAGGAGATACCCTGTGAAATATGAGCCTGAGAAATTTTAAAGCAGTGAATATAATCATCCCTTACTTTAAGAACTTTTCTGATGTTCTGTAAGACTAGAAGCATTTTTTCTGGAGCCACTGCAGATAACATAAAAATCTGCTTAAAATGTCAGCTGCTTGACTAAATAACATGATCACCAGGGGGGAAAAAGTAGCAATAAGCAAACACAACAGCAAAAAGTTTATCAGAAAACCTATGAAGAAAAGCAGCCATCCACCAGGAGACTGCAGTTCCTAGTGAGCAGAACACTAAGCAATTGCATAGAAGCATAAATTCAATACCATGGTCACAATGTCAACCGAAGATGGTTTGATCTCCTTGCTTAAATCATCAACAGTCAGATCACAAACGAAAGCATTGATACTGCCCTCCATGAAGTCTTTGTGAGCCTGCAATAAGCAGAGGGAATCTAGAGACACTGGTAAATTATGAAACCCATGGATATACAGAATATAAAACTCAACCCAACCATGCTTTTCCAAACTAAATGGTACATATAAACAGAAAATCTTCCTTAAAAAACATGCAACTAGGATATAGCTGTTTATCTGTATCTTCTATATACTGATGCAAGACAAAGATATAAGCATGCTGTAATCCTGACAAATCACAGCCTGCGGACATTTCCAGAAGAAGCATCAACATTACATCACCTAAAGGAAGAAGCACCAAATGCAGCAAATCCAAGCAATTGAACTGACAAGATTGATGCTGAAGCAAGCACTTGTAGGCAAACTGTAATTGCTCGAGACAAATGCATCGACCTTTGCAAATTCCTTCAATTCCATAATGATCCCCAATGTAAATTGTTCATTCATGGTCTTACAGTGGCAAAGGGATGTACTTTGGCATGGAATGAACATACCTAACTTCATCAGAGTGATGAATTTCTACTTTCATGAATGGTCAACAACAGCATCCTTCAAATAATTCATATGCATGATTAATTTTGGACTTGTGCAACTATTAAATCTGAATTGTATCCTTGGTCTCCTTTCTTTTTCCAGATAAATAACAGATTCGATCAAAGCAGGAGAGAGAAAACACCAACACCACCAACCAAGAAGTTCAAAAGTTCCATGTCACACTACAGTATTGCCACTCTTAGTTTCAAAGCCAACAGTCAATCCCACCTCTTGCCAATCGAACTGGCAATAGAGTAAAAACTAATACGACAGAGTCCTAAATTAAATATAAATCTGACTGCCTTCAAAATGGAAGAATGAAACAAGTGATAGCACATAATAAGGTAGCATCAAAGAAAAATCCAGAAAACTGTGTGGGAAAAGAATCTCTGCAGGTTCTTTCTTTATCCTCAAGTAAAAAAATTATTGTCACTTCCTGGTCATAAAAATGAATAGATCTTTTTTTTTTTTTTTTGGTAAGATACAAATGAATAGATCCACTTAACCTGACAGCTGATGCTCATGTTAGATTATTAATCCAAATTGTCAAATGGAGCAGTAAAATCAACTAAATAACACAAATTTAGGAGAATTCTCCCAAACAATTCACATCTTGTCAATGGAACACAGGAAAAATCTTTTTGAGAAAATGCATACCTTCACCAAGTCAATGGCTCGTGGTGAGAAATCACAGGCATGAACAAAAATATCTGGGTACATTGCAAGCAGAGGAAAGATAGTGTTTCCAGCACCACAGCCAACCTGCTTAATGGAAACAGCGATTGAGCAGCACAATAGATAGTGAATTAACAGTAAAGCATTTTAAGACCGGACAAGAAAAATATGGAAAACTAGTAAGAAAATGGAAAAGTCACAACTTCTTTAGCAGTAGCAGAACACATACATGAACATGTACGTAGAAAATGGAAGATATAAATACAATCAAATGAACTCAGTTCATTAATGACTAGATACAACACAACCAGCTTCTATGAAAACGGCAAGGAGATTTTCACCATCTCCAAGCCAGATTTAATGAACAATTTATTTACTGCATATGAAATACCATCACTAAAGTAGACATCTTCACAAATAAAAAAGAATAAATTGGTCCCAAACTATATGTTCCAGGAAATTGAAACGAATAACAAAAGAAGCAAAGGACACAAGAACCAATTTGACAAAAAAAAAAAAAAAAAAAGTTCAAGCCAGTTCATCTTTGGCCCTTTCTTGTCCATTAACACCTCCAATTAGCACCATTCATTTCTTGCTAAAGCATCCACTGACCTTTGTTGCACATGTTCCAACCATCTCGAACTATTTTCCCTCATCTGATCACTTATCCGTGCTATTCATAAGTTCCCTAAAATGTATCCATTTCTAATCTATCCTTAGTTTTTTCACTCATGATTGCAACATCCTAATCTCGGTTATAAACTTGTACCGATTCCAGTTATGCATATATTAGCTTTTTGGGCAAATTACGTGTACACCCCCTGTACTTTGCCTAAAGTAATAATAAACCCGAAGTTTCAAAAAACACACTGGTACACCCCCTCTATTTTTCAAAAAATACAAAATTAACAGTCCGTTAGCAAGTAAACGTTACGTGATGACGTGGGTTTTAAACTGGACATGAAACGACTGTTTTACCCTTATCTTTCATAGTTTTTTTTTATTTTTTTATTTTGATATTAAAACAAACCTCCTTTTCTGCCTGCACAAAACATGAATCTTTGTCTCTTTTGACACTCTTCGACGGATCCGAAAACTGAACCTGAAAATATCTCCTTTCTTTCTCTTTCTTTTCTTCATCATTGGACGCAAGGAACGAAACCAGAGCAAGCTAGAGCTAGGGTTAGGGTTGTTAGGGTTTGAGAGAATGGACGGTGGTGGTGGCTATGGCTTTCCACGACCATGACTGCAAGCCGATGCAATCGGTGGAAGATGTTAGGTAGGGGCACAGAAGGAGGTTGCAGCACCGAGGAGAAACCTTGCGCAATTTCTAGGGTTTCTTCCATCAAAATTCTCGTAAGGAGAGAGGAACCTGTTGGTGTTGATTTCTATGTACAGGCGCAGAAGGCTTTGTCCGTGCGTTCACCTTATGATACCGAAGAGGCCGTGCTCTCGAGGGTTCCTACTCTTCCCTTTGGGTTGTCTGATTTCTTGTCTAAGTATTCTGAGAGTCGGAAGAGGCATAAGAAATCTTATTCTTGGGTGGGGATGCAGGTTTAGAAAGAACTCCTTCGCCTTTGGGAGTTGGTACTTTGCCTCAGCCAGAAAAAGAGTCTTTAGCAGCAGAACCTTCTTAGTTGACATTGTTGTCTACTGGTTTGCAATGGTTGTTGGGTTCCAGGAATAAACTTCTACTTACTTATAAACAACCTTCCAAGAAAAGGAAACTCAAGGGTGCGGATGCAGGTTTAGAAAGACTGGTATTTACACAGCTTCAGAAGGACAAGAGTCACTGCTCTGCATGTTTATTGCTTGGGTGGCAATGGGGAAACCATTGAACAGAATGTTGGTTTGTGCATTATGTAACGTTTCAGTACATCAGAAGTGCTACGGCGTGACACTTTTCCAGATGAACCGTGGTTGTGCTCTTGGTGCAAACTGACTGGTGATGTTGAAAATTCTGAGGTGGGAAATGTCTCTGTGAACAATGGTGTTGAGGTTTGGTTGAGGCCATGTGTGCTTTGTACTAAACAGGGTGGTGCTCTAAAACCGATTGCCAAGGATGCTGCTGAAACCGAAGACATTGGTACTGTGAAGTTTGCTCAGTTGGTTTGTTGTCAATGACTGCCTGAGGTGCACGTATAGGACTTGAGGAAGATGGAACTGGAGGTTGCAGGTGTAGCCGGAGGTTGAAGGTGTAGCAGGAGGTTGCAGATGCTCGCACAAGCAAAGTCGCATGCAACGGTCATATTAAAAGGGGAAGGATTTGTGGTGAAAGGGTAAAAAGTCATTTCATGTCCAGTTTAAAGCCCACGTCATCACTTAACGTTTACTTGCAATCGGACTGTTAATTTTGAGTTTTTTTGAAAAATAGAGGGGGTGTACAAGTGCTTTTTGATGGTCCTAAAGTTATCTTATGAGATTTAACCTTTAATCTTTATGGAACGTGTTGATCAAACAAAACAATACAATACAATAGAAGCTCCTCTCGACATAATCTTCCTCATTCTAAAGCAACGTCTCCCTTGGTCACTCCATCCTCATTTATGATATACAAGATGAAGAAAACACTCACTCTAAAGTATCTATTGATTATTAATCCCAGCTACTCCTTCACCTATACAACTATTTTTACTAAAATCACAATCTAATCTGCTTTAGTCTGGGCTCATCTTAAAAACTTTTGAATACCGAAGCATCTCCATACTTCAAACTTGCCATGTCTAACTCTTTTCTGGTTAGGTCATTTAAAACAATATCACCAACAAACAGCATACACCATGGGATTTCATCCTGTATGTCTCTAGTAAACTCAAACATGGTTAAAATGAAGAGATATAGGCTCGATGCGGACTCCTAGTATAGGCCATAATGTAGAAGGGGTTCAACTAAGAAGTAAGAACCACTCTACAATAGGATCAATAATAGTCGAAACAGAACACCAAAATAGAAACTAAATCAGAATTAGAAACTTAGTAAATAAGAACCAAACCAGCAGCAGGAATGGCTCCAAAGTATAATCGAGTGAAGGCCTAGGCAAGGATGGTTTGTGATCCAAATATCAGCCAATTCTAATGCTTGGTTGTAAAGTTATTCAAGTCAGAAGTTTGTAGCAGATTCTGGGCATAACTGAGATAGCAGGTGCAGCAGTCCTTCACTTGATTGTGTAAACAGCAGCAGCAGTACTTGGTGATGATTATGGATTGATTCAAGTCTTCAAAGAGTTCTCCAGCAGTAGTTTATTGCAGTCACAAGATGGCAGCAACAGTAGGGGTCGATTGGAAGAACAAAAAAAGAAAATAGAACGATAGATAGAAAGGGGGATAGGGATAGGAGGGGGGTAGGCAATCCCAGCCTTGAGTTTATCACCCACAGCTATCTTGAAAGGCAAATTCTTTCTCAGAATTGAAGGCAAGCATTGCTTGTAAATTTCATTAATCAATTGGAGACTCTTTCTTACAATGGGTGACAATTTTATAGCTTAGGCAAGCTTACGAAATAGAAAGTAAGAAAATAGAAACTTTCTAAATAAAATAGGCAGTAGGAAAATAGAAACTATTAAGACTTTATAGGATCTAGCCTTCTAAACAAACAAGGAAACAAAAATAGAAACTAACTAAAATTAGAAGCCACCTAAATGAAATAAAATCAACTTTCTAAAACTGAAAATAGAAACTAAACTTTGGTAGCATTAGGTTTAGGGGTGCAAGTTTGGCCCTGACGGCCCCCCGCTCTGAGCCCGAATAGGGCCTGGGTTGAGATACCTTGGCCCTGAGGGCGGGTCAGAGTTGGGAATTTTCGGCCCCGAGTCAGGGTCGGGTCAGAGTTGAAGCCTCGGGCTAAGCCCGGCCCGGCCCAACCCGACCCTGTCCTCTTCTTCCTATTCTTTCTTCTTCTTTTTTTTTGTTCTTATTCTTGTTCTTCCTCTTCTTTCTTCTTTCTATTCTTCTTCTTCTTCTTCTCAGCCTGACCAGCTCATGCATCTCCCTTTCCCAGCCTGACCAGCCCATTCATCTCCCTTTCCCAGCTTGTCCAACCCATGCATCTCCCTTTCCCAGCCTAACCAGCCCATTCATCTCCCTTTCCCAGCTTGGCTAACCCATGCATCTCCCTTCCCCCCCATGATTAGGGTCAATCCGGGTCAGCCCGGCCCGACCACGAGGGCAGGTCAAGGTTGGATTTTTCTGGTCCTGAGTCAGGGTCGGGTCAAGCTTGGGCCCATCTATGGGGACTCAGGATTGGGCTAGGGTTTTAAAAGACCCGGCCCAACCCGACCCTGTTGCAGCCCTAATTAGGATAGGATCTTTCTCCACTTGATGGGCCACAAGATCTTCTAAAAACCATCCCCACACAAGGCAAATATGGGCTATGACATTTTTCACGTGAACAATACCATGAACAGTGTTTTGATCTTGTTTACTTCATATTTGATCTACATTGATTGAAAGAGTTGCAGTTTCTCCTCCAATAGTTCTAAAATTAGCAACAGTTTCATATACTCTTGTAAAGGAGTATGTTAGTGGTCAGTTTACAATTTAAATCCAACAATCGTCCGGATATTTGGAGAAATTTAAAGAGAAGCAAATTAATGAATTCATGAATGGTGAAGTGGACTGAATTACCTCTAAAACAACCTTTCTTCCATCTCCCTGAAAATCCAAAATATTCACTGCATTAACAACCCAGGGTAGCGAGAAAAAAATAAAAGGAAAGAGAAGAAGATGTTCGTTCCAAGGACTCACATGAAAGTAGCGACCCCATTCCTTGTCCAGGTAGTGCCGATCCTTGAAGAACTGATGAAAACAAAAAATCCCTTAATGTCATCGATTGTATAATCGTTATAAGAAGCAAAGTTAATGAGTTCTACCAGTAACTTCGTGGTTAATTCTAGGGAGGAACTCACTCTGTCTTGATGTCGCTTGTAGAAGACATCCCAATACTTCTTGGCATCTCTCTCATACTTCTCTGCCAAAGATTCATATACATAGAAGGATGAGACTCTAACTTTGTGAACTGAAAGCGAGAACGAAAAGGGAGTACACTAGCAGAGATAAAAAGACATTTTTCAGTTGCTCACCTCTCCAGAAAGGAGAGACTCCGGTGGAAGACGTTGGGTAAATCTGCACCTTCGCTGATTGTTGTTGCTCGGCCACCTCTTCCCCGCCCGACTCCATTATCGAATTAAGGTTTCCCTTCAGTTCTTCGGAGACGGTAAAAACAAAATGCCCGCACGGAACGGCCCAACTGGCCTATTATTCGGTCCAACAAAATATTAAAAAATACTTTAAAAAAAAGCTAAAAAACTAAAAATAATATGTTAATTATGATTGAGTGGTCGAGTTAGGTAAATGTGAAATAGGTCTATGGAGCGTTCTTCTCTCGTGACCATTGATTTCACCAAGCATAATCTGAGTCGTTGAACGATTTCCCCCAGTTCCCAAAACCGGTTGTGATAATGACAGCAGGTCATTATTTAAAATCCATATCAACGGCTTTGACGTTGAATCCCACAGACGTCTCTGCTCTTCCGGAATCTTAGGGAGAGTTGGAGAGTGGGACGTCTCTGCTCTCCCCCGTACACTATAATTCTCTTTTAGCGATCTCTGTCTTTCTCTCTCTGGATCCAACTCCTCTTCAGCGCACATCGTGCGACTGGGGAGCTCCGATCTACATCGCCGCATGCATCCCGGTGCAGTGGTGTATGGATTGAGGCCTCTCCAGTCAGACGATGTGTGCTGGACATCATCCCGCGCAGGAGAGGAGCTCAATCCTCTCTCTATACCTGCTATTAAAATCTGTTTTAAGGAACTCTCTCTCTGTACCTGCTATTGTTTATACTTCTCTCTCTTGTCTCTCTGGGGTATCCATCTCATTTCCACTTCAACTTTTTTCAATTGGTTTCGTTCCGGCTTCGGCAACTCAGCACAAGACTCTGGTTGAAGAATAAGAAGAAGAAGAAGAAAAATTACCTGATGGGTTTCCTTGAATTCCTTGTTGAAACATAAGCCACGCAAGAAGAGTTCTTTTAATTTTGAGAAATTTATGAAACACCCCTTGAAAATGGATTGAAACTTAGATCACCCCCTAAAATTGAAAATACTCAGATCACCCCCTCTATACTAACGGTGTTCTGCTGTTAATTATTATTGTAAAAAGACTCTTTTAGCCTTGTCCTAAAACTTTAGAATTAAATTTACAATACTACCTTTTCCCTCTCCTTCTTCCCCAAATCGCTAAACCAAGAATGAGACTGGAGAAAACCCATTTAGGATTTTAATAACCACCACTGTGGTCTCTTGCGGTGATCGAACCAGAGGCCGGCGGCCAAGCTCAAACACGGCCAACGACCGTCAAGGTCCAATGGCCATAACCCCGGCCTTAGATGCTGGTGAAACCCCCCAAAAAAAAAAAAATCCTTAAACAACTTTTCCCCTGTTTGGTGAAGAAAACCCATTAAGGAACCTATCTGTGCAAGCCAAGATCAAAAAAATCTTCATGCCTGCTCTGAGCTTCTCCATGACTGAAGGAAAGACCTTCGAAAGGGGTGGAATAAGTCTTAAGAAACCAACTGAATCTGATGGTCAGATTCAAATTAATTTCAAAAATCAAATCTGAAAGAAAAAAACCCCAAAAAACAGGGTACCGCCATTGATACATCCAAGATTCACAGACCAATCAGCGGCCGCCACGTGTCACATGGAGACCCGCCCCAGAACCAAGGAGAACAAATCTGGGGTCCCACCCGGGCGCGGCTAACACCCAGGCACGGCCTACACCAGGCTCGGCCTCACCCAAGCGCGGCCACTAGGCGCGGCCTGCACCCACTCGTGGCCTCACCCAGGAGCGGCCTACACCCAGGCGCGGCATCGTGGACGCGGACGTGACGTACACGGATACCGGGGCCACTCGTCTATGACCCAATCGTGTCACTGCAGCCTCATGTCACCACCAGGACTCTAGGCCACCGCTTAGAAGTCACGTCACCCAGACGGATTCAAGCACCAATAACGTTATCACCACACGCGGGTATCTATCCAACAAGGATCTTGATGCCACCAGGACACTCCCTCCCGCGGGGAGATGGCCAATCAGGATAGAGCCCCGTTACCCAGGGCCTCTATCCACTCAACGGCACACTCGCCATTAAACTGGGACTCTCCACACCGCCATACACTACTATAAAAGGCATGGTACACAACCCCATCAAAGGATTTCTAAACTCATATTGAATAATGACTATTCATCTGTTTACTCAGGAGATCTAACTTTGGCATCGGAGAGCCCCAGGCCGAAATCACACCGGTTCTCTCTGTTGACCCCTTGGTCCACTTGCAGGTGACGGCACTCGCAGGACCGCTCTACGATTTCTTGACGCAACAGATTGGCGCCGTCTTTAGGAACGATGCTAGCCATTACAGCTACTAGCTCGCTTCCATAATCATTCAATGGCATGAAGGAAGACTACCACCACCAACAACGGAGCAAGGAATGGATCACCACCCCCAGAGTGCTCTCGCCGCAGAGCCAACGACCAAGACCATGTCCCTCTGGAGGAAGAGATCCCCCTTAATGACCAGTTTGTGGTCGACGAGCCCAACAATGATGAGGCAGACGATGTGGTGGTGGAGGTGATACCTGACCCCAATGCTCCAGCCACTGTGGGTCAGATCAACGACCTGCAATGACAGATCCTCGATGAACAACGACTCTTTCGAGAATACTTGACACAGCGTGCAACGTCTCACCGTCGAAGGACTTCGCCATCAGCATGGGTGGAGTCCGTACCTCGACAAGAGCTGAACCCTAGGAGATCATCTCCCAGGGGCGTGAGATCTGAGAGACTTGAGCAACGGGCAACCCCCACTCCGCAACGGGGGGAGCCTTCCCAGCATCCCAGGAGAACAAGAGACCTCTCGCCACGGTCAGAACGTGGGAGGACGCCAACACCCAGGGCTAGGGTGTCTAGCCCGCAGAGATCGGTCCGGAGGTCTGTGTTCGACGGGCGACTTGAAGAAGGTCACATACCCCGACGAAGCCGAACCTACAGAGAGGATAGCCCCTCACCTTCACGACAGGGTTCATCACTGCGTGACCATTCACCATCCCGTCAACACTCAAGGCGGGAGGGGACATCCAGGAGAGAGCGTGAATGGGGTCACAGCGAACGTCCGGCCAGGCATGAGGGACAGACACGGGACGAGGAGCCCGATCAAAGACTCCGCGACCTGGATGAGAAGCAGACCAAAGGCGATACACATTCCATACCTGGACAACATCCATTCTCAGCAGATATCATGTCAGCCATGCTACCTTCCAGGTTTCGATTACCCACCTTTAAACTTTACAGCGGTACCACTGACCCTAATGACCACATCAACTACTTTAATGGCATGATGACATTGTATGGTGGGTCGGACGTGGTCTCCTGTCGGGCATTCCCTGCATCCCTCAAGGGAGCAACCACATCATGGTTCTCCAAGCTATGACCGAGATCTATATGCTCGTTCGTTGAGCTATGTGAATAGTTCGTCACCCGCTTCCAAAGCAGTGTCAAGCAGAAGAAGACCACCGCCAATCTACTGAACGTGGTACAAAACCTTGGGGAATCTCTCAGGGAGTACGTTACCAGGTTCACCTAGGAGTCCCTGGAGGTTCAAGACTTGGATGACCAGACACAGCATGCAGCCCTAGCAGGAGGTATCAGGGACCTGGACTTGATCAAGGACCTAGCACGTCATGAGACCAGGACTATGAAAGAGCTCCTGGAGCGATGCAACGAGTTTGTAAATATGGCCGAGGTACTACACGCTAGAACGAAGATAATCGAGGCCAAGCCGCAGGACAACAAGAGGTTAGCACCTGATGACCGCAAAGAAGGTAAGAGGTCAAGGACAGAGCGTCGACAAGAGAGGGGCGATCGCCCATCTGGGAGGACAGACCGTTGTCCAGAGAGAAGTGAGAGGGCAAAGCACCCCTGAGTTCACACCACTAAACACCACCAGGTCCCAGATACTCATGCAGATCCAAGACCATGACCTACTCCATTGGCCACAACCCATGCTAGCAGGACCAGAGAAGCGAAACCCTAACAAGTACTGTCTCTTCCACAAAGAGAATAGGCACGACACGGAGGAGTGCTATCAATTGAAGAGAGAGATAGAACAACTTGTAAGAGTAGGAAGCTTGAACAAGTATGTGAAGGGGAGACATGACAACCGCTCAGGCCAAGGAGGCAGAGGTCGTGACCTAGACAGAGTGGAACCGAGACGAGAAGAAAGAAGAACAGATTAAGAGAGAGACTGCCCAAAAGAGCGAAGAGATGCAACAGAACCTAGTGGCACCAAGGGACCTCCTATCCTCACCATACTTGGAGGATCGAGGCAAGAGTCCACCAAAAAAGCTAAAGCTCATGCCAGGTTCGTGGGAGTGGTGGAGAAGCCAAGCAAGATAGCTAAGATCGAGGCAGTGATCTCCTTCTCGGATGAAGACCTGGAAGGATTAAACTTCCCACATGACGATGCCCTGGTAGTACAGGTGGAGGTAGCCAACCGGCCTGAACACAGGGTGCTGATAGACACAGGGGCGTCTATTGACGTACTCTCCTTGGACGCCTATCGACAGTTCGGGTTCGGGGACGATCAGCTCAAACCCGAGCCTACTTACCTCCATGGATTCTCAGGTGCCACCGCCTCCATCAGAGGTACCATAGAACTACCCGTCACCTTTAGGGTACACCCTCGATAAGTGACTATCATGGTGAATTTCATGGTAGTCAAGTCCGTGGTGTCCTTCAACGGCCTCCTAGGGTGACCATCTCTGACAGCCCTTAGAGGAATTATATCGCCACTTCACCTGAAGATGAAGTTCCCCACCGAGAATGGGGTAGGCGAAGTCTGAGGAGATCAGAAGAAAGCAAGGGAGTGCTACGCCACCTTCATGAAAAAGAACAATGGTAACACCCATGGAATGGCGCTCTGCCTAGAGAACATGGTCAGTGACCAGAGAGATGAACTGGCAGAGAGAAGGGGAAGACCAGTGGAAGACCTCATCCCATGGGTCCTCAGCCAGGATGACCCCTCCAAGGTCGTTTAGGTTGGCTCGCTACTAAGCAACGAACAGAAAGAAGGGCTTGGACACCTCCTCCAAGAGAACATGGATGTCTTTGCATGGTCGACCTCCGACATGCCGGGAATACCACGTTCCATAGCTGAGCATTGACTACATGTTGACCCAACCAGGACGCCCATTCAACAGAAGCGGCGTAACTTCGCCCTTGACCGATAAGCAGCAATCAAGGAAGAGGTCAAAAAGTTAAGCCAATCGGGGTTCATCAGAAAGGAGAAGTTCCCAACCTGGCTCGCAAACGTGGTCATGGTACCAAAGCCAAGTGGAAAGTGGAGGACGTGTGTCGACTACACCGACCTGAATAATGCATGCCCAAAGGATGAGTACCCACTGCCCAGGATCGACCTACTGATCGACGCTACCGCCGGCCATGAGATGCTGAGTTTCATGGATGCCTACTCCGGATACAACCAAATCCTCATGCATGAGGGTGATGAGTCCAACACCGCATTTCAGACGGACAAAGAGAACTACTGCTACAACATCATGTCGTTCTGGTTAAAGAATGCAGGGGCCACCTATCAGAGGATGGTCAACAAGATGTTCGAGGAGCAGATCGGGCGCAACAAGGAGGTATATGTGGATGACATGCTCGTGAAAAGCATCCATGCCAACCAACACCTGACCGACTTAGAGGAAGCATTCACAGTACTGAGGAGGAACCAAATGAAGCTAAATCCTACAAAGTGCGCCTTCGGTGTAATGTCAGGAAAATTCCTGGGGTTTATGGTCTCAGTACGTGGAATAGAAGGACGGTCAAGGAAGTGTAGAGGTTGAATGGAAGGGTCATCACCCTTTCCAGGTTAGTGTCACGATCAGGTGATAAGTGCTTACCACTCTTCAAAACATTGAAGAACCTCCGAAGCCCTAAAGATTTCACATGGACGGAAGGGTGCCAGAAGGCGTTCAAAGAATTGAAGGAGTACCTAGAGAGCCCACCACTGGTTGGGCGACCAGAACCTAATGAAGAGTTGCAGCTCTACCTGGCCGCCACCCCTGTCTCGGTCAGCGCAGTACTACTGAAGGAAGAAGACAAAGTCCAGAGGCCTATCTACTACGTCAGCCATGTTCTGATCGATGTAGAGACCAGGTACACCAGGATCGAGAAGGTAGCCTATGCATTAGTAATTGCAGCTAGGAAGCTATGACCATACTTCCAAGCCCATACCATCATGGTCCTCACAGACCTACCTCTAAAGAAGATACTCCACAAGCCAGACGTCTCCGGACGATTAATAGCATGGGTGGTGGAGTTAAGTGAGCATGACATCAGGTTCTAACCAAGGACAACCATCAAAGGCTAGGCTCTTGCAAATTTTATTGCAGAGTGTACCCTGTCTGAGATCGAATCACATATAGGGGAGCCCGAGGAGAAGGATCGCAGATCGTGAGAAATGTTCGTGGACGGGTCGAGTAACACGGTGGGAAGTGGCGCTGGCCTCATATTAACCAGCCCCGAAGGATTCCATATCCAACATGCTCTCCGATTCACCTTCCAAGCATCCAATAATGAAGCAGAATACGAAGCACTACTAGCTGGACTCCGGGTGGCCAGAGCCATCCAAGTCACACACCTATCCACCCGGAGCGACTCCCAGTGTGGTGAATCAGGTGAATGGAGAGTACGAGGTGAAAGATGATAGGATGGCATCATACCTAGCACGTGCTTAAGCATTGATCGAGGGTTTCATGAAGTTCGAGATGGTTCGAGTTCCCAGGGATGAGAACGCCACCGCTGATACCCTATCCAGGCTAGCCAATGAGGAACTCTGAAATTTGACTAGCGCAGTCTATGTTGAGATCCTGCATGAACAAACGTATAAGGAAAAGCAGGTTAACGAAATCGAGAAGGACCTAGCTGGATGGACCCTCTACTCAACTACCTCCAGAACGACGTCTTACCAGAAGACAAGGCCGAGGCAAGGAAGATCAGGATGAGAGCTATAAAGTACACCATCCTAGATGGGGTACTGTACAAGCGGGGGGCAACAGCACCACTACTCCGGTGCCTAGGACCCAAGGGGGCAGAGTACGCCCTAGCCGAAGTCCATGAGGGGATATGTGGAAGCCACATGGGGGGACGAGCCCTAGCCTACAAAATCCTCCGCCAGGGACTATACTACCCACGAATGCAAGAGGATGCCATCCAATATGCCAAGAAGTGCGAGCAATGTCAGTTGTTTGCCTCAGTACCCCATCTACCCGCCACCAAGCTGACATCAATCCTCAACCCCATACCTTTTGCCATGTAGGGACTGGACATCTTAGGCAACTTCACCGCAGCACTGGGAAACAGAAAGTACCTGGTCGTCGCGATTGACTACTTCACCAAGTGGGTTGAAGCTAAACCCTTGGCCAAGATAACAGAGACAGAGATGGAGAAGTTCGTCCACGACGACGTCATCTACAGGTTTGGGGTACCACAGATCCTCGTCTCAGACAATGACAAACAATTTAACAACCCCAAATTTCAAGCATTCTGTCACAGCTACAACATCGACTATCGGCCTGTATCGGTAGCATACCCACAGGCCAATGGTCAGGTGGAGGTCACCAACAGAACACTACTAGAAGGAGTCAAGAAAATGCTAGAGGGAGCCAAAGGAAAATGGGTCGAAGAGCTACCAAACGTCCTATGGGTATACCGAACTACAGTAAGGATACCCACAGGAGAGAGCCCATTCCGCCTAGCATATGGCACTAAAGCATTGGCGCCAGTAGAGGTCTGCACTATGTCCCATAGGGTTCTGCACTTCAACGAACGTACCTATATCGACAAACTACGGGGGAACCTAGACTTTATAGATGAGGTCCGTGAGAGAGCACTACTAAGGAACATCGCCTACCAGCAACGTACTGCCAGGTACTATAATGCCAGGGTCAAGGAAAGGCTATTCCACCAGGGAGATCTAGTCCTATGGAGGGCAAGTGCATCACAGCCACAGAAGGCAGGGAAGCTGTCAGCCAACTGGGAAGGACCCTACATAGTCTCCAAGCAGATACGTCCAGGGACCTACCGCTTGAAGACTCCGGGGGCCAAGAAGGTAGACCGTACCTGGAACTCAGAACACCTGAAGAAGTATTACCAGTAGAAGCAAACAGCTCCATCAATAGGAGCAGTCAAGTAGTAGCAGTAGTGGTAGTGGTAGCAGCAGTAGCAGTAGACGACATCACTGTTTCAAGGGCAATGTTTGAGTTAAAATAATACCGCAAGCGTACGGGTCAATCGTAGCTACGGGTCGAACACGAGGAGATATACGCCACTCTATTTAACTAACTTAAAAGTAATGCAAAATGAACCAAATTAAAGTGTTAAATTAAACTAATTAAACTAACGAAAATCAATGCATCCTAACTCATAAGCATCTAACAAAATTAAGGGATTAAATCGGCGTCCTAACACATGAGCATCTAACCTATCAAACTAAAGCGAATTGAAGGAATAAAAATGCAGCCACACATACTAATCACATAAAAAGAAATAAGGGAATAAAAATGCATCCATAAACCACAACCATATAAAATTAAAATAAAAGAAATAGAGGGGGAAGAAGAAGAAGATAGAGAGAGATAGAGGAGATGGAGAATGAGATTGAGAGTTTAGATAGTAAAACCTGGATGTGCTTGCATGAATGTAAATGAAAAGCTTGAATACTTGCATAAACTTACCATGGCCTCCTCTTCTAAATCTTCAAGTCTTGTCATCAACTTAAGAACTTAGACTAGAAGGCTTAAAACCTAAACTAGAATTAAGAAATTACAACCCAATTAAAGACTTAAATTGAAATTAAAGCATAAACTAAACCTATTATAAGCATTAACTAAAAAATTATAAAAGCAAACTAGAACTTAGAAAAGCCAAAAATCACAAATTAGAAGGAGAAGAAGAGAAGAAATTTCACTAAGTGAATGAGCAAATTTTTACAAGAGAGGTAGGGGGTATTTATAGGTGGAAGAGAGGAGAAGAGAGAAGATGGAAGTGTAGGAGAAATATTCCATAAGAAAAGAGAATATTCTCTTCTCTTTCCTCTTTTACAATGCCTTGAATCCTAAGAAAAAGAAAAAATAGAAAGAAGAAGAAGAAGATTGTTTACATGTAGACCTTCTATTTCAGAAAAATAAACTTCCAATTTTAACAAGTGCTTTCCTTTTCTTTGTAGATATCTTCTCCAAGCAATAAAATCAAAGCATCTTTGATTTTTCAACCTTCCATAGATGAGAAAATATAAATCTATCCCAAGTAGAATTTCAGAAGTGCCCTTGAGAAGTTGGAGGAGAGAGAGAATAAGGGTGATGACTAGGATTCCTTCAAGAATAAATAAAATACCCATTCTGTCCTTCAGAAAACGTGGAGCATGGGGTGCTTATATAGGTCTCGCCATTGTGTTCCTTGCGAAAAATCACACAAAATAGACCCAAATTTCATCCAATTCGGAGTTGGGGAGCCCAAGATATCTCAAGTTGAAGTTGGACTGTCCAGAGCCTTCCAAATAGAATCTTTCGGGTACAGTAATGTAACTTCTGATAATTTCATTAAGGCCTCTAAAATCTGAACTTCCGTTTCACTTTGTCCCCATCCGACTGTCAATAATTATAAATAAACCCCTGCAGACCATTTTCACGCGTCGTTACGGAAACGGCCATAACTTCTTCGTTTCAACTCGGAATTAAGTGTCGTTTGAACCATTGCAAAGCTGACTCGATGGGCTATGCATCCATTTACACTTCTAAAAGCTTAAAAACATCTCCTTAGCATCATCTCCTTCATTTTCACAAGAATTCACCTAAACCCTGAAAAGCACAAGAAAGCACCGAGTAACTCTGTCCAATGTGGTAAAATGTATAATTTATGCCCTAAAATTTCACACATAAATGTGCTCATCAGATTCCCCCACACTTGAACGTTACTTGTCCTCAAGTAAAGCAAAAACAAAAACTAACCTAGAATGCAGAAAATCCTAACTCACTTTCGTAGGAATCACGGTTGCACTTAGCATGTGCAACAAGCCTTTAAACCCCTAGGTTACCCCTAGTGGACGAGTTGTGTCTCATGGGTGTTTGCAGTGAATATACACCCAAAATTCAACTGTAAATAAATGCTGCAAATTTTAATCATGGCATAAGTAGGACAGTGCACATAATCCCAAAAAGTGTTCAACTAATGATCAAGGAGCCAAAGGTTCCCCCACACTTGAATTTTATCACCCCACATCAATTCATGTAACAAGCATGCATCAAGTTCAAGGAATCTCCTCATATTTTCTGAACACTACTCATCTTCAAGTAAACCCCCCATAGCATCGATGGAACCAAAGACTTAGGCATTGAGTATTGTTGACCATACTTTTTTTTTTTTTCAGGCATTAAGGCAAAAGTTTTTTTTCTTTCTCAACCACAAACTCTATTTCTACTCCACTACTCTTCTCTCGAATGACATGGTGGAGCATACACGTACACCCAAATACTTGGTAGCTTCGCTTTTGCAAATATCCATAAGACATTGAGACATTGATGCAAGAGTTTTTTTTTTTTTTTTTTTGAGTTTCCTTCCAAGGAATTTCGATCAAGCCACCCTGCTTCATGAGGCACAAGGCTCCTGTCTAGTCCTAAGGAATTCCACTTTTTTTCTGTTCCTTGTTTTTTTCTTTTTCTTTTTTTTTCATTCACTTCCACTTTCATGCCTTGCCTTGCCACAAACAAATTGGTCTCAACTACTAGCCAAAAGATCAAAGGGGTCCATAAACACATAGAGGAATCTAACCATCACATGAAGTAGCACTCATATTTTCAAACTCAATCCCCATCACCGGATACAAACCAACTACCATCCTTGAAAAGGGATTTTTTATTATTTCGCATGCTAGAGGGCACCTAATTCCCTCTCACTCTTGCTTTGCAATTTGAAGAGACTTATGCACATACCCAAAAACTATCGCCACAATCAAAATTCACAAAATTCAAAATTTACAAAATTCACAATTAAAGTCCAACACACCCCCACACTTAATTCATGCAAGTGTCCTCAATGCATGCAGTAAAAGAAAGAATAAGGACAAGGGAGGGGATACATACCAGATATCGGGTCAAGGTAAAGAGGCTCATGGAGATTCATGACCTCTTCGTCAACCGGAGTAGGCATCTCTATGTACGGCTTCAATCTTTGGCCATTGACCTTGAAAGTAGCTCCTGTACTTGGATTGAGGACTTCAACAGCCCCATGAGGATAAACTTTTTGAACAATATAGGGCCCATCCCATCTAGAACGCAGCTTACCTGGAAAGATATGCAAACGAGAATTGTACAACAAAACATTCTGGCCTACCTCAAAAGATTTTCTCAAAATGTGCCTATCATGGAAAGCCTTGGTTTTTTCCTTGTAAATTTGGGCATTCTCATATGCCTCATTCCTAAGCTCTTCCAACTCGGATAGTTGGAGTTTCCTATGGGCACTGCGGCGTGAGGTCAAAGTTAAGCTTCTTGATAGCCCAAAAGGCCTTGTGCTCAATCTCTCAGGTAAGTGACATGCCTTTCCATACACCGACGGTACGGAGATTGACCAAGATCGGTCTTGAAGGATGTCCTATGGGCCCACAACGCATCTACCAATCGGTTAGACCAATCCTTGCGGTTTGGGTTGATGGTTTTCTCAAGAATTTGCTTGATCTGCCTATTTGAAACCTCAACCTGGCCACTGGTCTGGGGATGGTAGGGTGTGGCCAACTTATGGACGACACCATACTTTTTTATGAGGGCCTCAAAAGGCCGATTACAAAAATGCTTGCCCCGATCACTAATGAGAGCCCGGGGAGTACCAAAACGGGAGAAGATGTTCTCCTTCAGAAATTTCACAACCACCTTGTGGTCATTGGTCTTACAAGCAACTGCCTCAATCCATTTGGACACATAGTCCACAGCAAGTAATATGTACAGGTTACCAAAAGAGTTAGGGAAAGGCCCCATGAAATCAATACCCCATACATCAAACACCTCAACCACCAGAATTGGGTTGAGGGGCATCATATTTCTCTTAGTAAGACGCCCTAAGGATTGGCATGAAGAACATGCCCTGCAATAAGTAAAAGCGTCTTTAAACGACTAGGCCAATAAAATCCACATTGTAAAACTTTGGCGCAAGTCTTATTAGGCCCAAAATGGCCTCCACAAGCCTCGATCATGGCAAAAAGATAACACGATTGTTGCTCATGATCGGGACACATCTCCGGATTACTTGATCCGGGCAGTTCTTAAAAAGATAAGGATCATCCCAAAAAAAATACTTAACTTGTGAAAAGAAACGATTCTTATCTTGGGTGGACCAATGTGCGGTGTCACACCAGAACGGATAATTAACAATGTCAACAAACCAAGGTTCACTAGACACGCCATCGATACTCATCGGAAAATTCTCGTTGACTGGAGAATCAACAATCAAGGAATTAGGCAGCGGGATAGATGGTCTCGCAACCAAATTTTCACACCCTTTCTTATCCCTAATTTCAAGATCAAATTCTTGTAACAAAAGGACCCACCTAATGAGGCGAGCCTTGGCATCTTTCTTCTGCACAAGATATTTGATAGCTGCATGGTCAGTATAAACAATCACATGTGATCCAACCAAGTAGGGCCTAAACTTCTCTAAAGCAAACACAACGCTAAAAATTCTTTCTCGTGGTGGTATAATTAAGTTGTGCATCATTAAGAGTCCTACTTGCATAATAAATCACATGGGGCAATTTATTGATTCTTTGCCCAAGAACAGCCCCTATAGCAAAATCAGAGGCATCACACATAAGTTCAAATGAAACTGTCCAAATTGGAGCTTGAATAATGGGGGCTGAAGTCAACGCTCTTTTTAATTGCTCAAAACTATCATGACACTCAGAAGAGAAATCAAATGGGCAGTCCTTTGCCAAAAGAGAGGTGAGAGGTCTAGCTATCTGGCTAAAGTCCTTGATGAATCTTCTATAAAAACCTGCATGGCCAATAAAAGATCGAATGTCCTTCACACTCTTGGGTGGTGGTAAATTGGCTATAAGGTCCACCTTAGATCTATCAATCTTGATCCCTTCTTTGGACACAATGTGACCAAGAACTATACCTTGCTTTACCATGAAGTGGCACTTCTCCCAATTCAGGACCAAGTTCTTTTCTATGCATCTTTTAAGAACCAAAGAGAGATGATGCAAGCAATTAGAAAAAGTAGAGCCATGAATAGAAAAATCATCCATAAACACCTCTAGGAAGTGCTCTACCATATCAGAAAAGATACTCATCATGCACCTTTGGAATGTAGCAGGGGCATTGCAAAGCCCAAAAGGCATACGCCGGTAAGCAAAGGTTCCATAAGGGCATGTGAAAGTGGTCGTGTGTTGGTCCTCTAGAGCAATAGGAATTTGGTTATAGCCTGCATAACCATCAAGAAAACAATAATATTCATGGCCAGCTAGTCTCTCTAACATCTGATCAATAAAAGGTAAGGGGAAGTGGTCCTTCCAAGTTGCCGCATTCAATTTCCTATAGTCAATGCACACTCTCCATCCTGTTTGGATACGGGTTGGAATCAACTCATTATTAGCATTCTCAACTACAGTGACTCCTCCTTTCTTAGGCACAACCTGCACAAGACTCACCCATTGGCTATCAGAAATAGGATAAATGATGCCATGATCCAAGCATTTTAGGATCTCTTTCTTGATTGCCTCTTTCATCACAGGATTAGCCCTCCTTTGGGGTTCCCTAGAAGGTGTGGAACTCTCCATCAGATGTATATGATGTTGAACAATGGAGGGGCTAATACCTTTGATGTCAGACATGGTCCAACCTATGGCTTCCTTATTATCCTTTAGAAGCTTAATCAACTCTTCTTCCTGAATAGAAGTCAAATCAGAAGCAATAATAACAGGAAGAGTATGATCATGTCCTAAGAAGACATACTTGAGATTGGAGGGCAATGCCTTCAACTCTAATGTGGGGGGCTCAATAATAGAGGATTTGGGAATGGAAGTGGATAGGGGTCCAAGGGGCTCCAAAGGTGGTTGGATGCTCCAGACCTCAGATAAGGGAGTATCATCAACACCCTCCAATTCTTGCATACATTCTTGAAATCCCGAATCAAAATCAATCTCAAAGAACGTATCAATATCATCGGAAAATCCTTGAAGCATATGCACCTCTTCATCCATGTCAGGCTGCTTGCCCAACCTAAACACATTGAAGTCAACAGAAGTATTGCCAAAAGATAATTTCATGAGACCATTCCTGCAATTGATTAAAGCATTACTGGTAGCTAGGAATGGTCTACCCAATATGATTGGGATTTGGTCCTTGAAGTTGGCAGTGGGTTGGGTATCTAAAACAATAAAATCTACAGGAAAAATAAATTCCCCAACCTTCAACAGGACATCCTCAATCATTCCCTTAGGAACTTTAACCGATCGATCTGCAAGTTGAAGAGTAATTTTGGTCGGTTTCAGTTCTCCCAATCCCAGTTGTTGGTAGACATGAAAGGGTAAGAGGTTCACACTTGCACCAAGGTCCAATAAGGCATGATCAATAGTAGTATGGCCTATAGTGCAAGAGATGGTGGGGCTTCCCGGATCCTTATGCTTGGGCACTCTGGTGTGAGATTAGAGAACTAATGTTAGCAGCCAAGAATGCCTTTTTGGGCACATTGGTGGTCCGCTTTTGGGTGCATAAGTCTTTGAGGACTTTAGCATAAGCGGGGATCTGGGCAATAGCATCCAACAAGGGGATATTCACCTGAACCTGTTTGAACACATCCAATATCTTCTCCATAGAAGGAGACTTCTTGCTAACCAACCTATTTGGGAAAGGGGCAGGTGGGGTATAAATTCTTTCAGGGTTGGTCTTTTTGACTTCCTCAACAGAATCCTCTTTGGTTTCCTCAACCAAATCATCGTATATCTTTAGGTTCATCAGGACGAACCTGAAATCGTAGGTACTTCAATGGCCTCTTGAAGGGGGAGAGTCAATAGGAGTATGAGATGATAAAGACCGAGGTGCACTAGCTGTTGATACTCACGGCCACTCCTTAAAGCATAAACAACATTTACCTGTCTAGAGGGCCCTTGGTGCTGTTGGCCTTGTGCAACATTGGTTGGAGGAGCTTGGGTACCTTGCTGAATATGAACCTGATGCCTAGGATTTGGCTCAGGCTGGCTAGGTAACTTCCCTGTTTCCCTCTCATGCAGGATTGTGACAAGCTGGGTGAGTTGTTTTTCCATGTTATTGTGGCTTGTCATGAGAAGAGCTATCTTGTTGTCCATCTCATTGATCTTGTTGCCTCTCCTATATTGGTAAACCCCGGGGTTCGATAAGGTGCAAGGAGAGGAGGCCTAGCAGAATTAATAGAAGGTCCTGGATGAGGACGAGGGGGAAAGGGGTTAGGAGACATTCCTTGGCTTTGTGGTGCATAGTTGGTCCTTTGGGCACCAACCTGGCCTTGATGGTTAAAGTTGGATGGGCCTGCTTGGTTCCCTTGATTCCATGAGAAATTAGGGTGATTTCTCCATCCTGGATTGTAAGTATTGCTATATGGGTTATTTTGGTAGAGAGCACTTACATTCTCAGTGCTGGAATTGCCCACCAAGGTGTTGGGGCATTCCTCAGAAAGGTGTCCAGGGGTTTGGCACCAACTGCATACCGACACATGGTTGACCTGATTGACCGGATTAACTGGTATAGACTCTTTAAGAACTATGGACTCCAACCGTTTTATGAGGCTATCAAGTTTGGCCTCCTTGGCTGGCATACCCTCAATGAGATACCCCTTAGTGGTCCTTTCAGCCTCTTGGGAAGATTCCCATTCCCTAGTCTTATCAGCCAAGTTGGTTAAGAATGTCCATGCATCATTCTCCTCAGAAAAAGAAGTAAAGCCTGCTGGACACATAGACTCTACAAGTTGCTTGGTCTGATAATCAATACCCTCATAAATAATTTGGCATAGCTGCCACAAGTCAAAACCATGGTGAGGGCATTCTAAGAGGAGGTCCTTGAATCTTTCCATGAATTTAGAAAAGGACTCATGTGGTTTCTGCCTGAACTGGAGGATGTCACTTTTAAGCTTATTGGTCTTGTGAAGAGGGAAGAATTTTCTCAAAAAGACAATGGTGAACTCATCCCATGTATTAATGGAGTTTGTTGGCATCCATAGAGCCACTTCTTGGCCTGGTCTTTCAGGGCAAAGGGTATAAACCTAAGCCTAATCGCATCATCGTCAAATTCGGACCTTAATTAGAACACAGACCTCCTCAAATTCCCTAAGGAAGAGATATGCATCCTCATTAGCCATCCCATGGAAATGGGGTAGCATGCTGATGAAGTTGGTCTTGAGTTCATAGTTATTCCCTGTAACAACAGTCAGACTAATGCATGAGGGCTGTGCAGCCCTGGTGGGGTAAAACCTATCCTTAAGAGTCTTGGGTTGTTGGTCACCCATGGTCAAAGGTGGTAGAGAAGGTGGTCTTCTAATAAGACGATTACTTGAATCACGAGTCCACACCTTAGCCACCTAAATAGATATGAGGTCTCCTTTAGAAAAATTAAAGAAAAATAACACTTAAAAAAAAAAAAAAAAACTAGAAACAAGAGGGACCCCAAGGTAGATAGTGCATCTCTATCCCTCAAAAATCGAAACAATGGTTCAAAAGCTGTAAGGATGCCATATAGGTTGACAGCAAGGGAACCCGTATAGTCTTCTATAGCCACCTACGTGCGACTCCAATATGGATTCTGATGTAGAATGGAGGTCTACTATACATTTATGTTTCCAACACTCTCACTATGTCACTTTACTGTTATCAAGAGTGGTCACCTCCAAAGATAAGTCACATGTCAATCCACCCAACCAAATCAAGATGTAGCGTCATAGGTAACTTAATCCTATGAGGGACACCAAAAGATGGAGGGTTGAAGCATATGAAGGACTTTAGATTGGGCGCACACTATTTGAAACAGAAGAGAAACAAGAAGAGGTTTTCAAAAACTGATTTTTTTTTTTTTAAAAAAAAAAAAAAAAAAAAAAACAAAAAAGAAGAGAAAATAATAAACTAAACACTTCGAACTACTTAAAAATCAGATAAATAAAATGGACAATAATCTCCCCGGCAACGGCGCCAAAAACTTGTTTGAGTTAAAATAATACCGCAAGCGTACGGGTCAATCGTAGCTACGGGTCGAACACGAGGAGATATACGCCACTCTATTTAACTAACTTAAAAGTAATGCAAAATGAACCAAATTAAAGTGTTAAATTAAACTAATTAAACTAACGAAAATCAATGCATCCTAACTCATAAGCATCTAACAAAATTAAGGGATTAAATCGGCGTCCTAACACATGAGCATCTAACCTATCAAACTAAAGCGAATTGAAAGGAATAAAAATGCAGCCACACATACTAACCACATAAAAAGAAATAAGGGAATAAAAATGCATCCATAAACCACAACCATATAAAATTAAAATAAAAGAAATAGAGGGGGAAGAAGAAGAAGATAGAGAGAGATAGAGGAGATGGAGAATGAGATTGAGAGTTTAGATAGTAAAACCTGGATGTGCTTGCATGAATGTAAATGAAAAGCTTGAATACTTGCATAAACTTACCATGGCCTCCTCTTCTAAATCTTCAAGTCTTGTCATCAACTTAAGAACTTAGACTAGAAGGCTTAAAACCTAAACTAGAATTAAGAAATTACAACCCAATTGAAGACTTAAATTGAAATTAAAGTATAAACTAAACCTATTATAAGCATTAACTAAAAAATTATAAAAGCAAACTAGAACTTAGAAAAGCCAAAAATCACAAATTAGAAGGAGAAGAAGAGAAGAAATTTCACTAAGTGAATGAGCAAATTTTTACAAGAGAGGTAGGGGGTATTTATAGGTGGAAGAGAGGAGAAGAGAGAAGATGGAAGTGTAGGAGAAATATTCCATAAGAAAAGAGAATATTTTCTTCTCCTTCCTCTTTTACAATGCCTTGAATCCTAAGAAAAAAGAAAAAATAGAAAGAAGAAGAAAGAAAGATTGTTTACATGTAACCTTCTATTTCTAAAAATAAACTTCCAATTTTAACAAGTGCTTCCTTTTATTTGTAGATATCTTCTCCAAGCAATAAAATCAAAGCATCTTTGATTTTTCAACCTTCCATAGATGAGAAAATATAAATCTATCCCAAGTAGAATTTCAGAAGTGCCCTTGAGAAGTTGGAGGAGAGAGAGAATAAGGGTGATGACTAGGATTCCTACAAGAATAAATAAAATACCCATTCTGTCCTTCAGAAAACGTGGAGCATGGGGTGCTTATATAGGTCTCACCATTGTGTTCCTTGCGAAAAATCACACAAAATAGACCCAAATTTCATCCAATTCGGAGTTGGGGAGCCCAAGATATCTCAAGTTGAAGTTGGACCGTCCGTAGCCTTCCAAATAGAATCTTTCGGGTACAGTAATGTAACTTCTGATAATTTCATTAAGGCCTCTAAAATCTGAACTTCCGTTTCACTTTGTCCCCATCCGACTGTCAATAATTATAAATAAACCCCTGCAGACCATTTTCACGCGTCGTTACGGAAACGGCCATAACTTCTTCGTTTCAACTCGGAATTAAGTGTCGTTTGAACCATTGCGAAGCTGACTCGATGGGCTATGCATCCATTTACACTTCTAAAAAGCTTAAAAACATCTCCTTAGCATCATCTCCTTCATTTTCACAAGAATTCACCTAAACCCTGAAAAGCACAAGAAAGCACCGAGTAACTCTGTCCAATGTGGTAAAATGTATAATTTATGCCCTAAAATTTCACACATAAATGTGCTCATCAGGCAATTTGAAAATTTTCATTCAAAATAAAGAGGTGTTTCAGGAATACTTGTCTTCTTCTACTACTCAATCGAATCACTGCCACTACACCAAGGCGTTATGCCACCACGGAGGCTTTCGAAAAATTTTGATTGGTCACATCCCCAGACTATCCATGTTATGGAAGGATGCCCTAATCTTTATGGGGGTAGCAATGGTGATGAGAATGTGAGTCATCAATTTTAATACAATTCTTTTGGCACTTACAATCACGGGTGGAGTGATCATCCCTATTTCTCGTGGGATCAATGGAATAACCAAGATGGACCACCCAATTTTCAATATCATGGTCAGTATGGTCCTCTAATGCCCAACCCTCCATTGAATCTCAATGAGCCACCTCTCCTTGAACCATACCACCAACCCCCTGAATTTTAGGACATGGGTGAGGAGGCCAGACTGAGTGAGCTTGAAAAATATATAGACCTTCTCACAATAAGCCAAAATACCATGGAGAAGCAACTCTCTCAACTGATAACCATGGTGCAAGAGGAGGAAACGAGTACATTACCTAGTCAGCCTGAACCAGCCCATCCCCAGTTTAATGATATTGAAAGTCCACCACCCCCGATTTGAGGTTAATGAGAGTCACTCCCAACAAGATGCTTTTCATGACAATTTATTTGTTGAGATTGAGTCTCCTAAAGATATTAGTGAAGCGAGGTTTGATGAGCTACCTGGGGAAGTCCACCTTTTGCCTGAAATTTTTTATTTTAGTGAGCCTAGTGAATTTATTGATTTAGAATCAGATTTTCATGATAACATAGAAAGTCAGGAAATTCGATCTCCCCCTCTCTCTTTGGAAAACTTAGATAATTGTCATTTTGAGGATTTCATTGTCTCACATGTTGATTTGTCCAAACCTCCTAGGTTTGACGATTTTATTAAGGAGGACAATGTTAGTCATAATGCCTTTCAAGCATATTTCCATGATCCTTATTTGGCAAACCAAGTTATGCAAAGAGCGGAAAGTTGTATTGCCAAGATTGATTTGAGTAAACCTTCAATTTTTTATGATTATTTAGATGAGGTTATTCATAATCCTTTTTATGCTTATTGTGATCCGTTTTTGATTGGTTTTTTAAAGAATGATAGGTGTTCTACATTACAAACGGGAGAGGAGGGACGGATTTATGGCCTGAGTTTTAATGCCTTCATTTTCCACTGTCCCATGAGGATAGATTTTTCTATTGGATATTTCTCAGTTGTGCTTAACTTTCATATTATTTCTCGCTTTACTAAAATTCATGGTCGAAGTGTTTTCCGGGTCCAAGCTATTTCTCCATTTCTCGCCATGGATTGAGATTTCTGCTGTTGCTCTTAGCACTTTTTGTAGAGCTCATAACTCTTCATGATCCTCTTTGTTGATTATATCCGGTAAGCCCCTTCATATCCTCCCTTGTCCTTATTCTTTCTTTTATGCATGCACTGAGGACAATGCATGAATTAAGTGTGGGGGGGGGATGTTGGGCTTAATTGGTGAATTTTGATTGTGACAATACTTTGGTTTTGTGCATATGTCTCTTTGATTGCAAAACGAGAGAAAGAGGGAATTAGGTGTTCTAGCATGCGAAATAATAAAAAATCTCTTTTCAAGGACGGTAATTGGTTTGTATCCAGTGAGAGGGATTGAATTGGAAAATATGAGCGTTATTTCATTTGATGGCTAGATTCCTCTATGTGTTTTATGGACCCTTTGATCTTTTGGCTAGTAGTTGAGACCAATTTGTTTGTGGCAAGGCAAGGCATGAAAGTGGAAGTGAATGAAAAAAAGAAAAAGAAAAAAAACAAGGAACAAAAAAGAAAGTGGAATTCCTTGGAACTAGACAGGGCACTGTGCCTCATGAAGCAGGGTGACTTGATCGAAATTCCTCGGAAGGAAACTCAAAAAAAAAACTCTTGCATCAATGTCTCAATGTCTTATGGATATATGCAAAAAGCGAAGCTACCAAGTATTGGAGTGTCTAGTGTATGCTCCACCATGTCATTCAGAGAACAGTAGTGGAGTAGAAATAGAGTTTGTGGTTGAGAAAGAAAAAAACTTTTGCCTTAACGCCTGAAAAAAAAAAGAAGTATGGTCAACAATACTCAATGCCTAAGTCTTTGGTTCCATCGATGTTATGGGGGGTTTACTTGAAGGTGAGTAGTGTTCAGAAAATATGAGGAGATCCCTTGAACTTGATGCATGCTTGTTACTTGAATTGATGTGGGGTGATAAAATTCAAGTGTGGGGGAACCTTTGGCTCCTTGATCTTTAGTTGAACACTTTTTGGGATTATGTGCACTGTCCTACTTATGCTATGATTAAAATTTGCAGCATTCATTTACAATTGAATTTTAGGTGTATATTCACTGCAAACACCCACGAGATACAACTCGTCCACTAGGGGTAACCTAGGGGTTCAAAGGCTTGTTGCACATGCTAAGTGCAACCGTGATTCCTACGAAAGTGAGTCAGGATTTTCGCATTCTAGGTTAGTTTTTTTTTTGCTTTACTTGAGGACAAGTAACATTCAAGTGTGGGGGAATCTGATGAGCACATTTATGTGTGAAATCTTAGGGCATAAAGCATACATTTTACCACATTGGACAGAGTTACTCGATGCTTTCTTGTGTTTTTCAGGTTTTAGGTGAATTATTGTGAAAATGGAGGAGATGAAGCTAAGGAAATGTTTTTAAGTTGTTTAAAGGTATTAATGGCTTGGATACGTAGCCCATCGAGTCAGCTTCGTAACGGTTCAAACGGCACTTGATTCCGAGTTGAAACGAAGAAGTTACGACCGTTTCCGTAACGAAGCACGAAATTGGTCTATAGGGGTTTATTTGTAATTATTGACAGTCGTCTGGGGATAAAGTGAAGTGAAAGTTCAGATATCGGGGGCCTTAACGCAATTATTAAAAATAATATTTCTTGTACCCGAAAGATTCCATTTGGAGGGCTCTGGACAGTCCAACTTCAACTTGAGATATCTTGGGCTCCCGAACTCCAAATTGGACGAAATTTGGGTGATTTTTCGCAAGGAACACAATGGTGAGGCCTATATAAGCACCCCATGCTCCACGTTTTCTGAAGGACAGAATGGGTATTTTATTTATTCTTGAAGGAATCCTAGTCATCACCCTTACTCTCTCTCTCCTTCAACTTCTCAAAGGCACTTCTGGAATTCTATTTGGAATAGATTTATTTTAAAAGATATTCTCTCACCTATGGAAAATTGAAAAGTCAAAGCATCTTTGATTTTATTGCTTGGAGAAGATATCTACAAAGAAAATGAAGCACTTGTTATAATTGAAAGTTTACTTTTCTAGAAATAGAAGTTCTATGTAAACAATTTTCTTTTCTTCTTCTTTCTATTTTTTTCCTTTTTTCTTAGGATTCAAGACATTGTAAAAGAGGAAGGAGAAGAGAATATTCTCTTTTCTTAGGGAATATTTCTCCTACACTTCCCTCTTCTCTCTTCTCTTCTCTTCCCCCTATAAATACCCCTTGATCATTGGGTTGTAAGAAGTTAGGTTTTTTTAGTTCAGTTTTTACTTTTTAGTTAGTTTCTAGTTCAATTTTAATTCAATTTTTTAGTGTAATTTTTTACTTCATTCACTTAGTGAAATTTTCTCTTCTTTTTCTATTTTTGGCTTAAGTTCTTAGTTTTGATTTCATAAGTCTAGTTTAACGGTTGTAATAGTTTTAGTTTAAAGCTTCCTAGTCTAAGTTCCTATGTTGATGACAAGACATGGAGATTTAGAAGATGAAGCCATGGTGAGTTTATTCAAGTATTCAAGCACATCAAGGTATCTCATTCTCTAAACCCTTAATCTCATTCTCCCTCTCCTCTATCTCTCTCTATCTTCTTCTTCTTCTCCCTCTATTTCTTTTATTTTTTTTATATGGTTATGGTATGTGGATGCACTTTTATTCCCTTATTTCTTTTTATGTGATTATGAAGTGTGGTTGCATTTTTGTTATTCCTTCCAATTTACGTTAGTTTGATAGGTTAGATGTTCATGTGTTAGGACACCAATTTAATCCCTTAATTTTATTAGATGCTTATGAGTTAGGATGCATTAATTTTCATTAGTTTAATTAGTTTAATTTAACACCTTAATTTGGTTCACTTTGCATTACTTTTAAGTTAATTAAATAGAGTGGCGTATATCTCCTCGTGTTCGACCCGTAGCTACGATTGACCCGTACGCTTGCGGTATTATTTAACTCAAACAACCTCCTCCAAGGCAAGAACCCTAGCCGAGCTCTCAGCCGCACTAGTAGAGGTCACACGAAGCTCCTCAGACACCTCCAGGAGCTTACCGGACGCCACCGCTAGCTCCCCCGACGCCCTCTGCGCGTCGGCCTCGGCCCTCTCACGGGTATCGATCTGTCCTTGGAGCTCCCTCTCCACGTCACGCAGGGTGCGCTGTATTTGCACCTCACGAGAAGCGTGACTCTCCAATCGAAGCACCGCCTCAGCAACACGGTGATGGACCTACAATCAACATGACAAGCGATAAAACACTCTAAGAATAAATGGAGCAACGAACATGACGAGATAAAAAGGGATAACTCACCGAAGCCATATCATGGTAGAGAGTCTGGGCGACAAGCATCGCTAAGCCTCTGCAAGGCCACCTCGCGGTAGGGAGCCTACCCCGTCCACCCACTCCCGTGACACGCCGGCTCCAGCCAAGGTCGAGCCCTCCGACACGCCCAAGGTGATCACCTGGACTCATCCATAGCGGGAAGATCAAGTGGCGCACCACCAGAGGAACTCACCCCTTTCCCCTTGGAGAGGGGCAATGCAGAAGACCCGAAAGGGGCGACGGAGGGAGGCAGAGGCACACAGCCCGAAACGCCATCATCATTAGGAGAAGTATAGGGAAGGAAGACACGCACACCAGAGCTCGTCACGTGGGCATGTCCTGGACCACCCTTCCGCTTCGCTCCAACAGCCACAGGCGCAGAGGCACCACCAACATCGGTCACACCAGCAGATGGACCACTCTGAGAAGCGGCCTTCCTCCGCAGATTACCACGGAGCAAACTAAAGTCCGGACGCATATCCACTGCATAGACCGCCCAACCAGTCAGATGACATATATATTCAAATACAAACAGGCCAATCAAGTACAAAAGATGCAGTGCTCTTACCAGGACTCGCTGTCAGAGGGACGGAAGGCCTCCGAGTCCAACTCCCGGACGTGGAACGTATCGTGACCAGCACACTTGAGGGAGTCACCCTCAAAATCACTCACTCAAGCCCCCGATTGACCCTCTTGAGGTCAATGACTTCCCTAACAGTCCGTAGTGGGCATCGGAGGACCGTGGTAAAAAAGAAGTTATCCCTCTAATACTTCACGTTACTAGTGATCTCCGTAAGAAGCTCCACAGAGGCATAGGGTCCCTTGAGCACACGGCGAGTAAAGTGATAACATCCATGATTCCCTTTCTTCAACAGATAAAAGTGGGAGAATAGGGGAACAGTGGTAGCACGCCCAGGCGAGCGAAAAAGACATAGAAACCCAAGATCACCCTCCAAGAATTGGGCAACACCTGCCCAGGGGTGAGGTGCCAATGCTCTAACACCAACTCGACAAAGCGAGGGATAGGAAGGCGAAGGCCCTGGAGAAAAAAAGGAACGATAGAGACAAATCTCATCCGCACGGTGAGAGAAGGCATACTCGCCAGGTCCAGGAATACGCAACATGACCTCAACGGGAATATGGAACTCCTCACGGAGGGAGACCAAGTCGAAGGTGACAAAATGCTAGCAACATGGCCCAACCTATCGCCAGGACCGACGACCGAGGATGCCGCCCCTGAGGGCCTACGATCCCTACCGGGACCAGAGACACTAGAAGGTCCCATACCTCCATCAATAGCACTGGGGAGGGTATAGAGGATGGAGTACCCACAGAAGAAGGCGATCCCGAGGAACGCTCCTCTGAAGATCTAACCCCGACTGAAGCAGGGCCAAGGTCACCCGGAAACGACATGAACGACAAGAGAGGAATGGACTACTTACTCGAGAAAGTGATCTCCCAGACGAGAAGCTAGCAAGAAAAATGAAATGAAGGCCACCTGTAAAAGTATAAACAGCAGATCCATCACAGACAAGAAGAAGAAAAGTAAAGAAGCATGAGGGTCCATCACACCCACGCCGCGGCCACCATAGGCGAGGCCTCACACCCGCAGTCTGCAGCCACCCGGACGCCGCCTCACACAGGCACGGCGACCAGGCGGCCTCACACCCACAGGCGCGGTCACCCCAAGTGCGGCCCCACGCCCGCAAGCACGGCTTCCCAGGTGCGGCCTCATGCCCCACAGGCGCGGTGACCCAGGAGCGGCCTGCACACCCCATAGGCACGGCCACCCAGGCGCTGCCTCACGTCCCACAAGAGCGGCGACCCAGGCGTGGCCTTATGCCCCACAGGTATGGCCTCGGTGCCCACAGGCGCGGCCTCACCTAGGCGCAGCCCTAAAAAAAAAAAAAAAAAAAAAGAAAAGAAAAGGAGAAGGGGTCGAACTTACCTCAGAGGGAAGGCTACCGCACGGGGAGGCAGGCACAAGACGACGCAGCCACACCATGGGAAATATCAAGTGACAGAGACCACCAGAGGCAAGGCACTCAAGCCAAGCACCACTCAAGCCCTCCAAGCAAATAAGGCACCAAGTGAGCACAAAGCAAACACAAGGACCCAAAATCAAGCAAAATGGATACTAGTCTAGGTGACCCAAAGACAAGCACATGGTGGGCACCAAAAAAAGGACAAAAGACAAAAAGTGGAATGCAAAGGGGAAATTAAAGAAGAGCAAAATGGGAGACAAAAAGTAAGAAAGAGAAATGAGAAGTGAAAAAAGAGAAAGTGAAGGAAAGGAACATATATCTACAAAAAACAAAATAAGAAAAAGTGTAGGAGGAAAGGTTTGAACCCCCAACCTCTCCTACCTCATTAATGGATTTATAGGCAAGCCCCGTAAAGAAAGTTTATTCGCAACGGACCCAAAGGCGTCTACTCTCTTGGACATCCTATCTCAAGAGAGTGGGGGGCAAATGATACATCCAAGATTCACGGACCAATCAACGGCCGCCACATGTCACAGGGCGACCCGCCCCAGAACCAAGAAGAATGAACCGGGGGTCCCACCAGGGCGCGGCCAACACCCAGGCATGGCCTGCACCAGGCGCGGCCCCAGGCGTGGCCTGCACCCAGGTGTGGCCTCACCCAGGCGTGGCCTACACCCAGGCGCGGCCTGCATCCAGGCGCGGCCTCACCCAGGCACGACCTCTCACCCAGGAGGGCATGCACCCAGGTGCGGCATCGTGGACGCGGATGTTACGTACACGAATACCGAGGCCACTCGTCTATGACCCAATCGTGTCACTGCAGACTCATGTCCCCACTAGGACTCTAGGCCACCGCTTAGAAGTCACGTCACCCAGACGGATTCAAGCACCAATAACGTTATCACCACACGCGGGTATCTATCCAACAAGGATCTTGATGCCACCATGACACTCCCTCCCGCAAGGAGATGGCCAATCAGGATAGAGCCCCGTTACCCAGGGCCTCTATCCACTCAACGACACACTCGCCATCAAACTGGGACTCTCCACACCACCATACACTACTATAAAAGGCAAGGTATACAACCCCATCAAAGGATATCTAAACTCATATTGAATAATGACTATTCATCTGTTTGCTCAGGAGATCTAACTTTGGCATCGAAGAGCCCCAGGTCGGAACCACACCGGTTCTCTCTGTTGACCCCTTGGTCCACTTGCAGGTGACGGCACTCGCAGGATCGCTCGACGATTTCTTGACGCAACAACCATCATTACTGCTACAAAGATAGAAGAAGGGAAAGGAGGAGAAAAATGTATAAAAAAACACGAAACAGAGAAGGGAAGAAGAATGAGAAGAATAAAAAAAGAAGAAGAAAAAAAAAAGTAGAGGCAGTGGGAGATTTGCTTTGATTTCATCTGAGGTGAATTTTGGTTTTTGGAAAAGAAAAAAAAAAGGGGGGGGGGAACATCAAGGATGCTTTAGATTTGCTATGATTTCAAGCTAAATTACAGTTTGCTTGCATTTTTCCGCTGATCTAAGAGCCGATCTCAACAAGTTTTACTGATTACGCCCAATATCTCCTGGAATGAAACCCACTTCTGAGATCTGTCAAACCTTTGAATCTCCAGCTTTTTGGCATATTAAACTCACCACCAAAATTCTCGGTAGAATGCTAAAGAGTAAAAAACCATTTTCTTCTCCACCCATCCACAACAGAGATAGTGTTAGGGTCCCAAGTTCGTGGGCTTTGATCATAACAAGTCAGTTCATGCCTGTCTTCTCTCCGACGAACTTCAGAAATTGAAGCCGATGGTTGAAGAAGAAGGGTGCTTGAATAAGGGCGTGAGTGAAGGCAGACTCTTTGTCAGTGGTTTTCGAGTATATCTCGACAAGCCATGTTTCAAATTCGTTGTCTTTCTTCACTCCGGCGAACTTCTGTTTTGGAGTTGCAGGTCATTTAGGAAGAGAGTGAAGAACGAAGAGGAAAGAAAACATTCGAATTTGGGGGTTTTTCTCTGCAAGGGTAATATTGTAACTTTACGTTGCACAAGGGTAGTTTAGGGTTTTAAAAAATATTTAAGTAGTTGACTTGATCGTTTAACAGTAGATCACTAACGGTAGGGTGTAATCTGAGTATTGGGCTCTAATATAGGGGGTGATCTGAGTATTTTCAAATTTTAGGGGGTGATCTGAGTTTCGATCTATTTTCAGGGGGTGTTTTGTAAATTTTCCTTTAATTTTTGTACTTTAATTTTATTAAGCAGCAATTGGCAGAACAGGTCTATTCATGTTCTCTCTCTCTTCCTTTAAATTAATCAATCTATCATAGATTGTTGCTTTGGTAAGACAAAAAAAATAAAATAATTCTTTATTCTTGTAGACATATGCAATTCGATTGTAGTGTTGATATTGGTCTACTTACTCAGCTTTGATGTTGTTGCTTTATGTGATAATTTTCAAACACAAATAATTTTGTGAACTAGGAAATGGCATATACGTATGCATGCACCTTCATTTATTTATTTAGATGCATATGGTTAGGATCACATCTCCCCAGTGCTACACCCCTTACCAATGGAGGGTAAGGTGTTAGGTAACCAATGGTGACATTCGATGGACGGTGTCATTCTCAAAAGATCGGTGTCTGGTGAGACCAGCTGAGGTACTGGAACCGAGTGAGAGCTAGGGTTATATCGGGGATTTGCGGACAACCCATGGAGTGGTCCGGTACCGCAAGCTTCCAATCGCAACTCGAGTTGCTATTGCCAGATAGTCATCTGTTTATGACTCTGGAGGCCAGGGATGCTACCTAGGGTGTTGCAGTAGCACTTTACCCTAAGGACTTAGGGATTCAGATTGTTAGGTAGAGAATAATAAAATGAACTCATTTACACATTTATTGCATTCATGATTGTCTGCGCATGCCTGTATGATCTAATTGCTCATTGGGCTTAGTGAAGCTCATCCTTCGAGAGTCCTTTTTTTTTTTTAATGTCGATGCAAGTGATGGTGTAGGGGGCGAGCGTGGATCCTCCCTACCCATATTTTAATAGACTGACCATTCAGGGAGCTCCCAGTGAAGTGAAGCACAGACCTAAGTGTGCATGCGAGGCTTGTGCTTGTGGAGCGGTGTAGAGGGGCTTGAGGCCCTTTGGTTATTTTAACATTTTGTTTAACATTTGGGTTATAATTATATACTCTTCATTTTCTATATTGGATTTAAACTTAATTGTACTTAGTATAGTTTGACAAACTTTGTGATGCTGGAATAAGATTCAACTTACTTATATGATATCACCTTATTAGCTTCCATATTTTGATATCTATGTTATGTTATTATGCTTCCATTGATGCTTTGATCGAGAATATATGGTTGAGTCAGTGTTCCTGGCACTGCAAAGAGTAGATCTTGGTGTTGGAGAGGAATACAAGGGGTATTCCAGTCACACTGCCTGGTGTTAGGGAACAGAATGTGACATAAAAGGAATAGACACGTGCGTCTTCTGAATTCTTAGAACCTGAAAGAACAAGAAACGTTAACAGGTGTAACTTGTGCAAAAGTATAGCCTAGGTTAGTGCTTTCTTCACAAGTGTTGGTATGCCTTTTTCACTTCTTGTTCAATGTGATATCTTTTAATGATATGATACAAACTTTTGGTTAATTGTCATGACTCATGACTGATGAGCATATCTTTTTCTTGCTTAGGTGTTCTTAATCCTGAAGAGTTGTCTATCGTAAATAAAGGATTCAGTAAAGCTGAAGTACCTCTATTACCTAGGATTCAAGAAGATGTAAGAAGATCTACTAAGTCCAACTTTACATTTGAGAGTGATTCTTTGACATTGGAAAGCAATAAGATTGATTTGTTTGAAGATATAAGAGCTTCAATTAAAAAATCCAGTAAATGTTCCAATGTGACATCTTCTAGTAGCAACTCGGGACCAGGATCAATGTTGCTTGACCCTCTCCTTCTCTCACCTCCAAAAGCCTTCCAAACTCTTCATCTGCCTGAGCAGCCTTCTTATGAGCTTCCTTAGCCTTGAGCACATGCAACTTTGAGTGGTTATAGTAAGCAACAGGGAGCTGGAGACATGGTGACTAGCAAGAATACACGAGATTCAAGGCGAAGGCACATTAAGAATTGGTGCTAAAGATGGGCCAATCGAAGTGAAAGCTCGAGGACAGGGAACTCGACGAGCATCCATGGGACGAAGAGGAAGACAAGGCAACAGGGAGCAACGTTGCAAATATGGGAATTCTTCTTTGTTTGACTGAAGAAGAAGACTAGGTTCAGTTGCTTTAAGGGGAAGGGCAAAATAGTTTTTAAAAAAATCTAACCCACTGACATCACTAATTAATAGTTAGAGACCATATTTGATATGTTGGTACTTAGTGGGGTTGCATTAAAATAACGAGATAACTCAGGTCTTAGGGCGTGGCGCTGGTAATTTCCCAAAGAAGGTGGTAGACTAACTTATTTGGGTAGTAAAGTCGTGAGTTGGGTGTCCAAGCACTATTCCAACCAATCCATACTAAGAAAAAGCAAAGTGAGTCGAATCCAAAATGTGTTCCTTCCTCAATTCTATCAAACTCAGAAAGGATTTCTTATTCTTTGATAAGAGAGCATGAGAAAATGACAAAAAGAGGAACCCAGAATAAAATTCATAACTAAAGAGCAAGAGAAAGAAGAGGTAAAGGTCACAAAGGCGAGTGTTGGTTTCTGAGGAAGAGAGATGGAGATCGCAAAAAGAGAGCTTTAGCGTTCGCGGAAGAGCAGAGACATCCCACTCTCCTAAAGATTCCGAAAGAGCCCGCGGGATTCAACATCCTAGTCGTTGATATGGATTTCAAATAATGACCTACTCTCAGATGATAGTCGGGTTTTCGGTTGAACTGGGGGAAGTCGTTCAATGACTCAGATTCTGCTTCGTGAAATCAATGGTCACCAGAGAAGAAACGTTCCGCAAACCTATTTCACACGGAGTTGGGATCAGCTCCCCACATGGGGAGCAGTGTGGACAGATCCCTACCCTCCATGGTCTACGGGACCCATGCCCCGTGGAGGATTCAGATCTGTCCGCACCGTCCCTGGGGAGCTTCACTCGTACGTACCGCGACTACTCACCAACAAAAAAAAACCCCGCACTTTGGATCTGAAAAACAGTTCGCAACCCTAAGTCAAGACTTTAGACCCGCAATTCATTTCAGAATCCAATCTCTTCGGTTGCATTCTCAATCGTCATTCTCTTCGTTTGCATTGATCTATTTGGATCTGCGTGTCACTGAAATTTGAGCCTTGTCTGAGGCTCGAATCATCTAAGATGTCAATGGAATATGAGAATCCAGAAGAGGCAACCATGGTTGCAGGCCTCCTTCCCCTGGCTTCCGTCTCTCAGCAACCCTACGTTTCGGAACTCCTCTCGTTTACTCTTGATCGTCTTCACAAGGTTTTTCTTCTTAACAGTCGCTCCTGTTTCGTTGATTTCTCTAGAAAGCTACATAATGTATAAGATCGAATTTGTACTGATTTCAGGAACCGGAGCTTCTCCGTGTAGATGCCGAGCGTATTCGGCGGCAAATGCAAGAGGTGGCGGTTGGGAATTACCGTGCCTTCATTGCCGCTGCCGATGCATTGCTCTCAATTAGAGAGGAGGTCACGGCAGTTGACAAACATCTTGAATCGCTGGTATTACTTTGATTCACTTGATTCCTTGTTTTAAATTGTTACGAGATAACTGCTTCGTATCCATAATTTGTGCACTTCATTATGAGATAACATCACTGCGTCTTATCCACAATTGGTGCAATTCACATTGACAATTATACTTTTATAATTTCCTCTCTCTCCACAGCTGCTAAATTGTTTTATCCTTCGGTGGATAAGCTCGGTTTGGGTGGATACCTGCCTGACCTGAGCAGCAAAAGGGGAATATGCAATGTTCATGTTTACAGCCTCCAACCATCAGCTTCAACATATATTGAATAAACTGCTATAGATGGTTCTAGGATACCTCAACAATTCTACATTTACATTACAGCAGTTCTGACTTTTCTGCAGACTTGTTATTTTAGTTTATTAGCAAGACTAATATTTAGCTTCTGATGGAGTAATATGCCTCACAGTTTGGATTGAAACTCATTGTGTGAATAGCTTGAACATTTCTGGAGGAAAATCATTTGTTCTCTTATTTTATGTTTCCATATTAGCATACTGCTGCCTTGTTTAAAAAAAAAACCCGACTAAACAGCTGGGCAGTTCACATGCCTTATATAGAGAGAATGTGTAAGCTAAATGAGTATCTTCAGCTGGGTATGTTATCAGAACAGAATGATGAATTATCTACGGATGCTTCTTCTTGAACTTAGGGGTAGCATCAACAGGTCAGTAGATGAGGGAAAGTTGAATAAAATGGTTTTGTCATGTTTAGTAAAGAGTGGACAAGTCTTGGCGCAACGGTTACGTTGTGCTATTGCAACCTGTTGGTTGCGGGTTCAAAATTTGGAAACAGCCTCTCCTGCAAAGCAGGGGGTAAGTCTGTGTACATTTGCCTCTCCCAGACCCGGTTGTAGTGGAAACCTCGTGCACTGGGACACGCTCTTTCTCTTTCTTTGTTTGTCATGTGTAGTAAAGAGAAATGACTTGAACTAGCTGTAATAATTTGGTGCAAGTTGAAGGCTCTAAAAGGACAAGGAAAGGCCTAGAAGGATGTGGTAAAGGTTCTGCTACATAAGATTTTTAACTGAAGAGGTGGTTCTAGAAAAAGTGGACTGCAGAGCAGTAGCAAACCCAAAATAGTTGGGATAAGGATTTGTTGAATCGAGTTGTGTGTTAATAAGAATGGCAGCCTCCTTAACTCTCCATGTTATTTGGAGAGCTTTTGGTTTTTTTTTTTAATGTTATGAGCAAGTCTTGACTATGAACAGTTACTGATATGTTAGTTCTTTAGGGTCATATGCTTATAAATTGGTACCTAGCCTTTTCTGAAGTATATGCATTTATTCATATGATTGTGTATGTACTAGTTTTTCCTAATATTATAAGATGCATTCTAGTCTAACAAACTTTGGAAACTGAGTTTCCTTTGCTATCCATTTTTTGCAGATAACTGATATTCCAAAGCTCACATCAGGTTGCACTGAGTTCATTGACTCTGCACAACATATTTTGGAGAAGAGAAAGCTGAATCAAACATTGCTAGCCAATCATAGTATTTTGCTTGACTTGCTTGAAATTCCCCAGCTTATGGACACGTATGTGTTTGGTTATATAATTTTAATTATTTTTTAACTCAATAGCTGGCCAATATGTTACAGATCCCCCAATAGGCTTTAGTTTTTGTAAGGTCTTTACTGAAGGGTTCTCTTTGTTAATCTTCTGAAATGAATAAGAAATTTCTTGGAGATTAATGATCGATATTAACATGTGTATGATAGTGGGTGCAGTTCCAGTATGTGTCTAAGAGTTGAATCTTTTATACGGTAAAGCCTTGGATGCTTGGACTAGGCTTAAATGAATTCACCAACTAGGTACATATGATGGGGCTTTGAATAACAGCTGAGGGCAAATAAAAATTTCCAAGAGTTGGAAAGTAGATAATCTATATGTGTTCATTTCTGGTATACGAGGATGGAAAAACAGTTAGCAACAAAAGACTGGGCTCATGAACATTCATCAGCAAAAAAGAAAAAAGAAAGAAAGAAAGAAAAGAGAATGTTTTCATGAATGAACAACATGACATTAAAAAAATCCAAATTTAAGAATGCATTATGCTAAAAGGACATGGATTTACTGGTTGGGTGTTGCATAAACTATAGTTGGTATTTTATGACAATTGGATGTGTACCCATTGCATAAAATTCAAACTCAAAAAAGAAAAAAAGGGATAAATTTGGAGGATAAAAAAAGACACCTCTATGATGTCTTTGTCCTGTTGTATCTGACATGGGTACTTCGATAAAATAAAATTAGGAACTCCTGGTGTCTTAGAATCAATGACTAATGGTTCAGTGAGAGAGAGGAAAATTTTGTCTTACATTAGCATCAGAACAGCATTCCTCAGAGATTTTTGGGTGAGAATCTGAATAGTGCACCTTTTGGGTCATTGAGTGATTTGTTGTTTGCTATCACAGTAACTTTGTGATCTTTCTTTTGTTGGCGGCATTTTATTTTTCTCCAATTTCTGTATGACACTCCATATTTTTCTTTAGGATCATTGCTTAGAAACGCCTCCAATGTCCTTCTTCCCACAGATGTGTAAGAAATGGAAATTATGATGAAGCTCTTGACTTAGAAGCCTTTGTTTGCAAACTGTCAACAATGCATCCAAAGTAAGTTTCACTTTATCTTTTTATTTATTTGTTTTGAACCAAAACTTGTTATGGATTTAAACCTCATTATAGTAGCTAACAGTGGCTTCTTTTCATCTTGTTTTTTGTTTTGTGTTTTTTCTCCTCCCTCTTTGTTAGGATACCTGCCATTCAAGCATTAGCAGCAGAAGTTAGACAGACAACCCAATCTCTTCTTTCTCAGCTTCTGCAAAAACTTCGATCAAATATTGAGGTACCTTTGGCAGCCTTGGATAAAAGAATAGATGGATGTGAGAAAACTACTTTCTGTTTTCTATTCTAACTTAAATGGATTTATCAAAAGTTGACTTAAATGGGGTGGACATGTTCTCCAGTAGAGTCCATTGTTCTGGATATGTTAAGCTCTGGAAAAGTAACATTCATTGGTAAACTGGGTTGAAAATCTTGCAGTTGCCGGAATGTCTTCGTATTATCGGGTATTTACGGCGTATAGGAGTATTTAGTGAGTCGGAACTGCGCCTTCAGGTATGGTTTGTGTGTGATTGCTACACATATTTCGGCTTTGCCTGTATAGGTTTCTGAGTTAATAATTCTGACTGGCTATACAGGACAGTCAAATTACTCAAAGTTAGCTGTTGATGATGATATCTGATGTTCCTCATGCTGACAACGTTCTTATGTAAATCTGAGGATGTCCTTTTTTTCTTCTTTATTTCTGACAAGGTTCTTTGCACTGGGAACAGTTTTTAAGATGCAGAGAAGCATGGCTTGCTGGAATTCTTGATGACCTGGACCAGAGAAATGTCTATGAGTACTTGAAAGGAATGGTGAATTGTCATCGAACGCATCTCCTAAATGCAGTTAATCAGTACAGAGCTTTATTTTCTGATGATAAATCTGAAAGTGAAGAAAACTATGATGGCGGGCTTCTTTATAGTTGGGCTATGCATCAAATTACCTCACATCTTAGAACTTTAAAGACCATGTTGCCCAAGATTACTGATGGCGGATCTTTATCAAACATACTGGACCAGTGTATGGTGAGAATGTCTCCATTGAAGTCTTATCTGTGTGGCTTAATGTTTGCTTCGGCCTTTGCTTCTTTACGTCATGTAGGATTTTTTCTTGTGAGATGATTTGTGAAAAGGTGAACTCATGGTTTACCTGACTATGTGATCACTTTGTTGCATGTATTATCCTTCACTGTGTATGCAATCTGGAGACCCTAGTTATTAAACTTGGAGTAAGTCATTGACTGGTCTGGGATCCATGTTCCAGGTTGAATGATTTGACCATTAGGTCAAATGGGTCAACCCATCTTGATGTACTTATTAAGAAAAAACAAAAAGCTGGGTTTCTTAGGCCAAACTGAATTAAACTATTACATTAGAGTGAAACATGATACTTGGAGGGCACTTTCTATCTGATGCATTGGGTCCAAGACAAACTCCTGCATACTGGTATCTACAAACTTAGGCATACCACCCAACAGATTTCCTATAGCCAATGTCTCCAGTTAGTATCTGTATATGATGATGTACATGTTTTTATTTTTTCCCCCCTAAATTGTATATATGGCAACTCAATGTATGCTAACCCCCCCCCCCCCCAAAAAAAAAAGAAAGAGAAAAAAGAATGCTTAACCTGAGACTTAATGAGGGTTACTGTTTCTCTGATGAATAAAAGAAGTGTGTCTGTAACATCTTCTGTGGGGTCTTTGCTGAAATTAATGCCCCTCTTTTCACAGTATTGCGCTGTGGGTCTTGGTTTGGTTGGACTTGATTTTAGGGGCTTGCTTCCGTCGCTTTTTGAAGGGTAACAAACCTTTAATTTCTCCTTTTTACACAACCTTCAGCATTCCAACATTTTAATTAGCTAACTTTATTTGGCTGTTTCACAGTGCAGTGCTCAACTTATTCTCAAAGAACATGAGTACAGCAGTTGAAGATTTCCAGGTCTGATAGTAGCATAAAATTAGTCTTTGGATTGTATTACTGTATAGAAAATTTTTGGTTTTTCTTCAGAAACAATCTTCTTATCATCTGAAAATTGAATTCAGTTCAAAAAATGGGCGATTAGGTTGACATGTTTCATTGAAAAGAACAACCTATTTGGCTTTATGAGTGGTTTATAATTTGCAGCTGTTATTATTATTGCTACTTTTTTTATCGTCATTGTCATTATTACTGATTTGCTGAATGATTGAATGAGATAGTTTTGAAGTGTTTCATAATTTTAAACTGTTACTACTGCCATTGTTCTCTATCAGATAGTCCTGGATTCCCATCGTTGGGTCCCATTACCAGCTGTTGGCTTCCCAGCCAATGGTGTAACTGAGGAAAGTCAGGAAGATGTGACTCCACCTTCTTATTTAATGGAACATCCACCTCTTGCGGTGTTTGTTAATGGTAAGTCTGGTTAATTTGCAATTTGTCTTTGCTATTGAATTCTTTCTTGGATCAGGATTCAGAGTAGTTATTTTCATTCTGATACCCTTTAATTTTCATTTTAAGAAAGTTGGGGATAGCAAAAATTAATAAGATTGAAACTTTATTTGATATGCCATTGACTAACAGGATTCAGAGTAGTTATTTTCATTCTCATACCCTTTAATTTTCATTTTAAGAAAGTTGGGCATAGCAAAAATTAATAAGATTGAAACTTTATTTGATATGCCATTGACTACCAGTTTTCATTCTTCTACTTGAAATTGAGCTAGGATCAGGCTAGAACCCTACCTTATACCATTGAGAAAATCTTTCCTATATGCAACCATTGATGTCTTGTAAGATAATTTCCAAAATTCAATTTGGAAATGTTAGGGAGCAAGAGTTCCTTTCATGCATTGTTGCTACCTCTGGTGACATCTTCTTAATTCAAGTAATCTTAATGCAATTGTTTCTTGATAATTATTTTGTTTACAATTCCTAGTATTTTTTATGCTCAATTTTTAAATAACTTGAGAAGAAGCTTTGAGGCTTGAGCTGTTTTAAGTATGGTAGTTTTCTAATTATTACAGAGTGAATTAGTCTTTTTTGATCCTGAAGTTTTTCGATCTTAGCTGCTGATGCGTAAAACAGACAACAGTAAACCTTGATTACAACAACAACAACAACAACAACTCAGCCTTATCCCAACTAAATGGGGTCGGCTACACGGATCCTTTCACACCAAAAAAAAAAAAAAAAAAAAAAACACTGAGGTCCTCGCTAAAGGAAAGGAAAGGAAAGTAAGAGGGATGAAGAGTAAAAAAGAAGAAATGGGATAAGAAAAGTGAGGGATGGAAAATGGAAAATGAAAAATGAAAGTAAGAAGAAAGAGGATAGCCCAAGAGATCAGGAAAATCTCCGTTACATGGTGTCGATAACGTGGATCCTTGCCCTCCAATAGGCTCTATCTGAGGTCATACTTGGCACAAGACCCAGACTATGCATGTCACTCTTCACAACCTCACTTATGGTCATTTTATGCCTGCCCCTAGCTCTTTTAGCTCCTTCAATCGGCATTAGATTACTCCGCCTTACTGGGGCGTCCCTAGGCCTCCGCCAAACCACCTTAGACGACAGTCTCGGAGCTTGTTGCTAATCAAGGCAACTCCCACATCAGCTCTAATACATTCGTTCCTCACTTTATCCTTCCTAGTTTTGCTGCACATCTATCTTAACATCTTCATCTCTACAACACATAGCTTTGCTATATAGCACTTCTTAACTGCCCAACAGTCCACCCCATACATCATAGCAGGTCAGACAACAGTCCTATAGAACTTTCCTTTAAGTTTTGAAGGAATGTGTCGCTCACACTATACTCCGGTCGCACCTCTTCACTTTATCCATCCCATTTTAATTCTTTGTGAAACACCATCATCTATGTCATCTTCTTTGTGTATGATAGATCCAAAATATCTGAAATAGTCATTTGGCGTTATCTCGCTCTCCTCAATTTTCACCATGTCATCATCCATCATAGTGTGACTAAAGTTACACCTCATGTATTCTGTATTTGATCTACTAATCTTAAAGCCTCTTGTTTCCAGGGTCGATCTCCACAATTTTGGTGGGTTTGAGTTTGATAGTCCGGGCCATGTTGTCTCGTCAGTTAAAGGATGAAAATTCTAAAAGTAAAAAAAACCCAAGCATAACAGGGACAACAATCACAAAAACTGTGATATCATAGGATTTTTTTCATGCCCTAGTTTTACATGGAGAGAGTCGGAAGAAGTATTATGATGTACAGTTATCCACAATGCTTGGTTTGTTTTTCTCACCAAAAGATGTTGCTTGTAATACCTTAAGAACATCCCTTTCTCACTTGTTTCCCTCTCCTTGTTGGTTGCAGGTGTCTCAGCAGCTATGAATGAATTACGGCCTTGTGCCCCATTGAGCTTGAAACATATGCTGGCACAAGAACTTTTAAAGGGATTACAAGCTGTTTCTGACTCCTTATTGAAGTACAATGCAACTAAGATGCTTAGAGAAAATGAGTCCATACTTTTTCTCTCACTCTGCCGAGCATTTATTGAGGTAAGATCCGAACTGAGACTGAGGTTTGTTTGTAACCTGTACTTAATTATCAGTAGTGATTGTCAGCCTGTTTCTTTGAAACACTACATTTCTAGGTTGTCTATCCACATTGTGCAACTTGTTTTGGTCGCTGTTATCCTGGTGGAGCTGCTTTGATCACAGAATCAAAGAGTTTATTTGATGGAGTAAGCCGGCTATTGTCAGTCTCTCCTGCCAGAGAACTATCCAATCGGGTTGAGCATGTGGAGGAAAAAAATGCTGCTGAGAATGGTGGAGATATTTCTGAAGTGGACAATGGAGTTATACATGAAGCTGAGCAGACAGGAAAAGAGGGTTCGGATGGTACTACCACAGAGACTGTTGGAAGTTCTGCATAAATGCTTGAACTGAATTCATGGAGGTGCGTTTGTAATTTTGAGGAAGGCTGTTCTCATCTGTTTTTTATATCTAACCCAAAGGAAAAAAGAAAGCATGGGAAAACAGGAACTTATACAGGAGAATGGAGTGCTTTGTTAAAGGGGTAACAACCCTGTGGATTGGAGGTGTTGAAACACATTCTCTGACCAGATTATCATCCAATTGCCAACAAAAGAAATAGAAAAGTTTTTTGGGGAAACAATACAAGCTGCAATGAAATAGTGGGCGGAAGAAAGTTAAGAATCCGAATAATATATTGAATGGGAATTATTGATTTAAAAAAAAGAAAAGAGAGAGGACTTTGAAAACTACGCTCCGAGATCAGTTTCAGGTCAGTCCATTTGATGCGTCCTCTTCACCATTTATTTAAACCAGAAATTTTTTTTATCCTTTTTTATTAATGGATTTGTTTCCCTTTCTTATCTCACTTTTTTCTTTTTATCTGCAGTGACTGGAACAGGGCAGTGAGAGCTGTTCATACTCAAAAGAAACATTGAAATGGAGGTGATGCAGTTTAGAGCCAGAGATGAAGTCGAGGTCTTCTATGTAGTTGAATGGAGAGTGGAAGCTGGTGGATGGGTTCCTACGACCGTATTGAAGGTGTACGGATCCGAATATGAGGTAGAGACTAGGACGATGTTAGAGATAGATAGGATGGAAATGCATGTTGAAGCTTCTAAAATAAGACCTCAGCCCCTCCTCTTCCGAAGGAGGTAAACGATTGGATCTTGGAGGAAGGCCAAGTTATTACGAATATTTCCCAGTGAAAATGGAAATCCCAATGAAAATGGAAAATATTTCCCAGTGATCCACCAGTTATTAACACATCTCAATAACTTGGCCTTCTTCCAAGATCCGATTGTTTTCCTCCTCCTCTGGAAGAGGAGGGGCTGAGGTCTTGTTTTAGAAGCTTCAACACGCATTTTCATCCTATCTATCTTTAACACCGTCCTAGTCTCTACCTCATATTCGGATCCGTACACCTTCAATACGGTCGCAGGAACCCATCCACCAGCGTCCACTCTCCATTCAATTACATAGATGACCTGGACTGCATCTCTTGCTCTAAACTGCATCACCTCCATTTCAGTGTTTCTTTTGAGTATGAACAGCTCTCACTGCCCTGTTCTAGTCCCTGGAGATAAAAAAAAAAACCAGAAAGTGAGATACGAAAGGAAACAAATCCATTAATAAAAAAAATAGAAGATAAAAAGATGAGGACGACTCCCCTCTTTAATTTCTCTACTTTGCTCTACGCCTGTCTTTTTCTTCCCGTTCCAGATCGGAGCGTAGTTTTCGAAGTCCTCTCTCTCTTGTTTTTTTGTAAGGGTATTTGTGTCAAGTACATAATGTTATGCACTTGGCGATAGTAGTTTCTTGTGGTTCTTTATTTTTTGTAGTTTCTAGTTATGTTTCCTAGTTGAACTCTTGAATTGTAATTGCTAAGATATAAATATATGGTTTAGGGGTGAGGTTTTACTCACCCGACTCTGGCCATCTCTGCAGAGTTTTATCATCTTCTCCAGCCACTTCTGTTTCTTCTCTTCTGTCTTTTTACTTGCTGGATTACTGGTTTACTGTGCTTATTCTCGTTACAGTTTTCAACCAAAAAGAAAAAGAGAAGCTATGAATATAGGCTTTTGCTGACTTTCAAATGTTAAATCTCAGTTACTGAGAGAGTGAAATATGCGCTGGTTAGAAATCAGAATCGAATAAGCTGTGATCGATCTCAATTCTGGACGAACGGTCGATTCTAGGATTTTTGGGACTGGATTGTCAAATATTGGGATCGGTTTGGCAGATGATCGATTCAACCCCTGATTACGAGTTTAAAATCTTTGATAATGGGACATCGGATTTGCATTTTTTTTGGAGGTTGGAATTGTAGAGGGTTAGGAAGTTTAAAAATTAAAGAAACAGAATATGAAGAAATAGAAACCCTAAAAAAAATTTCCAGTTTTTAAATTTGGACCTTTCATGGATGATCAAGCTTTTAAAAGTGGGAATCGGAAATGGTTTCAATTCGGATCCGAATGGAATTGGCTGGAATCAATCCCAACCACACTAGAGTTATGAAGTATGTTGAATTCACTAGAGCATACTTGCGTTTCAAATCAATATTTGAAATTTCATTTGTTTTAATAATAATCTCTAGAAAATACAAATCATTTCGTAAATATTCATAAACAACTAAAATATTATTCAAAAGAATTGCAAGTTTTAATGAAAAATGAAAAACATAACTGTTTGAAACTAATTTCAGATAAAATATTATGCTCCTCTTAAATGAGAGAATATAGAAACAATATTTCAAAACTAAAACAGGAGAATCTGATTCTAATATAATAGTTTCTACAACCATCGCCATGGCTTCAATTTCAGTGCCTATCTTGAGACACATTTCATTCCTGTTCAGTCTTCTTGTCAACTTGAACTCCTGCAACATATTGCAAATATGTGTAGTGGACCCAGAGTCCACAAGCCACGAATTAGTGTGTTCAAAAGCCAAGTTAGACTCATAAAGAACAAAAGTATCAAAAGTACCTTTTGAATTCTTTCCTTTGTCCTCTGGCTTCTTCTTTAAACTTACCAGGTATGCATGACAGTTACACTTCCAGTGTCCCTTCTTGTCATAGTAGAAACACTTTCCCTTTTCAACCTTCTTGTTGTTTTTCCATTTCCCCTTGTGACACCGAGTTTGCCGTTATGTTTTTTCTTCTTGCTACCTTTCGGTCCGAAAGAAGACCTAACTTGAGTGGTAAAGATTTCTGTCTTCTATTTCTTTAAACTTGATTCTACTTCACTCAACATATTTTCCAGTTTTGTGAGATCCACAACAATCTTATTAATGTCGAGATAGAGAGCAAATGGGGAATAAGCTGAGGGACGAAAAATCAGAATGACGTCCTTCTTATATAATAGGGAAAGTTTGGTTCCTAGGGCCTCCAATTCAGAGAAGAGGCTTTTCATCTTCATTACATGATCTACCACTGGAGTCTCATCTACCAACTTGGTAAGCTGGTGATGAGCATGCCAGCTCTGCTTACCATATACTTCCTTAAGTTCATCTAACATACTACTAGCTATTGGTAGGTTTTTAATGGTACTAACTATTGACTTTTCTACTGACTTGAGGATGAGCAAGTTTTCCTTGGAGTCCTCCCTCCAATACTTCTGATAAGCCAGCTCTTTCTCAATCTCATCATAATAGGGAAGTCTAGCGGCACCGCTAGGTCTTCGTCACCGCCACCATCGCTGCCGCTCAAGCATTGGCGGCGCCACCGAACCCTGGGGACCCTCTATAAATAAAGGGCCTCTCTTTTGAAAAATAGACTAAAATAGAAAGAAAAAAACTGTTAATGTCCCAAAGAGATTGAAAAGACAAGAACAAAAGCATGAGGTTTTGGTCCCTAGAGAGGTTCTATCCATTTTTCTTTTTAGGCTTTATATATTTTTTGTTTATTTTGGCCCTCAAGGGCCCTATTGTTGACTAAGGAGCGGAAGCCTGCCGGTGTCTAAGAAACCCTATTGGTGTCTAATAAAATATAACGCCGTGGTATCGTCCGAAGTGTGAGCAATATTCTCTTTCATCCCCAGTGACATTGTTACTCTGCTCGAAGCCCGAGTAGCAGGAGTCCCACTTATAGTCATTACTCTACCCGAACTCTGAGTTATGAGATCCCCTTTTACAATGGTGTAGCTGCTGTTCTGCCCAAAGTTTGAGTAGTGGAACACCTCATTTATAGTCGTTATTCTTCCTGTCAAGAGAGAGGCCAGTAGTTTGTCCATCTCCACCTGAGCCGAGTGGTACCATATTTCACATTTTTGGTAAATTTCACTGTCAAGTACATATTTTCATTTTATTTATTTATTTTGGTACAATGTGTATTGTTTAAGTATATTTTTATTCTTTTTCATTATTTTAAATATATATTTATCATCTTATATATTAGTACCCACAGTAAATAATCCAGATCATGACCTCTTCTATCCAATGGTCAGAATAACCATATCATTTGCCTATGTAAGAGGATGCATAGGAAAGATTTATATCACATGTATGTAGTTTTTCTTTCTCCTTTTTATTATTCAATGTTATAATTTGTTTAAACTATTCTACGAAAAAGCAGATATTTTGTTCCTCAATTAAAAGATTTTTTTTTTGTTTGGGAGGGGGAGGGGGTCAAGCACGGCCGCACGGAAGGAGACAGATTACAAAGAGTCAAATAAGGGGTTTTATGTCATTTCGGTCTCTATTGTGAGAGAGGGACAGGACCGTGCACGGTGTATGCTGTTCACGGAACCTTCTGCTGTGACCTTTTACGCGTAAAGGATTAAATAATAAATCAAATTGGGGAAAGTATATTGTACTCCCTGCAATAGTTTATAACCATGGAACATAATGCGATAGAGAGGGCTGGAGCCCTAGGGATATATCTATATTGCCAGATGGTGATGGGAGTGGCCATCCAGATCCCTCAATATTATTGGCCACTTAGGTCGGTTTAAAAGACCTCTTGCGGAAGACCCTTTGATTGGAATGGGGTATTAATTAATAATACAATATTCTGATCGGATGGATGGCACGTGTTCTTGAGAGAGAACACAGTTCCTTCTTTATTGACGTCTGAGTCTGACTATGATCCTACAGAGAATATAACTCATGAATCATGACTGTTCTACACCATAAACATTAAATTGATTGAAAAAGGCATAAAAATTTAAATTTAAAATTAAATAAAGGAAGAATTCACTGTTGAATGGAACAGTGGGTCCCACAGGATTTTATAAGTCTGCTCAGTTATCTGGAAGGGGAATTTTATGTTTGAAGAGTTAATTTTCATGTTGCGTGATAGAATTATATATTGGAGATAAATCTTCATATAAGTCTTTTTTTTTTATGAAAATTAAAATAGAAAGTTGTCTATATCATCCACTACAACAACATAATTTTAATCTGGCATTTCTTCCTTTCATTCGAATCATCTAAGCATAATTGGATCGTAGGTCCTTTGGGACTGAGAACTCTTCATTGACAAATCTTTGTGCCACCTTTCTCAATGACAGATCTCTTGATAAAAATCTCTTTCATGTTATTGTATTTGGCATGTTCGGAACAAAGTCCTTAAACGCTTAACTAAGTCTGACCCAAATTTGGTTCTCATCTCTATATCAAGTTGGATTGATGATCTTAATATCCGGCCCCTATGATGTATATCCATTGTGATGTATTTCTTGAGTTTATGACTGATCCCTTATATATTCCTCCAGTTGAACACATTTCCCTTTTTACGTATCTAATTTTAATTTGTGTAGGAATTGTTAACTCAGCCATAAACATCTCTGCTCGTTTTATTGCATTTTGGTTGAAGGATATTTTGTTTTGGTAGCTGTAGAAATTTTGAATTCAGGAGATAATCTGGTGGAAACAGAACTCACTAGTTTGGCATTGGACTTTTCTCCGTTTGCTGCTGCAACATTTAATGATTTCAAGAACTTTTTTTTTGTGTTAATATGATTAACAAACTTAAGGGTATCTTTAGAATTATGGCTTACACTGCTATGGTTAGACAATATACTTTTTGTATCATGGCCCTAATGTAAACATTTCTAATATCTACTTAATTTTTTTCGCGTAAAAAAATAAAAACAACATATAATTTCAAAGAGTGGGTTTTCATTTCAGCCCTACAACATCCATAAGTTTAAACAAGGGTAAATTTCTTTCACTACCCTAAACTTTTACACTCTATTTACTCAAACTCTCCCTGTCACAAGTTCCACTTCTGATTCCCCCCAAAAATGAATTTGTACATTTTTTACTGTCCTGTTATTTTGAAATGACCAAATTACCCCTCCTATTAACCTATTAATCGATTCTCTCATAAACAATTGTTAATTCCTTGGCCTACCCAATTCTCTTCTAAGTCTACCATCACTCCCACCCACCTTACAAATCCTGCCTCTACCCCTGCCCCCACCCTCTGACATCTCCCCCAACCATCTACCCCACCTTCCCTCTGTCTTGAGCCATCCCCTTTGTATTGCCACCCCACCCCCTCTCCAACGCCGCCCTAACCCCTCTATGCAGCTCCCAACCCCATCCCCTGTACACAATTGCTTCGTGTTGAATGGGATTTATATCCTCTTCAATTCCCTAAAGATGTAGTGCGATGCAGTTTAGGGCTGAGAGTTTGACACTTGGCAGGTGCGACATCCAACAGTCTGAGCTTAATTGTCCTAGGTTTTTTTTTTCTTCTTGAGCTTTGCACCATTGGATGCCACGCCTGTCAAGTGTGGAACTCTCAACCCCGAACTGCACCACGCTAAATCTTTAGGGAATTGTAGAGGATTTTTTTTTTTTCCGTGTTGAATGTGAGTTTTTCTCTGCCCTTGAATTAAGTTGAACTGGTGAGTATTAATAGAGTATGTAGTAGTTATTTTTTTTTTGGTAAACAAATCTTTATTTAGAATAAGACATGCAAATCTCATGGCGGCAGTGAGAAACACAACTCATGCAATCATGGAGTGGAAAGGGGTCAATCAGTCGCACATGTTAACGACAAAGCCCTCTTAGCCAAGGAGTCAGCCACGTTGTTAATCTCCCATGGAATAAAAAAGAAACAACAAGATACAAAAGAAGAAGAGAGGTGAATGATGTCAATGGAGTATTAGATGTCATGAATCATGATGGTGGTTATGTAACTTATCATGGAACATGAATAGTAGTTGTTAGAAAAATAGATATGATGATGCTTTGAATCCCCACAAACTTTTATTTGAGAAAGAGGATCGACGGTCTCTAAATTACACCAAGAGCTTTGAATCCCCACAAACTTATCCCTTTTTTCTTTTTTTTTTTTTTTTTTTTATCTTTTTCCTTGTCTCTTTTTCTATTTTATTTTCTAATTTATCTCTTCCCTCTCCCGTGCACGCATCAAACAAAGAAGGTCAAGAGATTCAAGAATTCTAATCAATCAATCAATCTTCAGCCAAACACAAAGGGAACCTGAAGCAAATTCATATAGTAATAATATATTTTTATTTTGGGTACAAAAAATTCATATAGTATAGCTTCAATGAACAAAGATTGAGTCCATATACATATATACCACAAATAATTCACAAAATATAAAGAGTAAGATCAGAAATAATGAAAGAGAGAGAGAGAGAGAGAGAGAGAGAGAGAGTAGGAATTAATATAATCAAATCCCTATCCCCTACCATGGTTGCAGATTACCACTACAGCTCTTCGATACAACATTCGCATTTACAGTACTACTAATCACAACATTGCAATTCACCTTAACCTTAAATTCCCAACTAGTCACAGCACCAATCTTCAACTTCGCAGGAACAGTAATATTCAAAACCAAAGGTATATTCCCTGAACTCAAAGTAATATTCAAAGCATTCGTATAAGGAACAGTCCCTGTAGTTTGGACATCGAAAACCGTAACGTTCTGTGTTGGTTGATAAAACACAGGAAGAGATCCATTGGCGAGTTGTTGCAAACTTGAAGTAGAAATATTAACAGAGCTTCCTGAATCATAATAGATTCCGATCTTCGTGTTACTGTTATTAGCTGAGAGTGTGATATCGAATTCGGAAGACAAAGTTAAGTTATTTGTCCCAATTCCGTTCAAATTTATGCCTTTGGCTGAGAGATTATCGACAGAATAGGTTGGGATTTTGGGCTGGACGACTAAGTAGAAGACAAGAGCGGCAATGCCGAGGAGGATTGCAAGAATGAAGATGAAGCCGAAGCAGCAGCATAAGCAACGACAACAACGACCACCGCAGCGGCGAGGTTTCCTGAGATTGTTGTAGTTTTCGTAGCGAGCAGTGGCGTCAGGTGGTGGGACTCTGAAGATTTGATCTTTAGGTAATTGAACGTTGAAGGTTCCTGGTGGTAGGAGTGGTGGGGTTCCTGGTAGTGGTGGTGGGGGTTTCTCGAGCATGGGACGATCAGATTGTGATCGTAGGTTTAGGTCAGGTTTCTCTTCATTAGTGGGTGGGTTTGTGTATCTCGTCCAAGTTGGGTAAACTCTGTCTCCCATCTTGATGAGCTCTCTCAGCTTTGATTGGGGTGGGCAACTATGTACTCGTATTTATAGTTTCAATTTCAATATTTTTGGGTTACCAAAAATACTTAGTTGTAGAGATACTCTATATTTCAATTCACACACACAATACACAACACACGCTTGCTCCCTTTATTTATTTATTTATTTTTTAAGCTTGTTAACTGATATTTATTTCTTGGAGAAAAAGTATTTTGCTTGGGAGTGCGGCTCTGTTGAGGTATTGGTGTCTTGACTTCGGATGATGGATTACTGTGTGGAGCCTTTAGACTATCGTGGGGTACGGAGGGGGTTCAGGGGCGGCAATACCCGAGGAAAAGTTTTAAGGACTATATGGGTATTTTGATAAATTTCCTGTATAGGGTTTCGCTATAAATCTGTAGCGAGAATTGTTTCTTTGTATTGCAAATCTGAGAGAGGTGTGAGAACGAGTGACTGTAACCCTATTCTCCATTGATAATGAAACAGATCTTATCTCACCGTAGATGTGGGCAACCTTGTCGAACCACGTAAATCTTTGTGCGCATTGTGTGATTGCGTTTGCAATTTCCATTCTTCTCTGCATCGTGTCAAGTTTTACAGACTCCTACACTTGCATGGCAGCCAATAAGAATCCACATAGAAGCATCAATAAGAGCATCATTTTGCATTTCATTGGTGGTGGAGTGGTTATTTTGTACCCCGATGTGTTTAGACGCAGGCAGTACACTCCCATGGAGAAAATTTTCTTCTTTTTTTTTCTTTTAATTTTAAGAGCTGTGTTTTTCGATCAAAAATATTTTTCATTACAATCGATTTGATCAATACCACGGACTAAAACCTTGGTTAAACCCTAATTTATGTAGTTACATATATTAAGTTTCAGGGATTGAAAAAATCTTGTTGTAATTAAAGTTCGTGGAAAAAAAAACTGTAATTTTATATTGTTTTTTAGTATAACACATTTACAATTTCTCACTCCACCATCTTGAGTTCTAGCTATTGTTTCCAATATTTAAAATTGTGATACCAAGGTGCATGATCATGTATGGGGTGGATGCATGTCAATACATAGGAAGAATATTTTGATTGAATTACTTTTAAAATTTATTTCTTTCAAGCTACTTGGTTTAAAGTTTAGACTTTAGACATCTAGATTTCTTTTTTTTTTTTTTAAATAAATAATATTATAATGCCATTTGATAAAATACCTTACGAAAAAATCTTTGGTTGTCTTTTTTTTTTTTTTTATAAATAATTTTTAAATTGTTTTGCCCTGGTGGTGAACCGTTGTGCCTTGAAGTATAAAGGAATAAATAATAGGAAAAAAGAACAACGGCCGAGAGTGTGGTTCTTGCGTTTAGATACAGGCCCCTTCGAAAACAGACCTTTGCAAAATGGCCGCCTCACCCCAATGAAAAAAGCTGAAATTCCACACTTGTTGATGCTCCTATGCGCGATTTCATTGGACCCCATGCTAGTGTAGGAGCCACGCTCTCGGACAGAGAAATCTCCCCCTAAATAATAAATCAGATTGGTGAAAGAATACATTATACTCTCGGTAACAGTTTATAACCCTGAGACATAATGTGGTAGACAGGCCTAGATGCGTGTGGAGCTCATCTGTAGCGCGACACAGCGTGTAGCATACCATCCGACGGTCTGCATGTTGGGATGCACACGCTGTGTCGTGCTACAGAGGACCCAAATCCACCTAGATACATGTTGCAATATGGAGACAGGGAATGTGCAATTGACTTGGGTTTTATGCCCCCTTCAGAAGACCCTTGGATTGGAATATGATATTAATCAATAGGAGAAAAGTGTTCTATGTGGGGGGAGTGTACAGCCTACATCCAGACACAGTGGGGGGGGGGGGTGAAGACCTCCCTGTCCCTTATGAAAAGTGGAACTCCCGCCAACAAAATGCTTCTATACGAACTCTCATTGGCCTCGCACGTATGCAAGGACCACACTCCCCCTACAAAGAACCTTCCCCCTAATCAATAATATAAGATTTCAATCGGATGGATGATACATGTTCTTCGAAAAAGGGAGAAAACAGTTCATTGACCTTCCTTATTGACGTCTGACTATGTTCCGATAGTGTGTCGAACACTACATAAATCATGAGTCATGACTGTTCTAAAAGATAAAAATTAAAAATTAATTGAAAAAGGCATGCATAAGTGGCCGGGTCTGGTAACTGGTAACATAGCAATATAGCATGCAGATTGCGGTCGTTATATATTCTCAGATGGAAGGGGAAAGGTGGGTCCCACAGGATTGTATATACGGGATCATTCTCCTCTCAGGTTCCCTACCCGGTCAGGTGCGCAAGTTCCTCTCATAAGGGGGGAAATGACGACCTCACCCCCTACCCGAACACACTGCCCGGGTGGGGTGAGGTCGTCATTTCTGTCTCCTCTATAAGAGGAAACCTGAGAGGAGAAAAATTCGTATATACGTCTAACTTCTCATTTGAAAAAGGAATGTGGGTCTCACTTGCTCGTTTTTTAATTTATGTTTAGCATGAGCTGTTTTTATCTGTTGGCCACTTTGGCCGTGGGGGTATTTTTTTTTTATTAATTGAAAGAGATTTTATTGAAAAAGGGTGCAAGTAGTACATATGACATCTTGGTTACAAACTTCCAGAAACCATGGATTGAAAGATGGCAAAACTATCCTACTATCCTACTTGTCCAGGATATTGCCTTTCGAGTTAGGAAATGGGCAACATGATTCCATTCTCTAGATATGTGAGAGAAAACAGCAGATGTGAAGCTGGAAGCTATGTTGTGATTTGTGAATGTCACAAACTATGCTATCAATAGTAAAAAAAGGTGTTGTGATATGGCGAAGAAAATTGATCAAGACTAGACAATCTGATTCCACGATGATATGATTGAGGCCTTCTTCCCTCGTCGTAGGGGTATTTTCAAAGTTAGGCAATTGTAAGTGAGAATTAATTCTCTCCAATTCCTAAAGTTGTGCAGTGCGGCAGTGCTAGGTGGAGATGTCAACCAAGAAAGCATCAAACAACTAACAGTTATGAAGGCTGAGCTCCAGAATCCAAATCCTTCCCAACTATACAAGATGCTGATTAACTAATCTGAACTAGGAAATTAGAGAGCACTGTTTTTTTTTTAGTCAGCAAAAGAAAGGGTAGGACAATAGAAATTGGAGGATATAGAACCCAATAAAATGGGGAAGAAAAAAAAGAAAAGAAAAGGAAGAATAGAAAATCAGATTTTTAACCTAGTTCTCTCTAAAAACATGAAATTAGATTTTAAGAGGTTATAATATCAAGCAATGCATGTCTTAATTCCTGCACTAATGACACTTTATTCTTAGTGTGAGCAACAAATTCCTAAATCTTGTGATAGAGGAGAGTAGACGGGAAGAATGAGTGCCACCAAGCAAAGAAGAAATGGTATAGAGCTTTAAAGACCTAATGAGGAGAGAGAGTAGATCCTAATCTCTTAAATCCTGTTGGATGAAAAGCAGACTCAAGGAATAACTTAGAAAGAACCAAGCAACCGAGGGACATGTAAACAGAACAAATAAGAGAAGACGAGAAGAGAGAAAGAATGACTAGGTCAACTTGTCAGGTTCTGAACCATTAAACCGGCAAATCAATTTTGCACGAAAAAAAATGTAAACATGATATCGAAACGAATTTTTATCCTCTTAATTACACTGTTTGCACTTGACCTCAAGTACATCTAATAGAGGGAGGTGGATCCCATTTGGATCCCACCTCGGCCAGTGTGTTCGGATAAGGGATAGGATAGTCATTTTTGTCTCTTATGTTAGATGTATTTGAGGTCAAGTACGGGTAGTGTAATTGAGAGGATAAAGATCCATGGTCTTAAGGACAACATCGAGTGACACTACTCAATCCGTTAATTTTCTAACATAATTTTTGTCATAAGTTCTTAAAAGAGACAGTGCAAGTAATTGTTTGAATGCTCCTACCATAGAGGTAATTTTTTACTAATTTATATTTGATCTCTTAATATTTTGACATATATTTGCCACAATTCTGAAAATCTTAAAGACTCAGTTTATTGAGAGATCAAAATTTTAATATGGTTAGTAACCTTATGTTGGTGATGAAGAATCTAAGGAATATCTCCGACCTTGATAAGGTTGATCTATTTGGTGTTCTTACCATAAAAAACAAAACTATTTGGTGGTTCAAATAAAAATAAAAAAAATTGGTAAATACATGACATACGGGGCTTCAGGTTTTTATCGTTATTGACAATCCAATTGTTATGTACCATCTAGTTTGTCTCTCTCTGGATTGGAGATTGTTTTATTGGTTGAAGGACTTCGGTTATTTATTGGTTTTATTTCAGTCATCAAAATGGTCATTATTGAACAAATTGTTTAAGGATACCGAAAGAAAGATTAATAGAGGATTTCTCCTTTTACGTTTTCAATCAATGTGGATGAGACACCTGGACTTTACTAGAGTGGTTACATGTGCTTGGAAGCCTTTCCAAACTGGAGATGTGTAGCTGCCAATCTTCTTCGGAACTTATCTTCTTGTGAATGACTTTGAAGAAATGGAATGTTCACTCCTTCGGCCACCTTCAAAGGAGAATTGAGAACTTAAAAGGAGAGCTAGCTTACCTCCAAAACTTGTCTGTTTCAGCAACTTCTCAAGCCAAGGAGTATTCTTTTTTCTAATAATCTCAGACATGGAGTTTAGAATCAAAGTGAACTAATATCAGGGTGAAGAAAACTAATGCTGCTACAAAGTTCGAACAAAACATATAAGTATGTAATTGGAATTTAGACCTTCTTCAAGAATACTATGCAGTAAATGGGATTGCCAACCAAATCTGAACCTATTCGGTTTGGTTCGGTTACAGTTCTAATTTGGTTTCCAAATACGGCTCCAATTCGGTTTGGTTCAGTTCCATGCCTTTATTTTGTCGCTTTTGCCGCTTTGAATACTTACCGTTTACTAAACAAAAAATTTAAAAGATATAGGGTTTTGGATTGAGTGTGGTATTTGGTTCGGTTTCGGTTCAAACCACCAGACCTTGACATAAAACCGAAACCAAATTAAATTTGATTCGGCTTGGTTTTGGGTTCGGTTTGGTTTTGACACCCTTATTTCCTATGCCCTCTCACTGGGAACTGTGAAATGATGCCTCTGCCTCTTAGGTAGATACCCAAGCGTGCTCCCTCATTGGCCCAGACGCTTGTGTAAAGACCATGTGACCAAGTAGAGATCTCTTGCCCTAACATTAAATAAGAAGATTAGACTAGACCCATATGTACATTGCCCTAAGATCAGATTATTCGAGAAGAAGAACTCATAAAAAATTCACATAGAATCAGGTATGTGTGCCAACCAGGCCAGCCGTGGCGGGCTAGCTCATTAGAGAGGAGCCTGATCCCGATTGCCTTGGGGTGGATTTCTTTGGGATTGTTTCTTAGAATACGCTTATTGGAGATAGAGTTCTAAATATAACTTTTACCCAACCGTTTGAGTTATAATAGAAGATTCAAAACTTCAAACTAAAATGACTATTATAACCTCAAAAACTAATACAAGATGAGAAAAATAATGAGGGTCCCTGTGAATTTGTGAATTAGGTTACAACCGCGTCGGATTACATGTAAACAAACCCATATTTATATATGCCACAAATAATTCACAAAATATAGAATGGGTAGATTAGAAATAATGAAGATAGTATATTCCACATTGTCGTTAATCCTGTCTTTCATTAATGTACAAAACATATTGAAATTGATTGTCACCTTGTGCGTGAGAAGATACATGAAGGTCTAATCCATTCCAGCTCTTACCAAAAAAAAAAACAAAAATCCATTCCAGCAAAATTCCAACAGCCTCATAGGTTGCAGACTTATTTACAAAATCACTGGGCCGTGATCAGTACCATTTCTTGATATCCAAGTTAGGTGTTCGTAATCTTCACGCTCCAACTAATACTCCATCTCTTCGCATCTCTTCGCTTACCAAAAAGATGAAACACTGCAGCTCTTGGATACAATGGTCGCATTTACAAGACCACTAATCAAAACATTGCAACTCACCTTAACCTTTAACTCACCAGAAGTAAAAGAAGTCCCAATCTTCAATTTCGCAGGAACATTAATATTCAACACCAAAGGTACCTGCCCTGCAGTCTTTTGTGCATCCAAAGCAATACTCAAAGTGGTGGTATAAGGCACAGCTCCTGTCGTGTTGACTGTAAAAACCATGACGTTCTGTATTGGCTGATAAAACACAGGCAGAGTTCCATTGGTGAGTTGCAAATTAGAAGTAGAAATCGTAACAGAACTTCCTGTATCATAATAGATTCCGATCTTCGTGTTAGGGTTATTAGCTGAAACTGTGATATCGAACTCAGAATCGAAAGTTCGTTTATTAATCTCGAATCCGGTCAAATTTAGGTTTTTGACAGAGACATTATCGACTGTATAGGTTGGGATTTGCGGCTTGTAGATCAAGTAAATGATAAGGACGGCAAGGCCGAGGAGGATTCCAAAGACGAAGATGAAGCCGAAGCGGCAGCAGAGGTAACGGCAACAACAACCACCACCACCGCAGCGGCAAGGTTTCCTGAGATTGGAGTTTTCTTTAGGTAATTGAACGTTGAAGGTTCCTGGTAGTGATGGTGGGGGTGTCTCGAGATTGGACGAGTGGATAGTGATCTTAGGTTTGGGTTAGGTTTCTCTTCATCGGTGGTTGAGTTTGAGTATCTCGAGTAAACTCTGTCTGCCATCTTGGTGAGCTTTCAGCTTTGATTGGGGTGGGCACAGTATGTACTAATAATTCCTATTTATAATTTGGGAAGTAATTTATAGGTTTTTTCAAGTTTTTTTGGGTTACCGATCGAGAATTCAATTCTTAATTGTAGATGCTCCACATTTCAATTCACACACACAACACACTTACACACAACACACACTTGCTTGCATGACCTTTGTTTCCTTTTCTTTTAAATTTGAGTTAACAGATATTTATTATTATTATTATAATTATTATTATAATTATTATTCTAATTATTATTAGGGTAACTTACAGATCGCCCCCTGGTTTTCAATCGAAACTCAGATCTTCCCCTGATTTTTTAAAAAACTCAAATCACCCCCTAATTTAGACCCCAAAATGCCAAATTAGTCTCTGACGTTAGTTTTATACTGTTAAGTGATGATATCACCTAGTTAAATAAATTTAAATCCCTAAACTACCCTTAACCAGTGTTGATTTAGGATTCAGATCCTCTACTTCCAAATTCTTGACACCCATCGAGCTGCCATGCTCCCATGGTGTGCCACGTGTATATATGCACATCTAATGGTTCTTTTTTTGAAAATTTCAAAACTTAAAATCTTTACATGGTTATCTCCACAACCAACTCCAATCGGTCCGATTGATCAAATCAAACCAAGTCAAATGGGTCACAAAAAACAACCGTGAAGGGAGAAACCGTTTTCAAACCCTCGTCTTCTTCCTTCCTCACCGTGCGCGATTGCCGCCACTCATCTGCCTCTGCGGTTCCTCTCCTGCTTTTGACTTCTAATTTCTGTTTGAATCCCTGCGTTTTCAAGAAAGTTTCTCTTCTTTATCTCTTCCTTCCCCCGAGTCTTTCCAATTCTGAAAACACAGTCTCACAATCACTGATCACCGTCTCACCTATTTATCCCCTCCAACTTGCACACAGAGAGATTCGAAGTAGCAGCTATAAGGAGAATAGTCCCTGGTGAGCAACTTGGATTATCTCAATGACTTCAACCCTTGCCAAAATCTTGAAATTCTCATCAAACAGTCCCCTTTGCCCACTCTCATCATTGTGCAACTAATGTATTGAATGGTTCTCCTATTAGTTCTCTGTCTCTGCAAGTTTCCAATTTCGTCTGTCGTTTTTTGTTTTGTTTTTTGATTTATACACTATTTCTTGAATCATGAAACATTGGAAGTATTTTGGAATAAACAAGTTAGAATGTCTTTTGCCATGACAAAGTTTTAGGTTGCATTCAAGCAGTGCGGTCCTTTATATTCACTAGAGAGTGTTTCCAAAATTTGGATTCAAAAACTATTTTCCTAAAGAATTACAAGGCAAGCGACCTGCTGACATGTTGATAACTAATCAATTGGGCCACACTCAGTTGCTTCAATGAGTTGATGAATTAACACGCCGAATTGAATTTTATTTTCGTGGTTTGAAATCCCTTGCTTCTGTACTTGCATTTGGTTTTTGAGGTCCCAGTCTGAATTTGAAAACTATGTGAATTCCTTAATCAGTTTTGCGAGGCAATATGGCAAAACGTATTGGATCAGTGGCTTTATTTTAAACCTCAAAGTAAAGGGGTTTAATTGCTGATAAATGAGCGCTGCAGAGGCAGGTCAGTGGCGGCGATCGCGCACGATGAGGAGAGGAAGAACACGAGGGTTTGAAAACAGTTTTTCTCTTCACGGTTCCTCTCGATTTTTTGGAACCCATTTGATTTGGTTTGGTTTGATCAATGAACCGATTGAAATTGGTTGTGGAGATAACTGTTAGATGTGCATATATACACGTGGCACACCATGGGAGCATGGCAGCTCGATGGCTGCCAAGAATTTGGAAGTAGAGGATCTGAATCCGTTGATTTATGTCTTTACCCTTGTAAATAAAAACCCCAAATTCTATCTTCTTCCTCACGCCACTCTATTCCTCCCCTGCAACTCAGTCTCACGCTGAACTTCATCGGAGAGAAGAAAGAGAGTAAATTTCTGAAGCGATTCCAGCAACTTCGAGTAAATTTCTGCCCTCGTCGGAATTGTTTCTAAGGCTTTGAAATCGGATGGCCCAAAGAACTTTCCCTCAAACACCGCCCCAGTGAAGTCATTAGCATCCAACTTCGTCTCTTTCTGGAAATCTCTGTACGGCTTGAGAGCTCCAGGGATCACTGCAAAACCCAGAAAATTTTGAATAAATCCTAGTCCTTCAAGAAAAATCAACAGAGTAGAGGAGTGGTTACAACACAAAACTGCAAATGAAACATAGAAAATGAATATTACGTTTTAATTTCTGTGGGTTTGGAAGTTCTGCGAGGCGGGGCTTTGGGGAGAAATTTTACCTGCAAATAGACGAACGGACAACAGATTGAGGAATGCAATTCAAAATAAAAAATAGATCTTTCCTTCCCCCAAAGGCGTCTCTTTGAAAAAGTAGGATTTGGGGGAAGAAAATCTGAAAGGCTGAAAAGAAAAAGGATTTAAAAATTGAAATAAAAGAAAAATAAACAAAGCCAGGACAGGAAAACGGGAAAAAATGTAGAAAAGAAAGGGATTTTGGAGATGGGTATTACCCAATGTCTCAGGGATAAGAAAGTTCAAGAGAAACCCGTATTTTAGAAGCCATGAAAATAGAGAGAGATTGGCAACGGGTGAGAGAGAAAACAGAAATTTTTGGCAGTTAGAGCATGTAAAAGAAGAGCCATGACAGGAAATTAGTTGGTCTGAGGTGGAATTTTCATGGAGATATTCTTGTTCGGAGTGAAGGTCTTGAACTCAGGCACTGTTTGGAACATGAGTTGCAGAGGTGGGGTTTGAATCAGGGTAGTTCAAATCACTGCAGAAGGGTTGACATCTAGGATGCTCGATCGTCGTGACCCCTCCATTAATGACCTCCGCCGTGAGCTCCTCCACACGTCCCTCTATCTTTTGCTAGACAATATGCTCGGGAAGCAGAGGCGGGGCCGCGGTGGTAGTGGCGATGCTGCCAGCGGAGTTGCAGGGAAGGGGTGAGGTATTTCAGGTTGAAGATGAAGGAAGGGGTAGTATTGTAAATTTAATTTTAATGTTTTAATACAAAGGTAAAAATAAATAAATTAAACTTATCAATCGGTACAGTTTCGATAATCCAGTATGATTTTGGTATGATATTAAAAATAGGTACACAATATCCATATCGTATCGTTTAAAAATATCATTTTTAATATCGATACCGTATCGTTTTGATACGGTTTTGGAACGATATAAAAACGGTATGGGAAAACGATATGGATTCGGTACAACATATAAGAGTTGGATTAAGGACAAGTGGACCAAGAATGGATCTGGACCGGTGATGGGTAAGACCGTGAAAATAGTTTCCTTTCCATCTGACCGGGTGGTGTGGATTCCACGCATCTTCCATCTTCTTCATTTGACTGGGGAGATGGTAACCCTAATAGAGGATGCGGTGGCGGCCGCAGCAAGCCGATAGCAGCAGGGTGGTGGACTAGTGGTAGTTTACTGGCCTTAGAAGAGGATGGTCAGTCCCATCTTCCAAGTCATTGACGCTACCAAGAGCAAGCCACTGGATGCCCTCCTTGAATGCATAGATCTGTTTTGCTGATGTTCATGGGGCTGTCCATGGTATCCCTGCGCAGAAACACAAGAACGCATACCACTCCTAGAAGCACGAAGATGACTGGAAAAGGGACGGATGTTGCGCTCCACGCAAGATCGATTCCCCCCACACTCATGGATTTGGTTATGCCTCTGAAATCAGTTCTCTCGATCTCTGAAGCTTTGCTCTTCTACAAAGGGGGTTTTTCACATCAATCCATAGAAGGATGCGCACATAGTTCTGAGATGAGTGAGAGCCGTAGAACACACTTCCTTCAATTGGGTTTTTAGGTTTTAGCTTTTTAAGAGTTAGTCTTAGCCATTTTGACTTTAGGTTTTTTTTTTTTATTTTACAAGTATACCGCTAAAACGGTACGGTTACGGTATGAATATGGTAAAACGGTATGGTTTTGGAACATACCGTCAGTATGTACATAAAAACCGTTAGCATACTGTACCGTGGTCAATAGTGTTTGACCATATCGTACCGTACCATTTTTGCAACGGTGCGATTTGGTACGGTTTTACACGGGCGGTTTTGATTTCGGTATATGGTTTCGGTACCAGATTGACACCCTTAGGTAAAATAGTCCTTTCACACCAATAACTAACAGTAGACTAACATCGTTACTATAGAGGGGCTGATTCGAGTTTTTTCAAAAATCAGGGATGATCTGAGTTTCGATTCAAAACCAGGGGTGATCTTCAATTACCCTTATTATTATTATTATTTTAAATTTGTTAACAGATATTTATTTCTTGGAGAAAACTTCTCTGTCCGAGTATGCAGCTCCTATGCCTGTGTGACGACCAATAAGAATGCACATAAAAGCATCAACAAAAGAGGATCCAAATTGTATATATGGGATGGAAGCATGTCAATACATTGGAGGAATATTTTGATTGAATTACTCTTTAAAATTTTTTCCTTTCAAGCTACTTGGTTTAGACATTCGGATTTCTATTTTTAATTTTTAAAATTTTTTAACATGTAAGTAATCAAACCATGATCTTTCTATCCATTGGTCAGAATAAGCCAAGTCAATAATCAAGAAGGGAGGAATTTTGTTTTCCAAATTTTTATTCAATGTCATTTGTTGAATACCTTACAAAAAGTATTTGGTTGTCATAATGTGGTAGAGAGGCCTAGATACACGTTGCACATGGTCTTCGACAAAGAGGAAAACAGGTCATTGACCTTCCTCATCCACATCTGACTATGATCCAACAACGTGTGGTATACTACATGAGTCATGAGTAAAAGATAAATAAAAATTACAAATAAATTGAAAAAGTCACGAGAATTAAATTTTGGGAAATTTTTATGTACCTGATACATCCAATATTCACAGGGCCAATCAACGACCGCCACGTGTCATAGACGACCCGCCCCATAGCCAAGGGGAACGAACCGGAGTCCCAGCACCATTCGGGGGCGGCCACTACTCGGGCGCGGCCACACATTCGGGGCTCAGCCTCACCCAGGCGCGGCCTCACCCAGGCGCGGCCTCCTCACAGCCTCACCTAGGTGCGGCCTCACCCAGGCGCGGCCTCCTCACCAGGGGCGCGGCCTCACCCAGACGCGGCCTCCTCCACAGCCTCACCCAGCGCGGCCTCCTCACGGCCTCACCCAGCGCGGCCTCACCCAGCGCGGCCTCCTCACTGTGGCGCGGCCTCACCCGAGCGCGGCCTCCTCACCGGGCGCGGCCTCACCCAGGCGCAACATCATGGGCACCGAGGTGGGGGCCACCCATCTACGACCCCGATCGTATCGCTAAGACTCATGTCACTACCAGGACTCTAGACCCTTAGAGGTCACGTCATCCGGACGGATTCAATCACCAAGGCGTTATCACCACACGCGGATATCTATCCACCCAGCGGCACAATCGTCAATCAAGCGGGGACTCTCCACACCGCCATATGCTACTATAAAAGGCAAGGTACACAACCCCATAGGGGACATCTAAACTCATCTTGAATAATCACTATTCATCTGTTTGCGCCGGAGATCTAACTTTGGCATCGGAGAGCCCCTAGGCGGGACCACACCGGTTTTCTCGTTGACCCCTTTGGTCCACTTGCGGTGACGGCACTCGCGGAGACCGCTCGGCGATTTCTTGGCGCTTGCATTGGCGCCGTCGTGGGAACGACGCTAGCCATTACGACTACTAGCTCGCTTCCATACTCATTCAATGGCACGAAGGAAGACTACCACCACCAACAACGGGCAAGGAATGGATCACCACCCCCAGTGCTCTCGCCGCGAGCCAACGACGAGGACCATGTCCCTGCGGAGGAGGAGATCCCCCTTAATGACCAGTTCGTGATCGCGAGCCCAACAATGAAGAGGCCAACGATGTGGTGGTGGAGGTGACACCGACCCCAATGCTCCGGCCAGCGTGGGTCGGATCAACGACACCGCAGCAGATCCTCGGTGAACAACGACTCTTTCGAGAATACACGCGGCGTGCGACATCTCACCGTCGGAGGACTTCACCGCGACAAGGGTGGAGTCCATACCTCAACAAGAGCCAAACCCTAGGAGATCATCTCCCGGGCGCAAGATCGAGAGACTTGCGCGACGAGGCAACCCCACTCCGCTGGGGAGCCTTCCGACATCCCGGAGAACAAGAGACCTCTCACCACGGTCGAACGTGGGAGGGCGTAACACCCGGGCGAGGTGTCTAGCCCGCGAGAGATCGGTCCGAGGTCCGTGTTTGATGGACGCGGAAGAAAGTCACATACCACGACGAAGCCGGACCTCCAGAGAAGAAAGCCCCTCACCTTCACGGCGGGGTTCATCACGGCATGACCATTCACCATCCCGCCAACACTCAAGGCGGGAGGGGACATCCAGAGAGGCGTGAAAGGGGCCGCGGCGAACGTTCGGCTAGGCGTGGGGGACGGACAAGGGACGAGGAGCTCGATCAAAGACTCCGCGACCTGGATGAGAAGCTGGAAGGGTTGAAGAAGCGAGACCAAAGGCGAGACACATTCCATACCGGACAACACCCCTTCTCGCGCAGAGATCATGTCGACCACACTACCTTCCGAGTTTCGACTACCCACCTTTGAACTCTACGGTGGTACCACGACCCTAATGACCACATCAACTATTTTAATGGCATGATGACGCTGTATGGGGGTCGGACGTGGTATCTGTCGGGCATTCCCTGCGTCCCTCAAGGGAGCAGCCACATCATGGTTCTCCAGGCTACGGCCAGAGATCTATATGCTCGTTCGCGAGCTATATGCGAACACGATTCGTCACCGTTTCCAAGCGGCGTCAAGCGGTAAGAAGACCACCGTCAATCTACTAAGCGTGGTACAGAACCCTGGGAATCTCTCGGGAATACGTTACCGGGTTCACCAAGGAGTCCCTGGAGGTTCGAGACTTGGATGACCGAGACACGACATGCAGCCCTAGCAGGAGGTATTAGGGACCTGGACTTGATCAAGGACCGGCACGTCCGAGACCAGGACTATGAAAGAACTCCTGGAGAGGTGCAACGAGTTTGCAAATATGGCCGAGGTACTACAAGCTAGAACAAAAATAATCGAGGCCAAGCCACGGGACAACAAGAGGTCGGCACCGATGGCCGCAACGAGTAAGAGGTCGAGGACAGAGCGCCGGCAAGAGAAGAGCGACCGCCCATCTAGGAGGACAGACCGCCCGAGAGAAGCGAGAGGGCAAGCACCCCGAGTTCACACCAGAACACCACGAGTCCCGAGATACTCATGCGGATCCGGGACCGTGACCTACTCCATTGGCCACGACCCATGCTTAGCACGGCCGGAAGCGAAACCCTAACAAATATTGTCTCTTCCACAAAGAGAATGGGCACGACACAGAGGAGTGCTATCAATTGAAGAGAGAGATAGAACAAGCCGGTAAAAGCGAGGAAGCTTGAACAAGTATGTGAAGGGGAGCGTGACAACCGCTCGAGGCCAAGGAGATAGAGGTCGCGACGGAGACGAGTGGAGCCGAGACGAGAAGAAAGAAGAAGCAGATTGAGAGAGAGACCGCCCGAGAAGAGCGGAGAGATGCCACAAAACCTAGTGGCACCAAGGGACCTCCTATCCTCACCATACTTGGAGGACCAGGGCAAGAGTCCACCGAAAAGCTAAAGCCCATGCCGAGGTTCGTGGGAGTGGCGGAGAAGCCCGACAAGATAGCCAAGGCGAGGCGGTGATCTCCTTCTCGGATGAAGACCTGGAAGGACTAAACTTCCCGCATGAAGATGCCACTGGTAGTACAGGTGGAGGTAGCCAATCGACACATACACGAGTGCTTGATAGACACGGGCGTCCGTTGGCGTACTCTCCTTGGACGCCTATCGACAATTTGGGTTCGGGGACGACCGGCTCAAACCGAGCCCACTTATCTCCATGGATTCTCGGTGCCACCGCCTCCATCGAGGTACCATAGAGCTACCGTCACCTTCGGGATACACCCTCAACAAGTAACCATCATGATAAATTTCATGGTAGTCAAGTCCGTGGTGTCCTTCAACGGCCTCTTAGGGCGACCATCAGCACAGACCCTTAGAGAGTCATATCACTACTTTACCGAAGATGAAGTTCCCCACCGAGAATGGGGTAGGCGAAGTCCGAGGAGATCGAGAAGAAAACAAGGAGTGCTACGCCACCTTCATGAAAAGAATAATGACAACACCCGTGGGATGGCACTCTGCCTAGAGAGCATGATCGGTGACTAGAGATGAGCGGAGAGAGAAGGGGAAGGCCGGTGGAAGACCTCATCCCATGGCCCCTCGGCCGGGATGACCCCTCCAAGGTCGTTCAGTCGGCTCGTTGCTAAGCAAGGAACAGAAGAAGGGCTTGGACACCTCCTCAAGCGAACATGGATGTCTTCGCATGGTCGACCTCGACATGCTAGGAATACCACGTTCCATAGCGGAACACCGACTACATGTCTACCCAACCAGGAAGCCCATTCAACGAGCGGCGTAACTTCGCCCTCGATCGACAAGCGGCAATCAAGGAGGAGGTCGAGAAGTTAAGCCGATCGGGTACATCGAAAGGAGAAGTTCCCAACCTGGCTCGCCAACGTGGTCATGGTACCAAAGCCAAGTGGAAAGTGGAGGATGTGTGTCAACTACACCGACCTGAACAAGGCATGCCCAAAAGATGAGTACCCTTGCGCCCGAATCGACCCTCGATCGACGCCACCGCCGGCCATGAGATCTTGAGTTTCATGGACGCCTACTCGGATACAACCAGATCCTCATGTATGAGGATGATGAGTCTTACACCGCATTCCGGACGGACAAAGAGAACTACTTGCTACAACGTCATGCCGTTCGGGTTAAAGAATGCGAGGGCCACCTACCAGAGAATGGTCAACAAGATGTTCGAGAGCGGATCGGCGCAACATGGAGGTATATGTGGGACGACATGCTTGTGAAAAGCGTCCACACCAACCAACACTGGCCGACCTAGAGGAAGCATTCACGATGCGAGGAGGAACCGGATGAAGCTAAACCCGCAAAGTGCACCTTGGTGTAACGTCGGGAAAATTCTGGGGTTCATGGTCTCGGTCCCGTGGAATAGAAGCCAACCCATCCAAGATCAAGGCCATCAAGAGATGGCACCTCCTCGAACAGTCGGGGAAGTGCAGAGGTTGAATGGAAGGGTTGCCGCCCTTTCGAGGTTCGTGTCACGATCGGGTGATAAGTGCTTACCATTCTTCAAAACATTGAAGAACCTCCGAAGCCCTAAGGACTTCACATGGACGGAAGAGTGCCAAAAGGCGTTCGGAGAATTGAAGGAGTACCTAGAGAGCTCACCTGCTTGGGCAACCGGAACCTAACGAAGAGTTGCGGCACTACACGGCCGCCACCCCTGTCGCGGTCGGCAACGATCTTGCTAAAGGAAGAGGACAAAGTCCAGAGGCCCATCTACTACGTCGGCCATGTCCGATCGATGCAGACCAGGTACACTAGGATCGAGAAGGTAGCCTATGCATTGGTAATGGCAGCCAGGAAGCTACGACCATACTTCAAGCCCATACCATCATAGTCCTCACAGACCTACCCACGAAGAAGATCTGCATAAGCCGGACGTCTCGGGAGATTGATAGCATGGGCGGTGGAGTTAAGTGAGCATGACATCGAGTTCCAACCCAGGACTACCATCAAAGGCCAAGCCTTGGCGGACTTCGTCGTTGAATGCACCTTACCGAGAGACGAGCCGGGAAAAAAAAAAAAAAAAAAAAAAAAAAGGGAAGAGAGAGAGGCCAAGAGGCCATGGCCAAAAGACCACGACCAAGAGGCCACGGCCAAAGGGCTATGGTCGTCACCTATCAAGAGGAAAGAAAAAAAAAAAAAAAAAAATAAAAAATAAAAATTTTTGGGTGCCATCAGTCAAAGGCCTTGCCCAAAAGCAAAGAAGAAAAGAGAGAAGAAAGAAAAATAAAAGGGGGTCTTTGGCCATGGCCAAGGACCACAATCGACAAACCATGGTAGAAGTTCAAGGTTCGAGGTTCGAGGTCCGAGGTCGGGAAGTTCGAGATGGTTCGAGTTCTAAGGATCGAGAATGCAGCTGTTGATGCACTTGTCCAGGTGCTAGCCAATGATGAACTCGAAACCTGGCCAATGCAGGTGTCGTGGAAATATTACATGAGCTAACATGCCGGAGAAGCAAGTTAATGAGATTGAGGAGGGGCCTAGCTAGATGGACCCTATACTCAACTACCTACGGGACGTCTTACCGAGAAGACAAGGCCGAGGCAAGGAAGGTCGGGATGAGAGCTGCAAAGTACACCGTCCTAGACGAGTGCTGCAGCGGGGGCAACAGACACCACTACTCGGTGCCTAGGACCCAGGGGCGAGTACGCCCTAGCAGAAGTCCATGAGGGGATATATGGAAGCTACATGGGGGACGAGCCCTAGCCTACAAAATCCTCTGCCGGGGACTATCACGGCCACGAATGCAAGAGGAGGCCATCCAATATGCCAAGAAGTGCAAGCAATGTCGATTTCGCCGCGATTACCCCATCTACCCGCCACCAAGTGACGACATCAATCCTCAACCCCATACCTTTTGCCATGTGGGGACTAGACATCTTAGGCAACTTCACCGCAGCACCAGGAAAGCGAAGGTACCTGGTCATCGCGATCGACTACTTCACCAAGTGGGTTGAAGCTAAACCCTTGGCCAAGATAACAGAGGCAGAGATGGAGAAGTTCGTCGCGGCGGCGTCATCTACTGAGTTCGGGGTGCCACGGATCCTCGTCTCGAGACAATGGAAAACAATTCAACAACCCTAAATTCCAAGCATTGCATCACGGCTACAACATCGACTATCGGCTGTGTCGGTAGCATACCCACGGGCCAATGGTGGTGGAGGTCTGTGACGCTTGGAAGGAGTCAAGAAAAGGCTAGAAGGAGCCAAAGGCAAGTGGGTAGAAGAGCTACCAAGCGTCTGTGGGCATACCGAACTACGATCTAACGCCCACAGGAGAGAGCCCATTCCGCCTAGCATATGGCATCGAAGCATTGGCACCGGAGTGCGCTATGTCCCATAGGGTTACGCACTTCAATGAACGCACCTATGTCGATGGTGCCGGGCGAACCTAGACTTTATAGATTAGGTCCGCGAAAGAGCACTACTAAGGAATGTCGCCCACCAAAGACACGTCTTGCCGGTACTATAATGCCAGGGTCAAGGAAACGCTATTCCACCGGGAGAGTTAGTACTACGGAGGGCAAGTGCTTCACGACCACAAAAGGCGGGAAGTTGTCACCCAACCGGAAGGACCCTACATAGTCTCAAGCGGATACGCCCAGGGACCTACCGCTGAAGACTCCAGGGGCAAGAAGGTAGGCCGTGCACGGAACTCACTATACTTGAAGAAGTACTATCGCCAGAAGTAACAACAGCGGAGTTTGGCACCACCGATGCGAGAGATGGCATTACGATTTCAAAGATGAATTGAAAAAAATTGGGAATACTCGACTTCTTCTACTACTCAAGCGAGGCTTCGAGGCGAGGCGTCATGCCACCACCGAGGCTTCATGCCTAAGGCGATATGCCAACACCGAGGCTTCGTGCCTAAGGCGATATGCCAACATCGAGGCTTCGTGCCTAAGGCGATATGCCAACACCGAGGCTTCGTGCCTAAGGCGATATGCCTACACTGAGGCTTCGTGCCTAAGGCGATATGCCAATATTGAGGCTTCGTGCCTAAGGCGACATGCCAACACTGAAGCCTCAGGCGAGACATGCCAACATTGAGGCTTCGTGCCTAAGGCGATATGCCAACATCGAGGCTTCGTGCCTAAGGCGATATGCCAACGCGAGGCTTCGTGCCTAAGGCGATATGCCAACACCGAGGCTTCGTGCCTAAGGCGATATGCCAACACCGAGGCTTTATGCCTAAGGCAACATGCCAACACCGAGGCTTTATGCCTAAGGCAACATGCCAACACCGAGGCTTCGTGCCTAAGGCGATATGCCAACACCGAGGCTTCATGCCTAAGGCGACATGCCAACATTGAGGCTTTATGCCTAAGGCAACATGCCAACACGAGGCTTCATGCCTAAGGCGACATGCCAACACCAAGGCTTCATGCCTAAGGCGCGTGCCACCACCGAGGCTGTATGCCCAGGCGTCATACCAACAGCGAGGCTCTACGCCTAAGGCGTTAACCCACCAAGGTCCAAGGATCACCAAGGCACGACGCCACTACCAAAATCCTATGACTATCAAGGGTCGAGAAAGCATCAGCGCATAAGCGATCACCAGGAGACAATGCAATCAATATCAAAGCGACAAGGATCAAATCATATCAACATCTAAAGAAAGAGTCAAGTACATACAAAAGCATGCATCACAATCCAAAAATTATCATCAAAAAAGTCAACATCCGGAAAGAACATTTATAAAATCGGGGGCATCTAGTGGAGGAGCAGCCTCGATCCGAGAAGGAGACATCATATCGCCTCGCCGGACAAGCAACACTCTCTCCTCCGGTAAGACCGCACCCTCCTCTGTCACCACAACATCATCCTCGGGAGAGACACGAGCCACTATAGCGAGTCTCGGTAGCGGCGTAGTGACCTCGGGGAACCTTGAGAAGTCATAATCACGGTCTTCTCTAGGATGCGAACCGCCAAGTCCGAAGAAGTCAAGACGCTAGGAATGAAAGCCAACTTACTCCTAAGGTCACCAATGAAATAGAAGCTCCGGAGGCCCTACGACCCTACTAGGGGTGGAATCTCCAGAAACCTCCTCCTCCCCTTCACTACCAACGGGGAAGGCAAAGAAGAAAAAGTATCCGCGGGGAAGGGAAGAAGACTCCTCAAGGGATCCAACCACGACCATGATCGGATCGAGTCATTAGGTGATGACATGGATAAAATAATGAAGCGGACTAGCTACTTGCTCGAGCAACGATCTCCCGGACAAGAAGCCGCAAGAAAAATGAAATGAAGACCACCTCGCAAAGTATAAGCAGCAGATCCATCACATACAAGAGGAGGAATAGGGAAGAAGAACGAGGGTCCATCACGTCCACGCCGCGGCCACCATAGCGCGGCATCACGGCAAGGCGTGGACCACACCGAGCATGGCCACCCAGCTCCGGCGGCCTCAGCCGCTGGCGCAGCCTCACCCGCGGCGCGGCCACGGCCGAGGCGCGGCGCGGCCCCAACCGCGGGCGTGGCCTCACCACGGGCTCGGCCCCAGCCGCGGGGCGCGGCCTCACCACGGGCACGGCCTCACCGCGGGCGCGGCCCCAGCCGCGAGCGGCCTCACCCGTGCGCGGCCTCACCGCGGCGCGCGGCCTCAGCCGCGGCGCCACCTCACCGCTGGCGCGGCCCCGGCCTGGCGCGGCCTCACCGCGGCGAGGCCCCAGCCGCGGGCGCGGCCTCACCACGGGCGTGGCCTCGCCACGGCGCTGCCTCACCACGGCGCGGCTCCACCACGGGAGCGGCCCCACCGCGGGCACGGCCCCAATCGCGGGGCGCGGCCACACTCGCGGGCGCTGCCTCACCGCGGCCTCACCGCGGCCACACTCGCCGGGCGCGGCCTCACCGCGACCACACCCCGCAAGCGCGGCCTCGAGGAGACACCCTACAAAAAAAAAAAAGGGGGTGGGGATCGATTTACCTCAGGAAAAAAGTGACCGCATGAAGGACAAGCACACGGCGATGACGTAGCCACACCACGAGGCACAATCAAGGGATAGAGGTCACAAGAGCCAAGGCACTCAAGCCAAGCACCACTCAAGCTTTCCAAGCAAACCAAGGCACCAAGGGCGCCAAGAGAACACAACCCAAACACAAGGACCCAAAATCAAGCAAAGTGGATACTAGTGGAGGTGACCCAAAAACAAGCACATGGTGGGCACCAAAAAGAGAACAAAAGGGAGACAAAAAGAAGAAAGAGAAAGGAGAAGTGAAAGAAGAAGGGAGAGGAAGGAACATATACCCACAAAAAACAAAAAGAAAAAGTGTAGGAGGTAAGGTTTGAACCCCCAACCTCTCCTACTTCATTAGTGGATTTACGGGCAAACCCCACGGGAAAGTTTATGCGCGGCGGACCCCTCACTATGCAAAGACACCTACTCTCTTGGACATCCTATCCCAAGAGAGTGGGGGCAAATGATACATCCAATATTCACGGGCCAATCAACGACCGCCACGTGTCATAGACGACCCGCCCCATAGCCAAGGGGAATGAACCGAGTCGGCAGACCATTCGGGCGGCCACTACTCGGCGCGGCCACACATTGGGCTCGGCCTCACCCAGCGCGGCCTCACCCAGCGCGGCCTCCTCACAGCCTCACCTAGGTGCGGCCTCACCCGAGCGCAGCCTCCTCACAGAGTGCGGCCTCACCAGACGCGGCCTCCTCACGGCCTCACCCAGCGCGGCCTCCTCACGGCCTCACCCGCGCGGCCTCACCCGAGCGCGGCCTCCTCACCGGGCGCGGCCTCACCCAGGCGCAGACATCATGGGCACCGAGGTGGGGGCCACCCATCTACGACCCGATCGTATCGCTAAGACTCATGTCACTACCAGGACTCTAGACCCTTAGAGGTCACGTCATCCAGGCGGATTCAATCACCAAGGACGTTATCACCACACGCGGATATCTATCCACTCAACGGCACAATCGTCAATCAAACGGGGACTCTCCACACCGCCATATGCTACTATAAAAGGCAAGGTACACAACCCCATAGGGGACATCTAAACTCATCTTGAATAATCACTATTCATCTGTTTGCGCCAGGAGATCTAACTTTGGCATCGGAGAGCCCTAGGCCGGGACCACACCGGTTTTCTCTGTTGACCCCTTTGGTCCACTTGCAGGTGACGGCACTCGCAGGACCGCTCGACGATTTCTTGACGCAACAGTACCGCCCCTGAGGTATCAAGTAATTATAATCACATCTTCTAATTTTGGAAAATTCTGCGTATTTCTCTGAGATTTACAAAAGTTAACACATGCTTTCATTCCGTAAGTTTATGACCAACAACATTAAAAATATGAGGTGAACTGATAAAATTGTCCTTGACACTTCGATTTCAAAACCAATCAACCATTTAAGGTTTGAAATTGGGGAAAATCTTAAATCTTCTCCTTTGCGCACCTGCAAGTCATCTTCCTCTCCAATCGTGATCTAGAAGAACCACCACCACGGCACCACCGCGTTAAATTGAAATAACCCAGCACAAAGTACTTGCAAGTCATCTTCCTCTCTAATCGTGACCTAGAAGAACCACCACATCCACCGCGTTGAGTTGAAACAACCCAATGCAAAGTACCTTCAAGTCATCTTCCTCAAAAAAATAAAACATCTCATCTGCTCTGCGATACCTGCAATTCATCGTCACAAATCGTGACTTATAGTATAGATCTTTGTAAGTAATTTATTCTTGAACTTGTTGAGCCTCATTGGGATTTTTTTTTAAAATCTTTCTTTTTGCCTTAAATTGCATGAGACATAAATAATTTTCTTTACTATACGTGTAATTATAAAGATCACCAAAAGAAAAAACGGAGGGATCATTGGAAAACACCATGAAACCTTCAAACTATATATGAATAAGTTATTGTCGAAAAATGGTTTAATAAATAGAAGAGTTCATGAAATATTAAGACCATGAACCATCCACGAATTCTTGATTGAAAATAAAGAGTTTGCCAAAGACTTTTAGCGAAATCTCAAATTATGAACTATAAAACATCAAACTCTTTAAATCATGAAACCTAAAACCCCAATGTACCTCTAGGGATGCAGAGGAGAAATTGCCCAATTTTTAGTATGGACTTGAAGAGAAAGGGAGATACCTTCAGCTTGGTAGAGAGATGAATGCGTAATTACGAGAGATAGGATTTCAAAATACTCGAACTTGATACTGCTGAAATCTTTGATATCACTTCTGTGATTGGAGTGGTATATTTATATTGTATTGTGAGGTTATACGTTGTATTTGAATTTCAAAATACAGATGAGAGTTTGAGTTTATCTCAACTCAGATACATAGGAGAAGAATTAGGAACGTCCTTAGCTATGCTTGGGACTCTTTGGATTTGATCCACATGGGATAATGATGAGTTGTTGGATGGAGATTTAAAATTCAAATTTGTATTTGAATTTCCATTATTTGTTACACTCCCCCTCAAGCGAAGCGGGCAGCTGCACACGGTGAGCTTGGTTCGCAGATTACGATATCTTACCCCTGGGAGACCCTTTGTAAAAATATCGGCTATTTGATCACAGCTTGGTACAAATCGAATGCACAGTTGACGAGCAGCTACCTGTTCATGCACAAAATGATAGTCAATTTCTATATGTTTTGTGCGTGCATGGAATAACGGGTTTGCTGCGAGATAGGTTGCGCCAATGTTGTCGCAGTATAACAGTGGTGCAGGGGTCGTGACTTCAAGATCACTTAGAAGTTGACGGATCCACATTATTTCTGCCGCTGTGTTAGCCAGTCCTTTATATTCCGATTCAGTGGATGACCGTGCAACTGTGTGTTGCTTCTTTGAGCTCCACGATATCAGATTGGCTCCAAGGTAAATGCAATACCCGCTTGTAGAACGCCTGTCTTGAGGACATCCAGCCCAATCGGCATCGGTGAAGGCACTGAGTTGCATGGATAGTGACTTTTGTATTTGAATCCCAAAGTCTATAGTATCCTTGAGATAGCGTAGTATACACTTTACTGCTGCCCAATGATCTAGGGTTGGATTGTGCATGTACTGGCAAACCTTGTTTACCGAGAATGCAATATCGGGTCTTGTGAGCGTTAAATACTACAATGCTCCTACGACGCTGCGATATTGGGTGACATCTTCAAATGCTAGCCCTTCATCTCTTGTTAAGGATGCGGTTGAGCTTGGAGTTGGCATTGGCTTAGCCGCAATCATATTTGTCCTTCGGAGAATGTCCAAGGTGTACTTGGTTTGAGATAGGTGCAAGCTTGTTGGCGTTCTAATCACCTCAACACCAAGAAAGAAATTCAAATTTCCAAGGTCCTTGATTACAAATTCTTCACCTAGTGTAGAGATTAGGTGTTGAACCATTGAAGAGCTTGACCCAGTGATAATGATATCGTCAACATAAACTAGGATGTATACCAACTGCCGATCCCAATTTTGAACAAACAGTGCAGTGTCAGACTGGCATGACTTGAAGCCAAGAGATATTAAGAAGGAGCTGAGCCTATTGGACCATGCTCTTGGCACTTGTTTCAGGCCGTATAGTGCCTGTTTGAGATGGCAGACATGATTTGGATAGGCTGGATCAATGAACCCTTGCGGCTGTGACATATATACTTGTTCCTCTAAACGACCATTGAGGAATGCATTTTGGACATCTAATTGTCGAAGTACCCATCCACGAGATACGGCTATCGACAGGACAGTCTGGATTGTAGTGGGCTTCACAACCGGACTGAACGTATCAAAATAGTCAATTCCTTCTCGTTGGTGGAACCCTTTAGCGACGAGGCGCGCTTTATATCTAGAGACGGATCCATCCGCATGTCGCTTTACACGATACACCCATTTATTTCCTACTAAGTTCATAGATGGACATGGTGGAACCAACTGCCAAGTTCCATTTTGAAGTAGTGCGTTAAACTCCTCACTCATTGCTGCCCTCCACTTGGGGTCTTTATTTGCTGTAGTAAATGAAGTGGGTTCCTCATCAGTGATTGGTGATATTGATAAATAGGATGTGGGAATTGGGTATTTGGTGACCATCAAGTTTAGTTTGGTGATTGGTTTGGATGTCCCAGTTCGTGATCGGGTCACCATAGGATGGGTAGCAACCGTTTTTTGAGGGACTGTGGTTGGGTGATTCGGTGGTGGTAATGGGACTGTGGGAATGAGTGATTCGGTGGAGATAGATGGCTCATTGGTTGTTGGTAAAGGGACTGTAGGAAGGAGTGATTCGGTGGAGATAGATGGCTCGTTGGGTGTTGGTGATGATGGTGGAAGTGAAGTGGGTATTGTTATTTGATTGTTGGTTGTTGGGCTGGCTATTGGTGGAATGGTAGGAGATACAATATTGTCATTTGTTATGACCACTGGATGTGATGAGGAAGCTAAGGAATTTGAGTGGGAGGATGACTTGGTAGCCTCTGTTGCAAATGGAAACTTTCCTTCATCAAATGTCACATGCCTTGATATATACGTTCTGCCTATCAAAGGATCGAAGCACCTGTATCCCTTATGGGAATTGCTATACCCCAAAAAAATGCATTGCTTTGATCTGAACTCCAGCTTGTTTTTGTTATATGGTCGCAACCAAGGAAAGCACGCATAGCCGAAGGTGCGTAGTGCTGTATATTCTGGATCTTTTTGAAACAATAATTTGAATGGGCACTTATTGTTGAGAGTTGGTGCCGGTAACCTATTGATCAGATATACTGCAGTCTCAAATGCTAGAGACCAAAAGGACAATGGGGCTGATGCTCTTGCTAATAGAGTGAGTCCCGTCTCCACTATACGACGGTGCTTTCTCTCCACTCTCCCATTTTGTTCAGAGGTGTGAAGGCATGAGTATTGATGTGTAATTCCTTGGTCTTTGAAGTGGCTATCAAAGGCTTGATACTCCTTCGCTCCATCGGACTGAAACACTTTAATTTTACAATTAAAGAGATTTTGAACATGAGCATGAAATTTCATAAAAATGCTAATGGCCTCAGAATGGCGTACAATAGGAAAAATCCAAGTAAAACGGCTATAATCATCTAAAAAAGAAATGTAATACTGAAAACCATGTACTGATGGAGAAGGAGATGGGCCCCATATATCTGAGTGCACCAATTGAAAAGGAGACGATGCCCTGGATTTATTTTCTGAAAATGGTAGTTTGTGAGCCTTCCCCATTTGACAGGAGACACAAACAGTTGGTGAAGAGCAGCCAGCGAATAGTAGAGATGAGTGTCGAAGTAGATGGTCCATGCACTTGGAAGAAGGATGACCTAATCGATCATGCCAAATCGATTTGGGAACTTTCTCTCCAATGTGGACGGTTGGCCCTGGCTTGTGGAGTGTGGATGGAGCTTGAGATAGGCGATACAGACCAGCATCAAGTGTTCCTTGCAGGAGTGTGATCCCCATTTGTGGATCCTTCACATAACAATGATTTGGATGAAACTCAATAAATACATTGTTATCTGATGTAAATTTGCTAACAGACAATAAATTCTTTGTAATTTTTGGGACATGTAAGACATCAGTGAGTGCTAAATTTTGAGATTGAGATTTTATAGAAGTAGTGCCAATGTGTTTGATTGCCAAACCTGCCCCATTACCAACTCTGACTTGATCTGTACCAGTGTATGGGCTGCTGATGTTCAGATTAGCCATATCAGATGTCATGTGATGGGAAGCTCCTGAGTTTGGGTACCAGGTTGAATCAAAGGAACCAGCTGGGGTGGCCAGAAGTGCTTCGGCATTGGGTGGAGCTGCTGGCTGCGTGGCTGGATGGTAGTTCGGATTGAACCTATTATAGCATGTAGTAGTAGTATGATTAGAGCGGTGGCAGATCTGGCAAGAAGATGTTGGTGTGGGTAAAAGGGGACCATTGTGCTACTGGCTTGTGTTGCCACGGCCACGGTTGTAGGTGTAGAAGTTTCGACCTCAGCCACGATAGTTGCTACGACCACGTTGCTTTGGGTACGAGCTCTTGGCAGCGACGTTGGCCTCAACAGTTGGGAGATCGATCGGAGAGGCCCTTTGATCTTTGAGGATTTCTTGGCTTAATAGAAGACCAATGAAATCATCCAAAGGTACAGGATCCAATCGAGATGTAATCGAGGTGGCAAAGGATTCATAATCAGCACTGAGACCACGAAGAATAGAAAGGATCGTATTAGCTTCGGAGACTGGTTGGGCAGCGGCAGCAAGGTTATCGACGATGCTCTTAACACGCTGCAGGTATTCAGCCATGGTGAGAGTTCCTTTTTTATTTGGAACAGCTGGTACTTGAGTTGCATGACCCTGGCCTGAGATTGAGACGCATATGTGCGTTCAAGAGTGGTCCAGGCAGCATGCGAGGTGGTTGCACCAACAATTTGAGCAAGTGCTCCCTCAGTTAACGATGAAATAATCCAAGAAAGGATTATTTGATCTTGCTTGCGCCAGAGGAGATATGCTGGGTTGGGAGAGAGAATAGCCGAGGATGGAGATTCAGATGAAGGAGGGAGAGTTTGAGGTGGAATGGGATGGCTCCCATCTACATAGCCATACAAATCATGCGCATGGAGTAGTGGCAAGAACTGGGATTTCCACAGAATATAATTCGTTCTATCAAGTTTGACTGGTAAGAGAGATACAATGTTGGTAGGAGAAAGGAAGGTGGAGGGGGTGTTGGCGGAAGAGGTGGTTGAGTTATCTGAGTTTGCCATAAGGATCGAGGACTCTAAGTCTTAGGCGAGTGATACCAAGATAGGATTTCAAAATACTCAAACTTGATACTGCTGAAATCTCTGATATCACTTCTGTGATTGGAGTGGTATATTTATATTGTATTGTAAGGTTACACGTTGTATTTGAATTTCAAAATACAGATGAGAGTTTGAGTTTATCTCAACTCAGATACATAGGAGAAGAATTAGGAACGTCCTTAGCTATGCTTGGGACTCTTTGGATTTGATCCACATGGGATAACGATGAGTTGTTGGATGGAGATTTAAAATTCAAATTTGTATTTGAATTTCCATTATCCGTTACAACGAGGAAAAAAAACTAACAAATAATCACATACAAATCCAAGAAATTTAATGTGATTTGACATGAATGTCTATATCCATTATCCATTATCCATAGTCAAGAGGGGGGAAAAAAGACCTTGTGTGCCCTTGTACCCTACCGCGTTGGGCTCCTCTGTAGCACGACATAGAGTGTAGCGCACATCCAATGGTCCATAGTGCTTGAGCACGCAGCCCAACACCCCGCCTGTGTGTTAGGCTGCATGCCCAAGCACTGTGGGTCATCGGATGGTGTGCTACACTCTATGTCGTGTCGCGCTACAGAGGACCCAAATCCGTAACCTATCTAGTGTCCACACTTTCAAAAAAGAAAATTGGAGGGGGGGTGTGTTTTGGAATCCTTGATTTTGTGTGTGTGTGTGAAACCAAAGAAAATATTGACCACGCATAAATGTGTCACACGACTAATCAGCTTGTGATAAACTACTTTTTAATTATTTATACATATCAAAGATTCTATAGGATGTGTTTGCATTGGATATCCGAGCCGGGTCCTCCACACATTATGTGAGGTTAGCATAGTAAAGTCAGATCAACAATGTGAGGCAGATCGATCGATATGTCAACAAAAGCAAAGAAAAGCAAAAATTGCATCACTGTTTTCTTTCCTTATCTGATCTGAAACACTGCTTGTCCCTTTTACTTCTTCCTTCTTTCATTTAATTCTCCAACCGAGTTGGTGGCCATGCTAGGCACGGCAAAGCCTTCCCCTTGGGCCAACCCCATGGTTCAATTCCCTGCCCAGAATAGTTGTCCGGTTCCTCTCATAGGGGGTCGGAAATGATGACCTAACCCCCTGTCCAAACACACTGTCCGAGTGAAGTTAAGTGGCCATTTTTGCCTCCCTATGAGATGAACTGGACAACTATACCGGGCAAGAAATTGGACAGGATAAAAATTTCATTGCTTTGACACATCAGTTCTTACTTTATGCAACAAAAGAAGTCTTTACATCCTGAGTTAGACTCCCCCTATCTCTTGGGGCCAGCCCCATGGTTTTCATAGGATCCGGTGCTGACCTGGTGTGCATGTGTAGAGGGATCATTATACACGTGTTCAGGGGACTAGTCAGACCAAAGGTCCGAACACCATCGTTTGCAAAAAAGAAATTAAAAAAAAAAAAAGCCTCTTGACCACTATAAGTCATAGACCGGACCTTTATCCCCTCCAGTTCCTGCCCGGCCAATTCCCTAGTCCCCCTAACAAAGGGCATAATGACCACCCTACCCCTATCCAAACACTCTGCTTGAGTGGGATCCACCCCACCTTATTAGAGGGACTAGGAAACGGAGCCGAGCAGGGATCTGGAGAAGATAATTTTGCTTACAGATCGACCACCTACCTAAAAGATGAGAACAATAACCAATATTTGATCCCAATGTATTGCTTCTCATTTGATCAGGCAAAATTCTAGCCAAACTGATCTTCTTCATGAGATCGATCCCCCAATCTTTCTTCCCTCAAATTGCATCTTCTTTGAGGATGGGGAGAGAAAGACATACATTAGAGAGGAGAGAGAGAGAGAGAGTTAGGTCATTCAATGTACAGTGCAAGCTGAAAATTGCTACCTCATACAAACATCAGAGAAAGAACAAATCAAACACTATGGAAGAAAAAAGGGTTGCCCTTTTTTTGTTTCCTTTCTAAAACCTAATAATATACATATGAAACCCCAGATCATGACATGCATAGAATAGAACTCCATGTGACAATAACACTCCATCACTTCCTGCCCTAGAAACCTAACACTACTAACCCTGTACAACTTGTCACCAAAAAGGGCAAACTAAGCTCATCAAACCAAGTATAAAGAAGTAGGAGAAGAAAGCTGGAAGGGAAAGACAAGCACCCATGGAGGAATAGAAGAAATAGTAAGGATATGAGTAGTCATGCGGTCCATTGGTCGGCGGAGACGGAGCAAACGGCACCGTGTTCAGATAATTTGATGGTGGCGGAGGGGGTGGTACAACAGGGAAATAAGAGTATGAAGCTTGTGTGGTGGTGGTGGTGGTGGTGATTGAGGAAGATAGTATGATTGGGGTGGTGAGTAGTACTGTTCAGGTAGCGAAGGAGGTGGTGGTGGTGGAGATTGAGGAAGATAGTATGATTGGGGTGGTGAGTAGTACTGTTCAGGTGGCAAAAGTGGCAGTAGTGGTGGTGGTGGTGGCAAAGAAGTAACTGCCGGAGGTGGTGAACAGATGAGTGGACATGTGGCACAGTTACTGATACATAGCAAACCTGTTGAGGGTATTCCAATATCATCATCATCCCCCATTGTTGTCTGCAAAAACATGAACATCACAGCTGCTAAGACCTCAATCATCCATAGAAGCCATGAAAACCATTTTCTTCTTAGAGATACCAAACCCTTCCCATTACCCATCTCGATCAAGTGACTACAGTCTCCGGAGCCGAAAGAAAGAAAAGAAAAAAAAGCAACTTTGTGACTAGTACTGTGCATGCCTTCACTTAAAACAAGTTGGTTTTTTATTTTGGTCTTTGATTGACAAAACCCTACCAAGTAGGGTAGGGAGAGGCACCAATCTCCTTGTCCAATGTCTTTTGAAAAGTGAGAATTCTTTTCCTTTTTATGAAAGAAGATGAAGTGTGATGTTTGGTGTAGAGCTGTAAAGCATAAAGAGATTGCTTCCAATTTCAAAAGTCATTGTGTCCTCGATTTTCTAAATGCTTTGACGGATAGTGCAACGTTCCAATTTAATTTTCGGTGGTGATGAGAGAGAGAGAGAGAGAGAGAGGGGAGACTTCTAGTCGGATTTATAGTTAGTAAGTTTGAGAAATAATATGACAACGGATATATACGGTAGTCAAATGAATTGTATGATAATAATATTTTAAAAAAATTCCAGCGCAATAAAATGATATGGTAATAATATAATATGTGTTTAATATATGTAAAATATGATTGCTTTGTAAAAATTCGAGAATAAAAATATACGAGCATATATTCACTATACAATAGGCATTGACACCTAATAAACACAATAATAATATTTACTGATGTGAGTAAATATATAGTTTGATTCATCATCATTTAGATTTTACTCCAATAGGTTTATAAAGACTTCCACCGAATCATGCTATATTAGACTCTTTGCCTCAAACTTCAAAAATAGATAAATCCTTTTGGAATTTGATACTCTGTTTTTGGAAATGACAGCCCAAAACAGGATCTTAGGTAACTAGAATAGATAACTGAAAAGAACTTCTTTCTTCTCAATGGTGTGTGTGTGTTTTTCAATTGGAAGAAAAGTCTTCGCTTTGGGCTGTCATTCTCCTCAATATAAGAATAGCTCGGCTTGACTATAACAAATGTTTAGTACATTTGAGCTTTAGATTATAATTCTTCTGAACCAACATATATACCCATTAAAGAGGAAAGAAAATGACCAAAATTTTAAGGTAACAAATGGCTGACAAACATTAATGAATGTGCCTAAGGGGATGAATGCTTACTAAAAGAACGTAAAGGATTGGGAGGTGACTTGAGATTTGAGAGTGGTCTTTTGGCCTGTGAAGATCAAGAAACCCAGACGATGAACAAGTTTCTGCAATGCGAAGAGTAGACGATCGTGATGAAACCCAGTAAAATGGGGGGAACAAGAAATGGAGGTTAGAAGTCATTAACAGTGAGAAAGCATTTACCGCTGCAATAGCCGACGGAAGATGCACAGTCGCCGGAAGAAGAGACGGAGAAGCACAGTCGTCGCTCAGCCGCTGGGGTTTGGTGACCAAACAGTTTGGCCTTTCTTTTCCCCGAGATGTGAGGGACGCGGGTTTGGTAAGTGGGAACTTTGGTTTGGTAATCTAACGGTTAGATTGGATTTTAAGTTTTTGTTTTTTAATAACTAAACGTATTATTCGCATATAATACGCGTTTTATATGTGTATAATACTTCAGCCCTTATAATTCGCATATTTATCTGATTCTGAAGTATTATACGTAATATGGAATTTTTTCCAATTAATCGTTCAGATACGCGTATTTACTAACTATGACTCGGATTAGGCTCCTCATCAACGCGGCAGATGATGTCGACACGTTGATGAGTGTCGCATGGGAATGTTCCATCTGAACGGTTGTGAGTTGTTCACGTACATCACATGTATATATCGCATGTTTATGTTCATGTGATGTGCACCATTCCCAGCTCCGGGGTGCCGTTCGATCGGCACCCCATCCACATGTTGACATCTTCTATCGCACTGGAAGATGTCCAGTTTAGGGTGCGTTGGAGAGGAGTCGGATCCCTTCTAGTCTATGAGTCCCAATAAAGAGGGAGATATTGTTGTTTTTTATCACTCAAGAGTGGGAGGCAGATAGACTAAGGGGTGCAAGTTTGGCCCTGGCCCTTGACTGTCTGAGCCCACCCTAAGGTTGAACAGGGCTTGGGTTGAGATACCCTAGTCCTGAAAGCGGGTCAAGGTTGGGAATTTTTGGCCTTGAGTCAAGGCCAGACCGGGCCAAGGCTGAGCCCAATACCCAGCCCAGCCCAACCCAACCCAACCCAACCCAACCCAACCCTGTTCTAGACGATGAGAGGTTTATAGGTCCCATTATTGAGACCCGTAAATAATTTATGAGTCTGTGAGAAGGGTTAAGATGAACCTAATGGTTAAAATATGATCATCCGATGGTGCAAATGTTTTAATTGTAATCAGGATTAAGTTATGGGAAAAAGAAGCATATACCGCCAGTGTGCAGATTTTAATTTACACGGATACACCCTTCTCACATAATGAGCCGTAGAGGTAGGGGTTGTATTGATACACTACACTCTCTCCTATTCCGGACCATGTGGATGATGCCATTATCTATATCCTCATTGGTGTGGCACATAGATCCTCGTATGTACCAATTCAAAATCAAAGTCCAACCATTAAAAAGTAAGATTCAGTTTTGATTTCGATAGGTTCGGTAATGAGTTTTATGAGTCAGCTTTAACAGCTTTAACTGTTCGGCAAAAGCCAAACGTGTTTGACTCTGAGAATTCTCTGCCTTTTTTTTTTTCTTTTTCAATGCCTTTACCCAGACAATTTCTTACGCTTTATTGCATCTATTCGCCCTCGTTTTTATTCTTTGTGCTTTCCATGAAATTGCCTTTTGTGCTCCGTTTGTTCGGATAGTATTTTCATTTCTAAGAGATAAAATATGATGTAAAATTTTTAATATAATTGTTCATGTTATTATAATCTTTCAAACAAACACAGCTGTTGGTTCACTTATTTTATCAAACATCGGATGTGCATCTTTGATTCTTTCATGCTTAGAATACATACTACAGATCTAGATAGAGCATATGACACATAATCTGGTCTAATCTCATCCATATTCAGTGAATCTCACATTATGTTCATAGAAGTTTTGTATTTTAAGAATGAAAAAATCACCATTGCAGCTGACCTTGGTTCCCTCTCCCACCTTTCCTTCTTGTTTTAGTTCCTCCTAGACAATTTTCTTCTACTGGCTTTGAGATTGTTCTTAACAAATAACCAAAATTGCAGTCAAGAGAAAATTCATGCCTCGTAGTTGCAATGAATTGCCAAGAAACGTTGTAGCCACAGATTTAAGAGGAATGGAATGATTTGGTTTATTCGGACAGAGCTAGAAAACATGGAAACATCAAGGGACGGAGGAAAGAACTTGCGAACAGTTATGAACAATGAAACAATAAAATAGCAAATTTTACACATAAATTGGGAGTAAAATTTTCCAACGTCTTTTCCAGTAAACACATGGGTTTTTGGTACAATTTTACAATGTTCAAAACACATTGGAAAATATAATTTTACGGTAAAATTTTCAGTTTCATCTATTTTACGCCGAAACAAATGGAGCCATTAAGGAAAAAAAAATGCTACTGGGTCACATGGTTTATGCAAACATACAAAATTACCGTTCAGCTCTTAATGAACTAAAAAATATCATTCATTTAAATGCTCTTGCATGTACTGTTATTGGATATGCGTTGCTGCAGGCATAATGGATTAGCATTCTCTTGCTCTTTTAACAAATAATTAATGGGTTTAGAATGCACGCCAGCCAATTCCCATGTGCTAACTAGATAGGTCAATCATAGGACGAAGACAAGGGAGAGCATGAGCGTCATTTTAAAGTGGAGGAGAGAGGGAGGCGGATCGGGAACCTCTGCTGCCGCCTACTCGTGCGGCCTTACATAGGTAGGGCATGGACCCCACTCGGGGAGTCTAGATCGGCTCCTCACTTGGGGACAGTGGGGACAGATCTGAACCCTCCATGGAGCGTGGGTCCCATAGCCCAAGGAGGATTGGGATCTGTCCCCACTGCTCCCCATGTGGGTAGCTGATCCCAACTCCCACCCGGGCAGGGTGCTTGAGCAGTGGGTAGAACAATCATTTTGCCCCTGCCTGTGTGAGGCTGCACAACAGCCTCACAGGCAGGCGACGGAAGAGGGTCAAATCCGAGGGAGACAGGGTTTTCCCATAATTAATGGATGCAACTTGTTTTCCCGTTATTAGTAGCAACTAAGAAATTGTAACTTTCCTCTGGTGACTCTAGGAAAACTTTGTTTTCATGATCTTAAAAGTTCTCGTTGTCACCAAAAATTGTAACATCCTTTTAATTAACCCTTTTTTATTCCTAAAAGTTAATAATGTAAGAGTAAAATATGGGAAAAAGATTGCCGCTTGGTCGCGCAGTGTACGTCACCCCTGGGCCAAATACAGCGGTGCACGTAATGACCGTCGCACCCCTTGGAAAGATGAAAATGACTAAGGGTGTCAAAATGGAACCAAAACCGATTGTCTTTTACGATCGAACCGAACCACACCATATAAAAATGACGCGATTCTGATTTCATAGGTACTATTATAGGTTCGGTTCATAACCGAAAAACCGTCGATTAACCGATTAGAAAACCGAGATTATAAATATTCTGATTTGTTTAAGAATGAGATTAAGCACTCTAAAATATTAGGGCTCCTTATTTAAATTTTTTGAATTTCAATTTGAGCGCCAAATTCATGAAGGGACGGAAGGTTTTGGTAAGCATTCCAAAATATTATTGCAATGAGCATGTCTTAGTGGACTTTGTTAATGAATTGAGTGGGGTATGGATTGATGATGTCCTCAGGTTGGCTTCCCTTGCGGTACTTCGTGGCTTTGAGTAATCACTAAAAATTATCATTACAACTACCATGTCAAAGTGAACTTTGCCTAGAGTTAGATGTGTATGAAACAATATAATTTCTCCCACATAATAAGGATATGATAAATAATATTAAAGGGTACAAAGATGAAATCAGTATTACAAACCGTATGTAAACCGGATAACAAAAGCCGAATAGAAACCGCTAAAATCGAACCACATATAAAACGATTCTAATTTTAGGTGATTCTTATCTGGTGCGATTTTGATTTCTATCTTGCAAAATGTGCACCAAATAGGAACCGCACCAACAAGGCATAGTTCATACAAGAAGGTATCAATACCAATGATACATATACTCGGAGAACTTGAACCCATAAATTGAAGCAAAAAGCGAAAAAAACCAAGATTAATCAACCCGCATCACATCACTTTCGCAACCGATGTGGGATCAGTCCGCCATATGACTGATACGGAAACGTAATAGATATAGATTTTCCACTTGTTGAATAAAAGGTACTAGCATGAATTGCATATAAATGTTCCAAACTCAGTGCAGGGATAGGCTAGATCTTGAACCAAAATTTCTCCCAGTTCTCAATAAGCTTTAAGATATGGCAACTGCTGGTGTCAAAGGATGCAATACTATTACTTCTTGGCCAATCCGAATCGGTAATCCATGTACAAAATCTAGGGTTAAGTAGATTAATGGCCAATCTAACTGATTCCTAGCCTATCCAACCCAATTTTGATTCGGATTTGGTTGGAGTTGAATAAATCTGATCTATGGATTTATGAAGCGGTATTGGGTAACTATAGTTGAGAGCGAACCTTGGTGCAACAGTAAAAGTTGCTCCATTGTAACTAGGTAGTCACGGGTTTGAGTCTTGAAATAGCCTCTCCGTGAAAGTAGGGGTAAGACTGCGTACATTATGACCCTACCCAGACCCCATAGTGTGGCTTGAGCCTCATGCACTGGGTACGCTCTTTTGTATCGGGTAACTGTAATTGAAAAACTTCCAGAAACCGAAAAACCTACCTCTCTGATTGAAGTTCTGCTGCAATTGTCTTACTGATGAAGGCTTGGTGAAAGGAAAAAAATTGGAATCAACAGAGTTGCAGAAAACAAACACTTGGACCTAATGGAGGTGAGTCATCTTCCTTGATCTTTATTTATATTTCGCATATTGTGGGGGTGCAGTTTTCTGTAGAACCATGAAATCAGGCAATTCCCCTAATCCGATTCCAATTTGGACTACAATTATTCAAATCATGATTGCAATGCCTTCTACCAAATCTTCAAGTGTGCTTAACTAAATCGAGGAAATCTCCGGCAATTTTCTTTACACCTATTTCAAAAAGGCATATCCAATACACAAGGCTCCCGCCATTGCAGGTTTAGAGAGGGTCATAATGTATACAGCTTTACCCTCGCTTCACGAAGAGACTGTTCCCAACTCAACCCGCAGACACTAGATCGCAATAGAGCAACCTTACTGTTACTATAATGAAATCAGACAATTCACCCAATCCAATTGCAATTCCAATACTTTAAACCATGATTGCATTGCCTTCTACCAAATATTCAAGTGTGTGACTAAACCAAGAATGATAGAACATAGTAAGAAAAGGCTAAAAAAGTTAAGGGCTCATGTTCTCTGTGCCGCAGCGCAGGCTGCGCCCAAACACATAGGCCTGTCACTCAAGGGGGGCAGGGTGGTCATTGCGCCCACCCCCATGTGTCTGGGCGCAGCCTGCACCCCCGACACAGAGAACATTCTCCCAAAAATTAAAAATAAAAAGAAGATGGATGCATTAAATTACAATTTACAAGCCACCTCTCATATACGAAGTATCTCTGATCACCTGAACTAGTATACCTGTAAAGCATAAAATAGATCCAAACTACGTGCATGCCCCTCTTCACAACTTTTGAATGTTGGACTCAAGAAATAGCTCAACATGAACTTATTCTCATATGTTTCATCAACTACTGTGGAGCATCTTCTGCTGCAACAAGCCTTCTGGCCACTAATCTTCCTCTTTCATTTATAGGTCGTGGACTAGAATTGCAATCACTTTCTTGTGAGGCATTACTGCTCCTCGTCAGTTCCTGGTTATGCATAATCGCAGCAACATATAAAAGGTTTTTAAGTTTGGAAGGAATTGTCTCTTCCCATTAACGAAGAAAAACTTAAAACAAGTTTTTAAAAATCAGGATCGAAAAAGTTAGATTGGACAATTCAGATTGGAATCGGCCAAGGCCGATCCTGATTCTGGTCGATGTGGCTCAACCAATTCCCTTCTAAAAATTAGGGCTAGAACATATTTGGGCTGATTCTTATCAATTTCTCACCAATCCTAATCGATTCTGATCCAATCCAAATCGGAATCAACTGGGAATGATCTTGATCCTAATTCCGGGTTTTTAAACCTAGACTTATTTCAAAGAGTCTCACCTGAACATTGGAGAATCTTGATCTTGATCTGGTAAAGTTTTTGTAAGGTGGCCCATAGCTGACAGTACTAGAGGAGCTAGTACTCCAAATGGTTTCAGTTTCGCAGTACCCAAGATCTTTTAGCCGGTTCAAAAAGGGTAAAACTACTGAACCCAAGTCTGGTCTATCTTTTCTTCGAAGCTCAGCACATTGTAGAGCGATCTTTGCAAACTCCAAAGCCTCTTCCATAGGCCAATCTGGCACTGTTGGATCAAGCATGTCTTCAAAGACTCCATTCTCAATGGCTTTCTCTACGTGATGTGAGAGACCCATGGCAGGCTTAGCAGTGATGATCTGAAGAAACATTATTCCCAAGGAATAGATATCTGATTTGATACACAACATTCCTGTTTTCTGATACTCAGGGTCTATGTAACAGAAGGTTCCTGCCGCCGATGTCATGCGATACTGGGTGACACTGTCGGCAACAGAGGGAGGGACTAACCGGGCTAGCCCAACGTCACTGATCTTGCTTATAAAGTTGCGGTCAAGGAGGATATTTGCAGGCTTGAGGTCCCTATGTACAAGGGGTTCTGGTTTGTTTTGGTGGAGGAAGTGAAGGCCAGTGGCAATTTCTGCAGCAATCTTAAACCGTAGACCCCATGGGATTGATGGGGTTTTCTCCTTTCGGAAGAGCCTGTCTTCTAAGCTGCCATTTTCCAAGTACTCATATACCAAGCATCCATATTCTGGGCAGGCACCCAAGAGTAGAACCATGTTTGGGTGTCTGATGCGGCTCAATACCTCTACCTGCATGTTCATGTTCATTACTATAAGAATTTGCAGAAAATTTGACAATGAAGATCTGAACTTGGAACAAAAATTTTTTTTCAACCATGGTGAAGAGAGAATCTTTTCATTTATAGGTTTTGACGCTTGGATAGACTCTTGGATCATCAATGGGGGTGGGAGAATAATGCGATCATAATGGTTGGTGAAGATATTTTGTGGATGAAGGAAAATTATGGCCCTATGGGTTGGGTGGGACCATTTGATAGAGTACTACACAAACATTTCACTGGCCAAATTTCATTCCCAAACAAATACGATGAGTGCCTTAAAAATGAGTTTAAAGAGAAAAAAATTGGAAAAAAGCCACTAGATTCGTTTCATTTGTAATTTTATGAAACTTTAAAATCAATTTTCAAGTACTTTTTGTGCTTTTTTCGAGTTGGAATTTGACCAAATGTGGATCGACAAACACATGGACTACTCATATCGACCATTAGCAAGTCAGTATCATGCTAAATGTAATCTTTTTTGAGTTAGATTTCGATAGAATTTAATGAGATGAAAGTGGGATACTCTATCACATGGATCCACTCAAATTGGCCACTAGCAAGTTGGTAACATGCTAATGTAACAAAGAATGCACGGTTATAACCATGATTTCAAGAGTTAGAATCGGTTTTGTAATAGACCGAGTCCGATCCCAATTCGTCTCATCCAGTCTTTGTATGAAAAAACCCTAGATGTCAAGAATATATAAAGTCTAGGTCGATCCAAACCGATTCCAATCCAGATCCTGATTCCATGTTTTGAATCCCCAATTGCAGATAGAAAAAAGATATGAAGGTACCTCTTGTTGGAATTGCTGCCTCCCTTTTTGGGCGTCTGGTCTGAGAACCTTGATAGCAACAGGGGTATGATCAAGTAAGGCCCTATAAACAGGGCCATAGCCTCCTTCACCAATCTTCTTGCATTCTTTGAAGTGATCAGTGGCAACTTCAATCTCTTCAATGGTATATCTTCTATACCTCGGGTCATTGTTATGCAATACAGACAGTGCTCTCATCTTCTCTTCTGCTTCACGCTTGGCCTGCAATTCTGCATGTCTCCTCCTATTTGCTTCCCTTTCAGCTAGCTTTCGTGCAGCTTGGGCAGCTTCAATGGCAGCCCTGCACTTCGCTTTTTCCATCTCAGCAATTGCAAGAGCTGTTTCTTCTGCAATCCTGGCTTCCTCAACTCTCTGACGTTCTTCTACCTTCCATTGATATATCTCATTAGCCTGAAATCCAATTATCAACAATGAGGGTGGGTGTCAAAGTCAGCATATGTTTTTTTTGTTGGGAGGAGGGGGGGGGGGGAGGTCGGACCACTACAAAGAACTTAGTAATTGTAACATGCTAAGCTCACTCTCATCAAAAAAAAAAAACATGCTAAGCTCACATATATGTAATGCCACATGGCCAATCAAGTATTTGATAATTAATTTTTATTTTTCTTTTTTGTCCCCTCAATATTATGGGTTTCAATTCCAAAAGATCCTGTAAAGTGTCTGCAAATGGCAATGAGACTAGTGTCATCAAATGTAATATTACCTTTGAAAATCATGTATGTTATGGGTGACCATTTTAACTCATCAAACATTAGGTTCCCTGTTGATGGTCCTGATTCTCATATAAACTAAGGAAAAAGGTTCTCTGAGCCGCTGGATAGGGTACGCTAGCATCTCTGTGTCCATCTCTCTCCTCCTGATCACATAAAATGACCTTGCTGTCCTCCAATGTATGATATCGTTTTATCACATCTCATTTATGCATTCCACTATGCCAAGCTTGCTCAGAGAACCTTCTCCCAGGAACAAAACAGGTAATTATCTGATTCAACCTTTTGCTTTGCTGTGATTGCTTCTTTGCATGCTGTGCTGTACATGTCCATGGTTTGCTTTAGCTCCAGCCTTAGCCTTTTCATCTCAGCCTCTAAATCTCTCTGCAGAGGACAGACATTTTCATTTCATCGTTTGTTCAAATTGTAACAAAAATAGAGGGGTGAGGAACCAAAAATATGCTATGACTTCTGGAAGTAAAAAATTTCCTATCCTCCCATGTATTGAGACGATGAAAGTGCTCTTGAAAAGCTACTGGCAGACGACTGATCTACAGAGAAAACATATAAAAAAAAAAAATGCTAACCTGACAGCCATGGTTACAAAAATGATAAGACATCCAATGAATTGTCAAAGTTTTAGATTTTTCCTTGGTTAAGGGTTTCCATTGTGGAGCCACCATGGATTTAGGTATCAGTATCGATACATATCAGCTGATTCAGTTAAAAAGTAGATTTTTTTTTATCAAAAATTATTTTTTTATACTGAAATTGGTCCCATACAAATTGATACAGTCGATCCATATTAGTATATTGATATCAGCAATAACTAATACTTGTGCTGATATAATGAACTAAAACTTTGGGGGCCACCCATGGAATTCTTTTTTGACAACACATCCATTGGGAAGTGGAATCCGCAACAAAATCAATCTTATATTTTTTTTTTAAGAGAAAAGTTCTCTATGGGGGAGTGTACCACCCACTACCCCGTTTCCATGAAAGGCAGAAACTCCCGCCCCCCATGATGCCAACGAGTGTACTCTCATTGGCCCCCGTGCACACAAGGGCCATGCTCCCCCACTGAGAATGCCGATCCTTTTTTTTTAAATTCCAACTCTATCAGAATCAGCCTGAACCCTAGAAAAAGCCCGATTCTTCGACATGCAAAGTGACAAGAATCAAAGAGAATCGGGAATCAAATCCAATCAATCTCGATCTGATTCTGATTATTAGGACTATGGTTGAGTTATGACCAATATGAGAGAGCATCCTAATGCACGAGACTCCCGCTACTGCAAGGTCTAGGAGGGGCACATGTACACAGCCTTACTCCTCGCTTCACGGAGAGACTGTTTCCATATTTTGAACCAACAGCCTCATGGTTGCAATAGCGCAACTTAACCGTTGCAACAATATGAGGTTAGCAAAACCCTTTTCATAAGGAGTCAAAGATCACACATTTCAGGGATATCAGTATAGGATCGGCCAAATATCGGTATTGGGGATGGCCGATACCGATACCGTTTTTTAAAATATGGATCCATTGCAGCAATGGTTTTCCATCTCTGCCATGCAGCAGTTGATATATTAGCCTCCTTCCTCTTCTACCTACCGAGGAATTTGAAGAGAAGGAGCTGCCACTGCCAGTGGGACTATTAAACTCAGAACCGATGGAGAAATCTATACTTTCTGAATCAATGTCCATGGACCGGCAACCCAAAGTGCAGTTAGAGAAGTCGCTCTCGAGGGATAAGGAATCACGGCTTGAGTTCCGTGGCATACGGACTGAGAGATCCATATTTTCCATAAACAACAAGTTCTCAATACTGTTCCTGGACCTTGGTGGAAGTTTAGTCTGCAACTCACGATCCACGTTCTTCTCCAAAACCCTTCTCCCATGTCCATTTCTCCTCCACATTTCCCTATTATTAGCAGAAGGTATTCTGTTGCATCACATTAACAACACAACCATTTCATCACTACCTGTGATTATATACAATCGATGATCCATTCTTTAACACAGTCAAAATTTAGACTTACTTGATGCCTTCATCGAGGACAGGAGTTTCAGGAGATCGAAGCTGTGGAACTGCCCTCTGAGGTGGTTGTGATTGCATGGGCGAGGCACTATTCATGACATTAAGAGGTGGAGGCCGACTTGCTGATCTGATCGATGTCACTTTCCCTTTTGAAATAATGTATACCGTACAGAAATCTGGTGCAGATTTGATCAAGCATGTTCCCACATATGGGTTCCTAAATTTCCTGCTACGACCAAAACAGACACTACTAACTTTTAATCTAGATATTGAAAAACGAAAAAGCTAGGGTTACAGGTTTTAAAAACCTTGTGATGGCATTCCTAGTCGATGCACCAACAACAATGTTGTGGATGCATTGTACGTTGAGATAATCAATGATTGCCTTGGAAACATCGTATTCATCAAGCACCACCTCCTTGATCTGAACCTGAAACTCCTCAAATCCTCAAATTAACAATCAGGGCTAGCTGCAGTAATAGACCATTTTAAAAGGAAATCATGGGACTCTAATGAGTTGCAGGCTGAACATACCCCTTTCCGAGCACAGTATCCACGGTAGGGAAGGAAAAGCTGTCCGATGTCCTCAGTAGATTCTCGATAAGCATCGGGGTTAGCCTCGTTCAAAAATAAACCCTCTGCAAAAAAAAAATGAATTATTAATTTGAGCATTTCATCAAACAATACGAATGCAATTAGTACTGTCGTAAATGAAAATATTATTGAAAGAAAGAGAGAAAGGGTACCTACGGTTTTGCAAAGTGCGATTGCTAACGTGGATCAGGATAAGGTTGGGATTGGTATTCAAGAGATGATCAATCGCCCATTTCACAGCGTACTGGCTGTTCTTGTCCTTATCAACCGCCACTGCTACGGAAATGTTAGCAGCGTTCATCACAGGACTATCGTCAGATAATGTGGGAGGTTTTTTTTTTTTGGATAAACATGAGGGAGTCATTCAATTTAAAATGGATTATTTTCTTCCTTGTGTGGTTATGATGCAGTGACTGCATCACCACCACCACCACGACGTTCGCCACCACCACCACCACCACCCCCTAAGCCACTGACTTACTGCAACCAAGGAGAGGGAGGAGGACAAAAAGATAGACGAAGACATAGACTGAAAAGTGAACCACTTTCTCTTCCTTCCGCGTTCGCTTTCTTTCCCCCCGCAGACTGCGCGCGACCATCTCACCACGCCTGAAGCTAGAAATTTCGTTAAAAACAGAGACCCATCATTTAACCAACTCATCGTTTCTATCCTTTTTCTAATCTTTTGACTTAATCAGGAAAATCCCTCCTCTCATTCTGGTGATCCACACTCAGGGCACTGGCCACCAGCCACCTGAACGACTTAATACAGAGGTACGAGTCAATATACAGGCCTGATTTAACCTAAAAAAAACGTCTCTAAACCTGATGACAACAAACTAACGCTGTGTTCTACCAACCAGGCCAGCTGACTTTCAATTCTTCTACATCAAGGTCAAACCCAACTAAAAAAACACAACCATCTATGTAAGCCGTTTGGTTGTAACTTAGGTAGGTTACAAAATTGTTGTAACCTATTTTACAAAAGTGGAGGTTAAAAAAAAAAAAGTATTTTCATGGTTTGTATTTGTCAATCTAAAAAGTTAGTGGGACCCACCTGTATCTATCACAATTTGGATCCTCTACTATCGAGCTGTCCCGTCCTGTCGTGCTACATAGACACAGCAATGTGTGAAATGACCGCATTACCCCTGCCCAAGTGCCTTGCCAAGTGGAGGTAAGGCAGCCATTTCACGTATTGTTGTGTCTGCGCAGCACAGCAGGACGAGGCAGCTCGACAGTAGAGGATCTGGATCCATATGTGTCATAAGGATGTGAATGGATATTCGAAAATCCGTATTCGATTCACGTTCATATCCGCTTAGGAGAATTCGAATCCGTCTGAAAACTAATTGGATACGAATATGATAATCCTCTTGTCCGATCGAATATTATCCGATTCGTTTAGTAATCCGACAATAACAAAATGTCTGAAATATATCTTTATGTCCGTCTATCCGAATAAGTTACCTTATTGGATTTTGTTTTCTTATTTCTTTAATTTTATAAGTTAAGATAATGTGACTCTTTTTCTATATTTCCTATTGGTTTGTATATATTGTTTTATGCGCTATGATACATGGAATCACATACCTCTTAAAATAAATACAAGATAAAATAAATGGTAAAGTACACGTACCCCCCTATAATGCACCCAATATTCCTCGTATCCCCCTAAGCGGCTCAATATTCCACGTACCACTCCTGCTTTACACCACAAATGCCAGATAGGTCCAATCCGTTAAATACCACCGTTAGATGCCAAAATTTTGACCATTTTACCCTTTGTTCCATTTTCTTAAATCTAAAAAGACTTAATTACCCTCACTTATTTGTTGCCTTTAACGGTAAGAAAATCAAAAACTAAGAAGAGTAGAAGAAAGGGTAATTGTTAAACTCTCAAGTTTCAACCCTAACCCTCAAATCAACAAAACGGATAGGATATTATCCAAATCCGTCCGAAAACTAATAGAAAATTATTCGAATACTTCCAAATATAAACGGATACGAATATGATAATGCCACTACCCGACCGAATCCAATCCGTTTACATTCTTAAGTTGTGCCAAGTCTTTTACTCAAGGGTGTAAATGGAATTGCAAACCCTCCAAAAAAAACAAAATTTAAACAGAACAAGATATTATATAAAGAGAGGAAATTACATTGAAGTTCTCCATATGGGAATTACAGCTTCCTACAATTGCCTTGGATGCTAAAAGTCTAACCTTGTTATAAAGTTTTTCATCACTACATTCAAAACTAATATTAGTAAAGGTATTTGTTATAACAGCGAACCCTCCAAATTAGCTCAATAAAATCGTTACCCAAAAAAATAAATCGTCTTACTTTTTTCTTTTTGGTAAACAAAGCATCTTACTTTCACTTTGTGCTTATTTGCACACTACCTGGGTGTGTGCGGTGCGTTGTGTTGTCCCTGGGCCCAGACACAAGGGCGAGCGAAATGACCACTAAATTCCCATGAAAAGGCAAAAATTCTCGAGGACACAGCGATCATTTCGCTCACCCCTGTGTCTGGGCGCAGGGGTAGCGCACCACACGCACCCAAGTAGTTATTCGCACATGAAACATTAGGAACCCATAATACACTAACGATTAAAAATTTTCAAATATTAAAACCCCAAACCTTGTGATAGGGCTGCAATAGGGTCGGGTTGGGCCGGGCCTTTTCTAACCCTAGCCCAACCCTAAGTTCCCTTAGCTGGGCCAAGCCCAGCCCGGCCTTGATTCAAGGCCTGAAAAGTCCAACCTTCACCCGCCCTTAGGGTCGGGCCGGTTGACCCTGATTGACCCTGACCATGGGGGGAAGGGAGATGCATGGGCTGGCCAGGCTAGGAAGAAGAAAGAAGAGGAAGAAGAAGATAGGGTCGGGCTCAGCCCAAGGCCTCAACCCTGGCCCGGCCCGACTCTAACTCAGGGCCAAAAATTCCCAACTCTGACCCACCCTTAGGGCCAGGATATCTCAACCCAAGCCACTTTCAAGCTCAGGGCGGGCCAAGGCAGGCTTGGCTGTCAAGGCCAAACTTGCACCACTACCTAATGATATGTTTCTCAAGACAGGTGTGTGTTGACCGCCCATTTAGAAGTTACCACGTGGAACTATTGGTATCGATATGAGTATCAGCTATGTAATAGGTGGGATCGGTTATATAAGACGATTTTGCCCTCAAAGATACCAATTTTCTAAGTTTTTTTGAAAAATATACCCTGTCCATACCTTGCACCGATGCGAGATCAATGGTTTCTGATATCAATCCAGATCGGTCGATCCCAAACTAATCCCTAAAATCAATCTTTCATATATCAACAGTCATGAGAACTTCGTACTCTAAAGTCGCCAGACCAAGTGGGGAGAGGCGCCAAGAGCTACTACATTCATGGTACAAGGGATCGGGATTGGATTTGGAATCGGTTGGTACCCATCCCAATCCCACCCATGGTTTTAGGCATCTGATTGGTTGTATCAGCCAATTTATATTGGTATTGTTCATGATGGATATCATAGTGGTGGTTTTGATACAAGGGAAGGTAAATTGGTTCAAGAAACCAAGTTATCGGTATTTCGATTTAACTCGGTTCCAAAAACCCTAAAATCGGCCTTTAGCTTCGAAAACTAATGTTCTACTCACAAAAACCCTAGAATCAACCATTCTAGAATGGTTGGAATTGTGATCGGTCACAGCCGATTGTGAACTAAATCGACCAAATCAACCAAGGATTTTAAACTCAAAATCGGAGATCGAAACGGTCCCTATATATTCTGATCTGAATTGGATCGAATTTGGTCCCAACAAACCTAGAATCAGGACTGAAATTTGAAAATCCAGTGGTCCAGTCACAAAAACCCTAGAATTGGTCAATACGAATGGTTGGATTTGGATCGATCACGGCCGATTTCAATCCAAACTGGACAATTCGACAAAGGATTTTAAACTCTGAATTGACAATCAAATAAGTACTTGCCAATACCAATCTAGATCAGATCGAATTGGTCAGAATCAACCCCAAAATCCTAGAATCAACTCTTAATATATAATATAGTTCTAAAAATTCCACGTGTCATCATTACAGTAGTAACAAACCTACAACACTTGCCACTTATCATCTTCCTAGATTTAATCTTTCCTGAAAGCAATAACATGCTTAATACAATTGCTTTCTTTGAAGAAAATCCCAATAGTCTTCTAAGGATTATGAATCACATTTTTTTTTAGCACATGGAACTAGCAGCAAGGATGAGCCTTCGGTCCTCTCTTTAAGAGAGAATCAAGGTTTATCTATTACTTACACAACCGAGGAATCTTTCACAGAATGGACGGCCAATCCCTCTTAGAAACCAGCTATAACTAATAGGATCGAGTTTTCCTTAATCCGCGGTGAATGTGAATCAATTCACCGGAAAGCTTCGAATGCGTGCGGGAGGGTACATATTTGGGGATCATACTAGAACCCTACAGGGGTTTGTGAACCCTAGGATGGTGTGGTGAAGGAAAACTTTTTCCTAACTACTAACTTGTAAACAATTATTTTTATCTAATTTAATAGTATAGCTTTTATTTTTCTGATTTCAAAACCAATATTAAATGAACAGTTTTAGTTATTTCATTTTCATGGTGTTATCTACATGAAAATGTCATTTGCACCTACTTTTCCATGATTGTCTTAATTGACTTTTGTATGAACAGTTTAACCAAAAGGGTCTTATGGATTCGAACCACCATCCCCTTGGAACATATTTGACATATTTTCATGTTCCAAGTGCTCTACCAATTTGAGCTAAAGACCCATAAAATAGAGTTTAACATTTACAAATAACCATGAGAAATTACCACAAAATTGCTCTTTGCGATCCTTTTTATTTTTATTGTGCTTACATTCTTATAAAATAACTCCAATGTGAATATCCTTACTCAGGTGATAATATCAACAACTGTTTGCTCAGCAAAAGACCCCCTACTACTCATTCGCTACACAACAAGGGCCAGAATGTTTTTTTGCGTGGGACGTAGGGGCCATACCCACCCACAACAGGGGCCGAAATGACCGTCATGCCCCCATGTATGGCAGAAATTTTGCCCCCTTTTGTGCCATCGAGTACGCTCTCATTGGCTGGCGCACAAGGCGTGGCCCCTGCATCCCACCCAGAAAATAGCGCCCCTATACTTAATTAGTAATTTTTTTAGTCTTATTTAAGCTATGCATACCCAAACCAGTGGTTCTAAAACCAACACTCCATTTCGAACAACTTATCTGAAGTTTCACAACTTAATTTATCAAGACCAAGATAATGTTTAAAACATCAGCCAACGATATTATCCACCCACTTTAAGATTCGTTCTTCAAACACAGAAGTGATGAAAAGAGATCCTATTACATGCTACATATGAGTTCTTTAATTCATATCATAAATCAGTTCCAAAGTAACTTGTAAAATCATGAAATAAAAACTAAGCTATAACATGATTAAAGTGCAACATAACAGAAGAATAGATGTCTTAATATGTGGAAAAAAAATAAGCGCACACACCAACTCTATCCCCTACCACTTAAAAACCCACCAAATTCAAGGTGTAGTTTCCCTTGTGCTCCAGAGTATCCAAGTAAAGTCATAAATGGAGAAACATGATATGATTAAGGATCTATAGAGAAAGCAAAATTAGAAGTATCAACAGATGAGATGGAAGGGCGAGTAATTGAACTACTTCTAATTGGTCTTGAGGAATAATAGTTCTCTGAATGCATCATCGAAAGGTGTAAACAGAGAGAATGAGTCATTAGCACTTCAAATGGACGAAATTGAAGGTTAACCAAAGTTTTTATGGCAAGGAAATCATACCCAAGATAAATCAGTCGAAAACCATCATCTACATATGATAAAATACCATCAAGCAATGTCAGATCCATTCTACACTTCCACAAAGTCACGTAGTAAAAGAATACTCACATTTTGAAGAGTCGTGATGCAACAACTTACAATTTGACAATTGTGTCATGTGTGTGAACAAAATACAATTTGACTATTTGCAGAATAATTGAAATCACCATTGTCAAGCCTTTAAAATTATGAAAACATCGTCCATAAGAGAAGTGGGTGAGTCTTAGCGCAATGGTTAAGTTGGGCTATTGCAACCTGATGGTTGTGTATTCAAAACTTGAAAACAAACTCTCCTGCGAGCAGGGGTTAAGATTGCATAAATTTACCCCTACCATACCCTATAGTAACGAGAGCCTCGTGCACTAGGACTCACTCTCTCTCTCTCATCATCCATAAGAGAATAAAAATCTGAAGGAATTTGAAATAAGAAAAGAGAGGGTACTTTGGAGATACGTTGGTTGTTGTGGTACCTCATCGTTTGGTGCCAGCCATCAAAGCGATGCGGATAACCACCCCACTAAAACTCCATAAGTCAAACCCATCTTCTCTGATGTTTAAATAGAACTCTCGAATAAAAGAAGCAATAGAATCGAATTCCCATATACACATGTGAGAAGTAGAGAATACTACTCCTCAGACCGGGATCATTATTGTCCGTCTAAAATAAGATAACCTATTTTGTAGTATTCATAAATATGTAAACCAAAGATGATCAATTAAACTCACAAAGTCATTGTTATATGCCTAATGGGGCCCACTCTAGTGTATGGGAGCTAGATTGGGCCAACCTAGTATGGGATAGGTTAAAGGACTTGATTTAACGTGTTCCATCAACTTCGGAGCTTTTGGCATATTTGTTAAGTACCCAACATTTGGTATCAGAGCTGGGCACCATGTCACGGGTCCGAGTAATGAAAAGGGCTACCTGAAGTAGAGTGAAAGCAATCAAGAAAGGGCTACCTGCCGCCAGGCAAAAACCCTGGAGCAGAGTGGAGCCGTTTGAAAAGGGCTACCAACCTGCCTAGAATGAGAGCCGTCAAGGATGATGGCTGCGGAAGCATGGTGGTTTGTTATGTGCCTTATGGGACCCACTTTAGAGTATGGGCGTTAGATTGGGCTAGCCTAATATGGGATAGGTTAAAGGGCTTGATCTAGCGCGTTCCATCCGCTTCAGAGCTTTTGGCGTATCAGTCAAGTGCCCAACAGTCATGTCCCACACTCCCACAGGCTAGACTTTGGAGAGTTGTTCCAACACTGCATCCAAATCCTATGAGTTTTTTTTTGGGGGCAGGTTGGGGAGGGGAAAGGAAAAGAAAAGAACCTGCCACAAACAAATAGTTCTTTTGCATGCCATGTGAGTTTCCTTGGTAGATTTTGCAATAAAAACATAAAACCAATATATATTAAACTACTATGGATTCTCCAAACGCAATGCAAAAGAATACCAAAAGAGAATCTATGTGCTCGATTAACAAAAGTGACATAATAGTAGAGAATTGACACGGTAGAGCAAAACTAAATTAAGAAACAAAGTTGACCTCTTGGATTAACAAGAGAGATTTGGAATATAACATGTACAACTATAGATTTTGTAGTTAGAACCACAGAAATTTGATCCTTCCTTCTTCCTCTCCAACTTTGAATCTCCTCTTCTCCCAAGACTTTGATCTCTCTTAACAATGACATATAACCATACCCAAATCCAAAAAAATATGTCCTAACAACAAAAACAATACATATCTCCAAAAGATCAAAGAAATGCCAAGAAAAGTTGATGTAGAATCTAGGAAGTGAATCTTGTAGGATCGATCTGGAGGACAACCCAAGAGGGATCAGGTTATTTGAGACCTTAAAAGGTGGTAGGGGAATGGTAATAAACTCAGATTCAGGTATAGGAACATGCTGCTATAATGAGGATATAAGTAAGTTGAAGATAGGACTTGCAGATGCTAGCAGTTGAATAGTCACTTACCAGTTGTTTCAAGACGATGGGAAAAAAAGGGTAAAATACATGTACCCCTTAAAATGCACCCAATATTCCTCATGCCCCTAAGGTTTTGACAAGTCCACTCGCACCCCCTCAAAATTCCATGTACCACCCTTACTTTTCAATCTAAAGCCATTTAAGTCCAACCCGTTACTTTTAGGCGTTAAATGTTAATGGATCTGAAATTGAAGAATGTAATGTACAGTTATACCCTTGCTAGGACATAATTACCAAAATGCCCTCATCTTCCCCAAATCGTTTCCCCAAAATCCATCTTCCATTTTTTGAAACTTCGCTCAAAACCCATATACCTAAATACCCTTAGGCTGCAATCGATTAAGAACGGAGAAGAAGAAGAAGAGGGCAGGGGCGAGGGTTTTGCTCTCTAATGGCTACCACTTAGAACGAAGAAGAAAAAGAGGGCAGGATAAATCGATTACGGTTTCTCTCTAATGGCTTATTTCAAATCCTTATTGGGATTCTCCTTATCTCAGTGGAAATGCTTCAGTGGTGATTGTATACCTTTTTTCACCGGAGTTGGCGGTGGAGGAGGAGGTGGTGGGTTTTTCATTGCCGATATTGATGTCAACGCTGAGGGAGGTAGCACCACTGGATTAGAATTTAGAAGGGGATGATTTCTCGGCTTTCGCCATAGCTTCCAAAGCAATATATGATGATTAACAAAAACATATTGAGATTCAGGGTTGACAAGCTAAGCCCATGACGCATGAATCATGAATGGTCTTAAATCCTTTCCCACAATTACCACGATAGAGAAGTCATCGTAATCGGCTAAGTGAAACCAAAATTCTTGAATTCTATGGGGAATCGAACAAAACTTGCAGATGTTGTTCCCTCTGCTTTCACCCATCTAGATGCCCTGGTCTTCAGGTCAAACTATGACCTTGAAGTTCTATTACTTGAACCTAATTGAAATCCCAGCCAAATCTTCTTCCAATCTCACTTCTCCATCCACTCTCTGAAACTTAATCGGTCATTCACCATCTCCATTTCATAACTGAAATCATCCAATCCCAATCTCTATTTCACAATCCAAACCGAAATCTATTATTTTTCTTTTGCCTCTGGATTGACCTACTTCATCTCTTTCCTTCCACTAATTGAACCCTTTAATCCATCCCCTTATTCTTGTATTCTTCTCTTTCCTTCCACTAACAGGAACCTTACCCACCGTCTCTCTGATTTGCTTTCCCACTTTATCTCCCAACAATCATCACCACCGAACCCTCTCCTTCAAGCCTCAGCCCCGTCCCGAGCAGTGTAAGAGAAGATCCATTAATGGATTGGAGTGGATTTGCCGGTTTGAGGAAGATGAATTGCAGGTTAAGCCAATTGAGAATGATGAGGGTTAGGCAAAAAGGTCTTTTCAAATTATAGAGTGATTAGAAGAAAGGATAGTTTGGCTAATAAAAAAAAAATGAATGGCCTGAAATTTACGGCGTGGATTTAAATGGCTTTAGGTTGAAAAGTAAAAAGTGTATGTGAAATTTGAAGGGGTGCGTGTGGACTGGTTAGAGGCTTAGGGGCATGAGAAATATTGGGTGCATTCCAAAAAAAAAATATTAGGAATCAAATCGCGGATTCCTGCTATTTCGAATTGGAATCGGCTAATACTTATCCCGATTCAGTCCACTCCCAGCTCGATTCGCTCCGCCAATTCTCGGCAAGATTTCTAGGGTTCAAACAGATTTCAGAGTTCAGTGTCTTCAGACGGGAAGAAGCTGGAAATGGAGGCCTAGAGGTTGGTTTGACGGGTCAGTCCCTTTCTGGTTTTCTTACTCCACGCAGGAGAAAGGCGAACAACGGTGTGGTTCGTTGAGAAATAACCACATTCGTTGGGCGAAGGAGAAGGAGGAGGAGATGCAAACTTCAGAATAATCGGCATATCTCGATGTCTTCAATTTATGTGTTAGAGCCGCCTACGAAGGGAAAGGTTGTATTGCAGACGACCCATGGGCCACTCGACATAGAGCTTTGGCCCAAAGAAGCGCCCAAGGCAGTTAGGAACTTCGTTCAGCTCTGCATCGAGGGTTACTATGACAACACCATCTTCCACCGAATCATCAAATCCTTTCTCATTCAAGGCGGTGACCCCACGGGAACTGGCTCTGGTACTTCAAATGCATTTGAATTTTAAGCTAAACATTTATGAACTACTGCAATTACAATTTTTGTTGGAACAGTAAATGTGGGGATTCTTCTTTTTTGATTTGATTTTATGTGATGGGTAAAAGGATTTGTTGTGATGCCAATGTATGTTCTTGGCAGACTTCATATAGTTGGCACCCTAACACCACTGTCGGAAATGCTAACCAGGGCCGATGTGTTCTCCTGGGACTATTAGTTTGTACCCGCTGTTCATGCATGATCAGTATCCTTATTAGGGGAGTAGTGTCAAAGGTTTTATCCAGCTTCATTTATTTTCTACGACTTGCGAAATTGATTCTGGGGATATGCGAGGGAGTTGTTCTTCTAGGATCTGCAATAATGTGCCATTTCAAGTTAGATCTTTACTGTGATAAAACTCAACAGAATCTTGGTGTTGGTATTTCTTATTGCTTATTTATTATGCAGCTTTACATTGTGATTCAGTTCTTCTTCGAGTTAGAATCTGTCGAAGCTGAATCTGAATTTGACTGTTGAGAGTAACTAAAATGAATGTAAGTTGTGATAATTGGTGTCTGCAGGTGGTGAAAGCATTTATGGGGGTGTATTTGCGGATGAGTTCCATTCTCGGTTGAGATTCAAACACCGGGGATTAGTTGCATGTGCAAATTCTGGGTCACCTCATTCCAATGGAAGTCAATTCTTTATGACATTGGACCGCTGTGATTGGCTTGACAAGAAGCACACAATTTTTGGGAAGGTAACTATGATTTTGCATCGTAATTATTTTTGGCTCCCTCTGGTTGCAAGGGAAATAAAGGGAATAGAAGTGAAATTAAATCAAAACCATAAGTAAAATTTTGTAATAATTGCCTAAATTGTTCTACTAACTCCAAAACATTCCAAATCTGGTTATTAAGTTTTACATTTTGCAACCAAAATCCTTGTATTTAAGAAAGAAAATAAAAATTCCATTTGAAACGTTTAATTACCATATTTATTAAGAGGTTACGCTAGTTACACAACTATGATTGCTAAAGTTTTCTATTTTTTTTTTAAAACTTATATCACTTCCTTCCCTTCCTTTTACATGCAACTGGACGGAGCCTTCATGTTCATATTGGTTGTTGCTGTAACTTATGTCCATTTTGCAGGTAACTGGGGAGTCAATATTTAATCTTCTGAGGTTAGGTGATATCGAAACAGATAAGAATGATCGGCCATTGGATCCACCTCCAAAGATAGTCTCTGTTGAGGTAGGTTGCTTCTAAAACTTGTAGCTTCTTGTTAGTTTTTAGGAGAAATTTTGAGAAAACAGCAATGCATGTAGGATGGTTAGAAATTAGCATTCAGCAGCTGAAGTCCTTTTAACAGGGGCAGAAACAGGGTTTAACCGCAGAGGCTGCCCTCTAGCAGTGGTTGGTTCCAAGTGGGGCATACTATGTCACTGTGGGTCCAACAGATCATACTATTATTTAGGGCATCAAAAGGTATGGGGGTTGACTAGTACTTCTTATAGTTTTATGTTTTAGATATTCTAGGGATTGTCCAGGGTCTAGGGTGTTTCAAGATTTGTAAATTGTTCTGGGGTCCAATTATACTGCCGGTACCAGCAGATATTTTGGGTCCCAGAATAGCAGCTAATCATATCAGCAAAATTACAGGACTCTACTAGTTAACAATATTCTATTACCAGTCAAGGAGAAAGTCAGAGAAAGAGAGGAAAATACAGGGGAGATGAATAACTGAGGGACTGGAAAGCTAGTTATCACATCCAGCAGGGCTGTTCCTTAAGTTTCTCTCTCCCCCCAACCCCCCCCCCCCACCCCAAAAAAAAAAAAAAAAAAAAAAAAAAAAAGGATTACAGAACTACAAACGACTACTTATGCTAGGTTGATGTGACTGATACTTTTCTGATGTATACTTAAAAGAAGTGAACCCAGTCATTCAACTAATGAAAGGATATATTTCTCAAAATTTTCCTTGTTTCATGTTGCAAATCACTTTAGCCTCCCAACTTCTTGACAGTCTGCTATTGGCGAGCATGCTTAATGTCCTGCAATAGTGCAATTGGTACTTTAGCAATCCAACTTCTTGATAACTGGCTGTCTGCCATCATGCTCTACCATCATTTGGTGCTCCAGTCATGCTAGGGATGCTCAAGCATCAATCCCCTAGGTTTGAAGATTGGTTTATGATGTATCCTTGTGTTTTCCCCAACATGGAATCCTAGTCATAGTCTCAGTTGTTCTCTGTTCTTTCCTCTTATTATTTAATCTTGTTATGATTTTTCTTGTAATCTCTTAGGATGGATTGTTTTCTTGTTATTTATCAGATTGCTTATATAGGTCTGATTCCTCAAGCTTTATTTTCTCAATCATAAAAGCTCTACCTTACCACCCAGTAAGCTATAGTCTGAGTTCCTATAGCTATCATCATTTGAACTCCAAAATATGACCCTTAAACCCTAATTTTAGGGGAAAATATTCCAGCATGCCCCCAATCGGAAGTAGATGATTGGGTGTTAGGAAATGATGTTGATTGGTCATATGTCAAATTTCAGACTGAAATTCAATATATCCTCTCATATGTAGGCATACACTCCCTTGTTTGTCCATGCACCTGCAGTAGTCCCTGATTTTCTCAATACCTCGTTTTGCCATTTTGCATACTTTAATTGGGCTGAAACTTGACATGTTAGTAGAGACCTCACAGTCCACCTGTACACAAATTTTCAGCCCCACCTGAACTGCCATGTGGCAGTTGTTGGACGGTGTGCTGTTCTACTTCCGGACAAGGGTGTGCCGAGCCACTGCTCCTCTAATTCTAAACCCTCATAAGCCCTTACCCCTTGGTCTTGAACATCCTAGGTTGTCTAACATCAAATCATATTGCCCCTCTGCTCATAACTAAAGAGTCAGCATATTTCTTCACCATGCTTAACTAAGCCTTTTCACCTTTCACTTTGTGATTCTTATTTTGGGTAACTATATGCAAGGCTTTAGTTAGTGGGCAAAGGAAGAATACCTGAGCTTCAAGCAAAGAAGGCGGAATTTCCACTTATGTCCCTTACATGGCCTTCAGATGTTGAACTTTGAGCACCACTGAGTTCATTGATTATGCTTAGCAACATCTTTTCACCCTAGTCCTTGCTGAATGAATTTTGGGTAGCTAGATTTTGCTCAGAGATGTCCTTAATGTTACATCCATGGCCATGTGCCTCCACATCTCTCTCTCTCTCTTCCTTCCTTTTTCTTTTCTGTTGGGGGTGAAAATTTCTTGCATACATGGGCTACAAGGAGGAAAGAACTATCTAAATGCTGCTCTGTATAACATAGCTTGTTCCTGTAATCTATGTTTCAGGTATTATGGAACCCTTTTGATGATATTGTTCCCAGGCAATTACCTGGGAAATCTTTACCAGATTCCACGACTGACAACGTGAGCAAAGATCAGAAGAAGAAAGCTGTAAAGTGAGTTTTATTAATCTCTTAGTTGAGTGTCATCTTGTATGGTCTCTGGAGAGTTTCTGAAGCATGTTGTTTGTCTTCTATGAACTAATTTTCTATCAATGAGGCCTACATGATGCAGAAAGCTGAATTTGCTTTCATTTGGAGAAGAAGCGGAAGAAGAAGAGAAAGAATTAGCAGCTGTTAAAGAGAAGATTAAGAGCAGTCATGATGTTTTGAATGATCCTCGTCTCCTCAAAGAAGAGATTCCGAAGAAGGAACCAGTAATTAATTAATTTAGTATCTTTTCTTATGCTTTATCATGACATTTAACTATAATCTAGTTTGTATGGAACATTCCCCACCCTTTTTTTTTTTTTGACATCTTCTGTACAAAGTTCCATGTTTCTTCTTTTAGTGTGATTTAAATTTTACCTGTTACATGGGCGAGTGTTGATGTCCATCTCAAGGACTCAGGGCATGGAGGTCTTATTTGTTTCTCTGCTTAACTTTGAATCTATCACTATTATCTATTCTTGATTTTCACAATGTTGATCATATTCTATTATTTCACCATTTGATGTCAACATCTTGTGAAAATATGGCGATGAAACCTAAGGTTTCAAAAATCAAAACCCTAATTAGGTTGCTTAGGGGCCACCCCAAACTAATAAAAACTCAAACAAATAGAACAGTGGCAATTCTATAATTTCTAGAACAGTCCCAGACCCTTTTAGAAAAGTAAAGCAGACTCTAGGACCAAACGGTAAATAAATTTAAAGAAAGGGATCGTTTTTGGAATTTAAAATTAGAATTGGGCAATTAGAAAGTAATTCTGAGAGGAAGGGTTTTAGGGTGAATAACCAGAGAATCTGTCCTTAAGTAGAATTTCTGAAATTCTGTTTAATCTCTACTCCCCGACAGAACCAGAACAGGACCTTCATATCGATAAAATCTCCTTCAACACTTAATGAAATCACTTGAAAATTTCAGGTTCAGAAAGGTAACCAGTGGACCTCTCAAAACCCTTTAATATCAGCTTCATATTCTACGGATAAAAATTAATAAAATTCACTGAAACTAGGCTGGTGGTGGTTACTGTTACAGATCTGTAATCAAGGTTGTTTCTCACAGCAGCGGTTGGCTTTCAAGTTAAAATTCTTAGGTTTTGGTTGCCCCACAGGTAGTGAACACCACCCAAAATCTCAGGTCGAAAGACCCAGGGAAGAGGGAGATTCAGCTTCTTTTATCTTCAGCATAGGCTACCACCCAAACAGGGCATGATTGTAATTAAATTTGAAAGCAGATTTAGCTAGCCGGAAATAGAACTAATCGACCTCCTCTCTTGAAATGCCAGTAGAATAGCAGGAAGTAATGAAGAAGAAAGAAAAACAGTTGTAGAAAAAGTCTGTTCACCATAACCGAGTTGAAAATTGCCCATCAACTTTCAATGGTTCTCAATTCAAACCAAGAATTGAGAACTATTCTTAGTCATTAAGGAAACCAGTTCATTGACCATTCTGCAAGATCAATTACAACAGTAAACTTATAGATTAAACTCCATTGAAGAAGTTAGAAACTTTTCTAAACTAATAACCTCTTACCAGGTTTGAAAAATTGATCGGATCGGAATCGACAAAGTCTGATACCGATTCCTGCGTATCCGGATTGGACCAATCCTGTACAGAAACCAGGGTTAGAGTGTTTTTAGCTGATTTCCACTGATTATTGACAAATTCCGGCTGGGACCGATCTGGATCCCGAGTCCAGATTTTTTAACACTGCCTCTTACCTAAGAAATAACATTTATAAAATTTAAAACTTGAAAGTTGAAATAAAACCCAATTGAAAACTACCCTAGTCCAAGCCCATGAGGTCCATTACAAAAATGTAAGCCGGACCTCAAATTTTAAACACTTCTATACTCCTAACTACATCATATGGCTCTAGACATAATTGAATTGTGGATCAGGATCCATATTCCCCACCTCTAGTGGTTGGCATGAGGCATCGCTAACAATCTATTGCAATCCTCTCTTATGGGTTGGGTGGGGGTGGTGGGGAGGAGAACGAAACCTTTTATACAGCTGACTGTCTCTTATGGTGTCTTTTATTGTCTTATGTGTACAATAAGTGCTGTTTTTTGTTAATTGTTTTTCTTTGAAGGTATATTGTTTTTTTTTAGATAATTATTTTTATGGGATACTAATAGATTTTGGATGTGGATCCCTTCTATTATTAGTCATGGTGGATTCTTTAAAGTTTTTAGTGTTTTTTTAATATATATTTCTTAATTTACATTCTTCTGCTTATTTAATAAGACCAATATGAAGATATTTGAAACCCTTTTCTAGATGCTTCTGAATTTGAGAAGCAGTGAGTAGTTTGTTTGAATTGGAGGGTTTATAAGGTCGATTAAATTTTCTAGAGGAAAATCTTTTAGTTCTCTGCTGGGACCTATGTTTAGGTTGATCCTGAAATTTAGATCTTTTGCGATAAAATTTGGAATAATTTTTATGAGACTGTGGTCTGGGTTTTCGTCCTGGAATCTGAACCTTTTGATACCCAAATTGTTCACAGAAACCTCCTAATTCTTTGTACCCAGATCTTTGTTCCTTTTCTAATTGTCGTCTATATATATACATAGGGTCCTTCTATACGTCACTATATAGAGTGAAGTAGTTCAAATAAAATACCTAATTGTCCTCTATATATATACATAGGGTCCTTCTATACGTCACTATATAGAGTGAAGTAGTTCAAATAAAATACTAAGTAATTAATCAAATAAAAGACTAAACAAACCCTAACCTAATCCCACGATTTATGCTGGTGTAGGGGAAAACCCTACACCTACACTACTGCTGGTGTAGGGAAGAATCCCTACACCTGTGGCTAGTTTGAAATAGCTGATTTACATCAAACAGAAAGGAGATGGACCAGCTACAAATTTCGGTACCGCCTCTCGCTCCGGCTGCAACATCAAAACAGAACTTCCGCCTTTACTACCCCCCCTATCTCTCTCTTCCTTCCCCACCCCGGGCCCTCACTTCACCCTTTTCCCCAAACCACCCACCTGCCGCTCTCTTGTATGTGAAAAACCAGAGGTAATGCCACCAATATCTAATGAGAAACAGTTCTCGTCTGTCATCCTGCACCACCTTGCGGCCCCTCGCTTCCATCTCTATTCCTCGGACATTTCTTGACCAAAGTTTGAGGAGTTTCATCTTCTAAGATTGGTAGGTTACTATATTCGTACTCAATACTCAGCAAGAGGTATCACAGATGGAACTCTCTTTCATCAATACAGCCTTTGCTATCTTGCGTCAAGAGGGCATCAGAGACCTCTACAGAGGCTTTGGCACTTCTTTGGTGAAAGATAAGTGTCAAAAACAGTGGTAGCTTCTAGTCGGATTCGAAAATAGTGGTTGCTATCTTGCATCCGGATGTGCTACTTGTTATAGAGGATTAGGCCTTCGATAGACTTCTATGTCCATGTCTGCCACTACCATGATCACCAGTTATGAGTTTCTCAAAGGCCTGTCTGCTAAGAATCAAGAGAACTTGACATGCGGATCCTTTCTTCAAGCTTTCCGGCTTGTAAGGTGGCAGAACCAAAACTTGGGGCTTGGGAGGAGAAGCGAGTGTCAAGGAAGAGAAAGGCAGAGAACTTCACTCTCGATTCTGTTAACCTAACGTTGGAATCGAACTTTAGTCTCTTTTCTTCCACTTCTGAAAGTGCTGGTCACTGTTGATCTGCATCCGATGGGGGGGGGGGGAGGGGGGAGCTAGTGAAGGGAGGAGCGGAGGGACCGAAAGAGTCTATAGAGATTTTTTTTTTAAAGTGAATTTATAATAACCACCCCCTCCATTCCAAACAGTAAGCAGCAGATCTCCCCTTATTTTGGGAAAGCTGGTGGCCTTGTCTGAATTCTTTCAAGGTGTAATAAAATAAGAGGAAAGAAGAAGAGAGGAAGAAGAAGAGGGGAGAAAGAGAAGAGAGTTGCTGCAACAGCTTGGGAGTCACAGCCGTAAGGATGACTGCCCCCAAAACCTTCAATAAATAATAACTTAATCAATAGACAATAGGGTAAACATGAAAAGACCAAAACACCCCTGAGGGAGAAGTCGTGAATTAGCTCTAGCGCTAATTCACGACTCCCTCCCCCTTACTACGACAACTTCTAACACTTCCCCTCAAACTGGAGCATATATGTTAATCATGCCCAGCTTGTTACAAATATAATCTACTCTCACACTCCCCAAAGACTTTGTAAATAAATCAGCAAGTTGCTCCCCAGTTCGAACATGACGAGGAGAGATAATCCTTTGTTGTAGCTTTTCACAAACAAAATGACAATCAACTTCAATGTGTTTTGTTCTCTCATGAAACACAGGATTGGTAGAGATATGAATGACAACCTGATTGTCACACCATAGTAACATAGGAGAATCATCATCAAACCCAAATTCTGCTATCAACTGTTTAACCCACATCAGTTCACAAGTGCCATGTGCCATAGCACGATACTCCGACTCTGTACTGGACTGAGCTACAACGGTCTGTTTCTTGCTCTTCCATGAAACAAGATTTCCTCCAACAAACACACAGTAACCTGAAGTGGATTTTCGATCAACTGGAGATCTTGCCCAGTCAGCATCAGTAAAGCCTTCAACCCTCCCATCATAGTTCAAAATCTCGCGAAATTGATTTCGAGAATTTCGACCCCCTCGAAACGAAATGCCTTGAATAAAAAAAATACTAAATTTCGATCGAAATTCTCGAGAAAATGCTTTATATAAAATACCATGTTTCGATAGTCTCGGTCGAAATTTCGACCGAGACTGAGAAACAGAGCATTTTTCCTCTTTTGCTTGGTTTTTGAAGGTTTTTGCTTATTCCTTCTGAAATCTTCCACTTCCCACTTGAATCTTGCCACATCTACGCCGGAATCACTTGGAGAACAAACTTCTTAGCACATCTGTGAAGCCTTTCCACTATTTCAGGTAAAAAACCATATTCTCAAAATTGATTTTTTTTAGGGAAATGCTTGATCAACATGTTTGTTTGTGATGAAATAAATATATGTTAGACACCGGAAGCCGATCTATGACTTCACGGTGTCGAAATTTTTTTTTGGTATATATATTATTTATTTATTTTTCTACTTCAAAAATTGGATATATTTACAACAAAAATAAAAAAATAATAGGGGTTATGTATATTGTATGGTGATGAATTAAATATATGTTAGACACCATTGGCCGATCTATGGCCTCATGGTGTCAAAAATATTTTTCTGCCAATAATTAATTATTTTAATTTTTAAAAATTATAAAAAATTCAAAAAAATAGCAAAAAATAAGAAATAATATGAGGTTTTTGTTTTAAAATTACTGAAAAATGTAAAAGTAAATTGTACATACTTCTTATTTGCTGCCCATTTACATATCTTTTCGATTTTGTTGTGCTAGGCCAATATTTATTTGAAAAATATTTTTAAAAATTGTTTTTAAATATGAGAAAAATATGAGGGTTAGGGGAAAAATACTAAATAGTTATATACTTATATACTTGTGTTAGTGCTCTTAAATCTTAATTCTTAAACATTTAAAATTTTAAACTAAAAGAATTGATGTGCTATGCAACAGTAAACTAGTCTGATTATGACGAACCGTGGTAAACGACAGAGCCAGAGGCAGCCGGCCCAGACCCAGGAGGAGGGGAGCACACCCAGGCGCACTAGGGGTGACATTGCATGGTTGCATGGCACTCCAATTGATGGGGATAAAAGAAAATCCCAATGCAACTATTGTCACATGCAGTTTTTGGGAGGTGGTGCCACTAGACTCAAACAACATCTAGCTGGGAATTCTCCTGAAGTGGTCGCATGTCATATGGTCCTTGTGGAGGTATCTAGGGCTGTCATTGATTACATGAAGGGAGGGAGTAAGAGGAAGGCTCAGAGGGAGAAGGCAAAAGTAGATCTTGAGGAAGCAGTGAGGTGTACAGCGGGAGGCCAATCAAGCCATCGTGATGATGATGATGATGACAGTGATGATGTCTATGTTCCTGATGATATAGAGACTGAGCAAGAGGCTAGGGATTGGAGACGAGCACAGATGATGAGCAGAGCCAGTTATCATGAGGATCAGGAGAGAGTCGAGAGACAGAGAGTAGGTGGTAGTGGAGGAGCTAGTACCTCTAGAGTTGGTGCTAGTGGTAGTGGAGGAGCAGGTACAAGTGGAGGAGGTGGGTTGCCTAATCCCTTTAGGAGATCACAGAGTACGAGGGTAGCTCCCCCTCCGCCTCCACCACTACAAGATGACCCAGCACTTCACCAAGCACCTGGTGTTTATAGAAAGAAAGGCAACAAACAACCAAAAATCATGGGAGCATGGAAAAATCTGAAGGGGATGGTGAAGGAATCTATAGCTAAGTGGATGTTATACCATACCATCCCAGCAAACACAGCACAAGGCCCCTTTTATCAGACTATGATAGATTCCATTGCTGAGGCTGGCCCAGGGTATAAGGGGCCCACCCCATATGAGATTATGAATGTGTATTTGCCCCAACAGAAGAGAGAGCTTGAAGACTACATCAATGAAATGAGGGGGCTGTGGGAGAATTATGGGGTGACCATAATGTGTGATGGTTGGACTGGTCCTACAAGAAAGTCCATCATCAACTTTATGGTGTATTGTGATGGGAGGACAGTCTTTCTGAAGTCTGTTGATGCATCCAAGGAGAAAAAGGATGCAAAATATATCTACAAATTGCTGAAGGAAGTGGTAGAAGATGTAGGAGTGGGGAACGTTGTCCAAATTGTAACGGACAACGGAAGCAACTACAAGAGTGCCGGTGAGAGGTTGATGCAAAACAATAAGTACCGATTGTTTTGGACTCCATGTGCTGCCCATTGTATAGACCTCATGTTGAAGGACATGGGAAAGATCAAATTGGTACAACATGTCGTGGAAAAGGCAAGGCAAATGACCAACTTTGTCTACAACCATGGGTTTGCACTAAACCTCTTGAGGGAGAAGTGTGGGGGTGACTTAAGTGAGGCCAGGCATAACTAGATTCGCCACCAACTGCATTGCACTCAAGAGTATAGAAACCAAGGAGTCTGGACTGAGATCAATGTTTGCTTCTGAAGACTGGTTCAACTGGAATGGGTCCAATATACATGGTGGTAGGGAAGCACAAGCTACAATTTCATCAGATGACTTTTGGTCTAAATTGCATAAAGTGGTACAACTTCTGGACCCAGTGATCAAGGTTTTGCATATAGTTGATTCTGCTAACAAGGGACCAACCATGCCACATCTATATGCTGCCATAGACTTGAAGAATGAAGGTGTTTACAATGCAAATCCACGAGGTAGCAAACACTTTCTCAAAATTATCAAGGAGCCTGGAAAATCAACTTATGCATCCACCGTATAAGGTGGTGAGTGTACACTCTTTGTTTTTTATGCAATTACATCTTTTAAAGTTAATTTGAAGGATATATTATTAACTAGTCAATATGTAATGTCAATTTCAGCATATTATTTGAACCCCAAGTACCAATCGATCATAGGCTTGGGTTGAATAATAGTCTTATTGACGTGATCAAAGAAGTAGTTGCCAAGTTGGAGCCGAATAGTAAATTACAGGCGATATGCAACAATGAGGTGAGTCTTATAAGTTATAATTCATTTGGAATTACTCAATTCAATACTAAATAGTAATGAGTCATTACTAATTTTAAATATTTTCCAAATGATTATAGTTGGAGACTTTTAGGGATGCATTAGGAAGTTTTGGAACCGAAGCTGCACAACAAGGCCGGACACGCGGTGATGCCGGTACTCATTAGTCATTACTTCATTAGTCATTACTCAATTTAATATCTTATTCTTTTGAAATGAAGGTGACATGTTTCTTTTGTTGTAATGCAGCTGAATGGTGGGTGTTGTATGGGGGTTCGGCAAACAATTTAAGAAAAATAGCAATCAAGGTTCTCTCCCAGACATGTTCAGCATCTGGCTGTGAACGGAATTAGAGTACATTTTCTCTCATCCACTCTAAGAGGAGAAATAGATTGGGTTCTGAACGTCTCTCTGACTTAGTGTATGTGCATTATAATTTGAGGTTGAAGATGCAACACATACGCATGGGACAAGAGGGTATCAGGGAAAATATCGATCTCGCCGACATTTTCCAGGTGGAGTCAGATGATGAAGATCCTATTGTTGATTGGGTGAGGGATAGAGGTGAGCCAGTGTTAGATCAGCCTGGAGGTAGACCTGACCCCATGATAGCTGAACACATAGAAGCTGATGTGGATGACTTCATGGCTGCAGAGGGTGAGGTACATGCACGGGACGCGTCACCCATACCGTTCCAGTGTACTGGTGGTGTTGATGAGGAGGATGAAGATTGGTCTATGTCATCTAGTGGAGATGGTGATGGTGGAGATGGTGGTGGTGGTCCTGGTGGAGATGGTGATGATGGAGGTGATGATGAAGGTAATGATGGACGTGATGATGATGGTGATGGTGGTCAAGCATATGAGGGAACTCGAGTCCCGTTTGTGGTACAAGAGCAGCAAGAGGCAATCCGTGCCCCCACCGGCCCCACACCAGCCACACGGCCCACATCGTCCACCTCGACCTACTCGAGAAATTAGCATGGCCAGTCCCGTCCTGGTGGTCGTGGTAGTGGTACTAGTAGGCAGGTTGAGCTTATGGACATTGATGCCCTATCTGGCTCTGTTGGTGGACTGAGTATTGGCGATAGAGACAGTAGATCGAGTGGGCATTTCCGTGCCCCATCTTTTCATGTAGACAGCAGTCCATCTCCAGCACAATCAGAGCATGGTTCATCTCATTCACATCCATGTGGCGAAGGGCATTCTGGGCAGTACCCTTGGGGGCAGCAGCCTATATCTTCTCCATCCATTCCTAGTTTTGAGTATGACTCCCACTCACAAGGATATAGTGGATTGTCTTTTGTGCATGACTTCTTTTCCTACACTGGCTACCCAACCCACCAGCCGCAGCCGTACAACCCGTACATGCTCCCAGAGCCGTCATATGACTCATATCATAGTGGATCAGTGGGTAGTACTTCTTCACAGTTTGGTGACCTATATCCTAGGATAGGTTACCTTCAGCATGTTGATGATGCAGTTTACATGGCCACTGTGGATGACTACACTCGCTTCTTCTCCTAGACTATGACGTGGCATGCATTTGTCCTACAATCAGAGAGCAATACACGTCGGCTCCAGCGGACCATGAGTGGGGTTGATCCTGGACGGCGGAGTAGTTATTATTAGCAAATTTGTAAACATTTGAGATGAATGATGACTAGTTGACTATTTGACTTGTAGCCTTGTAGGGGACAATTGGGGATATTGACATATTGTGATTTGGAATGTTTGATATCATCTTCTTAAATCTTAACTCTTAAGTTGTTATTTGTTAACTTGTTATTGACTTGATGTCTTATATACTTAATATTATGATTTATGATTTAACTTATGAGTCATTATGTTTCCAACTTAGTTCCAAGTCAATTTACTTGTTTAATGTACAATGTGTATGTGTAAATGTGTAATTAACTAAGTTATACACTTATACATTAGGGTTCGACCGTACGTTGCCAATCAATGGTGCACATCCAAAACACCATTTTGGGTGACTATTTTTGCAATTTGAACATTTAAATGTGTTTATATAGCCTAAAATAGGGTTTCCATGAAGTTTCAGGCCTTAACTTGGCCTAAAACCCACCGAAATGACCTATCGAAACATACCAGAAAAAATACAATATTTCGACCGAAATATCCGAAATTTTGAATATTTCGGATATTTCGGTCAGCTCGAAATACCGAAACGAAACGAGTTCTCGAACTATGCCTCCCATGACCATGATCAGAATATAGAAGACCACGGCCTGGAGCTTTCTTGATATAGCGCAAAACCCTTATAACTGCATCCCAATGAGACGTCCGAGGAGAGGACATAAATTGACTCAGTACACTGACATGAAAGGAGATGTCAGGCCTAGTCACAGTCAAATAGTTGAGTTTCCCTACCAGCCTCCGATACTTCTCTGGATCATCAAGGATGTCACCACCATCTGCCACTAGTTTCAAAGATCCATAGAAGTATCCAAAGTTTTAGATCCCAGTAACCCTGTCTCTGAAAGCAAGTCAAGGATATACTTTCGCTGTGAGAGCGAAATTCCTTTCCGTGATTGAGCTACCTCAATACCCAAGAAATATTTCAGACATCCTAGATCCTTAGTCTGAAATTGCTGTCCTAAATGTGTCTTCAAGCTCTCAATACCTGAAGAATCATCTCCTGTGATAACAATGTCATCTACATACACTACCAAAAATATCCTCTCTGCATTAGAACACCGGAAGAATACCGAATGATCACTCTCAGACCGAGTCAATCCAAACTTCAACACAACTTTAGTAAACCGGCCAAACCATGCCCGTGGCGACTGTTTCAGCCCATAAAACGATTTCTTCAGCCGACACACCTTACCAGACTCCCCCTGAGCAACAAAACCAGGGGGTTGCTCCATATACATCTCCTCATGGAGATCACCATGCAAGAAAGCATTCTTGACGTCCAACTGAAACAAAGGCCAATGATGTGTAGCAGCCAAATAGAGAAATATGCGAACCGAAGTAAGTTTTGCAACAGGAGAAAAAGTATCCCGATAGTCTATACCATAGACCTGGGCATAGCCCTTAGCAACAAGACAGGCCTTCAACCGAGCCACAGACCCATCAGGATTAACTTTGACCACAATTATCCACCGGCGGCCAATTGCGGACTTACCAGAGGGTAAAGAAACAAGGTCCAATGTCTGATTTTCCTTCAGCGCAGATAATTCCTCAGTCATAGTAGCCCTCCACTCAGAGTCAGACAAGGCTTCGACAACAGACTTAGGAATAGGATGACTCTCAATAGTGGATAAACAAGCAACAAAATTAGAGGACAAACCAGAATAGGACACAAAGTTAGAGATAGGATGTTGGGTACAACTCCGAACACCCTTACGAAAAGCAATAGGAACATCTAAATTAGAAATAACAGGAACGAGAGGCGAAGTGGAAGTACCTATTGGAGGATCCGGATCTGGAGGCGAAGAAGACGTGGTAGAGGTAGCGAACCGTTTGCTATATGTGTCAAAGGCTGAAATGCGAGGTGTCGGCTCGTCAGATGAGCGACAATGAAACACAGCAGGTGGTTGAGCCGGAGGTGGCGCTGCTGGCAAAGGATCCTGCAAAGGAGAAGATTGCTCGACAACATAGAGGGGCAGATCATCGTCCAAATCTGAAGAAGGCAGCAAAGACTCAACAAATGGAGGTGGACTCAAAGAATTTGACATCAGCAGTAACAAAGTATTTCTTTAAATCAAAAGACTAACAACGATAACCCTTTTGGGTTTTAGAATACCCCACAAAAAGACATTTAAGAGCTCTAGGATCCAATTTAGAGCGACCAGGACGATGATCCCTAATAAAACAAACACTCCCAAAAACCCGTGCGAAGGAAATAATAAAGAATATGGAATACTCCCACACAAAACTGAAGAGGGTAGACAATTAATAAGATAACATGCTGTCAAAACAGCATCAGCCCAAAAATTTTTAGCCACTTTCATCTCAAACAACAGAGAGCAAGTAACCTCCATTAAATGCCTGTTTTTCCTTTCGGCCACACCATTTTGTTGTGGTGTGTCCGCACAAGAAGACTGATGAATAATGCCATGCTGAACCATAAATGTAGAAAAAGGAGCAGAAAAGTATTCTTTAGCATTATCACTACGAAGAACTTTTAATGAAGTGTAAACTGATTCTGAATTTCAAGAACAAAAGCACAAAAAATGGAGAATAACTCAGAACGATTCTTCATTAAATAAATCCAGGTAACTCTGGAATAATCATCAACAAATGTAACAAAGTAACGAAAGCCTAACTGAGAAACAACCGGACAAGGGCCCCAAACATCAGAATGAACAAGAGCAAAAAGGTGGGCAGCCCGTTTATTGACTCTAGGGGGATAACTTACACGGTGAAGTTTCCCAAACTGACATGACTCACAATCAAGACTAGACAAAGACTTAAAACAACTATCCAAAATTTTCAAACTCTCCAAGGAAGAATGACCCAAACGACAATGAATCTAATGTGGAAGTGCCACACTCGAACATGCCACAGCTGATGTGTCTTCAAGCAGATACAGCCCCCTAGATTCACGGCCTCTACCAATCGTCTTCTTCGACTTGAGATCCTCAAATACACAATAGCCAGGGAAAAAAGTGACAGAACAATTATGAGCTTTGGTAAACTTGTGAACAGATAACAAATTAAATGGAAACTTAGGCAAATAAGAAACAAAGGATAATAACAAAGATGAGGTAACATGCATAGTGCCTGTACCCCAAACCTGAGCTAAAGACCCATCAGCTAACACTACATTGGAAGAAGACTCACAAAATGAGGAAAAAATACCTGGAACCCCAGTCATGTGATCCGAAGCACCTGAATCAATGATCCAGGGACGAGAAGTGGATGAGAGGCGTGCAGTAGTATTACCTGTCTAAACCAGAGTAGCAGCGGAGAACTGAGATGACTGGGAATTCTGAAACTGAGTAAAGCGCTCATAATCTTCATTAGACATCGTCAGTCTTATCCTCGGACTTAGAAGAAGAAGAAACACCTGACTTACTACTAGCCGAGTTGGCAAATTGAGGTGGCTTACCATGTAGTTTCCAACAAAAGCGTTGAATGTGGCCAGGCTTGCCATAATGATGGCAGGTCCGCACCTATCCTGAAGTCTCCGAAGCACCAGTCATGGGGCCTTTACTAGTGCCAATCCCACAACCCCGACCACCACCACCACCACTATAACTTGACCCTCCTGTAGGACCACGGTTTGGTGGAAAAGAAGCAAGAGCAGAATTTTCAGCATTGGTGGGCTCTTGGCTGCTCTCATGGGAAGCACGTAAAACTCGAGAAAAAGTTTCAGAAAGAGTGGTGACCTTATCCCCACCAAGAATTTGAGACCTCACTGACTCAAACTCCTTACAAAGTCCATCCAAAAATACCATAACAGCAAGTTGTTCTCGCTGGTTTTGCATTGCCTGTACATCCGATGAGATAGGAAGGACTGAATTGAGCTCCTCATACAAACGTTTGAAATCAGGAAAATATTGAGTAACATTGAGATTCTTTTGATCCACTTTATAGAAAGCCTGGGACAGATCATATATACGTGACAGGTTATCTTGTCTAGAGTACAAGACATTCAAATATTCCCATAATTCCTTAACCGTATCAATATGAGTCACCAAATCTGCAATCTGATTTTCCATTGAGTTCAGCATCTGGCTCAAAATTCTTGCATCGACAGTGTCCCATGATGTATCTCCACCAGGTTTCGATTGAGTCAAATGATCCTGTTGATCACGGCCAAGCAAAGCCAATCGAACCACCTTCTTCCATTGCTGGAAATTTGATCTTCCCTCTACCTTTTGGTCAGTAAAACGGTGAGAAGATGAAAGTTCAATCACAGTAGTCTTGGTCTCAACCATTCTCACAAATCACAGTAATCGGCAAATCTCAGAGACAGCCAATAGTCCACCAAAAAGACATGAGTAAAATTAAAAAAAAATATCGTGAATCACCTCCAAATCACCTCCAAAGCATACACCACCCCACTACAGAAAATCACGATTAAAGCAAAAAATTGTGGATACTTCAAATGTCACTGACTTCCATCAAACTCACTGCTCAACACACTTGATCAACACCACCAAAAAATCAGACTAGTTCTTCATATAATCACGAACTAGTCTCCAGACAACATAAAAAACAGCATAGGGTGCTGCACCCCTTCAAATGAAAGCCTAAAAAAAAATTTACAAACCAATCAAATTATCGAAGAAGATTTCAGCCACTGTAGAGCCTTGATCCAGAGAGAACGACTGATCCTTGTTAGTGTGAACAAGGCCCTATCGATCCAGCTCTGATACCATGTAATAAAATAAGAAGAAAGAAGAAGAGGGGAGAAAGAGAAGAGAGTTGCTGCAACAGGTTGGGAGTCACAGCCGTAAGGATGACTGCCCCCAAAACCTTCAATATATAATAACTTAATCAATAGACAATAGGGTAAACACGAAAAGACCAAAACACCCCTGAGGGAGAAGTCGTGAATTAGTTCTAGCGCTAATTCACGACTCCCTCCCCCTTACTACGACAACTTCTAACTTAAGGCAAGGCTTTTTAACCCCTTCCATTCTTATTTCACAATGGAATTGGGCTGATGAGATGTCCATTATATGGACTCAGTTGAAATTCCACATGGCAAGGGAGTGTGGCCTTTTTATATAAGGCATATCACAAAGCTTTGAGACATTGAGATTTCCCCTAAATAAAATTACCTATCTTGTTCCAAAACCCTGCATCTATTTAAGGTTATCCCCTGTTTGTATTGTCCCACTTTTAAATTCTTTTGATTTAATATTGTTTGATCTGTTTGCTGATTATTGCTACTGCTTGTAATATATGCCTTTGTGAATATCTATTCATTTGGGCTGGATGTCCTTGCTGAAAAATAGCAAATGTTGTATGCAAGCATCATTCTGATGCTATTAATATAATCAATATATAACTGAGTTACTTTAATTTTATGTATTGCCGCATCATTTGAGCAGTCTAAAATAGTGATGTTTCAAACCAAAATTCAAAATGCAGAGCTCATCAGATGCCAAGAAAAAAAGGGATTTGCAGCTGTCCGTTAGAGAAGCCCTTATCTCAAAGAAAGAAGAGTCACATAGAGGGTCTGACCCCAATGTTTCTGAATCTCCTGATCTTAGTGATGAAGATGAAGCCAATTTTGATGTACGTATGCGTCTTCAAATTCTTAAAAAAAGGAAGGAACTAGGAGACCACCCAATTAAACAGAAATCACTGAAAGGTATTCTAAATATTTGCTATGATTGTGAACTTTCCTTTTTTTTATGTACATTCGACAAGGAAACTGTAAGTCATGCTAGCGTATCATTCACACTTGTTTCTAACATATCCTATGCTAATACTCTATGAATATAGAGTATATCACTGACAACTGTTCATTGATAAGATTCGTTTGGGATTTTGATTGTGAAAGAGTATATCACTTACAAATGTGCATTAGTAAGATTCGCCTGAGATTTTGATTGTCAAAATTTATCTCAGTATATTTGTTTGAACTTTTTTTTTGCAAAATTGCTTAGTTATGTAAGGAGATTACATGTTAAACGATATCTGAAGTGGAAATCAAAGAGAAGTTCAACTGAAAAACTATTTGGCTAAAAAGGACAACTGTTACAATATTCGTGTTTAAATGGGTCCTCTAAAATGATTTAGATATGTAAATAAATTAGCTCTTAAACAATGTTTAAAGTGGAAACTGATAAAAAAACAATACACGATACAGTATCTGGCTGAGGAAAGGTGGGATTTAGTAGAACTATGGTGATACTAACCAGAACTGGGGGGATATCAGTTTCATTTCTGGAACAGCACCCTGTTTGGGCTTCCCACATCCATAGTTTAGTGACATGACTTTGGTGTTTAAAATCATCATTTAATTTCCTTTAACAATTTTATATCTCATTTGCATAAATTTTCTTCCGCCCTTGGTCAATCATTATGTTCATAGAATCACACCTTTTCGCACTGAAAGAGGAATACATAGGCCTGTTTGATTTCTTCTATAGAAGATTAGTGCAGTTGTTTCCATGTAGAATATTTTGATAAATTGTGTGATATTTCTATACCTTTTTTAGCTATACAGCTAGGAATAGCAACGATCTGGGTTCGAGACAGGTTTCACCAGTACTATAACCAACCCTTCTGAACATTCCAAAACCAAAACTGATCCGTCCCAAGTAACATGGATGAACCTCACTAATTTTACAAGGTAACCACATGGTTACCTGCTGGGTGAGGCAGGGCTGGTACTTAAGCTTTTTTCATTTACCAGACTGGACCTTTACCCAATAAAGGTCATACTGTAACCGAACCATTATGGGTGGAATGGAGCAGGTAACTACTTTTAACAGTTTAACCTGCTCTGTTGCAATTACTAAAAGTATTCATTACACTATGGGATTTTTTTCCTCTAAGGTTCCCTCACCCATACGGTTATGAGGTTCCTTTTACGGATGTTCGACATGTGTTACAGACAAATCCAACAGCTGATTTTTCAAAAATTACATTATTATTTATATACGTGTGACTCTCTCTCTCTCCTCTCTCCACTCTTTCCTCAAAACCACTCTGTTCTTCTCTCTCCTCTCTCCACGTAAGGAGTTTCCCAAATAAAGAGTAACTCTCACGTCTCGTCTTTCCCGCTCTCGTCTCTCTCCTCTCTTTATACCATTTTAAAAAATCAACGAAGAGCGAAGCCGAGTGACAGAGACGGGAAGAACAAAGACTTTATTCCATTCTTCCACCTAAAACCCTAACTTTGGTGGAAAAGATTGATTGATGCAAATACCTGAGAAGCAAACAAAAACTCTGTTGCAGAGAAAAAACTAATTTTCCATTCTGGTATTAAGGCTACGATTCCCAGCCCAAAAACCCTAACTTTATTCCACAACTAGTCTTGACAGATGAGAGGGAACACTGGGTGAAACTTCAGTTCATAACCTCTTGATTCCAGAAGGGGTCTCTGATGGAACCATGCAGGTAGGTTCGCCCATTGGAGGGTAACCAACATACAAAGTTTCAGATTGATTAGAGCAGATTCAAAGGAGATCAATCCACTCTTTTCTGGCTGCAAGTGTCACCCAGAACAGAGCATAGGTTGGGTACAACAAGACAGTTGTAATACTAACATAAGAAAAGTAATATTAAAGGAAAAGAGAAGTTAAGGGGGAAACAGACCTGAGAGGGAGAAGAAGAAAAAGAAGAGAACTAAGAAGTGAGATAGAGAGGGGAAGAACAAGGAGAAACAAATCAAATATTGTTTAAATCAGAAACCGTAATTTCCAACAACCAAAAGAACCCAACTCAAAAAGATCCTGAAGTTGAATGAGATTCATATTTTTGAGAAAAAACAAATAGAATCAAGGACCCACCTTCGTAAACAATATCATCAGCGTGGAAGTCTTCATTTTTACTCTTAATATTGAACCATTTCTAATCAGAGTCTTGGACCATGAGATCTTCATTGGAAGAATTAGAAGTCTGAAAAAAATGAATCTAGAAATAATGGATTGTAAATATTTGAATCGTACTTTCAAACCCTAAACGATTTGGGGCAAGTTCAAGTGCATCTGAGACCTTGATAAAATCGAAGCGTCTTTGTTAGTCCTTGGAGCATGCATCATTTTTGAGACCTAAAAATCTTATGGAAGTTTTTTTTTCCAGGATATATCAATATAGCATGGAAAGGAGAGTTCTTTGGGGACATTTCTTTTCTTCCCCTGTTTTCAGTCTCAGGTGTGAACAGCACCTGTTTTCAGTTTCAATTCCGCTTCACCGCTTCAAAGGTTTGCCAAAGAACACCACCGCCCCCACTCTTCTTCTTCACAGAACACCACTGTCCAACTCTCTGCATCTCTGAGCTCATGAAGGAGACGGTGGTGTTTCAATATAGAATGGAAAGGAGTCGCTCTTCGTTGATTTTTGAAAATGGTATAAAGAGAGGAGAGAGACGAGAGCGGGAAAGAGGAGACGTGAGAGTTACTCTTTATTTGGGAAACTGCTTACGTGGAGAGAGGAGAGAGAAGAACAGAGTGGTTTTGAGGAAATAGTGGAGAGAGCAGAGAGAGGGAGAGTGGTTTTGAGGAAAGAGTGGAGAGAGGAGAGAGAGACAGTCACACGTATATAAATAATAACTTAATTTTTGAAAAATCAGCCGTTGGATTTGTCTCTGACACATATCGAACATCCGTAAAAGGAACCTCACAACCGTATGGGTGAGGGAACCTTAGAGGAAAAAAATCCTTACACTATGTTGATCTTTGTGTCTTTTGTCATTGCCAAAATTATTGATATAACTCTTACCAATTCTCTCTTGATTGTGCAGAGAATTCCAGGCCAAAGGACTATGTCAGGTCTCCTGTGAGGTATCTATTTTGATCCAATGTCATAACTCCTGTTATACTTTCACATTTGGCATAATGACAGATAAATATGGTCCGCAAATGCAATAGTTTCAATGGAAACTATTATTCAAATGACAATTGAAAAAAGTACGAAAATATTCATTCTTCAATTCCTCGATCTTTAACCCCATGGAGCTCTGCCACAAAGTCCTCTCGTTCTCAGGTAACTTTGCCAATAGATCCTGGAACATGTCAGGACAGCCTTCATAGATTCCTTATCACTTTCTGCCTCTTCGTCAAAGTAAACCATCTCCTTTGATTCCAAATCCATCTCAATCTCTTCTCGAACTTCTGCGAGCTTGAGATTGATCTCATTGATCTCTTTACTCTCAAAACTCGGGGCAGCTTGTATTGCCTCCGAATTTCATGATTTTTGAACAGGGTCGTACGATCTGAACTGATTGGATGTGTAAAACAGTGGAATTTTGAGATGGCAGAGTGAAAAACTCCAAATCTGGAGATGAAACCGAGCCAGCAACAAATTGAGTTAAAATTGTTAAGGATTTGGGAGCAAACGAAGAAATGCATGTTGAAAAGGTACTTCAAGCACGATTTAATTAAAGAAATATGGGAACCCTGACTCATTTTGTCCTATTATACCTATCTCTTTTCTCCTCCTTTTCAATTGGGAAGAAGATGCAGATTTAGGAGAAGATGGCTAAGGTTTCAAATGACTGATGGAGATTGATTAGGGAACACCACGAAGCGTTGAGCCACTGGTTTTGCCGAGTTGATGTTCTCCGAGTGGTGCAAGGAAGATCTAGTGAAAGGATGTCTTGTCTTTTGGGTGTGTCGGGGTCTGTGTTTTTTGATAACCTTTCAACCTGCAATGGCCTATGAAGAACAAGACAAAGATAAGGAAGTCAGTGATAATGAATTTGGAACTGATGAAGAAGATGCCTTAGAGGTTGAAGTTAATCTGGCAGCTGAACTCATGTTAGCTCTTGATGATCTAGATGATGAAAGAACAAGAAACTCACAAAACTCCTCAAGGAAGAAATTGAACAAGTCACTTAAGGAGAAGTTTGAAGAAACTAATCAGGCTGTAGATGAATTAGAAAAACAACTTTCTCTTAGGCTACGCTTGGTAACGTTCTTCGTCAAGAACGGTTGTTTTTTCCCAGAAATGTTTTGTGCTGTTCTTAGTCTGTAACAGTGTTCGTTGTCTGTAATTGACCGTTTGGCAACTCCGTTCTCAAAACAGTTCTGGAACAACTATGGTGTTTGGTAAAACCTGTTCTTACTAATTTGCCAGTAATTACAGTAATGCCATTTCCTTCATTACTATACCAAACAACACCTGTAAAAGTCATTACTCCCTTAATCAACCTTAACACAAAATTAAAAAAAACGTCATTAACAATTTAACATTCCAATGTCCAAAAATAATTATAAAACTTAATGAGAAAAATTGCCATCACTTGATCAATTAATGCCTAGAATAACAAGGGGGCCGGGGGGGGGGAATCAATTAATCAAACAAAACCCAAGTAACCTATTTCAATAAATCAACAAATGCATAAGCTCGGATGAAGACCAAAAGTAGAAGCAATTAAGAGCATGACAAGTTCTACAAAAAAATAAAAAATAGCATGATAAGAACGGGCACTGCTACAGCATACTGAAAGACATAAAACAGATGAGAAAAACTAGATTGACTGATTGAATACCTTCTTCCCCCTCTCTATGTATTTGACTGCAACAAGCTCCTTGGTCTTCTTATCTCTGACTAGTTTTGCTACTCCAAAATTCCCAGTCCCAAGTTCCTTCAATGGCTCGTAACGCTATTCCATCCCAACCCAACCGTCAAAAGGATTCCAAATAACAGCAGGGAAAAACTGTGTAAAAAGTTGTAAGAGACAAAATTCGGCCACCCAATGGCCCAATAAGTTGAGAAAGAAATATATAACTAAAACTAATGGAGAATATGAAGATTTAAAGGGCAGAAACAGGCTTGAATGGCTCAACCACTGCTCATGTCCATTCTGATGTTATTCTGACTGAAACAAGAAAAATTCTACACCCCCCCCTCCCCCAAAAAAAGGACTAACAAGATAAGTGAGCAAGACCCACGTTGAGCGCTGTAGAGAAAACCCAAAAATATTTTTTTCCCTTTGTTGCGGTCACAAAATTAAGCACAAACACAGATAATTCTCTCAGCAAAGTGACCCAGTTCGTCTTTCCGCCAAATTACGAGATTTCAGAACTCAAAAATGGGAGGAGGACCTCAGATTACAAAGTTTCAATTTGAAGGGCCACGCACAGAGAGAGAGAGAGTTGCATAGAGCAGTTGGGTATGGTGGTTACCACAGTAGGCAGATTGCATCAGTAAGACAGGGAACCTTCTTTCCAGGTTATTGCTAGAAATGCAACACCTATGGGCACAAAAATAGCAACATGCAAGTTTAATGTGAAACGGGTGAACTTTGCTAGTAGGAACTCTTTTGCACCCTTGATGGAGAGAGAGATTGAGTGTTATAGGTGTGGTGACTTTGGGCACATTCCTAGGGAATGCACAACAGTCTTTACTTCATAGAGGCAACAACACAAAAATGTGAGACGGGTGGCTACAGTTGTGCAAATCAAGAAGAGACCTAACAAGGCACCAAAGAGACGGCCAAAGAAGAAATCATCCAGTATGAGTAAGAAAGCTTTGGTTGAGAAAGGAAGTGACAAAATTAAAGGTGCTTCCTTTGTGGTTCAGACAGCCTTTAAGGCACAAAACAAGTCTGCTTCATGGATTCTAGATAGGGGCTGTTCTAGCCACATGATAGGTGACAGGAAGAAATTCATAAAGATCAATCAATATGAAGGCAGGTTTGTGAAGTTTGGCAACAGTGAGTGTGCCAAGATTGTGGGGAAAGGAACAATGAATCTGGACAATGGAAGAGTTAAGACAATTGATGTTTTGTATGTGACTGGGTTGAAGCACAATCTACCAAGTGTCAGCCAAATTTGTGACTAGGGACACAATGTGGTTTCAACAAGTCAGGTTTTGAAGTGAGACATGCAGGCAATGTGAAGCTTTATTGCTGTAGGGACAAGAACATTAGGCAACCTATATACATTGTCAAAGTGTTGATGGATCCTGTTTGATGGTACAAGAAGAGGAACAATGGCTATGGAAAGGTTGAGACACATTGGTTTTGACAACTTAGTCAAAACTATATCCAAGAAAGCAGTTAGAGATGTTCCCCAGTTGAAGAAGCCCTATGTTCCTACTTATGCATCTTGTTAGAAGGGTAAGCAGACAAGGTTGAGTGTGAGCTAAAGAGCACTACTCAAACAGGACATTGGAGTTGGTTCATACAGGCTTATGTGGACTAACCAAGGTTCGAAAACTCGGGTCTCGGTGCCAATTCGGACCCTTGAAAAACCGAGTCGAGTCGAGATCTCGCCGAGTTGGTGCATTTTTTTTTTCTCAACTCGAAGCCTCATCTCGGTGGATTTTAGACCTAGTTTGGGTCTGAAACTTAGTATTCAGCCTATTTTAGGCCATTTAAACACAATGGCACTATCAGATTTTGCAAAAACAAAGTCCAAATAGGAGTTTCACTTAGTGGGAAAGCTAGACAGACACTTATGCTAGAAACCAGGACAAACACAGGACAAACACACTTATTTATGCCTAATATCATTTAATTTGTATTTCCTTAAGATATTATTCATAAATAAGCAAATACCCCCCTATTTGAATGCAATAAAAATAGTTAAAAAATCAAATTCCAAAAGGAAAAAAGTCAACCCCCTAGTTCAAGAACAAAAACTGGATTTTCGATGGTAGGTGCAATTTTCAACTTTCTAATGCTGGAATTTTTCTCAATTCTAAAAATTTCATAAATCTTATTATGGTAAAACATTGCTAAAAACCAAAAGTGCGGTAAAATATTGTTTTGTTTTGATGTCCAAAAAACTATTTTCATTCAGAGCGATTTTGACAGCATTTGCGCACACCGAATTAAGTTTGACCAGTACATAAGTCTTTCAATATAAATCAGGTGTTGAAAGCTTTCCAACAAGTCCAAGATTGCTAAAATCTGATTTATATTGAAAGAGTTATGTACTGGTCAAACTTAATTCGGTGTGCGTGAATGCTGTCAAAATCGCTTTGAATGAAAAAAAAATTTTGGATATCAAAACAAATGAATATTTTACCGCCCTTTTGGTTTTTTGCAATGTTTTACCATAATAAGATTTGTGAAAGTTTTAGATTTGAGAAAAACCCCAGCATTAGAACGTTGAAAATTGCACCTACCGTCGAAAATCCAGTTTTTGTTCTTGAACTGGGGTTTGACTTTTTTTCCTTTTGGAATTTGATTTTTTAACTATTTTTATTGGATTCAAATAGGGGGTTATTTGCTTATTTATGAATAATATCTTAAGTAAATGAAATACAAAAACATTTACTTAAATGATATTAGGCATAAATAAGTGTCTGTCTTGGTTCTTGGCATAGATAGGTGTCTGTATACCAAGATTTTCCAGCAAGATCTCGAGATCTGGCACTCATATAAAGGACCTAGATGGGCATTTTCCTATGTCAAGCCGAGATCTCGACCGAGATCCGAGGCCAAGATCTCGGAGAGATATTGTACTTTTATGACTCGACCCCCATCTCGTCTCGGGATTTCGAGAAACTCGGCGAGATCTCGCGAGTTCTCGAACTATGGGACTAACTAGAATTCAGAGTATCAATAGTGAGAGGTACTTTATACTCTTTATTGATGACTACACTAGGATGACTTGGGTTCAGTTCATGAGGCACAAATCTGAGGCACTTGACAGATTCATAGAGACTTCAAGAATCAAGTTGAAAATGAAACAGGAAGAAGACTCAAGTGTTTGAGACCAGACAGAGGAGGTGAGTACAATGGTCTGAGTTTGATGAGTACTTTGAGCATGGCATTAGAAGGTAGAAATCAGTCACCACAACAAAATGATGTAAAGAAAGGAAGAACATGACAGTACAGGAAATGGCCAGGACAATGCTTATTGAAGCAACTTGGGTAGAAGATTTTGGAAAGCTGCAGTGCACACAACAGTCCACATACAGAAGCTTAGGGTCATTTCCATTCCATCCCTCTTGGGACCCTGCAAAGTGGAGCTATGGCCCTTTTTTGTTACTATTATGACCATGGTCTCTTGAAACCAAGATTCCAAAATCTAGGATTTTTGCTTGGTTCTACATCAAATCTTGCTAAAGCTCCCTATTACCCCTCCTAATTAACTTGGCTTGAGATAATCTGCTGTCTTTCTCTTCATATTTTCTTTACTGCCGTTGACCTCTAGGAACAGAAGGATTCCAAACTTGGAAGACACAGAGGTTTGTGCTCTATCATGGGTATGTGACCTTTTTCGTTTTGGAACCTCCTTTGATGAATTCGAAATATTTTTTCCGTGATTGTTCATCTTTAACTTGAATTCCATGGCATCTATTGTTACTTTGTATGGTACTATGAACTGAATCAAATGTTCATTTGATTTGATATGTACCACCTATTTTCTCATTGAATTATGCAATTACTGTCTGGTTTGAGGATTTTTAGGGGGTTAGTCACAATGATGAAGGATTTAGAAGTATGCTCATCATGGGTGGTATTCCTGATTCCTTCCACCTCGTGTTTATCAGGACCAAAGATGAAGACATTGATGACCAACCAAAGATGGAGAAGCTTTCTCTGAAGAAAAAGGGAGTAGGTTCTGAAGCCAGGTCTGAACATATGGCTGAAGCAGATGGGAATTTGCTTCTAATGGGCCATGCTGAGCGAGCAAGACAGTTGCAGAAAATGAAGAAACGCAGACTTCAGGGCCGTGCCGAAGAAGTATGTTGTGGAAACATATGCCAGATTATTTTCTTGCCTTCTTTTTTTTTTAAATTCCTTTCTATTGGATAAAAGAATATTTTCTCATCTTGCAAAAAAAGTTTCAACCTGAATCTAATTAGCCAAGCATGATTCAGTACGTGGACATCTGTCATTCCATTTGGTTTCTTCTTACCAAGGACCATGGTCCAATCACAACCTTGCTGCAGATTTGGAATGGATGGCAGATTAACCATGTGTACTGCCATCGCTATGCCTCAGGTTTGTCTGTAACTTCCCCAGTTGTAGACATGGAAATATTATCCAAACTGTAACGATGTTTCTTGCTTTATCTCCTCTTGCAATACTTCATAAATCATTCTCTTCTTTTCATTTACCAACAATCTAATGTAAACATAATGTTTGTCTTTTGAAAATTTGGACTCCAGTAATTAGATTTAGTAGGTTCTGGACAATATTTTAAAAAAGTTGAAGGTGTGGTTGAGTTGATTGAGCCTCAAGGCTTAAGCCTTGGAAGCTTAATAATATTACTTATGTTCTTCTACAGAAAGTACTGTATAGGGATCAAAATAAACATAATATGGTGCTTTTCAATCTTTTAGAAGGTTAATTTTATGAATGATTTTTTTTTTTTTGGGCTCAAGCCATTACCTTTCATAAAATGCATCCTGTTAGATTCATGTGCAATTGCAACCCTTGTAACCCTAGCCCTTTCCACTTTTGTGCTTCTATTTCTGCCACTTAAAAAAGGGCATACCCAGTGCACGAGGCTCCCGCCACTGTAGGGTCTGGGGAGGGTCATAATGTATGCAGCCTTACCTCTGCTTTCGCAGAGAGGCTGTTTCCAGACTCGAACTGGTGCAGTCAAGAATGGCTGCTGCCAAGATCGATTCTGGTAGAGAATAGGGAAAAGAATGATGAAGGTTGGTGGTGGGGATGATGAAGATGGTTAACAAACTTGGTGAATTTGGCAGCTGTAGTTGATGATGAATGGAGCTTGATAATGTAAAACAAATAAGATAATTGTAGGCAACTAGAGTACCACTAGTGTCTCAGCCAGAAGAGTCCCACCTAGGCCACGTTTTAGGAGTCCCACCCAAGCAAGCTTGATAAACTCACAAGCATTCTCAAAGAGAAGAAGACTGAGTCTTAGTTTTGATGAAAATCTGGAATGCTACAGCAGCCTTCCGCTGATTCTATTTATAGGGGAGGAAGAGCTCCCAAAAGCCTCTTAGTTACATGCATGATAATAAATAGACTGTTGGTCTTCCCAATTTTAGTGGAGTTCCCACTACATGGAACACATTCCCCATACATGGAAAACAAAACCCAATAAACCTAGGAACAATAAACAAGGAACTTAGAAACTAGTTACAAGAAATAATAAATTATTCTATGAAGCTGAAAAGTCACTTGACTTTGTTGACTTGTGGACCAGAACTTGGCACTCCCAAGGGTCCACGAAATTGCTGCAAGGGCCAGAGTTAGTTCAGTCCAGGCTGGACAGAACTGTGCTGGTTTTGAACTTGGGCTGGACTTGAACCTGGGCTGTTGAACCAGCCGGATGCTCTGCATCACAAACCCGTGACCACTTGATCACAACAAATTACAATGGAGCAACCTTACTATTGCACCAAGGCCCGCCCTCAATTCCTTATAATATTTCCTTGCTTTCTATAATGACCCTTCTCTCTATAATTCATTCCACAGAACTTCCACACCCATAAATTCATTGAAAATGAAATTAGAAAAATGAGGAAATGAGAGGAAATATCATGTAGAAGATTGGTTACTTTGAACCACCATAAAACTATTGAGTTTTGCTCTAGTGAGATCATTCTCTAGTAAGTCAGCAGTAACTGGTCTTAATTCCTTGGAAGTATGAGTGGAATATGTAAAGAAGGGGGGAGAGAATTTCTTAGCTAGGTTTTGAGTAAAAATTTTCAGGAAGGAACAGAGGTTGTTCTCGAGTATGTATTTTAGATTCCCAATTACAAAATAATGTGTGATAACAAAGTTATTTTAGGGATAAAAAATTTAAATAAAGGAAACTATTTTGACTCAAAGTTTCCATTTGACTAGGGCTTGCGCTTGGATATGCTTCATGCCTCTTGCCTCTAGGCTTTCACCTCATAAAATTTTGGTTTCTGGGTATGTTTCCTGTAATGCGTTGTGAAAGCTGTTTGAGGTGGCATGACCATGTTCAACAGAGGCCTTTGGATGCACTGGTATGGAGGAGTGATTTGATTCAGATTGAAGGATCTTTCCTATAATGCGTTGTGAAAGCTGTTTGAGGTGGCGTGACCATGGTCAACGGAGGCCTTTGGATGTACCGGTACGGAAGAGTGATTTGATTCAGATTGAAGGGTCTAATAGAGCTAGGGGCAGGCCTAAAATGACCCTAGGTGAAGTAGTGAGGAAAGAAATGCATATATTAGGCCTAGTCTCAAGCATGACTTCAAATAGAACTGATTGGAGGGCTAGGATCCATGTAGCCGACCCCATTTAGGTAGGTTTTTGCTGAGTTGTTGCCGCCGTCGGTGTTGTGCCCTTTACCTTTACTTTTTATTATTTCGTCTTACAAGGATCCATGTGGCCGACCCCATTTAGTTGGGATAAGGCTGAGTTGTTGTAGTTGTTGTTTCGTATAATGTCTCCTTTATGTTTCCTTTTTATAGTTGTATTTCTCATTTCAATCACTTTGGTTCGTCTACCCTTAGGTGTTGTCAAAACTGGAGAACTTCAAGAAGTCTCTGTCTGCAAAGTCTAGTGCACCAGGTGGCAAGTCTGGTGGGGAAAGAGAGGAGGATCTATCTGGATGGAGGGAAAATCGGTTGACTTTTGCCCCTGGTTCTTCTGGCAAGGCAAGCTCCATTTCCTTTGCTTTTACAGCATGATTTTAAAGTTTTTCATGTGATTAAATATGCGTGCAAATCATATGACACAGGATGGAATGGCTCGGAAAGATGACCCAGATGAGTATGTGGTGCATGATCCTCTTTTGGAGAAGGGGAAAGAGAAGTTCAACAAGATGCAAGCCAAGCAGAAGCGACGTGAGCGTGAATGGGCTGGTAAATCTCTTACCTGATCTGGACTGACAAATGAAAACATGAAGCTCATGGGGGCACAGATCCAGCAGCAAGCGCCACTGCCTGCACTAAGATTTGATTCTTTCATAGCAAGTGATCTGGTAGCAAGAGCATATCCATTTCAACAGGGAAAGTGTGGTGATTTAGTTTGGTGTTTACATTTTGATTTTTGATCTCCTCATTCTTACGCTACTGTTTCCTTTTCCCTTGTCTTGTTTTTCTAAATTATCAAATGTTATTACAAATTGAAGAAACTCTGTATATACGAATGATCTTTTATTTCCTTTATGTTACTAGTATATAAGAATGATCAGGTTAGGATTGACAGGCGATGGACCACCTTCAGTCCTGTCAATACATGTACATATATAAGTGGATTCCCAAGACTTTTACATGAACAATTTCCCGATGAGTGACTTTTAAAAAGATTTTGATTTATGACTGCTGGGAGTGTGCATTGCAAAGACTGTTGTACCTCAGCCACGATCCAGATTTGTACTAACTGAATTCGTGAACAGAAGAGCAGAGCTCAAAGGTGTGGTCTCAAGCCAAAAACAAGAAGACTGTTGGCCAATGGGATGTCATATGTTCTTGGGGCTGTGCCAGAACGGAACAAGTACCTTTTCTCAGTAATTAGAGGTTGAGATAATCCCGTGCAGCCATTGACCAGATGAATCTGCTCGGAGTGCATTGTTGCTTTAGGAGGCCTTTCAGTCGTCATGGAATCCAAAAAACATCTGAATACTGTCATGATCATCAGATCTATCTCAAAATGAATCACAGACCGAAGGGTCTTCAACTGTAAACCAACCCCAATCGAGACATCTCAGCAGCACTTCTTCCCCCAAAGACAAGACACCAAGTAGCAAATCCAAGTGCAGACCATGTTGTGCTCATCACAGATGGAAGCTATCAAGATCATGACAACTCTGCGGATCCCAACTCTCTGGATGGGCATCAGTAATGTAGAATAATTCTCAAAGTACTAATGCAACCTTTAATTTCACAATCTGATAAAGAAAACAAGGGGAGAGCCATCCAGCAGGGCGTCACACGAGCAGCTCCGTTGGCAGAAGAGAAAATGGAGATCTGGATAGACTCAGAAGCTTTGGTGGAGTGGCTCTCAAATGGAGGACAGCAAGTTATGTCCATGGGAATTGTTTGCACCTCTCTATGGTATACAATCAAGCTTTAAACTTTTTGATTCTGTAATTATAAAGAAAAGGCAGAAGATTTCCTTCACCAATAGAGTGGGAAGAATTGGTGTGGACATATCACCCACTCCACTGGTTATATGTCCATGCGATGATCCCATCATAAACTCCCACTCCCTATTGTATGGAGTCAAACCTCTCATGCACTTACCAAAAAAAAAAAAAAAAAAATAACCCCTCATGCACATCTGATGGTACCGATCCCTATGGTCGAGGGAGAATTGGTGTGGAAAAGCTCAATCTGAAAAGAAAATGAGCAGACATGTAGCGCTTAGAGGCACACAATCTGGATCTTCTTGCTCGAACTGAACATATGAACCTTTTTATTTTTATAAGAAAAGAAAAACTTAATTAAAGAAAGGGAAAGAGAACATGTGGTGGTCCTATGTGGTGCGCGGCCCCTGCGCGGTTGCACCCAGACACAAGGCCATGCAAAATGATCGACATGCCTTCATGGATTTTCGCCTTTCTAAGAAGGCACGGAGGTCATTTCATGTAGCCTTGTATCTGGGCACAAGGGCTGCATGCCGCATGCGACAAGATAGCATTCTTTATCCTTGAATGAAAATAGATAAAATCTATGTTCTTCCCTTGCAATACAAAATGTCGCCTATCTTTCAAGGCATGAAAAGCCACCTTTTTAACCAAAGAAACAATTTGAGAATCCTCTTTTAAACAAAAAGATGAAACTTTTTGTTTAAAAGAGATATGGAACGAGGGGCCAAGGCCAAGCTGTGTGGGTTAGAGTTGGAGAAGGTTTGTAAGCTCTGTTGTTGTTGCACCATACTTTTTTGACCTTGCAATCCAACGATTTAGCATGTTCGAGACCCAACGCAATGTTACGAACTTTAGGTTCCAAAAAATGCCTGTCAGACCCATTGGTTTGCAATAATCTTCAGTTCATAAGATAATATCCATGAATTTTGCCACAACTGCATTAATGGCCTAGCAAAATATGGTTATAAAATATGAAACTTTTCTTTAGTGTATTGTGTACTATTTATTTACAGGATCAAACAGTGACTGAGGAAGACATAGAAAGGTATATGATGTTACAATTTCATGCTTCTGATATTGAAATAAGTTAATCTTCAACCTGAGTGAATTCTAAGGCATTCGCATCTGGGTCTCGTGCAAATATTGCTGGCCTCCCAGACCGGCTGAGAGTGTATGGTATACCTGCAAAAGCAAAGTCCTATAAGACATCCACATCCCATTTTTAACAGAATCAAAGAAAATTATGGAACTTCTCAACTATTGCATTTGGAATTTCAAAGTGAACAAATATGTGAAAAGCAAAGCAACACTGCATTTTCAATTACATCATTACCAAGTAGCTAAAAATTCTCCGAGGGAAAGTTTTCGAATCCAAGGTGCATGTATTTGATGTGGGAAAAACAAAAACGAAATACCAGAACATGTACCATTGTTACAAGAGATGGTCAAGGGGCAGAGTTTGGCATAATCCTATTTCTTCTCTAGTTGTTGCAGTGGTCTTCCAAGATGCACAATATACTTCTGTTAATGACTTTTCTATGAATTTTACTTGTCAGTGAGTTTATTTCTCCCACACACAACCTTCTAACTACAAATCTAGCCCACGGTCTGCTGGATGATTGGTGATAATTATTGAAAAGAGGATTGAGTGGCTGAAATATAACAAGAGCGCTAAAGGAAATCTTCTGATACAAATATGATTTGAGTATATTAGAATGAGTCTATAATCCTGTATCTGTTGTAATAAGTACATACCAGCTCTATCGAAAATGACTTTTAGCTTGGACACATCTCTAATTGCAATACAAGTATGACGATCGCGACCACCATGCTCAGGACGCCCAGTTAAAGGGTCAGGATTTGGAAGCTCCATCAAATGAATCATTTCAGAACCCACCCAGAGCCATGCACCTCTATATGGAAGCTTATCATGAGGCCTTGCTTCATTTATCTTGAGACCTGGTTTTAAAATGAAATATCAATGATCTTCCTAGAGAAGGAAAATAGTATTTAAATTTCAATATTGAAAAACTAACATACCCAAAAGATTTTGATAGAACTCTAGGGACCTTTCAAGGTTTTCACACAGCAGTCCAACATGGTGGATGCTAACAATTCCAATTCCTGCAAGCATGTTACTCCAAATGAATAAGATCCCTTGCAAGGGAAATGATTAAAATTAAATAGCAACCAAAACAGACATCACTCCTTGTACATGAAAGCTTTGCCCGCCCTTGCTTTCGTTCTTCTTTGTTGGGTGGGTTGGATTAACTCATGATCCCATGGCTACCAAAAATAGAGCTATGGACTTGACACTCTCTGTTTGTAGACTTGGAATAATAGTGGCTTCTAAAGCCTTAGGATTGCAACTCATAAAAAGATATTTGTATGATTTTTTAAAAAACTTTGCCACATATAATACTGTGAGAACTGTTGATTTTCTAGTGGTATAGATTTCAAGTTTCCAACACCTAAAAGTATATAACTTGGTTTATGACAAATACTCTATCTGTATGCCAAGGAGCCAACTGTGTCACCCAAAATGCTGATCAACAGATTTTGTTATACCAATTAATTTTTTCCTCAAGAAATGATGACCTATACATGAACACTTCGATGTTCATGTAAGTTTGACAGTGTGTCTGCTTAGACTGACATTGGAAAATAAACAATCCAGTTTTCTGCTCCTACAGAATCATGAGCCAGTAAGGGGTTTCTTGAATTGCTGACACGTGCTTGAATCTAATGTTAAGATTCCTCTTACCTCATTTAGTGATTTAGTGACATCACTGTAACTTGGCTTCTCATGTCACCAAAAAAAAAAAAGTCAACAGACAACTTAGCCTGACAGCTTGTTCTTAAAAAGAATTCTCCATTAAAACACTTGATTACAGGAGCAATTTTGATCATGGGGAGCCCTTCTCAGTTTCCAGATCCATTGATCTTGAGAAGCTCCATCTTAGGTTGCTAGAGAAATGGTTTGAATTGTGACACCATAATCCATGACAACACTTCTTATAACACCTATTTTGTGACAGCCAGTAATGTTTCTTACAGTTAGCCTTGGGATGCAAATTTTCCCCTTGAATTGCAAATTAAAGTACAAGTAAGACAGCAACTCCCAGAAAAACAAATACAATTATGAGTTAATTGTGGATCATGACACTACTATTAGATCAAGATCGAAATATCCTAAAAGTTAGAATAGACTTAATTCAAGAATAAAAGAAATACCTCACTAGGCTTCCTCATAATTTCGTCATGTAAAACTTAGGTAGGCTGAATCATATTCACAGACTTACTAAATTGGTTTTGTTTCAACTCAATGATACTTTTCTAATGCACAACATGTGATTCATATAGTATATAAATACATAATGGAGGAAGAATAGCAAAACTGACCATCACTGTCAACAGCATCATTAGATTCTCTCACAAGTACTTCTCCTGCAATGGACATAGTGGCTTTTGCCTGTAAACATCTATCCTTTTTCTGACATCTCGCAATTTGCGGGTAACTTTTAGTCGATGGAATGTTCATAGATATGGCATTGATGCCAACATGGTTTCTCTGCAGGAAATTGCTCTGTTGTCAGCCATTTCAAACAAAAACACACCAATTATCAGTACCAACATTTGGCGAACCTTTTGCATGGCATTACATTGCATTGCTTTTATTCCCTGGTAGTTACTGAATATCCAATTGGCATTGAAAAGTGTCCAGAATAATATAGTTTGAAAATGTTTTAACTTCATTGGATTCTCCTGGCTCCAAGCTTTCTACACCAAATTACCTAGTAGATCAATGATAGTAGAATATAAGATCTGGATTTGGATACAAATGATACAACATATCTCAGAATGGTGATCATGGACCAGAAATTAAAAGATGATAATAGGAATGTAAATTTTGAGGGGATGTGGGAACAAACAAGTGGATGGGGGCTTTCTGAAGGTGACCACTGAGCCTAAACAGTGAATACTGTGAATGTAAATATCATCAAGAAAGCTTTACAGGAAATGAAACTTAGAGCCCTATACTAAATTCCATAAACAACTTCAACTAAACCTGGAAAGGAATGCGTTTGAACACACAGACACACAAAAAGTGGTCTAATCACGAATTGGGGATACTTTTTAAAAAAGAATAAAAAAAAGAAAATCACCAGTTCAAATTGGGAATATGGGATACTCAACGAAGAAATGAATGGCACAAAGGAATCCAGACATGGGTTTTCAATTCCTAATTCCCATTGTACTTTTATGTTACTGAACCGCAGATTTGAGCTCATTCCAACCAATACCATCAACGGGGAGCACTGCAAGTCTTTGGCCAAGTTGTTATCGGATCCTCTCGAACTCAGAAACAAGCATTCGTCGGCCAAAATTAAAAATTTATTTCTTTTTTCTGGGTCTTTTCATATAAACTCTTTAGTCCTCAAGATTTCATTTGTTTGATTTCTATCGTTTTGAACCTATGATGAACCTATAATAAAAAGGAGAAAGACAAGAAACTGTACCCTTTTTGAATTAAGAGGGACTATCAGAGATGGACAGAGAAGAGACGAAGCCATGGAAAGTGAATTCAATCTGCTTTCCTCTCTTTTCAAATCCCTACAGGCCACCAAAATGCCTTCAACCTTCAATCCTTCACAGCTGATATCTGATAGCAACAAAATAGCGCATTGGCCTTTGTGGACAGAAGACTCTCAATCATCTATTCTCTAAACAGAACCTCAAGATACACGTGGCAAGTACAAAGAATTTTGTGCCCCAAAGGCCACAGCTATTGGAAGACAAAATGGAATGATTCCATTTCATTTGGTTACAAAACCTCTGATTGAATCGCTCTATAAAAAAAAATATAGGGTAAAGGGTTGCCCGGCTGCGTGGCCCTTGCATCAGCGCGAGGCCAATGGGAGCACAAAGAGGCATTTATTAGGGGTATTTTTCATTTTGTAAGGGGGTAGGGTGGTCATTTTAGGGGGTTGTGTCTGGAGTTTGGATGCATGGTGCACTTGACCAGGTAGTGTTCTTTTTTCCAAAAAAATTAAGCAGTCAAATGGGAGCATGAATGTGAGACGCTAGCAGAGTGATTGGTCAGATAGACGCTAGGGCTGCTTCCTTCCCACATTGGAGATTGACGATTTACTGAGGGTGCTTTGGCTGATGGTGTTTTCAGGTATAGACAAATTTAGAGCAGAGCTTGTTGAGCCTCATCCTTGCGACCTTTTTGGCTTTAAGACGATAGTTTGAGAGATCATGGCCTTGCTTGCAATGATCTATTTAAATCATGGTCATGAGCAAGTGTATAAATATACTCCGAAAATAAAAGTAGATATAGAAAGGCTTGTTGCCGAGATTTATCTATTTCTAAATATTCTTGTAATTCCTTCATCTGAAATGGGATTTGAACCAGGGTTGCCCGTCAAAGGCCGATGAGTTTGAGTACCATTGTTGTGCAGTGGCAGTCTCTTCTCATCAATCTTCATAAATGAGCTAGGCATTGGCTACAGGGCAATCAACCAAGACGGAGTTGCGAATGAAAATCTTGAAATCCTGATATGATAGATTTGTTATGGATAGACCTGTCCTTGAGAGATCTCCAGTCAACCCAAGGGCAAGGGTTCCCGACTATGGGTTGGGGTGAGCTCACCTTCCTTCCAACCCCACACCCCGCCCAAAACTGTCCCGATGCTTCAAATTGGATAGAGCCCGATTGTTGTTTGGGGGCACATTCGAACGATTATGTTCAAAGCGACCAAGCCAATCCTTGGACAATTGTGCAACTTTCTGGGTAGAGGAAAGGCCAAACTCGAGAAACTCTTCTAGAGGCTTCTTTAGCCAGTCTCTCAGATTTTCTTTGTGGTTCATTTGAGTTATTGGCTCATCCGGCCCTACAACATTCATGAGTCACTTGTTCAACTATCCCTTGGAGACACGGTTGAGAAGTGTCATGCATAGTTGCCTCCCCGATCCTTTCTTTCTCTCGGTCCCACGTAGTTCAAAAACTACAATGTGTACTTGAGCGGAGTAAAGTTGACCGTAGACCATCGTTGCTTCTATGATTCTTGCTAAAAAATGACTAAACGTGTTCAAGTTATTGGCTCGTCCGACATGGCAGCATTACCGCTCTAAGGGACCCAAACTCCCACTCCAAGAAGTTGTTCGAACCTCATTTCGTCTTCAATCTTTTGCTTTTCTGTGTCTCTTCGATGAAGTTGTACGTCCATATCAACTTGATAATCAGCAACCAACATCTTCAAGAGGATGTGTTGGCGGAGAAAGCTCAAAGAGCTTCTCTTCATTTGTTGCTAAGGGTAACGATCTACAATCATGGGTCAATCACTGAGGAAAATCTGGATCGGTCTTTCATTGTTTGTTCTGTGGCAAAAGTTTGAGGCTCATCCACTCATTGGGAATCGAATGATTTTCTCAATAATAACTAGAGAGAGGGTAGCCTGAGCAAGTGGCATAGAGAAGCGCACCACTAAAGTGCGACAAAATCATACATTGAAGGGTAGCTAGATCATTTTATTGGAAGAGAGAAATAGACACAGAGGTGCTAGCATACCCCATCCCGGCATCCAAGGAACCTTTTCCCTAATAAATTATTGGGAGAGGGTTTCCTAAAAGGGCAGTGTAAGAAGGGATCTACAACCAAGGAGGCGGTGGAAAATGGGTATCATCCATATGGGGCCCACATGGTCAGAATAGGAGAGAAATGTCAGTGTGGATCTCACTGCTTATTATGTGAAGAGGGTATAAAGGAATTTGTACAAGAGCGGTGTAGTAATATTTTCCCCTAAATTATTATAATTATTATAAACTAGGTATAATGGGAGTTTGATTATTTTTTTGATTTGAGAAAATAAATAGATCAAATTTTAAGTTCACCTTTTAACAAAAGGAGACACCTCTATAGATGTATTTAGAACTTGACACCTTCTTTAATTGCCCCTTATCTTATTCCCAAAAGTTCGTTAAGATAAGGGTATAAAAAGATTTTCAAAAATAAATTGAAAGCCACACATTATTATGTTGTTTACTAAAAAAAAAAAATAGTATTATTATATCATTATCAAAAGGTGTTATTGTCACACCCATTTTTCAAGTACATATGTGAAATGATACTACTACCCTTATTGGAAAAAAATTGTATTATGCTAAAATGGCAAAAAAAGTAAAATTACAAATTATTTGACACCTTGAGGGGTGTCAATAAGAAAATCGCTTTAACAAATCAGATTCAAAGTTTTAATAATAGATTAAGGGAAAACTTTTCCTTCACCACTAATCTATCGTCATAATTATATCCTCTATTTATTGAATGTTTGAAATGCTCTTTAGTGTTCATAAAAACCCATCCAAACACAATGATGGTCATGGCCTCATGGGTGGAGGAATGTGGCTTCAAGGAACACTTGATCCATTGATTAAATCACCAAATACAGCTTTGAAATTCAAAAAAATAGCAATTTTGCTTCTCACTTATTAATGATTAATGAAATAGAATAAAAATGATTAATTTATAAATATGGAATAAAAATAAATAAATAAAGAAGAAACACCCTACCCATTGGAAAATAGTCTACCCTTTTTTTTTTTTTTTGGGTAAAAAAATAGTCTACACAAGTGTGAAAGACTTTCTTCTCATAAAAAAATAATTATTACTTTTTGTCCTTATTTTTTTTTACTAAAAAAATAGAAATTAAAACCCCAATTCACAAATTCTCCCTCTTAATTTTATGGAGGATTTTCCATGCCGATAGTATGAGGGGAATCTCCTACCCTACTTCAATCATGGTGCAAAAAGGAGCCCACATGTTTGAAGATTACCCACAAGGTCAAGGTGTGAGAGAACATGAGTCCAATCCTTATGAAACCATTTACATCTCCATCTGTTGTCTTCTTTCCCACCTCCTTTGGTTTTAAGTAACAACTATAAGGTCAAATGTTCTCTGTGCCGGAGGTGTAGGATGCGTCCAGACACATGGGGGTGGCGAAATGACCACCCCGCCCCCTTGAATGACCGAAATGACCGTCCAATGTGTCTCGGCCCAGCCTGCGCTCTCACGCAGAGGACAATCCCCCAACTATAAATACAAATACCTACTACAAGGATAACCATTAAAAGCAAGAGGAAGCAATTGTTGATAAAAGTAGCTAAAAACTACATCATGGAGTCATGGTATCATGAAACAGCTGAAGCCATAAGCCCACCTGTTGGATGGTTTTGAAGTGCAGTTGATATGCAAGCATGCAATGAAGCCCCAAATTAGTAACTATGCTTGCTGCATGTTTCTTTCTTTCTTTCTCTTTTGCTGTTACTTAAGACAAGTTGGGTCTTGAAGAAGCCACCTTGCCCTTTCTTTGGTATAAATATAATCTAAGGAGCTTTGCATCCAAACCTGTCTTGAATCTTCATCTACTAAAAACTGAACATTGGCCTATTTTACTTATAAGGTTTGTGATAAACCTCAATTGCCCCTTTGGCAGGCGAACCCTAATATCCGGGAAGGACAAAAATGGTCATTTTGGGCTATGAAGTGTAAAATGTGAGAATCAAAATTTTTTATTATGGGAGAGGGTTTCCCACGCTACCAATGTGGGGAGGAATATATCTACCCGCCACACCAATAAGTGTTCTGAAAAAGATATCATCCATATAGAGTCCACATTTTTAAAGCATGTAAAAACAAATAATAAAAACTTCATGTGAGATGAAAATTGCACATTGACGATGATGTGACAATCTTTTTCACTTTTTTTTTTTTTTTTTTTTTTTTTCTCTTCGTGGTTAGACCGACCATATAATCAATAAGGCAATGTTTGGAAGCCAAGAAAAGAAAAGATAAATAAAACTCAAACAAATTTGAATTTGAGGAGAGAAATAGACACATAAATCAATCACTATGTCATCAACTGTCATATATTGGCATACTTTTCCATCCTCTTGGATTTTTTGAAGATATATTTTACTGCTTGGTTAGCTCTATTTGAGTTAAAACTTGAATAAGAAATTAATCTTGGGGTCTACTTATCCATAAAATTTCATTCAAATCTGATATGCGATCTGACAGAGAATGATTGCATAATATATAATTCTCAATCATGCACAGAGTAAGAATGATCCCTTTGTACAATCATTGACCAACTACCTTTCAAAGTTCTTGATAGATGGATAGTCAACATATCAATAAAATGTGAGCATCATGAGGTGCTAAGATGTATATAAAATCTCTTACCTTTAGGGAGTTGCAAAAGGTTCACACCCTATTTAAATACAAAAACAAGTGAATACCATGAAAAAAATTTCTTAATTACAGCTATTTATTTTTTATATGTATTGTGTATTACATGGCTCCACTTACACAACTAGTATAAAAAGAATCTCCTTAATGGGCACGATACCTACCACATGATGGATCAAATGGGTTGAAATTTTGTGGGCATATAGACACCAAGTTCTCTTGTTCACATGTCGAATTTCAACTAATCCGAGTTTGTCAAACAAACATTAAACAAAGAAATGAAAATTTTATTACTACCAAGAGAGCGGACTAGAGTACAATGAAGGTGCATTGGCATATATGAATGGATATTACACGTACGGGTGTTAAGCGGTTTCAATAATTTTGGTTTAAACGGTTTTTTTTCTAATTCTTTATTCAAATAGTTTTTGTCTTTTTTAATTTTTTTATTGAAATAGATATATACTTAATATTGAATTGGATTGGTTATTATTATTAATTTATTTTCTTTTAATAATTGTAAGGTTATAGTTATTTATATGTTTTAATTTTATATTCAAAAGGTTTGAATGTCTCTTAATTCTTTAGTGGGATTTATTTATTCTTATCATATATAGTTGTTTATTTTAACCATGAATGACTTAACTTAATTACTATGTATATATTAATCGATTTAAAACGATTTATCGTTGATTAAACGGTTCAATTTGGTTTAAATCGTTTAAATAAACGGTTTCACTTTTTAAAACAAAAATCGAACCATTTTTTAAACGCTTTCTCAATTTGGTTCGGTTTGATTTTGATAAATGGTTTCAGTTTGGTTTTAATATCCTTAATTAAATGGGAGGATAATAGTTGCTTTTAAGGCTAGAATGCATTAGACACTGGCAACGACTATTTTTCTATCTCTTCTCTCTTAGAGAGATAGAGAGACACTTCTTTTGGGCTTCTTTGAAAGGGTGTTTCCAAATGGCATTTCTCTATAACTAGAGGACGTCCCTAACACTTTATAAATTTATTCTAATCGTTCCTCTCTCTCTCTCTCTCTCTCTCTCTCTCTCTCTATTTTACTGTATACTTACTGTTTTGAGAGTTCTCCTTGTTCTATCGGTTAATTGAGCACAACATAAGAGTGTCCCTATGTGACCCTGTAACTCTGTAAGTGAATGCAACTATTGGAAGACCTAAGGGGCTATTTCATGTTAGAGGTTGATTCACAAGAACTCTTTTAAATCATAAGGGATAAATATAATCTCGAGGATAATGACCAGTGGCACGACTCAACCACGCCACTTTGATAAAAGCATATTGCAATGTTAGGTTACTATCCAAGTTCAATTTGCATCAGAAGTGAAGCATTCACTTTCATTCTATCATTGATTGTACTTAACTATTTTTGGTTAGTCCTCTATTATACATAAGTCTATGCGTTGGAGAAACCCTTGCCCTTTTTGATTTGTTGGAACACAATTTATACTTGTGAGTTGCAAACAACGACAAGTGGCATAGAGTAAATAATTTTTTATCCTTTCTTTGGCACTTATGGTTGCAAGGTATTTAGTACTAATTTTTCTTTTGTCTTTAATTTTTGGTAAACGTACATTAATTTTTTTCATTTCTCTACAAAACAAATACATAGAAGAAAAGGATTACATTACATGTATTAGAGATATCATTATAAATTATTGGGAGAGAGTTTGCTACACGGACAGTGCGCAGTGGAAGGACAATATGGGAAAATACTAAAAATAAAGAGGTATATGAGACATGTTATAGGGGTGGTGCTACACTAATCTGAAATTTATGAGGAATGTTTGCATGCAATTTTGAAATTAAACTGATGTTGTACAAAACATTTTTCCTAAATTATTTTATTAATCAAATTTTATTTTGATATTATTATACAACAACAACTATAATCTTATCCCGACTAAATGGGGTCGGCTATATGGATTCAAAAGAGGCTATGACAATAGTAGAAAAGAGAAGCAAAAAGGAGTAAAATGAAGTTAAAAAGAAAAATAAATAAAAAGAAAAATAAATAAAGAAATAAGTAAAAGCAGTAGTCAAAGCAACATCCCAGGAACATCCCCCTACAAGGGGTCGGCTACACGGGTTCTTGTCCTCCAGACAACTTTATCCGCGATCATACTAGGATTGAGCCCTACCACTTGCATATCGTTTTTCACCACTTCTCCAATAGTCATTTTAGGCCTGCCCCTATCTCTTTTAGCTCCGTCAAACTAAATCTGGTCACTCCTCTTTACTGGAGCATCCATGGGTCTCCGTTGTACATGACCATACCACCTCGAGCAGCTCTCACGGTCATATATTTTGATATTATTATATATTCATGATATTTTATTTATCAATCTCTAGGAAATAAAGAATAATTTAGCTACTTTTGAACAGTAAATATAATTACCTATTTAAAAAATTAAAAAAAAACATTTATATTTCGTTTGTAATTATTCTAAATTGGACTGTCATCCTCAAATCTTTTATTTACATTTTCAAGATCGGATTGAATCTTAATATATGCAACTGAGTGGGCCATTTATTGACTTTTTAGAAGTCTTTGATTAATTGACTTGAAAAACAAAAGTGTTTCTATCCAACGCAAAACCAGGTACTTTTAAGTACCAATATGTGTTCCAACCACCAAACATAAAACAACTTCATATTTTAATGAACTTATGAAAGTGTTTTTGTTTAAGAAAAAATATAAGTCGCCGGGTAGAGTATGCTAGCACTTCTTAGTCTATTTCACTCCTCCTCCTCGCATGAAATGAGGAGTATCGGTGGAACGGTACGAATTAGAGGTAAAAAGTTTTTATTAAAAAAAAATAGGGGCAAAATCTTTTGACACGGGTGGATTCATATTGGTATCGTATTGGTTTTTGGTATGACTGATACCTTATTCGATACCGTGTACTGAATCAATTTGTAGGATACCATTTTGTCACATTTCTTTGGTGTGATCCCCAATGTCGCTTACTTAAAGCACCCTCTCTAAAAAAAAATAGTCCTTCAATTAATATCATCCAAATAAAAATGGATTAAAATGATTTAATTCCAACAGAATGGAGAGAGAGTATAGTTCTCGTACTTTGATTCCTGCTACAAGGCATGCCAACAAGATTAACATGCACTTTTAGGGGCAAAATAGGATAGAGAAAAAACAAAAGGAAGGGTATTATCGATTGTTCATCAAATAAGGCGGATTTTATTCCATTTGTAGTATGGCGCCCCAACCACGGTGTTAGTTACCTAGTCTGTCAACCAGGAAACTTTTCTCCTTGTAAGACTTTAGATATCAAAATCGATGACCTTGTATCATCCATTTTTAAGGAAACCTAAGTGTAAACTTGGCCGATACGGCCAATCCATGTTGATACCATATTGGTATCGTATCAGTTTTGAAGATGACCGATACCCAATCTGATACCGTACGCTAAAACCATGATCCCTAGAGCGTAATGAATAGTGACAAAACGGTTTCGTATAGAAAAATAGAGAGGTCATTTCATATGAGAAGGAGAGAGTTAGAGAGATAGAGAGAGAAGGTGCTAGTGTACCCTTTATAGTCGACTTAGACAACTTTTTCCTTTATTTTTTTTAACTAACGATCGAGTGGGTAATAACAAGATATTTATCCATCGGATAGATTGAGAGTCAAAACAACAACCTTTCCTACACTACCAGCCACCACCATGCCAGGAGACTTCCCTCATATTGAGCTTATAAGTTATAAAGGTTGATGTTCTCTATGCCGTAATACAGCCTGAGCCTGTGCCTCCGGCATAGAGAATATTTGACCAAGTTATAATTAACCTAAGAAGAGAAATTTACACGCTACATCAATGATAATGTAGAGAATCGCATCATCCACATGACACTCACATGAATCAAAACATGAGACCTTTATTAAAAAGCAAAAAAACAAGAGAGGGAGGATGCCAGAGTGGGTCCTACATCTCATTATGTGAGAGGCACACTACACTTGCTAGATGATAAATGATGATGATGAAAATACCATGGACAGTTTGACCCAGACTAATGGTAAGAAACTGTCCCAACTCCCAACTCGGACAGGGCCACATCTACAATCCTTAATAAATGGCCCAGATAACGTGTTTCAGCTTTGTCAGTTTGAACTCAACCCGAACCGGATTCATACCAACAGTGACGTGTCGAAGGTTATGTCGTTGGATCCCGATGCAACGTTAAAGAGTGAGATCTTACACCACACGTTATTTCTGGGTTGCTGACAACTCGCATCTCAGCCTCTCGGGGCAGTCACATTCAGAACCATTGGTCAGCGATTGGGCCCACATGAATACGGGGACTTTAAAAGTCAAAGATACTCTGTCCTGACACTGTGGCAGGGAGGGCAGAACGTGCCGCGTCCACCGCCATGGCTCCTTTGCTCTCTACTCGGCTATTTTAAAAAATAACACGCGTAATATTACGTAAGATGACGTCAGTACCAACGTATTGTGGGACCCATAAGGCTTCTGCCTGTATGGCTGTATGGTAAGATCTTCGTTGTGCGGAGGACTGCGGACAGCCGGACAAGTGCTTTTATGCAAATATGTTGAAACTCAGGGGCTTAACAAATAAAAGCGTAATTTTATTATTATTATTTTCTTTTGAAAATAGATTTGAAAAAAATAACGCAAACCGATTGCATTGGCGTGGGTGTGGTTTCTATGTCTACACACAAACTAATGCTTTTATGCACAAAAAACCATGTAGCCTTTAATGAGATTGAAAATCGTATTCAAGTCAATGCCTTTGTGTATATTTTCATTGGTTACCGTACTAGTGCGGAGGCTACATGATGAGTTAACATTCTCTTGCCCGAAAGATATAATTAGATAGAAGGTACACTAGCACCATCTCTCATTTATATATCTCCTCCTCACATGAAAAAACTTTTTTGTTCCCTATATATATGAAACTATTTCGACACTCCTCCTCATGTGATTGTTATGAGATTGAGTGTTTTTAAGCTGAATATTTCTTCATCTTATTTGATGAAGTAATCCCAATACTTATGTGTTTAGAAGAATTTGATGCATGATTGAAAGAAGAAATTCTAAGTCCTATTTTTTTCTTCATGGCCAATATTTGATTGAAATCCCTACAAGGAACCAATGACAAGAGCATGAAAAGCTCATGCAACGCTAAAGATGTCCAGAAAGCTAACATGATTTTTTTTGAGGGAGGGGCATACAGAGGCTCTGTTTGATCATGGAAAAGAAACCAAATAAAAGGGAGTGAAATTTTCAAATCTCAAAAATAAAGGAAAGTAAAACTTTTGCACGAGGTCAGGACCGGTCTCTCAAAACACGGAATTGGGGATCAAATCGATCTCAAAAACCCTAAAATCGGCCCATAGATTTGAAAACTCCATGATTGTAATAGTTTCTTGACATGTAACAGCCAAAATCGAGATTGATCACAGCTACTTTGGATCCCAAATGGGTTGTAACACCATATTTGAAACGTTGGTCATGGCATGAAGAAATAGTCAATGGTGTTTGTGCAAATACATAAAAATACTGGATTTTACAACAAAAACAAATGTCTAACATAAGATCTAATATTTGTTTAGGAACCCATCAAAAATGCCATTTCACATGCCAGTATCCCATAGACCTTCAACCTTTTCTTCAGCTTTCCACTACCTCCTTATCCAACTCATGCTTACTATAGTCTTCCTCATTTGACAAGAAGATTCCTCCTCTACATCAATTCTTTTTTTGGGTGAGGGGGGGAGGGGTGGCATTTAAGTTTTTAAGGGTTAATAGAAAAAAAAAAACAGGAGAACCACATCTCCCTTAGGCCTCATGTCTCACGCGTTCCAATTCCATAATTAAAAAAAAAAAAAGAAAGGCAAGAATTCTTCCCTGGTTTTTGTCAAACCATGTTTAGCCATTTTCACAGCCGAAATCTGAGAGCTTCTGAGATCATCTCTATGTCCTCTTAAGTCTTCCCAACCGCGTTATCCAAAGTCGCCGTCACACCTACCCAAACAAACCCAAAAAAAACAAAAAAACAAAAAAGGCAAATTAAAAAACCCATCTTCCTTAGACCCTTCCTTCAACCGCGTTCACACTTAAGTCTCTCTCTCTCTCACACACACACACACACACGCTTCCCCTTTCTTCTCCATCCATCTCTTACACACACCTCTCTCTCTGTATAAATAACTATAAATATGTTCATCTCCTCATTCTCTACGTCTCTGTGTTCACATTCGTTGCTTCAGTTTGATTATTATCCAAGAAAAATTCTTACTTTCAGATCAGAGATTTCTTCCGGAATGCAAGTCACATCTCTTCCTCTCTCAACCCAAGACGACTTGTCTTTCTTCTACAGCTTATTTCAAGATACCCTTACTGAAATGAATCCCAATAACACTGCAACCCCAACCAATAGCACCAATAACAATAAGAAACGGCGAAGGAAGGATGTTGATGAAGATGATGATGAAGAAGCCAAGGGGGGGAAGAAGGGTTTGAAGGAAATTCTCACTTCGTTACTCTTGTTGGAAGAACAAGAGAGATCTGATCAGAACGAGTGGGCTAAAGCTTCTCAATTTGAGAAACAGCTCTTTGAGGCCAATAACAAACAGAGAACTAAGGCTACGCTTGAATACTATTCTCAACTTCAAGATTCTTACTCAGACATGGAGGAATCGGACGCCCACTTATGTGCTAAACGTTCCCGTCTCTCTGCCACTGCTGCTGCTGCTGCTGTTGCCGTTGCTTCTGCCAAGTCCAAGCCTGACCCATCGATTCCTCCTTCCGTCGGTGGCGCCGCCGGTCCCCACCGTCGCCTCTGGGTGAAGGACCGTTCAAGGGCTTGGTGGGATCAGTGTAACCATCCTGATTACCCAGAGAAGGAATTCAAACGCGCGTTTCGGATGAGTAGGGCTACCTTCGACATGATATGTGAAGAGCTCAATTCGGTCGTTGCCAAGGAGGATACCATGCTTCGAGCTGCGATCCCTGTTCGCCAACGCGTTGCTGTCTGTATATGGAGGTTGGCTACCGGTGAGCCTCTCCGTCTCGTCTCTAAGCGATTTGGGTTGGGCATATCTACTTGCCATAAACTGGTACTTGAGGTCTGTTCCGCCATTAAAACCGTTTTGATGCCCAAATTTCTGCAATGGCCAGACGAGGAGACCTACAAGAAGACAAAGGAGGATTTTGAATCTATTTCTGGAATACCAAACGTGATCGGCTCCATGTACACTACCCATATCCCAATTATTGCTCCCAAGATAAGTGTTTCTGCGTATTTCAATAAGAGACACACAGAGCGTAACCAGAAGACTTCTTATTCGATTACAGTTCAGGGGGTTGTTGATCAAAAAGGGGTTTTTACAGATGTTTGCATTGGTTGGCCTGGTTCATTGCCTGATGATAAAGTTCTTGAGAAATCTGCTCTATATCAAAGGGCTAATGGAGGGCTCTTGAAGGGAGTTTGGATTGTTGGAAGCTCTGGTTATCCTCTAATGGATTGGGTTTTGGTGCCTTATACTCACCAGCATCTTACCTGGACCCAACACGCCTTCAATGAGAAAATTGGAGAGATTCAACGCATCGCTAAGGATTCTTTCTCGAGATTGAAGGGAAGATGGAGCTGCTTACAGAAGAGAACCGAAGTGAAACTCCAGGATTTGCCTGTGGTTTTAGGTGCTTGCTGTGTTTTGCACAACATATGTGAGATGAGGAATGAAGAAATTGAACCAGAGCTCAAGTTTGAGCTTAATGACGATGAGGTTGTCCCTGAGAATGGCCTTAGATCAGTGAGTTCAATGCATGCTAGAGATAACATTGCTCATAATCTCCTGCACCATGGCCTTGCAGGAACTGCTTTTTTGTAGCTCAAACAAATAGAATTCCTTTCTGAAGAACCCAAAAACAAAAAAAAAAATTTTGACTGGATAGAAGATTTATGATTCTTTAGGTTATGTGGCCTTGTCATAGAATAATACCATTTTTATTAATCCTTTGTAGTTTGTGGAGGGGTGTATGTATAGGATTCTTTTACTCCCAAAACTGTTGTGTCTATTGATCATAGAGACTTGCTTTGAACATGTATCTCAGTTTTCCATACTTCAATTCGATCATCCATGAGAATAATTTAATCACCTTTTGTTTTTGTTACAGCATTTATTTTTTATGCATTTTGTTACAGCATTTTCAATTATCTTCTTTCTCCCTTAATGTTGAAAACAAAATAAAAATAAATACAATGAATGAGAAAAATAATGATCAAGTAATTTGAATCTCGATTTGTGAAGCTATGGCTATTCGATCTGGTATCCTATAGGCTATCGAGGACAGTCAAGACCATCTTGTGATTGAATCGGATAATAAAGTTCTAGTCTCCACCCGCAGAAGATATCATTCACATTTCATCCTCTCTAGAATCATGCTCTTTTGCGTTTGCTTTTGTTCCAAGGGAGGGAAACAGATTGGTTATGTAGGACTGTTTGGCCCAATTCCACTCTATAACTTCTTCAAACTTGTACTTCAGAATCCATGTGTAATACCTGTTTTTAGCAGTAAAGGTATGCTGACCTAAAAAAAAAAATCTTGATTTGTTTTCGTTATAAATTATTTTCAGAGTGAAGATTTCCTTGTTTGTACACCGATTTGGTTTCACTATATTCATCGTTTTTAACGTTCACACCGTACTTGCCGTGTCTGGTCCGGTAAGGAAGTTGTACACTCTGGTTCATCTCATTTACCACTCTTACCGTATTTTACTGTGTCTAGCTCGATAAGGTTTGTATACTTACCTGGTTCATCTCATTTACTGCACTCACCGTATTTGGAGTGTCAAGCCCGGTAAGGCTTGTACACTGATCTGGTTGCATTTTCAAAAGCTTCCTGTTGAACCGGCTAACCTTCTTAAGTGGATTGAAATCCCTTCCCTCACCCCCCCCCCCACCCCCCACCCCTTTAAAGAGGGAGAGGTTAAACTTCAGTTGGAGCCTTGGAGGTTTTGGTTGGCATGGCCTAAGACAGAATATTCTCAACATAATGGAATTGTCTCAGCAGTTCTCGGAGAACACAGTCCTGCAGTGGGCTTGAAATTTGATACTTTGGGGTTGGAGAAAGATACATTCAACTACCTTCACTTTGGCTTGATATGAAAGCATTTTGCAAAGAAACATGAGGAATCCACTGGAAAAATATGAAACTTTGAGAAAGCGTCTAACAACCTCTTACCTGGCTTTACATTAACAATCTTCCATTCCCAGCACATCTAAAAGGATTAACAAGATAGATATACATTCATCATGAGTCAACATTAATGTCTTGTGCTCCATGCGCACGAGTTAAATCAGTTCTGGTTTAAACTTGAACAGGTTGTTATTCCCAAACTGTTCAGATTTTCTTAATCATGTTTCAAAATTCCAATTCGAACAAAAGATATCGTATACTTGGAGGACCATAACATAAGCCCAGATTGGATGTATTTGAATCATTGAACACAAGGTGGAAAAGAAAGATAGAGAGAAGGTAGAATCACTTTGCAAGGACTAGAGCTGCAATAATATAGTATTTCTAGTATCCAATCTACTAGATCTTCCACCAGGACACTACAGAATTCCAGTTAAACTATCAAATTTGTGAATATCGTGCCAGTTAGTTGATTTATTTGTTCACTGGACATGTTATCTTTAGCTCTCTGCATACATTCCACACACAGATTGTATCCCTTAGTCTGGTGGATGGTCTCCCCAGCCTGTAGCAGTAGTCTTATTGACATGGTGTCCTTCCCTTTCAAAGTGAAAATTTCAAATCAACAGCTTTAGGACTTTGGAGAGGATTTGGGCAATCCAAAAGAAAGAAAATCAACTGCCTTATATTTATTTAAGTAGGGTAATGTTGAAAATTGGTGTCTGCCTCCATTCTTAATTTTGTAGTAGCATTATTTACAATAAAGGTCATCAAAAAGAGAGGGCATTAAAAAGCAAAACTGGGATTACTATGATCTTTTTTTCAAACTATGAGATACTATGAGATTTTTTATATATAAAAAGAAAACAACTATTTTAGTCTAAGAAAGCATAACTCATGCCAAATGATGGTTGCTACTTGCAACCCCAAGTTGAAATTTGTAACAACTTCACTAATCAATAGAAATCTCAGTGGAATATAGTATCATCCAACTTGCTTCTTTGTTCCCACCATCCCTTCTTCATAGAGTAGAATTCCTTCCTATGTTACAACTAGGCATGTGCCATGTTGTATCAATTATCCTATGAATAATAACAATAAAATGAAAACATGATCCTTCAACATGTACAGAACATCCAAATCAGCCATTCAGCCCCCACTATTGCAATTCTTCAATTCTGACTAGTAATCCTTTGAATTATTTCCCAAGAGAAAAAAGAATGGCATAATGACAATATTCGCCACAAGACGAGGGCTATTGGAGGAAAATTTGTGGCATGCAAAATGACAGCATATTGTTAAAGCAGTTGGACTATTTTGGGTCAACAACAGAGTTGTCAAGGCGCCTTGGTCGCCTAGTCGGGTGCCTTGCGTCCAGGGCCCTAGGCCCCCTTCCAACGCCTTGGGTCACCTAGATGCCGTGACAACTATGGATGACACAAGGGCACCAATCTGTATGAAACATGCAACATTAACAAAATCCTAGGCTCCCCTTGGCTCCTTCATCAAATCTTGAATTCAAGGCCTCAATGAAGCATAGGAATATGAAATACTGCAAAGAAGCTACATTTGATCAAAGTATATTGCATTACCCCAATTACGATACTAATTAAATAGTAAACCTTCTGCAAGGTAACACGAATTTATCATTAACTCTTCCACATGCTATGCCTCAACCAAATCAAATACATCAATAAATATCAGCTGTCAAGCAGAACTGGAAAAGGACAGGAATATATGCAACTTCTTTGCTAATCATTTGTCAAATAAAGTAAACTCATAAACTCTCCCATTTTCTTCAGAACCAACAAATACCAACCTTCTAGTTCAGTAGTTGGCACCCTTGAATGTACACCTGAATTTGCAGGCTGGAACATGGGGTCCCTTGGATATCAATGTGTTCCCAACATGTACGTACATAAAAAGGTGTTCTATTTCCAAGTAACAGTTCACCATAAAGCTTTGTTGTGGTTCTATCTGAAAAGTGAAGCAGCAGACATTTACATCAACTAGTGTAACCTACCATATGTGAAACAGCAAAAGAGAATAGAAACTTTACATCCACCCTCTTTTCACATGCTCTGAATTCCTAGTAGTTTTTTCTAGTTCAAAAATTATTTAAGTTTCTCCACCTCTATGGCCAAGATAAAAACACACTGAGCTATGCCCTAATCAAAACTCAAGATGTCTAGCTGACTGATTACCGTGAAAGCCCACGACGTCGCTCATCATGATCAGATGGTGGACGGAAGGGGAAATGTGCAAATTGAATCCTCAAGACAGGAGCATCTGGTTTCTTGTCATCAAACTTGTAGCCTGCACGTAACAAAAGTTTCACATACATAGTGATTTAGGTCCACCCACATGAGAATTTCAAATAATGACATAGTCAACAAGTTTATTGTTGATCTGTTACTGAGTTCCCTTTTTCTTTTTTCTTTTTCATTGTCATCTTTATAATTTCCTATTTTAAACCATCCATAGAAATGCTCACGTCGGCCACTAGTGATCTCAAGAGTCATCTATATTTCACCCTTCAGGGTAAATAGGAGTCGGGCTAGTGATGCATACATCCAGGACTTCAACATTGACGTAAAACTTAAAAATTTAAAATTATCAGCTGTCATGACATGTGATTTAAAGGGATTCTCTATTTCAGGAATGGTTAAACTCAAGACCACAAAGCCTTTTCAGGTTGTTACCATATGCTAAAATAGGTATCCAGTGAACCAATCCATCTGCATACTTCACATTCTCAAATTAAAATGAAGTATGGTAGCTTCGACAAGTTTCTTTTCTTTAAAGAGACTGACAAAAGATGGAATGAAAATAAAAACACTTTTCGCTAATAGCAGGACCTCTAGTCTGTAAAAATACACATAAAATACCAACCTTGAAGAGCTTCTAAGGCAGTGCCAGCACATTTTGCATCATCAAACTCAACAAAGCACAGGACCATAGCCTTATCTCCAGTCTGCAGTTTAAACACATTCAGATTAACAGGAACCAGCATATGAACTGCTCAGCCAAAATTGATCCATTGAATCTACAGTTTAAATAAGCATGCAACAACATCTTTTTCTTGAACAAGTTTAGGTACAGAAATAGGTAAAAAAATGGCAATAACTAATCCTTGGCAGCAACCAAACTTTACTTAGTTCCCCTCTCTCCACCCCCCCACCACCCCAAAATATATATATATATAAAATAAGGATCAGTGGTATTCCAAGTCAGATAGAATTGATTGTTTGCTTGAGCCAGAAGAGGTATATTGAAGGTTTTTCTTTAGTTTTTTGGGTACTCATATTTGAAAGATGGTAGTGGCTGTGAAGGTGTAGGCTGAGGGGACCTCTCTTGTTCTTTTTGGGGAAGTTCCATTTTCCCCACCACCAATAAATTTTTAAGAGAAAATATATTTCTCCACTCTCCCTATTTGAAGAGCTGTATATTTACCAACCCCCCCACCACCCAAAAAAAAAAATAAAAGAGAAAATAAGAAAAATAATTTCTCTAGTGCCCAAACTCAAATGAAAGCTGGTACACTCTCCCTGTCTCATATTCTTTCTTTTTTTGGTACAACTCTCTCTCTCTCTCTCTCTCTCTCTCTCTCATATTCATCAGTATAGTATGTCTCAGAATTAATACTTCTAACCCATCAATGAAGGCCACCTTCAAGGCCTGTCTCATATATTCTTTATCAAATTATTGATAAGAATTCTGCTTTCCTTTTTAAAGATGGGTATATTTCTAAGTTCTAACTTTTTGCTGGAATGAGTATGATGGGTTGTATTAAAAATTTAAAATCATCAGGGTTGCAGAACGTGGATGTTGGAATTTTCCCTGATATTTTCATTCTTGGACGTTGGACAATCTGAGGTGGCATATTGGTGGCCATGTACTTCAAGATTGTTTGATTGCATTCCAAGGGAAAGGAAAGATAAGGCAAAGGAATAGAGAGGGAAGAGGTTTCAAACAATGTTGTTTGGCTGCACATGGACAGACATTCATCAACTTTTCTTTCTTAATTTTGTCCCATCTTTTGTTGGGAGAAACATTTTGTGGGATACTCTTCTCCCAGAGAAATGGCATTTCCTTTCTTAAGGGAAGACGACCACATGCACATTCTACAATTTTTTTATGAAAAAGTTCCCCTTCCCAATCTTCTTAAAAAGGCAACCAAATGCAGCAAAGTGTTTGGAAGTGTGGAAGCATACTGGACCTTTCCCTATAAAGAAAACCTTTTTTTTGTGAAAAAATAAAATATATTAAATGAGAAAGAAAAGATATCACATTGTCCGAGTTATATATACTTAGTTTTCTACTCTGGCCCTCTGTGCTAACTTATGGGCTATAGATATCTGAACTCTATTTTGTTTTCACAGACAGCTTCGAGAGCTTTAATAAAGAAAAACTTTTGAGGAGGTTTTGTGCATCTTCAGTTTTTGGAGTGGAATTGCTGTCAGAAGACTTGTAAGACTCCACCTCTCCTCCCCCCCCCCCCCAAAAAAAAAAAAAAAAATGAATGGCTTCAAAGAATTATCTTATCAAAAGAAAAGTTCCAAGAAGACTAATTTTTGTGCAAAAGAGGATCACTTATATTGTCTTAATGTGTCTGAAGTAATTGTGTTATGTGTACTGTGAAGGAGCACGAAACAGTTCAAGATCACCTCATGCCATATGTTCTCATAATGTCTTCCTAAAAGTAGTAGGAACCATAACAGATGGAACAAAAATAAACAAAACAACCAAGGTAAATAAGACATTAAATTCAATTATTGTTATGACCAAATCTTTTGCTAATCATAAAAACAGCAATTAAATATAGGTACAGGAACAAATAGATAATATTGTAGGAAAGAAGGGAAAGCTGACCCTTTTCACCATTATCAACAGAATATAGAAAAAATAAAAAGTCAACAAAATGGGTATATTAATGATTGGATACATACACGTCTAGGCTCCTTGTGGACAACTCTGATTTCTTTAAAGCCGATAAAAGGACGGAAAAGATCTTCAGCTAAAGTCAAAGATACAAACAAAAGGAACAGATAAAAAAAATATATATATATATAGAGAGAGAGAACTGCAAAACAATACAAAACAGAGCCCAAAACAATAAACTAGACACAAAAGGATACGAGCTACTTCTCTTCTGGTACAATCATTGGGAAGTCCATCAACAAAGAGAACGTTTGATTCCTCCACAGACAGGCTATCAGATTTTCTCAAAGAGTTGGACCGTTCACTAAGCATGCCAGGCATGCTAGGGTTGATGCCCAGTGAAACATCCCGCCTTTGGCTAATTAGAGCTGGATCCTCTAGAGGAGATGGAAACCTATTTATGCTTGCACCAGCTGTCAATCCACTGGGTCCTAGTGCAGCATGACCAGCAATGCCGCCAATATCATCTAAACCATAAGCCCCAGGCCGCAATGGTAAGACCTGCCAGCGGCACCAAATGAAAAAAAATATATATTAGATAACAGCAACAAAATTCCCAAATGTTTGCTAGGAATCTCATTACAACATTGATTACTCCCCCTATCCCATAATGACTCCCCTTCAAAAAAAGCCTAAGGTTTGAAGAGGGGCTAAAACATTAAAAGATCCCCCTCATTTTTCAATATTGCCCTTCCATTACTCATCAAACTCTAATAAAGTTGGGTAATCGATGAATGTGGTAATCAATGTAAGGCAGTCAAAATAGTAAAACTCACAAAAACTCATTACCTAATTTGTGAGATGGAAAAGAATATGGGACTACCAAAATGGGAAAGAGGACTGTCTATGTGGGATAGAGGGTGATGCGGAATCCGGGTTCAAAGAACCCTAATTAGGTTCGCTATGGGCCCACCCCGAATAATAGAACTCAATCAATCCAAAAACTAATGGCAATTTCGTAATTTTGTGACAAAATAGGCCCCAAAGAGTAATGTAAGAAGAATATTGGACCAACCAGGAATTAATTCAAAAGATAATGTCAATGTTGGAAGTTAAAGTAAGGCACGGATAAAACAGGAACAGTAATAATAGTTAGAGGTTTTTGTGTCAATAACATAAAATTGACCTTTAAGAGTAAATAAGAAGAAGAACCTTTCTTCTTCCTCTTGAAGAAACAGCAAAGGTGGAAGGAGAGAGCTTGCTTGCGATGGCTACGGCTCTCCACCCAGGGATTCAAATCTCTTGGGACTAGTAAGTTCACAGCTCCCTGCTCTATTGATTCCAAGCTACACAAATCTCAAAACCTAAAGAATATTTTACCAATTATTTGCTGAACTAGAAGAGGGTGGTAATTGCAGAACTAGTCCTGGTTGTAGTTTGTGTTCTCATAATAGAAGAGGACTTTGAGTGATGGTCCAGGGTTTGGTTCACCCTAGAGTAAGGAATCAGCATGCAAGTTTCAGAGTGAAAGGATAATAATTGACAGGGATCAAACCACTCTTATTTGGACTGCAAGCAACGTTAGAACAGAGAAAGAAGAGAGAAGAAGAACTAATAGGCAAAAAAAGGAAGGAGGAAGAGAGGTATCACAGGGAGAGGAGAGAAGAAGAGATGAGAGGGGGGGGAAGGGATCGCACAACTCAGCCACACGACTACTCAAACCAAAACTCTATATTCAATTTTCAAATCTACACTCTGACGTAGGGTTACTTGCATCTTAATAAGAAAATTAAACTCCTGAGAAATAGCAACTCTTAAACTAGGAAACTAAAATCAACTCAAACTGGGAAACCCAATATCCTACGTAATCAACCCAAACAAAAGATAACATGATTATCCCAATAAAAAAAAATAACTTCCTAAAATCCTACTAAACCCAAAAAAAACCCAATTGGACCCGGTTCTCGGTCTGGGATCTCAAACAGGCTCGGCCCGGTCCAAGGAAGTGCTCCTGCATCAGAGGGAGTAGAAAATAACACATCAATTATGACAAAGTGGTACTCTTACATCCTTATGCAGATAATCTGAAGAAGACCCTCGCAAATTATTTGAGCTCAAATGATGAGTTGTCAACGCTGGGTTAGAAGGCGAATAACCAGGAAATGCAGTTCTTGAAGTAGTATCTGTTACAGAGAGATCCATCAACAAAGATGTCAATGCAGAAGATGGAATACCCAGGTGATGTAACTAGAGGCAAAAGTATATTAAGCATTAACCAAAAAGATGAAATACCAATTTAATAGTTTTATCCCGAAAAAGAAAACAATGTGACGGGACTAGACGCATAGTAACCCAAACGTTAACTGAAAATTTCTTAGGGAAAACATACGAAACAGTGGTAAAATGTGAAACAAAGTGATCAGAATCAAGTTTTCTCTGATTAAAAGAAACATATATTTTTCCTACTTCCTTTCAGAGCAAATTAGAAACAGAAAATTTGGTAGCACCTTTTTGCTGCAGCATCACTCCCTCTAATAAATTGGTTCACACCTGATAGCTGAAAACTAACAGAATACTACCCTAGGCTTCCACCGCATTTAGAGAGCTAATGTGTAGTTGCATGCATATAGTTACTATTACCAAATACCAAATTGTCAAGTGTCAAGTGTCAAACAACACATTCTGCTACTCTGCTCTGCTTTTTTATTGGGAGTTAATGATGATGATGACAACCAGCCAGTATTTTTCAGACTAACAGACTGGGTAGTTGGACTCTTCAAGTCATTATCCTGGGCACAAACCATTACCCCAAGGGAAAGAACCATTGATTGCCCAATTGATTGCACGAATCTGCGATGATGGTATATAGGATCTCTCAAAACCCCCACATGACTGCAAGAAGTGTAAAAGGATTTTCAAGTTTTGGGGATTCATCTAGCAAATCGATAATGAACTTAAGATCCAAAGGTGGAGTAAGAACATGTAGGGAATAGTCCAACTGCACTGCTTTACAAAATATAGGTAATGTAGTCCTAGGTAGGTAGGAGACCTACTAGGAGCCAGACAACAGGATCAATCGCAAAAGGGGTTGTTGGTTCGAATGGACAGCACTAGGATTTAGGTTAATTCTAGGGTTTAGGATGGGAATTTGGGAATGGATCTTATATGGCTTTAATATGCAGGTCTAGGGGGTTATTATGGGATAAAAATAATTGGATTTGGGAAGGTTTTAAAATTCTGCAATTCTGGACAGAATTGAGTTGCAGGTTTTGGGTTTAATGGAGTGAAGGAATGGAGGGGATATAGTGGGGATTATGGACTGGGTTTAAGGTCGAGTGTAGGGAGAGGTGTGCGGGATGTAGGCTGGAAGTATGGTTCGAAATTGATGGCCAGATCTGTAGTTATAAGGGAGTCCTAGTTGAGGTAGGAGTTGCAGGTTTAATGGAGATTAGGGTTTGATGGATGGAGGGGACTATGGATTAGGTCTAAGGGAAGATAAAGGCTGGTAGAAGAAGTTTTAAAAACAAATAGCAGGTTCAAACTTACTGGATTGGAGAGAACAATGGCAGCAGCTTGATAACTTGAAGAAACCTCCCGATCTTCACAATGCAAAGAGTCGCAGGAGTTCACCCACCCTATCCACCTTGAGATCCACAAGGATATACACTCACAAAGAGTAGCAGTAATGGCAGCAAGCATAAAGCTAAGTGTTATTAATCAAATTCGTATTCAATGTTGGCCTCCCTTACAAACTTATATAGAAGACTCAAAATTAGACTTAGACACTAAAAAGGAATGGCCTAACCCTATCCCTAACCTATTAGGTAACTTAAACTGACTAAGAAACTAGAATACTAAAAGAAATAGACTCAAAACATGGCTGGACTTATAGAGTCCTAAACTAGCCCAACTTATATCACATGACCAATTAAGTTGTCACATGACCACTTAACCAAGTCACATGATCACTTAAATTGAACCAATTGGATGCAACCAGTTTGAACCGGTTCAATTAAAAAACATAAAAATAAACTAAGTATTGAGCTAATCCCGTATGCAACCTATATGCCCATATTTTAGGCCCATAAAAGTGGCCTATTACATTAGAAATCCATGGGATTAAAGGCCCAACATGTATGTAACCCAACCCTAGACTTATTCCCAATGACAAAAGCCCTATTTGGTGATGAATCTGCATCAATAGGTTATTCCACATTATATACTACTCCTTTATTTTTTTTCTACGGCCTAAATGCCTTAAAGATTGTCCATTTTGGGATTTGTAGCTATTCCAAAATGTTAGTCCATTTCAAGAATTAATGTGAGAATTTAGGTTGTTTTCCATTTTAACCACCATCACACGTGCAAATTTAGAACTCAAGTTGATAACAAGGCAAATGTATGGAAAATACTTTAGAGAGAATGGGAAGTTGAAGTATTAATAATGATTCTTTATAAAGTACATTTTTTTTCCAAAACCGACAATCATTGTAGAATAGAGGGAGCAATTTTCTTATGGGAGAAGGTTCTCTGAGTCAGTGGCATAGAGGAGTGCACCAATGAGGTGCAACGGAACGGTTTCGTACATCGGAGGGCAGCGAGATCATTTATGTGAGGAGGAAAGATAGGGTGCTAGCATAACCTCCCCTGACGGATAAGTATTTTCAAAAACCAGGGGGTGATTTGAGTTTCATTTGAAAACCAGGGGGTGACGTGTAATTTATCCTTTAATTAAATGAGTCTACTTGTGTGGGATTGTTGGGGGTCAGGTTAGCTTGGGTGTTAGTTATCCTTGTGGGAGAAAGGTTAGCTTTAGATGGTTTGGCAATTGTAACTAGGATTTAAATCACTGCCGTTAACTTTATCTTGTATACTTAGAAGATTTTATTACCTCATTGATTCATTTCAAATTCGGAAAGCAGAGGCCTATCTACATATGGGGTAAGCTTTTCCATGTGATCATAGGATCCCAACAAGCCAGTACATGCCGAACAAAAATATCAAGTAAGCAGGAATAGAACACCATACCCATTTATGTTGTTGCATTTCAGTTTACCCCATTCTGTGTGGTCTTATTTCCAACGTAAGCTTTAAGGCCACTTGAGGGCCTTTTGGAAGGAGTGTAATAGCAGAACTTTATTATTTCATTTAAATTCTTCAAGACTCACTATCGAAAGAAGATATTGAAGGACTTTGGCTTGCAGCCTTCTTCAACTACTGGGACTATGATTTTCCTGTTTGGTTTTAGATTTTCTCCTAATCAAATCATCTCGTTCTTACCTTAATTGAGGATGGAGATGGCAGACATTGTTCTTTGGAGAAGAAAAAAAAACCCCAACTTACAATGAGGATGTAAACAATATAAACAAAAACCAAATAAAGTTTATTCCTCGCTATCCAATAAAATAGCCAGTAGCCCACGAGAAAACAGATGAGAGAAAACCTATTTTCACAACATTCAAAGTGATATGATATCCCGTTGATGATAAAACTCAAACATTCAAATAATTGAGGATTAAATCGGGCATGTAATTCCGATTGTTTTACAGCTTCTTTCCTCGAACGAAATTTAAATCAAACGAGAGAAGAAGAAATAAACGCATAACGAAGTAGGGCAATCACGAAAAAGAGGAAAACCTCTTTCAGCAGCAGAGGGAGCAGCCACAGCACCATATCTCCAGTAGGGTTCGCCCATGCCTTCCCTTTCAACTTAACCGATCTTCTTCTTCTTCTTCTTCTTCAGGAGATTACTACGGTCACTGGCCTCGATCTTCCACTATCGACTATCGTTATAGTTTTAATTTATACTAAAATAATTCTACCCAAAAAAAAATTTATACTTAAATAAGACTGTTTATGGCTACTATTTATATCACCCTGAAGGCCTGAATTATGAATCGAACGGTTCACAAAAATAAGTAAATTATTTGACATTTGATTACGCTGTTACATCACAGAATCATAAAATTAGCATCTCTAATGTCCTCGCTGTAATTCTTGCCGCAACCGTTACGGCGGTACCTCACAAGCTCACATGCCAAGTGTAAATCAATACAGCGAGGGGATCGCTGGGTGGTCCCACCATCAGCATGAGGCCAATGAGAGCAGGACATCAAACAACAAGGACTTTTTATCACCTGCGGTTCCCCTACCCGGTACAGTTCCCTAGTGCCTCTAATAAAAAGGAGTGGACCCCACCCGAGTAGTGTGTTTGGTCAGGGGGTGGAATGGCCATTTCAGCCCCCCCTATGAGAGGAACCGCACAAACATACCGGTCAGCGAACCTCAAGGGATAAAGGTCCTCAAACAAGGGTTGTCTCGAGATCTTTATCCACCCAGGTTCCCTATCCGGTATAGTTCATACGGTTCCTTTCATAGGGCGGAGGAAATGACCACCTTACCCTCTGCCCGAACACAATGCCTGGATAGTTAGATGGGATCTACCCCCCTCTTATTAGAGGCACTAGGGAACTGTACCAGGCAGAGAACTTGAGGAGACAATTTTCTAGTTCTTTCTCCATAACCTATGCCTTGGGGCTTGGGGTGTCAAAAGTGAGACCGAACCGCATCACTGTCTTACTGGACAGGTTTTAGCTTGTGATATTACAACCCCGAACCAAATCGAAACTGGCTCAAAAACCCGGACCAAAAAACGAAATAAAAATCGATCTATCGCGATAAGAAACCGATAAAAACCCAAAACCCATTAAAAAATCAGTTTTTCTATAGTTTTGTATAATTATATGTTAAATCGAATCCAAATCGGACTGAAACCGTAGCCAACCCCAATAATAAACCAATAAACCCAAAACCAAACCAAATTAAAACCGAAACTGAGTCGAAACCAAACTTTCCTTATTGGTTTGGTTTTGGATTCACCATTTCCGCACTGGAACCAATTCAACCCAAACCGAAACCGACCTGAACCAACCTATTGACACCCCTTCCTATGCTAGTGCACATGTTTTAAATTAATTTTTTTAAAAAGCGAAAAATGAATTAAAAAATATGATGTGAGGGGATATGGGCTCACGGTTTGAGGAATCGGTATCGTATCGGCTAATTCATAACAGCATTGGTAGAGATCGAATGAAAATATATATCCCTATTTTTATTCAAAATTTGGATTTTTTTTTTTACATTTTTACCCTTGGTCCGTACCGATCTACAGGTCCTGGAATCAATATCAGCAAATGGCAGAGGTCGATATTGATATGAATGGTCGATCCGATACCGATTCCTCAAACTATGGATAGGAGTTGAATAAAAATTTAAAAAAAATTTGGGAAAAAGGGGCAATTTAGGTATTTTAGGTACCAAAAGAGAAGGAGAAGTATGGGTTAATATTTTTGCCGGAATTAGATGTGAAATTATAAGTAAACGTAGGGTCAAGTATTAGGTAGTGATCCATTTTTTTTTCAAAGGGTAATTTACTTGTACTTCCCATATAATTTGCCTAAAATAGAGATACCACACGAAACCTTGGCGAGGTATATCCCTCTAGTTTTTTTTCATACCCGTTTAGGCTTACATCATTAGAAGGGTAATACAAAAGATAATTTTACGCTCATCAAACAAAATATAATCACTCAAATCCCCAACACTCTTCATGACCATTAGAAGCATTCCTTTCGAGCGAACTCTCTGGCAACTCTCTATGGCGATTCACTCTGGCAACTACACCTGCAACTTCGGGAGAGTGCTACCTGCTATCAGGAAGATTCCATAAGGTGGGCTAGTAGAGTCCCACTTTTGTTTTAATAAAATCGGTTTGATAGTGTTGATGGGGGCTACCTTAAAGGTATGAGTCTAATTTTCATGTGTTGTTTCCTTAATGGGAATAAAACCCTAATTTCTTTGTAGGGTTGGTCTCTACCCTCACCACTATTGTCACTAGTCCATTAAGTGAACAACCTAAAAAAACCTAAAGTTTTATGAAAGAGGGTAAACCAGACCAACACAGTTCGCGTGCAACAGAGATCCTCGTTAAGAAAGGATTCGGCTTTCACAGCCATGGATTCAGGTACGTCAATCACACCTTCGTAATTATGCATGATGCTCATTGATCTCTATGGATGTTTATGCATTAGTTATTCTATCACTATCTAGCTACCACTTGTCATTCTTAACCACTATCCACTACCTATCATTTGTAACCACTACCTGTCATTTGTAACCACTACCCATCTCATTTTACTTTCTTACCGGCATGAAAAGAGATTTCGGTCGAAACCAATCGAAACCACCGAGATATCTCAGTTTCGCAAGAAATCAAGACAAGTTAAAGATGGGAGTTTAAAAATTACAGGGTTTCGGATGGTTTTAATTTCGCTCTGAATACCTATATAAGTGTTACTTATCCCCATCGAAACTTGATGAAACTTGATTGAAAACCAGGATAGACACTTATTTATGTTAGAAATCATGAGAGACACTTATTTATGCCAAATATCATTTAAGTAAATATTTTATATTTTGTTTTGATATCTAAATAAATATCTTCATTCAGAGGGTCAAACGTAACTCTTTCACTATAAATCAGATTTAAGCAATCTTGGACTTGTTTGAAAGCTTCCAAAACCAAGCTTTCCAATAAATCCAATATTGCTTAAATATGATTTATATTGAAGGAGTTATGTACCAGTCAAACTTAATTTGGTGTGCGTGAATGCTGTCAAATCGCTATGAATAAAAATATTTTTTGAATATCAAAGCAAATGAATATTTTACCGCACTTTTGATTTTTAATAATGTTTTACCATATTAAGATTTATGGAAATTTTAGATTTGAGAAAACCCAACATTAAAAATTTTAAAATTACACCTATCACCGAAAATCCAGTTAGTTTTCTTGAACTATGGGGTTGACTTTTTATCCTTTTGGAATTTTATTTTTTAACTATTTTCATTGGATTCAAATAGGGGGTATTTGCTTGTTTATGAATAGAATCTTAAGTAAATGAATTAACAACTTAAATGATTTTTGGCATAAATAAGTGTTTGCCTTGACAACTATGATTCTTAATACATTGTATGTACACTAGTACACTTGGGTCAAAAACCACAAGCACCATTTTGAGTGTTTTTTTTTTTTTTGTTGAAAATAGTTCATGCATTGTATTTAAAATATAAAAAACAGGCTGTATATAAAAAATCAGACCTAAAAAACTATTTTGGGGTCTCGAAACCATAGACTCGAGTTGGCTAGAAAAAAATACCAAGTTTCGACCTGGTTTTGGTTTTGGGCTGGTCGAAACCTGAGATTTAGAACCTTGCTTACTGGTACCACCATATATCCATGAATGAAAAAGAAGAAGAATGGTGTGTGTTGTGCTTATCCTCCATTCCACGGTCCCAAAAGTCGGTTAACCTTTTGGGATTGGTGTGTGGTTTGTGTGATTACACTTTCATAAAAATAAAAAAAATAAGAATAAACTTTAAAAATGAATGACTCATACATGTTCTAGAACTTCAAATTTGAACTTTGAACTCATTCACACAGTATAAGCCATAACATTGACACAAGTACATCACATTTTATAGATAATTCGTTCAATGCATGACATTGACAGAGATACATATTGACAACAATTTACATAGCAACTTACCAGATATTTCAGCTCAATAGAACCCTATAATGCTCTAAAAGCCCTATCCCTAAAATTGGATTTTAATCCTCTCCAATGTCCTCATTTGCCACTGAGGTACAGTGCAGGGCTGGCTGAATGACACGTGGAATATTCCATATGTCATTCAGCCAGCCCCTCATTGCACCTCACTGGTAGATGAGGGTGCTGAAGAGGATTAAAATCCCCCTAAAATCCCTCTAACTAATTTCAGCTCAATCGAACCCTAGAAAATAGTTGAATCTCTATCCCTAATTTCGAACCCTAGAATCTTGTAAATCCCTAGCCATCAAACCAATGATGAGTTGTTTGATAATTTGCTGCTCCAATTTAGCTCATTAGATCTTTCTTTTCAGAGGAAATAAACTAAACCAACGATTTCAGCTCATTCAAGCATTCAGATTAGTCGAATGAAGAATGGATTAGGGTAGAACATAGAATAGGGTAAGAAATTACCTTCACAAGGATGTGCAAGTTGTCAGGAGTGTTCGCTGATCTTCTGGTTGTCGGAGCATTGCCGGAGTGTTAGTTGGCGGCTAGAGTGTCCGCTGGTTGCCAGAGTCTTTGCATGAAGACAGGGATGAGGACAAGGTGGGGGGTGGGAAGAAGAGCCGTAGTGAGGCTCTTATGAGTAAATGGTAATTTTGTCATTTCAAATATAATAGAACCATAATGTCATCATTTAATTGTCTCCTACTTAACGACTGTTACAATCATTGTTAGGGGTGAAAGTTTGGCCCTGTCGGCCCGAACTAGCCGTGACCCGCCCTGAGCCCGAACAGGGCTTGGGCTGAGATACTTGGCCTTGAGGGCGGGTCAGGGCTATAAATTTCTGGCCTTGAGTCATGGTCGGGCTAGGGTTGAGGCTGGCCCAGCCCGACCCAACCTAACCCTGTTTTAAGTTATACTATAAAATATATATATTGATATACTATATATAGTATAAACTTTAAATGTCACATATATTTTGTTATATAATATATTATATATGAAGGTAATAAGTGATAATATATTTTACTATAGTGTTATTTTATGTAAAATTGATAATTTTATCCCTGACCTAGTCCAAGCATCTCTCCCTTCCCTCACTCCATGATCAGGGTCAACCCGGCCCAACCCTGAGAGCGGGTCAAGGTTGGATTTTCCATGCCCTGAGTCAGGGTTGGGTCGAGCTTAGGCCCAATTAAGAGGACTCAAGATTGGGCTCGGGTTTTAAAAAGCCCGGCTCAACCCGACCCTGTTGCAGCTCTAATCACTATTAAGATTGTAATTTTTAATGAAATAAAAGAGGTGTATAAATCATGTGCGAGGTTTGAAGTTTTGAGGTACCAACAGGTGAACATACATCTCATAGTCAATCACATTTTAATTTTGTTTTCATAAAAATCCCTCATCTCCTTGTAAATAGCAAAAATAAGACACATGATTGGCACATGTACGTTCACCTGTTGGTACGTGGAGGAGAACCGAACTCGTTCTGAGGTGGTAATGTGGTATCTCTAATTTACGCAAAGTATAGGGGCGGTACGAGTAAATTACCTTTTTTTTTTTTAATGGTAAAATATTACCCTTTTTCAAATGATTAATTTGAATGACATACAGTAACGATAAACGATCATTGATAGTGTAATCGAAAGTGTGCTACGGCTCCCGCCTTCATTGTCCGTTGCTTGGACATGGAGATTGAAAATTTCTTTTATTTTTAATTATTTTCCCTCGTTTTTCTCCTGTATTGCTCTCTCAGTCACATTGATTGCAGTTTGAGAATCGTTATATGTTGATTCCTGCAAATTTTTGAGTTTTTGAGTCTTCTTCCCTCCTGTTTCGATCCTGGAACCTTTCTCTCTCTATCTTTAAAGGGGATTTGGGTTGATACAGTCTGGTACTGTCAAGGGGATCAGAGCTTGAGAAACGAGGCAATGTCTTCGACGAACAGATCGTCTTCAGTTACGGAAGAAGTTCAAGAAAATGGAGCCTCTACTGTAAATTTCGGGAGCTCTGAAGCCCTAGAGCAGATTCGCAACCTTACAGATGTAGGAGCCATGACCCGTCTCCTCCACGAGTGCATCGCCTATCAGCGGGGCCTCGATCTTGAACTCGAGAAACTGCTGTTTCAACGCACCGATCTCGACAAACAACTCATCAATCTTCAGAAATCCGCCCAAGTCCTTGACATCGTTAAGGCAGAATCCAATCACGTGCTCACTAACGTCCGCTCCACCTGCGATCTCGCCGACCAGGTTAGCAGTAAGGTGAGGGAGTTAGATCTCGCTCAATCTCGTGTCCAATCCACGCTTTCACGCATCGATGCCATTGTTGAGAGGGGTAATTGCATCGAAGGAGTGAAGAATGCTCTTGAAACGGAGGATTATGAAGCTGCGGCACAGTATGTTCGGACATTTTTGCAGATCGACGAGACATATATGGACTCAGGGTCGGATCAGAGGGAGCAATTACTTGCGTCGAAGAAACAGCTCGAAGGAATTGTACGGAGGAGACTGTCCGATGCTGTTGATCAACGTGATCACCCGACAATCCTACGGTTCGTTAGACTTTTTTCGCCGCTCGGCCTTGAGGATGAAGGATTGCAGGTTTATGTTGCGTACCTGAGGAAAGTGATTGCTTTGAGATCGAGGTTGGAGTATGAGCATTTGGTGGAGCTTATGGAGCAGAATCCAGGTGGGCAAAACCAGGTTGATTTCATTAGTTGCTTGACAAACCTGTTCAAAGACATTGTCTTGGCTGTTGAAGAAAACAATGAGATCCTTCGGGGCCTGTGTGGGGAAGACGGCATTGTCTATGCCATCTGTGAGCTTCAAGAAGAGTGTGATTCCCGAGGTTCTCTCATATTGAAGAAGTACATGGACTACAGGAAATTGGCTAGGCTAGCATCGGAAATAAATTCCTATAGTAAGAACTTGCTTTCGGTTGGAGCTGCAGAAGGACCAGATCCTAGGGAGATCGAGTTGTTCCTGGAAGAGATACTATCACTGACACAGTTGGGCGAGGACTACACAGACTTCATGTTGTCAAAGATCAGGGGATTGAGTTCTGTCGATCCAGAATTGGGTCCTCGAGCCACAAGAGCATTTAGGAGTGGAAGCTTCAGTAAAGTCATTCAAGATGTTACTGGATTTTATGTGATTCTGGAGGAATTCTTTATGGTTGAAAATGTTAGGAAGGCCATAAATATTGACGAGCATGTTCCTGACAGCCTCACAACTTCGATGGTGGATGATGTGTTCTATGTTTTACAGAGTTGCTGTAGAAGGGCGATATCAACTTCAAATATCAGTTCAGTTCTTGCAGTTCTTAGTGGTGCAATGAATTTGTTGAGCAATGAATACCAGGAGGCATTGCAGCAAACAATGAGAGAGCCAAATCTGGGTGCGAAGCTGTTCCTAGGGGGTATTGGTGTGCAAAAGACAGGAATAGAGATTGCAACAGCTCTAAACAATATGGATGTGAGTGGCGAGTACGTCCTGAAACTACGACATGAGATTGAGGAGCAATGTGTCGAGGTGAGTAATGAATTTTCTTTAGCTTTGTGGTGATTTGCTGTCATAGAAATAATGTCCAAAGACTTTTCAAAGCAATTTGCTGATGCATAATAGGATAATTTTCACGACTCCACTTGCACTAGGATTAGGAATCCTAATTCAAATGGGAACTACACAACAAATAGCCATTCTTCTGGAACTTCTGAACGTGGGAACTTTTGATAAATTTTGAGAAACTAATCAATTCAAAGCCGAAACTACACCAAACTTAAATGAATGCTATGCAGTTCCAAGCAACAGATAAAGGGCGTACGCAGTGCACGAGGCTCCCACTACTGCGGGGTCTGGGGAGGGTCATAATGTACGCAGCCTTACTAATTGGTAGGAGACCAACTAGAATCAATAATCAGGTTCTGATATGGATTGGGAAAATCGGTTAGGTCAAATTATGAGAAATTGTGAATTAGGGTTAGGGTTTGATGGGACCTAGGGTTAGATGTTAGGATTAAGTTAGGAGAGTGTGGATTATATGGGAGAGAAGAGATGTTGAAAGTTATAGTTAAATCAGATGATTAAATCTGAAGTTATTGAAGACTCCTAGTAGAAATAGGATTGAGAGGTAAAAGGGTAATTTCAGACAATCAGCTGGGTGGATGGTAATGAATTAGGATTGACCGATTGAGTCTCTCTTAGGGTTTGAGGAAGATTCGATCAAACTTTCAACAGGTTCTAATGGTTAGATTTGGCTAGGCAGAATTCTTGCGAAAATCACCTTGCATCTGACCTTCTAGAAGAGAAGAAGAAAAATTGCAGAATTTCAATTTCAGACTGACTTGTTGTTTGAAAATATCTTGAGCCTTGCAGAGAAATTCTAGCAACTGAATATGTTCCTTCAAGAGATCGGCTGTGGAAGAATTGAAACTTGAATGGAGCTTGATTGGAGATCGATGGAGGTTGGGGAAGGGGATGACTATCTCAGCTCACCCTGGGCATCTCACCCAACCTATCTCAGGATTTTTTAACAAAGGCTAAAGCCAATATTTCATTAATCAAATTCGTGTACAATCCTGGTCTCCCTTACAAACTTATATAGAAGACTAAAAAATAGACTTAGACACTAAAAAGGAAAGGCCTAACCCTATCCTTAACTAATAACTTAATAAGGTAACCTAAATTGACTAAGACAGTGAAATAATAAAGAATCCAAACTCAAAATAGGACTCTAACTAAACTAAGGAAGTAAACACTGTTTTCCTTTTTTTTTTTTTTTTTTTGATGAAAAGAAGAAGGATGTATTAACCTAACGAAAAGAGTACATCTGGGTACCTAGCGTTGTTTGTTTCTTTGTACAGTAATGAAAGATAATCTTAGAAAGTTGAAGGTAGCGTCAGCCAAAGTCAAAAAACTGTGAACGAGATTCCAGGGGATAGGTTGGCTGTGAGGAGAACGCAAAAGATTGTAGAGATCTTTGTTGTAAATCCACACATGTTGTATGGTGATCCGCTCCGCCTATGCCCTCTCCCAGCCCTGTACGAGTCCAAAAAGTTCAGCCTCTCTTAAATCCTGTGTTAGAATATGACCTGCAACTGTTAGAAAATCTTGCCCATCTAGCAAAAGTTTAAAGGTCCACTTTGCTAAGTTAAGAGCGGGTTAAAATATTCATGCGACCAATAAACCATGTGATTTCAAAAGAGAGTTAGTAGGAACATGCAACCATAAAGGATCGGAAGTACATTGTAGTTGCTCCAGCATGGTAGTAGGCTTGGATGGGGGCTTGATATTCAGATCACCAGCCCATTTAAGAACATTGTTTATAATAAGAAGAAGGTTGGCCCATAAGCCACGCATAACAACCTTGTTTCTTACATCCCAAATAAAATAACAAGTAATAATGAAAATAGACAACACCCAAATATAGACGATACCCAAATAAAAGATTGTTTATCAGGAGCAGAGTTGTTAAAAGCAGAAGCACACAGATGCATGAGAGATGGGGCTGAAAGATGCTCAGTTCTCAATCCAAGAGGACCACAAGCCCAAACACGCTTAATCCAATCACATGATAGGAAAAAATGCCAGATGGATTCATCATTAGTTCCACAGAAAACACATGTAGGGTCGACTGGCAGCCATTTGGAAATAGAGGCTCTAACAGATAGTCTTGCATGTAAGACACGCCAAAAGAAAATTTTAAAATGAGGGTGGATATTAAGGCGCCAAAAAAATTCCACCATTTGGGAAATAGATGGCTGCAAGAGGTTGAATGGTTGAGGTAAGCAGCTGCCATCTTGGTAGAGAATTGACCATTCTTTGAAAGTGAACATCTCCAAGTATCCTCAGAAGGAGAAATATTTATTCGAAGAATGTTATGTACAATTGTGGGGGGGAAATTAGATTGTAATTTAAATCGGTCCCATTGCATGTTCCTTATAAAATCAGAGACAACAGCATGATTAAAGATGGTTGTGCAATTAGGGGATGAGTAATTACCTGTTGAAGATGGAACCCAAGGGTCGTGTAAGCATGAAGTTGAAGAACCATTTCCAATAATTCGTTGAACCATACCTTTAAGTGTTGGAAGGGTCTTCACAATGCTATTCCAGGTCCAAGAGCCTCTTTTGGAGAGAGTTTTTGGATAAAAAATAGAGGATCTTGGGAAGTATTTGGCTTTGAGGACCTTAGCCCAGATACTCGAGGGTTCCGAGACTAATCTCCACCCAAGCTTCAAAATTAAAGCCTGATTCTGGATAGAAGATTTTCTGATCCCCAGGCCACCATCCTTCACTGGTTTATAAACAGTGTCCCAACTGATGAGATGACCTTTCTTATGAGAAGATTGGTCATTGTTCCAAAAGTGGAGGTAAATTGAGTCCAGGTCTTTTCAATTTTTTTGTGGAAAAAGGAAACTAGACATGAGATAGGAAGGGGTTGCAGCAAGAACAGATTAAATAATAATTCTCCTTCCAGCAAACGAGAGAAAATTTGCTTTCCAGGAGGACAACTTTGCTCTAACCCTTTCCACAATCATGTTTAGGTCCTTGTACTTAGAGCTTGAGTGAATCAATTAGTCCCAAGATAAAGGGAGGTGGGTGACATTTCCTTCATCTGAAGGACAAAGCACAAGTTTGCTCGTAGGCCTTGGGTGACATTTTTACTGAAGAATACTTCACTTTTATTAAAGTTAATCTCTTGACCAGTTAAGTCAGAGAAGAGTTCAAGGACTGATTTAATAGTGAGAAAATCATCAATAGTAGCTCTACCAAAAATAAAGGAGTCATCAGCAAAAAGTAGGTGTGAGATTTCGGGTGCAGATCTAGCCACCTTGATTCCTCTAAAATGTCCAATGTCTCTATAGGCATCCATTAACCTGGAAAGAACCTCCATAGTAAGGAGGAAGAGATAGGGACTTAAGGGGCATCCCTGCCGAAGTCCTCTAGATGGCTTGAGAAAACCAAAGGGGCTACCAGCTATCTTAAAGGAGAAAGATGCAGTAGAAATAAGAGTGTTCACAAGAGAAATCCAGTGGTCATCAAAACCTAAGAAAGTAAGAAGTTTACACCCCAGTTGCCATTCAACCCTATCATAAGCTTTTGACATATCCAACTTAATTGCAGCAAAGCCAGTTTTACCCTTAGTCCTCTTAAGAAAATCGAAGATTTCCTGAGCAATAAGGATATTATCAGAGATTTGTCTACTAGGAACAAAGGCTGCTTGGTAAGGGGAGATAAAAGTATAGAGAAGGGGTTTTAGTCTTAAGGCAAGAAGCTTGGCAAGAATTTTGTAGGTGACATTGCAAAGGCTAATTGGTCTGAAATCGGATGCAAACAAGGCATGATCTTTCTTGGGAATCATACAAAAAAAGGTATGGTTGCATCTAGGGGGAAGAGATTTTGAAGAGAAATTTTTTTTGACAAAAGTAAAAATATCACTTTGAATAAGATCCCAGAAGTGGTGGAAGAAGTGAGCTTGAAAACCATCGGGTCTCGAGGCTTTGAAGGCCCCAATAGAGAACACAACTTTTTTGATCTCTGACAGATCCGGCAAGGAGGAGAGGGAAGAGACATTAACAATTTCATTGACCGGGGGGAAGAGACACTGGACAAAAGAGGTGTCAAGGGGGTTAGAGGGTTGAAAGATCTTACCAAGGTGGGAGGAGAAAACACTTGCCATACCTCTTGGGTCCTCCATCTTGACCCCATTGTCATAAAAAATAAAGGGTATGCAATGTTTCCTGAGATTGGTTTTAGAAACAGCATGGTAGAACCTAGTATTCCGGTCACCATCTGTAATGAAGGAATGTCCGGACTTTGGGAGCCAAAAAAATTCCTCAGCAGCAGAGATCCATTTCAGCTTAGATGCAATAAGGTCCAGGTCTTGTTGGGGGTCATCCAGAGTAACCAAATTTTCGGTTTGGCCAAATAGGTCAAAGTAATTAGACTTGAGGGAGTTTATGTGGCCAAAAACATTCTTGTTCCAATCAGTTAGAACACGGCCAAGGGATGTAAGTTTAGATTGGAGGTTATCTAAAGATAGGAGAGTCCATTTATCCAAACAAAATTGGTGGAAATGTGGGTGTTGAGTCCAAGCAGCTTGGAAATGGAAGCATTTTTTGTAGGAGTGTTTTGTTGGGTTGGTGTCAAGATAAATGGGACTATGGTCAGAGCCAACAGAGGGAGTTTGAAGAGGGTAGAGAGGGGGTACTGGTGTAACCAACAGGGTGAAACAAGGGCTCGGTCTAGACATTCCTTGATTAATTTGGGGGGTTTTTGCTTATTGGTCCAGGTAAAGCAGTTCCCGGAAGGGGTAATGTTTTCAAGAGAGAGGTCGTGAATCAGAGACAAGAGTGCGAGATATGAGGGGTGTAAGCAAAAGGGTGTGCCCCCAAATTTCTCCGAAGAAGATATAATCTCATTAAAATCACCCATAATAATGAAACTATTTGATAAAGTAAGCAAAAAATCAGTGAGCTCGTGCCACAGAGGAACCCGAGAATGGGCCTGGGGGGGTGGGCATAGACAAAAATAACAGTGCAGAGAACACCAGAAGCCTGAAGAACATTAATAGCAATGAAACATTGGCGAATAGCCAAAACAAAAGTATGCACCTCAGGGGCAGCAAGAACCCATAACCCCCCCCCCCCCCCCCTTCAAGCCCTTGAGACCAGAACTATCAATAGCAGCAATAGAGTTAAAATTATTCCTGAGAAAGTGATATTTCAGGTTATTATGATCGCTACATTTAGTTTCACAAAGGAATAGAAGATGAGGTTTGATTTTTTTTATATGTTTCAATCTAGTGCTGTCTTAGCTTGGAATGAAGATCAATTGATAAGAACTATCATGAGTGCAAGAGTTAATTGAACTTGGATAATGAAAAATGAAAACTAAAGCAGATCCACTGTGAACTTATGAATTAAGAGCCAAAATTCTGCAGTCTATCAGAGAATAATATGCAGCACTGAAACTGGAAAGGAAACAAGATGCTACCAACTGACCTGACTGAATGGCTTACCAGAATGCTGTAACTGCAGTGCAGAATGGGGAACTTGTTTGATGAAGGGTGGATTTAAAAGAAGAAGAAGAAGAATAAATCAATCCCTGTGGGTAGTGGGCCCAATTTGTTATTGTTGGGAACCCTTCCTTCCTATAAAGACTCTCCCTTATGTCTAGGGCAATTAGGAGAGAATAGAAAGAACGAAATAATGAGAATTCTCCAGAAAAGTTATAAAAAGAAAGTAATGTAGAAGTCAGTTCAAGTAAGAACCACTCTACAGTAGGATTGATGATAGGTTGCAGCATAACAACAACTGCAACAATAACTCAGCCTTATCCCAACTAAATGGGGTCGGCTACACGGATCCTTTCACACACACACACACACAAAAAAAAAAAAAAGAAAGAAGAAGATAGGGTTGGACTTTCTCAGTCCTGGGTCTCTCACCTACAACTATCTCAACTGTTGAACAGGGGATTTTCTCCCATTACTGATTGCAAGCAATGGCCTCAAAGTTTCATTGAATAATTCATTCTCAATCTCTTACAATGGCTGCCTATTTATTGACTAAGACCAACTTACAAAATTAGAAAGCAAAAAAATTAGCAACTGTTAGAACAAACACCAAACAAAACATGAACAAAAAACAAAATACAAAGCACGATGACAAGGAGATTTAACGTGGTTCACACATCAATATGGTGTGCTACGTCCACGGGCGAAGCTGAAGATGTTTCACTATGTAAATCGGAGAAAGTTACAATGGAGATCTCTCAAGAACACCCAAAAACGGCGCTGCTGCTCTCTCCCAGAAACCCTAATATGAAATAACCCCAAACCTCACTCACTTTACAACAAAGCGGGTATAGAATATAAATACTCCTACATCGGATCGGGTTGGATTGAACCGTACCGCAGGGATAGGCCCTCCACTACCATCACAGATCTCAGGAAAAGTTCCATTCAGGTCGCCACCAAAAATGTCGGAGCGGGTCATTCTTCGAAACGGGTACAAGAATTTGTGACAAACATAACAGCAACTAATGGAAAATAGCAACTAATGAGAAAATAGTAACTAGTTGAAAATAGACACTAATTGGAAATAGAAACTACTAAGGGCTTTATAATCCAGCCTTCTAAACATGTAAGGACAGCCAAATTCGAAACTACTAGGCAGCAAACTAATGGAATTAGAAACTACTAAGCAGCAGTTGAGGTTGACTGGTCAAGGGCAGTTGCTGGGAATTTCGAGCAGCTCTTTTTGGGTTTTCTAGAAACTCTGCTGGGCTGGCTCGATCTAGTCCAATCCTGGCCCAATAAACTTGGTTCGATGGGGGCTGTGACACTGTTCACGTGAACAGTGTTTTGGCCTTCTCTTCTTCATGTTTTGATCTACATCAACTCTCACCCATTTAAAAGAAACTCGTCCACGAGTTTTATAGAATTTAGGAACAAGTTTGGTGTGGTGCACGTCCAGTTTCAGCCCAAAACAAGACTCCGGCAGCTCATGGGTGTTTGGAATGTAATCTTCAAGACGGGGAGCTTTCTCTTCAAAAAATTTAGGTGGGATCACGAACTCTATGTGATCAACTTCAATATCATCCGTTGTGCCCATGTGGTCTTCTACAGTTTGTGTCTTCGTCCTCTTCAAACTCCAATGCAACTTGGAGATCTTTTGGTTCATCTTACTGGTGGTTCTCAATCTGTTCAGTTAATGCTTCATCCTTCTGTATTTCAAACTCAAGCTCTTTAAGTTCTTCCTTGTCATTCAGTCTCCTCAATGGTTTCAACCACCTCTTCAACTGTAGTGTCAAGTTCCACATTGTCCACTACCCCAACTTCATGTTCTGGTTCACTGGTTTTAGGTTTCTTCTCTTGTTGCTCTTCCATCTTCAAAACTTCAATGACTTCCATGGTAGCATCCATTGGAGGTGGAGGCCGGTGGAGACCAAATGTGGCTGTAAACATTTGCTCAAAAGAGACCATTCGTTTCATTAGTTTCTTCACGCTCTCTTCAAGTGTGGGTGGTAATCTTGTTGAAGGGAGAGCCTTTTGCGCATATGTTCCGGTAGGTATTTGGTCTCTAACTCATACTTCATCTCTTCCCTAGTCCTAGGTTCATGTCCTCTAGCTATGAGTCTCTCTTCATGGAAGACTAAGCATAAAAGAGGAAATGAATAATTTGATATTTAGGGATGGGAGAAATTGAAGAAACTCTTTTGAATGAGCTTGAAATTCAATCGCATTTGAAACAAGGGCATACCTGAGAACAATAAAGGGTCTGGTTTAGAGAGAACTAACTTCTCTTTTCTCACAATTCTTAGAGGGGTAAGTCATAGGGTTAGTTCCTTGGGGGTAAAACATGATTCTTGATAAGAAATCCAATCAGACAGAAAGAATAATAAGTTACCGATTGCTTGGTATGAACTGATAACAGATATATTACCCAAAAAGAAAATTGACAACAGATACTAGCTACCAGCTACAGGTCAAGAGCTAATGAAACTCAGGAGAAGGATTGCATAAACAGTTGAAAACTAACCAGAATTGTGAAAACTCATTAAAGCAGTAGGACAAAAGCAACCATAACAATGAAGAAGCCTTAACCGCAGATAGGGAAAAAAGTTGCACCTTTTCATATACATCAGTGGATGGACCATACTTCACTTGTGACGTGTAACTTTACTTAGACACCACTACAAGATTGAATGTAATTTCCAGATTAACTAAAACTCCTAATATGACCTCACTTCACATTTTAGTGACTTCCATGAATGGTTGACTCCTTTCTTATGTGAGACTGTCTTAAGATTCTAACTGATGCAGGCAAGGGATTGAAGACCCTAAACAGTTTGCTGTAATGGGCCAAGTAGATCTCAGACTAAACAGTTTGCTGTAACAGGCTCTGGGATCAGATTTCCAGAATAAGGAAAGAAATGATAGGACTAGAGGCAAGTTTAGAATGTTCCTCTGTCAAGCCTCACTAATTTCTCCCTAGGATGTTCCTGCATCACTAACCTTATTAGTAAAAGGCCTAAAGAAAAGCTCTGGGTTATCAAACTAACTTCTGTGATTTTGTCTTTAATTTGGGTATAGGCGTATAGCTGTTTAGGGTTAAGGGAATAAGCTATGGATTCAAGAGGAAATTTTATGCCCAAGAGAGAAAAATTACGGATCTTAGGTATAGGGATACATGGGAGAAATGACATTATCAAACGACATTGTAATTCGATGAAATTTGAAATGTATCAACACTTCAGCACAACCCAGACTCATAATCAGCAATAAAATTAACTCACCATTACTAATAGCTATAAATTCTTAATTGCAAATAAGAAGACAAATATCTGCTGGAATTCAAAGCAGAATTATATTCAACCAGATCTGATTCATGATGCAGCCAACGAACTGCGTTTGTAGAATCTCTTTAACTCCAAATATAAGACCCCAGAAACGAAATCTCAGATTTTACTTGACCCCTTATGCAACTTAGATTTGATTAAAACAGTTCCCATGACAAGCCTTTCCTGTTCTAATTGGACAATAAAAAAAGAAAAGAAAAGACTAGTCCAAAACTTGAAGAAAACCATATTTACTAATAAAAAAGCACTGATTATTGGTATCTCACACACAATGTATAAATTATGAATCGTTAGTGGTTGTAAATACTTGCTCAATAATTTTGTAGATTCTTCCTTGCCTTGTTCTTCAGGCTCCTTTTTTCTGCCCTTTATCTAAAGTCAATTCTTTCTTTTATTTAAAAATAACTTCTACAAAAGGGAAGGGGAAAAAAGAGGGGGGGGGGGAAAACTACAAAGGAAACCTCTTCCGTACTTGGGGAGCTGATGCTTCCTTGTTACAATGGAAAAATGTTTCATGGGAAATCAATTTTTAGTTACAAATCTTATCCTGTATTTCTTTGTCATTTTTTTCTTTCTTTCAAATTATACATTTATACTTGAAAGGGACGTATTTGGTAAGGTTGATTAAGGGAAAGAATCCAGCTGTATGATTGGGGTGGTGTGCTCTATGGGTCAGAATTGATTGACCAAGATAACACCTTTTTGTTTTTTATTTTGATTTTGGGAGAAAAACTTTTAGGAAGGTAAGGCTAAAAGTTATGGGAATCAACCCAGAATTCCCAGATTTACAACAGATAGTATAGAGATAGATACCTGGGCCTGGGATTATGGGAATCACACCTTCCATCTTCATGCTTCTGTTTGCATGAACAATAAGAATGGGGATCCCCTCCTAAGTTGTGGAGTTTAATTTCTATCTAGACATGGGTATTAGAAACTATAATGGGAATCTAATCTGCCATCATTGCTCACCGTTACCAAATTAAATATAAAACATTACCAATGTACTACTGTTTGGATTGTCTCGGGCCTAATCTGAACCTGTTCTCCAAATCTCTGTATTCTATTTCAGTTTGGAGCCTAAGTGTCCCAGGCTTTGTATTCTTGGGATCTGTTACTATTCTAGAACTCTGGTGTATGTTTAAGATGTTTATAGTTGACGTTGTGCAGGGGAAGTAGAATCTTGAAGTTTCGAGTGTAACTCGTTTTTTCTGCAAATGTGAGACTTGGTGTTTATAATGTATTTGTTGGTCTTGCCTACATAGTCCAAACTTTCTAATGCCTTTGAAACCCTGTCAAAAGAGAAACATAATATGAGTCACTAGAAGCCATGCCAGATGTAAAAATGAAGTCCCTAACCTGCTATGGCATGCTGTTTCCCATCCCTTAAGTAGGGAAATTTCAAATTTTTACTAGAATTTTCAGAGGATACTAAAACAATGCTGAGGTTTTGAACACCCCCTCCCCCATCCACGCACCCAAAAAAAGTGCCAAATGTGAAAAAATAGTGTCGTTGCCTGTGCCTTCTCTGATTCTTCCCTCAAGGCTGTTGTTGCTGTTTGGCTCTTGCAGTAACTATTCTGTCTCAAAAGAACATTCCCAGGTTGTTCTGGATTTTGGCACTTGAACTGGTATAGTAACAAATAAACTAAAGCATTAGTTTTTCACTGCACGTGCAAGAGTAATAGGTATCATTTGATATGTCTATTCATGCTTGTTTTGTAAGTGAATGCTATTATCCTGGAGAAATAATCACTGGATTTTATTCTAATGATGTCATTCTAGATGCCTTTTGCATGCTTGAAAAGATCACACTAAATTTAAATCTTTTAACCAGACTAGTCATCGTCATCAGGTATTCCCTGCCCCAGCTGATAGGGAGAAGGTGAAGTCTTGTTTGTCCTTGTTGGGAGAGTTGTGCAATAGTTTCAAGCAAACCTTGAACGCTGGCATGGAGCAACTAGTAGCCACTGTTACACCTCGCATCCGTCCGGTGTTGGACACTGTGGCAACCATAAGCTATGAGCTGTCTGAGGCCGAGTATGCAGAGAATGAGGTGAATGACCCATGGGTCCACAACCTCCTCCATGCTGTTGAGACCAATGCAGCATGGTTTCAGCCACTGATGACAGTAAACAACTATGACTCGTTTGTCCACTTGATCATTGACTTCATCGTGAAGAGACTTGAAGTCATCATGATGCAGAAGAGATTCAGTCAGCTTGGGGGGTTGCAGCTTGACAGGGATGCAAGGGCTCTGGTGAGTCATTTCTCCGGCATGACTCAGAGAACTGTGCGAGACAAGTTTGCTCGTCTGACTCAGATGGCAACCATCATCAATTTGGAGAAGGTCTCTGAGATACTGGATTTCTGGGGTGAGAACTCAGGTCCTTTGACCTGGAGATTAACTCCAGCTGAGGTGAGGAGGGTATTGGGTCTTAGGGTTGATTTTAAACCTGAAGCAATTGCTGCTCTAAAATTGTAAATCTTCATCTAGTTTGGCTAGCAATTGGTCTGTTTCTCTTTATGAGTTACTTCCAGATCTGTCCTTCGGCTTCTTATTCATTTCCAATTTTGCTGTTCTGCTATGGAAGTTTTGACTCTGCTCTCTTCTGGTTTTCATGATAGCAATCATGAGCGATTATTTGGATATTTATCACTTAATAAAGTAACAACAACAATTACATCATGAGCTGTTGTTTCTTCCACCTCTGAACAACACATTGAAACTTCTTTCCATTATTATATCCTTACTTCCAAATTTGACTATCTCAGGGTATCTAGTCCAAACCATCTGCACTGCCTAGCTGCTTTAAACTGAAAGTTTTCTATAGGACTGGGACTGTGGTTTGTAAAGCTATTCCCCATTGATGATGTTAACATTTCTGGTGCCCCATTTTTTTTTCTTTTTAATTTAAGTCTGGCCCAGCCCTATCATGGGCTTTGTGCTGATTAATCAAGATTTTGTACCTGATTACTATGTTCTCAGTCAGTTGGGGCTCAAATTCAATGAACTTGTCTACATCGTTGTTTTAGCATCATTTATTTATTTTATTTTTTTTGTGTTGATCGATATAATGCTCCAATTTTTAATATAATGTTCGAAATTTTTTGGATGGTCCAATCGGTTTAAGAACAAGAAATTCTGTAGTCTGTATAATGTTTGGAAAATTATTTGGAAGGACTAAGTTTTCCTTTATTCGAAGAATTCATTTTTTACTAGTGATGTGACCCCATGATTGGAGTTTTGTGTTGTGAATATCACACTCCCACATTCTATTTGCGAAGTCAAAACTACCCCTCCCAAATTATATCTGATGGTACCAATGGCCAAGGTGAAGGTATTCCTCATTCACTGAGGGTGAAGGAAATCCGTTCAATTAGAACAGTCCAATCTATCTAAAGAACAAGAGCTGCCAACAAAGAATAAGAAGAAAGGACACTTCCACAATCCTGCTGGTATAAACAGCTAAGACTAACACAATTAATGCTGAATAGTCCATTTTCATGTTTTTTTTGCCTATTTGAACTCTGTTCTCATGGTTTTAGGTATTGGCCTCGGATCAGTCATGTGTATCAGTATTGGCCGAGACACTGATATCAATACCTGGCTGATATTGGATCGGCATGGTACGAACATGGGGGTATAATTATCAAAATATCCTATAGTATACGTATCTTTGAGGGAAAAAGTGCAAAACTATCTGATAGGACTGATATCGACCGATACCGTCCCCATATCAGATACAATTCTGATACAATATTAATATCAATCCATCGATACCTGATACCTAAAGTTGGGAGAGAGTACAGTACCACATGAAGAGTTATGCTTAAAATACAGAGAGTGTACAGTAATGGCTAGAGTGATAGTACATATACATGGACATACACGGGGTACACAAGTTACACAAGACCTACAAAATTATAAAATAAACCCGAAAAACTATTTAAGAGCATTTGATCATCATCGCCTTGCACGTCTCCATGGTGACAACTGACAACAGATATTATAATATGTATTGGAACCTCTAACGTTAATCCAATGAGCTCATAGGGAAAAAATGCCTCACGATTTGTATACAAGACGACCCAAATACGTATAATTTAATAAGAACATAATTTTTCTACCCAAAAAAAAATAATAATAAGAACATAATTTAAAGCGACATGGCTGTTGGGGCACAGCTAGATTATGCTAGGTTTTAGCGTATTTTAAGTAAATATAATATTAATATTTATTTGTATGTGTGTACTGATCCAGTGCATCCTTTCCCATCCAATTATCACTAGTTGGTCAAACCCATGTATAAAAAAGTCCACTGGAATAGACGATCCAACCATGGTCAGACCTCTGAAGACAATCGTCCGTTTCGCTTGATTAGTGGTCCAGAGTTCTTCACATCCCGTAGATTCTTGGTCCAACCACTTGACCACCGGGCCCGAATGACCCTATCTGTTACTAAAGTCATTGGGTGAAACATTGAACCACGGTTGCATCATCTCCATCTGATCATCGACTTATTGTACGGCTGAGATCAAGTATCTATCTGATGGTTTAAGGTATCGGTATTGTATTGGCCATAATACCGTTGTCAGTACCTAGTATTGATACTTGACAGATTCCATCATGGTTGACCAGATCTGATCCATGATCTAATCGGGCATCGAGCTCCTCTTCAGAGAGCCCAACACCCAGGGTGTGTCCCGAGAGCATCCAACCTTTGGGTTGTGCCGCACACATCTCGATGACTGACTGGTGCGCACTGGTATGTGTGTGGCACAACTCGGCCATTGGATACCCCTAGGCACTGGGCTCCCTATAGAGGAGCCGGATCCTCAAACCAGCTGTTCCTAACCAATTCGAGTTATAAACCTGGAATTTATTCCTTTTCCTTCTTATTGTATTGAACGTATCGTGCATATCGGTTGGTACATTCAACATGTATTAGTTATTGTTTATAATTTTTTTGGATTTTTAAAAATTTTTATTATGTTTTGATCGATATAGTAGCAAATCCCAAAAAATGGTTTGCACCGGTCAAAATGGACCGATAAAGATCGATTCAGTCAATAGATATCGGTACCGATATTGATATTGTCTGAGACCAATACAAGTATCAATACCGATATCTTAAAAAACTCACAAAGTCACAATGAAGAATACGGGTGTTAAAATTGGGAACGAATCGGATAAACCGGCCAGATCCGAGGTCTTATTGGGCAGGTTATGGATTGGAGTATTATGACCCCGAAACCTAACGTAACCACACTGGAAACCAAAAGAAACCCAACATTGAAACCAAAATTGGCTCAAAACTTGGACCGAGATGAAACCAAACTGATCTACCCCGATAAGAAATTGATAACAACCTAAAGACTATTTAAAATATATTTTTTATAGTTTTGTATAAATATGTATGTTAAATCGAACTCAAACTGGGCCGAAACCGACACCGACCCAATAACAAAACGATACAAATCTGAACTTTCTTTATTAGTTTGGTTTCAGATTCACCATTCGCACACTGAAAATCAATTCAACCCGAACCGAAACCGCCTCAAACCAACCGATTAACACCCCTAAATTAAAGAATGGAGAGGTCATATTAGTATAAAAAAACAAAAACCGATACCTTAAACCGTTATCTACCTTTGGATCCACTATCTCTGTACGTGTAGGAACGCATGTATGCGTGTGCATATTATCTATGTAAGAGAGAGAAAGGAAGAAAGAGAGAGATTTTTATTTATTTTTTTTGTTCTTTCGTTTTTTTGTTTTTTTTTGTTTTTCAGATAGAGAGGTTCAGTGACTGACAATAGAGTTGAAATAATTGGAGGATTTTTATTTATTTAATATTTTTTAAGAGAGGGAGATAGAGAGAAGGGGGAGAGGAGGAGGTGGTGGTGGGGGTGGCACCTTGCGAGTGTGAGGGTTAAGAAAGGAAGGAAGAGAAGAAGAGGTGTTTGTTTTCTTTTCAGGTTCTCATCCAGTTTCCTCGTTGTTATGATCTGACTTCGCTTCGTTGTTTGCATTAAAAGCTGTATAGAGAGAGAAAGAGATGGATATATATTGACAGATGGATAAATAACATACTCTAGAGAGAGAGAGAGAGAGAGAGAGATTCTGGTTGTCGGAGAGGCCTCAGAGGAAGTTCAGAGAAAGAGAGAGAGAAAGAGGTGCAGAGATGGAGGAGGATCGAGAGGAGGAAGACAAGTTCGACGAACAGCCGGAAGAGGAGGAGCTGGGTTCAAGTCTCACCAGGGAAAGAGTGGCCGCGGCCAAGCAGTTCATTGAGAACCACTACCGGTCGCATATGAGGAACATACAAGATCGCAAGGAGAGGTAAACCGAAAGAAAAAAAAAAAGAGGAAAACTTTGGACGATTCTGCTTTGCTTTTTGCTTTTTTTTTTTTTTTTTTTTTTTTTTTTTGTGTTTTTAAAGATTTCATATCAATCTCGATTGTGTTTCAATAAATCTGATCGAACTAGAATTCTGGCATCCGATCCATAGAGCATTGGTTTTATTTTTTCAACTTTTTTTTTTTTGGTGGGAATTCGTTCACCGTACCAGTGCCATGACTCGCATTACGCCTGAAAATGACCTCACATCGAGCAACATGGATACAGAGCATGGCAATTGAGCTAGATTATATGGCTTCGAGATTGCAATTAAGTTAGTTTTCTTTTTGATTGAAAATGACCTCAAATCGGTACGGACTAGACCAGATTATTCATCTAGATTATATGGTTGGGAGATGGCATTGATAGTTAACATGCTGACTTATGATCCTGGTAACTGTGCTGATGTTTGTGTTTTGGCAGTGTTTCGTTTTTCTTCCTATGATGAGGTTACCGGTCCCATAGAATAGCTTACAAGTATTAGTGTATTATTAACTTTTGATTTCACAATTTCCTTTTCACATGGTTTACACTATTTGAACACCACAATCACTGGAGGAATCAATTCACGATTGTGAAATCTAAACTATGCTCCTTATCTGTGTGGTTTTAGCATTACATGCATTACTGTCTGCACCTGCCATTGTTCAAGAGCACATGGGACTGTGAAGGAACGTTTTAAATGAAAATCAACCCCATATTTTGGTCCATACGAAATTAGAAGTACATTTCAGAAACTGCAATACATTATGAAAGTAATCTAAATTTATGGAAAGCTTGGAAGATTAGGCCACAGAGAACATGTATTGATCTTCATTATATTGCTGCAACAAACATTTGGAATAAGAAAAGCAAGAGTGATTTCAAATGGGACATGTTGACAGATTAAATTCAAAAATCCAGATGCTGTTAATCATTGATGTAGCACACACCAGTAAATGTTGTTAACATCATGAGCTCAGGAGGTCAGTTGTAGTGTTTCTAAGTCTTTATCTTCACAAGATAGCAATATAGACCGCTTGGACTTGATTAGAAAATTTTGGTTGTAGTTTTCATAAATACTGACAGCCATACTCATTAGACAGCTTTCTTTGAATGTAAGTTTATTTATTGCTATTCCCAAAAAAAAAAAAGTATATTTATTGCTTAACTCAATACCATAAAAAACTTCATTGAAACTGCAAAGATGAATAATGAATAGACATATGGGAGAAAAAAAAAAATTCATATGCAGATTTTAAAATTTAGATCATAAATTTCTTAGGAGAGATTTTAAAATTTTGGGTAAAATGTGAAATAATATTAAAAATTGACAGCATATTCAGTAATCATATGGGGAAAAAAAAATAATTTCCATGTATTTTTGTTTTTACTCCGCAATCCATAGCATGAACTTGAGCTAATATGCAGGTTCTTCTGTCTGTAGCTCCACTGGATATAACATTTATTTTTATTGTGACATGAGCTAAAGGAGGAAACAACTTCCTAATTGACTGTAGGATTAAGGAAAAAAAATTAGGATTCTTTCTAATGGAAATACTTAGTATTGAGATTACCTAGGTTAAAATTGAATTTTAATTGTAGGATTCAAATGAAAACGTATAATTACTAGTATTAAGTTGGCTGTTTTATTATTTTTTTATTGATTATATATTTTCTGGTCTTACCATGCCTACACATTTTTATTGGTTTCAGTTTGTGTTCTCATCTTTTTAGTGCTTGTTTGATGCTTGTTTGTTGTGTTGATATTTGCTAGCTGAGATTTCTGTAAATTTATAGGATGAATTGGTATTGACGAGACATCCTGTGTTTTTTCCTTTTTTTTTTGGGACAGCTGAACATTTTGCTTGACATAATTTGTTTCTGTTGCAGACGTTGTGTGTTAGAAAGGAAATTAGCTTCTTCAGATGTCTCTCAAGAGGAACAGATCAATTTAATCAAGGATTTGGAACGAAAAGAAACTGAGTATATGCGACTTAAACGGCACAAGATTTGTGTTGATGACTTTGAGTTATTAACCATCATTGGGAGAGGAGCTTTTGGAGAGGTCAGATAGAAGCTTGATTTGTTTTTAATTTAGTCTAGATTCCCAATGCTTTTATTTCATACATGAGTGTTGGGTTGGGCATGGTTAAAGAACTTCAAGACTGTTCAAAGCAAAATATAAACATAGTCCTACAAGAAGTAACCTACTGTTTTCTCTTTACTTGAAAACAAGTAGCTTTTCACCACTTTCTTAAGCATTGGCACACTTAACATACATTTGTCTATTCTTAGCAAAGCTGGTTTTCCAATCCTTTTTCACTTGGTAGAAGCTTTTTCTATATCTTTTTCTGGTTGAGTTGGATAAACAGTTTTTCTTTAATGAGCCCTCTAAGTAGGACCTTTTTCTCTTTTTCCCTGAATTCCTATCTTGACCTCGAAACTTTTATCCAGCCAGCAATGTTCTTTCAAGCAGTGGTTCCTCCAATTCCTCCCTTCGATTGTGGATCATGATTGGCCGCTCCACTCTCTGTTGTGTTCTGAAAACACATTTGAAGGCCTGATCAATACTTGCTGTTATTAATGTATCTTTTTGCTTTATTTGTGGATGCTGGACACCACTACCTCGGTATCTGAATTCCTTCGTTTTAGTCGCACGCATTTTTGGTTGTTGTGCATATGAAGTTGTGTGGCACGCATGCCATATGTAGTGGAATAGCTGTTATGAGAATGCATGATTTTATAATTTATAGAAATAGAGACAACCTGCACCTATAGCCCAGAAAATGTGTCCAATTTGATGTTTTTGGAGAACGATCACATTCTCATTCTTATTCTAACTTGGGTTACCTGATGTTGCATTCTTCTCGTGTGCAAGTTCAGTTATTGCATTCTTATTTGGGTTTTTAAAATTCAATGGTGCTTAGGAAGCTGATCTCTTTACCTTGTTTGTGTTTCTGGTATATGTTTTTGTTCCTTGTGAAATATTACAGATGTACTTCTTTTTGTTATGCTGCAGGTCAGATTATGCCGGGAAAAGTCCTCTGGTAATATCTATGCCATGAAAAAATTGAAGAAATCAGAAATGCTTAGCAGGGGTCAGGTGAGATCAACCATCTTTGCATCTTTTATCAGTCATTTGCCAAGATTGTACCAGTGAATGTTTTCTTCAGTATCTTTTGCGACTGGTCCTCTACATTATGTTTCTTTTGCTTATGACTTGTGTGGAATTTATAACTGAATAAAGGAGAACAAGACATTTTTCCAATTTCCTCCTTGTGTTTCCTAAAAAAAGGCGTACCCAGTGCACGAGGCTCCCGCCACTGCAGCATCCAGGGAGGATCATAATGTATGCAGTCTTACCCCTGCTTTCACAAAGAGGCTGTTTCCAGACTCAAACCCTTGACCACTTGGTCACAATGTGTTTCCTATTCAAGATATTCTTTGTTTTTTTTTTAAAGCTTGTGAATGTTGATCTACCCATATTTGATGTGGGACCATGTAAAAGTGAGTAATGACCATAAAAAGAATCTTTACTTCTAAATGAAGATTATGAAGTACACCATCATTTGTTTGGGGTTAGCCTGTGACATGCTGCAGTTTCAAAACAACAACAACAACTCAGCCTTATCCCAATTAAATTGGGTCGGCTACAGGCTGCAGTTTTCATAAACTCTTAGTTAAATGCCCATGTCTATGTTGCAGAAGCATGTGTACATTCTGCTCTAGATAGTTTTGCATTTGAACACATCCTTAAACCCTTATTTATTTGTGCTTATCATGGATAATTTAACTAGAGTCATACAAGATGAGGTTCCTTGGTGTATGCTTTTTGCTGATGATATTATATGGTGGATGAGACAAAAACAGGGATTAACGCCAAGTTGAAATTATGGAGATCAACCTTGGAATAAAAAAGTCTTAAAATAGGTAGAACAAAGACGGAGTATATGGTGTGTAACTTTAACCACAATATGATGGTAAAGGAGGTGGTCAATATTGATGAGAGGGAGAGTTTTCAAAGTGATTATTTTAGATATCTAGGCTCTATTGTAAATAAAGGAGATATAGAGGATGTTGTTGCCCAGAGAATTTAAATAGGTTGGATGAAGTGGAGGTGTGTCTGGAGTGTTGTGTGATCGGCATATTCCTTTAAGGCTTAAAGGAAAATCTTATAGGACTGTCATACGACCGGCTATGATGTATGGTGCGTAATGTTGGGCAGTTAAGAAACATCATATAGATAAACTAAGTGTAGTGGAGATGTGGATGTTGGGATGGATGTGTGGCAAAACTAGGAAGGATAAAGTAAACAATGACCATATTAGAGTTAAGTTGGAAGTAGCTCCGATACATGCTAAGCTATGAGAGAGTCGTTTGAGGTGGAATGGTCATATTCAACGAAGACCATGGGATGCTCCAGTTTGGAGGAGTGATTTGATTTAGATTGAAGGACCTAAAAGAGTCAGGAGTAGGCCTAAAATAACTCTAAGTGAAGTGGTAAGGAAGGACATGCATAGCTTAGGTCTTGCATCTTGTATGACTTCGAATAGAGTTGATTGGAGAGCAAGGATCCATGTAGCCGACCCCATTTAGGTGGGATAAGACCAGGGTTTAAAGTATCGGGTACGAATCGTATTGGCCGATATGTATCGATATCGGTATCGGTTGGTACCAATGCGATATATACTGATACATCTCTTTTTTTTTAAAAAAAAATGGTTTGTCGCGGATTGTATCGAAATGTATCGGCCAATATGGACTAATACGATACGATATGATACAATACGACTGATATGTATCGATACCATCAATACGTCCGGTAAAGGGATGGCTCGATACATACTGATACCATCAATACATTCCATAAAAAAGCCCTTTGCACTCACAGACTTGATACAACTCCTATTCTAACGGAAAAATGAAGGAAAACTCTCAACCAAGAGTCTAAAATCTTGTATTTAATCTTGATTTTTCACACTGTTGGACTGAAAAACGAATCAAGGAGTGCTACAACATCATCCTTTGCATCATTCAATACTCTTCATGGCTATAGACGATTATAACATGTAAGAAACCTCATCTTTTATAACAATTTCAATTTAATGGACTTGTTTGGTTATACATTATTCTCCATTTTAGTGTTTATGGCGTGATACTTGTTATATATTGCTTATTTACATTGTTTTTTGCTCCAAAAGTGTATTTCCATGTGTATCTTGACCATTACTATGCATATTGTTCGATATGTATCTTCGATACGATATGATACAATACGTCTCTTAAAATCACCTAACCAATACGATACCCGATACTGATACTTTAAACCTTGGATAAGACTATGATGTTGTTGTATTGTTGGGAGTTGAAGAACATTGAGGGACTCTTGAAGATTAGAAGAGAAGGCTAGGATGGAGGAACTGGTTGATTATTGACAGTTTGTGGATTAGGACAATAAAGCAGATTTCAAGGATGATGTTGGTGCTGATAGGACTCCTAAAGAGGTTCTCACCCTCCCGGCTTGGGGTGAAAGATTCAAACTCCACTTAGTTCATTTAGGCAAGATAGGTCAGAGGGAAGGATGATGCATCTTGGGGAGGTGGGGACAGTCTCTTAGCAGCAGTTGATGGTTATGGGCGGAGGGTTGGTGTTTCTTATTGTCGACGGTTGTATTTTGTGAGATGAGCTTGAAAAGAGCTTTTCTGCTCGTTGTCCATTTGAGATGAGATGCAAAAGTCACAACTTTGGTCACTGAAAACCCTGTAAATTTCAGAGTTGTCAAGGCGCTAAGTGATCCAAGGTGTTTGAGGTCCTCCCTAAGCGCTTAGGCGGTGCCTAAGCGGCACCTAGGCGGCCTAAATCGCGTTCCAGTATTATTTTTTAATATATCAGTTATATGTGTGAAACAATCAAAACAAACATTTGGTTTATATGTTCTTGGAATTGGTCATTTTCAGGTATACCTAATCTCACATTTGCTTTATATTGTTCATAGAAATATGATTTTATCAATAAGTAATTAACCTGCTCTCGATTTAAAGAAATATTCTTGTTATCTAAGAAATTTGATTGATCAAATGATTTTATTTTTACATGAGACTTTTTGTATTAGGTAGAGCACAAAACCAGCTTTCCAACAAATCCAAGATTGCTTAATCTGATTTATATTGGAGTTATGTTCCGGTCAAACCTTATTTGGAGTGCGTGAATGTTGTCAAAATCGCTCTGAATGAAAATATTTTTTTAGATATCAAAACAAATGAATATTTTACCGAATTTTTGGTTTTTAACAATGTTTTACCATATTAATATTTATGAAATTTTAGATTTGAGAAAAACCCTAGCATTAGAAAGTTGAAAATTTCACCTACGGCCAAAATTCCAGTTTTTGTTCTTGAACTAGAGGGTTGACTTTTTATCATTTTGGAATTTGATTTTTTAACTATTTTTATTGAATTCAAACATGGGGCATTTGCTTATTTATGAATAATATCTTAAGTAAATGAAATGACAAATATAAAACCTGGTTCGACAATAAGGTGGCAGCCGCCTAGGCACCTAGAAATCCGCCTGGATGCCTAGGCAGCGCCTAAGCGACACCTTGACAACTATGGTATATTTACTTTCAAATCAAAGAAAATTTAAAATTTCAGGTGTCCAAATAAAGACACGAATAAGTTGGAACAATTTTTGGGTGAAGGTTTGAAAACTAGTAGGAGCAATACCTATGATGCACTTTGCTAATACACAGCTTGATCTTGCTTGCAAAGCATCATGGGTTCAACTCCAAAGGAGAGTCCAGTCTTCTCTCTTTAGGATATGGTAGTCATTACTTCAAAACTAGATAGGCTAGTACCAAACAGATGAGAGAGAATTGGAACCACCTCTAAATATGGTTTCAAGCACATTTGATCAATAACCAAAGAAGGCCCATATAATTCTGAAGTCATAATTCTGAGGCTACACGAATGTTGTTTTTCCATTCAATTCTAATCGAAGTCATATTTGTGGTTAGCCCAAAGCCATTCATGTATTTATAAAGGTTTCTTCTTTTCTCTTACTGTGTTAAATGTTTGATTCTTTTTTGCCTATGTGAAACTTGATTTGTACACTGACTAAAGGTGCTTATTTATGTTTTTCCTTTTTATTGCCTGTAGGTTGAACATGTCAGAGCTGAAAGGAACCTACTTGCAGAAGTTGCCAGTCACTGCATTGTGAAACTCTACTATTCATTTCAGGATGCAGATTACTTGTATCTGATTATGGAATATCTGCCTGGTGGGGACATGATGACACTGTTGATTAGAGAAGATACCTTAACTGAATGTGTGGCTAGATTTTACATTGCTCAAAGTGTTCTTGCCATAGAGTCAATTCATAAACATAACTACATCCATAGGTTGGTTTTTCTGTCATGTTCGCTTATAATATGACTGGACAGGATCACCTTTGGAAGTGGATTTGAATATTTGTAATTTGATTATTGCTATAATTGTAATGACCCTTCTATTTCATGTGGACAACCATGTTTTACAGAGACATTAAACCTGACAACCTTCTATTGGACAAAAATGGTCACATGAAGCTCTCTGATTTTGGTCTTTGCAAGCCTCTTGACTGCAATACACTATCTGCTATAAATGAAAATGAACCAATGGCTGATGAAAATCTGAGAGAATCAATGGATGTTGATGGTTGCTTCCCGAATGCAGCAGATGGTGGAAGCAGGTGGAAGAGCCCCCACGAACAGCTTCAGCATTGGCAGAGGAACCGGAGGAAATTGGTAGGAAATCGTGAAGACAGTTCACAAACACTTGTGATGTTTAGAACCCCCTCACCTGTTTTTTCATTTTTTTAGAGGACTGAAATATACAAAATGTCCCTAAATGGTTTCAGAAGAACATCCCTGCCATGTATATTGTGTAAATAAATTTTGTGACTACCATCATATCAACATCTTGACTTTTACAGTTCTGGTTCACTACTGTTTAGACTTTAGAGTAGCATCAAAGTTGGGATCATGTTTTCTGTTTTTGTCCATTCAGAACTTTGTCCTTGTTAATTGCCCTAGAATTGCCCTAGATCACTAATTGTTTTATCATTCCAGGCATTCTCCACAGTGGGCACACCAGACTATATTGCACCAGAAGTACTACTGAAGAAAGGCTATGGCATGGAGTGTGACTGGTTGGTTTGTTTAAAATGATCACTGCCCTGTGTTAGTAGTTCAAATTATTAGTGTGCTGTATGCTCTTTTTTCTGTTGATTGTTGCTGCATCTAATTTTTTTCCTACATTGGCACAATGGTTAACTGATGAATAGTTAGTTCTTTGCCATATTATTAGTTTGGGATTTGCTCTCTCGATTTCACATCAAACAGGAGGTTCAGTGTATAAGAATTTGATGCAGCTACACGTAGGGGTTTTATTTAATTATTTGGGTTTTTTTTTTGTTACTTTCAATTTTTAACTTTAACATCACCTCTTTGTTAGCTACGTAGGAATGAGAGTCCAAATTAGCTTGGAACTCTATTTTCGGTCTTAGAGTCTTAGAGTTTGTTTAGGAATTCTTTCTTTCTCTATTTTATATATGGATGTAACCTACGATTTAGGATATTGATTGAATGATTGATTTTGAGTTGCTATTATGAAGCCAAGACTGGCCGTGTGGTTCCTCACCTCCTTCCTTTCCTTCTTATTTCATGAACTCCTCTGATCTCTCTCGAATCAGGGTTATTGTACTTTTTTCTCCCAGTTTATTTCTTCCCTTCTCTTAATCTTCTTCCTCCTCCTCCTTTCTTCTTGTTCCTATCTTTTCTTACCATTATTTCCCTTTTACTAGCTGTGGTCTATTTTGACATTAAATTGGAATTAACAAGAGAGTTCGATATCTCTCATCCTGTCCCTTTTCTTCCTGGAAGTCTGGGTGTTGATCACTCACCTAGGGAAGACTCTATCCCTAGAGTGTCATCTCTTCCAGATCAACCCGCTGTGAGTTACCAACCTGAATCCAAGTCTGAACCTCTTCTTACCTCTAGGATAAGTTTCAGGCATTTTTTGTGATTTCCGGATTGTTTAATTGGATGATTGTTGGTTGGGATTCATAGAACAGCCAGTTAGCAATCTACAGCTAAAATCTTACAGAGCCTGGTTGTGTATTATGATCAGTGAAACGAATTGAAGGAATTCAACTCTACCACCAGGTCTGTTTATCATGGAGAAGAAGATAAGTTTGCTTATATATGATTAAGGGATTATTTCCTTTGGTTTTACCAAACTGCCCTTGCCTTTTAAAATTACTTATATCTTATTCTTATCCCAAGATCATTTATATACCAGTTTTCTCCTTTTTCAAAATTTTATTTACAATTTTGCCCTGAGTTTTGATTGCCTCCCCAAAGAGTCTTAAATTGTTCTGGCCATTTACGGAACTGCCATTAATCATTCAATTTTAGTTATATGTCATTCATGTGGGCCCATAGCAACCTATAATCAGGGTTATTGACCCGGAATCGCATCCGAATTGCTCACTTTCTGTAAACATGAAGATTTCTGTGAGCAGTGAGACCCACTTTACTAACTACAGATTCTTGCTTACAACAAGAGTGAAGAACACCTCAGCTCTATGTGCTTTCTGTTCCAAAAGAACTACCTAGATTATGGTGGAGATACATGTAGCAGCAGAGAATTAGATAATCATTCTTCAAGAGCGAAAAACTGAGAGAGAAAGGGAGAAGAATCCTGGAACACGATAGGATTCAGTATCCCCTATCGTGGTCCACCTATAGACTTTATATTAAGCTTCAGTATTAGACTATTAGAAGGGAAACCTACTAAGAGTCTCAAGTCAATTATACAATTACAACTGAAGTCAATAACTAAAGATATAAACATAAACCAACCTAAACTCTATTACTTAATGCACACACACAAACTCTATCACTTAACACACACACACATACCCAGCTTGGACCAACCACCAAGAAACACAGGCCTAAGCAGCGCCTTCATGAACATATCGCCAAGTTGATCACCTGAGCTGACAAACAGGGTAGAAATCAGTTTTTGCATGACAACATTTCTCACAAAATGACAGTCGACCTCAATATGCTTAGTTCTCTCATGGAAAACCAGATTACTGGCAATATAAATCGCAATTTGATTATCACAATACATCTCCATAGTTTTAGTAACCAAGAGTCCCAACTCCTGAGTAAGAGACTTCAGCCACATCATTTCAGCTATTGTATGTGCCATAGCTCCGTACTCAGCCTTTGTTCCTGATCAAGCCACTGTAGTCTGCTTCGTAGTCCTCCAGTTAACAAGATTTTACCAACAAACGTACAGTACCCAGTAGTAGATCTACACAAGGATTTAAGTATCGGTATCGGGTATCGTATCGGTCAGGCGACTTTAAGAGACGAATCATATCGTATCGGAGATACGTATCGATCGGTGCAGAAACGCATGAAAATGATCAAAATACACATGAAAATACACTTTTGGACACAAAAAACAATATAAACAAGCAATTTGTGTCATATATCATGCATATATACTAAGAATTGTGAATAATCAATAACCAGACAAGTGCGGCATTTTGAAATTGTTATAAAAGATTAAAAGATGAAATTCCTTACATGTAGAGTCACTCTATTGCCATGAAGAATGTCGGGGTGGATCAAAGTCATGTCTGTAAGGGTCTTCAACAATAGGAGCGACTAGGATGATGTTGTGTACTGTCCGAACATAAGTACAATACTGAGCCCAGTCAAAATACTGATGGTAGTGACTCTCCCACTTATAGTAGAATCATGTGTACTGCTCTGGAGTGGCTAATGTCACGAAAACACTAGGTTGTGCTTGTGCTTGATTCTCTCCGTATCCATAACTTCCATACCCTACAGAAGCCCCATGTCCATAGCCTGAAGAAGAACCCGATGCATAATGCCCATGGCCTGATGAAGCACCAACATAATCAGAACTAATGCTAAGTGACTCCATGCCACTCATAAGCACATCATTATCATATGGATTGTGGGAGCGCTTGGCAGACTTGCTCTTATGCGGCTTCCGCGAGTAAGTCTTATGGCCAGTAGGCTCAGGACCATGATCCATATCTTGGGTAGTATGTGTGTATCCTGCCTCACATGTGAACTGAACCCCAACACGATGTTGTGAATCCTCATGGCCACCACCATTACCTCCAGCACCATGGCCACCACCACTACCACCACCACCACCACTACCATCGTCATCATCGTCATCATCATCATCATCATCAGCAGCAGCAGCAGCAGCAGTAGTAGCAGCTACAGAACCACCACCACCATCACCATCATCATCAGCAGCAGCAGCAGCAGCAGCAGCAGTAGCAGCAGCAGAACCACCACCACCACCACCATCACCATCACCATCACCATCACCATCGTCGTCTTCATCCTCATCATCAACATGTTGTTGAGTTCCTCCATACGGATGACCTGACCTCGTCCTCTTGACTAAACCTTCTTCAGAGCTACTTTCATTTTCTTCAACATTAGGACAAGGATCTTGTGATGGTGGCTGTATTGCATCGTCATCCATCTGTTGAATGATGCTCTCTATCACTGGATCAGGTTTGGTTGTTTGGCGATCCTTACTTAATTGATCCATCACCAATACCTTATCGGTATCCTCTATCCATGCTCTAACTGGATCTTCATCGTCAAGTAGGTGGTTGATGTCGATTGGGTTGACATCTACATCATCTCCTTCTCTTTCCAACTCTAAATATTGAAGCTTCAGCTTCATGTTGTAATGGACATACACTAGCTTCTCCAACTTTGAATAACTGAGACGATTCTCGGGTTTGGTGTGTATCAACCCGAATGTACTCCAGTTACGTTTGCAGCCACTAGAGGATGCCGTCAGGGATAACACTCGAATTGCAATTCGGGTTAAGTGTGGAGCACTAGTACCCCCATAATTGAGCCATCAATCAGCTGCACAATAATAAATGAAATATTAAAAGACAAAACCTTAAAACAAATTTTAAATGATATAATAAATTAGGTAAACCTAACTTACCTGGGCGTTGTGTGCGCTTAGCATGGATAGCCATTCTATCAGTAAAACCACGAGTGGCCTCACGAAAATACTTAGCCTAGAGAGGTATTAAAAAAAATAAAATATTAGTTCCACTTCCACCAATCACTCTATTCTTGGTTTCAATCATTTATACAACTAATTTAGCTCTAACCTCATCCATGGCAAGTGTGGCCTTCCCTACATCTGGCTCCATTTTGTTCACAACATTCCTTAGGGCACGCAATAGATCAGGTCTACACCCTATATCATTGGAGTATTGGATATCCGGATTCAAATAATATGCTGCACATGGTTTGTAATGGATGGTTAGAAACCTAGAAATTCTAATAATAAATAAATAAATAGTAACTTACTAACTACTAAGTGTTTAAAATGAAACCAAAGTCATATACTTATAAGATTACCTGTCCAATGAACATCTTGAACCAACATATTTTCCCATCGATCGGATATAATCTTCAAATACTTCTTGTTTGATGTTGGGTTATTCTCATGTATTTTTCTCTTCACACATCCCATGGCCTCTACCATCTTACCCATGGTCTGCTCTTTATCCCCATCAACCTCTCGAAGCAGACAAAAGAGTGGCATCATAACATTATAAAGTTGGCCCATCGCAGCCCAGAACTTTGAGGAGGTGACAAGATCTTGAACAGATCTCCCAATTTCAGACCTTGCATAATTGCTAGTCAACCACTCAGTAGAAGTGAACATCTGTAGCAGCCCATGCTTTCGGGAAATGAGGCTATCAATTGCAATGTAATTTGTTGCAAATCTTGTTGTTGCAGGCCTCACTAAATCCCCTTGTGTGTAACTCCTCATCAATGCCAAAACCCAACTATGGTTGTAAATAAAGTTGGTGATTTTCCTTGCATTACCAACCAACTTTTGGACCTTGGGCAATTCTCCTATGTCCTTGAACATCAAATCTATGCAATGAGCTGCACATGGTGTCCAAAATAGATGTTGCCTCTGTAACATAAGCAACTGACCTGCCTTCTTGAAATTTGCTGCATTGTCAGTTACTACTTGGACAACATTTTCTTCTCCTATGTCCTCCACAACTTCATCCATTAACTTGTACAAGTAATTGGCATCTTTGATTTCACTAGATGCATTGACCGACTTGTGGAAGATCGTCCTTCCATCACAGTAGATAAGAAAATTGATGATGGATAATCTTGTTGGTCCACTCCATCCATCACACATGATGGTCACTCCATATAGTGGCCACTTCTCCTTGAACCTCTCCACATACTCATGTACCTCTTGGACAATAACATCCAAGTAAGGCCCAGCAATCTCATGAGGTGTGGGTGGCTTAACATTTTTCCCACACCGCTGAATCTCCTTTACCATGGCCTTGAAGTGGGGATCTTTGGCCTTATGTGGTGGAATCATAGAACTGTGGAACCATCTGGAGATTGCTCTGCTTATCCTTTTACTAAGTGTTTTGGGTTGAAAGCTTTCTTCAATCCTTTGTTGGCCAGCATCCCTTGGTCTATAGACATTAGGATCCATGTCTCTGATATCTGGGCTCTTCTTTCTCTTACCTTTACCACTCTTTGTAAACCGGTCAAACATCCCCTTTTCACTGGTTGCTCTACTAAGGCCAACAGGCTGCTTACCCTTACTTAGAGATGGACGACAAGAGGAGCCAACACCAATATCTATAGGGCCCTGGTTGGGTCGAGCTGATTGACTTCTAATCAATTGCTCTGCTCTCCATTGTTGCTCTTTTGCTTCATGTCTTGATTGTTTCATTGCCAATGCCAACTCTTGGTCCTCCTCTGCTTCCATATCCGATCCTTGATAATCTTCAAAATCTTCCATCAAATTTTCCACCAATGCATCAACATCATCATGTGTTTGCTTGGATTTTTTTTTGGAATCTCCAAGGTGTTTTTGTATTGCCCTGCTTAACTCTACAGGGCATTTTGTACACTTGGAAACATTTCCATATCCTCCTGCCATGTGCTCTTTTTGTCGAGTTACCCCACCTCCAAGATGTTTGGTGTCACAGAAGTTGCACTGTGTATGCAATCTATTATTGTTTATTTTGGTACAATAAGACCACCCAATGTATTGTTGTCGTGGCATCGTCCTAAATACCAAACAAAAGTAGATAACTATATAAGATATATATTAAACAATATTCAAATCCACACATCAATAATTTATTATTTATACAAGTATAGACAGACATTATGATGCATGTCATGCATTGCATCATTTTCATGTATTTACTACCTAGCAAAGTTGCCCTAAACAATATTTAAACATTTTTATATTTTCTACAACTAGTTACACATTATTTAATTTTTTAAATAATGAAAAAAAATGACATAATGTACTACATATATGAATCTAAGTCTTTGATTCTATTTCAGCCAATTATACATTTTATCAAACTATAATGAAAGAGTATAGATGGAAAAATCAGATTTTTTACATTTTTTAAAGTATTTTATAAATTCAGAAAATACCCAAAAAATTAAAAAAAAAATACAGATTTTAGGGTAAATGTATAATCTTCTTGGGATGTCATACATCTATACATAATGTACTCCATATATTATAAACATTACCATTTGTTTTAAAGTTAAGAAAGAAAAAAAAAAATCATGTTATAGAAGGAATTTTCAGTTTTGGGTAAAAATGGTCAAAGAAACATGGATTTGAAACCAAATCTTTGTAAATGCATACAAAGAATGCAATTTCTATGTTTGTTTAACATATTCTCTTTGATTCATACCAAAAAACATACCAATAATCAAAGATTAAAGCAAAAGATTCAAGTTTTTTTCAAAAAACTTACCTAACCCTTCAAGAACAGCTTTTGAATTCGAATGTGGGCTGTTAGATCCACCAAATGATGTGATTTCAGCTCCTCTAAGTTCGTTTTTGGCAAAGAATTGAAAGCCCTCAAGAAATCTTACCCAAAAAGCAAGTTTAAATGTGTTTTTGGAAGGGTTTCTCAAAGCTGGGAAGAGCTTTTTTCCGCCAGGACTGCTAGAAATCGAGTTTCAGGTGACAAGAATGAAAAATGGCCATGTGTTTTTTAAGTTAACGATACGTATTGAGACGTATTGAGTCGTCTCGATATGTATTGTTATGTATCGGTCGATACATATCGATACATATCGAGACGACTCGATATGTATCGTTTTTTAAATATAATAAAATAATATTTTTAAAAACTCTTGGCTGTATCGATACGTATCGATCGTATCGTATCGGTACGTCTCGATATAGTCGAGACATTTGCATTTTTTTAAAAAAAAGATACGTCTCGGCCTGTATTGTATCGACCACGACCGATACCGAGACGTATCGGCCGAGACGATATGATATGGCCCGAGACTTAAATCCTTGGATCTACAATCACCATCAGACATCATTTCAGCTGTATGTGCCATAGCTCTGTACTCAGCCTTTGTACTTGATCAAGCCTCTGTAGTCTATTTCTTACTCCTCCAATTAACAAGATTTCCCCCAACAAACATACTGTACCCAGTAGTAGATCTGCAATCACCATCTACCTCAGCCCAATTAACATCAGAGTAACCCATAATATCAGCAACCCATAATATCAGTATGACCATAACATCAATAAACAAGACTTTTCCGGGGCACCTTTGAGATACCTTAAAATACAACAAGCAGTCTCCCAATGGGCTTAATTAGGAGTTTTTATGAATTGACTAATTACACTCACATCAAATTAAATATCCGATCGAGTAATAGTTTGATAAATAAGTCTTCGAACAAGTCGCTTTACTGATATTTATCTGCAAAGTCTTTGTTATCACATGAGCCCTGCTTCAGATGAGGATCCATAGGAGTATCCATAGGGTAATTGTCTAACATACAAATCTTAGATAGAAGATCAAACACATACTTCCTTTGAGACAAACTTACCCCATTTGTACTGTGGACAACTTCAATACCCAAGAAATATTTGAGTATGCCCAAATCTTTCGGCTGAAAATGTTGATGCAAATATGCCTTAACGTCCTCAATCTCAGAAGAATCATTACCAAAAATAATGATATCATCTACATACACTATCAAGATAACCACCTTGGACCCACGCCGACGAACAAATACTGAATGATCAGAGAAGCACTGCATGAACCCATAACTACCAACGACCTTGTTGAATTTGTCAAATCAAGCACGGGGGGAACTGTTAGCCCGTAAATAGCCTTGTGAAGCCGACAAACCTTGAACACACTCTCCCTCTGAGCAACATACCAAGGAGGTTGTTCCATATAAACCTTTTCCTCTAGATCACCATAAAGAAAAGCATTCTTGAATCTTGATATCAAGTTGAAACAGAGGTCAGTCAAGATTAACAACGAAGGATATTAGAACACAGGCAAAGTTAAAACGAGCTACTAGAGAGGTCTCAAAATAATCAAACACCATATGTTTGAGTATATCCTTTGGCAACTAAGCGAGCTTTTAATCACTCAACAGAACCATTTGGTAGATACTTGACAGTGTACACCCAACGACACCGCACAAGTTCTTTATCTGGGGATAAGTCAATAAGAGGCCATTTCTTATGTTCTAATAAGGCATCTGTCTCTACATCCATTATATTCTTCCAACCAGGATGTAACAGTGCATCCTGGTACTTAGTAGGCACAGACACAGTAGATAAAGATAAAGCAAAAGTACAAAGGGCGAAGGTGAGAAACTGAAACAAATTTAGAAATAGGATAAGCAACATTAGATTTTTTAGTACAGGTTCTCATACCTTTATGAAGAGCGAGTGGCAAGTCAATGGAGGTAGGATCCCTAGGCAAAGGTTCTGAAGAAGCAGAGGGTAGGTTTGAAGGATCTGCTGGAACTGTTGAAGTCGACTTGGAACTACGCTTAAATACCTACAATTGCTTAGGAGGAGAATCAGGAAGAGGAATGGGTACATGAATAGATGGAGGATCAAGGAGATCAGTACCAAACTTATGACTCTCAACAAAAAAAAATATGGTGTAGTTTCAAAAAATGGTAACATCTGCACTAACAAAATGTTGACACATAATGGGATCCTATGTTCCTTTTGAGTGTGTGCATACATGAGGAATACACACTTGGTAGCATGCAGAGATAATTTATCGAGATCAGGGCGATGGTTGTGAACAAAACACGTAGAACCAAATACTCGTGGTGATAAACTAAACAAGGCCGAGTTGGGAAAAACCACAGAAAAAGGAGATAGATTGTCAAGGACAGCAAATGGCATGCGATTAATCAAATAGCATGCAGTCAAAACAGCATCACTCCAATAAAACTTGGGAACATGCATGTGAAACATAAGAGATTGAGCAACTTTCAGCAAATGTCAGTTTTTTCTCTCAGCCACACCATTCTTATGAGGAGTATATATACAAATAGTTTGTATAATCCCATGATTACAACAAAATTCGTTTATTTTTCGTTGAGTATACTCAAGAGCATTGTTAGAGCGGAAGATTTTAATTGATACACCAAACTGAGTCTTTATTTCATTATAAAATTGTTTAAAAACAAATAGTAATTCCGATCGATCTCTTAACAAATATAACACCAGGTCATTCGAGAGTGATCATCAACAAAGGTAACAAAATAAAAGAAACCTAAATGACTCTTGACATGGCCCGGACCCCAAACTTCAGAATGAACTAATTAAAATGAAAAGGAACTTTGAGAGACATCATGAGAAGGGAATGAAGTACGATGATGCTTTCCAAGCTCACACACCTCACACTCAAGTTGAGAGATACACTTGCATCTAGGAACCATATGTTGAAGCTTGGGAAGAGAAATAGTCCCAACCGGTAATGCCATTGTAGAGGGGAAGACATACTAGAAGCAGTAGAAGCAAATGTAGGAGCGACATCGTCGAAGTAATAGATCTCTTCCTTCTCACACCCTCCACCAATCGTCTCCCTTGTTTGGAGATTCTGAAAAACATAACAGGTAGGATAAAAAGTTGTTGAACAATTATGGGATCTAGTCAACTGACTAACAGACATAAGACTTAAGGGTTTTAGGAACATGAAGAACATATTTCATCCTAGGAAGAGAAGACAAAGTAAGACAACCAGAGGCGGCAGTAGAGGAAACAAGAAGTGCACCAATACTTGAATGAACGATGGTAGCCGTGGATGTAGAGGCAAATGTCTTGATCTGTTGAAGATGCTTGAGTAATTGATTGAGTTCATCGCGTAAGGGAGAAACAAACGGACTACCTCCAATGCTAGAAGCTTGATTGGTGTCCAGGGATGATGCCATAATTGAATTTTAATCAGGTGTAAGACTAGTAGCAGTAGTAGACAGTTGTTGAACCTACTCAGGTTTACCATGCTTCGCCCAACATGTATCAACAATATGATTCATCTTACCTCAGTGAGTACACAGACGCGTACCTTGATCTAGTAGTTGTCCTCTGCCATTACCACCGCCACGGCCTCGGCCTCCTTATGAACTGCGACCTCTTGCAGAGAGACTAGTTCCACGGCCACGACCCCCAATATTTGAAACAAGTGCTGAATTATTGCTAGATGTGGTCAAATCAGATTTGGTGGAGGAAGACATGATACGCTGAATCCGACAAAATGCCTTATTTATTGGTGGTTTCTTTTCACTTGCAAGAATTTGGTTTTTCACTAATTGAAGGTCAGAGTCTAATCCAGATAAAAATTTTGCAACAAGGCATTCAGCATGTTGAGCTTTACGGACTTCAATATCTGTAGAGAGAAGTTGGTACACATTGAGTTCTTCCCACATGCCTTTCAAGGAACAATAGTAGTCATAGATTTTCCATTCTGCTTGAAGGAAAAGAACTTTTCATATAAGTCATACCTTGGACATGTTCTTATCCTCAGAATAAGTTTCCTTGAGGTCATCTGATGCAGATCCAAGTATCCGCAAGAAGAAGAATCAGCCCTAAGATTAGGACCGAGTGTTGGAGCCTTAGTTTAATTCCATATTTAGTTTATTTTTCAGTTAATTATGAACTTAAATTGAACCGGTTCAGATCATGGTTCAATTTAAGTGAATTAATCCTATTGGATGTTAGGGGATTTAATCCCATTGGTTGTTAGGGAATATTTTAAATTAAGTGTCCCACCCCTTCCACGATTTATGTGAGGCCTGGATTCATATTCGTAATAGGATTTGGGCCTTAGGCCATATTATAAAATAATTAAATCATGGGAGGCTCCCCCATAATTCAAATTTCAGAAAATTAAACTTGTTTGCTTGCTGCCATTGTTGCTGCTGCTTTGCTCCTTTGAGAGTGTGCCTTGTGAGTAATATCAAGGTGAAGGGACTGGTGGATCTCCAGTTGACTCCTTGCGTCTTGTAGACCGGGAGGATCTTCTTCTCAACTCCTTGCATCTTGTAGATCAGGAGAAGCCATCTTCAATCTTCAAAGCTGTTGCCATTGAAGATTCAGTTTTCAAGTAAGTAGTTTTATAATACCGCATTTACCCTTCTTCTTCTAATCTTCCAACCTAAGCCTATAAACCCCCATTATCAATTTATCATCTCCCCCATAATCCCCATTGATCCATATTAACCCTAGGCATTCATTGACCTGTCCAGCTCAATTCCACCATCAGTTTTCATCATAGTTGTCATGGCGTCGCCATGGCGTCCTGGCGCTGGAGAAGGTTGCATGGCGACCTATGCCATGGCGTCCCTCTTCGATTTCTTCTTCCTGTCTTCGATTTCTTCTTCCCTCTTCGATTTCTTCTTTCCCTCTTCAATTTCTTCTTTCCCTCTTTGATTTCTTCTTCGATTTCTGAATTATCTTCTTAAAACTTGAGAAACAATAGAGAAAAAATAAAACATGGCTTGAGTATACATCTATTAAAACATTAAAAATAGAGAAAATAAAAAATAAAACATGGCCGACATGCTCGCCATGGCAACGAAATGGCGGGCGACATGTCGATATATCGACGTGACACCCCTCCACCGATTTGGATCGCCGTGACGCCGTGACAACTATGGTTTTCATTCATATTGTATCCACAGTACCTCCACAGCCTTCCCTACACTCGATCCTAGTCTCTACCCCAAACCATCAACTAAACCCTAATCCCCCTCAACCTCCATTAAAGCCCTAAACCCTAAAAACCTGCTCAGACCAATCTAGCCATGAAAACTGTTGAAATAGGTGGTTATAAGGTTATAAGGATATGTCTTTGTACCTGGGTTATTTTTGTTCTTCAGTATTTCGGTCAGATGTAATGGCAGTTTTGTCCTAAGTTTTATTTTCTATTATGATTATATATGATATTGGGTGACTTACGATAGAACATTCTGTTCTACCACAGGTCCCCCTCTCTTTGGGATTTGCACTCTCTTCTTCTTCTTCTCTCGTTTCTTCTCCTCTCTCTAATCTGATTGTCTAGTTTCTGATATTATAACATTGTATCAGAGCTTGTTTAATCAGATTGGAGTATTCCCCACGATCCTATTCTGATTTCCCTTTATCGATTTTTGCTTGTGGTGTGCAGCCACCAGTAGCTGCCCGTTCTATGATGTAATTCCACTCCTTTGAAGAATTAATGGGGGTGATTCCTATGTTTATCTACCATATTTGATGACTGCTTGGAGTTCTCCCTCAAACATTCTTGAAGGCTGCTGAAATCGATGTCAGGACAAAACCCTGACAATAATCGACTTTCTCTGTGAAAGTTTTTTTTTGAAGTTTTGTGGTTCCGGCCTACTTCTACATGGTGTTTAGTACTTCTAGGGGTTCTTGCAACCTGGTTTGACTGGTGGTGATGCTTATTTGAAGATCTCCTGCCTCTTCACAGAAACCCTGAGATCGATTCTGATTTGTTCCTTGCCTTGGCTGCCTCTGTCGAGTGTGGAGTTGCTGCAGTCGATTACTGTTTTTCTGGCTGCGGATTAGTCATCCTTTATTATCACCTGCTATTATTAGTTGTTGCTTCTCTACTTCTCTTGCTTCAGAATCGATTACCCTGAGTGCTTGTTGATTTCTTTGAAGTGTATCTACTATGGCTGATTCAAAGACCCTCCACGACAATATCAATGTTCAGATTACCTCCATAAAGTTGAAGGGGAATTCCAACTACTTATTGTGGGCGCAGGCTGTTCGGGTTTACATTATAGCTAAGGACAAGCTTAGCTACATTACCTCTCCTCCTCCTGAACTTGACTCTAAGGATTACAACACTTGGAATAAGGAGAATGCTATTATCTTAATTTGGTTATGGAACAACATGGAGCTGGATATTGCTGCGAATGTTATGTTCCACACCACGACAAAGGGAGTTTGGGATGACCTCAAGGAGACATGCTCCCAAGAGAAGAGTATGACACATATCTTCGAACTCTATGAGAAATTGTTTCAGTTTCAGCAGTCAGACAAGTCTCTCCAAGACTATTACAATGCCTTTGAGGGGATGGTTGAAGAGTTAAATCTTTCCTAGCCTCTAACTACTGACATTGAAAAGTTGAAGGCTCAAAGAAACGAATTTTTCGTCTCTAAATTTCTGGCTGCTTTGAATCCTAGGCTCAAGGCTGTTAAAGGACATCTACTTGCCGGTGAATCCGTCCCTACCTTGAATGACACCTTTTCTAGACTGCAGCGTATTGACTCTCCTAGCTCCAAGCCTGAAACTAACCCCAAGAAAAATTCTGCTTTCACTACTACTAGAGGCCGTGGTTCAGGGGGAGGAAGTGGATTTGGTGGTCGTAATTTTGGAAGACAGCATATTGATAAAGCAGCCTGATTGTGTTCTTATTATGGGAAGACAAATCACACTATTGACACATGCTGGTCTAAGCATGGGAAACCCGAATGGGCTCAAAACTTGGCCAATCATGCTGCTTTTGAAGATGGTTCTAATTTTGTTACACCTAGTGATACTAAGGCTGGTTCGACCGTTGGAGATTCTTCTACCAACATCCGTGATGAGATGCAACAACTCATGCGTCGCATCAAGAGTTTGGAATCATCCACTTCCACTTCTGGGGCTTCCACCACCGCTGCCACATTAGCTCATGCAGGTACTCCTGCTGCTCTCTTTTCCACTACTTCCACATCCTGGATCATTGATTTGGGGGCTTCGGCTCACATGACTGGTAAGTCATTTGTCTTTAGTTCTATACCCACTAGCTCTCACACCCCTCCTGTTATTGTGGCCAATGGTTCCTCTACTCCTGTTACCGGACATGGTACTGTTTCTCTTAATTCTAATATTTCTCTTTCATCTGTCTTACATGTTCCCCAGTTTCCATTAAGCCTTCTTTCTATTAGTCAACTTACTAAAAATCTGAATTGTTCTGTAACCTTCTTCCCTTCTTACTGTGTTTTTCAGGATCTTCACACGAGGAAGACGATTGGTGGAGGGTGTGAGAAAGATGGACTATATTATTTGAATGGTGCTGCCCCGTCTGCTCTAGCTGCAGTTACTACTGTTGGTGGAGAGTCTCCGTTTTGATGGCATTGTAGGCTAGGACATTTATCTTTGTCTAGGTTAAAAGTTGTTTTTTCCCAGTTTAAGACTTTAAATAAATTAGAATGTGAGGGCTGCGAGTTGGGTAAGCATCATCGTGCTACTTTCCCCTCTCGTCCTATGCCCCGTAGTACTACTTTATTTTCCTTAGTGCATTTAGATGTGTGGGGTCCTTGTCGTGTAAGCAATAGACATGGTTTTCGTTATTTTGTCACTTTTGTGGATGATTATTCCAGGACTACTTGGTTGTACCTTTTAAAGGATAGATCAGAATTTTTAAATGTGTTTCAAAATTTTTTCAATGAAATAAAGACCCAGTTTAATGCTTCTATTAAAATTTTTAGGTCTAATAATGCTTTGGAGTTTGTTCAAACTGAGATTTCAACTTTTTGTGTTACTAACGGAATGATTCATCAAACTAGTTGTTCCTATACTCCTCAACAGAATGGGGGTAGTGGAACGGAAAATAGGCACTTACTTGAAGTTGCCAGGGCCCTCATGTTGCATATGCAGGTGCCCAAACATTTTTGGTGTGATGCAGTTCTAACTGCATGTTTCTTGACTAACCAAATGCCATCTTCTGTTCTTGGTGACAAGTCACTTTTTTCTATTTTGTTTCCCGGTGTTTCTAGTTTTAGCTTGCGTCCTCGAGTGTTTGGGTGTGTTTGCTTTGTTCATAATCTCCATCTCCATGGTGATAAGTTGGACCCTCGGTCAACCAAGTGTATCTTCTTGGGTTACTCTAGGACCCAGAAGGGATATAGGTGCTATGACCCTCTCACTCGAAGGCAATTTGTGAGTGCGGATGTCACGTTCTTCGAAGGTACATATTTTTCTGATCAGCCCACTGTGTCCAATGATCCATTAGCTGTGTCCGACCCTCCTCCTATTCCTGCCATTGTTCCTATGTCTACTCCTCCACACAGGTGTACCGGCGCAAGAAGCACATTGGGCAGCTCCATACAAATCAGACTGGCCCTTTTGCATCACTTCCTGTACCTTAACCTCTGGTGGAGATCCAGTCTAACCTTCTTTTCCTAACTTACTAGCTGATTCGGATCCTGATGACTTACCTATTGCCACTCAGAAAGAAAAACGTTCCTGCACTCACAAATCTTTAGTTACCTATCCTATTGAGAAGTTTGTCTCTTTATCCCATCTTCTATCTTATCCTCATAGTCTTGCCACCTCTTTGACTTCTTATACTGTTCCTCGCTCTCACACTGAGGCTCTTCATAACACTACTTGGAAAAAGGCCATGGATGTGGAAATGGATGCTTTACTGACTCGACATACATGGGAGTTGGTGGATTTACCTCTTGGTAAAGACCTAGTCAAGTGTCGGTGGGTGTACACTATTAAGTATCATTCTGATGGGTCTGTTGAGCGGCTCAAAGCCCGCTTGGTAGCTAAAGGGTACACCCAGACTTATGGCGTTGACTATTTTTAGAGCTTCTATCCTATGGCTAGGCTGAATTTTGTTCGCCTCATTATTTCTCTAGTTGTGAATTTTGATTGGTCCTTATACTAGTTAGATATCAAAAATGCTTTTCTTTATAGTGATCTACTTAAGGTGGTCTATATGGAGCAACCTCTAGGCTATGTTGCTCAGGGGGAGAATAGTGGACGTGTGTGTAGGCTGCATAAGGCTATTTATGGGCTGAAACAGTCTCCTCGAGCGTGGTTTGAGAAGTTTAGTTCAGTTGTGACTGATTTTGGTTTTACTCAGTGCTTTTCAGATCATTCTGTGTTTGTTCGTCGCCAAGGAGAGAAATTGGTTGTTCCTGTTATTTATGTTGATGACATTATTGTGTCAGGGAATGATGAGAGTGGGATCAAGGAGGTGAAAAAATTACTTCCAGCAACATTTTCAAACTAAAGATTTGGGCCAGCTTCACTAATTCTTTGGGATTGAGGTTATTCGAAGTAAAAACGGAACCAGCCTTTCCCAAAGGAAATACGTGTTAGACCTCTTGCCCAAAACTGGTATGCTTGCTGCCAAACCAGTAGATAGTCCTTTGGATCCTAATCACAAGTTTGGTTCTGATGATGGTGAGGGTCTTAAGGATGTTCATTCCTACAGAAGCTTAATTGGGAAGTTGTTGTATTTGACTGTCACTAGACCAGATATTTCTTATGTTGTTGGCGTTCTTAGCCAGTTTATGCAGTCTCCTTGTAAGTCTCATTGGGATGCAGCCGTTCAGATTCTTCTGTATTTGAAGGGGGGCCCTAGGAAGGGGCTGATTTATCGTTCAAATAACATATGGAGCTTGTTGCCTACTCTGATGCTGATTGGGTAGGTTCAGCTAGTGACCGTCAATCTACTACAGGGTATTGTACGTTTGTTAGGGGAAATCTGGTTACGTGGCGAAGCAAGAAGCAGACCACGGTTGCCAGATCCAGTGTTGAAGCAGAGTATAGAGCCATGGCCCATTCCACTGCAGAATTGATGTAGGCTAGGTCTCTCCTACTTGAGATGGGGTTTCCAGTTCCAACCTTGATGAAGATGTTTGTGACAACCAGGCAGCCATCTAAATTGCTAGTAATCCTGTCTTTCATGAGAGAACTAAGCATATAGAGGTGGATTGTCACTTTGTTCACAACGCCGTTTTGAAGAAGCTGGTTGAGAAACCGTTTGTCTCTTCATTTGATCAGATTGTTGATGTGTTCACAAAGTTCTTGTTTGCGCCTAGTTTTCGTTCTTGTTGTAACAAGCTGAGCATGGGTGATGTATATGCTCCAGCTTGAGGGGAAGTGTTGAAATAGGTGGTTATAAGGTTATAAGGGCATATAGGTCTTTGTACATGGGTTATTTGTGTTCTTTAGTATTTCGGTCAGATGTAAGGGCCGTTTTGTCCTAAGTTTTATTTTCTATTATGATTATATATGATATTGGGTGACTTGCGATTGAACATTCTGTTCTACCGCAGGTCCCCCCTCTCTTTGGGATTTGCACTCTCTTCTTCTTCTTCTCTCGTTTCTTCTCCTCTCTCTAATCTGATTGTCTAGTTTCTGATAATATAACAAAAACCTTCCCATATTATAACCCAACCTCCCCCTCACTATCCTTAGCACTCGACCTAAAGCCCTAGCCCAAACTCTCACTCTAAACCCTGAAACCTATTACCCTCTTCTCTCCCAAAACCCGAAACCCTAATTTTCTAATTTTTAAAATCCCACTCAAACATCTTCAAACCTAGTTCATTAGACTTCCGAAAAACCTGCCTAGCTTTACTAAATAAGATCCAACCCCATTTTCCTAAGCTTAACCCTAGTTTTGACCTAATTCCTCAAATCTGCCCCAATCGGCCTGCTGTTTTAGGAAGGCCCTGGTTATTGGCTCCTAGTAGATCTATCATCTATCTAGGACTACATTATCATCCTAGATGCCCTTAGCAGCATAGTTGTCAAGACATCGCCGTCACCTAGGCGTCCAAGCTCCCTTTGCTTGAAGGGCGCGTTGTTCGCTTAGGCAGCGCTAGTCGCCTTGGTTTTCCCCCCTCCACTGCCTTGGGTTGCCTAGCCGCCTTGACAACTATGCTTAGCAGTGGTATGAAACATCACATTAGAAGCCACAGAAAGCATAATATTGCTCTACAGCCAACAAAGTACCGTGGCATTTTCTGATGTCCATTCCGGATACTCAGTAGCAATTGTAGCAGGGGTGGCTTTGTCAGATAATCTATTTTCCTCCTGGCAATAATATAGATACTCTAACAGCTTGTGCCCAGATTAAGTAATTTGATGCACCATTGAGCTTAATACACGTGATTTGGATGTTGAAAGAGTCCACGGGAGGTTTGGAATCACCCATTATAGATGAAGAAGATCAGATATACGCAATGTCATAACCTGCAGTAAACAATAGCAATATGTATCAAATATCAAAACTTGAAGAAGGTAACCTGTAGCAGACACTGTTTGGTAGATCGACTAGATTCTGATTAGGCCACCAGATAACTGAACCATAGAATGATCTCTTCGATAGGTCTCTAAATTTTGACAGATATAGGCAATGAATGGGGGATAAAAACCCCACAATGTAAAAGCAATAACTCATCATCAGTAGCATGGACAGATATCACCAGCCGTTGGAGAAAAGCAATAACTCATCATCAGTATCATGGATCAGCCTCAATTAAAGGTCGAGTGGCCTTACCATATAAAGACCAGCTGGCTCGATGCAAAGAAGAATCAAATCTCAATTCTGCCCAGAGAAACAGAGTACCGCCAGCATTAGATGGAGAAAGGTTGATTCCAGTAGATGAAGAACTCCATGGATAGCCAGATGTAGATAGTAGATGTAATGAGACCTTAGTTCATCATCATATAATTAGCAACTAAGGTCTATACAGTATGCATGGCAGCGTAGCTGCGTAAGTGCTGCAACCCAACGAAAAATTCAAAGGACTATCAAAACAGAAATTGAGTGGTGTAAACTGATTAAATTTTCTCTGATACCATGTAGCAGAAGAGAATTAGATAACCAGTCTTCAAGAGAGAAGAACCGAGAGAGAAAGGGAGAAGGATCCTGTAAGTCTGGGACATGATAAGATTCAGTATCCCTTATCATGGTCCGGCTATAGACTTCATATTAAACTAACCTACTAAGAGTCTAATTCAATTACACAATTACAACTTACAACTTAAAGTCAATAACTAAACACATAAACATAAACCAACCTAAACTCTATTACTTAACACACCCACACACAAACTCTATCACTTAACACACGCACACACCATGATAGGGACACTCTCCTTATCGTGATTACACTTTAACTTTTTTTTTTTGGTTGAATGATTACACTTTAACTATACACACTAGATCATGGCCTCCAAAAGAATGAGACATTCCTGGAAGTACAATAGACACGCAAACTCCTAACAGCCAATCTTGGGTTTCAAATTCCATTTCCAGGTTGACTGCTCACGGAAAGTAGCCTCAATCCAAACATCAAGGATTCAACTCGTTTGTTGTTGAATAATTAATGCCAATAGGGCCTGACAATGCAAGTATGAGCCTGCCATCATGGTCTCTAAATACTGTACCAAGCTACCAATGTCTTTGTGTTCGGTATTTCTTTGCTAGAAATATACATAATTATACTTTGTTTGTAACAATTTCTTGGGCTAAACTTTTCCAAATGCATGATTGTTTCTTCTGGTTTAGTGCTTATGTTGTTGTTGTTGTTCATTGTTCTTAACTATCTTTGATAAAAGGAAACAAAAGAAAAAAAAATGTAGTTCTATACTCATTAATATAGAATAATATGTATTCTTTTTTTTGGGGGTGGGGATGGGGGAGGGGGATGCCAATGTGCATACTATGTGCAGAAAAGGCTGATGGCTAGTTACATGAGTGCTGTTTGTTTCTTTTTTACCAATGTTTACCCCATGGATGGATTGCAGGTGGTCACTAGGTGCAATAATGTACGAGATGCTTGTTGGTTATCCCCCATTTTACTCTGATGACCCAATAACCACATGCAGAAAGGTGAACTGACTGTTTACGTTAGTTTGTTATGTCTATCAAGCCAATTCAGTTGATTTAATGCAATTTCCATATTATATTATTCTATTTGATGTTAGAGTTCCTTTATTTGTTCTATGCCACTTCTATGTAGTCTAGTATTCTGCTGCTTTTGTATTTCTGGTCCAAGCCTGGGTAAAACAGAAGGTTTGGAGCATCAGGTTAACTGCTGCCAGCTGAGCAAACCCCTTAAGCATGAATCCTAAATATTCACATTTTAATTAGAGTAGAATGGCATAGCTGACCCAATTTGATTTTGATAAGGCTTAGTTGAGTTGATTTAAGTACTCATCATTATTTATCTGATTTTATTCTCTGTTGTTAACTTCATAACTAACTGTGATATTATTACCTATCAAGTGATAAACAATTTGACACGGACATTACTAGAGGAGGCTGACATTGTGTGAGAACTTAGAATTGAAATTGGGTTTCTGGGAAAAAGCTAAGTCAAAATGAAATTTACTTACTTGAACAACATATTATATTCTGGAAACAGCCTGTGCGAAAGCAGGGGTAAGGCTGCGTACATTATGACCCTCCCCAGACTCTACAATGGCGGGAGCCTCGTGCACTGGGTACGCCCTTTTGAACAACAGATTATATACCAGGGCAAGTTCTCACGGCCTCCAGAAAACTGATGGCATCAACATCATACAAGGCATGTTTAATGGCCTGCGTAAATCCTGGTCCTTTCCACCCTAATCATTGTTTTGCTTCGATATAGTGGTGGTTATGGATCACAGGTGTCCCCAGGATCTTGCAATAGCAGTGTATTAATATGGCTACTGAAGCTCCTGTGTTTTGAAGGTATTCGAAGCAATTCTGTTTTTGTATGCAACGGAGAGAGATTCTGTTAACAGTAAAATCTATTGGCAATCTCTGTGCTATGATTTTACCGATAAGGTGCAGCTGTGCTTCTTGAGACTTGGATAGTCAGATGTATGATCTCAGCAGGGCTACTCCTTAGTTCTTGCAACCTAGCAGAGCTTGTACTTGTCTAGCCTGAGAAAGCTTTTATTCCACCAGGATATATACATCTGAATCTTAATGCGATTTGTTTGAATATATAAAGGGAGAGGAACCAGCATGGCTTTGAAGTTTATTACTCTCCATGGGAGCATGTAATGTAGAGGTTAAAGTTCCACTGCTCTTTTGGTTCTCCATCCCATAAGAGTTTATTAATGTAATTGGTTGAGCATTATTCGTGGTAACTCAAGCATACCTTGGACATTTGTTTTTATAGCCTCAATTTATGTAGGTATACAAGTCTCTATTATTGCGAACACAATTTTTGTTTGGGGAGGCCTGGAGTAGCCAATTCACGAGGCCCATATCAATCATTTGTAAGGTTCAAAGGAAGGTGCATATCTAATTAATTTCAACTAATTGAGCTATGGGACCCTTTAGCATATTTATTTTTGTCTACTCTTGTGCACTGAAGTATGAACTAACGTGCATCATAAATATCCTGTTCTAGGTTAATTATTGATTCTGAAACGAAATTCAAGTTTTGTTAAGAATGTACAATAACATTAAATGTTCCATATAAGTCTTGCCGTTGGCTATAATACATCTTCATCAGTTGTTTTTCTTCTGTTTAGATTTATATATGATGTAGGAATCTTTCTGTTTATTGGTTTATTGTTTTCTTGCAAATGTATTCCTTGTTCATTGCTTAATTCAGCAACTTCCTGTGGTCAAAACATATGTTTATGTTTGCTTGACATTTTTGCTTTTAATGTTTGCCAGATTGTGCATTGGAGAAGTCACTTAAAATTTCCCGAAGAGGCAAGGTTGACCCCTGAGGCAAAGGATCTTATCTGTAGATTGCTATGTGATGTTGAACATAGGTTAGGTACTGGAGGGGTGGATCAAATAAAAGTATGTTCTTGATCTTAGTGTATCCTTCCTCTCTTTCTATTCAACTACTTTTTTCACTCAAGTTTCACTGTTTTGAGTGATTCAGGCTCATCCTTGGTTTAAAGATGTTGTATGGGACAAACTCTACGAAATGGAGGCAGCATTTAAACCAGAGGTCAACGGGGAGCTAGATACTCGAAATTTCCTGAAGTTTGATGAAGTATGGCACTAAGAATTGGGTGTTTGTTATTTTTCAGTTAAATGCTGTTGCATTTGCATTTTTCATTTGCCTGATATTAAGGATAAAGGCTGCAATATGTGTTCTGTGATCACCAAGCACCACATGAAATTGTATGTGAAGCATGGATTTGCATGTTTGTAGTCCAATGGTATAATCTCTAGCAAAAAATTGTCTATGCAAAAATCACTTGAAACTGAGGATGTTTTGTGTTTCCTCCAAATCTGGTTGGTTGTCATAATTTCTTCGTCAATTTTTGTGCCTTACATATTGTATGCTTCTCTTAGGAGAAGTGTTCAACCCTTCCTTGACCGAAGAGCACGCTAATGGGAATAAAAGCATATCCTTCTTAAAATATTACTCGTTTCATGAAGTTTATATGATTGTGTATGTGCTGGGAACTAGTTGGGTGATGCTGTCTCATTTTCTTTATGCCTTTTGATTGTTTTAATCTCTACTTTAAGATGATGCCTACATAAATCTGTTGACTAACTAGAAAGTCTTTGATTTATGTTGTAGCTCAATCCTCCGAGTGCTAAAAGAACTGGCTCTGGACACTCACGAAAGGTATGTAACAAATTATTTCTTGCTTCATTTTGGACTTTCATGCTTTAATGCATCTTCTTGTGTGTATTTTACCCATAGTTACACGATGAGGACTATGATTAGTCTATGTAGCAATATCAATGCTAATAAACCAGCAGTAATATGAAGTAAGAAGAAGAGAGGAGAAAGACGATGGAATAGAAAGAGAAGACTCTGCTTACTAGAAAACAGAATCGGTGGGTGTAATTACTGTTAACACTGAATGCTTGAGTGCCATAATCGATCACCCAGCCCCTTTATTTATAATAACCAGAATTACAACTTATTCCTACTCAAAGTAGGAATGCCCCCCTTACCTATTCCTATTAGGAATTCCCATTACAACTAAGAATCCCAAATAGAGATCGGTTAAGGGGAAAAAACACAGAAAAGGAAGAAAAAAAATAAAAGATAAAACCAATAAAACCAAAGGACTAAATTACCCCTATCGGGTAATTAAGCCTATCTCAACACTCCCCCTCAAGTTGGAGCAAAGATGTCGATCATGCCCAACTTGACTAGATTGGGTTGAAACAATTTCCCAGACAATCCCTTGGTGAAGATATCAGCAAGTTGATCAGCGGATGTCACAAAGGGAATACAAATCAGCCCATCTTCTAACTTCTCCTTGATGAAATGCCTATCCACCTCAACATGCTTGGTACGATCATGCTGTACTGGGTTGTGTGCTATGCTGATTGCAGCCTTGTTGTCGCAGTACAGCATCATAGGAAGACGAATAGGAACACCAAGATCTTGTAGCAAACCTCTAAGCCAGAGTAACTCACAAATACCTTGTGCCATAGCCCGAAACTCAACTTCGGCACTAGAACGAGCAATTACATTTTGCTTCTTGCTACGCCATGTGACAAGATTTCCACCTACAAAGGAGCAATACCCAGAAATAGACTTGCGATCCGCAGAACCAGCCCAATCAGCATCAGTGTAAGCCTCTATCCGTAGGTGACCATGTGCAGATAGAAGAATTCCTTTTCCAGGAGCCGACTTCAAATAGTGCAAAATACGAAGAACAACCTCCATATGAGAAGAGTAGGGATCATGCATAAACTGACTCACAGTACTCACGGCGATAGCAATGTCAGGACGAGTGTGTTAGAGATAAATCAGCTTCCCTACAAGTCTTTGGTACCAGCCTTTATCAACTGGCTCACCCTCTTTTTCCTTGAGTCAAACAGTAGGATCCATAGGAGTATTTGAAGGATGGCAGCCTAACAACCCCGTTTCAGTCAATAAGTCTAGGACATACTTCCTTTGGGAGAGAAAAATGCCCTTAGAAGATCTGGCCACTTCAATCCCAAGAAAGTATCGTAGTTTCCTTAGATCTTTAATCTCAAATTCTTGTCCAAGGAAGGTCTTCAACCGTCTGATCTCATCACCATCATTGCCAGTAACCACCATGTCATCAATGTAGACTATAAGAATAGTGAGTTTTTCACCAACCCTCTTTATAAAGATTGTGTGATCAGCATTACTCTGCTTATAGCCCACAGAAATCATGGCCTTGTGGAACCAGCCAAACCATGCTCGTGGTGACTGCTTCAGCCCATATAGTGCACGCTTCAGCCTACACACTTCGTTTTTCAGCGGCAAGTGGGGCTTAGTCAAGTCGCGAGAAAACGGAGGGCGCGCTAGTGCGGTTCTGCTTGAGAGCGCTTGAGCGCGAAGGGCGAAAGCCTTAGCGCATCCGTTTTCTTTGCTACGTGCGCTAGCCTTTTTCAGCTGGCTCCTTGGTTTCTGTCACAAGAGAACCCTGGTGGAATGTCCATATACACTTCCTCATCCAATGTTCCATTTAGGAAGGCATTTTTTACATCTAACTGCTGCAAATCCCATCCAAGGTTGACTACACAAGATAATAACACACGAACAGTATTTAACTTTGCAACAGGAGCAAAGGTTTTTTGGTAATCAATGCCGTATGTCTGAATGAACCCCTTGGCCACGAGTCGTGCCTTATACCTATCCACAGTGCCATCCACCTTCTGTTTCACCACAAACACCCATTTACATCCAACGGTTTTCTTCCCAGGTGGAAGAACCACAAGCTCCCATGTGTTGTTTTTCTTCAAGGCCTCCATTTCTTTCATCATAGTTGCCTTCCACTTTCCATCTGATAGAGCTTCTTGCCAATTGTTAGGAATACGAACAGAAGAAAGAGAGGAAACAGAAGCACGAAAGGATGGGGAAAGGGAGTCATAAGAAACAACATGAGATATGGGATGCTGAGTGCAAGTCCTGACACCTTTGCGAAGAGCAATAGGTAATTCAGGAGAAGGAACATTACCAGGTGGAGAGGCAGGTTCTGGATCCGGGTTCAGCAATTGGATGGGTACTGGAGCAACAGTTGATTGAACTTGCTTATGTTTACTTCCATAGGTCTTCACATTACTGTCATCAATCCTCCTCTGAAATTCACTAATAGTCCTCTGGACAGGAGTCTGGACTAGGGTAGTTTGCTCCCCCTGAATAGAGATGGTCTCCCCCTGTATAGGGATCTCTCCCCTGACTCAGGGGAAGTACTAGGAGCAGGCCGAACTGGTTCAAACTCATTGTAAACAGACTGGAGTGGAGGTGGAGAGTCTATGGTCAGCACATCTTCACTAACACTCTCCCCCTGAAGGGCTGGAGGCACATAACAGGAAACACTTTCATGAAACACGACATCCATGCTGACCAAAGTCCGCCAGGATGGAGGGTAATAGCATTTGTACCCTTTCTGTGTAGCAGAGTAACCTAAGAAAATGCAGCGGAGACTACGTGGTTCAAGTTTACCAGGGGACCTTGTATCCCTGGCATAACTAACGCAGCCAAAGACCTTAGGGGGAACGATAAAGGAAGAAGAGCCAAGTAATAGCTCAACAGGGGGTCTGGAATTAAGAACCCGACTGGGCAGCCTATTAATCAAATAGGTTGCAGTAAGGACAACATCCCCCCAATAAAGGGAAGGGACATTGCGAGCAAACAGAAGAGCTTGGAGGTGTCAGTTTTTCCTCCAGCCACCCCATTTTGGGCGGGAGTATCAACACAGCTGGTCTGATGGAGGATTCCATGGGCAGCAAGATATTTTTGGAACTGACCTTCCATATACTCTGTCCCATTGTCATTCCTCAAAATTTGAAGTGTGGCATTAAATTGGGTCTTAACCAGCTGGTGAAAATGCTGAAAACATGAAAACACTTCATTTTTTGTGTGCATAAGGTAGACCCAAGTAAACCTAGAATAGCAGTCAATAAAGGTTATATACCACCGATGACCAAAAAGAGAAACTTTTCTACTAGGACCTCACACATCAGTATGAACAACATGAAATAAGGAAGAAGATCTTTTATTAGAAATGGGATAATTTGAACGTGTCTGTTTAGTCAAGACACAAGGCTCACAAAAGAAATCTTCCTTATTATAATCTTTAAATAATGCTGGAAATAAAGTGGATAAAGTACCTAAAGGGGGATGACCTAGTCTAGAGTGCCATTTATGTAATTCAAAAGAGAAAGATGCCGGGTAACAGAGCCTAGAAGGTAAAGCATGGGTAGATGCAGGGTTTCCATCAAGCAAGTACAATCCGCCATGCACTTTACCCGATCCAATCGTCTTCCCCGAGTCCAGTTCCTGAAAAACACAATGAGTGGGAAAAAAGGTTACTTTACAATTCAAAGATTTGGTGATACTGCTAATGGAAGAAGATTAGTGGTAAACTTGGGAATATGCAACACAGATGACAGTGTAAGAGAAGGAGAACAACCAATGGATCCTTTCCCTGAGATGGAGGAGAGGGACCCATCAGCAATTTTGACTTTATCTTTACCAGAAGCAGGAGAATATGTATTAAAGAGGCTGGAAGAACCTGTCATGTGATCAGTAGCACCGGAGTCGATGATCCAAGGAGTGGAGACTACTGATGCACAATGACCAGCAAAAGAAATACCTGTACGGGCAAAGAAGGAACCTGAATTGGCAGCAGATGTAGTAGAGGCAGCGGATGTGTTCAACAGACGCCGGAGAGCCTGGAGTTCTTCCTGGGAGAAACCAATGTCAGCAGTGGGAGTTGGAGCTACACTTTCAGTGTGATTGGCTTTGTTTTTAGGCTTAGCACGACCACGTTTGGCCTCAAAATCAGCAGGCTTCCCATGTAATTTCCAACACTGAGCCTTAGTGTGATATGGTTTGTGACAATGATCACACCTCACAGGCTCTTTAGCAGTAGCAGTAGCAGCAACACTATTAGAAGAAGTATCTGGGGTGGAGCCAGTAGTCTGTAAGGCTGATCTCTCAACTTTGGGAGTGATCATCATGGCAGCCCTTCGCGTCTCTTCACTGTCCTCTAAAGTGGGGAAAGGAACCCGACCAAGAACTTGCACCCGAATAGGATCATAAACATCATTAAGGCCAGCCAGGAAATCATAGACCCGAAACTGATCAACATAAGAGTGATAGGCAATAATGTCAGTAGTAGTAGTAGGTTGAAACCGAGCATAGTGATCCAATTGCTGCCATAAACACTTGAGGGCAGCATAGTATTTAGTGACAGACATCTCCTTCTGAGTAGTATTTTGGAGTGTCTTCCTGATTTCATAAACCTAAGCACCACTATCTGAACAACCATAAGTTCCCTTGACAGCAGTCCATATCTGAGTAGCAGTGTCAAGGAGTAGATACTGACTGGAGAGGTCAATGGTCATAGAATTCAAAACAAATGACATCACCATAGCATCGTTGGCAGCCCATTTAGTACGGGCAGCACCTTCTTCAGTAGGCTGTTTGGTGGTGCCAGTGAGATGTCCAGTGAGTCCCCTACCAGCCACGGTCAAGGATAGTGATCTGGCCCAAATCAAATAATTCGTACCATCAAGCTTAATGGCAGCAGCATAGGGAAGAAAGTCATTCCTAGTCTGACCATCTCCTCCTGAAGTAGCAATAGTCATCTTTGAGTCACCCATAATTCAGCTAGGCAGAAATCGATCCACTAATTTGAAAAAAATAGATCTTCAAAAAAAAACTGAATCGAGTGTGAAGGATGGGTTTTGAAGTTGCAGCACTTTCAGCCGTCAGAATAGGCTGAAAGATAGATCGAGTGATCCTCTAGTAGTGGGGAAGAAGTCCTTCAAAAATTAGCTCTTTCTGATGAGCCAATAAGAAACCCTAATTTAATAAAAAATTAGGTAAAAAACCTGTGTTTGGAGAATCCGCAGGTCTGGATCTGAATTATACTTGATCCAATTCTGCAGTCTTCAAATAGGGAAGGTATGCACCAATAATAGCAGCAAATAATCTCCAAAAAAAAAAGGAAAGATCAATCTTCAAGTGTAGGAAGAACTCGATCTTCAAGAATGGAGGAGATCTGCCGGCAGAATTAGGTCATACCAATAATCTTCAGTCTTCAATGAGGTGAGATTGAGGGCAGCATCTAAATCTTCATCAGATCACCTCACAGTTGCTGCCCTGAATGAGAGAGAGGAGCCGAGAGTGGTGGAGAAGAGAAAACCAGAAACCGTGGAGAGGGGAAAGTGAAAAATAAAAAACAAAAAACTGAGAAAGCTGCTCTTTAGATCAGAATTGGCTCTGATACCATGTTAACAGCCCTTAGAACTGCATGCTTGAGTGCCATAATCGATCACCCAGCCCCTTTATTTATAATAACCAGAATTACAACTTATTCCTACTCAAAGTAGGAATGCCCCCCTTACCTATTCCTATTAGGAATTCCCATTACAACTAGGAATCCCAAATAGAGATCGGTTAAGGGGAAAAAACACAGAAAAGGAAATAAAAATAAAAGATAAAACCAATAAAACCAAAGGACTAAATTACCTCTATCGGGTAGTTTAGCCTATCTCAACAATTACCCATCTCTTGATCATATATATATTTGAAGATTACAGCATACAATCTTATGTATAAAAGGAGACTAAATTAGACAAGAAATAGGACACAAACCTATCTAGAAACTACTAAGAAAGACAACCACAAGTAAGATGTACCGCCATCTACGCTTGAGTGTGTACATGACACATATATACCCCCACGGTACATATGGGTCATGTGCCCCTTCGAACTTAAATAGGGAGGCTACTTTTAACACTCCCCCCTAAGTTGAGCATATAGGTCACCCATGCCCAGCTTGGAACAATTCTTACGGAAGGCGGGTCCAAAGAGAGGCTTAGTAAACATATCACCAAGCTGATCAGCAGAGGAGACAAAAGGTGTAACGATGAGCTTTTTCATGACAGCACTCCGCACAAAATGACCGTCAACTTTGATGTGCTTTGTCCTTTCGTGAAACACCGGGTTGCTGGCGATGTAAATAGCAGCTTCATTGTCATAGAACATTTTCATAGGCTGAGTGATTGGGAAACCTAACTCTTGCAGTAGAGACTTTAACCACATCAACTAGCTGCAGTGTGAGCCATAGCTCTATACTCAGCTCAGCACTGAACCGAGCCACAGTGGTTTGCTTAGCTATACCATGTGACTAGATTACCACCAACAAATGTGCAAAACCCGGTAGTAGATCTCCTGTCCCCATCAGAACCAGCCCGTCAAAAGTAGCTGAAATCTGGATCGAGTAGACTTGCGTTGTTGGATAGGACATACCCTCAACCTTCAAAATATTACTAAGATCAAGTGGTTAGATAGGAGATACCATCAGATCTCGATGACGAGAGAATAAGTTCCAGAACTGGAAACCGCAACTTGAGAAGGAACAGGAAATAGGACACAAACCTATCTAGAAACTACTAAGAAAGACAACCACAAGTAAGATGTACCGCCACTCTACACATGAGTGTGTACGTGACACATACGTACCCAAGGTTTGAAGTATCGGTATCAGGTATCGTATCGTATCGTATCGGAAAGGTGATTTTAAGAGACATATCATCTCGTATCAGAGAGACGCAAGATATGCTAGATTTGTATGGAAATGCTTAGGATATATGTAAAATACAATTTTGAAGCATAAAACATTATAAATAAGTAAAAAAAAGAGGGCATACCCAGTGCACGAGGCTCCCGCTACTATGGGGTCTGGGAGGGTCATAATGTACGCCGCCTTACCCCTGCTTTCGTAGAGAGGCTGTTTCCAAACTCAAACCTGTGACCACTTGGTCACAGTGGAGCAACCTTAACCGTTGCACCAAGGCCCGCCCTCTATAAAACACTATAAATAAGTAATATGTAACATATATCATGTATGAAAAGGAGAATGAAGTGACAAGACAAGGGCATTCAATTGATTATGTATACAGAATGAGGTTTCTTACATGTACTAATACTATTTTTAGGTATTGTATCGGTATCCTTAAGGATACAATACGTATTGGTTAGTATTGGCAGGTACGGAAGGATACTTTAACCTTGTATGTACCCACACGGTACATATGGGTCATTTACCCCTTACAACTTAAATAGGCAGACTACTTTTAACAGTCTAGATTCTAGTCCTTCTGATTCACGAGTATAGAAACGGATGTGAAACAGTTTTAACGAGATCCAACCTAATGTGGTTAGTGGATAGTTGTCTAGGTAGCATGATATGTCTTCCTGAAATTGTTTTGTTTTGAAGAAGTTGAAAATCTTTGGCAGTATTTCCAGAGGGTGAGTGTTGGGTCTGGTTGTAATGCTTATTGAAACAATATCAGAAACAAGCTACCTGTCGTACTCAAGATAGAGAAGGAGAGAGGAGAGGGAAGAAGAAGAAGAAGGAAAGAGATGTGCCGCTAGCCAAAGCAGGCTTCCGGTTTGGGGTAAATTCCTAACCATGAGCACAGCAGTGAATATATATTAAAAGTATAATAGGTGATGGACAAGTATACCCGCGGACTTAATTCATTACATAAAAACACTTAGAGTAAATTTCATGTACCTCCGCCCGAAAGTCTTACCATCCCCAACGATTTGAAAAAACAACCGCACCCCTATTCACTAACAGTGTTAACTTAAAAAAGACCCTTTTAACCCTGTTTTCTCCTCCTTCCCCCCTCTTTCTTGAAGACCTGCAACACCATGCAGCCAAAAACAGGGGGCAGTCGGCTCCCAAACTGCCAGCGAGCAATGGTCTTCCACCGGCGACCACAAGGCTGGCGCCATATGCCGCCAAATCTGAATGGCATCAGAGGTTGAGAGACAAAAAAATTCATCATGGGTTGCATCTGCATGAGGTGCTGCTGCATTATTTATGTGGTTCTGAACTATAGCCCAGGGAATAAGTGTACAGGAATAGGCTAGAATCTCAAAGAGAAAACAATAAGAACAGCTGCTAGCCTTTAATCAGACTAAGTTCCCCCTGAGAAACAGAGTAATTGACACCAGAAAGTACCCTTTAGAATGCAGATATTCTGCTATTTGAAAGTTTGAATTATTTCGTTTGCTGCTGTCCGAGCTAAAAGCCACTCCAGCAGCCACGGGCTATTGAATTGAGATCAAATGTCATTTAATTCTTCAAGAAAGCCTGAGAGTCACAGCATTTGCGTTTATGTTTTTAAACTAATTCCGGTGCAAGAACTGGAACTAGAATCGAGAGAGAGGAGAGGGAATGAAGGATACTCGGGCTGAAGTACCGCCCAGACACAGAGTTCGATGAATAGAGCTCTCAAGAACTGAAACAGGAAGTAGTAAGAAGAACAGAAGAAAGAAGGAAGAAGGATTTAATTAAGACAGGAATGAGGGGAGGAACTATTTTTACACTTGCAGCCATGGTTTTAGCCAGAGGAATACTTGTCATAGTTACATCCACAGGCTTTAAAACAGAAAAGAAACAGCAACCAAGGAATAAAAATCCATCACAGGAGAGTGGAGACAAAACACCTCTGCGCAGGAAGAAGAAAGGGCCCTGTTTTCACCAATTTCCAGCAACTGCAAGTGATGACAGTGTGTCATTGATAATCTTCATCAACATCCAAACCAGAACAGCAGCAGGAACCCAAGTTTTTCATTACATAATAGGGCAGCATAGGTGGCTTCGCACCTAGAAACCCTTCAGTGACTTTCAAAACAGAGAAGAGGGAATGTAGTATTCACTGATATAACAAGCTACCAGTCCTACTCAAGAGAGAAAAGAAGAAGGAAAGAGATGTGCCACTAGCCAAAGAAAGAGGCTCACAGTTTGGGGTAAATTCCTAACTGTGAGCACAGTAGTGAATATATATATTAAAACAATAATAGGGGATGGACAAGTATACCCCTGAACTTAAGGCATTACATAGAAACCCTTAGTAACTCAATGCATATACCCAAACTACCCTTATGATAGCACAACATAATAACACCATTCTCAACACTTATCATATAAGAAGAGGAGCTATCCAATCAGATCCAAATGGGCAAATGGTGGTGGTCTGTGGATGAAACTACTTTGTGCTTTTTGATGTTAATTTATATGGCTTCTTCTATAGAAGGAATGCCATTTTAGAGTTCACACATCATATTGTGTTGTAATATGGGTTCAAGGGTAAAATTGTCATAGGGGTAATATTGTCCTTGTACCTATTCCAGAATGTTCTTTCACATATTATAAATAAAGGATGGCTGTAGTCACTCTGACTCAAGCCAGTATTCACGGAATTCAACATGGCATCAATACCAAAAATATTCCGGGGATAGGGGAATTAGAAATTTTTTCCTTTTTTTCCTTTTTCTTTCTCTCTTCTTCTTCTTCGTGATTCTGCCCCAAGGACAGCCACCACCGCCAGCTCTTTCCCACCTTCCGCCCGCTACCGCCAGCCCTTTCCCACCTTTCGCTAGCCCCCACAGGCCACTCCACCACCTCCACCAGCCTCCGCCAGTCCCTCCACCACGTCCCGCCACCTCCACCAGCCACAGCAGGCCACCCCACCACCTTCCTCCACTTCTCCCAAGCCCGTAGGCCTCTCGCCTCCTCTCTTTCTCGTGAGAGGTCCCCCTCCTTTTGCCGTAATTTTTTCCCCACCCTTGGTGAATTGACTCCCACCGAGGGTTCCTTTTTTCCCCTCCATATGTTCTAATTTTTTTGGGGCTTTGTTTATTGGTTTCTGCGATTTTTTCCAAGCCACCATGCCTGACGTTTCAGAGATCACGTCTGCTTCCTCTGGTTCTGATGGGTCATCCCAACGTGACTTTGTTCCGTTTCCGGTGAATCCCATCAAACTCAATGGCAACAATTATCTTTTGTGGTCTCGTTCCTGCTTGTTCGCTATTGGATCCTGTGGTCTCTCTGGCTATATCACGGGCACTCAAGTCAGGCCTACCGAGGCTGGTTCTGCAGTGGATAGATGGATGAACTTCAATTTTTTGGTCATGTCATATCTTGTCAATTCGATGGAGCAAGATATTTCCAGGCGCTATCTCCTTCTTGATTCAGCTGCGAAGGTTTGGAAAACAGCCAAGGACACTTATTCTCAGGTTGGGAATGCTGCCCAATGTTACAAGCTTCGTCAGAAGATTCACTCTACCAGGCAATTGGAGTTGTCATTGTCTCAGTATTACAATACCATGTGTACTATGTGGCAACAGTTGGACTTTCTGGGCACCTTCACTGCTACCTGCGATGTTGATACCACGGCCTTCCGTAAGTGGGAGGATGGCTTACGTGTTTTCAATTTTTTGGCCGGCCTCAATATTGAGTTTGATCAGATCCGTGCCAATATTTTGAACCAAGACCCACTTCCATCTCTGGAGTAAGCCTATGCGATTCTATTGGCTAAGGACAATAGGCATACAGCCATGGTTCATCTTGTCACTCAGGAACGATCGGCTCTCGTCTCTGGTTCAAAGTTTTCCCGAGGAAATTCTACCAGGTCTGCTAGTACTGATCGGACATCTGGTGATCGCCCTCCCATTAAATGTTATCACTGTGGGAAGGGGTGGCATACCAAAGACCGTTGTTGGAGGCTTCATGGTCGCCCTGCGGAGACTCGTGGGCGTGGGAGGGGTGGATCCAATTGGCTGAATAACACCCGTGCTCATCAGGCAACTTCTGAATTGCAAAATGTTCGGGATATGGTGAATCGATTGGACACATCTTCTTTGGCATTAGTATTTCCTTCCATGCCTCGACTTTGTCTCTGCCTACCAACCCAAATTCTTCTTCTTCCACAGGTATTTCATTTGGTGGGAACTGCACCTCAGTCATGCCCGATTCTTGGGTAATTGACTCAAGGGCAACTGACCATATGACAGGTTCTTCATCTGTTTTTTCCAAGTATTTTCCTTTTTCTAGTCATAACAAGGTGCGTGTTGCTGATGGGTCTCTTTCTCCTATCTCGGGGAAGGGATCTGTCCAGTGCACTTCCTCTCTTAGCCTTTCCTCTGTCTTACATGTTCCAAAGTTTACTACTAATTTGCTTTCCATTAGTAGCCTAACTAGGGATTTAAACTGCAAAGTAACATTTTTTCCAACCTATTGTTTGGTTCAGGACTTGGCAACGGACAGTATGATTGCATGTGGTAAAGTGGTTGGTGGTCTGTACATGCTTGACAGTTCCTGGGCAGCTTTGACATCTCAGTTGGCATCTTCTGATTTTGATTCTGCACTTTTTGAGTTGAATAATTTACATCGTCTTTTGGGCCATCCTCCTATAGGAGTTTTATCTACTTTATTTCCTAGTCTAGTGAAACGGTGTAATAAACATAATTTTTCTTGTGACAATTGCACTTTGAAAAAGCAAACTAGAAGCATTTTTCCTATTTCTGATAATCGAAGCAATGTGCCTTTTGGTTTGATACATTCTGATGTGTGGGGCCCTATCCGATGTATTTCTACTTCTGGATTTAGATGGTTTGTCACTTTCATTGACTATTTTAGCTAGACAACTTGGGTGTATTTGATGCATAGTAAAAGTGACGTCTTCACTTGTTTCACTGTATTCCATAAGATGGTCCAGACCCAGTTCGATGCCAAGGTGAAGATTCTCCGCTCAGATAATGGAAAAAAGTATATGGATGGTGCCTTCCGCTCCTATTTGGACAGCCATGGAATCATACACCAGACCTCTTGTGTTGACACTCTTGCTCAACATGGAGTGGCTGAACGCAAAAACAAACATCTCTTGGAAGTTGCTCGTTCTCTTATGTTTACTATAGCTGTTCCTCCCCGCTTCTGGGGTGATGCTGTTCTTACAGCCACCTATCTTATCAATCGGCTTCCCTCTCTAGTCTTAGGTGGCCGATGTCCCTTAGACATATTGGTTGGAAAATCGACTTTTGTTGTGCCTCCAAAGGTCTTTGGCTGTGTCATGTTTGCCAGGAATCACTATGTACACGGCATGTTTGATCCCAATTGACTGCGGTGCATTTTTCTAGGTTACTATCATCCTCCTACACGAAAGGTATTTGTCATTATGGATGTCGTCTTCCGGGAGTCTGAGGCTTACTTTAAACAGCCGGTACCTCTACAAGGGGAGATTCTAAGTGGTGAAGAGGTTCGTTGATTGCTCCTCTAGACATTGAGATACCTACTATAGAGGATGTCTCTGTTGAACTAGAAGATGGAGTTACAAGTCAGGAACAAGAAGTGGGATAGATTGAGCAACAACAACAGGTGCAGGGGGAGAATAAAGTGTAGACTTATACTTGGGGAACTGATTTTCCTTTGGATGGCCCTTGGTACAAAGAGACCACCGCCACCGACCCTTCACAATCAGCATCTGTTCCTGCTCCAAGTCTTGATCATAGTCATGTTTCTGGTAAGCCACCTCCTGATCCCAATCTTGATTTACCCATTACTATTCGGAAACCAAAAAGGAGTTGTACACAACATCCTATTTCCAACTATGTGTCATACAACTCTCTAACTCTTGCTTTCCATGCTTTCGTATCTTCTTTATCCTCTGTTTCCATCCCTAACAATTGGCAGGAAGTAATAGCCGAACAGAAATGGAAGGATGCAATAAATGAAGAAATGTTTGCCCTTGAGAAGAATCATACCTGGGATTTGGTAAATCCTCCACTAGGAAAGAAACCGGTTGGTTGTAAATGGGTCTTTGTTGCGAAGCACAAGGTTGATGGCTCAGTGAAAAGATACAAAGCACGACTCGTAGCCAAAAGGTTTACCCAAACCCAAGGAATTGACTATCAAGAGACATTTGCTCCTGTAGAAAAAATGAATACTGTACGGGTTATCATCTCTTGTGCTGTAAATCGAGGATGGGAACTCCAACAACTTGATGTGAAGAATGCATTCCTACATGGAGATTTGGCAGATGTTTACATGGAGATACGTCCTAGCTTCACCTCTTCAGAGGCTCAGGGAAAGGTATGTAAGTTGAAGAAGGTTCTTTATGGTTTGAAGCAGTCACCAAGGGCTTGGTTTGGCCTATTCCATAAGGCTATGGTTGCTTATGGGTATAAGCGGAGCAATGCTAACCATACATTGTTTGTTAAAAGGATGGGACAGCAAATTACCATTTTGATTGTCTATGTTGATGACATAGTGATCACGGGTAGTGATGCACATGAAATCCAGAAGCTGAAGACATATGGGCACCGAATTTGAAGTCAAAGATTTAGGGAGATTGAGATATTTTCTAGGGATTGAGGTTGCCTATTCAACTAAGGGCATATCTCTTTCCCAAAGAAAATATACCCTGGATCTATTGAGTGAAACAGGGATGCTTGGGTGTAAACCAGCAGACACCCCTCTTGAGCCCAACACACATTTGAAGAGTAAGGAAGGTGACCCAGTGGACAAGGGTAGCTATCAGAGGTTAGTTGGCCGATTGATATACCTCTCACATACTCGGCCAGACATCACATTTGTTGTAAGTGTTGTCAGTCAATACATGCATGATCCTCACTCTTTTCATTTGGAAGCAGCATATAGAATACTCCGTTACCTCAAGTCCTCTCCTGGAAAGGGAGTCTTGTATTCTTCACATAGCCATCTCCGGATAGAAGCATACACTGATGCAGATTGGGTTGGCAATCCTGATGATAGGAAGTCCACATCCAGATATTGCACATTTGTTGGAGGGAACCTTACTACTTGGAGAAGCAAAAAACAAGCTGTTGTAGCTCGATCTAGTGTTGAAGCTGAATTTCGAGCTATAGCACAGGGTATTTGTGAACTTCTCTGGATCAAGGGGCTTCTTCAAGACTTGGGGATGAATGCTGATCTTCCAATGCGGCTCTATTGTGACAGCAAGTCAGCAATCAGCATTGCTCACAACCCGGTCCAACATGATCGTACCAAACATGTTGAGATTGACCAGCATTTCATCAAAGAGAAATTGGAACAGGGAACAATTTGTATTCCGTTTATCCAGTCTAGTGAACAGCTGGCTGATATCCTTACCAGAGGGATCAGCAATAAGTTATTTTTTCCTATTGTTAGCAAGTTGGGTATGTTTGATATGTATGCACCAACTTGAGGGGGAGTGTTGTAATATGGGTTCAAGGGTAAAATTGTCATAGGGGTAATATTGTCCTTGTACCTATTCTAGAATGTTCTTTCACATATTATAAATAAAGGATGGCTGTAGTCACTCTTACTCAAGCCAGTATTCATGGAATTCAACATATTGAAATAGCTATTTCAGTCTTCACAAACTAGGATCTTCAACAAATTTGCCTTGGCCCATGCCAAGATGTAGCAGGCATGGTCGACTGGGTTAAGTCAGTGCTGAGCCCTGGTCCAAGATGGGCCAACAGTTTCATGATGATCCCCAGATTGGGCCAGAGGCAGGTAAGCCTAGGCCCATCTAGCCTTCTTCATGCTATGCAATGACCTTAATTTGCTTTGTTCAATTTTTACCAATATGTTGTTAATACAATTAGTTTACATACACATCATGTAAAGTATACAATTAGTTTCTGTTGACGGTTTTTTTTTTAGCAATCTTTTGAAGTATCATTTTGTTTCAAACATGGAGTCAATTTTCAGAAAACTTCAATCAAAGTTACTGGAATATGTTGCCTTTAATTCAAATATTTTGGCATTTTTTTTCTTTTCTTTTTCTCATGGGCATGCTGTTATTACAAATTGCTTTCGTCTCCTTCTAGCTGTTACGTTTGCTTTAATAAGGTATCTGATATGTTTTCTACACTTTTATATGCAGATGCTATTGACTCCCAAAGATTTGAGTTTTGTTGGCTATACATACAAGAATTTTGAAGCTGTCAAAGGGCTACACCAATCTCTTGGTATGTAACTGTTGTTCGACACTCAAAGTGTAGTTTTGTTCTTTTTCCATTCCCCCTCCCTTTTTTTTTTGGTTTCGATGCTTGCATTTGCACAACATTAGCATAGCATTCAGAAATTCATTGGGTCTATTAGGCTGTGTTTGGATGTTAAGAAAGAAAAAATTCAAATAAAAAAAGTTTTGAGAGATAGACACATAAATCAATCATTGCATCATCATGATTTTTGTCTCATTATGTTTTTTCTTTTCTTTTCTTGGCATCCAAACATAGCCTTATGGAATGATGCTCCTAAGCATCTAAAGATCCCTCCCCCTTCTTTCTGATAAGTATTTTAAGATGGTGCCCGTTAGAAAGCAATGTGGTGTTTGAGCTTGTGAATCTTAAATTTATATCATAGCTAATTGTCACTCTCTCTGGGCTGTAATGATAATCATGATGCCTGTATATCAATGTCACACATCCATAAATCTGAGCTTTCTATGCTGAGCCACCAACATAGTTCAAATTTTCGTTTTCAATCTGGATTTTGACCCTAGCAAAATCAAAAGATTTCAGATTTTGGTCAAAATTCAATTGAAATCTGGTATATTTCATTGGTGAATTTCGATTGACCATTTCGGTGGTTGAACGGTCTTATTTTGGCCTGAAACTTCAGGAAAACCCTAATTAAGCATCTCTAAACATATTTGAACCTTTATAATATAAAAAACACACCCAATCTTCGGCCCTTGGCTGCTAGTCTATGCCATAACCTGTTGTATACTTTCTCTAGTATAACCTATGCTACACATAATATTAGTACTGTAACACATAAAAGTCATTTAAAACAACTAAAATATACATTAGGAATGAAAAAACGTAATAGTAGAAAGCATTTCATAATTATCAACAACATTACATATACATGTTACATATTACATTATTACATATACACTTTCTTAAGGTATAACTACAAGTTACTTGGTACATGACTGCATGTCCTAGTACCACATAGAATTCCAGGGAGGAGCAAGACCACCAGCAGATTGTTGGTGTCGACGCAACTGTTCCTCCGACTGTATCACAAATGATAGCCATGTCATATTATGCTGGACACTCGAACTCCACAACATTCCTATCGTCAACATACTAGAGGTAACCTAACCTAGATTATAGATCATCATACCGTCAAGATCCATGTAGGGAGCCACCATAACTGGATGGCGGAGCTGGCATGTATGGCTGGGTGGCCGGGTATGAGATGTTGTCCACAAAGGACGACCCACTGCGTGGCTGACCAGCATACTCAGTGGTAATAAAGAAGAAGAGCTATACTACCAATAGCTACCCTAACTATTGTACTCGGAACCGATTCTCTCTGCATGCCACTGCCCATATCCACTACCCTCCTCATCTGGTCTGAGCCGATGGCACATGCCTCTCAAGTAGCTTGTACATGTGGGGGCACGTGCACCGTGGTCGGCATTCTATGTAACATGATCGAACTAACTCTCTCGTGTGAACTGGATGGGCTCCGTTCCGCCTGGTTGTCATTTCTCGAAGTGATGCGTATCCATCACCACCACCGTCATTATTATCTCCACCAGCAGACAGGGATGGTGTGTGTGTGTGGCCATTAGAATGTGACCAATATCCTCCTTATCATCCCTAACAGGTTGGCAATCAAAAGGTCTGGTGTTTGTGAGTGAACTTAGCCCTCTCAAGAAGCCATAAATGCATTGACATTTGCATCCCTCTGACTAGAAATTTCAAGGTCGGTCCTACCCCCATGCTGATCCAATACTCGGTCACCTTGATCCTTCACCCACTCATAGAGATCCTCCTCATCTGAGGCATCCTGGAAGATGTTCCTGAGCTTGATTGGGTCTTTGTCATTCTTCATGCCCATATGTGTATGCTACATGCCTACATCTTCAATCTCATGTTGTAGTGCACATACACCAAGTTCTCCAGACATTTGTGACCCAATCGGTTTCACCTCTTGGAGTAGATAATTGAAAATGTACTCTAGTTGTGCTTACATCCGGAGGCAAAATATGTCTGAGTGAGCACATTAACTGTCATCTTTCTCAAGTTAGGTGCATCACTCTCGTATAGCATTCACCATTCATCTGCATTAGATCATTAAGATTATTCTTGATAAGTGATTGTACTTGGTACATGAACTCAACTCAACTCAACTCGGCCTTATCCCATCAGTCTCCCATACTGAAGCATCTAAGGCCTCTGTTGTATATGGCCATGCTACCTCAAATGACTTTCTCGCAGCTTATCATGCATCGGAGCTACTCCCAAAGTCCCAAATCAGCTCTAATTTGTTCATTCCTTATTTTGTCCTTCCTAGTTTTACCATACATACATCTCAACATTTGTAAGCCCATTTTCCCACTCCCTTCTTTTTTAATACTGGTAGTAGTGCAACTTAGACAGGCAGTTTTTTGAAAACCCAGGTTCAGCCTGAGGTAATTTATCCCTAGACCTTGCCAGCCTGGCTTTAAAATAAAACCCAGCCCAAAATGTTTATATAGGGGGAGGTGAAGGCAGAATTTGACCCTAGTCTTGCGGTTTGGCAACCACAGGCTTACCATCAAAAAGCACAAATATCTCATATGTGTGTATGGGTGTGTATATACATATATACCTCAATGTGTATATGTATACATACATATGGGTGATGGCAACCCACAGGCTTTACCATCACAATGCATAATTACTTGTATGTAAATCAGGCTTGGGCAGGGCCAGGCTGAGCTGTTCCTGAAGCCCCAACTCTAACCTATTCTGGCCCATCCTCAGGCTGAGATATCTCACCCCTAGGATGGCCCATGTCTGAAAATCCCTGCCCAAACCCATAAAAATCAGGCCTGCCGAGTTTGGGGTTGAATTTTTCTGTTGCATCTCAACATACAGGATAATATGCTTATGCCTAGTGATGCAGGGCATCCACCAGCCAATAGGCCAGCATGCCTATTCTCTAAAAAATACTTGTGCAGGCCCAAGCCTCCCAAGCCCAGCCCATAAATCTCGGCCTAGGCTGGCCAGGGCATTTTTGGCCCTGCGGTTCTGTTGATGTGCATCTTGTGGCCTTGCTAGGAAGCTACTAGAATATCTCTTTAGTTCTCCTAGTTTCTAGTCCTTGACTTTTTGTATTCCAAGGCTTGTTTATGAGCCTTTTCTTATTCCTAGGACTATTAGTTAGTCTTTTCATATTTCCTAGGCTTATTTAAGAGTCCTTTAGAATTTCTTAGTGTCTTTTAGAATTGAGTTAGTTAATTTTCTTGGTTTATGTTTTCTATGTATTGGAGGTGCGGTTTAATGTTTTGGATAAAGTTTTATGTCTTGGGGCAGATTTCTATGTCTAGGAATTGTTATCTATGTATGGGGAATTCCAAAGGGGTTTTGGAATTCTAATAGTCTCTTTAATGTTATTGTGCTATAACAAAAATTTACATCTCTATATAATGCAAGTCTTGGCTACTCTCAAAGCAGCCGTCGAATTTTACAAGCATATTATCTGAGTATTTTACTTGTGTGACCCAAGTGAGCTTAAGTGAGACTCCTACAGTCGACCTAGGTGGGACTCCTACGGCTGGTAGACTGGTGGGACTCCAGATCTAAGACCTAGCTATCTATTTTCATACCTAGCTATTCTCTTCCAGATTCGATCTTGGCTTGTTTACCCATTCGGGTTTGCATCATTTTGGTATCAGAGTCATGGCTGGAAGTGAGAATAATTTTGTTATATTACAACAGATTGCTGATTCATTAAAGGTCTTGACTAAACAAGCATTGGCCATTGAGCAACGTTAACCCTCTAGCTCAGTTATAGCCGGCAGTTCTTATTATGGACCCCCATCTTATGCACCTCCAAAGGTGAAGCCTGAAGTTCCTTACTTTTCTGGACAAAGGGACTCATACTGACTCCTTGATTGGTTAAATTCTGTGGAGGATTATTTTGACTGGTGTGGCTTGAAAGAGGCACGAAAGCTTCGATTTGCGTACTCACGACTGGCCGGTGAAGCTCTAAATTGGTGGAGATACATTGAACACAAGCTCAAAGTTCGAAGATGCAAGCCTAGTACTTGGAAAGACATGAAGCGTGAGTTGGAAGCCAAGTATTTACCAGAACGTTTCAAACAAGATCTCACCCCTCAACAAGATTACCACCATAAAACATTTAAAGCTGAAGAGAATTTCCAGCAGCCATATGTGAAGTTCAGTTTGCCAGTGAGAGAATATTGGCAGTTTAACATCACCAATGTTCCGATGAAGGCTGAACTCAAAGTTACATTGTCAAAGGAAGTTAATAGAACGCCAATCAAAGAAAAGGAACCTGAGAACAAGGAAGAAATTCATTCAACTGAATCGACAAAGGAAGATGAACAACATTAGTCAACAAAGCGGAGCCTGAAGCCAAGGGAAAAATCCAGCACTTGGCAATGACGAGGAAGAGACGGTGTTTGAAGGTTCTACTGTAGAAGCCTACACTGAAGAGGTTGAAACAGTGGACGATGAGGTCGTGATTCAGAAACTCGACAATATAGTTGAGTTGGAGGTTGACACAAAAGTTCTAGAGGACTCTTTGGAAACACCCTTCACCGCTGAAATTGATCCAGATGTTGAGCATATAGAGTTTGAGATTCCACCAAAGTTCTCCAAGGAGGAAGGATCACGTCTCGCAGAATTCATTCTCTATGTTTGTGAGATGCCAGAATTTTATTTTGGGCTGAAGCTGGAAATTAATCACATGAAGCCTATTCCTTCTCTACAAAACTCGAGGTCGAGTTCTTTTTCTAAGAAGGGGAGAATTGATGCAGGGTATCCACCAGCCAATAGATCAGCACGCCTATTCTCCAAAAAATACTTGTGCAAACCCAAGCCCAAGCCCAGACCATAAATCTCGGCCTAGGCTGGCCAAAGCATTTTTGGCCCTGCGGTTCTGTTGATGTGCATCTTGTGGCCTTGCTAGGAAGCTACTAGAATATCTCTTTAGTTCTCCTAGTTTCTAGTGCTTGACTTTTTGTATTCCAAGGCATGTTTATGAGCCTTTTCTTATTCCTAGGACTATTAGTTAGTCTTTTCATATTTCCTACGCTTATTTAAGAGTCCTTTAGAATTTCTTAGTGTCTTTTAGAATTCTAAGAGTTAGTTAATTTTCTTGGTTTATGTTTTCTATGTATTGGAGGTGGGGTTCAATGTTTTGGGTTTTGTTATCTATGTATGGGGAATTCCTAAGGGGTTTTGGAATTCGAAGAGTCTCTTTAATGTTATTGTGCTATAATCAAGATTTCCATCTCTATATAATGCAAGTCTTGGCTACTCTCAAAGCAGCCGTCAAATTTTACAAGCATATTATCTGAGTATTTTACTTGTGTGACCCAAGTGAGCTTAGGTGAGACTCCTACAGTGGGCCTAGGTGGGACTCCTACGGCTGGTAGACTGGTGGGACTCCAGATCTACAACCTAGCTATCTATTTTCATACCTACCTATTCTCTTCCAGATTCGATCTTGGCTTGCTTACCCATTCGGGTTTGCATCACCTAGTCTTTTAAATGCAGGGCTGGCAGGAAAACCTTGAAACCTTCAGATAATGGGCCTACTAATACTAGGGATGCTTATTAGAAACAAGAACTAGGTTAGATCAGAAAATAGGGACAATGAAATTCCAGTTATAGTGATTCTAATTAACTTTAACAAATTCAGATATAACTAGAAATCCAAAATCAGAACTAAACCCAGTTTTGTTATCTGAAATTGACATCAGAGATTGAAGTCCATATCTAAAGTGGAAAATCCGAAGTAAAAAACCAATAATCCCAATCAATTATATACTCATGTACTTATCAAAAAGAATAGAAAAGGTAAATCAATTGAACTGATTCAGTGCTGAAGTTGTCAGGTGAAGGGGTTATGCCCACCAACTATAGGGCATGCTAGTCATTTTAATTGGCATAAATATCTGTCAGTTATGATATAATGGAGGTTTTAGAAGAAAGAAGTTCCAGTCACAATCCCATGAATACATTGATGGATTATTGACATGTCAAACTCATCTACGGCATAGGTTTTATTCAGGATTACAAGTTGCCCTTGACACATTGATGTTTGCAATGAAAATCAAAAGGGAGTATCCACTTGGATGGTGGGTCCTCTCAAGGAATCAATCCTCAATCACATGGGGCCTATGTTTGAGTAATACATGAAAACCATACATCTTGAATTATATGATGAGCCATAACATCCAAAAATCCAAACTTTATTTTTTGAGAAGAACAAAATTTTATTGAGAGTACTAAGTATTATTATCTTATAGTATGACAACAACAACAAACAAACAATAGAACTGTTGAGATGTGTTACCCGATATTATAAGGGTATTTTTGGTATTTTATCTATGCTTTATTTATGTACTTTTGAACAAGGGTAGAATTGTAATTTGGGCTGTGACACTGTTCACGTGAACAGTGTCGTGAACAGTGTTTCCCTTTGTAATCTTTATTATTATTATTATTATAAATATAGAGCTCATCTCATTGATCATTCAAGCCATTCACGAAATTCCTGTTTTGTTAACATGGCATCAGAGCCAAATACACTCTGATCTAGGTTTTCAAAACCCACCTCCCTCCCTTCGATTTTTTTTCACCTTCCCTCCATCGAGCTTCTTCCCTTCTGCTTTCTTCCTTTCTTTTGGTTCTTCTTCCCCCATCAAGGCAGCACTACTAAGGTGATCGTAATGATCTAGCCGCTGTCCCAACATACCTCCTTTTTATGCCTCTTTTGTGGATCGAGTGGAGCTGAAGAACTGTCTGCGATTTGAAGATTCCTATTTTTTTTGGAGATCAGGCCTCTACATCTGTTTCGGCTGCATCTTCTATTGTGGGATCCTTATTTGATATTGTTCTCAGCCCCTATTCCCTTCATCAAATTGGTTGAAGACCCCAGCCCCTTATCGATCTCTCTTCTCAGGGTTTTTTTTTCAAAACCCTGACATTAATCGATCTTGGGGTTGGGCTGCTGGTTCCTGCTGCATCTGATTGGCACCCTTGCTGCCTTCATTCGACATCATTCCCAACCTATATATCTGAGATTTTTTGCTCCAATACAGCCCTCATCTATTGGGGGTCGATTCCAGAATTTTTTTTTGGATATTTTTTGGCTGTTTGCTGTTTCATTGAAGATTGGTTACCTGCTGCAATGACTGGTTCAGATTCTTCTTCGGCCTCTTCTGGCATTGATGGCCAGCCCCGGACTGATTTTCTTCCCCATGCTGCCCCAATCAAACTTGATGGCTCTAACTACTTGAAGTGGTCTCGGTCTACCTATTTGACAGTGGCTGGCCATGGCCTCACTGGGCATCTTCTTGGGACAACAACTAAACCAGTGGAAGAGGATTCTCAGCTCAACAAGTAGTTATCTAACGATGCGATGGTGATGTCCTACTTGATCCATTCTATGCAAGGGGATATCTCAAACAATTTTCTTCCACTGGACATAGCCCATACTATCTGGAATGGTGCCAAAGAGACTTATGGTCGCACATGGAATGATGCATAGGTCTATGAGATTAGAAAGAAGGCTAATGCCACTACCCAACAGGAGCTCTCTGTCTCCAAATACTATACTGCCCTCAAGAACATGTGGCAGGAATTGGATCATTACTCCGACTATCAGCCCTCTACTGCTGCTGATCTGGCTGCTTATCGCAAACACGTTGACAAAATACGTGTCTATGATTTTTTGGCTGGACTAAATATGGAGTTTGATCCTATTCGGGTGCAAGTACTTGGGCAGTCCCCTTTTCCATCCCTAGAGCAGGCCTTTGCCTTGGTTCATAATGAGGAATCTCGTCGGGCTGTTATGCTGCATTCCTCTACTGTTGATCGATCCGCCTTGCAAGTTGCTTCTAGTACTCCTTCTCTTACCACTACTGATGGTGGTACTGCTGTCCCTAAAGGTCCTGTCAAGTGTGAACACTGCAACAGGCTCTATCATACCAAGGCTCAATGCTGGAAGCTCCATGGGAAGCCTGCTGATTTTGAGGAAAAGAAAGCCCGTGGGAAGTTTAAGCCCAAGGCTCATATGGCTAATTCTCCTACTGCTGCTGCTGCTGCCCCTTCATCTGACATTGGGCTTACTCAGGATGAGCTCCTAGCTTTCTGTCGCATGCTACAGGCCTCTTCCGCTGCCTCCACTACGGCATCTGCACCTGCTGTCCCTCCTGGTTCTAATTTTGCCTCAGGTACTCCAGTCAATAGTCTATGTGCATCGGTTGTATCTAATCCTTGGATTATAGATTCCGGTGCCACTGACCACATGATTGGCTCCTCCCATGTATTTCATCTTTATTCTCCATCTTCTGGCAAAGACAGTGTTCGAGTAGCTAATGGTTCCCTTTCTCCTATTAATGGGAAGGGTTCCATGCGTTGCTCACCTACCCTTTCATTAAAATTTGTTTTGCATGTTCCGTCCTTTTCTACCAACCTTCTCTCTATTAGTAGTCTAACTAGAGATCTGAGCTAAACCGACTTTTTCCCTTCTCATTGTGTCATACAGGATCGGAGACGGGCGCACGATTGGGGGTGGTAAGATGCGGGGTGGTCTCTACTTACTTGACCGGTCAGCCTTCTACTTTGCATTCGGCTTCCTCTACGACTCATCATTTACAGTCCACCTCGTCCCCTGACCTTCATCTCTGGCACTGTCAACTTGGTCATCCATCACTTAGTACTTTGTCTCTTTTGTTTCCACGCTTGATTAAGCATTGTAATAGGAATGAGTTTTTATGTGAGGCTTGTGTTTTGGCCAAACAGACTCGTTACAGTTATTCTTCATTAAATAAAAGAAGTGAGTCTCCTTTTGCTTTGGTTCATTCTGATGTATGGGGCCCTGCCCGTTGTACTTCCCTTTCTGGTCATCGATGGTTTGTCTCCTTTATTGATTGTTATACTCGTGCCACTTGGGTGTACATGATGAGCCATAAAAGTGAGGTCTTCCGCTGTTTTTAGTTATTTCATCGTATGGTTCAGACCCAATTCAATGCCACCTTGCGCATTTACGCAGTGATAATGGCAGAGAGTACATGGAGGGTTAGTTCCAACTTTATTTGGCTGCACATGGTATTGTCCATCAGACCAGCTGTGTTGACACACCTGCCCAGAATGGGGTTGCTGAACGGAAAAATAGACATCTCCTTGAGGTAGCCCGGGCCATTATGTTTGCAGGGCAGGTTCCTTCTTACTACTGGGGTGATGCCATTCTTACCGCTGCTTATCTCATCAACCGTGTGCCTACCTGTGTCCTTGATGGTCGTCCCCCCGTTGATCTCCTCCAGGGTTCCTCCTCCTTTGTGGTTCCCCCTTAGTTTTTGGTTGTGTTTGCTATGTCCGCAATCATCATCCTCATGGAAAATTTGATCCACAGAGCATTCGGTGTATTTTTCTGGGCTATTCTGCAACCTAGAAAGGATACAAGTGTTACCATCCACCTTCTTGTCGTACTTTTGTCTCCATGGATATTGTCTTCCATGAGTCTTTGTCATATTATTCCCAGACACCTCTTCAGGGGGAGCAGGATCAGGGTTTTGAAGATGTGTCTGCTATTCTTTCGGCTTCTATTCAGGGGGAGCCCTCTGTAACTTCAGCTCCTACAGTGGCTCCTATTCAGGGGGAGCGTAGACCAGTCGGTCAAATTCCTGTTGATAAGGTATATACCCAAGAGCACACAGGACAAGTTGAGACTACCACCACTACCATACCACCTTCACAATCATTTGCATTCACAATCATTTGCACTTGATCCAGATCCAGACCCTGCTACATCATCTGGTAAGGATCCTTCCCTTGACTTACCTATCGCTGTTCGTAAAGGCGTTAGGTCATGTACCCAACACCCCATCTCCAATGTTGTTTCCTATGATGCTTTATCTCCTTCCTATCGTGCATTTGTTTCTTCTCTTTCCTCTGTTTCTATTCATCAGAAATGGCAGGAGGCAATTGCAGATCCAAAGTGGAAAGCAGCCATGATGGAAGAAATGACGGTCTTACTTAAAAATGAGTCATGGGAGCTAATTGTTCTTCCTTCGGGTATGAAACCAGTCGGGTGTAAATGGGTATTTGTTGTCAAGCCGAAGCCAGATGGAACAGTGGATAGATATAAAGCCAGACTTGTGGCCAGAGGCTTCACTCAGACTTATGAGATCGACTACCAGGAGACATTTGCCCCTGTTGCGAAGTTGAACACTGTTCAGGTCTTACTGTCTTGTGCTGTCAACTTTGGTTGGGACCTACAGCAGTTGGATGTAAAAAATGCATTTCTTCATGGGGAGTTGGAAGAGGAGGTTTATATGGATGTTCCTCCGGGTTTTTCCTCTGACAAGACCCATGGGAAAGTTTGTAGGCTCAAAAGGGCACTCCATGGGTTGAAGCAATCTCCAAGGGTATGGTTTGGTAGGTTTCATAAAGCCATGGTCTCCTGTGGATACAAACAGAGTAATGCTGATCACACTCTGTTCATCAAGCAAAAGGGAGAAAAGGTCACTCTTCTCATAGTTTATGTTGATGACATAGTTGTGACTGGTAATGATACAAATGAAGTTTCTCACCTGAAGGCTTTCTTGGGATGGGAATTTGACATAAAAGATCTAGGACAGCTAAGATATTTTCTTAGGATTGAAGTTGCCCGTTCTCCAAAAGGCATCTTTCTCTCCGAGAAAGTATGTTCTAGATTTACTATCGAGACTGGTTTGCTTGGTTGTCATCCTTGTGACACTCCCTTGGAAGCTACTACCCGTCTGCAAGAGAAGGATGGTGAACCTATTGATAAGGGCAGATATCAACGATTGGTGGGCAAGCTGATTTATCTCTCCCACACCGGACCAGATATTGCCATTCTTTGTGAGTCTTGTGAGCGCCGTTCATGCATGATCCTTATTCCACTCACATGTTGTTGTTCTTCGTATTCTCCATTACTTGAAGTCGGCTCAGGAAAGGGGATCCTTTTGTCTCCTCATGACCATCTTCGCATTGAGGCTTACACAGATCTTGGTTGGGGTGGTAACCTGACAGAAATCTACCTCCGGCTATTGTACTTTTGTTGGAGGAAATCTGATCACATGGCGGAGTAAAAAACAAAATGTTGTGCCAAGATCTAGTGCTGAAGCTGAATTCCGTGCTATGGCCCAGGGCATATGTGAGTTACTGTGGCTTCAAAGTTTACTCCTTGATATCCGTGGTTTTGTTCATCTTCCAATGATGTTGTACTGTGACAACAAAGCAGCAATTAGCATTGCCCACAATCTAGTGCAGCATGACCGTACCAAACATGTGGAGATTGACAGACACTTCATCAAGGAGAAGTTAGAGAGTGGGCAGATTTGTATCCCTTTTGTGAAGTCTGGAGATCAACTGGCTGATGTCTTCACCAAAGGGTTGAGTGGGAAGTTGTTTTATCCTAGTCTAGTTAGGGGTGTCAATAATACCCGGATGGCCCTAACCCGCCTGAACCCGCCCTGAGCCCGGACCCGACCCGACCCTGATTTGTCAGCCCAAAGGACGGGTTAGGGTTGAGTTTTAGTCTGACCATGGCAGGGTCGGGTCGGGTTCGAGATAAGACCCCTGGCTTAGCCCGGCCAGGCCCGGCCCTGTATTAGTTATAAATATATAATAATGTATATATTATAGATCTAATTGAGAAAAATTAAAAATGAAAAGACAAAAAAACCCTAAGGGATGGCCAAACCCTAAATCCCTTTTCAATTTTCAATCTTCATCACTTTTAAGGGAGAATAGCCGCCGCTAGCTGCCTTCCTCTTCCTTCTTCCCTGAGTAGGAAAAAGAAATGGAAGAAAACGGTACCAATTTCCCATTGATGGATGGATTGTGAATCTGCGAGAAGTTGAACATGCTTGGCCTCCTGGCTCTTTTCGATGTTCTCAATCACTGGAATAGCGACCAAAGAAAGCATCAAATCTACTCCGTTCTTGAGAATTTAGAAAGCTAACAGTTCAAAGTTCAAACCCAGGCTTCTCCGGCGGTAAACCCATTTGCTCTCACTCTTTCGCTTGCTTGCTTCCTTCTCTTCCTCTGTTCCTTTTAGGCGACCACATCTCCATTATGCATTGTTTTCAGCAATAATATATTGGAAAAGTTAGGTAACCAAATGGTAGAAGATTTGGGCACTTACTAATCTGTCAAGTGGTTGTGCTGTGATTAATTCCCAAACAGACAGCTTGTATCATTTCTCTCCCCCTTCTCTTCCTTCGTGGCTTCAACTCCCCCCTCCCCCACTAACCCTGTCGTTTCCATATTCTTAAACAAGAAGATAAACAATTTAAATCCAACTCAGCCATGCTTTGCTCTCTGTTTATATAACTCCCTCAATCCCTTTCACGATAACAACTACTGCTGGTTTCAATTCCACACATGCAATTTTAAGAGACCATTTTTTTTGTCAGGTATCTTTCCTCTTGAGTTCTTTAGATTTCTCTTCTGCATTTCATCCTCGTCTTCTCCCACATTAACACCTCTGTGCTCTGTTTATGTTTGGGGTTCAGACATGGTCAATCAGGGCCAATCCGACCCTGCCCGACCCTATCAGGGTCAATCAGGGTCGGGTCGGGTTACGAAAAACCCTGGCAGGGTCGGGTTAGGGTTGAGGGTTTCTTGGCCCTGCCAAGGTTGGGTCAAGGTCAGGGTCAGGGTTTAGGTTAAGGCCTCTAGGGTCAGGGTCAGGGTTTAGGCAGGCCCGGCCCAACCCGACCCATTGACACCCCTAAGTCTAGTCAAGTTGGGCATGTGTGATATCTATGCCCCAACTTGAGGGGGAGTGTTGAGATGTGTTACCCGATATTATAAGGGTATTTTTGGTATTTTATTTATGCTTTATTTATGTACTTTTGAACAAGGGTAGAATTGTAATTTGGGCTGACATTGTTCATGTGAACAGGTGTCGTGAACAGTGTTTCTCTTTGTAATCTCTTTTATTATTATTATTATAAATAGAGAGCTTGACTAATCTCATTGATCATTCAAGCCATTCACGAAATTCCTGTTTTGTTAACAAGAACCTACTACACTCACCAAAAAGGCAACACAAACGCTACATAATTCACCCAAAACATTGAGTTTGCTCCTGCGTCCAACAGACCCAAGAGACAGACAATCATAAGGGCTTGCATCCCATAATACACAGCCTTAAATGCACAAACCCCTTGTTTGCCAGATCAACCGCCTCATTAGAAGATTTAGGTTTCCACTGAAACTGAAAATGCCTCTGGGAGAGAGGTAGAAAATGATCTGATGCGATGAGTGTAATGTCATGGTTCCTCTGCAGGACTTCCATCCATGAATAACATTGGCTGAATCTCCTAAAATAACTTCATGCAGCTCCACCTTGATTTGGTGAGCTATCAACTCTACTCTAATTAAATCTACTTCTCCTATTGTTCCAGAGAAAGCACACCAATAACTTCGCTGTGCTATTTTCATATAATACCACCAATCCCAGAGTGTCCCAGGTTCCATCTGAGCAGCTGTCAACATTTAATTTCACCAGACCTTCCAAAGGGGGCTGCCACAGCCACAGTAGTCGGTATAGATATCACCTTACTTGAAAATATTAAGGGACCCCAATCTCTAAACAGCCATTTGGGATATTTCTCAACATCTTTTCCACCATTGTGCAACTTGCAACCCGGTTTTTATTTTTCAGCAACCATGTTGACATCGGCCACTTTATCAGAGAATTATCATGTTCCATTCCTCCTATAAACACCGTGGTGTATCCAATAATTGTCCCTTTCCAAAGAAATCTCCCTTTCCTTCCAAAGGTGCTCTAAGCCAAAACCAGGTCAGTTTATTTATATCTTCTAGAAAGATCCAGTGCATCTGAATTTTCTGAAGGAAATGGAACCAAACCAGTTTGGCATAGGAGTAATAAAAAAAATTGATGTACAATGGTTCTTGCTCCGTTTTACAATCAAGCATAGATGAGGAGAGAGTGCCAGCCCTGGTTTCTCTATTGGGACAAATCACAAGCACCTTTTGTGATTAATTTCCTAACCTTTTGCTCCATTGTGACCAAGTGGTCACGGGTCTGGAAACAGCCTCTCTGCTAAAGCAGGGGTAAGGCTGCGTACATTATGACCCTCCCCACACCCTGCAGTGGCGGGAACTTTGTGCACTGGGTACGACCTTTTTATGTATGGAATACTATGGATATTCAAATAAATACAATCCAAATGGACCTCTCAAGAAGTATAGAATATTTCAGATTGGGCTGGTCTCATCCACAGAGTACAGATGAAGAATGGATGAGATACCTTCACCCTACTTGCACAGTTCTTATAAATTATGAATATTAAATTTAAAAAAAAAATTAAAAACAAGAAAAACAAATCTTCTACAAAAATTGTTGCATGCCCCCGCTCTGTGGCTGCCATTAATTCCTTGTGAGGCCTGTAACTCCTCTCTTTAACTTTTTGAAGCTTTTGATAAGCAGTAAGCATGTGGATCTTATAGGTTCCGTCAGATTTTCTTAGGGAAAATTACAAGATTAGGCAAAATCATGTTTTTCTTTACAAAACTAACCACCTATTGTTTCAGTTAACAAAAATAACCAAAATTAGGTATAGGTTTACAAAAGTAACCAAAACAATGTATCCCCCTCCCTCACCTACATTTTTTTACATTTTTGCCCCTAATTCTTTCCACCACCTCCGCCTCCACCTCCACCACTACCGCCATCACCACCCCTCCCCTGCAACCCCACCTCCACTCTTTGTCTCTCCACAAATCTTTCTATCTCTCTCCCACTTCCACTTCCACTCCCACTCCCACTCCCGAAGTTAGAGCTGTTTCTGGATAATTGAAATTTAAAAAAGTTGAACAAAAGAGTTTCAACAAACCTCTTTGAAAGATGCTGGTTCTACGGGATTAAATGTAAAAAGGAAAGAAAAAAAATAAAGGCAAGGAGAGAAGAAAGTGATGAATTGAAACCAGGAACAACTCTCTCTGCAAATCTGGGCATCGTGTGTCTCGGATTCAACAAAAAAATCCCCAATAGAGAGACTTAATTCTTCTAGTTCGTAGGTGTAAGGAAGTTCCAAGGTTGGGCGGCGAGGGTTCTTACAGGCGGCATGGGAATTGCAGGCATGAGAGCTGAGGTCAGGTGCAAACTGCCTAGCATTCATGAGGAGGTTCTGCAGGTGGCAGAGCTGGGACCATGGGTGCAGGGGCCTCGTGGTGGACGTTCAGGTTCAGGGGCCTCGAGGAGGTTCCACTCCTCAACTGCGATTGCAACAGGTAGCAGGTGGTATGGACATGGTGATCGGAAAAGGTAAAGTTCAGGGATGGGCCAATGGGATTGCAGGGAAGGGAAGGGAGGTTTAGGGACGGGTAAAATTGTCTAAAATGTAGGTGAGGAAGGAGGAGACACTGTTTTGGCTATTTTTGTTAACTGAAACAATAGTTGATTAGTTTTGTAAAAGAAAACATGATTCTGTCTAATCTTGTAATTTTCCCATTTTCTTATATGAAAAGCAGCACTGTTTCTTTTGCTTATCTTTGATAGATGTGGGAGAGAACCCTCACACTTGACTGTTTTAACTGTCGCAGATCTGAAGAATACTTCACCAATACGGCTGTCTGTGGATTCTGTAATGAGTAATGGATCAATGCACAACTAATATCTATACATTATGTCTGCGTATAATTCTGGTTGGAAACTGATCGTTGATCTTAATCTTTTGCAGGTGATTCAGCAGTGGACTACTCTATGAACCCCGCAACTGAAGAAACAGAAACACATATGCTTACATCAGGTGATGGCATGTCACCATAAGATTTCATGAATCTTGCTATGTAATGCATCTTGTGACGCGTGAGCCCCTCTGATGTTGATGGTTGAAATGCCTGCTTATTTTTAGTCAGGCCTCTGCAGAGCCATCGTCTGTGTACAGTGGTGTCTTAAGGTACTAAACAAAGCTCAGTTATGGGCTGGTAGTGGTAGTAGCAGCAGTGATATTAGCATTGGTAGTACTTAACAGTGCAGACTTTGTCCTGAGCAATGAGATGATTTGTTATGTCCTGGCTGCCCAGGTTGGCTGAGTAAAACATGCCTTCTCTTGTGGCAGTTTCTGGGTTTTAAATCTTTTCCCTTTTATAAATTTTTTTTAAAGAAAGAACTTCTCTGACATTCAAGAACCCAGTTAAATATATTGATGTTAAGAACATTACTGATAATTTTTAGTTTGTATGTATTGAATATCCTTGGGCTTTCGGTACAGGCAAAGACGAGTGATTGCATTTCAATGGTTGAAGAATAATTTGTACTTGTGATATATGTTCATCTATTAGTTTAATGCCTACATTTCATTTCTTTGCCAAAGTGGTATGAGGGAGCTGAATCTGTGTTTTTGCTTCTGTCCCATGGATTAAAAACCTGAAATCGGGATCTGAATTTGGTCCAGCCAATTCCGATCTGATACTCAATCGGCCATAATTTTTGACCGGTGAATCAGGCTTTTTTAATATAAATATTATAATAAATTCAATATCACGATCGAACTCTAGTATGAAATTGCTCCAGCCAATTCCGATCTGATACTCAATCGGCCATTTTTTTGATCGACCGATGAATCGGGCTTTTTTAATGTTATAAATTAAATATCACACTTGAACTCCAGTCTCTCTCTCTCTCTCTCTCTCTCATCACCACCCTTCCAACCATCCCCACCCTCACGAGCTGAGGCTTCACCCCCTGACCGCCTGTAACTCCTCCCCCTTGCATCTACCCGCCCTTTGCATCTTCCTCTCCCATCTGCAACTCCCCCAACCCACTCTCTTCGGAAACGCCCAACCCTCCCCCACTCTAAAACTCCCCTCAGCAATTTTCAAACCATGTCTTTAACCTCCTTCTCGAACTATTGAAGCACGTTCTATACGAATAGGTTCCTCCCTCTTCTATCCGGTTCCCCTTTCAGCATTTTAATCCAACAAATGATGGGACTCACATATTCAAAACACATGAGAAAAAATAAACAAAAAAAAAAAAATCAAGTGAAAGAAAAACTGCATGGGGACGTTTTTACTTCAAGAAAATAAATAACATTCAAAATAAGTTAAACAGAGACTCTTACAATTGATTCTTCAACAAAGCAAAAATCATTAAAAAAAATAATCCAAGACCTTAAGACTGTCCCGAAGCTGTAATTTCAGCGAAGAAACAAAGACCAACAATCTTGACCTGCAAACTAAATCAGAATTTCAATGGCAGAAAGACGGAACCATTGTCATGAAACACACTCACCAATCCCACGACTTGACCTGACAGACTCGATACCAATTCCTCCATAACAATTCATCAACCTTCAACAGATTTCACCAAATTTTCGAGTGACCACTTGGGAACGATATTAAATAACCTTCTCTCTCTACAACCTTCTCTATATTTATCTGTCTGGTTTTGCCTTTTCTTCTTCCTTTTGCTCCTTTTCTTCTTCCTTATGCTCTGCTGTAGGAGCAGGAACTTTCTCAGTTTTTTCTTCCTTATCTTTGCTTTCACTTACACTCAACTTCTCAATCAGGCCAGCAGCAGAGGTACCTTCTTCGCTCTCTCCATCTTTCTTTCCTTGAGATTCAGCAACCTCCGCTATCATTTCCTTGAAAGTTTTGCAGTCTGACAAACAGGCATATGTATAAATATACAGAGAACATTCATTCACATAAACAACCATTACTATTGATCATACTCCAGTGAACTCGACATTAAGAAACTGTAACACTAATATTTTAAGTATTGGTGAGGACATAAAAGTATAAATCTAGGTAAATATACACACCTCACAACACTTGACCAATACTTGCTCCAGAAACAATGGCATATTAGTCATTTAACAAACTTATAAAAACTATTAGTCACCAAATACTCTACTACCATAAATTACCACACATAAAACCAGAAAAATACCAATTCAATGATAAAAAGAAGGATGGAGATCCACATTTGAAGTTCTAATGGGCATTAAACAAAAGCCATAGCAAAGTACAAGTGGCCCTACCATGATTTTAAAAATTGGTATTAGACTCGCCAATGTCAATACCAATACCGATAGGCCAAATCGGATGATTTTGCTAACCCCAGTTAGATCCACACACAGACACACATCCCCAGTTTAAATGGACCCAATCTTGCTTTCTAGATATCACCAGAAGTCAAGTTTTCATTTCTTTCTCAACTTTTTGCAAGAGAGGGAGTTAGATTTCAGTTCATTAATAAAACTGGGGTCTCAAGTAAGGACTAAGAAGCCAGAGTGTGTTTCAAGTTTTTAAATCTCCCAACCTCTGGGAACTCTCATGTCTCCCTCTTATAGAGTGCATCATTGATGTATCTCGGCTGTCCAAAAAAAAACAGCCTCAAGTGTAGGGATTCCCCCCTACACCAGCAGTAGTGTAGCTGTAGGCAAGGTTCGAAAACTCGGGTCTCTATGCCAACTCGGACCCTTGAAAAACCGAGTCGAGTCGAGATCTCGCAGAGTTGGTGCACCTTTTTTTTTCCGACTCAAAGCCTCATCTCGGTGGGTTTTAGACCTAGTTTGAGTCATTTAAACACAACGGCACTATCAGATTTTGCAAAAACAAAGTCCAAATAGGAGATTCACTTAGTAGGAAAGCAGGACAGACACTTATGCTAGAAACCAGGACAAACACACTTATTTATGCCTAATATCATTTAAGTAAATGCTTTTGTATTTCATTTACTTAAGATATTATTCATAAATAAGCAAATACCCCCTATTTGAATCCAATAAAAATAGTTAAAAAATCAAATTCCAAAAGGAAAAAAAGTCAACCCCCCAGTTCAAGAACAAATACTAGGTTTTCGGTGGTAGGTGCAATTTCCAACTTTCTAATGTTGGGGTTTTTCTCAAATCTAAAAATTTCACAAATCTTAATATGGTAAAACATTGCTAAAAACCAAAAGTGCGGTAAAATATTCATTTGTTTTAATGTCCAAAAAAATATTTTCATTCAAAGCGATTTTGACAACATTCACGCACACCGAATTAAGTTTGACCGATACATAACTCCTTCAATATAAATCAGATTTTAGCAATCTTGGACTTGTTGGAAAGCTTTGTTTTGAAAGCATACATAGGTGTCTGTATACCAAGATTTTCCACCAAGATCTCGAGATTTGGCACTCATATAAAGGACCTAGATGGGCATTTTCCTAGGTCAAACTGCCGAGATCTCGGCGAGATATTGACATTTTGAGACTCATTGGCAATCTCGTCTCGGGATTTCGAAAAACCGAGAAACTCGGCGAGATCTCATGAGTTCTCGAACTATGGCTGTAGGATAGGTGTAAGGATTCCCCCGTACACCAGCACAAAATCGTAGGGTTAGGTTTAGGTCTCTATTTAGACTTTGCTTGCTGACTTGTAATCCTAATTGGAATTCCTAGTTGGGAATCCTAGTTAGAGTCCTAGTTTGAGTCTGCTTTCTATTTCTTTTTGTTCAGCCATTAAGGCTATAAATATGCTTGTAATTGCTCAAGAGAGCCCCACGATTTGAAGAAATAAAGTTATTGCTTTTGCAACCAGATTGTCCTGAAAGAGGCTGTGAGGGTGAGATGCCCAGGCTGATTATTGCTTTTGCAACCAGATTGTCCTGAAAGAGGCTGTGAGGGTGTGATGCCCAGGCTGATGAGATAGCCAACCTATCCCCCATCTTCTTCCCTACTCAATCTCCATTCTTCTTATTTTCTGTTAGATTTAAACCCTGCAACCAAGCTACCGAGTGTGTGTTCTGGAGTTTTCAACCAAGATTTGAGATCTAAAAGTTCCACAGCAACATTGTGATTGATTGCTGGACTGAAGGGGATAAACCAGGGCTTGCGGCTACATCTATTTTCTATTTTCTGTTGGAGATTCGAGGGTTCTGATCTCAGCTACCTGCAACCAATAGAGGTGAGCTTCTGGGTCTTGATTCTGCCCTATTCAAGCTATACTCGATCAGTTTTTGGAGACCCACTGGAGTCAGTTTTAGATGATCAGAACTCAGAAGATTCTCCCGGAATTGGCATCGGCAGACTGGTTTATGGCATTCTCTGCTACAACTTCGAGCAACTACAGCTCTGCAAGTAATCCTCTGATAAGGCCCATATTCGAAGGGTTAGTTTTTCCCCTGGAAAGCTCTACTCGATCCAGGGTTGAGGCATATTTTGCAGGCTGGTTTGAGGCCTAGCTTTTAACCTTCTAATTCTGGTTCTGTTTCTATTTTGTGATCTACCGAGTAAGATCTCTCTGCTGGGACTGTATGGATTTGCTATTGTGAGAATCTTTTGGGGTTAGGGTTATTTGTAATCTAGCCTTACATTAACCATACTGACTGGAATGACTAGCCAACACTCAATGATAAACTTCCTTTAACCGTGTCAGAAATCTTGACTCTATCCAACCACTATACACCAAAAACCAGTGCAATGCACATGGTTTGTCAAAGTATTTCATCGTGAATTTATTCTTAGTATGCAAGAATGCATCCGCAACATCAATACCAGCTCTGTAGTAGAATCAACCAAAGACAACTTTGTAGTATAATGAAACCATGTTTATTTTACAAAGGTTCTCCTCTAGATAAGAAATCACAGGCTGTTCAAAACAATCAACAAGGCAACATCTTGTCAAAACATGTGAAATGTGAGGTCAACAGGATGATCAAAGCAACAATAACTCAAGTAAGCTATAAAGGTTGGCTACATGAACCAAATTCCACCATCCCATAATATCTAAGGCCATATTATCCATTAGTGACAACCATTCCTGGTTTTAGCAACTATTTAGTAAACATAAATTACCTAAAATTAACTACTACCTGAAATTAAGCTAAAAGGCTGAACATTATATGTTTTGACTGCAATGCATCAAAACCTAGGGTTTTTCAGATACAGTCGTTTAAAATGATAGAATTCTAATCAGCATATTCATCAACTATATATTAGATGAAAACAAAATATTATATAGGACACAGGAATCAGAATCATCCCTATAAAAAAGATGCATCAATTTCAAAGTTATTCTCACATGAAATGTATAGACTACATTGTGCACATTTTCAGATCCTCTGATCCCCTATGCAATAAATACATCAACTTCAGTATTATTGTCACCTAATATCTACCAAACATTATATAAGTCACTGTAATTTATAATATCAAAAAACAGTGAATCATGCCAAATATTATTAATTATAATATCAAAACAAATAATGAACCAGAAAACCATGGGTCTACTATTCCAATAGAAGAAGATGACAAAGAAAAGAATTAAAAAACTGCAGTAAGCGAACAAGAAATCGAATAGGTTTATGATGCTCACTCTCAATTGAAGGAAACCGAATGCAAAAGAGTTCATCTTTCAATTCCCCGTCAGAGAAATCAGTTGCGTGCCAAACGCATGATTTATCATTCCCGGCATGTTCTTGTACAGAAGTCGAAGGAAGAACTGCGAAGAATTAAGTAAATAAATACACCATAAGTAAACAATAACCTCGGGAAGACGAAACCAATAGATATTCACAAACACAGAGTAAATCATCAGACCTAAATGGTTGGCGCAGATCTTGAGCGTCTTAGACTGACGCATAACCAACCTAACTTTCCCTGTTTCCTTGTGCTTCAGAAGCTTCACGGTTCCAACACCCCTCTCTTTCCACTGATTCCCTTCCTTGTCAAATCGATAAAGTTTTGCTTTTCTGCATACGAACAGGACCGATCAAAATAAAAAAATCAAACAATCAGATAAATTCACCGACAATATAAATAAAAACTCCATCAAAAAAGGAGAAGCTCGTAAAAAATCAAAATGACGCTATATTACTAATCGATGAACGGAAGGGTATTGGAAGAGCAGTGATTACAAGTCGAGAAGGACATCTTCTTCTTCCTCTCCAGTGGTAACAGCAACTTCTTCAAGCCTAACAATTGGAGCAACCTGAGCTCCTGTATCTTCGTCTTCACCGGCTGCAACTTCTGTTGCCTCTTCCTCTCCCTCCTCTTTGCGCTCTGCCTCGTTACTCGCCATGATCACTGCAGACAACAACACAGTGGAACTCGGGAAGAGAGATTCTGACTTTTGAGAGAACGAGAGATTGGGAGAGAGAATTGAAGGCAGAAGAAGGGTTTTAAGTTTCAACTTTCGGCGCGTCGATTCTGTGTTTCAGAATATTTACTAGGGTTCCTCGCTTGTTAATGATTCCATGAGGCCGACCTCATAATCACGTAACCCCTGATGACCATTAGATTCGTATAAAACCTCGGTGGGAATGGTGCATTGAATGCTGCGCCGTCAATCCAGTAGATTCGACATGAAGGACCTGATCGACGGCCTGTGATGCACAGATCGACGAAAGAAAATAGTATGGGCCCACTATTTGATATTTTGATTGATCGGTTCAGTTCGAACTTGGTTATTGGGCAACCTAAAACCAAATCATTAAAAGAAAATTTTAGGCCCCGTTTGTTTAGAGGGATATATGGGATGCGAGTCTCTAACATGTGGTACCCATGTGTTAGTGGGGTAACCAATCAGGGTGAGATTTGTGGGAAAAGTAAAAAGAATAAGTAATGGATCATCTACACGTACCAACAGATAAACGTACATCTTAGAGCCAATCACATTTTAATTTTGTTTTCATAAAAACCCCTCCTCCCGTTGTAAATGGCAAAAATAGGACAGGTGGTTGGCTCTCACATGTACGTTCATCTGTTGGTACGTGTAGAGGAACCGAACTCCTTTCCCAATTCTTTCTTACATTTGTTTACTGCTCGGGGTGGGGTCTTGCAAAGACAATGGGGTTGGGAAGGGTGATCACATAGGGGGTGGCAATTTGATAGAGGAGGTTGTGCATTAGGGGCAAGGGATAGGGATGATTGCAGGGAGGGATTTTCAAGAGGGTGGTGGTTGATTTCAAGTGGTGGAGTTGGGGGTTGTGGATATGGCAAAAGGTATGAGGGTCAGATATTGTTGGAGGTTGCGGGTGGGTTACAATGGCAATGACCAGGGATTTGAGGAAGAAGATGATGGTCAAAGAACTGGGCCGATTTCGTGAAATATCTAGACAAGTGAGAGAGAGATCCATGGCACAGGGCAGCATGAAGGCAAGGATGAGGATCATGTGGAAGTTTTGATAAGAGACGTTGTGATTTGCGACCTTGATCTTCATTAAGTCAAGAAACTCATTGCTACTCGAGATCATGATGCTTTTCATGGTAGGGGAGAAAATGAAGTTGCATCGTCGTCTCTGCCTCTTTAAAATCTTTGGGCAAATATAACCCTAGCAAAAATCACCATCATATCCAATAGTTCGAGAGCAGTAGATCGACAAATATTGCAAAAAAGATTGAGATCTCTTCTTGGTCCTTCTCCAATTGGGCTTCTCAGATCCTTCTAAATCAGGCATTTGGAGTTTTTTGGTCGATTATCAGTTCAGAAATGAAGATTCGACAAAATATTTTTCATTTTTTTATCACACGGGAAAGGTAAGACAGGTTTTGTTGCTATTAAACTTGATATGTCCAAAGCTTATGATCGACTTGAATGGAGTCTTATTAAAGCATTATTTGACTTTTTAGGATTTGGTCTTCAGTGGGGTAATCTGATTCATGTACTCTCATTTCTACCCCTCCTTTTCCATTAAATGAATGGAAATCCCTTTGACTACTTTACGGCCTCTAAAGAAATACAACAGGGATGCCCACACAATTCCTATTTATTCATCGTAGCAATGGAAGTCCTCTCTTGGCTTCTTATGCATGGTTTATAAGGATCTTTGTTTGTTCCGAGGTATGAAAATTGCTAGATCTGCACCTAAGATTTCTCATCTCTTATTTGCAGATGACACATTTATTTTTTGTAGAGCCATTGTGAATGATATCCTTACGATAAAGGCGATTTTGGATTTATTTTTTGATCTTTCAGGATAAGAGATAAATTTTGGAAAAAATGGTATGTTCTTCAATAAGAACATCAATGTTTCTAAAAGGACAGTGTTTTGCTCTCTGATTGGGATTAGTGAAATTCCTAATAACTCCAGCTACCTTGGCACTAATCTCATCCACTCTCGTTCCAAGATCAAGGAATTTACCGGTGTTGTTAAAAGATCAAACACTGGATCATCTACATAGAAAGCTAACCAACTTTCATTTGTAGGACATAAAGTTCTTATTCAGTCTGTGTTGAGTTGTATACCTGCTTACCTAATGTCATCATTCTTGTTCCCACACAAAATCTATAAAGCTATAGATCCAATTTGCCTTAATTTCTAGAATGGAAGCATAGGGAAATGCAAAAAAATCTTGTTTAATTGGCTGGGATAAAGTGTGTTCTCCTTTAATTCTCAAGTTAGAGTGGAGACTGCTCAATAGTACAAATGATTTGTGGGCTAAGGTAATTAAGGTTAAATACTTCCCTCACACTTCCATCTTTGAGCCTAAGGTTTGCAAAAAGAGAAGGTCTTGGTGTCACGCCCCCATCCCAGACAAGGGATATTATACATTATAAGGGGTGACTAGGACGACACATATCATCCCATTAAGCTGCCAGGATCATTGACACAGTGTCCCAACACACAGTCATAATCAATAATAAAATAATATAATATCAGAGTGCGGAAAGGAGAATATTACATTTCAAAAGATTAATGGCTTTGCAGAAGTGTATAAAATCAAATAGTTACAAGATGATCAAAGCTTAGATGATAAATACTGTAATTAATCCATTTTTCATTACCATCTAATAACTATCAACAAAGGTATAACAGTAATTGTTTATACATGGGCCTACGTCCTAAAAAAAATAAAAGGGGAACAAGTCCCTAGAATTCTCACGGCCCATAGGCACAATCGTCACAAGGATACCCGTTGCCATATTCCTCTAACACAGCTTCCGGCTCCTCCGTACTTGCATCATAATCTAAAAAAAATGTGTACACAAGGGGGTTAGCTCCACTGAGCCAGTGAGGGGATGGGGATGCACAAACACACAATTCATATAGTCCAATGATGCATGCATATGTTAAATAAATTTTCCACCTAACATCACAACTAAGTCAGAGGTATATGCTACTGTGACAACTCGGGAGACACTGTGGGTCACTTAAGTTATCGCCACAATGAAACCTCAATTATCACCTGGGACCTACGCCGATCGAAGCCTCAAAGACCACTCAGTGGCAGACCCCTGATAACCAATACTACCATGACTGGCCTCTCCCACCTCCATAGAATCCGATGTACTGATTACCCAACACCTAAACCCCTGTTGGTAAGGGTCGTAGCATAAGGGTGTAAAATCCTAGCCGCAGATATACTACATGCAAGTCCTATCGTCCCGAGAGGTAATCCGGGAGCATCAACTTTTCATTTGGTTTAGTGGCCCGGCTATCAGCACAGCACGGCGCATACAGTTCAACATGACATTCAACATAATTACTTCATAAATGTATATAGTATCCGGGGTTCCGGCATCGGCACCCACCAGCACCGAGACCCATCAAAGTAAAGCATCTCCAATTAACATCATAACAATCATATATAAAAGTATGAAATATGCGCAAGCATGCTTAATAATTTATAATGATGACATAATATACAATACAATAATAATATCAAGCCCAAACAACCAAACCCACTCACATATAAGTTATGTTCCGATGTTATGAGTTATCGCCGCAATTAAGTAATATGCCACAAGATGGGAATTTAAACCTAAAGAAAGAGTGAGAATAAGGTTAAATAAGTAAAGGAAATGATCCCCAAAAGGTATCCCATAAATCATTTAAGTATAAGGTTTCAGAGGCAGGGTGGTTTTATGTGTGGTCTCATGCCCAATTCCTGCAACCACATGTAAATCCTAGCTAACCAGGGGCTTAGGAAGGTCTCTGCCAAGGGTGTTTTACAGGTGGTTTGTCTCAAAACATGAAACCGCACCTAAAACCGACTTTAACAGGGGCTTATTTAGGGGGTGGTTGCAAGGGTGGTTTCTCGTAGGTCTTGAAACCGCATGTAAAACCACATACCTGCAGAATCGAAAATTGAAAGGTTTCTCACCAGGGGTTCCTTTCCCAAGGGGTTTAAAGGTAAGGAGGCTTCAAGGAAGCTTCCTCCTAGGTCCATTAGGGTTCTAAGACCTCATTAGGTCTATGTAATCCCAAGGAATTAAGAGGGAAAGCAAAGAGAACCTAATTTAGGACATAAGAGGGTAGAAACCTTAAATTTCTCAAATGAAAAGAGATTGCTTAGGCTTAGAGCTTGTAATGGAGTGAAATAACTCCATCATAGTCTAGGTTTAGAGGTTCCATCGATTCCTTGGGTTCCAAGAGAACCCTAGGTCGAATCTCTCCCATTTTTCAAACCCCAAAACCCAAAATAGAAGAAGAGAGGTGGGTTTTAATGACTTACCTACCCCAAGGAAGTGGTGTTCCACGTTGAGGGCTCCAAGAAGTGATCTTCAAGCCTCCAACCAAGATTCTCCACCCTTCTTCCTCCTTTTCTCCTTCCTTCTTTTTTCTTTCCTTCTTTCTTCTTTCTCCTTTCTCTCCTCTTTCTCTCCTCCACGATTTAGGTTAGATGGCAGAAGTAAAGAGAAAGAATGCTTCTCCCCCCCTTTTATCTTATTTATAGAAAGTGACTTGGGTCCCTTAAGTCAAATGGGTCAAGAGCTAAATGAGTCGATCCAAGACAAATGGATCATTAAGCCAAATGGATACTTTAAGTTAAATGGGTCAAGCGGGCTTAATGGGTTGACCCATTAGTTCTATTTGAGTAAGAGAAAGGAATACCCAACCTTGGGTCAAATAGAGTTAGATGGACCCTTAGGTTAAATTACCACTTAAGCCCAATGGGCCTGCCCACTAGTTATAATTAGGAAAGAACCTAATTAAAAGATGAGCTCACATGATATGGGTATAATTGCTCTTCACATGTTTTTCCAAGGCAAGTGGGACCCATAAGTGAATTATTTCCAACTCAACTAAAATAGCCCGGGCGGTCCAAACCTTAACCCGCACTTTGAGGGCATCGAAGGAAAGGGTAAATAAATAAAATTAAGGGCTAGCACTTACTATTTTCTTATCATGGTTTGTCCCCCATGACCCGAATAGTTTTCTCCACAGGCAAACTCGTACTGTGGTCAATAATTTTGTAGCTGGATTTGACCACCAGTGAGAACAACTCACCAGCATACGTAGCAGTGATAACTACACATCGTAGGAAAAAAATAATAATTAATTATGATCCGGGGTGCGGGTATAACACTTGATCTTGGAATAGCATAGCCCATATGCTTCCCACTTTAAAAACCATAGTTTTTCGACAGATTGGGGACGGAAACACGTCTTTTTTTTTTTTATTGACCCATGGGTGAAATCCATTCCATGACATTGCTTAACTAATTTTTTGCATAAGGATAATAATATAGAGCTTGTTTGTAATTATTTTGTTAACAACAAATTAAATCCGTTGTCTATTCATTCATATCTTCCCACATGTTATGTCTTCGTTATTTCTAACTTGTCTTTATCTAATGATGTGGACAGTTGGAGATGTTCAATCTCTAAAGATGATAGATTCTCTACAAGATTAGCAGCCAATTTCATTCAATCTACTTTGAGACCATCTAAACAATCTAGAAATTCATGTTGGTGGTGCTTTCTTTGGAAACTTCCAATTCACTCAAACTTTAAAATGTGTGTTTGACGTGTTTTACATGCAGGAATCCTAGTTAAAGCGACTCTTTCAAAATGGACCCAGATTGATTCTCATTGTGTGTTTTGTGGATCTTGTGTTGAATCCATCTGGCATATCTTCCTTTCATGTGATTGGTCTAATCATATATGGATGGTAGTCCCTTTGGAATTGAGAACAAAGTATCCCTCCCACTCCTCTCTAGATCAGCTTTGCATCTCTTTCCTCTCTCACAAACAGCTTGATAAGATTTTGATTAGATTGTTTTTGTTGGTTTTTATTATAACATGTTATTTCATTTGGCACTTTAGAAAGAAGGTGGTCCATAGATTTGTTAAACTTGATCCTTTTTGGGTTCTTAAGAACACTCAGACATGGTTAAAAGATTTGAATATTCTACCCCCGTCCTGTATTCCTTGTAATGTATTTACCTTTGATGGGTGTGGAATTTCTGTAGTATCCTGCTTGGAGTTATTGCCTATATCACACCATCCTATTCTAATTTGCGCATGGACAATTAATTCTTCATTGAAGAGATCAAGATGGATGTTTACTATTTTGTTGGAAAGACATCTTATTTTGATAGTTGCAGGTTTTTAGAAACTAACCATTTTTTGGAGCCAGGGCTATTTAGACTTCCACAGGGGCTCGATCACTCTTCACAACTAGGCTACAAGATCAATGAAATTTGGTGTTGCAACAAGGACATTCTTGGTATAATTCCGTCTCCAACTACAATTGTGTGGCCTTGGAGTCTGGTCCCTCTTTTGATGAAAGTGACGGAGTCAATTTCAGGCATACCCATTAATACCACAAAGAATGCTAATATTTTGGATTTCACTAACTTTATAACCAGGCATGTGATTGAATCCCAACATGAGTTTGTTCAGTATGACAATATTGTAGAAATGCTTTCTTCATTCTGTTGATATATCGTTTTCTTTTTCCATTAAAATAAAAAAAACTTTAGCAATATTAGGACTGAAAATGAAGTAGTGAACCTCGATGATAGGGATATACCGCAAAGTGATAATTTTAGGTACCTAGGTTCAATCATAAAATAAAAAGGGACAAATAAAGGATGATGTTGCATAAAGAATTATCGCAAAATGAATGAAGTGGAGAGGTGCATCAAAAATTTTGTGCGATCAACGTAATCCCTTTAAAAAAAATATATGTAGGACACTTATATGACAAAAAATGATGTATGAAATTGACTTTTGGGAATTGAAAAAACATTATATAAATAAACTTAGTGTAGTTAAAATGAAGATGTTGAGATGGATGAGTGGTAAAATTAGAAAGTATAAAATAAGGAATGAACAAATTATAGTTACTTAGGAGTAGCTTCGATACATGAAAAGTTGATAGAAATTCGAATGAGGTAATATGAACATGTGCAACATAGGCCTTTAATTGATCCAATAAGGATGAGTGATATGATTTATATTGAACCAACCATCCCCTTCCTCGAATCTGAAGATTGAGGACCGAGATGGAAAAACCTTCCAGTAAATAGGTTGAGGAATATCAGTATTCATCCTCTCAAGAAGAAATAGAGGGTTTATCTTTATCCTTTGTGAATTAATCTACAACGGAGGATATAGTGGAAGTTGCTGCTGTTGATTCTCTTAGCAAGATTGAATCGAAAACAACTGATCAAGTTCCGAAAGGAAAGACAGATGCAAAGGAGAATTCGTGCATCTTCCATCCCAGTTCTCAATAGGATAGCAACAAGATTTTGGATGACAACAATGATTTTGATGATGTTGATAACAACAAAAACGGATCCGCTTCTCAACAAGTTACTATCGAAGAAATTCCTCTTGATGATGACTCAACGAGGAGAGGAGAGCGTTTTAGTCCAGGTATGTCCTCTTCCACCAGTGATCTGAAAAATGTGGACATTTTGAAAATAGTGCAACAGAGGGGTATGAAATTTTCTCGACACTGATTGTGGCCTTCGGATTCAGAGGGATTTTAAACACTCTCATTCAACAAGGGTTTTTTTGGGGGGATGGAGAGCTTGTATGGAGAACTCACGACTACTCCAAGATTGAATGGTGCAAGTTCCGAAAGGAAATCATATTCAATCTCTTAGCAAGATTGAATGGAAAACAACTGATCAAGTTTCGAAAGGAAAGACAGATGCAAAGGAAGATTTATGCATTTCAGTTCTCGACAGGATAACAACAAGGTTTTGGAAGACATTAATGATTTTGATGATGTTGGTAACAACAAAAATGGATCCGCTTCTCAACAAGTTACTATCGGAGAAATTCCTCTTGACGATGACTCAACGAAGAGAGGAGAGTGTTTCGGTCCAGGTAACCCTTCCTCCACCAATGATTCAAAAACTGTGGATGTTTTAAAAATAGTGCAACAGAGGGGTATAAAATTCCCTCGACCCCGATGGTGGCCATTGGATTCAGAGGGATTTTAAACACTCTCATTTTAGTAAGGATTTTTTTGGGGGGTTGGAGAACTTGTATGGAGAACTCACGAGTACTCAAAGATTGAATGGGATTAAGTTCCGAAAGGATCCGATATTGAATAGGAAACAACTATTCAAGTTTCGAAAGGAAAGACAAATGCAAAGGAGGATTCATGCATCTTCCACCTTGGTTCTGAACAGGATACCAATAAGGTTTTGGAAGACAACAATGATTTTGATGATGTTTGTATCAACAAAAAGGGATCCGCTTCTCAACAAGTTACTACCAGAGAAATTTCTCTTGATGATGACTCACGAAGAGAGGAGAGCGTTTCGGTCCAGGTAATCCCTTCTCCACCGGTGATCCAGAAAATGTGGATATTTTGAAAATAGTGCAACAAAGGGTATGAAACACCGGAAGGGCATCGATTCGGAGGAAATTTTTGGGGGTTGAGAGCTTGTATGGAGAACCCAAACTCAAGATTGAAGGCAATTTCTAAGGCAATCTAATTCAATCTCTTAGCAAAATTGAATGGGAAACAATCGATCAAGTTCCGAAAGGAAAGACAGATGCAAAGGAGGATTCATACATCTCGGTTCTCAACAGGATAACAACAAGGTTTTGGAAGACAACAATGATTTTGATGATATTGGTAACAACAAAAATGGATATGCTTCTCAATAAGTTACTACCTGAGAAATTCCTCTTGACGATGACTCAATGAAGAGAGGAGAGCGTTTCAGTCCAAGTAACCCCTCCTCCACCAATGATCCGGAAAATGTGGTCATCTTGAAAATAGTGCAATAGAGGGATATGAAATTCCCTCGACCCCGATGGTGGCCATCGGATTCAGAGGGATTTTAAACACTCTCATTTTAGTAAGGATTTTTTTTTTGGGGTTGGAGAATTTGTATGGAGAACTCATGAGTACTCCACGATTGAATGGAATCAAGTTCCAAAAGGAAATCCCATTCAATCTCTTAGTAAGGTTGACTGGGAAAGAATTGATTGAGTTCCGAAAGGAAAGACAAATGCATAGGAGGATTCATGTGTCTTCCATCGCGATTCTCAATAGGATAACAACAAGGTTTTGAAAGACAACAATGATTTTGATGATGTTGGTAACAACAAAAATGGATCCGCTTCTCAACAAGTTATTACCGGAGAAAATCCTTTGACGACGACTCAACAAAGAGATGAGAGCGTTTCGGTCTAGGTAACCCCTCCTCCACCAATGATCCGAAAAATGTGGACATTTTGAAAATAGTGCAACAAAGGGGTATGAAATTCCCTCGACCTTGATGGTGGCCATCGGATTCGGAGGGATTTTAAATACCCTCATTTCAGTAAGGTTTTTTTTTTTAGGGTTGGAGAACTTGTATGGAGAACTCATGAGTACCTTCTTTTTATCCATAGCAGCAACTTTTTGTAGAAGGTGAAGTCCAAGAAAATAAGAATAGATGATGGTATGAAGGAATTTGGAATCAAATACAAAAGAAGTTCATTTTGAATTTGAAAGCCATTACCTAGAATATATATGGATGGTTTCATCAGAGCTAAAATGTTTGAAGTAAGTATATAGTGGTTTTTTGTATGTAAGGTTTCAAAGCAGAAACAAACACAAGTTGATATTTTGTATGAAGCCTAGCTATTATTTTAATTCCTCTTCACTGGTTTTCAATAACATGTTTCATGCCCCATGAGTATTGACCTACATTTTGAACAAATTTTCTCATGCATCATCTTAGCTGGAAAAAGGGCTGATTATTCTCCAAAAAAAAAAATGATTTATATTGAATGAGTAAAAAAAGCTAGTAATATACTTGAAATTGCTATAGCGAAAATTATGATGAAAGACATGCATAGCATGGGAATAGTAAGAAGTTTTCCATATGTTGCCACCACACATTGTGGGAATTTGATCTTAACATATAGAAATGGAATTAACAATATGGGATATGGTTCCCCATGCTGCCAGTGTAGAGAGGAATCTACACTATACAAATAGGTGTCTTGAAAAAGGTATCATCCATATGGGACATACATTTTCAGAGTCTGTGATAAAAATAAAAATAATAAAAACTAATGTGAGTGGGAAACTGCACGCTAGTGTCGTGGCAATTTTTTCCCCTCAAGATATAAAGGGAGAAGGTTCTCTAAGCAAGTGTACAGAGGAGCGCACCAATGAGATGCAGTCAATAATATGAATCTTAAGAGTGGATGGTTGACTGCCCACTTGTCTTGAAGATGGTTTCGTTTATAGAAGAGCAGGGAGGTCATTTCATGTGATGAGGAGAGAGATAGAGAGAAGGTGCTAATGTATCCTCCCCTGGCGGCTTAGATAACCATTTCCCCCCAAAATGTAAATTTAAAAAAATATATTTATATTTATGGGAACAAGAACTTTGTGGGAGAGCGTGTGCGTTGCACCTAAACACAGAGGGGTCAAAATGACCGCCCCACCCCATGAAAGATGGAAATGCCCGCCCTATTGATGCTTCAACATGTGATCCTATTAGTCCCTACACACGCGCAAAGATCACGCTCCCCCGTAGAGGACTCTCTCCTTATATTATATAAGCAAAAGGTTTTGTGTGCAACCGTGCATGACGCACGATAGTGCACAAAAACCATTGGATGGGGACAAAGCCCCCATCGAAATACCTAAACCCCCTATTTTATGCATCATCGATGGGATAGAATCTCCCTTGCACCTAGATTAATCCCTTCCCCTTTACATAATTAAAAGAGGGACAAGGTTCTCTGAGCCTCTGAGCCGCTGAGATATGCTCATATCCTAGCACTGCTGTGTCTATCTCTCTCCTCATCACATGAAATGACCTTGATGCCCTCCAATGTTTGATATCGTTTTGTCACACCTTGTTGGTGTGCTCCTCTGGTTTGGTAGCAAAAACGAGCCGTTTTAAACGCATCCCATTTTTACCGTTTTAAACACGTTTTGCCATATGGTTCTCAAACATACGGAAGCGCGTTTAAAACATGTTCCCTTTTTTTTTGGCCTTTTTTAATACCTTGGACTTGTTGAACAATGGCTTCTTAACTAACCATATCTCTCTCTCCGAGCTCAATCGGCCTGATTCTTTCACCAACATAGATGTCTTGAAGGGCTACATTTTTTCATGATATCACCTTCAACTTAAGGGCACTACATGGATAGCAAAATTAAAAGCATGTATTTCAAATAAAAATTCCTCAATTTATATAAGAATAGTGCTGTTTTTTTTTATATATAAACATATAAAACATGTATCGTCTGTTTTTTTATTTTTATTTTATTTTTATTTTTTTTTGACTATTTGTTTGCAATTTTTTACCGTTTAAAACCTGTATTGTAAGACTCATTTTTTTGTCATTCTCTTTTTTGCTAAATATCCTCTAGACTACCTGCCTAGAAAATCCTCTCCCACTAAAAACAAGTAAAGTAAAAAGAAAAAAAAAAAAAAAACAGTTGGCATATCCTTAGGGTTTGCTATCTAATATACAGCTGGGATTGGCCTCATCATATGCCTACGTGGCTGGTGTAGCATAGGTCAGCTAGCCAGCAATACCATAAGTGGGCCACCTATAAAATTCCTCCCACAAAATTATTCCACATATGCACTTGGTCATTTCCTTCTCTCTCTCTCCCAAACTTTTCTTCGACTGTTCATGTTCATGTCCCAATTACTTGTCCCGAACGATCACTGGATATCAGATTTTATTTCTTTTATCCATTTCGAATTCACTTCAATCAAAAAAACCTAATCTTCTATTCACTTTGACGACAATCACTCTACGCTTCTCTGTGGTAAGCATGGTTCGATTCATCAATGCACTTCTTTTCTCTTTTTTTTAGAATAGGATTTACTCTTGCACTTTCAATAACATCCTTTAGTTTGCATGTATCATTCGCGAATTTAGGAGCTTATTCTTAGTTATGAATTTGATTTTGATCTTATTTTATCCGTTTATCCACTCGCTGTTGTTTCGTTTCATGCAGGGATTAGTTGTAATATTTGTTATTGAGTAAATTAGTTTACAATTCATAGTTTTAGGTCCATTGATGATATTAGATATGAATTTCATCATTTGGATCACGGAATTGGAGCTGCGTGTAACAGTTTCCTATTAATTGTTAATCAGCTAAGCATTTTGCCCAATTAATTAACATGGTGTAGAAGTAGAGTTACTGCATTAATCTACACACCATGCACATAGTTTTATTTGCTGATTGTATATCCTCCTCGAACCTTGCTTTTCATCAGTGAATGAAATGTTGATCTTGAGAAGACTTTGTTCTAACTGTGGATGGTGTTTTGAGGTCTTAGGTAAGTTTGAAGTTTCTATTACAACTGCATTAAGGCGTTGCTGTCTCAAATGATTTATCTTCCAATTGGTTCATTAGATTGCTAATTATAGTGGCTGTAGTAATAGTGATAAAATATTAATTATCATTTTCTGTTATCTTTTTCTTCTTGGTTATGGTTCTACTACTACTTGTGGGAAGTTACATGCAATGTCTTTGGAGGGCGTTGATTGCTATAATTACTTCTACGTAGAAATGTGACGACAACAGAACAGGCATAGCAATATCAGTGGCGATAATAATGATGGGAATGTAGCAATACCTACAGCAATGTTGACAAAAGTAATGCTAAAAACACTATCAATAAGAAAAGGTCTTCGTCGAAATATTGTTATCTTTATCACTATTATTGTTGTGATTATAGTAATAACGATAATGAACCACAAATATAATAACTAGGGTGATTGCTTGGTGCAACGACGAAAAGCTTGGGCTGCCTGTCTGACAATCTGGGTTTGAGTTTGAGGGCGGCAACCTAATGCAAAAAATGCCAAAGATTAGGACCAACTCCAGTTCAATCTTCTCTGGATCCTATGAAAGTGGGACTTGCACTAGGTTACAGCCATTTTTTTGGTCCAACAATGAAACTCATTGTCGCAATTGTCAAACTTCTGACTTCAGATTGGAGATGATAACGTCAGCAGTTAAAGTTAAGATGAAAGTCTAAAGCCACTTTTGGAATATGGTTTTTCAAAATCTATATTAGCCCGAATTTCCCAAATTAAATGTGCCTTTCATTAATTCATCAACCTTAGACACCTTTAATTTGTAATCCCCTTTGACTGAGAAGTCCCATTGACTAGTTGTTATGACTCTTCACTTGATATATTTATAGCAACTCTGTAGTGGTTCAGGCTTGGATGACCCATTTCAGTTGGTAATTTGGGAGACCTTTTATGAATGATACATCACCATCACATGCTATTAAAAAATAGGGTTGACTGCAGTATTCCACAAACTTCCATGCAAGTTAACAAATAACAACACATGAAGTTAAATAACACTTGGTGCAACGGTAAGGTTGCTCCATTGTGACCAAGTGGACGGGTTTGGGTCTGGAAACAGCCTTTGTGAAAGCAGGGGTAAGGCTACGTACATTATGATCTTCCGCAGACCCCGCAGCATAGTTCAAAATCTTGCCTGGAAAACTCAAGCTTCTTGAGACGAGTTATTATACGAAACAAAAAAAATGTAAAAACTCGAAAAATTCGACTGAGATTTCGAATATTTCGAGAATCTCGGAGAAATCTCGAATATTTCGAGAGTCTTGACCTCCTCAATACTCAGAGAGTTATAATATTGTAATGTTGGGACTTGGGAGTTAAGACGTGGAAGACTAGGGTAGTAAGGTGTCTATGACTTATGTATTATTCATTGTACATAGGTTGGGTGTCTATGTAATATGCATTGTGAACACTTCATTGTATCTTGTGGTTTGTAGTAGAAACTTTAAGCCTTTAACTATTTCTTAAATAATTATACAATATTATGTGCATAATTTACTTGTTTTACTTGCCAATTATGTCTCATATCATTCAAACAATGTGTAGAATAGGCAATATTACATTAAGGGTTCGACCTTTACTGCCAACCAAGGGTGCAAATCCAAAACACCAAATTGGGTGTTTTTTTTTATTATTTGAATTTTTAAAATGTTTATTAAGCCTAAAACAAGCTTATCTTAAAGTTTCGGAGCCAACTATGGCCATATGCCCACCGAAACATAATTCCAAAACATTAAAAAAAAAAAAACACTGTCTCGCCGAGATCTCGGAAAACTCGACCTGGTTGGACCATGATCGAGACCGAGTTTTAGAACCTTGCCCCGCAGTGGCGGGAGCCTTGTGCACTGGGTACGCCCTTTCTTTTTTTTTTTGAAGTTAAATAACACTTGCATGAATTTTGGACACTTGTGTAAGCTATATAAGGTAATTCAATTTCTTCTCCTATAGAAGTCTGGCAGATAACAAATTTACAGAAAGAGGGCAAAGTACTTTATAGGCGTACATACATAAATATGTAGTATACGTATAAAGTAACCTATGATCCACCTCGGGGGAGGGGGTAGGCGGGCTTGTGCTTTCCCCTAGTGCACCCTCGCTTGTGCCAAAAGGATAACTTCTTGTAATTGAAAAAAGGGCGTACCCAGTGCACAAGGCTCCCGCCACTGCGGGGTCTGCGGAGGGTCATAATGTACGCAGCCTTACCCTGCTTTCACTAAGAGGCTGTTTCCAGACTCAAACCTGTGACCACTTAGTCACAATGGAGCAACTTTTACCGTTGCACCAAGGCCCACCCTCAAAGGATAATTTCTTCTAATTATCGTGTAAAAATTGTTTTCTTGAGCTGTGAATCATAATAGCCCATTGAGGTGATTCATTCAGTTGTGCTTTTACTTGCTAATCTCTCTTTCCAATTGTTTGAAAACATTTATGCTTGTTAATATCTTTTTTTGTGAATTTCTTCATGGTCCTTTAAGACAAAATATATTCCAGCTGCAAGAAAGTAATATAAGATGACAAATGATGGGAAAGAAATTGAAATCCTGTATAGGCTTCTTAGGTTACCATATTCTTGATAAAGGGCGTATCCAGTGCACGAGGCTCCCTCCACTGCTGGGTCTGGGGAGGGTCATTATGTACACAGCCTTACCCCTGTTTTCACAGAGAGGCTGTTTCCAGAGTCGAACCCGTGACCATTTGGTCACAATGGAGCAACCTTTACCGTTGCACCAAGGCCCGCCCTCTTACCATATTCTTGATATTGAAATTAATTGCTGAGCTGTCTTCATTTTGATCAGTAATAATTTTAGAAAAATATATGAAAAGAAGAGATCAAAATAGTAAGACAGCCAAATGCTGCAACTAGCTGCTACAAACTAAACGGTGAAGCCATTACGGAAGAAGCTGAAGATAGTAAATAGGAAGTAAGACTTTTCTTGGGTCATGCATGCTTGCTGTAATTGTGGTTCTAGAGGTGAAGGTGACTCTTATACAGAAGAAGCTGAAGAAAGAAAATAGGAAGTAAAGCTTTGTCATGTGTTCTGTCGGTAATCGTGGTTCTAGAGATGTAGGAGACTCTTAATTCCATAACTTTCTCTCGTGTGATCAATGAAATAGCTCAAACGAGTTTATTTTTGGTAATTATATATTAAAGGGGAGCTAATAATTTATCCATAAACGATTTTAAAGCTTCCTGAAATGAATCTGCTGCCTGTAGGTAAACATTGCTTGTATGTAAGATGCCTGGGCAATGTCTTCACATTTACAGTATCTTCTGTTTATATTTTTAAAAAGGAAAAAGGAAAAAAGGATTTGCTATGTTCATGGGAAATCTCTTACAGAATTTTTGTTGACCATGGTTTAATGGGAGCAGGAATACACCTGGGATGGGAGTTAATGTGGTGTTAACACAGTATGATTAGGGTTTAAAGTATCGGTGCGTATCGTAACGTATCGGCCGATACATCTCGGAATTGGTCGGTGTCGATACTATACATACCAATACGTATCTATTTTTTTTAAAAAAAGCAATGTATCGATATGTATCGACCGATACATGTCGATACGATATGATACGGTCGATGCTGCCGATACATCCTGTTTTAAATTTTTTTATTATTTTTTTAAATGTATCGGTATGTACCAGTCGATACATATTGATATGTATCAATATGTACCTGTACATATCAATACGTATCGATACACATGCCTTTTTTCATATTTTACACCAAAACCAGACACAGATCAGTTAAGGACAGCAGACTTTGCCTTCTTTCATATTTTAAGTATCCGTAGGCTTTGTCTTTTTTATTTTTCTCCTTACATTTCATAAGGGCACAAAAAACAAAAAGAGAACCACCCTAGGCTACTGATACATCAAAATTCTGCAACTGTTTTAAACATTTGTTGTATGAAAGAGCATTTTTGCAGTCCTAGTCTGATGAGTGAATGGATGTTCAAAGATTTGTTTTGTTTAATTCAGCTAAACAGAAGAGTTAACTTTATTTTCTGAAATCAATTATAGAACTCTCCAAATAAGTAAAGATGTGTACCCTTGTGCAGTATATTTGGATTATTTTAAGGAATTTATACTTTGGGAACTTTGAGTTATTGTTGGTTCTATTGTCTCTTATTGCCAACCAGTTGTTATCAATTCCAGTAATGCCATGCAATTTGGAGATTTCTTTGCAATGTTGGTTGCTTTGATTACAGTTGTCAGATTGTTTGCTTCTTTTTTCTCTCCTTTTTTTCATTTGAATTGGTTGGGTCTTATTTATTTATTTATTATTATTACTAATTTTTTTTTTGTTTTGTTGTGTTTTATCCTTTTCAGGTTCACCTCTTGTAGTTTGTGCTGTCAGTTTAGAATTTTAAATTTGGTCATTGTGTGCAGTTGTTATTTTTTGTCAAGTAATGCTTTGTTTTATTGGATCTCTAACTCAGAGTGCTTGGAGAAATTAATGCAATGGCAGCCAGTAGCAAATTTGATCCATCTTCTGGTAATACTGATAGGCCAACTTACCCTAGCATGCAGCGTGGGATGTACACAGCTGGTTCTCTGGACAGATCAGGTAGCTTCCGTGAGGGCATGGATAATCGAATCCTTTCAACATTACCTAGTATGTCAAGAAGTTCTTCAGTAACTCAAGGGGATGTGATGAATTTCTTCCATGGCTTGCCTTTCAATACAAAATTGATGGCACCAGACCATAGGTTTCCCAGACAAGGGGAAGTTAAAAGAATCATTACTTCTGCCCTTGGTGTTTCAGTAGATGATCCTCCATCTCTATCTTTAAATGGCAAGCCATCACCTGCCTCCTCACTCGAGGAGCTCAAAAAGGTGAAGATTAATATCAGTGAGAGTTCCAACAGGGCAAGGTATTTGTCTCCTTCCCCCTTGTAATTAATTTTTATATTCTCTCTTAAACTGTAGTTCGATTACCAAATATCTCATCACATAGGGAACGAGTGAAATCCTTGGAAGAAATTCTATCCAAATTTGACAAGTCCTTCCCAAGCATCTCAGCAAGGAAGCGATCTCGAGTAGATATCTCATTGAGTGACCGATCCACTGCATCATTACCATGTGATCGAGCAGTCCTTGGAGGAAACATGGCTAAGTTGGGAACCCAGAATCATGTGATGACAAGTAATTTTGATATTGATCCACAGAAGCTAGAAGAAAGAAGTCAAAAAACCAAAGGTGCTGTACCTAATAGACGAATCCGGACCTCTATGGTGGATGTGCGGGTTTGTATCTTGAACTTGAAAATCCAACTGTTTCTTACATTAAAATAATTAAAAAATATATGGAATTTGTTTCTGAGATTTCAATATGTTGTATAGCATAGTTAGATCAACATTTGTTGTTCTCTGATGTTTGTTTGTTGAAGTTTTTTATTTCATTACTTTGTTTCTATATGATTATCTCATGTTCTTTGATTTTTGTAATGATGGTATTGGCAGTTATATATTTCTTGGTTGATGTACAATATGTGTTTTTTACAGTGCTTCCACATGGTCTTTGTATTGTTTATTTACTGACCCACTATGAATTATTTCCCTCTCCTGTACACTTCTTGTCAAACTTCATGTTCGTGGAACATGGAGTATCATAACATATATGCATGATACATGCATTGAACTGTTCTTAATTTTGTACTCTGTTTCTGTTTATTCTGCTTTGTGATACTGTTTTGTGAAACATTGAAAACAATCTTGTTCATCCCAAGTATAGCCATGTTTGCACTTTTCATGTTCATTTGCATCCGACACAAATATCCTTCTTGTGTCACACAATCATGAGTTTTAGTTTTGAAGCATAAAGTAGAATTGCTACGTCAAAAAGAATTGGCTGAAACCTGATGCAGGTGCACTCCCATGGATCGACCTGAATCCATTTGAGCCCAGACCAAGATGAACCGGGTCCCAACCTTGTTCTGGTTCAGTAGGATATTTTGGATTTATTTTATTTGGGAAAGATATGTATTCTTTTATTTTGGGTAGCTAGTAGACTTATATGGAAATTTCCAATTTGAGTTTTATTGAGTTTCTATTTTTGTTAGTCTAAGTTTTAGGAAGTAATTAGGGGTCTTTATTTTTTGGGTATTAATGTATTATAAATAGGTGTGTAACTGACGATTGGAGAGGTAGGTTGAAAAGATGAATTGAAAATCGAGTTTGGTTGTGCCTGTGTGGCTTGTAGTGTTTGTGCGAGCTTCTGCCCCCCCTTCTTCCTGCAATCTCTCTCTTCCTCTCTTCTCCTTCTTCTTCTCATCCTTCACAGCGAGACCCTTTTCCCCCTTCTCCCTATTCTTCTATTCTCCCTTCTGCCTTTCTTTTCCACTGGTTTTGAATTTTCTCCATGGGACGACAATTTTTAAAAGAAACCCATTGCTGACCCTTTATCCCCAATCGATTGTCCTTGAGTTTTGGGTTTTTTGAATAATCATCCTAAGGCAATTCACACGTCAGAGACTCATGCCCAGAAGCTTACTTGCTGTGAGAATCGAGCACTTGTAGAAACCTGCAACTGTGAAGATTGCCTGGTCTGGTTTCAGATCTGTCCAACCACTCTGTTGCTTCTTATTTCAACTCGATATGGATCTCATTTAGGAGGACCAGTAGCAAGGATCTTGCCCTAGTATTTTCAGGACAAGTGGATCCCTATCGAAGGAGTTCTCTTTGAATCAAATCTGATTTCCGCCTCTGGTTTGTCCTAGTGGTTGGATATGATACCCCCCCTTCCACGACTTCACTCTTTCTTACTTTAATTACTTACTTTCCTCTTTTTCCCTCCCCTTTCTCCCTTTCTCCCTTAATCTCTTACATCCTTATTTTATATCTAATTCCAAGTTTACCCTTTCTACTCTCACGTTAAATCCTTTTGCTTATGTTTTGGAGTTCTGACAAATTACAACTCTGCCGTTCCTTTATGAACTTCAACTTACTTACGAAATTGCATCAACCTTGGATTAATTGAATTCTATTGTTTGGGTGGATCCACAAGCAACCCAATAAGGGTTATTCCAACCCGGGTTTGCACCAAAACTTATCACAATAATTACAAAGTTAGCAATTTCCAATATAAGGAAATGATTAGCCATACAAAAAATGCTACATAGCCAAAGAAGCATGGAATGGATTGTGATTCCAAAAATCCATATAGACAGTGGACATACTGTTCGAACTCCCTCAAAATTCCCCCAATCCACTCCATGCATTTCTGGTAATTGCACATGATTACCTTTTCTTTCTCCTTTATTCATTTCCTTGCTCTCATTTGGAGATTCACATATTTCAGTGACTGATGCAGATGGATGTGCGGGCTAATGATATTGGCAGGCCACCTGTGGCCCTGGATAAGGATAAAGAAACATTCAGATTTGCCAATAACGGTGCAGTGCCATCTGAAGAAAAAGATCGGACATTAACTATTGGTGTGGATGGTTGGGAAAAGTCAAAGATGAGAAAGAAACGCTCTGGGATAAAGTCGGATGCTTCTACAGGTACAGTGCTGGCAAAACATGTAGATGGAGATCGGGAATCCAAATGGACCGTGCAGCAAAGGCTTCTTACTGATGTGCGACCAAAGCTGAGTAATGCTCATGGTTTCAGGTTTGAATCCTTACAGTGCATAAGTCATGCATCTGCCATTGATGACTATTTTTATTTTCAGCATAAGAAGAATTATTAATTATTAGTCGCATGTGACATTGTGATTGAAGTACTCTTTGTCAGGTTTTATTTTGTTTTTCTACCATAGAATGTGAACTTAACTAGTCTTATTAAAGATGTTTTTGTATCTAAAATTGTCTGATCTGTTTTAGTATGACTGAAGCTTCCGTTTCTTTTTTATTTTAATAAATTATATTCTCTTAAGCTTTCTGGTAAAACCTAGGAATCTATCAGAAGTAGTGCATCCTTCTTTCACCAGGGGTTAGAGTCTAGATTTATTGACTTGGTCTTTGATATTTGGATATCTTATTCTGAAAGTTTTGATTTGGTGGATATGAATAGCGCCAACATGCCCAACACCATTGCATGCTATAATCATGGCTCAAGGTCTCGGTTTCGGACCTGGTTTTGGCCAGGCAGAAAACTGAGTTGGGCTGAGACCTTGGCGAGTTGGTGCATTTTTTTTATTGAACTCGAAGCTAGGTTTCGGTGAGTTTTTGACCTAGTTAGGTCATGAAACTTGGTATACAGCCTATTTTGGGTCATTTAAACACAATGACTGATGTAGATAAGTCACTTAGGGCTTATTTTAGTGGAAATAAGCTTTGGGTTGGGTCATGTATGTATTGGGACTTTGATCCCATGGGTTTATTTTGTAAGTGACCAATTTAATGAGCCCAAAATAGGGGTAGAAAGTAGGAAAACGGGATTTGCTTCATTAGTTTAGTTAGATTCCTATTTTGAGTCTATTTTATTTATTATTTCACTTTCTTAGTCAATTTAGGTTACCTTATTAGTTGACGATGATGATAGGAGGCCTTTCCTTTTTAATGTCTAAGTCTATTTTTGAGTCTTTTAAATAAGTTTGTACGGGAGGCCAGTGTTGTACACAAATTTGATTAATGAAATATTGGCTTTAGCCTTTGTGAAAATCCTAAGATAGGTTGGGTGAGATGGCCAGGCTTAGATAGCCATTCCCGTCCCCCATCCCCTTCCATCGGTTCTTGATTCCAAACCCTAATTTCTGTTAAATTGAGTTCAAGAGTGCTACAAGCTTCTGGCAGTTTCTTTACATCTACAATATCATTCAATTGCAGCTCCAATGGCTTCAACAGGTTATTAATCTGTGGGATTCTTTCTTTTGGTTATCTTTTGAGATCTCACCATTCTTGTCCGACCAATTTTGATTTCCCATTGTTCTCTTTGGGATCCTATTGCTCTCTTTCTTGTTCTTTGGAAATTTTTTTTATCAGTTGAGTTCCCATTGTTCTCTTGGTTTCCTCATATAATTTCTTCGGTTTTCAAGAGAGAAGTTAAGATTTCTTTTTAGATCCCATTATTCTCTTTGGTTATCTTTTTTCTATTTGATCCTGCCTGGGATTTGGCCTATTCAGGTTCTAGTCTTACATTAATGACACTATCAGATTTTGAAATATCAAAGTCCAAATAGGAGTTTGACTTCGGACCCTAGGTTGGTATGCTATGACGTACTAATAGGCCCTATTCTACACAGAATTTAATAGTAGAAAACATAAAATTAATGTACCGAAAATACCGAGATCTCGCCGAGATACTGAGATAAGATCGAGATCTCGAGTCGATGCTGTTTCCTTAACCGTCCTCTGCCTAATCTTGGAATCTTCAAAAAACTGAGATATCTCGGAGATCTCGGCGACATCTTGGTGAGATCTTGTTCCATGGATGTAATGTTTCCACGTCTTTTGGTGAATGATGGCAAAATTTTGAGCTAAAAACTGCATGTAAGTAAGATACAGTGGAAAAGATCCATGGCCCAATATGGGAACATACTATGACAGCCACAGGCTACAATCACTATCACTATATTCTTACATACTATAAGACTCAAATCTGCATACAATCCATATCAAAGCCTATATTGTGTTACTCATTGGCTAGCGAGGTTGCTGAAACTCTTCAAACCTAGAGTTGGTTATATATTGTGTGCCACCCTAATGAGAATATGAAATGAGCTATATTCCATGGACCATCAGGACTAAATAGTACTTGATAGTCATCTGATACAGAAATATTTCCCTCTAATATTAATATTGTGTCCCAAGTAAAGGATCCAATTAGAGATGTTGAGAACATTGATCCCAGCAATGATGCAATGCCCCTCCCTATTGAGTTTGATGGAACTATCTGGAAAGGATAAGGAGCTCCATTGCTTGATGTGATGGGAGTAAAAAAAAAAAAAAGCTGCCAGCATGAATACACAGGTTTGAGCTTTGAGAGTGGTCCTTTTTTATAAAGAATGCTTAAGGTTAGTCAAATCTACCCTCCCGAGGCACTGTTAAAGCGGGGCTTGCACCATTCTATGGAATGGGAAGGCAAGGCCTGATGATCTAAACAGAGACAGCGAGAGACAGCGGGAGACAGCAGTGGACGAGTTGAGTTGTGACCAGTCCCAAATGATAGGATCCCCAGAGTACCCTAGAAAACATCCACTGTAAAATGCAGTGAGACAGCTGTAGTCATATGAGGACAATGATCTCTGGGTTGGATATCCCTGATAATCCTTATGTTCCTCTGTGTGTCGAGGCCACAAAGCCCCATCAAGACGATCTGTCTCTGTAAGAGTACACCCTTTTTTCTAAAAGGGGCCATGTACCAACATGACACGAGAATTTCCTCAGAAAGTTCCATGACAGAAGAGTAGAGGGCATGGTCAAGGTTTCAGCGAATAGCTGTCGTCCAGCCCATCTCTAACTTTGTGTGCCTGTGAGAATGGTCCTCTATTTGGGCCTCATAATGGATTTCAAAGGGGGCCTTATCGGTTTCGTGGGGATTTTTGTTATTGGGTCTCCGGATGGGGCTTATGACCATGCCCAGGCAATCCATGCATTGTATATGACAGGCTGACAGCCTATGTTTGCCATCTTCGATCCTTGTGGATTTCCTTAGATAAAGAAAAGGGAAATTTGAGTTTGAGTTGTACTTAGTTTATTTTTTCTTTTGGAGTTAAAGTTAGTAATTTGGTTGGTTGGGGTAGATCAAGGCAATCTAAATTGTAGGAAGGTATTTAATTAGTTGTCTTATTAGACATTTTTTTATTTCTATCTAAATTTTGTTTTTCAGATGGAGTCATATTGGTGGTCCTTTGAGGTTTATATAGTACTAGGCATCCAATACAGAAGAGAGATGATATATGTTGTTTTGTGTTTGAGAAGTGCATTCTCCGGGCGGAATTTTTGCTTCATGTTTTGTGCCTGATAACTGTGAGTGCTGTTTTTTCTTTGCAGACCTTTTTCTTTTTTTAACATCCGTCACTTGATCCATGTAGCCGACCCCATTTAGATGGGTTTTCCTTGAGTTTTTGTCGATGTTGTTGTGCTCTCGTCTTTTCGCTATTATTTTATTTTATTGACTTTGCAAGTATCCATGTGGCCGACCCCATTAAGATGGGATAAGGCTGTTGTTGTTGTGTGACTTGTTGCCTTCACTCATCATCATAATCAGCTACTTTGGTCCTCTTTGCATTGTCCTACCAACCGTTAACTTTGTTCATCTGGTTCTTGATTTCTAGGGTTTCCTAAATTCTCACTCATTCTTAGTGAATACTATGATTTATTGGAGTCTATGTAAAGGGTACATGGGATGAGCAATGCAGAACATGATATCTGTTGTGTTATATTTGAGAAGAATTTTTCGTGGTTAAGATTTAGCCTTTTATTACATTACCACTGCTTGTTGCCTCTGTTTATCACCATAATTAGGAATATAATCTTTCGTTCCATAGTCTTACCGATCACTTACCGCCTTTTCCCTCCAATCATACAATTCTTCTCCATTTTTTCTAATCTCTTCCACAGTCTCACTGTAGGTTTCACATGGCCTGTATTTCATCTATCCAAATTTCAGTCATTCAGTGAAGGTATTTGAGGCTTTCCATCCCGTACTATAGTAATATTACTGCAGTGGATTAAAATGCATTTTCTTCTTTTTTCTGATCTCAATAATAGCTCTCTTGAACTCCTTTTGCTTCTTTCATTGCTTCTGAAGACAGAGCTGTTACACTCCTTAATCTTTCTTTTCTTTCTATGCCCTAGATTCAATACAAGGAATAGAATTTGCTTTTCCCTCAAAGCAGAATGAATTATACTAGCAGCCATAAGTCTTCAAAGCTTGGAACTTTGAGACACATCCTCATTTGTATGCATGGTAGAATTTTTTTTCCTTTCTTATTTTCTTATTGGTAAAGATCAGAACATGTCCGGAAGCTGGCTGGGAATTGCTTCTTGCAATACTGTTGAGATATGATTCTGCCATTACATGGAAACAATGGACCTGTCTAATTTGTACATTGAGGTCTTTCCTGGAAGTTCAACAAGTAAAATAAGTCCCGCAAAGACAGAAAGCAACCTATTTATTGTTCATGACAAAGAGTTTATACAGTTACTCATGTTTTCTTTCGGGAGGGAACATTAGCAGAGTTCAAATTTCCTCCAATATGCCAAAAGTGGCTCCTTTGGTAGCCTAAAGACTTTAGTTCATGAAAAATACAGTTCATCTCATGGATATTAGGTCTGTAGACACCAACCCTCACCTTGATCATTTGTTCTTTCCTACTCCATAACAACTCCTTCAGAGGCACCTACCAAAAGAAGTAAAGGGACCCCACAGTTCCATCTATACTAAGAGAGTCTGACATTGTCCATATCCATAACTTCCAATTTGGATCCTTGACTCCTTGTAGGATTAGAATATCAACCTTCTAGTTCTTATAGATGATTTAATATGAGCACAATTCTCCTTGTCATCGAGGCTGTGCATGTTCGTGATAAAATATTTAGCTTCGTATGGGTGATTCCTTTCTCTTACTCTTTCTAGAATCCATGCTCTTGACATCCTTCTGATGTATTTCTTCTTTATTTATTTGTTTTTGAGCTATTCAACACTTGTTTTGTGTTCCTTCTTCTGTAATACCCATGTAGACAACCAATTCTATAGAGAAATCATCTTGTCCTTATACGCTTTCAGGGTCTCTAGTTTCCTGATCTAGGTAGTCTCCCTTTGAAACAAGTGTTGGAAGCCAAGGAATTGAAACCCTCATCTGCCTAGAACATGGATTCTGCTTATTTAGATACGAAAGATTCGGTCTGCCCATTTGTCTTATTTTTTCCAGACCTTCTTTGATGCAAATGGCCTTTAGTTGAAGGTTTATGGAGGGATCACAACCAAGGTTTTAGTTATCGGTAATGGTATCAGTCTCAGCTGATACCGATATCATTACGTATCGATCCAATTCAGTGTGTAAGGGTCACTTTTGGGTATTGGTACCGTACCGGCCAGAATTAATAAAGAAAATTGAAAAATTCTGAAAAATGCAGAAAATTATAAAAAATGGCTGATATAGTATTGGCCAATACGGCCAATACGATATTGATACTTAAACCATGATATGCAGGTTTATAACTTATATAGGCTTTATCACGGCTGATATGCCCGATACTGTAACCGATACGGTCAACCTTGCAAGTATCAGTCAGTTATCGGTATTCCAGCAGGCCGATGCGTATTGGCAAATACAATACTGATACCTAAGTTCATGATCCCAGCATCCCTATCCAACTCAGGATGTCCTTTTTGGGAAAATATGGGCCTTAAGGAGCATTGCTTTTCCTCTTCAGGGTGGGGGGGTTAGTGACGAGGATCTGTGGTGTTTATTATGTATTATTCCAATTGTTTAAAAGAAAATGCACGTGGTAATGGGAAAGTTGGATCTCTCTTTTTCTTCTTTGCTGATTATTGTGTGCCAGTTCGTGAATTTGTTTCAGCATATCCAACTTATTCCCCCTTTCTTTCTTTAAAGTGATTTTGCTCTCGTCATATGTACCACATGTCCTCACCATTGGGTAGTAATTATTTATGGCTTATGAGAATGCTTATACAGGTCTTCCCCTGCTATTGGAGCCTCTGGAGGTGGAAAAGTAGATATGACCTCTCAACAAAATGGCCTTGGATTTCGTTCTTCCTCTGCTCGGACTGATCAGGATAATGGCTCCCTTCCCAATGATAGAAGGGATCGCGCTCTTGGTTCTGAAAAGGAAAGGATCAATCTCAAATCTGTTAATAGGTATGAAGATCATGTTAAGCAATGCATCATCTTTCTTCTGTTTTTTTCCCCCATTAAATGTGTCATTTTTTTCCTACTCTTGTTTATCTTTTGGTGCTACAAAATCTACTATTTTTCTCTCTTTGCAAATTTTTTTTACGCTTCCATCAGAATGATTCTTGTGTGTGTGTGTGTGTGTATTCATTTATGTTATATTTGTTTTCCGTTTTTTGTTATAAAATTATATATTGCTAATATAATTTCTATGCTATACGATGTCCAGACCAAATGTGCATGAAGATATTGTTAGTTCAGGTGGTCCCACTTCAATTACAAAATTGACTGCATCTGCCAGGGCACCACGATCAGGTTCGTGTATGATACCCAAGTCGTCCCCTAGTGCCCATCGAGCAATTGGAGTTCCTGATGAATGGGAGCTTTCACAATGTATGAACAAGGTCCCAGCTGTTGTTGGGGCTAGCAATAGGAAACGCCCCCCATCAACTCGTTCTTCATCACCACCTGTAGCACAATGGGCTGGGCAAAGGGCACAAAAGATGTCTCGTGGTGCACGAAGAACAAATCTTGTTCATCCTGTTCCAGTCCAGGATGAGACCCCAACTTCAGATACAGTATCCCATGCTGCTGGTAATGGAAATGGACTGGGACTCCCAAGACGCTTGTCCAGTAATGCTTCTCAGCAAGTTAAAGTAAAAGGTGACCTTTTGTCTTCAGTTGCATTATCAGAAAGTGAAGAGTCAGGAGTTGCTGAAACCAAATCCAGAGACAAGGGAAAAAAGTCTGGTGAGACAGAGGAGAGAACTGGACAGAATGTTCAAAAGGTTTCTACTCTAGTATTGCCATCAAGAAAGAATAAGGTATCCAATAATGAAGAACTTGGAGATGGCCTTCGGAAACAAGAAAGAACTGCACGGGGTTTCACTTCAACAAGGTCTAGCATGCCAATGACAGATGAGAAGCTTGACAATGTGGTCACTGCAAAACAGCTCAGGAGTACAAGGCTTGGTCTTGAAAAGACTGACAGGTAGTTACAGTTGTTCACCCTTTATGTTAGCCTATGTTACCTTTCTGTTGGCTAATAAGATGTTGTACTGTTGCTAAAACCTCTTATAAGATTAATTTCTTGTTTCAGTAAAGCAGGCCGTCCACCTACTAAGAAGCTGTCTGACCGTAAGGCATATAAAAGACCCAGACTTGCCGTGAATGGTGGAGCTTCTAATTTTCATGGTATTTCATCTCTCTCTCTCTCTTTCTGATTTTTTTTAATGGATTCTCCCACTTGAATTGTTTTATTTCTGGATTATTGAGTTAATGGAACATCTTCTGCAATTAAGCATGTTACGATCCTTGTTTCTTCATCTCGTTGTGTAATTGTGTGTGTGTGTTTTTTTTTCAGGAGAACTGGATGATGGTCATGAAGAACTAATGGCTGCCGCAAAAGCTGCTATAAATCCCAGTACTATTTTCACTTCAATTATGTATTATTGTGTTTGTGAAAATGCTATTTTCTTCAGATAGACTGATTGGTATAATTTTCAAATGCAGCCCATGCTTGTTCCAATTCATTCTGGAGACAAATGGAGCCACTCTTTGGTTTTGTGTTAGCTGAAGATGTTGTTTATTTGAAGCAGCAAGTGATAGCTCTTTTACTTTCTCTATCTCTGAATTTGTTATGTTGTATATTCCTGTACCATAATTTTTTTTAAACTTTGTTTTTGTGTTGAACATGATTATCAGATTTCCCGTATCAATAAATCTGCCATGGATATGAATGTCAATCCTGGTCAAAACTTGAAGGTAAACATTGTAAAGTCTTCTTTTCCTTGAGATACTTGGTGTTACTTGAGGCCTATTATTCTTCTGGTGAACTTATAGATGTATACCTCTCTTTGTTTTAGGTTGATTTTGGAATTAGTTTGCTGGAACCAACTATGAGTGCTGTTGGTCAAGATGATTGTGGTGCTGTCCTGAATGGACTTGGATCGATTGAATGTGAGAGAGATAAGGAGCTCACAAGTGAAATAAAGCCCGATGAATATTTGTCAGAGCAGTTATTTTCGGGAAAAGATCATAATGTGATTCCACTATGCGAAAGGCTCATTGCAGCTCTAATTTCGGAGGAAGAGGATGAAGGATTTTGTTCTAGAGGAGATGAAGACCTCAATTTCAATATATATGGAACTAGCTCTGAGCTGGATGAAGAGTTCAAATCCAACAGTACTGAATTGGGAAACTTTCAAACAGTTGCCCGAGCTACTTCAAATGGCTATAGGATAAGGGCCACTCGGAGATGCCATGACCAGATGGAACATGGTGACCTGGGAGATGTTGATGTACTGGCAGATACAACTTCTGGAATAGTCTCAAACTTCCGACATTCTTTAAATGGCCTCCAACCAGACCACGCAGTGATGCCTGTCAAGGCTTGTTCAGAACTTCAGTATGAGAAGATGACCTTGAATGAACGGCTTCTACTAGAGCTTCAGAGCATTGGCATTTTCCCTGAACCAGTGGTAGGTTTCCGTTTGCCAGAGCTCTCACTGTAAATGTATGTGACGAGTCTTGGAGTAATCCTTCATTTGTCTGATGAGTGCTTCTGATTCCTGTTTGATACAACCTATTGAGTGTGTCTTTTTTGTTTTATGAGTTTATCAGCCTACAAAATGAAGTTTCATGAAAGTTGAAACTGCATCCCTTGGTTTGAGCTGCTTCACTTTGAGTGCCTTATTTCATTTGTTTCCTTCTGGTCTTTGATAAGATTTCATATAGACGTTTGGTTTGAATTTATTATTCCCCTCCTAATTGCACACTGTTCTGATATCAGCCTGACTTAGCACCGCGAGAAGATGATGAGATCAGTGATGAAATTAGCACACACCGGGAGAAACTTCAAGATCTGGTACTTCTCAGAAGTCTATTTTTTAGTTTACTAAAAGTTTGTATTCTTGTTCTTGAACCCAAATATTTTAGTCCATGATTTAGGCCAATTTGTATAAGAAACATTTAATTCATTGAATATGCTGTGGTGGATGTTGGAAGGTGGACAGAAGTCCTGTAATTAGCATGCTAATAGATGTATGGCCAATCACAACTATAATGATTAATGACTGTTGTCCCTGAGGGTGTGTTAGTATGGTAATAAGTGAAGTCCTAAAACTGGCCCTTCTTTCTGTTTTCTTGTTTTTGTGCATTGTGTATTGGTGTTTATATCCCACGTGTGTATTTTCGCATCAGGGTAAGTTTCTATGTAAGTTGTTCTTTTATCCTGATAGACTTTTTATATTTTGCATATTATGATGCTTACTTTCTCAGTTTTTATGAATTTATCACCGTTCTTGCTATTCCATTACTGGCAGCTTAAATATTTGGCCACAATGATTGTGATGTGTATTTGTATCATACTTATCTTTGTGCCTGTGCGGGGGTGTCATGGATTTATCACCATTCTTGTTATTCCTCGGTTTCTATGAATTTATGTCCTATAAATTTATTGCTGCTTATGTTCTTCCGTAGTTATCAGCATGGATGTTGCGACATAGTTCCAATATATAATAGATCGAAGCTGGTACCGGTGAACATCTCGTTAGTATTCATGTAATGCGAAATACAAAATAAAGTCTACTGTGCGACTGTAAATACTCTTTATATTGTTCATCTCATGGTCAGTTCTGTTTTCAGCATGGATGTTGCGACATATTTCCAATTTATAATAGATCAAAACTGCTACCAGTGAACATCTCGTTAGTGTTCACATAATGTGAAATAAAAAAAAAGTCTATTGTGCGACTGTAAATACTCTTTATATTGTTCGTCTCATGGTCAGTTCTGTTATAGGTTAACAAGAAGAAGACATTACTTCTTGGGCTGGAAAGTTGTGTCTCAAAGGAGAGAGAATCCCAAGAAAGGTAACAAATGTGCCTATTCTTGTTAGATTATCTCTTAATATTTTTTATGCCATGATTTGTTCATGCAAACATTTTTGGATGTGTAGAGAGATTGAGCGTAACGCCCTTGACAAACTTGTTGGTATGGCTTATGACAAATATATGGTAAGAAAGTTCTGATTTTCCGTTGTGGCAATTCCTAGTTTATTTATTTTTTATTCTGTTGCAAGGTATATGTATAATTAGTTACCTAGCATTTCTGATCCATTTATTAATAATAACGAGGCCATCGATGAACTGATATGGCAGTCCTTATTGGACTTTCTATGCTGATTTGCCCACAAGTAGAAGAGGAGATACTGATTATCTTTCTGAGACCCATGTCAGAGGTGAATGCCAAAATATTATTCTCTAGTAAACAATGTGCTTTGACTTGGTTAGTTGTAATTGTATCTTTATTTCTCAATTTGACATCAAATTAATATGAACCTCGGGAACTACCTACTACCTAGTGCTGTGAGACACTACTGCACTCTCATGTTACATTGCTGCTTTTTCTGTATCTGGCTTTTCTTGGGTATACTGTGCCATGGTTAACATATGGTTACTTATGGAAAAATGTTTTAACATAAACTTGAACTTTTACTGATGTGGACCTGGATCAGAATAACCCTTATTGGGTTGCTTATGGGCCCACCCAAGCACTTAAGCAACTCAAGTATTATGACCAATGGAAAGATCGTAAGTGAAGTTAAACTATAAGAGAGAGAGACAAGGGAGTGGAGTGTTATGTGTTAGTGAAAAGGGTGGACTGGGAACTAATTTAAAATTAGGGACGAGCTGATATTGACTAAAGGGGAGGGCAAATTAAGGAATTAGTTTTAAGAGATAAAATCGTGGAGGATAAGGGAAGCTGTACCTAACCTTCGAACGGCGCTAACAGCAGCAAGGAAAGAGGAGGATAGGGGAAAGCTCTCTCAGGAATGCTTCGATGGACTAGAAACTGAAGGGAGATGTCAGTAATGACGATCCCTACTGAATGCTTACCTTCGACGTGTTGAGGTTTGGTGTCTTGACTTCTGATGACTGGACTGCTGTGTGGAGCCTCTGTGGGGACTATATAGGTATTTCAGTAAATTTCTTGTATAGGGTTCCGCTATAAACATGTAGCGAGAGTTCTTTCTCTGTAATGAAAATCTGAGAGAGGTGTGAGGACGAGCGACTATAACCCTATTCTCCATTGATAGTGAAATAGATCTCATCTCACTGTGGACGTAGGCAATCTTGCCGAACCACGTAAATCCTTGTGCGTATTGTGTGAATGTTGTTTGCGTTTCCATTCTTCACTGCATCGTGTTAGGTTCTACAAATTGGTATTAGAGCTTCCAGGTTTTCCGTTTTTTGGGGTTTGCTATCACAATGTCAGGGAAGGGATCGAGTGTCAAGTACGACATCGAGAAGTTTTGGGAAGAACAACTTTACTCTTTGGCGACGAAGGATGAAGAATCTTTTGATACAACAGGGTTTGGCGAAAACTCTGTTGGGGAAGTCGAAGAAACCAGAGAAAGTGAGTGATGAAGACTAGGAAGAGATGGAGGAGAAGGCGGTAAGTGCAATCCGTCTCAATTTATCAGATGACGCCCTGCAATATGTGGTAGATCTCGAATCTGCATCGGAGGTATGGGCGAAACTTGAAAGTATCTACATGACAAAGTCCTTAACGAACAAGCTGTTCGTGAAGAAGCAGTTGTATTCTCTACAAATGGAGGAAGGTACGGATCTGTTAGAACATCTTAACACGTTCAATCAGATCATAAGTCAACTTGCAAGTCTAGAGGTTTCGATTGAGGATGAAGATAAAACACAATTGTTGTTAGCGTCACTCCCAGCATCGTATGATCACCTAGTAACGACTCTCTTGTATGGGAAGGAGACTCTTGAGACGGATGAAGTGACGACCGCTCTTATATCTAATGAAACAAGGAAGAGGGTCAGCGGTACTAAATCTCAAGGGGAAGGTCTCTTTAGAAATGTCAAGGAGCAGGAAAGAGAGAGATCAAATCAGAAGGGATCTAGGAACAGAGGTCGATCGAAATCAAAAGGGGGAAAAACAAAGTTGTCCTGTTACTACTGCAAGAAGGAAGACCATCTGAAGAGAGACTGTCTGAAGAGGAAGGCGGACTTGAAGAAGAAAGGTGTAGATAAAGCATCTGAGGAAGCTAGCGTGGCTGATAGCTCGGATGGGGATGATGGAGATGTACTCTCTATATCATCTGGTAAGAAGCAACTTTCTGATTCTTGGATTTTAGATTCTGGTTGTTCGTATCACATGTGTCCACACAGGGATTGGTTTAATACATTCAAATCATACAGTGGTGGGTCTGTTTTAATGGGGAATGATGCGGTATGCAAAACCATTGGGATAGGTACTATCAAAATTAGGATGTTTGATGGGATTGTAAGAACTCTATCAGATGTGAGACATGTTCCAGAACTAAAGAAAAACTTAGTATCTTTGGGGCACTAGGCTCCAATGGCTGCAGGTATACAGCAGCAGGTGGTGTTCTTAAAGTTATTAAGGGAGCTATGGTTGTCATGAAAGGGCAGATAACAGGAAACCTATATAGACTCATAGGGAGTACAGTAACAGGTGGAGCATCTATGACTACAGATGCAGAATTTGATATAGATGACACTAATCTGTGGCATATGCAGTTGGGGCATATGAGTGAAAGAGGTATGATGAAGCTTCACAAAAGGAAACTGTTGAAGGGGGTGAAAACTTGCAAACTGAACTTCTACAAGTATTGTGTGTTCGAGAAACAGTGCAAGGTTAGTTTCAGAACTGCAAAACACACGAGCAAGGGCGTGCTTGATTATGTACACAACGATGTATGGGGTCCTTCACCAATCAAATCTAAAGGTGGGGCAGAATATTTTGTGACCTTCGTTGATGATTACTCAAGGAAAGTCCGGGTTTACTCATGAAGCATAAAAGTGAGGTGTTCACTAAATTTAAAGAATGGAAGTCTGAGCTAGAAAGGAAGACAGGAAAGAAAACTAAGTACTTGAGAACAGACAATGGAGGGGAGTACAGGTACAAGTCGTTTTTAGAATTGTGCAAGGATGAAAGGATTACACGTCACTTTACGGTGTCAGATACACCATAACAAAACGGTGTAGCCGAAAGGATGAACATGACACTTCTAGAAAGAGCTCGGACCATGAGGTTGAATGCAAAACTGAGGAAGAATTTTTGGGCAGAAGCAATGAATATGGCATGTTTTCTCATCAACGGGTCTCCATCAAAGGCAATTGATTGCAAAATTCCCGAAGAGGTATGGACAGGAAAACTAGTAGATTATTTAGTTTTGAAAATATTTGGTTGTCCCGCCTATGTTCATGTGCAGAGTGGAAAACGTTCCAAGTTAGACTCAAACTCTAAGCAGTGTACCTCTCTTGGTTTTTGAGAAAGGTGTAAAGGGGTTCAAGCTGTGGGATCCTAGTTCACAAAAAGTTGTGATCAGCAGGGACGCTGTGTGTGATGAGTCTCACATGGTGAAGTCAAAAGAAGATGACGGAAAGAAAGATAGGTATACTGTGCCGGTGGAGTTAGGTGAGTCAGAAATAGCAGGAGAGAAAGAGTCATCCAGTGGCTTACCAGAACAACAGGAAATAGTAGATGATCCCTATACCGTGGTAAAGGGTAAAGGGAAACGTACTCACAAAGCACTTGTGAGATACGGGTTTGAGGACATTGTTGCTTATGCCCTCACTGTAGGTATAGGTGACTCATCTTCCTATCAGGATACTATAAATAATGAGCAAAGTGATAAATGGATGATAGCTATGATGGAGGAAATGGAGTCTCTACAGAAGAACAAGACTTGGGAGATAGTTGAAGAACCCAAGGGAAGAAAAATCATTGGGTGTAAATAGGTCTTTCATAAGAAAGAGGCAGCGTCGGAGAAGGAGCGTGAAGGGTTTAAGGCCAGACTTGTAGCCAAGGGCTATGCACAGAAGGAGCAGGTGGATTACAATGAAATACTCTCCGGTGGTGAAGCACACTACTTGCTTTGGTGGCTACGTTTGATTTTGAGTTTGAACAACTTATGTAAAGACATCATTTCTTCATGGGGACTTGGAGGAACAAATTTACATGGAACAGCCTGAAGGTTTCAAGGTGCAGGGAAAAGAAGATCATGTTTGTTTGCTTAAGAGGTCACTTTATGGTCTTAAGTAATCTCCTAGGTAGTGGTACAAGCGCTTTGACTCCTACATGGTGCAGATTGGCTACACAAGAAGTGAGTATGACTGTTGGTATGTTATAAAGTGTCAGATGATAATTCTATTATTCTTTTGATGCTTTATGTTGATGACATGCTCATTGCTGCCAAGAATAAACATGAAGTTATCTGTCTAAAGTCTTTGTTGAGTGCTGAATTTGATATGAAGGATCTTGGTGCTGCGAAAAAGATCCTTGGCATGGAAATCCTTAGAGATAGAAATGCAGGTAAACTTTGGGTAACTCAGAAGAGATATGTTGAAAAGGTGCTAGAGCGTTTCAACATGGAAAAGGCTAAATCGGTTAGCACTCAATTAGCTAGCCATTTCAAGTTATTTGAAAAGCAATGCCCTACAAAACATGAGGAGGTGGAGCAAATGTCTCTGGTTCCCTATGCCAGCGCAGTTGGGAGCCTCATGTATGCTATGGTATGTAGCAGGCCAGATTTGTCTCATGCAGTCAGCGTTGTTAGTCGATACATGAGTAATCCAGGGAAGGAGCATTGGATGCAATTAAGTGGATCTTCAGATATCTGAGCAAGACTACAGGTTTGGGTATTATGTTCAGTGGTAAGGGAACTTCCACAGACCTGGCAGAATATGTAGATTCTGATTATGCTGGTGACTTAGACAGAAGGAGGTCTACTACAGGTTATGTGTTTACATTAGCTAGTGGACCCATCTCGTGGAGGGCGATGCTTCAGTCTACAGTTGCATTGTCCACTACAGAGGCAGAATACATGGCAGCGGTTGAGTCAGCCAAGGAAGGAGTTTGGCTGACTGGTTTGGTTCGTGAGTTGGGGTTGGAGTAAGGAGATTAGGTGCTACACTGTGACAGTTAGAGTGCCATGCATCTTGCAAAGAATCAGGTGTTTCATGCAAGGACAAAGCATATTGATGTGAGGTTTCATAAGATCGGGGAGCTTGTGTCAGAAGGTAGTATTCACTTGAGGAAAATTCATACAGATAGCAATCCTGCAGATATGTTTACCAAGTCAGTTACCACAGAGAAGTTCGAGCACTGCTTGGACTTGATCAACATCACTCATTGTTGATAGATTGATGGTTGCACCCCGGATACATATGGGGTGTGGTGTTGTATCTTTCCTTCGGAAGTTACAGGAGGGGAGGGAGGCATCTATAACTTATCGTCAAGGTGGCTGGTCAGAATTCAAGCCAAGGTGGAGATTGTTGAGGTTTGGTGTCTTGCCTTCTGATGATTGGACTGCTGTGTGTTGCCTCCGTGGGGGCTATATGGGTATTTTAGTAAATGTCCTGTATAGGGTTTCACTATAAACATGTAGCGAGAGTTCTTCCTCTGTAACAAAAATCTGAGAGAGGTGTGAGGACGAGCGACTGTAACCCTATTCTCCATTGATAGTGAAACAGATCTCATCTCATCGCGGACTTGGGCAATCTTGTCGAACCATGTAAATCCTTGTGTGTATTGTGTGACTATTGTTTGCGTTTCCATTCTTCACTGCATCGTGTTAGGTTCTACACAACGGTCAATTCGGAGAGAACAAAAGACAACCCAAGCTCGGTAAGTAGTCCCGGGCGGTGGTTGCAGTTTTGGGTTTGATTGCTGGTATGAAACTCTTAACAGAATCTTTTTGGGACTGAGGCAGCAGGGTTAGGATTGCCTAATTGGTAAGAGATCACACAATGAGCCATAGAGATTCTCCTATCTCATTACATTAGATTCCTCCCTTTTTGGCAAAACTGCCACCCTAATAGAAGTCGTGATCAGTTAATGAGAAAGATGGGGGTTGTTCAACAAAGAACTTATTTTGCGACCAGTGTTCCTCCATTAGTTTGTGTGGTATCATTGAGGGCTTTTCCACTCTCATTATAATGTAGCCTTGGGGTGGAGGTGGCGGTGGCCCATCAATTCAACTGCTTGGAGCTTGTACTCTATCAATGCTATTTTCAAGAGGTGGGAAAAAAAAATAAAGGGCTAATATAACAAGGTCCAATCCTACCTTGTCAATGAGACACAATCCAAGAAACCTAAAACAATTCATGTCACCTGGTTGAATGAGGAAAGCACTAACAGATTAGGATCAACTTCTCACAAGGACTAAATGATGCAGGAGTGCTTCCATGGACCATTACGAACCCGTTTGAGAACCCAGACCGAGAACCAGGTCCAAATCCGGGTTTTTAGTCTAGTAGGATAATTAGATATTTATTTTCTTTAGGAAATATGTAATCGTTTAATTTTAGAAGTTTTTAGCTACGTAGGATACTTGGTTTCTTAGTTGTTCTTAGTTTCCTTGTTAAAGTTTGTTTCCTAGTTTGATAGGTTTCCTTTGCTAGTTGGGTTTTCTTCTTTTAAATAGCTTGTGTTAAGATGAAATTTCAGAATAGAAAAATTGAAATTGTATTTGGTTTGAGTGTGTGCCTGCGTGGCTTGGCAGCTTCCCCCACCCACCCCCTTCTTGTGCGATCTCTTCCCTCCTCTTCTTCTTTTCTGTTTTCCTTTCCGCATCCCCTGTTCTGCGACATGAGTTCTCCATGATTGTGAACTGATCTCTCTTGTCTCTTCTTCTTTTCCTCTAATATTTTGAGTACGGATTGTCTACCCGTGCACTAGTAGCAGCTGTTGCTGCAGTTTCTCAAGAGCTCTGAGTGATCTGCCCTCTTGCTTCAATGCAAAAATAAGAGATAACATTATAATGGTGTTATTGAGTGGAAAAGCACTCAATGATACCCACACAAACTCATGGAGGAACACTGGTCGCAAAATAAGTTCTTTGTTGTACAACCTCATCTTTTATTTTCAACCATCCTTCTCATTAACTGATCAAGGCTTCTATTAGAGGGGCAGTTTGTCAGGGAGTGTTGAGAATTTTTGTAATGAGTGTATTTTGGGTATTTAGTTATTATCTTGTTTGTTAGTTTGTATTAAGCTTTTATGTTTTTTCCCTTTTAGGTGTATGTAATTTCCATCATCTTATGTTAATGAATCAATATAAGGGAGAACATTACCACTCTCTCTACAAGTTTGCACTCATCTAACTTTTCTCTCCTCTTTCTCCACTCACCATCTTCCTCCTTGTTCTTACTTCTTCTCTCACACCTTAATCATTGCTCATTTCCAACTTGGTATCAAAGCCATGAAGGTTTGAGAGTCAACTAGGAGATCCCTCTCATTTTTTATGCCTATCTTGGAACCCTAGAAATGTAAAGGGGTCCAATAGGGGCTTGTACCATGTAAGAAGATACAACAAGAAGACCTTATGGTTCTCTTATCACCTAGAAGACATTTGGAAGAAGATTAGCAGCTGTGAAGATCAACTGGAAGAAAAAGAAGGGAGAATAGGGTTACTGCCAGCTGGTTTTCTACCATACTCTTTTCTCTCTCATCCAGCATCTCTTGGGGGTGAGGCCAAACTCATTGGAATCGCTCAGGAGTATCCTTCTCTTTCCCCATGGCCCTGGTTGATGAAGGAATGAGTGGGTGGAACACAACTTTCTCCCATGACCTGAAGTTACCACCAGCTTCTCTGTTCTTGTCTTTTTTCTCATCCAAAGTGCTAGCATGGTGCTCTTGGTTGATGGACTTTGGTGAGTTACAGCATTTAGGTTCTATGGGTTGGGATGGGATGATATTCTACATTGAAATGCATATGTGATTTGAGTTTCTTCAAGTTTTTGGGTTTGTCTTGCTGGATTTTTTTTTTTTTGGAGATTGGGAAGGAGTCTGTACTCCCTTCAGGTGTGTTCTTACATCATGTCAGAGGCATGGAAGAAGAACTCGACCGAAACCTGTCAAAATCACCGAGTTAACTCGGTTTCGTAGGTTTCCGAGACGAGTTGAAGGATGATTTTAAAAAATCCAGGGTTTCGACCAAAACTCGATGGTTTCGACCATATTTCGGTATTTTCGACCTGAATACCTATATAAGTATCACTTATCCCCATCGAAACTTGAGGAAACCTGGCTGGAAATTAGGACAGACACTTTTATATGCTAGAAACCAGGCCAGGCACCTTCATTTACTTAAGTTATTATTCATAAATAAGCAAATACCTCCTTTTTGAATTCAATAAAAATAGTTAAAAAATCGTTCCAAATAACAAGTATCATGCATAAACACTAAAATAGAGAATAATGTATGACCAAACAAGTGCATTAAATTGAAATTATTATAAAAGATGAGGTTTCTCACATGTTGTAATAGTCTATAGCCATGAAGAGTATTGGATGATGCAAAGTGAAACCAAACTGAAGAGAAACCTGCAGTGGAGATCAAGAATGTAGAAGACGAAGGAGAGGAGAACTGGAACTGAATGAATATCCAGCCTCTCACACACTACTTTATTTAGAATAACATAATTACATGAAAGAGCTAGGAATGCAGACTCCTAGAACAAATAGGAATCCACACCTCAAACTTAAAAGTAAAATAGGAAACTAAAACAAGGGGAGTAAATAACTCAAAATACAACTAGGAGTTTAAATCAGTATTCACGTCACTATGCATGTGAACAGTGTTATGTGAACAGTACTTGAACACAAAGGATGATGTTGTAGTACTCCTTAATTCGTTTTATAGTCCAAAAGTGTGAAAAACCAAGATTAAATGCAAGATTTTAGACTCTTGGTTGAGAATTTTCCTTCATTTTTCCATTAGAATAGGAGCTGTATCGTGTATGTGAGTGAAAAAGGTTTTTTTATGGAATGTATCGATGGTCTCGGTAGGTATCGAAATGTATCGAGTCGTATTGGCCAATACATATCGATACGTATTAAACCACCCACAGAACCCTTTACCGGACGTATCGTATCAGCCCGTATTGGCCCGATACATTTTGATACAATCCGGGATAGTCCATTTAGGAAGAAGAGATGTATCGGTACCTATCGATACCGATACATATCGGCCGATACGATACGATGCATACCGATACTTTAAACCTTGATAATAACACTTCTGTTTCTGGGCCAAGTTTTTATTCCAGAAATGACTTTTTGTATTTCTCTTACTGGGCCAAATTTCTGGACAAAAAAACACATTTGGTAACGCATAGTAATTTCTATTTCTGGGCCAAAAAAGAAATAGAAACGTGTTTGTTATGCACAATCATTTCTGTTTCTAGAACTTCTATAAATTTTCAAATATGCCATTGAATACCCAAAAATTTAGTGGAGGTGGTGGTGGCGGCGGTGATGGTGGTTGAAGATGTATTGGAGGTGGTGTTATATTTTGAACATGAAATTACTGCTTTGCCCATCAAATTAACCATGTGCTCATTAAAGAGCAACTCCCCCCCCCCCCCTTATTTCTTCGTTTTATTTCTGGGAGAGAGAAGCTTCAAATTAGAGCTTCTTTGTTTTTTCGTTTCTTAGCAACTCTTTTGCCCCGGTTCATTCTCTGGAACAAAAAGATGAACCGGTGTTATTAAACAGATTTCTATTCCTTTTTTGTTCCCAGGAAAAAAAACAGAGAAATAGAGAAGCAGACGTGTTATCATCCAGCCTCTCATAATCCTATTGTTTTGTTGGTATTAATTTATAGGGCTGATGTTCTCTGTGCTGCAGCGCAGCCTGCGCCCAGACACATGGGTCTGCAATTCCAGGGGGGGGCAGGGTGGTAATTTCACCCACCCCCATGTGTCTGGGCGCAGCCTGTGCCCCCGGTACAGAGTACGTTTGGCCTAATTTATAACAGAAGAGCTTTGATTTCTGACCGACGGATGCTCTGTTTTTAGAGCAATTTTTAGTCCAAATCGAGTTCTCAATTTTGCAGGATCTGCCCATTAGATCTATTTTACCTTTGGTATTCAAGGTCTTGTCTAAAGAGCCCTTTGACCAACTTGGTTTGCTGATCAGACCTTCTGGTGTAACTTTAGTAGAAATCTCCCAACTTCTGTCCTCTTTTAATTCAGACCTGAAGATTCTTTAATTACTTTCAATCTAGCCCTTATGTTTGATTCAGCTTTAGGGGATTGAATTAGCTAACCAAGAGGGACACCCAACCAGCATTATAGGCTGATCTGTTTCTCTGATTTCGATTAATTGAATTTCTCTTACTTCCTGAATTTTCAGTTTCAGATTTGGTTATTCTCTAATTGCTCTTAATCTGACCCTTGGATCATTGCTGTGTTCTAAAGTTCACTTATTCTATTTATCTGTGAGTGATAGTTAAAGTTTCACCTTCATCTGAGAAGGTTGACTTGTTGACTTTTGGGTTTGCTTGGGATCTTGTAAGGGAGGTGTTCAGCCTGAACCTAGGGTTCATCCTACCTACTCCCAAGGTTCAAGATCTTGGGTTTTGACCAGGCTGAAACCATGATATGGTATAAACCTACCGAAACCTGGTACTTTTTCCCAGCCAACTCGAGACAGTGGTTTCGAGGCCTAGAAATGGTTTTTTAGGTCTGATTTTTTGTATATAGCCTATTTTTTACATTTTAAACACAATGCATGAACTATTTTCACAAAAAAAAAACCACTCAAAATGGTACTTGTGGTTTTTGACCCAAGTACTAGTGTATGCACATGCCAAATATCATTTAAGTAAATGATGTCATTTACTGAAGATATTATTCATAAGTAAGCAAATACCCCCTATTTGAATCCAATAAAAATAGTTAAAAAATAAAATTCCTAAAGGATAAAAAGTCAACTCCCCAGTTCAAGAACAAAAGCTGGATTTTCGGCGGTAGGTGAAATTTTCAACTTTCTAATGCTGGGGTTTTTATCAAATTTATAAATTCCACAAATCTTAATATGGTAAAACTTTGCTGAAAACCAAAAGTGCGGTAAAATATTCATTTGTGTTGATGTCTAAAAAATTATTTCCATTCAGAGCCATTTTGATAGAATTTGCGCACACCAAATTAACTGTGACTGGAACATAACTCTTTCAATGTAAATCAGATTTAAGCAATCTTGGATTTGTTGGAAAGCTATCCAGTTTTTGTTCTTGAACTGGGGGTTGACTTTTTATCCTTTAGGAATTTTATTTTTTAACTATTTTTATTGGATTCAAATAGTGGGGTTATTTGCTTATTTATGAATAGTATCTTAAGCAATTGTTTTTACTTAAATGATATTAGGCATAAATAAGTGTGTCCTGGTTTCTGGTCTGGTTTCGACAGAGATGTTTCTTACCAACATCTCAGACGAAGCCATGCATTTTTTCAAGTACCCGGCCAACTCATCTCAGAAACCTGCAAAACCGAGATATCTCCGTCAAAACCTGTTGTTTCGACCCAGATTGAGTTCCATGCCTACTCCCCACTATTTATGCTCCAAATTTTTATGGTTCAATCAGTCTTTATTGCTTTAGTGGCCGAAACAGAGGATATCTTGATCGGGGGAGTGAACAGGGAACATACTACCTTAAGGAAATGATTCTTATCTGCAGAGTCTGCAGTGTCTTTAAGCATGCCTGTGAAATAGGGCCCATTCCTTGTATTCTGTTTTATTGCTTTGTGGCTATGTATTACTACCTGAAGTACAACATAGGTATAACTTCTACTTTCTTTTGCTAGCTCTTTATCGCTTCTTACCTTGTATGCTGGCTGTCTTTTGCCTGCAATTTAACAAAATGAACCCCTATTCTTTATTTGTAGTAGTTGCTCTTTTACTGACTCTTCAATTTTTTGGGTGCATTTTTTTTTTCTTTCTGTCTGTGCTCTTCTTTGGAAGATTTGGTTCCTTCTTATTTTCTTTCAACTGGTCATGTGATCATTCTACACTGATAGAAGTAAGTACTATTTCATTGCATCTACTGGGTCAACTTAGAGTTCTAATGTAATGACCATTCTTCAGAGAACTCTGTTTAATAATTTTTCACACCTTATAGGGATTGATCTAATACTATGTTCATGGTTGACAGGCTTGTTGGGGCCCTAATGCATCTGGTGGAAGGGGTTCAAGTGGCAAAATGGCTAAGCTTGCTGCCTTATCTTTTGTTAAACGAACACTAGAACGATGCCAGAATTATGAAGATGCCGGCAAGAGCTGCTTTAACGAGCTTGTATTCAAAGATTTGTTTCATTCTGTGACTTCCTGCCCCAATGATGCAGAATTCATAGATACAAGGACTGGGGGGGAACCTGCCAATCCTTGTGCTGATACTCATTCCCTATATTCAGAAGTTAGGGTTTCAGGTACTTCACATATTGCTCCCTGGAGAAGTCACTTTCATCTGTAGCCAAGTCCTGTAATATTTGATTGTTTGAAGTGCTTTGTGGCATTCAATGATGTATGGACTGATAAATCTTACCAGTAGTTGCAACTTTCAATAAGGCATCGTTCAGTTGAGTTATATTAATTAAACTTGTCACGACTGATGTCTAATTTCCCAAATTTTTGGTGGTTGATCTGTGATTTGTCTTTTGCAGATTCTGTGGGTTTGCATCAGACCCCTTCTGCAACTTCACGCTTAAGGCAGAACTTAGATGCCTGTGAGAAGAATCCTTGTGATGTGTTTGGGTCTGGAAATCACTTATCTGAATCAACTACTGGTAAAGAAGAAACATGGATGAGTAGGGCCAAAAAGAGGGAGCTATTGCTGGATGAACTTGTCGGCGGGCCTGGTGGTTCTTCTCTGAGAGCACCATCAGTTGTTGGGAGTGCTCGTGTAAGCGGTACAAAAGGAAAGAGGAGTGAGAGAGAGAAGGAGGGAAAGGGGCACAACAGAGATATGTCCTCTAGAAATGGCATTGGTAAAATTGGTCGACCATCTTTAGGCAATGTCAAAGGCGAAAGGAAGGCGAAAACAAAGCCTAAGCAGAAGACAACTCATTTATCTGCTTCTGCCAATGGTCTTCTTGGTAAGGCTTCAGAGCCACCAAAAGCTGTATTGCCTCCAGTCCCGAAATCGTGTGAGATGGCCAGTGATAGCAATATCAAAAAAAATGACGAGTTGGCTTTGGAGACTTTGAATGACACTGAAGGCATTGATTTTTCAAACCTGCAGCTACCTGGAATGGATGTACTTGGTGGGCAAGGCCAAGATCTTGGTTCATGGTTGAATATTGATGATGATGGATTGCAAGACGATGATATTATGGGCCTTGAGATTCCAATGGATGATCTTTTCGACGTAAACATGATCATGTAAATTGCCCTCTGTATATTTTTGTGAAATATACAAAGATAATATATACCATTCAAACAAAGTATAGGTACCATTGTAAAGAAAAGTTTGGTTACATTGATGGCCATTTTTGCAGCCAGATCTGTTAGCAGGCTGTAATTTTTTTTTTTGGGGAGGACTTCTGCAGAAGTTATTTTTGAGCAGACCTTTTTGGGATTGTGGAATTTTGCCCAGTGCAAGCTGGCATTTTTTTGACTGTATAGATCTTTTCTTTCAATGTCCAAACTATAAATCCCTAGATTTGTAATATTTTAGATGGCACTGATCCTGATTATAGCATTTTTTTGAACCCGACAGCAGAGCCAATTGTACATAAATTTTGCATCTCTAAGGAACTGTGATGTTGTACTCTTGTTCATTTGAGTCCTACCGAAAAAGAGGGGGAAATGAAGGAAAAGTCTCTGGCAGTCGAACTCTCAGACTGAATTCCTGCTTCATTCCTTCTGGCTCATTGATATGCAAGGGAAAATAGTGCAAACATTTCCTTGGTTAAATGCTGATTTAACAACCATTTCTCCTTATGTCAGTGGCTGTGTAATCAAGGTAAATTTCCTATACAAAGTCATTACCTGGGCTTTCACCAGATGCAAAGCATTTCATTGGGTGCCTTCTACTTTCTCATTGGATTTCTTTCTTCAATTATTATTTAGGACAGCTGAGTTTTTATGAATTTTCTCTTTGCAACAGATTCATTGTTTACCTCACATCACCTTGTTATGTTTGATTACTTTAAACCCCGTTACTGCAGGTACAACTGTATAAGGTTGCCAGTGGCAGTTATTGTAATTTTTATTATTCTACACGAATCAGGTAAAGCTCCAACATTGGAGTCACTTGATGTCTTTGGAATTGAACTGGGTTGTTCAGATTTATAGGGTATGTCATCTGTTTAGATCTGTTTGTTCACCAGGTGGTCATGGATTTCTAGTTCTTGTTGACTGTTTGGGATCTTTTCAGGATTGTGAACTGCTATAGTATCATCTTCTCAAGGCAGACAAAGGTCCTTAGTTTTTACCATGATGTGAAGCCTTCAGCTCTTTGCTTTGTTTTCACTTTTAGACCTTGTTCAGACACCCACAACTTTTACCATCTATTGATTATTATTTTTAGTCGATGGGTGCTTGGAAGTGACTGGAATAGCAATTGTACAGATGGAGTCTTCTTTTTTATTTGCTTTTTGGAGATCCAGGTATTTTTCTTCCCATCTGACAATGGCAAAATGAAATTTTGTTTTCTATTATTTAGGAATTGTGCTCTCAACCATCTTTGAGATGCAGTGGAGTTGGCCACTAAGGGGAGGGTGCCCAAGTCTTCCTTATAAACTTTCAGATCAGATCATCCAATGTGGAATTGTTGCTTTTGCGTAGAACCCCAACACTTGTCAGATGGGCAAAGACGGTCATTGACTGCATTCCTTGATGGTGGGCAGACCATTTGCCCAGTCTCTCCTGGAGGATTTTGGTGTGTTGCACTTTAAAGGTGAACTTTTTTTTCTTACTGAAACAACTCAACTCACCAAAACTTATTATAACAACATGAGATTAGTGGAATGAATTCTGTTCCACCATCCTGCTCTATTTTTGGTCATATATGCTGTTTACTCGTGCCTTTTCGTGCTACTGGAACACAGATCATTATTGGTCTTTGCCTTGTCCTTCTAACAGCTCCAAATTGCAGTAAATCACTCCTTATTGGTGTGTTAATTGGTCTTCATTGCTGAACCATCTCAAATGACTTCCCCATATCACACAACCCAATATTGCTATTCCTAAATTAAACCGAATGCATGTATTTCTGGAATCGTTATCCCCTCCAATTCGCTGCTCCCCTCAATTCCTCCAATTCCTCACATGGGGTTGGAAATGATCATCCTACCCCCTGCCCGAAAACATTGCCCAAGGTGGGGTCCACTCCCCCTATTAGAGGAATTGGAGGAATTGAAGGTGCGCGCAAATTGGAGGTGATAATTATTCGTATTTCTGATTCTATATTCGGCCTGTTCTCGTGGGTCTCCTTTTTCACCATTCTTATCTCATCTGCATTTGTTTCATGTAAACATATTTCTTTTTCCTAAGTCTCTTCACCGTTGATGAAGAACACGAGGGGTATAATTTCTCCCCCTTCCCCCCGATTGTACAAAGTCCGACGCTGCCCTGAAGTTCCATCCAACCTTAATAACAGCGGTTGGTGAAATGATGCGTATAGAGAAAATTAGTCAGTATGTTTTACTGGTTGCTTGTCAATTTAAAAGAAGATAGAAATGATTTGAGTTTTCCTTCTCCAATGGTGAAGGGAGAATTTCTTAATTTTATGGGTTCTAATGGTTGGATGTGATTCTTGGAATAGTACCAAAGGTATTTTAGATTTCATACAATAGGGGCCGAGGGAATAGTGACACTCCAATGGTTAGATTCTCTAAATCCACATGGGGAAGAAAAAGTTTTGCCAAGAAAATATATTTTCTTTCAAAATCGAGACAACCTTGGGAATTATTTGTTTTCCTTCTTTCCCATTGAAGTTGGGGAATAATGACACTCCAATGGTTAGATTCGAAACCCACATGACGGAGAATAAGTTTTGCCAAGAAAAAATATTTTTTTGTTCTCTGTACCGCAGTGAAGGTTGCGTCTAGACATGCGTTTGGGTGTAGCCTGCGTCTCCACCACAGAGAACATTTGGCCTTCTTTCAAAATCAAGACAACTTTAGGAATTGTTTGTTTTCCTTCTTCCCACTGAAGTTAGGGAATAGTGACACTCCAAGGCTAAGAAAAAATATTTTCTTACAAAACCCAGACAACCTTGGGAATTATTTGTTTCCTTCTTCCACCTAAAGTTTTTGGTAAATTTTTTATTCTTTTCTTATCAAACAAACATAGCCTTAAGTCTGTACAGAATTTATTTGACACTGTGCATTGTGGTCCCAACTGCCAAACCACTGAGGGATCGTAATCTTCTACGGCACCTTGCCCATAGCGGCCTATGTGGCCCAGACAAAGCGCCGCCCAATGTCTATCTTACAAAACCCTATTAATGTGTGGGTCTCATTTTCCTAATAATCCCACCCCTTCCCCCCCTTCCTCTCTAAACAAACGGGGGCTTAGAGAATTAGAGAGGATTCATGTTTGGATGCCAAAAAAATATTATAATAATAAACAAAAATATGAAATGCAATGATTGATTTACGTGTCTCTTTCTCTAAGTCTCTTCAAATTCAATATATTTTGAAAATCTTCTTGTGCTTTTTTTCCTCTGTGTTGGCATCCAACATAGTCACATAGTCATTCCCCAGGTCAAACTGTGTGTGGAAAGTTGACTTCTCGAGATTGAACCACGTGGCAGAAATCAGGAGAGAAAAGACTCGGAAGACGACCACAGAAACCTTCAGGCTTTGTTGTCAGCTAGTAGACCACGTGTCGTTCGTTAGTTGGGTGGGGCCACAAACTCTGATCACCTCAAAAGGTTTTTCATTCATTTAATAAGAAGGCCCCCTCGTGACTACTCTTCCTGTGAGATTGGTAATTTCTGTACGTCGGATCTTAATCCTATTATCACATTACAACTTCGTCAGGTCAGTTATGTTGGGCCCACATTGAAATAATAGGTTTTTTTTTTTTTTTTTTTTGTGTCAAAAAGAATTAGAATAGGTTCAGTGTACGGATGGGATAGCTTCCCCAGATGTATACATTAAAGAAAACAAAACATAAAAAAGTCACACATTCATTGAATCGAGACTTTCCCCCGTGATGTATCAATACATAATTTTTTTTTTTTTTTGATAAAGATGTATCAATACATAATAACTAGCTAGATGGATAGATAGACAGATACAGTGTATTTGTATATCGAGAATTGGGGAATGGGTGGGGTCAGTGATTCCACAGCGTCAGGTCGTTATCTACTACAAAAAAGGACTGTATCCAAATCATGGTTTGAGGTAGCGGTATCGTATCCCCCGGTTTTGTATGTAACTGATTTTGATACTATTCATGGTTCTAAGTATAGGTATCATATCGTTTGTATTATGCGATACATATTAGTTTTGCATGTAGCCGATTCCAATACTATGTCGATACCGTACTAGTGACACAGTACGGACAAGGGGTAAAATGGTCAAAAAACCTATTTTATAGAGAGTTTAGGGGTAATTTTGTCTGATACAACCAATCCGTTCTAATATAATATCGATTTTGTAAATCACCGATACCCGATCCGATACCATGCACTAAAACCATGATACTATATCTAATACCACTATTTCAGAATCTTGTAGCAAGTCAAGCAATAAATTGAAACTTCTTTATCTACCATATGATGAAGAGGTAATCCTTTTAGAGAATTTTTTCATAGACTGTCGGTGAAGGAAAAATACACCCATCAATAATCATAAATTTCTAACCTACACAATAGTATGAAATTGATAATACCCTCTTGTGCTATTTTGGATACCCATTGCACACCATCCGAAACCCTCTAACTCTAGGTTAAGTAAAATTACTCTTAATTTTATTTATGTAATAAATTAATTTTTCACCTTAATTTCTTTTTTCTTTTTTTTTTTCCCTTCTGTAAATACATTAAGGCTATGTTTGGATGTCAAGAAAAGAAAAGAAAAGAAAAACATTATGAGACAAAAATATGATGATACAATGATTGTCTCTCTTCAATTTCAAATTTTTTGAATTTTTTTTTTCTTTTTTATATTTTTATAAGTCCACACATGTAAATTTTTTTTAAATGCAATAGTATTAGATATATTATATTTTTAAATTTAATACCACTTTAAAAGCATGTATTTACCATCAAAATATTTTAATGCACTTCAAAAAATTTCCTCCATTCAAATTGATAAAAATGCTTCAAATTACTGGGAATCATTAGAAATGTTGGAGGATGCATTCATTATTCAATTGCAGGTCGCAAATTTGCTTAAAAGTTAAAAGGGTTTTCTTATTGACACCCTTGCCTGGTGGGGTGCAGTGGCACTATTTGAGAAAATGGATTTCAAAACTTGGTTGAATGGTCCAACCCATCACTGATCTCCCCAGATGGGTTTGGTTGCTTTCCTAGAAACACTAGGAAGGGAAAACTGTTCTTCAAATTTTTGGAACATATGTTGGCATAGTTTAAGTAAGCAGAATTGACAATAGAATCAGCTTCTATGGATTTCGACTCCAATTCAGCTAGAATCAGTTGGACATTGGTCGTGGTTGACATAAACAATAGAACATATCCTAATTGTTGAGAATTGAGATACGATGTCTTGTATTCCATCATGTGGGTTGATTTTGAAGGGCTGTTAAGATGTCAGTCCTCGAGGCTTGGAGGAATCGGTTCACCTTGCGTATTATCTTCGTTGCTGGGTTGATTCAGTAAATTACTTGTATAGGATTTTGGTATAAATTTGTTGCGAGAGTTTTTTCTTTGTAAGCAATTTGAGAGACGTGTGAGGATGAATGATTGTACCTTATTCTCTATTGATAGCAAAGTAGATCTCATCTCATCATAGTCGATCTTGTCGAACCATGTAAATCCTTGTATGTATTGTGTGATTTTTTGTTTGTAATTTTCATTTTTTTCTACATCGTTTTAGCTTCTCGATTTTCTACAATTAACATGGTTTAAGTATTTGTAATCAACAATGGATCGAATTGGCCTTTATAGATTGAATTGGAATCAGCTGGGCATTGCCGCATCGGGGTTAACTAATTAATTAGTGTGTCTAAATGAGTTGATTTCAAGGCAAATTGATGGTTTTGTTATTAGTTGGACAATCCTAAGCATATATTTTATGTTAAACAGTCAAAGTAACATAAAAAATGCTTCACTATCCACCACTTTAATCTCACTTGATGACACTTATGGTTCAAATATATATGCTAATGATCATTTATGGTAAAAGTTTGGCATTGCTTTCTTGTAGACATTATCTAATTCTACGCTCCAACTTTTATATTGGTTGTCCCTTTGACATGGCACATTTGGTGGATTAAGTTTAGTATTCATTAATTTTATTGAAACTTAGAAAGATTTTGTTATCATTTTAATTAGGACATAGGTGTGAAACATAATGAGTCAAAGAAAAAAGGTAGGTATTACGATGCATAATATAAAAATCCTTTGCCGTACTGTAGGGTGTGTGGCGCACATCCTGTGGTACAATAGAGGCCATGTGTGCCATGTGTATACCACGTGGTCTCTACTATGCCGTAGGATGTGCACCACATACCCTGCAGTACGGCAGAGGATCCGGACTAGAATGCATAGTTATACTTGCTATCCATAACATTTTTTTTTTATTAAAAAAAAAAAAAAAACAGAAAGGAAAAACATTAAAGTAAGGATAGAATATTGTTTACAGAGCTAATGCTTGAGATTCCCTTGTCAAACTTGCTTGCTTGCTTGCTTTGATGACAAGTTTTTTAAAGAGCGATATAACTCTAAAATCCCCATCATTAGAAAAAATGAGTCTAAAAGTTTAAAGAAATAAAAAGAGTTCCACATGTCATGGGTAGTATAGGGTTCCTTGATCAAGTCCTGCAGCTCCTGAGAGGTGTACCCTACAGAAAGGGTACTATCCATAACTGGCGCACTTGGTTAGATGCTCATGGATCCTTGCAATAGGGACTTCCAAGCTTTAACATAACTCTTGTGTGCTATCCTTGCATGGTGGTAAGATCTCCAGTCATCAATGGTAGAGAGTAGAGACTAGTTATTATTTGGCAAGTGGAGTTTTATTGGTGCTTAGATTTGTGATTATGTCTATATCTTTGTTAATTAGTCAAACAAATTTCCATTGAATCTAATTTTTTTCATTATATGCAATTATAGAGTTTTTAATAATTTTATTTTTTGTTGCTCTCATTGTTATTTTTTATAATGAGGGTCAAATTTAGTCATTTCACATGTATACTCGAAAAATATGTATACAATGACAATGAGATTAGGGTAAGTATATTTTCAAATTATTTTGACAAACTTTTTTTGTTAAATCTGACTTAAAGAACTTTTGAGAATAAGACAAGAAATCAATCAAAATAAGGTTGTAGGCAGGGTTATAGCCTTATAGGTATCGATATTAGTGACCACATTGGTCACAGTTATACTCATATTAATACGATACAGATTGGCCTGTATTGGCCCATATTAGACCTAAATTAAAAATAAACCACTTTTTAATGGATACTATTGATCCGTAAGATATCATAATCGTATTGAGTACTAGCAATAGTGATACGTATTGGCCGATATAATACCAATATCTTGATCTATGGTTACGAATTCTTAATACATCTTGACTAAAAATTCTTATTTGTCATATGGAGTTTTATAGGTGATTAGATTTTGTAACTATGTCCATGTCATTCTTAATTAGTCAAACAAATATCAATTGAATCTAATTTTTATAGATGTGTTGATTCAGATGGTTCCCTTCACAAAATTAATCTAAGATTTTCTTGAATTTAATTTTTGCCCTTTTAGTATAACAAATAATTTCTTATAATGATGGTCAAATTTTATCATTTCACATGTACTAGAAAAATGTGCACACAATGACAATGAGAATAAGGTAAGCATATTCTCAAATTATTTTGTAATATTTGACCTAAAGAACGGGTTAGGTTATCTAGCATCTGGTTCTTCTAGACATAAGTTGTCAAAAGTTTGGTGGGTCAATCCTCCAATTTTCCTTGTAAATACGGACCTTGTTGCCTCTAGGAGGTTCTCCTAGGAAGCTTTTGATTAATAAAATAAAATTTATCTTCTTATGTTTTAAAAAAAAAAAATTTAAAATAAAATAAACTTTTTTTTTTTTTTGAGAATAAGACAATAGGCACTCAAAATAAGGTTACAAGCAAGGTTATAGGTATCAATGGCCACATTGGTCATCGCCACCCTAATACTAATACGATAGGGATCTGCCTGTATATGTCTATATCAAACCTAAATAAAAAATATGCCACCTTTTAGCTTATACTATTGATCTGTATTGATATTATAATAACATTAAATACTCATAGTACTCGTAATACCGATACGTATTGACCGATAAGATACCGATATCTTGATCTATGGTTAGAAAATCTTAATAGAGATGTAGATATGTCATTCAATGGTACCTTTTACAAAATTAATCAAGAAATAAACTTTGGAAAATTCTAGTCAACCATTGAAAAATACAAAGAGAACATATATACCCATCTAACAATTAGGGTGAGCAATAGAAACTCTCCATGGGGCTTAAAAGGTATGGACCACACAAAAAGAAGCTCTCATTACAAGGGCCATGTCATGGAAAACTTCACTTTCTTGAAAAAGTAAATATATTACATACATATGTGGGCTTTTAAGAGTTATGGAGACCTTTATTTCCTTTAAGGGCTAGTCAACAAAAGGTTTGCTTCATATTATTTTACTTCCTACCATGAAAATGACATATTATTATGTAACTCATCAAACATTTTCAGTTTAATTAGAAGGAGATGGTTATTATTGATTTTCTTTTAATCAAAAAAGGAAGTAGATGGTTATTTCCATGCCGGTTTGTAGTTTCTCTTTGGAAAAAAAAAATTTGTAAAAATCTATTTTTTAAAATTCATTCAGTAAATTCCTTGTAGAAGAAATGGAAAGAAGGAAACTGAGCTATGATCATGACCTTCATTGTCAAAGAAGTGCTTCTATTTTAATACTAAAAAAAATATGGAGGGTAGTTATGTAATTTTAATAATAATTATTATTTTATATATTTTATTTGGGGACATGAGTAACATGAAAAAGATTTTTCTTGTTTTGGAACATTGTAGGTTGGATGAAGTGAGAGAAAGAGAGAGAGAAGGAAGGGAAAGAGAGTGAGAAGAGACAGGTGGAAAAGCTTTTAATATGCCCTCCTCCTCTATGGGACACCTGTCCATCTCTGTCTCCTCTTTCTTGCCTCCTTTTCTCTTTTACTATCTTTCTCTACTCCCTGATTGATCGTCTCTGCCAAGTCTTCATGCTCTGAAAAGAATAAGAATTGGGGAAGAGATTTTTGAATGATCAAATTTGCAGCTTTTTTTCTAATGGTACTCATCTCATATCTGTTTATTGATTCTCAAACTTTTAATTTGTTCGGAGATTTTAATTTTGCAAGAGAAAGAGAGAGAGAGACCCAGCAAGAAAAGACGCGAAGAGGAACAGAGGAGGGAAGAATAGTTGGTGAATTATTGAAAGAGAAGAGAGAGAGAGAGCGACTAATTTTCAAGTGGCTCAAATGGGTTGCCTCAGATCCAGGGAACTCAGGTGATATGTGTAGTGTAAAGTGCTTAATCTTTTTTAGGGTTTTCCTGTGATTCTTGGGAGCTTGCCTTTCCACGGTTCTTTCTCATGACCCCTTTGCATTCTCTTTATTGTGCTTAAAGATGAGGAGCAGATTTTAGTTTTCTTTTTTATTTTTGTCGACCAATTCATTTTTTCTTTGGAGGTTGGGGATTTAAGGGTTGGTGGTGATTGGGGGTTCTTCTCTTTGTTGTTTCGTAGTCGATGGGGGGTTAATAGAGAAGGTTCCAGAGGGGGAGGGTTCTTCCAAGACTAAGAGTGGTCTGAGAAATCTTTTCTCTCTTTAGAGTAAAAAATTTCCATGATCCGTTGTTCATCACCAGATCTGATTTCTTATTTCTGTTGTTATGTTCCATTGTTCATCCATTAACTGTAACTGGGTTCCTTTTAATTTGCTTTGGGGGGTGCTGCTATTTGTGTTTTCTGTATCAGTTCCTTCAGACATTTGACGGGTCATTTAGTTTCTTAGGTATGGATGTCAATCTGTTGAAGCTCGAAAGCTTCGTTCTGAGATCATACCATAGTGTGGAAGGAGCTGAATTAGTTGAATAATGATAGGTTTTGTGGGTTTGGAGGGGTTGAAAGGTTATTGCTACTACTATTATTCAGATAAGGGAATTTATGGAGGAGATGTCTCCAGCGGTTGCAGTGCCATTTAGATTAGGTAATTCAATTTGTGATAGCTCGGGGATAGCAACCCACATGGAAATCACACGATTCAAGTTGATAACGGACTCGGCAAGCTTGTTATCAGATTCTGCAACAAAGGTACATACTGAGTCTATTTCTGCAACAGGTGAAGGTTGTGTTGGCAATAGTATAGAGAGTGACGGTGGTTCTGCAACTATGTCAGTGCCCATAGACAAAAAAAAGGAAAGTGAAGTTCCTTTGGTAGAGATGACTACCGAACATGAAAGTAGTGAGGAAGATGATTCGTTGTCTATGGGGGGTGACCAGATACTAGATAGTTCTTATTCTCTCTCTCTAGCTAGTGATTGTAGTAGCATTGGTGGTGAAGAATTCTTAGCGTTTGAGACTGCAAGTGAGTTAAGCACACTAGGATCTATGGATGTTGGCCCTGTTCAAATTATCATGAAAGCTAATGATTTGGGGGAGCCAAATGTTGACCAGAAACCTGTTGGTGATAGTCTTGTTGTGCCAACAGCTCCAGAAGCAGAGGTTGGTGCTGGATCTGACCCAAAAGCAGGATCAATGGTTCTTCAGATGCCTCAAGAGAGGGGAATCGGTGGAACAGGAACACGTAGTATATTTGAATTGGATTACATACCGCTTTGGGGATTCACTTCTATTTGTGGCAGGAGACCAGAGATGGAAGATGCTGTTGCTGCTGTACCTCGGTTTATGAAGATTCCCATTTCAATGCTTGTTGCTGATCATGTATTGGATGGCATGAACCAAAGTTTATGTCACACAACAGCTCATTTCTTTGGAGTCTATGATGGCCATGGAGGATTGCAGGTTATTTGTTTGACTTTTGTTTCTCCGTCTTTGTTGAACTTGAATCATACATATAATGGTTTTATCCTAGTGGATTTGTTTTGTTGCTCAGGTTGCTAACTATTGTCGTGACCGGATTCATACGGCTTTAATTGAGGAGATAACAATGGTGAAAGAAGGCTTAGGTGATATCAATATTAAGAATAATTGGCAAATGCAGTGGGAAAGAGCTTTCACTAATTGCTTTCAGGTAGTTGATGATGAGGTTGGGGGAAGAGTTTGTAGGGGTAGTATGCAAGTCCAGGATGATTCTTCCGAGGCGAGTACTGATCCTATTGCCCCAGAAACTGTTGGTTCTACTGCTGTGGTTGCTGTTATTTGTTCATCCCACATCATAGTTGCAAATTGTGGAGATTCAAGAGCAGTCCTTTGTCGTGGAAAAGAGGCTGTGCCATTGTCAGTGGATCATAAAGTAAGGCTTGTGTTTATAGTCTTTCACTGTCATATTATGTCTAATGGAAGTTATGTCATTAACAAATTGATCTCCATTTTCTTCCTAGCCAAATAGAGAAGATGAATTTGCAAGAATCGAAGCAGCTGGTGGCAAAGTCATACAGTGGAATGGATACCGTGTGTTCGGTGTTTTGGCAATGTCTAGGTCCATCGGTATGTATGTTAATCACAACCTTTTAATCAGTTCATCTATAACCAGATGATTTTGTTATTATGCCATGAAATTTTGAACGTAAAATTCAACTCTTTGGGGGGGGGGGGGGGGGAAGGGAGAGGAGTGGTTGACCATCTATAACTTGATGATTTTGTTATCATGCCATATGGAGTCTGTGAATGTAATAAATTCCCCCTTCTCTTTGTTTGGGAGGGGGGGGGGGGAGAGGTAGGAGAGTTGGTCATGTACCTAAAAAAATCAACGGATCTTGCATTGACCACCTCTTTTCAGTAACATAATAATTTTAGGTGTAGTTTTTGTGACCTAATTATTATTTGATTTATAAGATATTCTGTTGAAGGTATGGATTGCAGTTCTTTCTCAAATTATAGAAGAACATGGTTTGAAGTTTATTTGAATTATTTTCTGTGTGGTGTGGGTGGGAAGATTATGTAGCTTGCCTGAATTATTCATGATCTAGTCTAATTGTGGCGGCAACTTGTTTGGTCTAAGCCAAGTTGTGTCCAGTAACTGAGATGTGCAATTCACCAATGTCTCAGTTCCTCCAAAGGAGTTGTTATTGTTGACCTTGCAAGTAGTTCTGCCCCCTATGTCTTTTATTTGTAGCTGCAACAGAATTGATGGATTAATTTCTAACATGTACGGTGTTTGCTTGAAGTCTTATATCTACTGTCATGTGAACGAGTTAATATTATCTAGACAAATACGTAGTATCATATAATGGCTATTGTACGGAAAAATCTTGGATCTCTATGTGTCCGAATTGCATTGCTTAGATGTTAGAACACAGTCAATGACATATGGTACTCCCACGTGAATATAGTGTCATATTAAAAAAATGGGCATAATTTGCTCTACTATAACTATTTTTGGAAACATATTATAGTGTTTTTGATTTGTTTGCAATAAATCGATTACTTCTTGATTACTCTTGCCATTATCCTGCACACTTTTAAGATAGAAATGGTATGCTATACATTACATTTGCATTAAAGAGGAATATGTTACAGTCTCTGGATACTGAACTGTTGTTTCTCTCCCTATCCTCTGTATTTTCCTTTCTCATTTGTAAAATTTAAAATGTCTCTATTTAACCATTGGTGTCTATCTCATTGAAAGAAAAAAAAAAAGTTGGTATGTGGACCTTGTTTTTCATAGATATGAATGTTTAAAACTCAGAATTGGCTATGGGATTGGCCTCCATTGATTCTGTTTCAGATAAGAATCACTCAGGAATTGGCTGAAACCCTAGAAAATGGAATCAAGAAGAAAAAACATAGATTTCCACAACTCATTGGTTTTGGGATTTTTTATTCAAGGTCTTTAAGATCTAGCTACAAGAGATATGTTCCATCAATCTTCTGCACTAAGTTACTAAAAGGAGAAATATGTGTGCATTCATGGCCGATCCAAAATAAGGTTTTGAGAATTGGGCATGATCGGATTCGCAGTTAGTCGATTCTGATTCCAATTGGGCAATTCTATCGATTCTGGTTCGATTTTTTAAACCATGATAAATATGACATTTCTGAAGGTTCTCCTCCCCCCACCCCTTTTTTTGGTTTTGGGGGTAGGGGAGGTGTGGAAGTTGATTAAACATCGATGGAATGTATAATCTTTATTCTAAGGACAAGTAATCAGGGAAAGGATTTCTAAAAAAGGCATGATTTTTGCTACATTTCTTTATTGTTCATGTAGAAGAGTGTTTCCTCTATAGTACCGATATTCTAGATTTCCAAAATGTAGTCTAGTTGATTTCTAGATCTTGTTGTGCTTGACTTGATCGTTTCATTTTGCTTTTGAAATACAGGTGATAGATATTTGAAACCATGGATCATTCCGCAACCAGAGGTTAAGTTTGTTCCTCGAGCCAAAGAAGATGAATGCCTCATTCTAGCCAGTGATGGATTATGGGATGTTATGACAAATGAGGAAGTTTGTGAAGTGGCTCGAAAACGTATCCTTCTTTGGCACAAAAAGAATGGTGTGACACCTCTTGCAGAAAGGGGTGACGGAGTTGACCCTGCTGCACAAGCCGCAGCAGAATGCTTGTCAAAGCTTGCCCTCCAGAAAGGAAGCAAGGATAACATCACCATTGTTGTGGTGGACTTGAAAGCTCAGAGGAAATTCAAGAGCAAAACCTGATGGTAAGTTCACCCATAGCATGTTTTTCAATTCAGAACTGTATGATAATTACACCTAGTCGATATGGTTACTACCATTAAATGTATTCTATGCCCTTATGTTTTTTTCACTTGGGCTTAATGGGTGTACCAGAGTAGCATTCTGTATGTACTATAGCATTATGAAATACCTCATGGTTAAAGTCTTCGACATATACCATGCCAAGTTCTGGCCATGTAAATTTGAATTGTTGTAGGGTTAGGAGGTGGGAGAAACTTCTCTTTCCCAAAGCTAAGTTATGCTTGATTGTATTTCTTTTTGCCTCCGAGTTAATGGCTCTGTGAGGTATTTTACTTCATATTATTTCTATCATGTGGTGATTATATAAGTCATAGATTGGAAGGTGGTTATTGATCATCTTCTAATACCACACAAAAGGGCTTCTTTTATCAGTTCTGTGTTTTTTTAACTGTTTGTATATGTCATCAATATCATTAATTATCCTTTGCACTGTGAGCTTATTTTGGACTAAATATGTGGTTTCAAGGATTTTAGATCCCGATTATCCGGAAGGTGATCAGTCCTCGATCTCTTGATCAATGTAAAATCTCACGAAGTTGAAACTACACTTACATGCTCTGAGGTGATATTTCTTTTCCAATGTGGTAGAAAACCAAAATTACGAAGGAATGGTTCATTGTTCCAGTCTGTTGAATGATGGAATTGGGTCGGGAGGGGGGGGGGGTGTACCCTTATCTTCTAAATATCCCTTCCCCTTGAATAAATTTGTTTTTTGTTTTCTTCTACCATTATTATGCTTTTACAATGTTAATGAATGTAGGTGGTTAAATGATGAGATACAGATTCCCATGACCCCGGAGTGGGGCTTCCTTTCAACACTCACTCACGTAATGAGCGATGGGGTTCACATGGACACTCCTTTCTCAAACAAAATGTGGGTTTCTTATTGTACTAATTTGTCTCTTACCCTCTCAGTAGTGGGTCTTTTTTATTAATAAGATATGGTAGGGAATGTACTGCTGGTTCTTGATGTTTTTTATTGAAACATACTAGTGTCTTCATTAATGAAGTTATTCTGATCTGTTGTTCACTGAGGGGAATACCGATGGTCAGTGTTTGTCTTGTTATGATTCAAGTGCCCTTCCAATTCTGCTAGTTTTTCTTGCCAAATGCCTATTTTTCCAGGTCATTCAAAATTATGCTTTTGTATAGTGAAACTCTCCTTATTTAGGTTCAATGGATGGTGTAGAGAAGACTTCCGAAGATTGTAAACCCCAAAATCTTTCCTTCCCCTTCCTCCTCCCCGCAAAAAAAAAAAAAAAAAGAAAAAAAAGAAAGAGAAATGAATGGATACATTAGAAACTTTACTTTGGATATTTAAACAGATTATGTTTGTAAATCAGATTTAATCACATATGCAGGCACAGATTGGCTGAAATATTGTCTAGGTGAGCACACCTGGATGGAGAGAGAGAGAGAGAGGTCAGGAGTTTTGTTGTGTGGAGGGTTGTTATGGTCACTTTGGCCATTAGATGATGGGTATGGCAGTACTTTGATTGTATACTAAAGTCTCATCGCCCATTTCATCATTTGTTTTGCCCACTATTCAGTGGATCTTGAATTACAAAATCATTTGTGCGGAGGGTAGTGGATTGGTTTTTTGTCAAAATTCAAGGTTAAATTCTATCATATTGGCGCTACAGTGTTAGCTATTCCCTTGCTCTTGAAACCATCATCAGAATTTTTTTTTGATGGAAACGTACTTATATTACCATTAGAGTGAGAAAAACATATTTACATCGTACAGTAAGGGGGGCATAACATTTCTGTTTGTTATAGAGAAGGTGGCTAGGGAACGTAGTCTGCTAGTCCATATGTTATTTTTATGTTTAAACTTTACATTTATAAAGTTTGAGGTTTGTTTAGCTAGTTCAAAAAAATTAGAGATAATTTGCCAAGGAATGGTTATATTCAACTTGGCAGTCAAAAAGTCATGTAAACTCTTGTCAGTGATCCAAATTTCCTTTAGTTGGATTACATCCGACGCAGCGTGTTTCCACCCTTGCAAGATTCCAATCAGCTCTACCTTCATGTCATCAATTGAAGTTGTAAACCTTGTAGATGTTAAAACACTCTGGTTGTCTAGTAAAATGCAGTAAGCCCATCCTATGAGGCCTACATTTGGTTCAGAAAGACCTGCACAACATAAAACAGGTGAGTTTATAGTTTGGCTAACATTAGTAGATTTGTCTAAATCATTGCATGTATTCACAAAGTTTTCAAATGTTAGGTTGTGCATCAGTGGTGGTCTTAATTGAAGATCATTAATCCATTTGGTAACAAGTTTGAGTATAGGGGTAGGGTAGGGTGATTCCAACTTGTGTATTACTTTGTTTCTTACAGTCCAAATGAAATAATAGGTAATAATGAAAATTGAAAAAAACCAAATAGCTGTTGGTTTGTCCATGGTCTTGGATTGGAGGAGGGAAGCACAAAGTTGTGCCAGACTAGAACTTCTTAGGTGCTCAGTTCTGAGTCAGAGGGGTCCGCAGGCCCAGATACGTTTTGTCCATTCACAAGATAGAAAAAGATGCCAGTGGGATTCATCATGAGCACCACAGAAAACATATGTAGGTTTGATCGATGTCCACTTTGAGAGAGTGGTCTTGACAAGTAAACCTGTATTCAATACACGTCAAAAAAACATTTTAAATTTCAGATGAATATTTAGTTTCCAGAAAAAGCGCCACCACTTGGAAGCAAGGGGCCTAGGTTGACAATGTAGATTTAAAAGGTTTGTAGCAATCCGGGTAGAGAAGCTACTATCTTTTGTTAGAGAACATCTCCAGCAGTCAGAAATTTCAAAATTCAGGCAATTGGGTAGAATACGTGCAAGGACTTCATGATTCCATCTATGATCGATTGTGAGATCGTTTACCATACAGTAGGAGTGGTTTTGAAAAATTGGAGGTATACAATGGCCTGGTATAGTAGGCACCCATGGGTCAAACCAGCATCAAAATTGATTGTGTTAATTATACCACTAGTTGAAATTAATCATTGTTGAGGCTAAAATTTCTCCAAAGTTTGATTGCCTATCAAATTTATGATGTAGCCTGCCCACTGTGTCTATATCTCTCTTCCTCCTTCAAAATAAGGTGTCGCCTGCTAGTTTATCGCTCACGGGCAGTGTTCCTATTTCACCCATAACCGAGAGCTAAAAAGCCTAATCCAGGCCCTGATTTTTCCATGCGAGCTCATGCTTGGCGTGCCAAACGTGCGTCCTCTAGCTAATACTCACATGACTTGGTATATATTGGTCAATACAAGGCTTATCCAAACCTATAACACTTGAATCTTGGGGAGGAATCACTGAATCAACTAGGATACCCTATTGTTTCCAATGTGACTCAGTGACCAATTCAATCCTAATCCCTAAGTCATGTCTCAATCACATGTTTTATTTACTTAAGACCAAGGTTTTAAAACTCGAGTTTCGATCAACCAGAAATCGAGTTCATCTCGGTTTCGACTATATCTTGGTCGAAACCTAGAACTTTCTCTAGGCTAATTCGAACCTTGGTTTCGAGGCCCAGATGTTGTTTTTGTCCTGATTCTTGTTGTGCTGTCTATTTTGTACATTTTAAATTCAATCCATGCATTAGTTTCGCATAGAGAACACTAAAAATAATGCTTGTGGTTTTGATTCAAGTTTGATACTGTATATTGTTCTTGGACATGGTATCAAATACAATGTACTAAAACTTGGGTCTCGGTACCAACTCGGCTCTTGGAAAAATCGAGACGACTCTAGATCTCGTTGAGTTGATGCATTTTTTTTTTCCAACTCGAAGCCTCAACTTTGGGTCAACCCGAGATCTGGACCCGAGATCTGAGATCTTGCCGAGATATATCGAGTTTTGTCGAGTTAGGTAAGGTATTTAAGTGGTAGGTGGGTTAAAAAAATGGGTCAAAACCGAGATCCGAGATCTCGCTGAGATATTGCACTTTTGAGACTCGCAAGCAGTCTCGTCTCGACTTTTCCAAAAATCGAGAAACTCGGCAAGATCTCGAATAAGGTTTGACTGGAACATAAAACTTTTAATATAAATCAGAGTTAGGCAATCTTGGATTTGTTAGAAATCTTTGTTTTGATAGCTTTCCAACAAGCACAAGATTTCTTAAATCTGGTTTATATTGAAGGAGTTATGTACCAGTCAAACTTAATTTGGTGAGCGTGAAAGCTATCAAAATTGCTTTGAATGAAAATATTTTTTTGGACATCAAAACGAATGAATATTTTATCGCACTTTTGGTTTTTAACAATGTAGAAAAACCTCAGCATTAGAAAGTTGAAAATTGCACCTATCGTCGAAAATTCAGTTTTTGTTCTTGAACTGGAGGGTTGATTTTTTTCCTTTTGGAATTTGACTTTTTAATTATTTTTATTAGATTCAAATAGGGGGTATTTGCTTATTTATGAATAATATCTTAAGTAAATAAAATACAAATACAAAAACATTTACTTAAATAAGTGTTTGTCCTGGTTACTGGCATACTTAAGTATCTGTACTGGTTTCAAGCCAGGTTTCCCCAAGTTTCGATAGGCATAAGTGTCGAAACTTGCAAAATTACCAACATCTCGGTCAAAACCAATCGAAACCATCGAATTTCAATCGAAATCCTGGATTTTTTAAAATCACGCTTCAACTCGTCTCGAAAACCTGTGAAACCGAGTTAACTCAGTGGTTTCGACAGGTTTCGATCGAGTTCTTCTTCCATGCTTAAGACTTCCCAATTTATTAAAACTTGGATAACAAAAAATGGTGTTTCATATTGGTCTAAAAATCCGATCATAAATAGATAATGGTGTGGACATATCTACCAAATTTGGGATCCACTTAACTACAACTACAACACAGTTAGAAATTGTTGGTGTCATGGAAAGAAAAAGGAGACTGTTTGTGTATCAAGCTTGATCACAAGTAAACTCATCATATATTCCACCTCCACACCCCCCCCCCCAAAAAAAAAAGAAGAGATAATTGATCATGTATTATAATTCACAATTAGTATTTGAAGGTCTCTTCGGATACATATAATAATCAGTAGGCAAAAGTTTTCTTGTACAATCGTACACCATGCATGGTCCTATCTCCCCTCTCACAATAGGGGGTTGATATAACGAACATCCCCATTTGATGTCTTGTAACCCATCCTGCCTAATGTCGTCACGCATGAAAACCCTCCCTAGTCAGTATTTGAAGAATTAACTAATTTTTAGAACTTTTTATTGGACTAAGTTTCCCTCCACCCATAGAGGATAGTTCACCCACTATCTTAGGATTCACAAACCTCTCCTAGGGTTTTAATATTTTTCAAAATACCTTCCCGATACCCTTTTCCATCCCGTGGTAAATGGGATCCCATTCACCGTGGGTGGAGGGAAACTTGGTCCCTTTTTATTTGACCTAAATTTAGAGAGCTAAAAAACATTAGGGGGAGAGTGGATATACATGGTTGGTATTTGGATTAGTTGGGCCATTAAGTTCAACATATGATACTTATCTAGATATAACCTACATATCCAATGGCAAGACTTGCATCGGTCCATAAAATGGTTAACCTAAAATTCTCTTACAAGATTACTTCTACTACAGATGTTACGAATATTTTATCTGTTTTCTTTTATTTATTTAATTTTTGATTTACTTTTAGGGATGGGGTTGGGGAGGGGAATTCCCATGGCACAGGATGTATTTAAGAAGAAATCGATCTAATTACATGGGGAGTCATATGGTTAAGATAGACCATGAAAATTGATACATGGCTGATCTATATTATAACTTTAAGGGAAAATCTTGTTGTAATCAATGTTGGTGGAAAGAAAATCGTAATCTTACTTTTTTACCCTTTTATATAACATTTTTTTTTCCAATGTGGGTAAATCATATCATATCACATGCCTAGTAGAAAAATGTGTGAATTGAAAAGTCACTCTCAAATTATTTGTAAGGACTGATGTTCTCTGTGCCGCAGCGTAGCCTGCGCCCAGACACATGGGCCTGCCATTCAGGGGGGCAAGGTGGTCATTTCGCCCACCCCCATGTGTCTGGGTGCAGCCTGCGCCCCCAGCATAGAGAACATTTGGCCTATTTGTAAAACTATTTTTCACCCCTACATTAAATAACTTATGTTTGTAAGACAAGAGGCAATCAAAAGAATGTTAACTTCTCACTTCACCATTATGGTGACAATAAGATGCACCTTTACTTAAATACCCAATAATTAGAAGAACCAAATCAAGCTTTTTTGGCAGAAAATCATAGACCATGAGCAAAAAGATAGGATGATCCTTGCACCTTTATACAAGACTAGAGCAACACTTAAGAATCTTTGGAGTCAAATAACCCAGAGATTTCTCAAATATCCAACAAAAAAAATGACTATATTTATCAAAATGATAGAAAATGGTGATAGTTAGGGAATATATACAAGTACTTTCCCTATAAAAAAAAAAAAAAAATAGGGGTTTTCAAATGAACATGTGGAATTTGAAAATTGGGAGTGGTCCCCTCGCTACTAGTGTGGGGAACGTTATCCACACCACGGCAGTGGAACCACAAAGAATACTTTCATCAGTATCAGACTCACATGGTCAAGGAGGAAAGAGAATGTTAGGAGAAAGATTGTGAGAGGACGTAGGAATCTCATAGTGTATGGATCTTTTTTCTCTTGAACTGGTATGCTATATACATTATATTTGCATTAGAAAGGATTATGTTAGTCTCTGTATAATGAGTTGTTGTTTATCTCCTTGACCTCTATATTTTTCTTTCTCATTTGTAGAATTTAAATATCTCTATTTAACCATTGGTGTCTGTCTCATTTGCAAAAAAAAAAAAAAAAAAAAAAAAAAAATGATATGTGCACCTTGTTATTCAAAAACTACCAAGGTTTAAAAATCAAAATTGGGTATGGGATCGGCCTCCATTAATTTAGATTCAAACTAGAATCAGTCAAGAATTAGCTGAAACCCTAGAAAATGGAATCGGGAAGAAAAAACATAGATTTCCAAAACTCATTTATTTTTGGAGTTTTGTATTCATAATCTTATGGATCTAGATACAAGAGATAAGTTTCATTGATCTTCTACCTTTTAGTTAGTAAAGGATAAAAGGCATAATTTTTGCCACATTTCTTCATTTTTTATGTAGATTAGAGTGTTTCCTCTCTAGTACCTACATTCTAGATTTCCAAAATGTGGTTTAGTTGATTTCTGGATATTGTTGTGCTTGGCTTGACAATTTCATTATGCTTTTGTAATAATACATGTGATAGATATTTGAAATCATGGATCATCCCGCAACCAGAGGTTAGCCAAAGATGATGTATGCCTCATTCTAGTCAGTGATGGATTATGGGATATGATGTTATGACAAATGAATAGTGTGATACCTCTTGCAGAAAGGAATGACGGAGTTGACCCTGCAGAAAGGGAATACCGGTGGCCAATGTTCGTCTTGTTATGTTTCAGAGTGTCCTTCCAACTCTTCTAGTTCTTCCTTGCCAAATGCTTAATTTTTTCAGGTCACCCAAAATTATGCTTTTAAATAGTAAAACTCTCTTTATTTAGATACAATGGATGGTATAGAGAAACACATGATCTCTAGGTCATGAGTTTTGCTGTGTGGAGGGCTGGTATGGTCACTTGGCCATTAGATGATAAGTAGAACACTGCTTTGACTGTACTACTCAAAGTCTCATAGCCCATTTCTTCATTTGTTTGGCCTACCATTCAGTGGATCTTGAACTAGAGTCATATGTGTGGAGGGTAGTGGATTGGTCATTTGTCAAATTTCAAAGTTAAATTCGATCATATTGGCACTACAGTGTTAACTATTCCATTGTTTTTTAAACCATCATCAAAATTAATTGTGTTAATTATACCACCGGTTGAAATTAATCATTATTGAGGCTGAAATTTCTACAAAGTCTGATTTCCAATCAAGTTTGTGATGTAGCATACCCACATGGATATATCTCTCTATGCAAGGATCTAGTACTTTAGACTCTTGAATCTGATCACCCATTGTTGACAGGATCTAATATAACATAGCCGATACTAGGGTGCAACAGGTCCGGGCTAGGTCATGGTCAGGTGAAACCCTAGACTAACTCTGGTTTTTTTTCCTTAGCCTAGGCCTAGCTTTAGTTGAGGTCGGGTTGGAATATCTCAGCCCAAACCCAGCCTTGTCAGACCCTGAAAGGCTGAAGTTGGGGGGGGGGGTTGGAATAGGTGAGGAGGAAAGGGGGGAGAAAGAGTACCTACTATGGTTGTACTGAGAGATCACCCGTCTAAATTACAACTTAAAGGGAAAATAAAATCGTAACCATACTTTTTTGCTGTTTAAATAACATTTTTTTTCAATGCGTGGATTTCAATAATGATAAGTCAGTTTCAAATTATCTGTAGAACTATTTTTTACCCCTACGTAAATTAACTTTTGTGAATAAGACAAAGGGCAATCAAAAGAATAATGCAATTTCACACTTCACCATTATAGTGACAACAAAATGCACCCTACTTAAATATCCAATAGTTAAAAGAACCAAATCAAGCTTTTGTGGCAGAAAATCATGGATCATGGACAAAAGATAGGATGATCCTTGCACCTTTATACAGGACTAGGGCAACACTTAAGAATCATTGAAGTTGCATAACCAAGGGATTTCTCATACATCCAACCAACAAAATGACCTTATTTGTCAATGACATTTTGATTTTTTTTTTGTGTGTGTGTGTGCAAATTTAGAGGATATTCCCACCGATCGAACTATCTTTACTGGGTTATTTATTAATTAGCATCAAAGTGAGATATTTTTTTAGTAAAAATACTAATTTTGGTGTGCAATCTCATTTTTGTTCCAGGCTAGGTATGAAGGAGATGACTTCCTCTTCTTCCTATCTTGGTACTCCATTACTTATTCTAGAGGCAAAAGTGTTCCTCTTCTTTATATAATTAAGTTGACTATATGAAAATCCTCTTTGTTAACTCAAGTTGGTCACTAAGTTTAATTAAATTGATTGCGCAGCATGCAGCATGTACCTATACCTAGACATAGCTACACGCAAAATGGTATGTTGGAAAGTGGGTACTAGTACTACAATTCCGTGACCTCTTTATCTCCTTTTTGGATAATGCAGTTGGAGTACCTCCATGCTCCCTCGATCTTTGCCTTCCTCGAAAATCTGTTATTTTCGACCTCTTCTCAATCAATGGATCGCGGATCAGCAACTATTATCTTTTCCCTGTTCAAATTCTGCAGTTATGGTTCCTGATTCTTCTCCATCAATGTTGAATTATTTAGATTTGACACGCCCTGATTCTCTTACCATTATAAGTGATGGTAGCTTTCTCGGTGAGACTAGGGAAGCGGGTTGAGTTTTGGTTGTGATTTACAAAAACAATTTTATTACTGCTTGTGCGGACTATGGCTATGCAGGGACAACATAAGAGGCAGAAGCCAAGGGGCTGCTCCGAGGACTGCAGTAAGCAGGCGATTTGAGAGATGTATGCATCGACATTTGGACTGATTGTGCGGACTTGGTGCAATGGCTGACTCAACCATCTTGTCAGTGGCAATGGGAGGTTTTTACCATTTTGTGGGATATCAAATCTATTTTGAAGTCATAAACTAATGTATGTATTAAAAAGAAGGATAGGTCTTGTGTTTCAATTGCAAATTATCTTAGGGAATATATGTTAAGAAAACAACGCCCAGAATGGCGATTTGCAGAAGAAAAACGAAAATAGAGAGAACACACACAACGCACAACACATAGATTTACGTGGTTCACCTCCAAAATGGAAGCTACATCCACGACCAAGCAGTAGAACAGGTTTCACTATTTTCTCTGAAAATATTACAAACCCTCATAACCCTATCTCAAAGAGATAAGAACATTATATAGGAAAGCCCTAACCCCAGAAAGTACACAAATGCCCCTAGTCCAAAAATTGCCAAAAAACTTGAGTTGGACCAAAACATAACACATGGCTCAAAAGTACTCATTTTGAAGATCTCGATGAGCCCAACACAACTCCATGCTAAAGCTCCGCCATTTTTTGGCATTCCGAGGTCGTTTCGAGGCCAAAACGGCCCTCCGAAGGTCTCAACCGCACTTTCTGGACCAAATCAGGCTTCACCAACAACAATATATACTTCAAGTACTTTTCCTAGATAAAATAGGAGTGTTCAAATGAATATCAAATTAATATGCCATGTATACGAGGAATTTGAATTGGGAGAAGCTCCCCTCGCCGCTAGTGTGGGGAACTTTTCCCACACTACAACAATGAAGGCCCAAAATTATTTCATCAATAGGAGACCCACATGATCAATGGGGAGAGTTTTAGTAGGGGTTCAAATGAATAGCCGAAATCCGTTTCCGTATCCATATCCATATCTGTTTAGCACTATTTGAATCCATCCGAAAGCTAAACGGATGCGAATACTGATAGGTTATAACTATCCGAAAAGCTATATTTACATGTAAACGGATAAAATATCCGATCCGTATCCGTATCCGTTTAGCACTATCTGAATTTGTCCGAAAGCTAATCGGATGCTGATGCGGATATAGCACTATCCGAGCCGAATCCGATCCGTTTACAGCCCTAAGTTTTAGGAGAGAGATTGTGAGAGGATGGGAGTGCACGCACACTTACAATAGGGGTGAGCTCACGGGGAGGTCCTTTCACCCTCCCTGTGTCGAGTGTGGCTCAGGTCCTCATTCAAAGACGGTTCTTGGGACCTAAGCACCACCCACATGGAATCCCATGCAACCTGGCAGCGATCCCCCACCCACTTAGATTTTATGGGGAATGTTGGCACAATGCTCATTAAACCACCGTTCATAAAATACAGGTTCTGACTTCTGATTGTTAGCACAATAGGATCGGCCAATACTGGATTGGTGGTACAAAAACCAGGTAGAGAGAATAGTAAAGAAAAGGGTGTCAGAATCTTAGGGGGAAAATCATTCGACTCGGCCGATATGGCTGGTCTGTAACGATATTGGCATCAGTATCAATATCAGCAGCAACCGACACCAAGAACTAAATCCCTGAACACAATGCTCATTGTTTTCCTGAATGCTAAAAAATATACTGAGAAAAGTGATAGAGCAAACATTAATACCAAAAATATGATTCTTCAGTACCAAGTGGATGACTCAACCAGCCTCTATTTCATTGATTCCAAGTTCATAAGATAGAATATATGCTTTGTATCTTTTTAGATGTGAATTACAAATAATGACATCGATATTTCAAGTAATAAATAACCTTGGATTCATGGAAAGATGTGCTACAGTCCTGCTTACTTCAATTCAGGCTTTGGGTATCATATCTCAACAACCCTGAATCCACTCTCTTTCAAAAACTCAGAAACTTTAGCTCTATTTTCTTCCACACTCACATAGGACCTGAACCCACCACAGCAGCACGTCTGCAATCTGTAGGGAAATATATAGACAATGTGTGCAATCACCAGTGTAGATGATCAGTATTTAAACGTATTACATGATTCACACATGTAAAAGTTTATCTTCTAGGAGAACTAGTATATATATATATACAATCCTAAAAGTTAAAAACTAAGATGGTTGTAGATGAACATGCAGATCAACTAGGGTGTTCACCTCTTAGGATGCCCAAGAGTAGAATAAGACAATCTTGTCCATACAATCATCAACAGTACATTACCAGGGGACCATCTGGTTACAGGGAAAGGGAGGAAGTGAAATTAAAATCTTTTGTAATCTTTACTGTGAAAGTGACTTAAAATCTTACCAAATATAGAAATTAAACTTTCAAATAGATTCCTTAGCATTATAATGTTAATTTCCAGTTCAAATCTATGTAATTTGGTTGCAAAGTGAATTAAAATTTAAGGGAAAAGGCTGGGCATGCCGCCAGGTTGCCCAGCATGTGTCATCCTCTCCCCCACCCTCCTTTGGAATAGACCCCCTTCCCTCCTGTATCCAGCCTTGTGATTGGTGTATGCCACTAGCTTACAGAGTTACAGAAAGCTGGCGGCATACCCAACCCTCTCCCAAAATTTAATTATTATATTCCATTAGTTTTTTAGTAAGTTACACTACATTTGTTGATGATGATTCCAAAAGTTTCCATTTTATTTTGTTGTAATTTTTCATCGGAAAAGGCTGGGCAAGCCGCCAGAGTGCCCAACATGTGTCTTCCTCTCTCTTTCCCCTTTGGAAAAGACCCCCTTGCCCTCCTGTGTCCAGCCCTGTAATTGGTGTATGCCGCTAGCTTACCGAAAGCTGGCGGCATGCCCAACCCTCTTCCTAATTTCATTTACCTTCCTCCACTCAACCAGGCAGAGCCTGAAAGAAAAGCCCAAGTTGAAGACTGACTTAAGTTGCCTGATACACCAGACAGGCTGGCTGTAAAAATTGTACAAGTCAAAAAAGAATGGCAGGAGTAATATTTTGGATGAAAACCCACATTTCACTAGACAGTAGAAAGAAAATGGAAGGGGAGCAATGAAAGCAACAATGTACATATCAGTAGTACTGATCTGGCATATGTTGGGTGAGCAATCAGCACAAAAGGGATGATAGTGTGTACTTGGACATTTTTACACAAAAAGAACTACTCTCTATATGTAAGACGTACCAGAAAGAAAATGATCAAAATGTTGCAAGTGGAGACCCAGCGTTGGTGAAGTAAGCAGCAAGGTCAACATTTGAGTCTTCATACATGCTGATGAAAGGATGTTCCTAGTTTTCACATGAGAACACACATAATCAAGGGGTTGAGTCAAACATAAGGAGGTGAAATTAAGAAAGTGGTTGTATCCATACCATTAGTTTATGTGCTGACTGTCTATGTTTTGGATCTTTCTGTACACTGAAAGATAATAGAGAATCTCATATCAGCTTTAAATATGATAAGTCCTCAAAAGACACAAATGCTTGGGGAAGAGGGGGGGGGGGGAATCCACCAACACGCTTGGTAGGAAGACCAACTTTTCTTAACTGTATATTTCAATTGCTCAATATTTTCATAATTTCAAGCTCTAACCAGGAATTAGAATGTTCCAAATTCCGCCCAAATAAAGGGGGGGAAAGACAAAAAAACACACACCTTTCATTAAGACCTAAGCTTCAAGAAGAATAACATGACTCGAACATTGACATATCAGTATAAAACTATAAAGGAGGTCAGGTTAACAAAATCACACTAGGTGCATGAAGTTATTTGAACAGATTTAAGCCTGTTTTCAAGTACCATGCTGAGATAAAGGAGCAGAACTCTGGAGAAAACTGGTCAGAAGGTGCACGAGGTGGTGGTTGCCCCACAATTGCTTCCATAAGCTCATAACAATTGACCCATCCTTCTTCTTCTGGTGGGGAATAAGGAAATTTGCCGGTTGCACACTCCAGTAAAACTAATCCCAAGCTCCAAATATCACTTCTGGAGCCATGTTTAGCTCCACTGATTCTCTCTGGCTATCAAAAAATAAAATAAAGATAGACAGTTTCAACATATATATTTCGATCATGTAGTAATGTGAAGAAAAAAGTGTTTATTTGCAAGGACACCATAAAAATCGTAAGTTTCCCACGTAAAGAGACCCCAAAAAACCCAAAAAAGTACTAATTAAAATACTCACAGACATATAGTTGTAAGTTCCAACCAAGGTATTTGCCTGGCCAGAGGTGCTTTCCAATATGGCACTCACACCAAAATCAGTTATCTTGACTGCTCCTGTATGATTTATTAACAAATTAGAAGGTTTTAAGTCCCTGTGAATTATGTGCTTGTCATGATGAAGATACAACAGACCCATGAGCACCTGCATGTATGAAGAAATTGTTCAATGGTAAGAATCAAATAAGGGAATTATTGGATCAACGAACACAACATAGAATGCCAACCTGCTTACAGATGGCAGAAAGATATGACTCTGGAATTGTTTTGACTTTGTTTAGAAAATCTGCAAGAGAACCACCATCCATGTATTCCAAAACAATCGATATGACACCATTGTCATAGAATGACTGGTAACATACAACCACATACGGACACTGTGCTGACTGATTAATCTTCAGTTCCTGTGCAATATGTTTGCGATTTTGCTCCTGGATATTCAGTTGTATAACCTGTATTTTGCAGTTCATCAGAACTTTCCCCAACAAAGATTCGTAACTACAGAGCAACACTAAATGAGAATGCCTTACGAATCTTGTGATTAGTCACAAAAAGGTAAACATAAGCTATGGCATTAACAAAAGAAAAGCAGTATGAAAGAATGTACCTGTTATTCTGGAAGAAATAGCAATCGTGAACCTTTTTAATGGGAGAATGAGTCTGTTCAGACAAAGGTATAATTGGTGACCTCTAGTTCCACATACATTATACATATCCAGGAACAGAGCCACAGGTGGAAGGGAGGAACCTTGCTCCCAACCCAACCAGAAAGGGGAAAGTTGAATATTAAAAAGTTATACAATGGAGTGGAGAAGAGAGGGGAGGGGATCATGCCTGAGTGCATGTCATCCAGGGTTGTTTCACCAAAATAGTTAACCTACCTATAGTCAACCTGTTGGAGGGTCCAACCCAAAACCTTAAGACATTAAGAGGAGAGAGCTCCTGAAGTATACGAAGGCACCAAGGGCCTGAACAAACCAATGTGAGACTAATCAGACTATCTCTGTAACTCCCAACATCTCAACACTCCCTCTCACATGTAGCCTCGGCATACCTAGTCCTACACATGGACAGAAAACTTATGAAGCACAACAAAGGGACCTTGGCTCACGTATATGAAGGCACCAAGAACCTGAACAAACCAATGTGGGACTAAAACTCTATAACTCCCAACATCTGTACACAATCAATTATATATTTATAATAATAAGAAAAAACTCGACAGAAGTTTCTCTCAATGGGCATGTCTACAAAAATTGGTGGATGGGCACACCTAATTGTGCCATGTGGAAGGGAGATTCAGCCATTCTGACTGTTGGATATGTGGGGAATGATACGGATTGGCCACATGTAAATTTTCAGCCTCAAATTCCATCATTTACCCTCCAATATATGTCCATACATCCCTCGGTCGCCCGAGTATTCATGTACACCCTTTTGGTGGTCTTTAATTTTTCAATACTTTGGTGTACACGTGGCTAACTCCTTTTGAGCTGAAATTTGACATGTGAGCAAGGGACCTTGGGTCTACCTGTTCACAAAATTTCAGCCCTATCCGACCTGCAACATGGGAGAAAATAGGTGCTTGTCCACCTATTTATGTAGGCATGCCTGTCAAAAGAACCTCGACCATATTTTTCAGGGAAAAAGAATCTACAGTTCAAAATATGTGTCTATACTCTATATCCTTTTATAACCTATAGACATCTCTATTTATGTCAAGACTATAGTAACTATACCTCATATTTTCTACTCCAAATGGTGTGTTTTTTTTTTTTGAAAGTTTGCATTTTGGCTTTTGGGTGACATTGAATAGAACATGGGTCCATAGACAACACCATAGGCACTTACAATAACAGCCATTTTGGAATGCTTTTTCCTTGGAATTCATGAAGCAAGGTGAGGCTCTACAACTTGATCATACAAAATGAATAAACCACCCAGTGGTTGGTCTAATCCTCCAATCATGAGACAATTGGTAAGTTATAAGTTTCCCCCAGATCCTTTTCGGTCCTCTGGCCCAAACCTAAGACATTGACATTGCCTTCTGGCAATTCCTAAGGGAAAATTTTCCAAAATTGTGGTTTTCCCTGCATCTACAGATTTGTGCGTGGACTCTAGGTCCATTCCACCATTACCAGACTCACTTTCCTTTTCTAACCCTCGCCATCATTTTTTTTTCAGGTTTCTCTTTGGTCTTACTCTTTTCAACTTTTTGTAGTATATGTTCTACTTTCCACACTTCTCGAATAATGATTGAGTCCTCTTGCACAAAAATTACCGCTTCCTGATTAAATCCAATCCAAAACAATAATCTTACATTGGCTTATAGTCAAACTACCTTCTTTTCAGTTTCACAAAGTATATTCCTCTTCAAAATTACAAAACCTAAAACAATGCGAGTGTAGCTCTGAAGTAGAACATACTACCGCTTTATAGTAGGACTCATAAATTACTATATGGAAGCTTGACCCGCTATGAGGTGGGATCCCTGATACCAGCTGTGCATCATTATGGCCTCCCAGGAGAAAGATCCTGGCTTTGCCTTAGGGGATACCATTCACACAGCATTGAACTGCATTTAGATCTGGAAGAGGTTATTAAAAATCGCATACCACAGCACAGATATCCAACATCTAGGTCAATTTTTGACATATTTCCGGTCCATATGACTCTCAACCAAACCATTTTAAAGTGGATCTACCAGATTAAGGGGTACATACCCATTAAAAAGGTATTGGACTGGTTTAATAATTAAATCTTACCAGCTCCAGTCATGCCCTGATGTTTTTTAGGTAGTTTCATGTTAGATAATAACTGGGCTACAGATAAAAGTAAGACATGCAGAACCTCCAATTTTAGCAAGTCAACCAGAATGAATTTCACATCCAACTCATTGAAAATCCAAGCTAGTGACCTGTTAATGTTATACTTGTTTATTATACAGACTAGAAAAAAAATTTTAATTTTTAATTTTGATAGTGTCCAATTTTATCTATTTCTTGACTTAATATGCCAAGAAATCCGCTTGTCAAATAGCAACCTCCGAAAAGTGTTATATATGGATCTCTTGTTATACTTCAAATCAAAGGTAGATAACAAAGGATACAGAAAACGATATGGTTGGGTATCTAAACTTGATAACCATATCTAAAAAGTGAACAAAAAAGAACATCTTAATTTTGTTTGGATCACAAATTCACAACTAACTATTGAGAGAATGATTGCAAAATGAAGAAAGTACAAAAAGGCAGGAATAGTGAGAACAAGTGAAAATTGTGAAATAAGGCAGGGATACTGTTAAACTCATACAGCACCTTCAGAGCAAAAAATTGGCCAGTCCATTTGTGTTGGACCAGCTGCACGACCCCTCCGTTACCCTTTCCAATCACTTTAATTATATCTATGTCAGCTAAGATCAATTGGTTGTCCGATAGCTTTATAAGGCTTGGCTGCACAGAAGATAATGCATACGAGAATGTCAACATCATAAAAGTACAAAATTTTGTAGTACTTTGTGAGAATCATACTGCAATATAAATTATCAAACTAGAATACCAGAAGCAATGTGGTGCGTCTTTACATCATAGAAGAGGTTTTCTCTCATCAAAATTGACTCCGTACAGTCTGTACCGGAGTAGTTAATCGTCAAAAGAACAACAATTGGTTGTTGCATTTCAATTCATGTGATGTAAAAGAGGGCTTTCTCGTCTCGTAGGCAGGGATGAGCTTTCTATAGACTCTTTAACTTGTAGTTAACTTTTTCCATAATAAATACATTTCATTTGTATATGTTTTGCTCACCCAATATTTTCCATGTGATATCACAACCCAACCCCATATTTGCGAAATATAAACCAAATAAACAAACACAAAAACAGCTAACTTATTTTTCTTTCCAGAAAACCTCAACTCTGCTTTGTATGAATTACAAAGACATAGATTCATGAACTTTGCACCACTTTGTCATCCCTTGAATATCAAAAAGAATACAGAACAGAATATAATTTCTACTAGGGATAGGTAAGATGTCGTGATTTTTTTTTTTTATGTGAGATTTTTCATATTCAGACTCTCAATCACTTCACTATCTTGAAATAGGGTTACAATAAGCCAAATAAGTATCTAGTTTTCTAGAGGGATAGCATGTTGGGTGTTTCAAACATAACTCCTAAACTTTCCTCCAAGACATAGTTTACTGGGTAGAAAAAAAAGGCTCTATAAGAAACATAACTAAGAACCTCCTCAACTAAACTTGAATAATAAGATTCATGAATTGGATTATAGATCCAATAACTAACCATATATTGTTCTAGGAGTGGATCCAATGGGAAGATCCAAATCAAAATAATTAGGAGTCACATATCATGTCATGGATAGAACATTGGCAAGGAATCATAGAAAAAGACCACGAAAAGAGAACATTCAATTTCCAAAGGATGGCTAGATGTAGCAAAACCGTAGCTTGTATATTTCTACTTAGGGATAGGTACTTAAGGTTAACGCTCTCCGCCTAAAACGACCTTCTGAACATTAACATATTTCTCCTTAAACTTTGCTGAACCAAAATTTTAATGCAGAATCTATATGTATTAGTTTGATTGTAGCATGATAAACTGGACAACAACAACATCATAGCCTTATCCCAACTTAATGGGCTCGGTTACATGGATCCTAGAAGAGGCAAAAGAATAATAGAAAAAAAAGGGGGTGGGGCATACAACATCGACACAAACACAAACTCTTGGGCATCGACCATGGCTACGTACCGCTTCTTACAACTCGACATATAAGCCTCGAAATGGAGTGTAAAACAGGAAACAACATCACATCAACATAGTCCAACTACATGGGTCAACCGCATGGATCTTTGTTCTCCAATCAGCTCTATTTGAGGTCATACTAAGAACAAGGCCTAAGCTAAGCATGTCTTTCTTCACCACTTCTCCTATGGTTATCTTAGGCCTGCCCCTAGTTCACAATAAAGAACTAGCATGGATCTCGTTGCAAGTTTAAGATTGCTAGTTGAAAGGATCAGCAGTGACCTACAAGGTAGTATCAGCAAAAACATTCGATGGTTGGGGAGAAAATCATGTTACAGCAAACTGTGACCGAAAACCAAGGACTGTGGTGGGTGGGCTGTGTGCTAATTAGAGATTGAACTCAGTTTCTTGGATGAAGGAAAACCCTCTGGGTGTTCTTGCAGTTCTGAGAGGGATTGTAATTAGAATGCCTTTTTCAGTTTCCTCTGAACTAATGAGACATGGGGATTGCCTCATAACAGTACAGTGGTGGACAGTGAGAATGGAAGCAAGGAAGCACCAATCAATTATTCTACGTCCAACAGATTAGTGTTCAAAGCTTGTTCTACTTCTTATTTTCTGGGAAATCAGTTGAAAGCATCATATATGTGTCATTATATCGTTATAAAGTTAATCAACTTATCTCAGAGTCTCTTCAAGAGTTCATAAACTTTATATAAATAAAAGATAAAACGAGTACTAATCATGACTGGACTAAATGGAGGTGATCCATGAAACTAGCAGTCAAGAAAATAGGGGGGTTGGAATCTTCCAACCTTAGGTAGCAAAAGATATCTCGAATTCACAATTGAGATATCTCTCAATATAACAGAGTCGGGAAGTCGAGTAAATGGGCCTTACCGGCTCATCTTCGTTTTGAGAGATAATTCGAATTCCATTTTTGTCGACTATCAGATCCCCAGCTCTGAACGTACCGGTGGGAGTGCTGTTAAGAATCCCCACCAGAATTAATCTCAACAAGAATTTAAAAAAAAATAGAACAACAGAAATGCAAAGAAGATGAGGGAAAGGAGGAACAGAAAGAGATTTACATGAATTCAGAGACGGAATTTTCATCAGAAGGAATGGTAAGCTCGAGGTTTAAGCTCCCTTTCTTCATGGTGTCTCTCTCTTCTTCCGCTGTTGGCTGTTGGCTGTTGGCTGTAGACTTCAGAAGTTCTTGAGTCGTTTCAAAGTCATTTCTTTAGTTTCTTTATTAAATGCTCTCTCCATAGCAAACTCTTTTCTTTTTAGGGAAAATTACATATACCTCCCCTGTACTTTGCCCTAATTACACATTCCTCCCCTTGATTTTTTTACCTTACATTTTGACCCCTTATGATTGACGGTGTTAGGGTACTGTTAGTTAGTGGTTTGAAAAGACAATATTACCCTTGTTCTAAAACACCACAAGCAGAATTACAATGATACCCTTTTCATCATCTTCAACCTTAAAACACTCATTTCTTTTCCTCCACCGCCGCCACCACTGCCACCGCCTCCTCCTCCTCCTCCTCCTCGGACTCTTATTCCCTAAAACTTTAAATTTACGCACTAAATGTTGACTCTTCTATCTGCAGATTATGTTTCAATTAAATGTTAGTAAATTACAATTCAGAAAAAGCTTTAAGTGGTGAAATAGAAGAATCAAACTTGGATTTGATAATAGATCGAGTGGAAGATTGATGTTCACCTGAGTGGTATATACCAAGCAGGTGGAAGATCGAAAACCATAGAAAACCCTAAACACCAAAACCCCCAACCCCAAAACCTATACAGAAAAAAGAAAAAGAAAGAGGATAGCTCCTTTCGTTTCTGCTCTATTATACCCTCTTCTGAACCTCCTTGCTCCTCCTTTGCCGGAGCTTCCATGGCAGGTTGTGCCCTCGCCGATGAAGCTGGAGGTTCTGATCTCTCTGAAACCCTTTATTGCAGATTTCGTAGAAAAATCGGTTTGTGGCCATGAGCGTTTTAGGAGATAGAGCTATCACCTCGACGTTTGGATATGTTTTTGACGCATCAAATGACCCCAATAATTAAAAGTGACCCATCAGAGAAAGTCGCATAACTTGGAACTCCCACCCCAAAAAAAAGAGAAAAAGAAGCTAAAGGGCATAGCTAGCTATAGCTAGCTATAGCTCACCTGGAGTTCCCTGGAAGATTTATCTTCTTCTTCACCACCGACACAAGAGCTAGATTGGGAGGAGGGTTAGGTTTGGATTGGTTTCCGATGAGCAAAACCTCCGAATGAAGTGGGAGATGGGTTGTTCTCCTTTCCAATGCCCCGCTCTTGAACAAAAATGGGTACTCTATTGTCATTAAACTCTATGAGAAAAGTGATCTCCGAAACCATAAAAGCTTTCATCTTTCTAACTTGAATATGTGATAATAAAATGTTGAACTCGTTGTTTTCGCAACTTTCATCTCTTCCATTACATCATTGGAAGATGCCAATGGGATGAAGCTTCTTAATCTTGAGATGAAACGATTCCACACAAGACGACGTCTCCAAAGCCGTGCTAACCTCTGTTTTGGACCCCTGAATCTCTTAAAAGTTCTTGGTAGGGCTCTTGGTGAAGCTCAAGATTGGATTTCCCAAGATTTACTTGAAACCCAATCTGATTTTTGTTTTTCCGATCAAACAAAACCCAATATCTTATAGCAAAGAGCAAGAACGAATAGACCATATTCGCCTTCAAATCCATTTTTGTATGAATTTTGGGTTTCTCGAGCTGCTTCTGTTGTTTCTTGTTCTTCTCAAAACCCAACCAATTATAATCACACGGTGATGACTGGGCTGTAATCTAACGTGACTCATCCAACAGCGAGGTTGGAACTTGGAATTGAAAATTTTTCAAATTGGCAAAATGTGTTATACCCGCACCCCGGATCATAATTAATTATTATTTCTTCCCCGTGACGTGTGGTTATCATCGCCACGTATATGCCGGTGAGTCAGTTTCACCGTGGTCAAACCCACTACAAAATTATTGACCACAGTATGGTTTTGCCTGTAGAGGAAAGGTTCCTCAACCGTCGGTGGGGGGAAATTCGTTGACGGTGACTTCGTTGATTTTCCTCCAAGTACTAGTCCGGGAAGTGAAGAGTATCGGGCGTGTACCTTGGAGCGTCGCCTCACTTGGACACTTCGCTCGAGTGATGAGCTTGGCATCGTCGTGGCGAGACTGTTGGGGTCATGGGGACAAACCATGACTACTGAGAAGTAAGTTTTAGCCTCTTAATTTTTATTTATTTATCCTTTCCTTCGATGCCCTAGAAGTACGGGCCAAGATTTGGACCACCCGGGCTATTTTAGTTGAGTTGGGAATATTCTATTTGTGGATCCCACTTATTTAAGGGAGCGTGTGATGGGCTTATAATCCTATGGTAGATGGACCCATCCCCAAGTGGGTTCTTTTCTATTTTGAAACCTGTGGGCAGACCCATTTAGTTAAGAGGCCCATTCAACTTGAGGGCCCATTTGACTCTATTTGACCCAAAGATGGGTTAACCCATTCCTTTATCTTAAATAAGACCATGGGTCAACCCATTAAGCCCTCTTGACCCATTTAACTTAAACTACCCATTTGGCCTAATGACCCATTTATCTTGGATCCACCCATTTAACTCTTGACCCATTTAACTTAAAGTATCCATTTAGCTATTCGACCCATTTAACTTAAAGGACCCAAGGTCCATTTTCTTTAAATAAGACAAGGGGGGGGAGAAGCTTTCTTTCTCTTTATTTCTCCCATCGTGGAGGAGAGAAAGAGAAGAGAAAGGAGAAAGAAGAAAGAAGAAAGAAGGAAAGAAGGAAGAAGGAAGGAGAAAAGGAGGAAGAAGAATGGAAAAGCTTGGATGAAGACTTGGAACCTCATCTTGTGGAGCCCTCTACGTGGAGCTTTTCTATATTGGGGGAAGGTAAGCCATTAACACCCACCTCTCTTCATCTATTTTGGGTTTTGGGGTTTGGAAAATGGGAGAGATTTGACCTAGGGTTCTCTTGGAACCCAAGGAATCGATGGAACCTCTAAATCTATACTATGGTGGAGTTATTTCACTCCATTACAAGCTCTAAGCCTAAGCAATCTCTTTCCATTTGAGAATTTAGGGTTTCTACCCTATTATGTCCTAAATTAGGTTATCTTTGCTTTCCCTCTTGAATCCTTGGGATTATATGGACCTAATGAGGTCTTAGAACCCTAATAGACCTAAAGGGGAAGCTTCTTCGATGTTCTCCTACCTTTAAACCCCTTGGGAAAGGAATCCCGGGTGAGAGACCTTTCAATTTCGGTTCTGCAGGTATGTGGTTTTACATGTGATTTCAGACCTGCAAGAAACCACCCTGAGAGTACCTCCCTGAGAAGGCCCCTGGAAAGCTAGGATTTATGTGTGATTTCATTTCCTGAGAAACCACTCTTGCAACCGCACCTTTGGACGAGATCGCCCGAGTCCCTGGTTTCCTAGGATTTACCGTGGTTGCAGCATTTGGGCATGAAACCACACCGCAACCGCCCTTGGCGAGACCTTCCTAAGCCACTGGTTAGCTAGGATTTACATGTGGTTGCGGGAATTGGGCATGAAACCACCCATAAAATCACCCCGCTCTCGAAACCTTATACTTAAATAATTTATGGGAGACCTTTAGGGGATCCGTCCCTTTACTTAATTAACCCTGTTTTCACTCTTTATTTAGGTTTAAAGTTTTCATCTTGCGACGTGTTACTTAATTGCGGCGACAACTCATAACATCGGAACATAACTTATATGTGAGTGGGTTTGGTTGTTTGGGCTTGATATTATTATTGCATTGTATATTATGTCATCATTATAAATTATTAAGCATGCTTGCATATTACATATTTTTTTATATATGAATGTTATGATGTTAATTGGAGATGCTTTACTTTGATGGGTCTAGTGTCGGTGCAGTGCTGGTGTTTAACTCCGGATACTATATATATTTATGAAGAAATTATGTTGAATGCCATGTTGAATCTATGCTGCGGCCGCACGATAACATGTAACCGGGCACTAAACCGGATGAAAAGTTGATGCGCCCGGATTACCTCTCGGGACGATAGGACTTGCATGTAGCGTGGCTAGGATTTTACACCCTTATGCTACGACCCTTACCAACGGGGTTTAGGTGTTGGGTAACCGCACACCGATTCTCGTGGAGGTGGGAGAGGCCACCATGGTAGTATTGGTTATCAAGGGTGCCACCGAGTGGTCTTGGAGGCTTTGATTGGCGTAGGTCCCAGGTGACAATTGAGGTTTCATTATGGCGATAAGTTAAGTGACCCACAGTGTCTCCCGAGTTGTCACAAAAGCATATACCTCCGACTTAGTTGTGATGTTAGGTGAAAAATTTACTTAACATATGCATGTATCATTGGACTATGTGAATTGTGTGTTTGTGCATCCCCATCCCCTCACTGCTCTGGAGAGCTAACCCCTCGTGTACACAATTTTTAGATTATGATGCAGTCAGAGGAGCCAAGAAGTGTGTTAGAGGAACATGGCAACGGTGTCCTTGTGACGATTGCGCCTACGGGCCGTGAGAATTTTAGGGACTTGTTCTCCTTCTATTTATTTTAGGGCGTAGGCCCATGTATAAACATTTACGTTATACCCTTGTTGATCATTATTAGATGGTAATGGAAAATGGATTAATTACATGATTTATCATCTAGGCTTTGATCATCTTGTATCTATTTGATTTTATACGCTTCGCAAAACTATTGATCTTTTGGAATGTAATATTCCCCTTTCCGCACTCGATATTATATTATTTTAATATTGGTTATGATCATGCGTTGGGACACCGTGTCGCTGATCCTGGCAGCTTAGTAGGATGACACGCGTCGTCCTAGTCACCCCTTATAATGTATTGTATCCCTTGTTGGGATGGGGGGGTGACAAAATGTGTGGTTTTCTATCATCGAATTGTAATTATGTTTTTCCCTTTTTTTAATTCAACAATGAATCCCTCCAACTGAAGCTGGAACCGTCGGTGTTGGTGGAGCTGCCTTGAGAGCTTGCACGGCAGAGTGAAACTATCGTCGGTGGTGTCGTTCTTGGTGTTGCTACTTGGGGCTAGGGTTTTAGGCGTGCTCGGCGTAGTTGCAGAACGGGTGGTGATGAAACCGGGCGTGACCGGAGTAGTTGGTGGTGTGGTAGTTAGCGTTGCCATCGGGGCTTGACCGTTGACCATGGCAATGCAGAGAAGGAGGAGGAGGAAGATGAAGAAGGAGGGTAAAAAGGTCATCTCACAAGGATCTAAGGTTAGTTTAGGGATTATGAAAAATCTATCTATACCATGTCAGCACTTAACAGACCGATGCTAACGGCAGGGGAGGAATTAGTAATTATTTAAAAACTATAGGGGAATCGTATGTAAGGAAGGAAAATTAAGGGGAAGAACGTGTAATTAGGGCAAAGTACAGAGGAGGTATATGTAATTTTCCCTTCTTTTTATCCCTTTTTATATCATAATCACGAATTTTTCTCCTCTCAGGTTGCCTTCCTGGTCCGGTTTGTAAGGGATCACTATCCGCTGTTGTACTCATCGTGCGGCGCTGCAGGTGCCATATGTGCATAGCAGGCCCACATGGCACCTGTAGCACCACACGATGAGTACAGCAGTGGATAAAAATCCGGTTTGTAGGTTCGTCATGTCAAATTTGGTGGTAAAAAATATAGATAGATATTTTCTCGTGTGAAAAAATGGGTCAAATTTTTTCAAAAAAAAAAAAAAAAAACATGGTGCACTGCCTAGTGTTGTAGTGCACCTTTAAAGTGCATCGAACGATGCACCTCACCTGTGCATTGGATTTTTATCCTCCCAAGTATTGTGGTCACCATCCGATGCACTTTAAAGGTGCACTGGGTAGTACGCCACACTTGAGAGGATGAAAATCCAAATTTGAAAACCGCACCAATGATGCTGCAAAGAATATTATCATCCACGTGGGGGGATTTAGTTTATGGTATTTGTGCCGGTATCAGTCGATAGTTATACAGATTGACTGTATCGGACCAGATTGGATGATTTTGCCCCTCAATACTCTAATAGGGAAAAAGAACGCTAACCGGTCACGCGGTTAGTGTGGTTCCTACGCCTAGACACAAGCCAGTGTCTTTGTGTGCGAAAAGACCATTCAGCTCCCACTAAAATTGAAAATCACATCCAAACCAATGTGTTTGTGCGCACTTTCATTGGCTACCATGTTGATGCAGGGGCTACACAATCAGTTAGCGTTTTCTTGCCCTATCTTTTTGGAGAATTGTTCTCCATAGGGGAGTGTACCCCCCTATGCTCAGACACATGGGGGCAAAAATAATCGCCTTGCCTCTCATGAAAGGCAGTAATGAATTAATGACCGCCCTGTTAATGTCATTGTGCATGCTCCCATTGGCCCCATATATGCGCAAGGGCCATGCTGCCCCCTCCCCCACAAGAGAATTCATGAGTGCAGGGAATGTTCATGTACGTGAACAACTCACAGCCGTTCAGATGGAATCTATTCTGTGGGAATGTTCCATCTGCACGGCTGTGAGTTGTTCACGTACATGAACATTCACCCCCTTAAAATTGTTACTCTATCTTTTTTATTATTGTGCCCTCCATAATTTTTGTAAACCGATCTAACATATACCAATTCCTAAATCCATGAAATGAGTAAGAGCAAGAGAGAGGTTGTTATGTAATGTACTCCCACAACTTTTTCTTTTTTTTTTGGGTTTTTACCCCCACAACTTATTGTATGAGAGAATGTGAGATAGAATCTACACTCTCAGCATCCTGGGGATTTTTTTTCCTAAAAAACAAAACCACCATAATATAGATCTTTTTCTTTTGTTTTAAGCAATTACTCTATGTCCATGAGATTGTATAATTTTGATCATTCCATCAATTTTTCTTTTGCTTTCTTCAGCAGTTAATCTGTCACCATGAGAGTGTATGATTTTGACCATTCTAACACTTGAATAGAAAGGAAAATTTTTAGATTAGTCAAATGTCAAATTTAGTGTCTCTTTTAATAAAACCAAAATTATGCGTGTAATCCATTTTAGAGCCCCCTTGTTTTCTTCAACAATCAACCAATGTTCATACATAAACTCTTTAATATTTTAAAACTTTTTGTATTGAAGGAGAAGGAAATGAGAGACGTGAAGGCCGGCTTCGATCCCAATATCTAACTACAAGCAACCAAGGTCCATACTAACTGGATACCTTCTTTGGAGGAGAGTTGCTAGCGTAGTTGACCTGAAGTTAGTGTAATAGAGCCTAGTCCCCAGGAGATTTCAAGTTTGAGACCTTTTGTTCCTCATATAGTCTAGGATCTCCCCCCCTCCCCCCAACCTCACCCCCTCATCCCCTCAAAAAAAAAATCGATAACTCTTTTAAAGCATTTAATTGATACATAGAGATTAAGATTAGTCATGTAATTAATCCATGATTAGAAAAGAGATTTCTTATATGTCAATAGATTTGTAGCCTTACTTTTTTGCCCTTTGTTTTATTCCTAAACATTATTTAATACAATATTTATTGTAAGGGAAAAGGGGGTTTTCAAAAAATTGGAAGTCATTTAATGTAGTTCCTATGTGAAATGACAGGTTTACCCTCATTGAAAAAATTGTCAAGTTGTAGATACTCCAATAGAGGTGTCATTTAGACACTACCATTAGAAAATGATAGACATGTCACCATATGAGACCACCAATACTTCTAATTTTCAATTTGGTGGAAGTTTTCATTCACTCGTATAGAATGAAGAATTCCTTCACCATGAGTGAAATTACCTCATGATTGGATTCTTGGGTCATCATTACACTCCCACCTCTATTGACGAAGTCGAAACTATCTTCTCCTCTGGGTACTGATGCCCAATTCCTCCTCCGCCATGAGTGAAGGGAAACTCTGTCCTTTTAGTTATAGCAAGAAAAAAACAAAAAAAATGTCCCATAAATGCTTCAAAGGAGGAAACATAGTGGAGTTGTTGGGAATGTCTTCTAATGTGGGTTGGCAAAAAAAAAAAAATTTTCCACACCGGTAACAATGCTCAGAATAGTATCATCTACATGGAACTCACATGGATCGAAATAAAAGAGAATCTGTCAATGTAAACCCTACATCTCATTATGCATAAATATTTAGACTAAAATACATTTCTTTTCCAAAAGAAAAAAAAAGAACATATGACACAAAATGAAGGAGGTAAGTCCTAATACTAAGGGTAATACTAAGGGTGTTAAAATCAAACCGAAACCATTTACCAAAATTGAATCGGATCGTTTAAACTGAAATATGGTGGATTTGCTCTCTATGAGGTGCCGATGCTAGATCAACTCCTTCATTATTGGGGAAATGGTTGTATTTGTTTGACTTTGACCATTCTTGAATTTAATTGAATCTGACTAGTATTTCCACAACAGCGTGGAATCGTGGAGATTGACCCAACCGTGTGTTTTCTTGACAGAGCAATTTATATTTAATTGATTAGTTTTGCCACGTAAGCACAGTAAAAACTTGAGCATGAGGGTTTGACCTGTTGGCTCATGGAAGGGCCATCATCATTAATGACGGCGGACAATTTAAGGCAATTATGGACTTTTGTTTCAAGATTCCTTTTCGATGACTCACATGCTTTTGCCCATTTGAGGAAGGGGAATGAATCTTCACGTACGTGATCACTTCTCATACACTGTTTACATGACATGTGTCACGGGATATAGCTCCACTATTAATTGATTAATTTTTTATTAATCCCTTGCCACATGTCCTGTAAATAAGGTAAGTGAAGTGAAACTTTATGTGAAGATTCCCTAAATTCCATTTAAACGGTTGATGTGCCATGTATTCATAAGTTTTTTTAATTTTGCTTTTTGGGAAAAGGAACGCTGTGTAGATGTGCCCAACATAGTCGCGGGCGAAATGATCAGTGCAGCCCTAGTCCATTTCTTCTATTTAGGGGCACAAGTACACGCCGCACTGATTAGCGTTTTTTCTCCATTTGTTTTTTACTTAACCTTAATCCCTCTCTTATTCATGCCTAGCATATCCTAAGGCCAAGGGTGCCAACATGGTGTAGTTCATGATTTCAGCGCTGTTATTGGTCATCGACGATACAATTTTTTTTTTAAAATAAAATAAATATCTATACTCTATCAAGTATCAACCAATCCGTATTAGTCAGGTTTCGATATCGATCACGATCGATATCGATCACGATCAATATCGATACGACCAATCCAATACCAAAACCTAAAATTGTAGTAGCCAAAAATGGATAATGCATACCACACAAATGATGGTGTCGAAAACAGTATCATTTACATGGGACCCATACAGATCATAATAGGAGAGAGAAAGAGTATAATGCTCTTTTTCTTTCTAAGGGGATTTTCTTATTGACATCTAATTATAATTTTATTTTTTGTCCTTTTATTCCAAAAAATCTATTTAATGTAGGGTTTAAAAAAAAAAAATTTAAAGGTTTAAAATCATTTAATACAAAGCAAAATGATAGATTTACTCTCATTAAAAACACTGTATTGAATGCTTTTAATAATATGATAAAAGGCAATCAAATGAAAATATCAAATTTTAAATACACCTATAATAGTATCATTCAATAGTCAACACTATTTTTTTTAATAAAGATTTTTTTTTATAATATATTAAAAGAATGGATAATCTTCTGTTTGGCTATTGTATTTTGGACTAAGTTTTCCTCCACTTATAGAGGTTCACCAACCATCCTAGGGTTCACAAACTCCTCCTAGGGTTTTTGTATGTTCCCAAATACCCTTCCAATACCCATTCCCCCTCCCACCATGTGGTGAAGATCTCATTCACTGTAGTGGAGGGAAACTCGATCCTTGTATTTTCATTAGATAACATTTTGCTCCAATGGTTTGGCTTTGTCCAAGGTATCATAACTTTGCTTTGTCAAAGATGAGCCACAAAATTAAGTTACTTAAAAACAAAAAAAGGGAAGGGATTCATGCACGACATCCCACTCGTACAAGTTTCTTGAAATAGAGAGGGGGATCTTTATCGCCCCCAGTACTGGGGGGGTCCTATGCGCATTGTGAGGCTGGGCACCACCCATGTGTGCATGGTGGGGCGCACTGTGCACACATGGGCGGTGCCCAGCTGCACAATGCGCACTAGACCGCCCCCAGTACTGGGGGCGATAATTTTTCGAGGGGGGAGGGGTTGGTCATTTTGAGTCTTTGACCCACCTTGGTTTCCGTCGCATGTTTATGTGTTCGATAGTACACATAACCTTTTGTTAAAAAAAAAAAAAGGAAAGAAGACTAGAGAACAACTTCCCATTTTTAACTTCCCCACGTTGCTTTAAATCTTTGGACAAAGTTTTCCTCCACCCATAGAGGACAGTTCACCCACCATCCTAGGGTTCACAAACCCCTCCTATTTATGTGTCCATTAAACCGACAAATGTGTAAAAGTCAATCCTGAATCGGAATTGGATCAAGTCTGACCCCGATCTCGATTCCTAATGAATTTCAATTTCTAAGGCTCAGGCATATTCCGGCTGAATTGGAATCAGCTTAGTCCGATCCTGTTGCCGATTCCACATATTTGAACCTTGATGTGAATTGTGAAGTCTCAATGCAACCTCAGAAAATTTCTTCTCTTTGGCACTGTTTGTTTCGACGTAAAATTTGACTTGAAAATTTTCACTTCAAAAAATTTGACTTATAAAATTTTACATATAGAAAAGTATTCCAATGTTTTTATTTTTATTTTATGGAAACAAATATTGAAAAACTTTTCAACATATAAAATTTTACATTTACAAAGTACAATTTATTGCATAAAAATTTTCAGATAAAATTTTACACCGAAACAATCAGAGCCTTTGTTTTCCATTTAAACATTATATATAAGAGATGCAGCTCTTCTTTGGAAAGAAGCAGCATAAGGCCTGAGAAAACTAGAACTCAACTAAGTCCTCACACCAAGTGCTACCTCAAAAAAGGAAAACAAAAATACCAACACCAAGAACATGAAAATCTGTGGATTTAGGACCCACAAACCTTGGCCTTCTTGTATTTGGTGGCAAATATGGAAAAAGTGTAGTTTCAAAGTCAGGCCTCCACCCATTCAGGATTTGATTGTTGGACCCACAATCTAAAAGCAATTTTGCTATCTTAAGACTTGGGTAGCAAAAGATGTTGTGGAGACTTTTGCTCCATCTCTTCTTCTCCTTGAAGGCTTAACCATCTAATAAAATTCCCTTCCCTTTCTCTCCCCCCTTTCCCCACCCACAAAAAGAAAAGAAAAGATTAGAGCTAATTTAAGAATGGATCCGATAAATGATGAGTTGCAAAAAAAGCGTTTGAGGTGGCATGGACATATGCAATGAAAGCTTATGAATGCTCCAATGTAGAGGTGTGGAGTTGTGATTTGATTCAGATTGAATAAGTTAAAAGAGCTAGGGGTGAGCCTACAATGACTACAAGAGAAAGGAGGAAAGATGTGTCTAGCTTAGGACTATTAAAAACTATAGTTTTATTGGAGAAAAATGACAGATGTGTTAGGTTTGGTGTCTTTTATCTAGACCGATTGATGGGTTTGAATCAACGATCTGATTGGGTTGTCCATTAGGATCTTTAAAAGAGGAAAGTATGAAGTCTTCAAGTAGGTGAAATCTTCAAGAAAATGGAAGTGCAAAGTCTTCAAGAAGGTAGAAGACTTCCAGGAGAGTGAAAGATGAAGAGTCTAACAAGAAGGTAGAATCTCCAAGAGAGTGAGTCTTCGAAAGTGTGGAAGAAGAGGGGTCTATAAAAGGTGAGATATGTCTACCAAGATGTAAGTACGCGAGAAGCCAAAAGTAGAGAGACACCACAGTAGAAAGAGAAAGTCAGTGAGTTACCAAGTGAGAACGGAGAAGAGAGAGATGTACAAGGAACTTGGGTTTGGGAATCAAATTGTGAGAATTATAATGTATATCTTCTCTTGTTCTTAGTGGAAGATTAAATCACTCTATGGATATAGGCGGTATTGTCGAACCACATAAATCTCTTGTCTCTTGTGTTTATGTTTGTTTCATTTCTTATTTCCATTGTTCCTGCATATACAATTTTGTGTGTCACCCACATTTTCGTGTGTTGCTCACATCAGAAATAGAATGTTGTTTCCCCAACAAGATGTAACCAACCCCATTTAGCTGGGATAAAGTTGAGTATAAATTATTGAACAAGACTTCAAATTGATGATGCACATGGAAGTTTTTTAAAAAAAAGTAGGGTATCATGTCTATATGAGGGCAGAACCAAACTATTTAAAAAATATGAAAGTGAGTGTTTTCACAACCACTCATAAGTATTTGATTGTGTATTTGTAACTGTAGGTAACTGGACAATAGTAAGGATGTTTAACAGCTCATTTGTGAAGGATATGGAAGAAAGATCTAAAGTATAAAAAATGTTGAGTTGAATGTTCCTGTTGGAGAAGAAGAGTTAGTTGAGCCAAAAGAAAAAAAAAAAAAAAGGCAAGAAATTGGGTTGCTACGTAGTTTGAATCTTAGTAGGGGTGAATAATCACAAGCAAATTGTCATATTTGGTGCTACACTACTATTGTATAATGAAAATTTTGAATCTTTCACCTGGTTATTTGAAACTTTCATCAAAGCAATGCATGGAAAAAAAAACCAATTAAGGACAATCCTTACAGCAGATCATGGTTTTAGTGCACAGTATCGGAACGGGTATCTGCGACCCCCAAAACTGATACGATATCGATACGGTATCGGCCTAGATCGACTGTATCGGACAAAAATACCCCTATCTTAAAAAATGAGTTTTTTGACCATTTTACCCTTTGTCCGTTCCGTGCTATTGATACAGTATCGACACGGTATCGATATCAACGACTAACAAAACCGATATGTATCACCTGATACGGATGATACGATACCGATACTTAGATCCATGCAGCAGATGCAATAGCTTTAGTGTTGTATGGCATGTCAACTAGAATGCTCTTTACAATCTTAGCCATCTATTTGATCAAGTAATTGATGGCACAAGCCTTTTGCTGAAGATTTTAAAAAAGTGTATATTTCAAGATATTAAGGAGTAGTAGTTGAATTTTTCTCCTCTCAGGTTTCCTGCCCGGTCAGGTTCGTAGGTTCCTCTCATAGGGAGGGCGGAAATGACGACCTCACCACATCCGGGTAGTGTGTTCGGGCAAGGGGTGAGGTCATCATTTCCGATCCCCTATGAGAGGAACCTACGAACCTGACCGGGCAGGGAACCTTAGAGGAGTTAAGTCCACAGTAGTTTGTTAGTGTGTTTGAAAGTATACTTGAAAAATACAATCTTTAAGGAAAGCCTGTGGTTGCAAGAATTATTCAAAGAGAAGGAGATATGGGCTTTTTTGGCCTATGGATGACATATATATATTAAGATGTTGTAGAAACTGAAGAAGGATATGCAGTTGCCCTCAATATGCAAATAAGATGTTGCAGGTGGTAGAAGAATGTAAACAAGTATCAACTTGCAAGAGAAATTCACTTATTGCAAAAAATTGTTTGATGTGAATTACATTTGACACTATATATGACCTTTGTATGTTTTCTTCAACACATGAAAATCTTCATATCCTGGCTTATGATTTGTGTATATGAATAGGTTGAGCATGTGAAACACCTTGACCTCAATCAAATATTAACCTGATAGACTCTGATCCTATCTCCATTTCCAACTTTATTTGAAGTAAAGCAACTGGCTTTGGACTAAGGGTGTCAAACCCTAAATCTAACTGGCCAAATTGGCCTGGCCAGATTGATCCCGATCCAAACCAAACCGAGGCCTTATCGATTCGGTTTCAATTTGCAGGTTAGAGCATCATTCAGCTTGGGCTATACCGACGGGCCATCGATGGGACTGAACCAAACACTGAAACCGACCCAAAACCAATCTATACCCAGTTTTCAAATCGAACCGAACCCAAATTCAAACCAAAACTAAAACCAAAACCGAACCAAAACTGGAAAAATCGAACTGAATCCCCCGATTGACACCCTTACTTTGGACATACAAGTTGAATGGTGCTAAAGAAATTGACCCTCATCATTGTGGCACTGATCATTACTGTTAGTACTTAACAAGAACAACATGGTAAATAAGCCAATGGACTAATTACTATCACACCCATGTATGGTATGATTTGGGCATGTATTTTATTCCTTCTGATTTCCAACCATTTCAAATTTTCAAATCTCACTGGACATTGTAGTGGTTGGACTTATATGTTTCTGGTTTACTATAAAAGTGAAAGCAGAAAAGCATAAAAAGGGAAGAAAATGAAAGAAGAAAATTAAACTTACATCTACTTTTGAAAAGAAAAGGACTAGATCTTTAGCTGAAGTTATCTTTATTTTGCTGCACATTTGAGCTCCCTCCCTGGAAGCATTACTCTCTCTTCCTCTTTTTATTTAATGGATCTCTTATCATGTTTTTTTGGGTAAATTACACGTCGCCTCTTGGTTTTCAATTGAAACTTAGATCAACCTTTGATTTTTTGAAAAAACTCAAATCATTCCCTCTACATGTTAGTTTACTTGTTAGTTATTAGTGTATAAGGACTATTTTACCCTTGTATTAAAATATTACAATTAAATTTACAATACTACCCTCGTTTCATATTCAACCTAAAATACCCTACCTTTTTCCTGCAACTCTGTTCGCGCCGCCGCTGTTGGCGTACTTCGTGAAGAAAAGTGAATCAGCTTGAAGGGAAAAACCTGTACAGCCAAATCTCTTTTTTTTCTTAGTCTCGTTTCTTACCTTCTTCTTCCAGGAGGATGGAGTTGAGCTGTACGAACCAGCACAAAACACTTACAAAAAAATCACGAGCTTACTACTGCTGCAAAAGAGCTAATGAAAAAGCAAAATTGGTTACCCTTTCATCCGTAGAAGCATCGCATCGAATGCTCAGTGACCGGGAACCTCTCCCTGATCTCTCCAATTTTCTTGTGAGAAACGCATCATTAATCTTCGAAACCTTCAGTGGTTTCAAAGTCTTTAGAGTTCTAGGATTTCCAGAAAAGCTCAGTGAGAACTCAGGCTGAGTGAACAAGACTCTTCTGCTGCAACTCTTCGATGATGGCAGGAAACTAGGGCTAACGCCTGAGGATGTAGTTGCCATTAACGAAATGGAATCCAGCGACTGTGTCAATCTTTCAGGCGATAATGTCGAAATTTTCCACCTTTTTACTTCTTTGTAAAAGTGAGAACGAACAATTGATACAAGCTTTTGCGTGCGAATTTGAAAAGAACGGCAAAACTTAAATAGAAATCTATCATGAAATGGAAATTAAGGCTTGTGGCGACTTCGAATGGGAAAAATAAAGAAAAGGAATCGATCTTAAGTGAATGAAATCTGGCCACTACTTCTGCAATAGTTTCTCTGTTGGATGAATACCTAGGGTTTTATATCGTCACAGACGAAGAGAGAATGGGGAGAATGAACAGAGGAGGGTGGGGCCTGGGGAGGGATTCCAGAGGAGAGGAGAGTGGGGCAATAGTGAATGGAGAATCGTCGGAGAGATGGGGCAACGGTGAAGGTTTAACGAAACTTCTGCCTTTTCTTCTCTGGGGTGAATTCTGCTTGAGATTGAGCTGCAGGTCTGAGGAAGACGATGAATTTGGGTTTCTTAGTTATTTAACTAAGTGTAAAATAGTAAATCTACACTGACTGGTCATGGTCAAAGATAGTTTAGGAATTTAAATTTATTTAACTGTCTGACATCATCACTCAGCATAAAACTAATGTTAGGGATTAATTTATAAAATTGGAATATACATCAGGGGGTGATTTGAGTTTTAATTGAAGACCAGGGGTAGCATGTAATTTACCTTTTTTTTTTTTTGTTGAGCTTTCCTATCTTTAGAGAAATGCAAATTCTGTTGCCTAAACTTTTAGGTTATTTTCTGTTCACTGATATTCTTTCCCCTGTTTGGCTCTGGGCCCCATGAAATAATTCTCTCTTTATAACAAAAAAAAGTAATTTTGGTTAAGAAACTCAAACTCAATTCAATTGAGCGTTATCTCAACTAAATAGGGTTGACTACATGAATCTTTTTTTCTCAAAACTTAATTTCAAAATACAAATATTGTAAGGTAGATGGTTCTTTTTTTAAGCCCTAAGTTTTGAGTTTTTTATGGCTAGAGTGAAATAGTGGGTGCTTAAGCCTAATCATGCAACATTTTTTAAGTAAGCCTCAATTAAGTGAGTGTAGGTCAACACATGTTGGAATATTAATTATAACCTCTAATAATTACTCAATAGGTCATGTTATATTTTCTAAACAATTAATTAGAAGAGAAGAATCAATAAGTCCATGCTTGTGATTGTGATTGGGATTGGGATTAGTATATGTACCTACTATTCCATGCTAATGTATAATTTTTTGAGTTTAGGCCTTTTTGGCTGTTGCTCCTTACCTACTATGTATCCAAATTTTGGAATCCATACAAAAGGATTTGGAAAGTTTTTTCTTTTATAATGTCGGCTACCGATCTTGTGCACCAACCCTTCTTTAAGCAAGTATTTTAGATTAAGGGCAGGTTTTGGTCTAAATTATAATGGAATGGAATTAGCCAGTAACCCTAAACCAAAAAGATTAGTGAAGATAAAATCTCTTTTGAGTTTGAGTTGTTGTTAATTGTCTATTAATAATATTAGATTACATAATATCCTTCCTTCTACCATAAGTATTGATTAATGCTCAAAGTAAGTAGACATATCTACAACAATGGAAAAGAGAAGGTAATTAAGAGCCTTGTTTTTAGTAATTGTAGTTACCCTTATATTTACATAAAATTTTTCAATCAAGTAATCTAATTGCCGCTTTATATTATTGGACTTTTGATATATCCAAGGAATAATCCCTTCTATTCGAAGATGAGAACCAAATAATCCCTTCATATATCAAAAATAATTTTTCTATGGAACCTGACAAAAGTAATTGTTGGTTACCAAAAAAAAAAAAAAAAAGACAAAAGTAATTGTTCATGCGGCATTCTTAAAAAAAAAATAACATTTTTCCGTCTATTGACATCTTTAACTTTAATTTTAAGCCATATAATATGGAACTGATTTTTTAAATAAATTTTCAAAGCTTTATAGTACCACATGTATATTTGATTTGGTTCAAAATTGACTAATAGTTAGAGTAATAATTAGTATATATTTTAATTATTGGAGTCAACTATTCAAATTATTTTGACTAAATTTGAATTTCAAACTAATGTTAAGCAACATTGTTTTCGTGACACCTCCCCCCTTGAAGAACTTTATTGAAAATCTATATTATGATATATCTTTAACTTTAATTTTAAGCCATACATATAGAACTGAATTTTTAAACTAAAGTTAAGCAATATTGTTTTCTTGACACCTACCATCAAAAAAAAAATTCAGATTATTTTTCCTACATATGAAATCTATGTTATTAAGATTATTAAGAACTTTATTCAAAATCTATGTTATGATTCATCTTTAACTTTAATTTTAAACCATACATATGAAATTTTTTTAAATACATTTTCAAAGCTTTATAGTACCACATGTATATTCATTTGGTTCAAAGTTGACTAATAGTTGGAGTAATAATTAGAATATATTTTAATTATTGGAATTAATTATTCAAACTATTTTGGCTAACTTTGAACTTCAAACTAATGTTAAGCAATACTGTTTTCTTGACACCTCCCCTCTCCACCCCACCCCCCCCCCCCCCCCCCCCCAAAAAAAAAAAAAAAAACTCTAGGATGATTAAGAACTTTGTTCAAAATCTATGCTATGATACATCTTTACCTCTAATTTTAAGCCAAACATACGGAACTGATTTTGTAAATAAATTTTCAAAGCTTTATAGTATCACGTGTATATTGATTTGGTTCAAAGTTGACAAACAGTTAGAGTAATAATTAGTAAATATTTTAATTGTTAGAATTAATTTATTCAAACTATTTTGGCTAAATTTGAACTTCAAATTAATGTACAGCAATATTGTTTTCTTGAAACCCCTCCTTCCCCTCTCTCCACCTATAAAAAAAACAATATTCTAAGATGATTAAGAACTTTATTCAAAATTTATATTATAATACATATAAGTATCCCATGAACAAGACATTTTTATGCTACTCTCTTTGTTTATATAAGAGAAATGACCAAATAAATAATTTGTATTTTTCTCAAAACATAGCAGAGTAACTAGAAACCAATTCAAATATTTTTATACGCTGCCTTGCCATGAAGAAGACTTTGATTCAAATATAAGTTTGCATGCCACAATATGGTATTAAGGAATGATCCATAATGGTGCAATGGATTCCCCCTCTCCTCTCCCAAGTAGTATGATCAAATGATTTATTTTATTTTATTTTTTTATCACACAAACCACACGCCAATCCCAAAAGGCTAACGGACCTTTTTTTTATGACCAAATGAATTGGCAATTTTCATCTTCAAACAAACCTCTTTCCTAATTTGGGATCTTGACCACATCACCCATGGTTTTTTTTTTTTTTTTTGGGGGGGGGGGGGGGGGGGTGGGGTTGGTGGTGGTGGTTTAAACACCTGTGGTTTTTTATTTTTCCTTCTATTCGTTTGGGTTTAGTAAACCATGGGTGATTCAAGTGATTAACTCAAATTGTTTTTGGGAAAGTGATGGTTAGACTACCAGCATTATGTGGGATTAAAATCCTCTGCAGTGCGGCCCTAACAGCTCGACACGCGGAAGAGGCTTCATCCAACAGTGCGAGTTCAATGCAAGGCAGTTTTTTTTTTTTCTTTCTTCTCGAGCTCGGCACCGTTGGATGTCGTATCTTCCATGTGTTGAGCTCTCAAGCTCGCACTGTAATGCACCACTAGATTAGGGCACTACAGAGGATTTTTTTCGGTGCTACGTGCCTTCTCACACACTCTCTCCTCCAATACATGTGGGTCTCCCTATATACGAACTGGTGTCATCCCCTCCTAGGTAGTGTGGTGATTCCCTACTTTATATAAACAGATAGAAAAATAGATAGAATTATTAAAGCATCCTTATATACTTTCTATCAATGCGATTCATTTAAAGTCTTTTGCAAGTTTCCTTGGGTGATGCAATTATTTTTTCTTCATTCGTGTGGCTTTCTTCTTTCGTCTGTTTTTGAATTTGTGTGCCAAATCAAAAAGGGTATTTGTGACCATGAATAATAGGATTTGAAAATTAACGATAAACTTAAAGTTCAATCATAAAATCACATCACAGGTGAAGAAGGAATGTTCCTTCTCCGTAGGGTAAAGCAAAACTTTTGCCTAAGCGTTTCATCAAAAACTTGGATATAAGACGTTGAGAAAGAAACTTTTGATGTGACAAAGTTAACCAATTAGTTAAACCTTAAACCCAAATCATAACCAGCTAACTAATTTGTTAAACCTTAAACTCAAATCAAACACTACTCTACATTAGAGTTGGAAGGTGGAGCAAGGTTTAAAAACCCCGAATCTGATCTGGATCTGTCTTAATTGAATCCAAATTGATCCAAGGAATTGTTGAAAAACCAAGAATCATGATCCGGATTGATCTCGGCCTTTGGATCAAAATTAGTCAGGATTGGCCTAAAGTTGCCCTAACCCTAGATTTTGAAATGGGGATCAGCCTCAGCCAGTTCCGATCTGGATCAGTCGATCCAACGGATCAGATTTTTAAAACCATTTAGTGGAGGGTCTGCATAGGTGATGTGGTTTAAAAAATTAGATCGAAATCAACTAAGTCGGTTCGGCCGATCTATAATCTGATTTTATTTGATCTCTAAATCTCTCCTTTGAGTCGCCTATGAATGTACTTAGATCTTCAATTGTTTGACATTTTTCTCGTTTTAATCAATAAAATAGCAAAAAATCATTAAAACTTACCTATATGTAAAAATCTTTGTTTGTTTTTTCTGATTCGAATTTATAGAGGTTTGACCAAATCGATGGAAGCTTACCTAGGATTCTAAAATTTAGATCAACCGATTCCGACCCGGATCAGAATCAATCAGGACAGATCTGGATCCCGATTCCGGGTTTTTAAACCCTAGGCCGGTCCCAGGCTTTAAACATTGTTAGTTGAATTTTTAGACCGGGAATTCTGAACCGGACCCCAAACGGTTTATTCTCTTTTATTTACTTTGTCCTTAATTTATCCCAAACAGAGTTGTCTCCTCCGTCGCCATTATTTATTGTTCTCTGAGATGAGATGAAGCATTGTGACCTCCTATTGCAAGAAACACAACCCAACAACTAATTTGTCTTTTGCTCCTCTGAAATCTGAAATAAGAAAAATTTTGAGGGGAAGAGGGGAAGAAAAAAACGAAATTGGTGGTCAGTTGTGTGCTTTCTTATTATCTTCCTCAGCTCCCAGTTCCCTGAGGCAAGTTATCGTCTTCATCATGGCTTCTTCCTTTCTAGGTTGTTTTGAAATTCAATGGGTTTTGTTAATAAATGCTTGCAGTGTTTATGGAGGAATTTTTCTGAGTTTCCGGGTCTTTTCGGAATTCATTCTACTTTCATTTTTTCCACTTTATGATTGTATTTGGGGGGTAGAGGAGGTTGAATTTGCAAAATTGGTGAAGGGTTGACCCTTTTTGTAAGTACAGACTGAAGGGTTATATTCTGATTGTAGAGATTATCGCTTCCATACTGTTTGATTATTAGGACTTCAGAATAGAGTTTTGATATATTTAACTGAAATATATATTGCATCTGTTTCTCCATATTCTGTGTGGAATGAATTGGAAAACTGGAATGCTTTATGATGATTATCTGGTTGGGATTTTACTGGATGCAGATTTTGGGTGAATTAGTCTTTTGAAAGGAATGGGAAATTTGAACTCTTCCTCTTGTCTGCCTTTCTATTATATTTATCTGTCTTCGATCCTCTCCTGCCCCCCAAAACCAAAATCAAAACCAGTAGATGGCTTTCCATGCATTTTTCTTCCCTGCTTCCTTTTCTGCTCCATATTGAGTGCGGAAATTTGAACTTATGGTCTATTTATTCATGGGTCATACTCTCCAGATGGTTGCACTTCTAATCCAATGCTGCTCCAACTCTTCACAGGTTCATAACAAACGAAGAGTATCCGCTAATGTTAAAAAAATGAAATAGCTATTCCCACCACACCCCATCTCATTAAGGGTTTGGTGAGGGCGAGTGTGGATCTGATAAAATCATATAGGATTCAGCTACATTGTATATATGCTAAATTTCAAACTAGAAAGAGGGAGGGGAAATAAAAAGTGGTAGTGTCATGTACAACCAAAGATTTCTGATACTCGCTCCACTTTGTGAATAAGTAATGAAATCTATGTTGTTCAGTTAAGAAGGGTAGCAGAATCTAATCAGAAAATAAACATAATGGACATAACAACCTCTTGTTTGGAGTTTAAAACACAGCTCTGCCATGCTTTGTCAACTTATCAAATCTAAACCCATCTCCCGACCTAATATGTCAAAATCCATTAATGTAGGGCAGTTGGGGGTTGTTCATTTAAACTGCCCCATGCTATCTTATCCTTACCTGGGTATTTTTAATTTTCTGATTTGTGGACTTCCTCCCATGGCCCTTCTCTTTTTGTTTGTCCCTTATCGTTCACTTGAATTTTCCGGATTATCTTCATTTTGTCTAAATTAGACTTTAGGATAAATTTTCTGGTTTGTGTTTGTTGTTTTGGGCATTATGCTGTATCTATAAGATGGTCGATGACAGTTCTGAGTTGGTGGAAGACATGTATGATATTGGGGAAAATGTATTGGAAGCAGTGAAATAGCTTGAATTTGTATTTTTTCTCTAATAATCAGGTTAATTATATCTTCCTGTTCTTGAAGCAGGTGCACTGGAAGCTGCCTGAAGGACAGAGGACCTCAACATAGTGAATTCATCAACTTCAAGATAAATGGAAAAAAGTACTGAAATTTTCTGGTTTCATATAATTTCCTCCTCTCTCAGACTAAGCAATTAGTGGTTTAAATTTAAAAAGTAAAAGGCTAAAGTATCAGTGTATTCAGCTGGTAGTCTAGACTCTTGATCCTGTTCTGATTGAAATATGGATGTTTATTTTGTTTCAATTGCTTGTGTTTGAGGTTGTTATTGCCTACTTTTTCATTTAAAAGGATGTTCATGTTCTTTAAATGGATGGTCGTGTTTCTGGTGTTAATTTTGAGATATTAGTTCTACAACATTGGATCTTTGTACCTGCATCCACAATAGAACCAAATTTCTTGGACTTGAAAACCATGGTGGCAGGGGTAATCAACATGAGATGGTCTTTTTTTATTTTTATTTTTTATTAGTGTGGGTAGGGTATTTTGATGTCATCACAGTGCTACATGTCACATCTGGATCAGAGTTAGCCATTGGGGCTGTTCCTTCTAATTTAAAGGGTGTTTTCATGTACCCCACAAATTAATTGTGGAATCCAGATGTGCCCATAACTGTTCTAATCTTTTGTAGAATCTGAACCCCACTGTTTTGGAATTGGGCATTTGCTGAGAACCTAGTTATCTATTTTATAAGATGCAAACTTCATCCCTTAAATATGCATTTTCATGCAAAGACCCTGACTGTGCTATTGGTGCAACTTTCTTGCTATTTAAAAAAAGTAAAAAAATGAAAGAATAATGATCTGACATGTTTCAAAAGCACTTTATAATTCCTTTTACCGCCACGAAGTTTTCTCCTTTTTCATATGGTCAATTTGGCCTCTAGCCTTTATATGGCTTTCAATTGTAGCATTGGGTCCTTGTTCTTGCCTTTCCAACAAAAGCTAGGTACTTCTCTTTGGAGGTCTAGGCTTACTTGAAGCTGTTTAGTGTATTGATATTTTTGTGGTCAACCAGATTCAGTGGTAGGTCCTTCGTAAACTGGTTGATGATCCTCTCATCTGCAATTTAGTAGGATCTCTTGACTTGCACCTCCGTACAGTATGAAAGCTAGTAATACTTATTTGTCTTTTGATTCAATACAACAGCACAGTGTGAACCTTGGAAGCTGAACATGCTTCTAGGTCTCATGGTGGTTGTGTTCTTTCCTCTCTGAATATAGTCTTACTACATGTCATTTCTTGAATGGGCTATCATAAATCTGTAAAATTTTCAAGCAGACTTGAAGTTGGTTACCTCCCCATTCCTGCCCTCGTTCTTACAACTCTTACTAACCTTGTAATTCTCTTCATCTTCTATAGACTTTTTTTTCTCATTTTGTTCATGTTACAAACAGTTCATCTTAACTGTCTCCTGATCCCGAACTGTATCGGGCGATTTTCTTTTTCTTGAGGCCTACCTTAAATCCAACTTTAAACTCTGGAGTACCTCTACTATATTCCTCAGAGTTGAATTTGGGGTTGAACCTACATCAGAACCCTGTGACATCTGTATGACATCAGTCCTTTTATCTGTTTCCCCCAAACTCTGTTATTAATGACACTAATCATCATGGGGAAGTGATGCAGGAGCAATTCCTTGGACCAGCCCAAACCCGTTAGGAGATCCATATGAAGATGAACCGAGTCCAATCGAGTTTTTAGGTTTAGTAGGATTTTTAATTATTTATTTATTTAGATTTATTATTGGGATTTTCTCTTGTAATATTTTACTTCGAACCGAGTCCTTTTTATGTTTAATAGGCTAATTAAAGATAGAGTTGATTTAGGATTTAATTTCAGTTTTAAATTACTATTAGGAGTCTATATTTCATCTTTAAATACAAGTTCTAAGCTACGCAACACTCAGATTTGAGAATGAAATTTGATTGAGTTGTTTATGGTGCCGGTTGGTACATAGCAATGGTCATTTGACCTCTCTCTCCCCTCCTCTGAAATCTCTTCTTTACTTCTTCTCTCTTTTCTTCCATCTCTCCCCTTCGTATTCCTGGTATTCTGTTATTTCTTCTTTCTTTGTTGTTTTCTGCTACTACGGAACCAGCAACACTGATAGAGATTGATCCATGTCTGTCATCCCTTAACCTTTCTGTTTCAAATTTGGTGTAGTGGTATCTACCCCTAGGGCGACCCAAAGTCTGCAAATATTGGCCCCAAACCTTCCCCTATAGTGGAGCATTCAACCTGAGGTCAAATCTGATCTCTGCTCCGTTGCCCAGATCTAATTTCAGAGGGTAAACTTCCTCTCTTCACTCACTGTTTTGGCTGAACTTCAGTTCCATTAAAATCTGAAGTGAAACAAAGAAGTATCGAAGGAGATCTCTCCTTTGAGGTTCTGCCAGGTCTGCAACTCTTTTCCAAGGTTGAAGACAAAGTCATTCCCCATGATTCCTTTTGTGCTTTTATTTTATATTACCCAGTACCCACTTTCCATAATTATCCCTTTCTTCTCCAATAATTCTATCTTGTCCCTTACCTTAACTTTACTTCCATGTATGTCCTTGCAGTATAAATCAAATTCCTATTAGGTACTATCTTCTTTACCTACCAATTTAACCCTTATGAAATTCTGGTTATGACAAGATTGCCATTGCCCTTCTATTATTTGGACTTAAGTTAATTGGGTCGATCCGGGTAGGGTTTTCAGATCAGGAAGCCCCTGTACTCACATTTATGTGCCTTACTAGTTACTCGGTCGTGGCCCCGCCAGTGCAATTATAAGGTCTTGGGCTGTGCATGGTCTAACCTTGGCCCGGACCCAGCCTGTGTACGCTTAGTGTCAGGATGTCCAAACATAATTGTGTGCTAAAGATGGTAGTTTGAAGGACAGACAATTCTGAACAATTCAAGTTTCACCGAGTTACAACAATCACTCACAGTTAGGTCTAACAAATGACTAGAATATGCCTTCATAATATTAATTAGCATGCAAAACATTTAAAGAATTAGATAACAATTACTTCATTAGTGATAAATGGGCCCTTCTTGATTTGACAGGTGCTACTGATCAGGAGGTGAAGGGTTTCAGAAATGGCCATGAGTTGGTGAAATCAGTTTCAGATAAGCAACTTGAACTTTTGAGGCCATCAGCTCGACATGTTTCAGTGATTAAAGGTATTAATATTGTATAACTTATTGGATCCTCGATAAAGATGTGGTGAACTCTTCCTGTCACATGTATTCAAACAGTTTAAAATATATGTAAATTGGGATATTTGGGGGCTAATTTGGAGAGTGTGTGTTTGTTGTTTAGTTTTTGTTAATGGCAAGTAGTCCAGCATCATGCAGATAACCTTGCATGAATTCCTGAGGATCTTTGATTTATTGTCGTTTCCTTTAAAGTTGTTGGTTTTACCTCGCTCAATTAACCGACCTCGCGAGATTGCACCGCTGCCAAGTGTGTGGTTACCACTTGGATTTATTTCTGCAACCATTTCCCTGCATCTCTTTAACTGTCAAGTTTTTCCTCTATAAGAAAATACTATTTATTGGTAGTGCTAGGTACTGCTACCATATTGCCAACTATTACAATCCACCATGGTTGTGGCTTCCCAGAAACAAATGGCATTTTGACCTGGCTTCTGAAACATTTCTTTTTTCAGAGGAATATGGTCCCCCTCCCCCATCTCCTTAACATTCTTGTTGAGCTTCTCATTTTAGTTGTTTTTTTTTTTGGAATTATTGTTCCTAAAAAAACTATTTACTTGTAGTTCAGCTTAATCTTTGGTCTGAAACATGGTATGTGTGTTTGGTGGCTATTTTTGTCTTTGATCAAATAAGACAGCTATTCATATTCATAAAATCCTACATCATTCACTTTATTGTCCAAAGCACCATGACTCCTGTGAATACCATGCTTCTGGACAAGAAATTAAGTGATTTCTGATGAATGCAGCGATGTCAACTGAAGTTTTGGACGATGCAAAAGGGAAGTATTCCCTGCTTAGGGATACCGAAGATGGCCAATTCGGGATGTACGACAAACCTCTCCCTTGCTTTGGTTGTGGGATAGGATGGTTTTCGTGAGTACATCTCTCTCTCTCTCTCTCTCTCTCTCTCTCACACACACACACACACACTTACATTCTCATATGCAGTACATGATAAAACCTTTTTGCAGGTTTTTACTTGGATTTGTGTTCCCATTGCTGTGGTACTATGCCACAATTCTCTATTTTGGGAACTATTATCGCAAAGATCCAAGAGAGCGAGCAGGACTTGCTGCCTCTGCGATTGCGGTGTGTTCTCTCTCTCTCTCACACACACACACACACACATGTGCACTATGATCATACCTCATCATTTTTGGGAAGTCATAATTTAACCCCGAGCTTTTATTTTTCCTTTGAGCTATTTCTGAATTACAAGATTAGAAATATGAATATATGATACAATTGCCGTGATGCCTTTTATGCTGATATTTAAGTTTGAATTAAATGGTTGTTTCAGGCCTTGATATGTTCAATAGCGGTGTTGATCACAGTACCTATTCTTATATTCTGATCATTATGGCTCTTAATTTGTCATCTGTACATTTCACGTGGAGGAGGCTCCAGGGGAGAGCTCAAAGTCATGACAATCATCTTATAGTCTTGGCAGCAGCAAGTGGAGAACAATGATGCTGCAAGAAGGGTCATGCAATCCAAGAAGTATGTGTGTTTTTCTTACCACTTTTTTCCGGATATTTGTATTGAAGCGCCTTCACTTATTTTGTAAATGCAAAGTTGCAAACTGTATTCTGTACATGATGAAAACTCCAGTATTCCCTTTCTTCAGAACTGTTTGTGAGCCTGTTGCAGTTTGAATGATTGAGACGCCAACCTACAGTCAGAAACAAAGTCGCACTGTTCAATAATAGCCCTGCTCCCCCCACCCCGACTTGCAAAAAATAATTTCCCTACCGCAGTAATATATGCACCTCAACTAGTTAGGGTAGGTCCTCAGGTGTTAATTTCTATTTTTAAGGTCAACATGTTTCATTTGTGGAGAACAATGAAGTTCCAAGAATGGTTAACGCAATCCAATTAGTACGTGTATTTTTTCTTTCCTTTCTATTTTTGGATACTTGTATTTAAGCGCCTTTACTTATTTTGTAAATGCAAACCGAATTCTGTATATGGTGAAAATCCCAGTACTCTCATTCTTCAGAACTGGTTATGTGAACTTATTGCAGTTTGATTGAGAAGCCAATCTACAATCAGAAATAAAATCACACTGTTCAATCATAGCTCTACTCCCCCACCCCCACTCCTTGCAAAATTTTCCTATTAGTAATATGGATTAATATGCATCTCAATTAAAGTGTTGTATGCTGTTGACAGTCAGAAAATATCATGAAATCATCTGATCTTTATAGGCATGGTGTTTGGTGGACTATGGTACTGGAACTGCCTCCCATTTGGTTGATATAACAAGTTGATTTTATTTTAACCCCAAAAAAAAATAAAAATTTATAATCGACTTTCTAATCCTCTTCTCATGTTAATGAAACAAACCCTTTGGAATTAAGAATTTAAGCACAGTTATGAGTTACAAGCTCATAATTGATTGCAGGCATTCCCTACTTACATGTATGAGTTTACAATCAAAGCCCTCAGTTGGCATGGTCCCAACTTACATATATGAGTTTATATTTTTTGGTGAATATGTATATATATATGAGTTTACAATTATGCAAATCGAAGCAAATGAGATTCATCATACATCGAAGGCCATCCTGAGAAGTCTTCAGAATGAAGTAGGTTCACCATTTGCAAACGATCCGAACTGATGATAGCACCTAACTTCTGATATTGTTGAATTAGCTCCAACACCTTCAGCACTTCTTTGATTTGTAACGAACAATGACCTGCACTCACAGCCACACCTGCTATGGTTGTTTCTACATGAATAGGAAACAGGCTGCCCAACCATGTTTTGAAGTGTTTTAGTTCTCAGAACTTCCATCACTTAAAAAAGACTGAATGGAACTGCTTGTCAAAAGTATGTTGGACACCTTGTAGCCTGAATGGATTCCTGTGAGTATTCTATAAAGTAAGAGGAACTTCAATCATGTCTAAGGGATGAGTTTAACTCACCCATTCAGCTGTGATTTAGGGTAAGTATGTGAGATGGATTCCAAGATATCCCCTTGAAAAGAGACTGGTTCCTCCCCTGCCAAATTTTATATGCAAACAACATACCCTTCCTGATAAGAGTGTTTCTAACTCTTTACATGGGAAATTTACTGAAGGGGAAACTATTAATTCAGTTATAATTCCAAGATTGAATGCCATAAGGTTTCAACATCTCCCTTACAAACTGGGAATTCTTCCTGAAGGCCGGGAAGAACCTCTGCCAAAAACGTTGCCTAGTTGGTATAATTTTCGAGATACGTTTCCATAAGAAAATGATGAATTTGAAGCGAAGATTAATTTTTCATAATCTATGCCAAGGGAAATCTTTGAGATGACAAGATCTTGGGTCTGGCAAAGGATAAGCTAATCTTAAGGATGCTATTGACAACTGCTGAAGGAAACAGGGAATAGAGAGGAGGAATGCTCCAAGTTTGATCATTCCATAGTGAGTTGCTACTTGCTGATCATAATGTCCGCTCCCCTATAAACGTGATTGATTTCCAGTATCATTTTTGGGGGTTGAGGTGCGGCAGATACGACGGCCACACATACCCATTAAACCACTCTTTGTACAGGTGATTCTATTGACATTTGGCAAGATCCATGGATAACGAATTTAGCAAACTTTAGAATCATAAACGACTATATGAAAAGAACAGGTTATAATAGGGTGGTGGATTCTATCTCACTCTCAAGTACTTTGATGGATGATCCATCAAACAGTGACTTTGCCACGTTTGAGGGTTCCCTGGCGATATAGCCGCTTGAATAAAACTGTATTTTGGAAAGTATTTTGCTTTGAGAATTTTCACCCAAACTGATTTATCCTCAGTTGGCAGTTTCCAACCAATTTTAACAAGAAGGCATATTATGATAGGTACTCTCCCTGAATCTGAGGATTCCCATAGATTTTGGACAGCATAAAAACTCCAAGCAGTGAGGTCTAGACCAGGGTTTTAAAACACATAATCGGGGATTGGAATCAGTCTGGTGATTCCCAGAATCGGCCGGAATCAGTCTCCCAGAACCTTAGAATTGGTCCTCAGCTCCAAAAACAAAGAATTTTTTAGGGTTTTTGGGTGGGAATCAAACGCATCTGAACGGTTGAAATGAAGACCAGCCATGGCCAATTCTGATACAAATCAGCCAATTCACCAATCTGATTCCCAATTCTTAAGACCTTCTGGTATAGACCCTTCATCCCAAATTTAACACAATTCCACCTGTTTTCTTTCTTTTTTGGGAGGGGGCAATCCTGTCAATAATATTTATATGTATGGATGAGGAGAGCCAAATTGTAGACATCAAGGGGGGATTGAAGACATCACTAAAGGAAATTAATGTCAGTCTCCCTGCTGAGGATAGAAGATTTGACTTCCACAATGCTAAACAACTTTGTACTCTCTCCACCATAAAATTGAAATCATTAAATAAAATGCCAATCTAGATGCTTCGTCTTAGGGGTCATATGAGCCATTACTAGATTTGAATCATTTGATTAATTAGAGGAAATCCTTTTTCTGAAAAAAAAATATATCAAAACATAACAGCAACTGAGACAGCAAGGGCAAAACTTACAAAGGTATCAGGATCCAGGTTTATCCTTTATCAGTTGGGCTGTTTTATTTCACTCAATATAATATTTTAGGAAAGTAGTTTCTTGTTCGGGAGTATGGCCTACACCAGCACTCCTATGTGTCTATCTCTCTCTTCCTCAAAACAAAAGGGTAGAGATGTCTTTTTATATAAGGAGGAGAGAGATAGACTCATGGGAATGCTGGCATAGACAACACTCCCGGCCAAGTTCTTTTTCCCAATATTTTATTTTAAAATTTTAATATTATTTATAAATTTATTTTTACATTGTTTTGTCATTTGACTCTTTCTAATTGTTCATAACCGTTGAAACATATTTGAATATGATTGGCTGAGGAGAGAACCCAGGGTTATAGAGTGGATGAAATTTTAAAATGAATATTTTTCCAACTCTTTTGCATTGCATTTAACTTAAACATAGTTTCCAATGAGTATGATACCCTTCAAGGCTATGTTTGAAAAGAAAGAAATTGTTTAAAAAGACCAAGTAATATTGAAAATGCGCTTATGCGTCTTCTTTTCTTTACATTTTTAGTGTTCCAAACATAGCCTGTATACAATACTTAGCTTCATCATAAAATTGGTTGGAAGAAATGAATGGATCAGATTTTAAGCAGTGTGTTTGAGTTCATATAAGCAGGATTGTGGAATACACTTAAAGTCAATCAATGCATCTGCAAACCTGCGGTTTTAGGTTCTGCATGGTTAAAAGGAAATCTATGTGAAAACTAGATTTCAGAAGCAGTCTGCACAAGTGCATTTGTATAAGTATTACACCAAACCATATTATAGCCTTTAATCCCCTTCCACACAACAGCTTCCCTTGGAATTGAAATATTCAGAAACCCTGCACCGCTCAGCGATGCATCATAATGCATCGATTTAGAATTTCTCCATTTTAAAGAGAGATAAAAAGGATTCAAGTGCCATAAACCTCTTCATTCCAACAGTTCTAACAGATCATATGACAACTTATTTGTGGAGAGATTATAAGGTCGTTAACAGAGCATAACCATCTAAAAAAACTGTGGTAATTGACATCGTAAGGTAACTCTTTAGGATGTAAAAAGACTGTTGGGATTTCTTCTTACAGAAAGGCACTGAGATCAGTCTTCCCCAAGGATTTGCAGTTTGCAGAAAACCAGAGGAGTTGCCACATCAAATAAACGTATACACAAAGACAGGCAGAAGAAACATACACGGGGAAAGAAATATCAGAGGGAAAAATAAAAAAACCTGATGGCAGAAAATTGCCTCAATTCCTCTGGACCACGTTCATGTCTGCAATTCCAAACTGCACTTAAAACATCAGTAAGAAAGAAATCGGAAAAACCAGTTAGCTGACAAATAGAAATCCACCTCAACTGTCCAGATACCAAATCCCCATCAATTGTAAAAACCGGATACATGAACTTCCCAAAAACATAGGTAAAAGGAAGATCTGAATCTGGACTTGACAACACAATTTCTCCGAAAACTTCCAATGGTAGAAAAGACTGGAGAAAACAAAAATAAGAGACTCCAACTGATCACTAGTGCCTGCATTTAAATCAATAATGAAGATACTGAAAAAAAAAAAATAGATCTGAACTTCAAACTTATCCCTAGCGCATGGATATAAATCCACAAGAAGATCCATGCCAACCGATTCCTAGCGCATGGATATAATAAGTCCACAAGAAGATCCATGCCAACTGATTCCTGCAAAAATGAGCATGAAATGTCTGGAGTATGTAAAAGCATCTGCTAATTGCAACAGCTGCCAGATATTCTGTTCTACACTGCCAGAAAGATCAGCTTCAGCTTTTGGCTACCAAATGAACTAGTTTGTCCTGGAGCATGAATCTAGAACTTGAATTGATCTGTAACAAAAAAAGGAAAGAGAATAATGGTCCTCACAACTTGCAAAGGTAGTGGCAAAATGTCAAATCAGGCCTCTCAGCTTTACCTTATGCACAAGCATTCCTTTTAGTTCAGCTTCATCTTCAGTGGCACCAGATTCCCTGAGGGCTTTGAATACTAGTTTTTGCAGCTTTTTCATCTTCAGTTTTCCATCAGAATTCTAGTTTACGCACAACACAACAAAGTAAATGACCATATGTATGAACAAGGAAGCATAGCCTTAGTATTACTATTCAAATGCTAGTTTAATATGGAAGCATTCGTATTCTATTGTTAATAACTATTTATAGCAAGTACATGTTTTACCATTTCTAGTGAGTTTTTTGTTTCATGTCATTCTTTTTTTAATAAATAACAGGTTTTATTGAAGACAAAAAGGGCAGAGGTAAGTTTAATTAGGAGGTAAGTTTTTCATGTCATATTGAGAGTTACTTAGGAGCCAAGTTCTTCAATAAGTAAACCAGTTTCTTTTCCTTTTCTAACCTGTTCCAGTAGGACATTTAGACTTAATTTAGTTTTACAGTATAATTTTGTTTATGGGCTAGAAAATGGTTCTCTTATAATAGTGGTTTGATGATCAGGCCCTAACATTGTCATGGTGAACAGTACCTCGTCTATTTCTTTTCCTTTGTTGGTTCTTTGCTATACATAACTATGGATAATTCATCATGTTCTTTCTTCAACTTCCTATTTTTTGTTGCTTGCTGATTTTTGGGTCAGTTTTACAGTTGAGGGATTGTTTGTGCTTTCGTATGTCATAGTGGCTGCTAAAACAGTTAATAGGCAATAATTATCACGTTATCAGCTGATGATATCTTTACTACAGCTTCATTCACACTGGAGCTCTACATAGAAATGTTGATAAAGTCATATAATTAGAAAAACTTACGCATGGAACTTTGAGAGGGGTACATTGATGCATCCATCAATGACTTTGTTAACATTTTGTACCAAAAAATAATCAACATCCAGAGGTCTTCCAGTAATTTCCTTTTTCCATTGCTGATTATCATTTCCACCCATTTTGTGTTTTAAATAGGGGAATGCAGGACATCAGGCATTTCAAATATAACAAAAGAACTTTAGAGAACCACAAACTTACGGATTTCAATGCTGAAGTAATCAGCTTCTTCCACTTTATCTTCTTTTTAGCTTCTTCAGTACTGCCACTGACATCAACCTTATCTTCCTTGGGCAAAACCGAAGCTTTCCTTTTCTTCAATTGGCACTCTGGTTCTTCTCCAGATATTTTTGCTTGAATGACTTCTCCATTGTTCAAATCTCCTGGAGTATCAGTGCCATGCTTTCCTCTAGCACTCCCACTCTCAGATTCATCAAATTTTCTTTTTCTCTTCGATGACAGACTTTCATCTGAGAAGTTAAGCACAACACCATCTTTTGGTGGATCTTGAACTTTTTGTTGCTCGACATCTTTCCTGGCAAGTAATTCTTCCTTCTGGGGGTCACAGGTCGATTCCTTGAGACTAGGATCAGATTCTTCCATCTGTTTTGGTCGTTGCTTACTATTGTGGAAAGCGCGGGCTTTTCCCCTGTGTTTCTTTCCTTCTGCATGCAGAAGCAAGGTTTGCTTACTTGTAGCACTGGCATTACACAGGCTGCAGAGATTCATATTTAAGGAGAAACAACTTAGACACCAATTACCAAAACAACAAATTTATAACTGATAACAAAATCTAACTAAACCATGAGTTAATTATGCACATATTTTATCATATTGTCAGGTGGATCATGAACCTAATGTAATGGAAGACTAGAACCTGAATAGGTCTAATCCCAGGCAGGATCAAATAGAAAACCGAAAAAGATAAGCAAAGAGAATAATGGGATCTCAAAAGAAATCTTAACTTCTTTCTTGAAAACCAAAGAAATTCTATGAGGGAACCAAGAGGACAATGGGAACTAAAATTATATGAGAAAACCAAGAGAACAATGGGAAGTCACATGAGGGAACAATTTTCTTGGTTGAAGTAACAAACAAAAACCCACAAATTTGTAACTTGTTGAAGCAGCAATCAACAATAAATAATCTCCTGAATAAAGAGAAGCCACAACAATCGAACCAGTGGTGTTGAGTGACTCTTGGATCTCAAAACCTTGATGCAAACACCAAAATGCACACCCGATGGCTTGGTTGCAGATTTTAAAACCAAACAACAAATAGAAGAATGGGGATCGAGTAGGGAAGAAGAAGGGGAAAAGGAAGGGTTGACTATCTCAGCCTGGGCATCTCACCCATCCTATCTCAGGACTTCCACAAAGGCTCAAGCCAATATTTCATTAATCAAATCAAATTCGTGTCCAAAGCTGGCCTCCCTTACAAACTTATATAGAAGACTCAAAAATAGACTTAGATACTAAAAAGGAAAATCCTAACTCTATCCTTAACTAATAAGGTAACATAAACTGACTAAGAAAGTGAAATAATAAAGAAAACAGACTTAAAATAGGAATCTAACTAAACTAATGAAGCAAATCTCGTTTTTCTACTTTCTACCCATATTTATGGCTCATTAAATTGGCCAATTACAAAATAAACCCAACACCTACATAACCCAACCCAAAGTTTATTTTCAATAAAATAAACCATTTAGATGACTTATCTACATCATAATGATTTTAATCAAAAAGATTAAAATACAAATAAAAAACAGAAGATTGAACTATGAATATGCGTCTATACTTTATCTATCAGGCGGATGATGGACCAAATGGTTCTTCAATATATTGATAGAATTGTTTTATCACCCACCCATCCACACACAAGTAAAATCAGTATAAGGTGGAACTCACCTACAAAACCAGGGGGGACGAGAAGATAACCCCACATTTACGTCAAAATCAGGTTTTGGCTTTGAGTCACTGGTTGGCTTAGCTGGTGTAATAGATGAAGCTTTTACTTGCCCTTTCGGACCATATTTCTCCTAAAAAGAAAAACAACAAAATGTTTAGTGAGCTACTTATAGGAAATAACATTAAAGGTTACAACAAAGAAATAAGTAAAGCAGAAAACATATCAAATTGGATTTTTAAAATTTTCTCTACCCCAAGATAGTAAGCAATGAAGAATAAGCCCAGACTACCACAGACTTTGGCACCGATCAATCAAAAAACCTAATAATATATCAATAGAAGTTACTTTTAGAATGATGAACAAATCCATCCACTAAACATGAACTGACTTTGAGCTTTTTGAAGAAGTTCTAGTCACAAGAATAGCTACCAAGGTGACCCAAAAAAAAAAGCATGAACAAAGAAACAGGAAAGTAACTCAATTTGACTGACTATAACAATAAAAGTAATCGGTCACCACAAATAAGATATGGGGATCTTAAGCGACTTTCAGGTTGTCATTACCCTATGACTAACTGGGCGTCATTCATCGCATTCCAAGAGTCCTTAAGTTTTTGTAGTATTGCATGTAATAATAGGTACTTCCGAGTCTACCATGTCATACTGTTCAAGTCACAATAAAGCTAACTAGGAAAGGGCTACCTGCTGTAACAGCAATTGCGGAAGGGAATTTTGCGCATTAATCAGGTACATCAATCCAATTGCAGGGGGAAATGATTAGGAGATAAAATAAATGGAAGCTAAATAGTACGAGGGACTCAGTTTGGAACCAAAGAACCAAAATTCAAGTTCAAATAAAAATGAAAACTTAAGAAGTTCCAATTTAATGACAAAGCTAATAAAATCAGAATTGCCTGGAACAAGGGTGGTAAAATAGAATTTTCAAAATAAATAGTGAGAAAGAATAAACCAATTCGATGCACGAACCGCTTCTGTAATGCACTGATTGTGACCTTGAACACTCTGTTGCCCAAATGTCTCTCCGCAATCTATGCAGGATAACTATATATCATAAAAAGTTCCGAAAAAGAAAAGAAATCAATCAGTACAGATGGTCACACAGGATATGAAACGACAGAAAAAAGGGTAAAACAATCTAAGTACCTTGGTAGCAGAGCAGATCCTGAAATGATTCGTCAACTTCGGCTTCTTCAAGTTCTCGCCGCAGTCCTCACACTGAAACCAAACCATTCTTGTTCTGCCCTGAGAATGTAGTGAACAAGATAGTCTCTGCAAGTCTGCAACTTTCGATTTCGATATAGAGAAAAGCTCAAGTCCTACTTCGGTCTTCCTAGGGTTAGTGGAGTAGCCCAGGAGGGTTTTAAGAAAAAGGGAATCGGGAGTTGAATCGGGTCCAGTAGATCTTATTCCGTTTCGGATCGGAAGGAATCGATTAAGAATCGGTCAGTATCTGTCCAGAATCCAGATATCGGATACGAATCGACTAATTCAAACCTCTTTACAGAAAAGAGGGAGATGGTTAGATGGTTCTAAGAATCAGAATTGGATCGTTGATTCTGTCAAATTGGTTGGTTGGATCTGATACCTAGTTCTCAAGCCAGTTTTTATTCAAAAATCAGCCAATTTCTAGGGTTAGGGTTGATTCTGACAAATTTTGATCGATTTCACGATCGATTTGGCTACAATTATTAGAATTGGGGATCAGATTAGTGAATCAGTCAATTCGGATTGGAATTGCTCGCAACCAATCTTGATTCTAATCGATTTGATACAGTTAATTCATAATCCAAAACCCTAAAATCATTGAATTTTTAGATCTGAGGACTGATTCTAGGGTTTTTGGATATCTCAATGCCAAATTGAAGGCTTCTGGATATCTCATCCATTTTGGCCACATTGATCATTTGGTTAATCCAACCATTGAATAAATGGGAGATCTCCTAGATAGAGCATTTGTTGATTTTGGTGGTCTATCTCAAATTAGATGTTCGACCATGTATAGGTCTTTTCATTTTTCAGGTCTTTTCATTTTTCAAATCCTTGCTCTTTAAACAATTTAAATATGGAATTAAATTTTTAAGCAATTGTTGTTGTGCTATTCTATCCATGACAATGTTGAACTGACAACACAATTAACCTAAAACTGATCATTCGGATGTATCAACAACTTGAATGATAAGAGGCATTGCCAGGTTGGAGATCGATTTTGATCATTGTTAGTAAAAATACGTTTAAAACGGTGTTTTTTTTTTGCTTTTTTGGTAGGATTTTAAATGTATTTTGCAAGGAAAAATGGTAAAACGGCCAACTTTCCGTTTTAAACGCATTTAAAACATGTTCATTTTTTGGTAATTTTTTAAAATCTTCTATTGTTTTATGTTTTAAACGCATTTTAAACATGTTCGGTTTTTGGTAATTCTTTAAAATCTTAGACTGTTTTTTGTTTTAAACGCAATTAAAACATGTCCACTTTTTTTTATGGTTTTTTAAGATCTTGGATTGTTGAAAACAATGGCTTTCTTAACTGACCATCTCTCTCTCTCTCTCTCTCTCTCATTCCTGAACTCCAGTCGACCTAATTCTTTCGCCAATGTAATGTTGATTTAGACTACATTTCTCATGATATCACCTTCAACTTATATTCAATGCGTGAATGCTGAAAAAGGTTTCTAAAGTGATGATTCTCAACTCCAATTGAACATGCATCACTACGGGAGTGCGTAAACTATGTTAACAAGTAACAACAATGAACAACACCATAACCAAGTCACATTACTCAATAGGACTTTGAACATTTTTTTGTTATGGTGTACATATTTGGAATTGATGTTGAATGATATTTCTTGGACGCATGAATTAAGGTAATAATTTCTCAATTTATAAATCCCCCTTTTTATCCCTAATTTTTTTAAATTTACACATTTAAAACCCCATTTCTATTTTTCTTTTTTCTTTTTTTGCCATTCAGAGTTTTACGCCATTTCCATTTGTATTTTTTTCCTATTCCCGTTTTTGCTAACTATGGTTCAGACCATCAAAATGGCTTATAATTGAGGTTTGATCTGATCCCAGCTCCCAGGAGAGGCAAAACAGTTTCATTATTAAACATTTAGACCTGTCTACAATCTTGTTAGTACACAAGAATATACAAGTAGACTCAGAAAGTAATTTTGTTATAACCCACCATGTTTTTTCCATCATTTTTTCTTCAATGGACCGAGTTCTTCATACAGAAGTGACTTCTCAAAGAATGCTGGAATCATTATGAAGGCACAAAGCAAAGTCAGACTCAACTGAAAAATAACTCAGAGTAGGGCATGGAATGGACAACCTATCCAACAGATTTAAGCAGCAGCATATGGACATATAGTCAGTGTGCCAGAACATCATCTAGCAAAAGCAATGCAGGAAGGAAGGAAGGAACCCTCCTTTGAAACAACAACTCGGGAATTTTCCTTCCTTTTTTTTTCTTTTACTTTCATCATAAATGAAGAGGTGACTCCTTTTGCTGCTTAAAATTGACTAACAAAACCAGAATCAGAATTTTAATCATGAGAGGAAAACTTATCTTCAAAACTTGATACACCTAATAAGATAAAAAAAACTTGGGTGTGTGAGCTAATAGCAGAGTTTCCTGATCAACTACAACAAGAGGTGAGACAAATTAAGAAAAGTGCTTGAAATGCCAAACGTCCTCCAAAAAGTTGCAAATTTCCCACGAAGGGAGCTGCACACTCAGAATAAGGCTATAACCAGATCAGAGTCTGTTTCCATCACAAATTTGGTACACCCCAATGACCAAGAGACGAGAAAGCTTTGTACAAACAGTGGCACATACCGGTAAAGGGGGGTGCCTTCAGAACGTTCTCCATGCCCTGCGCTCCCGACCAAAAATACCAGAACAGTCACAAACAACTGCACCATATACTGCATAAGGGTAGGCAAAATGCCTCTTTTGCATCATCTTGAAGAATCCATAAACAGGAGGTGTCCAAAAAGAGCCTTCCCCGTCTGGATCGTTTTCAGGTAGGGTGTCCAGATGTATGCAAGTTTCCTCCAACTCCAGACACAAGCTGTTCGCCATCAACAAGGTTTCAGCAGGACTGCAATGAGTATAATCAAAGGCAAACTTGTTCCAAGAAAACTAGTCTTCCAAATTTATGAAAACAAAACAGTGTTAGATTGACTAATTCATCCAATATCATCTTTGGAAGGACCGGGGATTTCAAACCAACTTTTGACCCATTCTGCAAACGAACTCTGGCCAAGAAGTTAGAAGCTCCAAACTATGCGTGGAAAAAAAAAATGATGCAGATAAACACAGTATTGGGCTTATTTTTCTGTGGAAATAAACCTTGAGTTGAGTTGTTTATGTGTTGGGCCAAGTTGAGTTATATATGAGTTGGGCCTTTTGTCCAGTGGGTTTTCTTTGTAATAGGCCACTTAAATAGCCCTAAATTACAGATTAGAGGTAGGAATATGGAATTTACGTTATTAGTTTAGTTTGACTGTTTTATTTCATTAAGTAATTGTTATTTACTTGGTTGTTAATAATAGAATAAAGTCTTGTACGAATAGAAAGCCTAGTACTACATTGGATAGAGTTTTAATCACGTGGGACACCTATTCTAATTAGTTAAGATAGAGTTTTAGTAATAAGGGACATCTATACCTATTAGGGATTGAGTTTCCTATTTCAAATACATTTTTTTTCCTAATGTAAATACACTTTTAGTTTCTATACATTGATGTTAGAGCCATAGAGCTCCATATGATTATATTTTTAATAAAGATGGCTTTTTGTTGTCAGTTTCTGCGATTCAAACAAACTAATGTGAGATTCAGTAGCAACCCTTAGTGGGATTTTAAGGATCAGTTTGTGGGATTTTAGCAAGTTCTCAGTGGGAAGCTGAGTTCATATCTTCTTCTCTATTACTCTTCAAGGTTTTGGGTATCCTATCTCAAATAGAATACCACCATAACTTCTAATCTGGCTGTTGGATTCAAATCGTAATTTTAGTTGTTTCTGGTTACGTTATTAACTGCATACCAGATTATTATATTCATCCGAGTTGTTTCAATATTCTTCAATTCCGGCCATATCACATTCATTGTGATTCTGGTTTACTATTTTGCTTCAGATGCTAAGTCTTTAGGCTTCTACAAACCCATAAAAAAAAAAGGACTGAGTTTTCCTTCAGCTATGGTTAATGGATTCCCATTCACTGTGGGCTTCTCGATGAATGCGAGAGGGTATGGGGGGTATTTGGGGACATACCAAAATCCTATAGGTTTTTGTGAACCCAAAGTGGTGGCTGAACCTTCACCGCGCGGTTAAGGAAAATTTTGTCCTAAAAAAAAAATCTCTGATCGTGATACCAAAACTCAGTCAACAACTCTTTCATGCCGAAATAATATGGGCACTGGCAACCCATGTTCAAGACAAAAACTAAAAAAGAGTATGAGAAAAACAAAAGCCTTTGACAGATCCCTGAACTTCATAGAAAAGGCAACCACATTTTCCATCTGCATGCTCCAGATGAAAGAAAATATCAGAACCAACCTCAATGCGTTGCATCACCACCAATCTCACAAATTTTCAGCTTGAGTGGAACTGCCATCCTCCTTTATAGGAAATGTTTCACAAATTCACTTTCTTTGGCTATTGTTGCCTAACAGATTTTCCAATATGCCCAACGAAGTTTTAAGTACTAACATATCAGAAAATGAAAGTATCTAGCAAATCTTTGGCTAAAAAAAAAACCTTGATATAAATCTATGTCTCAGTTAGTTTGAAATGCATATGTTTGGCATAGTAAGAGTTCATTAAATGTTTTCTATTTATAGAATAAAAGTTCATCTTCAGCGTAGTCCCTGTTTCATGCCTTGATAGAAAGCAGACCAGCTACAAGCAAAGTGATTAACCCCTTTGTTACTTCTGATATTCATTCTTTAGTTTTTGGCCCAATTTGTGTTTTACAATATCTGGCCTGGCATATGATGTGTTCCAAAAGTCCTCCCTCCCAAATGAGAAAAGGAAAACTGACATAATAACAAGGTAAATGAAATAACGGTCAATTTACAACACAAAAGGACATCTGCCACAGTGGTATTGCTCTATTCATTAGTAATTGAAGTCTAGAAGACGACGCAGATCATTTACCTAGGGTCAATGAACCAACTAACTAATCCAAACAAGCATTCTGAACATCAGTTTGTCGAACTGTTGAACAGTCAATGTTCCAGAAACCATGTCCACTCGGACATGGGTTTAGGCTGTCCAGGCCTTCTGAAGGCAAACACCCCCCCCCCCCCCAAAAAAAAAAAAATGTGAAAACACTGATATTTTAACACCTAACTAATAGCCAACAAAGTAGAATGGCTTTCAAATACAACAGATCACCTGAACTTGTGAACTAGGAGTATCAACAGAATCTGGGTTGATCATGAACGTCTACAAAGATTCAATAGGTTTGGTGCTTACGTAAATAAGCATTTGCCAAAACCCAGCATAATTGACAATGCTGTAACCTCACAAAACCAAAATATAAAACAGAGAAAGTTTGGAGGAACAAAATCCCACAAATAAAGGCAATGTCAATTGCTTTGTGAAACAAGCAAAGGAAAACAAACGTAGATCCCATGACTGGCCTACAATACCAAAAAAAGAAGAAGAAGAACCAAACTGGTCCAGCAGCAACTAGCCCATCGAACCAGGTTTTAAAGGTCCAGGATTGGACCAGCTCGAGCCAGCCCAGCAGGTCTTCTAAGACCCAAAAAGTGCTGCTCGAAATTTGATGCAACTGACCTTTGACCAGTTAAGCTGCACCAGCTGATTAGTTTAGTTTCTAATTTTGTGTCCTCCCTTTTTTTTTGTTTAGAAGGCTGGAGTCTATAAAGCCTTAGTAGTTTCTATTTTCAGTTAGTTTCTATTTTCCATTAGTTGCTATTTCCTACTTTCTATTTTTGTAAGCTTGCCAAAGCTATTTATTGCCAACTATTGTAAGAAAGGATCACAACTTTGATGAATGGAATTTTGAGGCAATACTTGCACTCGGTTATGGGAGGGAATTCCCTGTTCAACAGCTGAGACAGCTGTGGGTGAGAGACCCAGGGCTGAGAAACCCCCCCCCCCAACCCACCTCTATCTCGAGCTCTTTTTACTCTTATGTTTTATTCTCTGTTGCTGTTATTTTAAGACTATTATTCCATCAAGTTAACTGATGCAGATACACTGCCTTGGACCGACTCAAACCCAGTTAGGTATCCAGATGGAGATGAACCGGGTCCAGTTTGAGTTTTGGGTCTAGTAGGACATTAGGAATTTATTTTATTTAGGTAGATAATATATTATTCAGTAAATTTTAGAAAGTGGGATAAGTTTGCAAGTGTTAGAGTTGGTTAGGAATCTTAGAAGATTGTTTCCTTGTTAAAGTTTGTTTCTAAGTTTACTAGGTTTCCTTTGTTAGTTGGATTTTCTTTTTTTAAATAGCTTGTATTAGGATGAAATTTCAGATTGAATAGTATGGAATAGTTGAGTTATGGTTTGAAGCCAGTGTGGCTATGCGTGTGCATTCTTCTCCCCCACCACCACCACCACTTCTTCTTATGCGATTTCTTCTCTTTTCCCCTGCAACTCTGATTCTCTCAGTTCCCCTCTTCTCCTAACCGACCGTCCACCATTAGCTGCTGCCAAGCCCTACCTGTGATAAGGAGATTTCCTTCTGTGTTGCTGAAGATCAGACACCAAGCTTCTATTTTCAGACCACTTGAGTGATGCAGCTCCAAGTAGGATGAAGAAGAAGAAGAAGAAGTCCTAAACTTAGGATTTAATTAGGGAGACATAGGTTAGGTTTATTTTGCTTGCATTTTCCATACTTAGTTTATTTTCTGCTTTTTAAATCGAACCGGTTTAAATTGGTTGCATCCAATTGGTTCAGTTGGTCTGATTTAAATGAAGTGCTCCTATTGGCTAATACGTTCTTAAATCCTATTGGCTAGTAAGGAATCTTCTTTTAAATCACTAGTTTTAAGTTAGATTCTTTTATTTTAAGTTAGTAGGGGTAGTTAGGTCATTACACTGTTTTAATTAATTAATTAGACTTAAACCTCTCCCTTCCACGATTTTGTGAAGGAGAGGTATTTAATTTGTAGTAGGAATTGGCCTATGGCCTTATTATAAATAAACAAAATCGTGGAGGGCTCCCCACAATTGAATTTTAGAAAAAAGAAGATTGTTTGCTGACTGCCGATTGCTGCTGCTGCTGCTCCTTGGAGTGTTGCCTTGTGGATCTATCAAGGAAGGACGGGTGGACTTCCTGTGACTCCTTACGCCGTGACGGCTGGGAGGTTCTCTCTTTGTGAAGGTGGTTTCATCCTTCAGTGATCAAGCTGCTGCCGGTGGAATCCTGTGGTAAGTTTGAATTTAAATTCTGTTTTCCATTCCTTTTCCTTCCCCATTCGATTCCCCTTTAATTTCTGTTTTAATTTCATAAACCCTAGTTCAATCTAAGTTCTGTCCAGCCCTATCCCCTCACCCAATTCCTCTCAGATTTCAGGCATATCATCCCTATCCCAGCCCCTATACTCGATCCTAGTTTGAACCCAATCTGATCATCTAAAACCCAACTTCAAACCCCCATCCAAAACCCTAAGTTTCTCCCTAGAACCTGAAACCTAACACCCAAACCCTAATCTTAATTCTGCAGGAATTTTAAACTCATCCAAATCTCAATATTTTTATATCAAAATAATTCCCTAGACCTGCTGATCATTACCATATATCACATTCACCCCTAACCCTAGCCTAAACCCTAAATTAACCCTAAACAGCCCCAAATCTGCCCCAAACAGCAGACTCGACCAGAACCTGATTTTAATCTGGCTCCTAGTAGGTCTCCTACCCATCTAGGACTACATTATTAAGTCCTGCTGCAACCTGGGATTTCTCTGCAGAACTCGATCCTCTGTTGGTGCCTATTCCAAGTCCTGCTCACTACAGAATTGTAGAGCTTTGTTCTACCCCTAAAGAGGACTGCTTGATCCCTATTTTGTTCCCTTTTATTTCTTGTTGCTACTACTTCTGGATCCCTACAGTGAGTATCTAAAGTTCTCTCTCTGTTCAAACCTAACTCTCAGATTTGATTGATTACTTTCTTCTACTTAAGTCTGAGTCTGTTTACCTGAGTTCATTAGAGTTTGAAGCCTATTTTGGGACTGTTACCTGCAGTATAAAGTCTTACATTAAAAATAGTGAGGCAATATAGTAAACATTAATAATTGAGCAAGAACAGTAATAGTCTTCATATAGGCTGAAGCACATCAAAATTGTATATCCTGCAGTTTTTTTTTTGTGTGTGTGTGTGTGTGTTATCCGGTAAAGACAATTGAAAAAAAAATCCTACTAAAAATATAATCATATGAGTATACAAATATGTAGATGTTCTTTCACTCTTCCAAAAGACTGAAACAAGGTGCCACTCTCGCTACAGGACAACATTGTTCCAATCAGTACAGACAATAATTTAAGAAAGTCGCAAAAGTTTCTGGGCATTTATTTTTCTGTTTTCTAGAAAATAGTGACATCCAAAAGCAACATAAAAATAACTTCAACTCTCTATATGTACCTAACGAATGGTTATAACCATCACACAATCATGTTCGAGATCCATCAAAATTCCTGAGAGGACTGAAGGGAGCTTTGCCTGGTGACTTTTATCAACTAACATAATCCAGAAGTTCACTTTTTGAGGCAGATTGTCTGGTGGAAGATAGTGGTAGATAATCCAGGAAATCAGAGAAGAGGTTCACATTCAGTATTAAGTGGATTAAATCATGGCATTTAGAATTTTTTTGAAACTCTGAATCCTCAGAAACATAATCTCTGGGTTCAAAACATGGATATTCTAAGACTATCTCTGGTGCCAGCAGGTTAAGATGATGATCACTAGATGAGGGTTCCAAAGGCATGCTTAACTGAGTCACCTGAAATTCAGTAGTTGCCTTGCGATAATTTCCAAGCTATTGGCTATAGCCAAAAGGGCAAAGTCTTTCGGACTGCTACGCATTAATCTATCAGAAAATATCAAATAAAGATGCCAGAGGTTCTAAGATGGTAGTAGAATCCTGGTCTACAAAATTTCGAACTATGTAACTCTTGCCAGGACATACTCGGATAAACCAGTGACCACATCTCTCCAACAATATTGTATGCTAATTATCAGAAAGGAGATGACTTGATTGTGGAACAGAAAACATACCCTTAAATTAAAAGACCACGAAATATATCGCAAACCCAAGAACATAACCCAAAATGCAAACTAGAAACATGAAGTGGCTAATTCTACAGTGCAAACTGGATACAGGAAATAAGTAATGAATCCACACATACATGACTACAGAACCACCTATCTGCATCCTTGGGAGCAACCTGTTGAGTATTATAGAAAAAAAAATGAACTTGGATCCATTTAACACAACTAAGAATTAATACTCCATAAAGATACCAAATTAGTCATCAACTATAACACATTGCAGATTGTGGAAAAGGACCCTCAAAGAGAGGGAATAGAACATTGACAAGAACACGCATAATTTGAACACCCAAAGAAATTCAATATGATTTCATATTATAATCAGAAAGGAAAAAACATGTAGCAAATAGACCAGCCACAAGAAAGCACAAGAAGGAATAGTGCAAACGATTATTTTCTTTTCAGAAAAAAACACACCTGAGATGAGAGTTCAGGCTTGCGTTCCCGCCAAAGCCTTCATCTGGACGTGATTGTGATTGGAATCTCCGCCTCCGGAGGACATAGTGGGCAATGCCTCATAGGAGCCAAGCCTTTTCAAACCAACGCTCTTAGCTATGGCTGCATAAACACCAATGACGGTGACGAGAACAAAAGTGACATGAACCACAAATGCGAGATCCAGAATAGCAACGGCCCTAAACCTAGACTCCTCTAGATCACATTTGGTGGAACCCTCGACCCCATTGACGACATCCAAGAGACGATGACAACCCTCGGGGATGAAAGCCTCGACATAAAGCGACAAACCAGTCTGCAAAGCCCAGAGCCCCTGGAGACAGATGGAAGCGCCGAAACCCACATCGGCGATGAACAATCTGGGCTGGCAAGCGAGGAGGAGGCAGAGGAGGGCAGAGGCAGCAGAAATCCAGGAGGAGACGGAGTCGCATTTGGCCTGGAGATCGGAGATCTGGAAGGAGGCGGCGGCGGAGGAGATATAGTAGTGAAGGAAGAAGACAACAGAGGCTATTGCGAAGAAGAGGTCTGAGGGGATGGGGAGGAGGGAGGTGGTGGAGGAAAGGAGGAGCGAGATGGAGAGGATGAGGAATAGGAAGAGCACGGCGGCGGACTGCAGGGAGGAGAAACGGTGGACTGGGGTGTGACCTTTGATGAGTGGGTCGGAGTCGGAGGAAGTGAGGAGTTGGTGACCCAAGGCCAGCAAGAGGTAGAGGATGAGCAGGTAGAGCTGGATGTGCTTCAGGGTTGAAGAGGAGGAGGCAGGGGGGAAGGGGTGGTAGGGCTTTGCGGTGTAGTCTCGAGGGGACTTTAGGTGGTTTCGGGTGGTGCAGATGAGGTGGTAGAGCCCCATTGACAGCAGCGTCGAAGAGGAGAAGATGCAGGAAATCAGGGCTGCCATTTTTCAATCAAAATTTGTTTTACAAAAAATTTTGAAAAGAGAAAAGAACAGGGAATTGGCAAATGGTCGTCTCGTCGAAAGACTCAAAGAAGAAGATTCGATTGAACAAACCCACCCGCGAGACTGCCAACAGAGATTACAGGGAGACACCACTCGCTCGAGTCCCGAGTCTCCCGATCCCTCCTTGCTCGAAGATTCGATTGAACAAACCGACTTTCGTTTGGTTTTGGTGCGCTACCCTATTTTCCACTTCCGCACTAACCAACAATTTTCTTTGTTTTTGTAAAAAAATGGCTACCAGGCCGCGTGGCACCTGCGCCAGGACACAGAAGGGCAAATTGACTGCCTCAACCCCTTGAAGTAAACAATCTCACTCCTATTGGATGTCCGGCGTGTTTTTATTGGCTCCCGTACTGGTGCATGAGCCACACAGCTTGACAACAATCTCCTTTTCTTTTCTTTTTTTCTTTGGGTAAATTACACCTAATGTACCAAAAAAAAAATTATGCTTAGATATCTCAACTCTCATTTTTGAATATCATACTAAGTACATCACATTATGTAGTTATTATGTTTGGGTTATCTTTTTCATATTTTCAATTTGGGGTGTTGTTCTCTATGCCGTAGTGCAAGCTACGCCCAGGCAAATGGGGGTGGGCACAATGACCACCCTACCCCCTAAGTGGCAGGCCCATGTGCCTGGGCGCAGCCTGCGCTGTCGCACAGAGAACATTCTCTCTTTCAATTTTGTCCATATAAAGTGGGGAGATGAAAATGTGTGTATGTGTGTGAGAGAGAGAGAGAGAGAGAAAGAGAGAGAGTGGGGGATGGGTTGCATAAGTTCAGGGCAAAGGGTGGAGAGAGAGCATGGGGAGGGGTTACAGGAGTTGCGATGGAGAGGGGAGAGAGATGCAGAGGGCAAGGGGATGAGATAGGAAGGAAGAGATGGAGATGGCAATAGCTGATCATAGCAAGGGAGACAACAAGGATGTCTATGCTCTGCACCTTGTAGGCAATGACGGCAACTGAATTTGGCCCTCTCCGGCCAAAACATTACGTTCATTATCATATATAGGAAGTGATGGTGAGGAGGAGCTTTTTGGAGGTGGCATGGGCAAAATTGAAAATATGAAAAAGGATACTCACACAGTTTCTCTAAATGTTAGGTTACTTAAGTGTAATTTCTCCTTTCACTTCTAATGGTGGGGAGTCCACCTCATTCAAGTTCTAAACCCTATTAATTAATCATCCTAAGTTAAATGGGGAAAGGTTTCGTACATGGTCGTGTAAACCGTGTACGTGAGAGGGTCTCTCACAAAGAGTTGGAAAAGTTATAAATACTCACCCAGTAACTAATGCCTGGAAACTCTCACCCTCTCACAGACACAGTTTACACGACCCTGTATGAAACTTTTTCCCAAGTTAAATTTTATTTTTATATTTTTGTAAAAACTAATATAAAAATGTAAAAAAAAGGTCATGCCTAGCCCGCACTGAGCTGAACAGGGCTGCTATAGATTGAGATATCCTAGCCTAACCTCAGGGCAAGGCCTGACAACCTGGCTTTTAAAATAATCTGACCCAGCCTGGCGGCCCTAGCCTTGTTGCACCCTTAATTGCACTAGTTCTTTCATCTTTGCAAAGGTAAAGAAGGAAATATATAAGTCTTGGATGATGGATTTTTGTAAATGGGAGAATGTTCTCTATGCCGCAGCACAGACTGCGCCCAAGCACATGAGCAGCCTGTGCAAGGGGGTAGGGTGGTCATTGTACCCAACCCCATGTGTCTGGGCGCAGCCTGCACTGCGGCACAGAGAACAGCGCCCCTTTGTAAATTTAACATAAGCCTCAAGGACTCCGGTCACACTCCCAATAAAAAGTAGGGAATACAAAAATGACTCTTTATCCTTGCCAATTGGCTAAAGCCCACTCAATTTTTGAAGGCTTGGGCTAGGATTTTTCAGCCCTTTGGCTAAGTTAGGGTTGAGAAATAACAGCCAAGAACAGGGATGGGTTAAGATTGTGTAATGGTAGGTGTAAAGTATGTGCAACTTAAGCTGCAAAAACTCAAGCCCACCTAAACCCAACCCAATTTTTTGGGGCTTGGGCTATGCTAAGGTTGAGAATTATCAGCTAAGAGCAGAGATGGGCTAGTTTTATTTTTAACTCTCAATTTCTGGTGGTCTACAAAGATTATGGTGTTTCAAAATACGCGTAGGATTCGGAAACTAGGGAACTCCAAAAGGAATTACAAGGAGCACGTACAAGAGCAAGGATGGGAGAAAGTAGATATTTGGATTGATTGTCAAAACATGGTTATTTGATTGTCTTAAGGGGGTCAGGCTACCTTGGTCTTGGGAACTATTTTTTTTTCTTGTATGATGTCTCTAAACTTTATTGCTAGTTTTGGATTGGTAAATATGTTTAAGATTGATAGATCTCTTATTTTTGTGGTCAATCGATTTTCAAAATTGTTAAGTTTGAAAAACAAGGAGACAAAGTTTATGTAGATATACATAATATTATGTTGGGTAATTAATGTTTTTATTTGGGATCAAGATCGTCTCCAGGGAGCAGGGAACGTCCAGGGTGCTGCCAGTCGTTGGGCTGTGTCGCACACATCCCTAGGCGTGTGCCGAGATGTGTGCTGCATAGCTCGGCCACTAGATGCCCCCTAGCAGCACCCTGGGCACACGCCTCCCTGGAGACTAGCTAAATCCTCTTATTTGTCATCCCAAAAAAATAATTGAAAGGGATGTTAACGAGAAGGGGTGTGTAAAGTTTTTTTTTATTCTTAAATTATTAAAAATAAGAAAATATTAAGTATTAAGTGTTGTGAGGGAATGATAGATTTAATTATAAAGAGTATTTGTTGTCAAGTGAAAAAATATACCAAACAATGTAAAGATAGTTCATATTATTATAAAGAGCAAGAGATCTCTACTTCGTCGCATGGTCTCTACACAAGCGTCTGGGCTAATGGATGAGCACGCCTGGGTAACTGGGTATCTACCCCAAGGGACAAAGACATCATCTCATGGTGCCCTGTGAGAGGGCGTAGGAAACACCACCAAGTAGAGATCTTTTTCCCTATTATAAAATAGTATAGGATGCTATGAATGAAAAGAAAAACAAGAAATCCTCTAATGCAATGAAACTACACATTTATCCCACAAAGTTTTATAATAAATTGAACAAACAAATAAATAATCATAGTGAATTCATGAACAAATAACAAACCCCTATAGATAAAACTACGAAAAGGATAGAAAGAAGATTAAAACTTCCATAACTTAAAATATTTCAGGATTTTGATATGATTAAGGGAAAAAAAGGGCTGCTAGGTTGCATGGCGCCTACGCCCTGACACAGGAAGGATGTCCACGTGTGTATTCTCATTGGCCCTTGCTGTTCCTGTGTCCACGTGTGCATTCTCATTGGCCCGTGGTGCAGGAGTCATGCAACCTGGCACCAATCTCCCTCCCTCCAATTTATTCAACTATTCTTCTTGTAAGGTATTAGGGAAGCAAACCTACCGTTTTCTCCTAAAATGGGATAAAGGGTTTTAAATATTACTATCGAGATTGGATCAATCACCGACGACCCCAAAAGTTAGTTCAATCAACTTGACCCATGGTTTAAATACACGGAATTGGGATCTGGATTGATCCCAATAGAATCTTATTCAAGTCGAATCAAAATCAGCCTCGATTAGTTTAGATCAATTTTGGAATCTGTGTTTTAATGCCCTTTAGGGTTTTTCTGTAAAAAGATCAGATTAGATCCGGATCAGATCATCCAATCTGATCCCGATACTTGAAACCCAGACTTAACCCGATGGTATCGATATGTTCATTTCATCCCAACAAAGACTCCCCTTTTTTGAGTTTTTAGGATCGAATTTTCCTCTATCCATGTAGCCAGGAGAGGACGGGAAAAGGTATCGGGACAATATTTTTGAAACATATTAAAACCTTAATAGGGACTTATAAACCCTAGGATAGTAGGTGAACTGTTGTCGGTGATCACTGGGAAACTTAGTCCAAGTTTATATGTTAGAAATTTTGTCTCAAACATTTGATTTTGGCCATGACAATTGACTAGGACTTTCAGCTGTGTCACCTTAACAGATCATTAACAGCTAAAAACCATGAAAAATTAAGTATATATCACACCCATCTCTATACCGTTTTTTTAACCCATTTCCCATACTTTATGTTTACAGATCACGACAGCTGAAATCCATGCAAAATTAAGTATATATCACATCCATCCCACTACCGCTCTATTAAACCCATTTCCCATACCTTATTTTAATAGAATCTTGATTTTTTCTCAATTTAATATTTTAAGAGAGAGGGATCTACATGCGAATTTTTATCGTATGCGGTTCTCTGACCGGTGTGGTTCCCTAGTGCCTCTCACAAGAGGAGAGTGGACCCCATCTGGGTAGAGTGTTCGGTTAAATGTCCCGGGTGGGTTCCACCCCCCTCTTGTGAGAAGCACTAGGGAACTGCACCGATCAGGGAACCATAGACGTTAACGATTCATCTACACGCTATTTGTTTAGTATATATTAAATAGTTAAAAGATATATTTACCGATGAGAGAAAAAGAGACCTACATATTTAATGAGAAGAGAAAAACAAAAAAACAAAGAAAGAAGATACCCGATTTTAAATAAAAACAAGATTTTTCATAGAAAGAATCACATCCATACCATATCGCCCAATCTGGATATCGATCATGGCCGATACAAAGTCAGCCAATCCGATACAAGTTCCCAAAACTGAGAGAAAGATTCATTCATGGGGGGTTGGGTTTCATATTGGAGGAAGAAAGAAGAAAGCTCTCGTTGGATCATTGTTGAACCCAAGCTGTTAGACCCGCACCCGAGATCATGTTTTAATATTAATATTTTGTGCAACGTAGACGGAGCTAGTGTCTATGCCGGTGAGCTATTCGCAATGGTGGTCAAACCGAGTTATAAGATCGTTGACAGTTCTCTGGTTTGGCGATGGAGGAAAGGTTTCTCAATCGGGATTGGGGAAATTCGTGGGACGAAGACTTCATGGACTACCCTCCAAGCACTAGGCCCAAGAGCGAGGAGATGCAGAAGAGAGAACCCAGTGTCTTGTCACATCGACATGACGAGCCCTGGTGAAGTGAGCGTCGAAGTAAAGGAAACTCTTCGGGATTCTAGAAATTAATCTTTGATGGGGCAAAGGAACTATTTTGGGTATGTTACGAACTTGTTTACGAGGTTGCTTAATTCCCTTAGTGCCCTTAAGGGGTGGGTCAAAGCCGGCGTCTATTGCCTTGAGTTTACCTTATTTACGGTGGTGGACCCTGGGCGAACCGGTGGTGAGTCCACACTGTCATATGATTTATTGTGGACAAGGTATTGTGGGCCCCATCATCTCCTTTTGTATTTTAGTGTGGGGTCATGAAATATCTTAGGGACCCAGTAGCGATAAAAAAGGGTTTAGACCCACACTAAAATATAAAAGGAGATGATGGGGCCCACGATACCTTATCCACAATAAATCATATGACGATATGGACTCACCACGGTCCATTCAGTGGTCCACCATAAATAAGGTAAACTCAAGGCAATAGACGCCGGACTTTGACCCACCCCTTAAGGGCACTACGGGAATTAAGCAACCTCGTAAACAAGTTCAGAACATACCCAAAATAGTTCCTTTGTCCCATCAAAGATTAATTTCTGGAATCCCGAAGAGTTTCCTTACTTCGACGCTCACTTCACCAGGCTCGCCATGTCGATGTGACAAGACACTCGGGTTCTCTCTTCGGTACTCTCGCTCTTGGGACTAGTGCTTGGAGGGTAGTCCATGAAGTCTTCGTCCACGAATTTCCCCAATCCCGATTGAGAAACCTTCCTCCACCGCCAAACCAATGAACTGGTCAACGATCTTATAACTCGGTTTGACCACCATTGCGAATAGCTCACCGGCATAGACACTAGCTCCGTCTATGTGGCACAAAATTTTAATATTAAAACATGATCTCGGGTGCGGGTCTAACATTCCCCAACCTTACAAGAAATTTCGTCCTCAAAATTTGACGTACCTTGTAACTCAAAAAGAGAGGGGTATTTCGTCTGCATTTCCACTTCAGCTTCCCAAGATGCCTCTTCTTCCGTATGATTGCACCACTTTATCTTCACATAGAAGATTGGGCGGTTTCGAAGGTGAACAATCTTGCTGTCCAAAACCTTCTCGGGTTGCTCTTTATAAGACATATCAGCGGTGAGCTCCGGTGGTTCATGTGTTAGAATATGACTCGGCTCATGAACGTATTTTCATAGCATAGACACGTGGAATACGTCATGCACACCTTCCAATGATGGAGGAAGAGCTAACCGATAAGCCACTGGTCCAACTCTAGCCAGAATCTCATACAGACCGATAAACTGTGGGCTTAGTTTACCCTTCTTACTGAAACGCATCACCCCTTTAGTGGGTGACACCTTGAGGAAAACCTTGTCGCCGATGATAAATTGCAAGTCCTTCCATCTCAGGTCCGCATAACCTTTCTGTTTGGACGGGGCTGACTTGATTCGCTCCCGAATCAGGTCCACTTTCTCACAGGTTGCTTGGATCAGCTCGGGACCTAGAATACGACATTCACCAACCTTGTCCCAATACAATGGTGTTCGGCATTTCTTCCCATACTGAGCCTCGAATGGTGCCATGCCAATTGTGGCTTGGTAACTGTTGTTGTAAGCGAACTCGACGAGCGAGATATGCTCATCCCAGCTGCCTTGCATATCAATGGCACATGCTCGAAGCATATCTTCCAAAGTCTGTATGGTCCTTTCTGACTGTCCGTCTGTCTGAGGGTGGAAAGCCATACTAAAGTTTAGCAATGTGCCCATGGCCTTCTGGAAGCCACCCCAAAACTTAGAAGTGAATCTAGGGTCTCTATCGGAAATGATACTAACAGGGACTCCGTGTAAGCGGACCACATTATCAAAGTACAACTAGGCCAGCTTGTCCATTGAGTAGGTGACCTTTATAGGAATGAAATGGGCCATTTTGGTTAGCCGATCCACAATGACCCAGATGGCGTCAACACCCCTAGGTGTTCGGGGCAGGCCAGTAACAAAGTCCATGGTAATGTTCTCCCACTTCCATTCCAGAACAGGCAGTGTTTGTAGTAGAGCGTGAGGTCGCTGCCTATCAGCTTTCACCTGTTGACATGTAAGACACTTTGCCACATGTTCAGCCACATCCTTCTTCATTCCACCCCACCAGTAATAATTCTTCAAATCTTTAAACATCTTCATGTCGCTGGTGAATCAATAAGGAGAATTGTGGGCATCATCAACACCTCCTTTCTTAATCGCTCGTCGTTGGGGACACACGTCGGTTTCGACAGAGGACACCCTCCGTTGTCGTGTAAAGTCTAACTCACGTTGTGTTCCTTCACGAATTGCTTTGATGATCTCTTGGAAGTCTTCATCAGAGGATTGAGCTAATTGAATCTTCCCCATAAGAGATGGTTGAACTGACAAAGCTGCCATAGATATAGTTGTACCCTCTATCAATAACTTCATATCCATCCTTCTTGCTTCCTCGATAAGTTCCTTATCGACGACTAGTGATGCAAGTGACGTGGATCGTGACTTTCGACTCAAGGCATCTCGCCACCACGTTAGCCTTACCAGGGTGGTAATGGATGGTACAATTATAATCTTTCAACAACTCCAACCATCGCCGTTGTCTCATATTAAGCTCCTTCGTGTGAAGAAGTACTTAAGGCTTTTATGGTCATGTATATCTCGCTCTTCTCCCCATAGAGATAATGCCGCAGATTTTTAAAGCAAAGACCATCACGCAAGTTCCAAATCATGAGTCGGGTAGTTCTTCTCATAATCCTTCAATTGCCAAGAGGCGTAGGCTACCACCTTCCTGTCTTGCATCAAAACACAACCTGCACTCCATCCGTGACGCATCACTATAAACTACCATTCCCCCAATGCCATTAGGAATGGTAAGCACTGAGCATAAACTAGTCTTCGCTTTAATTCCGTAAAGCTCTTCTCGCACTCATCGGACCACTCAAACTTCACTCCCTCTTGGGTCGCCGAGTCATCGAGGCCGAAAGCCTTGAGAAATTTTTGATAAACCTTCGTAGTATCCGGTTAAACCCAAGAAACTACGGATATCAGCCACATTCTTGGGGGTTTCCCAATCAACTACCGACTTCACCTTGCCGGGGTCAACTTCTATACCCTTGGCTGAAACAACGTGTCCCAAGAAAGCCACTTGGGGTAGCCAAAACTCACATTTACCGAACTTAGCATACAATCGCTTTCTCTCAAGCGTAAAGACAAGTCGAAGATGTTCGCATGCTCCACCTCATTCTTTGAGTATATTAAGATGTCATCAATAAAGACGATGACATACTTGTCTAGTACATCATGGAACACCCCATTCATTAGCTCCATGAAAGCGGCTGGGGCATTGGTCAACCCAAAGGACATGATCAAAAATTCATAGTGACCATAACGAGATCTGAAGGCTGTCTTGTTAATATCACTATCTCTAATTTTCAACTGATGATCTTTGAGAACACCTTAGCACCTTGAAGTTGATCGAACAGGTCATCGATCCCGGGTAGCGGGTACCAATTCTTGATCGTTAGTTTATTAAGCTCGCGGTAGTCGATGCACATCCTTAGGCTACCGTCCTTCTTCTTCACAAACAGTACCGGTACTCCCCAAGGCGAAACACTGGGTCTGACAAACCCCTTCTTCAATAAGTCCTTGAGTTGTTCCTACAATTCTCTCAGCTCTGCAGGTGCCATCCTATAGGGTGCCTTGGACACTGGGGCAGCACCTGGAATCAAATCAATCATAAACTCGGTCTCACGCTCGGTGGTAACCGTGTCGTCTTCCGAAAAACATCCGGGAATTCCTTAACCACATCAATCTCTTCAAGTGGCTTGACCTTTGCTTCAACATCCATTACTGATGCTAGGTAACACTGACATCCTTCCTCCATCAGCTTCTGGACTTGTAGAGAGGAGATAGTGATTTTCTTGGGCTTTCGGGATTTACAACCCTCAAATACGAACTCCATACCTTCATCAGGTTTAAATACAATGTTCTTCTTTGCACAGACTAGGCTAGCCCCGTAAGTGGACAACCAATCCATGCCTAAGATCACATCGAAATCTCTAAGACAACTTTGAGTTTTGGAGTTTTGTGGATTGGTCTTATCTATCCACTCACAGAACCATAACTCACCCACTAACTAGCCACTAAGTCATCTAACCAAGAAAAATCGTGGAGGTGAGGAGAGAAAGGAAAAGAGAGGAGAAGAAGAAGGAAAGAGGAGAAAGGAGGTGGAGATCCTACGACTTGTGCCACTACTCTACCTAGGAGTTATTGCTAAGACAAGGTAGGTTGTTGAACCTATCTATCTCTCTCTCTCTTCTTCAATTCTTTTGGGTTTGGAGATGTGACCATTTGGGTTGGGGGTTTTGAACCTATGGTTCCATTTGGAACCCAAGGATGCTTTTGGGTTAGTATCCTCCCTACTTGGAGGCTTGAAGCTAGCCTTGAGTCTATTCTCTTTCCTTTTCTGGATTTTGATTCTTGGATCTAGGGTTCTTGGTGGAGAAACCTTAGATTTGGGGTTTTGATGAAATTATCCTTTGAACCCAATAACCCTATGATAAGAGTAGGGTATTATGACCCTAGGTGGCTTGTAAACCTTTTCCCCAAGTCCTTGTGAGCTGAAACCCAAGAGAAATCGGGTTTGGGAGCTTGCTTGTGGTGAAATTCGGATTCTGCAGAGCTGGACCTGTGGTGGACTCGCACCAGAAACCACAACCGCAGTCCACCCTTCTCTGGCAGAGCTGGACTCGTGGTGGACTCAGCCAGATCCACCCAAGAGTCCACTCCCGGGTTTTAGAGTACTTTGCCCGGGGTGGACCCAGCGCTCGTGCCTCCACTCAAGAGTCCACCTAAACTCTAATGTGTTATCCTTAAGCCTAGACTTTGGGACCCCTCTTACCTCACCTAATTCGCTTTGTTACGCTTCTCTAGGCAATATTACTTGTACGGTGGGACTACGTTACGTTGAACGACAAACAAACCTTAGTAACGGATCGTGAACGAATAGGTGAGTGGGGTTGGGATTTGATTTGATTTTGGGAGTGTTTATTATATTGTGTGACAAATATCATGCATCTTTCATAAATTGCATATTTATAACTATGATTGTGGATATGTTGGTGATGTGGTTTATGTAGATCTATTTCAAATGCTTGGTTGGGATACGGTGTCGGGTATGCCGCATCAGACCTTAAATTGTTAATCCTTGCTTGTCATGTGTCGGGTCGTCTTGGTACCGGGTACTAGATGGTATGGGGACGCCAATGTGCCCGAAATACCTCTCGATACGATAGCCTCATATAGTATTATTGCGGCTAGGATGTTCGATCCCCTTGCTATGACCCTTACCAACAGGGGTTAGGTGTTGGGTAATCAAGGCTCCCTGTGTGCCTGAGGAGTGATTCGAGGCCAGGTCAGGGATGACCATTGGTTATCGGGGTTTGCCTCTGGGTGGCTAATGGCTTCTACCGGCGCGAGCTCCCTTGTAACAATTGAGGTGGCATCGACGGTGATAAGATAAGTGATCCGCGATGTTACCCGAGTTGTTGCAGTAGCAAGTACCTAGTGACTTAGATGTGCTTGTTAGGTGACTAATTGTATAATAATTCATGCATCATGGACTATATGTTATTGCTTGCATGTTCCCATCCCCTCACGGGCTCAGTGGAGCTTACCCCCTTGTGTACACCTTTTTAGATATGGTAGCGAGATGATGGATTTGTGGCAAACCCGGACGGTCACTCGTCGCAGTATGATTCGTGGGTGTGGAGGACCCAGAGCCATTGAAAGAGGAACACGGCACGGTGTCCGTGCGATGACCGTGCCTATGGGGCATTTTGATTCGAGACTTACTGTTTCTTTTTGAGCTTACATTGTGCTTGTACAGACTACATTTTGATAGTTATGTAATGGTCATTTGAAATATCACTGGATTACTGTATAACCCAACACTAGGCAAATGAACATTATGTAACTATTACTTAGACGCTTCCGCAGCTCTGTTTTACCTTGGAAATGTAATATTTCTCTATTTCCGTTTACTAGTATATTTGTGATGATTATATTAGTCTTGATCGTTATTCAATACACTGTAAATCGAGATCCTGGCAGTGAGGGGTGACACGTGTCATCCTAGTCATACCCCCTTTTATTGAATTTTATTCCCTTTCGGAATGGGGGCGTGACACAAGCTCTTATAGAGGTGGGGTTGCTATTAAGGTTTCAAAAAATGGAATTGGGAATGGAATCGATCAGTGTCAATTTCGATCTAAATCGATCGGAATTAAGGTTATCAATTTGGACCAAAAATTGAAAAGTGAAAACTGATTCCGGACTGAATTAAATTCGATCCAATTTCGATTCTGTCATGGTATTTAATTTGGTTTGGTTTCAATTCTATCTTAGGAACTTTTATTTCGTACCAAAACTGAACCAAATTGAAATACTAATACATAATAGTATATTAATATATCATAATATTAATATAATATAATATAGGGTAAATTACACCCAAGGTGCCCTATTTTTGTGTAAAGGACGTGTGGGGTACCCATTTTTTGAAAAGAGATGTTTGAGGTGCCTTATTAAGATTAGTCGAAGTCCAAGATGACATATTGCCTTGAATCAGATCAAAATGAGCCGGACCAATCCAAGTCCTATTTCTACTCTTTAAAACCCTAAATTGATCCATATAATTCCATACCCTGTTTGGCTATTTCTGATCCACCTTTTCTCTTCCTCTCACTTGATATGTAACAACCATGCATGATCACTGACACTGATGGGAAATTAGGTACCCTTAATGAACACCATTCAATTGGTGAGCCACCCTAAGTAACCTCTTCAACAGTTCTTGATTACAATTTACACCATCACCATGAAGTGATGTGTGATCCCAAAATTTTTATCTTCTCTAACAAAAAGAAACTTATGACATTAATAACTTCATGTCAAAATTCGTTGCTAAATTTTATTTTATTTTTGGTTGAAAGAAAATCTATTGATCAGAAGAGTCATTACAAGCAGTAGCATCTGCATTACAGAGTTGCAGAAGCCACGGAGAGGTAAGTGGCCAAACTATCGGAGACTCAACCGATAGGGCCGACTATCAGAGTTGATAACTTTTTGGTTATCCTTATAGGTAGTACTCATCATGATGATTTCTTGTTCTGTCCTACCACTAGATGCCATTAAGGCGGCTGTTGACTGGAGCTGTTGCAAATTCCTCTCGGCTTTTCAAGAAGACCATCACCAATATAATTATGGACAAGAGATCTCTACTTGGTTGCATGGTCTCTATACAGGTGTCTGGGCCAATGAGGGAGCACACCTGGGTATCTACTTAGGGGGGCAGAGGTGTCATTTCACAGTGCCCTGTGAGAGGGCGTAGGAAACACCACCAAGTAGAGATCTTTTTCCCTATAATTATAATCCGAGCAGGGGGATTTTATTTGGTCTTAATTATGGAAGGCTAGGAGTCATCCCGAGTGTAAGGTTTTCACTTGAAGCTCTTGCATTATGGTCTTCCTACTCGGGATAAGTTAGCAAGATTTTTATCAATTGATAGCCGTTGTCCTCTCCATAAAAAACATGAATGAAAAAGAGTGGCATCTTTTCTTCTCTTGCCCTTTCTTAAGAGGATATGGGCACCAAGGGTATTGGGATTAAGGATCGAGTACTTTTCGACTTCTTCTTTGTTTGAGTTAAGTTAACGTTGAATAAACAACTTAATGAGTAATTTTGCAAAAAGTTGAAAATCACACAATGCAACATTTAATGAAATTTCTATGTGAAATGACAGGTTCTCCCCCGTTGAAAAAACTACATAAAATGCTTCTAGGAATAAGATAACGGACAATTAAATGAAGTTATCAAATTCTAAACACCTATAGAGGTGTCATTAACACTCCCCACTTGTTTAACAAAAAAAAAAAAATTCTCTTCTTTAATTCAGAAAAATGTTAGTTAATTAATGTCCTGTGATTACCATTTTGAGGGAATAAGAATGAAACTACATATATTAATTTTGTATTTGGTATGCATTATTGGAATGCATTCTAAGTCGATGTTGCGTTCACGGACGATAAAACAACTATTTTTATCATCTGAGAATGTTAAATCGACCTAGAGTACATACCAAACACAGCCTAAGTCTACCCACTAATCATATTATGTGCAAATGTCTCATAACGATGCGAGAGTGAGAAACCACACCAATGAGAGTGTGGCAGGCAGATTCGTTAAATAGAGGAACCACATTTTCTAAAGAGAGAGATTGTGTCAATGTGAATCCTGGCCTTTCGCCTATGAAAGCATCCTTCCTTCTCAATGCTTATAATTCATTATGTGAGATGTGTCAATTGGTTAGGTTTTGGTTCAGAATACAATATCTATAAATCGAATCCGAATAAACCATAATCTCAAAACCAAATTGGTTAAATCGGTTTTATTTGATTCCTATCAATTTTTGTATTCGGTTTCGGTTTAATTCGGTTTGTACTCAGTCTCGATAATTTGATTTAAGTGAAAATAACCTGTCAAAACAAATAAAGTTAGGAAGATAGAGTCACACAATGTCAAATTTGGCACATTTCAACTCTTTTTACATAACTAAACAAAAGAAACCCATAATAAATAATTTCAAATAACCCAACAAAGACACATGATTGTGGGGTTTAATATGATTTAGGTTTAGTTGATTTATATGGTTTATGATTTATTCGATTTGGTTCAAATTTACATTTTTTAGGCCAAAACTGAAATCAAACTGAATAAATTTTCATTTTTCAAAATCAAAACTAAACTGAATTTTTTCAATTCTAGAAAAATTCATAAAGTTGAAACTCCAAATGGAAGAGAACCAGTCTAAAACTAATATAAAGCAGTTAGAGGAAGCTTCTTAGAGGATAAGGAAAACAGTTTTAGACTATAGAAGGAATGGATTAAGGAACTAATTAATAATAATATTAGGGCCTGCATGATAACACTTCTGATTCTCTATTTCTTTGTTTTTTGGCTCCTGGCAACAAAAAAATTAGTAGAAATCTGTTTGTCAAAACAGGTTCACTTTTTTGTTCCTAGGAATGAACCGGGACCAAAAAGTTATTCCTAGGAATCAAAAAGTAGTTAAGAAATACAAAAAAAGAAGCTCCAATTTGGAACTTCTCTATTCCAGAAATAAAACAGAGAAATAACGAGGTGGGGGTATTCGACCTATCTCCACGACTCTCATCTCTACGAGACACTTCTGCTGCCACCGCCACTGCCTCCACCTCCACCACCACCACCATCTCCATCACCGCCACTGCACCTTCACCATTTCCACCATTGCCACCACCACCACCATTGCCACCGCACTGTCACCTCCGCCACCATACCTGCACCATTGCCACCACTGCCACCTCCACCCACCACCACGACCACTACTATCGCCACCACCACTACCATCTCCACCACCACCATTGCACCACCACCTCCACCGCACCCCCACAATTTCCACCACCTCCTCTACCATTGTCGCCGCCACTATCGCCACTACCACCACATCACCACCTAGGCACCTACATTGCCACCACCACCGCTACCGCCTCCACCACCACCACCACCACTACCACCATCTCCATTACCTCCACCGCCACCACCACCACCACCATTGCCATCACCACTACCTCAATTAAATTTTCAGGTATGCAATAACATTTTTGAAAATTTATTGAAGTTCCAGAAACAGAAATTTCTACGCATAACAAACACGTTTCTGTTTCTTTTCTAGCCAAGAAATAGAATTTACTATGAGTTACCAAACACGTTTATTTGTCAAAAATTTGGCCTAGTAATAAAAATAGAAAAAATTACTTTTGGAATAGAAACATGGCCCAGAAACAGAAATGTTATTATGCAAACCCTAATTTCTGATTTTTTTTATTTTTTTATTCTTTTAGATATATATATATTTTTTTCCAAGCTGCCTCTCTCCATATAGCCCATGACCCCATGTGTTGTTAGGAATTGTTGCTTTTAAATAACAAATCTTTTCTTTTCTGTTTTTTTTTGGTTTGGGTAAATAAAGAAACCTTTCCTTTACAAAACAAATGATGAAACCTATACAATACCTCTTGTGGTTTGCCCGTGTGTGAAGTAGCAACGGACATATTTTCCCTTTAAAGTATGTTAGCTCTTTAGCTTCATATTACAGCCTACACCTTCTTACTATAAAATAAATAAAAAAAAAAAAAAAAGAAGAAAAAAAAAAGCCTACGCCTAATAAATATCCATCGATTGAGTTCTGTTACTTTTCCCAAAATCAAATAATGGGAGGTAGTTTTCTGTCTGGAAGTGGTCTACACCAGCACTCCAAATCTCCAATGTGTTTATCTCTCTCCTCCTCAAAATAAGAGGGCAGAGGTGTCTTTTTATATGGGAGGAGACTGGAGAGACATAGACTCATGGGAGTGCTGCCATTGGCCACACCCGTGGACAAAGTTATTTTTCCCTTAAATAATATAACATATCAAATTTTTTATTTTATGAGTAGGGATTTGCTACCAGGTACAGGGGCCAATGGGATTGTACGCACAAGCACGGGGCATCCAACAAGAAGGGGCGGGGTGGTCATTTCATTGTCCCATGTGAGATGACGCAAGGGGATGCTATTGGGCAGCATTCTTGTGCAGGGGGCGTAGGTTGCACCCAGACACATGGGGGTGGACGAAATGACCATCCCGCCCCCTGAATGGTGGAAATACCACCCTATGTATTTGGTCGTAGCCTGCACTGTGACACAGAGAACATCGACCCAATTTTTTTTATTATCATTTCTAGGGTTTCATTCGATTCTGATTTAAACTGATTTGATTTAAATATAAGTCGATGGAAGCTGATCTCTCTCTCTCTCTCTCTCTCCTTCCTGAGCAAGGTGCAGAAACAAATATCTATAATGATGCAAGAAACAAATAGAAATCACAAACAATCACATAATGTTAGCATTTTCGAGGTTCGAGAAGATTCCCTACATCCACGTGAGATGAGATTTGCTTCATTATCAATAGTTACAGCTGCTCATCTTGACACCATTCTCAGATTATAGAGACCAAAAAAAATATCACTGCAATTCATAGAAACATTATATATGTACATTTTACCCAAATACTTTGGGCCCTAAAACCTCTTAACAATCCTTCAAAATTAGTCCACACATACAAGCAATGGATTACAAGACATTGTAGAAGAGGAAATGAAGGAATTCATGGAAGAAGGTAACAAGGCAGAATAGTGCATTAAGGAAACAAAGAAAAGTATTTGAACAATGACTCAAGAGATTGAATCGACACCCCGATTCCAATCTAATTTGGTAAGAATTGATAGAAATTGGTTAAGACAGACAGAAATCCAACAAAAAAGGGAAAATAAAAGCCCTAAAAATCCCTGATCCGAGTCAATCAGAATAAGAATCGAAATCTCAACTAACTTGGATCGGTATTGACCGATTCTACCGATCTGTTCCGATCCTGATTCCTCAAACCAGGGTGTGAACCGAGCTGTCCGAAAACATATAACAGCGGCCAAAACCCAACAAACTTTACAGCAAAAAGCAACTTTCACACCCCCAACGCGGTCATCAAAGCAACCTGTACACAGGTTGTAAACACTTTATAGAAGAAAGAGAATCCAACAAACAAATAACCCATCACATCAAAATAAATAAGTAAAGGGGAGCAGTTCTCCAATTTGGATCGTCTAAGGCGCAGCTGCCCATCCTGCTGCCCATCCTGCTTGTGCTGTGCATTACAGGGTCACGCGTAAAATCTGCCTTATCTTTGTCTGAGTGGGGGTAAGACGATCTTTAAGTGCAGTCCTATATTTGTGCAGCACAGGCAGGACGGGCAACTGCGCCGTAGACAATCTGCATCTAGTTCTCTATGTGGGGAGTGTAGAGGCCACATGCACGAGGCAACCAATGAAAGTGTGTGCACTGGCCTAGTGGCCTTCAGGAGGTAGGATTTCCGCTTTTCATAGGGGTGGGGCGGACATTTCACCCCCCACTGTATTTGGACGTGGCCTACGCCCTTGACGAAGAACATTTTCCTATAAGTAAAATAAAAAAATAACCCTCACAAATTATTGATTATTTGCATCATCTTCCTTGGAAATAGATGGTACATGTAAAGGTGGGTACATTTTGTTGTCACAAAAATGGTGAAATTAGAAGGTAGTAACTTTCTTTTATTGTCGGTTGTCTTATTCTCTAAAATTATTTAATATAGAGGTAAAAATAGAGTTTTTGAAATAATTTGAAGGTTATTTGTCGTTATGTTACTATAAAAGATGCACATTTTTCGAAAGTGGTATCATATGGTTTTGCAATAAATAAAAAAAAGGAAAAAGAAAAAAAATATTCTTGTAATCAAAACTCAAAATTAATGAAAAAAAAATAACTTTATTTATTTATTTTTGGGTAGAGAAATAACTTTATTTTTGCCCTCTTAGGAAAGCATTCCACACGACGCTAGTATGGGGAGAATTCTGTAGACTACACTAATCGTTGTCTTGAAAAGGTATCATTCCTATGGGGTTCACATATTCAAAATAGAAAAGAGAAAATAATAAAAACTCATGTAAAAGAAAAATTGCTCTATGAGTTCGTAGGGAATTTTTCATTGTATATAGCACATTTTTCTCCTTTAAATTAATATAAAAAATTTATCATTTCACATTTGAATTTGAAAATTGTGCAACATAATGACGCTTCTTGAAAATAACATAATGGTAGAACACTTTCGAATTATTTTGAAAATCTTTATATACCTTTAACTTAAATTTATTTATTTTTTGAAATAATACTAGAGACAATCAAAAGAAGGTTACAACTTCTTATTTTATATAACAAGATGCATCCAAAACAAAAACCCTAAGACTACGGTAATAGGTATTGTTACCAATGGCTGTATTGAGGGATCCAAATTCCAACATGAATTGCTAGTTCTCACTTCGTCAATGGCTATATCGATCATCATTGATATATCTTTTTTGATGAAAGTGTAATCACACAAACCACACACCAATCCCAAAAGATTAATCGACTTTTAGGACCGTGGAATGGTAGATATACATAATACACACCATACATACACACACACACACAATGTAGGACTAAACCCACGCACCCAACGCAGCTTAAGATTGTATCGATCATCATTGATATTAGTATCGATGCGATACAGATCTATACCTTTGATCCATGCCTAAGAAAGGTCTCAAAAGGCAAGAGAAAGGAGGAAGACACATTCCTAGGGTTTTTCTTCACATACCAAACCCTAACCCTAATAACCACAACCCCATAAAGGATCATTCCCAAACCCTAACTAAAATATGTGGGGTCAAAAATAAGATGGGACCCATCTCTCATTCCTTGTACAACTTGCATAGTAGTATCCCATGAAATGGACCATTGAATCATAGAATATAAAGGAATCAATGGTCATATGTCATAAAGTTTGATTTATATAACCATTTGTACATATGTACTGCTTGTTTTTTTCCTTGTGGACATAAATCACTAAAAGAGATTATGAAGAGTGTGACCTGAGAACTCAAAGAAGTGTTTTTTTGTGTTCAAGATAATTAAAAATCACCTTAAAAGGGATTTAAGGGTTTCCCACACTTGTACTTCTTAATGATTGCCTTCACACGCTCCTAATCCAACCTAATATGTATATAAACCCAAAGCCAAAGCAAAAGCAAAAGCAAAAGCTAAACCAGAGGCAAAGGCGCCTGAAAAAGCTCATTTCTCTCCCTTCTCTTCTCTTCTCTTCTGTCTCTCCACCCACCAAAAGCTGATAATCCAAAGAAGAACTCACGGATTATGGAAGAAAATGGAGACCCAACAACACCCTTTTGGCTTCAGAACAGTAACACTCTATATCGTCATCGTCATCGCCGTTCATCTTCTTTGCTTCTCAATCCTACTCTGTTAATCGTTTTGCTTCCTACTGTGGCTCTCTTACTTTTGTTTCTTGTTCTACCTTCCATTCTTTCGTTTGCTTCTCAGACTTTCAGAAGCAATTCTGTGAAGCGGAATTGGGATTCACTCAATTTATTGCTTGTTCTCTTTGCTGTTGCTTGTGGGTTTCTTAATAGAAGAAACGATGATAGCTCCTCTTCCTACAGCATGGATGATGTTAATGGCGTCTCTGCTCACATTTCAGAAGGTGTTATAGAGAACCCACTTCAATCAACAACCCCGAGACGTCAATGGTTCGATTATTCTTCGGATCTGAGGATCTACGATTCTGTTGGAGCTGCTACTTCTGATTCTTCGATTTCGACGAATGTGGGTCGTTTGAGGAGGAGCAGCAGCTCGTACCCGGATCTCAGGCAAGAGTTCTCATGGGTTTCCGGCGAAGATGATAGATGGCGCTTCTTTGACGACAATGACATTGATTTGAATAGTTATCGGTCGGCGTCGGAATACGTTCGCCGTCGACGAGCACGCCGACCTGAGAGTGAGCATTTGGAGATCAAGACCATACCAGTTGATACTTTTGTGCTTCGTCCTACGGGGGCTTCTTCTTCAGCATCGCCACCACCACCACCAACCCCACCACCTCCTCCATCGCTATCTCCTATTCCAGTACAGCCACCAGCGCCGCCACGTCCGCCTCCACCACCGGCGATCAAACACAAAACAAGCCGAACATTCCATACAGTAGAGCGTAAGGAAAATGCGGAAATCCCCGAAGAAGTTGTGTCGGAAATCATAAGAAGCCGACCCTTGCAGCCTTCATCGCCACCACCGCCGCCGCCTCTTCCACCACCAAGACCCTCGTCGCATCATCATCGGTCGGAGCAGAAGAGCGGACGAAGTGATAAGAAGAGAAGGAGCGGAGCTAAGGATATAGCCATCACTCTGGCTTCACTTTATCAACACAGGAAGAAGAAGAAGAAGCAGCAGAATTACAAGGAGAATCAGGCTATCCCCAACCAGTCTCATCTTTTGCATTCAGGAGGAGTAGGAGTTCCCCCACCACCGCCGCCACCACCACCACCTCCTGCTACCGTATTTCATAATTTTTTCTCTAACAAGAAAACTAGCAAGAGCAAGAGAATCCACTCAATTTCACTTTCACAGCTGAACCCATCGCCTCCTCCACCACCTCCGCCACCACCAAGACCTGGGTCATCATCACGCCCAACCAAACGGAAGTCCCAGAGTGAGATACCATCAGCGCCACCAGAACCATCATCCGATCAACCCCGGAAAAGCCAGACGATCTCTGCCGGCTGCGGGAAACCTCCTTTACCGGTTAAAACGAACAACATGTTATACGACGATGAAGAGAACTTGAACAGTGGAGGACAGTCTCCATTGATTCCAACACCTCCACCGTATCCCCCATTCCAAATGCCGGAACTGAACTTCTTAGTTCGTGGGGATTTCGTTAGGATACGAAGCAACCAGAATTCACGTAGCAGCTCTCCAGTTGATTCACCGACGGTGAAGGAATCTGAATCTGAATGTGAACCATCTCTGTCGGTGTCAACTACATCAACCACCATGACAGCTGCTGCTACGGAGATGATTGACGGTGGAGAAGGCAGGGGAGCGGTATTCTGTCCCAGCCAAGATGTCAACACGAAGGCTGATACCTTCATTGCCAGATTTCGAGCAGGGCTGAAGCTTGAGAAGATGAATTCCATCAAAGAAAAACAAATTGCCCAGAGGCCAATGTGAAAAATTAAAAAAGAATTTCTTTTTATTTTTAAAAAAAATTGTTTGTGGATTGATTTTTTTTCCTTCTTCCAGGCAGATATACCTTAAATTTGTTTGTTTATAAGCATAGATATTTAATTAGATGCACAGAAATGTTAAATGAGTTGGACTCTGATTAATTATTTTTTAAACTCAATTTCAGAGTCCATGGTATAGGTTTACTTGGTTGATAAGCTTATGTGTGTTCCTTGTGTATGAAGACATACGATAGAATTTGAAACATGACATTGTCAGTGATTTGGTGGGAGCTTATTAAGAAATATGACCAGATTTTGTAATTTAATTTTCATATTGACTTGTATTTTGGAATTATTTTTTGGGTGAATAATTTTATTTTGGAATGAAACCAAGGTAGATTGGATCTTTAAGAGGTAGATTACCCACTTGTAATTGTAGGGTTTGGTGGCTTTTATCAAGACTTGGTTGAAGATTCGGTTTAATGATTTAGATGGGCTAATGGTAGATAATTTGTTAATGTTGGACTAGGGCTGCAACAGGGTCAGGTTGGATCGGACCTTTTAAAACCCCAATTCAACCCTGAGTCTCGTTAACTGGGCTTAGCCTGACCCGGTCCTGACTCAGGGCCAAAAAAATCCAATCTTGACCCGTCCCTAATTGGCTCTAACCATGGGGGGAAGGGAGATGCATGGGCTGGCTTTGTTGAGAAGAAGAAGAATAAGAAGAAAGGGTTGGGTTAGGCTGGGCCGGGCTCAACCTGAGGTCTCAACCCTAATCCGGACTGGCCTTGACCTAGGGGTAGAAATTTCCATCAACCTTGTCTTGCCCTCAAGGTCAGGGTATATCAATCCAGGTCCTGTTTTGGGCTCAGGGTGGGCTTGGGCCGTTAGGGTTAAACTTGCACCTCTACGTTGGATCATTTGGGTATAAGTCCATATGTGCAAGTGTCATATGAGTGGGGTCACTTGGGGATGCGTGTAGTGGATTTTCTCTATCATTAGAAGAAGAAAAAGAGAGAGTAAGATGCATGCAAGGTTGAGCCTTCCATGAGAGTGGAAAAAGTGGAGAAATCAACAAGGAGGATAGAGAGTTAATGAGTTTTTTCTACGGAGAGAAAACAACAAGATAGAGAAGAAGCCATAAATGGGGGTTCTTTCACCCTTCCCTCATGGTACTACTTTGCTATTGGTCACCCACGAGTATTTTTGCAAGGTGGTCTTTGCTGATTCACACGGGATTCCACATGCCCCATGCCACTTGGGTCAGAGCATAAGCTAGTGATGCTTTCAACTATTGGACTCTTAAAAGGTTAAAGGGTGTCTATCAAAGAGAGTAGTATTGATCCAAGTAAGAAGCCATGATATGAGGATGCAAGTGAGAGTCTAAGAGTTACAATGTGGGTGTAACATGTGTACAAAGACTAATTGAGAAGCCAAAGTGAAGATGTTGAGTCAATGAGAGAAGGGTGTACATGGGGGTTTGTGTTTGGTATCAAATCGCAAGGATTGTACTATTTTTCCGTAGATGGAGACAGTTTTGCCGAACCACGTAAATCTCTTGCCTCTTCTTTGTGTATGTGCTTGTTTTCTTTTTGTATTTTATTGATTTTACACATACCGTTTTCATGCGTTGCTCACATTACAAAGAGAAAATTGAAAATATCTTTTTCCAACTCCAACAGTAATTTCATCGTGAACTTTGAAAGAAAAAAAATGTTAATTCACTTTAAGGTTAGGCTGAAATTTTATTTAATGGAGTGCATGGACTACAATTCCGGTACTTTATCGGTCTCAGCCGATACCAATAAAGATACATATCAATCAATATTCTGATTTTTAGGACCATTTTATCCTTCCCTTTTTTTTTCTTCCAAAAACACCAATACCGTATCAATTGGGTATCAATATCGATCACAATTGACATCGATACAAATCCATAACGATACCTTAAAACATGGTGAGGTAGGTGGGTGTGAAATCTCCTGTCCAACGGACATATGGCAATTGTAGAGCTTTCATAATTACTAGGCATAAGACAGAGAATCTGGATTAGCTACCACGTGGAGACGGGTGGGGACAGATCTGACTCCTCCATGGGTAGTGGGTCCCACACCCCAAAGGCCGGTCCCCATCTGTCCCCATGTAGGAGTAAGAGACCCATCTATTCTCTTTCCTCAAAACCCTCTATTCTACTATTTGTAAAGGAAACCCTCTTACAAGTAGGGCATCGGAGGGAACCTGGACCTTTATCCCCTGAGTTTCGTTGACCGGTACAGTTGTGTGATTCCTCTCATATGGGGGGCAAAATGATCATTCCACCCCTTGATCAAACACACTGCCCGAATGGGGTCTACCACCTTTTATTAGAGGCACTAAAGAACTGTACCGAGCAGGGGAACCACAGGTGATAAAAATTCAGGGAACCCTCTCCCTTTATATAGAAGAAAAGATTATTTGACTTTTAGAGTTGGAGCTTCATCTTTCAAGCAACTGAGGAAGAAACTCCACGTTACAAGAAAAAAAAGAAAAGAAACTCCCAGCAATAAAAGTTTTGGTGATTAAAGTTTCATTTTCATATTCCTGTTGTCCCTCTTAGTCTCTCTCCCTTTCTACAAGTCATGTTTTCCAACTTAAGAGAGACTTGACTCAAGAGCATGTACTCCAAAAGATCATTTTACCCTCCTTTTGATTTTCCATTGGAATTAGAGGGCATTTATTCTCTAAAGCTTGAATGAAGTAGTTCTAATAGGAGATTCTTTTGCCATGTGGACAGCTGATATGACTAATCCTATGGTTAGATCAGCCTTGACCGATACCGATAAGACTAAAACTTGACAGGTAAGCACGGTTTAAGGCATTGATATCGGATCGGCCATGGTCCGATATCGATACCTGACCAATATGGATCGACCAATTTGATCCGAGTATGATTTTAAAAATTTTTTTTTTTTATGAAAAATGATATTTTGATTTGAAATTGGACCTATATGTGATTATGTGAGGTCGTACCCATGGATCTATCTGTCCAAATAATTTAAGTTCTATTTAATCTGCCATGTGACGGTGGTATTTAATGTGGAAATGTAGAAAGGTTCCTACCACAAGTTTGTAAGAACAAAGCTCCCTACGTTACAGTGGTCATTGTAAGAATAAAGTGTTGCTATCAGATTTGCTTCAACAATACTACTCTTCCCATGCCATCACATTTGTTTCTACTTTGTGGGTGCAAGAGTTGTTAAAACTTTACTCAAACATTGCTTGGGATGATGGGGCCATGACTGGAAGTGAGGCTCTCTCTCTCTCTCTTTCAGTTTTAATTTAGTATGGGACATGACAAATCAATACCAACCAACCATCCTACCTTATTGCAGTGCTTGCAGGGTTTTAAAACAAGGAATCTGTATCTGAACCAGGTCTGGCCAATTCCGATCCAATTCTTTTACAAATTGGCCGGAATTAGTCAGGAATTAGCTAGATTTGCCGGAACCCTAGAAACCTTGTATTGGTCAACCACTCCGGATTGGCAATTGTGGTTGTGTTTGAGGAAATGGAAGTAGAAAAGAAAGCCTCAACTGAACATTATAAATACCAAGTTTTTAAAATCCAACACAAACTTATTCATTGTAGAATGGTCTTGTTAAGAGGTTAGCTCTAAAGGTTGTAGTAGTTGCTCCAGCCCTTACCGCAATCCAAAAAGCTCTCCATCACTTCCTGGATGCCAACTCCTTGACTAGACCTTCCAGGGATTCCTCACTCCTAACGCTTTGAACCCACTTTGCATTGATGTGAACCTGCTCTACGCTTTGCTTCAAAGTCCTTGTAATTGAAGGCTTGACTCGGCTTGCAAAAAATTCCTCTATTTCATTTGCCTTGTCCTCTGATGAAAACTGAAACAAGAAAAAGGCTAGGAATGTTGAGCCAAATCATTGGGACATATTCACTATTATAAATAAATAAAAAGTTTCTGTGACAGACCGGTGACACAATGGTACTGATGAATCGGGTTATAAGAAATCCAGAACCCCAGGTCTTTGAGATATGATCCCAGTTATCCTGCGTTTCAATCATGAAAGATCATTAGACAGTTTTTTTAACCAATTTTTTTTTCCAGCTACTTCATTGCCTTAAAAATGAAGGGAAAAAGAACAAAAAAGAAATGGTTGGATCATGGATGTGCCTCAATCTGAACAAACAAAAAATCCTTTCTCAACTAACGGGTAATCATGTTCGTGAGTTACCAAGTATCTAGCAGGTAGTGTCAACAGAGCAAGTGCTATGTTTCTGAATAAGTACCTTAAGCCATTGCCATGCTGTTTCACGCCCCTCTTTACTTACTCCAAGTCCGAAAACAGCATCTTGACTTCTCACCTGTTAAGTTTTAGAAATATACTTGTTACCTTCATCAGAGGAATTCATGTCTATAGAACTCAGAGAAAAGCTTTGAAACTACAGTAAAACAAATAACGATACCTCAGAGGACAACAAAAAGTTCAGCTCTTCTAGAACAATAGCAGGATCTGGACATGATGCAAGAGAATCTACAAAATACAGGGAAAAAGATAATCACAAGATTGAAAAGACTAAAATAATCTGAATTACCTCCCAATATGAACTGAAATTACTTAAAATGCGCCCTTTCTCCTGGCTAAGATCAGTCTCTCTATAGACTCTTAGAAGAGATTCAAAGCCTGATCTATTTGACATGCTAACATTCTGCATCACAGAAACATATGCTGCCTGCAAGATTATAGTGATGCGAAATGAGTAAAACAACACAAATAATAGATATACAGCCTCCGAATAAAAAACACGAATGAAATCTTGAAGTTAGTCATCAACCTTTCTTATGTCAGGAGGGAGGAGTGGAGTATTTCTATCATCTAAGAATGCCTGAAAACGTCTAACGCCTTCCTTTTGTGTTGCATCATGTCCAAATTCAGAAAGTGCAGTCAAAACTTCCCCACGCAACATTGCATCTAAATGGCTCTCACCCTGCTTTGGTTCCCAGCCCAACTTCCTGCACAGAAAAAAACATCAAGAAAGTGTTTTAACAGAAGTGCAAATAGTAATGCCCTTCCACAGTTGAATCTGGCAAGTGGCAGGAATAAGCCATCGAATGGATGTGTATGTATAACCATACATGTGTTTGCGTACTGTGATTATTAAAATGGAATGTAGAAAATTTTATTAATTTCTGATCAGTAATAATGCTATAAAAGTAAAAGAAGAGTTATAAAAAGAAGAGCAAGAAGAAGGGAAGAGACCCATAGATCTCCCCTATTTTTGGCTGGAAAAAAGACTCACAGAGGGGGAGAGAAAGAGGGTAAGCACACACACACACACGAGATTGAAGGCGAAAAGAAAAGACTAACAGAAAAGCCAACAACTAGTATATAAATGCTGACTGTGTGAGAGGATTATGCTAGAAATATTTCCTACATCATCAGGTGGCTAAGATTATGTGGAGTTATTAGTTAACATGTACGAGTAGAGCTCGGGTGATTGCTCAGAAAACCTGGACACCATTCACTTCTTGCCATTGACTTCGTTTGGGTTCTGAGGCCACAGATTATGGAGAAATTCAGCAGTCAGTGGGGAGAAGAGGAATAGAATGACTATTTCAACAAGAGCAAATCTGGGCAGATATTGGGGCTCACCCCACTTGATTCTCATGTCATGTTCAACTAAGGAGTTTCTGTGATAGAAATCACTTTGCTTTGTCTCCTTTTTCTTTACATCTTTTGGTATAATTTTAAAACAGGATTTCCTGGCTCAAGTCCCCTTGATATCAATAGATTCTTGTTATTGTCACTGCAGAAAGTGGGGAAGAACTTGTGAAATTTAAATGCAAGAAGAAGAATAGGAAAATTGAAAATCGAGCTCAACCGAAGATCTCATATGGTGTAAACATTTTTGACAAATCCCAAAAGGGGGAAAAGAAAGTGGGAGGGGATGGGCTCCATTAATACGTGTGATGAATCAATCTTCTCAGTCTTAACCCAAACTCCTATGTCTATTGTCTTCAATCAGAATATCAGATGAATCCTAAATCCTAATATCATGTTTTATGTCACTAAGTACTTTGAATGCAAGAAAAAAAAATGGTACCTATTTGAAAAACTTAAATGATTTTTTCTTAAAACACCAAGGAAGAATGAGACAAGGGGGCATAGTTAGTCGTGCATGTCTCATAAGATGCACACACATTACGTCATTCCTCCCAGTGTATGGAGCACATGCCCCAGGTGCAATTGCACTTCAGAAATACGCCTGAGAGCATATTCTTTTGAGGCATGCCTTAAGTCGAGGAACACACCCAAAATGCTTTTGAATCACCATTCAACATTAGATTTACTGAAGGTAACAATCCACAGCCACTTCAGTTCAACTTTGCACAAGTTCATTGCTCCTAATGGAAAAGTAAAATCATGTTCTAGATCTGTAGAACTCTACCTACATTAACATCCAACCTCAGTTGTCCATCATGTACCTGTAGTTAACAGTCACTATCATCCATGTCATAGTATCAGTGAGAACCCCATTGCAGACAATTATCACAACATGAGGGCAAGTGTAGAATACCCTTTCACTAAATGGCAAAATATTATGGGAGCATTAAGAAACAACTAATCTTGTTTCAGAAAATAGGCTTGAAAAGTTCAACACATGAGCATCAAATAAACAAAAGAACCCTCTGACTAATACTAAAATGTGATGCCACAGAACTTACTCTGCAGGATACTGGAAAAGATTTACGAAAAATTGTTTAATGTCATCCGCCAATCCAGGATTGGCATCAGTTGCAATACCTGCAACTTTGTAACTTACCTGTGGAATCAAAAAATACCAAAATCAGGCATGAAAAATAACAAATTAACTTAATTAATGAAGGGAAACTTACAGTGATCAAGTGTGACAAAACAGTATAATCAAGTTCTTCCCGGTAAGCATTCATAAGAGAAAACAAAGAGGATAATGATTGCTTGCGCGCCATACAAAGGGAATACGAATCATCCAGAATACCTGCCAAAAAATATTAATTCTAGGAAACTATCTTTGAATATTCAACAGATTTTCAAGTACTAGTGAATACAATTAAAATATTAGTATTACCAAATCTATCTGTTGCAGAAAGATGGCTGGCCTCTATTGCATATCTAAGTCTGGCAGCAAGAACATCATCATATTTCACCCTGTAGAAACCTGTCTGATCAACATTAAGTTTAATCCAATTGCATTCTGCACTAAATTCCTTCACATCAAGTACTTCAGATTTTGTCCGTAACAGAAAATTCTTCTGAACATCATAAGAACCACAGCATAGTGTAATCGGAACTATCCATTCTCCAACCCCCTGTGATCCACTGGACAAGAACTGCGACTGCAGTAAACATATAAATAGTCAGATTCCCATCAAACTAATGAGAACCAAAAAGTGTGCAATGGGAAAGCCCTAGATATACAAGAGAAACGCAAAGGAGAATATCAAATAAAATACCTTCCAACACCATGCCTGTAAACTATAGGCACTATTTGACATAAAGGCATGTGTGAAGATGAAAATTTTCATATAAAAAATTAAGTGATATTGATAAGAATCAAGAAGCCATTGGGACGATGAAGATTATGATGATACTAATAAGGGGAAATCCTTTACCTGGCCCCATGAAGGACCCTTCCCTTCATGGTTCACTATTTTGACTAATATAGAGAGGTCATCTGGTCAAACAAACAATTTGGATGGTTTAAAAAATTGGTATCTGATCATTTGATCAGACACAGCTGATCTGATATAATGGTTCAGCCAATCTACGGTGCATATCACCTCTTTTCTTCTTGGATTGGGTAATCTAAATTTGGGATACATTAAACAGATTAGTACATGGTGACAGACAACATATCAACAAATTTGAGCACCAAGCTGCCACATGGAAGATTTTTTAGCATTAATCTGAGTGAATTGTTAGAGAAACATCATCATTATTATCATTATAATAACAATAATAACAATGAAACAATGTAAACCTTCCTTCCATATAAGGAACATGCTACCTATTCAAGCATAATTACGTTAGATAAATTAAGATAGAGCAGGTGAAAAGGAGCAAGTCAAATGTACCTGCTCAAACTCCAAATTTTGATCAATGAATTTTACAGAGACCACTGGGTAACCCTTTTGTTTCGTCCATGAATTCATTAGCATGTTCACAGGTTCACCAGATTCTTCCTCTAAAACAGCCCATAAATCTTCAGTCTTTGCATTTGAGCATGCATACCTTTTTATGTATGAAGCGAGTGCTCTCTAATTGAATTGAAGTGGTGTATCATAAATCATGCCCATTGCCAAAGAAAGATAGTCAATACAAAAACCTGACATGGCTAGCAATAAAAATATATAACTAATAGTGAACCAACCGTCAGATGCACCATCCATAATATATTAACCAACACTTTCAGCCATTTTGATTTGAAAGCATCACTAAATTCAATTTGTAAAAATCGGAAGAGTTGTGATAATCAACCAACTGGTAATCTCTAATACATGATGGTGATGAGAAAGTTATCTTTCCTTATGCAAGTGATGCAAGTGCAATATCTTGGACCAACCCAAATCCATTTAGGTAACCAGATAGAGATGAACGGGTCCAGTTTAAGTTTTTGGATCTAGTAGGATTTTAGGAATTTGTGTTATTTGGGGAAATAATGTCTTTATTTTATCCTGTTTATTATAGAAGTTAGCTACGTAGAGTATTTGGTTTCCCAATTGTTCGTAGTTTCCTTATTTGAATAAGTTTCCTAGTTAGAGAGTTGGTCTTTATTTTTAGGAGTCTTTTATTTCTCTTTATATATGGTGTAAATCCCCATCATTAAATAGATTGATTAAAAAGATGATTTGAGTTGATTGTGTTTGAGAGCCTGCGTGGCTGTGAGCGTGTGTGAGTTTCTTCTTCCCCTGCACCCCTCATTTCTTATGTGATTTCCTCTCCTCCCCTGCAACCTGAGACCCTTCTCAGGTTTCCTCTTCTTCCCTAACCGGCCCTCCACCAATTTGGTATCAGAGCCAAGGATTCATCTCCTTCCCTGTTAATCTCTCTCATCCCATTCTTCTCCTCCTTCCCCATCCTCTCTTACCCGTTACTGTTCTGACATACAACCAACAGAAGTGGATAAAAAAAAATTGACTCTGCTTACCGCCACACTGAAACCCACAGCAAACCCCAGCCCCATCCCACAATTACCACACAACCCTCTGCCATTCCCAGCGTGCGACAACACCCTGCCCCTTCATCTCCCCATCTTCTTTCCCCTTTTCTCTGGACCAATCAAACCACCCCCTGCCATCAAACCCTTTTTCTCAATTTTCTCAATAAACCCCACCTCCCAACAATTCGCAGAACCAAACCCACTGTCTTTCCTTTCCCTCTTAGGTGTCCATCGAGTGGGAAAAAAAAAAAAGAGGGATAGAAGAGAAGCGAGAGCCCAAGAAGCAGAGAAACAAAAGATTAAAAAAAAAAAAATTACGATCCTGCTTGATAACCTTACGAGAAATTGTTTTTGGTGTTTTTCCGTTCCGAGAAACGGGAAAACACCCAAAAACCCGCTTGATAACGAAGTGTTTTTTGTGACTGTTTTTGGAAACATAAATCAAAATTTATGCTCCCTGGAAGACTTTTGACAGAACATGTTGGACATGTTCTGTCATTTCTGGGCTCAAAATTGGAAAAGTGTGCCCGATAAAATCGTGAGTGAAAGGAAAAAAGGACAGCCTTCTCATATACTCTCTTCATCCTCACGGCCAGCCATAACCGCTTCTTCTCATCGTCTCCTTCAACGACTACTGCAGAACCAGGTCGAAGAGTCTCATCCAAGTACTCTGTCTCTCTCTCTCTCTATCTCGCCCTCTGTCTCTCTCTGATCTGGTCTGATCGTCTTCATGGAAGACCATAGAAGGTGTGATTTTCATGTAAGGGAACTCTTAGGGTTCAACGATGACAGTGGAAGCCAGTATTGGCTCAAAATGTGTACAAAAAACCCCATTCCCCTTCTCAGGACACTCATCGTTGAACCCTACATCTCAAAAATCTCAGGTTATTTGTGACCCCTGATACTGATTCCCCCCAAATCCCCATCTCCCACAAGAGAAAAATTACATTTTTAATCAACAAATAACATACATTATTCATTAACAGAATGGCCTGGTTTTTAAGTACCAAACCAAAATTTATTCATATCTCATAGAAGGTCTCCTCTCAGGACTGGTCTGAACGCAGGCCAGAGCAATTTTCAGAACCGCAACCATCTCCTCTTCCCTGTCAGATTCTCCAGCCAAAAAGGGGTCCAAGACATCTGATAATGCTTTTTTTCCTCAATGCAGAGCTGTATCCACTGAACCAGATCCATTTCTGATGTGCCCATTTGGATCACTGATGATCTTCTAGAAATCAATTCCAGTAAAATCACCCCACAAGCAGAGAATGTAGGAAGAATGGGTAATTAATTGAGGCCTTGGGGGTAGATATAGATGAGAGTAATTAGCAATGGTGAGAGAGAGAGAGAGAGAGAGTCAAAAAAAGTACAAAGAGAATGTCAAAATGTTAAGTTAAGGTTGGTGACTTTTGTCTTCTGGAAACGTTTCCAGAACAGGTTTACCAAGCGGATCAAAAGCGGTTTCTCAGCACAGAAAATGAAAAAACTGTTCTGCTATTTCTCAGCACATAACCAGAACAGAAACACCCGTAAGGTTATCAAGCGAGCACTACATACCTGGTTTCTGGTTTTCCGACTTCCCACTGCAAGTCGATCTCCCTCATGTCGGCTTCCTTGCATCGACGTCAGCAATCGCAGTCGCCGTCTCCTCCGTAGATTCTCCGCTGGTAGAAGCCAAGTGGAACACCCCTCTGTTGTCGCAACCCATATCTCTCCCACTGGGTTCCCATCTGATTCGATAGAGACTCAGGTTGCCTGAAACTCCAAGACCCAACACAATCGGTAACTCAGCCTAACACCCCTCCCCTGTGAATCACAATTTAGTTTCTCTTTTAACCTTTTCCCATAATACCCTTTCCTCTTTAAGTCGTTCTTATATCTCTTACATTTTCTATTTTCCAGAATTACCCTCCCTCTCATGTTTCCCTTATGTTTCTTATTTTGTCTTTTTTTCAGTTTCCAATAATACCTGTCGTTGTCTGTTATCACCTCATTCCCTTTAATTTTATTTTGTTCCAAGTAGATCCCTAGTCTTTAATTTCTATTCCCCATCTTATCCTTCTTCGGCCTACCCTTTAAGATTCATTTTAATTACAAACATGGCCATGGATCCTTAATTCTTGTGTTCAAGTTTAAAATGTGCTTGCCTAACGGAAAACTTGCTGCTCTGTTAATTGATGAAAGGCAAAGTGACAATTTTGTCTCATGATCTGTGGTCGAGATACTCTCAAAGACCGACCAGATCATTATTCACTCTAAGGATTATGTATTCGTTGAATTCTCCGTTTCTCAATATTGTGACGGTGCATATTGTGAAGTGTTTTATTCTCCTCGGTGCATTATTAAATTGGGTCAAGAATGGTTGGAAGAACGAAAAGGCATCGTTGATCGTGATGGAAACTTGTGCACCCTACATCCTTTTCACATGCGCCAGACATTCATTCTTCACGGATTAGTCGATGATGTTTGTTCCAAGCCAAAAGAGGCAGCACCAGTGATACAGCCTCGACCAGAACAGGAAATAGTGGCAATGGAAGATGAGAAAAGATCGTGGATCAGGTAATGACAGAATCCAATGTAGTGAAAGCTATTCCAAATCATGAGTTCGTTCGTCCCACAATTTTCGAGCCATGGATGCATCCTCAAAGCTTCATATTTTGGATTTTCTTTAAGTTGCAGACATGGAACCTATAGCCCCCGCTCGTGAGCTTTTATTTCTACCATTCTATGAAACTCTTGGGCGAGTTCTTCTCAACACCGGGGGGGAATTGATGCAGGTGCACTACCTTGGACCAACCCAAATCCATTTGGGTATCCAAATTGAGATGAACCGAGTGCAATTTGAGTTTTTGAATCTCGTAGGATTTCAGGAATTTATGTTATTTGGGAAAATAATGTCTTTTAGTTTATTTTATTCTGTTTATTCTACGTACGGTATTTGGTTTCCCAATCGTTCTTAATTTTCTTATTTGAATAAGTTTCCTAGTTAGAAAGTTGAGTCTTTTAATTCTCTTTATATATGGTGTAATTCCCCATCGTTGAATAGATTGAAAAGATGATTTGAGTTGATTGTGTTTGAGAGCATGCATGGCTGTGAGCGTGTGCAAGTTTCTTCTCCCCCACCCCTCTCTTTCTTATGTGATTTCCTCTCCTCCCCTGCAACACTGAGACCCCTCTCAGGTTTCCTCTTCTTCCCTAACTGGCCCTCCACCAACATGAGATAACAATTATACTGTTAACCACACCAAGATTTAACTGAAGTCACTTTTGTACAGACTAAACTCCCCAAGGGATAATGGCAAAGGGTGATATTACAAGGGGGGGGGGGGGACTCAGAAGCACATAGAAAAGAAAAAGGCAAGATACCAGTGCATCTTTCAAGATCATATTTGCCAAAACTTCAACCACTGAATCAAATAGACCAGAATAAATGTACTCTGCAGCTAAACCACATATAATGTTGCAGAACCTTCACTTATAGATCCATATTTGAAACATCCATAGCTTGACCAAGATGCCAATATGTATAGATTTTAAACAATGCATGAAGAAATAGAGTTACAGATACATGGAAATCAAATGGACTAACCTGAAAACGTTCAGGACCCAGATAGCTTTGCAGCATTCGGATAACAGAGGCACCTTTTCTATAACTAATTGAATCAAAAATCTCATCAATCTCACCAGCATGGCCAATCTCTACCTGCAACACAAGTGTTTTACTCAATGAAATATTAAGGGAATTATTATTGTTTTTTTTAACATCAAGGGATAAGTTATATAGTATAAAACATAAAGCTAGCACGCAGTAACAGTTCCAAAGATGAATATAGAGGATTGGACAAAATGTTGATCGGAAGATCTTACCTCAATAGGGTGTGATTCCTCGAGTCCATCTAGCTTAAGACCTTCCATGAGTTGGTCAAGAAATTGAGTCCAAGTTTTCCAATCGGGGAATAAGCTATCAACTGCTAAATAGCTCACCTAAATTTCATTGAATGAATGGTTTATTAGCTTATTGGAAAGAATCAATACCACCTTGATAGAATCAAGTTCCATGAGATATACCCAGGTTGCAAAGCCTTCATTAAGCCATAAGTGTGTCCACCACTCCATTGTTACAAGATTTCCAAACCATTGGTGTGCCAGTTCATGAGCTACAACAATTGCAACCTGAAATGAAGAAATTAACATGAAATACTTCATAGGATAAATCACATGGAACATTAACAGGGAATCCATGACAGCTTAAAATACAACAATACACTACCCTTTGTTTGTTAACAGCAGCAGAGTGCTGTTCATCATAAAGCAATGCTGTTTCACGGTAAGTAACCAAACCATAGTTCTCCATAGCCCCAGCAGCAAAATCAGGAATTGCAACCATATCCAGTTTTGGCAGTGAGTATGGCAAAGCAAAGTATCTGTATGATTCCAAATGACAACTTAGAAATCAGGTATTGTCTCATGATGAAATTCACTTGAAGACCAAATAACAAGGAACAATAAAATCAGGGTAACCTCATCAAATTGAATCCACAAAGCTTGTAAAGAAATAACAAGGATGATAAATGAGTCATATTGGTTGAGCGAATAGAAGACATACACTTTATAAAGCTCGAGAGTCCTGACAGCAACATCTAAAGCAAATTTTCCTTGTTTACCCTTACCAACTTGACAGTATACTCGGACTTTAACCCCTGAACATAGATGGAAAGATCAATAATTACCAGCAAAGAGGATTCTCAATAATAATAGTGCAGTAGTAGTATGTACGTACCATCACATGTTTGACCTTCTACATAATCAAACAAGCCAACAACAACAGCTACCAAATATGTTGACATAATTGGCGATTCCTGAAAGCAAACTGTCTTGAGTTCCCCTTCAAGCTTTTCTTCAATGACTGGCATATTGGACAATGCTATCAGTTCTGATGGCACAGTCAAAGTTATCTTGAACGTAGCCTGAATACAAGATGTAAGTTAACAAATGGGGGGAAAATAGTTCCATCACTCATTCTATTTACATGCATTTTAACAGAAATTCAATAGATAATACCACCAATAGCATCCATACATAGCAACAACAATCAGGACATAACAAAAACCAAAAACAGAGAAACAAGAATAAACATTTTAATTTAAATGAAAGAGAAACTTTTATTAGCAAATACCACCACTACTGCTCTCCAGTAAAAAACATTGTTATATTCCAGGGATATACAATCATTTCATAGGTTCTTACTTCTATAAAATTATTAGGCATAATGTTGGCATCGATGCAACCATGCATCTTTGTGTGGACTAGGCGTTGGCCTGGATGCCTCAAGACAGTGACAAGGCTAAGGGGGTGAGGCATACCACCCCTCCTCAACCAGTTGAATAAACAACAAGAACCCTTACCATTAATTTTTATGTCATGTTAACATTTGCAAAATTTCAACCTTCTCATTACTACAGCTCTTAACAAATAAGTTAATGCTCAAATAAGAAAATTTCGAAATCAAGAAAACATTAGATCTCCCAATTATTGAAATAATTAGCCAACCATCCAAATAACAATAGCATTCAATGATATATCTTTCACTGTGTATACACCTCATTAGATCTCCCAATTACTGTATTAATTAGCCAACCACCCAAATAACAATAGCATTCAATGATAATATCTTTCACTATGTATACACCCTAATTTTTTCTTTTGCCCCATTTTGTGATAGTACAAATGAGCCAAATTTGATCATTATGGGGACAGGAAGAGTTGTGTTCCTACTTCTTACCATTCTCATAATGGCATCCATATTGTATGAGTGCACCAAGAAGCCTTCATAACCATTACTTTTTTTATTGGATAAGTTTTCTGATAAGTTTTCTCCCCAGCTTATGAAGACAAGAAGAGGCCATATCTTTATTAGCCTTTATAAGTTTTCCTTTTTTTTTAAAAAAAAAAAAAACAGAGAAAGTTATCTCCTGAAGCTGGTTTAAATTCCCTTTGTTTTACTTTATATTGCCCATTTTTCCAGTTTTTTTTTTTTTTGGTACTCTATCTATTTTGGACCACATAGAAGTTTAGACATACAACTATATATTGATATCATTATAGATAACTCCAAACCAATGTGAAACACTGAACTTCCTTTAATTCAACGAGGACTGACATCCATGAGAAGAGAAGGCTGAGTAATCATGATGGGAATAATTGAATATCTACTCTTCGTTCAACAGAGTATAGCAAATAGCAACAAAATTACCCATCAGAGACCATACTTTTATCAAACACTTTGCCCAATCACTGTTAATCCAATCCATGATAGGCAAAAAGGAAATGATCAAGAGCTGTAAAACCAATTCAGAAGCTTGTTTGCAGATACAACATGCTTGGTCTTGACAAGTTTGATGGAAAGCACCACCTTAAAGACTAAGAGAGAAAGAGACTTTGGATGGAATAACGGGACTTGATATGGACTTAGATAAGAACTGAGGTCTCCACTAAAAGGATCTAACTCAGAAGCTGCTGCATTACCCCTCTATACCCTTCTATCTCCCTCAATTTGATCAGGTGCAAGGCGTAGCCTAGGCGTCCAGGTGGTCGCCTTGGACATCTTGCGTCTGGACCCCCTCCAATGCGTTGGGTCGCCTAAATGCCGGGACAGCTATGGTTTGATCATCAAATCTATTAAGGAGCTACATGATCCAGTCACCTCCCAATGATTGGGCTGCGTCCTATATCTCAGTCATAAAAAATTTTCCTTCCTTTGTCCTAAGCCATTATTATATAGTACGGAAAGCTTCATATAAGGGAGGCTTCCACACTGGACCTCCAATGATCTTGTCAATCTTAGAAACTTTAGTTTCTTTGTCTCAAGCCAGAAATCTTCTTAAAGAAGCTTTTCAGATTTCTTGGGTTGAACTACAAGAAAGACATATGTGGGAGGAGGGTTAGGACAATTTAGGTGTAAAGAAATAAAAAGAATTAGAAAATGCATAAGAACTAAGATTCTGTGTTAGGGCTTTGAAGTTTGAACAAATGGGTTAGGTTTTTGTTCTAGGACAAGAAAAGGTACAGAAAAATCATAAAGGAGAGAGAGCATTGAAGTGATCACACTTCACGCATACAAAGCACGAATCTTTATTCATCACTTCATTAAAGTATAGAGGGTCACATATGCCTATAAAAATAAAAATTATTGAAAAGGGAAAAAGTTAGGCATTGATTCTAGAGTCCAGACACACAAGCCCTCTCATACCAGAGTAACACAAAAAAGGGCTGAATTGGATTTGATGAAAGCGCAGTAGTGACACACCTCAGCTACTTAAATAAGATAACTAGGTTTGCCAGTGGATTTATCACAGCATCTTCATCTTGTTTCCTATTGTTCATTCATCTATTCAACAGATTACAACCATTGTTTGAATCCTGCATTTGGTTCCTTCTATAGTATCAGTCATGTCTCAAGTCTGTGCCAAATTCTATATGCATTCAGACGGACAGAAGGTTAGAGGAGAAAAGGCCCAGAAAAATGGCCAAGCCTAAAAGAGAAAAGAAAACCACCTTCAACAATCCGTGCCCCTAACCCCCCCCCCCCCCCCCACAACCCACTACAAAACAAATTTCACCCAAAGCACCTCCTAGAACAGAACCATAGAATTCAGCGTCCAACCCCAAAACTAAATTGAGCTCAGTCGACATTTTCACTAATTTTACAAGCAGAAGTCCTTATTTTCATAGTTGTCACTCCTTACCATAATTTAAAATTTACTCCTTGGAAGAAAATAAGTCTCTTGAAATTTTGAAACCGGAGTTGTATCCCTATGAAAAAAAGGTATGTTGAAAAAAGCACCTAATTGTTAGAATCTTTGTTGCGGAGTCTATATACGTCCTCTGGTTGAATCATACCAACTTACTTCGATTTTGACCCTATCTCCCGGTAGTATCCGTATAAAACTACGTATAAAAGAAACGAAAATGAAGGGATAAGAGCCAAGGAAGCACGATGTAGATGAGCAAATAAGAGCATAGAAATAGATTTCATCCCTCAGCGCAGAATAAAACTTCCTTCCCTATAAATCAAGATTTAACCTTTGAGCCTCCCCTTCCCAAGTCAGGTAGTAGATTAATATCTCCTTAAACCTGGAGGTTGTGACAAATCTCAGTCCATGTATAGAATTTTTTTCTTTCAGATTTAGCAAATCCATGTTAAAGTAGAGAAAGTATAATCAAGATTTTAAAAAAAGAGCAACTAAACTATTAAATACAGCCTTGATACTCAAAACATTTCAGAAGCAGTAAAACAGAATCAGTTTTTTAAGTTTATTATGGCTATATTTTATCATCATTCAGTTCGTTAAATGTAATGCCAGATTAGGTCAGGATTCCTAGCACACTCAAAGATGCAATCTAAAGTAAACGATAGTGGCATGTCCTCCCAATACAAAGGTGGAAATAATGTTATGCATCCAATAATGAGCAAAATGGTACCTTGGTTTTGTGTAGCAGACGAAAAATTATAGGAATAATTAGTTGAATTTAGTAGTTGAGTTTTGAACAGGCTAGAGGATTAGAATATCACCCAAAAATTTCTGGGAGGAGATCTGCCAAATAACATATGCTTAAAAATTTTAAAGAAAAATTAGCGAAAACTATAGCCTGTCCACGCTTATTTGCTTCTACCTTTCCTTCCCCTGTATTTCTATCAATGCTAAATCATAAAATGAAGCGGAGGCTGATCTATATGATACCTAAAACAATCCAGAGCAAGTTAACTAAAAACGGATAAGAAATATAGATTCACATTCTCTTGACAACCACACAGCCTTAGCCAAACAAGGAACGGGAAAGAATGTGGAAACCTTGCAAGCAGGTTCGTCCCAACATGGAAAACAGCGCCTGGCATCAGCAGGTTCGAATTGTGTAACCGCCATATTCTTTTTCTCCCCGTTATGCTGATAAATGCTACATAGAAATGATTAAAGTTAAAAAAAAATAATCTTAATGATTAATTCTTCAAAAGAAAATGAGTGAGCAGCAGATAACCACCTTCGATAGATTCCTTTCATGTTGTCCTTAAGGGTTCCCTCAAATCCAATCCCCAAAATCCCTTTCCCGATGGGAAGAACATCATCGAACTCCAACACCAGGATCTCATCTTGTCCCACCAATTCAATCTCCAGAGGACGAAATTCCTAGTTTAAAAAAAGGACAAAAAAAGGGCCGGTTGACGATGTGATGAACAGAAAAAATGGTAGGAAACGTAAATGTTAAAAAGAGAATGTTCGTAAATACCTTCGAGGAGCTTTCGTTCTTGAAGTAGACGGAGCCACGATCAACGACGAGTTCAGCGGCATTGAGGACGATGAACTTAGTCTCTGCAACAATGTCGATATCGATATCGACGGTGCCGGTGAACTTACAGGTGACGAGGTCAGGTTTCAGCTTCAGATCGTAATGTTTCGGGACAGCGAATTTGGGTAGTCTCGGTTGTCCTATGAACTGCTCGGACTTCTGTTTCGGTTCCATCTCTGATCCCTCCGGGAATTCTGATGTTCTCTCTTCCCCTCTCTCCCTCTCTCTTGGCTTGATTCGTGTCTCTCCACTCTCTGTAAGAGCTCAACTCTGAGTTTCTAACCTTCGTGCGAAGGTTTTAAATAATCGTTCAGAGGAGATGACTTCTGAGCTCTTTCTTGTACGTTTTTATAAGAAGTCGTAAGCCCAAGTTGCGTAAGAGACAGGAGCTGGAGACAAGCAGTTGACATCGACGGGTTTGTTCCGGTTTGATCTTTTAAATCAGTATCGGTTCGATACTGGTCCAAGCAAAATCCTAACCAGTAAGACATACTTTGGCTTCAATCTGGTTTGTTCTGGTTTTTATCAGGTTTCAGTCTGCTATCGATTTCGTTATCGCGTAAATATTTCTAAGGACTGAGTTTTCCTTACGCCACGGTGAAGGGAAATCTCTTGACCACGGATTTCGGATGGGCGGAAGAGGATATCGCACAACATGGGGAGAGTATTGTCAACTTCATCCAATAAAGGGGATGTTTTAGGACATTAGGATGGTGGTTCAAGTGTTGAACCCTACATTATGGGAATAGGAAAACTTTATACTATTTCTAATAAAAAACCTGTTTTTCTATTTTTATTTTAGAGAAATGTTTTTTTTTTTTTATGGGGGAGCCTATCCCCTTTTGCCCAGACACATGGGGGGAGGCAAAATGACCACCCCACCCCCCATGAAAGGTGGTAATGGCCACCCTATTGACGTCGTAGTGCACTCCCATTGGCCCATGCGTGCATGCAAGGGCCACGTTCCCTCACAAAGAACTTTGCCCTTTCATTTCTTATTATTTTTCAATTGGTTTTTTATCGATTTGGTTTCAGTTTCGATTCAGTTGGTCTGGTTGTTTCGGTTTCTATCTGTTTGAAAAACCCAAATCAAAATCGAAGGATAAGGGTTCGATTTGATTCAAGTTGAACCAATAGTTTTCGACCACTTCATACCGTTTTGGGTTGGAATTTGACAAAACCCTATTACTACCCATTCTCAAAAAAAAAAAAGGGAGGGGGGGGGGAGATGTTCTCCTAGCGAGAAGGGAGGGTACCCCAGCGCCTTCTCTCTCTGTGCCATTTTCATATGAAATGATCTTTGTACCCTCCTATGTAATGTTCTATCGCAATAAATACCACCAAGAGCGGAAGAGGGAGAGGTCTAACTCGTATCTACACATCACGACATAAATGTCAAAACCCAATTGACCCAACTTGGCAAACGCCATCCAATTGTCACTTCACTTATGGTTAGGGCATCTTACTTTCACTCGTATGATCTGGATTTTTTTTTTTGCTTTTTATGAGATTGATTTTTCTTATAAGATGCATATCAAAACACAGGAACACTTTAGTTGCTGGATAAACACCTAAGAATCGAGTGTTCATATTCAACAATTGAAGTATTTGATCATATTCATACATGATTGTTTACAAAAACTTTCACCATTTTTACACCAAAATCAATAAGGGTGGTCCGATTTAAGATCGATTTACATTTTGACAAGGTGCAAATCAAAATCATTTTGCATTCGGTCTAATTTTACAAGTTTCTATCGGTTTTCGTTATCCAATTCACATCCGATTTGCTTGTAGTTTGTAGTGTTGGTTTTGGAAAATGATTTGCAATTCCGATTTGTTATGTGTTTAATTCGAGTTCACAATCGATTTATATGCATTTGTAGTGCTGGTTCACATTCGGTTTCACCTTTGTACCTTTTAATCCGATCTTTTTAGACTTAATTTGAGAACATGAACAAATAAGTTTAGAGGATTATGTTTCACAGAGAATTATATTAGCATAGATGAAGCAGAGAGGTACGTTTGGAGTGTTGTGTGATTGGTGGATTGCTTTAAAACTTATAGGAAAATTTTGTAGGATAGTCATACGACTAGCTATGATGTATGGTACAGAATGTTAGGCAGTTAAGAAATATCATATAGATAAACTTAGCATAACGGAGATGAGGATGTTGAGATGGATGAGTGGCAAAACTATAAAAGATAAAATAAGGATTGATCTTATTAAAATTGGTTTGGTAGTAGTTCCAATACATGATAAGCTACGAGAAAGTCGTTTGAGGTGGGATGGCCATGTTTAACGGAGGCCTTTAGATGCTCTACGAAAGAGTGATCTGATTCAGATTGAAAGAACTAAAAAAGCCAAGGGTAGACCTAAAATGACCTTAGGAGAAATGGTGATGAAAGACATGAATAGCTCAGAATTTGTATCAAGTATGACCTCAATAGAAGTGATTTGAGTGCAAGGATCCATGTAGTCGACCCCATTTAGTTGGGATAAGGCTGAGTTGTTGTTGTTGTTGTAAGTGTAACAAAAAAATTTAGAATAACTAAATCTCACCATCTCGGTATATATTGTGGATTTTCTTGCTGCACATTTGAACATCATAAAAAATCATCTTAGAAACATAGAACCAGCCTTTGCTAGAACATAAGGCAATACCTAAAATTGAGTTAATTCAATTCAATTTTATTGGTTCCTATTCGGTTTAGAGCCATTAGTTTTTTGGTGTAAAACAAAAACGAATCAAAAAGAAAACCTATAAAATTAGAGCTA